>NC_138107.1:76431587-81431587 GCF_964146895.1 Miniopterus schreibersii | reverse complement strand
GGCATGGATCTTTGCTCAGAGGTGGAAAAACTCAGCAAGTTTCTTCTTAGGCAGGGGTTGCTTATGCGGTTTATTTAAATCTGAGTTATGAGTCCACATTGTTTTAAATGACTATAAAAATGGGACTCATTATGTTCTCAGCAGACACACGTGCCCTTTGGCAATACCAAGTGTGCTTATTCATTGTAACATGCTCGTTAAAAAGTCACCTCCCCTTGAGGCTGGCAGTGCCATTCTCATTCAGCAAAGTCTGAGCTCAAAGAGCTGCAAGCTCCCAAGTCCCCTGTTGCTGGGCCTGGAGAGAATCTCGGGGTGAGAAGACAGGGCTGGACAGGTGGGTGTCGCTGAACATCCCGAAGGGAACGGTCCCTTGGAGGATTTTCAGATTAGCATTCTCGCTGCAATGTATCAAGAGTGACTACCCCCTGTTGCCCTTTGGGAAACTACCAGGATTGCGGCTGACCCCAGACCTCTGGCACCCGGACGTCTGGGGCCCTCAAGTTTGCTTAGGAGACAACTTTGGCCACGGAGGCAGAAAGGCAGTGCCTTCCAACATCATTCAGACTAAGTTAAGGAGGACCGGGTCCAGGCCAGCATTTGGACCAGAGCTTTGGCTCTGGAGGACAGGGGAAATAGTAGATGCGTTGGATGAGCTTGCTAATAAGAAGCTTATATCAATTAACATATTCACAGCTCTGCTCTTAGGAATTCAGCTTTTCCTACCAGTCATCACTGAAGCTGCCCTCAGGAAATAAGGGTGTCCCCCTAAAATGTATACACACTTCAACAGCTGTTAGCTCAGGGGTTTTTTTGTTTGCTTTTTGGTTTTTTTTAATCGTCACTCTAGGATATTTTTCCCATTTCTTTTCAGAGAGAGTGGAAGGGAGAGAGAGAGAGGGAGAGAAACATCCATGTGAGAGAGACACATCGATTGGTTGCCTCCCACGCATGCCGGGTGGGACTGAGCCTGCAACCGAGGTACGTGCCCTTGGCTGGAATCGAACCCGGGACCCTTCAGTCCACAGGCTGACGCTCTTAACCACCGAGCCAAACCGGCCAGGGCTGATAGCTCAGTTTTGCAAATGAAATGTATTTTAATAAACACTGCCTTTATCATTATTCAAATTGTGTGTATACATTTTGGGGGATACCCTCTATAAGTAGCCTTAAATTACTTAGTTCCATTCTAGATCGCAGGTAAATACACACTTGTTTTGCTATTGTGGGACAATTTAGAAACTCAGCGTGCTGACTTCTGTTACAAAAGTTAATTAGAAGCTGTGAACTTTTTTCCTAGATGAAAAACTAGACTCCGTAAAATTTTATGTGGGCTTTATTTTGTATCGACCCAAGAACTTGCCTTAACTTTCCAAATTTAATTTATTTCCCATCCATTGGACAATTTATGTCACTCCTGTTTAAAAAACTTGCAAATAAGCTCTATTAGAGGTAGATTTGTGTGCTTTTTTAAGGTTTATTTCCAGAATTTTTAAACTTAATTCATTTAACTGAACTTTGAACATAAATGGTTTATAAATTAAGTGAAAATGTCACTCTAGAGAGTAAAACTACTCCAGATTTACACATTGGAGGGCCCAGTTCACTGTCTTAAACTCACAAGTTTGTTCTCGCTACTGCTCTCAGCTGACACTCCACACTTCAGCTTGCAGTTCAGCCAAATTCCATATTCCTAATTTATTGCTATTTGGTTTATTATGTAAAGGGATACAATGAAAATTGACAAGAAAATAACTCAGTCACTATATATTTTCTTAGCAATTCTTTGCTGGACTGCATCTATTCCAGCAAACAAGATACCTCTTAATTAATTAGGAAAAATAGGGCATCATCTCTCCTGTGAATTGTTTTCTTTGACAGAAAAGGATGAGCCCCCACTTAGCAAGGCCGGGCAGGATGTGGTTTTGCGTCTGCCCACAGACGAGCTGATTCTGGATGGCCGCGAGAGCACAGACGACCATGCCATCGTCCGGTATGCGTGGGCGCTGCTGCAGGGTGACCCGGCCGTGGACATGAAGGTAATTCCTGTCGTCGTTGTCATGAAAACTGATGTTTCCGGGAAGCTTTCTTTGGTTATGTCCCTCCACTTACGTTCCCAAAATGTCTTTTAGCTAGTAGGAGAAGTTACAAAATCGAGAAAGTATAAAAGTGATTGTCCAAAAAATGGTTTATTCTATAAATTTATTTTTCTGCTGAGTAAACAGTGGTCCTGATCCTTTGTTTTGAAGCTTACTTTGTTCTGCTTTTTTTAAAAAAAATCCTCACTTGAAGATATTTTTTCCACTGATTTTTAGAGAGAGTGGAAGGGAGGGAGGAGAGAGAGAGAGAGGGGAACATCGATGTGAGAGAGACACATCGATTGCTTACCTCCCCGATGAGCCCCGACCGGGCTGAGGATTGGACCTGCAGCTTCTCTAGAGTACAAAAAAGCTTCGAGGAAAAAGACACGTGATTTGTTTTAATGACTCAGATCACTCTTTACAATTTTGATTTCTTCTTTTCTTAGTTCACAGTCCAGATAGAAAATCTGAAACTTACAAAGGAGCATAAAGAGGAACAGAGCAGTAGAACAAAGTCATTTTTCTGAAGACCCAGGGGCGCTCCCTTCCCCAGTGCCTAGCCCTGCTCGAGGCGGCCGAGAGAACCGTCTGCCGCCGGGGCCGGGGGCTCCGGAACGGCCTCCACGGGCTTTCACCCGCTGGGCTGGGCCTGGCCGACCCCGGCTTTCACCCGCTGGGCTGGGCCTGGCTGCCAGGGCTGCGTTGGGAAGGAGCTCCTCGTGAGCAGCTGCGCACTGTTAGCATTTCCTGGCTTGGACGGATAAACTTCATGCAGAGCACTTCAATTAGAGAAAGTGGGGGAAATCTGTGTTGGTTTTCTAGGGCCTCTGCAACGAAGTTTCATAGATTGTGTGGGTTAAACAACCTATGTGTATGTTCTCACGGTGCTGGAGCGGGGCAGTCCAATGGCAGGGTTGGTTTCTTCTAAGGCCTCACTTCTTGGCTTGTAAGTTGGCTGTCTTTTCCTTCCTGTGTCTTCATCTGACGTCGGGGAAGCACTGGTTTATGTTCTATTGAAACAAAACCGAAAACAATCACCTAGTGCCTCAGGCTGGTTGACGTACACTGATTTCCTCAGTGGTCATGCAGTCTTAGCATCGGGCTGGCCCCTTGTTCCGCACGATACCCAGCCTCCCACCCATGTAAGAGCCCCTTCTATGACGTCCGTTCCAGGGGTCTCCCACTCTCCGCCTAGGTATCCCCAGAGATGAACGCTCACTACTTCACCTCAGGTCCTGTGACATCTTTAATCAGCTGTAATTATTAGGCAGACAGGCTATGCCTCCCTGTGACTTCTGTGCATTGGTGCTGGCTCTTCTCTTTGGAAAAGCACTGGACACATCTTTCTTTATTCTGTGTGACAGTCCCTTAACTCTTTTGGAAAAAAATGAACGTCACCACTTGGAATGCTCTTCTCAGAACACAGTCCTCCCCCTTCTCTCAGGCGTTCTTCATGTGAGTTGATTTCCAGACCATCCACCATCCAGCCTCTTCTGGATTTTCTCAGAATCATGCATGCTTCCAAAAGTCTGTCACCCTCCTTGAACCCCATATGTCAACTGAAGATATGTGTATCTATCTGACACAGATATCCGTTCCTGTGATCCAGATATTGTCTCTACTTCTATTAATGAAGCTTAATTTATGTAAACTATTTTGGTAGCTGCATCACGTGCATGTGAAGTTTTCCATTAGCAGGATTACCTAAAACCCACTTCACCTTCTACACGAACAGCTGCCCTGATGGCCTCCCCATCTTTCTTGTGAAATTGATTTATTGAACCTGAGTACAGGCCCTTATATTTCTCCTTTTTACATCTCAATAGAAATAATTTTGAACTTTCAGTGTCATCCATCATGTTTATTCTCCTTTTATGCATTGTATCAGCTGCAAAACTAATATATCTCTACTGAAATCTCTCAGAACTAAGGTTGATGAGGAAAGGTGCATGGACAAGTGGCTGATCGGACACGAGCGAGCTTCCCTGAGATGGACACTCACTATTAACTGGCACTTCTGGCATCTATTTGTTCGAGCAGCTACAAACTTGCCTCTGTTGTTTAGCTTTTCATCTATATTACTAAAGCTTTATTCTGTAAATGATGAATTGCATATAAGGGTGTTAAATAAAAATAATGCTGATAATTTAGTATTTAATTTATTGAAGATATTTATAAAGGAGCAACAAAATTAGATATTTCTTGTAAACTTTTAGAGCTGACGCCTGTGCCTTCAAAAGGAAAGTCTGGACCAATTCCCCAGTCAAGTTTATACCAGTGATGGCAGAGAGACCTGAAGTTATAAAACCATCATCTAAGTGACAAAGTCTGTGATGGGAGAATGCCCCCAAAAGTAAACTCTCATCCTACTATGACTTCATCATAATAAAGCCATATTGACTGAGCAATTTAGACATATCTGTAATCCTCACAGCAAGCTCACCTGGTAGTACACTCCCATGTTGTGGATTAAGATTGTCATAAAAAAGCTGTGAATGGCAAGAGGTTACTGAGCTTCTTTCAAAGAAATGCTGGGGGTTATAGAGCAGGTTTTTCAAGGTTAGCATTTATTAATTATAGAAAACAGATAGTAATGCAAATGGTTCTTGTCCGTAGAAATGCAAATAATTTTTATATTGAGATGCAATTGATTTCCTTCCTGTAGAAAAGTGGATTTCAAACATGACATTTCAGCAGTCGTAGGTATTAGTCTATTAATGCACTCATTTCAGTACTTAGCAAGTACTAATAGCAAACTTGGTTCAGTTTTTTGTCTACTAGGAATGTTCTTTCAGCATCCCTGATGGCTTACATCTGTTGAGTTCTCTTTTGAGTCAGTGGGACACCTTATTGGCGCTCTCTTCAATTATGAGTTAAAATCCTTGACACATGTCCATACCATACAAGGTGTCCCCCCAAAATGTATACACACTTTACAGCTGATAGCTCAATTGATGTTTCTTTCTTTTCAGATTTAACCCATTGGAATATATAATTATTCAAAGTGTGCAAACATTTTTTGGGATGCCCTGTATTTGTGTGAGATCATGGTTTTAACATTTTGAGGATTTTCCTGTCACAGTAATGAACTACCTTCAGGGGTTACCTGTCTGGTCCCTTTTACCTTGGCAGCATGATTTTACACCCCAAAATTTCGACAAGAGAATTGGGATCCTCAAATCAAGTCGCTTTTCTCCTGAGAGTGGGCTCCACTGGCTGGGCTGGTCATGCTCACCCCCCTCAAGCTGCCCAGTGGGGTAACCGGGGAGGCAGCTGGGCACTGAGGAGGGGCAGTAAACCCCGTGTTGAATACCCTTGTTCTGAAGCCCATGACTGTCCCCCCACACAGGAGCCCTCACTGGTCAGACGTCCCCCTGAGCGCCTATCCCAGCCCTCCTCTCTCGTCTCCCATTTGCCCACCACCTGCACAGACTCTCGTCCCCTGTGGGAGAGTAGTGAGCCCTCCGTTTGTCCTGTAACACTTTATCACCAGGTTGTAGGGCCTTCTTTTCACGCCCAAATGACCCATTCGGGTACTCAAGAACCAACAAAAATCAGTGAGGTTCCCACCCTAAGAGGAATTTTTCCGCCGCCGTAATTAGGATAAAATTCATAGCTCACCTTGTTCAGCACCTAGTGGGTGTCCAGGACTGTGCTGAGCACCTCACGTCGGGGCAGCTCATGGCCCTGACTTGGCTTCTTCATTCATGGAGACAATGGGAGAGACTGTTGGTCAGAACCAAGAGGCTCTCCACTAGATTTTAAAGTTATGCATTTCCTGTCCTGGAAAAAGATATTCTACATCCACTTAAGTGAACATGAATCTAGAATACATTTCTTAAATGCAAGAAGGCACATATTTCCAGGCAGCCCATTAGGTGATGAGTTTCATGATTATTCAACATAATACATTTAAATCTGAAGAATGTAAAATATGACCTTTAGGAACACAATACAGGGTTGAGGATTTCAGGGAGATTTGTGGTTCATTAAATCGTGAATTGATTTATATTCATCAGCTGTGGGGAAATTTCTAGCTAAGTGATTTCAGAATACCACGTATAACAGAAGCTTGCCAAAGGGTGGGTGTTGTTTACACCAATAACTTCATTATTAAGTTTAAGCCAGTTGCACACTGGCTTGCCTGCTTTACATAGTTAATTTTGTAAAGTAGATCAGTATAATATCACCTCAACCGGGACCTGTTTGAGAGTGAAAGAGTGCGGGTTTAATAATGACACCAAGACAACAGAGATAAACTGGGACTATCTTGAGCAAACAGGAACATGAGTCATTCTTGGATGGTCTGAGGTTTCCCAATCAGTCTGATTTTTAAACCACCCTCGATAGATAAAAATAGTATTTTAAAACTGAAGCTTAGAGGTCCTGGCCAAGTAGCTCAGTTGGTTAGAGTGTCATCCTGATAGCCAAGGTTGAGGGTTCAATCTCCAGTCAGGGCCCATACATGAATCAACCAATGAACGCATAAATAAGTGGAACAAATCTATGTTTCTCTCCCTCTCTTTTTCTCTCTCCATGCCTCCCTTCCTCTCTCTCTAAACATGAATACATTTTAAAAAATAAAAACTGAACCTTAAAGAAAGGTTTTGGGAAATTAACAGAAATAGAAACAAGTATATTGACTCGTTTGTCATAGGGCAAAAAAGCACAAAATAATTGTTGAATTTCAAATAGCATCAAGTCTCCTTGTGTGAGAGGTATTTTATCATTTATTTGGGATAGAATTTGGGTCAATACTGAAAGTGCCCACAAAGGGAAGTAATCACTGTACATTAAGGAGATGATTAAAAATTGTATTTAAAGACTTTATAAAAATTTAGAGAGCAGGGTCTTCAAGGTAGCCTGGAGTTGTGTAACCGATATACAAGGTTCTGGAGAACCTACGGTGATCTCTGAAGGCTAAAGGCTCTTGCATCTGTGGTCTTCTGTATGTTGGGTTCATTTTGCTTCCCTCTGTGGAACTCTAGGGCATGTTTGTGATGAAAAGTAAATAGAAAGAAGTGCAGAGCCTAAACATGTGTTGGCCTGCAATATCTAGACAATTATGGCACCAGTTCATTTCCTGGCCTCAGGATAACTGCCTCATTTGTCTCTTCACAATACGTGTGGGGAGATGGCATTAGATTTTAACAAGGATTATTATGTTCTTCAAATAACTAATATCGATCTCGTACAATTTTGCAAGTGGATTAGTTGACACGAGGCAGAAAGCTAGAATACATTTGCATTCGTTGGGTCAGTGGAGTCTCTCGCTGAAGTATTTTGTACCATATTATCTCATCATGACTAGGTAACCGATTACACCCAATTGCCTTATCTACTTTAGAAGAAACTGTTGGAGTGGAGGGAATAGTTAGGCGTTATTTTGTAGCTAAGCGTATATAATGGTACGGTGTATAGATGTAGGTGTGTGTGTAACTTAGTGTGAATAAACCCAACTGTATTTGTTGACACGAGATTCTATCTAGGGAGGTGGAGGTGAGTTAGAACAGCAAGCTGTCATACCTTGGTGGTTTGCCGGAGGCCAGACTGCAAAGGCTCCAGCAGATCTTGGGCAGAGATTAGAGGCTCCTTGTTTTTACTAAAGGTAATCTCTGCCTTCAAGTTACAAATTGGGCATGTTGTGTGTATGTGTGTGTAAATATATATATTTGTCCTGATTCCTGACCCTTCAGAAATGTTTATAAAATACTATAAATCCCTTTCGGTGTCATATAAAGGTGAGGAGATACCTGAATGTCCATCTTACAGTTTTATATATTCTAAAAATCTGATTTCAAAGAAAGACAGCCTTTGTTCACTAAATCAATAAAAAAGGCCAGGGAAGGGATATTTGACCCAAATAGAGCTAAGTTTCAGTGCACCCAGGATGTTGAAGGTCATTACCATGGCCTGGATCCAGCCCTAGTGTTTCCTAGTTGCCTAGGAAGGCAGAGGGAGGCATCAAAGCCCAGCGCCCTGCCGGTGTGGCTCAGTGGTTGAGCATTGACTTATGATTTAGTAGATCGAGGTTCGATTCCCGGTCAGGGCACATGCCCGGGTTTCAGGCTCCATCCTCTGTCGGGGGCGTGCCGGAGGCAGCCGATCAATGACTCTCTCATCATTGATGTTTCTTTCTCTCCCCCTCCCTTCCTCTCTCTCCGAAATCAATAAAAAACATATTTAAAAAAATTATTCCCCAAATCACACCATGGAACTAAGCCTCAGAAGCTGTTGCTCTCGCCATGACCGGGAAGCTGCTTTGTCAGGAGGAGAGCAGAGGATTAAGGCGGTGCCCTGGGGTTAGGGAGTGAACAGGTGCCCATGAGGGGGATCAGCGAGGAATCACTGGGAGAACTTGGACACGGAAACAGCAGCCAGGGAAGCAGGGGGTTCAGAACACAGGAGTGGCCAACCTTGTTAAATACAGTAAAGTTTTATTTAAAAAAAAAGGCAAGAGTAATAAGTATTGTTGACCTTGCCACTAGGTGACCCTTGCAAGGTCAGTTAGTGAGTTTGCCAGCGCAGTTTCTGGGGGATAGTGGAGAAAGCAGCCAGGTGGGTGAGATAAACAATCGATGGGAATGAGCACCGGAGCAGCCTGTGTGGCACTGACAGCCCTTTCAAGGAGCTGAGTTGAAATGGAAAGGGAATAATACTGTGGCTAGAGAAGATCGGGGAGGTTTTATTTGTTGTTGTTTTATTTGCTTGGTCAAGAGGAACTTGAGCTTTATAATAGCAGAGAGGTCAGAGAGGGAAAGGGGTCAAGGATTAGATGGAGGGTGGAGTGTAAGAAGGCGACAGCTCATCCAATGACTGGAGGAAAGGAGGTGACGGTGGGACAGATGCAGGTATCGTGGCGTGAATGGCACCATAACTGTAACTAAATAATTGTCCTAATTTTCTTCTCCAAGTAGATGAGGTCACCTGCTGAGAAGGAAGGGCTAGATATTGGGTGTGGAGCTGGGAAGAGGTACAGGTTTGGAACAGTGGCTGTTGAGGACGAGTGAAGGCTTGTCGGTCAAGGGTATTGTCAGCCCAGATAAAACTGGAAATTGTGAATTCAAAGTAGGGCCAACCTGCCAGAAGGGGGTATGACTTAGTATTCTGCAGCCTTGGGCCGGGAGGGAGAGGCCGGTCATGGGGCCGTCGCACTGACTTCCAGTTCAGGACGACGTTGGCCCCGTGTCTCGCATGTCCTAACCGAATGTGGTGTTTCCTGTTTGGGCGGCAGGTGCCTCAGTCGGGAACCCTGAAGCTGTCCCACTTGCAGGAGGGAACGTACACCTTTCAGCTCACTGTGACGGACACTGCCGGCCAGCGGAGCTCCGACAACGTCTCGGTGACAGTGCTGCCCCCGGCCTTCTCCACGGGAGGTGAGAAGAAAGTCCTTCCCTTGCCTTCACAGTGGCCAACAGAAACCAGAAGGATGGTATCGGATTGGCATCTTATATTCTAACTATGCATTCCATGGGCTCCTGCATTTTATTTTTGGGTGTTGTTGAATGAGAAACTCTCTACTGAAAATGTGATCACAAAAGTGGGCTCCACAGTACTTTGGGAAAGCAGCACTGCCGGACTGGGGTAGGACAGGACTGTGCGCCCTGGGAACCAGAGAGGCTCCACCTTTCTTTGACTCGGTTTCCTAAAAGACAATTATCGGCTTTTCTAGGAGAGGATCTAGTTTAAAGGTGGGTGGTCTGTCTGACATATATGTTCAAGAGTGCAGCAAGGAGTACATTTAAGACAAATTCAAATATATGAAGTGCGTGTGTCAGTTTAAAAGAACTATTTTAAAATTTTCATGGAACCCTAGCCAGATTAGCGCAGCAGTGAGAGCTTAGGCCTGTGGACTGAAGGGTCCCGGGTTTGATTCCAGCCAAGGGTACGTACCTGGGTTTCAGGCTCGATCCCTGGCCCCAGTAGGGGCGAGTGTAGAGGCAACCAATCGATATGTCTCTCTCTCTCTCCCCCTTCCACTCTCTGAAAAGCAATGGAAAAAATATCCTCAGATGAAGATTAAAAAATTTTTTTTTCATGGACACGACACAGGTACACAGATATTACGTTAATAATATAACTTCCATGTGTATGACGGTGCTTACATTCTGTCGTCCAACGTTCAACCATTTATCTCATTTATGTATGTGTCTTACTTTCCCAAACATCTACATTTCTAAGATTAGCCCATCAAGTTAAAAAAACATGGAACTTGGCAGCACTAAAGGCACAGGCGTCCTGCAGAGGGAGGCCCCCACTGTTCCCTGTGGAGAGGTGCTGAGACAGTGTGTGCCTGAGGCTCCTGGCATTCAGTCCTGGAGTGGGGCGCCCCGCAGGCCTGGTCCGCACCCCCGTGCACTGAACCTGCACCGCCCCTCGCCGTGGCTCTGGTGAACTAGCAGCACGTCTCCGACAGCCTTGATTGCTCAGTGCTTAGATAGTAATTAAGCCCGCAGTTAAGTTAAAAGAATAAAGGGAAAAAGACTGGAATAGGACTGTGACTGACTTGAACCATTGCTGATCTTGTCTCCCACCAAAGCCCACAGAGATGCAAGCAACGTTTGTAACTTGAGACTTGAAGTTCTCATTTAAACATTCCTATCGTTAAAATTATTAATTTTGGGGGGGGGGAATCAAGCTCAGACTCATGAAAAGAAGGAAGAAGTGGATTAACTTTCTGGTGTTTGTTAGTGATCACAACAAACAGAAGGGGCATTTAAACCAGACCACGGCCACTACAGCCATCCCATGGTAATGTGGTTTATCCCCAAACCGTGACCACAGGGCGGCTCTATGGGCATAGGCAAGTTCCACACATTCATCCTATTGTGTAAATGTTTATGTGAAGCAGAACTTGTCAGGTGGTGATGATATTCGAGGTCCAAGACCAGCCGTGCTTCTGTTCAAGGATGCGGTAAATGGCTAGTGACAAAGGTCAGGCTGCTGTTCCTTCCATGAGGTGCCATCTCTGTGATGTTTGCTCCCACTGATGGGTGTGTCTGGAAATCAGGGTGCCTGGCGGCTGCGCCTGCTCAGATCTGTTGCTGACACTTCCCTGGGTGCTGCATTTGAAAAGAAAACCTCTGTACCCATGTGTTTACTGAGTAAACTGTTTAATGAATTGAAAAAAAAAAGTGAAGGAAGATGATTTTAGAATCCTAAAGACTTGGCGACCTTGGTAATTTGCCTTCCCCAGGGAATCAGAGCGTGAGCAGCATTCAGAATGTGGGTGGCTGACTGTCTGTCCAGCCAAAGTTTAATCTGACTGTAAGGAAAGAGAGGTGCGTGCACATGAACAGGCCAGAGACCAAACAGCTGCCCCCTGCGCTCTGGGAGGCAGGGATGGTGAGTGGAGCCTCAGCCCAGCCCCGATTCAAATAGGCCCTGCGGACTTATTGCGGCTGCACAGGACCAGACACTTACTCAGAACATTTTTTTAGTGCCTTCATGTGCTGGGACTGCACCAGGGCCTTTAAACACAGCATTGGTCCAGCCAGTCACTCCCCAGTGTAGGGCTGCTGGCCAAGAGGGCAGGTCTCCTGGAGTGGATTCCTGGCCTGGGCAGGGACAGAGTTAGGCGCTCGTGGGAAGAAGACAGAGAAACCCCGTCACCTCTATGGAAATTAGAGGTGCCTGGGAGGGAGGCCGGGCCTGTGCTGGTAACAGGCTGGCGGCTAACACCTCACCCCCCATTTGTTCGTCCTGAGACTTACTCAGGCCAATTTTCCAGGCTCCAAAGGTAAATGGCCAGTTCTACATTTCTGGCCTTTCTCCAAGATACAATAAAATGCATTTGAAGTGAGTCATGTGAATCACTTCTGATTACTGAAAGGCCTCTTGGGTATAGGTCTAATGTAGGCAACTTTACATAGGAAATAAGGAAGCCAGCTGTATTCCTAACGGCCCTCTGGAGTCACTCACCGGTTACACTGGTAACATACTATGAATTAAAGTTAATAAAACACCACGTGGAGACATTGAAAACCAGAGATGGGGATCAAGAGGTGTTTCTCTCCCCTTTATTGTAAATATTGATCTTCTAGTTAATGACCCAGCTGTAATGGTAACCAAGGGTGGCATATTGTGGGGTAAACAAGACAAGCACCTACCTCTGCGTAGGTGATAATAACTTGGTACAGTTTTGGGTAGAGAGGCTGCATGTTTTCAAGCTTTGGGAAAAATAATCTATTCAAAGAGCAAGTCAAGGTGGGCTGCCAGGATCGGTGAAGGATCTCAAGAAGGCTGGGCGAAAACTTGCTCTAAAAACCATGGACTGGGTAGCTTTTGGGGAGATCATACCCTGAAACCAGAAGGCCATTGCTAACACCCTGAAATCCTGGAATGAGACCCTCACCTCCAGGTTGGCTACTCTACTTGACAAACCACCTGCCGTTGACTGGGCTTACGACAAGGCCAATGTAGTGAAGGCTGGCTCGGTAGATGACTGAGAAGTTTAATGCCCTGAAGGTCCCTGTGCCAGAGGACAATACAGTGCCCTGGTGGGTTCTGAAGAGAAAGAAGATGTGAAAAGTTGTCCTGAGTTTTTGTCTCTCAAAGAGCAGGATTGAGCAAGACGAGAGAGAGCTGGAGAAGATGAGGAACATAATTCCATTTGATCAGATGACCACTGAGGATTTGAATGACGTCTTCCCAGAAACCAGATTAGACAAAAGGAAGTATCCCTACTGGCCTCACAAGCCAATTGAGAATTTATAAATTTGAGTGTAGGAGGAAGCTCTGGCCCTTGTATTATAAACTCTGGACATTAAAAATAATTATATAGTGAAAAACAAAAACAAAGAGCAAGCCAACAAACACTTCCAATAGGGTCTAGATTAATGGTCTCCAAATGGGATCCCCCACAAATGGTAAAGACATTTTCAGGATGGAAAAGAAGACACCAGGATTTATGTTTTATGAATTTTTAATCTTTTAAGTGCTCAGTATATTTTGTAACGTGGACAATATGCTAGCATAGTAGTACATGAATGTTATTTATAGATTGGAGATGTGTGTTCACCAATATGTTATTGATCAGGATGCACGGTCAGAAAAGTTTGGAGACCACCAATCCAGAAATAGATGGATAAATTATAAATATGGATCTAGCTCCAACACTACTGAGAAGTAAATAAAACCTTGATATATTTAGGATGATTTTTACATCATGAGCTTGGGGACTGTGAGCAGTAGCTGTGTCCTGCTTGGTGTTCAGAGTCCCCTTTGCTTTTCCTCGTAACGCCTTCCCTGTGGTGGAAGCAGATTCTCCTTTCTAGGCCGAGGTCCTCAGTCACAGCTGAGGGCTCTAACTTCCTCTTCTTTTGCAGAAGCTTTAACCATAATTTCTTTTCTTTACGCTCTTCTTCCTCTTGCATTAATTACCTTCCCATTTCCTTGCGCTCAGATGGACTTCTTTGCCAGTCTTTACATTGAACTGCTTCCCAGTGGAGCCAGCATTTCGCTTGAGCGTGTATGCTATGCTCAGCCACTGGTCTCAGCGGAATAGCATCGATGACCACTGCCCTTGTCCTGACAGATTGTCTAGTCCCTGGAAAATTATGGAACTCCTTAGGATCTACTTCCAGCCTGAAATCTTTCATCTGCGTTCCCAGTAACAGGAAGTTCCCCAGTTGTTATGTAGCCAAGACTGGTAGAGTTGGCTTAATCTAGAGTGGGGGATGCCTTTGAAGAAAATACATTGTAGCTCCTAGGAATTGCACTGTGGATAAAAAACTCCTAAAAGCTCCAAAAAGGAGACAATTTCATTATTTAAAGAAAATAAATTCATACCAGCTAGTATCTTAAGATTCTGTTTATTCTTTACTGCACCAAGGAGGTACAGTAGTCAACAAACAGGGTGCACTAGTAAAAAGTTACCCTGTTAAAATCATTCCTTAGGAAACAAGAATGTGAGACATAGCCTGTGCAAGGTGGCCTGCCTGATAAAACACAGCCAGCCACCCCCGTGCCATGCAGGGTATGACCGAGGCAGAGATGGCCGGAGGAACTTGTGCTGCAGAGTGAGGCCCGAGCGAGGGAGCCCCGGCCGGGGCGGAGAAGACCGAGCTGCTGCGTCCCTTCCCACCTCGCAGGCGGTGTCGGTGGGCTTGGAGAGCAGCCCTGAAGTGAAGCCCTGGTGCTTCCCGAGAATTAAGTGGCGGGGCCCCGAAGAGGCCCCCTAACTTTCCGGAGCCTATTGTCCAGCTCCCATTGTTAGCTGCTTCTTCATTACCGGCGTCTTTGCCCAGCCGCATTCCTCCTGCGCTTAGTCTCCGCTTCCCTGCCCTCCTGTGACCTGAGTCTTGTCTGTAAACAGGATGCTTGAAGGTCTGCTCACGCTACCACTTCTTCTGTGACGACGGCTGCTGCATTGACATCACGCTGGCCTGCGACGGAGTAGAGCAGTGTTCTGACGGGTCTGACGAAGCTTTCTGTCGAAACTGTGAGTCAGCTGCGTGGCACTTGGGGGGAGAGAGGACATCTGTATTCTCACAACAATACGCAAAGTCATAGCTCTTTTTCTGCCCGGTTTCAGGTATAACTTTATGCGAACAAGCTTTGCTTCAAATTAAGCAGCATTTATTATGAGTCTAAAGCTCGTGGCGAAGGTCAAATATTCCACATTGCTTACGTTTTTCAGAAATCATTTTCAATTTTCCAAAAGATTCTTCACCATCCTAAAAATGCTGTATAGTATATGCTTTTTAAAAAAACTGCAGTGAGTTAACATTTTGTTTTGGTAAATTTTTTAGACAATTTATGACATGCTAGGATGTGGTTAAGTCTTCCGCAAAGCAGTCTCCTGTCATATAGGCATGCCAAGTGGGAAAGGAAAGCTGCAGAAAGTTAATGAAGTGCTGGTTTGAGGAAGGATGTGGTTTAATCTCACAAGCTAAGGTTTGAAAGTTTTGTCTTTGTCAATTTGTGTGACATTTAGAAGGTTAATTATTGGAAGAAAAGAGGTTACTTACTTGAAAATGAGAAAGTTCTCATGGGACTCTGACATGTCTGAAATGATTAGGTTATTATTCCAAAATACCCATGACTTCAAATCTACTGCAAATTTCATGGTTTTAGTTAAAGTTCAGGAAAGAAGCCCAACAACTACCTACCTCTTTCACGCTTCAGTGAGCCCTGAACGAAAGACAGTGACTCACACGGCCACTGCGCAGCCTAGAACCACAGGACCAAGCAAAGAGGCAACAGGGGGCTTCTCGGCAGAGAAGTCTCAGAAAGCCACTGATCCAAACCTGCCACCTGTGTTACCAGACACAGAGAAGAGGAATCATTCCACCTTTTGGGGACCAAAGATTCAAACTGACCCTGTGATGCCAGGTAAGGACTTGAGACAGATTCTCTATAAAGACCCTCATTTTCTATAATGACACTTGGCTCAAAATTAAGGTTATATTTGAAGAGTATTAAGGAAATATCTTAAAAGAAAGAAGAGAGTTAAAATGAAGAATTTGGCTAAAAGAAAAAATAAAACATGACATTTGCACTGATTATTTATAGTAAGAAACACCTACCTACTTAATACATTCATACATTGATACCTAGATACACACTCCAGAGGTATCAATACATTAATTTGTGAATAAGTGAGAGTTAGAACATTTTAACACCTATATTAAGGAAACTAATGCCCTAAGTGTTAAATTTTAGGTTATTTTGAGTTGAAGCAGTATAACCCCTATATATTCATGTAAATCCTCTTTACACTAAGCAAGTGAAAGTAAATACTATGTCATGTTGGTTATTATTATTTTAAATATATCTTTATTGATTTCAGAGAGAGGAAGGGAGAGGGGGAGAGAGAGATAGAAACATCAATGATGAGAGAGTCATTGACCAGCTGCCTCCTGCACGCCCCTGACTGGGGACTGAGCCCGCAACCCGGGCATGTGCCCCGACCGGGAATCGAACTGCGATCTCCTAGGTCAATGCTCAACTGCTGAGCCACACCCGCCCAGGTGACTCTGTCATGTTGAAATGGTTGCATGTGCTAGTAATTCAGTGTTATGCCTGCAATTTAACTTAATCTGTAACTTTTAATTTTTAAAACAAAGCTAGTAAGATTTTAAAATACATTCACACTGTTGAAGCATTACAGGATTATATCATTTTCATTTTTTACACATTTATATGTGTACAATTGTATGGCATGTGAGAAATACAGACTATCACATTTATATATGCTTTTGTGAATATCTTCTCAGTATTCAAGCTCTGCATACTTTAAACTGAAATAATCTGTCATTATTTTAATAATTTCTTTATGAAATTTTTTTGTTCATTGCAGAAGATCCAGAAGATGCAAATAATAAAAAGGAAATGGCTTAAAATATCAGCCTTTATTGAAAACAAATTTTAATGTTTTGGTGTATTTGCTTCCAATATTTTATCTGCTTTGTAGATTTTAAGTGCCTTCGCAGGGCCTTTCTTTTTGACTGGTTAGGTTAAGTGCACTTCAGATGCCCGCTTTGGTCAATTCCTTGTCGAAGGAATTACCGCCACCTAATGGGCAGATCAGTCCACTCCAGCCCTGCCTTGGGATTTCAGTCGTTTTCTCCACATGGAGAAGACAGCCACCTGAGAAACAGAGTCAGGGGAGCCCAGGTGTTTTTGGCAGCAGGGAGGAAGAGCTGATGGAGAGGACCACGTGTTTGAGGCCAGGGTGGATGAACTCTCGCTACGTCTCTGTGGCAGAGAGGCCACGTGAGCATGAATGAGTTCACTGGGGGCACCGAGGAGAGGTCTCAGGGGAGCATCTCAACAGCGCATCCGGTCTGGGGTTTGCTGGCACTGATGGCACCCACTGGGCCTCTGTTATCTATCTCCTTGACCAGGGTGACTTAAGCTACCCACTCTCAGGTTGGGGAGAGGTGTAAACCATCTGCCCCTAAGTGTCCTTGGTTAGGGAAGATAAGATCTTGTGATTTATTAGCAGGCTGTTAATTGCTTGGCCTTGTTTAACTATTTGCCTCAGTTTCCCTTCTTCCACTTGCCAAGGAATTTCCTAGCTTCTTACTATCCTCCCTCAATCCCAGCGCTGGCTCCTGGGGAGTGAGGACTCAGCCTCAGAGTCATTTTGAAAATAATGCTCCAGACGGCCACTGTTAGTAAATGGGAGTTGCCGCTCAATTTGAAATATATTTGCACTCTCTGTTTTTGATAGTAAGCCTTTGATTGGGCTATGAAGATGTAAGGAATGGAGTTTCAGAGATGCGGAGAGACTGGATAGCCAGTTATTTCTAATATATATTGTTGTTTCCTAATTACTAAAGTGATATGCATTTACTCTCGAAAATTGGAAAAATACAGGAAAAAAATTTAAATCGTCTAGCAAAACTCACCGGTAACATTATGTTACATTTTTCTTCTGGCTACTTTTATTTATACACATATGTGCACACATTTATTTACTTTTAACAAAATTAGAATATTATTTTTACAAAACTTTTATTTTTCTTACTTATGAGCCTTTCTATGTGTTATTAAATATCCATCAAAAACCCATGTTGGAAATCCAGGGTAAAGAAAGGGGGACAAGAACAGAACTTGGAAATGTTAGAAAGGGCCCTCAGAGCTCAGGGCTTTGTTTACACAGCAGCCATCACCCCCACTCCCACCATTACCCCCAGCTTCCAGTTTCCTGTGAGTTGAAATGATGTTATACTCAGCATAACATAAATAGATTTAAAAATACAGTACTGTTCATGACCTAGGCCTGAGTGGTGCAAGGATCATCAGCCAGTGGAGTAAATATGGACAAGTTAAATCTGCTGCCTCCTTCCTCCCACAGACATGTTTTGAGCATAAAAAAACTTGACTCATTAGACATGCTGAAGAGATGCGAAGATTAACACTAGTGATGCAGTACAGCAAGTAATGAGAGGCAGCCTTTCATCTATCGCATTGGCAGAGGTGAAAGTATAATTAATGCTTATGAGAGTACAGAGAAGCAAGTCTCATGCCCTTTTAGTGGGATTGACTTTACAATGTTCCATTATCCAGTTGATTTGTAATCCTTAGCAAATGCATGTCTATTTCTTAGTACAAATTACCAAATAAATTTATATGGTCCCTCTAAATAGTCTTATTTCAGCTGCAGGTGTCCTGAATTTTCTGTTGATGCCGTATGAGCAGAGAAGCTTAAAAAATCCTTTTTTGTTTCTCCGTAAAATCCCTCATGTCAGCCGATCATTTCTATTTCATGGACATTAAGGATTATATTTCCCCAAAATCGCACTTGAAATCACACCACAGCATGAGGGTAACTTTACTGACTCACTAGTTATTATATTGTCAATGGAATAAGCACCTGGCTGCTATAAATTATTAGAGAGAAATGACAGAATGGCATGGCCATGGCTCGTCAGAACCTGGGATAAAAATTCTAGGATTTTATCTTTCTTAACACCTCCTCTCAATAGTATAACGGAATAGAATGGTTGACAATTAACAGCATGTCATTGAGTCAGAGGTCCTGGTTTCCACCAAGCAGACACACCTGAACTGAAACCCAGCCCGGGGCCCACTTACCGTGCGAATGAACCTGGGCGCGTGCTGAACCTCTGAGTCTAACCAGAAAACCGGGCCGGGTGAGAGAGGACAGCACGTCTGTGCCTTTTGTATGCGCTGTTCGTTTCTATGAAGAAAAACCTTTCTGGACCGTTTCTGCTTTTTCATTTTACAGAGTTCAGAGACTACCCTTGACTTTTCTAGCCCAGTTCTTTCCTCCCTCCTCTGGGGTGGGGGTGGAGCCCTGGTACCGTGTGCTCGTTCCCCTTTCTCTGTCCCGTGGTTTTGTACCAACCACACACTCTGCTTATTAAACCGGTCACATTAGTTATCCAGTGTGTTAGTATCAATCATAGGCCTATATTTATTAGAGAAATAGACCCTGTAAGTCCTTTCTTTAAGTCCACCCTAAAAAAATAAATCAGGCTGTATTCTCATGTTTGTTTCCTAAAGTTTCTGGTGTACCCTCAACGAGTGTTCTACTTATTTTCCACAGATAGTGGCTCCTCAGGGAAGAATGGAAAAGAGGAAAATTATATTTTTGAGTCAAAGAGCGATCCAGGAGGAGAAGAACACCCTGCCCCAGAAATAGGTAAATATATACCTTGGAAATGCATTGTGGCGTATTAAGAGTTGCAGAATCACATACCCTGTAGTTGAGGATATTAGTTAAAGCTAATAACAAGAGCAGTAATCTGTGGATCAGAGCTGCAATCTCCTCTCCTATATCAAGCGTCCCCATTGGGCTCTTACACAAGTCACCTTGCATCTTTGACCTCAGTCAGCTTCCTCTTTTATAAATTGACTGGGCTAGATAATCACTGTGCTCCCTTCCAGGTGTAACCTCCTGTGGAAAGAGTAACATTCATGGCACAGAGGTTAGAACATGGGCTCTAGCTCTAGAACCAGACGCCAAGGTTCAGATCCCTGCTCCACCACTAAACTCTCTGCCCTTGGGCAGGTTATCTTATCTCTGGATCTCAATTTCCTCACGAGCAAGATGGAGCTAATAGCTATACCCGCCCCACAGAGCCGTTAGGGAGAGTAAATGGGACAGTTAACAGAAAGCATTCAGCACAGTGCGTGGCTCATACAACACGCCATATAAATGATGGCTATTACGATTGAGCCATTTATGATACAAGAGTAAAGATCTTAGAGGACCCAGTTCTCTCTCCAAGTGTCCTCGTAACAAAGACAGAAGACAACAGGAACAGGGAAACTGTAGGAGGTGGAGGGAATATTCAGTAAATGGAAGAAAAGCATCATAATTCCATAATCTCGGTTGTATTTAACTAGAAAGAAAACACTTCCTGCATAGGCCCATAGAAAGTCAGGCTTTAGTCCTAAATCCCACAAACTAATTAGTGAAAATTTAGGGGAACAAAATAGGATTCTTAAGTTATAGATCCAAATTGAGAAAACTTTCTCTTTACCTTAGAGTGTTCTTTGTAAGTCCTGGACAATATTAAATAAGAGACGGCCAGAGTATTCCAGATGTCAAACACCTAAAGATGCAGCCCAGTCTGCTGTCCTGCTGGCCTTACCTGTCCCAAGATATGGGAATAAGAGCCCCTCCCAGCCACATGAGCAAAATACCTGATCCGTCCTTAGCTGGTTGCTGAGAAAACTGTCATGACGTGGTTTAAAGGGGTTAGAAAATTTTCAGTCTCAAACTACCCAAACTGAAAACATTGAGCAGGTACTCGAAAGTACTTAAAAGTCGAGAATAATTTTCAGTACTCTAGCAAGTACTTTTTAAATTTTTTATTTTATTTCTTCCATCACCATTTATCCCCTCTATGCCCTCTTCCACCCCCACCCCCCAGTCACAAGGCTGTTGTCCGTGTCCATGAGTTTCTCTCTCTCGCTCTCTCTCTCTCTTCTTTCTAGCAAGTACTTTATGGGAGATTCCGTTTTCGTCATCAAAGCATTAAACAGGAATCCGATCTCACCGTTCAGCAACCTCGTATCTGACTTAGCAAACAGAAAATTCCCCTAGACTGTATGTCTGTCTCATTGTCACCCTCTCCCCTGAACACTGGTGCTCATCTCATCCTTAAATGAGTGACACACATTTAGAAGGGCAGCCTTTGGTCATCTCCCTGCCCCGAACAGGCAGAGGTTGACCCAAGTCTCTCTCGTCCCATTCCTTTGTAACATCCAGCCTACGGGGCTAGTGTGGGACGATGCAGGAGGAAATGACACCTTCGTGGCGCTTAGCCACCTCAGAACTGCCTTCCTCAGGGAGGCCATTAGGAAGCCCGAGTAGCCAAAGCCGAGCTGTCGGCGCGGAGAAATCCTGCAGTGATTCCTGAGTCCTCCGAGGGCTGGTGAGTGTGGAATGAGAGAGCCAGCTGTAGGGTCATATCCTAGACGGTTGGTTTATCACAGATTTCTGTCTTTCCCAGTTCTCTATGGGACTGTCAGCCTCACCCAAAACTTGGGTACCCAACAGTCACTAACACAACTTCCACAGCCCCTCCCCCTGCGCCCAGACTCCTCCAGACAGAATCTCCTTCAGGAGTTTTACCTGGGACGCTACAGACACCCCAGTAGTTGAAATGCCATCAGTATGTACTTGGCTCTAGGTCCTCGTGTCTTGGAGAGGCGGCCACTCAACCTGGAACCAGATTTAAGCCCTGAAAATCAAGCTCTGGGGAGTGAACTTCCTCAGCTACCTACCCTCGGCCGTAAACCCTCCTGTGTTCGGTTTGCATCCACCCTCTCCCTTCCCTCCAGCAAAGGACGAGACGCCCCTCTCCCCAGGCCGGCTCTCCCCCACCTCGGGGCAGCCCCTTATCTCCTCGGGTGCATTTCTGCATCGTTTACTAGCCCTTCTATGTTTCCACTCCGTTTCTCTACTGGCTCATTCCCCCGACGGCTGCGGATGCGCGGATCCCCCCAGTAGTGTCGCTCAGCCTGCAGCCTCCCTCTGAAGGAAGCTGCTCAGCCAGCGGCCCCCTGGGCTTCCCTCGCCCGCCTCTCCGGCCCGATTCAGCGCAGCACCGTCCCTCTTAACGGCCTCCCTCCGTTCCCGCAGCGCCTGTCCCTGTGGGTGCCGTACCATCTCTCTGACCCGTATTTTTCTTTCCTTCTGGTCTTCTCCTTTGTCCGCCCCCTTAAATGTTGGTGTTTCTCAGCGCCTCCTTCCTGGCCTTTCTTCCTTCCTCTCTGGCAATCCCTTCCTTCCTCCCTCACTTCAGTGGCTGCAACCGCCACCTGGATGCTAAAGGCTCCCACCCAGTGAGGCCCAGATAACCCATGAGCCTAACAGAAAACCCCACCTGGGTCACCTCTGGGAATCTCAATCTGCAAATGTCAAAAAACAAACTCATCTCCCCGCCCACCCACAGCCCCATCGTGCGGCCAGATCCCTCAAGCAAAGGTCCAGTGAACCAGATACGCGGACCCCTCCTCTTACACTTGGACTTCTTATTGCATCTTTTCACTTAAATGTCTGCCGACCCAGACTTGAGGTCACTAAGAAACTACCTCCTTTACCTTTGGAGCAGTGCTGGACCACAGTGGTCTTGAAGCTGCACCGTCTGGGGCTGTGTCCGAGCTCCACCTCTCACCATACAGACAAACCAGCGCTTGATTCTCGATGCCTTGGTTCCCCCATGTGTAGAGCGGGGGTGAGAATTCTACCAACCCACGTGGTGGCTGTGAGTTACCTGAGTGAAGCCACAAAGCGTGGAGGACAGCGCCGGCGCGCTTGGCATTAGCGTATTATCTTTGATCACCAGCACTTAGCTCAGTGTCCGCACGCGGATGTTAACGCAGGGGGATGAATAAATGAATGAAAGAAGAGGTTATAGAGTCGGCTTATGCAATGGAGACTTTGCTCCTCTAGTTCCATCAGCTGGCAAGACCCTAAAAATAGCTCCACCGTCTCATCTGCAAGACTGGACTGACCACAAAGTAGGTCAGACTAAAGATAGGGCCTCCTGAGCTCGGCAAGACTCATCTGCTTTTCCACAGGCTTGACTTTTTTAGATTCCACATATAAGTGACATCACATAATAATGGTCTTTCTCTGCCTGACTTATCTCAGTAAATAAGTCACAGAGAGCTAAATGTGCAGGATGATTATAGACAATATTGGACTGTAATGATGTATGTGATAAATGTTGCTTCAGTGGCAAGTGGACTGCGATATATAAATGTATCAAAGTAACAGGCTATATATCTTAAAGTTATCAAACGTAACATATCAAATTTATCATATTAAAAAAAAAAAAGAAAGACTGGCCCTAGCTGATTTGGCTCGGTGGTTAGAGCATCGGCCTGCAGACTGAAGGGTCCCGGGTTCGATTCTGGCCAAGGGCACGTACTTCGGTTGCAGGTTTGATCCCAGGCCCCAGTCGGGGTGTGTGCGGGAGGCAACCAATTGGTGCGTCTCTCTCACATCTCTCTCCTTTCTGCTGTCTCTGAAAAGCAGTGGAAAAAATTTCCTCAGGTGAGGATTAAAAAATAATAATAAAAGAAGGAAGGAAGGAAGGAAGGAAGGAAGGAAGGAAGGAAGGAAGGAAGGAAGGAAGGAAGGAAGGAAGGAAGGAAGGAAGGAAGGGAGGGAGGGAGGGAGGGAGGGAAGGACAGCGTAGCCCAGGGCATGCCCTGTTCCTCCCAGACTCCCGCAAGCCTCCAAAGGCTGCTTCCAGGCTGGGTCTATAGGAACCACCCCACAGCAAAACCCTGTGAAGGAAAATTAAAGATGTTTTTCCCCTCAGCTACTCTTAGCCAAAATCACACCAGCATATTTTGAAGTTAGTTTTCAGCGGTGGTTTTACTGGTTGAAAGTAGGTTCCCTGGGCTTAGAAAAGGAAATGAAAATGTAAAGCCCTAACCAGAACAGAAATCACTTGTTTTAGGAGAGAATGATCATAAATTGGGAAGCCATAGAGGTCACCTGTGACCGCAGTGAAGTTTCTTGTGGTTACAGTGTCTACACAGGACACTGGTGACCACACCCTGTGACAGGATGTGGATATGAGGCTGATCTGACTGATGCCATCAAATTCTGTCGTAACCTGGTAGAGAATGTGGGTTTAAAGAAGTCTGGGTTTGAGACCTAGACCTGCTACATTCAAGCTATGTGCCCTTAAGTCCATTAATCTCTCGGCGCCTCGAGCTGCAAAATGATGGTAATACAGGTATCTACTTCAGGGCGTTCTTTCGAGTACATGATGCCGCATGCGAAGTGCTGATCAATGCTGCTGCTATCGATCGCTGACCCCCCCTCCCCACCTCCGCCCCGTTCGCAGGTGCAGTGCTGCCCCTGACCCTGGGCTTGGCCATCGCGGCCCTGCTGCTCCTCATGGCCGCCTGCCGACTGCGCCTGCTGAAGCAGAAGCTGAGAAAAGCTCGTCCCATCACATCCGAGGAATCCGACTACCTCATCAATGGGATGTATCTCTAAGTGTAACTTAAGTAGCTGGGGCAAGGACGTGTTTCACTCATATCTTATACATATATTGCGTTTGGGATATTTAGAATTTGTTTTTAACTGGGCTAAGAAAGGTATGGAAAACCCAGAAGGCTCTACAAGCCCTAAACCTTTGTTCTTATTTACTGTAGAAAGATTTTCCTTGGGCAGTATGTGGAATGTTTTGAAATTTAGAGGAGTCCATATGGTTAAACATAAATCTAATTCTGATTTACATAAGCTGCCCCTGAAAATAGAAATTTGTAGTTAGCCAAGGCAGAAAATTTAGTATCTCAAGAGATGGGCTCAGACAGCAGTGCTAAGGACCCTTTACTTTTCAGAAGCCACGGGCCCCTGGCCAGCCCGGACCACCCCGTGCACAGCTTCCCCTTGTTCTGTGGCCCTCCTGTCCCTCACTTGATGCTTGCACAGCTCTCCTTTCTCTTCTCCCCTTCAAAACCTGTTTCTGAGAATGGATCTCAAGCGAGCTTACCTTCAGTGAGATGTTACCTGTGTCAGGAATATCTAAATTATAAACCTTAAGAACAGGTGGGTGACATCTCAGGGAAGGTGAATGTGTGTTCTTTCCATCGCCGCTGACATCAAGTCATGTAGGCGGCTGCCTCGATAGGCTGGCCTTTGGCAGGAAAAACACACTGAATTACAAATAGCTCTGACACGGTCATGAAGTGATGCAGGAAATCAAGGTGGAAGCGGAGAACCTGGCAGGTCAAAAAATCTTAACAGTAACTTAGCTGAGGGCCACGTGAGCCAGGAGGACTATCACTGCTTTCCCGAGTCTACCCCACACTGCTTGATGATCCAGGACACAGCAGCTCATTTTTATAGTCACCAGTTCTCAGCATCAGTCTGTGCTGAGGGGAGAGGAAAATGCATTTACATTGAGAAGTGGAACAGTGAGTGGAGTTCTGGGTGCCACTTTGGTTCAAATGTCACATGTCTGTGTATTAGCAGGTTCTTTCATCCACTGGAATGAGTTTTCCCCATTATTTATTTAATGCTATAAAATGTTATAATGTGCAGTCAGCTAATGCCAGGCTATGTATTCCCAGAGCATAAAGCAGTTTTGCACAAATTCATCTTTACAGAAAACTGGCATCTAGTTTAGCATCTTTTTTTTTTTTTTTTGGATAGGATTTTAAAGGCAAATTATTCCCATCATCACCTAATGCCAGAATTGTACATTTCCTAGAAATTCTTCTTCTGAGTGGACTATATAGTTTGGTGCCTGTCTACACTCACATGATGTCACTATTTGCATATTTTTTTGTGTTTGTTTTTTATCATAAGTGGCAAATCTTTTAAAATTCTGGAAAACACTCTAGGACACATTTGCAGACTGAGCCTGAGATAGGATATTCCTTTAGCAAAGAGCTTAATTTGGGTTGGAGATATAACCGAATATGTTAACAAATGGGAAGTTAGTTCCAGAAAAACAGAGAAATTAGTTATTTTCAGTTCCTGAAAAGTTCAAGCATTTTATTGAAAGTTTAGAATTGAGCAAAGATTTAAAATTTTCAAGGGCAGTTCAGAGAAATGGCTGTGAATGAACTTACGATGTTTGTACTCTGCTGCTGCTGTGCCCTTTGCCTGTCTCTGGAAGGATGTCACCTATAGCCATACCCAATAAAATGAAAACTGTTGAGTCATGTCTTTCAGCACATCATTTATACGTGGAGAAATTAAATAGTTTAGTATTGCTATGACACTGAAATACTCTAGAAAAGATGTCCCCACTACAATAGTCTCTTAATGAATTGTAATTTATTCTTAAGCCTTTATAACTTTTTAATATACTCATAAGTTGCCAGTATCTACTGAGCTGGACTCTTACCTGGATTTAATCATACCAACCCTAGTTTACAAAGAGGGAAATTGGGGATTAGAGGAGCAGAATCAAGATGTTCAAAATATTTATATTGTCAGATAGACAGAACAGGACCTTTTAAAGTCAACTAACCTGTTGATTGTGCGATTGAAGGAGTTCTACACCTAAGACAAATTAAAAATAATTTTAAAGGGAAAGTTGTCCACAATTTATCTCTCAAACACGTCCTTGTGTTTCACATCTCTTTTCCTGAGAAAAGGCAACTATCTTTCTGAAAATTGAAAAGCTTCCGGCGCTGCTCAGTGGTTAGAGCGCCGGCCTGTGCACCGGAGGGTCTTGGGTTTGATTTCGCGTCAAGGGCACATACCTCAGTTGTGTCCGATCCCCGCCCCTAGTATGGGCGCATGTGGGAGTCAACCAACCAATGTGTCTCTGTCACACCCATGTTTCTCCCTCTCCTCTCACTCTCCATACCCCCTCCCTTCCACTCTCTCTAAAAATCAATGGAAAAAATATCCTCGCTCCTTAGGTGAGGAATAAAAAACACAAGGCTTCTTTCCTTCGATCCTCAGTACAAGTGGACGACAGCTACCCCTCTGCCTTCCACAGCATTTTTTAAAAATTTATCTTTATTGTTGAGAGTATTACAGGTGTCCCATTTCCGCCCTCCAGTTGACCTCCTCCACCTCGCTCCCACCCCCTCCCCAGGCCTTCACCCCATTATTAATTGTGTCCATGGGTTATGCATATATGCATATAACTTCGTTGGTTAATCTCTTCCCACCCTCCACCCCCCTTCCCTCTTTCCTCTGAAATATGATTGTCTGTTGCATGCGTCAATGTCTCTGGGTCTATTTAATTCGTCAGGTTCCTTTGTTCATTAGCTTCTTCTTAAAGAAGACCCTTCAACTTTTGCTGTAGTGCTGGTCTGGTGGTGATGAACTCCTTTAGCTTTTTCTTATCTGGGAAGCTCTTATCAGACCTTCATTCTAAATGATAGCTTTGCTGGGTAGAGCAATCTTGGTTGTAGTTCCATGTTTTTCATCACTTTGAGTATTTCTTGCTACTCCCTTCTGGCCTGCAAGGTTTCTGTTGAGAAATCAGCTGACAGTCGTATGGGGGCTCCCTTGTAGGTAACTAACTGCTTTTCTCTTACTGCTTTTAAGATTCTTTGTCGTTAACCTTTGGCATTTTAATTATGATGTGTTTTGCAGTGGGCCTCTTTGGGTTCCTCTTGTTTGGGACCCTCTGTGCTTCCCAAACTTGTAAGTCTAATTCTTTCCCCAGGTAGGGGAAGTTTTCTGTAATTATTTTTTCAAATAGGTTTTCAATTTCTTGGTCTCTTTCTTCCCCTTCTGGCACCCCAATAATACGAATGTTGGGCCTCTTGAAGTTGTCCCAGAGGCTCCTTATACTATCTTCATATTTTGGATTCTTTTTTCTTTTTGCTCTTCAGGTTGGGTGTTTTTTTGCTTCCTCATGTTCCAAATTGCCAATTTGATTCTCAGTGTCCTCTGCTCTACTGTTGATTCCCTGTAAATTATTCATTTCAGTTTGTGTAACCTTCATTTCTGATTGGTACTTTATTATGTCATTGATGATCTCACTAGTTTCCATAATAGTCTTACTAAGATCCTTGAGCATCCTCATAACCATTATTCTGAACTCTGTATCTGTTAGCTTGCTTGGATCTACTTCATTTAGTTCCTCTTCTAGAGATTTCTTCTGTTCCTTCATTTGTAACATGTTTCTTTGCTTCACGTTTTGGCTGCTTCCAGGTGTTTGTTTCTGTGTATGAGGTAGAGCTGCTGTGTCTCCTGGAATTGGTAGAGTGGCTTTGTGTAGTAGGTGTCCTGTAGGGTCCAGTGGCTCAGCCTCCCCAGTCACCTGAGCTGGGCCTTCTAGATGCTCCCCTGTGTGGGCTGTGTGCCCTGTCCTGTTGTAGTTGAGCCTTGGTTGCTGTTGGTGTCACTGGGAGGAATTGACCCCCAGGCCAATCAGCTGTGAGGACCAGCTGCAACTACAGCCAGAGAGGTGCTGTGCTGGAGACACCCCTATGGAGCAGGATTTACTTCAGTGGAGTTTTGGTGTTCACCAAGTGTGCCCCTTGAGTGTGTCACTCATGGATGTGGTAGGGTTGTAATCCAGCGTGGTTGAGTCTGACCACTGGGTGCCCTGTCTCTGGGGCCTCCTGGGAGGTGCAAAGTCAGCTTCTGCCAGTGCCCTGCCCAGGGCCACCCAGCATGAGCTACACAGCAAACCGTAGTTGGCTGCTGCTTGTTCTGGGCTTGGAGGTGCCCAGGAGGCCAAGCTATGAGCTAATACAAGCCACCACAAGTGCCAGGCCTGGGGCCGCTTATCAAGCCATAGGGGGCACGCTGCTGGTTTGAGAGATTTTAGGAAAGTCCTAAGCGTGAGGCTCGAGAGGCCACTTGCACAGAAAAGCCCCTGGAAATGGCCCGGATGAGCTGCAGGTGGGAGGGGCGGGGCCTCCGGGAATCACGGGGCGGGGCCAAGGGTGTGCGTCAGGCGCTGGCGATTCAAAATGGCGCCTCCCTGCCGGCTGCGTGCGGGGAGGACTTGCCAAGGGAGCCATGGCTTCTGCCAGCGCTTCTGCCTGGGAGGAAGCTGCCCTCCGCCTCTCGCCCGGATCTCAGGCAGGTTAGTTCCTCCCCGAGTGTCCCGGGTCCTTTCCAGCTGCTGCCCAGCGTTGGGCTCAGAGGGAGCGTCTGAGTGAGTCCGTGCCGGGCCCTTAAGAGGAGCTGCTGGGGCTCCCGCGGCCTCCGCGACCCTCAGGGTCACTCCCCGCTGGTTTCACAGCCCGGAGTTGTGGGAACTTCTCTTCCCGGCCCTGGAGCCCTGGGCTGGGGGCCTGCTGTGGGGCGGGACCCCTCGCTCCTCTGGGAAACCTCCGCCGCTGCCAAGATTCCCTCCCGGGTTTACCCCGCAGCACCGGGGGATGGGGTGGAGGGGGCAGGGGGGTGGGGGAGGTGGGCCCGTGGCCGCGTCTCCGAGATTCAGCCCCAATCCACCCGCGTCTCCGCCCCTCCTCCCGGTCTTGGTGCTGCTTCGGTTCCCTGGCTGTGGGGCTTCTGTTCAGCCGGATCTCAGGAGGCTCTGAGTGATGGTGGTTCTGTGTTTTAGTTGTGATTTTGATGTGGTTGCGGGAGGCGGCGGGTGCAGCTGTGACCTATGCTGCCATCTTGTTTGTGTCTCTCTCCACACGCATTTTAATGTTTCGAGTCACCCGAGTATCCAATATGTTCTCCTCCGTTGGAAGTGACAGAGGTTTTTCACCTGTCACCACTGACTTTTCGGTATCTGTGATGTGCTCCAGCACTCGCCTCACACTAACCAACACCTCCTTTCAGTCCCTGGTGGCTGGTCCTGTGGAGAGTAAGGGCCTTTTTCTACCCCTAGACCTAACATCGGGATTTGCATATGCTGGTAATGGCTATGAAGGATACAGACTAGTGGATACATTTAAAAATTAATTTAAGTCCTAGAGAACACAACCTCTGAAACTAACTCAAATGATACTGAGTCCAATGAGGGTTCATGGCCTAGGTCCAGAAGCAATACCAACAGTGGCAAACTGGAGCCAGCGATGAACCCACAAGTTTTGGCCACCAACTAATGCTAGTTTCCTGTGTCTAAGACGTATGCATAATTTTTAAAGCCATTTTTAAAGCAGAAATGTGTAGGACGTTAAGAGGTGGGGGAGAGGTGCCTGGCACCCTCACTGAGCGCCTGCCTGCCAGAGTCACATGCACTGAGGCACAGCAGATGGAAGGGCTTTGCTGGGAGTGCTATCTGCTAGCTCTAGAGCTCATATTGCTTCGAGTTCTAGAGCCCTGAGAAAAAATTAAGATCCCACTATAAAAGGTATAAAACCACAACATTTAACAAGATTCCAAAGTGCTACTGATTCTTAGAAACTGACTTATAGTCATTATATTAATAAAGCCTTTATAGGTGAGGGATGGGTTTCAATTCATTCTCTCACTCTTTCTGCATTTACTGTGTATCTACAAGAAGACACGCTCGCGCTGGCCGGTGTGGCTCAGTTGGTTGGTCATCATCTCGTGCACCTGGGAGTTGCTAGTTTGATTCCTGGTCAGGGACACATGCCCAGGTTGCAGCTCGATCCCAGGTAGGGCGTGCAGGAGGCAGCTGATCGATATCGTGCTCTCACACTGAGGAGGCAGCCGATTGATATTTTGCTCTCACATCGAGGTTTCTCTCTCTTTCTTTCTAAAATTTGGTAAACTATTCTTAAAAAAAGAAAAAAAAGTGGAATAAAAAGAGGACAGCCCTGGGTTAGGCAAAGAAAAATATTAAGTACAGTGTAGTTCTTGTCCTCAAGAAACATAGTCACATTCATTCTACAAATGGAAAGTTGAATTAATACCATTAACCGACTCACATCTCACAAGACAGAGCACCAGGGGATCGATTTTTTCCCTATGATCTTAGCATTCTGTATCTGGTGGACATGCTGTTCTTTCTTCTACATTCAAACACCACCAATGCCTCTTTTACTTTTAACTTTATTTGGCAAAGCAGCACTGCATAAACTGTTCAGTAACCAGGACACAGCTTACACAGCATGTTAAATTCATATACATTATCAGCAGCAAATTAGAAACAGAAGAAATAATACTAAGCTATAAGTCTATAATTTTTAAAGAGAGAAAGGAAGAACTAGGTCAGTTATGTCCAATCTGAACTGCTGAGTGTTAAGGGACATCACTTTCCACCTTCTTAAATTTTAATATTTACAATTGCTTAGTTTTAAGGTAACAAAGCAGCTGATTGTATCTACAACATGCTATTCTATGACACCACATCAAAAGCTTTAAAAAGGAAGCTCATCTCTATTTTCTTAGTAGCATTTAACAGACATCCAAAAATCAAGAATTTTAACTTGTGAATGGTGGTGTTATCTGACACACAAAAGCAACCTGAAAAATTAACACTGGAACAGAATTAATTGTCTAAGAAAAGAAAAACCACTCTTCCAAATCAATTCACAAACTAAGTTTCCCATTTTGCAGAACCCCTTTGTTAAATATTTTAGAGTAAAATGTGGGCATGTTAAAGAAAGAACACATGTATACTTTGCATCCTTCCTCTACCAATTGGCTTTTGTGCCTCTGAAGAATTAAAAACCCTACAAAACCACACATTTTCATGCTAAGAAAAGAGTGTAACCAAGTCCAAAACAAGCTGTGATGCTGTTGGTTTTCAAAAGCTTTGAGGACTGAGATGAGCAATCCATTGTAATATTATATACTGGTCAAGCTGATGTTGCTTTTACAGTTCATCCCTGGAGGGAAAAGAGAGAAATGTGTAAGTAGGAGTTACATCCTGCAAAACCTGGCTCTCTAATAGTTTAGAAACAACTATTAAATCAGTAAAAATACACTGAGCCCCAAGCAATGTATTATTAAAAAAAGAGCAAATGGTCCCAAGTCCAAGCAAAAATGGAAATCAGCCATTTCAAACAACTCTCATGCAAATCCAGAATGAAGTATGAAACCTAAAGGGCCTGAATTCTTTTTAACTCTAAAGATAACTTTCTTTCTTCATGACCAAAAATTTAGAAAAATTACTTTTAGGTCTAGGATCTTGCTAATACTATTTATTGTAAAATGACGACTTGAGTATTTAAGAGTTCAAATCAATTTTTACAGTTATAGTCACAGCACTGGACAAAAATATAGCTTGTTGCTTAGGGTATCTGTCAGCAATTGCTGAGTGGGTCAATCTCAACCCAAACTCTTCGGGGGAAAAGCATCATCTGTAGGTATAATATACCTGTCAGCTGATTTCATAAGGCAGCTTTATCAGCTCCAAAAGAAACCATTCGCTCAGCCAGGTGTAGCACTGTACCAGCAACTGCCAGTGAGAGGGAGGAAGGAACAAAAATGCAATCTAAAATAAATGGTACGGTATGTAAATTACACCTCAACAAAGCTTTTAAAAGTGAAAAAAAATCAAGCTACCCGAAAAGCCTAAAAGCTTCATATCTGAGGGTAATCTGAGTGACAAAAACACTGTTAAACACTCGGGTACTTCAGGAGTAAAGCAGTTTGATGTTTGCAACAAATCTCAAATAATTCAGGGAAAAAATATTACATATATGAATATACAGAGAGGGAAGGAGTAAGAAAGCAAATGTGGAAAAATGTTAATAATTGGTAACTCTGGATGAAGAGATTCAGGAGTTCTTTATAATATTCTTACAACTGTTCTGTAATAAAAAGTTTTAAAGAAGTTGTTAGAATAAATTTGTAAGGAATGTAAATAAAGAGCTAAAATTTTCCAGGTAAGTGGTGAGTTAAGAAATTATCAGACAATATGTTTTTCTTTTTTAATTTAATTTTGTAAACTGTGCATGAAAATATTTTTAAATTACTTCTCCCATAAGCTACCTTTGTCATACAGTACTAGATAACTTTTTAAACAATAAATTAAATCATCAGTTCTGGCTCCACTTAATATATTCTTCTAAATAACTTAAGTACTATATTTCTCATAGAATAGCTTTTACTTAAAATCATGCATTAAAATACTTACAAGCCGTGGCAAAGGGCTCTATTCATAAATTAAACTCACTTGTGCTTTTTATATATGAATTGAAGATACCATTATAGTTTTTAAATAATTTACCACGTGTTATTTGCCTGTTACAAGGCATTAAGGATAGAGTAAATAAATATCCTCATTGCCCAACAACAGAGTACAACATTCCAAGTACCTTCTCCATTTAGGAAAATTTTAAGAAAATGGATAGAAACTCTCAACAAAGTGGGTACAGAGGGAACGTACCTCAACATAACAAAGGCCACATATGACAAGCCCACAGCTAACATCACACTCAACGGTGAAAAGCTGAAAGCTTTTCCTCTAAGATCAGGAACAAGACAAGGATGCCCACTCTTGCCACTGTTATTCAACATAGTACTGGAAATCCTAGCCAGAGCAATTAGGCAAGAAAAAGAAATAAAAGGCATCAAAATCGGAAAAGAAGAAATAAAACTGTCTCTTTTTGCAGATGACATATTATATTTAGAAGACCCTAGAGCCACTACCAAAAAGTTTTAGAATAAACTAATTCAATAAAGTTGCAGGATACAAAATCAATATACAAAAATCAGTTGTATTTCTATACACTAATAATGAACTATCAGAAAGAGAAATTAAGAAAACAATTCTATTTACAATTTCATCAAAAAGAATAAAATACCTAGGAATAAATTTAACCAGTGAGGTGAAAGATCTATACACTGAAAATCATAAAACATTAATAAGACACAAATAAATAGATATTCCATGCTCATGAATTGGAAGAATTAATACTGCTAAAATATCCATACTACCCAAAGCAATCTACTGATTCAATACAGTCCCCATCATAATTCCAACAGCATTTTTCACAGAAATAAAACAAACACTCTTAAAATTTGTATAGAACCACAAAAATCCCAAAGCAATAACATCAGAAAGAAGAACATGGTGGAGATATCGCACTTCCTGATCTTAAACTATATTACAAAGCTATAGTTATCACAGCAGGAGGTTATTTGCATAAAAACACTTAGATCAGTGGAACACAACAGAAAGTTCAGAAATAAACCCATACATATATGGTCAATTAATTAAAAAATTAAGAATACACAGTGGTAAAACAACAGTGTCTTTAGTAAATGATGCTGGGAAAACTGGACAGCCACATGAAAAAGAATAAAACTGGACCCCTATCTTACACCATACACACACAAAAATTCAAAATGGATTAAAAAATTGAACATAAGACCTAAAAACATAAAACTAAACTTACTGTGGTAATCATTTTAGAATATAAACATATATCAAAGTATTATTTTGTATACTTAAAACTAACACAACACTGTAGGTCAATTATATCTCAATAAAACTGGAAAAAATCATGTTGTAAAAAAACGTTCAATGATGGAAAGAATGTTGATGGCGTTTTATGAAATGAAAAGATTATGAAATAATGCTATTGTATGACCTCAGGATTACAAAAGAGATGTACATAGATGCATGGATAAAAGAGTAAAAAAATTTACCAAAACATTAATAGTGGTTATCTTGGGTTCTGTGATTATGGGTGATTTTTACTTTATTCCTTGTACTGTTTTCTTTTTGATACACACGCATTACTTTGGTGTCAGTAACAGTATTGTGAAAAACAAATACAGGGAAATGCTTAGCACTAAAATGAAAAAAATTAAGTTTATGGACCTGATTTTAACATTTGGGTACCAAAGAAAACCAAAAAGTTGCTGCCCATGCATGTATAACCTTGTCATACCCTCATACTCCAAAATCTGGATATATTTCAAGTTATTAATTCCTAATGTTCAAAATTCTACATCATTATATCTTTCTTTGTCTGACTTACATATATAGATCATTTACAATAAGAAGCAGCTTGTTCTAAATTTCTAGAGACTCTTAAAATGGCTATATATGTGCTAAATATTTTCATTAGGTTAATAACTGTATATATTTATTATTTTGTTATAAAATATATAATTATACACAATTTACCAGGTTAATAACTCTATGCTAACATTTAGTATTATATATTTTAACATCTAGTATTATATATTCATTTTTTTAAAATATGTTCTTATGGACTTTTTTTTTTTTTAGAGAGGGAGAGGGAAAGAGAGAGAAACACTGATGTGAGAAACACTGATCCATTGCCTCCTGCACAGGCCCCAACTGGGGACTGAACCCACAATCTGGGTACGTGCCCAGACTGGAATCAAACTGGCAACCTTTTGGTGCACAGGACAACACTCAACCAACTGAGTCACACTAGCCAGGGCATAGTATTATATATTCTTGATCAAAAACAAATAAAGAGATGTATTACCATAAAACAACAATTAAAATACATGAATGTTTTCTAGCTAATGGGTTTTCCCAGGTAATAAAGGCTTTGCACAAAGACTAATGAACGACATAAAAAGAATTTCAAGGCAACAGAATATATCCCTGCCTTTAAGGATGCAAAATATGTCATAATGTAATATATGTAAAGAAATTTAAAAGGGACAATATAGAACAATATGGAACATGCTCAATTGGATACCCTAGGACCTATACTGTCAATCCTAGAAATGCCCCCATCGATTCATAACATCTCTTCCATGTGTGCATGTATTTTAAGAAGACATTGATAAAGTGCTTATGGAACGAGAACCCTGAAACATTCCTCAGTTTCACAAACCAGAGGTTAACTTATGCCACTGACTTTAGGGCTATTAAAAACAAAAATTAAATAAAACCAAAAGATGAACAAACTAGTGTGTGTGTGTGTGTGTGTGTAAACAGTAGTTTATAGTTTATATATATAAACAATATATATATAAGTAGTTTATAGTTTATTTTATATACATACATATAACATAAAACCAAAAAATTAACAAACTATTGTTTACATATATAATATAAAATAAAATAATTTTTTAAAGTATTAAGAGTTTATGAAACAACTAATACAATTAATTATTACACATCCTTAGTCGTGAACATAATACCACAGATTCCAGGTCTACGACCTATACAGCTGGCATTCTCTCCTCTTTTATTAATCTACCAAATTAAAAGTGATATTTTTCAAAGCATAAAGAGGCATAAGCTGAAGTTCAGGTTTGGGGTTTTATTTGGCAGTAGAAAAATTTTTTAAATATTTTTTAATAGATTTTTAGAGAGAGAGGAAGGGGGAGGGAAGGAGACAGAATGAAACATTAACGTGAGAGCGAAACATCTATTGGTTGCCTCCCGCACGCCCCCAACCAGGGATCCAGCCCTGACAGGAATCGAAACTGCAGCCTTTCAGTGCAGGGGACAGTGCCCAACCAGCCGCTGAGCCACAAGGGCCGGGGCATGTTTGGCAGTAGAATTTGCCATGTCCACTAGTTCCCTTTTTCCCTAAGTAGTTTGTATGGCATCTCCTTGGCAAACACTGGATCTCCCGCTCTCAGAGCACTGCAACTAGCTCTGGGGTCCTCTAAGAGGAGGAGGGAAAGCTGGTGAGACCCGAGAGAAGGCTCGTAACGAAGTACTAGGATGAGTTGCTAACTTAATCCCAAAGAAAATCCGACGGAGCAGAAATCATCTAGCCTGGCAAGAAAAGAAGGAGCTTTTTAGATGACGACTCCCAAATGTGAGATGGGCACTTAGAAAACTAAGGGCCTTCTCCCCCCCATTCTATCCTTACTACCACTGCCTTAGTTCAGGCCACCGCCACTTCACCCCTGACTGCTAAAGCCACCTCTTGTTACTGCCTCTAGTCTTGCCCCTTTCCCGCCTACTCTACGCACAGTCAGTTATCTTCCAGAAATGTAATTCTCTTCACTGCCTGGCTTCAACACTTCAGCTGCTCTCTACAGTCCTCAAGGCAGAGTCTAAACACTACAGTGAGCCGCAAGAACTTTTAAATCACGAAATACCTGACTACTTAGTCAGGGGCACTGACCTCCTTTCCCTTAGATTGTAAAAAAAAAAAAAAAAAAAAAAAGACAACAGCCAACATAACAATAGCATCCAGTATGAATGAATCAAAATTATACCTATTTTTTGGTCAGATTGGCAAAAATATATATATATTGGTGTGCCACAGAATTGTAATCATTAGTTTACGCCTGCCATGAGATGAAAAAAGTTAAAAATCGCTGTTCTATAGGTATACCTCAGAGGTATTGTAGGTCCCGGTCCAGACAATGGCAATAAAGTGACAATTAAGTGAGCCACATAAATTCTTTGTTTTCCTCAGTGCATATAATGGTTATGTTTATACTGTAGTATAGTAGGTGTACAATAATAGCATTATGTCTTCAAAAAACCAATGCACGTATGTTAATTTTAAAAGGTCTTATTGTTAACAAATGCTAACTATCACTGAGCCTCCAGGGAGTCGTGACCTTTTTGCTGGTGGGGTCATGCCTCAATGTTGATGGCTGCTGACTAGTCCCGGAGGTGGTTGTTGAAGGCTAGGGTGGCTGTGGCAACTTCTTAAAATAAGAACAATGAAGTCTGCCAGATCGACTGACTCTTCTTTTCACCAACAATTCTCTGTAGCATGTGATGCCATCTGATAGCATTTTACCCATAGAACTTTTTTCAAAATTGGAGTCAACCCTCTTCAGCCCTGCCACTGCTTTATCAAACAAGTTTATGTAATATTCTAAATCCTTTGTTGTCATTTCAACAATCTCCACAGCACCTTCACCAGGCATAGATTCCATCTCAAGAAACCACTTTCTTTGAGAAGAAACTCCTAATCCATTCAAGTTATGTCATGAGATTGCAGCAATTCAGTTACATCTTCAGGTTCCACTTCTAATTCTAGTTCTCTTGCTATTTCCACTACATCTAGAATTACTTCCTCCACTGAAGTCTTGAACCCCTCCAAGTCATTCACGAGAACTGAAATCAACTTCTTCCAAATCCCTGTTTATGTGGACATCTTGACCTCTTCTCATGAATCATGAATGTTCTTAATCGCATCTAGAATGGTGAATCCATTCCAGATTTTCAGTTAACTTTGCCCAAATCCAACAGAGTGATCACTACATGTGTCAACTATAGCCTTACAAAATGTCTTTCTTAAATAATAAGACTTGAAAGTCAAAATTACACCTTAATCTATGGGCTGCAGAATGGGTGCTATGATAATAGGCATGAAAACAACATTAATCTTGTACATCTTCACCAGAGCTCTTAAGTGCCCACAGGCATTGACAATGAACAGTAATATTTTGAAAGGAATCTTTTTTCTGAGCAATAGGTCTCAACAGTGGGCTTAAAATATTCAGTAAACCATGTTGTAGACAGATGTGCTGTTATCCAGGCTCTATTCTTCCATTTACAGAGCACAGGCAGAGGAGATTTAGTGTAATTCTTAAGGGCCCTGGGATTTTCCAAACGGTAAATGAGCACTGGCTTCAACCTAGTAACCAGCTGCATGAGCCCTAACAGAGAGTCAGCCTGTCCTTTGCAGCTTTGAAGCCAGGCATTGGTTTCTCCTCTCCAGCTATGAACGTCTTAGATGGTACCTTCTTCCAATATAAGGACGGCTGTTTGGTTTACATTAGAAACCTGTTCAGTGTAGCCACCTTCTGGACAACGTGCTGCAGCTCCTACATCAGCAGCTGCTGCTTCACCTTGCATTCTGTGTTACGGAGATGCCCCTTCCTTAAACATCATAAACCAATATCTACTAGCTTCCAACTTCTGCAGTTTTCTCACCCCTCTCAGCCTTCAGAGAATTGAAGAGATTTCGAACCTTCTCCTGGCTTTGGCTTAAGAGAATTTTGTGGGTGGCTTGTTCTTTTATATAGAGACCAATAAAACTTTCTCCATATCAGCAATAGGCAGTTCTACTTTATCATTCATGTTTACTGGAGTAGCACTTTAATTTCCTTCAAGAACTTTTCCTTTGCATTCACAACTTGGCTAACTGTTGGAGCAAGAAGCCTAGTTTTTGGTCTGTCTCAGCTTTCCACATGCCTTCCTCACTAAGCTTAATCATTTCTAGCTTTTGATTTAAAGTGAGAAACATGCAACTCTTTCTTTCACTTGAACACTAAGAAGCCATTGTAGGCTTATTGATTGGCTTAATTTCAATATTCACGTGTCTCAAGGAGAGGGAGCGAGATGGGGGAACAGACGGTTGGTGGAGCAGTCAGAACACACACAAGTTAGCGATTAAGTTAACCATCTTATATGGGCATGGCTAATGGTGCCCCAAAACAATTACAACAGCAATATCAAAGATCACTGATCACAGATCACCACAACAAATATAGTAAGAATAAAAAAGTCAGAAATATTTCTAGAATTACCGAAATGTGACACTGAGACACAGAGTGAGCAAATGCTGTTGGAAAAATGGTGGCCAAAGACTTGCTGAACTCAGGATTGCCACAAACCTTCAATTTGTAAAATAACAGTATCTGTAAAGGGCAATAAAACAATAAAACAGCAATAGAATGAGGTATGCGTGTAACTGCCTGTTTGTCTTCATCTATGGGTTTTTTGGATCTGCCACATGACTGTGAGTTCCACAAGAAGGGTCAGTTTCAAAGTCACAGCTGTGTGTTCCCGAACTAGCGGGATACACAGTGGGCACACACATGCTTATTAATGAAGGTATTAAGAAGGTTCTCAGACTAAAAAATATTTAACAGCAAAACAATTCCTCCTGTTGTCCCTGGTCCCTGAGTCTGTGGGTCTCCTTAACTGGTCCCCATAACCTCCTCCATATTTCTTTGATTAGTCCCTTCATTGAAATCAATTCAAAATCTTAGCTGAATACTTTGTTTCCTGCCTGGACCCTGACTGATAAGTTTATGAACACAAATAGAAATAGCAGACTAATGGTCTCTAAGACTCGTAAGTTAACTGTTGATGTTTTACCCTTTCAAACATCCTGTTTTCTAGTAATTTTTACAGTACAAAAAAAATTTTTATTGACTTGTAGAGAGGGAGGATAGGAGAGGGAGAAAGAGAGAGAGAGAGATCAATGTGAGAGAGAAACATCAATTGTTGCCTCTTGTACACACCCCGACTGGAGACTGAACCTGAAACCTTGGTATGTGTCCTGACTGCGAATCGAACCCATGACCTTCCAGTGCACAGGATGACGCTCCAACCAACTGAGCCACACCAGCCGGGGCAAAAAAGGTTTTTAATGTAATTGTTTAATATATAAAAACAGTTAATATAATAATTGTTTTTTTCACCTTTATATTCTTTAAATTTATATTCTTTAAAACTTAAGATTTATAATTAAGTAACTGATTATCTTTGTAATTAGAACTACATCTTTGGATCAAGTACATGTAGAAAAATGTACTTGAACAAATAGAAAATTTACAATAAAAAAATTAGAAAGTCCTCCTAGTACAAGAGAAACATTTCCAAGGACACATACATGTAAAATTGTTCTGAGAAAGCTGAAGGCCAAAGAGAAAAACAAGTATATATACATTTAAATATTTGGTAATTGACTCATTAGCCATAATTTTAGTTATTCTAAATTTAATATAAATAGTTTAGTCTCACAAGGGGTGAACACAGGTGTTGTGGAAGCCTAAAGCTTACGGGGGGGGGGGGGGGGGGAGGTTCTTTATAATACAGGTGTTGTGGAAACCTAAAGCTTATATAGGGGGAGGGGTCTCTTTATGATGAGAAATAAGAAGGAAAACTAAAAACAAGACTATTCATATAATATTAGGTATAAGCCAGGAAGGACCCTAAGCAAGTAAGGGCCCTAAAGCCAAAAATCCACCTCTGATTGTCAAAACAAAATACCTTTTCTCTTTTATTAAATTAAAGGTAGAATGCTCAATACTAGTATTTATTGTAAATAAGAACTTCAAACTTATAAATAAAAATCTGAACTTTTACTTGACATCCTTCCTATTCAGTGGTGCTTGCCCCCTTTATACAGTATCACGCAGGCATGTAAAGGTATAACCACGCCAGAAGCAACGTGAAGGAAGGCTGAACTTAGCTGTCTAACTACATCTGCTTCTAACTGACAAGCCTGAAAGCTTTTTGTTTTGTTTTTTTAAGAAGTGCCTGTGCTCCAGATTAGAATTCAAAGAAAACAACTTTATAACAACATTACGTGAAGAACAAAATGCAGTTCCCAGTAAGACATCTCAGAAATGGCCAATAAGAATTTAAAGTAAAATTCAGTTTGAACTGAGTTGAGTTACATTCATTACCATTTTTGCAATTAAACATTCATTCAAAAACAAAATGAGAAATTTATTAAATTTACAATCACCATATTACCTACTAAGAAAATAATTATCTTAAAATAAGTACCTCTGTCAAATAAAAATAGATTCTAAAACAAGGAAGCTGTAAAGCCTTTCTCATTTTGGCGTTTAATTCCAAGTGCTCGTGGCTGGTGTCACTCTGCTTCCTGATCCCACCCTCCGCATGGGAGGGAGTGGGAAAGAACAGGAAAAGTCCTGGTTCCAAACAAAGTATTCAGATTATGCTGAGATGTACAACTAAGGGGGCGTCGGCATGCGCCATGCTGTGCTGGGGGCTGTGCCGCATGCTGCTGCACCTTTGGGTGGGTTTGTGAGACCTGGGCACTCCCTTCGAGCTGACAGAATCCTTTGCTGTATTAAGCAGGTTAGAAACTGGCTGGCCCGTTCCACAGAATGGCAATAAGTTTATTTGTTATAGGGGCTCTGAAGCAACAGCTGGACATGAAACAGGCACAGGCTGTGAGACATCGTGAAGGTGACTGGAAGAGAAGCCAGGCTGAGGGAGACTGCCCTTCCTCTCTGGGATTCTGACACCTTGGAAAACTCGGACAGGAGTATCTCTTCCCGTCTTTCTCTTTACAACAAAGCTACAAGAGAGAGTGAACTGGGGCAGGAAATGATGGCCCCTTCTCTTCAAACCAAAGCCTTTGCTTCCAGGACCATACAGCAGCTATAAAAATTATCTGTAAATACAGAAACAGAGTGGCTGATGATAAACTCTCTTAGCACTAACCTGCGGCTGAAAGCCTCTTTAAAAAAACACCTTTGTGCCACCAAGTCTCACCCTCCCTTCCCCAAAGATGTGAGTTAAACCAAAAGAAGGGTAGACCATGCAAAATGTTTCTACACTTTTAATGTAGTGAATTTCTGATGTTAAGATGGAGCAGCGTAAAGGTGATAACCAAACAAACAGCTCTGGCAGGCTAACGGCTTAAAATGCACACCCTTCACCTTGCGTGTGTGGAAGAAGAAAGAGCAGAAGATAAAATCACTTCCACCTGGACCACTGCTTCTCTTTATCTGTCAAAGGCACGTAGATCACTCCCATCAGAGGCTTCATTTTGACACTGCCGTCTTGCAACTTGTCATACTGCTCCAGCATCTGATTTCCTCCCGCGGGGCCGACAGGCAGTATCAACCTTCCGCCAGGCTTTAACTGGTCTATCAGCTAAAAGAAAAAAACACACAAACCATGTGCACACCAAGTCACGGATTTTACAGTCATGTGACATCTCTATAAGCAGCCTTCAGTGTCCCTGGGCGGACCGTACAAATGCGCCCCATCTGGTGCACAAATACTCGAATGGTTGAACTGATGGCTCAGCTCCCACTTACTCGTGAATCTACCTCTCCTACTACACTACAAGGTCTCGACGACAGCCTTGTGCCCCTAGCACCTAACAGAGTACCTCGTGACAACTGCAGTGCTCGAACGTTTGGGCTGAACACAAAACGTACGATCCTCTCGGGAAGCCCAACGGCAAAGCTGGAAATTCCAATGCCTGGGTGCTTGTTCTGAGGGGTTTGGAGGGGAAGGGTAGAAAGCCTGCAAGGAACCCCCATCACTGTGGAGTTTAGGGCATCACTCAACCAAAGCTAAGGGAACCGTGGTTTTACAACTGAATTTAGGATTGCTGGCGCCGAGGCGAAGGAAGGTAGGGCTGGAGCCCCTGCGCGTTAGAACGAGGACCCGTCAGTGAAGAACCAAGGCTCAGATAGTTTTAAAACCACGTTACCATTCGAATGCAGCTTTACAAACCGCCACGAGTCAAAACACAATGAGAAAGAAACCTTACTTTGAATAGTATTTTTTTTTTTAAACCTCACCCAAGGATATTTTCTCCACTGCTCTTGGGGGGGGGGGGGGGGGCAGAGAGACATCGACCGGCTGCCTCCCGCAGGCGCGCTGACCAGGCGGGGACCCAGCCTGCAGCCGGGGTGCGTGCCCTCGGCCACAATCGAACCCGGGACCCTTCAGTCTGAGGGACAGCCCTCTAACCACTGAGCCAACCCAGCTAGGGCTCAATTAAAATTTTGGTTTCAGCAAGTCTTTTTTGCCCATTTTAATGTTTATCAAAGCAGGATTTGCTAGGATTGAGTTATTTTCTAAACGTCAAGATTTGTAATGAAAGCCAGCAGGCTGCTTCCCTCTCCCAGTCTTGCTTCCTAAATCCAGTCATTTTAACCCTTTCAGCTGTGTCTTCCATTCTTGCTTTTTAATTGGAAGTGTTTATTTCTAAAGGGTGTCTTTTATTTTTTTTAATTGAGATATAATTGGCATATAATATTGGATTAGTTTTAGGTATACAACAATTTGAATATATATTATGTTGCAAAATGATCACCACATTTTAAGTTTAATTGTCTTCCATCACCACACAGTTACAATTTTTTTCTTGTGATGAGAATTTTTAAGATATACTCTTAGCAACTTTCAAGCATACCATTTAGAATGAACTACAGTCACATTTACTTTTGAATTTCAAATTATATGCTGATGAGGACTGAGCTCTCTTACATGTATTCTCCTTTTCCCCAATCCAACCAATATAGTTTTTTATTTCAACCATTTTCAGTTGTGACTGTAAATATAATTTGCAGCTGAGCCAAGAGGTACTCAGTGATTGTTTCCTTTCTTATAACAGTTGTTTCCCTGCAGTTAAAAACTGAAGCCTTTTCTTTTCTCACTCAATTTCCTTTGTAACTGTTTCCAAACCTTTGTGTGTTCCAACAACTTCTCAATGAAATTTTTAGTCAAACCTATCGAATTAGTGTCTTGTCTTTTTGGGTAGCCTTTTCTAGGGCCCTCCTCTGGCTGCTCCAGGTCTGCACTGGTGATCCTCCGGCCTGCTCAGCTTTCACCTTGGGACTCCCTTTGTAACACTACTGGGAACTCTCGTCACCTCTCCTGAAAGATGTCCCACCCTCCTACATCCCCATGGCTTCCTAGTTTTGATTTTTCCTACTCTCTCCTTTCTCATTTTTTGCTAATATGATTGAAGCAACTCCTCCAGAAGTGTTCTGTGAAACAGTACCTAGAGTATTTTTAAAGAGAGCAGTTGAGATTTGCAAGTTTAAAACTATCTTTATCCTTCATAAGTATTTGGCAATATGTGCGGGCAAGGTTGGAAATCATTTTCAGTTTAGAACTGTGATGGTTTGTTCCCCTGTCCTGTTTATTCTTTTTTTTAAAATTGATTTTAGGGAGAAGGGAGAGTGATAGAAAGAAACAATGATCATCGATCAGCCACCCCCCCCCCCCCCACACACACCCCCCGGGGTCGAGCCCGCAGTCCCGGCATGAGCCCTGACCGGGAATTGCGCCTGTGACCGCTGGGTGCCCGGGTCCACGCTCAACCACTGAGCCACAGCAGCCGGGCCGCCCTGTGACGCTAACGCTGCTGCTCTGCAGCCGTGCCTATCTGGTCGCCAATCCTTAACAGGTTATCCTTTTTGTTTCTCTAGAAACTTAGACTCTTCTCTTTGTCCCTAGGGTTCTGCAATTTCACAGTGATATTGTGCTTATTTTTTCCTTTTTAAAAAAATTCATTGTACTGGACACTCAATAGATCTTTTCAAACTACAGGATCATGTCTTCAGCTCTTGGATAGCTTTTTACTTAGGACTTAAGACTGATTGTTCCTTACAAGAATTTCCCACCGCAGCCCCTTTCAGACCCAGGCCTCCTCTCTGGCTTCCCAGGTCCCGATGCCTCCGATTTCTAGGCCCTTCCAGAGGCCTGCATCGACAGTGCCCTCTGCGGTCCCTGAGTCGATTACTACTCCACCTGCTTTCTCTCTCCACACTCTGTGGAGCCCAGGGCTGCAGGTAGAATCTAGAGAGTTGCACAGAATGCGTCTTCCTGTTTCCTGTTTTTCTAGTTGCTTTGGGGTGACACCCAAGAGGAGCATAAACATCTCTACTCTGTTATCTTAAAACCAGAAAGACCCTTCAGTATGTATAAAAGACGCCTATAATACTTACAAGCGCTAGTATATTTAAAATCATATTGAGCTCAAGCTAGAAATGTCCTTCAAGATCATCTCAGGGTCTTTGTGGAGAAAATGAGTCCTGCACCCAAGTCCTTTCAATTAAACACAGTTCTATTTCAGATTTTAACTGTTTGTACTAGGCTGCTGCTATTTTTTTAAATAAAAACTAAAAACTACTGATCATGTGCTCAAATATGAAAACTCTCTGAGCTATTCATTTATTATTTGTATACTTTTATTCTGACTTATATACTTTTCTACACACGTTACTGCTTCAATTAAAACGTGTTAAAAAACCACTGGTTTAGTCTTTAAAACACACACACACACTAGATAACAGAGTCAGAGAGAATAAGTCATTTCCCCAAAGTCATTTAGCCAGTAAGTAGCAAGTCAGTGATTAGAACAAATTCCCAACTTCCAGCTTCTCATAACTGATCTAAACACACACAAAAAGAACTCTTTCCAGGCTGGGGAGCGGATGAGACTGGGCAGAAAAGACGACATCACTGTCATCTAGTCAAGAACTATGTAAATTTCCTATGGAACAGAAACCTAAGACTTCAGTGAACTTAACCAAGGATTACTAAGGGCTGGCGTAAGCTTATCAGAGTCATACAAAATGAAAAATCAATTTTGCGCTTAAAGACTTCCTTGACTACCCTAAAACATATAACATGGGATACCCTCCCTCACTGCAGCGATGAAAATTCTCCTACTCCGACGGCCAGTTCACGCTCCGTCCTGTATGAAGTCTCTCCAACTGCTCTATGCAAAATTCTTCCGCTGCCTTGAACTACAGTAGGATTTTCTTTTTCATTCAATATACATCATATATTAATGATACGGTATCACATCACTAATTTCCCTGTTACATGTATGACACAGCTCTCCTAGGGTGCAAACTTTGTGAGGGTAAAATGTATGACAAACACTTCCTGGTCTCTCCCAGGCACCCAACGGTCTTGCATATTCTGGTATTTACTAAAATACCAAGTGGGTCATGAACTCCAGAGGGATGTTCCCAATTCTATTGGTAGACTAGCTCTTTGCTGGATCAAATACTGCCTCAAAAGACAGCCGTGAACTGGGGTTTAGTAATCTTGATGCCATTTATACATATGAAAAATAAATTACCTAACTGTAACTGAAGTGCACGACATAAAAGTCTAATTCTATTTTGAACACCATCTAGAATTATTTCCCTATACATCTTTGAGAATTTTAGTTGAGTAAAACGCAAACACAGAAAGAAACAACTCACTGCCTGGGGCACAACTGGGGCTGCAGCGCCTACGTGAATAGCATCATAAGGGGCTTCTTCGGCATATCCCATTCTTCCATCCCCCACTGAAAGAAAAAAATCAAGCGTTCAATACCTGTTCAGATAAAAGTACTTAGTGTACAGATGTTAAAGCAGGGAACGGACAGGGGTGTTTTTTTTTGTTATTTTTTAAATAAATGATGATGGGACAACTGAATATGCATATGAAACAAATATATACTTGGAGCCCAACACCTCATATATACACAAATATCAATGTCAGGAAGGTCAAAGACCTAAATGTGAAAAGCTAAAATAATAAAGCTTCTGAGAAATAACATAGAAGAGTATCTTCATGACTTCAGAGTAGCCTTAAGCAGGACACAGAAAGGACAGGAAAAAACTGGTAAGTCTGGCTACATTAAAATTAAAAATTTCTATTTATTAAAAAAGTACCAATATGAGAGCAAAAAGGCATGCCACAGAGTGGGAGAAAAGATTTATAATATGCATAAATAGACAAACGGCCAGTCTCCAGAAGTCCTATAAATCAAAGAAAAATATAAATAATTCAATATCTGACCAGGGAGTTCACAAAACAGGAAATCTAAATGCCAAACATTTAGTGTTCAACCTCACTGGTTAATAGGAAAATACAAAATTAAAATCACACAGATACTGCTGTACACTCACTAAGTGGGCAAAAAGAAAAGTCTAATAATACCAAGTGTTGGCAGAGATGTAGAGTAATAGGAACCCTGACACACTGCTGATGGGAATGTAAATTGGTTCAATCACTTTAAAAAACAGTTTTGCAATATCTATGGTAACCCTGTGAACCTACAATAACACTCCTACAGAAATGAGTGCTTGTATAATGAACGTATATATGTACGAATCTGGGCTTAATACACGTATGTTCACAGCAGCATTTTAGATATTTCCAAATTAGAAATAACCCAAAATACCCATCTACAGTAGAAGTGACAGATGTTGGTGATATTCTCACAATGGAGTGCTCTACAGCAATAGAAATGAACTGTATACAAGGAGACGGGTGAATCTCACACACACAGTACTGAATGAAAGTCATTCACCATAGAATGTACACTGCATGGTTCCATTTATCTAAAGTTCAAAATTAAATTAAACATTGTTTTTGGAAGTATAATTAGACGGTAAATGCATATAAGTAATGACACTGGTTACCGCTAGAGAGAAGGGAGGCAGTTATGATGAGGGAAAGGGAAGCTGAGGGCCTCCAGGTACGAATAATGTTTCATTTCCTGATCAGTGCGGTGCCTGAACAGGTATTTATTAAGCTTCACCCTTATGCTTTATGCATTTCTTAATGTTCTTTATTTTTCACAATACAAAATGTGCTCCTATGGAAGTATGTCCATTGTCTATCGCTGAGTGGAAAAGGCAAACTCCAGGGTAATAATACAGTATGAGTTAAAGAAAACTCTGCGTGTGTGCAGTTTATTCACACATATATACCTGGAAAACTGAAAAGGGAAGAGGAGGGGTTTTCTGTTTTATCTTACACATCTCTGCACTGTTTAAATTTTTTATAATGAGCACTTGTTACTTTGGTATTACTTCTGAAAAAGCAATGAAGAAAGAACTCAGTTCAACATGGGCACTTTCTGGAACAGCTGACAGCCAGGCACCCACGATCCAGGTAGAACTAGCGTAACATTGACAAGCAATTAGCCCTACCCGACTTGGCTCAGTGGTTAGAGCGTCGGCCTATGGACTGAAGGATCCCGGGTTCGATTCCAGCCAAGGGCGCTGTGCCCCGGCTGCAGGCTTCAGTTCCCAGCCCTTGTCGGGGCTTGTGTGCGAGGCAACCAATAGATGTGTCTCTCACATTGATGTTTCTCTCTCTCTCTCTTCCACTCTCTAAAAGCAGTGGAAAAAATATCCTTGGGTGAGGATTTAAAAAAAAAAAAAAGCAGTAATTAGCTCAGAGTATGATTTAGCTTGCATGGGGAAAATCTGAAAATAAAAATTCTGCAGAGAGGAAGTTTTTTGTTTTCTGATACTCACCAATCAGCTGCACTCTCCCTGAAGACAAAAGTGTTGGGTCATCCTTTCTGACATTATTTATTGAGTCGTCTACTAGCTCTTTAATGTGGTCAATTCCTACGACTTTTCCACTAGCTCCAACCTAGAAATGAGAAGAATTCAATAGCTCACTGGTCTAAATTTGTCTTTCTAAAGTGTCATTAAAGTGCTTCCTTATGTAAAGTCCTATTCTGCAATGAGAAATGAAGACAATTCCATTTATTATAAATTATTTACCAATTACAACTTTCCCAACTATAACCCTCAAATAAATAATTATATTTCAGTAATTAAAAAGCTAGAATAAATTATAAAAACTTGTAATACTAAGGAAAATGCTATCATTCTTCAATTTATCATTTTTAAATCCAGGACCATGATGGAGGGCTTAACTGCCAATATTAAATGGTAGTTAATGCAATCATTTCTACTCACATTAAACCTAGAAGTGTGACTTTAAATATTAAAGTGTTACCGCTCTGGCTGGGTGGCTCGGTTGGACTATTGTCCTGTATACCAAAAAGGTTTTGGGTGTGATCCCTGGTCGAGGCACATATGGGAGGCAACTGATTGATGTTTCTCTCTCTCCCCCTCTCCCTCTAAAATCAATAAACATATCCTCAGGTGAGGATTATGTATATATAAATGTTACATAACATTTTATATGGATTTAAATAATTTTATAGGGATTTATACCTGATTCTACTGCCATCTTGTGGAAAGTATAAAATACATGAAAATATAAAAAGGCCCCAAATATAAATTGTAAAAAATTTTAACACAATAAATACTTTGGTGTCAGACTAGCTGGGGTCACATCTAAGTTTCATTACTTACTTACAACTGCATAACCTTGGCAAGTGATTCTACGAATCAGGTTCCTGAGCTTCGTAAAATGAGGAGGAAAAGGTATGTGCCTCATAGATGATTGAGGATTAAATAAGAGAACACATGAAAAGCATTTAGAATGCTGACTATCATGTACTAAATGTGTAAAAAGCATTAACTTAAATTGCCATCATTTAAAAAAAGATAACTCAGAAATTTAATGATTTTTAAAAAGTAAATTTTCCTCTGAAACCATAGATATGTCAAGTATAGAAAATATCTCACTAAATATTATTCCTAAGCTTTGAAAATAAAAAGTTCCTGACATCCCATTGGTGAAGGCTTAACTTCTACAAAATAAGTAAAAAATACTGAACAGATCGGAATCCTTATTATAGATCAGACACTGTTCTGGATGCTTACGATATGCCGAGAGGAAAAATCAGGACAATGATGGAGGGCTGAACTGCCAACATTAAATATTAAAAGCCCCATCTCCCTGAAACTTACATGATAGGGGGCTGCTGATTATACATTTATAGCAAGTTAAATGGATTCTAGTCCAAGATGGACCCATAAATCCCAACTCAACCAAACCAGAACCTTCTAATCTGGCCTCCAGGGAAAAGACTTTTCATAATCAACTTGATGTGATTCTCTGAGCACAGATGAGCCCTTCCTCAAGGTGCTTGGTGGGCCTCCAGTCATACTCTGGTGGTCACGTATCAGATGAGCCTCTGGTGATATAAGTTAAAGTATAATAAACAAGGCATTTTTCTAAGAGCACTTTTCTTAATGTAAAAGAATCTCTGCCCTCACTCCTAATAGATCTGTAGGAGTGTTTAGGTATCAGACTCTATATTATTTTCTGCCAGATAAAAACTTGAAGAATAGAGCCCAGCTAGGCATGTCTCAGCGGTTGAGCATCAACCTAGGATCCAGGAGATCACAGTTCGATTCCCAGTGGGGCACATGCCCAGGTTGTGGGCTCGATCCCCAGCAGGGGGCGTGCAGGAGGCAGCCGATCAATGATACTCTCGTCATTGATGTTTCTCTCTCTCTCCCTCCCTCTCCCTTCCTCTCTCTGAAATCCATAAAGATATATTTTAAAAAAACAAAACAAAAACTTGAAGAATATAGTCCAGGAGCTACTGGCTACCATGGTGTGAGCATAAGAGAAGAGCCCGTCTGATAATGAAGCGAACATGTGGAGAAAAGCAAAGTCAAACCAAGAACCAGAGAAACTCACTGTCAATAACAATACCTGATCTGAATCCAGCCACACAAGAAGCCAGATACACCTTAAGATGTTTCCATTATATAAACCAAATAAATTCCCCTTTAGCTCTGCCAATTTAGATACTTTGTCACTTGCTACAATAATAAAAATATCCTAGTGATATATATTCCAACTGCTATCTTGGTAGAATTTTTTTTAAAAAAACCTTCAGAAACTGCTAATGAAAAAAATACACAGTCAAATCATACATAGGAAATGTAGAACTATGCTCCTATTGGGGCAAGAATGAAAAATAAAGGTCTTACCATACGTGCAAAACATGCAGTGAGGATTCCACTTCCAGATCCTACATCCAGAGCTTTGGCTCCATCATGCAGCTGATCAAATAGAAGTTCTAGCGCATATGCATGCTGCCAAAAGAAAACAGAGCAAATATTCCTTTTCCAAGAATATAAAGTATATATGCCATGGCATATAAATAAAGTTGCCAACTTCATACCAATGTCACTACTATTGTCATCCACCAAGTCAACGAAAACATATTATACATACTTATATCCACATCAGAATCACATAAGAGAGCGGAAGGGGGAGAGGGAGGGAGGAAGGGAGGGAGGGAGGGAGAGAGAGAAGCATCGATGTGAGAGAGACACATAGATTGGCCTGTGTTCGTAAAAACTTTCAAGACCATAAATTAAGAAAAGATTGAGGAACTGCTCCAGATTAAAGAAGGCTAAAAAGACATGACAAAATGAGTGAAACTCCTGGTCTGCAATTTTCTTTTCCTATAAAGGGCATTACTAGAGCAATTAATGGATCTAAATAAGGTCTGTAAATTGTCTAACAGTGTTGTATTAATGTTAACTTCCTGACTTTGACAACTGTACTGTAGTTATTTAAGAGAATGTCCTATTATTTATTTAATCCCCACCCAAGGATATGTTTTTATTGATGGAGTCTCTATGGAGAGAGTTTGTGTACTTTTGGGGGGATGAAGATCTGTAGCTTTGATCAGATTGTTACAACAATCATTATTCCCTGAAAGTTAATAATTTCCATTAATGATAAGTCTCACAAGATAAGAAAATGAAAGTAATTAAAAAGAAAACACAAACTCCTTGCCCGGCCAGGCGTGCCTCAGTGGTTGACCATCGACCTAGGATCCAGGAGATCGAGGTTCAATTCCCTGTCAGGGCACATGCCCGGATTGCGGGCTCGATCCCCAGTCAGGGGGTGTGCAGGAGGCAGCGGATCAGTGACTCTCTCATCATTGATGTTTCTCTCTCTCTCTCTTTCCCTTCCTCCCTCTGAAATCAATAAAGATATATTTTTAAAAAAACCAAAAACTCCTATAATACATGACTTTCCCGAATCCAGAAATTAAAGGACTAGAAGGGACTTCTTTAAGGTACCAATCAATTCCCAATCTATAGATAGTACTGTCCCAATTTAATTCCAAAAGAAACTCAGGACTTTTTTTTTAGTACTATGTTTGTATAAGACTTATTTGTGTTGTATTGTTTTGTTTTGTTCCTTAAAAAAGGGGGTATACTAAGTTATTAAAGTCTCATTCAGATTTAAAATGTCAAGGCCTCAATCATATTTATTAGCTTTTTTCACGTTTCTATCACTACAGATATTTTTCTGGATAACCCATGCTCATCTCTAAATCTAAATATTGACAGTTGTTATTTTTAAATTTTTTAAATTTATTATTATTTTTTTAAATATATCTTTATTGGTTTCAGCGAGAGGGAGAGAGAGAGAGAGAAACATCAATGATGAGAGAGTCATTGATCAGCTGCCTCCTGCACGCCCCCGACTGGGGATCAAGCCCGCAACCCGGGCATGTGCCCTGATCGAACTGCAATCTCCTGGATCCTAGGTCGATGCTCAACTGCTGAGTCATGCCCGGCCAGGTTAAAAATTGACAGTTTTTAAAATTCATGTTTATAATTACGAAAAATTTGAAACCCACAGAAACACTGGAAATAAACAACGAACATGCTTTTCTCCTCTTCATATTGTGGCATACTATTTTATCAAACCATCTAAAAACAGGCTGTAGACATCATGGTACTTCCTCCTAAATACTTCAGTATGCATCTGCCAAAAAAAACTAGGACATCTTCCTTCGTAACCACATCACCATTACTACCATGCTCAAGAAAATCATCAGTTCAGTATCATCCAACACATGCAACATATTCAAATTTCCTCTTTTGTCCCGCAAATGTCCTTTACAGCAGTTCCCCCCCCCAATCCATTCAAGGTTCATGCTCTGCATTTGCCAATCTCAAATATTCTCCCCACCAACTCTCCTCCAACTACCAGTTCTCTCTGTTCTTCAGAATACTGACTCCTTTAAGGAGTCCCGCCTGGCTGTCCTGAATAAAACCCCATATTCTAGATGTATCAGTTTCTCCTGTTAGATTCAGATCAAAGACTTTTAGCAAGAGCAGCACACAGGGCTTGCTGGGCACCTCCCATTGCATTACATCAGGAAGCACATGATGCTGGGCAATCTCACTACTGGGCTTACCAAACTCAGCTACTCAGAAAACTCAGTAAGTCACTTTCTTTTCAGGGCATATTTTTTTTTCTTCGTAATTAACAAGTAATATGTTAGAGCAATAACTTGAGACTACATGGATATTTTTGTTCACCAACAACCTTCCTTTTAATAGTTTTAGATTAACTGATGCTCATTGCCTAATTCAATTATCACATTGATGATTACAAAATAGTGATTTTTTTTTTAACCCTCACCTAAGGACATGGTTTTATTGATCTGAGGGAGAGAGAGAGAGAGAGAGAGAAACATGAATGCAAGAGTGAAACATCAATTGATTGCCTCCCACACGCACACCGACCAGGGATCAAACCCAAAACCTTTCAGTGTCCAGGATGATGCTCCAACCAACTGAACCACACTGGCCAGGGCTAATGATTTTTAAAATTCTATTACTCCTTCCACATTTATTAACTGGCATTCTTCTTTCATTTTTTCCCTGTCTTGCTTTTTGTTTTTTTAATCTCTGTGGACTCATGGATTTTTGTTTCTTAATTCACTGTGTTACAATCCATTGTCTTCAATCTCTATCATTTTTATGATTCTCAAATTGTCTCCAATGTTGCCTCTGGGAGTCTCTTCAAATCTGCAACCTATGTCCTTCTGACATTACCCCATTAGCCTCTGAGTACTTCCTCAGTTTCCAACATTCAATCACTTCTCCAAGGGCTCTAGTCTCTCTAGAGAGAAATGGTATTTAGAATTCAATAACTGGATAATGAGTGTGCTCACTGCTACATAATACAATTAATACTATTTTATTCTACTAACATCCTTGCTCAGAGCATCATAGGAGACTGTATGCCTATGTTTGTACATGCCTGCATGCATACAGATGTACTATGTGACCATACACACACACACATACATACACACATTTTCTTTATTAAGAAGCAGGTTCCTCAAAAAATGCAAATGATTAAAAATGCACCCTGTCTGGAAGAAAATTCTGATATAAGTTATGACATGGATAAACCTTGAGAACATTATGCTATGTGAAATAAACCAGTCACAAAAAACAAATACCTATGATTCCACTTATGAGATACCTAGGGTAGTCAAATTTGTAGAGGCTGAAAATAGAATAGTGGGTGCCAGGGCTGGGAAGAACAGGAAATGGGAAATTATTTAAAACTTTAACGATTTTTACTAAAGAAAATAATCTTAAAGAAAAAAACGTGATCATGTGATCCATTAGTGCCCAAATGACCAAAGTTAACTTACCATGTGTGGAGCACTGATTGTTGCTTGGAAACCTGCAAAAGAAGAGAGCTACTGATACGTTCAGCCACAAAAACATACCAGATACTCCAGGTAATTCCTTTTCTAACATCCATAAATTACTTTTCATAATAATTTTCATTTTTATGATCACAAGAAAATGAAACTTTTATTTTGTACTTTCGAGTAAGGTCATGCAGCAGTTAAAATTAGGAAAACCAGTCATGCCATAGGCTACTGTGCTCCTCTAGTACAACAGGCCACTATTTTTAAAGATTTCTTCTCCTGTATAATTGCTAAGAAAGGAAGAATTTCAATAAGTTGAGTCCATAAATTTATGACTTGTTTTCACTTCAGATTTATAAAAAGAAAATAAGCTTCCATATATAATAGGTATGCAAAATCTTTGCAAACTTAAACTGCTTCCTATTTCTGGCAACTTAAAAATAAACTAGAGCAACCAGAAAGTAGCTTAAGAGACTAATAAACAACTCTTTATACTATCATCTGATGCAAATTCACACAATCTTTCCTTAGTGTTTAGCTTCTACATTTTTTTCTTCCAGGGCTGCTTTTTCAAAACATATTTACCTGCTTCTGCATCTGAAGCAATTTTCACTGAGCGGTGGTAGCAGGTGCCTTCGGGGTTCAGAAGCCCCCCAGGATCTTCTCTGCTGACTGTCATGGTGCTTCAAAAGAAGAAGGCATGGCAGCTGGCGACAGAATCCTGAGGCCCCTCTAAGCCTCAAAGGCGCCCACTGCCAAGGCTCAGCAGTTCCGCAAAAACCTGCTTCAGGAGAAGGAGTTAAACAGGGAACTTGCTAAAATCAAGCGCAAGTCACAAGCTCAGGGCAAGCGAGGCAGAGATGCCAGTAATAACTTAAGTACATTTATTGCCTTTAGTACTGATTCTTAAAACTGAGGCTAATGGGGAAAATAACCCTAGTCAACGTGAAGGCCCCTAAAGAAAACTCAGCACTCAGCTTAAACCATAAATTTTCGTTAAAAGTATATTTTCAGAAGAATTGTTTAAAAGATTCTTTATATATGTTTGAGAAAACAGAAAAGATACTTCATATACATATAACATTATAAAGGCATAAAATTCAAACCAGCGAGGTAATAATGAACATCTGTGTCCCAGTCTATTTTTACTTACAAAAATTATAGAGTGAGTGAGTAAAAAATGTGACATTCTTGGAAATCCAAAGCTTACCTATTGATTGTGGGGAATCCATGTAAGGGTTACATTTTGCATAGTGGGAGCGGTCGGTGGCCAGCATTACTTCAAATACTTTATCTGTCTTGATGATTCCATTTTCTGAAATAAATGAGGCAAATACTTTAAGCAGAGAATAAGGCGGCCAGACGTATTTTAAAATAATTATTCTGGCTGCACTGTGGAGACCGGACTGGAAGGGAACGAGACTGGATGCTGTCGCAATGGTCCGCGTCCTCACAACCTGGTCTTTGATGGTGGCAGTAAGAATGGAGAAGGGTGTGAGTCATATTTGGAAGGGAATGGGGGGAAAAGTAGGTTTGCAGCTGTTCACACGGAAAATAATACAATCATTAATAAGTAATAAAACAAGAATAAATTGGGTCGTGGGCTTACACTGTACAGCTACGTTTGGCCCGCCCTGAATACACCTGACTGACTAGATCTGGAAGAGGGGGGGCAATGGCTGTACTTCAGATATCAAGGTTACAGAAAAAGATGTTCTGCATGTGCAAGAACTCAGGGAATGCGGTACACACGAGCCCTTGCTGAGGACTCTTCTAGAAGATGTGCTTCACTAGCCAAGAGATAAATGGAGATATATCAGCAAAGGACATACATACATCTGTACAGCACAGACTAAAATAAGGGGGGAGACATGGGTAGGATAATAATATTTAAATGTTACATGTTCTAACGAAGTAGAAAGAATGCCACCAAAAACAATGGGAGAGAAAAGAGAGCAAAAGTAGAATTAGATCAGTGTCATATAGGTAACAGGAGGAATCAAAGGACACCATTTAACACTGACCCACCAGACAGAAGCAGTTAAGAAAAAGGTAGGTTAAAGGCACTATAAAAGGTATAAATACAAACCTTCCAAATAACAGAGTATTTTGAAAAGTCAGCAAACAAGGCAGGCACACCAAATAGAGAAACAATGTAAATAGTCATAGACTGGCAAAGACAAACTTATATCATCTTTCCATTTTAAAAAATTTGTAAGTTTTGGATAAAGTAACCCAAATAGAAAATATTATTTCTACACAAAGGAGCTTATTTGATTAAAATTAAAAGTGAGAGCATTTTTTTAAGTTTTAAAAGCAGAATAATAATAATATATTATTTACTGAATATTTACCATGAGCCAGACAAAATCCAAAGCACATTACATACACTATCTCTTTTAAGATATGAACTTTTGGACTATGAACTATGAAACAATCCTACGTTGTCTCTAACAATTATAAAGTAAACACTTATTACTACATTTTACAGATGATGAAACTGAGTTTAGATAAAAGACTAAGTTGTTCAAAATGACAGAGCAAATAAGGGGTAGGGCCATTCAAAATGAGATATTAGGTTCCTATTGACCACTTCATTGTACTTCTACTGACATATTCAAATAGCTTAGTGACTTCTACTAATTCATTTCCCAAAATAATTCTTGAGAGGTTCATTAGCCCTGAACTCAATTCAAATTCCAGAGAGGTGATTCATAGACTTTTCAGGTCACAGGGGCCTTGGAAGCCATCAAGTCTAACTTCATAAATCAGTACCAGGATCTCTACTTGAAGAGTCCCACTGATGTGGAAACAGCCCTTCAGACCACTCTAATTGTCAGAACACTGTCCTGTATTAAGATGAAATCTCCCTCTTTATAGCTCACTTGCACAAACCCTTAGTGCTACTCTCCCTCTGAAGCCACAAAGAATATACTGAATTTTCTATCCAGCCAACCTTTTTTACACATCTAAAGACATAGCAGGGCCGCCTCAAGCCTTATCTTTTTCAGGTTAAGCAGCCTCACTCAAATACTTTGTTTTTCAGTTTTTAAAACCATCACCACATTCATTCTCTGGATGGATACTAGAAGAGTGACATCTAAAATCAGACATATTGCTCTAGGCATATTCTAAAAACCAAAGTAAACTAACGAGATTACTTCCCTTAAACTAGATAATATACTTCTATCAAATGTGTGTGAATTTCTTTGGCTGCTTTCTTAGTCTATAGGGGCATATGGAATTTACTAAAAACCCTAAACCATTTTTAAAAGCATGTCACCAGTCATTTATTAAAAAGCTGAACACATCGATGTTCAGAATAAGCTTTATTAGGTCATTATCGGGTGGTTTCCAAAATTTTCACTACAATGTTCTTATTTATTTTTGCCCACAATTCCACATTTTGAAAGATGCCTAAACCAAGCTACATTTACTAAGTTATCAAATAATTTTCCATTTTTGGTAATCTGACATAAACTGCCAGTGCCCTGAAACATTTCTGGCAATAGCAAAGTAATTTAATGTTTCACTCTGCATATATAGCCTTAATCATGAGTAAACGTGCAATTACCATTAGGCTTTCTGAAATAGTGAACAGCTTTAGAACTGCCATACCCAATCTTCCTGCACCCTAGGGACCAAGGACTCTAATTACATAATTATAATAATGGCTAATGTTGGCCCAAATATGCAATTGATCCAGATGAGAAGTTAGTAGGATTCAAAAGGAGAATGTAATAGAATGCAAGCTATAAGCCAAACAACAGAATGCCTAAAAAAATTAGAGCCACGCTAAGAAGGTATCTGTTTCTTTTATCTTGAGGGGTGAGGAAGGGTGCAAAGGAAAATAAATTCTAAGAAAAAAACAAAAATACTATACAACAGTCATAATTTAGGTAAGAAAATAAAAATATGGCACAGCCTGGCCAGGCGTGGCTCAGCGGTTGAGCGTCAACCTAGGATCCAGGAGATCGCAGTTCAATTCCCGGTCAGGGCACATGCCCGGGTTGCGGGCTCGATCCCCAGACAGGGGCGAGCAGGAGGCGGCCGATCAATGACTCTCATCATTGATGTTTCTCTCTCTCTCTCCCTCTCTCCTCTCTCTGAAATCCATAAAGATATATTTAAAAAATATATATAAATGGCACAAATTCAGGCAACTAAGGGAGTGTAAGAAAAGGAAAAAACATTTGACTATTCCTCTTCAAGAGCAGATGGGGCTGTGATATGAGACACTAATAGCAGATAAACTCATAACACTACACAGCTCAACAAAGTGCTGACACAGTCGCAAAATTAATGATGGTTACTGATTTTCAACACTTAAAAATCAACAAAGTTTTAAAGATTTATTTACTGCACAGAACAAAATGTAAATGTTAACTTTGAGTCCCTAATGTCCTTTCTTACAAAGGGGAGGGGTGAAGAGGTAGTTTTAGTTTATAAATTATGTAACAAGAAATTGAGGTTAAAGTATATTACTCAAAGTTACAAAGGTAACCACAAAAGAGGAAGCAAAAATTAACATGTAACTATATGGGGAGGGGGTAGGTTTGTAGGGTATAAATACTCATCCATCTTAGCAGGAGGTCAGTAAATGATGTCTGAAGTTGATAAAACAAGTCTTGTGTGGCTCAGTGGTTGAGCGTAGGCCCAGGCACCAAGGGGAGGGCAAATGCTTGGTTGCCGGTGGATCCCCAGCAGGGGGGTGCAGAAGGCAGCCGATCTATATTTCTATCTCTCCCTCCCTCTCCCTTCCTCTTTCTCTAAAATCAATAAAAACATATTTTTAAAAAAAAATAAATAAAGTTGATAAAACAAGAAATAGCAGTTTAAGCAAATGATTTAGAGACATGAACATAATCACAAGAACCAAAACTGTAGTTAAAAAGGGTTCACTGTAAACAATGAGTCTGGGAGTGGGAAGGAACACAACACATAATCATTACTTTTCATCATAAGCCCTTCTGTACTATTTTATTTTTTAACCGTGTACATATATTACCTAACTAAAAATTAATCATTTCAATTCTCCTTATAGATTGTGGCAAGGACTTCTTTTCTTTCACAGTGGAAGAATTTTAATTGGGTGCATTATCCAGTTATGCGCTGCCTTACAATTAAGTTCTTGTCAATGGAACACATGCAGAAGTTATGCATGCAACTTTATCATGCCCTTCAAAGAAATGGGGGATTTTCTCTTTCCCCATTTTTCTCCCCACCAGCTGGAACATGGAAATGATAGAGGTAAACCATCTTCAATCTCGCAGATGAGGGGAAGGCGTTAGGAAGTGCAGCAAGAGAGGCGGAGCCCAGGTCCTCAACACCATGGAATCTCCAGATTAGCCCTGAACCTCTTACACTTGGACTGTTACAGGAGACAGAATCTGATTTTGTTCAAGCTACTGTTATATTCTTTTATTGCTATTAGGGGGAGGGGAGAGGGAGGGAGGGGGGCAGAGAAGGAGAGGGAAGGAGAGAGAGAAAGAGAGAGAACACACAGATTTGTTGTTCCACTTGTTTATGCATTCACTGGTTCATTCTTGTATGTGCCCTGACCCAGGATGGGTCTCTTAAAACACACACACACACACGTGATTTCATACAACCCATGATGCAATTTAAATGATAGAATCTTGGATTTGGAAGCATCCTTAGAGATCTAGTGTACAGTCAAAGCTGATGACAAATCTCTTCCATAATATCCTTTACAATGAAATGGCCAACCATTTTTGGCTTCAACACATCCAGTAACAGAAAGCACTATTTTCCAAAGCCAACTCTTTGATTGTTAGGATAGCTTTGTGAATACTTCCACAATGAGCCAAAATCTGCCTCCCATTTGTTCTGGTTTGACCTCTACTACATGACATTTCTTCAAATATTTAAAAACTAGTGCTCTCTTAAGTTTTCTCCTTGCTAAACCAAACAACCTCAATCCCATCAAATCATTATATGGAATGTTGAAACCCTTGTCATGTTGATCACCCCTGACTGATCATCTTTGGTGTTTAACTCTGATAATGTTTGGTGTTATTCTTAATGTGTGCTGGCCAGAACTAGAGGCAATACTAACAAAAATATGTGGAACAGCACAATGGAATGAAGATCCCATTAAATAGAATGTAATACACCCTGGTACCTAGATCTAGTGCTGTCCAACAGCACATCTATGATGATGGAAATGTTCTACGTCTACATGGCCCAACAGGCCTCATGTAGCTGCTGAGCTCTTGAAATGTGGTTAGTGTGACTCATTTAAAATTTTTATTTAATTTTAATTAACTTAAATTTAAGCACACACTGATATTAAAATCCCCCCAAAATCACAGAAATTAAATCTTATTCAGTGCACTATGAGTTTACTTACTAGTATGTACCCGTAACACTGACTTTAAATAAGTTTAAATAGGAGCACTGGCCGGGTGGCTCTGTTGGTTGGAATGCTGTCCCCTACACCAAAAGGCTGCAGGCTCGATTCCCAGGCAAGGCACACACCTAGGCTGTGGGTTCAATCCTGGGTCAGGGCACATACGGGAGGCAGCCAATCAATGTTTCTCTCTCACATTAATGTTTCTCTCTTTCTCCCTTCCTCTCTCTCTAATAATCAATAAAAACATATCATCAAGTGAGGATTTAAAAAAAAAAAAAGTTAAAATGAGGACGTATTTTCTGGATTCTAAATGAGGTCCCAATATCTAAAAACAGTCCCTTACAATTTTATTTGCTGGCTATATTTGACAATCTATATTCAAATCTATATTTGAATGCACATGATAAAACTAATAGAATATTCTCTTTTCCATAGTTATGCTACTACTGGCTAACAAATGATACTCTAAATAGAATTTTAAAATAATTACAATTTATTTGCAGAAATAAATAAGGATACAAGTTATCATAATTCTTATACATTCAAAAATACCTACTAAAGGTGTTACTTAAATGTCCTATAAGAATCTCAAACCTAACATTCCCCAAAATAAACTGTTTTCCCACACTTCCTTACACCCCCCCCCCCATACACACACAAAATCCCTGCTGCTAGCTCATTTATTATTTCCAACTCAGAAAATGGCTAATCACTCAGGCCTAAAACCTTGGCGTCACATCCTTGACTTCAATCTTTCCCCCACACCCCAAATCCAAATCTAGCGCTTGCTATTTTCTCTGCCTGGAATGCTCGGCTCCCAGCTCTATCTGCATGGCTTGAATTTCTTCCCTTCAACCAAATCTTTGCTCAGATGACACGGTAGCGAGGCCTCCTCCCCTACAACCACAAACCCAATACCCCACACTCCCTCCCCTCCTTCCTGTTCTCACTGATCACGGGCACGCATTTTCTCTGTCTGTCCCGCTGGAAGTGAGCTCCGAGGGGAGAACGGAGGTTTGGTTTGCTCACTGCTGCATCCCTAGTGCCTGGCGTATGGCAGACAGTCCAACGTCAGTCGACTGAATGGCAAAGTCTACACACAGTACAGTATATGCACAAAATGACACAATCAAGGATGCGATAACTGACGTATTAGGCAGTGGACTGAATTTTTTAGGTAAAAGAACAATTATTAGCATTGTTTTAAGTGGCCAGTACAGCATCTGAAGTCTGTTAGCTAAGAGTTAAACCTTCCGCAAACATTCCGGTTTGGACATCCCTGCTTTAGGAGACCACCTCTCAGCCTCATCTCCTCCTGTTCTCCCCTCCTTTTCCTCAGTTTTACCATAGCTTGAAATTATCCCCATAAAAAATAGAAGATAAACTCTAATATAAACATTATTTAAATTGTCACATGCCCCAGATTAAACAGGTTCACAGCTGTTTTACATTGATCTGTTTCATGAACACACAATCAACCCATAATTATAAAATAAGTTGCACTGTCTAATGTGGTGACTATTAGCTACATGTGAGTATTTGTTAAATAGCACAAAAATCCAGCTCTTCAGTTGTACTGACCGCATTTCAAATGCTCAATGCCACATGGAGCTACTGTACTGAACAGCACGGACACTGACATTACAGAGAACTCTGTTGGGCTATAGACTTTTTTCCTAAAATTTTATTTTAGAGTATAAAACTGATTCAGCTGAAACACTGGCAGAGTTTAACCTTGTAGAGAATTTTCAATTCTCTACACACAAGTCTCTATGCCAGTGATTCTCAAAATGTGGTCGGTTCCTGGACCAGAAGCGGCATCACTTAGGAACTCGCTAGAAACACTGTTGACCCTTCAAGGACCTGAGGGTTCGGGCGCTGATGCCGCCCCCACACCCAACCCCAGCTGAAAATCTATGTATAGCTTTGACTCCCCCAAAACTTAACTACAGTGGTCCCTCAGTATCCACGGGGAATAAACTCCAGGAACCTCTTCAGATACCAAAGTCTGTGGATGCTTTGCTCAAGTCCCTTATGTAAGATGCTGTTTAATAATGCTTACAGCCAGCCCTCGGCGTCCTCAGGTTCACACCCGCGATGGAAAATACTACTTTCAATCGGGGATCCGCAAATGCCAAATCAGGGACACGAAGCACTGCCTGTACGTTTACTGAAAAAAATCCATTTGTAAGTCGACCCATGACGAGTTCAAACCCGTGTTGTTCAAGGGCCATCTGTACAAATTCTTGAGAGCCTCAGCAATCTGTCTTAGTTGGTTTTTTACGAGCTCTCCAGGTGATCCAGGAGTTACTTAAGAGCAGTTGTCATCACAACGTAAGATATGATATACCATTACAGTCTAAAATAATAAATGATACATCAACTATGATCTCATACACAATCATGTTTCAAGTACGTCTCACAAAAGAAAAACTCAGTATTTTCAATTATTATAATATTAAAACAAACCAATCATGAACTTCTTTCCTTTTGAAAAAGTTAACACTGTAAACGTGCTTCCTCTTCCAGTTTGCAGATCCCTTTTCACTTCCTATTAACATAATCACATTTTAACCTTTTTCTAAAAATGTAATTAGAAGTCTTCAAGTTGGGAAGAATACACAACAGCAGGGTAACCAGGAAAAAGGGAGAAATTTTCAAATTTTGTGACAATTAAAATTTTTACATGACCAAATATTACTTTTATAACAAACTGATATATAAAAATCAAATCTATTAGCTAGAATTACTGCAGCAAGAAGTTGAAACTAAAGTTGCACAAGTATTACAAAAAAGGCTGAGCTATTACAGGGCTCTAATTTCCTCTTACCATAGACCTAATATAAAGCTAAATGTTTGCAATATCAGCACGTATATTAAATATTTCTTATCAAATCTGCTGATAGGGAAACAGCCTCAGAAATTTCAACTAAGAATAGCAATGCAATACATTAAAGTGACTATAAAACCACTGGGAAAAGATCTAGTCTTGGCTTACTACAAATTTGGCCCAAAAAGGAGACGTTAAAAGCCTGATTGATTACAAATTTCTGCCACAGCCAAGTGTCTACTAAGATAACTTACCAGTGGAAAATTACTTAATCACAATTTGTGTGTAGAATGTTTCAGGTGTGTATATTGCAACAGGAAGCAGATCATTTTAAGAAATTTTACAAAAACATTTACAACATATTGAGCTTATGTGTCTACTTCCAATCAAATATCCCTCCGTAAAGTGAATACTGACAACGCTTGACAGAATTTTAAAATCTAAACATTCTCCATTATTAAACACTAAGGCCACCATTTCCAAGTTTTAAATGCTGTTTTTCAAAAAAGTCAAATGGCTAATATTAATTACTAACCATGTGTCAGATGGTGTTATATATTTCTGTCACCCATCTTGGTATTCCTAGCACAGGTCCAACTGTATAAAGTACATTTAGTTGGAATTTATGAGGGGAAAAAAAAGGAATGAGTATTAAGTTCTTTGAGTGGATTCAGATATATCTTTAAAAAGTCCCAGAGGTTACAAATTTGTTTTAGGAAACATGACAAATACATGAAAAACTAAAAAAAAACTATGACAATTAAAAATACCATGTGTCAGGATATGATTATTTGCAAAGTTAGTGGCCAAGGGAGTGAAATAAATTCTGACCACAGTGAGTGAGCATATTCAGACCGCGGTCCTCCAGGTCTCCAGACCCCACGGCAACACTGTATTTCGATTTAAAAAAAGAAAGTGACACAGCACTCGTCCCACCCTAAAATTGCCATCAGAGGAAGGAATACAATAATTAAAGAGAATGATACAAAGAAACTTCCACACAAGGCTTTCCAAGCATATGGTAGTCCTGAAGTTAGAGCATTGCACGCACACAACAGTTTACGCACCCCGAGCTCTCCACGGGCTCCTGAAATACAAGTCTCCCGGGAACAGCATCCCCCCACCAGTTCCTCCTCCGCCCCCCACGAAGCTTTCCACTGGACAGCGCCCCAGAAATTTCTCCCAGCATCCGCAGTGACAATACTCTCATCTTCCCCGCCCTGCCCTCGCCGGTATCAGACCGCGGCATCTCCCTCCAGGGGAAAAAACGGAGGGCGGGGGAGAGAGCTCGCGGCGAGGTCGGGGCCGGGCGCGAGGGGCCGGGGTGCAGCGCCCTCGGTTGCAGCCCAGCGTCTCCCGGGCCAGGCCGACACCTCCCCGCCCCGGGTGCACGCCCCTCGCCCGCGCGGCCGGCGGACTCGGGTGACAGCCCGCCACCTGCGCCGCGCCCCCCCCAGGCTCCCGGGGACACGCGGGCCCCCGCCCCGCCGGCCGCCGCGCCGAGCCCTCTCTCTCCCCTCCCAGCCCGCGTCGCCGATGAGTGACAGGTCCCGGGGGACGCGATCGCGGGCGCACGCCGTTCGGGGCGGCTGGTGCAGTCCTGCGCCGAAGCCCTCCAGCGGGCGCGGCGGCGCGGACACCACCGCCGGCCGCCCGGGGCCTGTCCCGGCTGCCCCACGCCGGCGGGGGTGGCACTTACTGCGGAGATTGTGGATGAGCTCCGAGTGGCTGGCGCCGCCGGATTTCCAGGCCATCGCTAAGCACACCCGGAGCAGGTACAGGACAGCCTTCAGCGCGGCGACGGTGCCCAGCAGCTTCCCCAAGAGTGAGACCACCTCCCACACGGTCACCGCCCCGCTCGCGTCCCCGCCGTTGCCGCCGTTTCCGCCGCTGGGACTACCGTCTGAAACTCCGCCCCCCGTATCCCCCGCGAGGCGCATGCGCTCTGTCCGCGCGGCCTAGGGTGCGGCTGGGGGGGCCGGAAGCGGGGGTGGCCCCGAGCCCGCGGCCCGCGCGGGTGGCTTGCTGCGGCTGCGGGGGGCGGGAGGCGAGGCGGGGTCGGGGCCGCAGCGCGGTGACCCCTACGAGGCCTCGGGCCGCGGACCACCGCCTTGCCGCTGACCCCGCGGCCGGCCGGGCGCTGGGCTGCGGCTCTGGTCGCCCGGCGCGGTGGCGGGGCCGCCCTGTCCCTCCGCTGCGGGTGGTGACTCCGCAGCCGCCGATGGGTCAGCTGTTGCGAGCGGCGGGTCTGCTCCTATAGCCGTCCAGCTTGTTAGATGGTGGGCTTCCTCCGCGCTGCCTCACCCAACCCCGCGGCGTTATATTTAGGTCGGTTAGAGTCAGGGCTCCCTATGGCAGAGCCTGAATAATCTTCCTATAAGCTCGGGAGGGCAAAGGCCGCCTTGACCCCGAGTTCTCCAGCCTCTGGCTTTGCGACGAGTACATCCGTGTTGGGTTAGCAGAGACTTCGGAGATCCTGGTTTGTTCTCAGCGATAAAGAACAAAGTCGGAGAGTGGAAGAATACATGACATATGGGGCGGGGGTGGGGGAGGCGCTTTACTTGTTACAATAATGCAGATGGTGAACGATACTGTATCCTACGTCGAGCGTGTGATTCTCCCAACGCAGGTGTGCATTTTCAGCAAATGAAGCCTCACAGGTTCCACCGTTAGACTGCACACCAGCCTTTTAGCTGCCAGCTGTGCAAGACAATGAGAAGCCGAAAGGGAACGAGCCTGTCGCACCCGACTTGCCGATTCCTAATCGGAACTGAGGCTGACAGAATGCAGTCATCATGTAGCCCAATAAACTTTTAAGGGAGAAAAAGCTATGTCAAGACATCTATGCTACTGCGTCGGCAGCTAGATCCAAATTCTAATTCTCACGAGATTTTGTCGTACGTGACGCTCAGCCTACTTCCAACCCGAAATACACGTTCCCTATTTTCTGGGATTCAAAGACCATAAATGAAACCACACTTGAAACGGTGTTCTGCATTAGGAACCAAATTGTCAGTTTGGGACTATTCATTTAATCTCTCTGCAGCTTCCTGATGGTCTTCTATTTACAACAAAACAAACAAAACTAGCCTCAATCCTCTATAAGACCTGATATCTCTCTAAAGCTGACAGCCAGCGCACCGTTATGAGTCTCGTATCAAGGAGATTTTTTTTTTTTAAAGAGTAAGTCATACCTCTTGTATGCAATAGGATCTACATTCTAATTGGGGATCTGCATCAAAAGAAAACTAGCAACAGAGGGCAAATTTTAAGTGCTATTAGTGGTCTAAATATCAAGTGCTCTTTTTATTTAGATCATGGGCTAATCTAATCAAGAAAAGACATGGGAAGGGACAGGTCCTGAAAAGAAGGGTAGGATTCTGAGGACAGAGGAGTATAAGGGCATTAAAGGTGTAATCAAAAGCACAGAAAGAACCTACGGCACGGACTTCTGGGCTGTCAACGCTACATATCAAACTCATTCTTGATTATATGCAGAAATGACTTGAGGGAGGTTACACAGCTAGGCAATGGTCGTGAAAACCAGCACTGGAGTCTTCAGAATTCCCACTCCAGGCTCCGACAGTGTGTGGTGACAGCTTTGAAGCAAAGGGTTTCTTTGGGAGGCAAAGAGGGAGAAGTTTAGAATAAATAAGCTGGTGTGAGAATTTAAAGGTTGGGACTCTTCTGTGCGCCGCGAAATGCAAAACAACGCTCGTGCGTGGTGGCTCCTAGGCGGTTTCTCGTACATTGATTTTGTTTTGATCTTGCTCTTGCATTTGTTTAAATTGCACAATTATTCCACAAATGCGTTGTGTCAGTGTTCCTATACTGATTCTGCAGATTAGGGGCAGAGCGTACGGAACAAGGACCTGCACGCTGTTGTTGCCTCTGTTCCTAAACTCTTCGGAGAGGAAGGGAAGTTCCTGCGCTTGGCGGCCCGCGCTGGCCGCGGAGGAGAATTGGCCCTCCGCAGCCACCGTCGGCCGCGTCGGGTCCGTCCAATCAGGGCTCGGCGGAAAGGGGCGGGGCCGAGAGGCGCGCGCTGCGCATCTCGCCGTGTCTGCCGCGGGCGATTCGGGCATGGAGGAAATTTATGCTAAGTTTGTGTCTCAGAAAATCAACAAAACCCGCTGGCGACCGGTCCCTGCGGGGAGCTTGCAGACCGCGGAGACCTTCGCTACGGGCTCTTGGGACAATGAGGTACCCCCCCACTCCCGGGCCGGGGAGCCCCCGCCTCCTCCCACCCTCCCGGAACCGCGCCCCGGCCTCCCGCGCGCGAATTCTCTCGCCCTTTCGATCCTGTCGCCGTCCTCCGTCCCCCCGAGTCCCCATCTGGGCCTCGGTTGCCTTGTCCCCCCCAGAGTCACCGACGGTGTTTCTGAGCCTCGATTCCCGTTGTGTTCGGATTGGCCCCGTACCGTCCCCGTTATTCTGAGCGAGGTTGTTGGACGGCAATACACATTTTAACTTTCGAGAGTTTAACGTGTGTTTCATCTCAAGAGAAAACTTTCTGCTTTCCAGGAAAACTGTGTCTTGCTGTGGTCTATCGGAGATTTGGGGAACTTGGACCCCGATGGAGGGTTCGACGGCGACCATCAGCTGCTGTGCGGCGCCCGGCACTGTGGTGACGTCATGGACTTACAGGTAGGTCTGCGTGAGCCCCCAGAGCCGAGCGCTTGAGAGCCGAGCCTGACGCGCTTAGGGACGCAGAGGACCTTAGAGGGCGTCCAGGCTCGCCCGGGTTTACGGGAAGCCGAGGTCTGCGTAGGTTGTGAATTTCTAGCATAAGAAACTCAGTGGCCGGATCGGGACTGGGGCAGGGCATGCGGATTCAGTCTTGGTTTTTAATCTTTTTTTTTTTTTTTTTTAAAGAAATTATCTACTGGGTGTTAAGCACTGTTTTGGAAACTACATAAGTTGATTTAATTCTCTTTGTATGCTCCTGAGTCAGCTGTCGTTCTGTCTGTTTTACCCACGAGAAAACTGACAGTAAGACCTTTTGAGCTCGTACAGTGTGAGGGATACTCTGCAAGGGAACGTGCGTATTTTTGCTCTTTTATTACTCAGCCCCCTAAGGGATTAGTTCCCCCCTTGTAAAGGTTTGTCTAGGCTTCGGCAGTGTAACTTGGAGTTAGGTTTTTAAACCTTGGTCTGTGTGACTTCAAAGTCCCTGCATTTTCTTCTATAGAAAGTTGCCTCTCTGTGGGAATGATACTTTTCTAAAGCTTTATGGTAATGGCCCAAAATTAATTAAATCGATTATAGATGAGTGAGTTTAAGGAAATAAAATTGTTATTTATTTTTACCTTCAGATCCATCCTTATATTTTGTTTGCTTAGCATTTAGAGGCCCTTTGCATTTTAACATTGTTATTACTGCTAATTAAGTCAAACAAATGGGCTTTCTCCCTACTATTTCTGAATCTGTAACAAGCAGGAATTTTCTACTTAGTTTTTCGACCAGGAAAGAATTGTAGCTGCTTCATCAACAGGATGTGTAACAGTTTTCCTTCATCGTCCAAATAACCAGGTAAAGAAATTTTTTTTGAAAACTGAATTTGTATTTTCATTATTTTTAGGAATGCTTCAAGAAGACTGTACTTAATAATGACACAAATAATAAAATTTTATAGTCTCAAAACATGGAGGAGAAAAGTATTGTTATGTTACCCATCTTTTAATAGATTAATTCTAGAACCATGTTGGTGTGAACTTCTATTGAAATTGGGATATCGCTTAAATTCTATTAGTTTAGACCTAACAATATAGTATTCTGGCAAGTAATTTTTCTGTAATTCTCTCCTTTAAGTTCTTATTCTGGTTTTGAAGAAAGAGCACCTTCTAGCTCAGGTATCATGAGAAAGGACAGGAATGGCTACTTTGCTTCTGTGGCTAGAACCTCCTTTTTAATTAGAAGAGAGAATACTCTGTACGAAGACTTGACATTTTTTCTTTTTTTAAAATTGAGTTTATTGAGGTGACGTTGGTTAATAAAATTATATAGGTTTCAGGGGGTACAGTTCCACAGTACATCATTTGTACATTGTATTGTGTGTTCACCTCCCCAAGTCGAATCTCCTTCTATCACCATTGACATGTTTTCAATGCTTTCTTGTGTGCCAAAGCCCAAGAGTGCTGACCTTCACTGGGTAGCGGTGAGGGCGATCCTTTACAATAGCCCCACTTGTAATAGGTTAAAGTTGCTAGAAGAGAGTGCTTACTTAGGTTTTGGAATTAATAAAGGTCACCTTGCTTATACGCATGCCTAGAAAATATCAGACCAAGATTTTATTGTTTTTCTTAATGGAGTTATTTAGAAAGCACTGTAGAGAATTATTTCTTAGATGTAGGCCAATTCCCTAAAGAATTTAAAGTTGATTTGAACACACAACTACTTGATACCTAAAAACCATTTCTTTAGTTTGAGATGAGATAAGTTTGGGATATTTTTGAACAATATTCCTTTAGAATCTAATCCAGTGTATACAGAGCTTTGATGGAAGTAGGTTCTGGACTTTCATATTTGGAAATATAAAGGAAAAAGGAGAGAGTGGTTTCCTAGAAGGGTGTGAAAGAGAATTTTAAAACACTCTTTAGTTGGAGAAAAGTGCTAGTTTTTAGGACTTTGCTTTGATTGATTGCATCCTTGTTTCTGACTCCTAGACTCTGTCAGTTGGCCAGCAGTGGACAGCAGCTCACTACCACTCGGGTCCAGGCAGCCCTTCCTGTAGCAGTGCACCATGTACAGGTGTTGTGTGTAGCAGCCCAGAGATTGTCACAGTTGGAGAAGATGGTCGAATAAATCTCTTCAGAGTTGATCACAAGGAAGCTGTGAGAACTATAGGTAAGAAAAAGCATCTTTTTTTTTTTTTTTTTTGGTCCACATAGGAATTGAGCACCTACCTTGCAGGTAGGTATAGCTTAAGTAGGTACAGTGCTAGGTTTTTGAAGGATATAAAAATATACAAAGCAGAATCCCTTTATCAAGATATTTGGCTGGTGTGGGTTATTGGATAAAGAATTGAGGGGCAGGTGACAATTAATTCAATCAAGGTTCTAGACCACAAATAACTAAAAGATGGCACACCTGACAAAGGGAATAGTGTGGAGGCAGGGTAAGGCCATTTAGAGAATGACAGAAGGTATAGTTTGACCTTACTTTAGATACTTATGTAGAGAGGTGAGAGATGAAGCAAAGAAGGTAAATTGGGGCCAGGTTGTGAAGAGTCTAATGCATAGCCATTGAGGTTACATTTTGTTAGGTGGCAGCTAAGGAGCCGCTGAAAAGTTTGAGTAAGCAAGTGATGTACTTCCTGTTGTGCTTTAGAAGGATTATTGTAGTGTAATAATTCTCAACTATGTTTCACAAAGACTTTCCTGAGGAGATTTTTAATAGCCCACCAACCTGGACCTGAATCAGAACCTCTATGGATTGAACTTATGAATCAGTTTTTATGTCGTTTATTATCATTTTTAGTTCTGAGGAGCATCACTTGTTTAAGGACCATTGCCTGGTGGTAGTTTGCAGGAGTGTGACAAAAGTCTATAAGTATATGCTAAATTATGTGGTCTAAGTTAAACACTGTAGGAAGAAGGAAAGGACCGTTATAATAATCTTCAAGGACTCATGGAGGAGAGAGTTGGTGAGGATAAGGTTGGATAAATTTGAGATGAGTCAGCAGAATAATACAAGGTCAGAATGAGCTCTGTAGGAAGCACTGGGGTTTGACCCAATAGAATGAATGGAGGTTCTGGGTTAAGCACTAGTCAGAAATAAAATTGCATATAGAAGAGCTTGAGTGGGTATCTCAGAAATGGGGAATAACAATCTTCAGTGGAAATAGAGAACTACATATGTAAAAACTCAGCCTTGTCTTTGCAAAACAGCTCAGGTGTCCTGTGAGTGATATCATTTTTCTATCATAGGAGAGTTCATTTTAACACATATATTACTGTATGTTTTTTATAGAGATTAAAGCGTGACCTATTTAAAATTTCACTTGTAATGTTTCAATAAAAAGAACACGATTAAAAAATTTAAAAATAATAATTAGAAAAACCCCACGTGATTTAAGATTTTCATGGCACAGGGGACCCATTAACACACATTACTGTTTTCTTAATTTATAGACAATGCAGATAGCAGTACACTCCATGCGGTAACCTTCCTTCGAACTCCTGAGATTCTTACAGTAAATTCAATTGGACAGTTAAAAATATGGGATTTCAGACAACAAGGAAATGAGCCCTCTCAGATATTATCACTGTAAGTTTTGATTTGTAATTTCAGTAGTATAATGCAAAATTAATTTGTTCAATCAGTTATAGCAATTGACTTTAAACCATAATATATTTTAATTGCATTTTAAAAGAATAATCCCTGTTTAAATTTGATAAAGCAAGTACAGTTTGATGGGTTTGATACTACCATGCTACATTTAGTAGGCATTTTCTGTCTTGATTCAGAGATATCCTTTCTTCTGGAAGGATCATATTTCTTATTTGAAAACAGTGATAAATTAAAGCTGAATTGAATTACTTCTGATTTTTATCGAACCCACAACCTGACTGGGAATTGAACCCATGATCGTTTGATGTACGGGAGGACACGCCACCCAAATGAGCCACACCAGCGTATGCTATAATGTTTTTTAAAAGCCAAGAAATGGAAATGGAAATGTGTTTTTCACATCATGCCATCAGATTATCTTGCTCCCTATGCCTCCAAAATTGAAGAGAGAATGAATAACTTTGGCCTTACCCACCCCCCTTTCTAATATTTAGAAGTATATTTAATGTAGTCAGTTTTTGGACATGATTTAAAATCAGCCAGCAGCTCTAGCCACAAAGTTATCATTTAGTTACTAGAATGAAACATGTTTCATGGGTTATGCAAAGATAAACTCTACTTTACAACATACTTGATGTTATTGTATCTCCCATAAAAGGTCTGGTGACCGAGTGCCACTCCACTGTGTTGATAGACATCCCAACCAGCAGCATGTTGTAGCTACTGGTGGCCAGGATGGAATGTTGAGTATTTGGGATGTTAGACAAGGTACTATGCCTGTGTCTCTGCTGAAGGCTCATGAAGCTGAAAGTAAGTGTTACGGAGATACATACTTTTTTGTTGGGTGAGTTATATGATGTATTGTAAGTAGCTCTCCATAATGGTACATATGGATCGTCTTGCATCATAGATTTTAAAACTGGTAACTGTCAAATTGTTCTACATAAAAATAATTTCAGCTTATATGGCCATGCTCAATGTGTGACAATGCCCTTTACCCATGCAAACAAGCTATTATTTTTAATATTTCCAATCTGTGTGTTCTTCAATTTGCTATTTTGCCTTTTTTCTTTTAACAGGAACAGTAGATACTGGTTTTTGTCTTTTTGCTTGTCTTCTGATATTGGTGGGGGGTTTTTTGGCTAGACAGAATTTTTTTTTTTATATCTCACCCAAATATATGTTTTATAGATTTTAAAGAGAGGAAGGGGGAGAGAGAGAGAAACATCAATTGGTTGCCTCCCTACTCGCCCTGACTGGGGATCAAACCTGAAATCTTTTTGGTGTATGGAACAACACTCCAATTAACAGCCACCCGGGGCTGGACAGAAATTTTTCGTTATATGACCATTGTCTTTGATGTCATGACAGAGTGGATTATGGTTTTAAATTCTGACTTAAGTTTGTATTGATGCTTGAATAAAAGTACAAAAGGACAAACATTATACCAGTATTGCAACTTCTGTTCAATAAGTTTCACATTATTACCTTGGAAAGATAAATGACTTTTAAGTTTATATGTAAGGTAAAGCAAATAAAAGCATAGAAAATTTTGTCTCTCCAATTTATAGCTGTGCCCAGGAAAATAAATGAATGCAAAGGAATAGGATATGCCCTCATAGAGTCTGATGTTGGTTAACCCGGTGGTAATAGAATTACAAACTTTCAGGTCTCCTCTTACCAGCCCCCTGTTAACTGTATTGTTATGCAGTAAACACAAATGTAATGGATTCTAATGTATTACCTTGAATTCATCCTGACTTTTGGCTAGAAATGAAATAAGATGTTTTACAGAGCTTTGTTTTCTAATTTGAAAATAAATACCTAAGAATCTAGATTTGGGCATTTGTTTGTGGCTCTTGAGGTTGTTTTGCTTCACTTTGTTTTAATGAAACAGTATGAATGCACTTTATACAGGGACTCACCCAGAACACATTCCTTTCCTGCTAAGGAAGGTAATTTTTGTTTTGTTTTGTCACGTGATGTTTAATTGTGGTTAAGTGTCAGAATGAAAATTGCCAGCTTGCAGACATGTGCCTTGCATTTTTTATGTTACCCCCCGGGCACTTTCTATGCTGCCTCTTTAAGGTCATCTAACCCAGAATCACAGAGCCCTTGTCCACAGACAACTTGTTTTACCTGCATGCTGCAGAGAACTTCCTAAGGCACCCTGGCCAGTCATTGGCTCCCAGATGTCTATTGGCACACAGTGTTCCCTTAAAGTTTAGAGCTTGAGGAGTCCTCAATCCCAAATTGGCTTCTTAAAAGCCCCCCATCTGAGACTGGACCCCAGATTCTTAGAGCATTTCCAGGTTTTGTTTTGCTAGGAGCTTGTTGCTACTTCTGTGATACAGAAGTGTCCAGAGTCCTGGCATGAGCCAAATTGGACTCTGCCTCCTAGAATTTCATTTGTATATTACTTTTATGGTCTTCTCTTTAAGTCTTTACAATAATATAACTTGCATATATTAATAACACAGGAACTGAAAATAAGAGAACTTAAACTAATTTTTAAAAAGTTTTTTTTTTTCCAGAATTATCCCATTGCCATACTTTTACCTTAAAAAAAAAATGTAATAGTTCAAATGATTAACATTTATTTTCATTCTTTTGCTGGCCCAGTATACATGTAGATTTACTTGGCTTCTTTATCCTAGCTACATGTTGTAGCCTTTTGGGGGGTTATAATATGGTTTAATTCTGAAGCCTTTGATTTTTATCACAGACTTGGGGTTTGAAGGTGTGTGATGGAGGTTAATGGGAGATGGTACCTAGAAGAGATAGGGCTTTAATGTTTGTTCAACTAATCTGCACAGCATAAGCTTCTTGGTTCTTGTCTTTTAGTGTGGGAAGTTCACTTTCACCCATCCAACCCCGATCATCTATTTACCTGCTCTGAAGATGGATCCCTGTGGCATTGGGATGCCTCCACAGACGTGCCTGAAAAATCATCACTCTTTCACCAGGGTAAAAGTGGCTTTTTGTTTGTTTTTTGTTTAATTCTCACTCAAGGATATTTTTTCCATTGATACTTTAGAGAGAGTGGAAGGGAGGGCGGGGCAGGAGAGAGAGAAAGAGAAACATTGATCGGTTGCCTCTACTCCAACCTGGGATCAAACCTGTAACCTGGGCATGTCCCCTGACCGGGATTGAACCCATAACCTCTCCATGTATGGGATGACGCTCCAACCAACTGAGCCACACCGGCCAGTGTCACTGTGGCTATTGTATGGAAAATGGACTATGGGGAGAGGAATGGTAAAAGTGGAGGCAGGGAGACCAGGTAGGAGATTAGCACAGTGGTTCTAATAATGTTAATTTCACAGTATTGAAATGTAATGTAAAATATAGGAGTGGTAAAATGAAAAACCAAGGGGAAATCTAAAACTTTTCCAGAAAAAATTGCAGAGAAGTATGGATTATGTAGAGCATGCAGCATGTTTGTACTAACTTCATTTATGGAGAAAATAATAACTCTATCTAAGGATAACTAAGCACTTGGTTTTTACTTACTTCCTCCTCTGCCCCTACTACCTAACATTTGAAATTTTACTGTTTGAAGAACCTTTGTTAGGCTAGAAATAAAGCCATTTACTGTATTCTGTGTCTAGTTTTGTAGGCACAGTGTTAGACACTGTGAAAGGATAAAAAAGTCACCACCTGTGCAGCCTATTAAAAAATACTTAGTTTTGCCAGGCTCAGCGGTTGAGCATGGGTCGGATTCCTGGTCAGGGCACATGCTGGCGTTTTGGGCCGGATCCCCAGGAGGGGGCGCGCAAGAGGCAGGCGATCAATGATGCTTCTATCTCTATATCCCTCTCCCTCTCTCTCTAAAAATCAATAAAAACATATTTATAAAATAAAGGGTAAAAAAAGATCTTAAGAAAGTTGTCTCATTTTATTTTTCCCCATATTTATTCCACTTCTGGCCATTTTGCTACAGTTCTGGCACTTTCCATTAAAGAATGAACAGAGAGACAGGGTCAAAGTAAATCTACTTTGCCTGAAGACTTCAAATTTGATAGGTGTGTTAGCCCATGGAAACTTGAGTATTTAATGTCACCGAATAAAATGGTGATGTGTAGTAATGGAACAACCAGCTGTTGTTCTGAGAATTATACAAGTTTTAAGTCGTCGCCTGTTAAAAATGTCAGTAGAATTTTGGATGTTCACTAATATAAAGTAAGTCCTGAAAGATTTCTCCCCCCTTTGTTTTTCTCCCAGGAGGAAGAAATAGTACTTTTCTGTCTCATAGCATTAGTAACCAGGCTAACGTTCACCAATCTCTCATAAGCTCCTGGCTCAGCACCGATCCTGCAAGAGACCGAATTGAGATCACAAGTTTGCTTCCCAACAGGACTTTGTCTGTGAACAGTTTGGACGTTTTAGGTCCTTGTCTTGTTTGTGGAACCGATGCAGAAGCAATTTATGTTACTAGACAACTTTTTTCATGAAAATATTGTAATTATAAGATTTTAGGTAAAAACATACAATTAGCCCTTAAATTCCAACTTCTGTGCAAATTTTTATTATTGAAAAAGTGTGAAATTTCAGGGGTGGCACCAGTAAACTCCGGCTAATGGCAGTGCTCAGTTTTGGATTTTGTTAGTTGGATATTCCCCAAACAGTTGCAGAATCTGATAGGGGACTGATGGCAAAAGAACTGGAACGAGTGGCAGAGCATCAGCTTCAGAGGGATCCTTGAGTTGGTGAAGACACTGCCTTCAAACACTCCTGGACAGTTGCTGCTCTTCATTTCTGATGTTGTAAGATGCAAATCACCAACGGGTTCCTATCCTTTTTGTCAATGGTATGTGGCATTAGCCAGTGCTAATGTTTATTCTTTTTATTGCAAATCCATTCACATTTTATTTCTTTAATAATTTTAATAAACTTGTCCAGAAAGAATTTAGAACAAAAACCTGACATTTTTTCAGAGGTGAAAATGTTCTGACAGGTCCCTTTATTAGAGTATGTTTGAACAGAACTCTATCAGCTGCTTATACCCAATGAAAAAAAAGAAAAATACATTTTTCCTAAGGATTTTTTATTTTTGTTTAGTTTTATAGTATAGTTGAAAATTGCTGAACTGGACATTGTGCAATAAAATAGAATTTGACATTGATAAGTGAGCCGACTTCCAAACTAAAACTTAATGGGAAGGTGTCCGAGACTAGGGTGCTGGTGTGGGAAGAGGAAAGGATTTTGCCACCTTAATCCTCATCTGAAAGGTTGGTTATTATTACCTACTGTGGTGTTTTAAGACAATAGTATGACATTGTCTTTCCATAGTTAGATTAAATGCATGATTGAAGTGTGTTCACGTACTTTATAATTCCATTAATAGTAATTATGGTAAAATTTTGCTTTTTTCCTGATATTTTCAAATTTTTTATTTTGCTACCTTATCTTAGGGTTTTTTGTTTCTGTTTCTTTGTCAGTATTTAAAAATGGAATACTTATGTGCATCTGCATTTTTATACACATTTTGCTCAAAAATGTCTTATTAAAGATAGTAACTTTGAATTCCAAAGAATCAGAAAGAAAATGTTGCTGATAGGAATTTTTAATCTGTTTATAATTTTATTGCTGGGATCAATTTTTAAGACTTTCTGTTATTACAAAAGTAATTACAGAAAAACAAATAGTCAAAAGAAAATTTTAAGTACTTATAACCTCAGACAATTAAGTCTTTCATATCCTTTTTATCCATCAGTTTGTATAATTTATTTTGTGAAAATGAAATATACATATTTGTAGATGTACATTCCCTACCAGTAAACACACGGGTTCAGTCATATAAACATAGCTATGAATTTTCCTTTGACTTCATATTTCCATTTGTATGACTGTCTTGCTGCAGCCTAAGCTACAGTGGCCCTCTTCATCCAGTACAAGCACCCTCCCATTATAGTTAGTGGGCTAACATTCTTGCTCTGAGTTGAAGACCCTAGCTCCCTTGTGGCATATTTTCCATGTTCTGCCTCCACTTTCATCTGCATTATATGCTGCTGAAAAGTTTGAAGGTTTCATACATGTTAGCACCCTTCTCAGTTTCCAGCAGCGACATACATAATTTCCCTTGGCCATTATAGTAACGGTAGAGGGAAGGAGCCAGACATCTAGGCGTAGAATATTAGCTTGCACTGGAAACAGTTTCAAGTTTGAAGCTTTGCTTTGCTTGGACTAGAAATAGTTTCAAGTTTGAAGCTTTGCTTTGCTTGGACTGGAAACAGTTTTAAGTTTGAAGCTTTGCTTTGCTTTAAGGGTACTTAAAACCATATGTAAAAGAAAGTTCATTTGAATAGTGTTACATTCAATACATTTAATAACAAACATAAGCTTTATGTACTGTAAGTGAAACCTTAATATATGAGTTTGCTCACTGTCACTGCCTTTATTCATGCAACTATCAAATAGTTTTTTTTGAAGGCTGCAGGATCTCAGAGGTGGAAGGCACTTGGGGGGCGTCTCCAACCTAAATCTAATCTCCCTTCCACAGCATTCCCAACAAATTCTCATCCACATATTTGAAAACATTCTATGCAGCTTATCCTCATTTGGACAGCACTAGCTGACCCAGCCATGATGTGTATGTGAGTGGGACTCAGAATCGTCCTGTAAAAAAAAAAAAAAAGAATCATGTTATTGTGGGTTAATAATGATCATGTGAAACTGCTATGAAACAAAGCCCATCACCAATCCATTTATTGAATTTGCATTATGTTGGAGTACTTTATCACAAGATTTCACTAAATAAATGAGTTTTCATATACTGAATTGAAATAGGCTTCCATTTATCTTCTTTTTTCGAGAGCCACAAAAAAATTTTAATACCTCTCATTCAAAAATTCCTCTCATATTCAAAATCACATATTGTAGCTACTTTGGGGTAAAACTTCTCAATCTCTTCAGTGGTTTCTTATGGGCAAGGATTCCTTCCCAGCCTTTCTTGCCCTACTTGGCTAGATCCTGCTTACCCTTCTGGACTCCTTTTAGGTGTCATTTTCTCAAGAAAGCCTTCCTTGGTCTCTGACAATCTGAGTGAAATTGTACTCTTTCTAAAGCCCATTGTGCAGAGCTTATACTGTGCTTAGAGCAGGGTGGTAAGCAGCCTGTCTCCCTCTACTGGACCACATGCTGAAGAGCAAAGCCCATGTCTTAGTGTTGTATTGACAATATTTAATACTATATCTGGTCCATAGTAAGCACTGACTTAGTGCAAACTGAACTGAACTAAATTCACAATCTTGTTTGCCTTTTAAAAATACTCCTATTGCCCAGCCAGGTGTGGCTCAGCGGTTGAGCATCAACCTAGGATCCAGGAGATCACAGTTTGATTCCTGGTCAGGGCACATGCCCGGGTTGTGGGCTTGATCCTCAGTTGGGGGCGTGCAGGAGGCAGCCGGTCAAGATGACTCTCTCATCATTGATGTTTCTATGTCTCTCCCTCTCCCTCTCCCTCCCTCTCCCTGAAAATGAAGATAATTTTTTTAAAAAATTTGAATAAAAATACTCCCATTTTCCAAAGGCCAGCTTTAAAGTATTACTTCCAAAATGAACACTTTTCCAGTTGGTGTCTGCCTCACTTGAGAATGTGATGGAAATCTTATCCTGATTTTGGGTACAGTATCCTTTTGTAATGCTGTCTTAGTTTAATAATTCTGACATTTGTCCAGTTAGACTGCTGACTATTGAACTTAAACTCTTTAAGTTTCCATACATGATACTCCTAAGCCATACTTCCCAACTGACTTAAGGCAGGTGGTTTTGGTCCTTACTGTAGGTCCATCCTTGTTCTAAGAAGACACATTTTATTTCAGTATAGGAAAGAATGAACAATCCCCTCTAAATCTTTTCTTGAGAAGCAAAGTATTTCCAGAATTGCCTCGCATACTTTCTATACTCTCATCCTGTTGGTTAGGAAATAGGTTAAATGGATTGGAGTGCTTAGGCCCACTCCTAAAGTCCTATCAGTGACACATGAATCATTGGTATTTGGCTACAGGCACTGAAATATGTATAAACCAACCTAATTTGTTGACATTCTGCCCCATTTCTCTTATTCACAAGACTATTGTGAGAAAACATCTGTACCATAGCTATCATCCTATAAAAAATTCGGCATAATTGAAAAGTTCCTCATCCTGAGTAACACTTCTGTTTCATAGTATTGTGGAAATGTGCTTTTAATAATCCATTCGAGAATCTTGTCCAAGAAGCATGCTAAGTTCACTACTTACAGTTTGTACCATTTAGGCTTATGGTACCAGTGTGCTATCTGGCTCCCTCTAATTAGATGGTCTGAAGCAATAGCAGTGCTCTTCCTTTACAGATGTGAAACCTAGGGAGATCCAAACTATGACATGCAACTATCGAAACTATTTCGTTGGCATCCTGAACCATGACTGATGTTAAGTGGCAATACAGAACAACTAACAGCTACATCTTCGACTGCAGTCTTCTCAGCATCAAAACAAGCCCCATTTCTCTACGCTGGAGGTGTACATGGAGGGATGTGTGTGGTGAGAAGGGAGGAGAAAGACTAGAATCTAGCTGGCCACATAAAAATTTTCAATTAATTAAAAATAATGTTCAGTTCCAAGCTGTCATGACAACTTTGGGGAACCGTAGCTGACAGCCCAGCCCAGCAAAGCCATCAGAAATGCATTCGCTGTCAAAACAATTTTTGTGCAGGCCATGGATGGATGAAGCTAAAGTGTAATTAATACTAGACTGTAAAATAATAGCTACAACAAATCCAACAGTTTTTACCCCAGTGCACAGTATGGAATGAACTTAAATTTAAAAATCACTGCCAGGGAGGTCCTGTAAGCAGTGATACCCTAGTAGCAATGAGTGCACCCAGGCCCCAGATTGGTTTCTAATGCCATTCTCCAATAAAAGGAACCAGGGCTCCTGGGAGGGCTCAGAAATATACACCATAGCTTTCAGCGCCTTGTAGTGCCAGAGTGTAAGGAAGTTCTAAAAAAAAACCCGTAAAAATAGAAAGTGCAGAGTAATGGGAGTATGTCAAAGGGACACAGAAGCCAACTGGAAAAGCTCCCAGTAGCCAAAACTGGAACAATCTGCTCAACAAAACAAAGTAACCGAAGTATAAAATAAACATCCGTGAGCCCACAATGCTGTAAATAAATGCTTGAATAAATAAACGGGGGAGGAGAGACAAATGTGATGGGAATTCTAAACAATTTACACAGATCCCTGCCCCCGAGGAGGCCGCTCCTGGTCCAGAGCCTTCCCGAGACGGAGTTGCCCGGGGGGCTGCTGCGCTCAGGGCCTCGCCGCTCTGCGGCCTTCCTTCCGCGGGCGCTGCCCGGCGCCTGCAGCCACCCGAGTATGAAATGGGACCCGAGTCTAAAAAAAAAAAGAGAAACCCCAAACTGCGACTTCACGAAGCACGGGAGAGGCGAGCAGACCGGCTGGATCGAGGGTTTTCATCAGCAATCCCAAGACCTCGTGGAGGCCGACGCGGCCCCCGCAGCGGTCCCGCAGCCGTCCCGCGCCCCTGGTCAGCGGTTCCTGGCCTTCCACCCCACCCCCACCCGCGGTGTCGGCTTCGCTTAACCTTGTATTGCAGGTTCTCTCTGGATCGCTTCCTTCCTTTCCCTGCCCTTCTGTCCCCCTACCTCGTAGGAGTCCAGTGTTAGAAAGAGCAATTCAGCCAGCTCCTTGACTTATCGAGGCATTTCCCCCAGAAACTCATCTCTGGAGATGTTTGTCTTTAGGCTCAAACCGAGAAGTTCCATGGACTAGTGACAGGTGACAAGGCTGTGCGTGGTGCCCTCCTCCAGGTGCAGGCCTGCTGGGAAGGGCAAGCAGGGCTGTGGACACAGGCGATTCGTGTACTTTTGAGGCTGAAAGGGACGCTGGAGGTTACTTAGTCCTTCAGCTGGAGAAGGTGAGAACCAGGGCTACCGGGCGAGCGCCTGGGTCGAACCCCCACCGGTGCAGGCCCCGTGCGCGCGGCGCGTAGGTCTCCGACCAGGTGCTCGCCCAGTGTAACCTTTCCTTTTAACTGAGGCGGTCACCTTTGAACTTCTGGATACAGTAGCCAGAAACTAACATCGGGAAAAGAAGTCTTTAAATTTTTTTTTTAGTGGGCTCTAGTAGAAAGATGACGACGGAGGATATTTCAAAACAGCAGCCTGCGTCCGTTGTCAAGGGCGGCACGGGCGCGGCGCTCGACGGCGCGGCCGGTGCTCCCGCGCGGGCGCCCGCGATGCCGGCCCGCATTTCCCGCCCGGCAGAAAGCAGCCTCGCGGTCACGGCACTCCAGCTGCGGCGGTAACGGCTGCTCTACCGATCTGGTTGACAGATACTCTCCAAACGCTGTTATTCTTTCTTGGTTCAAGAATATATTACCTGGCTGATTCGGAAAATAAACACGGATTTGCGAGGGGGAAGAGACATAAGCAAAAATCATTTTATTTCACAGCCTCTAGAAATCCCGAACCCTGACGTCCACAGCGAGGGGTCAGGCGGGGGCAGCTCACTGCCGTTTCCCTCAGAGTTAAGCTCCTGGACACGCGCGTCTCTGTTCTATGCCCGTCCATGGAAAGAGCTCCGCTGAGGTCCGCGCGTGGGCTCGGGCGGGCGAGAGCTCGCGCCCACGGGCCGGGCCGAGTCACCTGGGCAGCGTCGGGCGGGGGCGACCCGGGGCGACGGTGGCGGACGCGCCGGGCGGCGGGCGGCGGACGGGAGGCCTCGGGCGGCGCTCTCCCGAGGCGGCCCAGCGGGCAGAAGCCCCCAGTCCTCGGCCCCCGCGCAAGCGACGCCGGGAAATGCCCACATCCGGGAAACCTGCGGCGGAGCGCGGCGGCGGCGGCGACACCGGGAATGGAAAGCAAGATGGCGGCGGCAATGGCCTGGTGCTGAGGGGAGAGCCAGGTCCCCGCGACCCTCGCGACGGGCAGCGCTGGCCCGCGGCAGCCCCCCGGCGCCTCTCCCCGCCCTGCCCCACCCGGGATACTTGGGGTCCCCGGGAGGGGTTCCGGCCGCCTCAGCGCCCGCCCCCCCCCCAGCCCGCGGCCGCTGTCCAGGGGCCCCGCGCTCCCGTGCAGGTAGGTCCGGGGCTGGCCTAGCGGGTGGGGCGCACTTTCTCCTTCCGAGCCGGAGTCGGCGGGCGGTGGCCGCCGGGGCCCACGCCCATCGCCGCTGGCGGGCCTCCAGGGGCTGCTGCGGGCGGCGCGGCGCGGCGCGGCCGGGTGCGGGCCTGCCTCGGCTGTGGCGGGGACGCGAGCGGAGCCCTGCCTGGCGAAAGCGAGGGTTGGCCGCGCCCGGGGCCGCAGGAAGAGAGAGCCCCAGGCTTGCGGCCTGGGACGTGCTGGCAGCTGGGAAGAGCCAGCTTTACCCGAGGCCTGGCGGCTACTGTCTGCGGACCCGCAGCGCGCCCGGTCAGCGTGTGTAGGAAGGAAGGAGAGCGCCAGGCGGTTCCGGAGGGAAGCTGCGGGGCAGGGGCTGCGGTTCTTTGCCTCGTACCGGGACCTGCTCCGGGATAGACCTTGAAGAAATCCTGGGGATTTCTGTTTCCAGGCCACTGCAGTGTTAGGCTACCGTTCGTAGTCGGAAGGAGTGGGAGAGGCGGGGGGATCTTTATGTAATAAGAGTGTGTGAGAGTGAAGGAAAGGGGACGGAGGGGAGCGCTGTTTATTATATAAACTCCGGGAAGGACTTGCGTGTCAAAGCGTGGCTCTCAGGTGACTTCACCTCACCCCATTCTCCGACTTCTCCAACTGAGAGTTATTTTCTAAGGGAACCAAGTTTAATGTTTGTCGACCCATATGTTAATACGACTTAAAGGATGTCGTCATGTACAAGCGATTCATAAACCCGGTGAGAAAGAATCTAGGCTCTTTTGGGGGATGGATTCGAATGCCCGGGATCATGAAGCTTGCCAGGCCTTTGTGGATTATTTAGGAAGTTTAAAAATTTTTTACCGAAGTTCCTCCGTGAAGAAGAATTATAATTAGAATGAATGTTCTCTGTTCCGATCATCTACATTTGTGATTTAACTAAGTTCGTCTCTTTCCTGAGTTGACAGGCAGGTAAAATGGGCTAGTTGATTCCCTAAGGCAGTGGAGGAATTTGATTTAGAATAAAAAGTAGCACTGTGTTCCTCGGATCAGCTGCTGTTGTGAGAAACTGGATCATGGTGCGTGCTGGGGAAGGCAGTCTTTCCAAGCCTGAGTATTTATTGAACATGCCTTGCCACTCTCTAAAAGCAGATAAAAGAATACTGCTACTTTTTTTTTTTTTTGTATAATAGTATCTGGAGTTCTTTCTATAGATTTTTTATTTTTTTATTTTTTTTAATGCTAGTCCTTGATGTTCTATATAAACGTAGCCTTGGAATTGTTCCAACTCAGGTTATTTAGTTTTCATTCTGCATGTTAGATTTAGATTCGTGGGTGATTTTTGTAGACCACATAGTTACTTAGTCAGCGAACAACACTTTTATCAAGTAGAAATGGCAGTCATTTTTCAGCATGAAGATAAATTACAGTGATTGTCTTCACTTTTGATTAGTTAATTCTTAGAAAGCTAATTGAAGAAAATGTCATTATGCAGAGATTCTTGAATATTGCCGTCTAAACAACTAAGACTGCGCTGCTAAGAAATGGTACATGTGACTGTTGTTGTAACTGATTTAGTCAGAGCATTGAGATAGGCCATCTGTTTTATAAACCTAATTCTACCCAAGGTAACACTCTGAAATCTTTTTAGGTAATGTTACCTGTCGTATATATATATGTATATATATACGTGTGTGTGTGTGTGTATATATATATATGTATGTATCCTCTGAATCTGTAATCTAGTAGGAAAAATAAGACAAGTATTAGAACAGGGCAAAAACAAATTTTACTTTACCATGCAAAGTGCATTTAGATTTCAGAGGAGAAGTATAACAACCGGCAGTTCAATGAAAGCTTCATGAAGGAGGCATTTGAATGGCACCTTAAAGATTGGGTCTAGCTGTGGCTGGTATGGCTCAGCTGGTTGGGCATCATCTGGTGCACCAAAGATTGCCGGTTCAATTCCTGGTTGGGGCTCATACTTGGGTTGTGGGCTTGATCCTTGGTGGGGGGTGTGGTGGGGGTGTGCAGGAGGCAGCTAGTCGTTTCCCTCTCACATCAATGTTTCTCTCTCTCTTCTTCTCCTCTATGAAATCAATAAAAACATTTCTTATATAAAGTACATTATGGGTATCTGTTTGTGTCAGTACATTTAGATAGAACTGCATCATCCTTTTTAACATCTGTTTCACCACATTATGCAGATGTACTGTGAGTTACTTGAGCAATTACTGATGAGCATCTAGATTGATGTCATCCTTTGCTGTTATAGATGATGCTGTATCTGTATTCTGACACTCATGTGCATGTTCCTTTAATTGTATTGCATCGCTACTCTCAGTCCTTGTTCAAGCCATAGGTAAACCTTGTCACTCCAGCCATTTCATCCCTCAGCGACAGGTTTTGAGAGAATTAAATGTCCAAGTTCACATTGCTAATAATTAACAGAACAAGCACGTGGATACTTTTTCTTGTTTTCCTTTGCAAGCGATGTGCTTTTTTTTTTTTTTGACAAACTAGAGCATACCCAAAACAAAACAGGGTAATTAGGTGACTGGGGAAAGGGTCTTTGAGGAAGTCACAGGACTGAGGCCTAAATGACAAGAAGGAGATATCTATATCTGTCTATAGACATCTTTATGTAACATGAGTGGTGATTACTTCTAATGAAAATAGGCTCCCATAGATGATAGTGAGCAATGTTTCACATCCCAGTGGTACAATTTACAAACTATTTTACTCAAACTCTCTGAACCTCAGTTTCCTCGTCTACAAAGTAGAGATAGTAAACCTACCTCACAGGGCTATTAGGATGGTTAGAATGTAGGCAAAGTTGTTTAGCATCGACTCATCACAGGCTTGCAACACACCCTGAGTGAGATTTCATGATGCTCCACGTAAGGAAAACATTAACAGAATGGCTTTCTTGAGTTAGTGATTTCCCTATCAGTGGGGACATTTAAGTAGACCTTAGGTGACTATTTTCAGTGTATGATAGAAGACATTCATGCATTAAGTGAGAAATAAGACAGTTTATCCTCAGAGGTTCTTTCTGTGTCCCACGTTGTGATAAGTACTGTCTCTAGAGTCCTAGTCCACAGTTTTGGAAATAAACCCAGGCATCTGTTTTAAAGCATAAAGCTGCCTTCTGGACTAGTGATTTAAAACCTTTTTAAAGCAACAATACCCTTTTTCTAAAGAAATATTATGTTGAAGTGTAATTTGTAATGTCTAAAATTGGAGCCGCTAGGTGAAGTTAATGAGAGGTTGCTGTTGAATTGTTCACTTATTAATCCCTTGCATTTGCATATATTACTTACTAAAGCACTCTTTAAGTTATCTTTTATTATAACTACTACTTTATATAATTTTATAGATTAAGAAATAGGCACAGAGAGGTTAAGTAACTTGTCCTTATCATTTGGTAATCCATAATGGAGCTAGAACTATAACCTAGGACTCTACCTCCTAAATCAGTGGGGTTTCCCCCCCAGTTCAAGATACTGCTTTATCAGTTAATTACTTTATAGCTTTTATTTATTTTTTCTTTTATAGGGTTAATTATTTAAATTGTAAAGAATTTCAACATTCTTGGAGACTTCTGCAAAGGATCTTTTTCAGTTTTGCTCAAGAGAAGGCTCTGAATCTATCAGGTCGCTCTTAAAGTCCTTTGTGTGGGTTATACATATAGATGTTTTCATGAAGAGAAGTGAAAAGCCAGAAGGTTATAGACAAATGCGGCCTAAGACCTTTCCTGCCAGTAACTACACTGGCAGCAGCCGGCAAATGTTGCAAGAAATTCGGGAATCCCTTAGGAATTTATCCAAACCATCTGATGCTGCAAAGGCTGAGCATAACATGAGTAAAATGTCAATTGAAGATCCTCGACAAGTCAGAAATCCACCCAAATTTGGGACTCATCATAAAGCCTTGCTGGAAATTCGAAACTCTCTACAACCATTTGCAAATGAAACAAGTCGGAGTACTTCAGAGGTTAATCCACAAATGCTTCAGGATTTACAAGCTGCTGGATTTGATGAGGTAAGAACTTTTTTTAAAAACAAAAGAAAGGATTTTTCTGACTCCATACTATTACATTACACATTTTTGGTGATCTCCTGCCTAAATGTTTCCTTTGAGAGAGTATAACATGTATACAAATTTGTATATTCTGTCAATGAAAAATGTTCTCAATTTCATTAATTATTAAAACAAAATAATGATTATTTCTGTAGTTTTCTCTGTGGTTTCTGGGATTTAAAGGTCAAGCCATGAAGAAATGCACTTGAAGAAAGCCATTGGCGAGGGCATCTGTTTGTGTGCGAAAGAGAAATATAATTAGGGATTTCATTAAGCAGTTATATTCACATCGCTCTCAGGTCCAAATGCTAACTTTTATAAAAACTAAAAATTTGCATGTTGATCAATCTCTTAGAATTTCAGAATTTTATTTTAATTAAATTTCTGTTCATGTTAATATCAAGTCTTTAATATTTACTTTCAGAACTCATTTAAAAAGTTTTTCACAGCACATATATTTAATCATATTTTGTTTAGGTATTAATAAAATGTATTTTCCATGATCATATATTTTATATGAATATTTTAGGTGGCATAAATCATGTTAGATAAAAATTGCCTGTAAAAATATTTTAACGTGAACAGGGTGGGGCAAAAGTAGGTTTACAGTTGTATGTGAAACAGTTTATTCTTGTATTATTATTTATTAATTATTGTATTATTTTCCATACAAACAACTGTAAACTTACTTTTGCCCCACTCTGTATATAAAAAAATAAAAGCCAGCATAATTATCACAGGCTAAATTCTGGTACATTTTACAAGAATATGGTTCTCACAATATTGAAAAAGGATGGTGGGTGGCAACTTTCTTGCCAACTGAGATGGCACTGCCATGTGATAATAGCATAAATACAGTTCACTTGACTTAACCAGTTTTAAAGTTAAACACTTCCCGATGAATTTTAATTTGGGGTGATTTGTATTATTTTAAATTTATACATAACATGAGACTTACTAATTCCTTTATATTTCACTACAAATTTGCAAAGCCTGATTGGCATAAAATGTGACCAATACTGTACTTTTGTATCAGTTAAAGATTGGGTTTGGCCGCTTTAACAAAAATCCAAATAATACTTTAAACAAAATAGTTACTCAGTTTTCGATAGCTAGCATTGGTTCAGTCTCTTAAAGATTTCAGAACCAGTCACTCTTGGGAGTTTCTTGAATTTTCCTTCTTGGTGGCAGCCTGCTCTAGAACAGGTAGCATATCTATTCAGAACGTAGGAAGGACCAGTACCTAAAGCAGGGATAGCAGCATTCTTCCAGAAATCCTTGCTTTTGTCTCATTGGTCAGAATTTTCATGTAGCCAATGTAGCTATAAGGAAAACTTCTTCTACCTTACTCAGTAACATTTTCCAAGAAAGGGAGAACGGATCTTGAGTGGACAACCTGTCTCTGCCACAACTTTTTTTGGTTGGTCACATACTCATCTCTAGTCATTTCACATAGGAGGATTATCTGTCAGTAGCCTGTTTACCCAGTAGTCTTATTAAGCCATTTCTCATTTAAAAATATTATTTGAGATACTAAGTCCTTAGGACAAGTAAGTAGCTGCCTGCCTCTTGAGAAATACATGTCAGTATACTTTCTGCATGTTAGTGTGTAACTTATGTTTCCATATAACATAGAATGACAAGGGGCAGAGCAGGAAGACAGCTTACACCTGAGATCAGGCGCTGTGTTTATCTGCTTTTACCTGGTTTCTTATTTAATCCTCTCATCAACTCTGTGAGTCTATTACAGATGAAGAAATTGAGCTCTGAAATGTCAAATAACTTATCCAAAGTTCACACAGTTCTAAGTGGGACACACAAATCTACAATCACTGGAGTGTATTTTTCCTTCTGAGCAGGAAAAGCAAAAGCATAGTAATGTGGGGCTGCTGGAATTCAAACTCAGTTGTTTGGTTTCAAACTCTGCTTTTTCCATCATACCATCTAGCCTCCTACAGTCTTCATCACGTAATCATATATAGTGTAAGTGTTTTTCTTCTATCATCTGTCCTATATTTATGTCCTTGTAAATAAAGTTCTCTGAACATGTAAGCTCAAGGAAGATAGGAACCAGAACTACGAAGCTTTTTTACTAGTAAACACAATGGCAAGGTGCTTAATAAAATGCTTTAACAATACAAAAGAGTGGTTTTCAATATTTTTGAATGGTACCTTTTTATAACAATCTGATAGTCTCTATTCATATAAGAATGAAATTAAGAATGAGAAATAATCAGCATCATATTGTTATGATTGTACCTGGAAGAAGTTAATTCTAGAAGAAAAAAGTAATGTTACACAGAAGTGAAAATATTAAACAGTTGAAGAGTTTGAGGGGTTGTTTTGTTTTCTTTAGTAATTTGAGAATGTATGGATTTTTATAGTAGTTTTACAAGTAGGGCATGAATATTATGGTTTGGGGCCCAGTTCTTCATAATTATGGATTTTTTTTTTAGTGGAACTCATAGTGCTCTTTCCCTCTTATTATAAGGTTTAAATTTTGTTTCTTTTTTCAAATTTCATATCAGGATATGGTTATACAAGCTCTTCAGAAAACTAATAACAGAAGTATAGAAGCTGCAATTGAATTCATTAGCAAAATGAGTTACCAAGATCCTCGACGGGAACAGATGGTTACAGCAGCTGCCAGGCCTATTAATGCCAGTTTGAAACCAGGTGATTAATCAAACTTTTCCCCTTCTCTTATTTTATAGCAGTGTTTTAAAATATAAGTATATCAAATCTTTAGTCTCAGAAGTTGGTAAAAGGACCACAGTAAGTGAAAGTCTCAAATTAGGATAATGACATTACAGTGTCACGCTATACCAAAGTGAATCAGGATGCGCCCTGACGTTCCATAGGTAGTTCTGACAGGCAGCATTCTACTAGATTGGTTATATTGCAACTGAAATATTTCTTTTTAACCACAAATATCATTCAAACTATTCTTTATTATAAGAGTAAAAACTTTTATCATAGAATATTTAGAAAGTAATAAGCAAAAAATAAAACACACACTCTTTATACCCATAAGATTTTGGTGTGTTTTGTTTCTCAGTCTTTTTTCCTGTAGAAAACCTGAGTGGGTTTATATGTGTGTATTTTGATTCTTTTGTTTAAGCAAAAAACGGGTCATACTAAAACCTACTTTATTCACTTAATATACCATGCATAACTTGCCTTGTTATTAATGGAATGATTTTAATAACTACATTAAAATAGATTTGTCACATACTTTATTTAACCAGTCTCTCACTTTTGACATTTATCCTGTTTCCTTTTTGTGCCATTATAGACAGCCTTGCTGTAAATGCTCTTGTACCCAAATATTTGTACATTCCTGATGATTTTGTTAATTTTTTGCAGAAATTTAAGGTTTTGCTTAGATTTTGCTGTCAGGTGTTACCAACTTATATTCTCCCGATCAGTTTAATAGGAGAATGCCTATATTTGTAAGTCCTACTTATCATTTTTGTATATTTAATGGTTGTGGAAATACTGTCTCATTTTATATTCACATTTCTTTGATCACTGGTGAGGTTGAGCATTTGTTTATAGGTGATTTATTTTTATTTTTTAAGTATATCTTTATTGATTTCAGAGCGAGGAAAGGAGAGAGAGAGATAGATAGAAACATCAATGATGAAAGAGTCATTGATCAGCTGCCTCCTGCATGCCCCCAACTGGTGATTGAGCCCACAACCCGGGCATGTGCCCTGACCGGGAATCAAACCCCGATCGCCTGGATCCCAGGTTGATGCTCAACCGCTGAGCCACGCCCGGCCGCGCTATAGGTTATTTTTTAATTGGCATTTTAATTCTTTGTTAATCTTGTGTTTGTTTTTTTATTAATTTATAAGAGGCCTCATTTATTCATTTTTCCTTTCATTCAGCAAATTTTTATTGATCAACCACTGTTTCAGGCCCTTCGCTGGGCATTGGGTATAAAGTTCTTGCCCTTTTGTGGAGCATACCCTCACTCTGTTAAGGAAGATCAAATACACAAATATGTGTCGAAGTATAACTACATAATGAAGAGGGGAGAGTTGCATGGTACTATGGACTCAAATAATAGAGGGATTTTTGACCTAATCAAGGAGATCAGAGAAAACCTTCCTGTGAAACTAATAATAGAGCTGCTACCTGAAGAAAGACAAGGGGGTGGGCTTAGTGAGGAAGAGTGTCCTTATGCATTGCCTCTTTGGCAGGTTTGATACCACATTCCAAGAAGTGAAAGTGGCTAGTGCACTGAAAACAGAAATATGAGATATGACTGGAGAAGTACATGGGACTTGACTATGCCTGACTATCTTTTGATTTTTATCCTAAGAGCAGCAGGAAGTTGTGGAAACATTTCAGGCAGTGATGACAAGATTAGGTTTGTGTTTTTAAAAGATGGCTGCAGGGGATGAAGAACAGATTGGAGAGGGCTAGGAATGTTATCTGAATAGACTTGATAAGAGATAGTCCTGTTCACAGGCAATGAGGGTAATCTGGACGGGGACAATGGCAGTGGAGAAAAGTGAATGAATTAAGAGAGATGGGAAGAGTAAAATTGACAAGGACTTGGCAATAGATTACATATGGGCGATGATACTAGAGAGGGGTGACTCTTAGGTTTTGGTGTAGAGAACAGATGGTGATACACCACCTTATGAAAGAGGATACTAAGAGAAAGCAGAATTTGGTGGAGAAAGAGCATAAGTCTGGTGATGAGTCTGAGTTAGGCTCATTGAGTTATCCAAGTGGAGGTGTATATACACAGTTCTTATGTTAGCCTTGCATATGAAATAGGTCACCTAAAGGAGGTAACAGACAAAAATGACAAGATGGACTGGAACCAAGCTTATTGCTCTGTAGCTGATAGGAGAGGATAAGCCTGCAAAGAAGACAGAAAAGTTAGCTAAAAAGGAAGTTAAAAAGCCAATATGGTCTCTAGGTTCTTGAAAGCCTAAGGATGAGAGTGTTAAAGAAGGGAAGGGAACAGAGGGAAAGAGAGGCTGACCTCAGGGAGAACTAGAAAATACCTTGTTGGCTTTAGTGACGTGGTACATCAGTTTGCTAGGACTGTTACAACAAAATACCAAAGACTGGGTGGCTAAGTAACAGATGTATTCTCTCGCAATTCTGGAGGCCAGAAGTCTGAGATCAAGGAGACAGCAGGTTTGGTTTCTCCCTCTATGACTTGCAGAAGACCACCCTCACTGGTTCTTCACATGGTTGTTCCTCTGCATGCACATGTTCCTGGTGCCTTTCTGTGTGTCCAGAATTCCTCTTATAAGTAGCACAGTCATATTTGATTAAGGCTTACTCTATGACTTTATTTAACCTTAATTACTTCTTTAAAGGCCCTATCTTCAAATACAGTTACATTCTGAGGTACTGGGAGTTAGAACTTACTGAATTTTAGGGGGACACAGTTCAACCCATAACACATGGAATAACTTGTTTTTGTTCAGTCATAGGAGTATAATTCAGATTGGTGTGAGTTAAGGATAAATGGATATGAAGTAAAGAACTCAAGTATAGACAATTCTTTGAGAAGTTTTTCTGTGAGGGTAGACTGAGGACATTAGTGAGAGTAGTGCTTCCCATATGTGATGAAGATCTTTTTATTTCTGTTAATTTTCAATTTATTACAGATTAGTAATTTTATAAAATACAATACTGATGAATTACTAGAAAAGTTAAAAATTTAAACAACATACCAAATATAAGTCCAAATATTTCATTACCACATTTTAATAGACATTAAATTATTTTGTCAAATTTCTTTTTTTTTTAACATATCTTTATTGATTTCAGAGAGAGGAAAGGAAGGGGGAGAGAGAGAGATAGAAACATCAATGATGAGAGAGTCATTGATGGGCTGCCTAGTCCACGACCCGGGCCTGTGCTCTGACTGGGAACCGAACCCCGATCTCCTGGATCCTACGTCGACGCTCAACCGCTGAGCCACACCCGGCTGGGCTCAAATTTCTTTAAGTCTCTAAATTTTTACTCTCCACTTCCATACTTTTCTCCTGTGGACCAATATCAGTTTGTGGACTGGCACCAAATAACACTTTGAGGAAGTGGTCTATATGGGAGTGGAGGGAGAGCCTTGTTATTATTAATATTTTTAATAGGAAAGACTTTGGCAAATTTAAAAGATAATTACGAGACTCCAGTTAAGAGGATGCAATTAAATATTCAAGAGAGAAGGGCCAAGTAAGGTTCTTGAGAAGCCAGGAGAAGAAAGGATCTAAAGCATGGGATGAGAGATTATTAGTCTTACATAGGAAGAGAAACAACTGTTTTGCTCTAAGGAGCAAATGGGCCCAGGTTATGTAGGGAAGATAAGGGAATTCCTTTCCTGTGCCTTCAGTTTTCTCTGAAGTAGAAAATCAAGTCATCTGCTAAGAGTGATGGCTGAGGAATGGGACAGGCAATTTAAAGAGACTGGCAGGAGTCATGGTGGAGACCAAATGAAACACTAGGATTTTCTGGCAGTGCTGAGGCCATTTATTTGATGATGCTGATCATGAATTTATGGTAGAATCAGTCTGCTCTTTGCATCATCTTCTCTAGCTGGAATCATCTGTAACTGGAGCTTTACTAAGCAAATACAAAGTAAGAAAGAGAGTTCAGAATATTGCCAAAAGGGTAATTTAAATCCTTAATCAGAGCATATTTCTCTGCCTTTAGTTGCTTCTCATTCCTTGCATCCTCCTCTCCATGGCTTCATTACTCTTCATCTAGTATCGCTATTCCCCTCACTTACTGCTCTCCAGCCATACTGTGTTTCTTTTTGTTCTTGGAAATACCAAGCTCCCATCTCAGGAGCAAATTTAAAACACAGAGCTCAGTCTTAGGTCATATGTCATGTCCTTGGTGAAGCCTTTTCTGACCACTGGCTCATCCCTTTCTATCCTCTTGCTACTATCATTTGACACCGTTTACATTTCCTTCATATAGCAGTAATTGTGCCCGGATGTTACCTTGTATATTTATTTAATTATTTATTGTCATTCTTCTCCATCAAGAAAGTAGTTTCCATGGGGCCAGAGATGTTATCTTATAAGTTCACCAATGTACTTGGATTGCTTAGGGCAGTGCCTGGCATATAGGTGCTTAATAAACATTTAATGAATTAAGAGAAATGAGGAGAGGAGAAAGGGGATACAGAGGGAGGAAAGAAGTGATGTAATATGGATTCAAATTGGTTAAAGTGTGCCATAAAGGAAGAGGAGGACTGATAAAGTAGAGGGTTGATAGGTCTGGCTGAGGTTGAAGAACATTTGAAGTAGGAATAAACATGAGAAAGAGAAGTTGTTTGAGAGAATAAACCTTAAATTAGTGATTTTGAAAGAGAAACATATGGATGTTATCAAAATTAGAAATGTGATCTTGGGAGTGATATTTGAGGTGGAATGGGAAAACTGAGAGGTGAAGGTTATGGTTTGTCCACGTGGATGTTGAAGTTATAGAATGTTGGCAAGGCTTAGGGTAGACCAAAGTTACGAGTGATTGAGGGCAAGCAAGCAAGAGTTCACTAGGTAAGAGAAATGAATGCAGCCTCCCAGATAATATGAATTTCCAAAGAGCTGGCTTTTTAAAAAGAGTATGAAGGAAACAGATGATCTGGAAGCATAAATGGAGAGAAAAGAGGTAAAATCCCACATTTTAGCCAATTTATTTTTTAAAATAACCTTAATTGCGAAGGGCTGTCAGCAGAAGATTACCAGCTGTAAGGAGGTGGTGGGAAAGCTTGGAGCAGAGGTTAGTGATATACGAGCATTTGCTGGTTATAAAGCAGAGCATGTCTAGAGGGTAGTTGTGGCAGGGTTTGGGAGGTGGGAGTACACAGAGCTTTATGGGATGCACAGAACAACAGGGATGGCATTCTGCTCTAGGGTTGAGGTGTCTTACATTTTAGCTGTGAAAGCTGCGTGAGTTACATGGTGTATTTAGCCTCAGCTGACTCTCTGAGGAAGGTGGCCAAAGGATTTGTCTAGCTTGCCCAGAGGGATGACTTCCCTTGAAGTCATAGACCCAAGATGCTGGCCAGCCTACGTGAAATGTAGTGTTAAACTGTACATTCTGAGCATGTACTACTTTTTTCTCGTATCTCTTATTAGATATGTTTTCTCCCAGGATGATGATGACCTTTCAAATTTGTGGGTGTTTCTGTTTGTTTTGTTTTGATGGTGATAAATGTTTTATGTGTTTAGATCTGTTAGTATTTTACTATATGTTCTCTACCTTTGTCATACTTGAGAAGACCTTCCAAAGAGGTATCCCAATATTATTCAGTGATCACTTGTTTTTTCCTAGGAGGTTTCATCTTTAACACTTAAATGTTCAATCCTTCTGGATTGTGTTAATTTATATTATTGTTTTTTATGCAAATAAATTTTATATATATAATGTATTATATATCTTTTCCCAAGTGGCCATACTATTTTAAGTATTTTTTTGAGAAGTATCATATATTTTCTTGCCTATTTTATTTATTTGGAAATTCCATTAAAAATTCTATAAAATCCATACCTTATTTAGTGTTCAGCTAATAATGCCCTGCTGTCTTTTTTTTTTTTTTTAAAGCCATGTTGAAATGTATTTAAAATTGTTGTATCTAACAAAATTACAAATGGACCTATTTAGCTCACTGATGCCACTTCTAATAATTTATTAAATGAAATCTGTACAAATGTTTTCATTGCTTTTTTTTTGTAAAGCAAAAGAATAGAAACAATCAATATTCATCAATAGGTGAACTGATTAAATAAATTTGGGTACATCTGTACAGTGAAAAACTATGATAACTTTTTTTTAAGTGAGGAATCACTATATATTGATACAGAATTTGCAGTTTTTTAATGAAAAGAGCAGGGCATAATAATACATATAGGAGGTATACTATTCACTTGTGTATCCCTAAAATATTTTACTAATGAGATTATTACCTTCAAGGAAGGAAATTGGTTGGTTAAGGGACAGAGGTGGGTATTCTTTTGTACCTTTTGAATTTTGAGTTACGAGAATGTATTACCTAGTCAAAAATAAAATTTAAAAAGGTAAAATAAAACCACTTACTGAAATTTGATTTTTATAATTCTTAAAAGAGAATTACCATTTTGTAGTGTCAGAATTCCAAACTAAATTTTTCAAAAATAAGAAGTTAAAAATGTGTTTTCTCTGTTTTATGATTGTAGGGAGTGTGCAACAATCTGTTAACCGCAGACAAAGCTGGAAAGGTTCTAAAGAATCCTTAGTTCCTCAGAGACATGGCCCACCACTAGGAGAAAGTACAGCCTATCGTTCTGAAAGTCCCAACTCGCAGATAGATGTAGGAAAACCTTTGTCAGGATCTGGTATAACAGCATTTGCTCAGGCTCACCCTAGCAATGGACAGAGAGTAAACCCTCCACCACCTCCTCAAGTAAGGAGTGTCACTCCTCCACCCCCCACAAGAGGCCAGACTCCCCCTCCAAGGGGTACAACTCCACCTCCCCCCTCATGGGAACCAAACTCTCAAACAAAGCGCTATTCCGGGAATATGGACTACGTCATGTCCCGAATCTCTCCTGTTCCATCTGGAGCCTGGCAGGAGGGCTATCCACCACCTCTGAACACGTCCCCAATGAATCCTCCGAATCAAGGACAGAGAGGGCTTAGTTCTGTTCCTGTGGGCAGACAACCAATCATCATGCAGAATTCTAACAAATTTAACTTCCCACCAGGGAGACCTGGAATTCAGAATGGTAGTGGTCAAACTGATTTTATGATACACCAAAATGTCCCTGCTGGTGCAGTGAATCGGCAGCCACCCCCTCCATATCCTCTGACCCCAGCTAATGGACAAAGCCCTTCTGCTCTACAAACAGGGGGATCTGCTGCTCCTTCATCATATACAAATGGAAATATTCCTCAATCTATGATGGTGCCAAATAGAAATAGTCATAACATGGAACTCTATAACATTAGTGTTCCTGGACTGCAAACAACTTGGCCTCAGTCATCTTCAGCTCCAGCCCAGTCGTCCCCAAGCACCGGGCATGAAATCCCTACATGGCAACCTAACATACCAGTGAGGTCAAATTCTTTTAATAACCCACTAGGAAATAGAACAAGTCATCCTGCTAATTCTCAGCCTTCAGCTACAACAGTCACTGCTATTACACCAGCTCCAATTCAACAACCCGTGAAAAGCATACGCGTGTTAAAACCAGAACTACAGACTGCTTTAGCACCTACTCACCCTTCTTGGATACCACAGCCAATTCAAACTGTTCAACCTAGTCCTTTTTCTGAAGGTACCACTTCAAATATAACTGTTATGCCACCTGTTGCTGAAGCTCCAAACTATCAAGGTCCACCACCACCTTATCCAAAACATCTGCTGCACCAAAACCCATCTGTTCCTCCATATGAATCAATCAGTAAAAACAAAGAGGATCAGCCGAGCATGCCCAAGGAAGATGAGGGTGAAAAAAGTTTTGAAAATGTTGAGAGTGGGGATAAAGAAAAGAAACAGATTACAACTTCACCCATCACCGTTAGGAAAAACAAGAAAGATGAAGAGCGAAGGGAATCTCGTATTCAAAGTTATTCTCCTCAGGCATTTAAATTCTTTATGGAGCAACATGTAGAAAATGTTCTCAAATCTCATCAGCAACGTCTACATCGTAAAAAACAATTAGAGAATGAAATGATGCGGGTAAAACCTTTTAAAATGTCCATTTTTATACTTGATCATCTATTTGGTGTTTATGTTAAAATATTGTGGTCCAGTATTTTTCTTCCTTTTTGTAGCTAAATATATCAATTATTTAAAAATAAGTAAACATTAAAATATTTTGATGATAGCATTTTATTTTAGTATTTCAAGATTTACTCAGAATTCTTGTAAAAAATTTATTCTTTCTAATAAGAAAAACATAATTTACAGTTGAGGTATACATAATTCCTTTATATGGAAATTGGAACAAGGGTTATTTTTAGGTTTTACATGTTACCTTACAATATTTTAAAATGCTAAAATTATCTGGTCTCATCTCTTGGTACATTTATGAAACACTTATTTTTACTCAGTAATTTTGGGCTTGTAGGCTTATTCATCAGGCTGGTCTTGTTTGAAAGTGTCAGAGACATCTCCCTTCAGTTCTTCACCCCTCTAACTTACTTTATAATGTCCTGGAAAAATGTGCCGAAATTATTAGATCAAAGCCCACTTAAAAGGAAATCAGAATAAATTTAATCTCTGTTATGATTCCATATAGGTCTGTTCACTAGATACAGTGGTACTATTATCATCATCATTATCATGTGTTTAAAGTTCAAAGGTTTGACTCCTAATCTTATATCTATAGCTCAGAATTCAAGAGACTTAAATTTGTGATGAAATTTTTTCACACAACTTAAGAAAACCATTCTTTTAAAATTATTTCTCTAAATCTGACTTCACATGTTGTTATTCCTGCTATAAATTGAATTTTGTTAGATAAACACCGTGTAATCTGTATGATTTATCCATATTTTAGCTCTTATGATTTCTTACTAAAGTCTGTCTGTATGTATTTTCTTAGTTTATTTTTCCTTTTTCCTCTTCACTTTCACTAATAGCTGGTTTAAACTTTTATGGTGTTGGAAGCTTTGCTGACTTCTGTAGCCTCCATTACTGTGTAGGCAAGTAAGATTTTAAGAGAAACAGTTCTATACTAAGTCTGGCATGCCACCCTTCTTAAAAGATTTTGCATGCAAATGCGCATCCTAACAGAAGCATGAGGTTGCTGTATTTTATTTAGTCTTGCATTCTAGAATTAGACTTTATTTTTCAAATCAAATTCCCATTCTATTTTAACCCTTTAATTAGTTGTTAGCTAGCCAAAAATAAATGTTCCTTCCTTCTAAATCCAGGTATTTTATGTCTAGTTAGAAGTTGGTTTTGGTTTTTATCTGTGTTTTGTTATCTTCATAAGTCACACTATTCTTTGAAATGTTCCAAAATATCTAAAAGATACCTTGCAATCACACAAGTTTTTCTTTTTAAACAAAGTAGGAGAAACCTACTTTGTGTTAGTGATGGCTGTGAGTCCTACCCTTATTCTAATGCCTTGAGAAAGATAAAAGGTAAGGCTATTAATGAGTAGTTAGATTAGAGAAGATATTTTTCTGTTCTTAATACATACATTTTTTAGAATAAATGAACTTGGAGTGAAAGAATTTCTTTTAATGAAGGGTAAAATGGGAGGAAGAATACAGTGGTACCTTGGTTTTCAACTGGAGTCCGTTCCCGGAAGACCAAGTTCTGAAATGTTTGAAAACCGAGGGATCACCAGCCGACAGCTAGGCCTCAGGATCTTGTGCTCAGCGGAAGCTGTGTGGCTTGGTCGACTTCCAAGGTGTGTTCAAAAGCAGGAGCATTTCCTTCCGGGTTTAGGCGTTTGTAAACCGAAATGTTTGCCAACAGAGACATTGGAAAACCGAGGTACCACTGTATTTGAGGTCTAGGTACTGTACAAAGAGAAGCATATAGTGAAGGCAGTCTAATCATTTGGAATGATTATGCATGGAGGGATAGATGAGGATGCATGTGAACAGATGTTTGGGTATTGCACATGGGGAACATTTTTTTGAGTGCATTAGAGAGGAGTAGAAAGCTGATCGTTGGTATCATCATGCTTTCCACAGCAGAATCCGCATATGTACTTACCTTGTATCCTCTTAACTATCCCTTAAGCTGCACTTTTGATAATTTTCTCTGAAATATCTTCTAGATTTCTAACATGCTTTATTAAAAATTATATGCATTTAACCTTTAAATATATGCCTGAAATTTTCCAAGCTATTTCTTAATATTTTGTGTAGAAAATAATTCTTCATTTAACATTTAGCTTATTTGCCTAGGTTGGATTATCTCAAGATGCCCAGGACCAAATGAGAAAGATGCTTTGCCAAAAAGAGTCTAATTACATCCGTCTTAAGAGGGCTAAAATGGACAAGTCTATGTTTGTGAAGATAAAGACACTAGGAATAGGAGCGTTTGGTGAAGTCTGTCTAGCAAGAAAAGTAGATACTAAGGCATTGTATGCAACAAAAACTCTCCGAAAGAAAGATGTTCTGCTTCGAAATCAGGTTGCTCATGTTAAAGCTGAGAGAGATATCCTGGCTGAAGCTGACAACGAATGGGTAGTTCGTCTGTATTACTCATTCCAAGATAAAGACAATTTATACTTTGTAATGGACTATATTCCTGGAGGTGATATGATGAGCCTACTAATTAGAATGGGCATCTTTCCAGAAAATCTGGCACGATTCTACATAGCAGAACTTACCTGTGCAGTTGAAAGTGTTCATAAAATGGGTTTTATTCATAGAGATATTAAACCCGATAACATTTTGATTGATCGTGATGGTCATATTAAATTGACTGACTTCGGCCTCTGCACTGGCTTCAGATGGACACATGATTCTAAGTACTACCAGAGTGGTGAGTAAAATCATAAAATTTGTACATATTAATATGAGTTATTGACATAATAAAATGTAAGATGATATTATCACTGGATGGGACCCAGAAGTCCCAGGTTAGATCTTGACTCTGTTGGATAACCATGGGTGAATCCTGTAGACATTTAGATTCATAAAATGTAAGAGTGTTAGATTCAATTATTTCTAAATATCATTAACATTTTTGAGTTAACCGTGTTTTGTTATTTTTAAATATGTCAGACAAATAACATTTTAAAAGTAATTTTTAAATGAAGCCCCATTCTCACCATTCAGCTTAAGAACTAGATTGTCAGTACTTTTGAAACCCCTTAAAAATCCCCTTCCTCCACAGAGGTAACCATTATTTCAGAACTTTGTAATCAGCTTTTTACTTTTCTTTATATTTTTACTATATATGTGTATATCCCTAAACAATATATTATTTCATTTTGCCTACTCTGGAATCTTTATTTAAATGTAGTCATTCTATATGTATTTTTCTATGTTGACTTTTATGTTTGAGGTTCATCTGTCTTAACTGCATGTAACATTTATTTTCACTGTTATTTAGGATTCCATTATATGACCATACAACAAATTATTTAATCTTAAATACATTGTGTACATAATTCTGTTTAATCCTCGCAACGTCATTACAAGGCAGAATAAAGAAACGAAGGCTTAGATAGATGAAGTAACTTGCCCAAGGTCAGACAGAAAATAAGTGTAAGGGCTAGGCTTTGAACCCAGGTTTGTCTGATTACAGGGCCATGTTATTTCTACTACACCACAGTGCCTCACCAAGATCCCTTCAAGCGCTAATGGAAGTGTAAGTCGATCTGACATTTGTTGAATACTTACTATGACTAGGTGCTTTACATATATTCTAATTTAATACTTACAGCAATCCTCTGAGGTAAGTATTATTAGCCATCTGTAAACAGGAGTAGACTGATAGTAAATTGATAGAACTGAGACACCTGAACCTACTTTAATGTTCAGCTTACTGTAGTATAATGTTTTCCAGATTCACCTGAATTGCTTGGGGTTCTTCTTAAAAAATGTGATTTTAGACTCTATTCCAGTGTACTGGTTGAAAAACTTCACTGGAGGGTAGAAATTGTATTTTAATCAAACATCCCAGATGATGATTACAGTTAGGTTAATTTTAGATATATTTTTTTAGGTGATTTCATCTGATCATGGCTTTAAATACCATCTCTATGTCAGTGACTTCCAAATCTCTCCAGAAATGGCATCTCCCTCTCACATGGATTTCTAATAGGCCTTTCAAACTTAACATTACCAATAAACAACTCTTAATTTGTCCCCCTCTATATTTGTTCACCCTCCAGTCTTCCCCAGTTTAGTAAATGATGCCACCATCACCCACCTAGTTACCTTGATTATTTTTTCCCATACTCTCTACATCTAGTCCATCAATAAGTCCTGCTTACTCCACCTGTAAATATATCCTGAATCTGTCTGCTTTTCTCCGTCACCACTGTTACCATCATAGTCCAAGCTTAACTGTAATGTAATAGCCTCTTAACTGGTCTCTTTTCACTCTTGTTCTCCCTTATACTCTGTTTAAACATAAATCAAACCTTGTCATTTTCTTGCTTCAAACGCTCCAGTGTCTTCCCCCCCGTACTTGGAGCGAAAGGTAAACCATGTCTTTTGCTTACAAAATCTTTATGCACTGGCTCCCACTCCATTTCTTACCATTCTCTTTTCTTTTTTAATATATCTTTATTGATTTCAGAGAGGGGAAAGGAAAGGGAGAGAGAGAGAAACATCAATGATGAGAGGGCCATTGATCAAGCCTGCAACCGGGCCTGTGCCCTGACCGGGAATCGAACCCAGATCTCCTGGATCTTAGGTCAACGCTCAACCTCTGAGCCACGCTCGGCCGGGCCCTACCATTCTCTTTTCTAACCACACTGGTCTTCTCTCTGTTATTGTTGTTTCTGTATAAAATGCCTTGCCCTAGTTTTCAAGTTGTTGATTCCCGTTTTTTGTTTTTTTTTAAACATTACCTCAATTTGTTACGTCACCCCAGTTGATTCTCAACATGGGATGCATCACTATGTTTCGTACATATGTATTTGTTTGTTTGTTGTGTTTCTTTCCTACAGAGAAGCTGCCTGAGAGAACAATCCTATCTTTCTTATTTATAATTGTCACTTGTTGAATGAATGAAACACTGATCTAATTTGTTTGGAACTTTGTCCAGAGTAGTAATGGGAAGCAGTCTGAATAAGAAATTATTAATCTTACTTACTCCTGACTTAATCATCATTTAACACTGAATACATTACTGAATCTTGGGCTAATTTTTCTTAGTGTAAAACTTGTTCTATTAATGTCTCAGATTGAGGGCTCCAGTCATTAATAAATACCATCAGTGATTTGGTATACATTGTATCTTAGCTTGTCATAGGGGAGAATATTGTTAACTCTAAACCATGATGTCCAAAAATTAAACACTCTAGGTTAACTCTTGTTCTTGTTGCTTTTATTTATTTATTTTTACTTTACAGGTGACCATCCACGGCAAGATAGCATGGATTTCAGTAACGAATGGGGTGACCCCTCTAACTGCCGATGTGGAGATAGACTGAAGCCACTAGAACGGAGAGCTGCACGCCAGCACCAGCGATGTCAAGCACATTCTTTGGTTGGGACTCCCAATTACATTGCACCTGAAGTGTTGTTACGAACAGGTAAAACATTTGTTTTATAAATGCTCTCCAGCTGAAACTTCATTAGAATGTAGCTTATTTTTCAGGTTTATAATAAAAGTGTTAATTTTATAATATCAATTGGTGTTTTAATGTTAATTATGATTGCATTAATTCTGGATACTTTTTAAAAGTGCTTATAAATATCATTTTGGTGTCTTATTTTAGGCTATACACAGTTATGTGACTGGTGGAGTGTTGGTGTAATTCTTTTTGAAATGTTGGTGGGACAACCTCCTTTTTTGGCACAAACACCATTAGAAACACAAATGAAGGTAAGGTATAAAATCTATACCAAAAGAATTGTCACAAAATCCTTTACATTACAGATGTTTATCAGCCCTTTACATAGAGGGCTGGAATTATTCTGGAATTAAAGAATTAACTTGGCCCTGGCTGGGTAGCTCAGTTAGAGCATTGTCCCGATACGCCAAGGTTGTTGGTTTGATCCCCTGTCAAGAGTCAACCAATGACTGCATAAATAAGAGGAACAACAAGTTGATCTCCCTCCCTCCCTCTCCCCCTCCTCCTCTTTCTCTCTTTCCTCTCCCTCTCCCCCTTTCCTCTCTCTCCTTTCCTCTCTCTCTAAAATCAATTAAATCACATTTTTTTTAAAGAATGAATGACCTTGTAAGGATATAGAAACCCAGTAAGATTCCATGCATCAACTCTCTAATCTCCATCGTCCCTTCATCACACTCCTCTTACATTCTCCCTCACTCACAAGCAGTACTCATACTTCATTCTATAGAAATCTTTAGTACTTTTTAAAGATTTCAGTTTACTCTTTATCACCTGTTGGCTCCTGGCTTTGTTTCCTTCCATGCCCATTCTAACTCCAAACCACAAACAAATGTCTATACAATAGGCCCTCCTTATGTGATGTTTCACTTTCTGCGGTTTCAGTTACTTGTGGTCAACCATAGTCTGAATATATTGAAAAATTTCAGAAATAAACAACTGGTAAGTTTTAAATTGTGCATCATTCTGAGAAGCATGATGACATCTTGTGCTGTGCTGTTCTGTCCCATGTGGGACATGAATTACCGCTGTATATGCTACCCCCATTACTTACTTGGTAGCCGTTCAGTTACCAGAGCCACTGCTGTATTTCAGTGCTTGTATGCAAATAGCCCTTATTTTACCTAATAATGGCTCCCAAGTGCAAGAGTAGTGATGCTGGCAATTCAGATATGCCAAAGAGGAACCATAAAGTGCTTCCTTTATGTGAAAAGGTATGTATATATAGGAAAAAACATAGTATATGTGCGATTTAGTACTATCTGTGGTTTCAGGCCACCACTGGAGAAGTCTTGGAACATATCCCTCATGAATAAGAGGGGACTACTGTACCTGCACTTGAAATTACCTCTGGCACTTAAATGCCTAAAATTTTTACTATAAACCATTACACTAAAAACCCTTTAGTGGTTCCCTTGTTCATGGTTAAAGTCCAAATAATTTGTCCTCTGTACCTTTGTTCACAGCATTTCCTTTGTTTGCAATGTCCTTTCTCTTCTGTCTTCCACAACCCTTCCCTCTTTCTGAAGCCTGGTCAACCCTTGATCTTGGGGGTTTTTTGGGGGGTTTTTTTGTGTCTGATCATTCTTTGAGAATGCCTTGAGATGTCATCTGTTCTATAATGCTCCTCCCCAAGTTGTAACTACTTCTGTCATTGCATTTAATATATTGGTTTTTTATTTTATTTTTTTTTTAACATATCTTTATTGATTTCAGAGAGAGGAAAGGAGGGGGGGAGAGAGAGATAGAAGCATCAGTGATGAGAGAGTCATTGATCGGCTGCCTAACCTGCAACCCAGGCGTGTGCCCTGACCGGGAATCGAACCCCTATCTTCTGGATCCTAGGTTGATGCTCAACCACTGAGCCACGCCCGACCGGGCTTAATTTTCTTTAGAATTTCTTTTAGTGCAGTTCTGTTGGTAATGCATTCTGTCAGGTTTGTTTGTCTAAAAGTGTCTTTATTTCACCTTCATTCTAATATGTATATATATAAGTAAGTGTGTATATGTGTGTGAAAAATGGAATGCTTTGTCCCTAAGATCAAGAAAAAGGCAAGGATGTCTGTTCTCACCAGTCCTATTCAACATAGTTCTGGAAGTCTTAGCCAATGCTATACAGCAACAAAAAGAAATAAAAGGGCCCAGCCAGGCATGGCTCAGTGGTTGAGTGTGGACCCAGGATCCAGGTGATCGGGGTTTGATTCCTGGTCAGGGCTCATGCCTGGGTTGTGGGCTAAATCCCCAGTCAGGGGCATGCAGGAGGCAGCCAATCAGTGATTCTCTTATCATTGATGTTTCTATCTCTCTCTCTCCCTCTCCTTTCCTCTCTATGAAATCAATAAAGATATATTTAAAAAAAGAAAAAAGAAATAAAAGGCTTATAGATTAGAAAGAAATAAAAACTTCCCCTATTCAACAGGTGACAAAATTTTCTATATAGAGAATCCCAGGGAATCATAGGAAAAACCCATAGAACTAATGAGTTTAGCAAGATTGTAGGATATAAGGGTAATACATAAAACTCTATTGTATTTCTGTATTTAAGCAGTGAACAACCAGAAACTGAAATTTTAAAATACCACCATTTGCAATAGCTTCCCCAAAATGAAATACTTAGGTATAAATCTAGTAGAACGTGAACAAGACCTGGGTGCTTGAAGTTACAAATTGATGAAAGAAACCAAGGAAAAATCTTAAGAAATAGAGATACATACTGTGTGGATGGATTAGAAGACAGCTCCCCCCCAAATCTGTATATTTTTCTCAAATTCAGTAAAAATTGCTAGCAGGAATTTTTGTAGATATAAATCAGTCGATTCTAAAATTTATATGGGTGGACAAAGGAACTGAGATAGAGAAAACAGTTTTTAAAAAGAAGAACAAAGAGGAATCAACTACTTGATTTTAGGACTTACTGTGAAGTTATAGTAATACAAGCTGAATGATATTGGCAAAAGGGTACACACATAGATCAGTGGAACAGGTAGAGAATGGAGGAATGGGACCACACAAATACGGCCATTTGATCTTTAACAAAGATGCAAATGGAGAAAGGATATTATCTCAATAAATAGTGTTGGAAAAATTGGTTAGCCATATACAAAAAAATACTGAACATCGTTTTAAACATCACACCTTACATAAATATTAATTTAAAATGGACCATAGATCTAGAAATAAAACAAAGCTATAATACTTTCAGATGAAAATAGAACAGAAAATCTTTATGGCCTCAAGTTAGGTGAAGAGCTCTTAGAAATGACACCAAAACCATGATCCGTAAAAGAACAAGTTGAGAAATTGGACTTCATCAAAAGTAAAATTGTTCATTCTGCCAAAGACACAGTCAAGACAATGAAAGGCATTGGAATGGAATTCTGGGTTTCAGTTCTAGCCCAACTTTAATATATCCACTTCCTTTTGTTCTCCATACTTTCTGATGAGAAATCTACAGTCATTCAAATCATTGTTCCCTTAAGAAATGCATCATTTTTACTGGTTGCTTTCAGTGTTGTAATTGTGGAATGTCCAGGCATGGGTTTCTTAGGGCTCATCCTATTGGTATTCACTGAGCTTGAATATATAGGTTTATCTGTTGTCAGATTTGGGGAGTTTTCAGCTATCATTTCTTCAGATCTTTTCTGCATCACACACTTATTTCCCATGGAACTCTCATGATACCAGTGTTAGACCTTTTGGTATAGCCCCACAGATTACTGAGGGCTATATTTTTAAACTCTTTTTTTCTCTTTGTTTAGGTTGCATAATTCTATCCATCTGTATTTATGCTCACTTTCCTCTGACATCTCTATTCGATTGAGCCCATCCATTGAGTTTTTATTTTGGTTATGGTACTCTTTAGTTCTAAAATTTACATTTAGTGCCTCTTCATATCTTTAATTTCTTTGCTGAGACTTTCTGTCTTCATTTCATTCTAAGAGTATTCATCCTTATTTAGAACAGTTTAATAATGGCTACTTTAAAGTTTTTGTCAGGTCATTCTAAAATCTTTGTTATCTCAACACTGATATCTGTTGATTTTCTTTTACTATGTGGGTTGAAATTTTTGTTTTTCTTATAATGCCAAATAACTTTGGTTTATGTCCTGGACATTTTGAATATTATGTTATGAGATTCTAGGTTTTGTGTCAATGTTACAGAGAATGTTCATATTGTTTTGGCATTAAACCTGGTTGGATTCAGTCTAGAAGCTCTAACTAGCCTTCTGTGGCTTGTGACTTCAATGTCAGCTTCATTATCAAAGCCTTGACATTGCTAGGAAGCTCTCTCCCTGGCTGTGGTCTTCTTAGTTCAGTTCTCAAAGTCTTTGATGTGTTCTATAGGATTAGATCCACACAGGTACAGTTTAGGGGGTGAGCCCAGCAGTTTGTAAATAACTTTACAATCTCCTCCTCCTCTGCCATGTCCCTGGTATTTTCAGTTCCTTCGGCGGTTCCCTTTTTAGTTTCTTGACTAGAAAATTAGGCTTTATTTATCCTACTCTGCCACACACATCTCATGACTGCATCCAGGACAAGGTAGCGAGAGCACACAGAAAAAGTGACAGGGATTCAGTCTATTCTCTTGGGACTACATGCTTTAATTTCTAATTTAAGGGGAAGGTTCCCTTTCAGAGTTTCAGGTTGCCCTTATTGTACCTCTGTTGTGGCCAGGAAACCCTTTCCCAATCCCTGAGCCTGAACCAGAAGGACTTTTCCTAGAGCTCACTCTGAACTAAACATCTTCAGGGTTTGGGCTACCTTGAGTCTAGATGAGGGGATTCTAGATGGAAAAAATGGTAAACTCACCACCATTTCATTGGTGCTTCAAATTCTTATCTTCTTCCTCAGTCTGCCTGTTACACTTTACTTATCAGGGTCCTCAAGTAGCTGTGCATGCATTCTGCCCAAGTGTACAGCTGCATTCAGTAGGAAAGACAGGGTGGAGTATACCTATTACGTTTTACTCAGAGCTAGAACCTCTCTCTCTGTCTGGCTGCTTTTAGGATTTTTTCTTTAAGTTTGGTTTTCTGCAATTTCACCATTATGTGCCCATGTGAAGTTTTCGTTTTATCTTGATTGAGGTTTGTAAAGCTTCCTGAATTGTAGGTTGATGACCTTCATCAAGTTTGGGAAGTTCCCTGTTATTACTCAAAGATTTCTTCTGTTTCTGTCTCTCCTGGGCCACTAATTAGTTTAGTATACATACATATGGGAGACATTTGGTATTGTCTTACATGTCTCATGCTTTTATTTTTTTATTCCATTTTTTCTCTCTATGCTTCAGTTTACATTAATTTCTATTGACCAGTCTTTGAATTAACTAAATCTTTTTGTTTTGCTATGCCTAGTCTTTTATTTTTTATTTTTACCTTAAACTAAAAAATCCTAAATGTAACTTTAAAGTGAAGAACTTGTCCAGCTGCTTATATATATTTATTTCTCCTATTTGAAGTAAATGATGGAGCCAGGCATAAATAACTACTACTGTATCATGATTTTTTTCCAGAAAATTCAAAGACATTTTCTTAGTTGAGGAATCTCCTTTTTCTAACCTGGGAGAAAACTTTAAGATGAACAGGTACTAGAAGAGAGAGTTTATTTTTCTTCCCTCTACAGTAGCTGATAATGTCCTATATGAATACAGAAGAATCGGGTTCATTTATTTAACAAATATTTATTGACTGTCTACTATCTTCCTTCCCTTCTTCCCTCCCTCCCTCTCTTTTCCTCCCTGCCTTCCTCATTCTGGTTTATTCAAAACCATAATAAGTATTTACTGAATATCTACTATGTGCCAGGCGGTTTGCCAAGCACTAGAAAATACAAAAACAAAACGTGCTCTATAGCCCTGTGGAATTTTATACTGTAGTAGAAGAGCACAGACATAAATAGGTACCACAAAATATTATGGTGCAAGTAAATACATAGAACAGGGGAGGCATAGTAGAAATAGTTATTTCTAGAAACGGTCCTGAAAACTTACAGTGAGTCTTCTCTAGTATTAGTATAAGTTGGCTGAAGAGGAGGGGATGGGAAGAAAGGTATATTTCCCACCAGTGATTCATTATTAAAGGTAAGGAAGGTAAAATACCATGCAGTTTATTTTAAAGTTTTACAAATAGTTTGGTAAGACTTTTTGGTATAGAACTTGGAGAAAATTTTGACCTTCTTATTTATCTTTTCCCTCCTAATTTTTAAAAATTGTGTTTAAGGTTATCAACTGGCAAACAGCTCTTCATATTCCACCGCAAGCTAAACTGAGTCCTGAAGCCTCTGATCTTATAATTAAACTTTGCCGAGGGCCAGAAGATCGTTTAGGCAAGAATGGTGCTGATGAAATAAAAGCTCATCCATTTTTTAAAACAATTGATTTCTCCAGTGACCTGAGACAGCAACCTGCTTCATACATTCCTAAAATCACACACCCAACAGATACATCAAATTTTGATCCTGTTGATCCTGATAAGTTATGGAGTGACGATAATGAGGAAGAAAGTGTAAATGACACTCTCAGTGGATGGTATAAAAATGGAAAGCACCCTGAACATGCTTTCTATGAATTTACCTTTAGGAGGTTTTTTGATGACAATGGCTACCCATATAATTATCCAAAGCCTATTGAATATGAATATATTAATTCGCCAGGCTCAGAGCAACAGTCAGATGAAGATGATCAGCACACAGGCTCAGAGATCAAAAATCGTGATCTAGTGTATGTTTAATACACTGGGAAATAATTGTAATGAGGATTTGCAAAAAGGCCTGAAATGCAGGGGGTTTTGAGGCTCTGAGAATAAAATTATGCAAATGTGACAGAGCTGTTGGTGTGTTTGTGCTCTGTGCACAATATTTTATGATCCTAAATTATGGGAAATCCTTTTAAAATGTTAATTTATTCCAGCCTTTATAATCAGTAATTTAGAAAAAAAATGTTATAAATTAAATTATGAACTGAATATTTTAGTCAGTTCTTGGTACTTAAAGTACTGAAAATAAAGAAATAGCATGCTTTGTTTAAAAGGAGAAGCCTGGTTAATCTATTTGTACATATACTAAATAATTTTAAAAGACAAGAGTTTTTGAAATGTTTTTGAAAGACAGTTTTATTTTGCTGTAACCAAATATGAAATATACCCCACATTACAGGGCTCCCCCCCCCCCGCTCATAAACCTTGTTTTTGGTACAAAATAAGCTATAGAAATTAAGCCATCATGGTGGTGAGTGTTCTCAGCTAACGATAATTGGTGTAATTCATGTCTTGGAACTAAGAAATACAGGGTGATAGGGTTGAAACAGGATGCTCATCAGAAGGGAAAAATAGGTAAACATTTATTTCCTGCTGTGGAATATTCAATATAGCATTTGTTGCTCAAGAATTACTGGCATTAAAAGAAGCAAAGCACTACCGTTTTTCTTTCCATATTGGTATTTTTAATGCTGCTTCCAGGTGGGGGTTTTGTTTTGTTTTTGTTTTTTGTTTTTGCATTATATGAAATTTTTATTATTTGGGTTGATGTGTTATACATGATTATAGTCAAGGTTATTTCACATAATAGCAGTCCTTGAAATTTTTTCCTTGATACTTATTTTGGAGATTCCTGTAGATCTTAGATTGCTACTCTGAGAAGACTTTTTAGGTCTCCTTTCTTCTTTATATCCAGAAATTAGTTTGCTTTTGAATTTAAAACCTCTAACAGGAGCATATTCTTCTGTCGTCTGTCCATAGTTATCTTGGAAAACACATCAATACCTTGCTGAAAAAGAAGCCTGACTATATTTATGGATACAGATTTACAGCAAACATGAAGGCTGTTCTTTTCATCTTATTAGACTACATGTGTATTTTCATCTACTTACTAAAAATTCCACCATTTGCTGTTTGTGCTCTTCCAGTTTTAAAGGGGAACAAAGCTGCCATGAATCAAAATTTCTTACACTAAAAGCTAAGATTTTCCATATTTTTACTTTGAAATTTAAAAAATGATTTCCACCATCCTAAGCAGAGGTGGTTTTCAGTTTCATATGAAAGTTTTATTAGAAATTATGGATATGCGCTTGAATAGTACTTTTTCTATATTGTGACAGTTTTGATTATGTCATCAGTAATGTTACAAGTTTCCTCTTTCAGAATAGTGCTGCATACATGGATTGTTTATTGGCAAAGGAAAATTGACTATTTGGCAATATTTTACCTATGGGCAGATTGATGAAAAAATTATTATTTAACTCTTAATTCACGTGGCCATTAGTAATTAGGGAAAGTTACATAGTGGTACATAGTGGTCCTAGTCAAAATTCAAGTCCTCCTAACTTATTTTAAGGTTAAATATGCTGTTCAACATTTATATAGGCTTCTGTTTCAAGACTTGTGGTCTCACACCAAAATACATTTAGTTTCTCTTTTAGGATGGGGAAAAGGGCTCCAGTCTTATATTAGTAAAATTTGTAGTTTCTTTTTCTGAAGCTCCACTGATAAGGAATTCTATCAAAATAATTTGTGGATACGAGGCATAATTTTAGTTATTTTCAAACTTTGTTTTTTTTATGTGAAAGCTAATGGAAATCATATACGTAAGTAAAAATTAAGTCAAAGCTGTTCCAGTTGAATTGGGGAGGGCAAAAAAATTTATTAGCTTACAGTTCTCACCTTTCTGTAGATGGCCCTCTCAGAGCTCAGCTTGTAAACCACTGCACAACACACTGTAATGGGAGTGGGGGAGTTTGGGGGGATCATTGTTCCTTTTGAAAATCTGATGAAAGCTGTACACCCTCTTCCGAGAAAAATGGACATCAACACATAAACATAAAATATGTGCAATTTTAGGGATTCTGGATATATTGAAACTTACCATAAACTCTTGGTTAAGGACCTCTGTCCTATAAGAACACTGATATATTAAACTAAGAACTTTGCTTTAAACTTACTGATTAATGTTCAGATTAGCACATCTTGTATAAACACTGATAATTTATGATGGAAAGGGTCTTCTGTACTGTGTGATAAGATATCCCTATCAATGCCTCTCTTGCTGGTACAGCACTAAGACATTTTAAACACACCCTTTTGAAGGTATTGACATGGTTGGCTCGACAGGCTTGATAAAGAAATATTTCTGAAGGACTTCTAATCAGAGAATTGTAAGAAAATGCACTATGAGATGGCAGTCTTCACTTCATGGAACATTTGATTAGTTCTATAAAATTCTATGCAAAACAAATTTGTTCAAGAATTTTTAGCTCAGTACTCAAATTTTTAAGACATCTCTCTTGCTCTTGGGCTTTCTCGGTCACATTTAAATTTCCGTTTAGTTGTTTTACTTCTCTGCACTATGGTGCAGTATAGTACAAAACCAACTTTGTTACATTTATGTTGTAGGAAAACTAAGGTGCTGTCTTCTCCCCCTCCCTCCCTACAAAGTCTGTGCTGCCCTTATTTCTTAAGTGTAACAGACACTACAAATTTTGTTTTTTGAAATTTCCTGACAGTATGAACTTTTTGTATTTATCTGAAGCTGTACAAGCCTCTACAATCTGTAGGTTTAATAGTTTGGATATACTTATTAGCTGTCTTATTCCCAAACTATATCCAGTTCTTCCAGTATAGAACCTGGTGCTTCCTGACCAAAAAGATAAGAACAGTATCAGGAATCTATATGCTTTCCATTGAAATGGAGTGAAAACATTGGTTACACATGCTTTCTGTTTTAAAATTTTTCCACTCATTAAAAACTGTCTTTGTTATACTTACCCCTTTTATGCATATCAATAGTATTTATAAAATGTGTTCTATAATTATGTAATTGTAGATACTGTTGTGTATTGTTCAGTGACACCCTAAGGCAGGCCCTATTGCTGTATCTTTTCTACCTTATTTGTAATAGAAACTATAGAATGTATGACTAAGAAGTCACTTTGAGAATGACTTTTTAAAAAAGTGATTACCTTCTGCTGTTGCAAGTGCAAAACTGTGAGTGGAAATGTTTTATTCTGACTTAATATGTTAGAAATTAGAAAATACAGTGGGAGGATTTTTAGATATTGCTGCTGCTGTTACCTAAGGTACTTTAGAAATTTTCTTTAATAAACAAAAATAAAAATCCCTTTGGTATTTAAAGTGAAACAATAGCCTGTTTGTTTTAATCTAAAACAGAAAGTAATTTGGGTCAACATATTGGTAATATTTGTAAAGCGCCTTAATATATCCCTTTGTGGAAGGCACTGTACCAGTTTACTTTTATATTGTATTGTATATATAAGTATTTTGTATTAAAATCAAATGAATACAACACTACAATTTTATAAAATAATGCTTTGTTAGGAAAAGGAATTACAGCTTTGCAATATAAATTGTTTTGCATACTTTTGAATGTAGTAGATATGAATAATCAGCCTGTGTTTTTAATGAATCTATTTGTATTTTCCCAATCATTTTATCTAGTGTAACATTTGTGGGATAATAAAAAAACTTAAAATTAAAATCTTCCAATTATGTGTGGAAAGCTGACTTTTAAGCCACTTAAGTATGTTGATATTTTTATTCAAGTTTAATCTTTTTTTTCTCAGAAAATTTACAATTAAAAATTTGATGCTATGGAATTAAAAAGTGTATATAACTAATAATACCTGGTTAGGTTAAGGCAAACTGAACAGAGTATAACCCAGTAAAATGTCTTCATTTTGTGCAACATAAGTACCGTAAATATTCCATGTTAAAGGCTTCCTTTAGCTCAGTACAGATTTAAACCTTTTCAATTATTAATCTCTGCATTTAGTATCATTTGAGTTTGTAGTTTGTTTTTATTGTTCAAAATATTACAAATGTCCCTTTTTCTCCCCATTGACTTATTCCACCCCACCCCACCCCCCTCCCCGAGTTTATAGTTTTTAAAATGTGAATTTGTTGGCTAATCTGTTTTTTAAAAAAATCTTTTTATTGCTTTTAGAAGGAGTGGAAGGGGGATAGAGAAACATCAGTGTGAGATAAATATTGATCAGTTACCTCCTGTACACGCCCCAACGAGATTGTACCTAACACCTAGGTATGTGCTCTGATTGAAAATCGAACCCACAACCTTTTGGTGTATGGGATGATGCTCCAACCGAGCCACCTGGTCAGGGCCTAATCTGTTTTTATAATCCTTTATTATATGAACTACCTACCAGATAAAATATGTTTGTTGATGTTATTTCTTTTTTTAAAAAAATCCTCACCTGAGGATATTTTTCCATTGCTTTTCAGAGAGAGAGGAAGGGGGGAGAGAGAGAAAAAAAAAAAATCAGTGTGAGAGAGAGACACTGATTGGTTGTCTCCTGCACACACCCTGACCAGGGCCAGGGATCAAGCCTGTAATCAAGGTACATGCTTGGCTGAAATTGAACCTGGGGTCCTTCAGTCTGCTGAGCCAGACTGGCTAGGGCTGAGGTTATATCTTAAATCAACTTTATATACAGGAACAGATATTTAGGTGGTTTTCTTCAAGTATCATCATTGTTTTATCCTCTTGTTTGTACTCCCTTATAAAATTATATTCGATCTACATGAGAGCTGATGCAAATTGCATTATTTTTATGACTCATTTTACTGCAGTGGGGACCCAAGTTTTGCATGCTGAAAGTTGTGGCTATGCCTTGTTATGCCAAAGCAAAACAATGTATCTGCTTAGTGCAGAAGGTAGAGGGAGGACGGCAAATGTGTGTTTGAAACATAGTTATTGTCCTCCCTAGTATCGCCTTTTCCTTCCTTAGAGTCAGCTAGAGATCCTGAACATACTGCTGGATTCAGAGTCTGGTTGGGACTTTTGAGTTGTTTCCTCTGGAGAGGGGTTAAATTTGGTGGGAAAGGGGTTCTCATGAGTACTTAACCTCCTAGAGAGGCTGAGGCATGACGAGGCTGCTCTTGTTCCCCAGATCCATCCTCATTCTTCCTTTTATGAATAAAGCCCTCATCCCTGTCCAAGTTTTGCCAGCCCCGCTAGAGCCCATGTTTCTCATATTCCCTCGTAATTAGGTGTGGCCACACGACTAGGTTTTGGCAATTGGGATATGAGCAGACATGGTATGTGCAAATTCTACTTTGTACATTTTTAAATATATATTTTTATTGATTTCAGAGGAAGGAAGGGAGAGGGGGAGAGAGAAACAGCCATGAATTATTGATGGGCTGCCTCCTGCACGCCCTCTGCAGGGATGGAGTCCGCCCCCGCCCCCACCGGAATCCAAAGGCAATTCCTGAGTCACAGGTCCGCCCTCCGCGGCTGAGCCTCGCCCGGAGCTACTTGGTCCATTTAAAGTGCTACTGCTTGCCCTCCACCTGCTCTTTTCCTCTTCCCAAGGGTGGAACAAGAACAGAGTGGCGACTTCATGTTGACCATAAAAACCAGGAGAACGCCCTAGCGGTGGTAAATCAACAAAATGAGTAGAACCTAGTTGCCTGGAAGATTGTGTGGAGCAGAGCTGTCTGTCCAGCCTGGACTGAGCAATTGCAGAATGTTAGAGGAAAAACACACACACAAACAACAATATATCCATTTGTTACTGCTACTGAACCTATACCCTAACTAATATATTGTGTAAGTTGTATCAGTGTTTATAGTCTAATTTGCAAAACAATTTAAGGAGGCCATTTTTTACTTTGCCCGTCTCCCATGCAGTCAGTCACGAAATTCAGTTATTTTACCTTGTACCTTTCTAATTCAGCATCTCCATCCCCATTGTTACTAATTCGATTGATATCCTTATCTCTACCTCCCTGAATTGCTTTTTATTTCAAAAAGATATACTAATTATAGTGTACTGTGCTGCATTACAATAGAGATCATATCCACCATAGCAAAACTATTATTTTCTACTTAGTTGAGAATTTTATACGACTTGAAGCTCCACAAGATACTGTATTTTGTTGACCACTATATGCCCAGTGCCTACATCAGTGTCTGGCGCACAGTAGTTGTTCAATAAATGCTTGCAGACTGAATTGCCTTTAAGTCTGTTAAATCGCTGGGATGCTTTAAAATTAGATTTTTAATTATCATGAGCTCCTAAAGGAAAACGTGTCTTAAATGCCTCGGTTCCCTCCGCGAAGGTTCAGGATGGAGACGGATACTGGAGGAAGCTCAGGGCTGTCGCGTAGGTATCTGTGAATCATGGGACGTCATTATGTGTTGTCTGGTTGTACAAAAAAGTTGACCAAAAAAACTCAAGAGAATAAAATCCCACGAGCGGCGTGTCCGAGTATCTTTGTTGACCCACTCTCTATTTCATCCGTGTTGTGACAAGCGCCCCGGCCAAATTCTGAGTATTTGGTTCTAAAACAGAATTTGTCATAAACGAATTGCATGACGCACCTGCAGAATGACACGCGGAATTCCTAATTTCTGAGGAGTAGGGTGAACATCAAATGGGAAGAAGAACGAGCAAGCGCTTGGAAAAGACGGCGAGGCTCGGAGGCGGGTCTCGTTCGGATCAATACCTTCTCGACTGGTCCCGCCCCACCCTCCAAGAGGCGACGCGGACTGCGCAGGCGCGCCCCGACCCCGCCTCCGCAGGCCACGCCCACCCCCGGCGCGCGCACGCCGCTCGGCGTCCTCGCTCCCGGGGCGTCGCCCCGCGTGCGCCGGTCGCCGAGGCCATCCCTGGCACCGGAAGTGACCCCGGCGAGTTTGCCTTCAAATTCTTGGTTAGCTGAAGCTTCGCTGGCGGCTGGCGGCGGTTGGACCCGGCGCTGCTGGGACGGTGAGCACTGGCGGGGCGGTTGGGGCTGGGCAGGGCCCCCCTTCCTCGCCCGGAGCCCCGCTCCACCCTGCTCCTCCACCTGTCGGTGGGCGGTTTCCGAGGAGCCTCGGCCTCCGCAGGTGAGTGGTCGCTGGCCTGGTGCTGGAGGGATCCCCGAACCCCATGTCGGGGTCGGTGAGGGACTTAGGGGCCTGCGGTGCGAGACCGCTGCGCATCCTGCCGTGAACCTGCCCGTGCGTGCGCGGAGGTCTTAGGTCCTGGCTGTTGTCGTTGACACCTGTGGCTTAGGTGACGGTCCCCTTACCTGAGGAATCCTGCCCAGCCGGGCCTTGAGGGGAACGCTGTGGTTCCCGTCTCTAGACCTGTGTCATTAGAGAAGGTTCTGGCCAAGAAAACACGTGTTTATTCTCTTTTGACGGCCCTCTCCCGAATCCGTCCACCCTCCCGCCCCAGAAACCCTCACCCTGGAAAAACAACGAATAGGTTAAGGTGTGATAGTGTTGAGGATGTTATTTCTTATTTCGTTTATTCCGGAGCCCTGGAAGTTCATGGCCCTTTTTGTTTAGAGTTGGTATCTTTTAGAAAATTTATCCCTCAAAACATTTGTTTCATATAGTATATTATACGGTGACGAAGTTAGAGATAAGCATGGATCCCTAAGTGCCTTACAGTGGATCATCTCAAACCCTTATGTAAGCTATAGTAATTTTCTCTTTTAACCGCGAAGTGCCACTTTTATATCCGTTACTAACTTCCAAAAGCACAGTGTTGCACCCTTTTCTCTTGAAGGCACTTATTTGTGTCTTCCTCCTTGAAATCAGGCCTTTAGTCACTGCTGAAATCATTCCTAAATGTTTTAGAATGTGTGCGATAGATCTCTGCCACATAGTAACAATGATAGAACACTAAGGTGTCAAGGAAGATTCTTGCAGTGTTCATACAGGCCTAATGTGTCAATGTGCAGCCCTGTTTTCCTTTATGGCCTGTATTATGCCTTTAAAAAAAGACAGTGTCCTTCAACTTTCCAACAGCCCTAGACTATGAAAAGCTACATAAAGTTCCCTTATGGCATTAGTTATTCAAGAAACGTTTACCTTTTATATAGAGTCAGTACTAGACATGCTATCCAGTCTGCAATGGATTCTACATCTTATTGTGAAACTGGTATCACAATTCTGACAGATACCCAGGATTAGAGAATCTTATAGAATTTACTGTATTAACATTGTTGACTTTCTGTTTACAACAATGTTTTGTTTTCTTTCCTTAGCTACTTGACTGGTTAAAAAGATAATGTATCAGATCAAAATGGTCAGTGATGATAATATGCTAAATAGATATTGCTTGTGTTTATTGATATATGGCCTTTAACTTATATTGAAATTGTTATGTTCACTGATTTATTTTTGCACTGTTTAGGGTAAATGTAAAGAAAACTTACTAAATACATATCCATATATGTTGTGGTTTTCTGAGCAGGTTGTTTTTTGGTGTTTTTTCGTGGTCTTCTTGAGAATTTATCATATGATTATAAGAGTAAGAAAAATGGATGCCATGCTATAATTGGTCATGGGTTGCTCATTTATTGTTTATTCATAATCATCAGTGACTGACTGTACATTAACATTATTTATGGTTGCTGTCATATCCTAGATATGTACATTCTGAAAATTGCTTAACATTGTATTGTCACTTTTGAAGTTACACACACTTGCCTTACTGAAATGCCTTAGGAAAATGCATGATTGAGCTTCATCTGTTTTTATTTTAGGACATCAGTTTTGCAGATATTTTTAACATTGATGCTGATTGATTTTTTAGCCTGTGCTAAATAATCTGTACATGTTTCCTGCTACTAAGCAAAGAAAAATACACCTAGAATAAATAAAATATCCCTTTCAGGAAACTACAAGGATCTCAAGGTTTCGTTCCATCTTATTTTTGTCTTCAGTGAAATTCCTCACAACTCAGTAGGTGCTCTGTAAATATTTCTTGAATAAATGACCTATGTAATTATGGTAAAAACTGCAATATAAATGGAACTCTCTCTAAGATTTCTTTAAAAATTAAGTGGGTAAGGTATCCTTTTTAGATGTGAAATAGGGAAGGCCCTTTATTTGTTTTTTAGAAGAGAAGAGGAACCTTAGGATTCAAATATTTTGATCTGTTGCGTGTGTTTTTTTCAGTGTCTTTGGTCACTCCTTTTCCCTAATCCTAGGGGAGAAAAAGACACTTGAAGTCTCTGTAGAGATACCACACCACATGACATATTAAGTTTGCTAGAAATTTTGCAGTAATATTGAGTTTTTAGTGTTTAATTTTTAAAAATTTGTTACTTAAAATTTCATGCTGCATCTTACTTAGTTTTAAAAAATAATGAATTTAGTCATTAGCTAAATCATAAATATTCAAGCCATGTAAGCAAAAGGGTGGTTCTAATAGAATTACGTGAAGGGAAAGTTTTCTGTGAGACCAAGCAGGCATCACCACTTAAGGTTATTGTTCTCTTTAATAACCTGTGTAAATCAAGAGCCTAAATCTTTGGACAGTGTCACTTTTATAAATGTTTTGTTAATTGAACCAGTTGGTAGTGTTTACAGTTCATGGTGGTTAAAATTTGGTCTATAGGCTTTTCTTGAAATATATTCATTTCTTTACATATTGCCAGATACTGTGCTGGGTAGACCCAGTTCCGTCCTGCAGTGTAATTTTAGCAATGATAAGGCTATATTCTTGAAAGCTGGAGAATTGCACAAGTTTACAGTGCTGACATTCATTTAAGAAGAACCATGTCTTTGGCTTAGAGACTACTAAAGGAATGGGAAAAATTATTTTTGTCTAACATTTAATCAACTAAGGGTATTTTGATAATATTTTCAGTAAACATGTTGTTTCTTTGATAACTAAGAATTGTTCACGTCATTTGTTAATGTGGCCTTGGATTGACTTTACATTTTTGTTTGTTAGAAAGAGCCAATTCATTGGCTCCTAAGGAATTTTATCTGACTAGAAAGAAGTATTCATAACACAGAGTGCCTTCAAAGAAGGCCTGGAATGACTTTGGTGCCTTAATTTAGGCTATTGAATCCTGGCCCTCAAAAAAAAAAAAAGAAGACCGCTCATATATAAGTAACAATTTAGATTTTTTTTTTTTTTAAAGTGGGAAAAGGGGAAGAAAGATCAGGAGGAAGTCTAGGGATAGAGAGGAAGAGAGAAAAGACACGAGATGCCTGGTATCCAGGCTTATCCACATCTACTGTATGCCATCCAGCTGGCCCCAGCTGCCCTCTTCTAACACTTGCCCAGACTAGGTGTCACTGTAGGGCATGTAGTTTCAGGGCAGAGGCAGTCCCAGCTCTGGGGTGAGTTGAGGATCAAGGAATGTGAGTGCTGAGAATAAGGAACCGGACAAAGGCAAGAAATCTTAATAGTTAAGACAAAAACTTGGCACTGTTCATTCATTTAAAGATTGAGTATCCGCTGTGTGCCAAGCAGTGTTCTGGGTGCTATAGATATATTAGTAAGTAACAGAGAGCCATGTCCCTGGTCATGGAGGTTTTATTAAGATAGAATATTACAAAAGTGACTCCAGAGAGTTTTTATTTAGATCATGGGTTTTTTTTCTTTTTCTTTTGGATCTCAGATGCCCAGTCTTGTTAGTTTCTGGAGGGAGCCCTAGAAAGTATACTTTTAAAAAACTCTGTAATACTTATTTTTAGGAGACATATAATATGAAATGTTTCTTTCTTTTTCTTAGCTTACAATTGAACATGAGTCTTCTTATGATCAGTGAGAATGTAAAATTGGCTCGTGAATATGCATTGCTGGGAAACTATGACTCCGCAATGGTCTATTATCAGGGAGTTCTTGACCAAATGAACAAATATCTGTACTCAGTCAAAGATACGTACCTCCAGCAGAAGTGGCAACAGGTGAGAAACATGATCTGCGTACTTTTTAAATAGTTTAAGTACTCAGGAAATTTCAATAGATTATCAGTGCTTTTTGCAGTAACACATTGAGTGTATCATTTATTACATGGATTTGATTTTAGTGTTACTTAAAACTTGATTTATTATATTAGTATTAGTCTGTATTTACCATCATCAGTATTATAAGTTCTTTTTAATTATTCTAACGGTTGAGTTTCAACCTATGAACCAGGAGATCGCGGTTCAGTTCCAGTCAGGGCACATGCCCAGGTTGTGGGCTTGATCCCTAGTCAGGGGCATGCAGGAGGCAGCCGATCAATTACTCTCATCGTCGATGTTTCTATCTCTCTCTCCCTCCCTCCCTCTTCCTTCGTCTCTCTGAAATCAATAAAAACATATTTAAAAATAAATAAATAAATAATAAAGTGATGGTTTTCAAATTTTTTTCTAGATCACATTTTTATCTTGTAAAATTAGAGTTGACATTATTAAGCCATTTTCAAAACTGCAGATGACACCTGAGTCTCATAGGTACCATATTTTCTATAGTACATTATAAAGCAGACCATATTTGAATTCCATTTGGGGAACTTTAGTGACTGAAGACCAATAGAAATTTATAGGTGGAAACTGTAGAACTTAAAGGTCCTGTTGAAGGTGGCATTTATAACAAGATTCAGCTATGTCACAGAGGAAAGAAATGTTACAGAAATTGTCTTTTTGAACTGGTCTAGGTAGAATATTATCCCTCAGATTCTACTGAACTGCTTTTTGGATAGTATTTTATATTTGTCCTTAATTTTAAGAGAGAAAAATCCTACCTTTTTTAATGTAACCTCTTTTCCTAAATCTGCCTCTGCATATCCCTGACATTTCCAGAAGGAGAAAATATTTCATTTCATAAGGAATCTTGTTTGTCACTGAAAGACTTTTAAGACCTTTTGTTCTTAGGCCAGAGACTTTTACTTTAAAAGTCTAAGCTTTTATTAAAGATACTTAAGTTATTTAGTTTTAAGATAAAACATTACCAACTTCATTTCAACATTCCATACACACACACACACACACACACACACACACATATACATATACAAAATATATATAGATATATTTTTTGAGTCAAGATAGCTTTTAAAAATATCTTGGTTGTATGTGAATTGAGGCATTTATCTTCTGAAGCCATATTTTTCAAACTAGTGAGTTATGAAATTAGTGGATTCTAATCAGCCTTTAAAGAGTCAAATACGCCCGGCCCGGCGTGGCTCAGCGGTTGAGCATCAACCTAGGATACAGGAGATCGCAGTTCAGTTCCTGGTCAGGGCACATGCCCGGGTTGTGGGCTCCATCCCCAGTCGGAGGCATGCATGAGGCAGCCGATCAATGACTCTCTCATCATTAATGTTTCTATCTCTCTCTCCCTCTCCCTTCCTCTCTCTGAAATCAGTAAAGATATATTTAAAAAAAAAAGAAAAGTAAATAAATAAATAAATAAAAGGTCAAATAGCATAAAAACCCATCAAAGTGCAACTTACCAAAAGTATTATTTTTATCAAACTTAAAGTTACAGCTAACTTTTTGATTTCTTATGCAGTTTGAATGAGAACCACAAGTCAGTAACATGGCTTAATTAGCCAGAATATTTAATTCCTTTTATCAGAATTAATTTTGCAATTGAAAGCAAAGAATTAATGAACCATTATTAAAATTTCAAGAGTATCTTGGTGTGACTTACTGGGTATCTGATGTCAGAATGGAGGTTTCTTTTTTAAAAAATTGATATTTAGAGAGAGGAAGGGCAGGAAAGAGAGAGAAACAGAAACATGGATATGAGACAGAAACGTGGATTGGCCACCTCTGCATGCGCCCCTACCAGGTGTTGAACCTGCAACCTGGGTATGTGCCCCTGACAGGGAATTGAACCCACTACCTTCTGGTGTGCTGAACGATGCTCCAGCTAGCTGAGCCACACCAGCCAGGGCAAAATGGAGGTTTCTAACATCTTTAATACATTGCCCTAGTTTAATTTTAGCAGTGACTTAGTAGTTATAAAAAATTAAAGAGCTGTATTCTCGTTTGAAACCAGGTGTGGCAGGAAATAAATGTGGAAGCTAAACATGTTAAGGATATCATGAAAACATTAGAGAGCTTTAAATTAGACAGCACTCCATTGAAAGCTGCACAGCATGAGCTTCCAGCTTCTGAGGGAGAAGTCTGGTCCTTGCCTGTACCTGTTGAACGAAGGTAAGTGGAGACCTGTTAAGAAACATGCCTTTTGGGGGGGAAAAAAGTTATTCACTCCTATCTTGTGTTCAGTTATTGCCTTGGCTTCTTTAGTTCATAGACTGTTATACACTATTTGTGTTCATCTATATTTGGACCAACTCCAGGGGTTGATTATGATTTTAATGATGTCGTGTTTGATTAGACCCTCACCAGGTCCTAGAAAACGCCAATCTTCTCAAAACAGTGACCCTAAACCACACAGTAACCGTCCAAGTACAACTGTCAGAGTTCACCGTCCATCTGCACACAGTCTTCACAATGACAGGGGAAAAGCTGTTCGTTGTCGGGAAAAGAAAGAACAGAATAAAGGAAGAGAGGAAAAGGTAAATGGTACTGGTTTTCATAAATGAAGAAGTTATTTATTAACTTTAAAAATGAAGACCATACATATTTTGATCATTTTTAGTCATTAAAAGTGCCAGACTGTGGCAGCTCTCTCCTTGGGCCCGGAAGTCGCTAGAGTGGCTCACAGAACTCAGGAAAACAGTTTACGTACTAGATTACTGGTATATTACAAAGGATACAGCTCAGAAACAAGCCAGATTTTTAACTCTTTTAATTGAGACAGTGGATTTGGATTTTGTGTATATAATTTTGCTGGCTTTTAAAATAACTAGTTTTAAACCCAGGGACTTATGTCCTGATTAATTGTCCATGTTCGACTTCATTTTGCGCATCAAAAAGAAGTCTAAATTTTTTTAACCTCTCTGCTGCTTTCTTTTACCTCCTGGTAGCTGTTAGTATTTTTACTTAGAGCAAGTTATTGCATTAAAGGAAATTGTACTAGTTCAGCTAATTCCATACTAAAAATGTCAACATTTGAAGTTCCATAACTTCTCTTTTCCTGACCTGTTATAGAATCTTTTCTCCTTTCTGCCTCACTTACATTTGTTTTTCTTTGTCTGCAGACATTCCCTCAACCCTGTGTTCTGTGGGGGAAAGGAAAGCGAGAACTAGAAAGTGCCTTCCATGTGTGTCTTCCTGGGCTTACAGTGTACATTTCCATAGCCAGGGACAGTGTCTTCTTTCTACCCCACAGCTGCTAGCACAGAACAGATTCTTCATAGATATCTCTGAATGAATAACAACTTCATAAATACTTAGAGGAAAAGATAACCTCCTCTTTAAATGTTAAACAATGCCTTCCTTGTATCTTTTATGTTAGTCTTGGATACTGAGTAGTCTGTAAATTGTGAGACAGATGCTTGTTTGCTCATCCAGTGTAAGACTTTGAATATCATAAATATTGGTTAAGTCTAGACATTAATACTGACTGTAGACAGCACTGTTGACAGATCATCACATTATGGGCAAAAAAAATGTTACGTAGATGGAACAGTGATCCTAGTGAAAGATCGAGTAAGTGATTATTTACACTAATGCAGAGTTTCATAGATTTCCATAGCTCATAAACTTTGTAAGTGTCTCAGTAATTTTTTCACAGCACTTCTAGGAAAAGAATTCTTACTCATTTATGAAGAAGTTAGGTACAGAGAACTTTGTGTATGTCCTATCAACACCTATTGGACACTGTAGCGCTTCTCACACCCTGGAGTCAGAGTGGACACGCTACTTGTGTTCCTCTTCGACATTATAGCTTTCATCACAGCAACGGCCAAAAACCTAGCTTTCCAAAACATGGCATTTCTGAAAGGAATGTAGCAGTGTTTATGTAGAAACTGAACTGCTTCGAGCTGGTAGTTCATCCATTGTTCAGCAGATGTTGCCGTGCTTTCCTCAAAACTTTTAAATATCAAATGGGGACATCTGTAATACTGTCAACAAGTTTTAAACTTTTTAAAAATATTTCTCAGTGCCCTGTGAGTTTGCCATCGTGCCCTGGAATACTTTAGTATATATTTGGGATCTGTGTGCCTGATGACTTCATCACAGGACGGGAGGGAATCTCACCTAAGGACTGAGATGCCTCTTGGAGGCAGGTGGGAACAGTGAGAAGGGATGTTTTAGGAGCATTGATAAGGACTGAGTACGTGGTTAAAGGTTGAGCCAGAGTCTTAGCTGAATAATCCATCTGTCTTTAACCTTATCATCAGTTCATGTGCATAGTATTTTTATTTTTAACACCGTTACCATACTTTTTATATAAAAATAATAATTGAGTATGAAATTCTGATGTAAATGTAAAAGGATAACTTCTAGTCTTTGATTCTGCCCTTATTACTTGTACTATTATACTAGCTTTTGAAAAAATATCACTTGAGTCCAGTCTTTGTTTCTGACTCACAGAAACAAAATATCATTTTTATTATTTTTTTTAAATTAAATTTAATTTTATTTCATTTTAATATATCTTTATTGATTTCAGAGAGAGGAAAGGAGAGGGAGAGAGAGAGAAGCATCAATAATGAGAGAGTCATTGATCGAGCCCACAACCCGCGGGCATGTGCCCTGACCGGGAATCGAACCCTGATCGCCTGGATCCTAGGTCGAAGCTCAACCGCTGAGCTGTGCCTGGTCGGGCCAAAATATAATTATTGAGTCAATCAAAAACACTTATTTTTTTTCCTCTTGATGTAGAACAAATCACCTGGCGCAGTTCCAGAACCAGAGACCAATAAATTTGATAGCACTGGGTATGATAAGGACTTAGTAGAAGCTTTGGAAAGAGATATAATTTCTCAGAATCCCAACGTTCGATGGTAAGTTAAAATAATTGGGTTCTGTGGATGCTTTTTGGGATAGAAAATGGAGCAGGTGTGGGCATGCACTGAAGATCAGTCCTCAGGGATAGAACCAGAGTCCGTACCATGGGAGTGTGATGTATAATGAAAAACTCCACTTCAGGCTGTACCAGTGTTTTGTCTGAGACTTTTTAATTTAATAAAATAAATAATAAATTAATTTTTTATTAAATAAAAAATCTTAATACAAAATGGGAATAAGATCCCAGAAATGTCATCTTCTTTTGGGACATCCTCTAGTGGTGAAATGGCAGTGATGCTTTTGCATGCGCATTGCTTGTTACCTGTATGCTTGTCTAGTACATGCTGTTTTTATTTCCTATTATTTAGAGCAGTGGTTTTCGACTTTATTAATATTATATCTAATCAAAGAACTGTAATTTATCACAGTGAGTTACAAAAGCTCCCTTTTTCATGAAGTTAAGTACGTTCTGTTATATATATTGTTAAAACCTGATTATATTATTTTTAGGTATGGTTTTGGGGATATTTTAAAAATATTTTTGGCATTTGCTGTTTATGCAGTGACCATCTATTTTCATTAAAATTACCATGTGTGCGATAGTGGTGGTGGTAGTAATCTTGTGCTTGGAGATGGCTTCATAGCAGTCTCTCTGATACCCTTTAACCTTGGTGTCTGCCTCTTGCAGGGTTGAGGTGAAGCAGCAGCTTTGCAGCCCGTCTCTGCTTTATGCCCTTTTTATTCTTTATGGGTTTGTCAGTGGGCTTATCGTTTCTAAATCATGGAGTTTATGGAATGAGCGTCATTGATGAGAGCAGGAATTTAAAATAATACTCGAGTGGGCCTGTAGACCTGTGTTCTCATTTGCCAAGCTGAGAATCATCACTGACAAAAACGGAAAGTACAGATTGTGCTCTTTCTAGGTACTGGTTGTCTGGCTGCATCGCAGTATCTTAGTTCACTGGTGCCAAGAGAGAGGCTTGACATTCTGTCAGCAATGTCAAATCACGTGCTTCCAGTGGTTTTCTAAGAGGTAGTTGATAAAATATCTTTTTTTTTAGGGATGATATTGCTGATTTGGTAGAAGCTAAAAAGTTGCTTAAGGAAGCTGTGGTGTTACCAATGTGGATGCCAGAATTCTTTAAGGGCATCAGGAGACCATGGAAAGTAAGTTTATTACTGTTATGGCATTGTCAAAGTGGTGGCCAGTACATTGCTATAAAAGCCAATATTTATCTGTATTAGGTGAAGTGAGGGGAGATAGTAGTAGAGTAGGTAAAGAAAATTTAAATTAAAAACTGTATGTTGTGTTATTCAGAATTTTGAGTAGACCAAAAGCTATTTCAAGGTTCCCAGAATAATAAATAAGTACAGTATGATTGTGGAAAGTTAGACACGTAGCAGATTTAGAATGAGCTTGTATTCGCAAATGTGAACAAGTTGCCCAATGCAAAAACACTCCATTTTATGTGTCATGTTGCAAACTTGGATCCTGTTCTTAAGAAATTAAAACTTACTTGCATCTAATGCAGATATTTTTCTTAAGAAATGAGACATATCTATAATGAGGACTTTTTTCTTTTTTTTAAATATATCTTTATTGATTTCAGAGAGAGGAAGGGAGAGGGAGAGATAGAAACACCAATGGTGAGAGAGTCTTCATTGATCGGCTGCCTCCTGCACGCCCCCGGCGGGATTGAACCCACAACCTGGGCATGTGCCCTGACTGGGAATTGAACCGCGATCTCCTGGATCCTAGGTTGATGCTCAACCGCTGAGCCACGCCCAGCTGGGCTAATGAGAGCTTTTTAAAGTTATGGGTCGATCTGAAAAGAGACTGTCAAAAAAACTTTCTTGGATTTGGAAAATGTGCTAATAGTTAAGCACTTATTAATTTTAAGTCTTTAAGGGATAGGCAAAATACAAAATTATAGACATTCTTTGAGTACAGATATGTAAAAAAACAAAACTAATTTATTTGAGCAAAAAGACAGCAGAAAATATATCCAGATACTAACAATATCTGTGTTAGGGTATGATATTGTAATATCCGTATTATAATATTGATTATATTTTTTCTCATTGCTGAGTTACAGATTTTTAATAATGTTATACTTTTGTAATGGACAAGGTAAATTTATGATAAAGTATACTTCTGTTTACCTTTCTATTTGTCTTTTGTCTTAATATTATATGTAAGTTGGTTGAAAATGGATCCTTAGTAAGGGAATTCTTGTGATTTAGACAATGGCAGATAAATCCTTCATTTATGCTGTTATATTCCCAACAGGGAGTGTTGATGGTTGGCCCACCTGGCACGGGAAAGACCCTCCTTGCTAAAGCAGTAGCTACAGAATGCAAGACAACATTCTTCAATGTCTCTTCGTCAACGCTCACTTCTAAATACAGAGGAGAGTCTGAGAAGCTTGTTCGTCTTCTGTTCGAAATGGTGAGTGTTTGAGATAGCTCTGATTCTTTGCCCTCTAAAAGGGGAGAAAGTGAGTTGTAACTGTCTCCAGTGTGTAGACTAGCTATGCAGAAGGGAGTCGTGCCCAGAACACGACTCCTGTGCCCTTGAAGCTAGAATCCTTTACTAATAACCGGAGCTGCTCTCTGTCCCCTTTCCTCTGGAGGAAAAGCCATCTCTGTTAGCTTGGGCATGCTCACATTTTGGGATCTGCCTTACTAATCTGCAATAGGAATTTGAAATTATGTTTATAAAACTAGTAGGCTTAGTTATAATATGGTAAATGCAGTATGATAACAATAATGCAGAAGAGTGAAAATCATAAGTAGTTGTGGAACTTAGATCGCCTCAGTCTATGAGCTATACCAAATACCCCGAGTTTAATGACCCAGGCTTCGGCTTAAGTTCTTTGCTCCTATTTTGAGTTTCTTTTGTGTTCTTCCATTCCCGCTAATCTGAGTATCAGTAGGAGAAATGTAATTTAACAAGTTCTGGTAGAGTATTTGGGTTGAGTTCAGTAGACTTTGCTAAGTTTTACTGATTATTTTAGTAATGCCTCATTTAAGAAATAGTGTAATTATAAGAGTGAGGACACAGGCTTATTTGTACAGTGACGAAGACTTGCGTTCTTACTCTTAGTGTGGAGGAACCTGGACCATGCTAATATTACACCAGACCTTCCTTCCTAGGCTTGGAGTAAAACGAAACAGGCAAGCAGATATCCTCACAACTTCAGGTGGTTTATTTTCTTACATAGGCTTCTTCTGGTTTCAATTCCTGTTTTATTTCTCCTTCAACTTTGAAAATTCATTAGGCGGGCTGCCTAGACCACAGTAGGACTCTAATGAACCTCTGAGATCATTTTGAAAAATTAGTTTTCCCTTAGCTTCTGGGGGGGAAAAATTATATTGCTAGTGTTCCAGAATAACCAGGCCTTTAAAAAATGTAAGCTGAAGAGAGTGAATGGCTAAGCGTGGGGGTCATTAGTCAGGTGGCATGGGTTCAGACCCCGCCACTGTCACTTTCCTGGCTGGCTAATGGGGCACATTCCTTTACTGCTCCTCAGCTGATTTATCTGTAAGAACAAGCCAGTAATATAGGACCTACCCCTGTAATGTTCAGTGGGTGAGACAAGCTAATATAGGTAAATGGCTTAATACAGAGCCTAATATATAAGGTGTCATAGATATTAGCTGTTGCTTTTTATGAATTATATGTTTTCTAATGTAGGGTATATATTCAAGAAAACTGACCATTTTCTTCTATAGGGGGAAGCCTCTGACAGAGTGCTAATTTGCATTATTTTGTATAGTGAGGTTTATGAAGCCCTCTCCAACAGCTATTTTTCACTGGCTTCCCTGGTGTTACCATCGTTAAGTCAGTCCCTGTTTATCTGAGTTTGCTGCTTTGATTGTGCATTGAGCAGTGGCTCTATCAGAAACCAGCACCTGCAGCATGGAGCTTCTGCCTCTGTGGCTTTCGGTTAGCGTTCATATTTGAAACCAGCTCGATATTCTTGATCATAGACTATCTTAAGGAGTTAAACTGTACTACTTTTTATATCTTTGTTTTGACTGCTCTGTAGGCGATTTCCTTTGAGTACCCACCTTCCACCCCCCAGAAACTCTCAAAGTGAGCAAATTAAATAAGGCCACTTAAATATTATTTTAAAATGTCTAGGATTTTTATATGACATGCTAACAAACGTATACAAAAACTAGATTTAACTGTATAATTTTTGTTGTATTGTCAAGAACTTCCAAGCGTCAGAAACCTAATCAAATGAGTTTAAACAAAAAGAATAATCTATTGGGTCAGGTAACTGGGAATTTTCAGAAGTTACGTTTTAGATTTTTAGGCCTAACAGGATCCTGCAATTCAGATGTCCTCAGAAATGTCTCTGACTTGTGGCTGTTTAGCTCTGTTATAGGCAGGTCTGTGTGGTGGCTAAGATAGCCACCAGAGGCTTACGCCTTCTTTTTAGTACCTTTATGGTGATCCCAGAGAAACTAGCCCTCATTGCCCAGTTCCAGCAAAGTTCCAGGGATTAATGTTTGGCCTATTTGAGTCATGTGCCCATGCTTGACCCCATCATTTTGGTGAGAGAATTAGTGACTTGAGTGGCCCCTGGAATTCTGATTTAGCATCTTTAGTGGAATAAGAATGAAAAGGGATGATTTATGAATGAAAAAGAGAGCTTCTCTTACCAGAAGGTGGCAAAGCAATTGGTGTCCAGTCCACATCTCTCTATGGTACTCTCCCAGGTCATCTGAAGCCGATGGTGTGCCACACAGCCTCTGCTCTAAGTCAGGGCAGGTTATTCCACACACCCTCAGAATTTAGGAAGAACCAGTCTAGTAGCTTTTACGTGGTGTGGCAATAGATTGAAATTTAATTTTTGTCAATGTAGATAGATGGTTTCTAGCTAGAATTTCAACTGAAAATTTTTTTTTTTTCTTTTCCTCTTTCTTGAAAAGTACAAAAACTTTTCTACATGGTACCTAAAACCCAAGTAAGGGTGCTTTATTAAAAATGAAATTATCCCTTTGGAGGGTAGAGATGATTTAGGATTCAGATTTTCAATTAGAAAAGAGATTTAAATATTATGATTTTCCAAGTGAACATACTAAAACTAAAGCCACACTTTGGAGGCACAGTGCTTTCAACAGCTGATGCCTCGTAAAGGATATTGGACTATAACCTCATGTCCCAAAAGAATTGGCAGACTTAGTACAATTGCATGCTCAAGTCTGTAATGCTCACTTGCCATTGTGGACTTCTATTTTTAGAAAAGCCTTTAACTTGCTGTTTGTTCACTCAAGCTCTGTTTTGAGAAATATCTGTCATCACTTAGGTTCTAATTTTCTTGTGCAGTGATTCTTTAAGTTTGGATATTTCATTTAAAAAATGATTAAACTTCTTTAGTTACTGTAATAAATTGCTTCTTCAGACTCAACAGAAAGGTGATACTGTTAAGTCTTACACAGCTATTTACTAGATTAATACTTGGCCTACTCTATTTAATGGATGGGGATCAGTTCTTTCCCTTTCTTTGGTTTGAAGAAGAAATTTAAGGTATAAAAATAAACTTGGGAGATGTTATTCAGCTATAAAATGGAATGAAGTACTGTACATGCTACAGTGTAGATGAACATTGAAAACACTATGCTAAGTGAAAGAAGCCAGACACAAAAGGCTACATCTTGTATGATCCCATTTATTCAAAATGTCCAGAATAGGCAAATCCATAGTGTAGAGACAGAAAGCAAATTAGTGATTGCCAGGAGTTAGGGGAAGGGAAATACGGGCTTTTTGGGGCAATGAAAATATTCTGGAATTTGATAGTGGTGATGGTTGCATAACATTGTGAATATACTAAATTGTACAACTTAAAGTGGTTTAAATGGTAAATTGTATGTGAATTTTATTTAAAAAAAAAAACTTGGGCAGTATAAACTCACTCTTCTAGTTGACAACTTAAGAGGATTTTTAAAAGTACTTGTCATATGAACAATGGCAATTAGAATTTCTTAGAGGGAATCTATGTAATTTTATTTAAGATAATGGTTTCATTTAACCAAAATTTTCTTCTAGAACTTCAGAACACTTAACCAGTATCTAAATGTCTTCCCATCAGTTTATTCATATTTTTGTAGTACACAGGATAATCCTGTATTTATATCACTCATAAGCAAATATGTATCATTGTAGTATTTAAAGGCCAAAAAAAATGCCATGTGATGTTTTAGGGTCAGTCAGTGTTACTAGAAACTGTCTTTTAGCTGTTCCAGTCCTGTCCTCTCCCCTCCATCCAGGACAAGAGGGAGAGGTGCACAGTGTGGCAGACTCCTCAGCTGTCTTCTGGTTGCTAAGCTGTAGGTTACTTTTAAATGAAATAAAAACGTGGTGTTGCATGGTTTCTTTCTTTAGGCTCGATTTTATTCTCCAGCCACCATATTTATTGATGAGATTGATTCCATTTGTAGTCGCAGAGGGACTTCTGAAGAGCACGAGGCAAGCAGGAGGGTGAAAGCCGAGCTGCTGGTTCAAATGGATGGTAGGCATGTGTATATGCATGAACTGACCAAGTGTGGTGCTAACCCACACAGCTTCCAGTGACTAGAGGGGCTGGCGGGTGGGTCCTGGAGTTTAACGTCATCACACTGGGTGCACTGACAGTGGAGTCATGCCAGAAATAAGGGCTACCACAGGGCACCCTTTGGCATATACACTGATCTATTTTTAGCCATGCGGTTGAAATAAATGCAGATAAATTGGCCTTAGAGAGGGATATGTGTGCTTTTGAAAATGAGCTGGTCTTTTAAATCTATTTTGAGTCATATTTTTTGCATACTACAAGAACTCATTTTTCTTGGACCAAAGTTTACATATGTACTAGTTTTAGAAGTTTTAAGGAGGCTTCATGATTATACTACCTTGTAATGTGCTAAACATTTGATGATCATTAAGTAGTTGAGCTTTAGTGTATCTTAGTATTTTTCTCTCTCCTTACCCTTTTAGGTGTTGGAGGTGCTTCTGAAAATGATGACCCTTCCAAAATGGTTATGGTTCTGGCAGCAACTAATTTTCCCTGGGATATTGATGAGGCTTTAAGACGACGTCTTGAAAAAAGAATCTATATTCCGTTACCATCAGGTATCTTCATGTGAATCTTGTCAGAAAGCTCACGTTAACACTTCAGTCATTTTTCTTAGAAATTTTAAATTTTGGTATTAACTTTCCTTAAAGAGACAAATGTGGGATGTTTTTCCTTATATTAACTGGCTTGGGTATATCGAGAGCCTGAAATCTTGATACTAGGAAATTTCAAATTCAGTGAGGAGCAGCTCTTAAGTTTTTAAGCAGATGAACTCTGAGACTTGTTAAACAACTTGTCACACAAAGTGGACTTGAGAAAAAGTAATACACTGTGTTTATGTTGAAATCTAACATTTTAAAATTTGTTTCTACCATTAGCAAAAGGCAGGGAGGAGCTATTACGAATAAGTCTACGTGAGCTGGAACTGGCTGATGATGTTGACCTTGCACGTATAGCAGAAAACATGGAAGGTTACTCAGGTGCGGACATTACCAACGTATGCAGGTATGAATTATTTTGGAAGCATAGGTTTTCGTGGGTCTAAACTTGTATTATGAAGTTTTTATGTCAAGTTAAGATAAAGAATAATGACACACTTTATAGTCTACAGTCAAAGACACAAGTTCTGGTATTTCGTGTTAGCAGGTGCTGGTAAGATACTGGGGTATCTTACATGTCAGTGGAGTCTGCAGTTCACTTGAAAACTACAAATTCAAGAAGCTAATGTTAGAACAATGGGTGTAAGGTAGAAAATCTGTAATTACGTGGATTAGAACAGTTAATGTTGGTGCAGTCGTTGAGTACACTGCCATGTCGGAAACGTAACTGTAAAATAGTTGATGTGGCATCCCCAGAGTAGTCTTGTTTTCAGTGAACGTGTTCTATAGGTGGTGGCAATAGCAGTAAAAGGGACAAGTCTCCCTCCAGGCCAGCCAAGTCATAAATTTTGTCCTAATCTAAGTATTAGCGCAGTTGCTTTAGTAAGGTACTTGATTACATTAGCTTCCTCCTCTAAAGCAAGTCTGTCAGGTAGGGCTAGCGCACGGATTAGTGGTAGTGTGGACTGTATAAAGCAGCCACATGTTGCCATCCCTTTGCATAAATGGGGGCTGCTAAAAAGAATAAAATTGGTGAAAGGAAAGAGGTACTTAAATTAGAAGTTTCTCCTTAAGAAAAAAAAAGCACTAAGTACAGAGGGGAAAGAAGAAACCACCTAACTGGGTCAGTTAGCTTTTCCTACACATGTAGGGAATATATAACTTTCTAGCTGACAGACTTTCACACTCAATCAAAATATCACTTTGTTTTTAATTTAAAACCTAGGGATGCATCCTTGATGGCAATGAGAAGGCGTATTGAAGGTTTGACCCCAGAAGAAATCCGAAATCTTTCAAGAGAAGAAATGCACATGCCCACAACTATGGAGGACTTTGAAATAGCTTTAAAAAAGGTTTCTAAGTCAGTATCTGCTGCAGACATTGAAAGATATGAGAAATGGATATTAGAATTTGGATCATGCTAATTCTCACATGTAAACTGGGAGAAACCTGCCTTAAGTGTTTGAATAATTAAATGTAGTATTTCATTGCACCGAGTGCTATATTTTTTTAAACTTTCATAATGGTAAAATTTTTTTTTAAAAAACATGATTCTGAATAAAGGCAATTTTTTAAAGCTGCAAGCAATTTGTTTTACTTTAGCATTACCTGATTTCTTTCACTTACCACAAGTGTTGCAACACTTGTTACTTAGTTTGGAAACTCTGTAATATGCACTTCTAAGTACACTATTTCCCACTGTCTATGGCTGCTCTTCTAGGAAATAAGACTGACTCTAGCTCCTTGGGTGCCAGTGGAAAACTGAAAATTCCGGAACATTTTTACACAAGTAGCCAACTGAAACACGAACCACACCCAGTGTGCCTTCCCGCCTGCCTTGTGTTGTGGTAGCTTCCCTCCATTTCCTGGGAGGTCATTAAAGACCACTCATTTTACTATGCCTGTAAAAGGCAAAAAAGTACATCCATGTACAACGGTGCCCCACCTCATCCTGCCTGCATGAGGGGCTGCCCTACGGGCAGGTACACTTCTAAGCCTGCTCACTGTATTCTAACGAAGCTCACTGACTTACTCGCTCATGGATACTAAGCATAATTAACAATTGATAATGTAAATTAATAAATGAAATACAAGTAAATGCTATAATTTTAGGTAAGATATCTCTTTCTGATTACTTGTAAAAGAAAAAAAACCTTATTGTATCATCTAAACCATAGAAAACAGAGCCTCAAGAAGACTGAGTGCCTTGCCATGGTCCCAGTCTCACTGTTGAGAAAAGACAGGAAAGGAACCTGCTGGCTGTAGAGCCCATACCCGCCAACTAACTGCACAGCCTCCTACACTGTTACTGCCAGAATTGACAAGCTCATGCTGCGTGGGTGAAATAAGGTCCTGGCATCACCTGGACTCAGAACTGGTGATTTCTAGCAACTTGGAGAGGAGGGACAGAAAGAAAAAGTGTGAGTAGCTGGGTGACTTTGGATCTAAATTATATGCTATTATTTAATCTATAATATGGAGATAGTACATTTCACAGGGCTGTTTTAATTCCTTATTAACAACAGGCAAAATGAAACACCGCTCCTTCACTCTAGTACCTGCTATTCTTCCCCTATACATCCGTATCTATTTAGCCTAAATATAAAGTGGCTTTAAAAACCAGCCATAACTTTCTTGGACAATGTGTTTTAAATGATGGGTTGCAATAAAAAATTTATTAATAAAACAACAGAAAGCATCACATGGAGTAAAGGTTAAGTATTGTATGTACTACATCACACTGTAAAATATAAGTCAGTATAGTTAATGGTTAAGAAAAAAGTAAGACCAAACACTACTGTAGGATAAATAACACTAAGAACCATATAAGAAGAGGTATATTCTAATTCCATAATATTGATGCTTCTTTTAACTGACTTGGGTTTCAGCCAGTGTATGTGAAAACAGCTATTATATAGAAGTAATTCTCACTTGGGCAAAGTTTTTATACCGAAAGACTATTTTTTCCTCAAAAAAAGTTTATTTTAGAGAACATGTCACTACTGCTTTTAAATCCTGGTGCATTCAAGGCAAGTGGTCGTGGTACAGGATACAATGAAATCATGATACACTTCAGTGATTTTTTTTTTTAATCCCCACACGAGGATATTTTTTCCATTGCTTTTTTCAGAGAAAGTGGAGGGGGTGGGGGGAGGGAGGGAGGGAGGAGGGATGGAAACATGGATGTGAGAGACACACATTGATTGGCTGCCTCCTACACGCACCCTGACTGGGGCTGGGGATCGAGCCTGCAACTGAGGTACATGCCCTTGGCCGGAATCAAACCCGGGACCCTTCAGTCCGTGGGCCGACAATCTAACCACTCTAACCACTGAGCCAAACTGGCTAGGGCCACTTCAGTGATTTTTATACTGAGTCACATACTTAATTATAAAGGCACATTGTACTGAATAAAAAAATAAGTGTTAAGTTCTTGAGGTTTTAAATTAGAATTTCATAAAGTGCTTTTCATAAAGTCATATATTATAGTAATTAAGTGGATATAATTTCCTTAGCAAAGGCACCTTGTAAAGTATTGGCACATGGCATTTTGTCTTGCTTTTTTTTGGTGATTTCAAAGTTTCTTCACGTCTTCTCTTCCACTTTGTTTAAATTTTCCTTAACAATTCATCATCTGAGTAGCCAGCCCTGTTATACAATAAGGTGAACTTTAACTTGCCGTTTTAAAGGTCAAGTTTTAGGAGTTGAGCAATTTCTCTAGTGTGTAAACTGATTCTTAATGATTTAAAGAAACATTCAAGTGGCAAATTTAGAGCCTGTAGACTAATTCAGAGTCCGTGATTTGAGATGGTGTTTCAAACACATGTTTTATCTTCAAGGCTTTCTGCTGTTTTCTCAGAACCATCTGCATATAAGCTGATAGCTGCCACAGGTATAACATTAACTTGATCCAACTGAAGAATTCCTCTGAAATATAAAAATTAAAATTGGTAATAAGATAGGGCTAACTTCAGTATACCTAGGGTTAGGTACTTTGCTTCCTTTTATCTATTTTTTAACCGTTGTATAAACCCTGAGGCCAAAGTGCACTTTAAGCAAACCAAGGGAATACACAGGCTTAGGAGGAAGCCCCTTCCCTGGTCCTGAAGGAGGGAGGGATGAAGTAGGAGGCGTCTCCAAGGCGGCGTTAGAGCCTAGATCACCACAAGTTGGGCAAAAGACTAGGCCCAAGCAGCTTTCTAAATAGTACTCACTGCTTGAATGAAACCTTAGATATTTAGACAGCGTTTCTCCTGTTGTTACTAACATCTCTGACCAGAGAGATCTCTACATTGGATCCAAGACCCTGTATTGCAAGTTCAGTGTCATCCCAATCAAACTATTAACAAAAGTTAGTTTGTAAAACTGAATAAGCTGATTGTAAAGTTCACAGGAGAGATACAGCAAGAATTGCTGTGACATTTTTTTAGAACAGTGGGGAGAGGAGAGAGCTGCCCTAACCAGCCTATCAAAGATTTTATTAAGGTATTATAATAATTACAGGGGCTGGGTAGAGGAGGCAAAGGGTTCTGGGGAAATAGGGGACATCTGTAATACTGTCAACCACAAATTTAAAAAATTAGAGAATAAAGAATCATAAGAACAAAGAAAAAAAACACATTATAATAATTAAAACCATGCCACAGGCATAGGAACAGTTAAACAGATCAGTGGAAGAAGAGAGTCCAGAAACAAGACTAATGTATATGGGAATTTAGTTAATAATAAGTTAACATTCCAAGTAAGGGGAAAGTTACTAATGCAACAATGGCCCTCTGTTTGGAAAACAAAACCAGAACTCTAGCTTAAACTATACACAAAAGTGATGGTAAAAAATAAGAAAACACAGACTTTTAAGATGGGAAAAGACTACTTAGGAAAATTAAAAACCCTAGACCCCATAAAGGAAAAACATGAACTGCTTTCACCCCAAATGTAAAACTTCTGTGTGATATAGGATACCATACACAAGAGCAAAAGACAAATTGTAATCTGGGATTAAAAAAAAAAAAGGTAACAGAATAATACTCAGCCATGAAAAAAGAATGAACTCTTACCATTTGCAATAGCATGGATGGACCTAGAGGATATTATGCTAAGTAAAATAAGGCAGAGAAAGACAAATACCATATGATTTTACTTATATGTGATATCCAAAAAAACAAAACAAAAACTCATAGATACAGGGAAAAAACTGACAGTTGCCAGATGGGAGGGGTGTTGGGGGGATGGGTGAGAAAGGTGTAGGGATTAGAAGTACAAATTGGCACTTATAGAATAGTCACAGGGAATGCAGTAAATTATACTGTTACAACTATATATGGTGTTAGGTGGGTTCTAGACTTACTGCGGGGATCACCCTGCAAGTTATAGAAATGTCTAACCACTATGCAGTACATCTGAAATTAATATAATACTGAATGTCAACTGGAATAGAAAAATATAAAATTTTTTAAAAAGAAAAAAATATATAGTAAATACAACTCAGTTTTCAATCACTAAAAATACTAATGTTTCAAAGGTAAAAAATACTTACTTGTATTCACAAACTGGGAAGAGCACCTTTAAGATGGTTATGACCACAGCTGCTCCTATAATTCCAACCACCATGACGTTCAAAAACATAAAGAATACGGGGAAAACACTGTTCCAGAACCTACACAGATCTTTTCTGAACGCTTCCATCCACTGACACATCACCTAAAAAGGAGTTTTGATTAGACATGCAAGTTTCACACAAGTTCTCAGAAACTTTAAAATCATATTCTAGTTTTGAGGTGATACTATTCTGTATCTTGATTGTGGCAGTGTTTACATGGATGTGTACACTTGCCAAAATTTACCTGTTTGTTTTAATGAGTACACTTTATTTTAAAGCGTACCTCAATAAAGATATTTATAATTTTAAAAATTAATGTTCTAACAACTTAGGCACAGAAATATTACTATCCTTTACAATTATTTATACCGTTGTCGAACTATACACCAAGTGAAAATAATTGCTAACTGACAAGAGGTTAGGCTAGTCTACTTTATACAAAATGAACTGGAGTCAACTATGTGTTTCCAATAGTTGGAGGACAAGAAAAGGAAAGTGAATCACAATGTTAGCTCTTGGAACACACGGGGGAATTCACTGTGTGCAAAACATGTTGCTATATTAAAGAGTGAGAGAAGAAACTAAGGCAGCACTGGGGGCCTGGGCTTTGCAGGCCGTCTGTGCTTGGGCCATCTTGCTCTGAGGGAGTGAGGTGGGCACGGTGAGGGTACGAGAGTTCAGGAAGCAAACAGTGGCCTGGGTTTTTCCAGCAACCCCAAATAAGCAATCTCAATTTTCAGTGAGAACTTCTTCCAGTAATCATCTATGGAGTCCTGAGACTAACCACAGGCCCTGCTCATTTAAATGGAAATTATTTTGAGTAAAGGGCCTGGCTGTATATACGGAGATATCAGGACACTCTCTCTGAACCCTGAATATTTCCCAGTCAGCAGCAGAATGTCACTCAGAATATGTGAGTGCTTAGTAGGTGCCAATGCATATTTACACCGGTACCCATTTATTAATCCTTACAACAGCCACATCAAATAGGCACTACTTTACAGATTAAATGGTGTCCCATTGCACAGATAAAGAAATAGACCAGAAACTTGTCCAAGATCACACAGCTAGTAAGTGGCAGGCAGAACCAGAATTCAAACCTAGGCAGTCTGACTCCAGAAAGTACACTCTTACCAAGTATGTTAGTCACTGCTTGAGATCCTGAGGGCACCATGCATGTGTGTGCATGCAGGTAGGAGTCATAAAATTAACAGACAAATGGAGCTATAAGAAGATTTAGGAACTGAAAATCCCAAACAAAGGATATCAGTGTTTTGATAATCAGTACCTGACTATATTATTATAAAATGAAACTTGAAAAAGAAAAATCTAAAAATATCACATTAAAACAGTCACAAGTTCATTATTAACAATGTCCCATGGTTCCAATCCACATGGTTTCCATCTCATTTTAAATGCTAGTTATCTCTTAATAACCACAAATGTTTATAATATAAAGATAATCCAAAATACCTAATTTACCTTATAGGAAGATGGAGTCTCTGCTCTGAGAGGAGTTTCAGGTAACTTGCCAGGTAAAGAGTCTTCATCTACAGTGGTTTCCACATTCCTGGTAAGATACTGGCTGGTGGTTTGCAGTGAACTCACACTTTCTACTGCGGAGGAAGAGCCAAGTTACCAAAACTCTAGGCGCATGCAGTCTTTCTCCTATAGTGCTAAGATTGCTATACCAGTAGCATTTTGATAGCAAGGACACAAATCTTTCCATGGGAGAAAACAATAAACATATTACTCAGATTTAGATGCCAGAAAGGAGCCATAAACTAAGACCATCAAAAGGAATCTATAGCGAGGCTGGCGTGGCTCAGCAGTTGAGCGTCGACATAGGATCCAGGAGGTTGCCTTTCGATTCCCGGTCAGGGCACATGCCCGGGTTGCGGGCTCGATCCCCAGTGGGGGCTGTGCAGGAGGCAGCCGATTAATGACTCTCTCATCGTTGATGTTTCTCTCTCTCCCTCCTTCTCTCTGAAATCAATAAAGATATATTTTTTAAAAAAGAGGAAACTATAGCAGTTACGATTCCATCACACAGAAAGTTAAATTTTTAAAAGTTCTGTTTTACTGGAAAAAATGAATACTTAAACTAAATGAATGATAATCTTATTACATGTTTTATGATTATCCAGAGTAAAAGTAGATAATTAGAGCAAAATGTCCCTATGCAATCAGCATTGATACTACTCTATTAAGACTTAAAATAGAGTCCCAAAGTCCTCCAATGGATACATAAACTAATACACACTATAAAGCATTTTTGAAAGACGCTTATTCCAAATATATTAACTATGATTTAAAAGCTAAAAACTAAAGAACTAATTTCCTTAATACTTTAAATAATGGTCTCTTAACGTACCTTTTTTGGAGAGGTCGGGAAGGGTAAATAAAATGTCATCATCTCGAGAGATGGAGTACAGCATGCTTTTTTCCAAAGGCAGTGTGTAGTTTGAATGTCTGAGTATCCCCTGGTTCTTAACTAAAATATCAATTTCAGTAACATCCTGTTGTCGAGCCTATTAAAAATAAGCAAGTAAGCAATTACTCTTTATTTTAAATAAAGGCAGAACCCCATAAGAATTTAACATTGAGATTTCCCCGATCTTTAAATCTTGTCGTATTCAGTCTCTTTCTATTACCCCCAGCATTTACCCTGCAGCTTTAACCATACTCCTGTGCACTGTTGCACCCGTTACAAGCTTGCTTAGCTCTACTTCATTTCCTTAGAGACTAGCCAGAGGAAACAGAGGCAGAGCTATGAACCAAACTCAATCTCGTCACTTACTTGCTCTGTTTAAAGATGTTTATAACGTATTTAAAGTGATATAAACATGTATGAATATGATCATTCTTTTAAAAATTAGGATTTCAAAATGCTAAATAAGTAAATTCTAAAACAAATAAAAAATTCTAACTGATTGGACATAGGTAACATTAGGGTACCTTTTTTCCTTTGAAGTCAGAAATAGTAACTGAATACATGCATAATAACTAGCACAAATCTTTACAATTTAATTCCGAATAAGCATATTATCTTACTTGTTTTCCATCAATCTCTACTACCTCCTCTTGAATGACAATTAGTTGCAAACTGGAACCAGATGTCATAGGCCACTCACGAACTAAAATCCTTACACTGACAATTCCAAAGTATTCTTTTTCCTTTGAATTTTCTAGATCTTCGTTCTTCACTATATAAAAAAAGTAGTGACAGCTTTGAACAAAAAATGCTTCCAAATCTGTTACTGAATTTGATTATATTCATGACATTTACATGGAACAAGACAGTTTAAACCAATTTCTTATGCTCTCTCCATCTCTGACCTCACTGATATTTCAGATTTATGAAAACAAAGACGACTTGATGAATCATTACAATCCTGACAGTCATTTGAAAGGGAAAACTGCTTGATGGTCTGTAGATTTTGTAGGAAACACCACACTAGCAGCATCTTTCCTAACCAACATGGCATTACTATTTACAAAGCAGGTCAGAAGACACAGTCAATGGCATGTTTTAGCAAAGTAAGCTCATTCATTCATTCATTCATTCATTCATTCATTCATTCATTCATTCACAAAATCCAGTGTTAGATGGGGCCCAAACAATAAAGACAATTGAGTATTTTGCTCAGTTCTTTCCCCCGTAAGTGATGTTACTGCTGGAGAGGGCAGGAATGGGGAATAAAGTGAGAAAGCCCTGTAATTACTACCTACTAATGGATGACGGAGTAGGATTAGCTACTGATCTGTTCCTCTCTGGCTAAGAAACCCCAACTCGGCCCAAGGAGAGATGGGGTGCGGCAAGTGCAGCTGGTTCACAGAGCTCATGGCTGCCTTATTAGGGCAGAAAGTGTTACAGAAAAGGATAAATCAATAGATACCAATGAAACTGCCACAAAAGAACATTCAGTTTCTGTCCCTCAAATGTTATCATCTGAGGATTATTTGCCAAGAGGCAACCCAGACTGATATTTTGAATGCAGACGCAGTGGTTCAAACTGATTCTGTGCCTTTATAGGGCTATTCCCTTTATCTGGAATGCTCTGTACTACTCACTCCCCCCAAACACGTTTTGAAAATAAACTCCAACTTAGGTAGTTCTGGCTACCATATCCCTACAACACTGAGTTCATGCCTTTTCTGATTTTTAAAGCACTAATGGTAGCTCTTCGCTTATAAACCTGCCTCCGGGAATAGGCCAAGTTCCTTGGGGGTATGCATCAAGCTTATTTTTCTATAGCTTTGGTTAAACAGTGACTCCATCTGCAATTATAAACACATACTTTAAAGTAAGTATCAATGTTCAAACACCTGATCTAGTTCTAAATTCTAACTGAATCAGAAACACCTGGGAACAGTGTAGATAACAGAGCCTTACCTCAATCTTAATAAATCAAAATCTCTAGGGGGTATAGAGCAACTCTTGTAATTTTTTTTAAACAGGTACAGACATTTCTATTGAGAACCAAGTAACCTGGCCTTTTAGCTCAATCTGACTAAGTCTTCACAAAACTGTTCCTCCTTGACTTTGCTGTTTCATTTGTTGAAAAGATAATGGCCCCAAACAGACAAAAGACATCAAATCAGATTAAAGAACCCACACCTGGGCATATCACAGCAAAACTACTGAAAATCAAAGACAAAGAAAAAAATCTTAAAAGCAACCAGAAAAAAAAAAAAAAGAAAAAGAAAAATATTCTCAGTGGAGCAATGACAATGACACTGATTCTCAGCAAAAATGACAGAAGTGAGAAGACAATAGAACTTAGTCTTCCATGTACTAAACTATGCTTCCATATCCAGTAAAAACATCCTCCTAAAAAAAGGCAAAGTAAAGATGTTTTCAGACAGACAAAAGCTTACATAATTTGTTGCTAATAAATCTGCACTAAAAAACCCCCCACAAAACAGTAAAGGGGAATTCTTTAGGCAAAGGGAAAATGACCCCAGGGGGGAACACAGAGATTCAGGAAGGAATGACAATGGAAAGGGTAACTGCGAGGGTAAACATACATGAGTACCAGACTATAGGAAACAGTAAGAGCAATGATGTTGCACAGTGAGTGCGAACAGAGTTAAGATGCACAACAATAACACCACGAAAACAGAAAGGGAATAAATGGAGTTTGTGTTCTAAGGTTCGTGCATTGTCTGGGAAATTATAAAAGTACTAGTTCATTGATCTCAAGGGTAACCATTAAAAGAGTAGTAAAATATAAAAACCAATAAGATAAAGGAGAATGACAAGAAAACAACAACACCCAAAAGTATTTGGAAATTAAACAAACTATTTCTAAATGACTCAGAGAACAAGCAAATATCACAACAAATGATTAGAAAACACTACAAACTAAATGATAATAAAAATTTGTAACCAGTAGAGGCTATAAGTGCTTAGGGAAAAATTTACCATCTTAAATACATACATTAAAACATTTCTCACGTTCTTTATCTCAGTCAAATAATATGGCACATTCCAAAGTAACAAATTTGTTTGTCTTTCAACAACTCAAGATTTTAAAAAGTTAAGAAGAAAAACGTTATACAGGCATAGGAGTGGAAACCAGAGAATAAAACAATTCATTCTTCTTTTTCACAACTGTGAAAAGCACTTGCCCAGGATTTTGCCTCTTGCTTGTCTATCTCCATTTACTACCTCTAGGCACATTCTTACATGCTATCAAACTACTACAAATGCAGTTCCATCAATGCCAATGTCATAAAGAAAAAAATGTGACCATGCCAGAAATAACCAATGTAAACTGGAAACAGTATGAAACACATTAGTAATGATATTATTAATTAAAAATGAAAATATGTAACATCATAGAACTATGTTTTACTAATTTACTATTACTAAAAACAGCAAAATTATAGAAATAATTTAATAGTACTCACCTATCAAAGCCTGACAGCTTATTCGGGTGACACCACTATTTACAGGGAAGTCATTTACATATACCTGTCCACTCTCATAGGTTATGTTAAGAACAACCTTAAAATAAAGCAGCATATACATATGGTTTATAAATGACAACTCTTCATATCAAAAATTCATTATCTAACTAAATTAAAATAGGCTGCATAATATTTAGCTAAGTGATACATTAAAGACAATCAGAGGAGACAAACCTGTTCTTTTGATACCTCCCCATCATCTTTCAGGGTAGTTACATTAATTCTGATGCTGTCCTGCAAAAGAAATATAAATTGGGTAGGTATGCATTTCACAAACTGATTCTGAGGAATCACTAGCACAAAAGCTTCCTAGGCTTTCTCCTAACCCACCCTAATCTAGAATTAAGGTAGAATCAATACAAATTCCAGCCAAAAACTTGTTTCAAACTAGAGTTTAACTGTAGACTACTGTTCCTCTTACCTCTCCGAGACAACCCTCCAATGATGATGTTCTAAGAAACTATTTTATAGCTTCTGTCTTTCAGTAGTGAACATACACTATACTGTTAATAATTTACTGCACTGACATATATTACTTGCCTAGTAAAATATGGGGTTTGTAAAAGACAATTAACAGACACTAGCATAGTGTATTTTCCAAAGAAACAAGTTCAATCTTTTTTGGTCTTTCTGAATGATTTCAATTCAGAAGACACTCTAATCCCTCACTGCCTCCTGACCTGAAGTTCTGAGCTAGGTCATATTTGTTACTCTTCCTGGGAACCTAACTGAACTGGAAGTTCAGGTTTACCAGCCAGTGTGGTATATACTTAGAAAGTGGGTGGCAGAACTGAAATTTCTCCTCACCCATTTTCCACTCTTCCTCTAATTTCTTCACTCACAAGATGCCCCTCAGGGACACAATGGCTTCCTAAGGACCAAGGTAATAGACACCTGGTGTAAAATAAAAGAGTAACTCTGAAGGAAATATATGAAATAAATACTAACACATATAAGAAAATAAGTGTCCTCTGGATGCCCCTCTTTGGTGACCCAAGTATTTCAATATTCGAAGAATGTACTATAAAAATTTTGATTATTTTTACAACCTATGTAACCTCAACTTCTGACAACTGCATATGTACAAAACATATAATCCAGTAAATCTGAGTCACTGAGGGGAAATAGGGAAAATAGTTCTGATTTCAGTAAGTTTTCCTATATTTAGATCAGAGTGGATACAAAAAACTGAACAGATGAGCAGATATGTGATAAAGCAAGTACAGTAAAACTTCAATGGTACTCCAAGTTTGCACTGTTCAATATGGCACCCACTAATCAACCACATGTGGCTTTGTCCATTTCAATTAATTAAGATTAAATAAAAATTTAAAAACTCAGTTTCTGGGTCTCACTGGACACATTTCTAATACTCAATAACCACAGTAGTCCAGTGGGTACTGCCATGAAGAGAACAGACCATACACCATCAGTGCACAAAGGTCTACTCAACAACACTTAGTAATATGGGCGACCACTGTAACATTTTTACAAATGTTCTGTACATTTGAAATTTTTTACAATAAAACACTGAAAAAGTTTGGGTCAACAGGCGTCAGCGTCCCATATAAACATTCCCACGGCATGAAATTCCCCCTCTAGCTGCTCAGCATTCTTTTAATCTGTGAAATTCTGAGTTTAGATCTGAACTTCCCAAAAATGGAATGACGGGGTAATAATGGAGAAGTGAAATGATGAACTCTCTAAGAGCCCACCGTGGGGTGTATTTTCCGCTTGCAGGCGAATGCATTTTTCTCAGATTATAGCAACAGATGCAAAAGTCTTTGGGGTTCAAAAGTGACTGTAATGAATCTTTAAAATTTGGAAAGGGGGGGAAAAACAATGTCTTATTTGAACTTTCGGAACTATTTCATTTGTATCTGGCCTCTTGGTGCTTGCCCATCATATTAATATTTCTAACCAGTTGCAACTGTGGTCCACAGATAATTTCAGATGCAAGGGGTTCTTAGGGCTTTCATTGCTGTGGCTTTTGGGGATGCTCCAGCAGAACTGAAACTGAGCTATGTTTGTTACTTTTGTACCCAGGGAGAGTAATGTCATAACTCTAAAAAACAAAGTAAAACAGTGACATTTTCTATTATCGGCAGCCTCTGAATTTGGAGTATCATCGCGACTAGTAAGAAAAGGTGTCCCTGGATCGTTCCTTTCCGTTCTGGGAAAACTTTGCCCAGCCTACATTCAACTGATGAAAAGGCAAATACTGATTCCGGTCAGCACGCCTCTACGGCAAAACAAACAAACAAACAAACAAACAAAGCAACCACGGCAGGAACCAAACAAAAACCCTAAAACACGAGTGCGTGGTCCTCACTCGAGCCGACCTCGGAATCACCGCGGAAACCGCTGGCCGGGCCCCACCCGCAGCGCCCGAGGCGCGCCCTCCGCCGGGTTCCTGGGGGACGGCGGTGCCGCCGGTGCGCCGCGCCCGAGAGCCACCTGTCCAGCAGCACCTGCCGCAGGGACGCGCCGCGCTACCCGCCGGGTGACCCCTCCCGCGGCGGCCCGGCGACCCCGCGCCCGGAGCCTGCACGCGGGGGGGGGAGGGGAGTCCTCCCAGCCTCCGGCCGGGTAAACAGCGCCGGGAACCGCGCCGGCGCGCTCGTATTGAGCAACTCCCACCCGTCCCGAGCACGGCAGCGCCGCCTCGCCCAGAGCCCGGCTTCACGCCCGGGAGGAGCCGTTCCCAAGGCTGGGAGCGCCGCCGACCGCGTGTTTTCGAGGCGAAGCCCCGCTAGGATGGCAGCAGCTCGGGCTGCGTAAGCTCTGCAAGTTTCGCGTCGTGAGGCTTAACCACACACCCAAGAGCCCCGCGCGCTCTCCAGCTCCACGACCACCCATGTCCTTGGGCGCTTCCCCCGCTCCTCCTTTGGGAGTCCGGACCCCGCACAAGGCCAGCCGCACGGAGGTGGGATACGTCGAAGCGGACGCCGCGGTCCCACGGCCCTGGCCTCCCCCGAGGGTCCGCACGGGGGAGCGGCCGAGCCGCGCCCGCCCAGCCCTACCTTCGGAGCTCCGGGCGGCGGCGGCTCGGGAGGACCCGTCTGCAGCCACCCTGCGGCCGGCAGCGCCGCGAGCGAGAGCAGAAGGAGGGCGAGCGGCGCTAGCGGGGCGCCCTCCATTTTGGACTGGCCAACGGCAGCTGGCGGCGGGGCGACGAGGGCCGGGCCTGCCCGAGGGGCGGGGCCTCCCGAGGGGCGGGGCGGGGCGGAGCCGTTCTGGGGGCGGGGCCTAGAGGAGAGGGGCGAGGTAGAGGCGGGCCCTCGTGGGCGCGCGACCAGCCGAGGCCCGGGCTCTGGGAAGCGTGAGCCACGCACGCGCGTCGCGGCGCAAGTCGAAGGGGGGCAAGTCAGAGCAGGTGCGATTTCTTCTTTAGACGGGCGCTCTTTAGGTGAGGATTTCCCCACCTAAACGAGTGTAAGTGCCATTATTTTAAAATCAATATTAACTGTATATGCACATAGCTATATCTCTGTGTGTGTGTGTGTGTGTGTGTATATATATATATATATATATATATATATATATATATAATTAACAAACACTGACTTTATAATCAAAGTGTGCACACATTTTGGGGGGGACACCTGTATTTCCTTTTCCAGCAACTGATTTCATTATTTTCATAATTCTCACAGTCAAAACTAAAATCTCTCTTTTTCTACAATTCAAAAGTAGTCTTGACACCAAAGGAAAATCTAAGATATAATCTGTATCTGTTTCCAATTTCTGGGAGAAAGTGAGTCACAGCCTACTCCTTTATTTTCCAAAATTGCTCACCTACATAATTTTGAACTTCCTGAAGACCTCTCAGAGAAGACAAAAGGGAGAGCAAGAAAGATATCCCTTTTATATTTCCAAAGCCACTCACAAGTTTTACCTTATTTTTCCTCTAAGATATTTTAAAACTGCTTTTACTGCAACCTTCTTGTCCACGTATTTGGAAATGAATTTCATTATACCTGTGATGAGTGATGCTTCTTGTATGAAGAACAACCAGCTCATAGCAATGTCATCATTGTAGTAGCCAACATTTATTGTGGTAAATGTGTTAAGTACTTTATGTATATAACGTAAACCTCACAGCAACCTAATGATGATTATAATTTACAATTCCATATTTTATATAAAAATGGAGATTTAGAGAGGTTAAGCTTTTTGCCCTGAGTTACAGGACAGTAAGTGACAGTTTTTTACCCTGGCATTCTGAATTAACACATTTTATTGGATCACAATAACGGTAAAAAAAGAGTAAAAGTCATAATTTATTTGTTTTTATAGAGAGTATTACAAAATATTCCATTCATTGACTTTCTAAAAACACAAACTGGGTTGAGAGAAATGGAAAAACAGAAAAGTGTGGGAAATCTTTGCCTCCTTCACCACAACTGGAGCCAGAGGGCCCCCAGGGCCAAGAGGCAGTCCCTGTTCCCTGCTTCCCCAGCTAACTGGGTCCAGAAAGCTGCAAGCTGAAAGCATGAAGAGACATGTGTGTCTAAGGATGTTAAAAAGCATACTGTAAATTAGTGTCTGAGAAAAATACAATAAATAAAATGTTAATAAGGAATATTATGTAAATAAGATGACAAGAATTTAGGAAATAATTGTCAGGAACTGACAGTGCTGAGATTTTGCCCTGCTTTCAAATTATTAACAGGTTAGCTTGCCAGTTTCATGGATGCTGGTGGAAGAGATGAGACCCCTGGGTGACAATTTATTACTCGCAGTACATCAAGCTGCATGAGTCCCAGCATATTTGCATCAGTTCCATTGTTAAACATGAAGTTATTGGAGGTTCTAAATACGAAAGAAAGGGCATAAAGGAGCGTGATCAGCTTATCCAGGACAGTTTGGGGAGTAAGCTTTGCATAGAAACCCTCAACAGAGGCCAAAGGTAGTTTGTACGTCTTCTAAGTTAAAGAGTATTGATAAAACCAGTAGAGATTTGGGGCTGAAGCCTACGTTTTTTATCTTGTCGCACTAAGCACCCACCATCTGGGGCTGTAACAGGGATAGTCTCTGACATAGACACGATTAGACAGGAAAGAACTCCCTGTTAACCATCTTTCAGGGTAGCAAATGGTATGTTTAAGGCCTAAAGTTTTTTATTCAGGGCGACAACATGACACTGACTAGGAAACCCCGAGGAGTCGTCCCAACAAGAACGCGGGAGTAGGTGGCAGCGCGGCGGCCCTTGGCTACGACAGAGGCGGCCAGAGGAGCACGGAAAGGTCGCTCGGAGGGCGCCCCGTTCTTGAGATGGGCACAGAATCCTTTTCAGGGGCCCTTTCGATGGACAGGATTCCGCACCAGGCGCCAAGGACGTACCGAGATTTTCAAAAGGGCCGCGCGAGGGACGGACCGCGGCAACCGCTAGACGGCGGCCACGCGAGCCTTGCAGCGCCGCCCGGAAGGGGGCGTCGCCGCCGAGGGATGACGTCAGACGGCGTCGCGCCGGGGGTGACGCGCGGCGCCGACTTCGGCGAACTGCGCCTGTCACTCCCGGGCTCGCTGCGGCCGGCGAGCGGGCGCCATGGCGGTTCTGCTGGAGACCACTCTGGGCGACGTCGTCATCGACCTGTACACGGAGGAGCGGCCGCGCGGTGAGGCCCGCACGCTCCCCTCGCGCCCGGCTCCACTGTCCCTTAGCCGCCAGGTCCCCGACGTGCACGGGTTCGAGCGTCTGGGCTGTGGGACCGGGCTCTTATTCGCGGGCCTTGGTTAGAAAAGTTTTCGTGAGGAGCAGCAGCGCATCTCCCGCACCTGGTGCTGGCCCGTCGGGTGGCGGGTGCTTGTGGTCATTAAATGCGTGTGTGCGGGTGTGTAGGGGGGCATATGCCGTGCCCACAGAGCTGTAGGGGCTTTCCTGCGCTTTGCTGGTGACAGGGGCACAGCCGAGCTCCGTGGCGTGTAATCTAAGTCTGGGTGAAACGGAGCGTGCGCTCGGCCGCTGAGCGTGGGCATCCCGCCTGGGTGCGGGAAGGGCGGTCGGAGGTGTGCGCGGAGCCTTCGCGGACGCTCATGGACCGCCTGCCAGGCTAGGCTTTGCCGGGCCCTGGGTGGCCACCTTGCCGTGAGCGCCTCACTCTCCACTGGGGGGAATCTGCGCTGCACCCATTTAACTTTTTAAGTGTCGTCGAGGAAGAATGTGTGAGCTTCTGTGGAAACCAGAGGAGGGAGTAATCCTTCCCGGTTGGGGGCGGGGAGAAGAGAAGCGGGCAAAGAATGCGGAACCCTGCAGCTAGCTCTTCAGAGACGAGTGGAGGTGAGGGTCTTCTTTGAATTAGTTTGGCATTTTCTGGAAACCGCGAGTAGGCCGGAGTGGCTTGAAGGGATGGTGTGCGGCATGGAGCGGAGACTGCGGGTCTGGTGGTATAGGGTAGGTCGTGAATGGTTTTGTGCGCCCTACTGATGACCAGCGTTTTTATAGGTTTTAAAACCAGGATTCGAAGCATGGCGGACTTGTTCTAGGCAGCCAATAGGCAGCAGCGTGGAGAATGTATCAGAATAGTGTCAAGCTGGAGGCGGGAGAGGATCCTTTCAATCGGGGTCCCGCCCCCTTGGAGCGCAGAGTTTACCAAAGCGGATGGAACCGGGCACCGTACTTTACAATGAGTGCCTCCTATTACACCTCCCACACTCAGCCATCTCCCCCACCCCGCCACATATACCCATGCCCATCTCGTCCCGCTGCCTCTACCCCACCTCTCTCTCCACTGTCGTCCTTTTGGCAGACTTCCCGGTTATTCTTTAAATCTCAGGTCATGATCTCTACTGTGCCTCTCCGTTGCCCCTAAGCAGAGTTAGATCTGTTTCTTTTGCTCTGTCTCAGGTCTTTTATAAATCACACAACGTATTTTGTTGAAGCAGTTATCAGTTGTCCTGGAATTATTTGCAAATCTTGTGTCCTCTAAGAATATAAACTCCAGGAGAGCAAGGACTGTGCCTTAATAATCTATCGCAGTATCCTGAGCACCTTGACACTTTGAAGGGTACACACAGAAAGTTCATTATATTGACTAATCCATGTATGTGTGTTGTATTAGGACTTTTTTTGCAAGTGATAGAAACTCAACTCAAACTGGCTGAAAGAAAATAATTGATTGTCTCAGGTTACTGGAGTAAGCTTGGCTATTCAGGATGGCGGGATCTAGGGGTTTGAAGGATGATGTTATAGGAAATTGTATTTTTCACCTTTTGGTTTTGCTTTCCTTTGAGTTTGTTTGCCACTCTTCATGTGGCGCAGCACCTGGCAAATGAGTGAGCCTCTTTCCCCAGAGATGTGAGGAACTAAATGGGAGATAGAGTTACCCCACCTAATTAACACAGATAGAACAGACATACATGGGTTCTGCAAAGATACCTTGGAACGTTAAAAACATATTGCCCACCCTGTTTGTATTTTTTGTAAGCATGTGATTGGATGTCTACTTATATGTATAACTACTTATCAATCCATAGTAAACATATCCAGATTTATTTTCCTTCCTCCTATCCCTTCTTTTTCCTGCCTTTTTAACTTTTTATTATAGAAAACTTAAGACATGTACAGAAGCAGAATCATGTAAATGAACCCTCATGTGCAGATGACCAGCTTCATTTAACAGTTGTCAATACATAACCAATATTGTTTCATTTATACCTCCACCTCCACTGGATTTTTTTATAATAAATCCTTAATATGGAATTTATTTAATCTGTAATTACTTCAGTTTGTATCTTAAGAGGTTCTTTTCAAAAAAGACTACATAACCGCAAATCATCACATCTGAAAAAATTAGCAAATTTCCTTAGTATCCTTCAGATTTTCCTGAAGTCTCATAAACATTTAAAAAATATTTGGTAATTTAAATTAGGATCCAAACAAGGGCCATATGGAATTATATTGTTTGATATATCTCTTAAATCTCTTAATCTATAGGTTCTCCTCCCTTTTTAAAAATTAAGACTTTTTTAGAGCAGTTTAAGGTTTGTAGCAAAACTGAGGGGAAGATACGGAGATTTCCCATATACCCTCTGGCCCCACACATGCATCGCCTCCCCTAATTGTCAGGGTTCCCCACCAGAGTCGTACATCTTTTATACATTTATTTGTACCAGGTAGCATTATACATGTTGTACATGCTGTTCTCTGCCAATCCAGTTCTTTTAAAAGCCTCCACAAGGTCTTCTAATTTCTCTAGCTAGAAACAATCTCTCTTTGAACTCTTGTGGCATTTAATCATTTTGCTACTTAAGTGGCAGAAATGGTATTTTCAGATCTGGCCAGTGTTGTAAATAAATTTTTTTCTCTTATTTTTTTTTCTTCAGCCTGCTTGAATTTCCTGAAGCTGTGCAAAATAAAATATTACAATTATTGCCTTATTCACAATGTACAGGTGAGTTGGTGGATATTAGTCATGTCCTTTGTTATTGGATCCATCTAGCAAATTCTGTGAATTAATAGAGTATCCAATATATTATAGAGGGATTTCATCATACAAACTGGTGATCCTACAGGGACTGGCCGTGGAGGAGAGTCTGTTTTTGGGTAAGTTCTTTTATTTTTAAATGAGTAAAAATAGAATTGCCTCTTTACAGTGTTAAGCATATTTCAATCTGCATTTTAAATATGGCTCAAATTGGAGTTTTTCCAAGTTCCCTGAGTGTCTGTAGCATAAGAGAGGAATATTTTGAATCATACTGGTATTTCTGTAAAGAAATGGTAACATAATGGTATGTTACTAGTACTTCTATATTTCATGTTGAGAATACTTATGTTTCATTACCTTATCGTATATATTTTCAGTCAGCTGTATGGTGATCAAGCAAGGTTTTTCGATGCAGAAAAAGTGCCAAGAATTAAGCACAAGAAGAAAGGCTCTGTGTCCATGGTGAATAATGGCAGTGACCAGCATGGATCCCAGGTTAGGAAGCGGGTGGGAAGACAAAGTTATCTTTTAGAATTATCCAGGAAGGAGAACGTTTCAATCAAAGATATTTGTTAAAAGGAAAAATATTATACTCTTTCTTCTATGTAACAAAAACTACATGACATCACTTTTAAAAAAAGAAAAATATTTTGTTGTTCTAAATGAAAGGCATGTCCCAAGTGTCATGTGATCTTACTCATGTGTGGCATCTAATGAACAAAATAAATCTGAATAAAATAGATCCAGAGACACAGAAGCATGGAACAGACTGATAAATCTCAGAGGGAAGGGGGTTGAGGGTGGGGGGGTGGGGAGAGATTAACATAAGAACTTATGTGCATAACCCATGGACACAGGCAATAGTGTAGAGAAAGCCTGGGGGGACGGGTGCAGGGGGGAGGGGACCAATGGGGAAAAAGGGGGACATTTGTAATACTTTCAACGATAAAGATAAATTTAAAAAAAGAATAAATGTAAGGCATGCCCATTGTGAGTAATCTAGAAAACATTGAGAAGTACAAAGAAGAAAATAACATTACCCCCAATCCCACCATTCATGGATCATCACTGTTCACATTGTGGCCTGTTTCCTTTCTGCATTTATTACTTATTTCAAAACAGGCCATGTTGAGCACTTTTCATTCATTGTCTGGTTGAAACCCCATTTGGGGTAGATTTTTTTTTCCTCACAGTTTACATGTAAAGAAATTGAGCGTTGCTTCATCCAACTATCTTAAACAATCAGGGGAACATTTGTGTATGTGTTGACATTTTATGTATAAATTTGTACTTTTTACTTAGTACTAGTAACAAGATTCCATGCAGTTAATGTAGAATCTTACTTTGTGTATTTTTTGTCAGTCTGTAACTAATTTCAGTTTGAATTGTATATATCTATGTATTTGTGTTCTGCGTTTTTCTTTATAGTTTCTTATTACTACAGGAGATAATCTAGATTACCTTGATGGTGTTCATACAGTGTTTGGTGAGGTGACAGAAGGCATGGACATAATTAAGAAAATCAATGAGACCTTTGTTGACAAGGATTTTGTACCATATCAAGATATCAGGTATGGTTACAATTTACTACCTGAATGCACTGGAATATTTTAATACTGTAGTGTTTGACATGGTAGTGGTGATGGCATGTGTAAAACCGTTTTTTGGATACTTCTAAAAGTATCTTGGATACTTCCAAGACTAAGATTCTTTGTTTTTACACTTTTATGTTTTTACACTTGTACTAATTATTTATAATTGCTTATGTTGGAAGGAATTATTAAGCCTTTAATTTAGTATTTTTAAAAGTGCAGATTATTGAGAACTATGGCAAAAGTACTAAGAATTAGACAGAGTAATAAGTATAATATCAATCAAAAACAGTAACAGTAATTGTGACAGTGTACTCTAGTAACATCCTTGTGCAACAAAATTTAGGAGCTTATGGTTATTTGGCTTTAGGGATACATAAGACATTTGTTATAACATTTAAAACGTAGATTCTGAAACAATGTAAATGTAACATTTGACATGGATTTATTTTGTAAGGATTAATCATACAGTGATTTTAGATGATCCATTTGATGACCCTCCGGATTTATTAATTCCTGATCGATCACCAGAGCCTACTAGGGAACAACTAGATGTAAGTTGAGTCTTCTTGTGACAGAACATACACGCGTATTAATGCTCTGCATCGCTTTTACTTTTAGTCTATTAAAATTTATTTTTTCAGAATCACTATCTTGCTTGAGCACTTTAGGATAAGTTTAGAGTGCTTTTTATTTTCTATGGATATATTCCTTTTTCTAGCTATTTCCCATCTTAATATCTTTTCTTCAATTTGTGTTTTACCAGAAGAGCCTTAGCTCTGGAAGTTTATATGATTACTTTGGGAAAATGTTTTTCTGTCTCCTAAATCTAAAATTTTAAGAATTTTAGACTAAATTAAACTATCATCTTTTAAGGGAATTTTTCAGCTGGGGATACTCTGAAGCCAGGCTAGAACCCAGAAATTTCTGTGGAATAATGCAGACTTTTTCCTCAGATATTTTAAAGCATAAATATCTGCTCATGAGACTTCCTTAAAGCCAGATTTATCTTTGTAATTAGGTTTGGTGCTTAATTTCTAAGATCATTTATCTTCTGCATTCAACACTTGGTTAGAAACTTTTTAAATAGTTTCTATATAAGTTTTTATTTTGATTTAACAATAAATTAGAAGACTAGTCTGGCTAATATTCTATAATTAATTTAAATCAATTTTCAGAGGTAAGTTTCACATATGTGAAACATGTGAAGGTATTCTATTCTAACACGTTTGGTGGAACTAAGAATAAAGCACAGTGTCCCATATTTTTCAGATTTTTCTGTTTTTTAAATACTGTATATACATGAGTAACTTCTGCCTTACAGAGTGGTCGAATCGGAGCAGATGAGGAAATTGATGATTTCAAAGGAAGATCAGCTGAAGAAGTAGAAGAAATAAAAGCAGAAAAAGAGGCCAAAACTCAAGCTATTTTATTAGAAATGGTAAGTAATTCTCTTTGTTCAAATAGTTGTTCGCAATATATTGAATACATACTTACTATTAGTTTATCTATTTCTGGCTTTTTGATAGTCTTAAAATATAAAAATTTAGCTAAGTGTTTTTTTTTTCTGGATTAAATTTTGTTTGACATAATAACACGTAAAAGTAAACAAGTTTGATTCCACTATTAATATATTGCCCAGTGCCTTTTTTAAAACATGGGGAATGGATATCTAGCCTATAAATATTTAGTGGATTTCAGTTGTCATACTCATCATTTTTAAAGAATGTTTCTTGGACTCAATTTTATGCATAATTATGAGTAATTTCTTTGTACAACTCAAGTATTGAAATTAAATCGTAGAATAGCAGCTACAGGACAGAATAAGCCAGGGTAGAACTGAGTGCCTACAACATGCTCCTCCTCTGTATCACTAACAGTTTGGAGTCGTTTGGGGAACAGTCATTCAGTAGATGATTAGTTGACCTGCTGGGCATTTTTCCCATTTCTTATTTTTGTGGACTAGGTATACCTTTTAGGTCATCAATAAATATTTGAATGGATGGATGATAATTAAGTTTTTATTATTATTTTATATAGTGGAGTTTTCAGAATCATAGTCTGTTTTGTTTGTTTGTTTGTTTGGTCTTAATCCTTACCCAAGAATATTTTTTATTAATTTTTAGAGAGAGAGAGTGAGAGAGAGAAACATCAATGTGAGACAAACATCGATTGGTTGCCTCCCGTACTCGCCCTGACTGGGGATCGAACCTGAAACCTTTAGGTGCATCTGATGACACTCCAACCAACTAAGCCACCCGGCCAGGGCTCACAGTCTGTTTAAAATTCATATTAGCATCACCAGTCTGAAGGAATAAATGTTAGACTATAGTTCAGTAATACTTTACTGAATTTTAAAAAAATTGAAAATATGCATTTTATTTATTTTTAAATATATCTTTATTGATTTCAGAGAGAGGAAAGGAGAGGGAGAGAGAGAGAGATAGAGTCATTGATCGGCTGCCTCCTGCACGCCCCTGACTGGGGATCTAGCCCGCAACCTGGGCATGTGCCCTGACGGAATCGAACCCCTATCGCCTGGATCCTCGGTCGATGCTCAACTGCTGAGCCATACCTGGCCAGGCGAAAATACATATTTTAATGAGCACGCTGTGTATCAGAGAACATTGATCCAGAAAAATCCACACCAAAACAAATTATAAGAAAGTTACTGGACTTAAAAGAAAAATCCTTTGAGCAACAACTGGGCAGCAAGAGTGAGTGGCGTACAAGGGAAAGAATATTAGATTATCATCAGAGTTTTCCACAACAAAAATATAAGAAGTTCATGCCTGAAGAAAATGGGTTAATGTGTTTTTAAAAGTTTTTATTTGCAGATAATTTTAAATTTATGGAAAACTTAAAAAAATAGTACAGAGAGCTTCTATATACCTTTTACCCCAACTTACCAGTTTTTAATTTTGCCACATCTTGATCATTCTTTTTCCTCTCGCTCTCCTCTCTCTCCTCTCGTTCCTTCTGCCCTCCTTCCCTGTCTTACCTGATTATACATGTACATGCACTTACTATTTTGTCTGGACCATTTGAAATTAAATTGCAAACATCATTCCTCTTTACCGCCTGCATCATTATGTATTTCCTAAGAGCAACAGTATTTACTTACAATTATTGAAATCAGGAAATTAAAAATCATAGAAATTGCAGTTCATACTCCAATTTTGTCAGTTACTTCTATAATATCCTTTATAGCCCCCCCACCCCCAGCCCACTCTAGAATCCAGCTTTGCAGGCCTGTCAAACCCAGAAGGGTGATGCATATCTGTGTGTTTAATGGGGTGCATCAGTGGAAAAACAAAGATTTGCCTCTGTGGAACTTATATATTAGTGTATAACACATTATTAACTAAAGTCCATAATTTATATTAGGATTAACTCTCTGTGTTGTACATTCTATGGATTCTATCAGATGCCATGTATCCACCATTCCAGTATCACACAGAATAGTTTCATTACTCCCCAGATCATCTGTGTTCCACTTCTTCATTCCTGCCTCCCTGCAACCCTTGGCCTCCACCGATCTTTTTTTACTGTCTGCATAGCTTTTGCCTTTTTCAGAATGTCATACAATTGGAATCATTTCAGACGGGCTTCTTTCGTTTAGCAGTATGCATTTAAGGTTCTTCCATGTCTTTGGGTGGCTTGATAACTCATTTCTTTTGATTGTTATATAGCATTCTATCTCTTTTGATTGTTAAGTAATGTACCACAGTTTGTTTATCCATTCACCTATTAAAATACTGGTTGCTTCTAAGTTTTGGCAAGTCTGAATAAATCTACATTTGTGTGTAGATTTTTGTGTGGACATAAGTTTTTAACTCATTTGGATAAATACCTAGGAGCACAATTGCTGGATTGTATGGTGTAGCTTTGTAGGAAACTGCCAACTTGTCTTCCAAAGTGGCTGTACCATTTTGTATTCCTGTTAGCAATGAATGAGAGTTCCTGTTGCTCTACAGTCATCCTCTCCAGCATGTGGTGGTGTCAGTGTTTTGGATTTTAACCATACTAATAGATGATCCTGTCTCCTTTTTGGCCTTACTGTTAAAAGGTTTCATCTTCCATTTTCTAAGAACATTAGTTTCTCTTACTTCATTTGTGCGTAATATAATGATGATTCAACCAGTGTTTTGAACTTCGTAACTGTTAAGAGTATTTTAAATTTCCTTGTTATCTTTGACAAGTAGTCTAGTGAGTTCTTTTCTAACTCACTAACTTCTTTCTTATTTTGCTTCAGTGAGACGTGGTATTTCTGCCATTGTAGGTGCCTTTGGGGGATTTTACTGATTTGCTCTGCCCCATATGTGCTGTGATACTTCTTATTGGGCGTAGATTATTGTTGTCTTTGAGAGGCTTCAGAAACACTGAGCAGATCTTACTACCGTTGTTTCTTTTTCTGATTTTCAAGATTTCTTTTTGTTTTAGCATGTTTATTGAAGAGGAGATACTTTATATGATAATCTTATCAGAAATCATCTCTGAGAATTTTTGAATAAAGGAATATCGTTTTTCCCCGACTAAAGGCCATGGGAAATACAGCTTTCCCACAATGAAACCAACACCATCGTGGCTTTCTCTCACTGTTCCCCTCACTGCTTCTTCATGGGAAGTGGTATGCTCTACTCAGGGCAGTGGTTGCCTGAAGTTGACTTCAGTGTGACTGAAGGAGAAGATGATAGTGAGCGTGAGATGATAGGATGATAGTGAAGGTGAGAATAAAAAGCTAGAGACACTATCCAGGAATTGTCGCTGTTCCATAGTGAACACTAATGTGGAAAGAATTGGTTATAACTAATAGCAGAAGGCTAAATTCAGTAAGATAATATTTTTCAAAAGTTTAAAAACAAGCAAAACTAAATAATATATTGCTTAGGAGTACATACTTATCTGGTAAAATTCTAAAGATGTGCAAGGGGATGGTCAAAAAGGAAAACCAAGATGCAGGATATTCATTATTTCTGGTGAGAAAGGCATAGGATAATGGGATTAGGATATTTTAGTTCTTAAGATAGTTGTCATCATGGCTGTTTTTTATTTTTATGCTTCGTAACTTAGATATACTTGACATAAATTCTGTTTTTAATATATCAAATAGGAAAAAAGAAAAAGTGAAGAGAAAACCCCAGGTAAACTTGGGTTCAAATCCTAACTCAGTTGCTTATTACAGTGTGGCTTTGGGCAAGTTAGTTATTTAACCTTTTTGAATTTCACTTTCACAAAATGGATTATTGTTTTAAGCATTCTTTTAAGAATTGTCAGTAATGAATTTTGAGGTCTTATTTAGATGTCTTTTCCTGAGCCTGCAGTTTATAATGTAAATTTAGATGTTTTAGGGAAATCAGCATTTTGATTTGGATAGGGTATTTAGAATGGAAACTAAATAAAGGAATTGGTTTATATTTTTGTTTGCTTGTAATTTAGGTAGGAGACCTACCTGATGCAGATATTAAACCTCCGGAAAATGTGCTGTTTGTGTGTAAATTGAATCCAGTCACCACAGATGAGGATCTGGAGATAATATTCTCAAGATTTGGGCCAATAAGAAGGTAATCTCTAGAATTAGTGAAAGAATTTGGGAAAACTAGGTATTAATTTGTGGTTTTCTAATGACATATTTCTTTTTTATTTTAATCCTTACCCGAGGATATTTTTTCCATTGCTTTTCAAAGAGAGTTGAATGGAGAGAGAGAAACATCGATGTGAGAGACACATCGATCAGTTGCCAAAGAGAAGTATTTTATACTTAATTAAAAAGTATTATTTTATGGCCCTGGCCAGGTGGCTCAGTTGGTTGGAGCATCATCTTGTACACTCAAATGTTGTGGGTTCGATCCCCAATCTGTCAGGGCGTATACAGGAGGCAGTGGATCGATGTTTCTCTCTCACATCACTGGCTCTCTCTACCCCCCTTTTCTCTCTCTAAAATCAACTTTTTTTTTTTTTAAATATATCTTTATTGATTTCAGAGAGAGGAAAGGAGAGGGAGAGAGAGAGATAGAAACATCAATGATGAGAGAGTCATTGATTGGCTGCAGCCCGCAACCCGAGCATGTGCCCTGACCGGGAATCGAACCCTGATCGCCTGGATCCTAGGTCGACGCCCAACTGCTGAGCGACGCCCGGCCGGGCTCTCTAAAATCAACTTTTTAAAAAAGTATTATTTTATGTTTAGAATTTCATTTCATTTCATGTTTTTTTTTTTATTTCCCTTGAAACCATTCTTGATTTTTCCTGTTAAAAGAAAAATCTTTCTGTAAAAGACTACCCAACTTTATTTCTTCACCCACTTACAATATATCATATTTATAAAAAATATTCCTATACTGCTTTTATTTTTCAATTTTAGACATTATATGCTGACTTCCTGCTAAGGAAGATAAGGATTTTACCTCTATTACTAACCTCCCATGTTCATTCTTTCCTCCTCCTGCTTTGGTTAGGTCATAACTTTGATTATGTCGTTCAATATTTACATTTTAATGTATATGCAAATATTGTAGCAGCTGAACCATTTATTGTAATGTGATTACTTTTCCTTTTCTAACAGTGTTTTGTTTTCCTGTTTCATATAACGTAACATGAGTCTTAGGATATGTCAAGAAATGGTCAAGCCTGGTGGTTTCAGCTCCACCTTATTGGCTTTTTCACTTGGTTGTTAAGATGGATTAGTTCTGTAGAATAGCAGCTCTACTTGTGGGGTTAAATTTGAGCCTGGTTTATATTAAAATTCAGAAACTCCAAAGCATAAACTTACTAAATGTATACTATATGTGTGGGAATGTGCATACATTATCCTAACAGTAACATTAGATATTTTATCATTTATGTACATTTGGGGACTAGAATTATGATTTAAAAAAATTTTAGCAGTAGTTTACTTTTGCCACAGGAAAATTGAACAATAAATAAACTAAACAATAAATATTATTTATTTTTCCTTCAGTGCTTTGGAAATTTAGGACTGTAGGCCTATATGGGGCATTTAGAGTAGAATTAGATAATGTGATTTCTAGACTGGTGAACTATATTTTGAAAAAAACTTATAATTTTTGAGTGTATATTTCAGAAAACACGTGAATGCTTTTTTTTTTTAAGTCACTTTTTCCAAACTTTCTTTCAGTTGTGAAGTTATTCGAGATTGGAAGACAGGAGAATCCCTCTGTTATGCTTTTATTGAATTTGAAAAGGTAGGTCAAAATATAGATCTATTAAGTTTGGTGTGGGTTTTTTGGTTCCTATAAGATTTTAAAATGAAAATTATAGAACTTTTTCTAGTCTTTAACATTAGAAAATTACTGTACCCTTTCTTTAGGCACCAAAGAAAAATAACTATTATATTCAAAATAGGTGATAAATTCAACATCTGTTAATGTTAATATGTACCTTTACATTATGTTCAGGTGCAGTCTGTATTCATGAATCTTTAAAACTTTTAAAGTTTTAGGTAAAGTCCTTCACATTCTGTAAATGATTTTTCAATGTTATTTAGGTAGATATATATATAATAAAGAAAGAGAACTGGACTGGGTGTTAATTTTTAGATATTAATCCGAGCTTTGTCACTGACCAGCTGTTATATGACACTTGGCAGTTTAGAACTCTTCTTTCTAAGTGTTAACTTCCTTATAAATAAAACTTGAGTATTAGGTTAGATATGGTGCCTTCTAGGTCTAAAATAATAATGATAACTTATGTTACTCAAATAACTTTCTTTAAGCCAGGCATTATGCTACTTGACATGCATTTAATCTTCACAGCTCTATGAGATAGGTACTGTCCACCTTTTCCAAATAAGTAAACTGAGACACATAATGGTAACGTGACTTATTCAAAATCATGTCATACCTGGGATGTGAACTTACATGTCTGAACTCATGTAAGTTCACATTGCTTTTTGCCACTGTGCTAGGTTATACTATTTCTTTATGCAGCTTTGGACTGATGTGTGTCTAATAGTAGGTCATTCTAAGTTATAGTTATTCCAAAGCAGTTATTAAACTCCTGTTATATTACATGTGATAAGTCCTAGGACTACAAGATAAATAATGGAAAGTTGAGAGACAGACACCTAACCAATTTTACCCAGATACTGTCAGGTGTACCAGAAATGGTATCTACAAGGTACATTGGTGCTAGCAGAAAGGAGATCTCTGCCTTTGGTTTGCTATGAATACTTCTTATAGACCTGACAATGTCATTCCATCATTGATGCTATAGTATATATTATTTATTTGCTCACAAATAGAATTTCATTTCATTTATAGCACATAGACTATTGCCTGCCTATGTTTCTCAGTCTTCTGCAGGTATACTATTTTCCATGAATATATAGTTCAGTTCAACTTTATAGACTGTGCATTGTTTATCAAGATTCAGCATTTCAGTTTTTGAGGTGAATCTTTTGTGACCTTTATCATTTCTTGAAAATCAGATTAAACTGCATCATTCTGCTTCATAATTCTCACGGCCAGTAGGCTCTTTGTAAGTGTTCATTTAATTTACAGCAAGTTCTGTATGTTTTGGATAATCTGATCTCAACAGTATTTAAACTGGAGAGTGAAATACATACATAAAATGTATAGCTCATGAGCATACAGCTTGATGAGTTACTATAGTTAATACACCCATGTGTACAGTCACCCAGGCCAAGAAATAAAACATTAGCAGAAAAAAGTTATCAGGATCCCAGAAGTCCTCTTTGTGTCCCCTTCCGGTAACTTCCCCATCACTGCTACTTCTGACATCGTAGATTGATTTTGTCTAATTTTAAACTTGATATAAATGTCAACATGTGTGTGTATTTTTGTATTTAGCTTCATTTGCTCAGTGTTACATTTGTAATATTTATGTATGTTACTGCATGTAGCTTCTGTTAACTTTTTGGTTAATTTTCATTGACATGGTATTTCATTGTAATAATTCTGTGTGTGTGTGTGCGCGCGCGTGCGCGCGCACAGGATTAAATTATATAATACTCCTCTGGGTCAGCATTTATAATCTATCACAAAAATATTTCTTCATTGAGACAAATGAATAGTCATCCTAAGTGGGATAACTTAAGGCCATGGCCTCCCATTAGGTCAGGTTTTGCTGTCAAGTGGATTTTATTACCAAATTTTTTAAAACTTAATTTTCAGGGTATTTATGGGTTTTGACTAAAAGGGATTGTGGACTTGTATAAGATAATTGGTAAGTATATACATATGTCCATTACAATCAGACTGCCTGGGTTCAAATCTTGGCCTCACCCTTACCAACTGTGTGACCTTTGGCAACTTCTGTACCTTTCTGAACTTCTCTTTTCCCTTTGAGAAAGTGTAAGATAAAAATAGATAGTACCTCCTACAGTTGTTATCAGAGTTAATTGAGGTAAGAGATGCAAAGCATTTAATAGCATTTGGTGCGTAGTAAGAACTCAAATCTTCGTTTTAGTAACAACAGACATTTTATATTTTCAGTATTCTAGCTGCAGAAATCTTTTTTTCATAAAGATTTATGCTTAAGTTTTTGTAACTATTTTCAGGAAGAAGATTGTGAGAAAGCATTCTTCAAAATGGACAATGTACTTATAGATGACAGAAGAATACATGTGGATTTTAGCCAGTCTGTTGCAAAGGTTAAATGGAAAGGAAAAGGTATATTAGTTTATTTCTTTATTTTTCTGTTCTGCTTCCCATGCTGTGTGTGTGCGCTTCTACGTGCACGTGTATCTTCTTTGATTTAGTGCTGTTAATTAGGAGAAATGCTCTTTGATAGACCTCCTGCCATATGTGGTTTTATATCACTGCTATTTAGAATCTAAGATAGAGGGGTGCATGTGTATGAATCTGTATATGTGTATTTTAAACTGATGATTAATATATTTTCTATTTAAAAAAATATTTTTCTTCTATGTTTGACTATATTATAAATTACTTATAATTACCCACTGCAGACATGACATTTTTCCAAAGTAATTATTATGACATTTGTGGTGGTTTGGTTCTTCTAGATGCAAAACTCTTACTATCTCTTGCCTAAAGTTTGTTTGTTTTAGTTATATGGTCCAAAATTGAAAACGTCCATGAAAATGTGGTGGAAAAAGTCTTTCTTCTACTCCTGCCCCTCATCTACCCAGTTTCCTTTTCCAGAGGTAACCATTGTTACCTGTTTCTTTTATAACCTTCCATGTACATTCTTTGAATATACATACATATATATACTTATTTTAAATTTAGAATTTCATTTCATGTCTTTCCCTTTATACATTTTATATACATAGTTTTATATATATATAATTTTCTCCTTTAAAACAGAAAAAATATATTTTCTCTCTATATATTGTTTTCTCTTTTAGGAGAGGAAAACACATATGTTGCAGGCTACTTGTACTGTTTCTGTACCATGTCTTTCATTTAACAATGTATCTAAGAGATCAGTTCATATAAAATGGCAACTTACTCCTTTCAGTCACTGCAGCAGTGTCCTGTCGATGTATGTCTTATAATTTACTGAACCAGTCCTATTAATGGGCAGTCAAGTTCTTAATCTTATTCTGTTATGTACTTTCTATTATCCCTCTACATAAGTATGCACCACATTCCACATGTGTCTGTATGTGTATCTATGTATGTCAAATAAATTTGGCACGTGAGACTTTAGGTTGGATCTGTGGTATGCTGAAATTACATGGAGTTTTGATTTTTGATGTAGTGTTTTTAAAAGATTTCATTTTGACAAGTGGATAAAAAAGTTGTACATATAAAAGATTTCACTTTGGCAGTAATTTACCATGTAATGCTAGCTTTCAGTAGGAAATCTCGGATTACTTTCTTCTCTATAACACCTTTTTCTTTATTTCCCATGATTTTTTTTTTTTTTATAAGAAAGAAATAGATAGTACTGGGACTATCTTGGGAGTGATGTGCTGGGAGTGATGTGCTGAATTGTTTGGTAGGTTGTGTTACCTTATGAGAGTTCGAGAAGGGTGAAATTATTAATGACGAATAGGCAAGGCAGACCCGATGGAAGCCATGCTCTCCATGGTAGGAGAGAGTGACTTGGATTGGGGTTCCCTGTACTGTTCGTTTCTTCCATGAATTCCATGAAGCCTTCCTACTACTAGAATACATGACTAGATTTTGACACTCCCATCTATTTTGAGTGATTTGTGAAAACTAAATTGAGTCACGAAGATGATGTGCTTTTTGCAGCTGTGTGAACAAAAAAATCAAATTAGTATATTCAAGTCCTGTTTTTCTGAAGGGATTATTGTTGATTTCAGTTTTGACTCTCAGGAGGAATAGAGGTGCTCTTAAAGCAAAATTTCAAAGCAGAGACACCAACCCTCTCATCTCGCATCTCTTAGCAAACTTCTACACACGTCCTGCTGTCCCCTACCTGCTTGGTGCTCTGTTGAGATTTGAAGGCAGAGTCTCTTTTGACAGATGACAGGTCTTTAAAGCCTCACTTCTTCCAAACTTGTAAGCCTCTCAGTCTCAGACTTAAGTCCCAGACCCTTAGCTTCCTTTGGACCTAATGTTCTCATGGACAATAGTGGCTTTACTTAAACACTACATTATTTTCCAGCGAATGTATGTGCTATGTCATTTAGGATTTGAACGTACGGTGTTGTAATGCTCATATATTTCATTAGATGGCAGCATATGGCTACCAGTTAAAATAGTATGAGAGTGAATTATTATGATTCTTTTGTTCTCTTTTCAGTCTTTTTCTATCCCCTGATATATATGCCACTTGTAAAATAGCTCTTATATGTTATACTTCTTCTATAGTAGTTTCTGTTCTTGATTAATTAGGGGATTTTTCTTATTAAGTTTTTTCTTTTTTTTAATAAAGGTGGAAAATATACCAAGAGTGATTTCAAGGAGTATGAAAAAGAACAGGATAAACCATCTAATTTGGTCCTGAAAGATAAAGTAAAGCCCAAACAGGAGTATCCTTCACAAGAAGCAGCAGTCAGTATGTGCTGACCATACACTCTGAATACTGTGTGATATGTTATAAAAAGTCACAAAGGCTGTAGAAAAAGTCCCTGGAGCCAGATGGTTTGTGAGGTCATTTAGTTTACATTTATCTCTTTTCACTGTCTTATATATACTTTGCTTTTTCAGTATATTCTCTTGTATATGGAGAAACTTCGGGTTGAAATAAATCTTTAGCCTACTTTTCCCTCCCTACTCTTAGATTAAAGTTAACACTTATTCTCAGAAGATCTTCAGGTAAGATTCGTATTTTCTGTATATAACTGTAGTGTTTTAAATTCCTCATAGTCAGAAATTTCCTCATTATAGCTAAGCTAAGTCCTCTGTGCTAACCTTCCTCGTATGTTTAGCTTTGGAGATGGTGAGTGTGTAGACAACAAAATCCTGTTGTTCTTTTATATAATTAGGTTGCTGCTTTTATATAATTAGGTTGGGCTTTTGTTGTGTGCAAGAGTTGACTTTTATAGGATTAAAGAAATCCGTTGACTTGACCATTTTATTTCAGTTTTTCCAAGTTTTGGGTTGAGACAAGAAGCAATGAAACATACTGTTCATATTATGTCATTTTAATTTTTTCATTGATGTTCTCATTATAAATCTATCACTTCATACATTGCAAAGCTTATTTCTTTTGTGATTCTTTCTGTAAATGGTTTCTTTGTTTTCTAGTTTCTGTTGGTGTTTTAGGGATTCTCTTTTCCTGTACTGTATATGGGACATTTCTTTTCCAAGTTGCCATCAAGGAAAGATGAATATCGGTTGACTTGATATGTACTCATTTTTAAAACTGTGTTGATGGTCTGCAATACATTGTAAGTAAGGGTTGGAGCTGGGTAAAGTCTGCAGTATACTGACATCAACATGAGGCGAGGCTTTCACTTGCAAACAGACCAAACAGTAAGCTAAGATTTAGTCTGAAAAGATGAACATTAGAGGGGATATGATTGAAATCTCAAAATCATAAAAGGTATGGATGGAATACTCTTGAGATTTATTTATCGAATCTTTAAAATTAATGACAATTTATTTTAGGATAACTGCAGCTTGAAGAAGGGGAGTGTGTAGGACAAATAAAAGGAAGCACAGTTGTAGAGTATAAAGTAGGGGGCGTCTTTCTCCCAGAGAACTCTTTCAGTCTGAGAAGAAAGTTTGTAGTATCACAGTGTTTTAGGTTCCAGGTGATGGATTACTAAGAGTGAAGAGAAGAAACTAGGCATGTTTGAGAATAAATCTCCTGCCAGTCCTGCCCAGTAGGACTTCCTGCAGTGATGGAAATCTGTATCCCCACTATCTCATGTAATTGCTAACCACATGGTTATTGGTCATGGATGGACTGAGGAACTGAATTTAAAATCTTGTTTAATTTTAATTAATTTAAATTTAAACAATCACATGTAGCTAACAATGAACAGTGCCTGCTTTAGTCTTTTGACGTTTGATGGAGAAGGCAGACATGTCCTGGTATAAACCACTGCTAATTATCCTCAATCAGAATATTGAACAAAAAAAAGGAAATTCATGAGTCTGACCTATTTCCTATTCTGTTGCTAAAAAATGCTGGCTGTGACCCACTAAATGGATTTTGCACTGCATTGCTGGATCATGATCAGCATTTTGAAAAACACCTCTCTCAAGCCTGGGAGAAGCATGTGCAAAGCAGCACACCAAGGCGAAACCACAGGCAGGGGCTACTGAATTCGTATTTGAAAAAGGAGGTCCAGAAGGTACTCTGGAAACAGTGTGTAGGGTCTGACTTCGTATGAAGGAGAAAAGAGGTTAGTGACAATAGAGGAAAATAGGACGGTACAGGCTGACTGGCTGTCTCTAGCCATCCTATGAAAAGTGGAAAGGTGCCGTGGTTTTCTGGTTAGTCTTAGGTAGAAGTGAGTCATCCCTGAGGACCGCTTAGACTGTGGTGTTGTGAAAGCAGATGGGAAACTGGTCCTCAGGGAAGTGTATCTGCCATTGCTCTGGTCCCACATGCCGCTGAAATAGCCCTTAGTGTTGGGCTTCCTCATAAGCCTTCTTTTAAAAACCACTCTTCTAGCCTTCCCCAAAATCTGTTTTAGAAATTGAGATTATTTTCAGCAGAGGTTGTAGTAGTTTTACATTTTCTCTTGTTCTAAGACATGGATTAGTTTTGTTTATGTTAGAGAAAACACCTGAATTAAAACATTATCACAGTTTTTATAACTTTGATGTGGAATTTTAAAAATTTTTTCATCATTCTGCCATCGAGACAAATTATATTTATTTCTCCTTGTTCCTTTCAAGTCTTGATCATTTATAAAGTTTTGTAAAGTTGTAATCACTGTATAGTAGATACGGTCTTTGCTTCACACTTTTTTCACTTTTAGTTTCTCAGAAACACCTTCCCAGGTTTTTCATAGCATTCATTTGTCATTGTTAATAACTTCCTTTATAAAATAATATATCATGTTGCAAGTACTACAATATAATTAAGTATATATTTATTACTAGGCTATTTGTTGTTCCCAGTTTTTATTTAAAATAATCCTGTCATGCATACCTTTGCTCATTTAATTTATTTAATTTTTTAAAAAATTCTTATTTGAATGTCAGCATGATAACTGTTGACATGCATTGCTGAATCCTCCTATAGGATTGAGCTGTTTTCCTTTTCACAGAAGGAGTCCCATGGGTGCACCCTTTATCTCACATAGCTTTTCTGGCATTGGAGTTTGTATTATCTTAATTTCCCCTAGTTAAACATGTGCCTCATCTTCTAAGTTTAAATTTTTTCTTTATTGATAAATGCTTCCTTATTTTTTAGATACCTATATTTTCATTTGTGGATATAGTTTTCCCGCCTCCATATTTTTGCCCACTTACCAATTGTTAATTGCCTATATACAGTCAGGGTTCTTTTCATTTTTTTTCTGACTATGTAATAAAAAAAAAATGAGTCTGGTTTGTTTTAGAAATAAGCTATGCTTGTAAGATGCTTTTGCTTTAAAAAGTTACCTTTAACTTTTTGGTCACCTTTGTCCACCAGATTCTTAGGTTTGATGTATTACCAGTGTCAGTCCTCACGCTTGTCCTTAACTAGCTGCTGCAGTGCAAAATATGATCTTATACTAGAGGAGGAGGCAGAAGACTCAAAGTCGAGTCACTCACACGCAAGTAAAAAGCACAAGAAGAAAACCCGTCACTGCTCTGAAGAAAAAGACGACGAGGGCTACATGCCAGTCAGAAATACTAATCAGGTACTGCCAGTGTCCAGGCTTGGCTGTGGAGAAATAAGTACTTTATCCCTTTATAAAGTACCTTTCAGTGGTGGGCATGCTCTAAGTCTCAAGTGTAGAATGGTTTCACTGGGTAATGAACCTTCATTTTCAAGAGTATATATCACAAATTATAAAAGATTGCTTTTGAATTAATATATAGTTTTATACTGTGAAGCCAGTGATTTGCATACCACCTGTGGACGCTCATTTGTCCCATGAAAAGCAAGTGTGGTTGTTTCAACAGTTCTTCTCACTTATCACTTGATTACCAAGTGTTACGTGCGGCATTTCCAGCTCTTGAGGGTTTAGGACCTGTAAACCATTTATTCCCTTTTGTATTGTATATATGAAATGAAAACAGCACTCATGATTAACTCGATCATCCCCAAAGCTTTCTTGAACAGTGCATTTTCTAAGACAATAATAGTAAAAATTCCCAAAAGAAAATTGATTATAAAGAGAAGAAAGCATTCCCAGCCTGCATTTTGGTTCTCAGTTAAATGAAAAACAAATTCCACTACAGCTCCTTGCTTTTGTTTTACCACGTGGAGGCACTTGAGCTGGGCCCTGGTGGATGCGGAGGGTGTCATAGGCATAGGTGAGAAGGAACTCAGGACGGTGGGGATGTCAGGCAGAGACACGTGGAGAGATGTATTGTGGCTGGCAAAGTAAAGGGTTTGCTGTTAGAAAAGCCAGGCTTAAATTTCCACACTGCTGGTCATTGATGTGACCTTAACAAGTTAGTTATTTCTGAGCCAGTCCCTCCTCTGTGACATTGAGATAATACTTATTTCACAGGCATGTTGTTCAGAGTAAGTGAGAAAAAAAGTGTGTGCAATCATTTTCTACACTGGCTTTTGTTACTACTTTTACTGTGACAGTCAAATTACTATGTTTTAAATCAGTTGGAGTACTTCCTGTGATAATGCCATTAATTGGATTCCTACTTCAACTAATTTCTTTTTGATGTTTAAGGATTGCTTTAACAATTTTTTGTTTCATAGTTTTAAAAAACTCATATGATTCCAAAATAAAATCTACAAAATGGTACACACAGAAGACCGAGTTTCTATCCCTATCCCCTCCACATTTTCTCTTCCCCCCACAGTTAACCATTTTATGTGTTTTATGATTTATTCTTTATTTTTAAAAATTTCAGCAAGTAGATATATTTTTAGCCCCCAATTTTGTGGATAGCATATATTCCTACTCCTTGCTGTTGTCCAGCCAGAGGTATATAACCGCTCCTTTCCACAGCCCTTTAGCTATTTAAAGCTTGCCATCCTTCATGCCCTGGCCTGTTTTGAAGTTACACCTTGGTCAGTCCTCCAAGTCATCCACACATGAATCAGTCATAGCTAACATCTTCAGTCTCTACAGTGAGGCGGATACTCTTGGCCCCATTTCACAACAAAGAAAGTGAAAACAAAAGAGGTGAAGCAGCTTTCCCATGGCTTCACACAGCTAATAAATAGTGGAGGCACAATTTAAGTTCACATTTGTACTCCTAACGACTCTACTGCTGACCTGGGATATACTTGTCAGTTTTCTTTCATAAATTCTATAGTTAATCTAATATAATTTGTCCCATAGTGTAATATTTCAATGTGATCTAACAGGAATATATACCTCCTAATGTCTGGACTCTGTTTTAAACTTAGCTTTTTTAAAGGTGCCTATATCACATTTCTAGGAATATTTAATGTTTTTCACTAAAAACCCTTAATTATTGCCCCTACCCCATGTGTTCTTTAGCCACAGCTCGCCATCCTGCACATGTACATGGAATTGTCAATGAACCTAGGCCTCAGGTACACATTGGTGTGTCTGAGATAAGAGGTTTAAAGAAAATTCAAACACTGGCTGCATTTTAAGTCTGTTTCTTCCCCTTTTTATGAATCTTTTTTTTTTTAATCCTCACCAAAGGATGTGCTTTTTTTTTTTTTTTTATCTTTATTGATTTCAGATAGAGGAAAGGAGAGGGAGAGAGAGAGAGAGAGAGAGAAACATCAATGATGAGTCATTGATCGAGCCCACAACCCAGGCATGTGCCCTGACCGGGAATCGAACCCGGATCACCTGGATCCTAGGTCGATGCTCAACCACTGAGCCACGCCCGGCTGGGCAGGATGTGCTTATTGATTTTAGAGAGAGAGGGAAGGGGGAGAGAGAGAGAGGAAGGGGGAGGGGAGAGAAAGAAAGAGAAAAACATCAGTAGGTTGCCTCCCATAGGTGCTCCCACTTGGGTTTGAACCGCAACATTTTTGGTGTCCAGGACAACACTTCAACCAACAGCCACCCAGCCGGGACTTATGAATCTTTTTTATCGTGTTGTTTGCTTTTTTAAAACTTTGGAGTAGCAAATATTCTCATCTGGCACAGAGTAAAAGGCATCAAGTGATATTTTGGGGGAATACTGTTAGAATTTTTTTAGAGAATTTTAAGGTAGTTGGCAACTATAAAATCGTTAAATTCCAAATAATAATCTTCTAACTTTATTTCTCCCCTCAAAGTGAATTAAAGCAGATGGTTTTGTTTTTTTAATTGAGGTAACATTGGTTAGTAACATCATATAAGTTTCAGGTGTACAACATTATAATTTGCTGTGTATACTATAGTGAGCTCACCATCCAAAGTTTAGTTTGCAGTCGTCAGCGTACATTTGACTACCTTTACCCATTTTTCCCACTACCACCCTCTTCTCTGGTAACTACCAATCTGTTGTCTGTATCTTTGAGTTAAAGCAAATGTTTTTTTATTTTATACTTTCATGTAATAATATAGCTATACTAATTTTCTCTTTTTTTAAATAATAAAAGCATCCATATTTAAGATTTCAGTGGGCCCCAAATTTTTTCTATTATTCTGATTTTTATCCTTTTGATATCAGCCTCAAAAATATAATCATTAAAGGGAATTTTCAATTCTAGGTAATTTTCGGGTATAGCTCAAATTTTTCTGTTTGTTGGCATTTTGCTTGGTGAGCCTAGTTTACTAAGAATGTTTTAACTTCTTTGTTCAAGTTCTTTGTTTTCTCTTGAGTGACAGCCTTACTGTTCAATTCGAAAACTTCTCTATTTAATTTTTCCATCTCATGTCTTAATTCCAGAGATGGTTTCTGTGTTGTTGAGGTTTGGGTTTTGCTGGGTTACAGGAAATGAGTGCTCGGCTGTGGGTTGCCTGGCTGAGACGCGTTCGTGCTGCTCTCAGTCCTCCTCTGTGGTTTCCATAGGTGTGCAGGAGTCTTAGAGTTTGAGACTCTGTTTTTGCTGTCATTTTAATCCTTTAATGTTATTTTAGTGATTTAGATTTAGCTAAATCTTTGATTTAATTCCAGCGACCACAGCTTTTAGTTAGATTAGACTTCTATTTTACTACTTTATGTGAAATCATTGGCTAGGTTAGGTTGGCTGCTTTAAATTGGCCATTTTATGTGTTTTTTTCTTTCCTTTTTAGCCACATGCTAGTTTAATCATTTTGTCTTATGCCTTAAATGTAATAAATGATAAGATTTTTAAAAGTCCGTCCTGGGAAGGACTTAGAGCTCATCTAATTCACTTCCTTCACCTTAGATATGAGAGCCTGACCCCACAGCCCCTGGACCCTTATAGTTCAGTGGGAGAGCTGGAGCTGTAATGTTTATTTTGACTCAGTCAGGTGTGGGGTTTTTTTCATTATTCTGTATCACCTGTGTTTCAATTTTACATGTCAAATTATTGATCAATTGAATAATGACTTCCAATCTGTGCAGACCTCTTGAGTCTCAGTTTTCTTATTTCTGGAATGAGGATGATATGTATTCCAAAGGTGCTTAGCACTGTGCTAGTCCACAGTTAGAGGATCTGCCCTGAGGTGGCTTCACCCAGGCACCTGAGTTTTTCTCCTTCATGCTAATTCTTCCTGGCTTCTCAGTTTTCACTTTCACCACTCACATTAGCCTTCTCACCGCCCATCCAAACCCAAACCCTCATTCTTTGAGGCTCATCTCAAGTCCTAACTTCTCTGTGAAACCTTCCCTGGAAAATCTAACCTCAAGAAATGACAAAGACCATTGCATTTCAGATTTTCAGGTTCCTCAATTTTTTCAAAGAGTTAAGTACTTCATAACCTTCTCTCCCCCCTCCTCCCCATTTTAAACAAAGCATTTAATCCCTATATATGTAATAATGTGCTGGAAATTTTATGGAGTTATACATCAGCTGTCTCTTTATTTTAAAAGTTTGTCTTAACCAATTCAGAAATTAGGTGTACAGACAGAATTGCACATAGTAGCTACATTTTGTATATGTTACAGAAAGCACAAAAGTTCTTTTATCTAAGGATGTTATGTTTTGCTAGAAAATAATTGGTAAAGGGTTAAACCAAATATCGATTCATTTTTCTACCTCTGGGATGCTTACAGAATGATAGAAACTATTGGGATTGTGTGGAAAATCATGAGTCAGTTTATAATGTTGTATTTCATAAACACCAACTATAGTGATCACATTAGATCTCTATTCACGTACAGCAATCTCCAATCTCCATGCCAGGCATAATGTACAGTCTCTAGACAGCTGTGGAGTAACTATGAACCATTTTCTTAAAATCCAGTCTTTAACCCTGAGTATTTATCACTGTAGATTTTAAACTTGACATTTACATCTACTTTAATAATAACGGTGATAGAGTTGGGACCCTTGGGAGTTCAATCCTTAGGATTTTGCCTTTTCTCTGAGAAATCTTTTAAGAAAGTTGAATTTTACGAACTATCTCTGGAAAGAGCACTCCTCTGGTCATTTTAGATTTCAGCCACTCGCTAATATAACTCATTTTAATTGACGGTAGAATTCAAGCAGAAGTAGAATTGTTGTAATTAGCCATCTTCTATGTGGGAAAAGTACTACTGCTGCTTAATATGAAGAAGAGACTTAAATGCACCCACTTTATTGTCTTCGGGGCAGTGGATTATTCCAGTGTTTCTTAATCACTTCTAAGAAATACGTAAATAATGATTTTGATAAAAACATATATTAGCCTAGTCTAAACATGGAAATTTTATTGGAAGATTTGGAGAGGAGAGGAGCTTTTATGAAATGAACACTTTAAAAATAATCGCTCAGACCAAAGAATGCAGTATCTATTTTCTTTTCCTGTTAGACTGATGGGCTTGTCTGAAACCTCTTCAGGCTACGTTAGTTAAATGGTGTCTTCTTTATAGGATTCTTACGGGAATTTTTGGCAGATCAGTGATGGGTCCACATTTTGGGGGAGTAGAGGGAGATGGAAAGGTGACTGCACATAACCAGAACTTTTGGTGCTGTGATTTTACTCTAAAGACCTGTTCTGATTTCATTTGGGCAATTTCAGTTACTTGTGTTTGGATCTAATCCTTCAGTTCAGCCGCAGTATTAGATACAAAGCAATGAGATTGATTAGAAAAATGGTCAAATCCTTTTCTGAATTATTTTTGCTTTTTAATTTACAAGACTTTTGGCATTAGTGGTAGTGTTCAAACTTGAGCCATTACGACTGCTTGCTAATAGTGGACTTGTCTGAGTTTTACTAACTCACAGCAATTTTACAGACTCACTTGTAATTCTCTCTGCTCCTTTGACAGGATATCTACAGAGAAATGGGGTTTGGTCACTATGAAGAAGAAAGCTGTTGGGAGAAACAAAAGAGTGAAAAGAAAGACCGACCTCAAAACCGAAGTCGTAGCCGATCTCGAGAAAGGGGTGGCCACCATAGTAATAGTCACAAATCCAAATACCAAACAGGTCCCTATGACAGGGAAAGGAGTAAAAAGAGAGACCGAAGCAGGAGTCCCAGGAAATCCAAAGATAAAGAAAAATCTAAGTACAGATGAAAGATGAAGAATCCAACAGGAGTGGCTAAAGGATTTACTCTTGTCTAACTTAGAGTAATATTTGTTCAGATTTTGAATCAAGGCAGTTAAAGACTCTGCTTGTTTCCCCCCCTATATTCTAATTGTGCCCCTTTTAGGTTAATTATGATTGTGTGGGCACAGAAAGACAAAGAAGTGAACATTTTTTTTGTATACTTTTTTACACTAATTTTATTGTTATACATAAATAGTAGTCTTCATTTTTCAAGTTTTTCACATTTTCCACTTTAAAAAATGAAGTATTTCATACCTACAAAAAAACATGTATATATGGTAAAAATAATAATTATCTTTGTACCCATCAGCCAGCTTAGGAAATGAATATTACCTGCATTTTAGAAGTCCTGTATGTCCCCTCTCCTTCTCAAGTAATTATTATTATAAATTTTGTGTTTGTTATTTTCTCTCATTATAGTTTTACAACATCTGTATCCCTAAATGAAATGTTAAGTTTTGTACGTTATTGAATTTTATATAAATGGTATAACGTATGCTCACTTCTGTGACTTGCTTTTTTCAACTTAGCGCTTTTTGAGAATCACTCATTTTTATTGCTGTGTAGTTTATGGATAGACCGCAGTTCATCCATTTTTCTGTGGGTGGGTGGATGTTTGGGGTGGGTTTGGTTTGGTTTTGCTATTGCAAACAGTGCTGCTATGAACTTTGCATGTCTGGGAGGAACACTGCTTGGCCACGTGGTCTGGGTGTCTTCGTTTTACAAGATGATGCCGAATTGTAGCATGCAGTGGGTGTACCCGCTTATGCCCTACCAGCGCTGTGTGAGTTACCTTCATCTCATGTTATCTCCAGCACTTCTTAATTTTGGACTTTGTAATTTTGCCACTCTAGGGGAGCTTAAGTGGCATTTTCTTGTGGTGTCCAGCAAGAAGACTATTACATTCTTTGTTGTTCTGTATGTAATGTGTTCTTTTTCTCTGGCTGCGTGTAAGTTTTTGAGTTTTAAACAGTTTGATTATGGTGTGCTTGGTATAGTTTTTTTGATATTTCTTCTGATGGGGCTATTTACCTGTAGTTTTATGGTTTTCATCAAATTTGGAACATTTTTGGCTACTATTTCTTCAGTTATTATCATTATTTTTGTCTTCCCTTTCCTCTCACTGCTTTCCCTCTGGGACTTTAGCTGTATGTTAGGCCACATTCAATTGTCTCCCAAGTTTAAGTCTTTTTTTCCTTTTTGTATGCCAAATTGGACAGTTTCCATCATGTCCTTGAGTCCATGAATCTTTTCCCTTGCAGCATTCAGTCTCTTGTTAATTCCATTCCGTGTATTTTTGACCTCAGACATTAGTTTTTTTATTTTTATTTTCTTTAACCTTCACCAGAGGATATTTTCCCCATTGCTTTTCAGAGAGAGTGGAGAGAGAGGGACAGAGAGAAACATCTCTCTTGATGTGAGAGAGACACATGGACTGGTTGCTTCCCGCACGTGCCCCAACCAGGGCCGGGGATCGAGCCTGCAACTGAGGTACGTGCCCTTGGCCAGAATCGAACGCGGGACCCTTCAGTCCGAGGGCAAGCGCTCTAACCATCGCGCAAACCAGCTAGGGCCAGGCATTGTACTTTTAAGTTTCATTTTGGTCTTCTCTACCTACCATGTCTTTCCTTAACACGCTCATGCATTTTCCTATTTTGAACATCTGGAGTATATTTCTGGTAGGTGTTTTGGTGTTCTTGACCATTCTGTCATCTGGGCCATTTCTGGTTTGTTTCTGTTGGTTGATTTCCCCCCACCCTCATTATTGGGTTGTATTTCCTTCTTTGCATGCCTGGTAATTTTTGAATTTTATGTTGTTCGGTGCTGGAATTTTTTATATTCCTTTAAATATGTTGAGCTTTGTTCTGGAACCTAATTAAGTTACTTGGAAACAGTTTGATTCTTTGAAAGCTTTCTTTTCAACTTAATGAGGTGGGACTACAATAGCCTTTAGGGCTGATGTGGCCCACTGCTTAGGTGATACCTTCCTGCACAACCTGCCCTATGCCTGGTCTCTTACGAGATTTCTCCATTCTGGCTTTGGGGATGAAAGCTGTTCTAAGCCCTGTGTGAATTCCCAAACTGTGCCACCTGTTCTTGCCTGGTGGTTCTGTCCCATCGTTGGGTAGTGTCCTCACATGTATACACTGACTGGTATCTGGCTGAAGACTCAGGGAAACCCTCTGTGGACCTGGAACTCTCCCTGTGTGGTTCCCTCCGCTCTCTGGGACTGCGCCCTACACACTTGATCATGGCTGTCCTAAGTTCTCTACCCATGGAGACGCCCAGGCTCTTTGGTTTCCAGGGCTACAGCCTGGAAACCATGCAGTGCGCTCGGGCCATTGTAGGACTTTACTTCAGAGTCGCTGTCCTATTGTCCTACATCTGAGAAACTGTTGTTTCTACGTTATACAGGTTTAGTTGGGAAGGTAAATCCTGCCCCTGTTAATCCATTTTGCCTGGAGTGGAAGTCTTGTTTGAATTTGGGCATCTTATACATTCTCATTCCTGAGTGCTCTCTGTGAAAAGTGTTTTTCATGAGTTTTGCCCATTTTATGTTAAGCTGTTGTCTTACAGATTTTTTTTAAGCACCTAGTTTTTAAAAAAATATAGATTGTGGATATTTTTGCTATTAGATGTTGCAAACATCTTTCAGTTTGTGGCTTATTGTTTCACCTTTCTATTGATGCACTCGGAAGAGCCCAAGTTTTAAATTTCTGCTCAGCTTTTTAATATGAAAAAATTCATACATTTATAGAAGCACAAAACCTGAACATCCATATGCCCTCCACCCAAATTTATTAGTTAATAACATTTTGTTGTTGAACAATTTGAAAGTAAGTTGAAAATACAATCACATGTCACCTTTCAGTGTTTCACCATGCATTTCTTCAAAAGCAAGTGCCCTCTATAACCACAATACTATTATCAAACAAGATCAACAGCAGTCCCATAATATATAGTCTATATTCAGATTTCCCTGATCATGTCAAGAATGCTACTTTTAGGTGTTTGTTTTTAAATCCAAACTCAGTCAAGGTTCACGCACTATGTTGTTCCTGTCAGTTTACTCTCTTAACCTAGAAGAGTTTCTTATCCATCCATCTCTACCTCCCTTCTTTTTAATGACATTGATTTTTTGAAGAGTTCAGGCCAGTTGTTTTGTAAAATGTTCCACTTCTGGAATTATTTTATGGTATCATCATGGTGTCTTCTAACCTCTTTATTTCTTGTAAACTGGAAGTTAGAACTAGATGTTTGATTAGAATTAGGTTTTTGTATTTTTAAGTAGATATTCCTAAGTTTAATGTCAAATTTATTAGCTTTTTTCTGTGTGTTTTGTGCCTTTTGTATTTTGTTTAAGAAATCCTTAATAAAGATATTCTATATCCTAAAGGTTATAAATAAAGCTTTGTTTTTCTACATTTAAGTCTTTAATCCACATTGAATTGTGTGTGTGTCTATGGTGTGATATTGGGATCCAAATTCACTTTTTTTGCGTATGGATATGCCCAGCTGACAAAACGCATTAACGAATGGCTCACCCACTGCTTGTTGGCCGACTTCCATTTCTGTCGGACAGGTTTCTGTGTGTGTGCGGGCTTTGTCCATGGGCTCTGCTCCCTCGGTTAACTTTCTCCTGCCGGCAATACCAAACATCTCTATTTCCGTAGTTTTATAGAAAGTATTTAAGCGAGCCCCCGCCTGTTTTGTTAGGAATGCCTTCGCCCTTTGTTCTGTGCAGTTTTGGAACCAACTTCTCAGACTGTCCAGAGAATTCTGTCGGGACTCTAATTGCCTTTGCTTTCTAATGGTAGATGGTTTTGTGGGGGGAAAGTCTTCATGATACTGAATGTTCCTGTTCATAAAGACAGCATAGCCTTCCTTTTAGTTAAGTTCTTAGGATTTCCTTTATAAAGTTTTGAACTTCTTTTGTTAAATTTACTCCTGGTTTCCCTATCCTAATGTTCTATTATCAATCGTGTCTTTTAAAAGTATGATTTTCCTGTTTCCTCACCTAAGAAGTTTTACATATATTTTTAAATTTTTATTTTTTAGATAATTTTAGATTTATGGAAGGGTTACCAAAATAATTTGTGTAACATCCTGTGCAGAGGCCAAGCTCATCTTTGTCTCATTCCGGTCTTAGTACTTGTGCTGCTGAAGTGAGCACAGAAGTTATATTTTCGATTACTGCTCTTATGTCCAGACATTTTACTAAATTAAAATATGTAAGGTTTTGGGGGGGGGGGTTGGGGGGTAAGTGGACAATAATATCTGCAAATAAGAATTGTTTTTCTTCATTATTTTAAAATGTATTTTTTAAACTATGTATACATGCACAGTGTAAAAATATCACAGGAAAAACAAGTCTGATTTCAAGGTCTACCCTGACCTCCATCATTGCAGAGCTGGGAAGATGCCTGCACATGGTTTGTTTTCTTTCTAGCCTAGTCTTTCTCTGAGGGTGAGCCCTTCTAGTCTCCTGGCTTTATGTGAAGATTTTTAAAAAGTGTTTTTTTAAATATTTTTTAAAGTTGATTTTAGAGAGGAAGGGAAAGGGAGAGAGAGAAACGCCAATGTGAGAGAAACATTGGTTGCCTCCCGCATGCACCCCGACCGAAGACCTAACCTGAAACCTGGGCATGTGCCCTGACTGGGAATCGAACCGGCGACCTTTGGGGGCATGGGGCGACGCTCAACCAACTGAGCCACAGCTGCCAGGGCTTATGTGAAGGTTTTAGATTCAGCTTCCCAGCTCTCAGGCCCAAAGCCTAGTCTTCATCAGCATCCCTCCTCACTGCTGGCCTGAGGCCTTTAGTCCCCAAGCTCTGCACTGTACTTGATTCGTAGCCATCAATAGAGAAGATGGTAACAATGTTACATAGAAAACTATCACCCTGAATAGAGAAAGAGAAATACTGTCCATACAGAAGACTCTAAAATGTGGCCTAAAGGATGAGCAAGAGAGAAATAATGGTTGGATGTGACAGGAGTGGTGAGAAGAAATAACTCTGAAGCTTGAATTCAATAGGTTCAGTGGAAAAATAAAAGTAGTAAAACTGAGCCTAGAATTTCAAGGAACAATTGTCCTTAATTGCAAAAGCTGACACTGTAGGTATGAAAACCTGTCATTTTTTACAAGAGATGTGTGGATGGAAACAAAGCTCTATTAATCCGGGAGTGATTTTACTGGCGATGACCTCCAACCACAGTGTCCATCAGGTACCCTTGACTTACAGGGCAGTCCTAGTGCTATGTTACCACTATTATCATCTAGGCTAAAGCAACCATGTTATTTTGAGATTCAGATTGCTCACTCATTATAACTTGGCTGTAAAGTTCCAGGCTGATCTCTTTTACCAGTTGAATTTTGAAAGATTTTGATCAGAAACTATTAAAGGCTCAAGGTAGAGAAACTTTAAGTAAGTTTATACTTACACAAGTGGTTTTTAATAAATTGGTTGCTTTTGAGTTATTGAAAGATATATTTCATATGTTTTCCACTGATCATAAAAAATTTTCATCTCAAGTTTGACATTTCTTACCCATCTAGACTGAGTCACAAAGACTGCATAATAGATAGTAAAATCGAAATCACAGAGGCCCTACCTTTCAGTGGCTGTTGCTATGAAACTGTTTTGATGGGAAATTTTAGAGAAGCTCGGGCTTCCTGTTATTAAATGATAGACTATGGAGATCCCCTTAATTTTCAAAGTTTTCTCTTTAAGCAAACAATCTCAATTCTTGCTACTGGGACGGTCTTTATTGTCACCCTCTTACCCACCCAGGACTGCTGATTAGGGTTCGTTTTTTGCCTCCTCTCCTGTTCCTTGGGTATGGAATGGGCAGATGGGCGGGGGTCTGAGAGGTGTTTTATGTGCAGTGAGAAAGTTGTATTGCTATTACCTATTTTGCCTAGGACACTAGGAAGCTTGAGACACCAAAAGGACTCAAATATGGCCACACGCTGGCAAGAGAGCTTGTCTAACAGAGAACTTAGGAAAGCATGGCTTTGTTGTCGTGAGTCTAGAATAAGACCACACTCACCGCTGGTTCCTGAAAAAGAGACAAGTTTTGTTTTGTTTTGTTTCCTCCAAGGGTACCTCGGTCTGGCGGGGAGAGCTTGGGATCCTGAGTCAGAAAAGTTGAGTCAAGAGCAAGGGCAAGACCACAACAGAGGACTGAAGAGTGACGGGCATCGGAAGGGAGGAGGGAATTAGGGAGAGGGGTGCACGGAATGCAAAGCCGGGAAGCGTGGATGGATTTGCCAGGCAGCCGGAAAGCAGAACATCTTCCTAGTGGAAGATGCGGCTCTGGGGAGTTGAGAAAAGCTACTCGGGGAGTTGAGAAAAGCTACTCTGGGAGTTGTATGCAGGCTCTTCACCAAGGGTTGGCCCCCAGTTCCTCAGGTGGCACTGCCTACGAGTCACTCAATATCTCCTGCACGCATGGCCCCCGATCCAGATTGGTATCACAGGCTTCGCAGAGATGTGTAAGCTGAAACCTGGGCACCACAACAATAGAAAAAGTCACACTGTCTTTGCTACATAGTCACTCACTTGTAGAAAGTAATGGCCTTGTAGAAAGTAATGCAAGTATCTTTGGAATGGCCATGGATGGCCATGCTTTTAGGAAATCTCTGACATGGGGTAGGGTCAGAATAGGACCAGCTCGCGGACGGGCGTTCCCTTGACCTGCGCTGTGGGATGTGGGGAGGGCTGGCCTGGAGCCGTCCTGGGAACTGGCCCTGGCCTCACTTATCTTTGCTCTCTGGCACGTGGCGAGCCCCCCGGGTGGGGAACTGGCCTCACACACTCTGCAATCTCAGCAGATGGCAGGAACGCATTGTAAACATTGCAAGTTCTGTTTCATTGTTACATCGATAATTATCTACTACTCATTGTCTGGAAACAAAGCGAAGATACACATTTGTGTCCTCTTCCCCTAGCACATGCTTATGGGAAATAATGACCGGCCTCCCCGTCAAATCTGCTTTATCTTCGGGTCTGTCCTAAGTGTCCTGCTGCACATCCAGCTCGTGTGGGCGCAGGCTCCGAGGCCTGGCGGCCGGCCCTGCGGGCACGAGGGCTCACTCTCAGCTCCTCTCGCCGCCGTCGCCTCACCCGGGAGTGTGCCCAGCTGAGCGAGTGGGAACCATGGCAAACAACCCCGAGGGAAGGAGTTTGGGGAATTGAGCGCACCCTAGTTTCCCAGGGCTGCCATTACAAATCACCGCTAACCAGGAGGGTTAAAACAACAGAAATCTATCCTCACGGTGCTGGGGGCGAGAAGTCCAGCACCTCACGCCAGCAGGGCTGTGCTCCGCCGAGGGCTCCGGGGAAGGGCCCTCCCTGCGCCTCCCGGCTCCTGGGGATGCTCCTTGGCTTCCATCTCCTCTTCTCTCTACCTGCCCTTCTACCTGTGGCTCTTCTGGGTCTCTGTATCCAAATCTCCTTTTCCTTTCTCCTATGAAGACACTAGTCGCTGGAGTGAGGGCCCACCCTAGTCCAGGATGGCAGCATCTTAGCTTGATTACATCTGCAATGACCCTATTTCCAAATAAAATTACAGTCAGAGATACTGGAGGTTAGGACTCGAACATATCTTTTGGTGGAGGCACAATTCAACCCATTTCAAGGGGTGAGGTGTTTGCAAAGTTCAAGAAAAGCCACTGCAGCCCTAGCCTGTTTGGCTCAGTGGTTAGAGCGTCGGTCTGCAGATTGAAGGGTCCAGGGTTTGATTGCAGCCAAGGGCATGCACCTCAGTGGCAGGCTCAATCCTGGCCCTGGTCAGGGAGCATGCGGGAGGCAACCAATCGGTGTGTCTCTCTCACATCCGTCTGTCTGTCTGTCTCTCTCCCCTTCCACTATCTCTGAAAAGCAGTATCATCACTCACTGTGTGCCTTCAATGAGGTGCCTCCACCTGTTTCCCATAGACCTCCTGCTTTTTGACTCATGGTCTGTCTTCCTAGCAATGGATAGAGTATTAGACCATCTCATGCCTCCCTTGGGGCTTTTTGTGAGAGAACTGGACTCCAGAAACTTTATTTCAATCCATAGGAGCTGTATGGTGCAACAGTCTTAGGGAGATTTTTCCAAAGTGCCAACTTATTTAGGTTAGGTAGACACAATCTCCGTCTCAGTAGATATGTTTCCAGGACCAAACACAACAGCATTTGAGCCCCGGGCTAGCAAGTCCAACACTAACAATAGGGCAATGAATGCAGTAGTCAAGGCTGGAGAAAGAACTGCATAAGTTCGAGAGTGCCTTAGAAAATCATTACTTTTCTTACCATTCATTGATAAAAAGGCCTGCAATCCTTCAAAGGTTCGACAGACTCTGGGGAGCCAGGTCCTCTCCATGAGTGGGGTTCATCTATCACTTTGGGATAGTCAGTTTCCCCAACCTGGTGACTTCGTGAAAAAGCCTTTATAGCTTGTGTGTGAAAGAATATATTAAATGATGACTCAGTTAATTGCATTTTTTAAATGAAAACATATATTTTTTAAATTTACCTTTATTGTTGAGAGTATTACAGGTGTCCCTTCCCCCCCCAATTGACCCCCTCCACTTCGCTCCCACCTCCTCCCCAGGCCTTCACTTCATTATTAAATGTGTCCATGGGTTATGCATATATGCATATAACTTCTTTGGTTAATCTCTTCCCACCCTCCAACCCCCTTCCCTCTTTCCTCTGAAATACGATCACCTGTTGCATGCACCAATGTCTCTGGATCTATTTAATTTGTCAGGTTCATTTGTTCATTAGCTTCTTCTTAGAGAAGACCCTTCAACTTTTCCTGTAGTGCTGGTCTGGTGGTGATGAACTCCTTTAGCTTTTTCTTATCTGGGAAGCTCTTTACCTGACCTTCATTCTAAATGATAGCTTTGCTGGGTAGAGCAATCTTGGTTGTAGTTCCATGTTTTCCATCACTTTGAATATTTCTTGCCACTCCCTTCTGGCCTGCAAGGTTTCTGTTGAGAAATCAGCTGACAGTCGTATGGGTGCTCCCTTCTATGTAACTAATTGCTTTTCTCTTGCTGCTTTTAAGATTCTCTCTTTGTCTTTAAACTTTGGCATTTTAATTATGATGTGTCTTGCTGTGGGCCTCTTTGGGTTCCTCTTGTTTGGGACCCTCTGTGCTTCCTAGACTTGTAAGTCTATTTCTTTCCCCAGGTAGGGGAAGTTTTCTGTAACTATTTTTTCAAGTAGGTTTTCAATTTCTTGGTCTCTTTCTTCCCCTTCTGGCACCCCAATAATACGAATGTTGGGCCCCTTGAAGTTGTCCCAGAGGCTCCTTATACTATTTTCATATTTCTGGATTCTTTTTTCTTTTTGCTCTTCTGGTTGGGTGTTTTTTGTTTCCCCATGTTCCCAATTGCTGATTTGATTCTCAGCGTCCTCTACTCTACTGTTGATCCCCTGTAGATTAGTCTTCATTTCAGTTTGTGTAGCCTTCATTTCAAATTGGTACTTTATTATGTTATCAATTTTCTCAGCTATTTCCCTAATAGTCAGCTTAAACATCCTTATAAACAAAAATCTGAACTCTGTATCTGTTAGCTTGCTTGGATCTATTTCATTTAGTTCCTCTTCTAGAGATTTCTTCTGTTCTTTCCTTTGTGACATGTTTCTTTGCCTCCACATTTTGGCTGCTTCCAGGTGTTTGTTTCTATGTATTAGGTGATCTGCTATGTCTCCTGGAATTTGTAGAGTGGCTTTGTGTAATAGGAGTGCTGTAGGGTCCAGTGGCTCAGCCTCCCCAGTCACCTGAGCTGGGCCTTCTAGGTGCTCCCCTGTGTGGGCTGTGTGCACTGTCCTGTTGTAATTGAGCCTTGGTTGCTGTTGGCATCACTGGGAGGAATTGACCCCCAGGCCAATCAGCTGTGAGGACCAGCTGCAACTACAGCCAAAGAGCTGCTGTGCTGGAGACACCCCTATGGAGCAGGATTTACTTCAGTGGAGCTCTGGTGTTCACAAAGTGCGCCCCTTGAATGTCACTCATGGATGTGGTAGGGTTGTAATCCCACGTGGTCGAGTCTGACTACCAGGTGCACTGTCTCTGGGGCCTCCTGGGAGGTGCAAAGTCAGCCTCTGCCAGTGCCCTGCCCAGGGCCCCCCAGCATGAGCTACACAGCAAACCGTAGTTGGCTGCTACTTGTGCTGGGCTTGGAGGTGTCCAGGAGAGGCCAAGCTATGAGCCAATGCAGGCTGCCACTAGTGCCAGGCCTGGGGCCACTTATCAAGCCATATGGAGCCCGCTGCTGCTTGTTTGGGAGATTTTAGGAAAGTCCCAAGCATGAGGCTTGAGAGGCCACTTGCACAGTAAAGCCCCTGGAAATGGCCTGGTTGAGCCTGCAGGTGGGGAGCGGCGGGGCCTCTGGGAATCACGGACCGGGGCCACCAGGGAGGTTAGTCCCTCCCCGAGTGTCCTGGTCCTTTCAAGCTGCTGCCTGGCGCTGGGCTCAGAGGGAGCAGGTCTGAGTGAGTCCGTGCGAGGGCCCTTTGAGAGGAGCTACTGGGGCTCCCGCAGCCTCCGCGACCCTCAGTGACAGTCCCCGCTGGTTTCACAACCCACAATTGTGGGGGGCATCTCTTCCCAGCCCTGGAGCCCTGGGCTGGGGGCCTGCTGTGGGGCTGGGACCCCTCCCTCCTCCGGGAAACCTCCGCAGCCGAGATTCCCTCCCAGGTTTACCCCGCAGCACCGGGTGTGGGCCCGCGGCCGCTTCTCCACGATTCAGCCCCGATTCGCGTTGCCTCCGCCCCTCCTCCCGGTCTCGGTGCTTCGTCAGCTCCCTGGTTGTGGGGCTTCTGTGCAGCCGGATCTCAGGAAGCTCTGAGTGACGGTGGTTCTGTATTTTAGTTGTAATTTTGATGTGGTTGCGGGAGGCGGCGGATGAAGCTGTTACCTACGCTGCCATCTTGTTTCCCATTGGAAATACTTTTTAAAAAAACAAAAACTTTTAAAGTTTTTCCTGAGCTGAGTTACTTCCCCTTGAGCCTGAGTCCCAGGCATAGGGATCACGTCATGCTTCCTTGTGCCTCTGACCCCGCACCTCGATTCTCTCCCCCCCCCCCCCAATGCCCCAGAGCCCCAGACTCCTGGAACCTGTCCTGGAGAGTCAACCAAGCCATCGACTCATCCCCAAGGCCACCTCGGCCTCTTCACGCAGATTTGCTACTCCCTCTTTGATGGAACCTCCAGTCCAGCGGTCCTCAATTGGGGGCGATTTTGCCCCCAAACCTGACAATGTCTGGGAACATTTTTAGTTGTCACAATGTCAGCAGGTTGTGCTACTGGAATCTAGTTGATAGAGGCCAGTGGTGCTGCCAAACACCCTACAACGCCCGGGACAGTCCCCACAGCAAAGTGTCATCCAGCCCAAATGTCAGCGGTGCCGAGGCTGAGAAACCCTGCTTTGGTCTAACAGTTAGCGTGTGACTTAGCTCTTGGTTCACAGCCGTGTCTCCACTCTTCCGTTGGTGCTCTGTTCTCAGCCTGGAGCATAGTGTGAGATGAAATTGAAATGCGCTTAACAGGGTTTTTATTGCTGGGACCCATGCAGTTGTTTAAGATGACATCTCAGGTGGAACACAGAGGAAGTGACACATAGAGTTTATTTAATAAACTAAAAGTGTTTTAAATTAGATTACTGGCTGAGCCACCATAGCAATGACAACTGCTTCTCCACGTGTTTTCCTGTGTGTATTGTGGGCGCGCACATTCCTATTGATGACTGAGAGGGTTGTTTCACTTGTCTCTGTAGCCCTCTGATTTTTTTTTAGTGTTTCCTGGGTGGTAGACTTTGCCATAATAAGTTCTAATAATCCTTCCTTTATTAAAGCATGTGCTCATACTAATAATACTAGCCATCTGTTGAGCACTTAATATAAAGTGCTGGTCTAAGCACTTTATATGCATGAATTAATTTAATTCTCATAATATCATTACGAGGTAGATATGATTATTATTCCCATTTTACATATGAGGAAACAGAGGCACAGAGAGGTTAAATAATTTGCTCAAGGTTACACAGCCAGTAAGTGGTAGGGCAGACTCACTTTGAGTTTATGACACCAAACTGCTTATCATAATACACTTAGATCCTACTGGGGTTCAGGACAGGCTACGCCAAAATCTGCCACAGTGGCATATTGATTATTTTGAATTAAAGTTACTTGAGAAACAGCGAGGGGAAAAAAAAAAAAAAGACACCCTCCCCACCCCTCCCCCACGCTTTCCCCTGAAAGCAGGAACTAAGTCTCCCAGGTGAGAGTGTCCTCCCTGTACCGGAGCCAGGGAAATCGAGTCGGAGAAGCTATATGAACAAACATTGCTACTTCCTCATTAGTTTTCTAACCCAAATAAACCCTTTTGTTTCGTCCAGTCTTCACAAGTAATGGCTTCTTTGTTTAAAAATGGCACATAAACAGCCTGCTTTAGTCAGTTCAGGGTCCTGTTTTTATGAGACCTCTAAACGTATGAATTTAATTGTTTTTTTTTATCCTGTTTCTCTTTGCATCTATTTGTTGGACCAGCCAGTAAGAACTAAGAATTTCCCCCGTCCCCTGATAATTTTTTCTCATATGATTCATCAAAATAAATTCCAGATCATGATTAAATATCCGATTATAGCCCGGGGCCAGTGTGGCTCAGTGGTTGAGCATCGACCTATGAACTAGGAGATCTTGGTTCGATTCCGTCAGGGCACATGTCCCAGTTGCAGGCTTGATGCCCAGCAGGGGGCGTGCAGGAGGCAGCTGATCAAAGACTCTCTCATCATTAATGTTTCTCTCTCCCTCCCCCTTTCCCTTACTCTCTCTGAAATCAATAAAAACATGTTTAAAAAAACCCTACCTGATATAAAAAATAAAAACTTACAACTTAATAGAAAATATAGGAAACTTGCTTTACAATCAGGATAGGGAAGAATTTCTTAAGATTCAAATAGTGTTAAGTGATGAAGGAAAATCCAATTTTTTTTCTATTTTGTTTATTTTGTTTTTTAGATTCCACATATACATGAAGTCATAGGTTGTTTGTCTTTCTCAGACTTATTTCACTTAGCATGATACTCTCTAGGTCCATCCATGCTGTCACAAATGGTAAGAGTTCATTCTTTTTTATGCCCTAGTAATATTCCATTGTATAGATGTGCCACAGCTCTTTTTACCCACTCGTCTATTGATGGGGAAAAGCCAGTAATTTTGACTACACAAAAGTAAAAACTCCTGTAGGCCAGAACATCATAAACAAAGCTAAGAAATGAGTAGTAGACTGGGAGCAGCTAGTTCTGGCATGTACGAAAGATAAAAGATTAGTATGAGAGAGGTGTAAAGATTAACATCAATCGATAAGGAAAATGCTACACCATAGGGAAATGTGCAGTGCAGGAAAAAAGAGGAAAATCACACAGCCAGTCAACATATGAAAAGGTCCTCAAGTTCACTCGTAATCAGGGAAATGAAAGTTAAAATAACTATGAGAAATGATGTACCATTTCTCACATATCAGATTGGGAAAAAGCAAAGTGTCCCCCACACCCAGATGTTGGTGAGGAGACAGAGAGACAAGAAGTCCCCACACTGCTGGTGGAAGGGCCACTGGAGAGCTGTGGGTGGTATCTAGGAGCTGAACCTTTGCAAGTCCACGCCACCACTGCCAGTGCCTTCGCTCTGTTTAGCTCCGAGAAAACGAATCCTACACCAGGAGACTGTTCCTGGTGCTCACTGGGGCTGTAGATGGAGGGGAGGCAGCCAAGCCAGGGGTCCTGACCTGGGACCACCCGTGGGCTTCCAGGGCTCCGTGAACCACTGAAAGGGCATCACATGTCACCTATCTGTGAGTCTCTATTCCTCCCTGGGGGGAGGACCTGAACCACGCATTTAGGATCCAGCCTCAACACCTCCAGGCGGCTCCCTGGGAGCACAGACCTGTGTCTCACCACAAGGGCCTGAGTGGGCAGAAATAGGCTAGTTTTTAAAAAATATATATTTTTATTGATTTCTGAGAAAGGAAGGAGGGGGAGAGAGAGAGAGAAACCTCAATGATGAGAAAGAATCATGGATCAGCTGCCTCCTGCACGCCCCCTACTGCGGATGAGCCTACAGCCAGGGCGTGTGCCCTGACTGGGAATCAGCCATGACCTCCCGGTTCATGAGTCCACACTCAACCACTGAGCCACCCGAGCCGGGCGAGGCCAGTTTTAAACAAAGAAGGAGAGTGCTGCCCTGCTTTTCTCTCCACACTCTAATAGCTTTTAGAGACCTGAGGACACACGAGCAATATGCAGACACTTCCACTGCCAGTGGGAATCTGCTGCCTCCTCTTAAGCCTCTCATAGGCAGACGCTAGTTTGGGGTCCGTGATGTTGTAAGTAAAATCATTACCTCTGGCAGACTTTACTTCCTGTTCAATTGGGAATAAATAGCCTAAATCAGGGTTTATTGCATTCAGCTTCCCAGAATCATGGCAGCTAAATCAGTTAAACTAGAGAGGAATCGAGACCAGGTTTCTCTCAATCATACACTGGAAGGGCACCATATGCTGATTTTTTTCTTCTGCAAACAGCTGAGTGACAATTTTCCTGGCCTATATAGTGTCTCCAAGATTTCAGACACGGAATTAATTCTGGGGCCTCTGACAAATGCTTACCTTCTGATAGCTGAACAGATTCAAATGTTTCATCTGTGAAACGGTTTGGTGCTGGCCACGACGGTGTCTGTCCTGTACGGAGGTGCTCTTCACCTGGGGCTGCATATAAATCAGGATCCCTAAGTTTCATCGCTCAGGTTCACCTTTCATTAGGTGCACAGCATGGTGGCACTCGGCAGTCTCCTCAGAGAATTCCTTCCTTGCTAGCCTAGGACTGAGAAAAATGTGCCTTGTTCATGTAGTATGTGGAAGAGATCATCCAAGGAACCCATTGGTACTATGTCCCTAAGTTCTGTTGTTTTATTTGGCTAGATGCTCAGAGAACAAGGCTTTTGGACCATATTATAGCACATTTCCCCATAGAAACACCTTCCCCGAGTTGAGGTGCAATGACTCAGCTTTTACTGAGGCTTCTGGTGAAGGCTGGGCAGTTGAAGACCCCCTCCCCCCACATCATCTATAGGATTGGACCTAAAGATATCATCTGATATGTTGCTCAATTATAGATTTCTATTAACGTTTAATACCAGGAAAATATTTCTCTTGAAAACCCTGCAGGCTTTACTGGGGATTTTGGAAGCTGAGAGGCCCTGTGATCATATTAAAAGGGTGTATTTTAGAGCCTGGAGGGCAGTCCTGGGTTTCAGTCCTGACTCGGAGTCAACTTGGGCAATTTTAGTTACTCTTTCCCAACCCCAATGACCTCATCTCAAAAATGGGAATAATAATTCCTGTGCAGTTGTGGGGATTCGGGACACTCTGATGGAAAGTACCAAATACACTGGAGGTGTTGACAAAGGGCAGCTGTTGTTAGAAAATCCATCAAAGCTCGAAGTAGTGATCAAAGTGACTATTTTAATCTAGGTTTCTAGTATTCTTTTTCCTATTGGTCTCAGATTGTACTTTTAATGTTTATGTCAACAATCCCAGTCTGTGTGTTTTAATATTCTAGACAGCCTCAACCCTTCTGTGGGAGACATATGGGGAATAAATAAAGGAGTGAATTCCAGTTACCAGGTGCCATACTTACTGCCTCAGCACCAGCTCCCAGGCTCTAAACCCAGCCCCACCAACTGGCTGGCTGCGTGTCCTTGGACCAGTCACTGTGGAGGAGACTGACTCATCATGTGACTGCTGCCAGGCCCTCGGCTAGATCTGGGCCAAAACAGAGGTTGCTTCCTATAAATCCCTCAGAGAGTGTCTGCCGGACCCCTCACCTGTGCCCCAGGTGTGCTTGTTCCCCGATTCCTGGGACAGGCCATTGCCCTATCCCAGGCAAGCACGGAAAGCATTTCGCCCTTACCTGGGGCTGGTCACGCCCAGTGCCCCTACCCACCCTGCTCTGTTCGAGATCACTCTTTCGTGCCGGCCACACGGGGAGGATATTCTTCATCTTGCCAAGCTCAGCCTCGTAAGTTCCCTTAATAAACTCTCGATGGAGGGGTGGACTGACCAGCCTCTCTCTTCAGTCCCGGGCCCTGGGAAACGGTCCCCACAGTAGCCTGAGAGACATTGTGTTTTGTTGGGAGGCGGGCTATTGTGCTGTTCAATTGTGTTCTTTGTCTTATTCTGGCCCCTGATGGGCATCCCCAGGTGCAGGAAATAAAGGCAGAGTCTGGGGTCTGTCGCCCGTATCCACTAAGGCTGCACGACGCTGTGGTCAGGTAGGTGGGCCTGGGGTCAGGCTCCCGGCCACAGTGACACAGAAGCAGCTGCCCAGCCCTTGCAGGGCTCAGCGAGCGGAGCCCAGGATCATATCCCTGACGGAGGCAAGGACCCTGGTCCCCCAGCCCGAAGGGCTTGGTGATTTCCTGGGACTCTGTGATGGGAGGGTCCTCCTCACGCCCACGCTCCCTGTCCCCTTATCCGCACAGTCACTTCTGGTCTCTCCCTCGCCCGGTGCCGTGTTTTTCTTTATAAGGCTGTGAGCCCTGACGGCCCTGGGAGCGGGCGGGATCAGCTGCTCCGCTCAGCTGCAGGCCTGGGTGGGACCTCGGGCCGGAAGTTTTTGCCCAGGACGGTTGGCGCTTCTGTCGCTCTGGGCACCTCCTGGCTTCCCTGTGCAGCCAGCCCTGCTCTCACCCAGAGTTCGTTTGCATGCGGCTGTTAAACTTTGATTCGGTGACTCATGCTGTGGCCTGGGCTTGAAGTCTGCCTCCCTCATTTGGTTGCTTTCTTCCTTTCCTTTTTTTTTTTTTTTTTTTTTTAAAAAAAAACCCAAAGCAAAAGTACCTTTGCAGCTGAGCAGGACCGTGGCATCCAGGAAGTGGTGCTCGGCATAAGAAGGCTCCCAACGGCCACGTGGGCCAGTGCTGCGCGCCCCAGGCTCAGGGACACCTGGCTGGCTGGGAGGACAGGCGCAGTGCCGCGGCTGCGGGGAGCACTGAGCACCGAGTCCACTGCGAAGACCGAGGGACACCCCTGCTGGTGAGTGCACGTCCCCTGGCTGTCTGTCTGTCTGTCTGTCACACACACCGGGCAGACCTGTGTGGAGAGACACAGAACAGAGTGGGAGGTGCAGGTTGGAGAGCAGCAGTTCTTGGGGTGAAGCATCTAATTTCTCACACCTTCAACTATTGCAAGTGCTCAGATTTTTGAAAAGGGTAAGCATTTTAAAATCCCTTGAGGTGAAGTCCTTGTTCATTTTAGCAAAGTTATCTTTAACCTCAAGGCGCCTTTTGTGGGAGGTTTAATCGGAGGAAGCTCCTGCGTCTCGGTGAAAACGTCTGCTGTAGTCTTTGGGAGGATTTTAGTTTTATGAAATCAGAAGGAGCAGGATCTCAGGCACATTTTAAGCCTTTCTCCACGCTCTTCAAAGCATCTTCTGGACTAGAGATTGATGTGTGGGCGTCCAGTTCCCTGGCGGATCAGGAGCGCGGGGCAGGGGCTCCAACACCATCTCCTCCGGCCTCCAGAGGGCGGCCCTGTGAGGCCCTTAAAATGAATCTTAATCTAATGGCAGTGAAGACACTTTTGGCGAATTCTCTGCTATAATTAGAAACCTCAGCCATGCCCCTAAGATTATAAACTCTTCTCCAAGGCCCAGCGATGCCAGCTCGGGAGTGCCAACCCCTGACATGTGAATAGGCTGGGAGTGGCGTATAGGAGAGGGCTTTGCTGTTTTTAAACTTTGCTTCAGAGTTGCCCTAGGCTACTGATCAGGGCTGTAAATACTCACGTGCACACCTGAAGTAGCCCACAGCAGGGACAGGTTCAAGGAGACCACAGAAGGCCAGGCCAGCCCACCCACGCCCACAGCAGCACTGTTCGCAACAGCCAAAAGGGGGCAGCAACTCAGGCGTCCACCGTGGGATGAATGGATGAGCAAAATGTGGGGCCCACGCTCGCGAAATAGTATTCAACCCCGAAGCCGAGCGAAATGCTACACGTGCTACAACAAAGGTGAATCTTGAAGACACTCGCCTGTGCTGAGTGAAACAAGCCAGTGACAGAAGGACAAACACCGAGTGATCCCACGAGAGACAGAAAGTGGAGGGCGGCTGCCCGGGGAAGAGGGAGGGGGAGAGGGAGCTAGTGTTCAATTGGCGCAGAGTTTCCGTTGGGGAAAATGAAAAAGCTCCGGAGATGGATGGTAGTGAAGTTGCTTAATGCCCTGAACTTCAACACTCTTAAAAATAGTTAAAATGGCAACTTTTATGTATATTTTTACAATTTAAAATATTGTAATTCCCTTAAAAAAAAAAAGCCAGGCGTGGGCTGAGGTCTTTGTCTCTCTGTGACTTCCCCAAAATCTAACGGACTCCACCGAGGGACTCGAGAGCTGAGCTGGACCAGGAAACTTCTGCCCGGACTCCATGTGGAACTTTCTCCCCATCACGGTGACCTCTGGCAGCCACATGTGGCGGGTTTCTCCCTGGAGCTGGCAGAGGAAACCAGGGATAGACTTAGGGGTCCGGGCAGTGCGCTGAATGTGCTCATTCTGGGGCTGACGTGTGGGTTCACCCTGCTCCGTGGCCCTGAGCAGCCCTGGGTGGTATCCTCTTCCCTCGGAGATGGTGGGAACCACGGCTTTGGAGGTCTAGTCTCTCCCTCCCTTCCATTAGCTGTGGGATCCTGGGTAAGTCAGCACAACCTCTCTCTCTTCCTCAGTTTCCTCACCTGCAGCATGAGTAATGAGGTAGCCCTTTCTACCTCCCAGGGGAGTTAGAATTTCCAAAGATACTATACAAGGAAGCACCTTGTGCCTATAAATACTGTGCACACCTGAGTGCCGGCTCTCTACACGTCTCACTCTCTCATTTCTTCCTTCCTCAGTTTCCCTTTTGTTCCTTTCCTGGGGACTCTCCCCCTGAGACTTTACAGACCTTTGGCCTGGATTGGCTGACTCTGGAAGGAGCCGATCGGATCTGAGTCCCACTGTGCGGGGCCCCACTCCCCGCCTGCCTCTGCCTTCCTTCTACGCTGCTCTGTTAGGTCGCCTCTCACTGGGGCTGCCACCTGAGCATGGTGCCTGCCGCTCGCCCTGGGACAGTGTCCGAGGCCCGCGCTCGCCTTTGAAGATCTGCAGTGTTACTGATCATGGGTGCTATTTGTGACTTCCAGTCAAGATTGAGGAAGAAAGCTAAAATGAACTCGCTCACACTTTCAGGCCTTAAAAATAGAGAAGAAAAAGAAGCTGCCAGCGGGGCTGCCGCTCAGAGACCGTCACATCTGAAGGGGGGTGTGACCCGAGGACTGGGGGAGGCTCCTTGAGAACAGTCCCCAGCCCAGGTTTCGCCCTTATTTAGAAGTTTTAAAAGGAAATGAAATTGATTTTGATGTCTCAAGAGGCGAGGGGGGAGCCTCTGAAGTGGGTGGATTTTTCGGTTAATTAAGTCTCTTCGGCAAGGCGGCTCTGTGGGGACTTGAGGGCTCTGTGGGGAGCTGCAGGGGACAGGGCCTCTCCTGGCCGCTCACTCCCAGCCCGGGTGAAAGCCCTGAGTTGGTGTTTTTTTTTTGGAGAACGCTCACGTTTCTGTCATTCCAGAATGCAAAGTTACAAAACTCACAGGACTGTCCTCGTAGCTATTCCTTTGTGACCAAGGAGAAGTCACCTGACCCAGTCCCATTTTGTTTTTTTGCTTGTGCAAGACCAAGACGGTTGCCTCCATCCCGAACATGACTCAGAGCAGCACATCGTTTCTGGCATCTGGTCGCAGGTCCCTGCCAGTCACTATCGAGGACCCTCTCCCCGTGCGCTCTGAGCCTCGGTCTCCTCACTTGTGAAAGGGGAAGGCTTTTATCTGCCGCATCTACCACCGGCCACCAGGGAAAGTTCAAGTAAGAGCCTCAATGAGGAGCTCTGAGAAAATGAGTGTCTATGCTCCCGTCGCCATTTCTTCTCTTTCCTTCTCTCTGAATTGCTTCCTTCCCTCTTTCCTTCCTCTCCCTCCCCCTCTCCCTTCCCTTCTCTCTTTCTTCCAAACCAAAAGAAGTGCCGGGTGCCTGGGTTAGCGGGGAGGCTGCAGGGGGCAGAGGTGGAGCTGTTGAGATTGGGAAGGCTCCATGGAGGACGTGGCAGTGGGGCTGGGCCGGCTGGAGGAGGGACGGGCGCTCCAGGCAGAGGGAAGAGCCCAAGAGAAGGCCTGCGGCCTGAGAGAGCACCGGCCTTCAGGGACAGCGAGCGGCTCCTGGTGTGAGGCTGGGTGAGTGTCCCCCTCTGTGGACACTGGGCCCCAGCTGGACCCCAGCCCAAGGGAACAGCCATCCTGAGAGGGGACTGGTCACTGGTCAAGGGTAGAAGGAGAGGCTGGACTGGAGGTACGGGACCAGTGAGATTGGAAGGTGAGCCTGGCCCAGCGGGGGAGGGCCTTTATGCTCACGCTGGACTTTTGACACTTCCTATGTACGGGACCGAGGCACTTGGAGAAGACATAGAAGTCTTTGATCAGTGGACCAACTTGATTGGAGTTGTGGGTGACAGGTTGGTGAGGAGGCCCTCTGGGGGCCCCTAGGAGAGATGACGTGGCCCTGCTCTGACTGGGCAAGGCCAGCTACTCCTTTGTTGTCCAGGTCTGTGAGGGCCCTTCTGGTCTCTCCTTTCCCCTCAAAGGAAGGTAAGTCATTCCTCACCTGTGTTTTGAAAGAGCATTTTTCTGATCAAAACTATTGTGCTTATCATAATGATTTATGGCTTATTGTTTACATTTGTTGTCTATTTTCCTGAATAGGTTGTGAATGAATTGAAATGAGACCGTGTTTTACTTTGGGTTTCAGCACAGTAGGTGATCAGCGTTTGTTACATGGATGAGTGAATGAATGAGTGAGTGAACAAACTAACTAGGGTGGTGGTGCTGTGAGTGTAAAGGAGAGGATGGTTATGGAAAATGTCCAGGAAGTAGAATTAATGGCCAGTTGCATGTAGATGTGAGAGAAAGAGAAGAGTCACAGGTGACTGAGATATCTTCTTTGGGCCTCTGGGAGATGCCATTTAATGAGATTCAGAACCCAAGAAAAAAATATACAAGGAGAGAAGATAATTTCAGCTTTTGACATTTATTAAAGGGAAATCTATTAAACTCGGATAGACTGGGCACTATGTCAGGTGTTGGTGATTCTGAGGCAAATAGGTCCTAATGCAGTTCACATGTTCTTGAGAAATAGATGTGACAATTCAGTGTGTCATGACTGGTGTGAGCAAAGTGCCTGGTAGATGAGATGAGCAAGCCTCTCATTCTGTCTGTGGAGTTCGAGTTGCATTGAGCTGAATCTTGAAGTTTGCCAAACCAAAGAGCATTCCAGGTGGAGAGGAAACCATATACAGAAGCACAGTGATACCAATGTTCTGGAATACGTGGGGAGCAGGGAGGGATTCAGTGTGGCTCTAGAAAAAGAGCGGGTGGGCCTGGGGTAGGTGGTGAGGTGGACAGGGATCAGTGCCTCGTGGTGACAGCCCGGCAGCCTGCTCAGGAATCTGGTGCCTGTCTTGTAGTCAACATGGGGTCAGAGGATATTTATAATCAGGGGAGACATGGTTGGACTTGTCCCAGAAATACAACGCTGGCTACAACTGGGTGCCGGGCCAGGCGGGATTGAGGAAGGGGACCCCTTTGGAGGGGTTGCAGTGTGCTGGGTATGGGATGAAGAAGGTGGACTGAGGCTGGGTGGGCAGGTGAGCAGTAGGAGATGGAGGTCAGAGGGGCCAGACTGGGGGACTAAGAGACACTGGGCCTCTGTGCTGGGGTCCCGGGTGACATGTCTATAGGCCACCTACACAGGCCCATCTGTGGAAATACTTATTGGGAAACTCTGGATATAAGAAAAATCTTTTTAGTTTTCAACCCCCCTTTCACTCTTAAAAGCTATTAAGGACCCCAAAGAGCTTTTGTTTATGTGGGTTCTATATCTATCTGTCTATCTATCTATCTATCTATCTATCTATCTATCTATCTATCTATCTATCATCTATCTATCTATCTATCTATCTATCTATCTATCTATCTATCTATCATCTATCTATCTATCTATCTATCTATCTATCATCTATCAATCATCTATCATCTACCTATCATCTATCAATCATTTATCATCATCTATCTAGACCTTATTAGAAATTAAAACTAAGAAATTAAAAAATAATCATTCATTTTAAAATAATAAACCAATTACATTAATATAAATGATACATTCTTATGAAAAACAACTCTATTTTCCAAAATAAAAAAAATGTGTAAGAAGACTGGCACCGAGTTACATTTTTGCAAATCTCTTTAATATCTGGCCCAATAGAAAGCAGCTGGAATCTCATATCTGCTTCTGCCTTCAAACTGTTGCAGTATCACATGATGTGTCATCTCTGCAGTACTCCCTGGTACACCCAGGACAGGAAGAGAGTGGGGAAAAAGCGAATGACGCCTTAACATTATTATGAAAATAGTGTTTACTTTGCAGACTCCCTGAGAAGGTCTTGGGTCCCCCCAAGTTTCCCTGGACCACTCTTTGAGAACCACTGATGTAGACTTGGCAAATGTCTGGTGAATGACAGTGTCATGCTGAGTCCCCAGGGCACTTTGTTGAAATAGCATGCATGGCACTTATTTCACAGATTTATAACTGTGTGTGCCTGGTGCTTGGCCAGGGTCTGAGCTGGAAGAGCAGCCGTGGGCTCATCCAGGCAGGGGCTGGGGGGGGCATGAGAAGAGGACCTGGTGGGACCTCCTTCATCGCTGAACAAGTGAGTAGAGGCTGAGCAAAGAGCTGGAAAGATTTAGGAAGAGACTCAGGACAAGTTGTACAACCGAAGGGAGAAGAGAGTTTTGAGAAGGAGGTTGTCCAAAAAAAATTTTTTTTTATTGATATAAGAGAGAGAGGAAGGGAGAGAGAGAGAGAGATAGAAACATCAATGATGAGAGAATCATTGATCGGCTGCCTCCTGCACGCCCCCGACTGGGGACTGAGCCGGCAACCCCGGCACGTGCCCTGACCGGGAATCAAACCACGATTTTCTGGATCCTAGGTCGATGCTCAACCGCTGAGCCACACTGGCCAGACTGTCCAAAAATTTTTGGTTGAAAATAACAAGTGAGGGAATGGCCCACAGTGTCAAAAGCAGCAGAGAGGAATGTGAAGTTGCTGTTGGAGTTGGCAGTTAGGAGGCCACACGTGACTTTGGGGGGCAGTTTTGGCGTTTCAGTAGTCAGTGGGCCCAGGAGGATGACAAATGGGGGACGCAGAGGCCTCTTTGACCAGGAGGTTGGCTGAGAAATGCCCTCCACCTGCCAGAGCCTGTCATTGTTGGTTCGGTTCTGGTTCCAGCACTACAGGGAGAGGCCCACAAGAGAATGAGAAGCCAAGCTGGGAACCTGGAAGGGAGATGTGAATACTGCAGGGGACACCTGCGGGAGACTAGGGACCGAAGGGCAAGCCTGAGATCGATGGGCATGAATGTTCAATTGAGCATGATTTATAACAGGGAAAATGGAAGACAATCTAAATTTTCATTGTTTGGTGTATGGTTAAATACCATCCATCCATCCATCCATCCAACAAATTAGCATTGAGGTTCAGCTATGCCAGGCCCCCATTTTAAATGCTGGAGATACAGTGGGAAGCAGAACAAATGAACAGGTGTGGGAAGATTTCCAAAACTTATTTTTAATAAGAAAAGTGAGTTGTTGAACATTATATACAGCATGACACTATTTATGTAAAAACAATCCCCTAACACAATGTATGTGTGTGTGTATTAGATATGCATGTAAATGCATAGAAAAAATGCTGCGGGGGTGCAAACAAATACTTAGCAGGAGAGGCTGGTGGGGTTGGGGTGTGTATGAAGAGACAGTACATCTTTTTATTCTTATACTCCTGCATTATTTCACGTTTTCACAGTCAATTTATTTTCATGATGACTTCTGTATTTGAAATGTTTTTTTGAAAGATGTAGGTCTTTGTAAGTAGATGAGAGAAGGACCCAGTCTGTCCAGAGTGTTCCTATTGGTTTCATCACCTTTTTGTAAAGATGATCCCCCCTGCACCCCCTCCCCCAGAGGTAGTGATGCCTGGGTAGAAAGGCTCACATTTGGGTTAGGACCTTTTGTTTTAGAGGTTCAGTATGGTCTGAATTAATTGCTAGGGGAAATATCAACGACTTGGTTACCTTGGATATGTATATATAATATACAGTATATACTATTACGTAATAATGTTTGGTTTATTATTATTATTGTGGCACAGCTCTGGAGGCTAGAAGTCTGAGATCAAGGTGTGGGCAGCGATGGTTTCTCTGAGACCTCCCTCCTTGGCTTCTAGGTAGCTGCCTTCTCCTGTGTCTTCATGTGGTCTTCCCTCTGTATCCACCTGTGTTCAAGTCTCCCCTTCTTACAAGGACACCAGTCATATTGGCTCAGGGCCCACCCCAATGGCCTCATTTTAACTTAATCACCTCTTCAAAGACCCCATTTCCAAATGTAGTAGCATCCTCAGGTATCAGGGTTAGGCCTTCGAAGTATGAATTGGGGTGGACGCAATTCACCCCATAACAGGACCTCAGAAACATTCCTTGGGCCTGTGTACAAATGTCCTGAGTACCGGTGGCCTCAGCTGCCCTCAGTGCCTCTGGCTGGTGACCCCTGCAGGGCACTGCGTGGGGCGAAGGCCTCCAGGGCGCACCAGTAAAGCAGTGTGATTGCATCTGAGGCTCCCCAACCACACTGAGCAGCTGAAAATCCCCAAGCAGACCAGGCGTCCCCAACATGATTTCCTGACAGATAAGGTGGGGAGGGAGCACAGGTCACTTGCCCTCAGGCTGCGCAGAAAACACCTGATGGATGCTTTTTCTCTTTAGCTCATGCCGGTCGGGCTCTGCCAGAACGCCGGGGGCAAGACCCTTGCCAGGGGCCTGGCTGGTGCAGCATGGAGCACTCAAGCAAGATGGAGTTTTTCCAGAAGCTAGGCTACGACCGGGAGGATGTGGTCAGGGTGCTGGGCAAGCTGGGCGAGGGCGCCCTAGTCAACGACGTGCTGCAGGAGCTGATCCAGACTGGCAGCCGCCCCGGGGCCCACCAGGGCAATGCTGCACCCCAGCTGGTTCCCAGGGGCTCCTGTGGGACCCTGGACTCCGCCCAGCATGGGCGGGGGGCTGACCCTGAGGAGGAATGTGGAGACCCGGCCAGTTCCTTGCGACCCATTGTGATCGACGGCAGCAACGTGGCAATGAGGTAGATTTCTTCATCCTGTCGTGGAGGGTGGGTTGGGAGGGGGGACTGTCCATCTTCTCAGTGCTTTAGTCCAAACAGCTTAGTGCCAATGGATGGGCCTTTGAATCCCTATTCCATCTCTTAGTAGCTGTGTGGCCTTAAGTAAGTCACTTAACCTCTCTGAGCCTCACTTTTTTCATCTCTAACGTTGGTATAAAAACCTCCCTAGAGGGGAGCTGCACAGAATGCGTACCTGACACACAGCATGGTTCAACAAGTGGTCGCTGTTGTCATAGGAACCCCGAGAGGGGCCCTGGCGTGAGGGGGGCTGTGGGTAAGCGGGGAGGAGCAGCTTCTTGTCTGGAGCCTGTCCCTGTCCGGCTGTGTGGTTCTGGGAAAGCCGTGGACCGCGTTCCCTCCTCCGTAACAGAGGGAGCCCTTCTGCTTCCCTGGAGGGCGAGTCAGGCAGGAACAGGTACTTGGGCTGCGCTGAAGTCCTCACGGGTGTGGGTGGGGGTGTGGTTCCTGGCTGGGTGTGAGGCTGCAGGCATGGGGGTTCTGTCTGGGTATTGGCACCTCGTGTGTTTGTGTCTCGATGATGAGAGACTGGCCTGCCTTGTGTTTCCTGGTGAGGCCGAGCGCAGCTGGGAGAGAATCTCTGCAGCCTCCCTGCCCCGCACCCCCCGCAGGCCGGCGAGGGGGAGTCATGCCAAACAAGCGTATTATTCTGCTTGGCTTGGTGACAGCAGGGCAAAGTGCAGAGCCATAGGAAACTGGCCACTCACAGCTGGTAACAGATACACTTCCCTTTCCCAAGGCTGAGCTGCAGGTGGGAATCGAGAAAAACCGTGTTATCAGCAGCACTGACTGCGTCAACAGAGCACCCTTTGCCTGACAGGCCAGTGGTTTTCCCTGGGGACTTGGTCTCACTTAGCATTTGGCAGGGCAGGACCAGAGCTTGGAATGGCTCACCCCAGGGTGGCTGGGCCTCAGGGGCTGCTCCTGCAGGCCCTGCGGGTGTGGGGGCCAAGCTTCAGCCAGCGGCTCCCTGGGCTTGACTAGATCAGAGAGAGTAACGGAGCCCCCTCCTTCTCCAGGGCTCGGAAGCTGGTCCTCAGGGGTCTCTCACGTTCCCCCACAGGCTCTCAGCGAGCCTGTGAAATCCTGTTTAATGCAAGATCTCTCTTCTTAAGAATCCAGCAGGTTCGGAAGGTCCTATAAAGAAAGTCTAAGGGGCTGTGAAAGGGGACCCTGGCCTCTGTCTGGTCTGGCCCTGCTCCCTCTGGGCATCTATAGAAATGTAAGATGATATCGTTTATAGTGAAACCTTTCCAGGCAGAAGATTCTGTGAGCTCTACGATTCCAGGTCCAAGGAGCAGAATGGCTGTGAGATGAAAAGACTACTTCAGGTGCTGCGGGACAGTGCAGGCATCTCTCTGGGGACCGGACGTATTTTAGGAATTGTTACGATAGGGTGGCAGCAGAGGGTTTTCTTTTGATGAAAGTCTGTTGTTGGTTGGAATTCAAATTGAAACCACATCCTCTATTTGCACATAACTATGATGTGTCCTGGTCGCATCCATTTAGTCCCCCCCCCCCCCCCCCCCGCCTCCCACAGTTGTAGCAGTTTAATCGCTTCCAGCTCAATCCGTGCGAGCTGCAAATGAAAATCACCACTCAGGCCATTATTAAAAACGTGTCACGCACTTGCTGCCTGAAAGTCACCTCAATTAACCAGAACACAGGCGGTTGTGTGTGTTCTCAGTGTGTGTACACACAGAGGTCTGTGCCTGAACATACACCCCCTACTCCCTGCATCTCACTGGCTAGGAAACAAAGGACAGCTTGCAGAACCCCCACCTGGCAGGTGGGACTTGATTTGGTCTGAGGCAAGTCTGGGAGAGAGAGCTGGGGTCCGAGGCTGCAGCTCCGTCTCCTACAATAGTGCCAACCGTGTCCTTCAACCAGAGTTTCAGCAAGACTGTGACCCTCAGGCTCTGGCAGACAGATCCAAGCATGGGGCTCACCCTTCCCAGGAAACGGATGCTGAAACCCAACAGGGTGTCTAGTTACTATCTGCTGACCTCAAAACTTAGTTAATCTCAGAAACATGGTTTCTGAGATCCTCCTTTGCTGAGGTTTTGTAAGATTGCTGACCCTGCCATTGTGCTTTATTGTTTTTAGTTAACTAAATAGAAATATTTCTTTCTTTCTTTCTTTCTTTCTTTCTTTCTTTCTTTCTTTCTTTCTTTCTTTCTTTCTTTCTTTCTCTCTCTCTCTCTCTCTCTCTCTCTCTCTCTCTCTCTCTCTCTCTCTCTCTTTCTTTCTTTCTTTCTTTCTTTAGATATGTCTTTATTGATTTCAGAGAGAAGGGAGAGGGAGAGAGAGATAGAAACATCAATGATGAGAGTCTCATTGATCAGCTGCCTCCTGCACACCCCTTACTGGGGATCGAGCCCACAACCGGGCATGTGCCTTGACTGGGAATCGAATCAAGATCTCCTGGATCACAGGTCGATGCTCAACCATTGAGACACACCCACCGGGCTAGAAATCTCTATTTAAATTTTTTTTTTTCAATTACAGTTGACTTACAATATTATATTACTTTCAGGTGTACAACCCTGTGATCAGACATCATATGACTTACTAAGTGATCATCCCAATAAGTCTCCTACCCATCTAATACCATACATAGTTATTACAATATTATGGACTGTGTTTTGAAGATGCTGCTGTTTTGTGTGCTGTCTGGTCCTGAAGGAGTGGGGATGAGTGGAAAAAAGAGAGGAGCACATGTCCTTTCTGCCCTGAGCAGAGGACAAGTGTGTCTTCTGCTGGCAGTAGCAACCTCTGTGGTCCTGTTGCTGACTTGCTATCCATGGCTCTGTCCCCTGGAGCCCGGGGCAGCTTCTACCTTTGCTCACAGAGAACAGCAGCATGACTTTTCAGCAACAGTTTTTTCTCACTGTCTTTGGGAAGCTGTGTTTCAGTGGCTCTGTAAAGACCAAAACCTGCAGTAGTTTTTTATTGTTACTGTAACCAATGACCACAAATGCAGTAGCTTGAAACAACACACATTTATTTTCTCACAGTTCTGGAGGTCAGAAGTCCAGCATTGGGCTGAAATCAAGAGCTGTGTTACCTCTGGAAGCTCCAGGAGATATGTTTTCTGGCCTTTTCCAGCTTCTAGAGGCTGCCTGCATTCCTTGGCTCATGGCCCCTTTTATCTTCAAAGCCAGCAGTGTCCTGAAATGATATAAATATATGACACGTGCTTTCATATATGTATTTCTCTGGGGAAGACATCCACAGTTTTCCGTAGGTACTTAAAGGGTCTGTGATCTCCCAAATGTGAAGAACCACAGATGTAGAATAAGAAATTATAGATAATGTCATGCTTTATGGGAGGCACCGAGCCATGGGTCCTCCACTGGCACAGAGAATGTTAAAGCTGGACATCTGACCCTCTCAGCTGAGCAAGGACAAGGCACAGGAAGGGACTAGACGGGCTTGGCCAAGGCCAACACTGGCTCCAGCAGATCCTGGGCTCCATCCCTATGCTCCAGCCATCCTGCCCTACGCAGACATTTCTGTGGGCTTCTCTCCCAGAGTTTCAGAATTGTAGCCCGAGGCTGTTTATAGTGATTGAACCCAGTGAGCCTAAGGCGACTGCTCTCTGCAGCTCAGCAGCTGGGCCACCGGCCAAGTGTTTTTTAAAAGAAGTGGGAATGTATTTGTTTGGGGCACACAAGAGCTGGCCCGTTTTATGAAACACATACAGTCCTCAAGTCATTTAAATAGAACCGTACCACCAAACGAAAAAACCTTCCGTTTCATCGTAACAACAAAGGGAGTCCATTTGGCTCTGATAAGCGTGACCAATGGCTTCATTTATCATTTCATAAGTGATAGGTCAATTCCAATGAGAATTCTAAGTTGTAATGTTGGGAGTGCATAAGATAGGGACCTGGGAAGCCAGACCTCATGCTTGCCCCATAGTTTGGTTAATCTCATTGTATTTCACATAGAAAACCAGGAGGTCAGAGGCAGTGGGTGGAACACGGGGCTTGGAGTGTAAAGGTCTGAGTTCTGACCCCTAGTCTGGGGCTGCCCAGGGAAACTCCCTGTGATGATGGGAGACCCTGACCCCACAGGCTTTTATCCTGGGGCCAGAGCCTGGCCCTGGTGAGCCCCAGACTTGGACTTGTCCTCTGCAGACAGGTGTGCTGACCCTCCGACCCATCACCTGGGACCCAGGTGCTTTCTGCAGGCCAGGACATTTCTCCTGCTGCTGCCAACCTTCCGGGAACCCTCAGGATGTCAAAATGCATTATATGGTGGCTCTTTTGCAGACTGACTCCCAAGTCCAATCCTCACACCTTCAGGGGGTGTTTGTGTGCATGTGTGTGCCTATGTGAGAGAGGGAGATGTGAGCTGAATACCTGAGTCACTGTATACCTGGCAGGTTTTAAAAAGCAGGTAGCTTTTATTGAAAGCTGCAGCATGGTGATTGGGAGGAACACGGATTCTCACGTGACCGCTGGTGCCAGCATTTCCTCGCCCGGGGCAGGCAAGCTCACAGGCCGTGCACATTCTGTAGGCAAATTGAGCAGAGGCCTGCTTGGAAGGACTTTGGCTTGGGGGAAATCCACCTGATAATTTCACATCCTCTTACTGCCCCAGGCCAGGGTTTCATTTTAATGTGTCCTCATTTTGGGGTACAGGGGTTTTTGTTTATGGTTGTTTTTAAAAAATTATTATTTTTATTTTTTCCATCACCTTTTGTCCCCTCTGTGCCCCCTTCCACCTCCACCCATCCCTCTCCGCCCCCACAATCACCACACTGTGGTCTCTGTCCATGTGTTGTTTATGTTTTTAAGCTGTTAGAAACCTCAGTAGAATCTGGCTGCTTTGGGAGGAAGGAATCTTCAGCAAGAGGGCTCAGGCCCACGGGGGAGGTCTTGGTCAGGCCCCTACTAGTGGGTTCCCGGGGGCAGGTGTGCTCCTGGGCTGGGGACCAGTTCCTTCTGGCGACGCTGGCCTTGGGTTCCCACCCAAGTCTGCACCTGTCCCTCCATTGGCAAGATGAGGGCCCTCAGAGCAGCCCCCGCCCTCCCTCTTCCTTCTGACCTGAGCTGGGGGAGATCAGAGAAGGGCTGTAACTCCAGGTTCAGGGTGTTTACAACTTAACCCCAAATAACAAGCCAACAGTGGTGCCCCTTTCCATGCCACCGCCAAGGCCTGTTCCGCGAGCCGCTAACTTCTGCAGAGACTTCTGGGCAATAGTTGAGGATACAGTGGTGTCCCAATTAGATTGTCCTGTCACTGTTCGTGGCTACACTCTAACTGTGGCTGACCCATGCACAACTGTCACATAGGCAAAATCTGTCTCAGGCCCCAACCCACTTCCCCTTACCACCCTCCCTTTATTCAAAACCTACCACTCCTGTTTCCTTTCCCCAGGGCCTCGCTCTCCGCTTGCTGCTTGATAAACTCATCCACAGTGACCAGTAATAAGCACCAAGTTCCCTCCCCAAGCTAGAGCATTTAGCAGCAAGTACTTAGGCTCCAGAGGCAGAGACTGGGGAGGGGCAGGGTTAAGTGGAATAAATGGAGATGGGAGAGGTTTGCAGCCCAACAGAGGCTCTGCGATCTTCCAGATCAGCAAGCCGGCTGGCCTGGGCACACTGTTCTGCTTTAGTTTGCTCAAGGGTAAAATGGGACGAAGGTCACTTCCTCAAGGGCTGGTTGTAATGATTAAATGATGTTCACATGCAGAGCTGCCTGGTGCACAGGGCTCCCCATGAATATTAAAAATGAGCTCCAAGAAACAGGGGCGAGGCCTGACTCATTCACTGAGCACCCAGCACAGAGTCTTGCTGAGGTAGAGGTTCATGAATTGATTGTGAGTGGATGGAGGAAGCACACATAGAGGGGCGCCTTTGGGTTCGGTACTTCTCTCTATATGTGGGGAGCGGGCTCTGGGGGTGACCATGAGCTTTGTTGCTTGACTGGGGTCTCTGCTGGCCCCCCTCTTAGAGACCGACCCCCATGTGGTGAGAAGCTGGCTCCTGATATGGCATCAGTCCTGCAATCGCCCAGAGCGTTCTGTGGCCATGGGGAGGCCATGGTGGGATGTTGAGGTTGGTAAAAAAAAAGTGGCAAGGATGGAAAAATAGACAAATCTTCACATCTCAGAAGAGACCAGAGGCTTTTGAGGAGAGGTTGGAGTGGGGTGTGGGGGTTCAGTCATGCAAAACAATAGACCTGAAGAGAATCTTCTGTTCCACAGAGACCAGCTTAGGGGCAAGCTTTAAACTTGCCAATTGGTGATATTTCAGTGTCTGTCTTCTGCAAGGTTAAGGCTTCATGTGTTCTCTCCTGATATCCCCCCCCCTTCCCAATGTCACCTGGGAGCTTTGAGAGCTGGTGTTGGCTGGGAGAGGAGGTCTGGGACTCTCACCGGGCTCTGTTGCAGAGTGGCTGGGCTGGCCTGGCTTCCAGAATGGTCACCATAGAGGGCCATCGGTCCCACCTGGCTTTTGAGCAGTCATGCTGGCTTAAAGTGCTGTCCCTCTTGTGGGGCCTATTTGCCCATCCCCAGGCCTCAGACAACCCACCAGGTCTGGGGGCATTCAAGGGACCAGGGATGTTGCTTCCTGCTCACCAATCAGCCACTGTCCTCCAAGGCAACCTGTGGCCCTGTGGGTGCCGTGCCCGCTGAGGCCAAGATTTCTGAGAGGCTGGCACCTGGCTTGGGCTGTGCCAAGGCACAAGCCTTCAGCCTCCTCTTTGCACCCATCTTGATGTTTCTACATCTCCCCTTCCTTTATGACTCAGTCGGGTGGAGAGGCCTGAGGGGTGCAGGGGTAAGGACTCTGTGAATGACCCCTCCTCACTCTCCCTGCATTTCCTTTTTTCAGCTTCCACGGGGGAGGAAGGGGCTAGCTTTCCACTTCCTCTTTTTATTATTATTTTTTAACCACAGACACCTCCACTGATATTTTTTCCTTACTGTTTGCATAAGCCTCACAGCTCGGCTGCAATGGCCAAAGGGCTCTTCTCTAAACTGGAAGACACGGCAGATGTAGGCGGCAAGGCCGGGTCCTGATCGCTACCCTCCTCCCTTACGCATCAACACCTGCTCGCCCAAGTCGCCATCCATTCTTGCCTTGATGACCACAGCAGCATCCTAACTGGTACCCAGGACCCACTCCTGCTCCCTTCTACCTTATTGTCCTCTGTGCTGCCAGGTTGAACTTTCTGAAACATACATGGGATCCCATCATATCACATCACATACACCCCCAGTCTTAAAGCCCTTCTATGACTTCTCATTGCTTTTAGGAGCAAGTGAAATCTTCAGTAAGGCTTGCAAGGCTCGGCCTGGTCTTGGGCCTCCTCTCACAGCACCCTCTCCTTTCTGCCACCATCGATGTCTTTGGTGGAACTTATGGGGCACATTGGCCTCCTTGCTTGGACTTGGGAAGCCCAGTAACATAGCTACGGCCCTCTCTTAGGGTGGACGCGTTCTGCAGGTGGCTACTCATGTCCACTCTATGCTGATCCTTATTAGCTTAGGCTAATAAGAGAATCTGGTCTCTTAATCCTGGGAATTTACTCACCTTGGAGCCTGAGGCCCTCTACAAACTATCAGAAGCTACATGGTTCCAGTTAAGAAGTATATTCTGTGCAAAGCATGAACTATTTTTTTTTTAAATGTAGATTTGTCTGATTCCCTTTGATTATGAGACTGTGCTCCAGAATATTCCCGGGGGAAATCACTCTTCAGAACCCTTTCTGGGTCTCGACAGACTCTTTGTTTTCCCATTGTAGCCACGGAAATAAAGAAGCCTTCTCCTGCCGGGGAATCCAGCTGGCTGTGGACTGGTTCCGGGAAAGAGGGCACACCTACATCAAAGTTTTTGTCCCCTCCTGGAGGAAAGACCCACCGAGAGCTGATACCCCTATTCGAGGTATGCTGGAGCAGACACCGCTTGCGAGGTACCATTCACCTGTCCTCAGCAGAGCTCCTGCATGCTTTGCATTCAGTTATCTACGTAGCTGTTTGTCTGATGTCTGTCTTCCTCATGGGACTCTGAGCTCCATGAAGGCTCTGACTGTGTGTGCTCCCTGCCAAAGCCCTGACACCTAGCACAACACCTGGCACTGAGTAGGTGCTCAATATATAGTTGAATAAATGAATGAAAAAATTACTGCATTTTTTGGTGTGAATGACTGAGTTCCAAAAATAACTGTCTTACAACTCTTAACACACTGCGGAAAGATCAGATCTGCATCCTGCCCTCATAGAATATAGGATCTGAAAGAGACGTTCATTCAGTCTGGTGATATTTATTTATTGAACCCCTAGTCCAGTCTCTTCATAAAAATAACAATATATGCTTTGACTTTCAAAAAAAAAAAAAAAGGAAACTGAGACCCAGAGAATTCTTAATTTTTAATTCTTATGTCAGAAATATCTCAAGCTACAAAAACAGGGCTTTGTTTTTGTTTGGCTTTCTTATAACAAGAAGTCAGATACTAAGCCATTGGCCTTGTGTCAGCCAAGTTGATGAATGTAGGGCTGACCTCCTGGTGATTCTGGCAGATTTCTCTGACTTTGTCTTCCAGCCTTTTTACCAAAAGGTTTTGTTTTTAATTCTATTGATTACCAATTGCTTCTACTTCTTGTTTGGATTCTCCATGTAATTTTTAAATAAAGTGCTGTTCTTGTCTTAGGGATGCAGTATCTTTTTTACTATTTCTATAGTAATTCTTTACTATTTCTATAGACTGTCACAAATTCTCTTGAGTTCCACAAATCGTATTTATTTTTTCTGTGGTCAGTTCTCTTTGTTCTCTGTCTCTGTCTCTGTCTCTGTCTCTCTCTCTCTCTCTGTGTGTGTGTGTGTGTGCTGTTAGGTCTTCTCAAAAGTCTGATGATCCTTTGGTTGTCAATTTTTATTTTTGAATAAAAAACCAGATTGGTTAAATAATGATCTCTCTCTCTAAATATCTTTGCGATTGCCATGGGCTTTCTCTCTTAGCATGCGGCTTTTCCCTGAATGGCTGGGCTGACCCCAGGTGGTGCTGGGCAGATTTCACCCAGCTGGCAGGCAGCTGGGCCCCGGCGGTGATGCTCTTACTCTAGGACGCCAGAGGCCACAGGGAACCTCCCCTTCCTCACTAGAGCTCCCCTTTCCTTCTCCTTGGGCACAGGCAAAGGGTGGATGCGGCTGCCCCCTGAGCAGCCCTCCCGTGAGCCATCCTGCCTTCTGCCGACTTCCCCCCTGTCCGCGTGCCTGGAGCTCTGGGTCCTTTCGGAGAAAGCGGCTCCCCCCCCACTGCAGCCTTCTGCGCACATTCTGGTGTGTGGCCCCCTCTGCACTGTAGGATCAGTATGATCCTGTCTGCTTTCTGTCTTCCTAAAATCTGTCAAAATCCTGGGTTTGCCCATCTTTAATGTGATCGGGGATCCCCTCTCCTTTTGAGCTTCATTGCTACCATTGCAGTAGGATTCGGAGAAGCAGGGGCACAGGTGCTCGTGTGCAGTTCCCTATCAGGAGCTGGTCACCCCAAATTATTCTTTATGGCCTGAACATGGAGAATAGTGGCTTTCAATGGTTGTGTAATATTTAAATCTAGTACGGGTAAAGAGGAGGGAAATCATTTTGGGGTAGGGAAGGAACTGTTAAACAAGCCACAACAAGTGAGAGAAAGATTCATAAATTTGACTACATAGAATCAAAGCCTCTCTTCATTAGGGGGTATTGTGAGAGCAATAAAATGAAAAGATGAGCCTCAAACTGGGAGAGGCTCTACATCACACATTCCCAATGAAGGGTTACTATCCAGGATCCATAGAGAATGTCTTCAAATTAATAAGACAAAGACAAAGGACCAATAGAAAGATCCATGAATAGGTCTTTCACAGAAAACATAAATGGCCAATTAACATGTGAAAAGATGCTCAATCTCATTAGTAACTAGAGAAATGCAAAATAAAACCACAACAAGAGGCCACTTTACACCCACCAAATTGGCAAATATTCAAAAACCTGAAAATGCCTCGTGTTGAGAAGGCGGTCTCAATGCTGCACTGGTTGCTGGGTGGTAACGTGATATAACCGCTTTGGAAAACAGCTTGGCGTTATCTTGTGCAGTGCCCTTCCCTACAACTCAGCCGCATCACTCCCAGCGATGCACCCTAGAGAAACCCTTGAATTTCTGCACCCGGAGGCTTGTGTGCAAAGCTGACACGGTGACCCTATCACCACCACCAAACCTCACCAACACGAGGTCACATGAAGACAGCAAGTTGCACACAAACATGCGAACATGTGCAGTGTGAATCCATTTGTGCAAAGTCTAGAGGTTCACAATCCCATGGAAAATCAGCCTTCAGGGGATACATACATATCTATTTTTGAAAAATGAAAGCAAGGGAATTATAAACACAAAGCTCTAAAGACTGAGTTATCTTAGGGGGAATTCAGAGATGCAAGCCTGGAGGGGCAAGGGGGACTCCACAAGCACAGGCCATGTTCTGTGTCTCAGGGAGTGCTACATACTTAGCATTTAAGTAAATGATTCTTTGTACTCTGTACGTATCATGTACTTTTTCAAAGTCTGGAAACAATGGCACCTAGGAAAGGACTTTGACTTGGGGAGAAAACCCTTTGTGAAGCACATGCTAGTGCAACTTTTTGTGTAGAAGGGGTTTGCTTGCATGTCTCCAAAGGCAAAACTAAGGTCAAAGAGTAGACCTTCCAGGGACGTGGAATTCAGCTCCTGATGAGACATTTAACATTTGCACCACCTGATGCATAGGTCACCTTCTCACCAGTCCTGAGCTTATCCGGTCCACCTACAGACACTGAGGCAGGTAGAGGAGCTGCGATCCGCATTTTATAAATGTAAACACTGACATTCAAAGAGGGGTGAGGTACCCAAGAGCTGGAGCTAAGACCAGAATCCAGGCTGTAGATTCTCAATCCTGGACTCTTCCCTTGACATTCTTATGTCCCTCAGAGCTGTCACTTATGAGATCCTCCATCTGGAAGGTGACCCAAGTAGATTCCTGTGTCTGCACAGTGATTCTCAGCTAAGCGCTCATGCAGGAGCTTTCGAGGTGAATGCCAGGATCCCAGTAGTTCCCTAGGCGTTGCCAGGATTTCAGTTGTAACGTGAATGTCTTTCTCCAGAAAAAGGCCTCTTGTGTCTAAATTGACTCTTCCTTGTTGGGTACCAAGCTCTGGACTCCTCGTGACTCAGGCAGACAGAAGCCAAGAGTCTCTTGACTGGAGGCAGGGGGCTTATTCTGCTCAAGACCTCTCCTCTCTTCTGACATGCTGGGCCATAAGGTGGGGGAGGCGGGTGTTGGCTCAGAGGGCTCCCCTGAGTTTCCAAATGTGCTCCGTGATCTTAGGATGGTCCTTAGGGGTGGGGAGTCCTCCTGAGAAAGCCGCTACATGCTGTCCCCCTCCCTGTGGCCCCCAGAGCAGCACGTGCTGGAGGAGCTGGAGCGGCAGGCGGTGCTGGTGTATACCCCGTCCCGCAAGGTGAACGGCAAGCGCGTGGTCTGCTACGATGACCGCTACATCGTGAAGGTGGCCTACGAGTGGGATGGCATCATCGTCTCCAACGACAACTACCGCGACCTGCAAAGTGAGAACCCCGAGTGGAAGTGGTTCATTGAGCAGAGGCTGCTCATGTTCTCCTTCGTCAACGACCGGTACGTGGTGGCCGAGGGGGCCTGGCCCCGGGCGGGCTGTGGGTGATGGGAAGAAACCACTCCAACTAGCCCAGGCCCAACAGGGCTCATGGGCACAGGGCACCATGCCAGACCCAGAGGACACCCGCCCTGGAGACAGCTGGTCTGAGGTCGCCCTCTCTGCTCCCACAGGCCACACAGTCTCCGTGTTTCTGGGTCTCCTCTCTTTTGGGACCAGCTTTCTCCAACAAGGCTGTTTTGCCCCAACTGCCCATGACCTTTTTCTTCCCGTGTCCACATCTAGCTGGCCCCACGTAGGGTTGTCCAGCAGGTGGGCCAAGTGCGGGCTTGGAGCACCATAAACTTTTTGCTTTTATCTTTAAAAAAAGATAAAAGTGCTCTTCTAGTAAGAGCACTGGAACAGTCATTGGGGGAAGTCTGAACTTTGCTGTACTTCCCTTTACTGTTTTTGTCTTCCCTTGTCTGTTTTCTTTTAAAAAAAATTTAATTTTTTTTCTTTTTTAATTTTTTCTTCTTTTATTTTTTAAAAATATGTTTTTATTGATTTCAGAGAGAGAGGAAGGGAAAGGGAGAGATAGAAACATCAATGATGAGAGAGTCATCATTGATCGGCCGCCTCCTGCACCCCCCCCCCCCCACTGGGGATCGAGTGCACAACCTGGGCATGTGCCCTGACCGGGAATCAGGCCGTGACCTCCTGGTTCATAGGTCAACACTCAACCACTGAGCCATGCCGGCTGGGCTTATTTTTTTAAAAATTAAATTTATTGGGGTGACAGTGGTTAATATGAACATATAGGTTTCAGGTGTGGGTTTCTGTTATAAGATCTCTATATTGCTCTGTGTGCCCACCACCCAAGTCATATCTTCTCCCGTCATATATATTAAGACCCCCTTAACTTTTGAATTACATAGGGGAGTGGGTGGCAGCATCTTTGGGGCTGTTAAGATCTTGGAACTGTCTCAATACCTCTTGGTTGAAATTTTGAAGAGACTCTGCTGAGTTCATCTATCCTCTTGGTTGGTTCTCCTGGGTCAGGTCGATCCTGGACTAACCAGCCACACGAGGGTCACAAGGCACAAACCCATTAGCAGGTGCTGGGCAAGGGTCCCTAGACCGAGCTAAGCTGGGGAGAAGGTGATGGCTGGTCCACAGCAAACGTGCTCAGGCACGCTGAGGGCACAGGCTGGGGGCCGGGCCGCCTGGGTGTGGGTCTGATAGATAGGGTGGGACGAGGTGAGGAGGGCACAGCAGGCTGGGGCTTCACTCCCACTTCAGTGTCTGTTCCAGGCAGTGATAGCTCAGTCCCCATTCTGGGCTCCCCGCCTGGCTTTAGGAATGTGGCTGAGGCGAGCTCCCTCGCCCTGTGAAGGCAGGCACTTTCTCTACGTGGCGCGGCCCCCCACGCCTGGCACCTCGCAGGCGCTCCATGCTAGCCCTGGGGGAGTGAGTGAGTGAGTGAGTGAGTGGCTGCAGTCTGGGGAGGAGAGAATGGGCGAGAGGAGGCAACGTGTCGGCCGGGTCTGGCCCCTTGCCCACGGCAGACCAGTCCCTGACCCGCAGCCCCGGGGGCAGTGTGGTGTGGTGGGAAGAGCTCGGGCTTTGGGAGGCAGGAGGCGAGGTTTCAACCTGGAGCCCTGCGGTTTCCTGGGCGTGTGTCGTGAGGAATCACCCCTCACTGAGCCGAGCGTCCTTACCTTGAGTTAGCCCCACGCTGGCTAATCATACTTAGTCTGAGAGGGTTGTGAGCACAGGAGAGAGCTGGACCCCGTGATCCTCAGGCCAGGCCAGGACACGGTGCCTCCAGGGGGTACTGTTGCCCCGCCCACCACCTGGCACACCGCCGCAGCGGGCAGGACCCTCCTGAGCCCCAGGGCAGATGCTCGAAGCAGCTACCCTGCGGTAGCCCCGGTCATTTCCACATACACAAGGCCGGCAGCTCCCTCTGTCTGGCTCAGGCCTGGAGGAATCTGGCAAGTCTGGTAACTGTGGGTTCCAGAAAATCCTCACTGAGGTCGGATGGGTCATGGCTGCCTCTGGCCTGGTGACAGCCTGGGGCCCGGGCCAAGTTTTTTTTGACGCACGGGCCTCTGCTTAAGGGTCTGCCAGAAGGTCGCCTGGCTGCCAGGGGCAGAGCCTGCCCGCCGGTCTGTGGGCGAAGATGCCCACCCCAGTGCCCCGGGCACGTCCATAGGGCCCTCTTGGCCCAGCTAGCAGCTGCGAGGCTGGGAGGGAGCAGGAGGTGAAGCCTTTGGGAACTTTTAATAACCGCAGTGGGCCGCTCCCCGGATTCTTGGTCAGGGCCCAACCTGGAGCAGCCGGCTGTGTAGCTGGGATCTGAGCTGCGGAGGCTGCCTGGGGATCGCCCAGCTCTGGGCCAGCCTGGCAGACGCGGTCTGCAGGGTGGGACCTCAGCATGACCCTGGACTCTTAGGGGGGCACAAACTTGTAAGAATAGGCCCTCTGTTTAGAATCTACAACCCCTCCAGCGGAGCCTTTGTGTGACCTGGAAATGTCTCCAGGGAACAGAAGTATTCATATAAAATGGATGGCGCTAAACCAGGGGAGTTTTCCTTCTCAGGAATGTTGTTTTCCCCTTCGAGCTGTGAGCACCCTGAAGATGCATTTCCTTCCTTGTTAGCCCTAATGCCAGGGAGAAGGGAAGGGGCAGGCGAGGAGCCAGCAGGGTGGGTTAGAGAACATGGCCCCGGTCAGGCGGCCCGGGAGCTGAGACCAAACCCAGCCAGAGCCCGACTTTGCAGGGGAGGGTCCTGCATGGAGGCTGCGTCTGCAGGGCGCACCTGGGTTCCGGGGCTTTGCTGAGTCGCCTACCTGTGTTCCAAACTCTTTGTTACTGTTGATTCCTACCCTGTATCTGCCCAGAGCTGTGGGTTAGCTGCAGAAATGGGATCTAAGCCTGAATGAGGGCTGTTTGCAGCCCCACGGAGGTCTCTAACTTTCTCTGTCGAGGACAAAGGGGAGGCAGCTCACAGTCGCTTTCAGACTAGGACACCTCAGGGGGACTGAGAGCAATTATGCTTCCCTGTGAGTGGATAAAAATCACCTGGGGCATTGTTAAAGTGCAGATTCCTGAACAACTTGAGATTCAGATTAAGCAGGTCTGGTAGGAAGCCAAGGACCTGCATTTGGAAAAGAGTTGCTAGGTGATTCTGGTCCCGCTGGCTGGAACCTCAGCAGGAGAAACTCTTGGAAGAGGCCCAGGGGCTGCTCTCCAGGGATCTGTGCTGCGCTCTGCGTGGGTTCAGGGAGAGGAAGGGCTGTGCTGCTTTAGCACCTGATGACACCTCTGGGTGCTGGAAGAGCGCTGGCTGCTGAGCCTGGCTGAGGTCATGCTTGGTGCTGCCATTCATTCCCTTGCTGTGTGCTCGCCACGCAGGTGGGATTGTTGAGTCCCTGTTGGTCCGGCTGTGCTTGTTTTCTAGGTTCATGCCTCCTGACGACCCCCTGGGCCGCCGGGGACCCACCCTGAGCAACTTCCTGAGCAGGAAGCCAAAGCCCCCAGAGCCATCCTGGCAGCACTGCCCGTATGGTAGGTGACACCCCGCTCCTCGTAGGCCCAGTTCAGGGCCTTGTCTCCATGGCAGTTTCCTGACAGGGTTATTGTAAGGGTGAACTGACATCTGGGCCGCCTGCTGCATAAAAGTATTTTGAGGGGATGGATACAAGGGTTACACACTGGGCAAAGCTGTCCTGGAAGCAGGGAGGCTTTGTGTTCCCCAAGCTCCCCTTTCTCAGTCCCTTCACCTGGCACATTGTGTCCCATCCTGCCCCACCGTCCCCCACCCCGGCACCCTTATGGACTTTGGTCAAGGCTACCTGTCTAGAGTTAAGGATTCTATCCAGAGCCCTCCAGGGCGTCAGCCTTCTAGCCAGCTCTCACTAACTTGCTTTGAAAGCTATCCGATGTCCCCAGGCCTTGGTTTCTGTGCCCACAGAAGTTTAAAAAGCCTTAGGTGATAGGCAGAGTCATTTCAGGTTAGAATTAAGGTGAAATACATTCAGGTTGACGCATCCCGCTCCCTTTCACTCTCAAAGGTGTCCGGGTTGCGATGATTATTTGATCACCTGTTACGGCAATCTGTAGGGAGAGGGCAACGCTTAGAGCAGGAATGTGGGCAAATGGTGGAAACTGAGGCAGCACTGGAGGTGCAATCCTATGCCAGCCAGAACTACCCACTGCCCACCCCCTCCTCTGCCCCCAAGCTTGGTCCTATCCACAGGGTCCCTGGGAAAGTGGAGGCTGAAGGAAGGGAGTTCCGAGACTGGCACCCACCTGGCTGACACCGGGGGTGATTGAGCCCAGCGCCCCCTGCCAAAAGGAGGGGTGCTGCACCCTCCTGCATCCCAGGGCACTTTGCCCACCTCGTCCTGCCCCAGTCCCGATAACTCTGCAGCCCGGCTACTTTCCGTGAGCAACATCCACGGAGAAAGCCGCGGGCCGGCACTGCCCCGCCCGGGCACGGCCTCCCGCGCCCGTCTCACTCGCGCCCTCTCCCCCCGCGCCCTCCAGGCAAGAAATGCACCTACGGCATCAAGTGCAAGTTCTACCACCCGGAGAGGCCGCACCAGGCGCAGCTGGCGGTGGCCGACGAGCTCCGCGCGCAGACGCGCACCTGGCGGAGCGCGGGCGCCGACGAGGAGCGGCCGCGGGCGCGCGCGGAGCAGGGCGGGCCCCGGGGCGCCCCTGCCGCCGCCTGGCCGGGGCCCCGGGACTCGGGCGCGCGCAGCCTGCCCCCGGGCCGGGCGGCCAACCCCGCGGGCCTCGAGGGGGGCCTCTCGCGGCTCGCCCTCGGCGACGACCCCGGCGTCCTGCGGGCGCCCCCTCCCGGCCTGGGCTGCGGCCTCGCACCCCGGCCACGCCGGTCCGACTGGGCGGCGCCGGGGGCCTCGCGGTCACTGCCGGCTCTGCCCGGCCTCCCGAGCCCCCCGAGCCAGGCAGGCCCGCCGGTTCGGCCACGGGCAGGGGACGGCGCCGGGGACCCGCAGAGGGACCTGCTACCCCCCAGAACGCCGCCCACCGACCCGTGGGCCCTCCGGCAGGGGCCCTGCGGGTCCCCGGGCCGCCCGGCCTGGGCGGCGTCGGGCTGGGGCGACGGCGCCCTCTGGGGTCCCTCGGGGTCCGGCGAGGGGGCCGCGCGCGCCCGAGCGCGCGCCGAGCTGTGCGGCGTGTTCCCGGCGCAGCAGGTGGACCGCGTCATGGCCCTGTTCCCCGCGCTCTCCGACGTGGCCCGGCTCACGCTGCTCATCCGGAGGCTCCGAAGGTGCGGCGGGCCCGTGGGAAACCCCTGAGCAGCGGGGGCACCCGGGCGGCCCACCCGTGGGGCTCCCTTTCCTTTAAAGATGGTCAGGGGAGCCCGCTTCTTCCCCCAGCTCTGCCCACGGTGGCACTCAGTGACTCGGCGATGCGTCCGCGTCCTGTCCTGCAGAGGAGGGCTGGCTGCGCCCGTGGAGGGAGTGCCGTCTCCTGCCTGCCACACCGCGGCCCCGCCGGGCTCTGGAACTCTCCATGGCTGTTTTGGTCCCGCTGCCGTTGGGATCCACAGTTGGGTCACAAGGTCAATGTAAGGGGTGACACCAGAAACGGAGTGGAGACAGCACACCCCAGGCCATCAGGCGAAGTACCTACGGAACTCTTGTTTGTTAGCTACGTGTGTGCCTGCCTACCCTGTAAATTTAATGTGGGTCATCTCAAAGGTTCGAGAAATTCTGGTGAATGGTCTTGACTTTCGTTGCATCAAATCATGTGTGAAATAAGTAGTCAGTTGGCCAGTGGAGGTTTTAGCGTCTAGAGGTTTTCATATGAGCTGTTTCTCTTATAGTCTCGTGAGGGCAACCCAGAGTTCTGGCCTTGATGCGTGGGCTCCACTTGTCACTCTGAAGTTGTGTGTCTGTGCTGGTCTGTGGAGGTGTGCAGCGGCACATTGTTCTGAGGTCCTGCCTGCGGGGCCTTTACCCCCTTCTCACACACACACACACACACACACACACACACACACACACACACACACACTTGACTCAGGGGTAAATGGTCCAGCACAGGTCCCCTACTGGCCCAGGCTTCTAAACCACCCCTCACAGCCCCGCCTCAGAAACCTCCAGGTTGGTTCGAGACAAGCTGGGATGAGCCTCCGTCATTGAGGCGTATTGCCACCTGCACCGTTACTGTCTTTTCCAGCCGACTACTGCTTTTAGTTTTGGACAGAAGTGGCCCATCCATCTGTAATGGACAAGAAACTACAGTGGCAAATGATGTTGCCAGAGCATGGACCTTGTGTCCTCAGGCATCTCAGAACAGCGTCCATCCATTCATTCTGGGTTCTGAGACCAGTTCTGCAGGTCTTGACTGATTTGTTCGTAAAGGGACTTGGTGGCGTGGCATTGGCAGAGCCTGTGAGGCACCTCCCAATGGAAAACCAGCTGCCAACCCCTGCAAGCTTCCTGCGGACTGGAAAGAGCAGGGGGAACTCTTCTTGGTGCATTACTTGGCTGCATTGTTGGCACAGCCCAGGGTGTGCCCCAGGAGAATGCACTCCTGGCCCTCTAATTCATGGTTAGTGCTGCCATTGGAGATACGGTGACGTTGTGTTTGCCTGTGACCCACTTCATTGTTTTAAATTAGATTCTCAGCATGGCTTCAGACAAATCTGTTCTTCACATGGCAGCCACAATTACACCTTATTTTTGGTCTTTCTTTTTTATGGCAATGACTTTTTACTTTTTTGGTGTTTTTATTTTTTTATTTTGACAAGACAAGCTTTATGTTAGAGCTGCGTTTGTCCCTTGGGTTTGTCTCCAGATGTAGAATCATGCATTGCTAATTTACAGTTGGAAATGTTTAAACTGCTTCCTTGGAGGACAAGTTTGAGTCTTAGTAAGCTGTAAAGCTATTACTTGGTTTGCTGTGATTAAGACAAGCACCAGAACAAGTGAAGAAACAGCACATTTCAATGTAATCCCCTTTGGAATTATTTTCCGAAGTCTTGGTATGTCTTTGTGACACAAAACATGGATGGGACGGGTGAATGAAATGTTCCTAGTTGCATAGCTGTTACAATGCTCCGAAAATAAATCACTTTTGCCCACACCTGGGCTCTGCGCTGTCAGATTGTGTCACAGTTTCTCCCGTGTCACTTTCCCCCTAGGCTGGCTTTCATGTTAAATACTGTGGGTGTGAAGATGGAGGCTGCTTCCAGTGCTATTCCACCCCGGGGGGTGGGGGGAGCTGGAATCCGCCTTTTCCCGGAGAGGCAGCGGGGGCCCCAGGCAGGGACATGCCCTTGCTGGCTGCTCATGGGCTGTTCCCAAGGACACAGGCTGCTCACCTGTTTGCTAGACTTTTCAAGCCCTCATTACAGAACAACAGAGCATTCTCATAAAAGCTGCTCTTGTGTGGACCTGCAGCGGAGTCCTTGATCACTCATATCTGAGGAGCCCGGCCTGAACCACAGTTAAGCAGGCGTAGTTCCCCAAGGCCTCGGGAAGGTGGTTTCAGGCCGAATTGCAGGATGTTGGGGGATGAGGGGTAGAAAGCAGGGAAGCCACTCATGTTGGCATTGCTCCAGATAAAATGAATCCCAGCTCTTGGGATTTTACAGAGAACTCAGAGGGGGAGCAATGAGCTGACTGCCAGCCGGCTCCCTGCATGGGGTAGAAGAGCATGGGGGTGGGGGGCAAGGGGAAGAGGCATTAAGGAATGGGGAGGGGGCTCTGGGAACTGGAGCAATTAGTTGGAATCACAAATCCCACCATGAGAGAATGCAAGGAGCCAGGGGCCAGAACTGGCTTTGTAATGGCTGGGCCCTGTGCAAAATTTAAATGCAAAGCCCCTTGTTCAAAGGGAATCGAGAATTTCAAGACATTGTCAGCAGAGCTTTCAACCAACCGTGGGGTCCTTCTGAGTGTGGGGCCCTGTGTGACTGTACAGGTCACTGCCCACGGAGCTGCCCTGTGTGCAGTTACCCACAAGACAAGCAAGAGCATTCCCCACACTGAGCGAGTTCGTAATAAAACACTGAGTGAAAGGAGTCGGAGCCCAAGATGAGCCACATACACTTTATAGCTGGGAAAGGCCACGTGCATCCAGGGCAGGTGCTGGTCCTCCAAGCCTCACCCTCAGGGACAGCCCACTGCATCCGCCCCCCCCCTCCCCGCCCCAGGGAACGAATGGGCCTCCCTGGGTTTTCCTGCCTGCCTCTGATGCAAGAAGCTAAAAAGGGGAAGTGAAGGGGCTTGGGGAAACCACACACTGGATGGGCCACTTCCAAATGGGGATGAGGTGTTGGTAGGGGGAGCTCTACCCAGGCAGCATCTACACTGGTTTGTATTAGGCCAGGCCCTTTGGTTAGGAGCTTGGCTCACAAACCCAGTGGCTGGCGGCCAGGGGTGAGGAGTGGAGGCAGCTGGGGGGCTGGCTGGAATCAGGGGCTTGAACTCTGTCAGGACTCTCATCTGTTTTCTTCTGCATGTGGAATTATTCTATTTTTCTAAGGGTTTCCCTACATAATGAGAGCCATTCTGTTGGCAGACCTATATATACACAGATGCTTCTAGCTTACAGGGCTCAAGAAGCAGCCTCAGAAAAATCCTGGGGAGAATTCCAATTGGCTGGCTTGGGTCATGTGCCCGCCCCTGGACCAATCACTGTGGGCACTGACCCGGGCCGCTGGCTCTCCTGCCCAGGCCTCTGGCTGTGACCAGGGCCTGGACTGTGACTGTCAGCTCCCACCTGAACCCACGGAGTTGGGGGTTTGGGGGTTGATGGGGATGGTGGGTAGTTTGTCCAGCCAGACAAAACCAATGCCCACGATAATGTCAAAATCTGGGGCCTGACCAGGATGTAGGGCAGCCCTTCCCACCTCCACCCCTCCTCCCCTCCCACCCGAGAGAGGAGCTGGCGCTTCTTCGCCCTCCCCTTAGGGAAAACCCTGCGTCTGCCAGGCCGCAGACTGCCAGGCGGAGCTGTCCGTGGGAGGGAGTTGGCAGGGCCTGCCGCCACAGTGCCCGGGAATTCTTGGGTTCACCTTGCCGGGCCTGGGATGGTGCCCAGGTGAGCACGCAGGTGGGAGACTGCCAGAACCCCTGTAGGGGAGGAAGTGTCTCCTCAGGGTCCAAAGGTCGCTATGTTTCCTTTGACTCCCTTCTGAACTGATGTCCCCTGGAGCTCAGGGAGCTCGGGGAATCAGGGCAGCTCAGCCCAGCAGCGGACGCCGTGGCAGAAACGGGGGCCGAGGGCCCGAGCCAGCTTGGCCATCACTTTGAGTTCCTGAGGCAACAACATCACCTGTCTGTCCTCCTGGAGGAATGACACGCCTGTGTCAGTGTGCAGATACGGGAAGGAGCTGGGTAAGTAAACGGGCAGGGAAATGCGCGGTGCTCAGAGCCAGCTGAATGAGGCCTTATTGACCAGCTGGCTGACCGACAGGCCCTGGCCGACCGAAGGACAGTGAGCGACTGGCTGACTGACACATACCTACTGGATGACACCTACTGGAGGACTGACAAGGCTGAAAGTATGGCCCACACCTGTAGCTGCTGGGAGTGATTACTCAAGCAGGATTAGCAAACCACAAGAGTTTTAAAAAATATGTTTTTCTTGATTTCAGAGAGAGGAAGGGAGAGGGAGAGAGAGCGACACCAGTGATGGGAGTCATGGATCGGCCGCCTCCTGCACACCCCCTGCTGGGGATCGAGCCTGCAACCCGGGCCTGTGCGCTGACCTGGAATCGAACCATGGTCTCTTGATTCTTAGGTCCTCGATCAACCACTGAGCCACGCCATCTGGGTAACTGCAATAGTTTTGACTTTTATCTTAAGTCAAATCTACCCTTGGAAATAGCCTAGCGTGATTAAAACAAGACGTGTTAGGCCCCAGAGGCAGCTGCAGCGATGCAACTCCTGACAGTGCAGTTTCTAGAGGCGGTTTCCCCACAGGAAGGGTGGGAAGTGGGGAGGGAGGTGAGGTTCTTCTCCTGGCAGCAGCGATTGCTCCCAGCCTGGCTTCTTTCTCTCTCTCAGCCGGTCTTTAGCTCTCCTTTTCTCCGCACCCCAGCTTCACACACAGTCACCTGCTCAGCAGTCCTCTGGGCTCCATAGTTTGCTTGACTGTAACTCCTTTGCTCTCCTGTCCTCCTGGATCTCTTGTCCCCACCCCCACCCTCAAATGTTGCCAACCTTCACAGACCTGCTCTCTAGTCCTGCTCCACGAAGTCAGCCTGTGCCATTCAGCACCTGTGAGCCACCCTTCTGCCCAGATTGTCCTTCCCAAAGCTTTCCTGTCAGGGCCGAACATGCCTGGACTGCTCCATGGCACCCTGGCAATAGCTTTGCTCTGAAGGGCTATTTGCTGCTCATTACTGAGCTTGTTCCTTGTATTTAGGCTTGTATTTAAGACCCACACCCTTGGGGGGTTGAGACTCTTTAACCTGGTCTCTCCATCAGCCCTGAGGCCGTCAGGACAAGTGAGGTGATGTCACAGAAACAAAACAGCCCCCAATCCCAATGGCCAAGACCAGAGTTTGCTGCCCCACTGTGCTCCGTGTCCACTGGAGGGTGGCTGGGGCTGTGCGTGCAGAGACCAGGCGGAGGGAGGTGCTGCCTCCGGCCCTCCACTAGGCCAAGACAGGAGAAGAGAACATTCTCAGACGAGCATTGGTTCTTAAAGTTTCTGTGTGGACATCATCGCTGCTCACACTCCATCGGCCAAAACAAGCGGCGTAGCAACACCTAACTCCCAGGGCCAGCAAAGCGCAGTCCTCCTGTGCGTCTGCACAGGGCAGGCATACTGGGAGAATGCAATTTGCCTGTGGCGGACTAGAGAGAGATATTTATTGATTGAAAACCTTGAAGGAATGACTGCATTAAATGAAGCCTGGTACGTTCACCTAATGGAATGCTGTAAGCAGTTAAAATGATATTGGAGGATGTTAATGACATACAAATGTTGAGCATATATTATGAATATAAAAGTAGATTATTAAAAAGAATGTACCATATGATCTCTTTTTTTTTTTAAAAAAAAGTATTTTATATTTATAAAATATAACCAAAGGAAATTCTCTAAAAGATCAACAGAATATATCTGGGTGGTGTGATTATAATTACAGGTGACCCTCTCCCGCTTTTGTTCTCTATTTTTCTAAATCTTCTATAGTTAATAACTTTGGTAAACAAGAAAAACAAGCTAAACAATGTCACCTTTTAAAAAATAATATAACATACATACATTATAAAAGATCATCAGGCCCCTTGAATTGACATCTGATAATATCAAAGTGCAGATCCTCTTTGCATAACTGCTTGTATATTTAATGGAAAGAGAAACATCGTAGGCCGGGGCTGATTCAGCGGCATCACAGGCCAGGTGAGCACCATGTTGGCTCCACTGCCAGAAAAGTCCTGTGCACGCCCTGCTTCCCGGGCCGGCTGGAGAATCCTGGGAGAATCCCACACCGCCTCCGAAAGACCCGTGTGTGCCGGCTGCAGTGGCTGTTCTGTGGAAGACCCGTACGGTTGCCTGCTGGGCCGCGAACCCTTAAACATTTAGGATCCTGACCGCGGGGGAAGGGTAGCCCTCCCCGTGGAGACCCCAGCCCCGGGGCCTGGTGGCCTTATCGCTTAGGAGAGGAGAGAAATGAACATTTCTCTGTTCTCTATTTATGTTCTTAAGTTGATTCAGCTCCAAGGACATTTTTTTTGTCAAGTCATGTTCAAAATAAGTCTTCATGATCTATTCAGTGCGAATGCAATTGATTTATGACTCTGCTGCCTTTTGGTTGGTTGGCAAAGCACTGTCTGGCCCTGGGGAGGTTTTCTTTTGCTTGTTTACCCAGAGTGATTTAGCAGCAGCAAGGCCAAGAAGTTTCCCCTATTCCTTCCACCCCAGAACCTGACCCTGTGGCCCCTGCCCTCGGGGCTCACACCCTGGTTGGGGCTCAGCCTCATATTTTATACAGAGTGGCAGTTATCCTTTGGATGCCCTGCAGCACGTCACTCTCATTCTCTGGCTTGTAACACTTTGAGAAGCCCCCAGGGATTTCCCAGAGCGGCCTGTCCCATTGACTGCTGCCTGCAGCCCAGCCTCCTCCTCGTCTTCTCTCTGGCTCTGGCTCCTCTCTTGCTGGGGGGCCTGAGGCAGAGACAGATGAATTATTAATATTGATTCTGATAGGTTAGCTCTTCCCAGAGTCTGAGCACAGCCAGGGCCTGCAATAGGAAGGAAGGGGCTGCTGGTATATGCAACGTGAGTGAGTCTGAAAATAATGATGCTGAGCGAAAGAAGCCAGTCCACCAAGAGCGCGCACAGTGTGATTCCATTTATATAAAACTCCGGAGAATGTGAGCTGGCCCCTAGCGCCAGGAAGCAGATGAAAGGCTGCCTGGGGACAAGGAAGTGGGGAGGGGCAGGAGGGGCTTTCCAAGGGGCACGAGGAAGCTTGGGGTGATACATGTGTCATCTTCCCGATCGTAGCGGTGGTTTCATGGGTGTATGCAGATGTCAAAACTCATCAGTTGTACATTTTAAATAGGTGCAGTTTATAGTAGGTCAGTTATATCTTAGTAAAGCTCTTTAGAAGGAAAAAAAAAAGCCTCCATGGAAAATGTGTTCCCTGAATAGTTAGCTCTGGAGGGTTCGATGCCAGGAGAAACGTCCAGGACGCAGCAAAGCTAGGCTCACTTAACTCCTGGAATTCTCAGAATTAATTTAGGTCTTCTGGGGGGCGTTCGTCTGATGCAGCTAAACTGAGAAGGGAGCTCATCAGCTGTAACCCCTCCAGTCCAGAACCCTTGTTCTTTCCCGTAAGAGCTGCGGGAGGAACCCGCCACCCGGCTTCCCAGCCCTTCAGACCCAGGAGCCGTGTAAGTACCAACGCTGACCATTAGGTGTCACTGTTGCACACGACATGTGCGGACCGGGGCTCCAGGCAGCCAACAGCTCTCCAAGTTTAGCCGCCCTTGGCTTTCTGCGTCATTGTGGGGTTCCCAACAGTCTAGCAATGCTCAGCCTGAGTCTAGTAACCGTAACCAGTTGAAGATGATTATAAAATATAGGTAAAACTCACCTATACTTGCACTCTGGCAGTTCCAGCTCTTTGTGATGGAAGATGTAAAAGCTGTAGGTATCAGGAGTGACTGGAAAGGCAAATAAAAATATTTTAATGTTGTATTTTCAAATTCTACTTTGAACATACAGAAAATTACAGAGAATATTATAACAAACACTTGAGTTGAATTTTCACAACTTGCCATGTTTGCTTCAGTGTTTTGTTTTAAAGAAATGAAACATTGCAGGAACAGTTCATCTCCATTCCTTGCTCTCCAGAGACAATCGCTGTGTGTATTTGTACTCCATCACTATATTTATATTAATAAACAGTATATAGCATCGTTCCGTATGTTTTTAAGCCTTATGTAAATGTTGCCATTTACATTGTATGCATTATTTTGCAGGTTGCTTTTGCTACCTTAGCTGTTATTGTTCATTTCGGAGGTTTACTCGTGCTGATGTAAGTAGCTCTGGTTTATTTATTTAACCACCGTATTGTACTGAATTGCATTTCTGCAACAACCAATTTATAAAATTATTTTTACTGTTTCTAATTTTTTTATTGTTGCAGATAAGGCTGCAAAAACAATTTTAAAACTTATTTTTTTAATCTTCACTTGAGGATATTTTTTCCATTGCTTTTCAGAGAGAGCAGAAGGGGGGGGGAGAAGCATCAATGTGAGAGGGACACATCGACTGGCTGCCCCCTGCACCTGCCCTGACCAGGGCCGGGACCGAGCCTGGGACCCCGCAGTCCGCAGGCTGGCACTCTATCCACGGAGCCAAACCGGCCAGGGCAATTTAAAACTTTAGTTCTAACTTACATAGCATATGTATAATTCACCCTTTTCATATACAATTCAATGATTTTCAGTGAACGTACCGAGTTGTATAACCATTACCGAGTCAGGTTCCAACCATTGCTGTCACTTCAGTAAGGCCTGGTGCCCATTTACAGTGAATTCCCAGCTCAGCTCAGCCAACTACTAATCTGCTTTCTGTGTGATGACGCTTCGTACACAGGTCTCTGCAAGAGACTTTCTCTCTTTACCTAAGAGTGAAATTTCAACGTACATTTCAATTCGCACATTTTGCCAGTGGTTTGTAGGCTTCTTTGGTGACATTATTGACGTATTTCCATTGTCCTCTCCTTTAATTTTGTTCTTTCCCTTGCCAAACTGATTTGTGTAATTTGATTGTTTTAATTTGCAGTTTCCTAATTTCTTTTGGTGTTTATTGGCTTTCTGAGTGTCCTCTGAATTATCTATTTATATCATTTCCTCATCTTCTAATGCATTGTCCTTTTCTTATTGATTTGTAGTTGTCACTTACCTATACTGGATAATATATTTTTTTTCAGTTACATGCCTTGGAAATATCTTCTTCCAGTCTGTGGTTTATTTAAACTCTAGGGACTTCTGTTGAACAGAAGTTGTACATTTTTATGTAGTCAAGTAATCAACAATTTCTTAATGGTTTGTGATTTTATGTCTTATAGGAAATATTTTCTTGTCTCAATGTCACAAAGATATTCTTCTATATTTTTCTCTTAAAAGTTTTACATTTCACTTTAGATCTTCAATACACTTATAACTGCTTTTTGTGTGCGGTGAGAGATTTTTTTCTCCACGGAGACATCCCGTTCCTCTGTTAAACACCATCTCATGTCATGTTTCTGTTTCTAGGCTTCCACTCTGGTCATCTGTGCCTGTGCTAATGCCACAGCGTCTCAGTCATCACAGCTTTAGAGCGAGTCTTGCTACTTGGAATGTTACTAAGCCCTGTGAGGGTGGGGATTGCTGGCCGTTTTGTTAACTGCTATATTCCCAGCACCGAAAGCTAGAGCACATAGTAGTTGCTCAATAATATTTGTCAAATGTGTGAATGAGTGAGTGGTGGGGCAAGTCTCTTCTCTCCTTTTATTTATTTATTTTTTAGGAATATCTTAGTTACACTTGGTCCTTAATTGATCTGGGTAAATGTTAGGATCAGTTTGTCAAGTCCTACCAAAAAACCTAACGGGAAATTTTATTAGAATTGTTTTGAGCTTATAGATTAATTTGTGGAGAACTGACATCTTTATAATATTGAACCATTCCAGCTGGGAACATATTATCCTGTAATAATAATTTGTGATTTTCTCTACAGAGAGATGAGTGCACATATTATTGCAATTACTCCTGGGTCCCTTGTAGATTTTTATTGTTATTATAAATTGGTTCTTTTTTCTCTACACTTTCCCATAGCCTATCGCTGGTGTATTGATTTTCGTATGAATAAATCTTTAATTCTCTGACTAATTTGTGTACTAGGGCCTATTGAGATGATTACATTTCCCCCTTTAATCTGTTAATGTGCATTTCTTTTATAATTTTTTAATGTTGAGCCATCTTTGCGGATTAAAAATGCCAGGTAATTTTCTGCACCAGCGCTGACCAGTCGAAGTTTCTGTGAGGACGGAAACATTCTACTCTGTCCAAGAGAGAGGGCACTGCACTTATGTGGCCACTGAGCACTCGAAGTGTGGCTCGTGTGACTGAGGCACTGAACTTTAAATGTCACTTAATTGAATTGTAAACGTGGACAGCCACGCGTGGCTTGTGGTTGCCGTGCGCAGAGTCCAGCTGAGAGCCTGGCGCTGGCCCACCTGCGATGTTGCTCCGAGTTCATCTCCCATTTTCTCACTCGAATGGGCTCTCCAGGAAACACGATAAAGAATACAACGCTACTGCTTTCCCGGGGGGATATAAAAATGCCACTGAAGCTGAACCCAAACACAGTGCGGCGGGAAAAAACCACAGGATGGCCACGGCCCCAGGCTCTCCTGGCCCGGGCTCCTCTCAGGATCAGGGGAGTTGTACTGCACCTCGCGGCGACCTGCGCAGGCCCACGTGGTGAGTGGACAGTCCTAACATGAATTTTTTCTTTGGAAAATAATGTGCATGTGTATTCCATTATTAAAGAAATAATACCCATTATAGAAAAGACAGCAGTGCAGAAAAATGACCAGAAAAATCAACCCTTTACTGTCTTGGTGTATGTCTTCAGATATGCTCTCAATATGGAAGGTTCATTGTTATTGTTGGATTGCAGATGTATGGGCGAGGTCATTCTCCGGATATGATTTAAAAATTCTGTTTTTTAAATGATAACACGAGCGTTCCATCATCTTATTACAAACTTTGTAAACATCATCTGTTAGAGCTACGTCATAGTTGTCACACTGGAGAGCTACAAATTACTTAACTTACTGAACATTATTTATTTATTGCTATTACAAATATAAATATCGTTTCATAAAGCTTTTTCACCCTTTCAGGATTTACTTGAAGTGGAATTACCAGAGGCAAGCAAAGAAACTGATATTTTAAGGCCTCTGAAGCCTGTTGCCAAATTGCTTTCCAAAAAGACATGCAAACGTATACCCTGCACTCTGCCACCTCCCCACCGGCAAGAATGTGTTAAAAACAAAACCCCAAACCACCGCGGGCAGGGCCACGCAGCCATTTGACAGGAGGGCAGCTGAAACGTCCACAGCTTCGATGAGCATTTTCCCCACGTGTTTGTTGGCACATTTGAGTCTTTGGTGACCTGTCTGCAAGCATTTTACCTGCTTGGTTAGCAAGGTCTTGGTGTTTTTGTGTTTTTTTTAAAAATATATCTTTATTGGTTTCAGAGAGAGGAAGGGAGAGGGAAAGAGAGATAGAAACATCAATGATGAAAGAGTCATTGATCGGCTGCCTCCCGCATGCCTCTGACTGGGTATTGAGCCCGCAACTCGGGCATGTGCCCTGACCGGGAATCAAACCCCAATCGCCTGGATCCTAGGTCAACGCTCAACCGCTGAGCCACACCAGCCGGGCGGTGCTTTTTGTTTACTCATTGCAAGCACACTATATGTGCTGAAAATACTGCCCCTTTGTCTTTTTATTTGTCGCAAACATTGCCCTCTGTTTGCCTTACAGAATCTGGCTGTTTCGAGGCACAGAGCCTCCTCCCCTGCAGTGCGGGGACCTGGCCGGCTGGCCTTTCGCCCTGTCCCTTTCCCGGGGCCCTGCCCTCCTGGCTGGAATCCTTGCTGACAGCCAGCGGCCGCCCAGCCTGGAGCACAGCTCAGGGGTCAGCCGCCCCTGACAGCTCTATTCCGATGACTCACTGGTGCCTGGGATTCGACAGGCTCCAAACTTATGTCCTGAATTTCTTCCCAGCCCCTCTATCCGGTCCCTGTCCCCCCATCCACCTGGCTGCCCCCGCCCGAAGCTGGGGGACACCCCCGCCCTGCCCTTCTCCACCTGATAATATCAAACACCCAGTCCAGGGTGCTTCCACCCGCCAGTCCCCAGCTCCACGGTGACCCCGCCTAAGGAATTCTCTCCTGGGTGACTCGGCCCTTCTCCCTCCACCCCAGACTTTCTCAATAAAAAATTTTCAATGTACAAAAGTGCAGAAAATGCTAGAACAAGTACCTGTGCATCTCCTGCAGGACTCTGATTTTACACATGCTAATGACAGCCGCTGAACCCATGAAAATCCTCAGAGGACAGGAAGACTACAGGTGGAGCCCAGCCCTGTTTCTGACTCTCGGTCCTGTGGGCCTCTGTCCCCAGCAGTACCCCTGGAGCTGGCATCTCTCATGCCTTCTGCCCCTGCTCTCTGCCACGTGCCTGAGCCTGGGTACACACTGCTTTGCATTTAAGATGTTAGGGAAGTGGCACCAAATGCCCTGTAACCCTGCCGGCGACGGGCTTTGGGGATGTAGCTCCGTCAGCGCAGGCGGCTCCAGTTTAATTGCTGCCTAGATTCCTGGTATGAACACACCCAGTTCCCTCATCTGCTCCCCTCTCGGTGGACACTCAGGTCATTGCCCCCTTTCCGTGGCGAACCCCGCTAGCAGCCGTCCTGGCACTCAGCTCCCCGGCTCTGGCCGGGGTGCACAGGAGGCCCCTGGGCAGGCGCCCCCTCGGCGCCCCAGCTCCTGCCGAGGGCCCTCCCGCAGGGTTCAGGGCGCGCCGTCCGCATCCTCGCCAGCGGCGCGGGCGGCTCTCCCACGGCCGCTCCGGCGGGTGCAGGCGGCGCTTTCCTGTTCGCAGGGGGACAGCGCCTTCGCCCTGCCGCCGGGCCCGTTTCCTCCCCTGGGCCCCTGCCCGGCGCGGTCCCCGCAACCGCTCGGCCCCCAACCCGTTCTCCGCGCTGGGGCACGCGCGCGAGCTGGGAAGGGCGGCTCTGCCCCGGCGGCTCCAAGGCCCGGCGCGCAGGTGGCCTCAGGCCCGCGCCTCCCCGGCTCCGTCCGGCGCCGCCTGCCCAGGCCTCGCTCCGTCCCTCTCTGCGCCCCAGGCCCCCTGGACTTGTCAGTCCCAGGTGTGCCAGGCTCCTCTCTTTGGCAGGATCTCCGAGTCTCGGTTATCTCTGCCCACCGCCCCTCCCAAGTCCTGAGACTCCCCAAGCCCAGCACGGGATGGCCCCTCGGGTTCCTCCACCAGGAAGCCCTCCTGGGCTGGCCGGCGCGCCGCCAGCCGCCTCCCTCTCAGCCCCCCCCGCCCCCCCCGCCCCCCTGGAGTCCCCGGCCCGCCTGTCTCCTTCCCGGCCGTGTCTGCAGAGCCTGGCACCGTCTGCGGCTTGGACGTCAACCGGGGACGACACGGCCTCGTGCGCAAAGGCGACCGGCGGCCTCGCGCGGCGCTTCAGCTCCTTGGCGCGTGAAGGGACCTCGCCCTCCCCGTAGGAGGGTGTCCCGGGCGGGGGTGAGGGGCAGGCCCCGCACCGCTGCAGCCGCGGCAAATCCGCTCTGCATCTGCTTTAAACATTGGGGTTTGGGGTAAGGTTTTATCTGGGAAAAGTTCAGTTGCTGAACACTTGTAGCAAAGCCCTGCTTTGGGCCGCACCGGCCGCCAGCGCCCTTCCTGTCCCCGACCGGCCCGAGCAGGGGCGCGCCGGGCGCAGGGCAGGGTCCCCCAGGGTGGGTCCGGGTTCCGGGGGCGCGTCTGCCCGCGGAGCAGACTGGGGTCGAGGGGCGTCGCCGTGGTGCAGGGAGGCGGGGCGCCCCGGCTCTGGAAGGTTCCCGCCTCGCGCGCCCCGCAGAGCTCCGGCCGGCGCGGAGGGAGCGGGGGGCGCAGTGTCCCCGAGAACAGGAGGCGCCCGGCGACGGGCGGCCGGGGAGCGTCTCTCGGGACCGCGCCGAGGGAAGGGGCGGGGCTGGCGCGGCTGCGGGCCCTCGGAAGGGGCGCGCGGAGGCCGGGAGACGGCGGCGCGCAGGGCCAAGCGATTCTCAAGGCCGCTCCCCTTCCAGAACCACAGCGACCCGCACAGCTGTCCCTGGATCCAGGACATTCCCACGCCCCCCCCCGCCTCTCGGGGAGCCCGTCCGCCTTCCCACGCAGAGCAGGGCGGGTGGAGGGGACCCTCAGGCGCGCGGACGCAGTGGGGCGCCTGCGCTGAGCCGCGCTGGTTGCCAGGGGCCCCCCGACCCGCTGAGGCGGTAGCTGAGGGCGAGGGGAGCCCCAGCTGTGGCCCGGAGGCCGCCTGCAGGGACGGGAGCTCCGGTTTGTCCCCACCTCCCTCCTCCGGAGCAGGCCGTGGGAGCCGGGAGCTGCCCCTAGGCCTCCGCGGATCGAGAAACATCCGCGCCCAGCAGGGCTGGGCTGGGCTGACCGCCGTGGAGGCGCCCGGGCCTCTGTCCTGCTGTGGCAGGGTGACTGGCCCCGTCACACTTGTCCTGGGGATTTCCTGCGGCCACTTGCAGCCAGTGACCCCGAGACGCAGGGCTCCCCTGACGCTCAGCCGCCCGCTGCCCTGGCTGGAACCGCCGGGGCCCTGCTGAGCTCCGTCCGCGCGGCCCCTCTGCCCCTCCTCCCCAGGGCCTCACCCCGCTTCTCCCCGCACTCGCCCTTATCTCCTGCCTGCTCCTGCAGGGTGTGCGCTGGCGGGCGCGTTGGGTTTTAAAGCTCTCTCGTCGAGCAGTTTCTCAAGGGAGCGACGGTCTAGAAAGACGGTTAAACATGTTGGAATAAAGGGCAGCCTTTAAAACAAAATCAATTTTGCTCTGTGAAAATTCTGCACAGTTTTCATTTTTTGGCCACAGATCACTGAAAAACTCAGCTGTGGATTGGGGCGGGTCTGAAGCTTGGTATCTGGGGGCCCCAGGTGGAGAAGCCACCCGGCGGGCTCGCCTGGTACCTCGGCACAGCTGGGCTCCTCCGCCAGGCCCCTGCCTTCTCCCATTGGCGCTTTGGGCGGGGGTGGCCTTGCTCAGGTGCAAATGCCCTGAGGCCGCTAGCGCCTGGGTGAAGGCCCCTGGTAGGAAGGCCTTCCTCCTGCAGCAGAGGTGCCGGCTCACGTGGATTTTCAGTCCCCTCTGGGGTGGAGCTGAGGGGTGAGTGTGGGGCTCTGGGTGCTCAGGACTCCCTCTGGCCCAGGAGCCCCAGGGGCCCGACCTCTGCTGGGTTCCTTTCCTACCACCTCCATCAGCTGCCTTGAAGTCTGCAGGACCTGCTTGTGCCGTCTTTAGGAATCAATCCAAACTTGACTCCTGTGCTTGAGTCTGGTTTTTGTTGTTTTTTGAACTATGGAAATACGAACTATGTAAGAGAATATGTCTGATGAGAAAACGGAAAACAGCCTGAACTTTTCCCTGTAAAGTTTTTTCTGGGTGAGCAATGTTTTCAACTCCAGAGCGTCCCTTGTAATTGTGCCTCTGCGTGTACCCCTGCTTTTCTGACTCAGCAGTGAGGGGCCAGAGCCACAGAGGGCTCAGCGGAGGAAAGACATTCTCAGGATGTGCTTAGAAAGCAAAAAGTGGAGCCCAGGAAGGAAACCACACGTGTGCGGTTCCCAGCACAGCGTTTAAGGTGGAAAGGGGTCATCTTTTTGAGATGCGCTCTCCTCCTAATTAAAGAGAACGTTGAAAGAAAGAAAACGGGAAAGAAACAAAAAGTGATGTCAGACGTGGAAACCCATAAAGAAAATCCAACACACCCGGTGCAGCGTCTAGAGGTAGGTGCCCAGCTGTTAGGGAGCGGGAACCCTAAACTGTTTACTTGCCCATTTCCCTTCCCACTCGCCTCAACAGCTTCACAACTCACACCAGTTCTGCATGATGAAAAATGAGCTTTCTGAGCATTTAGCAACACCCCTTGGTTAGTGAGGTTCTTTTTTAAAATTTTATCTTTATTGTTAAAGTATTACAGGTGTTTCACCCCCCCCCCGCCCCCCCCCATGCCGCTTCGGACAGCTCCCCAGACCTTCAGCCTGTTATTGTCTGTGCCCATCCGTTATGCATATATGGGTATAACTTCTTTGGTTGATCTCTTACTGTCCTCCACCCCCCTTCCCTTTTCCCTCTGAAATGATTGTTTGTTGCATGCATCAATGTCTCCAGGTCTATTCTGTTTGTCAGGTTCTTTTGTTTATTAGCTTCTTAAAGAAGACCCTTCAACATTTCCTGTAGTGCTGGTCTGGTGGTGATGAACTCCTTTAGCTTTTTCTTATCTGTGAAGCTCTTTACCTGACCTTCATTCTAAATGATAGCTTTGCTGGGTAGAGCAATCTTGGTTGTAGGTTCTTGCTTTTCATCACTTTGGATATTTCTTGCCACTCCCTTCTGGCCTGCAAGGTTTCAGTTGAGAAATCAGCTGACAGTCATAAGGGTGCTCCTTTGTAGGTAACTAATTGCTTTTCTCTTGCTGCTTTTAAGATTCTCTCTTTGTCTTTAACCTTTGGCATTTTAATTATGATATGTCTTGCTGTGCGCCTCTTTGGGTTCCTCTTGTTTGGGACCCTCTGTGCTTCCTAGACTTGTAAGTCTATTTCTTTCCCCAGGTAGGGGAGGTTTTCTGTCATTATTTTTTCAAATAGGTTTTCAATTTTTTGGTCTTTCTTCCCCTTCTGATACCCCATAATGCGAATGTTGGGCCTTTTGAAGTTGTCCCAGTGGCTCCTTATACTATTTTCATATTTCTGGATTATTTTTTCTTTTTGCTCTTCTGGTTGGGTGTTTTTTGTTTCCTCATGCTCCAAATTGCTGATTTGATTCTCAGCGTTCTCTACTCTACTGTTGATTCCCTGTAAATTATTCATTTCAGTTTGTGTAGCCTTCATTTCTGATTGGTACTTATGTCATTGATGATCTCACTAGTTTCCATAATAGTCTTACTAAAATCCTTGAGCATCCTCATAACCATTATCCTGAACTCTGTATCTGTTAGCTTGCTTGGTTCTATTTCATTAGTTCCTTTCCTGGAGATTTCTTCTGTTCTTTCCTTTGTGACATGTTTCTTTGCCTCCACATTTTGGCTGCTTCCAGGTGTTTGTTTCTATGTATTAGGTAGATCTGCTATGTCTCCTGGAATTTGTAGAGTGGCTTTGTGTAGTAGGAGTCCTGTAGGGTCCAGTGGCTCAGCCTCCCCAGTCACCTGAGCTGGGCCTTCTAGGTGCTCCCCCGTGTGGGCTGTGTACACTGTCCTGTTGTAGTTGAGCCTTGGTTGCTGTTGGCATCCCTGGGAGGAATGGACCCCCAGGCCAATCAGCTGTGAGGACCAGCTGCAACTACAGCCAAAGAGCTGCTGTGCTGGAGATACTCCTATGGAGCAGGATTTACTTTAGTGGAGCTTTGGTGTTCACCAAGTGTGCCCCTTGAGTGTGTCACTTGTGGATGTGGTAGGGTTGTAATCCAGCGTGGTCTGAAGCCAACCACCAGGTGCACTGTCTCTGGGGCCTCCTGGGAGGTGCAAAGTCAGCCTTTGCCTGTGCCCTGCCCAGGGCCACCCAGCATGAGCTACACAGCAAACAGTAGATGGCTGCTACTTCTGCTGGGCTTGGAGGTGCCCAGGAGAGGCCAAGCTATAAACCAATGCAGGTTGCCACTAGTGCCAGGCCTGGGGCCACTTTATCAAGAGGTATGGGGCATAATGAGGCCAGCTGCTGCTTGTTTGAGAGATTTTAGGAAGGTCCTAAGCATGAGGCTAGAGAAGCCACTTGCATAGAAAAGCCACTGGAAATGGCCTGGATGAGCTGGCAAGTAGGGAGGGGTAGGGTCTTTGGGAATCACCAGGGCGGGGCCAAAGGTGTGAGCGACATTGATGGAGATTCAGAGAAGGCACCGGCTTTGTGTGTGGGGGTGGCTCATCAAAGGAGCAATGGCCTCTGCCAGCTCTTGTTTGGGAGAAAGCTGCCCCTCCCGCTCTCACCCTGATTCCAGGTAAGTTAGTTCCTCCCCGAATGTCCCAGGTTTCTTTCAAGCTGCTGCCTGGCGCTGGGCTCAGAGGGAGCGCGTCTGAGTGATTCTGTGCGCGGGGCCTTTAAGAGAAAACCCTTGGACTCCCACAATCCCCGCTGGTTTTTATAGCTGAAGGGTGTAGGGACGTCTCTTCCCGGCCCTGGAGCCCTGGGCTGGGGGACTGATGTGGGCCTGGGACTCCTCACTCCTCTGGGAAACCTCCACTGTAGGGTGTACCTCCCAGTTTTAAGTCGAGGCACCGGGTCCTGGTTCCCAGTTTCCATGATTATGCTCGCCTCTGAGGCCCTACGTCTCCACCCCGCCTACCGGTCTCGGTGCTTCTTCAGTTCCCTGGTTGTGGGGCTTCTGTTCAGCTGTATTTCAGAAGGTTCTGAGTGAAGGTTGTTCTGTATTTTAGTTGTATTTTGATGTGGTTGTGGAGATGGCAGGTACCCCAGTTATCTACACCGCAATCTTGTTGTCTCTCTTGGCAAATGAGGTTCTTTACAGTGTCACAAAAGCAGATGGCAGAAAAACATTGAAGTTTATCATTTTTCACAAAGGTAATTTATTTAGAAATTTATTCTTCTGAATTTGAACATTGGAATCTGAAACCAAGATACTGTGTAACAAGCCCACCCTCAAAGCAATCAGGCTGCAGGCAGAGAAGGGACATGACAAGGTAGATGGCACAACAGTCCAGGGCCATGGGGTCCCAGGGGACAGATGGGCACAGGGGTAGCACTGGATCTCCTTTGTGGCTGTATCCCCAAATCCAGAGAACACTTGGCATGCAGGACTGTTTTTTTTGAATGACTCAGAAAGAAATGAAAACTTTGATGCAGGTTTAACTCTAGAAAGTAGAAATGTCTGATCGCTTGGGATTTGTTCAGTGAGTGCTACTTATTATTTCACTTGTCTTCTTAGAATGTGGGGGCCATTTGTTTCACGTGACGTGAAGCCAGTGCATTTAACTGTAGCCTCTTAATGGTCATAAACAGTAGAAAAGCAAGTTTGTGGTTAATAAAGAGGAATACAGGTAGCAGGTTTTAAAAACTTCATCTTGTCATTTGATATTAAATATGATGCTTTGGGCAACTTCACAATCTTAACAAAGACCGCCCACTATTACTCGCTGAAATGAAACCGTCTCTCAGTGGCTTAGCAGAGCTTGGTTGTCCGGGTTGGTAAGTCAGTGCTCTTAGATGTGTGTGGTCTATTAGGAAAGGAACCGGGCACTTCAGCAAAAGCGTTGGTGCAGTCATTCTGTTGGAAACCAGCAGGCGGCAATTAAGACCGCAAGCAGTTCGCGTGGAAAGGCACACCCGTGTCGTGGTGTTCCTCGCGCAGGGTCTCGGTGGCGCGCAGCCCACCCGCGCGCACACAAGCAGTCCCTGCTTTCTACTACTCCTTTAGCTGGAAGCCTGCCTTTTCACATCCTTCTCGGGAAAGAGGAGAGGGTTATAGTAAAGTTTGCACTCGACTTTCTTCTTTCTTTCCTCTTTTCTTGACTAATTTTCTCAGGAAAAATACCCCCTTCCCATCCTTCAGCTCTTCAATTTTGAGAAAAAATTGATTCTCTTGTTTAAGAACAAGGAGTCACTGAAACACCTGTATCCAAGACAAGGCAAAATTTAAGCTTTGAAGTAAAATCAGATGTGAAGAGAATCAGGAGCTTTAATTTCAAATGCCAACTTCAGAATTTTCCAGAATATCTAGAAAGGTCCCTACTCTTCCACCCTCTTCCAGAGCTACACAGAAAACATTCTCAGTAATGTCATTGTTACATTTACCTGCCCCAACAGTACTGTACCTTATTTCCGCATTTCAAATGCAAAGCATTCTAGTTAGTGGGTTGGCCTGGAAACCTATTAAAATATTGGTCCTATGGTAAAAAATACGCCAAGTTCAAAATGGCTGTACCCACTGATTAGGCTGGAATTAAATGTTAGAAATAATCTTGGCCCTTGAGAATCAACAATCACCAACCTCTTATTATGCATAAAGGTGTTTACTGTGGGAGACGGAGGTGTAAGAGCTGGAGGCAGGAGAGCCTGCTAGGTCAGAGTGTGCAAATGCACTAGGCCTACTAAGAACTGATGAGTGGGCTCACAGGTGGGAGTGAAGGTCCTTTTCTTCTTTTTAATACCTCTGGAAAGCACTTCCATGGTGAAGGTACTGCAGTATATGTTCACTGCTACAGGAATCATCAAGTTTCAGAGTGCAGATCAGTGGGTTGCAACGGTTCTGTTATGCAGTGGAGATCACAGGAGGAATGTATTCCTGCCTTCAGAAGAGGTACAGAGGGAGATCTGTAAGGAGAGAGGCTACCATGAAGTGTGCCTTGGGTCAGTCTTAGGCTTAAAACAAATACACAGCTGTGCAAACACTGTAGCAGTCCTTTGAAGAAAGTGCTTACTCTCCTGGAGAAATAATATGTTAAGCTCCATCATAAAAAGGACACTCTTTAGATAGCTGGACATGTAACAGAAATAGGAACACACTTATCTTTAGGTCAGCATAATTTTATCTTTGCAAAGCAACGAATCTTTGATAAGGTAGAATTCGATCACAGTTAACTGAAATATTAAATTCTGACCCACTGAGATATCCCTAGACCAGTGCAGAGAAATAAATAGCAAGCTTACCAATTTATTCACGAACACTGTGGAGAAAAAAAGCATTAAAACTCACTCGCGCCAAGGACACGGCCCACCGTTTTAGGGTAATCCAGTTCCTAGTGAGAGAGGGCTTGGCTCAGGTAGTTTCACATTAATCCCTAACACTTGGTGAGGGACTATCTCCCCTTCACAGGCAGAGACATAAAAAACAAGGAAGTATCCCAGGGTTATAGAATAAATCTAGGGAGATGCGTGAATTGAACCCCAATTGTCCTGACTCCTGAGATTTGCGAGGTCTACCCGGGGAACTATGTGTCAGTGTTAAAACACAACTGCTTTCATAACCTTTCCAAGCAACCAGGTAAACCAGTCAACCCTTATACTATAAGATGGCAAGTCTATTTTTGAACCAATACAGAAAAAAATTTATAGCTACAAATACACTGCATTAACAAGCATTTTTATATGACTTACTACATTCCCTTAAAAAAAGAAATTCCACACAGCTTGCTACATAGAGAGGGGAAAAAACCCAATCCAATAAATATAAAGCTACAAAATTGTGTTTTCTTTAGAAAAAGTCCTGTCTTTTCTGTTGCTGAATTATATTTTCGGATGAAAGCAGTAAATATTAAAATGCAGCCCTGAGCCATTTCATCTCCAAGTAAAATGGATATAATTGTAGCTTCTGAAAACTGGAGCCAAAAATATGTTCACTTGTCATAGAGAAATAGAAGCACTTTGTAATATTATATGGAAAACTATGCTAATACTCAGCAGGCAGATATTAAATCTGGAATGGCCTTCATTGCCACTACAGATTTAGTATTTTCTAAGACAGTACAGCCAACTTAATTAGTCACGAGCTGAATATTGTATCTTACACTGCTCACTTCTTAAACCTATCATTGCTCACTAGAATTTCTCATCACTGTTAAGTTGGGGTAGAGAAAGCTTTGAAATGTTAGGTAGCTTTGCTATTTGTAAATGTTTTGATTAAAATTTGTTTAGAGTTAATAGCTAAGCCCTGCTGAGTGGCTCAGTTGGTTGGGTCGTTGTCCTGTGCACCAAAAGGTTGCCGGTCCGATTCCCGGTCAGGGCACATACCCAGGTTGCAGATTTGACCTCCAGTTAGGCAAAGATGGGAGGCAACTGATCGATGTTTCTTTCTCACTTGGATGTGTTTTTTCCCCGCGCTCTCCTTTCCTCTCTCTAAAATCAATAAACATATCCTTCTGTGAGGATTAAAAAAAGTTATTAGCTTATATAGTTTTGGACTACCTATGGTTTTCTGCATAAGACTAGATTGATCCAGGTCATTTAAAAAAAGTAAAAATTTTAAAGGAAAAATAAATTTTCATTTTCCCCCCACAAAAATTTGCAATGCAACATGCATCTATGTATAATGTATGAGTTATGAGAGTAGATACTGGTCAACACTTTAACAGAAAAGTTCTCCTGAGAAGTCCAGTTCACATGCACCGCTTGCTAACCATCCACCTTCCTTTAAAGGAATCAACAATCACCAACCTCTTATTATGCATAAAGGTGTTTACTGTGGGAGACAAAGAGGGGTATGCCTCCTTTAAAAGAGAGAGAACGTCAGCACCCAGAGACAGTGACGAGAAACAACAGCCCATCTTCCCATTTGCAGTTCTTAGTACCTGTGATCGTATCTCGGTGCAGTAATTCCTGGAAGGTGGTCTCCAGACCTCATATTACCTGGTAAAGACTATCTGTCCCACAGGGTTTAAAAGACCAATCAAGGCATGTTTTCTAGTTATGTCAAGGAGATCAGTGAGTGCTGCTTTGCTCTTTTCAAGCTCAGAAAAACAGTCATTTGTTGAAAACTCTTAATATAAAGGTTCCCTTCAAGAGAAACACCACCATCCTCAGCACCTACACATTATGTGAGAGCAAGTATTAACTAAATGACTACTGAGGGTAAATGACCCATGAAAACACATTTTCAACAATGGGATAAAGCTTATAAAACCCAAAAAGGAAGGAAAGGAAAAGCTGTAACAAACTATGAAAAAAGAAGCTACATTCATTTTTCTTGCTCAGCTGAAACATGACTTCCTTCATCAGTTAAAAAGCCTGGGGAAGTTAAAAATCATCCAAGAAATGCAGTTGAATGCCATGATGTCACAAGAAGACTCCAGAGAATGAGTTTTCTCTACTTTCAATTAACTATAATTTATCTCCTATCCCACAAACTTTAAAAACAAGTCACAAAATCCACATTAGAATATAAGTTTTTTAATTTTTATAAATAACTTATCTGTTACAAAGATAGTTTACCCAGCTAAATCACAAAACCATCAACTCAAGATATCCAAATTACATTTTATTAATAAAACAAGTAAAAACTGATTTATCAATCTTCACATAGAACTGCAGATGAAGCTGAAAAACAAGGCCTATTTTTAAAGCAAAATGCATCAAATGTAAGGGCTTTGGGTCTATTGTCTAATTAACTAGGATTGTCATATTTCTTCCCATATACACAATGCAAAGCCTGGAAGCCAAGGCTCCGACATTCATACAGATCACCTGTAATAATCCTGTTTGTTTAAAAAATATCCATTTGCAAACATTTACAGTGGGTGACAGTCTACATTATCGCCTATCTTTTGCTACATTTCAGCACTTCCGTGAGCCCCATTCTAAGCACTGAGATATAATTTCATAATTCTTTTTAAATGCATATTGTTAATTCTTTGTCTTGATTTTATTTAGTTATATACATTCCTGATCATCTGAGTATCTTCCTTATAAAAATATATCATGAAAATAAAGAGATGCTGAGGTTGCTTCAGTGTTCAAGTTTGCGCACTCTCCTTTCTTCCAGCTTTTCTTCAGTTGTCCTAGACACGACTAGCCTTGTTTTATAAATACACGATACTGCCACCAGGTCAGGTTTAGAAACGAACTGCCCCAACAGGAAAGCATTTACACTTCTCTCAAAGAAAAAGGGCTGCAGGTACTGCTGCTGTTGCTGGTTGGAGCTGTATTTTCCCAGTAGTAACCTCCTGTGGAGGTTCTGTGGGACACCAGGCAGATGAAGCGAGTTTAACCTTGTTGCTCTGTCAGTGGGTTAAAAATATCATTTGTTTTAAGCTTCCCTGTGGAAGATAAAACACTGTTGTGTCACCCACCACTAAAGTCAGTATACAGCGTGACCTATAGACAGAGGTCTTGTGATATTTTCTGCAATTCACTGTGCAGCATCTGTATGTCTTCACAGAGTATCGGCACTCATGAGGGCAAAGCACAGAATAAGTAGAGGAAAGTTGTTTTGTGCATAGTTTCATTTCATTAATGCTTTTTTATTTTAAGGCATCGCTTCTTTTGGGTAAGGCTTAAAAGGGACATGATCGTGCTTAATCACTAAAAGGAAAAAAAGAAAATCAGTTAACAAAAGACTATTACACTATACATATAGAAATATAAGAAAATAATGGAGGAGAAAAGAAATCACTTAAAGCAGGCTTGAGAGATCTGTACAGTAGGAAAAGCATCGGATAGTCACTGCATGTTTGCACAGACAATGCATGTGCTTTCCTTTTCATCTTTAGACCCTGGATGCTGGCTTCAGAGTGGAGACGTTTTCAGGGAAGACAAAGACAAGGCCAAGAGTACCACAGATTTGTGAAGTCCGTCCCCTATCCGTGGGCACTGTGCGGCAGCAAACAGTTTTTAAATAGTTAAACCTTGTTCCTTTTCTTCATGTTTGTAGTGTTTCACTGAAAGCTTAGAAAAAAAAAAGCCATCATTTTATTCCTTCCTCCTGTCAAAATTCAGTAGTGACATGAGGGGAAAAAGGTACTGGGAACACCTAGGCATTAACGTATTGAGAATTATCCACAACGGGCTACTGGTAACACTGTACATGGTTAGGCAGTGGGCAACCAAGTCTTTCAGCAGATTACCTTTCACGTGATGAATTTCAACTGCCCGTGACATTAGACTGAGGTATTATTAGCTCCGTGGGCTGACATTTAACATTAGCACAACACCATCTTGTCACACCTTCAATCTGACAAAATCCTACGTAGCAGTGAAACTTTTCCCCTGATGACAGACTAGTTTCTTGAACTTCAGATGTGGTACTGGAGAAGATGGAAGGCCTTTTGGCTCAGAAATGCCTTGGCATCTCACACTGTTCACAGCGGATTAAGGCCGGATGGTTCAAAAAAGTACAGGCAGTACAATTCCACTGAGCCCCCTCATCATCTTCGGTATCTTGAGTCTTTGGTGTTTTGATGGTGGACCTTTGATCTGTAAGGAAGCAAAAGAGTTATTTTAGAAGCAAAACTCACAAAGTCATACACTACCGGCAATCCTAAACACTATTTGTGCTGCACAGCAGGAAGCCAGTTAACCAGAAGCATCTAACTGAACCTGACACCCACGCTTGGGCCTCACTGATCTCCATCAAGCTGTTACTTCTCCGCTGGGGAACAGCTACCTGGACATGGTGTAGTCACCTCAATATCTTCTTAAAGGGAAACCAGCATAATTTCCCCCAACTTATAGCAGGAGAAAAGGGAAATCAATTCATGTGGTAACCAACAGCAAAGATTCCCATAATGTCACCTAAGATTGTGGAAAGGTGTCCTACAACCCCAAACTTAGTGACTTTATAGCTCATTAAAGTTAGAGTTTCATTTCCCACTGATAGTATTTATATTTCTGTTTTCTACCAGGAATGGAAGTTTTTGTTAAATGTTTTCTATGTGCTGAAAATGCAAGCCTTAAATACAAATAAAATATAAAGATGAACTAATTTCTATAATCTTATTTAACTATTTATCAAGAGACCCTGGAGAAGTTAGTAAGGATAAAAATTTTATATTTTATATTTTATTTTATTTTAAAATCAAATTTATTATGAAACAGTAGAAAGAACACTAGATTGATGGTTAGGAGAATGGAGTTGTACATCTGGCTCTGCTACTAACTCCTGATTTCCTTCTCTGTGATCTTAGGTAAATCATATATCCTCTCGGTCTAATCTTTATTATTAAAGTCACTGCAGCTTTAAGTGGCCAAGGTTCTACAGTGTTTGAATGAATAAAAATATCTTAAATATGAAGAATTATTATATTCTTCCAAAGTTGTGGCTAAAATGAAATTACATTTATGAAACTTTTTTTGTGGGGGGATCCCATTATAAATTTAGAATAGTATTCCTATGAATTATTTTGGGGAAGTTTAAAGTAAAAGGAGCATACATTATTAGATCTCTCCTGTGAAGGTTTATAATTCAATGATTTAAACTATTAAAATAATGTGTATTATTTTGCAAATTGCGCCTACTATCATTCAGTTACTGAGACGGTAATTAAATGGTATCTTTTCTGCTATTTTAAACGCCAAACTACTGTATCTATTCGATGAAAATACTGACAGTTTTTGTAACAAATTATAAACAATTAAGTGACGTTTGGTCCTCCCTGTCCCTTTAGCAGTACCTTATTTACTAATTAGTCTTCAAGAGCACTTAATTGCAAAATTTCCAACTTCAGGCATTGGTCACAATTTTTGCCACATGCATGAGCAACATGAAAATATTTGAAAAACCAAGGATCTGACAATACTAGTTAGTATCCTCTAAAACTCCTTAAAATAAACAGTTTAAAAAGTCTGACTTCTTACCATCTAAATTCATTTCACACTCCATCCTTGGGAAACATGTTATAGAATGGTTGTTTTGAAGAACTAAATAAACCTCTATAAGTGAAACTAATAAATAACTTCTTCTTTTAGCCTTAAAGCAAAAATGATTGATTTGTTATTGCTCAAAAACTAACCAGCATACAAGCTTCTATATTTTGTGAAAAAGCTTTTAAGTAAAGAATTTTTTAAAACTTTTTGCCACGGAAAATTTCAAACATATATACAAAAGTAGAAAGAACAGTGAAGCAAACCCTCATGTACCTATCTTCAGTAATGATCAAGACGAGCCTTATTTTATCTATGTTCCACCTCTCTCCTACCCTCAACACACAAGTAACTTGATTATGCTGAAGCAAAACAGAAAATTTTTATTTAAAAAATTCTAGTTTTTGAAAGAGTAAAATAATTATATAGAGGCAACTCATTCAGAATCTGAAATACCAACTTTGCTTTTGTAAGGAACTAGGTAGGCTATGCCACTATTTCTTTATTCCTTTATTCGATTAGCACCAAATCTCACCTAGTGTCTGAATACTTGCTTGCTGTGCCAAATGCCCTAATCTCACTTTTGCTCTTTTGTAGTAACAGTTCATTACATTGCAGCTATTTTTAATGACATTTAAGTAAAAAAAAATCAAGGTTAGCTAGGCCTAATTAAATTATACTTAATGCTGGGAGTAAAAATTCCACATATTTTGATATTTCCTAGTTTGGAGAGCACATACTCTATAAATATCAATGATGTAGAATGATATCGTAGGTTATAGTTTTCAAAAATCACTCATCTGAAATTCAGAGTATATGATTATACACAATTATGCGTAAATTAAATACAACAGGCTACTAATGAAAAATAAACTCCCCTATGGTATCTTTTCTCATAATTTGTAAAAAACTCTAAAGAATACAAATTTTTGCACCTGATGATTTTTTTGGCCAAGACTTGGTATTTTGGGAGTATACAGTGAATCCTAAGGACACCTACTTTTTAAGAGCTAAATACATTACACTTTTGCATCTTCCCCAATACCCAGCATGTAAATAAAAATCAACCAATATGTTTCTACTGAATCCATCCAAGAATGTCTAAGTTTGAAGCACTTCTAGAGAGGAAGGTTGTAAAAATAAAATTTTCTGAAAAATTGCTTTTCAAAATGTAACAGTTTTCACACTTAATGGACACACTAACCTTTGGGTTTTGGTGGCACAGGACCTACAAATCCAATATTGTCATAAAAGTTATGAATAGCGCTGGGATTAAAATGTGGTCCTGAAATATATAAAAAGTAAATATTTCAATGTTTATAGCCCCAAAATATTTTATTTTTTATAAAGCAAATATTTTATTTCTAAAAAATAATCACAGAAATGCTTTTCATTTATTTTGTACGTCCAATCTCAAACTAGATGTAAGGATTTCAACACAGCTCAGGTAGCTTTAGTGCACACTCCCAAGGGAGGTCTAAGTGGTAAACTGGGGAAGGGCTCAAATTAATGCTGGTCAGACAGTAACGTAACAGAACCAGGTCTCTGCCGAGCAAATTAAAATAACTAAAAATTCAACAATTAAAATATAACTTTAAATGACCAAACATGGCCTTAGCTTAACAGCTGGGCCTCAAGTAAGTATAAAAACCTTGCAGTGATGTAATACGGTGGTTCAGATTTTAAACAAAAGGAACAAGTTCAAAATTATAGTTTCTAGACCAGCCCTAATTTTCTTTCTCTCTCCGAAGTTAAATTATGGCATTTTCTATGAATGTTTCAAGATGAACAGTTTACTGACGTTTTGAAAGAAAATAATATGAGTCATCTTTCAGTTTAATGGATTCTGGCACACACTCAAAAGTGTGATTAAGGACTTCTCTTCCTGTTGGCTTCTTTCCCTTTCCTATCTGTTCCATTTTATGTATTTCTGTTATTTCCCCAACTTCAGAGTTGGGTTAAGTTGTAAAATTTCCTTTTAACTGCCTATGAAACGGGATTAAACTGGCAACATTCCTGCTGCACTAAGCGGCACCTGCCAGAAGCTCGGGCACAAGCTGTCGCTGCCCTAGCGTTTTACCTCCCCGGTCGGTCAGCTGACAGTGCCGGGGGGCGGGGCTTAACTGTGCTTGGAAAGCCTAGTTCTTGAAAGGTGAAAGGACAATACAGAGTTTCATATATGAGCACATCTATTTTAATCTTTACGCATATTACTGTAACACATCCCACTAGTACTTAATAGCAATACTTTTGACAGTGCAGCCAGATGACTGAAGTAGATTTGAAGGGTATAAAATTATGAAATTACTCCTTAAGCAAATATGTAACATTTGGGGGTGGGGTTGGGGAAAGAGAAAATAAAAACCCAATAGTTCGTTAGCACTATGTGGATAAAAAGTCAAACCTGAGACAATAAGATTATGACCGATAAATCTGTTTTCAGCCACAGGAAAAGAGTTGGTATAATTATACAATGAATTTCTGCTGAGTATGCACTGAACTTTACCTCGGGCTTGAAAAAGATCAATTTCTTTGGTTAAGCAGTCAATGTCAATCTGGAGTTGTCTATTACAACTTCTTAACTGCTGCATTTCTTCCAGCTGAAAGATAATTCCATGTGAGAAGGATCTACATTGAATTCTCGTGTCATTAGTTAAGAAAAGTAGAGTTTGGCAGGGGAAGGTGAGAAGAGAAAAACAAGTATGAATGAAGAGCTTTTAAAACTCGATCAAGCTTTTATATTATGACAGATGGCCTATTCACATGTTCAAGCACAGTGGTCACAAATTAGAAAAAGACTTACTGAAGGTATTTGGGATATGGAATTCGATCTTTTCAGGCGCCTTCGAGTTAGATTATTTTCCATTTCATTAACCTCAGATTTTAGTTTATCCAGCTTTTTCTTTTGAATCTCAAGTTCTCTTTGAAGTCGTTCCATTCTGGCCTTCTGGTGTACCAATAGAGCTGTAATACATATTAGTAAACATGAGGACTCACCCACTTTAGTCAATTAACCTTTAAGCAGCCTTGGGAAAACAAAACAAATGAATATTTCTGTGACAAGAGTTTGCCAAGAATGCCAAAGACACATTAAAACAAAATATTGTGTTTAAACATTTGAAATTTCAAAACTTTTTAACCTGAAAATTATCTTAATTATTTAAGTGGACAAACGTCACTCATTTTTTTTTTTTTTTAGGGTTTGGATAAACCTACTTTATGGCCAAAGACAGCATTTTAAGGCTATTACTTCTCTAAAGGCTCTAGTCTAGTCAATTAACCTACTTACTACTATTTAATTCACATCTGACCTTCTAAAAGGATAAGCCCTGCTAATCCAAAAAGTCTGATGTGTTTGGACTATGCATAAGGTATTCAAATAGAAACATTTTATAGATATTTTAGAAGGGAATACGGATTAGGTTTAATTCATTTTGATGTATGAAACAGACTGACTTTAATCCACATGAATGTTAACATTAAGCTGTTGAAATTGCAGAGTAAAAACTATACTACTGAGAGAAATCAAACACATATCTTTTCTATATTCCAATTACATTTTGTGAAAATAGTTTCCTAAGATATTTTTAAAAAGAACATAAGTGATCAATCTTGTAGCATGAATGATGAACTGCTTGGGAAATCTATTAAGCCATAAAAATTGATATACGTTCTTGTGAACCATCCCTGGACAATGTGAGGCTCGTTTTTTTAGGATACTGGACTGAAAGTGAAGATACCTGAATCTACTATAAAAAGGCAGTTTGGGATGATTCTACCATGAGAACACAAGCAGATTTGGAAAAATATAATAACCTTTAAAAGCAAAAAATGGTAATTAAAATAAAAAGGCAAGCAGATTAAACATTAGATTAATGCTAACCAGTCATCTTCAACTAAACTCAAACTTCTCTGAATCTAAAAAATAAGGAAAAGGCTATGGCATATTAATGTACATTCAGGCCATTTAATCCAGTAGTGTATTCTAGCACTGAGTTAGGGTGCGGATTAGGGAAGGCTGTTAGGCTCAAGTACTTCAAAATCAACTTTAAACAGTTGATAACTTTTCCCAACAAAAATGTGACTAATATAATCCACAAATGTTTCCCTCTGTAATTTTCCTTTCTTATTTATTGGAAGAAACAAATACAAGGGCATTATGTTTCCAGTTTTAAAAGCCATGGTTAATTCTGATAAACACTAAAATCCTGGTACCTTCTCTGCCATTTTAATGTATATTCTGTAACGCAGGGAGGTGTTTTTGAAGGTATACATATTCCTGGTTGAAAACTTGCTGTGTCTTTGCACATCCATACCTACACCCAAGCTTGTTTTGTCAAGCTTGTATTAATTTGGTTTATTTCATTTCAACTGCAGAGTTTTATCCCTCTGTCACCAAAATATAAGAATTCTGCATTAGGATTTATTTATTGTCCTAAAAGAAGATGAGGATGTGGGTTTTATTTTTTGAGTGGGGCAACGAGAAGGAAAGATGGAGGCAGGAAGTGGAATGAAGGGTGAGGCAAGGGCAAACTAGGAGTGACACACTTTCCTTCATTCCTTCCCCTTCCCTTCCTTTCTTTTCCCTTCCCTTTTCTTTTTCTTTACTTTCCTTCATTTCTAAACTCCAGCTACCACCAACATGTCTCAAGTGGCATCATTAAATTAGAAATTTGTTCAAATAAATAATTATTTTATTTAAAGGTAGCATTTTTAAAAATGCTGAAGATTTTCTCCCAAAAAGTTCTTTCCCCCTGCTAACTATGTAAAAAAAATTTTTTTGAACACATTTACTTAGTGGTTCTAATGACTAAATGATAGTTTCTGTTGAAATTAGAAAATAAGATATACATTTGTGATGTATATTACCTATGGAGAGGGGGATGAGAACAGACTTCCGGAGAAATTGATACCACACTTGAGTGGTCACAATTTATACTATAGGGCAGACAGAGACTCTAGGGTTTGAAATTATTGTAACAATTGGCCCCAGGCTGGTGATTTCCTTGGAGCACTTGGGAGAAGCAAATGCAAAGTGCTCCGTCAACCCACTTCGACCACCAGGGAGCTACTACATTGGGATCCATAGAGGAAAAATACTCAATGAAGAGAAGATCTCAATAGAAAAGTATGACCAAACATGAGTATAATCTATCATGAGAATCAGTGGCTCAAAAGGAGCCCCCCAAATTAAAGATTATATAATAGTCTGAAAGAAGGTATGGAAAAGTCTGTTTAAGGTGATTAAAGTAATAACAGAAGAAACAAAAATATAACCAAAGAATATGATACTGAGAATAATACAACAGACAGATATGGAAAAGTACCATATACAACCTCTTGACATGAAAATAGTCACTGGAATGAAAAAATCAAATTGATTATTAAAAGGTAGATTAGACAGAGTCAAAAACACAGTGAGCTGGAAGACAGCCCTAAGATTGCTACCCAGAGCATACCGAGATAAAGTGATTAAAAACATGAAAGAGATAAAAGATTTCATAAATCTAAAAAGGAGTTCCAGAAAAAGACAACAGAAAGAAGGAAAGACAAAAGTGAGATTCTTGATGAAAGTTTTCCAAAATTGAAGGAAAAAAATAACAGATTCCAGAAGACAGAATAATTTGTTCACCTAACTGAATTATTGGGGTATAGATGATTACAGACATTTCCAGATAAAGTCTGGAGGAGTTTATCAACCACAGACTACTGCTGAAAGAACTACTAAGGATGTTTTTGATAAAAGGAAATAAATACAAAAGGGAGAAATAAGATAAGTAAGTCTTATTTTGGAAGCAACAGTAATTTATAGGATGCTAAATAGAATGCAGTTTCTAAATTAAAAGCCAGACGAAGAGGAAAATCAGTGGAATTTGATTAAACTTAGATGGCAGGAAAGAAAGGAAAAAAGGGAAAATAACTGAAAAACAAAAAAATGACAGGAATAATTCCAAATATATCAATATTCACAATAACTATAACCTAATTAAATGTATCTGTTAAGACACAGATCAGCAGACTGGATTTTAAAAATTCAGTTATATGCTGTTCATAAAAAAACATGCTTAAAACATGATCCACTAATCTAGTCTTTAATACACTGAGACTACTACTATGTGTCAAACACTGTTGTAGGCACTTGGGCAATCAATGAACAAAACAGGCAAAAATCCCTGCCCTGCAAGAGCTTATTTTACAGAGGTAGGGGCTGGGGGTGGTACAAGAACAAGGCTCTAAACAAGGGGCCAGCAAACTATGGCCAAGTGTGTCCCACCACATAGAATACAGTCACGATCACTTACTTATTGTTTATAGCTGTTTTTGTGTTACGACAGCAGTGTTGAGTAGTTGTGACAAAAATGGCATGGTTTGCAAAATCCTACATAATTAACTATCTATCTGGCCTGAATCAGATCATGTGGACTCTGAGTAAATGGGGACCCATCACAGCACAGAAAGGGTGAAAGTAAAAGGATTAAAGTAAAATATGTATTTTGCACTTTCGGCACCATGCTGACACAAAGTAAGAACAGCCAGTTACTGGCGGTGTGTGAAGACTGTGGTGCACTAAAGGCACAACAAATCCCAAACCCAGCTCCACTCTTGACAAACAGACTCAACCCCTCACACTAACCACCTGAAAGAAAGAGGGGTGTTTTCATTTCTGGGTGTAAATACACTTTATCTCAGTCTCCTCTGTTTTCTTTTTCTTACACAATATTTGGCATTCAATAAAAAATCATGAGACACAGAGAAAAGAGAAAAATCCAACTTATCATCAAAGCAGAAAGCAATCAATCGAACCATATTCAACGGCGGACCCAGATGCTGGAACCACCTGACATGGAATTTAAAACTATGGTCAATATATTTAAAAATCTTTTAAAAAAAGGTGGACAACATGGAGGCTTCAACAGGCTTACCAGCACAGTGGATGCAGAAGAATCACTGGGTTTGAAGGCAGAACTTACCCAAATTTGAACACAAAGAAAAAAAAGTGGAAAAAAGAACAAAGCACCCAAGAGAAGTAGGACAATATCAAACAGTCCAATACAAGTAATTTTCCCAAATTAATAAGACAACCAACCATAGATCCAAGAAGTCCAGAGATCTCCAAGTAGTATTAAAACAAAACAAAACAAAACCTAGACTCATCATAGTCAAACTGCAGAAAACCAAAGATACATAGAGAAGTACTGAAATTTATATACCAAACAAATACACAAATGAAATAGTCAGTGTAGTAATATTCATTTCAGAAAAAAAAATGGACTTTAGGGAGCTTACAGATGATTATTTTGTATTTATAAATCATCACGACACTAAGAGATAAGTTCCTTTTATTTCACACTTGGAAAAATTAAGCATTTTAGATTTTTCATTATCAAGTATATTTCTCAATTAAACCTCAAGTTCCTTGAGCGTAAATACTAAATTAAGTTTTGTACCACCTAGTATCTAATATTAAACTTTAAAAATTGTAGCCACGTGGTAGGTATCTATTATATGTAAAATAATGAGACAATTTGACTTTTAATGGATAGTAGAGTAAAATTCTAATTTTAAGTCCAAGAAATAGAAATATTGACAGAACAAAAAGTTAAGATTTATTTTAAAGCCTCCTTCAACCCGGTGGGGCATGGCTCAGCAGTTGAGCATCGACCCAGGATCCAGGAGATCGTGGTTTGATTCCCAGTCAGGGCACATGCCCGGGTTGCGGGCTCCATCCCCAGCAGAGGGTGTGCAGGAGGCAGCCGATCAATGACTCATCACTGATGCTTCTATTTCTGTCTCCCCCTCTCCCTTCCTCTGAAATCAATAAAGATGTATTTTTTTTTAACGTGTCCTTTAATTTTTAGTTTTAATATTTTTCACTTAGTAACACATTTTGAAATTGAAGATAAGGCTTTTAGGTTGCTGACATTGCAGGAAGGTGGCTTTTTACATGCTTGTTCTAACAAGGAAATAAAATAAATGATGTATTTAACATCTCTATCATACACTGACTTCTTTAGTGTTCTAAACTTACCTATTTATTTTGTCCTCTGAAATAGACAAAAAAGGAGAAATAGCAGGTAGAGAAAAATTTAGTACCTTTTAAGTCATCTTTCAGTCAAAATTAAAATTTAATGGGTAAGGATAATTTAAGCATGCAACTCCCTCTTGTGGTTGTTAAAATAACCATTAGTGAATTAAAAAACTAGGGCTCTCAAAGAACTCCAACAAGTATGCTAGATGTTTTATATAGCAAATTCAGAAAGTTTATTTAGTCTTTACTCAACTTTTGTCAGCTTCTGATGAACAATGAAGATAACTTTTTACTTAACTCTGTAATTAGAAAAACACACCTGAAGGTCCAGATGGTGTAAGCTTTACTAATTTTAGGCATTCTATAGTTTAAATAATGTCTAATTTCTCCAAAAGCTAAAACAAGATGGAAGGTGAAATGTATATATTAAAAAATACCTTTACCATTGGAAAATGTACCAGCTATTTATGGATACAAAGATCTTAGGCTTATTTTTTAAAAAAAGAAAAACTGCCATTGGAAATATATTAGAGTGTAACTATTGACAGCAGGAATATCTGTTTTATATACCACTGTATAATTATAGTCACTTATTTGGTGATTGAACCGCAAAAAATTTAGAGGTGGCAATTACTCTAAAATAAAATAAAGCATCCTGATGTTTCATCTATTTTGCCATTTTTAAGGTCAGTTTGAAATTAGATCTTGCAACAGTTCTGTGACTGGGCCCATAATTTGGGCAACAAATCCAAAAACCTTTGGGAAATGATTCTTCTATTTTTAAGAAATTTAAATTACTTGTACATTAGTATTAATAATAGGTAAACATAGGGCCTCTGCTTGATAATACTTTGTTGGTGTTTACTTGTATATAATTAAGACGATGCATGCAATCTTATAGGGTTAAGATACAGACATTGTTCAAGATTTTTGTTTTAGAGAAAAAGAAAACTGGAGCCTAGGCACACCAAAGGAGCCTCAAAGGTGAACTGGATGAACCTATAGGAACTGGAGATATTTATAGTTTAGAAAGTTAATACTTTAAAAGGGAATATGGTAGCTTTTTTCAAGTTTTTGAAGGGATGCATATAAAAGAGAGTAAGGCCAGTTCAATATGGTTTTCAGTAAGTTTATAATAGAAGAAAAGATATATATAAGACTTCTCTTCTTTTTTCAAAATCTTGGAATGGAGAAGAACTTTGTAAATAAGAAAGAAGACTAAACCCAGAAACTAGAAGGAAAACAGATTGATAAGCACAAATATATAAAACATTTTATAAAACAACAACAAAAAATCAACCAAGTTAAAGCAACAGAAGAAACAGACTAGGCAAAAAAAGGCAAGTTAACAAAGTAAGAATTACAAATGGCTTAAAAATTAATTCTTGAAAAGATGCTCAATCTTACATTTATAATTTTTTTTTGGTAATCGTCACTCAAGGACATGCTTTTATTGATTTTTAAAGAGAGGGGAAGGGAAAGAGAAACATTGATGTGAGAAGTGTTTGTGTTCAAGTGACCCTCATTTTATCTACTAATGGCCCCATAGCACAGGAGTGGCGATGCTGGCCATTCAGATATGCCAAAGAGAAGCTATAAATTGTTTCCTTTAATGAAAAGGTGAGTATAGTAAGTAAGATATTAAGAGAGAGACTGAGACCACATTCACATAATTTTCATTACAGTATATTGTTATAATTATTTTATTATTGTTGTTAATCACTTACTCTGCCTAACTTGTAAGTTTAACTTTTTACAGATATGTATGTATAGGAAAACGTGTGTGTGTGTGAATGTATGTACGGTTTGGTACTATCTGTAGCTTCAGGCATTCACTGCAGGGTCTTAGAACATACTCTCCATGGATAAGAGGGGACATTACTGTATATGGTAGAACTGAACCTCTTCATTCTGTCTGAATTAGGTGTGGCTATGTGACTTGTCTTAGCGAAAGAGTAACATGTGCTTGAGCAGAAGCTTAAGGAGTCAGTGATGATTTGCTGTATTTCCTTTGTCTTGCCTGAACAATCATGGAAACTTAGAGACCGAGCTTCCCTCAATCTGGGTCCCAAAGTGAGGATGATATAGAACAGAGCCCACCAGCTAATCTACAGTGGCAAGTGAGCTAGAAATAAACCTTTGTTGTTTTAAAGACACGGTTTGTCACTGCAGCATAACCAAGCCTAAATGATACATTTATCAAAATTAAAAATACGCATATCCTGTGACACAGCAGTTCCACTCTGAGTAATCTCTTCTGCCAACATACTCAGACATGGACACAAATATGTATATACGGAATTTTTACTGCAGCAGCTTATAAAAGACAGACTTTAAGGTTTATCAAGAAAGGACTGGTTAGTGATTATATACAAAATACTATACAGCCATTTTTAAATTGTTTGCGGGTAGTTTTTATCGTGCGCTCTACCACCAGTCAACGTCAAACGTATAAATACGTTTCCCGCATACAATGCGTTAAAGAAAGCAGAGCTACACTTGTTGACCTGGAATATTCAAAGAGAATTAAAAAAAAAAAAAGATAAAGACAAAGAGCAAAATACTATGTTCCACTTAAAAAAATATATATACATCTGCTTGATACATAATTTCAGTTTCCAGCAGAATACAAAATGAACTGTTTGTGAATAGCTATTAGTTGTCCCTGGTGAAGGGAACTTTTCATTAGACAACCTTTATGTTCCTAGATATACTTGAATAAAAATTTAAAAAAAATCAAGTATATATAGGAAAATAATACCTGAATGTAATAAAATTTAAAAAGGACAATTCTAAAATTTATGTAGAATAGCCAGAGACCCCAAACAGCCAAAATAATTTTGAAAAGGAACAAAGTACGACTTCTACGTCCCAATTTCAAAACTTACAAAGTAACAATAATCAAGACAGTGTGGTGCTGGCATAAGGACAGACCTGAAGGTCAAAAAAGAAACGAAAGAAAAACAGGATTAAAGTATCACTGAAAAGGTGTATAACTTTATGTAAGTAATTTTTAAAAAAACATTGTAGTTTACCAGTTAGATCAATACCACAGATGGATTTCCGCAGAGGTACTAGAGAAGGAGAAATCAGTTTTGGCAGCGATGTTAGTTTTGTAAAAGCCTCTCAATATTATAACGAAACACAGGAAGCAGGCCTTTCCACCCCCTCCAAGAAAATTGGTTTGAATGAGTTGCTAGTATTATAAAAAGCATAGTTTATAAGTGGAAGAAGACAGAAAGTCTCAGAATACTGCGAATGACAAAGTATTTATTGGCATTTTCCAGAAATTAGGTAGTCAGGTGGTATGACTGAAAGAGAAATATGTAGATCGGTATCTGGCCAGTACCCTTATTACTGATAAGCAATGTGCATCAGTATTTGTTCTTAATAGGTAAAATAAGACTCTTCTTCGTATCTGTAGATTTTAAGCTAAAATTTCTAACATACATTTGGTTTTTCTATTTGGCACTCTTTCTGTCTCTGATTCCTGTAGTACCTTAAGGACTCAAATGTAATTTAATTCCTTTGGGCTCGTGGTGGTGGTGATTGTGGCAGACTTGGTGATGAGATGAGCAGGATCCTGGTAAAAGTTTCATTAATTTACCTTTTTCTTCTGCTCACTCTATAGTAGAGGGCATATCTCTTATGAACATAAATTCTTGTTTCTGAAATTTTTTAGATTTCAAATGTTAGAAATATAAATGCAAAATAATGCACTTTGGTTACCAAATTTATTTATGTATATTCCCTCTTTTGAGGAAATATTTTTCTATGATTTTAGTACCTGGCTCAACTTACTTTTCCACTCTGAAACAGTATGTTCTAGGAGTTTTAGAAAGATCAGTTTCCCTGCAGGAGGCAGAGATTATTTCTTTTCTCCTTATTACACACCACACAAATTAGAATTCAGAAAAGATCCTTGCTTAAAGATCAGTATTATTCAGGTCAGCCCATTTAGCAGTACTGTAGTGAGTGCTGTGTAAATTGTAGAGTATTACACACGAGTAAGTTAACATCACAAAAAAATGCATTTTTCAGAAATAAACAGTCCTGATTTCATTAGAACAAAATCAAAGAAACACTATATTAAGATTGTGTCACTGGATGGTATGTAAATGTGGGTCAGTATCAACTCCATAGTAAACAGAAGGAGACAAGATGAAAGGTAGCAGAACAGCACCCACGCCAATACAGCGTGCACATACACAGACAATACAAAGGTGCAGAGCCACATGAATGTTAGGAAATTCAGTATGTGTGTAGTATAGTTTAAAAAAGTGATCACGGTTGTTACAGCTATCTAAAGGTTGTTCGCAAAGAGAAGTAATTTGAGTGGCAGATTCCGGGGAACCCTGCTTTTCTGGGTAGGCTTTGAGCTCTCAAGCCAGATCCTTCACTCATCAGCAATTTTTTTTTTTTTTCAAATTTCAGGTACCTTTAGAAGGTGCTCCCTATGTCTATTCAGGTCATTATTGTTTCACTTCTGATTATATCTATATGTTGTGAATTCTTTCTCTATAGCTGCCTGTTTTGTTTTATTTTTTATTGAGTCATCTTTTAGCTCCATGCTTCTTCAAGTGAGGCACATGGGGCCCCCACAATAGTGGACCAGGGGTTATATGAAGCAACAAGATAAATCTGAAGTATCTTTCCAGAGAGTATATTCTGAAAATCTGGAAGGTCATTATAGTGTCATGATTAAGCATGTGGGCTCTGTTGTCAACTTCCTAGGTCAGAATCTTGACTCTACCATTTGTCCTTTGGTAAGGTGCTTAAGTTACCAGTTCCTAAGTATTTTAATATGAAAACAGGTATAATACTAGTGTCTACTTTACAGTTGGTTTTGAGAAATGGGCATTCAGAACAGTTCCTAGGACACATTAAGCTTTCAGCAGGTATTAGTTATTATATACCTTTAAAATTAGATTATTAATTCCCCTCCCTTGAACAAAGATGGACAGGAAATGTTGGGGTGTGGATTTAGATAGGGAGACCAGGGGGTTAACTGTGGATTTTGGGAGAAGAGAATTTCAGACAGAGGAAACAGCAAGTTCAAGGGTAAATTTGGAAGTTATTAGCACATAATAATAATAATACAACAGTCACAGTTTGCTTGACAGGGATCTGTTCTGAGAAATGTGTTGCTGGACCATTTCATCGCTGTGCAGACATCATAGAGTGCACTTACACAAATGGAGATGGTCTAGCTACTACACACCTAGGCAATATGGTATAGCTTACTGCTCTTAGGCCACAAACCTGCACAGCATGTTACTGTAGTGAATACTCTAGGCAACTGTAACACAATGGTAAGCAATTGTGTATCTAAAGATATCAACAGAGAAAAAGTTCAGTAAAAGTAACATTTAAAAGGTAAACTGTGTGCTAGGTTGTGGAGCAGGGCGAGGGGGAAGGCTGTGTAGGGAGGTGCCATCTGTGGGAAAATAGACATCATGAGGAGGCAGGAAGGAAGGAGAGAGGGAAGAGAAGGCTAGAGAAAGAGACCCAGAGAGATAAAGCTTGAGACTAAAAATAATAAAACAAAGAGAGAAAAGAGAGAGAGCTAGAGAAGCCTCGGAAGAAAGAAAGAGAAATGGAGGGAAGGAAAGAAGTGCGTACGTGTGCAGGAAAGCAAGTGTGTGCATGTGTGTGTGCAGGGGTGGGCATGGGCTCCTGGGCTCCCTTATTCCTCAGTCCTCTCTCTGGCTCCCTCACCAACTCTGGACCCCAGTCATAGTAGGATGCAGGTAGATAATGTGCTGATTACATAATTTATTATAATAATTTATTTAAACCACCCAGAGCTAGCAGTAAATTCAACACCTTAGTCAAGTCTAGCCTTTTCTTTCAACACAGAAACAAATTTTTTTGCTTATAATCCATTTTAATCTTATGGGACCATATATATGTGGTCTGGTGTGGACCGAAATGTTGTTACGCAAAGTAAATGACTGTATTTAAAGTCATGAGACTGAATGGGATCACTTCTTAAAGAACAACACGTGAGAGGTCAAAGATACAGGAAAACCAGTAAAGGATAAAAGGAGAGGTGGGAATCTTAGTGGAGAATTCTAGCAGTTAAATGAACAAAATGTTTCAGAGAAGAGTGTGCTGAACTGTGGCACATGCAGCTGATATAAAGATCAAGAAAGATGAGGGCTCAAGGACCACCCCTGGGCTTAGTAACATACTGTGCCACTGCTGACCTTGACAAGAGCAGTTTTGGTTCACTAGTGGGAAAATCCTAGAATCTACTAGAGTAGATTCAAGACAGAATGGGAGAGAAATTGAGAATACTAAGTTTATTTTCACATGCCAGTTAAATATCTTATATGTAGTTCAATACAAAATTACCCTTATCAAATTATCTTCAAAAGAAATTTACTCTGCTTTTTAAAATCAGTAACTATCCAAACACAAGAAGTCTGCTATTTTGATGAAAGGAGAGTAGGGGAAGAAAGAGGACTTTGGGGGAAGAATAGGAATTAAGCGTCAGTGGAACAAATAATCGTGTATTAAAATTCACATACTGCTGAACTAAACAAAAATGGTTCCAGTTTAGTCACAAACACACGGGGGGAACAAGTTTTAGAGCAATTTTTAGTGTAATCAGAATCATCCATGAATCTTTAAAACAAACAGGCATGTAAGCACATGCACACCTAGGCTTCACCATTCACAGATTCTAATTGAGCAAGTTTGGGCTGAGCCCTGAGCATTTTTATTTTTTGAAAGCTCCATAGGTGATTATGGAATTTGAAAGCACCATAGTTCAGCTTGGGTTGAGGCTCATTAGAATATAACTGTTTAAAACATAAAATAAGTTCAGGCTCCTCTTTAAGAAACTCAGCAGTAAAATCACTATTTTTAAAAAGGACAAGTGGCACTAGCAGCAGTAGGGGCCTGCATGCTGCAAGGGGGGTGATACAGTACACTTGGCACGATTCATTTGGGATACAGAGATGACTAAGGTATGTTGTTAGTCTAAAGGACTCGCAGCTAATCTACAAACCTTCAGTATTCAAGAAAACATTTATCCTTCACTTGATTATGTGAATGAATCTGAAGGCTGAGCAACTTAAGGGGTCAGATAAAATATGACCTGATAGAAATGATCTCTACTTGAATTACTATATATATAACTTAGCACTGTGCCAATACCAACTAGTCTGTTTCAGAAAAGGACACTGAGAGATTTAAAACTAACACTCTTATTTACAATTCCAAATAAGAGGAAAAGCTGCATTAACTTATTTTTTAAGTGAGGCTGAAAGAGAGAAACCTTAGGAAAAGGATTCAGACTTTTTAAATTATTCTCGCACTCATAGCAATGCAGGCTTTCAGATAAAACATGGTGTCAGAGGAATGGAGAGAATGCTACTTGTCAAAGGAAGCAGATTTACTGTATTAGCCGACTAACTCTTGTTAAAATGTGTATTTTTATAAATTTTTATTTACAGAAAATTTAAAGGGAAAGTAAGCATCACCATAGGTACGACAGTAATGGAAAAGAATGAGTTATAAACATTAAGAAAATAAACAAGCCAGAGTTGATCATTCTGAACATTTGACAATTTTATCATTCAAACTTGAAGTTACATACCATAATAAAATGGAAATTTAAAATTTATGTGAATACTCGCAAAGGCTCTTTAAAAATGAAATATTAATGCTGATTTAAAAGATAAAATAATAATGCTAATACCCGTTTCTGCAGTGCAATCAAACGGACAGCACTAAGCCCAGCATGGAAAAGGATCCCACCTTCAGGATTATTATTACCTTGTGTGTAGGCAGCATCATCAGATCCCATACTCAACTTCCGCGCTTCACTTATTCTATCCACATGTGCTAACGTAGGGTCCGTGAGGTGTTGAATATTCTCTGTTTCTACATAATGATCAGGATGATTTAGAAGATTTGTAAGTTCAAAGGTAGGGGACACAACCCCTGGTGAAACTGCAGGGGGTTTATTGGGAGAAACTGTGATTTTGAAAGTGTATTTTGTATTGGGCTGAGTGACCACCACTCGAGGAGAAGTTGCAGAGTTATTGCCTATTGCTCGACTTTTGGGAGGGTGGTGATGAATAAAGGCAGGGCCCATGCTCACTTGCCCAGACATATTCCTGGAGGTGGCAGATGCTCCAGAGTTTGTGGATATGAAAAGGGTGGGCTGATTCCGGATGACCTGCTCATCTCCTGTGGTGGCATTAGCTGAAATATAGACCTTAGGTTGACTACGGGACATTACCTCATCAGTATTTGGGGGACTGGCAGCTATGTAAACAGTGGGCTGATTTCTATTTAAGGTCTGGCTGTTGACAGAAGAGGAACTGCTGGGAGTTCGAGGTCCAGAAGAACGCAATTTTGAAGAACTGTTTCTTTGTGGAGGTTCAAGTTTGATTTCTATCTGGTTTTTTCGAGGTCCTGTTGAAATATTCTGAATGTTATATTGGCTATGGGCAGAAGACTGTGAGCTACCAGATGAATGAATTGTTGGTGGTTGTGGTGTAGTAGGTGAACTAATGGGCATGTAGACATGAGAGGTCTGGTGGCCTTGCTGATTTGGCTGCTGGGCTGAGGTATGTGACAGAGGATTAGATGCAGGATAAGTAGTCCAGGGAGCAGGTTGTGAAGGTTGATAGACTTGTTGAGAGTTCATGGGATTAAACTGAGATACCCAGCCAGAATGCTGTGTCTGTCGAGTTGTACCACTAGGAGTTGTAATGTAAGGCCTAATATAGATAGAATTTCCCTGTGGACTGTTAAGTACAGGTGGAGGTACACCATGTATGTGCAAAGATGTAGGAGTATTACGACCAGTCTGGATATTTGGGGCTAAAGTTACCATAATGGGATTAAACCTGGTAGTTGGTTGAGAAAGGTTAGATGTTCCTTTGCTGCCTAAGTGAAATCCAAGATGTGGTGCTGAATTTGAAGCACCAGATGTGCTGGATATTCCAAAAACGTTAAAGCCTTGAGGAACGTGAGCTGGTGCTGTCTGTGGCTCCTGCTGAAATAGTTCATTATTGGACTGACCGCCTTGAAGTTGTCCATCACTAATGCTGTGCGTTAGAGTCCTACTTCCATTCATTCTATTTCCTTCTCTTCCATGGTGGTAAACATTCTGTGACTGCAAGTCCAGGTTGAGAGAAGTCATGTGATTGCGTAGACCAGAAATTCCAGAATCATCCGAAAAATTCAAGTCTCCTTCACCGTAAAGATACCGTGTACTCTCTTGAGAGAGAACCGCACAGCAGGCATCCAGGTTATTATTATTCTATAAAACAAAATAAAAAGAGCTTGATGTTAAGAACCAGAAGCTAATGCTTATGCTCATCACTACTAAAATATTATATAATCAACAAATGATTAGTTAATAAAATTTTAACAAATATATTTGAAACTTCTCATTTAAGAAGAAATATTTTTATGCAAATAGTTGAATTAAAAATCCTTATTACTAATATAATGGAAAAGTTCTCTAACTAGCAAGAGCTAAGTGAACCAAGTCACTGTTCTGTTTTAGAAGCTATTTTATAGTAAAATGAACTCAGGCAAATATAATAAAATTATAACCTAATTAAAAATGCAACTTGAGTGCTAAACATTCAACTTAAGCATCTAATACTGTATGATTAACATTTTACACATTCAAGTGCTATATAAATCCTTTTAAAATGGCCTTTCAAAAAATTACATTTGTAGTATTTAAATTACACACACACACACACACACACACACACACACACACACGTATAAATGAAATGTCAGTTCCAGGTTGCCTCCAGAGTAACTGAGTTCATTATCTGTCTTTAGATAGCACCATATAATAATCTACTGCAGAGAAATAAGAAACAAAACAAAACAAAACAAACCAACCAGACTGTTTCTAAAGAATCCTCAAAAGAGACTAACCGCTATTCACAGATCATCCACATACATACTTACTGAACACCTAGAATATGCACGGCACCCTGTCTGAGACTGTAGAAGACTCAATGACATATAAAACCAAACTTTTCCCTAGAAGAGCTTGCAACTTGATTAGAGAGACAAACCTGCATTGGCTTTTGAAAAGGTAACATTGAAACATTGGTTTTGTAGCATATGGCTTCATAGGATATGTAGGACTGGGCTAGAAAAAAAATTCTTGAAGAAAATGGCATAAGTAAAGAAAGACATCAATGTGACAGTAAGTAAAAGTATGTTCTAAACAAGGTGACTGTCACAGATATGGCTGGAGTTAAAGGTATGTATTGGATATTTTGCAGAATACAATGTTAAAAAAGCAGACTAGGATTGAATAATTGAAGACTTTGAAAAATGAGTCACACTGGAGTATGGATTTTAAGATAGGCAATGGTGAGAGCCACTACATGTAAATGAACAGAGAAGTGAAGACACAAAGGGTGTTTTGGGAAGATAAGTCTATTGATACTTAAAATGAAAAGGAAAAAGGAACACTGACAAGACAATGACTATCTGATAGTGGAAACAAATTATGAAAGATTACAAATAAAGAGTCAATACAATCTGGCTACAAGAGAGAAAGAATTCAAAGAAAACTTGACATAGGACCCTGATAGAAAGGGGACAGTTTTAGATATAAAAAAGATGAATAACCAAATGTCTATAGGTGGTTTGATATGAGATAAAATCTTGTGAGAAAACTGAACTAAAAAGGTATTTTGAAGTCTTGTTAAGAAATGGTGGCCCATAGTTTGAACAACAGTAGAAAAGGTTAGTAAGATTTGATTTTCCCACCACCCCAAACCAACAGTTCAAATCTCCCTTGCTATAAAAATCCTTTTATCTGACTCCTAACTCTGAATTGATATATAGTAGTTTTTAAAATGTAATTTTAAAGTTCATCACAATCCTTATCAACTGATTGCTCATTATATTTAGACCTTTTCTTTACCAAACCTAATTGGTGCTTTCTGCTTCAAGCTAACTTTATTGCTTATTACTAGTAAATTCTTCTCTCTTCTAAGCCTACGCTCACAAAGACTCCATATCTTCTCATCTCTTTGCCAACATTCCTAAATTAAAATATACATTCTCGACCAAATCCAATCCTAAGCTTCCTTTTTAAAAGCTGGCACTCATATTTACAAAGTCTTCCTCTTTAATTCTCTTGAGCTCTCAAAAATCCCTTCAATCCTTTATAATCTCTGATTATTTAATATGTTCTAGTCCCAGCTATGCTGTAACTCATACTACTTTCTTTATCAGAAAACATAAAAGAACTTACAAGGATTTTATAAGGCTACAATAGGGTAAAAGGAAATGTACTTTTTATATTAGGAAATTTTAAACATAAAAATAGAGAGTAAATATAATAAATTTCCCTATATTCATCACCTTTCATCTTTAACAATATCCATATATGGCAAATCTTTTTTCATTCAATGTGTATGCCCCAGCTACTCTCTCCACCAAGGTAGACCAAGTCTTAGACATTATTTTGTTTTCATCTGTGAATACATCAATATGTATTTTTTTTTTAAAAAATATATCTTTATTGACTTCAGAGAGAGGAAGAAAGAAGGAGAGAGACAGACAGAAACATTAATGATGAGTCATTGATCGAGCCCACAACCCGGGCATGTGCCCTGACCGGGAATCAACGCCCATCGCCTGGATCCTAGGTAGACACTCAACCACTGAGCCACGCCCAGTGGGGCTGTGTCTTTAAAAATTAAGGATTAAAAAAAAACCCCACAACCACAATCCCATTATCATACCTTAAAATAATCAATACTTAATAATATTACCTAATATCCTAATAGTGTTAAGGTCCCCTTACTGTCTCATAAATGTAAGCAAGGTTCAATTATTTGGTTGATATGCCTCTTACATTTCTTTCTAAGTTTGTTTAGCCATTTGTTGAAAAACTTGACCATTTGTCTAGAATTTCCCGGCTGACCGCACCCTGTGGCATGAATGTCCCTGTGGCATGAATGTCCCTTGTATTTCAGTGCAAACTAGTAGTTTAACTATAGGTGTGAGCAGGTTCATGTACAAATTTTTGGCTAGACCCTTTAAAGTGTCTATTTCTTAATGTATCACACAAGGAGGCACAATGTCTGCCTGTCTTTTTGTGATCCTGAAACTGACTGATGGATCCTGACACTGTCAGCGTATGTCCTGGTCGGGTAAGCTCAGTTGGTTACAGCATCGATCCCTGGACAGGGCATACAATCACCGCTCTTCAGGATCAACCAATGAATGTATAATTAAGTAGAACAACAACTTGATGTTTTCTCTCTCTCTCTAAAATCAATCAGTCAATAAAAAATGATATTACCGCCTTCATTCAGCTAATCATTTTCAGCAAGTACTGATCACTGTTTAGAGACTTAATTCCATTAGGGGTTGCAAAATGGTGATACTGGTGATATCCCAATTATAAGATTCCTTCTTCATGATATTAGCCGCAATTCTTCCTCCAATAATTTGCTCTCTTCAACTATTTGGTTAGTTTTTGCACAGAAGAGGCAGGATAAATAAATTTCTTTCTCTGTACTGGTTTTTAGAGTAATGAATTGGTACCCTAGCAACCTCCAAAGGTGACTATGATTTATTTTTGTATCAATATAAACTCCTGTATCTTTAACATTCTATATGTGTCAACTGACTGTGGTCATTATATCCTATCTTTAGGCTACTGGGAATGACTTCAAGTTGGTTCCTGGGTACCTATGACATGAACCCAGTAGTCTTTCATAGCTTCCTTGCTTTCTGATATGACAAGATGTCCAGATCACCTTGTATACTCCCTACCCCAGACCTGGAATCAGCTACTTCTATAATAAGCCCTGACTACTTTTACCCAGAAACTGTAGAGGACTCCTTTTAAGTGTATCAAAACGGGTGGGATGAGTTTTTAAAAGGTTGAGAATCATTGCTCTTTTGTGTATATGTATATTCTCTTCAAAGCTACAGAAGAACCTGAATCATAATTCCAGCTCCTCTTTCATTCTTCCCCAAGCTTCTTGTACAGACACAGAGATTATAGATAGTAACAAAGTATACATTATTATTATCCTTAGACTCTTATTCATTCACTCCTTTAACAAGTATCTACTGAGCACTCGTTAGGCAAGTAAAAAGGAATACAATCACCGCTCTTCAGGATCTCACAGTCCAGTGGAGGAGTAATGTGCACAAATACAATACTCAGTGGTAGGGGTTTCAACAGAAATATAAAGACTACAGGTGGAGGCCATCTGAGAAGGCATCAACTAAGGATATGATACTTAAATACTAAGCTTTACAAACACTGAACGAACACTACTTAATGCATTACTTTGAAAAGAAAGTACAATTTTAAATTTACAGATTCAATCATATTTAGAGGGTTAAATAGTGAAAAATTCAGTTAAAAAAAATCAAAGTATCAACCATGTTATATTTTCACACTATTCTAAGATTTAATTACCAAATACCAATCAATTTTAAAGATATGAATTGCACCTGCTAATAAGATAGCTATCTTAGAGATTCCACAGCACAAGGAAGTGATGTGAGTAGTTCCAGAAACAGGGATCCGAGTAGTAAATAAAGTCAAGAAGAGAACAGAGGATAGAGTCTTATGTCCTCCTAAGAAGCAAGATATTCAAGAAGAAAAGTAGCAGTGGGGCACTGTCCTTTAACTACTTATTTTATCACAAAATTCTATTTGAAAAGTTAGGAAGGGGTACCTGAATCCTAGGGGAGACACCTTCCCCCCACTATCTCTGTTCCTCCCCATACTTTCTTTAACTTCTGACTCCATTCTTATTACTCCCCCCTTTTGTTTTTTCTTTCACATCCTATATCAACAAATGTGGACTATTGATACATTCACCAAATATTTATTATTGTCTTCTATTTTATTACTGTTACTAGTACTGGCTGCTAACATTTATTGAGCATTTGTTATGAATCAGGTATCCTACTGGTTGCTTTACCTGCATTATCATATTTAATTCTCTGTGAAGTTTTTATTCCCACTGTACAGTTGAGAAAAATGAGGATCAGAGAAGTACTGCTAGTAACTGTCAAAACTTGAACTCAAATCTGTTTATCACCAAAACATGCGCTATTTATTATTTTTAATTTTAATTTATTTCCTCCCAGCTTTATTGAGATATGATTAACAAATAAAAATTGTATATATTCAGGTTGTACAATATGATCTTTTTAGATATACAATGCAATAATTTCATGTATTTATATATTGTGAAATTATCAGAATCAAGTTAATTAACACATCTACCACTTCACAGAGTCAACATTTTTGGTGGTGAGAACACTTAAGATCTACTCTTTGAGCAATACAGTATTATTAATTCAAAACATTTTCAACACTATATTATATAAAGAGCCATGTTTGGAGAATTCCAATCAGTTGAGGATGACTACAACACAGGGTGTGAGAAAGGACTGGGCAAGAGATTGGGCTACAGAAAAAGGCAGAATTCCATATCACAGACCTAGTCATTCCTTGGTCAAGATATGAACTTTATCCTGAAGTTATGAAGAACAATGAGGTTTAGGCAGGTAAATATATGCTAAAATCTGCATTTAGAAAGACACTGTAGCAAAAATGAGGAGGGTAGATGGGAGATACCAAAACTAGGTTAGCATAAAGGCAGGTACACACCAATTAAATGTACAGATAAAAGGTAATAAGGGTATGAACAAAATGTAGTCACTTTATATCAAGTATAAATATAGAGTCTTTAAATTTTCATACTTTTAAAAATTCAAACTTTAATTTGTTAAGAATAAATTTGTCTAAATCTAAACTACTTTTTTATAGCTCTATTTTAACAAACTGAAAAAGCAGTTTTTGATAGAAAGATTTCCATTTTAATCAAACGAAAAGGTACAACTATCACTAAATAGTTAGAATTATGGATTTCTAAAACTGTACAAATAATAAAAGTAGGAAAATTTATTAGCTGTTTAGTGATATTAATTGGAAAACTTACAGGTTAAATTAAAAACATAAAGACAAACTTTTTTCTTTAGAACTGGGATGTTAGGCTTTGTCCAGTCAATTTCTCTCATTTTTACAGATCAGAAAACTCAAGTACAAAGAAGGCATAGTACTTGCCAAATATGCTTGGGGTGCCTATTTAGGATTAGAACCCAAGAGTCTTGACTCCTATTTAATGATTTTTCTCACTTTCACATGAAGATCTGGAATTCTCCTGGCAAAATAGGAGGGGGAAAAGTAAAGCAAGCTCATAGTAAGTATAAACCATGCATCAATGCTTTATACTGGGATCCCTTTTAATCCTCACATCTACTTTACAAGGCAGGTATTTTCCATATTACAGATGGGGTACAGAGACTAAACTTGTTAAAGGCCACATGACTATCAGACACCAAAGCTCATCTCTTTTCTTCATATTCATAGCCCATTAATGCCAACAAGAAGATAGTTTTCTTCCAATGTTTAAAAAAATACCAGGTTTGTATTAATAAATTCGGAAATCATTGAACACTGACCTGTAACATGCACCTGGATACAACAACTTCAGGTACTTCAGGGAATTTTTGTCGCAGGTCATGTAAAACCTGAAAATCAATTTGGTGGCTTCCTTGGGCCATTCGTATATTGCCCGATCAGGACTATTTATACAGCAGGCAATTCTAGGCCTTAGTGGAAATAGTACTCATCTCTTCTGTCCAGGCATTTTCTGTGAAAGAAAGAAAAAAAATTTTAATGCACAGTATTTTAATGAGAACTGATTACAGAATGAACACTGCTGTGGGTTTAAAATTTTAATACAAAAGGGTATTGTGCTCTAGTACCTAACATTTAATAACTATAAAAATATTTCGTCCTATAGTGCTTTCCACATAAGTTATACTATCTTTTCAGTTTATAACTCCTGATGGCAAACTTTAAATTCTCTAATTCCTATATATTTTTATGCTTTATAATGACTGTGCCAAAGGTATTTATTGTCAAAAGAAATTATTGTTAAAGTGGTCTTCCCTCATTCTTTTAAAAGGGGAAAGTGAGTAACTTTACTGATTTTTTTTTTTCTTAATGATTAGAGGACAGCCTGAGGAGAGTAATTCTCATTTACTTTACATAAAATTAAGATCCTAAAAAAGTTTGCGTGCTTTGTTTAAAAATTATCTATAATGCAGTATTTGCTCTTAATTTTCAGATATACTTAATCCTTAAATGTGTAATCAATTAATTCTCAAGGGCTTGGTAGCATTTTATTCTGTGTTTCTATTATATCTAATGCTTGACCCAAACCCCAGAGGTTCTGATTTAATTGGTTGGGGAGGAGTGGTGGCATATAAATTTTTTAAAGTTCCTCAAGTGATTCTAATGTGTGGCCAAAGTTGAGAACTATCTACCTTATTTTTATTCCTAATATTTCTAATTTAAACCACGTTGATTCTTGAAAGCCTCTTTGGGATAAAAGCAGTAAAAGTAAATTAAACTGAAATAGCAACTTAATTAGCTTAAAAATACAGGTCCATGAATATAGGAATGAGGTCTCTTTGATCCATTATTGTACATCTAGCACACTGTAGACTGTTTTCAGCATAACAGTAAACATTAAAATCTTTTTAGTACATTTAGTTACGACAGAACTCCGAGTCCTCAACAGAATAAAAGTCAGCACACACAGTAAACCCTGTCAGCTTTTTATTATCATTTGATTAAACTTTACTTAATTCTATATGACTGTAGCTTGGTTACATATCAGGTGAAACCACTGCCAAACCAAGTTATTTGCATTATAGATCTCCCAAATCTATTTCTATGTAAGACACATACACACACAAGTTCAGCACTCAAAGTTGTGTTTCTAAAAAAGTGCTGCAGGAGAAAAGTACTGAAAATTAGCAAATGATATTTTAAAATAATTTAAGGAGTAGAGCTCATCTTAAGAAAGTCGCTCTTGACTTCACTCAAGCTATCAGTTCTCTGCCTTTCCCTCTTCTGGACTAAGCCTCCTGGAAAGGATTGTTTATACTTAAGTGTCTTCATTTCCTTCCTCCTAATCTCTTATAAACCTAAACCACTCAGGCTTTCATAGTTTTCCTTTCACTGAATCTAGACTTATCAAAGCTGTCATAGACCTTCAGGTTTTCAAACTAAAGGTCAATCCTTAGTCTTCGTCTTACCAGACCTCTCTGCAGTTACTCCCTCATTCTTGAAACAATTTCTTCACTTGGCTTCTGAGATTTATACTCTTCTGGTTTTCCTCCTACCCACTGGGAGCTCCTTCTCAGTTTTGTCAGATTCTCTCCCTTTTCTGGACATCTAAATGTTGGTGGGCTATGGAGTTCAGATCTAGGGTTCCTTTTCAACTATACCTACACTCTTCTTCGAGGTAATCTCATCCAAACATATTGCCTTAAACAGAGGCTTTGCAAATTTATCTCTTAACTCCAAGGGAGCTCTCGCCCTTGAGTCCCAGATTAATATAGCCTGTGCCTGCCTGACATCTCCTTCTGGATATCCAAAATTCTTAGGATGTTCAAAATCAAACTTTTTTTTTTTAAAAAAGTATATGTTTATTGATTTCAGAGAGAGGAAAGGGAGAGAGAGAGAGAGAAACATCAATGATGGGAGAGTCATTGATCGAGCCTGCAACCCGGGCATGTGCCCTGACTGGGAATCGAACCCCGACCGCCTGGATCCTAGGTCTACGCTCAACCGCTGAGCCACGCCCGGCTGGGCCAAAATCAAACTCTTAATCCCCCCCCCCCATTCAAACCAATCCTTTCCCAGTTTTTTTCATGTTAGTAAAGAGTACTATCATTCATACTGTTGCTCCTTTTCTAACATCCCACATCTAATCCATCAAGTCATGTTGAATGTACCTGCCAAAAAAAAAAAAAAATCCTGGCCCAGCTGGCGTGGCTCAGAGATTGAGCATCAATTTATGAACCATGGGATGGAGGTTCGATTCCTGGTCAGGGCACATGCCTGGGTTGTGGGCTCGATCCCCAGTGGGGGTGTGTGCAGGAGGCAGCAATCAATGACTCTCTCATCATTGATGTTTCTATCTCTCTCTCCCTTCCTCTCTCTGAAATCAATAAAAACATTTTTTTAAAAATTAAAAAACATTCTGAATCTGACCACTTCTCCCATCTCTGTTACTGCTTTTGTGCAAGACACCATCATACTTCACCTAGACTGAAAGCAAAGCTCTCCTAACTTGTCTCCTCCCTGCATTCACTCTTTGCTCCACCTGTACCTCTACCCTATCGAGCAGAGTGATCTTTGTGAAAAGTAAATTAGAGCAATCACTCTCCCTGCTCAAAATCTTACAACACAAGGCTCCCGGCTAACCACCACCCCTCAGACTTCATCTCCTACCACTCTCCTAGTTTCCTCAGTTCTGAACTGAGCCTTTGGTTCTTTGATTTCTTGAAGAAGCCAATCTCATTCCTCCCTTAGGGCTTTTGGACTGACTGCTCCTTGTGCCTGGAATACTTTCCCATTAGACTACTTGCATGGTTCCTTATCTTACTTCATTAAGATCTCTAACCAAATGTCCTGAGAGACAACTTCCCTGACCAATCACCTAAATTAATACCACACTTGTCTACCACCCCCATCACATTCTTATACCCTGCTTTTTCTTCATAATTTATCTAGCTATCCCCAAAATGTTAGCCTGACAGATCAAGAACTTTGAGGTTTACTGCTGTCTCCCCAGGATCTAGCTCAAAGATGCAAGTTTGATGAAATGAAGGTTTTACTGTATGATTTCTTCATATTTGTTTCAAAACATATTTCCAATTATCTAGATTTGGAAATGTATACGCAATTCAAGGGAGAAGCAAATAAATTTTCAGTCTAATTCAGGATCATCTTTATTATTTAAAAGATAAATCATGAAAATAAATTTCAACTTATTCCATTATTAAAACATATAAAATCTCTAAAATCCTTTGAAAAACATCACGCTTGCTTTTCTCATAAAGACTATCAAGTACACAAATGAGGAAACTGTTCAAATGCACAAATGTATTTGTATTTGGGGGTTCTACTTCCTGTAATGGCTAAGTAGCTCCTACTAGACCTACTCTCTCACAAAGAAAAACTATAAACAATAGACAAAGTATAAAAAACAACTACCTGAAGGCAGAAACAGTAATGGGGAGGTGGTGGTAGTGCCAGGGGTGGGGAAAAGAAGGGAGTCAGTACCTAAAAGAGGGAACAGCATGGGGTGACTTTCCATTTTTTTTAATAGCTTTTAGCCAGAAAGCAGGCCCCAATTGGTTTGGGTAAATAAAACCTAGATAGAAAATCTGTAGTCTTACTCGCTTAATGAACCAAAGGACAGACTTTGACATAACCACAACAGTTGAAAACCTAGTAAGTAAATCACAGAAAGAAGCACCAAATTCTACGTATTCTATCTACACACATCTCTGATCTCCAAAGTACACATATGTGAGCGATTCTAAGCAGCCAGGCTAAGACTAAAGTAACAAAACTAAGATTTCAGTCTATAGTTTGAGTTCAGCCAAGTTAACTAAAACAGACAAGCAAGTAAAGCAAGCAAAGCAACCAACCAAATATCAATACTCATTGGAGGAACACAATGGAATTCACTGTCTTTACAATGTGTCATTCATAATGCCCTTGCTCTCCAGGTCACAGACACTCCTGGATGAAAGGCACATCAATACAAGTTCGTAACTTAGATAACTATTTTAACTTGCCCACTATTCTATCTTTAGCCTCTTTCCTTCTGCCACCTGATCTGATGCCTGCCACCTCAGTTTATCTTCCTATCAGGTAATTGTTTCATCTCTTTTGCATCATTCAAAACAGAAATTGAACGGGGGCACGTTACATTAGGGAGAATTGTAGAGAATATAGCAAGAAAAAGGCAGGGCCCAGATAATTAAGCACCTTATAGGCCATTAAAATTTGGAGGTTTTACCTTCAGAGTAATGGGAAGCCATGCAAGGATTTAAGTTCAGAAGTAGGGAAGGTGAAATTATGTACATATGGAGAATGGCTATAGTATAGAGAAAAGGGCAAAAGAATATATGAGAAGAACAGTTAGAAAACTACTGCTGTAGTCTAACTAGGAAATGGTAAAAGCTTGTAATTGCAGAGATACCAATGGAGACTGAGTACAAGGAGAAACTTGAGATATTTAGGAAGTAAAAATTAATAGAACTTGGTGATGGATTAGATACTGGGGTGAAGAGGAAAGGGTCAAGGTTGATTTCTGACTTGCTTAGTTGAATGGCAGTTCCATGTATAAATCAGGGAACAATGGAAAAGGTCTAAGATAGCAAACTAAGGGGTAAAGTATAGGTTTGGTTTTGAACATGTTTTGAGTCTTGAGCATATTAATGAATTAATTCATTTATTTTTGGCTGATTTAAAAAAAAATTACAGTTGACATACAATAGTTTCAGGTATACAACATGGTGATTAGACATTTATATAACTTACAAAGGAATCCCCCCCATTAGTCCAGCATCCATTTGATTCCATACAGTTATTACAATATTATCAATTATATTCCCTATGCTGTACTTTACATCCCTGTGTAGGTTACCTTTAAAACATTAAAATAGAGATATCACAAGAGGGAGTTGGAATATATGGGTATGTAGCTCAAAGGCACCTTTGGTGCTGGTGTTTATCAAAACCTGAATGTAGATGAGAAAATCCTACAATATAATTTAAGAACACTAGAATAAAATATTCTTGGTTATACACAGTATAAAACATTATACAGTCATTATTAATTTTTCCCCTAAAGTGACCAAAGTTGTACCACCCTGAAGCTGCCTTTTGGGGTTATTTATTTTTAGTTGTGTATTAAGAAATAAGACTTGAGCGAAAACCTGCGACTCTCCCTCCTTCCTGCCCAAGAGGTTCAGACAGAAAAACCCAAGCTGTGTGCCTGTTAGCTAGACACCCTACATCCCACTGTTTGAGCTGCCTAGCAATAATTCTCCTGCCATGTATGTTCCCTTCTTCCTCAACTAACTATAAATGTCCATTCTCACTTCTGAAATCTAATAACCCCCCCTCCTTTCCCTTTGTCCAAAAAATGTCTTATATACCCAATATTGCCTCACTGTCTTTGGAACTTTCATGTCTATGTGAATTCCCCATGTGCCTGTATTAAAACTCTGATTTTCTCCTGTTGATCTGTCTCTGTTAATCTAATTATTAGCACAGCGGGAAGAGCTTAGGTGGGAAGAAAAGTATTAATATTTTTTTAGCCCCCTATAGGCCAAACAACTAAACAGTATATTCAAAAACTGATTTTCAAGTATCTTAATAATTAATTTTTGTGTTCAGGAAATATCTTAACATGCATACCCTCTAATAAAAAATTTAAATAAAATTAAAGAAGAAAACATGAACATAGTTTAAAAAGTCAGCTAGAACTACACAGTTTACTGGGGAAACTAGCACGCTCCCTGCATCACGCCGCCCCATTCTTTTCTGTTCTGTAGAGGTAACCACTGAGCTGCTGCTCCACATTCCTACCCATGATTACAGGGTTATTTCTTGAGGGGTTTTTCCAATTTTACACATTATCTCTCACATTTATAACTCAGTTGCTATCTCATACCTACACCATGCTTCTCCATTCCTATGCCTAGTTACTTATTTTACAATATTTGCTTAAATCCATAATCAGTGTCAATTTTACTTTTTCCCCCCTATAAATACTGTTATCCTAGCCAGTTAGTCTATTTATGAGGGATGGACTGTATCTCCAAGATCATTTACCATACTAGCATTTTGGAAAGAAAACTGTGTTCTTAATGAGAAACAAACAAACAACTGTTGAATATTTATCACATGTGACCAAAAGCTGGTTTTCCATCAAGTCCAATAAAACAGCAAAGCTCTTGGAATTCTAATCCCAGGGGAAAAGGGGAGAAAAAGGAGAGGGGGCAAGCGGAAAACACTACTATTCTGCTACTGAAGTTACAGATTTGGGTGGCATATTATTACTTTCTAGCAAACAAACTGCCTTAGTAAGATTAACAACAAAGAAAAACCCAAAACAATGACCAAAGAGATACAGAGAAGTATGTCTAAGACTGAAGTTAACTGCCCCTGACCAGGAGGTACCATACAAAGTAAATGATGGAGTGAAGCTAAATTCCCAGAGAACCAACTTTTAAAATGAAAAGTAGTAACTGGTAATGTACCGTGCATAAACTATTTAGATTTATAATTTAAACTGGACAGTCAAAATGCTGCTCTTTACTATTAAAACCTTATCAAAAAAGAATTTAATGAATAAATTAAATGCCACTGAGATGGGCTTAAAATTTTCCTAAAGAGTTTCCTAAGAGTAGAATTTAAAAAAACAGTATTCCACTTAAGCCATTTGTTTCTAAAAATTTTTAGTAAAAGAACATGTTAATAGTTAAAAACAGAGATAACCTAACATTACTAAATATTTCAACCTCTGTATTAGTGGACATTGTCTCAATAAGGTAAGACAACTAAATGAGGTAATGTATATAAAGTGTACAATATCTGAAACATAATGATGGCTGGTTAAGTATAAACTCTAGTATTCTATAATCTGTGCTCATTTATTCATAAAATTTAACCTGTCACTTACTTGCAGTGTCTTCTTCTTGGGCAAATCATTTAACTTCTCAGTGCCTCTATTTCCTCATCTATAAAATGGTGATGACAGAGTAGCTATCTCATATGATTATAAGAATTAAGTGAGAAATACATGTAAGAGAATAAAAAAGAGTACATATAGCTGGAATGCAAGAAATAAGATAGCTTACATAAATGTCAGTCAGTAATAATACTATTACTTCTTTGTAAAACGGAAAAAACTCAAAGAATTTCAAGGATTAGTGATAACACAGTAAAAGTTAATTGTACTGCATCTGTCTGGCGTGTAGCAAAAAAAAAACACCAAAAAAACCCCCAAACACTGAAAGTAATAATTATTCTAAATATCATGAATTTCCACAAAGTAAAGGGAACAAAACCTTAGCAAACGGTTGCATGCTACTCTGGCTGCAGAATGTTAAAGGAGTTGACTGAACCGCTGAGATTTTCCTTTTCCATGTATGTGGACAAATAACTTGTGTAACTGGGGAACTTGGACAAAGCTGCCTGAGAAACCAAACAATACTGTACGTAAGTGCCAGATAAGTGAAATATATAAACTTCTATAGGTGCTTAAGGGGCTGAGGGAGGGAGTATGTGTGTGTGGAGGGGTGTATCCTAAATCATGGGTTCTTAATTAAGAAGGTTAAAGTATGAAGCAAGACAACCAAATACTAGGCTGATTCTGGAGATAGTGAGTCAGCCACCTGTCTGGCTAGAAGAAGAAAGGAGGGACAGGAGTAAAGTAGGGGATATGAAAAAGGAGTTTGGGGTGGGGAGTAGTTAGTTATAGGAGAAGCTGAGAAGAGCCAATGAAGGCTGCAAGTGTAGAGTGGCCTTTATTGTAGAAGGCTTTGATATACACTAATGTTCAAGTTTTAGTATTATGTAAAACTATATACATATCATTTTATCTTTGCCTCATTCTTACATAACTGAGTTTTACTGGAACACATTTAATTATTTCAACAGAAAAATATAGTTTAGGTTGAATATCAAAGAGAAACAGGATGACTGCATTAGGATTCTCGGTTAGCTTATGAAGGTAAAGAGATCTTCCACTTTGAGGAGGTCTTTCCACTTTAACATATATGCCACCCTAAAATATAATTGTGATTTTTATAATAACTCTGGAGATGAACATCTTTTCTGTGAACACTGGAATCTTGAGTTACACAGGATCCTTGGAAATTACCTTGTAAAAGTATGTAATTTAAGAAGTTAGAGAAAAGCCTTGTTGCCCAGTAGACTCCTTGCTAGACTTCCTCTTGCACACATCTGTCCAATTTTTACCTCTTAAAACCAACCCTTGGCAATAAATTCTTTACAATAACATTAGTTTCAAAATGGAGAAAGCAACTTGTTCACTGCTGTATCCTAAATACTTAGAAAGTGTATGGCACCTAGAAGATGGTCAGTAAATATTTGTTGCAATAAATCTCTAAATACTCATCAGAATTCATACGGATTTTAAAGACTACTATAAAAAGTAGTATGTATCTCTCCTTACCCTCAGCTGTAAGTCAGTGCTGCTTAAATACCTTGTTTTGAAACTGCAAATTTGTTCCAATGCAATTGATATATTAGTGAACAATTTGAGCATTAAGTAAATTTTACTGTGATTTTGTCTGTGAGCAGCACAGGTGAATGCAGAAAATCATATTCACCTGAAACAAGCTAATGAATACACAAAACATAAATATGAACACACCTCAAAACTCTGCCAGCTCTCTCAGCTCACTGCATCCACATGCAGTCAGTCTGTCACACCCATCCACATCTTGTGACAACTTTCCTTCTGATTTCAGAAAACCCTCCTTTGACCACTTCACAACTGCCACATCTACGTTTAGTTCCACAGGCAAACTTCAGGCTTTTTCAAAGCAAAGAACAATATTTATTTGTATAAATGCCGTACAAGTATTTATATAATTTTTAACCACTTAACATTTATACTATCATGTTTTTTTTAATCCTCACCTGAGGATATTTTTAGAGAGTGGAGTGGGGGTGGGGTGGGGGTGGAGCAGGGAGAAACATCAATGTGAGAGAGACACATCAATTGATTGCCTCCTGCACATACCCCAACTGGGGGCCAGGGATAGAACCTGTGACCCTTTGGTTGCAGGCCAACACTAACCACTGACACACCAGCCAGGGCATATTACCATGCTTTTTTAAAGTTCCTATCCTATCTTTTTTTTTTTTAATCTTTATTCGAAGTTTTACAGATGCCCTCCCACTGGCCCCTCCCCCCGCCCCCGCCCCAGGCTGTCACCACACTATTGTCTGTGTCCATGGGTTATGATTATAATATGTGCATATAAGTTCTCTGGTTAATCTCCACCCCCCTTTCCCTCTGCTATACGTCAGTCTGTTGCATGCGTCAATGTCTCTGGGTCTATTTTTTTTGTCAGTTTATTTTGTTCATTAGATTCCACATAAAAGTGAGATCATGTGATATTTGCCTTTCTCTGCCTGGCCTTTTCCACTTAGAGTAATACTCTCCAGGTCCCTCCATGCTGTCTCAAAGGGTAAGAAGTCCTTCTTTTTGACAGCTACATAGTATCCCACGGTGTAAATGTGCCACCGTTTTTTTTTATCCTCTTTTTTTTTAATGTTCACTAATGAAGTTTCTGAGTGTTGTACTGTTGTACTCTGAATTCCATTTTTTCCATAAACTTTTTTTTTGTACAATTTGCAAAGCATGGTGATTTTTAGAAATAAATACCCATGTCAGATTTTAACAGAACTATCTGTACTGCAAAGCCCCTCTGACCTCAACAACTACTAACACTAATTTTCCCAGGATGTCTAATGGGAAGGCAGAATGTTTCAACTTCTCTCTTTGGTGGCCAACATGATGTTAACAGTCTGTCGCTAACTCTAATGTGTCTCTTCTGTGGGCTGCATGACATTATCACACTGCAGCTGAGTTATTCTTTAAAGTACATCCTCATCATAGAAAGAAGCAATGATATACAATAAAAATAGTGGAATGATGCTATAATTTTTAAAATTCAAGTTAAAGCAAGTTTTGAAACCTTCTGGCTTAAAGAAAGGTTTTAGGATTAAGCCAGAAAAAGAATCATATTACCTGCCTAATTACATATACTATTTTAAGCACCTTTTACATTATTGATGTATTATGTAATATGCCATCAAATGCCAGTTAGGTAATAATTGATGCACTTCACACTTTTTAACTTTAAAAGAGTTTCAAATGTCGCTAAACATAAAAAATTTCAAAATTATTTTTAACAGCAAATTAGTAGGATTATATTTCTTGAAGGATGATTTTACAAATTTACGAGGGCAAAGCAAACTTTACCCCCAAAATCTATAATATCAACCTATTTCCTACAAGTTCAAGTACAAGAATTACAGCTATGTAATTAAAAATCTAAAATTCAAATACTAACACCATTCAAGATTAAAAACAAGATAATTATAATCCATCTTTAGCATAAAACAGCTGTCATATTTAACTATTTTATATAGTTAACCAGTTATTTGCAAAAATAAAATAACAGGAACATACCAAATCAGAAATCTAAATGCTACTTACTTTAAGCTAGCTATTATGTTCAGATTTAGTGTTCTTTATAAACTTGAAGGGAGCAAAGAATTATTTTACCAAACAATGGATTTCTCAACTTTATAATCCTATAATAATTTACTTTCTAAAGAAAAATAATAAACATTAATAATATAACATAATGATCCACACTACCTTGTCTTAAAAAGAAAACTTCCCAATTTTCTCATATAATACACTGCCTCCAGTCCATGAATGCTGACCATTTCTTATGGTTACAAGGCTTACCAGGAATAAGTTCTTCTAAAAGGAATGTGCGAGCCAGCTACACTTGGCAATTTACGTACTGTGGTTTTGTGGTGAGTGCTACCATTTTCTAAGGATCAAGAAAAGTGCAATAAATCTAAGACAGAATGGTTATAATTCATCAAAACATATTATATAACTACCTTTTTGTGTATTTTCCAATTCATATCTCATTATTTTCCAATACATTAGGGCTTTAAGATAAAAACAGAGTTACCATTCAGTGCCTCCTTTTTTACTTAATTTTTGGATAATCCATCCTGTGCATAAATATGCACAGTATTTTTTAAAAAGATGATATAAATTGATATGACAATAAGTTCCTACTTATGGGTAAAAGGGGGTAAAAAGATAATGAAAGCACTTGAAAGAACCAATTTCTACCTCACATAACCATAAACATTTGTAATGAACCCAATGGTGTGGAAATTAAAGTAATTTGGTTAAAATATTAATCTAAAATTGCATCTTAATATGAAGATTAAGAGAAAGTTATAAAAAGTTTCATCAACTGATCCCTGTGCAGTTTCAATTCCTTCTTGGCCCTGTGTTTTCTCTGTTCTCATATCACTTTGCCCATCTTCTTTCTAATGTCATGGCCCTCAACTGACTTTCCCCCAGACTGGACTGCTAGCCAGCTGCTAGGTGTGTGTTATGGCTTTGGTAGTGTGATGGTTAAGTTCACAAGTCAGACATAATGTAGATGGACAGTTATTATTGATGTCTTAAAACCTTTAATAACTAACAAAATGTTAAATCGGCAATTTTAAAATTATACGTATACACTCTATTGGTAATTTGACAACTGTGGTAACTCATGAGACTGCTAAGCCTGCTAATGAAGATAAAATCTATGTGCAAAGGAAAACATTTAAACAAAAGATTTCATCATTATAATAGTACTCAAAATCTTAAAAGGAAATGAAAGAGAATTCAAAATGAGCAAAGTTAAAACTGATAAAACAATATGCAATATTAAACTGAATCAAGTCTCTAAAATACAATATGGACAATGCAGTAATTTTCTTAAGTATGTGCCAGTCTTTCAAATCTAACACTTGATTGTATAGTTGTTTATTAGTCTTACTTTGGTTATGGAGAATGAATTTTTTGTTAGATCGCCAAGAATAATCTCAGAACTGTACAGAAACCCCTATCACAGCAGATTTATTATATATGAATCTGCTTATTTCTCCAATTACAGATATCCTTAGAGAATATTCAATTTAATTACATTTTTAATTATATAACTGAATAAAAAAGAACCAGAATCTCATCCTATAATACTTATCCATAAATCTAGAAAGAATTCCCTAATGAATTATGAACTTTGAACTATAAAATATATGAAAGCGATCATCTAATTAAGTTCTTTATGAAATATTTCTAATGTATTATTTTTATATGTATTATGTATGTGTCTATATATAGCTTAATAAACCTGTTGAGTGCCTACAGCTTACTCAATACTATAATGGGTGCTGAAATACTAAAATCAATAACAGTTGCCTATGTTAAAAAAATGTTCATTTTAGTAGAACACAAACACATCAACAAATAAATGTAATAACTAAGTTGTTACAGATACAATGTGCAGTTCACAAGGGAAAAGGAGGGACCAGTGAATTCTGACATAGAGGATTTTAAGAAAGGGTTCATTAAAAAATGTAACAGCTAAGCTGACCCTTGGAAGATGGAAATATGTTTACTAGGTGGGTAGCTGAGAGGAAAAGAGTATTTCAGACTTAAGTAGTTGCCTGGGGAAAGACTTTAAGGAGTAAAGTAGCATGGCAAATTTTGGAAACCACAAGTAGCTGGCTAACGTTGACACGCAGGGAGTGAGACTAACAGGGAGAAAGTGGGATGAAAGATGAGGCTGAAGTGGGGTAGTCAGGGTTACATTACAGAAGATCTAATTGCCCTCCTTTGCACAATGCATGCTGCACCCCACAAGTCAGGAAAAACAACATGCCTCTTACTTTCTCAATATAGATAATTTATCTCTGAAGTTCCGGACCCTGCCCGGCTCTGTGACACTCTAACAAGTCCCACAGGCGGGTATGCATTCATTCAGCAATATTCATTATGTGCCATGTACAGGTGTATAAGCTGCAATGGAAGTCAAGAAAAAGAAATGCCTAAACTCAGGAATTAGGGAAGGGCAGGAGAACCGTCACAAAGAATGTAGTGCTTGAGCTTAGCTATGAAAGATGAATAATAAAAGTTTTACAGGGTATCACTGATGACTGTGTTGGGAGAAAGGCCATGAAAGAACATGACTAATTTGAGGAATTATGGCTGTAATGCAGCTGGGAAGTGAGATGAGGTTGAAAAGGTGGGAAATTTTCAGTGAAAAATATACAGATTTCAGATAATGTAAAATATACATAAGAATATTCTATTGGTCTGAAATTTTCTCATAGATATGACCCACTTTTTGGTTCACCATTTCTGGGATCCATTCCACAAACATTGCCCACTATGTGCTCTAAATATGCAAAGATGAATAAAATAGTCCATGCCTCTGAGAAGACTACAACCTAGAAGAACTCAGACTTACACTGGACTTCCTATAGCACATATCTGTTACCTCGTTTCATCTCCCCCAGATACGAGGCAGAGACTGTTATATTCTGCTTTTCTAAACTGAAGAGGATCACGGCGAGGCATTAACCGACACATCCAGTTTCAACTGAGTCAGTAGCAGATCAGTATTCTAACCCAGTAGTTCCCAACTGTGGTGTCACCACCCACTGTTACTGCAATCAGTTGTGAGATGGGTTGAATGAAATTAGTTACTAGTAACAAAGTACTAGAGTTCTACCTCTCTATCTATACAAATTAAAGCAACTAATCTAGAGACAAAGACGTGTTTGAAGGCAAGCATGGAAGGATGATCACCCCAGTGTGTATTAACCTGAATGTCCAGTGAGGAATAGGTAAATCACTGTAATGTAACACTAAGGAGGCCATGCAGCTACTTTTTTAAAAAGTGGAGCAAGATATCCAAGTAACTATATGGACAGATCTGTAAGACATTACCAAATAAACAAAGGTGCAAAACTCATGTATAACAGGTTTGTATGGGTGTTTTTTTAAGATACCAAAAAGAGATAAATTTTAAACAGATATTTTTATATGAATATATAGGAAAGGTTCTGAAAGGATATCACTATTTTGAAGAGGGGGCTGGGTAAAAGGACCCATGATGGAAGATGGTCCAAGGAGTTTAGTCATCTTTGTTGTTTTCACTTTTGATAAGAATATATATGCGTGTATTACTTGTATAATTAGTCATAAACAATTGAGATAATTAGAGCAGAATATTTTCCGTATAAAATTATTTCCTATATATTTCCACATAACACTACTTGTATTCTGATACATGGGTAGGAGGGTAACAGTACAATGGAATGAGTTATTTGAGAGTACCTGTACTTAGCCAACTATATGTACTTTCAAATACTTAAAGGACTATGTTACCTATGTTGAAATTGTTACTGATATAGTTAACAGCTGCAACAATCATCAATTTTCAAGATGCTTGACAGATGAGACCTACAGTTATGTTTTAACTTAATTTATCCAAGACTATCTCTATGCTTAGTCTCCTACCTTATAATCAATCCACTGTTTAAAACAAACAAACAAACAAACAAAACAGTTCTCTCTCTTTTTTTACCCAATGGCTAATTCAATGTGAACTAATAAGCAGCCCTCAAACTGAGTAAGTAGTACTCATCCACCAATGAGAAGGCTTAAATGTTTAAAAGAAAGAGGTAAGAAATAGTAGAAAAAGCAGTTTATTGTTACTATCTTAAGAATCTCCCAATAAACGCAACACTTATCCGAATTTACCACACATAAATGTGGACAAGAATAATTTTCTGAGCTTATACTATAATCACTAGTCCTGTGCTAAATGATTAACATGTATTATTTCAGTTAATTCTCACAACATTCTCGTAGTAAGGATTAAATGAGAAATTGCATGTAAAACTTTTCATACATACTGCCTGAGATATAAAACTAAATGTTGTCGTTTATTAGGTGTTACTACTGCCTAATCTTCAACCTTACCAAGCAACCCTTGCTCTGCCACATTTAGCTTTTCAAAAGACTCAATGATTTAAATGCACCAGGGCTAAGAAGTCTTCAACAGATTCCATTTTCTACTGAATTAAATCAAACTCCTTCACTTGACACTTGAAAGCATGTATGGCATAGCCCATCTCCCATCATATCATCCTGTACCCCACTACTCCCTAGGCACACTGGACTGCTCACAATTTCTAGAACATATTACTTACTTTCATTTCTGTAACTTAGAAGTACTCTTTCCATTCTCTCTAAAGAATTCTATCTATCCTTCAAGGCTCAGGAGAAACATTACCTTTCCTACAAAATTGATTCTCTGGTACTTCTTTTTTTTTTTTTTTTTTAAATATATCTTTATTGATTTCAGAGAGAGGAAAGGAGGGGGAGAGAAAAAGATAGAAATATCAATGATGAGAGAGTCATTGATCGGCTGCCTCCTGCTTGCCCCCCCCCCCCGACTGAGGATCAAGCCTGCAACCCAGGCATGTGCCTGACTGGGAATAGAACCCCGATCGCCTGAATCCTATGTTGACGCTCAACAGCTGAGCCATGCCCGGCTAGGCTCTCCGGTACTATCAAGTACATTGTTTGTACCTCTATTATGATACTTAAAAAAAAAAATTACTTGTCTGTAAGCTCACTGAAAGTATAAGGTTTATACATTTTGACATCCTTACTGTGTCTAGCACCGTGCTTAAAACACAATTTGCATTCAGTAATATAGATTCTTTACCATTACTAATAGCCCCAGTGACAACTAATAAGAATGAAATTCAGATACAATTTTCTCTTCAATTTCTCCTTTAATTCACTTAACAGTGGTAATGCTCCTATAATTCTAGTAGTAGCTCCCTTTCCAGTCCTAATTCAACACTCAGATTAAATTTTTTCAATACCAAACAAATAATCTGGCACATAATCAGTGACCTAATGCTGACTAGATTGGCTAAAATTAAATTCATTATGCATTAACAATGGAGGGAGGGATATAAAGCAAGCACAAGCTAGAATATTAGAATCATCTCTTAAAATTGCAAATGGAATATAAAATTCCTCTGTTCAATATTGGGTAATCTCTAACCTATCTGAATTGAACTTTAAAATCAAAAGATATGTATGGTTATATTGTATAAGTAAATACAATAACCTTTTATGGATTAATTCTGTTCTAAATCTGAACAAACTGGTAAAAGCAATAAATGTCCTTAAAAGCTAACTGACCTCAACCCTCAAACTACTCATAAGTTTTCTCTTGGTCAAAATCTAAGGCAGCAGGAAACCTCAGTTTTTAATTTTGTTGTTGTAATTCCAACTACTTGTAACTTTCTAGTCTGGTTTCTTTTGAGCAATCAAGTAAAAATATAGCAAATATTAGTTATATACTTACATTTAAAATAAATTCATCAGGTAACAGTTCTATATAATACATTATTTGGTTGTATCCAGAAATCTTACTTAGGACTTCCAATTACTGAGGAATATATTTACTCTTTATGGGAAGGCATCTATATAGTACAGAATGGTTGAGGAACTCAGGATGGAGAACTAGTTTCATTTACTGAATTCCCTATATTACTTGTACTATATGTGAACCTCTTAAAGGGAGAAAGTTCTATAGTTCTAAAGTTCTAAAGTTAATGTTTACTTTTTAATGAAGACCAGATTACTTTTTGTACATTTACAGGGTTTAACTCAATAGCATTTCAAATTTATTTTTCTTAAACTGTTTCTGGATTAGTTTGCTACTACTAGCAAACAGTTAAATTAGAAATATTCAGGCAAAAGGTATGTTAAGGTGAATACTAGCTGCAAGTTACCTAGATGTTAGGGATGCTACTATATTTCAAAGCATGATGACCACAAATTTTGAAAGTAAATTTTTGGTTATTAAATAGATTTCATTGTAAGGCAGTTACATAGGCTAAGCTTGACTGGTGCCATTGACTTTAGCATACCTGGAAATAGAAAAATTCAAATTGTAGCTGTTCTTGGTTGGCCCACTGCCATTTTTGCAGCTTACAAATTTTTAATTAAGTAACTGCAGTGAGCTCATCTCTACTGGATACTTCTTTTCCAGGGCAGGTCCAGGAACGGGGTCTGGAGCCTTGAAAGCAGAAGAGAAACTAGAGTAAACTAGAGGCAGGCAGAACAAGAAAAGTGACCAGATAACATTATGAGATCTAACAGCAGTGAGGTTGTCCCCAACGTCTCTCACATAAAATAGTCCAAAGTAGAAAGAGGGTCTCTTAAATTACAATTTACCAGAAGATGCTATTTACATTGTTAAGTCATTATTTTAATATACCCAACTTTATTCTGGACTGCGGATTCTAGAAACTGCAACAGTAGCTTTTAAGAAACCTCTACTGGCTTTTAGCAATAGACTGTCCAACATCAGACCACAGAGTATAACAAAAGAGAAAAACAATAAACCCATTTTCAATGGTAAAACTTTCCAAAGTCCTCATTTTCAGGTCATTTTGCTTTTCTCTTTCGCAATCTTATTTACAATTGTATTCTAACTGTTCACCTAATTTCCTAAAATCAATTCTCAGAGGTTTCTTTAAAAAATGCTTTAGATACATCCAAGCAATGAATTCAATTTCAAGTTCCAATTTTAAAAAATACTTGGTAATTCTTAAAGAGGGAGGCAAAGAACAGCTCATAAGATGTGGTTCTTAACCACACTGGAAATTCTTTTTTCCATTACTAAAATAGATTCAATGATTTAAAAAAAAAATTTGTTAGGTCCATATTAAAAAACAACCACCTTACAACTACAAAGGTTACAGAAATGGTAGGATATGAAAAGGGGTAGACTGTTGTACTAATTAGATCACTAAGGCCTGGAAACAATGTCCTTATGCTTGGCAGGCTAGCACCCTAAGGAGTTTCTCCAAGAAACTAATCCCACAGCAGTCAAAATAAATTGAATTCTCTGCTGCTGCCAAATGATGGCTGATTGTGAGAATTGTAATAGGACAAAAAAAAAAAAAAAATTAGTGAAGGCAAAGATTCAAATAACTTTCTGCATTGTTAGTAACTAGCAACACAACAAAGTAAAATAGAATAAAAGTAGTTTTTAAGAAAAATGCAAAATTTCCATCCATGGTGATGGTATATTATTGGTAAAATAAAAATCTGGAAGAGAGAGAGCTAGGTTCAAATCTGGTTTCAGTATGGCCCTGGACTAAAACTTTCTGTAGAAGTTTCCTTTCTATTAAATGGGACACCACTGTCCACCTCACTGGATTGCCACGAGAATTAAGAGTATATAAAGCACCTAAAAATCTCTCATAGAGTAGATATTCAATACATTTTCTGCATTACTAAAGAATAAAATACATTTCTTTTGTTTTAAACATGGGTATACTTAAGTTTTCATTTTTATAAATCTAAAGCAACAGCTGTGTAACAAGCTTTAGTTTTAAATAACTCATCTGCACCACATCCTAAGAGATATAACCAATTTTTCAACATTGCAGAACAACTAACTACAAGGTAAGAGAGCTCAATTCTGAGAGCTAATGATGAATAAAAATATAGTAATTTACATTTAGGATATAAAGAGAATTAGTGGCAAACAGAAAGACATGTAATTTTTCTCCAAGTAAAGTAGAAAATACTTCTGTCAACACACCTCATTAAGGTTACAGATCTGGAACACAGTGCTTTTTAAAAAACAAAAGAATCAATACATGATATAACTTAGGTCTTTAAGTCAGGAAATGCTTTAAGGGCAAAGAAAAGTCTTACTTTTGTGCAATAATTTTCCTCTTACTGATAGAACAGTGAGTTCCACACAAAATTATTATTTACCAAATATGGCTCAAAGATCAGATTACACCTTCCCTGGCATTACCAAGCAATAGAGCAAGTATCACAGCCACAGGAATTAAAAAAAAAATTCCTTAAAGTCATTCTAAATGTATTTACTGCTGCAACTTTATTTCAAAGTAGTTTTTAAAAGTTAACATGAAAAGTGTCTTATTCAAAATAGGCTGGAATTTACTTAGAGATAAGTTTAAGTCTGTGCATTCTCCTGAAGGCCAAAAAAAAAAAAAAAAAAAAAAGTATTTTAAGAATGAGGATTCCCATTCATTAGCCCATATGGATAGGCCTTCAGTTTAAAGGACATAAAATCAACAGCAACAACAACAAAAAGAAACACACACAAAGAACTCCACTTTAGATTATAACTAGTTACATACTGAAATCTCATTACTCACAGCAATATTTCAGTTGATTTTTTTTGGCTTTTCCACACATACAATGTCACCAATATATAACGAATTTGCCTCTTTCTTTTCAAATTACACCTATTTTGTTTTTTTTGTCTAATTACATTGGGCAGCATTCCCAAGACAATGTTATGTAATAGTAACGCTGGCCACACCTTTTTTTTATTCATGGCTTTTTAAAAGGAATTTTGTACTTCACTAAATAATAAAATAGGAATTCTAGTATTTTACCATAGAAAATGCTGACTTCTCATCTGAGATATATAAAATCTTATATATCTTTATATAACTTATTAACTTATTCTTTATTAACTTATTCTCGTTTCACTAAGGATTCTTATCAGAAATAAATGTTGACCCCCCTCTTTTTTGGCATCCCTTAGTCATACCCCCCTCACCTACTAATATGAATTAACTTGATTTATCCTTATATTCCTAGGGTGAATCCAATTACAGTATTATTCTGTTAACATACTGCTAGATTCCATTTGATAGTTTTATTAAGCATTTTTTTTGCAACAACTTTTGTGAGACTGGTGTGTAGTTTTGGGGCTCATATTTTATCATGATACGTGCTATCTTTGTAAAAAGAACTGGGAAGTTTACCTTTTTCCCCTCCCTGTTCTAAAACAGTTATCTGGTGCTTGATGTTTTAAGGAATTCAATAGTAAAATCTCCTGGGTCTGGTGCTTTTTTCAGGGAATAGTCTCTTACAACTAGTAAGACTAGCATTTTTCATTTATGGTTCCAGATCCTATCCCTTTCTTTCATATTTCCTTGATGAAACCAACCCCCTTTCTTTCCAATCTCTCCCTTAAACCTATGAACGTTTAAGTCTTCGCCATCTTAAACATAAGTCCATGTACACACTCATATCACAAAATTTTTCTTTACCAGTTATGTCCTGTTTAGCATTTATTCACAACGCTATTTATTAAAATTGCTACTTTTTTCAAGGCACTGAAGAAATGGAGAATAAGCTGCAGTTCCTCCCCTCTACCTACTTCTAATCCAGTAAGAAACACAAACATGCAGACAAAAATCTGCAATAGCAATGCAAGGAAAGAATATGCTATGCCAGTCCACATATTTCTTACCACTCATGCCTAGCCAAACTTATCTACTGAATACTTACACTATGGCCTCAATTTTGTTTTAATCTGCCTTCAAGTTTCCTCCCTTAATACTAGTTTTAGTCAAATCACCAAATCCAACCTCTTAAAAAGTTATTACAAAAAGGTGGATGAGGATCCTCAATTTCATAAATATTTTTAAGTTTTATTGGGCACTTCTAATTCACCGTATCATCTGATCCTTATGAAAACCACTGAGAAAGGCTAGGTAGTTATTACTCTCACTTTGCCAGGTTGAGAAAATTAGGTAATTTACTGATGATCAAAAGTCCAATAAGCAGCAGAGTTAGGGCTAGAAATATATTCGTGGCTTTCTAACTCCAGGTCCAGAGTTCCTTCTTCTATATTGTATTAACTCAATTACTAACTTTGAATGATTAATGATCATTCTCTTCTTGGAAACTTTTTGGTCAACACTGTATGTTCTTCTACTTTCCTAGGATCCTTATTTCTATGTTCTTAATGTTTATCAAAAGTACATAGGTGCAAAGTTATGACATTCACTCTCTACATTCTTCCTGTGGCATCTCATCTACACTTAAGAGCATAATCTAATGAGAATCTCCTCTGAATTATAGTTTAAGTTTTCTTTCTGTTCTACTTCATGAAACTTAAACATTCAGAATCGAAGAATCTGATACTGACAGGAGCCTTACAGATTATCTAGCCCAACATCCTTATTTAATAGAAGAAAAAGTTCAAATCATACAAATTGGCAGAATTTGAATAAAGGTTTAAAACAAAATTTGCCTTTTAAAACTTATGAATCACAAAATAAATGCATACATTTATGCACAATAAATATAAAGTAATTACACCACTTTTAAGTGTAATTACTGGACCTTATTTCAGTTTTGTTAAAGAAAGATTTTATATGACAGTACCAGTAGATTTTTTAAACAGTCACAGAATGGCAATACAGTTAAAACCTATTCAATTCTATAGATTCATGCATTAATCATCTGTATTTTGGATTTTTAAAGTGAACTGGGAATAAAAAATCACACTACTACCTCTGCTCTCGGTTGGTATCACGCTCCAATCTACAAGGCAGAAACAGATACCACTAGACTGCTTGCTGTAAAGCACTTAGATCAGTGCCTAGCACCTAGTAAGCATTCAAAACGTGTCAGCTATCACTGCTGCTGCAACAGTTATTCCTTTTGAATATATTTATATCATTATAAACATAATAATTCAACCATACAGAAAAGAATACTGTTAGGGGACAAGTACCCCACTCCACTCCTTCAGTCTATTTTCCAGGTGAGCAGGGCCCCAATTCTTGGTTATCTAGGAACACCTTTCCAACCACTCCCAACCTACAAGTCTGAAGGCTCTCGAAATTCAGAGCTTATTTTAAAAGGAAATTTTATACTCCAATACATCTAAACTTTTAAGTTCATTTGCCCACAATATGGAATACATGGAAAATTAAAGGGAATCTCAAGTGAAGCAAGTTTAACCTTAACCTCTTTTCTAAACTAGCTTACCTCCTCAACTTCTCATTTTTGTCAGAAGCAGCAATTCTCTTTTTAGCCTGAAAACTGAAATTACCTAAGCTTTTCTCTTGCCTTTAACTTTCTCAACTCCTTTAAATCTCATCCATTTAATAATTATCACTCCTTAAAACACAATTCCTAAGACTCTCTCCACTGGATGCTACAATCAATGTAGTCTACAATCACTTCCATACCACAGTACTAAAATCTAAAAAGTACCAGAAAGATTTTTTCATGAAACTTCATGTCAGAACTCATCTGGTAGTGGCAAAATTTTGCTTTGAACTGATATGAGACTATTTATAGGCTATATTTGGCCTACTTACTGTGAATATCTCCATGTTTCACTACAGAATTATTGTTTAATTAGTAAGTGATGCCTCAGACATTGCTGAGGGTGTTATGTAATAAATATGTAATATATACACCATGTTAGCTTTCTAAAACTCAAAAATTATGAATTCTCAAACACAGCTGGCCTCTGTGTTTTAAGGATTGTAACCCTGTGCAACATTATTCCAAGAATCCCAATTTAGGCACCTACTCCTTTCTTTCTGATGCTTTCCCTTACCACTCCATGCATTTCAACCCCACTATTGACCACCAAGTCCTTTAAGTCCTTTCCAAACACTTCTTAGACTAGTCAATTGTACTCCACCCCTACTGCTATCACACTGTCCCAATCAACCAACATCTAAATGACCAGACCCACAGCTTGCCTCCCTGCCACCAAGGTCTTCCCACTTGACCTATTTATTCCAGTACAGTATGGCAGATTAAGAAATGCTCCTACATAACTGTTTTAAATATTTTACTCCTTTGAACAAGAAATTAATAAACTGGAAGAGATACACATTAAGAGGGTAACAAAAGTGGCTGTGGGATTATAGATTTTTTTTTTTAACCTCTGAAACCTTAGTTTTACAGTTGTGAGCTAAAAAAAAGTCTCCCCTCTTTTTAAAAATTTAATACAACTTTTAAAATTTCTAAATTAACTTATATTTAGTCTGTAATTAAAACAAAAAATTTACTAGGCTTCTCCATTAAAACTTGATGTGGTTTTCAAGGCCTTCTCCGATTTGGTTCCACTAGATCTGATGTCATGACCCCTTAGGTAGTCTGGAGAAAGCCACAGATTTCCACTCAGAATGGTTTTAAATGCATAATATACAGTACATAGGATTACAAAGAAAATTTTAGTGAAATAGCTAATTTTTAAAAATATGGTTTTAAATGCATAAAACATGTAATTACGAAGAAAGCCAATTATATAGAAAGTTACCAAGTATTTTCTTTTTTTAGGGATTTTATTTACTTACTTGAGAGAGAGAGAGGGAGAGGAACACATCGATTTGTTGTGCTACTCGTTCATGCATTTATTGGTTGATTTTTCTATGTGCCCTGACTGGGGATCAAACCTGCACAACCCTGACACATTGGGACAACGCTCCAACAGAGCAACCTGGTCAGGGCCCAAGTGTTTTTAAAATCCATATTTGTGATATATTAATATATATGCTTCTTTATTAACACTCAACACATTAAGCTCTAGCAGGGGTCTAACCACTGCCGTAATTGTGAATAGTAATAAATTATATTTACAGATACCTACAACTGTAAATTAATATGAAAGTATCAGTGCTTTTACTATTAGTAATAAAGTCACAGGCATTATTACTGTAGTTTATTGCTTAAAATCATAATAGAAAGAATGCTAAATTTCAGTTGAGGTATGTTAGTGAAAATATAAAGATGTGAATTTTTTCCCCTCATCTAATTACATGGATTCCTCTAAATTCTGTCCTCAAACCCCTGCAAGGGTTATGGAGACTAGAGTAAAACTCTGTTAAATCCACCTACTTTTATTTCCCACTATCCTCTTTACCCATAAGAATCCAGTCAGGCTTGTCTGAACTTGTTCAATTTCGCTTTTTGTCCTGACTGTGCTTTTGTCCTTGCTTAGAATGTCATTTCTCCACTTTGATGCTTATCAAAATGTTACCTACCTCTTCAAAACCATCTCGTTTCATTTCCTTGAATCTTTTTTTTTTAATGCTTCAGCCCCTGAGCCTCCCTATTCCCAGAACTTCTACTGTACCAGAGTCAGAGCTTCATGACCTAACATTTACTTGTTCTCTTATGGTTCCACTTCTCTGGGTCTTCATCTTTCTAGGGTGTAAGATCCCTGGAGACATGAGCTATATGCTTGTATACAGACCACTGCCTACATATAATACAGGCATACAGAATGCATGCAATAAACTATTCTCAATAAATCAAGTATTAGAATACCATTTGGCAACTTTAAGTAGCAGAAAATACATCAAGGAAAAGCCAGAAATTCCACTAAGCAGTTAAAATAGACATGATAAATTAAACTTAATAGTTCACCTCAATCAGAACCTAGATACTCTCATTATATTAAAAACTCAGAAGCTGTCCGGCCGGCGTGGCTCAGTGGTTGAGCATCAACTTATGATCCAGGAGATCGAGGTTTGATTCCCAGTGAGGGACATGCCTGGGTTGCGGGCTCAATCCCCAGTCGGGGGTGTGCAGGAGGCAGCCAATCAATGACTCTCTCATCATTGATGTTTCTCTCTCCCTCTCCCTTCCTCTCTCTAAAATCAATAAAAATAAAAAAACAAAAAACAAACAAAAACCTCAGAAGCTTATTTATTAGGCAGTAATAAATTCGAAGTAATAAATCAAGAAAGGAGTATTAAAGTAAGCATAAAACAATGATTCATTCCAAAAATATCTGCTAAGCACCTACTACATGCCAGGCACTATTCCAGATTCCATGGATTCAGGGGTAAAAAAACAAACAAAAATTCCATTTCACATAGGAATTTTCTACTAGACCGTGGACTAGAACCTGGGGCTCCTGCCTCTCATTCTGAAGCTCTGAAACAAAAAGCCACTTCTATCTTTCAGATAAGGTTAAGTATGGTGCAGGGGGAATGCTCCCTATTTCAGAAGGCAATAAAGCACATAAACAATTATTAAAAAATAGGTTTGGAATAAAACCTAGTTTTCAAATTGGCCTGACCTGTGTGGCTCAGTTGGTTGTTGTCCTATGCACCAAAAAGTTGCCAGTTTGATTCCTGGTCAAGGGCACATGCCCAGGGTTTGGGGCTCGATCCTGAGGAGGAGGTGTGCAGGAGGCTGCAATGTTGAGCTCTCACATCAATGTTTCTCTTTCTCCCCCTCCCCTTCTCTCTCTAAAAATCAATAAACTTAAAAAAAATAACTATATTGTATATATACGTATAAGTCTTTCCATATAAAATCTATACAGAAGGAGATTTTAGCCCTAGCCAGCTTGGCTTAGTGGTTAGAGCATCAGCCTACGGTCCTCAGTTCAATTCTGATCAAGGGCAGGTACCTTGGTTGCAGGCTCAATCCCCGGTCAGGGCACCTTGGAGAGGAAACCAATCGATCTCACATCGATGTTTCTCTCTCTCCCTTCCACTCTCTCTGAAAAGCAATAGAAAAAAATATCCTCAGGTGAGGATTAAAAAACAAACAAACAAAAAGAAATAGATTTTAGGATGTTTCAATTACTTTACCTAATGATACTAGATGAATGATGTATTCCTTACTCATTAATTGATTAATATTTTAATAACACTTGATAAAGTCTTGTTTTCCTTCACAAAGTTCTGCCAAGTTATTTCAAATAAAAACATAAAACTATACCAATATCCCAGAGTGGCATGCAGGGTGGTAGTAGTAATGGTGGTAAATTCTAAGTAATCTTTTTCACTGGAGGAAAGGATATGAAAGAGTATAATGCGAATGTGGGTAGGAACAAGAAATTGCTCACCACACATTTCAATTTTTACTTTTGATTAGGAGGATCAAAAAGAAATTACTTTGGCTAAAGGGGAGTGAGTGAACGGCACGGTGGTAGTGGTGGTGGTGGGGGGGGACTGGAACAAGTAAATTAACAGCCTTAAAATGCCATGCTAGCAATCTAAAGCCATCTTGTCTGAAACTCAACTCATTTCCTCCCACCCAGTAATGTACCTCTATGTTAATTATTAATAACAGCATGATTCTGAAGCTAGAAATCTTAGGGTCTTCAATTCTTCTTTTCCTGGTCATACACAATCAACAGCAAAGTTCCAACAATTACTCCCAAATACTTCTTGCATTCATCCCCTTCTTCTAGTCCCATAACATACTTATTTAGGTATCTGTTACCTGGACAATCACAGTAACACAAAAATCTCTTATCTGATGATTTATTCCACTTCTAGGCCTTTCTAAGCTATATTTCACAGGGGTAACAAACTCTATAGCTTCTAAAACTATAGCTGGATATTTTCCCCCAAGAGAGATAAGAGATATTATAGAATTGTACTGTACTGAATTTCAGTAGAAGGTGGTGATATATTGGCCTTGGGAATAATGGAAAATAGACTAGGCAGGAAGAAAGGAGACTTGAAAATCAAGAACTTACTAAAAAGGAGTCATAGTAGTAAGGCAAGAAAAGGAGATAAAAGGCACACAGATGGGAAAATAAAAAATAAAACTGTCTCTATTCATCGACACATTAGAAAACTCACAGAATCTACAACAAAACTCCTAGAATAGTTTAGCTTAGCAAAGTCTCAGGATACAGGGTCAACTCACAGAAATCAATCATATTGCTAAAAACTGGCAATGAATAACTAAATACCAGAATTCAAAATACAGTAGCACTTACAATTGCTCCAAAAAATGTATCTAGGTATACATCTTTAAAAAAACCCAACATGTTAAGGGTTTGCGTTGAAAATTACAAAATGCTGATGAAAGAAATCAAAGACCTCCTATATATAAGGAGAGATATAAAAGACAACAAAATAAAAATGTCAATTTTCCAACTGAGCTATTTTTTTTTTTTAAACATGTCTTTATTGATTTCAGAGAGGAAGTGAGAGGGGGAGAGAGACAGAAACATCAATGATGAGAGAGTCATTGACTGGCTGCCTCCTGCACACCCCCCCCTACTGGGGATTAGAGAGAGCACAAAGGAGACAGACAGACAGAAACATAGATGTGAGAGTGAAACGTCTATCAGCTACCTCCTGCATGCTGCATGCTGGGAATGGAGCCCACAACCTGGGCATATGCCCTGACAACCTTCCAGTACACAGGACAACACTCAACCAACTGAGCCACACTGGCCAGGGCATGGGGGAAGAATAATTTTTCAACAAATGGTGTTGAAACAACTGGACATCCATAGGCAAAAAATAAACTTCAATCTAAACTTCACACTTTTACATATAAAAATTAAGTCAAAATGGATTTAGATTTATAAATGCAAGATATAAAGCTTTTAGAAGAAAACAGGAGAAAATCTTTGGGACCTAAGGATAAGCAAAGAGTTCACATACTTGGCAATAAAGGCACAATCCATAAAAGAAGAAATGGATAAATTAGACTTCATCAAAATTAACTTTTTTGTCTGCTCTGCAAAAGACCCTGTTTAAGAAAAGATAAGCTGCAGACCATGAGAAAATATTTACAAATCATCTACTCAAAGAAGGACTTGTATCCAAAATATGTAAAGAACTCACTAAACTCAACAAGAAGAAATAAACAATCCCATTAGAAAATGAGCAAAAGACTTAAACAGACACTTCACCACAAAGGATATATAGACAGCAAAGCACATGAAAATATGTTCAACATCATTAGCCATTAGGGAAATGAAAATTAATGCTACAATGAGATGTCACTACACATCTATCAGAATCATTGAAATAAAAAATACTGATCATACCAAATGCTGGCAAAGATGCAGAGAAACTGAATCTTACATATATTGCTGGTGGGAATGTAAAATGGTGCAGCCACTGTGGAAAAGTGGCAGCTTCTTATAAAGTTAAACATACACTTATCACACAACCCAACAATTGCACTCCTGGGGATTTATTGTGGAGAGATAAAAATGTATTTTCACATAAAAACCTGTACAAAACTGTTCAAAGCAGCTTCATTTTTATCACCCCAAACTGGAAACCCAAAAGTCCTTCAGTCAGTCAATGGTTACACAAACTGCAGTACAGCCATACAATGGTATACTTCTTAGATTAAAATGGAGGAACTATTGATACAAGCAACAAATTGGATAGATTTCAAGGACATAATGCTGAGTGAAAAAGCCAAAGATAACAAAATGTATAATTCTATTTATATAACACTCTCCAAATACCAAAATTACAGTGATAGAGAACAGATCAGTAGTTGCCAGGGGTTAAGGTTGAGGGAAAGGCATGACTATATACAGATGGTCCCTCGCTTACCACAGGTCAACTTAATGGTGCAAAAGTGATACACATTCAATAGAAACTGTACTTAAAGTTTTGATCTTTTCTTGGGCTAGTGATTTTCCATACTCTCTCATGTGATGCTGTTCAGTGGCAGCGAGCTGCAGCTCCCAATCACGAGGGTAAGCAACCAATGTTCTACAGTGTACTGTGTTGCTAGCATTTTGTACATTGTTGTTTTGTGTTTTCACATCCCATCATGTCTACAAAACACCCATCTTTGACTCTTGCTTCTAGTAAGAGGAAGGCTAATGTAAGTGGTCTGAGCACATTTAAGATAGGATAGGCTAAGCTTTGATGTTGATAGCTTAGGTATACCAAATGCATTTTTGACTTAATGATATTTTCAACTTATGATGCGTTTATTGGTACATAACCCCATTGTAAGTCGAGGAACATCTATAAAGGAGTAACACAAAGAAATTTCTTTGTGGTGATGAACAGTTCTAGTTCTATATCCTGACTGTGATGGTTACATAAATCTATACAGATGATAAATGATACAGAACTATACATATACAATGACGAAAAATTAAATCATGTTATTAAGTGAGGGGGAAAAAGGCAAATAGATAATGTCTTAAAACTCTTCAGTGGCTTCCAATCTCATCCTGAATAAAATCTGAAGTCCTTACTACAATCTAAAGATGCTACATGAAAAGCACATACCCAGATCTCATCTACCCTTCTCCCTCTGTCTCAGCTCAACTATACTGGCCTTCTTGCTCTTGGAACATTGTAAGCTTGCTCCCACCTAAAGGCCTCTGCATTTGTTATTGCCTCCATTTGGAAAGCTTTCCCTTGATCACTTCATTCAAGTACCTGCTCAAACGTCATCTAATCAGAGAAGTTTTCGCTGTCTCCCCCCATATAAAGTGATGTCTTCTTCCTCTTTCTCCATAGAAACCTTAAAATCAGCAAACAGAACTCATATCTTCCTCACCTGTTCATGCTCCCTGGTACGTTCTTGTATTGGTGAATGGCAGTACTCAAGCCAGGGAATGTGCAATCCTTACCTTGGTTTACTTCACACTTAGTATATCTTCTCAAATTCATCACTTACTCTTCTTAATTACAGCCCTAATTCAGCTCCTTATCAACTCTCAAATATCTGCCTCTTTCCCAAGCCTGGCTCTTTTCTAAAGTATTCTCTACAATGCAGCCAAATCTTTCTAGAATGTGAATTTAAGCACTGCCTTCCATCGTTTATAGGATGAAGTCAAATCTACTTTACAAAGGAAGTATCTTCATACTCTGTCTTCTAATTTTCCACCTCACTTCCTATTAAGCCAGCACTGGTGCCTAACGCACTGTGGAACTACAGAGTTACTGAATATGTGTGGACTTTCCTACCTCTTCCATCGTTTGTGCATGTTGTTCTCTGAAATGGCCTCTCTTCTCCCAACTTGAACTTCTCTAATCTATTTGACACACATTCAGATTGTCACCTTTCCTACAAAGATTTCCTTCTCACATCCATTGAGCCAGACCCTCCCTCCTATAGATTCCTAATGGTTCTGTTTAACCCTGTCACTGCTTTTGTTCCAGAACAGGTACTAGTTTGTATGTCTCCTCACGGCAAGAACCGTACTCATCTCTTCATCCTTGTCACCTAGCAAAGTAACTGGAACACAGTAGGAACTTAAAACTACTGGATAAGTGAATTAGATCAATTAATAAAAAATGTACAGATGAGACATAGTGGAAGAATGAGTCAGGCAAGATTTCTTGGGTTGCCAGCTATTTTGCACAGGTGTGTCACAGAAGGCGTATGAAACAAACTCCATGGAGTTTCTTGCTATTTTGATCATGTGATATCCTATAAAAGTTGAAGTACTAATCCTGTGGCTTGGTTTGCTAAGATCACCAGTTCAATTTTCCCATGAACCAGTTGCCTTTCCCCCAAAGTACTTCTTGTTCCACTTGCAGAACTTCAGCAACTGCTCTGAACAGTCATCCTATAAATTCATGCCACTGCTCATGAGGGGAAAATCTCACGAAGACAATGAGGATGTCTCACAGAGGCCAACCAATCACCTCAGCTAGAAAAAGCTCAGAAAAAACCTGAAAGGAAAAGCAAGCTCAATCAATACACGTCAATACATTTTTACATGAAAAAAAAGCAGAATCATCTATGTGCAAATAGGAATTTTTTGAAACCCCCATTTCCGTGTGTTTATTTTTCCATTTCTTTAGAAAATCATCATAAAGTGGCAAACAGTACTTAGTCAAGTACAGTTTAGGTACATGCTAGTCGAAAAGTAAACAGCAAGTTACGCTCAATGCAAATATACAGTACCTGTATTTCCACCAACTTTTGACAATGATCCCTCAGATATCTCCTTGAGTAAGTACTTTCTTTTCAATTCTAGCAACTACTTACCTGTGATGCCTACATTCATCTGTTTAAGTTCCTAAGAGTAAATGCCTATGTTTATCAGGTCACTAATTGCTTTTTAAAAATCAACCAAGCAACTATATCATAATTTGTGTTCAATGGATTAAAATGAAATAACTTCTGTTTTGAACTCCTTTTAAAATGTAAGTTTTCTTGCCTTTATTACTACGTTTTCTATAACTATTTTCTAGCAATGACTTAGCACCAATAAAAACCTATAATCAGGAAATGCTAATATATAAAAAAGGGAAAGAATTAAAGTCAGAATAGTCCATAGAACGTCAATATGAATATTAATTTTTAAAAAAATATATCTTTATTGATTTCAGAGAGAGGAAAGGAGAGGAAGAGAGAGAGGCAGAAACATCAATGATGAGAGAGTCACTGATCAGCTGCAGCCCGCAACACGGGCATGTGCCCTGACTGGGAATTGAACCCTGATCTCCTGGACCCTAGGTCGATGCTCAACCGCTGAGCCATGCCCAGCTGGGCTGAATATTAATTTTTAAAGACAGATTTCTTCAATTTAATTTTTTATGCAAATCATTATTGGTTTATTTGTTACATATAAGACAAACTGCTGCAAATGGCAAAAAAGCAAAATTAACTTGCTGATCTAATTATTACTGGCATTAAGTGACCCATCTGAAAAGATTTAAAAATGTTTCAAAATAATGATACTTGATGAAAACAAAAATGAAACTTTTGTGTATATACATATAAATAATCCTTCAAACTACATGTTGACTTTGCTAACAGCAAAACTACTCAGCAATAAAAAACAAGATTAAAAAGACCAATATATATCTCACAATTTATTCTGCAACAATAATGTCATTTATCTGATGATGAATGGCTAGATCTTCATCACTATTTGTGCTTCCAGATAAAAGACTGCATAAAAACTTCACATGTGTAAGACTAAAGAATACTGATTACCTCTAGGATTAGATTTCACATGTTCTAAACATACTTATTAAAATGCAAGCATTTTTAAAAAAACTGTTTCAACAGTAACCACAGCAACTGGATTTACATTTCAGTAACAAGCCATTGGCATTACTATACTGACAGGAAGAGTTCTTAAGTTTGCTGAGTAATCAACAAACAAATGGTATTATTAACATGTTAAAATATTGTTTATACAAACAGCATTTAATACCAATTAGTAGAGCAAAATATTTTACAACAATCACACCAGTTTACTCAATGGATTAAGATTTTTAAAAATTTTAGAGAAAAAAACACACATCAAAGCAAAATCACAGTTAATCCAGTAACAAACATCAGGAAATTTAGCACTATATCCCTTTTGAATGGACATAGAAAAAAGTATTGTTGAAATAACAGAAAAAAATATTAGCAACTTAAAACATAGAAAGTACAAAGGTTATTTTATATAGATAAAGTGGCACAAGTTTTATTGTACATTTAACTTGTATTTGAAGTGTTTTCAAAATCTGATCCATGCCAATTTTTTAGTGCTTTTCATACAAAAAAGTTACATTATGGGGTGTAGACTACTTTCAAACGGAAAGTGTGGGCTTTTTCACAGGAATGAGGGAAAAAAAAAGAATTAACAATTTGCATACTTATTTTGTTGATTAAAAAAATAACAGTGATGTTTTATTTCATCCTTGGTCCAAAGAGTTCCAGCAAATTAAACAGTACAGAAATTATTTCCTTCTCATTCTATTTGTTGAGGAAAAATGAAATGAACAAGTACCCTGAAGGAAAAAAGACCTAACAAAGCAAAATTTAAAAAAATTACCTCCCATTATTTAAGCTACTGTCTAATGTAACTAGAACCAGAATTCACCTTGTTCTATCTGAAAGATTAATACTTCTAAAAATTAAACCTTACTAAATAGAAGGTGCTCAAAAATGAAGCTAATATAAGTTATAGAAAGGAAAGCTGCAGCACAGGATATCATAGGATATATTTTACATTTTGACTAGTACTTATTGATCCCTACCTACTGGGTTCCAGATAGGTACTGTACTAGCTAACATAAGAAATACAGATAATGTAGTTAAAACTACCAGGCAGAGTAAGTGTTACTAAACATATGTATTTTTCTAAAGAAAAGTCGTACACTCAAAGAGTTTGAGTGATTAACCTAGGAATAGAACTCATATTTGAACTTGGGGTTCATCTGATTTTAAAGCCCAGGTCTTTACTTACTACACCTCACTGACTCCCAATGGTAAAATTAAGATATTTAGTTAAAGGGCTAGAGGCCGACAAGCCGACAGAGACAAACTCAATAGTAGTATTTTCTTTAGTTGCTAAGAGAATTAAAACCAGGTATGCTTCCTTCTACTTTAGTTCATATCAGAATTAGTTTTTGTTGATTTCTCTGACCAAACAAAACTTGCCTGTGTGAGAACCATGTTTTGCAAGGTCAAGATGCTGATTTCAAGTGTTTGTTTATATTGGCAAGTACTTTCTCTTATTGATAGGAAATGGAAAATCTTTCCACTAAATTACTAATGGCTCTATACTGATGAAACAAGCAATATCCTTGGCCTGCCTGACTGGCAAATTGACAGGAAACAAAGTTGTGATGTGCTTGATTCTACTAATACTAAAAAGGTTAATATTAAGATATTAAAGGTCAAAAGAAATTTTCCTTAATATAAATGTTAGAGTAAAACTTTAAGCTAAAACTCAAAATAGCAGTATTATTTAATAATTCAGATGAAAGTATAGTTAATAAACCTGGGAATAAGGAGAATTTACTGAGTATTACTTTCACATACTTTTTTTGTTGTTGTAATAATTCATTCTCCTGGAACCTGTCTTCTGCACCAAATAGGCAAGTTAAATGGACAGAATTACATCCCAGAAACTTTCAAGTCTTTGATGGTAGCACTAATTTCTGTAATATACCAAGGAATGTGGCATTGCTTTTGACTTACTGTTTTGCATTGGTTAGGGGTTGGAGGCTGGTTGCAGGGATCACACACTTTCTTTAGGACACACTTTCTTTAAAGGATTAGTTCTTTTGAATAATTTTACTAATAACGATCAGCATTCATATAGCTCCACCAAAACCTGTTAAATTCTACATCTTACTCTTGCTTCTCTTGTCTCTCTCTCCAGGACCTTTCTCATTTTATTTCTTGGCTTCTATGACTTATACTAGAACTGTTTTTATTTTTCTTAAGTGAAACAAGAATGCCATTTTCTTTAACAAGGCAATTAAGATACTACAAACTCTTAAAATGCCCTCCTCTATGTTCTACCTATTTGTGGATAAATCAGACTTTCTGCAGCTACTCAAACTAATACTCAGCAGTAGTATCCTTTTCCAGTCAGAGGTTGTTACAGTTCAAAACAAGCAAACAATCCACAAGAGTGCCAAAATATTCAATTGTATGCATTTCTATCTCATTTGTAAAATACTATTGCGTCATATCAAATTTGAATAGAAAACAATTTGTCCTATAAATGTTTGTGGGGATTTTCTTTAAAAAGTATTTTGTGTAAATGACTAAAGGTCTTAGAACTTAAGGGAAGTATTAAGTTTTAGGAAAGCTAAAATTATTATTCATTAGGCAGAGATAACTTGCCGCTGAACAAGAAAAGCTGACTGGTGCTAAGATTTAAATATCTAAAAAATGGTTACTGTTAAAGTAGAGTGGGATGGGATGTTTTCCCTTTTCTGTGACAACACCGATATTCTCCACATCACAGGAATATAAGTGACTGAGCCACTGAATTCATAAAGCTAGTATAAACCTACAGTTTCATTGAAACTGCCTTGAAGATATAGAGTTGTCTTTTAGTAACTAAGAGCATGAATTATTTTTTTCAACTCTGCTTTTTAAAACTGCTATTTACTTTAATTTGAACAACTCAAAGGAAATGGGTTAACAAATACTAATCTAGCTGCAAATAACTGATTTCTTCTTTTCAATTTCTAGGATACTTTTCCATTTTTTGGCTAGATTAAAAAATATGGCATTCAGAAGACTTTGCATGACATCTTAGTCTGTGCTTAAAATTAGAGATTCAAAGACATGTCTAGTGCAGCCACTTTTCAGACTCAGAAGGTGCTTACTACCAGAGTTGTGATACACAGAAAAACTATCAATAAGAACCATTCAACATTTAACACACAGTATTTCTTGAGCTCCTGACTACAGGCCGGGCACTGAAGATACTGTGAAGTTAGATGGAAAGGAAACCATTCTCATGGTATGTCCTTGAGAAACTCAATCTAGTAATCTCCTAGTCAAAAAATGAAAAACAACTGCAATTTGATTGACTATTACACTCTTTCCTCAAAAAGCTCATTCATATTTGCATTAGTTTATCTTTGTGAAAGTTTTTAATACTTTGTAAATTTTTTGAATTACCTCTCTTCACACAACAAAGGAGTAATAAATAATGAAAACAGCAAACATTTGTTGAATATTTACAATACGCCAAGCATTGTACTTCAACTTTTACAAGTATTTCTATGAATTGGAATCTTACACGATATTTATATATACTTGTCAAAATGCTGAGACCCAGCTCATCAACCTATACGAGATGAATCACAATGTTCCTTCACCAGAAAAATGACAGCAGGTTTATTCCTGATATCATGTTGACTAGATAACATGTACAGCTACTCCCCAGAAAGTACTAGTGACTAGTACTAGTGACTTTAGTAAGTTAAAGTTGCATTTTAATTAACTTTATACCATCAGACAACACTGCTTTAGTTGTTCAAATCAAATGTACATTAAACAATGTCCCACACAGTGCTATGAGAACTTTTTGGAAGGATCACCAACTTCAACTATTTTTATAGAACTCCAGACAGGCAGTAGACAAAAAGGTTGCAATTTACTGAGCCCCTTCTATATCAGATAATTTACATAAAAAGTATAATTTATCATCACAACAACCTTACAGATAACTCATTTTACAGAAAAGAAAACAAGCTTGGAGAAGTAAGATATTGTAATTGGCCCCAAATCACAAAACTAAAAAGATAGCTACCAGGATAGTAAATTCCAAATTTTCTAAAGAGCCACAAAGCAACTTTCTGAAGTACTAACAAACAGGAAATCACAATTAATTGAAACTGTAACTCGTAAGTACAAACACAATCGTGTTCCCAAGTTATAAGTATATTCTTAATTAAAGAAAAATTTTTGTATAGGATAGTTTTTGTTATTGAAAAGAAGGATAACACCCATTACACATTTTTAAAAAGAACCAATAGGCTATGTCCCTTCCCCAAACCCCCTTTCTGTTTTCTTTTTCTCCATTGTAACTTTTTTCTCCCAGACACACTACATTTTACTTATTTATGTCTTCCACTACTAAAATGTAAACTATATGAGGTCAGAAATTTTGTCTATAATATTCATTGTTGAATCTCCAGCATCTCGAAGTTCCCTGGCACATAGTAAGTGCTCAATAAATATTTGTGAAATAAATGAAAGCTGGGTGCCCAACAGGCACTCAGTGAATATTTGCTTCTTTTTCTTTCTTTTACTATGTAGGAAAGCACTAAAAAGGTTAACATGAAGATATTAAAGGTCAAAAGAAATTTACCACTCCCTTGATGCCAAATGTTGAACTGGAACAGATAATTAGAAATATAATAAAATTTCGTATTAAAGTTTTACATTAAGAATGATAGGCAAATCAAAAATACACGTTCAGTAAAACTTCACTTATCAAGCACTGTTAGGAGATAAGAGGGTGTACAGAAATAATTTCAAACGAATGCACTTTTAAGTGCCCAAACTTTAATCAATTTTCATAGGGCTCTTTTACTGATATGTATATATCACAATTTCACTTTGTGGCAATTCTGAATTGGATGTCCTGAAACATCAACTTGTTAGCAGTGCTTTTTAACGGTAGCTCATTCTTTTTCTGAGGATTAAGAAACTAGAAACTAAGCATATTCTGAAATATGAGTCAATAAAAATCCAAATGAAAAGTCTAAGTGAAATGCATAACTTTAATGTAGCTGGCTAGAAGTAGTAAGTACCACTTAGAAAGAAACAAAGAAACAGACAGCCATTCTTTTTTTAAAATCCTCAACAGAGGATATTTTTTCCCATTGCTTTTCAGAGAGAATGGAAGGAAGAGCTGAGAGAAACATGTATGTGAGAGAGACACATGGACTGGTTACCGCCCTCACGTGCCCTGACAGGGGCCGGGGATGGAGCCTGCAACCAAGGCCTGTGCCCTTCCAGAACTGAACCCAAGACCCTTCAGTCCCAGGCTGATGCTGTAACCACTGAGCAAACCAACTAGGGGCAAGACAGCCATTCTTAATCTATCAAGATAATCAAATTTAGTGGCTAACTAAAGAGAATGTAAAAAGTAGTCAGTACTAGCAACCCTAAAAGTAAACTTACTCAGGCTTTTTAGCTTTCTGTTTAAGCAAGTGTCCTTGATTTTTTAGGATCAGAATCATAACATGAAGTGTTAAAAATACAGTATTTTGGAAATATGAGCCAGAGGTAAATAAATATGAACATACATATATTCAAATTTCATACAATTTTAGTGTCTCCAAATCCTTCCCATCTTAATACAGAGGGTTTAAAATAAGATGACATATACAGATTGTCCTAGTCTATCAAAAGATTAAGAACAAATCTCCTTAGTACAGTTCAGCATGATCACTTTCCTAGGCTTGGCAGCCACCACTACCTACATCTCCAAATTCCTAGCTGCCTAGAACTGTTCATCTAATCCTCTACCAGTATCTTACCCCCCATCTTCTCCTTATTACTATTTTGCCTCAATTTTCACACTTGCCTTTTATTACCTCATTATCCTTCATTTTAGAGAGTCCCAATGTTTGATGGATCAAATAAAGATAATATAAGTGAAAAAAGGGAAAAGCACTACTACTGTTCTCCTTTGGGTCATGGGAGCCTAGCCAGGTAGATATAATAAAATTGAAGCCATTCTGAATTATATTTTTATTTATGGACTTTACATATTATAAAGATTATCAGGGACTTTTTCCCAAAACATCTATAACAAGGCAAAAATTTCCCTTTAAAGAATGTTGATGATCATTAAAAAATAAACTTTTAGTCTTGATCAGTTTATAGAACTAAAATACTGCTGTTTTAGAAAATTCAGACATTCCCTATAGACTTTTTTGGCATGAAACTCATATGAGTTTCATGTAAATAGTCTACATTACACCTATTTTTCAAAATGCAGTATGTTCATAGATATGTGTATATGTTTCATCATAAACAGTATTTTAAGAAAAGAATTTTCCTTACAGGAAAAACTACAGAAGTAGAATAAACTTTTATTTCTATCAAGACACACGAGACCAATCATGTTAACACATTTACCCAAGTGTAATGTGTTACTAATACTAAAGAAGCAGTACTCAATAATGACATAATTGGGGATCTGGGCAGTACCTGCTTGCTTAACTCTGCAGAGTTTAAAACCCCCCTCATTTCATTAGGTGTAATAATTGGTGTGCAAGTTTTAAACAATATCTTTAGCTGAAGGCAAGCCGTTCTTTCCACTAGAGAGAGGACCAAATATAGGTACTATTTCAATTAAATGGGATTGACCCAAGTTAAAATTTATTTTTCAGGAAACCTGTAATATATGAGATTCTGACCATTCCCCACTTCTTAGTGAGTTACAAAAGCACAGGTTCTACTATGTGACAGTTCACTGACGAGGGTTGTGGCTGTCCTTTGAGAATACTTTTAAACTCAAGAAAAGTTATTCCATGCACCTAAGAGAAAGATGAAATAATGGAGTACATTCAGTGGATGACTTACTTACCTAATTAACACATTCAACTTTCAGTTGATCCTTTAAAGATTTAAATCTTAAGCACCCACTATTAAAAACTGAGTAGATTTTAAGGGGGGAAAAACCCCAACAGAAGTTCTGAATCACTGGAATTTTTGTTCTATTTCCTGTTAACACACTGACAGTAACATCATTCAATATATTTGTCCCATACACGTTTTTTTTTTGTTTTTTTTTAACTATAGGATCCTTTTTAAACTAACTTGGTCCTAATTTAATCTGTAGCTCACTTATCTGACAGTTCCTCCCACTGTCTCTAATTTGTGCGCTCAGCCAAGGCTTACAGTAAGAAAAGCATGTCTTCCTTTTAGAGGGTGCGACGGTTTCAAAATCTAAAGTCTCGGCCAGCACTTAAAATCAATCACTTCAGTTACAAAAAGTTTAAAGGTATTAAAAAAAAAAAAAAAAAGATGTCAGTACTCTCCTACTGTATGAAGAGTGTGGTAGGCAGTAGTGTAAAAACTGAAAGCAAAAATTCTATTCCATGCCCACCAAAATTCCCAGCCAAATCTGAAATTGCATAATGAACAACATGCTCTTTTGAGTGAACTAAAGCACAAACCAATGCCTTTCATAAAATATGAATCAACCTGACCCTAAAATTTGACTTGACAAACTTACCTAAAACGGACAAAATGGATGCAAAATTACACTGCCTCCCTGTTGCCTCGAATACAACCTTAGTGTTCAAGAACCTTCCAATGAATAAAGGCACAGAAGACAGCCTGGCACCAGGGACCTGCGTTTCGCGACTCGAGACCCCTGAGAAGCTGCAGACGCCCTCCGCTCGCCGGGAAGCCCCTCTTATCAGAAACATTTGAAGAATTTCTCCACCACAATTAAGCTGACTTGAAGAATGGAAACCTAACATCTCAAATATACTATATATGGAATGAAACATGGCCAAACACATAAATACAAACTCACACGGTCTCTGACACTTGGGTATACAACTCCGCCCGCGCAACACCGCAGCATCAGTAACCGAAAGATCCACCTGTCACCTGTACTGCCCAGACCCCCGCCGCCGCCCCGCCACGAGCGCAGCCCCAGGGTCTGACGCTGATCGAACAGAAAACGAGAATTATCTTGTGCAATCGAGGGGGTCACGTTATCACCGCGGGGCTTGCTCCCCACTTCAAGTTTGCAGAAAACCGACATTGGAAAGGGAACGACCTTCTCCCCCGCACCCCCACAGAACTCCCTCGGTCTCCCCCAACAGCTCGCCCGTAGGTCATCTTTATCCGGACCACGGCTCCCCAATCGTTTTCCGTCCCTCGCCCCCATCTCACGCCGGCCCGAGGGGCGGGCCGGGGGCGCCGGTGCAGGCAGGGGCCCTCCCCGCCCCGGCACCCTCCCCCACCCGGGGCTCTCGCGGGCGACCGACTCCGATGAATCTCCCCCTCCCCCTCCACACATACAGCCCGGGGCCCAGGCCCGGCCCGATGCTCCCCACCCCCACCCGGTCTAGAGGACTTGGGGGGGGCTCCCTCGCTGCCTCACCACTGGGGGGAGGAAGGAGGCGGAGGGAGGAAGAGTGAGAGGAAGAAGCGGACGCCCCGCAGGGGCCCTGCGGATCCGCAGAGCCCCTTCCAGACGAAGGGGGTTGCGGGAGCTGAGGGGAGAGCCGAGACTGGGGATTCCGCCGAGGCCCGGCAGCGCTGTCCGCTTACCCTTCGCCGCCGCTTCCCCCTCCTCCTCCTCGGCCGCCGCCGCCGCCTCTCCCACTAGGGCAGCCGTCTCCACCGTCGCCGCTGCCGCCTCCACCACCACGGCCGCCGCCAGCGCCGCCGCCGCCTCCGATTCCACCCGGCAGGGGGGACACCTCAGCCGTCCCTCCCTCCCCGCTCAGCCCCTCCGATCGGCCGCCGCCGCCAACTCCCTCCGGCCGCCGCCGCCGCCGCCGCCGCTCGTGGCTGAGGGGGAGGGGAGGGGGTCGGGCTGGGTCGCCCCGCCGGCGGCTGCTGCAGATCAAAAGCGGTGGCTGGGTGGCGTCGCCGCTCTCGGTCCCTCGGCTCGGGCTCGCTCGGCCTCCCTACCTCCCGCCGCCCCCACCCCCCTCGCGCTCGCTGCCCTCCCCCCACCCCCCCAGCTCTCGCTCGCTCTCGCCGCGGCTCTGCCAGCCCAGTGCAAATCAAAATACTGTGACACAATATGGCGGCGCGGCCGCCGGCAAACACCGCGAGATCTGCGGCCGCTGCTGAGGCGGCGGCTGTGACGAGGCCTCCCCTGGCCGGGCGGCGGGGGAGCGGCGGGCGGCGGGCGGCGGCGCGGGGATGCTCTTTCTCCGCCCCGTACCCCTCCCCCGGCGCTCGCCGACTCCACGCCAGTCCTGCGAGGGCTGGAGGGAGAAGGCTGCCCGGGGGCGCGAGTGGCGCGGGCCGCGGGGAGTGCGAGGCAGAAGCGCGGCGCTGGCGGCCCCAGGAGGGCCCGGGAGCCCCGCGCGCTCCTATGTTGGGGGGTCCCAGCAGCACATACTTTGGAGCGGGGGGTGTGTAGGGGGAGAAAATGCAGGCTTTGCCCTCTCGGGGCCGATGGCAGCCTGGGCGGGCGGGAGAGGAACGCCGGCGGCGGCGCTCGGGCCGTCGGTCCAGCAGCGGCGGGCGGCGCGGGGCCGGGCGGGCGGCGCGGGGGTGCGGACCCCAGGCCCCGGCGCCGCGGCCGTCCCGCGCCTCCTCTGGGCCGGCCCCGGCTCGGGCCCCGGCAGCAGGTGGGCCCGCGGCGGAGCCCCGCGTCCGGCCGCTGCGGGGCGGGGACACACCCCCTCGGAGCCCGGCGGAGACGCGGGCGGACGGAGGGGACCCGGGCGGGGACCGGAGGCGCCCGAGGGTGCGGGAGATGCCCTGAAAGCCTCCCGGCTCCCAGCCCTGAGCCAAGCGCCCCAGCGTCTGAGTTTTTTGTGTGGAAACACCCACAAAAGCTGAAGGGTGCAAGCTTTTGTTTCGATTTTATTTTAGTGGCACGTTCCTAGAAGTCCTAGAAGCAGAGCCAAAGGCACTTTAACTTGGGGGGGAGACTTCCTTCTATCTTCTTAAAGAAATATTTAATTTCCTCTAGGAAAAAAACCACCCAGACATTTCTCACAATGTAAAATATTTATTTAAACATTCTGGCGCTTTCGTGGTGTCCAACACACTATGGCCTTTTTTTGCCCCTGTCCAAAATTTCCATACCTCTGCCAGTTTCTTCCTTGAAACAATTCTTACTCCCTAGAAAAATCCCCAAGGACCATATTTATTCTTCTGTTTCCAGTGTGAGCGCTATAGCTACAGGGAGAGCCTTTTTTTTTTTTTTTCACCCTTTAAAAACACAACTTTTAAGAACCAAGACTCTCCAAAGTTAAGAGGCTTTTCCCATTCTGTTCCCCGCACTCATTTAGAGATGCCTGAAATCTCGGGATACGGCACCAACTCAAAACCCTCACCACTTCGAAAGCCAAAAGTACTTACAACTTACGAATCAGAGTTTAAGTATTTTCTCTACACTGTCAATTTCACTCAGAGATGGAAAAGTAAATTAGGATTTAAAAAATGGAAAGACTATGATTTTTATTTATTCACTGGGAGTGGTAAGACATCACTAAACTTTACTACTTCACAGTAGTCCTCTGAGGAATTACTTTCCTAGTCAATATTAAAATGATGCAATGAGCTGGAGAAACGGAATCGCTTATTAAGTAAATTTCACTGGTCTTTGAAAACCATTATATAAACACAGAACTAACAATGGCTTTTGAAATGGTAGGATTATGTATTTTATACAAAAATGTATTTAACGAAACGTGTATGTACATATTTTAATAGAAATAAAGGGCTTTATAAACTTACGGATGTGATAGGTGTGAGTAGGTCAAGTCTAAGAACCAGCGGGTGGCAGAGAAAGTATGTATAACAGCACATCCCAGCACCTACATTGCAGAGCTTTAGCCTGGATCTCATCATGAGGCAGCATCAGAGAAATGCAAATAGAGGAAAATGCTATAAAATAACTGCCCTGTGTTCTTAAAACACTGTGAATGTCATAAAAGACAAGACAAAACTGCAGAGTAAAGGAAACTAAATGCAATATGTGACCCTGAACTGGATCCTTTGCTGGAGGAGAGAAATGCTATAAAGGACATTATCAGGATAACTGCTGCAGTTGGAATATGGACTATAGATGAAAGTGCTGTACCAGTATTAAATTTCCTGAATATGTTATGTACAACAATATATTCATAAGAAAACACACTGAAATGCCAAGGGGTAAATAACATGCATGCAGTTTTCTCCCATACAGTTCAGAAAAATTACACACACACACACACACACACACATGATTTCTCATGTCTCTCATACACATATACAAAGAGATGAATAAAATCCAAAGTTGGTAAATCTAGGTTATTGTTGTTATTGAAAAAACAATTTTTTTTCCATTGAGGTTGGAATGTGATGAAAACAGGGTTATCTTATAAAATTTAAAATCAGCCATAAGGAAGAACTTCCAAAAAATGAGGTTTCCAAAATATATGAACAATTGATTCCTAGAAGAATAATTCACAGGACAAAAGAGAAGATATTTGTGGGTTGTTTGGTTTTTTTTGGAGTCTATAATAAAATTATAGCTTTTAAAAAATCAAAGATGGCTTAACTGTTCTCATGCTTGAAGATGGTGTTATGGTTTTTTGTTATTGTGGTGAAAAAACATAACATTAAATTTACCATCTTAACCATTTTTAAATGTAGAGTTCAGTAGTATTAAGTGTATTTAAATTATTGTGCAGCAGATCTCTAGAACTTTTCAGCTTGCAACATGGAAACTCTATACCCACTAAACACTAATTCCCTCTCCCCAGTCCTTGGCAACCACATTGTATTTTTAAATTCCAAGAAATGTTTAAGTATTTTAAAAACTTGATGAATATGAAAATTTCTGTACTACTCTTACAAGTTTTCACTAAGTTTGAAATTATTGCAAAATTAAAAGTTTTTAAAAACAAAGAGCTTTGAACTGCAGAGAGTGTTCCTACTTGACTAAGAGGCGAAATGCTGTGGGATGGAGAGGTGGGGGTAGTCCTTTTACAATGGAACTGGCCATTTGTTTCTCTGTAACAGATGGAACTTTTGGTCATTCCGCTTTACTCTCTTCCCTACTTAATCTGCATAAATGTGGAGCAAAAATAGTTAGGAACCCTTCTATATTTGGTAAATGTGATTTCCATATTTAATGATCCGATAAAGTATTCAGTGTCTATAATCTACAAGGTTATGTGGGGGGGGGGGGGAAGAGGGAATAAAGCAGTCTGTGCCTTTCAAGTACCCTCTGTAGTGATTACAGAAAGAAGATATAATCTCTGTACTACACTCAGTCCTTCTACGGTGCCTTCTGTGACAGTGGCCACTAGCTTCCTGTAGCTATTTACATTTAAATTAATTAAGCTACGTGGAAAATTCAGGCCCGCAGTTGCACTAGCCACGTTTCACGTGCCCATTAACCGTCTTCACAGAAAGCTCTCCTGAGCAGCACAGGTGGTAGGAGAGATCACAGTGTGGAACAGCAGAACGAGGCAAAGGTGATGAGCACTGTAGAAGCCTAGGTGGAGGGCAGACTGCTTTGCAGGGTGTGGAAATGTCAGGGATAGTTTCAAGAAGACCGCACGTGGACAACAGGAAGTGGAGCGAGAAAATTCCAAGTAGAGAAAGCATGAACCAGGTAGAAAAGAGAGGCATATTCGAGTGAGAGAACTTAATTCTGTGTGTCTGTAACCTGAGGTATGTAAGAGGAGAGGTCTGTGTGAAACCACAAATGCTAAGCTGCTTAGCCTGGAATATTCTCTAGGCAACAGGAAGTTACTAATGGCCTTTAAACAAGATAAAAGACATGCTCAAATGGTTCTTTAGGAACGATAATCTGGCAGCATGTGTATGAAATGGATTTGGTTTGAAGACATAAGGACCAACGTAGGATAGCAAGAGCCCAAATGAGAGACAATGAGGAATCAATATAAAGTGGTCCATCATTAAGGGTGATTTCAACAGCATTTAACAAATCCCAATTTAAAATGGCTTAAGCAAGAAGGAAATTTATATACCAGTAATTTGGAAATCACAAGGTAGAGTAGACTTCAGGTTTGAAAGATTCAGAACAGAAGCTTGACAGAATCATCAAGGACCAGGTCCTTTCCACTCTGCTCTGATGTCTTGGGTGTTGGCATCATTCTCTGGCTAATAACAAGATGGTAATGACAGTTCCAGGTATCATATCCTGAAGTCATAATGTCCAGAGAACAATAGAGATCTTCTTAAGACAGGGAAAATGTTTCTCAGAACCGCTTCCCTCACCCTCTGGCCGACTTCCCTCCCATCTCCTAGGCCATGGTTGAACCACATGCCCATTCACGAAGCAGTCCCTGGTTTATGTGATGGAACAAATGTTGAGGAGTCAAAGACACAGAGGTGAGAGCTTAAGATGACTCTAGAGTTTAAGCCTAAATGACTGTGGTACATAGGAAGAGGAGATGGTCTGAAAGGAAATATGATTATTGTGATAGTCCTAATTTGAGATGCCAAAGAAATATCTAGGTGGAGATTATCAGGATGCAAAAACATGGGACTGGTGTTCAGAATGAAGAATTGAAGATGAGGATATACATGGGATGTCATCTGCAGAGAGAAAATAAATAAAGCCATGAGATTGCTGAAGGAGAGGAGGGGTGTTCACAGCGCAATCCTGGAGGGCAAGGTGGAAGCAGGGAAAACACGGTCAGAGAAGTAGGTGAACCCGGTAATATATTGCACAGCAATCAAGAGGAATGGATGGAGTTTCAAGGCCAAGTGTTGCGTGCTATGGAGAGAATCTGAATGATGTCAACTTAGAAACATTGGGTTGCCAGCTAGAAGGTGGCTGTGACCTTTAAGAGAGTTGTTTCATGGTAAGGTAGAGCAGGTATATCTCAGGAGTTACAGTAGATAGAAGCATGAAGTATGGTCTGTTCTTTTAAAAAGTTTGTTAGTCATGAAAGAGAAAGCTATATGAATGAGGATGTTTATAGCAATATTTAGAAGACTAAAAATCAGAAGCAACTGAAATTTCTGAATATATTATTGTTTTAAAAATTAGGGTATGTATCCTCAATTGTATGTGATGCAGTCATTTAAAATCATGATTAAGGTTATGGAGCAGTATGGAAAATTTTTATAAAATTAAATGAAGGATAAAGAAAAAAACTTAGAAAAACATCAAATTCATGAATTACAACACCAAGAAGTACACACAGATGCACACACACACACGTGCATATAAAGATTTTTAGAAAAATATATAAAATAATTATAATTGTCTTGGAGTTGTTGGATAGTGGGATATTTTCTCTCTATTTTTCCAAATTCCGTGTAACATTTTAGAAATTTTATAACTAAAATGTATATGCATATATTAAATATTAAATGGCAAAGACAGAGGATGGTAATGTGAGGGTACTATAAGGCTGAAAAATCATTTGCTTTTGTTTGTCTTGATTTGGAAGGAAATAAGAAACATTTGACCATGTTTATACGCTGAGGTGAAAATTCAAAGTAGTGTGAAAGACTGAAGATGCAAGAATGAGGTGATGACTCTTGAGCTTCCAAGGGAAGCATATGGAAATAACATTGAAAACAGAAAAGGAGAGTTAACTTTTTAGGGGAAGGGACATTTTCTGAAACAAAAATAAACAAGAAAGAAAAAAAATCCAAAAATATTTGTGTATGCATGTGTGTTTGCGTGTGTATAAATTGAAAGTAGATTCTAAAATTTATGTGGAAATATAAGAATCTAGAAAAACTCAGACAATTTTGAAGAAGATTAAAGTTAAAAGACTTACTCTACCAAATTTAAAGATTTATTAAAAGGCTCAGTAATTAAGACAGTGTGCTATTGGCACGAGGATAGATGAATACACCAAAGGAACATAATAGAGAATCCAGAAATAGAACTTGATTTATGACAAAGGCATTGCTGCAATTCAGTGAGGAAAGGATAATATTCTCAATAAACGGTGCTGGAGCAACTGGCTACTCATCACACCATACACAAAAAATTAATTCAAGATGGATCATAGACCTAAGTGAGAAGTTAGAAAACAAAGCTTCTATTAATCCAAAGACACTATCAGGAGAGTGGGGTAGGGTAGAGAGAATATATTTCACTACATGTATCTGACAATGAACTCATTCAGAATACGTAAAAAACTTCTATAAATCAATAAGAACACCCAAACAACCCAATTTTTAAAATGGGAAAAAACTCATGAAGAGGTACTCTACAAAGATGATTTCCAAATGGCCAATAAGTTCATGGAAAAGTGTTCAACAAAATTTCATATTGGGGAAATGCAAATTATAAGCACAATGACATATCACTACCTACTCACCAGAACGGCAAAAATTAAAAAGTCTGACAGTGCCAAGTGTTGAGAAAGAAAGATACAGAGCAACTCAATTCTCATACAATGCAGATGGACTGTAAATTGGTTCAACCACACTGGAAATCTCTTTGGCAGTATCTAACTAAGCTAAATATGTGCCTACTCTATGACCCAACTATGTTGGTTTATTTTATATGTCAACTTGGCTGGGCCATGGTGCCCGGACTATTAGTTAAACATTATTCGGGGTATTTCTGTGAGGATATTTTGTATATTAACATTTAAATGGTGGACTTTGAGTAAAGCAGGTTGCCCTCCATAATGTAGGTGGGCCTCATCCAATCATTGAAGGTTTGATTAGAACAAAAGAGTAATTTCCCCCCAAGTAGTCTCCAGCCTGATGGCTTTTGAACTGCAACTGTAACATTGGCTCTCCCTGGTCTCCAGCCTGCCAGTGCTCATTCTGTAAATTTTGAATTTGCCAGCCTCCGTAATCACATGAGTCAATTCCTATCTATCTAGACTATCATCTATCTATCTATCTATCTATCTATCTATCTATCTATCTATCTATCTATCTATCATCTATCTATCTATCTATCTATCTATCTATCATCTATCATCTATCTATCATCTATCTATCATCTATCTATCTATCATCTATCTATCATCTATCTATCATCTATCTATCTATTTCTATCTATCTATCTATCTATCTATCATCTATCTATCTATCTATCTATCTATCTATCTATCTATCTATCTATCTATCTATCATCTGTCTATCTATCTATCTATCTATCTATCTATCATCTATCTATCATCTATCTATCTATCTATCTATCTATCTATCTATCTATCTATCTATCTACCTATCTATCATCTATCATCTATCTAATCTATCATCTATGCTAGTGGTTCTGTTTCCCTGGAGAACTCTTACTAATACATCAACAACTTGATGTATTAGTCAGAGTATATGAACCAATATATATTAGTGCCTATGACAATCAAAAAGCATGTACATGAATGTTCACATCATATTTATTCATAATATCCCAAAACTGAATGTTCATATTGGCTTTTCTCTCAATAGCCCCAAACTAGCAATAACCCAAATGTCTATCAAGAGAAGGATGAATGAATTGTAGTGTATTTATACAGTGGAATATTACTTAATAAAAAATAACGAACTAACCCATTTATTTATGGTCAATTAATTTTCAGTGAGAGTGCCAAGACAATTTAAGAGGGAGAGAAAATAGTTGTTTCAACAAATGGTACTGGAACGATTGGATATCCACATGCAAAAGTGTGAAGTTGAAACTACCTTATACCATGTACATAAACTAACTCAAAATGAAGCATAAACCGAAATGCTAAAACTTGAAAAGTCTTAGGAGAAAATATAGGAGTAAATCTTCATGACCTTGTGTTGGGCAGTGGTTTCTTAGATATATCAAAAGCATAAATGACAAAAGAAAATATAGATAAAATGGACCTCATTTAAATTAAACACTTAGGTAGTAACCAAGAGAAATGAGAACATACTTCCACACGAAAACTTGCACATAACATTTATAGCAGTATTATTCATTCTAGCCAAAAAGTAGAAACAACCCAAATGTCCATCAACTGATAAACGGTAAGCAAAAGGTGGTATGTCCATACAGTGGAATATTATTCAGCAATAAAGAGAAATGAAGTACTGATACATGCTACAACACGGATGAATCTTGAACACACTATGCTAACTGAATGAAACCCGTTGCAAAAGACCATACATGAGCTGTCCTCGATAGACAAATCCATAGAGACAGAAACTAGATTAGTGGTTGCCAGGGGCTGGAGGAATACGGAATGACTTGACTAGACTTGAAAGAGTTAGAATGGCTAATCTCATCTTTGTCCCTCCCTTTCACCCTATATCATAGATTCTTTAATTAAAAGCATTTTGTTCAGAACGGTTTCTGTCAGCACCATTTGCAGTTTTTTACAATCTATAAGAGTGCCACTTACCTTCAAGAGGGACTTGAGTGCTCAGTACTTTTAGGGCCCTTCTTCACCTTCCAGTGACTACAAAACCACTGTTTAAAAAGTCTGTTATTTGCCAATAATGATGATTTTCATTTTTGAGGCTAGATTATGATGATAAATCTTACCAGAAAATATTGTTACCATCTGATGTAGAATATGGCACATGGGTACATCGGTGTGATGCACACATGTGTAGGAATTCAAGGCATACAAAATTTCCCAATTATGAACCAATGTTTATTCTACAGTGCTTTGAAATTTGCAAAGTTTTTTCACATACATTGTCTATTTTGTTTTTCACAGGTTTTTTGGTTATATACATTATTACTACCACTGCCCATTCATAACTAAAGATCTTAAGGTTCAAGAGGTTAAGTGACTTACCCAATCTAAAACAATTAGGAAGTGAACACTGGGCTTTTGAACAGGTCCTCTGATCCCATATCCCCTGGCCCTTTTCACCATCATACAAGACTTATTTTCTTGGCTTAAACAATTTATAATGGCGATAATAATAGGGTAGGCAGTTTAAAAGTAACAAGTATACCCTGGGAGTTCAGAGGAGGAGGAGATCACAGGAAAGGTTTCTTGGAGACGATATTTCAGATGAGCCTTGAAGATGGCGTGGATTGCAAGAGACGACAGATTATAAATAAAACAAAATAAATTAATAAAAAGGGAAGGAAGGCATTCCAGGTGCATGTGATGGCAGAAGCAAAGGCACAGACAGAGCCAGAAAAGCACAGAGCATATTTTGGGAACATTCAGTAGTTTGGTTTTGCTGAACTGTAGGGAGAATATAATATAGTGGTGGGAGACAGAAAAAGGTAGCAGTGTCAACTAAATTTGGTAGGCCGTGGTGTACCATTCAAGTTTTATGAACAATAAAATATAATTGCATTTGTACTTCATTTGTCCTGTGTTTAGGGAGAGAAGGAAAAGAGAGGAGGTGAGGAGACCATAAAGCTAACTCTCACGAGGCAAAGGTATGGAGAACTCGGACAAAGCTGTGCAATACAAAGAAAAAGTCAGAACAAGAGACGTTTTGATGGTAGACATTTAAAGTCACTTTAGGCAAATGAAATAAAGTAGAGGGTGAGGGAGAAAAACGATATCAAAGAAGGCACTGTGGTTTTAGAGCCTGAATGACAGAGAGTTGTTATACTTTTAACAGAAACAAAGAACTAAGGTGAAGAAATTGCTTTTGGTGGGAGTGATGAATTAGATTTTCAAAGTGTTGAAAAATGACTTTAGTTGTCTTGCAGCCTTCTCAAACCTTCTCTGTCATTCAGATGTTTAGGATAAGACGTTGAGCTTACAGAGAATATGCATGGCCAATAAGTGTATGAAAATAAATTGCCTCATTGGCAATAATATAAATGCAAGTTAAAAAACACACAAAGGAGTTATTGTTTCCAGCCTATTAGATAAAGACTGAAAAGGCCACTTATTCAGAAATAAATTTAAGAAGTACATAGGATTTATAAAAGGAAACCTAAAAACCCTACTGAAGGACACAATGGAAAGCTAGAAAAAATAGAAATATCTTTTTGAGTGGGAAGACAATATTTTAAAGATGAAAATTGTCTCCAAGTTTATAAATTTAACTCAGTCACAATCAAAAGTTGATAAAGTGATTTTAAAGAGTATTTGGGTGTTTTATTAAGTGAATCAAATACGTAGGTTGCAGAACGGTGTGTGTAGTAAGCATGCCACAGTTTGTGTAAAAGGGGAGAGAATCACGAACCTGGGAGGAAAACGGGCAGCTGAGATGAAGGGGAGAGAGTGAGACATCTCAGTTTATTCTCCCTCCTCTTCCTGATTTAGAAAATGGGAAAGCATTACATATTTAAATTAATGAATTTAATTGAGAGGGACAGCTAGAATAGTTTTTTTAAGGAGAAATAATGGGGAGGGGGGGACTGCGTTGACATACTCTACTAGACAAAAGGCTTGTTGCAGAGGTTAAATGAATGAACATATGTTAAGTGTTTGCAACAGTTTTGGCACATGCAGTATATATGTAAATGTTTGCTGTTATTATTTTTATAATCTTGATATGGGAACTACAGGACTCAAATGCCATCTATCATAAAGGAATATATTGATAGATTATTACTACATGACATTAAAAACTTTTGGTTGGGGGATAATAAATAATAAGATTAAGAGAAACATAAACTGCAAAAATATACTTACCATGTATATGATGGACAAGGTCAGTCAAACCACAAATATTTTTTGATTCTCTGCCCTGGATCAGACATTACATTAGAGAAGTGATTTCAGCTGGTGTGCACCAAGAATTTTTAACACATGCAATACCTGACTACTTTAGTCAGGGACACTGACTTCTTTTCCCTTAGATTGTCAAATTAAAAAAATGACAATTGCTAACACAGCAATAGCCATCTGGTGTGAATGAATCAAAATTATACCTATTTTTTGGGTCAGATCAGCAAAAAACTATTTTCTGGTGTGCTGCAGAATTTCAGTAGTTATGTGCCATGGGAGGAAAAAGGTTGAAAATCGCTGCACTAGAGGCTGGTTATAATATGATGAAGAAGATGGTCTTGGCCGTTACGAAGTTTATAGTCCATATAGATTAATAGTACTATCCCTAATATATAAAAGGTTATTAAAAATAATAAGGTTAAAATCCCACAGGCTAACAGGAAATGGACAAAGGGCATAAACATGTTTTCAAAAGTATTGTTTTCTTTTCTCTTTAATTTATCTTTATTGTTGAAAGTATTACAGGTGTCCCATTATTTCCCCCCATTAACCCCCTCCATCCAGCTTCCACCCCCTCCCCAGGCCTTCACCCCATTATTGTCTGTGTCCATGGGTTATGCATATATGCCTATAACTTCTTTGGTTAATTTCTTCCCACCTCCTGCCCCCTTTCTCTCTTCCTTCTGAGATACTGTCTATTGCATGTGTCAATGTCTCTGGGTCTTTTTTGTTTGTCAGTTTCTTTTGTTCATTAGTTTCTTCTTAAAGAAGACCCTTCAACATTTCCTGTAGTGCTGGTCTGGTGGTGATGAACTCCTTTAGCTTTTTCTTATCTGTGAAGCTCTTATCTGACCTTCATTCTAAATGATAGCTTTGCTGGGTAGAGCAATCTTGGTTGTAGGTTCTTGCTTTTCATCACTTTGAATATTTCTTGCCACTCCCTTCTGGCCTGCAAGGTTTCTGTTGAGAAATCAACTGACAGTCGTATGGGTGCTTGTTTGTAGGTAACTAACTGTTTTTCTCTTGCTGCTTTTAAGATTCTCTCATTGTCTTTAACCTTTGGCATTTTAATTATGATGTGTCTTGCTGTGGGCCTCTTTGGGTTCCTCTTATTTGGGACTCCCTGTGCTTCTTGGACTCATAAGTCTATTTCTTTCCCCAGGTAGGGGAAGTTTTCTGTCATTATTTTTTCAAATAGGTTTTCAATTTCTTGGTCTCTTTCTTCCCCTTCTGGTACCCCATAATGCGAATGTTGGGCCTTTTGAAGTTGTCCCAGTGGCTCCTTATACTATCTTAATATTTCTGGATTATTTTTTCATTTTGCTCTTCTGGTTGGGTGTTTTTTGTTTCCTCATGCTCCAAATTGCTGATTTGATTCTCAGCATCCTCTATTCTACTGTTGATTCCCTGTAAATTATTCTTCATTTCAGTTTGTGTAGCCTTCCTTTCAAATTGGTACTTTATTATGTTATCGATTTTCTTATTTCCCTAATAGTCAGCTTAAACATCCTTATAAACAAAAATCTGAATTCTGTATCTGTTAGCTTGCTTGGATCTATTTCATTTAGTTCCTCTTCTAGAGATTTCTTCTGTTTTTTCCTTTGTGACATGTTTCTTTGCCTCCGCATTTTGGCTGCTTCCAGGAGTTTGTTTCTATGTATTAGGTAGATCTACTATGTCTCCTCGAATTGGTAGAGTGGCTTTGTGTAGTAGGTGTCCTGTAGGGTCCAGTGGCTCAGCCTCCCCAGTCACCTGAGCTGGGCCTTCTAGGTGCTCCCCTGTGTGGGCTGTGTGCACTGTCCTGTTGTAGTTGAGCCTTGGTTGCTGTTGGCATCCCTGGGAGGAATTGACCCCCAGGCCTATTGGCTGTGAGGACCAGCTTCAACTACAGCCAAAGACCTGCTGTGCTGGAGACACCCCTATGGAGCAGGATTTACTTCAGTGGAGCTTTGGTGTTCACTGAGCCTGCCCCTTGAGTGTGTCACTTGTGGATGTGGTAGGGTTGTAATCCAGCGTGTTTTGAAGCTGACCACCAAGTGCACTGTCTCTGGGGCCTCCTGGGAGGTGCAAAGTCAGCCTCTGCCAGTGCCTTGCCCAGGGCCACCCAGCATGAGCTACACAGCAAATCGTAGATGGCTGCTCCTTGTGCTGGGCTTGGAGGTGTCCAGGAGAGTCTGAGCTATGAACCAATGTAGGCTGCCGCTAGTGCCAGGCCTGGGGCTGCTTATCAAGCCGTATGGGGCCCGCTGCTGCTTGTTTGAGAGATTTTAGGAAAGTCCTAAGCAGGAGGCTAGAGAATCCACTTGCATAGAAAAGCCCCTGGAAATGGCCTGGATGAGCCTGCAGGTGGGGAGGGGCGGGGCTTCCGGGAATCACGGGGCGGGGCCAAAGGCGTGAGTCAGGTGCTGGCGATTCAAACATGGCACCTGCCTGCCGGCTGTGTGCAGGGAGGACTCGCCCAAGGAGCCATGGCCTCCACCAGCCCTTCTGCCCGGGAGGAAGCCGCCCCTCCACCTCTCGCCCGGATCTCAGGCAGGTTAGTTCCTCCCCGAGTGTCCCAGGTCCTTTCAGGCTGCAGCCCGGTGCTGGGCTCAGAGGGAGCGCGTCCGAGTGAGTCCGTGTGCGGGCCTTTGAGAGGAGCTGCTGGGGCTCCTGTAGCTGGGACCCTGGGCTGGGGGCCTGCTGTGGGGCTGGGACCCCTCACTCCTCTGGGAAACCTCCGCCTCTGAGATTCCCTCCTGGGTTTAACCTGCAGTACCAGGGGTGGGCCCGAGGCTGTGTCTCGCGTCTCCGCCCCTCCTCCCGGTCTCGATGCTTCTTCGGTTCCCTGGTTGTGGGGCTTCTGTTCAGCCGGATCTCAGGAGGCTCTGAGTGATGGTGGTTCTGTATTTTAGTTGCCATTTTGATGTGGTTGCGGGCGCTGCCGGGACCGTGGTTACCTGCGCCGCCATCTTGTTGTCTCCCGAAAGCATTGTTAATAGACAATAAACATAGGAAAATAAATTCATTCTAAATAGTCAGTTTCACTCAAAAACAATGACCTTTAATTTTTAAATGAATTAACGGTAGAAATTAAGAAAAAGCGAAGGCCTGTGTTGGCGTGCGGACGGAGGCGTCAGGTCCCCGCGGGAGCAGAGTAGTGTCGCTGGCCTCAGGCTGTTGAGCAGCGTTGGAGGCGCTTAGCCGGCGGCTGGCCTGGCAGCCCGCGCCCAGGAAGGAATGGCCGCGCATATAGTTGAAGGTGTGTGTTCAAGGATGCTTCCTTCAATCTTCAGTATGATAGAGATAAAATAGAAACAATGGAAAACAAACCGAATATAATAAATAACAAGATACATTCTGGTGCATTGACATAATACGATGTGAGGCGATGGTTTAAAAGGGTAATACATATGTACATACACTGACATGAAAAGATGCCGCAATATTAAGTGAAGTAGGTAGATAGACTGCGTAACAGATTATAAAAAATGCTCTTATCACGTTTAAAACAGTGGGTGTGCGTCCGAACGTGGGAATGTACAGACAGAAGTCTGGAAAGATAGACTCCAAAACATGACATCGGGTGGCGACATGAGGGGCAACAACTTCGTCTTATTCTTTATATTTTTGGGGGGGTGGTATTTTTGAATTTATAACAGTGAATACGTTACTTATACATCAACAAACAAAATAAAACTGTCCAATAAAAATAAATGAAATGAAACTATGTTTCTCCAAAAGTCCTTCAGGAATAATCTTTGTTTCACTAAAGCCATGGCAGTTGAATTTTTTTGTTATTAGGACCCTTAGGCTTTGCTTATGCATATTTTTTCCTGTCCTAACTCGGTAGGGAAATATTTTGTAAATAATAAACTATTTCAAGAATTTGGAACAAAATGACGATCACAGAGTATTGACCTCATTTCCATGGTGGTTAAAAGAACTAAAGAAAAATAAACCTTGACAGGGCAGAGGAGGAAAGAATCTGAGCAGCCTTGGCCTTCGGTTTGCAGTAGGCTCTTTGGCAGGGGTGGGATGTGACGGAATGGAGGAGAGATGGGGAGTCTGCCCCTTCCTTGGTTTGTCACCCTGCTTAACTCTTTCCCTAAAACTGTGTAAATTTCCATGTATATAAATAAGGCTTTAGGGTGCAAGAGAACTCTCCTCTTGTCCCTGTCAGTCTTCTCTGTCCTTATTGAACCTGAGCTTATTAGCACTGTTGTCTGGAGATTAAGTACTTTGGGCTCTGCACCCATTCTTGTGCTCAAGTGGCTGAAAATCCTTCCTTCAACCCACTTTTTTTGTGGGATTCATGGCCCTAATGCTTATCACATTTGTAACAGAACAGTGCTGTGACTCGCAACTCTTTGAACAGAAAAGAACAGTGTCTCAGCCTCAGATCCTGGGGCAGAGGAAGGGCTGACTGCCAGGACGATGGGGTTATTGTAAGGAGTCAATGATTTCATATAGGCCCCAAGCTTGGTCTGAAAATGAAATAAACAAAGGTACAGTTGCTGTTGTGTAGAGAGCCACATTTTAAGACACTGAGATAAAAAAAAAAGTTCTTATTCTTAAAAAGTGTACAAACTACAGAATTAATAAACTTTGTATGGCCTTTCAGGACTTTCTAGCTCTGTATATGCGGAGTCCCCCATCCCCTCCCCAGTTTCTTACCCTGGCGAACCCAGTAGGAACACAATGTCCAGCACACAGTAAGTTTTCAGTAAGACTGTTTAATCTAAGTTTTATGGACCTGTGGAATAGCATCCCCTCTTCTTTCCCTTCCTCTTGTTTCTCTAAGAGCAAAATTCCTATATAAATAAAGAGAGAAAAAAAAGAAAACTAACTTTGATTGTTTGGAGGCGGGGGTGAGGAGAGGCACTGGGCGATCTTCATGTTCCTAGGCCTAATTATTGGTTTACTTACTAGAAAAATTTGCAAAATTTTATAAACATTTCTTTCCCAAAATAAATGTTGAAATGCTTGCTATTATAAAATGGAAAATCTTAAGAATTCTGAAGAACTTTATAATAATAAGTCTATGTATCTTAATTGGAGGAAAAAATGACATGTTAAGGAAACGTTTGTAGACTCCAGTTTCAGCTGCTATAGCATTTCTTTAAATAAAATTTAAAAGAATGTTACCTCAGATTTATGAATAACGGCTCTGTCTATGTTACGCTCAAAGTCAGCATTTCACTGAAGAACTTTGTGTTCCATTGTTTTTTCTTTGGACTACTTTTCTTCTCACATGATAATGTCAAGGTTTCTAGATTCCAACAGCTCATCTATTAACAGCAGAGACCAGGCAGGACGTTTGAGGCACGGAAATGATTAGGAGGTGCTTTCATCCGTTTGATAGTTCCTGAGTCAGACCAATCTTGTGAGACTTGGACAGGGCCCTTACAGAAAGGAAATGCACCCAAAGCGACAAGCTGTTGCAGTATTTGAATTTCAAGCTTGTGGTGAGCCAAGGAACATTATGCGCTCATGTAGCAGAATTTGATGTTAGATTACGTTACTAATGTATACTTTCACTCCAACTCTACCCCACGTATATTACTCATCAACATTTCAGAAAGCTCTTTGAATGGGAAGAAAGATGTTCTGTTCATGATAAAAGAATTTTCAACATTATTCAAGGGATGTTTCCATATTTGGAAAGGCTGAAGAACTAAGCCACTTTCAAACAAATGAGTTTAGTCCTTTTGGTGACAAGATGGGGAGATCTCGTGAGATCCTGACCATGGTACACCTGTTACTGATTTGTAAAGTCAACTGCTCTGTGAACTGAAGGTAGAGCACTGGGACATAGCCTTTTGCTATTGCACCTGCCATTTTTTCCATCTTTACATATCAAGTGTGACCTGTTCTATCACGTCTGTCTCCAATGAGTCAGGACAGGCCCAACTTCTGAAGCACCAAAAAGAGTTGATCCAACTAAAACAGACACTTGGAAATCGCATCCCCAGACCTTTGTCACTGCAGGGAACTGGACAGTCTGGCAAAATCCACTGTACCCTCAGTCCAAATGGGGGTGTGACCACTATAAAAACCAAAAGCATCTTTGAAATTAATGAGATCTCCTTTAAGCTGAGATAAAAATGGCCAGAAAACCATGTGTACAGTAACCTGAGATCACCATGGCACGACGCAGGTTCAGGCCTGGGCTGGCGAGGGGACCCTCATGAGGAGAAAGTTGGTGGATGCGACCTACACCGGCACAAATGAGAGAGTGTGAGCAAACTCGGCCTCAAACTCTGAAGCACCCCAAACTGTGACCCAAGCTGCTGAGGCTGTTTCAGTAAATTTCCAAAGTAAAAAACAAAAAGTTACCCATTCCTTCAGGGTCTAGCTGAAATTCCACCTCTGCAGCAGTTTTCCCTGGTCCTTCAGACAGGTGCCTCTTTCCATCCTTTGGAGCTCTGTGCCTCTCTCGGGACACTGCCTTTAGACTCCTGCTTCATCTGGATGATGTCACTGGTTCATCTTTATCTTCACATCGGCCATGGTCCCCAGCACAGGACTGGCACATAACACGCAAATGTGTCCTCCAGGGAATAAATGAATGGATCTAATTCTTAACTAATCTGGTATAGTGTAAAATTAGGTATACATAAATCTGTCGCAGATTGAAATAAATCAGTAACATGTAAAAGTTTACTTTTTTTTATTACATAGTAATACTTACTTACAGTAGAAATTTAAGAAAACACAGACTAGCCAAAAATTACCTATACTTTTTCTAACCAGAGAAAGCCATTCTTCCATGCATTTTCTTCTATTTATAAATATACATAGATATATGTGTATATCTGTAGTGTGAACACACACATGCGTATGTACACACACACACACACATATTATTTTTTCTCTAACCAAAATATAATGATGTATATACTACTTTGCAGCCTGTGTTATTTCAGGTTATCCGAGAAGCAGACACCAAGATGGGATTAAATGAACATGAGTTTCATAGGCAAACACCTGTGAGAGAAAATGAGGGAGAGAGCGACCGGAGGTTGGGCGGTGGCATTCTGCACTGCCATCTAGTCTAGGAAAATTTCTGCAAGGCTCCAGGGAGGTCCTCAAGGGAAACGGGCCATCAGAAGAGTCCCATGACCCCCAGGAAGGGGGCCTGCCTTGGTAACCTTCCAGGGCTGTGATGGGCTGAGAGCAGTGCTAGGGAGGGTGGCCTGGGTGGACTTCAAAGCTCAGCAGCTGAGGCTCTTGGGCAATTGTACCCCCTGAAGTCGGAAGTCTGCTGCCAAATAGACGCCTTTTATTATGAACATCTTTCTCAGTCATAAACTATCCATCTGTGGTGTTTTAATAGATACTTTTATTTCACAAGTAATACATAGCCATTTTAGGGAAACTGGAAAACAAACTGAAAGCACATAAAACTTAATAATTCTGAGCCTAAAATTACCCACTGTTAAGATTTTGGTATATGCCTTTTCAGATTTAAAAAAGTATGAAAAATAAAGACATTACCATAAAATATATATGTATTTTATAAAACATATGATTATATATTTGTATATATAATGAATATATATACACATACATAATACACACACAAAATGTGTGTACATTTTGTGATCACAATTTTCCAGCTTTTGTGAGAATGGCAGGATCTGCTCCTGAGCCTGACTTGCGCATATGTTTTGAATGACTATATGAAACAGGGCAGGCTGTAAGTCCACAGAAGCTGATGGAGAGATTTCAACATATACAACTTTAAGACTTTACTATATACCAAAATAATTTCCTTCTTGGATTTGAAAATAGGTTTAATTTTATACCTCTCAGTCAAAACTTTCACAGATGGCATACATAATTTTGTATTAAAAAATATAAGAATGTAATGGAAAAAAATGCCTTAATCCATCAAAGTTTCCTTCTGTTCTCCAAAATGGTGGCTTAGTGTTATGAAAGTGGTTTATTTTAAAACAATAAAAAGATTTTAAAGGGTGGTAACATTTTTAGTACAGTGTTTGCTGACATGTATTTCTTGAAAACAAAACACTCTTCTTAGTCAAAATCTATGTGAGTGAAGATGAAACCAGTCTCGCATCGATAAAACAAATAAACAATAAGAGATTTGAAAATGTGGACCAGCATTCCTCGAGTTGGGATTTATAAACACGGGTTCTTATTTCTCCCAACCATGTTTTCTTGATGAATTTTTTTTTTTTTTTAATATATCTTTATTGATCTTAGAGAGAGGAAGGGAGAGGGAGAGAGAGATAGAAACATCAATGATGAGAGAGTCGTTGATCGAGCCCACAACCCGGGCATGTGCCCTGACTGGGAATCCAACGGTGATCTCCTGGATCCCAGGCCGACTCTCAACCACTGAGCCATGCTGGCCGGGCTTGACAAATGTTATTGTGACATAGAAATAACCATTTCATCCTCTGATTAACTTCCTGCTGGCTTTCCCTTGAAGAAATTTTAATAGTTGAAAACATATACAGTATAGGTATCGACAAACTCAATGATTACAATTACTTTGGACTCTAAATTATAATGGCCCAAGCCCCCATAATTTAATTATCAGGCTTTCCAGTCCCCCTCTCCCCCCCAGGGTTATTGTAGTTCCCCTGTTACTGTCCATTAGAGGAGAGAAAGCTCAAACGTCCCTTGAGCTTACAGACTCTGTAACTGTTGGCTCCTTGCCATGCCTTCTGGTTTTGGTGGCCTCAGGTGCCCAAGATTTGCCACTGGTGTCACTGGTGATGATCTATGGTTTCTGGCCACCATGTTAAGAGCCCCCACTCTCCCACAGAGCTGTGGCTTTGGCCAACGCCACTCTAGGCCTCTGCCAATTAGCCTAGTTCATGATGATTCCAAAGGTGAGAGCGAAGGTAACCTCTTGTCATCACTCAGTCTCTACCCAGGTTATCTCATAGCAAAACTCACCAGGCCCTGAATGGCAAAACACCTGATACAGCCTTTCAGGTTACACATGGGTTCATTTTTGCCAAGGTGCATCCAATGCACTTGGGCAACTGAGTCAGAATCCTTCCTTTCCATGAAGCAGGATGCAAAGTCTAGAACTTTCCACTCCAATGACTTAGGTCTCGAAGCTAAGGATCATTGGTTGGCTTCCCCCACCCTCTCTCAGCCTTCAGCCCACATCTTCCTGTCATTGACTCCTTAATTCCCTGGTCCTTTCCTCGGTCTGACATGGGGTCTGTCTTTTAGCCATAGTGGAGTGTGTGTGTGTGTGTGTGTGTGTGTGTGTGTGCACGCGTTTGTTTTGGGGGTGGTGAGGGTGCTAGTAGGCGGAGAGATGATGGTTCCAGACCCATAACTGACAAAAGTTCTGTTGTATAACACTAAACTATTCTCAAGGACTAATATTCAATCAGGAAAAGGTTGAAAAACAGAGAATTATCCTAAGAGTCACTTTCAGTCTTATTTGAGATTTAAAAATAATCTATAGGACTGAAGAATTTATAACTGGAAGGAATTTTAAATACCATTTCATTGTACTTCCTCATTTCACCTGCATGGAAACTAAGCAAGTTGCTCAAGGTCAGAGTTGTTGGCACAGAACCAGTACTAGAGTCAAGATTATCTGACTCCAGTCCATCTTGTACCCACGATTCTATAAACATGTCTTATCAACCAAAACCATTCTGTCTGATTTTTCCTTTTATGTGTGAGAAATAGGACATTTGGATTCTCTCAAGTCAAGCATACAAATAAGGGCTTAACATTTAATCAGAGTTACTATTAACAATATATAGACATTTTAGGATGGACGCCTCTACCCAGATTCACTCACAAATTATCAGGGTTACAGGGTCTGTCCTCAGTTTACCATCTTCCTAGTCCTATAAAAGATACTGTGTCTATATTGTTAATACTTAGAGACCAAAATTTCTTCAACAAAAGTGAGAAAAAAAAATTCATCTTCATCTAGAAGCTTCATCTTTATCTAGCAAAAATGTTATGTAGTTTATCTAGCTTCATTTTTTTTCTAGTAAAAGCCTGAGTATAGAAAAAAACAGATTTCCCCTAATTTGCACTGCAGTATCAGGCTTATTAACTTTCTTTCTGATGTGAATGATAATAGCAGCTGACAATAGACACTAAAGTAATTATTATAGTCTCCTGACCAGAAATATTTTAAACCAATGCTGTATCAGCAGATGCAGATTTCCACTAAAATCAGATGGATTCTGAACATAGCTTTTCTCTTCCACTGTAATACTTTTCATTTTCTGTTATGTATGAAATAAATAAAAGTGTTCATAGTTAGCTATCTGGTCAAGGAAAAAATAAATCCCCATATTCACTTATCATGAAAAAGATTCTTTAAACAAATCCCCAAGGAAAAGTCCTGATTGATAGTAACAATGGAGCTAGGCATTTTTTTTTTTTTTTAATTCAAAAACAACATAAGCAGAAAGAATTATCTTCAAAATTCTCAAACAGGTTCTGTCAGGTGGGAAAATATAATATCACTGTATGGGGATTGCTCCCAAAATAAGAAAAATTAATGTTTCTCTCTGTGTTTGTGTGTTTTAGACTGTGCAATGTCTTCCACATTTAACTTTTCCTTAGAATAATCGGAGAAGAGCACACACTATAATCTCCAATTTATAAATGGAAAACCCAAGTTCAAAAAGCTTAAATGACTGATTCATTGTTACACTTGTAGGTAGTAGGAGAGGCTTGGTTTAAAATGATCCCTTCTGGTTCTAAAACTACACATCTTCCCCCAAAGAAAATGCATTTCCAAAGAATAGCATGCATATTTTCAGAGATATCTAGAACAGCAGCCACTTTTGTATAACATTTTAGAGTACCTAAAATCCCCTAAAGTTGTTTTGTTTTGTTCCTTCAACTAAATTGTGATATAGTACCAATGGCTTCTTTGAATGTTTTGAGTTGATGGCCCTATTTTTAAGGCAAAACAGGGTAAATTGATCATCATGTTGTGAAAGATAAAATAATTATTTTTAGAATTTCCACAATTCAATGCATTGTCACATAAAACCATACACATTTTTAAATAAATGGGGAACCTGCAGTATAGTAAGAAAAATACTATAACAAGTATTTTTACATATAAAAATAAGCAGGAATAGCATGAATTTCACAAACATCAACATTATTATGAACAGCACTATTTAAAAAGATAGTCCTTCCTTAAAAAATATATTAGCTTAAAAATTATGTAAATTGTACATGATCATTGAAAAAAATAAAAAGAATGCATCAGGGTATAAACTACAAAGTTTATGTTCCTCTTCCCACCTCAGATCATTATTTGTGTGTCTGTATCTGGTCAGACCTTTTTCTTTTCACTCATTTTCAAAAGTAAAGAGGCCTAGACCTGGCAAGTACGTGAAATGCACGATCTGTGATCGAATCCTAGATAAGAAAGAGCGCACCCATAAAGGACGTTATTGGGCCCTTTGGGAATTGAAAATTGATTCTTTATTTGGTAATGGTATTATATCAATGTTAGCTTTCTTCAGAATGATAATTGTATTGTGGATGTGGAAGAAAGTTATTGGGGTGTTTTTGTTTTTTAAATATATCTTTATTGATTTCAGAGAGAGGAAGGGAAAGGAAGAGAGAGAGAGAAACCTCTGTGATGAGAGAGTCATTGATCGGCTGCCTCCTGCACGCCCCCGACTGGGGATCGAGCCCGCAACCTGGGCATGTGCCCTGACTGGGAATCGAACCCCAATCGCCTGGATCCTAGGTCGACGCTCAACTGCTGAGCCGCGCCGGCCGGGTGAAAGTTCTTGTTATTAGGATACGTGATGAAGTGGTAGCAGTGAAATGCCAAGATGTCTACACCTAACCATTGGATGGTAGATGAAGGGAAAGTAGAAGAGAGAGAAGAAAGGGGGGAGGGAGAAAGCAACTGTGTGAAAATTTTACCAGTGGGTGAGTCTAGTGAAAGTTATCTAGATGTTTATTGCGCAGATGTATTATTTTATGTAATTTCTTTGACCGTTTGAAAATTTCCAAAATAAGAAGAACAAAGGAGGAAAATAGAAGACATTCTAACAGCATGTTATAATTTGGTACCAAAAATATCTGTGTGCAAGTGTGGGCTCTACCAATTATTAATAGTCAGGTAACTTTCACCCAGTTGGTTAACCTCCTAGGGATTCAACTTTGCCTTCTTAAAACAAAGATACTATCTAGCTTGAAGTGTTCTTGTAAGGCTTATGTAAGAGAATATATACGAGGGCCTGACAAACAATATTTTCAACATATATTGGTTTTCCTTCCCTCATAAGTAACACCCATTTCCTTTAATGTTAACCTAAGTGAGTACTTCCTGTTTATAGTAATGGTGAGTTAAATTATTCAGATCACCCCTCCCAAACCCCCAGATCAAAACAACTAAAAAGACTGGATACAGTAATTTTAAAATTGACTTGAAACATTGAAGAGATGACAGAATAGTGAGAAACTATCAGGCCAAATACGGAGGTAAGAAGAAAGAAAAGCAAGAAAGAAGTCAGTTTTGCCTTGAGGTCATTTTGCGATCCTGGAAAATGACAACTTTCATTTTAATAGACTTGAGGACCTGGAGGAAAAATATCAAAGTCCAAAGCTTTCTCAAGGTGTGGAGCCAGACCAGGGATGGTCCCAACAATAAGCTGAGACCTCAAACTTGGAGTAAACCCCAAGTAAGACAACCATCTCTGTTCAAATCCTCTAGTCAGCTTGACTTTCTTTGGATCTTTAGAAACGTCAAACCTTGAATTTGGTATAAGCTGGTCTTGGGTTAACAGCGTGCCACACTTGGCAGAAGCAAGCACACATCCTTTCTGGAAGAAAGTGCCTTCGCTGTAAGCCTGGATTTATTCTATGAATACTTTTACAAGTGCAATGTGCAGTGGTCAAAGATAACTGAGCACAAAGATAACTGAGAAGAGCAATTGTGGCAGATCTGAAACAAACAAATATAACTACCAATGATGTAGATGAATACATGAGTGAAAAATTTAAACTTAGTGGGTGGTTTTAACACTAGACCAGAGGCAGCTAAAGATAAAATTGATGAACAATATAATAGGTCAGAAGAAATTATCCTGAGAACAACATAGAGAAACAAGAAAAAAGAGGACTGGAAACACAGAAGATGCTGAGAGAAGGTCTAACATATGTTTAATTGAAGTTCCAGGAGAGGAGAAAGACAATGGGAAAGGCTAATATCTGAAGTTCTAATGGTTGAGAATTTTTCAGTACTGATGAAAGACACTAATCCCTGGATTACAGACTTTCAAACCAGGCAAATTAAAAAAATATATATATATATTTAAAAACCCTCACTTAAACTCATTGTAGTGAAACAGAATAAAACCAGTGACGCAAAGTCTTAAAAGCAAGCACAGGAAAAAAAGACAGCTTATCTCCAAAGGAGAGACAGTTGGGCTAACTATAGGCTTAGATAACTTCACTGGAAGTTCTACTAAACATTTATAAAAGAAGTCAGATCTTTCACAATTCCATCCAGAGAATCTTGAGTCTATTTTGAGTCCACCATAATATCCACTCATGATGAAAAAACAATTTAACATTGTACTGGAGGTTTTGGTAATATAATATGGTGAGAAGGAAAAATAAAAGTAAAGGGACTGGAAAGGAAGAAACAAAACTGTAATGTGTGTTATGTTTCACTCTAAAAAGACTTAAAAATCCCATATATTTGCATAGTACTTTATGGTTTTCAGTGCTCTCTTACATTAATGATCACATTTGATTGTCACAATTCTGTGCGAAAACCAAGGTTTAGAGAGCTTGGGTCACAAAGCTGGTCAGTGGTGGAACCTGCACTAGAACCCAGGTCTACTGACTCTTCAAGAGCCTTTTGAGTTTGTAGGTATTTTCACTATGGCACACATTTTAATAACAGTTGTCTGTAGAACAATCCATTTTTGGAGGGACATAATTTACATTATGTGAGGTGCTATCGGTTAGAAAGTGATACCAAACTATACATGTCCTTAGAATTAGATAGGATATGAAAGAGCTATAACTTAATCAACACAGGCTGCTTTTTTGAGTGTCTTTGCTTATCAAAAGAGCAGGTACTAAAAATATGTTAGAAACCATGGATAATGCTATTGTTATAGGTTGAATTGTGCCCCCCCCCAAATTTTTATGTTCAAGTCCTAACTTTCAATACCCTCGAATGTAGTTATATTTGGAGATAGGGTCTTTAAAGAGGTAAAGTTAAAATGAAGTCATTAGGCTGGACACTAATCCAATATAACTGGTGTCCTTATTCAAAGAGAAAATTTGAACACAAATGGGTTTAGAGGGAAGACTGTGTGGAGAAGATGGACAATAAGCTGAGGAGAAAGGCATGAAACACATCCTTCTCTTGGACCTTAGAAGGAACCAATCCTACAGCATTCAGAGCTATTTGAAAATAAATTTCTATTGTTTAAGCTACCCTAATCAGTGGTAGTCTACTATGAAAGCCCTAGCAAACTAATATAGTTAGTGACTAATACGTATGTAATTACTCTTTAGCAGGAACCAGATGTAAACAGATGCTGGATTTGTACAGTGATGCTTAGGTTTTATAGCTATTCACTTGCAGTGTTAAAACCTTTCTATTAACTAAGATTTTTTTCAGAGAAAATAACTTTGTTATTGAGTATTTGACACTCTCTAGTCTCTGCCTTTTTACCATTGAAACACTAGTTTTTATAATACTGTATTGGATTAATTTAGGTTTTTAGTAATTAAATTATTATATTATAGGAGAAAAACACTTATATGTGTTTTTATATTATCAGATGGTATAAATGAAATCATACTGTCTGAAGTGATCTGATAGCATTTTGAAAGATATAAATTTCTCTTTAACAGAATACGTCAAGTTTATATTTAGAGAATCAAAATTTTGCAGAGTTGACATGTATACTACTGATATATTAACTATATCAAAAGACACTGGGGCCCTGTCATATATGCCCTTTTCAACCCAGGCTGCATGTACCTGGAACATCTGGTTTTTCATTCATTAAACTCAGCATTCCAGTGGAAAATGCTGTTGGAATGTGCAAAGATTCAAACAAGCCAGGACAGCTGCATCAGAGACCAGTTTTATTTTGAAACCAGAAAACCCTTGCAAATAAACAACAGCAACACACATACGAAGTGAATTAATGACAGCTCCCTGAAGGTGACTAGAAAAGAAGAAAATTTCAATTGCCATTTCCAGACGTCTCTGTAGGATGAAAAGAGGTGAGGTACTGATCACCTTGAATGAGACGGTAGGTTTATATAAACCAAATTTACACTGTATTACATATAAGAAAATATTTCAGACAACATGAATAGACCTTGAGGGCATTATGCTAAGTGAAATTAATCAGATAGAGAAAGACAAAAATGGAATGATCTCACTTCCGTGTGGAATCTGAAAAAACTGAACTCATAGAAACAGAGATGAGACCGGTAGTTGGGGAGGCGGGGGGAGGAGATGGGTGAAGGTGGTCAAAGGGTGCAAACTTCCAGTTATAAGGTAACAAGTCAAGAGATGTAATGTGCAGCATGGTGACTAACACTGATACTGCTGTATTACGCAGTTGAAAGTTGCTAAGAGTAGATCTTAAGAGTTCTTATCATAAGAAGAACAATTGTGGCTATGTGAGGTAATGGATGATAACTGCATTTATTTTGATAACCATTTCACAATATATACATACATGAAATCACTATCTTGTATATCTTACACTAAAGCAATATTATATGTCAGTTATATCTCAATAAAATTGGAAAAAATGAAAAAATTAAAAAGCCAAACCCTTACCATGGCCTTCAACAGATCACCTTGGGAACCTCAGAAAACCACAGTCTCTGGGTGGGGCATTAGCTTAAGTACTTCAAAAGCCCCACAGGCAATTCACGGGCGCAGCCAGCGTGGGGAACCGCAGTCCTGCAGAATCTGACCTCATTCCCCAGCGCTCTCCTCCTCGCCCAACCCGTTCAAGGCCACCGGACTGCTTGCCAGCGCCTGTGCCTGGCAGGTACACACTTCCTGTGTTTGCACTTGGGCTTTACCCACGGCTTGGCCGGCATTCCTGCAGGTCTTCGTTCAGACATCATCCCAGAGCGCACTTTCTTAACCGCCTTCTGCACCTTCTCCCCTCAGCTTTTCTATCTTCCCTCTTTGCTTAATTTTCCTCTGCAGCAATGGTCACTATCCAGTATATTTACTAATTTTAAATTGTGTCTTCTCCACTAGAATCTAAACTCCATAATGGCAGGAATAATTGTTTGTTCTGCTTTCTTATGTATCCCAAGAGCCTAGAAGAATATATGGTACTTAGCAGGTGCTAAATAAATAGCTGTTGACTGAATGAATGATTTAAAATTCCCTTGCCTTCTTTACATAAATACTTTACTAGGTAAACTCCATTTTCTTAGCAAAAATAGGAATATGCTTCAGCATGGGCCTTGTTCGACAATTTATCACAAAATCTAAAATAATGGGGTTGAAATTTAAAAGCTTTTCTTCTTTCTGTGGTTTTGTTCTGTTTTGTTAAAATCAAATACAATTGCCAAATTCCTGCTCTGTGCAGAATACCACATAGTAAACTCTTGTTTATTCAGAATAATTGGGGATCACAAGCTCTGTGAACAGAAAGTGACTGAGAACGTTTTCCATTCAGGGATTGTCGAATTTCAAAATATTAGAGTACAGCATGAAGCTCAGTTTAAACTTTCTTTGATTATCCAGAAACCTACTTCAGGATTTTACAGTGGCTGGATGTGATCATTAGAAATATTACTTGAGCTTCCTAGGTGAAATTGTTATCAGAGGACTGCATGGATGGGATTCCTTCGTTGCTAGTGCGAGTGGGGTTTCCCTTTCCCCACTGGGAGCTGGGGGTCGGGTTCTTGTGACATTTTGAGAAAAATAATTTTCTGAGACTCGCGTGGGAGAATGAGATGTGGTAGAAAGGTTTATTTGCGTGAAATTATATTCCTCGGTTTTCAAAGTCCCATTTCCCTTAAACCAGTCCTGGAACATGTGCAGCTGGGGCTTCAGCAGAGCTAGAATCAGAGCCAGTGTCCAGGGTTTCCGTTCCATGGCAGAACTGAGTCTGGTATCAGGCTAGTCCCAGTCCATCAGTCCAGTGTGTGGGTCCCACATGGTCGTGAGCCATGTGGGCGAATGCAGGGGAGCGTGCCCCCTGCAACAGGAGAGCCAGGAGTGTGAGAGGGCCAAGAAAGCAAGAGAGAGAACTCCCTTTGCTTAGTTAGGAGCCTAAATATTAAACCTTCCCCCTTGCAGTGACCACACCTATTTTGGCGAATGCCCTGTTCCCAGGTATGACTGACAGGCAAGCACCTTCCCACATCACCCAGACTTTACTGGAAGTGTGTCTAAATTGTAGCTTTAATTTGCTCTTTCCAGTTATTAATTAATAACCAGGGTATTATAATGGCATCAAAATGAGAGCTAATCTCGATGTTACTTGTCGTATGAGTAATAGAAGATGGTGCCTGTCCTCAAGGGTTTAGTCCAACTATGAGGACAGATCATAAGAACTATATTATCAGAAAACAAGTTATGAAGCAAAATACCAATGAATGTTCATTAAAATATACAAATTAACATAATTTACATAATAATTATACAAACTAACATAACTGAGGAACATAAATGAGTAATCTTAGCAGCTTCCTAGGAGGAAATAAATGACAACCAGATGTTGCAGAATTTAAGAGTGGGAATGGCAAGCGGATTTATTCTCTAGACAGAAGTATGGTGCTTCTGATGAGTACAATGCTCTATCAAGAGTGAGTAGTTTAGTAAGTTTTTGACAACAAAAACTTATTAACCTCATTTCCCAATGCCTTGGACCATAGATTGAATTCTATGAGCACTGGCATCAGAACACTATTTCATAATCAGGAGTCCATGAGAACTGGCAAGTCAAGATAAAGAGGACAATTTTAGAATGATTGATGCAATTAAAGTCATTAGTAAGGGCTTGGCTCATGAGTTAAACAATGAGACTCTGCCACGTAGCATTTTAGAATTTTTGTTTACTTTAAGAAAGAGCATAAAATAAACTAAATAGACTTTTTAAAATAGAGGAAGGACCAATTATTAAATTTATTTTTGAAAGAACACTATGTTATTGACAGTGCTCCAATAGGTAATTAAGAAGCATAAAAGTTACATATTAAAATATCCAACATATTTCCGATTTGGAACAAAAGCACCTCTGAAGTTTCTATAAATCAATATATCTTAATTAAGCAACAATGAGCTTATTCAAAAGTTAAGGTTATTTCATAACTAATCATATGACCTATTTCCTTAACATTCTTAATCTTAATTAAATTCCTTTGTTTTTCTTTCATAAAAGTATCATATAACAAGCTAATTACAAACGTCTTTATTGTTACTCAGTATATGAGGACTGAATTAGAGTTTTTGATAAGATGAATAAATTAATTTTTCTAAGCACGATCTTCATTAATATTCCTGATTGAAAAGTTGGCAAGTTGGAAGTTTCCAAATGAGTTGTGCTTCTCAATGTAAACAACCACCTGAGCTCCAGAAATTGCCTTCACGGGCCAGCCTTCATGATTGCAGGCCTCTCTGGTTAGGGAGCTTAATAATGACAATAAAATAATTAGAAAAATTTTGAATTGTCTTTCTTCCTCTTGGTTTGGAATTAGAGATAGAGGAAATGGGGGAAGGAGAAATTTTTGGTGAAGTATAAATGGAATTGCTTTATTAAAAATATCATTGAATATAAGATATTCTGAAATATTTTTATATGTAGTGTAGTGTAAATTTAATCCTAAATGTTAATGCATCTATAAGATACACAATACTAAATGTGATAACATTGAAACATAAAATAACATAAAAAAATCTTATAATAAAAAATCCTAAATGAACATAATAATTTTAAATATTTATATACCCTTTAATAAAGCTTCAAAATATATGAATCAAAACCTGATAGAACTGTAAGGAGAAACAGACAAATCCATAATTATAGCTGAAGCATTCAATAACTCCTCTCAGTAACTGGTAGGGTAGAACAAGTAGACAGAAAACCAGTAAGAATATAGAAGACTCAGACATATCTACCAACTTGACCTAATTGTTATTTATAGAGCAACACAAAATAGGCATTCTTTTTTGGAATAGTCACTAACTTAGATTATAATCTGAGCCATAAAGCAAATCTCAGAAAATCTAAAGGATTCAAGTCATACAAAGTATATTCTCTGACCTCGATGGAATAAAATTTGAAATTAAGGAAATGGGGCAAGAAATAATTGTGATTATTAAATGTGTCATTAAAAATGTTACTCACTGCACTTTTCAGACCATATTTTAGGGCAATAATCAGAACAAATACATATTCAGCAAGAATTGACTCTCTCGACTCAACAAAACCCAAGACTATTACTGAGTCACGTGAATTAGTCACACATGGAAGGAACTCTGGTTGTCACCACTCTCAGGGAAAGCAGTTCTTGCCATGTACAGACAAAAACATTATTGCCTGCATTAAAAAAATCTCTTCCCACCCACCCAAGGCCATAATACATCCGGGAAAAGCATTTTTAACTGTTGGGTCATAATAGATTGCAACTGACTGGGACGGCATAGGGAATCTGTAGGGGGGAAAATAAAGGGAAAAGAGTCTTTTGTGAAGGTTTTATTTCCTACCTTACTAAACAAAAGGTTGACAAGTGACCACCTAGAGAGAGTGATCTGATAGTTATTTAATAAATCAAACATTTCTCCAGTTAGTAGACTTGGCTGGCTCTATTGTGGGAGCTCTCCCCTTCCTGTCACACTGAGCTCTGTTTGCAACCCTTGGATGATGCTATGTGGGTGGAAAGAGTAGAAGCCATGGGTTACAGGTCATGACCTATGTAAATGGACTGGTAACCAATAGAGGAATTAAAAAAGTGATGTAACTATAATGGGACTATGGGAGGAGGGGAGAGGGTATGTTATATATTTGTGCAGTATTATCAGAAGTCAATTGACAATATTTGGAATTAATTCACAAAGTGGGGCAGAAGAATATCATTTGAAAGTACAGGAATAACTACAAGAAGAAACAACTCACCAAGAAGTGGTGGTTTTGTACAACAGGACTAGAGCTGGACAAGGGAGGGCAGGGGACTGTGGCTTATAACTGTGCATGCGTATGTTTGATTTAAAAAACATTTTGAAAGTATAATAAAAATCATTAGAATTAATGAACTGAGTAGTTCAAGATTTCAGAACTGAAATAACAGTAATCTTGTAGGAGTGTTGTCAGTAGGATCTAACCACTGACGAGTAACTGCAACATCTCTTGGCTTTCTCCAACTTCACACTCCTTTGCCAGATCGTGCACCTAAGATGCAAATTGGCCTATGTCATTTCTCTCCTGAGAGTGTTTAAGAGCCTCCCGTGGACTACAGCAGAGAGGCAAGGTTCCTAAACACAGTGCTTAAGAACTTCATTATGTCTCCAGTGAATTCTCTCACCACTCGCGTCTCCACTAGTTTCATGCTAAAAGAGCGCCAAAATGCTTCACCTCCCACACACCCAACTGAGTGCCTCCAGGCCTGCGGTCCACTCTGCTTTGTATCCATTCTCCATGAATACGCAAGGCGTTACCTCCACCACCAGGAACCCTTCTCTGACTTCCCCCAAGCTGAGTTGGGTACCTCCTTTCTTTTCCATAATTCTTTGTGAACATTTCCACCACTGTTCCAACAACAATGTTTTATAGTGTTATAGCTGTAGTTGCCCCCCACCCGCCCTACCCCAGACTGTTCCTTGAAGTCAGTCTTTGTATCTCAATGTCTATCACTGAGTGCATAATAAATGCTCAATAAGTGTTATTTTTAGTTTGCCCAGAGAACGCTAATTTCACTAAGACTAATAGGAGGAAACATCTAACAACAACAACAAAAAATTAGATCTACTTTTAAATCTGGGTTAATATGCATCTGCCACAGAATGATCTCTACACACACACACACACACACACACACCCCCCAAAGCACATAAACAATCTGTCCTTACTCATGGGCAGGATAGGCAGTTGCCAGAATTCAAAAAATTTCTGGAAAGTTCCTCTTAGCCCACTCCCAAAGACCTTATTCCTTAGCTGCCATACTGCCAGAGAGGCCACCCCAACTTGTTAACAGGTAAAGAACTGCCTTTTCAAACTTTCCCTTTTAGATACAAGTAATCATGAAAGAGGCTACTCTGAATTATGCTCTCTCTCCTTGTGGAGCCATTTCCCCACACCCACGGCCCTCGCAGTCAGCAGCAGCATCTAAGATCGCAATTGGAAGGAGTGGGAGTTGGCTAAAGGGAGGGGAAATGAACTTTTCTGGAATCCAGGACACTGTCGTGCAGAGCAAGAGCGCAGCCCTTGGAATCAGGGAGGTCTGGTCTGACTTGCCCCTGCTCTTCCATCTGTGTGATGTTGGGCAGGTCATCTTCCCTCTCTGAGTCTTAGTTGCTTTGGAGAGGCCACATTCTCCTGGGGCAGTTGCCAAGACGAAATGATGCGGTGCCCAGTGAGCTCTTCAGGAGGGTGCAGGATAGGCTCTGAGTAAAAGTGACTTATCACCGCTGTTACCGGAATGGGTAGACCGAAGGCATATGACTCCTGGGAGAGAAAGCCGGAGGGCACTGAAGACAACCCTCAAATATTTGTGCCTGCCTCCTAGAGTCTTGTACATTTCCCAGAACCTCTTTTCAGGGAAATAGCCTCCCACCCCGCCTGGGCCTATCTTAAAGTAACCCATCTCCTTCTCTTAACTGTTTCTGCATTTCCACCTCTTCTCTCTATTAACCCTGCAAAGTCTGGGAGCCACAAAGAATCCTGTCTTGTTGTAAAGTAAGAAATAGGGAAAAGGTTCTAAAACTTATATTTTAATATACCAACACATCTTCTTTATCACATACAGCCATGTGCTAAGCACCCTGAGTGACTTGTCCAAGCACTTGTTGACAAGCGAAACTGGTGAGGCAGAGGTGTCCTTAGGGAAGCTTTATAGCCTCGAGGTGGTGGTTGGGTAGAGGGGGCAAACTGATTGGCTTTTAAACTCTAAATCAGTTTTTCTCATATTTGGGGATGCATGAGAATCACCTGGAGAGTTTGTTAAAACACGCTGCTGGGCCCGGCGGGGCGTGGCTCAGCGGTTGATCTTCGACCTGGGATCCAGGCGATCAGGGTTCAGTTCCTGGTCAGGGCACATGCCCAGTTGCGGGCTCTATCAATGACTCTCTCATCATTGATGCTTCTATCTGTCTCCCTCTCCTTTCCTCTCTCTGAAATCAATAAAGATATATTTTAAAAAAAAGAAACACTCTGCTGGGAACTACCCTCACAGTTCCCAATTCATTAGGTCTTGGAGCCCTAGAATTTGTGTTTCCAGCAAGTTCCCAGATGATGCTTCTGCTGCTGGTTTGGGGATTACACTTTGAGAACCACTGCCTTAAATAATACAGTGTAAGGTTTACAACAATTTAGTCTTAGTTTTGCTTTCAGGGAAAGAAAAGTATCAGGAATATATTTTATAAACTCTCTTAGTATTCTTTTAAAATAATTCATTCATTTTTTAAAAAAATGAGGTATACATTGCCCTCCAAATCTCTTTTTAATAATCAAGCAGTTCCAATCATGTTTTTCAAACTTAATTACACATTGCCATTGATTTTTCCTAATGCCTAGTCTTAAATTTTTGAGTTTGGAAAAATTTTAGTTGCTATCAATGGACTTCCAGATCTGACATATGCACAGAACATGAAAAAAATTTTTTCTAATATTATTATATGGGGCACATCTCTTGTGAATTATTTCTGTATACCCAAGACAACAATTTGCTTTTTATGGTTATTTTCAGTTTTTCTAGGTTATTACTAACTTTTGATGTTACCCTACTTTGTTTTTTCCAAACAGGATGTGAATAGCATTTTAAAAATCCCTCTAAAAAGTTAAAAAAAAATTTTTTTTTCTATTAAAAATAGTGCCAGCAAACCCATCTTGCTTTGATGTCCCAGCAAAGGCAAACTGGTGCAGTCTTTCTGGAAAGAACTTTGCCAGTATATATCACAACCCCTAGAAGTTTTTGCTCATTTTGACATTAATTCCTCTTTCAGAAACCAATCTTGAAGAAATAACCTGACCAAAGCATTATGAACAAAAATGTTTACCATTGCATTATTTATTTTAGCAAAAATCTGAGACTCAACTACCTCAGTAGGGGACTAGCTGAGTAAACTATGATGCATTCATATGTTGGACTATTTGGCACCCTTCAAAATGAAGAATTTTTAGGAAAATACAAAAATGCTTATGGTATAATGTATAATGTTAAGGGAACAAAGCAGGTTTTAAAATTGTATGTATTGTTTAACTTCAACTATGTAACCATAAAAGAATATATTTGTAAAAAGACTGAAAACAAAGCACAAAATGTTAACGTGAGTTATATCCAGATAAAGGGAGTATAGGTGATTTTCTCTTCTTCAGTGTATTTTCCTCATTGAGAATATATTAATTTTATAATGGAAAAACAATAAGCATTGTTTTAAAAACAAGTAAATAAAGCAGGAGAAGCCCCTGAAATGTATGAATTTATGTCCCAAACTGGAAATGCTCCCAGAAATTTTAAATGGGGAGAAATAATAAGCCTCCTCTACACACAGAGCGATGGGGAGCTATAACAAGCAAACGTTGTTTTCTGAGTTTGTTTTTTAAGAGTAGTAGGAAATTGTGACTTTTTCAAATGGAAAATGAAATCTGCTTTTTGAAAGTTGATGTAAAGGCATTTCTTTTGATGCAAACTGCTGAGGTATATATTAACTTCCCAGCCAGCCCACAAGCGCAGGGCCACTCTCGGTCAGCCCGTTGCTGAAATCGCTTTCAATGCCTCACTGTGCCTGGTTTATTTTTCATATGTGTAAAATAAAGACATTGTGCTCACTCAAACTGCCACATAACACTACTCCCCGCAGAGAGAAATTCAGGAAAAGGCAGGTTAGTACTGAACACTTTCTAAAGTGGATTAATAAATAAAAGACCTGAGAACCTATGCATTGGGCATATTATTTATAAGGAGGTCTTGAGCATGACTCTGAATTGAACAAAACACCACAAAATAGTTTCTTACTAGATAATATTTGGAGCCTTGATACTCGCATAAAGATGTGTAACATTTTTTAAATTCAATCATCAACTTATTGTGAAAGCCAAAGAATAAAATTATGGTAATGATGAATTAGTTGAAATTTCAAACGCATAAGCAACAAACACATTGCACAGTAACAGTAAATGTGGGCAAAATTGCCCCTGGGTAAAAGCGCTGCTAGTTTTTAGGAGTGATTTTCTGGAGCCTTGCTCGCTCAGCTGTGAGGAAGGATACGTTCTGTCTGTCCCAGGGTGAGGAAGAATGATCTCTCACCACAGGAAATGACATTCCCGCAGGGCCCTTCCCCACGACTTCCTCTTACCTCCCCCCTAACTCAGCCTTGGGGGGGTTGGGGCAGGGCTGGAGGTGTGTGGTATTGGTTTCAAGGGGTTGTCTGATACCACTGATGCTTGGCTCCCTTTTTGTCCTCACTTTTTGCTGGCTCCTTTGTCTAATTCCAAGGCAGAAAGAAAATCACATTCCACTTTCTATTGACATGAAAAGTAGCTTTGGGCAAAGCCTTTCGTAGCTTGTAAGGAGGAACTCCTGCTTTCTGGTTGTCTGTGAGTATGAGTAAGAAAATCTGATTCGAGGCACAGCAGCCTCGTTTATCTCTGGTGGCCTGTGCTTGTCCTCCAGGGTACCCCTCCCACGGTAACAGGGTGAAGGACAGCGCCTGACCCAGCTCACACGTAGACCTTCAGGCCTCCCCAGCAGCGAGCTGCTGAGTTAGCGTCACTCAGGTGGATGAGGGCAATGGGCCAGGGGCTGACGGAGTCGCAGGGCAGAACTTGGGTCCCTGGGTGACCCCACGGAGCAGGCGCCTCCCCACCCTAAAGTAAGGTTAAGTGATGTGCGCGCTAGCTCACTAACAACGCTATTCACATTCTTCTCCATTATTTCCTGGGTTCCACACAGTAGGGGGTCCCAAACACTGTCATGCCAATGATGTTCCTGACAATATTTTCAACTGTCCAGGTCAAAATAAAAAAATAAGAATAACGCAGTGGTAAAAAAATGAAAAGAAAAACCACAGACTAGGAGATGATATTTGCAAAGCATATACCTGATAAAGGACTTGTTTTCAGAATATATAAAGAACTCTCAAAAATCAATAATAGGAAAACCAAACAAGCCAATTAAAGACGGGCAGAAGAATTCAACTGACATTTCATCAAAGAAGATATATACATGGCAAATGAGCACATAAAAAGATGTTTGACATCACTGATCATCAGGGAAATGCAAAAACCCCACAAATGCCGTGAAATACTTAAAAATGGTTAAAACAAACAGAAATTGACATTATCAAGCACTGGCCAGGATAGGAGCAGTTAGAACTCTCATCTATTGCTGGTGTGATGCAAACTGGCACAGCCACATTGGAAAACAGTTCGGCAGTTTCTTGCAAAGTTAAATATACACTCACTGGAAGATCCAGCAATTCCTCGCCTAGGTACTTACCCACGTGAAATGACAGCCTATGTTCACGCAAAAAACCTGTATGTGAGTTTTATAGCGGCTTTATTCATAATCACCCCAAACCAGAAACAAACCCAAATGGAAATGTCTCCCAACTGAGTAACAGCTAAAATGTGGTACATTCATGTGATGGAACACTACTCAGTAATAAAAGAAACGAATTACGCATACAACAACATGGCTAAATCACAAATACGTTACAGTAAGTGAAAGCAGTCAGATGCGAAGTCTACATGCTGTATCATTTCACTTATATGCTAGTCTTGCAAAGGCAACACTGCAACGATGGAAAACAGGTCAATGGTTTGTGCGGGCTGAGGGTAGTGATAGGGGTGGACTGTAAAGGGCACGAGTGAACTTTTTAGGATGCTGGAACTATTCTATTTAACTGTTCCATTGTGCCGGGATTGTATAGCTCTATACAGTTTTCAAAACTTGAAGAACTGTACTCTTAAGAGGGTGAAATTTACTATATGCAAACTGTACTTTAATAAAAAATGGAAAAAAGAATAATGCAGTGAGTTTTAAATAAAACTATTCAACTTAAAAAGGTTACATATTACACACGCATTAGAATTTATGGCACTATGTTGATGATAGTACAATGTAACATTTCTTATTTCTTATTTGGCAGAATAAGAAATTGGCAAGTTTGTACTAGTTCCCGGATTTTTGGTGAACTTCTTCCTGGTGTACGCAATTTTAGCCTAAGATTAACTGCCATAAAAGGCGAGGCTCTATAAATTTAATCAGGGATTGTTGGTGCAGTAAAATAGAAATTGCTCACATCATATTGAGAAAGAAATTTACTGGGGAGACATGGGGGACTCTCATGGACCCAACAAGAGCTTGTCCTGGTCTGTGGAAACCAGCCAGCCTCAGGCAGCTTTCTCTGCCCCTCCCCCATTGCCTCTCCCTTTGCTTTCAAGGTCTTGCCACCCTGCTTCTCTTTGCATACTTGCTCCCCTGCCCTGGCTGCACCCAGGCTCTTCTGCTTGTCCAGGAGCCAACATGGTGGCCACCCCCAAGTTCTAAGTGATCCTTGGCTCAATCTCAGTTCGCAGGAGACCGACTCTGACCGGCTCAGTTGCTCGTGGGTCAGCTCTTGACTTCAGTGCAGTCCACTGTGGTTGGAGGGAGCTTGGGTAATGAACAGAGACGCCATGGCTCTGGGCATACATCAGATCATTTCAGAAGAAGCTTGGGGAGGCTGGTACCTTTACAAGTGAGTTGTGTTCATAGTCTGCTCTTAGTAAATACTTGGCAAATGAGTAAAGAAAACCACCCATGTTTCCCATCTTCTTTCTCCATGGCTACAAAAGCAGGTTTTGAATTGTGATGCTTTGGCCTACTGAAACTCTGATCTTTACAGTATACTCAAAGGACATACCAATTTTCACAGCACAGAGCTGATAAAAGCAGCTTTTTATTCAGGTGTTATGCCTCTGACTCAATTCTTGACCCATCCTAAGTAAAAGAAGTGTCGTGCCTTTGTAGATATAGTAAACACTAACCAATTGTACTTTTCCATGTCACTGAGAACCCTTATTCATTGCACAAGGAACCCAAGATTCAGAGAGGTCCAAAGAATTGCAAGGACCACACAGCAAGGGACTCTCAGTGCTTTGACAAGGACTTGGAGGCTTCCAGCTCCCAGACTCATCTTCCTTCTACTAGGTCATTCTCTGAAAAAAAAAAAAAAAAATTGACCTTAAAAAGGTTGACTCATGCTTAATCATGAGAACTGGAAAAAAACTTCTGTACTGTGCTTTTTAAAAAAGTTTTTATTACATAAGAAAGACATGTTCATGATAAGGAAATGATAAATTATGGATAACCAGATAGAAGAAATTGCAGATGAATATATTTTCTATTCAATGCAGAAGGCAGATTTGTTCTCATAATCCCCGTGGCAAAGCAGCCTCTCTACATTCAGAGTAGCACCAGCAAATCCTTTTTTCAGAAGTGGAGGTGAGCATTTGCCTCCTTTCAGCCCATTGGAAAGGGAGAATCACTCCTCAGCCAGAAGCAGCCAACATGCCTCTGGTCCCGGAGCTTTCCAGTGTGTTCGTGGAGGTGAGCAAAACCGTGGCTGAAGTCCAGAGGAGGCCTGGAATAGGTACCATGAAAAATGCACTTTGTTCTTGTAGAAAAACAACAAGACCTCAGCTTAGTTCAACACATGTACTCAAGATTCAACGTGCCATTTGCTAGGAAACAATAATGGCCTTCTCCTATGCCACTCTCATTTTGTTTTTTCTGGTAGTTAAAGCCAACCTGACCCTAATTGATACACTGGTTATGAGGTACTTTGGAGAGCACTGGTCACTATAGTTTTTGATTTTTGCCCTTTGTTTTGGGTGATGGTACAAATTCACTTAATTATTTTATGTGTATTTATTGAATTCTGGCTAATTGTCAGAGACTATTCTAGACATTGGTGGCATGGCAGTGAACAAAACAAAACCTCTACCCTGCTGGAGCTCACTTTTGACTGGAGTAGAGAGATGAGGAAGAATATCTATAAATACAATCTGATGTCAGCCATCAAGCTATTGTCTTAGTTCTAAACCAGCCTTCTTCCTCTGCTTTACTATGACGGAGCTGGGACTCAGCAGCCACTTCTGTTTTGCCCGCTGGATCCTTGCTGGGTTCTGCCGTAGCGGCATCGCAGAGAACTTGGACTGCAGGCAGAGGAAGGAGGGTGGGCATGCTCTTTCCTGCCTGCCTTGCCTTCTCTCAGAAGCACCAATGCCAGCAGCATGTGTCCCCTTAGTTTTCTGAGTTCCAGCTTTGCAGGAATCCCCTCCTCCTTACTTGTATTAGTTTGCTAGGGCTGCCATCACTGAGTACTGCATACAGCCTGGGTGGTGAAACAACAGAAACTTATTTTCTCATGGTCTGCAGGCCTGAAGTCCAAAAATAAGGTGTAGGTATGGCTGGTTTCTCCCCATGCTTCTCTTCTGAGCTTGTAGATGTCCATCTTCTCCTGGGTCTTCACCTGGTCTTCCCTCTATGCCCATCTGTGTCCAGATCTCCTCCTCTTATAAGGACACTAGTCATATTGGACTAGGGCCTACCCTACTGGCCTCATTTTAACTTTACCTCCTTAAACACCCCATCTCCAAATACAGTCACCTTCTGAGGTATTGGGAGCTGAGACTTCAACATATGATTTTTTTTGGGAGGGCATAATTTAGTCCATAACATTACTCCAACCTTCGAAATTTTAATAATTCTAACCTTTTTCCATTTTCCCCTTAAGTCTTAGGGGTGGGAACTGCTTTCTCCACTGGTTTTATCTATAAAAACCTGGTGTCCCTTTTTTGCATTTTTGGTCAATATCTAGTATCCAATTCTTTTTTTTTGTTTTTTTTTACTATATCGTTATTGATTTCAGAGAGAGGAAGGGAGAAGGAGAGAGAGAGAGATAGAAACATCAATGATGAGAGAGTCACCATTGATCGGCTGCCTTCTGCACGCCCCCTACTGGGGATCGAGCTCGCAATCCAGTCACGTGCCAAGACTGGGAATTGAACCCCAATCTCCTGGATCCTAGGCCGATGCTCAACTGCTGAGCCACGCCTGGCCGGGCCTAGTGTCCAATTCTTCATATTAATTTCTGTCAATGAAGATAACTGGTGTGGGGTCTCCCTCTTCAGCAGACCCTGGCTGGTGCTAGGGGAGATTGTGTGGCAGGTATAGAGATAGTGGGGTGAGGTTGTAGGGATCAGGCTGGCCTCCCACACGGGGCTTTCTGAAAGCATTGCCTCTAAGGCTTACAAATCTGTGCTCTGTGCTTTTGGCTTATGAGGGTCACAGACTCGATTGGGTCAGTGTGCCTCAGGTTGGCCAGGTTCTCAGTGATGGGCGCCTGCAAATCAAACTCAGAAGATGAAGATGCGGGAAGTACAAACTCAATGACCGTTTGTTAGATGACGTAGGTTTGGGATTGTCATGCTCTCCAGTTAGCCTTTCAATTCCTTAAGGAAACCTACATGGGAATCCAAATGTGGCCAAAATTCCTTGGTGACATGAAATCTGAACAAAAGTAAAGAGTAGGGAAGTTTCAGCAGGGAGGTGGCCAGATTATGAGATTTCAGCATATTTTCTGCTAGGGGCAGTCTGCCAGGTGGTTGAGATGCTGTGTTCCCCAGCGAAGATGTGCTCGCCTCTGGATAGTGACCTGGACACATGGACCTGTTGGATTCCTTTTACCTAGATTTCACACAGGCTGGTCCTTCTTTTGTTGACACATCCTTTCTGCACAGGGATTTGACTACTGCTCCCTTTTATATTCAATTAACACCAGACGCTATTTTCAGTTCCCTTCATTCTTCTCACTTAAAGATCTTTTAAGGTGACTTTACTGAAAGCTAATATCACTTAACACGCTCTGCTTTTTACTGAAGGTGTAACGTTATTTCAGCATCTGAGTGTGTGACCCATTGTCAGGTCCATGAACAGGCTCCGGCTCAACAGGACTTGTGTGGGGAAGGACGCGGCTGGTGCTGCGGGCAAGTGGGGCCCTGAGCACAGCCCGGAGCTCAGGGATGAGACGCCTCGCTCAGGGGCGACTTCCCAGCGGGCCGGAGAAGAGAGCTCCTGTGGGTACTGTAGCGGCACGCTGAGGCAGGTCAGTGTCGGGCTGGGAAAGCTTTGAGTCCCAGGCTAAGGAGTTCATACCTTGTATAGACATTAGGGAATCGTTGAAGGCTTGGTGTGGAGCTTGGGGGTTAGCATTAAACTTTGGTCTTCTGGCTTCAAGTTCAGTGCTCCGCAGATGGCAGCCTCTAGGCATTAGTCCTCTTTATAGTCCTTTTATCTTACTCTTACTCTTCATAAAACTTTACTTTCAGTAAAGATGCTGGGTGGAGCAGTGCTTGAAGGGGTAAGTGGTTGGGGAGGAGGGGTGCTGAGAAGGCTCAAGAAAGCAGGAGAAAAACACAAACAGAAACCGCAGAAGAGGAAAGTGAGCTATTGGTTATTATTTCCATTCCTGTGGATATGAAATACTACCCCAACTGTGGGAAGCTGAGAAAGGCCACAGTAAAATACAAGAGAAGCAGTTGCATTAACAGTGATGTTCAGATGTTGGAAAACAGCTAAGGTGTAGACTTACGTTATGGAAATATCCTTAACCTCAACCAAATTCCAAGAACATTCTAAGAGAGAACGCTGGCAAAGCTGGATTTGCTTTGTAGGGTCTTCGCCATTAGAGACCCACAAAATTGTAAACCTTGGAAACTGCTGTGTTTTAAAAAAGGGCTCTGAACCCTTGTCATTTAAAATGCATTTTTTCCAGCATTATTTCAAATGAGTCAAAACTCTCCCTTTTTTTTTTTTTTAAAAAAAAAGGCTCCAACCTATTAACTTTGTCTAAATCAGATTTAGAAATGATACAGTTCTAAAGACAAGTATATCCTAAATCCCCAAGCTAGTCCAGCTTGTACTGGTGCAAAATGTTTGGGTAAAAACAGCAAATATGTACCCATGGGGCTAAACTCTTCCTCTACCAAGGCAATCAAGGGAAAGTGGTCACATCACAGCTTTCTTGCCATGGCTCACACTTTCTCTTTGGTCATTAAGTTCATCTCCAAGGTCAATGCCATGCATACCTGATCCACTCCTTTTGGCCTCTACAGTATTCTGCTGTGGCTCCCCTCACTATATCATGGGCATGTGGTTGCCATGCAAACATTGTTCTTGTCCCCACCTCTGCAGGCTCACTGATGTCTCTGTTGTCCCTTACTTTCCTGCTCTGCTTCCCAGTTCTCTGCACTTTCAGCAGTTACTGCGCTGGATGGACTAAGAACTCCTTCCCCACAGTGTTGTAGGTCCCGGATGAAGACCTTGCTCCTGTTAGTCACAAAATACTAACATACTAATCATCAGCCTCAATGTCAGAGCTCCCATTTGGCATAGTCTTTGTTTTCATAAAGTCTCTCTGTGGGGACCCTGGTGCACACTCCCTCAGAGAATGGGCAGATGTTGCCTCTTTACAATAGAGATGGTTCTTCCTCATTTGTGGTCACCAAGAGTCCCTGTGCCAGGCATGAGCCTGTCCATTCCCACCTCACTGTGAGGCCCCAGGAATTCTTTCGCCTCCAGACCTCACCAAAGAAGCTCGAGTGTGGCCTTCGTCCCTCTTCTTTGATCAAGAGACTCAGACCAGGTGCCATCTGCCCTTTCCGCTGGGCCCTTGGGCCAACACAGTGCACAGTGGCCTGGTCGGCTTTCACACTTCTGAACTCCTGTGGTGGGCTTGCAGAATAGGTGCCGCCTTCAGCATGCTCTGCAGAACATTCACCCGATCCTCCCTGGCGAGAGGCAGGCTGGGACTGGGCCATGGAAAGAAGAGGTCAACCTGCCAGGTTCTCCAGCGTCCGGAGTCAAGGGGAGATCTGGTGGTGCCCCAGAACTGCCTGCCCGCTGAGCAGTCCTCAGAGGTGGGTCCACGTGAGAGGCATGTCCACTGGGGACATGGGGAGCTCCTGTGTGAACCACACTGCCCACCCCGTAAGAGCTTCAGCAGTTCCTTTTAGGGCATTCCTGCTAGGGGTTGCAGAGTGAAGAAGCCTATTAAGTTGCTCTGCATTTTCAGGGCCAAGGAGGGACTATATTCCACCATTTAGAGGAAACATTTTTCATGACACTCATTTGGAAAATTCTGTCAGTCTTTGTATGTTGCTATCCTCTCCAATCCTTTGGTTTGGCTAAAATGGCAGTTCTTCCTGCTGAAAGTACCGCCTGCATGTAGCTTTCATGCTGTAAATTTCTGCAGGGTGGTGACGGGTGAAAATCTTGGCTCCCACACAGCATCAACATCATGTTTTGTGCATGGTAGGTGGCCAAATTAAACTCAGGTTTCTGTGTCTGGATAGTCATAGGAATTTGTTAAATTTAGGTAAAAAAAAAAAAAGTTTTGATGTAGATAACTACCCATTTATTTCTAATTAAAAACATCTTTATTTTTTTCTATAACGATGACAGCATGACTCCTCTCTCCTAATAAGTAACAACATTTTAACAGTTCTGAGAATTAGACATCATTATCAAAACTTCTTTATGTTTGTGCTTTGTCTAAAACCTGGAGGAAAATACATAATTAAAATTTGACCAGTTGACTGTTTCTTTCACAAAAGAATGTTGAACTCTCAAAAGAGTTAAGAGAATATTGTCTTAAATATTAAATTCAGTTTTTCCCCCCTTGGATTTAATTTTTACATGTGGGACCAATTCACGGTGGGATCTGCTGGTTGATGCCAGGATGACAGGAGGTGATGCGGGCTTGTTTCTGCTTGCTGTCCTGTTGTTTCCCTAAATGGCAGGGATCTTTATTCGGCCAAGGAACACAGTCCTCTCAAGTTCCCTCCATTAGCTCCAGAATATATTTTGCCAGGTGACAAGTCTAGCATTTGAAATTATTACCTAGAAAAGCAGACCTTATAATGTCTGACTTTGATGCTTGGCATAGGAATGTGGCCATCAGTTAGTCTAATAATCTTCTTTGCTTATGCAAATATTAAGTTTCTCTGCTAAAAGTTTAGACACCCTCAAACACTCACACCCTTCCACCAGACCCAGTCTACTTAGCTCACAATTTCCTGGTAAATATTACATTTCTAAGGAACAGGGATTTCGCTGAGCTTCAACTGACACTCAATACCACATTTAAATTGCCTTTGACAAGCAAAGTTCCACCTGCTTAGAGACAAGAGTCCTGACCTGAACTGGTGTCTCTGGAATTTGGATCCAGACCTACTGGTGGGGTGCTAAATTTATTCCCCATGGGCTGATAAAGTAGCCTGGGTTGTGCATGCAAGGGAGGGCCAGGCTCCATCCATGTACCTAGTTGATTAGAATAGAAGTTATTTTATCCTGGAAGCTGCTGTGTCTCAGCTGGATCAGTTTAACTTCCCTGTTCTCTGGAGGAGACATGAGCCCTCGTTTCTCTTTTTCCTTTTATCGTCAACAGTCAGACATCCGCGGGCTCTCGTACCCCAGACATCAGTTAGCTGTCATTAAATATAATTTGGAGCTTTAACAATGCTGTCAATACGCCGTGGTATTTTGTCATCACTTTACTATTGGTTACAATCCCTTTCACTTAGGGAGGCTTCTCCCCCTTCCATCCTTGTGGTTGCCAGACTTGTAATTTGTTTTTCTGTTTAATAGAAACCTTAGAATCATTGGTATAAAGTATGCTATGAAAAACACATGCTTTTTAAAATAGCTCTTTTCGTCTTTTTAAAAAATTAAAATACTGTTTTCGTCTGTTCCGATACCAGTAAGTGCATATTTTATAACATCTCCTCTAAACTCTTCAACAAGATGATTAAAAAATTTTTGTATACCACAGTCACCTCTCTGAAACGACTTTTATATGCCTCTTCATTTCCTTTTTTATAAAAAGAGATTTAGGACATAACATTTATGCAGCAAAAAGGACACCGTGAACAATCTCAAATGTTGGCAAACATTTTGGCTTTCTACAGATAAAAATGTAGAGAACCCAAATGTGGTAACTCTTTTAAAATGTCTAATTCTTGCCTTGCCTTTCCTCAAACAAAAAAGGGCCCTTTGGAGACAGCTGATGACATAGGGCCTCTCCATTGATCTTTCTAATTTGAAAGAATATTTAAGTTGAGAACTGCAATTTAATATGACTTAAATGGAATACTTTTCTACCTAATCAAGAGTAAATGTAGCTTCTATGTTTCTAATTTTAAGGATTTCAAAGCTCTAAAAGGAGAAATGCACTATCAGTTACAGAACTCTTTGAAAATCAGCATTTCACGTGGGAAACAGGATTTTGTTTTAGAGTTCACAACGCTTAACCACAGGTCAATAAATAGCTTTCATATATATATATATACACCTGTGTAACTAGTACTTAGATCAAGACAAAGCACATTCAGCACCCCAGAGGCTCCCTTTAGGCTCTTCTTAGTATCATTCCACTCCCTCAACTCTTTCCCCATAACCACTATTCTGACATCATTCACCATGGATTGGTTTTGCCTGTTCCTGTCTTTGTATGCATGGAAACATAACTGTATACGCTCTTTTGTGTCTGGCATCTTTCTGTCAACATAAGGTCTGCAGGGTGATTTGTTTATGTTGTGTATAGCAATAGCTCATGTTTTTTTCTTTTCTCCTTCCTTGCCTCCTAAAGATGGCTTTCAGCAAAGCCTCTCCTCTTGAGAGGCGAAAGGAGAAATATGTACAAGGAGCCATAGCAAACAAAAATCATGTTACTTTATTACTAGTTGAACAAGCACCAAGTAAGACTTCTTACCTCACATCTCCTCTCCAAAGCAGAGCTTGGATAAGTCTGACCTGGAGCTCAGGACGAGATAGGCCTCTAGCTCACTTTTCTCCTCTCATCCCAAACCCACATCTTGGGTGCACTAGAGTCTGGCCAGCACGTGGGACTGTGACTGGAGTGCTCAGGCAAAAGTGAGTGATGCCAGAGGCTGTCTGAAGAGGTGGGTTCTGGGCCAGTTATCTCTCCCATCATGTGGAAATGAAAATATGATAGAGGGCAACATGCCTGACATTTTAAAACCCAGTGCTCTTTCCAGAACAACTGTGGCTTGGTCAATATTTGCATTCAAAAGCCATCTTAGTGTTTCTTCTTCTTGGGAAAGGTTGAGAAAGAGAGAAGGTAAGAAGGCCAAAGTAAGGGAATAAGGGGTTGGGAGCCTCTCCCTATCTTATGTAATCCAATATAATTTATACTTATTTTTCAAAACAATCAATATCTGTTCTTTGGCTTCTGAGTATAGAATGAAGCTCTACCTCCTTGTCTTTCACAGCACCCAAGTCATGAGCTGTAGTGGAGAAACCAAGGGCTGAGAGCAGGGTTCAGGCTGCGAGTCTTGGTTCTGATGCCAATGAACACAGGGGGGCTTTGGGCCACTCCCTTCACCTCTCATAGACTCCCTTGCAATATGTGACAGTTTGACCAAAGGGTCTCTTAGCACCATATAGAAAATGTGAAGGCAGCAAATTAGAGATCTCTGCACTATGGTCAAGTGTGGTCAGCATTTCTAGGGCCATTTATGGATTTCTAGGTATACATTTCTCTTGCTTTATTTTGCCTCTTTCCTGAAAAATAGGCTGTATTAATTTCCTATTGCTACTGTCAGAAATGACCACAAACTTAGTGGCTTAACACAACACAGATTTATTTTCTTAAATAATAAATTCTGGAGGTCAGAAGTCCAACACGGGTCTCACTGGGCTGAAATCTAGGTGCCGGCATAACGTATTCCTCTCTGAAGGCTGCAGGGGAGAATACATTGTCTTGCCTTTCCCAGCTTCTAGAGGGGGCCCTTCCATGCTCCTCGGCTCATGGCCGCTTCTCCACCTTCAAAACCAGCAGTAGCCTGCAGTCTTTCTTACATCCTGTCACTCTGACACTGACTCTTCTGCCTCCTGCTTGTACATTTAAGGAGCTCAGTGATAACACTGGGCCCGTCTCGATAATCCAGGACAATCTATCTTAAAATCAGGTAATTAACAAACTCAGTTCCATCTTCTACCTTAATTCCCCTTTGCCGGGTAATTTAATGTAGTCACAGGTTTTAGGGATTAGGGTGTGGGCATCTTTGGTGGGGGTTTATTCTGCTACCACACAAGCACAAGGCAATTATTTGATTAAAAAGGGACAGGTTAACTGTGATGAACGTTTTTGGGATTCAGACTGTTTATTTAATTAGGGAAAATAATCTTTTTGTATAAAAATGGATACCTTCTTAAATGCATTATTAGCAAAGAATAGTTATTTTCAGTTATAAAACAGGATGGACACTTCTTTTAGATATAGGAATGTGAGAAGGACAAGATGATATAAAAGTGATGAATCTCCATGTGAGAAATGTGTGGTGGGTGTGTGCGTGTGTGCGCTGGCTCACATTGGCTTATGAGAACCGTTGCATGCCTATATTCCTAAGTGTGCATTCAGTGACATCATGCTAGATGGCTTGAAATTAGCCATGGTGGGAGAATTTATAGCATGGAAACTGACCAATGCCGTAAGTCAGGGTTTTCGTCTTCCTGGAGAGCCCAGGAAGCAGCCCCAGCACACACTGGGGTAGCGCCCCGCTGTTTTCAGTTTAGGCACACACGGCACTGTGGCAACACAGCCCTGGAGCTGGAGAAGGGGCGGACCCCACGATGCATCGGGACCGGCTGGCGGTTCTGTCAGCACTGTGTAGGCCTCTCTAGTTGCCATCATAAGTGTGGGCTACGTGGGGAGCTCAGCTTGCTCTCGCGTGGGCAGAAGGTTGTTTCTATGTTACTCACTATTTGAACCTCTCCCTGTCTAGCATTTGCTTAGGTGTTTTGCCTGACCAGTCCAGTCTCTTATGATCATTCCATTGCTTGCACTCCACCCTTGCTGGGCCTGAGCCCCTTTCTCTGAGTTGCATTAGCTTACCCTTGCTTGGGTTATTCTGACTCCCCCAGTAACTAGGAGGTTGACGGCACTCAAAAATTCATGGGGATCATCCAGGGAGCTTATTAAAATGCAGATTCCAAGGCTCTGCCCCAAGAGATTCTGACTTCGAAGGTCTGGGGTGAGGCCCAAGGATCTGCATTATTGATAAACACCAGGTGATTGTGAGACAGGAGGCTCATGGCCACACCAACTGCCCCAGCCTGGAAGCGCTGGAAGGCCGGCAGGCCAGACCCCTTTGGCTGAGTTCTTCTGTCCATACTGTGAGTTCCCAGTGAGAAGTGAGCAGAGTCATTTTAAAGAAACATAGACCCCGGTCTCTAGGAAGTTGTTTCCCAGCAGGCATGCAAACCTTGTGATTCTTATGCCTGTAGGTGGGTGCAGAACATCACATGCCCAGGTTCCTAGAGAGGACACTTTCTGCGAGAACTTTATCAGGTGGAAATGTGAAAAATTCACACATCTGCCAAGATTGGGCCTCATGACCCAACTATTCTAATTATTGAAACCATCTGAACGGTTTGTTGAACTTTTCGATAAACACATCACGGTGTGTTGACTGCTTGTCGTGCAGACACAAGCCTCACAGCCACAGACAATGTCTTTTGAGAGGAGGATTCCATCTTCACCAAACCCAACCCAACTCCTTTCTCAGCAGCAGGCCATCCTGACTGTGGCAATTTTCTTAGTGGGATCGATTTCGGAGGGTTGTGTGGTTTCTAACTTTACTCTTTTTCATTTTACACGTGAGCTATTTGAGATCAGATTGGTTTTCTTTAAAAATATGATCTAAATTATTTCTACTGAGTTGATTAAAAAAAAGAGGGAGAAATTGCTACCTTAAGAGACTTTGGCCTCAAGTTCTTTGATATTTGAGACAATTTTTTTTAATCCCCCAGGATGCAATCTTTCAGTAGCATGTAGGCGATTTTCAAGTAAAGGAAAAAGTAATGAAAAATATGATATAAAGGCTATAATTTTCTAAAGAAGCCTGTTCCTTATTAAGATCAAGTGAGTGTCACTCATATTTTCAGAATATCCACTGAAAGTGGGAACTGTATTGGGTGCTCCTGTGTGTGGAAAATTTTAACCACTGTGATCAATTTTTTAAGTTCAATATACATATTAAAAAAGAGGGAAATGAGATATTTTCTCTATCTCATCAGCAGAAGAAATATATCTGAGTTATTTAGCAGAAAAGAGCCCGGACCTTATAAGACTTGGGTGTGAACCTTAGCCCCGTCTCTATGGTTCTCACCTATGGGAAATAACAAATGGGAAGGAGAATATTTGTCTTAAGTCCCCCTTAGGGAAGTTGTGAGAATGAAATGGAATAACACATGTGAAAGAGTTTTTAAAAAAGAGCAAGAACAAAATTATGTTTTTATAATAATATAATATAATTTTTGAATGTAGTCTATAAATACTCAATTCTATATGCAAGTAGAGCATTCCAGCCTTAACAATTCCAATTTCTTTTCCTTTATTCCAATTCTTTCTAGTAGCACAATAGAATTATTGTATTATCATTTTGAGATAAAGTCGCTCTATTATATTTTTAGATAAGTTATTGTGTTATCACTTTGAAATGAAATCATAAAAATGGTTCATCTTCCTTTCCACTTCCCTTTCTTTTAGAAAACTTCTTTCCCTTAAATAGTAACCAACTAGTGTTTCAGTAGGACGTGGGTTTTCCCCTCGGCCGTCAGGGGTGAAAAGTGCGTCAGCTGCTTCCTGCTAACTGGGAGGGAAGGAGTTAGTCGCCTTCTCTCCGTAGCCCCCGGATGGCCGAGTCTCATGACACTGTCTCGATTTCTCCTTTCCCCTGTCCCCCCCCCAGAAGTGTACCCAGGCTTCAGAGGAGGTCAGAGCGGAAAACAGTCTGCAGCGTCTCTCTGCTTCTTCGTTCCTTTTCCAAATTTCAAATCTTACACAAAAAGAGAGGCAATTATAAAATTAAATATAACTCTTAGATTACTTAAAAATATTTCTTTTCTTTGTTCTGGCCCTAGTTCAGATGCACAGCACCCTTGTGTGAGTATATATTAAACATCAAGGCTCATTGAAAGAAGAAAGAAATGTTAATGAGTCTAGATAATAAACACCTCAATATTTATTAGATTTAGCAAGAATGTAGCATAATTTCCTTTTTGGGGTACTTTTTCTGTTTACAGAAGTAATAGAAGTTAATCATAGAAAATGTGATAAATAAAGTTTTTGCTTATTTTTTTCCTGTTATTGCCACAGTGCTGTACTCCTCCATTGCCTGATTTTGTTTTCAGGCTAGTTCCCCTGGACTCCAGTCTTCGGATGGCTACTATTGGCCATCAGAGCTACAATGCTTTTTTCTTTGCAAACACTCCAGCGAATTTCTCCTATGTTTTGTTGGCTGCAATGAGCATAGACATGCATCCTGAAGCCATTAACAAGGGTTAATAGGATTAACTCACACTAAACCAGCCAGGGTGAAATAATTGTTATTATGTGTACTACATTTCAGTGTAACAGGCAACCACAGAGTCTCAACAATGAACTCTTATTTAGCTCATAGGTCTATGTGTTGGCTGGAGGTTGTCTGATCTAGGATGAGCCCAGCTGATGGCACTCGGCAGAGTTGCCCCTTTCCTTCACTGCTCCATATAGCTTTTCCTCCTGGGACCCTAGGCAAGTTTTTGTGGTGATGGTAGACATGAGAGAGGACAAGTGGAAGCACATAAGACCTCTTAAGGCTTAAGTTTCCACGTGGCACACCATCACTTCTGTCTCATTTTATTGGTCACAGCAAGTCACACGGCTGAACTTAAAGAAGAAAAGAAATGTACTGTGTCTGGTAGGTGGAGGACCTTCAGAACCCCATGGCCGAGGCTGTGGTCAGTGCTAAGAGGAGGGTGAGGCGAGTAAGCACTTGTCTTCAATGAAAAGTTTAACGGGTGCCAAGGTATTTAATCAAGATAAATGATATCTTACTAAAATGTGTTTAAAATAAAAAGTAATGCAAAAAATCCAACATAAGCAAAATACCAACATTTTAAAGACAGGATCGGTATAGAGCAGAGTAAAGAATTAGGGCCAATAACTTACTTTATCATAGACCACCAACCACAATGTTCCCATTATGGGACTCTCAGTCCTCAGCCTGAGGAGGCTTAAAAATAACTCTGCCCTCCTGAGGTTTGCTGCCTGTTTCCTTCTAGGCCTGAAGCTCGAGTATCCAGTTATCCCGGAAGCCTTGAAGAAGTTTAATAGGAGTAATCTCCAAAAGATATCCCGAAGAATAAAATATTTCTTTAGGTTTCTTTGGTAAAAAAAAGAAAAGAAAATCAAGCTCCATTCAACGGTTCTTGTACATGAATCCATTTCTTGTTTGCAAGTTGAACAGTTGGTACAAGTTCCATAGAGATTAAAAGTAGTGGGGTGGCACAGGGAGTCTCTAGAGACCGGGTTTGATAATGTTTTTGGATTTTAAACGCAGCACATGTCTTGACAAAGTGCAGGGAAAGTCTTCTTGGATCAATCACAAGTTATGCCACGGCTGCTTAGCTTTTTATAAATGAGATTGGCTTAGGAATTCAAGAGCGTACGTTCGTGCAGGGAAACCTTCCCCCTGTATTGTGTGGTGAGTGATGTGCTGATCCGAGCAGTGAGGATGCCAGCGGGAAGGGGAGACTTCCCAAGTTCATAGCGCTCATTGTGTGTGGAACTGCCATGGGCCCGTGGGCTGCCGCAGGATTATGCGGGAAATACTTTTCAGAGAAACCAGAAGGGAAAAAATATTGGATCCAAAATTCTATGATTGTTTTATTTAAAAAGCAAATCTCTTCTCTAGCTTGAAATGCTAGAGCTACAATTTATGTCTTCTTAAATTTGTCCCCGTGGGACTCACATGCTGGGTCATATGGGGGTGATAGTCACCTTGCCACCTCATCTGACACTCCCTCCCCCAAAACCCAGCTGCACCCAGAAACTTATGGAAAAGAGGGGTTGGGTGGAGGCTGGCGCTAAAACAAGGAGAAATGGAAATCTTGTTATGTGGTGAGAACTGACCAATTGCTAAGTGAACTGTTAGCCTCCAAACATTTCCCATGATGGCCTGACATGGAGCCTAAAATATCCACCCTTATAGTTGTTTATGTAAGTAATTAAGGCATTGCATCTCCCAGAGGGGCCTCAAAAGGCCAACATGCTAAGAGTTAACTCAGTCACTGACTTGTAGTGACAAAGAAAGAGGGGGAGAGAGAGGGAGAGAGGGGGAGACAGAGAGGAGCCTTCAGTTGGAGTTTTCCCTAAGGGCAGGTCCCAGAGTTCTAGGTCTGGGTGGGGTGTTTTGGGGCACCCAGTGCTGAGGAGGAGAATATAGAGGATAAGCTAGGAGGTGACGCTGACCCCTCAGGAGCAGAGTTCAGTGTGCTTAAGGCTACAGACATGCCTGACACGCACCATGCTAAGGAGATGTGATTGGCATTGTGTTGAGTAGGGCAAGTGCCTGTGTGTGTCTGTGTGTGTGTGTGTGTGTGTGTGTGTGTGTGTTTTCAGAAGGTGGGGTAAGGAATAGTGGAGGGTTGCCACATGTCCTTAAAGAGACAGAAAATGAGTAGAAGCAATAGTGACTGGGGGTGGGGACAAGACAGAGAAAATGACAGCGGCTCCCAGACACAGGTCAGGAAAAACAATGATGGTAGACTCTTCTGGACACCTCAATGCTTTTATAGCAGAGCCCCAGAAAATTCCTGACTTAGCTTGTTGATAATTTCATTTCCCAGAGGGTGCAGAAAGGACTGGGGAAACTGTTCCCTTCGATAAATTTTAATGAACGAGGCAACACTCGAGTTCACACAGTGCTACTTATGGGCACCTTGGGAGAAAGCTTGCCATAGCCGGCGAGGGAAACTCAGCTGTGTATGATTTTTATGCGCTCTAAATTTGTGGAGTGCTGATTTCTTAAAATTCAGGGGAAAGATGGGCAGGATTCCATGGCCCAGGATTTTGGAAGAGAGGGATACTCAAGAGGGTCTGATCACCTCACAACTGGGACTTGAATTGGGTTATTACAACTGATATAATCACAGATAAAAAGGAGTCCCCACTGCCCCCCACCCCTCCAGCAGAGTGGCTGCACCAGGAGCGCTCCACGAGCTTTAGATCTAAAGGGACAGGTACAAAAGCTCGTGTGAAACGCATATAATCAAAGTTAAACCCAGTAAGGAGCATGGTAAGTATCAGAATAGTGTCAGAAATCCCTAAACCCCAAAGGAGCTGAGGCAGGAGGTGGAGGGGAGAGGGGAGTGCTGACCCGAGGGAGAGAGATTTAGAGGAGACTGGAAGAGGGTGGAGCGAGCAGGAGAGCAGCAGGAGGTGGAAGCCTGCCCGGTAAGGAACCGAAAGTTGGCCGTGACTGCAGGAAGTGGGGAGCTGCTCAAGTGGCTTAGAGAAAGCAGAACCCTCCCACTTTCTGTTTTGTTTTAGTCTTTTTGGTCAATAAGAATACATTTGAGGCCAAAATATTGGAGAGGGGACTCAAAAGACCACCTAGCTCTTCAGAATGAGAGCAAGGCCTTCCTCTTGAGCATTGGCTCCTGACTTCTTCGCTTCGGTGGTCCCATGTCAAAGAGTTCAGGGTTAATGGCCTTTTCAGGGGCACCTGCTGCCAACTTGGGATTTCTTTGACCTTTCAAGTTTTATTTTAAAAAGTTGTGGTCAAGCAGAAAACAACGTAAGAACTTCCAATGAGTGGTTTTATAAAAAGTTTTGTTTCAGTGGTGCAAATTAAGTAGATTGAAGAAATCACCCAGAAAAATCTGAGTTTTCACTTGCTGGAAATTGTTTGATGAAAAACCTTCTGGGGAAACAGTGTCCTGGAAGAAGTGAGCTATTATTGTACACAATTGAATTTTTAGGCCTGGACCAGGCATTTGTTTTTAGGAGCAAATTCTAGGCAGCTATTTTCCTGTGAGGTAGGAGTACATCGTTGGTCAAAGTCCAGTGACCACTGTATAATTTTTAAAGCCTAATGGGTGGAAGAAGGGATGAATATACAGAGATATTTATTTTAGCATTGTTTGGAGAGACACAAAAGTAGAAAGCAATGATCAGTAGGGGAACGCAGGAATGTTGATTGTATGGAATACTGTGTGACCATCAGAAGGATTGCCCATGACGTGTGCTTGAGTGAGTCAAGTAAACAGTGGACTAAAGTGTGCACCGCTGTCACATTTGTCAAAAGAAATGATAAAACACCTTAATTTTGTGCATATGTATTGTTATCTAATTGTGTAAACATGCATAGGGATATTACCTCAGGAAAGGAAAATGGAGGGAGGAGAAATAGGGGGAGAAATAATTTTTAATTTCATCATGGGTTGTTTTATTTAGTTAAGTAAGTCTGAATTGTGTCCATAACTTGAAATTTGACTCCTAAGTACATTAAAGAAACAGTTTGAATCAGATCCCAGAAGGAAGAAGAAACAGGGAAAATGTCATGGCGATTCTGCACCCTATGCTAGAATATAAACAGTTTAGAATATACACAGTCTCGAATATACATTTTAAAGCTACCCAATGTGAGAAAAAGGGGTCCAAGCTCTCCACTCATGAATCTTTGGGAGAATTAAACAACAAACCATGTTGACCCAGTGGCCACACGTTCTCCGGCCATGGAGTGAAGGCTAAATTGATGCTGAAGGAATGAAAGGAACAAAAGATGGGTATAAGTCCACCCCTGAGATCTTGCCTTATTTAGGCCATTTCCAAATACTCCAGAAAGCCTCAGGGGTATTTGCGTTTGTGTTTTGTAACACCTACCAGTACTTCTATCTTGTTGGCTTCCATAGTCTAATGTATCTTTATATCTGTCATGTTCCAACTTAAATTTATGTGCTCCTGGATTCAGGGCGTGTATTTGCCTCCTTTAGAGTCTTTTTCAGTTGCCGGCTACAAGAGTCTGAGCCTGACAGTTTTTTGCCAAATGAGATGGGAGAATCTAGGAGGAAGGAAGTATGGATGTGGATCCTGTTGGGGTGACCAGAATTTCAAGGGGTGTTTTCGAATTCCACAACATAAGAGAAAAGGAACCAGTCTCTGAAATGAAGGACCTTCAGCGCTCCTTGCCAGGTCCAAGTTTCAATTTCATTTGTTTTCATTCACTCCTCCACTTTGATGGTGTACTGACGTGGAACAATTAGGAAAGGTAGGATACTTCAAAGGGATCCCTGAAAGGGACCATGTTAGAAAAATATCCATTTTAAAGAACAGCCTTACTCTAACAGGGAATTTTTTCAGTCAAGCAAAAAAGCCTAGGGTAAGTCAATAGTTGAAAATATAGACCATCAATAACCCTGTTTAAAGATAAAATATTACATTATACAGTAAAAGGGCTCAGATGAGGCGTCTCCTGTTTTTTAGGTTATGGGGGTGGGGAAAGGTTTGTACAAACTTATTTCCGTTTCCTAGTACACAGAAACTAGATATAATATCAATCTGTTATAAATAAACATGCCGTCTCCTCCAACATTCGTCATTGCTTCTGACTAGCCTACTCGATCTCTGAAAACGAGATTACTTGAAAACCTGTCCTAGATTTTAAAGCTGAGCAAGATATATTGATTATACAAATATTTTTATGTCGCTATATATCTTAATACAATAACATTCATGTCTGGAGCTCATGTCAGTCTGGAAAACCTGCCCAAAGCCAGATCTATTTATTTAAATCGGGAAAGGCAAAGGGCCAAGCTGGCAGCCAGTCAGCTTGTCATGCTCTCATGGTTGAACACAGATAATAATAATTTTGGGTGCACATGAACAGATTTCTGAAGGGAGGGAATTAACCCCTGTGTTTACATTATGAATCAGCAGGGAACTATTTTAGATGCTGAGACCAACAGCCGGCCTAGCTGATTTCTCCTCTCTTTTTAGATTTTAAGCACATGGAATTTCAGATTCGGATTCTAATTTCTGGAAATTCCAGTTTATTAAGAAGTGATGAAAGGGCTGAGTTCCCATTCAGCATTTATTTAGCACTTTCTGGCATGATATGTTGGTAATTCCCACTTGCTCAGCCTGCCATTCTAGGGCAGGTGTGACCAGGGCCAAGCTCCTGGGGAGGTTTGATGGTATTTGGGGATGAGTCTAACAGACCCATGATGAGGAGAGGGGCCATCCTAATGTTACATCCTATTCTTTATGGCAAAACATCCCAGAACCAGAAGTGGCCTTGGGGTTCATAGGGGGCTGCCAAAAATGAACGTTATGCTCCTCAAGAAAAGCATTGTTTCATATTGGAAATTCTCTTAAACCATACATTTGGGGACACTCCAAATTTTTTGGCAGCTCAACCCCAGAGGACATGTCTCCTTGTGGACATTGTTGAGCCAGTTATTAAATCTTCAATTTCCATTTACTGGGAGAAATTTATTTCTCATTCTACTCTAGAACAACTTTACGTGCCTTATAATAACACACTGACTGCTTTGTACTAAATGTTTGTGTCTCATACAAATTTATATGTTAAAGCCCTTCCCCCAAAGTGGTGGTATTTGGAGGTGGGATCTTTGAAAAGTAATTAGGTTTAGATGAAGTAATGAGAGTTTAGAGCTCCTATGATGGGGTTCATGTGTTTATAAGAAGAGAAAACTAGATCTCTCTCTCTCTTCTCTCTCTTCTCTCCATCCACCATGTAAAGGTACAACAAGAAGCTGCCATCAGCAGGCCAGGAAGAGACTCTCATCAGAACGGAATCTGCTGGCTACTTGATCTTAGACTTCCTAGCCTCCAAACTGTGAGAAATAAATATTTGTTGTTTAAAGTACCCAGTCTGTGGTATTTTGTTATAGCAGCCTACACTGACAAGATGCTAACAACAAATAGAAAGAGACTAGGTTCGTTTAGGCTTGAAAGTACTAATAGGTTTTGCTTTATATTTAAAAATTACTCTTTATCGACAATTGTATTAATGGGACCAAGGCTGATATTTGAATGGTCTCCAACTTTAAGTGACTCTTGTGATAATGTATTCCTATGGAAAAGAAATCAATGAAACTTGATAGAGATCAATAAACCAATCCAACTAGAGAACAAAGACTAGAATTGGCATCATCAAAATGATTGCATAAGTTTAAGCATGATCTCTACAGGAGCATTGTTTAAATGCAGATATGCTTAATTGGCAGGAAGGAATGACATTAAATAGTGACTTTCCCCATTGTGGAGGGATTAGTTTATCAGTTTCCTAACAGAAAAGGAGCTGGAGGGCACAAGGCAGATAAGGTTTAAATGGAAGAGGGATGGAGGAAACAGAAGCTTGGGAAAGGCAGCCTTGGGTGTAGCACCAGGCCTCCAGCCTCCAGGCCTCCAGGCCTCCAGCCTCCAGGCCTCCAGGCCTCCAGGAGGCGTGCTTGCTGGGCAGCAAGGCAGAGAGGCAGCTTCAGTTCAAGTTTGCTTCTCCCCAATTCTTCCTGCTTCTCACTTCTATGAATGTATTCAGGGAAGCCACTCTGAAGTCTGATTCGGTGGCAATGTAGAGATGCTATCAGAGTCTAATTCTTTAGCTTAAGCTATAATGTAAATCATAATTTGGTTTGTAAATCACTCCAGATAGCATAGTGTGGAATTAATTTCTGGTAATATTTGCTTAGATGTCTCAAACATTGTCTCAAACGTTCTCTCAAAGATTGCAGTCATTGGCCTTCCTCTTTGACTTAATCTTATTTGCATTGTATTTCATTATCCACAGTGTTGAAATAGTGGCTTGGGAAAGGAATTAATTTGCAAGCAGATTTTAAAGACGTGCATGTTCAAACTAAAGCACCTTTGTATACATTCAACCTTTTCAAACATTTATTGAGTTGGTGTCTGACAGAACAAATACAGCAAATATGTTATAAATTACTTGTAATGACAATTTTAAAACATTAAAATCATTTACCATGCACAGAATCAACATTCCATTGGAGAAAAGAGTTTAGGCAAAAAGCCACAATTTGAAAACCAAAACAAACACACGCACACACAAAATGGAAAAACTGTTATATACAGGGATGGCAAAAGTAGGTTTACAGTTTTGAGTGCATGAAACAGAGTTTATGCTTGTATTATTGTATTATTACTTATTAATTTATTAATTATTGTATTATTTATTTGTATTATTTGTCTTCTTTCTCCCCCCCTCCTTCTTCTTATTATTATTTCGTATCCTTACTTATGATTTATCTTTTAGGTAATGTTGGCTGGTAATTTAACCTGTTTTTGCCCACCCCTGTATATCATTTGTACTGGAATTCCAGTGTAGTATATATAAAAGTGGTTTGTTATATAGATAATGGCCTACATATATTATCAAGTAGAAGTATTAAATGTGGCCAAAAATGGATTGTTTTAGTCAGCTCTGGCTGCCATAATGAAATGCCATAGACGGTGTGCCTTAAACAACAGAACTGAATTTTCTCACATTTCTGGAGGGGAGAAGTCCAAGATCAAGGTGCTGGAAAGGTCGGTTTTATTCTGAAGCCTCTTCTCTTGGCTTGTAGGTGGCTGCCAGCTGTGTGCTCACTGACCTCTTCTTTGTGTTGTGTGGACAGAGCTCCTGTGTCTCTTTCTCTTCTTAAAAGCCCAATGGAATTAGGGCCTCACCCTATGACTTCACTTATCCCTTATGAGTGCCTCATGAATCTTATCTCCAAATGTAGCCGCAGTGAGAGTTAGGGCTTCAACATTTGAACCGAGGGTGAGGGGAGCACAAAAATTCAATCCATAACATATATCACGATTAAAAATGTACAGTTCTAAATACCTACATTAGTTAAAATATAACTAGTTGACTTTGTATTATGTGTTAAAATATAACCATTTGACTTTATGTTACTGAAAAAGCAATGAATGAAACAACAGGTATTGCACTTAGAATATGTACACTGTATCTTTCAATAAAGAAAGAATAAAAAGATAATGGAAAGAGTAGAAAAATAAAGGTAATGGATGTTGATTGAATCTTTCTAGTCAGCAAGCCTAATAGTGATGTTACCACTATTGTTCTATAATAATAATAGTAACAGTATTGATAATATCCTGCAGTTTTATAGCACTTTACAGTTTATAAAACATTTGATCTACCTGACCTCGTTGACACTGGGATTCCAGAAGCTCTCCCTCAATGCCTGTGTCTGTAGAATGGTGGTTGGGTTCCAGCAGAGAGGGGAAGTCTCCCTATGGATCCAGGGAGTGTCTCTACTGTTTCATAGCTTGAAGGGATCCAGCCACCACCTCAGGAGGTAACAAGCTAGATGACTTCTCTGGCAAAAGGGACAGTAAGACTGAACTCGCAGATTTCCCTTCCCCTCCTCTTGTTATTTTTTCCATCCCTTCCTCTTGAGTTAAGCAGGATGATTCCTGCAAGAGAGATAAGGAAGATCCCTGCTACAACCAGGTCACATGGATGAGGCCCTTAGCCGAAGGCCTAGGTCTGGGGAGCCTTCAATAGGATGCAGTAAATAGAATTACTTGGCACGAACATGAGCAGGGTCAGCCCGGCCATTCCAGGCCTGAAAATCCTGCTACTTTCCACTACTTTCAACCTAGGGATGTCTATAGCTGAGCTATGGACAGGTGAGGTCACAGGCACCCTTTTTACATTTGGGGGCTACTCCTAGCCCTGCAGCTGAGGATTCAAAGAGACAGGCTTTGCCCTGTGCATATGATAAGCCTGACAATAGGCTGAGTTTTCTTCTAGGACACACTGTCCATGAGACTGTCACCCCTGAGTGGACAGGAGATACCTCTGCCACGCTTAGCATTGTGTCCCGAGTGACTAGCTTAGTGTCTGGCACATGATATGAGCTCAATGAGTATTTGTTGAACAATGATTCTCACTTTGTAGTTCTGAGCCTTGAGGAGGCAACCAAGTGCCAAGTTCAGGAGAAAACCTACCCTTTGTTAACATTATTGAAAACAAACAAACAAGAGAACAAAGCTAAGAAGCCTGTAGAAGCAGCACAAATAAAAGGCAGTCTGATTTTTCTTGCCAGTACCTAAGCTCACAAAATTTCAGTGAAATGTCCCACGATGCCAAAACATTTACATGTGTCTCTCTAATTGAAAGCCTAGAATTGCGACAAGGCCTTAGCATGCTTAGAGCACCTTTTGATCACCACACATTCTAGGCTTGTACATGACATTGTTTTGATGGTGATGTTGTGGCTGGAGCCTTGGTCTGCCCATCAAATGGCTGAGCCTCTGCTTCCTGGCTCAGTTACTGGCTCAGGTGACCTCTCCACATAATCCCAGGAAGCTCCGGTCATGGCAACTCTGGGAGAGGTTTAAAGTAATGGCGACTCAGAGGCTAGGCCTAGTGTTAGCTTGGGCTTGTCTATCGAGTGATCATATGACGTTTGTGTTGATAACAGTCAGACATGCCAGGCTCGCTGCAAACACAAATGCCCTACGAGTGTGATATCTGCAATGATCCCTTTCTGAGAGTCACTTGAGTTTTAGACAGAGACGTGCGTTCCTAGCTGGGTATCAGTTGGTGAGGCACTGACATTCCACAGCCCGTTGGGTTAATCCCTTGTAGAGGTCCCGAGATATTTCCACTGCTGCTGTCTTCTCTTCTAAACTGGTCATCGCAATATGATAAATGGGAGTTTTACTGCTAAGATTAGATATTCCCTCAGCCCTAGCTCTGTAAAGTGGGGTGGTTTTGCCCATGAACTTCAAAGAAGTGAAAGGAGGGCAGTTCTTGGCTGTGTCATCTAAGATGTGATAGTCTCTGTGGGTAAGCAAAGAAGCTTCCTTTAACAGGAAACCTGGCTGTGTTCACGAAGCCCACGGTAGGTGGCAAAGGCAAACCTGTCTCTTCAGAGGAAATGATAATGCGCCCCTGGAAGCCTCAGGCAGCTCCTGGACTGGGCAGGCTTGTGTTTTCAGGCAGTCTTCTCACAGGGAGAAGGACTCTGACTGACAGGGTTGGGTGGAAACTGTTGCTGCCTAGTGCATTGACCTTGAAGGGCGTGGGGAGCCAAGATGGCATGCCACCCTGGAAGGCCGGGGCCCAGGGTGACGGGCATTTGTCCAGCCTGTGCCGTCGCTCGGCACTGGGTCACTGGGCTGGGCTGTGAAGGGTTGGTCTTCATTGCAGTCAGTTTGAACCCAGCTAATGAACTGTGCCTCGGGCATACGTACCCACGTTTGGATTCTTGGAGGAGCACAGGCCAGAAACCAAGCACATATTGTAACTCCCCCGCTAGGTGGAGAAAAGGTTACACAGGGACCAGGTGCCTCTAGAATAAGAGAAAGGAAACATGGACTTTTGGGACGTAGGGGTCCCTTGGACATTTTAAAGTTTCAATGTGGAGTTCCATGGTTGTTCAGCTACATTCTTGTTAGGCCTTGGACGGTGTGTGGTCTCTGTCAGGCACCGTCCTGGGTGTTGGGGATACTGGGTGACAAGGAGAAGATCCCTACCTGCGGGAGCTCGCTGGTTAGTGGAGGAGGTAGAGTAGCAAATGTGAGTGATGCTAGGAGAGGCCTGGCTAAGCGCGAGGGAAACGGAGAGGAAAGGAGAGCCAGGTGCTGTGGGCACACTGAGCGCACGCGTCCGTACTGCTGGGGGTGGGGGTGTTCAGGAGAACTTCGCGGGGAAGAAAGGTTTGAGCCGAATTTGGAAGATGTGATGTTTGTCAGGCAGATGGGCTTCGTGGGGGAGGTACTTGAGGCAGAAGGACAGCAAGAGCCCCCTGGGAATGCGGATGGGGGCTCACTTCTGAGCCCCCCGGGGCCTGGCACACAGTAGGGCACCTGCAGTGCCAGGGGGCTGGCTGTCACGTGGGGGACCCTTAGGTGTTCCCCAAGAGGAGAGGGTGAGTTCCAGGAAAGAGTCCCTGCCAGGAGCTGAGGCGGGCCACGTAGTTATGGCTAAGGGGTTTCAGTTTTATAGTGTAGGTCTTGGAAAAGCCGCTGAAGGCTGCACAAGCAGGAGAGACCTGGATTCCAAAGTGAGTTTCAAAAAGCTCAGCCTGGGCTGTGGTGTAGAATGGGTGGGAGGAGGTTGTAGTGAATAACCTGAGGGAAGGCAGGACTGAGCACAGAATCTGGCCCACACTTGGCGCTTCGGTAGCTCCATTGCGTCAAGGCTGTGCGTAGTGGTCCTGGCAGGGTGCTGCCTGGGGGCCTCCGAGTTCCTGGAGAAGCAGCAGGGACGTAGGCAGATGCAGGGCCTGCTGGTGGAAGGGGGCCCAGAACTGGAGACGAGGGAACAGCAAGGCGATCACATGGCCTCTTTGGGGACTGAGCACATGTGAGAGTCCCCTGAGGCCTCCAAAGAACCATTACAAGAAGACTTTGCAAAGAGTGCAGTGGCACAATAGCAAGTCGGGGTGAATGAAAAAAAGAGAGAAAAAAATTAATTTTTGTATAAATTTCCTTTCAAAGAAACAAAATGAAGATTGTGCATTATATATGGTTTTGTATCTTACTCTGTTCACTTAGCTTTATTTCAAGAGCATTTTCTTATGTCCTTAAATATATTGTTGTTGTTTTTTAGCTAAATTCCAAGGAATACTTTAAGCTCAGGAATAATGCTTCATAGCGCCTAACAGAATCCGCAGAAGGACTCTCCATGCAAATAAATTAACATATTTTACTTAGGTCAATTTAAAAACTAGAGTTGGAAAGACAAATTATTTGGCTCTGCAGTGGCATGTCAGACCAAGTTTAATAGAGCAAAATATCAGTCTCTACAAAAAAAAGTCAAAGGAAAAGATTATGCTCAAAATTGCTCCTGGCTGACTGGCCTCCTGGTTATTAATTCAAATGTCCCCCCTATTGGTGCTGTTAATGGCTTCAAACAGATCTTGTCTCCTTTTATGCAAGGGGAAAACTGGACCCATTCCAAGCAAAATAGCAGTAGCAGGAGAAAGCCAACATTTGCAGCGTTGTGAGATAACTCCAACTATTAATTTTCTTCAACCAAGTTCCTTTTCACTTTTCACAGATATTTCTTACACTGCTTCAATCTACAAGTTAGACATTCGTAACACTTAAAAAGATTTTTAAGTAAAAAAAGAATTTTCCCATTTGATTAGCACCCTGTCTCTTGTCCCGGACTATTTCACCCACATAAAATACTGACAGCGGCAGAAACTTCCGATGTGGTGTGGCTTTTGGTTCTCAACTTGAGATGGGGGGTGAGGGGCGAGAAGGGCGCATTAGAATCTTTGGAGACAGGGAGGAAAACTCGGCAGAAATAATTAGAAAAAAACTCCTTTTATGATTCTGATATGTCCCCAGTTTGAAAACTACTTAGAGTTGTTGACTCTTAGAATTTAAGGGATCTCTGAGTCCAGCCAACGACACCTCCTACCTCAGGTCAGAACCTCCTCTGTTTGATCCTGTGATCTATGCTCATTCGACATTACATTTTGGACCCTTTAATATTTAGAAAGTATTTCTTCATCTTGAGCTCTGTGTCATAGTCATTTTTCATTTTGTGGATGCCTTAAATTCATTCCCCCTTTCTAATAGCCCCATAATTTTCTTTTGGGGCATAATCTGCCTTCCATTGGAGCAGCCTAGGTTGGAAAAATCTAGATATCCTCCAGCTTTGGAAGTTGAAGGGATTCCTGGAAGTTCCTTCTGCCAGACTCTTCCTATCACTTCTCTGGGCCAGTCATTGAGCAGGCACATGACCCAAGAGGTGTCTAATAAAACTCATGCTTCTGGAAATTGAGCAGATTGGCACAAAGACCAAGTTAAGGGTTAGAATTTTTTTAGTCTAGAGGTGGCACCAGGCAAGATGGTCAAGAAGTTCCTGATACCAAAATCTTCTGGTGCCACCCTTTTCTTGTTGGTCCTGTCTGGTTTCTTGGCCTTTTCAGTGAACTCCAGTGAACTAGTGAACGCCTCTCTCCCAGTCAGGTGACTTCTGTTGCTCACAACCAAAGAATGCTAACTGGCATTATCCGCCGCCTCTAACTTTACCCTATTGATTCTAGTTCCGCTTTCTGCTGTTAGATAAAGTACATCTGACCTCCCTTCAATATGACCTCTGAAAATTTTAAAGATATTAATCATGTCCCTCCTAAGGTTTCTCTTTCTCAAGTAAACATCCCCATTTCCTCGAATACTTCCTCACCTGTTATGGTTTATGGAGTCTCCACCATTCTGTTTTCCTTGGCATACAGCCCAGTTTTTTTGTTTTTTGTGTTGTTTTTTTTAATCAAGGTTCCTCTTACAGTGTGTCATACAGGATTGAAACCATAATCTTCATTTGGTACTTTGACCAGTTCAGATTATGGTTACATTTTCCCCTTCCTTAACCTAGATACTTATTTATATGACTGCAAACACAACTTGCCTTAGATTTTATTAATGTTATGTTACACTTTTAATTCAGATTGAGTAACAAATAGTGGGCATTAAAATGCAGGAGTCATTATTAATGATAAACCACCAGACTTTTTCGCAAGAAGTGCTGAAGTCAGATCTCCCATCTTGTGTTTTTGCAATTGAATTTGAAAGTCTAAAAGTGAGACTTAGCATTTATTCTTGTTAAATGTTGTGCCTTTTGGTTTTTGGTCTATTTTTAGGCTAATGTCATTGAAACATTTTTTTGCCACTTTCTAATCTTAATGGTTTCTCACATCTTTTTGTCATTTACTCATTTGGTAAACATGCCTTTGATGGTTCCTTTACGTCACTGGGGAAAGTGCTGCTCAGTTCAATGGGTTGGCTCCAGAGTCTTTCTTCCTGGTAGAAATCAATTCATTATCATCTCAGCACAGCGTATTGATTGCTGAGAATCTAACTTAACTACACTCTGTTTTTTCACAGACTATGAGGAGGGACACTGTGGGCTCTCTGGCTGAAAGTGCCATTTACAATGTGTACATGAAGTGAGGAAGTTGGTTTTCCATCTTTTTTTTCCATACTTGCCCTGGTTAACCCCAGACAAAGCCTTAGGCAAATCTCAATACAGAGAAGATAACAGCAGGTTAGCTCAGGGTTAAGTGGGGAGGGGGTGGTCAGTGGTTGGCCCCAGCACCCGTTAGCCAACCCCTCGCCATTCCCCCAGCCCCCTCCATCTCTTCAGAAAGGAATGACCTCTAAGTGCTCATGGTTTTAACATTCTGATTTAAAACACCATGAGTTCCCTTTATTATTTCCTCTGCCTTTGAGTCAGCAGGAGAAGTCAAGATTTTATCAGATAGTTTGCTTTTAGTATGTTTCTGCTTATCTTAAAAATGTTATTGAAAATTTCCCAGTGAAAAGCCTTGTTCTAAAGGCTGTTGGTGAGTCATGGGTGTCTTGTTCAGTGCACTTATTCAAAGTTTAGAGGATAAACGTGTGAGTGATTATTACTATTCAAAAACAAAATAAAAAATCTTCATAAACTGAAGTGATGGGCTGTTGGAATTTCATAGAGAGAAATGTAAAAATGCCACATTTAGGTTTTAAAAAGTCCAAAAATGGATTATGCAAGCTTAGATTGAGAGATGTGACAATGGCATTTTGCCTTCTGCCTTTTGAGGGGAGAGTTCCGGGCCAGAGTGGTGAAGAATTGTGCTACCACTTGTAAAGAGCCTGCTATGAATCAGGCATCTGATGTAGGTCAAGGCTGAGACATTGATAATCTAATAAACAATTGTGTCCTGGTAGTCCACAGGAAAGTAGGGCTAATCAATCGAGAAAGCCTCCCTGAGGGGATTTGGAGAGTAAGATCCACAGGTCATTCGGGAAACAACTGTGAAATTAGTGCTTGCTTGTGTTAGGGCACATTCCTTGATGGTGATTCAGGGATAAAAACCAGTTCTGGCCTTTACGAGGATCACAGTATAATGGAGGAGACAGACAAGTGACTCAACCATGACATTTATGTGTGCCAAATCTGACGGAGAGATAAGAGCAGGTTGCTGGGCTTTGGGCAGCTCTAGGTCAAGGTAGGAAGAAAGGCTAGTTTGCTTCTTCCTGGGGGCGGAACGCCCAGGATTGGCTGCCTTGGTGTACAGGAAGGGTCCCTCGATGGAGAACCAGAGCAAGGACATAGAAATGAGCAAGACTACCGAGGACACCTGGGTGGCTGAGATTTTGTCACTGCACTAAGTGGCCCCAGTTATAATTTGTGCAGGAAAAGCCCTTTGGCCTCTCCTGACTTGGTAGACGCTATAGCCTTCATTCCTTTATTACTTATTTTCTCTCCTCACTTATCTTCACCCACAAGTTCTCCCAGCTACCTCCACCCTCAAGTTAATGGATTTCCATACAGGACACCCCTCTCCCGTATGAGGTGTGGAGACTAATCTAGGGTTGCCTCAGGACAAATGGGGTTAATTGTAAAGCTACTTACTGTGGACTGGCAGGGGAGTAGGTCCTTCCTGCAGAGAGCTCAGCTGTGGCCCCCATCCAGCTCCAGCTCCAGCTCCAGCTCCAGCTCCAGCTCCAGCTCCAGCTCCAGCTCCAGCTCCAGCTCAGGTCACGGCAGGAGGCTCACAGCAGCAGCCCTCAGGAGGCGCTGGTGGGAAAGATGGGCATTCTGAGGCCTGTTCTGTTCTGGGAGGCTTTCTCAGAAGGCAGTCAGCATCATGGCTAAAAGCAAGGACTTTGGTTCCAATGCTCATTAACTGAGTGATCCTGGGCTACAACACTGCCCCATGCCTCAGTTTCTTCATCTGTAAAATGGACCCCTACTTTGTTGGATTAAAGGAAATAATTAATAGAAGGCAGTGAGCACAATGCTTGGTACGTAGTGAGAGCTAAATACACATAATTCTTTTTTTATTCAATATAGTGATACCCTTTCACCACTTCCATTGTTTGAACAAGGCATATCCTCTCCCAGCCATATTCCTGTCATGGACCTAGTTCCATATCTGCGACCCTTGTGAGGTCCTAATTCCAGCTGAGTTAAAATGTCCAGCTCCCTTGGCTTCTGGGTCTGAGTGTTGGCTAACAGTCCTTGGAGGTCAGCTTGTATTCTGCCTTCTTCCTTCCTGTCCTCTTTTGAAATGAATGGGAACCTCCTCAACTGCTCTTCTCTGTCCCTACGCACTTCTTGTTCTCTGTTTTGTAAAGCTCCTAGTTGTATGTGGGTGGTTTTCCTCCTTCCCCTCAAATTTCTGTTTCTGGCCCTCCTGATGGGTGAGTGAGTTTCCTGCCAAACACGTTCTTCCCAGAGTTTGTGGATATACTCACGGTCCTTTGTTAGCAACCCTTTGTTCTGTGTGGTGAGCCCCAGTCCAGAAAAGCAAACCCTGCTTTTTAATACCATGTAAAAGCCAGCTGTTCACTGCTTATTTCTTCTCTTCTTTTCCAAAGCTGTGAAATTTCAACTGAAAGAGATGTAAACACCTCTTAGCCTCCGGGGTGTTAGAGCATCCTACCAAAGACTAGAGATACAGTCTAGATTTCTCCCCAGTTGTCAACCTTCAAAAGGGAATTTTATAGCCATTTAAAAATGCTTTGATTAATCTTAAATTGTTTTAATATAGGAGTTCTAAATAAGCTGATTTAAATTTTTTCTTTTAAGAGAAACTGAACTCATTTATGTACTATCATATGTAGAATTGTTTTAAGTACTGTTTTCAGACTATCAATGTTAGATAGCCAATATGTATTTCAAGCATATTGAACTTACTTTGAGTATAATCCCCAAATAAAATGGGAAATTTAATTTGTAGGAAAATGAAAACACTACGAATAGTTGTTAAACTCTACCTACCTACATGCAATTTATAGAGGCAATTAAACATCTAATTGCCTGAGTATATAACCACAGATGGACGCCTGTTTCTTGCTACTTTTTCCGGCTCTTTCTGTGGAACAGAAAATAGTCTTGATGCTAAAGTGGTGACTGTTCAAGTTCACAGAGCCTGTGGTAGTGCATCATCGGCTCCACTGCCCTTTCGTATAAGTAATAAAAGGGAATCATTGTCCACATGTCATCTCCCGTTCCGAATGTTCCCCAGATACTGGTGTAAAAGTTCAGAAGTACAAGAACTGAATTGGGATGTTAAGGCTCTGAGTGCAGCGTGGCAGCCTAGAATTAGAGTGGAGGTGACCAGAAGGTAGTGCCTGTGTTCTGCTTCTCACAGAGAGCGTCCCTTCGGTGCATGTGACTCGGAAGTGGGCCCACATGCTCAGCCGGGAGCTGGCCTCATTTCTATTCCATAGCACTTCTCTCTCTTGCAGCAAAACCACAGGCTGCGGATGCACAAAAAGCTACAGGGAGCGAAGTGATCTGTTTTCAGCTCCCCTGACACCCCAGAATATCAACCCGACCATGGAAAAACACTTACTATCATTTCCTAAACTTTATTGTGAATGCCAGTGTGCCAAAAGTAGGGTGGGATTCCCAGGATGAAAACAGGCCTTCTCCTTCTCTACGGCTTGTCCTGATGGCCTTGTAGGGCAAAGGGACTGCCATTGAGGCCAGCTTGCTGGTGTCCTGGTGAGAAGGCCCAGCCAACTCAATGGGCAGGTTTCCCTGTGCTGTGTGGATTATGGCTGGCTGGCTGGTCAATTAGCTTATCACCAAGGAAATCGAATCAGTCATCTTGTGGATCAGTGAGCTTTGCTCTGATCCCTTGCTAGAGAACACAATAAATTTATTTTTAAACTCTATTCCTTGCCCCAGGCACTTGGCCTAGAAAATATCTATTACTGTTCTAAGTTGAACCAAAGACCAACTTATTAGTCCCTTTGGTGGAACAACTCAGCCCTCCCTGACAATTGGGGGAGCGGGGAGCCGAGAAGCACGCCCTCACCGTGTGGAGAGAACAGAGCAGCTTCTTAGGCCAGCACTCTTGAGATGAGGGCAGGGAAGTTCATCACTGATGAAGGGTTCATCACTCTCTCTGTCAGGACTAGCATATGGGATGGGCTCAACGTATCTAATACTCAAGCAGATGAGTTAGTGGGTGGTGATTATGGATATTCATGTAGAGGGAAACAAAGGGGCTATCCACTGTTGCTTATCTCCAGCATATTGTAACAAATACTCCTTATCAATAGGATATTTCGATAAATGCTCCAAAGCCTCTTGCTTTAATTTCATGAGTTTTATTCAGGATGCATCTGGCCTAGAAGACAGGGAGGGAAGCTGGAATTTCATTGTATGAAGCCCATTCAGCTGAACATGGGCTTCTTGACGTTCGACTGAACTCAGAGCCAAGACTTTCTGTTATTCTAACTTCTCACCCACTTCTGGGAAAGGTGCTCAAATGTATTTCCAGAACTTGAAACTAGCCACTGTCCTGAGCAACTGCTATTAGAATTAGGGAAATTTAAAACCTGGGTCCAAATAATAACACGACCACTGAAAGAACAAGTAAACCAAGCCAAAGGCACCCTGCTCAATGGCCTGGAAACTTAACCCACAAGGACACCACTGAAGTCAAAGATGACATTCCAGGCCCCCAGCAATGCAAACAGGAAACTGAAGATCAGAACTTGCAAGGGCTCAGACCGGTCTTTCTGAGCCAGCTGTGCAGGAGATGGCAGGTCTGATTGTCCACAGCACCTACCAAGTCCCAGGTTCCCGTTCCTTCGGATGGCTACCCATTGCCAGGCGTCCTATCGGTGCCTTGCTGACTCTGTGCAGGCTCCAGTTTCCCTTGTGGAACGAAGCCCGTACAGCGTTGATGTGGCTCCCAGCGTCCCCAGCAACCAAACAACACCTCTGTGTACCGACTGCCTGCCTCCTGCTGCACGGGGTGGCTCTGCAGGTCTCAGGAGGAAGAGCTGTGTGCCAGGGTGATGGCAGAGGCTGCCCACGGTTGCCGCCCCCTTGAAACATATCCATATACATGTATGTATAGGTTTGCTGGGCTCTCTACAGAAAGCGCATGTTTTCTTTTTAGCGAAAGCACATTGCCAGTTCAGGGTTTTACTTTGCACTGTTGAAAATTTCATTCTTGCTCTCCTGTTTGGTTTCTGACATATTTTCTCTTCCCTCCGGGTTTTGGCATGCCTCGTGTTTTCTTTTTTTATCTGTCTCTCCCCGCCCGCCCGCCTCATCCTTCAGCGCGTGCTCTCGGAGCTGGACAGCTGGCTGGCTGGGTTCTCGGTGAATTACGCTAAGAACACGGGCTTCAGCTTCACTCCTCTATAGGTCCCCCGTGCCCTCACCTCTCTCCCTCTATTGTATTATCCGGGGCAGTTCAGCTCTGTTTGCGGGTCACTCCGCCCTCTCTCCAGGGGGCTCTTTCAGCATCTGTGTTGATTTTCGGAACGCATCCACGCACACACACACACGCACACGCACGCACACTCCCCTCTCGCTTGACTAATTGGCCAGAGCTATCCTGGGGGTTTGTGTGGTTCTTAGAGGCCAGCGTGATTGAATGGGCATTTGGGGACTCTTAAACTGAGCACATTTAAAAGGCTGATTTAGAGGGAGCTTAGACAAAGGCTCTTTTAATTATGCTTCCCTCTGCTTCGCCAGTGCACACTGCCGCAGCCTGTCAGAGGCCGTCCCAGAACCGTGAGGGGGCCAGGCCATTAGGTGTTCCTGCTTACTCTGCAAATATAACAGGCTTATCACGTAGAACTCTGTCTCCAGCTGGTTTAAAATGTAGGTGGTGCCAGTGGGTAGCAGCTGTTACAGGCTGGGGAGCCAGGAGACAGTGGGGACAAAGAGGTCAGAGTTGACAGCTCCGTACAGTATAAGGCACCCTTCCGTTCTTCTACCGCGGGGGGGAGGGTTCTGAAGGGCAGGCTGCCTCCCAGGGTCCCCAGATGCCACCCTCCCCGTGCCAGCCAGGTTCCGGGCCAGCTTCTCACTGGTATTCAACACAGGGGACCCAAACCCTCAATCACATTGCAGATAATGAATAATTCATACATTTGTAATTCAAATAGTCACGGTGATGCATAATTCAAGGGAAAAGTTGTTATTGTAAATGCGGGGGAAATGGATTCATTTCAGAGATTTTTATAAAAAAAATGTGAAATTATTATTTTCCTTAGGTTTCAGGGTTGGAGCAGCCTCTATTTTTGCAGCTGTTTTATCTGAACCGGTACTCGGCTTACTGGCTTCGCCACAGCGTTGATCAGATAGGGCAGCGCTTACTGTTGGGATATTTCACTCAATAACAAGTACTGAGTTGCTTTTTTTTGTCCCGAGAAATGAGGTTAGTGTAGACATTCTATTTGTTCTCTCTCCATGGCCTTGCCTACTTCCTGCCTCAACTATGTTAGCGGATTTTAAAACAGCAACAACAAGATTTTATTATGAAGGTTTTCAACCATACATGAACAATAAAGAGAATTGTATAATGACCCCTATGGGCTCATCACCCAGTAGTAACAATTTTCAAGATACTCCCTCTCACCCCCATAGATTACTTTAGAGCAAATTCTACATTTTAAAACATCATTTCAGCTGCTTCATCCGGCACACGTCAGCATGTTAGCAATTCTTCTGGACTTTTAGGAAGAATGTCCCCTACGGCCCATATTGTACCCAAGATCCAGGAATACTCCTCCTTGGTGACGTGTTCTGGGAGCAGTTGTAGTTTCATGGAAGTGGACAGCAAGGAGCAACCTGGCCTCACCCCCAGTGACATGTGACATCACATAGGAAACCAATCCCTTGAAGGGGTGCCCTGAAGTGCCTCCTCTTCTCTCCACCCCTTGGGCAGTGGCCTGGCATCATGGGAATTTGCCTGGTCTGCTTGTTGGTGGTAACCTGACTCTCTTTCTCTTTGAGCCCATATCAAGTTTTTTAAGTCTCTCCGATTAGCCTACGGCTGGGACATCAAGGAGCCAGATTTTTTCACAAGCAAGCTTCTCTCATTTTTCATATTTTCAGTACAAAGTAGATCATAAAAGTTGTGGTTAGGATGATCAAAGTTTACTGGAGCAAAGAAACAAGTGTTAAGAAACTCACCTTGGACATAATACTTAGTCATGTACAGGAGAAGGTTGGAGGATTTTGTTTACCATTTCTAATTTCTGTAATTCAGAGAACATGGCAGGGGAAAAAAAACCCCTCTAAATTTAATATTAAACGTTGCTTAAAAGAGATGAGTTTTGCTTTCTATCATATATATGTTCCTGAAAAAACTATGTATACACTGTTTTGTTTTGTTTTTTGAGAGGAAGGAAGCGTTAAATAATTTCTGTTGAATCTGTTGTTCTCCACAGGGATTTTGAAGTAAATCTATTTGAAAAGCAAAGAACTCCTTTAAAAAATTAATAAAGGCACCCCCTCTTTTCCTTCATTCATCCTTTAAACCCTTTTGAACTCTAATTACCTTGTTGACTTGCACATTTTATAAATTTGGGTTTGGGTACAACTAGCATTACCAAGTTGACATTTTGTTTTTCTAAATAACAGACTCATTGAACACAATAACTGATGTTGCTCACACTGGGATAAATGCCTTATATTTGTTGTTACACTTACTGTCTTATAAAAAACAGCAGTAAGTGAGAAGACACTGCTCTATAGGATTTCAAGGGCCGAAGATCTCCTGTGTCCATATCTCTCTGCTTTTTCAATCAAGTCAATGTTAAGATAAAACAATTTTTACCTGGGAAAGGCAGCTAATATTATTATATATTTCTAACATAGCAAATTATCCTAAGTGCAGAGGTTGTGTGAGCATCACAAAGCAGAGAGCTGAGCAGTGGGGACTGAGCACAGACACAGGGATGGAAAAGAATCATGAAGCCCCAGCCGATTTGGCTTCGTGGTTAGAACGTGGGCCGTGGACCAAAGGGTCCAAGGTTTGATTCCAGCCAAGGGCACGTACCTTAGTTGCAGGCTCGATCCCTGGCCTAGTTGGGGCAAATTCAGGAGGCAACCAATCGATGTGTCTCTCTCACATCGACGTTTCTCTCCCTCTCTCTCTCTCTCTCTCTCTCTCTCTCTCTCTCTCTCTCTCCCTCTCCCCCTTCCACTCTCTCTGAGAAAAGCAATGGAAAAAGTATCCTCAGATGAGGATTAAAAAAAGAAAAGAATCATGAAGGTCAGTGACGGTGCTTATGGGTGGACCCCCCCCCCCCAGGACTGATAGGACCACAGTCTCTGGAGTCACTGAAGAATGGAAGCGGATGGGCCTTCACACTTCCCTCCATGCCCCGCTTTGCGATTCACTCCCAGCCCACAGCCCGGCCTTAGCTGGAGGGATTTCCTGCGTCCTGAGGAGAGGGCAGCAGGTAACAGGTTCCAAAGCCAGGACCCCATGCTGCACCAAACAACAGTCTCAACCTCGCAGGCTAGAGCCCGAAATCCTCTCATCTTCTCGTTGAATCTAAGCCCGATTTAATTAGAACTCGGCAATTTCCCTTCGTGCTTTTATCAGCTGCTTTTGTACTTTGTCAGCTTGAACCCTGGTTTTGGCTTTGGAGCTCCTGAGAGGAAAGGCGTCCACAGAGCTCCAGCCCTTTGCACTTCCGCGGCCGCCCTGGGCCCGGGGCCCGCTTATTTTCCCTGCTCACCCTCCTTGAACTCTCAGTGCTTTGATCTTGGATTCTTAGCTGTTAATATTCTGCTTCTCAAATTCTGCTTGTTTTTGGAATACTTGAAACGCTACGCTCTATTTTCCTGCAATTCCTAAGCAATGGGACTACCCAACACCAAAGCATACTTTTTCATTCACAGGCTTCAGCAGGGAGCATGCCCTGCTTTTTGCTGACTGCTCGGTGACTTGAATGCTAGATAAAGTTTATTGGGAGGCTGAGCAAGGCCCTTCCAGTTTAAAAATCATGTCCCCTGTCATCAGCTATGGAACCAATAAAATCCCCATTGCTATTAAAATATATATATATCTTTATTGATTTCAGAGAGAGGAAGGGAGAGGGAGAGAGAGAGAAACATCAATGGTGAGAGTCATTGACCGGCTGCCTCCTGCACACCCCCGACTGGGGATTGAGCCCACAACCTGGGCATGTGCCCTGACGGGGAATCAAACCTTGATCTCCTGGATCCTAGGTGGATGCTCAACCGCTGAGCCACGCAGGTCAGGCCCCATTGCTATTTTAACAGGGTGATTGATTTATAGAGGAGAAAAGCCCAAAGGAACCTTTTCTCCCCCCCCCCCCCCCCCATCCCCAGGTACCATACAGCCCGGCGCTGAGCCTGCTGCCAGCTTCAGGAAGACATGAAGACGTTTGCCTTGTTTCTGGCTCTGCCCGATATCCTCTGGGTCATGTCAAAAATCTTGAGATTACATTTGAAGTCTGGCAAATTCTGAAAAGTTTCAGCACACTGAGCTCTGCCTTTTTTTTCATTCACTGATCTATATTCTTCCCTTCCCAGTTTTCTGATGTACAAATTGGATTTTGTTATGTGAAAGCTTTAAAACATGGATGTATTTTGATGGCCTACAGGAAACTTCTCAAGTTGATATTTCTGATTTTTTCAAAAGGTTTGTGCCCCTATGGCCTATGTTGACAAGTAATTGCAAATTCTCTGTTTCCATTGCTTAGCACGTATACTCCTGAAAGCAGGTACAGTGGCTTGTTGTTCTGTTTGTACGAAGCACATAAAGGTTATAAATATATTTTAGCTGAAAATATCAGCTTTAAAAAAGTATTAACAAAATTATAAGCGCTTGATTAAAACTCAAATTCCAGAAAGAGACCAATTAACCCCAACATCCTGTGTCTGCAAAGAACTGAAAAATGGCCAAAGAGCATCGTATGCTATCAATTACACTGACATTTTCTTAAAAAAAAAAAAAAAAAAAAAAAGTATGTAGGAGAAAAGACTTTAATTCCTTTGTCAGTTCTCCTTTCACTTTTCAAGAGTCTGCTTAACTCCCACATAAAGGCATGTAGGGCAGCGTTAATCTGTGTATCAACCTGTCCGCGATTTTAAAAGGCGCAGCAAAGAATCCTCTCACCCTGCCATTTTCGGACTAGTTTCTTCCTGTTGCTCTTTTGTTGGAGACATGTGTGTTCTCCCTCACCCCTGTGGCACTGTGGGCTGGCACGCTTCCCTGGATGGGCACCAGACTCCAGCGGGATGAGTGTTTCTTTCATGTAATCTGAGTGAGAACCACAGTAAGTGGTGCCGCAAGTTACACTAGACGGAGGATTACCAGGAGCAAAAGGAAAACAGGACCCAGCATTCAGAGTTCAGCCCGGGAACCCCTGACAAGCAGTCAGCACTGGGCAGGGCAGAGAGGAAGATACGGAAAAAAACCATGTGATTTGACTCGATCTAGGAAAGATTTTTTTTAGAGGTTCAGAGAGCAATGTTCATAAATTTTTGCTAAAAATAGAGTATCTCTTCCCAAAAAGGGAGACTTTGGTTATTTTCCAAAATGACCTGGTTACTATATTGTAAGATAATACCTAAATGCAATTAGCTCCTTGCCCTGTTCGAAGTGTGTGCCAGAAACACATGATTACATCTCATTCGTTATCACCTTTCCCAGCTCGTGGGCCGCTCTGAACATTGTTTTCTTCCAAGGTCAGCTGTAGTTACTACACCGAGAACTGTCTAGGTATATTTAACTTTGGGGATGGGCCCAACATGCCACTTTAAGAGATGATCGTATTGTTTTTCCTGCTTTCCATTTCTGAAAAGGCGAGGCTTTGGCCAGTGGGTACTCGACATATCTGGCTGCAAATTGGCTCCTAGGAGCCAGGCAATGTGGTGCCTAATTTCAGCATTCACTTAAGTAAAATTATTTATGACAGTCTCTACAGCTTTGTTTTTTTCTTTTCCTAAGTGGGGGAGATATGCAGTCTCAGCCGGATTAAAGGAATATCTGCATCCAGCCTCAGCTACGGATGCATTTAAAGCATGGCCTTGACGGTTTAAACTAGGTATGGTGTATGAGAAACTGAATTAAGTGTTCTGAGGATGGAAAGCAGTCATCTAAAGCATCACTAAATCAAGTTCTCAAATAATCACATAGCTTAACGAATTTTTACATAAGCAGCTGGAACAACATCAGAAGAACTCTGAAATGACAGGGTCTTGTGATTATCCAAGCCATAGAAAACCTGCATGGTGGAGATTGGAGGGGAGAAAATGGTGACTTCTAACCATCCAACTCTGCATTGCAAACGGAAAGCATGTTCCTATGGACTAGGACAGAGCGGAGAATCTGGACCTTACTGATGAAATGATCAGAAAATGAAGAGCAGGAAACACAGGCCCCCATTTGGAAACTAATGAGGGATCTAGAACCATTGCATCTCAGAGCTGGAAGAGTCTTTAGAGATCAGTTGCTTTAATTTCTCTTTAGTTGCACGATTCTGTAAACTAAAACAAAGAAGGCGCAGGAAAAGAGCGTCTGAGATATCTCATTGGTAGGTCAGGAAGTTCTGAGAACCGAATTTCACAGCAGAGACATGGGACAGGCTCTGCCGTTTGCACTAAAACAGAGTGGATGAAGCCCCATCTCTTACCCCAAAGCTTTGGGTGGTGAAATATTCCTTTTGATATTAATAAGACAGTTTTTTTGAGTTTATAATTTATGTTGCATGGTGGTTGCTACTCAGCAAAAAAGAATTTTTTTTTCTTATTACACTTGATCTCGGTTCAGAAAATGAAACCGTTGCAGGAAGTAATGAAGGGAAGGGGTAGTTGTCACCATCTAACAGAAAGATGGATTTATAATCCTTTTGATCTTCTTGTTAACTTTGCTTTTTAATTAGTAATTCCTAACAGATGTGATATGGATTACTTAGGAAACATGATTCCAGAAAAATAGCTTTTCTCACTGTACAGAACCTGAGATGTGTGTAGAGGAGAGAGAGCGAGAGAGCAAGGGAGGGAGAGCTCATGGCACTGCAGCCTGCGGTTAGGAGGCAGCAGCAGGTCTGGGGAACACGGCTAATCACCCATGAGTCCCCTGTTTGCAGAAGGAGCAACTGTTACGTACATTCATGTGGTCAAGATGGGGTGAGTGACTCTCCTCAAATTCAGTGATGGGAATGGAAATCAGGAGTTGGAGCACTGGCGTTGCTAAATGTCAGGCCTGGGCTCCGATAATCAGGAAATCACTTCTCTCCTGTTTTCTTTCTAGGGTTGAATTTACTCTACTTAAACTTTATAAAGAACTTTTTTACTACCTCCTCCCGAGAATAAATAGGCTTTTACTCAGCAAGTTAGGTGCTGCAGTTAGAGGTCGTGCTCATTCTTTCCCCGTGGGGGGGACAGAGGCGGATCAAGTCTGGTCTCTGAGGGCTCTCCCTGGGCTTGCTGTAGCAGTGGCCCTCGGGGGTCCCCAGCCCGTTTAAGGGAGATTCATGAGGTCAGAACTATTTTGATAAACTGATGCTATTCGCCTTTTTCACTGGGTTGCCTTTTGCACTGGCGATGCGGTGACGATGGCGGGTGAGACCGCCGACGCCTGAAGTCAAGGCAGTGGCAGCCAAGTGGACCGCTGTGCTCTTCACTGTCACGCGCCTGCTTGTGCAGTGTGCTCGTGTCACCCAAGAACGCACCGAGGAGGCAGCGAAGATACTGACTGCCTTCCTCCTGACCCGCCGTCACAGGCCCTTTTCACCTTTGGACAGCAGGGAAGCCCACACGAAGCGCGTCACTGCATGCGCGCCCCGCGGCGACCTCGAGGGGACTCCGTGGAGCTGTTTGCTTGAGTCGTGGGCTTCACTAGTCAGGGGACACCATTTTCACTTGAGAGGGTGACTGGCAGCCAAACTGGGCTTACTCTGACTTGGACATATGGCAGATGTTTTCTCAAAAATGAACTAAGCGGGCTGTCATTTCAAGAAAAGTAACTATTTGTTGCCAATGATAAAATTCAGGTTTTCAAGGGAAAATTAAATGTTTAAAAAGCTTTTACCCTCCACTGTGGGCTTGACAGCTGCCCAAACTCCAGTAGTTTTCTCATGAGATTTGTCATGATTTTAACAAAGGTAATTTGGGGGGATACTTTATAATAAAATGTGCCAAATTTTAGAAGAGCTGAAGAACTCAGTAAGTTTCCAAATGACCAGTGCATGTTACAAAATCGCACATGGGTTCATAGGGAAATCTAGTCCAGTGGAGTTTAAAGTAACAGAGAATGAAAGCTCATTAATAATGGATTTAGATTCCATTTGCAGCTCACCTTTTATTTTTAAACCACTTGTTGAGTTTGGGTACGGTATCAAAGAGGAAACCCAGTTATCAGGAAAGGTATGAAAATGCTCCTCCCTTTTCTAACTGAGTATCTGTATAGAGCTGGGTTTTCCTTACATATTTCAACCAAAACAACGTATCAGAGCAGATTGACTACAGGGGGAGGTATGAGAACCAGGACAGTCACTAGAGATTTGTAAAAATGTACATCTCTCACTAATTCTTTAAAATCATGGTTATGCTTTGTGAAAATGTTATTTATGTAAACATGAAATGGAGTTATTATTATTTCTAAATGGATTAATCAATAGTTGAACAACTTCCCAGTGTTAAATTCTACAATGGCAAATATCAGTAGATCTGACCCACACAAACAAAAGTTCTTTGGGGGTCTCAATAAGTTTTAAGACTGGAAAGCCATCCTGAGATGGATAACTGCTGGTGTATAGGTTAGAGCAAGGGTGCCTGGGGGCTCTCAGGTCATTTATAAATACACTGGGAAACTATCAAAAGTAACAGAAGGATTTGGGGAAAGGGGAGATGGGACGTGTCTTTGAAACAAGGGTGAATGTGACCAGGATAACACATAAACACCTAAGGTGCAGGGGGTGAATCAGGTCACTGGTGGAAAATAAAGGTGACATAAAGCAGCAAGTAACTTCAGAAAGGTTCTCCTTCCCTTAGTCAGACCTCATGCCTTTCCCAGCTCTACTGTTAAAAAAGAATAGAGATGAAAAGAGCAGATTCTAAATGAACAGAAACTCAGTTGGAATCTCAGCAAGGCCGCTTAGTTGGCTGTGTAATCCAGGTAAATCTTAGTGGTCATCTCAGTTTCCTTATCTGTAAAATGGGCTAATAACACATAGCATTTTTATGTACCTGACGCAGTGCCTGGCATGTAGTACATGTTCTATAGGTATTAGCGAGTCAATTAAACACACACACACACACACACACACACACACACACACACTAGGAGAATATGAAACACTTAGGAGAACAAAAGCTAACATTGAAAAAAGAGCTGGTACAACTATGGCAAACAGTGGCCCTGCCTCACCTGAAAGAGAGACTTTCTGACTGTGAAGCTTCTGGGCCCCAGTGGTTTGAGTTTCGGGAAGGGTTCTGTGGACTCTTTACCTTCTGGCTTTCACTCATGCACCCCCACTTCCCCATAAATACCCCCCAGAGACTATTGTAATTAGTAACTGAGCAAGTGACAATAAAAGATGGTTTATAAAGAAAAAGATGAGCGAACCCAAAAGAAAGTTGGTGAGTTTCCTGGATACAGCTTTCTTTTCTAAATTCGGCTTCTGCTGGCAGTAAGCTCGTGGTCTCTTTTCTTTGCAGTCAGGGATTTTACTGACATTTTAAAAAGTACTAGGTTTCCCTTCTCTACTTATTAGTTACATTTCCCAGGCCTCTCTACCAACTTAGGGCACAAGATTACAGAAGATCCTTTTTCCAGAAACACTGACTGTGTCCTGCCTTCCCTGCAATCTGGGTCAGCTTGCTCTGGAGATGCAAACTCAGTGTCAAGTTCTCCCTGCTCCAGAGAGCATGTTGGTTACGAGAGCTGTATCTGGAGCCTACAGGCGGGGTTCAGATCTTTACAGCTGTGTGACCCTGGGTGAGCTAACTTCTCTGAGCCTCAGTCTTTTCATCCGTAGAAAATGAAAGCAGTGCCCCCCCCCCCCATGGATCACTTGCTTCTGAGGGGACAACCCCTTCTGCAAGTGGGAGTGAAGCCCTGTTTTAGGGGCTGCCAGGACCAGAGACCCAGCTTGGACTAGTGTAGGCATGAGATCTGGATGCCTTTCAGGCTTCATGTCACTCTTTTTCCCAAAATCTTCCTTTAAACCTTGATTCCAAATTAATCTTTTTTCCCCCTGAATAAGCATTTTAATAAATCTTTCTTCCCCCGCTAAATGAACATTACTCCTTTTTCCTGAATAAATATAAAACACGTGCCATGTTCCTTTGGCATTCTGCAAGAATGCGTGTTCTGTGTGGCCAAGAACCAATTTACTCAAGTACCAAATTTACTACAGTGTTTTAGGGAGTGGATGAAATAAGAGCTGTTGAAGGCCCACGGTAAGCCTTCTATTCTTCTAAATGGGAACGGCCAGTATAAGCAAGGATTAGGTTCATCGCTGAGAGCAGAAGATCCCAAATAAATGGCTGGCAGTGCACACCAGGTTAGTCTGCAGTCTGCAGTGACAGGGACTCAGGCTCATTTGTCTTCTGGCTCTGCCATGAGTGGCCTCCATTCTCAAGGTCACATCATGGTCTAAGACTGTTGTTCCAGCTCCAGCTTTAGAGTCCACATTTGCATTGTAGGCGTCAGGAAGGAGGAAAGGGAAGCCCTGTAAGGATTCTTTCCAGGAGTTGCATAAAGCTCTTCAGATGAAAACCCATTGACCAGAACTCAGTCAGATGGCTACATCTAGTATCAAGAGAGTCTGGAAAAGGCAGTTTATATTCCAGGCAATCGTGTGCACACTGACAGTGGGAGAGGGTTCTATTACTATAGAAGAAGGGAAAATGGGTATTGGGAGGCAAGTAGCAGCCTCTGCCGCCGTAGTTTTGATGGTGATCTCACCATGGGGGGGGGTGCTATGGGTTCAAGCAGAGGTTGGCAGACTTTGCTGTAAGGGCCAGAGAGCTAATATTATAGACTTTGCAGCCATATTTTCTCTGTTGTAACTACTCAGTTCTGCTATTGCAGTGAAAACGTGCGCAGACAATATGTAAATGTGCATGGCTGGATTTGCCACTTGGGCCTTACTTTGCCTTCCCCTGGGCTAAACAATAATACCAATTAACAGCTATTCTCCACTCACTATGTGTGTGCTGGGCACTGTGCTGAGTACCTCACAGGCATTTTCAACCCTTCCCTATAAAAACTCCATGAGGTAGTATCATCGTCATCATCGGTTTTATCTATGGGGCAAATGAGACTGAGAAATTAAGTGCCTTAATCCAGGTCACATGGCTGGTGAGAGGCAGATGGGTTCTGAATGGTCACATTAATTTTGCAGCCCACTCTTACCCTGCTCCTCAAGAAAGTCTGGGCAAGCAGCTAACCAGAACCTTGTGACCAGGGATTTGCTCCAAGGCGGTAGAGTTAGAAGGCACAAAGACTTAAATAATGAGTTGAAAAGCTTAGCACCTAGTTAGCAAGAATAGCTGAAATGGGAGGAAGCTATTCCATAGAGATCATTGGTGAGCAAACTAGTGAGCCACATCAAATTTTGTGGTTGATTTAAGGGCTGCTGTAAGTACTCTCCTGGGCACCCTAATTTCTTTGGATCAGGATAACTTGCTACATATAGATGTTGGTTGGCGCCCTTGGCGGGAGGGCATGATTGCAGGTGGGTGTGGATTGGTGGGGACCGCCCTGTACCACCATGTGACCGTGGTGAGCATAATCTCAGCTATGGTATGAGCTGGTCCTAGAGCTAGGTGAGGGCAGAAAGGGACAGGATTTCAGAAGCTAAGAAAAGCCTGGCTGAGTTGAAAGGTGAGACAGAAACCTTAGCCTCTGTCAGTGGAGGTGAGAGCCCTGGTGAGATTTGTTTTCAAATAAAGGTAGATTATTTGGGTGGGAGGAGAGACAAAGGAGAAAGTCCCCATTTCAGCTCTTGCTCTTGGGGAGATGCTTGAACCCAGCTGAAAGCCTTCTTTCTCTCTGGGTAACTGGCAGGTCTATTTTCAGCATCTAGCAGCTTTGTATGACATATAAACAGATTTCCCTGGACCGATGCTGTTTCCAGGGAGAGCTGTTTAGCTAAGCAAAGCATGGCCTCCTCTGCTGGGGCACTGGCTTTGTCACCACAAGGCCCAGAGTTCCCTTCCAGCTCCTTCTGACTCCGAAAAAGCCACCTGATTTCTCAACGGAAGGATAATTTATTAAGAAATCCTGCCATTTGTGACAACATGGATGGACCTGGAGGGTATTATGTTGAGTGAAATAAGTCAGACAGAGAAAGACAAATGCTGGATGATCTCACTTATATGTGGAATCTAAAAAAACAAACTTATAGAAGGAGAGAACAGATTGGTGGTTGCCAGAGGCAGGGAGTTGGAGGTGGGGGAAATGGGTGAAAGTGGTCAAAAGGTACAAACTTCCAATTATAAGATAAATAAGTCCTGGGCATGTAGTGTATGGCTTGATGACTATAGTTAGTAACGCTGTGTTGCATAATTGAAAGTTGCTAAGAGAGTAAATCTTGAAAGTTCTCATCACAAGAAAAAGAAATTTGTAACCATGTGAAGTGATGGTTGTTAACTAAACTTATTATGGTGATCCGTTCAAACTATATACACATATTAACTTATTATGTTGTATACCTCGAACTAATACAATGTTATATGTCAATTACATCACAACAAAACTGAGAAAAATAAAAAGATAAATCTAAAAACTTTGGGTTTATCTTTTTCAGGATAATTTATTATTGATGTAATACCAATACTTTGAACAACATGGTTTTTAGGGCACTAGTAGGTGCATTATCTCATTTGATCTTCATAAAAACTCTGAAGGGAAGGGGGAACAAAATAAAACTAACACACATGGACCTTGGAGGCCATAGGTGTGACTGGCTTGATATTTTGACGTGTACTACCTTGTTTACAGAGGGAGCAGCAGACTCAGAGAAGTTAAAAAATTTGCCTGACAACTCACAACTGGTACATGATATTATGGAATTCCTGAAACCGGCTTCCCCAGCCCCTCACTGCTGTTCAGTAGCGGGTCCCTGTGGAGCTATGTCAAGAGAGTCCACACGGGTGGATGTCAGGGCCTTCCGAAGAAAACAGATTCCATCCGAACACCAGAGTTCCCAGTCCAAATGAGATTGAAAAGCAGCAGCGGCCGTCCATGGAGAGAATTAACCAGTGGGAGGAAACCAAGGGGCCTTCGAGGGCTGCAAATCAGGCCCGGACACATGGGGGCTGCTCAATAAATCCGCCTTTACTGAGGTGCACCCGCGCTCGCGCTAGAACAATGAGATTAACCGAGATACGTTTGTTGATTTATTTAGCCGTATGTTTGACACCACCAATTATTTACAGCAAGGCTCTGCTGAGATGCTGGGGACAGGAATAGGAAGGCTGACATTAGCCACTACTTGCTAATGCCATGTGACCACGTAGACACTGACATCCATTCTGATGGGTCAGTGTCCATGTCGTACCTGTTGTTAAAGAATTTGAATACCACTACTGGGTATAGAAGTAAACAAGTTCTTGGCCTTGTGGACCTTACATCTTAATGAGAAGAGAGGGTCAACTGAAAAAAATCAGTGAATAAAGAAGTCAGGCAGTGATCAGAGCCATCATACAAATAAAAGAGAGTGATGTCATGAGGGTCACAACTGTTCTGCCTTTCGTCTTTTATTTAGCTTACTGTATTAAGGTATTTGGTTTTGAACTGAATGAATATAAATAGAAATTAAATCCAAACTTGTGAAAATAAAATAAAAGCAACAAAACAACAACAACAAAAACCAGGACGGAAGCAACTTTAAGTATCATGATCCAGAGAAGCGTTTCTGAAAAGGTCATATTTAAGTGGGGACCTAATGTCAGGAAGGACCCAGCCTCTGAGAGAAGGGTGTCTCATAGGGAGGGAACAGCGCCTGCAAAGGCCCTGAGGTTAGTGTGTTTGGGGAACAGAAAGAAGCCCAGTTTGTCTGGAGAGGAGTGGGTGAGGGAGAGCAAGTGTACACGGGAGGTCAGAAGAAAGGACATGGCTGACTCCTGCAGACCCCTGAATGGGTTTGAATTCTATTGTAAGTTCCAAGGAAGCCACTGGAGGGCTTTAAACAGGGGAGCAACATGACCTGATTTATGTTCTTAAGAGTTCAGGCTGGTTGCTGTGTGAAGAATGAATTCTAACTGAGCTAGAGTAGAGGCAGGGACACCTGCTGGGTAGTTTTTACAGTGGCCTGGGCACTGGTGACATGGACTATGGAGATGCCACAGCAGGGAGGGAAGTGAACTGCTTTGGGATATATTTTGTGTATACAGTTGACAGATAATTTAGGCATGTTGGAAAGGGACAGGGATCATGTTTGCCTCCTATATTTTTGGCCTGAGCAATGAAGATAACAGAGACTGGGGAAAAGCAGGTTTTACATGAAGTTCTGTTTTGGACATGTTAAGTTTGAGATGCCTGTTGGGCATTTAAGTCTATATACATTTATGTTATGTACATAGCATACAGAAAACCATAGTCATTTGATTAGAAAGGATTTCTTAAGGCTATTGTTCTGAATGTGTGAGAATGTGTGAACATCAAAGGAAACTTGAAGATGATTAATAATTTTGGAACCTAACATTTGTGCAGGAGAGGAGTAGGAGATGGATGGGAGAAGCGGGCAAGAGTCAGCTCATGAAAGGCCTTGCAGGAGATGATGGAGAAGCACTGAGGGGTTTGAATGGAGAATGTGATCGAATGGAACTTTCCAAAGAAAGCGTGGAAGCATTATGCAGGGAAGGTTGGAGGGGAGTGAGGCTGGAATCGGGTAAATAATGAAGATTTACTGCTGACAGTCCAGGTTGATGATGAAGGCTGGCCCTCAGCCAGTGATCCTGGAGGAGGAAAGGGAGCAGATTAAAAAGATTTTCAAAAGATAGATTTGATTGTACTTGGGGATTTTTTGGCTATGAGAGTGAGAGAAGAGTCTTCACGGACTTGGTTTTTTAGTCTGGTTGCTGGGGTAGATGGGCCATTGAATGAGATCCGCAGCACAGGCCCCTGGTGGTGGGATGGATGTGATTCTCTCCTGTTTTCTCTGTACCAACTCTGTGCCCCTCTTTAGTCTGAGGAGCTGATTTGCTTCAGCATTTCCACTAAGTGTTTCTTTATTCAAGAAAGTGTTGCTGAGTTAGAAGACAGCTAAGGGTGGTACCTGTGGGAACAGAAGAGATAAGAGGTAGGCGTAAAGGAGACTTAGCAGGTGGCAGGAGAACCAGAAGTCATAGGAACCAGCAACCAGCAGAGTAGAAAGCGAGGGGGTGGTCAAGAGCAGTTCTTTGTGCTTAGGAAAGCTCAGATGAGGCAAGGACTTCCAAGCGTCCTTTAGTTTAGGGCATCAGCAATTGCGTCAGCCAGAGCAGTTTCAGTGACGTGGCAAAGGTGAAAGTCAGATGGGGATGGGTGGGGGGACAAACGGTTAGGACAGGTAGTGGAAAATATTCAGCTAAATAATCTTGTGGGTAGTGTGGACAGAGAATTCAGAGATTTCTCACTCAAGTTTCTCTGTTTTCCCTGTGAATCAGGAAGGGGCAGAATATCTTGAACCCAAAAGAAGCAGCATGGAAAATTAAGATCAGTGGTGAACTGTAAAGACAGGGATTTTAAAAAACTCAACTTTGAGAAACAGAAGACTTCAATATTCATTTTTCTCTCATTCTGACCTCTAGAGTTACCCTTCAAGGAAAAAGCTCTTTGCTCAAGAGACAGGAGTTTAACTTGATTTAACTGAACTGCTGAGACATGAACTCCTCTACTTCTGGTCACAGAATGAATCTGTCAGAAGTCAGAATTAATCTTATGAGGGTAGCCTTGGCTCTTGCTATTTAGCTCAGCACATCAGACTTCAGTTTCATTTAGAATTCCAGGGCAGGCCAGTTGGTTTTTTTCAGTTTGCAGAGTTGAATTGCTTTAGCACCTCTATTAAACAGAAGAGCTTGGACTTGGGACCCTTAGCCATTGCTGACACCAGTAGAGGCCAGGGAGGGCTGTAAGGATTCTAAGTGCTACCCTTCAGAAAGAGAGGCTAACCTCGTGTTTCTCCTGATAGATGCTGGTAGCTGTCCAGAAAAAAGTTAAAGTTCCCATTGCCTTTTCCAGAAAGAGTAATGGGGAGCCCTTGTGTTCCAGCCAACAATCCCTCTTCTCAGTAAAACAAATAGGTTCTAATGTTGGCAGCTTTCTGAGCTGTTGCTGAGAACATAAAGGCTACTCTGTCTTTCTCTGTGGTAAATATACAGCAAGTATTTAACTCATTACTAGATAAGTCACACTGAGATGACTCAGGAGAAGAGGTGTTGGGTACTAGTTTTTAATTTTTTTTTAACATTGATGAATACATTTCTCCTTCATGCTTTTTTTCAGCTCTATTGATGTATAATTGACAAATAAAATGGTAATATATTTAGAGTATACAAAGTAATGATTTGATAAATTTCTCCTTTCTTGATTAATTCAGTCCATGAAAGAGACACAAACAAATATATTTAATAACGGCAATTTAAAGAAGGTAACTAATTAGAGAAATGAATAGTTTAGAGAAAAGATGTGGCAAGGTTCTGAATGTTCACCCTTGGCCAGGTTCTCCTCTACATTTCCCAGCTTTCATGGGCCAGGTTGGGTCATGCACTAACACTGGTCAACAGGAAGATGGACAGGGGTGATCTAGGCCATTTCTAGGCCTGACACAAAATCATCCCACAGTATTCTCTAGCTCTTTTTTTCCTTCTGTGATGATCATGGAGGTCATGTTCCAGTTGGCATGCATTTAAAATGTAAGAGGGCCACCTAATCTGTATCAGGCTTTATGTGATCAAGAAATAAAGTTCCATTGAGGTAAGTCATGGGGTTTTCTGTGTTTTATTGTTGTTGTAGCAAAGCCTATCCTAACCTGACTAATACACAAATCAGATGATATCACCTTATCAGGAAAGACAAGGTATTTTACAAGTCTCCCGAGGTAGCAGACATTGAAATGAGACAGGAGGGTTTCCTATCTCAGAGCTGTCTAGGCAAAGGTCTGCCTTGGCCTTAAGACCTGAGTCTATATATCTGTAGAAATTTCATAGGTCTCTGCATTTAGTTATTACTGAGGAACATAGGCTACAATAACAGGCTTCTGACAAAAAACCAAAATTGCAGCTACAACTTGATGGCAATCAAAAGAATGAATATTTATGTAAAATTTACTCAAGTGCTGGAGTTTTCCAAAGCCACACTAGCCAAGGGTAAATTGTAGTTGTCCAAAGCCTATGTCCTCTACTCCCTTAAAATACACACAAACTGTGCTATTGTAGGATAACTTTTCTAACCTATGCAACCATGCCTGGGTTTACTATAAAGGTTGGGGGGGCTTGAGCCCTCTCAGTGCTGGTCCCCTCCACAGTCTCTGCCTCTCATTCTTCCTGGGCTTGGGTTATAGGAGTAGGAGTGGGGAACTAAAAAACCACCACCACTGGATCTAATGTACTCACATCTCTTAAGATATAAAAAATAATTCCCAGAAACATCCATGTTAAAAAAAGAGGCATTTTCCAACTTGAAATACACTCTGCATGGGGTTTTCCCACCCACAAAGTAGATGTAAAGCAATTATTTAATTAATGAGCAGTGTCGTTAGCTTCTTTTTTCATGTGCCTGCTTTCAAATTCGCCTACTTTTTGACTCTTTACTTCCCCCTGCTCTGTCCAACCAGCTGATAGAAATTAGACTGATGAAAAACGCACTTGCTCCTAATTCAAAGACCTAGTCAGGTCTTTGAGATTATTGCCTAAAAATGAAAGTAATAGAGGCACACACTTGACAAAATTAATATAGAAAGAGATAAACTGAAAACAAAATAAGCCCATTCATCTCAACCTCAAGTGTAAGGCCTGAGAGATAACTACTTTTATTTATTGATGTTTTCATTCTTTTGGTGGCTACTATTATTACGCTAGAAATATGCCTATGCCTTTTTTTTCTTAGTTTCTCAACTTTGGGTAGTGTCTATTGGTTGTCCACTTAGGAAGATGAAGGATTTTGTATACTTACAACTATTATTTTCTACATGCCCTCTTCCTAACAGCTGTATTGCATTTGCTGTAGGGGGAAGGGAGAGGAGAGGACTAGTGTCTGCCCACCTATCCCATTGGTGGTCCTTTCAACAGTTACCCTGATGCCTGCTCCCTGGCCCACTCCTGTTCTCTACTGGTTGAGTCAGAGCTTGGCATCTCCTGAAGACTGTGTCAGTCAAGGGTCTTGTCCGGAAAACAGAACTCATGCCAGGAAGTTCAATTGAGGGAATTTAATTAGAGGAATTAATTACAAAGGTCTTGAAGAGCTGACAGAGAAAACAGGGTGATGAAGCAACTCAGAATTTAGGACCAGAGAGTGTTAGGGGGCGAGATTCCCCAAGTTTAGCAGCTCATGTTTCCCTTTTGTGGGTGCTGGAAATTCAGAGTAGGGTCACCCAGCTGGAGCAAAGCCTCCCGGTAGGAACTGGAACCGTGGGGGTAGATGGAGCTACTGTTGGAGACACTGCCCACAGCTGAGACAGACGGTGAGACATATCCTGGCTTCTTTCTTCTTCCCATCTTCCGAGCCCTTGCCATTGCCTCCCATTGGTCAAAACTGTCCAGAAGCCACTTTGGCAAGGGAGTCTGGGAAATGTAGATTGTAGAGGTCAGTAGGTCTGAGAGACAGAAAGAGCAGGGAGAGGGCTGAAAATGAATCTGCGAGCCAGTGAGTGGATGATTGTGTTAGGGGTTGAATTGTGTCCCCCAAACAGATATGTTGAAGTTCTAACCTCCCAATACCTCAGAATGTGATCTTATATGGAAATAGGGTCATTGAAGATGTAATTAGTTAGGCTAAGATGAAGCCATACTGTAGTAGGGTGGGCCTTTAATCTAGCGTGACTGGTGTCCATATAAGTAGAAGAAAGACAGGGAGACACAAAGGAAGAACACAGAGGCAGAGATTGGAGTGATACATCTACAAGGCAAGGGACACCAAGGATTGGTGTCTGTCATCAGAGGCATGAAACAGATTCTCCCTCATACATCTCAGATGGAACCAACCCTGTGGACACCTTGATTTTAGATTTCCAGCTCTCAGAACTTTGAGAGAATGCATTTGTGCTGTTTTAAGTGGGTTGGTTTGTGGTACTTTGTTATTGCATCTCTCAGAAACTGATACAGATGGACACAGGGCTTTTCTGGGGAGAATGAGCTCACTTCTTATGTGTACTCTGAGCTACAAGTTTCTCAGCAATGGTTTTATATTAATATGATCCTATATAGCACTTCTTGGCTTTCAAAAATATGTAAAAGTCTCTGGCCCACTGATCTCAGTACCGTTATGGGTTTGTTCCATCTTGTTTAAGTGTCATTTTGAAGGAATTCCGTGAAGGAGAGCAAGCAAACACAAGCACTCAACCTACCATCCTAAAGCGGAGCCCTACAGCCCAGCGTGGGTCAGATTCAACGGTTAGGGCTCCCTGGCCTCTTCCTGGTCAGCAGTGGGGTCTTCTGGTCACACATGCAGCGACTATGAGGCATATCAGTCACAAAACAAGGCTTTAGAGGAAAGAAATCACCGTACCCCTGTACTGGAGATGGGATGTTTGAATTTTGCTTTGCTAATTAATATAAATTCTCAAATTAATTGGAATGGTGAGGCTTATCTATAAAGATATCTATCTGATCTATAGAGAGGCCAGTTAAGTCTTTGCTTAAGATTTATATTATTAACTTATCACGGTTCATTGTTAATGTTTTTGAGAACAGTATATGTAATGTTCCTTCAAATATGTTCTGCTCTTTCTCACAGCTAATCAGATTCTGTGTTTCTAGAACCACTATGAGTTCTTAGAAAGCAAACAGCAATAACAGCAACAAACACAAAACCACATGGTACCAGCAGCCTGAAACATGACTGACCACTGGCACTGAGAAAAATTACTAGTTATGCCCGGCCGGGCGGGGCTCAGCGGTTGAGTGTCAACCTGGGATCCAGGAGACCGGGGTTCGATTCCCGGTCAGGGCACATGCCCGGGTTGCAGGCTCAATCAATGACTCTCTCATCATTGGTGTTTCTATCTCTCTCTCTCCCTCTCCTTTCCTCTCTCTGAAATCAATAAAGATATATTAAAAAAAAAAATTACTAGTTATGTGCCTACGGACACCCTAGGTTTACTGTGGCCATGGAACCACAGCTTCTAAAACTCCCATTTGTTCTTATCACGGGCACTGAATCAGCTGTTTAGTAATTGCTTAGAATATTCTTGTCTTATGGGGGAAAATAAAAGTAGTTTTCTGATACGCACATTCCTTCAAAATGACCAATACCAAAGATTTAGAGAATATAAAACCATTATTTTGAATGGTGTTCTTATGTGGGCTCATGGTGTTAAAGTGCATGGTTTTTAAGATCTAAAAGAAAAGAAAAGAAAAAAAGACTTACTCAGGTCTATTCTCTTAGCTGTTTTAAATTATTTTTCTCTACCTCCATGGCAGTAAAATAATTTCCATTGGAAACACTCCTCTCCTTGAAAAGCAACATTTTGCTGTTTTGCTTGTGGGGAAGGAGAAAACAGGGACTTATTTCAAGGATTCTCTCAACAAGACTTTCTCTGTTGTGATCCCTGGGGGTTCTGCACATATTTGCTCATTTGTGCAGAATGGATTTGGTTGGGTGATAAAAACTGTACTTGTGTCTAAGGCTTGAGCTGGTTACATTTGCTTGATTTTATTTGAAATTTATGATCTTTACAATACTTGTGTGTTCCCTCGGATGGGAACCGCTGCCTAGCTTCGGCAGTGTCCGTACCTGAAAGCCTATAATACTTTGTGAATGAGAGCTCTGAGAAAACCTGGCCTCAGAGCCCCCGAACAGAAGGCTGGTCCCATTACTGCTGAGGTGGCTTTCTGGCTCCTGGAAGAGCTGAGGCTTCGTTCCCAACAGCATGTTCCCAAGTGTTCTCATGTCATCTCCAGTTCCACATCCCAGTTCATGCCAGAGTGCAGGCTGTTAGCTTACCAGAGAAGCATGTCCACCTGGCAGGGCTCCAGGTTCACCCCACTGCCCCGTGTAAATGCTGGTTATAGTCACCTGGGCTTTAGTTCATGGAGTCCTAGGGCTTTGACCACAGAGTCTCCCTTACACTCTGTTTCTACTGAGCCTAGAGCTCCAGACTCAGTTTCCCTATGATACTTTCTTATAACCTTCCATGCCAATATGCTCAAGGTGTCCCACCTTTTGCTCTAAAGTTTCCTTAATCAATCACTTAATTAAAATTTAGAAAGTGCTTACCTTGTGTGTTGCCCTTTGCTAAAGCATGGGAGAGCCACCGAGAAATACGTGATTGGTTAATTCAATGCCCATGCCCAAATCCCTTTTCCTTGTTTACCTCTACTTTAGATACTGGAAAAACCAAATATTTGTTTCTGTAGCCTTTTTGCTGCGAACAGGGGCCAAGTGACACAGTTTTAATTGAGACAGAATTATAGCAGGGCCAGCATCTCTGCTATTCCTTCCAGATCAAAGCAATAGCTAACTCAATATTTTTAATATTTGCCTGATATTTCATAGTATGTATGTACTACATTTACCCAACCACTGCCCAAGTGATAGTTATTTCCTATTGTTCCCAATATAACAATGCTGACATATTCTTATGTACTGGTGCTTTATTTCATTTAGCATATAGTCCCAAGTGCTCTATCACTTGTTCAAAATACATATGTATTTATATTTCAAAAACTATCGACAGGTAGTTTTTCAAAAATATAGCAGTAGCTATGTATAAGTGTGCTTCTTTCCCTACATCCTTGTCAGCACTGGAGGTTATTTCTTTTTTTCTTTGCCAATCTAACAAACGAAAAGAGACCATCAGTATTGCTTTAATTTTCATTTCCCTGAATTCATTTGAAATTGTTCATTGTAAGTTTATTGGCCATTTGGAGATCCTTGTCTGTGAATTGCCTTTTTATATCCTTTGTCTATTTTCCTAAAGGTTTGTTTGTTCTTTTTCTTACTGACTTGTAGGCACTGTGTTGCATGTTAGTGATACTACTCTGTGCCGGTCAGGTGTATAGCAAATATTTTTCCAGTTTACTCTTTGTCTTTTAAATGGCAAATGACATAAACAGCTTTTTGAAGCAATGAATATAACCAAATGTCTTTCCTCTCTGACTTTTTTGTGTAGAAAAGTCTACCCCACTTCAAGGAGTTTATTTTCTGGACTTGAATTTTTGTATCTTTATTTGTAGGAATGTAGGTGTTATTAATTTAGCTAAGAACAATTGAGGGTCATCTCACCAGCACATAGGAAGTCACCTTACAGTATTATAGCAGGGCCAGCATCTCCACTGTTCCTCCCAGATCAAAGCTATAGCTAACTCATCATTTTTAATATTTGTCTGATATTTCATAGCATGTATTTGGGCCTGGACTGAATGTTCCCCCCATATTCATATATTAAAGCTCTAAGCTCTGCTGTGACTATTTGGAGAAAGTCCCTTTCTGGAAGCAATTAAGGTTAAATGAGGTCATAAGAGTGGAGCTTCAATCCAGTGGAATCATCTATAGGAAGAGACATCGGAGAACTTGTGTTCTCCCTCAGTCCATGCACAGAGGAAAGACCATGCGAGTTACAGGAAGGTGGCGGCCACCTACAAGCCGAGAAAAGAGGCCTCAGAATGAGGTGACTTGATCATGGACTTCCAGCCTCCAGAACTGTGAAAAAATAAGAGCCTGTCGTTTAAGCCCCCCAAGTCTGTGGTACTTCCTCATGGCACCCTGAGCTGACTGACTCAACATGCAATCAAGCTCTGATGTCCAGAATCAAATACTCATTCTGTGTGTGGATACTAGAGGTTATTTGAGTCCAAGTTAAAATATTTTTTAAGGATGGAATTACCATTTCTCCATTTCTCCCAAACCAAGGTAGCCTTTGTCTCTGAGGAAAAGATGTCTAGAGCCTGAACTCCAAGGAGAATACAGGAACACCTTGACTTCTTATTTAGCAGGATGCTGGGTCCCTTCCTCCTCTGCCAGCTGTGGGAGAACATGGGCCAAGAAAACAATGGTCAAGTAAACCAAATTCTTGGGAGAGTTATAAAGCACAGAAAAAACACATCTCAACTTTAACCCAGCTTCATGAAATCCCAGTTATGGTTTCCTCACAGCGAGATGACATGGAATGACTCGAAAGAAGCTCTTCCTACCTGCTGGTGTCCTTGTTTCAGGGTACATTTGAGAGACTGGATACAAGTGGACAATGGCCAGACCATGGATGAAAATAGAACTCTGACCTGCAAGCTGGCTAGGAATCCAAGCCCTTTACCTACAATAAACAAGCGGGGAAGCCAGACCTGCAGATTGCTATCTCTAGTAACAATCCAGGAAGCTAAAGAATGACTTCTATTACAATTGACCTCAAATGGCTGCAATTTGGTTAATAACTCACAACTTCCCTAATTTTTATCACTGCTGCCAACTTGGGACCAACCAGAGAAAGTCAAATATGCACCCCACAGCTGATGACACCGATGCCTCTCCTCCCTTTAGCCCACCTATAGCTTCCTGCGGCCATAGCCTCCTTCTGGACACATCGGGAAGCCTTCCCTTTTTTTTCACAAAGGCTTTCTCCATCCTCTGTCAAATGCTAATGCAAGTGACAATGCCCGACTCCCTTGTTATAGCAACTGAATAAATAGCCTTGAATTGTTCCCTTTTAGTTGGTCTTTGTTTGTTCCCACAATCTTCTCATCTATTCCCTAGGCCATCTGAGAGATTCTTTTCCTCTCTAACTGTGCTCTGAAACATTTTCTCTTATGTTTAGGATGAAGATAGTTTCTGTGTGTGTGTGTGTGTCTATGTGTGTGATTGTAAATTGGGAAAGTACACATGGTGCAGTGTAAAAAAAATCATGCTGGACTTTTGTGAAAACATAAACTACCCCTTAATATGAGGAAAAAGTACATCAAGCGCCCAAAACAGAAAATTATCCCATTTTTTGGTAAATGTGGACTTTGAATATAGCACACTGGGCTCACGTCCCCAGAGTGATTGTTCTAGGACAGTGACGTGTCCACGGGGCCCCCCATCACCTGTTTCTGGTCTCTCCCATCCCCTTGTCACTTTTTCAAAGGTATTTAGAGTGACTAGAGCCTGTGTTTCTGAGTTCCTGGACCTGACCCCTGGCAGTCCTCAGCACGCCTGTCTTCACTGTGACATTGTCTGTTACGCTAAGCTGGTTGTGTGCCTCCAGGGTGTCCCCTTGGGAACTGGGCATGCAGTATAGGCACTTGTTTTGCTCCAGCCAGTGCAAGAGGCATGAGGAATGCCTCAAAGGAGGCTTTCAAACTGCTGATCTTGGCAGTTCTGCTGTTTTGAAAGACAACAGAACAGTGGGAAGGAGGAAACTTTCATTCCCTTAGAGCTTCTCTGCTTAACTCTGGAAACAATAGTAACAAAGTGCATTTGGGGGGGAATTGTTTGAACTAGGTCCTCAGCTGCATTGCTTGGAATAGGTTTTTTAAAAAAAACAAAAACATCGACAAAAAAGCTCTCCACTGAATTCAGACCAACTCAATACTCATTATAGTCTGTGGTATTTTTTCCTCATTAATATAAATGAATAACTCGCTAATAAATAGAAAGCCATTTAAATGAATTTGGAACCTGTGAGATTTCTGATTTAACCCTATAATCGACTTCATTGGCAGACTTTAAATGATTGGATGGAAAATGAAGGTTCCAAGGTGCCATTTACTATTCAATAGCTTGTCTCTTATTGTAGGTGGGGAGGGGTACCTCTCAGAGTTCATCTCAACAATACCTACCCAGATACCGACACTCAACAATGCTCAACAAAGCACTGTATTTTGATTCATTAGCAGTTTTCCAGGAGGATGTTGAGAATGGCCGAATGAGTTAAATAACCCACGGTTAGGAATAGAAGAGTTAACACAAGCACGGTGAACTTATCACTGTTCATCTTTAGATAGTGGTCAGGCAGCTGCCATGGACTGGAGACGCTGGGTGCAGTCCAGTGACAATTGGGTTGGACATTGTGGTTCCTGCCGTGTGTGTAGCTATCTCCTGTAACTCAAGAATGCTCTTTAAAACTGTCTGGCTATTGTTATAAACAGCTTATAGACTTTTAAGGAGAGGGGTCTGGAAAGAGGTCAATAAGTGAAATTAGTGGAAAAAATAAAATAAGTAGCCTTTCAACATATCACCCCCGCAGCATTGCACCCTGAGTCGTGGAAGAGAGTGGTTGGCCGCTGTCCCCTCAGTGACTGTCAGCAGGTCAAGTACACACAGAATACAGAAAAAATGTGTAATACAGGCCTTCAGTGTAAATCTGAATAATTATGCATTCTACTCTGGCATTGCCTTATCCTACTCCGGGTGCTTCTCTCGTTTCTCCCTGGCAGGCCTGGTCCTTGATTCTCTGGGAATCCCTGTGGCCACCCCGTGGTAGCCAGTCTGTGTCTCTGACTTTTACCTTCACCTCTTTCCCATGGCCTCTCAAGTCTTGGAATCCCCTTTACTCCTGATGAAGGCTCTCTCCTTGACTAAACTCTAGTAAGGACCTTCTGAGTGTTCTTTCGGAGTAGGCCTCGTCCTTGACCCTGTCCTTGGCAGGCTGAGTGCAGTTTTAGCAAAGAATCCTGCCTAGGCAGTTTGTCAAGAACTGCCCCACCCTTGGTATCCAGTCAAGCTCCTCTTCCCTCCACCCACCCTCGACGCCTCACCAGTTCCTCACCGTATTTCCACCCACTCCTGTGCCTGCCCAGTGGCTATAGATTCCCGCGTTTCTGTTACTCGGAGCTCCGTTCATTCTCGCTCCCCTGTGGCAGTTGTCTTGGGTAAAGGCTTCTTTGCTGAATTTACTTCACAAGTGTGGGAATAATTCCTCTTGAACACCCCTCAACCTCAGGGTCCCGCCTCTCCCGCACCTGGAGCTCTCAGTTCTTCAGCTCTCCCTCTTCTTCGGGTTCATCTGGGTCGGCTGTTGGGTGCTGGGCGTTGAACCCCGCGGGATGGAGGGGAGGAGAGGAAAAGGGGCTTTCTCGGTGTCTGCTCCCAGGGCCTGGGGGAAGGGTGAGCAGAATGGCACTACTGCCCAGGCTCATGGTTCTGTGGTGTCTGCCTGCCTTCCTTTCGTTTCAAGAGTTCCTGTCCTTTTTAGTAGCCTTGGTCTGAGCTCCCAGGAAAAAAGGGGGGAAACCCCAACAACTTCCACTGTGATGCTGAAAGACCTCATCTTGCGACATTGAAAAATACCAAAATTCTTTTCTGCCACCGAAGAGTTACCCTCTGTGTGGAATGGAATTAGAAATAAGATGATTTGAAACTGGTACAATGAAAACAACCAAAATGCCTTGCTAATTATTGATGCTGTGGAAAAACCATAGGTCTGAGGTCAGACGGATCTAAACATAAAGCCTAGCTCCCTCCCCATGTCCCCTGCTGGGACCTTAAGCAAGCAGGTTGACTTCTAGAGCCCCGGTTGCCTTACCTGCAAAAAGCTTTATCTCACAATGTCTGTGAGATAAATAAGTAAGCATCTGACACAGGGTTTGGCACGCAGTTTACTTTTTAAAGTTTATTCCCATTCCCTAATCCGCATTCTGTTTGGGGAGGCTACAGTCTGTGGGGGTCTATCATGGAGCCTGGAAAAAGATACAGTTCAAAAAGTACTTGATGTTTACGTTCAAGTTTTATTTTGTTATTTTCTTTGATAGTAATATTATATTTTGACATTTCACAGTATTTTTGTATGTTTTTAATATTTATGAGGCAATAATATTTCTCCAGTTTAAAATAAAGGACATTTTAAAGCACAGTTTATGTCATCTGAGCTACATATTTTTAGACACAGTTTAGTAGAATGTAAAGTGATGTAATAATAAAGTAAATGATTACAGACATTGAAACTGTATAAGTTTTTAAAGAAAAATGTAAACATATACAAAAGTAGAGGTAAGAGTGTAATGAACTCTCAGGTAGCTATTTGCCAATCTTATTTTGTCTATTGACCACCCTCCAATTCTCTCCATCCCCTTTGCTGAAATATTTTAAAGCTAATTCCAGACCTCGTAACTTAGTTGTTTTTCTAACAAATAAGGAACTCTTCTTATTTTAGATAATCACATTAGTATTATTATATCTAATAAAATTTAAAAATAATTCCCTATTCCTTATACTTCTTTACATTTTTTCACTATCCACTCAGTGTTCAAATACTCAGGTTGTGTCAAAAACATTTTTTCATAGTTGACTTGCTTAAATCAGGATCCAATTAAGATCCACACATTGTATGTGGTTGATATGTTCCTTCAGTCTCTTTTAATCTGTACCATTCCCCCTTCCCCTCCCTGCCATTCATGCTATTCCTTTTGTTGAAGAAACCAAGTCAATTGCCTTAGAGAATTTTCCCATGACCTTTGATTGCATTATTTTGGTTTCATTTAACATAGACTTCACCCCCTGTATTTCTTCTAACTGGTTAGTTAAATCTAGAGTCTTTATCATATCCAGGCTCATTTTTTTTACAGCAGGAGCTGGTACTTTCTATTGACGACATCAGGAGACACAGAAGATCTCTTTTAGTGAGTTTTCAACTAAGCACTGAAGAGAAAGGGTATTTTGACCCTAACCCAGGATAACATAACCCTTCCCCACATATATTTTGAAACGGATATGGACTCTGGAGGCAGACACACTTGAGAAAATATACTGAACCGCGTGACCAGACGTGACACAATGGCTTTTACTTCATTGGGTGCTGGATACTTTTGTTTCCTATAAATATTCCTGAGCTTTGTTCTGGGATACAGCTAAAGTACTTGGAAAGAGTTTGCTCCTTTTGGGCCTTGCTTTGAAGATTGGTAGATGGGCCCAGAGCAGTGTTAACCTAGGGCTAATTTGGTGCCACTACAGGAGTGAGACCTGTGTGTTCTTTACCCAGGGCCCACGAATCATGAAGATTTCCTAGCGCGCTTTCCAGGGATTTCTTGCCGCTTTCCAATCCTTCCTCTGGCCTTCAGAGCACCACTGCCCAGTGTTTGGAGAAGGCCCATCTGCCTCAGAGGGGTGTCTCTCTGAGCTCCCTCCCTGCCTCCAGTCTCGGGCAGACTTTCCAGTGGACTCAATGAAGGCCTTTGGGAAGGAGCTGGCTTTTTGGCTGGCACTACTCAGGACTCTAGACCATCATGTGAGCCTACGTGACTCCTCCTACCCCTCTGCCAGGTACAAAAGCTGTTAAGGATTACTTCCTTCCCAAGGAGAATTTGTCTTTGGGACTTTCTGAAATTAAGTCCATTTAGGTTTGGCCTTTTAATAACTGTGATTCTTGTAGCTTATCTTGTTTATTTCCATTGTTAGGGTCCCTATAATGATTTAAAATTTTCTTCAAACAACTTAGTCTAAAACAAAATCTTGCATGAAACCCGAATACATACAATGAATCAAAGCTGAATCTTCCGTCTATACATGGTGTGGGGAAGGGGGTCCTCACAGGCTATTTCCTTGCCCTCTGCAATGACTTCTTAGAAAAAATTTCAGGTTATTTGAAAGTTACTTGAATGATCATCAAGTATTAATCTTTTGTTTGGGGCTCTGGTCTTGACTGTATAGTTTGCTTTTCTCCGTATTTTCAGTGTTGAATCCCCTCCTTCTTACATGCCTCTGCCTCTGCTGTTTCCATAGGATTCTTGCCTCTCTCCCAATTGAAATCACTTACCCCTGAGAGTCCCCCTCACCCTTAAGGATGTTCGCATCTCAAGAACTGTCAGGGCACTTACCATTTGGGCCATCCAATCTAGACGGCCACTGCGGTATGTCTTCTCCTGGTTTGGTGAGTGTTACTCTTGGCTCTGTAGCTGGACATCTTTCCTCTAGACAGGGACTCTGTTGGAACTTGTCTTGTCTTGCTTAGACTGGGAGGGACAGGTAGGCTGTGCATGTTTGCTATAGAAGAGTGAGTCTGTCTTTTGCTTGATGACTATGTTAACTATGAATGTTCTATGTTCATGAATTAACATCTTTATCCTGAAGCCCACATGGTTTTTGCTTAAAATGGCCCTTATTTCAGATCACTGTCAGCCCTTGTGAGTCAGGTGACTGCCTTTGCTTCCACAGCTATGCCATGGGATGCTGGGGTTCATGTGTCTTTTTAGTATTAGTGATGCCTGAAAACCCACCACACAGATATTTTAACTGCCCTGCTTCCCCCATCCTTCCTCCTCTGAACTGCTCGGTTACCCATGCTAGCCTGGTGCTCCATTGAGCCTTGCCTCAGTGGGTAGAGTGGCTGGGTTCCAGAACCACACTTCAGTTGGATTAATGCAGCTAGAAGAGGCACCAACTGAGAGTGTGTCTTTTCCCTGATAGGCCCTGAGCTGTCAGCGACACAACTGGCCTATAGCAAGGTGGCACCTAGAATATCTAGGCAAGCTCTCAACATGTAATTGTGAGGATTTAGAACTGATGTGTTACTTTTGATTCAGCCTGATTGCTTTACCCAGAAACAGCTATTTCCAGACATCTCAGACTCTAAGAGATTTCTGGGAGACGTCATGCCTTCCTCCATCCTCTGGGAAATGAGAACTTTTACCTTTTTCTTCCCTGGGATAACTCAGCCACCCCCTTCCTCAAATATTTCCTTTCTGAATCTGGGGTCTGTGATGGTGATAACAATACCTCCCTGATAGAGTTGCTATGAAGATTAAAAAAGACATTAGCCTTGTTTAAATTCTATGCATGTTCTTCAATATGCATGTTTTTCAAAGTCTTTCATGCACGTTACGCATGTTTTTATGCATGTTTTATGTATGTCCATCAAGCCTTTTAATGAGGTAATTGGGGCCATAGGAAACATAAATCAACATCAGCAGGCTGGTTTCCTTAGAAGATCCAGACTTCGGGAAGTGTAGCTCCAGGTTTTAGCTCCATAGACTGAATCCTCATTGCAGCATTCAGATCAATTCCGTGGCCCAGCACATCTGGAGGAGGGGTACACGGGCCCCAAAGTTGCAAGGATGTGAAGGTTAGATGGTGAAAGACCCAAATGTGTACACTTCTAACTTGGGAGGAGTTGTTATTTTATTGTCTACAGCCTTTTTAACCTAAAATTTCTTTCATCAGATGTACATCTCTCCCTTAGAAAACAAGTCCCCTCCGCCTCTTTTAGCAGCATTCGGGCCCGTGCGTCCATTCTGCTTGCACTGATTCACTCTCCGCCTTGGCATTCCACAGCTCTGAGCTACACACTGATCAAAGCTGAAATTCAAAACCTACCCAGCAATCAGTCGGTAGACTGGGCCTGTATTAAACAACTCCAAATGAAATGTGTTTTGGGGTGTGTGTAACTTCAAGTCCAGCTTTAACCTTTCATTAACTGGGTGAGTCCTGCCTTCTGGTAATGGGTGTGGGCACAGGTAGTCAAATTACTGTGTGGATCTCCAGGAAGTTTAAAGTAAGACAGTGTGTTCTCTCCTCTGCTTTGCAAAGGGAGTTATTGTTCAGATTCCTTGGGACTTGGGTTGCACTCTTTGGGCACTTTATCATCTCCATCCTGAAATGAAACCTCTTAGGTAGTGGAAGGGCTGAAACCTTGGTTGGCACAACAGCAGTGGAGCAAACCTGCCCTCTTACCAGCTCGATGGGCGAGGGGATTTACTGCTCATGTAGATAATATTCAATGTAGTTAGACATTGTCAGCACATCCTAGTGTAAATACAGTGTCCTTCCTTGACTTTCCCAAGGGAAAAACAGATCTCCTCACATTTACTTTCATTTCTCAACTACAGCTTCTAAAGCATCTCTTCTCATAAAGGGGGTTGAGACATTGATCTTTAAAGGTCCCTATTGCTAGGTGGACTTAAGAATGTAATCTCCCATGCAGTTTAATTGTTTATACATGGACATGTTTACAAACGCATGCGTTATTTTAAATGTACATACAGAGGAAATGAGGCATATCTGCAGGAAATAAGTATTTACTGCTTAATGCATTAGTATCAGCTTGGATTATAGTGACAATGGCTCCTGAATATCCCCTAAGGAAGGAATGAACTAAGCTTCGCTGTAACCAGTTTTGTGCTTGACTTTTTTTGTTTTTTCTCTTTCTGCATACCTGGTTTGCTTGTTTCAAATGAGTTATGCACATGAATAGTCTCCACCAAAGGATCAAGGCAGATTATGTTCCCAACCATAAATAATTAATCACCCATGTTCCAAGTGCCTAAAAACAAACGATCACACATCTAAAGAAGCCCGGCAATGAGACTAAACAAAGATAAAATGTTCAGGTAACAATGAGTTTATAAGTCATTTCTGGCCAAGAAAGGGGTCTATCAGTGTTCCTATCAATGCTCATGGATACCCACGGCAGCACACTTGGATTGACCCAACTAGAAAGGTATCTTCTGCTTATGTAGAGAGTGACCTTGCCATGAAACTTCAGTGCTAGCAGGAATTTTATAATCAGTCCTCTAGCTCATTTTATAGTAGAGTCAATGATTTTTTTGGTGGCTGCCATTATAGCTGTTGCCTTGTGGCTGGAAGGGAAGCTATGTTCCTGGTATCCTCACAACACAGATGCACTTTTCATAAGAAAACATTCACAAATGAAAGTGAGCACAGTTACAAACAAATTGCTATTGTATCCCAGTTTGCATATAGGAGGGGCTAAATTGGCTTTCTTGTTGGATGAGGAGCTTAGTTTGAGACAATATGAGTTTCAAGCAATAGGGGGTCCTTGTTATCCCCAAATTCATTAGAGGAGTCCCTATAGTTATGAGGTTGCAGGATACACAAGGAAGCCAAAGTCAGAGGGAAGCAAAAACCATCAAAGCCTGAAAGAATTCACTAATGACCTGACCGCTTGAGAAATTGGTCCTTAGACAAGCAACTGTCTCAGCTTAACACTAGAATATTTCTTAGCTCATCACATCAAGGCCTTTGTGGCCTGTCTGTTGCTGATGCTCAAATGTTGTTAACATACAACAGTAAAATACAAATACAAAATATTCAGGAACTCATAAAGTTGATGAAAGTAATGTCGGAGAATTGTTGGAATCATACTCACAGTTTTGAACAATGAGAATCTGGTAGAATTAACTTGATGAACAATTGAAGGAGAAAAATCTAGTCTAGGTAAGACCAGGATATATTCCTACGCAGACAATGACTTGATTATCAAAGGATTAAGGGAAGCATAGAGGAAATTAATGATGTCCTAGATTTTTTCCTAATTACTTTATGACCACACTGAAAAAAACAAACATAAATATGAACTATGTCTTATTAGGTTTTCAAATAAATTAAACTATGTCTTAATTTATTTGAAAAGCAATAACTTGCCCCCCTAGCAAAAAGCCCTCATGCAATTGATCTTTTTAAAAAAATATCAATTTTGTTATATGTAATATTAATTTATCTTCTATAAATTTTAGTTTTATCCTTTAAGATTAAGTTCTTATCAAGCTGATTTTATATTTAGTGTAAAAATTTGGTCCCCATTTTATGAGACTGACGTGCTACCTACTGCGCTAATGAGGCACCTTGGTCCCCATTTTAAAAGGATTCACTTTGACCTTTTAACCAATGTGTGGCTTTATCTTTATTCAGGAGAAATTTGGCATTACAGTCCTCTAGTAAATTGAAGACGAAAAGTGAATGCCCTTGGTAACTTTTCTCATCTGGGTACTTTGAGATCTCTGAGATAAATATCTGTCTATCTGGAGGTATCCAGAAATACAAATTATCCACAAGAGACTTGCTACTTTAATGGGCACTAGTTGTAACACAGAGTTCTGGCCCCAAATCACTTTCAGGCCCTCTTTATGGCAAGAAAGGGAGGAGCCTGCAAATCCTAGAACCTAGAAGGTGTTCCTGCTGTGGCCTGCCTTCTCCACCCTCATCTCTCCCTTCTCTCTACCCTGAGCATCTCCCCCCCCCCCCCCATCCCCTTTCCCTATACAGGGCACTGTCTTTCCTGGCCCTAAGACATTCTGGTAGCAACAGCATCCGTCCTGATAATTGCCTGAGATGTCATTGAACTTTGGATATTCACAACCAGATGGGAATTAGCCATGTTCCATCTTCAGGTACAAACATAGTCACACGTCTTTTGTTTCATTTCTCTGGTGACACCCTAGAGCCGCCATTTCCCTCACTGAGCAGGAAGTTTCCATTTCTTGCTCTTGATTTCACCTATCCCCACTTCCACAGTTACTTAAGTATCCTGGGGCTAGTTTAGTTCAAAGGGTCTGTCATGCCTCCAAATTCCAGCAGGTAAAGAAGTGTAAAGTCTGATTAGCCTGTAGTGGGCTTCACTTAATGGCTGCCATGATTCATTTTTGCCTTATGGTAGTTTCACTGTTGAAAATGGTCCTGCACAGTTCAGTGTGCCTTGTCCAATGCTTTAAGGATGTCGCTTCTCCTCGAGATCTGCCCAATCGCTGTGCAAGAGGGCCTGTGTCTGGATGGTTTGCTGCATCTGCCATCCGTGTTCCCTCCACCCTCCTTTCCCCATCCATTTGGTGCAGGAGTTGAGTCTGGGTTATCAATCTGAACTCCCCACTTCTTGCTTTTGGTTTCCCCTTTGAGACTCATGTGCTCCTTTCCTACCAACAGACTTCAGTTAAGAGCCTTCCAATCTATTAGATAACTCCCCAATAAAATGGAACCTCAAGAAGGTGGTTTTCCTGGCAGTGAAGAGAACCACAAAATCTGCGAACTTACAAGGAATCATCTAGTCCAAGCCCTTTATTTTAGAGAGGAAGAAGAAAGAAAGAAAGGCAAGGGCCCAAAATATAATATCTGGTCAATAGGAGATCTGGGACCAGAATTCCCCAATTTTAGCACAGCTCTCTATATAAACCAGTTTAATATCATGGCACAGTCAATGAGACTCTTCCCAGAAAGCTGCATCTTATATTTTGTTTGCCTGGAGGACAATTAAAACAAGCCATGGGCTTCTTGGAATTGTGGGGACATCCTTTTACATGCTCCGCTTTGTCACATGTGGTGACAGTATTAGACAGTAGGTGAATATTGAAGCTACTTTCAGAGCGTATACTTTTTATACCACCCCAAACTTATTTTTATTATTTCAAATGTCAACCAACATTTTTTTAAAAACAAAAGGTGAGGGGTAGTGAAATACAGAATTGTCATATATATGTGTTTATGTGTGCTAGCCTGTGTTGAGTGGGTTCCTCTAGGACCTGTAATTCCATGTCTTGGGCCCAAAACACTGAGGTTGTGTTAAGATGGCAAATTGGAAGTACTTATGTAATGCTGTCTTCTGATAGCTCTTCATGTGTCTTCATGTAGAATCTTATTTCTGGTTAGTTCTTTGGGTTTTCTCTCAGGCTGTGTAGCTAGTTTCCTTCCCTTATCTCAGAGCTGTACTTCTCCAAGCTTGAAAACACAACAGCAAGAACTAGTTCATGGGTCCAGATTTTCAGTAACTGTTGGTCACACTTCCTATGCTGCAGACCCCTGGGATAGGCACCTGGGGCACTTTGGCAAATTTACCCAGGAGGTTTCTGTGAGGTGCAGTTGGATCAAACCAGGTTTAGGACTGCCTTCCCCTGTGAGTGGCGCCTACCCACTGTACATGGCTTCACTAAGAACAGGGAGAGCAAGCCACTCAAATGACTCCTCCCTGAACTCCCAGAAAGTCTCTCCAAAGCCTCTTCAAACTGTGGGGCTCACCCAGACAGGCAAGAGACTTTTACATTTTCTTGCTAAAAAAGTTTTCAATCTGTCTTGTTATGTACCCTGCTACTTTTTTTGCCTTTGGACCCAGCTCAGTGCGTGGAACATAATAGACACTTGGGGAATACTGTTTGATTAAAAATTTTTTAAAAAAATTAGTGACCCAATTAGATGGAAAACTCTGCCCTGGGCTAAAAGAGAAAAACAGGAGGTGAGCAATGGAGGTGGGTGAGGGTTGGGTGTGCCATGGGCAAATATGAGTGTTGGGAGTGGTTAATGTTGATTGCATAGATGAATTTAGACATTTGATAACCCTGTAAATACACAAGTGTACAGTTATATAAATGGCACACTTAGCTTGTAGTTTTAAGGTGCTAAAATAACTATGAAAAATGAAAGAGTCCATCAATCAAATGGTCGTGTTGCCCATGTGAAAGTCAAACACCGATTTGAGGGAAGTTTTCCCCTCTGAATAGAGCTTTTGTTTTGCGGCGCAGCACTGTGGTGCCAGCTGCCAGTGTCAGGCACGCTTGGCCGTCTGGTGATTACGGGGTGCCGCAGGCCCCTGGTGAACAGTGACGCAATGTAAACTGGCTGGGCCAGGGCGCCGGCTCAGCACACATGGGATACAGGCGGGGACTGAGGCTCTAGCCATCCAGGCTACCAGGTCACTGTGTCTTCTTCCAGGCATGGCGTAGGTGGTTGGAGAGACAAAGAAATAGAATAAATGTGAGGGTAGGTCCCATTTCATGATCTCACCAATTTCAAGGCAATTCCTTTTTGAGTTGTCCTGGGGGAAGACACATTTATGTATCTGTGTAGTATGCACTTATTTAAAGACTCAGTGGTTAAGCTGAACAATGGCCCCAAAGACATCTCAATTCTAATCCCAGGCACCAGGGAATATGCTACTTTACAGGCAAAGGTCCTCTTCAGGCCTCCCCGCTTATGTCCCTCTCCCTCCTCTCCTCCCCCTCTCTCCTTTTTCACCTCTCTCCTCCCCTCCTCAACCCCTCTGTCTCCTCCCCTGCGTCCTGTCCCCTCCCCACTCCTCCCCCTCCTGTCCCCTCCCCCCTCCCCCTCCTGTTCCCTCCCCCCTCCTCCTGTCCCCTCCCCACTCCTCCCCCTGCCCCCTCCCCACTCTTCTTCCTGTCCCCTCTCCTCCTCCCCCTGTCCCCTCCCCACTCCTCCTCCTGTCCCCTCTCCTCCTCCCCCTGTCCCCTCCCCACTCCTTCTCCTGTCCCCTCTCCTCCTCCCCCGTCCCCTCCCCACTCCTCCTCCCCCTGTCCCCTCCCCACTCCTCCTTGCCTTCCTCCCCTGCGTGTTTGCTTGTAGCCAGCATTGGCTCACTGGACGCTGGCATTCCCGTGAGCGCTGCGGGGTGAGGGACAGCGGTGGCAAGTGGGGCTTGCCTTGCACCCTCCCCCCCTCCTTTCCTCCCTGCCTCAAGCGGGTAGGGGGGCGGCATCTGCACAGTGCTGGCTGCAGAGTGGCCTGCCGTGGCACCTGCTCACACCTGTCCTTTGGGGGCAAAACCCAGGATTCTGGGGCTTTTTTGAACTCCCTCTCTGAGAACACCTGTGTTAGTTTCCTAGGCCTGCGGAACAAATTAACAAATTACCCAAACCGGGGGCTTCAGGTTCTTGTCATGCTCCTTAGTTCTCGTGCTGTTATGGGCTGTATGTTTGTGTTCATGTCCCCACCCCCTCTCAACAAACTCACATGTTAAAGCCCTAACCCTGAATGTGATGGTGTTTGTAGAGGAGGCCTTTGGGGGTGATTAGGGTTAAATGAGGCATTGAGGGTGGGGCCCTCATCATGGGATAAGAGCCTTTATAAGAAGAGAAAGAGACCAGACCATGACCCTCTCCCCCTCCCCCTCCCCCCTCCCCTCCCCTCTCCTCTCCCCCTCCCCCTCCCCCTCCCCCTCTCCCTCTCCCTCTCCCTCCTTTCCCCCTCCCTCTCCCTGCCATGTGAAGACACAGTGAAAGGTATCCACCTGCAAGCCAGGAAGAGTCCTCTCACTAGGAACCAAATCTTCCAGCGGGCACCCTGATCTTGGGCCTCCCAGCCTCCAGAACTGTGAGAAACAAATGTCTGCTGCTGAAGGCCCCGGCCTGTGGTATCTTGTCACAGCAGCCCGAGCCGACTAAGACGAGTGCCTCATGAAGAGACCCTGCGTGACTCAGGCCCTCTGTCTGAGGCAGGCTCCAGCGCAGGCCTCGTGAGGGTCAGGCCTGGGATGTCAGCTGTGCGTGTTCATCTCCTCAGGTCCCAGGGCCCTGTATGCTTGTGTGTGTGTGTGCGTGTGTGTGTGTGTGTGTGTGTTGTATTTTAATAAGAGGTGGAGGTCTAACCCAAAGGGCCTCCTCTGTAATGGTGACCCTTGAAGCTTGACTGCATACTGCTGAGACACCCCAAGTGAGGCTGCCTCGTTTCTTCTGGGATGGAGCCCCACCAGCTTAGGAACCTAGGAGAACTCAGAGGCGTTGTCCGCATTCCTGCCGGGACTCTGGCGATGGTAGACAGCACACGGCATTCTGAGCTGGTGCAGAGGGGACCCGCTGACATGCAGGGGCGGTGCATCCATGGAGGGAGCGTGCACTAACAGCCCTAGGACACTCACTGCAGCTCTGTCCCTCATTGTGAAGGCCAGACCCATGGGTTTATGCTTGTTTTACTTTGTTGTTTAAGCTGCTGAAGCACACGCACTGTTTCATGATGAGCTGAGGCAGCCAACATATGGCTTCTAGACCTCCCTTGTTGAATCTGTTCCAACTCGGAGATGTAACAGCCCCTCCTCAAGTGTAAAGAAACCCCTTTGCTCATGTAACTGAAATTTTAAGTACCACTCAGGTCTGGTTTCAAGTTTGGCAATAAAACAAAAATCTTTCTCACAATTTCATAGGTTTAGTCTCTCTGGTATATTTCAAGTAAGTGCAGTTAGCTGAACCCTCTAGTATTTCTGGAGGTGAAATGAATGGGAGCAATTCAGCCTCTCCAGCCCCATAGCATCTTGCTTGCCTGCCTGGAATCACAGCTGTGGGAATGTTCTGGCTCCTTTTCCTGCACGAGAAAGCTTGATTACGACAGGATACGGAAATACGAGTTAGACATGTATATTTGAGAAGTAACATTGACCGAGCCATAACATATATAGGTCTATAAGTCTCTAAAAGTCTTTGATGGGAATGAGCTTGTTTACTCAAATCTCCTAATCTTCCCATTTTAAAGAAGGTTCGTCACAGTACAGTTTACATGTGTTTCAGGTTCCAAAACAAACAGAACTGAGAGTTTCAGATCACCAGAGAGAAGTACAGCAGCTGGCGCTTAATGAAAGTTTATAGCGACTCACAGAAGATAGGCAGGAAGGGGTTAAATGGCAGAAACAAGACCCCACAGCAGTTAACCCACCTCCCGGGACCACTCTGCTGGGGTGTCTGAGAAATACAAAAAATAGAAGTAACCATGCTGGCCCTCTAGGAACTTACGGTCCAGTTGGGGAGATAAGATGTAACTCGGAAAAATGAAACAGCAGAAAGGGGTTTGAGTGACATTTAGAAAGAGAGTGGTGGTAATCCTGGCTAACGGGCAAAGCCAGCCCTTCAGCAGACACTGTTCTGCATGGGGGGAGAGCCGTGACCTCAGGCTGTGATGGTCAGAGAGTGGAGCTCAGCCACAGGGGGTAGGAGGTCCTCCCTGTGGACACAATAGCAGGTGGGCCAAGGGCGAAGAGAGGAAGCTGGAAGGTGAGCTCCAGGAGGCGGGAATTGTGTCGGGATGTTGGGGAAAGCTCAGGTGCTTGGACTTCATGTTTTACGAGGACTCTGAGAAAAGTGGGAAGGAAAAATCTATTTCAACTGCTGATAATCGGGGCTTACTTACCACAGAGGTGTCCAAATGCATGTTTATTGTAAAACCTCAAATTTGTGTTGTATACAGCAATGCTGAGATGTACACTATAAAAGCCAGAATTTCAAAGGCCGAGTCTTGTACAGTTTCTCAACTAGGGCTTTTTGTGTCAGGTCTTTTTCTTTTTTTCTTTTTAAAACGTGGGCGGACGTGCTGCCCTGTCCGCAGCGGTTGGAAGCACCTCGCACGGGACAGCCCCTCAGTGAGAAACAATTCTGTGGTCATGCTCCCCTTGCCTCGGGCCCGTGCGCCGTGACTTACTAGAAGCAGTGCTTCAGGCGCGGGAACGTCCTGGAAACCTCTCCAAGCCCCAGGCAGCTTCCGAGTGTTACTGAGAGGCAGGGAAACGGAAGGTTTGGGATCTAGGACTTTATTTTGGTTTACAAAGGGCCCATGAGAGTGAAGCGCGGCTCCTTATTAAACTGGCTTCTCGCAGACAGACCTCGGAGAGGCCCCAGACCCGTGGAAACCGCTTGCCATCCTGACCCGAAGGTACTTTCTCCAGTTAACTTTGCAGATGAGTCACATAGTTTCCCAGCACCTCGAACTGAGGATGCTAATGGCATGTCTTGGTGTCTTGGAGCTTCTGCCTCTGCTGGAACAGCACACGGATGACTCAGTGGGCTTCCACTATCCCCAGAAGGCATTTAGGCTATTTGCCCCCAGACTGAGCCTGGTCAGCTTCAGAGCTCTGCCCTGGCCCTGGCCTTTTAGGAGGGCACAGATCACTGCTTGACAAAGCCCATTGACATGCGAGCCCATCCCCAGTTCATATTTTACTGATGAATGTGCCCCATTGTGAATCTGTATGTCTTTGCTTCCCGAGGTTGTTCTGTAAAAGCCTGTTTGTGTAGCTAATGGAGAGGATTTGAGCGGGACAGAGCTGCTGCGCCCTGGAGAGGCAACAATGGAGGGGCTGGGTTTTCCAGCACCCACCCGGGGGCTAGAGCCTGGGCGACGAGGTGCTTGTGGAGGAGGGTGGGAAGAGGTGTGCAGGGGTAACAAGGCACAGAGCGCGGGCAAGGAAAGGTGGGAAAGTGTAAAGCACTAGCTCACAGGGGTCCCCTGGAGGTGGGCGATGATGCAGGGAGACAAGGCCAGGCTGAGCGCACCTGCACAGCGCTTCTACGAGGCTCGGCTCCTTTGCTTCTCTTTTCTAGTTTCTTCCCTTCTTCCACCACAGGGGTCTACTGCCCTGTGTTTCGGTCTATTAACCGTGTTTTTTATTTTCTGATGATTTGACATTTGGGCCTCTCCGATCCTGGAGGAATGGACTCTCCCCGGGCTAGCCAGTTCCTAGAGATCATAAACAACTCACCCACAAGTGCGCTTTTCAATACAAACCAACCAACCCATAGTCCACACCCCAACACCTCCTTTATTGGGATCTCACACTCGGGGCTAGTATCCACCTGCCTTAATCACGCCGGGGTCAGGCACCAGACAACTAGGGACAGCCCCTATGGCCCAGAGACCCAGAAATTATTCACACTAGCCAATCCTAACTAGTTTACCTTGCTTTACCTAAGTCAGTCTGCTCCCTAAGTCCCCATACTCTTAAATTACCCTGTTTCCAGTTCTCTTCACTCTCTTAGCACTAGAGACTTCATCTAGTTGATAAGTAAGCCATTAAGTGAAATTAAAGTGGAAATTACAGTGTAACTAAGAGTTAGCAAGTAGCAAAAGTGCCTAATATTATCCCTGAAATTATATATTTAAGGCTGAAGTAAAGCCTAAATAATCCATTTTCTCAGATATGCAAAGTTTGGCGGGGGAGTGGAAATTGGGTGAAATTAAGTAGCAGTTGTTAAAATATGAGATATGTCCACTTGAGTTGGTAATTAACTGTTTCCCTGAGACTCACTCCCCACCGCGACCTCTGTCACTCCCAGCACACAGGTTGGGCTTCCAGGATGCTGACACCTATCAGCGGGTGCCCATGCTGCTCCGGTTGTTAAACACCTAGAATGTCTCCACTGCAGGCAAAAGCAGCAGAAGGGCTGCCCTGTGGGCCTCAGATGAAGACCCCAGATCCCGGGGGGGTGGGGGGTGGGCAGGACCCAGCCAAAACATGCCGGGCATCTTGCCACCCTTTTATGGGTTTAGGAATCAAAGAGGGAAAGAGAGCAAGCTACAGGTTTTCCTCTCTCCTCCCCTGTCCTAATCCTCACTTTTTGAAAGTGACCTCGTAAGTGTCAGGTTAACATTTTTAGACTTTAGCAAAACACTGAAAGTGTTCATGCTTGTGAAAGTATTATTCTAAATCAGATCTGTGCCACATTAAGCTGAAGTGAGAGATAAAATCACCTTTCTCTGGGCTTAAGTCTGATCACATGTGGCCTCTCTAAACTGTAACTGCTCATAACGATAAGGGAAGCTCCTTGAAACACCCTGCCACGAATCCCATCTGTACTGGGACCACCCAGCCACGTTGACATTTACTATCAGTCTGGATACAGTTGGCTTTGATTAGATCTTTTGAAGACATCTCTGCAGTTTCCTGTGGGCTTTGCCACGAACCGGGAGGCATCTGAAGAATCGCCTTTGAGCCCTCTGCTGCAGCCTGATTGGGTTGCTTTGGAGTCTGAGGCAGGGTATTATTCACTTTGCTGCAGGGATTTGGGAGAAGACTTCTGAGATCTGGCAAACTCAGCTAAAGATAGTTCATAAACCATGTTAATCATACCACATTCGGAGAGAAACACCCAAGTCATATTTCCTTTCTTATGTAGTAACTGTGCAGCTTTCCATGTAACTCCTCATAAGTAATCGTGTCTGCTTTTTCAAAAATCCTGCAGAGTACCCATTTTACAGATGCAGAAAATGAGATTTAGAGGCATTGAGTTCCTTGCTCACAGATGGGGTAAACAGAAAATCTTTCTATACCACAGTCTGCCCCTAACCAAATTGCTTTGAACTGAGGAATCAGAAATCAACCAATATTTCCTAGGAAGTGGGAGTCCTTTTCAATCATTTTGACTTTATTTTTATAGGTAGCATTGATTAACCTCATTGACATCCTTAATAAATTGAAAAGCTAGGAAGTGGGGACAGCAATATGGGGCACTGTATTCCGTAAAATTATAGTTTTACATTGTATTCTTGGAACAGGCCTAGGAGCCACAGAGAAAAGCAATGGGAAGCTTGAGTTTGGAACAGGCAGACCCATGAAGCCATGTTCCTGAGGTCTGGAAGCAAGAGGGCTTCGGAACAGGGCACCTTAGCAGCCCCCCATTTCCAGTCTTGATTTATGTTCTCTTCAAACAAAATACCTTGCTTCCTGAATGCTGTTTTGGCTTAATTTCAGCAGAGTAGCAATTCTTAATCCAAAGCAGTCAAGAAGAATTTGTTCAGTGGTCAAACAGCATTTTTCTGAGTGCTTGGAAATCACGAAGGTTCACTGTTGCAAAATATTCTCTTGCAAACGGAGCAGAGAAAACAAATAAACATGCCAGATTACGGCAACGTCAGCCCGGATGGCCCTGAAACGGACTGAGACTGTCCTGACTGCCTCAGCTGTGAAACAGGCACATAATACAACTGTAGGCTGAAGCCTGCAATTGTACCCTAACCACTGCCTGTGGGTGTACACAACTCATCCACTTGACAATTGCCATTCCTAGTCCAAAGGTGGCAGATAGAACTTTGGCTAATTCTCAGTTTTTCAAGAATATTCTATTCATTATCTCCTCTGTGCTTCCAAAGCACTTTGTCCATATTTTCACTAATATATTCATCACATTCTGCCATAATTAGTTATTTATTCCTTCATCTTCCCAGATAGACTTTAAGTTCCTTGAGCACAGAGACTGTCTTCATCTTTATATTCCCAATTCCAAATGAAATATAATCTTATCTATATTAGATACTATATAATGTCTAAGAATAAAGGCATAAAAGACCAGTGACTAAAGTCTACCTGATTCCAGCCGTGCAGTTACAAGATGCTTTGAAAGAGTAAATATATCATCCGCCACCTTCACCTCCAAAGCAGGCGCGGGAGGGAACGTCGGAAGACAAGAGGCAGCAGGGGACTCTTTCTGGATGGCAAAGGAAAAAATATGCATCATCATCTTTAGATTTAAACGAAATTCAGGGCAATTTCCATTCCAATCATTTATTTTCTAAATTCCTAACCACTCAGGTCACTGGAATGTCACAGGCAGTACAAGTTTTCATGATCTAAAGATATATTCCTAAAGCTCTTAGGGATATGGAGAAGGTCAAAGAAAAAGCCAGTGGCACAGATCGATTTAAATTCTCTCTTTTTGCTCAGAAATCTTTCCTAAATGGGAAGACATCATTTTGAATTCTTGCCCAACTTGGACCATTAACCCCAGTAATTTAAATTTACTGAATGTACATTTCTTCTTTCAAATTAATTTAATGAACAGAATAGCCAGTGCCAATTATATCCCTAAATTTCAGGTATGCCCACTACTCATGTATATAATGGTAACGTTAAAGAATTTATACACTAATTGCATATTCTGTACGTCGAAAAGGACATGCCTTTCCAGCGAGAGGTGGACCATCTTCATTTTTCAAGTAGGGAGGATCTCATTTGAATTGATGAGATTTTAGGAGTGGATTTTTAGACAACTGCATATAATGGTTAGTATTTCTGGAGTTGGGAATAATTGGTTAATAGTTTCTAACAAAGAGAATCCTTGGGCTGGATGAGTAGCTTTCCTTAGTCTGAGATTCAGTAGCAATATTTAACTGCTTACTCACCAAGGAGATGTGTGGCTGGGGACAGGGGGCGAAGGATGGCAGGAGGGGGAGGCCAGAGCATCGTTGTAATGATGACATGATCTGTGAACAAAACTGTCAAGTTATTCTCTGATACGGAACAGCCCTTGAGTACCTAAAGGAGAAAAGTGGGGCTTGGGAAATGGGCCAGGGAAAAGGGGACCTCGTTCTAGAGAATCAGCAGAATGTTCTTTTCCCCCAAATTTGGGGGTGGTTTAAAAAATGGGAAGAGCACTCTGCGTGGCAGCCTTGAGTTCCCAAGAGGGACCAGAGGCCCCACCCAACATGGGACAATGCTCTGTGGTGTGACAGACGCTTTGATGTTCACAGTGCAATGCAGTTCTGTTTGCTAAGATTCTGGCCATTTTCTGCTGAGAGCTGGTCAATCTGCCTGTCTGTCTAGATCTTGTCTGCCAAGCTAATGCCTTCTCTTGAGCAAGATTATTTGCTCCACCCCAAGATGTCCCTAAGCTTAGGGGATCACCAGGTATCTAGACATGCAGAAGTGGGGGTGTGAGCTTCCAGAGCTGGTCCTAGCTGGGAACTGGGAGAGTGTGCATCCCTATCACGTCCTCAGTAAGACCCCCAAACTTGAGGTCACCTGGATGAGTTTGTTGTAACTGAAGAAATCTCATCAAAACATTCATTTCTGTATCTTTGTGTCTTTTATCTCACAAGCACTGTGAGGTAGGTAAGTAGCTTCGGTTGTACATGCCAGCGGAGGGGGCCTCCCGAGTTCTCAGGGGCTATGCAGGCTTCCCAATTAAGTGTGGCTGGATACAAACGCACTTCACTTCCCTATGTCCTTCAAAGTCTTGCTCATTCACACACACACACACACGAAAAAGACGTCACAAACAATCCCTTTCTAACTTTCAAAGCACCTTATACTATACATAATTTTCTGACTGAGCTAGTTCAAATTAGCACAATTCTAAAAGAGTATTTTAGGTCACTTAAATTGGTTCTCTCAAGATTGGTATCGACATAGAGTCAAGGCTAAACCCATTGCATGTTTTCTGTGGCTCCCCTGGAACAGTGACGAGCTCTCACTGGCTACCAGTTGATTGAAGGCATGTTAAGATTTTTTGTTTTTAATTACAATGCCCCTGATCTTATAGATCCAAATGCCCAGCTCATGGTTGTTAGGTAGAAAGGGTATACACTTATTCTAGTGATTTAGCCTTTATTCTAATCCCCTTTGGAATTCTCTTATTGGAATTCCTGTCTTAGACCAAGGAATGTGGTTTTGAAGGATTTATTGGTGGCAAACTTCGGTTTTGTGAGAGCATCTGCTATTTAGAAAACGCAAAAGGCATCTGGAGCCCAGTCTAGTAAATAAATTGAGCAATCTAACTTTTTAATCTCATTCATATGTGATTAGAAACTAACGAGACTAATTTTCTGATGCATCTCGTAAACTATATCTGAGAGCAATTCCAAACAGGAATTCCACAGATGTTTTGAAGGATGGTGGTACCACTGGAAATGTACAATCTGGGCGGGCAATCGTCTTACATAGAACTACATTCCTTATATGCTTCTTAAAAATATCTTGTGAATTTTTGTCACATGAGAAAAACAAAATTCCAAGTGGTCCTTATTTCATACCCGCAGGCAGTGTCTGTAGATTATTTGGGACTGAGTGAGGCTGAGCCCATTCCTTTGGTGGCCTGGACCAGTGGTCCCAACTGCCACGAGGAGCCTGAGTTTGTAGCTCTCCTTGCCAGTCCTTCTGGATACCAGAAGGGATGGCATTAGTACCTTTGCCTCTTTAGCCAATTACGTTTTTACTGGAATTAAAATAATGAGCTTCTGTGCTACCTATTAACTTCCTCCACGCTGAGATGAGAATAGCTTGAAGCTGTGGAAAAATGCTGATATACTTGAAATAAAGAACCAAAATAGCCATATAAACAAACCTCAGGGAATTTTAACCAAGAAATTACTGCCAAATAAATCTCCAGCCAGTTTAAATGCTGAATAATTTATTTCAAAAGGGAACTAAATTTTTAATCTCTGCCATGCTTGTCAACACTTTACTGTAATAATAAACCTAACCATTTATTAAAAAAGGATGGACGTGACCGTTTTCCCCAACCTTCTCGGTCTCCCCATGCATCCGTGGAAGCAAAGGCCCAAGTGACTTTCGGCCATCACAGTCCTTAGGCGGGGCAGCTGCAGTCCCCAGTGAAGAATGGTAAGAAAATAAACAGCTGCAGGCGCAGGGCTGCTGCACAGAGACTGCTGGCCCCCCGGGCCTCGGCAGGAACGCGGGGGGACCGAAGGCCAGCTGCGGGCGCCTTTCGGGACAGTGCGCTCTCCCTGCTGTCCCCTCTCTTTCCCCCGTTAGTGTTCATGGTACTGAACCCGCTGTTCTGAGGCTGAAGTAACTAATCATAAATCCAGGCGACAAGGCCACTGGACTAGGTATGGTAAATATGTTCTGTAAGATGGGGTAACAACCAAGGAGGAATTTGAAATTACCCCTCTCCACCACTCGGAAAGAATCGCTGCGAAGGTTTACTGCATTTCCCTCGCATCTTCTCTGAATCAGCTCCATGTAAATGATTTAAGACAAAACTAGGAGCAGACAGACAGTTTCGCATTTTGCTTTTTTCCTGTAGCATGTTATGAACATTTTCCCATGTTAGTAAATAGTCTTCAGAAAGATGATTTTTAAAGGCTGCATGATAGCTGACCACATGTGTGGAACATAAATTTGTCATAGAAACTCTTATTGATAGATATGTGGCTTTTTCTAGCTATACATGTCTGTAAATGAGCACTTTTATCTATAACATCTTGTGTACTAGTATGATTATTTTCTTTGTATAAATTCTGAGAAGTGGAATTCCTACGTCAAAGGAATTATTTGCATGCTTTTCATTAACATATATTTGGTTAAAAATAAACGATACCTCTACCAATATATTAAAAAATACTATAATAATCCCCCTTCACTTACTTTTATTTCAAATAGAAACATTAGACACTTGACCCTTGGGATTATCAGTCCCATCTCCATTGGACACCTCTGTGCAAACCAAACATGACGTACAGGCTCACTAAGATGGACGGGTGGTCTCTCGCCTCACTATCTGCTGGGGGGAATTGGGTCGGATTTGCTAAGAGGTTCAGATGGGAATGCAAGAAGGGTGGCCTGCATGTTTGGGATGGCTGCAAAGACTATCCCTCATTCCTACAAGTACCTTCAAAAGGTTTGCTGGAGAGTAGGGTTGGGCAACTATTTTTATAACAGCAGACCATGGACATCTGACTCTACCTAAAGAACTCATGGACATTCCTTCAACTACAAGGCTGGATTAGAGCAGCCTTTTTGGGCCATGAGTACTGGCGAGTAAACAGAGAGGGCCAGTCTGCCAAGAGAAGCCAGAGGATGGAGCAAAGGCATAAAGGAGAGGAGAAGAGAGGTGAGAGGCCATCGGGATGGGGTTGGGGAAGGAGAAAAAGAGAGAAAGAGCAAAAAAACATTTAGTTTACCAATAGGTGTGGATTTCCAAACTTCACAAAGTCTTCCTCTCTTCTTGCAATGAACCCTTTACTCAAGCTGACCGAAATGACCAAATTATCCCGACTAACAATGAGACAGATATTGACCAATCTTCCTACCATAGCAATCTCAGGCCCTTGCTCTTTGCTTCTATGATCAATAAATTTTAAAGAATAAAGGAAAATTAAAACAAGAATATATAACTGCTGAATATACCTTAATTTGAAAATGTTATGTTCTTTTCTTTTTTGTAATGGCTAGGTCATACTGGTCAGACCACATGCTGACATGTGAATTTATTTCCACCAAATGAGTCAGTTGAGATTTTAAAAAACAAAAAAATCCCAAAAAACTTAGATACCTCCCAATTGTTCTGAAGGATAAAAAAGGAATGAGTTGGTCTCATTGGCTTGTACTAGCAAAAATAACCCCAAACCTGGCTTCACTATATTTAATAATAATATTAGCTGTTTCTGCTACCCCAGTGGGAACAGAATTGTAATAAACTGTATATTGTCTGGTTTGGTGTGATTTTAACCTGGCAGGGGGCTCAAAAGTACTTGTTACATAGTCCAAGGTTGAAATAGTAAGAGGAAGTCTCTTTCTGATTCACGTTTTCTTGAGAAGATATCCATGCGGGGAAGACAGTGAACCTGGAGGTGGGCAGCTGAGACACACTGGTGAGGATGTCGGCTTCCCCTCGTTGCTACCTGGCTAATGTATATACTGAGCTACAATAAGGCTCTGTAGGGACTGGAGTGTTTTGGGTTTTTGCTCTTATTTTGGAATGGCAAAGTGTAGGTGAAAAGAAGATGGTGTGATTGTTTTAGGAGGAAAGACCCAAGGGACAGGGCAAGGACATAAGTAGAAACTGTCGCTTTTCCTTCCAAAACTCAGATATTGTGGTGTCTTGGGTCTGGTTTCTTGGGAAAACCTCGTCTTGGTTGGATCCCTCAGGGGCTAAAAGAAAAGCTGAAAGAGTCATTTTATTATTTCCCCAAACTCTGTACCCAGAGGAACTCCAGCCCTGTCACAGCCGAGCCTTCTTGCAGAGTGTCACCCATGTCCCTTGTGTGTACGTGAACCACAGCTGAACTTGACTGCTCTGGGAACTCAAGCAAGCCAGAGGCAGTTCATTTAAAAATGCAAAAACTAAAACTAATGGTGTCTCAGCTGCATGAGTGAATTTGCTTATGAAAACATGAGATACTGGTGGGGAGCCCCCCAAAATATTTGGGTGGAATTTAGAGGCACCCAAGGTCTTACACTAGCAGGTAGGGGCAACAACTAATTCCATTTAGATGACTACTGTTACTGTAACAGCATCTGTGTCCCTCCTGGTGAGATGGAGACTAGGCAGAGACAAAAGCAGTGACATTTTACACGTCTTACGGTAGCTATAATGGGTTGCTATTGACTGAATGTTTGTGGACCTTCAAATTCAGACATTAAAGTCTAATCCCCATGAGGATGGTGCCCCCATGCTGGAATTAATGCCTTTATAAAAAGACACACAAGAGAAGTGATCTTTCTTGGCCAGTGAGGATACAATGAGAAGGTGGCTGTCTGCAAGTCAGGGAGTGGGCCTTCACCAGACTCTGGATCGCTGCCTTGCTCTTGGAATCCCAGTCTTGAGAACTGTGAGAAATAAATTTCTGTTGTTTAAGCCTCCCAGTCTATGGTATTTTGTTATGGCAACCCCAACTGACTAAGACACAACATTGAAGTAATTTTTATTTATCAACCCCTACTTGTCAGAAACAATTGGGTAACTACATTACCCAATTAGTTCCAAGGTGTTTGTAAATCCTTTTGTCTTTATTGTATATACTTCATATTTTAGACTAATTTTTTTCCTCTGGCTCACCTTCTAACGAAGTATTCAATGCCTTTCTGAATTTACAATTTGAAGCATTAATTTTCCCCACTCTGAGTTTGCTTTGTGTAAATAAATGATTATAGAAATGGTGAAACTGATGACAAAATAAAATATTAAGAGGAAGCAGAATTTCACAAATGAAAAGACATAAATGTTACCATCTGATGCTGGCCAAAGAGTATAAACTTTCAGTTATAAGATGATTAAGTTCTGAAGACCTAATGTACAGCATGGTGATTATAGTTAATAATGATGTAATGTAAACTTGAATTTGTTAAGAAAGTAGATCTCAGATGTTCTCACCACACTCACACACACACACACACAGTCGAAACTATGTGAGGTGATGGATGTGTTAATTAGCTTGATTATGGTAATCATTTCACAATGTGTACATATATCAAAACATCACATTGTATACCTTAAATACACACAATTTTTGTCAATCACACCTCAATAAAGCTGGAACAAACACACAAATAAGAAATTACATATGTGCAAGGCTTTATATTGCACCATGGATGTGATAATAAAAGAATAGAAACAACATAAATATTTATTAATAGAAGAGTACTTAAGTAAATTATGATAAGTATATCCATACAATAAAAATCAAAAGATTTTTATTCATTGAAAAGATTGAGGAGATTCTTTGTAAACTGATCTTTAAAAATCTCCATAATCTCTTGTTGGGTAAAAAAATGTTGCAATCTGGGTGGGGCAGAGAACTGGAGGGAAGTGTAGGTATGCAGAAAAATATTATGCAAGTGTTTCAGTAAATGATTGGGCAACAGACAGACCCCAAGGTTAACCCGGGGCTCCTTTTGTTGGCTTGTGGCTTGGGCAGTATTGTCTGGGTTAGTCCAATGGCAAGATCTATAAATGACTCCACCCTGGTTGCTGCATCCAGCCGGAAGTGCCAATGCTTGTGTTCATTAGATAATTTTGTAAGTCCAGGATTAAAAAATTGATGTAACATTGACATTGTTATATAAGGTACGTATTTGTAAAGATCATATCAATGTAGTAAGTTTTATCATTATGCTTTATCTGATTTTAAGATATGTGAGGTTAAAATGATTAGCTTTATTATATTTTAAAGTTTACTAGAATCACAATAGTTGATTAAACATTAGAAAAGATGTACTTATTAAATTTGTTAAATTTACTTGAAAGCCATTTGACAGGATGTATTAAGTATAGATGTGTTAAACACATCATTGTAGTATGAAATGCCAAGGAAATTTTGTCAGTTATTTAAGAGAGGAGAATTTAGTTCTTTTAATTTATATGTTAATTTAAACATTAATCAACGACCGTGAAAATGACTTTTCTTAGTTTGAGGCCATTACTATATTTCTAAAGAAAAAAGAAACAAGATTTGCAAGCTGAAATTTAACATTAATAAAAACTGAGATCCTAAATTTATAGCTTTAATAAATTAAATACTAATTTTAAGCCCCGCTACAGTAAGCCTTTCTTTCTGGACAGAAAAGCTCTCTGACTTTTTAAAAACTCAATTGATCATTCCCATTTTGATCTCAAAGTGTCTGAGTTGGAAAAAGCTCAGGAAAAACCTTAATAGACTTGTCTTTGACTTTTAGAACCCCTTTCCAATATCCAGGTTAGCATGGTCTTCATTCAGTCTTCGTAGTCTTCACATTGAAGCAGGCCTTGCGTTGACCTTAGCTCCTTTCCCCCTTGCGGATGCCACTGGAGGGCAGGTAGAAGCATGGAATTTAAATTTCCCCGCCTGTCTTCCTAGAGAGGAATTAATTGCAAACATTTCTATTCCTTTCCTGACTACCTTACCTCTTTTTTTTTTCTTTTTAAATATACCTTTATTGATTTCAGAGAGAGGAAAGGGAGAGGGAGAGACAGAGAGAGAAACATCAATGATGAGAGAGTCATTGATCGAGCCCGCAACCCGGGCATGTGCCCTGACCGGGAATCGAACCCTGATCGTCTGGATCCCAGGTCGACGCTCAACCGCTGAGCCACGCCCGGCCGGGCTACCTTACCTCTTTTATTGGCTTTCTAACCTCACTCTTCCCCTTCTGCAACTATACCCAAGAAACAGTTCACTTTATACAGAATTTGTCACTGTTCGTACAAAGGTATCCCGACTTGAATCCTTGTGTCCCAGCGCTCCACAGGCGATGGAGGGGCCTTGTGCATTTGCCATTCCCAAGTGGGCCATGCTGGCCCTCGTCTCTGGAACTGCAATGTCCTTTCCTCTCTTTGTCCAGCTCACTCCTCATTTTTCAAAATCTCCTTTTCATGACTGCTTGAGTATATTTTTTTAGGATTTCCTTCCCCCACCCAACATGATTGGGAATCTTTCCTGCTGCTATATGTAGCTATTTGCTGTTCCATTCTATGAATGTATCATATTTTGTTCATTCCTTTCACCATTGATGGAAATTTTAGGTTGCTTTCCATCTCTTTTGGTTATTACAAACAATGCTGCTATAAATAATCTTATACTGGTCTCCAGGTGTACATGTACCAGAATTTTGCTGGTGTCTCTGTGTGTCTAGAAGTAGAATTGATGAGTCAGCTCTCATAGGTGAGGCCGAAGGGTGTCCTGTTTCTACTCACTGCAGTGTGAGACGTCCTGTGGTCCACATCTTTACGAACACTAGGTAGGGTCAGGAGTTTTAGTATCTGCCAATCATATGAGTATTATTTGTGATCTTAATTTTTTGTCAGTCTTGTGCATGGCAAGTACTCTCTCCCACTTAATAGCAGATACTTCTTTTTCACTCTCTTTATGGTATCTTTTAATGAGCTGAAATTATTTTAATCTCATTTACTTTGTCAGTATTTCCCTTCATATTTTCACCCTTTGAATTGTGTTGAAGAATGGCTTTTGTACTCTTAGGCGATAAAGGTTGTCTCATATTTTCTGCTAAATGTTTTTGGTTAAAAAATAATCTTATTTTGAAGTAGCTTCAAGCTTATTTAGTTGAAGGGATAAGCACAGTACAAAGCCCCCCACTATAGGCTGCACCCAGATTCACACATTGTCTACATTTTACTTCCATTTCCTTTTTCATTCTCTCCCTTTTTTCCTCCCTTGAAGGACTTAATAGGACTCTTTACTCCTAAATGCTGCCGTGTATATTTCCTAAGAATAGTTTGAAAATTTTGCTTTTTCCATTTAAACCCTTGATCCCTCAGGAATTAACTTTTGAATAAGTTGGGAAGTAAAATTCAATACTGTTTCTTAAAGGGATAAATCAGAGCCCCACACTATCTGAAAATAGCCCACACATTCCTCTGTAATGTCACTTCCAACAAATATCAAGTTTTTACATGTGCATAGCTCTGGGTCTGGCCCATTAGTCTGTCCCATTGGTCTGTTTGTCTATCCTATCAAGTAAGATAGAACTCACTATCTTAATCACTAAAGCATTGTAGAAGCTTTGCCATCTGGTTGAGAAAGTCCCCTACTTTCTTTATCTTCTTTAAGAGTGTTTTGACTACAATAAGCTATTTGACCTTTCATATAAATATTAGAATCAGTTTGTCAACTTCCAAGAAAAATCATTTGGGAATTTTGATTGCAATTTTATTAAATCTATAAATCAATTTTGTAAGAACTGATATCTTTGCAAAACTGACCATGTGCTTTATGAAGTTAGTATATCCTTCCTTTTATTTAGGTATTTAAAAATATCTTTTAATACACATTTATAGATTCTTGTTTGCAGAAAGGCATTGCATATCTCTTTTGGATTTCTTACTAAGTATTATATGTAATTTTTGATATTGTAAATGGTATTTTTTTTTAATTTAAAACTCTGAATGTTTGTTATTGATATAGGGTACAATTGACTTTTACAAATTGGTATTATATTTAGTAACCTTGCTAGAAGCTCTAATGCAATGATTTGTAGATTTTTTTTACAGGTTTCTTAAGCAGGCAATCATATGATCTGCATATAGTAATAATTTCGTTCCTTCCTTTCCAATCTTTATATTTTTTATGTCTCTTTCTTGCTTATCCAGGATGGCGAAGCCCTCCAGAACAATACTGAATATAAGTGAGAATGGTTGTCATTGGGTTGTTCCTGATTTCAAAGAAAAATACTTGTTAGCACCTCAACATTAAATACGTAATAAATAATTTTTATTTTTTACTATTATTTTTATGAGCACTTTTGATCAGATTAAGGAAGTTCTCTTTTATTCCTAGTCTGCTGCATATTGAGTTTCACCAAATGCTTTTTCTGAATCTATTAAGAGGATCATATCCCCTCTTCCCTTTAATCTGTCATATCAGTTATGTTGATAGATTTTCTAAGGTTGAACTAACTTTGCATTCCTAAAGTAAACATAACTTGATTATAAAATAATACATATTATGCAGAACTTAGTTTTTAATATGTTGTTCAAGATTTTGCCTCTATTTTCATGTGTGAGGGTTGTTTTTTGGTTTTGGTTTTGGTAAAAGAATTACACTCATTTTGTAAAATAAGTTGAGGTAATGTTTCCTCTTTTTCTGCATTCTGAAAGAATTTGGTAAGGTTGAAAATATCTGTTCCTGTATTTGGGGAGAACTCACCTATAAGACCATGTAGGTTTGGAGTTTTATTATGGAAACATTTAAACTACTGATTTAATTCCATTTGTAGTTACCAAACCATTCAGATTTTCTATTACTGCTTGAGTTATTTTTGGTAATATTTTTCTAAAAATTTGTCTATTGCATCTAAGTTTCTATTGTTTTTTAAAAACTTCTTCATAATATTCTTTTTTATCTTTATAGTCTCTGCTACCTCTGGGGGTTGGCCCTTTCCTTCCCCTCAGTCTTAATATTGTTTATTTACCTTTTATCTTTTTTCTCTATCAGTTTTGCAGGATGTTTATGCAGTTTTTAGTCTTTTTAAAGATCCAACCTGTCATTTTGATACTCATGATTGTTTTTATTTTTCCTATTTTATTAATTTCTGCTCTTGTCTTTATTATTTCCTTTTTCCAATTTCTTTGGGTGGATTCTATTGTGTTTATTATAGTTAACTTAAATTGAATGCTTAGTTCAGTAATTTTAATTTTTTAATATAAGGAATATAACGGCTATATCAATTTATAAAATAAATTTCCTTCTCTGTATTGCTTTTCCCCCTTCTACTAGTCTGGAAGTTATAAACTCTTATTTCTAGGCTTTTAGAATTAGAAACTTTATCATAAATATCTAATTAAAAGTCTAATGTTCATATTTTATTGTTCTGAATAACCCAAGTATGCCCATATGTTTTAGGTACAATTACCTCTCCATCAATTTCCATGTTATTATTGTCAGATGTTTAATTCTGTCTTATTTTTATTTTCCAATCCCTACAAACTAGGTATTATTGCCTCTGTTACTCCCTAATAGTAAAATCATCATGACTTGGGTCCCAAGTTAATTGTTTCAAGTTCAAAGATAGTCCCACTGACTCGCACTGGCCTTCATGGCCCTGAACCGTGTGACCTCCTGGCCCAGGCCTGACTCAGAGGACACCACAACCATTTCAAATCAAATTCACGAAACGATTGCTGCTTCTGAGAACTGTTTACCTCAGACAAATTTCCCCTTGATTGAGATGATCAAACACCGGCTACTCTCTCACCCCTTTCCTGTTTTCATACTGACACACCGCGCTTTCTCTCTAACGAAACATCTTTAGGGGAATGTTCTAGTACTCTCAGAAACCTGCTTTTAAAAATAAAGTTGATAAAACATTTCCCCTTTTACTGGATTCCACGAATTTCCACTGGTTTCCCTTCCCTTCCCTGCAGCTGACGTCTCGAGTCTTTGCTGGCAAATCCAGTACCCGGGTCAAGGCAGGAGGTGCTGACCCGGGAGAACAAAGCGCCTCAGTGCGCAGTGGAGACGCGGCTCTGCTCGCCGGGGCGCATTCCTGTGCCTGCTGAGCAACAGGTCAGAAAACTCGCTAAGACAACAGGCTCCAACTGGGCCAACCCGGCACGAACGGGCCAAGGAAAAACTTACGATGCGAGAGAATTGGGAGTATGCTCTCTAAACACAAAGCTGCGTTCTGAACCGGTCGCTGCAGGTCAAAGCGATTAGAGTCTTTTCCTGCGGTCCTGCTGTGAGAGCAGCCCCCTGATTTCCGACTCTACAGGCCCAGGCACTTGACCGCTGGCTGTCCCGCTCTCAACCCTGTGGCCTGACTCCAGCGACCCTCTCCATGTTTCCCCAGTGAACTGTACTGGGCTCTTTGGATTTTGGTCTGTCCCAAAGCTGTTTGCATGGGAAATTCATAAACCGGGTGTGGGGAAAGCAGCCAGCCTGTGAGCAGATGCGAACCTCTCGTGGCTGTGGCTACGGGATCAGCAGGGCCCCACCAGGCCCACGGCCCACGGTGGAGGCTGCGCGGTTTTCCTGCAGGAGTCGTGGGAGAGAAGATGACAGGACTTCAGAAGATATATCCGCAAAGTTAAGCCCCAAAGCAACAGTGATGACCCCTGATGAGAAAAAGAAAACTGGGCAGAGAAAGTAAATATGTGGACAAGAAATTCCATTTGCAAAATCTACACTCAACATGATCTTTTCTGGCTTTTTAGAATCCTAAATATGAGCTTTTCTAAGATAAACAGCCATCTCTTTGTTAAATAATAGGGTAATTTCTTCTATAAACATGCATTAATACAGAATTTTTTTCTCTCTTGGAGAGTCCACTGCTTATCCTATCTCCAATCTCAGCCTCGGAACATTAGAAATATTAAGATATTTTGCTTTATCCCCTAGTGTTTTAAGTTTTACTTTTCATTTCTTGAAGGGGACCATCTTCATCCACCCTTCTGGTCGTGGTGTCTGTCATTGGAGGTTTGGGGCATATTTTTGCAAACCTTTCCAGAATCCTTTTAAACCTCGTATTTTCTTAAGATCAAGGGCTACTGTATTCAAAACATATTTCCTTCTATGTCTGAAATAAAAAAATTCATGTTGAATTTCCAAATGAATATAAGGTATGCTTTTTGAGAGCAAACATTTTTGCTTTCTTTAATTATCGGTTCAAAATATTTGTTTCCTGAGAATGGAAACTTTATGATTTTACATTTAGACATACATTTATGTATGTATTTTACTTTAAATCGTATTGCTGTTTGTCCAGTGCTGACTAGCGCCAGGCCTGGTTGTAAGGGTTTTACATATATGAACTTATTTGATCTCACAATAGCCCTGTGAATAAGCACTGTCATTATTTCCATTTTTCACCTGAGGGAGCCCAGGCACAGAGAGTTTGAAAGACTTGCCCCAAATCGCACAGCTTGTAACGCGGGCCCCAGGCTTCAAGCCCAGGCAGGCTGCCTCAGTGCCCGCTCCCCTTACGCTCTGCTCTGAAACTCTCTCGCCAGATGTGCTGTGTATTCAACCTGCTTCCCAGACTCATACACATGTGGGAGCTGCATTCACTTCTAAAAACCACTAGGACTTTATGCTAAAGTAAGCCAGGCACAGATAGTGTATGATTCCACTCATATGAGTTGCCTAGAATAATTAAACTCATAGAGGCAGAAATTAGAGTGGTGGGTGGCGGGGCAGGGGGAGGGGAGGACAGGTGTTATTGTTTCATGGGGACAGAGTTTCAGTTTTGCAAGACGAAAGGAGTTCTGGAGATGGGTGGTGGTGATGGCTGCACAACAGTTGAATGTTCTTAATGCCACTGAACTGTGCCCTTAAAAATGGTTATTACGTTAAATTTATGTTATGTATGTTTTACTACAATAAAAAATACCCTATCCCCTCCCCCCAACACCCCAGTAGGATTTTCTTTAAAGGGGCAGTGATTCGGTGAACACAGAGTATCTGCTTGTAACTAGGAAGAGCCAGGTAATGGAAAAATTGTGTTCAGCTTCTTGGAACACTTCAGTAGAAGCTGGGGGTTGACCTGAGAGTACCTGTCATTTGGGAAAGTGTGTGTGCATTGGCTTCTGTCTTGCGCGTGTCACCCATTGTGCTTGGAGATGGTGCTGTGTGTGGGTGGACACGAGAGGCCCGAGCAGCGTCTGGCCTGGAGGCAGGAGACCTGTGGCAGCGCACCCCCGCCCAGGTCTGGGAGCCCACGGCAGTCTACAACTCATCGTAACCTGGGCGGGTCTCCGGCTCGGCTCCGAGATCGGCTCTCCCCATTCAGTGCCCCATCTCTGAGATACCTTTGCTCCTGAGCAACGGTCGGTGGCTGCTGAGTTCTTCAGTGTGTCACAGCTCCGTGGCCCCCTGGCCTTGGGGGTCGACCAGCCCTCCCAGGGGGTTGGCCTTTCTCTGTTCAAGGGAGAAACCATTGACCTCCAATGTCAGTTCTCCTCTGTCCAACCCAAGTCAAAGGATACATTCTTGAATGTTCCACCTCCACCACCGTAATATAATAATAACCACTGTTTTGTCAGGCACCGTGTTACACGTGCGATCACATTTAATCTTCTCAGCAACCCCCTGGCTCAGTGCCAATACCCCGGGCTAACAGATGTGCAGACTTCCTCCCAAAGCAAAATAGGGCCCCAAAGGCGCCCTCTCAGAGCACCGAGGACATTTGCTTCAGCACTTCTCCATGTGCAGTTATGGGTTTGTGTGATTTGTGTTAATGTCCAGCTCCCCCCTAGCCAGAAAGTCCCACCCTGTTTTGTTCCTAAATCACCCCAGCCAGGAGCTTGGCGCTAAGGAATAAATTAGGCATTTCCCAAACATTAGCAGAATGAGGAATTGAGTTACATAACTCGTCCAGGGTCGCATGCTAATAAGAGACAGGTTGAAGGATAGGTCCGAATGGAACCCTCCGGGGGTTTTACAGCACATCTCTTCCTTGTGCCTTATGTTTTTAAAATTATATAGGTGCGCACACACACAAAATTAAAAAACAACAGAGGGCACAGGAGGAGAAAGGATGCGAGAAGGAAGACTTGCATTTCCTTAAGCGGGGGCACACAGAGGGAGGGCACCGATCCTTCCCTGATCCTCGCCCTTCACCAATGGGCAGGAGATGTCACAGGATCAGTGCCAGGGCTTGGCTCCTGGCCAGGGCAGCAGAGGCCCTCGGGCTGGCAGCCTCCCTTCCAAGGAGGGCTAGGTGCAGGGCCAGGTAGACTATTGGGACTACTGTCTCATATCTGAGCCCACCGAGTGGCCACTGCATGAAGCTCAGCGACCCTCTACTCTGACTATCCCTGATTCACTCCCACCCTGTTCACACACTCCTGCACTAATACACCCCCACACACATTCATACTCACACATTAACACGTACACTCACTCATGGCACACCCACCCACACATAGAGATATTTGCACACAACACACAGGCATATACAGACTCATACACGTCCATACACCTCCACAGACACACAGACACACACAGATTCACACACATATGTATGCTTTCACACACAACCTTACCCTCACACCTAGGTACACACAATCCACTCATTCACACGCACTTGCACATGTGTGAGTCTGGAAAGGTGATTTATTATGTTTTCTGAGGCTCCCCAATACCTTTTGGAATTAGGTTCAAACTCCTTGGCTTGGCGTTTGGGACCTGGCCGCCACGTGGAATTCCAGCGTGTTTTTCTAGCCCTTCCTTCCCCTACGCCTCTCCCGCTACCATCTCCATTAGAAGTACAGGGAGTGACAGGCTGGTGGGCAGGGAGGCCATGAGGCGGACACTAACTCTGGATCCCTCTTTCCTTACCTTCCTTCATGGACACCCCTGAGGGCTGCCTGGGGGACAAGCCCATTAGGACTCTTCCCACCTATGCTCAAGCTCTTGTCTGCCCCAATCCTTGCTGTCCTACCTGTTGAAATCTGAGCTTTCTTGAAAACACAGACACAGGCACTATTTTGTGTATCTGGCCCCAATCCCTTCGCCCAGGGGAGAAGCCTTCCCAACCCCAGGTCTCTGGGTCTTTCCCTCGTGCCCCATACCAGCCTTGTGTTAAAGCTACTTGGCTTCCCTCCTCACATCTTAAATCCCTGGAGAGAGGTTGGTGAAGCGTTATATTTGTCGGCGCAGTTTCAAAGAGTTCAGCAGGATACATTGCACGATCAGGTGCTCTAAAAACTCAAGATATAAAAGGCTATTCCATTGTTTTGGTCAGTAAATTCAGCCATAATTATCTAGCTCAACTTATAACACTGAGTGTTAAAATGTGTCTAAAGCAACCATTTAAGTGTAAGTATTGTCTGACAGGGATAAAATACTAAGCCGGTCGTCATTCCTTCCTGTGTTGCTTGAAGAGCCCTTCCCTGGGCTGGCCCCTGGGGAACAGGACCCTGCAGAGATCGGATGTTCGAGAGTGGCAGGGAAGGACCAGTTTATGGGATGATAGTTCTTGGTGGGACACAGGAAGAGGCAACTAGGTCACAAGATAAAAGTGAGAAAGTTCTAGAAAAAGAAATGCGCAGAGGAAAGAGGACAGGAAGAAAGATATAAGGGTTTAAAAGACCCTTTCTCATAATTAAAAATTTTGTCCGGGCTCAGCATGCCAAACCAAGGGGTCAAAATTGAACTAAGTGGTTTATACAGAAGGATTACCATCACACTTCTTATGTATTTGTGGAAGTACAAATGGGCTCATTGAAACAGTTCAGTGACTGTTGCTTTCGTGTCCCTTATTATTAAAAGAGGCTCCCATATGAAGGGCACGTCAACTTTATATAAGCTACCATAGAGGATGGGCTCTTAAGAGGAAAATGTCTATCTGAGTAAAAAAAAAATTATTATTGCTACTTTATTACTTTCAAATTTAGCCAAAGCTTCGCGTTGGGGCCATTGGAACATCTTACGTGCGTTGCTTTGATCTCCACATTATTTATTTCCCTATCAGCGTGAGTGCTTTTCCCGGGGAATCTCTGGTTTCTGGCTCAGGGATTCTTTGGCAGTGCAGCTGCTGTGTCAAAGAGTGGGGCCCTGGGATTTGCCATTTCAGTTCATGTCGATGTACCTTTGAAGGCTTAAAAACTATCCAAAGGCTGGGGGGGGGGGGAAGAGTGGGGAGGAAAAGAGTTATTTTTTTCTCTTACCTCCGAGTCCAATTTCCTAATAAAGATTCATCATTCCTTTTGTCCGAGGAGCTCTGTGACCTAATTTTGCTCCTTGCCTGTTTCAGATATCACAACCCATTTTTATGCATTCAGCTTTCCTAATGAAATCCACATGGCTTAAATCAATAAAGCCATTGTTTAGCTTCTTTTTCTCTAGTGCCTTTTGCCTGGTCTGTTCTGTTTGCATACTTGTTTGTTGGAAATATGGCTCTTTATCTAGAATGTTCCCATCTCCCCCCTTTTTGGGGGGTCTTTTTCTTATCTTTTCTTTTAATGATTATTGATGACTCAGCTATTAAATATACAGTTCTTCCTTTAATGTCTAAAGGAAAGTTTGTTCTTACAGGCTTTCTTTTTAATTGTTTTGATAGGTTAAGAAATCAATAGTAGAAAACTCAATGTCTTTGTTCAATATTTGTGTGTACATGTGTGATGTAAAAGCCCCCTGTAAAAACTTCAGAAACTCAGCTTTTATTACCTGTCACTGTCCTCTCTTTCCTCAGAATCTCCAGTCTGTCCCTTCTTCCACTCACGGGCCAAGCATGACTTATTGCGTAGATCTTTTTACATTCTTGAGGCCCCCAGATCATGTCAAGACCCTCTTCAGTGGCTTTCTGCTCCTATTGAACCGTACACCCATGAAAGCTGCCTGATGGATAGTTAGGCTACTTGTACAGGCAACATTTTATTTATCTAAAAATCCAGGACTTCAACCTAGAAACCTACTCACAAGCCCCAGAGAGTATACCAAAGGGCGTTTCCTTCTGGAGTAGCTCTCTCTGAGTCTTCCCATAAATTCTAGAGGGTTCATCTCATCACTGACTTTCAACAGTCAGACTAGAATTAACCCAGCAGCATCTCCTGTGATTCCTCTGGGGCTCTTTCCTTGTCTCATCTTTCCAAATGATCATGGCAGAAAGCGTGGGCTGTGTTAGCAAACTGACACTTGAGTATAGAAGATGATGACGGTGATGATGATGATGACACGCTAGGTTCCATTCAGTAGTTAAAACATTAGTGCTTACCCATTTCATTCACCAAATTCTCTTGGACTCAACCTTGCCAAATGGGAGAGCTAGAAGAAGGAATAAACGAGTGCTGGGTCCTAATGTTCAGACTGCTCCATGATCCAGTTCTTGTTCTTTCAAGATCCTTCTTGACCTTGACCTTTGGGTGTGTTCCTGCTCATGGCTCTTTTGCTCATTTTCAGCATCTTGCCAGACTCACGGCAGCTTGTCTCTTCCCACATCACCTTCTTTCTATGCAGTTTTATTTAATTCATATCCAAGGGTGAAAAAAGGTCTTATTTTCCTGAAAAGCTTGATTACTACCATTCTAAAATTCATGTAAGAAGGTGAACTTGGAGTTGAATCCCCACATGTAGCATTATGTGAAAAATAAAATAAAGTAAAATAAGTAAAAACTCAAAACCCACCCACAGCTGCTTTATTGACACCTTCCTTTGAGGGGAAATAGTTGAAAGGCAAAGCAATGAACCCAACACTTCAGCTTTGCCTCCTAAGAAATGCCACCAGCTTCCAGGACACTTCAGGCTTCTTAGGGAAGACAGGCAGAGAGCCCTGCCCTGATCTGCGCCGCGGCGGCTGCTAACCCCTCTGCCTCCTGCCTTCTCTCCCGCTAGGCCTCCGTTCTTCCCAAACGTTTCCTCCTCACCGTCAGGGTTACTTCTCGGTCACTTCTGCAGACTCGGTCACTTCTGCAAACTCATTCTACGAGCCAGTTTCCAGCTCACTGATATTCCCGTGGGTGGGCAGACTTTGGCCCTCCAGACTTCTTTGCCTTCCTGAGATAAGGAGGTGGCCTTCCGTGTGTGCGACCAGGGACTGACACTGCAACCCAGGGATGTGCCCAGGCCAGGGACTGAACCCGCAGCCACTCCGCGCACAGGACGGTGCTCAGCAGCTGGCTGAGCCACTCGGGCCGGGCCTCCTGCTCTTCTTTCACCCCCGTGGACCTCATCCCCTCCCCTCTGCTGGCACCCAGGGCTCTCGTGGGCGCGTAGCCCAGGACAGACCCAGGCCTCTTCTGAGTTCATTAAACTTTCGGTCCCCGGGGAAGCACGAAGCGGGTGGCTGGGTTTTAGGAAGCTCTCTGATGATTCTCTGGTGATTCACACCGATAGGAATGGCTGATATATGTGACCACTTGGCAGTATTTACATTTTAGAAGAGAAGGGCATTAACCAAGATCATGGGAGTGTGCGCTGCAGTTTCCAGCCTGGGGGCCTCTGATGCCCCACGATGTTGCGGGAATCAGACACTGGTAGATAGGTATCCCCTTTTTTGGAACGTTGGCTGCCAACCACTCATTCAGACAGAGTCCTCTCCGCCCTCAGCCCATGTTGCGATGAAAAAGAAAGATATTCAGAGAAGAGGGTTTTGCACTTCCCTGCGCAGCCTCTCCGACTGTTCAATAACTGTCACTGACAGGACGTTCTCCCTTGTATCTGCGCTAAACCCCGTCTGTGTTGTTTGATACATTTTATTTCCTCTTGTCCTGCCTTCAGTGGAAACAGAAAACAGCTGGTGACTGTTCCCTGCACACAACAAAGGCTTCTGGCTTCTAAGGACATTAGATTAAAAGGTAACTTGCTGGAGCAGCCACCCCCAGTAGGGACCTCTGAGGCCCTAACTCAGAGGGCGGGCTAGGGTCTCACACTTCAGAAAAACCAGGGCAGCATCGTGCACCAGTTTTATGTCATTGCCATGTGTGTGACAAATCCTGTGTTTAACTTGGGCAAGCTTCAGAGGTTCTCGTGGCACCGCATTCCGACGAAGAGCCTGCCACAAGAGGCCCGCATTGACCCTGGTCACATTCCCCACAGCCCGTCAGAACTTCCCGAACGCAGCGGCCTCCGTCAACGTGGAGGGCACGGCTAGTGTCGCCCTGGCAGAAACGTAGCATTTCTCCATTTACTAAAAAGGAGGAGCATGCAGGGTGTTGACACACAAAACTGCAGGACCTAAAGGCTGAGTCGTCTCATTTATATTATTCAGTGTTTCCTGGAGCACAAACCCTTCTCCTGCTTGGGAAAAGCGGGAGACAGGTTTAATTACTGAGTGAATTCAGAGCTCTCGCTTTACAGTGGCCATAGTACAAGTCTGTGCCCAAACATGCTTGCCTGCACAGCAGAACACACAGCTGTTTCTCTAAATTCACTATCCTAAACTAGGAACAATTTTTTAGATTTTTTTTACCTTGCAAGTTGACCTCTGCTGTGTTCTCAATTGCTTTTCAAGTGGGATCTAGTCCTGGTGTGACATGTCGGAGAGTAACTCATAATGATAAAAACTAGCATTTACTGAGCGTGGGTACCAGGTGTTTGATGCGTATGAACTCTACTCACCCTCCCAACAATGCTGCGAAGTAGGCACTGCTGCTACTCTCAATATAGAAACAAGGATACTGAGGCACAGAAAGATTAGGAATTTGCCCAAGGTCACCAGTTAGCAAGAGGCAGAGGCAAGACTTGAATCCAGGCAGTTTGATTCCAGAGCGCAGATCCTCAACCACCAGCGTGACCTTTGTGCCCAAAGCCGTGGGCTGAGCATGGCCATCTCTCTGAAAGGTCAGGCTGCTTGATGGTAATTCAACACATCATTTTTTTACAGTGATAAGCAGATGTGGTGCAGAGTCTTATGCAAGCATCAACCTCAAAGAAAATTTTAGTGTGTAGTGGATTGCCTCAGGCTGTACCCTAGAATCGTCCAAGGGTATGCACTTCCTCTCCTTCACGTCTGGGGCACACACTTTGGTCAAAAATTTAAGAGGTAGTGTGGTGTACCTCATCTCTTTCTGGTTTCAGTTCTTCTGCATTGAAGCCAGAGGTCAGAGGTCAGATGTTAGGGTGCTGATCATAGAATCTCTCCTCATTTTTCTTAGACCTTTGTTCTACCTCCTTCCCTCTTTGCAATGTCAAGGGCAGGGAGGGGGGAAGAGGTAAGTCCATGTCAATGGTCTGACTTGCAGGGCAAGTAAGGAGCATTTCCTTAGACATGGGGTCCAACAGCCCAGAAGTCGGGTTGGGGTACTGTCGCTGGACAGCCTCTCCCTGTGTCCTTCCCGAGGTGCCCTCCTGATGCCCCGCCCCTGGGTGGGCTGCACTTCCTCCCCAGTGCTCTGGGCAGAAAGGAGGAGCTCTTATGCAACTGTGCTCATCTCTGCCCCCTCTGTCTGCTGATCCCGTGAAACTAGGAAGAAGTCGTAAGATGAACTCCTTCCCTCATGTAAAGAGGCAAAGATGGACCCGATATTTCACTGGCAGAGTCTTTCACATCTTGAAATATGTCTGCGGCACACTTTCCTCCTTTTTGAGAATCAGGGACACAGAAAAGCAGGACTCTTACCAGCTTCTCCTTTGTTTCATGTTTACAAAGAGAAGCCAACACTCAGCTGGGAGGACCTTTTCTGGATAGATTTTGAGCACCGCCCAGGGCTGCCCTCTGTTTCTCATTGAAGAGTCCACTGCTGTGAGCAGCAAGCTTAGTTGAGCAAAACAAATGCACTCTGCTGATGTCTTTTTATTCCCTTTCCTTCTAGATTGGATTCTTACAACCTAAACCCTAAGAAAGACTGTTCATGAAATACACGAGAATCATAAAAATTATGCTAAACCCGAGTTTATGTGAGACTTTTCTCTTTGTATGCTTTGCTTCACCTGTTCCTCTCTCGTGTTTTTTTAAACCTTTCATTTAAAAATAATTACAGACTCACATGCAGTTGTAAGAAACAATACAGAGAGATCCCATGTACTCTTTACCCAGTTTCCCCCCAATGGTAACATTCCACAGAACGATAGTACAATATCACAACCAGGATATGGATATTGATACTGTTAAGATATGGAACCCTTCCATTATCACAAGAATCCCTCTCGTTGACCTTTTATAGCCAAATTCACTTCCCTCCCTCCTGGCCCACTATGAACCATTAATCTTTGTTCTTCATTTCTACAATTTTGTCATTTTAATAATGTTGTATATGGAATCATATATAGGATTGCCTTTTTTCACTCAGCACAGTTCTCTAGAGATTCATCTGGGTTGTTATGTGTGTCAATAGTTCATTCCTTTTCATTACTGAGTATTCCATGCTAAGAGTGTATCACAGTTTGTTCCACCATTCACTCACTGAGGGACATATAGCTTGTTTTCAGTTTGGAGCTATAAAAATTTGTAGCCAGGTTTTTGTGTGTGCGTAGTTTCATTTCTCTGGGATAAATGCCCAGGAGGGCAATTGCTGAGTCATACAGTAGCTGCAGGTTTGTTTTTTTAAAAGAAACTGCCAAACTGGTTTCCAAAGTGGCCCTGCTATTTTACATTCCCAGCAATGTATGAGTGATACAACTTATCTACATCCTGGCTATCCTAGTAGATGTGTAGTGATACCTCACTGTGGTTTTAATTTGCATTTCCCTGATGGCTAAAGATGTTGAACATCTTTTTGTGTGCTTATTTGTCACCTGTATACCTCCTCTTTGAAATATATTTTCATGTAGTTTCCCATTCTCTAATGAGATTTTTTTATTGTTGAATTTTGAGAGAACTTTATATATTCTAGATACTAGCCTTTTGTTGGATATGTGATTTTCAAATATTTTCACACCATCTGTAGCTTGTCTTTTCATCCTCTCAATATGGTCTTTTGTAGTGTGAAAGCTTAAAATTTTGATGAAGTCCAATTTATCCTTTTATAAAATTTTTATGGATTATGCTTTTGGTCTCAAGCCTAAGAAGTCATTGCCTAGCTCTAGCTCTTGACAATTTTCTGCTATTTATCCTAGAATTTTTATATTTTTACATTTAAGTCTGTAGTCCATTTTGAGTTAATTTTTGTAGAAGGTGTGAGACTGAGATCTAGGTTCAATTTGTCCAATTGCTCTAGCACCGTTTGCTGAAAATGGCTGCCTTCACTCCATTGAATTATTTTAACATCATTGTCAAAAATCAGTAGACATATTTGTGTGACTCTATTTCTAGGTTATCTATTCTACTCCACTGATATATGTATCTACCCCTCTGACAATATTACATGTTTTATAATATTACTTATTACATAATAAGTCTTGAACCTGACAAATTCCTTCTACTTTATTCTTCTTTCTCAATTTTAATTTTTTTTTTTTTCGCTATTCTACTACTTTTACCTTTTCATATATAATTTGGAGCAACATTTTGTCTATATCTAAAAAGAATCTTGCTGGGATTTTGATAAAAACTGTTAAGCCTGTATATCAGTTTGGGGAGAAATGATTTCTTTACTACGTTGATTCTTCTAATCCACGAACAATGTCTCTCCATTTATGTAGATCCTCCTTGATTTCTCTCATCAGTATTGTGTAGTGTTCATATAGATCTTACACATGGTTTGCTAGATTTACACCTATGTCATTTTTTTAGCAATTGTAAATGGTACTATATTTTTAATTTCAGTGTCCATATGTTCTTGTCAGTATATAGAAATATAATTGGTTTTTGTATTATATATATGTATTATTATATATATATTATAAATATATATGTATATATATAAACATATATCTCCTGTGATCTTACTGAATTTACTAATTAGTTCTCAGTTTTTTGGTAGACAATCATGGCACCTGCAAATAAGGACAGTTTTATTTCTTCCTTTCTGATCTGTGTTTTTTATTTTATTTTCTTGTCTTATTGCACTGGCTAGAATTTACAGTACTATGTTGAATTAGAATAGTGGATGTGGGCATTCTTGGCTTGTTTCCAATCTTAGGTGGAAAGCAGTCAGACCTTAGAAATGGTCTACATACACCAATTAAAATAGCTTGGCAGCGTGAACTAAAAAACATGTCCTGATCATATGCTGTGTATAAGAAACCCACTTCACATATAATGATAAAGGCAGGTTGGAAGTTAAAAGATGGAAAAAGAAATATTATGCAAACATTAATTAAAGAAAAAGTAGGAGTCGCTATATTAATATCAGATAAAGTAGGGTTCAAAGAAAATTACCAAAGACAGATAAAGAGATTATGTAATGATCAAAGGGTCAATTCACTAAGAAGACATAGCAATCCATTGTTGTTTAGTTTCCATATGTTTATAGATTTTTCTGTTGTCTGTCTGTTATTGATTTCTAGTTTGATACCATATGGTCAGAGAACATAGTTGTATAATTTCAATTCTTTTAAATTTACTGAGTTTTTTTAATGGCCCAGGATATGGTCTATCTTGATATCTGTTCTGTAAGCATTTGTAAAAAATGGGCATTCTACTGTTGTTGGCTATCGTTACTATCTAGTGGGGTGAAGTCCAGGTTCCCTTCTCAGTTTTCTCTGATATTACCGTGGTGTGGAATATGGGAGGGAGTGGGCTAGGGGTACCTTGCTGCAGCCTCTAAAGATGAAAACTAGGTTCCCTCCTTAGCTTTTTCTGGCATGGGTGGGGCAACAGTTATTTTCTGTGGTGTTTGACTGGAATAGAGTTGTTATCCTATAGAATAACCTGTCTTACCAGAGTAAGCGTAGAAAACTGCCCCTTTCCTGGTATTCTGGTTAGAGAGGGCAGGCATTTGTTGGGGCTTTCTTTTGCCTGTACCCATTGACTTTTTCCAGTTGTCCACTTCTTTAGTCTGGAATATATGAGGCAAAAAGAAAACCCAGGAAACTTACCACCATGGCAATCTTTGGGTTCCAAGGTCTCTTGCCAGTCTGCCCTCTTCTTTCCACCTTCTATGGTTTTATACACAATGCCCAGAGTTTCTAGTTGTGCTTAGCAGTAGGAGTTGGGAACATTACATCTACCCCATCTTCCTGGGAGTAGGAGTCAGTCTCTTGCGGTATTAACAATGTCAACATGAAAAACACAGCTCTTTGATGCTCTAGACCACATCTGCTTGACCTCTCACTTATATATATATATTTTTAAGGCCCAAAATCCAGCAGAACAATTTCTTCTCTTTGGGAGAAGCTCGAAGCTAAGGAGACTGAGATGTTGCTTGGGTTACTGTAAGTTTGTTAAACTTTGTCCCTCTAACCTTTGTTTTTTTTCCTCTTTTGGAAAATGAGGGTTGTGCTTCCTGTGTTTGTTTAAAGTGGTTTGTTCTTGGAGTACGTCCTGGGTCCAGAATGCCAAATAACTTCTGGAACTGAGGTCTGGACACAGATTAAGGGTAAAGTTAAGGCTACTTAGGTGAAGCAGCCACAGGCAGCTGGAAGTAAGAGTGGGAAAGTGAATTATCTTAACCAGGGGAGAACCTGTCTTAGCTTGGCCTGACATAACAAAGCACAACAGACTTGGTTGTTAAACAATGAGCATTTATTTTCTCACAGTTTGGGAGATTAGAAGTTGGAGATCGAGGTGTTGGCAGGGTTGGTTTCTTCTGCGGCCTCTCTCCTCAGCTTGCTGATGGCCGCTTTCTCCCCGTGTCTTCACAGGGTCCTCCCCCTGTGTGTGTTTGTGTCCTAATCTCCTCTTCTTATAAGAACACCAGTCAGATTGGATTAGGACCCACCCTAATCACCCCATTTAATCTTAATTACCTCTTTAAAGACCCCGTCTCTAAATAGCCACATTTAAGTTAAGGCTTCAACATACGAACCTTGGAGACACTATTCACCCTATGAATAGTAGAAATGTGAAAGTAGAAAGCAGAAAGGGAAGATGAACCTTATGCTGAGACTTTAGGATGGGCCAGGTCAGCAGAGGAAATATCTACTGATTTCACGGAATGGTTTTTCCAGCTGACCCTGATGTGATGTTCAATCCTTGCTTCTCTCCCAGAGAGTCCTGGTCTCTCCTAGGTCAACTTCTAACTTTTTTTTTATTACAACGGGAGAGAAGTTAGGTCTCTAGGGAAGTTTTTCTAGGCACTAAATGCATGCCAAATCTAGTTTTCCTTTTACGTTTTTACTGAGATATGATATATATATATATGTATATTACACCATGCAGTACATAAAATATACCAATCTGAAGTATGTTGCTCAATGTTTAAATATATGTACACCTTTGTAACCACCACTCAGATCAAGACATAGCACAGTCCAGCACATGTGTCCAGAAAGTTCCTTGTTCTTTCTGTAGTCAATCCCTGCTTCTCCACCTGAAGGCAACCACTTGACACCTCTTCTTGAATGTCATATAAGTGACATTGTACAATATGGGTCTGGCTTCTACTGCTCAACATAATGTCTGTGAGGTTCATCCATTTTTTGCAAGTATGGGTAGTTTGTAACCTTTATTGCTGAGTAATAGCCCATTATATGAATATAGCACAATTTATTTATCCATTCTTTTGTTAATGGATATGTGGGTTGTTTCCAATTTGGGATTATTATGAATAAAACTGTTATGAACATTCTTGTATATGTCTTTTGGCAGATCTATACACAAATTGCTCTTGGGTATATAAATCTAGAAATAGGATTGCTGGGTCATATCAAAACCACTTATTAAATTAAATTTGATAAACAGATATAAGCAAGTTTAGGTCACTTTTTTTCTTTGGTTAGGTTATTTTTATGAGTGGTTCTATGGACTTCAGTCTGTGATATCACTTCTTTGTGATATCCAGTTATATCATAAATGTAACTGAAGGTACAATAAATTATAAAAAATATGCTCACTTAAAAATTTATAGATCAACATTTTACATTAGACCTGGAATGTGGCAAAATAAAATAGAAGATATATTTTGAGACCTTTATGTAAGATGTCACATTTCAAAATAAAGCAGCTTTCTCCTAAAGATTTCACGGAAGAAAGATTTTATATACAAAAATGCCCAGTAATGATATAAATCAGAGACAAACTCTTCCTTCACATGTGTTCTCTAGTGCACTGCTGACATTCTGGCTATTTGAGCGAAACAGAGCCGATAACACATCATCATAATGACCTTTATTTACCATCAGGAGTTCAATATTACTGGGGGTTAGATCGAGGTGGGGTCTAGGCTCAGACAAGTGAGGGTTTAGGAAGTTGTTCCAGACCCCAAATAGTTGTGTTGGTTCCTGAGCTGCCCAATGGAGACATGCCTACACTGGTGGTGCTAAGACTGGGCTCTTCTGCATTTTCATCAGACCATTCTATTAACTAGTCCAGAGGTCCCCAATGGTGTGCCCAGACATTGGTCTCTCAGTTCTTGGGGGCTGGTTGGGGTCTGGGGTCCCCAGGGCTTCCTGGCCTGTTGCTTCTTGTGTGAGTGGCTTCACCTCTTTATTTGTTCTCCAGTGTGTGGTTCAAACATGGTCACATTCTCTGTATACTGTGACAGCAAAGAAGATGGGAAGCACTATAATGGGCCATATTTCCTCAAGTTAAGTTGTACAACCCACCCCCAAACTCTTCGGAAAGAGCTTAGGTTTTATTGACTCCCCTTTTCAGAGGCTCAAACCTTTCCTTCTGTTATATCTCCTTCTCTATAGTTCCCCACATCAAATCACTTTTGAAAATAACAGAGGTAGAGATAATGCTCATGCTTACTTCCTTTAGGGCCAACTGCCCCCAGGAGAACTGTGAGAGCTGAGGTAGACACGGAGGGACAGCTATCTTGGAGGACATGAAAGAACTGGGCATCTGGAAACCATTAGCTGAGAATTTGCAAAGACCACTGTGGACACAGCTGTCCTGTTCTTCAGGCTGATGACATTTCCCCAAGTTGTAAAATAAAGGGTGACAACCAGACAGGGCATGGGGTGGGGAGCTCCTTATGTTTGACAGGAGTGAGTGACAAGCAAGAAGACCTGAGCCCACAGGACCAGCAGATGCTTACCTCCCCGTTCTTGGGACAGAATGTTAGGGCCACTGTGGGCATCTTTGCTTGGTGGGGATCAGTTTGGGGGTACAGCCCACAGGCCCTTTCTGCCCCAGTGCCATTGGCAATAGCCACTGATGTGTTCTCTTCTCTTCTGTAAACAATTCATTTGCTTCTGATGATTACATCTAAGTCATTGGGGGAAAAACAAGAAAGAGAGAGATAACTAGCTACCAAGGATAGTTTTGATGAGCACAAGAAAACCATGGCAGACACCTGGGGTTGATGTGAATTCCAGCGGGAGCAAAGCAACTCAGCATTTGAACCCTGTTTGCCTGACCTTAGTGCAGAGCAAGGTATAATTTCTCTTAGCTCTTAGCAAATGTCTGAACCATGGATGGTGGACACACAGAGCAATATACAGATCTTGTAACATGGAAATCCGCACCTGAAACCTATGTGTTCATATTAACCATTGTCACCCCAATAAATTTAATAAAGTATTATTTTAAAAACCACACAAAAAATGTCTAAACCAGCTCAGGGAGGCGATTATTGTCATTGCAGACACTAGCCCTCTGGGGGAACCCTAGCTATTGTATAACCACCAGCGATCCTCGGCTGGGTTACTAACAAGCCCCAGGAAAATTCCTTTCAGTAGCACTAGTCTCTAGTGTCCTGGCCTGGTCTCAGGTGTCCTAAGATATGGGGGTCTAACCTGTCTTCTCTCCACTCCTGCCCACCCTTGATGGGAGTAGCTAAGGAATTGAGGACAGTTTGGAACTTTTAGGGCTCAGCACAGAGTGACTGGGAAGAGCACAGGTTATGGAACCAGATGGACCCTTACTAGCTGTACAGATCATACTCTACCTTTTCTGAGCCTGTGGCCTCAGCTACCAAATAGAACTTATAATAGGATCTATTTCCTAGATTTTTAAGAGAAATTGTGTCTGTAGCATCTAGCACTGAGTCTGACACATAGTAGGCTTGCAATAATGTCATGTTTGTATCTCAGTTTCTCTGGCAGAACCTGGGGAGTGTGGAGAAGAGAGAGAACAAACGAAGGGCTATTGGGACTCTACTCAAGCTCCTCAAAACAGAGGGCAGCTCAGAACTGACCCAGAACCCGCATCCTGAGCCGACAGCGAGTGGAGTTGCTTCCTGCAGGAGCTCCAGGTAGGCCCAGTAAAAGCCTAAATCCAGTGGGATTAGAATGGAGCCAGGCCAGCCAAGGGAGCACAGTGACCAGCAACAGTCAGCCATCCGTCATGATCACTCGACGGCCCCATCTGGGCTAGTGACTCGTAACTAGAGGCCCAGGGCAGCGTTGAATACCCTCCCATCGAAGGATGCAGTTCGCTTTCTGATAGGATCACTGTTTCCACTTGAACATCCTTACAGCTCCTTGCAAATGACCACTTGAATGGCATACCACTTGGATAATATTGCAACTTTTCAATCCTTTAGGCTAAATATTAAAGGGAGAAATTATGAACCAGTAAACACCCAGTTAGCGACAGATCACACCAGCAAACCAATAAAGTACCCCGGAGGACCCAAGGTTCTTTGGTGATGGGCATCATTTCCCCTCATTACCTCCCCAAGGAGCCACAAAGCTGGACAATGGTCCCAGGATGGTGGCTGCTTGTTGCAAAGAGGGAGAGGCTGGGGTAAGGTGAGTAGCAAGGGAATCAGCTAGCAGGATGTGCAGTGAGGAATTAAAAGGTTCTTGAAGAATCCTCCAGTCCCTTGCACTCTGAACATGTGGGAGAATCCAAGGGCAGCTTGCTGTGATCGGGCTGTGCTTCTGGTTCTGCTAAGGCTGGTCCGAGGCCTCTCAGGCGCCTTCTGGCCCCACTTCTCAGCCTCCCTGTCCTGTGTCCAGGGCCCTGGTCTCACTATAGCGGTGGTTACAGTGCTGGAACCAGGAATGTGTTTGCTTTTCAAACAATCCTTAGAACAAAGCTCGAGCCTATATTTAAACCCTTTGAAATACGTAGGATAGCACGCAAAGAAATCCGCAGGAAGGCCTTCTAAAGTTAACATGGTTGAAAACAGTAAAAATACCAAACTCTGATTTCCAACCATGGAAGATAAGCCAAACGGAAAACTGTTTGCAAATGTTTTGCATTAAAACTCACAAAACTGACATTTAAAAGCTGTCCTGGAAGTCTTGATAATGAGTTGAGGCCATTCCAGTGCAGAAGGAAAAAAATCTTACCCTTTCAGGTGGAAAGATGGAATCTCGTGATTGCTCAGCCTGCAAAGGAGGCTCCACCTGGGGAGGGCGCAGAAAAGTCACGACCTGAACTTTAGACCAACAGCATCAGCACGAAGCGGGATAAAGGTCTGTTCCACGGGAGCCGGCATTCTGCCCAAGCCTCCATCAGGCAGGCTTAGCTGCCGTCTCCAGGCTGAGGCTGCAGGAATGGGGGTGGGTGGGGGTCTAAGTCAGGGATTCGAAATCCTTAAAGTGTCAGCTTAGGTATCATGTCCCCTGAGGGGCCTTGGTTGACCCCTCAAACTGAATGCACCTCCTTTGGGTTCCCATAGCACCGTTGATCCCTATGGAAATACCATACCATGTGCTTCCTTTTTAGAATAAAGTAATTTTTAAAAAGAGTAAAAATTTCAAATAGACACATGGACATGCACACACACACACACACACACACACACACACACACACACGTACGTGCACGTGCAAGGGCCTTATGATTTAAATGGCCTGGCAAAGGTTTTATGGTCTCTTACTGGCTTCCTGGTGCAAATTGAGGAAGCGACTGTGGAGAGAGAGACTTGCCAGCATGGCAGGGTGACCGCCTGGCCTGGATCCACTTCCAGGGCCTCTCATGACAATGTCACTGGCCTGGTCAGGAGCCTGAGCCTATGCTCCATGAATGTATGTTACTTGAGGGTTTTTACTATTTTTTTATTTTATTTAAACATATTTGAATGACTATGTGACTATATAACCCAAAAATGCCAATGAACATTGCATGGAGGGTTCCCAGATTTAAAAGTAGTGAAAAACAATAATGACCAGAGTCCGTAAAAGTTTTGCACTGAAAACGGCAAAGGGATTATGACACGGGCCTCAGAATTCACTTCCTGTTGAAGGACACCACCAAGATGAAAACTCGAGTGGGACGAACATGGAACCCTCCACGCAAATATTCCAGGAATGGAGAGGGTGGAGAACATCCCCGCAGTAGTTGAAGGATGACCGGCGATGGGGTCAGACATCGCTAGAGAATTTGGATGCTTCTTCTGTAAGTAAACATTTTCCATACTCATGTTTTCCATAAATGATTTATCTGCTGTTCATGATAATGTGATGACCAAGTAAACAACTGACATTTTCAACCTGCTCAAACATATCTCAGCCCTTTTATTTTTTGTGAAAGAAGAAATTTCAATTTAAATCTCTATAAACCACCCAGCATTTCTATGGATTGCAAAGCATCACCCTGTAAGTCAGAACCCAGGAATATTGTAATGACGTGTGAATGTGCACGTCTTCCCCTTGGGCAGCCAGCTCCTCCTGGGTCACTGCTTTTGCAAGGACCCTCGCACAGTGCCTGGCACACAGTAGGCCGTGGGGCAGGCGTGGCGAGTGGAAGGGAAACTCCAATACTCTACAGGAAGTGCATTCACCCATGGACAGGCACACATTTGTGATTTTTGTTGGCAGTTTTTTATAGCTATCTTGGCTTGCTGCTATTTTCCATGAAGGTCTTTCTTACTGAATGAGGCAGCCACGTGCCCAGTTGAAACATTACACTTCCCAGCCTCTCTTTCCATTACGGAGACTTGAAGCTCAGCTCCCACCGACGAGACATAAGGAGAGGCCTATTAGAGATTTCTGGACAAGTTTTGCTTTCCAAATACAAGTATGTTCTCTTCTGGTGCTTCCTGCTCTCTCTGCCCGGAATATAGATATGATGACAAGATTGCAGCAAAAACTGTCAGGGATCTCAGCCTTACCTCCACCAATGCCAGCACTGGCGAGAAGGAGAAGGAAACCTCCCGGTTTGCTGAAGTCATTGCTTAGTAAAGTTTTCTGTTACGTGGGGTTGGATATAAACCTTAGCTCACCCAGGGTGGGGTGACAGTGAAGGAAGTCCTAGAGATGGAGGAGCAAAACCAATCAAAGAACCAAGAGATTGGAGTGAGAGGAACGGGCTTGGAAGATGTAGAGAGGTATTTAAAGGGAGACATTTAAAGGGAGATGGAGATTTTCTGAATGTCCCGAGCTCATTTGCCTAAGTCCCTGGGCGGATGGGTGCCTCTGGAAGAGAGAAGTCACAAGTAGTTTGATTGAGCAAGTTCTATTTCCCCGAGTGAATGAATGCTTTGTTTCTGGGCTTATCAGGGTATCACGAATGGATTTAATTCGCCTGAATTGTCATCCAGGCTTGATCGCCGCTAGGGACACCTAGCATTGCCAGTTTTCAAATACAACCTAACTTTAAACATATTCCTATCACTCTGAATGTAACAATATGCTCTTAGTTTCTCTCCCACAATGGCCTGGCTGGGCTCCATTAGTCTTCTGGGAACAGAGCCCCAGTTGGGCAGTGGAAAAACCAAAGCTTGGAGTCACACCCACCTGCTTAACCCAGTCCCAGGGTAAGCAGCTCAGGACCTCCACTAAGCCACTTCAGCACTCTGCTTAAGATCCCTCATCTTTCAAAAGACAACAGTGACCCTGACTTCACCAGCTCATCAGCAAAGAGTGAGTGTATATCATGTATTTCCTGTCTCTCCCAGTGTTGGTCCCTTACTCCCCTTGCTGCTCATGCTAAATTGACTCAGATTTTCCTGCTCTTTTCAATCTGACAACAAATCAGGAATTACCACTTTGAAATCCTTCCATATGTAGTCTCTGGCTGTGCCAGAGCCTGAGGTTGCCTTCTCGTGCATCAAGTGGCCGAGTTTGCCACCCTTTCTCTGTGCTCCCTGAGTTCCCCCCAGCTACTAGCTACCCAGCCTGGATCTAATGACTGTTCTGGTCAGCATCCCATATCCTGAGAGGCTCTTGAACTTAGGAGCCTGCTGTATTTTGTCATTCTATCCGTAGCCCCTAAACAGTTCTTGACCCATAATAAATACCCAAGGATTTGTGGAATTAATGAGTGAATGAATAAATGAATGAACTCCTTGAGCATTATATACGTCGTTGTAGCAGAGAGAGGTCCTAGTAAGGTGCTTTGTGCAGGCAAATGCTTTGATGATGTTTTTGGAATAAAAACATTTCGGTTCTCATTTCCCAGCTTTTGGGAGCTCTAATTGATATCAATTTCTTATCACTTCCTTCTCTCGTTGTTTTGAGACCAGGGCAGCACAGAAGGTCCCTAGAGCTATTCCGCCCTGTGACTATAATAGCTCCAATCTCCCACAAACCTTCTCCCAGGCCTACTCAACACAGGGAAACTGGGACCCTCTTGTGTCTGGAAAAAAAATTTGTCCTAGCTCTTCTAGTTGAGCATAGCAAGTTGTACATTTAAGAAATTACAGTGAAACGACGGCCACCACAACTGACACTAACAAGCAGCACTATTCTAAGCATTTCACTCATGACCTCATCTCAATAACCTTATGAGGTACGTGAGACAATCATCCCCATTTTCCAGATGTGGAAACTGAGATACAAAGGGGTAATGAAACTTGCCTACTGTTTCTGTTAGCTGGTGAAGCTGGGATTTGGATCAAGCTACTATGATCCAGAACTGGAACTCTTAACCAATGAGCTATACTAAAGTTTATTAGTATTTTGGCCAAAGAATTTGGTGACATTGATCCAATCCAAAGAACTCTCAGTTTTGACTTGTCGAATGAAGCTCCGAAAAGGATAATTTCCCACATGTGTTCCTGCTCCATCTCCTAACTGGATCTCAAAGATAATATCGGAGCAAAGTTCCACACGGGCTTGCCTAGTCTTTTTATGGCCTGGTCAATATTTTTCTGTCTTATTTAGAAGAACCTGTAATCTGGTCCCCACCCTCCCTTCTTTGCACATTTCATACAACGCACCTTGTTTGCAGAGCGAACAAACACACCAGTCACGAACACGGCGCTGTGTGCACAGTCGGGCCCGAAAGGAAAGCAACTGCTCCGTAGTAACAATCCGTCATTCTGTCCATCTGCTGCCCTAGAGGGATCTTAAAATAGTTTCAATTCCCCTTTAAAATCTGCTGCTCTGTGAAGGGCTTGTAACACTCGGAGGCCCTGGAAGCCTGCCTGAGAAACAAGGCTACTATGCCGACTACTGGTGTCCAGCTGTAAGCCTTTTGGAGGGAAACAAGCCGTCCATTCACGGGCCCTTGTGAAATTTTCCTGCCCCACCAGCCCTCCGAGCCAGGCAGGACAACACCTGCAGGGATGGCATTCAGCTTTGTTCTTCCTAAGGTGAGGCTTGAGTTTTTATTGTTTTAATGGACTCTTTTTCCCCCGTTTAATCTTCTTACTCTCCAACGCCCCAACTCTACAATGATCGCCTTTTAGGTTTCTTTCCTTCAACCCTAAACTGGGGGATTGGGCATGAGTTGAAGTATATAATCTAGAAATTTGAAGTCACTTAGTGGGGTGGCCATTTATAATTTATCACCCAAGCCAGGACATTTCTGAGAATGAAGGGAGGGCTAGTCATAATTAAGGTGAACGAAATAGGAGTAAACTGGGACCTTCTCAGGCAAGCCCAGGCACGTGGTCACCCCCGGTTTCGCTCTGGCTCCACTGCACAGCACTGAAAGAGCATTTAAAAGCTTACTATACCTCGGCTGGAGATAACTGCGTCCCCCTTTCTTTGCTTTTGGCCCTAGTGCCTAATTGCATTCTAGGTCTAGAACAGAGCATGGTCTATGGGGATTAAAACAGGGCAGAAGGTTCTCTTTTTTGCTTGCAACATCTTTAGTCTATAATGAGTCTTTTATGTTCTAGTTTTCAAAAAGTTCACATTCTCAATATTCAAGTAGTGTAGCCTATCAAGTCTCTAGTTTGAATTTGAAAGTTACATTGTAAAATTTGCATCTCACGCAGGTTTTTTTCCATTTTAAATCCCACTTAGGCTGTGAAACCCAGTTTAAAATTCATGCTCTTTAAATATCTTTTAGGATTGATGCTATCAGATCAAGAATATCTTACATCTGTAAAGAATTTGGTACGATTGCACATATTCTCATTTGACACCCATACCAAAGCCATAAGGTAGGTGGCAGAGTTTGAATCTTTTTTGAACAGAGAACATACTACTTTGAGTTGGAATCGAAGTAGGGCAACTGGTCTACCTGCACAAATCTTTACATACTTCTGATTGAAGCACAAATATATAGGTGCAACATCCTAAAGCTACCATTTGTTCTTGTTTCTTTGGTTTTGCTCATGAGCAATTGTGCCACAATGAGGAGCAGTTTTGATTGTAACCAATAGCCACCCTCCACCCGAATCCTTCTCAGCACAGCCCATCTCTAACACTGAAAAGGTTGGCTTTCCCAGCTTCCCTTGCAGCCATGGGCATCTAATTCAATTTCATGGGCATTTAATTAAATCTTGGTGAATTAAGCCAAAATGGAAGTCTTTTCTGGAGCTTCTGGAAAAGGTCTTCCTCTTCCATAGAAAGAGCCTTGCAGGGGGAAAACAGTGCCTCTTCCTTTTGGATACAACATGAGCAGCATCTTGCAACCAGGAAGGGACAAACCTGAGCACAAATGCCAACAAAAAATGGGAATCACCTGGGTTGTTTTCCGCCTCATGAAGCCACTAAACCAACATCCAAACTCTGGGCTTCTTGTTGTATGAAAAATCGCCTTTTCTTTAAAGCCACATTTAGCACACTGCACCTTGCCTTTGAGAGCATCTTTAAGGATTCACCATTTAAACAGATGGCTGTAGTTCACCATCAGTCTCAACCCCTTTTTGTAGTAGTTTCATTACATTCCTTTCATGCTCTCAAAATGAAATATTTAGATAATAGAACTTACCTATACACATAATTTTTACAAATCAATAGAACACCCTTACTGTGATATAAAGGAGAAATATTAAAATGATTTTAAAGAAGAATATGCATTTAAATGTGTAAATGCTGAGGCACAACTGCTCTAGAAGACGTGATGAAATGGTCATGGTCAGAGCTCACAGGTCTGAGATGATTGCCATGAATGTGACAGCTCTCCCGCGCAGCCTCCTGCAGGTGTGTTGCTGGCCATTCCAATCCCATCAGAGGTGTAGACACTGGCATTGTGATTTTTCAGAAGGTGAACAAGTCTTGGTAAGGTTCCAAACCAAGCAATGTACAATCTTACACTGATTTAAGTGGTAGCAACATTCTTAGAAAATTCAGCATATATTAAAACCATGCAAAAAAAATTACTTTGTGATATGTAAGGCAGAGCTAGGATCTAGAATCATGGGATTATGAACCTGTTTTCACCTACACGAACATCTGATGGCACATTTGGAGGTCATGTGGGACTTCAGACAATTCTTTACTGTGTAGAATTTGTCTGCATCTTGCAAAATGTCTGGTGTTTCACCCAATAAACACTGGTGGTGAGCCCTAAAAAGTGCCCCCACAGATATTCAGATCATCCCCTTAGCAGTTCTGCAACCCTGCCCCTCATGAGAGAGGACAGGCTGATCTCGGGCAGGTGCCCTGGGTCACTCACTCTGCACAAGTGTCAGGAGCACCCCTGTTCCCCACTTTGCAAGTTGTAGGGTTGCTATCATTTCTTTGGGGTCTGGGAGTGGAGAGAAGGCAATGCTGGATTGCTTAGAACAAGTGCTCTTGCTGAATCTCAACAGTCAATGCCTCACCCTTTCTCAGAGCGTGTGCTTTTTTCTCACTGACCATTTATGTGCAAGAAAGTTCAGTACTACTACTGGCAGACACAGGGCTGACGAATATCTCCTTCCTACCCTCAGGGAGGTAGAATATCTACAACAGAAGTGGAGAGAAGTATCTAATTAAGATGGAACAGAGGTTCTTAGCCTGGGGTCCCAGGAATGTATTTGAATGGGGCCTGTAATCTTTTGAAATTGCAGGCAAGTTTTCATGTGTGTGCACATGTGTGTGCATGTGTCCATGCATGCTGTGTGTGTGTGCATGTATGTGTATTGAGCTTTTTTTTCTCTCGCTAGGGAATATAGAGATTTACTCACATTCTCGAAGGACTCCAGGATACTAGAAAGGTTTCAAATTTTCCACAGGGCAAGCCTCATAAGTAGATGGTACCCTCCTTAGCTGGTCTTCACAAGTTGCCTCTGCTCTAACTCTCTCTTATTCAAACAGTTCTCTCCCTGAAATTGTTCCCATAGAGATTCATTTCTAATGGATGGAGAGTTAGCATGGGTCTCTCTGGGCATCGTCTTTCTAGCATCATTCGAAAAATGTTTATTGAGCTTCTGCTGTGTGCCAGACACCCAACTGAGAACTAGGGACTGGGCAGTGAATGGAACAGAGGTCTCAGTCCTGTGGAGGACATTGTGGGGGAGAGGGCTCCCAGGACAGCAGAAGTGCAAGATCTTACAGGAACACTGTGGGGTCACCCAACATATTCCAGGGCAGCGGAGTAGTCCAAGCCATCCTGGGCTGGTAACCCGCAGAGACGATGGGGATGTTTGTATCAGCCACTGTCCCATGTCAACAAAAAGTCCTGGTCAATGAGGACACCGCCTTGGGCCTAGGGACATGGGAAGGCCAGGTGGTGGGTGGCCTCTACCAGCATCGGGCCTCAGCTGTGTCACAGTTTTGCTTGGGTCCGCCTCTGGGGAAACAGGTCAGGCCTCGTAGGATGACACTGATAACATGACTTGTATTTGGGTGCATATTTAAAATTCCAATTTACACAGGTTCTTGCTATTTGCTGCAAGAGTGTGTTTGGAAATGCGATTGTGGACTAGCTGGGATTGGAGAGTGAGGGGGAGGGTGGTTTTTAACGGGAAACTATGTGCTGACTATAACCATGTTGAAAAGCAGTGTGGTTTCTCTGGGATTCATTCTGGAGCTAGTACATTTCAGTTTCCCCCTGGAACAAGGCCTTTCCCGAAAAAGAAAACATACCTTGGCCACGAAAATGCAAAACCACTCTCCCTCTGCAGCTCCAAGCATTTCTCTATGCTGAGGGTTAACTTGTCCCAAGGCCATCTTGTCTTTGGAAGCCCCAAAGTAGCAAAACACAGATTTTTTTTAATGCCTTCCCCTCCTTTGCTAAAAAGGAATAGGAATAATTGCCAATTCAGTAGGCTCCTTGCTATTTTGTGCATTTTAAAGGCATTTGCTATTTGGGATTTGGAAGAAAATCATGAGAAATGAGATTCTCTTGCTGCCTTGGCTGGAAGCAGGCTCATTGTTTGCAGAGAGAGTTGGTTTCCATGGTTTTGGACTATGGACAGCTGGAGTTTTTTTTTTCAAGAGTAGTTTCTACTTGCAATTGGATCTAATAAATAGCCAAGGTAGTCAGTCTTCCAACAGAGAAAGGCCTTGAAGTTACTTGAAAACATCCTAGTATGTTAGCATTCATAACCAACTGTCCATGTTTTTAAGTTATTAAAAGTCATGCATTTCTCTCTGGATAGGCCCTGTTTCGCCCAAATTTCTGCTTTATAGAGAGCATCCAATCATGTTTCAGGCTCAGGGTCCTAGTCTTAAAAGTAAACACATTCAGAGAAAGAAAGTATCACATGTTCTCACTCGTATGTGGACTCTAATGAACAAAATTAACTTATGAACAGAATAGATCCAGAGACTTAGAACATGGAACAGACTGATGAATCTCAGAGGGAAGGCGGGGGTGGAGGAGTGGGTGGGGGAAGAGATTAATCAAAGAACTTATATACATAATGGAACGAAGGAGGATCAGGTCATGAATTTAGCAATTTCCATGGTTAGTGGCCGTAGTAAAGCGATAGTCCATAGTGTGCCCCATATTTCAAACACCAGGCTCAGCTTAGTGGATTGGAACCCAAACCTAGGTCTCACCGCCGTATAAACAATACGTGATGTTCTTACAGCCCTTTAGCAAAAACCTGTATCTGCACAGGATGAGCTAGGTAGCCCCTATGAAAGCTGCTGATATTGCCGTACATTTTTTGTGTGTGGGGTACAATGGTCTTTTTGCTCTTTCCTGAACACATGATAGTTGTTCTGGGTCATTTTTTGTTTTGTTGGCCTTCTTGTCATTTGAACCTTACGTTGCTGTTTGATTTCTCATCTGCTTAGATTTCGCCTTCCTAACTGCATGATACTTATTTGGAACGGAGGTATTGGACCTTTCAGTTTTCCTGTGCGTTCCATTTTCCTACCAAGAATGGATTTCTGGGTCTCACACAGGAAATGAACTGGGCCTATGTTCCCAATGACGTTTTAGTCAAATAGAACTGGAGATGACCCTTTCCCATGTTCCTACCTCTTCTCTCACCATCAAGGTTGCTGAGGGTTAGGGGCCTCTTGAGGATCACTTAAAAATAAATTTACCGCTGAATGCATAATATGCAGAATGGGATCCATTGGCTAGATCAGCTATAATTAGACTAATGGTGACTTAGGGGAGAGCTTGGGAAGTTAAAAAAAACAATAGTACTTTAATCTGTGATGTAAGCATTGCAACATCTTATTTTTTGAAGACACTACTCGTCCCCTTGGCAAGAACAAGATTTCTTTCCTCTGGGGCTTGAATTTTCTTACTCTCAATTCAATAAACATTTGGCTCAGGAGCCATTATTTCTGTTCCTTGGTGACTAATCTGGGAATAATAATAATAATAATAATAAGCATTTCCTTTCAAGTAACAGAGCAGCAAACCTTTTAGGGCCTGGCAGATGTCATCAGAGAAGTTTGACTCACACAGGGTGGAAGGAGAAATGCAAGAATGTGTCCGTCCTCCAGGGTGAGAGCCCTGGAGACTCCAGGCCTGAGTCCAACCTCACTTTCCCCCCATCTTTGTAGCTTGGTTGACAAATGGGAACCAACATCAGAAACATTGCCCTGAATTCAGTTCAGTCCTGCAAAATGATACCAAGTCACTTTCTCAAGTGCATTTTCAGGTTATCAATACTATTTTTTTTTTTTTTTAGATCATTGCAAATTCTGTGATAACACTTTTAAATGAGTGTGTTTCACTGTTACTTTCACAAGGAAACTGTCATTTATCATGAATCTAAATAACTGTTACCATGACATAAAAGGCTTTTCCCTCTGTCGCGCACTGACTGGTACGTGTCAGAGAGGCTGGGATGGTGGGAGTCATAGGAGGGGGAGTGGAGGAGAGGAGGGGAGAGTCAAGGACAAGAGGAGAAAAGATGACAGTGAGCGGATGTCTACATATGGGACTGGTTATTAGAGGCAGCTCCCGCAAACTTCTTCAGGATGGAAACTGATTTGAGTCAACTCCCTTGTTCTGACATCGGTGTCTTCTGTACTGAAGGATGTGAAGTTGGAAGGGGTCACGGCGTGTGGGATTTAGAATCAGGAGACCTTGGTTTGAATCCCAGCTCTGCTTCTCGCTGAGTAATGTGAACCCAGGCAGTTTGCTTCACCCCTCGAGCCTCGACGTGCACATGTATAAAACGAGTGTCTTCCCCTTGGAGTTGCTGCGAGGACGCGATGCGATAGCGCACATTGAAAACATCGTAAATGCTAGTTTTCATTCCTAGACTTGGGGCTCCTAAGAGTTTTATGGCTTTTTAAAAACTTACCAGCATCTAACACGGATAACTGCCATAGAATAAAAACTTTTCAATGCATGACTAACTATATGGAGAATATGTTGTTCAGTACCTTGAAATAACTTGAATAAGCAAAAACAAAATAATTCTGTAAAATATGAAAAATAAACATTTACTAGATACTTATTGAATGTACCCTAATGCCAGGCACTGAGTACCCACTGGGAAGGGCAATGAGGAAATGTACCCTATGGGAGCTCACAGGATAGCTGAGGAAACCAGACATGAACACAAATTAGGAGGCCAATAGAGCTGAGTAGATAGCTATTCAAATGAAGTCACAATTAGCTAGAATGCTTCTTTTCTCTATTATTTGGGATCAGTGGGAGTTTATTATTTGTAATCCCTGAGCTCTTCACATTGAAGATGGGTAAATAGACCCGGATAATTGAGATCCTGAGTTAAACAGCACATAGCTGAGTACACACTGGTCAGAAATTCTAAGAACCTCTTCTGAACTTTCATTTGAATGTGCTTAGTTCCTACGAGTTCAATGATTAGTGCTTCCTTACAGCTGAAAGCCTGTCTTGGGTGCTCCTTCCCTTACTTTCCATGCCACCCTTTGGTCGAGTGCTGCTGAGGGTTGACACAGCTGTGGAGGGAAGGATGGGAGAGGCGGTGTCCTGGAGGGTCATACGCCTGGTCATTACCTTATGCTAAACTGAGAGGCGAGTGGGTAATGAAAGGGCCCCTTTCCTGAGGTGCAGGCAGATGTGAGGATGTGCGGGGCGGGGACTCGCGCACAGCTGCCTGGAGCACGGAGGGAGAACCACATAGTCCTACCCCAGCACGCTTGAAGCCCCTCAGCACTGGAAACCAGTGTCTCTCCTCAGGGCACCAGCCAGTCTGATCTTGATTCTTTATATATAGACATCAATAGACAGCTGGCATCCACCATTATTAACTACACTAAGCCTACACTGGAACAATAGGAAACTTCTATCATCTCACAAAACATTTCCAACATATGGTCACTGACACTTGCTCCAAGATGATTCAGTAAATTTCAGAACAAATTCTTTTTTCCTATGTTGACTTAAATCCAAATAATTTCCACTGAAGTATGATCTCAAGCCAAGTCACAGTAGCCTTCCTGTACAGTATCCCCCTCTTTATGTGGTGACAGTGATTGGTAATGTGTGAACTTATTGACTCCTTCGACCCCAATTTTTCCTTAGCTAATGGGGATGTAGGCAACCTGGTATCCGTAGAGTTAATGTTCAACTTCCTTTTAAATCTCTTAGCAACCAGCTTTGACAGGTGAAGTTCAACAGAACACTTAGATTCTTCACTTCGAGTGTTGCTTGAGGATGTCTACTTAATATGTTATTTAAAAATTAGAAAAATTATGTACATTTGAATATATATGTGTATATACATAGAAATATATATGTATATATAAAACATACATATATGTATGCATATGTATATATAATGTACATATATACATATATACAAATACATTTAAGCATATATGTAAAGAGCTTGGCCATTGAGTACCTGATTTCACTACTCAAAGAAGAGAAATATGTAACTTTAGGTCATTTTTCAGGCTGAGAATTAGGCTTCCTGAGCTCTGGGTGGGATTAATTTGTTTCAGATTACTTGAATCGGCAGTGCGAGTTTGCACACTAGCCCCCTGGCAGTTACATTACTGGGATGTTGACCTTTTTCCAGGAATTGCTCAAAAAGTACCCTAAAAGGCAGAGTGAGCCGACCTTAAAAAATTAGATAAAAGAAATAGTGTTTTCAACTTAAGTACATCGCTGCTTAACTATTAAGGCTATCTAAATTTCTAGTTGCAAAATGCTCGGTGGCCTTCAGAAGTACGCCTTTTTTCCCCACTAGACAGTAAAACTGTATTTGCTGAAGTTGGAATACTCAAGTACCTACTTGCCATGTGACCAGAGTAATTGCTTGGGCTTGTTCTGTGGGATAACACAGAAAGGATTTTTTTTTAAACCTCTGTAGAAGCTCTGCTATTAAGTTATTGATTTTCTGTTTCACAGAAAATCACTTCTACATCTGGGATGAAGCAGCTGATTTTACCAAATAAAATCACCTGAAATTCTAGATGACTTGTAGCTAGTCCCAATTTCAGTTAACTTTTTCTTTTGCAGAATAACTTAGGTTATCACCTCAGTACCTAAATATACAGTATTTATGTTTAGTTTAACAAAGATTCTAATAAAGCCACTTACTGACAATTAGGTAGGTTCCCTAGAGTTTACCAAACTATAATACTGTTGAAAGACAGCTTTCAACTCATTCATGGGTGTTTTACACTTCAAGGTCTTGAAAAGCTCTACATGCACTTTTCTTTTCTTTCTTTCTTTCTTTCTTTCTTTCTTTCTTTCTTTCTTTCTTTCTTTCTTTCTTTCTTTCTTTCTTTCTTTCTTCCTTTCTTCCTTTCTTCCTTTCTTCCTTTCTTCCTTTCTTCCTTTCTTCCTTTCTTCCTTTCTTCCTTTCTTTTCTTTCTTTCTTTCTTTCTTTCTTTCTTTCTTTCTTTCTTTCTTTCTTTCTTTCTTTCTTTCTTTCTTTCTTTCTTTCTTCCTTTCTTCCTTTCTTCCTTTCTTCCTTTCTTCCTTTCTTCCTTTCTTCCTTTCTTCCTTTCTTCCTTTCTTCCTTTCTTTCCTTTCTTTCCTTTCTTTCATTCATTCATGTGACGTCTCAGATTTTACTGCTGGCAGTTTCATGATAAATGTCATTTCTATGCAAATTGATCAATGTAATTTACCACAATAACAAAACAAAGGATAAAATCATATGATCTTATCAATAGATGCAGAAAAAGCATTTGATAAGATACAACATCCATTTATGATCAAAACACTCAATAAAATAGGAATAGAAGGAAAGTATCTCAGCATATTAAAGGCCATAGATGACAAACCCTCAGTCAATAACACACTCAATGGTGAAAAACTGAAATCTTGTCCTTCCAAATCAGGAACAAGACAAGAATGTCCACTCTGCCCACTCTTATTCAACATAGTTCTGGAAGTCCTGGCCAGAGTAACCAGGCAAGAGAATCAAATAAAAGGCATCCAAATTGGGAAGGAAGAAGTAAAAGTATCACTTTTTGCAGATGAAATAATTCTGTATATAGAAAACACTAAAGACTCCATCACAAAACAGTTCAAAATAATAAATAAATATAGTAAAGTTGCCGGATAAAAAATCAATGTACAAAAATCCACTGCTTTCCTATATACTAACAATGAAACTTCAGAAAAAGAAATGAAAAAAACAATTTGCAATTGCAACCCCCAAAATAAAACACCTAGGAATTAAACTCAACAAAGAATGTGAAGGGCCTATATACTGAAAAGTACAAAGCAGTCTTAAAATATTGTTAAAAAAAAAAAAGAAAGAAAAGAAAAAGATTGTGTGTATGTGGAGATTGGAAAAGACACAATGAAATGGAAAGATATTCTGTGTTCATGGATTGGAAGAATCAACATAGTTAAAATGGTCTATCACCCAAAGCAACATACAGATTTAATGCAATCCCTATCAAAATCCCAATCATTTAAAGAAATAGAAATATTTCTATTAAAGAAATAGAACAAAAATTCTCCAGATGTGTATGAAACCACAAAAGACCCCGAAGAGCCAAAGCAATCCTGAGAACAAAGAACGAAGCCGGAGGTATCACACTACCTGACTTCAAATTATACTACAGAGCTATGATAATCAAAACAGCATGGCACTGGCAGAAGAACAGACACAAAGACCAATGGAACTGAACTGAGATCCCAGAAATAAAACCACAGGTATATGGGAAAATAATTTTTGACAAAGGAGCCCAAAACATACAGTGGAGCAGAGAAATCCTCTTCAATAAATGGTGCTGGGAGAATTGGAAAGCCACATGCAAAAGATTACAGTTTGTCTCCCTGTACAAAAATTAATTAAAAATGGATTAAAGATATAAATATAAGATCTGAAACAATAAATTACATAGAAGAAAACATAGGCACTAAACTTACGGACCTTGGTGTTAGAGAAGATTTTATGAATTTGACCCCAAAGGCAAGGGAAGTAAAAGCAAAAATAAGTGAATGGGACTATATCAAACTAAAGAGCTTCTGCACAGCCAAAGAAACCGCCTACTTTCTTTGAAGGGAAGTCGTCAACGTTTCACTTGGCTTTTTCACACCTCCTACTCTCCTTCATCTACACCACCAGTCCTCCAAGGTTAGGACTACTTAGAGGACATTTTGCTGGCAGTGACACAGATGTGGGTGGGGGAAGCTCTGATTTGAAGAAATCATCAGACTTGTTGGCACTGAATTTACCAAGAAGGGTGGACAAGAGAAGAGGGACAGACATGTCCAAGAAGACGAAAATGAGAGAACTGAGAGCAGCATCGAGGTGATGGGCAAGAATAACCTTGAGGGGCATGTTGGGGCTGGAGGAGACCAGGCAGCTTTTCCTGGCCACCTGCCCAGGGGCTGCACGCAAGACCCCAGCCACAATTTTACCCTGGGTCTTGGGACCTGGCCTGCATCTTCGCTTGGCTGCTCGCATCTAGCTTCCTTCTTTGGGCAAATACAATTTATGTTCACTAAATAAATGCATGCTGTGTTTTTTCTCCATGCTTTGGAATGTTTCCAAAACCAGAAAAGAAAATCCCATAAATCTCTGCTCATCCAGATCTCTCTTGCTCTGAAAAGAAGCCCAGCATGAGTTCCCCATCAATGGCGTGACCTCCTCCAACTCCTGCAGCCCACACCGACTTAGTCCTTCGAGCCCCTACAAACATGAGGCCTGAACCAGGACTCAGGAAATCCCAGGACACTGGGGGGTCAGAGAGCGGTGTCCTGGGCCAGCGCAGCTCCCCACAGCTCGGTCAAGTTGTGCCATCTCCACAGGCTAAATATGTTTAAGTTGACCTGTTGCTGAGACTGCAAGTCCATGCACTGCTTTCTCATTACACTGGTTTCAGGTCACAAGAGTAGAGGTTGTGTTTTATATTCTGTTTGCTCTTCCTCTTTGTGTGGCGTCAGGGTGCTTCATCTACTCATTTATTTAAGGAGCATTTATTGAACTTTTGCTATGCACCAGGCATTACGCCGGCTGCTGTATAACTGCTAATTAAGACAGAAGCTCTGCTCATTCTTAGGGCGATCAGTGATTCTTTTTTTTTTTTTTTTTTTTTTAAATATGTCTTTACTGATTTCAGAGAGAGGAAGGGAGAGGGAGAGAGAGAGAAACATCAATGATGGGACAGTCATTGATTGGCTGCCTCCTGCACGCCCCTGACTGGGGATCGAGCCCGCAACCCGGGCATGTGCCCTGACCGGGAATCTAACCTCAATCTCCTGGATCCTAGGTCGATGCTCAACCGCTGAGCCACACCTGGCTGGGCTCAGTGATCTTATACCTTAGTTGGCATCAGTCTATCCCAGAGGCTTGTTCAAACACAGATCGCTGGACCGCCCATTCAGCGTTTCTCGTTTTATAGGTCTGCAGCCCCCCAATTAGTATTCGTACCTCTGACAAGTTGCCCGGAGATGCCCATGTCGTAGGCGGGCAGAACTGGCTCATTGGCACAGCGGTTAGTGACGGGCGCTTTCCTCCAGGTGCGGTTATCTCACCAGCTGGCCCCTGACTCCCCGGAGGCAGGATCAGCCTCCGTTTGAAAAGCTGCCTGGATGAACCCGCCTGCTGGGGGTGAGCCCCTCGGGCTGTGAGCCAGCACCAAGATCAGGAAGGGGAAGTCGCTCCCCGGAGACAATGCGAGGAATTTGTGGGGGTTGTTTGCTCCTGAAGGGAAGGGGGAGGAGAGAAGGGGGGAGAAGGGAAGCTGCAGAAAAAGGAGCAGGTGAGGGGCAGAGCCAGACATTCCTTGCAAAGCTTTTACGTGGCGCGTAGTAAAACCTGTCTTTGTTCCCTCTCTGCTCCAGGTCGGCCCTCCCCGAACACAAAGCAGCAGGAGCGCAGGGAGGAGAGGTCGCGGAACACAAAGCTCTGGGGACAGCAGGAGAGCCCTGCAGAGGGTCTCCAGGCTCCGGGCTGCACAACTGAATTCGGGGCAGCCCTGCAGCCCCGTTGCTTGGGGTTTCCGGAGGTGAGAGACCCTCGAGGGCATCTGGTTACTCCATGGCTGAAAGCCAAGTTTTCCACGAGGCCTTGACTACCTAGACAAGCATTTATTTTATTTCATGTGTTTTTATTTTAAACTTTTGACCTTTGAAGAAAGAGGCTTGAAATTCCGTTAACATTCCTGTAATCACAATTGTACTAGTGCTATAAACGTTTTTAAACAGTGTTCTTTGATCTTTACCACGGTCTTGTCAGAGAGAAAGGGCTGGTATTAGTTTTATCTTCCTATTGGGAAACTGAGGCACAAAGAGAAATGAGCAATAAAGCCCCAGTTCAGAGCGCAGTTCTCCTGACAGCTGGTCCCGGGAGCTTTCTTTGCCCAAGGGCACCGTGGGGAGGGTCTTTGTGTTTGGCACTCTGTTCCCTTCAGTGAGGTAGCTGCAGGGTTCATTTCTAACTCTGAGCCAACCATTTAGAACAGCATTTCAGGCCGTCCCAGCGAGGAGGCTGAATCGTTCTGTCCTTAACACCTGACTCTCAAATCCAGAGCCTTAGCTTTTTCCTTTAAAATCGGCATGTCGTTCGTCTGCAGGAGGGACGTAGGGCGAAGGAGGACCACACCTAACTCTCTTTACATTTTGCAGCCACATCTTACACTCCGATATAAATCTTGTGCTACACGGGCCTACAGAATATCAGAAGCAGTCCTGGCCAGATCCTCTCTTTTTTGGCAACAATTACTCCATCCGTCTTTATGGTCGACAAAGAAATCAGTTTCATTCTAAATCAAAATGATGGGCTTCCTGGCAGTTGTCGGGGGCTCCCAGCACCGGCCCAGGAAATTCCAGGCTGAGCAGGACCCAGAGCCACCCCTCGCCCCACTTCAGTCATCTCTACAGGGATCATCTTTAGTCAGGTGAGATCTGGTTTAAATGAGACTTTAACAGGGAAGAAAACAAGATCTCACAAAACCTGGGCCGGGGGTGGCTTTGTGGTCCGCAGAGGGGCAGCTTCATGCTGGGGGTGGGACGTTTCTTCTCTACCCCTGACCCCAACACCCACACTTGCACAGACTCACAGCCTGTCTTGGAGATAAAGGAGAGCCAACAGGACATGCCCAAGAATAGCAGCAGCTACCCTGTACTCAGCCCTGCTCCGCCGGCTTCATTCCCTTCTCACAACTGTCCTTAGCGACATCCCTGCCTCACAGGAGCGAGCACTGTGCCCTGGGGAACTGAAGCAGCAACCTGCCCGGGCAGTCAGCAGGCGCTGGAGCTGGTGTCTGAGCCTGTGCTGCGGCGGAGCCCGCGCTCTGCACTGTTCCACCCGCTGGCTCCAAAGCCTGCCTGTGAGAAACTCAAGATGAGTGACTTTTTTCAAAAATATAAATTCGTGTCTTTTTTATTTTGGAGACGGTGTTCTCAGGTTTTTGTTGTTAAACCGTCCACTCTTTTCTCAAAATCATGGCAATGGCGATAGTTCCCCACCCCTTCTTCCTCAGTTTCCTCTCTGTCTCCTTTTTGTTTTCATTCCACTAAGGGGGGAAAGCAAACCCTGACAATTCGATTTTGGCTCCACGTTTCCATTAAAATTTTTTTTCATGGTCCATAAATTCCTAAAGTCTGGGACCTCTGCTTTATATAAAGTCACTCATCCTGGTTTAGGACTAGCACAGCCTGGAATCCGGGCCACAGCCAAGGCCTGGTAGCGCGCAGAAAACCCGAGTTAGGATTCACTGACCGGCATGTTTGGTTCAAGTTTGATGACAGGCTTTAAATAGGGCTCCTAGGGCCATCTTAGCAGAAGGTCACCTCTTCTGTAAGCTGAAGCCTCTTATTCCTGTAAGATTTTTATTTTCCTTTCTGGATTCTCCATATGTCTGGTTTTCTGAATCAATAGAATGTGCACCAAAAACAGGGGACAGGCTGAGGAAGCCGGCAGCTCCATCAGCAGCATTCCCCCAGCTGTCCTTACAGTCTGCCGTGTTCATCAGCCATGGGACAGAGCTGCTGGGGACTCCTCTCTTCTGATATTACCCTTGATCTTGGCCCAAAGGCCGAGAAGCGGCTCTCCTCTCTTCCTTTGAACACCATCACCCGTGGACTCGAGGCAGCTGCGAACTGTCCCCTTCCTGAGCCTCAGAGCCATGTCTTCAAACACAGCTCTGTCTGCACCATCCCAGCTCCGGCCTCTGGGGTGTCTCTGAGCTCAAAGTCCTTTAATTTCCTTTATGGATGTAGTAAATCATCCCACGCGCTGCAGGGCAGAGGAGAAGCCTGATTTATTAGACCTACCTACTTGGTTCTTTCCGAGTGCCCTTCCCACATTGAATGCTTTTTCTCTCTTCAGTTTTTTCTTTTTATATTTTTAAATGTTTAAGTACAGTATCCATGGAGCACCCCTTAAAATAACTAAGTAGAAATAAGAAACAGTGTGTTTCACCTTGAGAAGCTTAAAAGAATTTTATAATTGAGAATGGATGTTCACATTTCTGAGGGAAGTGACCATACGCAACGGACGCCTAAAAGCATGACACATCAAAGGATGGATCCGAATGAATGGAGGCGCCGCGGGTGCAGAGCAGGTGAGGATGTGCCCCAGGAGTGGTTTCGCGCTCCTGGGCTCCCCTGGGCTCCCCTGGGCTCCCCTGGGCCCACAGGTGGCGGGCCCTTCACAGTCCTTGCGCAGAGCCAAAGGGGGTCGCAGTGGAAGGCCACCGCTGAGCTGGAAAACAAGGACTAAGGTAAAAACGTGCGCCTAGGAACACAGAGCGTGACTCTATGGGGTAGAACGAGGCTGCACCACGTGCAGAGGAATGTTCGCCACTCTCGGGTAAGTTCAACCCCAGCCCCGCCAAGGGGGCCCTGAAGGGAAAACCCCCAAACCGTACACCATCTCCCACGGAGCAGAGACTGAACCATAGCTGGCTGTTTCGTGTAGTATATGTAGGTGAACTTGATAATTTGCCTGAAAAATTCATTTTGGTTTTGAATTATTAGAATGATCTTGCTCTGAAGTCACTGCTCCAAGCTCTGACTTTGCCCAGAGCCCTGGTAATTCAGGCAGGGAAATAGCATTAGTTTTGCTAAACTGTTTTGGTTGGTTCTACCCAGGCCTCTGTCATTCACAGCCAACATCCAAAACGCAGAATCCTCAGGGCCCCTGTTCTCTCTCACCATCTCTTCTCAGCAGCATCCCGCTTGCCTCCTGGCAGCTGCCAACTCCATCCAAATGCTAACCCCCCACAGTTCATAGAAACAAGCCGTTGTGACCATTCCCAGGAGTTATTCCCGTGAGAAGGGAGCTTGACTGAGAGGAGATGCCAGGCACCAGTGAGGCTCAGCCACAGACTAAGGGTCTGGCTTGAACATGGGTGATTCAGATTCATGCATTTGCAAGTTGGAGTTTGACACATGTCATCAACCTTCATGTCACTTGAGACTAGTTGAAAGTAGAATATTAAACATGCAGCAGCCCTGAGTCTATTGTTATTTATGTGGAAATGCTTTGAGGACTTGAATGCCATAACTTTTGGTCACAGACCCCTTTGAGAATCTGGTAAAAATATGGAGCCCTTCCCAAGAGAAATACACGCTAAAATGCTTATACCTATAAGATTTTTGCATTTAAATTCAAGAACTTCACAGATCTTCTGATGTGTTATAGATCCCCTGATCTAAAGGGATCCATAAATATAAAATGTGATTAATTAACACTATTCTTTTTACATTTAAGTGGGCAGCAGAATGTAGAATTGTACATTCAACATGGTCTCAATGATATACTATATATAGGAAAGAATATATGTATATAGAAAAGACTTGGAGGATATGCACTAAAAGGTAAATATTTGAGTGATGAGATTGCAATTGATTTTAATTTTCTTTTCTGAATTTGGTTATAGTATTCCAATTTTAAAATACTATTTTCATTAGTTTATTTTCACAAAAGTAGCTGATTCTTTTGATTGATTATGGAAACACTGGGCAGAACTTTGAAAAGCAAATCTAAAAAGACACTGTAGCGGACTCTCCTTAGGGTAGCTGCTCATTTACAATATTTATCAGTCTCTGGGATCATGTGATCTATACCATGAGAACCTTCCTCCTGGCCTTCTGATTGGTCCAGGAGTGGGAGCCTGACTCAGTTAAACCAACCAGTGTCTTTCCCCAAGATTTTTCTGAACTGTACCTAGCAAGGAGCCAGCTCCTCTGTGGTGACAGAGTTATGAGTGAGGTCTGGACGCTTTGGGGGTGAGTGTGGGGTGAGTATCACATTTCCTGCTGTTCTGTAAACAGAGACACCAGATAGTTCCTGGTTGCAACTGCCCTTGAGTCCAGCTGCACCCTAGCCCATCTTGCATCTTCGCATTTCAGTTCTTCCTTTGGTTTTATACCTTTTACCCTTCCAACAAATCTCTTTGTCTGAATTACTCAGAGTTGGGTTTCTGACACTTGAAACCAACAAGTCCACACAATTACAAAAGTATATTTCTAAGTACTCAAGAATAAAATTTGACCCAAGCTGTGAAATAAATAAAATCAACAATATATCTGGACACAGAAAGTGGCTGGCTGTCAGTGTCTGGCTCTATGCAGGACAGAGGGAATTAAAAAAGCAGAGACAAATCAGGATTATTGGTTCGGATCCTTAGATCATTCTGTTCATTTAGGAGGCAGAACTTGTATTCTTGGCTCTATGTAGAAACAGACAATAATGGGATTGTTCATAGGCTGATTATGACCATACAAATTACAAGTCTCTTCTCTCATTTACGAGTGCGATGTCCTGGATAATAAATTTACAAGTGAATGAAAGATAAATATATTTTCCAACTCAATGAGCTAGAAAATAATCCCTGCAATTATCTGACAATATGAAGATATCTGAGCTTTGCTAAAGAGAAAATCTCAGCAAACTGGTAGAGATAGTCTATGAGAATAATCACTTTACGCGTGATAGCCAATTCCAGAGCCAGTTTCATTTCAACAAGTGTTTAACTATAATGAAAGTTGTTAGGAATACTGGGAGATGTCTTAATTATTCTAGGAATATTTGACACAGTGAAATTTTAGAACAACCTTCTTAATTAAAATCTAACTCATGCAAGTGAAAAGCTCTAACTTCAAATCCAATCCTATCCACATCCTTACTGAAAATGTGGAAAATTATATTTTCTACTGGCAAGCGTGTGTTTTTACTGAGTATAGAAATGGCCTGCCCAGGATAATGTGGTAAGCAGGCCACGCTGGAGACAATTCCACCTCTGAGCCTGGTTGGAGTGACAGCCAGAGGGAAGAGTTTTGAGTTTACATCCAGACTGACTGGAAGATAATAGGACTAACTTAAAAAAATATTTTTTAAAAATCAGTATACAGTAACTTACATACTCTAATTCAAGTAAAAGCTATGTTTACATTTCTTGGAGGTGAGGAGATACTGTTATCACAGTATTTTAGACTGAGACTTTGTCATATGAGCTTAAACATATTCCTGATGTCTTTAGATGGTTCTAGATTGGGGATTTGATGCTTTAGCTATGAAATCAGCACTTTCAGCAGGGCTTTCAAACTAGTGAGAATCTCAGCATTTACTTTATTGTGGGTTTTGACATGAATTACTAAGTTACTTTTCAGAAACGTACCAATTTCATTCCCATGAGCAGAGTGGGAGTGAGTGTTTCCGCCTATCTCTGCTCCTCCCGGACACTGACACCCTTACACGTGCTTGTCCCTAAAGTGTCAATGGTGGTGCCACAGTGCTTTCACTCAGACTTCTTTGATTATCAATGAGGATGAACATTTTTTCACTTGTCTTAGCCTTTTACAGAACTAGGCTCTAAGAACTAACATGTCCTTTCCACATGCCTCACTCCTTTTATTGACTTATCTAAGCTCTTTACATAGCAATTTCCATCTTTTATGTGCCATTTCTGCCAGGAATATTTCCCCCGTTTGTTAACTTTTTAATTATGATTCTTTTTTGTTTGTTTTTAAACCTCAGAGACTCTAATATTTTTTCTTTGTGATTTCTCCCATTGTGTGTATGTTTAAAGTCCTTCCCTCTCCCCAAATCAGATTCTTCTATGATCTGTGTCCACTTGCACAATATAACATAAATCCTGTCAACGCACTGGAGTGTGCGGGCATATTTAGGGCACTAAAATAATTTCATCTTAATTGTGAATAGTATTTTTTATGCTATTTTTAAAAAGAAAGAAAAGAGAAGACAAAAAAAGAGGGCATAATAGAAGGACCAAGATCTGAGAGTGCTGGCTGGGCCTGAGTCTCTGCGTAGAGAGGAGGCCAGCAGAGACCTGCCTCTGCTGTCCCAGTGCTTCTGGGTTAGTTTCTGGCCACAGTCAGGAAAATAGCCAGAGGCCTGGATTTGCTAACAACAGCTCCAGTGCAAGTTACAACTGAAACACGAGTCTCTCCTATCTCGCCTGACCATCATGGGATTAAGTACCTGGAAACCCAGGGTTGAAATGCAGGGGAGTCCTCTTGGGAAGGGGGGTGACTAGGGAGGGGGAGGAACTGGGAAGCCTGCTTCCTAACATCTTCCTTCTGCTGCCATCTCTCCGTTCCTCACTATTGTACTCTGTCCCCAAGACTCGGTCACTAATTTAGAAGGAACGGGGAAAGGGGACATTTTTAGATTTCCACTCAACCGAGTGTATGACTTAATCCACTACACTGCCATTTTTCTCTTGAGTTCCTTGAAGGTTAAGATTTGTACTAAAAGTGAAAGGTAGAGTGTAGTAAAGATCAAACCAGGTAAAATATAGGTCTTACTCTGTAGAATCTCCACATAAAAGGCTGGAATTAGAGCTTAAAAAATGCCCTTAATGAAGAGCCACCGTTTCTGTTATATTTAATCAAACTCTCAGGCCAACAGTTCAGATGCTTTGAATGCTCCTTGAGGAGCCCTGAAGTTATTATGTGATAAGCATGCCTAGTGAATGAAAGAAAAAGAAAAATTATTTCCTACAAGTTGGCTATGGAAGCATAATTTAGAGAAAGGAGCACTGAACAAAGAATCAGATGGTTCTAGAATCAAGCAGTTCAGCTTCTATGTGACCTTGTGTAAATCGATTTCCTCTTTGAGCCTCAGCTTCCTAATCCATATAACTGTCTACACACAGGCTTGATATGACATATAGAAAGCATTTTAAAACATGATATGGAACTGTACAAATGTGCAGCATAGTATGTTCAACTGAAATAAAATAGTACCTTTGACTTCTAAACTGTCTAATCAAATAGATTATATTTTTAATTTGTGAATCCTAAAATTTGTATTTAATTTTAATTTTGCTATTTTAATTTTAGCATATCTATATTTCAATGCCAAGTATTACACATAAAACCCCCTCCCACTTACTATGCTACTGTGTGGGTTCATTGTTCAACTCCATGGGCCTTTATTTCCATTATACAAACAGGGTGCAATATCTTTATTGCAAATCTACTGAAAGGGCAGAGTGATCCTCTGTGCTTTAAATCTGCCCTGCTAGTTTCTGCAAATTCCCGTCCCTGGAGTGGGACAAATCCCACATGAAACCTCCTAATTCAAGTCGTCACTGAGCTGTCAAGTTTTCTGCATATTTAGCCCCCTATGCATACTAATGAATTCTTGTATGTTAAAAAAAAAATGAACTGAGAGTTATCTGAATATTTTTCTCGTTTGGGCGGCCCTGATACCAGGCAATTATTGACTTCTTCCTACGTTCTTGTTTGTTTCACGTACTCACTTTCCACTCACAGCCGCCATGGTGGTTTTGCTTGAGGGTTATCATGACCATCAATCAAGTCATCACATGTGTCTCCTCCTGATCATCAAATCAGAATTTCAATCATGTCATATACAACACACTCAAGAAAGATGATCTGATAAAGACTGATTTTAATAATACTATAGTAATTTTAAAACAATAACAAAACTAAAGCAGGTTACACAACCTGGGAAAGATAATCCCTTACTGATCCACTGACAGTGTGTATATTGTGTTTTAAGTACATGAACCATGACTTCCTTCTGGGCCACTCTACTCTAAAACATGGGAGGAAAATAAGCAGGTTTGGGAGAGAAATTAGGTTTGGAAAGACCTTGGGATTTGTTGAATAAATAGTTATGGATACGGCTCCCCCTAGTGTACTGAACAACACAGGTAGCCCGGTGTGCAAAAGCTGAGCTCAACCCAAGAGCTGAGCATTCTTACCTCCAATCACCCATCTTAGCTGGACAACTTGAGATCTCTGCTCTGCCCGTTTTCCTCCGACTGCACAACCAACCACAGGTCAGGGAAGAAAAGGGGCAGATGTCCTTTATCCAATTTGATCTGAGCACCAATTGTTGCCATGGAAGTAGTGAGTTAATTAGAGGTACCCAAATAATATTAAGAAGCACAAAAAATATTTTATAACGAGTTTCTACTCCCTCATGAGGTAGGGGAATGTGATTAAGAAGAATAAGCTAAGCTGAAGGGTGCTTCCTTGTGAATTATTTTACTAAAAATGTTATTTGCCTCCATCTTGTACTTATCAGAATGTTAACCATCTGCAAATATGTTTTCCTCAAGCAGGATACATGAACCGTTTGGAAGACTAAAAATGGAACCATAGCAGAAGGAAAGCAACTCTAATGGGGAAAATGACTTATATTAAAGCAACGTTTCCCAAAGCCTAATCTCCAGAACACGCATTCCCCAGGATGTTAATGGGTCTTAGCAGGGTTTCATGGCAAAGAATTTTGAGAAATTTGGGCTTCAACAGAGTCCTTAGTATGCTCTCACGAGACCACAGGACTGTGCGACACTAGACTCTGAACTGCAGCATTTCCCAGTTGTTGAACACAGTGGTTGTATCTCCCACATCCATTTCATTCACCTGGTTTGGGAATTATCCTTTGGGAATGTGCACTGGATCAGACTCTCATTCACTTTCAGTCAAAGGCAGAGAACAGATAGGAAAGTGTGCCAGAGGAGGAAAGAAAATAGTAAATTTGACACAAGCAGCAAATAGGGCGGCTTAAGGAAGTTTTTGGTGAGTGTCCTAACTCTCTTTCTCATGCAAAACATTAGTGATGCCACATATTAAAGTCGCAACCCTTGGTGGTCCTCTAGTGGGGTTGGAGGGATTGGCCATGCTGAACAAATCGCTAGCCCACAAAATCATTGCCAGATTTCCCCTTCAATATCATAGCAGTGATGGCACCTCTGAGAATGAGAAACAGGACTCCTAAAAGTACAGTTTTTTGACTTTTATTAATACTTATCCTCTTACACAACTTGCACTAAATGACAGGGTATTTAGGCTTCTAATAATGAACAGGATCACAGACACAGAGTAGTTGAAGGAAGTCAGAAGAAGCCTGTGTGTAGTAGAATCTGCGAGATGAAGAATTCTGTAACTCACAGCTAGGTAACTCCTCCCAAGTAGAGTGTTAGAGAAAAGTGGGAATCCAGAGTGGCTTGTCTAGGACAATGGCACAGGAAAATGATACTAACTCATGCCCAGCAGAACAGGCCTGTTCCTATCGGCTCAATTCGCACTTCAGGGGCGCTGCTTTCTGGGGATTCCTCGGCACACTGGGCCCAATCCTTACAGACCCGAGGGATTGGTGGCATCAGCGGACCTGGATTTCTGTGGAATTCTATCCTCACTTGCTGGGGACAACACATTTTGTGGAAAAATGAATATTTTTCAGCCCCAAGATTGTGGCTTTTAGTCTCTTAGCATATGGGGTCCTTGGAGGGCGGGACGAGCTTCATCCCAGAAGCAGCTCTTGGTTTTCAATGGCCGTCCTATTTTCTCCCTAAGGCTTTCCAGCTGCCTTGCCTTCGGGCGTGGGGAGGTCGAGTGATTTACTCAAGCACCCAGGTGAAACAGACCGGCTGGGACTTGAACTCGGGGACTTAGCTGGTGCACAGCCCTTGCCCTAGTCAGTCAAGCGCTGTGTCCTGGTTGGGCCGCCCGGTCGCCCCACGCGGCCTGCAAGCTGTGCCTGGCACAGCCTGTCCTCCGGCTGCCTCGGCTCGGGGCTGGAATCAGGGGCTTGCGACAGGTCAAGGCTGAGCGCCCTGGCAGAGTGCTCCACGCTGCTCCCTGCTCGAGGCGTCCAGTGTCTGGCGAAAGCCAGGTTGAAGATAGCTAAGCTCACACGCCAAGATTCCAGAAGGAAAAACTTAGCTCACATCTTTCCCTTGCATGGTGATTTTTCTCCCCCGCCTTCCCCCTTTTTCTTCCCTTTTTTTTTTTTTTTGCAAAGGGAATCCCCATGTTTACACAGTGAAATCCAAAATGCACAAGTGGTCAGTTCGCAGCTCTGTGACCCATGAACATCTGCGGCCCGGGTTTTCCTTGGGAATCCGCGGCGCTGGAGCCGGGAGTGAAGCCCGCCCCACGCCCAAGGCAGAAAGAATTCTCGGGTGAGTGAACCGGGCCGCGAGCGAGGAGGCCCGCGAGTGCTGGGGCCCGGGATCCTCTAGTTCTGGTTTCCCCGGGCATGTCTGCACTCGGCTTCACCTCGTTTTATGAGTTGCATGTGATTTTATTTTTTTGGGATGGGTCCATCTGAAATGCCTTACAGGAAGTCGGACATGAATCTTCATTTTGCCTTTAAGAAAAATAAAACTCATCTGAGATGGGTAAACTCGGTCGGATGTTTATCCAGAAACAAGAGCCTCTCTGTGTCCTTTCAGGAGAGAGAAAAAATCTAGAATAAAACATATTTATTTTGACATCTGTCTCTGAGGACTTAAGCCACTGAAAACCAATAGGGCCTCCCTGTGGGGAAGGGACCCCACAGCCACCAGTCCTAGGAGAGAGAGTCACATGGGGAGGGGGCTTCAGTGTGGCAGGTGGCACTTGGTGTGGCTGAATGTGTCTCATCTTTTCCACTGTGGATTCTAGGTCAGTAGATGGACCCTAACAAGATCAGCATCTTAAAGTTTTAATTTGATAGAGACTCAAAAGTTAATCGAACCCTCAGTGGAAAAGAAGTCTGTAATGAATTTGCATCTCCCCTCTTGACCTTGGTTCCCTCATCTGTAAATGAGGGGATGAACCAGGTAACTGCTGAGCCCCACGCAGCTCTAGGGGTCTGTGATTTCAGGCTGGCTTTTCTCCCAGTTGGAGTTTTGTTCCTCTGCTCTAACTTTTCTGCTGTAATCTGGGTGTTACAGGCTGAATTGTGTCCCCACGAAATTCATATGTTGAAGTCCCAACCCCCAGTACCTCAGAATGTGACTATATTTGAAGATAGGGCCTTTAGATGTAATCAAGTTAAAATGAATTCTGTAGAGTGGGCCTTGGTCCAATAGGACTGATGTCCTTATAGATGGAGGAAATTTGGAAACAGATATGAGTGCGCACAGAGGAGAGACCTCGTGAAGACAGAGGGAGGAGATAGCCGTGTACAGGCCAAGGAGAGACCTTAGTGGACATCAGCCCTGCTGACACCTTGATCTCAAACTTCCAGCCTCCTGAACCCTGAGAAAATACATTTCTGTTGTTTACACCACTCAGTTTGTGGAACTCTGTTATGACCATTCCAGCAAACGAATGCACAGGGTTGTACCACAATGACTTGTGTGAAAGAAGTTCCATGTGTTTTTCTTAACAGACTCTTAATCTCAGTTTTAGCTAAACTAGTCCTTTCTTCTGCAGGATATTCAAAATACTTAAAAAAAAAATTGGTTTCTTTGTCATCTGATGTGATGTAAATCATTTTAGTAAAATGAATCCTCTTTATTTTTACTTGAAGGGAATTTCACAATTTTGATCCACAGAACAATTTTTTTGAATGGTTGTGGATCACCAATTTGCTTTTTAAGAAATACTGCCATCAGCTATAAAATTCATTTAAAGCCAAATAACTCACTGGATAAACTCGCAGGTAACAGGGCAATTTATAAAGAACTTCAGACCAAACAAGCAACTCCAGAGGGGGCAGAGTCCAGGTTTTGTTTACTACTGTCACCTTTAAAAGTTCCCAGAGTCAAACATCATGTGACTGGGCTACAGAACAACAAATTAACTGATAAAGAAAGGTAACCACGTATCACTTTGGGGTTTGAGACCCAGATTCTTACTTTGTAGTAAAGCATGTGATCGCCAAAATGGATTTTTCTTTCATTTAGTACCAAGATTCCTGTTCTTTTCGTCTACAAAGTAGTCTCGAGTGGTTGGAATGTGGCTGGAATTCAGGAGGATTTCTTCTCTCTCTGTAAATTCCCCTCAATACAGCAGTGAAAGTTCTCAGGGACAGCATTTCTGGATCAGAACAGCTCACATGGGAGGTTAGGATCATCCAGCTTTTGAGGCTCCACATGTCTGAGAAAGAGATCAGCAGGTGGCCCATCCTGGCTTCCCCAGTCATTGCCAACATGCTCAGAGGCTGACACCTAACCAACCAGTGGGCACAGCTGTAAAGTCAGCAGCTGTTTAGTGATTTATACACACAATGACATGAATGAACCCTAATTTTTCAGCCAGATTTTTTGGTGTCATCTAATTATAACAATGAGAGTTCACAGATTTTTTAAAGTCCAGCTTTCTAAAAAATGACATCTTGAGGAAAAAGCTTGGCCAACTAAGGAGGCTGAGGAACGGCAGGCACTTTTATTCCAGATATCCACAGAACGGAAAAAATTTCAACTTATTTATATTCACTTATTTACATGGGTAATGAATAACTTAAGGAACACTTCATCTCAAACACAGATTGCTTTTATTTCAGCTCAGCTCCTGTTTCTGTTCCATATATATTTTTCAGTTTCCATCAATGTCAAACACCATTTTTTTCATTCTTCTTTAAAAAAAAAAAAAAAAAAGATTTACAAGCACTTTTACGGCACTCAAGGAAAGTAGGCTGAAGGTTCATAATAATAATTTTCCTTTTAAAAAACATCCATCAGACCAAAATAAAATCATTTTAATTAACTCCTTCCTGAGTAACTAAAACCTTGGAATGTGCTGAAAGGTTATAATAAATAAGGCAGTCAAAGATCAACCAGCTTAAAATGTATTTTTTAAATTAAACTATGTAAAATGTACAATATATTTCATGAAGTACAAACTGTGTTGGGCTCAGGGCCAAAGAAATGTTGTCATGTGTGCCAAATATACTGATGAAGTGCTTTGACTTTATGGACCTAAGGGCTGTTTGTTGGGACAAAAGAACATTAAGACCCTGCAGGTAAGTCAGTCAGCATCTTCTGCTGTGACGCTGTAACGATCACTGCTCACGATAAATGCCTTTGAACACACAGGTAGAAACGCTCCTGGGAACTTGCGCTCAGAGATACTGTTTGTCAAATGACCAGTGGTCCGGATGTTCTGATAAGAGCAGAGAGCTCTCAGCCAACTCAACTTTATTTTCCGAGAGTGAGATGGCACAGTGTGTAAACTAATTATTCTCTACATGCACTTTCGTAGAAATGGCTCACAACATACCAGGCGGCAGTTCCCGCTCGTTCTGAATGTGGTAACTGTTCTTCGGGTTGCTTTCTAAAGCACGTCTAATGGTAGGGCCCCGGTCTCTCTAAACGGGACAAAGGATCTTTTCCTCTTTTCTTAGAAGTGACCACAATTCTACATTTCCCTTAATCACTTCGCTGCCCCGGTTCTCTGAGGCCGAAAGGAGGCCCACGGGTGGCCGAATGCTGGACTTTGCGCCTCTGCGGTCCCGGCCTTCACCGGACTCCCGCGGGGTGGAGCCTTCTCAATACATCTCATGATAAAGTAGCTTTAGTGCACACTTGACAGGTTCCAAATGACTTGCTTTATATCCTGGCTACCGTCCAATTTTAGGGAACGCAGAAAAAATTCTAGAGAAACTTGTTGGTTTCTGAAAAGTAGAAAATGTGTAGCTTGTGTAAAGTTAGAGTCTTATTGACTAAGTATTCCCAACTCACACTCTGCTATGCTCTTGGAGGGCTGGCTCCAGAGGAGAAAAGAGGAGACAAATCCGTGGCATGGGCTGCCCGCCGCCACCGCCTGCACCCCGCGTCTCAGCCGGCCATGCGTTAGCCGCCCGGGGGTACAGGTATTGTCAGTGTGCGGGGCGGGTAAAGATGAAAACATTTCCAAATCCAAGGACAGAGGTGCCTAACGATGGGACCCAGGCGTCGCAGGTAGATGGCAGGGGATGGGAGCGGGATGGGGAGGAGACATTTTGGAGACCCGACACCGCCCGACACCTACTTGGGTCACTCTGGGGGCAGCCACCTTCTCATAAAGCCGGTCAGGCAGCCTCTTGCCCAGAAGCTCTCGCTGCTCCCATTAGAAATGGGACCATAGTTTCCCTGCTGCCTGCACAGAACCCAGTTCCCCCTTTTACCAAAACCAGGCAGCTCTTAAGGGACTAGAAGGTGGAAGACGCCGGGTACTCGGGGCCCTGCTGGCCCGGGGTGCGCCTGACAGACTGTGCACCGCCTGCGGCCGGGCTTAGAGCTTCTACCGCAGGTTAAACGCCAGAGCGACACTGGTTCCTGGGAGAGAAATATTTCGCGGTGGGTGCAAAGGACAGGACGGCACCTTTTCCTGTGCCACGTGACCTCCAGGGCTGGTCTGTGTCGCCTACCCTCTTCCTCACCCGGCCAACACGCTCTCCTCCCTGCCACGCTCCTCTAAATCTGCCACAGCAGCGCTCGGCATGGAATGTCTCAATGGGCTGGCCACGCGCTCTGACCTTGAGAGGGGCTCAGGGCTTCGGGTGGCGGGTGGCAGGGCTGACCGGCTCCTTCAGAGATAACAAGTGTGCTGCTCATGACAAGTAAGTGTCCCCTGAGACGGACCAGAGGCAGAACCTACCCACGGGGGCAGGGCCGCCAATCCTGGGGCAGCCTCCCTTCTGATGTCCTGACCTGTCCTCCCTTCTCCTCTTCGATCCTTCTGGAGTGGATTCCCTGGGCTCTGAAGTGGTTTTGTATTTCTAGCAAAATAAACATGTCTGGATGTCTCCTACCACTGAGGTAATGTTTCTGCAAGTCCTTTCACAAATGATAAGTTACTGGGCTGTGGGCTGTCTTTCCCTCCTTCTCTCACTGCACCAGGGGGGGAAAAGCTATTTTATGACGAGATGCCTTGCGATGGAGTCACCTTAGCGCACCCGGGAAGGGCCCAAGGAGCCAGGAAAAACACAGAATAAAATTAAACAAATAAAACCCGCAAAACCGGGCATTTCCCAGTGACCCCAACCTGTGGGAATGTTTTGTTCCTTTTAATGCAGCCGAGCATTAATTCAGTCCCTTCAGGATGTTTCTTCCCCAAACAAAAAGATCCTTCTGGAAAAGGGAGAGGAAGCCACGGGAAGCAGCCCCGGGCCGGCGCCATCACCTCTTGTAAATCTCTTCGAGCCACTTCTCGTCGTCCTGCTGGTCGTCGCCCACGGGCTCCTCCGTGCCCAGCGGGGCCGGGATGAAGAACTGGGGCCTGGGCGGCGGCTCGCTGGCCTGCGACCGCAGCCCGAACCTGCGCTTCAGCAGGTGGAACTGCTCTTTCACGTAGTGGTAGAACTCGTACTCGTACCTCATGCGCTGGTACAGGATCTGCACGGCCTCGGGCGACGGGGCGGTCTTCCTCACGGTCACAGTCATGTTTCCCAGCCTCCTGTGCTCTGCAAAAGAAGCGAGTTGCACGTGAGTGACCGTCCGGGGTGCTTAGCTTTGCAGGAGTAATGGTGGGGCCCAGTGTGACCCGCAAATCCCGGCGGCTGCGGGAGAAAGAAACTCGACAGTCAAGCAGGAGAAGGGAAAATGCGTCCCCAGCAGCATCTGGAAAGCTTTCGGCCACTGGGCGTGAACCTGCACACTAGCTGACTAAAGACAAGCTGGCCAACGTTGTTTCCAGGGGGCCTGAGCTCCGCAGTTAGGCCGCAATCCAATTGCTGACTCCTAAGTTATACGTTCTTTGAAGAGCAAAATCTACCCATTTTTCATCTTTTATTTCCTGTTACACATGTAAAGGGCGTTGCTTTCAGAAGGAAGCACAGAAAAAAAGCTGTCTCACCAGTCTAATCATCTTGGTTTTTTTTAGTTTAAAAATATTGACACCTATTAATGATAGTTTAACTTGGTGCAAAACCCAATTACATTTCACCACTCCAGCGAGGCATTTGTCAAGAAAAATAAAGGAAGGACTGTTGGGTTCCTTAGATGCAATTTTAACTGTGGTACATTTTAAATGGTTATTTTTTCTTATAGTGGTAAAAGATATAACTAAAATTTGTTCAATTTTTGATTGATGCTGAGCAACATAAATATGTGTATATATGTGATATATTTTTAAATGACAAAGTTTTAACATTTTAAAGCATTACATATTGGTGGCATCAATTACATTTGGAATGCTGTGCAACTGTCCCCACGATTGCCACAATTCTTTCATCACTCCACACAGAAATGCTATACCCATTAAATGTTAACTCCTCATGCCCCTCCTCTACCTACGCCTCATTTTGTCTATGAATTTGCCTATTCTAGGTACTTCATATAAGTAGAATCATACAATATTCGCCCTTTTGGGTCTGGCTCATTTTTACCAAACACGTTTTCCAGGCTGCGCAATATTCCATTATATGGATATACCACAGTTTGTTTGTCTCATTGGTGGACACGTGGGCTTTTCTACTGTTTGGTTATTGTGAAGAGTGGAGCTATGATCATCTGTGTGCGAGCATTTGTTTGATCTCTATTTTCGATTCTTTTGGGGATATACCTAGCAGAGGAATTGCTGGCTCACATGGTAATTCTATTTAACTTTTGGAGGAACCACCAATCTGTTTTTCTCAGTGGCTGAACCACTTTACATTGTATGAAGATTCCCATTTCTCCAAAGCCTCTTCTATAATAGTTATTTTCCATTAAAAAAAAAAATTATAGCCATCCTAGTAAGTGTGAAGTGGTATCTCATGGTGGTTTTGATTTTTATTTCACTAATGACTCATAATGCAGAGCATCTTTTCATGTGCTAGTTGGCCATTGGTATATCTTTTCTGGAGAAATGTCTATTCAAGTTCTTTGCCTATTTTTGAACTGGATTGTTTACTTTTTTGTTGTTGTAGAAGTTCTTTATATATTCTGGACATTCTACATATATAGCAGGTATATGATTTGCAAATACCTTCCCCATTTTTTAGGCTGTCTTTTTACTCTGCTGATAGTTTTCTTTGATGTACAGAAGTTTTTAATTTTAATTAAGACCAATTTATCTACTTTTTCTTTTGTTACCTATACTTTGGTGTTATATTTAAGAAACCATTGTCAAACTCAAGCACATGTAGATTTGCCATCATATTTTCTTTTATCATCTTATTTTATTTAAAACTTTTGCCACCAAATTTTACAGGTACATTATTCACAGGATTGGTACATAATTATGGCTCCAAATGCATTTCCAAAATCAGACTCATGCAACACGACAAAAACTTGTCATTTTTGAGGGTATCTGAGATACTTTCTAAAGCTTCCAACAGAAGTTCTAAAGAAGAAATTTAAAATTTTTCTCTGAATAGTAACAGACTCATTGAGATAAGGGTATTGCTTTTCAAATGGAGTCTCTTAAAAGGCATAACACATGTGGATACAGCAGTTCTAGAATTTTTGTAAAAGAACTTGGCATAGTTTTTCCTAAAACAGCTTTATGATAGAACATTTTATGATGTCTGTCTTCTCTGCAGATATTAACTACAGCTAACCTGAGGCAAGACATGTTATAAGCTTTAAATATAAATATTCCCTTTGTGTTTTTAAAACCCAGAGTTTAAAAACATCCTATTAAAGACAGACAAAGCACAAAAAAGTTTTAAGTTAAACACTGAAAGGCACAAGGAAAATAATTTACTCATTTCCATATTTCTGCAGTCCCTCTTGGAGCACTCGAAACTGTGAGGGGTTCTTTTTTCTCACACCAGAATCCAAAAACGACTGCTATCATTTTAAAATAAGTTCCACAAAAATTCAGTGCTCAGGTCTTTCCCTTAAAATCCTTGTCTCCATGTGTCCCCTTTCGTATTTCACCTTCTTTTTCTCCTCTCCATCACAACCAAACTTCTTAAAGAGGTGTCTGAATTTGCTATAAAATTTCAGCTTATACACATGACTGAACTGACCACAACCTGGTTTATGCCCCCTCAATGCCCCCTTCGAATTACTCTTGCTTCCCTGCTGCTAAGTCAGCGGGCATTTCTCACGCCTTCCACCGCTCGTTAGTGGGACTTCACAACTCCGCCAGCCACATGCTCCGTCTTGAAACTCTTCTGTGGTGTCTGTCGCAGCATTTCCCTGGTTGGCCTGGTCTCCTGACTGCCCCCCTTCCTTTCTCTACCCCCGGCCCTCTTTTCCTGTGCATCCTTCAAATGTCAGTGCCTCCCAGGATGCCGAGCCGGCCTTTCTCCCTTCTGCCTTCTTTATTCTCTGCGTGGTATCATCCAGCCTTCTACCCTTTAGTTTTCATACCATTGTGGACACAAAACCAAAAGTTTATATAAAATAATTTCAGCTTTTTGTGCTTTTGTTTTTCACAGAGCTCACAAATTTAATAGGCAGGTTAATGATATTGCCAGAGGGTTATGTCATGGTCAGAATTAGGAGTGCTGGTGGGTGGAGGTGGAAGAGGGCATAGAGGGGATAAATGGTGATGGAAAAAAATAAAATAAAATAATAAAAAGGAAAGAAAAAAGAAACAGGAGTGCTATTTTGTGACAGAAGAAGCAGAGACTCAGATTCAACCAACACTGATGGTGAACACCTATTCTGGGTTTGGATTTTGGGCATCTGAGTGTTATTTTATTTAATACTCCCAATAATCCTGCGAGGTGTCATGACCCCTCTTTTGCAGAGGTGGAGATGAAAGCTCTGGGAGCTTAAATGACTTACCCAAGGTCACACAGCTAGTAAGTAAGTGACAGAGCTGGAATCTAAGCCTGGATTTGCATGTGTGTTGAGGTTTCCACTCACTAAGCACTGGGTCCTAACCAGTGGAGCTTTCGCGAGCCTGTAGAAAATTATCCCCTTCATATGGAAAGACTAGAAGGCAGACTGCCTTGCAGTGTTAGTAGAGAATGTTTAAAGTCACATTTCAAAGACATATGGTTATGTGTCTCGCTGTACAATAATCAGTGCTATGGAAAAGTCATTCCATTGCTAAGTATTTTTGTAAAATGCCAGACTTTCCCTCCAAACAAAACAAATCTATGTGAACTGTGGAATCAGTCTCTCCCAGATTGCCATAATAGCAGCCCTGCAGGAAGTTGTTAGGGTTTTTTGGAGACTCTTGTTATTTCAGCCACAACACAATCATGCTCTAAAGATCTATACTTACTATAAGCATCCTTTGGGAAGTGGAGTAGCCCTCGGTAGGTGAGCATATACTGTGGAATGTAACCATCAAGAAGTGAAGACCCCCCATGGGCATCTTTTGAAATTCACAGGACTGGAGAGATGCGTTCAAGGAGCTCATGTCTCGCGTCCACTGGTAAACATTTCCAAAGGAAGAGACAAATACAGAGCTTCTTCCACTGAGGCAGGGATGGCAAGCACGCGGCCTGGGGCCTGACGGGCAGGCTGTGTTATTTGGCTTGTGCGATATTTTTTTAGAGTTTGACTTAGTTGTTGTAAGACTTGGTCTATTTCACATGGAAATCTGGATTTCTGGCTTCTCTCAAAGTGAGGCAATATTCTGGAGCTGAGTATGGCTGTGCCCCTGAGAGAGGCCAGTTCTCTCCATTCTGTCTCTGACGCCAAATGTCAGTTCATTCTTTTATATTACCTGCCTGGCTGCTGCATAAATTTGAGTTTTATGTTTTGCTTTAAAGGTTTTGAAATTCTAGGTTTCATAAACCGAGGAAGTAAGTGCTTTGTGTCAAAATTAAGGCTTCAATTAAGCCTCACTCGTGTGTCCAGTGTCACCTTCCTTTTTATTTCCTGCAAATATTTATTGAATAACTTTCCTGTGCAGGCACTGGACTTACAAGCAGTGGACGGGACATGATCTCCATCATCATAGGCATTTTTGAGGACTGTGAGATAGCTAACAGGCATTTAATCCTCAGAAAACTCCCCAATGACCTGGGTTCTCTTATTATGACCAGTTTACAGATGTGATACTGGAAATTAGTAACTTGCCCGAGGTCACACAGCTGGTGAGTGGAGAAGCCAGAAGTTGGGTCTGAAACAGTCTGACTACTGAACCCAAGCTCTTTACCCTTCACGTTGCCTATGGTTGGATGGGGCTCATGGTGTATGGGGACAATCCCTCTTCATAACCTAGTCACCCAGGGGCAGGTGGGGCATTTCATTCTAGCTGGTTTGCTGGCACCCACATTTCCTCTCCTTTGTCAGAAATCCTTAGTGGGGAGACCAAATCTCATGGGCTTGTCCCAAGTGCTCTGCATGGCGTTGCGTCTTTTATAACTACCCTTTGACCATTTGATCATGTACATCTGTTGTGCATCTAAGTCTGAGAAGACAGGGCAGGTTTATGTATTTCAACCAAAAGATAGAAAACATTTACGAGGACTTGGAGGCACTATCAAACTTCTGAAATTTTCCCCCTGGATTTTTTTCTTAACATCCGCACCAGTTTCATCCAGCTGCTCTCCTAACGAAGCTTGTTATGCTGCGAGTGCCCAGGATGGGGCTCATGCCCCATTCATCTCCGTGCTTGCACAGCTCAGCACCTGGGGCGCACGGGCCCTCTGTGCGTGCTCGCTGAGCGAATGAGAGGAGCTAGCAGAGGAGAATGCTGTCGGACCCGAAGGAGGCTTGGCTGTGTCTGTGAGGTGCAAGCACAGCCGAGTGGGGACAAAGCCAGTATCTGAATGTGCTTAATAGAAAATTCCCAAGAGACCCATGAATGTGGGGGTCCACCCTCACATCTGGGATTTTTCAGCTCCCACTGGGGTCTATAAATTCCAGTGATTAGTTTTGTGGTTCAGTTGCCTTTTTGGAATGAGAGCATTGGCCATATCAGGTGTTTCTGCCTCTGGTCTTTAATTAATAAGCACATTTTGGTAGAGAAACTGTGATTTCAGGATGCTTTTGATTTTTAAAAATTTTTCTTATTTACCATTGGGGGTTGGCCAAAGAATACTCTTAATTATTTTCATGTTAATTGCAGAAAATTTCCTCAAAGTAGATACTGGTTTCGAGCTGTGAGATGATCAGAAGGGAAGGGAAAGCAAGCAAACAAAACCTCTGACCTTTCTGTTTGAATAGCTAAAGATTGTTTTTCCATATAGACATGTCCAAAGTGAGCTGTAGAGTCAGGATTGTGTGGGAACAGGCTCTTGGAGGCTTCCGGGCTCTGTGCTCTCCCAGAGGAGCAGTGGCAGAGGGCCCACAGAGTCACTGTGACCCTGAATGGGGATCCTTTTCATACCTCTGACCCCCAATAACATAAAAATCTGTAACTAGTCACCCAGTGCAGGTAGAGAAAAAACCAAAAACACAAATATAACGAGTTCAGTGGGGAGACTGCAGAGTTGGGTCAGCTTCCTGCGTTATTGAAGTTTTATAGATAGTGGTATAAACAGCTCAAATCACTCCCCACCCCAATCCATCAGAAGGGCATCCCCTTCATTTGCATAGAGCTCCCCGGATTAGTGTTTTCACATAACCCCTGGTGACCTCACACAGTCCTCCCAGCGACCCATTCTACCTACGGATACCAGGAGCCTGAGAGGTCACAGGCTGCCTCAGGGTTGTATGGCGGGTGACTTACAGTCCTAAGCCTAGAAAGTGGGTGTTCTGATTCCCAGTCTAGCGCCTTTTTGCTACAAATTGAGCGGAAATCTATAACCACCCACCTCTCCTTTCCGTGTGTATTCTGGCTTTAAGGGGATGGGTTGAAAAGAAGGGCCTGAGTGTTCTAAGTCTAGGGGAATGCTTCAGGACGTCTGGGTCTGGGAGGATCTGGTGAGAAACTTGCAAGCCAGCAAAAATGTTTTCAGACGGAAAGGGACTGTGTCTTACGCATTTTTAGTCCCCAGCACCCAGTTCCTGGCACACAACACTCCGCAAAGGTCTGTTGACTTGAAACCTGTATGTCCAATCCATCTGTGAGACTGGATTAACCCAAAGGGCAACTTTTGGTGTTGTCTACACATGTGTTGTATTTTTGCTAAATTCTTTCCACAGTTGATGGTCCTTCCTAAACAAGCTTTCCGTTTCTAGAATTAAATTTCTTTCGGGTAGGCTGATACAGGAGTTCGGGATCATGGGGTTGCTCTGGACAGATAGCGGTATTTGCTTTCTTAGCTGTTTCACTGGGGAACACTATATTATGGCGACAGGCCACCACACATACTTAGCAAAGCTTAAGAAATGCTGTGATAAGGGACATTTGCCACAAACATAAATACCTGTGTAGAAAGACATAATATACACCATGACTGTGTAGCTACAGGATTTATGTCACATGTGTTATTTTCTACAGCCATTAACTAAAGAAATCCAAACACTATTGGGGCAAAAAGGTATCTGTGTGACCTATTAATACAGTCCAGTTCCTGAGTTTGCCATCAGTTCTGGTATTTTTAAGTGCTGTTTCTCCTTTAGCAAAGGAGAATGTTTCATTAAGAAGTACCACATTCATTCAGATCGCAGGCACTTATCCTAAGGTCAAGGGCTTTGCCGTGGATACACCTGAAACTAGGCTCTTTGGCGGGTCTGGACCGCGCCCTGCTGAGGCCCTGAGGCCGGGACGTCAGGAGCATCCTCCGAAAGCTGCCGTCCCAGGAGAGGACTGCAGGGCTCTGGGCGCCCTTGGAAACGCGCCTTTGCGCAGCGCCAGGCACAGCATCTGCGTGGGAGGCGCACGCCAGCGGGAGGCCTGCGGGCTCTGGTCCCCAACCCCTCGCTCCCCCTAAGGTTCTCCCATGAGAACCCTGGGACTTCAGCTTTTGAATGTGGCGATAAAGATCATTTACCTGTACCCCGTCTGTATGCAAGACTGAGCAGTGACAAGCATGATGTTCCCAACGTGGTCCCAAGCGGAGGCCATGGCTGAGGCTTCCTTACTGCCCAAGTTCTGGGCATTTTCACAGGAGTGGTGGCTCTTTCTACCTCTGCTGCGTTGACCTTACATTTGGACTGTTCATAATTTTCAGAACTCTTAAAAGTCCCTTTAATGTAAATAAAGAGGAAATCACAGACCTGCCCCATGAAGTCCCCCTTCTCACCTCTCTTCATCTGTCCAACACGCCTAATGGAAAAACGATGTCGCCCTGGCTCCGGGTCAAAGTAAACAATCTGGAAATACTGTGTAAACCCAGCTGCTGCACCCGAGGACAGAGGCCCCACTTGACGACCTCCAAGCGGTTAACCATATGCAAAATACCAAACGCTCAGCACCGCCTCGCCGGCCGCAGTCCCTGCCGAGGCCGGCTGCCTTCCGCAGTCGCACCCCTGATCCGAGCGACAGCACCTTCCACGGGACCAGAGCCTGGCCCCCACCAACCCGGGCTTGTCTGAACCTGGCCCGGTGGAGATGTGCGCAAGAAGTGAATGCAAGCTGAATACCAGCCGGAGTGGGGCCAGATTTTACCACTGAAAAAAATAAGCATCGTCAAAACGTGGGCATCAACTCCTCGGCCTCGAGGGCTCTGAGTGGTGACCAACCAAGAGGCCCCAGTTTTAAAAATCACTCCGTCTAAAGACCTGTGGTTTACTAATCCCGGGTTAGATTACATCCAGAAATTTCTTGCACACAAGGGATGAGGCATACTTTCTCAGGTGACAGCTGCGATGAAAGTCAAGGTCTGGGGCTGGGGCATTAGTGGGTGGGCAGAAGGCAGAGTCAGTCTGCATCCCAGGGCCACTCCTGCGGAGCCCCACACCGCGCCGGCTGCTCCCGAAACCGTGCGACCACGATGCTTGTCACAGATAGAGCACCCTCATTTCCTGAACTGTACAGGGGGCCACGCGGTTCAGATGCAGGCCGCTCCCTGCACCGGAAATGAATGTGTGTCACTGTGGCTCACAGCGACGTGCAGGGCTGAAAGGGCCGGCGTTTGATTCGCCACCAGGTGATCGATGACATGTTTAGACCAGCTTCTTGGAGGTATGGCAATTAGGGGAGCAAAGAACAAAAAGCACTTCATGGCTGACTTGGTGCTTGGGGTTGGTAAAGTAAACAGAGGTACTTCCCCCCTCGTTTTTGCAGTCTTCTTTTCAGATCTGGAAATATAAATAATTCAACAATAAATCAAGCTCACTTTGAATTTCAAGGGAACCTTTTCTCTGTGTAGCCAAGTGAAAGTTACATGATTTACTTTTTTTTTTTTTTAAGGCCCGAAAGTGCTAGGCTCTTTTGATGCAACAGAATGGAGCCTTTATAATGCTCTCAATTTGCTTTGATTTTTGGAAGCAGGAGCATGACACACGGAACCAGGGAGAAAAGTGATCAACCTGTGTGGGGTGGGTCAGGAGGGCCTGTAAAGGCGAAGGCACGGTTCCCTTTGGAAGGCAAGCCGGCAACCAGCCCTGCACGGAGGCGTGCGTCTTCCAGAGAGAGTGCACAGGCAGGTCCTAACCTTAGCAAATGTTGAGGTGAGGGCACCCCGCCAGAGGGGCTTCCAGTTATTGCCTGGGCAGTCCACTCCACACTACTTATCCTCAGTGCGCAGATGCAGGGGGTTGGGGGTGGCAAGTAGATGTTTTCTTGCCTGGCCTCCCCTTGCCCATTCATCAGCTCTGCACTGAGCACAAAGCGATTCCAGGGAATAAGAAAATGGCTAAGAGCTGAAAACACAGGCTTCCTCCTCAGAGGGGAGGAAGCATGAACACTAGAGAGAAACAAATGCACGATCCTTCCCCGCACTTCCCAGGCAATGCGCAATCCCGGCTTCCCTGCAGCCCCAGGAGGACTTCTCTTCTAGGAGAGCACAAAGGGGTGGGGGTTCAGTGCCACCTTCTGTGCCCCTCAGTGGGGCCAGGTGAGCACCTTGCTGGACAAACTGAATGTGCAATGAATCACCTGGGAGCTGACATGGCAGAGCCGTGGAACCTGCCTTTTATTTATTTATTTTTTACTAATCCTCACTAGAGGATATGTTTGGAGAGAAAGAGGGGGAGAGAGCGAGAGAGGGTGGGAGGGAGAGAGAAGCACTGATCGGCTGCCTCCGGTACACGTCTAGACCGGGGATGGAACCCGCACCGTCCAGGGCTGGAACCTGCATTTTTAATGAGCTGATTGTGGTGCACACTCAGGCCCTAACCTAGAATTCAGCATGAGAGCAATCAGCCCCTATTGGCATCATCTGTCAGCCGGGTGTGAGGGGCGCCAGGGCCCATCTGCTGCTGTTCAGACGCTTGGGGTGGAGGCATCAGCCCACCGGGCTTGGCTCCGTCCAGCTCCGGCTCTCCCCGCGGCCCCGCTCACTGTCAGAGGGCAATGTGCTCCCGTTTCTGCTCTCCCCAAGTCCGGCTTCATGCCCCACATCGAGAAGCTGATCTATTTCCTCGACAGAGTGTTCTACCCAATTCCACACGCAGGCTCTCCCTGACAGCATTCGCCATCACAGCGCTGGCTCGGACAGGACAATGGTGATGCCAAGGGCTTCACTTTCACAGCAACCACTGCACCAAACACTTGTTTGCAAATATCTACTTCTGGAAAAAAAAAAACCTTGTTGGAAAACTTAGGTGGCATTATTCATAATATTTTTTTTGTTGGAAATATATTTTTCATTTGAAATCATTGTTGAGAAATGGGTTTTTGTTAGTTTAATCCATACTTTGGTTACTTTACTGGGAATTGTATTATGGAGGCCCTTACCAAGAGCTGATGAAGACATCCTGATCAAATGCATCGATCTGAACAGAAAAGATTAAGAAATCTGTCCAGTAGTTCTGTCCAAATTTCTTTTCCATCTGACAACCTCATAAGCTCTGCTTGTACTTTACATGCAAAATTCTTCTTTTTATTCCTCACAGCTTGAATGGTGTTCGCAGGCCTAGGCCACTTCACACACTCACACACACACACACACACACATACACACACACACACACACACCCTTTCACGGGAAGAGGCCCTCTCCTGAAATCACACTGCACTCTCTAAATCTAGCCTTGATGATGTGGAAACCAACTGCTGACACCCACAGTCACTCTGCACACTTCACAGATGGTGACATATCCACAGGACAGTTCTTTGTCTCATTTTTTTATGTTGCTCTATTATTTTTTTTTCTCCAGGGTTTCAGGTAGATCAAGCTACCTATCTAGTTGTGTATAGGGTTGTCATAAAGCTCGTGGGCAGTTTATAAGCTTTTAGCTTTAAATCTTAATTCTTAGGAAAGTAACTTAACAACTTAAACATTCATTTTTTTCTAGTTATGATGCATATAAATATGTACATACCATACAGACACTCATAGATAGATGGTAATTTTTTTGCAAAAAGATTAAGAAGGTGAAATGACTTTAAGCTACATTTATTACTGTAGTAAGGTATTCCCTTCTAGTCTTTTTCTTATTTATATATGTGAATTATAACATAGATCTCTGCTATATCGTTTCTTGAGTTTTTTATATTCTTTTAGACTTAACTGATTACAAGCATTTTCCTACAGCATTAATTATTCCAAGCCATATGGTGCAATGTGTCTTAATGTGCTCCATTCTATAGACACCTTACAGGTCACAGCCAGTTTGCTACTTAGATAATTAAGTTGTTTTTCAGTTTCTATGACTCTAGATAACATGAGATGAACATCCTTGTTCATAAGTGATCATGTGCCTTCTTACTTGTCTCCCTGAGATAAATGACAACTTCAGATATTGAGTGGTGACTCGTTTTTGCATAGCTGATAGGGTTTCCCATTCTGACGGCTTTCAGGCACCATGGGTTTCTTTTGTCAGAGATCCTGAAACTTGTGTAATGCAACTTTCCTAAATTTTAAGACATTTTCTTTAATGCTACATGATGTCAATCCAACTATAACCTAACCGACCCAATCTTTAACATGCACAGGGCGTTTGACAATCCTGTATCTACTGCCTATAGTCCTGCCTTTAATATGGGGATACGGCTGCTTGGAAGACTGAGTGCACAAAAAAATTTGAGTAAATTATACCATGTGATGACAATAATGACAGTGATTACATGGTTCCTTGCTCTTGCAGTCTATGAACTGGGTACTCAGGGCTCAGAACTGGCCACCAAAGAACCTAGGGTTTTCTTTTTCATAGTTCATTCTGGATGCAGTTTCTTTAACAGGATACAGCCTATCTCACTGTTCTTGTTGTTCTTAATATTATATTTATCACAATGATCAGCCTTGATGAGCAAACCAACGGTGAGTCCCAAGAACCAGCAACCTGGATGTTGTCTCTGGAATGTTAAACGTGGTGAGATTTTGAAGGGCTTTGAATGAAGTAGCTGTTCATGGAGGCCAAACACGTAGATAAGTGAGATATTTAACCTCTTGCCCAGGCATTAAGAAGTTACGTTAATAAGAGGTGCTACTCAAAATAACCATTCCCAAGTCAGGAAGGTGTGAAATGAAGTTCCAAGGATACTGTCACTTCCACAGGGAGGGTTTGTAATGCTACTTTGAAATTAAAATTTGCTTTATCTGGCAACCTATAGCACACTGGCAGTGCCAGGTCTTAGGAGGTTATCAGTTAACAGCCCCATCTCCTCCTCCTCTCCCTGTTAGAGATCAGAGTTTCAACTGCACGCTCTCTAACACAGTGTGGTATCTAAGAGCAAAACCCTAAGAAAGACTAAGGAGATGAAATTGCAACCTGGCCATTTGCATGGGGGGCATTTGTTTACGGAAAGACAGTTTGAAATGGACAGACAAATGCCAGCAGATGCCGGCCGCTCAGGCACCCATGCCTGGGGGCCACGATTACTACTTTGGAGGACAGTGGAAAATGTTTGATATGCACATTTAAGCACTGTAAAGATGTCACAGGCATATTAAAGTTTACAAATGTAATCTGGGAAGGAAAAAACAAAGAGTTTTTTCACAATATGTTTTTGAAAGGTTTGGTTGTGGTATAAACTTGTGCTTGTTACTGGAACTTGCCTATAAAAGATGGTAGGGAAATAGAAGTTGCAGGTTTCTAAGAGAAGACATTTAAATGATGAGTTGCCTTTGGGTAGCAGTTGCTATTAGAAAAAAATAGGGGGAGTGGTATTGTTTTATTAAGGAAGAATAGAAATGCAAATGGGGAGGGAGTTTTTATTAAGGTAGTAAAGAAATAGAAATAAGGAGAAGAGTGTTTTATGAAGGTAGAATAGAAATGTAACCCATTCTGATGAGAAAAATTAAGCTATTTCATTCTTTTGACACATGAAAGAAAAAATAGCGGGGACCATTGACACATCAACAGCAGGCTATACGCGAAGACTTTTGGGGGTGACGTCTTGAGCTGAACGCTCATGGCCAAGGCTGTGAGAAGCTGCAGACCCTGCATGTGATGTTAGATGGAGGGAGAGGACAGACTGCCAAGAACATTTTTATGCCACCCAAGCCAGAAAGTGTGCAGCTGTGTACCAGCCTTCCTCTTAGATAAGTTGGGGGGCGGGGTGTGAGGAGTTGCTTAAAAAGAAAAGTCCCCCAATACTGGAAAGACCATGCTGTGGCTTAGAAGCAGCCAAGAAAGAGGCGCCACTGTTTTAAAAACGGTGCTGAGACTATATCATAGCGTATCATTAGGTCCTATCAGGATTGGGTCACTTTAGAAACAATTGTAAAGGCAGGTCGGGGAGGGGACAGGAGAAAAGGTTAATTTGAATGACATTTAAGACATTCTTTAGACATCTGTTCAAAGGATGGAAAAATCAAAGATATTTGAAGAAAAGTCAACAAACAGAAGAGCTCTAACCCATTACATCTCAGTTTTATTGGAGCATGAAATGAAGTTTCATGATGTTCTAAAAACAACAACCCAACTGCATAAAATTGAATAAGTGGGTTGGCCTTAAATCCATACCATGTTTTTAAGTTTCATTTTGATATAATAACAGAGACTGGTTAGTGATGTCACAGTCCTCCCCTTCAGGTCATACACAGAAAAACATTTAAAAATTTTCAAATTGCTCCTACATTCTAGCAGAACCATGCACAGACAGGCTGGTTGATTTATGACTTTCCAGTAACATTTACTCTCTAATGGCTTTCACCAAATGGTTTATTTGCTTGGCCTGTGCCGAGGGAACCTCCTGGCCGGCCCGTCTGCAATCCTCGCCCCTCAGAGTCCAGGGGAGCGAGTCCCTCACCAACTCATCTCTTGACTTTCTGTGGGGCCTGTGGCTTCGCACGCAGAGAGATTAGGAGTCCATAGGTTCAGTTTTAAAATGTCTCTCCTGCCCTGTCATTTCTCTTCGGAGAAAAGAGAAAACCGCTGACAATTTCTGCCCCCCTGAAGCTCGCAAGGCGGCCGAGCTCCCATGTCCCTGTCGCCCTGCGGTTCAGCCTCTCCTTTCCCTCGCCTTCGCTCGCCCACGTCCTCCTGCAGACTACAAAACAGATCTACTGAGTGTCACCTCCAAGAGCAGGTTTTACAAAAATGCGACCTGGAGGAAATCATTAGCTTTCCCGGTAGCTCCGGGTGCCCCTCTGGCCCCGCATGCAGGGCGCACCAGCATCGGGAACTGCAGGGATGGCGAGCAGGCTCGTGGGCTTGGGGCCTCCTTTCCTCCGAGCTCAAGGCCATGATGTGGTCGAACATCAGAGGCTGTGGGACATGCGACAAGGAATGAGCATGTCCTCCTTAAAGCTTTCATCCCAGCTCTACGAAAAAAGAGCAATTTCTAACTGAATTCTATGTAACTCAGTCCTCACTTCTTGCGTTAATTATGACAAGATGAGGGCCTGTTGGCTCGAGGCGAAGGTAAGTGAAAGTCGCCTGGCTCTTCTTTGGGTAGTTTAGTCCCATCCCCCTGTTCTAACGTTGCAGAACTCTCTAGAGCATCGTAACTTCTCTTTCTTTCCATCTCTTTTTATCCCACAAAGTGCAAAGCAGCAGAGGGCGGGGAGATGCTAAGCGCAGTGGCGCTGGGCAGAGGAGGGAATCACTTCTGCTGTCCAATCTGTGGTGCCCTGGGCAGGGGTGATCCATGGTGGGGTGAGCCACCAACCCCCCCCTCAAGTTCACGCCGTTATCACAGCCGGGCTCAGCCTAAGAATCCTCGGCCTGTTTCTGGCCACCATGACTGGTTGTCCAAAACTGGCACTAGACATAAGCCCCAGGTCTTGCCTTTCTGGCTGATGGCTTTCAGAGCACCAGGCCCTCTGTGCACTGCCTGAGGCATTCAGGTCCAATTCTTCAATAACTCAATAGTTGCAACCGAGCCCAGATTCTTTGCATGAACATAGGATGTTTATGTAAATTAGTTTCTAGTTCCATTAGTCCATCTCCTGATTGGATAGGTATAGGAATGACTATTTTCTCTAATGTACAATAAATACATTGACATATACTGTCAAAGAGCTGAAATCAGTTGACATCTAAGCTTGTACCTTCTAGCAGCAGATGGTGAACACGGTATTTCCATAATTGTTGTGGACCCCACCCCCCATGAGCCTGGGTCTATAGGCACGAAGGTCAACAAAGGAAATAGTTTAAGAATGCTAGAATTTTTAAGAGAAAAAGATATGGCCCTGAACATTAGCGTGGGAAGTTTTCAGGCTTATTGATATTCACAGCCTTTAATCATACCATCTCAGTGATATTCACAAAAGGCTTTGTGAAAATATTTGAAAGGCAATAATTCTCTGTAACAGACTGACAAGTCTGAATCCATATTAAATTGATTCCATTACCTGGTCGCCTTTTATTTCTGGTAGGTTATATATTTCAATAAATAATATAAGAAGTAAATGTTACTGAATGTCAATGCACTATAATTTTAGCAGTGAATGCATCACAGAATATTTTTTTCTATCTAAACAACTAGAGTAGTGATGATAGGAGCCTTGAAAAGTTTTTAAACAGTGCTTATTAATCACCTTTTTGTCCTACACAGCAGCAATATATTTTGGATGCTTCATTTATTTTTCGCTCTCCAAACTTCCATTTGGGCGGGGACTATGTCTTCTCTATTCATTTGCTCTTCTGTTACATATTGCCTGAGCTAAGCAAACAAAGCTTTCAAAAAGTAATTCATGACTGCATCATCTAAAAATACTTTAAAAAAAAAGACAAATGTAAAGTTTTGTAAGAAACTCTCCCAAACCACCACTAGACTAGATGGGAAGCGCAGGGTGTTGCAGTGAAATGGCTGAGACACAAAGGACAAATCAGGGCCTGCTGAGATCAGCTGTGCCATGCAGTCCTCTGCCCAATTCCCTGGGCTATGTAACTTGGCCCAAACCAATTCAGACTCACTTTCTTATGGCATAAAATGCTACTTAACTAAATAAATAAAATACAAAGAGAATCAATTGGAGATTGTGGGTCAAAAAACCCAATGCTACCCATAAATTAACGTTAGGAAAATCAGGCCCATTCCCAGGCCTTTTTTGCTTTGGCTTCCCCATTTTTCCCAGAATATTCGCCACTACTTTATGGGAACCCCCAAGGGGTGCAGACTCTCTGGGCCTTTTCTGCTGACTACCCTCACTCCCTAGGGCTGACCACAATGTGGCTGAAGCTCTGGAGTTCTCTATTCTTAGACATAAGTGCTTCTCCATGCCTATGGCCGTGCAAGGCCTATTGCTCAATGTGAAATGGAGATCTCACCAACGATTAAACAAGAACTTTCCTGGACACTGAGTCCCAGCCTGTGGGATGCATATTCCACCACGGAGATTCTGGTCTACGTCTGGCTGTGGCTCTCGCTGCTACATCACCCCAACACCATCGCCTTCCCCTGGCTGCCTGCCTCATCTGTCTCCAGGTGACAGCCACCTGCTGCACCTGAGGCTGGTTCACTTGCACCTTCCGTCCCAGCTGCCATCCCAGCCTGGCTGAGCCACCTTCCTAGCTGTTGCCCCAGCTCGGCTCCTTGATTCATGGGCCTTTACAGACACTTTAAATAAAGTGGAAAAGTATTAGGAAGAGACAGTCAAATCGTTAGTCACCCAGTAGTCCAAGTCAAATGGAAGAAAGTGCAAACCAATCCAACTTCGCATTCCATTTTCCCACATCTCCTGACTCTTAACATTTTTGTACAATTAATCATTACTTTTATAAAACTTAGAATCAATTTATACCCACCAGAGGTGTGATTGTTATGGCTAATATGTTTCCAAAGAAAAGTCCATGGCTTTTATTTTTGCCACTTCATTTTGAAGCAGTTTTGAAAATATAATTTATTAAAAAATATATCAACGTCTAAACTCCACTCCTGAAAATTCTCATGTTTACCTCTCAGAAAGAATCCTCATCAGCCAAGAGGAAAGTAAACAGGCAAATGTCATTTTAACATTCCTTTAGAACTGTGCTATGGAACATGAGGGAGGCTGAGCAGAACCTGGAGTGTCCACATCTGCAAACCTAACAAATCAATGACCTCAAGATATCAGGGCATGAAGACTTTATCAGGTGTCATCTGTAATCACTCAATGAAAAACACATAAAGGATGTGTAGTTAAACCTGCGTCCCTGACATGAAAATAGCTGCACGGTTCACATCTGGTTTGGCTAAATCATGACACCGACATTTAATCTTAATGCTGCGATGACTTATGGGGAGGAAGGTAAGTCAGCTACTGTAGAGTTAAATCAATTTATTTTCAAATTAAGGACGGTCACACTACAGTAGAAAAGATCTATGAGCTACCTTCGTGTAATTAAACCATCCTAAGTGTCTGCATGGTTGCCCCAAGTGGTCAAGGATTCAGACTCAGGAAGTCAATTTCTGACCTTGTGGTGTTTACACCATAGTTCAAGACCATTAAAGAGTTAAGTAGAGTCATCGAATTCTAGTATCTCAGGGCTAGAAACCTTCACCCAAGTTCACGGCCCCTATGTCCACCTAGAAAAGGCTGTGTGTGTGATTGTGTGTATGTAACTAGAGATGTATTTTAAAAGAACCACTGGTTAGACTTTAGTAGGCAATTTGATGGAATGCAAGGGAGAGTTGCTGATAAGAGGTTGGAAGTCTTTAGGGAGAGAGGCTGGCCAAGTGACAAAAAGTTGAGCCCTGGGTTGCGCCTGCATGGATCTGTGCTGTCTCCTAGAGAGCCGTGTTCTTCATTCGCTTGGGGGAGTCAATGTCGTTGCGCGTCCAGAAAACTACATGGGGGAGAGGGGATCAAGTTCTGTGTGACTGTAGCAATGTCATACTGGTCTAGTGGACGTTGCTTCCCTTCACTCTGTCACATGTACTTTCTATCTGACCATTCACTTATTTTCCTAAAATGAATAACACTTTTCCAAAATTTAAAATTCTATATGCTTATTACACAGTAGTTGGGAAATAAAGAAAAAAAATCACTAGTAACCCTACCACCTAGAGATATGACTAATGAGCATGAACACTTTGAGATTTTTCAATTTCATTATATTCCTGCACTTATAGAGTTTTTCTAATGAAACTGGCATCATATTGTAGACACTGTTAGCTATCCTTTCTCCCACACTTCATGTCCCATCATATCTGGAGCAATTGCCTACATCATTAAATGGTTTTGAAACACAATTTCTTCAAGTGTTATTCTTCAAGTCGATGTACTGAAATTTATTTAATCATTTTTCTATTTTTAGAGGGTTAAGTCCATTTTGCTTTGCAGTTATTAACTATACTGTGAAGAGCATCCCTATAAAAGTTTTCATGCACCTGTCTGATTTTTTTCTAGAATTAGAATAACTGGATCAAAGGCTCTGAAGATTTTTTTTGATCATCAAAACATCAAGGAATAACTTACATTTAATAAACACATGCATTTAGTACAATTCAGCGAGTTTTGACATGTAAAACCACTGCCACAGTCAAGATATAGGATATTTCTAGCAGTTTCCGGCCATGACATTCTAAAGGTCCTTACTATGTATTATTAAATTACTCTTTACCCTCAGTTGTATCAATCTGCCCTCCCTCCAGCAGTCCCCTAATTATTTCTCCCAATTATTTCCTAAAATGCCATTTCTCTGCACTCTCCCCATCATCAGGGACACTCATACTGCTTAGTGTTTCTCCATTTAACAGACTACAATAATTTAATAGAAAATAAGGTCTCATTATAATGTGCATTGCTTAGGTTATTAGTGAGGCTGGGTTTGTTTTTAAATATATCTACTGGCCACTTGTATTTCTTTTTCTCCATGTTTTTCTGTTAGTGTTTTTCTTATGGATTTATAAAAACTCTTTATATATTAATGATAAAATATTAACCATATGATATCTTATCATTGTTGCAAATATTGTTGCCCACTTAAGTAGTATTAAACATGCTTAATGTTGTTTTAGTGAAGTATATATATTCTTGGCTCTCTTTGTACATATATGTGTTTTTATTGCCTAGTAAATTCTTAGCAAAACCCTAACATTGCAAAAAAAGGTCAGCCATATTTTTTTCTATTTATTTTTCTATTAAAAAATGCACTCTCTAGGCTATCTGAAATTTATTAAGGCCCACGGTATAATGTGAGACTCCACTTTCTCTCTAAACATTTAACCAACAATTTTACACTTTCATTTCTATTTCTTCATAATGATCTCTACCATACAGCACATCACTTTTTACTCTGGCATCTGTTTCTGTTCCACGGACTTGTCTGTCTGAGCTTATGCCTTTCCATCACTATATTAAGCCCAGGAGCTTTCTAATATTTTAGAATCTTGTAGGGCAAATACCTTTTGATTTCTTTTTAAAAAATCACTGGTCATCTCACATGCTTAGTTTTCCAGAGGGGCTTAAGAATCACTTTAAGTTAAAAAATTTTCTTTAAATTATATGCCAATTTGAAAAAAAATGATATTTTTTTGTAATAATCTACATTTGCATGCACAGACATGGATTTCCCCCTTGGTTCACATTTCTGTGGTGGTTGCTGTTCCTTGAGTAAAGTTTGGTGCCCACACTTCAAGTAGAAAATCTGGGGCCTCTCAAGAGCTGGAACTATTGATGAAAAATTCTGAGCTCAATGAAAGCCGACTACATGGATATGGCCTAGGTGTGGGAGAGCATGAGAGATTAGGTTTCAGAAAGCCAAGAAGACTTAACATTTTGAAATGCTCCATAAATGGCTATGGAAATGTGTTTCCATGACTCTGACTAATGAGCCTTGGTGTTAAAATCCTAGTTCTAGTCCATTAAAGAAAGAAGGGCTATGATTACAGCACCATTCTTGAAAATTCCGTGTTAATTGGGCATTAGCAAGTACTAGTAGAAGTGGCTAAGTATCAGCACTATTCTTTTTTCCCATTAGCTTACTTACTCCATTTCACAGATTTGTGGAAACAAAGCCTGGCTTCAATTTGCATCTGAGATGGGTGTGTGTGTGTGTGTGTGTGTGTGTGTGTGCTGTTTTACTCTTGGTTTATATTAAAAATAAACTAGAAGAGCAAGTGGGCGAGTTTCACAGGATGCGGTTGGTCAACTTCAAGTGACCTTTACATTTGTATTAGAAAACAACTCTATTGACTTCAAAGGTGAATTTCAAAACAATGCAGAAGAAAAAGAATTTCTCCGGAACTCTAAACAGAGGCGCTTCCAAGAAGTCAAGCTGCCCAGATCAGTAGGCACTAAATGGGCAGTTTCACCACCACAAGAAAGGCCGAGGCCAGCAGCGGTCTCACGCCACACGCCACTGCGCACCAAGCCAGGGAACTCTGCAACTCGACACGATGACAAATAGACTTCGGAACAACTGTGTTGCTCTTCTTTGAAACTCAGAGACTGGACTAGCTGGAGCACTTGTTGAACACCCTGCCCTACTAAAGATTTAAAATGAGGAATCAAATAGAATGATTCGAAAAGTGCCTTGGAGACTGTACATTTGTGCATGGGCATATCATCGCCATTCATCCTCAGCCCAGCTCCGCAAGGTCACCACGCTCCTCTTTCAGAGAGGAGGAAACAAGCTCAGAGAGGTTAGGGAACTGGCCCAGGGCTGAACAGGTGCTGCAAATTCAAGCTGATTTCAAACCCAAGTCTACTGGCTCCATAGTCCATGTCCACGACCTGTGTACGATGCTGCTTTCTCATTCAGGAAAGGAGAAAACATTACTAACAGAAGGAGCCTTTTGTGAAAGTGCAGCTGTTGGATTCCTAATAGACTGTCAAGGACAAGATGAAGTGAACCAGGCTCCCCAGGGCTCAGCTAACCACTTGGCCTGCTAAAGGGCAGTGGTGGCTCGAACTCTGGTCAGTAGCTGGCTCTGGGACCAAACTGTAACACTCACTGTGTGTGGCCTGCACAATTCCAACCAAAAGAAGCCTCTGAGCCTACTTTTGTTAAACTTCCAGGATAGGGTTGAAGCCATCGTAGTTTACCAGTAGATTCTGTCCACCAAGTAAAACTCCAGGCTCCAGAAATAGGGTTGCAATGGTGCACTCCAGACACACACATGTCCTAAGCGCATTAAAACTTGGTATGGATTTAAGAGGGAAACGGCCTTCCAATTCTCCATTGAGTATTTCTTGACTGTGGCCTTGAGGAAACAACAGTGATTAAGAGACATGTGTGTGGCACCCAGCAACCTGGCATCTGTGCTTTCTATGGTGAGCCGGAGATCGTGCATAATGCTCTCAAGCAGGATTTTGGGGGTGGGGTATCTTTAGTTACAAGTGAGAGGACTTCAAGCTTCCAAACTTGGGTGACTGGCAACCTGATGGAGCTGTAGGGCGATCTATCTCCCTTTAAGTAAAAAAACACACACATCAAATCCAACAAAGGTGATTAAGGAAAACAGAGAACTAGGAGTTAGTTGCCTTGCTTCTGAAGACCCCACTGCTTTCTCTCAGAGAATCTGGTGGACTTTAAGCTCAGTCTTTCAACCCTAACAGAGAGCTAGCTGCTCAATGTGTGAGGTGTCAGTGTTGCTCTAGAATCTTTGGGCCTGCACCTCCTGTCACCCCCCTGGGTGAACATTAGAGTCACGATGTTCATCAGTGTCCCTGGGGCTCCAAGAAGCACCAAGAAGCTCTTCCTGGTGGGCCCTTCCTGCACCTGGCAGGGCTGGACACACGGGTGCTCAAAAACATGTTTGCTACACCGAATTGAGTTTGTAGATGAAATAAATTCCTTCTCCAGATTTCTCTGTAGCACTGTATCTTTAGTAAGAAATAAAATTTACTAAAAAGTGAAGGGAAACTTATGGAGAAATAAGGAACATAGGAGCACCTTTCAAAAGAAATTAGTTTCATAAAAAGATGAACTTAAATTCATAGTCTCTGAGCCCAAAGAGCTAATTATAAATAACCCTTAACAACCAGAATAGCTGTCCACAGATCCACATTTTATCTAAAGACCGTGTCCTAGGATTCAACCTGAGAGCTCCTAAATCTTCTAAATCTGAAAACAGGCCCAGGTCAGTTACATGCCTACTGAAGAGTGGCCCTCACCAACTTACGGAATCTGGCCCCCTCTCGATGAGACGATGCAATGTTGATGACTTCAGCAATGTGTGCTCCCTTCAGGGTCAGATTCTTTCCCCTTTGGTAAAACAAAAGGAAATGCTAGGCCTCTGATGCTGGCAGACTGGCCTTCTTTTGGGTGGATTCCTTCTTGCAAGTGCTTCCTGCCCCCCGACATGAACCTGATCTCTAGAGCACGTATTATTGGAAGAAGTTTCGCTATTTGTGCCCCAAACATGAGCCTTCTGAGTACATCGTTAAGCAAACTTGAAAACGATGCAGATGCCATTTCACCAATAAATCCCACGGCCGCGCGAGACGTGAGGACACCCGCGTACTTAATATTAGGTTTGCCAGGCGACGCGGATCCTGGGCAGCGCTCCCCCGGCCCCGCCACCTTCGGAAGGCAGGGTTTGGGAAACTGCGGGTGTGGGTGGTTATTTGGGCACCGTGTCCCCTCACTGATACCAGGGCAAAGGGAGTGAGAGGAAGGGGAAACCAGGACCATGGAACCACAGTGGAGGCCGCAGATAAGCTACCGTATGTCAACACAAGTCACATACTGACAACAGAATTTTTTTAAACAGAAAAACACTGGCATTCTGAAAGAATACATTACGATATGGTAAGGGTTAGGAACTAGCAGAAATCTCCAGCTGAACAGAGGGAACTGTTTAGCAGAACCCTCATGAAATTGATTTAAGTTTTACAAGGAATTAAGTTACAGTTTTCGACTCTGGACCATTAAAACCAACAATTCAGCCAAAAAATGTATTTGGGATTTAACATTTTCTTTTGGAAAAACATCTTAAAAGTGACGTACCCTAGTCGCTTATAGGCTGTGAAACTCTATTTTAACAATATGATGGGGCCCACTTTCAACCAAGGCGAAGCTAATAATAATCTGGTCTAAGATCAAGACTAATAACACATGTGGTTTGGTATCTACTTATAGACACTCTGGGAGTTGTGTGGTCTTTTTTGATAGCCATTGGGGCTGATTCTGGGTTGGTGAAAGTAAGCTAATCTTCCATGATCGATGCCAGGAACCAACTCACATGCCCTATTATACTTAGGCAAACAATATCTTAGGCTATAATGTGGAAATCTAGAAGTGTGGCAGAGCCAAAAATCACCCTGAACAAACTCAAGACTTCGTCACCATTTGGAGCGTCAGCTCAATATTCTGGTTCTAAAGAAGATGGCCAACCTTAGTCCATATCAGGCCAGTTCTTCCGACCGAGAGCCAGCTCAATAGCCCTCCTGGTCGTTCTCCATCAGCTCTGGCCTGTCTGTGTCAAGGCTCACACCCATGGGGCTTACACTTCTGTGGTAGGGCTCAAAGTCCCGCTGAAGGGTCGTGTTGTCAGTGGGCAGGCCCCCTAGAGACCAGCCACTGGAAAGGGAGGGTGGAGGTGTGAGTGGGGGAGGCCTCAAGAGCTGGTCTCCCCACAGTGAGTGATTCTTACTGGTCTGGAGGTTGGGATTGCCTACGCAAATCTGAAAATACTTTGCTTCCCAGGAAAAAGCAGGCACACACAATTTTTTCTTCATATAGAGCGAATGGGATGGGCCAGTGTAAGGATTCCCTGAGGACCAGGTGGTGGCCTTCAGATTCAGGACGTTTGCTATGGGCAGAACCGAGAGTTGTATGAATGGTATGGTTTGCTGGGAGGAAGATGGTGCTGCTTAAAATCCTTCCTCTGCAAAAAACTCTCATTCTGGTGCATGGCCCATGCCTGGCTTTCTACCATGGACAGATTCTTCTCTTGAAATGGAGTCTCAGACCTCAGGAGGACTCTGTTTACCCATGGGTGGCAGGTTGTGCAGTGGTTATGCTGGGGTCCAAATCCTGGTGCTGTGTAACGCAGGGCAGGCTACTGGGGTGCAGAGCATATTACCCCATCCTAAGGCCACCAAAATTCCACCCTCTGTCCTTGTTGCTCATGTGCTAAAGGAAAGCAGCAAAGAGGTAAGATAAAGGACTGTCTCCAATTACAGTTTTCATCACCTTCCTACATTTCTAGTGCCCCAAATTTAGATACATCATGCAACATGTTTTCTCCTAAAAAGCTCTTTAAACTCATTTTCAGTATACAGATAATAAAAAGTATCTAAAATAATTTTTTTTCTAAGGAATCTCCTCATAAAATAGTGATGTGTCATTTAATATCTCTTTAAATTTAGTTTACTCCCTGTAAAATGGGCATAATAAAAGTATCTATGTCGTTGGGTTGTTCTGAGGGTTAAATTTGGGAGTCCACATAAAATGCTTATCACTGTACATGCCTTCAATATTATTTCATGAATTTTTATTGAATTTCCATAAAGTGCAAACACTGTTCTAGGAATTACTATAATTCTCATTACTAATAGAAATTTCCCTGGCCTGGACAAGCTGTGTGACTGTCAGCTATTCATATCATCATACTTCTAGAATTGTCTCAGAGGGAGTGGCCCATAGGACAGCTAAATTTTGGGAGAAGATGATTCTGTTGCTAAGGACTGTTGGCATGGACCTCATCTTAACATGGTTATATCTGCACAGACCCTATTTCCAAATAAGGTCACATTCACAGATATGGGATTAGCACGTCAACATATATATCTTTCGGGGGGATACAATTCAACCTGGGACAGGATTCAACCTATGACACTACCTAACAGATTTGTGAGAAGGAAGTGAGCCAACATAAATCTAAGGTACTTTACTAACTGTACAAGGGCTATCTTAGTGTGTATTGCCACTTTTAAAGGTTTTAGGTCAAAAGGCACCAGTTTTAGGAAGGCAGTTTCAGTGTATCCCATCTCTTTGAGTTTGGATGTTTGGCCATGACTATGGAGCAGCACTTTGAACTTTGAAGCCAAGAAGGGGAAACCATGTGGAAGAATCACAGTACCTCATAAGCCCCAAATGCCTTAGGGTCTTGTCGATGGGATGGCCTCCCACCTGCCGAGCCTGTTGGAGAATCTACATCAGTGCTTCTCAAACGGTCTCTGCTTTTCCCTCCTATAACCCATCTCTGATTGATGCTCTTGTAAACTACGATAAAAATAAGTCATTAGCCCTGGCCTGGTAGCTCAGTTGGTTAGAGCTTTGGTCAGATAAGCCAAGGTTGTGGGTTCAATCTAGGGTCAAGGCACATACAAGAATCAACCAATGAATGCATAAAAATGTGGAACAACCAATCTATGGTTTTTTTTTCTCTCTCTCTCTCTCTCCCTCCATCTCTCTCTCTCAAATCAATAAATAAAATAAAAATTAGTCATTAAAAAAATGATCACAGCCATGCCAAATTACCGTCCAAGTTTCTGAAGGCTTATTTTCAACTCCTGCGCTGGTCTCATCATGGGCTGGTAGCAAACAGCTTGCGGATGGGCCCCAGTCCTCAGACCACACTCCCAGAGGCAGGCCCAGGGCCCGCTCACCGATTCCCGGCCTCCAGCCCATTCCGGGGGCGCCTGGCGGGGAAGGCAAACACGCCTCCCACACCTGAGCCTCAGTGTTTACTCGGAGTTTGTTTTCCCACCGACTTACTTCCCTTTCAGTCTGGGCTTTAAAACCCACTTTCGGAGCGAACGGGAGATCCCAGCAGTCCCAACACCACGGCTCATATGGAATGCATTTAGAGAGGGGAAAAAACTCGCACGGGGCGGTTATACGATTTTGAACGGGCTTGGACATGGCGAGGCTGGAATTTCAGAGCTGGCTTTTGTTTGCATTCGTCATGAAACATTTGTTATATGAGCTGCTGCTACTGCTACTAAGGCAGCTGCTGCCGAGAAACCCTCTCAATGGCTGCTTTTTCTTCTGGACATGAGCTGACTGACGGTGTTCTCGAACTGAGGCCTGTGGCTCTCAGGGCTTGGAACCGTCCTTGCATTGTGTTAGGGAAGCAACACACGAGAGCGCGTGAAATGCAGATGCGAGTGTCCGGCAAGTTACCCTGGAATGTGTCCCTGGATGGTCGTGCACTCTGCCTCGGATCATGACGGTGTCCTTTTATCAGTTCTTATAATTTATATTCTCTCCCTTCCAAGGGAGCGCTAATATGGACCTGATTTGTCTTCCAGGTAATTTGAAAACAGTTGTTTTGAACCCCATTATCACAACATCATTCAGTAGAACCCAGAGGGGTCTAATGGATTCACATTAACAGATCTTGTTTTTGTTTGTTTGTTTAGCTTTGCTTTTGGGATGTCACTAAGATGCACATGGTGAAGGTGGCACTCTGGTAGCCCATCCACATCGTGGCTCTGCAGCTACCACATGAAAGAATACATATAGCAGATCTAGCTAAGAGCTATAAACATGAACTGGTCATCGGAATCTTCAACAGGTACTTAGGACACTCCCAGCTAAATGTAGTAGGCTGATTACATGCCTTCATGAAAATGACAGTAAAGGATAATAATTTTATAAATGATTGCAAGAAAACAAGGATGAGAATTGGAGAGGGATGTTGGAGGAAGACAGACCTCAGCCAATTCCTGGAAGGTGGAAAGGGGCTGGAGGACATCTGACGTGGCTGAGCAGAGGAAGCACATCCGAAGTGTTGGCAGAATGGGACGTGCAGCAAACCTTCTAGTGTTGCATGGTCATCCTAAGTAGAGTCCATTAGCCTCTCCCATTGCTCAGCTCTTTAGTGCCTCACCCTCAAATACAAATTTGGACAAAGATTACCAGAGGAAAGCCTTTGGATTGAAAAAGAGGCCCAAACCAACCAAAAACAGTAAAGAGGAACCTGGAGCAGACAAAGATAACATAGGGAATGAATAAAAACCTTTTTTAACTCTGTCATTTTCAGAGATTTAAGGTGCTGTTGCATCTAATAAATTAGAACAAGATATTATGTAAAAAGAAAAAATATTTAAAAGGAGTTCTTGGAAAAGAAAAATTCAGTAGAATGATAGGAATACAAATTGAGAAACTCTTCCAGAGGTAAAAAACTGAAGAGATGAAAATTTAGAGAGTGAAAAACAGTAAAGCACACAGAAAAGATGAACCTAGGGGTGCCAATCTGACCAACAGCACTCCAGACATGAAACAAGAGAAAATGGTGGCGATAAAATCACAAGAGAAGTGAAACAAGAACAAGTCCCAGAAATAATGTAAATTTTAAGCTTGAAACTATCTACTGAATATTCAACACACTGAGGATATTGTTACAAAGTTTCATAAAAGGAATAAAGGGAAGAGGCCAGGAGAAAGAGAGGAAATGAGAAAGCCAGAGAAAAAGAAGCCAAAAGTGGAACGTGTGAGTGAAGAAATCCATACCCAGCCCAACTGGCCACCTGACGAGAGAGGAGACTACTGAGCTCTTCAAACATTCAGTGACCCAGAGAATTTACTACTTCCCATGCACCTCTGATGAAGTGATTTGGGAATATCTTGGGATACAATGAGTTAATAAATCAAGAAACAGGATTCATGGGATTTAAGAGACCAGGGATCCAACACAGAAATGTGGCAAAGGGAAGCTGCCAAAGGACAGCTGTGCAGAGCCTCTGAGTGATCAGCCAGATTGAAGTGGGAAGGTGGAGCTCTGGGTGGAGGAGGGGAGTAGTGGTCCTGGGAGGCAGGGGCAATGGAATGGATATACTTATCTGATAATAATATTGAAAAAAAATATCCAAAGTAATATAGATACAACAGATCTAATGATACATGTGAAAATTTTGATGGGTATAAATAAATCCAAGCAAATGAAAAAAACCCAAGGCAATAATTAATTCCAGAAAAACACCAACAAGTTATGCAATAAATGAAACAAAATGACAGCGTGCTGCTTGGATCAGAGACAAACAAATGTATATAGACACAGTCATATAAACAGGGGCTGTGGTGGTTATAGCCATATTAGGAAGACTGGGGGAGGAAGCAGAGGTCAGGGTGATGGACTAAGAGAACTAAAAACAATGTCTCAAATAAATAAATCGAGAACCAACAGCCTGCGCACACCAGTTATAAATAGTGCGGCGGTTATCAGAGGAAACCGCTCAGGGAGCTGGGCATTTGCCTCTGCAAAACCAGGCCTCGCCGCGGGGAGGGCTGGAGGGGAAACTGCTGCTTTTCATTAGATGTCTTTTAGTACTATTTGATTTTTAATTATATGCACACATTACTTTCATACATAAACTAGTGTCAGAAAACAGGGAGGTAAAATTCTAGGAACACATGTTTTGAAAAACAGCTTCCACGGTGTCTGGCTCTGACGAGGTAGCAGAAGTACCTAGAAGCCCACGGTCAGAGCTGGGGAGGCGAGGGGTTCCCGTCAGAGCATCTGAAAGCCCTGCTCGGCAAGCAAAACCCTCCTACTCTCATCCGTAGGGAATCACACCGGCTTTCCCTGTGGGTTTGTGCACAAGAAATGCAGGTGCTTCATGCAGCCCACGGGGCACCGCGAACCCGGCCACGCTCTGGGCACAGGCGTGTCCGTGGCTCCCCGCGGAGCGCCGTCACGGTCCAAGGCCATGCGCAAGACGGGACAAGCTAGGCCATTACACGTTGATAAAATGTCTGAAAAAATACAGACTAGGAGATGATATTTTTAATTTGAAAAAGATTTAGAACAAAAATAGAAGCTTTCATGGTAAAATGTTGAGTCATGCAAATTGGGTAAGGATTGTGTTTCACCCCAGCTGGGGGTACATTTTATAAGTGAAGAATGTCAGAGCGGCAAGGCCGTGAGCCAAGGGCACAGAGACAGCTCTGAGATCCTCAGCCTCCTGCCTTTTCCACACCACCTCATGAATCCCCGGGAAATAGGGTCCTTGGGCATGAAAGAGCAAGGGGACCACAGGGTCTTCACTAAAGATCAGCCACGGCCCTCTGGGGGCAGGTCTCTCTTTAATCTTCTCTGGCCAGGCATTAGAAGCATTTCAGTTTCGCAGAGCTTATTAGGAAAGTCCAGAAATTGAAAATCATGGTGACTAATTTCACCCTTAGTAATACTCTTACTCAGTGCAAAGCATATTACTGTCAAGCTCAACTAAAAACTGCTCAAAGGAGGAGTGATTAAATTCTGAAGAAGAAAAATTTCACCTCTACACACTGATATTATTAGCAGGTTTTCGTTGGGGGAAATGAATCATAAGTGTATATCCTCATGCCTGGCCACACTGTGGGGGGCATCCGGGGTTCCCCAGAAGATGAAGTTGGGACCTAGAATAGATCAGTTTCCCAGGGTGCATGCGGTGGGGGGTGGGGGCTAGGAGAAACTTCTGGAATGGTGATCCCAAGGGCTCCCAGCGAAGGAGGCAAGGAAGACCAGAGCCAGCATCAGGGGATACAGCCAGCTCAGGCCTGGGTCAGGGAGTGACTGGGAACAGAAGGGAAGCCCATGCTGGTGGGCAAAAGGGGGAATCTAGGTGGTCAGGCGGGGCAGTGGATGGCGTCTGGAGATGCGCAGCAGGATCCCCAGTGGGACAGTGCAGCGCCGACTGCAGCCAACGGTGCCCCAGGCTGGGTCTCAGGTGAGGAGACTGGGAAAAGGCCAGCAGGAGAAACCCCACCACGGGGACCTGGGAACCAGGCAGTTTCCCCGATGCACTGTTGGGAAGTGTGGGATCCTTGGGTGGTGGTCAGGCTTGGCAGAGGGCAGGGAAATGGGGGCGGTGGTGACACATGGCCCTCTGGCAACTGTGGCTTGGCCACTGTTCTGGGAGTGGTAGGAGTGACTCAGTTCCAGGTTATACCACAGAGGGAGCTGAGGCTGCTGATATTTTTCCTGTCTTAGCAGCAGGCGACTGGGCTGTGAGGGATTGGGGCACCCAGCTCCAGCAGGGGATGGACAGGCCACCCCTCAAGCCCCCCACACTCCAGGTACTTCTGGGCCTTCACACCTCCAGGCTTGCACTCATGTCATTTTTACTGCCTACAATGTCTCTTCTGCGTCTACTCTGCAAACACCTAAGTGCCCTCCAGGGTCTGGCACAAATATCTGCGCTATGAAGTGTTCCCCAGCCCTGTGCGAGGTGGCTTCTAGCTAGACGCCGTTTTCTTCATTTTCACACGGCCCTTCCCCGGGACCGGCATATTGCAGACACTTTAACATTTGCTGAATGTGTTTGTTGAATCGTTCTGGTATTTTCAGATTATACCTGCTATTTAAATATCAGCTTTCACAGAAGAGAACTATTTGGGGAAGGTTATTACTAGACAATCAATGTCTGTAAATTAAGCCCCATTTTCCTGTTAACCTTAGATAACGACATCGGAGATGCTTTCTTCTGGAGGAGGGATGGCCCCAAGGCAAGAGCCAATTAACAAGCAAGTGAAAAATCCATTAAAAAATATAATTCAAGGTAATTATTATTTACAATAAAATGAGCAATTATAGTTGAAATGGGTCAAAGCGTATACATATTATTACGGGGCAACGTAAGCTTTCATAAAATCAATTAAACACATTGAGAGGCGGAATCCTTGTGAGGCGACATTCCTGCAAGCTGGATAAAGCTCTCAGTCTGTGGCTAAAGACTTCCCTTCGGGAAAGAATTCCCTAAAAAGCCCTAAGGATTTAGGAGTTCATTTAAAGGAGCGTTTATAGTATGTGTTCATTTTAACTATTTAATCAACAGATACAGTTGAAACAGTTATATGCTTTCAGTGTTCATTTTTAGACACTATTTTCAAAGTCTAGCAGTACTGTTCCCTACCACTCCCCAGCCCCCACTGGGAAGTTATCAAATACTGTCAAATGGATCCCTTTTCAAAATCATTTTCCTCTGTGTGCATGACCGCACACTGGCGTAAGACAGCGTCCTGGTGATCGCTGATGGTTTCTGCGCTCACGGTCTCTCGTGAACAAGACAATCCCCACGCGAGCCGGCGAGGTGTGGAGAGAGGGAGCCCCCGGGCACTGCTGATGGGGGTGCAGGGGGGTGCGGCCACTGTAGCACACAGTGTGGGGGTTCCTCAAAACACTAAAAATGGAGCTGCCTTAGAACCCAGCAATTCCACTCCTGGGTATATATCCAAAGAAAGCCAAAACACTAATTCGGAAGAATATATGCACAGCACTGTTAATCACAGTAGCTAAGATGAGAAGCAACCCAAGTGCCCATCCATATGCAAGTGGGAAAAAAGCACTGGTACATATATACCGTGGAATATTACTTGGCCATAAAAAAACACATGAAATCTTACTGTTTGCAACAGCATGAATGGACCTAGAGGGTAAACATGCTAGAGGGTATTAAGGCAGACAGAGAAAGACAATACCATAAGATTTCACTTATATGTGGAATCTAAAGAACAAAAGAAATGAACAAACAAAAAAGAAATAGACTCATAGATACAGAGAACAGACTGATGATTGACAGGGGAAGGGGCTTGGGGGCTGGGTGAAAGGGTGAAGGAATTAAGAACCACCAATTTGTAGTGACAAAATAGTCATGGGGATGTAAAGTCCAGCATAGGGAATGCAGTCAATAATATTATAATAACTATGTACGGTGCCAGGTGGGTCCTTGAAATATTGGAGGGATCACTTTGAAAAGCATATGATTATCTAACCACTATGCCGTACACCTGAAGCTAAAAGAAAATAATATTGAATGTAAACTGTAATTTTAAAAAATTAAAAATAATCTATAGATTTTATTTTAAGCTCTTACCTTCTACTGCAATATATACCATGAGGGTTTAATACCCAATAACTTCTGAGTTAGTGATTAACTATGAAGACTCTTGAGAGGGTCACAGTTCATGGTGTTTGTGGTCGTTCTGGGGACAGAAGCTTGAGTGTCTGTGGTCACTTAGGACTTGGTAACTTGGCAAATTAGCTGTTCGACCTCTGGGAATCTGGGCTTCCTTGTTTAGAAAATGAGACAAAGACTGTCTTCCTCACCTTCAGAGGATTCGAGTAAGAACCAAGTGAGATCCTCCATCTGAAAGTGCTTTATAAACTGCAAATTGCTATGCAAATTATTATTATTTAGAAACCGCTAATGTGTTTGTGATCCAAGACAATTCACTCAGATGTGATTACTGTATACTAAGGAGTTTAGGTGTTTGAATGAATGGATGCACACACACACACACACACACCCCAATAACAACATGATTAGACTCTGGCCTAGGACATGGCTGCTGGACAACAAATCTTTATGTTGAATATTAACGTAGATGAGCCAACAACAGAGTGGTCTAGAATATAGGCCCACTTTTATAAATGCTGAGTTCTTTAAACACCTTCATTGGTGTCTATGGATGTATAGTATGAATTCCTCCTGACCAAGAGCTGTATCTCTGTCAGGCTCCAGAATATTTTTGAGTTTTGTTGAAGCACAAAAGCACTAGGAAGTAGGAAATAAAAATGGAATGAAAGGTAAAAGACAGCATGGGTTTAAGTCAGATGTTGGAGAATGATGGATTATTTTTATAAAACCAGAGTTGATGGTATATGGTAGTCTGCCCGTATCTGTAGTCTTGCTTTCTATGGTTTCAGGGTCAACCAGGGTCTGAAAATATTAAATGAAAAACTCCAGAACTAAACAATTCATAAGTTTGAAACTGCGCTGTTCCGTGTAGCACAGTGAAATCTCCCCCGTCCAGCCTGGGACATGAATGATCCCTTTGTCCAGGAAATTCACTCTCTATACACCATTCACCCGTTAGTCACTTAGTAACCATCTGGGTTAGCAGGTCAACTGCGTTCAAGTCACCCTTATTTTACTTATTAATGTCCCCAAAGCACAAGAGTAGTGATGCTGGCAACTCGGATATGCCAAAGGGAAGCGAAAAAGTGCTGCCTTTAAGTAAAAAGGTGAATACAGTAAATATTTTTATAAGGAGAGAGAGAGACTACATTCACATAACTTTCATTAAAGTATATTGTTATAATCGTTCTATTTTTAGTTACTGTTGTTAATTTCTTACTGTGCTTAATTTATAAATTAAACTTTACCATAGGAAACTATTAGAGAAAAAAACATAGTATATAGGGTAAAGTATGAGCCACTGTTTCAGGCACCCACTGGGGGTCTTGGAGGGTATCCCCTATGGATAATGGGGGACTACTGTATATTTTTAACCCACATAAACTTATTTCATTGTAGAATTCCATTCCCACCCCCCGATTAGCTCTCATGTAACACAATTTGGACAACTGCAATCCATTGTATTTGGAATCCTTTGATAGCCAGGATCCCATTTTTAGGCCCCAAATTGAGCCTAACTGTACATGTGTGTTCAAGCCTTATGTAAACTCCTGTCTGCAGATGCAAACTCTGTAGTAGGAAACCACAGGCACTTCCTCGAGAAAATGAGGAGACACTGCCACCTGCTGGACAGAGCTTAATTCATTAACAGCGTTCTGAGGGGTGTAATTCTGCACATAAAATACAAACTGAAAGTTTTTAAAGAACTGAGTTTAGGGATCTTATTTAAAATAAAAACTCCATTAAACCTTTGGATACCCATCCTACATCTACCAATAATATGATATATAACAGTCTGAAAAAGTCAATATTCAGCACAAGTTAATGGCAACTGGACCCAATCTCATCTCAATTGTGGGGTTCATTTAATGTTGAAATCTTAATGCCCTGCTATTTCTGGTAAGATTCAGGCATAAAAACAGATGGTTTTTAACAACAGTGACTAGGATGATGTGTTTTTTCAAGTCCCTGAGAGTGTCACTGTGCTAACAGTTCCAGAAAACTTATTCCCCATGATTGTTTCAGGGACAAAGTGTTGGCCAGAATATAGTTGTCTCCTTCTCATAAGTCAGAAATACCATTTCCTAAAGACATGCAAATTCATAGTCATAGGTCTTTTATGCAGGTGGGGAAACTGAGGCTTAGAGGAGTTATGCCTTGCCCCTGGTTATACAGTTGATGAGTGGAGGAACAGCTGTAACCTAGGCTGTTGACTTGAGAACCTGTGCTCTAATCATTATGATATCCTGTCTTCTTGACAAAAATGCAGAAGATATGCAGAGAAAGGGCTGGACATTGTGACCAGAGAGTTTGAATTAGGATCCCTGTCTTATCACTTCAACATCACTAGTTACAGGGGAGAACACTCCATCCAGGGCTCTGTTGTGTCCTCTAGATGGCGATAGTTCCCATAACTAAACCTGGAAATTACTAAGTAAGGCGATGGGGACTGTTCAAAGTTGTTTGTTTCTTCTGTTTGTTTGCAGAGGGCGGAGGGAAGCACACTATAATTGTGCTAAAAACAACAGGTAGAAAGAGCAGCTTTAAAACATTCTATGTGATACTTTAGTGTTATAATAATACAGACCTCAGAGGTAATCAGCCCAAAGCTGCACTTGCCTGGGGTCATATGGGCAGACCCATAGCAGAAAGAGGACTAGAAGGTTCTTCTAACCCCAACTCACTGTCCTTCCCTTAAAGAATGACTGTTCTTTACGATACATAGGCCAAGCTTTCATCACGTAGTATTTGTTTTAACTTAGTCAGACATTTTATTGATAGATGAGAACTTGTATTTTCCCTGCAGAATATTATATTAAAATTTCTCTTCTACATATTTGCTATTATTTTCTATGAAAATGTTTTCAGATTTAAATACTGCAAAGCAAATGAATTCAGAAAGTACACTATTATACTCCTAATGGGAGGTCTAAGTATCATTCATGCTGAGTTAAAAGATAATATTTCAATTTGTACTCTATCATCATTGTTTATAAAATATTTAAGTAAACAATAATTTTTAAAACAAAGCATCTACTTTATGAATGAACTTAAACTGTCAAAATTAGTCATTTGTTTGGAATCACACATTTTTCCTTTGTAATAGTTGGTAACCAGATTCTCAAGGCAGCCCACAAAAGTCTAGTAAATCCCTACTGTGGCTCTGATGTTTATATTTGTAATGAAAATGGGTTGAGAATGAATACTAATGTAATGCTAGTAATGGAAAGTATTTAAAACACAAGGTTAAAGGATTGGATACGTGAGCTTTCAAGTCCCCAGGAAGGAGGAAGGTGGATTAATATTAGGTCATACAGTTTCATGTCTGGATGCTAGGTGGCGCTATTGAACTAGAACAGCTCAGTTATTTGCCAAGTCAAAGGTTTGTATGAGGGACGTTTATCTGATGACTGATGCTATCACACATATTCACATAAACTCTGTCTTGAATTTGTTTATTTACTTTGACCTTTAACACCACTGTGATTTTAGCTCCACAGGAAATTATGACTGAGAAAAATATCGATAGCTCACAGGGTGTCAGCTTTTAAGGTGTCAGGAGGAAAGGTATACATGAACTTGTTAACACTTGTGGCTCAGAAATATGAGCTCTGCCTCTTTCACATTTTGGTGGATGACTATGGATCAGTCTCTCAAAGTCTTTGCACTGGTTTCAGTTTCTCATTTTTAGAAGGTAAGCAACTGTAATCAAGACTAACCAATTAGAAATAAGACTGTATAGGCTAAATCACTGAGGTCACTCTTACCCAGTATAGCTGTTTGGGCCGTGGCTCTCCCTAATTCGGACTCTTACCCGGGTGGGGTGGAGCTTACTGAGCACCCGCTCAAGGCACTTGCCTCAACATCAGCAGCTGCCCCCTGGCTGCCAAGAAACACCTGAGCGTATCCTCTCCATTACCCATCACGCTAAAACTTTCATTTTTATTTCACCTTGAGTACTTACTATCACAGACTTCCTCTCAGATACACTAACTAGGTCTCCGCAAAACGCAAACTTTAATATAAAATAACTAATAAAAAATTTCTAAAGATGAAGTTTCTTAAATATGATGTTTGGTAGGAAACAAATTTACTTGTCAGCATACCTGCCTACAAGAAATAAAGAGGGGAGGGCAAACAGTCAAGCTGTTATTTAAAGAAGAAATTGTTAACTTCTCTAAGTGGTGGCTTACTGGAACAAGCGGCACCGATTGGAAAGAATTAATATTATTCAAATCAGAAATAAGTGACAACACATTTGAATGACAGACATTACTGTTTTCACCAGCTCCCCAAATAGTCACTGCTTTCGTGCTTTTTCTCAGCAATGTGACTCGTATAAATATTTTTGGTTGCTGGAAGGGGATTACTAAAAATCAGAGCATGCCTGCCTTTTTTTTTCCAGTAACAAGAAAAGCACCAAAGAAGAGCGGCCGGTGGCGTGTTCGCATCTTAGTCCAGCTCCACGGGCAGGCAAACTACGATGACTTAAGGGTCATGAGGTTTCTCAATGTCTTTCCTTTTAGTTTTTCTTCTCTGTTCTCTAGGCTACTCAGTTATAAAAGTTCTTTTATAAAGGGCAAGAGCAATGATTCGAGTGTGCCAAAATCTGTTGTTTTGAACGAAAAACATACCGACGAGGCCTCTCTGTGGCTCTTCTTTTAACTGATTTGACACCAAGTCTCTGGTTGTGGCCAGGTGCTTAGTCTTTGCAGAAGCTAAAACATATTGCGAAGCTGGCCAGGAGTGGCCGTTCACTTCCTGCCCCTGCCTTGGGGGACGTGGAGAGTCCTTGGGACAAAGCAACCACGGAGCTGCTTGGCCTTCAACGTCACCATACAAAAATCTCTCAAGAAGATGCCCGACAAACCAGGAGACAGTGAAAGTTACTGAAGAATCGCTCAGAGGCTCATTTGTTATACATATGACACCTGGCAGCTGAAGCGTGATTCTGGGGTGATATTCAAAATATGTAACCATCAGTTCCACTGAGGAACTGAATTCAGGCCCGGACCCCGAGGACCCCCTGTGTGCCGTGAGTTACCCTTTTCATCACTTCACTGTCGTCGGGGGCGGGGGCAGCGGGGGGGGGGAGGCGCACTGAGGGCGGGTGTGGAAGGCGGTACCGATGTGTCTCACTGTGTTAACTGTCAGTACAGCTGAAATGTGTTGGCCCTGGGTTTACAGACACCTCTCAGCCCACTACACGGGAGTATCACACGTCCCTTAGCTCTTTGGAGGGAACCTCAGACTATTAATATATTGCTATGCCAAACTCAAAGGGGAGAAAATCTTTAATTTATAGGTGGGAAGATTGCTGCTGAAGGCAAACAAGCTCATGGTAATTCAGTTTTCAGGAATATGTTCTATGGTAATTAATGTGCCTACAGGTCATGGGACCAAGGCCCACAGTTTCTGAGAAGCTGTGTATTTAAATAAAGCAAACAGTTGGGAAGTCAAGATGATAAAACCTGACAACCGCGGTTAAGTGGGCTCTTGGGATAAGCTTTTTGTTTGTGGTTTATTTATATTTAAGAAGAGCAAAGATAAAAATGTCCTCATCTAAGTCCTCAGGCTCACACCCCCGATGTTGACCTTCTGGGTGCTGAGCTGTGGCATCCTGGGACCTGGAATAACGTTGGTTCCAGGTCCCAGGGTGGGTGGTGTGTGTGACGTGGGCTCACTGATACTCCTCCCAGATGCTGGGACGAGAGTGTGTTCATCTTAATTGACAACTATGTGTCTCCAGGATTCAGCCAGCCTTTTAGCTCATACTGTGTATCTCACACACACACACACACACACACACACACACACACACTCCACACGCTATACAACAAGATCAAGCCAAAGAAGTAAAGCAAGAAGGACGTAAACCTTCTCATCACCGGAGCCTAATTCAGGATAAGACCCCACCTTGCACAAACACCAGAGCTTATCTTGTCTTACAGAGCTAAGAATTGGTCTCAGCGGGGCTCTTTAAATTCTTTAAGCGCTTTAAATTGCCCGTTGTTAAAAGGGCAGAGGAAGACCTCGGCCCCCCAAACCCACTGTTTGGGGTTTATTAGCTTCTGTTATTCAAAGCGCACTGCCCGCCGAGGAGAGGCACCCGCAGGCGCACCGTGGGTCGCGGTCCCGTTCCCGAGCCCGGGTCCGGGGAGCTCACCCCAATGAGAGAGCTGGGGACTAGGGCAGCCCCCCGCCAGCCTTCTTCCTCCAGGGAAACACGGGCTGCAGGGGCACCTGTGGCACAGGAGCCGGGGCTCCTCTGGGCAAAGACCGGGCCGCCTGCCGGGGCGCAGGAGTGGGGCGAGGGCCTGTCCCCACCCCAGGGTGACAGAGCAAAGCACTAAACGGAGCAGCGAGTCCACACGCACGGCCGCGGGTCAGGGAGAAAAGGGAAGAAACGGTCTCGTTTGTCTTTCTCTCGGGATAAACTAATAATGACAAAAGCAAATGAGTTTCTGAAAGTAATTCTAGTTATCGTGAGACTGCGGGCAGCCTTTGTAATTGCTTGGCTGTGTTCTCTCTCTTGCTTCTATTTGGAAACCACTGCATTCGTCAGGATAAAATCATAATTGTATTTTCAATTTGCTGCTCTATCTATTCTATCTGCCAGGATTTTGTTCACCCAGGTGCTTTTGTCAAACGAAATAGGCCAGAGAGGCTTCATCGCACGATGGCCCCTTCACCCCCTCTTGTCCCCATCAGTGGGCCCCAGACGCGCACAGCTACCCGCTAGTTCACCCCGCGACACGCGAGGACAAGGCTGATGGACGCGGTGCCGATTTCACGTCCCAAAGGCCGGAAAAATGGAACCATCGGCGTTTCAAACCCGGTGAGCTGGTGTTTGGACCTGACGCTCGAGGTCTGGGTGTTCGTATCTCATGGCTCGAACCTGGCCTTGCCAGCCCGGGAGCTCTCCCTCCTTAACAGAAGAGACGATCTCACTCTTTTATTTCTCGAGTCCTTCACAAGGTAACGCTCGCAACAGGGAAGAGCTTGCTCACAAACAGAGTTACCTGGGTCTTTGTAGATACTGAGCACATCCTTGAAGTAATGAGGTAAAAATCTTTCCAGTAACAGCAGCACATCTTCCAACTCTTCAAGGATCCCCACCAGCAGGAAGTTTTCATTCACGTTCAGTTTTGCTCTTTCCAGGGCCCACTCACCAGGCTCCCTTTATGGACATAAAAATCATTTTAAAATCAGAGATTCGGTTTTGAAACGCAGCAACCACAGGCCGAAAGTGTATCTCTTCTACCCACCTACCCCGTTTTGCCTGAGTCTACACCCCGTTTCTTCAAGGAGCAGCCTGATGTAGCCGCCTCCGGCAGCCTGCCCTGGTCCCTCCAGACGGCGCCCTGGCCCTTGTCCTTGCCCCTGCCCCCCCCCCCACCTTCTCACCGCCAGCCCTTTCACCTGGTGTAACGCCCAGCTCAGGGCCTAACTACTTGTTGGAAGGACTCAGGCACAGGCAATTAGATCCTGGCCCTAACAAACACTAACCAAGGGGTGATTAGAATGGCTTTTTAATAAGGGGACCAAACAGAACCAATGAAATAAAGACAGAAGTTTTGAAATGTGAAACTTACTGACAGAATTTCTGTAGGACTCAGAATAGGGGTCAGGTCATGCCTGTGAATCATCTTTCTTTTACAGAGTTTAAAGACTTTTTTTTTTTTTTTTAATTCTAGAAGGACAACAGTCTACTAATCTCATTTGTAGAGCAGATCTCCGAGCAGACAACATGCATGTGAGAAAAACAGGGATCCTGGGAGCTGGGCTCCAGGCCTGGCTGGCACTAACCGTCTGGGGGAACGGGACAAGCCAGGATTCTTTTGAAAAACTGTAATAAAAGTCCTTACCTAGCTCAAATAATTGTTGCCAGGTGTAACGAAGTGACATTTCGAAAACTTTTTGAAAATCATCGAGTCTGACCCAAGATAAGACACCGTGAGTACTCTCTCCAAGAAACAGGTAATTAAAAGGATACTTGAGGGAGTCAGAATCATGTTTCCTGGAATAAATATCGTCATTATGACAGAAAGTGAGTCACCTGGCCCCACACTGTCCCAGTGTCTGAAGCACTGACCTCGAACCAGGTGGCCTTTATGACAGGGGTGAGGGTGGCAGGGAGGCCTCCTGACTTGGGAAGTTTAGGATGAAGCAGAAAACTGACACTTCTGGTCCCGGAACGGACAAACTCTGGTGTATGGTAAACTCAACACAACAGCAACACACTTAACAATTAAGCAGTAATCCCCGCGTTGGCAAAAAGTACAGAGAATGAGCTGCAACTTGGAAACAACTCTTCCCCCGTCTCTTCAGGAACACGGTGGCCTTCTAATGAATGTTTCTCCGGGGAAAGATGTCGCTCCTGGCAACAGGGTTTATTCTCCATGAAGCAAGGTTGGTATCGTCACTGTTATTGCCATTTCTTCTCCAGGCTACACACTGGTCCAGCACAACGGATTTCAACTGTAGCTAGACCAGAATCGCCTAGGAGATGGTTACAAAGGCCTGCCCCGGCCCCCAGAGGCCGTGATTAGGGGGCTCCTAGCAAGTACCCAGGGATGCTGCTGCAGGAAGTGGGCCCTGACCATCTGAGTAAGTCACTCTCTAAAGAAGGCAATCGCTAGGAAGTACTTTCCTTTCCACTAAGGCTGTCTCATGAGAGAGACACTATCAGATTTTGGGTGTGAGCGTCCCGTGTTTAGACCTGATTAGACATGCCACACAGGCCAGGCCAGCTGTTGATGGGGTACAGTCACCATGCAGGAGCAGGCTGGTGCTCACCCCTGGTCCTTACTATCTCGGGCTCTGTAGTGAAAGCTGTGTGTTAGGTACAAAAAAAAAGTTTGGTTAGCACTCCAGTGACACAGCTTTGTGAGGTGGTCCCATAGCCTCTGTCAGAACTTGACTTGTTAATCTTTTTATTTACAGGATATTCAGATCTTCAAAGACTCAGTACATGTTAACTGCATTCCAGGAGGCTGAGAGATTCTGCCCTTAGTCTTTACCTGCATCTGGGGTGCTGTCCACAGAAGTAGGGGATGATATAAAACAGCCTGGGGTTGGAGCACTCGGGGTAGTTTTCGAGAATACACTCATTGATATCCTAGAAGAGAAAACACAGCAGTGAGATTCCGTAGCCTCGGCAAACGCCACACAGTGTAAGTAGCTGACGCTTAAATGACTTGAGGAAGCCTGAGGCTATGCGAACTCCTTGATTTCACGGGAACAGTTTTCCCCCCACACCATCCTGTCCACTGGCAGGTGTGCACCTGGTCAGAGCATTTCAGACAGCGCTGGCTCTGGTGAGGAAACTGCATCTCTGCGTTTCCCGGATGCCTGAGGTCTTTAGCTCTGTCACAAGCATCGGGAGAGCAGTTCTAGCCGCTGTGGCTTGTTGTGGCCCCAGCAGTTACCGGCCAACTGGTAGGTATACAGTTGACACTTAACACATATTTGTAGAAGGAATTCAGTATGACTTAATTCTTAATTCATTCCAACTTAATCAGAGATCCCCATACAGCCTGCCCCATAGAAATGTCTTCCCTGTATATCCATACATCCAATAAATAATTATCAAGTGCCTCCAATAGACACATAAAGCGTCTGTCCATTTTGAAGGAGCTGTAAAATCACTTCTAACATTATATTAGGTGAGAAAGTGACAGGATGTTTGTATACAGACATTCTCTCACTTTCAAGGGCAGCAGTTATGATTTCCAGATTTTCTATTTCTCACCCATGAGGGTAATTAAACATGGCATCTGCGAGCATTACAGGAGCTTACCAAGGCCTGCTGTGGTGAAGAGTGGCTAACCACCAACTTCTATCAAGGCAGATGACACTGATGCCCTAGATAAGACACTGGTTCTTAGGTACTTCTGGGGAGAATAGATAACCCAATTTACACACCAACACCTATGGGTTTTTCTCCATAGACAATACCGCCAGGGAAATACGAGGGTGTAACTCGCAAACTTGGTTACATGGCTGATGGAGTTTATCAGTCATCGGAAGCCACTGTATCTGATATGACGCGGGTAGGTGGTTCTTACCAATTTTTTGTTTAAGTTGGGAATGAGAAAAATAGAAATTAAACTTTTTTTTATAATAACCCTTCCTTTCCCCTTCCATGCTTCTTTGGTTTATATATTAATTAAATACATGACACACTTACAATAACAAACTCAACTGGAACAAACAGATTCAGCAATAAACATACCCGAAGCAGCTGAGTCCACCGTGGGAAGCAGAGGCGCACAGTTCCCAGAAGGGAAGATACAACTGCTTCTCGACTTAATGTCTTGAAAATATTCAAAACTGTGTGCGATACACCTAAGCTACCAAACATCACAGCTTTGCCTAGCCAACCCTAACCATGATCAGAACACTGGCATCAGCTACGGTTGGGCAAAATCATCTCCCTGCCCAGAACCAGGAGAGTCTCGTGCGGCGCATCACTACCCCGGGAAAGATCAAAACTCAAAATTCCAAGCATGGTGTCTGCTGACCGCGCACGGCCTCGCTGTGTATAGAAGCCCATTGAAAATGCATGATTTCAGACCCGAGATATTTTTCTAAGAAGAATTTGGCACAGAGATAAAGATATTCATCGCTGAAAGATTTATTACAACAAAATATGGCAGAACGTAATGGGAGATAGATTCATTAATGGGAGAGAGATTCACAGAGGAGATGAGGCACGTTCCCAGTGAACTATGAGCACCTAGGAAGGATGTGGAGGGTCTATATGCACTGTCCTGAAGAGTGTCCGTGGTGAATTTTCAAGGGAAAAAAGTTAACTATAGGACAATATAAACATGTAGGACAACATATAAATAAACATATTTTACATAAACACAAACATATCAGGAAGGATACATGCCAAACTGCTTACGGTTATTTATGGTGGTAGATGTAAAAGTGTATGGGAATATATTGAACTTTTACTTCATTCATTTTTGAAATGTCAGCTTTTGGTATAATATACGTATTTTACTTTCATCATCAGAAAACTATAAGGAGACTTACACGTTGTGAAACAAACCCAAGCTTGTGCGGGAGGGTGACCTGGTTTTGCCATGAGGATGCTCAGCCCTCCCTTCCCCCTCAATCTCCGGGGGCCCCTGGCAGTTGGCGTCCCCTGAGACCTGTATTAACAGGAGGGACCGGACAGCAAAGGCCACCAAGCCCTCCCACAGAGACTCACAGTCCCCGCACTTCTCCAGAGTTCACTTTACAGTGGCCTTTAAAACACCTGTGTCTTTCTCTGACTGACGTATTTCACTTAGCCTAATACCCTCTAGGTCCATCCACGCTGTCACAGATGGTAAGATTTCATTCCTTTTTATGGCCAAGTAATATTCCATTGCATATACATACCACCGTTTTTGATCCATGAGTCTATTGATGGGCACTTGGGCTGCTTCGGTAGCTCGGCTATTGTAAATAACGCTGCAGTGACTACAGGGGTGCATATATTCTTTCGAATTAATGTTTTGGCTTTTTTTGGAAATATACCCAGAAGTGGAATCACTGGGTCATAAAGCAGTTCCATTTTTAATTTTTTGAGAAACCTCCATACTGTTTTCCAAAGTGGCTGCACCACTCTGCATTCCCACCAACAATATACCATATGATTTCACTTACATGTGAGATCTAAAAAACAATATAAACGAACAAACAAAACAGAAACAGACTCATAGGTACAGAGAGCAGACTGGTGGTTGCCAGAGGGGAGGGGGTTGAGGGGCTGGGTGAAGTAGGGGAAGGGATTGGGAAGCACAGCGTAGGGAATGTCGTCAACAGTGTTGTAATAACTATGTATGGGGCCACGTGGGTACTGGAAATATATGCTGTATACCTGAAACTAATACAAAGTAATATTGGTGTAAACTGTAATTGAAAATAAATTTTAAAAATTAAAAAAAGAACTTGTGTCCTGCCTGATGTGTAGGCAGTTAACTCCATGAGCACAGACTATTCACTGCATCTGCAGCACTTAACACCCAGCCTGGAAAAAGCAGGGATGCGATAAATAATAAATAAATGAACAAATGGCAGGAAAAAGCCAAGACACACAGCCATGCTTTGGTCCCCAGAGATCCTGGCCTGGAGCTCACAGGAGCTGGCAGAGGACCTCCTCTGGTTGGGTGGGGGTGGGGTGTGGAGGGCTGAGGCGCTGCAGGGGCCTAAGGCCAGTTCCCTGTTGGGATCCACAAATTACCTCACAAGGTCAATTGATGGGAAGACATAAATTCCTAGTTAAAGAAGCGCAGTTAACAATTCTTCTTTTCTTAGATCAAGGCATGTCCCCGGGGACTTGAGAGCTTTCCAATTGAGCCCATTAGGCTGATGAATGGTGTTGGCCACAACTATCCTATGCCATAGGAGGCCATAAATAAGAGATGACTCAGGTGTAAGATCTATCGGAAGCTGTGAAGACCCTCGCATCTGTCTGCCTCCAGCTCAGCCACAGTGAACAGCGATGCTGCTTCCCAGCAGCTCAAGGGCCAGGGGCCACAGGAAAGTGCTCCTGGCCACTCACACAGTCCACTCTTACTGGAACCGAGACCTTTAGCGAGTGACCTTTCAGTGTCCTGGGAAACCGAATGGGACAACACAGCTGTTCTTAGTGTTCTGCTCTCTCCAGTCCAGTCTCCCCTCCCCACTTCAGTTTCCCCTGTGTTAATGGTTTTATTTTTGGCATAAGGCTTCACTATCCTGTGTTGTTTTACAATCCTTTTTATGCTCAAGTTCTCTTAATATATATATTTAAATTTTTTTCAATTATAGTATATTTCTCATTCATTCCTCAATCTTTCACCATTCAACCCTTTCCAATCCTACGCCTAATCCTGGGCCCAGAAAGGAGGGATTTAGGAGTTCCAATAAAAGGAAAAGTCAAGGTACACGCAGTGTCTGTGGTGGGGGAGAGCGTGCCAGATGGGTGGGGCTGCAGGACCCTCGGTGCTACCGAAGCCAGATGAGCTGTGCTGTGCCTGGGTTTATGTGTTAAATTTTATATAAGATTTCATTTAATAAAAGTTCTAAATGTGAAAATCATTGTTTTAGGCCAGCATGCAGAGGCTCAAGCTGTTTGAACAGCTAGCATGGCCCTATTCTGGGGCCCCATCTGATCACTGGACTTGTCAAGATGCAGGTCCACTTGGTTATCTGCTTCTGGTAACTGAGGCCAAGTTCACTGTCTGTGCCTGAGCCTCTCTGTCTCAGTAGCTTCCCTAGCACCCCCAGTTCCTCTAGGAGAGGGTGCTCTGACTTGCTTTTCATAGGTAGCCCCTCCTAAAGTATAGCATATTGCTTCTGAACACCAGGTCTGTCACCAGGCTCTGCTGGGGCCCAACTGGCGTGTCATGATGTCACTGCCTTTCAGCCTGCCCACTGCCACTTTATGTTCTGTCTGTTGGGCTGATCATGCTCCATAGTGGACAGGAAGGTCTTGCATCCCACCGGTCACACCGCTCCTTCCCTTGCTCTGTATAAGCAGGCGATTCTGATGATAGGGCCCAGGAAGTCTGATCTCACTAACTGAGTCCTACAATTAAAGGACCCCTTATGGAAAAATAAGAAATAGAAGAAACCAGTTTTTCTCTCCCTCTCCTTCCTAGGGGCCGGGCTGTTGAGAGTTCTGCTCTTCTCTCTGTCTTACCCTTTAAGGAAAGAAGGGGCTACCAAACTCCTGTTAAAAAGGGGAAGAGTAGGTTTCTCATGTGTACAAGTGTTAAATGCTAAGGAGTATCTATATTCTAAATGTTAAAACAACTTTTAAAATACATGGCATCTTTTATTAAGAAGAAATTCAACTTATCCTAATTTTGGTCTCTAATGTCAACTCCTTAGTTCCTTTAGTTTTCATTATCTGAGAGTAGGGGCTTTTTGGCTTCTAAAGTGCTGGGATATCAACCTGGCCTCAGGAAAGCCCTCTGCTCACTGGTCAGTTGCTGGGCACGTTTCCCGAACTCAGCTCTCCGGACCTTCTGAAAGCCACACCTGCCGGGTCCGATGCTGTTCCAGGCTTCGTGGCAGGAAGGGCTGCCAAGTATGCAGAATTTTGCCAGATCGTGTGGTTATTTTATTTGGTGGATAAACGTCTACAGATTCCAGTATAAAAACACTGGGCCCAACCCTGTTTTGTAAAAACATTTTCAAAGGTAAAAGTGGAATACATTATCAGTCACTAGGGCTCATAATTATAGTTTTTTTGGCTAATCATTTTCCTTCCTTCTACATATGATGTCTGGAGCATTAGCACAAAGAATGCCTTTAAGCTGAGGTTAGCTCCAGTGGAAGCTACTTAAGAAACCATTGGATACCCTAAATTTTGTACATGTAGGACCTCTTATGAGAATCTATCTTAATAAAAAGTTTTAGGCATATATTTTATAGAATCATAAATTACAAGGAGTGTATTCAGTGATTAGTTGAAGGAAAAGTGAGGGAAAAGAGATCAGTAAGGTCATCATTTCTTTAATGCCATTGATTAGACATAGAACACAAAAGAGAACTTAATCTGGGATTCTAATTTTAAATTTTCAACTAGAGTTTTCTTGCATAGTTTACATTTATGATGCTACAGTGTGATCTAATGTACTTTCATTTCAGAGATTCTTAATTTCTGTAGCTCAAAATCGGTTGCTCATTACAAACGATTGAAGCTGAAGTCTTGAACAAACCAATTCCAAGATTCTTCAATTACATTATGAATTAAGGCATCTACTGCAAGAAAGATCTCATGGTAAGCACCCTCATCCCAAGTATCTGACAAATAATTGTATCTATCTTTCTTTATTTGTAGTTTATGTTACCTTACTAATATTTATATAGAATATCTTCTTGGCAACTGGTTCCCTTTACTTGTATGCAGTATCTATTTTTATTAATGTTTTTGCCTTATATTAAAATGTGAGAGTGAGAATGAATCTCCCACTCAAAATGAGCCTACAAGCCAAATATTGTAAGTACATGAAAAAAAAAAAAAATCTACTCTTAGAACATTAATTCATTCCAGATGGCTTTAAGGAACAACCTGACAGAAACTTTAAAATTAGTGTGACTAGGATGTTGAAAAGATAAAAAAGAATGAATAACTTCCTTTAAAAAAAAGGGTGTGGAATTATAAAACAAAAACATAGAACAAGAACATGAGGATGTTAAAAAGGAATTAATTATAAATCTTAAAAATGAAAAATATGGTCATTGAAATAAAAATTTAAGAAATGAATAGATTTAAAGAGAAAATTTGCGAATTAGAAAGTAGTCATGAGGAACTGACCAAAAATGCAATTTAAAAAACAACAATAAAACAAACAAAAATGCAATATAGAGATATTAGATAGTTGACTGATAGATAGTTGGACAGTGAAGGGATATGGAAAAGAGATTATAAAGTTCTAATAGTCATTCAGTAGGAGTTCCAGAAAAAGAGAATGATGAACTGGTACGAAATAAATATTTAAGCTATTAAACAATAGAATATTCTAAAACAGATTTGATTCTTTAGGCTAAAAGTGTACCATGAATACTGAACAAAATAAACAAAGTTAAATTAATACCCAAATACTTTTGAGTGAAACTGCAAGATGCCAAGGGAAAGGGAGAAAAGGAGATGACCAATGAAGGAACAATAATTAGACTATACCAGCTTTTTTTTCCCTTCCCTTCCTGCTCTCCCTGTCTCCCTCCATCTCTCTTCCCTCTGTTCTTTTTAGTGGTTTCATGGTTACTACCATCTGGACTCCTGGCACTTAGTCCAGAACCAAGACTTATTTGTGGTTCTCATCCTATGGGAACAATGGGCCTATTACAGATCTGGTTACCAAGCAGCTAGAATTTCATTCACTTCCTACTTGTGAAGCTATGGCTTTCCAGCCTCCCTAGGTCCACAGACTCGTATAAAGCCATAGTTTCCAGTGAGAGGTCAGCAGTCTTTTTTTCAGCTTCCTTTGCTTGAGAGTGAGGGGAAGGATGGCTCCCACCCCAAGTCCTTAAAGCACTGGCCAGCCTGGTTCTGGCCTCCACATTGACAGAGAGCACTTTTAGTCCCTTTACCTTATAAGAGCCAGGCTGCCCATGCTTGATCCAGAGCCAGAGCCCAGCTGGCCTGCGACTTTTCCACTGCTCATCACTGGTATTGTTCCAGGCATGGGGATGCTTTTCTTATTTTTTAACCGGGTAAATCCTTTGGATTTCCTGTTTTAATATTCTATCTAGCATTTCTATGTGTTTGGGGCCAAGGGAGTGAAATCATTAGAGTATGCTGACATGGTCCTGTATGAGCTATTAATGCTTTTGACCTATAGGGAGGCATATCAGAAGAAATACCAGCGCAGAGGTGTGGATGTGGAGTATGGGGAGTGCACCTTACTAAGTCGGTGGAAAGAAGCTCCGTAAAATGTCAAGTCTGTGCAAAGCAAAGTGGCATGCTTATTGAAATGTGATATTTTTTGCTCTACAAGTATGTCAGAGAGCACAGAGCCAATGCACAGCTTAAGCTGGACATCAAGAATGTGAGTCCTAAGGATTCTTCTTACAGACTTTGCAAGACATTAATATATCATAGTAGTGAGTTTATTATAATGGTGTTGTTTTGGGTCTGTTAATCACTTCAAGTATGTTGCCAAAAGTTTCAATATTTGAAGTATGTCATGAATACAAAAATGGCATAACCTTTGCTTTGCATATACTTTATGAGTATTATACAGACTCTCAACTTCTGCAAGAAGAGCTTCATGTCTCTGCTCTGTATTAGGGTTCCCACCCAGGGCCTGGCAGGTGCTCTCTGATAGCTCATAAAAGTAGCCTTTGAAGATGATACAATTTGAATTTGAATTGTGCTTTGCCTATGTCTAGCACATCACCACAGAAATCTGATAAAAGCTTTCAGAAGACGGTACTGTTTTGCAATAAACAACATCATAAAAAACTCACCAGCAGAGCAAAATCAGGCATGCGAGCACTGATATTTTCATACAAAAAGTACTTAAATGATATTGTAGATAAGAATTTACCATTATGGATACTTGATTTTAGCAGACATCTGCATGACTGAAATGTCATTAAATGACCTATGACCTACTCCCTGCTAGCAAAGGTGCATTCCAGATGTGGGCTCCACTTAGAGGAATAATGACTTTGGGACTTGGGGATTCTAGTCTCCAAGGCCCAGAAAAAAACATGTGGCTGGACCTCTGCCACTAGTAGCTCTGCTGTGAGCTCAGAAAATGCTGTCCTGGCTAACCAGGCACACAGCAGCCTCCAGAGTCCAGGGCTCTTCAGACCAGTGCCTTCAGCCTGATGCATGGATGGCAGTGGCCTTTGCTGAGGGCGCTATGCTGATAATATTTGGAAGCATACAGTCAGTGGGATGATCTGTCTTTCTAATATGACTAATATTGAGATGCTGACTGTACCCTTAAAATAAGCAGGTCAGGTTTATGGAGAGGCCCACCCTCCTCCTTCCTACCTAGTCACATAGAAAATGGACAGGTCGCCATTCTATGGGCTTTCCGTGGGTGTGGAGTGTGACATCACTTGAATGGATCGCCACTGGATCCTGTGGAGTGGATCCAATCTACCACTCTAAATCTTAATATAACCATGGAAATGCATTATAACTACTGACTATTCTCATCATGACACCAGAAGGAAAAGATGATGGAAAAGGTAGGCCAGGGATCAGAAGGACCAGTGAAGATTTTACTTAAAAGTTGAATTATGAAGTGAAAAGAAATGATTCATTACCTCAAAGCTGTTCATTTCACCAGTGAAAGAAACCCCAGGAGGTAGGCAGAATCTCAACACTGTCTAGTGTTTCCTGGAGGCAGAACTGAGCCAAAAACTCAGGCTCAAACAGATCTTCTCAACCAGCACGAACCTTTGTGAGTGTAAGAATGGCAAGAATTTCTGGGAAACCAAGTATTTCCTTTAAGGGTATTATACCATAAAAATTATTTATGATCCCTTTGGGCCACACAAGTTTCTAAAAGCCACAGAGACTGCTCAGCCTCTTAGAGTTTTGACTTTGCCTTCACAGCTGAAGAGGTTCAGAGTCCCTTTTTCTTTCTTTCAATTCCAATAGTCTAATTGTTTTGACATAAGAGGCCAAAGTAAACCACAAAAGTCACACTTTCAACTTTTGGTTATCCAGGGTATAAACAGCATGTTTGTGGATTTTTTTAGGCTCACAGCCTCTCCTCTCTGTGGCTTCATATCCCCAACTTAGAAGATCACAGAGGATTCACAATTGATTTAATATAAAGACATTGAAACTAAATAGTCAAAATAATTATTTTAGGTTAACTGGGAATTTCAGTTTCTTAAACCCTGTTATCATGAGTGACTAAGAACTTTCTTGCTGATGGAGGCTCACTGGGTCATTCTCTCTTCTATGAATATTTGAAATTTTCCATAATGTACAGTAAAAAGCAAACAAAAAATTCCAGAAACTATGAGTATAGTTGTATTCCCAGCCATATGCCTCCATTTTTTTCTGCCTTGTTTTTTACCATGTAGTCCATTCATTCTAATTCAATCTTTCTCTCACCACTTTACGGCTCCTTGGATTGTTTTCCAGGTGAGAGGAGGCCTTTATGAAACTTCAGACTTTCATCTTTATAATTTTCCATCTGAAGTTTGTATAGAGATCTTATTTCTGACCCTGTCATTGGCCCTGCTTCTGGGATTCTTCCTGCTCTAGAACAAAATATGACATAGAATGCGAAGGGGGGACCCTACAAAATCAAATCCCTTTATTGCGCTGGATATTGAGCTCTCTCTCACGGCTTCCTTAATGGGTGTTCTCTCATGTTTTTGTTATATGCATCTGTGTTCGGGGGCACAACCAATGTAAACCCCAAATCTTATCCTTTTAAGGGTTGTAGTATAATAGTTTTTCCTTTACTACCTTTTCCTTTCTCTTATTGATGTTTTCTCCCTTTTTAAAATTTATCATCTGCCCATGGGTCAGGCCAAGTCTCTATAAATAATAAAAAAATTCAAATCACTATAAAAATTTCCACATATATAAGTATAGTGTTTACTGAAATAAGGAACTATTAAACAGTTTCCCAGATCTTCTTTTGAGTCTATCAAACTGAAAACGAAAGGTAAATAAAAGCAAATATTTTATAAACTCAATTTAAAATATATGAGTTGCACCAATGATGAAGAGGTCAGTTCCATAAACTGAGTGTATAAATATGTTGATCATTTAGACACACATGTGAAAGAATCTGGTGTAAAATGAATTAAACATATTTGGGAGGGAGGCTATTTCTCTCTGTTTCTGTCTTGTCTCTCCCATCACAAACAATTTATTAAGCTGCATTCAACTATACTAAGTTAGGGGGTTAGAACCAATTCATTGTAATGCTCAGGATAAACACTGTCAACACTCAAGGTGTAACAATCAATAAATGTAACCAGATCCGTAGCAGTCATTCAACCCTACCCTTACGGGGCTCCCAATATACGCTGGGCACTGTGTTATATAGTCCCTGACCCGTTCCCCAGGAATTCGTGTTCAAGAGCAGGGGTAGCCGGCACCAGTGCCCACAGAGCCTGCCAGGGAAGCAGAGGGCATGAATGGGGCCCTGTGTGGGCATGCACTGCCTGAGTGCAGGAGCCCGGAGCAAACTGGAAAAGCACATTTCCTGTCTCTAGGGGCGGGTGCTACTCAGCTGAAGCGGATCATTGCCACGTGGAATTCATGCCAAGGTTGCCCCATTTTCAAGAGAAGCTAGAAATTTGGAATTTGTGTGAAATCTCTGAATTTGTAAATGTTAGTACCAAAACAAACATTGTGAGTGACATGTCTGTGATTTTACTGCCTATGTCTTCTTCTAGGATTTTTATGGTTTTGCAACTTACATTCAAGTCTTTTATCCATTTTGAATTTATTCTTGTGTATGGTGAAAGTTGGTGGTCTAGTTTCATTTTTTTTGCATGTATCTGTTCAATTTTCCCAGCACCATTTATTGAATAGACTGTCTTCACTCCATTGTATGTTCTTGCCTCCTTTGGCAAATATTAATTGAGTGTAATGGCTTGGGTCGATTTCTAAGTTCCCTGTTCCACTGATCTATATGTCTGTTCTTATGGGAGTGCCAATGATACATCTGATAAGGAGTAATATCCAAAATATATAAAGAACTTAGACAACTCAACACCAGGAAGACAAACAATCCAATTTAAAAATTGGGCAAAAGGCCTGAAAAGACACTTCTCCAAAGGGGACATACAGATGGCCTATAGACATATGAAAAAATGCTCAATGTCACTAATCATAAGAGAAATGCAAATTAAAACCACAATGAGATACCAGCTCACACCTGACAGAATGGCTCCATCAATAAATCAATAAACAACAAGTGCTGGCGCGAGTGTGGAGAAAGGGGAACCTGGTGCACTGCTGGTGGGAATGCAGACTGGGGCAGCCACTGTGGAAAGCAGTATGGAGGATCCTAAAAAAATTGAAAATGGAGCTGCCTTTTGTCCCAGTGATCCCACTTCTAGGAATATATCTGAAGAATTCCGAAACACCAATCAGAAAGAATATATGCACCCCTGTGTTCATAGCAGCATTGTTTACAATAGCCAAGATCTGGAAACAGCACAAGTGCCCATCAGTAGATGAGTGGATAAAAAAGCTGTGGGACATTTACACCATGGAATACTACGCAGCTGTAAAAAGGAAGGAACTCTTACCTTCTGTGACAGCATGGTGGACCTGGAGATTATTATGCTAAGGGAAATAAGCCAGGCAGAGAAAGACAGGTATCATATGATCTCACTTATATGTGGAATCTAATGAACAAAATAAACTGACAAATAAAATAGAACCAGAGACATGGATGCATGGTACAGACTGAGAGATCTCAGAGGGGAGGGGAGGGGCGGACTGGATGAAAGAAAGTGAAGAGATAAGCCAAAGAACATATATGCTTAGCCCACGGACACAGACAGCAATGCGGTGCGGGCCAGAGGGAGAGGATGGTGTGGTTTGTGTAGAGGGAGGCAAAGGGGGGGAAATGGGGGACATCTGTAATAATGTCAACAATAAAAATAAAATATAATTTAAAAAAAACTGTGAGTGAAACAACATGTCTGAAGGTCAAATACAATGCACAGTGTTTCAGTTCATGCTCCATTGTCTTTAGACAGCCATTTCAAATTTGGGCAGACCCCGAATACAAGATCTTATCATTTGCTGTCTTATATTTCTGACAAGAATCACGTTGGTAGATAAAAGACAAGTGGGATTTGTGATGAGCCTGGGCCAGATGAGAGCTACCTGTGTAACAGAGAAGAAAACACTGGAATTGGCATCAGATGACCTGGGTTTGAGTCTTGGTCTCTTATTAACCGACTGGATTACGATGGGCAAGATACTCCACCTTTTGGAGCGCCAGTTTCTTCACCTATAAAATAAGGGCAGTCGTACCTCTTTCACAGGGTGGCTGCAGCGATGAAAGAAAATGCATTTGAACATGCTTCATAAACTACTGCAAGAACTGCAGGAGTGACTGATTAGGGCGTCTGGATTGCGAACGTGTTGTTTAAGGTTCTGAAGGATTCAGTCACACTGGACACAACAGTCCTGGAAATGCAAGGGCTTGATGGGTCACCTCCCCCCTGCAGGAAAACAGCCTGCTGGTGGGACAGGAAGGAGAGCTGTGGTTTAGAGGGGCCATGGTTTCCTTCATGAGAACACTTACTAGGCCTACAAAGCCCACAGTGAAGCCCTTGACTAACGGCGTGGTGACTATCCACCTGGAGGACTATTTGTGGCAAATTTCAAATCACAGGTTGGCCTCCTACCTTGGGATGTTTTCAAACCACCACTTACTTCTCCACCCTTAAGTCAAAGAATAAGAATTCATTTCAATATCAACCCAAGAAAAACACAATCAGAGAAGATCACGATGCTGGAGTACTTTTTATTAATTCCAAGGCTAAATTGGATGATTTGTGGGTTACTGGCTGTTTCCCATTCTCAGCACCAACATTCTCTTGTGTGAAAGAAGGTAAAACGTTGTTTTTCAGTAGTTCACAAACACTTCACCAGGAGAACAGAAACTCTCACTATGCCGTCGTTACTGGTTTTACTCTAGGTAACCCCATGACTGTAAATTTTTGCTTGTTAACTTTTAGTGCTAAGGACTAGATCGTTTCTTGAAGTATGGTAAACTACGGATGCTGGTTTGACTTAAGAAGTTAAGAAAATGAAGTTATTGATATAAAAGGGAGTTATGGATATAAAACAGTATTTTTTCCAAAAAGAGTAATCAAAACTTTAGGAAGTCCAAGTGGAGAATTCTTGATAGTCTTAGACCATTTGGCAGAGGTGCCCAAGTCTTCCTGCCTCCAGTCCAGGGCCATTCACCTTTCCAAAGGGTCTATATTCAGCAGGAGGCATGTGCTGCTCAGCCTCAGAGAAGGCAGAGGAGACACTCATTCTTCTTATTCCATATTCTTGCCCTGGACTCCTTTGGTCTATAGATCTAGCTTATTGATAGTCAGAATCTGGGGATTTAACATATTAATTGACCTGGAAACAAATGTATTAAAAAACAAATGTCACCCCTATGTGTTTTTGCCACCAGAGTTTGGGAGATGCATGCAGGCGGTTACCAACCTTAAGTACAGAAAGCCTCCCCAAAGGGTCTAACACGATGACTATAATTCAATATAATTTGGTTTCTTTGTAATTCTAAGGATTTTACTTTATACATTTAACAGCATTTTTCTGAGAAGTGGTCTAAAGGCTTTACTGGATGCTAATACGCTCCATGAATGAAAGCTAAAGACCCCCTTTGTATTGGAAATTTTTTTCTTGAGCAGCAACGACATGTCTCTGCTGTAAAATGAATTTCCTGACCTGTATTCAGCACTGGGCTTCTTTTGGACCATAAAAAAAAGTCAACAGAAGATTATTTTCAATTGATATTTTTAAAATCCTCCCTTAAAAACTTGGGTAAAACTTCAATTTCAAAGAGTTGGACAGCAGACTCCAACCACCAACAACTTTTTTATGTAAATAGAGTCCCTGGGTGGTTCCAGTGCCTAAAAGAACTCCTGAACTTGCCACTTAATCTGGTACAGTGGCTCTCAAAGTGTGGTCCTCAGATCCCTGCGGGACCCTGAGACCCTTTCAGAGGCCCTCAAGATGGAAACTATTTCCATAATGATAATACGAAGGTAGTATTTGTCCTTTTGATGGTGTTAACATTTGTGCTGATGGTGCAAAACTGATGGTAAAATGGCTGGCTCATTAATGTGAAACACGAGAGTGGACCAAACCCGACTAGGCATGGTACTATTCACCACCACACACTCTTACAACAAAATCCTTTCACTTAAGCATGTCCTTGAGGGAGTAGCAAAAATTGTTGATTGTACTAAATCTCAACTCTTGAGTACACATCTTTTAAAACTCTATAAATAGATATGGGAAGTTTGCATAAAGCACTTCTGACCTCTTGGCAGTTTGATGTAGTCTAAAGGGCCACTTCTCAAATCAATGTGCTTAAAGGTATAAAATAAAACATTTAGCGAAACCAAATATATTGAATGTGATAAGTAATACATGTGCTTGTTTAATGTGTTAAATAAAGTTTCTCAGTGGGTCTAATATCTACCATATTATTTATCGATTGAAGTATTATGGTAGTGTGAATGATTATTCTGAGATATCTCCAATGGCAGTAATTGATATAAAGTATCTATGAATTCTTTGGTAACATTATAGGTACTGCTAATACTGCCTACATTCAAATGTTGCCTACATTCAAAAATAAAGGAAATGCTGAGCTAGTGAAAATAATGATGCGTTTCCCAACCCCCCCGTTGGAGTTCATAGACTCTCCTGGAATTTATCCACTGACCATTTTCACCACCTGACATACTATGTATTATTTTTCTGCCTGTTGTCTACTATCTGTTTCACTTAGCTAGAATATCAGCTCCGAGGAAGGTGAGGCTTGTTCACTGCTGTGCCAGGGCCTAGAAGAGCACCCGGCCCAGAGCAGAAGCCCAGCCAGTGCTTCTCAAGTGACTGGGGAAGTGCCATCAGTTCCAGGCCCCACCGAGCCTGCCTCGCACCCTCTCTCCTTCCTCTCCTAGGTCAGACTCCTAATAAAACATCGCTGTGGATTTCCAATATTTACACTTCTTATAAACACTGTAGTTTGCAGCTAGTCTTATTATTTGATCCAAACTGTTTTAGAAAGAAGTTGGTGCTTTAAAAGAACTTCTCAATCAATTGATAGCCTTCTAGCACTGACCCCTGAGAGTCTGGGGGTGGTCAGCGTCTACTCTCATTCCCTACTGGCTTCTGCAGGGAAAAGACTAAAACACGGGCCAGAATTTCCTGCAAAACCCTTAAAGTAAAGCTTCTGTGTGCTAAGGCAGAAAATATGAATTCGAAAGTCTGAAGATCTGGGATTATAATTTTATTCATGAAAACACCCTAGTGTCATGTGAAAGAGGCTGAACAGCTAAATAGAAACCCACCATCCAGTTAAACCATCAGTGAATGTTTTCTTTGGTTTCTCAATTTCAATACATTGATTTGCTTAACTATTCAAATTCAAAAGCAAGAAGGATTTCACTGGCATCAAACTTTAGTCTTTCTCCTTAAATATTTTTATTGCAAAACCAACCCCTGTCTATTAGAGTACGAGAGTTAAGCAAAAAGAGGGAAATAAAAAGCAAACATAAGTCTGTCACAGAGATATAAATATTTAAAAATTAAAGAAATAAGGAATATAACAGAAAATATAGTAGAAATATGTAATTATGTAATATAGATAATGTAATAGAGAAAAGGAAAATATCTTGGTGTATAGCCCTTTTCAATATTTTTTATATGATGGCTTATTTTTCTTACTGTGGGTTGTCCTGACTGTAATTCCAAACTCCAAATAAAATATTAAGAAGAACAAAGGAAGCAAAAGTCTTTGAACTTTCTTGCCCTAAACACTTATTTTTTTAAAAAATATTTAAATATGAGATTTCTTCTAAAAGAGGCCAAGGTTTCTTTAGTTGGGTTTTCATTGACTTAGATGTTCTTCCATCTAAATTACAAATGGGGAGGAATGAATGAATAAGATCAAACTCATCTGATCACCCAGGAGCTCAGGACAGTTTGCTCTTTGCGTGTGAACTGGCAACTTCCTATCAACTCTCGTATCTGAGGAAGAGACGTGAAGGTCAGGCAGCCCTTCCACCCCTCGAGTTGGAGTGGCCGATGGCCCTGGCTGGGCCCTGCTGTCGCAGTTTTAAAGGGCCCCCTGTTTTGGAAGAGTGCATGTGGCTGCCTCAATTTAATGAGTTGTCTGCTCACCTAGGAAGACACCTGACAGAGTCGGGGACACACGTTGTCTACTGGAGCTGCTGCTGGGACAGGTGCTCCTGCTGCTGCACCCCAAGCGGTTTCAGTTCATCTGAAGGACAAGGGCACTTCTGTTTCCCCTTTACTTTAGTCTCAGGAGCTCCGTCAACTCGGTCTATAAGCCTCGATAAAATGCTAACGAGGTTTGCAGAAAGCAACAGAGGCCCGGGGCCTGCATTTGTGTTACAGTTAGAGGCCTCCTTCCTAGAGGAAGGCCCTGGAAGCTCTGATGCACTGCACCCTCACTTCTGCCCTCCGTCGCCACCGAAACTCCTTCTGAATTTCTAAAACTTTTAACCAAGGTTTTCATTTGGGGGCACTGACTGAAGTCAATGAATTTCTTCTTCACGAAGTTTCTACAAAGCCAGAAACAGCTTCTTCAGGGGTCTAGAGGCCTCAGATGATAACAAAAACGCTACAGATGATACGTTCTTGTCTTTTCCAAGCTTTTGAACGTCTATTAGCCCATTTTTATTGGCTGATGGAGCACTGATGGGGCTCCCACATTTCCAGAAGGAGCAGAGGCAGCCGTGAAGGTCATTGTCTGTCTCGCTCTTGGGTGGTAAAGGGGTGCTGGGATGTGGGCGAGAGAGTGCAAGGCTCCGAGCTGCCGCCCAGTGGGCAGTGAACTGCCAGTGACTTAGTGACACACAGGCCAGTGAGGAGGAGAGGGAAGGAACTGCATCTCTGGAAACAGGCAGAAGTCTGCTTTGAAGGGTGGCTTTGGAAATGGAAAGAGGCTGAGATGAAATGATGATGTGGAGTAAACTGGGGCGTGGCTGGGAGGAGGCAGGGAGCCTGGGCAGCAGGCCTCTACCTTCAGGTTAGAGACCAGGGAAGCATCCCCTGCCTGCCTTTCAGGGGACACCAGCAAGAAGATGGCAATCAGATGTGGGTGTTGCTGTTTTTAAAACAGATGGCATGAACCGGGAATTGGCACACGGTGCAGGCTCCCCTAGCTGTCCATTCTGGTTTTCAGTTGTTGCTATTTCCTGCCCCACCCTTTGCACCCCAGCGACCTTCACTGCCCTTAGTTCTTTCCACACCCCCAGCTGTTTCAAATCATGCCCCTTCTGCCTCGCTACCTTCTACTTATCCTGCAAGACTCAACTCAGGCGTCACCTCCTCCAGGAAGCCTCATGGAGATGACCTCCTCACCTGCCCACTAATGGCTGTAGATAACGCCCTGGTGTTTGAACCCAAGGGCTATGTGCCTGCGTCTAACCTCAGACTGAATTCCTGAGAGCAGTGTATCCTGTTTCTGCAGCCCCAGCCCCCACGACCACATATGGCACATAGTAGATGACCAACGTCTGCTTGGCTGAATGGATGCATGCTTGATGAGTGAACACATACACACGCAATGAAGACCAAGAGGGCTGGGGCAGGGATGAGACTCGGATGTGAGCTCCACAGCAATAGAGGTTTTTGTTTTCCTTACAGATGTCTCCCAACTGCTGAGAAAAGGGCCTATGGCACAGTAGGTACTCAAAAAATTACTTTAAAAATAAATTCACAGGGAAGAAACATTTTTGGAAGTAGTACAGGAAAAGTGGTGATTTACAGACTCCTTTGCAATGTCAAAAGATTTCAAAGAGCTTTGCTGGAGGGCCAGGCTTGCTTTCCCGAGAAGACCCGTGTTTTCATCTGGAAGCAGGCTTCCCGGCCAAGCTTCTGCCACAGCCTGCTCATGTGCACGAGAAATATTTTTAGTAGCTCATATATTATGCAGTTTGAAGTGACCCGAAGATCTGACTCTTCTTACATCTTGGACCACTTAGGGCACATCACTTTCTACAGTGACTGGAGTCCCCTGGGCAGGTTCTTGTCATCCTACCCTCCGAGGGTTGCTCTCTCCGGATGCCGGGCTCTCGGACCCAGTGAGGGTGGGCCCAGGGCTCTGGGAGCTCCTCTGCACCTCCCACTTCCAGGCAGCACGTGTATGTTGTTTCCCAGGCTGGAGAGCCACGGCTGGCAGGATTAACAATTTCACGAGTTGCTGCCAGTGGCCAGGCCAGCAGGTCATGAATGTATCTCCTCGCTTGTGGGTGGTCGTTGGCAGGAAGCTTCTCAGCCACAACACTGGGCTGTAATGGATGCTACAGTCCTCCTAAAAGGTCACCTTGAGGTTGAAACACGCTTTCCAGTGGTGTCTGCCATTATATATATAAGACTCAGGAATTAATCGCATTGGAAACAAATACAACTGTATCGAGCACAATATTTTATATTATTTCACAGCTGCTACCAATCCCTGATCATTAATAGAGGTGAATATGTATACCAGCTTCACCTTGGACAGCAAACACTTACTGAGTGGTGTGGTGTGGTGGTGTGCACGGCTGGCAATGCCAGGAGGTATAAGTTAAGTTCTTTCCCTGTCCTGCAGAAACCTTCTATCTAGGTAGGCATCAGAAATGCCCCAGAAAATCATAAAGCCGAGTGCATGGAGCAGAGAGGCTCGAGGAGCAGCGTGGAGTCAGATGGCCTGGGTTCAAATCAGTGGTGCGCTGGTAACAACCACCTTTCCAGAAAAATAAACAAAGGCTTGATTTGTGACATCTGCTGATTTCCATGGTATAAATACTCCTGTGATAGCCATATTCAAGCTATCACCTGGATGTCAAATGATTAGGACAATTCCTGAAAATTTAGCAATGGCTCAGAGCCAGCTCTGGCACACCACTGGTGGGAATCCAGGCTCTGCTTCCTATTAGGTGTGTGAATTTAGGCGAGTTACTTATCTCTGTAATTCTTGGTGTCTCATCTGCCAAATGGGCATAATGATATCTGCCTTAGAGGGATGCTGTAAGGAGTAAATGAGATAATGTATGTGTGGCAGCCATGACTTTCTTGGAGGGTGGGGTGGGGACTGACCAGTGGTCCCTGATGCTTTGCTCTGAATCTGTCGCCTCATTCGTGCTAACACATGCTGCACATGGCTGCTCTCAGCCACAGACGGAGCATAGCAAGGGGACTACAGCAGGCTCAATCCTACAAGACACAGGACTACTCTGATGAGTGACTGTGACTTGAAGACTCCCCAGCGGCTGTGCTGAAACTTTCTTAGAACTACACTGTAGTCTGAGCCTGTGCCTACCCAATTCTTCCTTCCCTGCTCTTCACGGGGATCGGGCAGGGGTCTGAGGGCTCTCCCTACATACCTCCTTTTCCCCTCATAGGCATTTCTCACAGTAAATCTCCTGAATGTCCAGTCTCATCTCGGTGTCTACTTCTCAGATGACCTTAGCACGCTAATCACTTTCAACTGTGTATTTACTAAGAGCTCAATAAGTAATTTTTTTAAAGGAAGAGTGATGTGGAATCCCCTTACTCCTTAGTTTCTGTGGACCTCCCTCTTCTCCTGATAAGTGATCCTGAGGGAAGACATCCTCTTTTCAGAGACAATGGCTACTGACCCGGGCGTGCCTCTGCATGCCTCACCAGGACAGTGCAGGCCCGTCCTTCCCATCACTATCTGCACCTTTCCATGTCTCTCTTGCTCTGCACTCAAGTTCATCTGACCTCTGCGCTTAACACTGAGTGGAAACTGCTCTTGCCAAGGTGACTTACTCTTGCCATGTTGCCAAATCCAATGGCCACATATTTCCAGTTTCATTTTGCTTGTGCTTCCTAGAAACTTCCAACAATGATGAACAATCCTCAAAACATTTTCCTCTGGTTCTGCGATGCCACATCTCTATGTTGTGCTCTTCTTGAGACTTGCTCAGTTTCCTTTGCTTCCAGCTCCTCAAGGAGTGCTAAACAATGGGTGGCCCACAGGCTCTTTTATCTTCACCCCTGATTTCAGCCCATGGCTTTGGCAAATAATTACTGAGCATCACCATTGTTCCAGATGTGAATATATGTTTTGCCCTCTCTCTGGATGCTGAAAACTTCCAATTCCATATATCCAGCCCAGGCCTCTCTTCTGCCTGCTGGATATCTCCATTCACATGTACTTCAGGCATCTGAAACTCAGCACACCCAAGGAAACTTACCTTTCCCGTCCCTTCTTTCCCCACCCTCAGCAGCACATTCATCTGATTGCTCCAACCAGAGACCTGGGGTCTTCCTTAATTCCTCCTTCCTCCTTCAGCTCCACATCCAGTCACTCAAGAAGCAGCTGTTGATTCAACAGCTGATGTGTCTTAATCTATCCATTCCCCTCAGTCTTCTCTACCATGGCAACCCTATTCCAAACCAAAATAACGGATCTTGCTCTAATCCAGGAATCCCCCCCTTACACAAGATTTCAAATGCAGGTCCTGTCACGTCACTCCCCACCCCCCATCCCCATCTAACCACGTTCAACCTATGACTCCTCATTGTCTTCAGCATAAAGCCCCACATACTTGTGGTATCTCTTAAGGTACTCAATGGTCTAGCCCCTGCCCACCTTCCCATTTTGATATCACACCCCTGTGCTCTGCTTTCTGAACTCCACCCGCATGAGGCTCTTGTAGAACCCGGGACTCTTGACCCACGCACACACCGTGCCCACGGCCTGGTCACCTCTCCCAGCTACTCGCTTAACGCCTGTTTTCCCTGATAGATTATACACTCCATGCGGGCTGAAACGACATCTGCGTTTTTCATTACTGAATTCTCAGTATCTGCCAAATGGCTGACTACAGAGGACGTGCTGAGTATTTGTTGAAAGAAAGAATGAACGAGTCAACCATATCCGAATACAACAGCCCAAACATCTATGCACATAACGCACATCACCAGTTACCGACGGGCAGGTTCATTCAAAGACGCTGGTAACCGAGCTCCAAACCTACCAGCTTTGTTTATAATTAAAGAACAGGGTTAGGAAGAAAGATTTAACTTAAAAAAAAGACCTTTAAACCTCAGTCCCTGTGAGGGTGTGACTGAGCATATGTAGGGGTGTGTGTGTGTGTGTGTAGGGGGTGGGGAGTGGTGATAAGGGTCCACCCGCAGTGATTTGGTCCCCTTGAGGTGACTGTGTCTTCCTTTCTGGACAGGCATGAGATTGGACTAGGCTGTGGCAGTGAGTAGACTGGTAAACAATAGATTGGAAAAGTTCAGGAGGCAGCCATCATTTCTGGGCTTTATAATTTCGTTTTAGAACTTAACGCACACCTTTTCAGACCCTCCTGTACTTCATAAATTTGTTCCTGACATGCTATTTCCTAAATTCACTTCCTCTGACAAACACCTGATTGGGCTGGGCTTTCGCGATCAACAGCCTCCTGATGAGGGCCACCTTCTGCATTTCCTTTCTCCCATTAAGTACAATGACTAGCTGAGGGATGTTTTTCTTCTTCTTACTTTTTTCAGCTCCCTGGAAAGCCATGTTAAAAGGGCCCTGGTGACAAATCTTGATTTTACATTCAGCTTCCTCCTTGCCGGGCATTTTCCCTCCTGCTCCGTGTGTAGTCTCTTCTTCCAATTTACCAGTGATGCTTAGACCATCGGTCGAGGGCCACCCTGTAGGACTCCATTCCAACAGCTTGTGGTAAAGATATCTAATTGCTTCTTACTACAACTTTGTCATTTGCAAAATGGGATAATAAGGCTATCTTGGAGAAGAGCACATTTTTGGGAGACTGTAGACTTAATGAGGGGCTTTGAATTTCTCAGAAGAAAAGCCCTTTGAAAACTTGGTGCTAATATAGCCTTTGATGTAAAATCATTTATTTTGACTGAATTTCAAAATTCTCAATGCTCACTGTGGTTTTGCAAATAAATTAAGTACAGATTGTGCTCTGCAGAAACCTGACTTCCACTAATAACATTTAGAAAGGATTAGGTGAGGTATCTTTTATCTGAAACACTAAAATCAACACTGGATGAAAAGTGAAGACCAAAGCAGTTTTCGGGTGTAGGGTATGAAAAAAATATACCTTCTTCCAGTTTAGAAGAGCTTTCTCACAAGGGAGACACATTTGTGAAAATTAAATTTAAAAGATTTTTTGGAGTAAGGATACTATTTTATTTACTTAATGTAAATAAGCAAGTGCTATAGACCTTAAGTTAAAAGTACTATTTATTAAGACCAACCTAAGAGAAGTGTCCCATTTTGCTCCTGGCAATAAAATATTAGTTTAATTAAATAGGTGTAACTTAATTTCATCAACTCTAATACAGAGATGAACTCTGAAAACCTTTAGACCTGTAAGGCAACAACTACCTTAGCTGAAGACAACTAAGCATTTGTGTTATAGTCTAGAAAAGAAATCCGGCCTAATCATTAGGGGTGGCTTGAGACAACTGAGAGACCTGTACATAAAACACAGATATGAAAATTTATATAAGTAGAGAAGCTTGAGAAGGAAGCACCAACATGATCGTGCATTTGCCAAACTGTGACTCAATCAAATATCCATTTAGTCATTTATTCAGCAAATCATCTCTGAGCACTTCCTAAGTGTCAGGCCCTGGTTTTTCATTTGTTTTGTTTAAGGTGCTGAGACAGCTGGTGAACAAGACAGATAAGTGCCCTGCCTGCACGCAGTGAATTCTATGCACACCTTCCTCGAGGGCGGGCTCTGGGAAGCAATGAATGGGTGACACGCGGCAGGGAAGGTGATGTCTGCCCTGCAGGAGCTGACAGTCAGGCTGGGGAAGGGCTAGGGGACACCTGGAGAGGCACATAGGACAAAAAAGGGGAGTTCTGCCTCATGGTTAGGAACACAGCCTCCGAAGCCAGACTGCCTGAGTGTGAACCCCAGTTCCATCACTTAACAGATGTAATTTAACTCTGGGCAAATGCCTTAACCTCTCTGAACGTGATTTCCCCTCTCTAAAATGAGACTACAGTAATATACTAATAATCTCGTAAGAGTATACTGTGGGGATCAAATTAAGTATTCAACTACTAAATAGTAGCTAGAATGCGGTGTGAACTCAAGAGTAAGAGACAGGGCAGAGCACATGAGAGACTGGAATTTTAGAAAAGGAGTAGCACCCCAAAGGCTGGCATCGAGAGAGATTGGAGCCCTGGAGTGTGGCTCAGTTGGTTGGACACTGTCCTGAGCACCAAAAGGTTGCCGGTTCGGTTCTTGGTCGGGGCACATGCCGGGGTTGTGGGCTCGATCCCTGGTAAGGGGTGTGCAGGAGGCAGCTGATCAGTGTTTCACTCTCATATCAATGTTTCTCTTTCTCTCCCTCTCCCTTCTTCTCTCTCTAAAAATCAATTTAAAAAAATCTTTAAAGAGAGAGGGAGGGCAAAGAGAGAGGGAGAATGGAGAAGAGCTTTTTGAAGGGCGGTTAGGCTATGGATGGAGAGAGAAAAGAGAAGGCAGCTTTCCAGTGTGCCCCTCCCAGAAACTTCAAAGCAACATAAGGGAAAGAGTGGAAATGGGAAAGCGCCTGTTGTGGAAAGAAGATGTGAGAAGCTTGGTTTGATTAGCATTTATTTGGAGAAGCAATAAGTCAGGGCTGGCAGGATAAGTCCAGATTACTGAGAGTCTTGAGAGCCAGAGAAAGGGCTTTAGAATTCATCACAGAAGGCAGGAGTCACCAAGCTTCTTGAGCCAGGAGTGAAATGACGGGTGTGAAGTGCTGCTTTGGAAAACTGATGGGGCCGCGGGGTGCAGGTGAAGGGCAGGGAGGGTGACCGGGTCAGAGGGGCTCAGTGAGGAAGGAGGCAGCTGCGGAGCTGACAGCCGGTAGGCCTGCGCTGCTGGCAGTGGCAACGGAGACGCGGTGACAAGAGAGACCTTCCAGAGGGAAAATCAAAGGCACAGGTTGGACTGAACAGATGAAGGATTTTTTTAAAAAAATCAGGATAACAGTATATTGGTGATGCATGTATATTATTCAAAAGTTTTAAATAACAGAAGTGATCAGATTGAACAAAAGTAGAATAGTCCAGATGCATGAAACTCAGACCACGCGAAACTCTTCCAGGGTACCCAGGGGGGACTGAGCGTGAGCACCTGCCGAAGGCACGGGGCCAAAGTGCTGATGGGGAGAAAGACAGACTGTGAGAGGGGAGGAGCCACCTCTGAAGGGCCAGAAACAGACCCTCCATTCCAAATAAATAAGGAATTACTCAGGCACACTCTCATTTATATGAATGATCTAAATTTAATGGGGGGAGTGGCTGGAAATGACAGTTAAAGCCTCAGATACGTAAAGTCACAACAATTCAAGTGAGAAGGTTTATTCCCTCACTTGAGTCTCAGTTACCAGCAAGCTTGCGACCACAAAGGGCTAAGAGTGACATGGTAAAAAGAGGGTATTGCTTGGATGTTCTCCTACTTTCTCAAGTCAGAAACTTCAACAAGAAACTTCATCCACCCAAGTGTCTGTAGTCAAGATGCCTCTCAAGGGTCTCGCTTATTTACTTCCATATTTTATATTTCAATGAATGGACTGAAATCTCTCAAAGTACAGAGTCCTTGTCAAAGATTCCTCACCTTCCCAATGTCAGGTGTGCTCAGGTTCATTGCAAAGGCCCTTCCAGTCCTTCTGTAGCAGCCAGAAGGAAGTCAAAGGTGGCTGCACAACAGGGGGGGGGACATGTGGCCTTGGGGTTAGAGATGGGCCAGATCTAGCCAAAGATGATCCTGATTTTTACCTTAGCTCCTAATGAAAAGCAAAGCAAAATGTGTATCTAATTCTACCTTCAGCCTCCAGTTGTTTTTCATCTTTCCTTTGTACTGCAAAATTATGAATAATAAATCTATGTTGCATTTATTACAGTTTATTAAATGTGGTTGCTAGGAACTGACTGCCAGCAAAACCACACCCATGGGAAAAGGGACAAGATAATATCCAGACTAGCAACCTCCAGAAAGGACTTCAACATTCAACTTCCCCTTAGCATGATGTCTTCCTTTCACAGAGCCAGCTAAACAGGCTGTTGAGGATGCAACGATCCTGGGGTTGGTGGGTGATTAATAATGACATCTAAGCTACATGTGGGTGGCGGTGGAGGCTTAATGAATTTTTTTTGGCCTTTTTCCTTAGGGTTTTTCTATCATTAGACACTGAGATTTATGCTGCATATAGTTTCCCAGAAATGAAATTCCCCAAAGTCTGGATCTTAAACATTATACTCTAGTAGAAAAAAAAAACTAGAAATGAACAAAAGTTGAGGACTGGAAATTTAATTTTAATTCAATTATCTGGCTTGTATTAGGAACTAATTCTCATCACCATTATATTTAATATTGTTGTAGAGATGCTAACACAACAGTTGGATGAGATTTATAAAAATTGAAAAAAAAGAAGGAAAAGATTATCATTATTGGTTGGCAAACTGCAAAGAATCTCCTGAAAAATCTGTGGACAACTAGTAAGAGAATTCAATAAGCTGGTTGAGTTAAAAATAATATACAGAAATTAATCACAGTATACTAACATGCAACAATAGCAAAACAACAACAAAAACAACAACACCCAGAAACAAACTTAGGAACCGTACAAGCTCTAAATGAAGAAAACTTTAAAATCCTCTCAAGGGATATAACAAAAGTTCTGAATACATGGAAAAGCAAAATATATTCTCAAATAATAAGACACAACATAAAGATGCCAATTCTCCCTGTGTTAATCTAAAACTTAGTGTAAACCAATAAATAGGAATAGGATCCTCTGGGTATGTATGTGGGGGAGAGGGGAACTGAACAAGCTGGGGTTGTAAGTTTCTATGAAAAAATTAGCAAAGACAAAGAGCTAGGACAATTGGGGAAAAAGATTAATAAGAAGAAATTAGACCCTATCAGATAATAAAACATATATTACAAAATAGTTATTGTGTATTTCACAATTGTATTAATTATATTATAGTATGTTATATAATAAAATGTATAGTACATAATTATATATTAGTTTACGCATACACAAACACACACACACATATATATAATATATGTAATAGTGTACTACATACTAAAGCCACAGATCAATGGAACAAAATAAAGTCATAAAAAGAGGTCCTTCCAAAAATAGGGATTTATTATATAGCAAAGGTGACATTTTAGATTAGTGTGGAAAAGATGAATTATTCTATAAATGTTGGAATAATTTGTTAGCCATCTGGGAAAAAAAGATCCTGGACTGATGCGTTACACCTGACAGCAAGATAAATTTCAGATGGATCAAATATTTTAATTTAAACAATATGAATTACAACAAAAACCCTGGAAGACACCATGGAGAAAGTTTTAAAAATAGTTCTAAAAATAGTTTCAAAGTAAAGAAGGTCTTTCTAAGTGTAACACAGAACGTAAAAGCAGCGTTTCACAATGTCACTTAATTCCTGGCTCAAGAAGCTTGGTGACTCCTGCCTCCCGTGATGAATTCTAAAGTCCTTTCTCTGGTTTTCAAGACTCCCAATAACCTGGACCTATCCCTGCAGCCCTAACTTACCGCTTTCCCAAACAAATGCTAATCTGACCAAGGTTCTCACATCTTTCCAGAACAGGAACATTCCCATTTCCATTTTTCCTACTCTATTAATTGATTAAGCAGCCCTTTCTCTATTGCTTTGTGATGCCTATTTTAACTGAAAATTTTATTGAGATAACTGTAGATTCACAGTTGTATGCATTTGGGTCAAGCAACAATGATACTATTATAATAACATCAACAGCTAACACTACATCTAAGGACCAGACATAAGAGTTTTAAGCAGGTGAATGGCAATGTCAGATTTGCCCACTGGACACTTTGGCTGTGGGTTGGAAGAAGATGAACTGGAGATGGGCTGATCGTGTCTGAGGCTTTTGCAGATATCTGGGGAAAAAGTGAGAGAGCTTTACTGGTGACCGTAGATAGGAACTGATCTGAGAGAAGTTAAGGGGACAGAAGCAACATGTCTTACAACTAGACACCCTTACGTTCTGCCTCGTGCCCTCTTGGCCGCTTTTTCCTGTAGTCGCTGCTGCAGCCGCAGGATTCACGCAGAAGCACCCTGAGCGCAGCCTTGGTGAGGCAGCCGGACACACCCCTGCTCCTGTTCCCAGTGGGACGCCCACAGGAACCCACGCGACACACACGTGTGCACAGCCCAGGTGCCAGGGAGCTGAGGCTTCTTGGGGCAAACCGGACAATGAAGACGAGTCGAATGGACACGTGGCCTCCTCTGTCCCTCCTCAGGCAGGAGAATTCTGGGGTGAACCCTACACTGTCCTCAGAGTCCCAGCAGGCTTCAGCCTTGGTTTCTCGGGAGTGACCAACGTGATGACACCCCTTGTATTGTCCTTCCCTGTTTCTCTCGCCGGTCCTCCATTCCTGACCATCCAAACCCTCGCCCCAAACCCCTGCCTCAGGCTCTGCTTTCGGGGGACTCCAGGCTGAGATGCAGGCTAAGGTGGTGGGGGGCTGGGGAGGGAAGGCAGGCAGGGATGCCTGACCAGATGGGTGCCACTCACTGATAACGGGACTCGGGGGGAGGCAGGGAGTAGGAACACACGCCCGCCTGGCCGCCTCTACTCCCACACAGCCCCTGGCACACGTAGGTGTTCAAATTATACTGAAGCTCCGCGTGCAAGTGGGGAGGGGGGCAACCATCACTGTGCTCTGTACACTTTGCATCTGGGGGCTGGGCCGGGTGTGGCCCAGGGAGCGGCGATGGGTGCTCAGGTTATAAAAGATCATGTCTTGTTATCAGAGGGAAGTACCCTTTGGTCAAAAATATAATCCTTATACAAACATGAAATAATCTGAAGGATTTACAAAGCAATATATTGACAAGTAAAAAATAAACCGAATCCACAAGGAGTAATAATGACCTGGAGAAATAAAGATTAGCAGGCACAGGAGTTGGCTGAGGCTAATCCTAGCGCCCGGGGTAGGTCACTTCTGTTCCTGTGCAGGGTGTTCATTGCTAGTGGTCAGACAGGGAAGGCCGTAATCACATCTGAGGTTCACTGTCATCGAAGTTTCCTCCATCTCTCATGGAACTTAGTAACTTCCTTTTATGCTTCTGCTGATTCTTTCTCTAAGTCCCCAACAGGTTAGTTTCTTTCAAAAACTGGAAGTGAGGGTCTAAGTGTGCAGGGTGGCAAAGGGCAGCCATCTTCCCATAAAAGTCACACCGGGGTTACCTTCCTCTTTTATGGGAAATGAGCATAGAGACACTGACACATGTCTCTGGATGCTGATCCAATTCCATTGTGTCTTAACTTTGCTGTATAAAATGCAGAGCCGTTACTTAAAAGCTGTATTTGTCATGAAGCTGAGTTTTGAAGAATTTTGGTGAAAACTCTTTCCCCCAACCATGAGTAGCGTTTAGGGTCAGAGAAAACGTGGGCCACGCCTAGAAGCTGCGCGATTCTAGAGCTGGCTGTCCCCTGGCTGCTTTCCTAGATCAATGAAAATGTCACACAGGATAAACTCAAACTTCTGATTAGATTCCTGCCCAACTGCATGTCTGCGACACTCATTCGTCAGTCCTAAAAGGGAACTGAAGTGGTTTGTGAAGGGTGCTCTGCAAAACCAGCTCATTACGAGCCAGGACCGTCCCAATTTGCAGGCTTAATTATTCTGTAACCTCCGCAGACATTTCAATTCTTTAATATCATGATGGGTTTGACCTTTCCGTTGCATTTCAGGAGATCGGGCATCTATATGATACCTATTTCTGTGGAAGGTGGCCCTGAAGCTCCAAGGCACTGAGCATGCTTTGGTTCCCTGTCCCTCCTTCCCCATCTAGCTGTCGCCTTTTAAGAACATGGTCACACTAACATCTACACTGCACCCCACACTTTCATATGGTGACAAATGGTCAGCCAACCCCCTTCTTAATCTCTATTCTCCTCATAGTCAAAAGTATGTAGTCATACAGGCATATATGTCAGTAAATCTAGAAAAAAGTACTTGGTCCTGCCCTTCAATTTCCAGCCATTAGAGGGCAAGGCTGCTGAAGCTAACAGATCCCGAGACTTGTTTTGAGAGAGCCTGAGCGAAGCAAGCGTTTTCCCAGTTACACACTATCTAATTCAATTTACATTTATTAGAAAAACTGCCAGCTATTTCATGTTAATATTGACATTTTCATAAGTACTTGCAATTTGAGTTCAAGCTGAGATTCCAATAAATCCCTCAGATGTTTTACACTTACTTTTCCTGTCTGTCTTCAGACTTTGCAAAATATTTTTAAGAGCATGTTTGGAGGTCATTCCGCCTTTGGGGAATTTTTGCTGTGTATGCTAAACAGTTGAGGGGAGAAAAAAAATATTACAATTTGGCAAAGCAAACTGAGGACAACGATAGAGGTGTGCCAGGTTCTGAAAAATAAGTATAAGGTCTGAAATTCAAAATTTTAACACATATAAATTGAGTCATTAGAACTGCACTTTATATAAAACTCTACTCCATAGCTCCTTTGAAAGCAAGCTCCTTGACTGCATTTAAAGAACATTATTTTAAGGAACATTTCCTGGCTGCAGGAAATGTAAAATGTAGTTCTACTCACCAGTCTTTTAATTTAGCATTTATATGTATTTGTAGGAACTGGCCTGCATTTAAAGAATGACACAGGTTCTCTTTGAAGAGTGGCAATGGATTCCAAATGCCTCATCGACCAAATAAAAATATGGCCTCATGCTAAAATATTTTATTTGCTAAAGTGCTCACTCTCTGTTTTATTGCCAAAAGCACAGCTTCCTAAAGTGAGATCTTAAATGTACAGTATAATATACTTTGGTTTCTGTGTAATAAATATTACCCACGTCAGTTTAGAAGAAAGCCTGACTTAAGACACATACAGAGTATTCACAAATACAAGAAATCTTACATTTATTTACACACGTCTATTAAAAGCCTAACAAATAGAAAAATGTCTGAGGGGAGGGCAAATAGAGCTTTTTCCAAATGGGCAGAGGACACAGAAAGTAAGCTTCTAGAAGACACTCAGGAGGTGTGTCCGTCAGTGAAAACAGCTCCTTGCTAATCCAAGGATGGATGGGTGCCACTCCACAGGAGTCCTCAACCTTAGCTACACATTGGCATTACTTTCAGGAGCTTTTAAAAAATCCCAGAGCCCAGGCTGCACCCCTGACTCCTTAATCCAGAACCTCTGGGTGTGGGTCACAGGCCTCTGCAATTTTCAAAGCCCCCCAGGTGATTCCGTGAGCTGCCGGGCTGTGCACCACTCCTTGGGAAAGAGAGCCACCTGCCCCAGCAGGGGGACAAGGCTGAGCCCCAGCGAGAGGCAGCTGCAGCCAGGCCACTGACTCAGTGAGGGGCGGGTCCTGAGGAGCTGAGCTCAGCTGACAGGTGGCAGCCAGCAGGATGCACCTGGCCGTGCTCTGCAGGCCTTGGGTTTGATGCCCCTGATGGGACTTCAGTGGAGAAAGCAGGTCAGGCAAACCCAATTTGGCAGCCAGAGGAGCACTGCTGCTTCCCTTCCTTGGGACATCTGGAGAATTGCGTCACCGCCCCAAAGCTCCTGGCCTCCTAGACCCTCCGTTCCAGCCAAGCTGGGCCGTGCACCATAGAGCAAGCCTCCATCTCTCAGGTTCCTGCCCAGACGCTCCGCTTGTTGGGTCCCCTGGACCCTTACCCCTGCCTCAGCCTGCCTTTGTCCGTAAACACCGAGATCCCATTTCAGCTGGGAAGCCTCCCCTGCCAAGCCCAACTCTCACTGGCTTCCTTCCTTCCCTGAATTCTCAGGGTGTAAGCGTCTGCATCATTCTGCTGCTAATTAAACATGTCCCCACCCAGTGACAATCGCTGGGCCGCTGCACTGACCCACCATCCCATCAGGCCTTTCAAGTCGGGGTCTCCTGGGGCTGGCCAGGCAGTTAGCCCCCGGAGGACAGCGAGGTGTCTTACGCGTGTTTGTAAATGCCCCCCATCCCCACCTCTGCCCCCCGGAGCTGCTCCTGGAACACGGGCAATGCCCCATAAATGCCGGCTCCCTGATCTATCTCGCAGTTGGGTCAGGGCAGCAGCCTCGAACTAACCCAGCCATCCACATATACTCGGAGTCCTTTTCTACGCTGTATGCTGTATTGTTTTCAAAATGTAAAAGTTTGAGGATCCCATGTAAACATGCTCCTTGTTGCAAATCCTTTAGGGCCTCCTCAGTGCACTTTAACAGGGCCTAGGGAGCTCTGGGGGGCCCGCCCCCACTGCAGCATTCAGGGCTCTCCTTCCTCCCTGCTCCTCCCCCAGGCTCACCGTGTCCCTCCTGCCACAGGCCCCTCAGATGTGCTGTTCCCTGTGTCCGGATGCTTGTCTTTCTCTTTCCCTTCAGATCTTAGTCCAACCATCACTTCTCTGACCGGCAGACTCACCACCTGCCCCAGTCCATGCCTGGACAATGCCTGTCTCTTTGCTTCATAGGATGTGATGCAGTTGCTATTTCACAAGCATCTGCGTGGTTCTGGGACTAATGCCTGTCTGCGCCCTGTGAGGACAGACCCAGAATCTACAGTAAACTTGCTCAACATTTTATCTCCAGTTCCTCCTACAATGACTGTCACACAGAAAGTACAAAATCAGTATTTAGTGAATGAATGAATGGTGAATGAAAGGATGGATGAATGAATGGGTCACTAGTAGAAGGAGAAAAAAAAACAACCTGTGTGAGTGGCCACTTGGTTTTGCAGACCAGGGACAGGAAAGCCACAGTTTGGTGCGACTGCACAGCAGCATGGCACCGTGGGAACAGATGTGGGCTCTCCATCCCTGGATGGGACAGGCCGAGTTCAAAATCCCTGTCATGCTCACACTCCCTCCACAGTCCCCTCAGTCCTTGCTGAGGTAACAGTCCTTGGTGACACAGTGGTAGGCAGATAATGGACCCCAAAAATGTCCATACCCTAATCCCTGAGACCTGCAGGTGTGGCGAAAGGGATTCTGTGGATGTGTATAAGGGTTTAGTCTTTGACAGGGGGAAATTATCCTGGATTATCTGGGTGGGCCCAATCTAATCACAGAATTCCTTAAAAGTGGAGAACCCTTCTCACCTGGGTTAGAGATATGAGATAAAAGGAGGGAAGATTTGAAGCATGAAGTACTCAACCCACTATTGGTTGCTCTGAAGATGGATGAAGGGGCCACGTTTTAGGAAATGAAGATGCCTTTAGAAAATGGAAATGGTGCTCAACAGATGACCAGCAAGAAAATAGAATGTTAGTCCTACAACGTCAGGATACAAATTCTGCCAACCACCCAAAAGAACTTAGACACAGGCCTTCCCTTCCTGCCCCCAGAAAGGAATCAGCTCTAATACCTACACCAGGGGATGCTGTGAGAGTGGCTGAGCTAACATAGGGAAAGCACGCCAATCCATGACAAGCCACACACACGGCTGTGCTTATTTGGTGGCCTCTCGGCTGGTGGCTGGTAGCATTCTGTTCTCTCCTCCCCAGGCTCCGAGCTTGCTGCTCTCTAGTGGCCTCTCCTTTTCTCCAGAATCACTCTGTTGCTTCCTAAGCTCCTCCTGCCTCTTTTCCTGCCACACCCATCACCTTCTCTGCTTGCTGGAAGCTCCCAAGTATTGCTAAACCCCAGAAGTGTCCTTTGGTTCTAAATACCTGTGACCCTGCTTTCAACACACCTTGGGACAAATAAATTTCAAATACATTTCTCCCGAGTGGAGGCTCTGTTGTCCTTCACAGAGTCTGCCCAGCGAGTGACCATTTCGGCCCCTGTGCACCTTCCTTCCCCGCCCATGGGGGTGAGGCTGTGCTACTCCTGCGGCTTTACAACCCTGCGCCTGCACCAGCTTAGGTTTCCAAGTAAATAAACGCAGGCATGCCAGCAGGCTGGGATCAAAACGCGTCTCCAGCTGTTGGGAACACAAAGAGAAGCAGTTTCCTTAGAAACGAATTCCCAGGGGATGGGGTCTAGCGGGGCCATGTGAGATCTCAGCAAAGGTGGAGCTGAGGTTCAGGGCACGACCCAACATGGCCCGAGCCACATGAGAAGAACAGCCCCTGCTGGCTCCCCAGAGAAGAGAACCCTACCGCCCCCGTAGGAAAATTGGTCCCATTAGGTCATATGGAGCCACTGACGGAGCCGGGGATGGAAGCTTAGTGCCAAAGCATGTCTAGGACAGTTTTAGCTTCCAGAGCGCTTCTGGGTAGTGTTCAATTTATTCTCTGGCCAACCCTACAGAGGCAAGGTAAGAAATATGGTCCCATTGTACAGATGAGAAAAATAAGGTCCGTAGAGGCTGAGTCAGTGGCCAAGTCACCCACCTAGGGCATATAAGCCCACCATGTCCCAGCCCACTGTCTCAGATTCCTATCATAAACCAAATTTGAACTAGTTGGAGACAAAGAACATTACTTTTTCAACTTCCAGGATTTGGAAAACATAGATATTTACTGAAATACTTAAAAAGGAGATGATCTAAATCTCTTACTTGTTTTTTTAAGAAAAATGATGCATTAGGGACAGAAGCAAAGTCTGAGGTTTCATTCACAGGACAGCCTCAGCCAATCAGAACAGAGTGGAAATTTCCAGAAACAAGTATTTTGTATATACACTTCCACAGCTAAAGAACATTCAAAGTCCAAAACTTTCAAGCAGATGGAAATGCATAGCTTTCTGAAAACCTTTCCTGATGCTGGACAATTTTCAGGCTTCTCTGTAATCCAACTGGTCCAACATGATTCACTGAATTCTTTATGAATTAAGGAGCTGTAAATTACGCACTGCTTCTTTTACACATGCATTTCTTTCCATCTTTATAGCCAAGCCGGATAAACAGTATCACAGTGGCAGTGTTCTCCCTGCAAAAATATTCTCTCTTCCAGCTCTTCCAATGGAGATCATGCAGACAAGTGGCAGTAGGGTCAGGTAAGCAGCCCACCTTGACATTTTTTGGCATTTCCTTCCTAAATTGGGAATTTCAGGCAAAGAGAAAACACCAACCACACCTGTAACTGACTGCGTTTGAAGGGCAGAGCGAGAAAGCCATTTTCAGGGAAACTCGGTGACCCGGGACGGGAGTGGCTTCAGCGGGAATGAGATGCTCTCCCTTGCTCCTAAATCACAACAGTTGCTTTGCATTAGCGGTCATTCATTCTTTCATCGGCTGTGTTCTGTGCGCCAGGTATTTCCCAGCCCTGGAAATAAAGAAGCCTGGGCTGCAGCTGGAGAAGAGGCTCCCGGCTGGGGCGGATCCAAGTGTGCCTGGGCTCAGATCTGCCTCACCTGGCCAGGCGGCCCCAAGAGGGGAGGCAGCCACCTCCACACCCGGGGCCGGGCTGCCGGCTCTGAACAGGGAGAAATGGGAGAACTACCTTTCCACAGTGTGGCTACTGGAAGTTGAATCAGTATCCATTCTAGCAAGAAATCATTTAAGGTTTTTTTGTTTTTGTTTTTGTAAATACAAATCAAGAATGGTATGGAAAGAAATGCAGACTTTTAGAAAATCTAATTGTTTCCAGAAAATATGGGGAACAGCTGTAAGATGCTTGCATATTTGAAAAAAACGATTGCTATAACATCTATGTCTTTGTAGGGATGTACAGACTATGTCAGACAAAATGATTTTGCTCAAAAAGCATGGAATTTGGCCCAGTCTTCATCTCCCTTTACCATTCAGGAAGTAAAACATAAAGTCCAAGTGATCAAACAATATAGGTGTCGAATCAGGAAGCCAGGCTTCTACACCTGGCAGGGCCCTGAGGCCACCCCTCCACCCAGGCCCATTCCTGCACCTGTGAAACAAGTCTCTTCATGACCCTGCAAATCCTGGGATCCCTTCACCCCTTTCTATGTTCTTCCAAATGACCCAGCATCACAAGATGGTATTATTTCTCCCCCAGAGCGGGCTCAGAGGCCCTGGCCCTCTCTCAGCTGTATGCTAAGCAGCTCTGCGAGGCTTGGGGCCAGGAGCAGAACTGCCTGATTTTTGGCAACTGGATAAAGCGAGTGGCTTCAGAGTGCTGAGATCTGGAATAATGCGGGTATGTCAGTAGACCCGTTTCAGGCCAGCACCCGTGACTCTGTGTGCATGCAGTGTGCAGGGAGAGGCCTCATGGCACAGTGCCCCGAGGGGGTGGCCTGCCATGCCCGCCTCCCTGGGAGAGGCGACACCCTGTGGATACCCTCTCAGGCCCTCGACCCCAGCAGGGCCTCACCGAGGGCACAGTGGTCTCCTCACAGCTGCCCTGCACCCCAGTGAGACACAAACAACACCCTCTTTTGTGGCAAACAACTGACCACCCAGGCTTGCCAAAATGAGGACAGGCTCTGAAAGGGGGCAGAGTTTTATTTCAAAGGTTTAATGGGACCAAGGAGATGAAATAAAAGGTTTCATCTGTTAAAAAAGAAAAGGCAATAGACTGTCTTCTTCCAAATAAACAAACTATCCTTTGAATGAAAAAACAGCTTCCTAACCCGGTCAGGCTGGGGCCAGATCATAAAGGAGTCACGTGTCCCTCAGCTTCCCCCACTCCCTGCTCCCTGATTTCTCCCTCTTTAGGGGGCCCACCGCTCTCCTGCTGAGGTCTTGCCAAGGAATGATCTGCGGAGCTCATCTGACATAGGCCCTTCCCAGGATTCAGTTCTTATACTTGGGAAGGGGCCCCTGCAAATCTCTTTGAGGGTAGAACTCCAGGTGGGGACATTTCCCGAGATCTCTCAAATCGCACCGCACCATAAAGGCAGCTACCGGCTCCTCAAAAATAGAAGACTTGCCTTCCCTACCAACTCTCAACATTCTAGGGGCTTCCAAAAAAAATCCAAACCATTGTATTTCCTCTTATGTCTACAACTTCTCTGGCTTATGATTATAACTCCTTGTTCGTGTGAATGTGTGAAGACTATGTTATGTGGAGTGACTTAAAGAATGGTAAAACTTGACAGGGTAGAAAAATCTAGAGAATTCTCTCAACTCCTGCATTCCTATTCTGTTGTTGTCATTTATTTTATTGGCTAAGTAGAGTGCTATTAGGCTCTTCAGTATTTTAGCCCCTCATCTGGGTACAAGGGACATAGATGGAACTCTGATCCTAACTTGTCCTCAAAGAGCTGATAGACTGTTGGGAGGAAAGGAGAGAAGTTAAGACACTATGTCACCAGGAGAAGTGACAGAACCAGCACGGAGCTTGGGGGGAGCACAGAAGAACATCAGGACCTCCATATACAGCGGTATAGGTTGTGCCCTGCATGACTGTGGGGTCACCATCTCACAGATCACATTTCTGTGGAGTCCCCTGGAAACTGGGAGTGTGAGGAGCCTTGTGAGGCTTCAGGGCAAGCATCCAGGTGTCAGTGACATATAGCTCTAGAGAAGTAGGGAGGAGTCCTGACTCCTAGAGAGAAGGTGGAGAACTGCTGAGAGTGATGGGACGATGTATTTCCTGCTGTGAGAAGGGCTCAGCTTTCTCAGGTTCAGGAGAAAGAGTCACTGATTACCATGTGTTGAGTTTGGGGTCATTCATTGGTACTTCTCAACCCACTCAGAGCAACTGCAGTGACTCTCTGCTGCCTCCAGCCCTCACCTCTCTCAGTTCACCTCCTGCCACCTGGCTCTCTCCCCCCCTCCCTGCTCTCCCAGCCATGCTGCTCTCCCAGCTGATGCCTGAGTGAGCCACACATGCCATGTGCCCACTGCAGGCCTTTGCTCCAGCTGCCCCTCCACTTGGAGCTATAGGCCCCCAGCTGACCAGTGACCGACTTCATCTCTCATTCTGATAATTGCTCAAACGTCACATCTTCCATGACTTCCCCGACCTCCTTATTAACAGGCTCTCCCCACCCCTCAGGCATTGGATCCCTGGAAGGTCCCTCTACTTTCTCTCATTTTCCAAATCACTTTCACCTTCTGGCAGACTGAGAATTTACTTCCTACCTACATTAAACTGATAAGAACAAATACTACCCTTGATCTTAGCCAAAAGGCCAAGAAGCGATCCTACCTACATTAATACTTGAAGAGCAGGATTCATCAGACTCATTTCCATGTCTTTGGTTCAAAGCATCTTCTGCTATAACTTGGTTCTAACTTTCTTAGTACCGAGATTGAGTCAGAAACTTTGAAATATGTATATATTTTTTAAAAATATGTTTTTATTGATTCTTTTTAGAGAGGAAGGGAGAGAGAGATAGAAACATCGATGAGAGAGTCATTGATCGGCTGCCTCTTGCCCGCCCCCAGTGGGGATCAAGCCTGCAACCGAGGCATGTGCCATGGCTCGACGCTCAACCACTGAGCAAGACTGGCCAGGCTGAAATATATTTTAATTAAATGGAATATGCTCTATGCTTTTAGACGATGGTGTGAATGCTAATCAAGGTCCAGCAGAAATAGAAAGATAGTCTGAGTCAACATACTCCCTCTAGCCAGTGGCTCTGTGCTCTGAATATTTACTCGTCACTGAATAGGAAATATACAGACATATATGACATGTAGTTTAAAGAAAAAGATTAGGGGTTTTGCCATCAAAACTAAAAATCACTTTTAAAATATGCCATCGAACCATTTCATTGAAGCATTAGGCAGCTGAGCAAATACTGAGTGGTGGGTGAAAGGCCTTGGTTCCTGCTCCCGGCTCATTCACAAACTCCGTGCAGCACTGGATAAGACTCTTCTGCGTCATCCAAAAGTGCTCCCATCCTCCTAACATATACTTTTATTACATCTTTAAAAATTAAGTCAGGAAATAGAAGTTTCGACATTGTACGGGAACTGTGACTAATGCTGCTCTTCTTCAGCGACAGGGACACAGCCACAGCCCCCTCAGCAGGGGCGCAGGCTCTGCGCTGAGCACCGATCCCTCCATAACTCCCTCCCCTCCCCGTTTGTGCCCACAGCCCAGCATGGGTCTGCGTGACCCCAGGGGGCTCTCTCACCCCCAGAGATGAGGATTTCGGCCTCCCTAACACCAGGCTCTCAACTACTCAGTAAGCTTTTGTCAATTTAGGTCACAAATAGGTGAGAAGTGTGCTGTTGGAAAGATGCAGAAGCCTGGCCTCTATTTTTGTTACCAATGCTGCGCCCTGGAAACAATGACTGAGGTCAAAACCCACATCCATCTGGAGCTGAGCATCCCAAACAAGGCGCAGAAAAGTGAACCATTTTTGCCAAGGTGGCCCGATTTTGTTGCGCTGGGGTGGGAAGAACCCAGGATGGGAACTCAAGAGGCCCCAGAGACAGTCAGTTACAGCTGCGCCCTTACCAGAGGCATGACTACAGCAAGTCCCACATCCCTGAGGAATCTCAGGGTCCTCGCCTGAAAGCGCCCCTCCCTCCTAGGGTTGCCATGGGAACTGAGAGGGACGGGGTCTGAGAATATGCTTCGTGACCCTCCGAGAGCGATGCCCAAACACACCTAAATGACAACCCTGTGGCTCAGAGTTCCCCAGGAAAGACTATTTCTTCGCTGGGACCTAAACTCTAGCATTAAAGACAAACCAAGAAAACGAAATTAGAGTCACTGGAAATGTTCGTTCGGATCTGGGTCGTCTGGAACAATTTTTCCCTGGCACAAATTTCCTCCCCGAGGAAGAGCTCTGGCCACACGGGGCTCCGTGGAGGTGCCACGGGAATGCCACGGGCGGGCAGGGAGAGCGTCCCCCCGAGGAGCTGCTCCAGGGCAGGACAGCGACCACCTCTTGGCCGCCAGGGGACTCACCAGGTAGCGCTCCTCCTGCCGCATGCTGGGCGTGCGGATCATGTGATTCTGTTCCCCTCTCCAGTCTCCAAACCGACGGAAAAAGTAGTTAGACAAGAAGCGGTTGACGGGGTCTCTGATGATGTTGATGTAGACGGGCTGGTCTCCTCCAAACCTGACAAGCACAACCACACGGAGCCGGTTACAACCCATCACTTCTGGACGGAAAGAAACCCCTGAGACAGACACCGTCTCCCTCTCGGCTAACATGTCAGCAGGTGACCCCGTCTGCTAAGCTACCAGGAAACAATGCGGCCAGCAAGCCCTTCCCTGGTGGCGTTTTACGATCGTGCAGAAAGCGGCTGCCCAGGGGCCTGCGGAGAGGCCGCGAGGCCTGTGCTGCAGGGCAGGGCAGCGCTGCGAACACGCAGCACCGGTCAACGTGGGGGAGACGTCTTGCTTTCTTACTAGGCTGCAGGCTCTGGGGAGCTGACCGGGCCCTGCTGGGGTTTTACTCCCAGTAGACGCCTGGCTGGTCCTCAGGGAACGTGTGAACTGACTGCTAAGCTCTGATTGCCTTTCAGGTAAGCAGGACGCATCCTACTTCCAGCTGAGTCTCAGGTCAGGGGCCCTGCCCGAAGTGCATTAACAGGAGTCAACATCGCTTAAACGTTCACTGTTCACCTCGTGAATACTTTATGTGTCCGACTCACTGCAGCCTCACAACACCTCAGTAGATAGAAACCATAATTATCCCCGTTTACACCCGGGAAAACTGAGGCAGGGAGTGGGTGAGCCGCTTGAGACCTCTTGGTTCATGGGTTGATGCTCAACCACTGAGCCACATCAGCCGGGCTGTCTCTAGAAATTTCTGAGGTGTCTGACAGATACCTCCTCCTTTCCAGAAAGCAACAGTGATAATAGTTTCAGCCTCCTAATTCTCATTTTTTTTCTAAGACATATGGCTCCCACCCAAACTGTCAAAATCAGGGTGGGGGGTGGCATGTCAGTTACACAAAAGAGGCCAGGAAGCCACTGCTCTGTGTCTCAGTGCCCCAGGAGAGAAACAAAGTTCGCACCCTCAGTCCATTCTCTCTCAGGGTCAGCTGCACCTCTCAGTGATTTTTAAATTCTGATCAGAATTCCTGGTCACCTGTAGAAGGTCTCTGAGTTGCCTGAACCTACTGCCTGCTGCTCGTTCCATTCTGGAGGGAGAAAGCTTTGTACGCCCCACCCCCCACACCCCACCGCCTTATTGTTCAAACCCTCGAGAGAAGGTTCCACAGCCTCCCGGTGAAGTCCACCCTATGGGCCAGCCCACCGCCGAGGAGTCTTTGTTACACTCCCCCCAGATTCCTAACCTGCCTTTTGCACACATTTCCTTCTGTTTGATCCACTCCACACAAACAATTAGCTTCTCTTCACGAGCTTTTACAACTTTTGCCTTTTCGGCTTCAATTTTAATTCCTTTAACTTCTCTCTCTCTGTGTGTGTGTGTGTGTGTGTGTGTGTGTGTGTCTTTTTAAAATTCCTTTAGTGTTTGTTATGAGACTTGCTTCCTTCCCAAATGTAATCTATGCCCCTGATTTGGTCTTTCTCAAGCTCTAAAACTGTTGTGACCACAGCTGATGACAGGCTCTGGGTTGTTCGAACACGAGTGAGCAGAGGGAGGCCGTATTTTTGGTTTTCACTTAACAACACACCCTCTTGTCCCTTGGTCACCACAATAACGACTACATATTTGAAGTTCTCTTTTAAGTCCTCCTAAAATAGCAGGTATGTCCAGTTTCTTTGACATTTCTTTGTTCGTAGGTCACATTCACCGACGCTTTAATTACCCCTGTGGGTCTCCCTCTGACCCTTGGCAAATTTACCATATTCTTTTTCTTTTTTCCTTTTTTTTTTGATGAGAACAGAAAGATCCAAAGCAGCATATAATTCCAGAAATAATATCTGCATGGTTCTCATTTTTCTTCATGCATTTTTAAATATCTCACTCTGTGGTTTCCTTTACCCTCTGTCCCACACACTGCCTCAATCGATCAACTCACAGGCAACATTAGTCACCTTTTCCATCAGCTGCACGAAGCACTTGGGTAAGAATTTAGGTCCGCTTTCATCAAGACCCATCTCTGGAAGGTTCTGATGATCCCAAACAGAAATTCTTTGCCCATTAAACAATAAGCTGGCCCCCTTTGCCCCTCCCCCCAGCCCCTGGTAACCACCATTCCACCCAAAGTATATCTCCTTTTTAACCTCTGGCTGGAGAGTCCCAGTTATCCTTGCCCTGTCACCTACAGTCCACAGCTTTGATCTTTGTCGATGAGGGAGGAGACACTTGGAAGTGAGAGAAAAGCCCGCACCGGAAGGGAGATGACTAGGGGGCAGGTGAGGAGCTGCCTGGGGTGGGGGGAGGGTAGAGATGGTTATTGAATGGTCCTTTGCTGAAAGCTAATCCCAATCATGTACCACACATGGGGTGGGAAGCCCACCCTCCATCCTCACAACCCTAATGAGTGGACACTTGGTCTTGGCTGCCCAGGACAGGGCCTCCCATCACAAAGCACAAGCAGAAGAGACTGAGCTACTCTGCTCCCTGGATGGGGTGGGAACATTCACTCAGTAGGAAGTGAAGACAAATGTGGTGAAGGGAGGGGGACAGTTGAGGCCCTAGAGTTAGGGTTCTTGCTCAGAGAGGGAGATGACTTGGTAAGCAGATGACCAGGAAGAAGGCCCTTCCTTGAGTGCAGGGGGGTGAACTCAGTGCAAGTCCAGGTCATGCTAATCCTTAACGGGCCAAGCCAAGCCAAGCCAAGGGCTCAGGGGCAACAGAAGTGCACTCACTGCAGAGTGAGAACAGCAAAGTGAGGAAGTGGGGCCATTCTAGGAAGAGTGGTTTCACAGTGTTTAAGTAGGATAAACTAAAAGAAACGTCTCATTCTCAAATCCAATCTCTGGGCTCTGCTATAGTAGGCTGAGAGAGTGTTCAGTAACTTTGTCTTCAATGTTTGCACCTTCTATCACCACTACAGAAGAGCTGCAGGGCACAGGATTTCAATGGATCACTTTACTAATGAGAATAAAAACAAAATCAACATTTAGAACAAAGATGTGGAAACACGACTGAGTTATAGAATTTGCAAGATCTGATTTGTTTTGTTAAATAATGCCATCAGAGGGCAGACACTGTTCACATCAATAATCAAGACTTCCCTTTAAGGAAAGAGAGAGTGTGTCCAAAACGCCGCCCCTTGCACAGTGTGCCCTGCCTGCTTCCCTAGTGATTGATTTAGTTTTAAATGTTTTGCTTTTGCAAGTCAGTGTTGGTATTGGAGCCACCATCTGAGACAAAAGATGAAACAGAAATGGAAGCAAAGGAGGGTGAGGGGGTCAGGGGGTCAGGGGGAGAAAGGAAGAATGACATGAGAAAGGCTGAGAGAGGTGGTGGTTTGAAACTATTTAGCGTATTGATATCGCCTGTAATTCACTAGGACTATTTTGATAGCATTGAGCTCTGACACAAAACTTCACAAAGTTTTCCCTGCAAGATCCAAATTGGGGGTTGAGGAGAATTGTGAATTGGAAAAAGAATTACTGTCTCCTCCCCAAAAGTTTGGAAAGCAAACTAACAAAAAGTGGGGGTAGGGGGGAGACAAATTGAATTGCCTGTCACATTCTTTCCAGTGTGTCGATCTAAGACAAACTTAGAGAGATACTGCTGATGTTGGGAAGTGGGACCTTTTCAAAAATTATAGTTCTTGAAGTTACTTTAACAACTGGGAACAGACACATGAAACTACAGTATGCAAATAATAAAATTCCTCCTTAAACATCACAGGAAAGAGTTGCACCTTTTAGACCAAGGTAATTTGGACTCAACTCTCCAGGTAGTCTGGGTGGAAAACATTTGTCTGGCTTGTGTGAAAGAGCACTACCGTGGGAGACTTCCCAAACCCAGACCAACGTCTGAAGTTTCTGCTGTGCTTGTGTTTACCTCCTCTGGCATGAAAGCTTCCCCAATGTAGCTACAAAAACACTAGTTTGGTCTGAGTACTGTTTTCCATGGTTGAATTAATAAAACTGGATATGGTGAAATGGTTCCTTCTAGCCCTAAAATAAAAAGAAAGGAGGGACAGAGAAAGATGAATAAATGAAATAAGTCAGCTATTAAATAGCCAGAAGCTCACAGGATAGCATTTCTCAGAGTGTCTAAATGTCAAGGTAATGCCATCATTAATGGGGGAAAAAGAATTAAGGAGCGATTCATTTTGGACTTCAGAAGTCCAGAAAATCTGGGTGCAAAAGAATGTGTGGGGAGAGAGGCTAGACTTTCATTCTTATATTCTGCTCACCAGCAAGTACCTCACTACATGCTAAGAAAATGCGAAAGATGAGAAATAAAATAGCAACAAAATATATTGGGTTGCAGTGTTAATTCTTCTCTTAATAACCTCATTATCTTGAAACAAGCCAGCCACATGCCCGTGAGCAATGATCAGGATAGGCTTATTAGGAGCAGTTAATTATCTCTATGCCTTACAGTTCAAAATATAGAACAAAATGGATCCAGAAGCATGGGACAGACTGAGGGATCTCAGAGGGAAGGTGGGGACGGAGGAGGGATGGAGGGAGATTAGTCAAAGAACTTATATGTTTATAAGCATAACCCATGGACACAGACATTGGTCTGGGGAGGCCTGGGGGTGGGGGGGATGCTGGGTGGAGGGAATCAATAGGGGTAAAAAGGGGGCATCTGTAATACTTTCAACAATGAAGATAAAGAAACTTTAAAAAAATAAATAAAAGAAAAATAATAGAACTCATTTTTAAAGACACGGGGAAGCCCTCTTAACAAGCCCCATCTTAGTTGTTTCTCTCTAATTGTGTATTTTGAGGTTTTCTTTGTATGCCCACGGTTGGCCATTTATACCTGGGACATTTTCCTTAAATAAAGCTATTCCCTGGAAAAAGAAAAAAGGTGCCTTTTAACTTCCCACATTCTCTGAGTATAACATCATCTTGTAAAGTATGGAAGTTCAATTTGTCATTCTTGCCCTGTTTCCGGAGGTCTGTACCTAAGAGCTTGGGCACGTGGGGTGAGAAGAGGCAGGGAGGCTGTTCCCACGGTTAGCATGAACTTGTTAAAGGAGCAAAGCCACCAGGCCGGTCTCTACCTCTTCCTGCGTACAATTTGGGCGCCACGCCTCTGCGGCTGTGCCCAACCCCTGGCTCCGCTGACTGGGTTGCTCCCAGGCCCTCTGCTTGTCTGGCTTTTGCCTTCCCCTTCCACCTGTCCGGAGCCGAGCGGCCGCTCACATCCCAGCAGCACTGGCTCCTGCTTGCAGTGCCTTCCACCTGAAGGCCGGGAAAATGGTTCTCGCTCCCTGCAGAAGCCCCAGGCCCACGGCTGTGTAGAGAAGACAGAGGGTCCTCAATAAATGCATTTAATTGAACAAAATGGAATGGAGAGAGGAGACACCAGCAAGGAGCAGGGCCCCAAAAAGGGACATCTGTAATATTTTAAACAATAATAAATTAAAAATAAAATAAAATAATAAAATGCAAAAAATAAATAAATAAATAAAAAGCTTAAAAAAAAAAAAAGGAGCAGGGCCCCGCCCTCAAAGCGTTAGGTAGAGGCACCGGGAGGCCACCCACAGCAGGAGCCCACCTGTGGGCTCAGACAGACTCCTGCCCAAATGCCTTTTAAAGGCCACTTGACTACATAGAATATTCCTCTTTCCAAAGAACCTGGAAAGGCTTTCTTCCCCTCATGTGTTTGGGTCATCCTTACAAGGTAGTAGTGGGCAGGAGCTATCCCTGCTTTACAGGTAGAAAAACAGAGACCCCCAAGAGGTTACATTGCTTGCCCAGAATCACGATCCATGAGAAGGCCCACCACCCCGGCCAACGCTGTTTTCTGCAGATGTGGTGTCTTCTAAAGGTATTTATCACTTTTTTCTTTCTGAATTAAACTAATCAAGATGAAACTCTTAAACAGGTTTTCGACATCAGAGGCCATGATAAAGTATAGCCACCGCGCTGTGCCCAGCTCTGCTGATCCGATTAAGATAGGGGCCTCGGCTCTCGTTAGACTTTTACACTGTCTTGAGCTCATATTAAAATCTGCTGCACTGCCATTTGTTTTGGTTGTAAAGATCTGACCCTAAGCAAGAGTGAAATGAATGAGGTTGGAGGACAAGGGGGGGGGGGGTTGACGCAGAAGGAAGTTCCTGAGAAGAGAAAGGGTCAGAGGGGCCGAGCTCGGCTGCGTACAAGTCATAAAAGGCAGTGCCGGACACAGCTCCCAAGGCCTCATTACCTAATTATGTTGAATTACATGCTCTTGGCCGACTGGAAGTGAGAGGCAGGGCGCATACCTCAGACAATCCAGTAGCCAGCAACTGGAGAAATGTGGCTGGAGACACGCCCGCTCTCCGTGCCCAGGCCCCGGGCCGCTGAGCGTCAAGCCCAGGTGCCCATTCGCCTGTCCCCTGCCCGAGGGAACCTGGTCATCAGGCAGGCTGTGACCTTCAGGGGAAGCTTGCTTTCAAAGATAAGGCAGCATCTCCTCTTTGCTGCTTAATAGCGGGCTTTGCTAAATCTTCTCTTTACACTTAATTTGCACTGGGCCTGCTGCACCGCAGGGAAGCCTTTTGAAGGCTAAAACCTTCTTCCAGCCCCTTAGGTTGTTAGGCTTCCTGTGGCCGGGGAGCTGTGCCCACCCAGTTTGAACTCAGGAGCCGGGAACACTCAGGGACTCTCTGGGTGCCTGGCCCTTGGGGACCATTAGGTCAGCATCAGCCAGCAGGACAACCTGGTCCCTCCTCTAGGCCTGCGAGGTTCCATTATCTCCACTGGAATAACTGAGGCAGTGCGGGTGGGCTGGCTGATGAGGGAGGCCCAGGGTCCTGTCCGTCACTGAATCTGTCCCCAGTGCTCAGTGGGATACAACTGTGAGCTCAGACCAGGGCCAGTCGGAGGAGAGGAAGAACCTGAGATCTTCCAACTTGTATGCCCACAGTTTGCCATTTATACCTGAGACATTTTCCTTAAATAAAGCTATTCCCTTGAAAAAGAAAAAGGTGTTTTTTAACTTCCCACTACACTATCTTGTAGTGTATGAAAGTTCAGTTTGTCATTCTTGCCTTGTTTCTAGAGCTCCTGTACCCCCGCCTCCAAAGCACAGTGACAAGGGAACCTATGCAAATGAATCCCTGGGCAAGAGAGTGCCCAGAACTCACAGTTAGCAACTTCATACATCCAGAGTCGAAAACCCTAAATTTGAAAAATTTCCATTATTATCAGAAAGTCCCTGCAGCTGAAGAAAAGGCAGATTCCTAAAATGCCCAATCAGTATCAAACAAGCAGGGCTTAAAATAATCAGACAGAGTATAAAGTACACGATAGTCTTCCACTAGGTCACTCCCAGAGTCCTGTGCGGGTTGGGTTCAAATTATACAAAAATGTGCAGTGAAATATTTCTGTTAAAATACCCATGTCTTACCTCTCAAGTTCTTTCTTTCAATACAAAGTCTGATTTTTTAATTTTTTTTAAAAGAACTATCAGGTCAAATGGCTTCTCATTAAAAATAACTTCAACTTTTCATAAGATTTGAGATTAGTATTCTAGAAAGAAATGAAGCTTTTGCCCAAATATTTCAAATTCTGATCTCTCCATAGCTAAAATAACAAAATTAAAAATGTCTTTCTCAAGGGCAATTACACTACCTTGGAAATGAAGGTAGATTTTAAAGTAATTGTTCGTTAGAAGGAGCCTAAGTACTGAAAAGAAATGAAAAAAACATTAAACTGGAAAATATCTTACCTTGAGAAGTTGAGGAAATGAACATGTCGAGTAAATAAATAGGGCTGTTCGGCAGTACTTATATTTTTAATCAGTTCCATCTATTAAAAAAAGTACAAAATTAGCATATGTAGGATCTAATTTTCCAACTATATTAAGCTAAAGGTTATCTCCCCCACTCCTTTCACCCTCACTTACTGCCTCCTGGACCAGAGCCAAACAGCTGTGCTTTGTGCAACATTTATGAACTTTATTTAACGCTTCTTACTGAACTAAACAGTGCTCTCCAGATTTATAGTCCTGTATTTAATTTAGTTGATTGCTACCATGAAAACAATGTGACAGATTAATTCATTTTAACTGGAGAAGTCAGTGTATTGCTGTTCAAAAATGCAAATAAGAAAAATGCCTTTAATTCCTTCCATTAAAATCAAATCAAGATGAAATTAATCATTATTTTATATTTCTATAATGATATTTCTGGGAGATGCAGAAATATTTGAAACTAGTTCTGCAGAATTTTAAAGTGGGAGTAAAATGAGGCACTGCATCATTATTTTTCTCTCGGAGCATAAACATTTACAGTAAAGCAAATATTTCATAGGAAAACACAGCCCCCTCCCCCAAACTTGGGTATTGGTGGGTGGTCATCTGAATTGCTTATTTACAGTTATCAGCAAGGCAAAACGTAGTTTATATTCATATAAACTAACATTTATGGTCTTCTGGAACATGTCACGATACGGAAAACGTTTAGTAAAATGTTAGAAATTCCAAGCATTCTTATGACTCCCTGACTTCCTGAACTCGCCTTTCCTTAGATTTCCTAATTGGCCCCATCAAAACGGCCACACTGTGGAATTTTTAAGAGGCACACTGAGAGAGGTACATCCCAAGTCCAGCATTTCATATTTTATGAATTAGTTCAAGTTGAAGACTGGAAACAAAAATGGGCATTCAGGTGTCAGCCACGGTGGCAGCAGCAATAAAACCCAATCTGGAACCCCAGGCTGTCTCGGTGGGAACAGAGAACCCGGCCTGGCCTTGTTCCCTCATGTCTAGCGCAGGCTGACACACGCTCAGCAAGTACCTGTTAAATAGATGGACTCCAACGGGTACACGCTTTATAGGCACTACGCTTGGATGTCAAGGCCTGAGCCTTCTGTTAGACAGTCACACTCACAGTGATTGAAGATATGAAATTGAATTTTAAAAGTAAATGACTTGCAGTTTCAAAACCCTGTGCTTCTGTTAGTCAGCGGCAGGCCCGGTAGGTAATGGTCTGCCGACGCTTGAGAGTGAAAGGAAACTGAATTCTGCCTCTTTACCTACTGTTTAGCCCCTCCATTCCCCACTCCACATGCGCTGGTGCTTGTTTTTGGTAATAAAACTTGTTGCTTGGCCACATTGCAAGTTTTGATTTTTGATGGGTCTACCAATAGAATGATCGATTTGGAAGCACAACCAAAGGTCCCTGAGGATGTCTGCTCAGAAACATTACTCTTTACTGTGTGTATGCTTAATATAAACTCCACTTAATGCCTTAATCTCCAGAATATTTTTATTCAGATATTTCGCTGCACACACAAGAGTAATATGAGAAATCCCCCTGGTATTATACAAGAAGACTGGAAAAACAGGTCACGAGTAAAAGTATTCTTTCATATATTCAACATTATGTTATATTCCCTACACACATGTCAACGTGTTACACTTAATGGAAGAACAGCAGTGGTTAAATTCTGAGAACAGTGTCACAATAGTCATAAAGCTGTCTATTTCACGGGGAAGGATTAGCAGTGACAATGCATAACTCTTTCTAGACGTATCTTTAAACACAGAATAAAGGTATTAATGTTCATGTTTATTGCATTAGTGCAGTGGAGTCAGAGTTCACTTCAGCTCTCATACCTTGTCACTGCACAGCAAATTGTAAAGCCACTTAGGAAGTACCACAAGCACAGGCTTGGGGCATTCTGTTCAAGGTGTCACTTGGTTGTTTTCACAAATACTAAGACTTTCCCCATTTCTAGTGACAAGTAATGGCCTTCTGAACCCCTGCTGCCCATCACCTGAGTTACCCAGCTTGGTCCTACCACTGTTGCTCCTGCCTGAGTCTTATCTGCATGAGCAGCATCCTGGATGGCAATGCGCTACCCAAAATCATGATTTCCCTGGCTCAGGCAGGACCACTGCTGGCCTTTGTACTAATTCCACTGCATACATGCATTCATCATTCATCATTCATTGATTTTCAGCATTTACTGAGCACTTACTAAACCCGAGATCAAAACATGAATAAGGTCAGTGGGAAGATACTTAAAGACAAGACAGTGGAATGTGTCCTAATGGTGTCCCCAAACCTACCATGACTCAAACCACACTGTTGGTCTCGGCCCATTTTTACTCCTTAACCAGCTTATATCATCTCTGAAGAGTCTGTTTCTGGTGAACAGTACTCTCTCTAGTCTCACATTTGATCTGGGTCTTTCCTGAATTTCCATTTTCAATCCCTTGCTGAGTCACATTAATTTTACCTTTGCTATCTGACTCTCAAGACAGCAGTCCTGTGGCCAAACGAGACCCCTCCCTGTGCCTTCCTTACATCATGTCCAAGCCTGACCATAGGCTCAAGCTTCCTCTTCTGGGATATTCTTCCTGTTCTCTTTGCAGGTCTTAATCCTAAATGCTCTTTACATTTGACTAAAATGACAACCTCCAACAGCACCTTTCCGGGTCTCCCCTTTCGTTCAATATCCACTGATTTCCAGCTCTGTGTCAGGCAATGCACTGCTTGAGGCTGTGGCTATAGAGATAAAATATTTTGTTCTTGCTCTCAGGAAGCTCAGGTCTGTGGACCAGGTGGATTAGTGGGCAGGTATCGTCACGTGATAACCACCATGGGGTGGACGGCGCAGAGATGAGGCCCCTATCCCTGCCCGAAGGTGGAGAGGTAATATTTCCCCAATAAGATGTTGCTGAGTGGTTTTCAAGGACCCAGAGGAGTTAGCAAGTGAAGAAAGGGACCCCTGGCCTTGCAAACAGCGTGAACAGCAGATATAAAGGACAAAACACAAAATGACATGGATATTAAAACTACCAGGAGTTCCGTGTGCCAGAGGTCAGGCATGGGATCAGCACGACTGGAGAGGAAGGTAGGACCCAGGTAGTTGAGGGCCCTACAGGTCACATGAGGGATGCTGACATTTACCCAGTGGGGAATCCACAGTCAGAAAGGATTTTCTTTTTTTCCTAGATCTGAGGTCAAGGTGAAGAATATGAAGAATAAAGGTAAGGATCAGAGAGAGAAAGCTTAGCTGGGAAGACCAGGCAATAATCCTGACAGGAAATGATGAAGTCATGAACTAAGACAGCGCTTCTTACCGTGGTCCCCAGAGCAGCAGCATCAGCATCCCGTGGAAACTGGTTAGAAATGCACATTCTCAGGCCCTACCCAAGACCTACTGAATTAGAAGAAACTCTGGGGTTTCAGCTCATCCAAGAGATTCTAAGGCATAAATGTCCGAGAACCACTGAAGGAGGTTAGTGGAGGTAAAGCCGGATGAAGAGGCTCAGGGACGTTAGGGGAGAGTTATCTGCTGACCTTGGCGTCCAGCTGGTGGCGGCCGGGAAGGAGGGCCCGGATCTGACCGCACGGGGAGACCCCTTCGTGGAGATGGGGATGCTGCTGGGGAGACAACCCGGCTGCACGAGACAGGGAAACGGGCTTGGTCTTGAACATTTTCGGCTAGAAGTGGCGTCACCTTCTTTCACTTCCCAGGACATGCACTTTTCCTGTTATACTATAGTTGGGTTTTTGAGCTAGCTTCAAACCAGATTGTAAGCTCCCTGGGGGCTGCGGTCAGGTTTGATTTACCCCCCAGAAAACCAAGCCCAGGTACCTGCATGGACCATGTACCCCATAATTGTTTATGTGATGAAGATGCCCCCATTAGAAAAATATTTTTGGAGCCAGGAAATGTACAGTTCACTGAAGTCAGAATGAGTCCGGCCTTTCTGGGGCAAACCTGTCCATCCATCACCCCAGTGGAGCTGCCAGTTTTACTGTTACAGCATCTAGGACATAACAGCAAACAAACTACCATTTAGAGTGGTTCCTGGGCTACACACTGTAACTAGAAGCTACTGTACCTAAGAAGCTCTTTATACACATGCTGTCATTTTACCCTCAAATGACTCCACGAGCTAAGCATTATCACCCACATTTACAGGTCAAGAAGCTGAGGACAGAAAGGCTACATAGATGGTGGAAGGCCTCACTGCTAGAAAAAAGTGGAGCCAGGATTCAAATCCAAGTATGTCTGGCACCAAAATTCCTGTTCTTTAGCACTGAGCTGCAGTCTCCTCACCATTCCCACTGTTAGTGATCTATATATAACCCCTTAAAATGGGAGGGAGGGGTTGGTTAGCAAAATAAGTCTGGAGAATAAAGAGGGTTTATAGGGATATAAATTTTCTACCTTTCATGTGATTTGCTTAAAATTGAAAGGAAGTTATAACCGGTGGGAAAGCATTAATAATAAAAAATAAAAGCATTGAAATATCAGAGAGAATATTTTTTAAAAGTTCTAGGTGGGAAACAGCATATCTTATAACAGGAGCAGGAATGAATTTAAAATGCTAAAAAAAGGGAGAGAGATAACTATGTAATGGGATGTATCTTAAGGAAGGAGTTAAATCACAGTGCATCTGAGAATGAGATAGAATTGAGGTTTTTAAAAGAGGTGAGAGTCAAACAGAATTTATAATCAGAGGATATGCTGGGAAGTAGTTTCTAATCTTTTGCTTTCAATCTAACTGGGAAGGTAGAGCAGGAAACCTTTGCCTGCAGTTCTACAGGCAGAGCCAGCTAGAAAAAGACTTTGCCCTTGACTTCTTTAGGTAATACTTGCCAGGACTCACAGTAATGACCCTACTCTGGCCTGAATTCTTGTGTGCTTCAGGAACAGCTGGATCTAGATGTCCTATAATTTGGCAAAACATCTTCAATGAAAGAAAAGACATGTTTTTAACACATCAAAGCCCAATAAGAAGTAGCTCAGAGAAGACCTCCGTGGCCCTCTAACCTCAGAGGCTGGGGGATGGCTGTAGGCTTAGGTGACCTTTCCCTCTACCTCCTCCATGGGGAAGCCCTCCTGGTAGGAGAGGGGGTGGTCTTCCCACCTTTGGGGCTGTGTAGTCAGTGCAACAAACAATGCATGTGAGGAAGACAACGTCCACCAGGGGGCGGGATGACATGAGCAAGGCAAAGGGGCCGGGTCTGAAGAGCAGAGAAAACCAATCTCCCTGCTACAGCTGGAAAGAGAGGGGAAAATGCTTTACACTTTCAGGCCTTGTTGCTTCTACCTCTTTTTCTCCCTTTTCTTTCAACAGAATTTCTGCAAACAGACTCAGCTTTTGCCAACAGGATTTCAAGATAAGTCCTTGTTTGCAGAGCTGGGTGAACGCATCCCCATGACCTGGAAAATTTCTTGGTTTGATTCCAAGGTTCAGTGCGCGCAGCTCCGATACCCGCGGACACTGTCCCTCCTGCTCTAAAGTCAGGGAACCCTGAGGGTCATTCTGAGGAGACTTTTCCAAAAGGTCTCAAGCAAGAGTAAGCTTCCTGAGGATACATGCGCAGGCTCCTGAGGAGACACCACTCAGGAAGACTTCAGGGGACACGCGATGTCTTCAGAGGTTTGAGGGACTCTCAGGAGAAAGAGGAATTTTTCTTGCTTTGTGGCAGATTCACTTCAGCAAAAGGAAAACTTTCTAATAATTAGAACGTTTATGCAATGTCCCCTCACTAGAACTGTGAGTGGGGATCCCCTCAAGAGTTTGTCCCCCAAAGACACAAGTCCCTGAGCTCCACCGTTGAGCGTCGAACTCAGTATTTTGCAGTAGGACCTAGAAACATGTGTTGTGAAAATGTCCCAATAGATTTTGATGTCCATCGTGGTTGAGAATCGTTTTCTAATGGCTCCCTGCCGCCCCCCGGATAACGTTCCCATTCTTCAGCCTCGTGTCCCATGTCCTCCAGGATCTGACCCAACTTCACTTTCGAGCTTTCCTCTCCCCCATTCTCCTGAACACTTGCTGCCTGTAAAATGGAGCGATCAGGCTTTCTTAATGCTGTTGCCTAAAGGATTAGAAATAAGATGCACATATATCTGGTGTGTTGTCTGGGGCTCGATAGACAGCAAAATGGTAGGTCCCCAGTAAAGAGCCATCAGAATGAATGACGGAACAATGACAAGATCTACTGCAGAATGAATGGGTGACCCTTTTCCGCTGAGTGAAGACCGGCTGATCCTGCCTTAGGAAGGCCGGGGAGGGATCCCTGTGGCCTCTCGACCTTTTCCAAGTCTGCCTGGTTTCTTTTGGTGAGTTTTATTTCTTAGAGTTGCACTGCTTTATAGCCACGGCCAGACGTAGAACTGACAGGGAGAAGAGCAATGGGAAAGTGAAGTTTAAAACACTGTAAAGAAATTCTGTTTTTGACTAAGAGGCCAAAGTGATCTAGAGCACGTGGGCATAGGTAGTTAGCATGGAGCAGATGCTGTTTTCAATTTGAAATCCTAAGAAGCTTCAATATAAATAAAATAGTGGAAGTATTTGCTTTCTTGATCTTTTGGGCTCCCATGCCAACAATTTTTGCCTTTCTCCAACAAGAATGAAGTAATTGTGAATTCCCACGTCTGTGATATGCCTGTGACACTTTGACCTTCATTGTCCTGAGAGCAATGTTCTGAAGAACTGCATTAGACCATTAACAAAGATGGTTATGAGGTTATGAACCTTTGGGAAGTCACACTTCGTGTCTTCTGGAAAATAGTTCCTTATCTTTCAAATTGTATGCAGTCTCCATTTTCCAAGAGATTATCTAAACCAGCCCAAGAAATCGAAACCTGGTTTTAGAGCATAAATGAAATGATGTCACCACGGGTTTGCTTTATATGCCCTGCAGAGGTCCAGCATTGGCCTGCAGCAGCTGTCCTTGCTTTTCTGTTGGGGTGGATTTTCCTCAAATAGTAACTTCAGAGGTATTTCTATGTCTTTAAGGGCAGATGCAATGGGATTTTTATAGGCATTCTAACAGTTGGTGTCTGTATTCCCTTCCCTTTTTAATAATCCCTGCAGTGTCTTAGTTTATTAAATAAAATTTTCAATTTAGTACACAGAGAAAGAGAGAGAGAGAGAGAGAATATGTGTGTGTGTGTGTGTGTGTGTGTGTGTGTGTGTGTGTGTGTTGACAGTTACCCTCTAGTGAGAAATGTATGTATGCCCATGAATTTGACTCTGGCCAGAGAGGTGCCCTGGTGTATGAATGAAACAGTAGAGATAGTTCAAGTCTTACAAGTGAAGACCATTCCAAAGTTCACTTGTAAGTCAGTAGTTTGGAACTTGGATCACAGTTGCTCATAAAATAAATGTTCTACATGGGGGAGAGTCTTGGGCCAGCCCACAGGAGCCAGCCTCTTCTGCACCTGAAGTAAGAGTGTTATTGAGTCCAGAGAACACGTTTCCATGGGAACACGTTCTCAGAGCTCTACTGTAACGCCGAGAGCTGACTTCAAAACTTCAACTCGTCTCCTAAATCACTCCCCCAACCCTTTCCTTTAATAAATTACCGAGAAGAGGAGCTATTCATACCACAAATTATTTCTTGAATATATTAGGTTAAAATAATATTTTCCCCCGCTTGTTTTATGCACTTTGAAACTTTAGTAAAAGGATACATATAATAAGGAAAGGAGTTTCTTTAAACATTATTGAACTACCTCAAACCTGGTTTCTTGTCATGCCGGTTTCCTGGCTCTCTCTGCGTGTCACTGCCCGGTCAGCTGGCTGCACAGAGGCAACTGTCGCTGTCGTTTGCTTTAACATCGAAATTGCTTATTTGTTTTTCCTACTGTATCTTTCCCTTTCCCTTGAGTTTTTAAAACTTGCCTTATAATTTTATAGGAATCTGGAGTAACTAAGTAATGAAATATATTCTAGGTCACGCTGACCACAGGAATCAGAAACGTTTCCACGGCACTATACACAGATTCTGCTAGAAGTTGTATAAATATATCACAGAATCACGGGGCTGGAAAGAACCCTAAGAGATTGTCTAGTCTATTCCCTGGCTTCCAGACAAGCCAATCATTCCAAACAGATGAGAGCTAACTTCTATTTTAGAAGACAAAGATGACTTGGTCTTTAACCCTCTGTCTAGATGTAGCAATCTATACACCTTTAGTAAATTACTGTTAATTTTTCATCTAAATCCTTCCCTTGATAGTCGCAAATGTATTTTACTTTCTCCAGAGGGTTCCTCATAGGAAACAAAGTAGGTGTATTTGTGTACCATCACACAGCATATTTAAATGTTGTATTTGTGCTCTCTCTCCTAGGGCATTCCTGAGCCCCTCAGTGTCTAATACTCTAGTTACCTTGCTGTGTTGTTTGTACCCTGATCAATCGATAGATATCTCCATCCCACTGGTTCTGTTCTCTAGAAAACCCTGGCTTATCCTGATGGCTACTCACCCATCCTAAGTATCCAAAGGCACAGAAGGAACTTTGTGAGACAAGCTAACAAACTTGACCCTGTAAAATGACCTTGAGAGCACTAGGCCTAACTCAGCTGCATCAGCAAAGCACCCCAGTGGAGACTGTTGGCTCTGCTTTTGTATCAACTTGTAAAGTAGAATCTGTCTGCATAGCTTCCAGGCAGAGTATAGACCCAATTCTACCACCAGAATGTCTGCTTGCATGGCTCTGCTATACGATGGCAGAACTGTTCCTGAGAATTGGGATCTTCTTTTGCTGAATATGCCGAAAGCTGCTTTGGAAGCTCAAGATGCCCTGAGCTGATCATAACAGGAAGCTTATGTCCCCATCAACCAATCAGATTTCTGGTCCAAAAAAAGGTTTTTCTCTTATTATAACCATAAAGACCTGGGATACTTGTGAGCAAACACAGAAGAAGAAATGTTAAAATAAAGTTTTCTTATTTTTGCCGTCAGGATGTCAGCATTATTTACAGCTCAGCGGTGCGACTATTTGAGATCGATGCACTGCTACTTTTAGCGAAATAGACAACGACAGGTGTACACCGTCCTTCGGTCTAACAAAAGTATCCCTTCTGGGAAACTTCCCGGCTTAAAGACCAGAGCACTTAACTGAAACTTCCTTCCACACTCTGGCAAAAATACAGTAGGAAATTGCAACTGTGGCGCCCATCCGTCACGGGTTTGAAGGATGTGCTACAGGCACCCGCTAATTACACAAATGAACGGAAGCAAAGCACAGTTTCGCCGAGGCCAAGGACAACTTACTTGTTCATTTTTAGTAAGCCTGGTTTTGTTGTGAATGTCTGACGTGACCAAATTAAATCCGTGCTTCTCCGACAAGATTCTCAGAAGCAAGACCACAGTGCGACTCCCGCACTTGCCTACCCTGTTGTACACCACCTGGCTCGGGAAGGGCAGCACCTGGGAAGGAACGAGAGAGGAAACGTGAAACTCGGGGGTTGAGGCACGCAGGACGCTTCCCGCAACCACCACAGTAAATGTCTGACCGACTGAAATGCGAAGGATCTGCGTGAACGTGATGGGAGAGTGGAAGCGACGAAGTCGTCTTTGCCTTCACGGTGTAGCTCGGGGGAAAAGCTGGGCTGTCTCGCTGCCTACACTAACTCCAAGAACTGGTCAAATTTCCACCTAGAAGGTTGGTCGTGGAACTTTTTTTCCCTTAGGAATAAAGTATATAAATATGTGCTTTAATGATGATATTTTTTGCAAGTTATATTACGCTTTGTTAGAACTTAAGTATAGAGTGCTCAAGGGAAAACACAGTAATTTTAAAAGTTGAGACACAATTTGCATACAATAAAATTCGCCCGTTAAAACTGGACCATTTAGAATATTCACAAAGTTGTGAACCATCACCGCTATCTAATTCCAGAACACTTGGTCACCCCAAAAGAAGCTGTACCCATTAGCAGTGGCTTTTCATTCCCTTCACTACTTTGGCCCCTTGAAACCATTTATCTACTTTCTGTCTCTCTGGGTTTGCCCGTATCACTCTAGACATCACTTATAAACGGAATCATAAAACATGTGGCCTTTCGTGTCTGGCTTCCTTCACTGAGCATAATGTTTTCGAGGTTCATCAGTGTTGTAGTAGGAATCAGTAAGTGCTTCATTCCTTCACATGGCTGAATAATATTACAGTGTATGGCTAGACCACATTTTGTTTATATATTCATCAGTAGATGGACATTTGAATTGTTTCCACTTTTTGGCTACAAAAATGATGCTACAAACATTTGCGTATAAGTTTTTATGTGGACATATGTTTTTGATTCATCTGGAGTATACCCTGGGAGTGAAACTGCTGGATCATACGATAACTCTGTGTTTAATTTTTTGAAGAACTGCCAAACTCTTTTTAATACAGCTGCACCGTTTTATATTTCCACTAGCAAAGTATGAGACTTCCAGCTTCTCCACATCCTTGCCCCCACTTGTTATTGCCTGGTTTGTTTTTTAATTACGGCCATCCTGATGGATGTGAAGTGGTGTCTCACCGAGGTTCAGATTTGCTTTTCCCTGATGACTAATGACGGTGTGCATATTTCATGCACTTATTGCCTATCGGCCATTTGTATATTTACTTTAGAGGAATGTCTATTCAAATCCTCTGCCCGTTTTAAAATTGGGCTATTTGTCCTTTTATTGTTGAGTTTTATGGGTTCTATATTTAGTCTAGATTTGCAAATATATGATCTGTAAATATATTCTCTCATTCTATGAGTTGTCTTTTTTTACTTTCTTTGATAGCATCCTTTGAAGAAGAAAAGTTTTTAATTTTGATGGAGTCCAATTTGGAGTCCTTTGGTTGCTTGTGCTTTTAATATCATATCTAAGAAACCATTGCTTAACCCAAGGTCACAAAGATATACACTTATGTTCTCTCCTAAGAGTTTTATAGTTTTAGTGCTAACATTTAGGTCTTTGATTAATTTTGAGTTAATTTTGGGTATGGTGTGAGCTAGTGATCTAACTTCATTTTTTACATGTGAATATTCATTTGTCCCAACACCATTTGTTGAAAAGACTATTTATTCTTTCTCCGTTTAACTGTGAAATGAAAACCCACTAACCATAAATGTGTGGGTTTATTTCTGGACTCTCAATTCTATTCCATCGATCCTCATGCCAGAACCACAGTCTTGATTACTATTGCTCTGTGATAAGTTTTAAAATCAGTAAAAATGAGTCCCTCCAACTTTGTTCTTCTTTTTCAAGATTGTCTGACTATTCTGGATCCCTTGCATTTCCACATGAATTTTAGGATCAGCTGGTCAATTCTGCAAAAAAGGCAGTTGAGATTTTGAGAGGGATAGTGCTAAAAACTGTGGGTCAACCTGGGGGCTACTGCCATCTTAATAATATTAATCCATGACAGAGGATGTCTTTCTACTTATTTAGTTCTTTAATTTGTTTCATTGATGTTTTGTAGTGTTCAGTGTATAAGTCTTACACTCCTTTTATTATTTTTGATGTGATTATAAAAGGAATTGTCTTCTTAATTTCATCTGGGATTGATTTTTCATTAATAGATATACAATAGATTTTTTTAGATTGATCTGGTACCCTGCATTCTTGCTGAACTCATTTATGAGGTCTAATAGTTTTTGAGGGGTGGATTTTTTAGGGTTTTCTACATACATGATCATGTCATCTGCAACCAGAGAAAGTTTTATGTCTTCCTTTCCAATACAGATGCCTTTTATTTCTTTTTCTTTTCTGTTGTTCAGTTATAATGATCTTGATAGACTAAGAAGCCATTATGAAAAGCATCTGATTAAATATTTATATCCCCAATAAAGATATTATTTCCATTTTGAATGCTAGCCTTGAGCAACAACTGACAAATGATATTCCCAAGTTTCCTTCATTCAGCACATATTAATAACAGAAGGCCATAAAAAGGCCCAAAGCTAAAGAACATAATAAAATATACACGTAAACATATCCCAAACTGCCTACACTATGTGATTTGAAATTTTGTCCTGTAATTATAGGTTTATTTATTTTTCTGACATATTTTATATGCAGAGTATCATTTCATAGATTTGGAGCTTAAAGGCTAATTGTCATTGGAGTAAAATATAAAATCTTTATCACTCATTTAACAGTCAGTCTTTAGGGCCAATCAGTACCTTCTATTAGGTGTCCTCACAGTGCCTAGAACACACCTATAGAGCCTCAACAGACATTGGTTGGTTCTTGGCAGCTTGGGGGATTTAATGGAGTGTTGAACACTAATTAACACAATGATTCTGCTAAAATGTGAGACCAGGAGAATCTTCAAATACAGCTGACCTTTCTGATCAAATGCTAATAAAAGTCATCAAGGTAAAAAGATAGTCATTATAATAGGTCATTTTACTTATGGTTCAGTTGGTGAGTATCCAGGTAGTCAGATAAATCATTTAATTCTTCGGTATGAGATCATGACCCAGGGAAGTAGAACTGAGCTTTATGATTAATGCATTGATATTAACAGTGTTTGTAAGTTGGGTTTCCATAGTAACCAGGCTGGGGTACAGACCATGGTTATGACAGCTGCCAAAGTAAACACAAATTTTAATTTCTTGGGAGAAATAAACTGCTCAAAAATTGGGGTGAATGCATTTTCCCTTGTCTTCTAGCACAGCATAGAACAGCAAGGGAGAATTCATCATGAATGAATTGATGACCCAGAAGATGTGATTACCACATACTACGTACTTTCTTCTAAGAGTGCAGGTGTATCTTAGGAGATTTAAATGAAGAATTGAAGCACTTACTTAGAAACCATAGGTGAAAACATTTAATTTCTCCTGAATTTCTTGGGTAATCAATACAGTAGCAGGCTTGGTATTTATCTACTCCCTTTTGCTAATAGCTAAAGATGTCATTTAACTTTAGGTTGTTTGTTAGTTACATTTTAAAAATATTTCATTTCAATTCTTTCATTAGTCTTGTGGGAAGCTCTGAACTAATGGTTATAAATATTTGTTATATAAAAAGAACATATAAAAACAAAAAATCACTGCATCATTCACACAGCTCTATCTACAATAATATGTAACAAGAAAGGAGAGCTTAACATCCCCACTGTGGCTTTGTTTTTACCATTTCTTTCAACACTAACATACAGCTACAGAGCATGAACACACAGCTTCAGGAATCAGTCTTGGGACTTTTGAAGACATAGTGTGCACCATCACAAACATGAACCCCTCTCAAATTGACGGTGAGGATTTTAAGTCATTTTTTAAAAGAACCCTGTGGCATGCCCTTGAAATTGGCACATTTAGGCAGGCCAAATCAATGTGTTGATGTTTAATAAGGTGTTAAGATGAACAACAGCAACAAGTTGATTCCTCCCTGCCTTTGGTAGAATTATAGATTTGCTCCTGGAGGTCTGCTTTAAAAGTCATTGTCATCTTTTATTGGAAGTGTACTTTCTGGAATGATGGTGTACTTTCTGATTTTCATGGAGCGGTGACCCTGACCCTGTCCTAGGCTCTATGCCACATAAACCCTTTTAATCCCTGGATCAAACAGCATAATTGCCTTCGCTCTAGCTGTGTATTTCTCTAGGAGTTCATATTATCAAATAATTTAAACACCATTAATAGCACTTACACGACTCCCCTGTGTGTCCCACTCTTCCCATAGATCACAGATTCACAGAATAACAGAGTTTGGGGTCCAGAAGCAACTTAGAATAATCCCCCATCCACCCCTCCCCTTGTCACCCCGCACCACCACCCTGTGTCACCCACCCCAGCCCGATCTGTGTTTGACTTGGCCAGCGCTTTCCTTTACACTGTCTTTTCACCCTCCCAAGTACTCTGTGAGATGCGTGTTAGGGCTATTTTTAGATGTGTAAACTACATCTGGCAGTTTCCGGGTCACAAAGCTAAATAAAGTGGAACATAACCACCAAAGCCCAGTTCCCAGTTCTCCCGACCCCTAAGGCCACACTCTATATAACCAACTATAACATCAAAGGGTGGAAAAAAGATGTTTAGTTTGACTTTTGTGACAGAGATACTATTTCCTTTTGTTACGTCTTCCACATATCCAATCTCATTAAACATTATTTTTCAACAGTCACCTATCACTGGCCATTACTGATCCATCACCCAGGCCCCGGGATGCGCAGGCAGAGCCCGCAGGAATCCATCAGCCCGCCCCTCTCCTCCCTGAGGATGTAAGAAGCTACTGGAAGCCCAGCGTGTCAAAGCAGCTCATGGGAGAAGAGCAGGAGGAGGGCGCTTTCCCTTCACGCCCTCCCCTGATCGAGCACAGGCCGTCTCAGCTGCCTCGGACACTGAACCACTTCCACTGGGAAAGGAAGAAACAGAAAGCATTCTTCACAGCAAACTGGGTACGAAATCCTAAATGTACTTGAAATGTGTAGCAAGACAATACCCTCCAATGACAATGACTGTAAAAGGACTTCTAAAGACCTCTTAAGATCGATCTCAAAATCCTCATTTTCTTCAATAGATACTGGCCAATTGTCAAGCAGAAAACTACACCCCAACTTAAACTTTCCTAGTGTCATTTGCACACAAATTTCAAATGCTACTCTTTCTTGGGTGTCTTATAAAACCCTTCTCCTCAGTCTCTTCCCAAATGAATCTTCATTCTTGACAGCTATGGTTATAGGAATGTTATGTCTGTGGTTTTTATTTTATGGTCAACTTGTAAAAGCGAAGGGAGCTCCAAAATATTTCACTCTATGAATTATATATTTTTATGTCGCCTGCCTTGTAAGTTCTGCACATGCCACAAATCCCCAGGGCCTGACAGGCTTGTGGGGAGCATGCCAAATTAACAGAAGTCTTTCCAAAATCCTGAGCACAACAGTAACTACCACCAGATGATATCCACAATTTCAGTAGCTTATCCCAGCTTTGAAATGGGGAGGAGAAAAAGGCAACTTTCTAGGTAAAAAGCAAAGTTGGTCTGGACCAAGACTTCCACAGTCTATGACTATAGGACTCTCTGGGGACTGGTCTTATTGGAAGAATTAACATCAATCCTGCTTTTAAATCTTCGCAAAATGATACTTAACATAGTATGTTACAAGCTGTGGTTCCCAAATGGCTATATATTCGAATTACCTATGAACTTTAAAAACTAAAGACTTCTGGGCCCCACTCTAAGACTAACTGAAACAGAGAGTCTAAGATGTGGGTCAGGAGTCTAGCTCTAAAGAGCTCCCTGGGGGACCTGTGACCACTCAGTCTGTTTCAAGAAGCCACTGTCGTAGAGGACTCCTGGCCTTCCATGTTAACAGCTGAGTGGTCCATGCAGCCTTCCAAGGAAGTAAGGTCAGGAGAGGGTGGCCCCATGATACTGGAGGGGACCGTGGGTGAAAGGCATGTCATGTCTTCCTTGGGTCTCCTTGGAGTGCCGATGGCCTCTTACCCATAGTTAAAATACTCTCACACTACAGTCAATGCCTAGTCACATAGAAAGACTAGGGAACAGGTGCGCTGGTTAACTGGTTAGATTAGCTGAAATTTATACCCAACACTGTCAAAGCATTAGCCCCTTAGTACTAATAATATGCCAGAGATGAAATGATTTTCTTTGACAAATAAAAGTGTACTTCATGAATTTACAGCACCTGTAAATTGGGGGTGGGGGTGGAAGAAGAACCACTACTTGGGCTTTGTGAGGCTTGAACCCAGGAGGAGTTCTGCTACTTGCTGCCCAAGGAGGCTGAGCAGTTAAACCCATCCAGCGAATCCTTATGTTGAGTCTGAGCTTCCTCAACAGTAACAGGAAAGGGCTTAATTGTAACCCAATAAATGATGCTCTCTTCCGAAGCTATTAAATGATTAACTTTAATCTATATTGTTATCAAGATATGGCCTAGAAATGCCTTAAAAATTGAAACTAGATTTTAACGTTTTCCTTCTCAAATACATTCATATGTAGAAAGAAAACAAGTTCCACTAATTTGTGCTGATGACACGGATTCCAGCTCGGTGGCGTTCTTGGTTGTGTTCTGGAAGCTTGGTGCATTTCTGTACACGTCCTGCCCTTGTTTGGCCTCACTATGCAACAGATCTACCTTTATGTGTGTCTTATGCATCTCCTCCTTTCCACAGTTTTCATCACTTCAAGCTCTCTGGTTTTATAAGACCGTCAGCAAACACCAGAGGCTGCCTAGGGCTCAGCCTTCCGGCGGTACCTTCCAGAACTCGGCAGTGATCCTTGCTGGCTTTTGCCCGACTAGCCACTCTAGGTCTTCTGACAGCTTCATCTCTGTTTTCTAATCACTGTCAATTCTCCAGACCCCTGGGCTCATTTCCTCGATTCTAGAGGAGGAAATATAGACCCATTAAGAACTCTAGTCTCCCTCACTGCCATTCCTCAGACGACAACCCTAGTTATTCATCACCCGTTTCTCCCAGGAGCCTTGCCAAACCTGAGCCATATGCTATCTTCTCTTCTCCTGCTCCTACTTGAAACAGGCCCGTGCCTAATGCTACCTACCGAAAGACAAACAGCTACAATCCTTTACAAGTCCACCTGTTTCCCTCCTGTAATAGACTGGGTCTATCTGGCATGTGCAGAGAGGATAATTAATGAATATCTACATGCCTATTAAATAGATAGACTGTGGGGATGAAAATACTATTAAATGTTGTTTTAGAATCAATGCTGTCATATTTATCCTTTGGTTTTGCTGTCATATTTTATATTTTGCTTGTCTCTTAAAATTATAAGGAATTCCATCTATTTTTTGTACACTCAGATTTTGAAGTACTCTTACGTGTTATATCACATAAGAAAAGGTACACAGAAGTGGAGAAAGTCCTCTGGACTGAAAATCATGGAATTCTGGCTTTCCCCTTGGCCAAACTAGTTGAGTGACACTGAGTAAGTTAAGCCTGAACCACTTCTCTGGGCCAAAGTTTCAAATGTAAATAGGGGGTACTGAATCGGTTGAGCTCAAGGCTCCTTCCTGTGCACATTGCGTGATGTTAAGACAGGGTTACACAATACTTAAAAGTGCTCAGAGGGTTACCTGAATAGCATTCTGCACTTCTAAATATTCATTCCACTCTGGTCTCACTAATGTCCTATCTCCACCGCGTACAGCCTCATTACGCTGCTCCCAGGAATGTAATACCCTGCATGCTGACACAGAATCCTCTAACAAAAAAGCAATTTTCACAAGGAACCAGAAATAATTTTGGCATGTGACGATTAAAGTCTCATAGCTGAGCTTTAAGGTATTCTTCAGAAAAATGTGACTTCCAGTTGGATTAAAAACTCAAATTTCAGGTGACCTTGGTAGGATGCCATCAATCCCATGGACAGGAAGATGAATTCTTTCAAACTTCAAATTGACAGGTGTGAAGAAAACATGCACACTGAGAAAAAGCAGATTTGTTTTTCATTCTGCAACATTCTTTATGCTTCCTCTTCTGGTCAGTGTACAGATCACAGACAAGAAGTCCACAACCTGGTATCTTATTTCTCCAGTACGTTACAGTTTTTCAAATTCAAACCTAGGGTTAGGCCATAGAAAACGGAGTCCATGGGATGCTCATATGTTTGACAGGAAAGAGAAATGAAATCCACGTGCCACATGCATGAAACACAAGCAGATGGGGAGAGTGCAAAAGTTTCAGAGGCTAAATCATACTGAAGGAATATTTCAGAGTTTACACAGAACTTGGCCTTGCTGCCACACGTGTTTGGTAGCCCGGCTGCATTGTGCATGGAACCTCTGCCCACCCCCCTGAGAGCCCTTTAAACCTTCTCTGTGGCTTTGACAACCAACACGAAATGGGGAAACCCAATATGGGCTTGGCACTCCTATTTAACACTCATTTTCACGTGTATATGCCTTGTATGTTCTGTTGAGCTCAAAGGCACTGTAAGGAACATAGTAAATCTGGACCAATTCCAGACATTTCCAGGGCTTTCTTATATGCCATGTATTCAGTGATCCAAAAGTTCTTATTAAACAAAACTCTGAAAGTGAGAGTTGATTTCCCAGTTAGAGCAGAGAATGCACGATCCTCAAATTAGTTCTGGAACTAGAGCTGTTCCGTTTTTAGTGTTAATCAACTCAATTGACTTTTTACATTAAGTTTTGGTCCAGAATATGGAATTATGCCGATAACTCTGGGAAGATCATCTTCCCACCAGACCTACATACTTAGTTTAACTTTTCATTCAGATCTGTAACACATTTTCTCTTAATCACACACATCTCCAAATAAAACATGCACAGACACTTTATATACACATTCAACATTTAAGAGTCTACTTAAAGTTAAGCTTTATTTCTTCATATTTGTCTTATGTTTTCAGCTAGGAATTTATACTCTGAACCCAACCTAAAAATTCATTTGTTATAATGCAATAAAGGAGAAGTGTGGGTTATTGATTGTAAGTTTCATCACTTAGAGCAGGTATTGCAGGCATGGGCCAACCATTCCATTTAGAATGGGCTCCTGGATTTTGGAGAAGGGGGAAGAGTCAATTATTCTTACTATAAACTTCACAGAAGAAGACTGTCCCCATTGAAAGTAGTACAAAGGCTGGGGGAACAGCCATGCTTGGTTGCCTGTGCTCCCCTCTCTCATCAAAGCATTGTGTAAAGATTTTAGGACCAAAGGCTTAGATCCACTGTTCACTGTGAATCACATAATCATTTTCCATTTCAAATGTCTGAATAGAATTTTAGTTTGAGCACGAATTTGTAGCAAGAAACTTATACTTGGATTTAAATGACCATTGTTGAAATTCCTTGGCTGAGTTTAAGGTTTTTATAACATAACCTACACTTTATTTTATTGTTTTAATCCTAACTCGAGGATATGTTTTAGTGATTTCAGAGAAAGAGGAAGAGAGAGCGAGAGAGAAACATGGATGTGAGAAAGAAGCATCAATCCGTTGCCTCCCATACACGCCCCGACTGGGGGTGCAACCTGCAACATAGGTATGTACCCGGATCCAGAATTGAACCCACAACCTTTTCATGTATGAGATGATGCTCCAACTGACTGAGCCACCTGGCCAGGGCCACACTTTAAAATAGTGTGCAGATTGGTACAGTAAAGAGCCCCACCGACCCCACCTCCCATGCCCAGGCAGAGTGTAACCTCCTCCCACGTGGACCATGGGCCTGGCCCTGTGACTGTCCAGCGAGGCGTCAGTAAGCACACTGTAAGCAGAGGCTTGAAGAGAGCTTGCACGCTGGGCTGGACCTCGCTTGCTTCTGGGGGCCTTTCCCCACAATATGAACCTAGGTGAACCTCTGCGAGGAGAGCAGGCTATGTGGAATATTGAAAATTCTGTGACTGAATTCAACAGATAATTGCTGAGCTCTTCCTGAGGGCGGGTCATTTGGTTATCAGCAATAAATTAATTGATTATTGTGATGGTATGACTGTCTCTGACTAGACTCTAAATTCCATGATTATAGGAGCACACTGTTCCCCTTACTATTGGATCTTCAGTACCCAGCTCAGAGTAGGTACTGGCACCCAGTAGAGACTCAATAAATAGCTGTCAAGTGAGTGAATACGCCAGAGGCTATGATTTGCCCCTGTATGAACTCACAAGTTAACAAAGGAACCAAGCACTGGCACCACATGCGCTGGTACTCTGTGGCCAGCGCCCCGGTAGAGATATGGACACAGAGGCACGAGAACAGGGAGAAGGGTAATGGTCTGGGGGACTTCGGGACATTTCATAGAGAGGGCATGGCTTGGTGTCTCTTGAAATTGTGTAGCCTCAATATAGCCATTCTCCCTTTGCCAAGTACACCTACCAAATTCTTGTTGGTTTGAATGAATAGGGAACTTTCTAGCCCTCCATGCTTTATTTGGCTCTGTAGAGTTGGCTTCTTGGCCAACGTTTTACATTCTTGAATATGTGTGCGTTGCATGGTAATATGCAAGGAAAACACAGCATGCAAAATTCATTAACTCTGTGGGCTAGTGTCCCTCATGCCCACTGGGCTTTAGGCCAGGGCAGGAAAACTGAGGAGCTGCAGCCTCTAAGAACAACTGGCTTAAACAGGGCTTTATGTCGTATCTCCATACATGAAAAAGGATGCTTTTGTCTGTGGGTATCAGAAAACCAACCTCATTCAAACAATAAGAAAACTACATTCTCATTCAAAACAGAAGCCCTTAGTGATGGAGATTTAGGATTCATTCCATATTGTTGTTGCATCTCGCTCTGCTGTCCTAGTGTGTCAGCACTGTCCTCAGGCCAGCTTTCCTCATGTTGCACAATGGCTGCTGCAAGTCCAGCCATCACATGCAGAACGACACAGTTCAGGAAAAGAACTTTCTTGGGTGCTTCCTTTAAGATCCGAACACCTTACCTTTCTTTATGATCTGAGAAAAATTTCCCTCATGTTTCCTTGACCGAATCTAAACTACCAGCCCACATCTCAACTAATCATTAGCAATGAAAATGAAACAACCATTATAAGCTTAAATTACTTAGGATTCACCCTGGAGCTGGGGATGGGGTTACCTTCCCCACAGGGTAAAATTTGACCAAAGTCATATTTCTGCTAAAGAGGAGGAGACTGGCGGAATGCATGTAAGGTAAGCAACCAACAGGGTCTGCTATACCAAAGTATTCAAAGGCCCTATTGCTCTTAATTCTTCAAACAGCCAATCATGAAAACCCCAATTTCAGCTGCAGAAAAGGGAGGAAGAGTGGCAGACACAGAGAATATTTCTACACAATGACAAGAGTCCACTTGCTGGCTATGTCTCAATACACCCCCACAGCTCCTCCCTCCCCAGCACAGATTTGCTCATAGCTGGGGAAGGGGCCATAAAATGCCATCACCCTCCCCCCTCCATGCATTGAAATGAGATGGAGAATTAGCAACAAGGTGAACTTGAGCTGGAAGATTAACTCCACACAAGAATCTGGATTTCATACGGTATTTTTAGCTAGAGATGGTAATAAGATATTTAAATTGCTCTCAGATGAAGAAATGTCATACTGCCTACGTGTTGGAGGATTTTCACAAGCACGGCTTTTTCATAAATGAGTTAATTTTGAATAAGTGAGGCATATAATATAGGCCAAATTCACCCAGATCATGGAGAGTCTGTTTCCACAGTATCTACAGGCTGGTTTTTACTTGTTTGCATTTGTTACTTGGTGCTGGGTAAACAGATTTTTCAGAAATTTCCACCAAGATGGATGAAGCACCCTGTTTTCTATGGGGAGCTATTATTACATCTAGGCTACCAAACAAATAAAAGAAATCCCCAAATTATCCCCCCAGATATGTTTTAAACTGACCTGAATATCTGACATTCCTCAAGATTTTACTATCTGATAGAATGAAAAAAAGGGAAATACAATTTACAGGGCAACAATACTCTATAGCTAGAGAACCCCCACAAGATGTATAACTTCTGCATTTCCCCATGACTGTCAAGAGTTGGACCTAAATAAGCAGTAAGAAAATCCTTGTTAAGAGAGTTTATGTTGAGATAGGTCAATGTGGTAAAATAAAGGAAGCTGACGTTTGAAATGAAGGGAAGAGCCACAGGTTTTAAGAGTCCACTCACTGCTGATTCTGGGCCTGGAGTTGTCCTGGGGCAGTGGGGTCAAGATCAGTCTTTGCCAACAGGATGACCATCCTGCTGGGCCAGTCTCAGGCCTGAGGTCCAACCTATACCTGAAGAATAGGGGCTCATCACCCAACAGCGCCTCCACTCCAGGCCCCCACCCAGACTGCATCTTTGAACAGAGAGCTGTTCCAGTTTACCCAAAGGGTGGCTAAATAATGTGATATGTAAGAAAGATAGTTTGAAGGACAAGAGAACCCATAATTTCTCTGTACTGTGCATTTTTAGTCTTGGGCCCAGCTGGACCATCACAAAGCTGTCTATTTGAGCACAATTTCTTGGCACCATTGAGAGCTGCTTTGAGTGGCAGACTGTCACCATGCTCTTGGTGGTCATCAAGGAACACTGTAAGATACAGCATCAACCAGTTCAGTTCTGTGTTTGTGACAGGGATGTCACTGGCCACACTGTCTCCCAACTTTCTCATTTTTCTCTCTTCTCAGGGCTCTTACTTCCTGAAACCTTACATGCAATTATCTCACTTAATTTGTAAAGCAACCCAATACCATGAGTACAAGTGCTCCCACATAAAAGATGAAAACATGAGAATTAGAGGAATTAAATGATTTGTCCAAGGTCAATTGCAGAGCTGGTGTTCAAACCAAAATGCACGCTCCCTAATGTACTACACTGTCTGAAAAACTAGCATATTTCTGTTTTGTGGGAAATGAAACTTATGGACCCATTTTCCTGTTGACTACCAGGAAATTCAACTACAGCAGAAGGTTATTCAACTGCAGCAGTATTTTGGAACTACGGTCTCTCTAGATTGCAGTTTCTATTATAATTTATATTCATTCTGCAGGGCCTTGATATTTTATCATTTTATTTCACATTTTCTATAAACGGCCTCAAATTGTTTGAAGAATGAGCCAAGTAGTAAATAAATCCACTGACAAATAAAATGCATTCTCATTACTTTGTTGCCTGTTAAAACATCAGCTGGTAATTTATCTTTCTTTGCTCCTGACCATATTTGCAACCTCACAGCAAACGCGCTGCAAGCCTGACACAATTAATTGTAGCAGTTCCTCCCTCTGGCAGCAGTATCTTCATTTTCTTTAGAGCATCACCCCTTCCGCTCTGTCCACAGGAACGGGAGGGCTGCCCTCAACTCCCGCCTCGGGAGTGTTTGAACTGGTCATGGTCAACCCGAGCATCCATTCACTGGATATAGTGACCAATTAAAAGAAAGGCACCTGACCCAAGTGCGTCCAAAGAGACTCCATCTCGGGATTTTGTAGGCCTACCAAAGTTAAAATTTCTGACTGGGGTGCAGGCCTGGGCCTGCGGGTGGTCATTAACCACCAAAAGAGAACCTACCAAAGACTTAAGTGGGAGATCAGAATCGTCCAGGGATGAAGGTACAGATTGAGTCCTGGATCCAGCCATACCTGATTGAAACACTTTAGTTTTGTGGGTAAATATATTATCCCTCCCCAGAAAGATAGGCTCACATGTGTGCATGTACACACACATACAATTTCGTGTTTGTTTAAGCAGTCACACTTGGGCTTTTATCACTTACACCTTGGAGATCTGACTAGGAGTCTGAGAAGCTGGTGAGCAAGCCTGTTTTAAAGTCAACTTCTCCCACGGAGCCCTAACTCTTCTAGGCCACCCTGACGCTCCTCATCTCTGAACTGAAATCCACACAGAGTCTACCTTACCTCATCCTTTAGTTAAGCACATGAAGATTTCTAGAATTCTTTAATTGGTCCTGTGACCAATGATGCCAACCTAATCCACTCACTGGCCTATAAGGCCTTGGGAAGGCTGATACTCACCATAGTGCTATGGTTTTTCTTTCCCTCCCTCCTCCCCTCCTCCCCTTTCTTTCCCTCTCTCTCCCTCTCTCTCGCCCCCCTACAGAACCTAGCCCAGTACACAGCAGGAATGTAATAACTATTGATTGGTCAATTATTATTGCGTTCCAGCATTAATATTTTCAGTCAGCACTCTTTGGGAAGGTAAACAGACCCTGTTTTTGTACTAATGGCTGCTTTTTTTTTAGACACTACAGTATCCTCACCTTTAACATGGAAAACCAGTTTTTCCAAACCTATTACCAGCTACATAAAATATTTTGAAATGGTGACCATCTCTGGGAAGAGTCCCCTTGCTGCTTTTCATCCCAACAGAATCATGGTTTCATTCTAGGTAACAATATACCCAGCTAAAAATATTCACCTTCTTAGATTCATCTGAAGCTGGAGGTGACCGAGTGATGAAATTCTGGCCATTCATCCAACAAATGAATGAGCTATAAGTGGATATTGCTGAACGGGCTTTTGAGAAATCTTTTACTAATGGACAGACTCATCCCTTTCAACCCTGTGCCTTGATGTTCAATTCCGTCCTTCTTCGTGGAACACAGGTGGAGATGGAGAGAAGTGCAGCAGCCACGCTGTGACCACGAGGAAACCAGCAAGATCCTCATGGTACAAGCCAACATCTACAAGCTAACGCGGAGGGTAACAGCAGAGAAGACACAGGTCTCCAATGACATCGCTGTGCCCTTGTATCGGACTTGGACTGCTTATTGCATGAAACAAGCTCTTCACCTGCTGGGGCCACTGCCGTTAGGTTTTCTGTTGCTTTCTGCCAAATATATTTCTCACTGACCTTTCCCTTTTTAATTTTCTGATGATTTTAGAGCTCTAGGTCCCACACCACTCCTTCGGTCCTGCAGGACATGACACGGCAATAGCAGAACCATTAGCTTAAAAATTTCTAGATCTATGATCACAATATGTCACCGGGAAAGTTCTCATAAAGTATGCCTGCTTTCCTTCCGCAAGTGCTTTAACTTTAAAAGTCCTTCATTTAATAGGATGCTCTCTTTTCTGAGTAGTTTATAAAATACATATGGTTGGAAGTCAGAGGGCGCTGGCCGAGGAGAGGCGTCTGTTATAAACATCCGTCTGCACCAGCAGCCAAGAAACCCACTGCAGTGATTGTAATCTGCTCTGTTGCAGTGAATCTCCCTCCTGAAGACGTGGAAGGTTTACTTAAACAAAACCCCACTCAGCACACTGATCTGCTCAGACTTACATCCAAACAGTCCTTCAGCCCACATGCCCTCCCCCAACTTTACTGTAAATGCACTTAGTCCACAGTCCGCATACCTTGCACCTGGGAGATTATGGGGTCAATACACAATTTTTGCCCTATAATGTAAGTTGTTCTCAAGGCCAAACTCTCTTCTCCAACCCGTCACGGGAAGAGAACTCATCCAGAGGCTCACTCACATCCCAAGCTAGAAATGTGTTTTATTTTTCAGGAATTTATAAACAACTCCTTTGAAGCTTCGGAGGAGTAATACTTGATAAGCTTTGACATAAATTATTTAGAACTGGGACTTGGACATACTCCCCTACTCCCTCCACTGGTCAGTATGTTTGCAAACAACTGACACGTTGGAAACCTTTGGAGAAAACCTGCTATAAACTGCAATGATTTCTTTTTTCGTTTTCATTCCATTCTTTCTTTGTTTATTTTTATTTATTGTAAAAAGTAAACAAATCATTGTGAGCTGCAAATCCTTCATTTGACTTTGTCATTTTCCTTTAAAAAAAAAAAAAAAATTCTTATCTGTTGAAAACAAAAATATGTGCCTGTTTTTTCCCCCCAAGAGTTGCAGACAGCTCGACAGGATCCCCGACGGCACTGCACATCTGCTCCCTCAGACGTGCGCAGTCCTGCTCGCGTCAACGTCTCCGCGTCGCAGACGCTTCTGGCCTTTCTTCCAGGGGCGAGTCATCAGGGCACAAATCAATCTCTCTTTCCCTCTCATGCACATGGAGCTCAAGTTCATAGAAATAAATTTTAAAAATCATGTTTAGTACGTAAGAAACCAAAAAAAATGAAGGCATGTCATTCCAACGTAGCTTGCATGACTAATTCCATAAAACTGCAGCGAAAGCTTGGGGGTAAATGCAGAGCATCTGTGTCTGCATGAGGAATGCGACATAAGCATAAATATGAGAAAAATCGAGATTTAAGAATTCTGTTTAATGCCCAAAGTAATAGAATCAAGCAGGCAGACCGGTGCTGCTTCTCTTACTTAGACTCTCAAAAACACTCGCCATGCCTTCTTTCAGTCCAGCCCTGTCCAGAGGGTACAAATCTTTTTCAAAAACATTTTCTGTTTTAAAATTTTTAAATTGATTTTAGAGGGAGATAGAGACAGAGAAACATCAATGCATTCCACTTATTTATGCATTCATTGATTCTTGTATGTGCCCTGACCAGGGATAGAACCCGAACCCTTGACATATCAGGAGACGCTCTGACCAACTGAACTACCTGCAGCCTCAGGAAAGAATGCCACAGTCACTTCTTTCTGTGAGTGGCAAAAGGACTGTCGGATCTGGGCCCGTTACCCACAGGCCGAGCTCCCTTTCCCGAGGGGAGCTGGAATCACAGAAATAAATACATTCCCGGGAAGCCCGCCCCAGCTTGCTGGCTGTGGGCAAACTCAGAAGGGCTCTGCACACTAGCACACTGGACGGTTTCCCTCAGATTTGGGATCAAATTGGGGCCAAAGGTGTTGCTTAGCTAAAATGCAATGCCTGGGAGGACAGCCAAAGAAAAAGGCCACTTTCTTCTCACATCAAGGCTTCGGCAAAATTGTGAAGCTGGAAAAACTGTTCTTCTGAGTCCCCGCTTCACACGCCTTCCTACCCGAGTTAATATTTATTACCCTCCTAGTATGTGCCAAGGGATTTGGGGGTGAAGAAGGTGCTGGTAATCTCGTGGGGGGTTCTGTGTAAAAAGGTGAGAGGGGTCATGAGTAGGAGCACCCAGCCCTGGAAGGGGGTGGGCAGGGTGGGGGAAGGGAGGGGCTGGCAGAGAGGGATTACAACAGGGAGTGGTAAGCTTCTACTGTAAAGGGCCAGATAGGAAAAATTGGACGACATACGTTAGGCCACAGAGGGTGTTATTTTCTATGTCACACATTCTTCTTTGTGTCACAGCCCTTTAAAAATGTAAGACACCCTCTGACCAGTGCTGCTTAGTTGGTTGAGCGATGTCCCATGCACCAAAAGGTTGCCGGTTCGATTCCTAGCGAGGGCACATGCCCCAGTTGCAGGCTCAATCCCCAGGAGGGGGGTGCAGGAGACAGCCAGTCAATGTCTCGCTCTCACATGGGTGTTTCTTTCTCTCTCCCTCTCCCTTCTTCTCTCTCTCTTAAAAAAAAAAGAAAGTAAAACTCATTCTCACTCTGTGGGAGATATGATATCAGGCTGCTTTGGCCATGGGCCATAGCCCACATGGGCCATTATTTCCATCTTCTGGAGGAAATAATAATACATGTGCTGAGTCCCTAAAGACAAGACATAAAATTAACTACTGTTTAATGAGCACTCTGATTTGCTAGGTCCTGGAACAGCTACTTCTAAAGTTCATTTCATTTCATTATCAAAATACCCATAAGAGGTCACTATTATCGATCAATAAGGAAACAGGACCTGGGACATTAAATCACTTGCCCAAAGTCATAGCCCAAAAGTTCAGCTGAGCTTGGAATCCATGTCTATCCAACTTCAAAGTGGCCAAGTGCAGGCCAAGTACAGTTGTCTAGATTGTGCCCTGGACAAAGGCACATGCAGAAGAGGTGTGCCCCACAGGCCAAGCCATGAGCCTGGGTGAGGAGCTGCATCCCACTCAAGGAAGGGGGTGGAGGTGCCTTTTTGTTTGCACAGAGGTACCCCTACTCACCAAGCCATGCACTCAGAGGCTGTGTTGGTGAGGGGTTGGGAGGGTGCCTATTTCTAACTGACCCAAAGACTATCATTCTTAGAACTGTCACTAGGAATTAGCTAGGAAGGGACACTAGGGTTTTGCCTAGATCCCTCAAATACAGAACATGCCAACACTTTAAATAATGATTTAAAGAATATTGGGTTAAGCACAATAAGATACCACTTCATGCCCCTAGAGTGGCTAGAATGAATGACAATAACAAGTGTTGGCAAGGGTGCGAAGAAACTGGAGCCCTCATATGCTGCTGGTGGAATGTAAGATGGAGCAGCCACTCTGGGAAACAGTTTGGTCATTCCTCACAAAGTTAAACACAGAGCTACCATATGACCCAGAAATTCTACTCCTAGGTATATACCCAAGATATGCCCCATAACATCTTGTACATGGGTGTTCATAGCAGTGCTATTCATAATAGCTAAAAAGTGGAAATGTCCATTAAATGATGATTTGATTTAAAAAATGTGGTATATCCATATAATACAGTTGAATAGTATTCTGCTCTACAAAGGAATGAAATACTGATACATGCCAAAACGTGAATAAACCTTGAAAACATATGCTAAGTAAAAGAAGCCAGATACAGAAGGCCACATACTATATGATTCCATTGATATGAAATGTCCAGAGTAGGCAAAACATAGAAACAGAAAGTAGGCCAGTGGCTTCTGGAGGCTGGGGCAGGGGCAGGGGGGAGTGGCTGTCAGTGACTACAGAGCTTCTTTTGGGGGTGATGAAATGGTCTGAAATTATATGGAAGTGATGGTTGCTTAACTCTGTGACTATAGTAAACACCACCGAACTGTACACTTTAAAAGGGAGAGTTGTATGGTGTATGAATTCTATCTCAATTCAATAAAAAACACTGTGCACATTTCTCGTCCCCACCTCCAGGCTTTCCAGCTCTCTCCTCCCCTCCCCTTTCATGCCTTTACCACTCTGAGGTGGCATTTCCTGTGTCAGGGGTCCAGGTGACTGGCACTGGCTCTGATAATGCTGGGTGTAGTGTGGGGGGGCAATGGCGCTCTGGGCAGAGGTGGCAGCCAGCGCTAAGAAACAAATTCACCCCACGTGGCTGGAGCACAGAGTAGAGGAGTGGGGCCTGCGGGGGAGGGGACCATGAGGCAGAGGGAGATAGGCTGCAGAGGGACAGGTTCCAGACCACGAGTCGTAGGGTTCCACTCTACGACTGAGCTGGATGCTGGACATCCTCTGTCCCCTTCAGTGCTTCCACCACCCACAAAGATGCTCCAGGTCCCTTCTGCTCAGGAAACTTCGGATCCAGGAGTCCACATGGGGGAGCTGCAGGCTCAGCGGGGTCCTCCTCCCAGGCTGTGTTCCAAAAGAGGACCAGAGAGAGAGCAGTGCTTGACTCTAACCCAATGTCCTGTTCACAGTGGAGCGCCAGGCACTGAGGGCCCCGGAGAGGGAGACACTGTGGGTGGGGTCCCCACCTAGACACACCGTAAGGGTCGAATACTTTTTCTCAACTGACCCACAAAGCTCTGTACTACTACACGACCGTAAAAGTTCTAGGAGCAAGTTGTGATTTGTGCTGGACCCAAATGCTCACGTCTTCTCCAGCTTTTGGGGGTTTTCCTGCCCACCCACTGTACTGAGGCCATGATCGCTAGGACAGAGCCGGGCACTATATCATGTCAACCCCTTAAGCTACGGGTGTTCAATGCTCCCCACCGACTGCAGGCTCCCAGAGGCAGTGGCTGCCTTCACAGGTCTTTTTCCCTCCGGGGAGACGGTGACACTCAGCCTTGGGCTCCTCATTTGTCCGCTGGTTGCCACCAGCAATGGGCCATTGACTGATGTTATTTAAACCTTCCTTGATCATAATAATTAACAGATTCATCTTGTGTATGATCAAGAAAATGCCTCTGAGACTTCTGCCAGTAATTGCTTCTAATTAAGCCCCGCCATCTATTCTGGGCTCCAGCAGTGCCTAATGAGGAAAGCTCAGAGCCTGCCGGGCTCACCGGCCTGCTGTCTGTCCGTCTGCCACACCCGATAGCAATGTGGCCAAGGAACAGCGGCGATCTGCGAAACGTAAGAGGCCCCAGTCACCACCTCTTAAAGATTCTCAGTTTCACTTTTAAAAAGAGGAGGCAAAAAGTCACAGTGCGCTATTTAAAACAATTCAGACAGACAGTCAGCCTCGCCATGGTGGGGAGAGGTGCCCAGGGTGGGCCTGGCCCCGGCCCTCGTGCCCCTGGGTCTTCGTCCTGAGGACTTGGAAGAAGTCGAAGCGGGGGTGCCTGGAGCACGCCTGGGCCTGGGGAGACCACATTCCACCGTGTGCAGAACACACTGGAGGGGAGAAAGCTGGAGCTAAAAGCTCTCTCAAAATGTAACAGCACTGGGACAAGAGGGTCACATTACAAACCTGTCCTGTGAAAACCAATACATAGCGGAAAAGCCCTGCCCACGAAACAAAGTCTGCCATGTATTCAAGCACTCATGTTGCTCTCCCTAAGTGTGGGGGATGAGGCTTCCTCGGGAGGCTCCAAAGACGGTGTGTGAGGAGGTCAGGGGCTGTGCAAGGAGCCTTGGAGGTGGGTACGTGGCCTCGGTGCCATTCGCTGAGTTTGTGGCACGTGGCAGGTGTGCTGTGCACCTGCAGACCCAACCTCACACTTCGCACCGGCCCTGCGAGGTCGTGGCTTTGTCACCCTCAGTGTAGGGGGGAGGAAACCCTGGAGAGCTCGGTAACTCGCCCAATCCATGCACCTAGTAAACGCAGAGCTGTTCTCTGAACCTGTGTCTGCCTGATTCCAGGCCTCAAACTCAGTCTAAGCCCTTTACAGGTCACAAGGTGAGAAATCACCTAGGAACACTCTAGAAAGTCTCAAAGGCTTAACTGACACCAAAGCTGTAAAAATTGAAATATGTTTTCAAAAGAATGACCCCCGATCACTGGCTCCATCAATGATGATGAGACGTTTAGAAGACCGGCATCAAGAAAAAACTGGCGCTGGACAATTGTCCTCAGAAGACAAAGTATTTTGAAATCGAATGGGTCCTGCATCCTACCAGAACCACCGTGGTACTTGTGGGGTGATGTTATTAGCCCTCTGCTCTCATTGTGCAGAAAAGCTTTACACAAACCTCCTCCCTACCAGACTGTAAAGTCACCATGGTAACAGAAGCAGGTATTCACTGTCACCTAGCTGCAGTTCCTGCCACCAGAAGGGGCCTCACACACACACAGAGCACACTGTGGGGACGGAGGGGGCTCTCCCAGCTCCAAGGTCACTCTGACATTTCCTTTTGCTGGGCTGGAGCGGGTCTGGGGCCACAGGAGCTGTTCCAGAAGCTGGGGAGGCCTTGGGCAGCGGCAGCCATGCTGGAAGGTTCCAGCTGCAGTGAGGAGGCAGGGGGCCTTGGGCAGCCTCTCACTGCAGAGGTGGGGCACCCTCTGGTGGTGGTGGTGCTGGCGAGGACAGACACAACCTGAGTGGCTGGGGGAGGCATTTGGATGTAGGCAGTGTTTGTGATCAGGAGACTGGGGAGGAAGAGGGCTCAGTTTCACTTTCTGGGAAGAGATGAGAGTGCTTTGCAGGGACCGCAGGCCTACAACACTGCCCACGCAGATATAACGCTGTGAATCACAAGGCACCAAAAGTTAAATGAATGTAATGAGTGTCTTACTTTCCTATATTTATGCTTATCGGTGATATTTATTTACACATGTGCTAGTTTATTCCAGAAAGGAAGCAAAGTAGCTCATAAAGGTATCGCCCAGAGAGCAAAGAAGCACAAATGAAAAATAAGACTAATTATCTTTAAATTAATAAGAAAAATAAATGAAGAAAAAAGTACAAGGCCGGGGGTCTAACATAGTGCTGGGAGTTGCAGTTAAAATGCACACCGTAAAGAGGTGATTGATGTGCTTCTGCTGTTCTATTAGATACGGCAGGAGCCATCTGTCTGAGCCTAATCATAAAATGTAGTCAGGAAATAGGAACTTAATCACACACATTTCCTGTGATATTTTAATCATCATATGAAAGCAAGCAAGAATAATTAAAAAGAGTGTATTTTGTTTGACAAAGAAAAATCTGAAGAAGATGGCCCTATAAAATTTATATTAAAAGCACTGTGCAGGCCAATTTTTAAGAAGCATTTGACTGCAGACAAATTCAGGTGCCCGCTGATTAAGAACCAGTGGAGAATGGGGGACTCATTAGGTGTTATATTGAATCAGATGGCTATTTAATAGCTACCAGTAGCAGAGAAAGGTTGGATAAAACTATTAGTTTTGATGTAGGACAGGATAAAAATATTTCTCTTCCAAGCACACTTTTAAGGACAACAAGCCCTTATAAGCTTTTCACATGGAAATGGTATCTTAAAACTCACTTAAGGGCATTTAATGAAGATTCAAAATGGGAAACCAAAGTTCAATTGATTCGGGAGTAGTTCCAGGTTAGTATTCAATTCATAAAGCAATGTTTTTTTCCCTTCCTCCTTACATGTTATTTTGCAAACACTAAAGCCCTTGTAGAATTTTAACCACATGAGGTCTGAGGTTCCATCCTTCAGGACATGGGGACTCAGTGGCAAAGGTGTCCACTCTTGTGTGTGGGCCATGTGGCTGTGGTAACCAGGGAGCCACAGTGATCACTGCATAGAGTGAGCCTGTTGTCAGAAAGATGGAGAAATGCTGCAGAGGTCGTTTCTCAAGGTTCCACATATATCTACCTGCTTTAGAATCACTGGGGGCACATATTAAAGATTCAGATTTGCAGCTGTACCCTGTCGGTGCCTGAATCAGTTTCTCTAGGATGTATTTTTTACAAGCTCTCAGGTAATTGTTAGGTCCAGGAATGTCCGAGCATCCTTGCTGTGGGACATCATGGGGCAATGCTTGGGTGTTTATAGTAGTTGGTATGTTTATATCCAGTTGGTATGTGAGTTCAACTTTATTGCATTCAGGACTATGGTAATAAATAGTGCATTTTATTCTTTATTTATTGAGGCCCTGCTATATACAAGACCCTATGTACTAGGCCTGGGGGTGAATGCTGACATTAAAGTGCGTAAGACAGTCCTTGCTCTCAAAGGGGTGTACACTTGTTGGTAAAGGAGAGAGATGCAGATTCTCCAGGAAACTGAGCAAAGGGCTGGGGCAGAAGAGCCAGTGGGGGATGCTGGCATGGAGTTCTTCCTCCTCCTCCCTATTTCCACTCCCTTCACCTCTTCCCACACTGCACCTGAGGATGGAACATGTTGTCAGATCAGATAAAAGGGGCACTGGAACTGGGACTGGAGGGAGAAGAGGTGTGGGAGAGGGCTTGAAGGATTGACTTTAACTGTGCAACTTGATGAGCAAGGCAGGAGGAAATTTCCTCTGATCTAGTCTGTATTTTCTGCCAAGGTTGGGTCCTGCTAAATAGCTAAATCAGAATTATGTATCAGTGGATCTCAGGACAAATCACAGGCCAAATACAAACCATAACATCGTACACAAAATCTGAGATCGGCAAAATCTAGAAAGGGGTGTGCTCAACTGCGAGGTGCCTGGGGTATATGGGTGAGTCAGGCTCAAGGGAAGATCACTGTGTCTCCTGGCAGGTGTGTGACCATCAAGACTGCTCTCAGAAGTGGAGGAAATGAAAAGGCAGTAGAGGCAAGAAAGGGGAGCACAGAGGGCACAGGTTATAGGGTTTCAGATCTACTATGAAACTTCTGAGCTAAAAGCTGCCAGAGTAAGTGCCCTCCTCCTAGCACAGATGGTGGGGCACCCAGGACCCAGGTCTAAGTCTGCACTCAACTGTGAGACCCAGACATCTCTTCTCCCTGTTTCACTATTTATGATGAAGCAAAATCGTGCCAACACCCCATCTACTCCCTCTTGTTTCTGTAGTAGGCAGTTAGACAAGTGTGAGCAGAGCATGTACTTGGAAGGTACCAGGGCAGCATGTCACCAGCCATGTGGTAGACCCGTTTAGAGAAAGAACAAGGGGGTTGGCAAACAGCCCCTACAAGCCCTTGTACAGCCACTCCCTTAAGCATTAAGCCCTAGAGATAACATGTAGGCCTCAACTGTGATTCAGCTCCAGGCCTAGAAAATCAGCAAGGCCAGGCAGGGTGATGACAAGGCTGACATCAGGACCAGCTCTGAGAACTAATGACCCCCTGCCTGGTGCCAACCAATCAGTGGAGACCACAACCCCGAAAGGAGGCCACACCTGGAAAGCTGATGAATATTCTATTGATATCCTCCCCTGGGACCTCCCTTAAAATCCCCACCCTTAAAAGCCCTTAAGACAGAGGACCCAGAGCGTGCTCTATGCCTTGGATTTTCCCCACCCCCTTCTTTCCCCAGGGTGGCTCCCTCTCTCTGCCCCTGCCTTTCCCCCTCTCCTTCTCCCAAGGTGTTTTATTTGCCTTTCTTTCTCCTAAGCTCCAGGGCCCTTCTTTTCCCTCTGTAACTTGTTCCCTGAGCCCACGCAGCCTAGCTGGCTCACTTCTTCCATGACTCACTTATAATAAACCTTCGCTTGTATTTGAGTCTTGACTCTGAATTCTTTCTTAGCCAGAACTCAAGTACGGAGGTTTGCTGAACTGAGGTCCAACTAGCCACTAACAAGTGGTGCTGTTTCGCTGCCAACACTTCCTCTAACAACTCACAAAAAATTGTCAAGGAGAATATGTGTTACAGTTGATGTATTACAATATAGCACAGAGCCAGGGTTCCAATCCCAGCTCTACCTCTTACCAGCATTGTGGCTTTAAGCAAATTATTTAACCTCTCCTTGACTCAGTTCTCCATCTGTAATATGGGCTAATAATAGGACCAATTTCATGAGCTGTGATGTAGAAATGTAAACTATCCCAAAGAGTGTGGGGCATATAGGTAAGCACTCAATTCAATTTACCTATTATTTTTCCCCTTTCTAAAATTCCTACTAAAACAAAATAAAATCCAAACAGCTCCACAGACCATATACTTTGAAAATATAAGCACATGAAAGTTCCAGTCTCAGTGGAACAAGAGGCACATCCTTTTAAAGCACATCCTGTTTAGAGAAGTATCAGTCTGTTGACTGTAGTTCCTAGAAAAGCTATTTGTTTTGTGTTCCATTACACCAGTGGGTCTATTTGTGTAATACCTACATCCCCACACCCACCTTCCTGCACAGATCCCTGGAAGCCATCTTTCATTCCTTCCTTCAAATTGGAGGTGTCTTTCCTGTCCTTAGACACACGTGACTTCAGTCTAACTTTTTCAACCTGGTTTTCTTGGATACTATCATTCAATTGCTGGCAAGTCCCTAATGGCTCCACTAATTAAAAAAGAAACTTCTGCACAAAGCTACTGGAGACTTCTAAGTTTCTCTAAAACTTTGCTGTATAAAGTGAGAACCAGGCGCCAATAGCAGTTACGTAGCCTGGGGACGTGTCAGAAAATGCAGAACCTTGGGCCCCACCCCAGCCCTATTGCATTTTAATGAGATTCCCATTGATTCATATACATATTACCATTGGATAACCCATCCTTTATATAGCAACCTAGGTGCACTGATTTGCTTTGTAATAGTGGGTAGTGACCAATTAATTGTGAAATGATCACCAAGTTGGCATTCTGTAACAGAATTAAATATTTATTCTCCAAAGAGATTTTTTTTAAGTGCATGCAAGATAAAAATAAAACAGACTCTCAAGGATAATCTACTACACCTGATAACTGTTTATCTTCATTTCTTGCCAAACAATCTATGAACAGGCTGTGACCAGCCAGGGAGGAATTTTTCCAATTGCTTGTTTCTCTCTGTGGATAAATTATGGAAGCCATTACAAGCAAAGGCAATGGAGATAAGAGTTGCTTCTCCTCGATCCTTGTGTTCTCTTAAACTGTACACTGCGGGGTTGGAGTTATTGATTTACAACAGGAAAGCCTGAAATTTCCCAAAGTGCAGAATTTAATGAACAATAGTTCAGAACCAATGTGTGATATAAGCTCCCTCTCTTGTCCTTTCCTTCTGTCATGATTATCTGTAGTTATAAGTCCTTTGATAAGCAGTCTGGAGATGAAAAGAAACAACTCACGAATTAACACTAGGAATTATTTGTACTCAGGAAGTGTGCACAAGAGGCTACAAAAAAGACCCATAGATGGGGGCATCTGAATCTTTTTTTTTTTTAATTTTATTATTGTTTAAAATATTACAGATGTCCCCTTTTCTCCCCAATGACCCGTTCCACCCTGTTCCTTCTGAATCTATTTTTAAATTATAATCTTTTTGCTGACAAAAAAGGATTGGAGGCAGTTTGCCAGACTTCTCCACACCCCTCCCATGGAAAGAAAATAAAAAGCACTCAATAACACAACAACAAAAGGGATCAATTTTTTAAAAGCATTAAAAAAAAAAGGAATTACTAAAACAACCCAAACAAGAACAAAACACAGCAGGTAAGTAAGATAGGGAAAGGAGACAATATACAAAAAGAAGACAATTTCAGTTTCGTGCCTGATTATTTCTTCTGATCATTTCATTCTATTTTACGTTTCTCTTTTGGTTTCAGTTGTGACTTCCTAGAAAAGCTATTTGTTTTGAAAGCCAAAATTTACATCCCCAAGGGATTGAGAGAAGAGTGATTTGGAATTCTAAAAAGCAAAGCCTGAAGGAAAAAGACATCAAGTTTATCAACAAAATCAGATTGATAAGGAGTAGGGTGAGAGCTAGCCGCTTCCCAAAAGGAGAGAAAGGTTCAGTTGGCTGGTGGAATGTGGATGAAGAGGGACAAGGCTGGATCTTAGAAGCTTCCTGGGTCTCTCAGAAAACACCTAGTCCCCTGCCCCACTGGGCCAAGTGGTTTGGGGAGGGACAGCTTAATAGAAACCCCGGATCACTTGCTGGGAATCCCCCGAAGCTCTAGGCCACACAGAGCAGCCTCGCTCCTGACCAGAGCCTGAGCTTCAGGGTGTCGATGGCTGAGGTAGGCACACGATCCTGGGACAGTTCACTACAAAGACTCTTCTGGGATTTTTCTGAAGTTGAGGGACAGGACCTGAGGGACCTGGGGTCAGGACAAGCAGGCTGCAGCGCATGTGGGCTTGTTGAGTAGAGGGCCTGGGGTGGCCAGGCTCAGTGACTCAGAGAAGCAACAGACTGAAACCCAAGACCAGGCCTAGAGACCTGGGGTGATCCCGGACAGAGGACAGCATCTGGACAAAGTGCCACTCCGCTGAGGCCACACAAAACCCCCAGGGAACTTGATCAGCTACAGGAGAAGGGATGAAAGGGAAGGGAAGGGGAGACCCATGAGAAGCTGATTTAAACTGTAAGAAATTGAGATACCTTTTTTCCACCAGTGGAGACAGATTGGATTTATTTGCATTAGGGGGAAATCTATAATGTTTACACACCTACCCTCATAACTTTTACAAATACACACACACACAACACAGTCATTCCTAGGTATCCATGGGGGATTGGTTCTACTCTTTGGATAACAAAATCCATGGATGCTCAAGTCCCTTATATAAAATGGCATAGTATTTGCATGTTACCTTCACACATCCTCCTGTATCCTTTGTCAGCTCTAGATTACTTATAATACCTAATGCAAGGCAAATGCTACGTAAATAGTTGTTATACTGTATTGTTCAGGGGAAAACGACAAGAAAAAGTCATCTGTACAAGTTCAGTACAGAGGCAACCATCGTAGGCCTAATCACATAGTACACGTCAGGGACAATGTAACATTTTATTTTGCATATTTTCCATCCAATTGGCTGAAGATGCACAACCCATGGAATCTAAAGGCCAGCTGTACCTATCCATGTATCTATCTGTCTATCTATCTATCATCTATCTATCTATCTATCTATCTATCTATCTATCTATCTATCTATCTATCTATCATCATCTATCTTTCCACACACACACTTAAATTTACTAGAAAGTTGAACTAACAAAGATTAACGGAGAGAATGGGAGGAGGAGGCCTATCTAATGGTTCTGAGTTAATTCACTAACTTGCTTAAAGGCTGTGGACCTGTGGTTGTGTCTTGAAGAACAGGTGGCTGTAGCACCACAGAACAGGGAGATGGCTTAACTTGTCTTTCACAGTGGAAAAGAGTTCTAGAGGAAAGTAAGGGAGACTAGGTAAGAGCGAGTCTATTTTGATTGTGAAATTTATCTGTTTTCCCAATGCAATCAAATTAATCCTAGGCTCCCTTAACAAACTTCTAAATCATTAAATAAATGGCAGGTCACACCCCTCCCCCCAAATAAAGCAGAACAGTGGTCTTTTGCTTTTCCCCAGGAATCTCTGCTAGTTCTTTCTATAACTGCATAATTAAGACAATAGTTCTTAAAATAATATGCACTATTTATATCCTGTGAATATAGAACTTGCCTATTTAGTAATCCAAACCCATCACATCTGCTATCATTTTTGATGGGGGAAAAAGTACTTGAGGAATTTCTATCTAGCAAAAGATTTATCTTCTTGCAGGTACTTCGACCATAGCAAAGTAATTACTTAGAAGGCAGGATTGCAGGTTGACAATTTTCTAAGTGAAAATTAAGGTGGTCTGCCAGCACACTCCCTTCTGCCAACACACAGTCCCAAGGACAGTACAGCTAAGCAACACTGCAGGAATAATGCAGATTCTGAGAGCTTCTGGGTCCCCAGGGACCTGCGTGCTCCACAGCAAGACAAACACCAACAACGAAAACTACCTCCCAAGCACCTTGGGGCACCTGCAATTGCAAAAGAGCCTTTTCAGAGTGAGATGAAACATCCTAATCTTTTTATATTTGCATATATATGGAAGAATATTAAATTACACATTTAAAAAATCGATCATCTCTTTTTAGTGCCATTAGCACAATAATTAGGGAATGGTTTAGTCTTCTATGTCTTATGTGGTGACTTCTGAGAAGCAGGAGGCACAGATCTCTCTCTGCTCATGGTGGAACTTCTGGAACTCTCTTGTTGAGACTATTCAAGGCCCAAAGCAGATGGCACTACCCATCTATATCCTTTAAGATCAATTACAATCAGAACTTTTTAAACATCAAAAGGTCGAATTATTTTTCATTAAATTTGAGTTTCTGACAAAATAAATTGAGGAGAAATTTCCCTAAAATACATTTATTCTCAAAGAGAACATTATCAGATGAATGTAATTTCCAATGAAGTAACATTGGAAATAATATATTTGTATATCATTTAAAGAAAGTTTTATAAAAAGATAATTGTAAAATTATCTTTGTGAAATATAGAGTGTGCATAGAAGAATATATAAAAGCACATCCTTACAATCCTTAATTCTGAGTAAATTACAGCTTTGAGCTGTAACGCAAGCATTCAAGGTCACACAACCATAACATCAACTGTAACGAATAAGAAGATTAAGAATACACCATTAAAAATATTTTTATAAGGTTGAAGAATGAAACCCATGTGAATTATGAAATAATCTAATTCTTAGATCCCCGAAGAAAGGATGATGCAGGGTCTTCATCAATAGCCTTTTTTGTGATGCTCTAAAATTTTTTCTTCTTCTTTTCAAAAATTACATTACAAAACCATTTGGATATTAAAATGAAAGGAAATTCATCTTTTATTTGTACTTTTTAAATTGTATATGTGGTTCAAAATATATTACCTGTATAACAATCATTCAAATTACTCATGTTCACATAGAGTTAAAAGAAATTTAATATATAAACTATATAGCTCAATCATTCAAATTATTCAAAGAATTAAAAGAAATGTAATATTTATAATTAAAATATAAAATTATGAATCTCTGAATTTGTTTTACACATACTCAGTATCTAAAAGGCTGAGGCATAAGTAAAACAATTAAATGCAATAAGTAGAAGAGTAACTTTTGTCATTTGGGGTAACAGTGGTTGACTTTCTCAGACACCAAGGTAAAAAATATACCCTCGAAAGTCCAGGATGTTGAAATAAAATGATTCTTCTCTGAGATGCTTCACTAAGGTACTGATTGGCTTTGAGCACATAACAATAACCAGGTACTCCTTAATGTTTCTGATAGGATGAAACACTCATCTACAAAGGTATCTAATACATCGCTGATTAAAAACAGATTATGTATACCTATTTAAAATGTTCAGTAACAAAAACACTTTTGTTAGGGGGAAAAACTAAAACCACTGGCTAAAACAAATTGATCTGGCTTGAACCAAATACCACAAAGCATACACGACCAAACTTATTTAAAGCAGTTACTCTGAAAGGCCTCAGCAGATATTATAAATGGACAGTTGTTAAAATATTATCTAAATTCATATCAGGGCCCAGTTAAGATGCAATTCATCAATTAGTGGCATTAGGGAATATAACTTAGGTAATGCAATTAGCAGTAAAAACATTTTATTTATTATTATTATTTTTAAATGTTTTTAGTGATTCTTAGAGAGACAAGAACAGAGAGAGAGAAACATCAATGAGATAAAAACATGGATGGGCTGCCTCCTGCACGGCCCACACTGGGGATGGAGCCCGCAACCCAGGCATGTGCCCTGACCGGGAATCGAACCCACAAACTCTCGGTGCATGGGTTGATGCCTAACCACTGAGCATACCGGCCGGGCTATTATTGTTTTTTAACCCTCACTCAAGGATATGTTTTTATTGATTTGAGAAAGAGAGAGAGACAGAGAGAAACATCAGTGTGAGAAAGGAGCATCGATCGGTGCTCCCCGTGTGCATCCTGGCCAGGGATGGGGCGCACCTGGGCGTGTGCCCCGACCGGGATCAAACCCGCAGCCTTCTGGGGCACAGGACGACGCGCCAAGCAGCCGAGCCACGCAGCCGGGGCTGTGCTAAGTATTTTACACGGCTCCTTTCAGTCCATCCTCTCCACAACCCTGTCCATAGGGCCCGCTGTCCCTGCTACACAGACGGCAAAACTGAGCATAAGAGGCATTCAGAAGTCTGCCCAGATCACACAGTAACGCCAGGCAGTGTCACCCGGGTGCGGCCGCCAGCTGCAGCCTGGCTCCTCCCCACTGTGCTGCAGCGGCCACCGAGCTGGCAGTGCCTTCCCTCGGTGAAATATTCTTCTTTTTGCCCAAAGCAAGGGGGGATCTCGTTTTGAAGAGGAAGGGAAATCGGAGAGCATGAGAGTCAAAGCCAGGGAAAGAAGCGAGTGTGGGAAGCAACACCGCCTCCCGGGCAGCTCTGGTTACGGGCCTCACCGCACCCTGCGGGGCTGCGGGGCTGCGGGGCTGCGGGGCTGCGGGGCTGCGGGGCTGCGGGGCTGCGGGGCTGCGGGGCTGCGGGGCTGCGGGGCGAGGCCGCGTCAGGCCGCACGCACACAGCTTACCTGACGGACAAGCTTCGGGAGCCTCGACTCCCAGATGAAAGGGCTCCTCTGGTACTATAATTACTACGGAGCCCTTCCTCCAAGAAGGTGTATAAGACATGTTCCGTGCCCTTGAGGAGTTACAGTAGAGCCGAGGCGGTAAAAATGTGTGCGTAAAGGTGACAGTGCGGTTTACACTGACGCGTGCCAGCCACGGCTACAGGAGCAGCAGCAGCCCGCTGGTGCCGGACAGCTTTGCACACTAGGGTCTCTAGCAGGAGCGCAAGGCCACCTTCTCCAAGGAGGGGGAGGGGTCCTGAAGGTCACGCAGTCCTCAAGGACAGCCCTAGGCCGCGGTGTCAAGGAATGGTTCTCAGGGGGCAGCATCTGAAGGGGGTTCCAGCCGCCTCCCCTGGCTCCCGCCTTGGCTCCTTCCTGCTGTTGGCCCCTTTCCCACGGCTCACTTCCCTCGGTCTCACACAGCCTGCGCAGTAAGTAAATGGATCCAAATCCCCCTTGGGGAGGGGGCCTGCGGACGGCTGCGGGGAAAGGCTCTGATGGGAGAGTGCAGTGGTTCTGCTCTGTTCTGCGTCTCAGAAAATAACTCTCATTCCCTTTCTGTGTCCTTTAAAGCTCAAGGTCAGGATGAGAGTGTGAGCCTGGAAGAAAACGGTCAGGGTGTCACTCAGCCTGCCTTGCACTAGACTTTAGGCTTCAGGGGGCCAAAAGGAACCCTGTCAGCAGCCCCCCATAGTCAAGCCAGCTCACCAGAGCAGCAGGCCACATAGGGGTTCATTTATGGGGTGACCACTCAGAAACCTAGAAAGAGAGAAGCAGCTCCCGCAGGCTTAGAGGTCTGGGAACCAGGTCATCTCCACCTTCACCTACCCATCAGGGACACAGCGCTCTTACAAACATTACTTGATTTCCTTTTTCTTTTCTCACAAAAATGCAAATGGTTTGAACACGGGAAAATCATTATTGTTTTCCATTTGATAAATGGAAAAAACAAAACTCAGAAAGAGCAGTTGGCTTTCACCGGCTCTAAGAACCAGTAAGAGTGGGGACGGGGCTGTACCCGGAACTCCAGCTCCTGGCTCTGAGGTATTCACCCTGCACAAGCTCCAGCTAGGGTGCCACAGGAGGGGCGGCCCTACAAATGGGTCATCTGAACAGGAGCAGTCCAGGGAATGATCTGGAAATAAGCATCAGTAATTACTACATTGTCGGTAAGAGTCAATAATTACTAATTAATATTATTGGGGGGAAAGAATGTTCATTTTCCTTTATGTATAAAATAGGAGTGATCTTCCTGGATTCAAGAACATTGGCTCTAAAGCAGTAGGCTGTTCCCCCAAACAGCCCTGCTCCCCTCCTAATCCGTCGTGAGTTTGTCTTCCATAAATACAAATAAACTTTTATGAGGACTGATGTACAGTTCGGGCCTGCACTCTCATTTGGGCAAATGATGCCCAGGTGTCCACCAGCCACTAGAAGCAGCAGAATATCCTTCAATCTGTCTTTGATATACCTTATTAAGATCTGAGGAACAACGGGCCTGTTTATTTCAGACCGGAGGTGTGTTCATGGCCTTGGTGGACAGTTTTGTGTTCGCTTCAATCCCACTCCTTCTGGTTTTACAGACTTCGATCATTTTCCTCAGCTAATGTCCTTCCTGACAAGAATTACAATCAATTTAGTCTTTTCTTCTACCTTGCATGCTCATCCTAGTGTTACTGTCTGCCTGTTCTCCAGCTCAGTTATGTCTCTTTTAACCACTGTTGACTAAAACTGCATCTAATCTGTCAGGAGTAGATAAATCACAGCTCGCACGGGGCACAGCTATGTTCCCTGAAGGATGCCCAGTGTTTTGATAGTCTGTTTGCGTTGCAATATCATACTGAGTGGAAGCCCCGGTGAAAACTGACAAAGACACTAGGCTTAGTGGACAGTGCAAGGTTTACTACTATTCCCCTCTCCCCTCAGGCAAAAAAATTTAAAAATTTAAAATGATTCAAACTCAGAGAATTTTCTAAGCATTTCCTCTCCCAGGCACCAGTAAAGATGTTAAGACAAATCAAACACTGATTTTTTAAAAAGTGTCTGATTATACTTATCAATCTATCCCCCATTAGTTTTTAAAAATAAAAGTGAATTAAGTTAATTTAATTCAATACCTATTTCTAAATACAAGATCACAAGAAACATTATTTCCTCAAATAATTGTATGCTTTCAAAAAACTAAGAATATTTCATTAACATGATAAGAAATGTCTATTTTAATCTCAGTGCCAAAATTAACCTCAGTGATAAAACACGTATAGCATAATCAATTAAACTTCAAACAAAACAAAGATGTTATCTATAACCATCATTCATTCATTTGAAAAATGTTTGAGTGTTACTATGTGCCAGGTACATGTTCTAAATGTGTGACATGGTGTTAATTAATACACATTCTCCCACCAGGGACCTGACATTACTTAATATTATTCTGGACAATATTATAAAACTTAACACAGAATTAGGTAGGAGGAGGTAAAATGAATGTTTTTTGTCAAGTATGTAATTCCTTATCAAGAAAAAATTTTTGAAAAACTATTGAAATAAAAAGTTCAGCAGCATGAGTATATACACAGCACAAAAGTCAATAACTTTGAATATGACAAAAATCCATTTACAATATAGTAAAAAAAATATTTCAATCAGAATAGCAACCAAAATGTAGAAAAACAAATATCTAGGAGTAATCTTCTGTAAAAAATGTAAAGGCCCTTTATGGAACCAAAGAATGCTGTGATATAGAACATCCAGAAAAAAATAACAACAACAAACAAAATCTTGGATATAAAAAAAATGAGAACAACGAAGAAGACACTCAACAGAAACACCGAAAGGCAAAGATGAGAAATTCTATCAGATGGTAGAGCAAAAAGACAAAAAAAAATAAAACAAAATAAGAAATATAAACTATTAGTCATGGAGGTCCAACATTCAAATAAGAGAAGGTCAGAAAGACAGAAAGAGAAAATACAGAGGAACAAATCAGTGAAAAAAGTCAAACAAATATCCTGAAACAGAATATCAGTTTTCCCCCTGAAACTCCACTGAGTACCAAGGATAGTATCTGAAAACTGACACACAGTAGGCACAAAATCATAACATTTTAGGACACTGGAAATAAGAAACTTCCACAAATACAGAATAGATTTTCATATAAAGGGTCAAGAATTAGTCTTCTCAACAGAAATACCAGAAGCTACGAGTGGAGAAGGACCTTAATGTTCTTAAGGGAAAATGATTTTGTGGCAGAGACAATTAATGTTCACAATACCCATGAGGTCTATTTCTCAACTCCCTTGCAATTGAGCGGGACCTGTGGCCAATTCTGGTCAGCAGCAGACGGCTTACGAAAGTGGTGTGTCATTTTCAGGATGAAGAAATAAAAAGTCTTTACACATCCCTCCAGCTCCTCTCTGCCCTGCCATTATGACATGGAGGTCTGAGTTGAGAAGCTAAAGCCACAGGATATAAACAGTCTGGATTCCTGTGTGAGCTCTGGAAGGGAGCTTTCCTAGAGCCACTGGACCCACAGAGGGTCTTACTAAGATAAGCAAGACATAAACTCCAACATGTGAAGCCACTGAGATTTTGCATCACCCTAGCCTATCCTGATTAATATAGATTCCCAATCTGGAATTTTATATCCTATCAAACTATCAATCAAAGACAGAATAAAGACTTTTTCAGAAGTGCAATATTTCAGAAAATTTCCATTCCATTCACCTTTTCTCAAGAAGCTACTGGAGGCTGAGGAAAGGGAAAGATATTCATGGAAGGCAGAATAATGCCCCACCCCAAAGATATACTCAAGTTCTAACCTCCAGAATCTGTGGATATGTTACGTTACATGACAGAATAGATCTTGAGATGGGGAAAGTATCCTGTATTACTCAATCAGACCCAATATAATCACAAGGGTTCCTTATGAGTGGAAGAGGGAGAAGAGAGAGTCAAAGTCAGAGATCTGAGCTACAATGCTGGCTTTGAAGACGGAGAAAGGGGTCATGAGCCAAAGAATGCACGTGGCCTCTGGAAGCTGGAAAGTCAAGGAAATGGATTCTCTTCTAGAACTTCCAGAAGGAAGGAGCCCTGTTGACTCTTTGATTTTAGACCCATTTCAGACTTGTGAACTCCAGAGCTATAAGATAATAAATTTGTGTTGTTTTTAGCCACTAGGTTACTGTAATTTGTTACCACAGCAACAGGAAACTAGTATCACATGGTTATGTAGGCAATGGAAGCAAACAGGAGAGTGAAGAGAGCTCCCTGGGATTCATGTGAGCAGAAGGCTGGGCACAACCAGCCAGATGGGAGCAGACGAGAGGGCCCAGGAGAGACTCCAGCAACTTGATACTGATAAAATACCTAATGTTTTTGGAGGCCATGAGAGGAGACTCACACCACTGGGGAAAAGTTTGGGGGTAACTTGGGGACCACAGAAAAGTATGAGGATAAATCTGCAAACCAATACAATTATTTGATGCAAAAGAAAACAATAAGCTACACAGGAAAGGAAACATTCTCTTAATGGCTCAGCTGTGGCCACTATTTACTAGTGTCCACAACAGAGACACCGAGCACTCATCTGGCCTAATAACACGCCCAGCTGAGGAGGGTTCGGGATGAGAAGGGTGGCGGGCAGCCTGCGGTGACACTGCTGAGCCCTCTTCCGTGAAGGAGGCCAACGAAAATGCCTAAAGCTGAGAAAAATCAAGAAGCAACACCATCAGGCTACTGGGAGATTTGCAAGCGAAGGCGGTGAGAAGAGCAACTGCTTCTGGAGAGCTGAGCGGAATAGGGAAGGCGGAGTCAGGGGTCACTTTTTATAATGAGCCCGTGAGTCATTCGGGGCTTTAAACACTGTGCGTTAGGTACCTGCTTAGCTTCAATTAACATAAAAACGACATAAAAGGCCTGGGGAAATATTCACGATAAATGATGCATAAGGCTTTAGTACTCTCAGTGTACTAGCAGCAGAGACTGGCCAGGCCTCTGGAAACGCTTCAGTCTGGCTGCCTCTGAGTGGCGGCAATAGGGGCAATTGTTACTTCCTACTACGCTATAATTTTCTGTACTTTCCAAACCAAATCAAAATAGGAGCACAAACAATATTTAAAACCAAAACTATTGATCATATGGTCAAGGAAGACATGAAAAAACAAACAGAAAGAATTGGGTAACTGTATTGGGAGCGGTTAAGATGATTAAGTTAACCAGCAACTTTGAAAATCCTGAGGCAACTGTCACCCTGCCAAAGAATGGTGCCATGGGTTTTCTTAATTTACTAAAGCAATTTCTTGATTAAATATACTTTCCAACAACAATGTGCAAATTTAAAATTTCATACTTTATTTAAAGCTCTCTCTTTTTGTTAAGGGCAGCCCAAACCCGACAACCTGGTAAGTCCATGATTGTTAACTGGCATTGGTTTCAATAAGGTTTGGAAAACATCATATCGATGATAACTGGCCCTTGGGCCTTGGGGAGTGGATTGCCGAAGATGCTAAAAAGAACAGTGATATAAACCACATATTTTTAGACCTGTGGCTTCACAGAATTTTTTTAATGAAAAGAAAAAGACAGAAGTGAAAGATGTACTTAAGAGCACTAACCATTTCTTGAGGAAGGAGAGAGTTCCTTATTTTCTTCTTGGGCAAAAAGTGGACACATTACATGCTCCTAAAACTGATAAATTTAGATGTACTGTTTCTAAAGTTGGACACAGATCTCCACAGAATGTTGAAATCTCAGGAGGCCACTAGCTGGGCCAGACACTTCCACGTTCATGGTTAAGAACAGTGATGAGTGCAAAGGAAAGTGAAGCATGAATACAGGTGACTTCGGGTTAAGAAACAATAACCCTATTATGTAAGGATAATTTGTTCGCCTTCTGCAGATTCTTTTACTTTCAAGTTTTTAATTACCCTTCCCAAACAAAATACCAAAGCATTGCTCTTTAGAGCACACACTGAGCTCACACGCCCTTAGAGTTATTTAAAAACAACAACAAAAAACCCAAAATATTCAAGTCATTAATTTTCCTACCATTTGCAATGATAAAAAAAAGAAAGGGTAGAAGGGACTCCTTCAAGGTCATGCTCATCAGAGTGAAACTGATTCCTAACTCCCTGCCTCATTCTTTCCTGCAGGTTCTCTCTTCCTCGAATCCTAATATGTTTACATGAATCATTAAACACAAGCCTATTACCAGTGCAATTGATTCTCCCATAAAGTGAAAGGCAGCTTCACTTTTGGAGGTTTTTTCTTTTAAAGGACTTTGAATAAAGTTAGGTTTAGACACAGAGAACAATATAAGCTTAAGAAAAGCTATGTGGAAGGCCTTGCTTAGTGTGCTGAACTAGCCCAAGGAATAAAAGGGGAGACAGCTACGGGATCCGAAAGTTCTTATAAATTAGGAGATGGTTTTCTGGTAGGTCAGGTAACATGTAATTAATTGCTTTTTAAAATAAAAAGAAAATGGGGTTGGAGATTGGGACTGAGAATTACCCTGTTTTCCCAAATTGAGTTACCAAAATCTGTCAAAGGCCCTATAAAGGAAATGCCTATAGTACTAAGGACCCACTGCTGGGTGCTCACATGTATCTGGCATCATGTTAAATATTTTCTGCTTATTGCATATAAGCCTCACAACCCCAAGAGGTGGACATTACTAATCTCATTTAGAAATAGAAAATTGAAGCTCAGGGAGGTAACTTAGTCTAAGATAACTAGTCATATCACTAGGATTTGAACTGAGATTTGATTTCAAAAAGACATGCTCCTCAGCCTCCTTGCCACCACCAACAAATAAGAAAGTCAGAGTGAAGAATCTGGCCAGTTAAAAGAGGAACATGTTTTAAATCTAAGGCGTGGATATACTGGGTATACGGGGTGCATTTTCACTTACTTCACTATTTTTGTGTATGTTTGGAATACTCCATAGTTTAAAATAATAACTGAGCCCAGCCGGCATGGCTCAGTGGCTGAGTATTGACAAATGATACAGGTTCGATTCCCGGTCAGGGCACATGCCCAGGTTGCAGGCTCGGTCCCCAGCAGGGGGCGTGCAGGAGGCAGCCAATCAATGACTCTCATCATTGATGTTTCTCTCTCTCTCTGAAATCAATAAAGACTTTTTTTTTTTTTAATTAAAAAAAAACATTGTTTAAAATAATAACTGAGAATAATGGCTACTGTATTGAACAGTGTAGGTCTAGAAGAAGATTCATCAGGGAAATCGATTGTGACTATTGCATCACCCTTCATATTGCTTATTGCATTACCCAAAATATCGCACATCTTTCTGAAATATATCAAAGAAGATTGGAAGTACCATTTTTTTAGTTTGCTTTTAACTTCCATTGAATAGAATGGAGAATTAAGAATTTTTCATTCCTGACTCTAACAATAAAGAGAGGAAAAGTGACAGAGGGAGAGGTTTCCCAGCACTAGCGAAATCCGAGATGAATGCCAGGGCTGGGACAAGACTGGAGACTCCGAGGATGCTGGAATTGATCACAAGAGTGAAACCTCAGCCTAAGAGTCTTCACATGATGGCATCCTGGATCAATTCTTTAAAACTCAAGAGTCAGCAAGTGAACAATATATTTCTAAGGACAAAAAGAAAATATGGTATTGGCATGCAGTTAGTCACCAAGAGGAAAAACACCATCAGAATTCTCGAGCAAGAGCCTGGATCATCCACTTCGTTCAATGCATGTGGGACAGTATTCTTTCACCTTCTATGATGATTATATAGCAAATCTTATTTTATATACAGTTTGTTAATGGACAAATGCTGAAGATATGTATGTGTACAAAGGTGACTGGAAGGAAAAAGATGAGGTAGAAATTCACTAGATAGTTAAAAAATTAAGAGAGTCCATTGGACCCATGTGGTAAATGGCAATGACTATTTTTTTCTGGTATGCTGAGGGTTAGAACTTCTTTATTGAAATAGTCAGGGTCCCAAATAACTTATATAAAAGAGCAAACTCCAGAAATAAGGTAGAAACTATTGTATTTCTACTTAAATTAGCAATCTTGAAATGATTAAAAGCATGGACCCTGAAGCCACACAGCCCTGGGCTGGATTCCCAAGGCCAATGCTTAGTGCATGACCTGTGGCAAGTCATTCAGTCTCGGTAAGATCCAGTTCCCTCATCTGTAAAATAAGGATTAAAAAATTACTTCCTTTTTAATAGAGTTTTATAGAGACTAAAGGTGCATGCAAAGCTCTTGGCAGAGTGCTTGGCACATGGGAAACAACAGGCATCCACCCTGGAGCGTGACTTTCTTTTCCTTGAGCTGCTTAGGCCAGTTCTCCCTATCTATCAGATCTGGAAACCCAGCACATGGGAAATGATGACTGTCGTGGTTACCACCAGAATTGATCTTTGCAAATGCCTGCTGCTCACGTTTCAGGTGAAGTGAACCCAGGACGGGAGAGGTCAACCTTCAGAGGGGGGGCTGCTCTGGGAGGGTCCACAGACCTGCAAATGGTGCTTCCAGAGCCAGAGGCCTACAGGCTTTTCAGCCCAAGTTCAAACTCACACCAGAAATCTTTTTTTCCCCTGGTCTTCAAGTTGACTTAGCATTACTTTAGTGAACTAAAATTATACAGAAAAGCATAAGAAATAGGGTGAAAATCTGAAATCTATTTCATCATCTGGAGAAAATACAATTATCCTTCCAGGCTCTTTTCTGTACACACACACACACACACACACACACACACACACACAATTTTTTATGAGGTGCGATCATACTATGCTTGCTGTTTCATGCCTGTTTTTATACGCGAGAATATCTTTCTAGTTCATTCAAAAGAGCTCTACATGTTCATTCAGAGTCTAATCTTAAAGACCGTATTCTGTGCACACACAGAATGCTAGCAAAAAGTAGCCAACAAAAGAAAATATTAACATCTGTTTTTAAATGACTTAGCTCAAAAACTGAGGTGAGCTGTGAGGTTAAAGTAGATTTGAAAAACAAGTGAAAATCAGAGGCCTTTGGTTCTCTTTTATGAAAATACCGGAGACAATGAAGACCTGGGCCTCGTAAGTGCTGTGTGGCACACACCCCATTCCCCAAATGGCTATTACTTGTGGAATGTGAAACTTGTAGGACTGCGCTTTTAATAAAATGAGAACTTGCCTATAAACCTCAGTATATTTTCAGGGCTTAAAAATCCTGTTTTATCTAGATCACAGCCCTTTGGATCTTGGCAACAAAAAGTTATTTCTGAATGCTAAACAAAGATGAAAACTGTGGGTCTGGACTCAGTCCTGCTGTCCCCTGCCAAGTGGGGGGGTTCACACCGGAGGCCACACATGTGTGAGCCCTTGTCCTCTGGGTGCCACCGTCCCCCTGGTTATGTCAGTGGTCTGTAGACCTAAATAACCAAAGCCCCACCTCAGGGTATGCTCAAGGGACCTTTATCTGGAAGTCTGACCTCATCACTGCTGGGATTCATTTCCACCCTGCCAGAACCAATAAGCGTGGATGAAAAGATGCTAACAGACCAATATTATTTTTACCCATTTTCATATTCTTCTTATTTTGGCTACTGCTTAGGAAGTCAAGCGTGTTTTTGCTACTCCACTTCTAGATCATGAAAATAGTTATAGTGAAAGAATCTGTATTATATAAACGTCTGCTTGTTTCAAGAGATTATAGTCACAATTTTCAAACTTGGAAAAGTTTACAAACTCTTTTATTCTGAAAGTAGTGGAAAAGGATCTGCTAGGACCCGACCTTTTTTGTGAACCTTGGGGAGCCTTAGTTGAGGGGGGGTGCAGACCAGACTGCAGGGGGGTAGGAGGATGCACTGAGAAAAACCTTCAGGGGACAGGAGAGAGCCCAGCCAACACAGGATCCAGACACTGAGGATATTAGCACAGGGACAGACAGGATGGCCACCCCGGCAAAAGTAAGGCCCCCAGGCCAACAAAAGGGGTGCCCCAGGCTGGTCACCAAAGATTGAGTATAAGAGGGTAAGTTTATATAAAGTGGGCCTGGGCCTTCTGAACAGTTAAAACCCATTTATCAAACCTGGAGCCCAAAGCAATGTCCCAACATGCCACTGAGGAAAACAGGGGATGGGCACCACAGACAGAGCCACCTATCCCCTCTTGCCTGAAGGGTGCCTGGCCTCACTTGGGAGAGAAGTAGAGTTCGTAGCAAAGAAACCTAGCAGGACCTACTTTCCCTCCTGGGCAGGTAACTGACCAACGGAAGTATGTTTCACTACAAGAAAAGTTACAGTGGGCGTCATCATGATATTAATAAACAGCCCTTACATAATCAGCCATACCACTCTCTGCAGGCTGTTAGCAGTCAAAAACAACCCAGGAAATGTCCAGGGAAATGGTGTTCTCTATGCAACTTTTAGAGCCGAGGTTCTCAAAAGTGGTCCCCAGACCAGCAGCACCAGCATCTCTGGGAGCTTGTTAAAAATGCCAGTTCTCAGATCCCACCTCAGAACTACCACATCAGACACTGTGGGGGGTCTGGGCCCAGCAACCTGTGTTTTAACAAGCCTCCAGGAGACCCTGGTGCAAGCTGAAGTTTGAGAATACTGGCCTGGTGGAAAGACCTGGGATAGGAGCCAGGAGACTAATTCAGATTCCAGCTCTGGATGGCATGGTCCAACTCGGTGCCACTGAATGAACAGCCACCATGTGCTACTGTAAGGATGTGAGGATATGAGATGAGCTACCCGTGGTCACTATCTTCAGATGGTGTCAAGTCCTCCATATGCTTCTTGCATCCAAGGTAGGGACTATTTTGTTGCTGTTCTTGTTTTGTCTCATACTTGTATTTCTAATGCCTGCAGTGTCACAGGCACTTGATATACAGTGGCCCACGTGGTAGAGCCATTCACGACGGTGACAAGCACTACTGTACCATTCATCAATGATCTTAATGTTCCTCCAGTCTAGTTAACATTCCCCACCACTTATTTAATGCTCACAGCACGCCAGATGCTGAGTGCTTGTCATATATCAGCTCGTTCAATCCTTTTAGACTTCCTGTACTATGGGCAGTATTTTTAATCCTACTTTGCACATTAAAACACTGAAGCTCAAAATACTAAGTAATTTGTCCGATGTCATACACAAAGGGGCAGAGCCCAGTGGTGAACCCAGAAACACCTGATTTGAAACTCATGGTCTTATATGGGGTGGAGTGCTTCAAATCCCAAACTCAAAGCTGAGGTTAGGGTAAATTCCCAACAGCTAAGGTTAGTGGTTGACTTTTTTCTCACTGTGTATTTAAGACTGTACTTTGCAGTAGTCAGAGACTGTCTTTATTTTTTTCATATTTTTGTAGACTGACATTTGGTTTTCATTGATTTCAAGAAAGTAGATAGTGGCGGGGAACTATATTAATACTTCACTGGACAGTTCTGACCCTTAAAAAGTAAAGCCCAAACTGTTTACAGAAAGAACAAACATGGGCACACAGGCCAGTCCAGGGCAGCCTGGGGAGGGCCCTGGCAGAGGAATCTGGTTCTAAGGGGCTGAGCAATGGGTAGAGCGTCCCAGTGAAGGCAGGCCAGAGAGAGGTGGGCAGAGGCAGGTCTAGCCAAGTCTCCAGGGCATGGGGAGGCTGGGTTGTGGGCATCGCATCACGGGCCAGCATGGATGCTGAGGCCAATGAGGCAGCAAACAGGAGAAGCGGCCAAAGACCTGAAGTCAGCCGCAGGCTCCAGCACTGGGACAGCAGCAGCTCCTGAAGAGATAACGGCTCTCCTCTCTCACCATTTTGGCTGCCTCCACACGCTTCCTTTGCTCCATACTCTAAGTCCAGGGTCAACCTGACAACTGCCGTCTACTATTTTCTTGTGGACAATCAGGGCCAAGAGGGATCTGGTTGGGGTTGGTGGAGGCTGCAGGCACTGAGAAAAGGAAGGGGGGATTTCTACCACAAGCAGAGGGCTTACCTTACTCGGAGGTGGTCCATGGTCATCCAAGTAAGTGGAATTTCCTAGGGAAAAGGGAAAAGAAGAGAGTTGGTAAATCTGTAGTTTTAAACTCAAAATGAATTTCGCGCAAAGGCATTGCAGATAAGCATTCTGATGTATTTCTAGTCAGCCGTACCAAAGAAAAGTAGGTGGGATTTCGCTGTATTACCATGTTTGGTTAATACGTGCAGCAGTTACAAACATTCTGTATACATGGGGGGGTGTGCACATGGACACACACATGCAGAAACGGGCACCACGATTCCTCACCCAGTATCGGTGTGCATCAGAATTACACACAGGGCTTGCTAGAACACGCATTGCCCAGCCCCATTCTCAGAGGTTCTGATTCAGTAGCCCTGAGCATCTGCATTTCTAACAAGGTCCCAAGTGGGACCCAGAACCACATTTTGAGACCGACTGCATCGTTTCTCCACTTTGTCTTGAATTGATTTCCCTCTTCTTTTCAGTCTAGCTTGCTGCCAAAGCTCCACTTGTCTTAGCATAACAGCCACTTTCAGACTCGTGTGGTTTCAGAGTGCATGGGTACTATTTCCTGATGAACAAAGGCTCACAGGGGTGAAGGCAGGAACTAAAGGTTACTGAGTTTCTTTTCTGTAGCAGGTACTCTGCCAAGTGTTTTACAGGTATTCATTCATTTAATTCAGGTATCAGAGGTGGGTTATAATTATACCAGCTCCCGGAGGAGAGAACAGAGGCCTGGAGAAATCCAGTAATTTGCTCCTGGTCACACAGCTATTAAACTGCAGAGAGGAGAGAAGACCGTTTGATCACGTGGGGGAGCCAAAGATATGGTGAATATAGTCGGAGCCTCTTCTCCAAGGAGGCAATGTTTGTCAGTCTAGGGAAATCATCTCCTTGAGAAATGAAGATAGCCAGACTTTCTAACAGAACAAACAACAACAAAATACGGGAAATATGAGGATACTTAGAACAGTAGCTGAGGAAATAAGGTAAAAGTCCTCATTGGAGTAGATGAAAGATGATTCTTCAGCAGAGCGCAGAAGTGACTTAAGAAATTGGAATAAAGAGAGAAAGCAGAGCTTAAGCCAGGGACACTTTAAGTGGGGAAACTTATCCAAACATAAATAAATGGGTTTGGCTTGCCAGCCTTTTTCCATCCTGAGGCATCATCCATCGCCTCTTCTTTGTAGTCTTCTGATTTATCACCCACTTGACGTTAACAAGGACTGTACTCTTGCTGGCCAGTTGGATGTTGTGGTCAAGAGACAATAGGCTCCAATATTCACGCACAAGACACTTAAGCACAAACACCTGGCACACTGGTGACTGCATTATTTTCAGGAACATACACAAATAAGAAGTGAGATCCATGTCTGACTTAATAAGAGGAGGTGAGCAAAAGAATCCAGAAAAACAATCACCTAAATCTAGAGAGATTCAGAACTATGCCTCTACAAGGCAATGGGTATAGCTGCAGAAGGTTCCTGTGTGATCATTGCATAAGTATATCTTCCCAGGAGGATTGGAGAAATCCCAACGTGCTCCAGCATGTTCTCCAGGTGTCAATCTCAAGCATCAAAGAGCGCTCCAACAACTGAATGTTTCTAAAATATTGAAAGTTTCCCTAAGAGCCAAAGTCCCTGAAAACTCCTAAAAAGGACTGACCAATGCCTGACTGCTGCCTCAAACTCCAGATGTGGTTCCTCACTGACTCCTTAGCACCTCATCTTGATTCTCTACAGGCAACTCACACTTTGCCAGGCCAAGCAGAACTCTTTATTTGCTCAGATTCCACCCCCACATTTCTGCCTCTCCGGTTGCTCTTGTTGGGTTACAGGATACATCCCTTCCCCTAAAGGCTCCAAAGCCCAAGAAGCATCCTCGATTCATCTCCTTCCCTTACCCTGTCTGTACAACCAAGTCGCAAGTCCTATTGGCTCACCCTTTACAATATTACTCAAATCTGATCATGTTTCCCCAGTCCCTCTGGGCCCTCCAGGAGAGCCCTTATGTCTCTTTAATGATCTCTAATTTCTTTCCTATCCAGACAGTAATCAGAGGGATCTTTAAACCGTATCTCAATCTGACCATGTTAGCCCTCTGCTTAAAATCTGTTTCTCTAAGAACAAAACAGTTGACACCTTGTATGGTCTATGACCCTACATGGCCCAAGCCTTGCCTCCTACCACGCCCACCACCAGCCACAACAGCCTTCTATCTGCTCCGGACACACCAACCTCTTGTCAGCCAGGACCTTTTGAACTAGTTCTTTCCTCTGCCAGAAAACAAGCTCTTCCCCACCCCCTTCATTCTGGCTCAGCTCAAATGTTGTCCAGCCGTCTCTTCCCTCTCCCTCCCTCCCTTATAGAAGAGTTCACTTCCTTCTGTGCAGAGAGAAGAACAGGGCTGACCAGTGTGGGCACTTGCACCATAGGCCCAGTTGTTATCTCTACCAGAAGATCCCTGACTGCCCATCCACAGTTATGTTCCTGTATCTTCTTAGGATAGAGGCTCTAAATGCCTCTGCTTATAACAGAGGTGCAGAAAAGGAAAAGAAGAGCTGCCTGAATTTCTTACAAGTTTTTATTTTCCCAGGGTATAACTGTATCATTACACGGTATTAAGGTAGAGCTTTTCACCTTAGGATCTCATACTTTCTTAGTACAAAGTAAACAAAACTGTCAGAATTTTCAAACCTGAAGCTGGTAACTTTTGGGCTGTGGAGATCAAAGGGAACACTGTTATCACAGGAGCTTCCCTGAACATCAAAGAAGCTTCCAACTGTCCTGTCTGATAGAGGATTCTACTGAGGGTGTCCAAGTTTTCGGGAGGGAAGATCAGACCCAAGCCCTCCAGGCCTCTGAACTTGGAGCTCAAGATGTAAATCTGGGAAGAAAAGGCAGAGGAGGGTTGATGAAGGGTGTGGAGCCAGGGCAGGGGACAAGTGCTCACAGGCCGTCTACGTCTACTGCCCTATGAATGTCCACTTCTGACCCAGTCTCCGATCCCGGGTCCCAGCACCCTGTGAGGCAGTACTTCTTATTTTTGGAGGTCTAGAGAGGCACATCATTTCATTTCTTTCCAGAAAGTACCCACGCCTAAGGAGCTCTGCATCCAGCCTCCTTTTCGTGTCTCAAGTTCTTCCATTTAGGATCAAGGATTACAGTTATTTTGTGAAGCAAGAAAGAAAGGTATAGCATACCCACCACATTCCCACTCCTACCATCAGTCAAACTTTCAGAAGGGCCTGTCTCTAAACTGCCAAGAAATTGCTAGCTTGGGCTGGCATTGACCTAAACCTCTTAATAGAAGTCCGGCTTGTCCAGGCTCCTCGGGTGAGTGGAGGACACGGACAGCTACGGATCTGAAGCATCACTTCAGCCCTTCGCACTATACAGCTGGTCCATATACTGCTGATGGTGGTGGTTACATGGCTCTGTACGTGGGTTAAAATATACAGAGCTATACACCAAAACCACCGCCAACCAAACACTCCTGGTTTAATGGTATTAACGATGCCCTGAATAGAAGGCAAGTGGTCTCAGACTTTGCAACCAGCTAAATCACAACACATTCTAAAGCTCACCCTATGCATCCAGCCCTTCATGATGGAGACCTAGCAGGGAGGTGGCAAACATAACATGAGGCATCATGTGTGAACATGCAAAGGGGTTAAATCCAGGTACACGGGGTTACTAGAGCATATATGTTCTACCAGAGTGTTGGACAGTATGTTACCAATGCCTACCTACTTTTGTTATCATATAAGCTATCTGCCACAAAGATGCATTTCAGGAAACTCATGTGAGGTCCAGAGGTCTGATACTAGGAAGTAGGAAGCCAAGATTTGTGATCTAGCATCTGAAGATGCCCAACTGATTACTATATTATACCTGGATCTCAGGTGGCAAGACCGAGGCTTGCTAATCATACAAGAACCACCTAAGTCTTCCGTGACAAGAGCAATAAAAACCAGATGTACTGTATACCTACACATACAGATTATATCTTGCTTTTATAATAGAGAATATCCCTAAGAAGTGTTATTCCACTCTGAATAAATGGCTTTACCTCCTCAAAGTCTTCCATACACACTCTGTAAAAATGAAATAAGCTCATAGGTTATTGTAAGGAGTTACCCGAGGGTAATTTCATTCCATGAAAAATACTTAGAACCACACCTGCATGTATTGAGCACTGGTAAGTTCGCTGCCATCCTAGTTGTACTCTGAATAGTAGCAGGAGCAGTCTAAGACCCTCCTTCCCTGCTTCTCGACCCTCTCACTCAGTAGTTTTCAACCCCTTCCCCACCTCCACCCCCCACCATTCCACTTGACTGCAATGGCTTTAAGAAATGCTGATACATGGTCTCGCCTTAGCTGCCCGGATTTTAATTATTCTGGGGCAAGGCATTTGGCATTTGGTATTTTCTAAAGTTCTTCAGGTAATTCTAATGTCCAGCTGGGGTTGAGATCACTGAGCTACATAATACAAATTAATATACTTCATATTTCAGGTCTAATCTCATTTCTTAGAAGTATAAGTAACAGATCTCATTCCAGCTGATCCTAATCACGGGCCACCTCCATCATTTCTGGTGAGAGACTGTACAACTGGAGTTTCACATCAGAGTGGAACACCGACGGGGCCCCGACGCTCGCAGAGGGCTCCCCACCACAGAGGAGGCCGCCGGGCAGCCCTGGCCCCCACCTGCTCCAGGGGACATAGCTCACAGGCTGCCCACGGCATCCTGGCTTTACCCCTTATACCACATGGGTGGCCCAAACCTTTCTCAGACTCCACAAATCTTTTCAAAAATAACTTGTAGACATTATACTTTCAGAACATATTTGCAATCTTTGCACCCCTCTTGTTCCCAGGTAAAAGGGGGAAGTAAAAGCACCCTCCTTCCATCTGCCCAGAGTATCCCCCGGCCCCGCTCAACTTAAACAACCACTGGATATTTGGTTAGTCCTTGGAAAAGGCCCACAAGGACCGAAAAGGGGAAAAAGCCACTAAAAAATTCTGAAGCAAAGACCTGTCTGGTCCCAGCCCAGTGAGGCACCCCTTTTTCTAGGTTGTTTACATGGAGTGCAGTGGAGATTGGGGAACCTGGTCAACACATGCCCATGTGAACCCAATAGAAACCAACACAGCTGGATAAAGAAGAAACTGCTAGAAGCACTGCCATGAAGGAGGACTGTTGGATAGAATCCCCAGGGAGCAAGGGGTGAGAAACAGCAATAGTGGCTCTTCTGTAAGAGGGAGAGTGGAAAGGAGCCCCAGGAATCGTTGACTGGATTCAGGAAGACACCGCTAATAGCAATGACTGTCACTGAGGACAAAGAATAGCCCAGGGGTGACAGAGGAAATAGCAGAGGCCTTAGAACAAAAGACCTGTGTTCAAATTTCAATCCTACGCCTTTCGAGTTGAGTGACCTTGGAAATATCACCTAATTTCCCTGGGACTTAATGTTCCCACTGGCAACATAACTAGATTAATAATAGCTCCGAAGTGGTAGGATGGTTATGAAAATGAAACAAGACGGGTATAAAAGCACTTAGCATAGTGCCTGCCTGGCACATAGTAAGTGCTCAGTGAATGGTAGCTATTTCTTCATCTTCTATTACCCAATTTTATCATTTATATTTAATTTAACAATTTTCTTTATTATTGAGGAAATCGAAGAGACTCCTGAGGCCAGGGAAGTAGTTTATTGTTTTAAGGATGAATATTAATATAAAGTACTTATGTTATTTTCTATTGCTTTCCAATCCTGGCTTGATATTTCTTTAAAAATATACAGTTTTTTCCAATTGTCTGAAATACCTTTAGCAATGTGCAAATGAAGGTACAGAACCTTCAGGGGATATAATTTATTCTTGACTCTTAAGTCTTGCATTAGCAGATTTATTTTTGTCTCAATTGGTCCCTGAAGAATAAGAATGTTTTAATTCTAGTTCCTCTTACAGAAAGCATAATAAGCATTAGTGTCAGTGTCAAAAGAGCCACCTCTACACTGTGTCAGTTTTGATCAAACATCAGCAATTCTTTTCAGCGTCTTTCTTCCACGGGCCCTTTAAAATCATAATCATAAGTAATTGGGACCCTTTTCTCTCTGACCCAGAAGCAAACATTTCACACAGGAGTCTGGTTACCTCAAGCACGATCATATGGCTGCTTCTCCCCCCCGCAGAGTCTGGGCCTCTGATAAGACCCTGTTAATGAAGGAGTCACTGTTGAAGGCAACACTGAAACCCCAGCTTAGTCTTTGCCAAAAAATTATGCTAATGCCACCCTTTCCACCGTTAACCATGGGTTACGTTTCTCTAAGAGGCAGCTGTCAGCACACACCAGCCGTGGTTAACAATGAGGAGTTTGTATGCTGAGTAAACATCTCCAATAGCCCCAGTTCTTATAATTAATGCAGCCCCAAAGACACTGTAATGGAGGAAAATTGCTTGCACAGCTTTATTTAAGCTTTAATAAAATTATTTTCCACTGAATTCAAACCAATGGCTCTATGAACTATCAATACTTAAATATATTTACTAAAATACCTTTAAAAATATCTTGAATGCCCACCGAACCAATTAACAAAGGCAAAATACTTTCTTGAGCCTAAATGATAAAAGTGAGAACACCAGACTGTGGGAAAAAAGCAATTTAAACTTTATCAATTATGATTTAGAAAGTGGCTTCCACTGGTAATAAATTTTAAAAGCAAATTAATGCTTCTCTCTTTGTATTTCTGGTTCAAAAATATTGCCCTTTCTATAATACATCTTTTTCTTTCATTAAATCAAATATACATTTTAGGATGTCAAGGGTACATTTGTAGAAGGAAATTACTTTTGGAATCAAATGATCAGTGAACTACTACTATAATAAAAACCTAAATATAAATATGAGTTATTGCCAAATTAGCTCAGGAATTCATTGCAATCATATTATATGATTTCATGCAGATAGGAATGGAGTATCAAAGAGACATAGAATCACTTAGGTTTCTGTTTCAGTCCAGTAGATTTTCCTCCCAGAGTAATTACTACAGTCAACTGATCCCTCCTGTGTAACTATAATACACCCATTAACAGAGCTGCCCCAGCCCTGCACACCTCAAGGCTCTAACCAGCAGCCAGGCAGTCCTCTTCCTCTATCAGGATCTAGCCACCATGCAGCCACCATGAGAACTGACACTTTCGATCACATGCTTATTGCATGAAGCTCCCCTAATAGCTCCTGTGGAGACTGGCAGGATAAAGGTAGTTAAGAATCTCTCCTGGGAGGAGCACAAAAAGGCCAAATGTCAGAATCTGCATTCTCATCATGGTTAGTTAGCATCATGCTGACCAAAGCTCTAGTGCTAAGCACTCTACAGACTTCTTTCCATTGGTTTCCATGACAACCTCTGGGGAAGGAGCTACCCTCATCTCCATCCCCATTTTACAGCAGAGAAACCAAGCCTTAGGAAGGGGAAGTGACCTGCAGGATGTCAGACAGCTAGTCAGCAAGAGCTCCTGGGTTTGACCACAGCTGCACCCACACACTCCCGCCTCACTCAGAGATTCTAGTCTGGGAGCCACAGCGGGTTTTGAGATGTTGAGCCCTTTAACTCTCAGGACACCGCAGGCTGGTCGCCTGGGGCTACTGGGAATGGCCTAAGCAGAGTGGGGTCTGAGCTCCCTGGGCAATTTCCAGCACTTATCAGCTAGACAGAACCTCCCGCAGACCGTCACCCACCCATTGAGGACATGAGACCTGCAGGCTGTTGAAGAGCCCGAGAAGCCAGCACTGCATTGGAGAGTGAGGAGGGGACAAGTCCAGTGGGCCCAGATTCCAGGGGCAACCCAGGACTTTTGGCTACCTCTGGGCCATTTCTGACTGCTGTTCCATTTTAGTGTGTCCAGGTTAGTTATAAGGTGGTTGTTCTGTGAGTGTGTACCACCTTTCTGCACTCATCATTATTTTGAAATAAGTGAAATAAAAAGGTAGCTTGGGTTGGAAACCCATTCATATTATTGCAAGAAATTTCAACATTACATATGACAAGTACAGAAACAGAAGTTCTGCTTGATCCTTTAAATGGGACTTCAACTGATGCAAATTGTGAAGGTAGGGTGGTGGCCCCCAAAGCTGTCCATATCCTGCTCCCTGGAATCTGTGAATATGTGACCTAGATGGCCAAAGGGACTTTGCAGATGCGATTACATTAAGGATCTGGAGATAGGAAGGTTATCCTCGATCATCCAGCTGGGCCCAATATAACCACAAGTGTCCTTATGAAGGAGAGGCAGGGAGGTCAGTGTCAGAAGGAGATGTGGCAACGGAAGAAGAGGTTGGAGTGACGTGCTCTGAAGAGGGCAGAAGAGGCCACGAGTCAAGAAATGCAGGCGGCTCTGGAAGCTGGGCAAGGAAAGGAACCAACTCTCCCCTGGAACCCCCAGAAGGAACGGAGCCTGCTGACACCCTGACCTGAGCTCATTAAAATCCATTTCAGACGAACTTTAGGATAATATATTTGTGTTGTTTTAAACCATTCAACTTGTGGTGATTCCTTAGTTTGGTAATAAGAAATTAACATAGTTGTTAAAATGGTTTTACATTTTTAAAATCTCTTTTTATGAATAAAATTTCTCATCAGTGGTGACTGTCAAAAATTTGAAGAAATTTTCATCAAAAAGTCTAGTGAAGGAATTGGGTGAAGCATTGCAAGTTTGAAATATGAAAAAAGCTCATCACTCTCAATGATAAATTTGAAATGCTTTAATTTGGAAGTTTGCCACAACTTCAAAATTTACTATCTTCCCCTAATATTTGGCATTTTGTTTTTCTAATAATTTATATAGTAAAAAGAAAATGTAATGAATATGTTCGTCAAGCCTCATATAGAATCCCACCATCCTCACCAGTTTACTTCAGTGTGCCATTAAACTATCATTTTCTAAGAATTCCATGATTGGAAAAGTTTCAACACAGCTCTGCTTAACAAACACATAAAGTGTCAGTCAAATGGAGGGTTGTCTCTGAAAAAGGGCTTCAGTTCAACCAAACTGCCATTGCTCTAAATCTGGAATTTCTCTTTGGCTTTATTAGAGCCAGTATGGGCCACACCTAATCACATAGCTACACCACACACACAAACCCCATATGATTTCAGAAAAGGAAAATAACCACAGACATCATATAGTCCAACCCTTCAACTTATGGAGGAGGTAACTAAACCAAAGAGAGGTCAACATGCACAGCTGGCCAGTTCAGAGGTTAAGAGCAGACCCAGGTGACTGGTGCTCATTCCACAACATTACAGTCTTATTACAGTGCCATTTTTTACCCCAAATAATATTTCCAAACTTGATCACATAGTTTTAATATTTCCAAACTTGATCACATAGTTTACTTTGCAAACTTGAATTGGAATGACTTTGGGCTATTCTTACATAATCAAATTCTAAGGATAAAGATATATCATCGAGAGAATTTAAAAAAATAATATGCTTCCAACATTGACAAGAATCCCCAAGGAGAATAGTTTAGATGTCCTGCATGTGGTTGCAGGGTGCTCACAACCACTCAAGGTTAATACACTATTTTAGATGTTCAAGTTTTAACATGTTTTAGTGAGAAGTAATACTTGTGAGTATCAACTTCCACAGATGAATCAAACACACATGAGACCTGGCCTTGTGCAGAGATGTGAGATGCACCCTTGTAATGAAGTCAGACACAGCGACGTGCAGGGGGTGTCTCCCGGTACCCAGTGCCTGGGATGCAATGCTTGGAGGTAGGCAGGGCATCTGCACATCCCTGCAGAATGGCAAGTCTAAGTTAAGGATATCCTCATGATCCTCTCACTTAAGAGGCAAAGGGGAGTTTGTGCAAAGCCCAGGGCTCCAGAGCACATCTGAAATAAGCCTACACGTGTATGGAGCTCCAGTGTCCCCCTGCACCATTTCAGCAGCACTCCCCCCAACCCTGAAAGACCAGCAGGGCAGGAAGGAAGCTGATGCCAAGTTCACACAGCTGGGAAGTGTCAGAGCTGGACTTGGACTTGAGTTCAAGCTCCCAGGAACCCCCTTCCACACCACCTTGGGGCTCTGCATGACAGTGGGCAGATTGGTGGGTTTCCTGTGGCCACCATGTGCTCCAAAACATCAGTCACAACTGTGAGCCTGGAGGAAGGCTAAACCCAGAGTCTAATAAAAAAAAAGTCTGTGAGGACCAAGTCGGGAAACCCCATAGGAAAGTCATCAGCGGGCCTGCTGATGTTCTAGGAGTGAAATAACTCTTGCTGGGTTGCAGATCACTACTTGCTTGAAGGTTGGTGACCAAGCAAACATATATATCTGAATGGATAAAAAAGATTTTGTGTTTCTGGCTCTGCCTCCTGCTTGATGGGTTTCTAGGCCATGACCTGAGGCCACTGGTAAATGAGTGTGTGTATCTTCTATATTCTAAATGCAACAGTAGTATGTCTGACACAGAAATGACTTGTCACTTGCCAATTCTTTTCATGCTTAAGGGAAGTAGGTATGAAGAAACACTCTGTGGGCCACTTTAAACAAACCGCACTAATGATATGCATGTGAACAAGAGAGCTGAAGAGTGGCTCATAAAGGCTTATGCTGATTGAGAAAGTGTGTGGATGAAACGGGTTTGATGGCAAAGTCGGTCTCATACAGATGTGGTGCAGATACAACTGTCCCATCTGGGATGACACATATCAACTTTCAAGTCCCACACAGAAGTGATCTTCGTTTCTTCTTTATTAGGTCTTCAAATGAAAAAGAGGATTTTTAAGAGAACAGCAGAAATTACTGAAATCATCCAGAACAGTAATCCTCACAAAATTAACTAGCAAGCTATCACATGAACCTGGTGGTATCTACTTGAAAAGAGTGAGTTTCAAAAGTTTCAATATCTCTCCTTTTTTCTGTCATCTTTCTAGTTCTACTTTCTATCCGATTTAATAGGATTTAGGCGAGATTTTTATGGCTCATAGAACTATAATATGGGAAGATAAAAGAGGATTCTTAGACCTGTATATGTTATTCTGTAGGCAGGTGAACACACCAGCTTCACCAAAAAAAAAAAGCCAAACAAATAGATGTCTAAAAATCATAAAATCCTTGCCAAAATGAGCTGAGGTACAGGGGAAAATATGCGGGGGAGGGGGGTGATGTGGGCTTTGCAGTGAAATCCACTTACTGGATGTGACCTTGGGCAAGGTCTTAAAGTTTCTGGGTTTTGGTTTCCCCATAGGTAGAATAAAATTTACCTCATATGGCTGGGGAGATTCAAATTACCATTTACAAACTGCCTGGCATGCATACAATAAAATGTAGCTGTTCTGATTGTATTTAAAATAGACCTAACTTAAAGACATGGTATGTTAAAGAAAACCCCTTCTGAGTAATCACATACATAAACATCAGCCCCGGCGCTGAAATATGTATCCCTCATTATGCCCTAGAATGGCCTGTCACCGCCTTCCTCCGTATTTTTCAGGATTTATGATGGGAGGTTATACCTGGGCATGAATGAAATGTAATTTTTAAAGCCCTGGCAGGATCTGGGTATTCCTATGTGCATTACTATTCTGAAAGATAAAGTGTACTGGGGGTCATAAATACTCTTTAGCACATAGTAGATCAGTTTCTTTTCTAGTAAAGTCTTAATCGTGCCTTCCAACAAGATGAGCTGGGGAAGTGCGCTTTCCTACACCCAGAAAGAGAAATCCTTCCTAAAATCCCAGATCTGGAAATATTCATGGTCTTTCAAAGTCACAGTTGAACTGCTTTTCTGACCCATTGAAGGACTGAGTCTGAGGGCAGAGGCAGACACGGGACTTAGCAGCAAAGGCATAGCTCTGGTAGAAGAAAATCAGATGGAGTTCATCTCTGTATTAAAGCAAACAGCTAGTTTCCTGTGAATTCCAAATATATTCAAGCCTACTTAATGTCAACTTGCCTGTTGGAAAATGCTTCCTAATAAAATAATGTTCTCCAATAGCAGAAAACAGCAATCAAATAATGAACCTAGGTTAAACTTGAAGAACTTAATGGTCATGATGCAAAGGGAGCATCAGCTCATCAAAGACAGAGATCTCACTCTAAGGAGTCATCTGAAGTGCCAGGGGTCTCAGAGCAGTGTCCTCTGGGTGGCAGTGATGAAGTCATGATGACCAGCCACACGTGACATTGTAGAGAAAACTCCTTCACTGGATGGAAGGAAGCTCATGGTGACCTCCCAACCTTCCTTCCAACTCTCAGATTCCCTGAAGGCCCCTGATGGCAGCAACAGCAAATGAAACTGCTCCTCTTTGAAAGTCACTTTATTTATCATGTAAATTTCAGTCACACAAATAATTGTGAATAATATCAAAAATAGAAACATCAGTAACATCAAGAAGTCATTTTGATTTGGGCATGATCTTTATAGCACAGTATTTGATGTATGAAATGGCTTTAAAATATATATTTATTATAATATATTAACAGCATATATAAATACATAAATATTATATATAAATATATACTTACACTTATAAAATATATATAAGGTTGAACTATATATATGTGTGCACACATATTTTATATATATTTATATTTAACACTGCCATAAAGAAAGGAAGGAATGGGAAGGAAGGGAAAGCTGGTTAAAGTAAAATGTGTTTTTCTGTCAGGAACAACTTTATGGCAGGCAAAGGACATAAGTGTCATAGATTTTTCTGTTGTGAGTGCTGGGCACACATGTCCTGATTTATGCCCACTGGAGTGGTAGGAACTAGGGCTGCATAAAAATGAGCCAGTCTCATTTCAAGACATGGGATGGAAGTTAGATTTGAGCAGAGGAGAACTGAAGGATCTTGTTAAGGATTTTGTGGCGAAGGTTTTACAAAAGAAGCCACAGAGCCGGCAGCAAGACGGATGAGGCTCTGGTTGGTCTAGAGGCCATGAGCACTTCCAGTTCCAGCAGAGCCTTCACAGACCTAAGCGAACCAAACCAGTCAGGCTCCGTGAGGGCTGGGGAAGGATAAATCACAGCGGCGTGTGGCCGCTTGTCAGGTAACCGCGAGTAACTGAAGGAGCCACTCGGCAATGGAGAAAATACATCTGCGACGGTGCAGAGGCACCGGAGCAAAAAATAACTTGTACGGATTACAAAAACAACAATGTAGGCTTATAAGATGAGAAATTGAATATGCTAATGAAATCGTGATGATGAAAGCTGGAAAGAGACAATCAGGTGATAGTACCTAACAGAAACACGAAGCAGGGCGAATGGATTCTTCAGTGGGGAACCCTCGGTCCTTTCCCGCAACACACAGAAGGGAAGGAAAGGAGCACCTGCTGCGCCGATCGTGGCCCGTGCGTGGGCGAATCACTCCCTGCAGCTCTCTCTTCAGTCGTCAGGTACAGGTCATCCTCCCATGTTGGACATGAGGAAACGATCTCTCGGAAAGGTCAACAACTTCCCTGAGAAGGGACAGCTAGCCACCAGCAGGGCCAGGCCAGGCGGAGCCGTCCATGGCCAGGCCCCACGGCAGGCCCGCCTGAGCGCTCGGCCGCCTCCCACTGCGGCTCTGCCCGCACAGCGCCAGGGACCTCACGAAAGCCGGGATTTCGGAAAGTCTCTCAAACCAGTGAAAGGTGTTAGGCTTGGGGGCTAGCATAGGGTTTTAAAAGTACGTTATTGTCTCTTCTTAGTTAACACATAAAACAATGTTGTCATGGGACAAAGTAGGGAAGGACTTTAAAACTCTATATACCACACATATGCTCGAAAGTTATATAAGTGATGCCACATTCGGCTGTGCATATAGGTAGGAGATCTTTGTAGGGAAGATAATTTGTTTCAATTGAAAAGACTCATTCTATTTTTAAATAAGGTCCATGCATATTCCCCAAAAGTTGCGTTTACAAGATATTGAAGACAAGTTTACAAAGGACAGTCTTTGTTTTTCCTCACATGAAGTGTTTTATTACCGCTTTTCACCCATTTTAGCCTCTCAATTCCCATCTTACTTCTTTGATTAAGTCTATTTTTCAAAGCTCAGCTATACTCACTTGTCTCCTCTACAGAGAGAGAGATGAAAAAAATATAATATTTATATAATGTATATTTATATATACTTTTATATATTTATATTTTATAAATTTATGTTTATATTTTATTAAATATATGTATATTTTTATAAGTATATATTTATGTTTTATAAATATTTTATGCACATATTTATTTATATTTTATGGATATTTATTTATATTTTTATGAATATATTTATATCTATATAAATATATATTTATATTTTATGAATATGTTTATATTTTATGAATATATATTTATATTTTTATGAATATATATTTATATTTTTATATATTTTATATTTTTTAAGTTTCTCCCAACAGTGAGAGAAGGGTCTGCACTAGCCCTGGGCAGTAATCAAATCTGCTTCTGCATGTTCCATTTTGCTTTGGCATGGACTCAGCTAGTCTAAAAATCAAGTGTTTTCTCTTTCTTTACATTCTCTATACTAAGAACAAAAAGTAAACAACTTTCCCTAAAAAGCCAAAAAACAAAACAAAATTTTAAAAAACCTGACTATTCCCTGCTGTGCCTCAGAATTAAACACCATTCTGTGTTTCAGAATTAAACACCATTCTGAAAATTCAATGCTTGAGTCATATTTATGGAGTCATTCTTAAGCTCTAAATACCACCACCCCATATTCCAAAGGCACTTGAAAAACAATTTCAAAAGTAGGTCCTTTTGTTACTCCTCTACAGGGATCAGTTTTAGCGTTTATTCCAATCACTAATATTACAAAAACCACCTAAATACCAGCAGATAGGGCTGTATTTTGAGCCAAATTCCTCTAACAGCAATGACCCTTGAATGGGCCACACCAAACAGCCATCCAAGTACTGTATGTATCCCTTGTACTTTGCCAAGACATCTAAACGGCATTTTACAGTAGAGGCCAAATTAATTTTTAAAGGTTTCAAGCCAACAGAATGTTCAAATCATGGCCACTTCTAGATCTAAATATTACAAAGTACAAAGTAGCATTTTCGACTTAGCTTATCTAGATTTTAAGTCTTTTATGAATAAAACCATGATATACATAATGCACACCGATTTATAAATATTTTTATTAGCTCTTAGGGACCAGTGTGTGCTGAGGGGAAAACAAGAGGAGCCAGAGGAAAAAACCCTGACCCATGTCACTGCCCAGTAAACTGGCCTCTCCTATTGTGAAGTTACAGTCCTTTCCTTTGCCATGACTATTGATTATGAAATTTGGGAAGCAGACGAGGGTCGGTACTCTTTGCTGCATCAATGCTGCCACGCCCTCCTGTTCTCACAGCGTTTTCACGGCCTCAGGAGTCAGTGCATGAGTTTGCCCTGCTCACCTCCTGGGGGTCACTCGCACACTCGCCCTGTAAGGACCACACGCTGACCGCTGCGCCACTGAGCAGCGTGAGTCTGCTTTACACGGTCCCGCTCCCTCGTGCGGCTGCCAGTAAACACTGCTCTTTGCAATCAATATGCACTCGGATTTTCCATTTTTACCCAGGTTCTGGATTCTCGTCTGCCGAGCATCCTTGCCCGCTGACAGCATAACCACCACCCTGTGGTTTCTCAACCACTAGTCTCTCGGGCCTGGATCAGACAGAAAAATAAACAAAGGTGGAGGAGCCTTGCTAGGCTCCTTCCTCTTAAAACATCTGGGAAATTTTGTAAGAGGTAAGAGCCCTTCCAGGACACCTGGATTCTGGATCTGGCTTCACCGTTAACAGGCTGTGGAATATTGGCCAGGCCCCTTAGCATCACCTAGTCTCACCTCCCTCATATGCAAAATTGGGGTTAAGAGGGATATGAGCTGAAGTCCTGGCATAAACACTGAGCTGTGAGCTGTGTACTTCTGCACCTGCCGTAGCCTTTAATTGCACTTGCCAACCTGTGTTAATTGACTGACAGACTAAATTCAGAGGAAGGACTAGCGGTCTCTTTGGAAGAACTTATAGTGGAAGAAATGCTTAAGCCTTGCCTGAAGGGTAGACATGATTCAGCTCAGGCGTGATAAAGGGAAGGGCAATAGGGAACAGCATGAGCGATCAGGACGACAGGCGGCATCAGCTTGGCCCGAATATGTGGGCTTGCCCGGAGCAGTGAGCACACAGAGGGAGATACAATTGTAGAGGAAAGATGAACACATAATAGGTTCTGCAGCTCTTCCATGAGCATTTCTACAATCTGTCATGGAGCTTGTGGGTGAAAATCTGCACTTGAAGCCAAGTTCACTGAATGTGTTCGCCAATTTCAAGATGTTCTTAATCAAGCTCTTTGTAAAAGTGATCAAAAACCCCTCAAAACATAGCATAGCATACGACTACACAGACATTCCCTCCTTCAAATACACAAAGCCTCCCTCAAATTCTCATTGTCAGTGCTTCCCTAATCCAATTGTAAGAAATTACTCATTACGAAATGTTATCTCTGGGGTTAAAAGAGGAGGGAAAGGAAAAACCAGGGCTTTGCGCACAGTAATGCAGCTTAGATTCCCGTCCCGATCGGCTCTGGTATGAAGGCCAACCTGAAATGGAACCTGGGCAAGTTTCTACTCATCGCTCTTCCACTTTAATCAGTTCAAAGGCAGTGAGCCCAGCAGTCAAACAGCTTTCGCATAAACACCTGATTCACCTAGATAACCCCTGATAGAAAGGAGGTTACAGGGGGGCCCATCCCCCAACTCTAGTCCCACCTCTTAAGGAGGTAGCGATTATGCCTGAGTCGCTGGCGTTTAGGTGACTAAAGGAAAAGCTGCTGGTAGGACATTTATATAAACAGGACCCCTACATGTACATCTCAGCTGTAGCTGCTTCCTGTGACTAGAACTTGGTTTACTTGTACCTTGATTGCGCAACGTTATGCTAATGGGTTTGGCTCTGGTTTTGTTTCCTGTTTAGCATGACTCATTCCTGTGAATGTTTACCATATTTATCTTATATATTAATCAAAACACATTTTTCAAAGTTGTAAGTAATTGGCCCAGGTTGTAGAAAGTTGGATTCCCCCCCCCCCCCCCTTAAACACAAAGGAAGAAATATGTCCCCCTGTCAAATGACTTTGCTGTCAGGTCCGAGTGCTGCCAGGTCCAGAGTGCAGGAGTCACACAAGGCAACTTGCATTGCCCAGTGTCTGTGGTAAGACCTGGGGGCTCACCCCACAGGCACACACCCTGTTCAGCTTTCTAGCTAATCTCATTGTCTCTAAGAGTCAACTCTTCTGAAGCAAGAGAACCATGAGTGAGCAAAATTCAGGTGAAAAAAAAATAGAGATTTCTAGCTGTGTGTATGTGTGTGAAGGGATGAAACTGGCCTCTACCAAAATTGCTTCCACGGGCAAGCCCTCACCTGCTCGGATTCCTCTTCACCCTGAGTGGAAACCGCCATTTAATTGCCTTAGTTACTTGGCTCTCAGACTCCAAATAGACCCTCTCCATGTGAGCATACCCTTCCAGAAGGTGGCTCACTCCTCTCCTCCCCATCCCCACTGGTCTTCCCCACCGACCTTCACAAGAAGTGGTACCTTTTGGCTACGATGGCCCTTTGCTGCTTCAGGCCATGAGTTCCTTCCCTGCGAAAAGCTGAGTGCTCTGTACGCAAAGCCAATTTTTGGAACACCACAAAAAAAGATATGAAAAAAACCTGTGGCAAGACTGGTCAGTGGTAAGAGTCACTCCTCTAAGCACACTGCAGAAAACTGGAACTGCCATTCATGGAGAATTGTCATTGGAGTAACTGATGCTGCAGTGCTCAACTGTTTCAACAACAGAGGCTACTAAAATACTTTTCTACCTTTAATTTCTACTCTCTCCACCCAATGTTGCCCATTACACTGTGATCTACACCACCCACACATCAACATCATTAATCAGGAGACGGGACCTTTCATCTCCCACCACCCCCATACTTCTGTTCCAATGCAACATTTGTCTACAATTTCATTGCACCGACTTCTCCCAAAGCAAGGTGATATTAAAATGAAGATTTGGCCCTCAATGAATAACCTTTTCCTGAAATAAAACATGAAGACAAAACCAGTGTCACAACTAACACATTAGACGGCATACCACACTCCTAAGAGCACAGGTAACTATGAAGGAAAGCACACTCAGACAAACTTTAATTCTCAGTTCTGCAACAGGGGGAGAGAGAGTAAAGATCTTTGGAGGAAATGAAATTGTCTTTCTGTAAGCGTGTAATTTATTGTCTTGAAATAGATTGGGCGCGTTCCTCCCCAGCCACACATCCACAATCATGTCCACCCTCAATGTCCATGCAATGCCCAAGTCCATGTCCCAACTCTGAGGTCCCACAGGATGGACTCATGGTACAGAGGCGGTGCCAGGCTCCAGGCCAGAAGGTGGCCAAAGGACCGAACTTGGAATGCCCCCTGCAACATTTCCAAGTCCTATTTCCATAATCCAGTCAAAATGATCATTTCCTGAAACCCACAGGTTTGCTTTTGTTTTGAAAAATACTTTTTGTGTGTTTTGATCAATTACCTGCCATGAGTTATCAGACTTAATCATGTCTCATATGTGTTAGGGAATAAAGAAAGAAGTCTGTTACATGATGCCAAAATTACCCATTTTTGTCCTCATGTATCTAGCAGAGTGGAAATCTTCTCAAATGTCACACCAAGGTTTCATGTGTGCATAGGATGGGGAGTGGCCCAGGGAGTGGGAAGTGTTAGAGGTATGCAGCAGTCCCCACTAAAGGACAAATAAATGCCTTTGAGAAGATCGGTACCCTCATTCACATGACAGATGTTTACTGAAGTTGTGTGGCAGGCACTAGGTGGTGTGCTTCTGATCCTAACAGTCCACCTGTCTGGGAGAGGTGGAGACAGGTTGCAGGCAGTTGTAACCAGGTGTGAGAAGAGGGAGAATGGAGAAGCACAGACAAGGCATAACCAACTCAGGCTTGGAGGGTTAACAAAGGTTTCCTGGGGAAAGTGCTATCCCTGCTCTAATGAGAAAGCTAAATAGGCTGCTTCCATAGCTTGGCTATTGTAAGTTAACGCTGCAATAAACACAGGGATGCATATATCTTTTCACATTAGTGCTTCGGATTTCTTTGGATAAAAACCCAGAAGTGGAATTGCTGAGGCATATGGTAGTTCTATTTTTAATTTTTTGAGGAATCTCCATACTATTTTCCATAGTGGGTGGCTGCACCAACCTGCATTCCCACCAACAGCGCACAAGGGTTCCCTTTACTCCACGACCTCACCAACACTTGTTGGTTATTGATTTACTGATGGCCACTCTGACACGTGTGAGGTGATATCTCATTGGGTATGATGTAGGTGGGTACTAGACTTATTGGGGTGATCAATGATATAGCTTATATATAAATGTCTAATTGCTATATTGTACGCTTGAAACAAATATAATATTGTATGTCAACTGTAATGAAAAATTTTTTTAAAATAACTATTTTCCAGAAAAGAAACTGATAAAAAATAAATAAGAGATTAAGAGGGGTGGGTGAGAGAGAAACGAGTTCGAGGCAAAGGGAACAGAGCTCAGCAGGTGGTTTATATACCCTGGGAGCAATCTGCTGTGCTTCCAAAGCTCTGTATTTTATTTCCTTATACAAATGGATGAAGAAAAACAGGCATTTGGTTGACACAGTGACACACAGCAATTTCTATCTCAGTAGAATCCCCGGGTTGAAAAGCAGTAAGTCTGAGAATAGGAGCTTCTCTGTAACATAAACAAGACGAGGCTCTTTTCCTGACCGTAATGGCTCAAACATACATTCAGATCCGGGACATGCACCACAGGCCTTGGCAGCAGGAGGGAAAACAAGAGATTAGCATTTAACCAACACGACACGTGTTTTTAATAGATTCCATACAATGTATCTATTTACATGGACTGTCACTTTTTCCCGAAGGAGAAATCAGTGAGTGGTCTTTGTCCACGTTTGTTTCTAAACATCTTCACACACACCGGTCCTGACTCTGCTTCGCTTTAGGCCCTTCCCTAATTACACCACCGACGTGTCTCCCAGACTCACCACGTGAGCAAGATAAAAACGTCCTTTCTGGAGAGAGATGAAAGAATCGGGCGCTGTTGGCTCGATCCTTGTTGCTGGTAATGAAACCGCGACCAGCCGTCGTCTTAGGCTCCCTCGCATTTTGTCTGAACAAGAGCAAAAGTCACCCTTGCGAACCTCTCCTGGCCCCATGCGGTGGGCCCCGCGCTCGCGAGGCCTTGTCGGGGCCAACGCGGGGGCCAACGCCGCAGGGAGCGCTCGGGGCACATCGACCCTCCTGTCTCCTCTCTAAGCAGCCAGCCTGCGAGCCCTTCCCCATCCCCACGCACACGGGGGGGCTGCGGGAGGCTCAGGGGACCCTGCCGGCCCGACGCTGTGCTCACTCTCGCTGTCCCCTCACCCAGAGGCCTGGTCACAGGGGTCCTCCTGCTCCTGCTCCTGCTCCTGCCCACTCCGGGCTGATTTACACCAACACCCACCCACCACGAAAGACTCCACGCACCCTGCTGGGTGGAAGTTTCCCAGCGGCCTCTTTAGTGTGGTTAAATCCCCAAACAATTATATATGTATTAGGTGCACAGAGAGTTGCATGAAATGGGATTTAAAATGTTAATGTTCCTATTTTAGTAAATAAAGCAATATCTGTGAGTGACTAGAGTTTGGGGGGGGTTACCTTTTTTCCTTTATAAATTTCTGCAATGTCTGAATTGTTTTTCTCATGGGAATGTTTTTATTGTCAATAAAAACCATACATAAATATGTACAAAAATATATATAAAACTATAAATATATAGTTTTATGTATAAATATATTATATTTATGAAAGCTATAAATAAATAAATAAATAAGAATGTGTATATTTACATATTTATTTACGTATGTGTATAATAATAAATATTAATTTATTTATAGGTGTGTTTTTTAAGAACATAAGCCAGGGTAATCTGAAGGGGCAGCTGGCTAGACCCTTCCCAGGCTATATTTCAAGGACAAGTGGTGCTAAATGTCCATGACAGTAACTGTTGGTTGCTCAAGATGCCCAGGGTCCGCACGGGCAGGTTGAGTCTTCCTGTACGCTCATTGCCCTCACCCCCACCAAGTCCTCCAAACCCATTTTCCATTCCTTAAAATGATTATTTCCTATACTTGAGGAAGGAGGTTATGCAGCCTATTAAGGAGATGAATTTTGAAACAAGCTTTTTTAAAAAGTCCAGCTATGTGGCCTTTAGTTTCTCAAAGCTTTCTAAACTATCAAGGATTATAATAATCATGCTTCCCCAAAGCCTGGAAATGAACCTGTGTGTTAGGTTTAAATTTGTAAAAACATTTAGGGCACTCAAAAACCTTAATGATCCAGGATGGGCAGAATGAACACCGCATGGCCAAGGTCGGACCAAGCTATGTGCTCTTCGTGACTGTCTAAACTCAGCAAAGCCGAGGGTTGACACCTGAACATCTCCCAGGAATCTTCTAGCAAGTAAAATGTTTTGTTTGCACTGCTCCTTACACACGTAACTTACTTTTTAAATTAAATGTGCTCTCCCCAAAAGTACGAACATTTTAGTTTCATATGACCCTTAGGTTTTTACTGTGTTTGGTCTGGGTCAATCATTCTATTCCCGATAAGCAAACTCATTGCCAAAAACTTTGGCCCCCCACACTTGGATTACACAGGGGTCACTCTGCCAATCTGTCTAGTTCTTTAATCCATGGCAAACTTCAGGGCAGAGCTCTGTCCAGTAGCAGATTCTAGCAAAGACTCAATTCATCTACACTGAATGAAGCCACTGAGAAGTATTTAGTCAGAAGTCACTGCATGCTTTCCTATCAATCTTCTGTACCAGTGGACATGAACAGCAAAGAATTTCTCCAGAATAATATCTCTGTGTTGAGGTAAAGTTGGAGCCTCTGAAACTATTCATTAGAACAGTAAAAAACTGTAATACCCTCTTTGGGTCAAAACAACTGTTTTCCTCACAATATCTGTATTTTCCACTTTTTAAAAGAAATTTTAACTGGCCCTCTGTGGCAGACAGACACTAAGATGGCCTCCCATTAGTCCCACCTCTTGGTATTCAAGTTTTTGTGTAATCCTCTCTCTTAGAATTGGGGGCAGGATCTGGGACTTGCTTCTAACCGATAGAGCCTTGCAAAGGTGACAGGCTATCACTTCAGTGATTACGTTCCATGAAATTCTAACATTCATCTTGCTAGGAGATGCTCCCTTGCTGTCTTTGAAGGAGCAAAGAGCCGTGTCAGGGAGGCCCACATAGCACAGAACCATGGGTGGCCTGTGTCTACAACTAGCCAGCAACCGAGGCCCGAGGCCCAACAGCCCACATGAGCCTGAATCCTGCCAATAGCCACGTGAGCTTAGAAGGGGAGCCCCAGCCGACACCTTCATTGCAGCTTGTGAAGCAGAAGACCTGGTCAAGCCACGTCCAGACTCCTGAGCCCAGAAACTGTGTGACAGTAAATATGCATTGTCTTAAGCTGATAAATTTGTCGCCCTACTGTTATGCAGCAATACATGACTAAAACATCATCTTGAAAGACAATAGGTCAGAGGTTGACACGTGCGCTTTCAGTGACATCCAAGTGGACTTCCCGTGTCAGACAGTCACGTTGCTGAAGCACAGCCTCCCAGCAGACAGTGGGACTCACCAGGCCACCTCGTCAGGACAGCTGAGGCCTGGCTGGTCACTCGCTTCCTCGATGGGGATCACCCACCTCTGATTGTCATAAGCCTTTTCACTCAGCAGCTCTTTGGGGTTCTGTTACGGATATGGAGTTATATTTTTTTCTCCAGGTTCAGGTTTATTTTAAGAATATAATATAGATATTGTTTGAATAAGCCCTTCTGCGAGAAGTACAGGATGAAAGACTTGGTCGTGCTGTGAAAAGAAGACTAGATACTTAGTTGACCCTGAGGTTAGAGGATGGGCTCTTTACTAAATTTAGGCCAGCTCATTTTTCAAGTGGGATCTGAGTCTCAAGAGGCATTTTTTAAAAAAGGAAGCTTGCAGGCATTGCTGAATACCGACCCTGCTGGGCCCTGGGAAGGAGAAGGTATTTTGGCTCCCGCAGGATGCTGTCAGCTCTCCTGTGTAATTGTTGCTCATTTTACTTAGGTCACTTGTCCTCCTGTCTGGCATCGTTAAGTCCCTCCTATGCCTGGCATGGGAAGTTTAAAAGGCTCCTTAGAGGCCAGCAGAGAGAAATGATGGTCTTTCATTGGTGGCAAGATCTTTATTACTGTGGTCAGCATTCCATAAAGCCAGCTGGGGGCATTCAAGTGTTACCAGAATACCATCTGAATGAGAAAAGAGAATATTGAGTCCAGGAGGCAAGGCTGGTACCTCCATTTCATGAAGTTTGAGTGAAGCTGGACTAGTAAGTTGGTCACGTACTTCCTCCATAGGGGTCATCCATCTGTCACCTCCCTTTGAAAGGCTGCCACTCTCTGGAGATGATTGCCCAAAGCCTTTTCAGTTTAAACCTATCTGCATGCCATGTGGCATGAGGTTTGAATTATAGATTTTCATTGTTAGAAGGGACCTTGACCACCATTTTTGCAACCCTCAAAATTAGTTTCACCTGCGTCCTATTTGTGACAAACACTGAGTTAAGCACTGCGGACACAGAGATGAGTGACACCTATTCCTGACCTTGAGAGGCTCACAGTCAACTAGGAAAGAGTACATTTTAAAAGGAAGCATAAAACTTTAAAAGACAGACGGTGTCAAATGTTGGCGAAAATATGGAAAACTGGGACCCCTGATATATTGCTGATGAGAATGTAAAATGGTACAGCCACTGTGGAAAACTGGCAGTTCCTCATTAAGTTAAATATGTTTCTACTCTATGAGCCAGGGATTCAACACTTAGGTAATTACCCAAGAGAAATGAAAACACGTGTCCTAAAAAAGCCATGTGTATGAGAATGTTCGAGGCAGGCCTTATTCACAATAGCTAAAATGAAGACTCCAAATGCCCATCAATAGGACAACGGATAAGCAAATTCTGATATATCCATAAAATGGAATACTACTCAGCAATAAAAATGAGTGAACCGTTGATATGGTGAATATCAACATGTATCACATGATGACCCCCAAAAAATGAGTGAAAAAGTGACAGACGTAAAAACCTCACACACTCTCTAGTTCAGTTTCTATGAAGTTCGAAAATAGGCAGCCTTAATCTTAAGTGTCTGGAACCTACAGAAAAGGAGCGTGAGGAGCTTTCTGTGCAGTGAACATGTTTATATCTTGATTAGGCAAACAGTTAGACAGATGTGCACCCTTCAAGAAACTCACCAAAATAAGATACACTTAAGATATGTGCACTTCATTATATGTAAATGTTATCTCAACTAAAAAGAAAAAACTGAAGGCATGGGATTTAGGAATCAGTTACTTCTGGGTTCCTACTGCATCTCTGAAATTCACTCACTGTGATCCAGGCAAGCTATTTAATCCCTCTGAGCTCCCCTTTTCTCACCTGTAACATAGGATGCTGCTGCCTGAGGTTTGTTGTCTCTCGGGGTTGTGTTGAGGATTAAAAAGAGATGGTATTTGTAGAGTATTTAGCTTAATGTCTGGCACACAGTGCACAATAAATGAAAGTTATTATCATTCTTACTTTTAAAAAATCTAAGTGAAATATGTGTAAGTGCTAAGTCGTACCTAGAAGAAGCAATTCTGCCTCAATGGCAAAGTGGGTTCAGAGAAAGACACATAAATAAGATGATAGTATGAATTAGACCTTGAAATAGGATTTTACCAGGTGGAAGGTTTGGAGATAATCCATCTCTGCACCTTTTTTAACCAAGTTACTCTGACCCCTATAAGTTAAGCAGCTTTCATGGGGCTCAAGACATATGAGAATGGGTTAATTCAGCAAGTATTTATAATTATGTGCCATACACAGCACCTCATGCCAGGTACTGCAAATGGGAGAACTAAAGTACAAAATGACCATGATACCTAATTATACTAGAAGCGTGGTTCACTCCAGTACAATGGGAAACTTAGCCAAAACACAAATGTCTTTGAGCCTGCTAGGCCCACATCACACTGAATCATGGCTATTGAGGTTTAAAGAGAGACTGTATTGTTTTAGGCAGACAAAGCTGGGACTGGAATCTGGAATTGGCCACCTACATGCCATGTGGCCTTTTGTAGATCACCTCACCTCTGAGAGCCTCAGTTTTCTTACCTGCAAAATATCTAAGACTTGGAGATTAAATGAGATAACCTGAGTGAGAACAGCTAGTACAGTAAAGCTTTTAGTATAATAGAAGCTTGAAATACATTAACTTACTTCCCATGGAAATGGCTACAGAAAAATCCAAAGGCTGGAGTTAGACTATAACCGTGGGAGGCGGGTGTCCCTTACCCTCAGACTGCAATAGTATTGGTTGGATCACTGTCATTAAAGAATTAACTCCTATAAAAGAATAATGTAGTTTTAGATTTTAAAGAGGTCTGTATTTTAAAATCACACAACAATTGTACTGTAATGGTCAGTATTTTTTTTTTTACCAAAATTGGCCAAAAATAAGTGATGTTGGCATGGGTGGGCTGCTTTTGAAGTGGTACGTAATAGTAAATGGAGTAACTACAAAGAGAATGTTTCTTTGTGGGCACCTGTCTCACTCAATATCTGCTTCCTGCTCCTCCTGTGATCAGTCAAAATGCTTTCAGAATATTTGATCTAAATAAGACTTTTTAAAAAAAGTTATCTTTATTGTTGAAAGTATTACAGATATCCCCTCTTTTTTTCCCATTGACCCCCTCCACCCCACATCCACCTCCCCAGGCCTTCACCACACTATTGTCTGTGTCCATGGATTATGCATATATGGATATAAGTTCTTAGGTTAATCTCTCCCCACCCACTCCCTGCCCCCCGCTTTCCCACTGAGATGCCTCAGTCTGTTCCATGCTTCTGTGTCTCCGGATCTAAATTCAAATTTCAGGACAGAAATGTCTATATCAAGAGTCTTATATATTTGACTAAATAAGACTCTTGGTATAGACATTTCTGTCCTGAAATTTGAATATGGGAACTGATGTTTGTTTATCTACAGGAATCTTCAGGTGCCTGGGCCCCACTCAAATTTAGGGTTTCAAAATTTCATTTCTGGCAATAATTACATAGGTGTGTTCTTTATTTCATTTAATATCTCTTTCCTGTGTTTTATTTAGCTGCCAGAACCACACTCAGTATGTCATCACCGCGACAGAGCGGTTTGCAAACCCTCTAAGTGCCACTCACCAGGATCACCACAGACCAGCCCTGTTATAAGAAACCTCTTAAAATACACAGAATAGGGCCACACTGTATTCACCGCCTCCAAGGGGACGATTCAAGGCTAAGTGCCTACCAAGGAAACGGCCTCGCGCTTTAAACATATCAAATGCTCCAGCAAAATAAAGTACATGGTTGAAATAACATTCTCACTTTGTCAGGATAACCACAGATGAAAGGATGCAGGTGGGAACGCAATCCCCACAGCCTTCCTCGGGCTCCTCACCCCTTCAGAGGAATGCCACCTCCCAGTTCCCTTCCGAAGGGCTCGGGCCCATCACCTCCTAAAATCGGCCAACCGCCCCCGCAGCTCCGTGACCAGCCCTGTATCTCCTTCTTGCTCTACTCATTTAAAACACAAGAAACTAAACCGTAGTTCTTGCAGCAGATCTCACACACAGCTCTGTCTTGGGCATAAACCATGACTGGCATCAGGCAACTGCATATAACAGGTACAAGCTTATGATCGTCTGGCTTTTTCTTCAAAACACAGATGACAAAGGATGGTGAGAAAGCCCCTTGAAATCACACGCATAAATCAAACCCGTTTCCCCATCGACAGTCCTTTTCAAACAGGACTTGGACTCAAGTGGGGTGGGAGGCCCGGTGGTTGCAGCGTGGCCACCAGACGCCGCACCCCCAGCAGGGCAATAGCAGGGGCAAGGCCACAGCCAGCTCAAGAGCACAGCGATCTCCTGGTCGCTGGTAACATCCCTTCCTTTGTCGCTTCTGCAACAACCGTCCTCGCCTTTCTATTGCTTCTGCAACTGTCCTCTCCACCCTCTCAACACTATTGTGACCAATCTGCTGTATAAGACGCCCCCCCGTTTGAAATACACGTACTCCTGTCTCCTCGTGGGACCCTGGTTCACACCATGTTCCCCTCATTACTTAGCACAGTGCGTTTTGACCAAAAAGGGAAGTGGGGAGTTAGAGTGATACTATGAAAAAAGTATTACTTATTTATTACCGCCCTCTCCCCGCCAAGAATGCAAGCTCCATAAAAAAAGGGCCTCGTATGGCTTGTTCCTTCCTATTCAGAGCCCAGGACAGCGCTTGGTAGGCATTTAATAGCTACTTGTTGAACATATGCTTTCTTCACATTTTTTCTCCACAATTCCAGCGACAATGAGTTTGGTGCTAACTGTTAAAAGGAAGCTCCTTTTCCTGCACCTTGAATTCCAAATGAAGGAACTTCAGCCAGAGAACATTCCTGGCCTGACAACCCTTCCACCTCCTTTCAGTGGCTTTTTTGATGGAAGAGTTTTGGAGAAAGCAACCGAACATTTTTGGCTTTTGGAGCCAGCCTAGCCCCTCGATTCTGACACCCCCTGTCACTAGGTTCTCTTAGTCAGGTAGACTGTCCGGGAAGGCGGGGGGGGGGAGGTGCCATGGTTCCGAGGAGAATTTCAATTTGGAAGAGTTAGCAAGCGCACTGGGATGCAAATTTAAAGCCATCTGATCTTGACTTGCCCGTCTCCAATGGTGCAAAATGGCCCAACGTTCAGAAGAGGCGCAGCAGTACTGCTCACTAAGCTGCTTCAAGCCCTAGCACGTCCCAGCTCCTATCAGGAACAGCGACAATGCCTATCAGTGTACATGCGTCCCACTGGACAGCTACACATCTTACTCAAATACCCATAGAACTATCTAGAACTCTGTTTCACCCCCAATCTATGCCCTAACGAGTTATCAGCTGAGGAAAATGATCCTGATTCAAGTGGTTTCCCCTGACCTCTGAAGAGACTTGCTCATCTCTTCATGGCTTAGTAATCCAGTCTCCAAGGCCTAAGTGTCCGGAAAGCTTAGCTCTGTTGACCAGCTGTTTCACCTGGGAAGCGTCCTGCTTTCTCACCCACCTCGGGGAGAAGCTCTTGCCTCCCCAGGGCATCACCTGTGAACCCCCAGACTGCCTCGCCTCCCCCGCTGGATACCTGGTGGGCCCAATGTCCATCTTTCTGCAGGGTCTCTCAGTGCTTCCAGTGGCACCTGAAAACGGTAACGAGTCTCAGAAAGCTAAAGATACAACTAGGAGCAATTAAAATATGTACAGCAGGTCCAAAATCTCTACATTCCTTCAGAGCTGGGTGGAATTTAGAGACTTTCTAATTCACTCCCTGTATCAAGAATCCAGTGCTCAGAGCAGTTCAGCAATTTACCCAAGGTGACTCAGCTAGAGGGTGGCAGGGCCTGAACACTGTATCAATTCAAGACAAGTCGTCTTTACTATAAATTTCAATAAATAAATTAGGTAGTTGTGTGAAACACTGCCAGATGCCAAGTAGGTCCTATGAAATTTATGTTTGTTTAGGTTTTTGTGAGATGGAATTAACACACGTTTACATGAGCCAGACGTAAGAAAAAAACGATGAAATGTTGCCAAGCCATTACAGTACCAGTGACAAGAAAAGTAACTCATGACTCAGAATAAATAATTTCCATACACATTACATTAGCGCTGGCTTTTGGCGAGAACGTATGTGAGCACATGTAGCTCAGGGATTAACTGAGAGGGCTGTCAGGCAGATGCCCCCTCCCCGTGTGTGCTGGGGACTGCTTCTCCTTCCCCATCACAGACTCTGATCGTTCACACTGAAGAAAAAAATGAAACTTCCCAAAGTTCTGCTTTCAGTCACCGCAACCCAGACCTGTAGATCAGCACTGCTCATTTTAGAAAGTTACAGGCCAGGCAACAAAAAGGGCGGTTTCTTTTCGTCTTTACCGAAAGTGATTGTGTGGCATCATGAAAGGAAAACACACACTCATCTTTAAACTAACTCAAGTTTCTAACATGCCGTTTTAAAAATAGCCATGAAATTGAAAAAGAAAAATATTTTCCAAGCAAAGCTGATTGCTCTGAACTTCCTGCCCTACACACTCCCATATTTTTACACAAATGTCAATATGTGAGATTCAGAAATGAATCAACCAGGCGTTGTCTTGGAAAACCCTAAAGGCCCCCAACTAAGCGAGCAGGCTGGCCAACGCTCCAGGGGTGCCAGGGAGCCGCTCGCTCGGGGTGCACAAGGTGCCCATTCTGCAACACGGCAAATGACGGGCTGGAGACTCAGCAGATGATGGCACTTGAGCACTTCATGACAAGGCCACTTCACTAATAAATCAGTTAAATCTTAAGCCATGATGAGAGGTGACCAGGGACCAGAGACGTGCTTGATGAAGACCGGCTCTCTGAGAAAGCTCACTAAGCCTTCACCTTTCTCCCAGCAGGAAGAGGCCATTGGCCACACTCTAGGTATTGCACAGAGATCAGAAAACATTCTGTATTCTTCCTTAATTCAATAAAAAGGGTCAGAGCTTCCTGAGATGGAATTTCAAACCGGTAGCAAAACACCGTCTTAAAGACTGTTCATTTGTATGCTTTGGGGATTACGCTTTGATAGATCATGTTAATGATCATTTTCTATTAGCAGACTTCTGATGAAATTTCTCTTTAAAGAGTGAATTCCATGATACAAGAATTCATGCTTTTAAGCATCCCCACATATAGCATAGCTCCCAAGCTCATCGTATGCCCTCAGTAACTGTTTAATAAATGAAAGACTAAATGAATGAGTGGCTTGTTTATTGGAAATAATGCTATTTCAGCAAAGAGAACACTTTCTCAAAATGGTTTACTTTTACCTACAAAACCTACTAAGGGTGTTCCTGCAAGAAGTGACTAACTGGTAATAAACTGTTTTGTGTGGTTTTTTTTAAGGTGGTCAAAGAAGTAAAATTATCTTGACACTGGATATTTTTTCTCTTTGTTTGAATGTATTCAAGGTTAAATTAAATGAATCTCATAACATTGTGATTTCCTTTTCTCCTGCACCACTGCTATCCTTTTGAGATCTTTTTAGAAGCTGTTCAACAATGTAAAACCATGGAGACAATAGGTGGAAAAACTTACTTGTTTGAGGCAGACTCTTACCCATATTGTTCCAATAACAGCATCAATTTCTGAACGAAAAACAAGATGGGGAAAAGGTCGGCATGGCAACTGCTTCTCTCAAAATCAGCCGTTTACCAGAACGTTCATATCGATAAGAAAAAGACTCCACTCTTACACGGTCAAGATTTATGCGGGCCCTTAAGACTGTGCTTAGATCTGGAAAAATGTGTTTTCCTTTAACCTTTCTGATGAAACAGCTGGCTTTAAAGGTATGTTTTTTAAAAGCACTGTTCGGATCTGTGCATGTTGAATTTCAATCACTCTACTTCTCTGAGTGGAGATCTGCACAGTGGGCAACTCTGTGAAGTTTATAGGTGGGCGGCTAGCTGGACAGGTGACAATATTTCCAGCAAGCTTAGAACATCTATAGCGTATTTGTCCTCCAAGTAAACTTCCTTGACCACAAGGTCGCCTTTGAATCTTGGGCACACACTTTTTCAACTAGGAACTTTCTGGTTCTCGTTTCAGAAAATCAAGGTTTTCTTTTTTTTTCCCCCTCTATAGGCTCCACGTGTTTAAAAACATGTTTGTGATGTTTTCATGTCATTGCAAATAACTGTTTTGTTATACACTAGCAATACTGTCTTCATAGAACTAAATACATCCACGTGAGAAGGTCTCCAATAGTCTGGTGCTTTTTCTGGGGCGGACAAGGTCAAGAGTGATTCCATTAGATGGTGCCAGATAAGAAAGCGCCTATACCTTCTTCTTATTAAAGTCTCAAGTAAGGCCTTTTCTCATTCTATTTGTCCTGACATTTATGACCAAAAAAAAAAAAAAAAGACAGAAATACAATACTGACTTGGCATTGCTTGCCAGTTATAAGCAGCAAGTTGAAAAAGTCACAGGATACACACAGTTCAGAAGTTTTGAATCCTCGCCTAAATATCAAATAAAACTCATCTGACAAGGGTCCAAATATAACTTGACTACATTTCTCCACTAGGTATCCCAGCTCTAATAAAATAGAGGGTTGTGCTGATGCAATTGGATTTGCATTTTCTGATTCATTGTCCTGTATAAGATTACTTTAACTTTTCCCTGCTGAAAAATGTTCCTTAAAACAATTGAATCACCATCAAGGTTATTACCCACTCCATGTGCAACAGTCATGACACTCTCATTCACTTCTCTACCACGTTATCGTAACTGGGCGGGGCAGACCTGGGGATGTGCTTGCCGTATGCTGTCCTTTCCCTCTGTAGGATTAGTTTTTAGGTCCCTTTCAGCTACACCTTTAAAACTTGCACCATACTAGGATCCTAAAGGCTTCATACTAAGATATGCAAATTATATCCATAAGCAACATGTGCAGTTTATGGATTTTTTTAAGAGCTAAAGAAAATTAATATGCATACTCTTGCAGTGGACTAAATGTTTCTGTCCCCCCAAAATTCATGTGTTGAAGCCCTAATCCCAATGTGATGGCATAAGGAAGTGGAGGCTTTGGGAAGTAATTAGGGTTAGATGCGGTCACAGTGGGACCCTCATGATGGGATTAGTGCCCTTTTAAGAAGAGAAAGACAGAGAGATCTTGCTCTCTCCAGGCATGCACCAAGGAAAAGCCATGTGAAGGCAAAGCAAGAGGAAGCTGTATACAAGCCAGCAAGTGGGTCCTCACCAGGAACTCAACCTGCTGGGACCTTAATCTTGGATTTTCCAGCCTCCAGACCTATGAGAAGTAAATGACTGTTGTTTAAGCCACCCAGTCTGTGGTATTTTGTTATAGCAGCCCAAGGTGACTAAGGCATACACCAAAACTTGGCATCCACACAATCTGGGCCTTAGCTTCCTTACTTTTGAAATGGGGAATAACAACTGTACCTATCTCCTACTCTTATTGTAAATCTGAGTCATTACTTATTTGTAAGGTGCTTGAAACAATGCTTTGCTCCTAATAAGCACTATACAAGTGTCTGCTAAATAAAAATAAAAAATATTCACAATGTCTGCCACACAGAATAAATGAAACCAGTAGCAGTGCAGCCTTAATAAAACAACACAAAAACTATAAAGCAAATTTCCTACAGTAATGGGTATAGCAGTAGAAAAAGTCCCCTTCTGTGAGTCATGAAATGACTGGCCCAGTCACAAATTCACCTTATGGTATTTGCATAAAAAACTTCCTCCCTCTGCAACTGAATTTTTTATCTGCAAAATGAGAGAATTGTACTGGTTTCCAAATGTAGGTTTGTGGTTGTGGACTAGGCAGTGCTAATCCATTCTGTGACAAAAGGGGAAACAAAGGATATCGAATGGGGTTTTTTTCTCCCCATAACGTTACATTTGATAATTTTCATGGAATATTCTTTAGCCTGAGGTTACTATTCTCCCCTTCCTTTCTTTTGTTCTTCCATTCATTTCTCTCTTTTTCTTTCTGCCTTTTCTTTTTGATGTGAAAATTTCCTTTTTATGCAACAGTGATGAAAGTAGATGGGACACTTTCTTATTGTGGTAAAATATACATAACATACCATTTACCGTTTTTAAGCACACAGTTCAGTGGTGTTACGTTCATCCACATTGCTGTGCAACCACCACCACCATCCATGTCCAGAGCTTCTCATCATCACAAACTGAAACTCCAAACCCACTAAACACTAACTCCCCTTTCTCCTCTCTCAGCAGCCCCTGGCAACCACACTTCTACTGTCTGTCTCTATGAATCTGACTATGCGAGGTGCCTCATCTAAGTGCAGTCGTGTATTTGTCTTTTGTGTCTGACTTATTTCACTTAGCACAGTATCTTCAAAGTCAGATTTTTTGTGTGTGTTGTTACTTGACAGCCCCCGAGTAACGTTCTTACTAGTTTCTCATCCAAAAAGCCTGAGAACCAGTGGACTAGAAAACCTTGAATTTCTCATCTAGCACTCCTAGTCTACAGTTCTATGATCAAGGCCAACAATCATATTTTCAATACATTGCAGCACCCAACACATTATGGTGGGTGTTAAATAATCTTGAAATAATGTAGCAAATCCCTGGGGCTGCTGCTCAGTCATCTTTGCAGGGGTAGAACTGGACTGAACCTGTGTTGAGTATGTCACTTCCCATATTAATTGCCACATCTCTTTTACACTCTAAACTAGTTATACTGCAATTGCAAAAGTGAAAGGATAATGGAAAATACTGTTTTTGAGCACAAACTGGCCAGAGGAGATTGACGGTTGACACTGAATTCTACATAGCACCTCCTCACATCTGCCCCTGAACAATTTGGTAAAGTCACATCATTAAAGGAACTTTTTTAGTGAGGTCTTGGTTCCTCCACTTACTTTAAAAATCATAAATCTCAAGTCTTCCTGTTTTGCACTCACCTCTTAAATAACCAGCCTCACAAGCAAAATGCTTCAGAACTTGGAGCCCTTTATGCAACAGTCACTCACACATATTTTAAGCGTAGTGCCCAGTTCTTTTTAGATGGTTTGGAAGCAGTGTGCAAATCTCTACCCATGCTACTAATTCCAGCATGTTCACTGTAGGTCACAGCTATGAAATTACTAAAAATAACAGCTTCCAAAATAAAACTTCCAAAGTAATATTTCATAAGTCACACCTAAGTTAAGTAGAGAAATACATAATGATGGGCGTGGAAAAATTGTTTCATTTTGGGAACTGAAGCTAAGAGTCACTATTAGAAAGAAGAGGAACACAGAGAAGAAAAAGTGATAAATGTGTTTGAATTCATAAAAATGAGTGAAGGAGAACACAGTGACCATGAGGGAAAGAAACGCTGGTGCAGGGCCCAGCAAAGAAATGGTGGACTGAAAAGGAGCAGGGGGAAACAGAGAGAACAAGACAGATTCCAGCAGGATTTTGGAAGCAGAATGAACAGAACAGGGCGACTTTACTAACACTCACATCTGGACCTTCACACAGTATACAGTTATCCCACGTACCCTCCCAGCTTCACTAAGATGCCTAGACATAGCGGCCAGCACCTGCATCTTCCAGGTTCCAAGTCGGGCACAGAGGCTGCCGTTAGAGCACAGGCGCCCTGTTCATTCACATGGCTGGGTTGCAAAGGCAGAACTAGTCAATGTGCATTCGTGGGCAAAGGGGACCTGGAAGTAGAGGATGCGTATACATATAAAGGCCTACGTTGGGATCTACTTCCTCTGCCGCTGTTAAACATGTTTAGTGTTAAATTTAACAACTTTAAAAAAAAATCCCAGGGCTTCACTTGAAACATCCATTTTGCCCCTGGGAACCTTCACCTTGATCAGGGACACAAATCTTAAAAGGATGTTCTACCTTTTACTTCAAGGATTGGGTGGCACCATGCTTCTGGTAGATGAGAAATATTTTGAGTAATTCCTGCTTATTCCCTCCCAAATAAATAGCATCTGCTTTCTAATTTTTAAGAAAGAGGCAAATCTGTTTTTAGTTGACTTACTCAAATGGAGTACTAATGCAAAGGTAACCACAGTGTATTACTGGTTATGAAATGTTACTGCAACATTAAATTGTTTCTCCTGCCAATCTGGTTAACTTAATGATTTGTTAAGCCTTAAAAAGTGGCTATGACTTAGTAAAAGCTTAGGAATTATTACTTACGAATACTCTTGTCCTAAAGCTTAACAATAATAACAATAATCATCACAGCAAAAACTTCTATTCATTTACTATGGGTCAGCCATTTCTCCAAGTGCTTTATGTATATAAATTTGTTTCATTTTTCCCCTCCATTTTACAGGTGAGACAAATGAAGCCAAGTGGGGTGGGATGACCTGTCAAGGATATATCTCTGGTAAGTGGCAAAGCCAAGGATTTTGACCCAGGCAGTCTGGGTCCAGAGTCTGTGCTCTTCATATCTCATTATCCTGCCCCTCTCAAGAAATGAATTTTTAAATCTAAGGAGCACATAATTATTTAAGTATATTCCTGAAATAGTCTATCTCTAGCACCACAAGCTTGACTTTTCCAACAATAATGTAATGGCGTTATTAGCTTTGACACTGCTCTTTCTCAGCTCTTCCTATATATAATTCTTGACCTCAAATCTGGCGCTAAAATAAGAAATCACCCTTCTAAACCGCACAATTACAGTTTTCTTTCTTTAAAAATATATCGACTAACAAAGTATCTGGGAACATCAATCTGATAGGCCTAAGTAAAACAAATAGGTAAGTTAACAGAAATCAAAACCCTGTAAGATTCATGGGAGACCTAAATCCAGAAAATGGGTGGTTCAGACACATTCTTAAATGCAGGGAAACAGTTGAAAACCTTTGTGAAAAAGCTTCCCCTTGAAAAATAACAAATAAAAATGGATTGTTATAGTGGGAATTTCCTACTTTCATTAATCTAGTCATTTCAAAAAATAAAAAAGGCATAAAAACACTTTTAAATTTATATGCTTAAGGGCAAAAATTCCATATCATATGTTTTAGAAAACCACATATGTTCACCATAATATCATATCCATGTCATTGTTTTTAATGATTACAGAATAAAGTCTTTAACGCATAACTACATTTTTTACAAACCAGAATAATTTTTAAAGTCAGGCAACCATGATCATGACAAATGTTCTTGCTGAGATCATCTCATTTGAAGTTGAGACTTTTTTTCAATAGGATGCCAAGACTCCTCTCTCAGAATAAAAGAACAGATCTTATGTAATTCTTTTTATTCCGAATCTTGTCCCACTCTATAAGTAGAATTATTCAGCCTATTTTGATGATAATTGAGATGTCCAAAAGTCCATCTGCCAGCCAACCTCAAAGTACGTCCAATATGTGAACTGCTCACCCCGCGAAACAAACAAGCTCATCTGATTTCAGTCATTACCAACACTGCCCTTATTTACTGGCAGGGAGAGTAGTGGCTCTCAGTGATGGCCACCCCTAATACCCAGAACCTGTGACTATGTTGCCTTACATGGCAAAAGGGACTTCGCAGATGTGATTCAATTGAGGACCTTGAGGAGGAGATTATCCTGGATTATTTAGGTGGGTTTAATGTAAACACAGAGAGGAATGGAAGAGATCAGAGGAGATGTGATGACCAAACCAAGGTCAGAGAGATGCAGTGTGAGAAGGACACTTTCAGAAAGGAACACAGGCCTCTTAATTCTAGCCCAGTGAGACTCTCATTGGACTGATGACCTTCAGAATTGTACGGTTACAAACTGGTGTTGTTTTAAGTAACTAAGGTTGTGGTAATTTGTTACAGCAGCACAGAAAACTAATACAGGTACATAAAGTTAAAGGTATGTTCATGGCCAGTGATTTCATGGAGAATTGAAATGGCTCATGAAGTTTAGATATCTAGGAGGCATATTGCTCAAGAGAGAGTAAAGCTGTAGAATATTCTAATATAAAAAGCACACATCCTTTCTGATATCCACAGTGAAGCAAACACTGCTACAATCTGTTGTAGGTGATCCATTAAAAAATCATGATGAATCAAAACAGAACTCATTTCTGAGTTCTGAGACACAGAAAACAGAGCCACAGTCAAGTCTATGCTCTTATCTCTGATTCTCCTGTCTCAGTATTGACTCACTCTATCAATGATATCTCTCAGGACAACCTGGGAGCTCTGTGTCTCTTGAGAGCCTTATCTGCCCCCGTACCAACCCCATCCATACAACACCCCATCTACAACTTTACTTCTCCCAACCCAGATGAAGGAGATAGATCCCCCTTATGAAAATCCACAGAGCCTACCCTTCCCTGCTTTTTCTCTCTTGCCAGATTCTACTTTATTCTAGAACCTTCTTCATTTCAAGGAGAAAACACAGAGAAGTTGGTCACTGTCCTCTGCCTCTCATCGGCTGAGAACGCCTCCCTTGGGCATAAAAGCTGTCTGAGTCAGCTCCCGCTGAGCTCCTGGTAATGTTATGCCAATGTCTTGCCAGCTTGAGTGTTCAGTACATTTGGATACTAGCAGGTCAGTAGAAAGATAGTCTCATAATACACCAGCAGAACCCTTTCCTGGGATAATTTAAGAGGGTTTATGAGTCCCAGGGGGTTCTTGAGACTCAGGAAAGTGAACAAAATAGATTATAAAGTTTTTGCAGCCATGCCAAGGAATAACCTTTTGCCTTAAGTGACTAAATGGCTCAGGTCCTAGGTTTAAAAAAGTGTTTTGTATTGAATTTCAACTTTATTTAGAATAAGTAGGCACCCATTGCTTAATTAAAGTGCTCATACAAAGGGGATGTACATCAGATATGTGGCCCCACATTTGCCATGATGAAAGCCAAATAAGCAATTTCAAGACAGCCTCCAAATAAAATAACTTCAGGCTCCAATTAGGGTATCAGAATGTACTAGCTGACCATTATAGAACATATTAGTCAGACCAAACTGCCAACCCACATCTCTCCTACTTTCAGTCTCCCAGTCTTCCAACTGTCTAAAAAAAAAAAAAAAATGCTGTACTCCCCTACAATACAATGACTCAGGTAACCCAGGTAATTCCACTGACCAGATTTTGTTGCTAAGAAAATACTATGTATAGCCTTCCAGTTTGATCCAGACAGTGAAAATAAATGAGGAGTGTACCTACTAGCAAAAATCATCTCCCAGTAGCCCATGGCCCCTTCAAGTGTATCCGTGTTACCTACCAATGATAGTGATTAGAGGTTTTGAAATGGTACCCACCCCATCCATCCAGTTCGAGTGTGCAGAAGTTGATCTCTGAAACTCTCCATTAGTGGCCAGTTGTTCATACTGCACAATATAAACCGTCAAAGAAGACTGGTGTTGATCAAGTAGAGTACGATGGGCCTGGGTTTGTAGAGCAGGAGGCTGGGAAATTGCCTCTTTCTACTGTTTCTATATCTGTGATTGCACAATCATCTAGAAGCTGGGGCACAAACTGTGTCCCAGTTCGCCTTTTCAGAGCTAGACAACGGCCAAGTATAGCCAACACATTCTTGAGATTCAGCCCCTCAAACCTAACTTCTCCAGATCAACTGAGTGTACTTCATCAACATAACTGGACCTTATAGCTCCAGAAATATGATCTGGAGTTCATGAAACTAAATGAGCTCAGATGCTCCTAATAAGCAAGCCAAGAGTTGAGCTGCAGTGGAAAAATCCTCAGAACACTAAGTACATCTTCAGATTTCCTTGGCACTGTTGGTCCTTCATTCTTATTTCCTCCTCTATTTCAGCTTATTTTGTTATCTCCTTGTATCAGTCAAAAACATCTTCAGACTTCCAAATCCTCTCTTCAAACCTAACATGAATTCCTTTTTTGATCATTTATAAGTGAAAGGAAAATTGTTTTCAGGCAAATAGTGAAAGACTACAAATCTACCTGAAAGAGTAAAAACATGAAACATATGCTCTACCACTACCTAAATATGTATTTGCCAGGTTTTTCTTCTCTCAATCATTCTGAATTTTGTCTGATACAAGTATAGCTACCCCTGTGCCTTTTGGTTTACATTTTCATGGACCATATTTTTTCATCCCTTCATTTTAAGTTTATGTGTGTCTCTTCTAGGACGCATACAGTCATGTCTTGTTTTTTAATTCACTCAGCTTCTCTGTGCCTTTTGATTGGAGAATTTAATCTATTTACATTTAAAGTAATTATTGGTACATAAAGACTTACTTTGACCATCGTGTTCATTGTTTTTGATGTTTTATGGTTCCTGTCTTCCTCTCTTGCTGCCTTCCTTTATGAACTGACGAATTTCCATGGTGGCATATTTTGATTCCCTTCTCTTTATCTTGTGCATGTCTACTGTACATTTTTGTTTTGTGGGTACCTGAGACTTACTTGAAACATAGATAATAACAGTCTATTTTAAGCTGATAACAACTTACCTTTTATCACATAGAAAAACTCTGCCTTTTGGCTCTCCCTCCTCCTATTTTAAGGGTTTTTTGGGGTGTTTTTTTTTTGTGGTTTTTAAAAAATATATCTTTTATTGACTTCAGAAAGAGGAAGGGAGAAGGAGATAGAAACATCAATGATGAGAGAGTCGTCATTGATCGGCTGCCTCCTGCAGGCCCCCGAATGGGGACCGAGCCCGCAACCCAGGCATGTGCCCTGACCGGGAATCGAACCGCACTCTCCTGGATCTTAGGTCGATGCTTAACCGCTGAGCCACGCATGGCCAGACCTATTTTATGTTTTTGCTGTCACAATTTACATCTTTTTATATTGTGTATCAATTAACATTACTATAGCTATTTTTAATACTTTATTCTAAATTTTTGTCATGAAGTTCCTGTATCTCCACTTGTTTAGGTCAGTTACTGAAGGTTTACTGTATTCCTTTGGTGGAGTCACGTTTCCCTAATTCTTCGTGACCCCTATAGCCATGTGCAGGTGTCTGTGCGTCTCAAGAAGCAGTCACCCTTCCAGTCTTTATGGGCTGACTTTGTAAGAAAAGGCCTCCATGGGTAGTTGAGAGCATACTGGAGCGTGCTGTGGCCTTAGGTCTACTGATGCAGCATGCCAAGGGGGGGGGCAGTTCCGAGTCCAGAGGGGCATGGTGACTTGTCACCTCAGGCCACTGGTGTCCACAGTAACCACAACTGTGTAGTCCTTGGCCAACACTGGATGGTTCACAGAGGCTGTAAGGGCTGCTGGGGTGACACTGAAGTGGGTCATCCATGGGGTGCCCCAAAAGGCTAGAAAAGTTGGTCGCTTACTCCTTCTCTCTTTCCCAGTGAAGAAACCGCTTTTAGCAGGGGTGTCCCTTTGGGAGCTGAGCTTAGGGGATGGGATGATGCAGGAAAAATGAAGCTGCTCTTCCTTCCCGTGTAGTGTGGTTCTTCTCAAGGGTTTTCGGTGGTGGTGGTGGTGAGGTTTTGTTGTTGTTCCACTGTGTTACTGAAGTTCCTTAAGTGGATACAGAGCTCTCCCAGGGCTGTTTTTGTTTGTGGGTAGCTGTCTAATTGTTGGTTTTTGTTGGGGGTTAGAGGCTGGGGTCTCCTAATACACCATCTTGGCGATGTAACTCCTTTCTGAATCTAAAATTCTGCAAACTGTAGAATCTCACCCAGCCTACAATGCACAGGATAGAATGCACCAGAGAGCACTGTTCACTGGGACTCTAAACAACAGGCTGACCTTTCTAATGAAAAAGAAAGATTTTCTTTCCCACCTTTCCAATTAAGGTGCACTGCTACCAATCCTAACACCACGTTTCTTTTTCCGTGCTACCCACTGAATGGTGAAAAGGAAATGTGGTAACAGGATAAGGCAGCACCAGGAGCTAATAAATTAAGGAAGAAAATATAATCCTCGTCTGAATTATGTTTATCACAAAAGCGCACAGTTCCTCTGTAGCTCAAAACACAGGGGGGCAACTGTCCTCTTAGACAATCAGATTACTATTGATTTCAAGAAAGTTGATGTGAGCTGGAGATATAAAAAGCTGCAGATTAATCTATAGGCTACTTTTTCCCCAACAGTAATCTTTATATTGTCAACAATAAGCTCTGTTTTAACAGTTTGCTTTATTTAGATTTTAAAAAGCATTCTAAATCATTCCTTTAGATTTTGTCATAAACTTTCACACAGTCTGAAAAAGCATGCAGTCTTGCAAGAAACACTCTAATAATCAAGTACGTGTGTGATACTTCACATTTTTCAACTAAAAGAATGGTCTCTCACGACGTCCTCTTGTAAAACTAAAGGAAGTTATCTATACCTGTCTGGCACTGTAGGCAGATGTGGGGACACTCGTGCCCCTCTGTGTGTGCACAGGTGCAGCTACACCCTCCCACCCTCACTGCACACAACACAAATACCCACGAGTGTAAGAGCCATGAGTGAGCACATTGCATCAGCTCTTTGTAATGGCCAGTTTATTTAATTAGCTTGTTAATTAAAATCTTATTTGCTCTTCACAAAAAATTTTTCCACTATCCATAATATATATAGCTTGCTTTTTCACGTTCTTCCAGTATGATTTTTACTGGAAAACTTTATTTTATTTTTTGATGCAAAAGTAATGTTTTAGGCTTATTTATTTATTTTTTACCTTTGAGATTACAAACACCTTCCCAAAGGAAGGGAAATCAGTTTTGTTTATATCATTTAGAAAGTGGTAAATTATTCACATTTCCCAACAGAAGTGTTTTATGCTTCATGGCTACTTATGCTCTAGGGGTCAAAACCTGCCTTGAGGTTCTGCGTCAGACTTAGTGTTACAAATGGTAAAAAGTGCTATATTCTCTCTCTCGCTTCTGTTTCATGAATCTTGCCAATTAAAGACTACTGCATTTTTTTTCTCATGTGAGGTCAAGGCCAGTGGGGCCAGAGGCAAGAAGGTAAGGAGGTAGCCCACAGGTGTGAGGATTGGTTGCTCACAATTGAGCAAATAAGGGAACAGATTGAAGATAATCGAGGTCAGTTTCTTCTCCGCCAGAGAGAGAGTTATAAATATGGAAAGGGCATTATCCATTTGACTAGAACAGACCCAGGGAGCTATATTGGAATTGGCATATCTATGTAAACATGAGGTTTTTTAATAGATAGACAGATACAGAAATCAGTGTAGAGGGGTGTGTGTGTGTGTGTGTGTGTGTAGTCACACAGTCTCTAGCTCTGTTCAGTGAGGGCCTACAAGCATGACACTCAGGTAGCACCGTACATACACAGCGCCCATAGTTTTAAAATACTGTTCTCTACAAAAAAGAACCAGATGTCATTGGAGGGATGGCTGATTCCAGGGTAGGGAAAGTACAACATGAGTCTGGAACATCTGTTTGGACCATAAAATAAAAAGTGCTCCAGTACAGGGGCACCCCATTTTATCGCACTTCATTTTATTGTGTTTTGCAGATACTATATTTTTTATAAATTGAAGGTAAACCCTCCACCAGCAAAAGATTACGAGTTGCTCGAGGCTCAGATGATGGTTATCTTTTTTTTTAGCAATAAAGTATATTTTAATTAAGGTATGTACATTGTTTTTTCAGACATAATGCTATTGCACACTTAGTAGACTCAATGCAGTATAGTGTAAACATGACTTTTATATGCACTAGGAAACAAAAAAAGCTGTGTGACTCGCTTCGTTGCAGTGGTGTGGAACCAAACCCACAATACAGGATGGGGCTAAAGGAGGCTTATGGTTGTTCATATGGAAAATAATACAATACTCAATAAACAATAATACAAGAATAAACTCTGTGTTTCATGCACTCACAACTGAAACCCACTTCCGCCCCACCCTCTATGTCTGAAATGTGCCTATAAAGAAGGAGACATGTCTAAGGACATAGAATCAGCTCGATGGAGCCCCCAATAGCCAAATCTGGGAAACTTTGAGCATCAAAATAAATGATGATAGTAACAGATTTACAATCCAATGACTCAAATAAGACTCCATGACTCTATATTTAAATAAATAAACAACATTTTAAAAAGAGAAATTTCTATCCTACAGTAGTAGAGTGCTAAGCAATAAAAGGAGAAAGTGAGAAAGTAGAAAAATCACCATTTGGCAACCATTTGGTGATAACTGAACAAACTGGGTAATAACTGATTCTGGCAAGAAGCATCAGTGGGTGCTAAAGTAAGTGAATGAGAGTCTTATGAACAACAAAATATGTACATAGTTCTCAATGTTTCCTCATAAAATATTTATTAACTATGTATTAGTTAATAAGCACATAAAACTTGTCTTATTGATTGATTGACTTGAGAGAGAGAGGATGGGGGGGAGAGGGAGAGAGAGGGAGATTTTTTGTTCTATCATTTATGCATTCATTCATCGATTCTTGTATGTGCCCTGATGGGGGATCGAACCTGCAACCTTGGCTTATCAGAACGATACTCTAACCAACTAAGCTACCTGGCCAGGGCCATAGTACTTGCTACTTAAATTTATATGCAGAAATTTGGCAGATGCCATTTTGTCAAAGTTTAACATTACTGGTGATGAGACAAGTCAGTGTCATGTACCCCCTAATATAATGCACAGAGGGCTCCCCATCACTTCTCTAATATTTATTCTTAATCCCAAAAAGCATAACCTGAATCTAACCGTGAGGAAACATCAGGCAACTTCAGATTAAGGAACATTCTACAAAGTTACTGGCTTGGACTTAAAGAAGAAATTGCTCCAGAAAGAGACTAAAGAGACACAACAACTAAATGTAATACATGGTTCTGAACTAGATCTTGGACCTAAAAGGACATTATTGGGAACACTGACAAAATTTGAATGGGGTTTGAGCATTAAATAGTAGAATTATATCGATGTTAACATCTAGATATTGATGGTTGTCCTGTGGTTATGTAAAAGATAATTCCTTATTTTTTAGGAAATATGTATTAAAGTTTTAAAGGGAAATGGGACATTGTATCTTCAACCAACTCACAAGTAGTTCAAAGAATTAAATGACATAGAGAAAAGATATATATGTGTGTGTATGTATATATATACACAAAGAAGGCATAAATGGGCCTAAAGGGTCTTCTAGAAAGAAAAACTAGTTCATATATATAAAACAGAAAACCAAAAGCCTGAAGGGTAATAAAACCCAGACAAGCTGGGGAAAAGATGCAGCTTCATGGAAGGAGTAGATAACAAGGCTACTCTTAATCAGAAAAACTTTCAAAAAAGATACTATTTTTCCTTTTTCATTTATAAAAAGGATGCAGGGAAGCTACATTACATTTAATGCACTGGGAGAAGACACTGTTTCTCATCTTGATGACCATGCTCTTGACTCATGAGCATAAGTTACTACAAATACAAAAGAATTTTCTTTACCACGCCATGTTGACTTCCAAAAACAATATGCAAAAGATACAATTCCAACTAACTTCTTTAAGAGCATAAAATGCATTATTACCCATCTGGATACCCTTCGATCAGAAAACACGCAAGGCCCACAGGTAAATAAGAGAAAGGAATGGAAGAGATTCTTGATCTCTGTCTATCTCTAAGTCAACCGAGTTTTCCAGTCCCACCCAAGCCCCAGTCTCAATTGCTTTGCAAATATAAGAAGCCTGAGGTACCAGGGCTTAGTTCTTTAAGCCCAGGGTAACTACGCAGCATCATTATGTCAAATCATATTTTGTTCCGCAGAGTCACGGGGAGAGAGTCATTCGAGAGCCCGCGGTGGCATTTTTGCATCTCTCTTAACATTCGGGCCGTACTTGCTTCGCATTTCATTATTATCTCTGCTAACGGGATCAGAGATTGAATTCAGACTATTTTTCAGGCTGAAAAGCAGCCTAAATTGAAATCTATTACTTTCCTTTGCAAATCTGCTCTATCTTTCTGATGTGAGGCTCACTCACAGGACCCAGCAGGATTCTGCTTCAAATGCAGCCTCCCTATAGAAGTGAAAATTCAATGAGCCCTTCATTTCTTGGTCTGAACTCATTTTTCCTCCAAACAGTGGTCTTACATTACATAGGAGCCCAGATTTTGATTACCCCCCAGATAGAAAACCAAGGCTGGACATAAAGTACTAGATGGGTCTGAATACCTTAACAGTAGGCACTAGAAATTAGAAAAAGACCAACAAATCCACTTCTTTCCCTTCTCCTTGCTTCTCTCTCCTTCGAGATAATCCCGAGAGGAAGTGCAAGCAAAACACACGTGTCAACGTCCACAAAGGTATAATATGAATGGACTCAACTAATGTTAATTTATCATCCCAATCACACCCAATAAATAACATAATCCTGTCCTCAAATAATATAATATTGCTTAGAGTAAGTAGTTCACATTTTTCTTAATATTTGGCAAATACTCTTTGAACTTGGCTACCAGCCTAAAACCTCCTTACAATCGCAGAATTTGCCCTGGGGTTAAAAGCCAGCCACCCACGTTTGAAACATTTACGTCTGAACCTGCAATTTGTTGGCCACCCACACTCTCTCATTAAAATGTTGGAACCAAATTTGCTTTGCCAGCTTTATTATCAAAGCCAAGAAATCCATCTCCCACCACCTGAACTAGGGACAGCGTTCTCTCTCGATGCAAAAACGAAGCCGGTGTGTTACCCGCTCTTCTGGACTAGTTCATGCACCTGTCCACTTCCAAGGAACAGAGATCTGAACAAGTCCTGCTGTGCACAGCAGCAGGCAAACCCAGCACCGGGCGGGTGTCCCTCACAGCAGGTCACACTTCAGTAAATGAAATCCATCATTGATTTCAGTGAGCTGAGATATATCTTCTCCTCTGGATCTATGCCACTTGAATCTTCTACTTTAAATTGACTCCATTCTGGGTCTTTTTGGTTTTCATGGCTAATGGGAACAGATTATGACTGACTCGCTCAATGTCAGAGTCTTCTGGTGGAGGTCTTACTTGGACTCAGGGGAGTAAATGTAACACACCAGGTACATGGTCACCCTTTAATGTGACGATTGGGCCCAACGTTTCCTGTAAAGGGTCAGACAGTAAATATTTTAGGTTTAGCAGACCATATGGTCTCTGTCCCAACCACTCATCTCTGCTGCTGTCGCGGGAAAGCAGCCACAGACAATTCGTAAACAAATGGGCATGGCTGTGTGCCAGTGGGATGACTTTTTTTTTTTTTTTTGCAAAAACAGGAAGAGGGCCTAGATGCAGCCTGTGGGTTGTAGCTTGCTGACCCTAGCTTTAACATTTCCTGGCTTTGTTGTCTAGTAAAAGTTAGCCTTTATATAGCAAAGAGAAAAACAAAAAACAAACAAACCAGGAACCCTGGAATGGGTTTTCTGAAACAGTAGTCCATACGTCACCTGCATCCCAGTGTCCCAGCGTGTTTGAAGATGGTTCATATTCCTGGGCTCCAGTCCCAACTTACTGAACCAGGATCGTCAAAAGCGGGGCCTGGGAGTCTGCATGTCTACAAGCAGCTAACTCTGATAGAACCAAATTTAAGATCTTAATGGCCATGACTTCAAGGTAAGATGGGATATAAAATTCTGCATCTGCTGGGGGTAATAGTTTGGAGGAAAACTCTATTTCCATCCTTAAACCCCAAAGAGAGATTCACTGTCAACTTGAGGACCATTTGTGACCCCACAGGTGAGCTGTTTGTTTAAAAAATATTTTAATTCAAAAAGGAAATCAATGTTCCATATCCTATTCTCTGTTTCTCCTATATAATAGGCATTTTTATCTCAGTTGTGGTCTTCTTGTATGTAAATAATGAGTTGTAACCCTTAATACTTTACAACCCATTCTTCCGACATCTGTGCTATGTACTTAATAGCATCACTCTTTTGTTTTGGTTTGGTTTTGTATCTCAAAAAAACTTATATTTCAGCTAAAATCAGCTATATAGCTTACGCAGACAGCTGCACAGAACTCTGCTTCCTCCCTTTACATGTTAGATTTAGTACAAAGCCCCACCAGGAGCTACAAGGGACATTTCCTTTTTGCCCTATCTCTTCTTTCAGCAGCACATCCTCAACTTGGAACTTAAGTTTCTTCTTTCCAAGACTGGGAAACACTCCTCAAGGGGGTGCAAGGGTCCCCTTTTTGCACAATTCATTGTCTTCCTGAGTGTCACAGGCATATTTCGCCCACAGCATCTTGTTAATATCAGCAGTCATTCATTCTCCCAAGGTGACTGGTTGGTCAGAATTCACAGTTTGGGGCACAGTAGGGAAGTATGGTGCATTATAAATCATTTGTTTACTTTCCTTGGCATCTCCTGATTTTAACTAAATTTTAACTCAAGGGTCCAAATCTGGGTGAAAACAGCACAGTATGCAAATTCAATCACTCCATTTACATCCAAGCTAGCCCACCCCAAGGCACGCAAAGGTCCCCTTCATTGCAGAATCATGGCACCTAGTAGGTCATAGCCAATCCCCCTTAAAGAGTTTACTTTGGTGAGAGGCCCATCAGGTCTGCTGCTCATGAACAATGAAACGTCCCAGACAGGGAGATAGGGAGGAAAGTGGGAATTAGAGTACAATGGAAAGGCAGGTGGACTCAGGACTCCGCTTATCTTTAACTACAAAGTCTATGAGCAACAAGATTCTCTCATTCTATAATTTCAGTTCCCATAATCAATCTTAAGTCTGAAGACAGGGCTTTATGCAGAGTAGGAAAATTGTTGAGAAACACTGATAAAAATATGTTCCCAAACCCAAACTCACTTTCTCCTGACCAAGACAACTTTTCATCCTGAATTCCATTTTTTGTTTATTTTTTTCTGTCAAAGACAATTTTCATATTGAACGGCACTGGTTTTTAAGAATGTAATATGTACTTTGAAATAAAAAGGAAGGGTGATGTTCCACGTGGTATTTTTTTCAGTTAACAAATATCTATTGAAGATTTACCATGTGCCAGGCACTATGCACTGAGAATATAATAGTAAAAAAGGTGGGAGGAGGGCTTGATTCTCTGCACTCTTAGGGCTCACTTTCACCCCAAGTCTCACTTCCACCCAGCCTTGCTCCAACATTGTTTTCATTCAATATTTTTTTCATTTTATTTACTTAGTTCAAGATTCAAAAGTCACAGAAGGCTACACAATGAACAGTATCCCTCTCACTTCTGTCTTCCACCTACTTCGTTCCCTCCCTCGGGCAACCAATATCATTAGCTCCTTCTACAGCCTTCTAGAATACTTTATGCTATTCAAGCAAACAAGTATATACTCTTTTTACACTTGACAAGCATAGTACGTGCTGTTTATACTGCGTAGTATTCCACAGTGTGGGCATACCACAATTTAACAAGTGCCTTTGACGGGCAGTAATGTTGCTTTCGATCTTATTATTACAAATTATTAACACACACTTTCTCATTCACACACACACGCATATTCTGACATATAAAGTCATCCTACTGGAGCAGCTCAGTTTGTTCTTGGCACATGCGGGCAGTCTCCAGCCCACAAGCAGAAACAGCGTGGGCTGATCCCGGCCCCTCCACCGGCGCAGCCCCCACAGGCCCTGAAGGGACATCCTGCTGTGCCGTGTGTCCTGCAGAGTTTCCCGGTAAGAAAGGGAAAGTGAAGACTCAAGTAGAGATTCTGGAAATCTGCAAATAATCATCTTGTTTTTCCGAGGTCTACACACAACAGGCAACCTCCACCAGGCCCTTCCTGCGGCCAGCAGCGGACGGGACCTGCGGCCGGGTGAAGAGCTCACAGAATCGTAACCCTGGTGTCACAGATGGAGCTCAGGCGCCAGGAGTCATAAATCTGTACGAATTTCTCAGTCAGAGGCCCTCTTGGCATGATTTTTTTTCTTTCTTTTCAAAATGCTGTTAAATACTCAGGGTTTTTCTTTACCCCTCAGGCAGCTGCAAACTCTGCTTGCTTGCATGCCCCTACAAGAAGGCAAACTGGAGTGTTTCCCTTTAAACCTTTTAAATCAAACACCTTCTATAGGTACTTTGGCAGCTCTTCTAAGTCTTTAAAAGCAGAGGGGGCAGAGGGGGGACCACCCACGCGCAGTGCGGTTTATTTGCGCAGCATAATCCTCATGGCAAGCTTTAAAGGGCGGGCAGCCCTTCCTCACGCGGCCTCTCACAGGTGCGCCTCGGGCCTCGGCGGCCAGGGCTTCATTATAAATGCAAACCTTGTCATTAGTATAAACGGCCAGAGTCCTGTCCTTATTACCCCATCATTTAATTAGGTAATGGCAATTTATTGAGCGCCCACAACACGGAAGGTGCTATAAAATTTATTAAATTTCGAAATGATTGAAAGTGCATCATGTAAATGAATCCAGATGTATTTCTGGAAAGAAAGGCTGAAAAGATTTTTTACAGACATGAAAATGAATCCGTTATATTTTATCTCACGTAAATGGCCAAGGGGCGTGTGAACTCACAAAACGTCTGAGTGTTCATTTATAACATATTAAATTAGTTCACAGATTGTAATAAAGGCTTTAAAAATCACCTGCCACAGAACAGCCCTTTCAGTCCCCTGGTCGGGAGCCCCCTGCCTTTGTGCCGCCTCCACAGCCGTAAGAGTGGGGCGGCCCTCACTGAGCGTGAATGCTGAAGGACATTCTGTAACGGTCAAGTTTCTTGCCAATTAAAATTTCTTCCGTTAAAGGAACTATTAATGGCAGTGGCTTATACGAGCTTGGGGGCAGTGGCCTAATTTATGGAAACCAGGCACTAAATTAAAAAATGTAAAGGTTCTGGGAGATTAGGGGACCCAGCAGTATCCTTCGCTCTTATTTCTCCATCTCCCGAACCATCGCCGACTGAGCGCACTTTCTGGAAGTCCACCAGCAACGACGTACTTTACAGAATGTTCTAAAGCATTTTATGTGCACATTAACAATACAAGAAAATTCTATAAAAATACAAGAATGCCTTAAATGTAAAAATTATAAGAATACTTTATAATTTTTAAAAAGGGTGCCCCTGAATTGTTGACATCTATGATGTGGTAATTCCACTTTAGGGAGATTTGCCCAGAGCACATGTCTTTGTCCCATTCCTCAGTAAAAAGCAATTGGTGGGAAGGTGCTTATAGCAACAGCAATGTGCAGTATCCAGGCTCCCGGATCCCATCAGCGATCCCCATCTCCTGGTATTCACATCCATGTGTAGTCCCCTCCCACTCTGTACCAGGGTTGGTCTGTGGGATTAACAGAATATGACAGAAGTGAAGGTATATCACTTTCAAGATTAGGTTATTAAAAAACAACACGACTTCCATTCAGGTTCTCCCCTCCCCTCCCCTCCCCTCCCCTCCCCTCCCCTCCCCTCCCCTCCCCTCCCCTCCCCTCCCCTTCCCTTCCCTCTCTCTCTCCCCCTCTCTCTTCTTCTCATCACTCACTTGGGAAAGTCAGCTGATATGTCATGGGCAGCCTTATGAACAGATTCATGTAGCCAAAACCCAAGCCTCCTGTCAGCTGCCACATAAGTGAAGGTGGAAGCAGATCCTCTAGCCCCAGTGCAGCCATCGGATGAGACAGCAGCCCCAGGTAACAGCTTGACTGAAAAATTTCTTTATGACTTAATGCAGACTAATTAGTATACAACACTCCCAATTTTGTTTTAGGAATCACTTTTGTAGCTTAATTGATGCTCTGTAACTCACAACGATGTATATGAAGGGATATGGTTTAAAAAAAGTAGTTTAACCCCAGAGTATGGTTCACGGGCTGGGAGTAGCAATGTGGTGGGTTTGGGTGTTTTTTTTAAGTTGCTTTTTCTCCTTGGTGATACCTCCCATGGTAGTTATGGGATTGCAGAGAGAAGAAACAAACCCACCTCCAAAGAGGCCAATGTCAGAACTACCTTGGTACTTATTTTGACCCCATATTGCTTAGCAGATGGTCAGTAAGATTCAGACATAGCCAAATAGCAGGGTTGATTTTACCCACACATTTTTCTCATAATAGCCATGCAGTAATTATGTGCATGGCAACCATGTACCAAACTACCGTGGTGATCTATTTAAGTAATAGGAACGGAAATCTCTACATACAATACTTATTACTCATAGGACAAGAGAAATATAAATACTATTTACATCAATTCAGATAATGCACCAGCACTAAAGCCAATAGCGAACCATATAATGAAGTGTCAAAAGGACATTTTTGGAACCTAATTTGTGGCCCTCATTTTAATCCTGATCCATGGCAGCTCACCAAAAATTTCCAAAGCAGCTATAATTCTGAGAAGACTAAAAATACATCACTGATCGTTCCACCCTCTTCCTAACCTTTTAACCCCAAGATGGTCAGTCATAATGTTCAATGTGACAGTCAAGGGTTCAAAGTGTTCATGTTCCGCTTACTTCTGGCTACTGGGTTTTCTCTTCCAGCTACTAACTGAACCCAACTACATCTTAAAATTGACTCAGGCAACACATTAAAAAATGTGATCAAAACAGACAATATGGCTCTGTTTGCACCCTGTCTTCCAGCCGGGAACATTCCTTACCAATCACATTGATATCAAATTTTCTGTACATGATACTGTCGCAGACACCGACTGATGTACAGCAGCTGGGATGAGGGCAGACATATATACACAGGGCACTGAACAACATAAGATTTAAATAAAAGTCAAGACAACTGTTGGGAAGATGCCACATGGTAGTCCATGTGAATTTGAGAACAAAACATGGGAACGCACACAATGACATTTATGGGCGCTTCCAAGCCTGAGACTGGCTGTTGAACGACTGTCCGCACGAATGGTAAAGGAGTTGGGAAGCAAGAGGACTTCCATCAGGCGGAGATGCTCAAGAAACGCTAGGCCTGCTAGAAACGACGATACTGCTGCGCGATTATCATAGCTCTTAGCTTTTGCTTTCTAAACGCCATCTCCCAGTTCAGTTTCTGCTTGGGACACAGACAGGCTGCAAGAGACTGTCCTCCCACCCTAACCACAGGAAAAAGAAAAACAGATTATCCACTAAATCATCATTTTGGGAGCTCAGTACAATGTTGAGGTCAAAAGGCAACGAAATGAACTGAATGCGGAAGGGTGACAAGTGTCTCCCGGGGGGGAGAAGACACACAAGCTGCTTTCCCCCGGATAAAGCCAGGGAGAAAGAAGTGGCGGCCAGAAGAGCAGGTGAGAGGCAAACGACTAAGGTTTCAGCACATTCCCTGTGGGTTGGGGTGATAGTTTAGGACCCCTGGGTCCCCACAAGGGGAGTCTGGCCCCCACTCCCAAACACTTTTTCCCACTGGTCTCCACTGCAACAGACATTGATTTCTCACAGTTCTGGAGGCTGGGAAGTCCAAGATCAAAGTGCCAACAGACTCAGTCCTTAGCCACCGTCTCACATGGCAGAGAGAAAGCATTCTGGTGGCTCTTCCTCTTCTAAGGACACTCATCACCTCACGGGGGCTCCACCCTCAGGACCTCATCTAAACCTAATTACCTCTTAAAGGGCCCATCTCTTAATACCATCATATGGGGGGTGGGGTAGAGCTCCAATATATATGAGTTGGGGTGCAGGCCTTACACAAACATTCAGTCTGTAACAGACTGGCACAAAACCTGCCCCTGTCCCAGACCTTCTCTGGTATCAAATGAGAGGCATCTGCTGCTGTAAAGGGGTAAGAAACTGCCCATGTTCCAGAGCTGACCCTGCCCGGACAGGAGGCAAAAGCAGCATGCCCCCGAGGAATGGGCAGGAGACCCTGCCACCCACCCCCTCCCCACCTCCATCCCAGGTAAGGATGGGTGCCTCAGGGGAGGGGCGGAAAGTCACCCCCCTCCCTGGGACTGGGCAAAAGCCATCACCTCGGGTACAAAACAGCAAAGAACACAAAGGTAGGCAATCATGGCCCTAGGAGGGTGGAAGGCTGGGGTGCCTGTTGCTCTTGCTGTCCCAACAGTCAGGGGACATGAGTGAGAGGGTGACCCTGGTCACGCACAGACAGGTGGTTCCCCCACAGCCTGCCTGGAGCAGCCTTTCTGTGGGTTGACGCCGGCGGATTCCAGTGTTAATTCTCCTGCCGTGTATCTACTTGCCAGCACCCGGGGGAACTGCAGCCCTCAGGCCCGCGTGCCTGCTCTTCGGGAGCCTCCGCCCTGCCCGCCACGCAGGCCTCCCGCCAGCTCCTGCTGTCCTCTGCTCCCCGGCGGGCGCTCACCCAGCGGGCCGTGGCTTGGTGCTGTGACCCCGAGAGTCTCCCTCCTCCTTGCCCCTGGCTCCTTCTCAGGCAGAGATTGAGTTCAGGGCACTGTTCACATTCCTGTCTGGTGTCTTTGAAACCGCGGCATTGCTATCACCCCTGACATCTTCTCCCCATATACAATCATCCCAGGGACCCTGTAATCTTGTTCAGATACACACTATATGTTACATTGTGGTTACAGGCCACCCATCGCAACTTCTGAGCATGAAAACACAGCCTTTCCCTCCTGGTTCTTACCCAACCCACCCAAACGGCCTCGCTAAATATATCTACAGCTACCTCCATAACCGTCCCGTCGTGTCTCGCCCTGGGCTCCCTTGGCAGAACCCATCTGGCTGCTCCAGCCTCCCGTCTCCCCACTGCTGGCCCGCTAACCTCTAGGGCAGGGAAGAAAGCTGGTATGTACTGCACATGGACCAGGCAAAAGGCGCTTTCACAGGCATTCAGTTCTCAGATCTTCATCTGTATCCCCATTTTGCCCCAAAGAAGCAAAGGCTTGGGTAGAGACCAGGGATTGAAAGCCCTGACTCGGGTCCCTAACTTCCCCCCACTCCTCCACTTCTCCTGCGAAGGACTGGAAAGCACGGCCTCCCTCCGTCCCAGTTCATCCCAGTTTGGCAAGGAGCAGAGGCTTTACCGCAGGTTTCTTCCAGCCACCTGCCCGAACCACCCGCATCAACTTACCTGCCAAGAGGCTAACGCTTCCCCTCTGGGCAGCTGCTAAGTACTGAGCCCCCCACAAGGGAGCTATTCACCGCCTTCCACAAAGGGCCTCCCCCTCATCTCCCAGCCTTTCAGTTGCGGCTGCCCTTCACATCCGAAAGCTCCAGCACTGAGCTGCTTTCAACACGTAGGAGTTAAAGAGCAAAGGAAACAAACGAGAGATTTTGGGAAGGTAAATCCTTTCCCATTTTAATTTCAAGAACACATTTCCAAAAAGAAAAAAAAAAAGCAAAGAATAAGCTCGGGTAGGAATATTTTATAATCCTATAATCACCGGGTAAATGCCAAAAGATTAGCCAGATCAAGAGAGATCTTAAAAGAAGAAAAAAAGTCACCAGAAAAAAAAAATCTATAACTATTTGTAGTGACGGATGTTAACCTGACTTATCGTGGTGATCATTTCGCAATGTGTATAAATATTGAATCATTAAGTTGTACATCTGAAACGAGTATGTCAATTATGTCTCAATAAAAAAAAGATGGGCCCGATTAAGTATGAGTCTACAAGAGTAAAACAGTGAACCAAACTCAAGATCCTCCTCGAAATTCAATCCGAATAAACTTGGTTCAGATTATAAATCGTAAAGTGTCGTTGCTTTCAAATGAACCAGCAGTTACACTACAAACGCTGACAAGAGGGAAACTTGTCCCTTAGATGTCTTAAACTGTGTACCGAGGCTAGCAAGGAAAATGTTCCCAGTTCCGTAAACTGGAGCCCCATCTTTTTGTTTTTCCTTGAAAAAGCTCCAGTATTTTTGTAAAGATAATGAAGCCACAAGAGTTGCTCAGAGCATCCAAAGGCGACTCCTGAGGTTAAACTCTCCGTTCACTGGCTCCATAAAGTTTTCCTGTAGCGATAAGACTATGAAAAATGTTTTGAAGTTATAAAACACGTGTGAGACCTCCTTCTGGATACTCAGGTTTCAAGATACAATGGAGTCAAGTTGAAACTTCCAAAGTGCCAACTGATTTTAAGGAACATGAAAAGTTTAAGAAAATGAAACTTTAAAGCCTGAATTCTGAACAGTGCTGGAAAACTACATCAATTTTCAATTTCTTCTCCAAATGAGTGTGGCCTTAAGAAAAGATGGAGGCCCTTTTCCGGGAAACATATCCCAGAAATCCTCAACGTTTTATTATTATTTTCACTTAAAATCGAATGACTTTTAGGACTCTGTTTTTAGGAGAGAATCATCCCCACCCTTTTTTCATGTCTTTTCTACATACCTTTTAGAAGAAAGCCAAACCAAAACAAAAAACTTCCACTAATTTTCCAATATCTAGGGCTTTTTCCAGTTGACTTTGGATGGCTGATCCTGGAATGCAATCTGCAGGTAGATTATTCACTTCCTATTCTTTTTCTAATTAACATGATTTATGAACATTTCTACAGAACATAACAAACACGGAAATAATTCTTCTGCAGAACCCCTTGAAGCCATTTGCACAAAAACAACCAAATTGCATAACGACTTTGGGATACTGAAGAATATCTTTCAAAAGTGAAATAGGAAATAAACAAAATTATCTGGGAGAACATTTTGAAGCCCTTAGCTCATAAAATGGTCTGCTGCATGCACATATTTGTATCAACCGTCTGCTAGAGAATTTTGGTCAAGTGGAAATCCAAAAATGAACACACACACACACACACACACACACACACAAGGAACAGCACACTGGAAAAATACTATATTTAAAAGTTAAAATTTCATACATTTTATAATATTCAAAATATTTTATTTGATGAATCATGTATATATGTACATATGTATAAACATCAAGCACACTGAAGAAGCACAGAGTAATTACAATTTTATATATTTCCTATTAAATATTTGTTTTATGAACCTGAACTCAGGTTTCAAAAATAATATGAAATCACTTACATTTCAAGTGTATTATGCGCTCCCATAAATCTTAAAGATAAATGTCTTTAACACTCATCAGAAAACAAATTGTAAAATTCCAGCTATGACTTCCCCCTCTGAAACACATTTCCAGAAAGTCTCACCCATTTAGAGACCAAGTATAATTATGGCCCAAACCTCATGCAAGTTGTTTGTTTATATGCAATATTCATTAATTAAGCCTTGTAAACAAGTAGAGAACCAGGGCACTTCACCCTTGCGTGTGACATTGCAGTCACCAGAGGTGGCCCCAGAGTAGGTAAATGAGAGGGGCTCTGGTCCCAGGTAAGAGGTGGAAGCCTATGACATCCACTTGCCCATCAGGAGGGCAGCAGAGGACACCCAGCTGCAAGATGAAGGAAAGCATTTACAAGAGATTGTTTTGCAGGGAGAATTTATAAGCACAATCGAACTGAGTCTCCTGAATATGAAGAGGAGTTTCCATCCCTGCATCTCTGAGTTTGCAGCATGAGCAGTGCAAAGCTCTGCATCAGCCACTCCATCTGACCCCTCCTGATGTGAGAGTGGCTCAGAGATTCACAGAACGAATCTCTTCAGTTGCAGGAGAAGTGCCCAAGGGTGGGCCAGTGGCCCTGCCACTCAGTTCCTGCATTTCTGTCATTTCCTTTAATTTTTTCATGAACAAATATTGAGTCCTAGGTGCCAGGCCCTTGTAGGCGCTGGAGATACAATGGAGACCAAAACCAGACATCTTTTTCTGGCCTCATGGGGCATATAATCAAGTGGAGGGGACAAGGGGCTAGGAATGCATATAATTCGGTAATTTAACCCAGTCAAGAATTCAAGGAAGGCTTTCCTAAAATCTGAAGGACAAGTAGGAGTTAAGTAATGTAGTAGGCCTCCCTGCAGTTGTTATCACATGTGCAAAGGCCCCGTGGCAGGATGGAGCAGGGCAAAAGCAAGAAGGCCAGCGTGGCCCGAGTCAGGACACCAGGGCAGGCAGAGCTGGTGCTGGCAGAAACTCTTCCATTGTTTTGAAGGGGGGAGAATTTTGTGGCTTACACTACGGTGTTAAAAATAGAATTGGACAGAAGTAATGACACTCAAGAGGTATTTAAGAAGTAAAAGCCACAGGACTAATTACTGACTGTGTATACATTTTGTTGGGGATGACTTCCAAACATGAACAGGAACTCTGGCCAATACATGGAGGAGAACTGTCACAGGGCCTCAGAGCATCGCAGAAATGGCCAAGAATGAGAAATCGGGGCCCTGTGCTCAGTTTGGCACCAAACTTAAAGTTTCTTTCTTCCATTTCCAAGAGGGGAAGTAGAAATAAATTGAGAAGGGAGAGGGTGGGAGGGAGAATTATGCTTGTCTATGAATCTGTAAAGTACCAGGCTTCCCTGGCATAAAATGCTATTATCAGAAAAGTCAGCAAGTACAATGTCATCTTACTCTGCAGACTCCAAAAACCAGAGGGGCAGCCTTGTATTACAACGTACTGTGAAGACTCAGTCTCTCATGATGGGAGATGATGAAGATAAAGAAATTTTCATACTATTATGATCATCAATAATAAAAAAGATTTACCTTTTATTGAGTCTTGTAGCAGGCAATGGAACAGGGATGTTTAATCCTTACAAAATTACTGCCGCATGAAAGACAAGGCAAGAGAAGCTCAAAGATGTTGAGTCAAAATTTGTCCTAGGAAAGGTTTCAAACAGCCTCCTTCTGTGCCCACCAAGCTTCTTGGAGCCCTAAGTTCTTTCACAATTTCCGTTCCAAGACTGTTCTTGCTTATTTGGGTAAAGGGCCATGTTCACTCCTGAGTATACATACCTCGGTCTCTTTGCATTTCTTGGTGCTTCCCAAGCACAGACTTTGGGATAACACATTAGCATTTCCTCCCACTGTGGCCCTCAATATACAGCTCTCCAAAATCTGCCTATAGTTGAGAGCTAAGAGTGTGTGTGTGTGTGTGTGTGTGTGTGTGTATGATTGTCCATAATTTTAGAGAGAGATACAGAGAAAATTAATGTGTCTTAAAGCGGTCTCTAAAAACCCTTAGTCCTTAATTTCTAATTGAATTGGTCCAGATCATCTTTCCTACCTATATTTTTATGCCCAGACTCACCAAAGCTAAGTTCTATTGAACCTCAAACAGACTCATACATGCATGTGTGCTCCTAAGTAAAAACATTAAGATAGCAAAAACTTAGATAATTACAAAAATGTGACAGTAGCTCATTTTTTATTTGCTGGTTGATTAAACTCTATCTGAACTTTAAGAACTATGACTGCTTGTTTAAATAAGCAATGTGATGATGTCTTAGGTTAAGTTCCCTAGAAACAGAGTCTGGGATTGCAGTTCCTTCGAAAAGGGGGAACTGTGAGCCTCAGCCGCCTACGCTCACAGAAGCTGGGGAAGGAGGGTGTCCACCCTGAGGCAGACCTGGGCACCAGCATCATGCACTACAGGCTATTTTTACAATGGGAACTTGCTTTCTTATGAAACTTTTCACTATGTGGAGTGACCCGTGAGGTTATTACGCTCCTCTCCCTTTACAGAGGCCAAAGCTGAAACTCAGAGAAGTGAGCCCCCTCAGACACAGCCAGAGAATCGATGAGTAGGGCTGGTACTTTAACCCAAATCGTCCAACTTCAACTTTCATTGATTTGACCTGACAACCTGAAAACTTTCCCGGCATAAAATCCCAAGAAATGTTGGATAAAATATAATAAACATCATTTTACAATCTTGGTTGAGCTCAGAGAAATAACAGGATGTGTCCAGAAGCCAAAAAGAAAAAAGAAACTAAGTGGCGAGCTTGTGCTGGTCCTCAGACAGCCCATGGGGATGAAGGCAGAAAACCCAGGAGTTTACATTTTAATGGCCAAAGAGGGTTGAGAGTTTAATCTTGGACCCAAAAGTAGGGTGAAATGATAACTGAGAACCCCATGCAAAGCTGGAGCTTCCCAGGGCTGCACTGAAAGGTGAACTAGAAATAAAGTCTACCCCCTAGCACAATGAGACAGTAAGGACATTCAGCTCCATGTGAGTTCTGCGTGGACAAAAAGAAAGGAAAAAGAGAAAGTCTCCCTGAAAATTCATAATTGAAAGCTGACCTTCATTGGGGTCAAACCTAAACTACTGGTGAGTCCAGGAACCCTCGAGACAAGAGACTAAACGTAAGTAGTCTCAGGTCAGATACCCTAGAGCACCAGTCGGAAGTAAACGTAAATCTCTCTGCAGAAAAATACTCTTAACCAGACCCCAAGAAAGCCCACAAATAAAGTCCACTGAAGATAAGCCAACAAATGAAAACCACAAAATACCCATGGGGTGAGAATTCCACGACGACTACATCAATAGCCACAATAAACAGCAAAACTAGATCCTCGTGCTTTCCCAAATCCAAGCATTCTTCCTAATATTTAATTTTAAAGACACGAAGGGCATTAGGCAGCTTCACTCCTAAACCACATTATTCATGGAAATGCAAACCATGCTTTATGGCGGGGGTGGGGAACGTCTGGCCCGTGGCCTGTATACAGCCCACGAAATCATTCGGTCTGGCCCTGCCAAGGCAACAGGTGGGTTTCGAAATTCAATAAATCTAGGAGCTTTTTTCATAGCTAATTTTTAAGTTGATAATTTTGTATGGCCCACGAATGATGTTATAAATATCCAAATGGCCCTTAGGAGAAAAAAGGTTCCCCACCCCTACATGTCATTAATTTAAAAGATCTACTCAGTTATTCAAAAAAGTTTCTCTTTGAATTTGTTATTTTTTTTAAAAAGTCGACATGGCCTTTAATTCTTAAAAACAGAAGGGTTTACCAATATCTTTCTTAGATGACTGAAATGTACACCTAGCTGGGGGCAAGCAAGTAGAACAGTTTTCTTCTTGAATTCCCTTAGAGTCTTAAGATTCTATGAGGATTCCTCTAGAGCCATGTGTCTCAATGAGCTTTCAAAAAAAGAAAAATCTAATCTGCAAATGTTATGCAATCCTTGGCTGTAATAAAAAAGAGAGTGGGTGAGGAGGCTGCATTGTGTGCCAATCAAAACATTAACTAGACTAGAAAAACCCAACTCCTTTGTATTTGGCAATCTCTCTCATTGTGAATCACAAATGATACAAATATCCCTTGAAGAAATCCAAAGTGGCCTGCTGTAAACAAATATATAATAGAATCACTCCTCATAGCCATTCACACAGATCACAGACAACAGCCCAAGTCTGTGGCTACCAGGAGACCAGGACACTTTCCCGCTGAAACTCAAAGCCAGATCCTTAAATAAATATGGGGAAAGGGAGTTCTTTCCCTGAATAAAAAGATTATTTGACTGATGTTCAATGGTTTGTTCTAAGTAAGGACAAAAGATGGGAGAGGAAGAAGGTTGAAGTAAAAATGTAAACTGAGGGAAGAAAGTGTTGCTTATAAATTTGCAAATTACCCTGTAGTAATCTGCAAATATTACTTCATTGAATCCTCACAAAATCCTATGGCTTCTGAACCAATTTACAGGTGAGAAAACTGAGGCCCAGTGAGGGTTATTGTTCACAGCCCCAGAGACAAGAGTGACAGAAACTCAGCCAGGTCTTTCTGGCTCCACAGCCCAGAATTTTCACTCCACTCTGTCCATGAAGCCCATATTAAAGCTCCACTAAGGCCAGGAAAGAAAAGGCTCTTCCTCTTCCAGATTCAGAAATCCCCGATGTTTGTTTAAGAGGTTTCAGTTTTAATAAAATATTTTTTATATTGACACCTGACAGGTCTGATAACACATATTAATTAAAATATATATATCCCTCAACAAACTGGATACATAAGGGACATACCTCAACATAATAAAGGCCTCTATGACAAACCCACGGCTTACCGATGTGGAAACCAAGACACATGGAGGTTAAGTAACTTCCTAAAGGTCACACAGCTGGTTAAAGGCAGAGATAAGATCGAAACCCAGGCAGCATGCCTCCTGAGTCACACTCTGAAAAGCTACTCAGTGATTACCCGCTAATAACAGACCCGAGGAGGTGGCTTTTCCTGAGGAAGCACGGGTATATCTGCCTGCCTCCGAGGGCACTCTCCAGGCCTGGCTGAAAAGGACTGCACACTTGAAAGCTACCCCAAATTCCTGTTTGGTTCAGATTTGCTAAAAAGTTATTCTAGTAAAGATGAAATAGGAAACCTCACCTCATGCCTTTAAGCACCCAGAGCCCACTTTGTCTCCCCCCCCCCCCAAAGCTCTCCTGAAAACAGTGCTCAGCTGGGGATGGCATCTTGGCTCACCCTGAGGAGGATGAAGAGTCTACAGCCATCTCTCCCTCTACAGACGCACACACAGACTCTGATTTGAGCTTCCAAAGGTGTTTGGAAATGTGCATGTATACAGAAGAAACAAACGAACGAACGAAATGAGAGAGAGAGAGAGGCCCTGCCACCTCCTAATAGTCTACTTCACATCCAGGTGTGAGTTGCAAAATATTTCACAGTGAACACTATGCCCAACCCCAGGGCTGCCCCCTGTATTTGCACACAGGCCAAATAAAGATTGAGCGCACACTCCATGAGTTTCTAGGTACATTCTGGCAAGAACAAGTGCGCACATAGCATTTGGGGTAAGAGGAACGAGAGACATAGGAAATGGGACAAAGAGAGAGAGGGAGAGGAGAGGAGGGGGGATAGGACAGAAAAAGGGAAGGAGGGCAGGGGCAGAAGGGGGAGAGGGAGGGAAAAAGAGAAAAGGAGGGAAACAAAGGGCAGACAAAACAGGAGGCAAAGCAGAATGAGTCTTTCCTTGAATGGTTTAGGTGCAGAGGGATGCAAATGGCTTCCCCGACCAAGAGGAAGCCATGGGAGCTGAGTGTTACCCCTCAGTTGTATCTCCAACCAGCATCTACTAACTGACCGCTCCGAGCCAAAAGCTGTGCCACATGAAGGCAGGTGCAAAGCAGAACTATCATCCTGGCTGTCGGGGAGCCTGGGCTCAGTCTGGGGAGACCTGGTGTACACAAACAGCTACAGCACAGGACGGAAAGGGGTAGATGTCACCGCGGCAGGCTGGGTTGAGTGTCGTGGGCGATCAGGAAGGGGAGGTGGCTCCCAGTTTGAGCAGAGAGAAGGCAGGATGGAGGTCATGGAAGAGATCAGACTGCGGTGGCCCTGAGGGCGGGGCTGGCCCTCGTTTCCTGTGGGTCCCAAACACGTGTCCTCAGCTCCTACTAGAAAGTCTCCCCATAAACCACTGTCACTTTGTCACTGCCATGACTGTGCTCAGTTACCTTAACTTGGGATGTCAGCTTGCCTTCCCTCCATCACCTAAATTCTATACATGTCTTAAAGTCTTTATTTCAATCCTACCTCTTCCTTCGCTGCTCCTCCTGACCACTCCAAGCTTCAGTCATTGCCCTGCCTTCTGTGCTCCTGAGAGTCCACGGTAACAAATGTTTGTGAGAATTTACTCTGGCTAAGACAGTGCTACGCACCTTCTGCAGTGTCTGGCTGTGGTGAGCACCCCTTCTTGAAACTTTGCCCTTCCCCGGCTTCCATAACACCACTGTCCTGGTTGACCTCCTGCATCTATGCCCTTTTGAGGCTCCTCTTGCCCTGCTCATCAATTAAATGTGGGTGGTCTCCAAGGATCCATCCTTGATTCTAAATCCTCTCATTTCCACAGTAATCCTATGCTGATGTCTCCCCAGGCAGCATCTCCAGGCAGACCATGCTCCTGAGCTCCTGGCCGGTACCCAACCATCTATGTACCATTTCCTCTGAGCCATTTACACCTCAAATTTAATATTCCCCAAATACAACCCATTAGCCTCCCTCCCATTCCCCATCACCTAGCCTGCTTCCTTTCATGTATTTCCTATCTTAGCAAATGAGAAAACAAACCAACAAAAGCCCTTCTTTCTAAAAATAGCCACTGCTCTCTGATCTTGGCTCTGAGGCAGCTCAAAGCTAAGTTGTGTGGTGCAGACATAACCCCAGTCCACTTTCAACCCACCAAGCCCGGTAGATTCTGCTTCTCTCTTATCCCATTCTGCTCTCACCAGTGTGCCCGCCCTGCTTCAGTCTCTTTCCTTCTCCTCTCTGGATCACTCCTACATCTGCTCCTGGTCTCCATGCCAACCTCTTTCAAACCACTTAAAGAGTTTGCTATCCTTCAGGTCAAACCCCTCACTCCTCCTGGAGTTCACAGTCGTGCCCTTTATCAACTGGCTACTGTTTACCTATTCAGCCCTCTCACTTGGCACCATTCCTCCCTCCCTAACACCCATCTCATCCACTAGGCTCTGCACGTTTGAATATTGGGCAGTCCTCAAAGATCATCACCTTGGCCTTCACCTGCATGTTCCTTCTGTCTGATTTCCTTCCTTCCCTCCTTCACATAGGCAACTCCTCCACATACTTCAAAACTCAATTCAAGTATCAACTCTTCCGGGAATCCCCCCCTGTTTACTCCTTCCACAAAAGCCCACAACTCTCTGTGTTCCTCCGACATCCTCTGAATACATCTTCCATCATACACCCTATCACTCTGAACGCTGAGCCCTCATTTATCTCACTGTCTTCCCTTCAGGCCAGGAGGTAAATCTCGTTAAGATTTTTGTATTCCCAACGCATACGACAATGGCCAACACATAGTAGATGTTCGGTAAGTTTATTGAGTAAATGAAGAAAATATTGGGCTTTTTTTAAACATGGCTCTTTGCTTTTCCAATGTATTAATCTTTGGATTCATCTGTGAGGATTAAAATAGACAATATATTGTTAGTGTTATTTAAACTCTTCTAAATTATGACAGAACAGTGGTTTTTAAGGAGCAACACTGGGTGATGACAGAGCCTGTACTTCGGAGGCAAGTGTCCCTGGGTTCCCTCCTGAGGCCTGGGAACCCGTGATTTAGTCTCAGTATACTTCACTTTCTTCCTTTCAGCTCTTGAACTATAATGTGCTTTACAAAACTTCAACTTGTAGACAGTTATTAAGAAATGCTGCCCGGTGGGGCATGGCTCTGCAGTTGAGCGTCGACCTAGGATCCAGGCGACTGGGGTTCGATTCCTGGTCAGGGCACATGCCCGGTTTGCGGACTTGGTCAATGACTCTCTCATCATTGATGTTTCTCTCTCTCTCTCCCTCTCCTTTCCTCTCTCTGAAATCAATAAAGATATGTTTTAAAAAAAAAAAAAGAAAGAAAGAAATGCTTATGTGTTTATAAAGCAAAACTCTACCTCCCTTCTAGGTGTGCGGATGCACGTGCTGAAGAAAAGAGCAAAGGCCTAAGTGGAGTCTCATCTTAATTCTACCCTGGGTAAGGACGCAAAGCCAGCATCCGGTGTCCTGGGCTGTGAAGGTTACCCTGGAGCACACTGCCCTTGCATTTCAGGGGAAATATCAGGGCCATTATCCACCTTGTCTGTGGAATGATTGAACCATGGTTGTTTTAGGCCTCAACAAGATTAGCAGAACTATAAATATTTTCCTGGTGATAGTACAGGCAGGTATAGTTAAGAGCCAACCTTTTGTTTTGCTTGTAATAAACTGGATGTAAAATAAAACTAATGGCTGCATATCACCATAACCAGCCCACAGTGAATAGGCAGAATAAATGAATCGATATTATTACATTAACATTTATCACACTTGACACAACAGTTATACAAATCAAGCCCACAGCACGGTTTTATGGCTCCATTAGAATGCAAAATATGTAATCTGAGCAAAGACAGAACGGACCCTAGACTACTGACGTGTAGAGATCCGGCCCACCCCTTCTACAAGCTTATCTGAGGTTCTTCCACATAAGGGTGTAGTTTTTTTGTTTTGTTTTTTTAATCCTTGAGTAAAATATAGCAGGTGGGGGGTGGGGAGTATGTATAATAGAGAAAAAAGATTCTTAAACCCTGGTGCAGAGTTTTGAGCCCTGCCCACAACCTACTCTTTATGAAAACATGTTCACACTAAGTCCAAAGAGTGAAACAAGAGGGCTCTTTATGTCACAAATCAGAAGCACACCCATGACATGCGTGAACTCATGAGCAAGGCAACCTTCAAAGTTAACCAGGGAGGAAGGGTTCCTCCCTGCCCCATCTGAGAGCCTCCAGGGAATGGGGAATGTCCCAAGAGCAGAGAACTCAGCCTCGTGTTCCCCACACACCGAGTGAATTTGTACCTGAGCCAGCCAAGCCCTCTTGTCATCAGTGCCCCTCCACCAGCCCCCTTCTCTATCCCAACCCTGACACTCTCAAAGATTTCTTACGACACTCTTGCAAAGTGGGGAGATTTATTTTTCCATTATAAAAAGGGATTACAAATCGCATTACAGAAAATTAGGAAATGATTTGTTGCAATTTGACCAGAAACAGAAGCCAGGAAACTCCAGATTCGTTAGGCTTTGCATCAACATCCAATGCCTTTAATATTTAAAAGGCAAAAGCCACATGAGTCAGTATTTAGGATGACTGACTGCCTTTCCTTAGGATGTGGAAAAGACCATGCAGCCTTCAAAGGGAGCTGTCGATCTGAATGCTCAGAGACAGAAAGGAGTTTTAAAAGGGTGCAGGATGGCAGTGCAGAGAAAATGGTAAAAACAGAAGAAGTACCCCAACCTCCACATTTTATTACTTATTCCTTGTATTTATGGGCCTCGGATGAAAGACCTTCCACATAAAGCTTCAGTTAGTTTGTCGGATGTCCTGTGTACACCAGCAGCCGGTTTTATCAGGATCTGGCCAGAGCAGGGTAATGTTTGGCTGGCTCTGGGTCCAAGCATTAGATGAAGTGAACCTTCTGCCAGTGGGTCTTGCTAGTGTCCCAGAAGTTTATCAAATATTTCCATTTCCAAATGGGGGAACGTTGGCTTAAAAAGTCATCTCTAAGATCACCAAATCTTTGGCTCCTAATCTAAGACAGAAATACTACAAGAGGATTTTGTCCCCCTAGTCAAACCAGTTTAGCATTTAACTCTAAAAAGCAAGTTCCTTATAAGTAAAATTCTGTTAATGTAATGAAAGGGTACAATTCTTTTGAAAGTCAAACAATACAATTATTAGAAGAAAAGCGTCCCCTGAACTATCAGACACCTTTCACCTAGAAATGTAGGCAACGACTCAGAGTTTTCTAGAACATTTATTTGATATTCAAAGTATAGCTGTAATCATACCAGAGGGAGAAATTATTTCAACTATGACAGCATCAAATCATTCAAGAGAGTTCAAAACATCTTGTGGAAATCTTGTGATCAGTACTAGAAAACACAGAGGGGAAAATGCAGAGGCGGGGTGTGAGTTGGTGCAGTCACTTTGGAAAACTGTTTGGCAGTATCTATTAAAGCTGAACAAACACAGACCCTATGAACCAGCAATTCCATTCCTGAGTGTTCCCCAACAGAAATGTGTGCTTATGTTAACCAAAAGAGTGTCCGTGGCAGCACTGTGCTCAACAGCTCCAAACCAGAAGCAACCCAGATGCCCATCAATGGTAGAATGCATGTATTCATTCACACAATGGGAACTATGGAGCAGTGAAACTGAAAAACTAATTACACACAACAATACGAATCCCTCGCAAATATAACACTGAACAGAAGAAGCCATGAGCCCAACAGGGTATATGTTGTACAATGTCAATTATATAAAGTTCAAAGATGGGCTCTAACCTCTGCAGTCTGTAAGTCAGGACAGTGTTTATCCCCAGCAGGGGAGGGGAGGAGGGTATTAGTGACTGAAGGTGGCCCAAGGGGACTTCTGGTGCTGATGTACCCTAAGTGAGCTGGATAGTGGCTATACGGATGCATTTTTTTGTGTGAAAACTTCATAAGCTGAACACATGGTTTGTGCACTTTCCTGTATTGTTTCACATATACAACTTTCATTTTGAGTCAGGTTGGGTTTTCTTCTTTATTTCAAAAGTAACTCTTACTCGATGTAGAATATATAGAAAATACAGATGAGGCAAATAATACCAGCCTATAATCCCATCACCCGGAGATAACCACCAGCTCTTTGTCAGAGTAACTACACAGGGAGCACTCCCAGTCACCGTAATCTTGTTTCACTTAATAATATCATAAATCATTTTATGTGATTAAACAATCTTCTACTCCGTCTTTTCAATTGCTATGTCACAACCAATGCCACACAGGTACGATAAATTATTTAACTAATATGTGCTTTGCTAGACATCTAGGTTATTTAAAGTGATTATCATTATAATCAATACTGTCATAAACATATCTATAGATAGATCCTTAAACACATCTATGATTATTTCCTTAAGATAAATTTCCTAAAGACCGTCTGGATCAAATGGTATGTAAAATATTAATTACCCCCAGGAAGGATTTTTGCTAATTCACATTCCTAACAGCTATGTTTAAGACTTCCAACTCAGATGACACTAATTTTTGAAGAATGCAACAAAATATAGTTCAAGGGATTCCGCTTCAAATATTATATTTCTTCTGCTTATACACAGGATTTTAAAAATAGATCCCAGAAAATGGATAAAAAAGTTAAACCATAGAATTGAAAACACCAGCTACATGAGGCTTAAATGAGTCTCAACCTAAAGCATGAGTTCAGGCAGCTTTGGACAGTATCCCTGAGTCACAAGCTGATAGTAAAAAAGGGGACATAGGGGAAGTAGTTGACATCACATCTGGAAGGCCCTCACACGTTCCCTTTCAGAGGACTTTCTCAAGTTGTCTTGTGCTTCACTTAGAAGCATCTAGGAGCCTGAGTAGTTTCCACATTTCAGGCCCAGGGGACTTCTGGGTTGGTTGAACACAGGAACTGGGAAAGGGAGTTTCCAGGAAGGGAGAGCCATGAGCCCTCACTGCTGGCACAGGACCAGCTCTGGACGAAGTACAGCCTCTTGCTTTTTGCAGCTCACAAAACTCATACAGCTTGACTCTATTTTGATCTGCACAGTGCTGAGGAAAACTTATTCAAGTGTAGAAAATATTTTTAAAATCCCACTAAATAGGTTACCACTAGCAATTAACCCCCATATGCTGAAATCTGTTAAGGCCTGAAAGGAACCGGAGAGAGCCTGTCCATCTTCCCCTGTGAGCTACCTGCTGACTCCTCCAGCCTTGTCCTTCTTCTCAGGCGCCCTTTACCCTTCCCGTGGAGGACTGTGCCACCCATTTCCTCTTGGATGCCACTTCCCAGCACCAAAGGCAATTAGATGAACTCTCTGAGAAGGGAGTTTCCATTTGAACGTGCCAAAGTCAACCTGTAGCTTAGAGACAGCATCGTATGTCCTGTGATGGATGCTCTGGCTGACGGACTCCTTCCTTCAAGAATTGTTTCTTGAGCTTTGTGCCAATGGACACAGGCTCCCATTTAACACATGGGACTGTCAAGAAAAAACAGGAAACCTAAACTCCAGGATCCCGACATGGCATTCCAGTGTTGCATTTTTCTTTGAATTCATTGATCAATACATTTATAAAATAAATAAAATTAAAATACTTTTGGAAAACAGTGCCTGTGTGTGTAATCTGTAAATGAGTTTTAGATCCATGCTACGCAAAAGTATGGTGGGAGACAGGAGGGATGGGGTCGCTCTCCTGCAGCTCTGCCCAGATGTGTTCACATTCTTTCTTTATGATGGCTATGCACACATCACCCAACTTTGTCAGCTGTGAGACCTCAGCTCAAACCCCAATGCAACCAAAATATCCACTTATCAGTCTCTTATGCTACGTGCCTCCCATTAATAAAGAAACATATACAATCTTTCATTATTCAGGTACTGATTAGCTATTTTGGGTGCTAATACAGATTAAAAAGCAACAAAAATAGTGTAAATCTGTAGCATTTCTGCTCCTAGGAAACATTACTTTTGGAAGAAAACACACACAGCTGTTGGATTCAATAATACTTCATTGATAGTCACCCTGGAAATTGTTAAAAGTCTCAAGCTGCTGATTCTAAAGGGAAAAATCCATATTCAAACTAAGCCCAATTTTTTTTTCTACACATTATCAACATTAGGGGGAAACTGTGCATTATAATAAAGTTAATACTGTGCTGTCAAAATGTAATTATGGTCTGAATACTGCAGTCTTCATATAGAAGATTCTATTAAATGCAGATTGTAATTCAATGAGTTTAGGGTAGGCCTGAGAGTCTGCATTTCTAATAAGGTCATAGATGATGCTGAGGCTGTGGATTCGCAGACCACACGTTGAGGAGCAAGTTTACAGATCATTCAGCTCAAATGGTTGTTCAGGTTCAGGTGAGGAAATAACTGAGCATCCTAGAAAGAAAAAGAAACGTGGGAACAATATTGCACCAAGAATCTAGTAGCTTAAACTCTGGTGTCTCAGCAGCAAAGTGAACTCTAATTAAAATTTTCAACAAACCAAAGATATTTCCTTCAGTATTTAAACATGTGGGTCTGGATCTAAGACAACATTAGGTAGTTACCATTTGCTGGCAGACACAGGTAGTTACACGGACCCTGGATATATTATTTACAGTATAAATACCACAAAACAAGACCTGAGTGATACTCCTCCCTATGAAAAGGGGCCAGTCCTTAACCACAGCATTTTCCTGAGCTGAACTGGCATTCACAACCACTCCCTTCAAGTGTCAGAGTTGAGCCCAAGGTAAAAATAATTTGTTACAGATGTGATGTTGATGCAGTAGTTACTGTGCATGGTTAATAAAGGAGTAAGACTTTATCTTAAAATTAAACGAAGTTTTATTCTATATGGCTGACATCATTCAAGAATTGTATCATTTTTTTAAAGAGCTCACAGGACATGTTATAATCAGCATCTTGGATCACATTTTTACCACAGTCATTCAGATTGAATGTGTCAGGTAATTCTTATATGATCTGTGGGAATGATTCAGTTTTATGGACATGAGCAGAGCTTTATGAAATAAACAGCATCCTAACAGTACTTTTAAAAATGTATTTTAGTGATTTTTGCATATAATAACCCTTCCTCAAAGTGACTTACATCTATACTGTTTAAACACCTAATAAAGTTTATCCTGAGCAATTAATAAAATAACCATCACTAAGTGTGTGTATATATATTTAATTGAATAATCTATTTTAAAAACTTGACAAAAATTCAGGAAGATAAACAATTAAAATTATCAATAGGAAGAAATTACAAAGATTTACCATATAACATTAATGGCTTTGATTACAATTTTTTGAAACTAGCACCGTCATTACCTGAATGATCAAGATTTGTGATGGAAGAATTTATATTAAGCAAAAAAAGACCTAAGATTGGGTTCCAGTTGTATTACATACATTAAGAAGAAAACTGGCATAATTTTTTTTTGTCTGAACAGGGCAAAATAAAATAATTCTTGTTAAGTTTCACCCCATAAAAAGCAAATACTATAATTCTACTTCACTATATCCCAAGTCAGTTCCTCAATTCATAGTTTTTTTTATAACCAAGGGACTAATAATTAGTAAATATCTGTGAGTGACTTTTTTTAAGTCTATGGTTTGGGGCATCCAGTTAGAATCAGCTCTTTCCTTGTCGCTTTCTACATCAGTTGATACAGTTCCAGTGTTCATGTGCTGGCCATGAAATATACAGACATACTTTGAATTCTCATTCATATGATTAACTATGCTCAGCACACCTTTCATAGGAAGGATATTTCATTGTAATATTTTTTTAACTAGAAAAATATTTACTATACTTCTGTTATCCAGAATATTCAAATAATAAGAATGCCATATTGTCCATCTCTTTGGTATAAATGGCAGTTTATTGGTCATTTAAATAGTACATAATTTCAATAAAGACAAATGAGTATAGTACTTTAGTATTTAAAAAGTGATTTTCAGATGCATTGTCTCACTGAATCTTCATGACCACTTTTGAGGTAGGCATTATAATCCTCATTTTTAGAGCTGAGGAGTCCCGTAAGCAGATTATGTAGTTCACTCCAAATCATCGAACTATTAGGTAGTAAAATCAGGATTCAAATCTGGGTCCCCGCTGCTGTGGTCCTCACAACGCACCCTGCCTCTCGGAGATAACACGCAGGGGAGTGTGCGGGGCTATGAAAGCTAATGGCCCGAGTCTCCTTAACGCGGAGATGCGTGAGCCTCACGGAAAGTTAAAGATTCACGGCCGCACTCTGCTCTTGCTGGATCTTCTACAGGGCACGTCCACTGCGGAGATACTTCAAGGGGACTGGACGAAATACGGCCACTTGCTGTTGCCACGATCTGTTGATTCTATCTGACATGATAACACTATCACTTCCCGTTCATTCACAGATAATTACTGGGCTCCCACTATGGAGCATGCATTGTGCTTTGAGTTTTCCAGTGGTGTCAGTGGACACACACACAATATAAACAGCCAAAATACATACTTACTTGCTCTCTTTTCCAATGGCATACTCTGATCGCAACTAAGTCCATGATCTTGTAACTAGCAGGATACAAACCAAGCTATGATTTGCTTGATATGGCCCTCCATTTCGGGGGACAGCACCTAATGTCTGGGGCACAGACCACTCACTGGCGGAACTAGAGAGAATTTAGATGATGTGTGGCTCAGCAAACACTAACTAGACTTAATAGGGATAATGTTATTTCCTTCACAATTCTCTTTCAAGCTTTCTGATTGCATAAAAAAGGAAAGGCACAGATTGGGGCTAATGTATCTTCAGCATTTTTATAACTGGATAATCTCTCTTTTGAGCAAAGGGAAAGCCTCAGGCTCAGAACCTTGAACGGGTAACTTTATCTAGTTAAAATGTAATGTATCTTTTCATGGCATTCACTCTTAGTGTTACCTTGTTTCATAGCAGTGAAACTGGTTCTTATATTTCCATATAGAATAGTGACATAAAGCCTCTTTTATAAGTTATTTACATATAAAGTCGGTCTGCATTTAAAAATATGATTTCTTTGATGGCAGATGGGGGTGTCTGATGTGCATGAATTTTGGAAGTAATACAGAAATCGCTGGCATTTAGGAAAAACTTGTAAAGAAATAGCAGTGGATGGATCATCCGCAGCCTGGCTCATGGCCAGGCCGTGTGACTTCAAAGGAGTTAGTGAACCTGGCAGCCTCACTGTCTTCATCCGTAGAGTGTGGGCTTGGGCTGGATCTGTAATGTAACATGTTTCCGTCCCCAACCCCCTAGGCACACGACACACTCCCACTGGGCAGAGTGACCTCACCAGGGCAATGATGGCGGAGTGAGTAGTGACTAGGTTAGAAGGGAATGTGTGGCTTTTCGAAGGTCCCCAGTCTTCCTCTCCCCCGCGTACTCTCTGCATCCTGCTGAGTGCACTGGGAGCTGAGAATCACTGGACAAGACAATCTCTACGGCCTGTTCCAGCTCTAAAACTTGAAGAAGCTCTGATTTTGCATGTAAGTGTTAGAGCTAAGATATCAGGACCATTTGGCAGCTGTGAGAAATAATTTCTCTAAACAAGGAAGAATTGTTAAAAGTAATAGTAGTTCTGCTTCTTTAGGGAACAGGTGTCTATGGGCCAGACTACAGGGGAAAAATACTCTCTGCGAGGCTGCTTAAAACTTGAGCACGTATCACCAGGGACAACTTCAGTCTGCATAACAGGCTTTCCTAACCAACCCCACCTACCATACGTTCCTAGTTACCACCCCACAACGCACACCCTGCCCCGGGAAGTCCGAATCCCTTTTCCTTTGTCTCGTCTCTTCTCCACAATCTATCACCTTTTTTCACTCTCACTTTTCCAGGAGTGATGATTTCTAGAGCTCCTTAAACTTCTTCACTTTCCAAGAGCTTTCCTATGTACTGTTTGCATCTCATTTGGTTTGCACAATCTCTCCCAGAGGGGGCTGTCTGGAAATTGTTATTTCCCGGCGACGGTGGCAGAAACAGAGGCAGGGCCAGAATCTGAACCCCCATCCCCTGCCAGTTCCTCCAAATGTCAGCATTTTCCTTCGATCGTGCCTCCCCTACAGAGTTGAGATGGCCTTGCAAATGTCCAGTGAGGAACTTGGGCAAGGAAATAATGTGGAGATTTCCTTGAAAACAACTTCAATCTCTAAAAGTGTCCTTTGAAAGAGTTGTGATGGTATTTTAATATTACGTAATGCTTCACTTCATGTCTTTATTTTATTTCCTCAATGAGACGAAGAGTGTCTGAAATCCATACTTGAAAATTAGACAAAAAGTGCTGAGTCAACTGAGTACAGTGCTGTTTCTGAAGCAATGAGGAATTTTCCAGGAGGTTTTAGGTAGCATTTTGTGGCTGAAAAAAAAATATGTTCCACAAAGAACATTCTTTGGTAAAGTGAAAGCGTAGTCGTTCAGAAGAAAAGAGAGAAGTCCCCCAGTGGCGCCACAGCTGGTAAGGACGACCAGAGCTGTGCGCTGCGGCCCAGGAGGCTGGGCAGGGCCTTACGACAGGGCCGAGGGGCTGGCTGCTGCACCCCCAGGGGACAGAACAGAGAGAAGAGAGCAGCAGATATGCTGTGGCCAATGCTTTTTAGAAGGGATGGAGTGGACAAGCCTTGGGCAATGTCGGAGAATACAAATGCTCTGGCTCAAGGCCCTGCCCCACCACGTTCTGGCTTTATAATCCTCAGCAAGTTGCCCCAAAGCCTTGGGTTTTGGTCTCTAGGTCAACACAAGGTCAGGGATGATGTCTTATGTGCCTGCAGACCACAGGCGCAACAGACGGACTTTGAAAGCTCAGGACTCAAACCTGTGACCCTGTGATGACCCTCCTTCCAGGCCCCACCCTGCACTGGGTGGGACTCCTGCCCAGACCTGTGTGTCCTGCATGAGGTGGCCTGGGACGAGGGGGCAGGGCTGAAAGAGAGGCCACACTCTGCTCACAAGGAGACATCATCCAAGCGTGCATTTGAGCTCTGTTGGGAGCTAGTCCCCCTCGTTTTACAAACAACTCCAGCAAGTTCTGTTACCTGTTGTCTAAATTCACTGCCTATTAAAAGCACCAAGTAAGCAGAGGGAGAGGAGCTGTTACTGCCAGCCACCTGAGAGCAGGAAACAGACAGGAGACGGCAAAACTATACAGACAGACCCGAATTCACCAAGCAAAGCAGACCCAGGGCAGGTACAGTGAGAGCAGCCAACCCTACCCCCCGACCAGAACAGAGAACACAACTGAGTCATAGCCACCACTCCCCACATGATGCCTTAGAAGGATTGTGCGCCATTCAAAAAAAATCAAACAGTGAGTAACAGTTGCATTTGAGAAGAAAAGAATGTGTAATGTTTTATAGAGATTTCCAATGAAAATAGTTGAATGAAAGGGGGAATGTGACGGCTAAAGGTACAAACCTTCACTTTCTAGAAAACACTGTTCCTTGGAGCTGATGTTCCAATAACTGGTGTTGCCAATGACTAAGGTTTTACACTGCCCTTTTTTTACAAGTATGTCTCTATCTCTTTTTAAAATGCTCAACTCCAACTCCTGTATCTCCTTAAAATACAGGTTTTACTTTAAAATGAACCACGTGCAGAGAACTGGGTGATTCTGCACAAAACTGGTAGTCACAGCAGACGGCTCTATTTCCAAGTCCCTGAAATTCTCACTTACATCACTGACCACATTCCCACCCTCAAAAATCCACCGCAAACACTTATGCCGAGAAAAAAAGGTTGAATGCATTGTACAGTGTAAGCTCATGGCCCTATTTTTTAAAAATTTGGAAAAAGATTCACTAAATGCCTGAATGAGAACCAAAATGAGAACATAAATGTCACAACTGCTCCAGCCCAGAAGGGTATCATGTTGGCGTTTGAAGAGAAGATTTGTCATTTTGTTTGTTTCTTTGAGATGAAGTAAATTTGCCCTGTAATTCAGCCAAAACAAACAAGAACCATTCTCTAAAACTGACGTATCCTTTAAAAATGCAGAAAAGAAAGTATAAATAACAAAATTTTTAGCTCAGAGTTCCTCCAAGTTTAAAAAAAGGGGGGAGGCGAGGCAATTAGAGATGTATGTCTTATTCTCCAAGCAATCCAAGTGTAAAATCCATATTTTATCAAGTGTAAATAATTAATTGTGACATCATAAAAAGAGTTCCCATATTTGGGGTTCCTTTCCAACATGGTGAAAATTATGATCAACTACCTCTCACTGCCAAGAACTGACAATGGAGTAGTGTGTGGTCTGGACTAATACTGCCTGGGTTCAAATCCTACATCTCCACTTACCCAGCAAATTAGTTAACATCTCTAAGCCTCACTTGTCCACCAGTAAACTGGAGTACTAATAACTCAGGATTTTGTACCAACCAAATAAAATAAATGACATAGTGACTAAGCCCAAAGAAGGCAACCAATTAACATGAGAATTTCTTTCACTAGACTATAAGTGTTCAATAAATATTTTTAAATATGTTTTTATTTATTTTTTAGAGAGAGAAAGGGAGAGGGAGAGATAGAAATATCAATGATGAGAATCATCGATCCACTACCTCCTGCAAGCCCCCGACTATGGATTGAGCCTGCAGCCCAGGCATGTGCCCTGACGGGGAATCAAACCAGGGACCTCTTGGTTCATGGGTCAATGCTCAGCCACTAAGCCACACTGGCCAGGCTCAATGAATATTTTTGAATAAATGAATATATCAATACAATTTCATTTCTACAGATTCCTATTTAATTCAATCTGTGTTGCATTTTGCCTGCTAAGTACTAAGATGGCACCAGATGCTGTGACGAATCAGAAAAGATGTGTGAGGCATAGTCCTTGCCTTGTCATCAAGGAATTCATAAGCATAATTGAAATAAGATGCATGGCACAGTGAAATAACATCCCATAAATACTGGTGGAACCACATTAAGTTCTTCCTGCCGCCACCACCACCAAAGTGGAACATGTTTTTTACTGTGACAATGAAAAAAGAAGTGACATGCCATTTATAATCCCTGCTGCCACTAAGAACTGGCAACCAAACTGCCTTCTATTTGCTAAGTGAAGGGATGGGCGAGGGAATGTCAAGGTTGGAAGTACTTAGCATTAAGATGCTCCTGATGAGATCCAACAACCTTGCTGATAGAAACTTGCATCGTTTAATTTCTTGTTCTTAATTGAGGGTGTTAACTCAGAACAATGACAGGTTGGGGAGGGGGAGAGAAGTACAGAAGCAGTAAGGGGAGGGAGGGAAGATCCATGGAGGAAACTGGTTGTCCATGCCTCCCTGGCAAGGACATTTTTCAATGTGCAGTCAGGCTCTCAGGTCCCAAGACCTGTAATAGCCTCTGGTGAACAGGACAGTTTCCTCCATCAGAAATCTCTGAACCCACCATAGGGCCCATTTCCACCTATGATGGTCCACTATGTGCTCTCTCGACCAAATTCCACATGTTGGAACAACTAGGGCTATTCTATACTGTGATGGGCGCCAAACTTTTGTGTTCACATAATAACCCCACAAGAATTTTGAGAAAGTTGTATGTCCTAGCACATTTTAAGTTAACATCCAGAATTTTTCACCATATGTTTAAAAAGCTGCAAGGGGTGTAATTTCCAGCAAGATATATATCAGTATTTTAAAATAAAACAATTATGTAATTTTTATACATATATCCAACAGCATACACACACACACAAGGAATATGATACCTGCCACTGTGAATATAAAAATTTGTTTCATATAAAGTTAAAATCAACTAAAGTTGGGACACAGGAGTGTGTGGGTGTCCTTGTGTATGGGTGCATACATCACACACCCACACACAGAGGTAGATTCACAGCGAAGTTATTGAGGCTTATACATCAGGAGCCCTTACTTGCATAAATAAACTTACTAGCAATAAACACACTTAGTCACATGTTTTCGTAAAATCTGCAAAGGTAAGCTACTTAGCTGAAATTAGTTAAGATCACTGTCCCTTTCCACTCAAACTCCCCCTTCCTCCTACAACCTCTCACATTAGGGAACAGTGAACTGATTGGACATTTTTAATGCATAATTGTTTATTTTTTCCCTTAAAAAAAGGCCTCAGTATTGGAACATCCTTGTTAGAGGCAAGTCCATTATGAGGGAAAGAAGGGGCGGAGGGAGGAAAAGCCAGGCTTTCTTACATTCATTCATTTTCCTCTAGTAATTTGTATTTTCGTTCCACCTCCCCCCAGACTTTTGTTCTAACAGAATATATATATTTTTTTCCTTTTTTTTATATATCTTTATTGATTTCAGAGAGAGGGCAGCAGTGGGAGAGAGAGATAGAAACACCAATGATGAGAGAGTCATTGGGGATGGAGCCCGCAACCCGGGCATGTGCCCTGACCAGGAATCGAACCCTGATCGCCTGGATCCTAGGTCGACGCTCAACCGCTGAGCCACGCCCAGCAGGGCAACAGAATATATTTTTATGTTTGAGAATATTTTTGATCACTCTACTCCATTTTGTACCCCAAAAATATCTAAGTAAATTAAATTCATTTTTTTAAATTTTCCTGTGACCATACATAATGCTCCAAGGGCTTAAAATATATATTGTGAATTGAATTAGTAATGTTGATGAGATGAACAGGACTGCCATTTAACCACTTACCATATCTATAACTGAATTTTCCTTATTTCAATTGTATTCCTAGTCTTTATTTTAATAAATATGAATACTAATAAACCTTCTTGACATAAATTAGTAGGTGAGAATTGCAGTAGTTGTATTATGCAATGTCACTCACTTTTTTCACATCTTTCTAAATCTGTAGTGATCAGCTGATCATCTATGTGAGGAGATAACTTGATTCCTTGAATACCTTGATTCCTTGATAACCTGAACTCCTTCACTTTGGTTAAAAGCAAAGAACTGAAACCCCCTGACTTGCAAAGGGGTTTATTACCTTCAACGGTCATGTGCTTTCTCAACACCAGGCTTTTGGATTCTTTCTTCAGCACCTGGAGGTGTCTGACACCTGCTGAGTAAGATTCAGGTAAAACTTTGCAAAGTGCGGGGACAGTGGTGGGAAAGGAGAGCCGCGGGATCGGTTCTCAGGGCGATCAATGTTAGAAAGGAATAACTGGGCAGCCGGTCATTGAGAATTTGACTCTCCCCAACAATCCCGGCTCCATTCCCCCCAGAAAGCCTGTGTGCACAGTGCCCAAAGGTATACAAAACCCACTTGAGATGCCATAGAACCTGGCACCTGGCATTTGGCGCAAATTCTCAGATTTACTCTCACCTTCAAACAGTCTTCTGGTTGTGGGCTCCATCCCCAGTGGGGGGCACGCAGGAGGCAGCCAATTAATGACTCTCTCTCATCAGTGATGTTTCTGTCTCTCTCTCCCTCTCCCTTCCTCTCTCTGAAATCAATAAAGATATATGTTAAAAAATAATAATAATAACAAAACAAAACAAAAGTCTTCTGCTGTTTCCATTTACTTCATTTACACTTGAAAAATAAACTGGACTCTTAATGCACATGTCATCTTATTCCAGACATGAAAAAACTGACCATTTCCTAATCCACATATATTTAAGTGAAATTAAAAGATACGGAAAGAAACATAAGTCCTATTTTATAACCTAATTTATAACTGATTTCAAAATATCCCTTTTCTATGATTTTTTTGAAGTTTCGCATAAGTTTTTGTGAGATCATATACCCAAGAATGCCTAAAATATGTAAATACTAATATACTGAACTGAAAAAGGGGGTCAAGAACCATAATAATAATAATTTTTAAAGTTGTTGAAGAAAAGCCAGTAGAATGAATTCCATTCTCTCACTGACAAGTGAAAGTATGTTAGATGTTTTTTAGAAAGTCCTCTAAGAGGTCAGCTGTTAAGGCATTCAAAATATGTTTATTCAGAACTTTTGCCTCTGAGAAAGACTCTGGCCCAATCTCAGCTGCCAGAGCGCACGTCTTGCTGATCAGGAAACACGCAGAGTCCAGGAGGATCCCATCCAAGGCTAGGCCTCCACCAGGCCCGGAGGATCCCAGCAGCCTGCCCAGCCGGGGAGGTGAATGAGCCCGAACACCGCTCCTGCTGCTTAGTCACCCACCATCCACATGCAAACTCTTCACCCGCACTGAATTTCTACACCTCAGCACTTAACATCACTCAACCGGCTGCTCTCCGGTGCCAGCCAAAAATAAAGCCGAAGAAACTGATACTTGAGAGAAACAACAGGGCCGTGCTCAATACGCATTTTCTGAACACAGAAACCCACTGAAAAGCAAACGCCCAAACTGTAACAGCTCAGCTCCCAGGGAAATGCCAACGCTGAGCTGTGATTTGATATTATGCTTTTTACTTTTATAAAGGGCCAATGTCTGGCCCAGCCCCACGGAAACATTTCATTTTTCGGGGGGGGGGGGGAAACAGAAAGAAAAAACCACTGCAGAAGATATTGTCCATTATAATACTCTAAGATTAACTAGATTTCTCCCATAATTTGGAGGTAGGAAAAGACAGGCTGCCTTTCCCAATGAACAGGTACACTTCTTACATTAGATAATAACATGACACATTTCACTCCACTTGTGCTTTGGCTTCCAGATAATTCAGATATATATTTAATGTGCAGCTACAAAAACTCTCTACTCCAAGTACATGTCATAATTACCTTAATAAACATATATTGTCCAGTAAGTGCCAGACCCAAGGCCAGTTCAGACAGGCTCACTCAGGGCATGGAGCAGCTATCTGAGTGTGTTTTACCCTTCACCTCTTCTCTAAACAGATGTCCTGAAATTCAAGGGGCCAAACAGTCATTTCAAAGACTACCTACCCTCCCACTCCCATCATAGCACAGTTCAATTCTTTTTTAATGACCTAGACCCGGCTCCTCCAACTGTGTTTTAACGAAATTGAAGATTTAGGACCCTATTTCTGGTTAAAACCAAAACAAAATAATTAGGCCGTTTTGCTTGAAACCTCCCAGAACAGGTGGCAGCCTGGGTAGGCTGGATGTGTCCCAGAAGGGAAGGGAGGACTGAACTGCTTTAGGAAAAGTTATACTCAGAATGGTAGCTCAACAGCCCCAGCTGACGGGACTTAAGTGAGACATAAGTGGAGGCACTTTGAGAACCTCCCATAAAGCTACAGAAACAACAACTACCCTGAGATAACTTAGTGAACAGTCAATTTTAAAACAGCAAGAAATTATAGCCTGAATGCCAACTTAATCTATGACAGAATGGCACGATCAAAGTTACTGAAATAAATGAGCATCAATTCAAGATATGTTGTTTCCTACCCTAATAAAAACGCAGTGGGGATTTTACGTCCCATTTCAGCTAATCAGAGAAAATGAGCCATCAGCGTGTAGGCCGCTATCATAACAGGAAAATGTCAGCAAGGAGGCGAACTGACGGGCCCGTATTATACTAAATACCTTCAGGGTAAGAGTTAAGTTGCTTTTTCTGTCAAACTTACTTTATCAAGATGAAAACGACTTTGAGAGTTCTCGGTAAAAGAGTTAGAAAAATACTTCAGTACTTTTGTGGAAATGCGCTTTCACACGGTAGGGGCAAAAAGAAAAGGGGGGCCCAGACTGGATGCAGAAGCCCTCCCCACCCCACCCGCCCACTGAGCAACTCAGAGTCCTTTAAACACCTCCATGCTTTCTACAGTGAGCACGTATTAACGATTTTCATTATTTCTTAAAATGGTGTTTTTAGAGCATTACACCAAGTCTTTCTAATTATTTGCTCTATTTGCATCCAATTATTTGCTCTGACCATAAGAAAATTTTACCCTCAGCATTCGGATAATAGGGGGACACCTGGCAATGAATTCTGATACTGTGCCTCAACATCAAAATTTAAAACAGTGCGACGATCTGCAGTAACTATGTGAAGACACTTCACACCCAAGACCAATGGTTTTACTTCCCACCCTTACTGACGAACTTGACATTAGATCAAAATTTGTATGTTCACAAATCTCCAAACAGCCTGAATTTCAATAATGTGACCTGCGGAAATGAATAAAAACAGCCATTTCTAAACTTGAGTCAGGCAAATATGTGATTCTCACTTGAAAAAATATATAATGTTCTTAAATTCAAACAATCAAATTGATGAATGAAAATTCTACTAAAAAAGAAATGTATAAAATGTTTAATAGCACAGGTCTTTAATGAGCTAGGCTGAACCCTGACTCATTTGTCCATTTCCAAGTATTCATGGCTTCCCAGAAATGCTGCAGAACAGACCCTTGCTACTGAAAGTGTGGTCCTCCAACGGGGGCACTGATCACACCTGGGAGCTTGTTGAAAATACAGGATCTCAGGCCCCACCCATCCCAGACCTACCTCACCTAAATCTACAGTTTAACAAATTCCCTGGTGATCTGAATGCACATTGACTTTGAGATGAGCTGGTACAGAGAAGCTGAAAGCTAAAGCGCTATAAGTCACAGCCAGATAAAAGCTTACAGATTAAGTCACACTATCTCTAGCACCCAGCACATAGCCGGAGTTGATGAACGTTTGTTGACGGAATGAACCTGAATAGATGGAAGAGATGACAGAGAGGGTGACTGCCAAGCCACATGTGAAGGAGGGTGGGCATATGAAAGCAATAGGAAAACATATGTTTTCTGAGTCTTTAAGTCTCACTGATGTGAAACTTCAATGAAGTGCAAGCCTTGCGGGCAACACTTACTCTGAAATTAACAAAAAGTCGCCTATCGTTCCCACAGGATAGCCAGGAAAAATCTGGCGAAAGGGGGCTATATTTTGAAACAGCAACGCATGATGCCATAAAAGAAACAAAACACAAGGACAGAAACCCACCCAGAAACCAAAGGGGGTTCTCGTATGTTTTCCCCACCAAGCTAACAACATGCCTACGCACACACTCCCCAGGCCAGAGTGCGGGTCAGAAAGAGAGCGACACCGCTGTCACTGTGTGCGTTTCGAGACACAAGCACACAGAACCCACAGACCTCTCCCCTGCCATGAGAAACGGGAGCACAAACACAGGAATACTAGAATAAAGCATTGCCCAAACGCACTGAAAAGTTCACCATCAAGCTCTAAAGCAATGAGACTCAAAATGCTCTCCCTAGATCATAGCTCTAGAAATCCTTTTGCCCAGGTGAAAGGGGCAATAAAAAGAGAGAGGTTACAGATGCTGACAAATATTTCCTTCTCCCTCCCTTTAATTTCTGGGAACCGCTTCCCCTCGCAGTGGGACTAGAACATAACCACAAACACTGCAGACTCCGTAAGGCCTTGGATCTCTGCTGCGCAAGCAAACAAGAGCCACCTTAGGAGTCAGGAAAAACACACGCAAAGAAAATAATACGGCCTCCTTCCTGTCATCTGCTAAAGCAAACTAAAGACACTGTGCCATTTGTTTTTTATATTTATGTAGCTTTCTAGAATCCTGTCTTCCGTTTTCACCTCCGTGTGTTACACAGACCTCAGCTGGAGAGCAGCCTCTACAGAGCTGATCTGCGGGACACAGGACACATTTGCAGGAGTGACCAGTGTTAACCCCACGCTGCTTAAACGGGCACCACACTCAGAACCACGTCCACATTCCGCTCCTCGGGGCAGGTCTTCACACAGGAACTCCTGATCGACCTCCTGAGGGGGCACCACACCACAGTCCCCAGGACAGTCGGGCAAGACCAGGGATGCGAGCGTGCCCAAGCCGCAGTGCTCAGACACCTCACTCCTTCCTCAGCCCTGCATCAGCCTGTGCCAATCGTCACTTTGTTTCCTTCCTCACTGTGGTAAAAATAACTTCCTCCTAAAGTGTCCTAATCTGCATGTGATTGTACACGCATTTTCTGGCACATCGTTGGATGAATTCTGACACTCCAGCACAATGAAATCACAAGAAATCTGCAATCGCACTTCTAGAAAACTCCAACCAGATGAGTCAGTTCCTTGTTTTCTTAGATCTTGAGAAAATACTTCCAGGCAAGATAAGACTGCAGTCTAAGCACCATGCCAGTTCCTCCTTCCCTGTGCTTCTCAGGGACTAGGGGGCGGGGCAGGCGTCAGGGGACTGTTTGCTGCTCAGTGTGTGCGGCTGGCTGGCTGGGGTTGAGTGTCCAGAAGGGCATCTCAGTAGGCAGACCGCGCAATACAAGTGTGGCCCCAAGAATTCAGCAAGACTTTATATTTCGGACCTGAAAGCTGAGTCATTCATCTGTCATAACTATAGGACAGTGATGGACGTGGCAGTCATTCTCAAAAGAAGACAGTTTCCAAGACAGTCACTTCGGATAGCGACTCCTCCCCACAAAGCAGGCCCTTCAACAGCGGGAACTGGCAAACCCCTCCGTTCCTCAGGCCAGTGAAGGGAATGAGAGTCATTTCATACGGCCACTTGCGTTTCCTCTGTGAATTGCCTGCTCATTTCTTTGCCCAAGTATCTCGTGAAGTCTCTTTTTCGTATTGATTTGCTGATCTACCTGCAGATTAATCCCATTTCCAAGAGAAACATTTGTCCCCAACCTGGGTCACTCTTGCTTTGTTGATGGCGTGTTATTGTTCAGAAGGTTTCACCTGAATGTTTTTTGCCTTTATAGTTTGTGCTTTGTGTGTCTGCAGCTGATTTCAGATGAGGAACTGCTGGAAGATAGACCTATTTATCTGGACAAGACTTATGGCCTGGGGGGGGGGGGGGGGAGACACACATGACAATAATCTTCCCATCATCCATCCTTTGAAAGATGACGAAATCCAATAGACTATTCTATGTAGCTCCCAGAAGACGAATGAGCAGAAGTAGCTGGAAGCTACGAAGAGGCAGCTCGCCACCCGGTCATGAACTCCCTCAGCATCACCACGGGAGGGTGAGCAGTAGCAGGCAGCTGGGCCGAGGCCGTGAGGATCCGCTTTGAACCACACAAGCTACTAATCCCTCCTTGTTTGCCTTCTTTCCTCCTATCACATTGGTAGATCTGAATTCTAGAAAGTCAAGTCTTACTCTGCCTCCTCTCTCTGCCTTCCTTGGGACATTCGCTTCCCACAGTTTCTGGGGCAAGATTCTCCCCTTATTGCCCGGATAGGCTGAGGCAAACTGGTGATGCGGGGTGGGGGGCGGGGGGGACAACACTGATTAAAACTGAAAATATCGACCTAAAATGCTTTTGCGTATTCAGCTTGCCTTAGTCACTTGACTCTTGCAATCTTTTCAATAAGCATTTGGCTCCTAAGGAAATAGCCTTATATTTTCAGTTGCTACAGTTAAGTGGTTTCTTATCTCTTTCAACACGTGATTTTAAGAGTAGATGGAACCTTAGGTAGCATCTCATTCAGTGATGCTGAAGAGAAAAGAGGCACCATCCCTGGGGCTGCATATAGAAATCACCTAGAGAACTTCTGGAAGAACCCCAACCATCCCACTCTCTCTTTCCTGGTACTGGGACATGTTCCCAGACGGACTATCAAGGCCATGTGGAAATACTGCTGCTGATGGGTTCCTAGGAAAGAAAAACAATCGAGAATCATGGACCTAATCAAACTTCATTTTAGACGTGAAGAAACTGAAGCCTAGGAGGCCCATGTGACTTTTAACAGCACTGACCACTGAACTCTTTGGGGACTCGCTGCAGACCCAGGTCCAGTGCCCCTTCCATCAACCCGCACGGCTTTGACAGACAGTTCTGCCCGTCCAGTGGGAAGGCGTTCATGTCAAACAGCTTCATGTCAAAGCAGCAAGTTCTGTGCTGACATTACAAGGCCGTGGTTTTCCTAGACAAAATTTAACTTTCCATTAAATAATGTAAAAATCACGTTTGCTTTCATCTTCTCAAGGAACTGGGCGACCGACCAGCTACAATGGATGGTAATGGCCTTGTGGCTCTCACTCGCCCCAACACCTATCAGAGGTGGGGCAGGTCAAGGCCACATGAAGAAGCGGAAGATGAAAAACAGAAGCAAGTTCACCAGCTTCTTGACAAAGACAGGATCTACTTCTTGGGTTGCCCTGACTTCCAGTGGAGACAGAGAGAAGCAAGCGGCCGTACGCTGGGCGTGGTAATTCCATCACAGGTGGGAGACGCTCTTGAAGCAGTCACAGTGCAAGCCTGGCATTCTGACTGTGTGAAAAGGAGTGACCTTTGGGTCACCATCCCAGCCCTAGAACAGCAGATGACCCCAGAGAGTAAGCTGCACCACACCCCCTTGGCACAGCTATTTTATTTTGTGAATGCAGGGGGGAAAGGTGTGGATAAATTCCAAACAGAGGAAAGTGGGCTGGGTAAAGAGTGTGTTCTTTAAAGACCGTTTCCAGGAAGCAGAAGGGAGGGTTAGAAGCGGGAAGGTTTGCGTGTATATAATCAACGGGGCACGTGGCTGCAGCTCGTCAGCTGTTGGAGAGCCCTTGTCAGTCTGAGGATGAGAGTGACACGGTAAGCCACAGAAACACCACCTTAGTAACTTCATTTTTCTTGGTCACAATGGTTCTTTCAATAGAAGCAGAGCCACGAGTGAATCTGCATACTCCGCTCACATGTGTGTTTGTATGAGTGTGCATGCATGTGTGTGCACGTGCATGTGTGTGCATGTGTGTGCATGTGCACATGGGTAGTGTGCTAGAAGAAGAGGGAGTCTGAGAGAAGCAAAGAAGAAGGTGAGAAAACTGACATTTGTTGACTACAACTGCCAGGCCTTGGGGTTGGGAGGTATCCTATAAATAGCAATTATTAATCCCATTGGGTACATCAGGGACTTTCAGCAGTGTGCTGCAACAGTGTTTAAAACATGCAGTACCTGACTACTTAGTCAGGGGCATGGACCTCTTTTCCCTCAGGTTGTCAAATTTAAAAAATGACACCAGCCAGCACAACAATAGCTGTCCAATGTGAATGAATCAAAATTATACCAATTTTTTGTCAAATCAGCAAAAATATATATATATTTTTTTGGTGTGCCGCAGAATTTTAGTAATTAGTTTATGTGTGCTATGAGATAAAAAATGTTGAAAATCGCTGGTGTAGATCAAAATACCTGAGGTTCAGAGAAATCAGGAAAGTTGCCCAAATACTCCCAGCTAATAACACAATGGTTCATACCAAGATCTCTGCTCTGAAATACACTCAAATGTCTGATGCTTCTGGCCCACAGAACGCCTTCAATGAACATTCACTGAATGATTCTGAACAGAGGGATTTATACGTTTCTGAATGCTTCCATTTTTAGTTTCAAGACTATGAAAGTCATATTCACTGAACTTGAAAAAAATCAATGGTGTTCCCAGAAATGCAGTTTGGTTAAATGTAAATGGTTATTTAAGTCATCCATCAATGAATGGAGTAAGAATTACTTAAAGCCATGGCTTAAGGTTATTTCAATATCTTTCCTCAAAATAGGGTGAATGGGTTTGTGCACTGAGCCCTAATTATACAGTCTATCACTTTGCAATTCTACGTTAAAGCCCATTCAGTCGCTATTTCAAAAACCACATCATCTTATGGTCTCACCTCCTTAAAGACTCGGAGTCATGGTGGAAATGTCCTAGCTAATTTAACACAAATCGCTACCTTAGGAAGATACTGACCTAGAAAGAGAAATAAATTGCTACTCTGCAAACTCCCAAGACAACTGCTCCGGGGCTCAAGAAAATGACAAGAAACCAATATTTTGCATGCCAGTTGAATGCAGCCAAATCTCTAAATTGACCTCAGACATTCTTAATTACAGGGAGAGCCCTACAAATGCACCTCAGAATCCCTATAGGTAAGAGGTGGACCATGATCCCCATGCACAGAAGGCAATGTTTATAAAATTATGTGTCAGGGTGGTTTTAATGCCTTTTCTTAGAGCCTGAAGAGGTGGGCTATAGACATCAACTGAGCTTGAGTCTTGCCTGGCACCCCTTCCCACGTTCTCTACTTAAAATAGTGGCCAAAGGAAGCAGGCTAAGGAACCCTAGCAAAGAACAGTCCGCTTTCTGAATAGCGGATGGACTCAACAGACACTTCCTGCAGGCCTGTGCAGAGCACCCAGGAGAGGTTCGAGGAGAGATGGGAAGCACTGAATAAGTTTCCCCCTTTCAAGGAGCTTGCCCACAAATTATCACAAGACAAAGGAGAATGTCAAAACTTCAGGAGTGATCATATAATAAATACTACAGGAGTTCAGAGATCATCATGGGGATATGAGCTTCCTAAACCATCAACACAGAAGCAATAGCAGGAGCAAAGGCAGGCAGTGAGCTGAGGCAAGAAAAATGAGCTGGTGGCTACCTTAGGGAAATTACAGATAATATATAAAACCAGGCAGCCCAAGGGGTACAGCATACCCTGAACACTAAACAGCTAAGTGGCTCCCTGGTAATTTTTAATATGAGAGTGTTACAAATTATTCAAATTGAAGTTCTACCAAGCAGCATGGAACTGGCTGTACTTATTTTAATATTTTGATAATATATATTTTTAAAACCTACTGAAAAGTTCTAACACTTAAGGAAAACATTTACGCCTGAAACTCATGTTATTTTATTAAAAAGAAACATAGATAGGAAATATTTTTCTTATATATTTGTCCTGTTTATTAAACCACAATGTGAATAAAAAATAAATTGTGTATGAATTGCAATTGTATGAGAATACTCAAGATTTCCTTGGTAGCCTTGTCGTGCATTGTGTAAGGAACATAATGTACCTAAATGTTCCCCCTGCTGAGCTTATCAGCTCCATTCTAGTGAGCAAGTGCAAAGACAAATACTCCCCTCCACTGCACCATAATCTGTTGTTCAAAATTAGCTCCACTTATATTCCACATCCAAGTCACAGGAATCTTTGTGACATCTGTAAAATGGATAAGTGCTAGCTACCCATGAATTATCATATGCCAGAGCTAAATGCAGACAGCCAAAGTGTTTAATATTTGAAGTAATCCATAACTGTACAAAAGACCCCCAGGATTCTTTAGAAGAGGATCTTGTTTTCAATCAATTCTTAGGAATTTACTTAGGTTTTACTATATACCCAGACACTCTACTTAGTACTTTGAAAGTGACTGAAGTATAAAATGAATTTCTTGCGCCTTGAGAAGGTGCTTACCTATGACATACAGAGCAGTACATAACAGTATTGTGTTTCAACCAGGCTCATCATTTGCAACTTTAAAATAAATAGCAAAATCATATACCTGATAAGAGTCTAGGATCCAGAATATATAAAGAACACTTAAAACAAAACAAAAAAGACAACAACCCAATTCACAAATGGGCAAAGAATGCAAATAGACACTTTTCCAAAGAAGATCTACAAATGGTCAACAAGCACATGGAAAGATGCTCAGCATGACCAGTGGTGAGGGAAGTGCAAACCGAACCGCGTACCAAGCGGTTCACAACCATTAGGGCGGCTGTACTCAGAATAGTGGAAAGTAGCCGCTGCTGGTGAAGATGTGGAGAAACTGGGAGCCTCATACATCGCTGGTGGGACGTACAATGGAGCAGCCACTGTGGAAACAGGTTGGCAGTTCCTCAGTAAGTTAAACACAGCATTAGCACGTGGCCCAGCAATTCCACTGCTAGGTATACACCCAAAAGAGCAGAAAATGGGTATTCAAACAAAACCTAGTACAGAAATGTTCATAGCAGCACTATTCACAATAGCTGAAAGATAGAAATGTCCAGCAATGGATGAACAAACAAAATCCATACGACGGAATATTACTCAGCCTTAAAAACAACAAAGTACTGATCCCCGCTACAACATGGGTGGACCTTGAAAACAATATGCTAAGGGAAAGAAGCGATTCACAAACGACCACATACATGATTCCATTTCTATGACCAGACAAATCTACACAGACAGAAAGTACATTAGTAACCACTTGGGGCCGAGTGGGGAAGGAGGAACAGTGAGGTGATAGCCAGAGGGTCCCAGGTTCCTCCCTGTGGCAACGGCAATGTTTTAAAATTGGCTATAGCTGCCCTTATCTGTGAGTTTACCGAAAACAACTATTGAAAACTATTACGCTGTTGAAACTTTAAATGGGTCAATTGTGCGCTCTGTGAATTATATCTCAAGCTGCTTGAACATTAATAGCATATACTGAAATGTGCTTCATTTGGAATTTTCTCGCACACTCTTGACTTCTGCAAAGAATAATTTCTGGTGAAATATTAGTGTTTCTGCCCTCGTTTCTGATACCTAAAGGAGTTTATGTCTATCACTATTTGCTTAAAGTTGAGTTTCTATAATAAAAATAAATATAGGTAAGGCAAAATTTGTAGTCAAATCTTACTTCATTCCAAAAAAAAAAAAATGTAAGTTATAACTCCTAATAATTTTAGTGGCTATAATCCATCAAACAAGATGCCTTCCTGTTCCCTTGAGTATTGCTGCCACGCAAGCTACTGTTCCTGTCCTGCAGCTTCCCTTTGGGGGAGCAAAAGATACTATTTCTCTTGGGACTCAAAAAACTTGAGCGCCTTTATTGCAGTTTCTCAAATACAAAACCGGCTAGTGTTTTGAACCTGGCTTGGTGACAGGGAATTTGGAGAAAGACAGCATCCAGATAATACATATTTATATGTATTTTTAAACAATTCATACTGAGGCTAGTCTACATTAAAAATAGTTTACCAGGCAGAATGCTTTTCACCATTCATTCTGTGTGTTTGTGGAACAGACTGCCACAGTCGAATGCCATTTTCTGTCTTCCTCTAATACAGTGCTACTGTGTCCCCAACCAACCCTATAAGATAAATTTGCAGCTATGAACAAGAGTGTCATTTTCTTTTTATGTCAACAATTTCTATTGATAACATCATATTTTATGCATTCATTTCCTAGATTGCTGTCGGGGGCCTGGTGCACTATGTTTAAATCATACGTGATATACAGAAGAAAAACCAAATTTGGCTTTTAAGCTTCAGAGAAACTATTTTGTTAAGGTCTGGATGTCTGTTTTCGTATTTTCCTTTAAATTCATTTAAACATAGAGAATTTTAAATTCGATAGCTGCATCTTTTTCTCTCTCATTTTTTGGACTCAAAATTGTCATGCTCATTTTGAATATACGTATATAAAGATTGGCAATTCTGAAAACTAAAGTAGCATGCCTCCATTTAAAGTGGTATAAATTAAAAATGGAAAGGAAAGCACATGAACTTGAGATCAATCCAACAAATTTAATTCCCATAAAAGCTAAATCACATATCCAAGGCTTGGTGGTAAATCATTAGAGTTTGCTGGTTGTATAAGATCAGTACTAAGCCATCTGGCTCATTCCGTTTACATCAGTGTAAGGAATATTATTCCAAGGTTTTGATATTTCCACAGCTCATAAGGAATGAGGCTACTACTGGCAGAGGCTACAACATAACCTAATTTCTGGGGGAGATTTTATTTTCTGCTTGTTTTCCATAGCAAATCAGTCTGAATGCTGCTTCAAAAAAAAAAGTGAAATGATTCCACTGAATTGAAAAGACTATGGTTTCCAAGCTTAGCGATTGGTTATATTTATCCATTTACCACGGTGATCGGTTGGGTCCTCTCTCCACCCATTTCAAGGAGGAAGAAGTCAGGACAACAGCTATCCCTGCATATTTGTCCTCCTCCCCTTACTTTCCATTTGCCAATTTGCTGCAGCAGAAAGTGTCTTTAAGGAGAACAGACTTTGCCTTTCCCAAACTGACTAGAAAGGAGGGACTGTCTGACCCTGGCTCCTGCAGGAAGAGAAAGCATCATTATCGACCCCTCTCCCTCCCTTCCTCACACTGCACTTTCTGGTTGCCCTGCTTCACCCCAACTTCAGAAAGTCTAAAGCCAGCTGGGGCTGCAGCTGTTAGCTAGTCCTTTCTTTGAAACAGTGGGGCTTAAGCAGCAAAGCAGATGCATTTATAAAATGCATTTAAAATTCTTTTAAAATGAAACCACGTGCATCACCTTTAAAATAATTTATAAATCTCTCTTTTATCTCCTCTCTTTCTCTCAAATACACAGGAAGCTTCTTGGAAGCAATACTTTAAAGCAACGGTTCTTGAACTTGAGCTGGCATCAGAATCACCTGGAAGATTTGCTAAAACACAGATTGCTGGGTCCCACACCCAGGCTCTTTCATTCCCTAGGCCTGGGATGAGACCTGAGAATGTGCATTTGCAACAAGCTCCCAGGTAATGCTGATGCTGCAGGCCCAGGGACCACACATTGAGAACCGCGGGCCTAGACAAAGAACAATTGCTAAAGAAAGAGAGAAAGACCAAGAATTTTGATTCCAATTCACATCACCTCCAGGTGTGTGGCTCTGGGGTGTCGAGTTCCCTGGTACCTGGAGGCAGCATGGTGGAGATTAATACAGGAAGGTGGAGTTTGAGCTGACCAGCTGCTTGCATTATTTCTCTTCTGCTGGTCCTTCAAGATACTTAGTAAAAATATCAAGACAAGGAAAGTGAAATTATGTGAATAAATATGACCATTTTTGCCAGTCAGGTCTTTAGGGTCCCACTTGCATCTTGGTAGTATTTCCATTTTATCTCTTAAACCATTCATAGTGTTACACAGTAAACACCTGAATCAGATTCGGGTTCAGGTCTGGCCTTACTTGCTGTGTGTCCTTCAGCAAATCAGTAAGGAAACAAGGAGAAACTAATTCTGCAGATACCCTGGCCTTATATTATTAAGGATATATTTTAGAGCCTCTTAAAGAGCACAAGCCCACCTTTCCTGAAAAGCATTATATTTATATAAAAAGGCAACAAGGGCCAAATGTGGCCAAGGGCATCCTATTTTCAATTCACAATGATGTCATTATTTCAACCCATATGTTAGTCAGAAATTTAATGACCAGTTCATGGTAAGAGCAACGTTCAATCCTTCAGTTCTTCCTACTTCCCTGAGTGAATGCTGTGGTTTCACCCTTCTACCACTGAGCTGAAGTTTATCAGGGCTCATTTTTTGAAATATATAATGAAAGCACTAAATTCTGGATGCCACATGTATTTGAATTTTCAAAAGATTAATGTGATAGATATTGAAGTTTCTTGACTTTACCCTCAATGGTGCCTCTGTTCCTTCCTCCTCCCAGATTTGTCCATCCCCAAGAAGGGTATAAGAACCACAACATTTTAGGAGCTCAATGGAGGCGTGAGACAGTCTAGTCCAGCACCTAATTTTACTTAAAAAACCTGAGGCCTGTGAAGGTACCCTGCCCAAAAGTGCTCTTGGGGACACTAAACACAGATGCCTTCCTTCCCAATCCCCTATATTTTCCCTACACCACTGACCTCCATATTTTGCCTAAAAGGAACTTGTACAAATAATTCATTTTCAGATTTTACAGAGAAAGACCCCTGAGCTTCTAAGGCAGTTACTTCCCAAAGCCAGTTGACAGTGATTGTTGGTGGTGGTAAAAAATAGTCACCTTTGTGGCACTAGCAGGTGTCTGAGAGCCTGTGATGCTGAGACTCCAAAGCACAGAACTCAAGGGAAGAAGAGATCTGACTCCTTAATAAATGAGCATATTGCCCCAAATCCTCTAAAAACCCAGATGCTCAAGATTGTACTTTGGAAATCTACTTGGGCAATATTTCCCTTTAATTTTCCCTAAAGCACCTCACAAAACCATAGTTCCCCAAAGTTCCTACAGAAACTGAAGTGTCACTTTTAAAATCTGATTGTCTACATGGAAAGAACAGTATCTGCTTTTACATTTCAAAAAGCACGAACACGTGTCACTTCGCTGAAGTGGTTTTTTCCTTCGAAAACCGTGTGCTATCCGGACTCGTGACTCCTGCGACCCAGGGACTTTGGTGGGCAAGTGTGGCAGCCGGCAGCCTGCCCGGGTCATCCGGCCCGGGACGGTTCCAGTGCTTCAGCGGTTTCCCTTTGCGCACCGGCTCGCGTCAGGCAGACGCCGGATGTTTGCCGGTGGCTCCGGCTTATCACCTTGCACGTCTGCAAGAAGCTGGAGCCCTACCTGCCTCTCTCCTCTTCCCCGCAAGCCCTCTTCTGGCCACAGACTTGCGAGAGATTTGCATCCTTCCTTGGCCAAAGCGCGCGAGCCAGCGTCGCAACGGGGACCTGGCTGTGCGCTGGCCCGGCCCTGGCACCGCTCGCTTCCAGCGCCCCGACAGGGTGCTGCGGGCCACGCCCTCTCTCTGGAGCCGCTCTTTTCTCTCTACACAACTCCTTCCTTACCTCTGCTAATAAAAAAAATTTTTTAAAGCCAGCCTCCCTCCTAATAAACCAAGCACAACCCCACACACACAAAAGTTCAGGCTTGAAACACACGCGGCGCAGAGGATCGTAGGGTCAAAGCAGGCGGCACTGCTGGCCTGGCCGGCCCGCCCCGTCGGACAGCCCCGGACCTCGGGGCGCAGCCCGCTCCCCAGGTCCCACTCGCGGCGGGCCACGGGGTGAGCCGGCGCTGCCAGAGGACAAGCCAGCTCAGGGACAGCGCGGAGCCTGAAAACTGCCCCTGGGTCACCCAGACCAGCGGCAGGAGAAGAACTTGCGGGCGGAATTCGCAGAACCCACCGTGGAGAGGAGCTAAACCCACCCGCACCACCTGGAGCGCTGGGCAGGATAGGACTACGGTCACGACAATGCCAGGCACCGGCCGTGCCTTCCCCTCGCCTCTCCCCACACCGCCGGGACTCACTCACTCGTACACACCCACAGAACACGCCTGCACTCCGCCCAGGTGCGGTGGCGGAGGCGGGGGAAGGTATGCGGGCCCCGCCCTGGGGTACCTGCCGGGCCCGTCAACCCAGACAGGCAGCCACGCAGGAGGGAGCAGGCGCCCCGGGCCGCTGCGCCCATGCTCCCGGGCGTCCCACCTGGAGAGCCTTGGCGGCGGCGCGCAGTGGAGAGCACCCAAAGTCCCGGCGCGCCCCCGGGCCCCCACCCCCACCCCCAGCACAACTTCGCGCGGCTGGCGCCACCCCCGTGCTGGCCTCCGATCCTTACCCAAGTACTGCCGCAGGTCGAGCAGGAAGCGAGGGGGTCCCCCGCTGAGCTGATAGAAGAGGGAGCCCAAGCAGAACACCAGCAGGGTGGCCATGCAGAAACCGTAGTCCCGGAGGGAGAAGCGCAGGAAAGGAAGCTGGGAGACCCGGCGCTTCCAGCTGCCCGGGCCAGGAGGGGCGCCCCCCAGAGGGGCCCCATGCGGCCAGGGATCCGCGCCGCCGCCGGGATGCTGCTGCTGCTGCTTCTTCATCGCCGGCCCCGCCGCCTCGCGCAGTCTGCCGGTGCCAGGAAAAGGTCACCCATCCGCCTGCGAGGAGGAGAGCCCGGCCGGCCGGCTGCACATGGGCAGGGCCGCGCGCAGGGCAGCCCGGGTGGGGGCGGGGAGGGGCCGAAGTTGCCGGGCTCAGGAGACTTTCCCCGGCATGGTCCCCGCCGCCGCGGCCCGAGCGGCCGAGGTGCCCGGCCCCGGCTCGGGGGCGCTGCCCGCGCCCGGCCCGCTAGCGCCCCCTTGCCCCGCGCCCCGCCGCGCCTCGGGCTCGCTCGCGGCCGCCGGGGCTCGCCTCCAGCGCCAGCGTGGACCCCCCGGCTTTGTGTCTGTCGGTCTCGGCGTGTTTTGTCCCGGTTCAGGCTGCTCTAAAAAACGGCAGGGAGGCACGGGAGGCGGACACCAGCCCCTCGCTCCACCTCCTCGCCGGGGGCTCTCCTCCTTCCCCTCCCCTTTCTCCTCCGGCTCCCGCAGCCCTCTCTCCTCCCTCCGCCCTCCCGCCCTCCGCTCGGGGCTCCGGGTTTCTCTCGGGTGTCACGTTACTGCCTCTGCCCGGGGAGGGGCGGGGGGCGCGGCGATCATTCGCAACAAGGAAGAAACTTTGTGGGTGTTTTTTTCCTTCCCCCTTTCTCTGCAATCTGGCCTCGGTTCTTGCGCCACCAGCGACCTCTGGGGGGCCCCCGCCGACTTCCCTCGCGTAAACAGTCAGCGGCAGGAAGAAGCACGACTTCTTGGACTATATACTTTTTTTTTTTTTTTAATTTCAGAAACTTGATTCTCCTGTATCCCGAGCTGTTCAAAAAGGCTGGTAAAAGGTACTGGGATGGAGATTCAAGACTTTGCGGAGATGGTAACAGAGCAAGTGGCGTAAATTACATTTCCCCACGCCCCGCAGGGCCGGCGTCGCCCGACTCCCGGAGGACAGGCAGGGCTTTCCCGCTGCTCCCCTCGCGCCGCAGCTGCTCATCCGCGGCGGCGACCGGAGGGACGGGGGAGACGCGGGGGATCACGCCGCCAGCAGACCCCGAGGGGAAAGCGCCCTGCGCTCCCGGGTCACCAGTGCCTCCCCTCCCGGCGAGGGAAACGCCTGGACCGAAGGAGCAGCACCTGAGCAGAAGGGCCGCGTCGAATGCAGATCCGCTGGTGGGGATGCCGAGAGGGCTGCTCTCAGCAGCCACGCTTCCAGGAACGGGAATTTACTGCTCTGCATAGAAGCTGCATCACCCGAGGCTTGAGTGACTTGTCCAAGGCCACTGAGCTCCTCGGGTTCCTCTTGGGAGCTGCCCTCAAACCTGTTTGTCCCTCAAGCTCACTGCACGAACTGTCTCCCAGCCAGGGCCCTTTTTTTTTTTTTTTTGGTTATAATTTCTGTGGTGATCCGAGCACCAGATCTAACTCATTTAGCCCAGGCCACGGTGAGAAACGGAAACCTCAGTTTCTGGAGCCTGTCATCTCGGTACTGTACACTCCAGTAAGCGGACAACCAGGTGGAAGGAAGAACCTGGAGCCAGGGGCCACTAGGACTCCGTGACTGTCCTGGAAACCTTTATTAAGTCGGGTATATGAAACGTTTTCAACGGAAAATTAGGGAATAGGCTCCTGAGATCAAGAGTTTACAAGTTAAGAATAATCTGGTTGAACCGAAACCCATTTGTGAGTCTGTGGGGCTCCTGATTTGTAAACAGTGAAGAGACACGGATCATAAGCTGCAGAGGCTAATACGGGAAGCGGGCGTGTCACACAGGCATTCACAAGTGCATGCACACAAGTTCTACTTCCCAGTTTTGTGCTGCCCTGGCCGACTCTCTCACAGAAAATCCTCAATAGGAGTGTCAATGATTTGTCTCACATTTATTGCATGAATCAGAGATTTAGTTAGATGAACACACACATTGTAGAAATGTGGATGCCCCTGAGAGAATTAAGCCAATCAGTCGTTGCTCATTAATGTGAATGAGAACACTGAGTAGCCAGAAAAGGCTCCCCATTAATAATTTTTTGAGTTAATGAAGAGGGACTAGGAGGTGGGAGAAGCAAAGCAATTTCCATAATATTTCAAAACCACCTTTGACAAATGGAACCCGTACCTGAGGCCTGGCCCCATAATGTGAATATTTTTCATTAGAAACTAATGTGCAAGGTCCTCTGTGCTCGCAAGACCCACCCCAGGTCTAGAGACTTCTCTCTCAGGGTACACTGAGATGCCTCCCCCTCATTCTCCCCACGATGGAAATCCAAGCATCAATGAGGCTATCACAGGAAGAAAGGAAATAAAGGTCTCAAAAAAAAGTAAACATGAGGGTGAAAGTTATTTTTTTATCACCTCAGGATATGTGGGTTTTGGGGTGTTTTGTTGTTGTTTTTTTCATTGATTCTAGAGAGAAAGGAAGAGAGAGAAAAACATTGATGTGTGAGCAAAACATCAATCAGTTGCCTCCCACGGGTGCCCTGACTGGGGATTGAATGGGCAGCTTGGGCACGTGCCCCAACCCTTGACCCTTTGTTGCACAGTTGATGCTCCAACCACTGAGCAACACCAGCTAGGGCGAAAGTAGTGGTGTGTGTTTTTTTAAAGTGAAAAGTTATGAGGGAAGTACAAGGGGGCAAGGTCCAACTCAGAAGAAACAAGTTATGATGAAGGATTTTTAGAGGGAGAAAACCAGGTCAATTTTTAAAATATTTTGTTAATGGACTAGTTGCTTAAAAAAATTCACAGAAGGGAAAAAAAAAAAAAAAGATGCTTTGTATTTTCACACAACAAAAACTTAGATGTTTGGATAAAACTACGTTCTTTCAAGTCTAGTAAATGTCCTTTCAAAAAATACCTTATAATTTAAAGTACGTATGCTGATGAATGGTATATTTATTCAAACCAGTTAATAAATCTGCTAATAATTACTTAACTATTAGTTAGAATTACTATGTTTCTAGTATGTAATCACTTTATCTGAATTAAGCCTTTTAATCCTCACAGCAACCTCATGCTGTAGGCACTATTATTTTCTCCATTTTACACGTGAGGAGACAGATAATAAGAATAATGGATATCGACTATGGGAGACCTAGTCTAGGAAGGCTTCCCAGAAGAGGCAGTGCCTGAGTTGAATTGTAGGATGAGTAGGATTTATAGCTGGGCAACAGCCCAGAGGGCATTTCAAGTAATGAGAACTGATGAGAAGGAGTGAAAGATGTGTCCGAAGGACAATGGTTGAGCCCGCCCAGAGGAGGAAAGTGGAGATCTGTGAAGATGCATCAGTGCTAAGAATGAGGGGACTCCAACCACGGGAACCAACTGGAGTTTGTCCAAAGGTTCTTTAGAGACTCTCCTTTTGTGCCAGTGCCCATCAGCCTCTTAGCTCTTAGGCAAGAGCTAAGCAGAAATCCTTTATTCCACTTTAATTAAATGGATGCTGCAGAGAAAACAATATTAATATAGGGAGTGCACAAAAGATAGACATGGCTTAGATTTTTGCAGAAGAAAAAAAAAATTTATCCAAAAAGATACTGCTAAGTGCAGACACTGTTTCACAGTCCTAGCATAACACAGAGCAAGTCTAATTGTTGCAACTGGGTGGAATCTTCCAACTGAGAAAAGGGAGGGCCCACAACAGGTATTTTTCTTTCTATGGTGAATTTTCTTTCAAGGTCTTTGTTTAGTCTACATAAAAAGCCTAAAAATTTCACTTGATTTACAACTAAAGACAAAAACCTTCTTAATATTGAATGTCTTACCTTAATAGATAAGAATTATGCCACTTTAAAGGTGCAGATTGCTGTTTGGTCTATATTTGTAAATCTCTTGGCAGTACAAGTTAGCATACTAACTTTGGATTGTCTGGCTGATTTATTTTTCATCATGCTCTTATGGGGTTCTAAACTGCATCCAATTGTTTGCCTATATTTTTCCTATAAAAATTCTTGACTAGACTCATAATCTATGTTAACAGAGTTTAAAATCAAAATATCCTTTCCATCACGCAATAAATATGCATTTAGCACTATTATGTGCCTACCACTCTGCTAACTGCCCCAAAGCAAAACAGAAAAGACTAAGACCAGCTATTTAGCCCTGGAAGAGTTTGCTCCTTGACGAGGTTGTCGTAAGTGAAAAAATTTGACAATAATGTGAGGCAGTATATAATTAAATGCTAAATTGTTTGTTATACACTATCAAAATAGTCATTCAAATCTTTAGAGAAATCAAATATTCAAGGCATTCCCAAAAGAAATACTTTTTTTTTTAATTTATAAAATTGTCTTTCAATCTTTGTCCTTTGAGTGTGGAAGTGATTTTTAGATTTGCGAGTTACTCATAAGCAAATATGATGAATAAAGGAGACAATCGAATTGGTAATTATTTTTGGTGCAAGAGGGGTGTAACTCTGAAGTCATGGAGATGATTTCCTTGTGTACTTTTACATTGACTATAACTGATGCATATGGTCGGTGGGGAGGAAGCCAGGGGTCAGGCTGGGGAGATGGAGGAGTCTGCAGGGGGCAGGAACAGCCTGGAAAAGCTGGAACTTACACAAGACCTCTGGAGACATTATTTCTGTAACTAGTTGAATAATGCTTTTTCAGATGAATTTCATGTAATGCAATGTTATTGGTTTGTTATGAAATATGTCTGGTGCTTTTCACACAGCTAAGCATAAATATAAATTCCAATCTATTCATTTACCACAAAATACATTTTTTTTGCCTTTAATTAGTTAGACCAGTGATCTGATTGACTCGTCTGCCTTGCTTAAAAGGCATGAAAATAAAGTAATAGAATATATTTTTTAATTATTAATCCAAATGAGCATTGTCACCTTCAATTTTATCTTTGTTTAAATCCAATGTATTGTTTAATTTTTTTTTTAGTGACACTCTCTTTATTTTCTATAACTGATCACAGCTTGCACCAGAGTCCGTTTCCCTCACAGGTGTGGGTTAGAGATGGTGGGAATTGACCTAGCTCAGCCCCTTCTGGCTGGAAACAATCTCTTTCAGGTGACACTAGGTACTCTTAGTCACTTTGGGCTCAGTTCTCGGCTACATTCAAGGTGCAAACTCCCTGCAAAGGCCCCCCTCTTCCTGGCTAAGATGGTTCCGTGTCTGGAAAGCACGGTGCTTCACAGAGAGAGGCCCAGGTGCAGTGTGTGACACAGTCTCCCGTGCCCTGCAGCTCCGACCGCAGCAGACCAGGGCAGGCGAGGCCTCCACCTGCTCTCCGCTTCCCACCCGCGCGGCTCCCAGCTGAGGGCCTGCATAGATGTGGTGCGAACGGGCCCAGCTCCATCCCTGAGTCCTGGACTTCATGTTCCACGAAGCAACCCCACTGTCCTTAGCAAGCATATCAGAGCCTTCGCGCTGCTGATTATCTGAGTTCCTTCAAATGTCGCCACACACTTTTTGTTAGTAATGGCCAGAATGGCATCACAGCTGGTAGTGTCAGTTGCATATCAAACTGGTAATAGTATCGATTATAAACAGACATCTATCACACGACCGCCAGGAGGTATGGCCCCTGACACTACTGCATTCTCTGTCCCTTTGTCCTGTCGATCACTAATAGCCAAGTTAGACTATAAAAAGCGCAGTAGCAGGAATCCATAGCAGAGGATAATCTGCGCAGGATTTCTGGGTTGACTCTCCTGCTCCGACCCTGCATCCCCGTGAGTAAATTACTCTTTAGTGAGTTCTGTTATTCCCTGGAGCTGCCCGCTTTGTTTGTTGGTCTTGAGACCTTCTCCTTGTGGTGGCCACTACACCTCTGTCCCACCGTGGGACAAACTGCCTTTGCTGCAGAGTGTCCTCACCCTGCACGAAGTGACCACCAGCTCTAAACAACAGTCACTTTCTGTGGCCCCGGGAACTTCTGTGGATCTCACCGTGTCCTACGCGCCCGAGGCAGACTTGAGAGACCATCTCAGGCCTTCTGTGCTTCGAGTTCTCCCCAGCCACTGCTAAGCTCTGGCTACCTGGCACTATGCCGGGAGGACTACTATATCATGCACTGGTGCCCAGGAAGTGAGCACCAGCCCCACCATTCCGTCTTAGTCAGTGCTGGCTGTGTAACAAAACTCCACTGACTGGATGGCTTAAGCCACAAACATTGACTTCTCACAGCTCTGGAGATGGAGTCCAAGCTCAGGGCCTCAGCAGGGTGTGGCGAGGGGCTGCTGCCTGGTTTGTATCCTCGCATGGCAGAGGAAGGGGGTGGGTAGAAGGTGTATGTGTCTGGTCTCTTCTTCTTATAAGAGCACTAATCCCTTCCATGAGATTGGCGAAGCACCTCCCAAAAGCTCCACCACCAAATTCCAACACATTGGGGATTAGGGCCCTACCTACGAACAAACATTCAGTCCATAGCAATCCGAAATTATCTGCTTTTTTCCTCCAGACTTCCCTGAACAGTATTTGGACTTGAGGGAGGGAAGGAAGGAAGAAGGGAGGGGAAAGGAGGAAGGGAGAGAAGGGCAATTGGGGAGTTGCCCTGGTATATGGGGCAGAAATGAACTGAAAATAGTCAGGAGCTGGTAACATTTGTCCTTTCCTGAACAATCCCTTGAAAGCCTGCCTGACTAATTATGCAACCTAGAGTTACATTGGCATGGAAGGACAGTAAAAACCAGACACTCAGTGACCAACAAGCTGTTGCTTATATTTAAACTCTATGCAATGAAATAACTTATGAAAACTTAGCTTTTAACTTATACTTAAGGACAAATGTATTCAAAATCAAAAGTTGCCCTGCACAGCTATTCCCTAGGACTGGCCACTATGATACCATTGGCCACCTAAAGGTTCTAATGGAAATTGTCTTAGTATTTTCTCTATTTTTTACAAATTGTAATAGACCTCTGGTATAGATAGAGTGAAAGGGGGAAAATTAACTCAAATGCTCCCCAGTTGCTTTCATGTAATTTTTAGTTGCCTCTTCCTCAGCCATATACCCACAGAATTGAATTTCTGGCCTCCCTTAATTCCTCATTTCCAAGATCCTTGTCAATTCACAATGTTAAGCTGATACTTTCCTCATTTTAAAGGTCATTGTCTGGTGTTAATGGGTAAGAGCTGAAATTGATATAGAAGCAATATCCTTTTTTTTCCCTGCCTTCATATAACAATGTCATTCGTTCTTGTTCAATGGGCATGTCACATACCTTCCTGTCTTTAGAGAAAAATATTGTTCAAGCTTTGCAAAGCACTTTAACACAAGTTTTTGAACAACAGCCAAAAACTGAATTGTGAAGATCGGAGAGCCAGCTCCCCAGCCAAAAATCTTTGTAGAATAAAGATTCTCAAGGTCCTTTTAATAGTTTATTTAAGAAAAACATTACAGCTGGAAGTATAATATTCCAGCTCTGCAGATTACTAGCTTTCTGACCTAACGTCAATGACCTGACCTCTCGGCACCTCAGTTTTCACTTCTGTAAAGAGGGGGTAATAAGGGCCGCACTCCGGGGCGCACGGCTCTTGACTGGCTCGGATGAGGTTTACCTGGTGGCAGGCGCTCGTCACCAGCTGGCTGCTTCTCTCTCCGTGGTGCTTGTAGTGCAGTGATCCAAGAAATTATCCTACCGAAGGAATTGGGCTGCACAATGTGTAGTAGGGCTCTCTTTTTAAAGAGCAGACAATTTGGAGGAAGAAGCATGGGTCTTGGTCTAGAACTTATCTGGGGAAGAATTGATCTTGGGCAAGTCACCTGATTATGCTGAGCCTCATTGCCACTCTCCGGAAGATGCAGTGAAGCATCTCACATTCAGTGATGACATTAAATACATTTGACAGTGCTGGGCATATGTAAGTTGGAAAATGAAAGATTGTTTTTGGAGCACAGTGAATGAGATAGAAAGAAGCAGGAGATGAAACTGGAGAGAAAAATGCTAGATCATGAAAGTCCTTCCAGGGCAATGGATTTTAATTTTATTGAAGGTACAATGGGAAGCCTTCAGAGTAATCAGAGAGGACTTAACCAGATTTTGCATTTTAAAATATTGATCTTGCTGCTATTTGAAGAGCTGAATGGAGGTATAAGGGTGGAATCAGTTGGTTGATTGATGTAATCCAGGCTAGAGATGATGGTGGCTTGGAGTTGAGCCATGGTGGAGGTGGTGAGAAGTGGTCTAATTTGGAGAATGTGTGTGCATGTGTGTGTGCTGGGGTTGGCTACAGAATGGCTATAGGAACATTTTTGCAATGATCAGCTTTGTAGCGGAGCAGAGAAATGGAGAAATATTTGGGAAGTTTATAAGGGCTTAGAAAGTCTCTCTCTCTGCCTGTCTCTCTGTCTCTGTTTCTCGGCCACTCTCTCTATCTCCTTTCCCCTCCCTCTCTTTTAAAGCAGAAGCTATTAGAATTAGTGGTGATGGGGATGATCCAGAAAGGGATAAGCTGACGATGCAGGAAAGATGATGTTTGATGGACAAGATGAATCCAGAATTAAGTGGAGAGTTTGATCTTTAATAGAAGACAAGGCACTTTGTCCACTGAAGAAGAGGGTGCCATACCCAGTTTGGCTCAGTAGTTAGAGCATCGATCCATGGACTGAAGGGTCCTGGGTTCGATTCTGGCCAAGAGCATGTACTTTGATTACAGGCTCATTCCCCAGCCTCAGTCTGGGCGCTTGCAGGAGGCAACTAATTGATGTGCCTCTCTCACATCCATGTTTCTCTCTCTCTCTCCCCCCCCACACACACACACTGTCTCTGAAAAGCAATGGAAAAAATATCCTCAAATGAGAATTAAAAAGGGGGGGGCATGTGTTTGAAAATTTACTGATGAAGAAATTAAGAAATTCTTGTGTGGTAGCATCTATTTTATCAATGAAATATGAGGCAGCTGAGAGTGAAGATGTGGTCAAGAGGCTTGAAAAGAGAGAACGTGCTGTGGCATGATTGTTTCAGAGGCTGAAAAACCTGCATATGAAGAACATGCAGTAGGATTGCTGAGCGGCTTTGAGCTCATTGGAATGGGTGGTTCTGAATTTAAAGTGAGTCTAGTCAGCACCAGTGTTGTGTTTTCCTGTGGCCCAGTTCAGTTGTTTGTATGCAGGTGCTGAGTAGGTGTCTAGTTGTGCTTAATCTTGGCTGGAGTTTTACTAGACAAATGGAGAGAAAGCAGTGGTGTTAGTATCTTTGCAAAGGAGGAGCATGAGTTGGACCCTGGAATTTAAACCGAGAAGAAAAGCCATGAAATGATGAGAACAGTGAGGCAGGTTTCGTGGGCCCCAAAGTGAGACAACTTAAAGATAAGAATACAAAGTTATGAATACAGAATTGGCAGGAGAGTTAATACTAATTTAGAATGACAAAAATAATTACAAGTATGAATTTTATAAAGCTTATTGTGTTAATTTTATGTGTCGACTTGACTGGCTAAGGGATGCTCAGCTGGCAGAAGCATTATTTCTGGGTGTGTCTAAGGGTGTTTCCTGATGAGATAGCACTTGAAGTGGTGAACTGAGTAAAGCAGAAGGATCTCCCTAAAAGGGGTGGACATCATCCAATCTGTGGAGGGCCCAAATAGAACAAAAAGATGGAGAAAGGACAGATTGGCTCTCTCTCTGCTTGAAAGGAGAGAGCCATCTTGTTCTGCCCTTGGACACTGGCACATTTGGACTGAGTGGGACTTACACCATCAGCCTCCCAATTATCAGGCCTTGGAACCAAGACTAAATCACACCACCAGCTTTCCTAGTTCTCTAGCTTGCAGACCCACACTGTGGGACCTCTTGGTTTTCATAACCATGTGAGCCAACCTCTACAATAAATCTCCTCTTATATATCTTTATATAGCGTATTGGTTCTATTTCTCTGGATAACCCTAATACACTGGTATATTCCATACACATAACAACCCAGAGAATTTACACAATATTTTTATGAATTCCCTACCTGAAACACCTCTATGATATTATTTTCCTTACGTATTTTGGTTGCATAACTTTTAATCACCTCTTTATGTCACAATTTTGTAATACTTTTTTTTGTACAGAAAATAGAAAGATAATTCAGCCCTTCTAGCATGGATGACTGAAAAATGTTTATTGTTCTCTGAGATACAAAAACCATGTAACATCACATTCAGACACCCTAGCTCTTTGTAGTACAGCTACAGGTTTCTACTCTACTGCTATAGGAATTTTGATAAATTCTAGATTATAAAATTCCTGACATAAAAGAAAAAACATGCAGGCTGTTCTATACATTGCATTATCGAGAATATTCATGACAGATGAGAACTTCTAATTTGACCAGGCATCAGTGAAAATCAAAGGCATCAGCGACACAATTTTACACAACAGGCTTCCCTACAGGGTTTCTTTACTACCTGCAGGACACAGGTATGTGCCCTGTGGCACAAGGTTGTCAACCTATGGTCATTGGTGCCAATGCAATGCCAACAGGAATCCTCAATTTGGGGTGTGGTGAAGAGGGAAACTTTATTCAGTGCAAAACAGCTCAATCCTGATACAACATGACTGTGAGGCAGCCCTAGGGCCAGGTGGCCTTGGGGCCAGGCCCATCTCCAACTGCACAGCTCTGCTCTGCTCCTTGACTGTCTGCTTTGCACTGTACTGGCCCCCTCCGGTCTGTGCAAGTCTGCTCAGGTCTGTGCTGCTCAAGGCTAGACACGTCTGGTGTTTCAGCTCAGCCAAGGAAACACCAGCGATCCATTGTGGGTAGAGAGGGGAAGTGTACTCCCAGAGTCAGAGGGGAGCTGGCTTATATGGACAGAAGTCCCTGCCCCTGGTCCCTGATTGGTCTGTCCTCATGCAAATGAGGACTCCAAATTCTCTAAGTCTGATTGGTCCAAAAGGCACTGTCCTGATTGGACAGAATAGAGATGCTCTGGTTGGTCAGAACTGTGCAGCTCCAACTGGATGGGGGAAAGCCTCAGTCCTATTGGTTGAGATAGGATCCCAAGAACTCCTTTATAAGTGCTGGCTCAGGTGGCACAGACACGGTGCAGGCTTCTCCCTGAAGTGCAGTTTTCATCAGGGGCCCCTGTATAGAAGGGGCTGCTAGGCTCTGTGTTTTATATTTCAGCCCAGTTAGCCACCAGAAGCCCTTTTAGTAGGTGTCTTCTTTCTCAGGGTTCACATTTTGTGGCGCAAGGTCATGTAGCAATTGTCCTCTTGCCGTGACCCAAGGGAAGGTGATGTTCCAGGAAGTAGGAGGAACCCAGAAGCCATTACCACACTAGCTCAGCTGGCGATTATGTGACTATACTCAGAGTTGATTGTGAACCCTGTATCCCAACCAAACCCACTATAAATGTGCTTCCCCAAAAGGCTTTCTCTTAGCTGTGTCCTAAAAATACCCACAGCCACTCCAGCACCATTTTACTGAAAGGGATGTGTGATAGCAGGCAAGACAGTGAATGGGAGGTCACTCTCTTTGGTGTTGTTAAAGATCTGACAGCTTCACTTGATGGCCATTGCTCACTTTTCTCTTGAAATGACTGTCATTTTCCCTATGGATTTTTAAGTATTATCAATCTTAACTCTTTGGCTTGTTATATTTTAAGACATGTAGAGTGGTCCAAAAGTCACTCTGAGAACTTACTCACCACAAAAACATCTTACCATGTGAACACTTTGTTCGAGCCTTTTCCAGAACTTGCAGAGGGCTGTGCTGGGGTGGGGCCCTGAAACAGGCTCCATTAGCTTTCTGAGAAATGCGTCTCTGGCTCAGATGGAAAGATCAGAGGTACTGATGACATTTTGAAAGATTGCTGTCCTTACTGAGAAATCCAGTCCCCCGACAGATTCTCTTGCTTCCCCAGTTGTCCCTTATCTTTCCCTTCTGGTCCCAGTGCTGCTAGTGTGGTGTGTGTGGTGGGTAGGGAGGGAGGGGAGCAGGTTGGGATTGGCTAGAAAAGCCTAAATCCAAACCTCTGGGTCCACACTTGGGCCAAACATTTTTTTGAGACTTGGTTTCTGCTTCATTGTGGTCTTGGGGTTCCCTCCGCAAGGTATGAGTAAGGGTGCAAGGGAGAAGAGAAATACGTATAAAGAAAACTATACAAATATTTTGCAGTGCCATCCTGAACAACTGAACAAAGGAATTAAAATAGCGAATGGGTGTCAGATTCCTCAAAAGGCAAATAGCCCTGTCCAGCAGCGAGTGCTGGTGACTGAGGCGCAAACCAAATCTCTGCGGGGCCTGCCTTACCGCCCTAGTTGCCTGTCTCCAAGCGGACAGCCACTCCCTCTTGCTTTGTGACAGCCCTTTGCAAAAACCTGCTTCTTGAGAAATGTCTGCATCACAGACCGACTTGAAAGTCCCCCTACTGGAATCTCCCCTAAAGTCCTGGGAGGCTGGTTAAAATGCAGCTGTTTGCCCGGAACAGGCAGTTAACCTGGTCTAGTTTCTCAAGTGGGTAGCCGTCTACTGAGGGTGCTAATGAACTGAGAGGGGAAAGGTGGGTTTTGAGGCTGACGCGCAGCGAGAAGGCTAAGGGCAGCGGGGAGCAGGGGTCGGGGAGAGCCAAAGCCAGCCGCCTCCCGCGATTCTCCTGGACGCCTGTGCGAGCCTCCGTCCCAACATGCCGTCCTGTTAGCTGCTTGGCTGCTCCGTGTAGGTTTAATATGGTTTCCAGTCCGCTTGTTTATGACTTAAGTGACGTTTTAATCCATTTGTTTATGACCCTCAAAAACTGTTTTGATGTATGAGTGAAGGAAGTCTTGCCAGGATGTCATCGTTCTGCATCTGCTGTCTGAAAAGGCGTCCGCAGCCCAGCTGCTGAGGGGCCCTGCTGGGGGCCTACCCATAAGAACATCGTGGAGAAACACCATGGCAAGGGGACATTCAGACTGTAAATACTGAGAGTCTGTGGGGACTCTTTGGGAGTTTCAGTGTGCACCAGGCGCCTCTTAGCTAACCTACCAACTTTCTAAAAGCCCTTGGGGCATAGTCAGTAGACACTGGTGATAAGCCCCCCGAAGGCCCAGTGCCCAAGCAACATGTTATAGCAGCAGGGGCCCTTTCCTTTGCAGCAGCTGGAAATCAGCTCTTGGGTGAACACGGCCTTCCCGAGAGCCTGCTCTCCTGAGTGCCTCCCCCCATAAAAGGGTACATCTCACATTAAATTTGGACTTTATTCCTTCACTTCCCCATGCCTGGAACAATAGTGTAATTTATCTGTCATTTGTTTGGAGTATGTTATTTCTTTATTTGGCTTATTAAGAGATTTTTATCCCGTATACTATTAGCTTGTGAAATTATTATAACTCCCACGGCGAACCTGTAATAAGCAAATTGCAGGCAAATTGCAGGTCTCTGAGCATAATTTTGTTGCTTCCTCAAAACAAAAACAAAACACTTGGGAAGTAAAATTACTTATTAACTTAGTAATTTAAGGGGAAAATTTTTTAATTTGAAAATTTAAACAATTCCATTAAGGTAAAGCATCATTTAAATAACGTATTTCTTCTTGTATCTGGGGGCCGAGGGGTGAGGAAGACAAACCTTAAATCCCCCACTGACAAATTGACGTCTGTAAAAACACTAGATAATAGAAACCAAAGGACATGACCAAATAAAAAAGAAAGGTTCCCTATTACCCGAAATTATCCCTCAGAAAATAGGTGATTATATTCTGTCCTTATAAAATTCCTCAAAACATGGGATCCTCCTGCAATTATGTTATTTAGAACCAAAAACTATCTTGAGGAAGTCAGAGTGTTTGAAAACTGGCCTATTCTCTGTTCATTTGCTATGCTAATAGAATAAATGGGAAGCCAAGGAATTGTTTTCAGTTTAATTGCGGTATAATTTACATATCATACCACTCACCTGTTTTAATTGCACACTTTGGTAAGATTTAGTTAGCTTATACAGTCTGGCAGCCCATTATTACAGTAATGTATCAGACCAATTCCATCATCCCCCAAACGTTATTAACCCCTGCTGGCACCACCTCAGCACCCCAACCACTGATTTGCTTTCTGTCTTCAAGTTTTGCTTTTGTAGAAACACAAATAGAATCATACAATGTACTCTCTCTTCCCTTGCTCCTTTGACCCACAGAAGGATTTTGAGATTTACCCATGTCATTGCATGTAGTGGTTTTGTACTTCATTTTTTTATTGGGATAAAATATACCATTTAAACATAAATTTACCAATTGAACCATTTTTATTGTGCTTATCACATTGTGATTAATAAGAAGAAATATATATGTGGTCTTTGTCTCTGTGTCAGGCAAAGAGCTCCTAAAACTGATTTTCCTGAATGAGGAGAACAGTAAATGTCCTTTGTTGTGTTAATGAGATGACTTTTGGAAAGCCCCTCTCACCTAAGGATGAGGGCAGGTTGCCAAGGGACCCAACCAAGTGATTGGAGGGGTAGAATTTTCAATCGCCCATCCCACCTCCAGGGAGCAGTGAGGACCTGCAGGATGAATCTACTGCCAATGGCCAGTGACTTAATCACTCATGCCTATGTAGTGAAGCCTCCAAATCACCCCCAAAGGACAGTCTGGAGAACTTCCAGGTTGAAGGCGAGGAGATTTGTGGAGGAGTGGCCACTTGGAGAGCATGCCTTGTCCCATGTATGCATGTCTTCATCTGCCTATTGAATCATATCTTTTAAATACTGTTTGTAATAGCTGGTAACCTAAGTGAGTAAACTGATTTCCCAATTCCTGGTAGCAGCTCTCGCAAATTAATCAAACCCAAAGAGGGTGTTGTGGGAACCTCTGATCTATAGCCAGTAGTTGGTCAGAAACACAGATAACAAACTGGACTTGAGACTGGCATCTGAAGTGGAGGGCAGTCTTGTGGGACTGAGCCCTTAACCTGTGGAATTTGATGTTATTTCTGGGTAAATAGTGTCAGAACTGAATTGAACTGTAGGACACCCAGCTGGTGTCCAAGAATTATTGTTTGGTGGGAAACTCGTCTCATTGTTCTTACCTGATGCAGTAGCAATTTTTCATACGAAGATTCTCCTCAATCAGTTGTCTGCCTTCGGTCATTCTCTCATGCCTTGTGATAGTTGTTTTAATGGTTGTGTCCAATTTTCTACTCCTTTTCTGCAGAGGGACAGGAAAGAAATTTCACACAGATGTTGTCATCATACTTAGGAATTTACAAGCATAACTACATGATTGCAAACCACACAGACACACTTTTAAATAGCAATACTGAAAATGGCTTGATTGTGAAGCTCTAACAAAGAACCTACAGGATGAACCATACCAACAAAAGTCTACTCTAATGCTTGGCAAATGGGTTGTCTAAAGAGAAGCTCTTCTCTCCACTTCTTCCTTTCTAATAGAATCAACATGTGTTCACATATTGTAAGACACATGTTTCATGTGCCCCTTTCTAGTCAAGAGGTAAATATTGATTAATCTTATATAATTACAGTAATTCATATCCCTTGAGAGTTATCACTACAGTCATGGGCCAACCTGGCCAATGAGATAGAAGGAGAAGTCTTCCAGGTGGCTTTTAGAAAGGTTTTACTTTCTCGTATAAAGAGACATAAGACAAGAATTCACCCAAGGTCCTGCTTTCGATAGTTGTTTGATGAAGACACAATGCTGAGAGCTGTTCCAGAAGGACAAAGCTAAGGAATGGGCCCTTGGTGATATAGTACAGCTACCAACCATCCCAGTTGGCCCAAGACTGTCTCAGTTTCAGCAACAGAAGTCCTGTGTCCCAGAAAACCCCTAAACCCTGGGAAAATCAGGAAAGTTGGACTTCCTGCATTGCTCTACCGCTAAACTAACCAACCCTGGCATAACCCTGTCATCAGACTTCTTGAAATATGAAAAATGGTATCTTAAGTCAAATGGTCCATAACTCTTAGAGTACCCAAATTTAAAGAGCTTTAATCAGCTCACCATTGTTTACCCCTTCTCAACAAGCTAAAAGAAGTCTGGCCTAGGAACTTTTTTGTTTAGTGCCTCATTTTTATTTTTTTTGTAGTTATTTTTTCATCACCATTTATCTTTTGGTCATTACTAGAAATGTATGTCATGATTACAGTGGTGGGCCAGCATCAGTTTCCATTGAGAGGAAAGAGCAAAACAAGCTCTGTGAAGTCGGAGACCTTATCCATCTTTGAAGGAGCTATATTCCCCATCATCTAGCACAGCGTTCAACTCATGACAGGTGATTAATAAATATTTGCTGCATAAACATTGCTCATTAGTTTTACTAAAATTTCTCAAGCATATAGGGAAGTGTCCCTAGATACCAGTAGAGTGAATTAAACAGTGAAGTAAACTCCTTTAAAATATTGATTTCTAAATCAAGTTTAGACAGATCTGGTGTATCACAAATCAGAACAAGCTAGAGGACCTGAAATCTTGTTAGGGAGGAGCAAACCTAGAGAGGGACAAAGGTAAAGCATGGTCAGAGTTTTAGAGTTTGGGAGTGAGGAAGGAGTATATAGTTAATGACTAATTCTCAATATTCATTTAAAACGTGGACAGTTAAATAAATAATAAAAGAGCATGTTTAAATAAGTAAGAAAACTAAAATTACAGTAAAAAAAAAAAAAAGTAAAGATGATCTTGAGGACCGGCAACTTAAACAGATGTCTCTGGTGATTCTAATGCACGTGGTCCACAGACCACATTGAGAAACATTATAGGTTAGACCATATGGCAAGATCAGTGGAGAGTTCTTTATGGTCTAGGAGTCTGATCTGCTTCCATTTTGTTATTTGTTTCCCAGGCCATCAGTGACCTCGCTGAGACCTTGGTCCTTTCAAATTCCTTCTCCTTGGTGTCTCAAAAATTACTGTCTTCCACTAGGTTCTCATCTGGCTTCATGGCTTTCAGGGTGGCTGTGGCTGCCATGCCACATGCTCCAAATGTACCAGGAGCCTGGTTCTACCTTTGATTGTTTCCCTCACCATAGCCTTGAATGGATGTTCTGCCCCACTTCAAAGAGATGCTATTTCCTTCTTAGTGGTATACTTATATGAAGGCTGAAAGTACCAATTCCTGTGTCCTTCCACTTCACACTCAAGCTGGGGATGCCAGGTTTATTTGCTTGTTTTTTGTTAGGGCCACCACACCACAGTCTAGCCAGGACTCTGGCCTTGGTCCAAAGGAGAATAGAACTGCTGGTGTTATCCCATCAAAACATACTCAACAGGTTGTTCTTGTCAGTTCTCAATCTGTTCCCATACTCATTCGTCAGCATGAGCCCCTCCACACCTGACATTGTACAGGAGGTAAAAGGATCACCTGGTTTCCCAGGGCCTGAGGGGCCTTAGAAGTCTTGCTCCACTAGTCCCTTTTCCTGTGCACATGACGTGCCTTGGGTCCTCGTGCCAATATCTTTCTGGAAGTCCCACCCCAGTGGCCCTTTACATGTGCTTGGGAAGTGAGGACTTCTGCATATACACCTTTCAGGCCCACAGTTTGAAGTCCGGCCACATATGTGTCCGAGATTCATGACTCCAAGTACATTATGTAGCTGGTTTGAATACATTGGGCATCTGCTTTGAAATACAACTTTAGAAAGTTATTAACAGAAATAGCAGACATTTCCCAAAGTTTTTAACACATACTAATTTTGTGGTTTCAAATTTGAAACTTGATCAAAAAAGCCTTCCAGATTTAGGCTCCCGAAATGTAGATTAAATACCCTGTTATTCAATGCAAATGGCTCATAAAATGGAATTCTCTTTGGATGGTAACTAAATCTTACAAAGCTGTATTTTGATGAATGATGTTTCAATTATTTAAGAGCAGACAAATTAATTCTCACTGGAATATACGGGGGTTTGAAAATTAAAAGCACTTGCTAGAATGTTTTCAAAGTTAAACTAAGTGCATTGGTTGGTACAAAATATTTTCAAGTTTCGCCATGTCTCTCCCCATTTTTTCTAAGCACAAACCCAGTTACAGGATTTATAAGTTGCAAAGTTGCATTTTGATGTATTATTACTGATGAGTTATAAGTCTGATTTTTTCAGTGCTTCTGTTTCTTATCACAATTGTTTCTGAGGTACCAAGAAGAGAGAGAGAGAGAGAGAGAGAGAGAGAGAGAAGGACCAGTTTCCTAATTAGCTGTCCTCATCTTTCCCTTTCAGTTAAGCTAGAATAAGATGCAAAGATTTCGAAGAAACCTTACTTAGCACTTCCTTATAAAACTACATTGCTACTAAAATTTTAAAATATTCTATTAATACAAAGTCATCTGAACTGACTTGCCTTCCATTTCCTATATTCTTAGGACTATGTTATAATTTATGAGGCTAGGCTAGACATGCCTTCTCTCAAATATTTGAGAGATTATTTTCCATAAGAACGTGAGAATTGCCTTCTGTCTTATTCATAAACACTCACTTCTATCAACGCTCACCAGAAACGTCCGTGGGATCCCTCTTATGCCACTGCCAGCAATACAAGTTCAAATACTCCTGGCTCCTCATAAATTGCTCTAAGGCTTTGTACACTGTCTGGTTTTGATTGGTATGCTTTCCATTTAAGGACAAAAAAGAACAAATTAAGTTACTTAATCTCAGTATTTTCATTTCTACAAGGAAATTTTTAAATTTAATTTCTGTTTAGGCTATTCCCTGTTCAAACCACACATTCTTCTGATCATTATATTTTCATCATGATATAGTAATAGAAAATGCATCCTAATCCAAGTAAAAGTGATTCAGTCATTCATTCATCAACTATTGGTTTATTATCATAGGTCAGGCATTGTTCTAGACATTGTGGATATGGAAGTGAATAAGACAGGTGAAGTATCTGCCCTTCGGGAGTTTCGATCCTATGAGGGAAGGAGGACACCATTAGTTGCTTGTCCAGTAACCTCATTCTGCCTTATTCTTAACTGACAGAGCCCTGATTTAATTCAGAGCAACAATGTACCCAGTTAAAAGTATCTGCCAAGTCTTTCCTGAAGCTAAGGATAGCAAAGTGACTCATTCTGGCCATTAAAAAATAATTCTAAATCCCTAGGTAGGACTTCTTTAAAACTTTTAAAAAGCATGCTCCTTTGTCTTTTGCTCTTCACTCTCCACACTTCTTCTCACCTAGAACATGATAGTGATACCTGGAAGTGGAGCAACAAATTTTGAAGGAGTTTACTGGGGGAAGTTGGGGCAGATGGCTGTGAAAGAAGCTACTGGTTTGGGGGCATTTCTCCCCAAATCCCCAAATAAAAGTGCACAGCAATTAGGATAGCAAAAATAAAAATTCATGGACAACATCTATGACAAAATTAAGTGAAAAAGTAACCTCATTAATCCTAAATATAAGTGAGTTCTATCTGGATAGCTTTCAAACCTGTGTGAAATCAGAGTTTATGAAGGAGAAATCAGAAGGAAATAATGGAACAGTTGACAGACCTAAGAACTCCAAAATAATCATAGGTACTCACTTGACAGCTCTGTAAGACGAATTGAAGACAGTATCTAAAATTAGAAGTGTTTCACACTACTGTGGCAGGTCAATGATAATGTGTTAAGTTTCTGGAGTGGTCTAAACCTATGAACACTCAAAACTAACTAGCAAAGGCTCCCTTCCAGGACAGCACCCCACACTGAGGTGAAATTCTTGGCAAGCAAATAAAAACTGAGCAGGACAAGGTCAATAGAGTCAAAGAAAAAAGGGAAAGTCTGGATAAAAATAGGAAAGGAAACACAGCCCAGAAATCTCATAAAGTAAGTCATTGCATTTTCAAACACATCACACACACACACACACACACAAAAGAAAAGAAAAAAAAGAGGGAGTTCTATATCTGTAAAGTTGGAAAGTTAATCTAAAGTTCAGGAAAATTAATTTCATGTGAAAGTGAGCAACATAAAAGGATTAAGGTCAAATTTCATAAAAAGTTGTTATAAGGAAAAAAATATATGGTAACATCCCTAAAAACAATAAAAGCCAGCTAGAAAGACATGTCCTCAGATAGATAAAAAATATAAGCAAATATTTCAAAACAATACAAAAATAAATAAATAAACCCTAAGAAAATGATGCAATATCTCAATGAATAGAATACATCAGAAGAAAAACTCAGGAATAAGGAAACAGAACTTAGGAAAGAATTAAAAAAAACAAAAAACTTCTGTAATAAAATGTAAGCGAGAGGAAACAGAATGAATAAATAGAGCAGATAATACTTTAAGAAAAATTGAAGACTAAAAAGACTAAAAATTTAATATAAAAATTAAAGAAAAAAATTAGAAAGAAAAGAACAAATAAAAAAGAAAGGAAATGAGGACCCAACATACATATAATAGGAGACACTAAAGAACAAAAACAAATCAAGGAAATAGAATAAATAATAACAATTACCAAGAGAAAAAGAAAAGAAAAAATACTTTCCTATACTACATAATAGCAATAATAAAATTGATACTACATGCTAAATAGGCATAATGCAATCCTGGGAAAACCCAACAAGGGTGACCAATATTGAAGTACATTCTAACAAAATTATCGGACTTCAGGAAAAGAAGAAATCCTCTGGGCACCCAGCAAAAGAATAGATCACTTATATGCAAAAAATTTAAATCTTTTTTGCCCTGAAATTTTTTGACAACATTACTTTATGCTAGAAGAATAATGGAACGAGGTATTTAAGATGCTCAGGAAAAGGAAATGTGAGCCAAGGGCTCTATATCCAGTCAAAATGGCTTTCAAGTACTAAAGACTATAGACAAACTGATTAAATTTTAAAAATTAGAAAATACTCTTCCCAAGAGTCTATTCTTAAGAAACTGGAGAATGGGTTCAGACAACCAAAACTGTAGGAAAGACATTAACCTAAAGAGTGATGGTAAGCTTTAAACATATACGTATCTAATGAACTAACACTAATTGAAAAATAGAAGAAATAGAATAAAGAATGTGATAACTATATGGTCTGAGAGCATAGAAATAGTACAACTAAAAAAATGGGATGAGTTCTTGCAAAACCAAATTTTAAAGTCTTTTCATAATTATATTGCTGAAGATACTGGTAGTATTCATCTTATATTTACTTTATATGTAATTCAGAGTAAATCAAATGAGTAATTATGTGAAATTCTAATTCACCATCTCCATTGTTCATTTGTGGTTTGTGTGAAAGGAGAAACAAATTTCATACGGAAAAATTAAATCAGAACCTTGTACTCCTGCATTTAGAAGCCCCGATATCTTTTAGTGGGAAACAGTATTTTTGGATCAAAATTGGTCATTCTTTCCAGTCCTTTCGGCGTTCAGGGCTGAAATATATGCCTCTTCCTAGGCATACTATGTAACACCCCTGGATCTTAAGTGCCACCCTGGGAAGAATAAAGGGAAGGCAACAGTCCTGAATGGACCGAGTTTGAAAGTACTGAGAAAACCCTGAAGTGACGGAGGAACCTGGAATTCAATTTTCTGCCATCTGTGCAATGAGGGTTACAGGCAAAACAGTTCAGTTATAGAAAAATAAGTATTTTCTCACACCTGTATTTATAATTATAAGGGGTTTTCTGCCATATTTCTGTTTCTTTGATGACAAATAAGGCAAGGTCATTAGCTGAGAAGGGGGAGGGAAAGGGAGTATGAGATGCTTCCGCAGAGGGGGATTTAAAATAGCCACAGCCCGGCCGGGCGTGGCTCAGCGGCTGAGCGTCGACCTAGGATCCAGGTGATCGGGGTTCGATTCCCGGTCAGGGCACATGCCTGGGTTGCGGGCTTGATCAATGGCTCTCTCATCATTGGTGTTTCTATCTCTCTCTCTCCCCTCCTATCCTCTCTCTGAAATCAATAAAGATATATTTAAAAAATAATAATAACATTATAAAATAGCCATATCAGAGGAAAATAATATGCTTTCTAGGGAAACTCAGGGTTACTGAGCAGTATCGAGTGCCTTTGGAGTTCTGTGGCTCTGAATAAAGTGTTGATAGTCAACCTGGTGGAAAGAATATTTTCAACAATTTGCAGGTGAGAAGGTTGACCCAGGTTGGGGGTTAGCCAGTGAAGCACTGGATAATGGGCAGGAGAGAGAGGTAAGGTTGATGACGGTCAACAATTTTGATATATTATGTTTTAGCACGTTAGATTTGAAAAATGCAATATGACGTTCCAAAATAAATATAAGATATGGTTAAATGTCATTTCCTGTGGGAATCCTTTCCTAGCACCATGAAGTTACCTCCTGTCCAAGGGCATTAGAACTGCCTGTTTCCCTGTCTCTCTTTCTACTAAACAGTAACCTCTTTGAGGATGGGGTCATGCCTTGTTCACCAACACATCTCTGGCATCTGTCCCAGTCCTGTTCAAGATAAGAACTCTGTGTCTATTTATTCAATGAATAAATAAATCATCCCTAGAAAGCCAGTAGCCAACGTGATAATTGTATAATATACTTTAAAAAATGCAAGGGGTCGTTCCCTTCCTATTTTTTGAAATCAAAACAAACAGAAATAAAAGAAAAAGGCCAGAGCTTTAAAAATTGCCCATGTGTTAAAAATGTTGGAAACATTAAAAACATTTTTTGAACCTTAAAGCAAAACAATGATTTTGCCAAGAAGGAAATAAGAATGTGACATTAAAATTAGCATAGCCATTCCAGACTTTGAACAGACAAAAAGCGGAGGAATTTTTGAGGGTAATAAAGGTTTTGTTAATACAGAACTGAATAAGTGTGTACACAGTTCACATAGAGATTTTTTCTCAGATCAGTCCATTTTATGCAAACCAGCTAGCGAGCCCATTTTGGCACTTTTGTTTGTTGTTGTCTTTGTCCAAAATCATGTGCTCTGAGCAAAACTATGAATTGCTTTAAACATTAACAGATGCTGGATTTAAAGAGTGATCAACTTCTAAACTGCTGATTGCCACGGAAAAACTAAATACATATTCTCTGTTCAGTATCAAGTTTGAAGCTATTATACTATGACGAGGTTTCTTATGTTTGAGAAAATGTAAAATATGTGCTATAAAAAGCAATGATTTAAAGGCTATTTATTTCTCCTTTGTATTTGGAGTTGGCTGACATCAACCAATTTTTGCTAAAATGCACCCAGCATGACAATAATAGCTAACAGTTATTGAGGGCTTACTATGTGTCAGGTATTATTCTAAGGACTTCATGTGTATTAATTCATTTAAGTCTCATAACAATTCCATGAGAGGTATTATTCCACTTTTACTGATGAGAAATGTGAATCATGGAGAGAAATTTCCTTGAGGACACAGGCTAGTAGGTGGGACACCTGGGATTTGAACCAAAGCTGTCTAGCTTTAGAGCCTGAGCTCTCCTTAGTTGCAAGAAAAAGCCAATTTTGTTCAGCATAGCAGAAAGGAAGTTTATTCAAAGGAGAATGGGCAGCCCACAGAACCTTGGGAAATGCTAAGAAGTAGGCATGAGGCCTGAGAGCCAGGAACAATCCCTGAAACCACAGTGCAGAGCTGCTCTAGTGAGAAAACCACCATCCTGCCGCCACCCCTGGCCACTGGCTGGATCCTAAGCTAGGTGCAATGAACCTTTTTTGAATTTTTGACATGAGCAGGCAACTGAAAGTCTCTCTTACTCCTTTTTTATTTTGTATAAACCAAATTTACGATGTATGATATTCACCAATGTCATTCCATTTTCCACTGACGCAGAAAGTTGCACTTATCAGCATTTAATGAATAAGCTGGATCACATAGCCATGGTGGAAACTTCTCTATGGTGAAATATTGTTTTTGAACTAAAGAGGTGAGAAATGTGGCCACAGGATGACTGTCAGATTTTGCTGTTTTTTAAAAGCCTTGTTATATTTTTTCCATTATGTTCGGAGAGCTGGTGTATGAATCAGAGATGTAGGGTTAGGTAACAAGGCTGATTTTAAGGAACAAGGAACCCCCAGGGGCAGGGCTCTAATCGAAGATCAGGTGCAGAGGGTTGATCCTTTTTTTCTATGAAATATTTAGGCCTGGTATCCACACCATACAGGAGCCTGAAAGCCAACCGTATGCCTCACTTCCCAGTTCCACATTCACTGACAACATGTTCATGACTTGAAATAGATCATGGTGGGTGTTTACACCATGGAAATTGGCAAACATCTCCAGAACACCAATTGTTAAACATTTGCCCTTTAGGTAGATGTACTATCTACCTAGAATTGTTAGCATGGAAATGGAGGGGTCCATGCACTGTGTTTCCATTATATAAAACCTAACACTTTATTCCAAAACAGGATGCCTACTGTGTTTACTCACTTAACATTTGAAAAGTCATGGAGGAAGACGACTCTCAAGCTCCTTGGAATTTTTAAATGAATAACCAGGGTAGTGTCCCTATCGATACGCTTTAACAATACAAGTAATTAGATTTCAGTGTATTGTACTTCATAAACAATACCTAATAAGCTCAAAATATATTTGGGGTCCATGGTCTCTTTGAGAATGTTCATTTGGGAAATGGAAAATAGGAAAGAGACAAAAATGGAAGAAATGCATGTTCTCAAAAAGCAGTAACAATCAGAATGCTAAAATAAGAATAAACCAACCAAGATGTCACTGATTCCTGTAAAAAATGAACCAATCACAATCAGCCCAATGCACGCAAGTCTCTCTACCACCTGCATAAACTCCCCCTGAGCTGCTCCCAATCGGAAGGGGCCATCCAATCACACCCTTAGCCCAGGCTGCAGATGAACAGACGAGGTGGCAAGGAGTGTCAGGGAGAAGCACGGCCTTTGATGGGGGGTAAAGGTGTGAAAATAAATTCTCTACTTTGTGGCCAAAAGTGGCACCCAAGGATCAAACAGAAAGGCAGAGTTTCAATTTCCTATCCCTGGTGGTCTCTCTCCTGATCACCCACAGGTTTCCTAGCCTTGGTGAAAGTTACTGACCATCTGTGTTCCATCTGTGAGATGTTATGACAATGCTCAATGTGTCATTTGTGTCATAAGGCTTGAGCACCCGCCATAACACAAGCTAAGCAGACACAAGGGAAGTCATTACCCAGAAGTCACATTGAAAATGCTGTCTTAACTTTGCATTTCCAGACACATTTGTACATGTGGGAGAAAATACCATCACTCCAAACTTGAAGGTCAACGATATACTGGTTTTTTATTGCTGGATTCAAGGACTGCCAAGGCTGATACCATCTGTGTCCGACAGAGAGAATCTTATGTGATGATTATCTCCATTTCTGAGGGACTGTTATGTCATTATATTTGTCTGCTGGGGCTGCCATAACCAAACGCCTTAGACTGAGTGGCTTAAACAACAGTAATTTATTTTCTCACAATTCTGGAGGTGAGAAGTTCAAGATCAAGGTTTCAGTTGATTCGGTGTCTGCTAGGAGAGAACCCCCCTCCTGACTCACAGATAGCTTCTTTCTTGCTATGTCCTCATGCAAGGAGAGACAGGTGGGGGGGGGGAGCAGAGGGAGAGAGAGAGGGAGGGAGAGACCTTGTATCTCTTACAAGGAAACTAATCCTATGGAATCAGGGCCCAACCCTTATGACTTAATTCAGCCTTAATTACTTCCTTAGAGATCCCATCTCCAAACACAATCACACTGGGAATTAGGGCTTTAATACAAGCATCTTGGAGAGACACAAACATTTCGTCCTTAAGAGCCACTGTCCATACCAGCCTGGGACCGGAGATCACTCACAAACTGGAGTCAAGCAGTGGGCACAGCCTCTCTCATCATTGAAATTTAGTCCTATTACAGCGTTTCAGCTGCATTTTCCCTTGAAATGAGAAGAGACTGAGGACAGTGATTTCCCTTTTGTTTCCCCGGTGATCAGGACTGAGGAACGTGGCAGAAGACAGGACAAATAAAGGGGCAAGGTCCAGGAGGAGGGGCAGGGCGGATCCTATGAAACCATTTTATTTGCTCCATCACTGCTGGAGAGTTGCCCCCCCCCCAAGGGACTTCTCACTCTGGCCCAGAGTCCCTCTTAGGGCCCTGTGGCTAGTGGGTGCAAACCAAGCCGGCCCTGCTGTAAGTCAAGACGCCTCTGCCTGGGGTCTCAAAGGTCTGCCTGCAGAACACAAAGGGGAACTCGTCGGGCCGTTCAACGGGACCTCGGGCATCAGGGCTGAGGAAGAGCTTGAAGGGTTTAAAAATGATCCCCAATTTTTCAAATTAGGGATAAATTTTTAAATTAAAAATGAATTTTAATTTCTCTTTTAGAGAAATCCTAACTCAGCCAACCCAGTGATGGGTCCTTAGCCAAGCCCTTGGCGTTGCTATGGAAACATACCCAGTGCCTGCCATCCGAGATATCTGAGCGTTGCTCTGGGTGTTTCTAAGGGAGAGGCCTGAAACCTCCTCGGCTGTGCTTCACCAGCTCTTTAATTTCCTTTGAGCCGTCTGATTCTCTGTTGTTATTTACTGATATGTGGGTTTTGCCTGCTCTCTAATTATTTCATTCCGTCATTACAGAGAGTGAGTCTTACTGGCTATTTGAATGAAAGGAATGTTTTATATTGACATTTTAATCAGGGGAACTTACTGTCGTAAAACCTCTGTGAGACAGTAATGATTTGCAAAACCTAATATTACATCTTTTGTAGGGCCTAGCATCTGTGTATAATTGACCAATTTATTAGATGCCTGTGGTCCATTGATTTTCTACACAGAAAAAAATTGGATTGCAGTTTCGAGCTGCTGTTTTCTTCAAATTGATCACGTTGGCTCTCATAAATGTTCCCTTTGTACTCCCGCTCTCACTTTTGCACAAAGAAACTGTATTATACGCAGAGTGGTGTCACTGGCCTTGGAATTAGAGTCTGAGTTTTGTTTTTTGTTTTTTCCTGCAGAAGCTCTTTTGTTGTTGTTGTTGTTTCAGAGTAGTTTGAAGGCAGTTTTATTCAGAGGAATTTTCCTTACAAAAGGCTGCTTATTTCTGAGCATTATCCTTATAAAGGGAACTTTCTGAAAGCAACTTTGCTTGATTTACAATGATGCCAAACAGACAGATACTTACTGACAATTAGTCTCAGGGCCATTGCCAAGGCAAGGATGACTCAGAAAGTTTTTATTTATGCGATTGCTGATAATTAGGAATTTCTGGCCTGAAGAGAAGTTTTATTAAAAGAAGTCACAGTATTGAAACCTAAAGCTATAAAATGATTAAAAGTGAGTAGCTATCTCTGTTCTTTTACATAAGGTACGAGGCAACATATGGGATGGGCAGGCCCATGTTTAACATATATGAGTTTAGGACTTTTGACTCCTTTTGGGCATATGGAAAAAGCCAGAAGGAAACAGAAGTAAGGAGAAAAAAGCAGCAGAAGGAACACGCCCTCTCCCTACGGGGCCAGCATAACCCTAATACCAAAACCAGACCATGGCATTGCAAAAAAGAAAACTATAGACCAATATTTCTCATGAACACAGATGCAAAAATCCTCAAAAGGAAAAAAAAAAAAAATAGCTCTGTCCTGATCTTAGTAGGATCCTGAAAGTGTAGAAGGCTCTGGAGCCAGACTGAGAGTGTTGAAGCCTGGATTCCAGTGTATTAGTGGGTGACCTAGGGCGGGGAATGCCCTCTATCGATAGGGGGTAAACCAGAAGCCCTCCACAGAGTGCTGCTTCTGTTCCCTGTTCAAGTCCCGAATCTCCAAATTCCAGCCCAGGCTCAGCAACCTAATATTGCTTATGGAAAGTCCCTTTGTACCAGTACAGCTTCTCTGGACCTGCAGGCTTAGGATAACAACTATTTCAAACTTAATGGAAAGTGATAAATATTCTCTATGTAGTAGCAGGGTGCAGGTCAAATGAAAATGAAAATGAAACTTCATTTAAATGAATAAGAGGCTCTAGGTGGTTATCCACAGGCAGGTACTGGGTGGTCCCCTAGCCGGTGCACAGTGAGCGGGCTCCTGGACGTAAGGAGTGGAGGGGGAAAGCCCGGGGTCTGGGACTCCACTCCAGGCCGCACAGCTGGGTGGCAGGCACTAGGTGCAATTTTGTACCTGCTTTTTCATAGCCTAGTGACTGGGTAGAATTTTAGGGTCAATAGCAGTAAAAATTTGGCAATTATATGTTTGGAACCCAGAAATTGAATCACCAGAACAATCCAGGGGGAAAAATAGAGGAAAAAATGGTAGAAATAAAACTCACCCAATAACTGAGAGATTTTACAAACATAGAGGTTTGGGAAAATGGACAAACTTTTGGTTAAAAACAGACAGAGAATTGAAAAATGAGTAAGGCCTGTGGAGGAGACCATTGTGCAGAATTCAAGTCTCCCATTCTTCAGGACATGAATGAGACATACTTCAGAAGATCCAGAGATTGCACAATTGTCTTTTGGAATTAGTACAAGGTTAAATTAGAGATATAAAGAGGCGGGGATATCTAGGACAGAGTGACTAATTTCTCTGTATTTCAAACACACATTTGCTTTGCTAAGGAAAGGAAAGAAAAAAGCCCACAAGTGTTCAAGAAGAATTTTCATTTTTTAAAAATATACCAAAAGTACTAAAAGCTATTCTAATATTTGCTGGCCTCTCATTAATTAAAATTATCAGAGGGGAAGCCAGTAGAGGTCAGCATACCTAATTTTGAAGAAATCACATTTATTTTTTTAACTATCATATCACTGGGGTTTATAAGCAGAAAGTCAATAAAGTTCTTATTTTAATTATCAGTAACAATGATAGCAGATGCTGCTTTTTAATGAAGAGTTAGGTTAACAGAGTAGAAGGGCTGACCTAGATTCTCCAAAAAATTCCAGAAGGATTTTTAACACCTAAATAATTTATGTAGGAGAGAAACTTCTTGTTTAATAGTCACATTTTATCAGCCTAATCCCCAAACTTCCCCCCGCATAGTGGTTCGGGGTACAGACCCTGATACCAGGCTGCCTGGACTCAAATCTCAGCTCTGTCCCTCATTTGCTGGGTGACCTCAGGCAAAATACTTATTCTCTGTCCTGTTTTTTCATCCATAATCTGGAGGTGTTAACAGTACCTGCACTAGAAAGCTGTTGTGAAGATAAAATAGGTAAAATAGGAAACTCCCTTAAAATGGTGAAGCTGGTAACTGACTAGTTGTATATAATGGATTTAACCTCTTAAGAAGAAACTTATCCTCCACCCACCCTTTCCACCCAGAGTCCATGGGTGGTGCCTCAGGGGATCCAGACATTCTCCTATGCCCTGGGTCTGCAGACTTTAACTGGGCGGTAGATATGCCAGGAAGTGCTCCAGGAGAAGTCAAGAGGACCCCAAAACAGGGCTGAGAGGCAAACCCTCTCAAGCTGGCCTGATTTTAAATACAGGTGGGGCTCGGGACTACATACTGTGGGGGCCAGGATGGGGACAAGATAGCAGGGCAGGTGACCACAGGGCCTTGATAATGCTGAAAACAAACTGGGCGGCACTCCACTGCAGCCATTGGGTAGCAGACACAGCAAGGACAGAGTTCTGTGCCTAATGACCTAGAGGCTTGAGCTGCTCCCCAATCAAAGGTCAACAGGAACAGTAAGGACTGCTGAAGAGCCCTTGGGCCAGAGGATCCTCACTTAAATGCACAATTTTCGGGGAACTTCCCCAACACCCAGATGTTACCAGGAGAAGGGAAGGAAAGGTTAGTGAGAATCTCTCAGAGCCTAAGCATTTGCTCCTGGAGAGACTGGATTAAGTTTTAAATCTGCATCAAGTTCTCGTTAAATGGCAAAATTAAGTTTTTTCAACTGTCAGCAGAAATAGTCTTGAAGAAAAGTTGAGATGAGTTTGGTTTTTTTTAATCATGAAAAAATGGGCATTGTAGCACTTCTCAGAGTGCCTGTTATCACTAAAGTGATCATCATTTCACTCAACAGGGTTTCAATTTGGATGAATTACCAGGGTACCCTAGTCATAACCTACTCAATTTTAAAGGCTTTGTCCAGAATTTCCAAAAGTTGTTTTGCAGGTTTACACCACTAAAAAACAAACAACCTTAAATATCAAAATGTGGCTGAGCCGTTGAGACTTGGGATGTCTCACAGAGGTGAACTCTCACGGGCAAGAGATATGATGAAACCAAAGAGTTGTAGTGTCTCCTGGTGAGATGCTGGAGAAGAGCTTCACTGGCACATAGCCCTGGGTTGGTTCAACAGGCTGGAACAAATATTTAAAGTTGACAGTTCTATGGGTCATTTATTTTGCTTTCTTCCCAGGATGCAAAGACTTACCCATGAGATGAGTATGACAGATTGATGCTTGTGGCAGTAACCAGAGCTGCTGAAAGGCAAACCTGGGCCAGTCAGGGGCCAGTGAGGTAAGCACCTCCTCTGCCCCCCAGCTCTGCCCAGAGATGGACAGGAGGTAAGGAGACTGCTCAGGAAATTAGGAGACCCACAGAGAGGGCGGTGTGATAGGCTTGAAAACAGGATGGATGTCCTGAGATGGAAATTTTTAACCGGCCTGTGACTGAAAGAACTGAAAAATATTGACCGCTGACTAGGTCATGGGTTGCTTCAGTGTAGGGACAGAACAGACTGAAAGCTGTCAGAGGGGAAGGGGTTGGAGGGCTGGGTGAAAAAGGTGAAGAGATTAAGAAAGAACAAAGTCATGGACAGACACCGGAAGGAAAGAGGGGAGAGGGGAGGCAGCAGAGGGTACAGGGGGAATAAGTGGTAACAGAAGGAGGCTTGACTTGGGGTGGTCAACACACAATACAATATACAGATGATGTGTTATAGAATTTATGCCTGAAACCTGTATCATTTTATTAACCAATGTCACTCCAATAAATTCAATAAGAAAAAATGTTATTCTGTGGCAGGAAGCCACAGTCTTGGCGAGGGCGCAGGAATCTGCACTTGGTAATTCCGACAGGACATTTGGTCTACATGCTCACCCGCGGAGGAACAGTCAGTGTCGCTGGAACTGAGTTCTGAGGCCAAAAATTAAATACCAATGCTGGAGAGTCTCTTTTGAATGAAGTGGGGGAAAGGGTGTGGGGACCCAACAATTATCATTAACACAAGGAATCTGAGGTCAGGTTAAATCGAAACAACTTAGTTTTTAATAATTGCCAACTTTTTCCATCTCCATTTTATAACCTTTATTCGTCATCTTACTCATTGCATTTACTTTGCATTTTCATGTTTCTTCATTTTTATCTAATTACGAACACATCATAAATGATAATTATTAAGATGTACTATAGCTGGCTCTTCTTGTTTATTTTTTAATTTTTTTCCAAAAGGACTGATGGACTTTTGGATTTTTCCTTCTCAAAGGGAAACTTATGTTTCAAAGTCAAGTGGAAGTTGCCTAAAGACAATCTTTCTGGCTTTTGATTTTAAAATGGATGGATGAATGAATGAATGAATGAATGAATGAATGAATGAATGAATGAATGAATAAGAGACTTTGCAAGTGGAGAGAAAGACAGATGTCCAGTTTGGGAGTAAGGGAGAGTAATTAATCCAAGAAGGAACAGAAGTTAGCTTTTAACTTTTGGTGACGGAGGGAGGGTACAGAACCCCAGAAGAGCATGAGTGAGGGGCCACCTCTGGCAGCTGGCTCCTGGGCACTGAGTCCCTCTCCCTGCCATGGCACTAAAGCTGTGGAGCAACTTCCAAGGCCTATGAAGTCACAGACAACTGTAATATGAAGAGTGGCCAGGAAGGGCCACAGAGCAGCGGAATTTCCCAACTGTCCTTTGTTGTAAGACCTCAGAAGCCCTCAGAAGATCCTGGCTGTCAGTGTGGGAAGAGGGTGAGTAACAGAGAATTGAGTCCCAGTAGTGACTGCTAGTAACTTTCCTTCCAGAGTGAGATTGAATTTGATTTTTGGAAAAATAAAAGTTAATGATATATTTCATTTCCTAATACTTGGTACAGGAAGGTAGGCATCAATCACACAAAAAAGGAAATTCTCCAGGAATGGCACAAATAATTGAAGTGCATAAAACCAGTCCCAAATCTATTAACATTTTAAATTCAGCTCCTTGAGTTAGAATTGGAAACAAGGGTTGAAATGATGAATTCCGGTTTTAGTTCTATTCTCCTAATGGGTGTCCTAATGAGCCACGTGTTTAGCGAGGAAGGAAACCAAGGGTGAATGAAGCTTACAGGCAACAAGAAAGTCAGTTGGCCGACTGGCAAGCCCACATCTAAACTGCTGAGAGGAGGCTAATATTAAGATGTTGTAACGCCAGCTCTACTTATATTCAGACAGTGACTACTAGAGACAGTTTAGCCATAGCTCTACTATGAATGGGCTTTTAAAAAATCTTTGTTTTCTAAATAAAGATCCTTTTTTTTAAAAAAATTATCTTTATTGTTGAAAGTATTACAGATGTCTCTTTTTTTTCCCCATTGACCCCTTCTCCCCCACCCCAAACCCTGCCCCAGGCCTTCACCACACTATTGCCTGTGTCCATAGGTTTAACTGATGTTCTTTTAAATACTACTTGACACAAGACCTTTATAACTTTTCATTATCATAGAAGACGGAGTTTCTAACCATATGCAAAAGTAGCATGGTTTGTCATCAAGAAATAAACCATTCGTGTTCAGCAGAGACAAAGATTATAATTTTTGTAATAACGTTTTAGGAAAAGAGCTATGGACATATAGGTCACATGTCACTTTAGCAGCCAAGAAGGAAAAAAAAAAAATCGATTAAGAAACAGGCTGCTCTTCCATGCCCACACAAAAGACTTCTACTTTGATGTTAGTGTGCTAAATATCGAAATAAAAATTTCTCCTTTTTAAAAAGAGATATTTGCTCAGTTTCAATAGGATTTCCCCCAAGTAAGAAATTATCCAAAATGAGGGTTAATTCTCACTTTTGTTATGCTTCATCATTAACTAAGATTATTGTGCAGAAAATAATGATTGCAAAATTAAGTGGAAGGTTTAGTTCTTGAGAGAGATGCAGAGTTCTTAGTAGCTGGATGTGTTTGTAAATCATTTCTGAGAGATATTTTTTAAATAATCGCTTGTTATTAAGTTATTTGCAAGAATGTAACACCATAATGCAGCCAAAAGTAATTAAAATATCTGGCTTGTGCCAGAGGGCCATTTCACCCACATTTTCAGTAATATCCATAATACGTAAGAACATAATAGGATGTCTACGGCCATACCACCCTGAATGCGCCCAATGTCGTCTGATCTCGGAAGCTAAGCAGGGTCGGGCCTGGTTAGTACTTGGATGGGAGAACATAATAGGAGTATTGCTGGGGCTAAAAAAAGAGGCTTTTCCAAGCATTAGCTTAATGAATACTTTCTGTATCTGGCAGTGGGAACTATTTAGTTGGAAGAGTTTTCTGAGGAGGACTTTCGCTGAGGATCCCTGACTCTGGCCAGGGCCACTCCTGAGAGCTGGCCTCTCCTGAGGCTCCTCTAAACCTGGGGCTGTTTCCACAGGGCTGCCGGGCTCCCTTCAGCGCTGGGCACGAGGAGGGGAGCCTGGGGCATGAAGCAGGGTGAGGGACATTCAATGGGCTGCACTCCGCACCCTGCGGGGCCTTAGCGGAGGTTTATGTAGAAGTTGAAGATGAGCAGTCCAGCTTTGCTGACCCCATTTAGCTTCTGCCCTGTCAGCATAAAGCACAGTCCTCATTATCTAAGAATAATTGGTACCAGAAAAGAGCCACTTCAAAGTGAATCTGCACAAAATGAGAACCAACATTTAAGAGGAAATGGAAAATGTAAAAGTTTGACTAGGATCTTATCTTGGGGGGGGGGGGAGATCGATGGGGGGGAGGGGAACATCTGTAATACTTTGAATAATAAAGATAAAATATTTTTTAAATGAAGCTAAAATCATGAAAATTAGTTTTATATTACATTTAAAATTGTAGGCCATAATAACATCTATGTGATCATTCTTAGGATAAAGGAGGAATCGAGTATTGCTTGCTTGGGGTCGGAGGGGAGTGGGAGGTTGTAATTTTTTCCAACAGTTATCTGTTAGCACAAGGTGGCATGCAACCTAGAAAAGGGTCATTATTTTCTGCTAATATAGTCAAGCATTTCCTCATATTTTACAAGACCTGTTCTGAATCCTTTCACATTCCAGTCACTCTTTTTCAAAGTATCGTCATCCTTGTCAAATTCCTCTTCTTCAGTCGTCAAATCTTCTCACTCTACCAGGTCTTTATTTGCCAGTGACTTTGTGAGAGAGTGGAGTGGTTCTTCAGCATTCTTTTCTTTATTTCTTTTTTTTCAAATTAAATTTATTGGGTGACACTGGTTAATAAAATTATATGGGTTTCAGGAGTACAATTCTATAATACATCATCTGTATATTGTATGGTATGTTTGCCACCCAAAGCCAAGTTTCTTTCCACCACCATTTATCCCCCCCTTTACCTTCTCCTACCTGCCTGAGCATTCTTTTCAATGACTTTATCAAATTCCACATATTTTGCAAGGTTAACTATTTTCTTTTGCATTCATTTGCCTTGTATTGTAGAATATTGATAAAATGAAACCATCATCAATATGGAGACAACCAAAGATTTTGAAACATGTTTAAAACTGAGTAGAAATTTTTTTATAAATGTGGTCAGTTTATTGATAAAAAATTTCAGGTGATGACATTTTTTTGCAACCTCATTAGGGATTTAATAATAAGTATTTAGATCATGAGAATACCTCTGTGCAACGCAGAAGTTGAGATCAGTGAGGGTGAGTGGGAAAGGACCCAGAGCCATTGCTAACAGTTTCAAAAAACAAAACATATTTGCCCCTCTATTAAAAAGTAATTTATGAGTTTGGCTCTTTCAGGTTCTGCATAAATGAGAACACACAGTGTTTGTTTTCTTTATCTGACTTATTTCACTTAGCACAATGCCCTCAAGTTCCATCCGTGTTGTCAAAAACTGTGCCTCACTTTTTCCTCTACAAACAGGTAGTAATAGTGACTATTAATTAGAGTTGTTATAAAGATTAACTGAATTAATATTTGTAAAGCAACTTAAATAATGATGACATGTAGTAAGTGCACAAATAGTTTTTAAATAAATCCACAAATACACATAGAATACAGTCCTTTAACTGCTGAAGGAACTGCAGCCTCAAAACAACACAGAGGAAGAGATTTCTCACAGGGACTCCTGGCAGCTTCATATTAAACTGCACGAAATCCCTGGCAATTTCACCGAATTAGACCAAGTACCCAAGAAGTACTCAAATTTCACTTCAAAAATTAATAGAGTATTGTATGGGTTTTTTTTGTTATTGTTGTTTTGTTTTGATTTTTAGTGAAACAAATAAGCCACTTTCTAATCTATTTTGCAAGTGGGCTGTCTTACTCACTGAGGACAGAAGACAAATCAGGAGCTTCAGGCTTCTGATGGTCACCACAGATCACACCTGCCCTTGGAATCCAGTGTGTGTGGGGTGGGGAGGAGAGCGGGGGGGGGGGGTGCACCAGCTCTTCCCATGTATGTTTCCACCAAAGAGCCACCTCTAGTTTTCAGCACCTGAGGACAGTGGCTGGTGGCAGGATCCTTTTGCCCTGTGCATCCCCCGCATCTGTCACCCAACTCAGTCACTCCACAAGGTCCAGTGACAACCATTCAGAGAGAATTGGAAGCCAGTTGTCACAGGCAGTGGATGGATAATAGTTCATCGTCATGAGTAATGTTGTAACAGCATCAAATGAGTGGTATTAGTGACCTGTAGAGAAGACAAGATCTATGTTGTTTTAGTCAGAAGCACCATAGCATTGTGAGTAATAACAGTCTTGCTCCTTTCTTCTCATGGTGCAAGACAGGAAACCAGCCTGGATGGAAAATTTGACAAGAAAGTATGAAAAGATTGTCCCTGGTCTGCACAGGAAGAGATGGTGTCTGGACACTACAAAGAATCTTCTGCTTGGACAGATTGGACCATAAACACTAGGTAAGTACTTCCACTCTACCCATGATTCTAAAGCTTTATTGATGATCTTTACTTGCTATGCCTTACATGGGACAATGAATTGTGAAACACATTTCTAATAAAATTGTTTACTTAGGCAGAGGGCCCATCAAAATATTTGCCCAGGACTCGCACACCTTGGGGACTGTCCTGGTTGAGGGTGCTGGGTTTGTAATTAGACTTCTGTTGTTCAAATCCCAGCTCCTTGACTCCGACCTGTGTGCTCCTGAGCAAGTTACTTAATGTTTCTGTTTTTTAGTTTCCTCATGAGCAAAACAGGGGTGATATATCAAAGGTTGCTGTAAGGATTAAATGACTTATTCTGTGTAAAGCCAGTACCTGGCCCATGATATGAACTCAATAAATACTATTTTTTTAATCACCTCTGATTATTTCCTGAAAATAAATTTCTAGAGGCAGAACTGCCAGGTCAAAGGCTGACTATTCATGAGGCTTTTGATGGTATCATGAAATAACTTTCCTGAAAGCTGGGTCATATCACTTTTAAAGCCTGTGATTTCAGCTCATCTTAAAGTGGCTTATTTAGAGCAGCTAAAATAAGAATGAAAAAGAAATTAAAAAGAGAGAAAAGAACCAAAGTTGAAAGGGACAAGGGAGGACAGAAGAAGAGATGTTTTTTTAAAAAAGAAAATACAAATAAAAATGAGAACCATCCTAGCATTTTAAGTGGCTTGTAACTACTAGTTCGTGTATACTGGCCCCTGCCGACTGGAGTCTGATGCTTAAGGGGGAGTTGACTTTGCTGCCCTCCTGTCTCCCTCAACCCCCCAGGAACGAGCCTTTGAGAGTCGAGATATCACAACCAGATTCCATAATATCTCCCTGGGAAGCACCACTGCCTCTCTAATAACTAAGAAGGAAAAGTATTTACTCAAAGTAACCCCAAGAGTAAAATCTTAGCCTGATGACAGTAAATTACATTCTACACCTTCAAGCTTTAAGTAAAATTCCAGGAAAAAAATTTTATTAAGAAGATTTCTTTTTCATTGCATATGCTAGTTACAGAATTTGTTGAGGCAATGAGTTTACCCTTTCTGTTCACAAAAGATCTCCAGGTTTCCTGTAACGCAAGAACTAAGGAGGGAGGGATGGTCACTGTAGCAAGAATCAGAGATAAAGGTGACTAAGTTTACAGGGCCTTAAACCACTTTCTGCAGCAGTAATGGGACTTGATTTATATAGTGCTTCATGCAATTCGTGCTAAGGGACAGCTGGAGTTTTTATATGTTGTTTTTTTATTTCTGGAAGAAAAACAGAACCAGAGCAAAGGACAACTCCTTTTAATGCTGCAGTTCCCACTCTCAGTCTATTCCAAGCACACTCTTCTCATCTAAGATGCACCATTAGGATGAATTCAAGGTGTCCTAGAGAAATAGGGTACCTTCAGAGGGGATGCGACAATGAACAGCAATCTCTTTCAATCTCCTACCCTCCTCTGCCCAACCTCCAAAATCATGGTGAGCAAGACACTCTAAATTACATAAATGGGCAGATCTATACTGCCAGACTCTGTAACAGGAGGTGTTTTGAGCTTGCAAAAGTAACTTAATCCTTGACAATTGCTCTCTCTCTCTCTCATATCCACTTTTTTTAGGTAGTACGGATGTTCCTGTCTTCAAGTTGTGCAGTTTCTGGTGTAATTCTTGCTTTAGTGAGACAAGTGTCCACCTGCTAATGTGGATGCCCAGCCTCCACCAAGCCTCACTGGGCAGATTCCCCACACGAGTGCCACGTGTGCCTAGAATCATGTTAGGTCAGCTTGCAGATTATCACCTCTCTATCCACGCTGAGGTCTGGGTCAGTAAAGAGGGCTAAAGTCACCCTATTACATTTCTTTAATTCTGAGTGTTTCCTGTTTCACTTCTCTCTCTATCCTGTCTAGACCTCTGGCAGTTAGGCCACAGCCCTGTCACAGGTGAGACCCCTCTTTCTTTGAAAAGAACAGACTCCATTTGGGATATGGAGAGAGAGAGAGAGGGAGAGAGGGAGAGAGAGAGAGACTTATTATAAAGAGTTATAGAGGCTGAGAAGTCCCATGCTCTGCAGTCTGCAAGCTGGAGACCCAGGAAAGCCAGAGGTATCATTCAACCTGAATTCGAAGGTCTGAGAACCTGGGAGCCAATGGTGTACATTCCAGTCTGGATCTGAAGGCCTGAGATCCTGGATCATAGAGGGCAAGAGAAGGCTGATGCTCCAGCCTAAGCGATTAGGCAAGAAAGACCAAATTCTCCCTTCCTCTGCCTTTTTTTCTCTTCAGGCCTTCAATGGATTGGGTGGCGCCCACTCACACTGGAGAAAGCAAACTGTTTTCCTGAATCTACTGTTTCAAATGGTAACTTCATCCGGGAACACCCTCACAGACACACCCAGAAATGATGTAAGCCAAATATCTGGGCACTCCGGGATCCAGTCAAGTTGGCACGTAAAATTACTCTCGTAGAATGGGATAGAATGTTCCTGGACAGCTCTGTACAAGGGAGCACCTCATGGCGTTTGGAGACACAGACATGAGGAAGGCAGAGGGAGGGAGTGAGCTAAGGCTCATTTAGTCAAGCCAACCCCTCGACTAAAAAGCAACTCAACGAACTGGAAGGCAACTAAATTTGCTCTGTTGCTCTCATCTAAGTGAGCATGGGTTGGTGGTTTCAGAGTATATCTGAATGGCTCTTTACTGAACTTATATTTTGCTAAATTTTATACTAAAGTTATAGGTTCGCTTTAACGTAACTGCTCATTTGTTTTCTGAGCTATTATAGGAAGCTTAATTATGGAGCCTAAAGGAATTCGAAACATCTCTCTGCAATTTACAAAAATCAACTTGTAATTCAAATTCTGAGAAATAATGTACACTTACATACACACACACACACACACCCTACATAGGTGTGCATTATAAAATATAGAGTTATTCTATAGGGATCAACATTGGGATTTGGGATGCTGACTAATCCTGCACTTTCCCCCATCTGGGTTCTAACCACTGTGCTACATATGTAGGCGACAGACAGGAGGGCCCAGAGTGCCACAGAGCCAGGAGGGGAGCGTGGCTGCCTTCCCCTCGCCAGCAGGCTCTGGCTCACCTGGCCAGCCACAGGCACTGCAGCTGAGAACCTCAGAAAGGAGCGGCCCTCCCGCTGCACTCACCACAAGGGAAGATGGAACAGGGTGGAAATAGAGACGTGGGCCTGCTTTCTTTTTTAATTAACTTTATTGGGATGACATTGTTTAATGAGATTATATAGGGTTCAAGTACACATTTCTATGATACATGATCTGAATACTGCGCTGTGTGCTCACCACCCACAGTGAAATCGTCTTCCAGCACCATATATTTGACCCCTCTACTACCCCCCACGCCTTCCCTCTGGTAACCACGTATCGTTGTCTGTGTCTATGAGTTTCAGTTTTACATCCCACATACGATGAAATCCTATGGGTCTTGGCCCCTCTGACTGATCTACTTCGCTTAGCATGCTAGTCTCAAGGTCCACCCACGCTGTCCCACATGGTAGCATTTCATCTTCTGTTATGAGTCTGGTTCTGCTTCTGCACTGGTCACTTCACAGCTGGGCTTTCCCATGGCTCCCGTCGGGAAAGTCGCTGCTTCCGAAGAGGAGCTGGGGCGAGGGTGCAGAGCTCCGCAGCTGCCTCATGCAGGGGCCAGGAGGCGGGGACGCGTCCGCGCAGAGGGAGGAAGCCCCGAGTGCACGCACTAAAGGAGTTCAAGGGAAGAAAGCGCCCTCCTTCAGGACAGATCATTGAGGCCAAGAGGCAAATTTTGTTTTTGATATTTTATGTAAACTACTGGAGAGTTGGCATAAGCTGTAGAGAGGTGTTCTTACAGCAATCATGGTACAATAAAACCATATATTTTTACATCTAGACTGAACCATTCACACACGCACACAAATAGGCAAAGTAATAGAAGAAAATACACAAAAGCATCTCTGGGTGAATAAATTAAGTGTGGTTTTTATTATTATTATTATTATTATTATTATTATTTGCTTTACATACTTTTTCCTAAGGTTTCCAAAACATTACTTTTGTAATAAGAGAAAAAAATATGTGTGTTTAAAGAAAGAGTGTACTCTGGAACTTCTGAACATAATCTGACCTAATACTTAAAAATGGGGGGAAAACCCATCACTGTCAACACATCACTGTCCTGGAAAAACCTTGGAGGCAGATGAGGAACTAGAAAGGGCGGGAAGGTTAATGCTAACAAGATTAAGCAAGAAGAGCCCTTGCTACCCAGAAATGAGGACTGAGCGTGGTCACATGTCCCCAAAGGACACATGCAAGTACATTCAAAGGCTGTGAGAGAAATGAAATGTGATGACAGCTGAATTAACGCTGATGGTTGACATTTGAGGATATTTACATGTTGGGCTTTGACAGCCAGTGGACTTTCCCAAAATATTCTTGTATTGTGATTGTTTACTTAACTTTTATTCTTTCTTGATAGACATTTTTAATTAAAAATTAGAAATATACATTTACGGTCTTATTTTTTTAAGGTATATTTTTATTATAAAATTAGAAAGAGAGAGAAAGAATAAGCTCACCCTAGTCCAAACACAACCACTGTTAATATTTGGGGGTAACTGCTTCGGTCAAGGGCATTGCCTTTCTGCACCAGCCCAAGGTCACGGCCACAGGCCTTATGTGGTGATGGCCAGAGAAAAGGCGAGAGCACAGGAGTTTAGAGATGAAAAACAGATTTTCTTCTGCAACTGCTGATCAGTTTTCTGCCTTCAATTTAATATAACATTTGTGGCCAAGGGATAGTTGCTTGGTTAATTTTTCTGTGGCTGTTCCCATGGACAGGAACACAGCGTAGTGGGAAGACAGCGAGCTCGAGCTCAAGTCTCCGCCTGACCCTTAGTGACTCTGTGACCTTGAGAAGGTTACTTATACACTCTTAGCCTTGATTTGCTTCTGTGTAAGATGGAATTAATAATGCCTATTTTATGTGGCAATTGGGAGACTACTATAACACAGTAAAATGCCAGGCACATAGTACACCCACCTGTTTTTTAAGATTCTAAAAGAAATTTATTATCTCTGTACAATTTTCCCCATTTGTCTTTCCACTTTTACATTTTATGTTTCATTACGGCATTTTAAAGAAGTATGTTTCTGTATTTGGTACCTAGAGAAAGAATTGCTGTTCTTAACATGGTGTAGCTGCTCTTCACTAAGTTATTTGTTTTTGGTCATGGAAATCCCCTCTCTAAATTTCAGATCTGTGCAAATACAACCCCAAACATGTGGATTAGTAACTCTAGGTGTCAGAAAACAGGGGCCATTAAGCCAAGTTTCAGCTGCTCCTTCATTTCAAGAAAAGGAAGAGCATTACTAAATTACAATTTGAATATGACTTTTTCCCTAGATGTTAGCAAAATGGAGCTCCTCTTAGTAGTTGCTGGTAGAAAGAATATCACCTATGCTCTAATTTATATTTGTCTCTCCCTTTTAAATATGTCCTCAAAACTGAGTGATGAGTAAAGAGTATCAATAAACTATTGAGAAAATAAGGCCAGTAAATGAAATTTTATTTTCACCTGAGAGAGTTCATGTTATCAACTCATTCCAAATGTAAACCTCATATATGATGAGATCAGATGTCAGTTGTGAAGTCAATTATTTAGGTGTGGTAGAGCAATAAATGAAGTATCTGAACTTCGAAGAGCTATGGTAGCATGATTATTCAGAACCATTTAGAAGACTCAATATTTGCCATTATTATCTTTATTCCTTAATTTTTAATTTTAATTTCTGAATTAAATGTGATACACACACAAACAGAATATTATTTGAATTTCTGAATTGCCTGTCACCAAGTCAAGTCCCAGGGGTCCTCAAAAACCAACCAAGATAGGATGCTTTTCTTAAGACCTAGGAGTGAGCAGTGGTCACTGAACACAAACGCTTAGTGCAGTAAAAGTGGCTTTGACCAAATTAAAATTGTGATGAATCTTTAGAGAAGTTAACCGTCATGACCTGTAATATATATACCCAGGCTTAAACCTGAACTATTCACAAGTCCCAATGGTCACATACTTTCCTAGTATTTATTCAAAAGAGAGAAAATGTTAAAGTTCTTCTTTCCAGGAAGCATCACACGCCCTGCATGAGTTGATGGGAAGGGATGTTCGGCAATGGTACTGAAAAGGCAAGACCCCTGCAAGGCCGAGTCAGCAGCAGCGTGGCGGCCACACCGGACGCTGACACGGGGCAGGCGGGTCTCATGTCTGGACCCAGCCATTGGCTGTAACGTTTCCACACAGATGCCTGTCCTCAGTAAGTAAAGTTTCTTGGTGTCCACGGTTTGCTTCTATAATTTTGAGGACTTCTTTTTTTAAAATTGATCATTATACTTTAATTTTATTAGAATGAAAAAGAACATTCCAATGCTATATGAAAATGATTCACCTTTAGACATTTCTACCATAATATGTCACACCAAACGACTTTTTCCAGTTTTATTGAGATGTTATCAACATGTAACATATGTAAGTTTAAGGTGTACAAAGTGAGAATTTAATACAGGTATATATTGCAAATTGATTGTCACAATAAACTTAGTTATTAACCTTTCCATCAACTCATCTAATTACCAGTTTTTTGTGTGTGTGTGGTGATAACATTTAAGATCTACACTCTCAGGAATTTTCAAGTATATAATATAGTATTGTTAATTTTAGTCACCATGCTGTACATTAGCTCCCCAGAACTTACTCACCTGATACCTAGGAGTTTCTACCCTTTGGTCAACATCTCCCCATTTCCCCTACGTCCCACCTCCTGGCAACTGCCATTCTACTCTTAGTTCCTATGACTTTGGCTTTTTTAGTTTGTACCTACAAGTGAGAACATAAGTATTTTTCTGACTTATCTCACTTGGCCTAATGCTCTTAAGACCCATTCATGTTGTCACACATAGCAGATTTCCTTCCTTTTGCTGGTTGAATAATATTCCATTTGTATGTACATGTCACATTTTCTTAATCCATTCATCCATCAATGGACACTTAGATTGCTTCTGTGTCTTGGCTACTGTGAGTAAAGCTGCAGCGAGGGTGGGATGCAGGCATCTCTTCAATGTCGTGTCTGGGCCTCTGACTGTTTGGATCCCTAAGGGAAGGAAAGACTGTTTTCCTCCCCCTAGGGTTCTTTGGGAGCTGAAGTGGTGGACTCCACAAAAGAGGCCCCAGTGTTTTTAGGAACTTAATCTTCGGAGTTTAGAACATTATTGTTAATTGTCTCTCCAGGAACATCCTAGGTCTCTCTGGAGTTGGCAAAGCTTGCCTAAATGATCAAGGGCCCTGCAGGGCCCTGCGATGACACTAAGTATCCCAACTGTCCATGCCCCTTGAGGCTTTTCTCCAGAGATCCTCATCTGGAATATCTTCTCCCATAAGGCTAACTCATGAAGTAGGATGTGAATTCATTAATGACTTATGATGAACACGCCCTAAGGGATATGGTATAGGACAAAGAAGGGGAGGTCTGGAAATGTCTGGAACACAGCTGTTGTGGGCGGAGAAGACCCTGTATCAGCAAAAGGAAAGGGTGGTCTCCCCAGTGAAAAATTCCCTGTTTGTCAGGAGCATCTCTACCACCCCTATTATCAGTCTCACAGATCATTCACTCCACACAGCCTTTCGGGATTCTTCCCTTTCCACACCTGAGCTAAGTTCCTTTAAGCCAGTGACAGTCTCCCGAGTGGCTGCCTTTTCCTCGTATCCTATAACTCTCTCTTATAAAGATGAATATGAGTTGAAATTTTATAAAGCTGCTGTAACATTTCTCTCTCACTCTCCTACTCCACATTTGCAGTGACACTTGGGTCATTTTTGTCTCAGCGTAATGCATGGTCTTGCCATCCATAATGCAAAGGCAACTATGAATGAGATGAGCATTAAGCACATTAATTTTCAATGCTATTAAGGCCATTGAGAATACTGGCAGGCCTGTTACTTCATTTTTCTACAGATGTCTTAGTAACAGTGCCCATGGTGATCTCCGGTCATGAAGACAATGTGAAGCCTTCCCAGGCAAAAGCTGTGATGGATGTGAACAGGAGGTGACGTTCACAGAGGCTGAATTGAATCATTAAAGTTAAATTATGCAGGCTCCAGTGTGCCAGATGGCACGGGTAAGCATGAGATGCTGCACAATGAAAGAGGACACTTTGCTGCCCACCTAGTTGTATACAGGTCATTAATTTGAAAATCAAAAAGAAAGAGAAATTGGGAATTTCTGTCTCGATCTATTTCTCTTCTTCCCTTTAGTGGGAGTGGTAGGAGCAAAATAACCTGAAGCTCTAGAAAATTGTAAACCCATCTTGATTTAAGTGTAAAGAAATGACTAGAAAGGTTTAAAGAAGCCAAAAGTAAAGAGCCTCTAATTAAAGGAGTCATTTCAGAACAAGCCTTGGAAACACTTAGCATATTCTTTTAATTATTTATCCCAAGGATGGTATGAAAATAAACCTATCTACCTAATGGCAGAAGGCCAGGAGCTGGGCTGTGCATCATGTTTTCTTTAGTTCTTGGTGCTAGTGCTTCAGTTTCCTCCAATACCCTTGTTTGTTTCTCCCCATTGTTGCCTCTGGGATTCCCTATGAACTCCTTCTTAAATAGAGTCTGTGTCTTATAGCTCTCTTAGTTGTAATCCACCATGATTCTAATGGATCCCTGTTGATATTAAGATGTTGGGGAGGGGAAGCATTCCATCATCTCATGATTAAATCTCAGTCTTCTAGTGGGCCAAAGTCCCTGGGCTTTGACATTCAGAAGTGGTTTTTGGCCATTTTTTTTTCTTCCGTTATGTGATACAAGAAGGCTGGAGGGTCCTAGAGTTGTCCAACTGTCCTTTCTGGTAAAGTAGTTTGCCCTGGGTGATGGATCTTTGTCACGGATAACACTTTGTGTGTATTTCAAAATGCTTACTTTTCCTCTGGGCATAATTCAAAGGGTTACTTTTCTCCTCCGTCTTCCTGAAACAGGAACGGATTTTCCTCTGATCTTTATCAGGAGAAACTGGTAGGACCCCTGGAGGCAAACCCCACAAAAGCATAACCCACCACCACCACCACCAGTAAGACTAAACCTCCCCCCAGGAGTTTTTAATTCTCAAGCCAGTCCACACTCAGTCTCCAGCAATATGTCAAAATTATTATTTAAGGGTTCCTACTAGTTACTGACTCCAGCAGCTTCTACTCTCAGTAACTCGATCTTGGCTATAATTTTCTTTATTTACCTATCTCTCGAGTCTTGTGGAAGCAGTTTGTCTTATAACTTCAATTCTCTGATGGATCTAACAAAGGTCACTTATTTTCCATTTGTTTACCTTTTTTCTTGTTGTGAGAATGGGAGTGATGATATCATCTTAACTTAATTACCTCTGTAGAGACCCTATCTCCAAATATAGTCACATTCTGAAGTGCTAGGGGTTAGGACTTCAATATTTTGGGGGGCAAAGTAGCAGTGCTATAAGCAGGGAGAGAAAGATCATTTTTTTAAATGCTCACAATATTTGAGGCGCTTTATATACATTATGTCATCCTCACTAAGTCTTATGAAGTAGGGGCTACTATTTCTGATTTATAGACAAGGAGAGTGAAACAAGTCATGCAGTTTGGAAGTGGTAGGGCCAAGATGAACATCTGGCTCTGTCTAGCTCCAGGTCCATGTTCAGTCCACCATATCACATTACTGACCTTTGCTTTATGTCCCAAACTCTTCACTCCTCTGTGTCCTGCCCCTTTTAGTCCTTCTACTGAGTGACTTGTCCTTTTGGTACCATTGCCCACTCCCCAGGCCAAATAGTCAATCAATCAATAGAAATAAAGGTGGCTTGTCATTAGAATGTATAACAGGCTCTTGTCCTAGAGTAACCCAAAGCCTCGGCCCTTCCTAACAGCCTCTAGATTAGGATACCTCAGTAACTAGAGCAGGGCATTTTCTAGGGCAGTTTCCTTGGATATATTGTCTCAGCTTGAGATGCTCCAGGCATCGCTGAAAGCAATCCAGTGCTCAGGGGCCTGGAGCCATGGTCTGAGGCAGTCACTGTAGGAATGCTTGCTATCCCTAGGCCCTGTGGCCTAGAAATACCTCTTCTGAGTTGAGCACATTCCTGGCAACTAGGACTCATGGCAAAATAATCCTGGAGTACAGGCCTATCATAAGCCAAACACATTGTGAAACATTTGCATTGCTTCTTTTGAAACCCACAAATAGGAGGAGCCTGAATGTAGGCAGAGGAGACAGCTGTCTCAGGGATGATTTCAGGACACCCAGGAAAATGTACTTGGTTAGAGTACCAGATACTGCTTTTGTGTTTTGTGGGGCTCTTTTTCTTTTTAATGCCTAATTTTCCCACTCTATTATTGTGACATAAAATATTTTTATATTATTGGGCGATTAAATCATAGTCTATTTACAGTTCTCAGACTAAATGCAAGCAATTGCTCCCTTAGAATTCCCCCATTTGCAAATGAGTTGTGTTGATCTGCAAAGGGTCAGAGCTGTTTCCACCACCTGATTAGCACTGATGCTGACACAAAGCAAACAGGAGTCATTGGACTTCAGTCTTCAGCTCCGTCACACACAAACACATGCATTATTTCATATCTGTTTACACAGGCAGTCCTCCCAGTGGATCTGCTTCAACTTAAGGAGACATTCTCAGTGTTTCCACTAATGAGTAAATAATAGTCAATAAAACTTGGGTATTGGCCTCTGCACAGAATAAATTACAAATATAGACAGAAATCATTAGAACTGGAAGGGGACTTAAAGATCATTTATTTCAATCCCCTGATTTTGTTGCTGAGAAAACCCAAGCTTAGTAAAATTAAGAGGTTCATCCAAGGCTCTGCAATAAGTTAATGACAGAACTAGACATTAACTTCAAGTCCTGGCCTCTGCCTACAACACTGCTTTCTACTAAACCTAGAATATATGAAAGCTCATACATGTGCTGACTATAAATTATCTCCGCTTGCCTCCAAAATTGAATTTTTTTTAACAAAAGCACTGTTTTTTAAGACTAAAAATAAGTCAGGAAAAACCTGTGTCTTAGTTTTTAGAGGCATTCAAGTAACTTCTGCTAGCTTCAAAAAGAGGAAATGTGATATTTAAAATAGCATACTAAAATATCACCAATTTCCTAGGTTTTGTTCCAACTTAGAGTAAATATTTTTAAACGTCTATGTGTAGTTCCTGTACATCTATGGTGTAGCTCTGCCTCTAAGCTGTCAGCTGAAAGAGAAAATACTGGGCAGTAAATGCAGTGCCAAAGTCAGGGTCATTTAGGGAAATGCCCTAAAATGTTCTGAAGGGACACTGTCAAGTATTACAGACCTAGAGTTAGATCTGCTTTGGTTCATGGGCTCACACTGACACAAATTGTGTTGCTGCTCTTCGACAAGATTCATCTGACCTTCAGAGAGGCAGCACCATTCTTGGGAGCAGGTGCATATTAGGATGCAAAGGACTTTTCTCAAATCCTGCCATTTGGGGCCTTCCTCATGGCACCTGAAAATGAGGACTTAGCCCCTCGTACTTTAGCTATTAGTTTGGCTCCCCTACCCTACTGATCACACATACTGACTAGTACCATCCTTCCCTATGTTCCTGTCCTCGCTCCCTTATTAAGATCGTAAAATGACCATTTTCAGGTACTTGTGCCCATTACAGGACCCAAGGCAGTGCTCTGCATGTGGTCCAGAAATATTTGTTGAATAAATAAATAAGTGCATGCTGCCTGAGATGAGAAATCATATCTGTTACAAACTAGTTGCAAAAGAAAATGCAACATATTTAATGTATTAAAGAATTTAAAAGATTAGTATGAAAGAAAATGATGTAATAAGTGTGTATAAACGGCCATTATTCTTATTAATCATGCTTTTCTGCCCAACTGGTCAACATTTCTATTGTTTTTGTATCTTGGCTTATGTTAGTGAATATCATTGACACTGTAGATGTTTATAGCAATGCCTAAAGCTATCATGCTTCTAATGTGGCAAGAGAAACTGAAATAGTCCAAGTTTCTTAATTTACAGGTAGGGCAATCTAGGCCTTGTAATTGTATTTGATCAAGGTCAAAAAGCATTTATCGAAAACATCTACATCTGTGATAAATGTCAAATAGGGACTTAAAAACATACTTGTGAGCTATAAAAATGCAGGCAGCTGCCCACACCTCTGATTTTTTGTTTTGTTTTTTGGCCTCTATGCTAAGTTAACTTTCAGAAAACAATACAAAATGCAACTGGAGAGGTTAAAGATCCTACATATATGTACCATTAGCCTAACTTTGTGAAGAATGTTCTAGTTTAGACTAAAAGGGCTTAAATATTGACACAGATTATCAAGCTTGGGGAAGAAGGAAACAGAAAGGGCTGGTCCTGGTATTTAATTCCTCATAATGTTGTCGATTTTTTTAAAACTAAAAAAATAAAAGAATGAACAGGCCATTGCAGGCAATGTTGATTATAAAAAGCTTATCACTTGGAAAAAATGAGTCTTAAAGAATTAAAATATACAAATTTTGAATGACTGAATAGTGAATGGATAAAAGACTTTTCTACATGCATATAAAACAGACTTTAATTATTTTAGTCACACTTTAAATGAAAAACACAGACATTCATATCTATTTTGTTAGGTGATAAAACACAATTAAGCTTTTGGTTTTAAAAACCTCGAACCCTGATTTCTTCATTAGTGCAGTTTTCATCACAGCTCACTAGCTTTCTATTCTCTCTCCCCACAGTGGGCCGCAGCTTCTCTATTTCTAGTAAATCTATTCATTTTCAGGCCCCTGCTCTTCTCCGGGATGCCTGATAAAGCATATTAATCCTTCAAGTCCAGCTCAAACGTCCTCTCCCCTGGGGAACCTTCCCTAATCCCCATGTAAACGTTACTCTTCCTTCATTGCACTGCCACAGATTTCTTACCCTCCTGGCTGGCTTTTACCTAGAACCCAAGTCCCCTCCCTTATAAATTCCTCACCGGCTCCCATCGCTCTAAGCTCGGTCGTTACCCCAGATGTAAGTCCCGACTCTGGGCTTCCTCTCTCACCACCATCGCCCTCAACTGCTTTTTACCTTCTCTGTCCCTCTTTCTCAGATCCTTGTACTGTGCACTCCGGAAGCCACAGTGATGTAGCTTTGATGATATTTTGATTATGAATCAACAAAAGAAATCTTTTTCTTTTCAGAAAACACATGAAATATGTTTTACAGAACAGTGTGCAATGCATTCTGTGTCTTCCATTCCTTTTTTAAAAACTGGTTGTGTGACAATTACATACCCACATACAAAAAATAAAGCTATACCCCTATCTTATACCATGCACAACATTTAATTCAGAATGAATCATAGACTTAAATATAACAGCGAAAACTATAACGCTTCTTGAAGAAAGCAGGCAAAAATCTTTGTGACCTTGGGTTGGGCAAAGAGTTGTTAGATAAACTACCAAAAGCAAAATCCATAAAGGAAAAATTGATAAATTGGATTCCATTAAAAACTTCTGTGCTTCTAAAGACACCATTAAGAAAATGAAAAGACAAGCCACAGACTGGAAAAAATATTTACTAATCTTATATCTGATAAAGGAATATATCACAGACTCTCATAACTCAAGAATGAGAAGATAAACAGCCCAATTAAAGATGCACAGAAGAGTTGAAGATATATGAATGGTCAATAAGCAAATGAAAATATGCTCAACGACATTAGTCATTAGGGAAATTAGAAACCACAGTGAGATACTGCTACACACCCACGAGAAAAGTTATAATTAGAAATACACACCACCAGCTGGAGAGTGTGGAGCAGCCGAAACACTCAGACATTGCTGCTGGGAGTGTAAAATGGTACAGCCATTTTGAAAAACAATTTAGCAGTTTCTAAAAGTAAAACCTAAGCTTTTCATATGACATAGCCAGTCTACTCCTAGAGATACATCCAAGAGAAATGAAGGCATGTCCACCCAAAAACTAACACACAAATGTTTATAGTAGCATTATTTATATTAGCCCCAAAATGGAAACAATCCAAATGTCCATCAACTGGTGAAGGGACCATTCAGCAACAAAAAAGGAACAAACTATTGCTACCTGCTCAGCATGATGACCCTCAAAAACACTATGCTAAGTGAAAGAAGCCAGACCCAAAAAACTATGTATTATGGTTCCATTATGTGACGTTTCCAAGGCTGGCAAATAAAAGGAGACAAAGCAGATCAGTGGTTGCCTAGGGCTGGGGATGGAAACAGAGATGAACAACAAATGGCACAAGGAAACTTGCTATGATGTTGGAAATGTTCTAACTGGGCTGTGGTGATGGCTTTATAACTATAAATTTACTAAAATTCATTGGATTGTACACTTATAATAGGTGGATTTTATAGTATGTAAATTATACTTTATTAAAGCTGCTTTAAAATTTTTATTTTATTTTATATATATCTTTATTGATTTCAGAGAGAGGAAAGGAGAGGGAGAGAGAGACAGAGAGAAACATCAATGATGAGAGAGTCATTGGGGATGGAGCCCGAAGCCCGGGCATGTGCCCTGATTGGGAATTGAACCCGGATCGCCTGGATCCTAGGTCGATGCTCAACCGCTGAGCCACACCCAGCCGGGCAAAGCTGCTTTAACATTTTTAAATGATGCTGGTTAAAACTCACTAAGTTGATTACTTGGCCCATTACTGAGTCCCGATTGTAGAAAACATTGCCCTACTGTATGGTAAACCAACTCCTCTAGGTCCTCGAACTTCTCCACTTCTTTCCTTAACTGGAACCAGGGCATCCGGTTTATTGCCCAATGTCATGTCCAGATCTCCCCCAAAGAGGGACTTACACCCTGACAAGGGTTTTCCCCTCCTCTATTGCTTTAGATCGTCAGTGGCCAAGTTCTCTAATGACACTTCCTCAAACTGTTCCCTTCTCTCTGCTTCTACTTCTTGGTCTTAGTTCCGGCCACTATCATCTCTAGCCTTGATTATTAAAACATCCTCTGTTGAGTCCTTTGACTCGAATCTTGCCACTTTGCAACAGACAGGCCTTTCTCAAGCACAATCTTGTCATGCTAGCCCTTGTTTAAACATTTTAATGGCTTCTAGTGCCCACAGGATGAAGTAGTAAGTCCTTAACAAGGCAAGCAGAGTGCCTCGCTGACAACAAATGATCAGTAAAATTTGTTGAAAGAATGAATACGCCTCGTGGCAGTGATTTTTTCTTTAATTGCATTATGTTTATTTGTATGTATGCCTGTCTCCCCTAGAAAATGAACAGTCCTCTAGCACAGAGCTTTATGTGTTTATATTCATTTGTCGTCCCCAACACAGTGTACCCTACACTGTAGGAATCTGCGATGCATTTGTGAGTAAACGAATGGAGGGGGGCTTTTCAAAGAACTGTAGTAGGGACCCAAGTGTTTCTGGCTCTCCAGGAAGTCTTGGCTTTGGTTTAACCAGCAAAGCAAACAAGAGTCTCTTGGTACAATATGCAAACTCACCAAATGTTCTCTCTGCCTCCCTGGAATCTGCCTGAGGGCTCATCAGCCAGAGCTTTGACTTAGGAGCTGGGTTAGCTGGGTTCTGGACCCCAGTCAGCAGCCTCCCCCTGCCAGGCGCTCTTCCAGAGAGGGGGAAGGACACATCTGACATTTACATCAGAGACTGGAAGGATTCAATTCACGAGTGAGGCAATAGTTTTGATCTCCAATGCCTCTAGAAAGGCTTAGCACCTTTCATTATCAAGGCTGGCGAAGCGACAGATTTGTCCCGTGGACACAGCACAGGGAAGCTTCTCACTGTCCTGTCCTTTCTGCCAACTGGAGAATCGACTGGCAAAGTGCATCTCATGGCTCGGTGCCAGGACAGAGCTGGGCACCTTCCTGCACTGCTCGGCTGCCTGTGTCTAAAAGATCATATTAATGTGATTCTGAAAGCGCTGTTTCATTTTCCAGGAGAGCTGGCATGTTTCAGAAGAATGGATAACTTCCTTTTTTTACTAAAGCTCTTACTGGGGGGGGGAGGGAATCACCAAGTTCGCATTCAGCCAAATTAAGTATATCCTCTGTTAGGAAAGGATAGGATTCTTATAAAGGACTTGACATGTGGGCCATCTTGACACTTAGCTTGGCCTTCAAAGCTGGACTAAAGTAGATCGTGTTCTTCAGAAAGATAAAGCATAAAGCAAAATAAGCCAGAACAAAAATCTTCATTAAACCGACTTTTCAGAAGGAACCAGTTTTAAGTATTAAATTACCATTTGGGTTATGTTTTTAAATATTTTAAGATATGTTCGTGGTTAAATTTCTCTGCACATCCTGTTCTACCTTCTCCTTGGTTTTGCTTCATTCTGGAAACTGTTCTCTCCCTGCTCTCCTCCTGGCTCACGGCTCTCTCCCTTCTGTGTGCTGTTTCCTCCGGGAGACCTGTCCCTAAAACTTGAACCATCACATAATACTTTTCTGGAGAACTATTTATTGCATTTTAAGCAAAGGTTGTCAACTGAGGCAAGAGTTAGGGGGGAAGGAAGCACGGAAGAATCTTAAGTGTCATTTTAAAAGAATGTTACAGTATATTTTGAAATAAAAGAAAAAACTATTAATACTAGTGTAAGGATATGAAAAAGAAATAATCATATTTTGGATATTATAAATAACGTTTCAAGAAACAAAGGGGTGCACATGTCTTCAAAAAAAAAAAAAAAAAAAAGAAAGAAACAATCTTCTCGAGAGAGCAGGAGCTACCTTTCTCGGGCCCACCCTCTGTGTCAGAATCTCTAGGTGCAAGCCTTTTTTTTTTTAATTGAGAAAACCTAACATGGAGTCTACGCCACAAAGTGTACCTAATAGGTAATACTTTACATGTGTAAAGTTCTTACAAGTTTACAAAGGGCTCACACTCTGTTTTTATTTGGTCCCTATTTCAGCCTCAGAGGCGGGATCAGAATTATCTCCATCTTAGGCAAAGAGAGCTGAGCGTCAGAGAAGTTGAACAACACCTGTAACCACACTTTTGTGGTAAGGGGGAGACCCAGGCTGGGATCTATATTTCCTTTGCTTTCCTTTGTACTATGCCATTGAAGGGGATCAGAATATTCCACCCCCAAATATGCCACTTTGGGATGGCGATTACTCTAAGGTGAAGGCAACTGAGAAACAGCAGACAGGAGGAACTCTGCTCTCCTCCTTTCTGCCTAAAAACAAAGCATAAATTTCCCTTTGCAAAGGTGTCCTCCCGCCTTTCCCCCATGCTAGGAAGAGGAGATGACCCTTGTCACTGGAGAAAGCACTGACTTGAGTCTGCGTAACATCCTTGCAAACAACCTTCATCATTTGTCACCTCCCATAGTCTTACCTTCCCACAACTTACTGCCCTGGAAGCCCAAACCCCTTTACCTTGTTACTTCTCCACCATTTATCACCTTTTGTTAGCATGGCACATAAGCTCCCAGGGCCAAGCCCTTCTGGGGGGCTTTACTTCTTCTCTGTGGGGCCCCCCACGTGCATATGAAATAAACCCGCTCCTTTGTTAACCTGCCTTTTGTGAGTTTAACTCACAGCGCCCAGCTGCACGGTTGGCCCAGGAGGGCGCAGGGAAAGCGTTTCCTCCCTTAAACGTGGCCTCTCACTTTCCATGGCTTGTGCCTCCAAATGTCTTGAGATCTTTTCCTCCAGCCTTCCCATTGTGTCTAGTAGATGGATGGATGGATGGATTTATTACAAAAGGAATTTAAGTTTAACACCCAGCCATTGCAAGATTGAAACTAGAGGAATACATATTTTTGCTTCCCTAATACCTTGTTAATATTTGTTAAAGTAAGAAATACATAGAAACCCTGTATTCATGATTTGATACAGTTTGAAAGATTCAGGAGACGGATTTTGATCAAATCCATTGGACATTATTGTTTAATTGTTCAATTATTGCCACTGAACATTATTGTTCATGATTTTCAATGAACACTCACTGTTCCTTGGAAATTATTTTTCTTCTCAGTACACATTCGAGTATGCTTATTTGTACTTTAAATATGCTTCTCGAATGAAAACTAACATGGTCTTGGATAAAGACATGAAAACAACTAGCCATCAGTTATTATTTTTTCACTTAAATATAGATTTCCTTTCTCTGTATGAAAGGGACAAGATGGGGCAAAGACTCTGGGCTAAGAATTATCTGACGCTTTGTGGGAAAGTGGGCTCCTGGGCAGTCCAGGGGCCTTCGCGTGGCTGTAGAAACAGTTGATTCACGCGGGGCCTTTGCCTCCAGATCACTATTTCACTGAATCTGGAGTATTCCAAGCTAATCTAAGTTCTTTGCTGAGGCCAAGCAAAGCGGGTCTCATCAGCTCTTGCTAATGAGGACAAAGTAAACAACGCTCGCCGTTAATCTTTGCCACGTTCCCGCATCGCCCTGGGAAACAGCACGTGCATAGCACACGATACGTGTTTGTTGACAGTTGGGAGCCAAGTACATTTTAAGATTTTTGAAAGTAAAATTTTTAAGTAAATAGTTTTTTCCATAAATTTCCAGCCCCATGAAGAATTTAAATACTTGATTATTGAGAGTCTGCTGTTTAACAGGAGCTTTCAAGTGCATTATTTTATCTTTGCTCAATTATTACAATAACTTTAGGCTTTGCCACAACACCACACTATTTTTAACTACCACTGATTGACACAGAAAGGGCAGGCATATTTTTTTCAATGAAAAACATTTAAAAGAGCACCATAAGTTTTTTTATTGACTTATTTGACAAGAGTGCCATCAAGGAAAAAAATCAGAACCTCATGATTTTTTAAATATGAAAATTATCTTTATTAGAGCCATTAGTGCAAATAAAAATTGTCAAATTAAATCCTTTGTCCCTAAAGGGGATCTTCTATTTCAAATGTCCTACATTTATTGCATACTAGTTATTTTATCTCAGAGCTGGATGAATTGTAGGAATTGCACGCTAATTATTTTGAGCTTTGACAGATAAACTTATGCAAGTTCCCTAGTGTACAAGCCTCTAATTTTTCTCTCTAAATATTTTAAAGACTTAACATTAATGTTTAGAAAGGTTTTTCAAATGTCATCTTTAAGTACTTTCTCCCCAAGGACTACTTTTTTTTTCTTTTTTTCACCAATTAACCAATCTAATGGCTTCTGGCCAAAATAAACTCTAGCAAAATTACACTTGTGTATTTACCATGATGCAGTTATTTAAACACTTGGATTCCAGGAAATGAAATTTTAAAACATGTTTAGGTAAATACTTTTTAACATTATCCAAGTGGGTCTGTTAACTTGATTTACAAAATTGTTAGCAATTTTTGATGTAAAACAAACTTTCATTTCAGCAGAAGGCTATTGCACCAGTGTCTTAAAAATAGCTCCTACAATTTTGCTTATCCCTGGAGAAATTTTAAATCGGCCTAAATCATTAATATACAGCTATTTCGCAGGGCCATAGGCGGCACAACCGAACTCCAAACACTAAATTTGGAGTCAGATTTCCTGAGTTTGAACAGGAACTTTAGTTGCAACTGAGATTCTTTGGCATAACTGAGAAGTGATACCCATTTTACAGAACTGTTTCAAGCTTCAACTTGATAATCTACATGAAAACTCCTCATAAATAGACGTTCGAAAATTATTTGCTTTACTTAGGATGAGAGTATTCACAGCGGTGACTGAGCCAACGAAAGTCAGCTGTAGCAACTGGCAAAATAAGCCTGGAGCTCATTCTTTGCCTTTGCCCTTGTGTTGGGATTTCTGCTTTGCCTCAGAATAAATCAGAGCCTGTTCACCCCCGAGCAGCTGCTGCCCCACCCCCTTGCCAACCGCTGGAGCCCCCCCTGTGTGCTGGCCTAGCTGGGTGTTCAGTGGTCCTGCCTGTGGCTAACTCTTCTCACTCCCACTTCATTCTGGCTTTTTCTTACCTGCATTTTCAAATCACAGGTGAGCCTTGAATGAGAGTGTCAGAGGCACCAACCAATCCCATTAGTTGAAAATCTGCATCAATCACAGTCAAAATGATTTGTGACCCTACAGTGTGCCCTTCGCATCCATAAATTCAACCAACTGTGGATCAAATACAGTATTTTCCATGCAAGGTTGGGACTCTGCGACTGGGAATTCACAGTTGGGAATGCAAAAATACTGTTTTCCATCCTGGGTTGGTTGAATCACCTGATAAAAAACCCAGGGATGCAAAGGGCCAACTGTATTTATTGGGGGGGGAATAATTCATGTAGGAATGTACAGTACAGCATAGGGAATGTAATTGATAATATTGTAATAACTATGCCTGGTATCAGATGGGTACTAGACTTATCGGGGTTATATAATGTTATAACTTATATGTTATATAATGTTTAATCACTATACTGTACACCTGAAACTAATATAATATTGCATATCAACTGTAATTGAAAAAGTAAAAAAAATTTTTTTTAAAAATCCATGTATAAGTGGACCCACACAATTCACTCCCATGTTGTTCAAGGATCAACTGTAGTTCATTTATGTAAAAGTACTTCTTTTCCATGGCTTTTATAATTGATTCCCCTGGTAATATTTTTGTTGTGATTGCAAAAAAAAAAGGTACTGTAAGATAATCACTTATTAAATAATACACTTTAGTACCAAATCACATACCAAAAATAAAAAGATGATACAATTATTTTTTCAACACCAAACACGTAGACAGAAAGAAGGCAGCACACCACGCCTGTGGCCATTTTCCCTCAGGCCGCGTTTCTGAACTTCCTCTCTAGGCCTCTACTTCCCCTCTCCGTTTCAGGTGTTCTCAAACCTGCTGCAGAACTGACATTAAATTTGGAGCTGTGTGGGGAGTTCTGATTCTAAGCACCTCCAGAAACTAGGGCTGTCCCCAGCAACTTGCCCATCCTGAGTCCTGGGGAAGAGCTGGATGGTCCTAATTCTCCAAGGAATTCAGGTAGCTCTCAGCTGCCCTGGGGGGTGGTTCAAGGTTTCCTTCATCAGCCTCCACAGGCAAATCAATAAGGTGGTCCCAAATCAATCGTATTGTTTTGATTCAGGTGGGCTGGGCACACTAGAATTACTATCAATAACCAAGACCCTAACTCAGATGCAGGAGACAAGGCTCAGACCAGGGGGGGAGCCTAAGACCTGCCAATGGCAATTGTCCTGGGTGGGGTTTTTTGCTGTTTGTTGGTTTTTGCTGGACACCTGTGAGGTATTAGGAATTATGTGGCATGTGAGGGCTTATGAAGTAGAGAAAAGGGAAATGAGCTATGGAAATAAAGTGGTTAAAAATAAGATTGTGACACTTGATGGCAAAGGAAAGGGACAGCCATCTGCTCAGCAGATATGCAAAAAAGAAGATTCAATCCTCACTGTGAAAACCTCGTGAACAAGAGGAAAGCCCATGAATATAAGAAATGCGACAAGGTGCAAGCTGACAAGTGCAGAGTGGCCATAGCAGGGCCTCCAGGAGCAGAGCTGGCCTAAGGCCAGGCTTAACTCACTGGCAGGACCACGAGAGAAAGCTAAGGGTGCGCCTTCCCATCAAAGCTCACTGGGTGGCCCAGAAATAGAGCTACTGAAGCTAGCTCAGCTAGAGGAGACAGGACACTGAGAAGTGTCCCAGAATTGAGGTTGCTAAACAAAATATAACCCTGCCTTCCAGGGCCTGAAAAGCCCCCTAAAATAGAATTGCCATTCGTCAGTAGTGGTGTGGCCCCATCTCACTTGTCTCTGCCTGCCTCTCCCATTCTCCTCCCTCATCAGGCTTCTTCCTCGGCTTTGACCTGGTCTCCGCAATGCTCACTCTAAGGCCCAGGTTTCTAGTACCTTCCTCCTTCAAAGCTCTCTTGGACAGAAATCTGTACAAAACAGTTCAAATTTTGAGGGGGGAAAAAATGACTGGGAGAGCTCATTGTTCCAAACCAGGTAATACATGGCTGGCTCTCTGCTAGGGCTGCCTTTGGAGCTTATTTCTGGCCAATGAGTGTGGTGTCGTAGGGTACTTAGGGCTGCTCCTAGAAGTTATGAATAGGACAGGCATCATGGAACAAGGCTCTAGAGAGTAAACCTAGGTGATGTTGAGATAAACGGCAGCACATAAACATGATAAGAGAAGGGCACATGCATTCATTCCATGAACACGTGTCGAGATCTTCATGTGCCAAGCGCCATGCTCATGCTTCAAATTCAACCTCTAAAGAGCTTACCATCTTATTAAATTAATAAACTTATACACACCCATCTGCAAAAAAATAGGATAGATGCTTTAATAGAGGTTTGAATCAATTGCCATGTGGAAACAGAAAAAGGGAATTAATTCTTCCCGGGAAGCTCAGAGAGATCTTCAAAGGGTTGATATTACTACTAGATCTGGAAAAACTTACAAGATTTTTACAACAGATAAGTATAGAGAAGTCTTTTTTCAAAGCATTATGCTATTTGTTTCTCCTAAGAGTGCTGTGAGATATATTGAACAGATTATTTCTATTATATAAGTGAGAAAACAGAATTCTACAAAAGCTTAATTCATTGACCAGGACCACATACCCAATATGGGGTAAATCCCAGGCTAGGTCCGAAGTCTTCTGCTCCTAGTTCACTGCTTTTTCTATTTGTTAGGTTGTGTTATGTAGAGAGATGAAAGAATGGGCCTGTTCCATTGCCATTAGTAGCCCTTGTACTTTGATTTTTTTTAAATATGTTTCTATTGATTTTAGAGAGAGAGAGAAAAAAGCATCAGTTGACTGCCTCCCACACACAGCCTACTGGGAATCAAGCCCAAAACCTGGGCATTCCTGACTAGGAATTGAACTGGCGACCTTTTAGTGCACGGACGATGCTTAACCAACTGAGCCACACCAGCCAGGGCATGTACTATGATTTTAACCTGCCTTCCTAAGCTCAATCTCCATCACTTTCTTTGCAAAAACTCTTGTACTTAGAACATATATCTGTCCAAGTGTTGATGGGAAACTAATGACAACTCAAGTTGATTTAGGGAGAGTTTAATAAAGGGATTATTTACAGAGGTGTGAGTAGGATTTCAGGGAACCAACAGGGGACACTCTAGGATCCCAGAACTGGTAAGAGTAGGGATTCATCATCACCATTGTCACCACTAGGTGTGAAGGGCAAAATGGGAGTGGAGTTATCAGAACCAGAAAGGGTGGCATGGAAAAGCCACGTGGCAGGAACTGTGGCTTTCACAGTAGGTCAGCCAACCCATCCAACCACAACTTCACTATCTTCCAGCCTTAGGACATCCACAGTGCCTTCCATTGGCCAAACCCACTGGGAGTCAGAAGGCATGGAAACCCATAGATGAGATCCATACCAGGTCAGCTTGCCAGGGCAAGATCACGTCGGAGAAGGGCAGGCAGTGAGTCTGGGGAGGTGAACAAGAGCCACGCAGCACAGGGCATGAAGGGGGATATTCGGTGTGGGGGATGAGGCCTGGTTTTGGAGTTGTTTCACACTCCTTTCCCACTCACACACACCTCTGACATCACACACACCTCTGACGTCACACACACACCTGACATCACACACACACACACACACACACACACACACACACACACACACAGCATTTTCTTTTCTCCTTGCTTCTTGCTACTTCCTTTTGTATTTTGGAAACCTGACCACTCAAGTCACTGCCCTGGGTTTTCAGCCAGGAATTCACTCCAGGCCAATGGAGCCAACTCTGTTTCATCTCAGTCTCTTGGTCACTGCAAGTCCTGAACTGAACTTGAGGATGTGTCCTGCCAAGGTAAAGGATGAGTTGCAAAGAAAGCGCTTCTATGACTCCGCGGTGTTCCAAACCCTGCTCTTTTCAAGGACCTTCTTGGTACAGTCAGGGCGACTGCTCTATGGGATCATTTTGAGGAAAAAGCTTGGAGATCCAGGCTGAAGGTTTTCCTAAACTCTGACCGGATGAGCCAGTGACTCTATTGTACCAGCTGCAGTCAGTCTGCTCTCTTGTGCACTCGGCAGAGGGCTAAGGTGGGCCAACCTGGATGTGACAGATGAGTGTGTCATCACAGCCAAAAGAATGCTCTTGGAGGAGACTGGCTGGAACAATTCCTTTTTGTCTTTCTTTATGTAATCAGGGTGCCTGAAAGTTTATTTCTGTGCAGAAATAACTCCCTTTTTTTTTCACTAATGAATAAAGTTTGCCTGGATTTCCACTTTTGGAAAAGAAAAAAAAATCACAGGCATGTAAATTCTAGTTTTAATCCTATCCAGTAACATTTTTCTTCTCAGAGCCTAGATAGGAAAGTCACTTTTACTGTAAGGTAGAAACAGGGCAGTTTAAAAGTGGTAAGAGGGTGGTAATATTTCTTTTATATCATGAAGATTAATTTTACAAAATCTGATGTTTTAACTCATAACTATGTGCCCATTATTAAAGTGAACAAAATCTTATACTCAAGATGATACTAAAACTATGCATCTTAAATCAGAGCTCTCAGTTCATCAGTGAGCCCTCAGTTCTCAGTTCTCAGTTCATCAACAGGAAAGATGTTTCTAAGAATCGTTCGTTTGCAGTTTATTGTTGCGGGTCCCTGTCCTCCCCTGTTTGTTCATTGGGGCCCCGCAACGCCTCCAGCCAGTTTCTCAGTATCGGGAGGCTCCCCGCCCACACGGTCTCCATGACTTTGCCCAACCACTTCCATCTACTTTTTTAGTTTCCCTTTCACAAGCAGCCAGGCATTCAGTTGTCCAGGGACTATTTTATCCTAACCGATCACAAAGGAGTGCAGGGAGGGCTCCAGGTGGGTGCTGAGGTAGAAGGACAAACTTTCCACAACAGGACATTTTGCAGGAAGGGAGATTTTCAGGAGAAAGAAGTTAGTTAGTTTTTTGGAAATAAAATGTCTGTTCTTTTATCTTCCCCTATGCCTTGCCTTTTTAACTTCTTTTTTCTTGGATGAACTTTTGTAGAGCTGGGAAGAAATTTTTAGTAACTTTCTAATGTGTCAATTGGCAAAGCTAAAGGGCTTCATAAAATAATGGCTGTGCTCTAGTCCAGCAATTTTCAACCGGCGTGCCACAAGGATTTTTAAAACATGTGATATCTGGCTATTTGGTCAGGGGCACTGACCTTTTTTCCCTTAGACTGTCAAATAAAAAAAATGACAACAGCCAACACAACAACAGCCGTCCAGTGTAAATGAATCAAAATTGTACCTTTTTTTATAGATTGGAAATCATTGTTTTCTGATATGCGGCAGAATTTGAGTGATTAGTTTATGTGTGCCATGAGATGAGAAAGGCTGACTATCACTGCTCTAGTCTAATGATTTCTGGTATGTGAATGTATGAATGTCAGGTCAGATGTAGGCTAAGCCATGAACTGGGAAGTGTCTTCCTCTTCCATCTTCTCCCTAGGCTAGTATCTTGGGACATTTGTAATCCTGTCACTCCCAGCCAGCAGCATCCCATGGTCACAGCCTTTGCATTTTTGAACCCATCGAAACAACCAGCGCACTTGACTTCAACTCCCTCAGCAGCCAGCCTGAGGAAGCTAACTAGCTCTTGTGGACGTGAGCAGAGAGCTAAGTGGTAGCATGTGACTAATTCCAGGTAATGCATTCACACTTAAACTGGGACGTCTTGGAGATATTGCTCAAATAGACAAAAATTATTCTAATAGTAAGAATTTGGAGACCTTTGGCACATGATTGGGCAGTTGTGCCGTCAGTGGACAGTCCTTTGGGAAGCCTTCAACTCTTGCCATTTGGGCCTCACTGGTCCCTCTTTTGCATAGGGGTGAGCCGTCCAGTTTTACTGCAGGGCCACTGGATCTGGGGTCAGAAACCTCCAGACTTCAGATTCAAATGCAGAAGTTTGTGGTGCTTCGGATTTGTTTGTTTGGTCTTTGGAACACACAGGCCAGACGGCACTCAGCAAGATCTGAGCTTAGTGGCACTGCTGCTTGATGACTAATGCAATTAGACGGCCCTGGTGCTGGCGCGGCCCCACAACAACAATCCCTAGTGTCAAATGCGCTGCCAGACGCATTGCTCAAACCCTTGGAAGTGCTCTCCAGTACACATACTTCATCGCTGTGGCCAGTTCGTGGAAAATGACATGGCACTTGTGTGGGCGGAAGGTTCCTGTCACTTTTTGGGGTCAATCGATCCCATTGTCACCTTTTAAAGTCCACAGTGTCCTGATTTCCTCTCTTGTGGGCTAGAGGTATCTAAGTATTAGAAATATGATGAATTTTGGAGATATAATAATTTTTTCCCAAATAGCTTAGATTTTTATAGAACGGGCCTGATTTCAAATATCCTGTCCCACTGCCTTTTAAAGTACATTCTGTACTCATTACATTGGGTGCCAATTTTTACTTTAAATGTAGGTTACAGCATTCCTTCTATTCAGTTTATTAAAGAACACAACTAATCTGCCCAAGAGGATCATATGTATTGAGAAGGAAGTTAAGCCTTGTCACAAGCTAACTGAGCTCCAGCTCAGTTGAAGCCACATGTCCCAGGCAGGTCTCCAAGGGGCCACCAGGAGTTATTGGACCCTGAAGATCATCCCTGGATCCTAGGTTAACAATCTGCATTCTCACTGAACTGTGGGAAGAAGGGGTAGTTTGTCAGTTGTGGCCTTTTTACTTGAAAGGCACGATGTTTCCCAAACTAGCACATCTCCAGACCGTTGCTGTGCTTAGTCTGGCCAGGAGTTCACTGGCCAGTGGCTTCTGCTACAACTGTTGTGACTAAAACAACAGTTCAAGGCCCTCCATCATCTGATTACATTTTTGAATGGGAACCTAAACATGGTGCACACAGCTACCATCCTTTACCTGTAGGCCTGGAGAGAGGGAATGTTATTTACCTGTGGGGTGTGGAAGGCAGAAAATATTTTGACTTTCTGAATGCTTACAGTGCTATCAGCCAAGGGCACTGTCATCCAAAGATCGCAAATGCTCTGAAAAGTCAAGCAAACAAATGGACCTTCACATGTCGGGCTTTCTGTAATAATGTCCTTTGTGACTATGAAGAGTACCACAAAGTTCTAAGGAGGCCTGAGACTAACTTGGTATAAATGGAAAGGGAAAGGAAGGAGAGATGGGAGCGATGTTGAAAAGGATCTATCACAGAGGAATAAAGGGGAAGACTGGATCACAGGTTACTCCAAACCCAGCAATGGTGTCCATGGTAATAAACCTAGTTCCATTGTTCCATTGAATTGAGGCAATATTCACGCCACTGACGGAGGGAAGACTTTAGAAGGGCCTCTGCTAGGAAAAGGAGATGAATTGGGTTTCGAATTCATGGATTGTGAAACTATCTCTTAGATAATCAAAGTGGCACATGGATCTCAGTGGGAAGTCATAAAAGAATTCCTGTAAGGATGTAATCCTGAAGCCAAGGTAGTTGCTGACGACTCCAAGGAAGTGAGCCTGCCCAGGGCAAAGCTTTACTGCTATTACTCCTTAAATCCGAGGACCAGTTATAGTCCACATGGGAGGTCTGCCCAGCACTGAGAGATGTTAGAATAACAGAGCTGTGTACATAGCCTATCATACTTGATCAAATGGCATTTTATTATCAAAACTCTGTGAGGGAGCCATTTTTAAAATGTATTAACTTCTGCTCAACTTAAAAAATAAGTTCTCAACATTAATGGGATATTTCCAACTCCCAGCCTGAAGCACTTTGTAAATCAACCATAAACATAAGTTATGTCTTTCACCATTTCTGTTTCTAATCTGATATAGATGATCACACTCAATTACCTTGCGAAGTTGCACAGTTGTTATCTTGATTCTTAAGTGAGAAAACCAAGGACCACAGAAACTTGGTAGCTTGATCCAGATCAAATGATGAGTGGCAGAAATAGAACTGTTAGCGAGGACGTTTGATGCCAGTGTGGCACTCTTTGAGCTAAGTGATGAGAGGTCATGTTCAACGGCAATGCAGAGAAGGTGGGACCTCTTCCAAAAAGCCGAATGAACAAATGCCTGTCCTGCTAGATCTCTGAAAATAATCCTCAAGAGAAGTGGACTGTTGACTTTCCTCCGCTTCCTACATCCCACTGTGTGTGTGCACAAGCACACACATATACGCATGGCAAACCTCCCACAAAGGCCTGTCAAGGTCAGGAGGTGAATTATAGTCCATTATAGGTGCATAGGTGTGGGGTATATGTAAATTATGCTGCTAACATATTCATACTTAATAACCATAGGTGCCTCTCTATTTACAAACTTTGAACTCACAACTATCCATACAGATGAATGAAGTTACTTTTCAAAGCAAAAGCCCACCGTCCCTGCTCTTCACCATGGTTGTGCCCAGACATTTTAGTCTCGACTAAAGTTTGTGAATCTGTGGCCAATACATAAACTTAGGCAGGTAAAGGAAATGAATGAAGCGATACCAGGATGAAACAATAAAAAGTAATAACATTTGTGTTGGACCAGATAGTGTCTGACTCTGAAAACAGCCAAATCTCAGTTCTAGCTGATTGTTAGCATAAGAGTTTGGGGGCCCACTGTTGTAAGATTTTCAAGATGGTATGAAAATTCACATGAAAATCTTGATTTTTATGTGAAATTTCCTGGCTTTTAAATTTTGCAGCGAATTCACATTTTATAAAAGTACTTTGCAGACCAGACACACCCACATCTGCAAGCCAGATTATTTTGTAATTTTTTAGTTAGTTTATTAATATTATTAACTCTGTCATGTCCAAAAAGTACAAAGCTTTTGGAAACTGATAAAAGTGATAAGAAGAGGGCCAAGAAAGTCTGAAATTGTGAACTAATATCATCAATATGCTCTCTGGAGAAATATAATTTTACACAGATATGAATACATTAACTGATTTAAAAGTATTGCTTTGGATTCATGAACAGATGGATCTACAAACAGCTTTTAAGGACCTTATGTGTTCATCAAGACAGAAGCATAAACAACAAATAGTTACCTTGTAAATCTTGTTTTAAAAAGGATTCTCCTAACATGATTATAACAGGAATACTGCTCTGTGACTCCAGGGAGGTTGAAAATCTCTGGGATTTTTAAAAAATTGCATTATACATGAGCTTTGAAGGCAAGGCTTGTTGAGAAACAACAGTTGACCACTGAACAAGAGAGGGGCTTCAGGAAAGACATTGTGGTGAAAAAACAACACGGGGTTTGGAACCAGAAGACTTGGACTTTAGCCTTAGCTCTGTTACTAACACTTACCTGAGCTTGGGCAAGTCTTAGGGCATTTATGTGGTTCCATTTCATTTTCTATAGAGTCAGAATTAATAATCACTTTGATCAAAAAAATCACTGTATTCATTATAATAATGTAATGTAGTTTATAAATTATAAAGCCTAAATAAAGGTTTAAAATACTACTATTAAAATGAGAATGCAGATGATGTGGGAGGGGAGATTAAACATATTAGATAAAGCACAGAAAGCAGGAACCATTTGTACTCTGTAAATGAATTTTCTCTGGGCTCTTTTGAGATTGAAAGAGAAACAGACTTGTCAGGGACCTTACTGTTAAAGGCTCTAATTCCAAAAAATGTGAGGACTGCTGCATCCCACTAAGGCAGTTCCAGCACAGCTCTCCGGAGCTGGGACACTATGATCCTGGGTTGTGGTCTATAGCCATTTGCCCTTATTTTTGTCATTACAATCATTTATGTCCCATTGAAAAGCTTGACTTGAGAATGGGATACACGGGGCTGCACACATGTGCACCATGACTTGAAATGCAGAAAGATACAAGAGGTAAGAGTAGAACAGCTCCTATTCCCTTGAGAGAGGACCCAATGTTCAGATGCACGTGGTAAGTGAGGGAATGGCAGGGAAGTAGATAAGATAGTGTCATCCTTCCACTGTTTTATATCAAATTGACATTTATATCAGTTTATACCATGTTATAACAAGCATCTGACAGCACATATGTCAAAATTTCCTTATTTATTTATTTTTTTATTTAAAAAGATTTTAAGGAAGATTTCCACTCCAGCCATGATTGAATAGGTGGGACTAGACTTACGTTCCTACCATGAACAAGAAAACTAGACAAAATATATAAAGGAACAGTTTGGAGATATTAGACAATAGGCAACACAGGACTATGGTCTCTGAGAGAATGACAGCAAATGAGGTGACTCCAGTGACCACCCTGGCTAACTGCTGGGGTGCTTGTCTGGACCAAGTATCATGAAGAGTATCCCAGGTAGAGTATGGCAATCTTACAGTATTTGAGGAGACAGAGGTGGAAGTTTGACAGATTGAGTTGGCTGGAACTGCTGAGGCAGAGTGCTGCAGGGGGCTGGGGACAGTGCACAGAGAAAGAGTTTCGGCATACTTCAAAATGATAAAAATAAAACAAAACACACAGTAAATATAAATGGCCTAACTACCCCAAAATATATCATGCTAATACGACAAATAAATAAGAAAAAAACTTAAGCTAGATTTTGTATATTAATATTAGGCAAAATAGGTTTCACAGTAAAGAATATTACCAAAGATAAAAAGAGTTTTTTCCGTAATGATAAAGGTTAACTAACCAACAGAACATGACAATTGTAAATGCTTATGCAGCTAAGATCTTCAAAATACATGGGACAAAACTGACAGAACTACAAGGAGAAATAGACAACTACAATTATAATTGGACAGCTACCCTTTTTCAATAGCTGATTACACAAGTTGACATAAAATCAGTGACGATATAGAGAGTTTAAACAACTCTATCAACCAAAGTGGCCTCGTTGACATTTACAGAACACTCCACTGAACAGCAGCAGGACGAGAAGTCGGTCATTCTTCTCAGGTACACACGTAACATTTACCAAGACAGGCCACATTCTGGGTGCATAACACCCACCTCAAAAGGTACAACAGGGTCTAAGGCACACACAGTATGTTCTCTGACCAGAATTAAGTTAAAAATCCATAACAAAGTTATCTGAAAAAATCTTCAAATATTTGAAAACTAACACACTTTTTAAAAAATATATCTTTATTGATTTCAGAGAGAAGAAGGGAGAGGGAGAGGGAGATAGAAACATCAATGATGAGAGAGTCATTAATCAGCTGCCTCCTGCACACCCCTGACCAGGGATCAAGCCCGCAACCCGGGCATGTGCCCTGACCGGGAATTGAACCGTGATCTCCTGGTTCCTAGGTTAATGCTCAACCGCTGAGTCACACCTGGCTGGGCTCAGTAACACACTTTTAACTAACCCGTGGGTCAAGGAAAAAGTCAAATGATAACTTAGAAAATATTTTGAACTGAGTGAAAGTGAAAACACAGCATTCCCATACTTGTGGGAGGCAACTAAAGCAGTACTAGGAACTATTAAAAAGAGATAATAGGAGATTATTATGAACTACTGTATACCAATAAATATATGCCAAAAAGTTATACAACTTAAATTAATTTAACAAATTTTTGAAATATAGAATTTACCACACAAAAAGAAATAGATAACCTGAATAGCCTTATATCTATTTTTAAATTTTAATTTGTACTTAAATACTTTTCCACGAAGAAAACTCCAGGCCCATATTCCCCAGGCCCAATGGGGAATTCTAGCAAACATTTATGAAAGAAAGAATATCAGTTCTACCCAACTCTTCCAAGAAACTGAAGAAGAGTGATTACTCCCCAATTCATTCTCTGAGGTCGACATTACTACGACAAAGATTTCAAGAAAGAAAAAATATCCACACACATGACCAACTCACTTTTGAAGGTGCTAAGGTAATTCAATGGAGAAAGACATAAACAAATAGTACTGAAAATCCAAGCGCAAAAAAAAAAAATCTGAAATCCAAGTGCAAAAAGAAAAGAGAAAGGGAAGGGAAGGGAAGGGAAGGGAAGGGAAGGGAAGGGGAGGGGAGGGGAGGGGAGGGGAGGGGAGGGGAGGGGAGGGGAGGGGAGGGGAGGGGAGGGGAGGGGAGGGGAGGGAGGGAGGGAGGGAGGGAGGGAGGAAGGAAGGAAGGAAGGAAGGAAGGAAGGAAGGAAGGGAGAAAGAGAGAAAGAGAGAAAGAGAGAAAGAGAGAATCTCAACTCTTACTTCATACCACATACAAAAATATAAAAAGTAACTCAAATTGGGTCATAGTCCTAAGTGTGAAATGTAAAATTATATAACTTCCAGAGGAAAACAGGAGAAGATCCTTGTGACATTGGAATGGGCAAAGGTTTCCTATGACACGACAAGCATAAACCATAAAAGAGAAACAAAATTGGTGATTTTTACTATGTCAAAATTATAAACTTCTGCTCTTTGAAAGATACCTTAAAGAAAATGAAAAGAGAAGCAATAAACTAGGAGAAAATATTTGCAAACCATACCTCCCCAAAATGCCATTTTTGAGAGGTGTGCTTTGCAAATATCCAGAATATATAAAGAACCCTTACAACTCAGTAATAATAATACAAATAAAACAATTCCATAAAAAAATGGGCAAATGATTTAAACAGACAGTTCACTAAAGAGATAGTTAGAAAATAAGCACTTAAAAAGATACTCAATAATATTAGTCACTGGGGAAAGGCAAATTAAGACCACAGCGATACATCTATTGGAATGGCTAAAATTTTAGAATCTGACAGTACTAAGTGCTGATTAGGATGCAGAGCAAATGCAACTTCCATACATTACCGGTAAAAATAAAAAACTGTAGTCACCTTAGAGAATAGTTTTTTTAAAAGTCAGACATGTCATTTGACCCACCAATTCCATTCCGAGGTATTTACATAAGATAAATGGAAGTATATATCTACAGAAAGACATATATGCAACTATTTTTAGCAGCTTTAATTATAACTTCTCAAAACAGAAGTTATTCAAACGTCCATCAACAGATAAGGGGATCAACAAATTATGGTATATTTGTTCAATGAAATACTACTCAGCAATAAAAAGAAACAACTGATACCGCCAACATGGATAAATCTCAAAAACTTATCACTAAGTGAAAGAAACCAATCTGAAAAGGCTACATAATGTATGCATCCAATTATATGAGGAATTCTGGGAAAGATAGTCAGATCAATGATTGCCAGTAGCTGAAGGTGGAGGAGGGGATTGACTACAGAGGCACAAGGGAACTTTTTGGAATGATAGAAATAATATATATATAAAACACACACACACACATATATAACAGTTTATTTATTAAGGCAATAGTTCCTATAATCTCTCAGTGCAAAACCCCCTTTCCTATCATATTTATTGCGTTCAGCCTCTAGTATATGAATTTGAGAAGTGGGCTACTTAAAATTGGATTTAGAAAAAATGGTGGCAACAAACTGAGCTTTCAGGTGGGCATTCATTTCTTTCAGCATTAAGTTTTGATTTAACATATGTTACAAAGTGTTCCTCCCAATATTTCCAGTCCCCACCTGGCACCATATATCATTATTGCAGTATTAGTGACTATATTCCCTGCGCTGTACTTTACAACTCTGGCTATTTTGTAACTACCAAATTGTAGTTCTTTTTTTTTTTTTAAATATGTCTTTATTGATTTCAGAGAGAGGGAGAGGGGGAGAGAGAGATAGAAACATCAGTGATGTAGCCCCCCACTGGGGATTGAGCCAGCAACCGGGGTATGTGCCCTGACCAGGAATCAAACCACATAGGTCGATGCTCAACCCCTGAGCCACACCGGCTGGGCTGTAGTTCTTAATCCCTTCACCTTTTCCACCCGGCCCCGGAGCCCCGCTTCCTTCTAACAACAGTCAGTCTGTTCTCAGTATCTGTGGGTCTGTTTCAATTTTGTTTGTTCATTTACTTTCTTCTTTAGATTCCAAAAATAAGTGAAATCATATGGTATTTATCAGAAATGGTCTATATTTTGATTGTGGTGATGGTTATATACATTCACCAAAACTTATTGAACTGTATAGCACACCTTAAAAGGATACATTTTTCTGTCTATAAATCATATCTCAATAAACCTAACTTTAACAAAAAGAAAATTAGAGAAGGACAATGGTTACTACCCGAAGTGACAGGTGCAATACAGGGAGCGGTGCCGGCTCATAAAGGTTCACAAGGTCGTTATCGTGGGGCCTACGCTTTAATTCGCTCTCGTCTCCCATTTGCACAAATCCAGAAGCTCCTATTAAAAACAAGGCTTCCGTTGAAACCCGGTCATAGTAACTTAACCCATACGTAGCAATCCCACGCCCACAAATACCGCCCTGAAATGTCCGATCTGCCGATCCCTTGCCTTCTCTCCCATCCCAGGGAATGAAATAGTTGAAAGTCTATACGAGAGAGAAAACCTTGAAAACAGACGCATGTTCTCTGCACCTAAAACAAAACACAACCATACCACAGAGAGATACCTCTGCGCCCTCCCTGGCTGGGTGAAAACGTATCAGCCCGACAAGGCTTGTTGGAGCCACTGTGAAGCAACTGGTGCTCCCATGTATTGCTGGTGAGGCTGTAAACTGGCACAACAATGGGACTTCATGGCTCCCTTTATATGAAACCCTTCCTGGGAAATCCAACCTACAGTGACAGAAAGCACAGCAGTGGCTGCCCGGGGCTGGGTGTATGGAAGGGTGTCTGATTGCAACAGGGCACAAGGGAATTTTTGGTGGTGCTGAAATGCTCTTGATTGTAGTGGGTGAGCCACGGGTGAATACACTTGTCAAAACTTTAATTAAACTCTATACTTAAATGGATGTATTTTATTATATACAAATCATATCACAATAATGCTGTGTTTTTTGAAAAAGATTTTAGTGGTTTCTGTCTCCTGCAGTACAAAGGACTAGATATATATTTTTAACCCAGCCAATGAAAACAAAAATATGGGTTAATATTTAATGCTTTAATTATTTTAATTGTGAAATTGCTACTCTCAGCTAAGTCGCATAGTAGTAATTATTGCTTCTTGTTTCCTAAGCATTTAAGAAATGCTTTTTTTTTTTTTTTTGGCTTGAGTTTGTGGAAATAAACAAAGACCAAGCAAATAGGGAAAAGCAAAGGCTGTTTATTCAGAGTTTGCTATAGCAAGAGAGTCCGCCGCCATCACTTGTGTTTTGGCAGAAGCTCAAAGGCAGGCAAAGGAATGGGAAAGCTTTGTGGTGAAAACAAAGGGAAGGCTTTAGGTGTGGTCTCCTGATTGGCTGAAGAAGCTACGGTGGGCTAAATGGAAGAGGGGGTGCATGTGATTGGTTGTGGAGTATATATTTGGCTTTCTTTGGTTGGTCCTAAATTAGAAGTGGGAACAAAAATTAGGGAAGCTTTTAGTTATTAAACAACTCCTGGTTGTTTGGGCTGATTGTCATAAGGGTGATTGTTTGGCTTCCTGGACCAGTTGCTGGAGACAGTGGGCTGACCCCCTACAAGTCTGGCCTACACATTAGCTGGCTGGTGCTATAGCTAACGGGTTGGTTTCCTGGGCTGATTGCTGCAGGTTATGGGGCAGAGTTCCATTTTTATATATGGTCTGTCCATTGTCCATTTGTATATTCAGTTTCTATAACCTTATCTTTAAGCCTCAAATCATCATCGAATAGCTAACTCTCTTCTCAGGTATTCTGTTCTTTAATCTTTATAACAAAAAACTACTGAGAAGATTTTAGTCTGTCTTCTTTAAGTTGAGATATAATTTGTCATATACCACTGTGAAAGTTTAAGGTGTACAGTGTGTTAATTTGGTACATTTATATATTGCAAAATGATTGCCACCATAGCATCAGCTAACACCTCTATCCTATCACATAATTATTTTTGTGTGTGTGGTGAGACCAATTAAAATCTAGTCTCTTAGCAACTTTGAAGTTTATAATACAGCACTGTTGACTACAATCACTATGCTGTGCATTAGACCTCCAGATTTATTTATCTACTGGTTGCAAGTTTGTACCCTTAAACAACATCTCCCCAGCCCCTGGAAACCACCATTTTACTGAAGTGGTTCAGAACAGGCCTCCCCAAGATGTGCTACTTTGGTATGTGAATTATTTTAACTGAAGGGAATCAAGACCTAGCAGGCTCAAGAGAAACTTTTACTTCTCCCTTAAAGAATTTGGATTAGGGGCCTTGCCCATAATAAGAGCTATTACCAGAAATAACTTTTTATGACCTATCTAAAGGGCAGGGTAAACTTCTAATTACTGAACATCTGCTCTTCTGGCTGCCCTGTGAATGACCTTCCTCTCCTCTGAAGCCTCAGATACCCTGCTTCACCCTTAGCTCAAAGCATCATCTGTTCCTCATTTTACCTTTCTGTCTCTGAACTTCTCTGATCCTCCTGTGTATGTGGAGTTCCCATATGTACTGTACATAAGCAATTATATTTGGTAATTTTCTCTTGTTAACCTGTCTCATGTCAATTTAATTATTAGTCCAGCAGAAAGAACCTTGAAAGGTGGAGAAAAATTTCTTCCTCCCCCACACTGCTCTCTGTGTGTGCAAGTCTGGCTTTTTTATATTCCACATATAAGTGATAGCATACAGTATTTGTAGTCTAAGCTTGCGATCTAAGCTGGACACACCTGTGGTCCTCCCATCAACCTTCCCTGCTCTCCTGGAGATCCTCACTTTCGCATGTTGCACCTCTCTCCTCCAGCTTCCATCCACTTCTCTCTAGCTTCACTCTCCTGCTTGGGTGTTGCATGTTAACTTCTTGAGATAAGTCACACGGGAAATAAAATTTTGGAGAATTGGAAAACCTAAAACTCTCTTTAGCCTAACCTGACAAGTAAATTATAGATAGCTGGGATAGAGGCAGTAATTCTCTATTGGAAATTATTTTTCTTCAGAAAATTTTCCTTCTGAACTGCAAGGCACTGCTCCATCACCTTTTCACTTTCAAATGTTGCTGTCATTCTGATTTCTAGCTCTTTTTTCCCCCAATACATATATATATTATTACAGATTTTATTTATTAATTATTTATTATAGATGTCCCCCAATCTCCTCCTTTACCCCCCTTTCCAGCCCCGGCCCCCCCCCCCCAGGCCTTCACCACATGATTGTCTGTGTCCATTGGTTATGCATATAGGTATATAAGTTCTTTGGTTAATCTCTTCCCATCTATCCCCCACCAAGACTCTTCATTCTTTATATATCACTTGTTTTGTTTCTATCTGGAAACTTATGGGATCTTCTTTTTTGTACCTAATATTCTAAAATTTCATAATGATGCGTCTTAGCATAGAAGCCTTCTGATTGATGGTGCTGGGCACTAAGTGGTCCCATTTAATCTGGTAGTTGTTGGCAAATTATCTATAATTATTTGGTTGTTTCTTTCCTCCCTTCTATATTCTTTGTTCTATTTTTAGAAATCCTTTAATATTTGACTTCCAGGATTAGTTCTTTAATTTTCTTATATTTCTCTCTCTCTCTTTTTTGTTCATCTCTTGGTCTTTCTGTTCTATTTTCCATTAGATTTCTTCAAGTTTATCTTCCAACTATTTGGTTGAATTTTTCACTTCTGCTACTCAGACAATCAATGTTTTTAACCCTGTCTTCGCATCTAGATATTTGTGATATTGCCAATTCCTAAATATTTTGGGGGGTTTTACAACATAAATTTCGTTGCATATTGGTTTTCCTATAGCCGGGTTAAGAGATTAAACTTCTAGCCTACCAAGAGTCAGTTTCTGTTATTTTATCTGCTCTCCAGTTTCCAAAAGTTTATTATTGTCTTCACCCCTGTTCTCTGTCCTTGTGGTTTTAAGCGTTAACAAAAATATTTTTGCTAGCATTTTATTGGTGTTTTGGGACATAGTGAAAGTAAATATATGTGTTTACTCTTCATTCTTTACCAAAAGGTACTGACCAAAACAACCTTAATGTTTCCCTCAGCTCAATTAACCTTTACACAGGCTTCCTCCTGAATTCAGACCCTTGATCTCCCTTTGCTTAGAGCATTTACTCCAGAAAACTTGCCATCACAAACTTTTCCCCTGTCCTTTTATTAGTAAATCTCCTTGTAGACTCTTGCCTCAACCAGGAATGTCTTTCTGGAGGACCTGGGAGTCATTTCTTTGAAATATAATCATTAAGAAAGACAGTGCCCCATATCCCAGTCTTTGTGGGAAGGAGGAGCCTCGTAGCAGACACAGATGTCCTAGTCTCATTGACCAACCTCCTCACTAATGTTTTCTAGTATTCGCTCACTAATTCACCCCGGTGTTTAAAAATTCTCCCCACCTTTTGTTTCAGCAGATTGAGTTCAGTGTCTCCCCCCTATTGCAATAGTCTTCAACAAAGTCTTCCTTGACTGTTTAACTCTGTTTGGTATGATTTTTCTTTTACACTATGTATGCATTTTAATTTTAAAAAATTATTTGGATCAGTAAGTAATAAAAGTAGATATTTTATCTGAGAATATATCATAGTTTTAACACATCTACCAACTCGGTAAACATTTCTTGAGCACTGTGTCTTGTGCTAGTGTTATGCCAAGCACTAAAGATACCAAAGAAGAAAAAAGCAATAAATTCAGGAAAAGGGCACCACATCCAAAAACATCTATTATAATCATTGAGTTTGATTTGTTTACTTATAAATGAGACAAAGACTAGCTTTGTGACCTCAGGCAAATTCACTCTCTTCTCTGTGGCTCTGTCTTATTCTGAAAATAACAGTATTGGACTACATGGTTTATAAATTTCCTGTTTGACTCTCAATTTCTGAGAAGAGTTTGAAGTAATTCAACAACTTCTTTTGGCAATAAAATTACTAAAATGATTTCAAATTTTTTACTTTAGTCAGAATTTATTTAAATACGGTAACAGCTTATTTAAAATAGTGGTAGAATTGGAAAGGAATAATCCAGGAGTCAACTAAGCGCAGCTGAGTTCTCTGAGAGGTACTTACAAATCAATATTTGAGCCTTATCTGAAATCTTAACGATGTTTTTTTCTTTGCAGGACATAGTTTCAAGGTCCAAAAAGTATCTCTGGAGAGTATTACATTTTGGAGCTTGCTAAAAGTTCTATAAATACTCCAGCAAAGGAAAGAAAACAAGCCATCAGCAATCACTGTGACAGGGATTATCGAGCAGCTGAGCGCGCTGGACTCCTGTCAGGGTTATAAAGGCAGCGGAGTCATCGTTCAAAGGGACTTAAGTGCCCACTGTGTGCAGAGACCTGCATCTCCTCTCCAGGCTAACAAGTTCAAAAATGGATAATGGGAGACTCAGCTTTAGGGGTAGCTTGGCACAAGAAAATTCAAACACAGTGAAGATAACTGCCCTCCAACTCTTGGCTCGTTTAGCCCGCTAGTAGCAGTGGGCTGTGGAGAGCTAGAGGTAATCGTCAGTGGCGCGGAGCTGAGTGCGAGTCCTGCTTAGTCCCATTTCCCAGCTGTGTGAATTGGCCAGGTTTACTCAAAGCTCTGAGCCTCACAGACTTGAAGGAATTGGATAAAATGGATTATGTGACACGCTCAGCACATTCACTGGCATATATAGAGTGTGCTCAGTATTAGCTGAATGTATTAATAGTAAGAGCTAATATTAGAGGTAGAGTTTAGTCTACCTTAGATGCATTATAAGGGATCAGAATATGACACCCCAAAAATGCCACATTGTCATAAGGATTATTTTGCACTGAAGACGCTTGAGAGGAACAGCAGATGCAGAAAGGGCTCTGTGACTCCCTCCTTTCTATATAAAACTTCCCCTGAAAAAGGTGCCCCTCCTGTAGCAGGAAGGGCAGAACGCTCTTAGCTACCAGCGGTTCTTAGCAGAGAGGTGGGGTCCATATGGCAAATCTTACTAAAACGGCCTTTATCTCCCATTAGTTTCCCCCATGTGTTTCCCTCCCCACGGCTGGCCACTTCTGAAGCCTAAGTTCCTTTCCTTTGTCTTGTCACTTCTCCACAAATTCCTTATTCTTCAAGGTGCTACAAAGACTCCAGGTAGCAATCACCTTGTCACTGAGCACAAATTACCAAATTGTTTTTCCCTTGTTGGTCTGACTTCCGTCAGTTTAATTTCCAGAGCCCCGTTCACAGAACCTAAGAGGGTGGAGGTTTTTCCTCCCCTGCAGTATACGCTATGTGTGCACATATGTGATAACGGTCTCTATCCACAGGGGCACTGATCTCATCTAGTGATTCTGGAAGGCTTCAAAGAGGAGGTAAAAAGTCACAGAATTGCTCTGGCCAGTATGGCTCAGTTGGCTGGGCTTCATCCCATGCACTGAAGGGTGACTGGTTCGATTCCCAGATGGGGCACACGCCCAGGCTGCGGACTGGATCCCCGGTGCAGAGCATGCAGGAGGCAGCCGACCGATGTTACGCCCTCACATCCATGTTTCTCTCTTCTCCCTCCTCTCTCTAAAAATCAATAAACTATTCTTTAAAAGAAAGTCACAGAATTGACTGCTTATTAGAATAGGGGGAACTGAGAAAGTTGAGGGGATTCTCAGGCAAGAGACGATGAATGTCCAAAGTTGTGTCTGAGACCTGGTCTTTCTCAAGTAGATTACCCGCCTGGGCCACACACACAGAGAATTAGCTGAGTGACCATTTTCTCATTTCTTCCAAGGATGTTATTTATATACTATCACAGTAGACGCTTAGGAAGGAGGTTAATCCATTCGTTACACACGATGGATGCCTTAGGGCATTAGGGCCTAACTCAGGACGTAGACTTGATGTAGTCAGGTAGAAAGCGGTCCAGTGGCCTTTAGGGGTCATTTCCAAAAGAAGCACACCACAACATTCTATGCAGCTGTTTAAAAAAACAAAAAAATAAAAAAATAAAGAAAACGGGCTTGCGTATAACATGGAAATATATCCATGATTTATTGATGAATTCAAAAGGCAGCATCTTAAATAGTAAACACAGAACACCCCATTTGTATCTTTTCAGAGTCCTATGTGCAAATACTCAAAAAGAAAGATTCTGGACGAATCTACAACAGAGAAGAGGTTGCCCTTAAAGAATGAGCTTTGAGCCCTGGCCGGGGTGGCTCGGTGGCTGGAGCATGTCCCACACACCATAAGGTGGCGGGTTCGATTCCCGGTCAGGGCACATACCCAGAGGAGCTGGTTCCACCCCAGTCCAGGCAGGTGCAGCAGCCGGCCCATCGATGTTTCTCTTACATCGACGTTTCTCTCTCTCCCCCTCCCTCCCTCGCGCTCTCTCTGAAATCAATGGGGGAAAAACATCCTGGGCCGAGGGCAGAAATTAATAAACAAACAGGCGGCGAGGCGCGGCGAGGCTGCGGGTGGAGAGCGCCCTCTGCCGGCCGCGCGGGGAGTTAGGAAGAGGCCCGGCGGCCCCTGGCCCGCGGCTGAGCGCGGGGAGCGGCCAGGCCTCTTAGGGACCCGGGACTGCTCTGGGCCCCGTGGGTGGCCCCGGATGGCCTCATCTCCCAGCGTGAGGCCTTCTCCCAGAGCCCTTCACGGCCGAGCCGGAAGCTGTCCTGAAACTCACAGAGATGCGCCTAAATCCTGTCACCTAGTAACTAAGGCAGGTCCCCGCCGTGGAGGGCAGCGCGCTCCCACGCGGCCCGGGCCGGGAGAAAGGAGACCAGCAGGACTAAGCGCTTGTTAGAAAGCCGGCGCTGCAGGTTAAAGAGACACTGCGCAGGGCAGACTCACCCGGGCGAGGGTCTGTCACCTGCAGGGACTGTCGAGTCGGGAGCCCGCAGCAACCACTCCCTGCGCTTTGCCCCCCCCCCCCGCCCCCGCCCCGTTTGCTGACCCGCTTTATCTGTGATGCCCTGGGACTCCGCAAACAGGACAGGAACAGAACAGGAAGGGTGAAGGCAGCGTGGCGATGGTTTACCACGCGGATATTTTTCACCAGGAGAGTCACCCTCCTTTCCAGAGGCCCTGCGCCCCTGCGCCCTGCGCCCCCTGCGCCCCCTGCGCCCCCTGCGGCCCCTGCGGCCCCTGCGGCCCCTGCGCCCCGCGCCCCCTGCGCCCCCTGCGCCCCCTGCGGCCCCCTGCGGCCCCCGCGCCCCCCGCGCCCCCCGCGCCCCCCGCGCCCCCCGCGGCCCCCGCGCCCCGCGCCCCCTGCGCCCCCTGCGCCCCCTGCGCCGCTGCGCCCCTGCGCCCCCTGCAGCAATGGGCTCCCCCGGGCGGCGGGGCTCATCGGCCCGCACTCAGCTGCTCCCACAGCCCAGAGACTCAAGGGATTTTTTTTTTCCTCGGTTGAATTTATGGCAGTTGGATTGAATTTAAAATACACTTCGAAAGATTACTGTTTCTATCCCTGCAGTAGGACAGCGATTGTAAGCCGCAGAATCCCCTGGGAAATGGGTGCCGCGCGCCCCGGCTCAGCTCCCCGACGGCTGTACACGGCCCGGACCGAGAAGCCCCGTTTCCCAAACCTCGGCCCCTGAACCTCAGGCGGGACCGCCTGGGCCCCGCTTCAGGGGTGCCCATTGCTCCTGGCCAGTAACCCCGGGCCTCGCGGGGGGTGGGGTGGGGGAGAAAGTTGAGAACCATGCACAAGTAAAACGGATGAGCTTTTTACGAAAAAAAGTTTCACTTTTTAAATTATTCATTATATTACCATATGATTTCACTTCTATATGGAATCTTAAAAAAAACACACAAATGAACAAACGAAACAGAAACGAACTCAGATACAGAGAGCAAACTGATGGTTGCTGGGGGGGGGGTGGAAAAGGAAAGGGGGCTTAAGCAGCACAGGCCTTCAGCTATGAAACATCACCAGATGTGGCCTAGGGCGCAGGGAACAGTCCCCATCATAGCAACTATGTACAGGGACAGACGGTTGCTAGACTCATGGTGGTGACTAATTTGTAAGGTATATAAATGCTAAATGTTGTACACCTGAAACTAATATAATATTGTATGTTACCTATAATTAAAAACATTTTTTTAAAGTGCATGATTGCAATCTGGCAAAGACATTAGTTTGTTGTATAAAAATATCTTGTGTCTGTTTCTGCAATATATGTTCATTTTTAAAACATTGATTTGGTAGTGGAGTTCCTGTTAGGAGAAGTAAAATGTTCTTGATGAAATGTGTTGGCTTCTATTAAAGGATGTCTTTCCTTCCAACAACAAATAAATAAATAACAAGACTATTCATTTATTTTAAATTATTATATATAATTATTTAAAATCATTAAATTTTATATAATTATTGAAATTAAATTGCAATTGTGTTATATTTTAATTTATATTTAACTTAAATTAACTTAAATTAACAATAAACTCTCATTAAACATATCAGTTTTATAATTAAGTTATTGTTTAAATTATTTAAAATTATTAACAACAGAAAACAAACACTTTAAAGGTATAAAAAGCAATAGATTTCTGTTATAAGAATATAGATATCATGTTGAGAAAGAAGGGCAACAACGAATTAGAAGTGAGCTGGGAAAGAAAGACAAGGAGTCATGGGAGAGTTAAAAATATTGTTCACAGTCCTGGCCAGCATGGCTCAGTTGGTTGGGTGTTGTCTGGTGCATGGAAAGGTTGGCGGTTCGATTCCCCAGTCAGGGCACTTGCCCGGGTTGCAGGCTCAATCCCCAGTAGAAGGCGTGCAGGAGGCAGCCAATAGGTGTTTTGCTCTCACATTGATGTTTTTCTTTCCTCTCCCTTTTTCTCTCTAAAAATCAATTTTAAAATCTTAAAAAAAAATACTGTTGACAGTTTGAAAACTTGACTCTTTTAAGCTCTTGAGGCTGCTGACCCTCTAGGAAACTCTCAGCAAGCCCTCAAACCTCTCTCAGTCCCAGCTTCTGTGCCTATAAAACCGGAATCACACCACCAGCCCTATTTACCTTTATTTTACATGCTGTCAAAAGGCTTAATAGGATTTTTGTAACAACATTGGAAAGTACTATAAGATAGTAAGAAATGTATGATAATATCATTTTAATGATATAAATGAAAAGCAAAACAAGAGGAGAAAAGTAAGCGAGGGTGTCTAAAGAACGGGGGTCCTGGGTGGCCTGTTGGTCTGCCTGCCACACAGTGTGGCCAGCAGAGCAAATTTTCCCCTACTCTCTCTGCCTTTGGAAAGTCAAATTGTCTTTGCAAGCTCTTGAATGGTCCTGATTGGCCTTATTTCCAACTTCAAAGTTTGCATTGTAAATAAATGCTTGTTCTGACATGAATTTTGGAAAGTGTTAATTGTATAAAGAAATTCACTTGAGATTTACATTGGCCTGAACTATGAGTTTCTGCAACATTGAAAAATTGTTAATTTTTATCAGAGGTTGTTTTTCTCCCATTGTAAGTGCCTCAAAGTTAGGTTTGGGACCAGCATTTGTTAAATTATTCCAAGTCATTGTTTTTATAGCCTAAGTTTTGAGTTGAACTTCAGGATAGACTGTCTCCTTGACCCTGGGTTGCCCTGGTGCAATGACCCTCTCAAACAGATTTCATCTTGTCTCTTCAATACCAATGCAATTCAACTCCTCATTGCAGCAAAGCAGCCCCTGACAATCTTGCCCCAGCCCCTTTTCCATCCAATCCCCGGCCTAGCCCAGGATAGCCCAGGATGGCACAGCGCAGCAGGTCTAGAAAGCAAACAGTCTGGGTGTGTTGAGGATGGAGAGCACGGTGGGGCGGGGGTCTCCAGGAAGAAGCAATGAGAATAAAATGACACCCCATCTGGTAGGCTTGGGCATTTTTTTTTTAATTCTCACCTAGGATATTTTTTCCATTGCTTTTCAGAGAGAGAGAGAGAAACCCAGATGTGAGAGAGACACATCGATTGGTTGCCTCCCGAACGAGCCCCGACCAGGGCCGGGATGGAGCCTGCAACTGAGCTACGTGCCCTTGGCAGGAAGTGAGCCCGGGCTGGTGCTCTAACCACTGAGCCAAACCGGCCAGGGCAGGCTTGGGCATTTCTTTAAAAAGTCAATTGGTCTCTAAATAATCTGATGGAAAACGTCGTCTCAGTATACAGAAAGCAAAATAGTTATAGCTCCAGGAAAATAAAGCCTTTTGCAAGAATGAAAACATGGTAATAGTGGATTACTTGGGTTTTACAATGACTGTTATTTATAGGAACATACTAATGTAAGTACCTTTATTGACTTAGCTAACAATGGGACATAACTATTGGGAGGATGGCAAGAGAGGAAGTGGGGGAAGACCAAATCTTCATCTAGCCTAACAGAAAATCAATAAATAATATCCAATTTTTTAAAAAAATAACAATTCAGTAAATATACTATTTAGAACTCTAGAAGTAAATCCTTCCCCTCAGTATACCAATTACAGAGGTCTGTCTTCATGTTCCAGATGCTCAGCTTGGAAATTTCTACTTACCCTTCCAGGAAACTTTGTTTAACTAACGACCAATATCCCAAGACACAATATACACTTAGGTTAAGGTTGATTATTACAGATAATGGATGTGAATCTCTTTTGAGTCTTTCTTAAAATTTTTTAAATTTTTGGATCAATTTCTAATAAGATAGAATTAGATGATCCTTTTTTACCTTATATTATAGAGTCAACAAAGAAATCACCCTGAGACCACATACTCCGTCTCTCCCTTACTGGTCATCCATAGTATTTGCCTTGTCAGTGCTCACTTGTCTATTCTGTGAGGATCATTTCAGTTAAATTGGGCGGTATAGCTTGAAAACTACTTCCACAGTCACATAGAAACAACAAGACCTTGGAAATTTTTCAGAGAACAAATAAATAAAGGGCATTGTCACACATTCACACACACTCACACACACCATTGCCATCTGGTGAACTCCTTGGGGTTCCAGATGACATGAAGCATCTGACATATGGACTTGATGATGTCAGTGATGGCTTACATATAACGTTAGTCACGGGTAATTATGTTGAATATAAAAGTTAAATAAAATAGAAGTTTTAACATTTTTACCTTTTATTCAAGTGAATTGCCTTTGATGCCTCACCTGAGGGTCCCAGACAATGTCTTTAAAGGACTCACCTCAAGGCACTCACTTCTCAGCTCTCCTAAAATGTCCCTGAGGCAGGAGGGGGGAATGTGGGCCATGAGAGTCGCTAAAGGAAAGGGGAGCTTTGACCAGTGCAGTGCACACAAAACATTTCCCTGAGCGCTTTTGTTCCAGCCTAACATTTTATGCATATTTGGTCGTCTATTTAAGAGCATCCTATCCCCGCATGTTTTTGTCAAGCGTATTTGTGTCAGAGTCAGGTAAATCTGACTCAAAGTCCTAATCCAGGCAGAGGCCTGTGTTTGTCCTGTTGTTCAAGTACCTTATTTCTGAAGCACATTAGTTGGATAAAGGAGTAATGTTGACCTTGAATTTATCATTGAAGAAAGCCAGCTATTGACCAAAGTGTTCACTGAAATTCCCCCAGGAGGCTCTAACTTCCCAGAAATAATAATAAGAACTTCAAGCTTCCAGGTAATAACTTTGCAAAGCCACCCTTTTCATTACACAATAACCACGGGTCACCTTAAGCTTTGATGAGGGCAGCTGGCTGCTTATAATAACTCAGCAATTTTAAAAACGGGTAAAAAATATATAGTAAAGAGGGTGTGAATGAGACACACAGTGCCAGGTGTCAGTCTGTGGGGAGCAGCAAAGACGCTACTCAGATAATTTTTCATTTTAATTTTGCGCTGAGTTGGTATTATGTCGTTGCAGAAGCCACTATTTCAGAAGTATGTTGTTTATAGGATAAAGGTGCTAATGGGAATACAGACCTTGTCCTCAAGACATGGACATAAGTAATACAAGGCAGACGCTCAATACGTGTCATAAATGAAGCGTGGATCCAGGGCTAAGGGAGCTGAGCAGAAGGAAAGATTTCTTCTAACTTAGAGAAATGGGAGAGAAGATAGGTGTTGAAATCTTGAGGGACAAAGCATTGAAGCGGGTCCTGGGGGAGGAGACTGAGAAATCCAGAAATGGGCAGAAACATGCAACGAAGGGGTTAAAGCAATTGTTTTGAAAAGGATAGGCTATATTTGTTTTTTTTTAATGGATAATTTAAATAGTCATTTATTTGTATACTTATAATCCATTTTAGTTCCTATAATTGACTACATGTGGTATGGTAGAAACATTTTTATATTCATCACAGTGGCAGTTTACTCTCCAAAGACATTTGTAGCCATAAATGTTGTAATTTTAAAGCATGATGTAGAAACTCAGAAATGCCGGTTGTTAGTTCATAAGAGTTCTACTTTGTACATATTGTTTGAATTAATCTTCTCTGTTATGGGAGGAAAGAAAATTAAATAGTACTAAATGGTTTATAACAAAAACCAGTTGTCCTTGCCTCACCCCTGCACCTCCCCTACCCTGGGCTCTGACCCTCAGAGAGCACTTCAGATTCTTTGTCTTGTTTGATAGTTATTTCTAGATCTCTAAATAAGATGCTCAGGTGAGGTTCTAAAACTCGGACATTATCTATTGATTTTCCGTAATGCTAGAGGAAAACACTGTTTCTGTATCCCACTTCCTCTCTTGCCATTTTCCCCAGTACTTATGCGGAATTTTTAGCGAGGTCAGTATGTTCGTGTAAATAACAGTCCTTGTAAAACCTAAGCAGTCTGTTATGCTCTTGTCTTTCTTGCAAAGTGTTCGATTTTCCTGGGCTTATAATTGCCTTGTCTGTTTTCCCCTTTTATAGTTTTCTACTTTTTGAAGGCTTAATTTTTCCCTATATTTTTTTATTATGAAATTGATTAAGCAAGGAGGGCAGACTGAGGTGGCTCTAATGCCGCGGTAGCCTCTGTTAGCAAACCAAAACGTAAGCCTGTAAATGCCTCCACGTTGGGAAATCAAAATGCTAAGGCCAACCAGCCACAGACAGCCAACCGGGCTGCCAGCTCCGGCCAAGCGATGGCCCTGCTCTGCTTGTCGCTTTCTCTGCTTGTCTTTCCCTTGCCCCGCGGGCAGAGCCTGCCCAACCGCCTCCGGTCTGGGCTGCCCCACTGGAATTAATTTTTGCGCAAATAAACTCCTAAAATGTTTAATACGCCTCAGGTTATCTTTTAACAGTATCAATAACTTTTTCAGCATATCAGATGGCCTATCTTTTTATTATTTTCACTTTTTCCTGGAGACCTCCACCCACCTCCCACCTCGCACGGTCTGACCTGGTTGCCTTCTATGTCTGCTACGCAGTGTCGCCTGGGACTTCCCCGCGACCTTGCTGAGTTGGATTCTCTGATTTCTGGCCGATATATTTTTTTTCCCCACCCTATTCTTTCATTTCTCTGCCACACCAATGGCCAGTGTCCAACAGTCCCCAAGCACCCATGCATCCTGAGGTTTGTGCCTTGGCTGGTTCCCTCCTGCACTGAGCTGTGTGGCAATGAACACAATGAAAGGCAAGTGTGTAACCTCTGAGGCTGAGGCACCAAGGGCACCTGGGCTCCTGTGGCTCCTGCCTTGCTCACTGGCTTGCCCTGTGAGACGCCGGCTGCCATGTCAAGTAGATACATGCCCTGCCTGCGATGGTGAAGGTGGCGTAGAGGTTAATTTGTCCCCAGTGTCAGCCCTGGGAGAGCAACAAAGACCCAGTTAGAGAATCTTTCATTTCGATTTTGCACTGAGTTAATACCCTTAGATTTGTTGAACACTGAACACATGAATGCACCCTAGTTTTATACGTATTTATGCATTTCTGGGCAAGCCTGGGGAAATGGGGCGTCATCATATTTCCCTCAGGCACCATTAGGCCTCGGTAAGCCACTGACGATCATAATTTAGTGAGCTCAGCCAGTGATGCTCTTGTTCCTTTTGTGACACATTCCACTGTACACATCTTTGTAAGGGACCTATTTCAGTTGTAATGCCATTGAAACCAAGCTTATAAATAAACCTTCAAATCACTGTGCCACCAAGTGTAAATCCAGAGTTTCAGAAACGAAGTATACACAACCAGAGCGCTCTAGGAAAGCGGGCCTTAGCACACAGAACATACGCTAGTAGATACACCCAGTGAGTGTTTGTTGCATGACTAAGTGAGCAATGAAGGAATGAAGCCAGCATGTCCATTGATAAAGACCGTGGCCATCGTGGTTGGGCCGAGCACAGCCTGCCGGAGACCCCCGCAGGCGTTTTCAGTGCGCAAGCAAATTGCTCAGCCTTCAGAATAAAAGAGCCACAACGACAAACACAACTGACTTTGAGTCTCAACACTGTCACTCGCCAACTGTGGTAACTCCCACCTCATAAGGTTGAGCAAACATTAAGGGTAAAGTGTGTGGGCAGTGCCCACTTGGGGGTCCCCAATGTGCCTCCTGCTCCAACAGGGTTTGGACGGAACGGACCCGGGCCGCCCCTTCCTCCAGCCTCCCACCACCTCCAACCTCCTTTCCAGTCACCACCTTCGGAACCACCTCAGCCATCCTCGGCCTCCGAGACCAGCCAGCGCTGTTTTTCCACCTTAACTCCTTATTGCTGACCAACCACGAGCTCCCAGGTTCATCAGAATCACGCCACCGAGGTGGAGGCTGCCGTCAACCGCCTGCCACCTGCATCTGCGGGGCCCCACACCTACCTCCGTCTGGGCTTCTGTTTCCACGAGCATGTCTTAAGGACTCAAACCCAGGCGATGGCCGCCTTCTCCTCCAGGACAGGCTGGGCTGGAGACTCCCCAGGATGAGTGGGGTAAGCTCAGGACTCCATGGAGGCCGCCGTGGCCTTGGAGAGGAGCCTGCGCCCGGCCTGTGGATCCGCAGGCCCCAGGTTCTGCCTGCGCAGCCCCTCAGCTCTGTGGTTTCCTGTGGAACCGCTTCCTGGCTGAGCAGGTGACACGCATCAAGAAGATGGGCGACACCTGGCCACCTCCGCAGCTGGCCGCCCGCAGGCTGGGCTGGGCGAGTGTCTCTTTGAAAGGCTCCCTTTCCAGCAGGACCAGGAGCCCTTGGAGCCCAGAGGCCTTTGAGGGGCCCCTCTGCATCCCCCTGGTGTCTGGCTTTCACCTGAGCCTCTTCCCAAAACCCCTAGCCAGCCTTTTAACCACCCTGGAGCCCTCTCCCTTGCATTGGACAGAGTGGAAACAATACAGCTTTTTGCAACAAAAAAATAAAAATTAAAAAACGGTTAAAGCATCTGGCACACGCTCTGTTAGTTCCCTTTCCTCTCGCTCAGTTAGGTTCAGTGCGGAGAGAGTTGAAGAGAGAGAGTGGTTGAGAGAGCAAGGAGCAAACTTCCAACAGGTCGAACTGTCCCACCAAATCCTCACTGTGAAGTCCTAACCCCCAGTCCCTCAGAATGTGACCTCACTTGGAAATAAAATCATCGTGGATATAATTAGTTGTTCTACATGTCTAGTGTCACATGAAAGAGGAAATTTGGACACCAGCATGAACACAGTGAGAAGGCCGTGCGCAGATGAAGTTAGAGACTGGGGGGATTCTTCCACGAGACAAGGAATAACAGTGGCTGCCAGTAAACCACCAGGAACGGGGAAGAGTCTCCCAGCCCTCAGCAGGAACCAACCCTGTTGACGCTTTACTCTCAGACTTCCAGCCTCCAGGACTGCGAGACAATGCATTCTAAGGTCCTCGGTTTATGATGTGCACTTAGTTACGGCAGCCCCAGCAAACCCACGCAGGAGGCCCCCTCTCCGGGACTGGAATTCAGGCCTCACTGAGGAAGGTGTGGCCGCAGCCCAGAGGGTGAGAGACTGAGTCGTGTGCGGAACTGCCCCAGGTCAGAAGTGGTCTAAGTAACAGAAATGAGCCCCAGCCTCCCCCAGTCGGCAGCTGGGAGCCTTCTGCAGGAGCCAGTGGGCTGTGACTTGTGGGCAGGAAAGGGCAATCTGGAACTCACTAAGAATTGTGAGGTGCCGCTGAAGCTTGATGGGGGTGAGGACCAGTGGATGCCCCCATCCCCATGTCGCTGGTGTCCAGGCAGTAGGAGCAGCAAGAAAAGAATGGAAGCTTGCTGCCTGCTAGGAGCAGAAGCCCTTCCTCCTGCAGTGCTTCCTCTAGCGCCCTCTACTGGCATGTTTAGCATCATGCTGCTGCCAAGGAGAAAAGCTTGCAGTGCGCCCAGTTCCCTGGCAGAAAAAGCCATGAAAGGGAAAATTTAGAGTTAACGGGCAATACATTGATAATTGGCACACACGCACACCCTCAGTTAAATGTATTGAAAGACTACACAAAGGAGTATTATTTTGAGAAGAAGGATCTGCTTCCTCCAAGGAAGTGGTCAGAGGCTGGTGGCTACATGGCAGAGCTGATCTCACAGGGATTCCTAATACTTTGGTGTCATGAACCCTTTTGGCTGTCTAGTGATGCCTGGGTATGTCTTCTCAAAATAATGTTTTGAAATGCATGATCTAAAATACATAAAAAACAAGGAAGCCAATTACATTGAAATACAGTAATAAAATTATCTCTTTAAAAACCAAGTTCATGCATGATATAGTGGGCTGGATAATTTTGCGTGCCAATTTGACTAGGCCATGGGTGCTCAGATATTTCGCTAAATATTATTTCTGAGTGTGTCTTGAGGGTGTTTCCAGGCAAGATTAACATTTGAATCTACATTGTAAGGCAGATTGCCCTCCCTGATGGGCATCACTTGATCCCTTAAAGGCTTGACTAGAACAAAAGGGTAGAGGTAGGAAGCGTTCTCTCTGCCCCTGGCTTGAGCTGGTCAGTCTTCTCCTGACCTCACTGGAACTTATATATTAGCCCCCCATTTCTGAGAACTACCCCACTAGCTCCAGCTTTCTTGGGTCTCCAGCTTGCAGATGGCAGATCATGTGACTTCTCAGCCTCCAAAACCATGTGAACCCATTCCTCATAATAAAATATATATATATCACAGATACATCCTTATCAATGCATTAAAAAACAAGATCTACCAGTGAGTCTAATAGCTCCCTAATTTCTAAGTAGCAACGACTGGGAAAGACATGTGGGATATTTGTAACCACTGTGAAGTGATGTGAACATACCAGTAGTTTGCGTCGGTGACAACGTTACCAATGGTCCTATTTATTACTAATGGTGCTGCCTACATTCATAATTAGAGAAAATGCTAAGTTTCAGTGGAGGCTACTGGGAGACTAAAAGGACCTGGTTCCTCTACTCGAGTTTGCGTTAGAACCCCTGGCAAGAGGTGAGGGCGGCGCTGGGCTGACCTAGGCCTCTCTGTGCACAGGGAGGCGGTTTTGCAGCTCAGGCCAGGAAGACGAATCATGTCAACAGCAGCACCAGCCTACCCGACGCCCAAACAACAGGGGCTGTGCAGCTGGGGGCGCCTCCCAGCGCCCCCCGAGGCCTCCACTGGCCCCTCGCTTTGCCCCATCACAGTTGTCGCCTCCTGCACAGGGCAGCGTGCAAAACCCAAACCCACGTGGCCTTGTGAGCGAGGAAAAGGGAAGTTCCCGGCCTCACAAGGCTCGCTCACACGGGAACATAATGACACACTTCATAGTTTGGGGGGGGGGGGGGTCACGTGGCTCTGCCTACGCCTCGGCCCAGTGAGTCAGAGAGGAAAGGCTCGTGTGTTCGCAGGGGTGGAGCCGGACCCACCGACCGCCGGCTGGTGGGGATCCAGACGGGGCGCCCCGCCCTCGCTGGGCCCAGGGCGCGCAGGCCCGAGATGCCTGGTCAGCACCCTGCTCCCCGGGCGTCTGGCGGGCGCTGCGGGGAGGCCTCCAGGTGACCCCTGCTGGTGTTTCCAGGAACGCTGGTGGGGGCCAGCCTCTGAGGTCTCGTCTTGTTTTCCTGCGTGGAAAAAAGGGAGAGGGAAGCTCCGGCTGGTAACCTGGGCACTGGCACGACTGGCCGCCTCCGTAGCGCTCAAGCGTCACCAGGCCCGGGCGCGGCCGTGGCAACGCAGGGGGCACTGCCACGTCTCCTTTCCTCCCCTGCCCGGACTAAAAGGGAATTAACCGTCCGATTTGTACATTTCGGGAGCACTGTGGGCAAAGCCGGCCTTCCCGCAGGCTGCGCGAACCACGAGCCTAGGGGAAAACGGGGGCTTCCTGACTCGGGAGCATCATTCTTTCGCGCACCTTCTGAAGAGCCCCGCAAACGAACACTACACGTTTTCTCCACGTTTGGAGGGGAAAGTATCTGCAAGGACCATTCGAGTATGTGTAACCCCCTCCGCGCCGCAGCCCCACGAGCCCCCACCAGACACTGCCCCGCGCGCAGCTCCCTCCGGCCGCACAGCCCTGGGGAGGAATTCAGAGGGAGCGACACCCGGAGGGGGCCCCCTGGCTCGGGGAGTCGGTCTCCACCCGCCCTGACAGCGCGGAGGGGCAGCTGGTGCCGCCCCGGGCAGCGCGGCTCCATGCATCCCGAGCCCGGGGCCAGCCAGGAAGAGCCCAGGTGCCAAAGTAAACGAGGCTCCTCCCCGGCGCGGTGCCAAAGCCCCGCGTTTACACCGCGGCTGCCAGGCCCTCGGAAAGCTCCTGGAAAGCTCCGCGGGGCGGGCGCAGGGAGCCCCACGCGTCCCTGCGCCCCCGGGGCGCGCACTCAGCCGTCCCCAGGAGGCCCGACGGACGCTGGGCTGTTCTGGACGGACCGCGCCATTCGGAGGCAGGGAGCGCCATCCGGACAGAGGGGGGCCCTCTTGTCAAAGGCCCGGTCCCAGGTCTCGGACAACTTCTAACGTCTCGCCCTTTAGCTCCCTTCCTCCCAACACTACGAACCCCCACTGTCCCAGAAGCGGCCCTGGGAAGACTGCGCCTTGGCCCCGGGAGGGCTTCCTTGGAGCTCGCTGAGGACGGGCGCTGGCCGCTGGGGAAAGGACTGACATTAACCGCAGAGCTACGCCCAGGGACGGTGGGCGGTGCGGGCCTATCTTCTGACACGCGGTGATGGCCCAGGGGTGGCATCCCCAAGCGCTGTCCTACTCCCCCCGCGCGTGAAAGCGGATTTTGTTAAGTTTTACTGGTCACCCAGCAATCAGTGTTCTCCGACGGTGGTGTGGCCGCAGGGCTCTAGGTCTGGCTGATTCCTTGGAGAGCCAGGGCAGCGCTGCTCTCCCTCCCGCCGCCGCGTTTCCTTTGGGGGCGGCGGCACCCACTGCGCTCCCTGGCCGTGCTGGGTGGACGCTTTCCTACCTCGGAAATTCCTCCTCTCGCCTCCCGCCCTGCAGGCGGCAGGTTCGGCCTTCACTCCGGCACATCAGTGCCCTCTGGTGGCCACACGATGCAGCAACTGCTCCCTCGGCAAGACTGCTTCTGCGGGAAGCAGCCCTGGGAGGCGCTGGCCTGCTCTGATTTCTTCTGAGCCAGGGATGCTGACCTGCTCCAGGGCAGCCTCGGTAGAGAGGGTCTGCCTCTTTAATCATTTACTCTATCATTAGCCATCCCATTATGACCTCAGCAGCTCCGGTTACTTCTCTGGGTCTCTGTTCCTCACCTATAAACTGAGAGGATTAAAACAGATCATCTCTGGCTTTAACCTTCAGGATTCAAGGTCTTGTGTCATTCATTCAACAGGTACTAGGTGTCAGTCAAGTGTAGAGGTTCAGGCTCATCAGAGAGCGAACCTGTGCATTCCTGGACTTTAAATTGCAGCAGGAGACAGTTAATAAGCAGTAAACATAATAAAGAAAGTACATAGTATGTTAGAAGGTGATCGGTGGCATGGGAAAAACAGAGCTGGTATGGGAATGGGGAGTGGTGGCCAAGGGAAAGGGCGGGTGTGGTAGAGACAGGATAGGACTCTGAGTGGTCACTTTTGAGCAGAGACCTGTGAGAGGAGGGTGGGAGGGAGTTAGTCCTGCAGGTTTTCCAGGGAAGAGCACTCCAGGTAGGGGAAAACCAGTACAAAGACGGGACGTGAGAGTCTGGCTCTATGTGAGGACCAATAAGAAAGCCGTGTGGCTGAATTAGAGCGATGGAAGGTTAGAAGGGGGGGAGACCATATCAGAAATGGGGGACAATTACATAGAAGCTTGTAGACCATTGCAAAGATTTTGTCATTGACTCTGCAAGAAAGAAGCCATTGGAGGTGTTGTAGGGGGCGACAACGGCATCTGGTGTTAGACCAGGGAGGTCAGACTGGACCCGGGTTCAGCAACCTTGGTACCTGAGTTCTGACTAGGAAAGAATTCAGAGCCAAGACTCAAACTGTAAGTACATTTATCTAGAAAATCACAGAGGTAGAAGAAGTAATTCATAGAAGAAGTGGGCTGAGGAAACAAGTTGTAGAGGCAAAGGAAGGGCCCTTGGAGCTTGGGAGTGAGGAAGGTAATAGTAATGCTCCTGCGGGAGGGACAAGGGAAAGAGGAAGGCACAGGCGTGCTTCTGGGGAGGACAGCACTCTGGGGCCTCCTTCCTATGGGTTTTAAGGGTGGAGATTTTAGGGGAAGTCCCAGGGGAAGATCTCTACAGAATATTCAGCAGCTTTCCTGGTGTGTCCTTTCAGGGTCTAGGTCTCACCCATTGATTGGCCGGCCCAGGGCAGGGGGTCATTATTCAGTGCAGCTGGTCCTGAGGTCAGCCTTGCTGTTGCTGGTCTGCTTTTGCTGCATTTCTGGGCCTGGAGCTGAAATACAACTGAGGCCTAGATGTTATCTCTAGGGAGGAAAGACCAGGGGGTCCAAACCGCATGAGCAGCCATATGCTAGGGGAGGGAAGGTCATGCTGGGGACGAGGTCCCATGACACAACTGTCCTTTGCTAGACACCTGGGGCTTTCTGCCCTGGTGACCTTCTGTACCTGGCCCATCGTCCTTGCTCTGCTCATGTCTGTCTATCTTCCTACCACAGAGGGTTCTGAGCAGAGGAGCAGCACAATCTGCCTTATATTTTTACAGAGTCGTTGTTAGTCTGCTGGGATTGCCTTAATACAATACCATTGACAGAGTGCTTAAAACAACACAAATTTATCTCCTCACAGTTCTGGAGACTGGAAAGTCCGAGATGATGGTCTGGCTGGGTTGGGTTTCTGGTGAGAACCCTCTTCCTGGCTTGCAGAGGACAGATTTCTCACTGTGTCCTCATATCGGGGAGAGAGAGGAAGCTCTGGTGTCTTTTCTTCTTCGAAAGGGCAGTAATCCCACCATGGGGGCTCCACCCTCATGACCTCATCTAATCCTAGTTACCTCCCAAAGTCCCACCTCCAAATATCATCATTACATTGGGAATTAACACCTTGACCTATGAGGGACACATCCAGCCCACATCAGAGTCACTCAGGCTGCTGTGTGAACCGGACAGCAAGGGGAGGGCACATGTCCCGGGGAGCACCGGGAGCAGGCGGCTTACAGGATAATCCAGGCGAGGGCTGGTGGCTGCGGCTTGGACCAGCGTGGGAGCGGTGGAGGGACTGACCAGCTTCTGGGTGTTGAGAGGAGAGACAACAGGATTTCTTGACAGATTGAATGTGGGCAAAGAACTCAAGGATGAGTAAGGGTTTTATTTGTGTTGCTTTGGTTTTGGTTAATCCTCACTCTAGGATATTTTTTCCATTGGTTTTTAGAGAGAGTGGAAGGGAGGGAAGGGAGGAGAGGGGGAGAGAGAGAGAAACATCAATGATCGAACCTGCAATTCAGGCAGAACCTGCAACCCAGGTACATGCCCAGGAATCAGCCCTTTGGTGCGCCAGCTGGCGCTCTAACCACTGAGCACACCAGCCAGGGTATGACTAAGGGTTTTGAACTGAGCAACTGGAAGTTGCCATTAATTGAGATGGGAGAGTGAGGTGGGTGGAGCCGGGGTTTAAGATCGAACATTCTGTTTGGGACGTGTTACCTTTAAGACGCCTGTTTGTGAAGAATTAGATGTGCAAAGCTCAGGGGTTTCAGGGGAGGGTTGTTGCAGATCATTATATACTATAGAGTGTGGGTTTTAGAGTCAGACAGACTTGTGTTCAAATCTCAGTCCTCTTACGTACTGGCTGTGTCTGCCTGGAAAAGTGCCTTCACACCCACTGGCCTTGCTGTTTAGCACATGCTTGTTCAGCAGCCCCATGCGTCAGGCACTGTTCTGGGAGCTGGGACCACAGCAATAAGCAAAACAAAGTCCCTGTTCTCTCGGAGTTTTGATTTCAATAAAAGGGGGGGGGGAAATAAATGACTGCTGGGGTTGGCTGAATGGATGGAGCCATACATCGCCTCAAGCACGCAGCGTGGGGTCTTGTCCAGTAAACAGCTGATTCCACCACCCTCCCCTTGCTTTCTACCCATCGGAAGACAAAGAGTGTCACATGCTTGGAGGGCCGAGGGGCTGGAGGGCATTTTGAGTGGCAGCCTTCCATCTCCACAGCAACTACAGAACTGACTCCCTAGGAATAGAGTGCAGAATATTCTTACAGAAATCCCGGAATGATATGTTGCCTCCACAGCAAGCTGAGCCTCTGATTTGTGTTCTTTGGCTCTACTCCGGAGCTCAGATCCTGAACCCAGCACAGACACTAAATGAGATGATGCCGGAGGCGGCGAGGTTAGTTTAACGAGCAAGCACCGGGGACGGTATCTTAACATAGTTTGTCCTTGTAATAAGTGTATTCGTAGTTTTAAAAAAAATTACCTTCCTTCTTAAATGATAGATGTTTGAGATCCCTTCATTACGCCAGGCGGGCTCCTCAAGGTGGGAAGTAAAGCCCAGGGAGGAGCTCGTCATGGGCGAGCAGAGGCCTGGATGGCAGCCTGAGGTTCCTGAGCATTCACAGGTGGCAGGGGCACATTCACCGATGGCAGGGGCACGGTGCCAGGCAGCAGCTGTAGAGGCAGGAGGGCAAGAGTGGGCGAGGGGGAAGCTCAGGAAGGGGAGCGAGGTAGGGACGGGCACGAGGAGGCCAAAAGTGGGGATGTGGGCCCTGGGTGTAGCGATCAAAATGCTGCTTCCATCGGGTGCATTCCGGGAGCAGTGGCCTGGGAGATGTACGGAGGAGGAAGAGTCGATGAGGGCAGGAAAAACGTTAAAGATATTTGTCTGTGGCTCTTCCCATGAGCGGCCAGCAGAGACCTCTGAAAATGCTTCCCTATTCACTTGACCCAGAAAACCCCACCAAACCATGGAAATCAAGAGGTTCAAATCTTCCTGTTCACTTTAAGAACACTCGTGAGACTGCCCAGGCCATCGAGGGCGTGCATATCAGAAAAGCCACCAAGTAGCTGAAGGGTGTCACTTTACAGAAGCAGTGCGTGCCATTCCCTCCTTGCGGTGGTGGAGTCAGTAGGTGTGCCCAGGCCAAACAGTGGGGAGGGACGCAGGGTCAGTGGCCCAAGAAGAGTGCTGAATTTTTGCTGCACATAACTACCACCTCTGGCCTCTCCTCCCTCTAGATCAGGGATGGGGAACCTGTTTTCTGCCAAGGGCCATTTGGATATTTATAACATCATTCGCCGGCCATACAGAATTATCAACTTAAAAATTAGCCTGCTAGCCCAGCCGGGCGTGGCTAAGCGGTTGAGCATCGACCTAGGATCCAGGAGATCAGGGTTTGATTCCTGGTCAGGGCACATGCCCGGGTTGCAGGATGGATCAATGACTCTCTCATCAGATGTTTCTCTCTCTCCCCCTCTCCCTTCCTCTCTCTGAAACCAATAAAGATATATTTTAATAAAAAAATTAGCCTGCTATATTTGGTCAAACATTTCATTGAATTTATTGAATTTTGAGTCCCCCCTGCTCCCCACCCCTGCTCTAATCAGCTTCTCCTCTGGTTTCTGAAGCCCTTTGCATTCGTCGCTCATACGGCTCCGACCACATCCATTACCTGAGTGTCGAGGAGGGATGGGATGGCGGTAAATTCTAGTCAGATTAGTCTTAGCTGTGGTGACTCCCACATTCTTACCCTGGCGTCCTTCCTTCCATACTGGACTCGAACATGGTTTGATAGGACTTCTCAGGAGCTTTACTGAAGTGAACCAGACAGAGGTGGCGCTCAATTCCTGTTCAGAGTGTCCTGGACAGCGCTGGAGAGGTGCTGTGTGAGGAACGGGAATGCTTCCAAATAGTGCTGCCCATGGTCCCGATGAGGTGTCCAGGCCTGCACCTGAGCATCCCTCCTCTCCTTTCACTCTCCCTCTCCCTCTCCCCCAGGAAGCGCTGTGTTTGCTCTGCATGGGTCTTCACGGCTAAGAGTAAAGAAAGTCATTATTCCAAGGCTCCCAAATGAGTGTGTGGTTGGAATAAATGCAAGAATCCAGGCACACCTTCTTAGGAATCATATGAAGAAAGTAATTTGAGTTGAGCTATTGATTCTTAGGAGTCATCGAGATAAATCACGAGCTGATGTGAATAGTTAGTTCTGTAAAACAATGCAGCACTTCAGATAAATGCCTACTCTAAGAGCACATGAAATATCCCCACTGACAAAACAAATTGCGGGGGGGGGGGAGTAAGACAATGATTTATAAATAAACCCTATACTGTAACGGTAACACTTCCTTTAATGAAATCCACCAATGGATTTAAATTATTCTATCAAAATTTAAAACATGCATAATTTTAACACAGCCATCCCACATGCTAAGTTTAAGGATATTCCTAAGAGCGTTCTTATAACAGCAGAAGCTTGTCCTTTCACAGGTACTGGTTAAGTGAGTTATCTGCATAATGGAATACTATACAGCCATTAAGAGAATGGAGGGGTATGGCAGGCAAGACCTCCAAGGCATACTGGATTTAAAAGCAGGATGTAGTAGTGTGCATAGGCCATCATTCCTGTAAAGAAAGACACATGCAGTTCTATTGCAAATACATGGAGCATTTCTAAGATAAGCAAACACTGGTAATAACTTACTTGTACTGAGACAAGTGGGTGACTAGGGAGGAGGCGGTGATTTTTTGTTTGTCTCAAGTGCGTGCAGTACCTACTCAGTTTTCTATTAAACACACTCCATCCTAATACAAAACATGTTTTTATGTCAATTGTGGTACATCCACGTTGAAAAGGATTTTTGTCAAGTCGATTAATTTCTAGACTATCCCAACCTAGATTTTATGTCAATGGAAAACTGGGGTTTTGTTAACTGTGTGATATTAAGCAAGTCAACCACCTGTGTGGCCTCAGAACTCATCCGAAAATGATGGGCTTAGACTACCAGTGACTTCCACCAATCTCTTTGTGGTTTAAGATGCTGTGATTATATGACTCGATTTTGCAATATTTGAAAAAATTCCCAATGAACTGGCAAAGAGAATCAGTGCCTATCAGACAGTGAGCGGTACTGTGGCAAAAGTAACTGTATGCAGCTACTACTACTTTTATATTTTATTCTTAAACCACACTTTACAGGTTCCTTTCCATTTCTCTTCCATGTGTATCTGAAAGATCCAAGGAAGAAGAGGCATATGTTCAACTGAAGAAATTTATTTACTTTTTTTTTTCTAGGTACATAGATGACAATTATAGACAAGTTTTGATACATAGGAAAACCCTTCTGTCCTTTCTCTTTGCTAAATGAATCATCACAATAATTTTTACAATTTTTTAAAAACAATACACAGCTTTCTTGGGCTGAAGCAATCGCGAGGACATATTGGTACTGGTATATTACAGCTACTTACAATGTTTAAAAACAGCAATGGAGAAAAATAAGTTATTTAAATACTGATTTCATATACAGAAAGTGCAATGTTGTTAGTTGTTATATAACTTGCTTGACAGCTTCTTGCTTTATCAATTTAAAATCAAGGGAACTTGGACTCAGACTGCTAGGTTTATTTTTCTGAAAATAATACAGTACACACAGGCAGCGGTGACTTGGTGAGCTGACTCCCTTTGCTGAGTTATGAAAGCAAACTTTGCTATGTCAGGAACTGATTACCAATACACCAGTAATTTCCAACGTCGCCCACCCCCAGGTTTAGGACAGAGAAAAGGGCCCCAGGGTAAGGCAGCCATAAAAATCTATCTCCTACTCAGTTATTTGGGAATGTCAGTAGTGGTTGGGGCCGGCTGCATTTCCTCCTCGACAGCTTCAAAGTGAAAATTTACACAACGGATGTGTAGCTACCTGAGCCTAACTGCCTTTCCAGGTTTCTTTTGTGCTTTCCCAAGATGACAATTGCCACCATTTCCTCAACATCCTGTACCAAGTGCAACTGTTTAAACCTGGATATTGCTGACCTGACCACCTGTCTTCCAACACCCACAGGCGACCCCAAGCCACCTCAGTTAAGTGTAACACACAAACACCGAGGCTTTTCTAGGATCAAATTAAAAGTGTAAAGCAAAAGAAGACCCAACAAATACTAACGATAAAAAACAAAGGATTTTTAAAAGTACAATAAAATAAAAACCACCTCAGACCTTTCAAATCAGGAAGGCCTTCCCACCCACAATTACCCGTGGTCCCTGAATTTGACTTCTCTATGCAAAGGCAATGATTTCCAAAGACGAGTGACAAGAGTACGGTTTGGCATTCTCAAAAGCTCAAGCTCAGAAAATTCCCTTCTCTGGTGCCACGTTTACTTCAATAAATGTTACAGTGAGAGTGAAAACTTGGAAATTCACGCAAGATTTCTCCTCCCCCTTCGTTACCTGTTATGCATGACTTATGCGTGGTCTTTTTGCTTAAACTCCGAGCAGGGTCTCTCAAATGTCACGCTGAGGTTACTGCAAACACAGAAGAGAAGCCCACCTGACAGCCCTGTGTCGGCCACAGCACTGGACACGTTTCAGCAACGTGGTTATAGGAGAGTCCAGCAGCCGTGTTACTTCCCAAATGGGCTATGCTAATGGGATGTCACAACCTGAGGTGACAAAAATGGGCCATTTTTAAGTGTGCCATCGAAATTTGGCAGCTTTAGGTTTTTATTCTAGATTTCCACAACTTCTTCCCATGGCATCTTACAGAAAGTCTTACTGAAGAAATATATATTATTTTTTTAAATGCATACCAAAGAATGACTACATATATCACCTGAGAACATCTTTTCCTCAGAAACACAGATCTAAGTATATAAAGCAAATGCTGAAATGGCTTTGTAATTAATGAAATCACTTTCCCCCCTGAGGGAAGTCATTTGTTTTAGTGAGTAGATGAAATATTACAGAACTTTTGATCAAAGCTTTGTGTTGACAGGGTTTCTATTGTAAATGATCACAGTCAACGCTTAGCATAGTGCTTGTGAAAGAACAAAAAAACAAAGTCATTTTGGAAAAATGGAAATCTTATTAGTTGTCTAAACTGCTTGCTGGGAAATCAGACACAAGACTAAAAGGGCAGAATGTGCTGAAATCAGTTGGAAACAATTGAAAATATGCAAATACCTAATATATGGAGAATGTCGTTTGGCTCCAAAGTGAAGCTTTATTTGAATTAAAAGAATTATATAAATAAGAAAAGAAGGAAAACAGTATCTTAATGGTAAGACAGAAAAAAACTTTTAAACATCTCATCAACTACTTCCCTTTTTCAAAACATGTCTGAAATCTTCAGCCTTACAATGACTCTTTGCAGAGGTGTTCTGTTAGCTGACGGCTGAGTTTTGGGATGGACGTGGCCAGGAGTCCAAGCCAACACCATGGCACAGTGATCAACATGGTAACAACACTACACTGATTAAAATGAAAGGTAGTTATGTAAACACACACCCACACCCACTCACATATACACACATGGTATCTTTGTGAATTACAGATAGTTTTTTACTAGATTTGTAGTTAGATACACACTCCTGCGAAATAAGCCATGTAGCATGAGATCATCAGAGAAGCCCATTTTTGCTGGAAACATCCCAGATATGTCAGATGGCAGTCTAAGCTGAAAGACTTGGAACTATGGTTACATGGTAGTGAACGCTAGTTAGATAACTGCTTAAAAGCTTATATTAAGGCAAATAAAAGCTGACTGCTAGAAAGCAATTATTAAAATGTCTCGTTTACCTAAAGGAGAAGAGGACTTTTTTTTTCTAGTGCAGACAGATTTTCTTACTTTTGAACCAATGAGGGTGTCAACCGTGTACAATCACTCCCGAGTCTGTTACTTTGGCCTAGCTAAGCCTGTCTGGTCCTCGGGGATCGTGCAGGGTGACAGACGGAAGGTCAAGGGCCCCATGAGAAATGGAACAGGCTGCCCCTCCCTCTACCCCCTCCCGGCACACCCAGACCGACCGGAGGCACAGCTTTTGTGGCAAGTTGGCATCTTGGTTCTACCATGTTCTGGAAATAAAAATAAGTGCTTGTCTTTTCTTTGGGGGTCAAAGAGAACCACCCCGATTTCCTCAAAGGGGCTTTTCTGGAGAAGAGAGGGTCATCGGGCCTGTGCCAAGGTTTCGAGCTCTGTCTGGCCACACACTGGGCCTTTCTTCTGGATCTGGTCTGCATGTCAGGGGAAAGAGAAATTGCATCAGCATCATAAGCACAGTGAAAGGGTGGCTCTTGTCCAGGGAGGTCCATCCCAGGCCTGGCTACACGGCCTCAGGGCCTGGTGGCAGTTTGAAGAGTCTGGCTGCAGACACGAGCTTGCTTATGTGTCTCTCCTCTGTGATGCCAGCGTCCTGAAGGCAAGTGTGGGACAGAGAAGGCACTTGGCCCAGTGTGCTGAAGCCTGCCTCTGTGAGGGCACTGGTGTACATGGGCAAACCAATGGAAATCAGCCAATCCGACACAGATGAAATGCATCCGGGAGAGAGGGGCTTTCTGCAGATTTCTGTGAGTCCGCCGCTTGGAATCTGGATAAAGAAAGAAAACCATTTAGAGAGACTCTACACATGCCACTGGAAGGCTACTTCTTATAAGCCTAAAAGGAACACTACTATCACATTACGCCGCTGTACTAGCAGAAAGTGAAGATGCTATATGTCAAAAACCAAGTAGCATAAAGAATCCTTTCTCGATTTTTCAGAGGTGAGTCAAATTTTCGAGAAAGTGTCTGAGGTTCTAGAAGGTACGTGGAATTAGACCTAACCCAAATTATGTGTCCAACTTTCCACACTGTGAGCATTTATATTTCTGGCTATTTTGTCTCGTGGTGACATGCTCTTCAAGGAGAGATCCCAAAGATGACTGAAGAGGCAGGCCGTCCTGTGCGACAAGGTGAGAAGTAAAACACTCAATGGTTGCATGCTTATAAAGTAGATTTTCCACCATATTTTGAATCTACATTAACAACTAGAAGATTAAACATTTCACCACTATAAAGACCCTAAAATACAATAATAACAAGTATTGGCTAGGGCAGGGAAATGGTCATTTCTATTTGACTTTGGGAAGACCAAGTGCTATACCTTTCAAAAGGTAACTGACTACCACATGGGCACATCTCTGACAGGTGGTGCGGTCTCGATGAAGCAAATCCTTTCAAGTAACGTATCCTTAGAAATTAACCTCAGATGTCTACATAGGATTTATTAAGAGTGTTTTTCACTACATTACTGAAAATAAGAAAATTGGAAAAAACCTAAATGTTTCACCAATACAGATGGCTAACCTAGAACACATTCACCAACGAGAACACTTTGGAGTGTTGATGACACAAAAGAACTTTTAGTAAGACGACTGGGTTCACGCTCTGACAACAGAAAACAGTCAGGTTTCGAAACTGTGCATTTAAGTTCTTTGTATCAACAACACTCCAAAGTGTTCTCGCAGGTGAATGTGTTCTAGGTTAGCCATCTGTATTGGTGAAACATTCAGGATTTTTTTTCAATTTTTGAAATTTTCAATAATGTAGTGAAAAACTCTCTTAAAGCTCTGTAGACATCTGAGGTTAATTTCTGAGGATACATTACTTGAAAGGATTTGCTTCATGGAGACTGCACAAAGTCTCAGGGATGTACTTGCTAAGTGGAATAAGCCAGTCAGAGAAAGACAAGTATCACATGATCTTACTCATATGTGGAATCTAATGAACAAAAGTGACTGATGAACAAAATAGATCCAGAAACATGGAAGCATGGAACAGACTGATGAATCTCAGAGGGAAGGTGGGGGTAGGTGGGTGGGTGGGGGGAAGAGAGTAATTAAAGAATTTATATGCACATATACATAACCCATGGACACAGACAATAGCATGGTGAAGGCCAGAGGGGACAGGGCTAGAATGGAGGGTGGTCAATGGGGGGAAAAAAGGGGACATCTGTGATACTTTGAACAATAAAGATAAATTTTAAAAACAAAACTGTGCATTTACTATTATTATATATAGACAGAGAAATGACTGGATGGAGTTAACTTCTTTGCAGTGCTGGGAGTGTGGATAATTTCATTTTTTTTCTTTGCAGGAGGCAGACAATCAATGACTCTCATCATTGATGTTTCTATCTCTCCTCCCGCCCTTCCTCTCTCTGAAATCAATAAAGATATATATTTTTAAAAAATAAATAAAATGACATTTTAAAACTCTGTAGGCTGAATATGCATTGCTTCCCTCCCAGGGGTCTTCTTTTGATAGTTATAATGAACCCCGGGCTACTTCGTGGATGCCAGTGTGCTCAGCATTAAGCTCTGTAACTAAATGGATTCAAAAAGCGGGGTGAGAGTAACGGCTGCTCACCGCCATGCGGTGCTGCTTGCGAAGCAGCTTCACCCGGATCTGGTCCATGTGGGCGGCCACGTCCCTCTCGGGCTGATCGAGGTCTTCTGCGTATCTTTGCACCAGGGCTTCGGGAATCCCGCAGCGGCCGTGCTGCGAGGGGAAACAGAAATGTGTCAGATGTTGTGGCAAGGATCCCTCTTTCTCCAAGAACAGTGAACATAAAGCAGGTTAAGACATTTAGCTACTGGAACATAGCACCAAAAGTTTTCATTGGAAGTGAGTATGTATTCTCTATGGTCAGGATGTTTCAGAGGGAATACTTTTACATCTTTACATTTCAGGCAGTAATAAGCTCTATGAAAATGTTTTCAAACATAAAGCAAAATACTACCATCCTACATTGTGGGGGTGAATGCCCTCACCTCACTCTACCTGATCACTTTGCAAAATATTACTGAAGACTGTCTCCTGAACTGCAGGGGAGAAGGGCAAACTTCTGCTCTGCCGTGGTCTACTGCTGTGCCTCATCTATCAGGACGTATACCACAGGCCCCGGCCAGGTAGCTCAGTTGGTTAGAGCGTCGTCCTGATACACCAAGGTTGTGGGTTCAATCTCCAGTCAGGGCACATAGAAGAAGCAACCAATGAATTCATAAATAAGTGAAACAATAAATCAATGTTTCTCTCTACCCTCCCTTCCTCTCTCTCTAGAAAATCAATTAAAAAAAAGAAGAGAAAAAAAAGGCTTATAGTGCCCATATCACTAGGCCAGCATTTACTGCAGAGTCGAATTCTCACTACTTTCTTTTCAAAGGGGTTCATTCACTAGACATTAGGGAGAGGAGGATACTATTGTAAGGCATGATCACAACAATTTTATAACAAGGACTCCCAGGACTGCGTTATAACAGAGCTGGCATTTCCCTGAGCAAAGTCCAGTTACGTCTATTCTCGTTTGTCTTCAGTCATTGTGGAATTGGTAGTTCAAATCTTGATTTTTCTCAAATGAGAAATGAGTTTTCATTATAGATCTCAATGTTTTGGGTAAAATGGGATTTTCACATAATCCTTTCCCCGTTACGCATACAAGATAATGGTACAATACAATTATTACATCCAAATAGGGTTCTATAATTCTCAAAGTATGTTCACATTTATTTGCTCCTAATAATATCTATAAGAGGTAGCTATATAGGTTATTATTAATTCCACTTTACATATAGGAAAATGAAATGAGGATTTGTTAATATCTAAAAACATACATGTTAAGACAGGAAAACTGGAATTCAGGCCTATCCTGTCACCTAAACCAAGCCTTTCAGGAACCAGTTCTAGTACTGATTTACAGTTTTAACTGCAATGTACAGCTGCCAAAAATTAAAAACAAATAGGCAAAAGAAAAAAGGAAAAGAAAATCCAAGGCTGTATTTGCATTTCATCTGGACACTGTGCCCCCATTCATGCCATCACCAAGCAGCAGAGGCACCTGTCAGCCACCCTGTACTTTGTCAGAATGGCCCCCACCTCCAGGCTGGCCTCCTGGGTCAGCTGGTGTTCCTTTCACCGGGCTGCCTGACTTATAAAAGCAGAGGCCTGTGAAGTGGGGTCTGGGACTTTGATACCTTATCGGAATATGGCTCCTCAGTGAGATCAATGCCTTCAGCCCGTAACTTGTCTTCAGTGAGCATTTCCAGATCGACTCCCCGAGGGCAGGAGATCTTCCTGGTCAGAGGTCCACCCAGCCTCACCCCATGCTCCTGGAGGCTTGCACTCTCCCGCAGCTCTGAGAGCCAGGGTGGTGGCCTGGAGCTTGGTGGGCTGCCAGGCTCCTGCCTGGAGGGAGGCCCAGAAGCCAGAGGTGAGTGACAGTCACTAGGGCCACCGGAGCCACCCTTTTTCAGGGGCAGGCTCGGTGCGCTGGGACCAGGAGGACCGGGGTGGAGGCCATTGGCCAGGCGTTCTTTGCTCTTCTTAGCAGGAACAGGTGGAGGCTGCGTAGGATGTCTGGCTGGCGTTTGGGCCTCAGAGCCCCTCTGCTCACCTTCTTTGGTGCCTGGGGGCTGATATGTTCCTTCAAAATCGAGTCCTTTTCTGTGACCCTCAAGAGGAGTCCTTGTGAAACTGTGTCTAGGAGGTTGAGCATCATAGTTTTGGGGCAAACACAGAGGAGGTGACATGCCCTGGGAAGAGGCTGCGACTGAGCCACCCAGTTTCTTAGTAGTCGTTTTCTGAGGGTCAGAAAAGCTCTTGCTTTGGGTCAGTAGCAATGCATTGTCAGCGGCAGAATCTTGCTGGGGGCTGTGAACCTTGGTGACAGAGGAGGCTGTCTTTTGTGGCACTTCCGGTATCTGAGGGCAGGGCTCTGTTGCCGCGCTAGGCACATCCTTTTCATCATCAGGCTCTCCTTGAAGGTCATCCAGGGAATGGGATCGGGGCCACGTTTTCACAGGCTGGGGGCCCTCCAGGGTCTCACAGCTCCGGCAGATGGACACGGGGAGGCTTCTCCGGTTTTTATTCAAACCAGTCACACACGGCTGATCACAGCGCTTGAAGGTGTGAGGGGTCAGACCGCTGCCCAGCCTGCTCTCCTCCAGCTTCAGTGCGTCCACCGACTTCAGCAAAGGCAGGGTGGGGAAGTTGCCCAGCTGATTCCTGTTGAAAGACTTCAAGCTGGACTCGGTGGATGACTTGGCAGAGAGAAGGGCAGATTTCCGAGTCTTGCCTGTGAGACAAGGAAATGTGTTACAATCCCATCTTCAAAGGCAAATCAATCAAACTGATGTATAAAGGTGTGCTAACATAATTGAAATCTCCGACTCCTATATCCCATTGCTGAATTACATATACTAAGGGCAGAAAATCACCATTCATGACGTTGATTGATAATGGGATTACTGTGGTCTCATTTTTATTTTTAGGAAAAATTCTTAGTCTTACTAAATGTCTCATGGAGATCGAAATTAATGGAGTTATGTGCTAAGGAAATATGCTGTGTCAGGCAATAAAGCAAGTCTGGGCCTAAAGTCTGTTCCTAAGCTGCAATCAGTGTGGAAGGTTGATCGTCCACAGCCCATTCAGAAAACACACGGATGGGATTTCTGTCCAGTGAGCATAATTTCCTCAGGTCACAGTTGCAGAGGGGAGGTGGACTGAATTCTGGGGCAGGTTCTATAAATGTTGCGGCCCCATAAGGTTCACTACTACCTTTAAAATCACACCTTCCTCCAAGCCCTCCCCTCTTCGTGTTTTGTGTATAAAATAAATCAATCCTAGAAGCAGTTGGCCAACCTTGGTATAGATAAGTAAACAAGCTTAAGTGAGTATGTTGCTTGAGACAATCTATAAAATACTGACATGGTTCTAATTCCCTACAAAATAGCCCTGATTAAAATAAACTGTCAGACTAATAACTGAACCATCAACCAGACATAACCTATTCATCTGACAAGTGTTGACTGATATTAACCAATACTACTACTTGATAGGACTCACTGAGAATTTACTAGCTATGGGTCAGGCACTGTGCTAAATGCTTAGTTTTTTTCCATCAATCTCTCGCTCTGTTACATTTTTTATTAATACCATGTTTGTTGTGTGCTTTGATCCTGGGCTGAGGGGAAGACCCCAGATGATAAAACATAGTCCAAGAGATCCTAGTACTTTAGGCCCACCAAAAAAAAAGAAAATAAAAATATTAAACCCACATTAGATCTGGAAGATACAAAGAAATGGCTGGCTCTCATCTCTGAAAAGCCACATCTTGTAACTAAAGGTTTTCAGGAAACCCTTTACTACTGTTTTTAATCTTGCTGTAAGTGGGAGCTTGGGGGGCACAACAGGAAACCACAGAGCTACCCACGGAAGTACTGAGTTCACCTGAGCTCATTCCACTTAAGACTTCTCTTCTATCGGAGACAAGTAATCTTCCTGAAATTTCTTATCAACTGCTTCCTGAATGTTAGGACAGGGAAACAACAAACAAGCCATGCAACCCTCAAATTGTCCTCTCCCCCAGTAACTGCTATGGACTCAGGCACAGCGGAGACACTGAAGGTGCCACTGCACTGTAACCCTGATGGATGGGCCACGTGGTAAATTGTTTCCCTCATGGACCTAATAGTTCCCAACACTCAATGTTGGTTTTTATTGTGTAAAGAAAAGGACATCGGAGACACACAATTTAGGTTTTACAGCTGCAAATACCTTAGACGGAATTTATTCACCTCACACAGCAGTCAGGAGGAATGGGTACTGGAGGCTAACTATTAACTATAGACAAGGAAGGTGGAGAGGTCAGAAAGGGAAAGATCAGCACCGAGTTCGTGATGGTAACAGCATCATTCTTTTCCAGAAAATTGGAAATCAGTACTTTTCAAAGCAGGAGTATCTTTTTAAATGAAGCTTCATTTATAAAATAGATCAAAGCTGCCAGGGCAGCTCCAGGCAAAGCCCAGGCATGACTGAGCCCCTCTGTGGCCACCATCTCTCACATCACCCATGGTCCCCTGCCCCCACCCATGGTACCCAAGGAATGCAGAACCCCACCATGAGTCACACTTAAAAACCAGGGCTCTGGGTGCATGTGCTCCCAAGCCAGAAGTTATTGCACAAGAAGCCCTGGCTCCTTTAAACACACCGTGTGTTTATTTCTCCCTTCACTGAAAATACTTTCCTAGTGAGAACCAGAATAGAACTGTGCACCCTGGTTTAATATTTGAATAAACAAAGGTGGGGAAGGTACCATGTTCTTAACTGTGAAGTGGACAAAGACAAAAATATGGGGGGGGGGGGGGAGTCAAATGCTTTTAGTTTGTTTGAACTGCAAACTTCTGGCAATTTTAGACCCTGTTGTATACCGTTATGTTGCTTTCCAAAATTAAATGCATGGTTGATCCTGTTGTCCCAAAATCTGTTTATTGATTGTCTTCCATGTGCATATAACTATGGAGGACATGTTATAAGTCACTGATTCTAAGAGGCCATCATTTGCAGTGGGTATGGGACTCAATGCTCCAACTAATGGCAAAAAAACACGTTCTCTAGTGACTCCCAGTAACTAGACCATGGGCAGGGCTGGCCCAACGATGTAGTGTGGGGACCACAACTCTGAGCCCATAGTCATGCTCTCTGAAGGAGAAGGAAGGAAGCACCGTATGAGATGTGGGCAGTTGTGTTCTGTATGGCTGGTCAGAAATTTTGAGATTTTTGAAAAACAAAGTATAATATTTTAGGATGTAATCATATGCCCTTTATTTTCAGAGATCTAGCTTCCACAAAAAATGAAGCAATGAATGCTTGGATAAAGTCTGTCTTTTCACTTTATTTTGATATTAGATATCTTCATACTGTAATCTTTGATAGACCACAGCCAGAATCTCTTTCACTGAAGGAGCCACTCTAACTGTGCCCCCCAAGCTAACATGATTGCCTGCTTCACTGGCACAGTCTGAACACCGAGGGCTGCCCCGGCCTGGGCTATGTGTGAAAGAGAAACACTGAGGAGAGGGATGATGGTGCTGGAGGAACCAAACCTTCAGGCCCTGGCTTCCCATCATGTTCTCAGAGAGGCTCCTCAAAATCTTCATATTGAAATGAGAGACCCATACATGACAGTCCCAAGCACTGAGATCTTCTTGCTCCACAGAGTAAATAAGCAAACAAGTATGCAGAGGTCCTCCATGGTATGTACTTTCTCCTTATTTAAAAATAGGTCCTCTTATTTAATCTACCCCTGGTTTCTGAAAGTACTTATTATAACAATACAAACTACATCTCTTCTGGCTTAAAGTTCAATGAAGTCCAGACACCACTGGTTGACATATGATGACACCAAGGAGAGTATGGACTTGAAGATGCTTATGGTATTGGAAAGTAAGGTCTAAAATACTGAGGGCCTGTTATGAGCCAGGGTGGTGCCAGGTGAGATGGTCTAAAGGGAAAGAAAAACAGCTTTAGCTATTACATAACCTCTGAGCTTTGAAGTCTTCCTCTAGAAAATATGCCTTGAGTGATCATGGGCAATACATACGTTAAGCACCGAGTCCACTGCCCAATTCATATCCAATGTTGAATAAATACTAGATATTAACATATTATTGTTTTGTTTAAGTCTTACAACAATCTCAGAGAGAAACTCATCTTGCTATTTCAGAGGTAAGGGAGCTCAAAGACATGAAGTTAACTTGACCAAAGTCTTCAGCTCATAAATGTTCTATTCAGGGTTCAAACCCCAGGTCTCCTCACTTGAAATCCCACGGCTCTTTTCATGATCTACACTGGGTGTTAAGACTCTGAGAGCTTCAGGACAATGGAAAGTTGAGGGTCCCTTTCTCTGACACACAAGTTTAGTCTTGAACTCTCCATTTATATCCAAAGAGGTACGAAAGGATAACTGATGAGAGGATGGCTGTAGTCATTTCTCAAGAACATCAGTTGCCTAGGTTCTTGGGGGATATTCACTCTTCCCAAGGATCTTAATTAAGCACCAATAATCCTGGAAAAATTCCTCCCTCTATTGCCAGTATTTCCCAAAGTCTCAGGCAGAGGAAGAAAGTCATTAGCCAAAGCACAGATGTCAAGAAATGACCCAAGCGGCTTGCACACAAAGATGCCTCCACGATTATCTGTAACGACATTACCATTTTCCAGGTTCTCACTGCTTTCGTAGCATCCTGAGTCTCGTGGGGAGCATCCGCTCAGGCCCTGGCTGTCAACAAGCAGCTTCTCCTGAGATCCTGACTGGTCACTGTTACCTGGAGAAGGTGAGCATAAAGCATGGAATCTTAAGTCAACCAAATCCCAGGTTTACCATCAATTATCACCATGCATACCATACATGTTTAAGCCTTGGGCTTTTGGAAGAACATTTTTCTTTTCAAATAAAGTATCACAGGAAGATAAATTTGGAGACTGAGAGTGATAGTTGGAGTATGTCAATGCCCTTTAAGTTACCCAGAGGGTGACTCTGGCTTCAGGCCGTTCATGGAGAGAAAGCACTGAGAGCCTTGTGTCAATAGTGGGGGAAGAGCAACCACAGTCCTTTCTTAGGGATGGTCCCATGGAACAGAAGCAAAGAGTGAGCATGTCACTTTCACAAGGAGCTGTTGTTGTGTCCTACGCTTTTTAGAAATCTCTAAGATTTGTGTTTCAAGTTATTTGTCACATGCTTTCCAAATTTAAGAGCTACTATAAAAGTGTCAAATGAAGTATCGAATTTTATTACAATTTACAAACATTCTTTGGCCTTGGTGACACGGGCTGGCCATTGCATTATCTCAATGAAACAAGGCTGGCAGAAGGGAACAAAAACCCCTACACCCAGGAGGAGCCAGGGACAAATCCTTTTGTGTCTGTTGTTTGGATTCAGCTAGAGGGCATTCTTTCCCTTTGCCTTCTCCCTTTGGGTTGGGTCAGCATTCCTGTTCAAAGGATAAGGCAGGGAAAGCTCAGGAAGCCCTCTAACAGGGACTCTGGGTAAATACTCTGCAGGCGGATGACTGAAAGTTGAAAGTCTGCATCCTAAAGAGAAGCAGATGTTTTGGGTGAGTGAAAGTCTGCCTGGAGCGGGTCCTGTGGGAAGTCCTGTGGGCCATCATCAGCCAGCAGTGTCACTCTGCACGCTGCACAATGAGGGCACGCGTGGCAGGACTTGGGATCGAGGTTACACAAAGAACATCTTTGTACTGTTATGCAGACTAAGTGCTTGGTCACATAACACAGAAACTAAGGAAACATTTCCTACATAAAATAACTAGTTGCATGATGAACAACTTTATTTTCCTTTTCACTTACCCTCCCCCCACCACATACACAAAGAAAAAAGAACTCAATAAACCTGAAATCTGATGCCTTTTCTCAGGTCATTAAGAAAATAAATCGTGGGAAGGCAGAGGGCTGCCATCCCACACATGGGTCAGCTGCTTCTACACCCACTCACCACTTCCTGTTTGTATTTCTCACATGGAAAGCATTTTATAACAGAAATCATAGCAGAAATCATGGCAGGGTAGGTCCTTAAATTAAGCCCCTAAATTGAGAAGTGCTATTTTTTAAATGATTAATGAAAAACTAATTGGAAGTATAAGACCAAACTCTACCCTCTCCCCCACACAAAAAAGTGGAACATTCTAGAGTGATGTTCTCATTGTGTAGCAGTGTCTGTGGATTTGGAGTGGCCTTTGTCCTATCCCAGCATGTTATTTAGGAAAATGATACTTACAAAATGAGGGCTTTGAGCTATCAGTTACAACCCAGGAAGAGGAATCAACATAGTTTGTCCTTGGCAAGACAGTTCAGTTACTGCTTCAGCTAAAACAATCCCCAAAGTGCTGACCAATGGGAATAAAACATAACACTTGTCCCCTGCCACTGCATGAAGATGCAAACTATGTCTGCATCTCTGGGTACGCCAGCCTCATCAGACACAGCATGGCACCTGAAGTTATCACGGGGAGGGAAGGAGTCACTCGCACTGCCCGAAAACCAGTTCAATTTATAAAATCACAAGGCATATGTCGAAGGGCTGCTGTCACTTTCTTCCTAAGGGATTCAATCAGCAGCTACTTAGCAGAAACCTAACTATCAAGTTTAACAAAATTCCCGAAAACTAAAAGCCAGAGTTTCCCAGCAACTTGACCTCCTTCACCACAGAGAAAGAAGAGGTGGGGTACCCCTTACATGTGCAGCAGAATCAAGGTCATATCCTCTCCCTTACTATAATTAATGTCAAGGTACAAAGAGGAAAGGTGAGCTAGAACCAGGAAAATTCTCACAGTCAAAGCAAGAGCGAGGACTGGGTTGTGGGGCTGAAACCCCACTGGGGCATGACCCGAACTTGGTCCTGAAGGGACTATGCTTAGGCTAGAGCTCTCCCCATCCCCACCTCAACACACACACACACGTACACAAACACAGGAGGAGGAAGAATATGCTAAGACATTGACAAGATAGTCAAATGTCAGATGGTTCTTGTGCACAAGGACATGCGCCATTTTCTGGAGAGTAGTTACCTCGGAAAGAAGAAAAAAGGAATGGAATTCTTGGATAGCAGGCCTTTCAATGGGCTTATAACATTTATTTCTTTAAAAGAAAAGAATGGAAGCAAAAATGTTCACTTTAGTTCGATTTAGAAGGTATATATATGGATGTTTTATTTTTCTCTGTACTTTTCTGCATATTTGAAATAACTGCTCATTAAAATTCTTATAAAAAGTATTGTCTCAGAGAAGAGTTTTCAACTAGGCAGACATAGGACAGTGGGTTCGGGATCAGTGTAAGCAACTGCTATCAGACAATGAGAGTCTTTTCCAAATGGAGCCCTGTAGGAAGGCCGTGGGTGCAACAAGACAGGCTGGTAGATGTGCTTCTTGCTCTTGTGGGAAGCAGAGCTAGAAAACTTGCAAGATCTCTAAGACCTCAGTAGATCGCAGAACCTGTCCAGTGTATAGGAATTTAGTTTGACATATATCTACTATATTCCTCTAAATGATTACTTAGAACACTTCTTAAACACAGAATTTAACTGCACTGAATGTAAAATCTTATCATCTGGACCCAAATCTTTGTCATAATAAGCACTGCTGAGACCTGAAAGCCTTTGTCTTAGAGCCAATAAAAGGAAGGGCTGCTTTACACACTAGGAATGCTGTGAACAGTGGCACAGCATACATTTGAGATAGAATTTGAGAAGCAAAGGTCTCTCCTTGGACTTCTGAGTGAGCATCATGATGGGCAAAGATTCCCCCTTACAAAATACCTCCTGGTGCAAATCTCAGGATGGGATTCCAAGAAGGACACTGAGTCTGAGCCAATGAGATATAACACAGGCTCAGCAAAGACCCTGCCTTCTACTCCGTCTTTAGCATTGCTCCACCTATGTTCTCACAGGAAACGTAATGGATGGGGTTTACAAACCAGCTGTCTCAGTGACTAAGGAAGAGCAATGAGCTATTTTATAGAGCAGATGTAGTCCAGGAGACTCAACCTGAATTGTTATTAATATAGCTGGTTGGCCACACCAGGCACTGGGCCAGGCTCTTGAACACACAACCTGGCCACAGACCCCCAACACCAAGACACACTTCCAATACTGAAGAGACGTGGTTATAAACTACAAAACACTATTCCGTTCAAATCTACCCAAAGGCAGTGTGTTTGTCTAGGGTTCAGACATCTACTTGATGGAGTGTGGTCCCCTGTATCAGTTAATTTAGAGGGAGCACCTACTGAGCAGAACTGAGAGGAGACACGTGCTTCCCTGTCTCTGGGCCTGGTGCCTTCAGTAATGTATAATTTTTCCATCCACCATTAACCATGGTTGGGTGTGTCTTAACAATAAAAATGCTACTAGCTGCTGACACCCCGAAGCAGAGAACTTGAAAGAAAATGCACTTGAATTCAGTAACTGGAAAGGATGCTCCCTTTGTGATGAACAACTTCAAAAATATTTTTGATGTCAGACTGAAGAATAAAGAGCAAGATAAGACTAGGTTAATGGAGCAAAGGATATAGTATATTCAAACAGGCCCCATAAAAGCTGAGAGCCCACTGAATTCTGTTCACGGGCTGTAAAAATGAGCTATCATTTCCACCCAGCCTTTGGGACATGGAATTCTCTGCTCTACGTCTTCACTGCAGCCATTTCCTGCTTCTTTCATGGAAGCTAATGAATTTCATTTATTCATTAGCCAATCTATTCAGTAAGAAAATAACTCCTCATGTGCTTTGAGAAGTAATTAACCCTTGGCTGGGCAACATACTCCCCATGTGCCAGTCACTTTTGTGCCCAGGTATCCTAATGACCAGCTGAAGCCACATAGTTCCTAAAGTGACACCTACTGTGTTTCTTAAGAAAACTGTAACTCAATTCCCAGTTACTTACAGCAGCATTTTCCTCAATATTACCTAGAAACACACCAGAAAAGATACCAGCAGTAAGGCTGTCTCTCACTCCCATGTGACCAGGAAGTTCTGCACTTGGAAACATATCTTGGTGCTATTTGATATAATATAAAACTGACCCTGGCTTTGGAAGGAGTAGGACCAAACGAGTGACTCCAGGGAACTATGCATGTGCTGGCTGCTCACAGGAGGCCGCTGGTGACTAATAATGTGGTGATCTGACAATGAACACTTCTGGGGGTGTGGGGACAGGACAACTTACTGTCATACTCCTGCAGCAGCTCCACTGCTGTCAGGAGAACGGCTCTGTGTTCTGGGTCCCTGATATTTAACTCATCCAAGTCTTCCTCCTCCAGAAGCTTAAAGGTGTCCAGATCTTCATAGCCATTGAACAGGAAGGTGGGCATGTGTTCCTGTGAGGGAAAGAACACGAAGTGGGTCAGCAGGTCCAGCCATGTGATCCATGACCGACAACTAGCCTCAAACCCCTAAAAATCTTCTACAGTCGTTTTTATGCTAATTGAAAGATTAGTATCACTTGTAAGCTCCCAGTCCTATGGCTTAGTAGGCAAGCGGGGCATTTCATTGATCACGGGTTAAGGAGATGTGCACCGCAGGCTGAAACACACTCCACTGGCTTGCATTTTAATTGTGCTCTTGCTCTGAGCTGATGCCTTTACCACCTCACAGTGCACAGTGGACAAAGCCATTTCATTTACAGAGCTACTGAAATTCAACTTGGAAAGGCCTGTGACTTCCCCAGAAACAAAACAGTTTTGCAAGGAGGAATAGAACCTACTACTGTAGTCCCATCCCACTGGATTTTGGGAGTGATATGGGACATGTGGGAGGAGTGAATCCTCAGGGCCTCTGTGGAGCCAAGGGAGCAGGCAGCCAGGGGTTTGTGCTTACTGCCCTTCCTGGTAGTAGCTCAAGACTCAGAGCTCTTTGAAAGCTGTTCTTGGGCGGCTAATTGCAAATTTTGACCTGGGGCTTAACTAATACCCACAGTGGAGGTCATGGGCAGTGCCAGAATACTGTTAACTATTTCTGTAGAATGGCTACTCATCCTAGTAATAGACCACCCTTGTTGGATGACATAAGACTACCCCCTACCCTTCCCTGGAAGTGTCCTCTCTTGCTTAGTTTAGAAGGAGAGGCAATGCGTAACCAGAACAGGATGGAACTGACTTTCAGGTTAATCCGATCCAGGAGATCCTCCACGGACTTGGGCTGGGGTGGTCTTCCTTTTCTCTTCCTTCTGGCAGGGCGCTTGGGCTTCTCCTCTTCCTCATTTAGCACATCCACGTAGATGAACTTGAAGGTGCCCACCTTGTTGTTCAACAGGCCCATCCAGGTGCCCATGGGTGGTTTGCTGATTATATCAATGATGTCTCCTTTCTGTGGCCCAGGGAACAAAGATCTTTCCATTAGGCACATTTCTAAGCATGAATCAGGAATCGATGAGATGTATTCATCATGCAGATGTGAAAACACTAAGAAGGCCAGAATCAAGGTTCCTTAGGAATGGAAGCTTGGAAGAGGGCCAGAGAGAACACTCCTGACTCCGCCAGTTCCAACAGGATGACGGGTCTCCTAGCGCTCATGGCTAGGTGGGAGGCACCTGGCTCTCTGAATGCCTTGCCATCATCCAGAGCTCCCACTGCTTAGAGAAACAATTTCTCCCGATCAAATGCCAGTGGCAATCCTCTCTCCGTAACTGCTTCCTACATTTTGTGGAGCTCCATCTGTCCCACATAAATACCACTGACCATACAGAGAAGGCAGTAAGGTTCCTTTAGCAGGAGAAAGCACAGAAACTGGAGGCTGGAAGGCAACAGGAATTCTAGAGGGAAGCTGAGGTCAGAGCTCAGGGCCAGGAGGATAAGGTGGTGAGGACTGGGGACTAACACAAGACATGCCTCTGTGCCAAATGCTGGCTGGTTCTGTTCTGTTTTTCACCACAGAGGCCAGCTTATTACGAAAGCCAAGACATCGGCCAGTATGCACCACGGGAGCCCAGCATTCAGCAGGAAAGGACACCTCTTAAAGAACCAAGAGCCCAGATCTAAGGCCAGGGAGAGACACACCTTGAGCTTGAGTGAGTCCGTGTCATAGGGACTGGGTGTGAAGTCGGTGTGCACCCTGGCGCGCCCACAGAAAGGGCCCCGGTAGGGGGGCTCCTCATCATCACCGTCTTCCGACTTCACGCTTTCCCTGTTGCTGGTGGAGGAATCGGTGGTGCTCACTGTCTGCCCACCTGCACAGGAAACACAGGAAGGAGGAGAAATACAGACGCCCTGCAGAGCAAAGCTGAAAGACACTGAAGGAACTGCAGACGGAGACACTAAGGGCAAAATTGTGAGCCTCAGCCATGTCAGGGCCAGAGTAGGACCCAGCTTTGAGTTGAGGAGGATCTGGTTTTCTGATTGTTACTCCTAACCAAGCCCCTAATTGCACAGGCAGGACTCCAGCAAGTTATCTTTATGACCTAGGAATGGAGGTGACATCACAAGTCTGGAATATTCATGACCTCTCATTGGTCAGGCATACCATTTTATCCCATTTTACTGATGAGGAAACAAACTCAGAAAGGTCACATAACTTGCCCAAGGCCAAATGCTTTTCAAGTGGTGGATTTAAACATGATCCCTTCCCCCATACCATTGTACCGAACCCACCACTGGTCAGAGTGGTTGAACAGCAGGTTATCAGTGACATTCAGAATTCTCCTCCGTTCCCCCATCTCTTACTTTGCTGGTCATCTTCATGACCTTGAAGAGTTGACTTATCTTCCCCCACTCTCCAGATCCTTCCTTTGAGATGCTTTCCGTATCTCCTCAATCCAAATTCACCACCCCCTCCCCGCAAGCCACTGCTATACATCTACTAGACAAATAGGACTCTAGGTCCAGATATCTGCAGGTCTATCTGTCTAACAGCACTCTAAGGGTAGGAATGTGGGCTTCTTTATCTTTAAGTTGCCTAAAACTGATACCCAGTAGGTCTGATTTTGATCCCAAAGGAAATCATCTACAGTTACAAAGCACATACTCATTGAGCTCTGTCCGCTCAGAGAACTCCGCAGACTCTCTACAGAACCTCCGGCTTTGAGCTTGGGCTTGTCCATGTGTTCACTGTCAGGCTGGGAAGACGGAGGGGAGCCCGGCATTCCATCGAGGCCCATGTCCTGCAACGGATTTCAACAAAATTACGTTTCATCAGAGAGGACGACTGGTGTGTTTTGAATTCAAAGCAATTTAGCCCTCACCTAAGTCAATCCTATCAATCTTTGTACCCATATTTGATGCCATAGCGAATATTCTCCTCCTTTTTCATCTATATCCATGCTCTGTTTTAAAGTTGTAGCCTGCGTGACTATTAAGCAATTAAAAATCATTTTTCATGCTCAAATAGAAGTTCTTGAAATCCCTGAGAAACACCTATCTACCTCCTAGACAAAAATCCTTCGTTAAAGACTTAGAGACCCTTAGCATACTCAACAGTCCTGGAATGAAGCCAGACCTCAAATGCAGATCAAGCAGAGTCCACTAGCAATGTAGTATCTGAGAGCACTGACAGGGAGTATTTCATCTATTTGAAGGGAAACATTTATATTTAAAAAATGCATACTCCTTGTTTTTTAAAAAAGACCAGATTCTTATGCTTCTAGTTAGACAAATTAATGAAATTGGCTAATGAAATACCAGCTTAGGACCTAGATATATAGCAAAAATACCATTTTTGATGAAAATACCATTATGATGAAATTTCCATACATTTTAGTTATCAGTTGTTCCCAGGTTTTAGTATCTATCACTTCTTTCTGTGTTGTTAGTAAACAGCTTTGGTGACCCTTTGAGATCACTTTTGGGGGGCTATGTCATCAGCCAGGTAGCCCCTCGTTTACTCATGTAAGTATAGCATGCTCACTTGATTAGTGGTGCATCAATGTCTCTCTTCAAAAGTTTGCAGTGAGAACGGTTTACTTGCCACAACAGAAAGCTCTCTGGCATATTACACAGCCATGTGAGCACCAAACCATCTAAACGAAACCTGTTATTTGCATGGTGCCGAATCATCAGAAGGGCTTTTAACAAGATTCCACGGGTTCTGCAAACATTTAAAGTCAACAACCATGGCAGCTTCTCATCCAACACACATGATGCTTTACATTTAAGGAAAGAGAGCAGATGGCCTCAAAAACAAAAACTATAAACAGAGCTGCCATTATTTGAAAGTTATTGGAGCCACAAAGTATGAATTCCTAAACATATTTTCTTTTTTTAAAAAACATGTTTTTATTGATTTTAAAAAGGAGGGGGCAGGGGGGAAGAGAGAGAAACACTGATCAGCTGCCTACTACAAGCCCCCACCGGGGACTGAGCAGAAACTGGGCATGTGACCTGACAGGGAATCGAACCGGTGACCTTTCTGTGCACAGGATGACGCTCAACCATTTGAGTCACACTGGCCAGGGCCTAAATATATTTTCATCCCTAAATCATAAAATAAGACATCTATCCAATTAAATTTTTTAAAATGCTTCTGCTAAAAGCACATTTAAAAAAAAATAGTGATATTAATTGTACCTCTCTGATACTGTATATTCTTAAATGCTTTTAAAAATTATTAATTTACTAATCACATATTTATTGACTCCCTACAAGAACAGGTAGTATTTCAGGTAATGGGAACGTAGCAGGAATGGAGCAGACAAAAATCCTCACCAGAACAGTTAACATAATTACTAAAAAATTTTAAAAAAACAAAAACAAAACCCTGAAAACAAAACCCACCTTGCAACATTCATCTTCTCTCCCTAAAAAGCATTATAATGGTCACTTATTTCTTCTCTTTTTCCCCCACATATGTGAAATGACTGCTTTTAAAAAAAACAGAGGACAATACAGGCAGGTATATAGTAGTAAAATTATAGAAAAATGCTCAGATTACATTAAAGTTGTGTGCTCATGATCCATAAAGCAGAAAACCCCTAGGAATAGTAAGTTTACATGAGCGTTTAGGGGAAAAGCCAACTACACAAAGTGCTTTAAATTAGAGGTGCGGCTTTCAGTGGCATGACTGCTTCCTAGGAGAGTGCAGTTTGCTTTGTTTGGTCATAAATACAGAATCACCGGCACTCCCACCCCCATAGGGACAAGATATGCAAGGGATACAGAACACAATCCTGGGGCAGGCACACTGGAGGCAGCCGGACCTCCCCTGTAGGTCTGATAAGCCAGGGCTTCTCAACCTGAGCACTGTCGGCACTGTGGAGGAATGATTCCTGCAGTTGGGTGCCGCCCTGTGCATTCTAAGATGCCTCCCCAGGCTCTATCCACTAGATGTCAGTAGCATACACCCGGCCCCGGCCCAGTTGTGATTGTCCAAATGCCCTGGGGTTGGTGGGGGAGCAAAATCACCCCACCCCCTGGGAGAACCACTGCAGTCAACTGAAGCTATTGCGCAGGCTGGCTCTCTGAATCACTGTGGGTGGCTGACTGCCTGGCTGTGGGTGTTCAGCGATGCAAACAAGGTGCTGCTTGGAGTTTAGCTTACTCTGCCCACCAGAGGGCAGCAGCTAAGCCCACATGTCTGCTTTCCCGTTTTTATTTGGTAGATAAAGCAGTATTACCTATGTATTTCAAGTAGACAACCGGGTATGCAAGTGCTTCAACAGACTACAAAGTGAATTCTATAGAGGTGCCTGAGGCAAGGACTCTGAAAATCTAACGGTCAGAATTACCTAAAGGCCCAGCCTTCATGGCTTTATTCCCCGCACCCACACAACTGAGACAGAAACTGTCTTTCTAGTGGTGGGATTACAGAATCAGAGGGGATCAATTCCATGATATCTTAATGGCTGCAGACAGAGCCCATTAGTGAAAATATCCCTGTGGAAACATGATTTCTATCCAAGTCCTGTAGCCAGGAAGCGTTTTCCGAGTTTGCTTCTCAGACTTGCTGTGGGTTTCTAGAATAACTCATGCTACATTGGGAAAGTGTGCTGCCTAAGAAATCTTAAGTGTGTGTGTGTGTGTGTTTTAGGTTTGAATCTGGTGACATCCATTTTGTAGCAAGGGATTTATTTTAGAAAATAAAATCCTTCCTTTCTGTTGAAATTTTAGTGCTCACTGCACTAAGGAGTAATCAATCGTCTACATGTCTGTCTCTCCTCCCGTCTGCATATAGAAGGTGAGGCCTGCATTGTGTATCCCCCAGCACCAAGCATGGTGCTAGGTTGACCCTAGTGCTTAGTAAATGTTTGCTGTACCAAATGTTTGTCTACATACACTAAATATGGTCCCTGGGCCAGGTTAATACCAATCAATGTCTGCATTCAGCACCATTTAAAACCTCAGGCTGGCCGTCCTTGGCCTTCCCTGCGTCGGGGGAAGCGCGGGGCCCTGGCTGGGCAGCTGCGTACCTGCTCAGGGACGGAGCTGCTGTATTTCTTAGACATTCTCTTCCTCATTGTCTCTTTTACTGATTTGACCTTTTTTCCGAGAGAGATGCGGGAGGCAGTGGGTGATTTGATGACTTCCTTGTAGACAAAATCTCCTTCTTTACCCTGCAAAACAAAATAAATGCCTTTAATCACAGGAAATAAAGCCCCCAAACAGGTGTTGTTATCCAAGCCATGAATGTTCTATGTCTCAGAAAAACAAGGGCATCCCCCAGGATTCTGAAATATTTCCTTTGTTAACTCAGTGCTATGTTATTAATCATGTTTTAACCTTTTTGTTTGTTTTTTCATTTTTTTTTTTTATTAGTTGACATTCAATATTATTTTATATTAGTTTCAGGTGCATGTTATTTATCTTTTTGATTAAAAATTAAAAGCTACTCACTAAGGGCTTTTGTTTGTTTGTTTAAAGTGAGATGTGAGATATTTTTTATTTAATCTTAGTACATTCCTTCTCCTATTATACTTTTCCCCACCATTTTAAATACCCAAGGGGACTGCATTTCATTAATGAAGAGTGACTGAGATGAACCGAGGTTCCCATAACCCCAGCAGTGGGGGAGAAGAGAAAGGCAATACAATTGCATCACCTAGGAAAGTGGCGAGAACAAAATGGGAAATCTCAGTCATTCCAAGTCAACATCTGGTTGGATTTGCATCAGGGTGGCCCTTGGTGTGGTCAATTCCTAAGTGTGTAAATTTCCTTTTCTGAAAAAAATCAGACTGTGGTCACCTCTTGTCTTACTTTTCACTGAAATCAAAAAATAGCCTTCCCTGGAGAGTGGGAGGGAAAAACTCATACTTTCTCTCTCTCTCTTTTTTTTAAAAAGACTGACTACATAAAATTATTGGTTTACAAATCAATAAAACTTGATATCCAAATAAAATAGTTTTATTCTTCCAGGAAATTCTCAAACACTTCAAAAATCACAGATGGGTGTTTTTAGCTGACACTTGATCATAGCAATATAAAGCAGTTTCCTGACAAAGAGCACAAAGGAAAACAAAACTATATGTAGAACTCACCTACATCTGCGGGTACCTTCGAAAGGAAACATGGAGAGCAGAACTTGTACAGCACAGTGGGGACCTATCCCCAGACTGTGATCCAGGGGAGGCAGGTCAGAGGAGCCAGTATGCTCAGCCCTCAGAAGTCTGGTTTGCTTTGGCCCCAAGAAGACTGGGTTCATTCCAGGACACCCCAGATCACAAAGACCTAGGCTTAATATGGAGCTAAGTACTTGGCCTATGATAAAATTGGTTTTTAGAAATTCTGGCAAATGCTCTTGAACGCAAATCACAGGGCTCCATCCTGTGGCACTGCTTCTGTGTAGTGGTCATATGCACTTAAAACCAGTGTGAACGAAAACTAGCGTGAGACCAAGAGGCCATACGCATCTGGATCTGTGACTTGGAGAAAACTGGAAACACAGACACTGAAGGAATGGTGCTACTATAAGGAGAGAGATGGAGGCCAAAGGTGGTCGTGGCTCATTTCCGTGCAAGAGAAAAGTGTCTCTAAGGGAAGTGGGTTGGGGGGCTGGGTGGAAAAGGCGAAGGGATTAACAAACAAAGAAAAAACAACAACAAACTCATAGATACAGACAATAGTCTGGTGATTACCAGAAGGAAAGGAGTGTGGGGAGAGGTAGACTAGGGTAAAGGGAGGGATAAATGGTGATGGAAGAACACTTGACTTGGGGAGGTGAGCACACATACAACATACAGATGATGTATTATAGAACTATACTTGAAACCTATATAATTTTATGAACCAATGTCACCCCAATAAATTCAATAAAAATTAATTACAAATTTTTTTTAAAAGATGGCTGAAATAGGGCTTCTTTTCTAATATGATTTAGGATCACCAAGGAAAAGATTACCCAATATCAATTCTCAGAGCCTAGATGCAAAGCTATGTCGACCACTTCCCTTGAATCAAACCTTTGGCTTTTCCGCTGGTGTATACTCACCGTTGGGTCAGAGTTGTTACTGCTAACGTGCAGAGAACGATTTGTCAAGTCAAATCCTCCAAAACTGCAGGTTCTCTGCGGAGAGGAGAGAGCGGGACAGTTAGGCAGGAGCCAGCCAGCAGTGCCCCAACCCAGCGCATTTCCCATCTGCAGGACGTCACTGAATCACAAATACATTACAGGATGCACACGGGACGAGAAATGATGAGGAAAAAAATACATGATTCATGTTATAAGGGAATTTGTCACTGGAACTGTGCCTACACCAGGGGTCCAGAATCCCCTAAACATGCAAAAGCCAACTGGTTAAGAAAAATACAACAAAAAACTATCCGTGTGTTAACTGCTCCAAGTTTCCCTGTCTCCTAGCAACAGACTTCCCCTCCCAGCCCCCTTCACAGCAGCTGAATACAGTGGTGATGAGGAGGGAATCCCTGTGCTCAGAGGGGTCTGGAAACCCAGGTCTGAAATCCTATGGCTCTGCCCGACAGCGGGCTTTTCTAACGGACTCTTTTGTTTAGTTTTAAATTGCTAAGAAGGGGGAAACTAGGTTATGTTTACAGTAGTCCAATCAGGCCAAGAGGATTACTCACTCACTGCTTTCCTGATCTAGCCAAAAATGCTGGAAACGTCCCCATCTAACTGCCCAAGTTCATTAATTATGACCCCTTTGCTCAGAGTGTATGAAATGAAGATGCCACATTTGCCAGAAAGAAAAGAGTTGATTCAGTGACTGTCTTTGACCACACTCTAATTTAATAGGGAAAACACAGATGTTATGAAGAATAAAAACTTTCATGTTCTTTTAGTTGGTTTCAAACTTTATGGAGCTACATATATTTCCATGATTTTTGTATTTCCAAAACTTGGTTTGAATTCCCTTTTGTTTTTCTAGCAAAAGCTACTCAGGTACCATCTCTCTCCATGACCCTCCCCACACCAAAAAAAAAAAAAATCTGTAAGAAAAAAAGAGAAACTTAAAAGCACACTAATTTTTGTTATAACTGATTTTTTTTTTTAAGCAACTGTTAATAAAAGTTGAATAGCAGATTTGGGTTCCATAATTTGTATCATCTTTCTCAGAGAACTCTACTTAACAGCTAGGAAATAGAGGAAGTGAACACACAGCACAATGTATACTATAAACACCGCTTATTTAAAATAAATGTACTTTAGATATATATTAGGTGAATTGACGAAGAAACATCCAGAAGAAAAATGCCTAGGTTTCTGGAATCCCATAGGTGTGGATCCAAATCCTGGTTCTGCCACTTACTGCTGTGTGACCATAGGTAAAATACTTCAACTCTCTGAGCTCTGGTTTCTTCCTCTGTAAAATACTACTTTAGCACCTATTTGCGTACTTTTAGCACACTACCTGGCACAAAGCAGACACTCTACACGTGTTAGTTTCTTCTACTACTTCTTAGTAGGGCCACACTGAAAACTATTGCTTGTACCAAAAATTGTTACACTGAAGTTTAGGCTCAACCTTTTAAATAGGCAAATGAAGGACTAGAGCTTCGTTCTGGGACTTACATTCTAGGAGCTTCAACTGTAAAACCAGAGCATTCCAGGAATGGGTCAAAAAGTGAGAGACACCAATTGTGGCAGGAGGGAGGCCCAGGAGATGCAGGGTGTCACCGGAGACATTTCAGGATCTCCAACACACAGGACATAACCAATGTCCTTCACCACAGCCGTTGTTGCTGTTTTAGATCATCTACCACAGACATGACATCCAGCAAACATCATTCTGATTTTATATGAAACATCAATGGACAATCTGACTTCCCTTATAATCAACTTAACTAGACCTGTATCTATTCTATAAAAACAGAAAGACCCCTTTATGCAAAAACACTCACCAAATCCCCTCACCTGGAGAGCAATGTTCCAAATACCTCTTCCAGGCTAATTTTTAACATTCATTTCCCTTTCCAGTTTATAATGCCAAATAGATTTTCTCATTTTTGCAAAGGCAATCATTTTATTGGAGCTCTTTTCCTGTGGCTCAAGGCTGCACAGGCACAGTATGGCACCCAGATGCCTCATCATTTTATGGCTTCTGCACTTCCCTGCTTTAAATTCCAGCTTCAACTGCAACGCTGGAGCCCAGCATGTTATTTCTGATGCATATGAAATAACTGACAAGGAATTTATGGGGCAACTATAACTGTAATAAATCAGAAGCTCATTTATATCTTCGTATGCCTGGGTATGCTTTTATTCCTAAAATAAAAAGCTTCAAGAGTGGTTTTTTGAACCACCAACTAAAGCCTCTCCCAGTGATACACTAAGATATCTGATTCTTCTTTATCACTGTAGAACAGAGAATGGAACAATGAACACTGCTTGAATTAATCTCTGCTTTTTCAGTGATATCTAGTAGTTCTCAAAGCACCACCCCTCCAACAGAGAAAAGATTTCAGAAGGAATAGTGAAATCTTCTACTTGGGCGGTCTCCATAAATGAAGCCTAAATGGGGGTTTTCAAGTCCACACTTCTCATGTACAGATAACTGCAAGAACATTTCAGATAGATGCTTGTGGATGAGGAGAGCCGGGCGATGGAATGGCCATGCAGCTGAAAACATATTTTTTTGAGAGGTAGGATTGAATTTTAAAACTGGACAAACTTCCAAAATATCATGCATGTCTGTTTTACCAAACAAAAACCGAATGACCAAATAAAAAGCAAGACGAGTGACCACTTTCAGTGAATACAAAGCATTATCATTTCCCTGAGGTTTCATCAAGCAAATATGGCATTTTTTGAAAGATAAAAAGATCAAGGTTGAAGATTAAAGGAAACTGTGCACTTTGGGATAAAATGGAGATACATGACAGAAAGAAAAGAAAAAAGTTTTCAAGTAAACCAAGCAAAGAAATTGTCTCAATCCCTTAAAAAAAAAAAAAAGCTCTTTCTGATGGTTAACACTATTTTTCCTTATATTCTCTGAATAATTAGAAATTTTGTGTTCCTGATTGTACAACTATACTCAAAGGTATGTGCAAATTTCTAATTTAGCATCAAACACATATTTCAGCAAGTATTAATACTGTCCAGTACTTCCTCAAGCTCGTAGCACCTTAAAAATGTGCGGCCTCAGGCTGACACCTGGCATAGAGATTACACAGTGCCACCTTTACAGGGGAAAAAAAATTGCTCACATGTCCACACTCAATGTCAATGAAGAATCAATCACTGTCCCACAATGTTAATTAGCACCAATCTTAGAAATACAACTTATGGACAAAAAGGTTTTGATAAAGTTATACCATCAATCTGGTAATAAACAGTATGAGGTCTAGCTGGGGGTGGGTTAGCAGGTGAGCATTGATCTAGGATCCAGGAGATCGCGGTTTGATTCCCAGTTAGGGCACATGGCCGGGTTGTGGGCTCAATCCCCAATCGGGGGCATGCAGGAGGCAGTTGATCAATGACGACTCTCTCATCATTGATGTTTCTCTCTCTCTCTCTCTCCCTTTCTCTCTCTGAAATCAATAAAGATATATTAATAAAACAAACAAAAAAAAAACAATATGAGGGGCACATGAACAAATCAAAGTGCTAGCCCTGGCCAGTTTGGCTCAGTGGTTAGAGGGTCGGCTCGCAGACTAAAGGGTCATGGGTTCGATTCCGGTCAAGGACACGTAACTTGGTCTCAGGCTCAATCCCTGGCTATGGTCAGGGCATGTGTGGGAGGCAATCGATGTGTCTCTTTCACATCAATGTTTCTCTCTCTGTCTCTCCCCATCCCTTCCACTCTCTCTAAAATAAAAAATCAATGGAAAAAATATCCTCGGGTGAGGATTAACAATAACAAAAAAATCAAAGTGCTCAATGTGGAAAAACTCTCAGTATTACATGAGTAAAACTCATGAAGCTGAGTCATCAATTAACAGAGGAGAGGTGAATCTGTTCTATCAAGGTCCTGTCCAACGGCAGAGAGGCACATAAACTGGGCAGAACACTTCTAAAGGTAAAAAGTAAATGATATCAAGATTGGTTAGCCACAAGTATTTTACAAAAGATCTGTGGGTCAGAACTGAATGAGAAAAAGGATTCTGTTCTTTTACAACAAAACAGAACCACCACCAACTGCTGCCGTGATTTTTTGAAATAACCCGAAGAAAAGTTGCTACTAATAGTATTAAAAGTGTTGCAAGAGTGATAGGAAAGTGAAAAGATGGAAAAATCGGACTTAGCAAGAAAGTCAGCACATGCGAGAATATTTGGAAAACATAAGGGCTAAGGATGGACCTAAGGATCTTTTTAGAACAGAGGAGGTCACCTTAGGGATGGCACTGGCCAATCAGTCTCCATGTCCAGAAAAGCAAAACTTTACTGAATGAGTTTAAATCAGGGTAATCACCTGGGAAGAACGTCTTACTTATGAATTTAAAGGAACCTTGGAGAAAGCCCCCAGGAGAGGCTGCAAGATAGTCTATTCCTTCAGACCTTCAAAAGGGGCCGCAGCCAGCAGTCCCGAGGGAATCAAGCAGGGCACCAGGGACAGCAGGGCCAGGGGGCCCACAGCTCCTCCTCTCTGTGCCACTCTACACGGGCTCCTGCGCAAACTAGAAGTTGGGTGGGAATTTCAGGGGCGAAAAAAAATCTATATTCGCAAGTTCAAAATAAGTCATGCCCTGAAAATAAATTTTACGAAGTCTAGCAATTCAGCAAATGAAACTGAAAAAAATGTTTTATTATTTGAAAATAAGCCTTTTATCCCTTTGCTACGTAGAGAAGAATGCAGCAGTGGAGAGGACATCTGAAAATATGTGTTCCTCTGATTAAAAAGATAGTGGCACTTGCCCAGCGGGGCGTGGCTCAGCAGTTGAGCTCCGACCTGGGATCCAGGCGATCGGGGTTCCATTCCCGGTCAGGGCACATGCCCATCATCATTGATGCTTCTATCTCTCTCTCTCCCTCTCCTTTCCTTTCTCTGAAATCAATAAAGATATATTTAAAAAACAAACAAAAAAACCAACGAGACTTAACTAAAAAGAAAAGAGCTCCAATTTTTTTCCCCTTTCGATTTAAGGATTTTCCATTTGTTTCTACCAATAAAAAAGAAATCACACTTGAAACGACGTTTCCAAATCACCCAGCTGGCGATTGGGATGATGGCAATCTTTCCATGAGCTGGCTCCTATTGTTTTCATTAACTGAAACAATAAGCCTCTCTTTCAAGGGCAAAATACCCTCTGTTTAGAAGGAGCTGCGTCGAGGTCCAGCGCCGCGCCGGCTGGGAGCGGAGACGGCGCCCCCGGGAGGCGGCCGAGCCCGCCCGCGCCGGGGCCCGAAGGCCCTTCTCGGGACCAGCGTCCCAGCGTCCACGGCTGGCGCTCGGGAAAAAGGAACCGCGTGCACCCCAGAGAGGACACCCGGGAAGGGGGCGCGGCGCGGGGGCCCTGAGCTCGGGCAGGCCGCCGGCTCCACGGGGGGGAGAGGGGGGGAGAGGCCATAATGCTTGACGACACCTCACGGAAAGGACAAGGCCGCCCTGCTGGCCCTCGGGAGACTCACGGACTTCTGGTGGATTCTCAAGAGAACCCGCTTAGTACAGCGGTCGAGCGTGGCGGCCCACTTCCTCTTGGCCGCCTCCTCCTCCTCCAGCAGGCAGCGCCGCAGGTCCTGCCTCTCGGCCTTGCTCAGGCTCCGGTCGGCCGCCGGGCGCACCAGCTGCGTCAGGCTCAGGTGGCTGTACAGGCTGCGCTCCACCACGTACGTGACGCTGAGCTCGCCGAGCGCCGCGCGCCCGCGCCCGCGCCGGCCGGGCGCGCCCCCGCCGCCGCCGCCGCCGGCCCCGCCCCCCTTGGGCCGCGGCCGCAGCAGCTGCAGGTCGCAGGTGGCGCTGTGGACGCCCTTCCGCGAGGGGCGCGGGCAGAGGCCGGCTCGCGAGCAGGAGTGATGCGGGTCGGTCTTCTTGAGGCGGATCTGCCTCCGCACGCTCTGCACCTCCTCCAGCGACACGAGCAGGTGGTGCCTGCGGCGGTGGCTGTCATAGAAGCAAACGCCGTCCGTACTTACCCCGTGGCTCGCGGACCCCAGGCTCTTCTTCATCTCGCCCTCCGTCAGCGAGCGGGACACCTTCTGGGCCTTGTCTTCCTCCGGGTAGGAAAAGAACGTCCCCATCTTCTTGGGGGGCTTGATGAGGCCCCGGCTCTCTCCTTTGCTGAAGGTTTTGACCAACTTCCGGCCGGCCCCCCAGGCTTCCGGGGTGCTGGGGGACGGCGACGGGGTGAACGAGTCCGAGTCATCTTCCGGAGGCTTCTCCGGGGAGCCGTCGAACAGAAAGGGCTTCTTGTGCACGCCCGAGTACATGGCGGACCGCTCGTCCAGGCCGGGCGGGCTCTCGAACACGGGCTCCTCCGCGCCTGCGGGCGACCAACACACTCGTCAGGGCGGCACCCGACACCCTCGCCTCTGCCCGGGCCCTTCTCCGCCCCCGCGGGAAACGCGCCGGTCCACGCGGGAGCCACAGCGCCCCTCCCCGTGTCGCTCACCCTCTCCATAAGCCCGGCTCCCGCTTAAGTAAAGGCGCGCGAAAAAGAAAAGAAACCGTGCAAACGTATGGTTCACACCGGCTCGGCGCTGGAAGGCGTCGGATGCGCCTTCTCCTTCTTTAAAGACCTTTGTAGAGCAGACACCTGAGCAGCCCCATTAACAAGGTCATTCGGGAAACCTACGCTGGTCGCGGACAAGGCGGCACTTAGCCTCAGGAGACAAGGGGCCGCCCCCGCCGGTGAAGTGCGACAACGCTCAGGAGCTGGGAGTCAGCATCTTTCCCCTTCTGAAGGGCCCTCCTGGTGAGCCTGGCTGCCTTTTGTACCCCGAGTGTGATGAATGCCACGTGGCTGGCAGAGATTTTTTTTGGGGGGTGTTTTTTTTTTTTTTTTACTGGTCCATGTGCTGTTTAAGGGAGTCAGTCACCAAGGGGGTCTGGACGTGGAAACACCACGAAGGGGTGAGCTTTGCAAATGCAACTGACGGGCAAACACAAGCTGGGGAAGTGGGTGCTCCCAGCGAGATTTTCCCATCAGCTCAGGCCCTGCAGGCGGCAGCGGGGGCATTGAAGGGCCTGGGCACACGAGCAGCCCCCGTCTGCCTCTCAAGGATCCCAGCTCCCGAAGCCCTGGCCAGGGCCAGGTACTGCGCCAAGCCCTCCGGGGCCCAGCCGAAGGTCTGGGCTCGCTGGCAGGGAAACCGAGTTCTTTTCTGCGTGTGTGATGTGAACAGATGTGAGGAAAGAAGTAGGTCAAGCTGTGGGTGTAGTGACCCTATCTGGCTGCGTCCCTTTAATTATAAGGAAACTTTTGAGCACGGCAGCTTTCCACCAGCTGAACTGTGAGGAGGGAAAAAACACAAAGTTTCCTGGAAGAGAGGGATGGCACTAAATATACCAGCTGGAACGAGGGTGCCCGTGTGCGGTTAAAAGTCAGAGATAAAGGGAAAGGACTGCTCACTGCAGAGAGGGGAAAAGATGGGTAGACCGGTGGCAGTCCTTTAAAATTCCAGAAGTTTCTTACTTTTCCAACTGATGGGAATTAGTTACAAATATAAAGAAAAAAGCACAACCCTAGACTGACTTTGATGTCAAGGAGGTGGTGCTGGGAAGGGAGGGTCAAAACCAAGTCCAGCCAAAAGTTCTCCATAATCAAGATTTTTCCCTGGGTCTTTCCGGAGGGTTCAAAATTAGGGTCTAGGTTTCTGATGGGAACTCAACATCCTCAGATATCCTGAGGATGTTGCAGGAACATCTGACTAATAAGGTATGGAGACCAAGGGTCCCCTGTGTTGCCGGGAGTAAAATGGCAACCTCTTCTAGACAGTCTACTCTCCAGGGCCAAGAGAGGCACAGCCTGAAGGCTGAGGCAGCCAACAGCAGACTTCTCTGAAGAAGCAGTCCAGCCACAGACCATGGCTTTACCTGAAGCCCAGGTGTCCATGGAGGCGTGCAAAGCCCTTATTTACCCACAGTCCTCAGGGGCTTGGGAAAATCAGGTGGGTTGAATAACTGTTTGAAGGACCTGGCACTCGGTAGTGGCTGGAAATTTTCTGGGCTCTGTCTTTAGGGTTGTCATCGGGGATTCCAATACTTCAATGTCACACTGGAGCTGGAACCAGCTGGGGCACACATATCCACGACATATGTAGCTCTGTTCCCTGGTTTGGGAAGTCAGCATCTGGTGGGGAGTCTGGAGGGACTGTGGCAAATGTTTCCACAGTGGCCGCACAGCCTGTGCCGAGGGCAGGCCTGGCATAGCACGAGCTCTCTGTCTGCAGCACCCAGACCCTGAGATCCCAGTCAGGACTGGGCTACTGGGGTTCAGAGTACTGCCTGCTCCCCTGTTCTCCTCTGACCTCAAAGTACAACCATCCTACTGGGAGAAAGACAATCAAGAGCACTCCCTCCATCATCACTTGGCATGATATGCTTTATATACTGACCTTTACCTATTTTATTCAGCTGAGATCAGAATACAGAAGGAAGGTGACTCTGACAGGATAGGGTACGGGATGACTTAGTGCCGAGAACACAGATTTATGCCCTGGATTCCAGCCCTGGATCCGCCACTCAATATCGCCATGACCTTGAGTCTCGGAGTCTGTTTCCTCACTGGAAATAATACCTATCTTTGTAATACCTACTGCAAGGGTAATTGAGAGGATAGCATTAAACAGAAAGAGATAGGTGAAGGTACTCTATACGCCGAAAAGCACTGCACAAGAGCGAGTGATTCGTTATCAGGCTGCAGATGAGCTGGAGCAATGAGGGAAGGGGGCTCCAGGGTCTCAGCTCTAGGAGAAAGACACAGAAATGGGCAGGCGAAGGGCACTGACCTGGCTTACAATTTAATACTGACTTTGGTCATCCGTGCCCCAGGTAAGGACTTGAAACTTGAGTTACAAGGGTGAACCTGGGTGAAGGACTATAACTCTCCAGGCTTTTCCAAGCCTCCCGAGCTGGGGTAAGGGAAGACACGGGGGCAGATGGACATCCAGGATGTAGCAGAGTCAGGCTGCCTGGATTTAATTCTGGGTCTTCTGCTGGCTGCTCTGTGGGGTGACCTTGAGTAAGTTACTTCGCCTCTTGGTGTCTTAGTTTCCTCACTTGTGAAGTGAGCATGGTATATCAGCCCTGCCTCTGGGGTCTATTCTGAGGATGATATAGTACAAGGAACATAAAATCTAAAATGTTTAGGAAAGTGCCTGGCATACAGAACGCCCTCAGTAAATATTCAGACAACTCAGTATTGGCCCAGGCTGCAGGAAGAATCCCACTTTGAAGGTCTGGGGCAGCGGGCAGGGGTTACTGGGAGTGTGAATCATAACTGCTGGCAGAAGCAGGGGACAAAGTAACAAGTACCACTTCGTTTGCCAATGAGGAACCGCTGAGAGTTCTATTACACAGGGGTTGGAGGGAGTTCTTGCTTAGCAGGGTATTGGGGGATAGCCTGATGCAGATGCCCTGAGCTGCACACACACACCTGGGGCCTCTCTTGGTGATACCAACAATCCCAGCTCCCCAACTCACTTGGGTCTCAGCTCACTGAATCCATCATCCGAGACACCTTCTCATACCCCGATGAATTCAAGTTCAGAGAGAGAAGTCCACTGGGTCATTACTTTTTATCCCAGAGCTATCTCTTTTGGTATGTTTTTCCTCTTTTTCATCTATGTCTCTCAGAGTTGGCTGAATTATTTATTCTAAGATAAATATGGAAGTCAGACTATTTCTGTGTGTTTACAAATGCTATTCCAGTGGGAAGGCTGCCTCAACACACATGACTATCATGTATGAAGGGGCCAATACTAACTACTCCTCTCATTTTACCTCACTTATGAACAAGATCCACCAATCTAGTGATGTCTGATGTTTCATTTGGTCAAGTGTACATGAAGTTTTAAAATGTGATGTTCCCCAGGGTCAATGATAGCAACTCCGTGTGGTTCTAGTTAATATCACTGACGGACACCGTGCATGTGAGTTCAGTAAGAGCTGCCACAACGAGAGGAAACCAGGCTGCTTTCTATACCGTGAGAACCATGACTAGCAGACAGGTATTAACACATCCAAATATAACAGCAGCATTGCATCCAAAAGTAAACAGAATCACCATGCAAAAAAGACATCCAAATGAAATCCAGGAATTAAATACAACTCAAGTTTATGAAACTGGCCCTAAAGCAGATCTCTCTCCCTCTCCCCTCCTTTCTTTTCCTGTTTAACCTCCTCTCTCCCACAGTAACCCTTTTACCTTCCATATTCTTCTAGGGGATTTAAACTGATAATCACAGCCAATTAAAATTAAAAAACAGCTTGATTATTTATGTATAAAAAAAACCCCTCTCTACAATGATACTTTCTAAATCTACATGTTAAAAATTTGAAATTCTGTACAATATAGGTGTGACATTTTAACAAGCAATGTGCTTTAAAAACAAAACAAAACAAAAACATTCTTTCCAATGTACTTTTCAATTCACTTATCTCCCAAACAGGAAATTTTATTCTTTTATCTTTTTGGAAGAATTTTATAAAGTGCAGCAAATGCACATTACTAACAAAAAGAGAGACAGATCGGGTTGTGATTTAAACTGTCATAATTACACTTCAAAGGTTAACTATTCCTTCCAATAAATCCAGGCTCATACCCCTTTTGACATTATTGCTTCATCTGACAAGCGGCTTAGCCAGCAATGGAGCTCTCAAAGATCCACTTAGCACGAAGGTCCTTAGAGCCCCATTTGAACTGAGACTCGAGACAGTTTACAGGAAGAAAAAGTCATCCCTCAGAGATCCGAAAGGATATGAAGTGCCTTAATTGTCAGATGTTTGTTTGAGACGAATGCATATCAAATTTCGACTAACGCCACTGGGCAACAACCGCTGTCCTTTTGGAGCAGAGACTTATTCTAAGAGAAAGTTATAAAATAAAGTTTATATAAAATAGTATAAACTCAAAATTAAAGCTAAGCCACGCCTTGAGAAGATTTCATTCTCACATATGAGCCAGTTCCATCTTTGCATTAGTAGTTAAAATACCAAACCCCCCAAATTCTGGACACCAGATCCTACATCCCATAACGTGCTGAGTGCTGCCCTGTAACATGCAGACCCAATTCTCTCTCTGCCAGAATTCAATCCATTTTCCACCTGAAATCCTACTCTTTTTCTACTGAAAAACGGCCCCCACATGATTTGCTTTGGGATAAACAGGGTGGAGTTTGCTTTTTTTTACCTTCAGTGCTGGGCTTTTTCATTTCTTCCACCCTGATTAGTTTCTTTCTCACTCTGCGAGTGGAGTTAACCAGCTTGTGTAACCTCTTAAACTTCACCGACTCCTCAGTCTCATCATCGGATTGTTCTCTTGACTGGCAAAGAAACAAAAGAAAAGTTAATCAGATAATTGCTCCAGAGCTTTACTCGTGCAGCCGGGTGCAGCCCGGTCTCACGGCCAGTATGCACTTTGGCAGTGCTGCGGCTGAACCTGGGGCACCACCCAATGTGCCCAACAGGTTCCTGAGGCTCCACCTACCATCTTAAGGTCTAACGAGTGGAGACTCAGGTCCTAAGCAGCACGACACACACCCTTGCCCTTGACCGGCATGTGGTGCATTTTGTCTCGGCTACTTCCCGGTCCCCTTTTAGGAGAACTCCGCAGGACTCTGTCTCCAAGGCTGGCCCTGTAATTCCAGTTTCACTGCTGTGGTTTGGGCCAGGCTCTCATCTGTCTGGCCCATCAGGACTTGCTGTTTAAACGTGGTCACCAACTACTTCTCCAAACCAAAATTCTGTTGACTTGTTCCAGTCCTCCCCGAAAATCAAAAGCAGCAGGGCAGGAAAAAGGCAGAGATGCAAAAAGCCGCCTTCTATCTCACCCGGGAGGACCGCCTGCCACATCTCAGCCATCCCTTCGGCCTCTCCCAGCTCTTTCCAAGAGCTCACCAGGCGAGCGTGAGGACAGACCCTGCATTCCTCTGAGAGGGACAAGGGAAAAAGCTGACCTTTTCAGCCATACACTACAGTCCATATTCCCCAGCATCCCATTCCACTTTGCAGCGATTCAAGTATGCTCAGCCCAGCTGTTTTCCCTCAAGTATCCAACATTACAGAGAGGAAAAAAAACCTCTCCGCAGCAGTGGCCCGGGCAAAAAACAATCCTTTCCTTGTGAACAAAATGAGGGTTTCGCTTCCAAGTCAGCTCCAACATTCAATCCGCAGCTTCCTCTGTTTTATCTGTTCAAAATGTAAAAAAGGCAAAAGAAGTCTCCCAACGAAATGGGCTGCTGCTCGGCCGGGCTCGGGCATTCCCGGGAGCGCTGGGCCGGCGGCAGTGCGCAGGCGCGGCACACCCTAGGCAGCTGGTGCAACTCCAGCTAAGACTGCACATCCTGGCAACAGCTTTCTCTTCATTTCCTGCAACCTACTTCACTGAAGGAGCCGGGAGAGAAATGCCTCCACTGAAAACACGGGACACAAACAAACCACATCTCTGAGCACGAGTCTAACAGGGAAACCTCCCCCCAAAAATGCGCTCATTAATCGCAACTTTATGGACAATAAAATAGGTATCCAAGAGTGAGCACAGACCGGTTCAAGAGGAAACGGGGTAGAGATTATGTGAATTACTTAGGTATAAAAATGGTGCATGTCGTGAGTCTACAAATATTTCTGCAGCACTCTGGCTCAATGGAAGGGATAGATACAACCCAGATCCTGGCCTCTTTCCTGCAGCTCCCGGCGTGGAGCCACTGTACTTTCTCCCTGCACGACTCTAAGCAAATCGTCCACCACTAAATGGTTACAGCACATAAAGGACAAGTCACTGAACACGTATTTCTCAGGCTTCCCTTTTGTGAAGAGTATCATATCAATGTTTAATTTCTCTAAAATTCCTAGAACAAATGTGGCATACACACCTCAAAATTAAGGTTAACTGCAGGTTACCTGGTGATCAAGAATAGAAATTGCACCCCCAGGTTATGGGGGGAGGAGGCTACATTGCATGTTGGCAATTAGGCTTACTGCATTTGGCCTAAAACTCAAAATGTAAAACAATTACAGTGAAATAAATATAACTCCTACTCTATAATGATATTGTCTGGTTTGAATTTCATTTTTACTTGACTGAATTGTTATGTGCAATGAAACGGTTGCAGTGGTCAACCAGAGGAATGAGAACTTGGTTAACCCTCCTTCTGGGTAATCGGCACCTGAGCAAAACCACAATGCATGGAATTACACATAAACACTGAAAAATATTCTGCCTTCTTGACGTATCTCAAAAGCCCGGCAAGTCTAATAGAAGAATAAACAACATCAGATTAGAGAAAGTCTCTACATAGCAATGGACAAACCAAAGTACATTTAGAATACGTTTGTGTGTCTATAACGCCCGCATTAAAATATTCTGAAGTGAACATGAAATAAGCATAGGTTGTTTATAATCAAGATTTAGGAAGCTACATTAGACGATAAAAACCACTGATGCACTATGTATACCTCATACCTCGCTTGGGGATTGCTGCTGGTGCTGTGATGTGGTGTGTGTGTGGGGGGGGGGGAGGGGGCAGGTAAAAAGAGAAATGGAATTTAGAAAGAAGCAATACAAAAATCTTCAGTCCACAAAGACACAAATCATATATCCAAATGGGCCATCAGAGGGAATTTTCAGGGAGAAATCAAGAAAGTTAAACCAGGACATGAGATTTAAAGGGAATAACCCTCCCCACCTCCCTCCTCCAGGCCTAGTTTCCTCTGCCCAGATTCACTGTGCTAAAAAAGAACATATTCCAGGTACTTATTTAATTGCTTTCACATGGTCCATCTACTTTTGAGAAACAGAAGCTCTTTAGAATGTCAAACTAATGGTTATTCTTATTTTTCTTAAAAAAAAAAAAAAAATGAAGATTTTGGAAGTGTTTGCCTCTGACAAATCACAAGTCATAGCAACCAATAACTTTCTTTGCATTACCATGTTTTGAACACTAGACAAGATAGGTGCAGCACAATTTATATGAAGAAAAATGGGGAAACACACACACACACACACTTCTTTTTTTTTAAACAAAAAATCTCTTAAGTAGCCTAGAAGTTACTGGAGTTGAACAATGTATCCCAAGATGTTTTTTATTGAGGTGTTGACTTCTCACTTCCTCCTGAGTCCAGAGGAAAAACAGTTGTGAAATATGTGCCTTTAAAAAATTCTCTCCAGCTGTTTTAACATAAAGACTGTAAAAGGCATGCATTTCTTTTAATCTTCAATTTCTTTTAAGCTTAAATTCCTCATTTCATGTCTCTTAAAGAAGCATGTGCCACTTCCCAAATGTTGGCAATAACATACTGTGTCTTTTTATTCAGAAAATATACCCCCCCGGATATGGGGGGGGTGAGAATTTAATTTGTTGGGGTTTTTTAATTAAGAAATCCCCCCACCTGGAGAAACTCAGTAGAAGATGAAGGAAACATGCACTGTATACAAAATGAATGATTGAATCCAAGAAATAAATTCAGAACTATTACAAGACAGGTTTTAAATAAACTACATTTAAAAAAATGTAGATATTTATATACATTCAAACACAAGATAGTCTCTCCTCCCCTCCCCTGTCCCACCCCAGGACAGAGTACTAAAATAAACTTTAATTTGATCACCTTCTAAATGAGACGGTGAAAATTCAATTATCTGCATAAAACCCCCCCCCGTCTAAACCTTTCGTAGAGAAAGGCAATTAATTTACCCCACCAAAGGATGTGGGAAAGTGGAATTACAATATTGTAAATAGAAACATTTGATTTCCAGCCTCTCTACTGCAGATTTTTCCACCAGAAAGCCCATATGGCTCAACTTTTAATTACTTTGGCTAATGCTATATGTAGTAATTCTGTGGTGAATGCTCAAGTGTTTCATTTCTGGTTTCCATGGCAACATTACATCAGATTGCAGACAGCTGGCTCCACAGTTTTAAACCATAACAAAGTGACCAAGCCAAAGCACAAAACTATAGCTGCTTTAAAGAGATAGTACACCCCTGCCTGCCAGGGCGCTGAATGAGGAACCTAGGGGGCCGTTTGGCTTGCGAGGGAGGGTGGAGCCTCCTTCCTTCTCAGCTTCTTTTGGAACATGTGCATCTTGACACATCTGCAATGTTCTAATAGGAAAGACATGGAGCCAGCGTGGAGGACTTTTTATAACGCAGCTACATTAAAAGTGATCGGGGGGGAAAAGGGAATGCAATTAACAGCATCTGTTGATACAAACATTTCTGTACTGGCGCAAACTCAGTGTCCCCTCACTGTTTGACTTAAGCCTGTCATTGCAGGTCGGCAACAGATACTTCACTGGACCCTGAAACAACAATTCTTGTGACTCCGACGGGACAAACAAATGCTCTCCAAAAGCCGCATGGCACAGTGGTGCGGGCACAGGACAACGGGCTGTCATGTAGGTTAAACTGAACTTGCAAGGAGCAACTCGAACCCTCTGGGGATAGCTTGAGACCACGCTGAGCACAGAATTACAACTGAGCCTTCCGAAGAAACACACTCAGCTGGCTTCTCCAGCTCCAAACACCCCTCGCGGAGTCTCAATTAACAGCCACACTAAGTCGACTTATCTCCCCCCGGAGCCAGCACATAACACTGTAAGATACGTAGGCATTTCTGAAAAGCATTCTGCAACAGGAAATGTATTCGCCTGTAACATTCACACGGCCATTCCCGGTTAACCCAGCGCGGAAGCAGACACAGCCGCTTCAACTCCTAGGTCGGCTTTATCAATGGCATTAACCTTCCAGTTAAGAGAAGGCAGCGGATGGGTGGCGGCGTTATGAAAAGCGATGTGCAACGCCGTCTGAAGTCAAGTCCTCCCCAACGGGCGACTGGGCTCCAACCCCTGTGCACTCAACCCCTCGCATTCTCACTGCAGTCTCAACATAATATTCACTTTTCTCCTCCAAAAGAGATGCCTTATTTTGGGGTGAGCAGGCTAGGAAAGAATGCTCGAAGTTAGGAGGTAGGGAAGTAAACAAGGAAAGAACAAATCTAGAGAAATTTGAAAGGAAAAGAGAAAAGCACCATAGCCGGGTACAATCCGGGAGCCATCCAGGACTTTCCCCTGAAGTGACAGAAAGCGCATTCTCCCGTGTGCATGAACCATACCCAGCGAACTTACCGGCTTCGGCATTGAGCAGGCCTAAGGGGCAATTCTGAGCACGTCCGGCACCCCCACCCCCTCCTCCCCACTCTGAGAGCCGCTTCACTCTTGTTCCGTCAACTCTGATCTCAAAGCGAGGATTAGGCAACTCTGGAACACGCTCCTTTGGAGTGACATGATCAGACAGGCTCCACCGGCACAGTTAAGGATCCGAAGGGGAAGAAAAAAAAAGCGAGGACACTGGATTCAATTAGCCGCTTTTTGCTTGCCGAGTCCCCAGTTCCTTGCTAACTGCATAACTTGTAAGAAAGGCATAAGTCATCGGCTCTAAGCAAATCTTCTATTCACCACAAGGGAAAAAGGGAGTGTTGTACGTGGCAAACAATCCCTGTTTTCACTGACGAAGGCGCCCTGACCTCCCGCTGGCCTCCGGTTCCTTAATTACTGTCTATGGAATTCCAGAGCAAGAAAAAAGCATGCGAGAATCTGAGCAAATCCGGACACGGACCAACCCGGACAAGTGACTGGACTCAAAAAGATCTCTTTTGCAGATATTCTCAACAGCCCCCAAGGGGAGTAGTCGCGATTGAAAATAGACACCTTCCAACGGCTATTTTTGAAATTACGGAATTAAAACTTATGATTTTGGTTTTTCTCCTAGAGTTGTCACTTTCTTGCTGCCTCTTTCCCGACCCCTTTTTCTATTTTAACCACATGTCCATGTAAGACGGTTTCCCCATTCACTGGCGCTTCTAAAAACCGATCTTCCCCAATTGTTTCAGCGATCCTTTCGGAGCAGCTGAGTTCTCTTGTATTCTAGAAATGTGAGCACGGGGACCGTGTCACGAGATGATCATTCAGTTTTCCCAGGGGTGTCTGCGGAGCAACACGCGCATATGCTGTTACTTAAACAGAACATCATCTAAGCAAGACGGGGCTGAAAACTACTATGATGTTTCCATGTCATGGGCTCGCCAGCCATGTCTGTATTTTCAGGGCCAAATTCATTCAGGTGGGAAAGCCATAGATTCCCACTGCCAATGCACAGTAGGAGGTGCCTCTCTCACTGTGCGGGTCTTTCCTTAGGTGTTTTGCAAGGTCCCTTCTCTTGGAAGGACAACACACAACACAGACACTCCTGCTTACCATGAGGAGGTGCCAGGCTGTGCCATGGCCCGCCAGAGCTCTTGTCCTTTACCTGGGCACCTGTCCTGCTCTTTCCTTGGGGGTCCCTGTGGCATCTCTCTCTTCAGCAAGAATCCCCCACTTCCCCCAACTTTCTGCCCCAGAAATGTCTCCTCCTACCCCCTGTGGGATTTCCTGTGATTTCTCCCCGCAAGGGTTCGCCACACCTTCCCTGTTCTGCCCTAGTTCCCCATTTCACAAATCGGTTCACTGACATCCTGATTTCACATACGCTACTGTCCCCCACTGCCATCTGAGGGCCCACATGTGCCGTGAAGTATGTCCGGTGCTGCCTCGATGTGTACTTCCAACACCCATCTATACCACACGCTCCCAATTCCCGGGCGCCGTGCTAAGTACTTGGATGTACAGACGGCAAATGGGAGAGGCAGAACCCGAGGCTTCGTGGTTTTGCTCCTGCACCGCCCACCTCCACGTGGGCTTTCTTCACCCAAACTGGTAACCACACTGCATGCAACATTATGCTTAAAATTCCTTAGAACTGTCTGTAGAAGTCCTTAGTTGAATTGGCTACTTGGAAAAAATGAAGAAAATGCAGAGGTGCCATGAGAGTGGGGGTAAAGGGAAGATGGAAGCCCCAAATCTTTGGAGCAGGAACAACCTGGGATTAACTTCTAGGTCCTCCAACCAATCACTTCACTGCTATGGGTCATAATATTCCTCCACGTAAATGTGGTTGAATAACACTTATCTTTGTTTGTTGTTTCAAAAACTGTCTATGTATAATCGACAACTCGAGCTCAGTACATGCTTACTACATACTGTTACCAACAGGAACTCAAACAAGACCAGTTTCACTGCCTACAAATTGCTGTTTTAGGCGCTGTGTAAATAGCAAAGGCAAGGGGAACATGTGAAGCTAGTGATATGGCCAACACCTGAGGCGGGGTCTGAACAGTTTGATTAGATGCAAAGAAGATTCTGAACAGAATTAGGAACGCTGGAATCGGGCCCCTTAAGTCACTTGTGAACAGCGTGTGCCTTGGACATGTTTCTACCTTCTCTCATTTTTCAAACAGGCAGAGATAAGCTTCCTATGTTCCTGAGAAGATGAAAGATGACCTTGAATGTAAGTTCCAGAGCCTGGTAGGTAGCAAAGCCTCTATCAGTGTGAGATCCGTGGGAAGCTCAGCAGTAACTGTGGGGAGGGTGCAGGGAAGGACACACCTCTCGTCCCCCAGAGGCCAACTCCTCCTGTACACCCCTTTTTAACTGTCACATGGGCACACAACACAGGCTTGTCTTTCAGAAGGCAGGAAGGTCCACAGGGACAGGGACCATGTCTGTCCCCACTCCTGGTATTGCCAATGCCAGCGAAGGACCCACATACAGTGGCCCTCACTACATATGTGCGTCATCAATGTGGAATGAAGGAGTTTGACCTCTCCAGCCCCGTAGCTCCAGGCCCTTGCTGTGCATCAGAATAAACTGTGATATTTGAAGGACTAGGCTCGGCCAGGCCACCCTGGAAAGCTGCTTCGTGGAGAGAAGGTGCAATCAGTGGGGACAAATTTCATGAGGACAGGGTATTGCTGGTCTTGTGTATTGGATAGCGGCCTTGAACTTACCCAGCACATAGTAGGTGTGCAAATTTGCTGAGGACGGATTTGACTCCCACTTTAAGGATTGCTCATGAGCTCCTCAGGACAAAGTCCGAAGGCCTTATCATGAAACATGACTTTGCACGGCCAGAGCCCTACCCTTATTTCCAGTATCTCCACTATGTGAAAAGGGCCTCTCATCAAGCCTGGTTCTTACCCTCTGAGCATCTCAAACACCTAGGCTCTCACATGCCTGTGTACCTTTGCACTTGCATGTTCCCTTTCTGGAAATATCTCTGCCCATCCCCCCACCCCCTCCCTATCTTCTTTCATCCTTCAAGATTTAGTCCCACATGCCACCTCCTCTAGAAAGCCTTCCTGATTTTCCTTAGGCTATGTGGTTGTACAACAACCTAAACAGACTTTACCACAGGACTTAGCACAAAATACATTGTAATCACTGTTACTTAGCCTCTTACTAAACTTCATGAGGACACTTCATTTCTGTACCTGTATTTTAGTAATATTTATTGTTTGTTTGATTATACATGATATATATTTAATTACAGACAATTTGGGAAATGCAAAAACATGAAACAGAGACCGAGAAATCACTGTTCCCCCTACTTGAACAGAAAAATTAGTAATATTTTGGTTTATGTCCACCCACTTGTGACACACATACATACACTATACACTCTTGTGTTTCTATGTTTTTTGTTTTGTTTTTACAAAAACAATGACCTCGAGTTGTTTAGCTGCTCTCCCACCCAAGGTCACCATCAGGGTCTTCAAAGCCTCCTTCACATAAAAACACAGTGTAAACAGAAATAGAGTGCTCACTTATAACTGTGACCCTCTTTGAGCATGGTTCAAAAGGTTTTCTTTAGAGAAACCCTGAAGTCCTAAATAAATATTATAACCTGCATTTTAAAATTTTGAACATTTTCCTATGTCAAGAAATATTCAACAAAACACATTAATAATTCAATAGTAGTCAGTCATAAAATATACCCTAATTTATTTAAACAATATCCCCATCATCGGATATTTGCATGTTTCCGATTTTTCAATATTATATACAATGATCTGATGAACACTTTACTGTAGAATTTCTAAGACATCTTTCTTTTTGTAGAATAGATGATTAGATTATATGGGTAAGCGAATGGGCATATTGTTAAGTGTTTTCATACACATTAACAATTTGTTCAGACAAAGCATTGTATTGTTTTTAAATCTCAGAGTAATATAAAAAGAGTGCCCATTTCCCATACAGTTGCCCACAATGAACACTACAATATTCTTTTCCACTTAGGTAAGTAAAATAGCACCTATGTTTGTGCTGAGTAGATGTTTCCTAATAGAAATGAATGAATGAATGCAGTGAATCGAGAACGAGGTATAGAAATATGAGTAAGCTGGCTTTACATGAACTTGCAAAGTTCTTACTCTAGAACGAGAGCCCAAGAGAAATTCAGAAATGTGATTCATGTAAGTCAACTGTGTTAAATGCAAAAGAGGAACAAAGATACAGGAATGGACACGTGGAAGAGCTCACCTTCCGCTGGGAGATGGAGGTGCTTCGGTGAAGGCAAGGGCACTGGCCATGGGTTCCCTTGTTTCTATACGAGCCCAGATGTCCAGTGTTTAGGTGGCCTCGTGGCCCCACTCCTTTCTCCCCCTGACCTCACATGCCTATCTATCTGGACAGTCGAAGGAGAGTTCAGCTGGCTGTGCTGCCTTTATAAACAGCATGTGACAGCAATCAACAGCTTTAGGCCCTTCTCCTCCAAGCTGGATTTCATAATCTCTCCAACATTCCTGACCTCCTTCCACTCGGCCAAGACGTGATGCATTCAAGGTCACTCCCTACCTTGGGGGCAGCAGACTGGCTCCGGGTAGGTAAGTATGTTCAAGTTCAGCGAGGATGCGTCTAAGGTCTTGAGTGTCTGGCTGTGGCAGGGGCCTTCAGGTGTCACGTCTAGCAGGTTGGTTGTTATTCTTTTTGTTTATAAAATAATTTGTCTCCCTCTTTAAAGAAGCCAGAATTACTTTAAAAAGTGTGTATGAGTTGTCAGAGTAATAAAATATGAAACACATTGCAGGGTGGTTTTTTTAAAAAAAAATTTATTTCACAAAGGATTAAGGGAAGGACTCATCTGTTTAGTAAGAAATATTTTGCTCATTAGCTGGCTACATCATTGCCCTCTGAAATCAGATTTCTGTCAGCAGATGGGGGAAACGATGAGATTCCACCCATTTCCCAGAGGTGCAGAGTAACAGTGAAATTATTTCTCTGCAGTTTCAAAATTAACGAGTTGTCGCCAGGTCTGAAGGAAAGGGGGGGGCGGGCGGGAAGAGGGGAAAATCCCAGGATACTTTTACTTGTAAAAAGTATGAGAGAATTTGGGGAGATCTTACCCACCCCACCCCCACCCCCCAGGGGCAAAGACTTTTCAGCACTTAATTCACTTAAGAAACTGTTAAAAACTATAAAACCAAAGGAGCAGCAAATGAAAGCTACCTTCCACAATAACCTCTACTCTATTTCTTCAACTCACGAACCTGGAATTGCTTTTCATCGCCCCCAAAGAATGTTGTAACTTCCCCCACAAGGAAGAGAAAGAATGTATAGACCTCAGGAGTCCTACCGCCAGGCAAACATAGAGAAGCTGAGAATGCAGGTAAGCGCCCCCCCCCCCCATCCTGTAGGTTGCCTTGGGGCAGAGCAAATGTCTCTCCTCCTAAAAGGGGTGTGGGGAGGGGGAGGGAGGTGTAGGAAAGAAGACTGACTCTCTCTTCACTCTGTAAAACTTTGGAAGATGTTTCTGCTTGAGATTATGCCACCCTGCCCACAGGCTGGAGAACGCTGCTGTTCATATAAAAGGCGAGTTAAGGTAAGAAAGAAGGTGGGAAGGCAGTCAACAGCTCTGGAGGTCCCTCTGGTAAGAGAAGGGTAAGTGTTACCTAAATCAAGTCTATGGTGTCAGGCACACTGGAGGCTCCAGCAAAACACCAAACCCACTCATTCCCGAGGGCACAGGATTCTCACGCAGTCCATGGAAAAAGGATGATTCTGAACGGGGCTGCCAACTGGGGCAATTACACATGCGTTTGAGACTCCAGTTGCTGGAGCTGATGGAAGGTTTCATCCCAGAAGCGGTAAGTCTCCTGTGGGACGGGGTGGTGTTCGTAAGGTCACATTACTTTCACGGCATCTTGGACTGATTGATGGGTCAGGCATGATGACTTCTTGGACAGAGCTGCCAAACAACCTTGCCTAGGCACACAGCGGTGTAGAAATTGAATGGAAGGAGCCACATGGCAAGGGAGGGAGGGTGCAGATCCCAGTTCTTTTCCTCCGATCAGAATGTAGTCACCAGATCGACGCGGTCACCTGCTAAAGCTGGAGGCAGGTGGGCCGATGACATTTCCTGGAGTCTACAGCCTTAACGTAATTCTCCTTGTTTGTAGAATCAATAATAAGCAAGTTTACTTCAACTGGATTGCTTCAATAAGCTGACTTACTTTCAAATAATAGAAATCTAGGCTGAATCCTTAGAAAAGGAATCAGAATGAGAGAGGTTGTTTGTGGTTATCTAACTGCAAAACTATCAGGTCTGTGATGACTGCTGAAAACTGAACCACAAAATATCCTTCACAATGCACAAAATGAGCAACAGCCCCCCCAAATACATATACTGTATATAAATGAAAACTAGTGAAAGTAGTCTACCAAGAGCCACTAAACAAGGAAAGAAACATAAGCGAAAACATTAAACTTTAAAACTCCATGATCAAGGTAAGAAACAAAGTCCTGAAGAACAGTGGAAAAGGGCCTCACTTCTCTAATAGCCAGATGGGTGGGGATCTTGAGAATTATTTCATATACCCTCAAATCTGGAAGGAAGCAAACTGTGCGGCCTTTTTTTAAAAAAATCTTTTCTGATCTAGGAACAGTGAGAATTACTTCAAGAGAGTAATGAGTGAAAAGGAGGAAAGGCTGATCCTGATTGAAATAAAGTCTCTAGAAATTCACCAGGAACTGCAGAAATGAATTAAGGCAGGCTGGCTATGTCCTGCCCATTCCCCTAGCCCTAAACTAAGCAGCTTGAATCATGAAACAGTTCGTTTAACAAAATCTCAGGTGAGAGAAAGCAGAGCCCAGGTGTCCCAGTGAGCTTTCCTCCTTCCCTGGCCATTACTCCATGCTACAGCAGTAACAAACATAAATGGACCACAAAATAAAGCCCTCCACTGGAGCTTGGAAGAAAGAAAAACAATCTATTGTCAGATAACATGGCAAAAAGGTCAGAAAAGCAGTCCTCAGTATATCAGCACAGATAGAAAATCTGATCCAAGTCACGCAGGCATGAAAGGCATGACAACTATTCAAGCGAACTAGAGCAAGGAGGAAAGAAAAACAGAAAAACTCGAAGACCTTATCTTTTGATCCCACCCCTCTATCACAAAAAATATAATTTGAGGAATGGAAAGAAATTCCTAACAGTTGTTTCACTATAAAATAATTTAATGAGAACGTAAATTCAATGAAATGAGACCTCAAAGGCAAGATGACTATATATTTAAAAATTGCAGTCATGAGAAAATAGAGAACCAAAAGAACCAATTACAGCCAATTTCACTTAAATTTGTAAATAAGAGTGAGCAAAAAATAGTATCTAGAAGTCAAAATACAGATACAGAAGAAAGCTGGATTATTTAAATCCGCTTTCTCCTATGACCCAAGTTTGAAGATGTACCCAGCTCTTTACCTAGGCTTTGGCCTGCTGCTCCCTCTGTCTGACACACGTTCCTCCCACGTCTCCTGGTGAGCTCTTACAGGTTTCAGCCACCTTCTCCGGGAAGGCTTCCACCCTCCCTTGCCCCCTCCCAGGGGCGTAATGGGCTTTCCCTGTGTACTTACTGCACTACATAGAAATATCCCAGTTAACACCCCACTCACACTATCCATGTGTGTATCTCTTCTTAAACACAAGCTCCCTGTGTATAGGGACCGGCATGTCGTAGGTACTGAATCAATGTACAAATAAAAGAATGTTTAAGATGACATTCTTTCACCTACACTCTGGATCAGAAGTGCAAGGTAAGAAGTGTCCTATTAGGAGCTAAACATGCAATGCTGTTAGCATTATACTAGTAATAGTACAGTCAACATTAGGACATCAGAGGGTGCGGGCTGGTACAAAGAGGGAAAGGAACAGGGACAGAGAAGAGACCAAGGGGATGCTTCTACAGAAATTATTTTGCGAATAATTTGAATGTGGTTGCTAAAATACTGCTTTTCAAATGAATGTCACTGTCTGATGACTGACTATAGTGCTAAGTTTTGATATAATGGGTAACTGTGGTGACTTAAAATTCAAATGGACCCGAAAGGGACGGGCAGGCTGTGATTTCAATAAGTTACCTTAGGTCGGGGAGGCCCTTAGTCAGGATCCTACTCATGAACCACAATAGGGCTTGGGTATCTCTCCGACCCATCCATTATCTAAGATTTGTCATTAGGGCAAATGATTTAAGGACGAATTAACATGTGATGAATCAACAGCATTAAACAAGTGATCAAAATCCTCTCCTACTGCCAACCTCCCTGAGGTAGACTCCCAAGAGCAAAGTAAGAAATTGGCATTGCAAATCTACATGCCAAACCTTAATCCAGATTCTGTTACAAACATGTGCACTTAGATACAATCAGCTAGCAGGGGAAATGCGGTATATCCTGTTTGCTATTCGGGTACTAGGTTGAACAAATGAAATTGCCGTTTTTATAGTTTAAAAGCTAGTATCTCCAGTTTCACATGGCCCAACCTACTATGAGAAACAACAGACCAGAGTGTATCAAAAGCTACCTAAAATTAAAAATTTTTCAAAAATAGGTTCCCTCAGCCCTGGCCAGTGTGGCTCAGTGGTTAGAGAGTGTGCCACACACTGAAGAGTCTCAGGTTCGATTCCCCATCAAGGGCATGTACCTGGGTTTTGGGTTCACTCCCTGCCCCTAGCCGGGGCAAGGGTGAGAGGCAACCAGTTGATGTGTCTCTCTCATGGATGCTTCCCTCCCTCCCTTCCTCTCCGCCCCCACTATCTCTGAAAGGCAATGGGAAGAATATCCTCATGTGAGGATTAAAAAAAGAAAAGCTGCCCTCAGATTACGTAGTGCCTGAGTATTTTGTCATTACTTATTTTTGTTCGTGTGGCCTTTGGTATGTGGAGGAGGGACTGCAGGCAGCACTCTCAACTCCCTTTAACTGTACAAACCAGGGGAGACACAGATGTACCTGGTTTGCCAGGTGCAAAGAGCCAAATTTCCAGTTATTTCCAGGGCTGCCCTGAGAGTGCCCTGCAACATACCAGGTATGGAAGCCCAGACCCACACTCAGTGAGACCGACCGCCTTATTAGCACTAGATGACCCTAGATTATTTCAGTACAATTAACAGCGGATTCTTTCCAAACAGCACTCCTGAGGACAAATGTGCTTCCTGAAGTCGTACCAGCCCCATCCCTAAACCTGCTTACACAACACCACCTTCTGAAACGAAATAAACTGATTATGTGATCGGTGAAAGCATAACCAAGTAACATGCACCATTCGCATTAAGCTTCTGACAACTCTAGCCTATCTGCTGTTAAGTATGAGCATTGCTACCATGCTAATGCCATGTACAAAAGCAGCACTTTTACGGAATAACAGTTACGGGAAAGGTAGAATATCTTCACGTGGCGTAACAGAAGCCAGTACTCATTGGGTCCTTTGTGCCATTTTATCGCATCTTTGCAACAGCCATATGGCATAAATACACTTGTTGCTGTTTTCCAGATGGGGAAACAGAGGCACAAAGAGATGACACATTTTGCCCACAGATGCAGAGTTAACAGACGGCAGAGCAGGGATCTGAACCCGACCTCTGACTCAAGTCCGTGGGCTTAACCAGCCCCTCGCCTGCCCTTACTGGGCAAACGCCTGGCTCTCCTGAGGCCAGAGCCGCCTTCTCGTCGAACTCTGCTTAAATATGATGATCCTAAAGACTCACCACAAACACAGGCCCCAAACTTTGGCCCTTGTCCCAGGGCGAAGGCTGGGAATGGGAGGGTGGTATGGAATACATGACAAGTCAGCTAAGCAGTGCTTCTCAGCCAGCTTATAGCCAGTTAGAACAAATTCATTTTTCTCAGAAGGCTTGGCTGTGTATATTGTTCTGGTGGAATGATTCTGCCTCTCACTCTCACCATAAGCTGCAGGTCAAAAGACTCATTACTTTTACTCTTCTAAAGAGAACTTTAATACCCCCTTATATCACTATCATTTTAGTATCAAAATCACTTTTATTAAAATTAAGAGTAGTATTTCCTCCTGTACATTCCTACCCAGCCGATTTTTTTTTTTTTAAATTATAGAAAGTATCCGTTGAAGTCTGAGTAATCCCCTGAAGGCTTCAAGTATGCATTAAAAACTAGAATCAATAAAAGTTACTTTTAACATAGCTGCATTTAGAAAGATTGAGAAAAGTGTTCATTATTAGAGCCCAATGTAGCAAAGCGTAGTATAAAGAACTGCTGACCTCTGTCCCACGGACACAGGATAGAAATGCCCTCTGACAAATTATTGCTAGGTCATATTTCTCTCTTTCTCCTGGTCATGTTACAAGTCAAATGAGTAAAGCTTTTTCTCTGTTCAAGAAATAAAGAGGCAGCTCTGGTCTGTATGGCTCAGTTGGATGAGTGTCATGCTGTGCACCAAGAGGTCAGCAGTTCAATTCCTGGTTAGGGCACATGCCTGGGTTGCAGGCTCAATCCCCAGGAGGGGGCGTACAGAAGGCGACCCATGATGTTTCTCTCTCTCCCTCTCCCTTCCCCTCTCTAAAATCAATAAAAACATATTTTAAAAGTTATTTTTTTAAAAAAGAAAGAGCCCAGCCGGGCGTGGCTCAGCGGTTGAGCATCGACCTAGGATCCAGGCGATCAGGGTTCGATTCCTGGTCAGGGCACATGCCCGGGTTGCAGGCTCGATCAATGACTCTCTCATCATTGATGTTTCTATCTCTCTCTCTCCCTCTCCCTTCCCTCTCTGAAATCAATAAAGATATATTTTAAAAAAATTAAAATAGAAAAAGAGCCAGAGCATACCTCTAACCACCCTGAGTTTAGTCCTAGCTAATGTAACCATCACAGCTTCAACAAGCAGAACCATTTTCTAGCCCCAAACAAAACTGACCTCCCCTATTGGAATCCCTTGAAGCTGAAACCCATAACATAAGAGCTATGGAAAATATATTCTCTAGCAAAAGAGATATTTTTAAAAAACCATTAAAAAGTTTATTCAGAAATGTAAGCTATTTTTATGTAAATTTACCCTCTTCAATTTTCTTACAAAACACGATTAATGTAAGAGCCTAAAAGTAGAAAGAAGGTCAACCGTTTTCGTGGAGATACCTTTGCTGAACCTGTAATGCCAACTCTAACACTGTGGTGCATACGTGAATCTTCCCATAAGTTATACAACCAGTAAATATTCACTCAAAGTCAGCAAGAATATGAATACCACATATTTTTTCATTTGCTGAGAATATCTAAGGTGGAAGAAAATTTTGTATATTCATCATGTGTTGTCATTTTTAAAAAGTCTTCATTAGGGATCAGATGTCCCTGAATGGAGAAAGCTAATGCTTTTTGGTTTGTATTGTCTTTTGATACCTTTGAAATATAAAAATAAAACTTCTGATAAGTTTTATTTTATGGACATTGTCTAGAAGTTCACCCTAGTAAAAGACACATACTCAAAATAAACACATTAAGAATAGCCAATCTTTTCAAAATCCAGTTCAGCCCAGAACATCTAACAAGCGCACCGTGGACACAGGGACAACCCGCAGAGAAGCAGAAGGACACACCACTCTGCTCCCCAAGGGGCACCCTGTGAGCACCAGTTCTGTTCTCCACAGTCTCTAGTAAGTGACTGAACCGCTAGCTTTTTCTTTGGCCGTAACAGAAACTGAGACATTCACTACAAAAACCACCAAAAAAGTAATTTTGTGGCAGGCTCTCCTGGCTTTCAGCTAGTTATCTCTTAGGAAGTTCTAGGTTAGATTAGGCTATGGTTAGGTTAGGTTAGATTAGGCTATGGCAAGCTTTCCTACCAAAACACTGAACTGAAACCTCTCGCTTATAGACAACGGCTGCTATCGAGGCAGGTGAAACGACTCCCTAAACCTAAGTAAAATCTGTCAGCCAGCAAGACACAAGTTTATGGTTTATAATTTTAGAAAGCCCCCAAAGGTTTAACAATCCTGCATTATGCCACCCAAAACACCTCATATATGGGGATATTTTAGTTGAGACTTTGAAAATCCTCAATCAAGGAAACACTTAAAATAGTACTTTGTAAAAAGTGGGAGAAGTGGCTGCCTGGTGTTCTCTCTGTTACCCAAAACTTTAAACATAGTTCATTCAATCCCATGGCTCCCCTGTATCTCAAACCAGGTTAGTGGCAAAGATGTATTTAGAGCTGGAATGAAAGGCTATAAAGAGATGCACACATGGACTAAGGTATTATTATAACACTGCAGTTATGATACTATTATAGCATCCTTCCCATAGGTCTTTTCCAATGCTGAATTTCCCCAAATGCAAAAGTGATCAGTTATGAAAGGGCTCGCTTTACAAAATAACTCAGCCACAAAATATTTCACCACGGTTGCTTCCTCTTACCGAAGAGCTCCAGCTACACACACACAATTCCAATTTTTTCTGGAGCATATTTCAGATAAAGTGAAACAACTGAACGGGACCAAAATAGATGTTTGCTGTTGGCCTCTCACAGTTTTAGTGCTTTACTGGCCTTACTGATGCTTCAGTCTTTTTCTTTAGAAGTTTTATGTTTTAAAAGATAATTTAAATAGCATCATGATAAAATAATTTACAATTTGACATTTTTTGGAAAGCTAGTTCCCCACTGCATGTATTTTCATTAGTATTTAAGCACCAGGTAAAGATCACCAACTCTTAAGTACCAATTCTGTAGAAACACAAAAACTATGATTTACTAAAACTTATGCCTTGAGAAAAACGAAAGTATAAACCCCAAAGATGGAGAGCACAATTTCTTCAAGCATTTTCTTAACCAGAAGGTAAACTGAACCTCAAGCAAGGCACAACGCTGAAAGCTTAAAATGAGAACTCTTATAACCTTCTCCCTGCGGGGGGCAAATGAAAACAAAATCTACCGAAATAAAATGAAAAAAATATTAAAATAACCTTTCAGATATTTAACAAGGAATCAAGTGAAGTGCTCGACCAGAGATTCTTTTTTTAACAACTCGAACACTCACAACAGAAGTTTATTATTAATGAAAAGCAGCAGAGAACCGATTCTCTTCTGGCAAAGAGAAAGCTATTTTTCATTTCCCTTGGTAACTATCTTTAGTACTTTACCCTCTTGGAAACCAGGAATGTGAACATGGATTTATTGTGAAGCAACACGCAATTATCTCATGCCAGTTATGGGGGTGGGGGAGCCTATGAAATCCATGCAAATAAAATCCTAAAGCGGGACGGACATCAATATAGGCATTGAGGTCTGGTGACAAAGGCCTTATGATCCCCGAAACTTCATGGCCTGGGCATTCCCAACTACGGCCAGTGGGCTATTTACATCTCAGTGCAGAAAAGAATTGATAGAAAACTGAAAAAACTCTGACTCTCCCACAAAAGATAATCAGAGCGCCTAACCCATGGCGGCCGCAGTAGGACACAGGGGGAATTATCCGAAATTAATTACTCTGCTATCAGGCAAATCTCGAATAATTGAGAAGGAATACTTTGGATGGAGTTTCTTGCTGAGTTTCCACAAAAACACAGGACAGACTAAGATCAGGGTAAGTGGGGTGAGTGTCATGTGCACCAGGATTATAATCAAGTTCAAGCAAACTTCAGTGCCAATGGTAGATGGCTGTAGTAAAGAATAGCGTGACTGGAAGTGGCCAGAGGTGTCTGCAGAAAGTCAGCCAGCAAAATACACGAGGTAAATCATATGGCTTCAGAAAACTCTCCCCATTGCTGAGTAGCCTGTCTCTACAGTAGCCTGTCTATTTAACATGGAATCAAAAGTCTTTCAAATTAATCATCTTTTGGGGAGTTTTTCCCTACATCCCTCAGCGTAAAGGGAAATCACCCTTTAGAGCGTCTGGAAGATGGTGCTGAACTGGAGGGAGCACATGGTATTCCCAGCCCTCTGTCCCACTAGGACCTGCTGGCTTTATTTCTGAGCCATCAATGAAGAAACAGTTCCCTAAAAAGCTAATAGTGGAAGTGTGCACATGGCATCTTGAGTCCATGTGGGGGCGTTTCAACCTCTGCCCTGAGGTGTGTGTACGCCACGTCAGGGCAGGCCTGTCCCTTTTGCCTTCATTTCACCTTTGGACCCCGAATGTCTAGCGCTATGCCTGGTACCCAGCAAGCACTTTGTAGCTGTCCCCTAAAGGAGCCAAGAACTACACAAGGAATGAAACGTGCACCCTTTAAGAAGAACCCATTTCATTCTGACAGTTTGTATCAGGTGATGGTTCTGATTCACCCCCTGAAAGGAATCAATAAACCAATACTTAATAATGCTCTCGTAGCAACTCGTTCAAAATACTCAATTTATAGTAACTTCTTCCTAAATGAGACCAGCCTCTCTCCTGGCCATCTCAGTGTGGGGTTTTCCGACAGTCCTGGTTCTCTGAATGGACAGTCTTATCACCCCTCCCTTGACTCAGATGCTGTTAACCAGGACAGTGCGCAGTGAGTCTCATGCTAAAGGACCCACTGCAGCAGTAGGGTCTTTGTGTTCTTCCCGAGCTCAGTCTGACTCACATCGGTCCTGAGTTACTGTACTTTTTCTTCACAATTCCTTAGGTTCATGATTTATATTTATACTGTTAGTCTTTGTGAGTTGGGGATAAGGGACCCCAAAAGGCACACTGAAAACCACGGGAGTGGTTCTTTTGATGACCTCGTAGTCCCAGGACACGCTGCAGGCTAGCGTATAACACATTTATTATCATAAATGGCAACGTCTCGGTCTCTTTCACACAAGAGCCACCCAGGCAAGGCTTCCAAATTAATCATCTTTTAGGGAGTTTTCTTAGCTGCCATGGAAATCTGGTGCTTGATTCCAGAAATCATGGAACAGAAGGTAGCAGGAGAGTTCTATTTATTTCCGATAAGCCCTCATTTGTTGCTTAGATGCAAACAAAGGCAAAGGCCGAGCCTGTAATTGCAAAACGTAAAACAGGTTCTAAAGCAGCCAGGAAGGATGAACATTCAACTATAACTCTGTTCACTGATCATTTTCACACACGCTGCATGCGGTGCACACTGAGCTAGGCACTCACTGGAGACTCAGTAACACAGCACGCAGTGCTCGCTCGGGGAGCTCAGTGTCCTAGGAGGTGGAAATGCACAGTAAGTCCCGGGAAGCTAGGGTAACTTTCAGCTTCATGTGTAAAGCTAGTTTTGCAAAAAGCACAGAACAGGAGGCAATCAGCTATAGGTGAGGAAGTTTAAGGAAGTTTCAGAGGAGGTGGGAGGGGGCTTCACCTTGCAGGATGCATAGATTTTTCACCCAGAACAAATGGAAGGAATGCATTTTAGGCAGAGGGAATTGCATGAATGAAATCAGAGAGTGTGGAAATACATGCAGGGTCCAATGTGGCTGGAGTGGAGACTATTGGGGGAGGGGGTGACAGATGAGAGCGGAGAAATTGATTAAAGCAAGATCACATCCCATCTTGAGTGTGCCAAAAATTTTGGAATGTGTCTGACAGAACCGGAAAACAGTCAGGCTTTTTTCAAAACACAGGATTGCAAGAAAAGAGGTATGTTTTAGAAATATGACTGGCTGTATAGAGCCCAGATAGAAGACAAGAGGCTGAAGACAAGAAGGTACAGTTGCTTCCAAATTTTAAGGAGCAGATGACCTAACAAACTAAACTACTCCATAACAGAAGACTTCATGGTTTGATGACGACACATGAAACGTAGGCTTGAAACTCTGGAATTTTACTTCCTAGTTTAGGAAGCAATATTTTGATCACATTAAAACAGCATGAAAAAGAGACATCCAAAATAGAAAATAAAAAGTAAAAATCTCTGTTCACAGATGACATAATCTTATTTGTAGAAAGCCCTAAAGATTCAACACCCCCCCCGACATACACAAAAATTGTTAAATAAACAAATTTAGCAAAGTTGCAGGATACAAAGTCAACATGCGAAAATCAGTTCCATTTTTATACAGTAGCACTGAACAATTCACAAAGGAAGTAAGAAAAAAATTTCACTTATAACAGCATCAGTGGTTGAGCATCAACCCATGAACCAGGAGGTGACAGTTCAATTCCCGGTCAAGGCACAAGCCTATGTTTTAGGCTAGATCGCCAGTAAGGGGCGCGCAGGAGGCAGCCGATCAATGACTCTCTCATCACTGATGTTTCTCTCTCTCTCTCTCCTTCTCCCTGAAATCAATAAAAACGTATTTAAAAGAAAAAAAAAATGCTCCAAGAGAAAGCAAACTTACATTGCAGTTTGATGAGCCATCAAATGTGGGGTAAGAACCTTCTGGCCAGTCGGCAGAGTCCAAGGCAGCTGACTGCCGGTGCTGGGCCTCATACTCCTTGAGCTGCCACGAGAGGAAATAGAAGATTGAGATGGAAATAATGGCCAGCGCTGTCTACTAAGCAGCAGAGAGGACACTGGTACCTTCTTGGTGCCACTGTTGGTGACAAAGTGCCAGCCAAAGACAAGCTTCTCAAAACCAGAAGACCTGTGGGTTTTCATCTAAATTAAACCAACAGACACACCGACTCTTTGAACTGTCTTCTATATCCCAAAAAGAACCTTGATGTCCCCCCTCCAACATCAAAACTCATCTTTCACAGTTCAACTTAAGTTCTCAAACAAGACTTGTCTGTAGTCCGGCCTCTGAATTACCTCTCTTTGTAGAAGACACAGTGCGGTGGTAGACTATGAACATTTGAGCAAAACCAAGATGGAAGCCTGAAATTGATCTTTAAAAATCACTCGCTTTTCTTGTTCTAAATGGTTTCCAGTTGCCATTTCAATGTTATTACCCACTAAATACACTGGGATTTATTGGAGACCCTTGTGGATGAGAGGACAAGAAAGGGATCCAGAACATGTGCAGAGACATTTAAAGCCAGCGTTCAGAAACTAGGTTTCTACTTTTTTGAAAAACACAGAAAGACAAGTGAAACAGTATAGAAAATTAGCAAATTTAACATGGTAGAATTAGATGAAGGATCTTTCAACATGGCAAATGTAAGTTCCACATGTATTTTCATAAAATGCGTAGAAGTTTAACTCTGTATATAATAGAATGAAGTCACTGTATTAAAATTCTACTATGAAGCAGTTTTTATATATGATTTTAAGACACTGACCAACTCATGTTCCATGAATAAAGCCACCATCAACCAGGAACATCGGGCCTGACAGCGCAGGAGATGGTGTCACACTGCCCTCAATCACTGGGACTGTGGATACGGCAATGCCACTGAACTGACAATGTCCTTCCAGCACCTTTCCAAAGCATTACTCTACTATGAAATTCTTTTCTGTGCACATGTGACAGGAGATGGACCAGAAGGAGGCAGACAGTGTTTATTAATGGGCAAGAGCTTAGCTACGGAACCAAACACTGGCGGAGGGCCCTTGGACAAATTATTAACCCCTCCGAGACTCAGCTCCTCCATCAGAAAAATGGGGATGACACTAAGTCCATCTCACAAGATTGTACCTGAATTAAGATATTACAGCAAAGCTCTTAGCACACTGCACCTAATGCTATTATTATAGCATTATCATCACTCTGTGGTTTCAGAGAAATGAGAGCTCGAAGCTTGCTTGCATCCACTCTGGGTATTTGCACTTCTGCTATTAGGGGTACTAATCTCATTTTAATCTTTCTAGTACTTTAGGGCATTAGTATTGTTCTAATCTTTGTAGTATGTTTACATTATATACTAGAATGCTCTTTCCTTCCAGACATACTGGTGTCTGTGTTGCTACATTCTCACTGTGTTATTGGAACAGCAGCCCGCTGAGCAATGGGGTCATCACTTGTTTCCTCCAGGTCTATGCTCTGCTTTTATACTCAACCTGAGCTCTGACTCCTAGGAGCCACTAAATAAGCTTCCCCTTTAAAAACAAGTCAAATTCCTAATTAATCAATCATAAACAGAATTCATGTTTTTCTTCTGCTATCTGTCCATTCCATCATTTACTTTGGGGCCCAAGAGCACCTCTGTTTCTTCTGACACAGATTTAAATCTGTGCTGTATCCAAATTTGCCACTTATTTTTATAATTAACTTAAGTGTAACAGGCTATGTGTTTTATTAGAGGTCCTATTACAAAACTCAATCTCTAAAATTTATAAAGTACATTTTACCACCTGGTTTTATTTATATAATTATATTCTGACATTCCATTCTGCTCCAGAAGTTTTGATTTAAATATAATTTTATAAAGGAAAGGCAACAGATAATTTCTTTTTTTAAAAAAATGTCTTTACTGATTCGAGAGAGAAGGGAGAGGGAGAGAGAGATAGAAACATCAATGATGAGAGAGTCATTGATCGGCTGCCTCCTGCATGCCCCCGGCTGGGGACCGAGCCCACAACCCGGGCATGTGCCCTGACCGGGAATCGAACCTCGATCTCCTGGATCCTAGGTTGATGCTCAACCGCTGAGCTACACCAGCCGGGCGGCAACTAATAATTTCATTTGAGAATATAAGTACTTTAAAGCACATTTATAGAGTTTTAGTTGAATTCCCAAGTTTTTAGAATAATGACATTTTAATGTGTGCATGACAGTGTCTCCGTCTGAGGAGGAAATATTCCCTCACATCCTATTTTTCCTAGTCTCGTAGTTTTCTTATACTTGAAGTCTATGACATAATTCTTGGAGAGAATGTCCATCTTTAGTAGAGTAATGCTTATTCTATCTTAAAGACCTTTAGGGAGAGATATTCTAAAATGTTCCCATTTCTAAGAGTGCTTATTGTAAAGAACATTTGTATTATATCGCCTCTAAATCCCCTCCAGCTGCAATTTTAACTCATTTCCTTTTATTCTGCCCTCAGTTGAGATTAAAACAAAATAAAACACTCTTCAGTACCTCCTTAAGATGTACTGTTTAATAATCCCTCATATACTTGAGAAAAGTGATTAAACTCTTTTCTGCTGCTCTGAGATAAATCCTTTCCGATTTTACCCCATGGGACCTATTAAAAGAGAACCTCAATCACTTTGTGGCTCTCCATGAGCCTCCTAATTGTCCACATCACATGACTGATGTTCAGTAGCTGCTACAAGGAAACAGTTCAAAACGGTCTTCAGGTTCCCAGTTTACAGTGTTATACCAGATGCCCGCACTCCCTTTACGAAACTGTTCACCTATCCCGTGCTCTGGAGAGCTATCCATGCGTGGCTGACAAGGAGCCGTCTCCCCAGAGATGCCCAGAAGACTGCTCCCTGCTCCCCATCAGTGTGCAGCCTCTTTTTCTCTGGCAGGACAAGTTCTATAATGTAATTCACCTTCCAGGGTTCCCTACTCCCTAAGGAAATCAGGCTGAGGCCAGGCTTCTCCTGAAATCCCATCTCTGTCCAGCTTCTCTACCTCTCCGGCTTCCCTCTCTCACTTAGAAGTTTCTCCTGAAAGCTATCCTTCGATAAATCATGTGCATAAGAATCGTCTCAGCTCGGGTTCTAGGAACCTGATGTAAACACCGGCATTAAGACAAGTTCCCAATGCCAAACGTCATTGGGTCAGTGACAAACATCAAGGACTTAACTATTTCCTATAGACAGTTCCCCCAGTTAAAATGTCAATGGACATATTTCTCTACGACACAGCTCCATCACTGCTGACATCTTCACACCAAAACAACAGTGTTCCCTTTCATCCAAAGCTTTCAAGTGAGTTTATTTCATACTCTCCCATCCTCACTCACACACCATAAAAACTACCCAGATAAATGAATAACCTGTGGTTTCCAAATGTTTCATGGGCTTTCTAAACTCTCCAGAACTAATCCAAGATTTGACCCTACACTTACCTGCCAAGAGCACCTGGAAGTTGTGTTATTTAGAATACACCAATTATCTAGATCCCCCTAAACAATTTTTTTTTTTTTTTACTAATGAGCTTGATTTCCTTAAAGCACATATATTGAGTACCTATCAAAAATTAGAAAGCATTTGAAATTCCACTAGATTTGATGAAACTATCCAGTTATTCAGTTAATAAAATATAAAAAAACATAAGTGAAGCTGCTCTTTTTAAATTACACACTCAAAAAAATATACCCACTGTGAGTTGTTTCATAAACTTCATTTTGTTCAAACGCTAGTGCAGCTTACAGCGGTGTTTCTGATACTGGCTCCTTGCAGCCCTTCCACTTTGATCTTGGTTTCTTTTGCTAACTGGGTTTTCAGGGATATGAATCATGGCCACAGTGCGAACATATCCATCACTGAGATGGAATTCATATAAACAAAGCATCGTGGACCAACCTGTCTCATTGGAACATAGCCGAAATTTTCCCCAATACAAAAGTGTACTGGGGGATACACCCAGCTCCAAACGGCACATGGACAAACGTCTCTCCTGATGCTGGGTGATTCTATCAGGATCAAAGTCTACGCATGGTCTTCAAGTCTCTGGCAGAGGGAGAAACACCCCCCTGACGTCCTGGAGGTCTAGGTGTTTTTTGTAATTGATTTCAGAGAGAGCAAGGGGGAGGGGTGCAGACCAAACATCGGTTTACAGCGGCCCGACCCTCTGGGAGTGGGAGGAGGCCCTCAGGCAGTGAACCGAGCAGCGCGCTCACCCTCGCCAGCGCTTCCTCGATGGTGATCATCTTCTCTTTCACCATCATCATCAGCTGGATCCTCTCCTCGTCGCTCATCGTTATCTCGCTCGCAACGTAGCCCACGTCTTCTCCTAAGGATTAAAGACAGATGTCACCAGGAACGAACACACGAAAAGACCCACGCCACAATGCCCACCGTGAAAGCCCCCCACCGGGCCCGAGGCTGAATGTGGGTGCGGCGGGCAGGGGACGGCACAGGCCACGCTGCAGGAAGCCAGGGAGCCCTTGTCATCGGGAAACTGGCACCAAGAACGCGTGAACGGTGCCACGAAATGAAGCCTCCAAAAGGATCGGGGCGTCTGTGACAGAGGATCTGGTGGAGGAGTTTGGGAAGAAATCCCACGGACCACGAGTAGGAGGTGGGCAGAGACCTAATTAGAAAACCCAGAAAGAGCAGACGGGCATCCGAGGCTCCTTCGCCTGAGGGTTCCCTATGCCCTTCCATCGTGACTATGAATGAGAGGAAAATACTTTGGGAAAGAGTGGGAGGGATGCCTCTGCTGTGACAGAGAGGCCACGGAGCCAGCTGCCGTGAGGCCTGGGAAGCCCCGGATTCCTGCTGGGCTATCTGACGGTCGTTCCTCAGGGGATGGGTGCAAATACCTAAAACCACGGGCATGAGCTGAAGCACTGGGTCCCTGGGAGGAAGGTGCTACCTATGGATCTATCCGAAAGTGTCACTGGCATAAATGTTTCCAAACTGCGAGAGGAACTCAACTTCCAGCTCGAAACCGAAGGCAGCCAGGACCGCGGAGGGAAGCAGAATCCCGTTAGGTTTCCTTGAAAGAGTTTCCCCGGGAAGTGAAGAGCCTGCCGGCGCCGCCACCATCTGTGAGCCACGCTGGCCTGCGCGCCTCTGCTCAGCGCCCGGGAAAGCGGCTGTCATGGGCACACTGGGAACGAGCCCTCGTCTAGCCCCTCATCTTTCTCCCTCTGCCCTGTCTTCCCCCCACGTACCTCACCAGCTTCGGGGTCATTAGGAGGCTCGGCTACGGCTTAATTCGCCCTTGGTGTCCAGGGACGGAGGAAGAGAGGCGGGCTGCGCACTTGTAGGAGCCCTTCAGCCCGGACCTACCTCGCAATTTCAGTCCCCCTGTGCTTCCCTAACCTCATTTCCATCCCGTAATCCATCAGTCCAGAGCCACCACTCAGGTTCCCTCCGCCGCTCGCCTCCTTGCACGGGAAGAGTAACAGTGTGCCGGGCGAGGGGGGAGCCTGCTGGGGTGATTCATTTTCCCATCTGTGTCACCTCCAGGGGGTGGAGGGGGTGGCGGCGAGTTGGCTGGGTTTTAAAATAAATCCACTAGAGCTGGTTAACTGCCCGCTCCCTCCCTCCATCCCTGTCTCTCTTGCTCTTTTCTCTTCCTTTCTAAATGAGACGCTGTTAGGATCCAAGGTCTACTTTGAATCGCAAGTGACTCTGGGCGTGCACCAGAGGAAAAGCTGAGAATGTTTAAGAATAACTCTCTTTACGCAGGACGGATCTAAAAAATAACGCCTGAAGCTGCCAGAGAAGCCAGGTGGCTGCTGGCGTGCACGGTGCCTGCGTCCGCTTTTCTCCTTTCCATGTGTATGAAGAAGTGGAAAAGCCTTCGGAACAGGGCGGGACACTGAGACGCTATCAAAGGAATCAAGCAATGTCGCCGGTGAGCAACTAAAAATATGCGTCCAATGATAACCTTAGTCAGCAGGGCTGGAGGCTGGAAGTGGCTCCTTTCCAGTCGCCCTCTGGATGCCAGGGGGGAAGCATAAATTATGTAAGCGGGCCTCAAAGGGATGGCATATTTACCTCCTACATAAACAACAACAAAGACACAGCCAGGAGGGCAGAGCTCCCTTCACAAAGCAGCCCGGGCAAATTCCCATGATGTCAGACCATTAGATAGGGTTTCCAGGGCAACCACCTAGTAACTGTCCCTCCGCCGACCAGCATCAAAAGTTCAGGAGGTGGCTAAGGCCCCAAGTGATGGGGCGGGAGGAAGGTCCCAAACTAACAGGCCTTCCTGAGGTTGGTGTGTGGAGAAAACCAAAACTTGCTCTTTGCTGTCAGATCTACGGGGGCGGGGAAGGGGCTGTGGGGATAGCCTGCCAACTCTTGCTGTTCTGTTTCCTTTGATTTAAAAAAAAAAAAAATCCCCACTGGGACAAAGTAATGACAGGAATGTCAGAGAGCTGAACATTTCGGGGGCACATGCGATGAGTTAGTCTAACTTGCAGCAACCGTTTAGATTAGAGACCCAGGCTTCTTAACACCAGAGCGCGAAAAGGCCCTACTGTGGGAGGCTGGGTTTCCGCACCTTTTGAAGTCTGTCTCATTATGGCTTTCTGGCTCTTTCGGAAGTTCTGCCAGAAATACTTATTTCTCTTCTTCCAATCTCCTTTTCCTTGAAAGAAAGACACAAGCAATAAATTCATTAATAACAAAAGTAGCCTCGTCCTCATAATTCAAAGCTTGTAAGAATACTTTGATTAAGCAGTTTTTCTCTTTCAGCTTGTGGAAAGAGACTTGGAAATGCCTATAAAGTTGCTGAAAAGAAATGCAAATCTCCTGGTAGCCAGCGATGCGGCAGAAGGGATGAGACAGGAGCAAACATCAAACAGGCAGGCAGAGCACACATCCTTACAGTCGCTTTGATGTCTGTTTAACGGGTGTGTCTAATTCTGCCTCGTCCTGTGGGACAGCCCCCACCCCCTCCGGTCTCAGCTACAACTGTCTCAACCAAACCACAAACAGGATACTTTACGAGGTTTACTTTGTGGTTATTCTTGTTGCTGATCTACCCTCGATTTATCTCTGTGAGCCCAGATTTCATGGAGAGCACAGCTGGTACGTCCTGCGCACACAGATCCGCAGGGCAGGGTCCCCGGGCCGGGGGCTGCCCCACGCCGTTTCCCGAAGGCGCGGAACTCGCGTGCGCCTAGCGATGCTTGGGGCAGGGTTCTCAGCTCTCTGGCATCAGGTACCTGGTGACCTTCCTACAGCTCGGCCAGGGCACGATGGCAAGAAAAGCGGACAGCTCCCAGCAGGTCCCCCACCCTCCGCTCCTTCCCAGACCGACACGAGTGACTTTCGAGTGAGAACAAATTGTCATAGCTACACATTTTTAGTATCTGGGAAGGTGCTGGTCATCAATAATATGTAATAACTTTTAAAAAACAAAGAGAAACGAGGGCAATCTGGAATGTAAAGTAATTCTTTGACTGTAAACTATACATCCCCTTCCCCCATTTTAATGTTTCTGAAATGAAGGTATGGCTTAAAAAATAAATGGTGACAGCTAACGTTTACGTAGCACTCACCATATCCAGGCACGTTGCCATCTCACTTAATACTCACAATGAACATATGATGTATCATTGTTCCCATTTAGTAGGTGAGAAAACTGAGACTCAGAGAGGCAAGGGGTCTGCCCAAAAGTCATTATTTAGTTGGCAGAGTCAAGATTCAAATCCAAATCAAAGCCTGATTTGCGCATTCATGCTCTTAATCACAATTACTTTGCCAGGCTCCCTCTGACCCAAACAGAAAAGATGTTACTGAATCAAGAGTAGATTTTATAATCAAGGAAATATAAAATCTGTAACACCTTCATTGTGCATACTCTTTGATTCAAAAGTCCCAAATCAAAGGATTTATCATGATCAAGGATGGGCTCAAAGATTTTTAGAGTAGCATCATTTCTCTGTGATAGAGGAAAAATCCTGGAAACTAAATGTTCAGCAAAGAAGCGACTGGTCGATTAAATTATGGCACATCCAATACGGCAGATTCTCATGCAGACGTAAGAATTTTACTGTAAAGAATACCCAGTCATGTGGGGAAATGCTCAGGACAAAGTCAATTGAAAAAAGTTGTAAAATAATCTAGAATACAATTGCAACTATGTGTTGTTTTTTAACCCATACAAATACAGTATAAAAAAAACAGAGGAAAGTTGTATATCAATATCTTAACAGTGCTTATTTCAGGGTGGAAGGTGTCTGTGGTTTTTGTGTTTTCAGGTATTTATGTATTCTACAAAGTATTAAAAGCATTTTAAATAGATAAACCTAGAAAAGTGGTACTGACCTACAGCGCTGTCTTCCGAGTTGGACTTGTGAAGAGAGTTCCTAGAAAAGAAAAACAAGTCTGATTACAGGGGGCCCTGCCTTCGTAGGAGAACTGACAACCCCCTCAATAGGTTGAGCCGCGTCAATACTACTTAGCCGAGCCAGCAACGTTTTTATATGGTATTTACCAACGGCCTTTTCTAGCCAGGGACTGCCTTTCTAGAAACACACTCACGGACCATTTGTCAACATTTATTAAAGACTCACTCCAGGGTAAGACCTCTATTAAATGAAGGGGACGGACTTCCCTAGGTGAGAGCTGAAGTACCTTCCATTTCTGTGAACTATTAACTACCCATTAGATTACCGCCATTGAGAAGTCTCTTGTGTAAACGGGGAAAAGGCGGCAAATAATAAGGAAAATATAGACCTAGGATCACAAATGCCACTCAGACCAGGAGGTAAGTAAGCTGTAGGAGAAACAGTCGGGGGAGTAGGGACCCCCCCAAGCAACAGGAGGCTGGATGCCCCAAAGAGAGAAGGCAGCCAGCATGTAGGTCCTCCAGCCGGTAGCTGCCAATTGGCAAGTGCACTGTGCATCTCGCTAGATCTTCCAATGTTCAAATTAAAGCCAGAAATCTGCATTTTTTTAAAAATGAGAGCTCCACATTTTTAAGTGATGGCAAATAACGCAATGTTTTAAAAGATGTGGGCATCAGATTTGGCCCACGCCCTGCCCCGGCCTGGCTGCCAGTTTGCTGATAGAGATGAACCCAAACAACCTGAAATGTGAACACAGACACAAACCAGGCAGTTAAGCATTTCTCCAGCAAACTCACAGACTTACAATCCTTTCATTGTTTACATCAACTTTCTTCCAATTATCACACATTTTGAATAATTTATCCTCAGGTTTGCACTTTGGATTGTGTTTGTTTTGCAAGAGGTGCTTCTACTAGACTTCCCTAGGGTGCCAGCAGATGGCACTGGAGACCCTTTATTCATCTTGCCGTGGCCAGCTGGGACCTTATTTATGAAATTTCACAAGTTCACAATCTAAATACTGGCCAAAGAATAGCAAGCACTGTTTCATAAGCATGAGGCTACCCAACTCATCAATTTGCAAAGGGGGGAAAAATGGCACCACATGAAGTTTAATTTGGACGCAGTGAACTGTCCCTGCAAACAGAAGCTGGCAGAACAGCGACACAAAATGCCATCTCCTTTCTCCTTGAGACTGATTATAAAACTCATCCAGCAGGAGCAAAAATCAGTGATGTAACCAAATTCCAAATTTGGATGGCAGCAGGTGGAAGGGGTCATTTACTGATCTCCTGGTGGAAGAAATTAATGCTCAGAAGTCAGTTCCAAAGGCCTCCTAGTAATTCATCCTTCCAGCCAGACGCCAAGGCCTGGAAACGGCAGCTCTGGAAGCAGGTCGTCAGGCCTTTTCTGCCCATCACTTTCACTGCCAAAGGGGTAAAAAAGGGTGGGAACTTCAGCATGGAGCCCGATGGCTAGGAAGCAATGGTAATATTCTGCTGCTCTTTGAAAACCTATTTAAGCATTTATCATCGAGTTCAGCTACAACTATGAGGCTCCAAAACTGCAGTGTTTACATTTCCCCTTCAGATCCTAAACTACTTCAGCCCTCAATGAAGGCCTAAAGAAAATTCCTAAGGAACTTATCAATTAGGTTTTTTAAAAAACTTAAGAAAAAGAACCCCCGAAGTGAACCAATTCCTTGTCCCACTCAGTGTTTAGCAAATTCGAGGTTAATCTGCTTCCTCCCTTTGTTTTCTTTCCTTCATCCATTTATTCCTTCCTTCAATAAATATTTACCCGGCCCCCATTAAGGTCTGGCATCCTCTGGGGCACTGAGAACAGTGGTAAACAAGACTGGTAAGATCCCAATTCTCTTGGCACTGGGATGGGGGAGAGAAGCAAGGGGGGTGCAGATTCAGAAGTGGGGAGAATTCTGGATGGGACAGATAGAGAAGGGCTCTCGGCAGCTGAGCAGGGACCTCAATGGTGTGCTGACATGCCATGCAGTCCCGCGCGTAGGGAGGGCGCGGTCGGGGAGAGCAGAGGAGGGCAGCGAGGGGAGAGCAGTCTGGCTGCGTGAGCTTGAGGAGCTTACGGAACATCTCTGGGGACGCGGGGGAGACCGTGGGCTGTATGACACTGGAGTTCCGGGGAGTTGCTGAGGGCTGGAGACAGGGATTTGGAAGGCGCTTGCACCTTGAGAGCTAGGAGACCGACTGAACACAAGGGAGAGAAGCTGTCGGAGGGCGGAGCTCAGGGCCCTCCGATTTTTGGGGCCAGGAGGAGATGGAGCAGGCAGTGGACGGAGGGGGAGCGGTCAGTGGGGAGCAGGGAGAGCAGGGGAGCACCTTTTACCTTTCCCAAGTAGGACAGCATTAAAATCAATTCCACACAAATTGTATCACTGCCTCAAACGTCACACAGGGTACATTTCGGCTGCTCTATGTTCTTTCCTACTGAGGCTATCGCTCCACGGTGGAGAGGTTCCTAAGACCACAGGGAAGGGGAAACCAGCACAGGTCAAGATGAAACTCTTGTCATTTGTATAGAATTCCGCCTCTTAAGGAAAAGGCTCTCACCGACCCTCCTGTCACAGAGCAGGATCCTCCCGGAGCTGGGGAGGGGTGAGCTGCCCAAGACACAGCCGGGCAAGCGCGGGGCTGGGTGCAGAAGGCCTGGCTCCGACTCCCCCGGTCAACGCCCTGCCCACGTCACCGCACTGCTCCTCCTTCACGTAACAGAAATTCATGTATTACACACAGGCCCTGTCCTTGGGTAAATTACTGCAGTGACACCCAGAAGAACGTGCGGAGACAGTGCACGAATGCGAACACGGCCCACGGGTTTATTAGGACGACGTGTTCCGACGACACGTCTCAGGATTTGGTCGAGCTGCAATGGTGGGATCCTCTGTGTGACTGTCGAAGGAAAGGGGGCCAATTTGGCTCCAACTCATTTTTCTTTCTCTATTTATACACAAACAGCCTAAGGGGCCTCCGGGCAAAGACGACTCTCGCCCGGCTGCACACTCAGCCTGGCACACCAGGAGAGCGGAGCGAATGTCACGTGCAAAGGAATTCCTCAAATAGATTCACGTCTTATTTTGATGGACTGTCCAGAAACTTCATTATAACCAAACAAAAACAATAAGAAAAACTGTCATAACTCAATTTCTAAGAAAGGAACATATGTTATGTGTTACTGGAAAACCTATACTTAGGGGATTTTTAAGGTTCTTTATCTTGAGTCTCGGGAAACACGCTTCTCCATTACTTCTTTCCTGCTGAAATCTCAATCAGGGCTTTTGCGGTGTCTGGGTCTTTTCCTGCATCGTCCCAGGCCTGCCAAGGAGGTCCCCAAAGCCAGCAGCATTTGCCTCAGGACGTAGGAAAGGACTGAGAGCCCTGTGCTACTAAATTGTATGTGTAGAGGGGGAGGAAGTTAAGAGAGTTGAGGGGATTTTTAGTAGTTAATAATTTCTTTTTCTCTATGACTTACTTAAACATAACTACTCACATTCATATTTTACACATTTAGTGACAAATCATTTTGTGTTAAATGGGTAACTCCTTAATTTGATATTTCTGATTATCCTTTGGGTATCAAAGATATTTTTCATCCTAGGAGCATCTCTCTTCTATTTAATAGAAATATGTATGAAACAAATTCCTGTTCTCTATCTACTGTCTAAAAATTCAATGGTCAGTCCCTTTCCCAGGACCAGGACCAGGGTGAGGCAAGAGACACAGAGCATCCACAGTGTGGGAGGTGCTCGCTCTCAGGGTCAAGTGCCACCTTAAATCCTGCGCCCCATGTACCAGCTTCCCTCCCTCCCCCCCCCCCCCATTCCCCCTAGGGATTGAGTCCTTCCCAACCAATAGCTGCTGGATTTCATAGGTAGGACAGAATTTAGCTTTGCAAATACAGTGGCTCGAATTGAAAGTAATTCTATTGCCAAAACCTGGCATATTGTTAGAACTCCCTGGGTGTTTAGTATCAATGACAACATTGGTGACATTCTGTCTCTGGTGAAAACAACCCCACAGAGGCCTTTTCTTTCATTTCACAGTCTATTCCCAGCCTGTACTTTCTGGCTTTTGTTACAAGGTCACCTTCATAAATGATCAAGGCAGGTAGGTGTCTGAAGCACCAAGTCCAAGGCAACAGTCTGACACAGCACAGGCTCGGTGCTCACACACTCAGGTGCCAGGCACACGAATCTAAGCCATGCTTCTTTTTATGTGAAGTAATGGTGATAAAAACAGAACCTACCTTAATAACCCAATAACCTGCTAGACTATTTATTAGGAGCATTACATGAGACAATGAATGTAAAGAGCTGAGCACAGTGCCTGGCACTTGCTACATTCCCCATAAATGTGACCTCATCTAACCAATCTCTAGAGACTGCCGCTATGCATCTCCTAGGCCCCAGCAGTTTCTGAGTCACCAAGGTTCCTCTCCCCCCCTTTTTTTTTTTTAACATTAACTTCCCTCAAATAATTTGGGTGGATGTAATAATTCCTCTTCTCAGTCGTCCTTATACAAGTAATTCATGTTTTTCTTAGAATTAAAAAAGCCACACGTACCAATGACTGACCATGAGGTCAACAGAGAGTTGGTATCTACACATGAATAACATCATCTCAGATGTTTCCTAAAGCCCATTATCCTGGAAGCTGCCCCGCACAATGGCTCCAAATGTGGGTTCTGGAATCCAACCACCCGGCTTCAAAGCCCAGCTCTACCCTTTACTAACCGGTAACTTCTGACAAGTGACTCAGACCCGCTGAATCCCAGTTTCCTGCTACGCAAAAGAGAGAGGTTTTCTAGAGGTTTCGGTCAAGTACGACTTGTATAGTATCTAGAACAAGCCTGTACAGGCTGAGCCATGACAAAAAGCCAGGGATTATAATCGCTGACCTTGCCTTTCAGCTTCCCCTATGGAGTCAAGTCTCCCAAGTCCTTCTCAAAATGCACTTCAGTTTCTCAACACGGACGGGGCTGGTTCTGCGGCACCTAGGGGATGGCAGACAAGCCCTCGGGGGTGGCAGACAAGCCCTCGGGGTCGAGCACAGGCTCTGCCCCCGTTGAATCTGAAACTCCTTCCCAGAGGTGCACTGAAAGATATTTATGTCCTTTCGCTCACCACCCTGTAACTGGTACCGCAAGTTAATGATGCAGGACACTGGCGGTTTAAGAGTTTCAGGCCTGAAAAGCATCCAAGAGCTACCTCTCCACACCGGAGGCCCACGGCCTGGTTGTGTCCACGCCTCAACTTCCATCAGGCGAGGACCATCCGAAGTGCAGAAGAGCAGAGCTGAGCATGCCCACGGGCGTGGGCTCGGGGCAGGAGAATCAAAGCTGGGACAAGAACACATTCATCCCCCAAGGTTTCCAAAAACCTCTTTTCCATCTGGGCCATATTCATCTTCATTTGTGGACTCGTGGGTCTGAACTGCAAATGAAGTTGACAAACACCTGCTGTGTGGATGCCCGCTTCGATGCTGATGGCACTAGCGAAAGCACTGGAAAGTTCTAAATGCCCTCCCAATTCTTCAGAATATCCCCATGGCACACTAGAAGGCATATAATATTATTTTGCCTGTAAGAGCATATAAAAAGGCATCAGCCACTTATCAGTTTCTTATAAAAACAACCAACGACGATTTCCTGTTTGGTGTTTATTGCTTGGCGTAGGTAATGCAGTCCTGGGAAGCTTGCTGGGGGACAAGTACACATGGCCCATACCTTCCAGGCATTTACAATATCATTAGGTAGATTGTATCGACAAGCTGCAAGATAGGAGAATGGTTGAGCAAGTGGTTACAGCCGGAGGCAAGGCCAGCTGCCTTCCATTTTAATATCCACGCTTATCTTCTTTCTTACTAAGAACCCTGGTTCTGTTTGGGTGCCAGTGTGCCCTGTTAAAATACTCCCCTCACCTCCCCACGTTCCCCTGTAGCTAGCAGAGGCCAACTGCCAGCATCTGCCCAAGATGTAACTGGGACTTTACAGCTGGGTGTTTCTGGGAAAGCTAGTGTTTTCATAATGAAAAGGACTGACTCAATTTTCACATGTTTTTTGCCCTCTGGCCTTCCCCTTGGTACTGACCAAAACATGGGCACAACGCCCAAGCAGTGGTCATTTTCTCATAAGGAAGAGAGTCACATAGTACCGATGGTGGAGGAGAGAAAGTAATTCCTTGAGCAGCTGTATCAGCCTTGGAGCACCTACCTCCAGGCTCCTTGCTAATATGAAAAAATATGCCCCCATTTGCCTCAACACTGCAGCCAGGTTTCGGTTACATATCAGTGAATATAATTATAATCCTAACTGGTTCAGGGTTTAAGGAGTAAAAAGGGCGAACTTCTATAAAGCATTGGGTCTGGGTTTACCAAGTACATTCATGTAAGTCGCATCCTATTTCAGGTTCACAGAGACCGGGAAAAAAACTAGGCCCATCATACAGATGAAGAGACTGAGGCCTGGAGTGTTCATGTGACGTCTCCCATTGTAAGTCACAGAGCTGGGGCTTAAACTCAGCTTGTCTGACACCCAGACTTATGTTCTCCCCACTAAAAGACCATATTCATGAAGGGAAGGGCCTCTCCTGTCTTACTCCTTGCTGCACTCACAGTGCCAGGCACAGTGTGAGCCTAAAGCCAGGTCAGTGTACACTTCCTCTAACTATGGGCACTGAGAGTGCAGTGGAAGTTTGTCACTTGGCCACTGGAGTCCGCAGCTCAGGAGAAGCTCTGACATGTAAGTGAAGGAGTTCAAAATAGGAAAAGGCCTTGAACTCCACCTCCTGTTTGTTCGTTCTGGGTTTGGGGTAATGAGTAAACATGAAATGCCTTCCTTTTACGGCCTGGATGTGAACTTTTGAATTTTATTTAGGTCTTTATATCTTAAGAATTACTGTACTGTCAAAAGCAAAAATAAAATATAACAGGGTTTTAGCACATTGTTTTTACCACAAAAGCTAGTTTTTATAACATGAAGGGGGGGACTATAAGCAGCTTTGTTGACATTTTTTTTATGGCTGCTACTTTTTCTGTAAACGGAGAGAAATTATTCCTTCCCTCTATTTCCCCTTAAAAATGTACTACATATGTGTAATAAATACATGGTCCAAGAATGGCTTTTCTGCAAGGAAACGTGGTTGAGATTTGAAGCCGCTGATGGCTGGAGCGCGTCTGCCATTTCTCTGCAAGGCCATTTGGTTACTGGGATGCGTGATGCAGGGTCCAGCTCAAGACTGTGTGTGAAGGTGGACGACCACCCTGACAGGTAGAGGTAACTTATTCCATGGGGTAACTTATCCCAGTGGAGGTTGGTACAGTAGGAAAATCGGCCTTTGATCTTCTTAACAAATTTGCATGGACCTGCAGGGAGAGGCTGGCCTGTACCAGCCTCAGCCTCAGCCTCAGGGTGGGGACAGGGAGAGGGACCGTGGGAGGAAGAGAGGCTCCATTCAATTATCTCCTCGGTCTGTTTCCATGGAGACAGCACAGGAAGCTGGTCAGAACTTTCTCAGTGGAAACAGCAGCTCCCATTCACCACCGCCCGAGCCCTGCTGGCCATGCCGGCTGCTGTGCTGTCTGGATGCTGAGGAGCCCTGGGGGACATGGGGGCCAGGGCTGCCGGCCTGTCTTCTGTCAGCTGCTCTGAGGGAGCAGAGGAGTCTGTGGAGGCCAAAGTTGGAGGACCTGCGGGCCTCACTGACGACATGCTGGAGGTGCAGTGACAGGCCACTCCAGGGCCTGGCTGTGGGAGCCGCCTGCCTGCCCCAGCACTTCTGGAGGCAGCACAGAGGATTGGGTCCCTTCCACGAGACCAGTGACATAGCCAATTTAACCTTCTTTGCATTTTTTTTTTCCACTTTTTACTCCTTCAGAAACAGTGGGTGGAAATGTTCTGTGTTATCAATACTATGAAAATGGGAACTCACACTAACCTGTCTCCTCAGATCTCTTTTGTTATTGAGGTATAACTGACACATAATATTGTTAGTTCCAGGCATGCAACATAATGATTTCCTCTCCGTATACACTGGGAAATCATCACCACAATAGGTCTAGTTAACATCCGTCACCATTCCGATCTCGTTTTTAAATTCCTACACATCTCCGGTGCCACATCCCTGTGCCCGCCACCTTTGCACCCACAGAGCGGCTCCCTGGGCATGGTAATCCCGAGCTGGTCTCACGTTGCTCTCTGATTGCTTCATGTCCTCCCCCATCAGATCCTGTGGCTTATCTGAAGAGACACACCAGCATGTGCTGGAGGTGATCCCATACCAGGCAGTGCTACCAAGGTCACCATGATGACTGTCCCTCCTCTGGCAGTTCCTCTGCACTGAAATCACACAATGTTGTATCCTCTGGTCATGTCAAGAGGACAGCTACCTTTCCTCTCCTACCCACCTTTCCAGGGCCTACCTGACTCATCCGCACAGCAGAAACTGGAAAAGGTTTACTCAATTAAACTTCACTGGCTGCCAAGCCCATCATGGGTCCCTCCTCAGCACCTCGGTCCTTGTGTGGCCCCTGTGGCGGAGTCTACGGCAGAAGGCTTGACCCTGGCAGGTAAACAGGTCTGGATCGGGAGTGACCGTGACCTTCATGATCTTGGAAAGGCACAGAGTCTTTCTAACCTCTGTAAACTACCATCTACATCATAATTTTGTTAGAAGGACTGACACATGGAAATTGTAGGTATGGATCTTGCCTTACCTGCCGGGAAAGGAATGTACTTATTTACTGACAGCCTCGCTCCCACCCACCCTCCTCCCTGGCCCCATATTCTGATGACCTCACCTGCAGAAGAGAGCATGACCAGCAGCCACCCTCCACACTGAACGCTTCCTGGCCATCACGTCTATCGCCTGCAGTTGCACAGGAGGGATGCAGCTCAGGCGTGCGGACGAGAGCCAGGGCTGGGTCAGCTGGAGGCTCATCCACCAGACAGAGTTAAAGGCAACAGAGTTCTCAGAGGCAACAGCTGAGGTGGAGAAGGCTGGCACAGCTGGCCCTGCCCCGGGCCCTGCACTCTGGAATGTTGAGACCTTCAAATATGCCGTGCGACACAGCAGCCACGTGAGCAGGCACCGATCTGCCCGCACAGGCACATACCTCAGAGTTCACCAGACCGCATGGGCTCTGGAAACAGTGGCTGTTTCCCAGCCACCCCACCCCCCTCCTTTGGGGCATGGAAAGGAAAGCTTGGGCTGGAGTGGCATATTCTAAGTGGCCGTGGCCATCAACGAGCCCTGTGTATGGCTCCATGTGCTGAGACTGAGGACGGAAACCACAGTCACACTGCCACTGTCCTGGGCAGCGCCCCACGTTACAGGGGAGCTGGGGACGGGACAAGGGAAACGTGAGCATCTATATCATATGCCAGGCACCGTGCTAGCCTCCTGCACAATGACCCTCAGGAAGAGCTTTTATTGTGCTCGTTTCATCGGCTGGGAACCTGAGCTTAGAGAAGTTAAATCCACAATTAGCACAGCTTAAATCTGGGCTCAGGTTCCGTTCACACCACAGCCGATGCCAGCGACAGCGAGCTGCCTACAGATAGTGTACGCAGAGCTGCCAGTGCAGGGAGTGCACTGAACTCGGTCAGAATACGATAGGGCTCCGGCCAAAAGGAACCCTGGAGACCACTGACTCACACTCACCACTGGGTAATTGAGCTGAAGCGGGGGTGTGTGTGTGTGTGTGTGTGTGACTCAGATGATCAATCACAGACAGGAAGCGAGCTGAAAGTACCAGCCGCCTGGACAGCGACCTTACCCTCATGCCCACTGCCTTGGCAGATGGTTATCGATAAAGTGAGTAAAGCAAAAGAATACATAATATACATGCCAATGCCTGGTTCTTGGTGCAGCCCATTTATCTTGTGAAATCTAAGCTTGCTGTTCTGCCTGTCCTTCCCACCCTGGTGAGCTCAAAGGACCAGACAATGGAGGACAGTGGGCACGCAGCGAAGATACGTCCCCCTGAACCAGGACGAACCGACACGTGAACGAATCTGAAGCACATGCCACCACTTGGCTTCCTCACGCCAGGGCCCACGTGCATGCTCCTCACGGGAAAACCTGGTGTTCCCCTCCCCACCCACAGCCCTGCCACAACAGGATGTGGAAACAGGATGCATTCGTCTCGGCTCCAGGGATGAGGCTTGACCTGGATTTCCTAGCAAACCCACAGACCTCATCAGCAGTTCTCACTGAATCTGGTCTGGGCCTGAGGACCTCTGATGACCCCATGCCTGCGGGTCTCCAGTGCTCTTCCGTGAACGAGCAGGAGCGTATAGAGCCCCACCCAGCTGGTCACAGGAGGAGAAGCCCACAGGACCACAGACAGAAGACCCAGCCCTCCGGGGCTTCCACCAGGAAATGATGCCTGAGCCCCTCCCCACCCCAGCCCAGTTTCTAGGAACAAGCTCCTCAGAAAGAGTGAGGAGGACCACGTGGGAAGGAAGTCACTGAAGGATTTCTTACATATCTCAGGGATGCTGGAGGTTACTGAAAACTAGATTCAAAGTTCCATTCCTAAAGGAGCTGTAACAAACAAATGTTCTTCCAAAAATGCACTTAACCTTGTGTGTAAGTGTACATCATATGAAATGTACAGAATAGGTGAATCTATGTAGAGGAGAGTAGGTCAGTGGTTGCTTAGGGCTGGGGGTCATCAGGAGACAGGGGTGATTGCTAACAGGTAATGGGGATTCGTTTGAAGGTGAGGAAAATGTTCCAGGTTGACTGTGGTGATGGTGACACATAGCTGTGAATGCACTAAACACCTCTGGGTTGTACACTTTAAATGGGTGACTTGTATGTGCATATAAGTTGATTTTTTTTTTAAACTAGAAAACAGATGACCACACAGAAACTTGTATTCAGATGTTCATGGCAGCATTATTCATAATAGCCCAAAAGTCAAAATAACCCTAAATCTACACCCATTAATAAACAAAATGTAGTATTTATATAATAAAAAGGAACGAACTGTGGCGAAATGAGAACACTATGCTAAATGAAATAAGCTAGTCACTTAAAACACATATGACTCCATCTCCATGAAATGTCCAGAATAGGCAAATCTATAGAGACAGAAAGTTAATTAGTGTTGTTCAGGGATGAGGAAAAGGGGGGATTTTAATGAAGGAAGGTAAAGAGGGGGTGATGAGTTCTGCTATAAAAATGCAAAGCTTGGGGTGACAGCAATAATGATGGGCAGGCATCCGGCAAGAGGCTGCAGCAGGCAGGGCACCGGACTGGGAAATGGGACACGCAGAGATGGAGATTTGGGGTGGGCGACTAGACAGCAGTTCAGAGCCGTGAGCGTGGTAAACATGTTGGGAGAGCTTGCAGGCTGGGTAAAAAGCCCTGGGAGAACACCCAAGTAAAGGTGGGCAGACAAAAGGGAACCGCAAAAAGTGGGCCTAATGTAAGGGGGAAGCCACAATGTCACACACACCAAAAGGAAAGTCAACAGCGCCAAATGCAAGAGGGTCTGCAGGTGGGGCAGGGCTCTGGGACAGTTACTATTTCGTCACTGACCTCGGTAACTGGGGGAGGAGAGAAACAGGATTATGGTTTGCGAGCATGGAAAGATTTTCATGGGCTGAACAGAAGGAACTATGCACGTTCATGCACACCTACCCACTCACTCATCTATTCGTTATTGAAAGTCATTTACGTAAAAGATCCAGAGTTCTGAGTGGGAGGTGACTACACACATGCCTTGTTTACTGCAGTCCACTGCACAAGTGACAGGAAAGCCCAACAGCAGGACCCTTCACCTCCACTCTGCAGATTAGGGGAGGCTCCGGGAGCAGCCAAGACCAGAGCTGAATTTTAAAGGCTGAATGGAGCCTGCCAGGTAAGGTGGGAGGAGAGTGACAGTGGGGGACAGACACCGCATTGGAAGGAACATTGATTTCAGAGACCCAGCATGCCGGCCCCCTGAGAAGACGCAGCAGCTTCACCCTGCCTGGAGAGCAGGTAAGGACGAGACAGGGGCACAGGTAGGCAAAGGGCAGACTATGGGGGGAGAGGAGGGGGGAGGCAGGATCAGAGGCGCAAGCCATCCAGAGGGTCCCCGATGAGTGAGAGGGGCTGGGTCACATGAGAGGTGCAGCGGCTTCTTTCTTGAGGTCTAAAGGAAAAGAGAGGGCGAAGACAGAGGTCTTCCAGGGGAAGAAAAGGAAGCTGACACTGTCAGAAGACGAATCAGCTGCCAGAGGAGACAAATCCGAGCGCGCAACAATGTCCACCTGGAGCGCGCCTGCACGGAGCCCTCCCGCTGCGGTCCATCCCTTTTATTTCTCTCCAGAGCCCGCTCTCCTGGCTTTCCCTCCTTGTATTTATCTCCCGCTTCCATCATGCTACATATAGTTTTGGACTTTTTCACCATAAAATAGTTCAAGTGTAGTCACAGGTAATGAAAAAAAGTGAAACTTTAAATCAGTGAATGTTCAACTCTGGTGAAAGACTGAGTAGAAAGGGGCCTATAAATACTGGCGAAGGCGAAGCCTGGAGATTTACTTTGGACCTTCCTGTCTCTGTAAATAAATAACTGAGACCCAGCTTATATCTGAATGAGGGTAAAACTTGCTCCTACTACCCAGAGAACCACTGGAGTGTAGGTTTTAACTGCTGCTCTTTATATAATGCTAACAAAACTCAATTTGCCTCTAACCTCCCATTTGCACAAGCAATACAATGGTAAGTACTTTGAACTGTACTGGAGAGGTTAGGAGCATAGGTTCCCAACAGGGATCAAATCTGGGCTCTGCCGCTTACTAGCTGTGTAGCGTTGGGCAACTTACTGACCTCTCTGGGCCTCAGTTTCTGCATTTGTAAATGGGAATGATATAAAACCGAACCTCATAGGGTCGTTGTATTAAATGAGTCAACGTTAAGTGCTTAGACCAGTTCCTGGCCCATAATGAACACTCAATAAACATTATCCACTATTTCCTGCTTTTTCTTATCCAATTTTCCATCTGTAAGAACCAAGCCACTAAGACTACTTGCACGTAGATACACAGCTAGAAAAAGCCATGGGCTCCCCCACAGTGGCTTCCTCAAAAGTAACGAATCAAAATAATCCTGACGCAGGGTTTATGTGTCAGACACCGAGCTTATTTTCAGACTACCTTGGTTTGATATGTATACACACACAAACAAAAGATGAAATCACTGTGGAAAATACTGCTAGTTTCCCACACACTGTCTCCTCTCCCTCCTTCCTTAAGCAGCCCACTTTGTCCTGGGCAGCAATGTGTTCAGCTAAATACTCCCTTCTCCAAACTCCCCGATGGCTAAGATGGCCAAGTACCCAGATTCTGGGTCCCCTTTCTTGGCTTTACTTTTCTCCACAGCACGATTTTAAATATGTAATTTTCCCCAGTCTATCTCCCCACATGCAGGCCATGTCTGTGCTTCATCACAGTATCCTGGACCCCAGCAGTGTCCCGTGCACAGAGCCGGTGCTCGCTGAACAGGGGCTGCAGGGAGAAGCGAGTGGGATACAGCAGATGCGCCGCACAGGGTTCCTAGGGAAGCTTTCTTGAAGAGTACCTGTCGCCTTTTACCCTCTTATCTATTTCCCTTCACCCTGTTTCTCTCCTTTCTCCTTCCCACAAAGACGCAGCAGATGCTTTAAAACAGGAGGGGACACACACACACACACACACACACACACACACACACACACACAGTCTGGTTCCTGAAGGCTTACCTGAGCCTCAGTGCCAACCACGGAATGAAGATTACCTAAGGAATCTTGGATTTGTTTATGTCACTACTTGTCACGTTTTCTGTTATTCGTAGCTAACCTCGTTCCTAACAGACACAGTTATAAAGATATTTCCAAATAAGGAAAAAAAAAGCCTTGTTTTCTAGATATTCTTGAGATTTACTGGTAACAAGAAATCTGACCAATGTTCACCTTTCAGCCGGTTGACATGAACCCCAGGTTGGCGTGATGAAGTAGGCAGCCTCATCAGCAGCCGACAGAAACAGGTATCAATAGAAGAGGTTCGAATGAGAGCTCCCTTGGTCTTCTTTATATATTTCAGTGAAAGCATATGGAGGGACCAGACAGACTGGAAGACAATAAGGATGAATGGGCCCTTTGTCGAGCCAGCGGGGGTGGGGGTGGGGGGTTTCTGTTCTCTGTCTCTCTTCTTTCTATCTCTCATCCATCTAGCTATCATATATTGTGCAGGTCCACCCACATCTCCAGGCCCACTTGGCAGGGGATCAGGTGCAGTGACATTGGGTACGTGATTGTCACTGCCTATCTCCCTTACAAAAGACCCACCTCTTTTCGTCAGACCTATATTACTATAATTTAGAGAGTTTAAATCTGTTAAATGCTAAATACCCATGGAAGAGATGTCGTATTTTTTAAGAAATCAGACATTTGCATTGTAATTAATGCCTGATACCTTCCTGAGGTAGGTTTTAACTCAGGAGAAGGGAAGAAACAAGGTATGTCCAGACCCCTGAGACAACTGGGGTGGGGAGGGGTGAGGTGGGGTGGGGGACTGTGGGTCTGGAAGGCAGGAGCCACAAGGCCAATGGCTCGACTCCCACGTTGTCTAATGCAATTTACTCCTCTGCTTCCAAGGGCTGACTGCTGGAGGACTCGTCCACTTTTGTTTACTGAGTTCTCTTGCCTTTCAAATAAAAAGCAGAAAAAAACTGCTGCCCATCAAACAAAACTGCTCACTCAGGAGCATATTTTGGACGGCAGGCTCTAACCAGACACAACCATCTGGCTGGCCAGGTCACCCTCTGGGGCTGGCAAAGCTACCAGCAAGCACTTTGATCTGAAGAAGGGCAGGACCTTGCATTTCAAAGTATTTGCTTTTTCAAGTACACAAATACAAATAATGCAACATAAACGCTGTACTAAACCTACTCTGATGATAATCTGACCTTGAGTGTCCAAAGTGATGCTTCGATCTTTCTAGAAAAACCTTTTTGGGAGATTTAATCCAAAATAATTATTAATTTAAGAATAAGTATCACCATTCTGCAAGTCACAGTAGAAATTGATTCAGGCAAGAATCATTAAAGGAATCTAAAACCAGCCCTTGTCCCTATAGCTCAGCTTGGAATGTCGTCCCGTGCACCCAAGGGTCACAGTTTCGATACCAGGTCAGGGCACATACCCAGGTTTCAGGTTTGATCCCTCGTCGAGGGCATATATGGAAGGAACTGGTCTCTCTCTCTCTCTCTCCCTCTTTTTAGTATCAATAAAAAAGAAAAAATAAGGAACCTAAAGCCACTAGGTAAAAGTTTGGTGAGAAACACGATGTACAGATAGTCTCAGATGATCTCCCACAGAGTATTTTTTAATGCAAACGGAAAACTGTAACTTCTCAGAAGAAACTCAGGAGATGCCACCTTAATCAAATGATGGAAATTAGTATCCCCACTAATGGGACAAACGGATAGGATGCACTGAGGAGACAACAACATCAAAACTGCATTCCCTGAACCTTAAAGAGAAACCCAGACTGAGGAGTATTTCACAAAACCATCAGTCTGCGCTCTTTAAAAATATCAATACCATAAAGAACAAAGAAAACCCAAGAAATCCTTTCAGATTAAATGTGACAAAAGACAGGACATGTAAATGCAATGAGTTATTTTTTTTTAAAGTGCTGGATTATTGTTGTTTCCCCCCCCCTTTGACCCCCTCTGCCCCACTATAAGAAACATTGCTGGGACAATGAAAGGAACGTGAATATAAACTGTACATTAGCAAAGTCAGTATTAAAATTCCTCCACTTGATACTTCTATTGTGGCTCGGTAAGAGAATGTCCTTGTCCTTAGGAGACAGAAGTGAAGTGTTTCGGGGTGCGCACCGTGACCTCTGCAATTCACTCTCAGATAGCTCAGCAATAACAATGATTAGCGAGATTACGTGAGCGAGAGCAAGAATACGAAAACTGGTGCGTCTAAGTAAAAGTTACATGGACGTTCATCGCACAATTGCAAATTTTCTGTTAAGGTAAACATTTTTTCGAAAGTTCTTTAATGTAAAAAAAAGAGAGAATTTCACAATTTTTAAAAACTATTAAGAAAATGAAGAACAAAATGTACTGAACTTTCCATTTACTTAGAAACACCGAAGTTGAAGGAAACCGTTTAAAAGAACAGAAACAAAGTGGCGGCATTACAGAGCAAGAGGCTGGGGCTGTCAACAGCTTTTCTGCGCGTATGCTTTCCATTTTTGTTGTTAACCTCAGAGGAGGCCGTCAGTCTCGCTCTCGGCCACAGAGCCCTGCCACATCTCACTAAGTGAGGGGTGCAAACGCGGAAAGAATGACTACCCACAGGCGAGGGGAAGGAGAGATGCCCGGCCGAACATTAGGACAAATACGGTGAGTCACTTCCCCTCAGGAGGAAAGACAGACATCCCTGGTTTCCTGAAGGATCCAGAGGCTCGGAGGGGACACCTGAGTGCTCAGCTTGAATCATGCCCTACAGGTGGCAGAGCAGGGCGGGTGAGCCGCCAGCCCCTCGCTCAGCGCTGTGCCCACGCTCAGCCCGACAGCATCATCGTGCCCGTTTCAAAACCAGTGTCAAGTCAGATCTCTTGGCTATTTCAGCCTCCACATGACTAAGTTGCTGGGAGAATATATATATGCAACAAAAACAAAGGAGATTCATGTTCACTGTACATCCACCCATCCTCTGACCTTGAGAGGGCAACAGCCTTGGTTTTCTTTTGCTCGTGACCCCCAACGTTCCTCAGTCCTGAACCGAATCTGCTTGGGCCTCTTCAACCGAGAACAGAAGCTTTGGCAAAGCAGTCCCCCCCCCCCCCCACGCCACCGCCACCCCCAAAGCTGCTCGGGCCAGCAGCACACACACGTGGACGGATTAGGCAGAGCTGGGCTGTAAAGCGCACACACGCTCTCCCAACGTGTGCTTCTCATTCCAGAAATACTTGATTCCTAAGCCACTTCTATGTCTCTGTTGGCATGAAATGGTACAAGTGGCCCTGTGCCAAAGGAAGTGTCTGTTTAAATATGTGGGCTTTCTTAAAATTTCTTTACCTCGGAAGATCATATATAGAACATTCTAGCATAATTAGAATGGAATAAGGTAGGAAAGGGAAAGGTCATGGAAAAAAAGGCATTTGTTTTGTTTTATACAGTTGCCTGAAAGAAATACTGGAAACACGAGATGTAACATAGAATTATCTTCCCAGAGAGTAAAAATTACAGGGTCCAAGTTAGGACAAGTAAGCAAAAATATTACCTTTTAGGTCAGTGAGCATTTGCCACCTTCTGTCACAAGCATTTATTTTAAGGTCACCCCTCCCCCCCATCAAAATGCAGAGGGCTTTTCAATCGTTGCTTTATTCTGGCATGTATTTTAATTTTGTACCTTGCTCCTTTATAACTTTCACTGTATATCCGAAACGAAGGTAAAAGAAGAAAACCCATTTTGGTAGACTTAACTGGCCTTGCCCTTTCTGCACGCTCACTTCCAGGTGTTTATTTAGGGTTGACTCCCAGTGAGCTGTGTGAAATCAGTAACTCTTCACAGAGTCGATAGACATCGCCAGTTAAATTACAATTGAAAACACAGTCTTACTACCTATCTAGACGGGAGGGCAAATGTACGTTTACAGCTGTGAGTATACAAATGTTTATTCTTATGGTATTTTATTATATTATTATATCATTTACTTGTATTATTTGTCTTATTATTATTGTTGTTATTTCATATCCTTACTTATGACTTTTTTTTTTAGGTAATGATGGCTGGTAATTTAACTACCGACCAACGAAAGTAGATACTTAAACAAAAACCTCCTTTTGCCATCCTCCCCCCATATATGTACTCAGACACACAACATATAAGGAAACTGACATCAATCTCCATAGAACATACACAAGAAGATCACCCATCAACACGGACCTAAAAGACACCTTAGAATTTCTGATCCTGGGCAGGGAAACTTACTTTCTTTCCACTTCTGGTGTTGACACGGCGCTACAGAAACCAAGTGACTCCTAGGAGAGAGAATTCACAGCATCAGTACAGGCTGAGCAGCAGGCTTCGTCAGATTCGTACAGAGTATCACTTAAAAAATAAAAAGCAGAAGCAAAAACAGATGATTAAAGCCACTGTACTTACTTCGATCTGGGACCGCAGCTGAAGTGACGTGGGGCTGGCATCGGCTTTCTCCTAAAACAGAACAGATGCTGGTTTAATGAGACTTCCAAACGTGGCACACACCAGAAAGACAAGTACATGTGTAACAGGAGATGGGGGAATTTGGGAAACGCTCGGGTACAGTGGGAGGAGACGGCGGAGATAAACAGATTTTCTGGGAAAACTAAAGTGTTCTTAAAATGAGAGCTCTAGCCTCTTAAAACTGAACTGTTTTCCAAATGTTACTGCCTGACACTACCGACAATTTTATAAGCAGAGAAAAAGGCACAATCTAACTGAAGAATACTGACAGTTAATAGCGACATAATTCTCGAGGTGTGACCAGACCCTCTCTTGGACACAGAGTTTACAGCCACTCATTTGTGTTCAGTTTCTTTTTCAACAACAGGGTTCCGATCTGATTTTAAAGTTCTGAATGGATTCAGGGCATTCAGCGCTGCAGGGCTAGTTGTGTCTTTAGGAAAGTTGGAAGTTAACGTGGTATTACCTCGCAGCCCGAAAAATCACCAGGCTCTTCTAGTACAAATGAGTTGGCCTAGATGAAAATTTAAAAACAAAAAACTCTCAGCATCCAGTTATTAGAGGAAATAAATGCAAGGTGTTACAAGTACACTGAAAAACTGTTATGTCATAAAGCAGCAGCAGAGGAAGCAAAGAATTACAGAGATGAGGCCATGGAGTACAACACTCTCAGTTTACAGGTGAAAAAAACGGTATCCCCTTTGAAAGAAAAAGAAATAAGCCAGTTACCTGCGATGAAACTATTCAGTGACATCAGCTTTGGCAGCAGCAGGGAAATGCAGTTACAGGCGTCAGACTGCGCCCTGGGAAAGTGAGTGATACCGGGGCACAGGGCGCAGGGCACCACACCGATCTTCCCCAAGGAGAGAAGCTAACGGTAAGTGGGTGCTGCTGCGGGGTCCTCGCCACCCAGGCAGCCCCCGCCTGACTGACAAGGCGTAACAGCAGGACAGTGGGCAGGTTTAGACGGTTAAGTGCTATCACGAACAGTACACAAGTCTGAAACACCACATTACTGTGAGTTCTCCTGTAGCCCCACTGTGCCATAGCTGCTACGCTCCGCAGGACTGCACGCGCCCCGCCTGCGGACTGTTCTGCGAGTCGCGGCTGACAGGGGACAGGAGCAGGTCATCTCAAATACGAATTCTCAATTGCCATCGAATTGCTGTTTTCCCAAGTTGCCTATTTTGTCATTAGTATCATTATAAAACTAGATCGGTATGTTTATTTGTATTTATTTATTCTTGTTAATCCTCACTGGAAGGTTTTTTTTCCCATTGATTTTTAGAGAGAGTGGAAGGGGGGGAGGAAGGGACACACACACACACACACACACACACACACACACACACTCGACTGGTTGCCTCCTGCACGCACCCGAACGGGATTGGGAATCAAACCTGTGACCCTTCTATGCTTGGGCCGTGATGCTTCAACCATGGAGCCACACCAGCAGGGCTAGACAGATATTTTTAAAACTTAGCAATAAAATATTATAAGTATAACTTGGAGTGAAATCATAAATGTAAATAGGTAACAGGAATCCAGTACAAACACAGACTACAAAGTGAACGTGCTGGAGTGAGTCAATCTGAGAACAGGATGATATTGGACAAGACGACTGAAAGAGAAAAGTGTTTTAATGGGCTGGCAACCCACTCACCCCTAGTCCCGGGGCCTTATTTATTATGAAAACAGGGAGTGGCGTGAAGCTCCACAGAACTTCTCTGGTGACCATCCTGGTTTTTATTGCCATCCGTTGCTCATTAGGGACAAATTTATATTTCTGTCCCAAACTTGATACACCATTTTTACAAAACAACGCCTGGAAATGTTTGACTTACATTCAAGTCCAATTGGCACGATATCAGACTCAGGTGTAATCAACAAAAGGGATACGAATTTCTGAGGTTCCTGGAGATCAGTGCAATCGTGATTCCTTGACAGCTAACCATGTAGCATAGTGTAAGATATTTACGAACTTAAACAGCAGGAGGTAAGCAAAGGTATATTTTTGCTTTTTTTTCATTCTAAGTTGTCCTCTTCAGGAGTCAGTATGGAAACCTCAGAGTGATGATAAAACTCTATTAGTTCCTCTGAAATTGCCCCTTTAATACCCAACTCTAGTAGACATCCTTCCAAAACCATAAAAAAAATATATATATAAAAAAAGCCCGATTCAACTCTTGCCTCAGTTCTTAACTTTTCTTCAAACTCTACCTCACTAGGTAACAGTCCATGATAGGACATTTTCTGCTAGCATTATATACTTTTACCTGTGTTTTTCTAATACATTTTATTTACTGAGTGCATCTTTGACACTCAATATCGTAAACATAACATTTTTGGAATGTTGCGAAAAATGTACCTGAAAATGTACCTGTTTCTGCATCAGAAGCAGGTGCTAGTTCACAACCACACTAAATGTTTGATGATCAGGAACTAACACTCTAAACAATTCATCTTCATGTGTCAGTTTGTTACTTATAATAGGCATTTGAGTGTGTTTTAGCTGCTTTTTAGAAAATTGGTGGTAGGGGACATAGTTTGACATATAATGTATTAAAACTCATCCCTTTAAAATAGTCCACCCAGTGAATATTTCTGAGCAGAACATCTGTTTTATCAGGAACAGGGGAGGTTAAACAGGAGCGTTTATACAGTGATGTTTCCAGTGGTGTGTTTTTTCCCCAGAACATCCCACAAAATAATGTTTTTCAGAGCAAATATTAATTTCAGCTCTTAAGGAAAGACTACCATCATTGTTAAGAAGCATTTCTTAGAGTAAACACATCCTACAGTAAAAAATACTACACAAATAAGAAGAAGCTTGGAAACCTGTCCACTAAGTAAGGACCTATATATATGCTGTTTGGAGAGAAAACATAATGGACTATGGGAAAATTCCATTACTATGACACTGATGGATGTCACATGGTATTAATGACCAATGTGCAGAGCAATTAATAATTGCGATCATGCATATGTGAATAGTATGAAATATTTAAGACATGAAAATACATAATAAAAAATATAGCAAACCCTTGTGGACCCATTGAGCCTAAGAAATGGACCACCACAGAGTGAAGGGTAGCAGGTGTTTTGATATACGCTGCGACAGACCACCTGTGCGCAGAGTATGAAACACATCTTAACAGAACTGTCATACATATATACGATGGAAGTGCTGGGCAACTTTTTATTCTGTTTATCACAAGAAAAAAATAGATTTGTTTTTCATGGTGCAATGTAGAGTGGAAAGCCATGATGGAATCAGAGGGAGCACCAGCTATGTGAAGAGCAATAAAGGATGGTGCCTACATCATAAAGAAGCAGGAATTCAGGTCAGATGGACAGAGGAGGGCTCCTTGACACCCCCCTTCCACGTCCAGTCTATAGATGAGGCTGCCCCCTTCTGAGCTTCCAATTCAACTGCTTCTAGTTTAAGGGGAGGGGACATGAAGCCATGGTTCTTGAGTTCCAGCAGCGGAATAAAGTCCTGATGAAGGGGAAAGGTGGAGCAAGAAGAATTATAAAGAAGCACCTGATAGCCTAGCCACAAACTACTTTATATGGGGAAATAGTGATGGTTCATAATACAGCTTCTGATCTGAAGTCATGTTGATGGAAATAGTAAAAATTGTGAATAGCACATCACTGAATTATATGTATCTTTGGGGCAAGTTATGAAAAGAGATGATCATTGAGAAACGAGATTCTTCTCTCCCCTCTCAACAAATTCTGACTGTTCTCTCCCTCAATAGCATATGCGGCAGTTACTACCACTGTGTAACAAATCACCCCAAACTTAGCTGCAAAAATAGCAAGCATTTTATTACGCTCACATATTCTGTGGGTGAGAATTCAGAAAGGAGATGCCGGGAAAGGCTTGTGTGTACTCCAAGGTGCCTGGGGCCTCAGCCGGGTGGGAGTGGCTTGATGACTGGGGTCATGACCACCAGAAAGCTTGCTAGCTTACACATCTGGAGGCCGATGCTGGCTGACAGCTGGGGCCTCAGCAGGGGCCATCAGCTAGACCACCATACAGGGGTGCTCCATGTAGCTGCTTGGACTTTCCTCCCAGCAGGATGTTGGGTTTCAAGAGCAAACATACCCAGAGGGCCAGGCAGAAGCTGTATTACCTTTTCTAACAGAGCCTCAGATGGTGTCCCTTCTGCTGGAGTTGAAAACTCTCCTAGAGGCAAGAGGGTGCATGGCCCCCATCTCTCAGTGGGAGGAGAGTCAAAGTCCCTTGGTAGGAAGAGCACTGGGGTAGGAAATATCCTTATGACCTGCTTTAGAAATTAGTCTGCCATCCTGAATGCCAAGGATATGGGGCCTTACTAAGTTCTCGAGATGAAGAATGAGATGAGACCATGTACTCACGGACAACGTCCATAAGGAGTCTTCTATGTTTTCTGTAGTTTACTCAGGTAGCATATCTTGGCAATATATTTCAACCTTAACCTATCACTTAAAGGTTGAAATATCACAATGTTTTAGGTTAAAATTACCTCTCTCATTTCAAACTTATTATTATAAAAAGTCTCAAACATACCAAAGTAAAGAAAACTGTATAATGAACTTTCAAATTCCTGTTACCCAGCTCTTGCTTGACTCTGTTTTATCTATACCTTCACCCATGCTCAGTCCCACCCCACTGTACTTGGAAGAAAATCCCAGACACCATATCATGAAATATCACAATTTTTTAGGTTAATAAGGTTTAGCTATGAGTTTCTTAAATCCTAACTGTGGCTCAATCTTGAGCAAATGTCTCAATTGTCAAGAATTTGACTCTTTCCTAGCACTGGAGGACTTTCTTTGGTTGTTTCAAGGGGAAAAAACCATATTTAACAAATTTAGATACATCATCTAAATGTCGTAAAAGACCAAGAAATGCAAAATTGAACACAGCCAAAGAGTTCTATAGAAAAGTATTCACTAGTTCCCAAAGTACAAATACTTTTTTAGTGTGATATGCTCATTGACTTTGCAGAGTATGCATAGTAATATGTAGTGAGAAATAACTCTAAATCTGGTATATGTTCAATACCCAGAGAGCCACACAACACTAGTGGCTGAACCTGAACCTATAATTTTAATTAAGGATATTATGGCTTAAATTTTTAAAGTAAACTTAAAATGAAAGTGGATGTCTAAAATTTGAACTATGGATTTAACGATTCATCATTAAGCCACATCTGGACACCTTAGTTAAGAATGACAAATATCATTAACATTACAAACTCTTGGTGAGTTTGTAGATTATAAATGCTAAATGAACATCCCTACCTTAATGAAGTTTAATGGTGGAAACCAACCCAAATATAAATATGGGCCGTGTGAGTGTATGTATGTGCGCATACCTAGGAAAAGGCCGGAGAACATGTGCCAAATGTTAACAACAGCTACTTATGCTACTAATCTCTTTGTACTTTTAAACAAGCATAGTCTTGCATTACCTTCATTATTTTTTTTTCTGACAATGAAAGACCACCTTAAAAATACAATCTCCAAATCCTATATATGGTTTTCAGTTATCTACATGTATATGCTTACAAATGAATGAGAAAATGTCTGAAAGAATTCTTACACACCCATGCTTACTCCTGCAAAGGTCAATGTATTTCTCCATTGTTAACATATTTTTCACGTATTACTTTCATATTTTTTTAAAGATTTTTTAACTGATTTTTTTTTTTTTTTTAGAGAGAGAGAGGAAGGGAAAGGGAGACAGACCCCCTACCGAGGATCAAGCCCTCATCCCAGGCATGAGCCCTACTGGAAATCAAACCAGTGCACAGGACAACGCCCAACTAACTGGGCAACACATTAACCAGGGTTAATTTTGTATTTTCTAAAAACATAACAAAAATCCCCAAAATTAAATTTAATAAGGTTAGTTGTACCCAACAGTTAAACTAAAACGTTAATAAATATTAAAAACAATTTCCCAAATTAGGTCATGCCCTGTATTAAAATACTTTGAGGTATTAGAATTTTAATAACTATTATCAGAAAAAAAAAACTATGAGTGAATTTTATGATTAATAGTGAAGGTCCGTAATGATTTTAGAAATCACCTCTTATTTCTATCCTGACTGGAGTCTAAACCATAGTACTGCGTGGTTTTTTGTTTTTTTTAAGGAATCAGGTGACAAAAAAATTACTAGTGGGGGGGGGGGCTCAAATCCATCTCCTGTCACCTTGGACAACCTCTGGAAACAGTAATTCCCTAAATGTTTATTATGTCTAACATAGAAGCAAAAAAAAAAGAACAAATGTTTCTAGATGAAATCAGTGGTTTGCCCAAACCCGAACCAAAGCACATGAGCACGTGTCCATGCCCACCTGCCAGTGCACGTGCGCGCACATCTACCGTCACACCAACAGGACGCGGTCAGGCACAAAACGGAGGCTCTGGCCCTACATGACCACATTTTCACTCTAGGGTGATACAACCCACTGCGAATACACCTGAGTCAAACCCCCAGGGGCCCCACAAGGTGCTGGAAACCCAGTGTCATGCCCTCCTCCCCGCTCCAGCTTGGCTTCCACCCTCTCGTGGGAATCCGCACCTCTCCCTCCTTGAATGCTGCCAGCGCTCGAAGCCAAATGAGCTTCACAGCTGGAAGAGCAGGAGGGAGAACCCCCATCCGGTCCAAAAGCAGGGAGGAAGAGGGGGCGCCCACGGCGCAGCTCCAGGCCAAGCGCTCCCCTGCGGGCGCAGGAAGGAGCGGGAACTCTGCAGCTCAGTAGGTCGGCCGTGCACAAAGCACCGCAAAGCACAGTGACTGCTGACTCCACGCACGGAGGGAGCCAAGCTGGAAGTGGCTGGGAAACTGCTGCTGCTGCTGCTGGTGGATTAAAAAACTCATGTGGGCCCCGGCCGGTGTGGCTCAGTGGTTAGATCGTCAGCCCAGACCTAAGGGTCCCGGGCTCGATTCCAGCCAAGGGCGCGGACCTTGGTTTCAGGCTCGCTCCCCAGCCCAGGTCGGGGTGCATGTGGGAGGCAACCAACCGAGGTGTCTCTCTCATATCTCTCACATCGATGTCTCTCTTTCTCTCTCCCTCTCTCTGAAAAGCAATGGAAAAAATATCCTCGGGTGAGGATTACAAAACCAACCAACCAAAAACCTCATGCGGCACCCACCACTTCACAAGAAGACTCTACGGTTGCACGCGGTCCCTCCCAGTGGGCCAAGTGCGCTCCCCTCGTGTCTGAGCCTCCATTCCTGCCAGTCAACGGGCACGGGCTCATTGTACTAGGGTCTACACCTCACCGTCTTCTTGGAAGTTCTCACTCCCCATTGAATCAGCTCCCCTGCTTCTCCCTTCACAAGATTTCCTGCATCCAGCCAACCCATTCCATTCCCAGCACCAGCTTCCTTGGGGTCCTTCACCTCGCAGGTACCTGGCACACCACTGGGGGGAAGGGAGGCGCTGGCTGCCAGCTAGGAGCACAGCGTTCCAGCCCTGCCCTACAGTGAGATGCAGACCTCAGTTTTGTTTTGTTTGGTGTTTCCAATGGCAATGAAAGAGAAATGGGTCACTTGATTGTCTTTAGGTTCCTTTTGACTCTCAAGCCCTATGACGAAGCAGTGTCCTGCCCATCCAATCACTACTGTCAAAGAAATCTTGAAATGGTACTCTGTGTCCACTCTTTAAAGTGTGGGTCCTGCACCGTGAGCACTGGAATCCCCTGAAGGCTACTTATAAAGACAGCCCTGGGCCCCACCCCGGACCTAAATTAAAATCTGCATTTTACCAAGACCCCCAGGTGATCTGTATGCTCATTTGGGTTTGAGAAGCACACTGCTCTGTGCTCGAAGCATTTCTCTGTTCCAAAGTCTTCCCAAAACTGTGGAAACACAACACTGACATTTCTGAAGGGGAAGCCCTCAGAAATGTCAGTACTGTGGGCCAGTCATACTTCGTCTTCTTAGAGAACGGGTCCTGGGTCCACTGTCCCCTGGGTGTACGCTGTCCTGCTGTTTTACTTCCACTCGCGATACCTGAAATGTCTTCTTTCCCTGCCTATCCAAACCCTACTCATCCTTCAGATCCAACTCCCCACCACTTCCTGTGCAATCTTCCCTGTCCACTTGTGCCTTAAATGACATACCTGAGTTTGGGCACAACAGTAACTCGTTACACTGTTTGTTTGTTAACTGCACCTGTGAACAGCAACTCTTCTACTCTCTTATTTGTTGATACCCTCAGGCAGACTGTAAATGCTCTCTTACCAGAGGCTCACTGTACCCACAGAAACACACACACAATCCAACAAAAACTTCTAGCACTTAGTATGTCCCAGGACTCACTGGAAGTGCTGAGAGAAACGGTGCACGGGACATGAGACCCTCCCGGCAGGAACGTTTCCTTCTAAAGACTCACACTGGCCCAGCTGGTATTGCTCAGTTGGCTGAGCTCAGCCCATGCACCAGGGGGTCACTGGGTCCATTCCCAGTCAGGGCACATGCCCGGGTTGTGGGCTCAGTCCCCAGTAGGGGGCATGGAGGAGGCAGCCAATTGATGTTTCTCTCTCATCAATGTTTCTATCGCCCTCTCTCTGAAAACATATTGGAAAAAAAAGACTCGCATTGGCTCTTTTTGCACAAAGGGGTGCCTGCTCGGTATCTATTTGTTTGATTTGTTTAAAGTGGGTTGCTTTGCCAGTAATTCTGACTCCTCCATAATATTTGTTTGCAGTTTCTCTGACTGGGACATGTATTTTCATGTTTTGATTTCAGATTTACTGTTGGGTTGTAGAGTTACATCAGTAAGTAAAAGTAACTCAGCAAATATTTTCAAAAAGCTCTAAAACTCAGATCCGTAAGAGCCTAAAAGAAAACGCAGTAGCGTGTAGTCACCGTCACGGTAAAATCAGCAGCGGCCCATGGGGTCTAACTCCGACCCTAATCCTTTCCACCTTTTCGTGTCTCGTTGCACCCAGATCCTTCATAGGTGAGAGCAAGAAATGCTGGTCCTTTTTCTGGCTCCCATGAGCTCGTGGTCTGGCACACAAAATTTCTTCCTAATGAGTGAAAATGAATGGAAAAGTAGAAGGAAAAAATTTTTCCCAGTTGAGTGCTATTCCAGTAACTGCAACATTAAAACCTACCCATAATCAACAGAGGAGTAAATACCCAACAGCATTGATAAGATACCAAAAGTGGTTAATTTCCACCTTGCCATTAATGCTCTGTGGTACAATAATTGTGTCCTCTTGCTGCATTGGTCTATGTTCTGCAAATATTCATTACATACAGATTTAGACCTCCTCATGTTCCAAAAAATGATTTCAGATGGCTTGCAAAACTTATGTTCAATGTTACATGATAAAGTTCAAAAAATAAAATAAAGTTCAAAAAGTAATGTATACAACGGAATACTAAGTCAGTCATAAGAAAATGAAATGCTGCTATTTGCGACAACATGGATGGATCCTGAGAATACCATGCTACGCGAAATAAGTCAGACAGAAAAAGTTACGAACCATATGTGGGATATAAACTGAAAACAACAAATGAAAAACAAAATCTCAAAGACACAGACAACAGTATGGTTGTGTTACCAGAGGGAAGGGAGCTGGAGGGTAGTAACAGGTAAAGGGGGTCAAATATATGGTAATGGAAGATTTGACTTTGGGTGGTGAGCACACAATGAAATATACAGATGATATACCATAGAAATGTGCACTTGAAACCTATATAATCTTATTTACCACTGTCACTCCAATACATTTTTAAAAACTAATATAGCCTGGCCGGGCGTGGCTCAGCGGCTGAGCATCGACCTAGGATCCAGGAGATCGGGGTTCGATTCCCAGTCAGGGCGCATGCCTGGGTTGCGGGCTAGGCAGCCGATCAATGACTCTCTCATCATTGATGTTTCTATCTCCCTCTCTCCCCCTCCTTTCCTCTCTCTGAAATCAATAAAAATGTTTGAAAAAAAAAACTAATATAAATGATACAAAAGGGAGGGAATCAAGATTGTACAGTAAAATTGGTCTACAAATTAGGTTGGTTAACAAAACATGGACCACGGGATCCAACCCTAGAGATGGACCACACGTTTTGGGCTAAGCTTTCTAATGTTTAAAGCAAAGAAGGAAACATAATCAGTTACAAGACTGACGTTCTCCGTACTTTTATAAAGGTATTCACACGTTATAGGACTGTTTCTCCTCTGGCTTCTGCAGAAAGGACACTGTGTCACACTGACGGACAGCATGAGCAACGCGACTGCAGAACTCCTTTTGCCTGGTAGACACTTTAATGCTTAGGAAAACTAGTAAAAACCAAGACAGCTCCCGCCAGGGGATGCCTGGAGTACCCAGGGCAGGGGCAGGATTCAGTCCGAGGAGACAGCAGGGTGAGTTCTCCCTCCCATTGTGAGACATGGCTGTGGCAAACACATGGGAGTGAGCAAAAGTTACATGAACTGTTCAAATTCAGGGACAATTTGAATCTGACAGTATCAAGCTTAGTGCTCTCATACTTCATTTCATTTTTTAAAAAGTATTTTTACTGATTTTTAAAGAGAGAAGAAAGGAGAGCAAGAGAGAAACTCTATGTTAAACAGCAATATATTGATGGGCTGGCTGCCTCCTGCATGCCCCCTACTGGGGATTGAGCCAGTAACACGGGCATGTGCCCTGACCAGGAACCCAACAGGCAAACTTTTGGTGCACAGGAAGATGCCCAACCAACTGAGCCACACGGCCAGGGCTCCCTCGTGACTTATTTCAAACAAGGTAGTTGGATCTTCAATTTCTAAACTGTCCTGGGAAACAAGATCTCTGAGGCTATAATTTCAACAACGCTGAGAACATACCAGGTACCAAGCACCTTGCATAGAAACAGAAATAAATGAGGCCTAGACCATGACGAGCCAACAGACCATTTCAGAAAGTTGAGTCATGTTAGAAGAACACTAGGAACAAAACTAACCCAAGAGTGTCATGACATATAAATTTAAATCTTAAAAGAAACAGTGTCAGTAAAGACATTTTAATTATCCTTAAAAATGAATCTAGCAGGCTGTATAATTAAATTTTTCATTTTACTAGCAGGACTTGGCTTATCAACAGCATACAAATGGTCCTGGCATTTCCCAGTGGTGGACACGACATCCGGCCTCTCTAGACAGTGTCATCGTCTACCATGTCCATCCAACCTCCCTGCTGTGATCTTCTGAGTACATCTGGATGCTGATTGGAATTGTTAACATGAGACAAAAGTGGCAGGAAGCAGCTACATGGGCCCACTTAACTCTCGCTTTCCTTCTGTTTCTCCCCACCCCCTCTTTCATCTAATCAACCCTTAATTTTAAAATTACCTACTGAGCATATTCCATATGCTAAGCACCGTTCTAGTCAACAGGAATAAAACAGTGAAAACCAGCCAGTGCCTTCAGGGGGCTTGCACTCTAGCGATTTCTACAGTCACGCACAGGAATCATTTCACTTATGTCTAAGCACAGGCCCTTCTGTTCTGGCACGAGGCAGAAGCCATCTGGACAGCTGTGCTCGGCTCTGGATGCCACATTTTCCGGAGCATAATGCAAACCGGGAGAACCTTCGCTAGCATGGTGTCTGGAAATGGGATCATACAAACAGGACCAACTGGAGGAACTGGGCTGTTTACTCAGAGAAGGAAAGGAAAATACAAACATGTGAAAGGCTTCCAGGGAGCGGAGTCCAGACAGCTGCCAAGAGCAGGTTCCCAGGGCGCCCACGACACTGACAAGCAGCACCTTGAGCTGGGGACACCGAGGCGGATGAGAGGTGGAAAAACATTCAGTGCATTTTAAAATAACGTATGATTACAAAGAAAATAAAATCCGAGTGTCAGTGAAAATACTGACTACTGAATTGCTCTAAAACTTCCAAATAAAATATTTTTAATTTTTTAAAAAGGATCTTGAGCATACTGACTTGAAAATAAGCTTCAAAAATATTAGGTTACAGGCTTGAAATGACTATAAGCCATTCGAGATCAAGACTTTTAATGATGAGCTCAATGCTCATATTGGTCACTGTCCACAAGGAATTTTACTCCCACAACTAACTGATAAAAATTGTATTGGCCATTTTTACAATCACTGAAATACTTATGGCAATTTATATTTCGAGGATCTAACAGCACTTTATTAACGTCACGGTGAAACTTCTTATGAAAATGTAAGATTTCAAATCCAGTTGAAATGTTTCATATTAGATAATAGAAAATAGTGAGAATGTTCTACTGTGCATCCAATATCCATCGTGAGGCTGGCTTGGCCACACCGCACCACCGTCTCTGTGCCCTTCCACCTGTCCACTGCACCTTGGACTCCATGCGTGAACCTTGACCCAAACTCTTCCAACAGCTCCAAGGCCCCCTGACCATGATGAACAGCAGAGGTGTGCTGGGCAGCTGGCTGCTCAAGGGCATGCCACCACGTGCCCACTGCCCAGAGGAATCCCATACTAAGATCCTGCCCTGGGACAGCACTCCAATAAGGCGTAGAACAGTGGTTCTCAAACTTAGTACACTGTAATCACCTGCAGGGTTTAGTCCACACAGAGTGCTGGGTCGTGCCCCCCCCCCCCCCCCCCCCGTGAGTTTCACCTTAGGTCCATCTGGGGTGGGCCCTGCTAATTCACATTTACACCAAGTTCCTAGGAGATGCTGCGGCTGCTGGCTGGGAACCATACTTTGAGAACTGCTGCCCCAGACAAGGCTGCTCAGAGCTGCCTCTACTCTGGGATTCAGTGATCTGTAAATGAAGGGATTAATATGTCCTGAGCCACACCTGAACCCTGGCCTGGTCTTCAGTGTTCTGGAAGGAGATAGTCAAGATTAGTGATTTTAAAGTGAAAGGAAAGAGCTGGGCTCAATATTATTATTTTAAAAAGGGAGGAAGAAAAGAAAGTAAATCCAGGTGTCCAAAATACAGTAAATTACTTACATTATGTGAAATCCTTAATCACGGTATGACTACTGTGATTATCTATTACTAGAAATCAAATATGATTTTGTGGAGTCGTTTACCTTTTACCTTATATATAAACAGCAAAATGAACTACACGGTCTAACCCAATGACTCAAACACTTTAGGATGGATAACCTTCAGAAGTTGGTGACAGCCCATAACTGAACCAATATTCATGTACTCATTTGTTCAACCAATATTTCTTACGTGTGGACTCTATGCTTAATTGACATGCTGGGTACTGGGATGATAAAACAGTCAGGGATCTTCAGGAGCTCTTGATCAAGTAAGAGAAACAAATAACTGAGAATATAAAAGAACAAAAGCTTCCATATTACCATATAAATAACATCTGAACTGATTAGTAAGCAGACTGGGCATTGGAATGTGGGTTTTTATAAAATTATGGAGCCTGGCCAAACTGGAGATGCTAAATTTTAATGAATCCTCTAATAAACTGGCTCACATTTTGTCATAATTTGGTACAACATTATACTCTTTGTAGCTGTAAAATCAAATGGTGCTATCATGGCATTCAGCTCTCTTCTTTCTCACTCTTTCAATCATATTTTCAAATCATCGTTAAAACCTCAGTAACTACCTTAGAAAGTTTCAGCATCAACAACAGTCCAGTGCATAATGAAATCATCAGTCACAAACTTACTTCTAAAATAATCCCCTTTTGAATTAACAGTGTTATTTAATGATGTAAAACATTTTAAAACACATGTAAGATGCCACGGTACTTAAGAAAAGAATAAACTAAAAATCAGAATCTCAGAAGGCTGAGACAAATGCCAAATTTTAGCTAAAGGCACACTTTTTATTGCTGTACTACAAATGCCGGAAAACTCAGGTTTATAATGGAAACTACAGGCAGACTAAACCCCAGTGTACTATACATAAATAATATGTTTCTGTTCTTGTATAGTGATTTTCCTCCCCTCTGAGCATTAATCTTTAAATGACTCCTCTATAAATTATTGAACTTAGTTCAAAAGCAAATGAAATTTAAAATACCCATTTATTGAATGGCTAAAGTGACATGTTGAAATTACTGTGATTTATCTGCTTCTTTAACGGTTACTATAGTAAAAGTACTTCATTGCTCAAAATTATTACCTGGTTGCATAGTTTACTCTGGTTTAAACATAAATCTACCTCCCTGTTCAGAACAGCAGCTGTTTGTCAGGATCTCATTCATTGTTCATTTACCCACAACCGTGAGGCCCAACTTTTTCTTTGTACAACCTGAAGGTATTATCTATAACACTGAGGTACACGCAGACAGCACTCAATTAAATCCGCGTGCACCATGATTACTACAGGGAAGGGGCACCATTTAACCAGTACCGAACTCACTCCCATGTGCACACGCCTATTGGTACCCTCCGCGGCTCTGGCAGCTCCGACACTAAAGGCAGCCCTGTCTGGAGAACTGATGTATTTCTTGGGCACTACCTCCTGCAGATACTGCAATCACAGCAACTGAGCCATTGCTGCTGCGGTGAGGAAGAGAGATTCTGGTTTAAAGTCCAACTTTTCATCCACCCCAAGAAGAAAGCCTCCTCATTTCCCGTCTTATTATGATTTGGTTGGTAGAGAAGTCTGGAAAAATACATATTCTCCACCTAGGGAAAAACTTGTCACATATATGATAATGGACTGAATGGCTCAATATATAAAGAGTGATGACAAATAAGAAAAACACGACTTTAGATAGAAAAATGGGCAACTGACTTAAGACGTAAAAATGTACGTTCTTAGAAATAATCAAAGAAATGCAATTCAAAACACTGTGAGACTACTTTTCATCAAACTGGTAAGGTTTTCTTTTTCCTAATAAAATTAAAAACTAGGAAGTATGAAGTTTTAAAAGCAGCACAGATATGTTGCTAGTGCAAGTGCAATTTGTACAATATTTCCAGGTGGTGATTTAACAGTGTTTCTGGAGTGTTTTAAAATGTTCCTGCCCTGGCCGGTGTAGCTCAGTTGGTTGGGTGTCCTCCCACGCACCCAAAGGTTGTGGGCTCAGTCCCCAGCAGGGGGCGTGCAGGAGGCAGTCAATCAATGTTTCACTCTCATACCAAAGTTTCTCTCTCTCTCCCCCTCCCTTCCTCTCTCTCTAAAAATCAATGAAAATATTTTGGGGGGGAAAAAGTTCCTAATTTTTAATCTGCTAAACTCATGTCCAATTATCTACCCTAAGAAGATAAATTAGGAAGGTGAAGATATATATTTAAAGATAGTGATGTTTATTTATTTTTATAGTAACACAGACTGGAAAATACCTAAATGGCTCAAGTTGGGGGATACATAAATTAATTATAGTATAGTCACAAGGTAAAATGATATATAATCATTAAAAATCACAATATAGAAGAGTATTTAATAAGGAAAAAGTATAGGTTAAGGAATACAAGCAAGAACACCATACATACAGCTTGCTCCCAGTGTGTGTGTGGGTGTGTGGGTGTGTGGGTGCGTGGGTGTTTGGATGTTTGGGTGTACATATATAGAGTGTAAACTCTACTGGGGCAGAAACTTTTGTATGCTTTGTTCACTGGTGTATTCCCAGAACCCGGCAGAGTGTCTGACACTTAGTAGGTCCTCAATACTTGATGAACAAATATATGTACAGACCAAAACCCAGGAGAAAAATAAGTGTTTATATGTAGTTATATCTGAGGTGGGAGCATAATTATTTCCCATTTTACTTTTTTTCTGTATTTTCTTATTTTTCTACAGTGTGTATGAACTACTATTACAATCAGAAAGCAAAACAAAAGTGTTTCTATTTAAACTGCATTTTTCCCAGTGCTATTCCTTCTATAGCCCTAGAGTCAGGTTTGGTTCAATATTTACACATGTACACAGCACATTACCAAGACTCCAAACCATAACTGGGGCGGACAATGCCCACGGCATAGAAGACCGATGGGGATTCTTTTAATCTCACATGATGACCAATTTCTCTTCTACAGATAGATCTTTGTGGAACATTTGTCATTTAAAGATACATTATTCAGCACATACATCCCAGTGCTTTATTTTTTAATTGCATTATATTAAATTCTGAAAATCAATAATTTAGGATGTTCCTCCTGGAAATTTTGCTTTACTTTCTCTCTTTCTTAAACTGCTCCCTCTAGCCTTCCTTTCCTATGGCATGGAAGGAAGGAATCGGAAGTATTGTCTTATCTCTTAATTAGCCTCAATTTACCAAAATATCTCCAGTGTTAATTAGAAAATGGTTATTTCCTATAAGAGTATGCGTATTATATGCAAAAAAAACTGGCATGTACACAAACAGTCAGGCAGTGTCCCCCCCTCGGGAAAAGCCAACAAACAAAAACTTCAGAAGAGTACAAAGGGCAGAAAACAGATGCTAGCCCTTTCCTAGCATCTGCAGCAGGGCAGATAGATAAAAGCAGTGAGTCCAGATAGGATGACCAATGCGCCTGGGACACTGGATAGGAGAGCTGGCTGGGTCCTGAACACTAGATGTCCCTTCAAAAAGGCTGATATGAACCTAGAGGCATGACTGTTTCTTAGCGAATCAACAGAATAAAAAGTCTTGCCTGGTATCTTCAGATCCATTAAAAAAAAAGATGTAATCCCTATAGATAGGGTCTCACTGCTAAGCTACCCACCTTTTCCCTGCCTAGCCCTAAAACAATGTATGCAAATTCAAAGCACTCACACTTGAGAATTTTTCATTCAGTCTATAAAATTCAACATAAAGAGAACCCCAGGATCAGAGTGCTCACCTTTGCACAAAAAAAATGTTATACATTTGAAAGTTGCTATAAAGAGTCTTTTGGAATAGTCCAAATTTTAATCACCAGACACATGACCTTAACTCAAGAAAATGCTAATTATACTAAAAAGAAAATGCCCTTTGGAAATTAGGATTCTTCAGTTCTTTGCCATAAAGTATTCACAGAGCCGTGCGTAAATCCCCCACATTTCACCAAAAGTATTTTAATGCTGGGATGAGCAATGAGAATGATGGAACAGGTAAGAGACATGAAGGGAACGATTTTCGGGCAAGATCTGATGTGGCTCCAAAACTGCAGAGGGCTTCAAAAGTCAAGATTTGGAGTCTGGGAGTTTTAGTGAATATTTTTGACAGAACTTTAGGAAAATTAGAAATGTCACCTTCTCCATGGGCCTTCCCTGGCCCCCTAAGACTATCAGGTGTCCCCACTGTAGCAGGTAACCACACTGCACTGTAAGGGTCTGGATCTGTCTACAAAGTCTTCTCTACAGGTCTCTGGGCAGAGGTTGCTCACCATTAACATCTCAAGCCCTAGTAAAATACCTAAGTAGAGATTAAGTATCTAAATAATAAACATTTGAATACATGAAGGAAACGTAGAGGAGACTGGTAGTGGAGGGACCATGGCACAGGAAGCCAGGTGCCTTGCACATAGTAGAAAATCAATAAATATTTATCAATAAATTAAAAATTCTATTTTATATATATATACTTAAAGGCTTTTACATTTTATTTTGTTGTTTATTTTTTAATCCTCACTCAAGGACATACTTAAAGAGAGAGAGAAACATCAATCGGTTGCCTTCCATAGGTGCCCCAACAGGGGATCAAACCTGCAACCCAAGTACGTGCTCTAAGCGGGAATTGAACTGGCAACCTTTCAGTGCACAGGACCACACAACCAACTAAGCCACTCCAGCCAGGCAAAATTTCTATTATGTTTTTAATCCCAAGGTATTGACACTGTATAATTTAACCCATAAAGCATGAGACAGACAGTGTGTTTAGTAAAGCAAAACAATGACAGAAACATGTTCAAGGAAGGACAGAAGCCGGATTAAGCAAGCTCCATATATATCCTCCACCACATTTATCAGGGTTTTGTTGAGGCTCACACAGGCTGCCATCTGTCCTTGCCTGTCCTAAGCAAGCAACCGAGGGAAAAAACTGAACAGTGGTTTAGGAATACTACATAAAACCAAACGATTATTTTCTTAAAAATCCTCTCTTAAATAATTACATTCTAATGGTACACATTTAAAAAACTGAACTGATGAACTGACTCAGTTACCCACCCAAGGTGCTATCAAATAACTACGGAAAGAGCAGCAACAAACCGGTCAGGATACCCCATGAACACACCAAGGCGAGGCCTCACCCTGAATTCCACTTCTCTACCTGCTGGCAATCACTGGACTCCACCTATAAATCAGTGTATGACCCAGGATATGCTCTGTCTTGCGGAGCAAGCACTTCTGCAGTACTTGCTCTTTACCTTCATCACCGTGATTATCACCATCATCATCACCTTCTTCACTTTGCCAGCTGCAATTAGTGACAACATTTACCAAGTGCAACTTAGTGCCACGTAACATTCCTGGCCCTTGACATATATTACGTCATTTAATCTTCTCAACAACCTTAGAAGGAGGTGGGCAATTTTACTGTTTCCATTTTACCAACAAGAACACTGCAGCTGCCAAGACCACGTGCTAGAAGGCGCAGTCTATTTGATTCGGGTGCACACACTCTTCATTGTCATGCTAACATCTACTGGCCCGGCTCCTCAGGGCCCACGTGCTGATCACCTATAGCTTCCCAAGTCCCTGTCCTCCTTCCCTACCCCTTAGCCTGCACCCAAGTGTTTTGTTTTGTCATTTTCTTCCTTCTAAGGCTTTGTTCTCTAATAACTGCACAATAACCCTGGTGGTCTTCTCCCATGACAGGGGCCCTGCCCCATTCATGGTCAGCCTAGTGACGGAGTCCCTTCCTCCTGCTCACAGATCTAACAATGGACAGACATCCAAATACAGGCTGCTCTCATTTTCCAAGCGCTGCCCCTCCCCCACTACTCTGTCTGGAGCACCCCCATCACCTGTTGCTTGCCCAGACTTGAACTTCCTACTGAAGACCTGAGCCTCTCCAATCAATCCCTGCCATGAGGCCACCCCAGTGGGTGGGTATACATCTAAGTACCAGTCTCTCCTGCACATTTCTAATCCTGCTAGCAATCGCTGGTCTTGTCTGGCAAAAATCTGAAGTTGCCAAGGGTGATAATGAATCTAGCTTAATACTTACCCATGTCTCAAGGAAGATCTTGGGTTATCTAACTATTTCAACTGCAATCCAATGAAGACTCATTCCCCCTTGAGGCAGCACAACTCCAAAACACAAAGACGCTGTTCTGAGCTGGGGGTGAACACACAGTGGCTCCCTCTTCCTAGGAGCCACTGTGGAGCCTGCCACCTGTCAGATACTGTGCCGTTTAATTCGTTAACACTTGTGACAGGCTTTGCGACATGTAGCACACATGTGTTGTCCGGGAGCTCACACATGGCATTCCACTTGCAAAATTCAAGAGCTATTTTTAAAATCTATGTACCAGTTGAGCAAAACCTAGAGTGTTTCCTTTTGTGGACTGTTGTAAACCCATGATTCCTTCATGGAGAGCACCTCAAAAGGAACCCACAGCTGGTGGGGATTACTGAGTAGGATACAAAGGACATTCAGAGCAGAACTAGCTGCAATCAATGCCAAGTTTCCGGGTAAATGCAAAGAGCTTGCTTTGTGTGGATTCTTTTGAAAATAAGTAATTCGGGGGGGAGGGGGATGTCTGATGGCATCTTGTCTGTCCGGATGTCACTTCCAGGTAGGAGAGTGAGTCACAGTGCTGGTGGCACAGCCGAGGGCACACTGAAGAGACTTCTGGGACGTCCTGAAACCTGTAAATACCAATGCCAGTGTCCCTGAGGCCCTGACTAGACTTGCTTGGTCAGTTAGGCCAAGTGCCTTGAAGGGTGTGTGATCACCTTTACCTCTCTTGACTATAAATTACACAAAGCTTTTCTGGCAGCAGGAAAAACAAAAGGTTTATTTTATTTTATATTTTATTATTTTATTTTATATTTTATTATTTTATTTTATATTTTATTTTATATTTTTTGTTCAAAATATTACAGATGTCCCTTTTTCTCCCCAGTGACCCATTCCACCCCGTCCCACCCCCCTCCCCACAAAAGGTTTATTTTTAAGAATGCTTCCCACTGTCAAAGGGGACCCTATAATGGAGTAGGTAAGGTTAATGGGTTGCGTTTCGCTAGGAGGTTTGTGGGCATTTCCCCAAATCGTTGTATTCCTCCAAGGACAGAGCCACTGGAGTTTGCCTCCTTTCCACCTGGGCTTTCCCTTCCATAATTAATATACCGTCATGGTGGCTCTGTGGTGACCTGTGTCCTGCCGACTCCCAGGCGATCGTCATCAATTTTCAAGTTCTTGATGTTTTAAGGGGCAAATGTTGGCACGTTCTCAAATCCATTTATATTATTGTCTAGCATCTAACCTATACTGAGAAAACAATGCTGATGGTACCAGATGACTTAGTCAAACCAAACAGTGACTCTCCTTTGATATAAATCATTCTTATTTTTAAAAGAAAACTGCCCAGTACTATACTTCCTACAAAATTAATACTTTTCTTCAAGTATTGCTTTTTCAATCCTGTATTCTTTCCCAGTCAACTGGCCTAACAAGGGGGACCCTTTAGAGAAAAACCTGGGTCAAAGCTATCAAATGTCAGAAAAGTAATCTTCTTCCCCGGGCTTACTATTTAATAGGCAGAAGGAACACAATATCTGAAAATCAGGACGCAGGCCCCTTTAGAGTAATCAGCATTTCCTAGATACACATGATTATCATTGACTAATATCAGCATGTAAATTGTCCAGTTGGCATGCACACAACAATAGCACTAAGTGACTTACTCTCCCAAACTAAAAACACCCAACACCAAATTCTAAATCCATTTCCAATGGAAGCCCTTCCCATCTGTCATCATAAAAATAAGGAAACATTCTTCTCTGAGATGTTGGTGATGCTGGCTCACATTAAGCACAGCCAGGCATGACTGATGCTTTACCAATCGTACATCTTGAGAAACATGAATTCTTCCTGAACCCTGTAGGATGTAAGCTCCATGAGGGCAAACACTTGCCCTGTTTTCTTCTCTGCTGCAGCCCTAGTGCCTGGCACATAGTAGGTGCTCAACAAATATTGGTTGAACAAATTTTTAAATTACTTGTCATAGTTCTCACTACATCCTTCAAAGGTAGAGATTACATATACAGATGACCCTTGGATTTTTTCCATTGACCTTCACAGTTCACACCTGAGTTGTTCAAGAGCCAATGGGTGGTTCGGAATCTGCCTATATAGAGAGCTGGAGATTATACACGGATTTTTGACTGCGCTGGCAATCAACGCCTCTTATCCCTGGGTTGTTCAAGGGCCAACTGTATCTCCTTTTTACAGAAGGAGAAACTGAGGCTCGGAGAGATTAAGTAACGTGCTCCCAGTCACATAGCTAGTTGGTGGCAACACCAGTATTTCTACTCCTGTCTGCCTGCCTCCTTAACTCACTCTGCACCACTCTGCCTATTGCTGCAGAGTCTCCTACATTCAATTACCACTAAAACCATCTGCATTTGACAAAGGCCCACGTGAATATACAGTCAGGAACACTCTGGAAATTATTCCACTACTTTTTTTTTTTTTTAAATATATCTTTATTGATTTCAGAGAGAGGAAGGGAGAGGGGGAGAGAGAGATAGAAACATCAATGATGAGAGTCATTTATCGGCTAGCCTGCAACCCAGGCATGTGCCCTGACCGGGAATCGAACCCTGATCGCCTGGATCCTAGGTTGACACTCAATCGCTGAGCCACACCCGGCCGGACTCCACTACATTCTTGATGACTGTGACTTAAACCTGATATTGAGCATGTCTGGCATCTCAAACCTAATTATTTGGCTTTCTAGTTGGTATTGTACTTGGTATTATCTGGTAATCTATTTCCCCACATAATTACATCTCTTTTGAGCAAATATTATACTGACAAAAGTACAAAAGCAAACCTCGAGGGATGACTTTGGCCTGCTGTAAATACTGGTGATGTGGCGGAGCATGAGGAGGGTCAGAAAAGCCACCCGGGCTTTGTGTACTTGTCACTCTCCACAGACGGGAGGTCACTTTTTCCAAATGTTTTTACACAGACTTCAAAAGAAGGGGGAGTAACTCATTATATATTTATTTTTCATTCATCATCATCATCATTCTCTTCTTCTCTTCCTTCTGGTGTATTAACATGTTCAACTCTCCCACAGAAAGGAAAAAGGGGGAGAGAGGAGAAGAGGGAAGGAGACCCGGCCAGTGTAGCTCAGCGGTTAGGATCCAGGAGATCGGGGTTCGATTCCCAGTCAGGGCACATGCCCGGGCTGCGGGCTCGATCCCCAGTCGGGGGCGTGCAGGAGGCAGCCGATCAATGATCCTCTCTCCTCATTGATGTTTCTCTCTCTCTCCCTCTGCCTTCCTCTCTCTGAAATCAATAAAATCATATTAAAAAAAAAAAAAAAAAAAAAAAAGGAAGGAGAGAGGAGGGGAGGAGAGGGAAGGGGAGGGAAGGAGAAAAGAGAGGAAGGGAGGAAAGGCGGGAAGAGGCTGGTTAATTCTCTGCTCTTTCATTGCATCCATTCCTTCAGAGCCAAAGATCAAACGTCTTAAATGAATCCCCTATACCCACTGCTTCGATCGCCTCCTACTGACCCGTTCATTTAAGGCCTTACACATCAAGGTAGGTGCTGAGAAGACATGACGACTAAGTCTCGAGGTAGCTCTCTCACTCCATTTGCTTTTTTAAAAATTTATTTATAGATATTTTGAGAGGGAGAGAAAAAGAAACATCAATTTGTTGCTCCACTTACTTACGCATTCATTGGCTGCTTCCTGCATGCACCCTGACCGGGTATCGAACCCACAACCTCGGCGTATCAGGACGATGCTCTAATCAACTAAGCTACCCGACCAGAACCTCCACCTGCTTTTCTAAATCAGAGGCCACCATTCTCAAGGCCCCGGCCGGGCAGTTCCACAAGACTGTCCGAGAGGACCTCAGTCCCTACACAGTATAAAGGGAGCGCCTGACCTTCCCCCCCCCGCCTCCCCTCTCCGCTGCGAACAGCCACCCGACCTGCCAGCACCTTCACTTGTCGTGTCCCTTCCACAGGTTCAATCACGTTCTAAACTCCTCCACCACGTTTCTCGCATCTGTTTTCTCATTTCCATCTCCACGCCTATCTTTGCTCAGGCTTTTTTTTTTTTTACCTTCCATCTGGACGGCAGCAACAGCCTCCTAACTGCTCTTCCTCCTCCCAAAACATCAAATGCACTTTTAATAAATCAAACTTCCCAACAACATAATTCTCCTGTCATCCTCCTAATCAGAAACTTCCATAAGTTTCCTTTTAGCCGCAGAACAATGGCAAACTATTAAACCGGCATTCGAAACTCCGACAACCGACTCTGGGAGCTACTTAATCTCACTGATTCAACTGAAACTGAACTGTACTAAGCTCCCTTGAACATCCAAACAAGATCAATACTCAAGAAGCTCAAATTACTAAGAAGATCACAGTTACGTTTGTGGATTTGATAGGAAATCAATACATGCGCCAGGCTCACACAGCTTCCAAAATGATAAATACTTCTCTTCAGAGTCTCATTATTAAAACCTGAGTATTATCCAGAATCACTGAGTTGCTTTAAGAAATGCCTTTTTCCCCACCCCCCAACAATAATAATTTTCCTATAATTGTTTCCCTCTCTATAATATTCTAGCCTTTGAGGCTCCTTGCACACTGAAATAACTATGGCACAAATTATAAGTTTAAAAACCAAATGATAAATATTTTATTGCATCATTTTACATCATTTTTAAGCACCTTTTTTTCTTTCATTCATGAATGCTTTAGGTGTAACTGTAACATATTAAAGAAACTTATCTCAAAGTGCCAGCACCCAAGTTGATACCTGCTACTATTGCCAGGAGAGAGTGAGGTATAAATTGAAATTCATGTGAGAAATACGCACTGGATGCTTGTTCAGCATTTCTTAAGTGAACTGTGATTTTTCTCAATCCCTAAGGAACAATCTAGCCAAAATGATCCCCCTTATTTGCAAAAAAAGCAACCCTCTTAAACACCTTGAAATATGGTGAGTCAGGCATATATGCACTTCTCTAATACCTGAACAAGTCATAACGAGTCACAGTATCAACATACAGTCTAGCTGCAGGCCATGAAGGAGTTAGGTAACGTAAATTATACCAAAATGGAGATTAAGAATTTTAAAAACCACTGAAAAACCTACCAAGAACATAGCTTGTGTAGATATTCCTATTATGGTGGATAAATTTCAAACAACAGAGAATTTTAAGGGGCTTTCAAGCTCCATACTAATCTCATTATTTTTACATAGAAAAATCACTAAACCTCCAGGTGACATTTTTTTATTCCACAGTTTGTATCCCATACAGTTTTAGATACAGCCTTGCACATGGTCAGGCACCAATAAATGTTGAATGACCGTACCTGCATAATGCTGAATTACAGAAAATCTTGTCCTCTAGTATTTTGTGAGTGCTTATTTTGTGGGAAGAAATTTTCTATGACACACCTCTTGGACCCCAGCACACCTAGTAACACGCTCAACCAATACCTGGTGACTGCCTGAATCACAGGATGTTAATATGACTAAAATTCATGAAACTGCTTCAGTAAAAATACAGACCTAGGAGCCAATTTCTATGTCTGTATCACAAATGCGTGGGCAAAGCTTTGTCTGATACCACTGGGTGGCTTGTGACACTGCAGTAGACAGAGCACTTAATCACCTCCAATGCAATGTGGTTGTTTATTACCTCATGAGGTTTCTGTTTACTGCGCAATGTGACTTTATGTGCAACTTATAACTAACACTGTCCTGGAGAGAAAACGTAATACTGGGAACATGGCTGACTGGTTTATGGAAAGGCATGGCTCTTGTCTCAAGAAACCGATTGAGAACTTTCTAAAATAAAAATCAAGTCTGGATTATAAGTAATTTGTGATTTGGATATGCAACCGTTAAAAAGATAACCATGAGCACTGCTATCCACAACACTGCCTTTTTCTTATAAATATTTAGCAGTTTCTAAGTATTTAGGAAGATTTGGAAACTCAGTATTTAGCAGTTTCTTATAGTGAGTACTCATCAGGATCCCTCTACAAACTCTCCCGAAACTCGCTGAGACTTTCCCATAGGTGTGCTCACTCCAACGGCCACACGCCAGGGGTTTCCCACGGCAAAGTCTCCATGGGGGAGCGTGAGTACTCGCGGGAAGCCAGGCGTGTGTTCTGTTATGGTCTGTGGGGAAAGCCACCAGACTTGGCCATTTGATCCATGTCTCGTGACTGCCTCCAACAGTTCTTCATTAAAAGGCACAAGAAATCGCCTGTTGCGCAGCCGGTGTGGCTCAGCGGTTGAGCGTCGACCTAGGATCCAGAGATCGCGGTTCGATTCCCGGTCAGGGCACATGCCCGGGTTGCGGGCTCGGTCCCCAGTCGGGGGCGTGCAGGAGGCAGCCGGTCAATGACTCTCATCATTGATGTTTCTCCCTCTCCCTTCCTCTCTCTGAAATCAATAAAAATATACTTAAAAAAAAGAAAGAAGGAAGGAAATCACCTGTTGTTTGGCTTTAAACATAGATTACAGTTTTTAAGGACAACTCTGAAATCACTTAGATATTAAATTTCTTATATAACCCACGGGAGAAATTGATATATAAATTCCTCCCTTCTCTCATTGTCTTGTTCTTCTCTAATTCTCTTAATATAATGTCAATAGCAGTTTTCATGGCGTTTTGGACACTTTAGAGATAACAAAAGTGAACCTGAGAATTCATTTAAGCTAAAATTAAAACATGAGAATGTTAAAATTCAATACTGCTGTTTGCTTACTATCTACTTACAACTCTTCATCATTCAGTGAATAACCAGTGGACACTTAAAATGCTTAAGATAGTAAATTTGTGTTATGTATTTTTACTACAATCTTTTTTAAAAAATCATTTTTAAAAACTAAAAACATATAAATAAAAGCTAAACTATAAAAAAGTTCAGCCCTCTTCAAGACCCTCTGTTCTGAACAATGCTTTCTAGACCCCAGAGGGCCTGACCTCCTGACTCCTGGTTCTCCCTCTGCCTTCAGTGACATTTCCAAACAGGGCCGTGCCTTGGCCACTCCCCTGGGGGACCTGTGCTGCCTTGACCGCCTGGATGCCTGGGCCCCACCTCAGCACTCAAGCTCAATAATCTCCCAAAGGTTGTCCTTTGGCGAGATTGGCGAGATTTGGCGAGATTTGGAGAGGTTGGCGGCCTCTCTGGTTCTCTCTAAGCTAGAGCACTGGACTGAGAAATCTGTATACAAACATTAACATTAACATAACATAATAAATTAAAATAACATATGCCAACTGTGTTTATGAATTTCTTTTTTATCTCTTGCAGTTCAGAAACAGGTTTCCCTCATAGCAGCAATATCCACACTGGGCCTCCTAATGAAATCTTTCAGAGGATTCTTTGAGGTTCATGTGGTGACAATTCCAGTCCAAAGAAAGAAGCAAACAAACAGGATCACTGAAAAAAATTCACACCTTACTGAAACATGGGCTTAGGTTCAAAATGTGCGGCTCCACAGGTCAGGCCAGGTGACCGGCACCCAGCAGTGAGAAGCATGCACCTCTGGCCGGTTCTATAGCCTGTCTCACCCTTTGTCCTGTCCTAAAGTCAGGGTGACATGGGCACAAACACATCTCCATCTGGAGAAAATATCTCCAAGTTCTCCAGTAACTTGGTGTCCACTGCTCTGCATAAGTAGGGTTTGTTTCCAAAGGTGACCTTGTCAATCTCTGTTTTTTAATTTTTTTTAGGTAATGAACTGAGCCTTAATGTTGGCAAAAGTGGACACATCTTCGGGCCAACCTACACAGTCCAGATTTCTCATGATGTGCTGGGATACAGAAGGCAGAGCCAACCTGCCTACCATGTGCTTTCAATAAATGTTTAATGAAGCACACAATTAGCTGTGGTATTTAATTAAAAGACAACATCTACTTGGAAAAAATACATAATCTTGGTTATTACTATAGTTGGCATTATCATTCTCATTATAAATGCCCTGCAGAAGTCCAGCCCTGTCAAATGCATCTAAACCTTAGCTGTTTACTTCTGTTGGTCAAGTGTGTGGCACTGGAGAGCTAAGCAATTGTACAAGTTCTTGTCCCAATTACTTACAAACCAGCCTTGCACTTGATCTTACATTGTAGAGTCCTGGCCCTAACCCAAGGGACATGCTCTTCCAGACCAGTTCAGCTAAGCTTTCCAACCACACACGTCCCCACCTGTTACCTTTTCCATTGTCCTAATGCTTCGTGTATGTCCACGTGAACTGATGGCGGGCTAGAATTTGCTGTGGGCAGAGCTGTGTCACCCACTTACGAATGTAACTAATATAATCTTATCCTCGGCTGTCTTGTTCTATTGCAACATACACTTCCTGAAAGGAGCCTCATGTTTTCTGTTGCTGATAACTTCTCCATGACACCAAGTTACTGAAATACACCAAGAAAAACAGTAAATGCTGTTTATACTCTGCTGATTGTATCAGTTCCTTGCATTGACTTTCAGGAAGAATATGCCACAAGCCATCATTAAGCAGTTTCTAAAATAGCTTTTACATAATGCATACACTAAAACTGTAATAACCCTCTAACATTGGGTTATTCTGTTAAAGAAACTTGAGTTTTCAAGAAAAGAATGCAGGTGAAACAGTAAGATGTTTTTCTTTCTTTATTTTTCTTTATGTACTTTCCTTTTTGTTTTATTTTGCCTTCTTGAGTGGAATTCCTCTAAAGCCTATTGTACCGTCTTCTACAACAATGTGGGGGATATGATGTAACAGATTCTCTTAAATCCAAGATCACCCACAGAATCTATAGAGTTGCTTGCCCCAATTCTAAATAATCCAGGCTGGCTGTCAAACTTTTCAGTTCCTCTATTTACTTTTAAAACTTTGTCTCTTCATTTGCTAACATTTCTTACCACTATCAGGTGACTACCTCTAGCAACCAGTCAACTCTCTTTTAATTTACTGCTTCTAACCTGCCAGAAAAGACAATACATATGTCCTTATGTGAGCGCAGATGCAAAGAAAGAAGAGATGAAGTCATATAGAGAGAATGGACAAAAAATGTGAAATTCCAGAAAGCTTTTTAAAACCCAACTACTTAGAACTGTTATCCTTCCTAAGTGGGTATTAGGAGACTTTAAACATCTACTTTAAGAAGTTCTGTGGGGTATTTTTCTCAATTTTTTATAATGAGTGTATCATTGCAATTTATATAATAAAAATTATTTTATACTATACTATGCTTTATATTACTACACTTTTATATTATATTACCCAAACACATAAACTAATCTGTGAAGTTAGACTTATTGGGCTAGGGGGGAGAGGGGATCCCGAGGAATCTCCTTAGAGTACAATGCAAGGTTTGTGGGTGGTCTGGGGGGATTCAGAGATTTGGTAACCACCTACTTGTTTCAAATCCTCTTTCTGATATCAGCTATTTATTTGACTTCTAACAAGTCCTATTTTTTTGTTTATTACTCTTCTCAATACTCAGTACTTCCATTATAAATAACAATAATATTTATTGCAAATATTCATTGAGCTCCAACACGTACCCAGGAGCTGTGCAGAGTGATCTATAAACCTAATCTCACTTAACCTTTACAATGACCTGGTGAAGAAGCCACTGTCATCCACGGGCCGAGTGAACCTCCCCGCAGGGGGCGATGCAGCCAGGTCTCCCCCCCTGGTTATACGGCCTCCCCGTGAGAGCATTGGTTCCTGCCTCTATCCAACTGAAATCGTAAGCTCACTCATGTCCATCCGGCAGGGTTATTACAAGAACTAAAAAGGTAGGTGTGGATGCCTCATAAACCCCAATGCACTTTTAAAATGTCATTATTGATCATTATAGGCAGAGTTAATGATGGCCTCCTTTTTAGTTATTGACAGTCCTGCGGTAGTGAGACTCACTACTAACGTACCGAGTTTTACGGAGGTGAAGTTATACCGGCGGTCAGTGATGCGGGCAGCTTAACTGATAATTATCATATTGTCACTGGCATTTAGAGATTCATCAAAAATACTAAATAGTAAATGTTTCCTCAAGTTACACTCTGCTTTAGACAGAAAGGTTTAATCTTCACAAGTTAAGGGACTGGCTGTGATGAGGAATTCAGACAGGACCAAACCAGGTTCCCAGGGATGAGGGCAATCCAAGGGCCACCTTGCAGAAGTGAAACCCACACTCCGAGGAGGAGGCGCATTCCCACACAAACAGAAATATCCTTTGAAATCACAGCTGGAAATCTGTCTTCCTCTTGGCATCTCTGTTAAAAAGCACGTCTCCGCCGTCGCACGCGTTCAAGAAATAACATCCAGTCCCACAAACCCATCCAGATGTTCTCGAATATTCATGACGTGCTTCCAAGCTGGTCTGGACTTGCCTGTGATTTAGTCTTCATTAAATTCCACCGGCTTCTGCTGGGGCCCGGGAGAGGGACAACATTGATGGGGCACAGATTTCAAAATCTTCATATTCTAAAGGATCGCAGAAAGTCTCTCACAGATTTATATGCAAGCTTCGGAATAACCAGAGATAGGTAAGCTGGTTTAGGCCTGACCTGAACTTGAACATCACTGCTAGACTTGATCACTGCTAGAGCTGATAAATTGAGCCTCCATTTCTCACACACAGGTTGACATGTTGGGAAGGGGGCAGGGGCTGGGGGAGGGGGAGGGGGGGGCTGGATCCTAATGAGTAATATAGTGAAACATTCCAGGGAAGCCAATGGCTGTGCTCCGAGGTTACTGAGATATCTTTTCCTGTCACTAAATAAGTTAGTTAATTTGTGTCTCCAGATACAGAATGGTAGAAAAGCCAACGGAACCAACTATATTGAACAAATTTACCATCATGTTTTCTTCTATTTAAAATAAAATTCTCAAAACTCCCAAACTAAATGAAAAGGCAGCTAAATTAAAAAACAAAACAACAAAAAATTTCTGAAAATGAGTACAATCATCTTTTAACAAAGAGTGGCCAGAGAAAGTGCCAATCAATATATCTGTTGTTCAGGGGATCCATTCTTTCTGTCCCGGGTTGTTTCAGTGCACAGGAACTGTGCTGAGGGGTAGTCTAAATATGGACCTCTAGGTCAGGAGCATCTAAAATATGGGCCTATATATAGGTCAGGAGGCCAATGTCAGCTGTGAACACCAGCACCAGCAAGGGCTTACAGCACTGCTCCAGGTGACTTCCTGTCTGGACCCTGCATGCACCTGCCTAATCCCATTCCAGACGCCTAACCCTCACCGTCCCCAAGCCAGGCCTTCCTTGGAGGACAGGTCGACCACCTGGCCTGGGCCATTCAGTCCTCATCAAGAGCCTCAAGTTTAGACCTTTGACATTACCATCAAATGACATTATAGGGACAGCTACAGAAACCCACTCTTAGGGCCTGAAAACAGGCAACCATTCATCCCACTCCTTTCCATTCTGTCTCATGTCAAGACCATACAGGCCTCTAGTCTACTACAAATTGACATGTTTAGATAGCCTATAATTAGTTCCTGATTAGTACAAATAAATTACACTGTAATCTTCCGTGTTAAGAATGTTTAGTAATTGTTAAATTGTAAACATTTAGAGGGCATTACGTTTTGGTAACGTGGTTTTACTATTCCACGTCTCCAAAACAGCACCTGGCCTGGGCCTCCTTCAACTCTGAAAGGTGCCGATTCTAAAAACAGAGCCACTCCTTTCCCCAGCCAAGCCCTGGCCAAGCCCTGAATCTGCCATCCAAGAGGCCTCTTGTACTTTAATTCCTTGGCTTTTCTCCCCAGTTCCTGTCAATTTGATTAACATTTAGGAATTCTCTCTGTTGTATGTAAATGAAAACCACTACAAAGTTCAGACGTTTTCCCCCTTTCTGGCAAGCATTCTAATCTTAAGCAGGATGCTATTTTGGTTTTTAATCCCCCAGGCATACTGTGTTTTATAAGCACAAACAAACACAAATCCCATCATTTCTAAATGCTCAGGAGCAAACACAGAAAAAGAAGATGATGTTGTTGAACTACATTTGAAAAATCTGATGAAGAACTCGCAACTCACAGACAATTATGTCACACATAACACATCTAATCTGTTGTCTCCATCATTGTACAGTCTACAAAGGTCTCTAAGTTTAAGAAGATAGACATACGCCTAAGCTGACAGTAAGGACAATAAAAACCTTAATTATGAGAAGCCTAGGATGATGCCAAGGTCAAACCTGGCAGCCAAGGGATCTGTTTATGTCCATGTTAACGTGGCGCAATGTACAAAAAATGCTGACAAAATTGGGACTGGCCATTTGACTACAAACAGGACTTTGTGTAAGAGGAGCCAGAGCAGAGGACTGTATTACCATCTGGCTGAAGACATAATGCCTCAGTGTATTTTGACATCGAGTGTGTGAATCCCACAGCAGAATGTAGCTCAGATTCCCCATCTAATGCCCACTGTTTCTGATTGCAATCTGCACATCAACAGTAGCCCGAAGCTAGAGAATGATGTCAGTTTAGGCAAAATGAAATGAAACAAAAACAAATTCCCTCCGAAGCAACAATTGGGCTTTAGCGGTTGAATATTTAAACACAGGGCAATCTGCAACACAGATCACACTCTTATCCTGTGGCTAATGAGAATAAGAATTTGGGGAGTTTGCCTCCTGAGCGGCTAATGCGCCTGGAACACGCCAATACTTCCTGGGAACACCTTTCACCAGGGCACCAAGTTGGGGCAACCTTGCTTTCCTTCTTGTCTTGAATATTCAGGGGGCTCTAAGATCCAGGAAACCTGTTTCCCACGTGGGTTGCTTACTGTAGCAATTAACAAAAGAGCAGTCAGTAAACAAAACAAAAACCCCAGAGAGAGACTGGACTATGCATGCATGTCTATGTGAAACCACCGGTTCACCTTGGCCCAACCCGTCAACTATTGCGAAACAGCAATATTTTTTGTTTTGTGTTGGAAATGGCGATGAATCAGAACATCCTATTTTTTCATATCGTTAACAACCCAAGGACCTGTGAAAGAACAGCATGTACCTTTTTTCGGCACCTCATTTATACCTTAGATTCCAGCCATGGTAAACCTCTCAAATGGGCCCTAAAAGCTGTATTTTCTCTCTCAATTTTGACCTTTGCACAAACTGTGACCTCTGCCTTAAATTATTCGGCACTGTCCTCACCCCCCCCCCCCCCCCGTTAATCTCCTGTGTTCTGTGTGAACTGACCTGGGTATTGCCTCCTTCAGGAAGCCTTCTTTGATTTTCCTAAACTGCTCAGGAGCTCTCTTCTGTATTCCTGCACAGCATTTTAATAGTCTGTCTACCCCCCTACATTGTAACCTCTCTGTGCCTAGAGCACACATCTTTATCTGTGTTTCTGGAAGGGCAGTGGTAGACTCAGACTCAATAGTCATTAAATATTTTTAAATAATCACATGCATGAATGAATTCAACATATACTGACAGAGCACCTATTATGTGTCATGCATTGTTCTCTATGCTAGATTAACATTAGTGACCAAAAGACACCGACTAAAACGGCTGCCCTCAAGCCAGGCCTTCCTGAGAAAGGACATAGAGAACTCTGCAGGGCGATGGATGGCTGTGTTCCCCATGGTGCCGAGGTGTGGATGACATGGACAGATCCACCTGACACTGTATAGCTAAGACTTGCGCATTTCAATATGCAAAATGTACCTCACAAAAGAAGGACTTTTTAAAAATAACAAGAGAATAAAGATGAAACGACAGAATACTGGTAACCGCTGGGCCTGGTACAAGGTACAGGAAGCTGGTATATTTTGCTCTTTATAGATGTTTGAAACTTCCCAAAATAAAGGCTAAAAAAAGTTCTGCATTTATGTGAATATTAATGATTCTTATAAATATTAACAAATTAATATTAATAACTATTAACGAATAACAGACCCCCTTTGGCATTACTACAGGTTTTGAACTCGGAACAGAAGGCAAGGAAGAGAAATGAACAGTTATAGGTCACTTCCGATGACGCACCAGGTACTTTATAGCAGTTTTCTCGTTTAAGCCTCATAATCACTTTGAGACATTTTTACCCCCATTTATAGATAAGAAAACTGAGGCTTGGAAAGGTTACACAATTTGCCAGCTAAGTAAAACAGCCAGGATTTGAACCTCAGTCTGTCGGACCCCCAGCCTCTTCCCAGCCGTGGTTCCCACACCCTTTGTCACTGCAACAAGCCCAGAGGCCAGGACTCCAGCTTGGGCCTGAGGTGGGAGTGGAAACATCTGAAGAAGCCCAGGAATCACCACCAGTCACAACAGGCACCACTCTGATGCCTCTTGGCCTAGGATTGTATCTGCAACAATTAAATTATGAAAACTTCAAGGTACAATAATTAAACCCCAGAATTGTTCCCATACCATTGGCAATAGCTCTGGTATCACATTTCTCTGTGATAATAGGCAATATTTTCATTCTCAGTCCTAAGAGGCCTGGGCGGGTCTCCGCCCACACTCCCGTCTCCTGGTGCCCACACGGATGTGGTAACAGTTTGGTACAGAGTCCAAGTTGGGCTTCGGTGGAAGTCGTCAATGGGGTCCCGCTATAAGTGGGGATCTCTCCATTAGGGCTGTGCGACACAGTCAACCTCAGAGATGCCAAGGATGCCGATGAGTCCAGGAATCGAGGCCACCTTGTGCATGTCCCTTTCCTGGCCATGGTGTCCCTTTGACAGATGTCAGACTGTCATCACTAGAGATGGGCCCATTATGGACTTGAAACGCTGCTGTCGTTTCCAAATGCAGCTTCTCCCAGCCAGAAACACACACGGTGCTCAGGCACGTGCCAAATGTGTGGAAATATGGGCAGATTCCCTGCTGTTCACAGCACTAATGATCTAATCCCCAGCACAGGCCACGGCTGCCGTCCAAACGCACCTTCCTTTAGGGCCCATTCGGTGCAAAATAAAAACTCTCACCACAGTTATCAATTTATATTATAATTCCTGTTTATACTGTTGAATTTTCACCCATCTGTACTCTGCTGCCTTCATCTAAACTAAATGGTCCTAAAAACACTCTATCAAGTAAGTGCTTTATGCCAGTCAGGAGCGGGGAGATGAGGTACTGGAAAAGTAGCTTGCTATCCAGTCCAGAAAGTTAATTACTAACATAATCATCAAAACCTTTTCTTTCTCAGGGTTAAGTCAAGCATCTCTGTGGGAAGGCTGTCTTTTTGGTTTGTTTGTTCTCCAGCTGACATGCACTTAGCTCTTAAGGACAATGCATTTTTGGACTTTTCAAAGCCAAAACACAAATATTTAAGTATCTAGTCTGTCTACTAAATATTCCCTCAATCATAGGATCTAAAAATAAAACAAAGTCATAAAACCAATTTACCCCATCACCCCAGACTCTCTGTACTCACGGCTGCCTCTACATAACTTCTTCTACAGCAGGTAAAACAAAGTTAATGCTACTTTTTTCCCTATAAAATGTCTCAGGCTCCTGATATGTTACTATTTCCTCTTAGGGCTTTGGATGGATCATTTCTTCTCCAAGAAATCTCACATTCAGCTTCGATGGGGCTGTTCACTAGCACAGAAAGAAAGAATTAAGCTGCAGATCCTCAGACCTGAAGCTGCTCCAATTGCCGAACAGGAAAGAAGTTTGTCTATACTGTCCGAAGGCAGAACTCAGGGTCTAGAAATACAGGTAAAATCTGATGCAATAAAAGGGAGCATTATAGACTGAAAGTTACAGCTTTTCAAGAAAACCGAGTTCCCATCAGGACTTAGTCTGTAATGACCTCATGACCTCGAGAGGGAACTTTACTACGCTGCCAGTGTTAGGTTCATGCCTGAATGGAATGATAATCTTGAAACCATCTAATATGGACATCTAGACTATGGGGCCTTGTGAATGACTTGTGAGACACAGGGAACCCACCCTAGTCCCCTCCAGTTAGAGACTTACCCTTGGCCGCTGCAACTTGCCTGGAATCTCATAGAGAACTGGAATATGTCTATTGGAAATCTTATTTTCTCACTAACTACAGTTTAAAAAATGAACAGTTTCCAGCCTGGCTCGAATGAGCTCCCATCAATTTTACCCACCACCACATTCTAGCACCTTTGATAACTAATTAAGCTCATGTGGTGTTTTCCCTCCCCAGACCGCCTTTTGCAGCTCTGGAACGGAGAGCACCAAATTAGGCCCATCTGTCTAAATGGGGAGAAGTTCATTACCCCAACACCAGGCAAGCTTCCTTTCCCACCTAGAAGCTGCCTTCTGAGGTTCCCAAACACCGTGGGATGATGACGGTAACCCTAACTCTTAACCAGGTAGAATTCCGGGGAGAGCAGTTCAGTGTCGTATTAAGGATCATCTACCAATTCTGGCCTTCATTTCCTTGTACTGTGAAATATCCGAGGCCACAAAGTATGCTACCAGACTGTAAGTCAAGGTCAAACTTGCAACATTCAAGAGTTCAGTGCAGTATTTAAGTTCTGCTACAATCTTGCCTAAAGGAAAGTCTTTTTTCATTAACTATGCCCCAACAGGAGAGCCTAATTAATTTTAACGAAGCAGAGGAGTCTTTTTGCCACACGGCATTACTTTCTTTAAAGGAAAGAAATAAAGTAACCCTGCAGTTCACACAAGCCAGGAGGAAGGAAAGTTATAGGAAAGAAGCCGTTGGCAACAAAGACGCCCACGTGTCTGCCTGGGCCACGGTGTCAGGCTCCCAGCTGCCCCCAACTGATGCTTCTCAAGCTTCAATTGGCTCTATTATACCAACTCCCACCCCTGCCAACTTCTAAGTCAGTGAGCGAAAAAGAATCAATAATTATTTGACAGTCATGATATAATGTTACTCCTGACCCAAGTTAAGAAAAGAAATTAAAGCGCATAAGAAGGCCAACCTCTTACTCGGGTGGAAGTGGATCATGTCTGCTTATAGGATACACAGCAGGGAAGCCTAAACCACTTGTTGGGTCCCTTATGTAACAGGTCCTTTATAACATAAAATGAATTAATAAAAGAATGATCTGTTCCCAGTTTCTTACTGGTTTTTTTTATCCCAACTCTAAGTAGATTTATCAAAAACATTTTTTTAAAGGATTCCACTGAATTAGCAGTTTTCAAGCTTTTTTTTTTTAAGATTCACATTTCAAAGATCTATTTTAAAACACATCCACATAGTCCCCCAATATACATAAAAAGATGGTGAAAATGGAGGTGGTCCACATGAGAAGGCCATGATGGTTTAGCCTCTTTGTCTGTCTCCTGTTCCTGAAGTGGTCTTAAGGTCACCACAGCGAAACAAAACAATTTGAAAAGCATTGAACCAGGATGAATTCAAGTACAACATATATGGCAAATTTCAATTGGTAATGCAGAAGTTTCAGTAAGATACTTCATAATAAATGCACAGCATGGACATACTAGCACACACAGAGATTATCTACCTAGGGAGGACCTAAGCTGTTCGGTTACCATTCATCACATACAAGTTCAAATGCTCCACTAATCACACACATAAAAATCTTTGCAAACCAGCCAAACGGATTACACACACCTGAGTGAGAGACGAGACCGTAGTCATGAAAAATGGTGATTATAGAGGTCTTAATGACATGGAGGAACTATAATAAAATGTTATGGAAAAAAGCAAGAATTACATTGCTGATATGAAAATGCCCAGACAACCTCCGAGCAGATATCTGCTGAAGCACCAACGTGGTTATTGCTAGGAGGGAGATGAAGGTGGTTTCTTGATTCTTTAAATCTTATTTTGTTTCTAGAAGAACAGGCGGAGGAAGAGAAGGAAGGAAGGGAGGGAGGGAGGGGGGGAGGGGGGCAGGGGGAGGGGGGAGGGGGGAGGGGGAGGGAGGGACAAGACCAGCAGAAGGCCCACAGCGGGGTGCTGGGCGGGAGCAGGGGCAGGAGCACCTCCCAGCGCCGGGCACTCACCGCGTCCAGGTCCTGGGAAACCCGCCGTTTGCGCAGCTCCTCCATCCTTTCGCACACGTCGGAGAAGTAGGTATTGTAGTAATCTGCATACTGCTGCGCCAGGTCATCGATGTTGCCCAGGGAGCCGTCCTGAGGGTGAGGAGGGTGGGAGGAAGAGACAGGAAAATAACAAAGGCGGTCAGTCCACCTGCAAAAGCCGGGCGCCATGTCGTCTCCCCCTCCACAGTGTTTTCAGTAATAGCTGATGTTTACTAGCTGGTGAACATGTGTTTGGTAAAGCTTCACATGTGACATCTCCTAACGTCAGGACAGCCCCTGGGTACAGGACCCATTTCCTCACTTATAGAGGGACAAACGGTAGCTCAAAGAAGTTGAGCGACAGCCCCAGGACGGCAGGGCTAAAGAGAAAAGAGGCCAGGCCTCCGGCCTGGGACCGTGTGAGACCAAGGCCACAGTGAACCCACACCCCTGCCTGCTCAGCATGGCTAAGAAACCCCCAGGGAAGCCCCTTCAGCAGAGGCCCTGTGTCAGTACGAGGCTCCCTAAAGCCCAATCGGGCCCATGGCTGCATCAGAACCTCCTGAGCAACTTCTGTGAAATCCGATACCAGGACACCACTCCCCAAAATGCTGACTGGAACCCGAGAGAACGCTGCACCTGGGACAAACCTGAACCATCCTCTCCCTCCCTTGAGACCCTCAGAAAAGTGGAGTCATTCCCAAGTCCAGATGCAAAAGTACGCATTACAGTTTCACCTAATAAATGAGAAATCACATGTCTCTTTACTGAGGAAAGTGCCCAGAAGCTGCCCTGGAGCCCACACTGCTGAGTTCATGCCCAGCTCGCTGCCACTTGTGGGTCAGTGACCTTAGGCAGGTTCCTAAGCTCTGGCAACAGTAACTCTCTCACAGTGAGGAGCAATGCAGTAACATGAAACAGTTAGTTCTGGAGCAAAGGAAGTGCTCACAATCTATTCAGCTAACAACAGTCACTACAGGATAATGTTTCGGACTACAGTCTTCCTTCAGGGGAGCTGAATCCTAAATACAGTCTGAACACAAACATGTAGGATGACAGAAATGCTGCATCCATTTCTAAGTTATGCCATTTTTTCTAGCCACTCATTCATTCAGGGAAAGGTCTCCCGTCCCCCTTTTGACTTCCCAACGCGTCCTTTCTTTGGTATGAGTAAACGACTCTACCGAGACAACCAAAGAAAACAATTTTACCAAGACAACCAAGAAAATACAACTTTTGGGCAACCTGAAAGACACGCACTCCTTTACTATCTTATAGCCCTCTGGCCAGTCCCCTCGCATAATTATCGTTGGCACAACATGCACAGCGAAACGTGTCCGTTGCTGAGAAGCACGCTTAGATGCGATCGAGGTTTGGGGATTAAGAGCTCTCCAAAGGCCTCTGTGCAGAAGACCTCGAGGGCCGGGTTGGGAGGCCTGAGTCAGGGCAAGTTACCATCTCTGCCCCACTTCTGCATTCGCCAATTTTACAGAACTAAGCAGAGAAGCAGAAATTGAAAGCAATGAATTTTTAGAAAATATTCTTCCTTTCCCACCAGTAAAATGTTCTACGTTTGCAGGAATTGCCTCCAAGTCCCCAGGACAGAGCTAGGAATGAGAAGGGCTCTTAAAAAACCAGTGAGATATTTGGACAGGTCTGGGAAAAAGTCACTCCTTAACCGTCTGAGGGGAAGGCTGATGATGGACAGCATAGAGGTGGGAGCCCACCCTGCTCTTCACACGTTTACCGTCGAGTAAATTGGGAAATAACATCAGTCAGGGTGGAATCTGCGCGGAGCCTCTGAGGAAATCCACAGAGGAGACCAGCCTACCCTATCAGCCTTTGCTGTACTGTCTTCAGTCAAGGAAAATGCCCGAAAACAGAGTCACTCTTGGGAAAGAGGGAGCCAGGCCAGAAAATATGAACGTGAGGTTCCTGAAATATAGCATGATAAATCATGATCCTAAGGTTTGCCCTGACGCGCCTCAATTCAACAGCAGGCGCCACACGGGCCACCCCATGATAGATAATCTACAACCTCCCGACTGGCTTTCCTGTCTCCAGCACTCTGCCTAAATGCCACTGACCCGTCAAAGTGGCCTTTCAAAAGGGATCTGATAGGGTCTCTCTCCCCTGAGAATTGCCCAGGCCACCCCCATCCCCCATCCTACAAAATAAGCCTCAAGCTTACCAGCCTGGCCTCAGCTCCCTCCCCAACTCCGGCAGGTCCAGGGAGGAGCTGAGGTCTGCAGACTGGGGGGACCTGGGAGGACAGAAGGAGCCAGACAGCAACAAGCAGCCTCAAGGTGGCAGGTTCTCCCCCCACCCCCCCCCCAGGGTCCTCTCCCAGCTCACGCACCTCAGCTAACACCAGGAGAAGATCCTGGAAGAATCTTGAGCAAAGAGGGAAATTAACATCCATCCATCCATCCATCCATCCATCCATCCATCTATCTCTCATTTACAGGGGCACTAAGAGTTGTGTTCAAGCCAAGGCCCTCAATCTGGAATTCTGGCTTCTCTCAAAAATAACCAGACTTTCTATGAACTGTACAACTTATCACAACCCACCGTTTTCTTGGACTAAATTGAGGCCACTCCAAAAAAATGTTAAACATTTATGTAGCTTTGTTCCACTTATTCCCCCCCCACCACCCTTTTTCTCTCCTCTCTCAGATATCCTAGCAACACCTTCCAAAACAACTGTTCACTTAATTCCAAAGTTTCCAAGCTGTTGATCAAACTTTTTCCCCACTAGTGAAAAAGTTTAATTCCTCAGCCCTCACTCCCAATCACGTGAAACTGCCTGGTAATTTGGGGGCCTCAAAAATGTAACTGTTAGGGGAGTGGGTGAGGGGTGGAAGGGGTCAATGGGGAAAAAAAGGAGGCATCTGTACTATTTTGAATACAAAAATTTTTAAAATATATATATATGTTGCTCATGAGGAAGAAAGCAGCTGTTCAACTAACTCAGGCCAAAGACAGCAAACATCTTACACCTGCCTTCTGCTGCAATACTCCACACTTGGCGCTCAGCAAACGATAATTTAGAACAGGGTGGCTCAGCTGCCTCTATGTTTTCCCAAATTGCTCTCCAGATGTGCACTAAGTCCCCATAATTAGCACTTCCATCAGTCTTGATGATCTGAATGCCAAGAAAGGCAAAATAATTAATTTAAGTATGTTTTTTAAAAAGTAGGTCTTGTCTGCCACCCCCATTCCATCCACACTCTTTCGGGACTATCTGAAAACCTCTGCATCATTTATTTCTATCTTACATGTTCTTACTTGAGGTAGTACAGGCCTGTTTAGTAAAAATATTTACTTCTACAAAAAATGTTTGCAACATTAACCTGTAGGGAATTTAAATAATGCAGCTGTATTTCAATGGCACCACACCTAGTACACATCTTTTTGGATTGTAAAGTTCATGTCTGACTCAACACCCTACAAACGCTAATGTCTGGAGGCACTGGTGTTACAAAATAAACTTCTAACTATAGCAACTTTAAATCACCTCTAATTCCTTATAATAGATACAGTTCTTAAAACACTGAAATGGTCTCCTTTTGAACCTTTTTTTCCTTTCAGATTTCCTGCTCCAGGATTTATTACTTGCCTAATCTGTTTCACTTCTTCTTTGGGTCTCATGCATTAGAGGCTGAAGCAATATTTGTCCAAGTTCAGGAACAGGGGGAAAACTTTATTTCCTCAAAGTAATTTTCTTAAAGTAAATTGTGAAATTTTGTGCTACATTATTGTTTTGCAAGCGTTTCCCCACCCCTGTGTCCGTGTGTGTCACAGAGAGAGAGAGAGAGAGAGAGAGAGAGATATGAAAATTCAAGTTCTCCTTTCTTCTTATAGAGCCAGGTCACAGCATCCTTCCATATGACCCTCCAGTTCCCCAGTACAGACTTGAACTAAATCTATGGTCCCACGAAGCCACAGCGCACGTTTATACCAAACACCCATCTTTTACACACCAGAACAGAATCAGAGATAAGGGGCGCTGTACCAAACAGTTCAGACTGGGGGGCTGCTGTTCCAATGAAGGAGAAAAGAGGCAAAGCACTGTTCCCTCAACAACCGACTGAACGGCATTTCTCACACTTCCAGCCCAGTGTACTTCGGTCTCTGAAAAATGTGAAAACTAAAAGCACTGTGAGAACAGAGGCCTCATCTGTATCATGACTTCTGTGGTTTTTGTTTCTTCTTTCCCCAGATGTCATTTTTGGTTTAGAGCATCTTCACAGGCTTGGGGGAGGGGGGTGCGCTTCTCTGACACCGGGAGACACAATGTAATCTGTACTGTTGTATGCAGATTACATGCAAATACATGCAAATGAGCCTGTGGTCCTGCTACCTTAAGTGCTATGTATAAAGACACAACCTCAAGGGAAAACTCAGTGTGTTGCTCTAAATGCCCAAAGTTGAGACTCTTGGCTTACTTAGTGTGTCTCCACCCTTTCTGCCCATAATAGTAAGTACATATAGGACATATTTGATGTAATATAAATTATGTGTGATGTTTACACTGCTCAGCGTTGTTTGCGAGAGGGAGAGAGATAAATATTTAAGTCCTCTACAAGTTAAATCCACTAAAAGAGATCACTACAAGACAGTGAAACCTAACTGATTTCTTGACCGACTTCACGTTTTCATTCTTACTTAGCTTGTTTAAACATTCTGAGGTGATGAACACTTTCAGCAACCTTTTGAGTGACACTGCTACAGCCGTAAATAAGACTTCAGTTCTGGTCTCCTTGTTCAACCTCTTTGAATTCATGAGATGTCACTGTCTGCACCAGCTCTATCATCTTATGCTGCCCCATCGTTCTGGAGGAATCCACTGAATACATAATAATTGACCTCAAATAGTTTTCTCTGAAGTATCATTCCCACCATTTCTGCACATAGCTGAGCGGGAATACAGTTTGTCTCAGGAAAAAGTTTCTCACATGTAACAACCAAAAACATATTCTAAAGGGACAAATTAGGTCATGCTGGTGGGGAGAGGACCCTAGGGGCACACCCACAGGGCAGGTGGCTGGAGGGCGTCTTATTTCACATCTTCCACTACTTCTCTCCAAAACACCCAGAACTTGCCAAAGCCTATGTCTAATTATTGCTTTGGCAAATATGATCTTGGTGCCCATGAGGCCCGCTTTTATGCATCAGTGGTCTCCAGTTAACAGAATCCACTCCTGATAAAGGAAGGGCCTCACAGCAGGCAATACTGACCACTCCCTCCTTCCCAGCACCCTCAGCAACTGCTTCTCAGGCAGTGGTCTTCAGAGGTCTGGGAAAAAATACCAGAAAAAAACTAGGGTAGGGAATCTCTTAATATAGTATAATTATTTATGAATCTATTATATCTACTTACAACCATAAGCATTTATTAATATAAACTATGCCCATTTATAACTAGTACTACTAACTACATTAAAAACACATGCAAACATGGACATTTTAAAAACAAGTATAAATTTAAAGTTCTAAGTTCTTTCCTATTCCCAAATAGATAAGCAACTGCAGCGGTCTTCACCCTGCAGATCATAACTCATTAGGGCCATATGGGTCAAGGTCAGATCGGAGAAGCCCAACTGCTGTGGGTGACTGGCAGTTGGTGAAACAGTCCTACAGGCTGCTCCCTCTGTGTCCAGTATTGAGCATAAAGTCACGATAGGTTGGCCAGGCTGGCAGTTATGAAGGAAGCTGGACGTGAAAGAGCAAGAACAGAGCCCATGAGAACACTGGGACCATGAGGACAACTGGAACACACATCTATCTCTCATCACCTCCTACCCTGAAACCATGAGTGACCTACAAGAGGAGCTTGAGCTCCTCACCCTAGACCCGCGCACACACTCAGAAGATGAAGGTGAGCTGGCAGGGCCTGGCCTTGCTGTGGGTCTGGGCGCTGCCTCAAGCCAACCAGGTAAGCCGGCAGATCAGTGACACCATGTAGGAGCTGCCACAATGCCTAGCACCCTCCAACAACCTTCAGTCTAAAATATAGGGCTGCTGCTGATTCCTTTCTGGCTTCTCAGTGGACATGAGACTAAGCCATCGGGGTCTTAAGATAAATTTAGACATTTGAGAACAGCATTTGTTTAAACAACATTGCACAGCATAGAACAGCACAAACAATGCAGGTAATGTTGGTGGTTTATATCCCAAGAAGAAAGGATACAGATGCTCCTCTATTTACAGTGGGGTTCCATCCCAATAAACCCATCCTCAGTTGGAAATACTACAAGCATTGAATACATCTAACCTACCAACATCATAGCTTAGCCTGGCCCACCTTAAACATGCTCAGAACACTGACATTAGCCTACAGTTGGGCAATTATCTTGAGATTCATTTTAGGGTAACTGCCTGCTTCTTCTCAACAGAAGCAGGAGACATAGGGCAAGTGATCAAGGCTATAAAATTATGCTCTTAAATCATCAACACCTAATGGAATATTACATTAATTCAGATAACATAAACTCAACACCCATAACATTTCAAATACTGTGCTAGGTGCTAAGTATACAATATAAAAATCAAGAAACATGAATGCTTATTATTACTGGACAGAAAAGCAAAGTATGGTCTGTAGTTTATTTTAATGTAGTCATGGGGTTAAGTCATGGAAACTTGTTGAAGGGATTTACTAAACTGTGTGCTTGGCATACACAGAAGGGATTTACTAAACTGTGCATTTAGAGGTCTTTTTTGAATTAAAGGCTCTGAAAGATCCAATTTGCTGGGCTATCAATGTCTCAAAAAGACATTTCACAGGAACCCTAAAGAATCTTGAAAATCCAGGGTAAAAGAATGGAACATTGACAATTGGTTCTAAAAAGTTCAAGTCCAGATTCCCACTCAAAACGCACATATGGATTTAGCAGATGGCCATTAGAGACTGAACTCACTTCTCACTTCCAAACTGCCCAGAGCTTAACAGAACCACAGATCTGCAAGGAACAGCAGAACAAGCTGGTTGGGTGGGAATGAAGTTACAATTTCAGACCAAATTCAGAGATTTTGATGAGTATGAATCACACTTGTACTTTCTCTGGCTGCTTTGGGCATGTAGTCCTGGGTGTACAGACATTCTCAAGCATTTGACCAATAAAGATCTGACTGGGGGGGGGGTAAAGTGATCTATAATATTCTTTGGCATTTGGAAATGAATATATTGATCTCAGAACAATCCTGAAATCCCTGGGTATAGTGTTAAAGCTTGTACAATATATGAGTTGGTGTGTTAAGGAAATTCTACTCTACCACAGCTGAGCAGGGGTTTAGGAGGTGCGATAGATAACACTAGGCGTCAGGACTGTAATGACCAGTGGATTTCCTCAGGCCATCCCAAGGGCAGTACAACTGCTGCGTGAGACAAGGAAGTCCTGGTGTCCTGATCAAAACTGACAAGATTCATGCCTATGACCATTCACTGTTTAGTGCTGATTAAATTCTTTCTTGGGGATGTTGCCAAAATGCCACATTTTTAAGAACTGGCAGGTAATACCTAAACAGTGTTACCAATAAAAATTCACATGACTGCCCTAGCCAGTCTTGCTCAGTGGTTAGAGCGTCGGACTGCAGACTGAAGGGTCCAGGGTTTGATTTCCACCAGGGCAGGTACTTCGGTTGCATGCTCGATCCCAGGCCCTAGTCAGGGAGTATGCAGGAGGCAATCAATCAAAGTGTCTTTCTCACATCAATGTTTCTCTCTCCCTTTCTCTCTCTCTGAAAAGCAATAAAAAAATATCTTCGGGTGAGGATTTAAAAATTAAAATTAAAAATAAAATTCACATGACGTACACACCTGAGGATACTGATCACATGGCCCAGTACTGAAAAAGTTGGATACCCCCGAAATTATACTTTGATAACTCTCAGAACTTTCTGCACCTCCTTAGCTGCATACAAATGCCTATGTCTACTCTTCCTAGACAGTCAGTCTGAACTCTCCATCCCCACCAAACTTTTATGCTGGATCCCAGTACTCCAGAGATCACCATCAATCAGTTTCAATCATGCCAGACTCTCGGAGTCATTTCCTTATCCCCAAAGAGGTCACCAAGCCTAATATGGCTTATTATAATGTGTCATAAATCTACGATTATAACATTCTTCTCCAGTATCTCCCTGTCTCAGGTCTGTCCATCCTAATCCTAGCAGTGTTTCCAGCTACTGACAAAGCTTCCCAGCTCTTCACCCTCTCTCCAATCCCATCTCATTTACAACCCGCTCTATAGCCCATGCCCACTGTAACTTGTAAAATATAAATCTTGAAAACTATAAATGTCTCCAAGTGAAGATTTGACAAAGTTGGTCTGTTGCCTGCAATACTAGAGCCCTTTTATCTGAACTGTCTGCCTTTCTGACTCTCTCCCATGGCTCCACCTCCCCCAGCCACGCACTAGTTCTGGGGAGGTCAAACCACCACATGCAGTACTATAGTATCCCCATGACCCATGCTGTTTCTTCTGATACCAACACCCTTCTTTCACCCTACTGACTCACAGATCTTCCCAGGATATCAGTCTAAATCGTACGTTCCCCATACAAATGGAATGACCTAAGGTCTTCATTGCTTCAAGGTGATGGGCGCAGGGAAGAAAAGTGGGTGCAGGACAGATGATACAAAATCAACCATGATTGAGAATTGTAGTGCTGGGACACGGGTTCTTTAAAATATTCTCTCTACTTTTGTACTATTTGAAATTTTCTAATTTAAGACATTTTTAAGAAGTGACTTTTGCTTATTTACATCGTTGTTGTCCCCAGGAAACTTTAAAGTTGGAGCTGGGTCTTACTCATTTTTGCCAGCTCAGCACCTGACACCATCCTGAAATTCCTGACACTTAGCAATTACCTGAGAAATATCTATCAATGCGTTAACGAAGGAATAATGAAATATAGTTATAAGTGGAAGTCGTAGAGCTGATCTCTCCCCTTCCTGAGGGAGCCACAGCATTAATTCGGTAATGATGCAGTGACATACACCCACCAACCAGCTTTCTCACATCTAACAGTGAGCTTTACAGCCCCGGTCTGTCTCCACCAACCTTACAACAGTAATTCAGACCACTGGGTGAGACACCCAGGCACAAAATACATCATTAGGAACAATACATGAAGAGCTGGGTTAGAGGGTGGGGAATAGGTGTCCGGGGAAAAGGGCCAACAAATGTAGTTCCTCTGAGTCAGGAGACAGCCCAGCCTGTTTCCAGAGGAGTAGCTGCTAGAAGTGGCTGAAAGGTCAGTGCAGAGGTGCGGCAGGTAGGACAGGGGGCGGGGGAAGAGAAGGGAACCAGGGCTGAGGTTTCTTCTGTACAGAACTTACTGATTTTTAACTGTTTCCACTTAATGCTGATAATTCTTAACATGTGGTGGGTCACAGATCTTGTTGGGATCCAATGTAAGTTTCTTGCACCAAAAAAATTAAAGGGAAAGCTCCTTGGTGCAATGGGCTTAAGGTAGCTAAAGTCTCACATTCTCCTCGCATCCTGACGGAAAAAGCAATTAAGTGTTTTGAAACAAAGGCAGACTCATATAAAAAGTCACAGAGTACACCAGGAACTCACCTGGTTGAATCCTGTGTTCAACTGCCATGGAGGAGACGATTAGGAAACCACACCCGGGCACAACTGGTTTGGGTGTTGTCAGAGAGCAAACACTGGAGCAATGCTGTGGCCACAGAAACATGCATATTCCCTTTACGGGAATGAGCGACAATGAGCTGCAGGGAAACCTGTTTGTCCCTATTTACTGGACACTGTGTAAGGTCCTTCATTCATGTGACACCACCTGGGCGGTTTCTTTCCAAAGTCAGGAAGAAACCAGTTCACCCAGTGCCCTGGAAAAACACTAAGCGATTCCAAAACATCTCTTTGTTACATACCTAACCCTCCTTGAACATATTTCATGACTTAGCTTCTGACATTTGGTCTTGTGACCGACTCCTGGGTCTCTAGGTCACTCACACAATAGCCATCAGCGCACTAAGCACTGCCTGGAGGGACCCAGAGGCCACTTGCACATGTGGGGTGAACTGGGAAAACCCGTTGGCTCCATCCTGTACCACACTCAGAGCTAGTGTCAGATTTAGGAAAATCAGATCTAGAGAATGCCCGTCCCACAAAATTGCTCTTCTTGTTCCAGGTACAAACGTTGAGTCTTCTCTGTTTCTGTATCTACATATCTGTCCACCTACGGATGTAACCATATAGAATATTATACAGGACATGATGGCCATACTTTTATTTCAATTTCTTTGGGAAGAAAAGTTCTTTCCTAACTACATCATTTCCCCTCAAGATGATCTCAATTTTCATCATAAAAGCCTTTCACGTTTGCCAAGAATATAATGTGAAAGTGCTCGGAAGAAGACCCTAAGCACATGGCTCTGCTCTTACTCATCGATTAAAAACATCTTGGAAGTGGAGAGTGGAGACTGTCTGCTGTGTACCACATTCTATACAGGGTCACAGTCATCTTACATCTAAGGAAACAACAGCAACAATCTAAGAAGAATTCCTGTCATTCTACTGAGCCAATTATCACTGAGACAATCAGGATAAAAATACTCATTTTTCCAATGTGCTCAGGAGCTTAGAATTCAGTAACATCACCACTGGCTTTTTCACAACATCTAATGTTTCACTATCTAATATATACTTTCTGGAAGAGCAATTCACTTCATCGAATAATTAACATTTTTATCTATTCATCAGCCAAATCTCGGTTCTTTTAACAGTTTTACAGGACAGTGTTTGCTTGGACATTATCCCCTTCTTCCTACCCATGGACTTGGATCTCCAATGAAACAATCTCATTAAAGGAAATGAATTAAAAACATGTCTACCACCCACCCAGGCTTTCTTATGTTTCTCAATTGCTCTGAATAAAAGGGCAATTTCACTTTTTTCTCTGTGATGTGACTAGAACAAAGTTTTATTTTAATTGCTTGCCACATTGTGGGGTGAGAGCCTACAAATAAAATTAAATGGACTATCAAGCCTCTTAAAGGGCCACCTAGGGTGTTGGTTTTGTTTTGGTTTATTTTTAATGCTGATTCTGTCAGGATGGGCCCTGTTTTTCCATTCGCGAAGCACTGCAATTCAACAACTCTACTTGATACGAGAAAATCAAATACTGAGCTGCCTCCTGTGCAGTCTCTAAATACAGCAGTCCTCTTAGGAACTAAGGCAAACCCTGTCCCTCCGCTCAGAAGCCTTCCTCAGGCTCCGCTCTCAGAGTGCAGGCCACAGTCCCCGCACGACCTGAAAGGCCCATCGCATCCCTGCACACACACTGGCTGCCTTGTTGCTCCCCTAACACTCCAAACCCACCAACCTCGCCTGGCCTTTGAACTTGCTCCTTCCCTGCCCAAATGCCCCCCCCCCCCCCATCAGCCCATCTGCTGCAGAGGTTACTCAAACACACTCTTCTCAAGGGACGTCCTAGCTAACATCACACCCTCCCTCTCCAGCACACACAATCTCCAAACCCACCCTCCGCCTTCTCTTTCTCCTTACCACTTCGCACCATTTAAACGAGTTTGCATATTACTCGTGTCTTTTTCAGTCTCCCTCTTCCAACTGAAACATACGGTCCATAAGGACAGAGATATTTTTAAGTTTTGTCCACTTCTGAGTGCTTAGGACAGTGCCTACAAGGCTCAATATAAGTTTATGAATGAATGAATGAAAGAAATAAAACATTCAATCAACAAGCGCTGTGCCAGGCACTATGTTCAGGCTGTTTGGGAGCTGAATATAAACTCTTTATATACTGCTTATGTTTGGATTTATTTTCCTCTAAGTAACAGATCTACTCCTCAGTCCTCAGACTTAAAAGTAACCGGCAAGTTTTAACTTCTAAAACACCCATGACTTCATCATACTTTGAAAAGCCAGTGTTAACTATGCTGGTGCCTTTCGTATGTGTATCATCCTGTTCTCTGTATGATTTCAAAAGGAACAAATGGAACATATAGTTCAAGGTGTTAATTACATAAGCTTATTAAAAACAAACTCCTAAGAGGTGTCGGTTCTAACACTTAGCACTTTTATGTTTACCTAGTTTATTAGTTTTATAAATGTGAGAAAGTCAAAGGTAGTAAGCATCATGTTGCAAAACAGCCACTACCAAAAGAAAATGATTTCACTCCATAGACAAGCCTTTATAAAGAACTGGCTCTAGTCTGCATGTCTGAGAGGGAAAGAACATGGCAGTGGAAACAGGTTTTTACATGACAGTGTTTCTGAATTCACAGTAGGATGATGTTGTGCTTTCTTATGTAATTTGCAGTTACGTAATTTGCAATTTAAACATTTTCACATAATAGGAAAAGAAGTATTTGCAGTGTTCGCATTTGTAAAAATGCGTGCAGGCTATTTCAAGGCATTCTGCATATCCACATCATAAATGATCTAGCTTGATAACTGCAAGTAATCTGTCTGTATTGCATTTAGAAAGAGCTGTGAACAGGGACTAGTGGGGAAAACTGGTTCTGTTAATGAATATCCCAGACTAAGGCCTGACCTCCAAAGGCAAACCAGGCCATAAATACAGGAAATAAAGACTCTCAAAAGGCCATTCAAAGTAACAGTTCTCCACCTGCAGGTGCTTCACCCCCAGCCTGGATCCCAGAAGGCAGGTGTGTTGGGAAGCAAGGTAAGTAGAAGGCTCTGCGCCCACTCGCCGTCCCTTACTTTGCCAGCACCATGAACTCACACGCGTCCCGGCTCTGTGCCTGGACTGAGACCAGGTCTTGTCTCCACCTCTCTACAGACAAGCGTGGCCACAGAAGCTTTACATGACTTAAAGACAAAAATGCAGAAAATTTAATTTTCCATAGATGTAATTAAGAAAATGTCTAAAAAGTTAAGGCAATTAATTCCAACCTCACTTTTTTTTCCCTAAACATTAGCCCACTGACCTTAGGCTCATCTCTCCCATCCCTATCTGTGGCATCAAACCATTAATAGGTATAAGAAAATGGAGAAAGAAAGGGAATTAGCCATTCTTAAAAAATCTAGTTCCATGAAGCAGATATTCTGACAGCAACACTCAAGGAGATAACCAAGGCAAAGATACTAAACACAAGGCAGTTGGCAATATGCTTCTTGCCGACTATCTTTAAATATCCAGTGACAGTTAATCACCTACTTGTTCCTCAGAATTGGATTGGATTTGGTCTATATTCCACAGTTTGTTAATAAAAGATGTCCAGATACACTGAAAAGACCACAGAATACTTGTCTAGAAGGGGACATTTGAGAGGTCGCTTGATCTATCCTTACACCCCCTTCCTCACCTCCACCTTCCATCTACAAAAGAGCAAGCTGTTATTTGTTATTAAATTATTTTACCTAATTTTGGTAAAGGTTTTTCTTTTGGTTTTGTTTGAGTGTATTTCCCATTTTGGCCAAGGATGAAGGGGAACCAGTAAGGTGCAACGTTTAAGATTCCAGGCTCACCCAGCCAGTGTGGCTCAGCGGTTGAGCATCAAACCATGAACCAGGAGATGGCGGTTCGATTCCCAGTCAAGGCACATGCCTAGGTTATGGGCTCCATCCCCAGTAGGGGGTGTGCAGGAGGCAGCTGATCAATGACTCTCTTTTCACAGATGGTTTTATCTCTCTCTCCCTCTCCCTTCCTCTCTCTGAAATCAATAAAAACATATTTAAAAAAAAAAGGTTCCAGGCTCTCACTTCAAAACAGCAAGTTATTAAATTTTTTTGTGCCTCAGAGAGAAAGGTGTCTGCCCATAGGACTATGCTGCCAAATAAATGAGATAATCCGTGTAGTGCACTCAAAACAGCAACTCAATAAATAAATACTCTTATCGGTAACAACCTCCACTGCTGCTGCCAAGCCCAGAGGGCCTAGCTTTAAGTATTTTACTGCATCATAATGAAATCACCTTTGCCCAGGTAGAAACAGTTTCAAAGTGTGAAGTAGAACGACTACAGATAAAAAACAGTATGTGGAAGCCACAATAAAACCAGCTTCGAAAACAGCCTTTTCCTCTTTGTAGCAGAGAGGTGTATCTAAGGGCAGCTTCCTCCTAGGCTCTCTACTCCCCCAACCATCACGCAATTGCTCTACCTTGAATGGGTTTATTCCTGGTTGTCTCACACGTGCACGTCCAGGTTGTCTTCCCAACACGTATTAGCTATGCCAGGCCATCATCACCTTTATCTTCTTACGATGCCCTGCAGCTGTAACTCTGGAGTGCCCATCAAAAGACAGCACAGGAAGGCATTTACTAAAAACTCAATGACTGAATGAATCCCTACCCCCAGGCTAGGAGACTACATGCTGCTTCTTACATCACATGGGTGCCTTTAAAAGAATTGGCTTTTGTTCCATTTGATTAAGTTTGTAAAATAAGCTAAAATTAGAAATTGGGGTGTGTGTGTGTGTGTGTGTGTGTTGGAGAGGTTGTTAGAATTAGAGTTAGGGGAGAAATTAACATGTATTGAGCATCTATATACCTGTATTATATGTCAAGTATTCTCATATGTTATTTCACTTGAAACTTACAATACTTAAAAAACTAGGTATTACTAACTGTGGAATACCAATGAGGGCATAGACACTCAGGGAGGTGACAGACATGTCCACTGTCACATAGCTAATAAAAAGCAGACCCAGGCATCAAATCCACACCTGTCTACTCCAAAACCTAACTTTATCACCTCAGAAACAAAGGCTTACATCAGCTGGGTATAAAACAAAACTTAGCTGATTTTACTACTTATTTAAATTATAAAGCCATCTGCTTCGGCCTTCCACAGAAAGTAGCGCCCCCCCCCCCTTATATTTTTTATTTATTTTTAAATAAAAGTGCATGTTAGGTAAGAGTACTCCCAAGCTGCATAGGTGTACAGTTAAATAATTCACTCAACTGCGTAAGAGGAAACATATGTCTGGGTGCTTGGCCAAGCCAAACAACTGGCACATCATCTGATTGATCCATCTCTCTTCTTGATGCCAGGCTCACAGCTGACCCAGCAGTGGCCCTGTGGGAAAAGCTGGAACTTAGAAATGCTGACACAGGTGCTCTGGGGGTCCCTGAGGGGCACACTTCCCTTGAGCTTAACCCAGTCTTGCATGAGAGAGCATGAAATGGGAAACAGGGGCCAGGTACAAGGGGGCAGAAACCCATCTATCCCAATCCCACCCCTCCAATGTGGGGCAGAATTGGCCTTGAAACTTACAGACTAGAAAGGGTAGGCCCAGAATCATATCCAAGCTTGATCTCAGTGCAGCTCCCAGAAGGAAAAGGGGGCTGTGTGTCATCACATCCTGCTTAACCCTGGCCCACCCTCCACGGGACAGCTTCCTGAGGAAATCCTGCCAGCTCCAGAGAAACGGGTTGCTCAGCTGAGGATATAATCAGAAGCAGCGTCCTTTGCTCTGTTCCCTGCACACCTGAGCGGGTGTCTGCTGAACAATTTTTTGGCAGCAGCAGAACTCAAAGGCTGGGCTGGGTGAAGGCCCAGATGCCTAGCATTTAAGAGTCAAGAATGTGCATGATTAGACTCAACTGCGAATTGCTGTAGGACTGAAGTGTGCTTGGCTAAGCGTTCAGCTTAAGAAAGTCTAACGGCAATAAATAGCAGGAAGACACACAGAGCTCTTCGGGCGTGTTCCCTAGACAAGATCAAAGTGCTTTACAGCCCAGAACTAGTCTACTCAGGGCGAACCCACTGGCTAGAGATGAAATTCCACAGTCAGACCATGTTCCCTGGGGCCGCCTCTGGATTTATCAGGTTGCCTGGCATGTGGCAGACACTCAATAAATGTTTATCGAATGAAGAATTTTTCTCTCTGAAGTTAAACACACACACACACACACACACACACACACACCCATTGGCTACAAACCCACACCAGCGTATACATGCACAACCAGAGCACTGCTCTAAAAACTGGGAAAGGAAAACAGAAAGAGTAGGAAGGATGCTGTCCCACCCCACCCCCACGGCTCACAACAACCCTATCCGTCCTCTCTCATACGTTTGTGCATGTTCTCAGATACTCTCCTTAGGGTCAGGGAGTCCCGTGGCCACTGGGGACCCATCCTCTTCTCAAGGGGCTTCTCAATGCAGCCCTTCTTTAACCCAAAACGTCAAACACAGGACCTTGATATACATTTTCTCCTATGGAATGTTAATAAACTCAGGCTCCTGGGAGTCTGATGGAATCCTGTTCATTATACTTGTGTAGAAAACCATCTCCCCTTTCTCGACCCTGCCCATTCTCCTGTCCAAGCATCTCAACAGGCAGTCACACAAAAGGAAGGGTGTCGCCAGATCCTGATGCTACCAGGCTGGACTGCATCCAGGACCTCAGGACCTGGCCAACGCAGACACTGCCACATCCCCAGGGGAGCAATGGCTCATCGGTCTCTTAGGAACGTGGAATACGAGTAATGTAAGAAAGATTTATGTACACAATGGAGTGCAGTGGCAACCAGTATGGGCTGTGACAACTGAGTTCCTGGGTTTATGTCTCACTCACAGCACCGTGTGGCCGTGGACAAACACTGAGCCTCGTTCAGCCTAATCTGTAAAATGATGACAGGTCCTAATCCCACTGCACAGGACTTCGTGATGAAAAGAAATAACCTGTGGATGGATTCAGCACAGTGCCTGTCATACAGTAAGCACTCAATAAATCTTGGCCAGTATTACTAAGCACCAAAATTTGAGAATTGTCTAAACAAAGCCCTAGGATGCCTGTTTTCTGTATAGTACTTTATTTTTAGGAACTCTGAAGTATTTGAGATTTGGAGGCATTTAATTAAGTCTGACACTGTTATCCCCCCAGTGGGCTTTTTAAACACAAAGCTTTGTTTAAACTTTTAGAATCACACTTTGAAGTACCAGAAGCTGCATGTGTGTTACTGTTTATACCAACTAGAGACATCAGCACAGGGAAGAGGCCCTTCCCTCTGTCATCAGCAGTCACGCGGCCTGCAGGGTTTGCTGCCTTCATCTCTGCAGTGAGGCCACAGTCACCACAGGGTCAGAGTTAGGGCCCGGTTTCCTCACAGGGCTCAGAACAGTCCTGTCTGCCCACTGGGGTCAGGGAGCGCTGGGGACGCCAGCCCAGTGCCTGCATCTTACAGAGTTGACTGCTCAGCTTTCAGTCACTACCTTTCTTGAGGGGAGCAATGAAGTTAACAAGAAATACATCTTATTCTAGAAGACAATACATTGTCATGCCACACAAAAGGGGTAGAGGGAACCCTGAAGGTCTTTCCTAATTGATCAAATGCCCTGGGAAATTTCAAGAAAACTGAGCAGACTGACTTGGGCTGCAAGTTAGCTGAAGAGGGTGCCCACATGAAGGCCGCTCATCTTTTCCACGTCCCCCTACCACGTTCCCATCACCCTCTCACCAGGGAGCCTCAGGCTCACTGAGATGCAAGCACAAAGCCATTTGTCTGCCTCCCTTCCTCCCTCCCTCCTCTCTCATATCATCCCACCATGAATTAGTTGTCAGATCCTACAATCTCTCAAATCCATTCCCTTCATTACCTTGGCACCCTCCCAGTCATCTTACTAGGAAACCTGCATCGCTGTAACTGAGGTGGCTCTGAGCCCATTACCTCTTCTCTACAGTACAGGCCACACTGACTCTTGCTTAAAATAAAGAGAGAACTGGGCCTCGGGCGCATTCCAGGAGAGGCGAGCATTCTGGTCCACTCAAGAGGCCTAGCTGCAAGCAGACGGGGGATATGGGCTGCATGATTAAAACTGTCCTGCTCTGCCCAACTCTGTGCCCTTCTGGACCTAATTAAATTTCCCAAGTGGACTTTCTTACAGGAAAGAGAATGCCGCAGTAGTCCAGTATGCTTGGCAGTTTTAAATTCTCACTATAAATTAGTTTAATGTCATTGGGATTATCTTGGCTTCCCACCCTACACTCCTAACCCGAAACAGTCTACCTAGATGACCAGGCAAAACAGTGTCATCCTCAGTTCTTTTCTGCTCTGCTAATAACCAGCGCAAATTCACAGGCTCTACCTCCGGAACCTACTCTGCATCTGTCCACTTCTCTCCAACTCCAGGACTACGACCTGGTCCAACCCACTACCACCTCACTGTGATTCCTACTTCACAACACTGCCAGTGATCCTCGAAAAATATGTTAACTGAAATACTCAATGACTGCCAATCATGCCTAAAATAAAACCCTGACTATGGCTGGTCATCTAGCCTGACCATCTCTGAGACACTCACTAGGCTATAACCATTTTGGCCTTATTTCTGTCCCTAGAATTTACCCAGTTCATCCCCTTTGAGACTGACATTTTCTCTGCTTCAAAAGTACTCTCCACCATGATACTCACTTGCTTGGCTCACTGTTAGCTCCTTCCTTGACCAGCCCATTCGAATCTAGCCTCTCAGGGAAATGGACCATACTAACTCAGTCCTCAAGGACTTGACAGTTTTGTAACAAAGAGACTCAGAAATATAAATTATACAGGACAACCAACAGCATCTTTGTAGGGAGCTCTGTGCCCCCAGTAAAAAAATAAAACTATAGTCAGAGTTCAATTCAACAACAAAAATAATGGCAAGCAGGCCTCCTACAAGTGAATGTCAAGTGAATGATAGAAATAGTAAGTGCTAAAGATATGCAGAGGAGAGAAACACTGATCTGCAACGTCAAGAGACCTACTTAAAAACAAACAAAAAACCAGTCCAAAATTATAAACCACAAGACAGCCAGGAACTTACCTGGTCAAAATGGGACAAAACACTTGGAGAAAATGATTCTGCTCATCACAGAACGTTCTTAATTTTGTAAAATTGGTATCCTTGACTTCATGTTTCATTTTTATTATTTTGCAATGGTTCTTGCTGTTAGAACTCTTAGGAACGGTGCTCACTCTATCCTTGCATTCAAGCTCCCCTGTCAGCGAGCCTGTCTATCTTAGGCAGAGCCACCAGCTGGAAATCACTCTCACCTTGACCTTCCATGGACAGAAATCTTCTTTTTGCCCTAACTATAGCAATTTCTGGTTTTCTGTTCTTCTTGAACATATATCATAAACTCTAAATACTCTCAGGACAGCCAACTTTTGCATTTTTACCTCCCACTCTACAACCTTTTTTACCCACTGCCCGGCTGGATCCCAAGTGACTGATTCCTCTGTCCTTTAAAGGGACTGCACTCCAGTCAACACATTCCCTGAACTTTTTGTGGCCACCTGGTATGTTTCCAAAGCAAGAGGTGGCAGCTGGGGGGCGTTTCTCAGAACTTTCAGGGCCCTTTTCCTTTGGGACAATGAATCACCTTCCTTTTCCATATCAACTTTAAAACTTTCCTTTGCCTCTGAAAACCAGAAGTTTCTTAATAAAGATGTCTGCTGGGCTGTGTAATAGTCTCCAAAAGGAAGTGATGAAGGTTTTGGCTTGAATCACGGCCTAGAGTAACCCTCAGCACTCCAGTAAGAGGTGATTTCTGCCTGCCCCAATCTTACATCACAGGGAAGATGCCTGTGGCATCTATACAACCTCAAAGACCGGGGGAGTCAAGTGGTACCAGGAGGGATCTCAAGTAGAGATTAACAGTTTCATCCAGGACCTCTATCACTCCTAACATAGTCCTTACTGGATTTGAAGGCTGAGAATTCAAAAGGTAAGGCAGAACAGCCCTGGGATTAGGGTTATCACCAATAACATTCGGGAAGGGGGGAACATATAGCCCCAACCCCTAAATCCCTTTGCCAGAGTCACTAAGCCCTGGCCCCACCAGCTTATCTGCTTCGCCTTAGACATCAGTTCAAGCAATCCAGCACCAATGGGACTTTTCTCTTCACACCCCCTCCCACCAACTCTGTCCTGGGCAGTGACTGAGATTGGAAGGGAAAGGGTGTTATTTTATTTTCACCTCCCAAAACTATAACAGTAATAATGGTGAGCAGAAGAAGGAAAAGCCATAGGCATTGGGCTGAGGCCTTATTTGGGTGGAAAGATGGGATACAATGCAATTTCTTCCCTTTCCCAAGTCTACTTCATTCCTCCTTGCATATACTCTAATAAATGTTGGACTTTCACCCCGGAAACTGACTGCCCTTCCCTCTACCTTTGTCTCCTGCTACTCTCTAAAGAGCACTTCTGAGAGGAACAGAGAATCTGCCTTGCTCATCCCTGGTGGAACCCACCCATATCCAACAAAGGCTTGTTAACTACGTATCTGTGATGACATGGTCATGGCCAGGTTCTTACTGAGGCCCACTGCTCATCTCTTCAATTTTCCTTTGCTGCTGGTCAAGGTGTTGGCCCAAGCAAAGTGCTAACACTGGAAAAAGTTCTGCTGTCTTTATTCTTCCCTCCTTTTCTCAACAGCTGCTCCCTTGTAGAAAGGAGATCACAAAATACCCACCTATATCAGTGTCCTAGAGTTACCATACAAAGTGCTACCACCACCTGGGTGGCCTAAAACAGAAATTTATTGTCTCACAAGTTCTAGAGGCTAGAAGTTCAAAATCAAGGTGTTACCAGGGCCATGCTCCCTCTGAAACCTGTAGGAAAAATCCTTCCCTGCCCTACCTCTTCCTAGCTTGTGGTGGTTTGCCAGCAATCTTTGGTGTTCCTTGGCTTATAGATGCATCATTCCAAACCTTCCTCTTCATATGGTTTTCTCTGTGTCTTCACACTGTCTTCCACTGATGTATGTCTGTGTCTATGTCCAAATTTCCCTATATTGGATTAAGGCCCACCCTAACAACCTCATCTCAACTTGATTAAATCTACAAAGACCCTACTTCCAAATAAGGTCTCTTTCTGAGATACTGGGGATTAAGACTTCAACATATCTTCTTTTGGGGGAAACAATTTAACCCATAACACCATGTCACAGAGTTACTGTGACAATGAAATGAGATAATGCATGGAAAGAACCCAGCACAGTGTTTGGCACATAGTACATGATAAATCAATAAATATCAGCTGCTATATTACTCTTCGTATTATTACTGAGTCATACAGGATTTCTGTCCCATAGCATGTTTGTTAAAAAGTCTTTATGGCAGTCAGGTTTCAAAGATGACTATTCCAACTATCACGCAAAAATATCCAAACTCCTTGGGAAAAGAAATAATTATGACGGTTGACTGGGTAGTAAATTGTAATGTTCTTTGTTCTATCCACTGAGCTCTGAAGCACCAAGAAAGAAGGAATGCAGAGCTGTGTAGGAATCAGTCAAGGAGGTCCTCCAAAGGATGTGCTGAATTTCTAAGGTCCTTTGGTTTGCAGGCAATAAATAAATAAATAGAGTCTGACCTGCACACTCTCCCTACATTACCACAAAAACATATGCTTATACATTTTTTAAAATAAAAGTCCATAAAGGATAGTAGATACACATAACATTAGAAAACCAGGAGGCAAAGAACCAATTAACTGACTGCTAATGGTCTAAAGAGGAGTGACTTAAATTTCAATAACAAAAAAAGGTGCTCACCCTTAGTTTTAAAAGATATTTCAGAGTTTGGCTACTATCTCCCTTGCTGTTCAGCAGTGACCATCGGTCACATCCAAGGCAATGCTGCAACCCCAGCATGTTTTTCTCAGCACGAGCAAAGCTTGTTTTGATTTGGACCTCATGGACAGCAGAAGGTAGTGTTACTACCCCCAGCCCTCACAAATTTTACTGTCATTTTCCTACACAAACAGCATTCCAAGCCCCATCAATCCTGGCTGCCAACTATATTGCATAATTTAGTACTTACTTATCTTGACCTAACTAGCCAATTCCGGGTGCATACCCATCTTGCTTTGGCTTGTTTGCTTGGTCTTTGGCTGATCTTCTGGAATCATCTGGAACCTACTGTCCTTGAGCAAGTCTTGCCCTAGATTTTCTTGTTTACACGTAGGGACTTGATACAGAACACCTCAAACGTGTCTGCGAGTCAGTCCACAGGTATGTAAACAATAGGTCTAGGCGTCCTTTAAAAAAAAAAATCTTGATTAAAAATAAAAAGCCCAGCCTAGTATTATAAAGCCAAACTGCTTTGCAGCTTGCAAACCTTTTTGACTGACAACAGGACAGTTTGCCTTTCCCAGCACTGGGGACATGGGCTTCCTGTTTTCCACAACAGAACAAACTGCAGGTCATGAGCACTAACGCTGTGCTGGTTTAGAATCTGTGACAAGCTGGCGACAGTGAGACACCAGATTATTTATGCTTTTCTCTGCCTCCTTGGAAGACGTGACCCTGCAAAGTCTTGAGTGTATGCCACAGTGACCCACACTATGGCATCCAAGGCCCTAGGGACCAGGCAGCCTGGGTAGAAAATGGGAAAACCCATACTGCAGGTCACTTTCTGGCTTTACCCCCAAACTCTGCTCAAAGTACATCAGAGCTCACATCCTTGTGAGTCTGGTCTACTTCGAAGGGCATTTGCAAACATTTGAAAAGACACAACTTCAGTGTTTCACCTATATTTCACATAAAATATGTCTTTAGAGGCCCCAAATTTGTCAAAAACACCCAGCAATTGTTGAATTACAGGGGTTGAAACATGGTCGATGAAGTGTGTGTGTTTGAAAAGAAAACCAGAAAACCCTAGCTCACTCACATGGCTAAAGAACAGTAGCTGCCAACAAGGCTGGCTTTCTGGTACCCTGAAGAGCATTAAACTGGTCAACATAGGTAAAGATGCTACTACGAAGCGCGAGGAATTACGCCAATGTCAAGGTTACCTTCTCATCTCGAGAGCAGCACTTCTTAAGAGTAAGGGACGTGATCTGCTGAAAATCTCTTGATGTTTCAGGGGTGTGTTAGTTCTGTTTGTCTCCCTCTCAGTTTCTACGGAAGCCTTCTGAAGACACAGCTGGGAACACGCAGCCCTTCAGTGACGAGCTCAAGGGTCCTCCCACAGGGAATGCCAACGCGGGGTTAGAGCTGACATTGTGTTCTGTCGAAACGGCACACACAGGGTGGGGCAAAAGTAGCTTTACAGTTTGTATGGAAAATAATACAATAATTAATAAATAATAATACAAGAATAAACTTTTCCATACTCACGACTGCAAACCTACTTTTGCCCCACCCTGTGCTTCTATGCTGAAGTTACATCACATGCATTTCACTCTATCGATCATGTATCGCTTATGACTCATTTGACACCTACTTTAACGCTCATCATGTATCCTCAATTTTGCAAGATCCCCATCCAGACAGATCACTAGCGCGCATCGGCGCGGTGACGCGCCTTCGGGAAGGCGTCCCTGGGCGCCTCGCGGGGGGTAAGCCTGACCCACAGGCCCACGCAGGGGCAGCAACGAGCTCGGCCCAGGAGGCTGTCCTCACGCCACGCGTCATGGGGAGTTTTCAATAAAACAAATTCATGATAAAATATGCTTTAAAAATGAAACATTGTCTCTTTCCAGCAGAAAATATTCATGGTCTTGCCCTGGCCTGTTGGCTCAGTGGTTAGAGTGTCGGCCTGCGGACCAAAGGGTCCGGGGTTCGATTCCAGCCACGGGCACGCACCCTGGGCAGCAGCAGGAGGCAACCACTTGATGTGTCTCTCACACGGATGTTTCCCTCTCTCCCTTTCTCTCTCTCCCCCCACCCGCTTCCACTCTCTCTGAAAAGAGCAATGGAAAAAATATCCTTGGGCGAGGGTTAAAATATATATATATTTTTTCATGGTCTTTATAGACTTCCCCAAAGATTTCAAATTCCTTCAGGTTTTCTTTAAATGCATAATGAAGTTATTCAAAAAATGAGCCAAGGATGTGGCAAATTTTTTTATGACAAGCTTACAGTTAGTTCTTCCTGAGACCAAAGCGAGTCCCATTTTCTACCACATTCATACTGAATGTGTTCGCAGGTTGCTTCGGGCTCCGGTAAAAACACCACCGTGCAAAGCCTTTATAAATTCTTGACTGGAGACTGAAGGCTCCTAATTAAGACGCAAAGATCCAGAAGGAATAATTTGCAACCCTGACAGCAACAGCGGTAAATTCAACGAGACTCTGGGAAAATATTGTACAAAAAAGATCAACATTCACGAGTCCAGCACTCAAAAACTAAAACCATTAGTTAAGTGGACGCTTTCAATATTTTACATGTTTCTAATAAGTCATGTAAAAAGACTTCATAATATGGCGCTATTTAGTCACAAAAGAACTGAAAATAGCAATCTGGACACGATTAAAACAGAAAATATGTTTTCATTATGAACATCTTCTTGCCTCCAGAAAACACTGCCTATTCACAAGTTCTACACACTCCCTCTTTTTAGTGTAAAGGATATTCTTAACACCCCCTTCCCAACATGCAATCTGAAGGTTAACACTTTGGAGCAATTTATGCATTTATTTTTAAGTTGTGTATTTTTAAATGGGCATTTAACATATATTAAATCAATAGTATCAATCCTAAATTCAACATGTAGAACCAGATCATCCCTCCAATTAAAGATGAAAATGAAGGGAAATTAATTCACATTCTAATTTAAGGAGATTCAATTATTAATAATTAATAGTAACAAACATTTATGATCTGCTTACCATATGCCATGCAGTTCCAGTGATCCAATTAATCCCACCAGATCCAATAATGCGGGCGGCTATCACCCTCGTTTTACAGATGAGGAAACCAGGCACAGAATGGTTAGGGAACGCACCCAGGTAACACATGTCCACTAAATGTGGAAGCCAGGTTTAAACTACCTCCTCTGCCCTTAACTACTCTAAAAGTGAGCTTTCAGTTTTCTAAGAGATGTTTATTCTTATCTTTCTTATGAAATTTACTGGGGTAACATTGTTTAATAAGATTACACAGGGTTCAAGTATATATTTCTAAGAAACATGATCTATATATTGCATTGTGTGCCCACCACCCAAAGTCAAATCATATATTTGGCCCCCTTTTCCCCTAACTACCTCCCCACCCCTCTTCCCTTTGGTAACCACCACACTGTTGTCTGTGTCTATGAGTTTCAGTTTTATGCCCCACGTATGAGTGAAATCACATGGTTCTTAGCTTTTTCGGACTTATTTCACTGAGCATAATATTCTCTAGGTCCATCCACGTTGTTGCAAATGGCAGTATTTCATCTTTTCTTCTGGCTGAGATGTATTGCACTGTGTGTGTATCTCCCACATCTTCTTTATCCAATCATCTATCAAAGGACACTTCAGTTGTATCCATGTCTTGGCCACCATGAATAACACTCAGTGAACATAAGAGTGCATATATCTTTGCAAATGTTTTCAAATTTTGGGGGTAAATACCCAGAAAAGTGATTGCTGGGTCATGTGGTAACTTTTTTTTTTTGAGGAACCGCCATACTGTTTTGCACAGTGGCTGTACCAGTTTACATTCCCACAAGCAGCAAATGCGGGTTCCTTTTCTCCACAACCTCTCCAACACTTGTTACTACCTGTCTTGTTGATAAAAGCCGCTCTAACAGGCGTGGGGTGGTATCTCATTGTAGTTTTAATTTGCATTTCCCAATAGCTAGTGAGGCTAAGCAGAGGACCTGAACAGACACTTCTCCCAAGAAGACATACCAATGACCAACAGACATGAAAAGGTGTTCAACTTCTCTAAGAGATGTTTAATTAATTTTTTTCTAATTCTTATTTATTAAGACTTCCTTTTTTAGAGCAGTTTACAGCAAAATTGAGGGGCAGGTACAGAGATTTCCCATATATCCCCCACTCCCACACATGCACAGCCTCCCCCATTCTCAATATCCCCCACTGTAACACTGATTTATAATAAGAAATATATCCTGGTCTTTTTTCCAGTCCTGACACAGGGCTCCTAAAACTCTTAGAATTTCTTGAGTGATAGGAGTATCTTTTTTGAACACACCTAAATTTGTGCTTTAAAGTGACATGGTGGGGCCCCTAGATAGGGATGGGATGTGGCTGGTCACCAGAGAGACCAAGGGATTAGAGCGTCTCAAACCCCCACCTCACCTCCAGGAAAGGGAGAAGGGCTGGAGACTGAGTTCAAACACCAAGGGCCAATAACTGAATCAACCATGCCTCCTTAAAACCCCAAGAGGCCAGTTCCGAGAGCTTCTGGGTTGTGGAGCACAGGGAGATGCGGGGAGAGCGGTGCCTCAGGTGACATGGACACTCTGCGCCCCTTCCCACATACCTCTCACCTTAATGCATCTCTTCCATCCGGCTGTTCCAGGAATGTAATAAGTAAACTGGCCATGCTAGTAATTAAATTGGTTTCCTGAGTTCCACAGGCCGCTGCAGCAAATTAATCGAACCCAAAGAGGGGGTTATGGGAACCCCCAACTTACAGCCAGTTGCTGAGGAGCATGGAGAACAACCTGGACTTGAGATTGGCACCTGAAGTGGGCGCAGACTTTGGGACTTAGCCCTTGGCCTGTGGGAAAGCTGGTCAATGTGTGCTGAGAACTGGAGGACCGCTTGGCAGTACTGAAAAGAAATCCATCATACCCGCCAGAGCGGTGCCTTTGTAAGAACTAATCGACCTACACTGACATATCATAATCACCAAAATCCAAAGTTTACACTACAGTACACTCTCGGTGGTGCATACTCCATGGGCTGGGGAAATTTATGATGACTTGTACTCACCATTATAAAAACAGTCTGTCCTGCACCTATTCCTCCCCCCCTCCCCTCTAACCCCAGGCAATCACGAATCTTTTCACTTATCTCCATAGTTTTGTCTTTTCTAAAATGTAGATAAAGAAAGAGATTCTATGATAAAGTAACCTCACAGGGTTCTCTGATCACAAATTCCTAAGCGGCAGGTCATGGTGGGCAGTCACGTCCCCGGCACACAACTTCTTTAACACAGGCTTATCTTTGCCCCAAGCAAGTCCCGTCCATAGTTTCTGTGCATGTAGGTTCACACACCTTTGAAATGCCCCTTTTCGGACCCCTCCTTCCAAAGCACAGAGATCACAGAACTGTGCTGTAATCCAACCCCGCCTTGCTTTCTCGCTCTGTCTTGTAATTCTGCTTGCATCCCCTCCTTCATTTCAAATGCATAAAAGAAACTGCAAATCTGTTGCAATCCAGAACATCTGAGATCTTGCTACCCGGTGTGTCATCACTTTGGGCTCAAAAAAGAAACTAATAAAATTCTCTACAGGTTTGGACGTTTCTTATATCAATAGGAAGAATCAGAAACCTCTGCAGATTGGCTTCCTCCACTTAGTTACAGGCATTCACGCTTCCTCCACATCTTCTGATGCCTTGATAGCTCGTTTCTTCTCAGCACTGAATAATTTTCCCTTGACTGGATGTACCACTATTTATTATCCACCCACCCACTTGAAGACATCTCGGTTGCTTTCAAGTTTTGGCAGTTACGAATAAAGCCGCTATAAACATCTGTGTGCAGGCTTTTTTGTGGAACTAAGTTTTCAACTCCTTTGGGTAAATACCAAGGAGCACGACTGCTAGGGTGAATGGTAGGCGTCTGTGTAGTTTTGTAATAAACCTCCAAACTGTCAGGCGTACCATTTCTCACAGCCCCCAGCAATGAACAGTTCCTGCTGCTCCACATTCTCTTCAGCACTTGGTGCAGTCAGTAGATTTGGGCCAGTTATAGGTGTGTAGGGTTATCTTACTGTTGTTTTCATTTAAAAAATATTTTTTTAGCCCGGCCAGGCATGGCTCAGCAGTTGAGCATCGACCTAGGACCCAGGCAATCGGGGTTTGATTCCCGGTGAGGGCACATGCCTGGGTTGCGGGCTCGATCCCCAGTCAGGGGCAACCAGGAGGCAGCCAATCAATGACTCTCTCATCACTGATGTTTCTCTCTCTCTCCCTCTCCTTTCCTCACTGAAATCAATAAACATATATTTAAAAAAGTAAAAATAAAAAATATTTTTTAAACCTGAGCATTTCCACACAACATGTGTAAAATTGTTAACGGTTTGTTTTCAGTGGTCTTTAAAATTCTCCGAAAATGGATGTAAGCCTATAGCAAAGATACTTACTATTAAACTAGAATATTCATTTCTTCCACAATAACTTCATATTGAGACACTATTTTTAAAAGCACCCAAATAAACAAATAAACATTTTTATTTTTTTTTTAGCTCTAGTAAAAACGACTTGTTGGTTGATAGCAAGTCTTAGGCAAAAGTGTTGAGTCCACAAAATTAACTAGGATGAATTTTAAAAGTAACTAGGACTCAGGTTGCATACCAAGATTTTTATCCTCAATGACACGTTTAGATAAAATGACAATTATATGCATTTATCTGTCTTTCACTTTTACTTCTGCCATTATCTGCATGCCAGGGGGGCGAATGGAGCTACAATCAGGCACAGGGAGATGGGCAGACCCAGTAGCCCTTCCTCACTCACTATTTGCTGTAAAACCAAACTGACAAAGATGAGGCACCAAAATCAACTACAAAGCAACCATGCATCGAGACACCAAGGAGAGCTGCAGTGTACCCCTATGGAACCTGGTACAATCTCCAAAGCAGGCACGACAAATACAAATGTATTCACGTTTTCACCAATCATCTTAGGAAGGGGAAAGACAGAAACAAGAGATCCCTTCAGAATGGGAAGAATACCGGTTACAGAGAGGAAAACCTATCTCATTACCAAGCTTTTGTCTTCTAAGTCACAGAGATACCATAATGCCTGGGTACCCAGGCTCCCGGCTGGAGTGGTCTCTATTACATGACTTGATAGCAAGAAAAAGTTTAAGATAGGTTATCTCAATGAAGCCGCCTCGCCTGAGTATGCTACCCAGTGAGATTTATTATTCAACAAAACAAGGGACACTAAACAGCTGGCTAGGAGCAAGGCTAATGAGGAACACACCCACCATTTTCAGGTCTTGTTTCCAAAAGTAAACTAATAAATAAAGGAACAGAGCATCTGAAAAATGACAAATCCAAGTGGTCATACATACATATTTTATCTCAAAATTAGTCCGAAGACTTGGCTAGTTCTAACAGTCTTAGTCTTTACTCACCGGTATTAAATGGAAGAGTTAATTCTTAGAGCTTTAGCCTCTATCCATTTAAATCCACCATTTTGAGATCAATTTTATTTCTACTGTATGGTAAGAATGTGTGGAAACCATGGGTAGGCACCGTGGGCATATATTACAGTGGGATTATGATGGTTAAGTATGAACTAGAAAGCACTTTTCTTTTTTTTAAAATATATCTTTATTGATTTCAGAGAGAGGAAAGGAGAGGGAGAGAGAGAGATAGAAACATCAATGATGAGAGAGTCATTGATCGAGCCCGCAACCCGGGCATGTGCCCTGACCGGGAATCGAACCTTGATCGCCCGGATCCCAGGTCGATGCTCAACAGTTGAGCCACGCCCGGCGAGGCGAAAGCACTCTTAAAAAGAGTACATTAAATAAACTACTAGTTACAGTTTTTCCTCTTCTGTTCTTCATAAAACTGAGCTACAGATGTGCTGATGAATCGATTTGCACAACTAGTACTTCCCTCTACTTAGCTGTCCTCCAGAATTAGCTTTGAAAAGATGGAATTAAAGATCATCTAGCTACAGTATTTTGTTCACATCATTATCAACAATTTCCTTCTTTAAGGAACTACATCATTCCCTCCAGTATAGAGAGACAGGTAAGTAGATATGTGAACATATCTATGTCTAGATAGATATTTCTTCCTCACAATGAAAAAAAATCATCTCTAAAACGCTCTTTCATTAACAACCCAGCCTACTCTTGCTTGGGCTTGAAAAAATTATCAAAAGAAAGTTACCACAGAGCAATCCTTGATTACTTACAGATATTTAGTAAAATACTGGACCTAATGGAAGCCAGATGATACATAACTTATACGTTTCATTAACATTTAGTCCAGGCCCCCCATCTTTTCTTGCCTGGATCACTAAAGTAGTCTCCTCCCAAATTCATCACTAACTCCTCACCCACAAACGTTACTTTTCTAAAACACACAAGTGATCGTGTCACGCGCCAGCTGAGAATTCTGCAATGGCTTCTCAGCGGAGCCTACGAATGATTCTAGCTACTTCACCCTCAGGACCTGGTCCCACGGTCCCACTTCAATGCCCTGAGCTCCCCCATCTTTATTCCCTTTGGCTCTGCCCAGAAGGCACTTCCTCCCTTCTTCCTCTTAGCCCTCATGGGAAAACCTCACGACCAGGGCCCAAATCAACTGGCATTTCTGGAAAATGGACTTCCTGGCACCACTCTGCCCCCCACATGCCCTCTGTGTTCCTGTCTCCCTGACCACACTGCTCCTGCAGCCTTAGGGGCACTGAGCCTTGGGGGGACTGGGAGGGATGGTGGGGCTGCTGCTTTTTACTACAAAGCTCTGTCTTTCTGGAAGCCAGGGGCACATGTTGCTAGTACTTAGGTCAAGAGCTGAAGCAAAAAGATGGGCAGTCAATGTCTCAATAGATATGGGATAGAATGAACTATAAAACCTCAACTGGGAATTAGTTGCCGGGAAATAACACACGATCCCACTCCCGGCTCCTCTGTTTCCTACCTGTGTGACTTAGCACAGGCATGTTTACCTCTCTACTGTGAAATGGGAACAGTAATGCTCACGGCCACCGCGAAGGATCTAGCATGGGCAGGGCCTGCACAGCACAGGAACCCAGTCCCGGGAGCACCGCCTCCTCCCCTCCCTGAAGCTGCCCTCTGGCATCAGAGGTTGAAGTAAACAACGGAAAACAGGATGCCAGCATTGCCAGGTTGAAGAGGGAGGCGTTTCAAGGTAGAGAATGACAACTGAAGGCAGAGGGGGACACCAAGGGGGGCATGAAAAGTCACTCTGGTGCATCGGGCTCTTTGGACAGCTGAACATTTAGCTGGGTCAGAATTATGAAAGGCTGGACTGCTCTGGTCCCTGCTCTGCTCCTGACTCTGCTCCTCCAGCCCTTCACTCCACTCCTGCTTCCTAAGAGGGAGTTGGAGGCTCACTTTCAAGGTCTCTGGGTCCCTCCCATACATCACCCAGCAACTTCCCCACTTACAAAATGCCAGAACGCTTTGGGCTGGCTAACAGGAACATCAAATTAAGATGAAGTCAGAATATTTGAAACTGGGGCTGACTCTCCAATTCCAAGACCTAAAACTAATTAAGTCGTTAACTGGCTTAGGGTAAGACGCCCTCCAAGGAGTATGTAAATTGCTGCTTTCAAAGGAGTTTGCATTTTAAAAGATCCCTAGGGATCGCACTAACATGTCCCCTCCCCCACACTTTTCCTAAAACTACAAAGCAAGGGAGGGTCTCTTAAAAAAAAAAAAAGAACTTCAACAAATAGCAAATCAGATCAGGATAAGCCTAACATTTGTGGACTGAAGCCTACTCCACACTTTTCTGCAGATTGCAAGGGATTCAGAGGAGGGAGAAGGTCCAGAGTGACTCTATACAAAGGATATTTTCTACGCGTGGCTAGGAAGTGGGTGTAAACTGTAGGAACAGAGCAGGGAACAGAGGAAATATAAGGTTGGGGGAGGAACCTCTTGCAGGATCTTGCAAACAATAGTCACCTACAAACACTCTTTCCCCTCCAGTCCCAGTAAACAAGGAGCTTTCAAGGCCCGGCTCAGCTTTAAGAGGACCTCAAATTCTGGAGGAAAAACTTCAGAACCAGAACGATTTACCAAATGGATCATCAGCTCTCAAAAACTGATCTACCATATCTAACCACATCTACTTACCTTAGCAATTCCTACTCTCAGAAACCTCTACCCTCCGGGCCTCCCCACAAGGAAAGGAATGTTGTGTCTGCAACACGGAGTAAAGATAAGAGTAAAACCCCCAGGATTCTGGCCCGTTCTGCACGTCTCCAGCAGAAGCCTAAGCACGTCCCGGCGAAAGGTGACAGGCTCTGAAAACCCAGGCAGGCCACACGCTGCAGTTAAGGGAACAGAACAGCGCCCTTCACAAGAACGCCCTGGTTTAATGCTCACAACTGGCCCTTCCTTACCCGTTCCCAGTAAGCACCAGGCCTTTAGTCTGCATGATGAAACTGTGAGACGGTAGCTTCGGCATGAGCACGATTTGTTAACGTCCATACTATACCCCGTTACAGCGGGTACGAGTCTTTACAGATGTGGCCTTTTTATGTGGCCTCTGCACGCCAGAGGAAGAAGCACATACTTTTTTTCTCTTTTATTCAACAAAACCATGTTCTCAGAGCCCAATCAGTCCCAGGCTCTGGAGATAGAAAATTTAGTAAAATACTGACCCTGCCCTCCAGGCATTCACAATTGATAGTTTTGTTAAATTCATTTTCTCCCAATTCTCTATTTATTTACATATTCACTTATTAGCATTTATTCATTCAAGCAGGGATCAAACAAATTCATGCCATAAATTATACCATTACCTCCTTCTCTAAATAAGCATTTTGTTAACAATTATCTAAAAGCAACTACGTGCTGAGGGACTGTACAGGACTAGGTTAATTTAAATGCAAAACGTGTCCTGATAAACTCAACCATCCTTAGTTACAGAGTGAGATCTACGCCTCTGGGGCAACACCCTCCCCAGGGTTAGTACCGACAAAATCCTTGGGGACAGAAACTGCTCATTCACCTACAATAGTTTCAACCTCATAGGCCTCGAAGTTTGATTTTTACACCTTAGAAGAATCTAAATGAATAAAGTAGCAGCTGGGCCTGAAACCTTGTTAGTATGTTTGGATGTATATTTCCCCCACTAGCTCTACTCCCCTCAAGTTTAGTTTCAAAAAACAATCTTTCAAATAGCATTTTCCTAAAATACTGGACATAACTACATTTTTACCAAGTTGATCTGGGATAATTCACAGTGGAGAATCTTGGCACCAGGTTCCTAATGGTGGGCATCAGAAAACTGCGGTGCAGTCTGACATTGTCAACTAACAAGGTATGCATGCCATTGGTTAAGTAACTTCACTCGTCTAGGCAGAAAGCCTGCAAAATCCCTTATTTTAAATGCAAAATGAAGAAAACTGTGTCTTCAAAAAAAATCTTAGTAAGAACAGAGAAAGGCAACTGTCAGTGTCTTGATATAGTCCCCCCAAAGATGCAGTTTTGTATAAACACCTGGATGACAGCTTTCTAATAGAAAAGAGATCCTTCCTTTTAACCTGGTGACTTTCTCCAGGCATGTACAAAGGAGAGGTAACCCACGTCTTCTGAATTTTACTAAGGCACAATTCTGATGTTCACATTTACCCTAAGGGAAAATAATACTGTCTAAAAAATGGATAAACATAAGTGAGTATAACCTATTTGAGACTACGTTCTTTCCCAGTCTCACACTGAGCTAGTTCTGTAAGAAGTGAATAGTTTCTTTTCTCCTGCATCTGTCCTTTGAGTAGAGCTCTGAGCTTCTCAAGCCCCACCCCACCTCTTAACTCAGCCAAAGAACACTCTGCAGCAATTGACCCAACAGAGCTGGAATCTTCCAGGGAAAGGAGAGTAAACTTTCAGACGGTGCCACCTGCCAACCCTCTCCTCCAAACAACGCTGGGCCCCCACTTTCATTTAAGTGAGCCCCTCCAAATCTCCCCTCCCCAACCTATGCCCTAGTATGGATGCAATGTGATATTATCAAACCCATTCTCTCAGGGACTGATAATTTAGTGAGATCTAATCAAGAAATAAGATAAGCTTCCTGCTTGGCAAACAGAAAAACAATCACAGAAAACAATCTTGCCACCACAACTTTCAAACGTTCCTTGGGTTTTCTGGAATTTCACTGAAGGACTATATTCATTAGCAATGTTCAGAAAATGCGAAGACAGAAGGTTTTAAATTTAAAAATATATATGGTGTTAAAAATGTTGGCGAGTAAGGAGAGCAGACAGAAATCTTTGACCAACCGTCCCTAGTTCTCTGTACAGTGACAATCATAAACACCAATGGACCCCTTAAAATGGAATAACTAGGACTCTGGCTAGCAAAAATGAGACATAAGACTATTTGCAAGGGGGGGAAAATAGAGAGCCATCATTTACTGAGCACCTACTATATGCCAGGCAGTACACTGAGTACTACATACACATCAAGTTAGCTAAATCTCGGAAAACATAAGAAGCAAGGCTCTTCTGCCTCCCTTTTCAGGTGATGAAACTGAAGATCAGAGGGAGAGTTGGGATTTGACCCAGGCTAAAACTCACTCTAAAGCCTAAGAGCTTAATTACTAAGCTAAAAAACAACACATTGTTGGTCATTCCAAAAGGGGAGTTGCCTTCTCAAAACTGCACCTTCTACTTGAACAATTAAAGATCCCAAAGTAAATCCACAGCCTTTTCCGACGACCTACCCAACTGCCAACTCCAAATCTGTAAGCAAAATTGACTTTTTACCTGTGGGTTAAGATGTCTGACTAATAATCCCCACCCAGCTGATCCCTCTACCTGCCTACCGCCAGCCCCGCCGAAGTAAATCCAATACCCCCAGGCAGGGAACCCTGGCGAGCAAAGCTCCATTCTCCACGCAGAACTGCTTTTCAGAAATCGTGCCAAGTCCATGCGCGGTTTGAAAACATTGCTGGACATTTCAAAATACATGACAGGGCACTTAGCAAAATAAGTCCCATTGTTTTTAGCCCCAAACATGTAGCAACAAATACCCTGTAATCCTCCCAGTTGAAAAACTGCAAACAGACTAAGTCGAGTTCTTGGTGGTGCTGAACAAGGCTATGGTTACTCTTCTCTCCTGGCCAGACAACAAATGGTGAAGAGATAAACATCAGTTAACCTCAGCCTCTTCCCAGCTCCCACTGTGACGGTACAGCAGCCAAATACTAATTATTTAGATCGACTCTTTGAAGGGTTTCTTTCCAGCTTTCTCCACACCAACTTCTCAGCAAGTGTCCCAGATTAAACTGTAGACGACCACCCGATTGTTTAAAAAATATATCTTTGATGTGATCTGTGGCTGGTTATTTTTTAATTAGGGTTTGAAATCCTATACCGTGTGCACTTAACCCCCGAAGAACTGGAGCCGGAGAAGTCCGACTCCGGGGAGCGGGCTGGCGGAGCCGGCGCGCGCCCGGGCGCCCCGGGGCGCAGAGGGGCCGCCCCTCCCCGCGTCCCCCCGCTCCAGGAACTCACCAGGATGCCCATCACGTCGGTCCAGAGCCGGGAGAACGTCTTGGACATGCCGGCGCCCGTCTCGGGCTCCGGCTCGGGCTCGGGCTCTGCCTCCGGCCCCGGGGCGGCTGCTCCCGCATCCTCCATGGCCGCGTCCCGCACGCGGGCCGCGCGTCCGGGTCCCTGGGGCACACACGTCCCTCACCAGCGCGGGGCCGAGCCCGGCGCCAGGTCCCCGCCCGCGGCGTCACGGAGCCGCGCGCCCCCGCCGCATCCCCCGGCGACCCCGCGGGGGCCCCTCGCAGGCGCCCGCACCTCGGCTCTAGGTGGCGACGGGCTGCGCGCCTGACAACTCCAGAAACTTTCCCAGCCCGGCTGCGCGCGGGCGCAGGGTAGCAGGAGGCAAAGTTCGCACCACCGAGCGTGACGGCGGGGACCTGGGGCGGCCCGGGAGCAATTAAACCCGCGGCGAAGGCGTTTCTTCCTGTGACGAGCGCCGACGCGCTACGGCCCGCGACGCCTTCCCGCCGGCGCGTCCGGGGCAGGGCCCCGCGGGGCTGAGCCGGCGCCTCGGGAGCGCGGGAGCGGCGCCCGGGACCCCTCTCTTCAAAATGAGCTCTTCCAGCTCCACATGACTCCCCCCGCCGCGCTAAGAAAGCGTTTAGCAACAAAAGGTGCTCTGATGTCAGGCTCTTTGCATGGAAATGAGCCCTGGACCGGGGAACAGATCGCCTGTTGAAAGAGCAGCCGCGCCGCAGCCTCCCGCCCGCCCCAGTTTCCAATCGGGCGAGTTCACCGCAGCCCCGTGGCCGCGAAAGTCCAGAAAGTTCACCCCGAAGCCGCGCCTGCGGCAGGAGCGCACGAGCTCGCCCCGCGGGAAGTGGGGCGACCTCGGGAGCCACCACCCCGCCTCTGCCGGCGAGGCTGGGCTGGAAAGCGCGTGCGAACGCTGGGGCACGAGCCCTGGTTTGTGCCGTTTTCCTTGGGGGTGGGGACATGGTGGCTCCCGGGCGCCCGACGCCGGGCACTGCTGGGGGGGTCAGCTAATTAGAGGAGCTGCCCTGTGGGTTTAATGGTGCCTTTCCTGCCAGGGAAGGGCCACTCTCAAAGCCAAAGGGATGCCTGCAGCCACTTAGGCGGCCCACACTGGGGGCCCTGCGCGTGTTTTTCCAAGGACAAGATCCATGACAGATTTATTTTCTGGGGGAAATGGCCCTGTAGAGGGATTTCCCCTTTTTGCGATTGTTTTTTTAAAAACCACTCCCAGCCCAGCCGGGCAGGGCTCGGCGGTTGAGCATCGACCTAGGATCCAGGAGATGGGGGTTCGATTCCCGGTCAGGGCACAGGCCTGGGTTGCGGGCTGCAGGCGATCAATGACTCTCATCATTGATGTTTCTGCCTCTCTCTCTCTCCCTCGCCCTTCCTCTCTCTGAAATCAATAAAGATATATTTTTTTAAAAAAATAAACACTCCGAGAATTTTCCCTGCGATGTGACAATGCGAGTCACCTTTGATTTGGTGATTGATCACTTTGGGAAACAGTTAAGAAACCATCAGGAACCTGCTCTTATGTGAAAGGGCTGAGTGGGTACAAAAAAGCAGGTGAGGTGCCCCAGGGAGAGAAAGCCCCTGCCTGTTTCTGAGGCTTCCCCGGAGTTGCTTTTTTCTTCTGAGCCCATGAAAAAGGAAGGGAATCAGAGCATGTCCTTGAAATCCCCTTACTAAAGCATTAATTACCCGGCTAACTATCAATGCCAATGGATGGAGAGCACTTACAGAAGACTTCGAATAAAGTAATCATGTTTATAAACATAATCCTCAACAATATTCTTGAAAAGAAAGAGAAGGAATGCGAGTTTTCCCTTGATGGTAAGGAGGTGTGGTGTTGAAGTATAAAGAGCCATGGGAGCTGAGTCAACACGACCAGGCCTGGTATTTCTTGTGCTGATGTTAGAGATGCTCAGAATCCAAATAAATTCAGTTAAAGCAGTGGTAGGTTTTTTATTATTATTATTATTATATCTATAAAGACATGAAAATAAGTAAATGATGGGAATAGGTAAAATACCCTTTAGAGTTGACTTTACTGGTATATTTAAGAATTTCAATGTACAATATTAGCCATTTGGTACTTCATTAAATTCAAAAAAATACAAAGAACTGTGTTGCTTCTACCAGTGAGCAGCTTGTGCTCTGCATAAATACTTTCTCCCAAGTGACTGAGCACAGAGTGAAGCAAACGGGTGGGGGCTGGGTTAAGGGCACCAATCACAGTCTTTCTCTTAACTCAGATGACCCCCAGGGGGCAAAGCACTTAACCTTTGGGGAGCAGGGAGTGGGGCAGTTTCCCAATCCTAGATGAGGCAAGACCACACTGATTGCCACCTACCTCCTCAGAGGTGATATTACATTACAGGGTCATCTCAAGATGGGCACCTTTTAGCGACAACACATACACACACATCGATATAGTTAAACCTTAGCCAGCATTTTGGCACTTACAGAAATCAAGCTACCCTAGATATTTAAGCTCCTTTGCCTGGTTCTCCCTAATAAATGGGTAGAAAAATGATATAAGTAATGTTGGGAGGAGGGGTGAGAGGAAATGTTGATAACAATAATTTTTTTTCTTTTAATTTTGTCAACATTTACTTTATGTTGAATTTACTCCCAGGACATAAGTTTTTGTTTCTTCAGTTTCTTCTGGCATATCTTTTTCTACTGTGCAACCTCCTCTTGTAGTTTGGGACCAATCTGCTCTTTTTCAGGAAGGAGCATCCCCATGTGGCAGAGAGAGCTCGTGTGTGGGTTAACTGGCCCACGAGCTCGGAAAGTGCTGCACTGCATCTTGGGAGCTTTGTTCACCAGGATGTGCTCAATGACCAGAGAATCTACATCTAAACCCTTAAGGGCAGCATTACTCTAGGCATTTTTAAGCATGTGCAGCAAAAATTCAGCACTCTTCTTGGGCCACTGACCCTGCGTCCCTCCCCACTGTTTGGCCTGGTCACACCTACCAACTCCACCACTGCAATGAGGGAATGGCACGCACTGCTTCTGTAAAGTGACACCCTTCAGCTACTTGGTGGCTTTTCTGATATGCACGCCCTCGATGGCCTGGGCAGTCTCACGAGTGTTCTTAAAGTGAACAGGAAGATTTGAACCTCTTGATTTGCATGATTTGGTGGGGTTTTCTGGGTCAAGTGAATAGGGACCCATTTTCAGAGGTCTCCACTGGCCACTTTTGGGAAGAGCTTGATAACAATAATTTTGCTTCCTGTAAATCAACATGAAATTTTGAGTAGTCACTTTTTTACTTCTAGAACATGAGTAGTTTTGTTGACCACATAAAAAATGAAGCTGAACCTCTTTACTCATCAACTTCATGATGCGACCCCTCAAAATAAGCTGATTAGTCTCCCCAATTTCAGTCTTTTCTCCTTCAGTTAATGCCAATCTTTATTTCCAAAAATTCCTTCAAAACTTTTTAACAAAATATGAAAGAATAATCATTAACATCACAATCATCATCATGCTGTTTCAGAGTTCCATAGGGTACCATTTACAAAAAGCTTTACCAGAGGATGGGAAAGGGCCCAGGAGGTGATCTAGATCAAATTCCTTATTTTTCAGATAAAGAAATGGGTTCCAGAGAACTTGAATGATCAGTCCAAGTGGACACAGACATATGGAGCAAAATTAAAGATGGACAACTTGATTACTTTTAAAAGTGCTTTCATCTAGATTGCAATGTACTTGATTCTCACAAAGCTCTGGAAGGTGGGCAAGTATAAATGCTCCATTAAAGATGTGTGAACAGAACATATACAGGAGTCCTGCTCTCCTCTCTTCCCTGTCCATGGGATTCTCACCCAGCTCATTGGCATTGTTGTGATGTTGGCGGGCGGGAGAAATTCCAAAGGATCCTTTTCGGGAAAATCCTCTTCTAGGAAGGGATCTAGAGAGGGAATTTCCAGACGTTTACTAGAGACTCAAATTTGACTGTGAAATCAATTCTGTGGGTCCCAATAAACATTTGTTACAATGAGTGAGAAGAAAACTACCAGAATGCATTCATTGAGAGAAAATATTGATAATGCACTTTCCTAAACAAATATTATTTCTTGAAAATTAGTCTGTCGTATTGTTCCTATAAGGCTTGAGTGAAAGAAGTGATTTGTTGGGCAAGTTATTTATCTCATCTGTATGATGAGATCATTCCACCTATTTAATATGGTTGTTGTGAGGTTGTCTGTGATAATGCAGACAATAATTCTCTATGAATTAGAACATTTTTCCCTTCACTTTGCTCTTCCTTTACCTACTCATACCATAAGGTGATATCTATAAAATGTCCTTGGTCATACCTAAATCTCTTAAGTTACACAAAGGAGTAATTCTTAGCTCTGGAATATGGCTGCTGAGTAATGAATTTAGGAGGTTATCTCTGGTAGAGTGGGATCATTAGGACTATTCAGTTTTAATAGTAAAAGCAGTAATAACAGCAATATCAATATCCATCATTTATTAAAAACCTATACAATGTCAGAGACTGAGTTTGACAGTTTAAAGTTATTTTAAATTATTTGGAACTTATGACTTTTCACTATGATCCAACCCTCCTACCCTGCTCACTTCCTATCTCAGCAGTACTCAGTTGCATCCATGTATTTGTTCAGACTATCAACCTCAGAGACATGCTTGATTCCTTCTCTTCACGCACCACCGCTCCCATCAAAACCGCGGATAAGCCCCATTGACTCTACTTCCTAAATATATGTTCAGTTCATCAGCTTCTCTCCATCTCCACTGCCAATGCCTTAGTCCATACCACCATCTTTTACAATATTTCATCTAGAGCAGTGCCTCTCAAGGGTGGACTCAAGAACAGAAGCATTACCATCACTTAGGAACTTGTTAAAAATGCAAATTCACACACACACCCCACACAGACACAAAAGCCTACTGAGTCAGACACTCCAAGCATGTCACCTAGCCCCTTGGGTAACTGTGATATCTGCTCAAATTTGAGAGCTACTTGGAAATACGAGAATGTCAAAATAAAAAAAAAAGGAACACTGCTGAAGCAATGTTAGGTTTTAAAATATAATATATTGAAAAACTATAGCAGTAGATTGCTTTTTAAAATTAATTAATAAAAGAAACTGCAATGAGGTAAGTGAATGGAGATTGCAAAATCAGATGTTCAGAGATACTTGATTTTAAAGGGCACACAATTAAATACAGTCACGTGCCGTCTAGTGACTTTTCAGTCAACGGTGGGTCACATATACGACCGCTGTCCTATAAGATTATCATGGAGATGAAAAACTCCTATTGCCCAGTGACATCATAACATCGATATTAGGTGTGCATTACCCACGTGTCTGTGTTTGTGGTGATGCTGGTGGAAATAAACCCACTGCACTGCCACTCATGGAAAAGTATAGAGCTTACAATTATGTATAGTACATAATATCTGATAATGATTATAAATGATTATGTTACTGGCTTATGTTTTTACTATAGTATACTTTTTATCATTATTTTATTCTACTTATAAAAACATAGTTTGCCATGTTCTGCGGGCAGCAGCCTCGTACAGCTCATGTTGGCTGCTTCTCTTGATTGTGTCATTTTCTCCTGTGCTTAATTTAGTCTTGTATTGTTTTGTACAGTAACGTGCTGTACAGATTGTAAATCTAGGAGCAATGAGCTACATGAAGCCCAGGTGTGTAGCAGGCTAGACCTAGACCGTCTAGGTTTGTGTAAGTGCACTCCGTGATGTTTGCTGACAAAACCACCTAATGGCACATTTCTCAGAATGTTTCCCCATGGTTAATACATTGGAATTGAAATGTATTATCCATCAGAATAGCTCATGTTTTAAGAAAACAGCTTCAGTTTAATACTTGTTACTTTTTAAAGACAACACATTTTCTGCAGAGAAAATGCGAGATTGAGAAGATTAAATCTGAACAATTATAAATGATCCATTTATTTTCTTTTATTTTTTTACCACACTGTCTTCTGAAATTGAGCAACGGACACAGATCAGCTCATTTACTTTTTGCCAACCATCAGCAACCATCTCTGGTACTGCGACGCAGGGCATTCCCCAGGGCAGGCCTCCGGGAACCACTCTCAAGGAGAGATGCAAAGCCTGAAATAGTTTTTCCCTAGACAATCCCAAAGAGATTTTTTTCACAAAGGCCCTGAAGGTGAGCCAAGCCCACGCTAAGGCATTACCTGTTTAAAAGCCTCTTTATCACGGAGTATTTGATAAGAGATTAGAAAAGAGCTAAAAGCGATTAAAACAAAGTGATGACATCAGGAACAGGCTGGGGAGAGAAGCAAAATGAGGATTCAGGGTTATAAACACTCTTCCTCCACTCTGATAAGAATCCTACTAGCCTAGCCGGCCAGGCTTTCATCTGGGTTGTTGCAGTGTAGACACCGAGGTTCTGCCTGGGAATTACTCCATCAGGCAGGACCCTACCTTGAGTGATACGTCATTTTACAAAGCAGGATCAGACTAGATCATGTCTAAAGCCACTTGTAACCCTGAAATATGAAGATTCTGAACTATTCAGTAATCCACGTTATAGACAAGAAGCACAAAAATCTGGGTGGGCTGCCAACACTGAACTCACGACACTTAAGGCAAAGAACCAAGAGCCTTCCCCTCGCCACAGAATGACTTGAGCATTAAGATGAGAGCAGCGTCTCCCGTGGAGGGCCGGGAGGTTGTGCGAGCGACCTGACACTTAGAGGGAGACAAAAGCACACCAGGAGAGGGGACCATCTTTGGCATCTTGTTCCCTGCTATTACCTTTGCAGCTTAAGAGAGTGTAAGAAAGAAAATAAAAGAGAATGTGCTAATGAGAGCTCAGAGATTATGTTAAATGTTTCCAAATTATGCAAAAAAGGCTTAAACGCACAGCCGGGAGGTATCATCCGCCAACCAAACTGCTTCATCAATCTTGTCTAGTTTATGCATTTTACCCTGTGAGAATGCTACTTGGCTGTTTCTGTTGCTTAAACATACTTGTGAAAAATATCTTTTCCATTAAATTGAAAAGCTCGGGTTAAAACTGTTGCTCTGTTTGTTTGGGGGGCATAATATTATGCACATAGAACAACAAGAGTGTCGCTGACATCAATCCTGGTAGCCACAGAAGATTATCACAGTCTTATCCAGAGCTGAAGTACCATTCAGAATACTTTAAACAACAAGCCCCCAAATAATTTATGATTTATGATATTTGCATATAATTATTTAAAAAGCAGAGTACTGAGCTGATGGCAACATTCTGGGGAAAGTATAAGTTGACTCATTAAAACAAAGGAGAGTGTGATATCCCCCTTCTGGTCACTTTTTTTAAAGAATCCCATATTTACTATACAAATCACCTGGGGGAGAGCCATGAGCCTGAGATGTACGGCCCAGCCCCATGTTGACTCTGCGTGTGGCTCTGCTTCATTCTGTTCTATGTCTTTCATGGAGGAGCCAACATTTTGGATCACAACGAACAAGATTTTTATACTAGTAAAATTTCTGCCGGCTAATAAAAAGAGACACTTTCATTCATGCTCCTGGGGGAGAGGGGGACCCTCACTTTCCCTTCACCTATAAAATTCTATCATTTAAGAATCTCCGAAACATTTGTTTTTCTTCTCACGCAATCTAACTCCCCTTCTTTCCATGTATAGTAAGTGTTACAGTCTCCTCCCAGTCATTCAAGGCCATTTTCCTCTCTTGGGTACTTTCTTTCAAAGTGCATTTCCTGTGACACACACAGAGGCATGGGAGTGTGCACGCACACGCACACACACACACACTCACACACACTCTCTCACACAAAGGCTCGGTTATCTGTTTCTCTGTGCTGCCTCGTACAATTGAAGATATAAATAAATGAACTTGGTGAAGAGCTCATCAAAGGAGGTGGCGCCATGGGAATGTCTCAATGAGCGTCTCACACATGGAGCTAAAAGTTTAAGTGACAGGACGTTGGGGTCATGGCTGCTTCTTTAAATAGTGCCTTGATCAAGCTTAGTGAAACAATTCCCTGTTTAGGGAAGCACAGAACATGCTCCTCTGGTTAGTGCTGACCTGAATGAGGTTTGAAATAGATCTAAAAGAAATATTAATACGGGAAAGCAGACACCAGATTTTCTGCACCATTTCCCTCTCAATGAACACAAATATTTTTAAAAGGACAAGAAATGGGTTGTCTGGGCATAATTTTTTCCTGTGCCTTATACATGAAACAACTGGGTGCTAGCTACTTTTTATCTAATGAATGTTCTCAAAAATCAGATGATGTTGATTTCAATAGCAAAGACGCACTTCACAAAGGATCCTTGTTCTAGAAATGAGGTCATTTGGACAGTCTCTCCATTAAGAAAAAGCCTATTTTGCTTGCAGAGGTCACCTATTGGGGCAGGAAATCCATCTTTCAGCCAGTGGACTAACATCTGGCCTAAGTCTTCTAGGCTGAAATGTCAATTTCCTGGTCTAAATAGAACACACATGAAAGAAAAAAAGATGAAAAATACCAGTCTTGACATGCTAAAGAATCTTCAACAGTAGCATAGATAATAAGAATTCTCAAAAAAAAAAAAAAAAGAGCTACTCATTAGTGGTCAACACACAAAAATAGTAAAAAAAAGAAAATTTTATTGCTTTCTGTAAGAATTACTAAAAGATAAACTTAAGAAGCTGAAGCTAAATGGTAGCAAAGAGACAAATTAACCATTCACTGGAAAGCCTATAAATAAATGTACTTTATTCTGGACCAACTAACCACAATTCCTGTTGACTCATTCCAGGCTGGGCCAGATCTGCTACTGTACTGAGAGAGACAGGAAAAGAAGTTTACTAACTAAATTAACAGGATAAAACTTTCAAAAGACAAATGGGAAGCTGTTTAACCAACATAAGAAAAATAATCTTTTAAAGCTGGTTAAAAGTGCCACAAAACGTTCGGTGTATAATTCTTCTCAATAAGCCACTCCATTTATACTACTTTTTGTATTTCTTTGAGAATATGCTGTGATTTTATTTAGTCTTTCTCAACTGATTCAAGTCGAGAATTTTTTTTTATCTCCCTCCTTCCCTCCCTCCCTCCCGCCCTCCCGCAACCAATATTGAGTGCGGGGCTGCGTCTGACATCACTAGGTACCGACAAAAGACAGCCTTGGTTTTCAGGAGCCCCTAACCTAGGGAGACAGCTAGAAACGTAGTTAGTTGTCATACAGACACAACCAAGAGGTGCTCAGAGGACAGAATGGCCAGCCCGGTGAGGAATGGGAAGGGTTCACAAGGGAGGGGATTCCCACGAAGGCCTTCAAGGCCGCACAGCTCCTCGGCCAGCCAGGGCCGTGAAGGAAAAGCAGTGAAGGCAGAAGGCAAAGCCTGGAGGCTTTACCCAGGCGGCTGAAATCGTCGAGTGGAGGGCGGGACAGGGTGTCAGAGGCCAGAGCAGCAGCAGGAATGGGCGGGTGGCCCCGTGTGCCAAGCTAAGGGCAGGATTTCCTTCCAGGAGTCCCTCTCTGTGCAACGCTTCGCTCCAAGTCCACCCTTTCTCTTCCAATCCAGGGAGGAGGGTGGAAACGCAGGCGTGTGATAAATTTTGATTATGTCTCACCAGTTACATGGCTGATCTAAACCATACAGAACCACTGAAAGTTTGAAGCAGGGAAGGACTAAGCTGTCCGATTTAGGTTCATGTTATAATTGATGGCAATGTGGAACCCAGAAGAGGGTGGAATTTGAGACGAGGTGATTTTTAAGTCACGCTGTTCACCTAGGAGAATGGTTACAAAGATTAAGAACGGGGCACTTCGGTTCCTGCCGGATCCCACATTGCTTTTCCAGCTCGATCTTCTGTTGTGATCCAACACAGAATTACTCCGGGAGGCTCTTATCTGCTTTTCCCCGCAGTCCCTGTATTTCCTAGTTTCTGCTTCTCTGCTTTGTTGTCTACTCATTTTTGCCTGAAATACTCCTGCTCTCCCCCAGCTTTATTGAGATATAATTGACATGTAACATTGGATAAGTTTAAGGTGTACAAGGTGCTGATTTGACACGTTGCAAAATGACTGCCACCAGAGTGTTAGCTAACACCTCCACCACATCACATAATGACAATTCCTCTCTTGTGGTGAGAACATTTAAGATCTATTCTCTTAGCAATTTTCAAGTATATAATATAGCACTGTTAACTGTAGTCACCATGCTGTACTATAATGAATCAGGTCCCCAGAAGTAATTCATCTAATAACTGGAAGTTTTATCCTTTGACCAACATCTCCTATTTCCCCAACCCTAAGTCCTTGATAACCGCCATTCTTCTTTTTGTTTCTATGAGTTTGGCTTTTTTAGATTCCATGTATAAGTGATATCATGTAGTATTTGTCTTTCTCTGTCTGACTTATTACACTTAGTGTAATGTTCTCAAGGTCCATCCTTGTCTAAAATGGCAGGATTTCCTTCTTTCTCATGGCTGAGTAATATTCTTGATGAGCTTAGTCAAGTGACATAAACAAATATTCTCAACCCCGTGTGATAAGAAAATACACAGGTCCTTTATGAACAGAGAGACTGGAGAGTCATTGCAACCTAGAGGCATCATGGGAGACTTCCTGAAAGAGGCTTCATCTGAGTTAATAAGTCTTGAAGGAAGAGTTGAAATCAGCCCACCACATGGGAGCTAAGCTGGCTTTAGGTTATGAGAGTAACAGGAGCAAAGGCAAAAAGACAAAATAATAATATGTGTTACAGAAACTTGAAGCTCTTTGTTTTAAGAAATGCTAGGTGGTCAGTCACACTGCATCGTGTATTCTATAAGCTAAGGAGGTCAGTCTTTTTTTTTTTTTTTTTTTAATATATCTTTATTGATTTCAGAGAGAGGAAGGAGAGGGAGAGAGACATAGAAACATCAATGATGAGAGAGTCACTGATCGGCTGCCTCCTGCACGCCCCCGACTGGGGATCGAGCCCACAACCCGGGCATGTGCCCTGACTGGGAATCGAACCCCGATCGCCTGGATCCTAGGTCGACGCTCAACCGCTGAGCCACGCCCGGCCGGGCTAAGGAGGTCAGTCTTAATGCTCTGGGGAGCAGGAAAGAGCCTTCCCCACTTAGTGGAAACCACCTCTATAATGGGTGGGTTAAGCCATCTGGAAGACAACCCATGTAAGAAATGATTATGCAGGCATTCTTGAGGAGACTAGCGTGTTTCTCGATTCTCCAGCTGGAAATCAAGCAGCATCTTCAAGGAGGCAGCAATGGAATATGACAGATGTAAAGAAAATTATAATTGTAAATTGGGACAAGATTGAGAAATTTGGCAGGTTGTGTCAAAATCCATAAAAATGTTCATATCCTCTGACCCAGTATTTAGATTCCTGGCAATTTACCCTAGTAAATTATTGGAAAGAAATAAGAAGCTCTGTGCTCAAAGGTTTATTATATTTTTAACTTTATTTTTCAATTGCAGTTCACATTCAATATGATTTTGTATTAGTTTCAGGTGAACAGCATAGTGGTTAGACAATCATCTACTTTACCAAGTGTTCCCTCCACCTGGCACCATACATAGTTATTACAATATTATTGATTAATTCCCTATGCTGTGCTTTGCATCCCCAGGACTGTTCTGTAACAAACAATTTGTACTTCTTGATCCTTTCACCTCAAAGGCTTATTACTGCATTTTTTATAATAATGAAAATGTGGAAAGAAGCTTCATATTCCACAAGAGAAAACCGGTCAAATAAATGGTGATATTGATGGAATAATATCTACTGATTAAAATGTTAACATAAAGACCATGTAACAGGATGGGAAAATATCCTCTGCATGTGAAACTTATCTCAGAAGTTAGGAGAGCACATGTGCAAAGGTGAGAAGAGAACCTGCAAATGTGCTCCGCCAGCATTTGCAACATATTAGAAGCTCAAGAAATAGGTTTCGAACAAATTAAGAAATGAATGTAAAATGAAAAACTGGTGCTGCATTAGGGGGTGGGGTTTTGAATTAAATGATCATTGAAAACCTTTCCATGCTGTTTACTGTTACTTAATGATAGACACAGTGAATGTTAATAGCTAACATTTATTAAACGTTTCTGTGTCTGGACACTATCCTATATATTACATATTTTGTAATTCACCTATTCATCGCCTTCCAGAGCATGTCTGCTACTTCTCTCCCTCCATATTCAAGTCTTCATGGTGCCAAGTTCAATGTCAGCCAGACACAGAAGTGCTCCAGGAGTTAGAATGGGTAAATGAATGAATGAATGAATGAATGCCCCGAAAAGTCACAGGTTTGATTCCCCATCAGGGCACATACCCAGGTTTCGGGTTTGATCCCGGGTTGGGGTGAGTATAAGAGGCAACCAATAGATGTTTCTCTCTCCCTCTCCCTTCCTCTCTCCCTAAAAAAACAATAAAAACATATTTTTAAAAAAAGAATGAATACCTCAGTGAATGAGAGTGGCAGAGACTAAAGCCCACGGTACTAGTGCCTTAAATGACAAGGTGTCTGGTGTGAGGCATGGGCAGGAATTCTCAGTATTCACTCAAAGACCTAGATTCTCTATGTACGTAGCTGCAAGAATGGGAAAAACTGAGTTCCTGGAGCTGAGAGACAAAGAAAGAGTTCTTTCTTCTCAAAACCTTGTCTCCGAAAGAATAACCTTTCACATTACTTATGATAATCCTTGAATGCCTCGCTGTTAAACAATGGAATGTGCTGTGAAATGTTTACATATTGTAGTATTTCCAAAAAGGAACAGGAGTGCACTATGGCCAATTTTTAAGGAATGGAACCTGAATGGGTCCAACATCCAATAAAAGCAAGCAGGGGCCGTGGCGAGTCACATTTAAAAGACGTTTTCTAAATCCTTTCTCAAACCTCCTCAATAACAACAAATATTCAGGAACTACCTCTTTTGATCCACCCATAGTGTTTAACTTTCCTGGTTTTGCAGGTTTGATGATAAACAGGGTGTCACACATTAACAAGAGCTCTTTGCTGGACCGAATTTTTTCCTGGGCTTATGCAGGCCCAGTTCCGCGGAGACCCTTGGAATTGCTCATCTGCATCCAAGAGAAGTATTTAGCCTTTGCTCAGCAACGCAAGCAATTTCACCCTTGATTTTTCTTGGATACAGAATCTACCTTCTTTACTGTTCCTCTCAAGCTTTTGCACCGAGAGATGCTATTTTTGAAGCTGCTCTATGCCGTTGGCTATTTCTCCAGATCGCCCCCCTTCCTGGCTGACTCAGAGGGAGTTCAGTCAGCCGGGTGCCCTGTCTAATCACCATTATGTTCCTCCAGGCCCAAATGGTAGTATTTTTCAGCACAACAACCTTGGGGGCTTTATTTCAGTAACTCATATGACTTAAAGAGCCTCACTTGGATCTTTCACGCATACATATACTCAAGGTACACACCTCTGCCCATAACTCTGTAATCCCCGACGGTGCCAGAGCTCGGGCACCTCGGAAAAGCAACAGTAAATACTACCTGAATCAATCCACCATGCGGTGGCTTGTTTCTCCCAGAAATATTTATAACCTATGAAGGAACGCCAGCAAAACATTTCATAAAACCTGTGGTGTCAAACGCCACTCACTCCCTTATTCTACAAAATGTCTCACTTTCAGTGCCTGTGAGAAGAAAAATTGAGAGTCCACATGAGCGCTGCCCAGCATTTCCTGCAACTTTTTTCTCATCAGAGATGCATTCTGGGCAAGCCAATTAATCTGGGCACCATGCCCTGAGTGGGCCGAGTGCTGCTTGATGTTAGTAACAGAATGACATATATCTATGCCCTGTACCCACTTAATTTGTCCCTGGCTGGAATACATAAACTTTTACTTGTGCTATTATCATCATATCCTGTCTAGACTGAAAACTGCTATAGAGCAGCTTCCTTCATATTCAGGGAGTAAAAAATAAAGAGGCTGCCCTGCCCCACACAGCCTCCGCCCAGGGCTCTGGTGGGTTTCCACGCGGCCCCTCCCACCTGAAAAAGATGGAAGCAGAGGGAAGACTGTGGAAGCTGCTTCCAACTGGAAAAACCTAGATAAGAGTAAAACTGGATGTTAAATAATAAACATGGTGATCGGACTCCAATAATATTATATTTTAAGTCAATCACTTGGAAAAATAATGAAAGTTTAAAGTCAAGTTAGGCAGATGTCATGCTAGGACTCTGTTTTGATTCTGGTTTGAAAATACTGGTGAGCCAGGAAATCTGAACAAAGGGATCGCTGTATCCTCAGATTGTGAAGGGGAAGAGGCAACTGGTCCACAAAAAGAGGATCCGGAAGGCAGAAATGCCCAGGGGCGTGGCAGGCTATTCTGAGTGCTGAGACGCTGGCAGGCCAAGAAAGCTCTTACAGCCAAGGTAAGGAAATTCTTGCAACACAGAATAGTTTGATTTTATATAAAACTGACCAATCAATGGGGTTATTTGCATCAGAAAAACCACTGTCCTTTGAAGATTCATCAGAGGGTCTACAGTAGTGGTTGAGCACGTGGGCCTTGGCTTCAGATGTACCAAGTTAACTTTCAGCCTCACTTCCTTCAATTATAAAATGTGGCTAATGATCATGTCTGTGACACAGTGTTGATGAGAGGAATAAATGAGCTTGACACTTTGAGTGGCACATAGTAAATGATCAATAAAAATATCTTAGCTACATTTATTATTATTGTGTGGAAAAACACTTAATACCATATCCAACTGAGTAAATGATTGTAGTGGTTATTAAGATTTTCCTTTCAATTCTGTTTAACACTAATGATACATAGTAGCCCATTTATGCCCTTAAATGTCTGCAGATCTTTTTTTTTTTTTTTTTAAATATATCTTTATTGATTTTAGAGAGAGGAAAGGAGAGGGAGAGAGAGAGATAGAAACATCAATGATGAGAGAGTCATTGATTGGCTGCAGCCCGCAACCCGGGCATGTGCCCTGACCGGGAATCGAACCCTGATTGCCTGGATCCTAGGTCGACGCTTAACCGCTGAGCCACGCCCGGCCAGGCTGTCTGCAGATCTTTAACTGCTTTTTAAAAAATTATCTATACTATTTTTTATGAATAGAATTGGGGCTGATAGAAGAATAAGGAATTCTAAATCCGACCTCTCTTTCTGTCCCTCCTCTTGAGCTAAGGACACTGTAATGATGTTGGGTGGAGAAGAGAGAAGACAGAAGAAAAACAGAAGGAAATCTGTTTCCAAAATTTGTTTGAGGTCCTAAAATGAAAACGCGTATGCCATCGATCAGAGGGAAATGGCCATGAACGTCTTAGAAATAACCCCTAGATTCAGGCACAAAATAACACACTCAGCAGGCCCAGTAAGTTCCTCATTACCATATAAATTGTTCTCACGTCTGATCTAATAGGATATGATTAATAATTGGGATTTGTTTTCTTCCAAGAAGCTGAATGATTGAAGGGAACCCAATACAGTTTAAAAGACCACTCCTAAACGGATCAAGAAAGTGTTTTCTGCTTTGTTGTGTATGAACAAAAGTATTCTAATTAGTGTGCAGGGTCCTCGTGGCTGCTGAGAGGAATGTGTGGCTGGAGTCTTGGCACCACATGTGTTCACTATAGGAAGTGGGGCTGCATCTACTCACCATATGGCTTATAAATGAGAACTGCAAACTACGGCCGTCCAGGGACAGGCCTTCCAACCCTGTGCTGTCTCTGCTCTGATTAGAGGACCTGGGAGGCTCCAAGGACGGCTTCAGCGACTTCCCAGTCCTTCTCACTTCCTCTTTGACCATTTCTGGGACGCGCCGAGCTCGTTTCTGGTGTAAATTTAATGCAACCTGAATTGCTTATGAAAACTTAGTCAGGAAAACACAGCTTATGCTAAAGGTAATTTCCAGAGGAACAAGGTTTCCTTGTTCAAGTTGCCCAAAATTCAGAGCTGTGCAAGGGGGAGGGAAGGGCTGGCCAGTGAAGGGAAATAAACCCAGCAAAATAAGGCCTTTGAGTAAGAGTTAACACAGTGTGCTCCAGCCAGCTGACACAATTTCAGCGCTCACTGTCCCGCCAGAAGGAGCAGGTAGCACTTTCTGATTGCACGGCCCACCCTCCATCAGGCGTGCGGCCCCACGTGCACAGCCCCCAACGCCCTTGCCAATGAGAAGCGGCGTTAAAATGACATCCCATCTGCTCTACAAATGTCAACGAGCTCCTGCCACCTGTTGAGGGGTTGTGGGGACAGCAGAAGGGCAAAGAGTCTCGACACAGGTTTGTATGTTGATACAAACAAAGAGCCGCTTCATTCAGTGCGTTCCTTTCGCGCCCCCCCCCCCCCCCCCCCCGGGGCCCCTTCTGTGCCAGGAATCTTTCGAATAGTTTTGCAGTAGTATTTTACACCCAGAAGAGTGTTAGTTGTAGTTAAATACCATGCCCCAAGAGGCACAGGGCATTGAAAAATATGTGCTATACCTCAAAGAGTAGACAAATGAACAGCCTGAAGTTATTTTTGACCCATCCCCCTTACGCGCTCACAAATAAGCATGACCAGAAACTGCATTTGGGAGGTTTTAAATTTGAGCTAAAGACGAACTTTCGCAGGGTGAACCCAAGACACTGGAATGGGTGTAGAGGAGACTAGGAAAGCCTTTCCCAAAGACCTGGACACTGGGTCAGGATGCCACGTGGGCTCACGGGAGCTTCAGTCGCCTCCCCAGCCTCCCCGGCTAATGCAGTTTCCCCTCCGCAACAGCTAAGCCCAGCGTTGAGATTCGGGGCCGCTGGTGTTTCCTTCCTCTGCCACTAATTTCCAAAGACGGGTTGCTTTTCGGGGGAAAGGGGTGTTTGTTTTCTCTGGTTATCATCGGGAGTGTTTCTCTCCACATTACTGGATCCCCGCCTGCTGACGCTGCTACTTGTCCCTCAAGACTGGATCGGTGCCACCTCCCCGGGAAGGTTTTCCGACGGCACCACCATCTCCCCCAGCGGAGCCGCCTGCTCTCTGGCGTTCCCAGAGGATTTCCTGCGGACTGTCTGCTGGACTGTGAGCTGCCTGAGGGCAGGAGCCCCACGGTTTCCCCCCTGGTTATCCTCAGTGCCTGGACATCAAGATGCTCAATAAAGAGTAATAACATTCAACACTTTCAGGGCCCTTCCCATATTCCAGCATGTTCAAAACAGAACCTATCTCCTAAGGTTTTTAGAATCGACTTAGATAATGAATATAAAGGTATATCCAGAGCCTGGGAGAGAGTAAATGGTCAATAAACCAGTGAATTTTATTTCATGTGCTCTGTCATTTAACTCTCAGAACATATTTTTTTTATGTGGTGCTGCTACTATTTTTTTTCTCATTTTAAAGATGAGGAAATGGATATTTATAAAAGTTAAGAAACTTGGCAAAGGGCACTCACTCAGCTGTAAGTACCAGAACGGAGTTTTGTTTTGTTTTTAGTGTTACCTTCATCGCTTTTGACAACTGTAGTGTGACTTTTTTCTTCTAACTCACATTTATAGAGTTATAATTTACACCCAGTAAATTTCATGCTTTTTACTGGACAGGGCTGTGGGTTTTACAGTCTTGTAACCACTACCACAAACAAGACAGAGACCGGTTTCATCACCCCAAGAATGCCCTGAAGTGGTCAACTCTTTCCCTCATTCCCGAAGGCTCTGGAATACTGCCATGTGATCTCCATGCTTACACTTTGCCTTTTCCAAAATGCCTTTTGCATCTGGGTTAGTTCACCTAGCATTTTAAGTTTGTGAAGCATTTGAAAGCCATCCATGTGGCTGTGGGTATCATTGGTTTGTCTCTTTTCATTGCTGGACAGTCTTCCCTTGCATGGATGAGTTGCAGCTTACTCATTCATTGAGCACCTGAAGTATGCTTGGATATTTCCCAGTGCTCATGATGAACAGAACCACTTAAAAAATTCATGGACAGGTGTTGTTCGAACATCAGTTTTCATTTCACTTGGGTAAAGACCTAGGAGAGGGATTGATGTATCACAAGGTGTGTATTTAATTTTATAAGAAATTACCAGATTGTTTTTCTGATGGGGCTGTACATTTTGCATTCTGATAAGCGAAGTGTGAGAATTCCCTTTGCTCCACAGCCTTGGTAGCAGCTGTTACTTCCAGGTTTTTTGTTTGTTTGGTTGGTTTTTTTAAGTCATCCTAATAGGTATCTAGAGGTATCTCATTGTGATTTTCATTTGCATTTCTCTAATGATTAATGAATAATATTGAGTACCTTTTCAAGTACTCTGTTCCAACTTTTGCCCATTTAAAAAACTGGGCTGTTTTCTTACTATTAAATTTTGAGATATCTGAGTATGTATTCTGGATACAAGCCCTTCATCAGACACGTGCTTTGCAAATATTTTCTCTCAGTCTGTGGTTTTTTTATTTCCTGGTGTTTTTCAAGGAGAATTTTTACTTTTGGTTAGGTCCAATTTATCCATTTTTTCTTTTATGGATCTTATTTTGTTGTTTTTTTCTAGGGAATCTTTGCCAAGCAAAGTCACCATATTTTTCTGTTTTCCTCTAGAAAATGTTCTAGTTTCAGATTTTACATTTACAGTTATTATCTATTTTTAAGTTCACCTTTGTGTAAGATAGGCTGTATGACTTCAGGTTCTTTTTTTGTTTTGTTTTTCATTTAAGGATTTCCAATTGTTACAGCACCCTTTATTAAAGAGACAGAGCAGAAATTTGAACTCAGGTTTCTCTAATTCCAGAGGTAAGTTCTTACCATGCACGTCCCTGTACTAAGTTTATGTAGATTTTTAATCTGCTGCTGGATTAAACCCTTTGACAGACTTCTCCACACCCCCATGGCACAGTGCCTTGAATATGGTATGACCTCACAGAATACCCCCGACTGACTATTTAAATGGAAGGTGGAATGACAATCACTCAGCACTGGCCAATCCTTGCTTTCCCTTGCCCAAGAGAAAAAACAGCACTCTTGTAGACAGTGCCCACGTGTTTAGAGCTCTGACCCAGCAGCAAGCAGGCAAAAGCCACCTGTCCAATATTTACAATTGACCCCACACCCTAAGACTTTTAATACAAGGATAGAGGAGCTAGTTTTCTCTTTAGAGCAACAGGAGTCTCGGGCTACCAATGGCACGAGGAGAATTGCATCTGTTGTGACAGCATTCCAGTGTGTTGTACAAGCTCTGGCCGTCCTGAGGAATGACCGTCTGTGGGCCTGTTCTGGCCGCTGGGCAGGGTCAGCTCAGAAGTAATTTGGAGCCAGAACTAGTGGGTGGAGGTGGGTGGAGGCGGGAAATGTGCAACACTAGTATAACTGGGACTGACTGAGGTCCCGCTTCAGATCCCAGAGTAAATAAGCTAGTGTGGGCAAGCCCTTCGCGTGACCTTCAGCTCCGTGGATTCATAAGCAAAGGCCTCTCTAAAGCTCCCAGAGGGCAAGGTCAGCAGGCCCATGCTTGGCCCTTGCCACAGAAAAGGCGACAAGGTCTTATAACCTCCACCTTAGAGGAGTTTGTATTTTTACCCTCATCACTAATTTCGATTATAATAAGCTTTACTTTTCATCCAATATTCCAGATTCTTTCTTTTCCACGTCAGCATAACTACAAGCGTGAAACCATTTCTGATGAGGCCACGTAGCTGAACAGAATCTCGGACTGAAAGGAACAAGTCCATCGTGTAGATGTGAGAAACAGGAGAGCAGGAAAGAAAAGCAGAGAATATTTTTAAAAGCTGTACCAATTTTTTAATGAACAACTGATATACTACAAATACCATAAGAAACGTGTTTTGTTTTTGTTTTTTTGTCCAGTGCCCATTATAGAATAAGTTTTCAGAAATGCCATATTGTTAGCCATTACTATTCATTTTTGCTTTTTTACAGTTTTTAAAAATTGTGGTAAAATGCCATTATTATATCTTATACAAGGTGCAACAAATGCACACATGTGCACGAATATGTACTTACACATAAACGCACATGAGACACCCAAGTGAGAGAGAAAGGACATAGAGCCCAGGAGCCCAGAGAAGAAGACAGATTCATATACATATAAATATGCTCCTGGGAACACTGGGTGGTTGCACATCTTGTTTATTACCATGCTAAGCCCCTGAGCCTTCAGGCTGTGTCTCTTCCATGTTTCTATTCTCATATTCACATCGAAATTCTGGGATCATGGTTGCTCTGCAGTGTTCTGCGCATCTTGGACATTCTGAGTCAGCTGGGTTATTTCAGGGAAAATTAAATAAAATCTAATTGTTGAATAAACATGAATGGAAATGTCATCAAACCCTGAGCCAAGTGACCAATTAAATAAAATGCTACTAGCCAAGTGATTTGCCTTCCACCAAAATAAAATAATTGGTCAAGTTAAATGGACTAAGAGCTGAGCAAAAATGTTTACAACCTAATTCAAAAAGCAGCTGCCCATGAGTAGCAAGCAGGAGATGACAGGTCATTCTGGTAGGGCTGGATTCTCAGGACAAATCATGCCCCATACTTTGAAGCCTGAGATCACCCAAAGGTGAAAGAGCAGTAAACATGGGAGGGTGCGTGAGGCACTGGGGCGGCCACGACCTGGCTCACGAATGTCGTCTTCCAGGAGGATGCCATTACTGAATGGGCTTGGCGGCTTGTTACACTGTCAGCTCTTGTGGGGCAGGGCTCCCAGCTTCCTCTCCAGCGGCCCATGAGGGTTGTGCTGAGGACATGATAAGCTCTCTGGGGTATTCAAGGACAACTAAGAGGCACTGTCACCATGTATGTTTAAAAATACCAAGGTGTGGCCATCTGGCCCACATCTACTTGAACACATTGCACACAGTGAGTCCCTGGAGGTAGCGACCAAGGCCTGTGGCCAGGATGAAGCTCTCCCAAGCCTTGGGTGCAGCTGGTTTCTGACATTTGGTGGGCTGACTGCTCATGACGCCATTGAATGAACTCAGACCAGCCCCATGCTGACCTTTTGGACAGTAAAACAAAAACAACAAAGCAGGGGCATCAATCACAATCCAAAGGCTACTTCCAATGGTGATGTCCATTATTTAGACTGTAGAGAACTCACGCTAAAGCACATGCCTTGTCCCACCCTTGTATACTAAACCAGTGCTTTTTATACTTTAGCCTGCGTTAGAACCTTCTGGATGGTCCCAGAGTGTCTGATGCAGTAGCTCTGGGCTGGACCTGAGAATCCTCCTTCCTTCCTTCCTTCCTTCCTTCCTTCCTTCCTTCCTTCCTTCCTTCCTTCCTTCCTTCCTTCCTTCCTTCCTTCCTCCCTCCCTCCCTCCCTCCCTCCCTCCCTCCCTCCCTCCCTCCCTCCCTCCCTTCCCCTCTTCCTTCTTCCAAGAGGACAAATCCACTTTATTTATTTACTTTTCAGTAAGTTTAAATCCTTGATGGCTACAGCATTGCATGGATTCTGTGTCCATGGCCTTAGCAGGAAGGTTGCTTTGGAATTTGGCACGGACCATCCACTGATTCCATGAGCACAAGCTACCTTTCCCCAGATGACTCTGATTTTGTTCAGTTGACCACCAGAAGTCACAGTGTTGTCCTTTGCTTTGCACACATAAGCACATCTCTTGCCCAGATAGAATATATTCAGTTTCATCTCAAGCACAAACACATTCAATTTTAAGAGCCATGTGCTCCCTCTGGTTCCAGAGACCCCGCTTATAACCAGCAAAAATGGCCTTGGACCACAGCCTTCCAGACTTATCTGTTGTGATGGAAGTCCTGTTCCCAGCTGCCTCCACAGGCTCTGAGATGGTGGGAAGAGAAAACCGAGGCCCCAGGAATATGCATTTCTAACAAGGTCCCAGGTGCTGCTGATGCTGCAGGTTCAGAAACCACAGTTTGAGAACCTTTGTATCAGCATTTACTTGGGTGACACTTCCTACTTCTGTTCCTTTAAATTTGACACATGATGGAAACTTCAGAATTCAGTGACTACTGGTAATTCCAAAGTATAAGGAGACAGTGACGGGGGGCCAGCAACCTTTCACTTTTACAGGGGCCAGGCATTTGACAACCATAAGGATTTGGAACATAGCTGCAAACTCAGAGGCAGGATAAGTAAGTCTTTAAATTGTTAAAACAGGGCTATGAAAAAGTTACAGTGCTCAGTCGGGGCACCCATGGAGACCCTTCTGGTGACTGAGTGTAAACTAAGCCAATACCCATGGAACAGCTAAGATGCATTAACTGCAAAATAACATGAAAGACATCTGAAGGCACAAGCATCAGGCCACATATAATCTGTAGGAGCCAACTGTCTGATTTGACCTGAGGTCATCACTACATTAGAAGCAAAACACAATAATTGAGTTTCAAAATATTAAGGTTCTTCTTATAGCACCCCCCTCCCACTACTCCCAGTGTCAAATAAAGAAAATATAAAATGACTAATAAGGAAGTCTCCCTGGATGTGGGAGTGTAGAAAGACTTATGGCTCAGCTGGAACACACGCTAACGGTCAGCTGGAAGAAGTGGGCTGAGTGGGCCGCCGGGCACTGAGGTCCACCGCCTCGTTCTCGGGGGGACGGAGGGATTGGGAAGCAAGCCCACTGAGCTAGCCCTGGGGGACTTGTCTGTGTTCCTAGGAAGAGCGAGCTGTGAAAACGGAAGGGAGAGACTACTTTTGTAAACCAAACAAGGGGTTGAAAATATTAGTGGGGAGGTCACTTCTTCTATCATAGCTGGATCAGAGAGTCCCTGGAGAAACCCAGCAGGAGTTGAAATAACAGCTGCTTTTTTTTTTTTTTAATCGTCACCCTAGGATATTTTTTCCATTGGTTTTTAAAGAGAGTGAAAGGGAGAGAGAGGGAGAGAGAAACATCTATGTGAGAGAGACACATCGATTGGTTGCCTCCCACACATGCCCTGACCAGGGCTGGGGATCGAGCTTGCAACCGAGGTACTTGCCTTTGGCTGGAATCGAACCCAGGGCCCTTCAGTCTGAGGGCTGATGCTCTAACCACTGAGACAAACCAGCTAGGGCAACAGTTGCTTTAAAAAAGGCCACAGAGTATCAAAAGTGAAGCAACACCGGTGACAAAAGAGTGGCAATGAAGACTGATGTACACTGACAATCAAGGAGAGGCTTCCTGGGACCCAACTAGAAGCAGGAACCTTGGGGGACTCTAGTGGGTCAGGGCTGGTTCGTCTCCATCAGTCCCTCTAGACCCATCTTTGCCTTTTCTGACATCTGTTCCCTGAGAGGCCTATGTCTGTAGACAGTGGCCCGACTCCCTGGCTCTCTGGCTTCCGTTGGGTTGGGTCAATGGTGGAGGATGGGAAGGTGAAGGAGAGAGAGGCGAGGTAGAGCACTCCCGTCTGTCCCTACCGTGCCTTCCTCCCACCAGGGTCTGGGCAGTTGCTACGTTCCTAAGTCTGGGGCCAGTAGAGACGAGCCCATTTCCAGGGCGATGGCCTCTTGCTTTAACAACTTTCTCCAATTTCCCTCGGGCTTACAGGTGGCAAAGGCTTCCTGCTATAGCTAGTGTCTGATGCTTCAGGGTCCCTTGTTTGTTCTTGAATCCTGTCTGCCCCTCTACGGAAAACTACCCTCATTCAACTCTCATCAAACCCTTCGTGTTGGCCTGCTGTCTACGCCTGGACCCTGACTTAGACAGAGGTCAAGGTCAAAGCTTCCACCGATGGAGCATGAGCTTTGGTGAGCTCCAGACGATAAATGCCATCATCATCAACTTTCCTCGGGAACCATGCAGCAGTAGATAATGAAGGTGAAACAACTGAGGACATACACCTCAGCTCAGTAATGTCACGGAGAAAATGACCAGAACGATTACCAAATGTATATAAGCAGAGTTAAAAGCCAGACTACACTCTGAAGAAATGCCCATTCAGAAGTTGGTGGTATAGGACATGGGAGTTACTTTAAGAAAGTTTTCTAAAGCTGTCAATTTTTTTAGTGTGAGCTATAATAACATTATTGAAAAGATTTGAGGAATAGTATGAATACTTTAGATTTAGGAAGGAATAGAGGAAGATTCCATGTCCTTTAAGAAAAAAAAACCAAACAGCTTTTTTAGAGATATAATTCACATAAAATAGAATTCACCCATTTAAAGTGCACAATTTAATGTATTTGAGCACATTCACAGGTTGTAAAACCACAGCCTAATTTTAGAACATTTTCCTGATTCTGAAAAGAAACCTTGTACCCACTGTCAGTCAATTCCCCTCCCTCCCTGCATACCTCACCCTGAGCCCAGCCCAAGCCCTACCATCACTATTTTATGTCTTTATAAATAAGCCTGTTGAGGATATTTTGTATAAATAGGATCACATAATATGTGGTGTTTTGTGACTGACTTAGCAAAATGTTTTCACTTAGGGTCATCCCTTGATATGTGTTACAGCATGTATCAGTACTTAGTTTCTTTTTAATGCTAAATAATACATTATCATACACACACACACACACACACACACAGACACACACAGGATTTTTCTTTCTACAAAATCATGCCATCTGCAAATAGAGGTAGCTTTCCTTTTCCTTTTCAATGTGGATGGTTTTTATTTTAGTCCATAATTACCCTGGCTGGAGGCTTCAGTAAAGTGTTAGTACCTTGTATCTTTCTAGAAATTTGTCATTTTATTTATCTAATTTTTGGTATACAGTTGTTCATAGTATTCCCTTATAATCCTTTTTACTTCTGTAAGGTCAGTAGCAATGTCCTTTATTAAATTCCTAATTTTAATTATTCAAGTCTTCTCCCCCCCCCCCCCCCCCGCCCACCTTTGTTTGGTCAGACTAGCTTAAGGTTTTTCAATTTTGTTGATTTTATCAAAGAACCAACTTTTAGTTACATTGCTTTTCTCTATTGTTTTTCTATTCTTTACTTCATCTATTTCTGTTCTGGTCTTTATATCTCACCCCTTCTGATAACTTCGGGTTTAGTTTGCTCTTCTTTTTCTAGCTTCTTAAGGTTATCGATTTGAGATTTTTTAAAAAATGTAGGCTTTTACATCTATATATTGCCCTCTAAGTGCTACTTTAGCTGCATCCCATAAGTTTTGGTATGTTGTAGTCTTGTTTAATTTTATCTCATAACATTTTCTAATTTTCCTCGTGATTTCTTCTTTGATCCATTGGTTATTTAGAAGTGTAATGTCTAATTTTCCCATATTCATGAATTTCCCAAATTTCCTTCTGTTATTGATTTCAAATTTAATTCCATCATTTAATTCTATCAGAAAACAATCTGTATGACTTTACATCTTTTATATTGTGTCTTGTTTCATGGCTCAGCATATGGTCTATTCTAGGGAGCCATGGATACATCTGTGCCTAGTGAATGTTACATTCGCTCTTGAGATGAATGTGTATCCTGATGTTGTTGGTTGGAGCCATGTTTTTAGTTTTTAATCAAGTTTAAAGTACAAAGATGCCTTGAATAAAACACGTTTTCATCTCCTTCACCTTATCTACAGTCAAACTGGGAGAAAAAGAATAGTTGTAATCATTTGTTATTATATGTCTATATATAGATATATGTAGATATAGAATATTTCTGCAGCATGGAGACATGAGTTTGAGAAAAAGGAAGTATGAAGTAATTGAAACATCTTGGTTCTAAGATGTCAAACTCTGACTTTGTGACCCAAGTAACAAGGCAAAACCTAGAAAATTAGGAGTGGATTCTATGATCCCAAAGATCCCCTCTAATGTTAAAATAATATGCAAATTACTTAACTTCTCTGCCTCTCACTTTGATCATCTCTATTAACCAAGATCATAATAGCACTAGCTTTCAAGGGTCTTGTTTAAAATTAAATGACAAATTTTGAATTAAACAAGAAATGATATGAAAATGACCTAGCACAGTGTTTTGCACACAATAATCATTGTATTAGTTGTTTTTCTATACAAATGTTATTTAGATACAGAATGTTAGTAGGTTTTAGATACAGACTTGCCATTACTACCAATAAGGAAAGATTTCCCAGCTCTTTTTCTTCTCTCAAGTAAAAGAGACAGGGGATACTTCTTTAACCTGCTTTAGAGTTATTGAGACTCTGGCCTGGATTTGTTTCTTTGCTTTAAAGGAAAGAAAAAGAAATCTGATTTCTGGGAGACAAAGAGGTTTTGTGTGTGTTTTTTTCCTTTTTTAAAAATCAGACCCTCTGAAACTTTTTCTAGGACATTTAAAAATGTTGGACCAACTTGGTGAGCATGTTATAGAGGGAAATAAGCATCTGATGGGAGCAGGAAGGTTAGACTAGATAACCTTGAGCGTCCTTCCAACCTTGAGTGTCCTTCCAACCTTGAGTTTGCTGAGATAGACAATAGAGATTATGAAGATGAATATTAGCATAAAATCATCTTGCGACTCTGATCATACTAATGAAAATAGGACACATTAATCAATTTATTTCTGGGAACTACATTAATGTTTTTGGCCTTCCATGTTCAGTTTACTAAATCACTTCTGACAGTATGTTATGGTAATGGAGTCACAGGAAAGGGTTAATTCATTTCTACCCAAAAGCAATTTACTGCCTCTCAAGTGTAGAATAAGACGACAATGTGTGGCTAAACTGATGTCCATGCATCAGTGGAAATGGGCCCTCGGAACTTCAGTTTCGTTTCCTCCCCAACATCATGCCAATGTTCTCTGTTCCTAGAAATCTCCGCCCAAATGCGGGGGGAAGAGAGGAAAGATTTAAGAGTTGAGGCTTTGGAGTCAAAGATAACATCTGGGATTAATGTTTTGCTTCTTGTGCCCACTCTATTCAGTTTGACCTTTTACTCCAAAGGCTTCTTAAGTTTATACAGTTTTCAGGCATAAAACACCTGAGAAGTTCTAAACGAACTGAAATGAGATCAGGATGTATAATTCTTGCAGCACCTATAAATGCTGAAAAATAAGTATCTATCTCTAAAATCTAAGGGATAAAAAAGAAATCTTTATAACGTCAGCTTGCCCCACAAAATATCACTAAAAATTCTGGAGTTGGTTATAGTTTAAAATTCATACATCCTCATAAAACCATTCTCTAGGATGTAAGGCCCAAGAGGACACTTTCTTTTTTAAAAAAATTATTATTTTTTAATCCTCACTTGAGAATATGTTTTTATTGATTTTTAGAGAGAGGAAGGGAGAGGGACAGAGAGAAAAACATCAGAGTGAGAGAGAAACGTTAGTTGGTTGCCTCCTGGAGGCGCCGCCACCAGGGATCGAACCCATAACCTGGCTATGCGCCCTGACCAGGAATCAAACCTGAGACCCTTCAGTGCACAGATGACGCTCCAACCACCTGAGCTACACCAGCCAGGGCAAGAAGTTCATTTTCTTCCCTAATGTTCCCCAAACACCGTCAACAGTGTCTAGCATAGACTGAGTACTCAGTGGGTACCTTTCGAGTCCATTACTCAGCCCCACTGAGCCTACCCTCCTTTAACACATAAACATTTATATACAGTTACAAAGTATTTTAGATGCTTAAAAATTTTGTGCATTTTTAAATTTATGAATTACTTAGTATTTCAACCCAACATAAAATGTGATTATCTATTGTTTCTCTGTGAGCAATATTATAGATTTATTTAAAGTGGGAAACTGCCAATTAAAAAATTATGGAAAAATTTGTTCCAAGTCAACAATTCATGTATTTTCTTTTAATAAATGCTATTTCCCTTAAAACTTGTAAATTATAACCATGTATTAACTTTTACCAAAGGTAGTGATACAGTGTTACACTGATGCTTCAATAGGGTCCCTAGATTAAATATGAATAACTTTTAGTGTATACATTCCCAATATTGCATGGTACATACATATACCAAACAATCAGTAATTCTGTATCTGAAATTCAAATTTAACTGGACACCACATATTTTTTCTTCTAAATTTGACATTCCTGGCTTCAAAGTAAATATCATTGCTCTCATCTTAAGTGTTTCACAACAAAATAAAAGTAGCTTAATGAATAAACCCATAGCTGACTGTGTTCAAACACAGTGCCTTTAGTCTAAGCTATTTTATCAGGAAAATAAACAAACTAAGGAAGAAAAGGGCTTCCAGAGCGAAGGCAGAGTGTGACTCTCCACTGGCCCCTGCTTTGTAGTCCCTAAGGTCAGTGGCTCCGGGGCACTGACACTCCATGGCCCCGAGTCCTACCCTCGTGATGAATGAAGTCTGTTTCCCATTACAGGTTGTTATCAGTGTACCCTTCCAGAAGCTTCTTCCCACTTCTGGAGGAGCAGCCGCAAGCATGTGAAAACGCTAGACAGATTAAGACTGCAATTCAGAGAAATTGTCTTTCCAGAAGACCCTTCCTCCCTCAGGTTAACCCCACACAGAGGTGAAAGCCTCGGCAGCTGTAGACCTTTGACCTTAGACTCTTGACCTTTGGTTCTTGATCATACTCTTGATAAGTACAGAAATGTGTGTCTTCAATATTTTGCTAAATCCCCCAAATCCTTTAAACAGGAGACAGAGTCAGAGCCTCCATGCAATGACTCCTGCTCTCCCCATGCTTCTGCCCCTTGCCCCGGTCCCCTTTCTCCAAACTGCGGCCAATCGCACTGAACACCACACGCGTAGAGGTCCGGACAAACAGGCGCAGGGAGGCTGTCGGTCCCACTGTGCTGCTTCAGAGCTCAACAGAGCAGCATTCAAAGTGAATTGTCCTTGAGTCCATTACTCAACCCCACTGAGCCTCAGCTGTCTCATCTATAAAATGGGGCCACAAACACCATGTAGCCCATAGGGTCGGTCACATGAAGTTAAGCAATGTAAAACACCCAGGAACATAGTTAAGTGCTAAGTAAATGTTACTATTATTAACAAAAAAAATGTTTTTCAGAATGTGCAAATATCCATAGAAATTTGCTTTTTAACAAGTATTCTCTCCTTTACAGTAACAAGGATTTTCACTAGGTTTTAATGGTTACTAAGAAATGACTTAATAAAGTCAATACATATACTGAGTGGTATTAGAATACAATAGAACTTTGAATTTCATTGTTTTAGAAGAACTCTAAGCAGCTGGCTTTCTTATAAGGAGATGACAGAGCTGCACAGTGTCCTGGTCTCCCCTGCAGGAGAGCACAGGCTGGGACACACATTGTCCCAATGTCAGAGTGAGTCTTTTCACTATTGTCAAGCTATGGGCACCCACCAGGTGAAGCACTGCTGTCCGAGGCAGAAAGGCACCCTGGGGACAGCCTTGTACCGTTCAGGCGGCTGCCCTGGGGAGAGTGCGTGGCCTGGCCTCCACCGCTGTGCTGGCCTGAGCTTAGCCCACCTGCCACAGGCCACTGAGAAAACGCCTCTCCACGCAGCTGGTGAGCACTCAAAAAGGAGCCTGAGGAGTTCTCCTGAGTAACATTGTGCATTTCAGTTTTTCCCCATTGCTCCTCTCCTAGGGGGAAGAAGCTGAGCTAAGAACAGAAATCAGAATCTGGAATCTGCTCACCCAAAGAATAATGGATCTATTCTGTTCAAAAAATGCCTTGATTGTTGATTTGTTTACTTCAGCTCCTTCTATGAAGGAGAGGATCAGAATTTTGGGGACAAAGCAAAATTGGGAGCAAGGAGAGAGAGAGAGAGGGAATGCGCATGTGTGCAAACAGAGAGCTCCTTTATTCTAAGGCTTCAAAATGCCTCTGTGATGAGCCTGCCCACGGCCCGAGGCATCAAAACTCAGGTTCCTTTCCCCCAAAGCATTACTTAAGCCCCTTTAAAGTGGGTAACCTTGACTTCTGAGATTCACTGATTTCATCATCCTGGCCCTTTGATTGCTGATCCATAAAATGAAGACATTGGATTAGACACAATCTCAGGCCTTTCCACATCTAAAATGCTCTCTCTTATGTTACTGAAACAGGGACAGAGGACTAGAATTCACCGTAAGCAATGTAGAGCCGACACTGTGTGTTTGTGTGTGTGTGTGTAAGTGTCTTATTAGCACAAAGGACTTGCTAAGCATTCATGAAATTTTTCCTTGCCTATTTCAAAAGTAGGAACCAGGTTCTATGCATTTTAGCAAAATGGCCACGCTAGTGTAAGGTTTTAACCCCCATTCTTTGGAAAAGGTGAATGTCAATGTGTAACACAGGGAATCAAGGCTCGGATACCATACAGATGTTGAGTCACTTTAGAAAGAAAATTGGTGCTTTTTCTACCCAGTACAATATAAGGGCAACTGAAATTTCCACGTATTTTTTTCCCTCCGTCTCTTTCTCCACTACAAGTAAGGGTTTGGGATTTGATCAGAGAAGCTGAGGTTCACAGCTCTGTACTGCCACTCAAGTATTATTTAAACCATGGGACATTAGCAGTTGGGCATTAGCAACTCCATGCCTTATGCAGTCCTTCCTGTGTAAAAATAATAATGAAAGCAACAGCAGCAACCATGCATCCAGTGTTTAGTTATGTTCTAGGCAGGGTTATAAGTAAGTGTTTTACCAGCTGTTGCTTGACTTTCCTGTATCCTGGTGGAAAAGTACCGATCACCCACCCTATAGAGAGGCTGGGTAGTTTGTCCAGGGTCTCAGAGCTAGGAAGGAAAGGATTTGGGTTTTACAATTCCGACCCCGAAGTCCTGCTCTCAGCCATCCCTGGATTCTGCCCCGATCTCCATCTAATCGTGAACCCAGTGACAGTGTCCTGGCTGTGTGGCCTCATTTGGTTCTTGTCTGCCTTCTCGCGTGGCCAACACCCCATCTGCAAATGAACCCATAGCCATTGAAACTGAATTTCTCTGTGCGAAATCTAAGCCACCATTTCAGGAATTCGGGAGAGACCAGCACCACCTGAGCACCTCTGTCTGACGGGGCCACCCAGGCGTGGCAGACAGACACACCGTGCTTTTCAGAAAACAGAGTCCCCTCGGTCTCCTCAGGGCCATGCCAAGGGCCCAACTGCAATTCACAGGGTTTTCCTTGGAACAGTCAGCCATCCAAATGAGGCCAAGGACTCTTCCTCAGGTTCCTCTTGCTCCCTGATGAATCTAATGGCCTCCAAGTATATAAGGAAAGCAAATATTTTCCAAGTTCTGGTAAGGGACTAGAACCTTCCCTTTGCTCCTCCTGGGATAGCCGGGACAGCTGCGTTCAGGTATGAACAGCACAGTCGGCAGGAATCAGGAGCACAGTGTTTTGTGACAGTGGGAGGGGCTGTAGCTGATGGCCTCCCCAAGGAGTCCAACTCACTGGGCCCCTTGGATGGCCCACAGGGTGCGGGCATGCAGATTACAGAAAATGTAGATCCTGGTGTCAGAGGCATAAAGGAGAATCTCAAATTCCCCTCCGCCTCCAGGCCTAGCTGCTCTGCGCTCCAGCGTCTGCCCAGGCCGCCCGGGGCAGAGCAGCTGTGGAGAGGGGCAGGGGTGCCAGGCGCCGCTCACAGTGTCCCGGCCAAGCAAGTGGGATCCCAAGACTTCTCTGAAACCCTTGCAAGACAACCACTGTGCTTCTATTTTTTTTTTTTTTAAAGATATCTTTATTGATTTCAGAGAGAGGAAAGGAGAGGAAGAGAGAGAGAAACATCAATGATGAGAGAGTCATTGATCAGCTGCCTCCTGCACGCCCCTTACTGAGGATTGAGCCCGCAACCCGGGCATGTGCCTTGACCGGGAATCAAACCCCGATCGCCTGGATCCTAGTTCAATGCTCAACCGCTGAGCCACGCCCGGCCGGCTGCACTTCTATTTTGAAGGGAAGAAAAGCAAACAGCTGGACGACCCCTGCTCAGACGAGGCATCTATCTGACAGGATTATAAACCAATTGGTGCTGTTTCAGAGGCTGCTGATTGCTTGCATGCAAGGAGCACCTAAGGAGACAGAGGCGATTCCTTTGCTCACCTTTGGTCCAGGGGTGATCTGGTTCTGAGTCCCTCTGAAGGGTCATTGCCAGCACCACTGACCGCCTATAGGGGATCATTTCTCTAGGGACCCGTATCCAGGCTCAGTGAGCCCATGCAGATTATTATAGGTTCTGATAGATCTGATCCACCTCTCTGGACTGCTGTTGGTTTAAGAAGACCTTCTACAGCCGGGCACAAAGCCTAGGACTGATGGAATTCACATGTGGTTTGCCTTTGCCTCTCTGCCCTGATGCTAACTTGCCAGAGAGAAGCGAGCTGCCAAAACTCAGCCACATCCAGGTGACTGTGTTCCCTCCAGACTCAGAGTTTGAGCAGAACGTCCTTCCCAGTTCCCGTCCAGGTGCAGAGCCTTCTAGAGATGAGGTATGAGTTACAGAGCCCACAGGCCAATGCACTTGGAGGGACAAAAGGCCAAGGCTGCTAATATCTGTAGTGATGTCTATACAGAAGAGAAAAGCCATTTCTGTGGAAGTCTCTATTAGCCCGTATCTCAGGTGAAGCAGGGTGCAGGCCCAGGGTACACGGGTGTCACCCTCTGCCCATGGTGGGTGACAGGCAAGCTCAGGACTCAGGGCAGAGCGTGGTTTAAAACCTTAAAAAGATGAACTGGATAATTATTCAAGTAGGATGGCTTAGTTATATAGCTCCTTGAGGCAGGAACTAAAACTAAACTCTCAGCTGCATGATTCTGTGAAGAGATCATCACGGAAGACAGTTCTGTGTGCCTTCTAATCTCAAGCAACACTTAAATACTTCATTAAGTACATTTACAAAGGCAGGTCCTTCCTGTCCCATATCCTGTATTCAGCTTTTTTCCTTTGCCTGATATCACTGCAAGTGTTAAAGATGCTAACTGCTCTTTTTCAGGAGGAACTTAAAACACCAAATTCTTGCAAATACCAGTGTCTATTTTTCTTGGTTCTGAACTTTTCTTCTTTATATCTGGATTTTTCAGTTTTTTTCCTTTGATTGAATCCCCAGTGGTTCCCTGGGAAGCTAACAACAATGAAAACAATTACAATAAGGATTGTATGCTCCAAGCTGTGGCTTTCTTACTCTTAGCCCTTGTTTTTTTGGTTTTAATTAGATTTTTTTTAAAACTTCACCCGAGGATATGTGTTTATCACTGATTCTAGAGAGAGAGAAAGGGAGGAGAGAGAACCATTGAGGTGAGAAACACTGATCGGTTGCCTCCCACATGCCCCGGGACCAGCGATGGAACTCACAACCTGGGAATGTGCCTTGACTGGGAATCAAACCGGAGATTCTTTGGTGCACGGGACGATGCTCTAACCACTGAGCAACACCATCCAGGACTGGTTTTCATTTGATTTTAAAGAGTATTTCAATATGCACCAGATAAGTCACGTCTTGCCTGTCTCTCCATCTCTTGTTCCCCCTGCCCCCCCCCCAGCCTGGTTTGCTTAACCTTCTTGGGGAAGCTCAGTCTACCTCCTCGGGGGGGGGGGGGGGAGGGAGGAGGGGCGAATGGCTCTCCCAATTTCCAAGCACTGAGGATGGACATATGTGAGGATATAACTTCTATTCCTCTTATTAGGTTGAACCACATGAAGTTGACGATATTGGGCCATTTCTGACCTATAAAAATAACTTCATATGGTTTAGCCTAATACGTAGGGGTCTGAGGCTCATTTTCATACAGTGAACCTCAGTTCTTCTCAGCAGAGAGAATGAGACTTTCTTCCCCCTTTCACAGGCTGCCTTCAGGCCGAATTCCACACTTTTCTAAAGATGACAATAGCCAGCACTTGTTGCACAGTCCTGTACCTTATTTTCACTGGGTCTTAATTGCACAAGAGATGATAGTGATGCCTCCTTGTTGATAAGGAACAGTGTCCTTTATTTATCAAGCAGTGGTCCCTCCATTTCTCAAGTAGAAATGCTTCTACATTATGTTATTTTAAAATATGTTTTTATTGATTTCAGAGAGAGGAAGGAAGAGGGAGAGAGAGATAGAAACATCAATGATGAGAGTCATTAATTGGCTGCCTCCTGCAAGCCCCCTACTGGGGGTCGTGTCCAAAACCCAGGCATGTGCCCTGACTGGGAATTGAACCACGACCTCCTGGTTCATAGGTCGACGCTCAACCACTGAGCCACATCAGTCGGGCTACATTACATGTTTTTAAAAAGTTGTAGGCAGGTAACTAATTAGTATGTGTTATGAACAAACTGGGAGGCCAGAGCACAAGTATACCATGTTTATATATGCCATCAAATACAATCTGAGAAATTAAATTAATCTGACACATACTTAATGAAGTACATAATCATTATTATGTCTCATGGTAATTAGGCATAAACGGGACACATTCCACAAAAATGACTGTAATTGGTTTGTACATGGTCAAGCCAAGTTTTTAGGTTTTTTTTCCTGATTACATTTAGTTTTGTAAGACCTATAATGGGTATCAATATGGATAGCATTCCCTGCTTCTATGTGTCGTCATCACCACCACCATCATCATTGTCACCATCACCATCATCGTCACCATCACCATCATCATCATCACCATCACCACCACCATCATCATCATCACCATCATCACCATCATCATCACCACCATCACCATCATCGTCACCATCACCATCACCACCATCACCATCATCACCATCGTCATCATCATTAACATCATCATCATCATCGTCACACTTAGTGACCAGAACCATGGTGGGTCTTACATCTTTTCTCTCAACAATTAATGTTTCCTTAACTTCTCCTTCTTTGAACCCTAGCCTAGGACAGCTGCTTCTTGGGTTGTGGCCACGTCCCTGCACCTGCCTGCCTGCTGTCTTCACCCAAACTCGCGCTCTGAAGGGCCCCTTCAGCAGCTCCTGAAGCTGTGCTCTTCTTTCTCCCTGGATAGCCTGGATGCCGAAGACTTGCTGGGGCTAATCCGGGCTCTGCTGCTGTGAATGGGAGTGGTGCTGGGCTTAGTATGAAAGGATGAAACAGCTGTAGGAAGGGGAATTCTTTATACCACATTGGTACCCACTATAGGTCTCATAAAACTAAACGCAGCTGGAGCAAGGCTTAGGCCTGGGCTGCTAGCTGAGTGTGGGATTTCCATGCTGCACAGAACTCTATTCACACTGGTTTAATCGAAGGGACTCTATGGGATCCCATAACTGAAATAGCGGGGATGGACCCAGGTGCTTGGGTTTGTCTTTGGGTATCTGTGTCTCTCTTCACCTAAGCTCTGGTTTTATCTGTGCCTGATCTTCGGCAGGCATTTCTGCACAGTGAGCAGATGGCCATCAGCAGCTCCAGACTTAAATCAACCATCTCAGAAACCATAGGAGAAAGTACATCTTTTTCAGCACTTCCAGCAAAATTCCTGAGATGAATTCTGATTTGCCTGATCCCTACCCTAAAATAAGTGGAGAGGCCATGGGAGTGTGATGCTCTCATGAATGGCCAGGCCTCCACCCCAGGGTGACCTTTAGAGCTAGAGGTGGAGTCCCACTAGACTATATAGACTGATAGCAGGTAACAGTGGGCTGCAAAGGAGACCTGGATCTTGTTACCAGAAAAGGGAGAAGAGAGCTGGGGAGCAGCAATGACAGATGTCCACTGTAGCTGGTGAAGCAGAGGTCAAATGCTCACAGGTCAAATGGCCGCAGAGCCCTCATATCTGGGAGAGATGGCTCAGAGAAGGGGAGGTGTTAGGCTTAAGATCAGTGGGAGAAATGGGAGCTGATATATCAGTGACACATTCGACCTACTAAGTGGGTCTTTTAAGACCTAAGCTGAGCACAAGTTTTACTTTTCTATCTCTTAAAACATTTCCCTCAGCTGCATGCTGTTATTTGAAAAGTTTTTAACCATGGAAAATCTTTCATTCTAGAAATGGAGAAAAAGGATTTAAGTTCAACTGCCCTGGGACAGGCAACGCACAAAGCAAAGTAGAAATAAAAATATCATATTTCCTATTTTGATAAAGATGAGAATTAAAAAGAGGCAGGAAAGAAGATACTATTCAAAGAGAGAAGAAACTACATGATTAAGGACAGAAGACAGTCAAAGTTGACTTCTCAGCTTTGTCATTGTCAACCCAGTTGATTGAACACAGATACTGGCCACCAGGCTCACCTTGGTGGAAATCTGGATATGTGGCATGTCTTTACTCGGATCTCTTGCTTCTTAGTTTATTGAATGAGAACCGAACTTTCCATGCTTAGCAGTTGCTCTTGGTTGAGAAGTCTCAGTAGCCTTGGCCTACTTAGGTCATAATTCAAGCTAGTGAGAAGAATGCAAGATAAAACCACAGGAGAGGCCCCAGGAGAAGCTCGCTGGCTCGCAGCCATATCAAGAGCCTCAATAAAGTGAAACATTTTTCCCCCTTTTCTGATGTAATCTGCATTTTGCTAGGAAGGGCTTAAACTAGCTTAAACTTCACTTTAGAGAAAAAAAAAATTTGTCCAAGCTTTGATATCCTTTTAAGGCTCTTAAATGGCAAAAATTCAGGTTTATTCAATATTTAAAAGACAAGGAAAAGTGACATATTGTGTGCCCCTCAGTGTGACACTATCTTTCTTAAAGTTTGGGAGGCTGATCCTCCTGGTGGTTTGGCTCCAGATCTCACCACATGGGTCAAGGCACTCACTCTATGACATTTTTGAGGATTTCCCAGTGGGGGCCAGTACTGTGAGGGCCAAAAAAGTGACCTCACAGTCACAAGGGTTTTTATGATATTCATTCTTCCACATGAGAAATATTTGAGAGAGCAAGAACACAGATTGAACAATATCCTAAAAACACCAATACAGTTAACACCACAGAAAGCCAATTACCCTGTACTTCGATAAGCAGCAGTGACATTAGGGTCATTTCTGGACCACTGGCCCTGACATCATGAGGAGAGTGAAAGGAAAAGTCAGGAACGGCGGGGGAGAGGGTGATGTAAAGAAAAAGGGAGTCTGGAAGACAAGATGCCTTTTCTTCTCTTATAAAAACATCCTAAGATCTATAGCAATAGCTTTTAAATTAACTCCCAGTTCTTAACTAGGAGAGAGAAGGGAAATCCTTACTATATATCTGGGAATCAGAGACTGAAAACTAAGGGTATTGCTTATAATCACAGATAAAAACCAAGCGTTGTGTTAAAACTTAGAAGTTCCTCACAGAATCCACGGCTTTCACTTCATTCAGAGCTGCTCATATAACAAGCGCCTGCCGGCAGGATAGAAACCGAATCAGTCTCTGGGTGGGGATCCTAGTTCCATTTCCCAACACGCAGTCCCCGTTGTGCTTGTTTTTGGGTTCCTATTTGTCGAATGTCCTCCAAATCCTATATAGCCTTATCAGTAACAAAGATTTACATCTCTGAAGGTACTCAAGTGTAAAAGGAAACCTGTGCCTAAAAGCCTCTCTTTAAGCCTATTCTGGACCATGGCCAAGGCTACCATTGGCCACTGTGACCTCCCTGGTGCCTCCACCCAGACGCGTCCACCAGACAGGCCCGGTGACTACCCACTTCACTGCCTTTTGCCCCCAAGTCAACAGGAAAGGAAAACACTGACAAAAATGAGGTGAGAGGCTGTGGTTTGAGACTGTGAGGCCTCTGAAACCGGGCAGGAGGGGCGGGCTCACACCCTCACCCGCAAACAGACCACAGACCGGTGGGCACGCTTGCTCGAGGGCAGCCATCCTTCCCCTCCTTGAATCAACACCAGCGGTTCCTCCCTCCTCTCCTCTGCTCTTCACTCAGGGTGTAAAATGCTTCTGAAATTATGGATTACATCAGGTGGCCTGGGGTGGGAATTAACCCAAACAACCCCTTAAAACTGACCTTGTACTGTTTTCTTCTCCCCACAGTAAAATAGAAAATTTGCCTAACGTGTGAGGTTCAGTGTCTCCAGGTAACTGCCTCCCTAGGAACCTGGAGGCTGGAGGGGCAACCTCCCTGGGCCCTGCTTCCTTTGGCAGCCGGGGCTTTGATGTCAATAATTTGGGCAACAGGCTGTGTTCACATTTAGCAGCACAGACTCTGGGCCAGCTGCTGAGAACCAGGTTAGAAATCTCAATCTAGTTGCTACCAGGCCATATTTCTGCTGGCCCCGAGCTGGTGCGTGTGTGTGTGTGTGTGTGTGTGTGTGTGTGTGTGTGTGTCTCAGGTCTAGGGCTGACGTGGGATTTGCTGAGAGGTAGGAAATTGTGGAACTAACATATCACCCCTGAATTCAGGGAGAGGTGAGTGAGGAGCATAAGTGTGGTAGAAAAGAAATAAAGCCATGGGGGGATTTTTCTAAGCTGGAAGGTAAATATATACAGGGTGTCCCCCCAAAATGTATACACACTCTGAATAATTAATTCTAATGGGTGAAATCTGAAAACAAAGAAACATCAATTGAGCTATCAGCTGTTAAGGTATGTATATATATTTTTGGGACACTGTATAATTCAATCCTTCCCTCAGGTTATTTTATATCGTTAATTGCACTCAGTTTTAAATAATTGATTTTGGAGACATCTGCGTGCAGTTTCTTTGTAAATCCATAATGTAGGATTCAGACTGCGTTTCTGCGACTGGGACAGGGTTTGGTGTGACTCCCGCGATCCTCTCCTGTAGGGAACAGGAATGAGGGCTCATCTCACAGGCAAATGCCAGGGCTGCTCTGACACTTCTTCTGCTTCCTCTAAGTGATTGAAAAGTACACTTGACACACGCCCTCTTCAGAGACGGAGTTATAATTAAACCCAGGAAAACTCTGACAGCTGGAGCCCGCCGGCCTTGAGTTGAGTATTTGTTCTTGCAAAAGCCCACAGCGACAGCTTATGTCGCTGCCACATGCATGGCCAGTTAGGGTGATCATAAAATGTTTGTTCTCTCTGCAGCGTATTTTGCTCAGGGAAAATGAAAGCCCCCCAGCAAAGTGGAGTTGCTTTGAATACAGATTTAAGCATTTTCTTACCAGACTGAGTCCCACTTGTTCCCCGGCAGGACTAAAGGTTAGTTTGGTATTGTGCCAACAAACAAGAAGCCACAACCGAGTAGTTAAGAACAGGTAAACACAAATGCTCGGGAGAGGGCAGGCGTCCGGGATGCCAGCGCGGAGCTCAGCTTTAACAGCTTCATCAAAGGGAATGTGTTAAATGCTCATTAACTAAATTTACAAATGATCCCCAACGGGGAGGTGTTGCAGACGACAGAGGAATGCACACGTGCGCATGCACACACACACACTAATTACATGCACACATGCACACAAAGCAGGAAATGAAGGAACGTTCCGCTTGAAAAACAGACCCAAGATAAAATAATTTTAAATACAGACATTCAGAGAAAGCATTAACACTGATTGAATACAGATTTAAGGCAACAACTCCAGAATAGCAAGCCATCTTTCTAATGACTGTTACGGGGCACTGCAGGGGGCAGGAGGAGAGACTGTCCTGATGGTGGCAGGGGGTGTGCACACCCCAAAGGATCCTGGCAAAGATCTGAAACACAACCAGAAAGAAAGGGGGTAGCGCTGGACACCAACAGAGATGAGAATAGTGATCAGAGAACACCTGATAGTAACAGGCTAGCAGATCCTAAATATTTGTTCTTAACCCCCGAATTTTTCAGGGCTTCAGAAGCCCTTGACCCAGACCACAAATGAAGATTTTAGTAGTAGAGGAAGGATCACACTGGACCACATTGGCACCTTACAATCGCCCCACTGGTTCTTAAGAAGCAAAGAGAGACAGACTTCTTAGGGTATTGTTTTGGGCATTGCACAGCCACTTTGAGGAGAAAGGAGTGTGTTCTGGAGCTTCGGCCCATCCTGTTGGCCTCAGGGACTGGAGGCAAGGACAGCACCTGCACTCATGTCTCAGCCCTGAAATCTGACCCTTGGAACCCCCTGTGGGCTCTCAGGACAGCATGCTGCCTTTCACAGCACATGGGAAGAAGGCAGGTGGCATAGCTGACTGGGCAAGAGGACACCTGGGTTGCAGTTCTGCCTCTACTGTTAATCATTGGTGGGACCATGGGCAAGTCCTTGGATCTCTGTGGGTCTCAGTCTCCTAATAAGGTCAGTATTTCTTTTTTAAAAAAAATTAGATTTATTGTTTAAAGTATTACAAATGTCCCCCTTTTTCCCCCTATTGATCCCCTCCACTCTGCACCCCTCCCCCCAAGGCCTTCACCACATTGTCTGTATCTATGGGTTATGCATATATGCATATAAGTTCTTAGGTTAATCTCTCCCCACAAACCCACCCACCCACCCGCCCCTGCCTTTCCTCTGAGATTCGTCAGTCTGTTCCATGCTTCTATATCTCTGGATCTATTTTGTTCATTGGTTTATTTTGTTCATTAGATTCCACATATAAGTAAGATAATGTGACACTTGTCTTTCTCTGACTGGCTTATTTCACTTAGCGTAATACTCTCCAGGTCCCACCATGCTGTCTCAAAGGGTAAAGGATCCTTCGTTTCTACAGCCGCATAGTATTCCATTGTGTAAATGTCCATGAAGGTACTTGATATGATCTCAGTCTTCTTGAACTTGTAGAGCCTCGTTTTGTGTTCTCACATGTAGTCTGTCTTTGAGAATGTTCCATGTGCACTTGAGGAGAATGTATATTCTACAGCTTTGGGGTAAAATGTTCTGTAAATGTCGATTAAATCCATCTTATCTAGTGTGTCATTTAGAATCACTGTTTCCTTTTTGTCTGGAAGATCTACCCGGTAGTCAGAGGGGGGTTAAGATTGGTATTTTTTAATGGAGGATCCATGAACTGGCTTTGGGGAGGTCTCAAAGCCCTTGATGTTTGTGAACATTTTATGTGAATGTGCAAATGTGCACTTTTAGAAGAAGGACCTATTCTTTAGGAGAGAATCACATGTTTAAAAGATGTTCCTGATGCAAGAAAGTGAACCACCATTGACTAGCACTAGATTATTGCTAAGGTTTCTTCTAGAGCTAACCTTCAATCTCTCACCCATATAAGCACCCAGATGTTCAGGTAGAGAAAGAATCTGAGGCACCTGCTCCTCATGGGCCACCAAACCCGTAATCCGGAATCTGACCACCTTCATTAGGTGTGTTTGGACTGAAACCTGTTGGAGCCTCTTTGCTCAGTTGGTTAGAACATAAGAAAAGTAAGCTCAGGATTGTTGGTAAGACACATGCTTAGATCATTTCACTTTTCAGTTGAAAAGTAAAGAAATTGGGAAAAAAACTTCTGCTGGAATTACCTGTATGATACCCTACTCAAACATCTTGGAACCCAAGGGAAATGATGGAAAAGAGAGAAATACATAGTTCTCAACTGCTTTTGGAAAAATAACAAGTGTAATGTCAACACCACACCCTCAGCAAGACCTTGGGAGCTGGCTTTCCTCGGGACCCCAAATACCCAGACACCACACTATAAAGTAGTATCATATACCCAGTAGGGTCCTAGGTGCTCATCTCACTTAACCCACGCCACAGCTGGAGCAGGTGGATGATATCAGCTTCATTTTCATTTTCCAGGGACTTTAGAAATGGTTAGGCAACTTTCTAAGGCCACAGAGGGCAAGTGCTGGAGGCCGGATTCAAGTGCAGGCTGCCCTACCCAGGGCCTGGCTATCTGCTCAACGATTGTGTCCGATTCCTATGAGGGGAAGGGAGGCAGGAAGGCTGGTGGGGGTGGGAAGGAGGTAGCATCACGTATGCTCAGCATGAGTGAATGTCCTTTCTCCTATGGGAATCCCGTAAATACAATATAGATCAGATACAAAGCAGCTCGACTTTTATCTCCTATTTCCTCAGAAAATTATCTAGGACAGTATGGTTCAGGCCAAACAAGTCAATCTCTCTCTCTTCCCCTTTCCCCCTCCCTCTCCCGTTCCCCTCTATCTCTCAATCTCCCCCTTCCCCATCTCCCTCTTCTTCTATCTCCCTCTCCTTCTCTCTTATTCTTTAACAAAAAGACCCTATATCCTTGAAGTTGTGCTCTTTAAAAAATGTGTGACAATACAAATTCAAAACAACAGGTAATTCTGAAGGTGAGGGAGGGAGATGTGATAGGAGAGAGGTAGAGAGTGGCTTTCGATGTAGAAATAATATGCTTTCTTAAGCTGGACTATGGACATGCACTTGTGGGTTTATACATTCTTATCTAGGAAATCTGAGTATTATTAAACATTGAACAAAAATTTTCACAATCTGTCCAAAAAAATATTTACTTAGCCTTAAAAATGCTCATACCACTTGCCTAAGCAGCTCCATTCCTGGGAATCTGTTCTGAGGAAATCATCTGAAATGAGGACAGATTTATATGCCAAGAGTTCATCACAACATTTATTTCTAATTTGAAAATCTTGAAATAATTTTAAAAGCCTAACAAAGAAGAATGATTGGGCAAATTATGCCACCGCGTGAGCTGGAGTATTACACAGTCTTCAAAAACCGATGCTTATAAAGAGTTTTAATAGTATGAGGAAATGCATTTGATGGCATTTTAAGTGGAAAAATAGGATATGAAATTGTGCACAAAATAAAATTTCAAAGCTCTGAAAAAGGCTGGAAAAAAAGACTGAAAGAAAACATGGCAAACAGTGGGCACCTCTGTGTTGTACAATCATAGACTTTTTGTAGCTGTTTCCCAGTTTTAATTTTATACAATTGAGCATATATTACTTTTATATAATGGGAAAATAATAAAAAATAGTCTGCCTATTCATTCTTGTCATCAAGAATCTGGTAGGTTCCTAGACTTGCAACCTGGATGACTCTTGTCCCTTGGCCCGAGTAGATACCGCTGTTGACAGACTCTGTAGCCAACCCAGAGGGTTACTGGGCATTTTGGAGTCTGTGGGTCAGGCCAGTACCCACTGTTTATTGCACTTTAAGGAAATGTGCAGAGAGGATAATGCCTGCTCCAAACAATTCAGTGTTTCCTGTGTTGTCTGACCTATTCCAAGACTAGATGCAGATGAGGAAGGCCCAGTATGAGACCCAGGTGGATACACGTGCTTCTGACCAGGTAGGGAAGAACTGTGATTGTGTGAGGCAATGATGCGAGTGTGTACAAATGTGCATGCGAGCACACACTCACCCCCCCGCCTCCCCACTGTGGCCCTGTCTACATTCCACCGGGCCTGAGCTCCACGGGAGGAAGGTATGTGGCAGGAGTCCAGGGGCCCTCTGTGGCAGCTGTCACTGGGCCCAGGGGCTGCAGGACAGCAGCCACAGCTGCCGGCGGGGTGGGGGCGAGGAGGAGGAAGATGCTGTTCTGCAATCCTCTCTTTCTTCCAAATGTCCCCTCATGGTTATTCAGCCCAGTCTGCCCTGCAGGAGGAAAGTACTGGACTAGTCTAACCACTGCCGATGTCTCAGGCGGACAGGGAGCCTGGGCTTAGCTGCAAGCACATGGAGCCTTGCGGAGTGTGGGCCCGGGTGACGATGGGAAGCCGTTGGTCTGGATCTTTTTGGGTGTCCTTCTTGGGATACATGTGTGTCCTTCCCTGACTCCTGGTGTTCTCTCTCTGGATACACCCCTAGCTGTGTCCTCTCTGCAGAAAAACGAGCTGTGATTCGAAGCCGGGGCTGCACAATGTTCTAAGGACAGGGAGAGGTGAGCTGGGGAGAGGCCCGGGCTTGGGCTGCAGACTGCGGAGAGGGCACCCAGGGGAAAGGCCCACAGCCCACCCTCACCAGTCTTCACCAAACGCCTTTAAGTATATATATTATATGTCTTCACGTGTGTATTTAAAGATACATACTTAAAGCATATAAAATATGTGTTTATATATTTAAAACATATTTAAAGGTATTTGTATATGTTTGATATATATCTTTATATATTTTAAAATATATATTTAAAGATGTTTGAATTGGGGTGGTGAATACAAAATATAACATACAGATAATATATTATAGAACTGTACACCTGAAACTTATATAATTTCATTAACCAATGTCACCCTGATAAGTTCAATAAAATTTAAAAAGAAAGACATTTGAAATATATGTATATCAAAGTTTGATATACCTATAGTTGATAAAAAGTGTATCTATAGCTCTATGCTTTTTTTCAATCCTTACCCAAGGACATGCCCACTGATTTTTTTTTTTGAGAGGGAGAGAGAGAGAGACACTGATGTGAGAGAGAACATCAACTGGTTGCCTTCCGCACACGCCCTGACCGAGAATCAAACCCGCAACCTTTCAGCTCCAGGACTTGCTCCCCTCCCTCCCCCACCGTGGCTTCCTCTTTAGCCTCCTCTGAGGGAACCCCTCTCAGCTCCTGCAGTGACCTGGCTTGTGTCCGGCACTGTCCTCATTTCTGAGCCATGTGCTTAGCCTGCTGTTCCTTCTTTTCTTCCCCCCGTTACGGACACGCAGCCGGTGCTAGCTTTGTACCAGGCAAGACGCGGCCTCGCCGCTCCACCCCGCCCCTCCCCGCTTTTCCTCCTCTTACCCCTCAGTGCAGTGGTCATGTTAGCTCAGCCCCCCGAGAAGCAGGACCCAAGGTAGAATCAGAGATGCCCAGGATCTGCTGGGGCAGGTCCCCAGGAAGGACAAGGGGCAGCTCCAGGGCGGATAAGACATGAAGAAGGGGGGCCGGGAAGGAAGGTGGGGTCGGAAGAGCCTTAGGCTGCAGGACAGTTCTGAGAAGGTCAGGGCCAGGCTGCTGAAGGGACCCAGAGTAAAGACTGCCCGTGGGACAAGTCCTGCCCTGGGCAGCAAAGGCCTGCTCTAGGCCCCTCGTGGAGCTCAGTCACTGGCTGGGAGTCTCAGAGTGCCACCCTTCCCCGTGAAGACAGTGGTGGTTCCCCAAGGGGGATACACTTGGAGAGGGCACTCAAGGCAAGTTGTTCTTTGAAGGGAGGGCTGAGTTGTGCATTTCCATGGCCACCATATTCATACTCTAATTTATGGTTCTATTAGTGCTCAGTGCTTCCACCGTTGGGACTAAGTACATCTTGCCCACAGCTGAGTCAGACTGTGGCCCTCAATCACATTTCTTTCTCATTAATTATTGGTCCTTCCTTAGAGTTTTCTTTTTCAATTTGCTTCCTTTTCTGTGTGCTTGTCCATTCTGCTCCAGACTTTCTGACAGGATAGGAAACACCCTGCAATACTGTAGAACCCACCCGCATATCGATCAATTTCATTTCTCTCTTTTTTGCAGCTGTTCCATCTGGAGCCCCACTCCGGGTTGGCTGTGCCTTGCTTACCCCCTCATTTTGGTGGAGCACATCCTTCCAGAGCTTGCTGAGAAGGGGTGTAAGAGATGTACACGTTTTGATCCCTTACATACTTGTAGTCCACACTTGGTGTTTTCCAGGTCAGATATCATTTGCACCTCAGAATTTGGAAGTTATTGCTTCCTGGCTTCTAGTGTTCCCACTGAAAAGTCAGTGCACCCAGATTCCAGTTGCTTTATGTGACCTTTCTTTCATTCTGGCAGCTTTTAGGATATTCTATTCAGTTCAGCATCCTGAAGTTTCACAGCCATGTCCCTATTTTCTACGCTGGTGCTAGGTGGGTCTTTCTAATCAGGAAACTCATGTCTTTCACTTCTGGGAAATTTTTGTATTATTTCATTGATTTCTTCCATTTTGTTTTTTCAGCCTTTTCTTTCTAGAACTTTTATTATTTAGATATTTAACATACTGGATTGGTCATCTAATTTCCAGAGAGCACCCGACTCTGTCCTGTTTCCTATTTGGTTCTGACAGATTTCCTTAACTGTATTTTCTAAGCCTTCTATAGAGTGTTTTTATTATCAGGACATTCCTTTTTTACTGTATGCTTTTGGTTTTGTTTCCCTAGCTTTGCAAAGAATACTCATTGTTTATTTTGGATGTAATTCTGTCCCCCGCATTGTCTCTGTTACCTCCGCGTTTATTGTCCCCACTCTTCTGTTTCATGTCCACAGCCTTCTCCTACCGTCTGATGATCCTTTGTTCCTACTTAAGACAGAAGCACCAGCAATCAGATTGCAAGCCCTGTGTTGCAGGGCTTTTTGTAGGCCTCACTGTGATTGATCTGGTAGTGGGCTCACATTCTTGTAGGGGATCCTCACATGTCAGTATTTGCAGATCCTCACTGTCTGGCAGGTTTTTTTCAGCGCAGAGGAATCCTCCCATCTCTTCTTTGTGATGGTGGCTGCATGGGGAGAGGCTCTGTAAAACCCTAACTGCCAGCATTTGGGGGCTTGAATTTGGGAAGGGAACTGGGAAGTGTGCCTTTCACTACGCAGATTTTCACTTAGTTTCCCTGACTTCAGGGTAGCTCTGGAACCGCTTCCTCAGCTGTTTCCAAGACCAGAGCATTTCTGGTTCAGCTTCTCCAGCCTTCTGCAATGATGGGAAGCAACTAGCTCAGCTTCTTGGCTGCCCAGACAGGCCTGGGGGTGGAGAGTGAGGGGAAACCTGGAGATCTGATTACTCCTATATAGACTTTCAAACAATCCTGCTGTGTTCAGCCCTTCCCTGCCCCCTGGCCTTGTAGGGGGTGGAGTACCCTATCTCCTTTCCTAGAACTTTCCTAGGGTGAGTCACTCCAAAGAGCTTGTTCTTATGGGTAGTCTCCAGACTCCACACCCCGTGTAATTAATTTTCACTTTTCCCCATTGTAGACTAATTCAGTTGTAACTGTTTCCCAACAATCTTCAAACTTCCCAACTTTTTTTGGCATTTCTCATTTCCGTTGCCCACTCATCCACTCATACATCCCCCACTCCAATCATTATTGCTCTTGCAGTTTTATTTTTGCTCTTGCAGTTCCATTTCACTGGGGGTTGAGCGGGGAGTGGGGAAAAAGAGCACATGTTCAATCTGCTACGTACGTATAGTGAGACGTCACACGTCTATGCTCTACTCACTTTCAACACTCTACTGGTCAACACGCTACCTCCAAAATTGTTGAAAAAGTACCTCTTTTGTAGAACGGGCTCAGAGGAAGCAACTACTGCTCATCTCTTCTTATTCCAAGACATTCTTCTTCTTTGAACCTCTTTTGATCTATTTCTTCATTGAGGTAATAAAGGGTTACCATTTACTGAGGACCTACTAGGTGTCAGATACTGTGCTTTACACTCAATGAGGCTCATTTCACCTTCACAGAATTTCTGCAAGGTAGGGATTATTATACCCATTTTACAGACAGGGACTGTGGCTCAGAAAATTTTCCCAGGAAATTCAGCTGGCAAGACGTGGAGCCTGGACTCAAGTGGGCATCAGTTTGATTTCCAACTGGCTGTTCTTTCCAGGGCCTTTGCTGTCCACCCTCAGTGCTAGGTGACTGTAGGGCTTGCACAGCCAGTGCCTTGTGGGAGAATGTAAATTCCATGAAGGCAGAGCCCTCATCTGTCCTGTTCACTTTCATCTCCTAAGCACAAGAACAATACTCACTGCACTGAAAATATACAATCAGTGGTTAGAGCGCTGATTGGACCTTTCAGACTGAAAGGTCCCGGGTTCGATTCCTGCCAAGGGCACATACCTCAGTTGCAGGCTCGATCCCTAGCCTTGGTCAGGGCACATGCGGGAGGCAACCAATTGATGTGTCTTTCTCACATCGATGTTTCTCTCTCTCTTCCTCTCCTACTCTCTCTGAAAAGCAATGTAACAAATAAATAAAATTAAAAAAAAGAATTAATGCCTGAATAAATAAACGTGATTTTATTTAATTCTTAGAGCAACTCAGTCACAACTCTGATATTACCTTTCTGCAAAAGGTTAGGAAACAAGTCTCAGAAACCAGGGACTTTAGTTTTCCAGGGGTTTCTTCTTTCCAGGAAGTGTTGTTTTCATGCAGTGTGTGAAATAACCTATGAGAAGGCACAACTAGGGCAAAAGGAGAGAGCGGAGTTGGCTCGACTAAGTTAGCGCAGAATTATTTAGCATTCATTCAACAACATATTAGTGAGTGTCCACTATGTGCTACTGCTGGATGGGGAGATTTATATTCATTAAATCTCATCTCACAATAGCACAGCTAGGGAGCTAGTTGGACCAAAACCAGTTTTTTAAAAATATCCATTTGCCCAGTGAAGAGTTTGCTTAAAATTCAACCTCTGTTTAAGAATTTGGACTTCATTTTAGTGCCCTATATTTTGTTGGCATTTTGGAACAGTTTAATAATTAAAAAAAATAACTTTCTTTAAGAGCACATCTAACTCAATTTTGTATTTCTATTAGGTATTTATTGAACTTGCGGGATTTTTTTTTTTTCTTTTAATGATGCGATTGTTTTGGATACTTGAAAAGGCCTTTTTCTATTTGACCTACTTTTGGATAGTTAAGCTCTTTTTAGTCAGTCTATGTAAAGCCTTTTATTCTGAGTTTAAATGAAATTAAAATTTAATTTAATTTAATGTTTGTTTCCAGGACACCTGAACAGATGCAAAAATGCTCCAAAGGGGACTGAATTTTACATGAACGGGTTTTTGGGTAAGATGTTCTCCAGCCAGGCTGTAATGAGAAAGAGGTGGAGGCAAAGACCTAGGCAACCCAATCACCACCCATCTCCCTCTTTTCTTTCCTCTCTCTCCACTGCCTCCAAGGAGGGGACTAGGGCCCCTCCTGGCTCCTCAATTTTATGACTCCTGGCGTCAAATGCTATTTTTCCTGTTCTCTAGGTGGGTCACTGAGTGGATGTACTGTAGGCAGACAAAACTTCTGGCAACCTCTCCAACAAGCCTACCTACTTCTTCATTCAAAAGCCATGCCCTTGAATATCAGTGGGCCGTGTGCATGGCTTAAAATAGTAATGACTAAAATAGCCAGAGAGTAAGATAACTGTAGCCCTTGCTGAGTGATTGTGTTAATCATAGAAGTGCTCATAATAATTCAAACAGGTAGAAAAGGGGAGAATTCACATTCTTTCTAGCAGCTTAGCACATCCTCAGATCAGAATTTATGAAATGTGTTAAATGTGCCAACTATTTAAACAAGTCTCTCTTTTCTGATAGGAGAAAATGTAACTAATTACTTAGAGCAATTCGAGGGAGGGGTATAGCTCAGGGGTGGCGTAAGGGTAGTTATTTTAGAACACACAGACCTGTCAGATCCCATCTAGGAGCATATGAAGAGTGCTCAGCCTGTATAGTTTTTGCTTTTTTAAAAAAGGTAAATAACATGATTCTTTTAAAAAAAACAAGGTACGACTGCCTCTAGTTTCATATTTAGAAAACGATTGGAGTGTCAACATAATGTCTACAGACTTTCAGAAAGAACTTTCTTAGAATTCCATGGACTTTATCTGGAACCAAGAATGATGTTCTAATGTCCCCGCAGTGCTATGTGGGCAGCTAAGGTCTCTGGCCCCCGACCCGCGTCTGTCCCCAGAGACGCTGACTAGTGACCCTGAGGCTGACTTTCCCTGAACACTTCCAGCATGGGCAGCTGGCTGGTTTGGATATAATGACCCAATGTCCCTCCATGCCATTAAAGTCTACCATTCTAACTTCTTAGGTGTTAAAACTGTATTTTGTAAAGTAAATCCATAGGGATGGCCACCAAAGTGGCCTTTACAGTGCTGTGGGGATATCCGCATCAGCAGCAAGGACATTCCTGTGTGACATGTGCAGACCCTGGGGCCAGACTGTGGGGTTCAAACCCTGGCTCCCACACATCCCAGCCATGTGACGAGTTGTGTGTCCTCTTTCCCTGTCAGTAAAATAAAGATTTTACGTATCTACTATACAGGACTGTTGTGAGAATAAAATGAGTTAGTATGTGGAAAGAGCTTAGAACAGTGCCCGGTACTTGGTAAGTGGGATATTAAGTGTCAGTTAGAAATGTATTGCTATCATAATTACTTATATGAAGTGCTTGAAATTACATAAGGCACTTTTTGGGTTACAAATGCATAGAAATGCACTTGCAAATATATATACATATATGTGTAAGTTAATAGTTGCTTCTTTTATAATCTTGGAAATGCATTTCCCAACAATGTAGGTTCTCTTCTCTCCCTTCCCTTTGCCACTACCAGCCACCAAACAGCTTTCTCATTCCCGCGCCCCCCACCTTTTTTGCGTGTCCAGAGTTCCCTCTTCCTCTGTCACAGCTCACTTAATTCTACGTTGGAAAATTTGTTTATACTATACATATACTAACAAATCTCTGGAATCCTCTTCTTTTCTTTTACACTTCCAAGTTTATTTTACATCACTCATGCAATATTGGAAGTGGCCGATAAAAGATAATCCATACATTGAATGAACAAACTGAACTACCAAGCAAAATAGAGTCAGACTCATAGATAGAGAGCAGGCAGACAGCTCTGGCGTGTGTGGTGGGTGTTGGGGTGTGTGGAGGGATTGAGAAAAAAAGAGAGAGAACTCATGGCCACGGACAACAGTGTGGTGACTGCAGGGGTGGGGTGGGGTAAAAGAGGGCACAAGGGAATAAATGGTGATGCAAAAATGGTCAGCCCTGCTGTTGACGTGCTGTGTCAAAGTGAAGGCGTCAGTTGCAACGGGAGAGAGTCTAAGGCTGGACAGAAGGGGCCCAGCTTCCTCTGGTCTCAAAGTTCTACGTCTGGCATTTCAGATTTAGGTTCATATTTTACTATCACCTATTTTCCATGTTGTATGGATTAAGCACTAGGTTAGATCTTTACATGGATTATCATTTTGTCCTTACAATTCCTCAAATATGTGTAACTCCCATCTTACAGAAGGAGAAAAGCAAAATAGAGAGGTAAGTAACTTTCCCATGACCATATCACTAGAAAGTAGGGAGGCAGAGTTAAAACCCAGATGTTCTTACTCCAAACTCAATTCTCTTCCCACTACTCATAATCCTACCCTCACATAACAATAGAAGCAATAAAAATGGTCAAATTCCATCAATAGCATGCCCTTAAAACTCCCCTTCAGAATTCCATAGAAATTTCTACATAGCTCTTCACCATTCTGTAAATAAACCAACTCTTTTCCCAGCAATCACTCACTCGCTCACTCACTTACTCCACCCACCCACCCACCCAACCCACCCATCTATCCATCCATCCATTCATTGATCTAGCCATTCAATCACATATTCATCTATTCAAAGACATACATCTAATCACCTATCCAGCCATTCTTTTATTAATTATTTACTATGTTTCAGGCATTGTAATAAGTTCTGAGGAAATCCTTCTCTTTAAGGAGTTCTCAGTCTAGGAAAGGGGACAACATGTAAATAAGAAATTATAATATAATATGTTGAACAATATACATAGTGGTACTTATAAGATGTTGTAGACATGCAGGAGAGGTAGGGAGGAAAATTCTAACTTTCCTTAGGGAAAAATTTTAAACTAGGGCACCTGGCACTGTAGAAGGTCAGTGAGGAAACCACCTGAAGTTGTGTGCAAAATTTTCTTAGAGGGGTTTTTGTGGCCAAGGGAGAAGAGAGGTGGGAGTTTGAGGCATCACAGAGGAGTTTTAACTGTGTTCATGTTTGAACTGATGAAGAGCTCACCAGGAATCAGAAGCAGAGGGAGACATTCTAGGCAGAAGAATCCACAAGGAGAAGAGCACATGTAAGTAATTTGCTAGGACGCCAACCTGGGTACCTTCTGAGAGAGAGGCAGGAGACAAAGCTCCTAGGATGGGTGGCTAGAGCTCAGATCCAGAAAGGAATGGTGTGCAAGGCCAAAAATAACTTTTCGAGGATACTGAAAACGCTCTTAAAGGCAGAATTACAGTTCACTGTCCAATTTATTCTCCAGTGAGTGCGGTTAAACAAAATGATAGCAGTTCTTCCTGTCCACTTCCAGAAACTTGCCACACATTCTCTATATTTGCAGATAAATTTGCATTCAGGAATTGAGCTGGGAGCCTAAGCTTGTTTCTGAGGGACAGTGTGTTCCAAATCCCAAACAATGGCTTACAAAGCCCTCGGAGAGCAATAGGCTGTGAATTGGCACCGGGGCAGAGCCCCTCAGGGACATGCCTCATGTTCGAAATGGGGCAGGGAAAGAGGGGATGTCCTAAATGAAGACTCGCTTATTTTATTACTGACATGTACAGAGAGCTATTTGGAGGTGGATTTTATTTGGGGAAATAGTAGTTAAATTTATGATATAGGTTTCCTCCTGGAAATCTCTGCAACACTGCTTTTATTTTCTTCCCACACCTCTGCGGTTGAGATTAAGAAGGTCAGTTAAATTAAGACATTTGCACACTCATCTCCCAGAGAGGAAGCTGGTCGGAACGGGAACTGTTTCCATAGATTTCCAGGCTCACTCGCCAGCCTCCTTAGTTAGGACAGAAGCGACGTTTCTAAGCGTGATAATTCCCCCTTCTGTCTGAGTTGATCAATACATCATTTTGCATCCTCCAGCACAAAACCCCAAATGTGCTTCCTTTTCTAAAAGGAAGCCTCTGTCTTGCTGGGATTAAGAGGGCACAGTCCCATGGCACAGTTTGCAGTCAATTTTTGGCATCTGAAAAACCTTCCTTCTTTCAAGAACTGTGGGCAACCAGTCAAGAGGGAACAGCGTTTTGGCTTTTGGACTAAGAATCTTACCTGCCAACTGGGCTGCCCTGAACGTATTGTTTCTGGAACCAGGGGGAGCACATGCAACAAGAACGCACAGTTTTGATGAGCGCAGCTGCTCCGAGCCGGAGGGGGGCGGCCAGCTGCCTTCGCTCCCTTTCTCGGGGACCCGTGTCCCTCTGCCCCCAGCACGGTCTGGAGACTGCGACCACTCAAGACTCCTCTTTCAGACTGATTTACCTCATTAACACCATAACCACGGAATCACGCGTTTCCACACAGTTGCCCCGACTGGCACTTTCCTCTCAATTACCCATCACTCTCCATTCTCACTCTGGGCGTGAACCTCAGCGAGAAAGTGAGTGGAAATTGACGCAACAGGCGCTCGCTCGCTCCACATGTTCAGACAGACGTTCCTTCTAGGATCCTGTCTCCTAATTCTATTTTCATTCAACAAGTATTTACTGGGTATCAACTGTCCTCAGCTTCTCAGAGAAGATGGTGAGCAGAACAGGCTTCTGGAAGTAACCCCGAAAGGCCTCCACTCACTAAAGCCAAGTCCAGAAGGGAACCAGGAGCCAGAAGGGCCGGGGAGCGAGGCTGTGGGCTCAGCATCCACGCCACAAGCTGCTGGACCTCAGACCCTGGTTCATAACCGCTGTGCCCGTCTCTTTCATCTGATCACTTTAGATGAACGAATCTGATGTCCCTCCGCATTAAAAAAGAAGGTAAGTTTTCACTCTAGAATGTAACTCCTTCAACGGAGGAGACAGAACAAAGTTGTTCAACAAGCAGAGAGGAAACCTTCAGTAGGCTATTAAATGCTAAATAGTTCATCAGAGGGTCCCGGTCCCCGGAGGCTTACAATATGAAGCCACAGTTATATCCTTCGTTCTCAGCCATGTGCGGAAATATTTTCAAATAACTTCCCAGATAAGCAGAGATGGAAACGCTCTGGCTTCGTAACAGTAAAAACTTTTCTTGGCTTACAAATCGTTTCAGAGTTTTGGCGGGGGGGAACTTTTATATAAATATCTACACAATTATGTGACTATATCGTATATAAATGGTAAGTCACGAAAACGGCAAAACCCGGCTGAGAAATTTTAAAGCAGCGGAGGCTTCCTAACCTCTCGGAATCTTGATCAATTCATTGGCAGCACCCGAAAGCCCTGAGGCTGGCAGTTACTCCTACCTGTTAACCACAATCGTTCTCTCCCGAATATTCCTGCCTGAAGGGCAGAAGGACATTTCCTTGCAGAGAAACAGTCTAAAAACCCGAGAAGGAACAGCCTACATACCCCGCGGTCCTGATCCTCCATGAAGGGGCTGCCGAGCTGCTATCAGGCCATATGTTCGAATGTTCTCCGACTTCCTCTCTGACTCACATCGAATGAGTCTGCAGCGCTGATGTAAGGCTCTTAATGGGAATCTGTTTTCAATTCAGGGCAGATGTGGGACACTCTTGTAGCCCTAGGGATTATCAACTTTAAAACAAATCGCCTTCAGGATGATAAGTCCAGAGGCAGTAACTGCTTCCTGGGGCCTGCTTGGGGTTTCTTCCAAATGCTTAACATATAACACAGTAACTATGTCACAAAAGCAGACTTTGCTCTTGAGGTTCTCAGGCTCTCAAACGCAGCTTGCAAATCCTCCGCAGAAACAAAGCTTGTAAATCCATCTCAGAGTGTTTGCGTAGAAATTCAGATGTTTTTAGTAACATACAAAAGTGGTCACAATGTCCCTGGCTCCTGCCCCCCACAGAACTCTCTTAGCGCTGTGTTTGGAGCATTGAATATAGTTTTTCCACAAATTGAAATTGAATTGTTCTGGTTCAGAGTTTTCTTGGCTCAAGGAAAGGAAGGGGAGGACTATTCCAAGACATCCGCAGAGAAACATCCAGAAATCAACTTAACACAATAAGTTTAATGTTCCAGAATTAGCATTCACTGGGCACAAACAGCCTGTATCTTGGAGTACCTGTGAGACCACTCTATAGGGCTGGCTCACTGGCCAGGATGTTAGGCCCCCAAAAGCATAGCTGGGGTTTAATATAGTTTAACCCAATTTAATAACACCGAAAAGAGGTTTGAGAAGCCACTAACTTGTAAGAAATCTAAAGGAAAAAATGTAAGATTTTTAAATAAAACTTTCCTTTTAATTAAAATTTCTTACATAGAACTTTAAAATATTAAAAGGTAGTGTGCATGGCATTTCCCTATAAAGCTCACACAGGTAAGTTTAGGTATAAGTAACCTTAGTAAAGAGTCATAGAATAGTCACATTAAATTATATATAGGGTGTCACCAAAATGTATACACACACTTTGAATAATTATAAAGTCAGTGTTTATTAAAATACATTTCATTTTAAAAATTGGGCTATCAGCTGTTAAAGTGTGTATACATTTTTGGGGGGACACCCTCCACTTAGAAAACACAGCCAATTCTTTAAAATTAATATTAGAATAAAAAAATAAAATTAATATTAGAAATGTGATGTAACAGTGCTACATGGCATGGGAAAGCATTAAGTCACCCACCAAAGAATGCTAGGGCTTCTGCTTCTTTTATCTTCATGCAGAAGCCAGATTAAACTTCAGTACTTACAACTGTGCTCTATAACCACTGGCAGCATTATTAAGAGCTATGGATGGGACAAAAAGGGACCTCTCTATCCCCCGATCTCTTTAACTTAGTGGCTCTGGGTAAGCCATTGCCCAGGCCACAGTGTCTTTATATGTAGAGTAGCTGAATTTGGTAGGTGATTTCTAAAACCCAAACCTCAAATATCAGTTATGGTGCATTGACCAAGACCTGGTAGAACAGAGGGTAAAGGCCCTTCCTCTCTTTTGTTTTCAGGAGTAATCAGTAACTGCCATTAGCTGGACATCTTAGACATTTTCCCCCCCACCTTAAAGCATATATTTTATAATTATGACTAATAAGCCAAGTTTTAGCTAAAACGTTGGATCTGAAGGGTTAGGGTTAGGAAAACCTATTTTATACAAATTAGACATATATATTTGGTTTGATAGGCTACTTGGGTAACAATCACCTAAGGCATACTCCATATTTCTTATCCTGCTCATAGGCATTAGTTAATGTATTTACTTAGCAAATTTATTAGGACTAGTTGAACTTTTTAAAAAAATTAAGTGGGGGTAAGGACAGTGAGATGCTGTCAGTGAGCAGTGGGAAATTTTGATAGATGGGGTCAGGTTGGGGATACTGGTGCAGAGGATAGATAGTGGGGCAAGAGCATGGAATTATGAGTGGGAAGGTCCAAATTCTATTCCAGGGCTGCTAGCCTTGTTGTGGTCTTGGCCATCTCATTTCTCTTTTCTAGGCCTCTGTTTTCTCATCTATACCAGGAAGGTCTCTCTCTCTATCCTCTTACTTGCCCAACAATCAAAAGAGAAATTCTGCCCCATGGGATATACTTTCTGTTTTAGAGTTGGACTCTCAGGAGCACTGAAGTCAAGACTCTACAATCAGCAGTTCAATGTATACCAGGTAACAGCCGTAGATCAGGCAAAGATCTACAGTTAACCTGTGATACGCTTTTTCAAATCTGTGGGAGATACCTACCAGCCTGCAGAAAAGAGCTCAGATAAACCAGTGAAGTACTATTACAAAGCCCACCATAATAACTAAGTTTCCCCCCACAAACCTATTTAAATTTCTCAGCTATGATTTGATAAAAATATAAACATTTAAAAAATGAATCGTGTGTAATACTGGTGCTGTGGGGTGAACTGTGTTCTCCTCTGAAATTCATATGTGGAAGTCCTAACCCCAGTGCCTCAGCATGTGATCTTATTTGGAGATAGATTTCTGTAGAGGTAATTAAATTCAAATGAGGTCATTAGGGTGGGCACTAAACCAATATGACTGGTGTCCTTACAAAAATGGGAGCACCATGTGAATAGGAAGGCCGCCACAAAGAGAGGCCTGGGACAGATCCTTCCTTTACAGCCCTCACAAGGAACCGACCCTGCCAACATCTTGTTTTTGGACTCCTAGACTCCGGAACTGTGAGGCAATGAATTTCTGTTATTGAAGCTGCCCTCTGGGTGTTTTGCTACAGCAGCCCTAGTGGACTAACCGAACTGGCATCCTCTGATCAATGACTGTGCATTACATCGTGCATCCTACTACGTGTCAAACACTCACATAAACAGGTCAAGGTGCGCTAGAGTTCAAGAACAGGAGAGCTGGCGGAAATGAGCATTGGAATGGGCTGACAACGGGGAAAAGCCACCAGCAGCAATAGTGTTCTGGTTTTAAAAAATTCCTACCATCTCTCTGTTCCCCCTGCTCCAACACACAATACAGAACACAAGTGATTCAACAAAACACAGGAAATTGAAAAATAAAAACCTAAAGAAGCCAGGTGATGGGGAGGGCACACACCTGGGAATGCCCACTGCTCTCATTCAAGGTATCGTGTGTGTTCACCCACCATGAGAGTCGGGTTCAGCTCTGCCACCCGCCAGCTCCTCCCCGGGCATCCTGCTCCAAGCATTTACAATACACACAGAAGGATTTCCCCCCAAAATAAAAACAAATACAGAAATAATGTGTTATTTCATACCACAAAAAGTTAGGCTATATTGACTCTCTATCAAAACACTTTATCAAAAGTAAAATGAGATGCTAAGGAACAGACTGGGTGTATGCACATTAAAACAAGCACTTACTACACTGAGCAATTGATAGAGGTTCCATAGATAAAATTCAAACCAGATCCAGCATCATTATCTGGCAAAGTTCGAAACGGAGCACGATTTACAAAGCCACTATGAAGGAAAATAGAAATGTTCTGAACTTATATATGTATGTATGTATTTTTTAAAAATATTTTTATTGATTTTTAGAGAGAGAGGAAGGAAGAGGGAGAGTGAAACAGCCATGTGAGAGCGGAACACTATCAGTTGGCCCCTGCCCCCCCCCCCCCCCCCCCCCGGGGACCAACCCTGCAGCCTGGGCAGGTACCCTGACTGGAGCCGAACCGGCGACCCTTCGGTGCACGGGATGGTGCTCAACCAACAGAGCCACACTGGCCAGGGTCGAACCTATGTATTTATTAAAATCAATTTCTATTATCTTTCTTCTTTACAAGCTTAGAATTAAACATAGTTTCTCAATACTGACAGTATTTATGACTCAAAACGCTGCTGAGGCAAAGACTGGACTCAAATAGTGCAGGAAATAGGCAGGAGGAAAGCTTTTAGAGTTAACTGCCCAGGTTGGCCCAGTGGATGTGGCCCCACAGGAAATGGAATTCTGCAGGATTGAACTTTTCAAAGACAATGTTAGCATGTTCGGTGGGAACTAACAGACAGGTGGTTCTGGCAGTTTGATGCTTTCAGAACAGTGAGGAGGAGTGGAAATGCTGTCTCCATGCTCAACCAGAGTTGAGTCCAGACTTGCATCTTGGATGTTAGCAGTTAATGAACCCTTTCTTCCCTTTCAGATTTGCCACAGTTCATAGTAGCTTCTCTGTATGTTATTTACATTAAACCTGATTCTGCCTAAGTTTCCCATGAGAGCTAATAGTAAAAATGTAGACTTTATAGAGCTACGCAATATATCCTTTTGGAGAGGAATAAATAAAAATTTAGTTGTCTGTCCCATTGTGTGCACCAGACCTGAGTTTATTATTTTATTTCTCAACATTCAAACATTTATTCTGAAATGAAAGGATTCTTTTTTCAATGCATTTCTTGGCATTCCAAATTGTTTGATCAAGGAAAGTTTCAAAACATTGAAAGCTTTTCCATCAGTCAAGATTTCCTGAACTAGAAGGGGGCTGGGGATGACTCCTGCCCAAAGAGAAATTGCTAACACTTCTATTACTTACTGTTCACATAGTTAACACACGCTCACCTCTGTTCATGGGATCATAGATTCACATGGTTGAGACATGAGTCAAGTGTGAAGACTTGAAAGAATATCCCTTCCAACGCTCAGACCATGATTCAACACTGTGTTTCTCATAATCTCCTGCTGAGAAGGGGCAGCCGAGGTGCTTGTTGAAAATACAGACTCCCAGCCTCTTCTCTCAGAAAGCTGATTCTGTAGGTAGGGTGGGCCTCCCTATCATCAGGCGGGTTTGGAAAAGACTTTAGTCCCTTGACTCTTAACCTGGGCTGGATATTGGAATCACTTGGGATTCTGACTTTTTAGTCTGGGGTATGGCCTGAGCATCTGGATTTTTTAGAAACTTCCAGGCGACTCTAATGTGCAGCCAGGGCTGAAAGTCACTGACTTGATTGAAACAACAGTCTGTTAAGTGGGACGTGTGTGAAAGCAATACCTAACATTCCCATTGAGATATTGAAAGTGCTTTTACATACACGAGTCTCATTTGGGTCCTTGACAACCTGCTGAGGGGGGGAAAGAGTGGGTATTATCTTTCTTTTATAGATAAGCCCACCCCAAAACTCAGAGAGGTGAAGTGGCCCGAGGGAGGTTGGACTCTAACCAGAATTATGGAATTGGTGGGATTTGTTTTAGTTACTCTGCTACATTTACATATGTTCTTTTGCTCCTTACTAGGTCTCCAGCTTTCACAGTCTCCCTATAAAAACAAAAAAAAGCAAACCATAACTTTTGGTTGCCTAGAGCTTCTTTTACATTGAAATTGTTATTAATACCAATAATAATACTAATAACAACCACAGCTTACATTGGGCACTGCTCGCCCATTATGGTAAGTGCTCTGCATACATTATCTTAATTGTCTCAAGGTAGGTTATATCCCCATTTTACTGGAGATGAAACTGAGGCTTAGAAAGTAACTTGCCAAAGTCACATTCCTATGCAACACTCCTCTTATTCCATCTAAATCTCTTATTTTTCCTGCAGCAACCACATTTCAGTAAGTGGCAAGAGAAAGTATCAGATAAAGTAATTCAGAGAAAGTTATTATAAATAATGACAGCTTTCCTGAATTGTATTGACACTTCTAATATGGGGATTGGATCTTTTAAGAAACTTCTAGAGCCAGCCATTCAAAAAATATGAGTATCTAGCACTTGAGGAGTTCAACTGGAGAATCACAGGTTAATTCATAACTACCTGGTTTGTGTGTGCCTAAGGTTAATCCTGCTTTCCCAGACATAGTCACAGTGGACTGATTTGGCATCAGAAGGCTTGGGCCTGGATCCCAAATGCTTTTTATTAGCTGTGGGGTCTTGAGCCAGTCACATCCGGATGTGGCTTAATGTTTTGAGAGAATCCAGCCCAGTTGGAACATTAATCAATATCCTCATATCTATTTTTCTAAGGTTTCCAGAGTACTGAGCTTTTTTTTCCTGGCTATGTCCATTGTTGCTGCTGTTGTTCTCATAACCATTATTACTGTTACTATATAAATAAAATATATTATATAGATATTAGACAATAAACTATAATTGTATTTTGTTTATTTGTATATTATATTATATTTATAAATAAAATGCTTAGTACAGTGCCTGGTACAGAGTAAGCAAATAACTCTAGACATCATCACCACCACCATTATCATCATTAAACTTATTATTTGCTAGATCATAATTAATCACCAATAGTGCAGGAAAAACATAAAAACATTAACAAGTGACACTGCCTTCACACTTACTCCTTCCCATGTACGGAATTTATTTTTATTTTTTCAGCGTCCAGAGCTCAAAGTAAAATTAAGCCAAGAATCTGGTTCCTAGAAGTATAAGATCTGTTTAGTTATCTTAACTCTTTACAGAAATTAGGTACTACTTTATGATGCTATGAAGAGGGAGAAAGCTATAAAATAACAGCATTTATTTGTCCCTCCAATTTTGAAGATTGTTATCTGGTGTGAGAACCCTTCCTGCAAAGTGTGAGGTTATGTAGAGATTGAGGAGGAATTATTCTTTTATTTACACTACAAAGAGATTAAGGCTACTACTGGGTCAACCAACAGAAGATTAAACGATGCATCATCTTGTATATATAAGTCTTGATTTATTTAACAAATATTAACTGAGCACTTACTATGGGCTAGACACTGGGAATCCAATGATGACAAAGGTCTCTACCTTCACGAAGCATACTTTTTAGATGGCACACAGACGAAGTATGAGTAAATGAACAGACTAGTAAAACAACAATTGTGCTAAGTTTCTAAAAAAACCCAAAAAACCAAAAGGGGGCTGAGATGAAGGCTGTTGGGAGAGGTACCCACTTCAGATAGAGTAGTCAGGAGAAGTGACATTTAAGCTAGAAGAATATGAAGAGGCCAAGATATTCTAAGTGGGGTTGAAGAAAAGCATTACAGACAGTCTCTGTTTCTGAGATGGGGACACAGGTTGGTGCAATTGAGAAGCTGGAAAAAGTCAGGTATAATTGGAGTGTTTAGAGCATGGGAGAGGGGCTATGATATGAAGCCACAGGTTCTTCAGGGCCAGATCACACAGCCCTCTTGGGTGATGGTAAAGAGCATGGATTTTAAGCCCAATAGGAAGCCACTGAAGAATTTTAAGCAGGGAAGTAGCACAATCAGATTCATGCCTTAACATAATTCCTATTGCGCGTGGAGAAAGGATATTGAAGACAGTGATGACCTTTCTCTTTCCAAGCAATACTTGTGAGAAAAGCAGAAATTACAAAGTAATCTGTGTATATTTTTAAAGCAATCTTCCACAGACATAATCCTCCATAGTTTTGAAGAAAAGTAGTTCGTCTACATTCTAAATATATACCTACACTACAGATATATAGGTCGTCAAGCTTTAACCTGCTGAGCTGAGGACAGGAATGGATTTCTCAACACTTTTTGTCAAAGTAAAAGATAACAAAGTCCTTTTAAATCACTGTCTGTGAAGGCCACGTCTTCGAGTCTTTCTTTCATCAGAGAAAGGGGATGTGTTGAAAGTGAGCAAGATCCAGCCAATGTGTGACCTCATTGAGTCCCAGGTGGAGCTCTAGGAATCGTGAGCTTTTGTTTATTGGTACCTGTCCAATAAACCAATAAACAAAACGCATAGGTGCACACCTAGGATAAGCGATTGGCATACAAATGTCACTTCCCTGCCCAACAGAACTCTTAGCATCCCTGATATACATAAAAGTTAAGACACTCAAATTGTCCCTGGGCCAGCTCAGAAATAGAGCCACCATCCTCAGACAGTCTTCTATTTCCATTGTCCAGAGAGGGGCAGGAAAACAGTCACGCTCAGTACAACACAGAGTTGAACACGTACAGATGTGAATGTGTAACTTACACACTTTTACAGCTCCACAAGTCAAACTCTCTTTACCCCAAGATAGTTTTCTTTTCAGGTTTGGGTTCAATGCAAAACATATTTCTATGGCTGAGTTATGAACTCCCAAAATAGAGGCTTGTCATGGCAATGCAGACAGACGCCTGGCTGCAGCCGTGCTCCTGGGCACGGCCACAGTCATCAGTTTTAATGAGAGCTGTTAATATCACCTCCATCAGAACGGTTGCCCTGAGCTGACTTTCTGGGCTGTGCACAGGTGCTCTCGGCCAAAAACGTAATGCAGGTTATTACATTATCAACGAGGCACAGATGCGCTTTCTGTCGGAGCTCAGGGTGGTGTTCCTGCCAAGTGCATAACTCTTTCGGCGGGCCCAGGTCTGCTTGTATCAGAATGCTGTTCTAGCTCAGTGAACCTGAGAACTGCCTTCTGCTTCCCCAGGACACAGGTTTAGAAAATGTGCTTAAGAATGCAGGAAGGCTGGGCTCCCCAAAAGCAGGAACAGGCTTTTTAGGAACATGAAACTCATCCCACAACCTTCTGGGTTTTTTTTTTTTTCCCAGCGAAAGCGTCAGCCACTGCACAGTCACTCACTGACTCAAGGTTTTTCTGGGGCACCTGGCACAGCCCGAAGGAGTTATTGATTCTGCCAAAGAGTTTGTCCCCAGGCACCCTGCAATGATTTCTACTGGTTCTGATCTTTTCTCCCAACTTCTTCAGCATTGTCTCCCCAAATTCATGTCTCCACAGCCTCTCCCTAAGGCGTTAGTCCTAACATCACAGCATTTTTCTGCAGTTGGAGGTTTACCTGTTTTATGTCCCTGGGATCTCCTTTTTCCTAAGCTTGAACCAGCCATTCATTGAGCTTTTTGCTATTCGTCCTGGTCCCTGGGACTCTGTGACTTGAAGCCTGATATTCCTTAACGTTGCCGCTGTGGGTTCTGCAGTTGGCCTACAGCCTACACGGGCACTGCCAGGCCAGTGTGGGTGCCTGGGCGCTGGGACCCGGCCGTGGAAGGCCCCCGAACGGGCCACTGCTGACATGGCCCTGGCCCTGCCTCTCTCTTGATGTGATGTCAGCCATCAGGGGTAGAACGTGGCTCAAGGGGGGAAAACTGGTTCTCCTCCCCAAGACGGAGTGGGCTTTGAATTGACCTTGACGTTGAGAACGATACTGCCTGGCTGTCCCCGAAAACTGCTCTTGCATAGGAGTTAAATCACCCGTGAGAAAGGAGGTCAGCGCGCTGGCCGCAACGCAGCCTCCCTGCTCTCACTTCTGTTTTAAGCACAGAGACAAACAGGCACAAGTAAAACACAGGGAAGTGTGTGTGTGTGAAAGTGTGTTAGTGTGTGTGTATATGTGTATGAGTGTGTGTGTGTGTATATGTGTATGAGTGTCAGTGTGTATGCATGTGTGTGTATGTGAGGGTGTGTATGTGTGTAATATGTGTATGAGTATGTGTGTGTGTATGTGTATGCATGTGTGTGCATGTGTGTGAGGGCGTGTATGTGTGTAATGTGAGTGCATGTGTGGGTGTGAGTGTGCATCAGTGTGTGTATGTGTATGTGTGTGAGGGTGTGTACGTGTGTATGACTGTGTGTGTTAGTGTGTGTATGTGTATGTATACGTACGTGTGTGAAGGTGTGTAATGTGTGTGAGTGCATGTGGGCATGTGTCTGTGTATGTATGCGTGTGCATGCGTGTGAGGGTGTGTAATGTGTGTGAGTGCATGTGAGCGTGTGTGAGCGTTCGTGTGTGTCTGTGCATGTATGTGTGCGTGCATGTGTGTGCCTGGGGAAGTGTGCGGTGTTTCGTGGGCATCCGAGGGCGCCCAGCCGAGGAAAATGTGGGGAAAGCACGGACGCGGCAGAGTCGCTCAGTCCCCTGCCCTCTGCCTGCCTGTGCCCGGCTGCCAGCGGCGGGCGACGGCGCTGGAGACACGCGGGGCTCCGCTGCCCGCGCTCCCACCGGCCCCGCCCCGCCCCCACCCACCCCCTTTCCTTCTTCGACCGATGGGGTGGCGGTGGCAGCGTGAGGGGTGGCTGGTGGCATCCACCCTGGTGTCCGCGCCGCCGCCCCTGGGCTGTGGCTGTTGCCGGGGTGCAGGGCCTTCAGGGCCGTCACTCCCGCCGCCCGCCCCGCGCCCGCGGTCCCCCGGCGGCGGCGGTTCCACGCGACCGGCCTCCGCAGGGGCCCAATCTCTTGACGGGCCATTCGCTGCCGCGGCGCCACCTGCATCAGAAACCCTGCGCCACGCCTGTGAAACGCACCCAGCGCCCTCTCCCCGGGCTTCGCTGTCCCGGCGCGTCCGCCTCCGCCGGCTGGGACGCGGGCCCGCGTTTCCCCTCCGCGCCCGAACCGGTCCGCCCCGCCCTTCCCGCGGCCGGCAGCGCAGGGTGCGCGTGGGAGGCAGCAAGGGCCCGACGGGCCGACCGACGCAGACAGACGGCAGGCGTCAGACACGCCCCTGCCTCGGAGGCGGGCGCGCAGCACCTCCCCATCCCCGCGCGGGATCGGGGCTCGGATGAAACAGACGGAAGCACGGCCTCTGCCTGGGGACTGACGGCCGCCTGCCTTCCACCGGCCATCAGCGAGAAATCCCGAGGCCTGCTTACCTCGACGCTGGAGGCTTTGGACGACACAGTTACCAAGCCCTTTTAGGGGCGTTACTATTATGCAGACTTCAAACAAGGCACATCATAAACTGATGAATGTCATTGTACTTACATATCAAATGTACAGACTATATTCTGAAATTTGGGGGGAAGAGGGAGGCAACTATAAGATGGTTAATGTGATAGATTACGTGATATTTAAAAATAATAGATTCAAATAGGAATCCTTTCCAATGAGTATTTCACAGTTGAAAATGAAATTTCTTCAAATTTCGTGAAAATTGAAACATTATGAAAATGGCATTGTCCAATCTCTGTTCTTTTAGTATTTTCAAAGCATTATATTACTGAAATAGATATTTATATTTAATATTATATTTACTCCTGGACTAAAGAAAAATGTTGGTTCTTCAACATGCTATTTTGTTCAGAAATAAAAACCAGGGAAAGAACAACGGAAAGACCAGACTTTACAGTGCTTTTAAAGGGTTTAAAACGACAAAAAGTGCCTTCCTTAGCCTTTAAAAGATCTTATCATCCCAACAAAAGTCTTCCCCCAGCCGATCGAGTTTTGAGTCAGTCTTAGTGTAAGGAGCACCCTCTGTGAGATCGCAGATCTTCTCCATGACAGGGAGTCAATTCCCAGCCATATTTTTGCCAGGCATTTCTTCCCCATCGACTTTATAATTCATTTATGTAGTTAATAACCAGGTGGTAAGCCCCGTGGGTGCTGGATTCTGGAGGTACAGTGGTGAGGAAGACAGGCCTAGCCCTGCCTCGCGGAATGGACAGTGACAGGGGGTGAGATACACAACAGCAACAGAAGCAGGGCCAGGGCCAGGATGGGAGAAGGGTGCGTTATTTATGGGGCCTCCAACAGCAGCAGCTCACCTATCCATGGGTATTGGTGAGGACCGTAGGGGGTTGGGGGCGTTCAGCCTTTGCTCTGAAAGATGATGCCTGGACTTCCTCTCTCTCTGCTGATACAATTCATTTGAAATTTGAGGAGAGTTGACACAACTGGCATTGGCAACCCTGTCCCTTCCTAGAATTTTGGCATGGTTCTAGACACAACGAACACCTTGAGCATGGGGGGTTAACTTAGGTTCCGTTTTAACTTTCCTAGTCACAGGTATTGGTCTTGAGTGACTCTGTTCTCCTGGAGCGTGAGTCGCCTCACTTTGGGCAGGACCAGCCCCCACGCCCTTGCAGACAACAATCCTTGAGTGCCGTCCAGTCATAACATATACACGGCCAGGGTAGCAGAGGTGAATAGGAAAAATCCCAGTCTGTTTGCACTGGGACATGGTAACCATGAGATGAGCAAACATTAAGTGTTGTTTATTGAGGTCAACGTGAAAGCTGTTGAGTCTCTTACAACAACGTCCACGACATTTGATGCATGCCTTTTGAAACACCTCAAGCTGAGCTTGTTGTTCTGAAATGTCAGAATGTTCCAAGCTGGTAATTCAACTCGGATTGAGTTCTCTCTTTGTGCAGGACTCTGTGAAGTGCAGCGAAAATGTATAAGGGGAAGGAAAGCGAATAAAATGGAAACTGGAAGCTGTGAGTCAGTACACAGTGAGAACAACCTGAAAGGGCTTTCTGGTTTTGGTTGATCTCAGGCTGAATTTATGATCAAGGCGGAGAGAGGCCCACCCTTATTTTCTATGCACGCCTTTTTTTACGGTGCCCTTCTTGGCACAAGGGGCTGCTTGGACAGTGATTTTTGCCTATGGAGCGTGGTAATCTCAGAACATCGCAGAATGAATTTGTGAACAAGGGATTCTATAACCATTGAAGCCAGGAACCCTTCAAACGGCTTGAAAGCTACAAGAATAATCTCTGGCCACGACTCCTGCCTCCTTTTTCATTTACCTCTGACAAGGGTATGCTAGCCAAACAAAATATAAAGAAGTCGTAATTATGTAGAGGAAGGGTGCATGGGATTGGCAGTTCTGAGGTTTGAATCATGGCTCCTCTTTTAACTCCGTGACTTTGGGCAAGTCACTTAACCTCTATGAGCCTCAGTTTCCACATCTGTAATGTGGAGGTAATACTATCTACTCAGGGGCTTATCGTGAGGATCAAATGATATAATGAATATAAATTGCTTAGCATAGGGCCCAGTCCAGAAATGTTCAATAAATATTAAGCTATTATTATTGATAATCATGTCAACTCAATGGAAGAATATTCAATGCTTCAATGAGGTTTAGTTTTGCTAGTCCTGAAAATGGCTTAATCCAGCATAAGCAAAGAGTTGTGTGCATTCAAACAAGTTAGAAACGGGAAAGCCAGTAGGCACTTATTCATTCATTCAACAAGTCTTTGGAGCTATGTTCTTGGCAATGGGTAAGCATTGGGGTGCAGAGATAAACTAACATTTCCCCTCCTCCAGGAGCATGAAGTCCAGAGGAGCCGGTCAGTAAGTAAGCTGACAATGACAGGACAGCACATGTGCTTAATAAATGCAGTTTGGCAGACCTATGCTGTGCCAACACAGAGCAGAAGAGAGAAAGGATTACATGCTCACTAAAGGTGAACATTCTAATTCTACAGGAATGGAAGAGGAAAGTCAGGAACACAAGAGAGATGACTGCAGGCCCCGCCTCACAGCCTGCCCAGTACCCAGCATTAGGAACTCTCTTCTCCCCAGGCTGCGAGGTCCTTCTTTGGTCTCTAAGATGAATGCTGCCTTGGATAGGAGCTTACAGAGCTCTAGGCTAACCCTTTGTGACAAAGGTTCAAGCCACATTTGCAGCCAGCGCAGCCTTGACCATATGCCCCAGATGTGATACCTGCTCTGCTGCCCGAATTCCTTGACTGTATAATGTTTAGGATCAGAACTGGGCTCTTTCTTCCTTGTATGTATTTAACGACTCTAGTCCTGGCTCTGAACTCCATGCTTATAAGTGGACTCCTGGTGCCTCTTAAAAGCTGAGCTGATGACATTCCTGACTTAGGCTTTTTTAAAAAACCAGCTTCTTTGAGATATAATTCACACAGCATAGAATTCATTCATTTAAAATGTACAATTCAATGGCTTTTAGCATATTCACAGAGCTGTCCCACCATCAGCACAATCAACTTCAGAATAATTTCATCACCCCGAAATGAAACCCTTGCACCCCTGAGCTGTCACCCAGTCTTCTCATCCCCCCAACCTCTGGCAACCATTAAATTACTTTCTGTCTTTATAGATTTGTCTATTCTGGACATTTCATACAATGGATGATTTGGAGATAGGGCTTTGAAAGAGGTAATTAAGGTTGAATAAAATCGTAAGGGTGAGGTCCTGATCCAATAAGATTTTTGTCCATATAAGAGGAAGACATACAACAGACATGTGTGCATAGAGAAAAGGCCACGGAAGAGCACAGCAAGAAGACAGCCATCTGCAAGCCAAGAAGAGAGGCCTTAGGAAAAACCAAACCTGCTAGCACTATGATCTTGAACTTCCTGCTTCCAGAGCTGTTGTTTAAGCCACTCAGTTCTGAGGTATTCTGTTATGGCAGGCCCAGAGTATTGATATAGTAGATTTATACAATATGTGGACTTTGTCTTAGCTTCTTTCACTTAACAAAATGTTTTCAAGGTTGAATCCACGTTGTAACATGTATCAGTAATTCGTTCCTTTCTTGATGACAGTAATATGTCATTTATGTGAATGTACCACATTTTATTTTTCCATTTATCAGTTGGTGGACATTTGGATAGTATGAATGATGCTGCTATGAACATTCATTTAACAGTTTTTGTATATACATGTGTTTTCATTTCTCTTGGGTATGTATATCAAAGAACAGAACTTCTGGGTCATATGGGAACTGTATGTATAACCTTTGAGAAACTGCCAAACTCTTTTTTGAAGTAGCTACACCACTTTACACTCTCACCAGCAAGGAATGAGAATTCCAATTTCTCTACATCCTGGTCAACACTTGATATTGTTTATCTTTTTTATAGCCATCCTAGTAGGTGTAAAGTGGCATTTCATTGCAGTTTTGATTTACATTTCCCTAAAAACTAATGATGTTGAGCATCTTTTCACATGTTTATTGCCATTTGTATATCTTCCTTGGAGAAATGTTTATTCAGATCATTTGCCCCTTTTGAAATTAGCAATTCATTTTTAATTTGACTTCTTATTATTGAGTTGCAATCATTTTTTATATATTCTAGGTACAAGTTCCTTATCAGACATATAATTTGCAAAAAATTTGTCCCATTCTGTGTGATGTCCTTTTGCTTTCTTGATAGTGTCCTTTAAAGTACAAAAGTTCTAATTTTGATGATATCCAATGTATCCATTTTTTTCTTTTGTTGCTTGTGTTTTTGGTGTCTTAGCTAAGAAAATATTGCCAAATTTAAGGTCAGGAAGATGTACTTATGTTTTCTTCTAATAGTTTTACAGTTTTAGTTCTTACATTTGGATCTTAGATCACTTTTGAGGTTTTTTGAATATGGTGTGAGGTAGGGGTTCAAGTTAATTCTTTTGCATGTGGATATCCAGTTATCTCAGTATTATTTGTTGAAAAGGCTATTCATTCCCCTCATTGAATTGTCTTTGAAATCTTGATGAAAACCAACTGAACATAATGGAAGAGTTTATTTCTGGTCTCAATTCTACTCCATTGACTTATATGTCTATTTCATGCCAGTAAAATGTATACACTGTCTTGATAATTGCAGCTTTGTAGTAAGTTTTGAAATTAAGGAATGTGAATCCTCCAATTTTGTTCTTGTTTTTTTCAAGATTGTTTTAGCTATTCTGGGTCCCTTGAAAACTCCATAGACTTTTGAAGGATCCTTTCTCTCTGGTGCCTATTGCCAAAATCTATCTGCTGGCTGAGGTTGGCTTGCACATATTTCAAGTGACCACATAGTTTGGTCTCTGTATGCCTCAGTCTTATTCAGTCTTCCTGAATAGACTTTTTTCCAGCCCTTAGAACTGGATCTTGTGAACTCAAATTCTTGAAGTGTACCTCGTGAGGGAGGAGATCTGATTCTAAGACCAGCTCTAGTGGTGTTTTAAATAAGACTGATGTGTTAGATCTGATAGCTCACTATAGAATCCCAAGAATTAATTAGCTTTGATGGACAGTTTGTTAGTATAGCCATGTTGTAGCTGTTGTTTTGAAACTATAAAAGTAATATAGCCACATTCTGAACAAATAAAAACAGATAAAAAAATGCACCATAATGAGAACCTACATGTTAAAATCATAATGTATTATCAATGATCTAATACATTATTGTAAATATGTTCTTTTTTTCTTTTGCAGAAAGATGTCTTTGTATCATTTTTGGAATTTGAATTGAGAATCCCACTAGGGATTATTTTTGGTATCTATAGTTTCTCTTATGGCTTAAGAGGCCAGACAATTTTTTGGAGGCATAATAAAGCAAAACTTTGGGCCTAGGAAGAGTTTGTTATGTCACATGAATGTATTCACCTGGATTTATTTTGAAGTTAGACTAAGACTTAACATGTGTTTGTCTTTGTGTTGAACTTTTTCCTCTAAGAGGGTGTGTGTGTTTCCAGACACATCATCTCCCCCTTATAATGATTCTTAAGACTGGCTACAGATGTTTAGGTTAAATCAATTTGGCTTCTTACTCATCGGAATAGAACATGCCACATCATTTGTTGAAACCTGGGCTCTGGCAGTCATGACACTTACATTTTCTTCAGGTTGACCAGCAAGGGGCACTAAAGCATAGCGTCTCTTCTCTGTCTCCTCCCAGCAAAAGCAGAAATTTCAGTAAGCGAGTAATTGGGCATGAATCTGGAAGCTGTGCACTTGTACAGTGATATCAAAACATTGGTGGCAGTCTCTTTGATATTTTTCAAGGGTATTGATATTTTTTAAATGAGAAAAATTCTAATTGGGCAAAAAGACAGCAAAAATAATTCCAAATACAGAATCACTCTTTGCTACCAAGCCATAATTCTCCTGTCTAGTCAATACTGTTAGGTAAATCAGCAGAATCCTGTCATTGCTTTTCTGTGAATTACTGTGTGTTTTTTTCCCATCCAGAGAACATAATGGCCTAGCCACATAGTGAGTTCCTAAAAGGATGAACTATTTGATGTTACAGTGACAAGCAATTATTACAGAGGCCTACTGGTTGGTCTTTTTTTTTTCTCCCTTTAAATTTTGCCTGCCTATTTATTTCCATCAGCTACTAAGGATGACTCTTTTATTGTATCAAATAAAGGATGCAATCTATATGCTAGGCACACATTATGAATAATTCCTTGTCATAACAAGGCACAAATGTCCTTCAGAGATTGGCAAGAAGTTACTGAAGCTGTTTAGTATTTAGTAATGGACCTTTTTTTAAAATTTTAGCTTTTATCCATGCTTAATCACCTCAAGGAACTGAAACACTAAGAATGACAGCATTCAATAATTAGTCCACCAAGTTGGAAGCAATTACCCGTTGTTTTTTTCATGCTAAATCAAAGAAATAGTTTTGGGAAGCACTGTCCATGGATCAATATTATAAAATGGTGCATGTAAAGGTACTTAATTCAATATTAATTATTAATGTTCAGTTACGAGTCCACGTATAATACTTAGAGTAACATTTTTGTTAATTATTTTAAACCGGTTCTCTTTGAAGACTAAGGTTTTTTTGGACCTTGTTATTTGCAGCCTGTGAGAATTGTATATTAAGATAGATCACATACTTCACCCATCTCATTACAGCCTCTTCTCCTCAAACACAATCCTAAGCCTCAAATGTCTGATTACTTAAGAACTCTTAAGAAGTCATAGCTACATGACGGGCAGTTCAGAGTATGATTTCTAACATTTCCCCCTCTGCTAACCAGAATTAGAAGTTGGAGGATGTGGAGTAAATACTTTTAGGGCAAAGGCAGATAACAAGAGTGAAATGAAAAAGAGCAAGAGGAAGGAAAGACAGGAGATTCCATGTTCATGGTTAACGGCCCTTGTCTGTGCGGTGCACGTTCTGGCTGTGTTACTCTGAGCAAGTTACTTGACTTATCTAAGCCTCAGTTAATTTTTCTGTATAGTGAAGATTCATTCATTCATTTAACAAATATTTATCAAATGCTCGCTATCTGCAGACACCATTCTCAGTGCATATGGTTGTTCTGAGGGTCAAATGAGAAAATGAATGCAAAGCACTTAGAACTGTGATAATAAGTAGTGGCTATTATCTAGTGAGAATCTACTGTGCACAGGCCCTATGCCATATATTTTGGGCAATTATTTAACCTCTGTCTGTCTCAGTTTTCCTTGTTTGTGAAGGAAGATTCTTGTCTCATAGGGCTCTTGTGGTGTTTAAATGAGGTAATGTATATAAAGCGCTTAGAACCACGCCCAGCATGTAATAAACACTATATAAGTGTTTGCTATTAATACCTCAGTTTCTCGGTAACAACCTGGAGAGGTAAGTCTTATTATCACCACTTTAAGGATGAGTTAACTCAGGCTCAGGGAGGTAAGGTAAACTGGTCAAGGTCAAAAGCTGGTAAACTGTAGATTGGTACCTCTACCTCTTGGATCCAAAGCCCGTCTTTGCTTTCCCACTGAGCCCTGATGCCTCCTAGAAGCATTGAACACCCTGCATGAGACCACGCAGACTACTGGCACATGAATTTCCTTGTAGCTCTGAAACATTACTTCCCAGTTCCACGGGTCTCTCCTATCAGTGCACCTGTTCGCGTGAATGCACAGGCGCGCACCCCCCCCCCACACAAACACAAACACACACCTGTAGTGTTTGCACTTAGCATTCATTCGGAGCAGCAGCGTCTCTCATAGAAATTATACTGCAAGCCATGCAGTGAGCACAGTTGCCACCCATTACTCTACAACTTCTCTACTTTTTGGTAGGCAATAAGTAAAAAGTGTAATTTAGTTGTTGTTTTTTTTTTATTTCCTTGATTTTTCATGTACCTTGGAGATCTTTGATATGTAAATGCACTTTCCACAGCTGCATATTTTATTATCATTTTTCTAAAAGAAACAGCATCACAGTCAATAAATTCAAATTCAGTTTTCAATCTGTGAACTTTTTCAGGGAGAACACTGGTTTGCTGGCTTGCTCATTTAATCTTCATTCATTCATTCATTCATTCATTCAGCTATCCATTCAGTCATTCATCAAATATTCACTGTGAGATACGCTCTGTGCTAGGTTAATTCTTAAATTTTTTATTAACCACACACTATGTTTTCTCAGTATGTAAAATATTAAATCTTAACTGCAGATCTTGTACAAATTAGTTTCAAAGGACAGAATGCAAAATAGACAATGTTTGTTTGCTTTCCTTACCACCAGTGGTGGTTACCAACTGTCAGAAGAAGATAGTTCTATCAACATTTCACAGCTTAAACAAGAAGCATATTTTCTCACAGTGTCCTCTGTATATCTTCCCCTTGGGAAACACAGTTATAAATTATATGGAGATGCTTCAGAGCCAAATGAACCTCCTTCTGAGACTCCTGGGGACAGTGTCTGCTTTAATAAATTGTCCTTTCTAACTTGATGAAGTTGAACATGTCACAAATTTCTAAAGAGCAACATTAAACCAAGCTGATGATGAATTCGTGGAAAACTAAGTTCCACGGTCAAATATAGTAATTGCTTCTTTAAAAATAAACATACGAAAACATTTCCCCCCCAAAATGTATCAAAATCAGGAGGGAGTAGATTTGGAGGATTTGTACCCATGGAATGAATTCTCAATGTTATGTCCCCAAAGAGCTATAATTTTAGAGAATGCTTTTGCCGTTTGTTGTTCAACTGAGAATCCATTCTTTCTTCTTTTAATAATATTTCAACTTTCCCTGGGGAAAAGGTTTGTACTGACTCTTGATTAAAAAACAAAACAAAACACAATAAAACCAAAGCCAAGCGAACAGGAAATACCCGTCTTGCTTCCTCCCCGAGTCTTTTGGGAACTTGTGCTCACTGCGGCCTCACTGGGCTTCCTCCTTAGGGCCTCTGGCTGGGAAGGCCCCAGAAGGCAGTATTGCTTAAGGATAAGTGCTTCCACTCGGCCTCATGACTTGGAAATACATAGAGTATTGTAAAAAGAATTTTAAATATTTCTGACTTTTACTAATTGTCACTATTGAGGGGTTACCATGAGGCTTCTGCCAAGAAAGTGAAATAAGGATCATTGAGAGTTAAGTGGCAAAATCAATACATAATGCATGAGCTCAGAGATATACACAAAGTGCCTTAGAAAGAGGGCCCCGTTCCAAATAATTACCGACCACCATGGTAAGAATAGACGCTTTAGTCTCAGGCTTTCATTCTCTCATTGTTTCTTTAAGAGGTCCCACAAACTTGTATAAGTTCTCAGCCCTCACAAAACCGGGTTTGAGGCCCTTGGTATGGCCGTAACTGTGCACCCCCAGGTGACTCAGCCAAGGAGGCTGGATGGCGAACTCTGGGGGTGCCCAGAGGGCGTTCTTGCCCAGAGCTCGGCTTCGTCCCACCATGGTGTCTGGTCCGCTCACTTTAGGAGATGGATTTATCAGGCCGTCATCATCATTAAAGCCTGGTATTATTACAATTTCTTACAAATCATAAAGATTTTATGATCTTTCATCAAACATTCATTTTTCCTACTTCATGCCTAACAAGAGACCTTCTGATTATAACAGCTCCTGCTGGGGCTGCCTAGGGTGGCTGGCTATTGGACTTGTGGTCTAGTTTAGCGATTTTCAACCTTTCTCATCTCATGGCACACATAAGCTAATTACTAAAATTCTGGGACCCATGAAAAAGTATACTTTTTGCCGATCTGACCAAAATAGGTGTAATTTTGATTCATTTACACTGGGCGACTATGGTTGCGTTGGCTGTTGTCATTTTTTAAATTTGACAGTCTAAGGGAAAAGAGGTCAGTGCCCCTGAATAAATAGTCAGGTATTGCATGTTTTAAAAATTCTTGAGGCACACTGGCTGAAAATCACAGCTCTAGTTCCTTGTGCAGTTCTATTTCTCAGGACAAATGAAAAAACTAGCATTCTAGTTTACTAGTAACTACTGAAATTACTTGGCTAATGTAAGTCTGCTTCTGAGGGACAATGTCTGCTAAGGTTCTGAGTCGATGAAAGTAGACTTTGGTGTATGGCAAGTTGACTAAAATAAATATCTTGTCTCAAGCGACAAATACTCATGGCTTTGCCCTTGGCCTTCTTCCTGTATTTTCAGCAATACTTTATTGGGACTGTTTATTTGTTTCCTTACTAGACTGTAAACTCCTTGAGAACAGGAGCCATTTGTGTTCCAATAAACTCAATAAATATTTAGTAAATGAGTGAATGGAATAATAAAATGTGTGATATTCTTTGGATACTGTACACTAGTAGTAATGCAAACTTTTAGCTTAATTTACAAATCACTGGGCATTTTTTAACCAATCTATTTTTTCATTACAGAAGTATTCATAATGCTTTAAGGGTTGATAATCTTTCATTTGTTTGTCCACGAGTCATATTAGATATAAGCTTGACCGCGATTTACAAAGTAATCCCTTCCTTAAAATATCATCTTTTTCACTACAAAATAGTCCCACGTTTTATGTTGATCAGATCTGCACATATTTAGGGGGCTTGGAAATCATTTTGTTCTAGGCACTAAAAGCTGGTGATGAGAAGCTAGTTACATCAGGAATGAACCGGCTCTGGGATGAGCTCCTTTATGGAAGAATCTGCAAAATAACCCAAATGGGTGGTACTGATGCTACTGCAGGTTCACTTTCATCACCCAGAGAAACTGACCACTGGTTTTAAAGCACATACACAAAACATTACCTATCCAGTTACATTAAAATTTTGAAGCAGAAGTTGAGGGAAAGAAAACAATTGTAACGAAAATAGCTTTTTAAAAAAGGAGACCATCTAGAGGAAAATGAATGAACTACATGGTGATAAGAAAAATAAAAATGGAAAGACTTTTACTTATCTGTACATTCCTGTTTGCTCTTGTTTTTGATCAACTCTCAAGGCTATGGGTAATCTAAGAGAAATGGACAGGGACAGGGACAGGGAGAGGATGAGGCAGAATAAACTATGAGAGAGGAAGAAAGAGAGAATTAAGGACAAGCAGATGTTTCACAGCTTAATTCCTGACAAAAGAAAAAAAATCCCTCAGTTACTATGAACCATAGTGCTGGCTCTGTAACTTGCCTTACTATGGTTCTTTACCATAGCAAAGTCAACCAACAATGTATTTTTTACTATGGGGTAAGTACTTACTCTAAGTTAATTAATATTTCCAAATCAATTGTCACTTCTGTTAGATGGACACTTTGTGCCTAAGTTCCCTTCCATAGGGAAATTTCTACTCTGGACCAGAAATCATCTGGTTTCTACAATTGTATCACTTTTCAGTGGCAGCCTCATGATCAACCGTATCCAGGCTGCAAATATCAAGAAGCGATTTCATGAGCAGCATCTGGAACGTAATTCCAGGCTACCGGGCGTCATCTCTGCTTCCTCGATAGAACTGTTTGGAAGAGAAGCAGTCATTTGCGAATCGTGTTTGTATCGGGAGACAGAGGAGTTAATGCTGTTTGTTTTCATAAGAGAAGAGGAAGTTATCGACCCTGCAGATTCTAAAATTCCAAACCTCAAGAGCTTTTAACGTTTCCTCTTTAAAGCATCAAGCAGCTGTTTCTCTTGGGAGGGCTCCTGGAAGCCAACTGAGTTGAACATGGGGTAATGGAATGTGGGATTGCAAAAGGAATGCTGAGACCCAGTGTGTAATCTCTCTCTCCCTCTCTCTCTCTCTCTCTCTCTCCTTCTCTCTCTCTCTCTCTCTCTCTCTCTCCCCCCCCCCCTCTCTCCAGTGCCCCAGGCCTCAGAACCTGTGAGCAGCTCAGCTGAACTTCATTTTTTCTTACACCTGCAAAGTAAGGATGCAGCCTCTCCTCTCTCAAGTGGAGTGACCTTTCTCATGTCGCCCTCCAGGGGCCTGTGCTCAGAGGAATCCTGGGGGGTAAGAAGCACAGCTGTGACCCAGCTGCCTTTAAACAGCGGCCACCAGAAACACAGCCTCAGGAAAAACAAGAGCAACACTGCCACCAGCAGCAATAGCTCCTTCTCCACATGGCCACGTGAATGCACCAAGTCCTCTCAGCTGAAGAACTTGGAGGCCCTCAGCGTGTACAAGTTGCTCTGCTTGGTCCATCCCATACTCTACCTCCTTTGATTAGAGCTGCAAATTGGCCCTCAGCACCCAGGAACCCTGGTCCCCTCTCTGAGTGTCTCCTTGACATTTGTATTATCACAATAACCATTTATAATAAGACTACTTCCTGCCTGCAGGGTTGGGAGACATGTTCCAGTGTCAAACATGCAGGGGAAACATGAGTTCGTGGCCAGGAAGCCAGAACTTGGTAGGTGACTAGGCCTGATCTTGCAGGAGCCCAAGGGAGCTTCCCTGCAGGTGGAGAGGAAAGATAACCTCCCCGCGTGGGTGCAGGCCTGGAGTTGGGGAGGGAGGGACCTGAGGAAGCTCCACGTTGATGACATCATGCATGGTGTATTACTCTATTCCTTTTGCTATTGTTGGTCATTTACTAAGACCCTCTTTAAATGTCCCAGCCCAGCCTCAGAGTGCTTTAGGGAATTCAGAGAATGTTCTCAGGGCTGCAGCTAAGAGTAGAGTAAGAGGGAGGCCACGTCCCTGATGCTGGCAGGGTGGTCACAGAAGAGACTCCAAGTCTTCAGCAAGTCGGCACACAGGCTCCCTAACTCTGAGGATCAGGTTCGGTTTAACTGAGCAGCGGGCTTCCCTCCATCATTTCTTGTTTGTATTTCCATTGCCCTCAGTGACTAACATGCTGATAAGCTCAACAATGGCTGTCATGAGTGTTCAGAGTTAAAAGTTAAAATCCAGCTTTACAGCACGGTTTCAAGCTTCCTGATCATGCCCAAGTCTCCCATATGATCTGCCAGCTGAGACATTCTGTTTTCCGGGGCCGGCCAACATATGGGATTTATACTATCAGTAAGGGTAAACTATTGAGTGCCAACAAACTAGAGAACACGGGTTTATACAGCATATAGCCACAGCCCACAGTCCTGAAGAAACTATTTTCCTTCTTTGCTGTTGGGCTAGTCCATATGAAAAACACACACCACATTCTGCAAGATAATTGTGCCTCGCTGTAGATGAACCAATGGCATATGGGTTCCTGAGGCACCCACAGTATATTCCACCAAAGAGAAAAGATTAGAATAAAATACAATGTGCAATTTTTATAGTGGCAGCTACGCTTTTGTGAGGGAAATACTAATGGGATATAGAGGTCATCCCTAAACTTGTATGTCACCTTGTGAATAAGACCTCTTTCTGTGAAAGTTATAACAAACATCGGGGCGTGGGGGACAGTGAAAGAGAACTTGAGATGGATGCAAACACACACGGTACTTCGTCTTAAGAAATTAGATTGCACGCTAGAAACCGGAGTCTTTGTTGTTAGGGGAGAGATTCTGAAATCGCTGGGGCATGAAAGTCTTCTCAGGCTCATTCCAAGCTACCAAAATGCAGTGTCCAAAGACACTCAGAGTCTCATAAAGTGTCTTGCCAAGAAAAGATGGAACTTTGCCTTCTTGGCTTCCAAAAAGAGGGTTTCCATCCAGGTTCCCACTGGAATGAAGAAGTCATTCACATATTTTCCCACCCTTTCTGGTCTCTCTGAATCACAATGACTTTATTTTAGCTAGTTATTTACAAAGAGAAATTGGTTCCTTAAAATCAGGTCAAAGACCAGTCTTCAGGTAAAAAAAAAGATTAATAAAAATAGCAGAATATAATGCTGCACAACTACCACTGTGGAAGAAAAATGACGCACAGAAAAAATACTGGCAGGAAATAACATAAAAATGTCGAGTGTTGTCTAATGGAGTCAAATAAGCATGTTTTCCATAATGAAGGTGCTTTAGTTGATAAATGGATAACATGCACCCCTCCAATCTTATTTATGAATAAATCCATGAAGAAAAATCTCCATTTCCAACTACCACTTAGCATTACTAGTCAAGTCCTCACTATCTGCACAGCAAGAGCCCAGATAACTACAGTTAATCCTGAATAATCCTATATTTTTAAAAATGTTTACACTTACAAATAACTAAGGCACCAAGAAACTAACAAAGGCCACTCTTGACTATTTTATTTAACTCCTTCCATCAGATTTTCAATCGTAAGAAAGATTTAATGCAATAATCTATGGATGTGGGTCTCACTCCCATCTTTTTGACCCAACTCAGTTTGTAAAAATAATACCTAACATTTATTGCATACTTGTTGTGTGCCAATAACTGAGTTGATTCTATAAATGTATTATTTACTTGAATCCTTACAACAGACATTAACAGATGAGCTGATAGAGGCACAAAGAAGTTGAGTCAACTTCCCAAGGTCACAGAGCTAATAAGTGGCAGAACAGGGATACTTTTCCCCCATGATGGGCTTTAAATATTTTGCAGATTATTTAGAGCTGGCCAAAAATAGGTCTGTGGGGATCATAAAATGTTTTGTTTATAAGACAGGAAAAGAGATAAAAAAGAACGCCGGCCATCTGACGCAGGAACCCACAATCTTAACCATGAGGCCTTACTGCTTTATGAAGCTGTGTGATATTGCAGCCTACTCGTTCTTGGATGACTATGTGGTGTTCAAAATTCTCTGTTTACATGTTTAGATAGAATATAAATATGTGCCCTGAGACTTTACAATGGGCATATTCCTCTGAATTTCTTAGACACAATTCAAGGTGTCCGTAAGTCTCAAGTCTTAAAAGCAGGAGGAGATGCCATTTGCCACGTAGTTTTAATCTTGAAGCATGTATTTTAGGAAAATTCTAGAAGTGCAACTGCAACATGTGTGGCTTCAGTACTTGTGTGTGAGCACTTATTTGGGCATTTGGACTGTGAGAGGTTAGGATGTGCATATAACCCAACTCTCCAGCTAGGTTAAGTGACTTGCTCAGCGTCTAACAACTAGTTAACAACATGATCAGGATGAAGACCCAAGTCTCAATTCCCATTTCAGGAGTCTTCCAACTGTTTCTTCATCTTAAACCCAAGAACAGATAGCAACAATCTTCAATGGAGCGGCAGAATTTTCATAATTACTTAGAATCTGATGGCTTTCGTTCCAGTGGATACTTTTCCCCTATGATGGGCTTTAAATATTTTGCAGATTATTTAGAGTTGGCCAAAAATAGGTCTGTGGGGATCATAAAATGTTTTGTTTATAAGACAGGAAAAGAGATAAAAATGTAAAAAAAAAAAAATAGTGACTATGCAGGCAAAAATAATGATATGGGAAATTAAATCCCATGCCTAGAGGTCTGATGTTGATAACTTTTCCTGACCCCAAGTGGAAAGATGTTTTTCTCATGTGGGGAGCATGAAATCGTTGGCTCTGCTTTTTCTCTTCTTTTGAAGAAAGCTCTTCCCCTTATTAGCACAGGACAGAGCAGGTGACAATAAACCCAACCAGATATTTAAATTTAAAATATGTTCCCCTTGATTGTGTTACCAAGGCTCCAGCTCCAAGTTGCGGAGTGCTGTGCGCTGCCTTGGCCCACAGAGGCCTGAGCCACAGAGTAATGCCTGTGGAATGAGGGGCCATTCTCCACCAGCAGCCTTGGGTGTGGGAAACTATTCCTTTAATTTGGGGAAGGCAGCCCAAACTCTGAAAATTTGATCTTTTTTTGCCAAAGAGCCAGATACAAGATTCTGGGTTCCATCACTCTTATTATAACCGTAGGGGGAAAAAATGACTTAATTGTAAACCAATGACCTCACCCTAATAACCATGGTCTAATCATTTCTAAAGAAAGCTGCCTTCTTGGTTCCAGCCAACTTGCAAATGCAACAAATTACATCGGAACATGATTATATTCATTAGCGATTATCCCATGAAAACAGTGAGGATTTGAGTTTACCCTACACTTAACCCAGACAACTAAAACTGCAGTGCAATTTCGGGCCAAGTGTTGGTGGACACTGCATTAGGAGAATGTTCTATCCCAGGCTCTGCGCAAACAAGAGTTTTTCTTCCTCAGTGAGACCCTGGTTTAGGTAACAAGCCAACAAAATACCCTCCAATTAGATACGCAGATTACTTAGTTTAGAACATTTGGATGATATTTCCCTGATTTAACTCGATACATTTCTATGGGAAAGAATGACACATGGTAGAAGGCAACTGTCTTTCTGGAACACGTCAATGTCCTGGGAGACTGAACTGACACAAGTTATGGAGAGGAAGCGTGAGGGCTGGGGGCAGGTGTGGGCACACTGGGCGCCTGACATCTGTCGCCTCCCATGTGGCGTGTGCGTGAGTGGCCGTGGGAGGTCCGAGCAGGACGAGGTTTTCTGGATATCTATTCCCTTTTTGGAGGGACATGGAAGAATGAGAACAGTGGGAAAAGAGTGAAGAAGCACTCTGATGGCAGGACATTTCCTCAAGTTGTTCCTGTTCACATTTTCCAGCTAATCTCTCTGTCACTGCTGTGAGATCGATCAGCAAGGCCCCACTTTTACAGATGAAAGAACTCAAGTGAAAAGGGACAGAGGCGCCGCTTCGATGACTAGCTCTGATTGATTAGGGAGTCAGCGCAGGGCCTGGAGTAGCACTCCAAACGCCTGATCCTCGCTCCTGAGCTCCGGCAGAAAGGGAGGCCCGATTTTGTAAAGGAGGAAGGTTGAAAGAGCTCAGACAGCTTCCCTTCCACGGTGGCCCGGCTGGTCCGACTCCTTTCAGATCCGTGCCCTGGGCCTTGCAGGGCAGGGAGCTGGGGGTGTGTGGGAGCCAGTGCTGAGCCAGCACTCCCTCTGGTCAAACATCCTACGGCCATGCCTCAGTGAGAATGGGCCAGTGCTACTTCCTACCAGAAGGGCCACACAATGTTATGCCATCATTTCCCTCAGGAAATGGCAACACCCCTAATTATTTAGCCATTATGAGCCCCTATAGGGTAACAACCCTTGCCTTAGACCAAGGAAATACCTCTCTCAGTCAAACAAACATGCTTGGCATCAGTGAGCAAAAAGTCCTTTCTCACATAAGTTGCAAAGCGCCTCAAAGCAATTTGAATATCCCTGGTTGAGCCAACCATCTGGCACAACAGCCTCATAGACCAGTCAAGTGTGTGGTAATTTGCAGGATCACAGTTTGTGTCTCTGCTTCTATCTGACCTTAACCCTGCCCAGCTTCCTATAATCTGCCTGCTAGTTTGGTCAGAGAATGACATCAATTCCCAGAGTGATTTTTTGGAGCTATTTTGAGCTGATTCGTATTGACTGTTCCCCATCTACCCTGGTATGGAAGTTGAGTTAGTAGGAGGGAAATGTATGTAGTTGTGATAGGGGGTGGAGTAGATGTAGTAAACAGTATTGATTGAGAAGCCACTATATGCAGGTAATTTTCTAGTCCTGAAAATACAGCAATGAGCAAAACTCATAAAAATCTCTTTTCTCATTGAATTTACAGTTTGGGGTGTGTGTGTGTGTGTGTGTGTGTGTGTGTGTGTGTGTGTAATTGAGATGAGAGTGGGTAAGACATAATGACCAATGTAAGTGGGAGATTTTACATGGTATGTTAGAAGGCAGTGTTATCAAGTGAAACTGGGAAAGGGGATGGGAAGTTTTGAGGTGGGAATTGATGGGTGTAATTTAAATAGAGTGATGAGAAAGTTCAGTGAGAAGGTAACATTTTGAAAAAGTAGCAATACCCAAGGCCACACGGGGGAGAGCATTTCAGGCCCAGGAACTGCAGGTGCAGAGGCTGTGAGTAGGGCCACCATGATGCCCACTTTTAGGGAGTGCCATCCTCATGGCATCCTTTGTCAGTGGTGTCCACTGGAGTCATGTCGCGGACAATGTGTGGTGGGAAACATGAAAGACCTGTCATGAGGCAGGAGCATTCTGGGAAGAGCAAGGAGGCCAAGGAGAGCATGGGGAGTCAGGGAGGAGATGGGGGGCCAGGTATTCCCAGGCCCCTCTGACTAGCTCTGTGGGAAGGCTGGCTGACTATGGGAGGCATTTTTGGACAGCCGCATTGCTTGTGACTACTGATACCACATATTCTAAAAGTGGTTGGGCTGTGCCTCGGCTACTTGGGTTTGATAGTGAGTGAGACCCCTGAGGGAGGTATAAAAGTGATGTGTCTTTGTTTGCATGGTGGTTTTCCAATTCTCCAGTTTCCTGCCGAATTTGGAAACGCAAGTTGCCATCAGGACTGGCACCAGTTGTGACATGTCTGCTGTATTATCTGGAATATTCAATTCTGCCCCAGAGGACAAGAAAGCAAGTGGAAGGAGGCCCGCCATCAGAAACCTGGGACAGATAGTAAGTAAGCTGGCTCCTCATGCAACAGAAGCCAAACCCAGCCTGTGGGAAGTACAGATAGGAAGCAGTTTAGTACATGCTGAAAGAGATGGAAGATAACGGGGGTGAATGGATTATATTATGCAACAAACAAGGATGTTACCAATAGATAGAAATGGGTGGAAATGTTAAGTCGTCAGCCTTGATCATGCTACCTCTGGGCTGACAGCTACATCGCCTCTATATTATTAGCCACTCCTTGGTGACCCTCAAGTGGTTCCATTCTGGTCCCACAAGAACTGTGTTTAAAATACGCAGGTGAAATCTATGGCTGTTCAGCAAGCTAAATGGAAAGCTACCGACATTGGCCATGGGTCCCTGGCCATGGGGCTCTGCATCTCTCTAATAGAGCAAATGTGTGTCATTGACCCTGGGGCCTTCCAACTGTGGGCTCTCTTGCTGAAACCTCAACTCTGGTCCCATAACCACCGCATCAGCATAGAGAAAGAGACAGGACAGGGCCTACGGACCTTCACCGTCCAGGGTTCAGGTCGGGGTGCTGCCACCTGCCTGTATCCCGCCCTTATGAATGCACCCCATCTCTTCCCCTTGCTTTCCTCTGTGTGTTTTAAGTGAACTGAATAAACTGTGTGACTCCAGCATCTGAATTTGGTCTGTGCACCTTCCTGTTCTGTGACCTCTGGAATAACTTGGGATAACCCTCCCTGCCCCCACTTTCTTCCTACATCCTTCCCACCTAAGTGCAAAGCCCAAGGTACTAAGAAGTTGTCAGTAGTCCCTATCTGAGGATATTAATTCTTAAAGCTTGGCATCCATGATGAGTGAACCAGGTCCTTCAGTCCTTGTTAGAAGGAAGTAATTTAAAGTGTAGAAAGAAGAAAACAGAACAAACCTATGATGTCTCTGAAAGCATCTTCCACATTTTCATTAGTGTGAGAGACATTTCAAAGCTTGACTGACTTTATCGACCTGTGAGCTTAAAACTAGAGGGTCTAGAAATTCCATGTAAATAGCCAAGGGGGCAAATTCAAGGCCACTTTGGAGAGTAAGAGCTCTTCTGAGAATCAAGGCCCTGACTCATGAGTTTTCTTCTACTATTTGCATCTGCTATTATTTATGGGTCATTATTGCTAGAAACATGTTTGTACTGGCCCCTTTGAATAGTGGGTTAAATAAGGATAGTAGGTGTGACTTATCATATGTAAGAGTCAACAGTAGGGCTCCTTGTTGTTATCATAGCCTGGAAGCTGCTGAGCTAGTATACAACTTAGATAAATAAAACTAAGCACAAATACATATACTTCAAATGACACCATTTCTTATCAGTTCAACATGTTCTGTGGAAAAGAACTGTGCTGGGAAACAAAATAAGAGTAGTATTAGTTAGCCTCCATAACTGAGTGGGTCAAAATGACAACAAAGGTTACAAAAACAGGACATATCTTTTTGATTAGAGAGATTTTACTTTTCTGATTTTGTCTTTTTTTCCAATGAGTTGATTACATCTGACCAGATTAAGCTTATGGTTATATAAAGTCGGCAATCAGGGTCTGTTAATTTATCTACAGCTCCCCCCTCCCTCTTGCCATCCACCAACGGTCTTTTGAAATTTTTGTTCTTTGTAGACTTGAATTTAGTTACGTGATTAAAATTAACACATATCCTTATGACACAAGTGGCGCTGAGGTGGGGACCATTGTTTTTAGTAGAAGTCTGAACCTGTGTCACGTGGTGAGGTGCTGAGTGAGGAAGACGGAGAACCCAGGCACTGTCAGGAGCTGGCTAACAGATTCTCTGAAATGAATTCTATGCTGCTGTACCTTGGGCCAAAAAGAGCCTATGGATCCATTAAGGGTGAATTTTAGGGCATATTCAGATGTTCTCAAAACACTTGAGAAATCAGGATTTTCAGGCCCTGCAAGGTTTTCTTACTTGGCCTTTAGCTCCAGCTCCACCCTCCATCTTCTGCTTGTCCTCAGGTCCCCACCCCAAGTTAATTCAGCCAAGCACAGACATTGCCAGAGAGAGGCCAAGGCTCATGTCAAACCCTAGCTGCCTTGTGGAAACCTCAGTGGCAGAAGCAAAATATGGATATTCAGTATGGACACACACACACACACACACACACACACAGAATGAAATTTAAACTTACATTATAAACCACTTGAATCAGTTCAAAAGAAGATTGGCTAAGTTCGCTCATTTTTTGGTTAAGATGTTTTAAAGGGACTACAATGTGGAATGCACATTTCAATAGAAATAAATAATTCTTATTGAATCTGATTTTGCTGAAAAACTACACTTAGGGCCCTTCCATTCACCTAAGTGGTTCTCATTTTACAGCAAATGTTATTAAGCAAATTATTTTCTCTTTCTGTGTGAGTCAGTAAATGAAGGGGCATTTAGACAGCTTCACTTCGTGTGCAATTCGTTGCTCATGTCTCTCCTCTCTCCTGTCTGTAAGCACCACGAGGGGCAGAATAGTCTTCCTTGTTCCTCCTTGTGCCATCAATGACTGATACCTAGTACACACAATACATATTTTAAAAAGGTATGGATGGATATTTGGATGGCTGGAGACATAAAAGGAAGGAGAGAAGGAAGGAAGAGAGGTGAGAGTCGGGGTGAAGGCCCCCGCCTGCCTGAAAGCTTTGTCTCTGTCTCTGGCATCACAGAGAGGAGCAGGATCCGCAGCACATACCTCACAGTGCCTGGGGGAGCCTGCACTTCCCCGTGCCTGCCGCTAATTATTTAACCTTCAGAATCTCAGTTTCCTCCTCTATCAACTGGAGAGAATATCATGTGCATAAGATCTTTGTTATAAATAGCAAATAATATACTCTCCATAGAAGCTCTCAGCTCGGTGCCAGGCTCAGGGTCCTGCATAAGACACACTAACTAATGCTAGTTTTCCAAGGGGCGCTGAATTTCAGGCTAAAAATCACCCTTGACTCACTGATAAGAGGGTTCAAACCATGGCCTCTTGAACCTAAATTTGAGCATCGGCACTCGCCTGCTATTGAATGGGTGAACTTGTTTCCATCCGCCAAAACCTGATTCTCCTACTGACTTCCATGTTCCTATTAATAGTGCCTCTACTGCCCCCCAGTTATTAAAGCTTAGAACCTCAAAGTCATCCTTGGCAACATACTTTTCCTCAGTGACCACCTTTGGCAAATTCAGTAGCTCCTCTTCCTTTTCCTTTACATGATCTATCATATTTATTTTTCTTCTTATATCTGCCACCATAACTCATGCTCAGTTCATACAGGTTAAGAGCATGGACTTTAGTGTCAAACAGAACTGGGTTTGAATGCACTCTGTCACTTTTTAACTGTGTGTGTATCGCTGGACAAGTCACTAATCTCCCTAAACCTCTTTCCTTATCTAATAAAAGGGATAGTAATATTGTCTATCTCATATGATTGGGGGGATTAGCTGAGATGATGCCCAGTGACAATGCCTAGTTTCTCTTTGTTAGCCACAAATACATATCATAAAGTCATATTATATTCCACTCAGTGCTGGAATTTCTTCTACAGCAATACTGATGGATAGGCCATCTGGCCTTGGCTCGAATCTTTGCAGGGATGGGTGGATTAGAGTGTGGGAAAATCTGATTTATTTATGACTAAGCTTAGTTGTTTTACAGCTCATCCTTAGAGTGAAATAAGGTTCCCCTCTCAGTCATTTTCACCATCTGGAGTGTAATAAAAAAGTCACTGAAATAATTTTCCACATTACAACAAACTTTTAAGTTCATAAAGTCATCTCTCATGCTCTATTTTTATATTTCATCTTGCAAATTAAACACCACAAATTGTTAACATTTTTCTTCTAATGTCTCTGGTCTTCTACACTTTGTCAATGTCCTTCTTAAAATATGTTGTCCTAAGCTAACCATGGAAATGCAATGGACACATAATAAGTAAGTCAATCTTGAAAAACAAGAACAAAGTTGGAAGAGTCTCACTTCCCAATTTCAAAATTTAGTACAAAACAAGACATGTGGTACTGCCCAAAGAATAGATATATAGATCCCTGGAATATAACTGAGTCCAGAAATAAACTCTAGAATGCATGATAAATTGATTTCTGACAGGGGTGCTAAGATAATTAATAATCATTTCAACAAATGATGCTCTGATAACCGGATATCCACATGCAGAAGAAGTTAGGTCCTTTCCTTAAACCATACACAAAAGTTAACTCAATATGGATCATAGACATAAATCTAAGAGCTAAAACTATAAAACTCCTAGAAGAAAACACAGAAGTAAACTTTATGATCTTGGGTTAGGCAATGGTTTTTTAGATATTATACCAAAAGCACAAGAAACAACAAAAACAACAAAAAAGATAAATCAAACTTTATAAAAATAAAAACATCTGTGTTGCAAACAATACCAATAAGAAAGTAAAAGACATCCACAGAATGGGAGGAAATATTTGCAAATCATGTGTATAATATGAGACTTGTACTCAGAATAAAAATAAATATAAAAAACTTTTAAACTCAATAGTAAAATGTTAAATAACCCAATTAAAAATGGGCAAATATCCAAGTAGACATTTTTCTAAAGAAGACAAAAAAAATGGAAACGAGAATATAAAAAATATACAGCATCATTAGTTATTAGGGAAATGAAAATCAAACCACAATTAGATACCATTTCACACCCACTAAGATGACTATAATGAGAAAAAGATGCCAACGACAAATATTAACAAGAATGTGGAAAAACTGAAAATCTCATACATTGCTGGTGGAATGTAACATGGTGCAGCAATTTTGGAAAACTGACAGTTCTTCAAAATATTAAACGTAGAGTTGCCATATGACCTAACAATTCCACTCCTAGGACTAGCCAAGAGAAAGAAACATATGTTCAAAAACTTGAACATAAAAAAAATTATTCATCACGGTTAAAAGGTGAAAACACCCCAAATATCTATCAACTGAGCAATGAATAAATTAAGTATGGTATATCCACACAATGGGATATTATTCAACAATATAAAGAATGAAATACTGCCCGGCTGGGCGTGGCTCAGCGGTTGAGCATCGACCTAGGATCCAGGAGATCGGGGTTCGATTCCCGGTCAGGGCACATGCCCGGGTTGCGGGCTGCAGCCGATCAACGACTCTCTCATCATTGATGTTTCTCTCTCTCTCTCTCCCCCTCCCTTCCTCTCTCTGAAATCAATAAAGGTATATTAAAAAAAAAGAAAAAAAAGAATGAAATACTGACACCTGGTACAAATGGACGGACCGCCAAACACTACACTAAGTGAAAGAATCCAGACACAAAAGACCACATATTGTATGATCCCATTTTTATGAAATGTTCAGAATAGGTAAATCTACAGAGAGGGAAAGTGGATTCGTGGTTGCTGAGGGCTGTGGGGATGGTTTGGTGGTTGGGAGAAATAGGAAACAACTGCTAATGGTTACAGTCTCTTTTAGGGGTGATGAAATTCTTCTAAAGTTAGACTGTGGTGATGGTTGCACTACTTTGTGAATACATTAGAAGGTGTTGAATCTTACACTTTAAAAGAATGAATTATATGGTATATGAATTATAGATCAATAACTGTTTAAAATATGTGCATACAAATTTAGTGGAAAACTCTGTGATCTGACCAGTATGTGTTCACTAGGGTTATTTATTATTTTTGAGCACTAGATTATAATTGTGTTTGTTCATATCTATCATAAGCTGTACGTCCCTAAGGACAGGGATCATTTTTATTAATCGTTATCCCTCCATTTCCTTGTATAGTACTTTGTGCAGAATATTTAATTTAAAAATGTTTCTTGAATGGATAAATATTAGGCTAAATGAATGTAGTTTGCATTAGCTTTAGGTTAGACATTTCACATATAATCAACTAATCCTTCTCAAGTCTCTTTTTATGTAGATTGTACTTGGGCAGTAATTTTTTTGAATAAAAGTGAAGAGCTTTGCATTTAATTGTTAAATTTTATCTTCTTAGATCTCATCATTCTAGCCAGTTAAGATTTTCTTGGATCTTTTCTCTATTTCTCCATTTCTTCTTGCTTTTATTACAAACAAATCTGAATAATTATAATTATTATTAAAGACTTATAAGTTTATTATTAAAGACTTATAATTGTTTTTCCAATATGTTGATGAAAACATTGAACAGGACAGAGCTAAGGTCAAAGACTGGTGGAACATCAAACGCTACCTGAAGATGGACTTCATTAATGTCTCTAGCTAAGTATACAATGGGAGTCCCTTTCTACCTGCCACCCAAAATCCATCAGACAAGCCCAGACGCAATACCACTCTTTCTCTGACCATCTCAGCCAGAATCTCTCTCTCCTTCTACTTAACTTGTTATAATATTTTGTTTGTACTATTCATGACACACTTATCTCATACTACATTGAATTATAATTGTTCACATGCAAGTCTCAGCATATGTCTAGACCATAAGAAACTTAAAAAAAGGAATTGTGATCTTTTTGGGATACCTTTGCCTCTTAGAGTTTAAGGGTACTTAATAAGTTTTATAAAAATCATAGATAAAGAAAATATTCAATGCTATTAATTTTAAATCTCAACTTCAGGGGTTATATATCTAAACATACATCATATATATTACATATATATAAATTCCAAAATAAGTGGAAATAGTTCATATCAAAAATCATGTTAGAGTAGGTACTTCTGCTTAGTCTCCTTCAATTACTCATGACATAATTTGCAGGACCATCAGAAATTGTTTAATATTTAGAGAATGAATCATCTTAGAGCTTTCAAACTAGTCAATACTAGCCTGAAATTGAATGTTTCCTGCACTTGCATTTTTCCTGTTTTGTTTCTGTTTGTCTTGGTGCAAAGTAGGTAACTATTCTGCCTTTTTATGTGGCTGTGATGCTAACAGGTGTGTTTTTGTAGCTGTGTTCATCCATCCTTAGGTGTGAAGAGAACCTCTTCTTTGCAGCATGTCACAGAAACACCTTAGGAAAGGTGAACAGTAACTACGGTGTTAGTCTCCCATTTCAGGGGATGGAACTGAGCCACATGGCTATAAAAAGGTGGAGGGCTTTACATTTTTGGTTTTGTAATATCAAAACATATAATTTCTAAATCATGATTTGTACACTGTGTCTGGAGAGGGATTATAATATCTTCCTTGTAATTTAAATAATTTATTCAACAACTATTTCCTGAGTGCTTACATGTGCCGATGAGATTGTTCTAGATGTCAGAGATATAGCTATGGACAAGACAAACACAGTCTCCATTCTCAAGGAACTTACCTTCTAGTGGAGGAGAGAGACCAAAAACAACTTTGTACATAAAATATTTTCTGACAGTTCTTAAGAAAATAAAACAACATGGTACCCAAATTCTATGTTGCTTTATTTTAAAGGCTAGAATCCCTAGGACCACAACGAACATTTGCAAACTAATTCACACTTTGTAGATCTATCCTCACGCCAATGTAAGTTCAATATTGTTTCCTCCTCAACGGCCACCTTGGACCATGTCTCACCTCAAACTTTCCTGCTTAATAATCCAAAATTTTGTTGGGTTTATACTCCTCCTGAGGAGTTTAGGGGTTGAACTGAACCCTTTAAACCAGTCAGGGTAATCCTACTCCCTTCAATTGGATTGCTTTACACAGAGGCATTTGTCCCAGTCTTTGCTAATGAGATTTGAGTCTGATATGAGATTTCTGAAAAAGTTTCCTTGCTTGTAAAAAAGGAAGACACGGGAAGAAGATATGGTGTCTCTACCACTGGAAATCAGGTGATGTCCTGGGTGAGACACCTGTACCTATGGCAGTCACCTTGCGACCCTAAAGAAGCCAGCACAGGTACGCAGCGTGCATGCCCAAGAGGGCACAGAAGAGGAAGGAAAGAAACTATGCTCTTGATTACACAGTGGAGCCACAGAACTGTCCAACCCTGGAGGATCCCCACTCTGAATCTTCTTGTTATGTAAGATAATGAATGCCTTTTCTGTTCCTAGTAGCCTAAAGCATTTTAACATAAAAGTAGGTACAAATGCACATATATAATGAGCAGTCTGACTGATTGATTAAATGTATATGGAGGAACAAATTACCTCCCCACTCCATTTATGATTGTCACATTTATTTTTACCCCAGGAAAAAGCAACAGTAAAAGTAGAAAATTTCAGGGTTGAAAATAAAGAACTGAATTTACTACAATTAAAAAATCAATTCAATATGTAGTGGTATTGCCCTAAAATAAAAGAAATGCTTACACATTTGTTAACTGCATGAGATGTAGTAAGACATCAAATAAACCAATTTTTCTTTAAGTTCTTAATAAAAAAATCTAATGTTGGGTCCTGTCTCTCATTTTATCACTGGAATAAACAGAGAATAGTCCTGGCAATCAATTGCCTGTTTGTTCCCGCAGGGAGCTCTCCCACAAGCACACATTATGTATGGAGAGGAGAGGGGGAAACTGGGTCCCATTTCATACTGTCCTTTCTTCTGAACTACAGTTTCTCCATTGGGTCTACTTTTAAATAAAATGAAAGCAGAAATGCTAAACCACTGCTGTCAGCAAACAGCTTTCTCTGAAAATGAAACGCCAATTGTCTTGCAAACATTTGCTGTTTCTCATTTGCAGTGTTCTATTGGTCACTTTGATACGGTCAGAGCTTCTGAATATTTATAAAGATTTGTTATACTTTGGAGAAAGACCAGTAAGGCAGTGACAACCTCATTGGGTTGTTATTTAGTAATTCAAGCTTTATTTTTAAAGGACAAGTGGTAAGGAATTGTACTTATGAAAAATCTAAATACATAGTCTTCATCAATATATAGTCTTCCTTCAGTGAGTGTGACTCCATCCATACCTTGGATATACTGTAGCTTGGAACACAGTTATAACTAATATCTGAGACATGGGGAGTGGAGGCAGTAGACGGAATGGTGTTGAAAATAGCCACTAAAATAAAATAATCATATAAAATAATCACAGGTCTTCTTTCTTGCTGTGCTCCCCTTCTGGTTTGCTCTGTCTGTCTTACCAACCCATAACAGGCAACCCTAACACTATAATATTTCTTCCTGCTTGATTCCCCTAATGGCCACCCTCCAGTGGCCCTTGAGGGGATAAAGAACATCCCTCCTCCTTCCATCTGTCTGGGAGGAAGAGGGGAGCTGTGGAGGCCACTAGGGGCCATCTCTATACGTGCCCAGCTTTTAAAAAGGAATCTGTTTCAGTATCCTCAGTAGTGTGTATATAATTTTCTATATACATATAAAAATTATATATATAATTTTCACCTAAAGATGATTTACTTGAGAGGGAGCTTCTTTCATACTTATTTAGTGAAATTGTTCCCATCAGTTTAGAACAAATAAAAGCATACCTGCCACCTGTCCCAACTCTTACTCTCTTACTATAGGGTATTGCCCAGGGGTATAAAATTTTTTGGAGAGCTCAGCAAAGGTATACATAGAAGTATTGGTTTGGAGAAGCCTCTTTTACCGATTTGTTAAGGCAACTCAAACATATAAAGCTTACTATCTTTTCCCGTCTTCTACATAATTCCTTGAGACCTTGGTGCCGATAAGGTGATATTTTAGAGCATGCAGGGATGAATGCTCTGTTTCAAACAGCCGGAGCAGTATAGGTTATTGAAGATGATCTTTTTAAATACCAACAATTTTTGATGATTATTTGATAAATCCGCAAATCAACATTTTATGTAAATTCTTTCAGATTTGCCGTGCTTTACTCAGTAGGGTAGGTATAGACTACCTTTTCAAATCAAGTCGTGAGATATTTTTTGCAATGACAGTCAATCTTCATTTCATTTCATATTTTCTACCTCTTGATAATAAAAATAAACTTAAAGTTTCGATACAGTTTTAGATATCAAATTTAAGCTGTGTGTTACATGAGCAAACATTTTTTTGAGGTGATAGAGAAGCACAGTAGTGCAAAGAGCAGTAGTTGCTAGATCCTTGTGGCTCCATCAGACGGTCACTTCTTCTTCCCATTGGCTGAATTCCCTTTGTGTGAACTGAACTCTTGCTCATGAATGAAAAGGACCAGAACCACATCTTTTCAGACAAAGGGGCCTTTCCCCAGCATACTCAGAAATGCTAATTTTTAAAATTTACACAGCACTTTGACATTGGAAGCACTGTTCCATGAGCTTTATAAATATTAACTTGCGCAATCCTAATTGCAGTCTGAAGGGGTCACCGCTATGCCCCCGTGTCACATTTGGGGAAACTGAGACAGCTGCCAGCAAAGCTGGTATTCAAATCCGGTCAACCTGGCTCCTGTGCTTTACCCGCTGAGCTGCCACCGCTCCAGAGACATTCCTGGGTCTCCTCAGGGGGTTCTCAGGGTCACCTTGCCTTGCCCCGCCCAGGCACTGCCCCAGTTTGAGGGGGAAACTTGAATGAAATGCAGTGGCCTCTCACCTGGGGACCCCGGGCCAGTCCCATGCAAAGCGTCAGCACCTCATTGCGCACAGAAGGAGAGGAGAGCAAAGCGCCAGGTAAGTGGCTCTGAGGCCCACTGGAAACAGGCCCCGGCTCCGGCATCTAGTCCTAAGAGAAGTCCTCATTCCGGGGATTTGCTTAGTAAACGAATTTAAAGAGAGAGAGTGAGTGCCATCGAAGGGGAGGCGGGGAGGAAAAACCTGAAATGCAAACCCCTTTGCCTGCAATCATCAACTTTAAAAGGCAATGGGAACAAAAATGATTTTACACATGTAGCCAACACTTCCTGTGGGGGGACAATGTATCATCGCGTGTATGGTCTTAATCACATGCTGGGGGCGTCAATGCACAAAGCAGCTGCGAATCTCTGAAGAAGTCAGAGGCCAACGCAGCTCCAGTTGGTTCAAGATCCCAGAAGCCAGTTGAAGCCACTCAGCGTTAAGAGCCCTTGGTGTCCCTTCCCCAGGGTGCGGCCCACTTTCCTTCCCAGTTAAGGAGCCTGAATTGAGACCCGTCACACTGGGCCCTGCGCTGGTGCGTTCCCTGCCTAGGGCATAGCTCGGTTCACAGGCCTGGCTCTTGGATTTCAGCTGAGGCAATCTTAGACATTTGTGAAGGAGCTTCCTGTGCTAGGCTATTAAAGACAGTGATATTGAGTGTGTCTGGGAAAAATTCTAACTGTTGATTTACCTGCACAAATTCATATTCCTAAGCTACCTAAGGGTCCCCTTAGTCTGGGAGTCCATTTGAGAGAAATCTAGGTGCCCTGAGCAAATCAGAGCAATCACAGGTTGGGTAAGAAAAAGAAAGAAAGCTTAATTTGCTTTCACATTTAAGAGGAAGAAAAAGAAAACTTTATGAAGGAAAAGAGTCCTACTTTTCAGTTTCATTTTGTGGGTGGTAAAGATACAAAGAAAGGCTGGAGAAAGGAAATAAAAAAAAAGTTCTAGTGGAGAGGGTGAGCGAGAGTGAGGGACAGGTTTAGAGACAGCTGGTGGAAGCTTGTTGAACAGGAAGAGATGGAGGGAAACGCTCAGTCATTGCAAAGTGTTTTAATGGACTTGAACTTCTGTTACTTCCTTCTGTTCACTACTGTTATCACTGCCCTTTGAAATTCTAATTAGCCAATTAATCACCATTCATGGCTCCCCACAGCTCACCAAAGGGAAAGTTATGCTCCTGGTTGCAGCCAAAGCAGTGTCACCGCATGTCTAGATGAACTCAAATAAGACCAGTCTAGAAGACAGGTTTCCCGCCTGTCTTAAGTTATCGCAGTAAATTCTAGGAGAGCCGGCCATTTTCAAAATGAAGCGTTCTTGTAAAACTTTTGCCTAAAATCAGAATTTTTTATTGTAGCCTGAAACCTTTAAATACGGAGAACTTCTCTCTACCAACTCCATTGCTCGTTTCCCTCTGTTCTGTTTCAAATCTATTCACTCACCCGTATCCAGCAATGCAAAAGGTATTTGTGCAAATGGGGGACATAAATTCAGAACTAAGCAAGCTCTGTTGAAGCTCTGTCATGGTAATACCCGCCACAAACCAAAGTAAAATTTTCTGTTTAGGTTTAACCTCATAAATTGCCCCAAAGCAATTTTTTATTTCCAGCTGATTTATTTAAAGAAAATAGGCTCCGATTTATTGGGTCTGTTAATAAAAAATAAAAAAAATTAAATGACCTCCTGTAGTTTTGCTGCTACTTATTGATCTCTTTCAAGGTTAGCACGCAATTCAATCTGCAGCAAGGCGGCTGAATAAAATGGATTGCAAATGTAAAAGTGGAATGAACATTTTGAAAGCATTTTCAAATCCCAGAAAGTAGCTGTAATAAATGAGAAGAAATTAAATTCACATCGCTGGAAAAAACAAGATGGATTTTGTTTTAACGGTGAACTACGCAGAAAGAGTGTATTGGATGTAGAATCTATTGGCCATTTATAAGAAGCTAGCTCATAGAATGGATTGCTGTAGCTCTGATTAGTAAAGGATCCATTATAATCTATCTTGTAACTATACCTTCAAAGATTCTGAAAAATTACTTCTATGTCATGAAGGTAATTCACTCCTACCTTCCCCATCCAAACACTGAAACTACTATGACCACCACTACAACTAGTAGTAATGATAACAATAATAATTGTAGTCATATTAAGTACACTTGACTTCAGAATGAGAGGAATTATTGGGTGTCTTTCCCAGAATTAGATGAAGTGACCTCCATATTACCAACCCCACATGTATGTGTTGGTACATTTCCTATTTCGCCTTTGCTATGGATGACACTATTGACCATCACTTTCTTCTTGTAACTCCTTTGGCTTCCCCAATACCAAGCACCATCCTGTACTATTTCTTTGCAAACTTCTGTCTTTTCCTTCAGGTTCTTTCTCCTGGGATCCCTTGACTCTGCAAACTCTACTCTGAAACTTTAAAGTAAGTCTTAAATAATGGGGCTTCCTAGGGCTCTGCCCTGGATCTCTCCTTTCCTTACCCTTTTTCTGGGCACCCTTCTTTATACCCTTGGCATCAACTAACTTTTCTATGTTGATTTCTCTCTCTCTCTCTCTCTTAGGTCACTCCTCACTCCTCACCACAAACTCTATGTGATTAAAGCTGAACATATTATCCTTCCTCCAAATACACTTCTACCTCTGTATCCCCAGTGATCCCATGATCTACCCAACGCTCAATGGGAGACCTCATCTGACCTACACAACACAGGAAATGAGCTGAGGGACTGTTTTCTCAGTTCTTCCACCAATATGGCACCTATCTAGAGCCATTCCAGGTGCTTAGGAGGAAAGTTAATTCACTACATACGATAGATGTCTTTGGACATTGGAGCTTGATTCTCTCCAGGAATCCGGGTTGAGTAAGGTCACATCTAATCTGAAACCCAGCAGCTACCAGAGACACTGCACCTCTTTCTTTCTTCCTCCACACAGTTGTCCTCAACCCTATTTTCACCCTCACTGCACATTCGGGAAGTCTCAGGTGCAGATTTGCTGACTAAAGCTCTGCTTACTTCTTAATTTCCTGACAGGAATCCCTTTCCTTCTTCTATATGGTAAACTTTATCCCAATTTAACTCCTACCTCCAGCCCAGCCTTCTCTAGTCCCTTCTCCCACCCTGCTCCCTGTCATTTCTAAGACTCAAATCTGATCATACACTTTTGCTCAGCACTTCAATAGCTTCTTTTAGCTTCAGATTAGAGTTTAAACTCTTTAACATGACAAAATTATTGCCAACCCTGTCTATGTCCCCATATTTTACATTTTCCCCACCTCCCCAAGTCCAAATTGTAGTCAAAACCATCCCTCCTCCAATGGCTTCTATTGTCACATCACACTCTATTGCAATCATTCATTCTTTCAACAAAAGACAGAGTACCAACTATGTGCCAGACAGTGTTGTGTGCACCAGAGAGACACTTAGAGGCAAAACAAAAGTCTTTGTTTCATGCAGTTCAATTCTTGATGGAGAAACAGACAGTAAACATGTAAACAAATTAAGAAACTAAAATAGAAGAATGGGATAGGAAGGGACTTGGAGGTGCTTTTGTGAGGGAAGTTGGGGTGTGTCTCTCTGGGAAGGACAACTGAACAACAAGCAATGAGAAAAGAGGCCACGTGAAGACCCAGGGGAAGAAGGTTTCTGGTAGAGGGAAGAGCAGGATCAAAGGCCCCTGAGATTGGAACAAGATGTTTGAGAGATGGAAAGAAGCCTCAGCAGGCTTGAGAAGTAGAGGATGAGAGAAAGAGATCCGCAGATGGGTTGGAGGGGTCAATAGGACCAGGGTCGGGGTGTGGATTTAATTTTAATTGTGGTGGAAAGCCACTTGGGGGGGAGGGTTTAAACAGAGCAGAAGGTTCTTAGAGCAGCTCCTGGGGAGCGGATCGTAAGTAGGTCAAGAGCAGAGGCAGAGTCTAGACTCAAAGTCATGGTGCCTTGAACTGGGGTTTTAGCAGGGGAGCGCACAGGATGTGTCATATTTGGGACATAATTTGGATGTAATGCCAACAAAAGGTGGTGATGGATTGCACATGATAGGTGTTCAGTTCTGTGACTTTTTTCTACTGTGTAAGCTCTTTGGCAGAAAGGGACTGTTTCTTCACATCTGTATTTTTAGTTCCCAGCATAGTGCCTGGCACCTAATTGGTCACTATTCCTGGTTGTGAATGAAGGAAGTCAGGGGAAAATTACACTAAGTAGGTGGGTTGTCAGAGCAGGCTTTATAGTACTGGTGAGAACTGGCCTGTCACTTAAAGGATGGGTGTGTTTTGAACTGGTAGAAATGGAAGTAGAGGGAAGGGGAGCACCCTAACATTTTTGGATCCTGGGGCAGGAATACAAATGGAACCCACATATCTCATGTCTTAATATTTTCAAGTCATAAGTCAAACTAACAGACCATTAAATAAAATGTCCTTTTTCTATTTTAAAGTTATAAATCAAGCTAACAAACTGTTAAATAAAATATGCTCTGTCCTTGTACCTTGACAAGTATACTTTGTAATCACCGGGTTCTGGAACTTGGCAGTGATATGCGAGAGCTGGCCCCTGGTCCCTGGCACGAGGCTCACCCCATCCCTTCCCATCCCAGGATCCTCATATCCGCATGTGTAAACACCCTGGCCTGAAAGCCTAAGCTCAGTCCACTTACCCCACCCTCACCCCTGTGCAGGCCATAAAAGCTGCCATGGGGTCATCAGAGCAGGGAATTCTGGGTCTCAGGTATCCAGAGCATGGACTGCATGGCAGGACCTGGGCTCAGGGTGGGCACATCCCTTGGCTCTGCCAATTTTTCACCCCAGAAGGAGGAGTAAGGCCAGAGTAAGGTCCCCTGAAGGATGGAGGTGGTGCAGAGACCCTTCTCACTTGGATCCAGGGGTTGTGCTGGTTGAGAAGGTAACAGATGAGAACTGGGAGGCATATTAGGGATTAGGGAAAGATTAGTTTGTTAGGAGCAGGTAATTCATGCAGCTGAGAAGGGATCAGATCCTAGAGGGACAGGAATATGTGGGTAAAGAACTTTGGTCATTGGGCAACGGGAAGTTCTGAACCCTTAGGTAGAGGAGAAATGATCAGACATTTGTATGCAGGTGGGTGAGAAAAGGGGAGACAGAGACAGATCAGCAGAATTATTTTCTTGTGAAATTTGGGTCATGAAGTCATAAGAACTGAAAGCAGAGAGAGAAGTTCATGTAATTCCTAAGGAGGGACAACCCAGTATATGTAGGGGGTGAGGGAGGTGAGAAACTGGGCCAAAGATGGCTTTGCATGGAAAAATGTGGTGTCTATTTTATTCCTACTGCTATGGACTGAATGTTTGTGTCTCTTCCAAAGGGGAATAAATGTGAAGCCCTAATGTGGTGGCATTTGGAGATGTGGTGGTAATTAGGTAATTAGGTCATGAGGCTGGGGCCCCCATGATGGGCTTAGTGTCTTTATAAGAAGAAGAAGAGAGGGGGCCCCTGAACCTCTGTCTGTCTGTCATGTGAGGATACAATGAAAAGACAGATGCTTATAAGCCAGGATCTGCCAGCTCCCTGATCTTGGACTTCCCAGTCTCCAGAACTGTGAGAAATAAATTTCTGTTATTTAAGCCACCCAATAGTAGCCAGAATCGACTATGACACCTTACATAACGCTCTTTTCCCTCTGAAAGTTGAGACCCTGTGTGGTGGGTCTGCTTTGGATACTGTTCCTGTAACAAGGCCAAGCCTGACTTCTCATGACTCTAAGAACCTGGGTTTCCCCTCAAGGTCTTTAGGGGTAAGCCCCCACCCCACTTTAGCAGCCCCACCCACTGTCAGGCTGAGCACAGCAATGCAATGTTAGCTGTGAGTCCTAAGTAACATTTGCTTGGGTTGGGAGGCAGATGTTTGAGAGATTATAAACTTACAGGATTCTTTTAGGAAAGGACAAACAAGTCTGTCCTGAGGCAGGCACCCAGGTCATGGTCAGATAAGGTTAAACATTCATCACCTGGAAGCAGAAGAGACAATAGGGTGCTGTGGACTCCAACTGCCTGGGTTTGAATCCCAACTCTGCCTCTTACCAGCTGTGTGACCCAGAAAGTCTGGACCAGAACTTATTCCAAAATGCTGCTGGCATGAGTGTTTTCTGTCCTTACATGTGTGCTGGGAGCGGGGAGGAAGCCGTCCCTCCTCCGGCCACACCAAAGAGGGGAAGATAAAAGCCAGGGAGCTTTTTTGCTGCAAAAGTCAGATGCATTGGAGTTGCAGTGTTGTGATAGAACCAACAAATTAAAGAAATTTCCCACTAGAAACCCCCAAGGCATATAGATTTGTGTCATTTGACAGAAAAATAACAGTTTCATATTTTACCTATTGGAACATAAACTAACTTTTGGCAAAGACCTCAGTAACTTTCCTTCTTGGGTTCTTTTTCGTGCGGGCTCTTATTGTTACCATCTGGGGTGGGTGCTGCGCTAACTAGTTGTTTGTCACTAGATCTCTTCTCCTGTCCTCCTCCCACTGTTGCTTGGCAGCCGAGTTTGTTTTTCATTTCAATCAGTGGCACACAATTTCAAGCAGATGTTTTCGAAAGTGCTTGACTTTTAAGTGGAGTATGCCAAGCCCTCTTGATGGTGCTGCTGCACTCAGCCTGGATCTGCTTTGCAAATGAGGCCGCTGGTGTGCTCCTGGGCCTGGGACCTGGGAACCGGCTTCCTGGGCTGCCCAAATCCTTGACGAATTTCCTTAGGGGGTGTTAGTGCCTGGACCTGCCCTGGCAGCATCTTAGCATTTTGGACCTGCTCACGCTGTTTCCTGGGGGGACACGGGCCCAGCACAGACTGTAGGGTTGGGAGGCACATGCTTTGATTTAGGACGACCTGTGTTTGAACCCTGGCTCCTCTGCATGCTGGCCATGTGGTCTTGGACAATGCACTCAGTTTTCTTGTCTGTAAAATGGGGATCAGGAACAGCACCTCACAGGCTGCTGCTACGATCCAAAATGATAAGGCGAGTCAAGCATGTTGGTTCAATGACTGACACATAGTAAGCACTCAGTACATGCCAGATTGAGGTATTATTCCTAGCTAGATTTTAAAAATCATTACAACAGTCTTACGGGGTAGATTACTATTAATATTATCATCACTGTGTTACAGATGAGGAAGGTGAGGCACAGAGAGGTTAAGTAACTTGCCCAAGGTGGCACAGCCAATGAGTGGCAGAGCAGTCTGGCTCTGGAGTCTTTGGGGTTGCTGTTTGGTGCTAAGTGGGACTGGGTGGTACCTAATAAGCAGCACAGACTGAGTTTCCGGCACCAGAAGTAACCACTCTCCAGCACAGGATTTCATTTAACTCCCTAACCAAACTCCTTTTCTGTGCTCTGGGGAATGCTCTTACTATCTTTATGATGGAGATGGGGGAGATCGGAGAGGTCAAATGAGGTCAAATGCTGCTGAGAGAGGCTGGCCTCCAGGACTGGGACCCCACCTTCTATCACTGCTGGGCAATGCCACAGACCTTTCAGAATTGGATGGACTTGAGGCGTCACTTCACATAAATGTCCCCAGGATGCCAGCGGGCTTCTTGGAGGTGCATGAGTTAGGGCCACGTCTTGACTTCAGTCTTGTTTATGTTTTTGTTCATGCTATTATAATAATAATATCAAGGGCCACTGTAAGTAATTCAATACACTTCATGTTTTCTTTTCCTCCAGCCACAAGTCTTATAATAATAAAAAGTTTCTACAATGAATAAATATTAAAAACCTAATTTGCACAGGCACGAGGAAGTCCAGAAGGCCAAGTAAACAAAAAATCTGGGCACTTTTCTTAAATATAAAAGTAGTAAGGGGAATAAAAACAAGCTAGCAAGTGGTAAAAGTAGATGTGGGAAGGTAATACTGCGAAATTCCTTCATGTTATCCAAATTCTGGAAAATTACTGCGCACAGTTACTTACTAAAAGGCATTACTCGTTATAGTTCTGCCAGGAAAAAAGATTTTTGTCGTTTTTTTTTGAATTAGGTATTTTCTGCTAGCTCTGCCCACTGACACCATAACATTTCAGGGCTGTGTAAAAGTCCAGGCATGCTCTGCACATAGATTCTAACTGATTTTACCTTTGAGCCTTACCTCTAGGAATGCAATGAAACCAGATCATTCCTCCTCATCAGCAATCACACAGTCATTAAAATGTTGCTTTCTAAGCTACCTCTGGCAGCTTCTTATTTTTAAATGTTTCACTCTATTGTAAGTTTCCTCATTAGCACCCATGAGGAAAGACAGCCTCTCTCCTCTCCAGAGCACACATCCAGATCGCGAGAAACCCATAGCACCAGCTTTGCCAAGGCAGTGATGGAGGGCCCGTCTACCACTATTTAACACGCGAAGTCTTCCAAGCTTTTCCTCCTTTAGAGCCTCTGCCTCGGTATGATGCACATTTTGAAATTTTATTAATTTCCCAAGAATCTAAGATCTGCATGTTTTGGCAGGACCAGGAAGTCTACTGAGTTTCCTACTGGTTTCCAAATAGGGTTATTTTCTTCCAGATATTTACTGGATTTTAGTTGGAATAAGACAGGTGGTTTTAGGCTCCAAGGCTGACAGAAAACTAAAGCAAGGCCAGCTTTATTGCCCACAGAGAGCCCATCTCCGTGCTGGCAGAACCCCTCGGGGGCTTCAGGGCCGAGCCAGGTGACAGGTGATCCCCTCACCGATCTCAGATGCGCCTGGCATCTCTGGGCTCCTGGGGCCAGGATTGACTGAGATAAGCCCACCCGACTTCCTAGACTGTTCTGTTCTGGAACAGATCTGAGTCCTTTCACCACAATGACCACAGGGCCAGGGCAGAGATGGACAAGGCGCCAGGGCAGTGGAATGAGCTATCATTCTCTTGATCTCAGCCGTTCAGCTCAGCTCAGTAGAAACGCACGTGGTCCCTATCAGGCTGCCATACAGTTTGCAGAAAGCCTGTTTGTCACGGAGGCTTGCAATCTCCCTTTTGTGCAGAGCACGATAGTAATATGAGATTCGCCTCCCTGTCTCATCCATGCATAACTCTCTGATGTCTCAGAGCTGGGAGAAATATCAAATATATATATATCTTGGCACAACCCAGAACTGTTTTATTTAAGCCCAAATAATGCAGGAGAGGGTCCATGTGGGAGAACAGGACTGGGAAATCATCATTGTCCTGACAGATAATATTAAAGATAGCTGACACGTACTGAACTAGACCCTGCGCTAAGTGCTTTGCATGCACTATCTCAATTAATCCTTAAAACCACTTTATGGAGCAATACCATTTTTAATCCCTTTTACAGTGAGGCATAGAGAGAATGAAGTAACTTGTCGACAGTCATTTAGCTGATAAGAGATGAATTCAAGATCCAAACCCAGGTTGGATGAACTCCAGAGTCTAAGAACTTAACCGAAGTTGCTAAACCACATTTGTCATATAATCTTCTTTATGAACTTGTGGGAAATGAGGGGCATACAAGTATTTTAGTCATCTGAACATGCCTATTTTTAAACTTCCCATCAAAATGCATGCACCATCAGTTTCTATCAATTACTAAACGCACAGATCAGAAATACAGCTTGGCCCAGTGTCATGGGCCACGGATACTCTCATCAGAGAGAAACCAGCCCGAATACCTTGAACTTGGTGTGGAACGACAGACTGTCACAAAGGTAATCATGTAAAAAACAAAATCTGCCATCACCAACTTTCTGAATTTCTGAGGAGTTGTTTTCTGCACCGGCTAATGATGAACACACTTCTTCTATTCATCACTCCAGTTTTATACGCTTGGGAGTTGGATATCATAACCATCAAGCCAGAGACACAAAAGATGAGGAAACATTTAGTTTCAGAAAATAATGGTTTAGAATCCTAGTAAATCAGAAGAGCAAGGGGGGAATTATAGTTACAAGGTCAACTGGAGATTCTTTACAGTTGGGCCTCGACAGGGGATTGAATTTTTAGTATTGCACACGATGAAAAGGAAACTGCCCAAGAGAACCAAAGTCTCCAAACACATAGAAGGTAATGACAAAATCCTGGGACTGAATGTGCCCTCTGATGAAATCCCTGCTTTTAGGACTGAACATTGGGTTGGTTATAAGAGCAGAGAGGTCAATTGAACTGTAAGGGTTTAATAATACCTGTATGGGTAATTTTCTTCAGAAGCCAGAAGAATCACCGCTGCTCCCTTCCCAGTCTTTCCTCCAACACCTTAACACACACACACACACACACACACACACACACACACGGCCAGAGAATTCTACGCTTTTATAGCAATTACATCTTGACTTAATCATTGACTTACATTAATTGAAATGATCTTCATTCTTTAAAGCTGAACTTTGCTATTAATTTTGTCATGGAAAATTTACTAATTCTCTAAAAGTCAAGAGTAGAGATTCTTAATCTGGGGTTCATGGGGTAGAACCAACCCCCCAAAATAGGATGAAGGACTTGCTCTGTGGAGTTGTATGTGCAATATCCTGTGGATAGGGTTCATAGCTTTCACCAAATTCTGAAAGGAATCTGATCCCTGAATGGTTCCAAACTACTGTCCTAGAGGTCCCAGGATGTAGCTGAAAGGCGTTTAGAGTTTAGAAGGAATCCTATTTTGTTCTAACTCAACACCTTCTAGAACTTCATGCTGACAGGAGGCTCTAGCCCAGCAGTTGCTTCTTTTTCTTGTTCTTTTTTTAAATATAGAAACTAAAACAACTACGGGAAGTGTCAGGGTCAGGGTCAGGGTCAGGTTTACCAGGAGAAGTTGGCAGTGTCCCTGAGTCCCCTACCTGAGAGCCACTGCTGGCTACTCCACTGTCCCCATCAGCACAATGAGTGGCACAGAAATGAGCACAGGGGCTGGGTTTAGATGCGTGGGCTGTGACCTCGGTCAAATAAATGCTTCCCTATCCAATTTTTCAAATCTATAAAATGAGGAAAATCATACTTTCCTCTCAAGACATTTAAATGAGATACTGTAGAAGTAAGTGCATGACATGGAGTCGCTTCTCTGAAACCCTTGGGACAGATATGTTGTGGAATTCAGGCTTGTTTTTATTAGAAATGTAAGATCGTCCTATCCTCTATATTACTGAGTGCTAGCGGGTGTTACCCATATTCAAATATATGAATATTCCTACAGCAGAACTACACATATTCACATTAAGAGGCATGAATCAAGATTATGGACTGTCTTATATCAATTTAGTACAGGTTTTGCCACCAAAATTTTTCAGTGTTCAGAGCATCCTGGATTTGGGCATTGAGAATAAGCAATTGTAGACCTGTGTTCTCTCAACAACCATTGGTCAAATCCTACTTTTTTTTCGCTTCTCAAGGTCCTAATTCTTACATCATTGTTGAGTCACCAGCCTTGGCTCACCCCTACGTTTACGCTCCAGGCATCGGTCCTGGCGCCACGCAAAACCTGTGACACGGCCTAGTTCTCTTTCCTTCACACTCATTTGAACCTCATACTGCTTGACCGGGTGGCTCCTCTCTGCTGCTAATGACACGTTTCCAGGCAATCTCTCTTGCCACAGCTCCACTCTGCCAAGGCCTGTCTACTGCCTAATAGATCCTTGAGGAGCCGTCAAAATCACTTCTAGTGCCGCTGGGTGGTCCACTGGGCAGGAGAACACTCAGCCTCTGGAGACGCGAGTGGACATTCCTCAGCTGCATCCAGGTTTGCCCGAGAGCTGCTTCCAGGCGGCTTGCGAATGAATGACGTGGCGGCAAATCCCCGGGGGGTGGGGTGGGACAGCTCTCCTAGCCTCTCCCTCATTCCAGAGTGTCCCAGAGAAGGCGCGTGGGCTCCAATGTCAGCGTAACTTCCAGCAGCACGCTGGCAGTCAACAGCAGGCCGCACCTGCCGAAGGCCACCGCATGGTACTATATGGAAATGGGGGTCACGCAGCTTAACATTAGTGGAGTGCAAAGAGCTGATCAGACACCTGGTAGACTGATTTCTAATGCTTTCACTTACTGTGTGGCCTTAGGTGAGTTACTTTAAATTCTCTGGGCCTCACCTATAAAAGGGGATAGTATTACCTCCTTGACTAGGGCTATAATTAGGAATGTCCGAGATAACCTATACAAACACCCCAATAAATATACCGTCCCTCCTTCAGCGCCCTTCCATAGGCTTTCCCTTACTAGTCCTGGAGACCCCTGAAGGGCAGAACCATGCCTTCTCTTTGTTTTTATTCTCAGAAAAGGGTTTGGGCCATTGCGGGGATGTAATAAACTACTGGGTAAGTGAATGAATGAATGCAATTGATTTTGCAGTTGGTAGCACAACTCTAGTTCCTCCTAAATGTTACTTGCAATTTGATAAGAGGCCACTAGGGTGCAAATGCCTGAGCCAGAGCTTCATGGGCCAAATAACCGTATCTCCTTCTGACGTGGATATCAGAGCTAGAGTGCACAATTTCTTCCCCTCAACAATAACGTTTTCTTTTAAAAGTGGAAATTTTAATTATATAGACAGAGCAATACATCTTAATAACTAGTATTAAAAGTGTTGCACTTTTAATAAGATGCCTCAGTTTAGAGTAAGATTTGAAGATCTTCTGCAACTCAATGCCTTTTTCACTAACCTTCAACTATTAATTCAAGCTTAATGTAATCCTAGCAATCCCTTGGGTTCAAGCAGATTACAATGACTGAACTAATTTTGAAATGTTTTGCTCAAGATTCATAGAGAGCTTTTCACAGGTTATGGGAATTGAGACATTTTGAATTTAAAAGCCCATTTACACAGTTTTGAATTTAATTATTCTACTTGGATTAGAGAAGAAACCAAACAGAACACAGATGAAACTAAATTTCTCCTGGAACAGAGAAGACGCCAAATAACACCCAACTTACTGCTATAGAATCGATGCTACTGTTCCTGCAGTATTTTCAGTTAGCCTCAGCTCCTGTGAAAGGGGCACTAACGGCACTTGCCAGGCCCGTGGGAAACACACATGGAAACATCTAGGGCCCTGCCAGCTGTGAAAAGCCGCAGCTGCTGATGGCATGTTATGCGCTACACGCCAAAGGTCCTTTCGGTGCCCATTTTTCATAACTCCAAGGTCATGTGGGCCAGCATTAAACATGACTGTAGGATTTTGCTTACAATCTACATTTTCCTTTCCGTCCAATTCTTATTTTTGCTATGTTGGAAAGAAACGCTGGGTGAAAAATACAGCATACGTGTGTGTGTGTGTGTCTGCATTTCTTTTTATTAAGAGCACACTTTTCCCTTTTTGTCTATAATAGAGCAAAATAAGAGGCAGTCTCCATGACGGATCACTGTGCCTAGGACCTAGGTGACACGGGAGAAAGATCCTGGAAGAAGGGGAGCAGAAGTTAGATGGGTCTGGAAGCGCGAGGCATGCTGGCTGTAACGTCCCGCGTCCCTCCCAGAGTAAGTGCACTGCCAGTGCGGTGACAAGCGCTGCTCTGGAGGCGTGCGGGTAAGATGCTCTCTGTGGCTGACAACAGGTGAAAACAAAGTGGGGAACAAAGACATGTAAACTTCTCACTCATGGCCTGTGTGATCCGGCACACCTTCCAGGCAGGATTTGAGAACACATGTCCACTTAACTAAGGCCGGCCCCCACACTGCTCCCCACAAAAGGAGACTTTCTCTTAATTCCTCTTTCTGTCCATCCTCTGTTTCTTTCTTTCAACAGAACCTTACATTACACCTGGGTAGAGGTACATGCTACATAGCTGAGTCTACTTCTCTTCTGATGATAAGAGGCGGGCATGTGAGATGGGAGCAAGCAGAAACAGCCTTTGATTAATATTTCAGCCGGGCGGGAATCTGGCAATGAGATGATGGCATATTAAGAAATAGCTCCCGGACAAATGTACTCTGTGAGTTCATCTAGAATCATCCCACGTCAGATTCACACTGCATCGCGTCAGGTGACTCATACAGTCGCATTAGTTCCTATTAGTGTTAATGGGAAGTGCGCATGGAGAGCAATGCACGCATCGGTGGAGCCAGGCTCCCTAAAGGGTTCCTGCTTTGGGGTGAAAGCTGCTATTCTTTTCACCCTCTTCACAATGGAAATAGAATTGTGCCCATTAAATAAGTGTCCGATATTCCAGGCTCAACAGAAAAAAGGGCTCATTCTTAAGAAGACAAATAAACACGTATTTTATATTTGTAATTAAAATCCTTATAGCAAATGGCTACATCTTATTACTATTATTCATTATTTACTATTTAGGATTTATTTTTATTATCAACTGTTTTGTGAAAAAGAGCAGTTGTCCAGTCTTCTATTCCCATGTCAAAGATGAAGAAATTGGCCAAGAATTGTAGTGACTTATGCAGAGAAGCATCCTGGAAGGAAAATAACTGTCAGAAAAGACAACATCTCCAATCCACAAAGCAGGAAAAAGCTGAGGGTATATAAGCTACTTACTTTCTGGTGGGAAAAAGTTTTCAGCCAAATTGAAGGCAGTAAGACCTCCCAGTATACTATCCTTATACCAGTAATGATCATTTCAGCTGCTAATGAAAAGACCCAATTCAAAATAGTTTAACCTACTAGGGGGTTTAAAATTTCATAGAGGAAGTCCACAGTGCTGCAGGTTAGTTAGTGTGCCTGCGTTACTGTGCTATCCAGGACCCCCTCCACCCTTCCTCTCCTCGACCCGGCAGGTCATCTCTGCAGTTCCTGGGTGAAAATTGGTTGCAGTTTCAGGCCTCAGCTGCAGACCCAAAAGTATCGGTGGAGCAAGAAAGGTCGTCTTCTGTGCACCTCTTTTTGTTGGTAGGAAAGTTTTTCCAAAAGTCCTTCAGTGGCCAACATTAGGTCCTGTTCTTCCAAAATCAGGAAGTGGTGAGAGTGTGACATTCCAGGACTGGCTTAGATAATTATTTTATCATCCCACTCCATGGGTTTCGGAATCGGTCACCATCTCTGAGCTCATGAAGAGGCTGCACACAACAGCAGATGGAGAACTCAGAGGGCGAGGAAGCAGGGGTGGTGGGGTGGGAATGGATCGATAGTCGCCTGGGGAGTCCTACACGAGTGAGTGCCGTTACTGGGGCCTCAAAGGCCTACTTAAATGCAGCCATGGGTACCCGGAGCCTCAGTGGGACGTATGAGGGAGTGCCCGGTTTTGTCTTAAATCTGACTCAACATAGTTGGTCCAAAGATTTGAACAGTAAAGCCTGGGGCTTCAAGCCAGCTCAGGCTGCGGGTTCTAGGTTTAGCAGGTCAGTGACAAGCCAGTCAGCAGAATGCTTATTCTGAACCTAAACTTTTGACTCTGACAACTGTTTCAAGAGGGACAAAGAGGAGAACATTCAGGAAATAAAATGATATTAGTACAGGTTAGATTTTGAGTATTATTACCTCTGCATAACTGAAAAGCAGAGGGAAATTAATCTTTAATACCTCAATCTCTCCACTCTGCTCCCTCTCACCCATGTCCACTCCAAAAGACTCCCAGCAGCACACAGGGTTCTCAGATTCTATTCCTGCTTCCTTCTGTCTTTCCTCCCAGGCCTTCTTTCACACTAAGGTACAGATATCTAATAGCTGCTTAAGTATCATCCCTTTAACTAATAAACTTGACTGTGTGGCATGATAGGCCTCAGGGAAAAGGAAAGAACTGTAGAACTCATCAGTTCTGGGATGGAGCTCTAGAATCCAAGAAGAATGCTCCTGGTCCAAAACATATATTTGAATGCTGCCATGAGCAATATGGAAGCCACTAGTCATAAGTAGCTAAAAAGAGTTTAAATTTAAATTAATTAAAATTAAATGAAAGTAACAATTTTGTTCCTCAGTCACACTGGCCACGTTTCCAATGCTCAGTAGTTACATATGTCTAGTGGGTACTGTACTGGTGAGTGAAGTCTTAGGACATTTCCATCATCACAGGAAGCTCTAGTGAACAGCGCTGTGATAGAAGAAAGCCAGGATCGTGACAGCCAATGAAGTTTCCCAGGAAAATCCAGTCTGACAGGTCGAGATGTACTGTCAAAGCTTAAATTGACTTGGGGAGGTCTGGTTGGTTCATTCCTTCTGGAGCCAGAACCTGGACAGTGGCTGGGTGTTGGTGGGTGGACAGTGAATAAATTGAAAACTGGACAGAGTGGGCATTGATCCAAACTCTTACTCCACAAGGACTAGTAGAAGATAAGCGATGCTGAGGAACTCAGACGCTGAAGTCAGGTAGAACATGAACAAATTTAAATTTAAAAAAATTGCACAATACGTTTATTTGAATTTGTATTAATTTGTATTTTTAATTTATGGCAAGTGTTTTCGTCTGCTTGGGCTGCTATACCAAACTGTCATAGACTAGGTGACTTAAACAACAAACATTTATTTTTCACAGTCCTAGAGGCTGGGAAGTCCAAGATCAAAGTGTTGGCAGACTCCATCCTTGGTGAGGGTCCACTTCTTGCAGATGGGCATCTTCTCCTTGTGTCCTTACCCAGCCAACAGCAGGGAGAGAAGCAAGCTCTGTGCATCTTTTCTTATAAGGGCACTAATCCCATCTTGGGGGATCTGCCCTCATGACCTAATTGCCTCCCAAAAGACTCACCTCCAACACCATCACACTGAAGATGAGTGTTTCGACACATGAATTTGGGGGGCACAAGTCTGTAAGAGCAAGTTACACTGGCTTTATGCTAGTGACATAAATTTTGTTTGAAAAATGCAGTTATTAAAATTTCAAAGGGTATAAATTTAAAGAAAACTATTAGGTGAAAGCTAGCACTGGGGAAAAGCAATGTGGTGGTAACATTTTACATGTGGCTTGCAAAGCACTGAACTCTGAAGTGATGGTAAGACAAGAGGGTCCGCCATGAAGGTATGTTTCTAGGCAGGGCTGACTTCTCCATCAGGTGCACTAGAGCTTGCAATACTTCTAGGGATCCACATAAATGTATTAATTTCTTTTAAATAAATTAAGGTCAGAAGAAAAAACACACTTTCAAGTCAAAGGAATTTTAAGTATATAATATTAATATAGTTTAATATAGAATTTAATACATTTTAATATACCAACACAGTTGTAAAATATAACTTTTAATATTTTTTTTTATGGAGGAAGTGGCCCACATAGGCGAAAGTGCCTAGAGCTAATGAAAATCATAATACACCTGTTTCTGTGTATACCTGGGAGACACCCAGGGCAATGGACATAGAGAGTATAGTTTTCTCAGCAGCACAACCAGTGGGCAGGGGTGGGCATCTGGATTTCAGCAGGAGGGCATAAGTATAAATCAGAAAGAAATGGCAACATCCCATGCCTGCCCACCAGCTAAACCCGGTGTGAGCTAAGGTGCACATCAGCAAACAGGGTGCCCGGGGTCCACCAGACACCAGGCTTAGGACAGCTGGACTAACCTCTGTTCACAAGACCTCTACCTGCAGGTTAGGGTGGGTTCCGACAGTGGTCTGGGCTAAGTCTTCAGGGTGAAGTTTTTCCAGGGACTGAGGAAAGGCCAGGATGGACAAATAGCGGGATTTCAGGCATCATCTATTAGGAAGACCTGTCAGGACTCTTTAGCCCTGAAATCACATTATAAAGTTAGAGGGACAATCACCTACTTGGCTTGAGTCGGGTTGATTGTGATGATAAGAGACACAGAAATGAGAAGAAGACACACACACACACACACACACACACACACACACGCCCTAAACACAAAAAATGACTTGGGGGAAGGTAGAAGATAATCCTTTTGGAAAGAAAAACTTTATGAAATAATTACCCAATGCACCCTGAAGGCAGAGGCTGGCGAAGTTAAGGCTGACTCTAAGACCTCTTGACAAGCTCTGGGATGACAGAGGTGCAAATGCCATTTCAAGTCAGAGGACTGTGGTTAAAGGCCAGGTATGCCAACCAATTCCATATCTTGTAGTTGCTCTCTTGTTGCCGAGAGAGGAGCATGACATTGATAAATCACCCTATTATAACTTGTGATAAAGGCAGCAGGTACTTAGAGAACTGACCAGTAGACACTTGAAAAAGACAAATGGCTGCAAGAAGACTGCTGATACAAGTTGGAAATTAGCCATACCCGTTGTGAGGAGAACAGGACAAAGCTTAGTGGACAGAGATAATATCCCTGTCGCATGAATGTCTACTGATTCGGGTCAACTGACAGTCTTCCTGGAAAAAAATCTCAATTACTAATAATGTATACGAAAACACTCTGAAAATTATGGTCCACACGCAAACACAAGGTATTATTATGACTAAACCAACTGAAGCGGTAATGTAGAGCAATTATCTATATACTTTTATTTTAGGTTCAAGTTTTGGGACATTTGGTCAGAATTTTTTTCTAACTTGCCTGGAAATTTACCACTGTGATGTGTAGAATCAGCATGAAACCTGCAGCTTTTAGGGGGACTCAGGATGACTATGTAATCATATAAGGAAGTCTTACAGAGATTTCTCTGTGAAGTTGGGCTATTCAATTCTGTCTATTGTGGTGGTTTCTACAGTGGTATCCAGCACCTATTCTGCAAATCACTTCCTCCCTAAACCTCAGGGGTTTCTGCAAACTGCATTCAAATGGTCTGTAAAAGTGCTACCCTACATTTTCCATTCCCTCGGAGGTGGGCCAAATGGGCCCGAGGGGGAGGCATCAGCTGCTTCAGTGCCTCCATGTGTCTGATTAACCACAAATTTATAATGCGGTTCAGCAAGTAGAAGCCACGTGGAGAACTATGGCAAAAATGCACTGCAATTTTTTTTTTTTTTTCCTGGCAGCTGTCATCAGTCAACAAAATCTAAAAGGAGACCTTCAGTGGCCAACAGCTTTGGGAAATGCATGTCCATGTTCCCAAGGTAAAAAGGCCCCTTGGGGGCACAGGTTGAGTGGGGGTGGCGTTAAATGAGATGGGTAGAAAAATGAGCTCATGAGATATTAATAAAGAATGGAATGGATTAATGGGAGGGGCCCATGTGAAGGTTTCTGGTGACTAACTCGTGATATTGTGGAAACTACATGTGGCATCCAATAGTTAGCCCATTTTTACTTCAAGAAAACTCATTCTCGCATTCTGCAGCAGCTGCTACTGTTTGGATTATGATCAGGAATAAGCCATATGGTGTGGCAGAAAGGAATCACACATATTTTCACATGGACAAATATTACTATTCCAAAACATAAACATGGCAATATAAGTGTTTTTTCTCCTGGGAGCAATACAGCCCCTGGTCTCAGTTATGAGAAAATAACTCACTGTGTATGTGCAAAAATTACCTGCTAAGGTTGTTATTGGAACCTGAGCCACAGAAATCCCAAGGTTTTCTTTCCTTATTTATAGGAAGACAGCAAGAAAGAGAGGAAGGAAGGGAGGGGGGAAGGAAAAGAGGGAAAAGGTAGGAAGGAAGAAGAGGGAGACAGAAAGAGAGAGTAAGAGAATGGAAAGATGATTTAAAGAAGAGGGGATACGCAGTTCCCAGCTCTGCCATCTGGAAGCAGCCCCAACCCAGAACTCTCCCAACTGAGAAGCAGTGTGCTTGCCTGGGGATGGTAATGCCAAATACCTAGCAAACAAATCCAGCAGGCGAAGGCAGAAAAGACTTAATCAAGCCATTTATTTATTCATTTTAATTGAAATTATTGGGGGGACATTGGTTAATAAAATTACATCGGTTTCCGGGGTACAGTTCTATAGCACATCATCTGTGCATTGTATTGTGTGTTCACCACCCAAGTCAAGTCTCCTTCCATCAGCATTTATCCCTCTTTACCCTCTGCTATCTCCCCCCAGCCCCCTTTCCCTCTGGTGATCACCATACTGTTATCTGTATCTATGAATCTATTTATATTTTGTTCTTCAGTTAATTTTGTCATTAGATTCCACATATAAGCGAGATCATATGGTATTTGTCTTTCTCTGACTGGCTTATTTCACCAAGCATAAACCAGCATTTTGGTGCTGGTTGTTTTGTAGTCAACCACAAACTCCTCTCCCTTTCTCTCTCTTCCTGCCAAGGCTTGGTCATCGCCTTCCAAGATTTTCATTATCTGGCTTTTCAGGATCTGAAAGGCTCACCTGTCTCCCAGCAGGAGGAACAGCCCTCTGGACTCAGGAAGGACAGACTTGGTGTGATATTTGCAGGAAGGGATAGAAAGAGTGAGCTCAGCCACAGTTTTTGTGCATCTTTGCCTTACATCCCGTGGCCACTATGGGCCATCTCATGGAACCAGAGGAAGCCACTGGAGGGACAAAACCTGGAGGGAGGACAGGGGGACTGAGAGTGTGACCAACTCAGAGAGCCACATCAGGAAGGCCTGCATCGACTGGGAAGGATAGAATTGCTTTCCATAGTCGTTTTCAGTGGGTTCTCTCTCCTACTGTAAAATTCCTACAAGCGAAGAAACCGGGGTAGATTTACTTAGTAACCCTTCTCTCATTCTTTAGAGTTTGGATGACAGATTATTAAAAAACAGCAACATCTGAGTCAGTATTCACCTGCTGCATGGTCACATCAGGGGCCTTCAGCTCCACGGCCATCAGTGGCCAGGCCGGTGAGTGTAAGCGGATGAATCAGCAGGACTAAGACAGTGGGCACTGGGAACTGGAGGAGAGATACGCCTCCAGCAGCATTTAAAATAAAACACCGTGCGCACTCCCGCAGGCACATCCACGGCTGCGTTCTGCCCCAGGGCCATCAGCCTGTCATCCCTGCAACCCTTCGCCCTCCTCTGCTCTCTCCTCCCAGGCTCCTTGATCTGCTGCCTCCACTTCCTCTGTCGTCTCTTACTCTCAGCCCACATCCATTGTCCCGGGTTCGAACCTTACACACTTTAGCTCTTCAGTGGGCTGCAGAGGCTTTTGTGCACCCAGAGCAGTCTCTTCTCAAGGGTAAGCTTTCCAGGTCACGTCACCTGTTCTACATGTGATTCAGAATTAAGCTCTGGGCCAGTAGTTCTCGAAGTGGGCTCCCTGGATCAGCAGCATGGGTATCACCGGGTAACTTGTTACAAATGCAGATGTCTAGGTCCCACCCTAGATCACCCAATCAGAAACTCCGCACAGTGAGGGGCCCAGCCACCTGCGCTGTAACCGGCCTTCCAGGAGGGCCTGGTGCGGCTCAAATAGGAGAAGCGCAGCTCTATCCAGACGGCCCCACCCCTACTTTGCTGCGGTTTCCTTAAATCCCTGTTACACGGCATGCCTAACACTAGACCTTAACCCACACAAACTATTATCTCATTCATTTCAGAGGAATATAGGGACATTACGAAGATTAAATTAGATCACACCTATGAAATACTTAGCAGAGTTCCTAGCACTTATCAAATGTGTAATATATGTTAGTTATCACGGTGTCATCATTAATCAATTTATTATGCCAATTATATAACATTTTATCAATGCTGTCTAAGATCAAATGAACTTTTTACATACGTTAACTTTCTACTCTGGACTCTTACTGTCAAACACCTCTGCAGAGTATTTGTCTCTCACTTGCAACTCCTTTTTCACACAGGAGATGGAAATGGAGAACCTGTATTGAAGACAATAGCATGCGGGGTGGGGCCGCAACATGCTCAGCAACGTAAGGACATGATCTCGTTACATGAGCTAAAAGCCCCAAGAGTTTGGGGAGGAGTAAGAAAGCCTCCCCACGAAAGAAAGGGAAGCAACTGCGGGGGGGGGGGGTAGCAAAAGAAGAAAACAGACGTAATTTTAAGTTTTCCTGTATTTCAAAGAACACAGAGAATCGCTCCATCCCCCAATTATAAACGCCCTGGCAAATCTCCAGCCTTCTTCTTTTTTAGCTAAAAGGCTATTGTGAGTATTACTATGCAAAAAGCAGAAGTGCCAGGCTGGGCCAGGTCTGTATTAAAACTCACTCAAGAAAGCATTCCGACTTTCGTTAGAATAACTGCTAAAGGAGAGCCAAGAGGTTGACCTTCACATTATTCAAGAGCGCCACCAATCACCTGGCTTTGGCACGCACGCCGATTCCTCGCAAGGATTTCAGCAGGTGTTTTCTGAACCGCATCCAGAATCGCACTGGACAGAAACGCAGCCGAGGTCGCCGAAGCCACATCAATAATGATAAACAGGATGATCGCGGCCCCTCCCGCCAGCCCTGCGAGCCGGCGGAGCTCACAGCACGGCGACCACGCGGGGGGCAGCGCTTACAGGAGCTTCTAGCCAAGTGCCAATGTCATTTTAGCATATTCAAGACAGAGACTCGAACTGAGCTAACCGTGCGGGCCAGAGGTCTGTGGGAATGAAATGAGCTTAGGAGAGGAAAGCGGACACCAAAACACACACATATATTTTTTATCAGTAAGTTTCATTTAGAAAATTGGGACAGCTGCAATAGAAATGCTTGCAATAGTATATCAGAACTGCCCTAGTTCCAAGGTCACTTTTTTATAAAGTATGAAGTATGTTCCTTCTCGGAATTATAAGTAGCAAGTACAATAAAGTAAAATAAAATTCCATCAAGGGTCACAGTTGAGAAATTCTGGATTTCCCCAGGTTCCTCTGGCAGGATGGGTGATGCGTGGACCCCCGCATGCCGGCCGCTGCCTTCCTCCAGCTTGCCAGCCTTCCCGGCCTTGTATTCAGGAAACAACTCCAGGCCCGAAGGGGAGGGGGAAAGAAGGCCACGGAGTCACAGATAAGCTCAGTTCTAATCTCTGTACTATTACCAATATTGAAAATATTACCCAAGTTGTTTAATCTCTCTGTGCCTCAGTTTCTCTTTCTGTAAAATGAGAGATTGGTTAGATCAGGGGTCATACAGTCAAAATGGCACAGGTCCTGAAAAGCACTGTAAAATAGAGGTAGAGGGGAGGACATGTGCCCCATCGGCAGGGGACAGCACTCAGCTCCAGCACTGTCACATCTTTCTGATGCTTTTCCAAGGAAATAAGTTTCTGGATGGTTTTGTCAAAATCTTTTGAATTTTAAATGCCGGCTCAAAGATGAAAAGAAGAAGTACTGAAAAATACTCTGCAGGTCAGACAGGACACATCAATGGTCCCTTGAAGTTCTCACCTTCTCCCAGTCAACATTTGCCTGGAAACCCACTAGGACTCGTCAGTCTGAAAGTGCAACCCCTTGATTCACATACCTGTTGTGATAATTTGTTTCCCTTTCACACTCTCCAGCGAACTGTGTACCTCTTTTTCCAGGAGAGATGTTAAGACATATCCAACTATGTACACGCATGGCAAAGTTGGCCACCTAAAGCTGAAGCACTCTGCCACGTTACCAGATATCGGAGAAGCAAACTAACTAGAAATATAGTTAAGAGAGCCGGGGAGGTGGGGAGAAGAAAGATGTTTCAAGTTCCGCAGACAGTAGCTAAGAAGAATGTAGGAACTTTACCTACAACATCATGAATCCAGCTGTGACAGAGGTGGAACTTCCAGGTGCAAAATGTTCCAGATGGCATGAGTGTTGCCCAGAAGAGAAATTTTGGCCTGAACCCTCAGGATGGGCACTGGTATCTGGAGAATTTTCTGGAAAGGGTTTAGTTAACTCAGAGAACAGGGAGGGATGAGAAAGGTTTGCCGGCCTTAGGAGTAGGTCTAAGGAGAAGAGTTAGACTTCTCTTTTCTCTTGAGCAAAGGCAGATTGTTGCCTCGACCAGATAGCCACAATTTGCTAGCTGTATGTTGTTTGCACCCTACAGGATCTGACTCATCAACTAGTGTTTCATATTTTTCTTTAGAAATATGCATCTTTCTCCCCATTCATCCTGTACCATTCTGGTCTGGGGCCACTGTCACCTCACATTTAGGCCCTGTAACAACAGCTTTCTAACAGAATCTTCGGAATCCAATCTACTTGGATAGACTAATTTTCTTTAACCACTGCTTTTATCATTCCACTCTACTGTTCCATTACCTTCCATGGCTCCCACTGCTACCAAACCTAAACTCCCCTGCTTGACCTTCAAGGGTCCCCAGGATCTACTCAATTTTCTCTTCCAGTCCCTCACATGCATTTCCTGTCCAATCTCTCAGCTCTGTCCCAGGACCAGGGGTTCTTCTGCCTCCCAGCATTTATTTCACGCTACCTTCTTCCCCTGGATGCTCATCGCTCTCCTTCAAGTCCTGTCCATCCTTCTTGGTCCATTTCCTTCCCAAAGCGCCTTTGAGTTCCCTGACTTCAGAATCGCTATTCCATTTGATGTCTGAACCATGCATGCTGCCACTCAAGTACATATGATTTTGTTCTCTAATTGTTCCATGTATGTAGATCTTGTCTCTCAATTATACTTTGACCTTTGTGAGTCAGGAGCACGTCTTTTCCTCTGTGTTCTCTGCAGAAACAGTGGAGTAATACAGAGGCTGGATTCAGAAGCACTTACCCAGTGTTTGTTCAGATGAGCTCATTTGGACAAAAGAGATGGGGACAAATGAGGGTTTTAGGCTTGAAAAAAGAAAGATGGCTTGGGTCTCTTGGGTGGTGATGACCACACAGAACTACACAGCCAGTTACCGTGTCCACTTTCCCCAAATCACACCCACTGCAGACTGCTGCTCACTGTACATCACCCAGTCTGACTGCACCTCCTATTGAGCTTATCCTGGCTGAGCTGGCCTGTATAACCACTGTGCAGTGTTGTGTGCAGGGCAGGGACCTGGTCTATCAACTGACCTTGAACATCACGCAGCCCTGGGGATATGAAGCTGCACTTGGGAGCAAGCTCCCAAATGTGAACTTCCAAGGGTCTCTAGTATCCTCTTTGGGAGAAGCATTACCCAGCATAGGAGTGAATCTCTAACAGACACAGGCAGTCTGCAAGGGTGCAGACATGCAAGAAGTCTAGTGCACTGAAAACAGAGAACAAGAAGGGAACTGCTGGTGGAGAAGCTGCTCTGGTCCTCCAGACAGAGAAGGCAGAGACGACATGCCCAACATTACATATGAAATCGTCAGCCACTCAGGGCAGAGGCTTATCTCTCTCACTTCCACCTTGCTCAGTAACCACACAGCACCAAGCCTGTCATTAAATCTCTGTGTCTCACAATCTATGCAGTTAAGATAACAACTTGCTGACCACAAGGGAGGTTGGGTGTGTTAATTATGATAGAAAGACACTGGGAAAATACACCAGGCTCTCCAGACTCCATTTCCATTGATTTACACAGGTTCCTGAGCAGCCATTGGGTCCTAATGAATTTCAGTCTCTCCTGCCCTGGGCCATGCCTGTCCCTGGGTGTCAGAGCTGGCAGGTAGTCGATCTATTGCACAGCCTGGAAGGAGCTAAGGAGAGAATGCTGGGCTGCTGCCAGCGATGTAAGGTAGTCTCTGGAGCCACTGACCTGGCAGCAAGTGGCCATCCGCTTGCCAAGGGAACTGTTGACAACATGTAGGGGCAGAGACAGAGCCCGGGGCCTGAGAGCTTCCAAAAGAGGAGAGAATTTTCAAAATGGCAGTTTGAATAATCGAGGTTTAACAGATCAACAGGCGAGCTTGGATTTACATCATAGGTTTACCTTATATTTCTGACATTCTCTCATGTGACTACCTGGGAACCTCTTGGGCAGGGGGCTGAGGGTGTCAAAGTGGAAAAGACCAGTGACACTTACATCCCATCTCTTTGTGTATTTCCTGAGCTCCAGCCTCTGCCTGGGTCCCATGGGCAGTCTTAGGACCCCTCAGTCAATCAGAGGCTGCTGCTACATCAGCTCCCAGCCCATTGGAGCATAGACATTCCTTCCTGCCCAGACAGCATGCAGAAAAACCCTTTGTATTTTTCTATAATTTGTCAAAATGAGCTCCTAGTAAAAATTAAAAATCTAAACATTACAGCAGCATAGGAATGGTTGTTTCCATAACACAGCTGGTTATGCCTGCTAAGTAAGCGAGTGAATGACATGGATAAACAAAGGTGGGTGTATCAAAAGCTTGAATATTGACCTGAAAATTGCACCTTTTTAGTTACATTTGGGAAAAACATAGTATTTTTGATCTTCCTTTCTCCAGAAGCATACAACATGGCTTGTCAGCTAGATATAGCGTGAAAACCTAAGATACCAGAGATAGTGAGCACTCTAATGAACAGAAGTGATTACTCTAGAAACCAATGTTTTAACTTGCTCTTGGAGTCAACTTCATGTCATAAACACAGGTAATATAGATCAAACTGCCAGGGAAAAGACTGATGGGTCACACTGCTCCCACCAGAAGAGAATCTGTTATACCATTCAATCTAAAACACGCCTACGTTTGCAAGAGAATCCTCCATTTCCGATGAAGTTTAAATTCACATTAGAAAGCAGAAAACAAAATGAAAATTGACACTACGGGACAGTGAGGTATGCTGAGTGAAGGAGCACTGGACAGGGGTGGGGTCTGCGATCCAGTAGCCCGGTTCTGGGTTGTTTAAGGTGGGGAAGTTCGGTTTTACTCGACTATAAAGTGAAATGAGAGCCGGGATCACCAAGGCCTGGGAATCTGACATTTTGTGAGGCTTTTAGGACTTGACCAATTCATCTAAAGGAAACTCAGCAGTTCTCAGGGACATAAAGGAAAACACCAGTTCTGAACATGTCCAGTCCAAAAATCATAAAAATTGGGTTTAGACAGACACTACAATGCTGCTTTATGGTGCTCTTCACACACACACACACACACACACCCCACCCCACACATGTATATATAAAATCTTAAAAGAAGTACATTTCAAGAAGATCAAAAGTAACAATCCAATGCAGAGTTCCAAGAAGCACTTCATCTGTGTTGAAAACCTAGCTCAACTTTTCAGTTCCTATCTGTCGGGGAGTCGTTTTGCTTCAATAAGGTCATGTCTTGGGTGCCCATAAGCCGTTCAGTATGGCTCATCAATAATGTTAGAAAAATTTACACCCAAACAATTCATCCCAAGTCATTTATCATTAATGCCATTTGGTACGCAGAGGGCATGTTTCACTTTAAAATAATGAGCAGGACTAGAGTCCTTTGATTATAAATTCCCCTTTCATCTTAATGTTATGAAAAGCCACAAGGAAAATGCCCAGCAGGATGCCCTTGATATTTAAACAGTTCATTCGACTCACCATTAGTCTGCTCCAGAACTCAGCCTCCCTTGCAAAACGCTCCATACTGGAGGGGTAAATTTCTTGTTCTGCCTTGTCAAACGTGTCACCTGGACTCTTCAAATGACTGAGCACGGCGCTCGGCAAACATGTCAGCCGAGCCACTTTCACAATATTGACGGCTGCGTTCTCCCATCGCTGGGAGTCTTGGGAGAAGTGGAATTTACGCACGTCGGGGTGAGATGGGTGCGGGCATTTCCTATAGTTATGATTCAAAACCGAGATATGCTTCATTCAAGGAGATAATAACATAACTCAAAGGAGAAAAGTATCCCCTAGCATTACTGCCACTTAAGACATGACAATTTCTGTTGCTGTGTACAAACGCACCACACCCCCATCACCGTGCCAAGAACAAGCCTACGGTGGGTGGTGTCGGTTCCTCCTGGCATTTTTTTTTTCATGGCAGACTCTAATAATTATAAATCTCTCAGCTCACTTTAAGGTGTGCACAGGAACACAGGAATGGGATCTGGAATGCAAGCGTAATGGTGCCAGTGCAGGGAGACAACGTTTGGCATTCTTGTGGGGGCGAAATTCACCAAATTCAGCTCCTAAATGATTCATCCTCCTCTGTGCGCTCTGTTAGAACAGGTCAAGTGTGATTTTAAACAGCCACATAAAATACCTGTGCTTACAATAGTCTCACTTTTTTCTTATGCGAGACAGGAGAAGAAATAACTTCCTCCAAATATCCTAGCGAATGAGATGTATACTTATGGCACAACCCGTCTTCATGAGTACTGATCACTCTAATGGTCGCTCAAAAGACACAGATGTGTCAATGGGGACATCTAACACCCCCTATCCACCATTCCTGCAGGCTAAAGAGGAAAGGGAAGGGAGAGTCTACATCAAGCATGACGGTGGAGACCCAGGAGTGCTGCTCATTGGTTTCTGTGGTCCTACAACCTTTCCTCATCCTATGAGCATTTCTTGGATATTTAGATCCAGCGACGTTGTCAAAGCTTATGATGGAAAGCAAACCTCAAACGCACAAACTGCATATCCTTTAATAAACCTTCCCCGGAGTATTCCAATACCGTTTCCTTCCTTGGCCAGTTTCTCATTGCGCAGGGCTTACTGAGGAGTGGCCCTTCACAGTGAAACAGTACCGTGGCCAACTGCTGACCTTGACCTCCAAAGCCTAGTGTGAAAACCAGAAGCCAACAGCATAGCGTTCCCACGTGGAACGTACCACTTTCAGAGATTTGCTCTTGCAGGGAGATCCTCCCTCCTTATTTTAATATGGGTAAGGCTTTCAAAAAATGCTCCGTTTTATATACTTTTACGCAGGAAATGAGTTATTGATGTTTGGTACATCTTCTCCATTTCCTTGGTGCCCCAAATTAGCATCAACCTTGTCAGATGAACTGCCAAAATACACAAAAAAAATATTTACAAACCAAGAGACCTGGGGGAATGGACAAAGAATAGTAACTTCTCAGAGGGAGAAAGGTGATTTTGTTGGGGGAATATTTAAAGGTCCTTCCTTCCTTTTCTTCCCCCGAACCCCGAGGAGGGCCCCCTTAGTGGAACTGCTGTGCGAACATCACGCAGGTGCCGTCAGAACCTGTTCGGCGGGTCCTGCCTCACCTCTAACCCCGTGTTTGTGGCCCAGGTGAGTCACTGGAATGCTGTGCGATCTTCCAAACATGCGAAACAACCATGTAGGCCTGGCAGGGAGCAGTGTGCTTTCCCATTGGTGAAATCTGATGTGCTTCTGTCCTATGCATTTCCCTGAGTACAAAATAGATAGGCTTTTGAAAAGCTACACATAAATCCATGGTTTTAAATTAAATTCTATACATATATTTTAATTAAAGGATGTCTTTATTCTTAAAGGAACCCTTGGGCACAGCCACTTGTAAGGGGGAAATGACTTTTGCTTTGGCACCATCTGCCTCGTTAACATTTTACAAGTGTGGGGGTTTATAGGCTCTGTTTTCTTACATCAAGAGACACGAGTTCAGCCAGTTTGGCCTATGACTGACTCAACTAATGTCCCTGGAACAAAAACTGTCTCCACAGCTCAGTTTTAGCCATCTTTTCACAGAGAGCAGTTATGAGAGCCTTCTTGAAGCTTAGCGACTTTCACTCATTTGCAAACAGTTTACGAGAAAAGAGGGCGCAAAATCGGTGTATGTTTTCCAACAAAACTAACTGCTATTAAGGGCAACCTGTAACGGATGAACCGGGATGCCTTGAAAATAAACCTTTAACCCTCCCAGTCTATTGCACAAATGGGGAGTTGAGGATCCACAGTCTCCTTCTCTTTATAAAATGCTCATTCGTCTCTGGAGGAAAAGGCGAGGCCCTCTCAAGGCATGCAGTGTTGTGTTTATTGCTACTGCACACACTAATGACAATGTTTGGAGGTTTGAATTTAGTGTCCCCCCCCCCCCTCCCTTTCTGTATGTTCCCTCTGTTCTCCATCCCTCTGTGCCTCATCGCCTCAGTATGGCAGAAGCCAGATCTAGCTGTAAGATTTTCTGGCTCTTGTTTTCTAAAAGCCCGATTACCAGAGGGAAGATAGAATTTGAAGAAAGGAGCACAAGGTCTTGGAGAAATAGGCCATGGTGAGGTGTGGCAGTCACTCACATGACGAACAGCTTCCCCTGGTCTGGGGCAGGGACAGGTCCCAAGGTCCCAGAGAGGAATGCCGCCCCGGCTGTGCCCTGGGAAGGCAGAGGGCCCCAGGAAGGAAGAGTTAGTTGTTTATCTAGGGAGGAAAAACCTGTAGAACTCGGGCTCACAGCTTCCACAGAGACCCTCATGCCTCAAGAGGGCATGGGAGCAGCAGAGAACTGCTAGGTGTCAAAGGACCCCTGGGGTTCGGGCGGTCGGATGTTGATGACACCATGAGAGACACCACAGCCAAGGCCCCTCACCCTCTGGCCACTATGTAACCCTTCTGCAATCTGGTGCAACCTTGGGAAGGAGAGCAGAGCCCAAGAATGATAAAAATGAAACGTACTGGGGGCTCAAAGTTGCTGGAACGGAAATATAAATCAAGTCACACTGAGTCCTCACCTGAGTCTGAGGACAGGGACTCACACCAGCTTCTCATTCTGATGCCAAGCACTGAGGTGAGGACTCGGCAAGTCTGCCAATTTTTTTCTGTGTAAAGCAGGTGGAGTCACATTGCAGGCGTTACTAGTAGAGAACCAGCTAGCGCTGTGTATGACTTTATCCCTGGGCTCAAGGTCACCCAGAAGCCTTTGCTCCTTGGGTATCACCTTGGTCCCCACCACTGGGCTCCAGGGTGGGCAGTTTACAGCTGTTGTTTCCTGACTCTGCAGGGTTTAAGTGGCACTGGTTGAAACAACAGATGGTGAGATTTCCAATTTAGAAGTGGTCATTGTGTTCATTGCCATTTTAGTGTTTGGGCCATAGAAGATAGAGAGCACATCCTGACCAAATAAAATTCTATGGCAGAGAAAAAGATGCATTTAGGATCAATGATCAAAGGCCCTGTAGGGCAATGAGCATGGCCCAGTCATCCCCTAAGTCAGTCTGGCCTTTCCCTTCCAATGTTAAGTGTAGCAATTCCTGAAATTGATTGTACATACTGACTATGTCCATTACCAAATAGTTTCCGGGGCCATTGACAGATGCAGCTAAAAAAATAAAAATAACAAGAGCCCTACCATGCATGTTGGAGCTTATTTGACAACATAAAACAAGACATTTCTCAGTCTTCCCTAAATGACACATAGAAGCGTGAACAGAGTAAACACACTGAATCTTAAATAGACAAAAGCGGGTAGAAAACATTAACTCCTCACCCTAGGAAGCCACACAGGCACAGACAAAGGGAGCCTTCTGTGCCCTTCAGAAGGGAGGTAAAAAGAACACAAGAACAAGAGAGGAGGGTGGATGATAAATTGTATACTGAGGCATGTCTCCATTTTAATCTGCTCTATTTCCATAAGCAGTGTGGGGCAATTGTCAAGGTGCTGTGGTCAGCTGTCTCGTGTCCTGTATCAGGCTGCCCTTGGTGGACAGGATCTCAGTCTGCATGGAAAGGTGGTCTGTGTTTTTGTCTCTGTCAATAGAAAATGTTGAGTGAGGCCAGGAAACAGCCAGCAAGAGGAGGAAAGACCCTCTAATCACTGAGCAAAGAGAACAACAGCACAGGCCTGAAGGGAAGGGTAGGGGTCCAGGGATACTGCCTGCCTCTGCGACTCGTGTCAGGCGCTGCCTTGAAGGGGATCTGGAGGAAAAGGAGAGAGCCCTGCTCAGGGGATACACATAGGCTGCACACGTTTTTTGCTTCCTCTGCAACCTAAAGATTGATTCAGACCCAGCAAATCTGGCAGTGGTGTGTGAATCTCTTCTGGACACAAGTCCAGACATCAGGTCCAATTTCAAGTATGTTTAAGGCGACCCTGCAGGCTCTGACTAATCTCAGGATCAGAATGAACTACTGGCCTGGGAATAAGAGCAACTGCTAGGAGTCCTGTTATTGCTAAGAAGAGGGGCAAAGAGGGAAAGATTGTGAACCAAAGTTTTGAAAACAGGCCATGTGCTAGCCCTTTAGAAATGCTAGCATTTCATTATCTTCATAACCCTGTGAGGTGGAGATCGTTATCTTTGCTTTAATGAAGAAACTGAAGTTCAGAGAGTTACTTGGACTTCCCAGGGAAATAATAAAGACAGTGGATGTGGTTGAAGTGGGAGTAGAAAACCACAACCTCTCTACGTACTCAGAATTTTACATATTTATTTAATTGTCCAACCATAAGCAAGGTCTCACTCCAACTTTACAAATTAGGAATCTCAGAACATTTCAATGACAGGAAACATTTAGAATTGAAACCAGGATTCAAACCCAGGCTGAACTGCTTCAAAGTCCCTGGCCTGTCCATTACATCACAATGCTCTTCTCTAACTTGTAAATAATCATATTGGTTTCTTATAGAGAAGGTAAAAGGCTAAACAGACAACACTTAAGAGGGCCTTGGATAAAATATTAGAAAAAGTTGCCGGATGCTAGAGCTACTGAGAAGGTACAGGAAAGGCCAACCTCTAGGTTAGAAAATTCAATTGATTTATTTTATATAAACACAGAAACTGTGCCAAGGTTAAATAAACAGAGGTTGACACAAGTGGGAAGTCAGATGAGGACAGATATCCAATACAATCTGGCTGATAGTGCTTTACTTAGTAACTCATATTTCTTTATATTTTGCTCTGAATTATATCTCACAGTTTAAAACATAAAAAAAATAGTGAGAAGTCTATTTTTTTAAAAATTGGAAAGGATAATTGAGAAGAAATCCTCTCTCAGTTACTGATGCCTAGAAACTCAGAGCATCAAGACATGGGGTCCTGGGCACCATGGCCTGTCTATGGCAATTTCCCTAAACTACAGACACAGTGCTAAGTACAGATAAGTTTCTGAACTTCACAACCCAGATCTTTATGTGGATGATGCCTCTTGATGGACACATCAGTCCTGAGCCAGCCTCCTGAACCATGTCTGCTAGGTATGGACATGCCGTGACCTGTCCCTGGTCTATAGTTCTTTTGGCTCCATCTCTCTACTATCTTGTTGTCTCTTCCCTTCCCCTCCCTTCAAGGAAAAAAGCTTAAAGTAATCATGAAAATAAGTCACCTTTTGTATAGAAAGCCTTTTTGTTTCTGATGATCTCAAAATATTTTCTGAAATCAAATCTACCCATATAAAAAAAGTCAAGCAAAATGTAGTATAAAATATGCGATAGCAATGGGGTCTAAATTTTTGGGCAATAGTTGCTTAATAGATTAATTCCAAATTTGTAATCCACTCTTAGCAATGACATAGAATCCTGAAGTGTAGTTTGGCCCCATGTTGTGTTACTAGAATCTTCCTGCTTTTACGGTATGTGCTAACCCTGTTTGTGATGGACACTGATAGGGGTGCCCAGGACTTAGATTCTCAAACTCCTTCCTAGCTTTGCAATGTAGATATCCCATCTTTCATGGAACCTTCTCATAGAACATTTAAGGCAAAAGAACTGTCCATTGGTTTCATCCGAATGCCTAGTCTAACTTCTTAGACTTAAAAGTTTCAGCATGTTTGAGCCCCAAAGACATCATTTGCTCCTCTGGCTAACTCTACATTAAAATCAGGCCTCAGCCTTTCTGACATATGCTTCCTTTCCTCTATCCTGAAGTACATACAGAGAAGCAATTAAGATGGAGTGGGGGGGAGTTAACCATAAAAAACAGAACCCCTTAAACTGGTCATCTTGCTACCACCAACGGTCACTCTCTAGCAAGAATACATTGCTTTTGTCAAATATTAGTGTTTGTTGTTGGAAAGTTCTAATTAGTATACATTTCTTGAATACGTTGATTCAAAACCAACACCTGGTAATAGTCAAGGAAAAAAATGATTTTTATTTTTTGGTACTTAAAATAAAAGTCAAACTAGCTAATTACAGGATCCATAATCTCCAACTCTGTTAAGGCCAATTCAGTAAACTGAGCCATTGTCTGTGGAAGCATAGTTTGTGGGTATTAAAACTGAGCTATCTTCTGCATTAATAGACCTACAGGGTATTATGCTAAGTGAAATAGGTCGGTCAGAGAAAGACAAATATGATATGATTTCACTTACATGTGGAATCTAACGAACAAAATAAACAAACAAACAGAAACAGACTCAGAGAGAGACACAGAGAGCAGACTGATGGTTGCCAGAGGAAAAGGGGGTTGGGAGACTGGGTGAAAACGGTGAAGGGATTGAGAGGTACAGATTGGTAGTTACAAAATAGTCACGGGCATGTAAAGCACAGCACAGGGAATGTAGTCAACGATATCATAATAACTATGTACGGTGCCAGCTGGGTACTGGAAACATCAGGGGGAACACTGTAAAATATATGATTGTCTAACCACTATGCTGTACACCTGAAACTAATACAAAATCATCTTGAATGCAAACTGTAATTGAAAAAAAAAATTAAAAACCGAGCTATCTCAAAAAGAGACCCGTCTAAAGTGCAAGGGGCTATTTAAAAGGATGTGCTAGGTCCAGTCTTCTTTGGAGGCAAGAAGGAGGGGAGTGGCTTACTGACAAGGAGCCTGCAATGTGAGGGCACTGAGATCAGGTTGAAGCTCTGTGATCATGGCGTCAGTGCTGTATTTAGCTGCTCCCTCTGCCTTGAGTGTAAGGCTGGGGTTGATCTGTAAATGTCACAGTAGCACCTGCAGTCACCCGACAAGGGAGGCAACAGGCATTCTTCAGCCCACACGCCAATAACAGAATACCAGGTCTGGCTCTAACAATCTAAAGAGGCACCACCGCCTTCTTTCAAACTCAGGAACCACCACCTACCAAGGCTCATCCTCTGTATCCTTAACAATGCCTTCCAAATTCAGGAGACACCAGGAAGTTCAATTACAGTTTTTTCTGGGACTCTAGAGCAAATGTAAAAGGCAAGCCACTTCTATGTCCTGACACTAAATTGCACTCCCAGGATACTAGGACTTCTGGCAAGCTGGATGCTGATGCCTTCGTGTTTTCCCAGAGCCTGATCAAACAACTGATAATGTTTTCAGTTCTTAGTAATTCAAAGGGCTCATTTTGGTTGAAGGAGCACACGTTTTACATAAAAATGTCCTAAGTCAAGTGTTGGCTGTGCCCTTTCTGGAATCATTGAAATACAATGAAACCAAAGTGAGTTAGTTACACAGGCCAGAAACAATCTGATGTGAAGTACATCAAGCTACTTCTACTATGCACACAGTCTGTTCAGCAAACTGAATAGGTTTTCCTAACAGGAGTGCATACGTGCAGCCATACACGAGAATAAAGAGAGAAAGTATCGGTTATCTTCATAGGTTATATTTTTCTTCCACATGGTCAAAATCAGTGTAAATGATTATGTTTAAGCCCAGTTAATTGGAAGCATCACTGTGGGTATTCCCAGATGGCCCTTTCAGATTTCAAAATAAAGGTCAATGCTTTATGTCACCTAACAAATGAGTGACAGTGAAATACATAGCTAATTCTTTCTGATTTTTAAACTGTGTATAAGGAATAGTTTCCTAGCTGAGAGCCCCAAGCAGGGGACCTGGCCCAGCGGGACATGCATGGCCCCTGCCTCTCTGGTGAGCACAGCAGCTCTCCTGACATATGGGCTACCCCAGGCCCCTGACCCTAAGCTAACCACCATGCGGGCTCAGAAAGACGTTTTTTCCCGGGGCTGGGCAGAAGGGAGACTGGGTTAATTTGTGTCCTGGCCATCAGCTTCTTGCAAGCCAACCAGTTTCTACAGATCAACAATGTGGAATGTGGACCAACAGCTTTGTGACCAGGCACGTGGCTCCTCAGCCTCCCATTCAAGTTGGACCACATGCGGGCCAGCCCGGCTCTAGCAGCACCCTGGGGTCGGTGTCCCTCAGCATCTAAGGCACACAGGTGCCTCAGGAATCGGGATGTTTACTTCACGAGGCATCGGCACAGGGCAATTTATAAGAAATGCAATTTCACGGAGAGAGAAAAAGACCTATTTGTAATTGATGATGGGGAGGAAAAACTCTGAGTTCTTGTTTTTTCAAACTCAGAGCGGAAAGATGGATACGGGATAAGTGGCACCAAAGGGGCATTAGTTGCAGATTAGTTTTCCCGACTTACAAACCTTCCCAAATAATTTAGTAATGAAGACCTCTTCTGTGAACTGTCAACTTTATTTATCGGCTCCACCTCCATTTGGAACCAGAGTCATTTATATACTCTCCGTGGAAGGTGCCACACTCAGCAGAGAACACAGCGCGCTGTATGGATTTACAGAGGGATGTGTCCTTTAAAGTCAACTAAAACGACAGTTTTTATCACACAGAATGTGACCCACAAAAATAGCTTTTTGAGTTATTTCCGTGATAGACGTAGTGCATTTTGGTCTAGTAATCAGTATCATTATTTCTAACAGAGTAATATGCCATTCCTCAAAACAGCTTTGGCGAGCAGCCTCACAGCATCCTTTTGCGCTGTAAACAAGGTCATTTGGAGACACCGGTGGGCCTTGGCAGAAATGAAATCTGAAGAGGGCAGAATGGTTTGGGGTGAACCTGACCTGTAAGTGGAAGACTAGTCACGTGACCTTGGGCAGGCCACACCCTCCCTGCAGTTTCCTGCCAGCCTCGCTGGGTTTGATGAGGTTGCCGTGGAAAGGAAGGCCTTCTGAAAATGCCCACGGCACCGTGCACGTCTATGATGGGGCCCTCACCACACTGAGATACGCCCTCAGCCTGAACGAGTGGCTCTCCATTCCAGTTCTTGCAAGCACAGTTTTTAGGTCAAGGGAACCAGATGCGGATCATCCCACACAGTTCCAAGCCCACAGGACTGAGGCTTCTCGGCCCACGTCCCAGCTCACTCCCTGCCCTTACTCCCCTCCCCAGTCCACACTGGGTTCCCAACGAAGGGAGCCCATGGGCTCTGCGGTCCTGATGAAACTCTGGTCACGCTGAGCTTTTGGCCTCTTAGTGCCCTGTGTTTATTCCATATATTGGGCACCTGCTCACATTCAAGGTGTTAATTCCCACCACAGAATGTTTATTTCTTACCCACTGTGCTTCCAGCTCTCGGCCCTTGCTCCCAAACATCTCCCCATTCAGAATCCCCTTTCTGTCACCCACCCGGCCCTCCACATCATGCAGTGTGAGTCTCATACATGGAAAGACTTTTCCTAGCCTGTCAACCCAAGTGCATTTCCTCATCGCCAGCCCACGTTCTGTCCATCATCGCCACAGAGTGAGTCAGCACACTGTCATTGCTCCTAATATCCCTTTATTTGCTATTTATAAGACTTGAACTTGCTTGGAAATAGGGCTTATATCCCTACATGGCTTAGAAATAATAGATTCTTAATGAAACTTCCTCATTAATTCCTGGTCATTACATGCTCTCTACTAGAGGACTTATGTAATAGGAAACATACTTCAATTCACTCATTCCCTATGCAGCCAACCAATATTTATTGAACCCCACATATCCCTTCAAAATCTAATCAAACCTTTCTGGAAGTTTTGAAACAATGATGTAAGGTACAAAATTGTGAATTACAGATAAGTGCTTACAGTAACATCCCCTCTCCTAGCTGTTTCTCTGGGTTTTGACTAGTGGCTCTTTACTACAGAAAATGTTCCTGTAGTTTCGTTCCTGTCTTCTGTCATTGTATGCATAACAAACCACCCCAAATGCAGTTGCTTAAAATAACAATTTATGACTATCCTCATCATCTAGTGGATGTGCTGGGCTCAGCTGGGTAGTGCTCATCCAGGATCTGCCATGTGGCTGCAGCAGGATAGGAACTGGAGCTGGAGGGGTCTAAAGGCCCGTGTGGGCTGGATGTCCAAGGTGGCTCACTCCTGTGGCCTGCAGCTGATGCTGGCTATTGACCAGGAGCTCAGCTGGGCTGTCAAGCTGGCCCATGTCTACATATGGCTTCTCTATGTTGCCTGGGCTTCTCACAGCTTGGTGGTTGGGTTCTGAAAGATCATCACAAGGTCAAGCATACAAGATACTTGTAGTTTTGGAAGCTGCAAAGCTTCTTATAACCTAGCCTTGGGAGTCCCAGAATTTCACTTCTACTGTATGCTGTCAAACTAGTCACTAAGGCCAGGCCAGATTCAGAGAAGGAGAACTGGACTCTGCCTTCTGATGTGAGGAGCAGCAGGTGCCCATAAGGAGGGAAGGAATTGATGGGAAGCATCTTGGAGACTTTCTATCACAAGCTTCCTTGAGGAAAATCTTCTAACTACCATTACCAACTGGTTACTACATGCTCTTTACAGCTTCACGTGTTTTCTCAATTAACTTTCACAACAACCCACAACAAAGATAGGTATTATTATTTTCCCTATATTAGAGATGATAAAAATTGGCTCAAAAATGACTTGCGTAAGGTCGAACAAATTATAAGTGACAGAGTGGGGTTTAAAACCCTGGTGTGTCTAGCGCAAAGCACAGGTGTTTTGCATTACGAAACCCTGCCTGAAATGATTACAGCATATGAATCATGCCCAAGGAAAGGAAAGATAAAGAACAAAGAAGGAAGCAGATAGAGGCGATTTCACGCAGGCGACTGCACTTCTCTGTGACAGCAGGCTCTAGACCACAGCCCTGGTGCTCTTTAGGTAACATCTTTAGATGTTCAAGCCTCCACCCCTAATTCTTGTTTTATGGAAAACAGCCTCCAATTATAGACAAGACTCTCAAAGGTATATACTTCAGCAAAATGAAAGCCCACTGTATAATCTGAATTAAAGTTTATTGTAGAGTAATACATTCTTATTAAATTGAACAAATGTTTTCTACTAATTTTTAAATTACCTTTAAAATAATGCCGAACTTAATCCGAATAACAAATTTGAGTTTCAAAAATTAATGAGAAGATGAGATTTAGTATTATTCTATAAGCAAACTAAGTTCTAAATAAATATTTACATCATTAAAATCAAGCAGGATTCAGAGAATAAAGTATATATACTCTCAAGTGTTTTGGCCTCATTTCCTGTTACCTGCAGGGGGCAGCACTGATCAATTAATGGCTTTTTTTTGGGGGGGAGGGGGTCATTTCCTAACAAACGGAAGAGTGATTTTCTACCATGAAATGTTTTCATTTCTGCTCTTCACTCCACAATGTGTCACTTCTTCAAGAGTTGCCTCACAAGTTTCTATCTCAAACTCTACTTCAAATAGAAGTCTTTATTTTGGGGAGAGAAAGATTGGCAAAAAATTCCTATGTTTCCTAAATAATAGGTTTCTGTATAAAATTCCTCTTCTTCTCTCCACAAGAATGAGTAGGAAATAAAGAGAAGACCAAGATAAAAAGGAAAATCAACTAAGTACAGCATCAGTGAGAGCAGAGCGTCCATGGGAAATGTGAGCTGATAGCACACCTATTGGGTAGGTGTTGATGCCTTGAAAATGCAAATCCTTTGGGGCAAGGACACTCTTTGGCTTTGGCCCACTGATATGTTACTGAACTGCTAAGGGCTGAAGAGATAAATTCCTTTTTTTCATAGGTTTCCCCAAATGAGGAAGGGAAAAAAAGAGTGATTATCTGAGCAGTGCTGCCCCCTGCTGGTAGAAGTTATGCAACCCCCCAAACAGATGTTTCCTGGTCCCAGTTTCCAGTATCTGTTAGGAAATGCTCCAAGTCTAAGGCTCTTGGAGATGATCCAGGTCACACTACCCTGTTCCACCCCAGCCCTTCTGCAGAGTGAAAGCTGTAGCCAGCCCTTGGAGGGGAAATGACTTGTTTATTATCACAGCTTTCAGTTCAGGTCTCTTTCTACACCATCCAACTTTCTGGAACACTCAACTCGCAGAATTCACAGCTACAAAACAAACAGTGTTTAGCATTACTGTGATGTTTGTACGTTGTTTTTAAAATATATGTATGGGAGCCCAGTGCTCTATGGTTAATCTCATCCTTCGTTATCTGACCCATTTAATTCACAATTTTCCTTAAACACTGAAATATGAATCACGGGATGTGTGGGGCATTTATGATTCCCTCCATCTCATGGAATAAAAAGAATTGAAAAAATTTAGTTACTATTCTGTAGTCTAGTTTCTGGGGAAAGGATTCTTTCACAACTAGAGCTAGTGATATAACAATGGAATGAAGAGAAATAAAATTGATATTTACAGTTCCAAGAGGTTCTACTAGTCTTTCTAAATATTCATGTATTTGGCTAAATTTTACTTAGACTTTATTTATACTTGAGCTTTAAATATAATTCAGATGATTGAAGAAAATTGTGTGTACAATTTTACTGGTCAAGGTTTATTAGAAAGTTCAGCATCTCACGGCAGCCTGGTAATGTAATGAACCTAAATTTTCAATGGGCTCATCTGCTTTCTTGGTAGCTATCCACACGCTGTGGTTTACTGGTTAAGTCACTAGTCCTAAGATAGCATCCACTAATACATGGAGACATTACTCGAGAGCGTTTATACGTCCATATCTAGTAGGGTGCTTTTCACAAATATAATGACAAAGAGGCAGCTTCTATGTCAGAGATTCTTAATTTCCTAACTAAGAGCAGCCTCTTCCCTTGAGAGGCCTTCACCCTCTCTGCAGTCAAAGCCCCACCCCAAGCACGGTACCTACAAGAGGCTTTCTGTGGCCCATCCACTTGCCTTTGGTCCCTTCTCCTCTTGATGGTGCTCTGCCATCCATGGCCTCAGTGAACATAACTTTCAGTGTGCGTGTGCGCCTGCAGCGAGTGCTCGTGCGCTGCTGTAGTCTGAGGGTTTGATTTCTCTGATCTTGTTCAGAAGTGCCTGGGAGAACCTCCTACTGAGGGACGAACTCAAGGGATGTGGACCATTGCATTTGGCATTTCTTAGAAGGCCGATTATAGGAAAAACCTCATCACAGGTCCACGTCCCTCCTTAACAAATGTGTCCACTTCTCCTGAGGCACCGTCTGCTTGTCCCTCAGCCTGCCAGTTTCCTCATCACCACCAATTAGCATAATTACCATCTCCAGGCCTTGCCCTTTATTGATCCTGGTAGTTAAAGCAGTTTCAGTCCAGAGCCCCGCTGACAGAAGGTACAGATAGATTCGCCCGGGCCTGTAATAGAGTCTTGTCCCTTTTCTTGCTTTTCAGATTGCTTTTGTTTTATATCGCACTTTCCTTTTTCTCAATTCCCCCAAGTTTGCTGTGGCAGAGATTCAGTAGATCACTCGACCCAGCCATAGAGAGCGGTGGGAAGACGTTTACAACAAAAGTTTGGTTGCAATACATACTAATGTGATCAACCTGTCAAAATAAGCATTAACTCGTATAAATAACCAGCAAGGTATTTATCAAATGCCACGGCAGCACCATATGGAGGGTTATTCAGGCTTTTTTAGTTAATAGAAAGGGTTGAGGCTGGAGTCCCTCGGTTCTGAAAAGACTCTCACCACGATGCTATTAAAGAAATGAACTAACAGTGAGAAAGCTGGCAAAAGACCAGCCTGTATCTTGAGCCATTGTCAGAAAATGCATTCTTGAGCCTCTGGAAGCTGGAAGTATGCAGCTGACATAGAGAAGGCTGTTTCCAGTACAGAGAGCGCACCAAAGCCAACGGATTTATTACATGAAATTAAAATGTTATTATATACTGGTGAATATGTGGCCTGTGCATATTTGCATGCATAGAAAACAAGCATCCAGGAACAAGATGAATGTAGGATAGATCAGGTTAGCAGCTGTCTTGGGGCTGATTCTCAGAAGCTCAGAGGAGGCTTTAAGGTCAAGAGGGCAAGTGGCTGGAATTTCTTGAGCCAGTTCTGACTGTGGTAAAAGCTGCCGGAGCCTGACCTGAGAAGGATTTGCACAGGGCTGCAGGTGTGGGTGAGAGGACGTGTGCCATGACTCCTGGGCGTGTCAATCACACAGACACACACACACACCGCACAGCCTCGATTCTGAGTCCTACCGAGGCTCAGTGGGAACAAATGCCTGAATGATTCATGTTTACTGTGACATGAGAAGGGGATGGGAAGACACCTGTTATGTATTCAACATCCCTGCCTTCATCCATGACCAGACACCAGCCAAGAGCGATACCATGTCCTTCCCTGGCTCCTCAACTATACCTTTGTTCTTTGTCTTGTACATTGGTATTGTCTTCTTGTTGTTAGATTTACTCTCTCCTGTGTTGGCATTTAAACAGCCAAATGCAATTTCACCTCATTAGAATGTTGCTCAAATGCAAGGCTTAAACCCATGGGGTGCTGGAGAGAAATTTGGATGTTACGATTCCATATGAATAATAACCGTACATATACTTTTGTAATTTTTTGGCTACTCATAGATAGTCCATATGCATAAGATCTGGCTTCTATTTTGCCTTCATGATACTTAGTGTAATAAGATTGTTTTGCTTGCCCACCACCCATTCCCCCTTCCCTGGCAGAGTCGCCTAATCCTTCCTTAGAGAACCTGCCCTTAGGCGATGCTGCTCCCATCTCTGGGGTGCTCAAGTGACCAAGAACTGGTTAATCAATCATTTTTTGTCCACCTACATTGTCTTTGATTTAGGGATTATTACAAGTTGAACTGCCTCCCTCTCCCCAAAAAAGAGATGGGTTGAAGTCTTCACCCTCATTACTTCATACTCATTACTGGAGATGGGTTCTTTTCAGAGGTAGTCAAGGTAAAACGAGGTCATTACGGTGGGCCTTAATCGAATATCACTGTGTCCCTCTCCCTGAAAAGAGGGAATTTGGATACTGAGACATGAATAGAGGGAATATGACGGGAAGACACAGAGAGAACGCCATCTACAAGTCATGGTTACAGAAGACTGGGAGGGAGGCAGGGAATAGATTTTCCTGCACCGTCCTCAGAAGGAGCTAACCCGATGACACCTTGATTTTGTGCATCTGGCCTCCAGAACTGTGAGAGGGTACATTTCTGTTGGTTAAGCCCCCAGCCTGTGATGCTGTGTCCCAGCAGTCCCAGCAAACGAGTACAGGGATGACCCTGTGACAGAGAAGACCTCTTTCCTTCCCCAGCTGTGAGGAAGCAAGGCTGGAGCTGCCAGGCCACTACGCAGACAGAGCCTGAACCAGCACCTATGGGCACAGCTGGAGATCCTGGGGGAGTGAGGCAGTCCTGATGGCACCGTTGGAGCCACAGGATTACAACATTCTGAAGTGGCTTCCAGGCCTCGAGTTTTCAGGGACCAATAACCCCCCATCCCCCTACCCCCGATTTTTGTTTTGTTTTGTTTTTGCTTAATTCAGGTTGAGTTGAATATTCTATCATTCTCAAGTAAAAGGTCCCAACCAAGCTACTTTGAATCTGAGATTTTGTGCATGACTGAGCTGTTTTTGGGGTGAGAGCTGCCCTCAGCTGCTACTTATTTTTGCAGGAATGTGGCTCAGAACAGTAAAGGGAAGTAGGAGAAAATCTTCATTGTGAGGCTTTACAGTATTATACATCACAACCACACAACGTTGCACCCAGAGCCATCATCCTGTAGCATGTGCAGCGACTTGCAAAGAATGTGTGTTCAATAAAGAAATGGAAAATTAAATTGACTCGTTCAATTATTACTGACACAGGTCAAATCTGTTTTTGCAATTATCTGTGATCTTTCTTCATGCTATTCCCAACTGATTCCTTATGAGACAGATACTTTTCAGGAAGGAGAGCTTCAGAAACGTCACTTAACACTCAGAAATAAAAATATGGGGCATTTCAGGTTCACTGATAGGGAAAATATTGCTGTAATCTTCACGTTGAGATCCTTCTTCAGGCATTTTTTCTCCTCTAAGGAGAACAGTCACAGACTTGCCAAGTGGGGTGGTTCTGGGTGGGTATACAGACACTGGGGGAGGGGCTGCCAGGCCAGAGTGGGGCTTATATTAACAGTCACCGGTGAAAAGCTGGCCCAGGACAGCCATGACCCCAAGTGATTGCCATCTGTTGATTACTGGGTTCAATCCAAATTTTCAGTCTGGTGTCCACATTAAAAAAGATATACACAGATATTAGCATCAAAATAATTAACCGCCACGGCATCTGTGCCAAGGGCAGAATGAATGGGCCGTTTTAAATGCACGGTCCATTCACGCCTAAAGGTGACCTCTGCAGTAATTCTGGAGCACCCTCCTGGATGGTTTGGCTGGCACTGGAGCAAGTGTCTGACTTGCTGAATTTTGAGATGAATAATGGGTTATTTAAAACTACAACCCAAAGGGGGAAAAAGACATACATGTATCCATCTTTTATTTTTGATCGAGGATATCTTCTATGCAAACAAATTATTTAAAGCAGCTTACACAGTTGCAAATAATAATACAACGAATACAGATTTAAAATAAAAACAAAAACAGGGCAAAGAGAAAATAAAGCACATGAACATCAGAGGGTGCCAGGTGCAGGATGTATACTGAAAAAGCACCTCCTAGGGTCCTATATTTGGGGTTGGCTTTCTAGCATAAAATAGGAAGGGGAAACACTATCAGAGTCAGCCTTTTTAGAGTGAACACAAACAGAGAGGAGCAAACTAACGCCTAGCTCAGGTGAGGAAGAACTCAGCCTGAGTCAGGCTGCGGGAGAATTTCCCTCCATGTGGCAGCCCTTCGGGGATGCAGTAGCGTAAAAAGCCTCGGCTCCTTCTTGCAGGACTGTATCCCACTTCTCACTTTCTCTGCCCTCAACAGAACTCTTCCCCTAATACTAGTGAAAGCGGGAACAGTTCATGTTACTGAGCCCTTACTGGGAGGCGGGCGCCGTATTCATGGCTCCTCTTGCAATATTTCAACACTTCATGACAAAGATCTTGGACGGGGTGGCGGATGTGACTGCCCACTCGCAGGTGAAGACAGGCTCGGGGCAGGGGTGACACAGCCGGCGGGGCAGTGAATCTGACTCCAGAGACAGACATGATCTGTCCTTACGGCTACAACATACAGCTTTTCAAGAAGGGGCTGAAAGATAGCTAAGACGACACTTTGATTGGGGTTATATTTCCTTAGAGCCTTTTCCCAAAGGCTCAGGTTGTTTCTGATGATACGATCATCTTGTTAACGGATCACGTGTGGGATCATAAATGTTTATTGTGAATCATGTTTATTTCATGAAATGAAAGCTGAAGGTAAACCTTGTTAAGAGTTTTAAGTTTTAACACTTTAATCACGAAAGGCTCCACTTTGCTTTTATGTGAACTTCTCCGGTTCAGGGTCAACGGAACTGAACCAACCACGGGATGACTCTGCGTGTGGAAGTCCAGCCAGTGAGACAGCTTCTGGGGGCACCAGGCTGGCCCTTCATCCAGAGGCCCTAGACCGGGCTCGCTCACTGACTTGACATCGCGGGTGCTGCGCAGCCTCGCCGCACTGGTCAGAAAGGTGAACGCGACGGCCGACGGCATCCTGCCCAGCCCACTGCCTCCGCGGCAGAGCGAGGCAGAGATGCTCACCGCCGGGGATGCTTCGAGAACAGTGGGGGCAGCCCGAAGGAAGGCGACAGAGCTGCTGGTTTCTAGGCCACATCAGAATCGAATGGTTCTGTTTGGGCAAAACTGTTACGGGACAAAAGGTAGAGACAGACACAGTGCTGAGCTCTTCAAACATACCGCACACGCACAGAGTACACAGAGGGCAAACGCAGCGAGTTTTATCACCGTGACAGCGTCGCCCCGTGTTTGAGGGTTAGCGCCTCCAACTGTCCCAGTTACTCGTCAGGTCACAGGTGCATGGAGCTCAGCGCAAGGCCTAAGGGCTTCCCCTGAAACTTACTGTGGTCACACGCTCATGAAAACTTGTGTCGATGGAGGTGATGAAGATGACAAAATGGTCACGGGTGTAGAAAGAGGACACTACCTAGCTTTGCAAGATCTACTCTGAGCTGAGAACAGGCCGACACGCGGTGGGGTGAGAGCTAGGGAAATAGAGACAGAGCAAGAATAGGAAGGAATCTGTACGTCTGTCTTGCCACTCAGGCTTCCTGCGACGTCCCCTCAAAGGTTCCCTTAACGAGCTTGTTTATTGTCAGCAGAAGACATTTCAAGCTTATCTGTTTGAGGACGCATTTCACTCCTGCCCAGCTGACAATGAAGCGTCTTCTCTCCGCCCGCCTACACGCTTAACCGTGTGTTCGCCCATCTTTCCCACGAACCTCACCTCCAGATACCTCTCCTTCCAGGCCGAGCTCATCGGAAATGCCCTCCCGTTCTCCCCCCTTCCTTTAAGGGTTCTCACCACCGATACTCCCTTTCCTGTCTCCTTTCCTTCCTCTCAACTAGTACCTGTCCCTTAGTTTATTCTCAGAGAGCTCTCATCTTTGACGCCACCTTCCACGGTGCTCGTTAATCTCTGTCGCTTTCCGTCCATGACAGCTTCCAGAAGAAGAGTTGATACCAGTGGTCTCACCGTAGCTGCGCAGTAGACGAGCCCAGGGAGCTTCACTGGGCCTGGGATGCAGCCCAGCCACTGGTAGCTTTTAAGGATTCTAGTTAATTCTAGTATGAAACCAAAGTAGAGAATTCCTGGTTTGTCCTTGTTAAATTCCTCATACCCTTTCACTCCAGTTTAGGATCACTTCGCCTCTCTAAGATGTCTCTTGCTAAGTTCATCCGTCGTCTGATGACACAATTCCATGAACGTGTTTCGGGTTTCCTCTTCGGTGACGTCTACTTCCATCTTGAAACTTTCCCATCACCAGTTTCTGGGCCTGTGAGTCCGGTCACAACAAACCTCACACTTGTTTCTCAAAAGTGCTATTTCCTCACTCATTAAAATGGCACCACACTTCACACAGTCACCCGAGCAGTAAACCTGGCCGCCACTGTCAACATAGCACCTTCAGATTTTGTGTCCTACCTGTCAACAGCTCTTGCTGTGTCTCCCTCATCTGCCCGCTCTCGCGCATTTCCACTGCTTGACTCAGGGTTTGATCACTGTAGCTGAGATTAATAGAAGGCTTTCACGGTTAGTCAAACTCCAGCCTTCGCTCCCTCACATTTATCTTCTGTATTTGCTCCCCAATACGGAAACAAGCTCATCTACCATATGGATTCCCTCTGTTTTTCCATGACCGTCACCCCTTCTTTGCTCCTGGTGCACCTTACATCCAGCAACTACAAGCTCCTGGTCACCCCACACAGACACCTCCAGCATCGCACGCATCAGGTGTTTCCGTAACCATTTACTATTTCACTCCTCTCCGCCTGAGCTGCTGGAGGGGAGCAATTTTGCACCTTTCCAGCCCTAGGCCCACCAGATAATGTGGTACGTAGTAAGTGGTCAGTACAGTTTGGTACAGTCTGGTTCAATTTATTAATAAATGAATATGCAATTGTCTTCTGTCTGTTGGGCATGGCCTTATCTGACAGCTAAGTTCTGAACAACTTTTCTAGAAAGATTAGCACAGGCAGGCAAGGATGAAACAAAGAAGTGCAAACTCAAGTGATCCCGACCCCCAGGAAACCGGAGCAGGAAAGGGGACATGCAGCTCACGTTTGGGAAAGTGCCACTCACAGGAGTGTCACTGGTTCTCTTTCAGTTCTAATTTTATGTATATAAGAAATCACTTCTTTAAGACAAGTTCAGTGCCACTTATGAGTTTCATGACAGGCCCAACAGAAGGCAATTAAGCAGCCTGGAGACATACTAACAGCACGAACACATTTGTAGATGTGGTCCGGCTGGCTCAGTATTTGAATACAGGCTATATTTAAATGGAAGGAACATATTCCAAAGCACCTGTTCCACCTGAAGTAGGTAACCGATTTACCCATAAAAATCAAAGGAAAGAAAGGTATGTAGGGCCGGGGCCCCCAGTGCCCACCGGAAGTAAAATGACTCTTGTTTAACGTTTCATTTCATTCTCCCTATTCACGACCATTTCTTATGAATACATTTAAATTCCAATATGTGAGTGGCCATAATACAGGCTTCTGTTTGGACCTTCTGTGGAGTTCCGATTTTATCGCCATGTGGTGACTGACACATACATTTCTGCAGCTGTGACATCAACTTGTTCGGGAACAATTCGGCAAAGAGACTATTGAATCAACAGTGAGTTGTGTACTTTGGGGTGAAACCTACTAATTGCTAATGCATTAATTAAAACAACTCGGGCTTTTTTGCTTCATGAAGCAAAGCCTATAAAAATCACCCAGTCGCCTTTTCCTGACATCCCCCTGTGCCCACCCCCACTCCTTCCTGGATATTAGGAAGGAGAAAATTAAGATAATTTGTACTCATATTCCTGACAATCATTTTAGGGTTTTGTAATGATAAAGAACAATTAACAAAGGCTTCTCTGGCTTTGACTAACTGCTTTCTGGGCAAATGGTTTAATTAATGAAGAGGCTGTTTCCTGTGGTTTCATCAGTGGAGGCTGCTTAGGAAAAGCAAATGATCTCTTCACTCCACGAAGGTGTCCCGCTAACATCTCTCTGTCCACAAGATGGCAGTAAATGTTTGATGAGTTTCAATGACAATCTGAGTCCTTTGTGTGTGAATTGGGCAGGTTTGGGGGGCGGTGAGTGAGATTTGATCTAGAAAAGAAAAATTTTATTTATTTGATGTTTTATATTTTTGTGTCAAATAAATCCAGCCATATATAATTAATTTAAAATGCTTTCCAGTGGGTGACAAGCTACATTGTTTATCATAACAGTTAGGCTGTGTATTATAACCAAAATAATATAATTGGCCTCCGCCTCAACTACATATAACAAAAACGATGAACAGAAAATTAGCATTTGGCTTGGAGAAATTACAGCATCCTAAGTATACTGGCTAATAACTTGAAACTATATGAACAGATTGGTTTCCTTCTGGGTCCTAGGTGAGTGAATGCCAGGGGCAAGAGTTTTGGATGAGGCAAAGCCAAGCACACTAGGGTCTTCTCAATAAGCTCCAGACCAGCAGAGAAGATCAATGTGTATTCACACAATTGTTATGCAAAGTAATGGGTGACAGAAAAGACTCCTGGATGGACAACTGTGCTCCTACAGTGAAGGAGAGGTTATTTTTAACTGAGGGGAAACAGGGAAGGCTTTTTGGAAAGTGGAGCATTCAGTGTTTGCCCTGAAGAAAGAGTGGGATCCAGATGCGCAAACTGCGTCAGAGAGAAGAGCCTGGAATCCGTACAGGATGGATGGGAATGGAGAGAGACTGGCAGGGCAATGGTGTGTAGTTCTGGAAAGAGGTGATGGTATGGTCAGAGCCAAGCTATTGTCCTAAAGCCAGTACCATCAACGTCATTTCTTTGGGTCATTTCCCTCCTATAAAAAGCAAAAGGTTGGGCCAAGTGGAGTTTTTCAGATCCCAAAACCACAGGCCTGGTCTGGGACAATAGCAAAGGTGCAGACATAGGAGAGTGAATGCAGGAGAGGTTAGCAAGGCTGGCAGAGCAGCACCTGGCCTCTGAGCGACAGCGAATGGAGGGGCACGGGGATGGGACGTTGGCAGGGAGGGGAGGAGAGACAAAGGGAGAGGAAGGCGGCAAGCAGCGGGAGCCCATGGGGTGTAAGTAGAGAATGGCAACGTCACCTCTGACGAATATTTTCAGCTTTGGACATACCGGCACACTGGCAATATTTGTAGATGGACAAGAGGGTTGTTTAAATTAATCTAAATATTTGGATAAATTATCTGAACAGATGGCAGAATGACTATTATGGATGTTTCTATTCTTTCCCTCTTAATAAATACAGAGTTTAGCACAACTAACACTGTTAGAGAAGGAAGAAGACTTTTAACTGTAATACTGGAACAGAAGCAAAACATCTGGTTCTTCTTACACAAAGGTGGCGCCATGGACTCGCCTCCTGGGAGCCAGGCTCAGAGCCACTCTCCCTCTTGGGGGCAGCCTGGGGCTCAGCCACCCCCGCGCGCTCGCGGAGAGACCAGCACCACAGGAAAGCACAGGCCGGGTCATCACTGAGGTCCCATCCCTGCCCGATGTCATCACAACAGCGGAAGCAACCCAGGGTGAGGCGTCCTCCACCCAATTCTCACTTGAATTTTGTGCAAAAAGGACAGATGTGAAGTGAACAGATAGTTATCAGGGGCCGGCTGAACAAGTGTGATTTTCAGGCTGTCACAGGGCGAGGTGGGACAGTTTCAGGCCAGTCTCTGGACCGCAGCACTGTACCATGACCACTGATGCCCAGAAGGGAGGGCCGGCGGGAGGGAAGGACAGGGTGTGCCTCTGAATCAGCAGGGACCGCAGTCTGTCTGGGCCGCTCAGGGTCGTGTGTTGAAAGTAAAATGGACTTTTGCATCCAGTGGGCTGAATGTCCAATTCTCAGCATATTACTTTCTTGACTTTCCTGCCAAGAACAGGCATTTGCTATATGATGAAATGGATATGTGTCTGTATATGTGTCTGTTAGGACAGGGGTTTAGGCTCTTTAATAAAATCTAACTGGGAAGACTACAAACCCAACAATTACGACCGGCACTCTGACCATCCTAACCTACATATGTGTATTTGGAACTGCATATGAACCTGTATTTGGTTTTCAAACGCTTTCTAAAAACCTAAAATGCTTTTCCTGAGAGTCTGGAGCATCTCAAACATCAGGGACTGAGGCAGCAACTCAAACATAAATGACAGTTTTGGAGACCAGTAGTTAACTTCCTCTACTTGCTAATGATAAACTATCCCTTTAATACCAACGATGAAAAAGCACTGTACAACATTTTCTTTTCTAAACCTACCTTTTCTTATTTTTAAAACACTGATTTAATGGTTAAAAGCAATGTTTTCAACAGTGTGACAGGAATTAGCAATTTACTTTAGTTAGTTAATTTAAATTTCTGCCTCGGGAATTGTGCCTGCGTGACCCCAGCCCTCCTCTTAGTTCTGAACCACTTGGGGCCTCTCTTTTAGGGATCTGCCTACCTGGCTATGTCCCACCCCAGCCTGAATACTGCAGTGCAGAAAATATGCCTTAACCCTTTCCTACATCCCTGATACCTACTTTCCCAGTGCCTGGGCAGGGGACATGTTTGCACATATTATATAAATCACTTAATCACTCTTTGCTTCTCCCAATCTTAGTTTCCATGTGTCCATAGATTCAGATTAACTAAAAAAAGAACACCATACCAACCAACACATGATAGGAAGGTGAACTTGATGTTACATACATGAAAACAGAATTTAATAACCATAATATAAGTAATTTGGGAATTTTTCCCTCCCTCCCTCCCTCCCTCCCTCCCTCCCTCCCTCCCTCCCTCCCTCCCTCCCTCCCTCCCTCCCTCCCTCCCTCCCTTCCAGTGTGTTGGGATCTGTCACCTGTAAGGCACTAAGATGACAGGATGTCAGAAGAAACCTTAAGGTGATCTAGGGCAACTCTTGCCTAAGTCATGAAATTGCTCTATCATGGCCATGATGAGAGTCCTACAGTCTCTGCCTGAGCATGAGCAGTGACAGGAACCCGTTAACCCTAAAAGCAGCCCATTCTGAGTATAAACCCATGATTATTAGGATGGTCCTTACTGTTTGGTGCAAATTTGGGCCCCTGTAACCTCTATTTATTGGTCAGGCTTCTAACCTAAAAATAAAGAATAATTCTAAGATTCCTTTTTCAGGTTAAATGTTTTCATTTTCCCCCTCACCATTCTTTATATATCTGGACCTCCCTCCCAGGAAGGTTGGGAGCTTGGGGCTCTGATGCTGGTGATATTCCAGAAACCTGAACCAGGCTCACGGGTGGGGTGGCATTACCAGCCCTTTGTAGGCTATAGTTGGTGAAATACTTGAGGGGGTGGGAGGCAGAAGCTCCGGGAGATTCATATTCAGAAAGAGGGGTAAACTGTTCAAACAATCAATACCCACCTCTCCAATCTCCAGACCTGTGGTTCCCACAGGTCAGGGTTGTGACTAAAGTGAGGCAAATGAGGTGCCTGTCTAGGGTTCAAAACATTAAATAAGAAAGGTGCTCACTCTCAGTGCTGCATAAATATGGGGCCATGCATGTAAAACGCCAGCTGCAAGCAAGCCTGTGCCAAGGAAGCTGCTGGCTGGAGTAGTTTCCATGCTGCAGTGTGGCCTCCATGGTAGGTAGAACGTTGGCCCTCCAAGGTGCAGACCTAGTATAGACATTTAAGCAGGCTCCTAGTTCCTCCACCATCTGGGTGACTCCTGGCATGAAAGAGTTAAGCGGTCACAATAAGGCGCGTCTTTCAGTAATAAATGTCACAAACCCACCTTCAAAAATATTCCGTGAAATTTTGGGCAGTGTTATATAGCAGGATTGCATTCTAAGAAATATTAAAAATTGAAAAGTACAAGAGTAGATTTTAAAGTTCCATTCAAATCCTGGAAATAGTAGAATTGAATTTCTTTTTTTCAGAAGAAGTGAAATCACACAAAGGATGGCAGGTTGTAATAAGTAAGGGTTGTGATCCATGAACTATTATCATATCATTTCTATCCTCAAAGGCTTTGCTGTCTCCTAGGAAACAGGCATATAAATAAGTGATTCTACATCACAGAATGAAATGAGCAGAGGTCCAGTAATAGGGCTACCGACTGAATGCTGTGGGGATACAGAGGACAGAGGGGTCATAAGTTTATTGCTATTGTTTATGTGTTATATATTATTGCATGCTAATATTATGCATGCTATTGATTTTATGTTTTAAGTCAATTTATTTAAGAATTTTTGCTCCTACTCACAGAAATCTGAAATCGTCTGCTGGAAGTTCCAGATAAAGAGAAAAGCCAAGGAGAGACCAGAGTTAGCATGTTGTTCACTAGCCCCAGTGCTCTGACCTCATACCTTCCTGCATAGCTGCTGGTGCCTCAAGAGGCCACTGCTCGCCAGCAATCTCACGCTTTAACATGAAAGAAATTCCACCTCAGTTTTGGCAGGAACTTAAGGGTATCATAGGTTCCATCTCCTGGTTCAGGTAGAACTCTTCTTTCGTGACCAAGACAAATAAGTGCCAGCAATAGACTATTTTTGAAGGTCTCCAGGGACAGTTTTGCAGTGTTGCCTGCACCTTGCTGTTACGGACTGAGTGTGTGTGCTCTCCTCCCCGCATTCATCTGCTGAAATTCTAGCCCCCAACGGGATGGACTTGGAGGGTGGTGATTAGATTTAGATGAGGTCATGAAGATGGAGTCCCCATATGGGATTAGTGTCCTTGTAAGAAGAGACAGGAGAGAGATGACTTTTCTTTCCACCGCATGAAGATACAAGAAGGTGGTCATCTGTGAACCGGGAGGAGGGCCCTCACTCAGAACCTGACCATGCTGGCACCCTGACCCAGACTCTCAGCCTCCAGAACTGTGAGAAATAAGTGTCTGTCAGTTAAGCTGCCCAGTCCATAGTACTCTGTTAGGGAGCCTGAGCGAACACAGCTGCTTACCAGAGGAGCCCTTCCTTTGTCTCATTCAAATTACGGTTATTTAATCTCCTTTTTCCTTCCCCATTTCAATAGAATTACCCCCTGTTATTAACGGGGAGAAAGAGCGACCAGTCAGTTTTCTAGGAGGCTACTATAATGTCCCCCTTCATGGTGTGCTAGGTGCTGGGGATGACTGGCATCTCAAGTTCCAGCAGGGAACACAGAGCCTTAAGTCCCTGTTTAGGGGAAGAAAGAACTTCCAAGCTCTTCAATACCGAGCAAGTACCCGGTTCCAGAAGAAGGAAGGGAGAGACTAGGGCAGAGCCCTGACTTGCCCCATTAAGTCTGTACCACTGGGCGAGTAAATGGGCAACTTATTTGCAAGGCAACATTAGAATCTAGACGCATGTTCCTTCAAATGATCTATTTCCTACACCAATAACTTGGACCGATTTCCTAAGTCAGGAAGCAGAAGAGTTGGGTTTTTAGTCTGTGTGACTTTCACACGGTAACTTTCCCAGTGTGGAGTTCAGCTTGTTTATAAAACCAGGGACTTAGATTAGGGATGCCGATGGTCCCACTTGGCTCTTAAGTTGCCTAAGTTTCTTTAGTTTTGGAGCACTGTGCGTGAAAGCTTTCCAAGCCATGTTTTATCTGTTAGTTTAAGAAGCTGCTCAGATTTCATTTTGTCTGCATTTGAGACAAATGGACACTCCACACCAACAGCCTTGCTGCAGCCCTACTGCTGAAGGATGTCCTCCCACCCACCAAATTGTGCATTCCAGGCTTGTCTCCCAGCCCGAGCCTGTCACTGCACGTCGCCAGGCTAATTTGTTCTAATCCCATCAAGTTCATAGTCCTGTAGATGAGTTTTTCTACTGGCAAGCTCCAGGCTGATTAATGGTCAATTACAACGGGACAGGGAGGTAGGGAGGGTCGGCAGAAGGGAGCAGATGAGTATTACCTGGAGTAATTCACTCAATTCAAATCAGAGAATATTAACCTCTTTTCAGGAAAACCCATGGCAACACCGAACTTAACAGAGTTCAAATACCAAGGTGACGACAAAAAAAAAGAGAAAAAAAAAGGAGCTTCGTGATGACAAGAGGGCAGCTGGAACGGAAGCTCCTAAATAGCCTTTCAGTAAGTGACGCCCTGACTCCAAATGACCTGGTTGGCTGGTTCCTCCTCAACAAAACCGTTATTTTAAACCCTGAACTACCTGCATAATTTCCAGCCTGCTGCTGGAGATCAGAATGGTGCATAATTATGTCCGTTGCAGAAAAAGGCTGCCCAGAGCCGTACTGGAGATGCTCAGGAAACACTCTTGGCTCCTTGAGGCCTTTGCCCTCCTGTGGTTCCACTCTCACTGCCCACCTCCTGCAGACACACACACAGGCTGCTACAGGTTCAAAAGCACGGCCTGTACCTAGCGAGTTAAAGACGCTCCTAACCACCTTCCTTCAACACAGAGTCTATTTTATTTTATTTTAAAAAAATGTTTCTATTGATTTTTAGAGAGAGAGGAAGGGAGGGAGAGAGAGAGAGAAACCTCGATGAGAGAAACATCCATGGGCAGCCTCCTGCACGCCCCCTACTGGGGATTGAGCCGCACCCTTGGCATATGCCCTGATGGGTACTGAACTGGGGACCTCTTGGTCCTCAGGATGACGCTCAACCAATTGAGTCACACCAGCCCAGGTGAGTCGATTTTATTTCTAACTTGTCCTTTAGAATGGGAAGCTTTTCTGACCGACGATTTACCTGGATTCACTTTAATCAGGGCTCACTGGACCCAAGTGTGTGCTGTGGTGGTGTGTTCTAGGGCTTCAGTTCGCAATCCGGGTACACTCTGGCTAAGAAGAGGAGGGGAAGGGAAAGAGAAAGGGTAGGCCTGGCAGGGCATTACAGCTACTCCAGTAAATGGACTGCCTGGTCTGGAACTGACCAAGTGATTTGTGTCTGACTGCAGAACTGCTGCATCCGAAGATGACCAGGAGAAATAGAAAATGTGCCGCTACTACTTACCGAATATCATTACTGAGCATGTTACCAGGCTGGTCACTGTACCAACAGTATCTCAACTTGCTGCTCAGGCCAGTTCTCTGAGGGAAGCACTGTTATCCCCATTTTCTAGGTAATGAAACAGAGTCCAAGAGGGTTAACCGATTTGCCCACGGTCAGGTTACTAATAGAACCCAGCTCTATCTGACTCCAAAACTTGTGTTTTTCCAATCCCCTCCCCGAGCCTCCAGAATAGAGTATTTCGTTGCCCATGTTACCTTCGAGTATGACCCGTATTTCATACTCGATTCTGACCACAGTGTGCAGGTGTGCGTTCGTGTGTCTCTTTCCTAATAGAAAGCCGGGCTGTGGTTCCTTGTGCACATTTGTCTTCAGCATCTTTTCTCACACATGCACCAGTTTAACGTCAAAGCAGAAGCTTTATGTATTGGGCTCTTGGTACCAATATGTTTAGATTATGTACAGCTCTGAGCCTGTTTTACTAGGGGAGGGCCTCACTTTCTCACATATACCCATCAACCATCCACCAGCGTAATATCCATCCCTCACCTAAGAACACATTTCCATCAGGCCTCTTCTCCCTCCACTTTCTATTACCACATGCGGCAATTATAAGTTTAGGAATCAGAAGGCTATAAAGTGAATAATCTAAAAATGATTAATTTTGCTCTGTTAGGAAGCTGTCATTTCTGCTCTTAGGAATGGATAATACTAACCTTGTCATCCCCCAACTTCTTTTCTAGGGTGTAGGTTCTGTAGTAGTTTGCTAGGGGGGCTATAACAAAGTACCATGAACTGGGGGGCTTAAATACAAAATGTATTGTCTCCCAGTCCTGGAGGCTATAAGTCTGACATTAAGGTCAGCAGGACTAGTTCCTTCTGAGGGCAGTGAGGGAGAATCTCTTCTAGGCCTCTCTCCTAACTTCCGCTAGTCTGCTGGCTATCATTGGCATTCTTGGTTTGCGTCACTCTGATCTGTGCCTTTGTGCCCACGTGGCATTCTCCCTGCCTGTGTGCCCAAATTTCTCCTTTTACTAGGGACACCAGTTATATTGGATCAGGGGCCCCTCCCCCTGCCCCTCCTCCAGTACGACTTCATCCTAACTTAACTAATTATATCTGCAATGACCCTATTTCCAAATAAGATCAGATTCTAAGGTGAGCTGTATCTAATGCAAGAGCAACAACTGTCTAATCAATTCCTGGGGGCTAGGCCTTTACATTTTGGGCAAACACAGCTCACCCCGTAACAGGTGGGACAGCAGGTGAGGCCATGTGTGTGAGTGGCTCCACATCTAGCCTGAGATCCTCTGGTGCAGGGGGTGGGGCTCTGAGGCTGAGACGCACTGACACGGGAGCCCGAGGTCTGCCACAGTGGAGCTCACGGTCTTGGATGGGCTGGAGCCTGTTTAAATGTTTAAACTGAGATGCAGGCAGGAATGCTGTTTCAGAAAGTGAGTCACCTGCCACAGGAGCAGTGAGAACTCAATCTGCCTGGAGTCACTGGGGCAGGTTTCATAAGACGCCCACTGCTCCTGATCAGGTGCTTATCAAACTCACAAAAGTTTCCAGGTTTAAATATGACTCGATATTGTTTGATTTCAGAGCACTCTTGAATTTCTCAACAGCTGAGCTGGGAGCAGAGGGCTTGTTTTAGGGCAGAGCATCAGTGGAGGGTTTTAAAGAGTAGGTTTCTTGGTCTCTTGCATAGCAAGTTGTCCTTTTGGTGATTCGGTTGAGAATAAGCCTGAAGTACAGTGTGAGGGATGAAAATGTGTCTAGCTGACAAATCCACCTTTGTGTTTTCTGGTTTCATCTCTTTTGGTGATATAAGCCAAATCTCACTGGAACCAATATATTCCAGGGCAAATCCTGGAGCAGGAGGATTTATAATGCTCCGCTGATGGGCTTCTTATGCTAAACGGCATGGGGAACTCTTAGGTTTCTGCATCAGAAGGCAACAGGCATGCCCTCTGTGTCCGCCACAAGGAGACTCGACCTGCATGTGTAGTAACAACCCCACACGTTCCAGCTTAAAGTCTGCTCTACCCAGGCTGCAGCATCCATCAGCTTCAAGCCTGAAGTGGGGGTGAGGTTCCCACGCTATGTCTTAGTCTGTATCTAATGCAAGGGCAACAACTGTCTAATCAATTCCTATAAGATGTCAGTGTGCTTTTAAATTTTAATACATAATGATTAGATCATTAGAAAATTACCCTAGATATTTAACAAAATAAAGAAAACAGAATATATTTAAGTGTTTCATAAGTAGTTAGAAACCAACCTCTTTTACTCTTAATTATGCTATTATTGATCTAGCAACATAATCGTCACATGCTAGTCGCAAGATAAGACAGACACCTTTATTATTAGCCCAGGATTTAAATAAACAAACCCCTTCCATTTCCTGCACCCTGAGGGCTCTTTCTCACTGCAATATCATTCTCTCCATGGTTAATTCTGGGCCCCCCAAAAGTACTCTCAAAAGGCTAGGAGAGCCCGGCCAGTGTGGTTTAGTGGTTGAGTGAACCAGGAGGTCAGTCAGGGCACATGCCTGGGTTTGATCCCCAGTAGGGGGCATGCAGGAGGCAGCTGATCGATGATTCTCTCTCATCACTGATGTTTCTATCTCTCTCTCCCTCTCCCCCCTCCTCTCTCTGAAATAAAAAAATAAATAAAACTTGCTAAACCCAAAGGTCAATTCTTAAAAAAAAAAAAAGGCTTACAGAACATTCATAGGAGTTAGGGTACATGGCGCACATTTAAATGACATCCCCTTCCCTGTCACTGTGGCAGAGACTCGGTGGTAAGAGCTGAAGAACTGGATGTCCCCAAGAGGGAGACTCCCATGGCAGCCCTTTTTAAAAAGTTACTATTATTAGGTGTCTGGAGAACCACTGCGCTAGCACCCCCATGCAAAGCAGAGTAAGGTACTGACCTATCTATGTCCTAAGGCTGAAAATGCACAGAGGAAAAATACTCCCAGACCCTAAACATACTCATTTGGAAACTCTGTCCTTAACAGCTGTGGGGTGTGGAAAAAGAATTTCGTCTACTTGAGGAGCCAGGTTATTTAGAATGGCCTAACAAGGAACGAGAGGCATGGGACATGTTTAGGATTTTGATGGTCCAAACCTGTGCCTCCAACCGCTTCCCCATCTCTCCACCCGCATATCCTGGGGGCTCGTAAACTTGACTTGATCAAATGCAAAGTCATGGATTGTCCCTCTCCTCTGCCAGACACCCAGCCATATTCCTCCAGCACAGCGACTTGTTTCCGAAAGTCAGTGAGTGATGTCCCCGTCTACTTAGTTTACCCGAGCTAGACACTTGGCTGTCACTGACTCCACCTTTTCCCTTACATCTGACAACCCCTGTCACCAGGTCCTATTCTCTCTCCCTGACCTCTTGTTACCTTCTCTCCGCTCCCGGTCCCCCTGCCTAAGCTGAGAGCTGAGCGTGTCTCCCACGGACAGTGCAACAGGAACTTCAGCCTCCGAAGAGGAGCGGGCCCTCCCGCCCCCTCCTAAGCCCTGGTTTTATACGCTGGCGAGCGCGCGGCTCGAGTCACGCTGCCTTCCTACTCAAATCCTCCGAGCCCTCCTCTGCCTTCCGGGGAAAGTTCAAACATCTCAGCTGGGCAGACAACGTCTTTCCGCATTTGGCCGTAACCTTTCTAACCTGATCTCCTTGGCTCGACCCTTTATTATGAAACAGATCATGTACTTTCATACCTCTGTGGAGTTTGCTCTGCCCTTCAACCTCCTACAGAATGCCAGTTTATCTTTTCTGACAGAGTTGATTCTACCATTTATTGGTCAGACCTGTCAAGGCATTCTTAACTTCCTTCCTCTCCACGCACACAACATCTTATGCATCCTTTATTCTTGCTTGTAACAGAATTAAAGTGTAATTCTTTATCAGTCTCCCCCTGGCCCCCCGCTGTTCATTCATTCAGGGCAGGGATTGTGTCTCACTTATTTTCAGTTTCTAGAGCTTGTCTAAAATAAGGTAGGTATTTGATATATTTTTGATGAATGAATGAAGTCAAACCTACCATTTCTTTCATATTAGGATCTATTTTTTTTCACAGATTGCTATTCTAGATAAGAAATAAAGCAGGGAACCTGTTCTATCAAGTCTTATAATAAAACCATAAAGTATCGATAAAGATATTGACAATTAGAACAATGGAACATATAGAGATTCCAGAAACAGACACAACCACAAGCCTGAGCTATGACATTTTGGCCATTGTTGTCAGTGAGGAAAGAATGGGCTTTTCATTTATTAATGGTGCTGGAGCAGTTGATTATCCATACGGGAAAATGAAATTGGGTGCCTATCTCTCACCATATACAGCATGTAACTCCAGATGAGCTGAAGATTTAAATGTGGAAAGCACAACTATGAGTATGAGACTTTAAAAAGAAAATATAGAAAAATATCTTTATGACCTCAAGATTAAGAGGAATTTTTTAAAGAATAAAAACCCAAAAACCTAAAGGAAAAAACCTGAAATATACTTTATGAAACTTGAGAAAGTCTGTTTGTGGAACAGAAGCAGAAAGTGAAAAGACAAACCATGAACTTGGGGAAGATATTTTTGACTACAATATGCCATTTAGCACACCACTCTTAAACATGCACGGGCCGAAAGGATATACAGGCTTTGAGGCAAAGCATTAAATGTGAAAGACAATGATCAATGTAACAAAGAGGAGAGTGAAACAACTTGGAGCATGCAGAGAATATGTCAGAGAAAGAAAACTCTGAAATCCTCAAGTATGTGAAGAATTGTATCTTTTAAATTAGAACAGAATGCTAAAAGAAAAGAGAAATATTCTAAGACAAAAAGAGCTCCTGGGAAAAGTAATAGCTTAATGAAAGAAATGAAAAAAACTCAACTGAGGGATAGATAAGAAAATAAAGTGAAGAAATTTCCCAGAAAATAGAGAAAATGACACAGGGATACAATATAGGAGAGGGAAAAAAGTAAGAAAACAAAATAGACTAGGAGATCCAATATCTGAGTAATGATAAGGAGTTGTTAGAAAAACTGGACAGGAAAAAACTATTAAAGACATAGTTGAAGAAAAATTATTCAGAACTGAAGAACATGATTGAAAGTCTCTAAATACCCAGCAGAATGGATAAAAACTGTCTCTCTATATTAAAATGACACCTTGTCATGAAATTTCAGACCATTTGCAACAAAGGGTAGATCTTACAAAGATACAGAGAGAAAAATACAGCTTTCATACAAGAATCAAGACACAAAAAGGCTTTGGACTTTTCAATAGCAAGAGTAGGTGGAAGTAGATGTTTACAAAATTCCAAAGGAAGGTGATTTCCAACATAGAGTCTATAACCGGTCAATATAAAGACACTTTTAGACAGTCATATATCAAAAATTTATCATCCACTCATCCTTTCTTAGAAAGCTACTGGCAAATGTGCTCCACCAAAACCAGGGTGTAAACTAAGAGAAAGGAAGACTTGGAATCCAGGAAACAGGAAATCCACTGCAAGAGAGAAGCAAGGGAGTGCCTAGAATGACAGACCCTAGAATGAAGTCCCTAATGACAGCTATTGACCATCCAGGTTGGAACAAGTCAGAAGATTTCTTCAAGAAGGTGAAATTAATTATTATGCTTGAACCTTTTGAAAGGAGATTTACACAACTGGAAGAAGTTTGGGAGTTAAATTAATGATGGGCACATGGAAAATTAAATAAATGAGTAAAAAGTAAGTTAATTATTAATTCTAGGAAAAGCCCAACATTGTGTATAAAATAAAAAGTAATCATAGTGTATCACATGGCTAGACCATGAATAGTATTCACACAGTCAAAATTATATAAACTCTAATTATCTAACAAAATATGATGTAAGCAATTGGGAAGATGTGGGATATGGGGACTGTGTCTGTATGTGTAACAAGATGTATATCAAAGATGTAGCCCTGGTCAGTGTGGCACAGTTGGTTGGTTGAGTGTTGTCCCATGCACCAAAAGGGTGCAAGTTCGATTCCCAGTAAGGGCATATGTGGGGGTTGAGGGCTCAATCCCCAGTTGTGGGGGTGGGGGGGTGGGGGGGCGCATGCAGGAGGCAGCGGATCAATATTTCTCTCCCACAATGATGTTTCTTGTTTCTCTCTCTCCCCATCTTCCTCTCTCTCAAAAAAAATCAATAAAAACATTTAAAAAAAGAGGTAAGTTCTCATATGCCAAAGTGGGAATAAAGTAGGTATTTTATAAAACCAAAAAACCCCCACAACAATTAGTAACAATATAAGCATATTATTTTAAGATATAAAGGTAAATATTTTAAAAATTTACTTAAGAAGTTGAAAGCAATTGCCTCTAGGAAGAAGGAAATTTGTAGTGGGTATTGGAGAGGGAACTGATTTTTTTAATATTACTTAATTGCAGTATTATTTACCTCTTTATGTGTTTGTGTAACTTGAATAAAAATAAAAACTAAATTAAAAAATAAGTAACAAAATAATATATACTGTATGGTATGTTTTAGGGATGCATATGTGGAAAACCATAAAGGACATGATAAAATAAATGGCAAAGTGGATAGAATTTTAAACAACAACAACAAACCAAAACCATCAGGATAGCAATTAGCTGGAGTGGAAAGACAAGGAATTTTCAGACAACCTCCACAGTGCTAGGCATGTTCTATTTCTTCCGTTGAGTAATGGGTTTATGGATTTCTTTTTATGATTCTGTTAAGCATATAAAAATTATATATACATGTTAATGTATAAAAGCAGAACATATTCCTTTTGCATAATGCATTAATAAAAAAGTACACAATATTGATTTCCTTTTTATCTGGAGCTTGATTTCAGCCCTTCGCAGTAAATTCAGAAAGTCCACAGAGATGACCATCACATGTAGAAAGCATCATGATCTATTACCATTCAGTTGACATCAAGAACTTAACTCTATAGGAATTTTCTATATTGCAATTAACAGAATTGAACAAAAAATAATTTTCAACTTGTCTCCCTTTGAACTAACTAAAGACTGCCACTATTTATGCTTATGTTTTCTGTCTTTATTTGGGTTCTACTTGAGATTAATTGTGACCAGTCCCACACCTTCACCTAACTGATTTTATGTTAACCTAAGCGACCCCAGTACCCATTAGTACCGAGTGCCATTTGCAGTTATATTACCTCCTTGACTCCTCATGCCGAACTCGTCTGTAATAACAATGACATAGACTGTTAGGAGAAATTCATCTCACACAGCACTGCTGGAAAACACCTCTGAGGTTTCCCCAAGTGATATAAAACACTCCAAAAGTTATAGCAAGAGAACATCCAATCTCTCCAAATAGCTCCAGTTGTCAGGAGCTTTATTTTTAATACCAATGGGTGGAAAGTAATGTACTTTTATCCAACTTTCAAACTGTGCTTACCGGTCCTCATTTGCACAGCCTGAGAGATATTTATTTGGGATGACACTGAGTTGAGCTCTCAGCATTTCTGATGTACACCTTTTCTTTGGATAGGACATCTCTGACACAGCAAGAAGCAAACATACGCATTTGACATGTGCTGACTGTCCTCGTGGCAGTGCTTTTATTGATACAGGGCAAAGCTATGGCCAAAGCTAGTTAGACTGCACCTTTGCCTTTCATATTTTAATATGAAAAAATAAAAACAAGTTTTCAAGCCATATTCAATACTCCCAGCCCAACAAATATTTATTGACTGTATCTTTGACATGAATAGCTCTCCTAAGTTATTATCCTATTGCTGACACAGGAGTGGGGGAGGGCCAGCCCAAATGGCTCTGAGACTAAGAATGCTCTTGTCACCATCTATTAGATCTCTTTGCTAGACAGCTCTGGCCAGGCACCTTTTTTCTTTCCTTCTCGCTCTCTCTTCTTAAAACTGAGAGCTCCTTTACCCCCCTCATACTGAACGAAAGGCAGGAGGGGAAGAACAATCATTTAGCTGAAGGTCAGCCGGGGCGCCCTGCTAATGGCTCTCTCCTGCCATCACCGGTTGCCTGAGAATAGGAAATAAGCCCAAATCTATAGTTGTGATCAGGGAGCAAAAGCTATAATGCTGGTGAGTGAGCACACGCTCCTTCCTGCCTTTTTCCCTTTGAAGATACAGACACTTACTACGTTTAACGTTTAACTGACACACTGCAGAGCAAAACCTTCTTCGGAGCTCGTAGGGTGAGGGATGCTGGTCAGCTCTGGAGGAAGAAGCCAGGCCTCTGCGGCCTCCCGCCGCCCCGCAGCCTCCCGCCCGCCCCGCAGCCTCCTGCCATGGCCCTCCCTGGCCTGTCCCGACTCAGGGCGACACTCACAACTCTGGGTGACATGTGAGATCTGACAGGGCGGCGCACAAAGTGGACACGCCGGAGCAGCCTGTGACTCCCTGTCTTCTGTGCTTTTGACAATGACCAGAGGCTCCCTGGTTCTAGAACAGCAGGGTCAGGGAGGGGGGGAGAGAAAAAGCAACCCTGAGCCACCCATCGGGCCCGGAACCTGGCATCTGTCTGCCCCACGTGTGTCCTTCCACACAGGACATGAGCAGAGTGACCCAGCAGCACCAGCAGAAGCTAAGCCAGTGCCAGTGTCCCTGGGATGTCACAGTTAGACTTCCACAGGTGCCACCCACCTTCAGGAGCACCCAGGAAATGAGTCAGGGGAATAACAGTGAGAAAAAACACCCTCCACCTTACAAAATGCTTACCCACGGGGACCCTGGCCTGGTAACTGCCTTTTACCTCCGGGGCACAGCAGATCACTGTCCTCGTTTTAAGAATGAAGAAACAGATTGGGAGAAGTCAAGGTCATGTCGGAGGTTCTGTGAAGGTCAGAGCTAGGAGCTGACTCAGCTCCTGTCCCGTCTTGGAAGATGGGAAGTTTCCAGCACAACTTTTTATACTTAATACTTGAAAATATTAGCTCTTTTTTAGGATATTAATTCCCCCCCCCCCTTTTTTTACTAACACTACACAGTCACTGTGGTAGGTAATAAATTCTTGGAGCTGCCAAGAAAAAATCCATTATGATGATTATAACCATCTACAAAACACTTTGAGTTTTTGTGCTTCCACAGGGTTCTGCGAGTAGAAGGCAGTTTAAATCTAAATTTATCATTTACTTTTTAGGAAGTATTTGGTTCATAACTTAGCCTTGTACCCTTTCCTCTTCGTTTACTAAATAAAATTAATCAAGTTTACCTGACTTGAAAATTTCACAGGAACAAATTGCTAAGCATAATTGTACTTTGACTTTAATATAAAAAGTGAAAGACCATAAAATTTCCTTCAATTTAAAATGCAGATACAATACAAAAATATAATAACATATATTAGGCCTAGTTAGGGAACAATATATTCAATGAGATAAATACTGACAATTATAGAGATACTTAATTTGGAAAGGTTACTCAATTTTTTTGTAGCCCAGCAGTAACAGATTATGAAATGGCATCATTAAGTCCAATATTCAACCTAATGTTTGCACCTACCACAGTGTCTGGCCCAAATAAAGTACTCAATCAATAGATGTTCCCTGAATAACTGTGCTGTTTCAAAAAAATAAACCCATCTATTTTATTAATAATTTCAAAATAACCTAAAATGGATTTTCAAGAGCTTTAGCAAAATAAAAAATGTACATTTAGAATATATCTTTGGACCTATGAACTATGAAGTGCAAGGTATTCATGCCACCCAAATGATAAATAATTGGATGTATAGAGTCTTTGGCAGCATGATTTTAATATTAGAAAAAAATTAGTCTCTCTTCAGGCTTTATTCTTATGCAGCATTCCCTCACTTTGTTTTTTTCCTACTCCCACAGCTCACTGCTTTTTCAGTGCAATCTTTTAGAAAACCAGCAAACAACGCTCTTGGTGTAAAAAGCAATGGCTCCATTGCACCCCCTGGTGTTGTGTTTGTTTTATCATAAAATTCTGAATGTCCCAAATTCTCCATTTTGCTTTGAAACACTGAGTTGACTATTAACAGGACCATATTAATATGATATAAATAAAAAATAAACAATACCAAATGCAGAGAGTACCTTAACCCCTTTCTTTCATTACCAAGTCAATCCCAGCCCATTCATAAGACTCCAGAAGTTTTTTTTTTTTTTAAGTATTGAGCAGTTATTCTGACCACTGAAAAGGTGGCATATGGCACAGTGCCCACTCACCATGTTTCTAGACTCAGAATTAAGTCATGCTATGGACCTCTGAGTGGCCTGAACATGTGTCACTTCATAGTTCATAGGTCCACAGAACATGGGGTTTTTAAGGGTTACCCTAAAATTTACTTTACCTCAGGGCCTAAGACAGAATCACACATAATTTCATTAGATCCAAGACATTCTTTCTCGTAGACACCAGGCCAGCCCACAAATATCACAAACTGTATAAAATACGTTCATTTTTATTCCAGTGTGGTATCCCATATTACAGGCTATTTCGCAACGTTAGGTTTGTTGTTCCCAGTAGTGGTATTATCCAGCTGATAATCTGATTTTCCTTTTGTTCTCACAGCCCCAAACGGACTACAAATACAATATGATCAGCCCCCAACGCATGAGTGAGCAGTGTTCAAAAAATTTATATGTGTGTCTGGAACTGGAGATGAATTTTTTCTACAGAAACAATTTTTTAAAAAATAAGGCCATCCCTTAAAATCAGTTTAACCCATATTGAACTGGGACTATTTTATTAACAGCATTGTTTCTACTATACTTAGGTCTCCACTGATGAAACCACTTCTCTGGGAAAGTAAATTCTCAGGTCTGCCTTAGGACCAGTGGAGATGCACCAGGAGACCTGCCCAGCTGCTGGGGCTGCGAGGGGTCTGGCTGGGGTGACGGGGCAGGCACCCTTGGGGGCAGGTGTGTGCATGGAGTGAGGAGACACAGGGAGAATATATGTCCTTTCCCCACATCACTACCCGCCCCTGTCCTTTCTATGTGAAGAATTCTCAGTATTACATGACTTTTTATTTAGGAGCACATAAAGATTTCAGCTGAAAGATACTATGGCATCTATAGTGCTGTCAGTGACTCTCCCTTGGCGTGTAGTAAAACAGGGATTATGGAATGTATAACAAAGTACGTGCTCACCCACTCACTCATCAGTAGACGTTTATTGATCCCTGTGATATTCTAGAGACTCTGCCAAGTGCTGGGGATACAGAGATAAGTGAGACACAGCCCTTGCCCAAGGGGCTCACATTCTAATCAGGAGCTGTAGAGATCTAAATAGATGCTATTATATACTACAATAAACATGATATATTATTCAAGGAAGCACAGTTTATAATTTCAAGGGGTCTGAGAATATAGCTGGGGATACATAATAAACAGAAATAGAAATTAAATCAGAATCAAGAGCATACTATTCAAGATGTCACAATGGAAACTAGAAACAAGAGCAAATGAATGGTGTCCACCATCCCTTGACCATGGAAGCCTTGGTTCCACGGATACCCCCTCACATCTCTCAGAACCCAGCCAGGACATGGAACACAATTCGAGGATATTCTGGTGTAGAAAATAAGTGGTATACATTCAAGAGAGGGAGAAGCTTTTAGTTAAGTCATGCTAAGTTAGCACGAGTGCTTATCTTTGCTCCCTGTCTAGATATCTCTAAAAATGTAATAAAGGTGACAACAAAAATGCTATACATACGTAAGGGCCAAGAAAGATTGAAAGAGTAGAGAAGAGACATTTAAATTTATGGACATGAACAGTTGAAGACGGGTGACCGTGGACAGCTGATCGCAGGTGGTTAGAGAGTCAGCAGAGAGAAGCCACCCAGACTCAGAGCCACCAGCACAGTGCCAAGAAGACACCATGTGTTTTGTACCATAGAACCGCAGAAAGACTCAGCAACTAGAGGCAACAGGTACCTGCTGGAGGTACCTGGAGCTGACACTGAGGTGCAGTTGGGCCCCCAGACCCCCTCCTCCAGCTTGTGAACCAGGCATCTCCCCTCAACCTCGCAGCAGCTGGCTCACTGTCCAGAGAGGGTGAAGGGCGAAGCTCCCGGCCCATGTGCTCTTCAGGTCCCTCCTCCTGCCTCTGGGCTCCAAGCAGGAGAGGTCCGGCGATTCTTTTCTGGGGAAGCTGATGAGCAAAGAGGTGTGTGTGTGGGGGGGCGCCTGATTAATATGCGAGGTCCGCCAAAGCAGTTTTCTAGGCCCCTGGACAGACGCAGGCTTCCCATATCATGGAAAATATCACGAAGAGGTGGTGGTCAGAACTACAGCCCTTCGCTCCTGGACATGAATGAGCGGGCAAGAATCATGGGACAGGAAACCCCAACGCATGAAGAATAAAACTCCAAGGAAAGAGATTAATTCAGGGAGCAGAACATACTCCTGAAAGACTATCATTAATGTCCTTATGAAGTTAGGAGAAGAAAGCATCCATTGGGAAAAAGAAAAAGAAACGTGGGGGAGAAGCAGAAAAGGGGAATTCAGAGAGAGAGAAAGAGCTCCTAGAAGTCCAAAAGGCAGTTAAAGCTGTATTAATACATTTTTAAAAAAACTTTTATAAAGAAGTTTGAAGATAAAGTTTAGTATATCTTTGAGATAGTAAAACACAAAAAGCCAAAGAGATGGAAAGCAGGGGAGAAGAGATAAAAAAACTGGAATTCCACACGTTAAATATAATCCTATAACTACCTGACAGAGGAGGGGAAATTTACCCAATACATAATATACAAAAACTTCCAAAAATTTACGAAGAAGAGAAATTTACATGTTGAAAGGGCCTACAATGTGCCCAGAACAATAAATACCAAAGATCTATACTGAGGCATATCATAAAAAATTAAGGTTACAGGGAACTTCCTAAAACTTTTGAGAGAAAGGAGAGAAAAACCACGTTATCACATACAAGGAATTGGGTGTCATAAGGGCCTTGAACAACAGTATCACTTGAAAGCTTAAGGCAATAGAGCAAAGACTTCAATAATTCTTAGAGAAAATAATTTGCCATCTAGAATCCAGTACTGATCCAAACTATCAAGGCTGACAATCAAAATGTCATATTCAGACAGAAAAGTCACACAAAATGTACCCCCTTGTAACCATTCTCAGGAAGCTACTGGAGGTTGTGTTCTACCAAAATGAAAGAGTAATTCAGTAAGAGAAAGATACAGGGTCCAAGAAACAGGGGATCTAACAGAGGAGAGAAAGGAAGGGAGTTCCCAGAAGGATGGTGATGGTAACTTCCAGAGCAAACATCATGAATTCCAGGAGCAACGCTCCCAAAACAAAAAGTGGGAGTTAGGTTACTATCTGCTGGTTTGACAACATCAGAAAGAATTTTTATAGTTCTTTTGGAAAAGTTAGAACGGAATGAGTGGTGAGTACAAAGAAAACTAAGCAAACAAACAGGCAAAATTAAGAGACCAAGGCAATTATTAACTTCAAAGAAAACAAAACACTGAGCAAGGCAGGTAGTAATATTAAGCACATGGCCCAGCTGTGAACAGTGCTTACATGATTATTATGATGTACTAATATAACATTGATATCAATAAAAACTGTAATTGAAACTTCATTCGTTAGAAGTACTGTGGAGAGAAGTGTGTGTGAGGGTGGGGCAAGAAGGCTACAACTGGGTAAAAGGAAGTCAAAAAATAAATGTCTGTAATTAAAAAATAAAGATATATCCAGTTAATTATGTTATGTACTTATATGGGGTAAATGCCTAAAGGAGTTGGGGTGGTGAAGGGGAATGACAGCTGGAAACACTTGTTTTTCTTTGTTTAAAATATGGATCTATTTAAACTATCCACATGCATTGCTTTGTTAAATACAAAAATTGAATGAAAAAAGGGACTTTGTTAGCAATGGGAAATATGCTTATGGTATAAAGTACACACAAAAATTGTATCAATTCTAGGAATACTAACTACATGAAAGGAACCTTTAATCATAAAAATAATTGGTTTTAAACTATAGTGGCATTTAAAATAGGCAATCTGGTGCCATCGGCAAGGAGCCGTCACTCTGAAACTATTGTAAGTTAACAAGGGTCACTTTGAAGGAAGGTTTTCGTATCACCCTTTGATTATCAAATGTTGACAAGAGAATCACATTATGTTTGCATTTTATTAGTAATTCATAATGCAAATGTTAAATGTTATGAATTTAAAAAGTAGGATACTACAATCTTTGCTTATTGTCAATTTTTTTTATTGGCAATTTTGACAAAAATAAATAAATTCCAAAGTTCCCCCAGATGTGTTGATTTTATAGTAGAAGAAAGTAATTAAGATGATTAAAATAAACGGACATTTTTGTTATTTTCATTTTCAAACGTTCTGATGCCTCTGCTCTTTTTGATTCTATCTTCAGAACAGCAAGTAGGTCAATTTAGCACTTGGCTGACCATCCATCTAAATGTTTCCATTTTAAAGAGCAGATAAAAGAGACATAGGAAGGTTGCCTGCCAGAGTCTCCCAGTGACAGGGATGAGATTAAACAATGGTTTGTAGGTGGAGATTAACTGCAATTTCAGACAAAAACTCAGAGGTTCAGCTAACTTCAATTAAATTTGACAAAAGGCCCAATTTTCCAAAAAATAAAATAGAAATATACTTTCTTTTTATTCTGAAACTACAATTTTTAGGACAGCAGCAGCAAAGTTTCTTTTTCTTTCTTTTTTTTCTTTTTTTTTATCAGAAAGAAAATGGGCGGGGGGCAAACATTAAATTTCTAGGAAGGTAACAAGCTTCGAAGACCACAGTTTTAAAATAATTATAATGGTAAGTACTTCTGTATTAAACTATATTTATGTAGAAGACTAAAGCATTAGACTATGGTGAATCTCCTAACTTTTATATTGATGTCCTACATCCACGTATTAAATCTAAAATTTAACCATTGTTACGTTAAAATTTATCTCTGGTAATAGAATAATACATGCTGAGTCTTGAATATTGGAAAAATGTAGAAACTAGAAAATAAAAGAAAAGTTAGCTACAATCCTACCATTCAGAGACAATCACTGTTGAAATATTGATATATATATTATCTGTCTTTATAAATATATAAGTGAAAAAATATATTTATTTAATTTATTTTTACTGTTGAAAGTATTACAGATGTCCCCCCTTTTCCCCCATGGATCCCCTCCACCCCACATCTGCTCCCTCAGGCCTTCCCCACACTATTGTCTGTGTCTATGGGTTATGTATATAAGTTCTTTTATTCATCTCTCCCCACGCACTCCTTCCCTCTGAGATATTTATTTGTTTCTAAGTTGGACTAATACTATACATCCTTTTAATCTTTATTTTCATGTACTATGTCAAAAACTCTCTATATCACTAAATAATTTTCTAAAACATGATTTTTATTTTCTCTAAAATTTTTGAAGACAGTTCTGAGTTTACCAAACACTATAGCTCACTATGAAAATAGTCTAACCTTTATTTTTTTCTAATTGACTTTTAAAATATACTTCAAACATTAAATAATTACACATGCTAAATAGTTCCAACCCTGACAGAGAAGAGCTTATTTCTATATAGACTGCTATTTGTACAATTATGAGCTAGGTATTATGGGATCTACATATTTTGTTACCTATTCTTTGTTTCATTAAAACAAGCAAAAAAAATTACAGCAACTTTTCTCATCTCCTGGAAAAAAAAAAAAAGATACAATTCATGATCCTGAGTGACTGTATTCTCAATGTATCTTGACCATTACCAGAGGCTTTTTTTAAAGAACGAATTTGTCAATGTGTTCTACTCCCAAAGTAGCATAAGTTTCAACTCTCTGGTTTCGATCAGTGATGTGCCCATTCTTCTAGTGTAAAGACTGGGTTCCCCAGGAAGCAGCCTCTGAGATAGAAATCAGCGAGCTGGAGACTCCTTAGGGCTTCGCTGCGATCAGCACTGATGGAAGGGAGGGAAAAGGAAGCAGCAGTGGGCAGGGTGAGAAGCTAAGCTACGATGCGGCCTCAACGGAAAAAGCCTCGGCCAGCCCACAGGATGTTCTGAAAGTGGGGTGAACCCCTCCAAGTTGTGACTAGTTGGGGGCAGATGAGATGGGTCTTTAATTCACCCTACCAATCACTGGATGCAGCTGCTCAGAAGGGGATGCCACCTTGTGTTAGTGGCTCTCCTCAGCTGCGACAATGCCCAACAAGACTTGACAGCTGGTGGCTGCCTGCCAGAACTCCACCGAGCTGGAGCAGGGACTCTTCCCTCCTGAGACGGTGCCCCATGCAGTCTCATCACCTCACGCCCGAGTTACTCCAGCAGCTCCCTGCATGGGCTTTGGGTCTCATGTTTCTCCGATCTCTTACATTTCCCATACCACTCACAGACCAGTAATGCTCTTGAACCTTGCCTTTATCATATTATTTTCTATTTAAAGAATGTGTACTTCTTCACTATTTCATCATATTATGAATTTCAGTTTCCTTTGTTTGGCTCTCAGGATCCTCAAAATAATCATTCTGAGCCAAGCTTACACTACACAAATACACTGCCCATTGCTCTCCAAGCCAGTCATCACTCAGAGTAGTCACCGATCCTGCCCACACCATGCCCTTTCTGGAATGTTCTCAGCCCCCAGCCATGCCTGTCTACTCTGCTTGCCCTTTAAAACTCAGTCTTACCCTTCTCAGTAACTCCTCTGTACTTTCTGCCCTTATCTATTTATTGTGTTTTTGGTTCCTGTTTTACTAACTATGTACACAAAGGATAACATTTAATTTTTCAAGAATAGTTTCCAGTGTGACAGTTTGGGGTCCCCTTCCAGAACATGAAACCGTTGAAGCAAGAATTATTTCTTATACCTCTTTGCGTCCTTGGAGTGCTGGCCCCATACGAAGCCTTTGGAGCCCTGACTGATTGGTGGTCATTGTCACTAGCCCTCCTAAGCAACTTCAGAAGGGATCCACATCTCCCTTCGTGTGGTCGCGCACAATCGATAAGCTTCTCTTTCTTAGATGCTCAGCACGTAGAAGGACACATTTTGTTCACTGTCACTCCCACAGTAGCATATGGTTAATGTGTATTAAAGTCACTTGGGTTCAAAGAGCAGCCCCACCATTTCCTAGCCATGTGACCATTAACATATTGCTTAATCTCTCCCAGCCTCAGTTTCACATCCATAAATCGTTGATAATAATTCTGGTATCTATGTACCCCATAGTTTTATTGTGAGGGATAAGTGAGAAAATGCATTTAAATTATTTATCATGATGCCTGTAGTAAGGATTCAATACTCTGCTCACAGGTGACGAAACCCCCTGCCTTTGTAACTACACCCAATGCCAATGGTGGTATCTTCAGTGGGACTGGCTATTGTAGAACCTCCTCCCAGCCACTTGCAAGGCTGAAAGTACAAATAAATCCTGGATGAAGGTGCTCTTTAGAGAGGTAGGTGAGCACATGGGAACTCAGCTTGATGATGAGAGGGCAGCATGCGCAGAATCTCATTTTACTTCTGAAACACTGACAATGGCCACACCATGTATAACAACAGAGCTCTGAGCCACAGTTCCAGGTAACCAACTCATTACCTACAGTAACCAGCCCAGAGGCCAGCGTGCTATGTCAGGCTTACAGGAAGCCAGACCACTATCTCTAACAACAATCCAGGAAACCAAACAATCGCCCTTGTAAAAATTGGCTCAAAATGGCCAGGACTTGATGAATAACTGACAGCTTCCCTAATTATTGTCTTGGCTTCCAATTTAGGATCAACCAGACAGAGCCAAACACATGCTTCTGAATAAGCATATAGGCTGCTCTGCTTCTAGTTAGTGAGCCTACAGCTTCCCTGTGCCCACAGCCTCCAGCAGGGCACACCTGAAGTCTCCCCACCCCTGGCTTTATTCCACTATGAATATTTCCCCCCTTTCTGTCTGCCTTTGAGTTTTTCAAAATGCAAGTGATGGTGGCTGACTCCCTTGCTATAGCAAGCTCTGAATAAGTAGACTTTGCTTTTCTCATTTGGTTGATCTTCATTTGTTTCCACAATGGGATTATTATTATTATTTTAATCCTCATCTGAGGATATTTTTTCCATTGCTTTTCAGAAAGTGGAAGGGAGAGAGAGAGAAGAGAGAAACATCAACATGAGAGAGACACATCGACTGGTTGCCTCCCAAATGTGCCCCGACCAGGGCAGAGGATTGAGCCTACAACCGAGGTACGTGCCCTTGGCCAGAATCGAACCCGGGACCCTTCAGTCCGCAGGCCAAGGCCCTAATCGCTGAGCAAAACCAGCCAGGGCACAATGGGCTTATTTAAAAAAGGGGCCCAAACGTCTGTCATGGGGTTGTAATCTGAACCAATTTCCAGATTAGAGAGGAACACCGCCTCTACTGTGCTGCCTACTCTGAATATATCCATGCAGGTTCATTCAATTTTTAAAGAGGAGATTGATCAGCAATTTTCACAAGATAAGTAATACTATCTGACTCCATTATAAGACCTCAAAAGTGCTGTGTCTGTGGGATCATCCATTAAGCTTTTAACACCTCTGAATCAGAAAGTGTGAAATTGATAGTTCATTTCTCTATGCAACTCTAACTCAGGCTTAAATAACAATTTCTTAACAAAGATAGTCTGACTTTAGAAATAATGAAAAACTGCTTTTCCTTTTTTTACATTTGCAAATAGTCACATATCCATAGTAAAAATTAATCCAGTTAGCTCAGGCCTTTTCCTCATACAGGGTGGTCCCCCAAAATGTATACCCACTTTAACAGTGCATTGCTATTACACTTTGAAAGTGAAATGTATTTTAATAAACACTGCCTTTATAATCATTCAAAGTGTGTATACATTTTTGGGGATACCCTGGAGTTTCTGATATATGCACAAAATTCACTCCAGCCTTCTGCAATGTGTTTCTTTGTTATATGCCAGAAAACCTTGCAAGCAAACAAGACAAAAACCCCAGTAATTTGTAATTGGACAAAAAAAATCAGACGTACAGAGTGACTAATCACAGAACCAAAAAAGACCTGTGAGAGATGAGATTCTCGTAATCATTTGCCGAAGGAATGGCAGAATGAACTTAAGGACACGTGGGCCAGGTATCTGTGCTCTCAAGGTAGAGCCGGATGGAGTGACTCACGTGTGCTCTTCAGCCTCACTCTCCACACCTCTCCCCAGCGCCACGCACCACGCTTAGGGGAAAAGGCCCTTTGTGAGGAAACCTGAGGACCTGACAGGACAAAACGGGCTACATAGTGAAGGGCAGTCACGGATACACCTAAGGAGGGGGGCCGGGGCGGTCAAACTGGACGACAGCTCCCTTTAGACAGTTGTGAATGCCTTCCTCTGACACCTATTTTGAAAATTTTAAATTCATTTAAAATTTATTTTTAATAAATTCTTAATTTATTTTTAATTTAAATTTAATTTTTAAATACTTTTTTAAATGAAAAATTTTCGAGTGTGGTTTAAGATGAATGAGACCTTGACCTTCCCAGGTAGGCCCATCACTTAGCTTTTCTTCAAAACATTTTCTATACCATAGGATTCCGGCTATATATGCAATTAGACTATTTTACTTATACCTCACTGGAAAGGGTTTGAAATTATAAAAAGACTATGAAGCAATGAAACTAATCTAGCTTGATCTGGGGAGTGGCCGGCACCCTGCCCCTGCCTCTTGGAACCTGGGCACCAAGGCGGGGGACCTGGGATCCTCCCAGTATGACAGCGTGGGGTCTGGGGTGATAGCTTTGAAGAAAGCCTGGATTAAGTCACTTTTAAAAATAAAAAAACCTGATACTAATATAATGTTATATGTCAATTATATCTAAATAAAAAATAGACTTAAAAAATAATAGAAGCAATGGCTGCTCCAAACCCTGTGGAGAAGGCCCGAGATAAGCAGAAGTTTCCTAAAGGAAACTTACCTGGGATTTCCCTGTAGCCCTGACTGGGTAGGGGGTGGGGGTTGGGAGAGTAGGGCTGGGAAGGCTCTGATGACTCTACTTCGGGACCCTTTAGCTTCTCCAGAGATGGGGCCATAAAGACACGGACATGTAGGGCACCCTCTTGGGCTATGGGGGCTGTGGGAGGGTGACAAGGGCCCTTCCCCACTCGGTGAGAGCAGCAGCCAGGTTGAGGTGGGTCTGTGGCTGCTCTGATGGCTGCTGAGGAGAGCACTGGGTTACCAGGACACCCATCTAGAGTGTGCGTCCATGACTTCACTCAATGAGACCTCAGCTTTAAGGCTCTTGTGACAGTCACTGAAACCAAGATTGCCTCCCATCTCCCCAACCTGGTTTTTTTGCAAAGACAAGTAGGGGCCATTATTGATTGTCAAATGATACGAGGAATTCTACAACCTGTTTACAAAAACTGCCAAAACCTTTCTGAATTTAAAGACCTTGTTCATGCAGTACAAAAAGTGGTTTAAATACCTTTTAATTTTTGCTCCCATTTGATTCTGCAATCTATTCCTCATATGATCTTATAAAGCAGCCTCCAAAAGCTTAGTTCATTACTCACAATAGCCAAAAGGTACACACAACCTAAATTTCCATTGACGGGTGGATGGATAAACAAATTGTGCTATATCCATATGGTGGAATACTACTCAGCCATAAAAAGGAGTGAACTACTGATACATGCTACACGGTGGATAAACCTTGAAAATACTATGCTAAGTAAAAGCAGCCAGACACTGAAGTCACGTACTATATGATTCCATTTGTATACAATATCCAGAATCAGTCCACAGGGACAGACATAGGTTGGTAGCTCCTGGGGGCCGGAGGAGCAGAGACCCGGAGTAACTGCAAAGATAAATGGGGTTTATCTTAGGGGGGTGATAATGTTTTGGAACTAAATAGAAATTGTGATTACACACCACTGAGGATGTACGGAATGCCACCGAATTGTTCAGTTTAAAATGGTTACCTTTATGTTATGTGAATAAGAAAATAAAAATAAGAATAAAGGGGGAAAACACTAAAAAAGAGAATAAAGGGGAAAGGAATAAGCTATATGAAGAAGGGCAGAGCAGTTCCTTCTCAGTAGCTGTGAGTAAATAGAGACCTCCAGTCTCTCATTCATTCATTCATTCATTCATTCATTCATTCATTCATGTTTATCAAGCTTCACTTTAAAAAAAATTCTCCAAACTCAATAAAGTATTCTCGCCACATGTCTAATTGTTCTCGCAGTAAACAGGTGAATGAACCTGCCCATACTTTTCGCTCTCTTTCTCTTTTGATAACCCTGTTCTCTCCTGCCACATACCACACACACACACACACACACACACACATGCATGCACACCCCTTAGCCACAAAAATACTCACCCCATTGTTCTGACAAGTACCAAGTGCTGAGACCTCTGGTTGCAACTCTACTATTTCCGGAAGCATCCCCAACATCTCTCCTGTGACAGTTAATGTACCACCATCAAGGCCCAGCTGGCTAGAGCCAGGAGCTCTGGACCGCACATCCAAGGCCCTGCAACCCAAGCCTGCCTCCTTCCCTAGATCATCAGGTCTCACTGGCTTTGGGCAAACAGGAGCTGTGAGGTACTCACTTCCTCACCCTCCTTAAAAGCAAACTTCTGAAATGCCACATTCTATTATCCTGAAACACAAATGGGACACGAATAGCTACCAACTGTAAAAAAAAGACAAATAAGAATCTTCAAAGAGTAGGCTACATAAATGCAAGCCTTCCTTTGCTAAGTCAGATGAAAATCATGTTTGAGTGGAAAGGCACAATTTCATGTCACTGGGTTTAGTAATGAAGTGATAGAAACCTAAAAATCTTGCTTCCTTTATTTCTATTGTATTTACATGGGGATAAATGTCTGTGAATTCTATTTTATTGCAGTTTCCATTCTAAGGCCTCATACATTATTTATTTTTATTTGGGTTGTATCATTTCCTAGAATTTTACTTCAACGTGCTTGCCAGTGATGTTAACTTTTATTTGAAAGGGCAGCATGCGCAGAATCTCATTTTACTTATAAAACACGAGCGACCGGCGATACTAACCCTTCTATTCTGAACTGGTTGTAAAAGAGCAGGTTGGGTTCTGACTTCAGGCCTGGCTCTGCTTTTCCCATCTCAGCTTTATGTCTGTGCGATTTGTGAATTGTAAACAACAATCATTTTTTAATGTTCTTAGGGAAACGCTTTGGCTGCATTTCAAGCCTTTTAAGTATTCTCCTCATAATGTTATCTGTAATTAAGCTTTAGATAATTAACATTTCCCTCAAAATCAGTATCTAGCTTTCCCTCTTGTTTGTCACAGAACATTAAATTACACTCAGCACTGCTTCCTGTGTCCTCTTCCCCGATCCTGAAGGTCAACCAAGTTTAAAAATTTTTTTGCATGTAAATAGTGAGTGGAGCATAGGCCAACACTACTCAGCTGAGTAGTTAATACCAGGGTTTGAGGCTAGGGAAGAGATTGCTTTTATGTGGTTTTCATGTTATACTATTCCTTCTGCATGCAAACCATTCTCAAAAGTGTTCTCAGCCAAGTGACAGACTAAAGGCAGCAGGTGAAACGATGATGGGAGGCAAGGAGCTAATTCAGACGCACCTCAGCCCAGGCCAGCTATTTTCAGAAGCAACTTGGCTGGTTAGCGGCTCCCCGGGTTGGAGAGGAGGCACTTTGCCTTTCAGGGATGCTGATAATATTCTGGGAAAGCTCACAAACCATTTCTCCATTATTTTGTTATTACAGCTATTAGGGAAATAGAAGCTATGTTTTAAATCTAGGTGGCACATCTCTCCGTAGGAATTCCAACTCTTACAGAATCCAGTTTTCCTTTCTACTCGTGGAGCTGGGGAGGAGAGCAGTGTGAGGAGACTTTTCTAAAGCATGAGTAGAAACCCAACACCCTTGACATTGAAGCTGTAGGAAAATGTCCTTGTAGAATTATGAATTATGATAGGAATAATGAATGTGCCCCACTAAAACATAGGGCTCTTACTTAACCTCCACTCAGAAATAACTGGAGACATTTAGCAGTGTGACCCTGGAGACAATGCTCTCCTGTGCTACTGGACATGAATGACCAAATTAAGCATTCAAAGATGGGGATGATGCCTGCTGGGACAGAGCTTTTTTTAATTGTAAAAACTCAACCTACTTCTTCAAAAGGGAAAAGATTATCTCCTAGAGAGGGTTTGAATGTAATTATTAAAAGGTAACAAGTAAGCTCAGTATAACAGGAAATGACTAAGACATCTAAAGTAAATAATGAACCATATTTATCAAGGAAAAAAGCTTAAAACCTTGGTATTTAAGATTGCAAATGAGGTACTAAGTACCTCAGTATGATCATAAATGGTTGACTTCTGCAAATACCTTCTTCTTAAGAGGGTCAAGACCGTGTTCTACCTCTCTGGACACAGACAACCACGAAGAAAGCTATAAAGATGGTTATTTGCAGAGAAGTAGCAAAGCCAGTAATGGATCATTACCAATGCGCTTTAATAGCTCAGTTCTGCCATAGTCACCTGGGAAGTATTTCAGCTGCCTACGGTGACAGGATAATCTGTAGAATATGTGTAGCTGGGTCTCCATTTGAACAAGAGCCGCACTCAGACTAGGATTTGGATGCGCCTGGAACGGCCTGTGTGCTCGCCAGCCAAAGGGTCACTTTTGTGGGAGACTGAGAAGGTCCTTGGGCAAGAGTTCATATTAAGAAAAGGAGATATACAATAGCAGTGCATTGGCAAGGAACACTGCTTCTGTGTATAGCAAGGTGCCTGTTTTTCAGATTTAGCAAATACAAATCACACCTGACGAGAGTTTTCAATAGTCATACTTATATCTGTAGTACTTACATATTTTACAGTGAATTTATCGATGGCAACCCATGCAACACTGTCTCCTTCCCATGAGATTGGAGGGCTTTAAGAAATCCATATTTCATTTCTCAAAAAATGCTTTTGCTTTAAAACTAGTGAAATGCACATTAAAAAACCCATGAAAAGTATTTCTCAGTGACTCAATTTAGCTATGATTCCAGAAGTTGCCCATGAAACAAAAATGTTCACCACCCGGGGCATTCCGTCCTGAAGTTGAAACAATATTAAAACAAATGTTACCAATTCAGGCCAGCAGATTCCTTTTTTCTTGAAAGTCCTTCCAATTCTGAAGACATGACGTCCTCTCCAGGGACATGAACATGTCCAGGCCAGTGACTTTCTCATAAACAGGATTTGGAGGGAGCTGTTTTCCATGCTGAAAACATCCAGATTCATCAAAAGAAAAAAATTTCTCATAACCAGCTAAACTCAAACCTTTAAGGGAACAGCATGTAAAATCTCCAAAATGTTTATATTCAGTGTTTCAAAGGCAAATACACTCCCCATGTGATTGGGTAAATATTTCTTTTATAAAGTAAATATAATTTTTATTCTGAAAAACTTCATGACAGAGTTTTCCTCTAGGAAATGTGGAATAAAAAAAAAATCCTTAGTGAAGGCAGCCAGTTTTTTGCCAAATAGTCCTGGAATCGAAAGCCCACTGGGGGATTTGGGAACGGTGGAAAGAGGACAATGGTTTTCTGAATTGTACACGAATGAAATAAAGTGTTTCCCATTCCTCATAGTTACAGACTGGCTGTTTAGTGTATAAAACCAGTGTGGATTTGGGGCTGGGTGGCACAGAACTGTGTGGTCCATGGCACTCCAGCACGGCCAGGCTCTTCTCTCTGGGGCAGTCGCCCTAGGTGGGCCCAGAGGGTAAATGAGAACACTCATGCACAGCACACAGATTTATGTGACAATAGGCAGTGAAAGTAAAGGATGCGTTTCCAAGACTGATATGTTCTCAATTTATATCTCAAACAGAGGGAAAATACTAGGCTGTCCAGCTCAAATTGAATAGGTAGGCTCAGCTCACCTAGGTTTCATGCATGAATTCCAAGGTGATGGGGCTAAAATACAACAGCAGGAAAATTAAATGGTTGTTTCACAAAGACTTTGGTAAGAATCCGGAGCTTTGAAACCTCTCCACTATGGACTGTAGTCCTGTTTTTGGCTTTTGTTTGTGTTTGTGTTTGTGTGGAAGGGGGGTGGAGGGCTAGAAGATGCAGATAGAGTGTTTGGAGGTGATTATTGAACTTGGTTTGGCAGCATGTAGTTGAGTGGGCAGGACAGGACCTTCTGCTCCTAGGAAGGCGATGCCCAGATAGCCCAGGAGGCAGCACCGCGAGTTCAGCCAGGCTGAGCTGGTTTCCCATCCTGAGAACAGCCCGCATACTGCTTCGGGCACTAGGGGCTCAGCAGCAGACAGAGAGGAAGAAAGCAGAGGGTCTAGTTGAAGTCTACGTCTAGGCACATGCGAGTGTGTCACACGGGGACTCTGGATACAGCATGTCTGTGTGTCAGTGTGTGTATGTACGTGTGTGTGTGTGTGCGTGTATAAACTAAGTAGATCTGGGGTTGCTGCAGTTTCTGGCGAGCCAAAGCCAGAGGCACAGGCTTTGTTACTAAAGTTGTGACCCAGTTTTTCCTCCTCTGCTGGAAGCCTAACCAGGCTGTGGCTGGCACCAGTTTTTGCTGAAATATTACCCAGGGGTCAGAGATTCTTTTAATTAAACAGTTGGAGTAACATATATTAAAAACACTCTCTAGGACAGTAGAAACTTACATAAAAGAAACTAGTTAAAACCAAACAATCCTGTAACAGGCGGATATTTTTTAAGTGTTTTTCTCAAATGTAATTCACATAGATGTATATATGTATGTAGGTACATATACATATGTATGTGTGTATACACACATATATACACACACACATATAGGTAACCAGTTACCTATCAATGAAACCTTTAATTAAAGAGAAAAGAGAGCATTTCTCTTTAAAGTTTTCTATTATTGATGTTTTCTAGGGAAGAAATGTAACTGAACTTTTTTGACATGGTAAGTTTTTTGGCGAGAGGGTGTTAGAACTAACCTCAAAATAAAGCATCATGGACACTATTTTATGTGGAATAGGAGTTTGAAATAGATTCCAGAAAAGAAGAATCTTAAATAAGTTAAGGGAAAGCTAGAAATATTTTACCTTTGCTAATAGTCTAAATATTCACAAGATTTATCACGATGAAATGCATGGCTGTAAATCTCTAATTAAACTGCTATTTCCAGGCCTTGAGCTACAATGAAAATTCTATAAAGGAGGCTATAAACTGGTTATAAACCAATTTTAATCACAGTTTGAATTAACACAAGAAAACAGCATCCTAAGAGACGGCATAATTTTGACTCATACTAGACAGGCTTAAAATTCCAAGCTAATGGCAAGTGCTACATGGACAAGAACTGTTTCTCTTATTTCTCTGTATGCACCCAGGACACAGAAAAGGCTCTGCATAGTTTGTAGTCCATAAATCTTATGGACTGACTTGTAAGAGTCTCGTAAAAAATCATAAATGTCATTTAATTCAAGTACCATATTAGAATGTCCTAGGAGGCTCCTTGCCCAGTAATAATAAACTCATCAAATAATGATGCCAACAATTGGACATGCTCACAAACCTAGTGTAAAGGGATCAGTGTTGCTAAATTTGCACAGAGGAAATCTCTGGCTTGCTGTCAAAAATCCAACATTCCGGCATTGTGATTCAATATTGTCATATCATCAGTCCAGGACGCTAGGAGGGAGAAAAAGATGAGAAAAAGATGAATTTGTGGTTAGACCCAGGAATGCTATAGTCCCACTGTTACTGGGGCATATTCTCTGTGGGTGGCCACACACCTGCCCTACCCCTGTGGGTTTCCAGAATCATGCATACAGGTGTTGATGTATGTATGTCACATACATACAGATGTCACTGGTCCCAACAAAAATGAGAACAAGGACCTTTAAGTAGAGACATTAAAAATATTTATTCAACAACTATTTTTAAGTACCTAGCAGGTGCTACTTATTAGCTTAATTACTGTGGTTCAAATGGTAAGCAAAACAGATCCTCTGATCTTCAGGAGATTAAAAAAGGCCCAGGAAAACAAGTGTGATATACTTTGAAGAGAACAGAGTATAAATTATGGAGCAGTTATCTTACTCATAAATCAACACTAGAAATTAGCACTGAGCACCGGGAATGACTTAGAGTCACAACAGTAGCTGGGTTCTGCGTCCAGTCACCAGCTGCTCCTCCCATGGGAGCTGGGAAACCCACGCAAGGGTCCTTTAATGTCTGTTTGGGCTCTAACTTTTATTTATTTATTTTCTTCTTTCTCATTCTGATCTGATTTTTTCTTCTTAAGTCTCATTGATAATTTTGTTTTCTGGTCTTGGACCTACCTAGACTTCTCCAACTAAATACATTAAACTTTTTTTTACTCAGGAAGTTTTTAAACATGCACAAAACTGAAAGCATCACAATTCAGTAAATGATTTGTTATGCAATGAATCTCATGTACACATCATGAAGCATCAACAATCCCCAACACTTTGCCAATCTTGTTATTTCTATCCCTGACACCTTTTTACAAAGTCAATTTCATTTTCATTGCTTGAGATATTTCAATTTCTGATTGTTACTGATAAGTAAAGCAGGGTTTCCAGTCTTGGGACTAATGCTTAGCAAAGAGGAGATCTCAAAAATAACTGTTAAATGAATGGCTGCCGTCAATAAAACACTCTGCTGTTACAGTGGGAGGAGTTTTTCAGCTGTCTGGGGAGGAAAATAGACATTCTAAATTCAGTGTTAGAAAGTGAGGCTCAGGAGAATTCCTCTTTAGGACAAGCCAAATGTTGCCCAGGTTTTCCTGTCCTGTTTCCCACCTCCAGCCCAGAAAAAGGAGGGATCCAAACAGGAAAGAAGGGAGAAAGCATAGCATGGTAGCAGAACTAAAGATAAAGTTCATCTCTCTAGACTTTCTGGAAACATTTAATTAAAAAACACATGAGCCCAGCTGGGGTTGCTCAGTGGTTGAGCGTTGATCCATGAACCAGGAGCTCGCCGGTTTGATTCCCGGTCAGGGTAAGTGTCTGGGTTGCAGGCTTGATCCCGTCAGGGCTGTGCAGGGGGCAGCTGATCAATCATTCTCTCTCATCATTGATGTTTCTCTCTCTCCCTCTCTCCCTCTCCCTTCTTCTCTCTGAAAATCAATCATAATAATAATAAAACCAAATAAAATCACATTATCCTAAGATATGCAGTTACTTTCCAGGTCATAAGCAATGTCATTTTTCTCGAAGCACATTTGCTCAAGCATATTTGGTTCATTGTGTAGGTTCCATCTTACCCCACATGCACACAGTATCAAATGTATCAGTTCTAGAACCAGAGACTAAAGCAGTACAAGTCTCAGAAAAATGAAAATAAGACAGACCTGTGCTCCAGCGAGCTGTGGAAAGAACTGCCATTGGAGCAGTTTCTTAAATCTGAGTTCAGTCTCGGTGTATTTAAAACATTGCCAGAGGAGGAGAAACAAAAAACTTTAATTGTGGATAATATGGAACTAATAAAAGCACTTAAAATAATATTAATTGAAAAATAAAAAGATAGTGTCACCCAGGGATGACAAATCAGGAGATCTAATCCTATCCTGGCTTTCTGTCAATACCCCAAATGACCACAGTGAAGCTACAATCTCAGTCTTCACTTTTACCTGCCAAGCAAAACCACAGTGAAATCTGATTTGAATGGGTGGCACAAGCATTCTTCAAACAGTATGTGAGTAATATTGCATACAGCAGGCCCTCAAATAAAGTTGTTTTGTTCAGCGTCATCTTGTTGTGCTGATGAGATATAGGAGCTTAACTCTTATTTATATCAATCAGCCAAGGGTAAAATTGGCTTCATTATATGTCGTTTTTGCTTCACCTGTCGATGACATTAAGTGAGGACTTCCTGTAGTTAGAAGGTTAATCTGGGAATCTGAAAACCTAACTGTGTGACCCTGGGCAGGTCACTTAACCTGTCTGGCCCTCTGTTTCCTGAGTGTACAATGGGAACACACTACCACATTGTATTCTTTAATGTTTCAAAGCAGAAGACACTGATTTTCAAGAAATCTTGCGTGGATCTTCAAAATGTACCATAGATTAGTGGAACTGCTCTTGTTGAAACAAAGATGGGAGAGTAGCTCAGAGCCTCAATTGCCCACCCAGCATACTTCCCACCCCAGGTCTCCTACACAGCAACAGGGCTTTAGAATTCCTAACCCAGAATCCCTTAAGATTTATCAACTCTAGAACTGTATGACTGCATCATGGCCAAATAAATCTAAGGTCAAAGCTGTGTATAAAACTATTAGGAAAGGTACATGAAATTTTTTGTTGTATGAAAATTAGAAATATTTCTATGTGATATTTTAGTCTCTTAAAAAGGATCCATCAGAAAAGTAAATGTGAAAAGGCTTATTCCAAAGCTAAACCAATATGCTTTGTGGAATTACTTTTCATCGGCCTCATCTCTAGGTAACATTTTCTTTGAAATTATACTTGCGGTTTTTCCTCCCCATTACTAATTAACTGTGTTTGGGTGGCTAAATATTTTATAATTATTTTAATAAGAAAAAATACAGAAGGTTCTCTGAAATAATAGTTTTAGTCTACTACTGATTATAAAGGTTTCCTTGTGGACTAGTGGTAGTCATTTAATTTAAGGAAGAAAATTGATTCAGTGCTTTTTCCACAGACATCTCACTCTAGCAGCATGAATGATGGCACATACACAGAGTTCAGGAAAAATATAAACCCTGGTGACAGTAAATATAAGTTTCTCTCCCAATTATGCATTTCTATATATACTATGTGTTAACAGCTGAACTGTGCCCCCCAAATTCATATGTTGAAGCCCTAACCCGCAGTACCTCAGAATGTGATGGTGTTTGGAGATAGGGCAGATAAAATGTAATTAAGTTAAAATGAAGCTGTCAGGATGGGCCCTAATCCAATCTGGCTGGTGTTTTTTAAGAAGAGAAAACTTGGACACAAAAAGAGATACTAGAAATTTGAGCCACAGAGGAAAGATCACCTCAGGACACAGAGAGAAGGTGGCCATCTACTAACCAAGGAGAGAGGCCTCAGAAGAAACCAAACGTGCTGACACCTTGATCTTCAACTTCTAGCCCACAGAACTATAATAAAATACATTTCTGTTGTTTAAACCACCTAGTGTGTGGTATTTTGTTGGTGCACCCCTAGCAAACTGGTATTTTATGTTTACGCATACATATACACTCTAGAAAACGTGTCTATCATCACACACATCCCTCAGATATTACATTCCTCAGTTTAAGGCTTCCTAGCATCTCATTCCCAAACCCTGAAAATGCCACTTCATCAAATTATTTAGGAATTTAGTATACTGTTATTATGCATGAATAGATGGTTTCATTCCATAGTAAAATGTGTAATTTGAACCTGGAAACCTCCCCCACCTTTTTAAACCACATCAAGAGATGTAGCTCTTACATGTCCATTCAGTTTGCTAAAGTCCAATTCCTATTTCCTACTGTGTGTGATTATATAGAGATGATAAGATTGGTTAACAATTGAACAGAAAGAATTTGAGGAAGTAAAATTAATTCCATGATTAGTTACCTTTTCCTTTCAGCTCAGTATTGCTGGGTTGTTCTTATGTTCAGGAGAATTACCGATACAAGACCGAATTTTTGCTTTTCTTTTTAAATTTTTTTTTTGTTTTTACCAAAGATTTGGGAAGCTCTGCTTTGTAATATGCGATTATAGTAATAAATAAATAGTTCCTGTGGTATTAATGATATTAGCATTTCATGTAACTCATTTGTTAAGTTCTTAAGTGGATGCCCAAAGCTATTATAATTCAGTACATGGTCACTTAGTATGAAACATACGCATCCTCAAACACCATATCCATTTTAAAATTGATAGTACCATCAGGTCTACAAGGTCTGAGAAGAATTTCATTTTCCCACTAGTCTAAGTGATTGTGCTGTGTTCCCTGACCTTCTAAAGCTTTTTATCATTTTTCTGTCATGTAGCACAGAGGTTCTTTCCTCCATCCATTTCATTTAAATATGTGCGGTGGGTAAATCCAATAAACTAAGTAGCCATTTAGTTAAAACCTCATGGGGTCAGAGCTCTAGGGAACGTTTCAAGGCACTGGTGCTCCTTCTTCAGCTCCGATTTCCTCAATCACTGATCACCTTCTATTAGCTCTTTGAAACAGATCCTCTTGTCACATGCCCTTTAATCCCGTGCTGAAAGGAATGCCAGGTCTGATACCTAGCAGCTGGTGCTTCACTTGGGGATGGACAGAAGGAGAGCAAATCCTTCTTTCACACAATGAATAATCTAAAACTCTCCCAAAGAGAGGTAAATTCTGGGCATTGCCAGACAAGAGTCCCTGAAGGTCAGTGGGGGGACTCCCTTTATTAGCCTCAGTCCCTGGGGCACTGCCAACACACGGTGGGCTCCTCCGATAAGTCTCTCCTCTCTTTTTCAGGGATCAATCACATGGTCAAAGGTGCCTGGAGGGTTGTTACAACATTTTTCTTACTGTCAATGCTTCTCTGAAGAGTAGATCAAGGTTGAGGTTGTAGAAGAAGGGCAAGCGAAACCCAGGGCCTTGTAGACAGTAGGTGCTTAATACTGTGCAATATAAATAAATGAATGAAGATAAATGTACAATTTTTAAATATGTTGACTCAAATAATGTGCTATATATCCATTGTGCTATATATCCAGGTTCTCTATTGTAGGTATCAGGTATACTAGGTCCACAATAAATTAAATAATGGTTTAACATGAAAATAGGATTCTGGAATGAAGTAAGTCTGGTAAGTGCTGGGTTAAACCAAATGAGAAGGGCCCTTTTCTACTGCAGGACACCTTACAACCCATATCTCGATGACATGGCCATAGTATTCAGCGACTCCCAAACTTGTCATCCACAGAACTAGTTTCTTCTGTCAGATATTTGAGAAAGTTGGCACCACAAAGCTTTTAGCTCACAGAAGGAACTGTCTGTTGCCTTAAACTGACCAGGTCAGAATTTTTAGATCCTTGCACATACATTCATGGGCCTGGGCCAGTAGCATCATTGCCACCCCCCTCCCCCCCAAGAAAGAGCGCCCAGCTACCATGCTGATGTTGGCTTCACTCTTAATTTTGCACATGGCAAATGCATATGTGTGGCAGAAAAGTCACTGCCAAGTTTACCTTCAAATTCTTTCACATTAAAAAATATATATTTTGGACAATAAGGATTTATTATGCTATTTCATAGCGGAGAAGCATGGGGCTGGGAGGATAGGGTGCTGTAGTGGAGTTTCAGAAGGAGAGGAGAAACAAAAATTAACTTTGAAGATGTATAGAAGTAGGAAAAGCTGCCTCTTGACTCCCCAGCTGGTAACAGAGCCTGACAGAGGAGAATGCATTCAAAGCAACCCAGCAATAACAGGTGCCATGGGATGGGGAGCGAGAGGGTGGCTTGTGCTAAACCACCCGAAAGGGGACAGATCTTGTTGTGGTATCTCAGCTGCAGTACATTCCTTTTGCTATTTACCAAATTCAGTATACTTTCCAATGATGACTGATTCTTGTTTAAATATGCATTTTAAGAGGTCTGGTCATGTCTACTTCTAAGATCAACCACAAACGAATGATTAATTTATCAAGCCACTCAGTGTAGCCACTAAACAGATGGTTGTGAATATTATGTTGCAACGCAAAGAAACTGAAGTTAGCATTAGTGGGAAATACAGAGACAAGCATACATACTTTGACTATATATAACAAAAATGATGAAAAATAATGAAGAAAAGGTTAAAATGTGATTATTTTAGAGAGAGGTTATTATAGATAACTCCTTTCTTTCCTTTCGGATTTTAAAAATGTGACCCTGTTACTTACATTGTTTAAAAATGTATAATTTTTAATGATCTAACTTTACTCTCAAGTGTGATTTTATTATCCAGGGGCCAAGTTTTTTCTGTTTTTTTTTTAACTTGACTTACTTATTTTCAGTTTTATAATGAAGCCAAATTGGAAATAATAGAGACTGATACATACACTTTTCATAATTGCACTCAAGTCTACAGGAAATCTGTTTTGTTGATTGCTAGATGACTGGAAAGACAGTAAGTCGGCTTCATTCTGAGTTAAGCAGGTGGCTTTCATTATAAACAAGGTACCTATTTTAAATTAACTTCCAATAACAGGTTTCCTCTGTCTTCAAGAGGGATGTAAAACCTTCACTCTCTGAAATGGTGCAAAGTCCTGCACAACATGTGGGGGAGGGGGGGTAGGCGGGATTTCTTTCCCATAAAGGCTGGCTATCAAATTTTCTCCAATCCTGGAATAAACCTCAAAGAATTTTTTTCTTACATCTACATTCAACTATAGATATAAGAAAACAAACCTGCCGCCTGGCAACAAGGATGTTTTTCCTTTGGTAGTCAATGATAGAGATTAAGTTCAGTATCAGAACTCAAATTTAATACAGTACAAAAGTCTACACGATCTTCTAAAACACAGACCTAGGACTAAGTTTACTCTCTGTGGCCATGGTCAAGTCTATCAGGAGGAAGAAGAATGACGACACAGTGGCCAGCACCCCCTGCTCCAAATACAAGCGCCAGGTCTTTTCCCTAAGAACCATTCAAGAAATCAATGACCTATTTTTCAAAGGTCCCAGATTTGAACTTTGGCCTTATGTATTGTAGCTTCAACATGGAACCTACTCTGCCAAACAGTTAAAAGGCAAATGGATGTTATTATACTGTGAGGAAATGATGATGACAAATGAGGAAATGATGATGACAAATGAATCAGCTCAAAGCTGACCATGCTGATCCTCCATTTCTGGCTGATTCTGTTACCCTCAGTCTGACCTGCTTACCAGTGTGCCCCATCTCTTAGGGGTATGGTCCCAGCAACTTTATGAATTACTTGTGTGATATGGGCTCTTAATCCATAAAACAGACATCATTTCTTTTCTTTAGAGAAAAAAACTGCAGGAAAGGGTCATGTGGCTAAAAACCTGGAACTGAAACTGCTGACTTTCCTCTTTATGCCCTTATGGAAGGAGAAATCAGCACAAAGAGAAGAGTAATTAGAAAAGTCCAAATTCTGCTATCCACATTCTTTGGCTTATACTCTCACTGGAATATGAACTTCACCTCTTGAGTTTGTGTTGATTAATTTCATGTGTCAACGTGACTGGCCACTGGGTGCTCGAATTAAACATTATTTCTGGGTATGTCTGGGAGGGTGTTTCCAGATGAGATGAGCATTTCAGTCAGTGGACCCAGTAAAACAGATTGTCCTCCGGATGTGGGAGGGTGTCATCCAACCTACTGAGGCCTGAGTAGAATACACAGTGGAGGAAGGAGGAATACACTCCAACCCCTCCCTTTTTTCTGCCTGTAAGAGCTAGGACATCTCATCACATCTTTTCCTGCTCTCCGACTGGAATTTATATCATTGGCTTCCCTGGTTCTTGGCCTTCAACTGGAATTGAATTACACCACCAGCTTCCTGGGTCTCCAGCTTGCGGATGGCAGATGGTGGGACTTCTCAGCCTCCATAATCACATGAGCCAATTCCTCATAATAAATCTTCATACATAGCCCATTGGCTCTTTTTCTCTGGAGAATCCTGACTGATACAGTATTCATTTCTCCTTTCAGGGCCTATGGACAATCCTGTGGTTGAAGTATTAAAAGATCTCTTGCTGAAAGCTCTGTAAACACCACTTATTTTCGTAATTCATTTCAGATCTCAAATTCGTGTAGTTTCTCTAATATTTCCCTCTTACTAGTACACTTTAGTGATCTTTATCCAAAGAAGCAAACAGCATTAATGCCACGTGCTCTGTGCTCACAAGCAAAGCAGAATGCATTTACATTTGCAAATACTCACTCCTGGAAAATCATTGTTCACTTTTTTCTTTTTAATTTTAACATCAATGTTTGCACAGCCATCAGCCACCCCAGAGCAATCTATCTTGCTTGTCTGTGCTCAACTGTGAAAATGTGTCTTGATCTCCTCCGTGTTCCCCAGAGCCATGACTCCAGCATAAAAGCAGACCTTTCTTACTAATTGATCTGGTATTTCCTTGTTCCCAAAGCACACGATGCCCGGACCACAGCTCTCCTGAAAGAAAACAAGTAACTGAATATTTCAGTTCAGTGCAGAATTGCCCTTTCCACTCTTCTCGCAACCAAAATGAGACTAGGATTTCTGAAAGGCCAGAATATCTAGAAGTCTTCTAACAGCTCAGAACAGATGAAATGTGGTGCTTTTATTTCCTTCACTCTAACTAAAGAAGGAAGTCAAATACATATTTTCCATTCCCATTTTCATATCTTCAAGATATATTCCCCATAGGATGCTATTACTGTCTTAGATTTAGGATATTTTTTCTTGGAGTTCATAATTTGTAATTTGATTAAATAATATCCTCTTTGGTCAGCTTATGAGATGAGCTAGATTTTTTTTTTATGTGGTAAAGTTCATGTTTTGCTTATAATTGCTCAGTAGTTTAAGATAACTTTTTCTTGCCCTATTAAAATGTTAGAAAACAAACAAATCTAATTGAATGATTTTCCCTATGCTATTTATACTAAGTGCATAATCTATTACTAATATGTAATGGGATTTAACACTGAAATAGAAAAACACACATTATTTTGACAAATTATCCTCAGGGTCTGATAAGGTTTAACTACTTATTTATGTAGAGTGAAGAATGATCTGATAAACAAGTACACCGAGCCTTGCTACGCCATGCTCAAATTCGGTTCCAATTCATCTCACAAACTTTCTGGGGATGACCAGCAAACCTATACAGTGGTTCCCCCCAAAAATTCCACCAGGTACCGGTTTCTCTGAGGCTTGGAGAAGGTGCTTTCATGTAATTAAACAAACATTAGGACAAATGAAAAAAGATACGACATTAGAATGTCATAGGTCTACTCTATGATTTATTTTAGTTGATTATTTACTTTGAGATCAAAGCCAGTTTGTCTAGACATATCAACTCTTAAAAACAGATTAAGACGTTGATTTAGGCAATTTACAATAATCCCATCTGAACTATTTATTTTACCAATGAGGACACTGGGGCCTCAAAAGGTTGGTTATCTTATGCAAGGTCATCTTGACCTCAGGCTAGAAGGCCGGGACTCTTTCTACCCAAGGATGCTGGAATGGCACCAAATTACAGTAGAAGACAGTTCTAACAGGGGAGCAATGACCCGATCACATTGTAGATTGCTTTTGATGGCTTAAAAGATCTTCATACTTTATTATTATTATTTTTATTTTTTTTAAATATGTGTTTATTGATTTCAGAGAGAGGAAGGGAGAGGGAGAGAGAGATAGAAACATCAATAATGAGAGTCATCGATCGGCTGCCTCCCACATGCCCCCTAATGGGGATCGAGCCGCAATCCGGGCATGTGCCCTGACCGGGAATCGAACTGTGACCTCCTGGTTCACAGGTGGACACTCAACCCCTGAGCCATGCCAGCTGGGCAGATCTTCATACTTTAGAAAAGTCTTTTTCTGATTTCTTATGTCCTGGACAGTTTCAAATTGGATTTGGGGATCTATAAACACTTGAATGATGATATATATTGTAATCCTTGGACAGAATTTCCCTAAATGTGTTTATAAAACATCAGTCTTTTTGATTACCTCTCCTAAAAAGGTCATCTTTAGTCAAAAACCTGGGGAGTTATTTTATACTTCATACCTCTTTTAGAAACGAAAAGTTCTCTTTGAAGAAAAACTTTTTAATATATTTGGCCACACAAACTTTTGGTGTGTGTAGTGGTTATTTAACTACTATTCATGTGTCCTAGAGCATCTAGCATGCTGCCTTGCATTCAGTTGGTGCTCAATAATCGCCTGAGAGTTTGAATCGGCAAACATGAGCTATGTGTGAACTCCTTTAATGTACTCCTATATATGTAATATATACAGGTTTTCTGTGGTCTCCCAGGGATTTGCCCCCAAGGATTATTCATAATGGGGTTAATTTTCAATAAATCTTTTAATTTTTGCCATTCAAGGAAGAATAAGCTGTTTTATTCTAACTCAGTGCTGACTCTTCCACACGATTTCTAGCTCAGCAGGGACTTTTAGTGGGAGCCTGATGTGAAAGAGCAGAGGTAAGTTCTCATCTCATCTGAGCTTCTAGGAAATATTCTAACAAAGACCCCTCTGGGTATGGGGCAGGTGCACAGAGGCAAGACTGGCATGGCTCTATTTCTTTAAAAAATTTTTTAAATTTATCATTGACAGTGTTACAGATATCCCCCATTTCCCCCCCTTTCCCCACCTTCACCCAGCTCCCTCCCCTCGCCTCTGGTCACCACTACCCTGTCTACTTCTCTAATGGGTGGCAGTCACACAGGTACTAGCTCGGAAAGTATTCTTGCAACTTGACAAATACATGTTATAAATTCTTCTAAATATATATTTTATGATTTTAAAACAGAAAAGGAAATACTATCTAACTTTATGCCTAACTGTATCCCTTCCTACCCACCATAAGGTGAGAGTAAGATCATCAGCTGCATTTAATTAATGAATTAATGAATTAATTTTGACTACTGGTCTTCTTTACCAGACATGAGAGCACAGGGGCAGGATCTGGAAGACCTGCACTTTTTCCACATTCTAAGTTAATTCTTCCCAGCACACTATCATTATTTTATATTGTTATTTTACTTGAAGTGGTAGCAAATTTCAGTCACATTCTGACTTAAATCGAAGCATGAAAGTACATTCCCAAGGCCACCTCAGAGGAATCTGGAAATTCAATTGCATTATCTAAACTCCTGCTCCCTGTGCTGGAAATAGACGGCACTACAGAGTATTTTCATATTTGGTCCCTAAGGGATTCTCCATTCTAGTTCCTATTTATTAGTGATCATATGGCATTAGCCAGAAAGCTTTGTCCAAAAAGCTTTTATTAGTATTATACCTGACCAGGTATTCCAAGGTCCATTATTGTCAAAACCTGATCTATAACACTTTTAAGAAATAAAGGACACTGTGGCTTTTAGTTTTTGTATTTTAGTTGTCCTGGACAGAGTTCTCCTAGTTCTTTCAAAGAGGTAGTTAAAACAAGAATCCTCTTAAACATTTTCAAAAACTGATGGAGAAACTGACGGAATATTGTCACATTCCTTTAGCAGCCCACAGGCTCAGGAATATGAATTAGGTTCGCTGATATAAATGTTGAATCTTTAATATTTCACACCAAAAGAAATGCCTCCAGGTAGCTTTTAGCATAGTGCTGTAATCTTGGGTAATGAATTAATCATACTTGTCCCTAACAGAGAATGGGAGGTGGAATTCAGACTGAAGAGCATGGATCAGATAAGCAAGCACTTTTGCTCCTGAAAATTATTTTACCAGTACATTAGAGCTCACAGAATAGACTAATCTCCACAGACTAGGAGCTAAAATTAATGCAGGCCCCAAAGCCCCAGTCTCAGAACAGTGCCAGACAAAAATCCCACATCAGACTGGAGAAGTGCTTCCAAGGAGAGGACGGGCACCCAGGGAACCAGTAATATTAATTCAGTAAATAGGAATTTATCCCACTTACCTTTGTCCTGAGGCCTTTCTGATTAGCAACCCACTTACAGCTACAGTGGGGAGGGGACTCCTTGACGGAGGGTCGTTCCCTTAAGTAAAGACGGGTGTCTGCATGTACATTCACATTTCCCTGACCAGATTCCTGCCTAGATGAGTGACACATAATTAATACTGAGGTTGGCTGGAAACTGAAATGCTCATAGTGGACACAATGAAATGTGGGCTGATTTGCTGGTCATTGTGTCACACAGCGGGGGTGGGGGCGAGTTGGTTCACATATCGTTTTGATTCTATAGAATTATTTGATTCCTTATAGATGAAAGCTGTTTTATGTTTTGCTATCCACACCTCCAATGAGCTCCCCCACCCCCTATTATTTTATTTCTTACAAGTAATATTTTGGAGCCTGGGGTAAGCAGCATGAGAGTCACCATTACAATTTGATTTCATGCATGTGTTTGGACTTGGGAAAAACTGGGCCTAGGCTGACAGGCCTGCATACTCACAACCTTGGGCTGCTGCAGGGCCAGGCAGGAGGTGGCCCAGTGCCTTGCTGAAAATCAGTAGGGGAGAACCTTCCGAGAGGGGAGACCACTCACAAAGGTGTATTTTATGATCCTGCATCAATAAATGCCATATTAGTTGTTAGATGACCATTACTCTCATCCATCCACCCACCCATCTATTCAACAACTGTATGCTGAGCATCTATAATGTTTAAAGTATTGTCCTGGCAACGCAGATCAGACAACAGCTTACCATGTGGCTTCTGTCCTTTCGTTAGTGCAGGGAAAGGGAGAGAGGGGGGAGAGGGAGCAATGGAGAGAATTCACGCCATCGTCAAAAGGTTGATCCTAACCTTTACCTAAATTATTTCTAGGTTTATTGATTTATAAGTTTACCCAATCTTCATTATACAGTTTCCTACTTTTTAATAAAGGTGTTGTTTAGAAAGTATGATTTCTTTGTTTATCATTAGTTGGTAGCATAGAAATCCTACACACAAGATACTTGAAATGTAAGAGAAATTGACATATGTAAATATCCATAGTACAAGGTCAAGTGAGATAAGCTTGGTCAGAAAAGCACAAAGTGCTAGGAAAATTCAGATAAACAGGAGGTCACTTTGATGTGTAAGGAGCACAAAGTGAAGGCTGCAGAAAGGAGCTATCTTTCAAACTGGTTTTAAAGAATGTGCAGATTTTCAAGGGTTGAAAGAACCCAAGAGTACAAATGAATGTAGGAAGGATCTCTGACCAGAAGGTGGCAAGGAGGGGTTCAGGATGGCTGGGAAGTGTCTGGATGAGTGGGGGGTCTGCAGCCCGAGGAGGGAGGGGCTGGAGATCCATTACAGACACAAGGAAGGTGGCTGGGGGAGGGGCAGGAGCAGGTTGGGGGTTGGGATATAAAGAGTAGGGTGCATGAAGTGACAGGACTGAGTCAAGATCTCCGTGAAAAAGTCCAGTGGATAGGTCGAAAACAGCCTCTGGCCCTTGAACAGTTTTCAGTCCCTACGTATTGGAGACAGCTGACATGGAAAGTGTGTGTGATAAGAGGAAACAAGGGTTGAGAAGATGAGGGAAAATGACAGACATTCTTGTCCACATTTAGGAGCAGGACAGAAGAAAATAAAAAAATCAGAAAATTGTAGCATGTGAAAACCAAAGAAGAGAAAATGTTAAATGTTGTGAGAACATTATTTGTTAAAATATAAAACTACTTGGACTTTAAATTTACAACATTTCCTCAAATACATCCCATATGGACTGAAGACTTTTTTAAAAAAAGGAAATGAATCTTTTAAAAATTAAAAGGAACTACAGATGAATATTTACCTGACATTTGAATGGGAGAGAACTTTCCAAGTGTGAAAGCAACATAAGATCTGGCTATATAAAAATGGAAAATTTATGTAACCAGGACAATATTTTCCCAAGATCAAACAGATGCATCTTAATTCCCCCCTTATTCATGCTCCACCCGCAGCCTCATCCTTTTGAGGCCAAGCCTCTGGGATGACTTGCCTGGAGCAGGGGGGATGGGAATGTGCTTTCTCCAGCAAGTCTGGAAAGTCAGGAGAGCAAGGATTGCTAAATGCTGAAATCTGTTTAGCAGATCCTGCAGCTCTCCCAGAGTGTGGAAAAGATACTACTTCTGCCCCTGAGGCTGGGGCCAGGAGGCCTGCTGCTCTGTGTTAGAAGGAGGATTTGAGGCCAGCGAGATAAAAAATGAAAGCCAGAGGGAAGGAGGGAGTGAGAAGGCAGAAGAAAAAAAATTGACCCGTGTGTCCTGGCTTTGGCACTTGATATGAGGGACTCAGAGGGAGAATCTCTGTCTACATTTCCATTTAGTTCTTTAGAAAGAGACGGCCTCTCAGGCTGCCCTTTACCAACACAACGGCAGCCACCTCAAGCGGAACGTGCTGGTGCAGCTGGTTAGGCACCTGTAGGCCCGGACGTGGACCTTTTCTGGGCCACCCTTGGTTTCCATGTGGTATGTCTGGGACCTGCCCCCTTGAGGGTCTTGGGACTTAACTGAGAGCCTGTGGGCCTGGCACCATGGTGAAGGGAGAAGACCTCTCAGCAGAGGCTGGGGCTGGATTCCTTGCGGCCAGGAGAATGGGCAGAGAGCCTGAGGTCACTATGGAATCTAGCCTAAGAAAGCCCAACCAGACACGCAGCACCACCAGGCAGGGCCAAGTTGAGATACACACACACACACACACACACACACACACACACACAGAGAGAGAGAGAGAGAGGGAGAGAGAGAGAGGGAGAGGGAGAGGAGAGAGGGAGAGGAAAGAGGAGAGGTTATTAGGTGGCACCATGTGGATCCAAACTGTTCTTCAGTCTATCGCAAAGAAGTTACCAGAGCCCTCCTCTCTGGTACCCTCAACTCCATTTAAATCGCAACTGGGAAGGAGGTGGGGAAGAAGAGAGACTAAACAATTACCTCAACAAACCAAACATTACTTAAAAGGGCTGTGTAAACAAGTCACACAAATTAAAAAACAAAGGGCCTAAAAGTTCATTTCTCTTTTCCTGCCCAGCGGGTGAGGTTTGTAAGGAAGACCAGCAAAGTTACAGAAAAAATAAATACATCACATTTTATCTGCACATTAAAGCAGAGTATTATAACCCTGGCACATTTCTATATGTCAAAAAGAACATTAATAAAATGAAAAGTCAAATAACAAATGGAGGGGGAAATGCCAGAGATAAAACAAAGGGTTAAAATGTCTTTTACTGACACAGAACTGTTTCAAATAAATAAGAAAAAATGCTAAGAACTCAGAGGAGGAATGGTTAAAAACATCAGCACCTCCTCCCCCCCATTATTAGTCAATTTATAATTTGAGAAATAGTAATGGCTAATAAACACATAAATACTTAACAGGTTAATCAAGAAATAAAATAACATTAGTGCTATTTTTACTTATCAAAAGAGGGAATATTGACACTAGTTTTCTGAAAATCAATTTAGCAACACGAAGCAAGGACATCCAAAATGTTTACCTTTTGATCTATTAATCCCACTTCTAGAATATCATCCTAAAGGAATGAAATGTGAACACACTTGACAATGAAATTTAACATTGTTCAAGACATATGGAAAGACCTGAGCATGAACATTACAATACGTTCCTGGAGCCCACAGCTCACAAACAGATAAGCATCTACCTCTTTGCATCTTCCAGACAGCCCAGGGGAGAATCGAACTCTAAACCCCTCTTGCTATTCTGTAGGGCATCCTTCCTACACCCAATGGAGATACATTCTGCTTTAATTGAAGCCCATGTTTGCTCTCATGTGGACACAATGAATAACTTCGTGGAATTCTTTAATTAAGTTTTAAAAATCCTTTCTTGGCCTTAATTTTCCCCCTTCTTTCATCGATCATTCACTCCTGGGACTAATACTGTTTCTCACTTGCTAGTTGGCCCTCGGCACCCACCTGGCCCAAGGTCCCTGAGGTCTGTTTGCTTCCTTAGGCCCTGATGGAAAATGGGCCACAGAGTGACAAGCACACAATTCATCACAACAGGGTGTGAGAAGAGCTCAGACTGATGACTGCACTGGATCTACGGAACCCAGGTTGGCCTGGGGGAGTCACATACCAAAGAGAAGGGAGCCTGAGAGTGGATGCTGGGTGCTGAATAAGTTCCCCAAAGTGGACAGGGACAGTGACAAGGAGGGAGGTGAGCGTGGTTACTTCAGGCAGTGGCAACATGGGCAAAAATATACAGGGAGCATGTGTCTTCACAGAACGCAAAGCTGTGAGTGTGGTTAGGAGTGGAAGGCGCCCAGTGGGATCCAGGAGGAGGAACGGGAGTTGGGGGGCTACCTTAAGCCATATCAAAGACTTTAGATTTCCATCTATAAATGATATGGAGTCAGTGAATAATTTAAGTAGGTGAAACATGATTGCATGTCAGTATTAACCAAGGACACACAGATACTTTGGATGTAGGTTGGAGGCACAAGTACCAGATAAAATAAATTATGGCCCCCCCAAAAAGTGCGAGAGGCCATGGAATAGAGAAGGGCACAGGAGAGAAGACACAGAATCAGCGTGACTTAGAGACCATCGGATGTGGGGCAGGGCGAGGGACAATGCAGAGTTGGCGATCACCCCTCAGTTTCCAGTTCCCTAAAACTGTCACTCATACAAGCACTTGGCCTTGAATGTGCTGGAGGATCACTGGGATCCTTGTTAAAAATAGAGGTCGCTGGGCCTCTAGAGGTAAAGTGGGAAAGAACCGAAAATGCACTTTTAACGCACCCCTCTGGCAATTCTTCTATAGGCCCACTTCAAAAGATATAGCAGAGTTTTTCTTTAATGTTCACTTTAAAATAATTTGCAAAGTATTGTCTCCAATTAATAACTAGTACATAATCGTGCATAGTGGAGAGAAAGAAAAGTGGCCCAGTATAAATGGTACAGTTTAGCAACACTGTGCCTGCAAATACGGACTATGCGGGGTTGGGGCAGGGATGACGGGGCGGGTGGCTACGCAAGAGTGACAGCATTGGAAGGGCTGTGAAAGCGTAAGAAATACATATATTGGCCTCTGCCCCCAATTCCGGCTTATATTTAGTTTTCTACCCTGATTCCTCACACAGAGTTTCTAAAACCCTTGTAATCACCGGAGTGATAGGAGGGTCTGACACAGAGCTCCTAACCCCGCTGGAATTTCTTGGGTGATAGGAGCATCTTTTATCCTAATGAGGTGACTCTGGGTGGGCACCTGGATGCGGGCTGGTCCCCAGGAAGACCAAGCATGATTAGAAGCTTGGAACTTTCATCCCCACCCCCTAGGTCTGGGGAGGGGAGAGGGGATGGAGATTGAGTTGAAGACTGGTCATGCTTAAGGGATGGAGCCTCCCTAACTACAGGTGTGGAGGTTTCCTGGCTGGCAAAGACATCCATGTGCCAGGAGGGCGGTGCACCTCCACTAGGACAGAAGCCCCTGTGTCTGGAAGGTCCAGGCCTCATCCTGTGCATCTCTTCATCTGGCTGTTCTTTCGTTTCCTTTCAAATAGCCTTTATCACAAATCAGCCACAGTAAGTAAACTGTTTTCCTGGGTTCTGTGAGCTGATCAAGCAAATTACTGAAGCCGAGAGGGAGTCACGGGAACCTCCGACTTGTAGCCAAGTCAGACAAGATGTTGGTGACTTTGGGACATTCTACTTATAATCTGGCATCTGAGGTTGGGGCAGTTTGTGGGACTGTGCCCTTAACCTGTGGGGTCCACGCCAACTCTGGTTAGTGCCAGAATCTGAAGCGAATATAGGACACCTGGCTGCTGTTGCAGAATTGATCAGTGTGGGGAAACACTCACACGTTTAGTTAAGAAGTGTTGTGATGTGAGAATAAAGAAAAACACGAGGGATTTTCCCCAGACACGGGGCAACACGGGAAGAGAAATTATGGAAAGTGGAAAGGAGTGGCCAGCACAGAGCTGAGGAGAGTGGCTGCCAGGCGGGCGTGTCTGAACAGAAGAGCGGCCCAGGGTTGCAAGGGTGAAGGAGAAACGCAGATTAAATGAACAAATGAAATGGAAACAGGCTCAGAGACACAGACAGCAGACTGGTGGTTGTCAGAGGACGGGGTTGGGGGGCTGGGTGAAAAAGGTGAAGGGATTGGGAAGCACAGATCTGTAGTTACAGCACAGACACGGGGGTCGGAAGCACAGCGTAGGGAATGTCGTCAACAACATTGTGATAACTATGCATGGGGCAGGTGGGTACTGAAAATATTGGGGAGGAGCACTTTGCAAAGTGTATGATTGTCTAACCACTATGCTGTACACCTAAAACCAATCCAAAATCATATCGAAACAAAAAACCCACGAATTCGAAGGAAGGAAGGAAGGGAGGGAGGGAGGGAGGGAGGAAGGAAAGGAAGAGAAGGAAAGGGAGGGGAGGGGAGGGGAGGGGAGGGGAGGGGAGGGGAGGGAGGAAAGGAAGGAAGAAAGGAAGAAAGGAAGAAAGGAAGAAAGGAAGGAAGAAAGAAGCAGAGATGGGTGTGCCTGGGGTGTGGTCATAGGGGGTCTCTGGAAAGCTGAGAACTAGGCCCCTAACAGAGCTGCAGAGGGAAGGGAGGTGACGAAGTGGAGACTGAAACTGCAGGTCGTAACTCAGGAAATTCTGCTACAAAGGGCACTAGAGACCTATAATAGCAAGTTAGAAGTAATCAGGTTCTGCCCTTGCAGAGCATAACACTCTCTTCATGTATTTAACCGTTTAAAAGTTTAAAAGGCATCATTCCCGAATAATACGAGAACACAAAATCCGAATTCCTAATGCCACGAGATCTTCAGAGGCTTAACAATTAAGTCTAACTGTACAAAGACATAAAGGTGTGAAGTGTGTGTGGGGATGCCAAGTGTACGTAAACATCATTACTCTTGCTAGTTTAAACCACCACTATATCGAAATAGCCCCTGGATATACTTTAATGAAAAGTATATGCTCGTCTATTTATAAACGAACATTTTCTTTTTAAAAAAAGGTTGAAATCTTTCTCCAAGCTGCATCAATTAAGTCTGCCTTAGTTACATAAGTCTTAGGAGGGAGGCAACTGGGAAAAAGCTACAGATTTCCTTCTTGAGCAAGTTCTCATTAACAGAAGTCTGAAGAGAGCTAGTGTACCAGCTTGCATAAAGCACTTGGAATTTTGTGTTCCTACTCATTTCTGTCAAATGCATTACCCCGGAGGCAACCTTGTGAAAAAAACCAGTGAGATTGAAGGAGGCCGAAAAGACCTTTGAGAGATGAAAGCTTCTTTAAAGTTTTCTGGAAAATTTAGTTACCATCTGTCTTAACTTGAAACAAACTAGAGTTAAAAATAATTCCACCCCCAACCCACCCTTAAACTTTTTTGGATACCGATTAAAATTTACTGCAAAATCTATTCAGTGAATTCCCAAATGAATGTGGGTGGACCCAGGGAATGACATCTCTTTACAGGTCACAAGGTGAGAAGCAATTTTTGGATTTCAGAACTTCAGTCAAGTGTAGTCTAAGGGTGAATGGTCCAAGAAGGTTTTTGTTTCCCAGGGATGTTGGCTTCACCCCGATGGTGGAGAACAGGCTTGAGATTAACTGTAAATGGGACACCTCCCATACCAGTCCATGGTTTAAAAAATCCCATTTTGGGAAGGCGAGTCGGTATTTGGAACTGGGCATGTGGTTAGTGATGCTTCGGGCCAGTCGGAAAGGAGGTTCCTGCGTTGCACGTGCCTGCTGTCTTTTTACAGACCTGGTATCTTGCTTTATTCCTCCTGCTCTGTGTATCTCAGCTCGGCACTGTAACTGACCCTGATACCTGTTCTGCAGCCAGGGCCCAAACTCCAGGCCCTTGACTCTGGGTTATAGTCCTGAATCTGAACCAGTCGCTGCTACTGACAAATAGGAGTTTGGAGAGAGCTTCATATATATTTGCAATTATATATAATAAATACATATATTTCATAATATATTTATATATAAATAAAATCAACAAAACCTATTATATGTCATACTGTATTACATACACGATACACTACATATTACATATTATAGTTAACAATCATGTTATCCTACAGAAACATCTGGCCTATCGGTGGCTCTCATGCTTGTGTGCATGACAGTCACTCAAAATACAGGCTCGTGGGCTGCCCTCTGACGGGCGGAGTGGAGGGGAGAACCAAGAAAGCATTTTGATGAGCGCTCTTGGCAATTCCTATGTAGGTCTACTTTGAAAAATCTAGGCAAGACTTTTTCTTTCACTTATCCTTTTTAAATAATATATAAATTACTACCTCCGACGAAACATTAGTAGATAGCACGCACAGGTGAAGAGAACCAAAAATGACACCGTTCAGATGGTTGAGATACTTTTCCTTTGTTCCTCTATGAACGGCCTCCTGTAGCTACTGCATTAGCACGAGCAACGGACAAAGCCTTTTAGGGCATCTGAGGAAAATCAGGAGTTTCCAATAGAAATTATTATAGCAATGAAAGAAAACTTCCTTTTTTCTACTCTAGCATCTGTGCTTGACCAGGTATTGCTAAAATAAGCAGAGATTTGGAATTCTGCACAGAAGGTAGTTTCCCGATTACCTAGGGTTTGTTCTTTTAGAGACAGAGTGCTGGGGAGGCGAGGTCTTATCTGTGGTAAAGAATGTATTCTGACTACCAGCAAAGTGAAACTCAAAGCTGCCTCCTAGCTACTGATCTTCGCTGGCATCTGAAAAACTTTATAAACTACACTGACCCCCATGAGCCGATCCTGACATTCCAGTAGGCTGAACATCAAAGGGACACACACACACAGACTGAAGGGAAAAGTTAAAGAAAGCCGAAACAGCAAAACAAAAACCCCAACCCTAAGGGGCTGAGTTCTGTTTTTAAAAAACAACTTTGATAAAAAGCCTGTAAGATTACGTAAAACTAGGGTCTAAGCGAAATTGGGAAAACCGATCCCAGATGATCCTAATTTCAAAGAATGACTTTATTCATGCTAAACATATAGCCTATGGGTTCTGGTTTCTGTCATCTTCCGAATAAAGTGAGAAACAGATTTTGTTACTTTTTTTGTTTGTTCTCAGCTTCTAAAGCTCTGCTTGTTAAGGAGATTTCTGAGCGCCTGAGAAAGATAAAAGCCTTTTTCATGTGGGGCACAGGGGAAAGCGGTAGGGAAGGGCTGGGGAAACGTTATCACTAATAACCTGCCCAAATTAGGCAAGCACAGAGGGCCAACCAAAAGATCGCATAATTATTTTTTGAGTAAAAATGTAATGGTTGAAAAGGGAGAGGACAATTGAATTGAATGGGCAGTGAGTCTAGCTCCTAACTGGAAGCATTTAAGAAATGCTTCATAATGAGTGAGGTTGCCACGTGCATTGCCCGCCCATTGCCAGGATGAAAGTGCATGAAATCCCTTGGAAGAGCTTTGATCAGGCACCCTCCCCGGACAGAAGTCAGCTTCACCGAGAAGGAAGGCTCCATCCTGTCGTGGGGGGAGAGCTCCGCCACCACTCAATTAGACGAAAGGTGACACCCCATGGTTTGAGTTCTTGAGGAGCCCCAATTAATTTATGCACCTACTAGTGTGTGCCACGTTGAGTTAAGGTTTTTTGGGGTACGTTTTTATGTATTTTCGCTAAAAAAAATTCATATTTATGAATGTTGGCTGAGTAATGTTATTCCCCTGCAGAGAAAAGGAAACGTGCTCATCTCAGCATTCTGGCCTACTTCCTCTCCCTTCCCTCCTTGTTTTAATTAACAATTGCTCAGTGCCCGAGGGCTGTCATTAATTAAAAGATTTAAAAAAAATCCTTCAGGAATAAGTAGAACTGATATTTTCCTCTTTTTAAACCTGAACGCGGTTTTAAGATTTATTTTGTTGTGCCTTTTTTTTTTTATGGTCCTCTCCTGGTGATTATGTTCATTTCTGAAAGATTCAGTTGTTGATTTTATGCAAATGTATGATTTTTCAATATAGGAAATAAAATCCCTTTATGTTTTATTAATTCATGCTCTCCTTAGGGTTTGGTAAAAGAGCTTTCACAACATGGGAATTGTGCTTTAATAGAAAAAATACAAGCCTTAGTAACTTGTAATTGGGAAAAATGTAAATTTTGGTAATTTTTTTCCATTGTTTAAGAAGAAGGTAAAGATGTGATTGAGAGTTAAAAGGATTCACTGATGATGGCAGAAGGAAGCGATAACTAGTAAGTACATTGCCTCCAAGCCATTAGGCTGTGACTTATACTACCTAATTACTATTTTGACCACTGATAGAATTTTTTCTCTCTCTAGTCTATGAAAAAACAGATTAAATAAGAGACTGTAAAGGGATCAAAATCATTCCAAAGGTGGCTTAATGAAAAAAGAATAAAATGTTCCGCAGTTTTATGGAAGGTTATAAACCTTATGAAGTGAACCATTTTCTGATGATAAAATGCTGCTGGCAAGGCGTCCAGAACCTTCTCTGACACCGGAGAGCAGTGTCTCTTTCAGGACACCAAGGTCACGGGGAGAGGCGTACAAGTATTCCACCATGGAGAATCGCTTTTTGAGTTTCTAGACCTCATTTCCCGTGTTAAACTATTGCAATGCAAACCATAGGAATTAACTTTAAAAATCGTGTTTGAGATGAATTATAAAAGCCAGCTTGTCTTTATTAAAGGCCCCTCTGTGAGAAATGCTTAGGGAGCAAGGAGGCAAATCCTCCATTTACTCTCTTTTCTCCTAGGCCTTCCCCAGGGTGGGAACTTCTGAGCTCTGTCCCCTACCAGCCTTTGCAGTGCTCTCTCCTCTGGTCAATCCTTCATCAGCTCTGTTCAGCACATTCCTCCCCTCCTCCAGATGGGGGACCCTCTATGGCTCCCTCTTGGCCACTCTGGCCCCCCTCTTTATATTTCTGTTTCTCAAAGACTTTGGTCACAATGGTTACAACTCTGCGGCAAATAACCTTCAATGCAAATCATCAGCCCTGAGGTGGTACGCTTCTATATCTTGACCTTTTGAATTAAAATACCTTTAAATCTGGAAAGCAACGTAAGCTTAGTATGAGACATTAAACAATTAGAAAGAGGAAAAAAATCCCACTATTTTGTAAGCCCCGCGCGTATTATCTTGCTGTATTTCACATCTATATCCTAAAATGATAATTATAGCTAATATCTTGGATTATATTCTACTTTTTCATTTAATATTAAATCAAAGACATTTCCATGTTGCTATCAAATTATAATACAGCTGAAGATGTTCATCAAGTGGACAGATCAGCATTTAATCATCTCTTTTCAGCTGGATGCTTGATAGTTTCTAGTACAATTATGAATAATGCTGCCTTTAATAATGCATAGTATTCTTCCTTCAGGGGAGAAACTCTGAGTGGAATAACTGGGCTTGTGAATGCTTACAGGTATCTTAAGATAAGCGTATTTTACATATATCTTAAAATATATTGACAATGTCAGCTTTTGGTTGCCAAAAATGATATGATTTGTGTTTGCCAATTTTCTGCTTTTTCATCTTAAAATAATTTCAGAGGGTGAACCAAAAGATTCACAAGAAATTTACAAGAATAAACACAGGAAACATTACAAGAATAGTATAAAAACATTTCTGTATTCCCTTTGCTCAATGACCCCAATCAAGTTCTTCCAATTGTCCCAATTGTGTCCTTTATAGGAAAAGCACTACTTTAGCATCCTGGGTTGCACCTGTTTGCCATGTCTCTCCAGCCTCCTTCTGTCTGGAACAGTTCCTCAACTTCCCCTTCACCTTCATTCTGAAGGTTACATAAACAACATCCATTTTAATGGCTCACCATCATCTGTAATGCAATAAATCTAAACCGATCTCACCATCTTTTTCTCAAAATCAACTCTCTCATTGAATTCCCACTTTCTGTCATCTTCCCCCCCCCAACAACCCAGGCTTAAAACTTTTCCTTTCCCTTAGTCTGCATGTGATTACCAAATTGTTAAATATTATTATCCAACTGTCACTCAATACCTTTACTTACATTTTCCATTAGCACCTCAAGCTCGACATGTCCACAGCTAAACCCATCAGCTTCTTTTCAACACCTCCTCCTCAGCTTCCTATCTCCAGGAATAACCTCTGAAGGGCACCAACACTGACAAGTGGCCAAGACAGCGCAAGGAAAGACAGGCGGCAGGAAAGCACTGGTATACTCAGTAGGCATGGCCCACGGCCTGGAAGAGGGCCTGGGAACGGAAGAAGGGTGGAGCGAGGCGAGAATAAGCCTTTAAAAGCTGTGCTAAATAATTTAATTTTATTCATGCCTTCCTTGTGGACTATACTGTAAGCATTTTAAGGCTATAGCTGTTTTTTTAATTGCCTTATAATCCTAGCACTAGCTAGCTCTTTGCAAAAAAAGAGTACCAAATAAAAGTTTATTCATAAAGTTGATAAATCATTTTGGGACATAGCTTTTGAGAGTTCATCTTCTGCCGTAAATTTCTTTTCTTTCTAAATGTGTCATGAGTATTTCTAACTATAATCACATGATTTGGAAAACACAGGCAATCATCTTATCTTCCTGTAAACAGCAGTGGCAGGACGAGATATACTAATTTAGCAAACATTAATACAGCAAAAAAATCAGCAAACAGTTGTTAAGGGCCTACTATGTTTATGTGAATTGAATTGATGCCCCACTTAATTGTGGAAGCGATAACCATTTGGGATGTAAAAGTACGAAAGCTTAAAACTTTAATTAAGGGTCTACCTTTTATAAAAGGTGAACATATTGGTTTAATTTTCAAGTGTCTTTTTAAAGTAGACTTCCAGTTTTCACAAGAAAATAAGGAAAGTCTAGTGGCGTATGTTTGTGGAGAGTAAAAGCACGTGTTAGGCTATGTCTTTAAGAGACAAGGTTATAGCAATAAGTGCCTACATTAAAAAAGAAGAAAAGATCTCAAGTTAACCTAATTTCATACCTCCAGGAACTTGGAAAAGAAAAACAAACTAATATCAAGGTTAGCAGAAAGAAGGAAATAATAAGATTAGAGGAGAAATAAGTAAAATAGAGAATAGGAAAAGATAGAAAAAATAAACAAAACTAAGAGTTGGTTTTGAAAAAAAGATAAAGTTTCTTATCTGACTGATTTTCTTATTCATGATGCCATGTGACACTATGATCAATATTAGTGCACAGAAATATAGTGCATCTTTGGGCTCAGTTCAGCCTGGTACAGGACAGGTGAGCAGGCCCAAGCTCTGTCTGTCCCTCCACTACACTCCCCTCTCCCCCACCCACCAACACACTGAATACGAGAGTGTATTCTCACATTCACCTGCTCCCACACATGAATATGTGGTCCCAAGGTCTAGATTCTGGATGGGACATGAGACTCCATTCAGTCTTTGCCCCCAATCACCTTTCCCCATCCATCTTTCACTTGGATTTTCAGGCTATTGCCAAGCTATTAATAAAACTAATATTCAATTTCTTATTTGTTTATTGATCTTTTGTGGGTGCTCTTTGGAAGAGTACTCCACTGTATGAAGAACAAGCACCAGGATTTGGACATCCTGAGTGCTACAAAAATATGTACTTTAAATTTTCTACAAGACAATTTATCTCACAAAAGCAAAACTCTACTAAATTATTCTCTTCCAATCACAGCTCTGTTTTTCTTTAGTTACCTTCATCTTAGATGACAGCTATATAAATGATCTCAATTTCCTTCCTCCTCTCCCTCTCCTTCTCCATTTCTGTGCAAGAGAACATCCATTTCCCAAGTTTTAAAATTTTTTCTGTATAAAAGTTACTCTTGCTTGTTAGTATGACGATGTCATATTAACTCATTGATTCATTAAAGACACTGAACATTTATTGTTACTGGGCTCTGTGATTACTACTGAGGATCCAAAAATGAACAACCTAATTTCTGTCTTGAAGAGCTGTCTAAGTGAAGTGATAGATATGTGCACATGATGCAGCTAGCAATATGACAACATACAACAGTACAACAGGTGCAGACTGGGGATATGATTAATCTGAATCAGAAGAAATGGGGCGGTCTCCAAATCTAAACAAGTTTTTATAAACTTCCAAATTGTCAGTGGACTTCAAAGTTAACCAAAGTATCATGAACCAGGTTCCAAAGTTCAAGGGCAAAGTATGGGACTTTAGAGTTGATCCCTTTCCATAAGGAAGTTTACTAGCTAATTTTATATTCATGTGGAATTCATAGATGTTAACAGAATTAGAGTGTAACTAAAATTCTAATAAAAGGAATCAAAAGAATGTGAAGACACTCAAAATGAAATTACAGTTTTAAAGAGTGATTATTTCTGAGCGACTATTCTTTTACAGAAACAAAACAAACCCAAACCAAACAAAACCAAAACAAAACAACACTCCTGACTTCCAAGAGAGGAAATAAATATGGCACCTCTTAAGATTTGGTCTTACGGACCCCTGTACCATTCACGTTCACTCTGGCGAAGCTACCTTCTAAGCTACACTTACAACCAAGAAGCAAACTTGGATCTATGTCAACATGCACACAGGAACTTTGACTAGTTTATCAGTCTGTGATGTCACTGCCTACATTCTGTTGCACATTGAGATATGTACTTTGACATTATATGAACAGATTTCTCCCAAAACACAGAATCTTGAATCAATTATTGAGCTTTCTGATGTATAAAGCACCACCCAGGGTCATCTCAACCCAAAAGGCAAGATACAATGAGATGGAAAGCAAAGAGCTTCCGCAGGGTCTCAGGCCGTGAACCCTGCTTCCTTCTATGGCTGCTGATGATACATGTCCCAGACTTTAGCGTCTCTTTGCCTTGATGTCAGTTAATCTCCTGGCCCTTCATATGAAGCTGATTTTCCTGTCACCCAGCACTTGTTTCCAGTTGAATCTATGTGGCACCACTGGCCTGTTCTGTCGGTCATTGCATCCACACAGGGCACCATCATCGTCTTTGTCCTCAGTCAGACTCTTGGTCTTGCTGTTTCCTGCATAGCCTTGTTCAACTCAGAATAACATCTCCTTTTTAGGAATATCTCTTTTTTAACTTTTCTATTATGTGCTGAGTTTATGTTTGTTTAATGAATAAACACACTTACCCTATCATCTTTTAGAATTTATGTAAAGGCATTCAGAATAGTTGTTCCACAATTAATTTACTAGTCAGATATCTGTAAGTTATATTACTGTTTTGGGGACCCAAATAAAGTGAGTAAAATCCCAACTTTAAAACCCTGCAGGATCAGAGAAAATGAAATTTGTTGCTATCCTTTAATGTCTTTAATGTGATAGGCAATGAGAAAGCTGCCAAATCAGAATCAATCTAAAAGAAATTTTTTCTGCGAGTGATTGAAAGGGAGCATAAAAAGATGTCAGGCTGACAGATGGATTACTGCCATTTTAGATTTGCAACCAGAAAACAAGGCCAGGCTGTGGATCTTGGTGTGAAATTGAGTCTTCTATCTATTTCAGGAGATCACACTGGAACAACTCATTTTATTTCCTGGTCATCCACCACTTCTCTTACTCATACACAGCAGCTGCTACACCTGATGAGAGCTGGTCAAGGACAGTGTTAGAGTTATAAGCCTCTATATTTCCCTCTTCCCAACCTTTTAAAAAAAAAAGTGTAACAAGTTATAAAAGCTGAAAAGATTGTAGATATATGTCGCTCTATGGTAAAGAGGTAATTCCTAAAACTGTACTATATCATCGAAAAGTAAAATACTGACTACTGTCATTAGCATTGTCCAACATCTCCCTTTAGGGTCATTTTCTTCTGGGTGCTCTCACCTCCTCTATCTCCCACATCCCCTGCACGCTACTTATTGTTCATGATTGCAGCCTATCTGCCTCAAGAATTCTTTCATTTTCTGACCATTTCCATGAGCCTCCTCCCATAAAAATTTATCTTTCTATTTCCTGACACTAATAAAAAGAGGTACGCCAAGTCCAAGCTCACACTGGGCTCAATATTTGAGAATCTGCTCTATGTACTTGGACTCCAGTTATTTTCACTTAAATAAATGGTACTGAAACACACTGCTTTAATCTAATCTAATGTATGTGGAATAGTAGAAACTTAGTGAGGCGAGTGGTACTGTCTCAGCTCAAATCACTCCAGAGGTGACTATTATTCCTGTATATAAGGCTGGCTTATGCTTTGATTTTCAAAAATAAAAATCTAACTTTTACTTTTGTTGAGTCACTTACCTTTCAAATGCCTTAGTTTGAACCACTTTTCCTGGACACTGCATTTTGTCTCTCACCTTCATACTTAGATAATTTTAAATATTTTAAATGTCCTTTGTGTTTATAGTCTGGCTTTAGATATGAAGCATTCTTGGTGTTTCATCATGAAACAATGGGTTTACTGGAAAATTCCTATAATCTACAAGCAAAATGGCTCTAAGCTTTCAGCAGCAGCTTGTCCTTCATTTTCTGAAATTAGCTAATTTAAAAGCCATCAATGATGATATAGCATCTAATTGGCATAGGGAAGTCAGGAGAGCATGATTCTAGTTTCTATTCTTTTGCCAATTAGCAGTGTGTTGCTGAGAAAATGACATCACTGCTCTGGATCTCTTAAGGTTGAGAGCTGAATCCAGTGATTCTTGCAATTTTTTAGGTCTCAGATCCTTGTGAGAATCAGATGAAAACGAATCCATCTCTCTATTACACACACACACACACATATTTTTCTTTGCCTATGTCATTTAGTCTATTTGTTGTAATATTATTGTTAACAGAGCCAGTTCTGACCCAAGTTTGAATTCCACCTTCACCGCTTCTTCTGCACCCTTGGGGAAGTTACTAAGCCTCTTCAGCTCCTTATCCATTAAGTGAGAAAAATAACAGCTACTTCAGAGGACTATTGTTGGTTTTAATACATGCAGAAGTACTTAGATCAGTGTCTGGCACATAGCAGGCCCTAAATCAATGACAGGTAAAAAAAAAAAAAAATCACGAAGGCAAAAAAACCTCTGGATTAAATGATCTCTAATAGCACTTAATTTTAAAATTTTACTCTATTTTTGTTTTTAATAATTTTATTTTTTAGAGCTGTTTAGGTTCTAAGCAAAATTGAGGAAGGTGCAAAGATATTCCATATATCCCCTGCCCTCTCACGCATGCACAGCCTCCCCTTTATCAACATCCCCCACCAGAGTGGTGCATTTGCTACAACTGATGAACATACATTGTCACACCATAGTCACCCAAAGTCCACAGATTACATTAGGGTTCCCTCTTGGTGTTGTATATTCTACAGGTTTGGACAAATACATAATGACATTCAAAATTATAGTATCGTACAGAGAAGTTTCATGAAAAATCCTCTGTGCTCTGCCTATTTATCCCTTCCTTCTTTCCCCCAACCCCTGACAACCACTGACCTTTTTACGTCTCTATAGTTTTGCCTTTCCTATTATATCACATAGTTAGAGTCACACAGTAAGTAGCCTTTGCACACTGGTTCTTTCACTTAGTAATATACGTCCACTTAACGTTCCTCCATGTCTTTTCATGGCTTGATAGCTCATTTCCTTCTAGAGATGAATAATATTTTATTCTCTGCATGCACTACAGCTTATTTATCTATTCACCCACTGGACTACATCTTGGCTGCTTCCGAGTTTTGACAATCACGAACAGAACTGCTATAAATATCCACGTGCAGGTTTTTGTGTGGCTATACGTTTTCAACTCCTTTGAGTAAGTACGGTGCCCAACTCCTGGGTCACATGAGTATGTTCAGTTTTGTAAGAACCACCAAACTGTCTTCCAAGGTGGCTGCCCATTGTGCCTTCCTGCCAGCAATGAACGAGAGTTCCTGTTGCCCCCCTCCTCTCCAGCATTTGGCGTTGCGCATGCTCTGGACTCGGCCATTCTAATAGGTGTGAATTGGTATTTCACTGTTTTAATTTCCATTTCCCTGATGACATATGACGTGGAGAATCATTTCATATGCTTATTTGCCATCTGTATGTCTTCTTTGGTGAGAAGATTAACAGATAAACTCTTTGGCCTATTTTTAAATTGAGTTCTTTGTTTACTTATTGTTGAAGTTTAAGGGTTCTTTTTATATTTGGATAGCCGTCTCTATCAGGTATATCTTTTGCAAATATTTTCTCCCAATCGGCGGCTTATCTTTTCATTTACTTGACAGCATTTTTTGCAGAACAGAAACTTTTAAGTTTAATGAAGCTCAGCTTATCAATTATTTCTTTCATGAATCGTGCCTTTGATGTTCTATCTAAAAAGTCATCGCCAAACCCAAGGTCATCTAGATTTTCTCCTATGTAATCTCCTACGAGTTTCATATTTTTGGATTTTACATTTACATTTGTCATCCATTTTGAGTTCATTTTTGTAAAGCGTATAAGATCTGTGTCTAGGTTCATTATTTTGCATGTGAATGTCCAATTGTTCCAGTTAGTTTTTCATTTACAAATTATATTTATTTATTACTACAGCATAGTAGTTAAATCTGCAGTTACCAAGCAAACATCACAGAAGATTGTTTTTCAAAATATTCTTTGAAAGAAAATTAGGAGATCAGATGCAAGGGAGGCATTTCATTAAACAGGCTGGTGGAGAACTGCATCTGAGATCTCATTTTTTGAGATTTACAATGTTCACAGCATATTAAAAGTTCTGGTGGGTCCTGAAATAAGGAAAATACACTAATGGCTTATTTCACTAGATTACTCATTTTACATGCCCATTCCTGTTCATTTCTCCAAGAATTAGCGTTCCTGGACACACGTCAGGAAACCCTCGTTTGGCCCAGTACTCTTTATTTTCCTTTAAATCTTATCTTCCTCAAAAAACTGCTTTGCTACTCATTCAGAGGCCATTGTGTGTGGTGGATATTAGTATTGATAAAATATTAAGTCCATATAAAAATAGCTATACAAGATGAATGAACTCAGCGATATATTTTGTCCATGTTGCCAAGGCCTGAAACAGCTAAATCAACCAACCAATCAATCAATCAAAACTCTTCACACACTGAACAGCAAGTGCTAATTAGGCTTGCAGTCAAATAGGGAGAGCCCTCCTTGATGAGACCACAGTCTGAACACACACCCTAGAAATAATATGATAGCACTTCACACGGTTCTTCATCCACAGACACACATGGGATGGCTGACATCCATCTAGATGTTTTATCCAAGTATTCAGTGGAGAGCTATGGGAAACACGTTGGAGGCTGTAAATAGGCACCAAGTCGATGCACTGAGACCATCATTCTGGCATAGCGGCTCTGAACGTTTAGTGTGGAAATATGGGTAATCACATCAGATTTGGGATACCAACTTAATACTAAATATCCATTCACAGAGTATAAAATCTATGAAACACTCAGAAAATTTCAAATCCCTTCTCTTTTAGTCAGTCTGGATCTTCTAAAAGTTTTGCTAGCTTCTTCCTTGCCTCTTTATCAAGACATACTTAGTATGTCTGTAGTAGTGACCCTAATTGTCATTATAAATCTGGATTACAGAAGTAGGAAATAAAATATTTTTTAAAAGTGAGAAACCTCATGCAAAAACAAAAACAAAACAACAACAAAAACCCCCATAAGATGGATAAAAAACAAAAACAACCAAGTGAAAGAAGTTTAGTTTCTGGGGTTAAGGCATTGAGTATTTCCCCCAAAACAGAAATATGATTTTTGCATTCATGGGAATTATTATACACCTTTTATGAGGGGAGGGGGGGAATTGACCCAAAACAGAGACACAGTCCCCCAGTTCTGCCATTTGCAACAACATACCCTGGAAATCCACAAGCCCTTCCTGAAACTTGACAACTTACCTGTGTGGAAGTTCTCCTTTCTTAGAACGTTTGAATAAGCCACAAGGATTATTTGCTTTGGCACATGCTTGTGTTTTACAGGCAATTTCGGGACTGGATTTCCAAGAAATGCTTTCCTTGGATAAAACTTTTACATTTAAAATGATATACATGCAGGCAGTGGCTTTTCCAGGCACTTATAAGCCTCTGAATTCTGCAGATACCAGTTCAAATTGGTGTTGCATTTTTACCAGTTGCTTAACACGACTTTGCTCCACCCAACAGTCGCACAAATAAGATAAATATTGGAAGTGACTCACACTACATCATAGCTGGAAACAACAAAACACTTAAGAGGTCTTTTGTATAACGTATTGCGAGTCGCCAGCTGTTTTCCTGATCCACAGAGCAAATCCTGCGCTGAAAGACTGCTGCCCAGAAGGCAGGAACTGACATCGATTTGAATCCACCGGCTCTCCCGGTGGATCAGCTGGCGTCTCAGCTCTGGAATCAGTATTGCTATCACATACTCATCTGTCGCCTCATGGGACAAGAGCTGCAAGAAATATGAAGGGAAATTGCTCCCATTAGGGGACAGCTACATTTATTTCTGCTAAAAAAAAAAAAAAGCCACCACCTATAATGTGCATGTTAAAATGATGCCTAACTCGAAAACAAATTCATCCTTTCCTGACCAAATATTAATAAACTCAGCCGAATAATTCATTATTGCCGCTTCCCAGCCCCATTTTTGCCTTCCTCGGGGTTGAGCCGACCAATTTATAGTGAAGCCTGTGGGGAAGTGCTCTGTCCTCTCAGAAACGCACCCGCAGGCATTTCAGAGTGGCCGCCACTTTTGCCTTTGTGTCCATTTCTATCCCCGTGGACACACCCACCGAAACAGGACTCTTCCATCGGTGACTCAGATTCAGGAGCTTTTCTACATTTTTATTTATTCTTCGGTTTCCAGGATGACCCTTTAATTGGAAAGACCACAGCCGTTTTGGGGAAAGCAATTTCAAATCTAACTCATTTTCTAGGCCCCAAATAAAGTGGCTTTAAGTGGGAAGCAGTGTAGTTCTTCTAAGAGTTCACTGGCCCTTGGCGCTTCCACTTTTTCACATAAATGGGTCATTGACTTCCAGCAAATGTTTGGGAAGCTCAGTAATTCAAAACAGCCCGATTTAAGCCTATGCTGAAACAGAAAGCACAATCTCTAGCCCCACATCACACACTTATATCCATCCATCCATCCATCCATCCATCCATCCATCCATCCATCCATCCATCCATCCAATAGATATTTATTGAATAACTGTTATGGACAGGGAGATACAGCCGTGGATAAACAGACAATCCCTCTGCTGTCACAGATAAAGGAGGGGGTTGAGACTGTTCATAGGATGTGTTACCCTAAAAACACTGTGATTTGATGACAATCACTGCTGTTATTTTCATAAGGTTTACCTTAATTCTATGCTTTGCTCAATGCATTCTGTACCATGAAAATGTTCAGGGACATCTTTGATTTAAGGATATAAAATATATTTAGAAAAGCAAAGATGACACTTGGCCTCTAAGATATAGCCTGTCAAATATTCTTAAACAGATAAGGATTTTAGCAGAAGAATTCATAAATACATTTAATATATAATACTAAATATAGCGACAGGAGCACAGATGATGTCTGCATGATGCATTGTTGACCGAGTATTTCATTCAAAAAGAAGTGAAATACATTCATGTGGGTCTCAGGCCATAGAGAAAGATATCACTAAATGCAAAGCTTGTTTAGTAAAAAAACAAATTCAATAGTCACAGTAGCAAGAGCCTCTTGGGAATAACAGGTCATTAGAAGCTTTTAAGATTCTCATAACAGATGACATTCCCTTAGGTTCTTTTCAATCCCAACTCGGCTCTAATAATTTTCTTTTTTTCGTTGTTTCTTAAGTCAGTAGGCTGCAGTATAATATATCTTGACATCATAACCTAAAATATCAGATGGGCTCAATTGTTATGCAAGTAATGTTGCTTTGCAAATGACTGCTGGGAGACGGGATGCTACCAAGTGGAGAGGAAAATGCTCGCCACATCTACTCCCTGCTGCCTGTGGCTTAATCGGAAATAACATCTGTGAAGGAACATGTGACCCTTCCATCCAACAATGCATTTGAATGGCAGAAGTATCTGTAATAAAATTTCCTGTACAAGGGAATGGCTCTGCCTGTGCATCCCCGCACCACCTCACCTCTGCTCCACTGCCCCAGAAAAGGGGGTGGCAGGGATCAGATCCCCTGGAAAGCAGCCTTCTCCGGTGCTCACCCAGATCAGGATTCCAGCACCAGGGGTGGTTTTCTCACACAGGAGCAGAAGTATTTAATCCCTCTTATGTCCTCAAGAAGGCTACTGACAAAATATTCTTCTCTGTACAACCCTAATTCCAAAGGAACTTAATTAAAAAAAATATTTTGTAATTAGTATCTATGAATTTTGATACTCATGAGGTATAGTCATTTCTCCCCCTTCTTTATAAATTATCTTGGGGCAACAAAAATTGTATGTTAAGAGATTTGAAGGTAATCACAGGAGTTGTTGGGCAACGGACGAGTGCTGAGAGGTAAGGTGTGGATGAAAGGATGGCAGAGGAAGAGATTCTGGGAACTGTCTCCTAGATGTACATACGCCGAGCACGCCTGGGTCTGTTTTAGGGATCTTCTCAGGATAAAAAATACTGAAAAAAGAAATGCATCTGGATGCAAAAGTATCAGGAGAATTCCTTGGAAGTTTCTCGCATTTTCCCCTTTCCTCAGCAAGCACTGCCAAGACGCCTTCGGGATTATGATCCTGTGTCTATTATCAGCAACCACTCCCTGTCTATTAACAAGAAGATGCCGGCCGCCCCACTGCCGCAGGAGGCTTAGCTTACTGACAGCCTTAACTTAGTTATAGGCTTACATTTCTGTACTTATCACAGCATAATGTTGCATAAGCACCCACTGCAGAGGGGGAACTCAATGAAAATGACCATAATTTCTGGGGGAAAATGGATAAAAATGGGTCCTAATGCACCGTGCTTCACAGTGGGGCCGTTGCAGGAGGCACAGCTGAAGTGCCAGAAGAATGTCTTCTAATTCTGCAGAGTCTTAATGGGGTGTCACAATGGCTCTCCACATCCTTAGTCATAACCTAGCTTTATAAAAGCCCGTGTGAACAGGTTCCTTAAAAAGGCTGTACCCCCAGTTCTGGTCTCAGAGAGCGAATGAAAGAAAGAAGTGAATGAAGACATGAATGAGTGAATGATGGATATCACTGTGGCTTACCTCGCTCTTAAATACAGCCAGCAAGGGTGGATCTGAGGGAGCTTTTGGCAACTAGTACATTCCTCTGCTCACATTCCATTGGCCAGAACTCAGGCACATGGGATCAGAATCCATGTGCCCAGGGTTCTGCGAGCAGCCAGTCAGTCTCTGCTAGAAGTAAGGCCCCCAACATCAGCCACTCCGTCTGCTTGGTCCATGGCTATGGCTCTCCACAGGCTCTGCCAACACCTTCCCTGCACCTCCAACCCACAGCATCTGTGAAGACTTTCTGCAAGACCAGAGAGCCTGTCCTGCAGAGCATTTAGACTCCATCTTCCTGGTTCTAGGTCCTCATTCTAATCTCAGTTCCACAGCAAGGTCCCTGTCCTGCTCATGTGCCTAAATCCAGGCATTGGTTCCTGCCTGGTACCCAGTCCCTCTGGGTCAGGTCTGATCAGCCAGGGGTCCATCAGGAAACAAAACACACTCAAACTGGGTAATGTGAGGAGTTCAGTTCAATACAGGCAGCATTTATAAATGTTGAGGAAGGCATGGAGAAAACATAAGAAATAGTGAAGCACCTGGGGCTAGGTCAGAAGGGGCTAACGGAAGGAGTATGCATTCAGAGATGACGAGACCATTAAGATTTCCAATGTAAACTCTGCAGTGGAAGAAACTTATTATGGAGAGAGATTTTTTTTGAAAACCAAGTGCCTCCAAACTATCACCTTGCTCTGTTGCAAAGTGTTCCCACTCAGCATCTTTGCATCCCAGGGACTGAGCAGGTGAGGGTCTGGCTGATGATTCCGCCCATCACCTGTCAATCCAGGATTAGAAAATTCTTAAATTTCCACTCAATCTTGCTTTATCAAGATGTCTGATTTTTTAGCAGCTCTTTTTAGAATGTATGACTACACGAGGGATTCATACACCTGTTCCACCGTCTGCCCATTGTCTTAGTTCCTTTATCTTTTGTTCTTTACAATTTTACATTATTGTCTGATCTATAAATAAAATTCCCTTTTTATAAACGTTGGGGTAGTCAAACACTCCAGCCTCATGATGCTTGACCACTCCTCTTTGGTCTGTAACACAACTTGCTTCCTCTTTCCACCTTGGGCATCCCTACTTCCCCAGAACTTAGGATAAAGGTCGCCAGCCCACAGGGCACCTCAGACAGCAAGTTCAATATCCTGGGCTGTTCTGGGTAGGGCCAAACGCTGCTGGAGGAGCATGCAGAGGTGAGGTATAGAAGCAGATCAACCAGGATGTGGTATAATTTACCAGCTGCCTTGTTTTTAATGTAATAGAGGGAGGAAACCAGGAGTACACGTTGTAAGGCTGTGATCTATAAGCTGGCACCCGCACGGTGTTTTATGGGTCCTTGAGGGATGGAAGCCAAATTCTGATATCATTACCTCTTCAACGTGGCAAAGGTTAAAGTGCTACACCTAATGTAACTTCAAAGTTTTATACGGCGAAAATGTTGAGGGTATGTAACTTAACGATCACTCTTTGATTTCAAGACACCAGCAGTTTGCTTAGGGCCCTGCTTTGGTCTCCAGCAGTACAAGCTGCAGCAGTAAAAAACGGGCAGTGACAGATGGTTATTAGTTCAAGGAAACCTCCTAAAGGGCTCCAGCAAGCTCAGCAGGTCCACACATTGAACCAGAATCAGTGAATTCCTAAAGTTGAAGTTTCCAGCACCAGAGGGCAAGGGGATTAATGGGAGACAATCAGGGAACAAAGGTCAACAAGCTGCAAGGGGCACAGTCCCAATTTATGAAACAGGCTCTTATTAGGACCGGGCTGTGGGAGCGTCCACAGGCGGAGCCAGCAGGGAGTTCACACCTGAATTCTGTAACAAAAAGGGAAAAACGGAAAAGAAACGGCTCCACCCCAGAGCTCTTCAAACTCAGGGTGGGGATGGGGAATGGGGGGTGGGGGCGTCCTTTCTGGCCAGTTCAATCCAGTTGTTTTTATGAAATCACAACTTCTTTCTCCCAGTCTTCCAGCTTCTTGGACATTTTCTATGGAAAATAATGTTGACAGCTTTTACTTTTTAAAAATTAACTCTAATTAAGAAGTTCTACAAAAGGCCACGATGGGGCCCCCAACAGCTCCCCTCAGGTTGTTACGTTAAAGCAAAGAAAACAGAAGAACAGGGAACCTAGCATCTCATTCCAAAATGCTTCCAAACGTACTATTTAATATGGATGTATTTATGTAGCATGTATTTATATAAACACACATGCACACTACACACATTATTTCCTCTGTGACTTAAGAAGAAGTCCCAAGTAGAAAACAACAGGAGAAATGAAAATGGATATACAGTACATCACTCTTGAAGTAAAATGCTAAGACGGGAATCAAATGAGTACCTAGAAAGCAAGCCTTTCCCCACCGATTTACTTGCTCGCCATAGGAAGGCAGGTAGCATCTTTTATTACTAGGACAGGTGTCAGGTGACTAATTAGAAAAGACCTTGGAGGAATTTGTAGAATAATGTCTGAGAAAAATAAAATAAAGGTGAGGGTGCCTAATGCCGTGAACACCAGAGGTGGGCAGCTGGTGGAGAGAAGCCGCAGATGGTCCTGGGAGTCGGGCATCCCAGGGAACAGCTAGGAAGGCACATGGGAGGTTTATTATTATTACTGTTTATATAGCTAAGGGGATGGGTTGAATCACAAACAAAAACATTGTAGCACAAAGTTGTGTCTTCATCCTTCTCTGGGTTGTAAATATATAGTATGAAAAAAAAAGAGAAAACATATAACAAAAGTTGTTGAATAATTAAGGTCAAACGGTAAACAGAATAAATAAATACAATGTTAATGATTTTCAATAAAAACTATTATCGCCTGTGAAGTCCAATACACATGAGCTCAATACTGTAAGAGGGAATGTTACTTTCTTTTAAATATAATTTGTAAGAGGCAAAGTTTTAGGAGGAAATCCCACAACTTAAAGTGTTCTCTTAATAGCGAGAATTCCAGTTAACAAAGTTTGCCACCATCCCAGACTCCTGGAAATAGGGGTGACTACTCAAGGGTCTCAAGCAATCTGAAGTTCTGGAGATGGGGAGCTTTCCAGTCCCATGCCCAAGGCACTGTCAGGGGGGCGGACATACAAACTGCCTGGTCTCCATGGACTTGGAAGCTGCACCCAGCTCACGCCTCCCTGCTCTATGTCTTCCCGAGGTGCCAGAGGAGCAGAGGTCCCTAGAGGCCCAGCAGCCAGTGACGGCCAGTAACACAACACGGCTTCCAACGGACTGAGCGAACCTGCTCCCTGGCGGCAGGTACCGGGGTATTTCAGAGCGTGACGAAGAAAGCTGCTGGTCAGTATGAAAAAGGAGCTATCTGGGGAACTGTATATAGGTGTAAAAATGTCATGGCACTTCTGCTCTTTGCTACATTTTTCTTTAAAATAAGCCCAGAAGAACAATAAATATACTAGGGTCCAAATGCGAGCGCTGTGCATACAGCAGACTCCCAATACAGGCTTCCTGAACTAAATCTTCTTTTTGAAAAAACAAAGTTTAAGTGTTTGAAGTCTATAGGAAACTGATTTTAACACAAAGGGATACATAGTGGAAGGTGGAGCTGCATTGAATTCCGGCTGTCGAGCTAAATTACTAAAATATCACATTGCAGGCAGTAGAAAAAATCCATTTAAAGGATTTGAACAACTGGGAACAAGTAAACAAAATGTTGGTCTTCTCTGACTTACAGACCTTTCCTAACAAAAAGTCCCTCTGCTGGGTCTCAGCTCTAAACAACGGTCACTGCAGAACCTTAGGGTGGCGAGAGGACCTGGAGACGGGAGTGACCAGTTTTCCACTACGAAAGATTTGCTCAGGGATTTGCCCATGACCTTGTCTTAGCCCCCACTGCAGACAGGCCAGTGATCACACAGGATGGCCCCGGGCTCGGAAGAACTGTCAGGGAAGCCAGCGCTTTGGAAACATTGGTAAGTGGGTGAAACATCGTTCTCATATTTTACCTGCCTTTGGGGGGCTGGTCAGGAAGTACAATCAAAAAGTTACTCTTCTCTTCAGCTTAACCAAATTATATATTTTATCACCCAGTGGCTTAGGCAATAAATGTGACAGAAAGGACTAATTTAAGATCTGAATTTATTTTAATTAGTTTTCGTGATACTGCGGCAGATGTGAGCTTGCTTATGTGCAGCCTGCACTGGCTGAGAATCTCAATGAAGGCCCCGAGAGTTTATGGTGCTGGAGGAGTCAGTTCTAAAGAACATGAAGGCAGAGAGGACATCAAAGGAAGGGGGCCAGAAGGAAGCCCGCTGACCTGGTCCTGGGCGCGGCTCTGCGCACTCACAGCCGGGTCAGGCGGGGTGGGGGTGCGGGACTCATAACTGACAGCTGCTGTTAACGCCTACGGGAGGGCAGATAACCATTCGTGGGATCCATACCCAGATCCTGGGCGCAGAGTAATGAGTCCCCCTGGAATGAAAGCCTTGGCCTTCTTTGTTGTAACTATCGATCTACTGCAGCGTCCTGATGTGATTTAGATGAGGGAGGAGAGATAATGGCATTGATTATTCTATTTAGGAAGCCGACTAAGACAGAACTCAGGTACAATACATGAACAGAAAACCCCCCACTCAATCATTTTGTCTTTTCTTTGCAGTCCAAGGCAGCACAGGTAGTCATAGTGACAGGGGAATACATCTTAATAAACATGTAGCTTTGAATTTCAGGGACACTTTGGGGTAACAAAACGGTAACATTGCTTTTGCTGCTCCGGCTTGTTAATGATCATGGATCACAGGCCTGACAAAGCCCTCGTGGTGGCTACCGGCTTGGAGTGAGCTCGAGGGACCAAGGAGTGCTCGCCCAGGGAGAATGGTCTTTCCAAATGACGTCGTACTTTCTGACTTTATTAGGCAAAAATGTCTTTGATTCCGAACTGTGCTCTGTAATGTAATGAATGAGATGTGGTCCACCAACACCAGGCTCTAGTTCAACGCTTTTCAAATGGAGGTGGGGTAAGCGATTTTACCCCCATGGAAATTTGGCAATGTCTGGAAACATTTTGGACTGTGAGCTGTGGTGCTGCAGGTATCTACGGGTGCTGCAGGGATGGTGCCAAACATCTACAATATACAGGACAGGTGCCATACAACAAAGTGTTTCCCAGCCCCAATGTCAATAGTGCCAAGGTTGAGAAACTGTGGTCTGGTTTATTTCATAACACAAGAATCTAGAATTTGTTTAAATTGTTCACCATAAAGCGGTTTAAATACCTTATAGATTTCCTCGGGGTAAGAGTCCAAAAGAAAGTCAAAAACAAAAGCATGGGGTTGTGGCTTTTGCATGGTTCTTCTCAGACTCCTGTCCACTTGAAAGCTGTTTAAAGTAACTCACCGCTGAGCACACCCATTAGCCCTGGCAACTGCATTTTGGGGAGAAAATTAGGAGTTGGAGTAATGGCCTTGACTTCTACTGAGTTAATATTCTAGGCTTGAACAACACTAAATAATGGAATGGGATAGATTTAGAATGTCTTTCCTGTGACAAGCAGAGAACAGAAGGGAAAGTAGAGGAAATGGGTCATAATGTTCTGGAATTCAGAGCCAGAAAGGACCAAGATATCTGTTCTAATGAGCCACTCCACTGTGTAGCATGGAAGCTATGAACTTTAGGTGGACACACCTGGCTGTAGCACATATAAGCTGTGTGATTCTAAAGCAAGTGCTTACGGTCTCTAAACGTGGATTTCTTCACCTGTAAAGTGGGGGAAATGATATCCTCCGAATACAGTTATGAGGACTCAGGAGCACACTGCAATTATTTTGGCTGTCAGGAGCTATTCTGAAGATGAGAAAGCCACAGTTCAGCAGGGCAGGTTAAAGGTCAAGTGCCCGAAGTCAAATAGCAAGTCTAGAAAAGCGAGAGCTGCAAGTGAAATCTGGCCCAAGGTCAGGCCCTGTTCATGACGTGTGTCGCAAGTCTTTGATTCTCATTAACACTCCTACAGCATTAACGCTGGACACAACCAGCGTCCGTCACGCACCAGGTGTTATTCTAGGCACTGGGGATACAAACGCAGGTAAGACAGAAGCACCCCTAGGACTGCGGTGTGGATGAAGTGTAAAGGGCCACATAGGCTGGGGTTATATATTTGATCTCATGGGGTTGGGCTAATTCAGGATTGAGATGGTCTTTGAATGGGCTCTGAATGGTGAGGAAAGTGGGCATGGGGTAGAGCAGGAAGCCCACAGAGTCTCCAGAAAGAGCAAAAAGGTAGTGGTTGGGGAGCTGGAAGAATTATCGGTTTCAACAGCTTGTTACATATTCCGTCTTTATGAATGGAAGTATCGTACGTTGATATTAGACTCCACAGTTTACAAAGCATTCCCATACACTCTACCAACACTACTACTAGATCATAATGAAGTGAACATTTATTGAGTGCTTCCTGTGTACTAGAAGCTGTAGTAAGCATTTTAAATGAACCAGCTCATGTATTTTAAACCAAAAAAAAAAAAAAAAAAAATCTATGAGAAAGATACTACCATCACTGTGGGAAGGAAATTAGTATTTATTAATTATGCAGCAAGTTAGAGTAAAGGGGATTGAGGGTCTTGCCTAAATTTACATACTACTTAACGGCAAGCTTTGGCTAAAATGGGGATCTTCTGATTCCATGTCCAGTGCGCTCTTACTTAATAGTCACGTATACTCTGTTTTACATCTTCCCCTTTCCTCTTATACCCTCATCCTTCCTCAGGGTGTAAATTCTCTGAGGGCAAGGACTCTGTCATTTGTGTCCCTTGCAGTCTGGGTGGGGGTGGGAAATGGAAACGGAGATTTAAGTGCCTAGGGCAGAATCAAGATTTAAGAAATGCTGGTGGGCTTTAATAGAGTTTAGCACTGGGATTTATTTCAAGGGAGTGCTTCCTTCCAAAGGTCCTGACAGAAATGGGATGATCACAGACTGTCATCTTTTTATATGGGGGAGAATTAATGCAGAATACTCTGAACATTCCCTTATCTTCCCAATTTAGTGGCCCTCTGGGCATATCTGATAACTCACAGAGCAGATGTCCACCACAGAACTTTTCCCTCTTATGACTGGTTCTTCTAGGCTACGCTTCAAAAAAATTGTAATACTTGAAAATTATAAACCCTTAAAGCACACATACTGACTGTGATATTATGATTGAGATTTGACATCTAGGACTTGCAACAGGATTTAAATGCACGAGGTTGGGGTGTTTTCTTTGATATGGGTTGGGGTCACCACGAGTGGTCTGAATAAGTAAGGGAGTACAATTGTGTTAAAGGAACTTCTCTACTGCCTGCCTTCCAAACCACCTATGTGATAAGGCTTCCTTCAATTTATACAATATAATACGCTTTTCAGACCTTAGAACAAATAGGAAAAATAAATGTATTCAGTTTCATCCATTTTGTTATGCTGATTTTGATATTTGGACATAAACCATTTAATTTAGAACTTGGTACTATAGGGTGAGAATCAGGAAAAATAAAAATTTATTTTGGACTCCATTAATAAATTGCTAAGTGATTATAGATAAACACTAATTTCTTAGAGTGATTTGGTAGTCTGAACTGAAGAATTTTTATGGCTATTATTTTTTAGATTCCTCCAGTGTGGCAGATTCAATTTTCAAAGACAGCTGCAACTAGATTTCCCATCCCACATGCTTTCCTTACAAGGTGACATTGCTACTCCTCTCACTAGTTGTTGGAACTATGTTCCCAGCCCCTGGATCTGGGGGGGCCATGACTATGGAGGAAGAGATGCTGTGCAACTTCTGAGACTAGGTTATAAAAGATGATGCAGTTTTCCCCTGGTCTCTCTTGGAGTACCTGCTCTTGGAACGCAGCTGCTACACTGTGAGGGAGCCCCAGTCCCATGTAGGTATTCCAGCCAACAGCCTCAGATGAGGCTCTAGCAGTCAGCCAGCACCAACTGTTAGACATCCGAGTGAGAAGATTCCCAGGCAAAAGATAGAAATGGCCACCTGGCTTCTTCTTATGGCCAATGATAAAAATGTGAAAGGAAAGAAATAAGCTAAAGAAAGAACTGTTAAATTTAAGGGAGCTAAGATTTTCTAGGCTTAAAATAATTTTTGTCATTCACTCCTCTAGATGACACTTCCAAAATTAACATATGACACCCAAGAGATCAATTCCAGGGTAGGAAGTGGTAATAAGTTTCAGGAAAAAGTGGTGTAAGGATAAAGCCAATGGTATGACTGTAAAATGCTTCCTTAAGACCTTAGATCTAAGGCAGACAGACAAATAAAAAAATTAAAAAAAAGCTTTAAATGCTTATATGAGATAGTAAGAATGTTAAAAAGTCAGAGACTGAAATCTACTGAAAATAGGAATGAAAGATGTGAGTTGATTACTGGAGCCAGCACTTAGCCTGACAGTGTTTGCTCAAGTTGATCTTGAACTTCATGGTCTCAAGGTGAACAGGAATTACAGACTAAGGGGGTCTCTTCCAGGATGATGTATCTAATAGAAATACCACTTAGTATAAAGTGTAAAGGCAAACTCGAAATAACTTGGTCCTTCAACATTCCTCCACATCCTAGGAGAAGTAAAGAAAGTTGTCTATCTGAGTAGAGCAGGAAAATTTGCTCTTGGAGAAAAACACTTCCCCTGAAAATCCATAACACCATCAGACATCACATGGGTTTACAAACTAAATTTGCACTCTGCAATCATTCATAAACTCCAGGTTGGGAATGCACTTTACAGTTCTTGGGTTGAAGATTCCATTAGTCAGCCTCCTAAACCTTCTCCTAGGCCCATCTGTGCACTTCTTTGTAAAATCTAGTTTAGTCCACTCACATCCTGCACTGTGCTTGCTTTTATAGATTTAACATCTTTTAAGGTTTTGTTAAGTGCAATATACATACACTACATATGAGAAGAGGTCAATGATGCATAGCACCTTAAAAACATTGCTAAACTTCTTAGGGCTCTCCTCAAACAAGAATTTATATATATATATAAAAATTTTATAGATAAGTGGAAGGACTGACAGACAGAATGAATCTGAAAATACACTTCAGACAGTGTCAAATCCTGCATCATAATTTCTCAAATTTAATTTAGGGCTTTGCATTTCTGCTGAATTCTTGTTTCTTGATTTTTTTTTTCCTGAAGTTGGTTTTTAAGGATAATCTTATAGCTAGTGGGAATTTAAACTGTGAATTCTGAGATTAGCAGTGGAAGTAGAGTTAGAGGAATCTCATTGTAGTCAGAAAGCTGAGTAGCCAAGCAGACCACACTGTGAACTGTCAACCTCACTGCTGATAAATATCTTTAATCCCATTCAAATATATTCCACTTCCAATGCCATTTATAATACGGTTTTTCCTCCACCATCAATTCTATTCATGCAGGTTGCCAGAGCTTCCCAAATTACTCTCCCTCCTTTCAATAAATTATCAGAATATAATTAGTAATATATCAAATGTGTACCCAGGTCCCCACATCCTCTCAAGGGAAGCAGATTTTTTAAAAAATGACTCTTGTCCTAGACCATGTGACGCAGATGGTTGGAGTATCATCTGGTGCACTGAAAGGTCATCGGTCTCTCTCTGTAAATTTGGTTTAATCACCTAAATGGTAGAGCAAGTGAGAGAGAAATAACAATAAGGATGTTTTGATGTTGGCATGATGCTGAGGCCAGTCCATGGAACTTTCGTTGATGGTGCTGGGTCCAGATTGCTTATGGCATATAGCACAGCATAATCTCACTCCTGGAAAGACTTTTCAAGATTCTGCAATAATTTAAGTCTGCAAACTATGACCTTAGATGTTTCCATGGTTTCCTTCTCTAATTGTTCTACAGTTAAAAACGACAGTCAAATTTAAAAAATACACTTACACAAGATCTAAATGTGTTGAATCTAAATAAGGCATGATCTGGGTGGCTAGGCCTTGGAGCTACAGGTTAAATTCAGCTCCTGCTCTCAAAAAGCTCCCCATATACAAGTGTTGTATTAGCTTCTAGGGTTGCTATAACAAAGTCCCTCAAACTGAGTGGGCTTAAACAACATAAATGTGTACTCTTATAGTTCCAGACGATAGAAGTCTAAGATCAAGGTATGACAAAGATTCTTGGCTTTACCAAACTTTAGTCAAGCTCCTAAACCTTCTCCTAGGCCCATCTGTGCGCTTCCTTGTAAAATCTAGTTTTAGCAAGAATCTTAACTATGTAAGCATGTTAAGTTTCATTTGTATAAGAATGGGAAATGATAATTTGATCATTTACTTCTTTGGATTTTTAATAAATGTGACTTCATTGTGTAACTTGTTTTAAAAAGCCTAAATCAAGCAAGGTTTTAAATACATTGATTATATTTAATTTGGACCTGTAGAAATTTTAAGAATAATTAGTAGAAAGAAAACAAAATAGAAGTTAAAAAGATGGTTTATATGTTTAAAAATAAATTAGTTTTCTTTTCCTGTTACATAAAAAATCAAGAGTTTTCTGTGTTTGAAATTTATAAGTTCTCACAAACATTCCTTCCCTACATGTTGACATAGGGATAAAATAACTGAGGAGCATTAGTAATCCTCTAAGGGATCACGGTTCCAGCATAGAGACAGGAAATAAAACTTTCAGTCTAACATTTAAAAGGCTCAGGCTTCATACAAAGGACCTGGGTCTTTGGAGAGCTTTTCACGGAGACAATGCCTGTCTCAAGTGCGGGCTTTGGCGTGAAAGATCACACAAGACGTCATTTCTTCAGTTTAATAATCCATTTAATACCATCTTTCAATCCCATTTCATGCTCAGTAAAGCAAGAATAAGCGAACCTTTTGCTGACACTGATTTTGCTGAAGAGCTTCTGTTTATAAAGCAGTGGTGACATCTTCTCATGGTCCATCATTATTGCTTTGCTCCTAGCCCCATCCCAGAAGGGCCTTCCTGGACTGTGTGCAGCTTTTTCACAGCAGTGACTCCTGTCCTACGCTAAAGTGCTTTGACAGCACTTGCTCGCTTTTTAAAAGGGAGACATATTTCAAATATCTACTCAAATGATCATTTTTACTTAACCACGTCTGAATTTTGAGGAGGAAATATGAATTCAACTTCTTGAACATGAACAAAGACAAAGCCCTGGACTGCTGAACAAACTTCTAGGCACTGCACCATGGACACTTGATGACTTTCTGCTGCAACTAAATTCTTCCATGAGCTGTGCTTACCTGTGACAAGTAAATGTTAAATCAAGCTGAAAAAAGGAGTCAGGTGGAGTTGAACGAAGAAAACTCAGTCCTTAGCGTATGTCTACCTAAGATCTGTGAATGTTATGAGTAGCATCATAACTCTCTATTTTCTCTGTTTGAGATTTATCATAGCAATCAAAGAGAATGATACGAGTCTAGACTAAAAGAAGTTTACGTTGTGCATATTTTGAGACACTGATTCAGCAGCTGCAAGGAAATACATTATTATGGTTTTTATAAAATTTGTGCACTATGGCAACTTTATTTAAATTTCTACAGCACTGCATGGGCTGCTTTCACACAGTCAGTAATATTAATCCTTCTTTTCAGATGAGAAAATGGAAATTTAGAGGCCAAATGAATGACCTCATCAAAGTCCCATAATACTGTATTAGCAAAGCCATGCCTGGACACCAGGTCTTCTGACTCATAAACCAGTGCTCTCTCCCTCAGACCAACCGTGCTCCTTGGAGTCCCAGGAGCTCCCTGATGTCCCTCTGGTTATTTTCCCTCTACCACACCTGGAAGGGCACACAAGTCACACAAACTGACAGATCTAGGCCTGCACTTCAAATCTAATCTCTGGTTTGGGAGATTCTTCTTACCATACCACATGATAAACATCCATTTCCAAGCATAGAAATGGCCTATTATGGGTTCATTAAAAATTGGCAAATGGATAAACACACCACTAAATGACTAAAGAGAGAGTTTAGAATAATATTTATAAATAATGGCTCCCGCAATGGTTTCATATTGACATCATGAAGAAGTACATACCAAATGCCCAGTGTGCGTGGAATGCTCACAATAAAAGTTATTTCCCAGAGAGGCCTGAAATTAGGTGGAAAGACAGCGCATGTGTCTAAGAGAATATCAGACTCTAGGCACCATCATCATAAAGCTAGACAAGGGATACAGAATGTCATATTGGCTTTTGATCTATACAGAAATACTTGGAGACTAGAGAAAAGCTTTACATATAAACGTAGGTAGCTGTGTTTTAGAGAAGAGAGAGCTGGCAACTTAAGTTAGTTACTTGCAAAGTCAGTCCCCCACACTGATAAACAGCTAGAGTCCTGGGGCAAGTCACCAGCCCTCTCTGAACCTCAATGTTCTCTGTAAATTGGCACGAGGACTTATATCATAAAGCTCTTCAGAGGATTATTTGACTTCAGTGTGGAAGTGTTTGCAGATCGTAAAGCAATGCACAAGGTGAGGGGTGTGAAGGATGGATGGTTACATGTGGCTGTAAACTTGGCTGTGGATTTTATCCTGGTGGTACCAGCCACCCCAGGAGTAAAGCCACCCCCCCTACACTGTCCGCCTCCTAATCCCCCCGTGGTTACTCTCTGACTCGATGCACCGTTTCACGCAGCCACGTGGCAAATGCCAGGCCAGGAATGTCTGTGCCTCACTGTAGCATTACCCAGCATTTTGTGCATTTTGGGTAATCAGTCACCTGCTGCTAAGATCCGTGTTCACGGGATGACTACCATCCAGGAGGTGCTATGGTTTGATTTCTAAATATCACAGAAAGAACATTTTCATTAAAAAAAATTTAAAGCAGCGTATATTCTAATTCTTCCTTTCCCCTTCCTGGGTCTTTGTCTTCTGAATTCCTAGAACTGGGCATTGCACCCCGTGAAATGATCATGCCAACCATGACGAGCTTCAGTTTGCTTAGATATGTCTTGCTTAGATCATGAGCAAGAAAATGACAAGGGATGGACTTCTACAAAACGTAGCTCTTCCAGTCTCTATCGGCAACACTGCCACGGCAAGCCCAGGCAAGTTTTAAAGTTTTCTGTGGGGTCAACCAGAAATCCAAAGGTACTAAAAACAGTCAGCTTAAACTTGACTGTGGGGTCAGGAAAGAAAATAGATTTCCTGCATCGAAGAGCAGAGTTGGAGGCTGGATATTAATCACACTCCCACATAATTAATGTTGTGCTTGTGTTGTGACAGGCAGCTTGGTACTAAGTAGAAACCTATTCAAGATCTTTTTTTATTTATTTTTTTATTTCAGCATTGCATCTTATTAGGCCTAACATGTGTGTAAGATGCAGAGGTAGGCTGGAAGGAGGCCCCATCTGGTGTTAACATCTATGTAAAACAGTACATGGATTTGGGGCTATGATAAGACACTGTCTTTGGTCCAATTTCAGTGGCTGGGATTGAGCTAGAGAAGGAGGCTGATTAACGGTAAGAATGAAACAAAGCTGGGCGGGATTAATCCACAAATCCGACCGAATCAAAATACAAAAAGGATTTGGTGGCTTACACACAAGACCAAAAACAAGTTGGAGCTTAACAGGAAAAAAATTTGGTATTTAGAGTAGATCTACCGTAGATCACAAGCAGGAACCAAAAGTCATATAATGAAGAACTGGAGGTTTCAGTTTCATCAGAGGTGACAGGGTTACTTTAAACAAAACGACATTAAGCCAGTCCATGCAAATAGAAGGAAATGTTGCTGGATACCTTTGCATCTAATGAGGAAGTGAGCCATTCCCTGAAGGCTGCACCTTAGAATCACTGAGGAAGGTATAAGATATATTCAGAGTCCCTGGGTTTTATGCCGCTTTCTGCCTTCCCTTCTAGATCTCTCTCAGCTACCTGCTCTAGTATATGATATGACTGTCACAATTTCTCCCAGTTTTAAAGTCTTTCATTCTATCTTATGACATTTTTGTATATCTAAATCAGTATCTTCAAAACTTAATTTCTACATTTTTGACATTCAATGTTATTTTATATTAGTTTCAGCTGTACATCATAGTGATTAGACAATTACATAATTATTTATGAAGTGATCCACCCCAACCCTGATAATTCAAGTACCCACCTGGCACCATACCTAGTTACTACAATATGACTGACTATATTCCCTGTGCTGTACTTTACATCCCCAGGACTATTTTGTAACTACCAATTTGTATTTAACAATCCCTTCACCTTTTTCACCCAGCCCCCCAATCCCTCTCCCATCTGGCAAATGTCAGTTTGTTCTCTGCATCTGAGTCTGTTTATTTTGTTCTTTAGATTCCACATATAAGTGAAATCATATAGTATTTGTCTTTCTCTGACTTATTTCACTTAAAATAATACCCACCAGGTCCATCCACGTTGCTGCAAATGGAAAGTGTTAATTATTTTTTTATGGTCGAGTAATATTCATGGCTGAGTACTATAGCTTTTTTTATTCCCTCATCTACTCATGGGCACTGGGTAGCTTCCATAGCTTGGCTATTATAAGTAATGCTGCAATAAACATAGGGGTGCGTATATTGTTTCAAATTAGTGCTTTGGATTTCTTTGGATATATACCCAGAAGTGGAGTTGCTGAATCATAAGATAGTTGTAGTTTTAATTTTTTGAGGAACCTCCATACGGTTTTCCATAGCGGCTGCACCAACCTGCATTCCCACCAGCAGTGCACGAGGGGGTTCCCTTTTCTCCACACCCTCGCCAGCACTTATTGTTTGTTGATTTATTATAGATAACAATTCTGACATATTTGAGGTGATATCTCATTGTAGTTTAAATGTGCATTTCTCTGACAACTAGTGATGTTGAGCATCTTTTCATAAGTCTATTTGCCATCTGTATATCCTCTTTGGAAAAGTGTGCATTCAGGTCCTCAGCCCATTTTTTAATTGGATTGTTTGTTTTTTTGGTGTTGAGTTGTATAAGTTTTTTATAAATTTTGGATAGTAACTTCTTATGGGCTGTACCATTAGCAAATGTCTTCTCCCATTCAGTAGGTTGTCTTTTTGTTTTGTTGATGGTTTCATTTGCTGTGCAAAAACTTTTTAGTTTGATATAGTCCCATTTGTTTATTTTTTTCTTTTGTTTCCCTTGCCCATGGAGATATATCAGAAAAAAATATTGCTAAGATAAATGTCAGAGTAACTTCTACATTTTGCTGGGATTACCTCCATTCTGTCAGCAAGAGCTAGTAAGGCTTGGCTTTATCTAGTATTGGCACGGATGCTCTTGGCATGATTCCTCACAACTGCCTCCCTCAGTAGTTTCTCTCATATTTCATGATTTGGTTGAAAACTCAATACTGTTAGGAAAAAAGATGTGCATAAGTGGAGCATAATTATATTGATTCATGTTCAGCTGATAAAGATTTATTTGTCCTCAAGGCATAATAATGGGCAAGATTTGCCCATGATCAATAATTCTTGAACCAATAAATCTTGATATTGGCAACAAAAACCAATATCTACTTAAACTTTTTTCAAAGTGTTGTTATAATATGCTGATGGCATGAAACATGTGAGCACATAAAACACAATCCCTTGGGCTTTGTGTCGACACTGTGTTTGGATTCTCCAAGCGTTAACATCCTAGATTGCAGGGCCTTAGGAGCAACTAGAGGGTCAAAGGGAAAGCTAATGACACATTTTTACAAAGGGAAAATAAGATTAGTGTACGTAGAACCACTTTATTAAGATCCAAACCATTACAGGAATATAAAGTATAACAGTTTGTCTATAGATTTTAAACTCTGTATGACATACTCGCAAAAGAAAAACAACTTCCTGTAAAACAGCAGGTAGAGAAGCAAGATATGATAAGAAATGAGGCAAAAATATATGACTGAAGCATGAAAGTGAAGGGAAGGAACAGCGACTGAACATTTTATTGGGTACTGGCATGTGTCGGGAGCTGAGGGAATGATTTAAGTCTCACAACAATTCTATTAGGTACAAGCCAAACTGAAGCACAACTCTAATGCCTACAGGACTCAGGTTTAGGCTAAGGAGTCAGTTCTATAGTTGTAAGTAGCAGAGCTGGAATCTGTGTCCATGTCTGTCTGAATCCAAAGGTCACATTTTTTCCTAGGTTGCTATAAACAACAAGCTCAATGATTTCCTTTACAGAGGCATCTGGGAATTGTTAATGGTGTGGCAAAGTCTTTTTCTTAGATTGGTTGATAGGCCTGTGTCATCTTTCCTTTTTTACCCTAGCATTATTTTCTCTGTGCGCTAACATGCCTCGGACCACTCTATATAGACAGTAAATACTGGTGGCTGATAACCATGTTTCTTGGGAGGGTGAAAAGATTTTATGGGACAAAAAGATGATGGAATATTTTTGACCTTCAGGAAGACAAGTACCTTTCCACCACCAATTTAGTCTGCTAGGTGGCATTTGCAAAATACCATATTCTGTGTGCTTAAACAACATAAATTGATTTTCTCATAGTTCTGGAGGCTGGAACATCCAAGATCAAGGTATCAGGTGATTCGGTTCCAGGTGAGAGCTCCCTTCCTAGCTTGTAGATGTCTACTGTGTCCTCACATGGCAGAGAGAAAGAGAGAGAGAAAGAAAAAGAGAGAGAGGAGAGAGAGAGATCTTTCTGGTGTCTCTTCTTTTTATTAGGACACCAGGTCTATTGGATTAGAGCTCCACCCTTATGCTCCATTCAATCTTAATCACCTCCTTAACGATCCTATCTCCAATATGGTCACATGGGGGGTTAGGACTTAACATATGAATTTGGGTGGGTGGGGAGCACATTCAATCCATAGAAACCAGTACAGCACATTGGATCTGTACCCAAAGATGTGCTCATGGGTTCATGTTCAGGTCTCTGACCTACAGCCATATGTACTAGGGCAAATTTCTTATCAACCTTCTTGAACCTCAGTATCATCACCTGACAACATGGAAATCACTGTTTGCCCAGCGAACACCATTAGGCTGTGGGGATGATCAATTTTTACACTGTGTAGGTAGTCCTGTGTTTTGTACATGAAATTTTCTTTATAAAAAAAAAATTAAAATAATTTTTTTTCAATTACAGTTTACATTCAATATTATTTTATATTAGTTTCAGGACTACAGCATAGTGGTTAGACAATCATATACTGTCTGTGGCATGAAACTTTCTTTTTATTTTTTTTGGTAATCCTCGCCTGAGGATATTTTTTCCATTGCTTTTCAGAGAGAGAGTGGAAGGGAGGGAGGGAAGGAGGGAGAGAGAGAGCAGGATGTGAAAGAGACACATCAATTGGTTGCCTTCAGAACAAGCCGGGACTGAGGGACGGGAAGCGAACTCACAGATACGAGCCCTGGACCAGGAATCAAGCCTGAGACTCTTCAGTTCCCAGGCCAACGCTCTAGCCACTGAGCCACACTGGTCAGGGTGGCGTGTAGCTTTCTTGAGAAAATGTAAGAGGGGCTAACATCTCAAAGATAGATTTGAGTGTTAGTCTAAACTATTAAAAGTATTCTAAAATCTCTAAAAATCACCTTTTAGATGGAAATTTTGCCAATGGATTTCAAGCTTTTTATACGTGTTCTTTTTTTAGTGATTTACTTGTTACTGTTTTTTAAATTGCTCAAGTACTATACTAACACGATTCAAAAACACAGATGACACTGGAATAAAATCACAAGTCTCTCTTTACCTTCTTTTCATCATTTCCACGCCAGCCTCAGAGGTAACCACGGCTATCAACCTGGAGTGACCTATTCCATGCACTTGCAAGGATGCACGGATGTTCCCCTACGTGTGTATATAAGCATGCATGAGCGCATCATTTTGTGGGAGATTTTTTAAAATACGAAGCTATCTTGCTTCAATTTTTGTTCTTTCCCTTCTCACTGAATGCATATGTCTTCCTCGAGTTCAACAATTACCTCGTTGAACTAAAGACTTGCTACTTTCAGCCTGTGCCGAGATTCCTGCCTGTTTCTAGATTGCAGGTTTAAAAGACTATGCTTTTTGCAGTATCAAACCAATCATTTTCTCCAATTTTCTCTTAATTTTTAGAAAACAATGAAGCAAAACATGCAATTATTTCAATATCTTGGTGCAAACAAACACCGCCATGCAAACAAAGAAGGAGACGCAGCTGAAAAAGAACTGCCAGCTACCAGGCAGTTCCACATATCTGTTCGCTGGTGAGGTCCAACTCCAGCAGAGGAAGGCAGTTTAAGGACGTAAGTGCATTTTGCACAAAGGTGCAAGTTGTTTTAAATTCAACCTTATGAAGTTTGGATTTACACGTGAAAGTAATTTGTGAAACTACAGAAATATGTTTGTGCAGTGGAAGAAAGAAAGGTCTCATTTTGATAAAAGGCACTTTTTCAAAGCCAGTGTGTGTGTGTTTGTGTGTGTGAGGTTGTGTCATCTGCCTGAAAGTCTTTTATCTCTCATGCATTTAATAAACAGGTCTCATTTTACAATTCATTACAATTTCACCAAGTCTCCACGTGCTTCAGATTAGTCTTTCTAAAGCAACTTGTGCCTTTATACTTAGGAAACAATAGGTTTACGAGTATGCCTTTTAAAGCCACCAACAAAACACTGAAGATATTCCAACCCAGCTAACAATTGAACTCCATCCTACTAACACTGAGCACTACCATCCAGTGAAAGGCAATGTCTTGATGGATCATTCATAGAAAACTAAAGTAATTACCATCATTCTAATATTCCTATTTAAATGCATGAAAAACTGATTAGCTGAAGGCAGCCTATATATAGCAGAAATGGCATCTTCTTAATACTTATGCTAATGTAAAAGACATTTTACACAAAGTTTAGAGGTGATGTGTGGGTAAGAATGATCTTAACGTACACATTTGTTTACTTACAATAATGTATGACAAGACTGTTACTCAGAGAGATTTAATTGGCACAGAGAACAAGGTATACAGAAAGAGATCAATGTAAAAAAGCACATAGGACATTTATAGGCACAAATGTATATATTTATAAGAGAGATTCTAGAAGAATCACCAACCACTATCAAAGAAGTAGAACACCCACACCTCCAAGCTAGTTTTACAAGTAGATTTCAGTTCACTTTCACCCTGAGGTAGTCACATTTTTTTAGTCCAAAGAGAATTTCGATGGAAATTAAAAAAGGTTTTAATAATTTAGCTGGCTCTGTGCATTATACACCTCTATGTAAAGAAAGTAAAAAAACGTTATAATGATGCCATTTCAAATTGTAGTTACTATCTTCAGCGAGGAATGCAGAACTGGGCTGATCAATTCAATTTCATTTTTACACTGTCATTTCCACACGGCTAACCCGCAGCCTGAATTCTGTTTCCTGCCAGCTTTCTAAGCACGCTCCAAGGTGAGACGCCCCAGAAACGGTGCCTCACAACGAGCACATCACAGAAGCAGCGCGTGGAGAACAAATAAAACATGAAATTACACGCGGACACGAGAAGCACATAAGCGGGCTGAGAACGGGTGACTGTCAATAACGGGTTTCAAATAAGCCTCTGATTTAATGACAACCGAAAGCCGGAGTCTGATTGAGGGCAATCAAATGCTTCCTTTTTATCTGCGTCTAACTCATTTTTTATATGAAAAGGAAAACCGTGCCGTTACAACCTCAGCAATCTAAGGCTACACACAGATCTGAAAATGGGAAGGCTATCTCCGCGAGCAATTATGATAAAATGCACACCCCCGCCCACAGGATGGTCAAGGGAACAGGTAATCCAGGGCTGCTTCTTCCTCAGCGCACTGGGGGAAGGCAGGCGTTCTAACTGCATTTGTTGTTGTCGGCAAAACTGATGGAAAAGGGAATGGCTCGCAGATTTAAAAGCTAAATAAACAACCAGGTGACTCACCCAGGGGGAAATGAGGCTGCACCGAAAATGACCCCAAGTTAGGTCTCAAAGGCAGACACGTCTGTTTACATCTGCTCAGCGTTTGAGGGGAGACCCCGTGGCTCACCCCGATTATGCCCGCCTCATCACACCCCTGCATTCCAGCCCCCAGGACACCTGCTGGAACCTTTCCTTTTTTTGCACCCGAGTCTATTCCTTTTATCATCTGCCTGCTCATTATCGAATAATGTTTTCTGTGTTCAAGTTTAATTGTTTCTGGGATGCTTTCAGTCTTTCCCCCAAAGGACTGCAAGCTCTTCCCAGGGAGGCCCTGGCATAACATTCTTGTTGAATTAATATTGCACCAGAAATGAGAAGAAAAGTTATTGACTAGAGTCAAGGGACTGATTTCTAGACAAGAGAGTTTGAAACAAAACGTTTTTCCCCCGCCTTTCATTCAGATTGGGATGCTTTGCCTGTGTGCCCCCCAGGCCATTTTGTAGGGGGCTGTGGGTGTGTCTTTGAAAAACCCTTGCCGTCAGATCATATGCACTGCAAATGAGAAAAACCCCTGCACAGACCCTGTGTGTGTGTGTGTGTGTGTGTGTGTGTGTGTGTGTGTGTTATCGTCATTAGAGAAATGCATGCATGGCCTTTCTCCATTGCTGGTGGGAGTGGGGTTCTTGGGGTACCATTGGAATAAGCATTTCTGGAGGCCCCCACAGGAGGATGAGACGTGACAAAGCTTTGCTTGTGTGGAACTGCACCCCTCGGTTCACAAAGTCCCGTTTCCCTTAACCCAGTCCTGGAAGAGGTGCATCTGGGGATTCAGGAGAGCTAGAGCAAAGCCAGTGTCCAGAGTTTCTGTTGCATGGTGGAGCTGGGTCTGGCACAGATCAGGCTAGTCCCAGTCCATCAGCCCAGAGTGTGGGGTCCACAGGGCCGTGGGCCAAGTGGGCTAATGCAGGGGTACAAGAGCCCTGCAAGCCAGGAGCTCCAACCCAGAGGCATGCGAGAGAACTCCTTTGTTTACAAAGGAACTTAAGCATCTTAAAACTTCCCACGCTTCCCACTACTCTGGCCAATGACCTTTCCCCAGGTGTGACCAACAGTAAAGCACCTTCCCCATGTCACCCACTTTACCGGGCATGTGTCTAAACCATGGCTTCCTGATGAAGCTGCAGGAGTGGCATGCCTTGGCTCCTTTCCAGCTATTACTAGCTGGGTCATTGCGACGGTCTCAGTATGCATGTGGTTTGTGTGGCTTATGTGATTGGGAGCCAGAGGTAGGTTGCAGCAGCCTTACTTACCCATGCTGATCTGTTTCCAACAAAGACCTGGTGCTTTCCAGTCCACCCTGAAGTAGAAAAATGCACCCATCTTTTGTGTACCCCAATTCCAGAAAGACAGAGCAAAATGGTCTTGTTCCCTCCGACCCTGGGTGATACCCTGAAGCCAGACCCAAACCCCTCAATCAACTCCTGGGGGCCACAACTTTTGTCCTTCAAGTCTGTCCCTTCCCTCCCAGCCCTCGGACACCAACACTTCCTTGCACAGGGAGTCTGCTTCAAGCTAAAGAACATACATTTGCAAGCAAAACATTAAGAAGTTCGTTTCCTTGGTAACTTGGGCAGGGAAAGAGAATTTAAGATGATGGGAAATATTCATTCTGACCAGGTACAGATCCACTCTCCTCCTTCCTAAGGCTTTCTCTGCAACACAGGGCAGGGTCCCAAGGTACTCCACGCAGCTATACGTTGAAAGTTAAATGAAAAGTGAAGTGTGCAGCTAAGTTTAGCTCTCTGCTGAAATCCTTGGGAGATTATTACTTCCTTCTGGCTATATCGGGCCCCCCTTTTCCCATACCTATCAAATGGCTTTGAAGTTCCACTTCATTTGAAATACTGTACAGTAAATGCACACAGTGTGCTAATGGCCTGCCTGGATTAACGGAGCAAATAGTTGCTTAAATTTAATTCAAAAGTAGTTCAGAAGAGACCTAGAGAATTAGTACAGGGGGTAAGGATAGAACCTACCAAGTGATGCCTGGCCAGAGGGGAAAATCCAGGGAGGTGCTGCTGCTTCCCCCTGCCCCCTCCGCCTCCTACCAGGAGGGGATTTTGTTTGGTCCTTTTGTGCAGTCAAAGGGAATCCTGGCCCTGGCCAGTGTTGCTCAGTGGTTAGAGCATCAGCCTGAGCACTGAAGGGTTGAGGGTTTGATTCCCAGCAGTTCATGAGTGAACCAGTTTCTCTGCATCTTTGCCAGTATTTGGTATTTTCACTATATTTGTTTGTTTGTTTTAGCTGTTCTGTTAAATGTGTATAGATATCTCAATGTGCCTCTCTCCCTGGCTGCCCTGGCTTGGGGAAGGATAGTTAACGGGTAATGAGGAACTGCCTTTCCTATCCTTTTCAATGTGACTTTTAAAAATATATATATCTGTGTTCCACTCTGGTGCTGTAAACCCTAGCCCTTGTGAGGGTATTTCTATGCCAGGATTGTCGTTTAAACTGATGCTTCTGGAAAGAGACAAGTGCTAGAAATTTCTGTACAGCTACCTTGCTGATGCCACTCTCCCCAGTTTTTTGTTGTATCGATTGTACTTTTGGTTTCAAATCTGGGACTTCTTTGCCTAGCCTTAGTGGCAAAGATTTCCCCCCCAAGAATTTTTTTCTTTAAAATTTAGTTTTACATTTAAGTTTGCAACTCATTTTTAGTTAACTTTTTGTAAGATGTGAGTCTTAAGTTTAGGTTAACTTTTGTTGCATATGGACATCCACTTGCCTGGCACCATTTTTTGAAAGGCTACCCTTCCTACATTAAGTTCCTTTATCACCTTTGTCAGAAGCCAGCGGGACATATTTGTGAGTTCTGCTTCTGGATTCTTGGTTCTAATCCTTTGATCTATGTGTCCTATGTGTCTCTGAACACACATCGGTGCCTTGTTCCTGATCTTAGGAGAAAAATATACAGTTTTTCACCATTAAGTAAAATTTTAGCAATAAGTTTTCTTGTGTAGATTTTTAAAAAAGTCAAGTTTAGGAAATTGAATAAATTCTCCACCATTCCTAGTTTTCCTGAGACTATTTTTCTATCAAGGATGGGTGTTAAATTTTGTCAAATGCTTTTTCTGCAACAATTGTAGCTTTCCTTTTCATGATTTTTCTTTTTCTAGACTGCTAATATGGTGGATTATATCAAACCAATCTTATATCTCTGAAATAAACCCTAATTGCTCCTGGAGTATAATGATTTTATATGCTAAAGTCTATTCATTAATATTTTGGTAAGAATTTTTACATTTATATTTATGAAAAATATTGGCCTGTAGTTTGTTTTTATATTACCTTAGTTTGGTTTTGCTATCAGGGTAACATGGGTGCATAAAGTGAATTGGAACCCTCTCCCTCCTCTTACACTCTCTGGGAGAGATTGTGTAGATTGATGTCTGGTGTAATTCTCTGCTAAACCACCTGGACCTGGGCCTGCAGGGTTGGGCCATGCTTTGTTTGCTTTTGGAGGCTATTTTTTTTTGTATTTTTAAATAATGAATTCCATTTTCTTAATAGTTATGGGACATTCAAACAATCTACTTCATATTGCATGAATTGTGGAAGATCGTTTTTCTTTCAGAGTTGGCCTATTTTGTCTAAATTGTCAATTTTATGTGTATAGAGGTTTTGGAAGCATTTCCTTGTTATTCTTTTGTTGCTTGCAGGGTGTTATGGTTGAATTATCTTGCAAAATGCATATGTTGAAGTCCTAAGCCCCAGTACCTCAGAATGTGGTCTTGCTTGGAAACAGGGTCTCTACAGAGGCAATCAAGCCAGAGTGAGTTCGTGAGAATGGGCTCTAACCCAGTATGACTGGGGTCTTTATGAAAAGGGGGATTTGTACGCAGAGATAGTATAGAAAGAAGACAACCAGCCACAAAGAAGGAGAGAAACCTGGAACAGATTCTTTCCTCAAAGCCCTCGGAAGGAACCAACACTGCCGATAACCTTGATTTTGGACTTCTAGCTACCAGCACAGTGAGACAACAAATTCCTCCTGTTTAAGCCCCTCAGTCTGTGGCACTTTGTTACGGCAGCCCTAGCAAACCAACACACAGGGTCTGCAGTGATATCTACATTTTCATTCCTGATATCAATCATTTGGGTCTTTTTTCTTTGCCGGTCTTTGTCAATTTTATGTTTTTAAAGAAGAACTCTTTATTTTATTGGTTTTCTCTACTAGTTTTCTGCTTTCAATTTCATTGGTTTCTGCCCTTATTATTTCTTCTGCTTGCTTTGAGTTTATTTTGCTCTTCTTTTCCTAGGTTCTTGAGAAGAGAGCATAGAGTACAGGTTTAAAATTTTCCCTCCTTGTCAATGTGTGCATTTCGTGCTATAAGTTTGCTTCTTAGCACTGTTTTAGCTGCTTTCCACACATTTTGATATATTGTATTTTCATTTTCCTTTAGTTCAATGTATTTTTTAATTTCCCTTGAGACCCACAGAGTTTCTTCTTTGACCTATAGATTATTTAAGACTACTGTTTAGTTTCCAAGTATTTAGGGATTTCTGTTTTCTTTATGTTATTGATTTCTAGTTTTATTCTGTTGTGGTGAGAGAAAAAATTCTGTGTAATTTTAATTTTAAAAATTTGTTGAGGCTTTTTTTATGACCCAACATATGATCTATCTTGGTATAGGTTCTGTGGATACTTGAAAAGAATGGTATTATGCTGTTGTTTAGTGGCATGTCCTATAAATATCGATTAGGTTCTGTTGGTTGATGCTGTTTAGTTCTTCTATAACCTTACTAATTTTCTTTCTAGTCGTTCTAGCAATTGTTGAGAGAATACTGTTAAAGTCTCCAACTATAGCTGTATGTGAACAGGTTTGTCTGTTTCTCCTTTGGGATCTATTAGTTTTATCTTCACATATTTTGCATCTTGCAGATCTTTCAGCTGAAAGCCACTGTTATTCTACTGGAGCCTTGTTCATGTAGTGTTAATTGTGGAGGAAGAGACATCTTCTCTAATATTGACTAAATCTCAGTCTTTTAGTGGGCCTGTGTCCCTGGGCTGTGACTTTCATAAGTGTTGTTAGGTCCCCTCCTCCCTAAACCTTAGGCAAGACAGGAAGTGGTGGAGGCTGGGGTTCTCTGATGGGTCCAAGAGTAGAGTAGAGCACTTACTATTTAATAGTCCTCTGTCCCTTTCTTGGTCCTTAGCAATGAGAGCAGGTTTTTGTTGGTGCTGTTTTTATCTGCACCTATGGGTGTTTCTAGATTGCTGGCTTCTTCAACAATAAATCTGGGATATATGAGGGTGAAAACGTTCATCAAACTCATGCTGTGTCATTCCTTAGGTCTTAAGATCTCTAGCTGGCCTGCCTTCTTCTTTTCCCCTTCAGAGTCTTCTTATGTTTGTTTTATATTTAACTATTAGAGTCTTTAGGTGTATTAGATGACTAGTGTCTTTAGCTGTATTAGCAGAAGGAAAATGGAAAAGTATGTCTACTCCATCTTTCCATAACTGGAAGTCCTCCTGCTATTGAAATTTTTAAAGATCCCAAATATCCATGCCCTGGCTGAAACAATTTCAATATCTTTTTTCCCCCCAATTACAGTTGACATTCAATATTATATTAGTTTCAAGTGTACAGCATTGTGGTTAGACATTTATATAACTAACAAAGTGATCCCACCAACCTGGCACAACACATAGTTATTACAATATTATCGACTATATTCCCTATGCTGAACTTTACATCCCCATGATTATTGTGTAACTGGATTTTGACATTATAACATTATTATAGAGTCTCTTTAGAAAAATTTGAAACTTATTTATTACTTAATATCACTGTCCTCCTAATTAGCTTATTGTTTATTTAAATAGCCTATCTCTTAAAGTGAGGCACACATATTGTATAGTAATTCTTTACCCCTTAAGTTAATACTTAAGTGAATTGAAATGACAGGTTCTCTTCCAGAAGTTGACGGTGCTATACACAGTTAATGTATCTTTATGTATTATAATGTATTAATACACAAACAAATTTGGAAAGGCATTTGTACAATAAGTACCTAACTACAGCTGATTTTGATCCTTAAAAAATAAGAAAATACATAAACTATAGAAAATATTGTTCTAGAACTTATTGTATAGACAGTGCCTAGTTCAGTGCCTGGCATACAATATACACTGAATAAATGTTTGCAGATTAATGAAGGAATAAATGAAGATGGGAATTTGATTAAGACTTTTTTTGCTTTGAAATAACAGAATTTTTTTGTAACTAAGAAGTATATATGAATTCTGAAAGCCTCTAAGGGGAATTTATAGTTATACGTAGATATGTAGTTTATGCACCCATACATGAAGTGTTTGGGTTATAAGTCTCATATTTATTCTCATCTATGACAGATATATAGAGATTCTTAAAAATTTTTAAATCAAAGAACCTTTTTTCTCTTAACATCAGACAAAACACGAGACAATTAACAATCACAAAGCTAGCTCTCCTCTACTTACAGTAAAAGCTAGCTCATGGTTAAGCCTCCTGATCTGAGGGCTTTTTTCCTTCAAAAGATGTTCAAGGGTATGGTCATTGTCAGAAAACTGCTTCGTTTTTGAGTAAACAAGTGCCTTTTCTACTGCTCGCTGCTTCCCAGGTCTCAGGCTAAAGTGTTTCCAAGTGGTAGAGATCTCTCAAGCTGTGATTCATCAGAGCTCTAGAGAGTAAGCCTTAATGATGGGCAGAAAAGCAGGCCCCGGCCCAGCTGACCTAAATCCAGTTTTCCCTGCCCAGCTCTCAAATGCCAGCTAAGTCCATTTACATTTTTTATGGACAGAGTTATAGTTGTTATAATCACGTATATCTAGATGTGCAACATAAAAGAAATGCTTCTGATTGCCTCAAATATTTTGGGTAAAAGACCTAAACATCACGATGTTTATCTGGTTGACTTCTTAGAGAAGATAAAGGAGAGATGTATGAAAATCTTGGCTCATCTTTCCCTGTGGAAAAAGTCAAGATTTTCCAGTCATGAAGTAAATGGACTGCATGGCCCTCTACCGCCATAGGTTTTTACTCGGATGTCCCATTTTCTGTAATACCTTTCCTTGCTATGCTGCTCAAGATTTTGCACACCCGCCCAGCAGGGTGTGGCTCAGCGGTTGAGCGTCGACCTAGGATCCAGGCGATCAGGGTTTGATTCCCGGTCAGGGCACATGCCTGGGTTGTGGGCTCCATCAATGACTCTCTCATCATTAATGTTTCCATCTCTCTCTCTCTCTCTCTCTCTCCCTCTCCTTTCCTCTCTCTGAAATCAATAAAGATATATATATAAAAAAATTTAAAAAAAGACTTTGCACACTCTTTCCCCCTCCACACCCAAATATTTCCTGTTCGTTACTGTTTTTCTTCAAAACACTTAACACCATCCTGCATGCTGTATGTTCTGCTCATTTATTGTTTGTCATCCTTCACTCTACTAGAATGATGGCTGTGAAGGCAGGGCTCTGTTTTCTTTGTTTTCTGCTTTATCCTCAGTAGCCTTGGCATGGCATAGGCGCTCAATCCATACCATATAATAAGGGTTGAATGAATTCTCAAGAAAGGACACAATTGTCACAAATGGTGTAGCCATCGAGATGATGGCTGCCAAGTGAACAATTCAGTTGGTTTTAATCAGAAGAAGTTTTTGCAGGTGGTAAAGCACTGGTCTGAGAATAAAGCACATCTGCGCTGTCACTCTAGAGGTATTATCTGAGCAAGCCACTTGGCCTCTCTGGCTTTCAGTTTCTCATCTTTAAACAAGGGGACTGGGAATAGAAGATCTCTAAAGCCCTCCTCAACTCCACCATCCCAGGCATTCATCTGTTATTAGTTCATGATCTGTGAGAGGCTCTGAGTATAGAGTCTCAGTGAAAGTGTGGATGGCTTTGTTTATTATGGCATTTTGTCCCTATCATACATCTTACAGTACTGGTGACACAAGTCAGATTACAAAAGATAGGCCAAGAAAGAGTATAAGGTAGTTTAAAATAGAGCAGACAATAAAATACAGGAACAAAATAGAACAAAATAAAGCAAACTAAAAAAAAGAAAGAAAAGTGGGGGTGAGGACTCTTCCATTGCATAAAAGGAACCACACGGGAAGAACTATACCATCGAGAGAGATGAATTTCTAACACTGTATACTGATCACAATCGCATTATGAATCATGATTTACAAGACAATTTTTGCAAATAGACTTGGTGCATTGAATTGTTCTAACAGGTCATGTTTTTAAATGACTTCTGCTCTTCAATAATAATAAAAAAAACTTAACATGTAGACCTTGAGATTACTGCCTTGCCATAAAACAAGGTGATTGCACTTCCTTCAAATGAATTATTCTCTGTGAGCCACTGCAAGGCCTGAGAAGCACTGTTCTCATCGATTCCCCTCTTCACACACTTGCTCTTCCCCAACCGTAAGTCACTGCACCAGTGCGATTTCCACTTGCATATCAAGTGACTGGTGCCATGGACATATTTACTATCACTTTTCATAAAAACACTGTATATTTTCAGCCACGACAAGAGACCAGCTGGCTAATTTAGAGCGTCCGCCGAACATTTGAGGAAAAATAATCATTTTATTTTTCACTGGCATATTTAGAAGGTGCATGCTGAATATGAATGATTTTAAATATAAGAATTTTACAGATGTACGGGGTGGGGGGGCGGTATCCAAATGTTTTCATAGGAAATGCACAGCAGCCTCTTTGTAACTCTGGAGTTTCTGAGTAGAGCAATTCAGAAATGCTTATTTTTTAAGCAGAAAATAAAGGTTGGTCGAAACTAATTATGATTTCACTAATATGTGGAATCTAATAAACAAAATAAACTGAAACAAAATGGGACCAGAATATGGACACATGGAACAGCCTGCCCGGTGCCCAAGGGGAGGGGGGTGGGGGTGACAATAAAGAAGGTGAAGGGATTAGCTAAAGAACATACATGCATAGAACATACATGCATGCCCCATGGACAAGGACAATAATTGGATGAAGACCAAGGGAGGGGGAAGTGTGGGGGGGTGGAGGTGGGCAAGGGGAGGAAAGAGGGGACACCTGCAATAATGTTAACATTAAACTTTTTTAATTAAAATACTAATTATGTAGTGTTTTAGAGTTTTTAAAGGACAGTTTTACTGTCAATAAGTCATTGTACTTTTACAAAGGAAAAATTTATTAATTGATATGGGTTCTAAATATAATGGTCAAATTATTAGTAAACAGGGTCCCTATTGATTATTCTGTAAGCCAATGTATGAAATTTCATTATTATAACAATCACACACTAGTGCTTAATTTCAGGATCCAATTTAAAAATTGGAAATACTATTTTAATGTCTCCAAGTACAAAATCATAATACAATTTGCATGCAAGATGAAAATATTACAAGTTTTATTTAAATTCATTTTATTTCATTCCTTTCAATTTTTATATTTTAATGTTCTAACTTTTTAAAAGTTAATGTATGTATATAATATGTAGATAAATGCTGTATGTATGTAATATATAAATAATCAAATATACATACATTGGAAAGTACATGGTCAAAAATATCCAACAGCAAAAAAGCATGTCCATTGCTTAGACTATAGTGAGTCTGTCATTTCCACTTGCTGCCAATCACCAGAACATATTTAACTTACTAAGTACTTTTTATGTGACTGGCAATATGCTAGGCATAGTAAGAGAATTACTAATAGTAAAAGATAGCCTAGGGTTTAACAAACTACACACCAAAAAATAAACTCGGAATAAACTCAGTACTGGAACTAGCATATCACTTATCCACAGGTCCTATTACGTGGCTGTCTGAAAAATATAAGACCCTTAAAGTTGTCAGAATCAGACTTCTCTATTTCCAAAGTAGATGCCTTAAATCCACAAGCATTTAAAAATATTAGCCTCTCAGCTTCTGTTTCATAGTATCCGCCAATGAGCTTTGATCAACTGGTTTCCTAGAATACTAGAAACAAGTCAGAAGGGGTTAGAGGGTATAAGAAATAGAGGCTAAGTAATAGGAAGGACTAAGAGCTGAAAAGTAAAAGCAGAATTTAAAAATTAAATTCCAACTGTTGTCTCACATTTTAAAAATTAACTATAAATGGATCACATCTATATGTGAAAGCTAAAACTATAAGAACTCTTGAAGAAAATGTAAGACAAAACCTTTGCAGCCTTGGTTAAAGCAAATTTTTTTTAGATGTGACACAAAAACATGAGTCATAAAGGAAAACTTTGGGAAGTTAGACTTAATCAAAATTTAAAACTTTGCTCTTTGAAAGACACCATTAAGAACATGATAAAGGAAACCACAGAATGGAAGAAAATATTCATGATACATATATCTGTCAAAAGATGAATATATATATAACTTATATTAAAAAAACTCTTACAGGTCAATGAGAAGACAAAACCTCCAACTGAAATGACAGAAGATTTGAACAGACATTTCACAATAGAAGACATAGGAATGGCCAAAAGCACATGAAAAGATATTCAATATCATTAGTTATGAAGGGAGTACAAATGGAAACCACGATGATATATTAATGTACATCCTTAGAACGGCTAGACTTTTAAAAAGGATTAACCAGATGAAGTGGGACTCTCATCATTGCTGGTGGAATGTAAAATGATACAGCTACTTTTAAAAAAGTTGAACATACGACTACCAGACAATCCAGCAATTCTACTCCTAGATAGTTGCCTAAAAGAAAACATATGTCCACTCCAACAAGCTCATAAAGAAAGGTGTACCACGGACAGCCAATGCCTCCCACATACCTACCACCTAGAAGACGCTCATAGTAGGCAGGAACTGAATGAATGGACGACAGCTAGTGGTATGTTCTAAGACTGAGCATGGAAGCATATGGTATATTACAGAGACTTTTTTTTTTTTTTTTTTAGAGCTGTAAACTCATTCATCATCTCCATTGGGATTTCACCTTATAAGAAATCCCAACAGGTAAAACAGAGAAACTGGCTCTACCCTGCCAGCCACCCTACCTGTCCTCCAGTGGCAACTGATGTAAAATCTCAACATGGAATGGGCAGGACCTGCAGGGAGTTGTGAAGAACTGGTAGGAATTTCTCAAGGGAGAGTGGAAAGGCTGATTAGAGTTGGAATTACATATAGAGTAATGAGGCAAAGCCTGGGTCGATGGGATGGGGTTCGGGTGTAAAGTGTGTTTCAAACATACTTCTTGACTTTTGAAGTTTTAATATTTCTAGTACCACTTCTTCTCTGGCCTTCTGACTATACCAAGAAAAGGACATTTCTGCTGACTCCTGCTGTGACGGCTGTATTGTCCTAAGCCAAAGATGCTATAGGTTGTAAAACACACCATTACTTCATGCACCACTGCAGAAAAATGTGGCCAGGTAAAGCACAGCATAGTGCTCTCTTACCACTTAGAATTTGGATTTTAACTTCCTGCATGAGCTCTTCTAGGATCACTTAGACACAGAAGACACGTAACTGGTGATCACGATCTTGACCTCTTTAACACCTTTAAGCACTGACAACTTATTTCCAGAAACCAGGGCTTAATTAGCATAACTTTGTAGTTTCATCCGTTCCCCCACCCCCCCCATGAGTGAATCACATGTTGCTGGAAGTTAGATGGCTTCTGTTCAAAGTCAACAGGAAGTTCAATGGAAGTTCAATGCTTTAATGGGAAGTCCTGCACAATGAATGAATCAGTAATGCTGTTTTGACATTTCTTTCATCTTGTGGCAGATTGTATTTTCCAAATACGGCTGCAACAATTTCTCCCAGACCGTATGCTCTTCTAGAAACTTGCTGCTCTTCAAGCAAGAGGTGAAATGAATTTCCTTCCCCTTAAATCTGGGCAGGCTTCTGGCTTGATTGTAACCAACAACACAGCAGAAGTGATGCCGCAGAACTTCTGAAGGCTGGTTGTAAAGGGTAATTCAGCTTCCATCTTGTTCACTGAAATACAAGCTCATGAAGCCTTCAGCGGTCATGTGAACAGTCCAATGGCCCTGGGGCTGCCAAGACATTTCAAAGCCCAAAGTAGCCCCTGCTGAGAGACCACAGGGAGGGGCTCTGAGACTGCAGGAAGAGAGAAAAACGCCCAACCACCCTTCCGCTCTCTGCTGTCCCAGCTCTGATCTCCTGACTGACTGCATGGGAGACCCTGAGCCAGAACCACTCAGGCAAGCCCTGCCCGACTTCCTGTCCCACAGAGACTGTGAGAGATAATAAAATGACTGGTATTATTTGAAACCATTTAGTTATTTAGCAAGAAGTAACTAGAATACATCTATTCCTAGGAATTAGGAGGCAATTTCTCCTACCTTTAGTGGAATTGCTTGATTTCTGCCAGGCAATCCTTTTTCAGGTATCTCAGTAACAAAACATAACTATCCGTATCTACTTTTTGGGTGTGCGTCATGTAAAGCTTTTGAGTTACCGCTTCATAAAAAACATGAACTTGCCACACACTTCATTAATAGAAATATTTGCTCGATTAACATCGTATATGTCTCTCAGCAATACACATTTCCATGTGTATGATAACTTTTAAAATGCAAAATCATAGAGTACTTTTTAAAAATTTATCTTTATTGTTGAAAATATTACAGATGTCCCCTTTTTTCCCAATTGACCCCTTCCACCCTGCACCCACTCTGAAACCATAGAGTACTTTTTAAGAAGTCACTTTAAATGGCATGCACAAATCAGTACCTGTAGCATCCACAGTGATCACAACCCGACTGATGTGAAAGTAATATGAGCAACATGACCAAGTTCAAGAACGTACAATCACAACTAAGTCTTGACAGCTGCCTGGTCATTGGTGAAAAGTGATGTCACTCATTTTAAGATAAATGTGAAATTTGGGGATTAGAGTAAATGAAATAGTGCATTCTCTGTTTCCCTCTCATGGCATGTATCATATATAATTTTTTGCCTTGTATTCTAAGTATCTGTGTATACCTGTGTTATAACTGCTGTTTACCTCTGTATCTCCAGCAGTCCCAAACTTCCTGCCAGGCACCTTGTCTTGCTATGGGGAATCAATTAATCATCCAGACTGACTCCATTTTAACATCACACTTTGTGATCTCAAATCCTCAGACTTGGTTCTCGGGCTTGCTGGCCAATGCTTTGCTACTTCTGTCCGGCTATGAACTTAATTCCCCACTGTGGCTATTCCAAACATGTCCTGTTCTTAATTTTCTTTTCTTTTCTTCTTCTTTTTTTAAAAAATATATCTTTATTGATTTCATAGAGAAAAAGGGAGAGGGAGAGAGAGATACAAACATCCATGATGAGAGAGTCATGGATCGGCTGTCTCCTGCACGCCCCTGACTGGGGATTGAGCCCACAACCTGGGCATGTGCCCTGACCGGGAATCAACCCATGATCTCCTGGATCCTAGATTGACGCTCAACCACTGAGCCACACCCGGCCAGGGCCTGTTCTTAATTTTCCACGCTCATTCCCATAGACTTGAGAATTGAGAAGTTACAAGGCACAGGGAAAGAATCAAGATTTGGTGGTAAACAATGCTAAGTTTGTAGACTGTGTGCCTTTTGGTAAGCAATGTAACTTCTCAAATCCTCAGCTGCTTTCTCTTTTTGTAAATGAGAGAAATATTACCTTCCTGAAAGGCCTGTGGTAAGCAGTAGGTAAAAGATTTATGTAATGCGCCTAACGTTAGAGAGCCAAGCCATAGTAACATCAGTTCTGTTTCCGTTCCTCTCCCCACCCTCTCCCCCATTACCTCCTACTTCTCGGGGAGTATAAGGATCATCCTTTCAAACATTTGCTCTCCACTTCATCTAAAAACTTACCCGTATCTTTACGGGGGTAAAGAACGTGCCTGTTCCTTCAGAGAGTGTGGACACAGTGATGTCATTGCATCTTAGGTCCCTCACAGACAGATCAGGGATAATCAAAGTGCCCACTAACGGCTGATTTTCAGGATTTAGTAAATGAATACACCTTAAGCCCAGGCCACTTCTCGGTCCACAGTAAGTACTAAATAAATAAAAGCAGGGCAGCATCTCGACTCCCTCACCCTCGGCCTCTGGCTGTGAGCTGGCTTTGCTTAGGGTTAAATCTAAACGCCTCGAGGTGCAGACAAAGAAGGGAGATGGCGAGCCAGGGTTTGCATGTGTGCAGCGCTAAAAGAACTAGAAACGGTTGTCACGAGGCTAAAACGACTTCTCTGTCACCACATGAGGCCAGATCTGTTCTTCAGGCTGTCAGTCCTATAAGTTCTGCCCCAGTCTCCATTTGGTAAAACCTAATGAAAACTGAACTTTGAGAAAACACTCAATAAATATTTGTTGGCTTACTGAGGACAACTCCAGTTTTCCAGCAAGAGCAAATGGGAAAAGGGAGTTCATGTACCCAATTTCACTTCAATCAACTTGCCCGGGCACGTGTTTTCACTTTACAGAAACTGCTTCATGACCCAGGACCTGGCCCAGGCTCCTGAACATCTTGCATCCGTATGTACACCCGTCGGCCTAGGAACGCCCAGCGGCACTTGCCGGTTAATCCCGGGGCAGACCAGGGGCCCTTCCAGCTGCAACAATTACATATTCCTTAGTTTTCAAGGCACCACCATCACCTCTAAGGATATAAATAAATGAAAAAGTTAGATTTTATTCGCTTCCAAGTAATGATTAACTTTAGAAAAAAGTTCTTGAAAGCTCTTTTCTTGTTAATTCATTTTTGCAGTTTGTTAGCATTGTATAGATTTTCCCTCTAATTTTGGACTTGACGAACATGGGTTTAAAGCCATATTACTATCCTGTGAAAGTTACTTGGCTTTACGGCACAATTGCATTTTTCATATGTAAGATACTATGTGGGAGGTACTTTCGAAGATTACATGAGATGAGGTTGAAACAGGTAAAGGGCACCTGGAGTATAACAGGTGATTTAACAAAGCTTAATTCCATGGAAAGCTTCCCTAATCCCTGTTGACCTTTTTGGCCTTTAGTATATGGGCAGGACTTTAGGGAGAAGTTTTGAATGATATCAGCAGTGCATTTTATCTTCTTAGTCTCTGAGCTTTAGAGCATTACAGAAAAAGAAACGCTGACACTTCTGTTATTTCATTTAAAGCTCATCTATTTAATCATTAACAATCCACATGTGCGTAAATATTTCTCTCTCTCTTTCATATTAGAACAGAGTTTTCTCAGGTTATCCTCCATGAAATAATCTTTTCTGGAGATAGGATTTCTGTATCCAAGCCTATATAAACCTGATTATCAAAGTCTTTGAATTATTATAAAGTACTTTCTAAATTTATATACCAAACTCATGGAGTGTTTAAGACCTTATCTATATATATTTTAAGTAAAAATCCTTCTGCGGTTATGTAAGGGAAATCATTTTATTAACAAAACACAATTCAGGGCCTCTAAGATACAGCAGGTAGTCTCCATGTGGTGAATACCAAGGGCTGTTTGACCATGGTCCCAACTGTTATCTTCAAAATTCACCATTGCCTTGACCATCTCTTTGTCACTCTCGCCATCTTTCTGGTGACTTACAGAGAGTGAGACTCTGCATTTCACTTAAAATGCTACCCCAGGAGAGGAGAGTAGTACAGTAGTATCTTCCTTAACACCCTACAGCTCAGCTCAGCTCAGCTCAGCCCTTTATCTAGAACTTACTAAAGCTATAGAATAACAAAGGCTACACACGGAACACACAGAGACACACACAGACACACAAGCACACAAAACAGGGTAAATAGCGGAAATATCTGTCTTCTTATGCCACAGGTACCTACTACCCAGGAACAAACTTAAGGCCACAGCCTTCCTGGCTTCTATATCCAAGGCGGCTGAGAGAGTAACAACCCCCTTTGTCTCCTCCACATAAACCCATTTTCTCTGCCCCAGTTCAGGCATGTCTACCTTTTCTCCACTACTGACACTAGAACCTCTCTTCCCTCTGTCCTGGTGGACCTCACTATCCATTATTCAACACACACTGATTGAATACCTACTATGTGCCCAGAATAAATTAAGAACACAGTCTATATTCTTTATCTTCCTGGGCTACATTTCTTCCTGTGCTGATCTATTCCACAACTCAGAAATTAACCACTGGTTCATATGTTTAAGAGTCATTATATTTATCATATCTATGAAGATAGCATTCAGCTTTAATAATTCAGCTACTGAGACGCTCTCCTGTATACAAGACTGATAAAAAACCTGTCTCAAAATAGAAAATGTAATTTGAATAAGATGCTTGGAACAAACAGTTGGGCAGAGCAATAGACAAGGTGCCTATGGCACCAAAAGAGCACTGCCTTCAAGCACTGGCCTTGCCATTCAGCAGCCAGAAGCCTGGGATAAGTCACGCAACCTCGCTAGACTTCACTTTCTTCATATGTAACGTGACAGGTTTGCTAGATATGTCTGTAGACTTTACCCTAATATTCGATTCTGCCGTGTGTCCTATTGCTAAATATATTCTGGGATTTCATTTAACTTGTAAATAAAAGATAATATTTTTAGAGAAGTCAATTGGCTGCCAAACGAGTCGGTCACACTTATCAATTACACACTAGTGCTTCACATAGAACTTGGCACCAGTGCCGATTGGCTTGGGTTCCCCAGGGAAAGACTTGAAGTGAAGGTTTGTGCTCAAATCATTTGTAAGGAAGTGCTCCCAGGAGAAATTGGGAAGTGAATTGGCCATGGTGGAAAAGGAATGGAAAAAGCTCACCGAAGGTGCAGATTTCACAGGCAGGGGATCTGGAATGTAAAATATGCCTCAGGGTTTTTCCAACTCTAGGCAAGGACTCTGGGCTTCAAGCTGGTGTACTAAGAGGTGGTTTGGTAAGGCCTGTCCTGGGGATGATGTAAATTTGAGGCACTTCTGGCTCTCTGAACCAACAAGCAAAGCAACCCCAGTAGTTTGAGAACAGTCCTCTGAGAAGTGTCATAGGTACAGGCCATTGAAAGCAAAATGGGGCACAAGAAAAGGGAGGGAGATGGAAAAAAAATCCAGGGCATCTCAGCAGGACACTGTCAATGAGGATACTTTGTTATGTGCAAGAGAAAACCCAGTTCCCACTGTCCTCATCAACCACAGGGATTCACTGGCTCCATTCAGAGGTTGGGTAGGTTTCACCTACGGTGTATTCTGGGCTCTAGCAACCTCCCTGCAGTTCTCCAGGGTCTCACATGTAGATGAAAGGACACAACGTAAATAAATAACTCTCCTATCTTCAAGAGTTTCCAAGAGAAAAGATGTATGAAAATGAGAAAATACTACTTTTGTGGTCTTATCGAGTATTTTTCTTTGTTTAAGGATGCATTAGTATTAAAATCTGTGAATCTGATTTTTTTGAGCTGTGATCCCCACTTGGTACTCAAATAATACTTTAAACTTACAAATGTTGCTATTTAATAGGTTTTATAAATTTTTTATATACCCATAAAAGTAGTGAATATGCACAGTTGCTAAGTTCCTAAGTCCTTAGCAAGCATATTATTGTATTAATGCTATAATAATAGCACAGCAAATCCTAGAAGCCAGGAGTTAACTCTGGGGAAGGCAAGCACATTGACAACTCTGCGTTCACCAGAGCAATCCATCTCCAGCGTTTCCCCTCTCTCCGCTTCCGTTGATTTCTTAGTGATATGCCCTCAACATCATAATATACATTAACCACCCCCTAATCATAGTAAGATGAAAGGAAATATGTATGGAACATTTTATTTATGCTTAGTGCCATTGAGCAAGGGGGAACTAGGCGGAAGAATTCTTGTGACAGTTTATATTCCAGCAAATAATCACATGGTTTAGAGTGTACTCCCAAAGCAAATGATACCTTTTACGCATTTAATTATAATCATACTTTCCTCTTATCTGATATGACTATCTTCCATTTAAATATCGGCTTAATTGATGCCTATCAGTTAATAACCGTAGTATGAGCCAGGCCCATTATAACAATCTTTCCTCTGTAAAACCAGAGTTGCTAGAAGGATGTTGAGTAGGAAAATGTTTAAATCCTGACATAAAAATGTCTGTGATAAAAACCAGGAGCTTTGAATTTCATGGTCCTTTAATATTGCCTTTGAAGTCATGAAAAAGCCATTTCCCACCACTTGCTTCAAGGACTCCACTAATAACATCTTCCACAAAGGACCGATCTTTTTTTAAGCAGGATATTGTGACGTTATTCTAAAGCATTTAAAATTATATAACAAACTTTTACTGGAATTTCTCAGTCTACCTTTCTCATTCTCACTAATGAAATACTTGTTAAACCCGTTGTTACTTCATGTTAACCTTACGGAATTGCCTATGACAGATTACTCATTATTTCATTCAGTTCTAGAAATAAAGGGTAACATGCTGAGGGTGGTGAGAAGGACAGATGCTATAAATAATTTTTAAAACTAGGGAAAAGACTTTTCTTTTGGCCTAAATTTCAGTGGCAGAAAAAATAGTGATTTGATAACCTTGTACTCGTCCCTGGTGGACACTTGCCCTCCACACCAACCTCCCCCTTAGTACGACTGTGTATCCACCTAGAAAGAACCTGGTGGCAAGGAAGTCACCAGGGCTTAGAGGGTCGACAGATCCAGCAATCTTTGCAGACGTCTGTGTTAAGCTCTACAATTGTCTCTGTGTGTCCTGAACAAAGTTGGCAGCACAAGAAGTGGAATTTTGGAAACTCCTGGAATAGGGTTGGTAATTAAAAAGTGGTTCAAGATGGAGTTTCCCAGGTATCCATAAATCCAAGGAGGAAATTCGTTCCTTCTTTCACTTCATATGGGGTCTTCAGCTAGGAAACTGCAAAGGATAATTACGTAAAATGCATGTGAGAGTGTCACAGACTATCTGGACTGAGGAAAAAGGTGACTTGTGGCAATAACCACAGGCTTTGGGTCTGTGCAGCTCAGTTTTCCTGGGAGGATCAGGTACTAGATGGGGAATGATTCTGGGAAGTGACCAGTGAGGAATTACAGGGCAGCTCTGCTAGGCAGTGCTAAAAATAAATAAATAAATGAGTGAATGAATGGATGAATGAACAAAGTAAAAATCCATCTCTAAAGAAAGACCTTCCCATAATAACAGTGGAGGGCACAGCTGCTTTCTCTTCAGCAAGCACGATTCTCCACTTGTTCCCCTCCTTTTCATAGGAAGGATAAGAGTACCTAGCTTACAACACCACTGATTTTAGAATAGTGCCTGGCATATTCTTAGGTTAGCTATTCTTCTTATTATAACTTGATTCTATCCATTTATAGATGCTGATGGTGTCTCTTAGAAAGACTGTCAGTTGAATGAGCCAGCATAGTATTCACACTGATAGAAGCATTAAAAAAGTTTCCTTAAGTATTTTGTGGAATCATTTCATTGGAATCATAACATTCCACATGACTGCCTGTGTCAGACCTAGTGATATAATACAATATGGAGTCTTATGTTCTAGACCAAACAAGGTAAAACTTCATCTTGCATCATTTTAAAATTAGACCGCCCTCTTCCAGCAGATTCAACAAATGACTTCAAATGAGTCATTTGAAAATCACTCAGATCTTTCAAGTTAGGAATGTTTTTTAAATATCGTTGTCTTGTGCTGAAATTTGACCTAGTTGCTTCTTATGGTACTTATTTTGCTAGATTTTAAAAAGCTGAACACCTATTAAATAGCTTCAATGTTTCCTATTAGGAATGAGGGGGAGGTTACATCTGAGTTAGCAGGTGAGATCCGATAAAAGACAAGACAGCAGGTTTATCTCAGAGAACACAAAATCATAAAATTTTAGGGCCAAAATGGACCTCAGAGAGCATGTAATCCAAGTACTTCATTTAAAAAGTGAGAAAATAGAAGCCATCAGAGTCATGTCCTTAGTGAATTAGAAATGTGGTCCTTAATATAGCACAGTAATGGACTAAATACACACACACACATACATATGGCTAATAGAATATGAACATTAAATGGACACTATATATAGATATATCTGGGATTTCTCAGTCTTTTTCATTCTCTCCAATAAAATATATCTATATATACATCTATATGTATAGATATATCGCTAATATATATATCTTACATACAATATATGGCTAAAATAATAGATACTATTTTGCTAACTATGATGCATAAAAGGCACTAAATTGGTAATTTTGGCTGATGACTTCCTATTAAATTATAGACACAATTAGAATAATCAGGTTTTGCATAGTTGTAGGCACTCCACTCACAAAAATATGAAGGACCTAATTTTAGTAGCAATGACCATATTTAATATTTAATTTAAAAAGGGTTAGAAATTCTTAAAATACTTTTTTTCTTTTTATTAAATTTATTGGGTTGACATTGAGTAATAAGATTATATAGGTTTCAAGTGCACACTTCTATGATGCATGATCTTCAGACTGCATTGTGTACTCACCACCCAAAGTCAAATCATCTTCCATCACCATATATTTGACCCCCTTTACCCGTTATTCCCTCCCACCCCTCTTCCGTCTGGTAACCACCGTACAGTTGTCTATGAGTTTTTGTCTGTTCATTTGTTGCTTTCAGTTTTATATCCCACGTATGAGTGAAATCATATGGTTCTTAACTTTTTCTGTCTGGCTTATTTCGCTTAGCATGGTATTCTCAGGATCCATCCATGTTGTCGCAAATGGCAATATTTCATCTTTTCTTATGGCTGAGGAGTGTTCCACTGTATATATGTAGCACATCTTCTTTATCCAGTCACCTATCAAAGAACGCTTTGGTTGTTTCCATCTCCTGGCCACCGTGAATAACGCTGCAGTGAACATAGGGGTGCATATGTCTTTGCAAATAAACGTTTTCAAATTTTTCAGGTAGGTCCCCAGAAGACGGGTTGCTGGGTCATATGGTAACTCTATTCTCAATTGTTTGAGGAGCCTCCATACTGTTTTGCACAGTGGCTGTACCAGTCGACATTCCCACCAGCAGTAAATGAGGCTCCCTTTTTCTTCACAACCTCTCCAACAAAAACTGTATTTTTAAATTAGAGAAACTGCCCAGCCGGGTGTGGCTCAGTGGTTGAGCGTCGACCTAGGATCCAGGCAATTGGGGTTCGATTCCCAGTCAGGGCACATGTCCGGGTTGTGGGTTCAATCCCCAGTCGGGGGGGTGCAGGAGGGAGCCGATCAATGACTCTCATCATTGATGTTTCTATCTCTCTCTCCCTCTCCCTTCCTCTCTCTGAAATCAATAAAGATATATTTAATAAATAAATAAATAAATAAATAAATAAATAAATAAATAAATAAGTAAATAAATAAATAAGTAAATAAATAAATTAGAGAAACGATTTGAAGTTATACTCAAGACATTATTTTTAGAAAGGGAGACTGTTTATAGCCCTAAGGCTAATAATTGGTACCCCCAATCTTTTTCTATATTTTAATTCAAATATATATTTAACTGTCTTACTTTTGTCTGAGAAAATGGAGACTACAAATAGTACAGGAAGCTGAGTTTACCTCTATATATTTGAGTTTCTCTAAGTAAAAATGTTGTGTGTGATGCAGCTGGCTGAGTTTTTATGACTGGGCTCTAAGGTGGCAGTTGGGTCCCCAACTGTATTTTTAATCACGTTTACTGGGGTAACACTGGTTAATAACATTATATTATTTTAAGGTGCACTACATTATAATTTGAGATCTGTACATTCTACTGTGTGCTCACCACCCAAAGTCTAGTTTCCTTCCATTACCATATATTTTACCCCCTGTGCCCTCCCCCACCTGTATTTTAATCAAGACACATGATGTGGGGTTTAAGAAACACAATTTACTCTCTTCATATCACAACTGTACCTGGTCTGCTTCCTTCCAAATTCTGGACACAGAGTTTTGAATGAAGCAGAAAACTGATAAAAGCAATTTGGCAATAAATGCTATAACTGAGGGCAGCAAGGACATAAATGTCTAGACAAAATAACGTCATAAAGCATGTAGAAAAAAAACCATAGCCTTGACCGAGATTCTGCATAATCAGTGCAGCATTTCACACCGTTATGCCCTGAATTTTCCACAGTGGGGAATGGACAGTTACATTTATTAAAGTGAAAAGAGGTTGTCTGCCTTAATCTTTAAACAACAATGAAAATTTAGAGGGATTGTCTTGATGTGACACGCTGGAAGCTGGCTCTATATTTGTAGGTGATTTAGCGCTTTTTCTTTCATAGAGTTCCAACAACAGCGCTATCCCTTACTTTCTGGCATGTTCTGCAGAGAATATTCCAGTGTATAGGTTACAAAGGGAAAAAAATCCGTATCTGGGCTAAATAATAAGACTATTTAAAGGTCTCTGTATCTAAAATTCTTATTGAGTACGTGGACATAAATACAACCCTTCAACTGTAAATCACAGCAGCATTAGGTTTCAGAAACTAAATGAGAAAAAAGCCCATAAGAATTGAAACAAAAATATCCATAAGGGCCTACATTTCCAGGAGGCTCTTTTGGCTTCCAGTGTTGTCAATGGAAAGATCACACAAAGCTACCTGAGTCTGTGTGGTGTCTAATTTGTTTTCCTCCACCTTATTGCTCTGATGAATCCTCAAGGAATTAGGTCAAATGCCCAATGCCCAAGCGTCTTATAGAAGATTCTCGGGTGGGTCTGCAGTGGCCCAGTCACTCGGGGAAGAGCATCTTCTCTGGTGAGAAGCAGGGGGTCCCATGCTGGTCCAGCAGCACTTTGATTCTTGAGATACACTGTAAAGAATTCTCAACAATCAAGGTCATCTGATGGCAGGGAATATGACCTGTCAAACTATTTGAGGAGTCACTTCCAATCGATTTGATCCCAAAAGGTCCTTTCCTTCAGTATCAGTACCCACTACAGCCTGGGCAGGAAGTGCACTTGCTCAGATCTGCAGACACACCCATCCACACAATCTTCAGTTCCCCTACCACGTCTGGAAAGGGCCTCTACGTGCCATGAGAAGCATACAGATTAGAATCTACTTCCTTATATCCTTTCACAAGAAATGATGCAAACCTAGTGTCTTTAAATCGGTAGGAACATAAGGAAGGTTGAAGCCAAGATACATTCTTCAAGGGCCACATTGAGATCCCAGCACTCAGGGGGATCCTGCATTCCAGTCACCAGTGAAGCCCCCGGCCTCTCCACTGAGTAAGGAATCTTAGGAGGTTTTTCATGCTATTTGTGAAATTTCAATCTGTAAGTAACAATGGGTGCTGAATAAGGGAGCATCGAAGGAAATAGCACACATCCATCCAAGGCCTTATCTTAAGGAAGACGCTAGGCCAATGGGCTAGTCCCACAAACCGTGAAGAGCCTTGGAAATTGATTCAAGGTCCTCCCTATGTGTTTTTATTTAGGCCACATATGTATATATATATTTCTTTCCAATTATATATACATATGTTCTCGGAAACAACCCTAGGACATCAATTTGCCCTCAAGCAGAGGATGTGCTCAGGCACTAAAGGTACAATTTTCAACTGTGTAACTGACAGTCACACTACTTGCTAGTACTCAGGCTGCTACTTTCTGCCTTCTTCCATTTCTCCCTCTCTGCTTCTCCTTCCAGCCTCTCTTTCTACCCTTCTTCCCTCCCTCCTACCCTCTCCTTTACTCCCTCCCCTCCCCTCCTTTCCTTTCTTTCACAAAACATTATCCTCACCATCAGAAGAGGTAGTTTGTTAGAAAAACAAACAAGACATGAACCAACAACGCACTTTATAAAAAAGGGGTCCTTGATGGGCACAAAATTACTCTGGGTTAATCCAATCCTGTTTCTGCAATGAACAACTTGAAGGGTTTGAAAAGGAACGAAATTGAGAGTGTCTAGCTCAAGCCCCTTATTTGGAAGAAAGTGAGAACTAGGGAGATGAAATTGGCTTGCTAAGGTTGCACTATTAGATTATGAAAAAAAAAAAAGTCCTGATATATTTAGTAGATTTTTAAAAAGGTCTCCAAGAACATTTACTCCAGAACACAAACGAAGTTTAAGGAAAGACTCCATATGCAATAGTCACTGCTGTCATCAGATTACACTTCAATGCCTAAAATGAAAGGAAGCAAAGGGCAAAATATAGATGGAGTGTTTGCTTGAGGCATTATGTGAAAAGGCCAAGGGACCGGCTTTCTATTTTACGTTAAAACAACAGCAGCAATAACAACAAGCAAAAGCTGACTTTTCAGTCCATGAAAGGATAGCGGGAGCTGTGAGCAGTGCCCCCCTTTCACCCAAGCACAGGCCAGACTGTGGCATGGACAGCTTGGATTAAGAACTCAGAAGTTCTGTTGAAAGATTTCAAGCCCTGAAACACACAACTGCCAAGGCAAGCTGTGAAATTTCTTTCTCTTGCAGCCAGTTAAAAAAAAAAAGATTCTATCTTATAGGGTTGGCTTATGTGTAACGTGACTGTGACCCTGCATTACCCTTCAAAGCTTCTATGAGGCTACAATTATGTAGTTCAGGGTCAGATTTTAAAGCTTGTACACTTGTAATTACGGTATATTAAATTCAACAATTTGGAAAGAATTACGTATTACCCAAATATTGACTATAATGACACGAGCTTGGATTTGCAAAGCTGCCTCATGACTGTTTTGCTTTGTATTCAACCTCCCCAGGTGGAAGAAAGGTTCTGCCTTTTTGTTTTGTTTTGTTTTTTCATTCAAGGGGGAAGAAAAAAGAAATACAGGCAGGACAGTGACTTAGTAAAGTCACCATCGATTTCCAAGCAGGGGTGGCCTTCAAAGCGCCCTGGTCCCCCAGCATGCATGCTTGCCACAGTGTACCTGCCTTGTTTCTTAAGGAATCAGGTCCTTAGTCATACCCTCTTATTAAAAATAAAAATAAATTTATAGGAAAATCAGATTCCGCACTTATATGTTCTATAAAGCTGATTTTTATTCCTTTAATTTTTATCTTTATAAAAGGATTTTTAATAGTGTTTTTCTGTGGACCACCCAAATAAAAATATCTTGGGGTGCTTGTTAGAATGATTTCTACACTTCGCTTATGGTATACCAGATTAGAATCATGAGGGGACAACACCCCCAAAACCTGCGTTTTAAACAACACCCCCAGGTGATTCTTACGCACTGTTGTAATTCTTAAGCATACTTAAATCGATTCTATAATCTTGCCCTGAAAAGAACAGTTATTAAATTGCTTCCAAAGAACAGGAACAACAAGAAGTGCATAGGCTGTAATTCTACAATAAAAACATATCATTATACAAATAATACGGTAATATATCCTTAAAAAATACGCAAGATGCGTACTGTCTAAAACCTTGTTCCCACTGTATGAGTCCCCTCTTTGCTTCATTTTCACAGGTCACATCGGTATTTCTGAGTTTGTCTGCAATTTCATGCCATATTAAGAGTGATCATCTCTGCCTCCTTTTTCTGACTCAGTTTTGATGGGATTGTCCTGTATAAATTTAATATTCTTCATATTGTTACACTCAAATCCACAGGCACATCAACATAAAAGCTTTGTGAAAGGCCTTCATTGTAACTCAAGGAACAACATGGACAACCAGAGAAATCCATTCGTGTCTGAGAAAAGTTAATCTTTGGTAAGGTCAGTATATAATGCAAACCTACCCCACATCCAAATTTCCCAGCCTTAACTCAGAGAAGGGGCTTTCACGCCATCGTTGCCTCTTTGTAATTTTCAAACGTTAACTTAAATCTGAGCCTCTCTTTAGCACTGAAGTCCATGCTTCTCTTTGCAATAGGATGCACAGGCTCAATGACACACGTTTGCAAAGTGGAGCATCACGAATGGGTTTTGATTCTCAGCTGATGAAGTTGTATGTGGGGCAGGTGACAGTGTTAGCTTGTGAAGGAGTTCCATATGTTTAAAATACCTTTCCGTTCATGGTGAGAAAGAAATAGCCATTTCAAATGGACTAGCTGGTCTGTTGCCCCCTGGCCACCAGCTCTTTATGTAGAAATGCCATTTTGCACAGAATAATCTCAAGAGTAGTAACAGCAAGGCAGGAAGGTTTAACTGGAGACAGCAAGAGATCAAATGAACAAAAATCCTGTCTCCTATTAAGTGAAAACAAATTTAAAACCATGCTGGGTAGCCAGCATCCTTTTTTACTTCGTAAGATCACTCTTTAAACATCATCTGCTAGAAATCTTACCACTGGATTCTCATGTGACCAAGTCCAAGCAGAATTAGTATCAGAAAAGCTACATCTCTTGCTGGTCTGTGAACAAACAGAATTCTTCATGGTGATAACAAGAGAAAATTCACCGGTTCGTTTATTGTGGCACTGTTAGCTAGTTCTAATTTATTACAAAAATAGCACAGGCTACTAGTCAGCATGTTACCGTTGGGGTTTTGTCAAAGCACAAATGTGTCTCTTTTTTTTTTTTTGAGAAACTTCAATAACTCTGATATTAAATATTTGCAAAATGACAGGAGAGGAAAGCCTGGATGTTTTGTAAGGTTTTTAAGTAGGTGTAATACTGAGAGTGCCGCTGTATACCTTTCATAATTTGAGACTAGGGAAGTTTAATAATCCTTCCCCCTGTACCACAACAAAAAGCAAAATCTACTTAAATGATTTTTACAGTTCTTGCCCCACAATCTTGCCCAAGACAGAGAGTCCACAGTCAAATACTGTGCTCATAAATTACTGGAATTAGTTTTCACTTTCTTTCAGTGTGTTTATGGAATTCATTTAAAATACAATTAGGTTCATTTGTTTTAGTTTTTTCTCCCTTTCCAACGGTGCTCATTTAATTTAATTTTTAAATATGTATTAACATGCTTCCAAAGGCAAAACTAGGCAGAAAGGTATATTCAGAGAAATGGCACTCCTTCCCATCCCCCCCACCCCCAAATTCCCACTTCAACTTGCAGGTTAAAAAGCTTTGTTGAAATAAAAAAATTTATTGATTCAGCCTTCCTGTGTTTCTTTTTACAATAAGTAACAGACATATGAATGTTTACTCATTTCTTCTTCTTACACAAGGAGTAGGGTATTATACATAGATATATATGTTATTTTGAATTGTGCTTTTATGGAAGCACTTGCTTCTAAAAAACTCAAGGACTAAAGAAGAAATCATACTAGAACTTAGAAAATATTTAGGACAAAATTATAATGACAATACTGAATATCAAAACATATATATGCTGCAGAAGTCAAACTTAATGAATGACTTAAACATCCATCTTAAGAAGTCAGTACAAGAGCATCAGAAAAAAGCAAACAGAACAGAAGAAATAAGGAAATGAAAACAGATGAGAGAATTTAAAAATAGCCATGCAACAGAGAGGGCTAAAACAGACAAAATTTATTCTTGAACAGCAAATAAAGTTTACAAAACTGTTTAGAAGCAAATAGAAAAGAGAAAGGGAGGGAAAAGATAATTAAATTATAATCAGAAGGAAAGGATGAAATAAATTCACATGCAGCAAAAGATTAAAATTAGAGTAAGAGGTTATTTTTAATAATTTCATGCTAATAAACAAATTACTTCTAAAACTGCACCAAAGACTGACTCAAGAAATAGAAAGGCTGAAGAGTATCGTATCTATTGAACATTTGGAATCATTAAATAACATTATTTTTAAAAGAAAACACCAAGTGGTATTTATTACCCATAAGATCTAGCAAAAAAAAAATTTAAGCTATAAATTTACCCAAATTACAACAAAGGGTAGAAAAAACACAGAATATTTACAAAACTCATTTTTTTTAGAAGCTAGCATGATATTGATATCAAAGCCTGACACAAGGACTGTACAGAAAAGAAAATCATTGTCCACACATTTGGAGACTCTTAACCGTCCCCCTGCTTCAAGTGTTCTGTTGTTTCTTTTAGTCACAGAAATTCACATAGAATTTCATATAACCTGGGCTCCTGTCCACCCAGGCACATAAAATAGTTTTTTTTCTTCCCTTGCAGCTATATTTAGCCATGGAAATAATTTTTGGTGAATGAGATGTGAGTGGATGTGAGGAGGGTAGTTTTAAGAGATCTGTTCAGGACTCTCTGTCCCTCTTTCAACCAGCTGAGAAGTGGTATGACCAGAAGCCAAGCACTGAACAGACAAAGCTGCTCTGCCAGCCATGGACCACTCACCTGCTCCAGACTATTCCAGAGAGGAAAGTGAGTGCCTCTCCTATGTATGCTACTATGTATGTTGGGTATCTGTTCTATCAGCTTAGTTACAAGCCTAATTTATACCAAATAGGTGCAAAAATCTAGCAAATAATATAAAGGATGACCTAGGTGGGTTTACCCCAGGTATGCAAGGGTGGTTTAATATAAGACGATTTATTAATATATTTTATCACATTAGCAGAATGAAGAAGAAAAATACCATGACAATTTCAATATTTTTATTAAAAAACCATTGTGCAATATCCAAATGCTTAACACAATAACGATAGAGAAGAAAAAATGTAGCTACAAAAATAATTAAATATTATAATAATTGTGATACATTAAAAATATTTCCTTTAAGTTAAGAACCTCACAAAGTGCTCACATTAAGTTCTGTTAAGGTTGGTATTGGAAGAGGAAGCAGCACAGTAAGGTAAGAAATAACAATTATAAAGAAAGAAATAAAATTGTCATTATTTGCTGATGAAAATATTGTCTATATGAATCCCAAAGAGTTACTAGTAAAGTATTACAGTTATTAAGAAAGTTTAGTAAATTTTCTGGATAATTAGGTTTCCTTAGAGTTCTCTAGATAAAAATACCAAGTACATTTCTTCTGCATAAGGGTATTTAATTTATAAAGATACTACTTATAATAGGACTAAAAATATACATTTCCCCAAAATAAGTTCAGCTACTCTTCTTTTTTATGGAGAAAATTTTAAAACTTTCATTGAAAAATTTTAAGGACTCCTCCCTCTCTGCTCTGCCCAATGAGCAGAGGCAGGATGGCTCAAAATCATTATGCGGTTAATTCCTAACAAATTTAATTTATTGATTCAGTTTCAATCAAAACTCCAATCCATAGCCTAGCAGGGAATTCTGTGTTTGCAGGGAATAAAATACGCAGGTTCTAAAGTGTATGTAGAGGAACAAAGGGTTGAGAATTGTTAATATAATTTAAAAAAAACAAAAAAAAACCCAAACCGGGTGAGAAGCTAAATTTATGAGAATTCAAGAATTATTATGAAATATATTAAGACTTAGTGATTTGGGAACACACTTCTGAGAGAAGTGACATTTCAGAACTGGTGTTACAGATGAGTGGGCAAACATGGCAAGAAATTACTCATTTAAAAAATAGAATTAGCCCAGCCAGGCGTGGCTCAGCGGTTGAGCATCGACCTAGGATCCAGGCGATCAGGGTTCGGCTCCCAGTCAGGGCACATGCCCAGGTTTCGGGTTCTATCCCCAGCAGGGGGCGTGCAGGAGGCAGCCCATCAATGACTCTCTCATCATTGATGTTCCTCTCTCTTTCTCTCCCTTCCTCTCTCTGAAGTCACTAAAGACATATTTAAAAAAATAAATAAATCTCATTAAAAATAAATAAAATAAAAAATAAAAAATGGAATTAGATCCTAACCTCATACCATACACACAAATCAGTTTCAGGTAGATTAAAGACATAAAGTGGAACACAAAATTACAGAACTTTGAGAAGATGACACGGGAACTATTTTTATGAACTGAACTGGGGAAGGGCTTTGTATCCAAATACATAATATATTTCTGAAGACATATTGGCAGAAAGGGCTACTTTTTAGGATTGGGTTCCTGCAAGTGACCAAAGGAAAAAAACACCTCCCATGGGGGACAATCTAATTTTGGGAAATGGTAGTGTTTAGCCAAAGCATCAGAGATAAACCAGCCAATACAGGCTTCTCATGTAGGACTTCTTTTATATTCACACCCTAGTAAGACTGACTACACTGTGTGGCAACAGCCAGATGGTTTTAAGAAGGCAAAGCAATGAAAAATACCACCATCACACATCAACAGGAAATACCGTTCCCTGGATTATCTTGCATAAGCAATAAAATAAATACTAAAGGTTAATATTGAGGCACAGAAGACATACCTAACTATCAATACTAATGGATGTACTACATTAGCACCTGAAAGCTACACTTAATATTTTCATCTATAAAATAGAAAGAGGTAATTTCTAGAGCATATAATAAAAATGATATATAGCTGGAGGCATCTGCTGTGTACTACCCTCAAAATGACCAATGAATCATGGTAGCAGCACCCCTAAAATCTGAGGCTACGGAACAGAAGAACGTTTCCTCTAGGCCAGCCTCACTAGCTGGTGACCCCACCGTCATTGCCATAAGTATTTTAACCCTTGCGCTCCCTCCTGAGCTTTCCGCTCACAGATATATAAAATCCAGATAATTGTAAAGAATGTCTTCCCCCTCCCCTCCCCTCCCCTCCCCTCCCCTCCCCTCCCCTCCCCTCCCCTCCCCTCCCCTCCCCTCCCCTCCCCTCCCCCCTCCCCTCCTCTTCCTTTTCCCTCCTTCTTTCTCCCCCCCCCTTTCTCCTTTCTCTTCTCCCTCTCTTTTCCCCTTTTCATTTTGTGGATAAAAATTACTGACAGTTGAAGACAACTGCAGAAAAATTCTTTTCTTTATAAAGAGGAGGAAGAGGAGAAAAAACTTTGAATGTGGGGCCTATTTTACACACACTTTAATAAATGAACAATATAATCCTACTATGTTTCCAATGTCAGATGCTTCTTATATTTTCAGGAGTCTAAGACAATTTTTCTCTGTATGCTGGAGAGAGAAGAGGGCCCATTTTCCCATTCTCAATAATTTCAGGCACATGTCATATCAATAAACTACAGCTGGCATAAAACGATGATTATTTCATAAGGGCAAGTCCTTGTGAAATAATCATAAATGTCTAGACTTGTAGCTGTGACTTCTTTTATAATGACAGCCGATCCGAAACATGAATTACTTTCTCTTCTACAAAGACAACTTGGTGATACTGGAGACAACACTGAAAAAGCAATTTTAACAACTGTCCCAAGAACACATTGGCCTCCACCTTCAGGTTTCTAATTTATGGACTCAATTCAAGTGAAAGAATGTGGGTATGGCGCTAAGTTTCCCATCTACTGACGTCTCTTCAGCTCAGTGTCTCAAGCTACTTGGCTCATATCAGACCATCCGTTTGTCCTTCGGGGGGACTTGGGCAGGCCTGGTACATAGCTCAAGGGTGACATAGCTCTTGCTGTCAGGCCTTCCACTTGCATGTTACTGGGTTATGGTCCTACAACTAGAAACTACTTGAGCCGGAGCTAGGGTCTGAGTCTTTTGAATTCCACTCCTGTGCTTTTTTCCAACACCACGAAATCCCAGGTAGCCTTGGCTGGGCCAGAAGCAGGTCCTTAAAGCCACTGCATCAGGCACTTCATTCCTCGCACATCCCAGGGGGACCTGATGATTGAGCCCATGTAGCTTTCCAAAGGTAATGTTTTATCTATTCAGGAAAATAAAATGTACCCACTATAGAAATATCATGAACCAGAAGCACAGAAGAAAAATCTAATCTCAGCTAAAGTTCATTAAATGAGAAATTTAACAGCTATGTAGTCTGAATACTCCTGTCACTGGTTACAGGGAAGGCACATTTCCTTGTGGCAGGTAGAAGAAGAGAGTCTGAAACGTGGACCTTAAGAAGCCTTTGTCTCTGTGGCTGCATCTCCATAGAGCTTATTTCACTCTCGCCTCAGGGTCTGAGGATGCTGATGCCTGTGGAACCTTCAGGAGGAGCCTCGCATTTAGATTTTATTGCTGTAAAATGATCAGGTAAAATTCTGTAAGGTAAGGTCAGAAATTTTTATTGTCACACATTTAGATTTTATTGCTGTAAAATGATCAGGCATAATTTTGGAAGATGAGGAGCAGTCTCTCCTGCTGCCCCTTTTAGAGACAGTTTATTAAGTTAAAAAAAAGGAAGGCTGCCTTCAAACAAACAGACCGAATTAGACCTTTCAAAACACTTGTCATTGAAAAATGGTTTGTTGAAACTTTAGACAGGTTAAACATATGCCACAATTTGAGTGAAAAAAATTAGCTTTCTGGGGTTGCAATTACAAGCCTACTTAGTTGCCATGGTGATCACACAGCATATGGATTTTGTCAGATAAAGACATCAGGGGTGCTGAGGAGGGACAGTGTATTTTTTGAATCACCACATGCCAAGTGTCAAATCTTTTGCAGTTCTCCTGTAAAATAATTCTAAAGGAAAAAAAACGTATCTGGATTTGGAGGTCGGTGGTTGAGTAGAAGAGAAAGGCTTTGGAAGAGTAAAAAAGGGAAGGTGACTAGAAATGTTTAAAGAAAATATGTTAATGTTCAATGATAATTTGAACATTAATGTCAAATTGTGTAATAAGGGTTAGTTGAGTTTTGGTGTTAGCAAGCACCTACTATCTAGCAAATATGTTCTCATAATGGGTGGCCAGTCTGTTCCAGTTCCTGTTTGATTGTGGTTTCTCTTATTTTTTAAAATATGTCTTTATTGATTTCAGAGAGAGGAAGGGGGAGGGAGAGAGAAAGAGAAACATCAATGATGAGAGAGTCATTGATCGGCTGCCTCCTGCACGCCCCGGACTGAGGATCGAGCCCACAGCCCGGGCATGTGCCCTGACCGGGAATCGAACCCCGATCTCCTGGACCCTAGGCCGATGCTCAACTGCTGAGCCACGCCCAGCTGGGTGTTTCTCTTATTTTTATATGCCAGGTCATTTTAACATTCCTTCCCCTATTTTAACTGTATGTGTATCTAGGGTCTTGCCAATCTGCTGGGACAGTATAAAAACTACAATGTAGAATTAGAATGTCCCTTCCCTGAAGAACAGGACTCTTAAGATGGAAAATGATCAGAAATAAGTTTCCTTCTGTTACAAGAAGAAGAAAAAAAAGGCTAAATGTTCTGAACTCTAGTTAAAGTTGGAATTCCCAATGTACGGTTACCGTCATTCATCATTCAGAGCTTATACACTCATAACACTTACAACTGTCCTGCCAGCATGAGGATGAAATTGAAAGACTGTGCCACATCTCTGTCGCTGTGATGTGGCAGGGAGGCCCTCCGCGTCAGCTAGCCTGGGTCCAATGGCCAAACAGGTGGTGGCTGCAACTCATCCTCAGCACTAGCGATCATTAGCTTCTGACCTTACGGACTTTACATTTTAGTGGGAGGAGAAAAGCATGCACGGACAGCAAGTAATACATAGGATATTTGCAGGGTATGATATGAACTGGGAAGTAAGGAAACTGCGGTCTTGTAATGGGAAGTCCATCGTGGGGGTGGTAGGATGTGGAGGGTGGGTCAGGGGACTACTCCAGATGGGGTGTCCTGAGACCGCTTGAGGAGGTGATCTATGAACTGGGGTCTGAGGGATGTCACATGGACAGCCAAGAAAAAATCTGGGGAAAGACTGGAGGAAAACAACAACACAAACCCTATGAGCAGCCAAGAGTTTGGCTGAAGCTGAATGGAGAACAGAGAGAGTACTAAAAGTCTGAGACAGGGGAGATCAGGAAGGATCTGGTGCCCTAAGATATAGAGTTTAATTTTAGTTTATTTCTCCTATAGACATTATAGAATTATATCAAATTGCTCCAGAATTTACGAAAATCTTCGTATTAGACACCTTGGAGGGCTTGCCCGTGAAGAGGAGCACCTGGGGCTGGATGAAGTGGTTTCAGGACTCGAGTTTGCAGAAGCCCAGGTGGTGCTGGGGCGACTTCATGGAGGAAGAGAGGGAATTCCCTCTTCCCGGGCCCCACGCCCCATCAGGGTGAGCGATTCGGCAGTGGGATTCAAGCCTCGGTGATCATCAGAAGAGCTCGGGGAGCTTGTGAAAAATTCAGGTTCCTGGACCCTCTCCCACATTCGCTGAACCAAAATCACAGCGGCAGGGGCCGCGAGCCTTTCCTTCTGTAAATCCCCCTGGCTGAGTCGGATCATCAGCCACGTCGGGACCATGACACAGGGCCTAGGAGCCGGGGGACTGATGCCAGTTGTGACCCTGCTTACGAGAGGAGCAATTCCTTCCTACCTTAACTAACAGGGGCAGGGCCGAATTCAGTAGGGGCTAAAGTCACCCCCGACCAAGTCATTCCAGCTGACTCTGTTCTTTTCTTTCGTGTTGTTTATGCAATAAACCCTTTTCATTACGAGCCCTCTAGTGAGGGCTTTAAGAGTCCAGGTTCCCCTTACAATCTCAAATTTCCAGTCTTTACTCACTTAGTGCTTGTCATTCTTAAAATGAAGGTGATTTCTCAGAACTGCACATTTGTCTGGGTATGTAAATAGCCTGTCTGTGTCTTTAAATAGAAAGGCATTAGGGAATCTTAGCCCAGGCTAATTATAAAGATCGGTTATAGCTAATAATTAAAATTTGCCTTAGGCTTTGTGGGAGGGTTGCTCTCAGGGGCTAAGGGTTGGTTCTCTCTTCCTCGTTGTTTTACATATTTACAAATTAATTTAAATGTGATAATCTGCAACACTGATAATTATAAATGCTTAACTAAACAGAAATGTGTTAGCCCGAAGATAGGCTCCTTGGAAGACGGCTAAGACACAACCACTGATCCAAGAAATCTCCCTGCATGCCCTCCCTGGCAGTCACAGAGGGGTTCCTACAGAAGCAGAAAATCAAAAACAAAGCCAAAAGAACCTCTCCAATCTCATCCAGCCCAGTTTCTTGGAAGTCGGCGTGGGGCTCAGAAAATAGCCACCGTATAGACATCTATTTGAAACTGGACCCAGATCAACATCCAATTTAATACAGGTCAGTGAACAAGTGTTAAAAAGCAAGATCTCTCGGCCGCTTCCAATCTCTACTGGATCAGAAACAATGATTTAAAGGTGAAAGGCCGTGCGTCCCGGGCGCCCAGCTCGGTGCCACTCAGCACTCCGGCTATTCTTCAGGCTGAAATCCGTGGCACCATATTTTCCTGGGGTCATCTTCATCCGACAGGACGCGGCTCGGTCTCATCCTGCCGGAGAATTTATTATATCGATTTGGGGAATAAGGTTAATTGGAATGAACTTTGCGTTTTCAAGGTAGGTTTGGTGCAAAGCTCAACAATTAAAACGGAATCCCTCTCCTTTCGGTGACGTGGGCTCGTTTGGCTGCGCGGACAGTGCCGTTTGGAACAGAGGCCGCGTAATTATACCACGTGCAATGTTCATTTACTTTCCTCCTGTTGCTATAACAACTCACTTTTGAACCAGACGTGGTGATAGAAAGCCTTGGCTTGGCAATGAGCTTCGCATTGGTTTTGTTTAGATTTTTCGATCGGTTCACTTGGAACTGCAGCTGGAAGTTCAGGAACAGATTTGACTCCTCCCTTGTTTAGAAACCTTGCTCAAGACTGAAGCTTTGTGTTTCCATCTGGTCTCAAGGGTTGCAAATTAAAGAAAAAGTTCCACCCCATGCACAGCATGTGCTTTCCCTGGCATCAAGCACATTTCAAACTCACATTGTGAGCCATTCTTTCCCTTCAAGGGAGCACCAGGGTTTTTGCTGCTCCTGACAGAAAAAACAGCTGTCAATTCATTGTGTTTCTCAACTGTCTTCTGTCCGAATGTGACCAGCAAGACTGGTATCTCTCTGCAGGATTTGGGGATCCATAAACCTCGAAATCTTGTTAAGCCTCACACAGCACAGCAACACGCTTTGTTTCTTAACCACTCCGAGGGAGAGGTGAGTAGATGTGGCAAAGACAGAACAGGCAAATATTTTCAGAGAAACACAAAAGAGTAATCACACACCCCACCAGACTCTAATGCTGCTCCTGTCCCTTCTTAACACCCCACCAAGAACAGATGTCGGCGTGGACCTAAAATGTGTGCCCTTGCTTCTGGAGCATTAGGCTCTCAGAGGCTCATCTGTGTTGCAGGTAGAATTAAGAATTGAATTGAAAAGTGGACTCAAATGTCTGGGGTGAAACAAATGCGTTGTACTCAATGTCTACATCATTCCCTGCAGAATGGTTTTGATGGCTTGACACAATTTTTAAAAATCATAAAATTCTAGAGGCTAAGAAATGAAGATGTGAAAAATAATGCCAGGAAATAGAACTCGTGTCTAGTGAGATAAGAAGTGGCCATCTGCCAGTTCTGTCCCTTTGGACATTGTTACCTCATCTTGTCCACGGGTCTTATCAGGAAAAAGAGCTCAGACTGAGAACTCTGAATTGTTAATGAAATAGCCTCTATTCCTTAGATACTAGGCAAATGCATAGGTATTAACACAGTAAAAGCACTTAAAACGCCAAGGTCTCACGTGAGTGTCAACTACACAGCGCAACATGCAACACGGTCCTTTTCTGCTATGTGGTTTTTCTCTGGATCCTCCAGGTAATGTCATGACCCGTAATCACAAACATGGTCAGAAGCTATGCTTTGTGGCAGAAATGTAGACAACTATTATTCCTTATGGCATTACAAAACCTGTGACCTATTTGGAAACATCATAATAATGACATTTAGGTAAAGATACTCATTTTCAATTCTGGTGAATCTATTAAAAGTAATCTTCCATCACAAAATCAAGAGACAAACCTAGTAATGAGTCATCCCCCCTTCATCTCTCAATAGAGAGAGAAATGTCAAACATGTTCCAAGGGGCTGGAAAGCCATGGTGAGAATCTGAATTTCTGCAGAGAGAGCAGAACCCAGGGTACAGCTCAGCCTCTTTGTCAGGCAGTATGTCTGGGGTCTTTTCTTGATAACCAGGAGTATAAATTTGGAGTCTGCCAAACACAGTTTCTATTTAACTTTGTAAATAAAGTGTGGAAGAAGGAGAATCAATATTTGAGCACCTCTAAATGTGGGGTGGAGGGGGCCAATGGGGATAAACGGGGGACATCTGTAATACTTTCAACAATAAAGATAGATTTTTTAAAAAAGTTTGTGCTCCTGATCACTCGGCATTGGGTTTGTTCCCGGAATTCCTATGGTACCACAATGAGTGGACTTGGGATGGAGAGACACAGAGGTGGGCCAGCTCTTCAGGGGACAATGCTGCCATCCAGGGAGCGGCTCCTAAGGCCTAGATGAAGGTTCTGCAAGCTTCTTCTAAGCACACTAATTTGTATCACAATTTGCTAACGGAGTAGAGTTGCATGGCTGTTGGGTAGGAAGAATAAAATTGCCAAAGTAAGAGATTTAAGCTGAAATGCTTGTAAGGTTTTAGATGATGTGCATCGTTTCAGTGCAGCTCAGAGAAGCCAGCATTACTTCTTTCCTTTCTACTCTATTTCTCTGAGCTCAATTCCTCATCTGCAAAATGATGGTGATCCTGGCATCTCCCTTAGGAGAAAGAGACAGGATAATGCCTTCAGGGGCTAAGGGCTTAGCACAGAGGAAAGCACACCTCAGTCACTCAATAAATGTCAGTTCTGATTATGTTGTCTGCACATTAACTGGCTCGGGTGTGTGCATGTATGCGGTGGTTATGAGTGAGTGTGTGTGTGTGTGTGTGTGTGTGTGCCTATGTGTCTGTGTATATGCATCTGTGTGGTGGTGTGAGTATTGTGGTGTGCATGTGTACATGAATATGTGGCATGCATGTGTGTGCACACATGTATGTGTGTGTGCTGGGCCTCCAGAATGTTCCATTCTCAGCTCTATCTCCTTATTTTAAAAAATTCCCTAGAGAATCTTCTATTAAACTATTTCTGGTAGCCAAGCCACTTAAAGCATGAAATCTTTATTTATTGCAAGACTAAATTAAAAAAAAATAAAGAACAACTAGAACAAGGGGAGAATACGGTATTCTAATGGCCCTGAAGAGTCATTTGTCTTTAGCATGGGTCCCCCTTTGTCAGTAGCCCTGAATGCTGGAGCGGGATGTGCATTCCCACCACCATCCTTGCAGAAACCTCTAGAGCCATAAATACTTTCTATATTTAGCAGAAATCATCTCAATCAACCACCCACAAAGAAAAAGAATTTAATAGTCAAAGGGCCCAGTGAAAGAAAAAAATGGCTTTCAATGCTTAATAGGGACGTTTTGTGATAACATGAAACTTTCCTCGCTGTTTCTGAAAGGTATTTCTAGAAGCAATAGTGAAATTACTCTGCTGCTCAATTCATTTATCGAAACATCTCTTGCTTCTGTTTGAAACATGGGGAAATGAACGATAAGCATCTTACATGCTAACCCTGCCTCCCTTGAGCGGCTTATTCCATTAGAAGGATTTATTTAACTCCGAGCAGGCCGGCAGTTCCACAGGCAGAGCAGGGCGCTGTTAGAAACGCCCTGTCCGCAGCGGTGTTTCCGTGTGCTTACTGGGGGCCGGGTTCCACCACTTGCTCACTTTCAGTTAAGGCTGCAGTGAGTCACGGAGAGAGAGGGAGTTCTGGTATCCTGGTTCAAACTGCAGCTTTGCCACTTGGTAGGTGTTTGATTCTGGACAAATGACTTTACCTTTAGTCACACTGTCAAATGGAGAAATACTACCGAGCTTTTAGGCCTATTTAGGAGGTTCAAGAATGAACATGTAAAACTTCTGTCACATTACCTTGTACCCCAGAGGCTCTGTGATTGTAGTCATTTCTAACCCACTATCCTGTCATTAATTCACATGGTAGAAAGTATTTGCTATTTAGGACCTCACACAGCTTATAGACTGCATATATGGTGATAGGCAATTTGTGACCAATTATTTTATTACTAATTCAACTCACAAGATGCTGTCCAATAACCTCGATTCACCGCAATTCTTAATTACACATCAAACAAAAACGATGGCATCACATAGGTAGGACGTACAAATAAATCACAGCCTCAGCTATACCACTTGCACACTACAGGGCCTTATGCAGAAATGAGACATAGAGGTGCATACAGAAATTTGCTCAGCATGAGAAGAGAGAAGAGATAGTAGGAGAATTGGAAAATCAAAGCCATCTTCAAAGTTCAAACAACATAAAAATAACCACAAAATTCACTCCAACCAACATGCTACTTGTCTTATTTAGGCAATACCCAGGGGGAAGCACTCTAGCCTTTGCAGTTGGACTCAGGAAGGTGCCAGGAGCTTTTGATCATAAGGCTGACATTTCTTTAGTGAAAGACACTTGACTTTAGAAATGATTCTCCCAGGCAGGAAGGACAATCCATGTGTGATTGGAGCCAGCACACAGAAGGGCCAGGTTTCACCACCAGCCAGTCTCTGTTTTGGTTTACCTGCCATCTAACAGCAGCTGATGTTGGGTGGTCCCTTTGGGGCAGTACTTGGGGTGGTACTCGAGCTGGCCAGCATGCTTCCTGCAAATCACTGCTTAAAAAACTGGAGATCACAGGCCAAAAAAATAAAGAAGTCACAGACCAAAGAATAAAATAAATACAACTACATAATAATAATAGCAGCCACTGGCCTAGTTCTGGGTAGATTCAAAAGGGGGAAAAAAGGAAATTTTAATGAAGACCTTTAGTTCAGGGCAGGGCACCGGGGTTTTCTCTCACCAGCTCCGAAGCTGCAGGAGGCCCAGGGCTGTGGGTTTTCTGAGCGCCTACTCTAAACAAACAGGAAAGATCTAATCTTCGCGTGCACTGAGCAGGCTCAGCAAGCAACAAAAGCACACTAAGATGAAGACATTCTTCAGGCTACCTCTCTTAGGCCTCTAATCCCTCGATCCAACACTTCTTTCTTCCGTGCCTCCCTGGATAGCTGTAGAGACAGGCAGGCAGAGCCCCATGATTCCTTCCAAGGTCACTGCAGAATACTGGGCGAGGCCAGCCTTGCACAATCGAAACCATCCTGAGCTGAAGATGTACCGTATTTTCCCTGGTCTGCACACCTAACTAACCCCTGCTGACACCAAGATGTCTAGTTTGTAAAATCAATCAGTTGCTTCCCTGATTGACGACGAAACTGGTGCACACAATTCCCATTTTCAACAGATTTGTCTCCCAAAGGAGCAAGCCTCCTGTTCTCATCTCTGGCTGAAGATATTCTTAGGTTGGGGACAGGGCGAAAGGTTCTCATCATTCGAATCCATCTTTGTGTACAGCGTCAAACACTGTTCTCTTTGCAGCTTCTGCCTTTGAGCAGGAAGGTTACAGCTGCCCCCAGGCTCTGCTCTGTTGATTTCCAGGCAGTCACTTGAAAGAGGCCTCATCTGAATTAAGTCAAGCCCCTTCATCAATGTAGTTGTCCTTGACTGGGCCAGCCCATAGCCTACGGTGAGGTTTGCTAGCCCCTGACTGTAAACTAAGTCTAAAAGGGGAAGGAAGCCTCTCAGGTCCACAGGACTGCCTTCTTTGTCTCTAAAACTGACCTACTGTTTAGGTGTTGAGCAGAATAAGTGCGCAAAGCTATAGGAATCATGCAAACAATGTACCATTTAGAAAAAGTTGCTCAGTCTTTAAAAGTATTAATTTGAAGAAGAAAACATATTGGTGCAAATATTTAAATGACACTTCAGTTTTAAAGTGGCCTATAGTCCTTAGGCTTCCTATGAATTATTACTTCCATTTTATAAATGAAGAGCTTGAAGAGGCCAAGTAAATCTGCTTCTAATCGGCAATGTGGGGCTGGGAACATGCCCAGTGCCACTGTGGGAACAGTGGTATCTGCCATTTAACCTGGTGGCAGGCTCAGCAAGACAGCCCAGGGCCCTTCAGTTCCATTCTTGGGTTGGCCAGAGTTTTATCGCTCCTGTCAATAGCCTTCTCTTTTCATAGCACAGGTTTCCAGGGAAATCTTATCCAATGCAAAGGAGCATCAGGGCTTTAGATGCCATGACTTGAGCCACTGGGATAGAAAGTCAATCATTTCCAGGGATTTTGTGAGCCATTTGACATCAGATTGGTGGCTTAAAACTGACCCCCTTGAGAGTATTTACACAATAGAAATCACCAAGTTAGAGCTTCTCTCCCACCTCAAGAGCCAGTTGTTCAACAGTTAACAGCTGGACAGAAATATGTCAAAGGAGATAAACATGGCTAAAGAGGGAGATCTTCCATCCTGAAATGCTCAGGACTGCCCCTGCTTGGGGGAAAACCAGAAAGTTCCCTATGACAACGCAACAAACCAAAAAGATGGATTCAATCAAGTGGATCCACTTTTATTTCTTGATATCTGTGCATTTTAGGTTTATTTATTTATTTATTTTTACAGAAGTAATAGGTGAATGTATTCTCATGGCAAAAAATTAAAACAATACAGTAGTATATGGAGTAAAAAATAACAGATCCCCTTTATTCATTCCACATTCTCATTAATGATGTTCTCACCAGTTTGATGTGCCCTTTCAGTCTTTTCTCTATGTATATATACATATATATGAATATAGACACATTTTCACATACGTATGTGTATACATACATACATATGTATATATACATACATATATGCATACACACGTATGTATTTATATGTACTAGTCTGCATTTCATATTTTTATAAAATCTAAATCTGGTCAAGGTGTTCAAAGACCCCATTCAAATCTAAGATCCCCAGGCCTCTTCCCATGAACCGAAGTTCATTCTCAGTGGGGCAGAGCTGATTTCTCCTCACTGTACACTTACTTTACTAGGACATGCCTGAAAGTTTCATAATTCACACTAAATACAAATTGGTATATTTTTGGTTGCACCATAAAATGCCTACTGTAATTCAGCTGATAAACTTCCTCATCTCTCTGAATATAAATTAGAAACAAATAACGTGAAGAAAATATAATGATAGAGATGATAGTCTTAATGTGTAAGAATCAATTATTTTGATAGATTTGGGGCCTCTTTCATGTAAATAGTTCATAAAATTGGTTTTGATTATTGATGTTTCAGGACAACAACTGTATATTTGAAATGTTGATTATTATATTGTTGAGAAATATAATTAATTACCTGGATTAAAATAGGATCATTATCTCACATAGTTAGTCCCCAAGTGATGTAATTCATGGGAAGTACTTTAAAAACTGTAATGTGCTATTCAAATAGTAGCTATTGATGTCATGCATAAAAAGTGACATTTGTTCTTTCTTCTTTGCATAAATATATTATTAAATTGCTATATATAAAGTGCACATTCTTTATGCTTTGACACATGTTTCACATGATTTTTTCCATGTAAATGTTTATTCCTAACTCACTGAGAAATTGTCATGCATTATGCATAAGCCTTCAAATTTCAATATTCAGATAACTTAGGGTTTCTATGTATAATTTAAATTCCCTACATATAAATGACTACCACTATATTTCAGTTAAATACTGCTAATTCTCAGGTTATTCAGTATGGCAAGGAATCAGCTTGGCAAGGGTAATCCAGAATGACTGATGATGCCCAGTACATGGACACTTTCTAGGACATGTGCCTTGTTTCCATTGCAAATCCAAACAAGCAAGCATTATGTTAAGACTGGTTAGTTCCCTAGTGACCATGTGAAGTCCCTGGCAGGCACAAATCTTCATTTCCTTTTAAACTATTCTGTGTTTGACATAATGCAACCCACTAAACACTATTAAATGAATAGCTGCAAAAGTACTAAAAATAATAAACCACTAAAGTTACTGAAGTCCATTCAAACACATAGGTACAGCTGACATTTCTTTTAATCGAAGGCTGTTTCCTAAAGGTGCCAATGACCATTGAGCATTTGTTACACATCAGCATGTTGCTAGTGGCATCTGTACTTAATGTCAAAATAGTCACTTCTTGGTCTTCAAACAGTGTGGCAGGTGTAAGCTGCAAATCTCACGGCCTGCGGAGATCGAGGCAGGCATGGATTTGATAGATTGACGCTTACACCTTTCCCCCTTTTAAATAGCTCACTCTTTCGGTAGCAAGCACACAGGGGATTCCCAAAATATTTACAAACAATTCTGTCAGCATCACCGTCGCCATATGAGTTAAACAAGCACGTATTCATCACACTTAAACCAGATGCCATCTGAGTCGATGAGAAATAAGTCATTGGCTACTGACAGCTTGTTTATTGCTAGCAACACTTTCTAGCAGGGATTGTCTAAATGCACAAACGCTTTTTTTATATCTAGACATGAGAAAGAAAGTCCAAATACGAGAAGAGAAAGCCTTCCTTCAAGGTGAATGCTCCTTAAAAAACAGACTCCCTTTCTGCTCAGATCAAGGGATGTGTGGCAAGATAAGAGATGGGGTCTTAGGGATTGGTGCTCTCCTGTGGCGTAAGAGGTATAATTCTGTTACTGTTACCACCTCCAACTCCAGCCTGAAGGATCTTTCCCATTAATTAAAGAGTAGCTCCCATGAACTAAAATGTGCTAGAGATGGTGCTAAGCATTTTGCTAACATGATCTCACTTAATCCTCACAACTTGAGATGTAGGTATCTCCTCTCCTTTTTATAGCTGAGAAAACCAAGGTATATGAGGAGCTGAGGAAACTGCTCAAGGACTCTCAAGGATTAAGTAAGAGGCAGCTTGGTGATTCACACCAGGCCTACTGACTCAAAAAGCCTACACTAAATGGGTGGTGTCTCAAGTTCTAGGTTGATAGGTATAAATTTTCCAAACTCCTTCCTTATTTATGGGATTCCATAGTAAAGGTCTTTGCAGTTTTAGATTTCTAAAAAACATAAGCACTTCCCAACATCCATAAAACAATTCTCACAATATTTTTGATCACTTGTAAACATTTGTACCCTACATATTTAAATGGGCAGGAAAATTCTCAATAAATAAAATACATCCCAATGGTTTCCCAGTTGCTGTGTTTTACAACTCTTAGGTAAAAAAATAGGTTGCAAAAGCCCTTTAGTGTGAAGCCGTAAGAGTAAAACACATTTGTAAATTTCACGTGGGGGCACGTTAGGCAGAATGATCGGAGAAAGATGGTGTACACACATGTGCCATAGAGAATTACCGTTAGGGTCACTTTACAGCTCCCGAGGCAACTGAGCAGCTTAAAACAATGACCCTTCTAATAATGAGGAAAAAGCAGGGAGAGGGTGATGGTGAAAAAATGACGGGCGAGCACCGCCATTCTGCAATATTAAGGCCTTTTCGATAAATCCTATAGATTCAGGCTGGCTCCCCGGTCGGGAGGTCACGATTCAAATGGCCAGAGGAACTGCTGTGTCAACTTTAAATGATCTCTCTCCCAGCTGCAGGCCTAGGAGGGGGTGGCAAGTAAAAGAGAGTATCACCTACACTAATGCCCTCTACGCTTCTATCACCCGCTTCTCTCTTTCAAGGGCAAGGATTTGAAGATGAGAAAACCTTGTCTGTACAGAGTTGGTGGATGAATGAGAAGACCTCTAAGAGCGACACCAGAGATCAGGGAAATGTGTGTCTCTTTAAGGGGCTGTTGCAATCTTATTAATTTCATTTCACTATTAGGCCAGGGGTGTTAGAGAGTTCCTCCCTGATCACATGCAACCGAGAACACACCCTCCTCCCCTCTTTTGGGGGATATCCCCTTATGGGAATGAATTGCTGATCATCAAAAATATTTTTCTACAAGTAAACATATAGACAGAGACTGGGGAAGTAAGTAGCATTTGTGTTAGGGAGGTAAGGTTATGGGAGAGTTTGTTTTTATATTTTCATCGACTTGGCTATAATATTATTTCCACCATAAATGCAGAAATAGAGGGGGAAAAGCTAGCTTGGTATAATATAAACTGATTTGCCACAACATAACTCCCACACGTCGCTCTCCTTAAGCAAAAGTAAGTCCCCCATTATATGTGATCTCTGGGATCGCCCATGGGAAGGATCTGAATTTCTGAGAGTCTTCAACGTGACAGGAGCCTTTTAGCATGTAGACGACTACAGTAATTCGGTAGCAAACTCAAGACTCATGCTCACCAGACTGGTAGATCGGAAATAAATCACAGATGTCACACACATGCTCTCGTAGAAGGGAGAGAATTGGTAAGGCGCCAAACCCCATCACACCCACACTGTTCTTGTTCCAATTGATGGAACCTCTCACCCTTGAAATTCTGACAAGTGCTATTAGGGAAAGAGGCTCTAACTCATATCTCTTCCTGACTCTTTATCCATCTTTCCAAACAGATTCTATCTGAGCTCAGTCTCAGGCTCATTTAATTATGACATCTGAATCAATACTCCATACTAGACCCAGCCTGCACCCGCTTGCTCGGCAGTTTCCAATACCCATGACAGCCCTTCTAAATATGTTCATTTCATTTTGAAAAGAAGGTGACCGGTTTAACACGCGGTATCCTTATTTTTATTATATTTTTGAAATCAGTCATTACTTACAGTTCTAACAAGATTTAATGCATATTTTCAAAAAAATAGATTGCATTTTCTGAGTGTAGATTCACTTTCTGTCTCTGAAATGCTAAGTTAGAGACCACAAAAATGGAAATGAAATGAACAGCAATTTAAATAAATTACAAGCTGACAACAATCTGCCTTGGTGGTGTTTTAAATGAAACATATTAACTGTAAAAATATCAGAATGCTTTAGGATATCTAAGAGACCTCGTTTTATCACTGTGGTGGCTGTTTAGGTATTTGCACGTAAAGGAACATAGTGTGAGAGTGGTTTAGAAAAAAAAGAAAGGCTGTAGAAAAATGATGTGCTAAATTTGGAGCCTGATTTGTTGAAGACAACATGATCAGCTAATCTGAATCAATGTTTTTTAAACCAGAATATATTCATCTAAAGAGGACTTCTGTTGAAAACTCTCTTAATATATAATACAGGGTGGGGAAAAGCCAGCTTACAATCGTAAATAGCTATGGTTATGCACTAGGAGCATATATTATGACCTTAGAGTCTTATCCTTTTGGGTCAAATCTACAAGCCTAGCCCAAATTACCTAGAGTCTCAGTTACCTTGTCCATCAAATGTCCATGGGGAAGAGAGCCCAGAGTGATAAACCTTGAAGTTTGAAAATTCTGTGATTATAAGGGCATCTTAACTATGTGTGCTCAGGCCTATGAAATGATCATTAAGGGATTTTTGGTGACTTCCTGTAAGGTATAGGCCTCTGTGTATCTATAAGTTATAGACCTGTATGTGTCTATAGGTTTCATAGGCCTACGTGTGTATATGAGGTAAAGTCCTGTGTGTGTGTTTAATTATAGGGCTCTATTAGGCCTATTTTTAAAGCTCATACCAAAAAGAAAAAACAAAGCCCATCTCCGTCTTTCCTCTGAGAACACTTAGTTTTACTGCCACTGCCAGGACTTAAATTCTTTAAGCTTAGGTTGTCCTAGAGAAGAAATAGCCATTTTGATTTGTTGCCTTTGGGAAAGATATGTGATTGATGAGAGCTCAAAGGTTCTCATGAAGGAAACCTGAGGCCTAATATAATTTGACAGATGCCCCGAACAATAATATTAATAGTTTACATTTATTATTGTCACAATGCTTTGAAACTCGTTGATTTGACCAACTATTGTACATTATGCATCAAAATATTGTTTCTGGCTCAAACTAGTATGGTTAGCTCAAAGAAGCACCCAAAACACAAAAAAACTCTTCGTGAAACACACAAAATGTCTTTAAAGTGTTTCCATGGACTGCTACATGTTTTTATAGCTTCTAGTAACTGGGCTCTAGCAATTATCAAAGTGTGTGTCACTAAATAAGCAATGACCACAGAATAAAACTTCACCTAAATTACCATACATACACATGAAAATCTTGTATGCACCCTAAGAATACCCTTAAAAAAACCTCCTAAAATACTCTATGTATTGTTTTGACTTATAGGAGAGAGCTGAGAAAAGGTAGCAGAACTCTACTTTTCTACTTTTAAACTAATTTCCCATCATTTACAGGGCACTGAACTTGGAAATTTACACACAAGGGAAAAACTAGAGTTCTCCAGGTCTGGCTTCTTAAACCCTTGACTCAGATTTGACTTTAACCTGACTCCAAATATCTTCTAGAATCATAAAAATGTAATGTTGGGTCCTCCTTTCATAATCTGATGGGTTAGAAATATTTCATCTACTCAGAGCTCTATATAGATGTATGGTTTTGGTCAGACGTGTCAGCAGTGAAAATCATTCAAGACAAATAGCCCTGGATTGGGACTGTTTTCTGATGTCAGAATCTACAAAGAAAATGTAATCCTAGTTCTGAATGCTCAACACTATTACACGTTGATCCAAAAGAGCATAGAGTTAACATAAGAGACAGTCAGCGTAATTTAGTATAAATAACCCTTACTTAAGGCAGTCATTTAAATTCCTGTACAACGCTAGAGATTTATTTTTTTCTGGAATAAAAAATTGTTCACTGACTATGTTGCTAGGATGGCCCACATAAGCTAGGACTGTTCCAGGAAAACTGGGACATATCATCACATTGCCAACATTGGTGGGCACAACTGCTCATCATTCGATGTCTCCAGGCCTTTCTGTTCTTATATTTATTGTAGTAAAAAAAAATACAACTTCTCCATTATTTTAGTCCTACAGCATGGCCAAATTATGGATAATCCTCAATAGTAAATAACCGGAAAGAATGTTTACATTCTAAAAGCAGTATTGTGTGTTTAGGTAACTATTCTCCAAATAGTCTACAAACTCCCTTTAATATATAACCTCTTAGAGGTTTAAGCTAACTGGAAAGTTATCAGTCCATCTGGAGAACAGCTTCTGTTGACTGCAAGCTTCATTCATGCTAAAAGTGAACCTGGGTTGTCAAAAAAGTGCAGTCATAGAGGTGGAAGTGCCCTTGAGAGCACTGGCGAAAGCAGGTCCTCTGTACGCCACACTGGTCAATCCAAACCCAGAATAGTACATCCAGGATCACGTGGAGAAATCCCAGACTTGAGTGGCAAGGGAGGCAATGGTCTGAAAACTACATCGCTGCTGGGGAGCTGAAAATAAGTTGGAATACTTGAACTAGAAAAGGCAGAAATTACACCTGTCTTTCAAACTGCAGTGCCACGATGTGGAAAAGAGAAGAGTTCCAAAGACTAAGGCAATAGCCAACAGACTGAAGTTACAGGGACAAAGTTTGTATCAATGTATGGAATCCCTTTCTCATATTCAGAGTGCTCACAAATGGAAGAGGAAGCCTGTGAGGGAGTGAACGCCTTGTCAAATATTCTTCAGGCAGCAGTTGGCTTCTCCCATGTGAAAAAAGAGGGCCAGGGGCTAGATCAGAGGTTTCTAAATCATGTTCTTCAGCATCTAAGGACAGTCCACAGAAATGCATCTGTGGCAGCGTAGAATTAGGACGGTGGGGGCTGCTCAGTACCAGGGCTGCCAGCCTCCAGCCCTGATCATCCAGAGCAGTTCCGCTTCTGTTGTTGGGTTGTTTGGGTTTTTGCTCATTTGTTTGTTCAATATAAGAGGTCTATATATTATTTCTTTTGGATAAAAAGGGGCAGAGGAAGGTTCTTATTTTAAAAATCTGTTTTAAAACCACTGACTCTAAAGCTTCCTTACAACTCTAAGTTTGCAGGAGTCTATGATTTTAAGTACAACTGAGATAGATGTCCATGGTGCATGTCCACATCTTCATTCAGATGTTCCCAGAGTCCAGCTGTCAGATTAACTTTTGGTTTGTATCTTCTGAAAAATAGACTGGAAAAAAAGGTGGTTTTCAAATATTATATTCTTCATGTAAAAACACACACCAAGGGGTGTAAGATACTCAAACATGTGATTAAAAACAGTCAACTTCAAAGCAATATTTGTTGGGGATAAATACAATTCATGTAACCAAGATGCGGTTGTATTCATTTTTTTAGCGATCTCTAGAAACTGACTTCTCAGGTAAGTTAAAAAATTAAAGACTAACTTAAATAACTAAAATAAAATTTGACTATATCTAAATTTTTCTTTATTGGAACCTCTCTGGCTGAACATCCATCTGCGTCCCTGTCTCCTGACATATCGCACTAGACATCTTTGGTTCACATACGATGTTGCTGTGGTTTTAATGATTCTTAGTAATGTTTTAAAACAACCAGATGACTCATGTTCTGAGACTCTGGGACCGAAATTGAAAACTGGAAGTGGAACGTGAATTGACACTCAGGGCTATTGAACACCTTTAAAACAACAGGAGGAATTATCTGGGCATAAAAGTTTACCTCCATCCCACTAGGGTGGCTATAATTTTAAAAAATAAAAGGAACATAACAAGTATTGGCAAGAATGTGGAGAAATTCGAACCTTCATACATTAGGATTATAAAATGGTGCACCTGCTGTGGAAAACAATCAGATGGTTGCTCAAAAAGTTAACAGAGAACTTCCATAGTGCCCAGCAATTCCACTCCTCAATAGATACACAAAAAGCTTAAAACCAGGGACTTGAACAAATGCACGTATGTGCATGTTCTCAGCATGTATGTGTACTAGCCAAAAGGTGAAAACAACACAAATTGTGATACACACACACAATGGAATGTGATTCAGCCACAAAAGAAATGAAGTACTAACTCATGCTACAACATGGATGAACCTTGAAAACATTACGCTAAGCGAAAGAAGCCAGACACAAAAGAACACATATGCTTTGATTCCATTTATATGAAATATCCAGATGAGGTAAACTCATAGAGACAGAAAGAAGACTGGTGGTTGCCAGGGGCTTGGGGGGGGGGGGGAGTAGTCACTACTCATTGGGTTTCCTTTTGAGGTGATGAAAATGTTTTGGAACTAGATAGAGATGGTCGTTGCACAACATTGTGAATATACTAAATTTCAAAACTGTTCACTTTAAAATGGTTGATTTCATGTTACGTGAATTTTACCTCAATAAAAAAATATAGGATAAATTAACTTTGTGAATCCTCTTTTAGGATGAAACATTAAATGTCCTTAACTCTCAAAAGTACAATAAAGAAATGCGAAGTTGGCCTCAGCTTTCATGCTCAGTGACAGCGTCTGTTCCCTGGCATTTAGATTACATTGTTCAGAAAGATCACTGGGTCCCATCCACATCTATCCATTAGCCACCCAGTCACTGTTATTCAGGGCCCACCCCTTACAGCCTACGGAGAAAGGCAGTCCACCTGTCTTCCTGGAGCTGACAGTCTAATTGGGAAGACTAGGCCCAACTGCACAAGCTGGTATGTGTTACTTTGCTATAGCTCTAAAGTATCTTATCACATCAGAGACTAGTGAGGGATGGAGGAGAAGGGAAAGGCTTTGTGCAGAATGGGAGTCCAATCTCTACAGGTGGGACTCCTTTATCATTTCACACTGGGCTTTAGCTGTTAACATGTGTGTTTGCCCTTACAGACTGTAAGAGAGTTGAGGCTAATAACCACGTTCCTGTATTCCAAATGCTTCACCACAGGAATTTTTTTGAGTTTTTTGGAGAAATATTTACCTTGCAACCTTTCTGGCTGCATTGAAATTGGAGGTAAATTGCTACAAGAAGATGCACCAAAACTTAACTCAAAATATGTGTTTACATGGATCACTGGGTTATGTCACTGCCTCTGAATGGCAGTTTCTAAGGAATTGCTGCTCCCAGGCTGGAGGTCGGTTAACCTGAAACAATCCAGCTTAGGCTCTGGGGCCTATCACTTGCATGGGCCTCTTCCAAAGTTCTGTTGCTAATTTTGTATTCCTAATTTTTTTCCCTCAGAGAAGGTCTCCCAAATTGTACAAGCTTCAGGGCCTACAAAATGTAGATGCAGTTCTGACCGGTGTGGCTCAGATGGTTGGAGCTTCATCCCGTACATGGAAAGATGCCGGGTTCGATTCCCAGTCAGGGCACATACCGGGGTTTTGGGTTTGATCCCCAGTCAGCAGCAGGGTGCATACAGGAGGCAACCAATGGGTGTTTCTCTCTCACATCGATGTCCCTCCCTCCCTCCCTCCCTCCCTCCCTCCCTCCCTCCCTCCCTCCCTCCCTCCCTCCCTCCCTCCCTCCATCAATTTTTATAAAAGTAGATGTACCCCTAGATTAAAAAAATACAACTGGTTTGATCCAGAGAAAACCAAGGTCTTTCGGAAGGAGTAGGGACAGCCTAAGAAGATGGGCTTTGCAGTCAGGAGTCACTGGGTTGAAAATCTGATCTCTGCCACTTAAGAGCTGCATGACCTTGGGTCTGGTATTTAACCTCTTTAAGCCATGGTTTCCTCATTATTTATAAGGAACAGTAGCAGCCACCTCATGAGAGGGTATTCTTTCATTCAACTTCATTTACTGAGAACAAACTAAGGGGCCCAGGACAGTGAAATGGCAAATGACATCCCCAGGGAAGCAAGAAGACAATGTTGAATATACTTTATATTCAAATTTCCCCATGACAGTGGGGAATGCAGGAGCTGCATGTGAATTGGTTAGATGTGTGTATTACTAAGCAGAAGAGAAAGATCAGAAGTCTGAATACATTTTAGACACGGCAGTGAATGTGGCAGTGAACTGCCCAGCGTGGCTTCTCAGTGTGAGGCCCCGAACCCGAGATTGGTCTTCATACCAGGAGCATATTTCAGGGGAGATTCCAGAAGGGGATCTTGATACGAGGCAACTCATTTACAAGAAAACGTGCCATCCCCTCCCAAGTTTCCATTTGCCGCCAAGAATGCTTGTTGCTGGCAGCCAGGTATTTTCACAGAAGCCCACTGCCTTCGGAATTCACTCCCTCTGGCGATTCAGCAGAGCCTGCGTTTGGCAAGTTGCAAGGCCTGGTACACGGCGGATACATTTGTTTCCACAACCTTTTAATTAAGGTTTTATCTGAAGCTTTTAATTGAATTTTTATATGGCAGAGAGGCAACTTCTTGTGTGCTAATAGCCTCACTGCTGTGCAGCAGCAGCCCAGGGACCTGCATATGCCAATGCAGCTATCCTTGAATGGATATATTTTCAAACCATGTGAGGAAGGAGCCAAGTTCAATGGCAAGAGGATCTGCAGCTGAAGAATTACGAGAGGGGCCGCATTTGTGAATTGGGCGTAATATGCCTACCCATATGAATGGAAGTAATTTTCTCAGTTCTGTTCAAAACCTTTGAAGATGCCTACCCTGTCCTTGTTTTGTTTTTAGTCTGAGATCAGAACAAAGACTGTCAACAGAAATATCAAATAATTCAGGCTAAAAGTTCTACGTGCAGCATCAAGTTTTTCACATTGGCAGCTTATGTTGTACAAATTAACTTAATGATGTGCAATCAGTGTTTCATTCCACTTGACATGGACACAGGCCAAGTCTTTCTCCCCCATTCTCCTTGTGTTATTATATAACAGAAAGAAAGTCCTCTTTGCTTTACTTCAGAGTCAACAAACCACTGATCGAACAAAAAAGAAATGCAAAGAAAAGTGAATCTTCTTTCCTTTCAAACCCCGGGTAACCTGGCAGCACATAAGCCTCCATCAAAGGCAAATGAGGCTGTAAATAACAAATATTTTCCATTCATAAAAGCTGCCTTTAACAGTCCAAGAAATAACACATTACAAGTGAAGAGTTCCCAAGAGCTTTTAAAGCACTGTAATCATTTTGAGCCTGTTTTGATGGTGTTTCTTTAGACTGGAATTAAAAACTCCTTTGAGGAAATACAACCAAGTTTCTGACTCTTGGTGTCCTACCTAAGCAGAGTTAGAGGCAGAAAAACCCATTGTCAAAGGTTTTTGGAAAAATTAAGAGAGCCAAGATGTTTTCGAGTGCCTCATACTCGGGAATATATTCTACTTTCTTCACATGGTCACTATAAAAGGATACTGAAGAAACTTAATATATATGGGCTGTTCTGAGGAAACTTACTCAACGGGGAGTCAGAATACATTCACTCTTTGATGCACTTACTCCTCAGCGACAATATCAGTGAGTTCCTGCAGTGCTGGCACAGGACTAGGAACGCAGTGCTGCTGCTGGTGTCCCTAGAGAGCTGATTCTTGATAAAGGCACCTAGACCTCCGTGTGTGCGAGGCCACGGTGACAGTGGAGTAGGAGAGCGCTTATCATGCCAGGAGGTAGCAGTGGCCCTGGGTGTGACCTTCTGAGCTGCAGTTGTCTTCAGTGTGAGAGGCTCCATCCAGTTATAAAAGTCTCTGTTTAAGGTCCTCGTAACACACTGTTCATACAACTGGAACTGCAGTCGTCACTTCCAGGCAGTACTGTTCCAGGACGTGAAAATAAGGCAAGGTGATGAAGATGAATGGAGGCTTCAGTCAAATGAGTGGTTCACACAATGCACAATCAGAGAGCACCCGATTGTGAAGGCTCTTGAATTGCATAACTAGATTTTTATTGTTCTGATATAATAACAGAGTCCCTAAGTGGAATTACACTTAAGACTGAGAAGAGGCAGCTGGTTGTAATGTAGGTATAATTCTATCAAGAAATTCAGCTGGAGCCATAATACAAAAAGGAAATGGTCAGGTGATTTGATTTGCACACATATCGGCTATTTCCAGAAAACGACAATTTCCACAATGATTAAAAAATAAGTCTCACGGCTTCTTTCCATGTCGTGCTTCTTCATCTCAGATGGCGTGCACGGCCTCGCTATGACTTCGCCGCGCAGACCTTATCACAGGAATGGCATGCGAGCTAATCCTGTAGGTTTCAAGAACTAGGGCTCGAATTACAGATTTACAGACTAAAACGCTTTTCCACATCACGACAATTCTTCTGACAGTGAAACAGGAGTTTTACCTGCTCAAAAACCAGAGCAACTTCTGCCCAAGGCATCGAGGAGGAATTCGACGAGCTAATAATTGGGGGAACTTCGTTCTTATCCTCCAACAAAGGCAATTATTTCAGTTTTATATATTGGGGTCACATTTTTAAATCCTCACCCAAGGACATGTTTTTATTGATTTTAGAGAGGGGGAAGTGAAAGAGAAAGAATGATTGTTTGCCTCCTGTACTCTCCCCGACTGGAGATTGAACCTGAAGCATTTTTGGTATTCAGGGTGGTGCTCCAACCAACTGAACCACCCAGCCAGGCTTGGGGTCACATTGTTATGTGACAATATATTCAAAGAGCTATGTATAAAATACAAGAATTTAGAAGGCCTTTGGTTTCCTCTCAGATTATTCCAAAATTCTAAACTAGCACTTAATCTGGGGGGACTTGGGGCTAAGGCATAATTAGGATGGAACCTGGTATTGACAACAATGTTCCAATGCATGTTTTTTCCCCAAGAAGAAAATATAAAGATTATTTAGTCACTGTTAATTAAATCATAGTTTGGCAATCATTACTTTTTAAGATTTAAACAATAGTCACCTCAGTAAATTAAAATTCAACTAGACAGTATTGCTCAGTACAACGACTGTTTATTAGGTTGAATCATATGAAATCTCCATTTTTTTCAGATCAAAAACAGTCGAATACTGGCATTTTCATGTGATTTCGACCTCTTAGTTGAATTTAGAGAAACTTTTTTACATTTCATATAGATTTTATAACTTTATAAGTCATAACTACAGCCACTCTAACCTAATTCATATTTAAATAGTTCATTTATCCCTATGTTTTCGACCTTGACCCTCAAGGACTTGGTTTAGCACCAGACTCCTTAACAATTACATTTATGTGGATGCTGGATAGTTTTTTGCATGACTGTACACTGGTAATTATGCTTTGGTTTTGTCCTGGGGTTGCAGGAAAACTCACAGTTTGCCCTGGGCTAGAGGAAAGCTCCTGGTTTGTTTCTGAGATTTTTATCAACCCTGAACCAGCCACTCATCAGGGTAAAGTCCCAGCAACAGAGTCATTTTCATTGTTGGATGAACAAAACTCCTCAAACACAGCATAATTCTAGGGCTCTTAATATTTCATATATTGAAATCCAGGAATAAAAACTACCGAACACTCACTTGAAGCTGAACACTCACGCTAAGAACTTGTGTTCTTCGCAGTATTGATCACATTAAGCACTATTCACAGTGCACCTCAAGTGCCAAACTTAAGCAATGGGAAGATTCCCCGAGCAAACAGAAATGAACCAGTGTGGTGGGATTCAGTGAGGTTACAGCTGGTGTTCCCTGGTACAGGGGCAGAGGAGGGGTAAGGCCTGAGAAGCCAACCATGCGGCCCCAGATTAGACAAGTCTGCACGGGGACACTAAGAAGGAACAGAGTGAACTTTGTGAATGAGTTTGCAGTGTCGCAGAAAGAACCAGAGAACAACTTGGTCTCCCCCCACCAGCACTTCCACAAAGACACAAAATGTGCAATGAAAGGTGCAGGCAGGAGGACCCTTTTCAAGTTACACTCCAGGGAAAGGTCTGCCTTGGAAACTCACAAAGATACTGGTGTGGCGCTTAAGGAGTGGCAAGTCTCCCTTCAATCTGGAACATGCCAAGTGGCCCGCCCATCCCCAGTCACTCAGGGTCGCAGAAAAAGCAAAGCTGTGGTGGAGATTCTCTGCAAAGGATGTGGGGATCTTCCCATTTCCAGGAGAGCGAGCAAGGGCTTCGGATCTGCCGGGGGGGGGGGGGGGGGGGGGGGGGGGGCAGGTGGAAGGAGAAGGGAGAGGAGAGGCGGCTGAGCTGCAAGTCTTCTCCTAGCTGTCAGGTGAGTTTCAACTTTTCCCTAAAATCCTCAATTAAAAGAATCTTACTTTTGAATTTTATGTTGTGCAAAAAGGCAAAACTTACTAGAATCCAACAACTAAAATCTAAAATACAAAAAGGTAACCCCTGGTTCTTTGAGTTTTACTTAAAGGGTGTCTACCTGCATTTTCATGGAAATTTTCTTCTTTATGATGGAGTAAAGCATATATTTCCCTTTCTAATTATAATACCCATATCCAGACAATATTATCTGTGGCCGATCAATGGTGGTGCTCAATAATTTATTAAATGACAGATTACAATGTAATTTAACTTGGTAATCAAGGTTTTCTGCACTTTGAATATCAAATGCAGTTGAATCAGCTTGGAAGGTGGACGTTCAGGGACAAGTGAAGACAAATTCCCTGTCCACCCACAATGCAGCTGGACAAGGGCAATTAGATGGTGGGAATTGGAGGAACTGATGCATTTGGTTGCAAAAGTAAGTTCAACTGTAGAAGTGAAATGGTGATTTGCCACTGGTGCTGTTAGTTTAATTGAGGAGTATCTATGGCTCACACCTTTTCACCAAGGCAGAAGCATCCAGAAAGAAATTCTCAGAGCTAACCGTACAAAAGCTGTATCACTGGTTGTAAAACAAAAGATATTATACATGACTTTTTAATATCTCTAGGTAGGACATAATAAGAAAAATATATTTGCTTTCCAAGAAAACATCAAATAAAGTAAATGATTCAATATGTAAGAAAAAAATTCCATTAATATTCTTCATAAAATTGTTTCATAAAAAAAGCTTACATATGAAAATAATTTTTCACTTAACTAGATTTACTCTTTGATGCTAATAGACTTAGCTGCTCAAATTAATTTTAAATTTTGCAAAAAACAATATAAAACATTGGCTTTGTTATGATCTCTGAAATCATTTTTTAATATTTCTCTGTACCCTTGAGCAATTTAAAATCTATGAAGTAATACATTCTTCCACAGGAAACAATCACTCCGGCGATGCCAAAGCCTTAATTTTTATATTAAACAACGGCATTAGGCTTTTGAGTTTATCAAGTCAACAAAATGAAATACACAACTGCCTTGAAATATTATCCACAAGTAATAAAATGTTTAGAGATTACACAACTGTTTTTATATTAAAAATGTAGGCTTTTAATCCATTACAGTTGAGGTGTGAACAGTGTAAATTAATGCAGGTAAATACTTCAGCAAAGTGCTCTCGGGTGAATTGCAATCAAAATTAAGACCTATAATTTAACAAGATAAAGTCACCTCTAACTTACTCTTTGTAAATTTCTAACAAGGGGAGTTAAATGTCATTATTAAAATTAGGCATTCTGGAACCGTTGCAATATCTTTCGGTCCCTATCAGTTTAGTTAGTGTTTTATAAAGTTACAGAATTAACCATTAAGAGTTCTATTCAATAATTTTAAGATTTCTTAAAATTTTTTCTATAAGTGGAAAACACAGCACACCCCCTCAATTGTGAATATATCTGAAATAAAGATGGTGTCAAATATCTCATTAGTAAGTGGCTATTTTCCATCTGATATCCTAGAATGGACTTTGATCACTTTCGGACTTCCCTTTCTCAATTTAATTGCAAGGGTACAGACTATTTCTCTTGCTAAATGCAGTTCAGTACAATCCAAACAGAAAGCATTAGGTGATAAAACAATGACTTTAGGTATTGAATCAAAGCACCTCAGTACAAAAGGAACTGAATTGACCACATCTGCATTTCCGAAGTTCAGTGTAAAATACGTTGGTACAAAGAAATGACATGACCCATTGTTAATCTGTTTTTTCCTGTGAAATTTCTAAAATAGTTTATCTGTAAAATATAATTATGTTTTCTTTTTAGGAGTTTATATGACAAAAATTTAGTTTTAACTTTTTCTACCAAATAAAAATAATTCATTGCAATATGAAGCCCGAACTTCATCATGATTGTAGGCCATTCCTTGGCACATCAACCAACAAAATGTATTGCACGTAAAATTGAGTGATCAAAGACATTTGTGGCATAGATAAATCAGCCACGGGATATGTCATGACCCATATTTGGGGAATTTTAGACATTATACATATAAATATTTACATTTCAACCATCTGAAGGAAGATCATGATGTTGGGCATAAGTAGAACTATATTTATGTTCTATATTTTAGCTGATTTTAACATAATTGAAAACAAGCGGAATTGGAAATTACCATAGACAATCCCCAGACCTCATTCAAATACATAGTTTCAAATTTCTTTAAAACTCCGCTTGATCCAATAGGAAGAGAACTGGATTGGGAGCCAAAAGACCGGGCTGGACTTGGACAAGTCCTTTCCCTTCCAAACATCTGGTTCTCATTGCACTTATCTGTAAGTAGAGCACCAGGCTGGGTGTTCTGTAAGGGCCCCTTCAGCCCTGACATTTCACAGTCTTTTTTGTCTTTCCCTACAAGCTTTTATCTTCAAATTTCATATGCACTTATCTTTCCTGACGGGACTGCTGATAGTCAAATGCCTAAAAGGGACAAAGGATAGAGAAAGAAAGAAAAAAACACACCTAGAAAAGTGGAGTTGAATGAATAATCTTTGATAGAGCAAGCATTTACAGCGGACTTCCGTGCTTTATAAAGACTTTCAAATATGAAATTATTTTTTAAAACGTGCTACGTTTTTAAAGAGCGATTATTGACAAATAAAATGCCCTTGAATGAATCTGGAGATCTTGACCCTTAGTACTACTGTCCTGGGCTATAGGATGCTTAGAATATGCCCTGGTTCTCAAGGAAGACAGAAGCACATTAAGAAGGAGAATGCTATATGGAGAGAGGAGAGGAATTAAACATTAAAACATAAAATTGGTCAACCCATAAAAATATAATTAAAAAGTCCTCTGAGGCATTCTATCATGATTAACATAAAAAGCTGTAACATTTTCAATTAATAGGGGAGATAATTTATTATAAAATGACATGCAACCCTTCCAAGTATTATTCTATACAGGTCCTTTCAGAGATCATGAAAAGGCTTAGTTTAGGCAATATTACCATGAAAGAATATTTTAGAATATCTTGATGGTATGTTCAAAATGTCAAATATAATTGATATTTATTACAATTAATGTATCAGGTCTACCCAGCAAAGGCAACACAGTAATCATTCACTATAAACAATTACTATGAGAGAGGATTGGTACTTTCTTCTGGGATTACCTTGTATTTCAAACAAAAGCAGGTTGTTTTACTTGCACTGTATAGCAAACTGACTGTGAACAGCTGATATTTTGTGTTTCTTAAATAGGACATCAATTTTGAAAAAATTCTATGCCCTTGAGGATTGATTTGGCCCCCATCTTTTTGAAATGAAAAATCACAGTGTGCCTTATACAGAGTAAGTCCTGAAAATAATTGAATGAAATTCCTAAAGCCTACTTTCCTTATATTAGTTCCCACCGAACACTGTTCCTCCCCAGCTTCATCACTACCTTAGCAGCAGATCTGAAGGTGAATTTTCTGGATTGTTACCGGGCATTCCATGAACATAGCCCCCGCGGGTTAAGTGGTGTTACACGTGTTCCTACATGGCAGGGATTACCTGAAATGTTAATATGCTCACACACATGAGTTTCCGAGGGGAATGTACAGAATGTCGCAAACCCAAACAGATTTGTTCTGTACCTCTGGGACCATCTTACTGGACTACCGCCTGGCCAAAATCACTTTGGAAAGGTGGTTCTGGACTGAGCCCCTTGGCCAGTCATCCAGATTCCCCTTCATTCTAGCCCCAGTCCCTCAGATGCCCCCACGGAGGCCATCAGACATAATAAACACTGTCTAGCGTCTCCTTTGTTGATCAAGCACGCAATCCTCCCGAACCCGCGCCAATTCCCCTGAAGGCCGCATAGTGTGGCGAGCACATTTTCATGTACTTTCCCGTTCGCGTTTCTGTGTGTATAACGCGTTCCCTATGCCTCGTGTATGGGAGGCACCGGAGCTGTGCTAGTAGGAATGAGAGAAAGGAAGCGAGGGAGGGAGGAGGGAGAAAAGACAGGGTCCAATTCCGCTCTCGATGGCCGATAGAGCAGATGATTGGGTAACCTCTCACTACTCTCGCTCAGCGCACCCTGAGAGCCATGCCTGGTCGCCAGATCTGAGAATTCGCTGTACCGCAGAAGTGGAGGGAACTCAGGATGTGCTGTAAAGAACGCAGGACCCGACTGCAGGGCCGTGAGGAGAGAAAGCTGTGGAGGGGTGGGAAGCAGGGGAAGGGATCTTGACCTTCCCTCCCTATTGCAAAATCCCAGCAGGCAGATGTGTTAGACTGGCTGAGTAACGCCGGGTGAAGAGGCATTTAGTCAGCATCCTGTCTGGGTTTGGGGGAAGAGACTCTTTCAAAGGGTGCCTGGACCAACCTGGCACCAAATGGTCGGACGCAGTGAGGAACCCGAGGTCCCTAGCACAGCTGTGCTAACTGAGCTGCATCTGGGGGATATCCCAACGTTCCACTGCGCCCTGTCCAGAAAGCAGAGAAGGCAGGCGACCAAGCTGGCTGTGAACCCTCCAGCACCAGCTGTCCCTGCACCCTGGCTACAGGGCGACCAGCCCGGCGGGGGCCAACCGTGAGGTAGCTAGACCCCAGGAGGACACGCCAAGCCAGCAGAGGCAACACCACAGTTCACAGCAGCAGCCTGCGTACCACACACAAACCTGGACGCAACCCCGTGGGCCCAGCCAGCGCACATGGGAACGAGAACAATCCCGGCTCCCTCATGCCCCTGGCCATGCTCGGGGTGGTTGGGGCAGCAAGGGCAGGGATTGTCTGGGACAGAGCCTTCAGGGGGTTGAACTTCGCCTACTTACTGGCTACTGTTTAAATGAGAAGAGATTGAGATCTGTTCATTGGTCAGCCCAAATTTCCCTCTGCCTGGTATGATCAGAATTCAGAGATCAGATCAGTCCTGGAAAAATTAACTACATTTTCTCTGCATGGCTAACTGTTCAAACTGTCAATGTTCCCCATTCGTCTAAGCCAGCTGTTTTCTATACCATGCTTCCTATGCCACCTTGCATGTTATCTGTCTTTTCTTGGTGCTGGTATGTCTTGTATCTCCCCAACCCCAATTATATAGCTTCATGAGGACAAGAATACATGATATCTCTCATTGTCAGCACAGGACTAACACAAATCACTAGAGCAAAGAGATATATTACAATGCCTTTCTGACTTCTGTCTAATTCTGTAATACACTTGATCATATTTGGATTATAAAATAAATTCTATATAATAAAATTTGCCTAGTGTAGTTAAACATTTAATGTTGAAGAAGTATAATATCTCTTAGCTAATAGTACCACAAAAGAATTTTCAAACAATATAGAAATGAATGTTGTGCAGTTAACACTCATCTAATCATATATACCCAGCAGTAGAAATGCAGTAAGATCATTACGTTATAGAAAGTGGAATTGGCATTGTTTTCAAATTGGCATTTTTTTAATAAGAAAAATGATGATATTCTAGATCTGTTCACTGGCAAAAACTCTAGCAGCTCTGATTTCAAAGTGGAAGATGTTCATAATAGAAATAGCATAATACAAACCATGAAACCTAAGTTCAAAACAGACTTCATCTCAAACAAGCTATTTTCAAGTTCTCTTTCTAGTGAAAATAAAACTCAGCCACCTCTCAAGATTTGACCTTTCTGAGTGGCTTACCTGAATAAAGGGACAAGAATTTTAAAATCACAAAGGAATTTCTGATACCCAAATGGGGCTATAGGTTGGAACCAAAGCGTCTTTCTGTTCACTGTCGCCTGAGTTAAGGGATAGAGTTAAACATAGTGCCTTTGTTCACTCCAGTTCCCCCCACAATCACAGGAGTGGTGTGAATAAGTAGCCTCTGGCCTTTTCAAGCCTATACCTCTATATTTCATTTATGGCATCCAGTAAGGTCAAAAGGCAAAGAATGGAGACCTCCCAGCACAGGCTAGCTTCGTCAGTTTAGAATGCGGTTCCCTGTTCTGCCTGCTGTTAAGCGAGCTATTCAGAGGGCCCCTGATAGGCTTCAAAGTCTGGGAACAGCCTATGCAAGTTCGAAATCTGACCTTCTTCACCCTTCCTCTCTTTCTGTCTCCTGTTTTCTGATCTTTTTAAATCCGGAATCTTTAATAGAAAATTCTGTTGCAGGACTGAAAACAGCATGGGGTCAAAATCCCATACAGGTTATTTAAAGCAACACATACAGTCTTTTAAATATTTCAAGAGCAGTTCCGCTGACCTCCCGGCATTCGTCTTCAAACACGTCTATTAAACACACATAAACACAAGTAAGGGCAGATGATCACAGGCAAAACCCAGGTGAAGCTAAGTGTTTAAATAAAAGGCTCTCCAAGCAACAAACTACATCTATCTCAGATTAATTAATTAATGTTAGAGCAACAGCTTCTGAATGTCGATTGTGAAGGGGTAGATAACAGAATTCAGCTGAGCCAAATCCAGTGTCTTTAAAGAACAAGCACTTCTAACAAAATCAATAACCTGGGCCAATAACCAATAAGATCATCAAGTACACACTAGACACAGAGAGACTTAATTTCCTATATTCCACGCAAAGCACAATGTGGGCTAGTGTTTTCTGTATCAGCTCAAAGCAGAAGTCAACTATCATAAAAAATATAATGAAGCCATCAGAAGTTACATCTCTTCTGCTATAAAATTTGATTTACAAATAAAGGGCTCTTGTTTCCCCCCTGCTACTCACTTCTCTTCTGGATTACTCTTCATTCTTTTTGAAAGAGAAATCATGGCATCAACAACATACCTAGAACAACCACCTTAAGGAAGGAGATCCATGAAAAACCGTGTCCATGTCCCCATAGCTAGAAAAGCTAGGAGTGTATCGGTTTCAGTAACTTTATAAAAATGCCATGTAAAGTAGGACTTAATCACCACGCGGACCATCGAATACCATACAGATGCAGTCGCCGCGATGCTGGAGCAGGAGACCCGCAGATTAACGAGGTTCTTGGTAACAGCACAACACAAATAACAAAATTTCAGTAAAATGCCTCTACGTGGAGTTTTATGTTTTAAAGGAACCTGATTGCAGGCAGTTAAAGTAACATTCCAATAAAGCAAGGAAGAAGTAAACAAAGGGGAAGAAAGGGAAATCCACATGCAAAGAATTTATAAAAGGCGAGTTTTCATCAACACTTAATCAACTCTTGGGCCCTCTTCCAGACTGGAGAACAAAGCGCACTATGATATAACGTCAAAGTAAGATCCCAGGGAAAACAATTTTAATCTAAAAAAGACTGAACACACACCAGCCTTTTCAACAGGACGCGTGTCCACGGCCTGCCATGCTTTCTTAGGCAACTCACGTGCAGCTCTGGAGCAACACAACCAACACAACACAATGCACCACAATAAAATGAGCACTTACCAGACCAACCAACACTACTCCCCGCAGCAAGAAGAGGAAACACCACTTACCTAGGGAAACAAGAAAAACACAGAGATTAAGCTCTAAAGGCTAGTTTAGCAGCTCTTAGATTATTTTAGCCCCTCTACGGCCAGCATTTTCTCCATGAACATCATTAACTTTTTAGAAGAAAACCAAGTTTTGATTTATCTGTGGCATGGAGGGAGTTGTGCAGGAGTGAGCAAGCCTTCAACATATAACTACAGGTAGGGAAAAGGGGGAAATGGTAATGGGAATCCCAAAGGAATAAAAACACACTTTTTTTTGTTGTTTCTAAGAAAAGCAGAAAAATAAAAATAAAAAGATTGTCAGAGTAAGCATCAAGGGTGCATTGCAATGAATCTATATCAGGGTATCAAAGGGAAGCTATACCCTAAACCAGAGCTCTACGGTCCCCAGCTTGCAAACAGGTTTAGCCAGAAGTTTGTGGAATAACACTAAAAGCTTTCTAGGAAGAAGCCATAACGATGGCTGCCAATTCTCAGATTAGTGATCACGAACCATAGGTATTTATGATTTTAAGTTAACTCTGATCCAAAATCTTTTTAATTGTCAAGCTACTCAAAATGCAGAGCGCTTATAAGTTGTATGGGCCTTCTAATTTCAGTAGCTAATTAGTTATAAAGTGAAAAATCTTGGCTCTGTTGCCTCAGCTACATCCCACAGAACAAGAAAAGAGCACAAAACGGTGCACTAGAAATTAAGCTGTATTTAAAATTCATAGCAGCAGCTATAGTCTCCAGTACATAAATAATTACTTACAATTGAAGTCTAGGTTTTAAAATGCAGAATGATCTTTCTGCCAAAATTTATTTAATTCTTATTTATTGGTTTGAGAGATAGAGGAAGGGAGGGAGGGAGGGAGGGAGGGAGGGAGGGAGGGAGGGAGGGAAGGAGGGAGGGACAGAGACATTGACTTGCCGTTTCACTCATTTATGCATTCACTGGTTGATTCTTATATGTGCCCTGACCAGAAATGGAACCCACAACCTTGGCCTAACAAGAGGATGCTCTAACCACTGAGGTACCTGGCCAGGACTTCTAAATTCTTAAGTCTTACAAAGGGTAAGAATCTCTAAAGAAATAATGAAATATGGAACATAGTTGGAAGTGACTGAGAAACAAAGATGAGGAAGTGGTTTACATGCAAAAGTCACCTCTACCACTCCATGAAAATGTTCTTAGTGGCCTCATTCATTCACTTATTCAAGAAGGGTGTAATGGATGTCTACTGTGTATAAAAATCATCCAAGGCATTGTATGGAAATCAGGTACTTACAAAAATCAACATTGATGTCCCCAAGGAGTTCAAAGTCTAGGGGAAAAGGGATGTGCACACACATATCAAGATGGTAGAGGGGACAGCAGTCACAAAAGAAGTACAAATATAATGCTGTCAAGAGGGTGGCCAGAGAGGTTTTATGGAGAAAAGTTGGAACATACTCAAGGTTGGGGAAGGGTGTTGGAGAGAGGGATGTGACGTCACTCCCAGGCCATATATGATATGCAATAAGCAAAGTGAGATCCACCAAATAAACTATACAGGGTCCAATTAGAGGCCAAGTTTAATTCAAGAGTCTAGGGCCGTGTAATAGTGGTTCCTGAATGCCAGAGTGATCTCTTCCTCTCCTTACGTCCTGATAGCAAGCTGGCCATGCAGACAGCAACATGCATTTCATCACAGACACTAGCTAGTGTGACAGCTGTGACCATGGCTCACTCTTCTTTTTGCTTACCCATGGTGCCTAGCACAAGTGGGCACTCTGGAAACGGAATCACGTTTATTTGTAGGGACGTGATAGATTGGCATGCCTTTGCCCACTTCCTCTCACTCACAGAACCAGGAGGAGGGTGGCTTTAACTTCCTTCTGCTCTTCACTCCGCTCCCACTGCTTGCCCATCTCCTCTCCTCATGCCCACAATAGACACCTCACATCACCCCTCCCCAGTACTGTCTCCCATCTGCCATCATCCAGGAAGGCTCCTTACTTTTCTGAATGCCATTCTACCATATCCCTGACATCTCTGGATGAATTCACCATTCTTGATTAATAGTATTTTTGTGTGTGACCTGGCCACACTTAATTCCTTTAAGCAAGCTTTAAATGAGCCTCTGATATGTATTCACACATGGATAAGGAACTGTTACGAGGACAGTCATCTTCCTGAATGGGAATTTGTATTAATGTGGGTCGTCTGAGAATCAGAAGCCAAGACAGGATTAAGTGTGCGAGGAATTTGTTAGGGACGTGCCTGTGGGAAGGGTGCAGGGAGGAAGCCGGGAGAGGCTGGGCAGACAGACCACGGTGTGCGCCGACCACAAAGAGACAGAGGGAGAGGAGGCTGGGTGGGTGCCTCTTAGGTTGCAGTGTGAGCAAGACTGCCAAAGGCGCTGAGCACCCTTTAGTCTCCCCAGGAAGGAGCAGCGCTTGTATCTCCACGATTCACACTGGGCACCGGGAGGGACAGGAGCTCTGGCCCGGGCAGCAATGGCGAAGGGCAGCCCTGGAGCCCTGTCAATCAGGAGCCTCACTAAGTGCATTCTCATGGCCTCCGGAAAACCAGAAAACCAGGGAAAAGGAGACAACTAGGAGAGGATGTGCGTTGAGACAAGTTCCATTTTCACATGTGAGGCACCCTTCAGGGTCTGGGCGCAGGTGGGAGGCCGTGGGTGGGAAATCCTGAGTCCTTTAAAAACATGGTTGTAGCTCTGCAGAGTGGATATGGTTGTTAGGGGCCAGAGGAAAGGAGAGACCCTCGTGAAAACCATAAACGTGATAAATTTGGGAAGGAGGGACACAGTTGGGAACACTTTGAAGGTGACTGAGGTAAAAGTCTGAATTGTGTGAGGTCAGGCCATGGACCAGCAAACACAGACACTGTATTTACTACTTTCCTGATAAGAAGCAGGAAATAGGCAGGACTAAAGGGGGGAAAAGCAACTGACTACCTGAGGAACAATATTTGACATCCAAGTATAACATCTGAAGACTTGCTATCAGCTAAAACGCGTTCGAGCAGATGCAGCGTTTCTCATCTCCCCAGCTGTCTACAAAGCCGTCTACAAAAGTATCTCATATTTCCAAGCAAAATGAAGCAATGGAAGAAAGCCCCATGAATAGTACAGGCATCATATATACATATTTAAAGTTATGCTTTTACAATGACAAAGTCTCTCTCTTTCAAGAGACAGGAGATTTTTTATCTTCAACTCATTGTCCTCAGCAGGAAAGATAAACTCACTGTGTCTTGGTCCCTTGGTCTAACTGGGGGTTCTTCCAGCAAGCCCTTATCATGCCATGGTTCCGAGCCCGCAACTATAGCTGCAGCCTGCCCACAGGGGCCTCTTACCAACAACCAACACATCGACACCTGCCCATGTGGAAGGCATGGGCCCCAGAGCCACCAGCAATCCCAACCCCCTTCTCTCATCCTTGCTGATCACAGACAGGTTGCTGAGAAGTTAAGCAAAACATTTAGTCACACAGATGTCTTGATGTCTAAAGATCAAGTCAAATAAGACGTTCTATTAAGTCTCATTTATATTTGCTTGCATTTTGCATCTTTTCAGGGAATCTGATTGTTAGAGTTAAACTGAGGCCTAGGAAATATCCTTTCTCCTTAAATCAGAGTGTTTGTGAGTGCCACAGCTGTTCTCATTTCCTTTCCCCTGCACAACCTCAAAGGGAATTTCATACCATCTACTGGTAAAGTGTACCCATTTTAAAAAACTACACACACACACACACACACACACACACACACCCCACACACATTGATTTTAGTCTGAAATACTTTAAATTGGATTCCAAAGTACCATGTTTTGGTCACTGCATTTTAGAAGAAATATTTGATTTTCATAGGTTTTAATTTTAAATGCCAGTGTTCACTGAGTTGCTTTGTAACACAAAGAATAACTGAAGAGCGACTACGGCAAGGATAAAACCTCATGTGCAGGTTGCTCTGATACTTTCATGTTTTGGTTTCTGTCCTGTTATTGCTCACAAATGATCATTTTATATGAAGCAAACAGATACAGCACATGTAAAATAACTGGACTCTATTTCAGTAAGAGTTATTAAACTTCTTGGGCTATAAACTGAAACGTGAGCCTACAAAGGCCGCAGTGATATTAAACCACGATGTATTGTTAAGAAAGCAGGAATTCCAGTGCCAGTGAGAGCTCCAGCTACGTGGTGCCAAGCCCTCCAGAGGGGAAACGTGCCAAAGCCCCTTTAACCACATGCCTGTAAGAGTTTGTGAACTTAATTAAATGCACATACTAAGTACTTAAACAGCAGAGTCACTGTTTACTCATATACATATCACTGAGTCACCAGATGGCATGTATTAGAGACCTAAACTCCCAGATGGTGTGTCACACATCATACAAAACACACTATGGCACAGGCAGGTATTGTCTCTGATATTTGCATTGAATACATACTATATAGATAAAACACAATGGAGAGGAAAATAACACACACGATAGTAAGTTGGAGAAAAATATTTTAAGATGACCCCACACTAAAGAAAGACATTGCAGGAGTTGACTGAGCACGTGTTTTCAGAGGCCCTCCAAACATGTTATGGCATAATTTAATTAATCATACGCTTTCTGAATCATAATGTTGCCTTTGGTCACAAGATGATGCAGCAGATACAATATCTGTGGTAAAGCAGAATATGTGATATTTACTGATACCCCTAAATACTTCCTACTGGACTTTCGGTTACCAACATCAAAGTTCCTCCAAAACAAAACAATGGATTGTGCCAGAGAAGATGTTTTGAAGGCCACCTTTTCTTTCACAACTGGACTAACTTGGAACACACAGCAGGTGAGTGTGGAGAACAGATTTTAGGTGGTTTCAACTCTTGGTGTTTGTGCCCTTGCTCATGCCCTCCTCTTGAGTATGGCTGGGGCCTGCGACTGGCTTCTAACCAAGAGAATATGGCAATGGTGACGCCCCCTCCCTTGGTCACTCCCTCCGCCTGTTCCTTGTGTGCTCTCTGACTGGCTGATTTCTATTCATTCTTTTGGACGCAGCTCAGATAACAATCCCTTCGCTTGGGAATCCTTCCAGGTTCTCATAAGACTGAGTTAGTTCCTTCCTAGGTGATCCCACTACATCATATTCTTATCTTTATAGGAACACGTCTTAGTCCAGATATGTTTGGTAATAACTAAGAGAATCCCATTTTATACAAGGCAAGCTGGGGTTATATCATGGGACCTGAAGCGAAGTTGAACAACTACGCCTCAGGAAAGGTGGAAGCCAATTCAGTGGCTGGGGAGCCATCAGGAAATGGGGCTGCTGATTGCTTGGTCTGTTCTTCCTCTCTTCAGAGTCTTGTAGTCTCTTGCCACTATTTCTCTTCTTATATTTCTCTCTATGGCCAGATTTCTCTGTTAGGCATCTCCATGCCAGATCAACCATCTCATCTCTTCTGGCCCCAGCTCCTATTTGCCTGGTTCAAGCAATCCACTCTGATGCATTAGCATTTCTCAACCCCAATCTTAAAAGACAAGAAAAAGATTATGATTGACCACTTGGAATTGAGTGCCCATCCCTGGCGTCATCACTATGGTTAGGAGACACAGAGTTCTGTGTTGTAACATGGCTCTTGAGGCCCATCCCTGTGGGTAGGGGATTGTTCTCAGACAAGGCGAGGTAGATTATTGGTTATCACATTACACTGTAATCGTCTGTTTATTAGTCAGTCTCTTCTACTAGTCTACAAGCTCCATGAGGGTAGAGTTTGAATCCATATTTCCACTGAGTGTCTATTGTCTGACAGAGTAGTTAGTACAAAGGAGATGCTCAATAAACACTAGCTGAATAAATAAAAAGTATTATATCTTTTTCCTTTGATGAATACTGTTGTCAGTAATAAAAGTTTTTTTACTTAGTAATGAAAGCACTAATTTAAAAAACACAATGCTTTCTCTTCCATAGTCTTCATAATAGCAAGCTAGAGAGCCGAGAAAATGAAACCTTGTTGAGCATGGATTGGTGGTGAAAGTAACTGATTCACTCCTCCCCATCACACACTCCTTAACAGAGACTAATCTTTAAGCCAGCATTTCCTAAGAGTTGAACAAAAGGCACAGGTTCATTGACGACTCAATCACTCTTGAATTACAAAGAATTTTTACTTTGCTTGAAGCTCTACTATTATTCAAAAAGATTCAACTTAACCAACCATGACTTTTCCCACTGAAAAATTCCCAACTGTTACAGCGTCTTAGAGAACTTAAAAGTACTAGTCCCTAGGAGGGCTGTGTATGTTTGGGTATGCATACACACATAATAAATCCTGGTTTAAAAAACCAGGATTTATTTAAGTGCCTGAGAGAAGTCTTAGGCAATTTCAAACTTTAAAAAAAAATACATGACAATATCAAACTTTCTTAAATTCATGATGTGAATTCATATTCTTCTATAGACATGTGACTCACATGATCATGCAATCAGGATAGTTTAGCTCTCTGGTTATTAATAATATCACCTGATGCTTGCCTGGGGAACTTCACAAGGCCATGCAGGCTTTGGTTTGAATCACTTCACCAAGGTGCACTTGTCTACTGAGTCCTGCTTCTTCTATTGCAAAGTAGTGATCAATTCTTCCTGCTTCCAAGTCTAAGGAAACAGCATCTCCATAAATCTTTTCTTGACGGATGAAGAAGACTCTTAGGACATCCTTAGCCCAAGACAGCTCTACCTAGGGATAGTGCCTGAAAGTTAGCCTGGACCAATAAATCCACAGATAGCCCTATTTTAAGGACTAGTTGGACTTGCACTGTCACAGATCAAGTAAGCTGGCCTTACTAGAGGATCTGAATTTCTTCATCTAGCTGATCTCTGGACTATGCCCCTCAGTCAATAAGATTCTTCTCTTGGAATGTGACTGACTGATTTTCAAAATAAAAGGCACCTGGAGATTTATTTGAAGGCTTTAAACATTATCACCTGCAATAACTCTTGGTTATTTATTTTTTGTCTGATTGGGGTAAGTGACAGAGAGACAAAAGTGGGTTGGTAGCATTATCTATGTTGGTTGTTGAGGGTTGGCTGTTGAGTTCCTGCAATCATAGAACAACTATGGATCTCCTGGTCTCTATTCACGTCCCTGGCAAGTAGGATCCAGTTTTCTAAAATTCCATTTATTGCTCACCCTTTCTCCCAGCCCCACCTCCAACACACATACATATACATGCACAGTCTCTGTCAATGCCCATGTCATCTGCTCTGAAGACTTGAACATCAGGATTGCCGGTAAGTTTAATAAAGATAAAGTACTTTCCTAAGGCCCCAGGAATATATTAACCTAAATGAAAAATTCCTTCCAAGTTTATTTTGGCATGTAACCTGGTAGTGCTGAATGGAAGATAGAGGGATAAATCAGAAGACAATGAATTAATTGCCTTTCTACCCTGGAGGTTGGAGCTTTCCTGCTTATGATAATTCTGCTAGCAAATCTTCTTATTCCCCTCATTCAACCTTTGCCATGATAGTCATGGTCAGGCTAAGAAGGCTAGTGGGCTAAGCAGGGTAAGATGATGGCCCAAGGGCCTTTCAACCTTTGCCTTGGATACATCTAAAAACGGTTTCACTTCTTCTGTACAGAGAAATGGTACTATCTCCTAGAATTTGAAGGACTGATCCCCCTGGTACTTGATTTGAGAAGGACTGCTGGTTAGCAAGGCAACTACAACCCTACTATATTGTGCAGCAATATAGGAAAAGAAAGTCAGAAGAGACCACCAAAGGTTTTCAAATTTAAATCTTATAAACTTCTTATTGACTCTCCTTCCCCACTTCTAAATTCTTCAACTCTGTGGAAGACCTGAGCTTGGCCTCTGGAATTTTTAATGGGTCAAACTCTGGGACATAGTTAACTAGGGTATGACTCTTGCAATGAACTAAGGGGATGTCCGAGCCGTTTGCTTTCCCCTGGTTTACAAAGGACATTCAACTGCACACAATCCAGAAGAAGGATTTGCCAAAGTCATCCCCTTGGCATTGCAGCCCACTCTAGAACCACATCTTATGGTTTCTAACCAATATTCTTTCCCCTTTAAATCACAATTCCACACAAGGAGAATGACATTATATGCATTAATTTTTTTCCTTAAAAAAAGTTATTCATGAGAATAAAAATATTTAAAAGTTCTCCTTCAAGAGACATAATACCAAGAGGCCAATTCATGTGATGTTAAGTATAAATTATATTCCATAAGATATAACTTTAACTATGAAATACGTTGGCTTAATTTTTCCTTCTATACTTCTAATACTAGTAATTCTATATTACTACTATATACTACTGTTACTATACTAGTAATAGCCACAGTGTCAAAGGTAAAATTGCCTGCTAGTCACTTTTAAAGGAATAATCCACGAGGGCTGGCCTATAACCTGGGTAGTCATGCAGCACTACACTTACTAAAGGGATAATCTGGCCTCTATGTTATATTTGTTTAGTGAGAGAATTGATCAATGTATACCAGTTGCTCAGCATGTGAGTGTGTATGGCTTGACTCCGCCTATCTGCACAGGAGTGGATCTCAGGTCACCCCCTCACATGGATGGGAACAGGAACGGGAGGAGCACACCTCTGACCCTTGCTCTTATTAGACATCACTGCTTATTGTCTTGCTAACTACTAACCCCAGCATAGTAGTTTGAATCATGGTCCCAAAACGATACATTCAAGTCTTAACCCCTGGTGCCTGTGAATTTGAATTTATTTGGAAACATGGACTTTGCAGATATAATTAAGATCTTACAATGAGATTATCCTGGATTTGGGTAGGCCCTAAATCCAATAACTGATGTCTTTATAAGACAAAGAATAGGCAAACCTGAAAAGCAGGGACACAGGAGGAAACCCAGGTGGAAACAGAGGTTGAGGTGGGAGTGCTGCATCTATGAGCCACGGATGGCGGGAGCCACAGGAATTTAGGAGAGAAGCATGAGAGGCTCCCTCGGAGTCTCCCTATCAGCCATGCCGACATCGTGACCATTCACCTCTAGCCTCCTGAACTAGGGGAGAATAAATTTCTGTTGCTTTGAGCGCCAAGTTTGTGATCATTTACCCTAGGTAGGTAGCTAACACACTCCGACAGCCTTTGATAGCTCGTTCCTGTTGACTTCCAGCTCTATTCTACTTTCCCTTTCTTTGCCTGTCACTACACTTGAGGAAAGCTCTTTCCTTAATCTTTCAAAATATATTTACTATTTACTAAAGAAATTTTTTTATGTCTTCATAATGAAGTGACCACCCCAGCTTCCCTAAGTAGGGCCAAACCCACCTAAGGACACAGGACTCCCACTCCTATGGGGACTTTTAAGGAACTTGAATCTAGTGGTTTGGCTTTAGGCAGGTCTTACTGGGGACCCTGCTCTGGCCATCCTCCTTTGTCCCCAGCATGCTATGCTATTTGGTCTGCCCCAGGTTCCCCTTACTTTACTAAGTGTTTCCAGTGATGGAGCCCTAGTCTGTTTCATTAGGGGATCAGAGACCAGCATGACTTGGCCCCTCTAGGACCAGCACCTTGAACCACAAAGGCTTGAAGAGGAAGCCTACTAGAAGCTGAGTAGTCATACACTGGTAGTCCCTGGCCAACAAATCCAGCATGTGCTTCTACAGAAGAGAGGAAAATATTTTCCTGCAGCACCAGTGGGGTCTGCTACCAGTATAAGTTACAAAGGTTTTGTGATAAAGTGTCCTTCCTCCTTTCCCCCTCCCTCACCAATATCTTTAAGTGTAATATGTTTATAATACAAGGAGGAAAGTGTCTCCTACCAGACTCAGAGTGCGAGGGGCTCGCTTTATTATAGAGTGTATTTTATGGGGGAGAAGTAAATCAGAGGCATGTATTAGGAAGCACCGAGGGGCACACCCATGGCAATGACCTTTAAAGGGCAGTAGTAAGTTACTTGACAGCATAACCAGCAAGTGAATGATCTCACTCTGAAAGGTCACCTGCAACCAGAACAATTTTTCCTATTTCGGCACATAATCAGGTACCTTTTGACACATTTCTTTCTCAGGATGATTTGACTTCTGCAGAATAGGCCAGATGCATTTTCTTTGCTTTGTGATAAATGAGCCCAATTTGGGCTCCTGGTAATACTGACACCTGTAGGCAGTCCTTGCTATTTTTGTTGTTTTTAATGCTGGCTATTAGGAAGTGGCATTTGCATCGCTCTAGGTTATTTTGAGATGCCACAGAATTTTACATTGTTTTGAATTTAAAAGGGCCCCCAAACACCCCAGTCTAATTCAGTCCTTTTACAAAGGAAGTCACAGAGCTGGGAAGGAACAAAGATACTTGCTCAAGGTCACAGCAAGGAAGGGGTAGACCCAAGCTCCCCATTCTCTAGCCTCCTGCAATATCCACCCCAATCTAGCAAACATTTAGCAGATGGATTAGCAATGTCTTAAGTTGAAATCCCAATAAATTCCTTAATAGGTGTGGCTCTTCTATAATCCAGTTATCTCATATCTATTTTCCACTTTTTTGCTTTCCCAATGGATTTCCAAGACACTTGCTCTGTTCTCCATGCAGGTGCCATGTGCTATGTCTGGAAGGCCACCACTTGTGTCTTCTATTCCAAGTGCATGACTTGATGTTCACAATCTCACTCCTTGTTCTGGTGTGTTAGATCTTGCCAGAGCTTGTCAAATCTCCTGTCTGTGGTGATCATGGATGCCCCTCCGTCTTCTGTCTTGTGATGGGATTTTACCCACACTGCTGGAAGGGAGGGCAATGTCTTAAGCAAATGTGGAAACCACTGAGTGGCTCCTTCTCAGTCAAAGATATTAAGTTAAACAGAAAGGCTAAATCTTATGAAGCTGGCTTGTTTTTGGCTTGCCCTTTGCCTCACTGGAAATGTAAAAAATGATGGATTTCATTCTTCTTTTAACATGTCATTTAAAACACTGATTTTGCATAATCACGATTATGCTACAGAAATCAATTTATCACCGTTAAGAGAAGCACGTCCCTCACTGAACAGTCACGTGTCTTCAGATAGTATTCAGTAGCCAACCTCTGCCTTTCCAACCACCGCAGACCCTGCCTGGGTGTGCACAGTGAACACTGAAGTGAAGACAGACGCTCTCTCTCTGCAGCTACTTAGTCAGTACAAGTTCAGCTGGTGGGGTATGCTTCCCTCCTCCAAGGTTTATCCACACCTGATTCCACCCCTACCCCAACATACACACACGTACACGCTTTACTCTCTAAGATCTGATCCAGCTCCACTTCACTTCAAGAAGAAAAAAAATAGGGGAGTAGGAGGGAAGACAATAATTTTAATATTTCCCTAAGTATTATCCTTCAAATTGTTTGCCAAAAAACCCCAGTAAAGTATCTCTAAATGACTTCTAACAACTTGCCTGCATGCCAGTCTGTGAGGTGAGTACATTTAAGTCAAGCTGACGCCCCCAGGCCCTTCAAGACACAGTTGAGCTTCCTTGTACGTGAGTCAGGTTCAAGGCGGTCAGTAGGGACTCCCTGGCTTTCCTTCACTGGCTGCTCTGGGAATCAGCTCCCTGCAAAGCTCCCTCTTCCATGCGGTAGAGCTTGGTGTGGGCCCTTGCTCTAGTCCATTAATGCCTTTGAACTTCAGTTTGCTTACTTGTAAAACAGGAATAATGCTTGTTTTGTCCTGTTCCACAGATTTACTATATATAATGGTCAAATGAGGAAGCAGAAAGTGCTTTTAGCACTTCAGAAGAGAAAGGCTAATTTAATGCTATTATACAAGAAAATATTACACCATGACATTTCTGTACTTCTTCATGTAAAAGGGAAATGAAAGAGCCAGGGAGGATTTCTTTGGAAGACATTTAGAACTTGGGACAAAGTATGGCTTTAAGGTTTCTGTTCATTTAAAAATGCCAAGAAAAATACTATGCTTACTGAACTGTGTGTTTCTATGTGATATATCACAACATCATTGCAAATTTTTGATATGCAAATTTCTATAAAACCAAAGATGCAGACATCCTTCTCATCGAGTGCCACGAGCATTTACACGATACAGATAAACACACAGCAAAGTAGCAGTTCAAAGAAGAATGGTCTTATCCGGAAGGACAGACCGGCAGTGTGCTTCTTTGCTCGGCAACACAACAGACATTTCTGTAATATTCTGCACGTTGAATGTGAATGTATTGATTTTTGCCATTTCTTGTTCAGAAATACATGGCATCAAAGAGGGAAATGGATTTGTCAGTATGATTCAAACAGCCCAAATGTTAATTCCCAGAACATTCCTTCTGAAACCCAGCTATGTGGTCTAGAATGTAATCAGATTACCTATAGGCACAGGATTGCCAGGCAACGCCTGAATTTGGATCTGTATCCTACTGGACTGAGGTTTTGCAAAAAGAAGACAAAGATCTAGTGAATAATTTCTGAAAAATAAGGGCAAACAGGTTTAATTACAAAGTAAGTGTGTTAAAAGGTGTGTTTGAGTTGTGGGGGCTGAATTAGAGGGGATATTATTTTACCTGGGAAACAAGAGAATCATCTGACCTTCTTTTTGTTACACCAAACCAGGGTCCATGTTATTATCTGCATCATCATCACCACCACACATCATATTTTAAAAGGATAAGAAAGACTAGAGAACCTGTGATTATACTAGCTCACAAAGGAAATTCCTGAAAGTTCAAAATGTTTCTCCAGAAGTCTGTATTTAGAATGTTCTTCTGTTCTTGTAGAAATGGAGGCCTCAGATCAGAGATTAAGAGGAGCTGATACCATGCCCTAAGGGAATTTGGAAAGTTGTGGGGGCACTGTTTTTGCTTGTCAAAATGATAGGTGGTGTCTGACATTCAGTGGGCAGATGCCAAGGATGCTATATCTTCTGCAGTGTTCAGGAGAGTACCATACATAGCTTTTGAATGTTTTACTTGATATTTATATATGTGAAAACCAGCTTATAATTACCTGAGCCCAGAATCCAATTCAGTTTTAAGCACAAAGATCAATTATTTTTGTCATGGTTTTAAGCTACACTGCATTTTCTGGAAATTCAAGTACTATGTATATCAAAGAAGGATTGTACTTTTTTTTCTTCTAATTTTTTAAATCAAAATTTGTTCACTAATTCAGAAAAATCACATCAACAGAGGTAACCCAACTAGTGGTATGTGAATTGTCAATATAACCCAAGTGTTTCAGCTGCATCTGTAGCTGTCACATGTATGGCGATTCTACAAATTTGTGGCTGCCACATTTATAGTAATTCTATATATAAATGTGAGTAGCATCTGACATCATTATGTCTTCCAGTAAAGCCATATAATTTTATTATAATTTTTCCTTCCATTTCCTGATTAAATCAAAGTTTTTAGGTTGGTTTAAAAAAATATGTGTGTAAATTATATCATTTGTGAATTATATGTCAGGATACAAAAGAAAACATTAGAAAATATATACATTAAGAAGGAGTTTTGGGTGTAACAGTATTGAGACCCGCTGGCAAAAGTGAAATAGTGCATTCAGAGACCTGACCTCCTGCCATCTTGGTCAACGACTGCATGGTCTTGAACAAGTCACATCAGCTGAGTCTACTCAATGGAAAATGATGGCCTGGACTAGGTCTCTACAGTCCCTTCCATTTTAAAATCTCAATTCCCTGACTTTGACACTAGTTTAGGTTGTGGGAATAATTAAATCCTTACAAAAAAAGAAAAAGAAAGCAGCTAAGATAACTGGGCAAAGTAAATATTTTTGAACTGGCACAATGTGTTGAATGTATCTGAATTATTGTTCTAGATAAGGACAGCCGTGGTCAATTCGTAAGTTTGAGAACTCTTAGGCAGGATTTTATGAAGGAGTAGTTGAGCAAATACACTCTTTGTGCATCCATTAAAATTATGTAGCCAGTGAAATCTTAGAAGAGAATTTTGAAAACATGGGAAATACTATTATGTTACAGAAAAATCAGGAATCAACATTTTGAATTTGGTAGAAAAAATATGCTTACAGAAACAGAGAAGACAATGTCTTTGGATACTAGAACTCCTGAATTTTTTTCAAAAAAGTATTGTTTTCTCAATTTTATATAGTTTCATGATAAGTTTTTATTACTTATTCAGGGGAAGGTAACTGTCTCAATCAGTATGGGTTGCTATAATAGAATACTATAAACTGGGTGGCTAAAACAAAAAAAATTATTCCTCATAGTTCAGAGGCTGGGAAGTCCAAGATCAACATGCCAGCTAATTTGGTTCCTGGTGAGAACCCTCTTCCTGATTTTCAGAGAAACACATTCTTTCTGTATCCTCACATGGTGGAGACAGAGGGAGGAAGCAAGCTCTCCAGTATTGATTCTTATAAGGCACTAATCCCATCCATGAAGGCCCCATCCTCATGACCTAATTACCTTTCAAAGGCCCCACTTCCTAATATCATCCTGTTGGGCATTAAGATTTCAACATGTGCATTTTGCAGAGACACAAACATTCATTCCATAGCACTAACTTTGTTCCTTGTGAAATATTTAATGAGAGAATTTTACTTCACAAATTTTTGTTTAAAAATATTACTTGCTTATGAGTAAATACAAAGAATTAAACACAGCTGCTCTTGATGGTTAATCAATCACAATGCCTCAAGGTCACAATTTTAAATACTACAAGTCATCCAGAATTATAGCTTTGAAAGGAATAGAAGATGGAGTTGAATCTGTATTTATCCCAGCTCTAGTTTTAGAAGTTTAATTTAAAAAAAAATTAACCTCGCCTTGGGTTCTATGAAGTTGTTTTAGTTTTGTTTGGCTTGTATATACATATACTGAACTTGTCTATTTCTCATGAATAGTGAATGCTGTAACAAAATCTGGGGCTCAAAAGTTAATAAAGGATTTAGTTGACTGTCTTTCTGGGCCAACTTAGATTTTAAGTTTTCAGATCAGGTTTATGTTCTGAAAAGCACATGGCACATACATGATTACAGACCATAAATGTCAAATAACAGTCACATGCAGAATCTTTATGACTTGGTTAAATTACATTAAATTAAAACTTTAACATCAGTGCACCCTATAAATCTGTTCATTGCTGATGAACTAAAAGGCAGCAGCCACACTCTGATTATGTTGAGATTTTCTTAGACCTAAACTTCAGCCAAAAAGGCTAAAGTGTTCCCTCTGCTGAACTAGTCCTCTTGGCTATGGTTAGTTCCCTAGAGGATATATCCCATGGCCCAGCCTCTAAGACTAAGGCCAAGTAAGCAAACTCCTTTTTCCCCCTTCCCCCAGCTCCTACTGCCCTGTCCCCACTCCCACATACACTGAAACTGCCTTGAGGGCAGGAAGTCACCAAATATTACAAGTATATGAAGAAGGGAAGTAAACTTTTAAACCTTTGACCAGCCCCACTGGCCTCCTTAACCAGAAAGTGGTGGAGACTGGTCCAACCTGACCATCTTCCAGGTCCCTGCAAGCTAGAAGAAAGCCTTGTGGGATATGGGGGTGTCTGGGCCAATATGCCCAGCCACTCTGTTGGTGTTTGCTGTTCCTGCCTGGGATTGGTGTTCCTGCAGGTTCTCCAGTCCCTCCCACCAGGGCACCAGGTGCCACCTACATTATTAAGTAAACCTAGATCTTGATTTTGAGCTATCCCAGGACATGAGATTGATAGTTCCCTCACTAGGTAACTGCTGTAGACCTAGAATAGGTTTCTTAACTCCTTTGAACCTGTTTTCTCATCTGCAGAATGGGATTTATATCATTACCAATTTATGGCTATGAAACCAAAATCTAAACCAAACGCACTTTGTAAATTTTAAAGTGCTAAATTAATGTGGAGTTACATTATTTCCTTTGTACTCATCCAAGTGCATAGGGCAAAACAACGCCATGACACATTCTCATTGATTACCTCAATGTAATTATGATAATTAGTAATCTTTTCATTGACAAGTGTGCCATTGCCTAAAACTGATTGGCAAGGAGGTGGTATTTACATAAAAATAACTAGCCCATGCTAAAATTCATGGACACACAAATATAATAGTAAAGATTATTCGTTTGGCACATCGACTATACAGACTTGTACTTGGTACAAATGCGCATTCTGGAGCTCCCTATTAGATCCAATTTATTTAACTTCGCACGTTGTTTTCCTTTGAACACTGGTGGGCCCCATTAAAAATGTTTGAGACAGACGGTAACCCCAGTTGCCTCTCTTTTGGTTTGTTTGCATGTTGAAATTTTTTTTTTTATCATAGTTACTCTGCGATTTAACAGTAGGTGGCTAATGGAAATGTTATCCGCTGCAGTGGCAGACTAAATCAGTGGGAAATAGGGGAAGGAGGGGGAGAGCTGGTGGAGAGAAAGAAATGTGTTTACACTTGAAGATGTCACATGAAACAGCTGGAGCCCTGAGCCCACTGGAACTGGCATGTTCTTTAAAGAACTCATCTACATTATTACATGTTCCCTCACACTTAGAAATCTATTAATTTATAATTAGTTGTATTGATTTTCTAGTAGATTTTTAATTTCTCTAATAATTTACAGAGTACTGAAGAAATTAACTATGCCCCTTGGAAAGATAAGTATTACTGAAAAAATAGATCCCAGCACGAGTTATCGAACACACCATTGACTGTTTGGATTTTTAGCTCTAAATTCTATATTAATTACAGTAGAAGTGATTGGGGAATTCCATTTTACTATCCAAGAAACTCCTTCATTCTATCCCCACCTATACCAATAATATTTTAATAAGAATTCTAACCTGGAGATACAGGCAAGAATATATTCTTTTTGTTTTTTATAGGAGAAGGGATGGTTCATCTTCAGTTTTAAAAAGTAGGAGAAGATTTTCCTAATGCTCCATATATATTCTAAAATGTATTTTTCCCCACATTACAAGATGTAGCAATAATTAGTCACAATGCATACCAATGCTTGTAAACTGATTTAGATTATTTTAGTTCCCTTAAAAGTTCTAGCGGGCACTAGGATATGCCAGGCACTGTAAGCCCTGCTTATATACATGGAGTCACAGTCCAGGCTGGAGAGGGTCCATACTCATGAAGGAGGCAAGAAAATAAAGGGACGATGTTGATGAAGTGTCCTGAGCACCTGGACAGAGACGTGCACATGGCACCAGGGATTCAGGAGCAGGAACTCAATCCGGTTAGGAGAATGTGTGTACAGAGAAGAGATCTAGGAGGAGGTGATTCTGAATTTAAGGGAAAAAAGAGTTGAGCTGTTATAATTCTGGCCATGATATGATGTGTCTCAATCTTATGCTTGTGTTATTTTAGTTTGCATTGCTTTTCCTCTAATGGAATAGTTTTCAAAATGATCTCTCCTTTCAAAGAGTTAAGTGGTTATACTAAAGTATTACCATGTGTTCAGAAAGTAGTAAATCTGAGGTCTCAGTTCACTTAAGAGTCAAAATATGAGAACATCATGGGCAGAAGGCCTGGGGGATGCCAGCCCCAGGATAGGGAAATGTCAATGGGAGTGTTGTTCTTTGGCACAGAATCAACTCTATCCAGCATCACCTCCCCGTGCACTGAGGTTTGGGATAAAATGAAACTTACAGCTATAACTTGAACACAATTGTGGTCTCAGAGAAGTCATGTTATCATCCTGAGGCCACTCAATGAAAAATGATGAGCTGGACTAGGTCTCTACAGGATCTTCCAATTTTAAACTTCAACTCCATGACTTTGACACTACAGTTGACCATTGAACAACATGGGGGTTACAGGTACCAATGACCTCACAGTTGAAAGTATGCATATAACTTTTGACCCTACAGTTGGCCATTTGCACCTGCAGATTCAACCAACCTTGGATTGAAAACTACTTTTGATCTGCGGTTAGAAATGAGAACATAAATATGTGGTTAATGAATGAATTAAAGAAATATCGGAAAGTCTAAAGGCCTGAATTGAAGCAATTCAGGTTAGAGATTTTTAAGAAATTTTTTTTATTTCCTTCTATTTGTAAAAACTGTAACAAAGCTAACAACACAGTGGAGATAGTAATGGGAAATCTAAGATATAATTTAGTTCTGAACAATTCTGCCCTATTTTATGTGGTTATCTAACCCATTACTGACCATTTATAGTGTTTTTCTATTCAGATACTCGAACTGAATACTATTATACGAACAATAATGTTTTTCTGGATGTTATGAAGCTGAATATACTGACTCCAGTCATCTTTGCTTATATTCCTTATTATTACCAGCATTAGCTCTTTGGACTGTCATTATAAATAAAATTTAAAGAAAAAGTTTGAGGTTGACAGCCTTTTCAATTATATGGTGTTAAATAATTTGCCTTGAATGATTTTTAAGTTCAGTCAAATAGAGGTTGAAAATAGTTGGTGTAAAAAGGATTTAGTAAAAATCATGTATAATATTAAAAAGAGTACTGGACAAGAGGGGGTACTCAGATTCTTGGTACCCACTAACCATAAACATATGATGCTCACTAACCATAAGTCTTTCAAAGGCACATGACCTCTCGGGGCCTCCAAGGAGGACTGATGAGATAATCTCTTAAATATCCGTTAGCTGTAAATTTTTACGATTTTACATTTCTTTAATGGTAATGATGAAGACGAAGATGGGAAAACAGAACAAATGAACCAATTCTGTTTTAAAAGTCAAGATTAAAATTCATATTCAAAAATGAGAATTGCAACTCCACATGTGTTTAGACATTTAGTCAATATTTCCAAAGGAAAAGTGTTGCTGTTTTTCCCCTCAAAAGAGCCAAAGTATATATTTAATATATAAATTTAATATATTAAATTTAATATTTAATATTGAGTATTCTCAATGCTAATGCCAATAAATATTCACTGTGTGCCAGGGTTATAAATCTCATCCTCCTGCCCCACCATAGATCAGTGGGGCATGTTGATGTTTACTGTCTTCTGGTGCTTGTTTTTGCTAGATCTGAGAGAACTTAACTGCTTGCACATGGTTACTTATTTTAAATTTTAAATAATGTCATAGCTCTAAGAATACAACTCACATTCTAAAAGAACAAGTGGACCTCACTGTGACAAAAAGATCTGTGTGATGAACATGGTACCTCACCCTCCCAGGTAGAGCCTCTAGATTTTTTGGTAGGGCAGAGATTTAGCTCAGTTAACGCTATAATCAGTAACTAGTGGCTTCTTGAAGTGTTGTACCTTTTGAGGTCTTCTCCTCCACTAATGGGACAATGTAGTGATAAGTGAACAACATATGCCATTTTGCCAAGGGAACCTAAGTCATCTGAACTAAGTTATCCCCCATTAATGGTCAAGATAGAATCCTTATTTCAACTCAATGCTGGACCCACTATGTGCTAACCCTCTGAAGCTATAAAATACATTATTCTCTCATGAAACTTTCAAATTGCTTGTAAATAGAAGGTAGTCACCAAGAAAGCAGTTAAGTATAGACAATTTGAATCTAATTAGCTGTGACCAGAAAAGCTGCCATTTGTGGAATAATACACCAATACTGAACAATCAGAAGAAGAAATTCAGAAAACGATCCCATTTATAATTGCATCTAGAGAATAAAATATCTAGGAATAAATTTAACAAAAGAGGTGAAAGACCTATACTCTGAAAACTAGAAGACATTAAAGAAAGAAATTTAAGGTGATAAAAATAAATGGAAGGATATACCCATGTTCATAGATTGAAAGGATTAATATTGTTAAAATGTCCTTACTACCTAAAGCAATCTACTAACTCAATGCAATCCCTACTAAAACATCAATGGTATTCTTTTCAGAACTAGAACAACCAATCCTAAAATTTATATGAAACCACAAAAGACCCCAAATAGCAAAAGAAACCTTGAGAAAAAACAAAGTGGGAAATTCACACTCCCAGATTTCAAACTATACTACAAAGCTACAATAATCAAAACAGTATGGCACTGGCATAAAAATAGATAGATCAATGGAATAGAAAAGAGAGTCCTCAAACAAATCTCCATTTATATAATCAACTAATCTATGACAAAGGAGGCAAGGGTATATAATGGAGTACAGATAGTCTCTTCAAAAAGTGGTGTTTGGAAAACTGGATACATGCAAAAAAGAAACAAGACCACTTTCTTACACCATATACAAAAATAAACTCAAAATGGATTAAAGATTTAAATGTAAGATCTGAAACCTAAAAACTCCTAGAAGAAAACACAAACCACAAATTCTTTGACATAGGTTTCAGCAGTATCTTTTTGGCTGTCTCCTTGGGCAATAAAAGAAAAATATAAACAACATCAAACCACATAAAACTAAAAAAAGTTTTTCATAGCAAAGAAACTATCAACAAAATGAAAGACAACCTACTGAATGGGAGAATATATTCACAAATGATACAACTGATAAGAGGTTAATATCTAAAATATATAGGGAACTCATATAATTTAACACCAAAACAACAGCCCAATTACAAAATAGGCAGAAGACCTGAATAGATATTTCTCCAAAAAGGACAAACATGTGGCCAACAGACATATGAAAAGATGCCCAACATCACTAATCATTCGGGAAGCACAAATTAAAATTACAATGAGATATCAATTCACACCTGTCAGAATAGCTATTAGCCAAAAAATCAACAAATAGCAAGTCCTGGTGAAGACATAGAGAAAAAGGTTCCTTTGTACACTGTTGGTAGGAATGTATATTGGTATAGCCACTATGAAAAACAGTAAGGAGATGCCTCAAAAAATTAAAAATAAAGCTACCGCATGACCTAGCAATTTCACTTCTGGGTATTTATCCAAAAAAAAAACCACCCCAAAACACAAATTTGAAAAGATATATGGCACCTTTATGTTAACTGTAGCATTACTTATAATAGCCCAGATATGGAAGCAACCTGGGTGTCCACTGATAAATGAATGGATAAAGAAGATGGTGCATGTATATTATTTAGCCATAAAAAAGAATGAAATCTTGCCATTTGCAAAACATGGATATAACCAGAGGAAATTGTGCAAAGTGAAATAAGTTTGACAGAGAAAGACAAATACCATATGATTGCACTTGTAAGTGGAATCTAAAAAGAAAAAAGAGAGAATAAACAAACCTAAGCAGAAATAGGCCCACAGATATAGAGAACAAGCTGATGGTTGCCAAAGGGGAAGGGGGCATGGGGATGAAGAAATGTTTTAAAAATTAAATGAGCCTAAATGATTGGAAAAAAAGAAAGAAATCTTCCTGTTTTAAATGATTACTGGATTATGGCTCCAGGCCTAGATCCATATATATCTAAATTGACTACAATAAATGGCCTGAATTCTCCACCCCTTCCTGTAGCCACAGCCCTTGCAATATAACTTTGTAGTTTTTCCTACCAACAAGTGGAATCTCTTTCCCTGTCTTTTGTATTTGAGAATGCAGGAGAAATAACACTGCTCTGTACCTAGTCTAGGCTTCCAGCATGCTTTCACTCACTCTTCTGAAGCCCTGCCATTGCCATGTGAAAAAGTCTGGCCTAGCCTGATGAATGACTAGAGACATGTGGCCTCATCACATCCATCACTCTTAGCCAGCTAGTCACCAGACATACGAGTGAAGCCCTTCTGGATCAGCCAGGCCCCAACCAACCCTACAGCTGACAGAGGATGCTTGGCTGGTCTACCTGTGATCAGCTGAGCCTGATCCAGGTCAGCTGCTCACTTGACCCACTGATTCATGAGGAATAATGCATGATGGTTATATTAGGCCACTATGTTATGGAGTGGTTGATGACACAGCAATAGATAACTGATACAACAGGGTGACACATCATCTTGGAGATAGGTAACTCTTCCTAGATCTCCTAGAATGTGTAAATGGGTGGTCTTGGTTTAAGTGAAAGGCATGTCTAAGAAAGTTGGTTTTGGATTAGAAGGGAAGAGGCTGTCTAGAAGATTATAACGCATTTGCCCCACAGGTCTCAGAAGTGTTGGGCAGTGGATCCCAAATTTGGGTCTGAGTTTTGGTTTTGTACTAAGCAGTAACATGACAGTGACAAAGTCCTGAAACTGCTATTATCTCGTGTGTAAAACAGGGCGATGGGCTGAATCCTTGAAGTCCCTTTCCACTCTGACTTGCCAAGTGAAGTGTTAATTTCATCTGGCCAAAGTCTGAAATTTTGATGAGCTGAAAGACTAGTGAATCTTGACTTTTGAAGGCAATGGACGGCAGTAAGATAGAGTCAGGCATGGAAAGCCCTCCAAGCAAAATGATCATGTTGTTGCTACATCTATGTAGCGAATCAGATAAAATAAGATCCAAAGGAAGACAGGTCACAGTAAAACATTCTACCACCTATTCCTTTGTAAGCATTTCTGTTCAGTTACATGCAAGCCTTTAAAAAATAATTTTGCCCAAAGGTATCATGTTTAGTCAAGGATGGATAATGTTCACCTAACAAAAAGGAGCTCGTGTAGTATCTGACAGAGCATTCAATTCCAGAGAAAACATCACAAAGAGATTTAGTCTGTTTTTAAAAATGTGACTAGCATTACCACCTACTACTGTCTGTCAAGAAGTAAAAACAAAACAAAACAACAAAAACAACCACGTTTGATTTATATTCACTAGTGTCATGAGCATTCTAATAATAGAAAATATTACAAAACATATTCGTAGAATTGATGACTATTTCTCCAAAGAAAAGAAAATAAGGCATTAATTACGTGTGATTTGTTATGTTGTTGAAAGAGAATTTCCCCCTTTTTTTGTATATTTTGTATGGAGTGGATTTTGTTATACCTATAGACCAGCAGTGCAAACCATCTGACATTATGGAGCTCCACTTTATTGTGTAAAATTCTGAAAGATTCCAGTAAACCGGCCCAATGGTTAACACCCTGGACACCTGTGAACCTGGAGGTGTTTTGGTAATTTATAATAGGTCCCTCTAGGCCAAAAAATGAGCCTTACATCCAGGAAACTCACTACGGAACATTTGTCACTCCCTTTATTGTGAGCACTGGGTCCTTCCTCGGTAGCATTTTCTGCTGGCACCAGCACCCTCGGAGTGAGCAGCAGCAGCAGGAATGAAAATTGCCCTACAGAGAGAAAGTCCTCGTTTTCTCTTCTGCACATTCTACCTTCCTACTTCTCTCCTCAATCCCACTCCTTACAGAAATGAAAACAGCTGTTTTTGAGAACAACCCCAGTGTGACCTCCGGAGGCATCTCCTCTCAGAAATGCCACCTTCCAGAGGCCCTATCACCTAACTGTCCAGGGGGAAGGTGGTTCCAGGATGAGCACCAAACACTGCAATGAGAACTGGGTGCAACTCACTATGAGGAGAAAGGGAGTCTTTCTATTCAAGGGGATCATCTGTTACTTAAATGGGATAAGTGTGGTACCCGAGAACTTAAAACAACTAATTGGTCTTGCTTTTCTTGACCGGACTGAAAAACAGTCCTTGAGGGAGTAGATGATACTTTCCTAAAGTTCAATGAATAAAAACAAAATGTTCTCCAGAATATTTTTCTTTGCTTTTTCACAAAATTGTCACCATGCAAGACATTAAAGTGCTAAATGTATTTAGGTGGGGATAATTGCTACTCTAACATAGTGAGCTGACTCCATCTGACCAAGGTCCTCTGGTGTAACATGACTGGCTTTGGCACCTGAGACTGAAAGGTTACTCCTGGAAGACATGGTTCTAGCTCAGCATTGGCTATATCTTTCTATATAGAGCCAGACAGTAAATATTTCAGGCTTTTAGGACTTCTTAGGGTCATAAGGTCTCTCACAACCGCTCAACTCTGTTATTGCAGAGTGAAAGCAGCTACAGATGAGAGGTAAATGAATGAGGGTGGCTGTTCCACCCTAAAGTTTGAATAAAACTTTATTTACAAGGACAGATGAAGTAAAAGAAAAAACAGGAAAAAGATGGAGAACCATAATTCATGGATACCTGCTCTATCTATCTCACCTCCTGCTAGTGATATGTATTATTTAATTTCTTTGACTCTGTCTTGTCATATGTCAAGCGGGGATATTACCAACTTTGAGGCCCCACAGGTTTTTGTGGAGACCAGGGAAACCTTTTCAAAGGCATGAAGTACCACACAAACATAATGGGCTTTCACTGTCAGTGAGATCAACAAGACTAACTCGGGTCTAGTGCAGTCTTGTAGGACTTTGGTGGCAAAAGCAGCTTCCAGGGTTCCAATAAACACACCTACAAACTGATGAGTTGCTGCCCATCCACACCAAGGACTCATTTAGGTGGCTGCCTACTGCAGGCCTCACCTGCATTTGGTACTGAAATGATGCACCTTCACACTCGGGGCTGCTTCAGACACATGCAATCAAAACAGAACTATATTGCTCACGCTCAGCAGTAGGGTTTGAACCAGGTAAACAAATCCCAGGACCCCTCTATAGGCATTCCCGTTGATGACCCATTTCCTACAATTATCTCATTTTATGGACTCTCCATCGATTTCTCTCAAGACATATGCATATACGTGTATGTGTACAAATCTCTATGAATACTGTGCAACATATAATTTCTCTCCTTCCTTGTCACAGTAACGAAAGCCCACGCAGAGACCCCATGGCCCAGCTCATGACAGATTAACTCAACGGGCAATGACCCAGGAAAGGATAACACAGTCATGCACGGACACCTGTCAGCTTCATCACTCGAGTCCTGCCAATTAAAGGAAAGGCAATAAAAAGAACCCCATTTGCTTCCTCTTGTCGTAAAATCACAGTCCACACCAGCAGTGCGTGTAGCACACGGCTTCCACACCCTGCACAAACGCACCCATTCTTGCATTCCTGTCCCATAAGCACTGGAGCCCACCCTAGGAAACATTTATCATCAGAAACTTGGAAATCAAGTAGCTGCTAAATAGAGGATTGATAATAGAGTCAAACTCAGCTGTCACCCACTGCTCTGTTTTGCACTGCAAATGGAGGAATATAGAAACATTTTAAGCAGCTTAGGGGCAGAAATAATGGAAAGCTAGTGATTTTGGTAATTTACATATTTATAGAGGCCGGGGAAATTTTAGTCAGGAAACAATGAAGGAAACAGAGTCGTCAATGATCAAATGCTGCCTGCCGAGGAGAGCCAGAACCAGTAATTTACAGCTAAGCTCAGTTACACCTTTGAAATTACTGCAAAGAAGAAAACTGCACCACCAAAAATGTGCATTTCTGTTCAGGTTATCAGCTTTAAAGCTCTATAAAATGAATGCATCTGAGCATGCGACATTTCATACCGGTAAAAAAATACCATCACAACGAATACCAGTGCGACAGAAAAACGAACTGTGCAAACAGATGATAAGGTTTCATGTGCTGCTCCGTTGGGAATATCTGCATTTTTATGGCACCAAAGGCCTTCAGTCAAAGGAGTAACTCTCTAATAGTATAATCCAGTGTATCACAGGCAGTGGAAAAGATTCCTCTCACTGTATCCCTCGGTTCCATTCTCCCCATAATACCTGCCTCAAAAGATGAATTAAATTTCCAAACCACCTACAAGCTCAGTACTCAGGTGAAAACAGAGACTCTCGGGTAGATAAAATGGGGACACGTTTCTTTCAGACCCCGTAACCTGTGTGCAAGGCACTATTTATCTTAGATGGCCCTTGCCCAGCCTGGCTAAAGAAAAGAGAGGAGAGAATCTGTATTGAGCTCTTACTGTGTGACTTTATGCTTCATAGTAGCTTTATGAGGCGGGCATTATCCTCTGCATTTTACACAGAAGGAAAGTAGTTCAGGGGGTGTAGGGAACTTCCCATGAAGCCACAGTGGGCAGGTGGTAAATGGGGCGCAGGTCTCATTTGTTTCGCTCTAGTGGGACAGCCTACTTCCACTCTCTGTAGACTGGGGCTGTGAGTTTTCGCAATGATAGGTGACCACCAAACTGGACTGCAAATTGATTTGCCAGAAACCAGTATCTGACTTACATATCTCTCTGCATATTAGTATGAGTTGAAGGTTTCTGTGCGGATAAACAACAGTGATTAGAAAATTAGGAAAGGCAGCCTTATAATACAAGAACTCCACTCTTCCAGGCCTTTGAGCCAGACTCCATATAGCCATGCAACTTTCTTTTCCAATTAGTCAAAGAGCTAATAGTTGAAATTTTAGCACATGGACCATACCCGCAGTGGGTTTTAATTGACTGATCAGCTAAACAACTAAATCACGATCATGTTTTCCCATGGTTTGCAGGTGAACTGGTCCAGGAGAGGCTGTGGGTGTGCTTGTCCATTTCCCTGCACAGCAGCAGCATGCAAAGGCTTGGGTGCAGAAAGAGCCCAGGACCAAGGGAAGGTCTAGTAGGTGGGCATTTCCCACATTCTGAGCCTCCTTTCTAGCCAGTTCACTTTACTTGGACCCACTTTTATCATCAGTTCAATTGTCTACCTGGTCATACACGCGACAATGCAAGCCTGCTTCTCGGCCTGTATCCTCAGGGGGCCTATGCTTGTCTGCGTCCCTAATAAAAGGGCCAGCTCACTGTGGGAATGGAAGAACCTTTCGAGAGTTCCAAGCTGAAGTTTTCAAACCCCTCTCAATCACAAAGCATCCTTTCCTATTTTCTATCTTATTCCTACAAATTCCAGCAATATTTTAAAATACCTTTCAATAGAAAACTAGAAAGGATTCACAGGGGATTAGCCACAGGCTCAGAGGTGTTAGCAGATTGATTTGAAGATGTTTCAGGGTATCAACTGCTGGAGCGTGGAGACATTCAGTTGGATGCAGGATCTGAAATGGGAAACTGGCCCGGTTGCAGGAGAGGAGACTGACCCAGAAGCCCGGGATGTTCCAGAGTGAAAGTGATTTTCAGACACCTGAAGCGTCAGGCCTGCGCTAAATTTGCAGCGTGATCTGAAGGAGAATCTGGAGGTGCACAGAGCAGGGGGCCTAGTCATGTATCCCCTGCATTTCTGTGAAGTCCGTGCCCAGTTTTGAGGTGAGAGGAAGATGAATCACAGGCAGGCAAACCTCAAACATCAAAATGCTCTGTGAAGAGAGAGGGAAGCAGCTACTGGGCTGACTATTCCAAGCAGATAACAGAAAAACCATCAGTCCCGACACAGCCACCTAAATCCTCAAGTTAGAGCTGACAGCCCAGGGTATGAGCGTTTTACAATTATTTCAGCCGAAGTTAAGGCTATTCTCCTACAGGAAGCAAAAAGAACTCTGTTGCATCAATGTCAGGGGAAAGACTTATAATATTACTCGTAGCAAGATTTTTCTGGAAGTCCTCATGGCACACGGTTTGATCTGCCTGAGGCAGTTTAGAGATTTTACTTGGGTATGGAGGATTGTCTCTCACCAGACTGAGAGCTCTGGCTCCTGATGTCCTACCAAAAAAACTGACAAATTATAGTACAGATGCATCTCCCAGCAACAGTCCCGCTGAATAAGCACGGACAGGGCAAGAATGTCCTCCAAGAATGATTCACTGCTCCAGGCGCTTGTCAATGGCAGTCACCGAATCAATCTGTTTTTCGGTCCTGGCTGTCTCCTTCCCTGAGCACCTTTAAGGGATGTTCTGTTGGCCAGAGAACAAATCTGTGGAATCCTGGGGTGGAAAGGCCTGAAGGAAGGCATGACAGGCCACTGGGTCAACTCTCATTTCACCAATGAAGAATGGGAGGCCCGAGGCTGGTAAGCAAGTAGGTACATCTTCACAAGAGCAAGTAGAAATCCATTTTAAATCTAACTTTCTGTCTTCGGAGGAGCTCCAAGCCCTACCTGTGTTGCCGGAAGGCAGAAGAGAAGTGAAAGGCAATCAAAATAGAGAAACAGGTATAGTAGAAAAGCAAGTAGAACCATGTTGGAATATTTCCAGATACACTTTTTTCTTTCCTCATCATTAAAAGCATCCCGGATCCCAGACAATTTAGCATATGGTTCTGTATTAGTATTTCCCCCAAGAAATACCTGAAGACAGGATTTATAAACTGCCTATGACCATAAGAATCTAAATTTATTTTCACACATTCAAAAGTATTTCCTGAGGTCTCACTGCATATCAGGCACTGGGATGTAAAGTGAGAAAAAGTCCCAAGTTGCCTTGGAATTGCTCCTGGAACAGCGGGCTTCACAGACTGGGCTTTGCAACCGAACTCAAAGTAACTGCATATTCCTTTGCCCTAATGACAGTCAAGCCTCAGAGGATGGGAGGCCTCACTGTGTGGTCAAGACTAGTGAAAACTTACTTAAAAATTACCTGTGGGCCCATTGATTTTTGGTATTCATCTAGGAGCTGATTTTTGCCCTTCTTGAAAATCAATCAATTTCCTGGCACTCTCTGGTATATTTCATTCATGTGAAAATGAGAAGACCTGTGGTTTTACGTAAATGTAAGTTCATTTTCAATTTCTCCATTTCATATACGATCAGTAAGCTGTATACCAAAACACTGACAATGATTATCTCCGGATGGTGATTAGGGGCAATTTTGTTTTCTTATTTTTGCTTTCCCATATTTTCTAAAATTTCTAACATGAACATTTTAGAATTGAATGTGTTATATTTAAATATATATTAAAAAAAACTGTATTTTAAAGCCATTTTGTTAGTTTTGATTGTGTGCTGATGGAGAATATATACATATAGTTTGATGCGAAAAACTGGCCCAAGTGGAAGGATTTCTCTGACAGTCAGAGTACTTCATGGAGAAAAGAGATGGAGACCAGAAGCAGGGGCAGCCACTCTGAGTCCCGAGCTCCTTTGCTTAACTTGGTGCCAGCAAGGTGATGGAAAGGAAGGAAGATCAGACTAGGAAACCAGGTGTGAGGTGAATTGCAGACTTTTGTGCCAAAGGAACCTGATGTGGGAAAGAGAAGTCAGAAGTAGTATGTTTCTCTTTCTCACCTAACATCCAATGAGGATGTTCTAGGTTGGAGCAGGCTCTGCTCCCCCACTTTTCAGAGACCCAGGCTGGGCATTAGCTCTGCCCTCTTCAACATCTGGCCTCCACATGACTCTGGTAGTTGCTATTCCAAGCCATAGGAAGCATGGCAGGGAACCTCTAGAAGGGTTTTCAGGCCAAGTCTACAATTTATACACATCACTTCCATACACAATCCCTGTGGAGAAAACTAGTCCTAAGGCCACAAATGTGGTTGCGCAGCCAAAAATACCAGCTATTGTGGAAGGAGGGAGGAACCAGTATTGGCGAATAGCTAAGAGTTACTGCCACAGAAAGGATGAACACAGGAAAGAGGCAGCTAGTTGGAGTTAGTTAAGAGGCTTCTCCTGGGAGCTGTGATCACATGCAATGTGGAAATATGTGGCAAAATTTCATACAGTACATTAAATGACCATAGAACTGTTATAAAAATAAATCTAATATTTATAGAAATATCTGCTGAAGCTTTCCAGGATTTCCAACACACATATGACGGCAAATTAAATTCAATTTTGTGGGCCATTCTGCCATCTTGAAATGACTGTTGCTAAAAAATGTCATTGGCTATGCATATTTTCTGAATCTATACTGAATAAGGTACATATTTAACAAAAACATACATTCTTTAGTACTTGATGTTACAGCCATAAGTCTGTTTAGTGTGTTAGAAATTGACCAAGGTTAGTTTTTATTTTGTTCTATCATTGCCATAGAGAGTGACCTTGAGGTAATCAACCAGATCAACTTTTTATGTCTGTTTCCCATCCATATAATGAAGGCCATGATATTGACCTATCTTGTAATGCATTTTACAAAATCAACATAAAGGTTTATATTAATGTTATTAATCAAATTAGCAATGAAATGGCTAATAAGTAATTAGTTTTGGAACAGTGACTCCACTATAATTGTATGCTCAAAGATTTGCTAACCCTCATGAAGGCCTGACCTCATGAAGGAAATAATTAACACTACTCCTTTTCTTCTGATAGTATGGTTGGCAAATAAGGTCTTGCTTTAGAAATCATTTCTGGCAAATAAATCTTTAGGCAGCTTATAAAAATTGATGGATGCCTCACAATTTAGCCAAGCATATTTATGAAGCACTTATTTTAAACTAGGTTTATGGGAGTCTAAAAGGAATTTTGTACTGTTTCTGACTTCCAGTGACATACAGTTATACACATAATAAGAAGAAGAATTGGGATGTGATAGGAGGACTGCAGAAAATTGCTTATAAGCGCATACAAGGAGAGGAGAGAAAAAGTGTCAAGAAGAAGATAACATTTAAGCTGCCCTTTGGGGAACGGTTAGAAAAATCTAGTGGACAAGGTAGAAATGGTGAATTAGAGATGCAAGATGACAGGATATTCCACAATTAGAATCATGGTAAGAGGAGAATTAAATCTTTATTAACATTAATCTTAAGTGATAGCTACGAGGAAGCATCCAACTCTTCAGGTCAGTTTTCCCAAAGTATTTGCAGATTATTTACTTGATGACAAGTTAATGTGGGTTCTGAGAAAAACAAGGCTACCATGGTCAAATAATAAGTTAGAGAAATATTATGTTAAATAAGATTAAACCTACGCCATTACTCTCTGCAACTGGGAGCACAGGGTATGCAAATGAGCCCTCTCAATCTCTAAGAGGAAGATGCAGAACAAAGAATCTTTGGAACGTAAATTGTGGCCCAAACTTTCCCAGTGTACTTTCGTTCATAGCACACCTTAGGGACATGTTAAGGCTTATCTGGACTTTGTAATGTTGCTTTGATATTTTAAACAATGCAACAAATGTGACAAATGTCACATGAACATAGCTGGCTATAACATGTGTTTCAGGCGACCTCTGAGAGATACTTGAGGTCATTTGGACCAAGAATGATCGATTCTTCTTGATTGCTACACTATTCAAGTCTTGAATTGGAAAGTCACCATTAGGAAAGCAATGTAATACCAGAAAACATTCAGACCCTATGCCACAAGAAAAGACTATTGATTTCTGAACCAGAAACAATGTCTTAGTCAATGACGAATGAGGAGACAGAGCCATTTTGGACATAAAAAAGCCTGAGTATCTGGTAGAGACTGAGAGGCTTAGAGTCTTTGACAACTCAGAAGTAATTTGCCAGGTGGGAACTGAGGATATGGGTTAGGGATTTAAGTAGGGGATTCTTAATGAAGTATAAGGAAGTCGATGTGAATAAATGAATATGAAGGATTGCTCACTATATCTGAATTTCTAAAAGGCACAGCGTGAAGTCTTAATAACACCTTCTAGTGCTGTCCTCAGAACAGATGCTAAATACATGAATGATCATTGTGGTCATTTTTGATTCTTTCCTACTCTTTCTGATGTAGATGCCAAGCCTCATACCTAAGTCCCAGAAACTTGGCAGATTTCTCCTTGTCTTGAGTGTAACAGAAATTGTCACATCAGAATGTAAAAATGATCTACAAAGAATTTATTTAATCCAGCAAGGAAAAAAACTACTTTAGAGAGACCGTATAGTCTCTGAACACATTACAATGAACAAAAGCAGACCCAGCTTAAGCAAAGAGGATGAGAACACAAGGTCTTATATAACCACATCAAATACTTGTTTTTGTGTTCTTCAAAACTCACACTCGAGGAAGTCTATTTGTACAGAAATGTCTTTACACTTACTCATAATTGAGATAAATGTGCTTTAAATAACTTACTGTTTCAATTAATTATCATACTTCTGTCCAAACACATAAAGTGTGTGTAGACACATAAAGCATAAGTTAGCTGAAATTAATTATGTTCTATGGGACAGGCACTATTCTAAGTTCTTTCTTTATTTTATCACTTTGAGGGACTGAATTATTGAGAATGGCAGGACAGGTGCTCACAATCGGTTTGGTTGATTAACAGAACCAAATGTATATCATGGTGTGTACTGTGTAACTCAGATTAGAGAAATACAGAATTAAGTTGAATTAAATTAGAAAAGAAGAGAAGTGATGAGCTATCTCTTGTCCGCTTATCGTGCCAGTCAAGGTAAGAAGAACATTAACAAGAGATGCTTAACTGTTAAAAATATATATTTTTTCTTCTTTCACTTAGCTTCTAGAACTTTCACCTCTTACTGGTTTCAGTGACATGCTCATTCCACTATACCTCCATGTCTTGCTTGGTATAGCTTTTTTTAAATTGAGGTTTAATTAAAATAACACTGTATTAGTTTCAAGTGTACAATGTAATGATTCAATATTTGCAGATATTGCAAAACGATCACCACAATAAATCCAGTTAATATCTGTCATCATACATAGTTACAGATTTTTTTCTTGGTATGAGAACTTTCAAGATCCACTCTTCTAGCTACTTTCAAATACGCAGTATGATAGGTATTAATGATAGACACCATGCTGTACATTATATCCTCATGATTTAGTCATTTTATAACTGGAAATTTATAACAAAGAATTTATTTAATCCAGAATGGATTAACTCCTTTTACCCATTTCACCCACCCCACCCCACCCCACCTGAGGCAACCACTAATCTGTTCTCTATGAGTTCAGGTTTTCTTTTTGTATTTTGTTTGTTTGGGTTTTCTTAGGGTCCACATATAAGAGATCATATGATATTTGTCTTTTTCTGTCTGGCTTATTTCACTTAGCACAATGCCCTCAATGTCCATCCATGTTGTCACAAATGGCAAGATTTCACTTTTTTTTTTTTAAATGGGTGAAATAAGTCTTTATGTATATAAACCTACTTAATCTTCATAATATCCCTATAATGTTGGTACTATCATTGTCCAATTTTATAGATGAAGAAACTGAGGCACAGAGATGTTAAATGAATTGCTCAGAGTTATGTGGCTAGTAGTTGGTGAAGCTATGATCTGAACCTTCAATATCTGCCTCCAGATCCCACAGCTATTAATGCCATTTCTTCTACATGTATATGAGCATTTAGACCCTATCCACATATTTAAATAAATTTAATTACATTAATGAAAATATCCCTAGTTTTCTTTTTTTATAATAGAGAAAACTATATTGGGCAAAATATTCATAATAACCTCCCAGACTAATAATTTTTTCCTTTTGAAAATAATAATAAAAACAGGACAAGTGGCATTTACATCTCATCTGGAGAGTCACCTGTCTTCCTTCCTTCCTTAGGCCTGCCAGCAATAGGTCAGCTTGCAATGTTTGAGTAGGTGAGTTGCCTCCATTCAAAATGACACAGATAACTGGCACAATTAGTGAGAAAATTGAGAGGGTTTCTATTTTTTCAGAATTATTGAGGTAACTACTACAATTCTTCATTTCCTTTTGTCAGATGACCTGCCAGCCAAGCACCCATTAGCCTCCTTTCTTATATCTCACCTGCTTCAACATCACGGTCCGAGGTAATGCTATTTATTACAATGGCTGGTTTCACTACCACAGCACTGCTCATTATGAATGACCTATGTGTACACTTTTGCATCTCCAGCAAAATGATAAAAGACAAAAGAGAAGTACTGGCTCATTTCCCAGTGAGCTCTTGCAAATTCCACGCATGTTTCAGAGAATGCATCATGGCGGATAAACCTTTATCAACTCAACATCAGGGAAAATAAACGTAATCATAGTTTCATACAAGCCATTTTAGGGTACATAAACAATGTGTCGCAAGCCTTCCTTCTCCTTTGATCCACCCTCTATGAGGCTTGACAAATGGGTGGGGTCCACCTTCACTCTGGACTTGCTCTAGGGGTGTTACCATCATTCCCTAGTATACAACTGTGCTGGCTCAAAACCAACAACACATTCTTGTTGGTGGAGCTCCTGGGGACTGTGGAATAGGACTTAAGACTTCATGGGGACTGGGTCTGTCCTAAAAGACATGAAGCTCAACAATATTATCAAACAGATGGAGGTTTGCCTTTGACATCACCTGTCTACCCTCTTGATTCCCCTGTTCCTTCTTTCTCTGGGACCCCTTCACTGGCTTGTCTCCTAGGAGCTCAGGATAATAGTCTCTCCCAACACATCAAAATCTCCTACCCAGGAAGGGATGCAAACCCACAATTTTCCAATGTAATGTGAATAATTTACCTCTACATGGAGTATGAGCTCCTCTACCTAATTGTGGAATACAAGCCTTTAGTCTTTATAAGTTACGTTTTTGGAAGACACAATATTCCCAGAACCCCTGAAATCATTCTACAGATGGGGTAACTCAAATGCTTGCAAATGCCAGTCCAGTAAGATAAATGAGTAGAGCAGGCTGGAGTAAGACAAGAGAGAGTGGTGAGGCCTGGGGCACTCTGAAGAGCTCACACTTTTTCTAAACATGTTGCCATTGTTGTCAAGCAAGAACATAATCCTAACCTTGGCAGACTTCTATTTTTCTCAATAGCAATAGAAATATGTCCTTTTATGTAATTTCTTTTCACTTTAAATGTTGGCAATGAATTGAAAATCTAAAAACACTCTGTAGGCTTTACAACCATCTACCTTGCGCAATCATCTCCTCTCCATCTGGTCCTGAGCCCCAAGTCCCAAAACAACTGCCTATTTAGGTTGTGTATGGGCATAGCCCCAAATCTAATCTGTTCTTAGAGCTGGGCATTAATATCTTTTATGAGGAGAATGCTTTCTGGTTTTCAATGCACTGTTAACACACGATTTATTTGATCTTCACAATCATCAGTCAGCATATTCTATTATCGACTATATACTAATATATTATCTGCTTGAATATAATTACATAGAGCCCAGGACCTCCTCTTGTTAGGACTGAGCACTCACCAAGTAACCTTCTGATCATAATTTGGCATTTATTTAGATTTTTTTTAAAAGGGAGTAGATGCATTAGCTGAAAGAAATGGGTATCTAATCCCCTTGGCAGTTACAATCCTTGCTATAAATTTAAAAATTGGCAAACAGGCATATAAATCAAACTCCTGAGAGCATGCTTAGAGTACACCTCTAGGGTGGGGGTATCAGATCTCAGAGTGCTGGCCAAGATCAAGATTCAGAGCCTGATGACCCAAGGACCAGACCCTCAGCTGTGGTCCACTCCTCAAAGTCAGCATCATCTTCTGAAGGTTGTGACAGCCAGCCAGCTAGCATCCTGCCCATTCCTCATCTTGCCACCTCTTTATAATCCCAATGCCCATGTGCTGAAGGAGAATCTAGGGCCTAGGGGATTAGGGTATTTTCCCTGAGCTGTACTCTCCTTGGACCAGTTCTCTTTCCACTGCAACAGCTGTGGGCAGTTCAGGGTAGTTCAGTCCCAGAAACTATGAGGGAACCTGAGGCCAGCGATGCATTCGAGACGGTGGCTGCTGTCACATTCAACACCAAGTCAGGCACAGCCTAGAAGGTTATCTTTCCCCTTCCCTAGATTGTGAAACTTCTTCTTAAACATGTGCAACTTGTTTGGAGATCATTTTAAATAGTTCTATTGAAATACTGTAATAACTATGTATGGTTTGTCACTTATACAATAGTCTAGCCACTACGCAGTACTCTGAAACTAATACAAAAGAATATTGAATGTCAACTGCAATTGAAAAATAAATAAAAAATACCTCTATTGACATATCATTCATATATCATAATATTCACCCATTTGAAATGTACAATTCATTTCTAGAATATTTACAGAGTGCAATCTAACCTAATCACAATAATCTCATTTTAGAATTTTTCCCCTCAAAAAGAAAACTCGTGCCTATTAGCAGTCACGCTTCGCCACAACCCAGGTCTAGGCATCCCTTGCAGGTTTCTGTTTTCTACGGCATATTCTGGGTGATCCAGGTAAATGACTCATGCAGTGTGAGGTCTTTCAGAGGTTTTGAGGTCCAGGTTTTGAGGTCCGTCTGTGGCGTAGCAGGTATCAGTGCTCCATGACTGGCGCGGCGAAGATGTGGAGAACAGCTGTTGTGGCCAAAACCCCAAACTGCAAGCTCTGCTGGTGATGTGTGTTTTGTTGTGAACATTCTTTTCTGTTATTCCAGTGACTTTTTAAAAAGAACAACCCAACATAATATTTTAGCCAGGAGAATCTTTACTACCCTCATTATCATGTCAATAATACTATAACTTTAAAAATAGAACCTGTCACTCTTTCTGTTATTGGGTTCACTCTTCCATGTTCTTTCCCTGCAGCCACCCTTCCTCCCCACTGGCCAGAACAGGCTGCTTGCTGTCTGTAGAAGCTTCTACTTTCCTGGGCTTGGGCCTCCTGTGCTTCCAGGGCTGCAATGAGCCCGCCTTTTCATCACTTTCCTTCAAGTCCTCAGGGAGAATGACTTGTCCTGTCTCTGAGCTCTCTCCAGCCCTCTACGTGAGGACAGGGACCATACCTCAGTCCACCAAACCTGAGTCCTCTTATCCCCCAGCCATCCGCAGGGGCCATCACTGCACTCAACAGAAGTGCTGTAAATAGAATTGGATCAAAGGGCAAGAGCTAACGTGACCTGTTTGGGGATTTCACACAGTTACAGGAAAATAGCCGTGTTCCCGAAAGGCCTCAGGTGCGCAGTCTCTCCAGGGAGCACTTCACTTGCAGAGAGGTTACATACAACTTGAATAAAACATTTTGAGATAAAATAGATTTGCTCAAGCTCTACCGCACGCAACACACTCCCTCTTGCCTTCACTGAGCAATACCAGTGTAAGCCATCTGTCTCTTTAAACCTCTGTGACTCAGTCCTGTTTTCCAAAATGCCCTTTGAAGTCAGCATTTCCAGTTCAGGATTCTTGGGATAGCGTGGCCCATTGCGCGTGGGGTCCACGCACTTGAAAAGGCTAAAGTCCCATCGCTGTGGGGGCCTTCCAGGTGATCTGATTTTCTAATGTGACCAAGGTCAAAGCAGCCGCATCTGTTCTTTCATCTTCCATCTCCCACCTTGAGGTGCCATGTGCTTTTGTTATGGTTTCGGGGTGTGCGATTGGCAGCAAAGCCGAGGCAGGGTACCGGAATCAGGCCTTTCGTTACAGTCATTCGCTCGGCTTTACAGCATCTGGGTGAGGGCGGGACAAGGAAGGGGGCAGCGATGCCCCGCCACTGGCTCTCCTGGGCTCCCCACTCTGCCTTGCACTGTCTCCCCCGATTCCTTTGGCAAGTGTGTCGGCACCTGATCCTGCTTCCGCTGTCATTCTCATATTTCATTCCGGGAGCCTGATCTATGGCTGGATCTGACAAGAATAAATTTATAAGGATGCAAACTACAGAAAGCCCGGAATATATGCCAGCTAAAAGGTCCATGGGGGCAACAAAGAAATCACCTTTAACTCATTTTGGAGCGCTGTAACAAGGGCATTTTCCAGGGGAGAAAAATCATGTGTTATTGTTGCGCGTGCAATACTCACAGCTGGTAAGGACTTTGCCACCTATAAGGACAATACATTACGCAGCGCGTTTCGGCACCTGCAAGGGGAGGCAGGGTCAGTGCCGAGGGCTGGCGCCAGCTCCTCCTGGCAGCTGCACTGCTCAAACAAAGTCAAGTGCCATGTAGCTTGATGCTGGAGTTAGACTATTTTTTTTCTTTTCAATTGAATTTATTGGGGTGACATTGGTTAACAAAATTATTTAGGTTTCAAGTGTATACTTCTACAATACATCATATGTATATTGTATTTGTTTGTTGTATTTTATGTTCACCACCCCAAGTCAGGTCTCCTTCCGTCACCATTTATACACCCTTTACCCTCTCCTACCTCCCCCCGTCTATCTTTCCTTCTGGTAATCACCAGGCTGTTGTCTTTCTATAAGATTTTTTTGGTTTTTTTTTTTTGCTTATTCCTTTCATCTTTTTCACTCAGCCCCCTAACTCTCTCCCCTCTGACAGCTGTCAGTCTGTTCTCTGTATCTATGAGATGGTTTATATTTTCTTTGTTATTTTGTTCATGAGACTCCAAATATAAGTGAAATCATAGGGTATTTGTCTTTCTCTGACTGGCACATTTCACTTAGCATAATACTCTCCAGGTCCATCTATGCTGTCAAAAAACATGAGATTCCCTTCTTTTTAATGGACGGGTAGTATTCCATTGTGTAGATGTACCACAGCTTTTTTATCCAGTTACCTACTGATGGGCACTTGGGCTGCTTCCAAATCTTGGCTACTGTAAATAACAGTGCAATGATCTTAGGGGTGCAAAACCTCATATGCATATTAATGTCCTCAGAGATAAATGGGGTCTGCTTCTGCAGTGTTTAATATGGCGCTTCCCAAAGAATTGCATTAGAGGAAGCAAAAATATTGCTTAGCAAAACATCTCCCCTCAATCGATCTTGCAGATGTACTGCTGACATCTTTGAACAGGCTGAGGATAAGACTGTATCATTAGGAACTGGGTAAATTTTGAAGTTATTTATCTAGCAGAGACAAGGAGTGAGTATTTATAACAGGGTGTCAGAGGCCTGAGAAATGGTAAAAGTCCACCAATTGATGATGGATTAAATAAAGCACAGTCGTTTAATAGAATACTACGCAGCTACTGAAATGGTGTTTTAAAAGGATCTTTCATGACATGGAGAAACGTGCATGATATGTGCACTATGAAAAATGAAGCCATTTATAAAAAATGTATACATGCATTTCCATATAAATGTGTATATGTAAATTTATGTCTTGAGAAAAGACTAGAAAGTAGTTGTTATGGGCTGAATGCTTGTGTCCCAACTAAAATTCACATGTGAAAACCCTATGCTTCCCCTAATATGAAGGTATTAGCCAGCAGGGCCTTTGGAAGGTAATTGGATTAGGTGAGGTCCTGAGGGTAGGGCCCTCATGAATGGGATTAGTGCCTTTATAAAAGTCACAAGGGAGCTTGCTTCCCCTCTCTGCCCTCTGTCAAGTGAGGATGCAAAGAGAAGCCGGCAGTCTGCAATCCAGAAGAATCTACCAGAATCCAGCCATCCTGACACCCTGATCTTAGAGTCCCATCCTTCAGAACTGTCAGCAATAAACTTCTGTTGTTTATAAGCCACCCGGTCTACAGTACTTTGTTACAGCAGCCCCAACTGACTAGGACAGAAATACACTCAAATCACCTCTCTGCAAATACAAACACGGGAATGACCTACTTAAGAATAGTTCATCTTCTAAAAATCGATTTTAGATGACTGTAAATTTAATATGAACAGCAGTTTTATATGAATGCTAAAAAATTAATATACTCATAATCTGCTGAACGAAGTATAAGTACAGAAGAGACCAAGTAATAGTATCAATATATTCTGGGCTGCTCAGAACTTGCCCTGTAGAAGCTATTACATCTAAGAGGGAGGTTATAAAAATGGAGCTTATTAGAGATGACAGGTCAACAGCCAGAATCCTACTAAGTGCTTTACACCTAGTGTGCCATTTCACCCTTACACAGTCTTGTGGGCTCCATGCCATGTTTCACACTGATTTTTGTCTTACTTTAAATAATAGTAACTGAGAGGCAGCTGAGTGCAATGGTTAAGGGCACGAGTTCTAGAGTCAGATTCTGGCTTCAAATTCTGGATCCATAATTTGCCAACTAAGTGACTTTGGATAAATTATATAAACACTCAAAGTCTGTTTCCTCCTATGTAGAATGGGATAGTAACATCACCTGCCTCAGAATGTGGGTGGGAGGGTATAAAATATAAATTACAGTTCTTCACACACACTGAGGGTTTAACAGACATGCACTTTTTAAATGGTAGTTATTTTTATAAAAAGTACCCGTAATTGAAGTGGCCTAGCATATATTTTTGGAAGCTCAGAAAGGAGTATTATAATTGTGACAATAGATTAGAGTGAGTTCAGGGAAGGAGCTAAGTCCGATCTGGAGGAATTTTAAAATGTGTGAGCAGACTGTCTGCCTTTAACAGCGGCCACCCTGGATCTGCCTCTGTGTGTTAGGGTGCCATCTCTCCCGTCCTACCTCTTATACCAAATCCTCTGATCTTTTTAACTAATTAATGACTGGAGCCATTCCCTATGGATGGGGTATTACTGAGGCATTCCAGAGACTGGAAAATATGTCACTCAAGGAGAGAACCAGAACTTTAGGGCAGTGGAACTTTGGGTGTAATACTTCGATTCATAGGCTCCCAATCTGGATTTTGTTAATGCAAACAGAATTCCATCTCAAGGGTTTAATTCATACTAAGTTAAACCAATGAGGGTTTGGTTTATAAACCAAAATGTTAATTCACCTGCAATATGTAATACAAGTACCCTTAAAAATATAGCTAGAAATTCACAACTGGTCAGAATATACTGTCCCTGATAGGAAAGCCAAGTTTTAGAATCAGAAGTTTGATTTCTGAACATAGACCAAGCATGAAGGATTCATGGCCCTTGAAGACTTTTCCTCTGCTGTGTTTGCTGCTGTTTTCCCGGCATCTCCCTGAGAACAATGCCTGACACAGTAACTGCTCAGGAAATTTTTACTGAGTTGAAGAAAAGAAGGAAGAACAAAGGAAGGAAGGAATGAGGAAAGGAAGGAGGAGTGGCAGGGAGGGAGGGTGGTTTCAGGGGACAGCGTCACTAACCACCGACAGCCTGACTCCTCTGTCACTGTCACCCTAAGGCTAGCCATACAACATGATCAAACTTGCTGTGAAGTGCTCTGAGCATCCTGATCACTGCACGGGGGTGTGTGTGTTTGGGGGGGGCTGTTACCCCAGTGACAAATTTTTGCTTAAACATACATTCCATATACACCCAGGATATGAAGGGGCGCTGGAACCCCGAGAAACAGATGTCACAGAAGCCTAGCCTCCGCCCTTCCTCCCCCAGCCTCTCTGGCCACAAGGCTCACACAATGCACTTCTGCTTTCTTACTAAACTCCAGATTTTCATTGCTGTTGTTTTAATTTAAACTCCATCACTGTGGAAAGCACTGAGTATTTACAATTGATGAGCTTTCATCTCAGATCTGGGAAGAAAGCTTAAATGAGTTCAGAAATGGATTTCTCATCTTTTAAATGAAATTTTCTTACATAGATTTTGCAATGTTACCTGTCCTCAACAATCAGCTGAAGATCTGAAAGCCTCTGCTTTCTCTCACCCTCCAAAGGAACTGCTTCTCTTTTACATTGAATCTCATCATTTAGTCCCCAATCTACATTCCACAAATGCATAATGACTACTTACAAAGCCCTTAACATTCCATTCCATTCCTCTATACGCTATGGTGCCCCGAACAGACCACAAGCGTGTAAATCGATTTTAAATGGTCCACATGACCTCTATCAGTCAGTTATAAATCTCAAAACTGCATTTTTTCTTTTCATTCTTTTTTCTTTGCCTTTCTCCCCTTCATTTTGGCATTCAGTTTTCCCCATGTTTTAATTTTATAATTACACGAGTGGTAAAGTACATAGACTGTTTGTGGTAAGAATTCAAGCAATATAGGAGTTATATAAATGTCTGGCATCTAATAATAAGTTATACAGCGTACAAAGAAGCAGGAAAATACAACCCTTAATGAGGAGCAAAATTAATCAACCAAAACTGACCCAGAAATAACACAGATTTTAGTTAGTAGAGAAGGGCATTGAAGCAGTCATTACAACTGTGCTCCATATGTTTGAGAAGCTGGAGGAAAAGTAGAATGTGTTAAGTGGAGGTATGAAGGATATTTAAAAGACCCAAAATAAAACTTCTAGGGATGAAAAATGTGTGAGAATGTGATTAACGTCAGATTAGACATGGACAAAAACAAACAGAAAAACCAGTGAACATGAAAATACAGCAGTAGAAACTGTTCAAAATTAAACAAATTATAAAATTGACTAGAAAAAAAGACAGCATCAGCGAACTGAGCACAACGTCAAGTGATAAAATACATGTCACTGGAGCACACAAAGGTAAGGAGAGTGGGAACGAACCAACAAAATATTTGAAGAAAAACTGACCAAAACCTTTCTTAATTCACAAGAATATTTATAGTGTTAGAGACGCCATATCCAAGAAGGTCAACAAACCATGAGCACAAGAAATATGAAGACAACTATACTAAGGCACATCATAATCAAATTGCTTAAAAGCAGTGATAAGAAGAAAATCTTAAACGCAGCCAGAGAAAATAGACATTACATCCACAGAACAAAGATAACAATAGCAGCAGACTTCTTACTGGAAATAATTCAAGCTAAAAGATAGTGCAGCAACAACTTAAAAAGCACTAAAGAATAATATTGTCAACCTAGAATTCTTTATTCCTTGAAAATACCTTTCAAAATTAAGGCTCAGTGAAAATGTTTTTAGATATACAAAAGCTGAAATAACTCATCACCAACAGATCTGCATTACAAAATTTGTCTAAGAAGTTCTTTCAGCAGAAGAAAAATAATAACAGAACGAAACCTTGACCTACACAAACAAATGTAGATTGCTGGAGAAAATCTTTGTTACTTTGGGCTAGGCAAAGATTTTCCAAATACAACACTAAAAGCAAAAAAATGATAAATTAAACTTTACCAAAGTTAAGTACTCTGCTTTTTGGAAGACTCCAGCAAGAGAATGAAAAGACAACCCACAGACAGGAGACAACAGGTGCAAATCACAGACTGGATAAAAGACTTTTATATATCTAAAATATATTAAAGCTCTCAAAACCTGGTCATAAGAAAACATACAATCCAATATAAAAAGGGCAAAAGAATTTGAATAGACACTTTACCAAAGAAGATGTATGGATGGAAAATAAGCACATGAAAAGACGCCCAACATCATAGGCATCAGGCATATGCGAATTAAAATCACAATTAGAGATCACGATTTGCACACTAGAATGGCTACAATGAAAATGACTGACTGTACCAAGTGCTGGCGAGGAGGTGGAGGAGCTGAAACTCACACGCCTACATCTGGGAATGTAAAATGGTACAACCATTTTGGAAAATAGTTTGGCATTTTCTTAAAACGTAAATGCACAAATGCGGTATGATCCGCTTACTTTGTTCCTAGGTATTTACCCAAGATAAATGAAAGCATGTGTTTAAACACAGACTTGTATATGAATGTCCACAGAACTATTTGTTATGGCCCCAAACTGGAAACAGCCCAAATGTCTATCAACAGGTGAAAGATAAACAAATTGCTGCACATCTATACAATGAAACACTATTCAACAATAAAAGAGGACTACATTCTGAGTATATACTCTCACACGAATGAATCTCAGAATAATTACACCAGGTGAAAGAAGCCAGACCAAAAATTAGTATGTTCTAGAATTCTTGAAGATGCAAATTAATCTACAGTGACAGAAAGCAGGTCAGTGGTTGTCTGGTAATGAGGAGTTGGAGTGGGGAGGGCAGAAGAAATATATTATAAAGCCACCCAGGGAAACTTTTGGGGGCAATGGTTATGTTTTTTATCTGATTACTGGGGAGGGTTCACACATATATAACTATATAGCTACATACATATCTATATTTGTATCTACATGTCAGAATCTATCAAATTGTACACTTTAAATATTTATTTCATTGTATAAGAATGTGTTCTAAATCACATCATTAAAAAAACCTTAAACATTATAAAGTAATGGTGATAACAGATTGTATTAGTTAATTATTACTGCAATTTTTTAAAATTAGTTTATGTTTTAAAATTAAATTTATTGGGGTGACACTGGTTAATAAAATTATATACATTTCAAGTATATAATTCTATGATACATCACCTGTATATTGCATTGTGTGTCTCCCACCCAGAGTCAAATATCCTTCCATCGCCTTTACCCTTTCCTGTTCCTCATTCCCTTTCCCTCGGTAACCACCATACTGTTGTCCACGTCTATGAGTTTTTGTTTGTTTTTCTTGTTTGTTCATTTCTTGCTTTCAGTTTTATATCACACATAAGAGTGAAATCATATGGTTCTTAACTTTTTCTGTCTGACTTACTTCACTTAGCATGATATCCTAAAGATCCATCCATGCTGTCACAAATGGCAGTACTTCATCTTTTCTTATGGCCGAGTAGCGTTCCATTGTGTATGTGCACCACATCTTCTTTAGCCAGTCATCTATTGAAGGACACTTCAGTTGTGTCCATCCCTTGGCCACTGTGAATAATGCTGCAGTGAACATAGGGGTGCATATATATTTGTGAACAAATGTTTTCAAGTTTTTCAGGTAGGTCCCCAGAAGAGGGGTTGCTGGGTCATAGGATAGCTCTATTCTTAATCTTTTGAGGAGCCTCCGTACTGTTTTGCACAGTGGGTGTACCAGTTTACATTCCCACCAGCAGTGAATGAGGGTTCCTTTTTCTCTACACCCTCTCTAACACTTGTAAAGCAGCACATATTTATTTTATTACAGATTATGTGGGTTAGGAGTCTGGGCATGGCTTTGCTGTTTTTTTTTGCATCCAGGTCTCAGAAGCTACAATCAAGGTGTTAGCTGGGCTGCATCTTCATGTGGCGGCTCAGCTGGAGAAGAATCCACTTCCAAGCTCCTTGAATTGTTGACAGGATTTATTTTCTTGTAGCTATAGGGCTGAGAGCTTTAGAACTTTTTGATCACTCTTAGCTAAAGCTTTCCTCAGCTCCTAGGTGCCACCCACAGTTCCCTGTCATGTGGCCTTCATAATGTGATCCAGGCATGACATCCCCTCCTTTTGCATATAATGCAACATAATCACGGGAGTGACATCCCATCACTTTTGTCATATTCTCTGGGTAAGACACAAGTCATAAGTTCCACCCATCCTCTAGGGGAGGAGATTACACAAAGTATAAACACTGTGGGGGGAGGGGGGAAGTTACCTTGGAGGCCATGAGCCACACAGATATTTCTCTCCTTTTAGAATAGTCTTCAAAATTTTGTTTTGTTTTTGATTGATGCCCTTTATCAAGTTTTCTTTCTTTTCTTAGTGTGCTTTGATGGTTTCATTTTGTTTTCTTTTCTTTTGGGTTTGTGTGACTCTTTTCATTTCATTGCTTTGTTCAGAATTTGGTATTGAATTACATCAAATGCAATTTTGGCATCTATACAGATGAGCATATGGACTTAACTTTAAAAAATCTGTTAAGGTGGTGATATTATTTCCAATATATTATAATGTAGTGAATAATCAATAATGATTCATCATTGTATTCATGGGAAATGCCCTTGCTAATACATTGCTGGATTAATTTGCAAATATTTTATTTAGTATTTTTGCATCTAAATTCAGAAATCAGCTTGAATTGTAGCTTGATTTTTATTTTCTGGTATTTCTTTCTGTTACGCTAGCCTTAAAGAATGAGTTGGAAAGCTTTCTAACATTTTCTCTTCTTTAGAATTACTGATGTAATATAGGAATGATATGTTCTTTAAACATATAGTAGAATTTTCCCATGAAACCATCTAAGCTCTTATGTTGCCCACAGTGTAACAGAAGCCAAGGATGAAAAAGGGCTCAGTGGCCAGGCAGGCCCCAGCACAGTAGCTGTATAATCACCGCAGTCATTGCTCCAAGGCACTTCCAAACTACTTGTGTTCGTTGTTCTTGGACTTGGAGTACTCCATAAAATTCATGCACCATGGTAGTCCTCTCCTGGATTTAATCTAGCTGTGTTTTGTTTTGCCAGGGTTTTTTTTGGTTTTGTTTTTTTACAATTTCCTTTCTCTGTGGATCTGATCCAATTTGCTTTTTAAAATTTTTGTAGTCCCTCAGAATTTCTGGTTCCCTTGTGGCACACTTTCCTGTTTACCAGAAGGCTTAATTCTTACAAATTTTATTTTGTTATTTCAAGGAACAAAAGAAGTAAAAGAGAGAGTTATAGCCACCATCTTTATCCAGCCTTATTTTATATTATTTTTAAAGAAAGAGGGGTTGGGCCAAACTTAGATGGTGAAATTTGATATTAAGTGAGGGCTGTAGAACTTTGAATGTGTGTCTGAAATTTCTTCAGGTTTACCAGGCTTATAGCACACTATATAGCATGCCTTACAATCCACCAGAGACAGAGGTAATATTGGCAGTGCAGAGGAGTTTTAGGAAGGAATATATTAATGATTAGACTTATGGAATTAATTGGCACAGTACAGGATTTTTAAAGCTTTTAAAAAGGTTATTCAAAGTTTCCTAAGTCTTAAGGATTAGATTCCAATTTAAAACCAAGATTAGTAGCAGCATTGTCAAAGATAAAAATTGCTCCTAACCTATTATTAAGTAAGGCTACAATGAATAAATTGTTTAAGGCTTCTGTGCCTTCTCAAGATGACAACTCCCGAATGGTGCAAATATTGTGACAGTTGAGTCACAGAGTCATACTTAGGTGTTGTCATTCAATTCAATATTTGGCAGATAATCCCAAATATTACAGAATGAAAGAGAATCAGATCATTACTGTCTGTATAATTAGTACCTCCAATATAAAACAATTAAATTGAGATAAGTTGGGCCAACAAAAGCCTACTCTATTATGAAAGAAATACACGAGGTTGAAAGTTTTTTTATTTATCTGATACACTTTCCTTCTATTTCAAAGTGAATGACTTCCCGTGTGCACACTCAACAATTACCTGAGCTTTAGGGAGTTTGAAATCTGTCCGGAACTATTTGTGATAAATGGATGTTATTAATTATGGGATGTATCATGATTCTGCAGGCAAGTAAGTAATGGGAGTGTCAGGGATTGGGGCACATGGACTCCAAACTTTAACACAGAAGCCCTTTCCAAATACAATGCAAGTGCAGGTAGCCTGGAAAAGCCGCCTGAGGCTAGTCCTTGCTTCCTACCAGCTCCACTGCAAAGCCAGTTAGAAGGAGGCATCTTGGTGGATGCAAAGGAAGCATATCACATATTCACTGGTCTCCACCCACCTGGGCCCACACTAGCTTAAATGTACATTTAACAATGATAAGCAAGCAGCTCTCTTGGTCAACAGTTATTTTGGGTTAGATGCCCATACTCCTCCAGAACCTCAATACTCCCTGCTGTAAGTCAGGGGAAATCCTACCACTTTATTTCCCAAGATGGCCGAAGAAAAGAAATTACTAGGGGAAAGAAAAGTGACTGTAAAAATAAAATGCTAAAAATCGAATTGTACCTAACAAAGGAGGCATAAAGGAGAAGCAACATTTCTGAGACTAAAAACTTAGAACTGGCTGGTGTATATGCATTTGAACTCTTAAGCAATAACCTTTAATTAATTTAGGGCATTCAGTAATGCAGATTTAATAAGATGAACAAGAAAGAAGGCTTATGGCTCTGAAATGGGAAGAGGCAAATATTCACACCATTTGCACATTTCGGTGGCCTTTATTATTACATTTTCATTAATGGAGTAATAAAATTAGAACATCAAAACCTGTGCCTTTGTCTTCACCCCAGAAACTGATTAGTGTCAAAATGTCACATCTTTGTGACACTGTCACATAAACAGACATTGGAAGCTGGTTATTTCTCTGAAAGGTTTAATGTTGCAAAGAGAAGAAACTGAATTAATTGATACCTTCATAATCACTTGGATTTTCAAGCACTCAATTTTTACTAATCTGAGAGATTAAGGAAAAAATAAAGGGGACTGGTCTGTAGGATAGTTTCTACCTACGAAGAATGGGCTGTAGTTGGGAAGGCAGAGCTGCGAAGAAGAGGGCTTCTGTTTTTAGTCGGTCACATTCCTGAGCTCTCATCTGTTTTGTTCCTGGGATGAAGGCTTTATGGCCTGCATCTTTAGAGCCTCATGATGCCAAAGTACACGACTCAGACCTGCTCCACTCCACTCTGAGGGACAGCTCAGAAATAAAATTAGAAATGGCACACTAATCCTTAGCTTTTTATTATAATTTTATTTTATTTCAAAGTAGCACTTACATTACAGCAAAATGCCCCTTGTGCCTGCTAGACTCCTGTAGAAATGAAGTGGAAATTAGATACACAAGCACGCATACTACATTCAATCACGGAAAAACCTTCATTCTTGTGTAAATTAAAATGATCCTCTGCACAGATGCAAAAGAACTCATCCAAGTAAAAACATTTACATGTAATTTACAGAATGTTTTCTCCCTTGGAAGCAATTGCTTTCCCCAGAATCATAAAAACCTACATTTTAAATGTTGACTAATGCTCAAAGACACTGAAGCAAGCTAATAAACTGCAGAATTTGAAAGGGAGCCAAATGGGAAAATGTAAAATAACCATATATTTTGATCTTCTCAGGAAATGTTTATCTGACAGTAAGTAATTTTAGGTACTGTATTAAACAAATTACTTAAATTATAATTACTTGGCTTCTAAATTTTGCGTCCTAATAATAGGACAAAACATATATACACAAGATCTGTATCTTTTAACGTGGATGTTTGAATTCTACGGTAAGTGCTTGTTGCAGACATTTTCCTTGCTCCTCACACTGGCATGTCCCCAATAATGGCCTACCTGACAAGAGAGGGTCTTGTTTGCTGGGTAAGTGTATGAATACGAGTGGCTTTGCCAGTGTCACCCTACAATAACCACCGGCGCAGGAAGATGTTACTTAGCCTCAGAGCACGTGCTATACTAAATAGATACTTTTAGGTGTGGTGAGAATAAACATTTTAACGTCTACCTCTGCATCCAGGAAAATGCTGAGTTATGAGAAGGGCAGAGAATGGGCATAATTATATCCCAAGATGAAGTAAAAGGAAGCCACTGACAGCGAAGGACATCTCACCCCGGGCTACAGCTGCTCAGGCCAAGGAGGGACTGAAATGCGTGGATGTGCTCTCATTGCCTTATGCACTGAAGCACAGCCCAAGTAGGTACCTTTTTGGCGATCAGACCTGATGCAACTGAGAAATTCCCCAGCAGCTGATGTTTTGGCAGGTCCCTGGGGCTCTTGCTTTCTGCTAGGATTTGATGGGAGCAGGCACTTGGAATTGAGACTCGGGGCACAGCCAGGGGTTATTGTGTGTTGCAGAAAAAGAGCTCAGGTGGTTCAGGTTTCTGACAAGCAGGAGTCAAGGCTGCCACTTTGCCATGAAAGTCAGGTGCTGGATGGACACCTCCACTGTGCAGAGGCATGCTGTGAGGTGACAGGTAAGCCAGAGACTTTGGACTTTTGATGCCATGTGTTGTGTCCCCAGGGAAGATGTGACATGGCCACTGAAGAGTATGTGGATCTGATGTACCACTTGCCTGCCTCTGCCTCAGGGAACCTTCCTGTGGGCCTTGAAAAAGCTTAATTTTGAGTGGGGTGGCATCGAGATTAACATGCTAACATAACTCAGCTGCCGATACATTACCCCTAGATAATGAAATGCCCTGTTGGGATGCTGCCCATCACCCTCCTTCTGCATGCAAAGTTCCTGCTAAAACAAAGATCTGTTTTTCCCATAATTGCCACTGAGCTGTCATTTCTGAGACTAGCTAACCCATGGGTTCTCTTGCTTGTTATGGCCACTCCTGGGCTGTGATGGTAGAACTGGGTCATCCACATGAAGAGGACACTTATTGTCCCATTGGCTGTGGCAGGTGGATGTCTGTCTCGGACCACCTAAACCTTAGCTCAAACTGCTCACGTGAAAGTTAAAAGGGAAGCATGAATCCAACCCATGTCCAGGGGGCTCCGGTCTGCAGATTAACACCCTTGCTGATGGAAGACGCCTCTGACAGAGAAGGATGACATATAAAGAGTTACTTGAAAATCAGAAATGCTCCTACAGAAAACCAGCACAATTATGCAAAGAGTCTGACCACCATTTTGATGCCCATACCAGAACTGCCTTTTAAAAAAGTGTGTGTTTAATGGGTCGGATGGTGGGAAGTATGTAAGATGTGAGGTCTGGGTGGCAACGAAGAGATGCTAAGGACACAGCTGGTGGGGGGAGCGGGGTGCCAGAGGAGCAGGGTTTCTAAGTGGGATTATCGGAGGCATTTAGAGAAAGCCCCCGGCCCAAAGCCGCATTCTCTACAGATTGTGAAAATCCATTTACTAAGCAATTCTTTCTACTAAGCTTCATCCCCTTTCTGACCTTTTATATGAAAATGCTCAGGGAAGGCACAGTATATTGAGTCTCTACCAGCGGAGTGTGAATGAGCTTATCAGGAGTTTGCGCTTGACTACAGCAGGAGTTTGGACTCACAGAAGGAGCCATGGTGTGTTTGCCTGCATGCGTGAGACAGAGAAGACAGACAGAGACAGAGAGACAGACAGAGAGAGGCAGGGAGAGAGAGACAGAAACAGAGAGAGATAGAGAGAGGGAGAGACAGAGAGAAATGCCCATACTTGTAGAAAGAAAGGTGCATGTGAATTAATGGAAGAGGCAAAGGCATTGGAACTTGACCTATCCAGACTAACTTGAACTGGTTTCTTGACACCTCAGAATCTCAGTTCCTTCCAGAGAAAATAGAAATAAAAATGTTTCTTCTTCAACCCAAACTTCAGAGGATTTTTGTGAGATTAAAACAAAATAAGATGTGAACCACTTGTTCCACAGTAGACATCCTATATGCATTCATTTTATTACCCACTAGTTTCCTACTTTATAATCTTGCCCATGAGATGCTCTGAAAGGCAGCAGGACAAGGAAGGAGGTCAGGAGCAGTAGGTAAACCTGATACAAGAGAAGGTTCAGTTTCCCAGTTTTCCCTCTGATCAATTCCTGTGTTAAACAAAAGGAAAGAAACCACCTGTAGGTGTCTGACACCGCAAGTAAGAACAAGCTGATTTATATGTACCTGCGATGTTCCATCAGGGAGTCCAAAGCCAGTTGGTTTCTAGGAGAACATGCTTATTCGCATGCCTTTATTCTTTAAACAGGAGCTGAGAGCTAGCTGGTAAATGATCCTTTAGGACACGCTTTTAAAAAAACAATTCCCTGTTGCTTTTCGTGCACTGTTTTCCAAAGCCTCTGTTAATAACTGCATTTCGATCAGATCTCTTAGTACAAATGAACCTCCCATCAAAACTCTAAGGGCAACCCATGATATTATCTTTGCCAATTTAAATTCTCAAGGTGAAATACATATGTGCTGTAATTGGTACCTTTGAAACATCATTTTCCCATAGAAAGCTTTCAGAGCTGCTGCCAGCAAATGCAGCCTGGCAGGTCCAGAAAGGTGAGGTCTGAGGATGAATGCTTCATTACCAGCAGGGTTTTACCCAGGTGACAGAGATTCAGCTATCTGTCAATCATGCCCATCTCTGGTCTTGCAGGAATCCAAAGGCACTAAGCTCGAGGCATCAACCTGTTCAGATAAATAATTACCCTAGATGAGCCATTTCAGAAAAAGGCAAAATTCTGTGTCCATATTGCTTGCCAGAAGCAATTGTGAAATTAGCTGCTTCTTCGGCACAGCATGGAAAGCAGAGTATGCGTGTGGGCTAAGCGCTAAACTGAGTGATGAGAGTCCCGATTTCACACGTAGGTAATGGCTCTGCCTATTTGTTGATCTGCAACTTCTTAATTTCCATTACGGGAAAGTAATATCATCTGATGTAGCAGCAAAGATGCAACACCTAAGCCCTTCCTTAAAATAAGTCTATTCCAAAATATTTGTTTATGTAAGTCAAATGTTCAGTTGGATATTTGTGTCTCACCTATACTAATTACACTTTGTATTAGTCAGGGTTCTCCAGAAAAACAGGAAATACATGAGAGAGGTGGATTGAGACTTTAAGGAATTGACTCATGCTATTGTAGGGGCTGGCAGCTCCAAAATCTAAGGGTCTGCAGGGCAGGGTGGCATGCAGGAGACCAGAGAAGAGTTAATTTTGCAGTTTTCTAGAGTCCAAAGGCAGACTGGAGGCAGAATTCCTTCCTCACCGGGAAGCCTCAGTCTTTTCTCTTAAGGCCTCTCACTGATTGGATGAGGCCCACCACCTACATTGTGAAAGGTAACCTGCTTTACTCAAAGTCTACTGATTTAAATGTTAATTACACCTAAAAAATGCCTTTATGGCAACATCTAGACTGGTGTTTGACTAAACAGCTGGGGATCATAGCCAGGTCAAGTTGACTCACTAAATTAATTACCACAATTGTCAAAACAAATGTGCCAATTCCATTTTGACACTATATTTCTGTCATTCAGAAATATAACCACCTGTACCTCCATGCTTGCATGCCTGAAATTTGGTCTCTTTGGTGTAAGGTTGAATGAATGAGCTTATCTTGGATACAACTATGGCAAAATATGCAAGGACCTGAAATTTATTTGATTACAGAATTTCAGTTTGACTTCAGTTCTTAAGTTTTCATGGATCTTAATGTCAAGTTTTCCTTAATAGTTCAAAAATATTATTAAGCTCCATGTTCCAAGCACTATGCAGTAGGATTTTACTTAGATTGTCTTCTTCAATCCTCATAGCAACCTCATATATTTTAGAGTCTATTAACATCCTTATTAATGGATCAAAAACAACCCTCAGATTTGGGGGGGAAAAGAATTTCCCAAGTTCCCACTAATAAGTGATGAGTCTGGATTAACTGGAGCCTGTCTGTCTCCAAAATGCAGACTCTTAACCACCAAACTCCAGTGTCTGCCAAAGCTCTATTCCAAACAATGTCTGACAGCGAGGTCAGCTGACTTGAATACAATGATCCTTATCATAGTAATTGATCTTTGCAAAGTCACTGACAGGGACAATGCTTGGTTGAAACAGCTGCTTGATCACTCATACTTGCTTACTCCAAACATTCTATTTTCTGACAGTGGTAGCAGAAAAGTTGAAAATAAGAACTCCCCAAAAAAGTGGTCTAAAGTAGCCTGGCCCTAAACATAGACACCAGTGTCCCCTAGCAAATCAAACAGAGGGAGTTCTTTCATTCGTGCAACCAGAGCTTTTGTGCTCCGACAGTGTAACAGGTAACAGCATTTATTTCTTTTGTCTCCTCTCCTTTCATCTCGAGTCAGTCAACATGGAGCAACAGCAAGATGTGTGTCGAATCAGAAGTGTGATTCACCAGAGGCTATTTGCCTTTCGTGAACCAAGAATCACAGGTCTGGGCCCCATCCCTCAAGATGCTGATCTTTTGTCTGAACTGAGAAATCTGCAATTTTTACTAAGTGCCTCTCACATAAAAGTCACTTTTTGTTTGTTTGTTTTTTTAATGTGCACCAGTGACTAGTGACTAGTGACTAGCTACTTCAAAATGAAACTCACAATGATGGAATGAGAGACTCTGCGGGACTCAGGGCCTTCTGAGTTCCTCTTTATTCTTGCCTCCCAGCCAGGACTGGCTACATAATTTGCAGGGCTCAATGCAAAGTGAAAATGCAGCGTCCCTTGTTCAAGTATTACTGAGAATTTCAAGATGGTGACAGCAGAGCATTCAACTGAACAGGGGGGGCCTGCTGAGTGTGAGGCCTTGTACAGGTTGAACACCCCTGAGGGTGGCCCTGTCTTCTCCACTTGGGAGGCTGAGATGAGAGAATGGGAGAGGGGAAGGATGAGAAACCTTGAAGAAAAACATTTGATATAGCTGCTTAATGCCTCTGGGAAGGCTGAGCTTGAAAGTATACAACAGACGTTTGGGGGTGTAAGGAATGTTTTTATTCACAGACAGTAAAAGAGTGAAGGGGAGGCACTCCCAGGCCAATATGATGGGTGCAAGTCACTGTAGGTCACTGTACTATTTTCATCAACTAGAACTCTTCTGGGCTTAGAAAACCCTGGCATTCTCTTTACATAATTCATACTTCTTAAATGATGTAGTTTGGTTTTGGGGGGGAAAAACTAGTGCATGTAACTTAGACCAGAATAAATGTGACAAGCATTAAGTTAGCAGTAAAACTTGAGAAATTCTTTTTCTAACTATGGGGGAATTTAAGATTAACTAAAATAATTTAAAATTTTAAATAAAGAAGATTTAAAATTTGACTTCTAAATGCAAATACTAACTTGGAAAGGTAATAAGTGGCCATTATCTTTTTATAACCATATATAAGTAACTATATATGGTTAAAAAAGTGACACGGGGGAAGTAGGACACAATTGAGACTTAATTTCTTACCATTTGGGTATTTTCTCAGAGTGAAGTGACAGGGCCTCCCAGAAAACTCTGAACACAGCTTAACATAACGGTCAGTCCTTTTTCAAAGTCTTGCCCAAATCCCACAGACAGTAAGGCTCTGTCATCATAAACATGCAGTCATAAAGGATCACTGAAATTAAAGTAAACCAAATGTTGACTATTATTCAAGTTTATTTTGGGGAAAAGTCCAAATGCTCATGATGACGCCTCCCACCCCTGAAAAACTTTTGTTCCGCATCATCAAAGGTACTAAAGCTGTGATTTTGACTATGAAAGCTCGGAGCCTCTCTTCCCAGATGAACTTTTCTCAGCACAGTCACTCGTGCCTCTTTCTTTACGGTTCAAATTAAGATGTAATGCCTCCCCTTCGTGCTGACTTAACAACAAGCAGCAATGAACACCCGGCCAAGTGCCCAGATCATGCTGCCAGCTGCCTGGAGAGCGGGCTGTCCCAAGCAAATACACTCAGAGCGCCATTCCCCTCACAACAACATGCTTTTCAGTTCTTGCACAAAAGCTTCAATTTTATGTGGGCTGTAAAGCTAGCCTGACAATACATACAAGAAAAGGTCATTTTAGATTGAACACGGCTTTGCAATAATAGGAATTATCTGATGCAACACATAGGCGTGTTCTTCCTTTACCGTCGAGAGCCAGAGACATTTTAGATCAATAACAATGAAGAAATCTAAGATCTAATGTGAAATGGGTAAGGACCTCAAGCGTCAGATATGTTAATACTTGGGTAGTGACTAAACTATGAAGTCATGATTAGGGTAAGTAAAGCAAATGAGAAGGCAATTTTCCCCACCCCAGAAGAAAAGCATCTATTCTTGCTGAGCACTGTCCAAAGTTTTTTGAGCAGTTAAATAAGCATGACACCACATTCGCTCATAGCAGACAGGAGCTGGGATAGATTTCCACTATATGTGTGTGCTACATTGTTTTTAATGCAGGAACTTTTGATAACATGTTCTCAAGAGACATGTAATATAAAACGATTTACTGAGTTGATTTTATCTTTCCTATATATCAGCCTCCCATTAATTTTGAAATAGCATTGGGGATGCATCATAAACTACTTCCTAACTTTCCAGAAGATATATAGGACATGAAAAGAATCCACACGTGAACACTACTGCAGCTAGTTCCATTAATGAAGAGGTAAAGATAAATCCGATAAAACCAAGTATTGAATTTGTAATTACAAGGAAAGTAAGCCAAATTAAGTAGCTAGTCATCATTTTAACTCATGTACTTTAACATTTCTTTTGTTAAAAACTGGAACCATTTAATAAGAAGTTTTATACTTTTAATGAATAATCCATTATAAAATCCATCAGTATGAGTATAATACATACACAGAAAACCTTCCTACCGCAAATGGATATTCTGGAAGAATTTTACTTGTAGTATGTGTTGGGTTTTCTTTATTCTCTTGTATGAATTTCATATTACAATTAACAGCAACATATATATTTTTTAAAAACCCTAGACTATTGAAAAGTCAACCAACACAGTAGGTGAAAGCAGATAGCAAACAAATGTTTAGTCATTCATCTATACTTACAATGTAGAGCCAATGTTTAATAATATTTAAGGGCACAATTATTAAAGACAATGCTCCTGAGGCATCGGTCAGCTCAGTTCAACACACACTTACTCATCCCTCACTTATGCAACTGCGACATCTGGCCTGCAAGTTGATTAGAGAATAGTACAAAGGGAAAAAAATATTTGGACACACATCCTGTCTTCAAGGAGCTATGGGACTTGTCGGGGGAAACGCATTTCCACTTTTGAGTATTTTTCCCCCAATGTGGCATCAGGTTGTACTGGCCCATCCATTTGTTCTCATCGCTTGGCCCTCGAGACTGTGGCCTGAACACAATGTCACCAGATTGAGTGTATACCACAGGAGAGGGACCTTCTTCATGCCTATTCTGTCAGGGACCAAGAAGTAGGCAAGCCCATGAGCACTGAGTCAGTTGGCACGAAGCCTCATTCCACATCCCACTGGGAAAAGCGTGAGGCATGGTGCTGGCATGGGCTCAAACCCAGCTTCTGCCTCCTCTTAGCAGTGTGTGACCTTGGGCAGATAACCCAACCTCCTGATGTGTTTCCACATTTGTGAAATGAGGATAATAACCCTTATTAGGATGCTCTGAGGATCAAATTAGTTAATTCAGGTAAAGTCCTTACAACGGTACCTGGCACACTGCATGTTCCCAATAAGCACCAGCTATTATCATTAATCAGAAATAAAGCTGTATGTCCTGGAAAACAGCTCATGATTCTTCTCAATAGTTAAGATGAATCTCCCCTTCTCTTCTTAATTAGAGGCATTTGATCTTTGTGAGAGTTAAAATAACTTTATGTATATACATATAGTTTTTATTTTTCTGAGGGCTCAATTCTCTTCATTTACTTTGAGGAAAAATGGTTACAAATTTAATTCTCTGTATTAGAAACAGCTAGTTGGCATCACAAAAATAAGATTTGGAGCTTGAGAGGAGTTGCAATGGGAGAAAGTCTAAGAGAAAACTGGATCAAGATGACAGATTTTTGGATGCTGCGATCAATGTCTTTTTCTTAATATTGCTGCATCCCTGAGTCTAATAGGACAAACTGGGTACACTCTTCAGCAAAAACCATCCCTATGGAAAAGCCCAGAAGGAGTAGAAATTTTCCTTTAGAATAAATTAATTTATAAAAACAAGTGTACACTGACTGTCTCTATGAAGGTGATGTGCTCAGGGTACCAGCACTATAAATTAGCAATAAGCTGTTCTTGGTGCTCAAGGAGCAAACGACCATGCTGTTAACTTTGCTTTTCTGATAAACTTACATATTAGATTTGTATTAATGGTGACTTGGTCTAGGGAAGACACTCCAGAGGATCAACATGAACCTGGGAGTTTGCTGTAGAGAAGTTGTATAAAAATAATTATACCATACTAATAGTAAATAAAATCTGTAGCTGCCAAAGGGGGGTAGGAACACTAAAGTGATTCTGCGACACAGAAAAGAACAACTTTCTTCCCCCCTCCCTTTTTATTGGGGTGACACTGCTTAACAAAATTATACAGGCTTTGGGTGCACAATGCCACAACACATCATCTGCGCACTGTATTGTACTGTGTGTTCACCCCAAGTCAAGTTTTCTTCCATCACCACTTACCCCCACTAAACCTTCCTCCAGCTCCCCCCACATCCCTCCCTCGAGCAATCACCACACTTGTCCATGGAAAGGAGCAACTTGCTGTCTTGAGGGTGGATGTAAAGAAGGGATCCCCAAATACTAAGTTGGTGTTTGCCAGGTTTGTAGGATTCATCCAGCACTTCTTATAGCAGCATCTAGTGTGTTTCTTCCAGGACTGTGATCGCCACGTACCCTGAGGCCACATATCCGCAGCTAGGGATGGAGTTCTTCTCCTTTGCTCACCATGTCCAATAGGGTAGTTCCTAGCCGCGTGGGGAGCCACCCAGCCCTTGAGTTGGCTCGTGTGAGATGAGATATGTTGTAAGCGTGAAATACACGCCAGAATTTGAAGACTTAGTCTAAAACATGTTAAATATCACATTCATAACCCTTATTCTGATTACAAGTAGAAGTGAGAATAGTTTGGCTATATTGCATTCCATATATATTACTGAAGTTAATTGTATCTGTTTCTTTTTACTTTTTAAAATGTGGCGCCTAGAAAATTTTAAATTACGTATGTGGCTTGTATTGTATTTCTACTGATAGTGGTCATCTCGATTCTTCCCAAGTGACTTGGGGACAAAGCTCTGCCCACCCACTGAGCATGTCCTAGTCAACTCCACTCTCCCCATCTCTTCAGGAGCTGCTCACGTGGGAAACTCTTTTGCCTTCAACCTAATCTCACATGTTGACCCAAAATGACTACTGTGGGTGGCAGGACCTGGGTCTGAATTCATATGAGCTAAACATCTCCCAACACCCCCGAAGCAGCTGCACAGCCTTGGGAGAAACGCCCTGCTAGGAAGCTGGGGGATCTAGGTCCAAGGCAAAGGCCGCTCTGCTCGGTGCTGGGTCTATCAGCAGAAGAAGGGGCCCCTTTATCTGCACATTTGTGCTCCACTTAGAGCTTTCAGAATGTGCTTATTACTTTGTCATTGACTCACATATTATCCGTTAGCAGAAGATCTGTATAGCATTTTTTTGGAGAAATTTCTCAGATGACAAATGAAGTGAACATTCCCTTTCCCTTTGTTTACTTAAATGGTCACATCCTGCTACCCAGCGCAAAGCCATCACCATCTGTTTTCTCTGATCTAATTACAAATGGAATAAGCTCTTAATTCCCCTTTCCATCATTTTCAGATCTGTGGCATGAAAATGCCTCTGCAAATACTTCCAGAGTTCTTATTTTTTGTCACGTCTTTGATACAACTTCTAGGGGCAAAGTTATTTGTTTGTGCAGAAATAAATTTCACTCAGAGGTGTTTACATGACAGAGATTGATACGGGTTTTCTATCTGTTCTCTGCCTGGTTGTCCAATTTGTTTATGGCAGCCTATCTTAGGAAAGCAGGAAGAAGTGTATTTAGCAGCTAGTTAAAGGCTTTAAAAACTCATGTCAATTTCTCATTCTTTTAAAAATAATTGCCATAAACTTGAGAGTCTTCTAAGCCAAATGTACTGTATATATAATTTGGTTTCCTATTTCCTGTACACCACAGAGTGACTTTTCTCCCCATCATAGCTGATCTTCATCCTGTGCTGTCTGGGGGATTTGAACTCTATTTTTAGCCATTTCACAAGTTGTCAATTTAATGCATTTAAAGAGTGGAGAGCAGATGTCTAAAACATTGAAGGTAATTAATTAAGTCCCACAATTTCTAGACTACACAAAAACAATTTGCCATTGCCTGTAAAATGGTATAATTGAGTATTATAAATGTTTCCAGGCCAAGACTTGCTATGAATTATTTAGTGCATCTGTCCCAATTAAAGACCTATTGGAAGATTAATGTCTCGTAACCTGACAAACTACTTTACTTAGTAACAAATTATCCACATAATGACCTCAAACTAAATTTATATAACCCAAGAAGCCATCTGAAAGGACTCATAAGCACGTTTTAGTAGAAGGAATTTTCTCTGCATATTTACACTCATCAGCCCAATATTCTTTCAGCTTTGAATAGTTGTAAATGAAAATCAATCTGTTCCAAAATAAGTTTTCTAATGGCATTTCTAGCTTCAGTCAACATCTTGTAAAAAAAAAAAAAGTAATTCACATCCATCCAACCCCTTGCTACACCTGACATAAAGAACTTGTACTCAAGACAAAGATAAGTAAATGTGTGATGTTAAGTGCACGGCCAATAATGGAAAATCTTTCCTTATTCTTCTTATAAGCTTGTGTTTTCAGGATGAGATACCCTGAGAAGAATGGAATCATTTTTCAGCACAGTCAACATCTTGGGCTCAATGATCGGACGTTGGCTGCTCTACGAAGGCTGGATCTCTACAAAGGGGTCCTATGGAAGTATAATACCAAGGTCATTTAAACATAAACTTAAAAGCAAACTAGAAGGTCCAGTCCTGTTCTGGAATTAAGGATCTAATGTGCCTACTACAGCTGGAATCTCTGTGACACTATTAGAAAAAATCAATGGCATGTCAAGTTTCTGATGGCAGTGGAAAGGGGTCCCCCTCAGCCTCAGCTGATCACATCTCATGATATAAAGTGGTCGGGGGAGGGAAGAGACAGGGTCATCAAGGGGAAAGCTTAATATCCTTTATTTTAAAAAATAGAAATCATTAGGAATGTCCCTTCCATTAGGAATGTCTGCCCTTCCTTATCATAACTTATTTAAAAAGAAATACATATTATTTCTAAATTTTAAAAAATCTTTCCAATTAAGTCTTGTAAGAAATTTTTCAATAGACTTGAAGATCTCCCTCTCTCCATATATATATATGTATATGTATATGTATATGTATATGTATATGTATATGTATATGTATATGTATATGTATATATGTATATATTCATATTCACTGGCTGCCTTATTTTAGAGCATAAAATATAAAAATATCATCAGAGTTAAGAGGAAAAAAATTTTAAACTAAGTACATTAAAGTATGGTTAATTGTCCACAGTTGTGAGAAATTAAATTAGAGCTGACTGGGTACATAACATTACCATTGGGAATGACACACACATATATACATATATCTATGTATATGTGAGTGTGTGTGTGTGTGTGTGTGTGTGTGTGTGTATATAAAATATTTGGTAAACTGCTTTACTGTCATATATCCAACAGCAGCTTGCTTATATATTAGAGTTCACTCTTATCTGGACAGAAAGACAAATATTCAGAAAATGTTTCTTCTCCTAGCTGGGATCTTAGCATTCAAAAATCATTGTTATTTAGCATTCCTTCCATATAATTTCATTTTTCATACAAACTTTCTCACCCTGGAAAAAATTCAATTTCTTCTTTACAGCCTGGTATGAACTATCTATTTTAACAAAAATTAAAAGGCCTATGCTTTATAGGAAAGCTCAATAGGGTTGAATGGAAGGAATATTACTTTCCTACTTCCCCCTTCTCCTGCTGCTTCTAAGAATATTTGGTGTTCTTTTAAAATGATTTTATCCAGAGCTTACCTTAGGTAGAGATGTGAAAGTACCTCTAGTTACATATAATGGGTTTCCTGACTTTTTTTTGCCAGGTTGGAGGAAAAGGGCAATGAAATAGATCAGGGAAAGGGGAGAATGCAGTATTTTTTCCTAACACTTGTTTTCTAAATAACATGATAGCTCAGTGCAGAAATTTGGAATATAAGGAAAAGTATAAAGAAAAATACTTAAAATTGTTCATAGACCCATCAACCAATGATAATCTCATTAGCACTTTGGTATACATTCCTTTTTTACTCTGCACCCATTATATGGCACCTTTCCTCACAGACTTGTATTTGCTGTTATACTTTTCACTACATTGTGAGCATCTGCCTGTGCTCTCAGCTTCTTACCTGCCTAGAGAATGATCGTTTCTCATCATAACTAGACATGTTCACGGAAAGCAGAGGGAATTTCTCCTTCCCAGGGAATTACGTTCCAGACTCCTCAGAGATGGAAATTCAGGAAACTAGCTCTAACCTCCTCACTAAGATCTCTGCTGAGCAGCGGTCAGGTTGTAAATTGATCAACAGAAGACAAGTATGCCTGGGTGTGAGTCTGCTTCAGGTGTAAACACACACCTTCCAGCACACCAGCTCCCTATGATACAATGATTGTTTAAAAAATAAATGTTAAAAAATCTTTTAACTGCGTAAATAAAAACCAATTCTTTTAATTTAATAGCTATTAAGGCATAAAGGTACTTTAATGAAAAGTCTGCAGTAGATAGAACCCAATTGGAAAACGCTTTAAAATGTATAACTTTAGTATACCTACAATTCAAATATGCTTTGGGAAACTTTTTTATTAGACTAAATGTTATTAATAGACATAAATGCACTTACGACTCAGAGTGGATAATCAGTTATTTAATCATCGGTTTAAAACTGGTTTTGCACTCGCCTGGCCAGTGTAGCTCAGTGGTTGAGCAACTACCCATGAACCAGGAGATTACAGTCACAATTTGATTCCAGGTCAGGGCTCATGTTCAGGTGCAGGCTCCATCCTCAATAGGAGGTGTGCAGAAGGCAGCTCATCAATGATTCTCTCTCATCATTGATGTTTTTCTCTCTCTCTCCCTCCCCTTTCCTCTCTCTGAAATCAATAAAAAATTATTAAAAAAAAATTGGTTTTGCACTCAAAACTTTGTAGGTTTTGGCAAATCACAATGAAAGAGAGTTTTATTGTTCTTTTGCCTTATTATAGCCCCCAGACAGACACTGAAGGCTCGGCCTTGCAAATATTCACAATAATTGTCCTCAGGTGGCATCCAGGAGTCCCCAAGACAAACCCTCTATCAAAAGCATTTCAGAAAATATCAGAAAACACATATACAAAGAGAATCTTTAAGGCATTCATTCATGAATTTATTAATTCACCAACAAATATTAAATGTCGGGCTCTGGAATTATGAAGCAACTAAACTTAATGTTTTAACAGGGAGGGGAAAATGTATAAATGTATTACATCCATGCAGCAGGATGCTAAATGAATCCTACGTTAAGACAATCAGGTGGCATAATTCTGGGCGAATCAATCTTTCATCTTTCTGTCTTCTCTCTGCTCTGTCTGTCTCCTTCCCTTCCACAAATACACGCTTACGTACACATCCACCTAAGTACACAGTCACACAAGTCAGTGTGTGTCTCTAATGCACAGTGACACTCAACAATCTATGTAAATAAGTCTCTCTATACTTACCATTCAGTCTGGCCTTCAGTTCATTCTAAAGGAAGAAGAAAGTATGATATATGGACCACTGGCCTCAAAGATGCCCCGCAGAAAATTATTCTCTGCTGAAATGTTTGGACAGCAATATATTTTATTCCCCGAGTGGAGATTTATAATACATATTAGCATTAGCATAGTAAAGACCCTGAAAGAATTCCTGCAATAAAGAAACCTATTTTAAAGTTGTTTTAAACTTGGAATATTTATTTTATTTACCATAAAATATCCACCATAGGGAACAGGCAATGATATAGAGCATTCAGCACCCTAGGATTAGGAAGTGGCAAACATTAGGATTAAAACCATATGGGATGCCATAAGGATCATGAAATACCCACCTTTCTCTTTGGGACCTTCTGAACTTATTTAATAAAATTTTTACAAACTGAAAAACTGCAGTAGAAAGTCTTGTATTCACACACCAAAATAAATAAATTCATTAAATAAGGGTGCACTGTGGGCTTTCCTCTGTGGCAACAGAATTCCTTCACAGTTCTCTGATTTAAGAGGTTTCATAAAAGGTCTAGTATTGCTCCTTTCGTTCCCAGGGTCTCTGAAGGGAGCATGGCATTCTGTGACATTCCAAAAACACTGCACCAAAAAGACATTTCTGACCCCCATCTGGGGTGTTCTGCATAGAGCACCATTTGGAGATGGTAGGTTCACCAACTGCATTTATTCACTGGCCAAGCTCTTTATATTTAAAATCATCTTAATGGAAAATATGAAAGTATTTTAAAGCTAATCACAATCACTTCAAGTATACTTAGGGATTGTTTTCTCAAACAGTGAAACTGACATTTTCAACCAAGTCCCTCCGCATGAAAGACAAGCAGGACATTCCCTAGGGTGGTGGAACTCAAGTTACTCAAGACACAGAGATGAAGATGATGTTTACACTCCTGGGTGGCAGGCCTCTGTGTAACAACCTTTAAAAGGTGAAAGAAATCAAAGTGGAACACTGGAAAGAAACAAGGAAGCGGCTACTTTCCACTTCGCAAACACAAATGCTCCAGTGACAGACAAGGTCCAAGAGCTGGGGGTGAGGTCAGTGGCTGAGACAGTACAAGGACAGGTTAATAGTGCAAGGAAAGACTGTGGGTCCTATTTGGAATGATGACATATGTTACCTATAAATATTGCATGAAAGAAAATGCCATAAAAAGGAGACAAAAGGGAGAAAGGGGAAGATGTCGCCCAGTGTAACCCTCAAGTCCATTTTACAGCTGCTGATAAACGGCCCTCTACTGAAGTTTTTGCTTCTGTGGTTTTTACAGTGAGTAACACAACCTTTTAGCTTTACATCATAACCCGAGGCAGTACAATGCGCTCTTTAAATGGATATCAGGTGTTTGGCAACTTCTGTTAAGAGTTTCAGTTGGTGAAGACTTATCATTCTTATAAATCAAAGCACAATTATAGTATGCCAACGCGGGTTTTCAGTTGGGACGCCTGTCCCCCACCAGTCCTTCTTGGACAGTCCTTCTGACCCCAAACTCCTGAGGGCCTAGGGCAGCTTAGGCCTTCAAGACCCAACATGAGCTTGGAGAACGTAGTACAACATTGAAGAAGCTCATCTCTTAATACACTGCCTAATATTTCATGAAACATTATTTCTAAAATTATGAGCCTTTACCTCTGATACTGATCCTACTCAGTGAATGACTTCTTCCTCCAAGTCCTTGTAAATAAGATCACATTGTAAAGAGAAATCATTTCAAAATATGTTGGATCCTGCAGTGACCTCTCCTTCCCTCTGCCTGCATTGACTATTCAGAAAAATCTTCTGAGACTGTTAGTCAAAACACATTCAATGAACAATTTTCACACTGGTAGTTTTACGTGAAATCAGAGTAAAATCTAACCCCCCCACAACCTCTTTCCAGAGACTATATACCACTTTTATGTAAAAATACAAAATCAGACATCTTAACCAACTGCAGTTTCACAATTGAGATCTCAAAGAGGCTACTTCTACAAGTGTCAATAAAGGAGGGTTATGAATTTTAGTTACCATAAAATTCTGTTTAATAGTAATGCACCTTTACCTATGCATTCCATTTGAGAACATAATAAGGCTACATTTATTTTAGGGTAATTTTTTAATATTGTTTGATACCAGAAAATAAATTCTGAACAACTAGCAAATACTCTTTTCTCAAACTGAGCTTTTCAAAATCCATTCCAGCTCCCGGGTGCCAGTGAAGCTTCTGGGGGACACTAGATTCATCCCAGAGGTCAGACAGAGGTGGCCAGGGCCTCTCACTAGTACGGCTCCTTTTATCTTGGTAAGAAAGTGCACATTTTTGTAAAGCTGAAGAAATGAAATGTAAGAAAGAGAGTCAGTCTTAATTGAGAGAACTGAACATTTCTAGAGAGCTATAAGTTGTCAAGGAAGATTCCCCAGCAATACTAAAGTCTAAAGATTTTGAAGTGAGGAGGCCGGAAGAGTTGTTTCCATCTACACGTTTGACAGGCATTAGGAACATGTTTTCAAGGGAGCAGCAGAAACAAAACACTAACAGTCAATCTGATTCTCCAGAGTATTTGGACAGCTAAAAAACGATAATTTTTTTAAAAAAGCTAAACAATGAACAAGAAATTCTATATCTTACCTGATTTGTCAGTCATGTAATGGTGGCTCTGAAAGTACTTTTCTGCATGGTTTTTGTACAATGGAGGTAAAAACTCAGGAGGGCATACGCAACCCTCAGAGAATTCCTAGTGAGGACACCTTCTGGCCCGAAACTGAACCTCTCCCTTTCTGAGCTGTCATCTCCATCGAAAAGCATGGAAATGTATCTATTTATGTTCAGTTGGGCTGCTCTCAGAGCTCACTGTCACTGAATAACAGCTGCTGTCACAGAGCCAGGGAGGAAAGTCTGCCCCAAGTTCATACAAGGGGCATCCCTTCAGAGATTACACTTCCTGGGATTTATTTGGCATATTTTCCCTTGGGCTTCAAGGGTGGGTCCTGGAAAGAAAATCCAGGTACGGAAGTGGGCCTGAGGGATGGAGGTCAGGATGGAAACTCAGGCTATATCCCTGATCGCTTCTGCAGAAATTCTCAATCCTACAAAAATCCATACTTCCTACTGATGGTTTTTAAAGAGCCTGGTAAGACAAAATGAACCCTGAGCATCAGGGTTCAAAATCAGAGATAATGTGAACAGGTTTGTCTTTTCCAGATAGAAACCTAGACTGCAGGTGTGGGCAGGTGTCCTGGGCTGTGATGTATGGGAAAGCAGAGGTTCTGACCAGCTAGACAACTTTTGGAATTAATCATAGTCAGCAGCAGAAATGGAGACAGGGTTTTCTGCATCCGCCACCAACTATCTACCACTGGAGCTGGAATGACTAGAGACGTGATTAATGCTGTCAGATGGAAAGGCCAGTGACCCAGTTCTACTTTACTTTTGTAACTGTTGACCCCACAGTGGAAAGAGAAGTCTTAACTTTTAAATAATCATACAGATGTTTTCTACATTTCAACCATTATCCATGTATCACTGTTATCTCTTAATTTTTATTGCAGGTTGAGAAGGAAAGACATGAATCTTCATTTGGAAACTACTCATGTCAAAAAGTCATATTTAAAGTTTTGAAAAAACAAGCTAATAAAACATAGGGTATGTTTTATTGAAAGAGAAACCTTACAGTCCTCTGACTTCTTGTGTTCCTATTAGAAGTGGGCACTGATAAGCTCCTAGTATCTACATAGCAAACTTCTTTTCCGTTTGGTCCCAAGTACACATAGGGCTATGACCAACTTGAGGAAGTAGGGGTCCTAAATTTATTGCTGGCTACTAGTGAAATTTTTATTCAAAGATCTGTTGGTTTCATTTAAAGGCCAAGGATTTCAAAGTAAAGCATACTCTTTATGAGTATTTATGAATGGGTATCTTAACATGTTTGATCTGTTTAAGTATCTGCAGTAGTTTTGTGTTAAATACGGTCATTAATTAAGATACTAGTTGTTATGGCTTGAACTGTATTCCCAAAAAGATATGTTGTAGTCCTAACCCCACACCTGCAAATGTACCCCTATTTGGAAATAGGGTCCCTGCAGGTATAATCATGTTAAGATGAGGTTATACTAGATTGGTGTGGGCTCTAATCCAATATTACCGGTGTGCTTATAGGAAGGGGAGAAGACAAAGAGAACACACGGGGAGAAGGCCATGTGACAGTGGAGGCAGAAATCAGTGATATGTCTACAAACCAGAGAATGCCAATGATTTCGGGTAACCATCGGAAACTTGGAGAAGGCAAGGAAGGATCCTCCTCTAGGGACTTCAGAAGGCCCTGCTGACACCTTGATTTCAGGCTTCTAGCCTCTGAAACTGTGAGACTATAGTTTACCTTTACTGTGAGACAACAGAATACCTTTCTGCTTTAAGCAACCCAACATGTGATACTTGTTATGGCAGCCCTATGAAACTAAAAAACAAGTTGAAGTATTTTAAAAGAAATATGATAGTTAATTACAGGAAACTTACTTTCTCATTTGGTGACACTGACATAAGCAATATCCGCTATTTAAATATAGACACACAAGTTATTTTCTGATCTATGCTTCTGCAACTACCTTAAATTGCAAAGAGTGCCAGAGACAAATTTTCAACATTCTGATGAGGGGACTAAAAAAATTTAAAAAATAATCATAACAACAGAAAACAAATAAATCATGAGAACGTATACTGGGATTTAGATGTAGCCCTAATGAAGAAAGTGCTTTTAAGTGTGTTGTGTGGACTGATTAATTATCAACATTGGTTTCTTCATTCAGTAGCTATTAGTGAAAACCAAAAGTAAATTAATATGAATGAAGCTTATCTCAAAACAGATAACTGTTTTATCTTTTGGCCATAAATGTGTTGCCTAATCACATGTCAATATATGAAGGAAATCCAAGGAAGTTTCATCTCTATGTCATCTTTCTTTACAGGTAGCCTTCTCCAAATCCATAGACAGTGTTTAGTATTTTAGGCAAAGAGATACTTTCATTTATCATCTCTCCATAAGATACTTTCCATAACAAATGTGTTGTTTTTTAAAAAAATATTTTTTTTTGCCTCTCTTCTTTAGGTTGTTTCCTTATTGTAGACATGGCCAAATTTAAAAGATGATTCATATTTATTGATATTATTATTTATTGCACTGACTTTAAATATAAAGCTCCATATATGCCATGTTGCCTCAACTGTAGCACATAGCATATATGGATGTGTTGTATACATATGTAAGTAGAGCAGGGTGCTATATTCAAAGAAACATTCTACATGCCAGATAAATAAATATTCCCAATCAAGTAATGTTTTCAATATTTATGAACAATAAAAGTGGTATTAAACTTTTTCTATAAATTTCAGACCTTTGCAAAATAAATGATAGTAAATATTAAAGTACTCGTAGATCAATTTTAGGAGATTTGCAATACTAGAAAACATGTTTTAACTAGTAATTGCATTTTAGGCTATAAGCAATTGTTGGTTTTTGTCTTGAACAGTAAAACGTATCTGAGTAAAACTACACTGTGACTCAGAAAAATGCCTATATATTGACACGCAACATTTTATTCCCTAATACACTTTAAATAAAATTTTAGGGATAAGAAAGTCTGGATTTTCCTTTCTATTAACATTTTATTGGATACCCAAACCAGTGTGGTCTACTGGATAGCCATCTGCTCCCAAATTAGGGGCAGGCTGGAGGGTAGAGTAAATTTTATTTAATTATCTATCAGTACTCTCTCGATAGTAAATGTATTCTCAAAAAAATTTTAAAAAAATGTATCTAAACATTCATTAAATGCTTCAGTACCAAGAGAACACAGTACCAATAGTATTAAACATAGCCTTGAGCATCACCTCTATTTAAATAAAAACTCTTATATATGAACCATCCTTAGGAGAAACAAGTATATATTTCTTTTAGAAGCAGAAGGGGGAAAATCATAGCACAAGCAGTGAACTAAATGAGCCTCTCTTATAAATTTGGAATATTTACTAATATTCAGAAATATTCAGAGGAAATAAATCGTTTTTTAAACAACTGCCCTCAGACTTAGATGGTACTTTCCCTCCTTCTGACTTTATATCTGACACATAAACTACACCTGTGAATTTTTTCCTCAAAATTTTAGAAAGGAACTTTTAATGAAATGTCTTGATTGTGGTTAGAAATACTGGGAACAACAGTCAGCAGTGCTGAACCAAGAGCAGATGGGAAATAATTACCTGGAGCTTGGTTATGAAAACATTAAGAGGCGGCCACAGTTGAGCAAGAAAAGCAGAATATTATCATTTCTAATTCTCTGAGATTTACTATATGATTCGTTCACCTTGAAGTTTGACTTTCTAAATAACACGTATCTTCCAGAATTGAGTCAGTGAAATAGTTAAGATTCAGAGAACTGCACAACCTCATAATAATTAAAACCAATACAACACACAACTTAGGATTGGATAACTGACATGTTATTTTTATGTTTCTTACAGTGAAAATGCCTCCTTGCTGAGAATATATTGCTGCAGTACTTTTGATACCATTATTGAAATATTAACCTCCTATAATTAAAAAGTCCTTTTAGAAAAGCTCTCACATGGAATTTATTTCCTCTAGTAAAAATAATAGAAATTTAATTTTAGATATAGGCCTCTGCTGGCTAATTTAAAAACCAGTTAATTTTCATCTCAAGCAAGCCCTAGATTTTCTAAATTTATCATATGATTTCTTTCCTAGGCTTTATTTGATGTCCATAATAAATTGCCTTGGTATGTTATCATTTAATTAACTCGTAATAAGTACACTCTGAATCACGTTGTTCTTTCAAAGCCAGAGAACCGTAAAGCTTGCTGGGCTTGTATACATGTTTTCTCAAGATTCTCAAATCATTTAAATAACGTTCATAACCCTGTAAGCCATTTTGAGTTTTTATATATATATATATATATATATATATATATATATATAAAAAAAATGCAATGTCAAGTTTAAACCCTTATTAAAGCAGAGAGTAAAGAAGACAACTATGTCAGATAGCTCTTAAGTCACACTATTTGCTTTCTCTCACTTTCATCACATCTTAGTTTACCAAAAGTATGTCCCTCTTATCTTCAAATAGATGCCTGTGTCACTGTGTGCCAGAGCCCCACTAAAATTGCATACAGCTGCGTGCAGACATTGTCTTCGAGTGCTATACAGCATGCCCGAGATTTAACACTTTGTCAAGAATGGCCCCCTACCTCCAGCCCAAGTCCCACCCCAGCGGAACAAAAGCCTTAGGTGACAAGCAGTGTCCTTTAATAGGACTCTGTGAGATGGTGACTGGGCCCATGACTTTAGCATTGGTAACACACAGAGTTTTAAACCTTTCTTTCACACACTGAGGTTTGTCTTAAACGAATTTGAACTAAGCTGCACAGATCGGCAATAATCCAACATTAGCTCTAAATCAGGATACAAAACATAACACTGAACATCCATTAAGTGCTTTAGTACCAGCACAACACAAAGCTAATAGAACTAAAATATGTCCTTGAGCTTTACTTCTAAGGAATTCAAAACCCTTGTACGAGAGTCATCTATAGGAGAAAAAAGCATCTATTTTTTTTAGAAGCAGAAGAAAAAAAAAACCAGCACATGCAGTGAACAAAATAAGCCTCTCTAATAAATCTGAAGAATTTACTAATATTCTGACATATCCAGAGGAAATAATTTTGAAAACAATGCCCTCAAAATTAGGTAAGACTTTCCCTCTTTCTGACTATATCTGACACATAAACTGCACCTGTGTCTTTCTTCTCAAAACTTTAGAAATGGTCTTTTGATATAAATGAAAAGGGTTTTTTAAAATTTATTTTTAATTTTTAAAATTTTATTTTAATCCTCACCTGAGGATACGTTTAGCGGGAGGAAGTAGGGGTGGAGAGAGAGAGACATCAATGTGAGATGGAAATATCAATCAGTCACCTTCCTCACATTCCCCTACTGGGGATGGAACTGCAACCTAGGTGTGTGCCCTGACCCGGAATCGAACCCACACCTTTTGGTGTATGGGACCACGCTCCAATCAACTGAGCCACTTGGCCAAGGTTTTTTACTAAGAAAGCATCTCTTGTGGTAGATCACTAACACCCAGAATTATTTAAAAAAAAATACATCATCAGACAGAACAAGGAAATTTATCTTCAACTATTATACTTTTGTCTTGCCCAAAGCAGCTATCTCAGAGAATTCTGAGTGATCTTATCACAAGGAGGGGTTGGTACACTGTGGCCAGTTTTTGAGCTAAAACAGCAGAGTTGAGTAGTTGTGACAGAGACTCTACGACCCACAAAGCCTAAATATATACTCTCAGGCCCTTTACAGAAAAAGTGAGGCAGCAACTTACGTTGCTAGAGGCACAATGCTCCAAACATAAGTTCCCATGTATTGTGAGGACATGGTGTAGACTTTGACCAACACTTTGGTTAAAAAGCGAGGATTCAGAGCTAGGCAAGATTTCTGACTTTTATAAGAAAACGCTTCAAACCTAAACATCTATGGGAATTTATGCATGCTGTCTAGAAACAAAACAAGAACCTGAAAATATGGTTTGGCCATGTTTAAGTGCTATGACTGAGCTAACTGAGGACCAAAGTGTTGGTCAAAGTCTACACCGTGTCCTCACAATACTTGGGAACTTATGTTTGGAACATTGTGCCTCCAGCAACGTAAGTGGTCTGGGGGTGCTACATCGTGAGCCCAGTCGGTGTTAACTAGATAGGAAAATAGGGTTTAGTGGCTAAGAACTTGGGTTCTAGAACTCAATGGTTCAAATTCCATCTCCACCATTCATTAGCAATTTATATTAGGTGAGTTTGTTGACCTTCTGAGCCTTAGTTTCCTCATATGTGAAATAGAGATATTGAAAATAATCAGACCTTCCTTACTGGGCTGCTTCAAGGATTAAATAAAGATGTGTGAAGTGCATAAAGCAGTGTTTAGCATGTAATAAATAAATGCACAGTAAACAACAGCTAACACTGCTTAACTCAAAGCTTTGTGAGAGCCAAGATGTAAGCCACTGCCATGTGGGGCTCTGAATTATCACAGACTTTTGAATTCTAAAAAATTAAGTGATAGAAGTAATTTTAAATTTCATCCAGTCCACCTGCTTCACTTTCTAGATGTCTGGTAAAGAAACACATTACCCTTCCGGAAGTTTTTCCAACAGTTTGGGAGAGTGCTCACCGGGAACACAATGGGGAGGGTCATGATGGACAGTGGCTAAGACCCTTCCTTCCCTGAGCCGGGAGAGAAGGGGTGCTTAGCCGCCACTGCTTCTAGAGACCCCAACCTCACCCACGTCAGTGGGAAAAGAACTGCCTGAGGAGCCTAATCCCGAGTCACCAGCCAAGGTGTCTGCAAGTGGTTGTTTATTTGTTTTTTTAATTCTCTCTGTTTTCTACAGCACTGAATGGCTTGCTGACTGGTCAGTACCAGGGAATTCTGCCATTTTCATTATTGCATGTAAATTAATTTACTGGAGGAAGAAAGCACAAGCATTTAGTAGGACACGGTTGTTCTATTTTGACAGCATTTTAGCTATGAGCTCAGGAGTAATTACTGAAATAAATCATCAATAGGTGCTGGCAATATTGATTTTGTGTCAGCACCTGAGTAAACTATAACCCAGCGTCGCTCCAGAGCCCTGTTCATTGTCTTCTGTGCTTTATTTCTGAACTGCTGTCCAAAAAGAGGCTTTAGTTTCCAAATGAAATTGCCCACTGAGCTGCTGTTCCCAGGAAACCCCACGGCCCAAATCACCTCTCCCTCACCGGCTCTCACACTGAACAGTCTCCTCGGACCATTTTACCTCCCTCTCTTAGCTGGTGTGAAATGCTAATATGGATGGCTGTGATTTTCCAACAAAGCCAAAGAAAATGTGATTACTGGTCACAGGGTTTCATATTAGCACTTGCTTCTGCTAATTTAAAAAGAGGCTGGACTGCAGGAAAACCAATTTCCTCCCTTCGCATTAGTTCGTTCTGCTGCTCTTTGTTTAAATAAATATCCTCTGGGTTCAAACTCGTGTGACTAGGAGAAAGAGACTCGAGTTCTCATTCTGTTAAATGCAAACTTGAAATCTGGCCTGGTTTAATATTGCTGAAGACCACTCTGAACCTGATCTTTAAACCAAAATAAAACAACTTCCATGGTTCCATTTATTTATTTTTTGCTGGCTGACGCAGATGGAAAATCGCTGATGCTCCGAGTTTATTAAAAGTGAGTCAGGTAACTGAACGGCAGGGCACTGAATCAGTGCCTTAAATAAACCTTAAATAAACTCAGATTAAATAGCTTTTGTTTCATATCAAGAAATGCTACTCAGGATGATGATAACGAAAGGCACTTAATAAAGCAGACCCTATAACCCAGAGCTTCTGCTTTTGCACACTCACAAATCTCTGTCTCATTGAGCTGTCTTTAAATTTTGACGAGGACTACCTATATGTGTATCCTAGAAAAATAAATCTTCCTACTCATCTTTAACTGTGATATTTTGAATAAACATTTTCTGACTTTTTTAGTTCAAAATCCAGACTCCTTTCTGATTTTCAACTATGATTATTCCTCTGTTGATATATATGTATAAACAAAGCTCTCCTTCATAGCTCTATGCCCCAAGCCCTGGTCAATCATAAACCATGTATTCTTTCCATTTCACCTTGAACTTGCTTCTGCTCATCTCCACGATTTTCAGAGCATCAAAGAAAACTTAGAATAAATATCAATAATGATCTCATTCTGGCATTTGTATATTATGATCTCATTTAACAGAAGTGTCATCTATATTTTACCAATAAGGACACTGAGTTTCAGGGAAATGCGTTACATGCCCAAGATCACGCATTTCTTAATAAGCACAAATAAGGTTTTTTTCAACTCTTATGCTTCCCATTGAGTTTTCTTTCTTCTGCCTATGTCTTGTGTTCTCCTTCCTGAATCTAATTGTCCATGGTAGGGTTGCCAGGAATACACACGGTTCTCACAGATAAATCTCCATAAAATATATGGCTATGGATTTTTGGACCCTGCCATTGTAATAGATGCTCTATGTAACCGTACCTAGAAGATTTGCTATGTTTTATCCTAGCACAGTGCCTGGTACCTAGTGAACATTCAGTAAATGTTTGTAGAATGAATCAGTGGGTATACATTAGAAGTCCGACATGCCATGAAAACATTGCCAAGCCTTCTCTAGGGGATGTCAGGCTAGTATACGGGAGCGAAAAACTCAGCAAATGTCAACAGGCTATAAACAATCACTTGGTCTATCAGTGCAGGGAATTTATATATACAGGCATTTCTTTTGATGAATGCTAAACTTCCCAATGAAAAGGAATGCTCATTTAGAAAAATTAAACATCAGAACAAATACAGTAAACAGGAACTGATTTTGTATCAAAGGCCTGGCTTCCAGTCTTAGCCTGGCCACTTACCTTAACTTCTGAGCTCCTGTTTCCTCACATTATAACAGGCTTAATAACAGGGCCCTCATATGGTTATTGTGGAATCCAATGAGATAATGGCTGCATAATGCCCTTTGACACATAGTAGGCACTTTATCATTGTCACTTTTATCTTCTCAAAAATCACAAGGGTCACATTCAAGTTTGACTTTCTAAGAACTGACAAACCACTGAATTCATCCAGATGTCAAATTCTCTATAAGCATATTACAAATTTGGAAACTTAAAAACATGTTACTTCAAACATTTATTTTGGGACATTGATGTCTCTTAACTCTAATCTAGGCAGAAACGGGACTCTGACGAATTCAAATCTTTTTGACATATATTCCTTCCAGTAGATCATATGTTAGACAATGGAAAAAAAATTGGGCATGGTCACTTCTATCAGGAGTCCAGTCTAGAGAGGTGAGGGACACACATCTGAACATTAAAATAGAACTAAGTAACTAAATGGTCATACAGAAGTATGGGCAGGGTGGGGGAAAGTTTATAGGTGGAAGCCACATGGTTGGGAGAACTGGAGATGGTGTCTCAGACATCGCAGCACTTGAGCTACTCTAGAAATTCATTTAGACTTTCTCTACCAGCATACAAATGTCAGAGGTGAATATGTGATTTATTCTAGGCCCCAGGATGGCTTTGCCTTTGACCTTGAAATGCTCAGCAGCTTCCCTGACCTTGCATATGTGTTAGGCCTCTTTTTGTAGTCCCATCTGTCTATACTAGATTCTACTTTGACACAGCCCCTACTGGTGTGTGAAGGACTGCTGCTTGCTTTCCTTACCCACATCAAGTGATTATGGGTTACAAATCCTAGTTTTATCAGGTTTACTCTTCAGAGGATGAAAAGGGTAAAGGGGGTCAAATATATGGTGACGACAGCAGACTAGACTTTGAATGGTGAGCACACACATGATATACAGATGATTATTATAGAAGTGTACACTTAAAACTTAATCTTATTAACCAATATTGTGTACTTATATGATCTTATTAACCAATATTGACCCCAATAAATTTAATTTAAAATGACTAAATTTGGTATAAAGACTGTTTACACAGGAAATGAAAAAGCTGAAAGCCAAACATGGACAGTAATCCAACCTGCAGATGAGCACAGCGGGAGGTTACTGCTACCTTTAGGAGAGAGGGCCAGAAGGTGGATGTGGGTCAACAGGAACCAAAGGGAAGATGCAGTTCCTTCTGGAGATGCTACCAGAGAGGAGGGGAGGGGAGGGGAGAAATACTCCAGCTTGTCCCTCTCCCTCTCCAGTCTCACTCTGGTACCCCCTCTCCCGCTGGCCCAGCCCTTCCAGAATCCAGCTGGCTGGGGTGAGCCACTTGTGATATACAGCAAAACAGGGGAAACTTGGGAAGTTGAGGAACAGACCTCAGAGTGAACAGGCAGGCCCAGGAACTGCATGGTGGGAAAATGCACAAGTGCCACCAAGTCTTGGCCAATAGTGCCCCATCTAAAAAATGAAGCCAGCCCTGGCCAGTGTGTCTCAGTGGTTAGAGCATCGGCCTGCACACCAAAGGGTCACAGATTCGATTCTTGGTCAAGGGCACGTACCGGGTTGCAGGTTCAATCCCCACCATGTGGGAGGCAATCAACGTCTCTCACATAGATGTTTCTCTCTCTCCTCTCTCCCTCCCTCTCTCCCTTCTGCTCTTTCTAAAAATCAATGGAAAAATATCCTCGGGTGAGGATTAACAATAATAATAATAATAATAAATAATAATAATAATAATAATAATAAATAAACAAAAGGTGAGGCCACCTGGCAGATCTAAAGAGGGTGAAGACAGAGATGGATCATCATGCGGGGACGCTGTATATGTGGGTTGAATTGAAGCAGAGATGAGCTAAAGAAAAAGGTCCCTCAGTAATTATGCAAATGAAATCGCAACTGAGAAAGCAGATGACCCCACTGAGAGAACAGATCTCACTAGGGGAGAGCATGGAAGCAGAGCCAGAGCCTGACATCTCGGAGAAACCAGCTAATGAAACAGTGATCCAAACATCACAGTCATTGCACACTTCTATGCACTCCCTACCTTAATGTAGGCTGGCTTTTCATTTCTGGGTCAAATATGAAAACATCTACTATATACATTTGATTACATATTTAAGGAGGTTAGGTGGAGTTTCCACATCAGAGTTTTCCACTGAATGAAACCAATGACTCCATTTCTCATTTAGAGCATAATCTCAGATCCCCAAAATAGCTTCTCTAGCTTGGTGAGAGAGCACAGTTTTTAAATACAGCTGGAATATTAAGCTCACCCCAAAAGGCCCTATTGTATTGTCTAATTCTGGCCATATTTCACAAAAATGGATACCATAAATCCAGTGGGGAGAGTGGAACAGAGCAACAGCAGATGATGCAATGTCTATAAAACAACCCAAGGGAATACAAACGAGTTCACAGATCGGTGTCCGAACCCCAACACTCACAGCTGTCTGCCTTCTCACCCTTCCTCTGGCCTAATTGCTCCGGCCCCTTCTTTCTTTCCTATCACTCTGGAGATTTTGAGGCTCGTCCCAAAGATTAGTCTATTTCAACAGATTCTTTCAGACGATGATGCTTGCTGGAACATCTTCAGAGAGGATTAATGCTGTCTCAAAACAATAACACTGCTTTTGGGGGCGATTGAAACTACCTAATAACAGATCAGCCATATGATTGACTACACACCCAAATCTCCTCCCATGTCAGTAAAACAAAGAGAAATAAAAAAGGAGTCTTTTCAATGTATATTTCATATGCTATAAATCATACGAAAGGAAACTCCTATTTATTCATCTCTTTTAGTAGCATGCATTTTTAAGTTGTCTGCTCCGCTCGCAGTTTATAAATTATTTTAAACTCCTACACTGCTGCTCCAAAACCTAAATGTATGTGTTAATATCGCAGACGAAGACTTGGCTGCTGATAATACGGGAAATTTAACTAGCTTATAAATGTTAAAATGTAAAAGCAAAGGAAGTCCTGCTATTCATCTTCTCTGCAATATTCAGACATTCATGAAATTGAAAGTTAATGTACCAGGGACTTTCATTATCTGACCCATTCCATCCTATCTATTAGATTCTCAAAGCACTGGAGACAGAGGACCAATATGTCACCAACACGGGACTGGAAAGGTCACAAAAACGAAGCATCAATAAAGCACTACTTCTGAATTAAATTTCACAGCGCTCAGCAGAAAATATGTTCTGTGGACTAAGAGTATTTGTAATAATGGAACTGATAGCTAAACACAATTTGAAGAAAACAGAAAAGTATTTCTTGATATTAAAAAAACTGTTAAAGTTATATATGCCTACATAGAAAAGAGATTATTGTATATGCTTAATGTGGAAGAAAAAAGAACTCTGCGTTGAACTGCAACGAAGTTTATAGTCACAGAATTCACTAGCGAAAGATAAGAGTCCTACGAAACTACTCTTCTTTCTTTCTTTCCTTAAGCATTGAGTAGAATACCAGACAGGACTTTCAATCAAAGTGGTTTTCAATGCCTTTCCATAAGTCACAGTCTAATTAATGTATACACCTGGGAGTTTATCATGGTCTTTGCTATTTTTACCGTCCAAAATATAAAGGGTGTCCACAAAAAATATACATGCACTTTTTTTCTGATAGCTCAATTGATGTTTCTTTCTTTGCATATTTAACCCATTGTAATTAATAATTATTTAAAGTGTGTATATATTTTTCGAAGGACACCCTATATAATCTTAATTCACTTAATAAAAAGTAATCCACCAAAATCCACAACTTCTTTTAGCTCTCCATATTTTGAATAATTCTAAATACTCAATTATTCAACAAGGCTTTTTTTGAGACTTGCTGTCATTATAACTGGGTGTCAGGAAGACGAAGAGGTAAGTATTCAGCGGGGCTTTCCTTTAACTTAGCTGCAGATACTGGAAAATATGTAAAGGGGCAAAGAGCAATACCACCTAGGCTGAGTGGCCTATGAGTCACACAATTAGAGCTACAGGAGGTCCCAAGAAGGAACAACTGCTATGTCCTAAAGGGTATGGATTGTCAGCCAGAGGTTCCCAGATGTTAGGATTTCAGTTTCAAAGGAGTTGAGGGACTAGCATTACATTGCTATTTTTAAAAATTAAAAACAACAATCCTGTACTTAAAGTCATCATTACTTTGTTTCTAGAAAGAACATTTTAACACTAAAATTTTGAGAAAACACCTGAGAATAAATTGAGCTTAGTGACTAGTTCACTACATTATTATTATGATTTTTTAATTGTGGGGAAAATTCTTCCGCAGATTGGATGTGGGAGCCTTTGGTTAATCCTAAGTGCTAAGTGTACACTGCAGTACAGAAGTGACTCTAGACAGCATTCCTGCCCACAGGAGCCAAGAAAAGGAGCAACGTCTATTGATGTGATAAAGTAATTAGGTGGTAGAAAGTATTCATTATGCAGCAGACTAAATACAAAGTAATTGGAATGATCAGAGAGCAGAGTGACCGTGGTTTGGGAAGGGGTGTGACTTAGCTGGAGAGGAGAGGGAAAGGCTCACGTAGCAGAAGGGAGACTCGCAGTGGATGGAAGGAGAAAGAATAAAGATGAACGGGGCTGGCCCTTGGGACACCAGACAGATTGCAGGGGCAGCTTTATGTTGTGGGATATTAGGGGAATTCTCTTAAATGCACTCTTGTCAGTAAAATCAATCAGAGTTAAGTACACATGAAAAGATGAGGAAATTCACATCCTTGTTATGGCTCTGTCAATGAAGGAGACAAATATCAGTTTAGCTAATAATATGAGTAAAATTAAATATGAAGCCTTCCTCTTGTCCCTCATATTGTAAAAGAGAAGTGGGTAGTCATTACATTTTAAAATGTAACAGTCTTAAGAAAGGGAGAAAAACGTTAAAATGAAGTTCAATTTACTTTTAAACTTAAGCTATTCTTTATAAGTCCCACAGGCAGTCATCAGCAATCATCCCCTTTGTCCCAGGTACTGCATTCGCTCGTCTTCCTGACATAACAGCTATTTTCGCTCTTCCTTGCGTTTTCTATCATATCACACAACCCAACTTAAAATGTTCTAGTATTAGGACACAGATTAGACATTTGGGATTCCATTAAAATAAGAAAAAAAAAATAAAGACAATATAACTTCTTGAAAAATGTGTTATAAGATCGTTTCTTGTAGATTTTAATAAAATCATGGTTCTTTAAAATAAAGAAAGAAGCAGCCAGATGCTCAGCCCAAACAAGAAGGTTTGGCTCCAACAGCTCAAATATCACTGATTCTTGAATGTCTTGGTACATTAAAAAAGAATTTTTGGTTGAAAAGTTTCAGTGTGTACATTCAATCATTGCTGTCTTTAATGATGGCCATTCCTTTCCAGATCACTCTTCATAAGGTAGCTGCTTACAAATACTCTGAACCATCCACCAAGTTTCCCCTCAGCCAGCCTTGGGAATGAAGATCTTGTAAGATATTTAAAAAATAACTCTTCCTCTGTTTCCCTGAGCACACGGCTGCCACGTTTCCGAAGCCTACAGGTCTGTTTTAAATTCAAAGGGAATCCGCGGATCTTGACAGAAAGGACCCCAGAGAGGGCTTGTCCAATTGACAACAGAGAATCCAATAAGTCTTTTCATCTTAAGCTGAGAGATGTTACGTTGGGAGGAAAAGAGGAGCATAGGGAATGCTAATAGCTTGAGCAGGTTTGGGGTGAAAAGTCTCTTGTTTTTGCTCCTTACCATCCACAGATGCTCAAATTCACCACTAAAACCTTAAAGTTAATAGGTGAAGTAGTTGCACAAATGAGGGCCAGAGGTTAGAGCTTGACAGTGACCTACCTTTTCATCAGATTTGGAGTATTTGATATCTTTATTCCATGCTGAATATATTAGTTTTAAGCTTAAAAGAGTTTATATTCAACTTTCATTTCTTTTGCGCGTTATGGTGGTTTATTTAACGATGAGCTATTTTAGTCAGATTTAGATATTTTAACTTCATTCTTACACCAAAACAAAAAGAATGGAATTTTCTACATTTCCACAGGAACCTCTATTTTCTTTACACATGCCAGAGGGTAAAAGGTTTGTGTTTGTAAATTGTATATAACTTCGTACTTAAATAATTCTCTGGTTTGCAGACTGTAGATTTTTTTGAGAAAAGTGCATTGCAAAGGTTAGAGGAGGTCACAATAGGAAAAAAACTTTTTTCTGCCTTGAAAGAACCTATTTAGCATGTTTCCTGTTACTATTCTCAGTGACTGCGATTATGGTTTAATTAGATCTCCCTGAAAAATTCATTACCGAAAATCCTGCTTAGTGAAAAAAAATAATAAACCGAGCTCATTATAATCTATCAATTATTTTGCTTTTAAGGAACTAGAATGGATTTTTCCTTCTTTCTTTCCTTTATCTAGACGACGCAAGTGAAATGTAGCGAGTAGTCAAAAGGAGCAAATGAAAGCGGGTTGTGAACAAATCAGCCAAGTCCACCAATGGACTGTCTTCCAGAGCATTCACCTCCTCCACTTAATGAGGTAAAGTGTAAATGGAAAGAGCTTATTGAGCAGGAGTAGAATATAAAGAGACTCTACTCTTGTCTCCTCTCTCCATCCGCATTGCCACTGCTGTAAATTTTTTATTTATAAATAAAATATTTATAAATCACCTCTAAACCAACAGATCACTTTGACTTCCATCTTGCAAGCCATCCATTCTCCATCCAACTTCCAGAAAGAGGTGCCTCAAATGCAAATTTTGTTTTGTTTATCTTACGTTTAAAATTCTTCAATGGTGTCCCATTACTTATAAAATAATGAACCCATTTACAACAGAGCAACCAAGGCTCCCCATTAGCTGGAATCTATGTAGATCACTAACCTTATTATGCTTAATCTCTCTTTTCTGGAACAGCTCACCGTCACTACAAGTTCACCTTCCCAGACAGAAACATCTGAAGTTCCTCAGAATAAGAACCTCCAAGGTAGTCTCACACCTCTGAGCATTAACAGAAGGCTATTGCTACCTGACGTGTCCTCATCTCCAATCTCATCCGCCTGGATATAGAACATTCAGAAATCACAGGGTTCTTGGTGGACCACTAGAGAATGCTGCCCTATTGATTTATATGGACACACACACACACGTTACATAAACATATACATTCATTATATATGTGTGTATATGTATATATATTTGTATGTGTACATGTATATATGTTTATGAGTTCACCCACATACTTGGAGGCAAATTATCATCTACGAGATTTTAGCAAAAATTGCATAAAAGTAATTATGGGAGTATTTGCCTCTCCTCTTCTTAGGTACAATTGTGAGATCAGGTACAGAAAATAAGACTATGCCATGCATTAAGTCCATTCCTTGTGAAATAGGAGACCAGTGATCTATCTTAATAGAATAACACTCTGTCCAAAGGGGCGAGTGTGAGAAGCACACATTTCCCCTCCCCTTCCCAAGCACAGGCACCAGGTCACACACAGAATACTGTTGGAGGCAAAGGCTCAAATAATCAGCCTACTACGTTCACCCTGTTGGGTTTGAGTTTCACACGTGTTTGAGTTTCACATACTTGTACTTTCAGAGTAAGTAACCCCATTAATGAACTACTTTAAATGGGAAGCAGTACTTCTTTTGGCCTAAGCTCACCTCTCCAAAGTTGTGAAGAAAGAGGGTTCCCTGGTAACTACCTCCAGGACTGGATGCACAAGTTTGTGTTGATCACACTCCTACTCCTGCTGGTTTTGGTCTTCGATCATACCTTCCTCAGTCCTCATAGCCAAAGAACTAAAGACTTGCTGGTTTAATCTGCCCTCCTCTGGTATACCTGGCCGGCCCCTGTTCCTTCGCACACCCTTGCTGTGGCTGTGATATCTTTCTTTCCACAGCTTCCCTGGACTTCAAGGTCTTCGGCTTCCCTTGAATTTAAGGTCCAGTGACCAAAACTGCACAAAATCTCCCAGGTGTGGCCAAACCCTGTTTTTTTGTTTGTCTGTTGCAAGGGCAGGGCTGTGGTTTGTTTTGGGTTATGGGCCTACCTGCTAGTTCAAATAATTTCTTTGATATTCTAGAAAAAGAATCTGCAAGGTCCATTTCTGGGACTGATGAAATTTAATTCAATTAGACTAAGAATTATTGATTGAGCAAAGGCCATGAGCTCAACAATCTCATAACTATATTAAACAATGGTTAAAATCCATCCTTTTAGAAGCTTAGTATAGACTGGGGCATAGATTATAATATCAGTGCTGGGCAGGATTTAGGAAGTCATCAGTTCAAATAGTTTTAGAACGTTTTAGGATCCTAGAAGCATTTTCTTCCAATGAAAGCTCAGTACAATGCTCAGCAAATACAAGTTTGAGCTGGTCTAGTGAAAACAGTTGTTGGGGAGACAAAAATGCTTCCAGCAAGCCTTTCCCACTAATACATATTTACATATACACATTGAGCAGAATGCAGAGTTGTAAAAATTTGTCCCAGGCCTCATCATTTAATTTACAGAAAGGCAACTGAGGTGACAAATCCAAGGTTGTGAGTTAGAAGATCAGGATTTCTTGACTCCTGATCTAGCACACCCTCCCTTACATCCCCCCTTATATTTTCCTCTTGTTGAAATGCACCTAAAATTGTTTTTGCCCATGCCTTGTAAATGGCATTCCTCTAGATTGACTTCTTGAGTTTATCATTTCACTATGCCTGAATTTACTGTTTCTCCCTCTTCCTTCCTCCCCTCCCTCCCTCCCTCCCTCCCTCCCTCCCTCCCTCCTAGTAAATGTGTTTTTCCCACTCCCCTGTATTTGTTTAACTTTGCAAGGCCTTAAGTTGGCAGAAGCCTGACCTCAGGCTTCTAAGTTATGCCACCACTCAGTCAGACAAATCAATCTCTATCTGCACCCTGGGCTAATTTGTCCCGAATGGATTCCTGATGTATTTACTTGTCTAATTCCTCTAACGCGTCTCATTTTCCTACGTTCCTTTCCCTGATCAAGGAAGACGATGTGATTAGGGTTTCTGCTGAAAGCAGCCCTGTGGTCTCTCAAAGTCCCTTAGATACCCTTGCGGGTGGAGGATGACCGGTATTAATAACAGCCCCCACTCGGCCCCTTGGTAGACAGTGAGCAGCGGCAGAGGCTGCAGCACAACCCACGGCTGCATGGTTTGAGCCCCGCCGAGAAAGCAACGTGGCAGCACACCTGGCGGCAGGGGGGGCACGGTCCTGATGGCTGAGGATCCCTAAAAGGGCTGAGAGGACCCTAGCAGCATGCAGTGACAACCCCAGGCTTTCTGTTGCAGGGCCACGCACACTCTTCCCACACGGCCTTGGCTGTAAATGTAATATGACTCAAATGAATGACAAGCAAAGAGGGAACTCGGGCCACTTTAATTTAGGAGTTGTCAACTGTTACAATGCTGAAAGTAAATATAAGAGATAAAGGGACCAGACACTAACTCAAACATATGAAAACTAATTCTTACCTCATCCTCATGATGCTTTGTCACCGGAGCCCTTGACCTCCTTCGGAGTGAAAGATACGTGAGACCCATTAGTAGAATATTCTGTAGCATTAGAGGCTCCCAAGATTGACGTTGCCCTTTAAAATAGAGCTCACTGAGCTTGGCCCGACATTAGTTACACATCTTTTCCTTCCAGCTCTGCATTATCACAAATGATCATTCTGGTCATGCCAGCCATGGAGGATTACTTAACCACACTCTAGCAGGAGGGTCAAATGATGAAGGCGGAGAGACAGTGAAAGAGACCAGAAATTGCTCTAATACCCTAATTCAATGCACTGTGACTACTAAACTCAATAGGAATCTCTTCACTGGAAGCAAGAACACCACTGCTGCCCACCATGGGGTCACCTGTATTTCTAATACACACATTAACCATAGAGATATCACACTATCGATGCACACATTTAAAAGAGACTTGTGGCATATTCTGTTCAAGTTCTATGTTCCCTGAACAAAAATGTTGCCATGGAAACCTCTACCATAAGGCAGGTGTAGTTCTGCAAAGGACCATGGGCTATGAAATCAGGTTCCCATGGCAACATTTTTGTTCAGAGCCTGAAGAGTCTTAAATACATGTGCCAATACATATTATTACCCAGCAGGATACACTGGTGGGATTAATAAAGTTCAATATTTGCTCAACTAAAAGTTATAATCATGGTGAAAATAAATGAATTAGAACCAGTTCCTGTGGATAGCTTATATAAACAGAGCTTGGAGTTGTAACACTCCTTCCACATGAATAAGTAAATATATGTGAAGTATTAATAGATTAATTTCTCTCTTTAAATCCATAAGACAGAAATTGCCACAAAAATTATGGAATTTTAAAATTTGAAATATATCTTCACCTCATAATTCACTGATGAGATTAACTCACTGAAATTTACCAAAGGAAATGAAGGTCACACTGCCCACCTGTAATAGAACCAATTATTATGGCGCCCAAACAGCTAAAGTAAGAAAACATCCGGTTGATTTAACTACGCTATGTGAGCTCATGCTAATAAAATGTGCCCCTTGGGATATTTATGATAATTGCCATTTCTAGAGCCTCAGAGCATCCATATAAATATGCCAAGAACCAAATTAAGGAAAGTGTTTCTCTTTATCTTTTACAAATAATCCAGAAAGTAATAATCATTCATTACAATAATAAAGTTTAGAAAATGTATAATGAAGATACACTACAGAAGGCAAAAAAGTTATCACATGGAGCTGCCTGATTTAAGTTTTTAAAAGAAGAACTTACTCTTCATTACCATTTCACATCTTCCAGCCCCATAAAACTTCAAAGTAAAATTGATAAACACTAAAGTGAATTCTCTGTGAGGTCAGAGACTGGGTTTGGTTTGCTCATCACTGCTCTGCATAGTACCTGGAATGCACTAAACATCCAATAACTATGTACTGAATGAATGAATGAAACATATTACCAATTTGGATAACAAATAATCCTAAGTTACTAATGGCACCTTTCACAAAATCATAAAAGTTCACATTTTAAACTTAGAAATGTACTATCATTATTATTATTATTATTTGTAATTAGTATGGGCTCCTAAACCTTTAGCAATTTTATCTCCTTTTTATGCCAGCAATTTCATCAAGTGGTTAATGACCTACAATCAAACATATAAATGCACCAGGAGAATTGAGCACATAAAGGACCCCCGGTGAGATTTTTAATAAAGAAAAAAATTGTTTTTAAAGTGCAACTAACCATTTCCTAGTTTACCTGCGTTGTGCATTTTTTTTTAATATTGGGTTTTTCAGAGTGGCATATCTGTTAATACTTGTATATTGAACTCTGATCTTCTAAAAATTTTAAACCAAATTTCACAGAATTTCTCAGAGGTCCTCAAAGATGCTAAACATTTAAATTCTTAGAATGTGACCACAGTTACAAAACTCATTTCCAAACTTTAACGCATTAGAATAATATTCTTAAGAGAGATCACTGTATCATAACTTTCCAAAGCAATATGGTGGCAGCAGCTTAAAGATAGAGAATTTAAAAACTAGAAGACACATCTGAGGTGCCCAGCATTCCAAGGTTCCTAAGAGTGAAAGACGGCCCTGCTCTGAGCACTGTGGAAATCTATCTGACTCTGAGGAATGGCTACAGCCCTGTCCAGGGTTCCCTGCTCAGCTGAGAGGCCTTGGGTAAGTCACAGTCCTCCCTGAGCCTAAGCTCTCTTATAACTTAAAATGGAAATAATAGCAACTCTCAATGTCCAAGGATTTTCTGAGCATCAAAGAACTGATGTGTGTTAAAGACCACTATAGAATTCTATTTTTTTACCTCTAAATATATAAAAAAAAATTTTTATTGCTGTTACTGCTAGTTTTCAAAATCCTTAAAGAAATAATGGCAGTGCTCACGAATTTTTTAAAACGTAGCATCTAGCAGTCACCTATATCCATTTTTCTACAGCATCAGGCTCAATTCTGCTGGCTCCAATTATTTTCTAAAAGGTAACTATCCAGGCAGGCGAACGAAAGTTTTATCACTGGTATTTTAACCCAAAAGAGTTATGGTTCTATTTTGAGGGGTTTGTTTTGTTTTTAAGTCACTGAAGTTAAACTCCGACAGTACCAATGAGTTAAGGCAACTCCAATAATTCTAAATATTAGGAATCTCTTCAACCCTGAAAAAATTTGAGTTGAGGACAATACAATACTCGAGGAGAAATAGTTAGGAGGCTTAAAAGTCTCCCAAAGTTTACACAGGTCAATACTTCTAGCATTTTTCAGAAATCCACCAAAGAAACATGAACTTGTTAAAAAAAACAAAATCCAAAACTATTATTTCCATCATATCAGAGGAAAAAATAGCAAAAATATAAAAAAAATCAAGCACAGAAGGAAATATGCAAATGATTCTTTAGAGGATCCTCTAGATCAGGCCACATACATTTTTTTTCATTTATTCACCTGTTAGTGTAGCTTATTAATAAAGTGTAGCAAGTTATTAATAAAGGAAGGGGCCAAATGTTATCAGACATTAAGCCCAATAAACGAGGAAGCTGAATCGAACATGAAGCCTGACTTACTAGGAAGCTGGAGCACTCACAGGGTCCCCGGGGCCCCCGCATCCTCGGTGGAGGGGACAGCAACCCCTAAGCAGGCGGGAAGCCTCGCCACCAGCCACCAGCTGGGACACTGGCGGAGGGACAAACACCGCAGGGAGGGCCTTGCTAGGCGCATGCGCAGTCCAAGACAAGGGGACGCGGAGGAACGTAAGCAAACGTGCAGGAGTAAGATGACGCAGCAAAGCTTCGGGGCATGTGCAGTAGGAGCCAAAATGGCGACTTTAAGGGGCGGAGTCTAGCCTGAGGAAAGAATCTGATTGGATAAAGGTATGGAATCCCGGTTGGTCAAAGAAAGGGATTGGTTAGGGCGACCGCCCAGCACAAGCCCTGGAAACCCGGGAAGTAGGTGGGGTCGTTTGAAAGCAAGCCCGGCCTTTCCGAAAATTTAAGTTCTGCTTCACCTGGATGACTTATTATAACCAAGACACGACGCTTCAGTGAAAACATTCAAGGTTCTCCCAGAGGAAAGGAGCGGGAGGTTCTCCACCTCGCGACGCGCCCTGACCACGCCGGACACGGAAGCCTCGCGGGGGGCGCCCCGGCTCCACGTGCGGGCCGGTTCCCGCCGTGCTCCGCGGCCGCAGTGGGTGCGGCAGCGCGCAGAACGATCCATTTTCCACAGAGGGTGTTTAAAAGCAAAAGGGTGTTGTATTTTTATGTGCTCTCTTACGTCTGCTTTTCAAAAAAATGGTGATTTACGTTCATGTCGACTGTTCAAAGAAAAAAATAAAAACAGTTCAGACAAGGGCCCATCGCGCTCAGAACTGGAAGCCTCAAATTGGCAAGTGGGAAAAAAGCGCAAACAGGCTTTTAAAAAGTCTTCAGGACAGAACCAGTTTCCGCAAAATAAAGCCGCCGCCTAGTTAAGGCCGTGCTGTTGGCGGTCGCTGGGCCGAGCGCGTCGGTTGGGGGCGCTCGCGCGCCTGGATGGGTCCCACGCAGCTCCTGCGCTGAGTTTCAGGCTGGCGGGTGTAGACGGACGGACGCACGGAGAGATGAGAAGATGTGCTTCTGAGTCAACACTGAGCTCTCAGGGTTTCTCCTTTTTGACTTTTAAACGTGTATTTCTACGACTGCGTCCTCAAAAACATTTAGGTGTCGCACCAGGCCCCGGGATGCGAGGACATAAACCCCCTCGTCTGGAGGAACCTGCGCTGGGGTGGAGGAGGGGAGCCAGTGACCCTGACAAACATCCGTGAAAATGCGATGTGGTGTCGGAAAAGTGGGAGTCTGGAAGGAGGGGAGTCTAAAAATCTACTTTTTTCAATTTTGGAGCAACTAAATGGACAAAACGTATTACCTTTTTTTTTTTTTTAAGCTATTAACAAGTATACTGCAGGGTAAGTTTCCCAGTCGCCGTCTGTTCTACTAGGAAACCGAAGTGAAAATTGCAATCTGTCTGCAGCAGAACCTACTGGAGCACGATCTCAAACGGATTACAGCCTTGTCGAATTGCATCAGCATCGATTTATCAGGCAGAGCCCCGCGGCGCGGCGGCGTGGGGCCGCTTCTGAAACGCGGCGCCGGGCTCTTGCTTTTGATCCCAGGACAATCCTCGGGGAGCTTTTGTGTGTGGCCTTTGTTGCAGTCGGGTTGCTGTGTGGACCCTTCAGAGGTTTCCGAGGAACCACTCGCATGGGCTGGTGGGGGCGCCTGGAGGGCGCTGGGGCTCCTGGCTGAGCTTAACCGCGGCCAGGGGTGTAAAACATCTAACAACTGCCTGCGTTACAAAATGTTATTCCTCATCTTAAGAAGGCATCTGCTGAAATGAAATGATATTTTATAAGACTGCATTCATTTCTGTATTACACGAAAATTATAGGAAATAAACATTTTAGATAGAAATGAAAAAAAAAGCTTCCTAGAGTAGAATGGTACGTTTACGTCATACTATTCTGCATTGGTTGCTTAAGAGAAATTCGGTTCATTCATTCATTCATTCATTTATTCATAAATATTTACTGAATTCCTACTATTTCCCAGCACAGTAGGAACACACAACATGAAATTAGCTGATAATTATAAGTTTAACAAAACTTAGTACATTAAAAAAAAAAAAGGAAAGTGCTAAAACCAAAATGAAATACTTTATATATGCAGAAATCTCTGTTTTCTAAATAAACTAGTTAAATGATGCCCACACTTCACCAGATTTTAGTGTGAGAAAAACAGCAATGGAGGCGGCATGAAACAACGCTATTGTGAAGCATTGCGATTTTAGCCCAGTTATTTGGGAAGCGATTTTCCCTTTGACCTTTACACCGGCTAAGTGATAGAACTCCTCTCAACAGTGCACAGGTCAGACATCTCTGATGCTGCACAAATATCATTCAAGAGAAAATATTCTATTGCCCAACTTGATTACATGGAAATTGGTTTTGTACAATAGAAGCCTTTTTGTTCAGACTACTATGGTTTCCTACGGCGTAACTTTCTTTACACAGTTAATGGACTAGGGATGGATTTTGAATTTCACACACATACACAAAAGCCTCATTACCATTTACATTTGTGCATGGCTAACAAAAATGAGCAGGAGCTACCTCAACTCATTAAAGCTGAAAAAGGAAATTGAACGGAGGTAAGGAAAGCTGTTTTCTTAAAGCCCATTTAGTATGGATTAACGTTAATTATAACAGGATATTCCAACCTATAAAGAGTAATTGTGCTTTGTGTTTTAGATGTTTGGAAAAGTAGATATGATCCTTGTTCAATTTTCAAGTTCGTTTGAACTTTTGGGCATTGGGATGCTAGTCTGTCAAACGTTCATTTCTAAAAAATAAGTCCGAATCTGAACTTGACATGTTGATTCTAATTTGAAATGAAACAAATATTTTTCAGGCATGAGAATAAGAAACAATGCAGGTAAAGGAAAGGATATAGAAAAGTTCTACGTGTACTTAATTTCTCCAACTGGAAGCACTGAAGAAACTCTTCCCACCCTCAATGGGTGTCCAGAGGCCACCCTGACATTCCACACCCTGTCTCCCAGATCTGGAGATGCTACTGCCTTCCCCGTCTCTCCTGTCCTTTCCACACATACCCCATGCTCCTGGCTCCCTCAGCTTTCCTGGTTCCCCCTTTTCTCCTCACCCATGTGTCAGAGTGGACCTCCCTCTGGACGTCTAGCAATAGTGGGAAAGAGAGGATGTCTCCAGTGGGACTATGGGAATTCTTGAGAGGGACACCCACTGACATCCCAGCTCCTCTTAGCTGCCTCCACTTCTCAGGCACTCTCCTCACCCACGTTGCCTTCAACTCCAACAACGTACATTCGAATCTTCTTAGACCCCAATCTCTGCTTCAGCTCTCAGACTTGGGCCTAAGAGGTACAGATGTGGGAAGGCTGCGTCCAAGGGCCAGGCACCAGTTGGAGATGTGTTCTAGCTCCCTCTGTCAGAAAGGGTGGGACTGAGATTCATAAATATAACTCGACTGTCTACTGTTAGGAGGCTCCTTCACACACAAGTTGTTGCCCTTTGCTAAAATTTACTTGAAATTCGTAAACTCTCTCGGCCTATTCCTATATTTTGTCTGTATTGCCTGAAGGAAATAGCAGCAGGAAAAAGATGTACTAAGTAGGCAGATAAAAATAGGTGAAATTGACATTTAAATGTATGAAGACATTAAATTGGCCATGTAGGATGGAAGGGGTCACAGGGGTAACTGGAACCGCTGGTGTCACAGTCTTAAATCCAGGTCCTAGGTTATAACCAAGCTCCTAACTTCATCAGTGATGGAACACCTGCTCCTCCTCTCCAGGCCCTAGGCTGGTCCAGACAAGTGGCAATCAGACCTGGATGCTGAAGGGGCACCCACATGTTTATCACAAAACTCATTCACTATTTTTCATCTTCCTAGACCTGAAAAGAAGGATGGATGGATGGAGGAATGCTTTATGTAGGCATTTGCCAGATGAAGCACATTGGCAACTAAGACAATTGTCTTAGTTGTCTTACACAGCTCTCCATGAGAGATGTGTATAGGGGTTTTCCAATCCAGCACGCTAAAACTGTGTTTTAACTATTGATGTATATTAACATAAAATAACAGCACCTACTTAAAGTATACAATTTACTAAGTTTTGACACATGTATGTGCCTGTGAAACCATAACCACAATCAAGATAGTTTAAGCATATGCACCAACCCCAAGTGTCCTCATGCCCCTTCGCCCAGCGCACTAAAATTTCAAGCATTATTGTAACAAAAGAAACAATCAGCTTTATTCTCCAAAATGGACCACAACATCAGCTCAATTCTATATGACATTACCTTCCACTGGACATCCCTAGAACTCGACTTTCTAACTGTCCAAGGCTCAAAGTGGTTTGGGTTATTGCATTAAAGACTACGCGTTCGCGTGATTGCATGTTCACATACATATGCACACACCCTCACAGTTCAACTTAATGTGATATGCACTAAAAGTAGTGTTTCTTTAAAAAAAAAAAAAGCTACCATTTTTTTACTAAAATTTTGAAGAGATTCCTTCTCACTAAAATGTCTTTTTACCATATGGAACCAACCTTCTTTCTGGCACATTCGAATTACAGATTTACAAACTCCATTATCTGAACTTCAACTAGCCATTCGGATTATTATGCAAAATAGCCACCTTAATGGTGTTGGAAGGACACAAACAGGGGCCAAACAATTAGCTCCTGTCACTCTTGCTGTGTGATAATTGAATGATAACACTCACGCCAGGGTGTCAGGCAGTGTGGATGCTGCTCCCCATGCAATTCCTGGACACAACACAAGAACCTGGCTCCCACAAAGGTTAAAATGATTTGACCAAGCCCTCTGCAAATTAACTGTTTTCTGGGTAACATCTCTCCACAGACCATACAACTATGGTTTAGTGAAGAGAAGTTTCTGTCCATATTTCTAAGAGTGACTAGTTTTTTCTGGATGACAAATAGCATGACCTTAGCTGATAGAAAAGACTATTTATTAATAAAGAAAACACTGTGGTGCATGTCAGAAGCCACTAACTTTATGAAGAAACCTCTTCCTTTGCCACATGGCAACTGGAGAAACAATCAATCAATCAATCAATCAATACTTGCTGAGAGCAGATATAGCCACTGTCCTTTTTTACTGCGGTTGTCAGATTTATAAAGTAAGCTGCTTGCTTGAGCCTGAAATGAAATACTTTCTATGACTATGCTATGTGTAGCCTCACACAATAGTGGACCATTCACTTGTTCCATAAATATGCATTGAATTTCTACTATGTTCAAGGCATTGTGGGACATATAAATATAAATATGACATAATGTGGCTCTTGGGGAGTTTACATCATGGCAGAAATGCATATGGCACTCAAGAGAACATTTATCTGTGATGGTGATGAAAGAAAAGTCAGGCAGGAAGTCTGGAGCAACAGCTTTCAGATCCAAGGAAATCAGGGATGAGCTAGGCAAGGTTTCCATTTTAATGAACCACTTTCTCTTTCTTTGTAACCTTATCAGACCTCCTTTATTAAACTTGTTAGGTGTCTTTGCATGTTTTTATCTGCATGCCTCTTTCCTGAACTAGACAGAAGGCCCTTTGAGGCCATGGACAAACTTCTGTCTCGTATGTTGGTATCAGCACCCAGTACGTGTTCTTGCTGTGGCTGAATGAACAGAATAGAGGGGAAACTATATCATCTACAGTGCCAGCCTTTCAGGCAGACCGGTCATAGAGGATTGCCTTCCAGGATGCTTAGCAGCACCCCTCCTGCCCTTTCTGAAGGAGGACTTTGTTTAATTTGCTACTTCCTCAATTTAGTTGCTATAGAAAACACCGTTTTTTTCTGTTTATCAAATGAATGTAACTTTATTGTGTAGAGATTTGCAAGCACACAGAAAACCACAACAAATATTTTTCTTTTGTAATACTCTGCTCAAAAATAACCATCGCTAAGCTTCTGGCCCATTTTCTTGCCTTTTGTATGTGATAATATTACATAAGTACTGTGAAATATATTTAATTTTTAATATTCAGAATATATTCTATACAAGTTTAATATTTTCGTATCAGTTATATGTATAATTAATCAATACTTTGATCTGGTTCTTTTTTCCTCTTTCTAATACATTTATTAGCACAGTCCCATAAAAACGAGAGGCATACTAAGTTTGACTTCCAAAAAGAGCCTGTTCACATTTTTTTTAGCTTGTTCACTTTTATTGCACAAAGTTGCTTATTTTTTATCATGTCAGGATGGAACTGAAGCCAGATTAAACACTCTTTACCAATTTCATTCTGAGATACATCGCGCATCACTGACCCAAGATATTCAGCCCCCATCTGACCTCTGGACGGGCCCCATCCCATCAAGATGACAGAGCTACTACCATCTGGCAAGCTTCCACTAAAACGCAAAGACCAAGCCCCTGATCCCTGACAGACGCAGACCGCTTGGGAGAAATCAGGCAGCTTAGGAGAGCTCCAAAGTGCTTTGTTAATAGGTCATTAAACAAACAAACAAACAAAGCCTTCCAGCATGTCATTTCCCTCCTGTCCCTGAAAATGCTTCCATGCCTTCAGGCCCCCAGCCTCTTTCTTGGTTTCCCTGTGCTGGGCATCGCTTCACTGCGAGCCCTTCCTGATGGCTACTGCTGCCTGGTTAGAGTCACCCCCTCCCGGCGGCCTTCCTCCTCCAAACCTTCCTTTTACTACCATGCCAGGGACAGCAGGACACACGGACTTGATTCGACGATCCGTTCTTCAGCAATTGAGTCTCTGAGGGACAGTATTCTCAGGTTTATTTTTGTATTCGCATTGTCACGATTCCTATTTGTTCAGTGAAGGGCTGAGCGAATGAGGTCGTGACGGGTGCTGAGAGGCGGGAAGGCAGGAGTGGACATGGAGAGGCTACTGCCCGATCAGAGCCACAGAGCTCTCAGAATGGTCACGTTAACAACCCTTGCTTGGCACGAGTTCTTGCCTCAATACGTCACTATGGCTCTACACAAGAGAAACAATTTTCATAATGTTCTTCTAAATCAGTAAAAGTTTTCAGAGCTGGCCTTAGACAGGCATTAGCTCTATCATGATCATGATCACCCCTTCGCTGCAGACTGACCCCTCTTTGTGGAGCCTCTCCTCAGATAGTATGCCTGTCCTCAGAGGGGATCCTTCACTCACACGGTCCCCATTTCCCCCCTGAACATTTAAGACCTTCGTTCTTGCCAATGACATCTCCCTCTGGCCTATTCACTGCTAAACACTGATGCTTTCAAAGGGAGTTTCACCTGGAGGAAAGGAGCCAAAGGAAATTTGCATGGCAAAGGTGCACATTTAATTCTAGGCATGCAAATGATTGTTTTTAAAATAAAAGGCTGTAAATATTTTGAGAAGTGGGCCCCTAGTGCCTCTTAAATACCCTAAACTACACTGTGTGCTTCATAATTATGTAACATATAGAACAGCAGCTGCTCTGAATGGCCCTCTGGAAGTCGGGATGATATCAGAAAGTTCTCCCCGAGTGAGAGCCACAATCAAGAGAGCAGGACCGGAAAGCCAGACCCAACTGACACTGAGCTGCTGGATTTTAACACACTTTAAACAGATGTTTAGTCTGTGCGGTATGGTTGCAGAGGAGCATATTTTTGCCTAAAAAAAATTGAGTCCTACAAAGTTGTTTACCTGTGAAGTGTTTCAGTATTTATCATCTCAGTAACATCTGATATGTAGGTTGCATTTGGATGTATGTGAATATATACTTACACATTACATATTTAAACATTTACATCTTTGCATTCAAATACACACAAACATTTGGTTAAAAGACAAAACCCTAGATGCTTCTTTTCAACCACAACAAAGAACAGAGACACACTTGAACTTCTGGAGAAAAAAATAAAGGATGCTTTCCATTTGGCCCCGCGCCTGACACAACTGAGGCATCTTTCTGAGGGCTTCATAAAAGGATAGGTTAATTTTTTAAAGGTTTAAAAATCTCCTTTCCAGTTGCACAGACTCTGAAAAATATGACCTGCATAAGAACTTTGACTGTAAAAAGAAAAGTGAAGGGGCAAAGGATACAGATGCAGAAAAATGAAGGGACAAAGACACTTGACTTCTCCTTCTAGGATTTCCCACAAGGTCAAGCCCAGCAAGGAAATGGTAATTTAACAAAATGCTTTAGAAAAAAAAGAGATAAGACATTAAAGAGTCTCACAGCCTTTACAATGAAAACAGGCACAAGTCTGCAACCACAGCTTTCCCTTGGAAATTGCTGGCATTGAGTTCAGAGTTACTTCTGCAATTTCTTTTAGAGAAATGAAAAGATGTAGCCATCCCTAAAGGCTAGAGCAAGAAGACTATTGTTTCTTAAGAAGAAAATGAGTTTTATTCCCAAAACTCCACGGAGCAAGTCACCCAGAGCTTAATTTGGCTAAAACTGCCTCCAGACACAGGCATGGGAGTCAGCCTGCATCATATCCAGCTGTATAACTTACTGCACGACCCCAAGCAGGTTCCCTCACCTTGCTAAACCTCAGTTTTCTCATCTGTCAAAGGGAGACAATACTTATCTTAAAGTATATATATTCTGATACTTTCTGTAATCAACCAGTCTGCATGTGTGGACTGTACACTATTTGTGATTCCAATTCTACTTAAGTTTGAGCAGAAAAATGGACTGAGGAAAAGACAGACTGACAAGTGAACAGCTTGCAGAAGGTTAAACAAATCACTCAGAAGAGAAACACTTCCTATGCATCTGCTCATGTCTTTCTAACTGTGTCTCTGGTGAGTTCATGCCCTCACTTTGATTTAACTCAAGCAAAAAAAAATTGACTATTTTAAAATATATTACAAAGGACAGATAAGGTATGCTTACCTACTGATTTAGTGGTGTTACCCTTAAAGTTCTAATAATTACTAATCTTCAATGGTGCTAATATGGTGATTATAATATTACAGGTTAAACTCTATGTTCTAAGCTACTGTAAGTTACCAGTCATGTGAAGACAGTCATATTAATAGGTAACGAGAGGGCAATTTTGAGTAGAAATATCTCATGGTATAACTTATCAGCATTCTTTTAGCTTCCATATATATCCATATCATGACTACATTAAATTAGAGCCCTACATTTCCTCTTATCCAAAAGTAATCATCCCACAACCTTGTTTCTCATTCAACAAATATGTATCTAGTGCTTGTGATTAGCCAGCCTCTTCTCCTTTCCCTTTTCACAGAGCACCCTCAGAATCCATGATCTCTACTGAACCAAACTGCAGCCTCACCTGCAGACACCTCTGTTTTTAAAAAATTAAGCCAACATTTTAAAATGTGCAAATTTCACATAAAAATTTTTAAAAACACACGAAAAATTGATTTTCTGTTTCTTTTGAAAAATCCAAACCACTGGCAACACTGGGATTACATTCCCGTATGAAAACAATTGACTAGGGCTAAAGTAGGGCACAGAGCTTTGATTCACCATCCACGTGTCCTACACACACACACACACACACACACACACACACACACAGTCACAGGCTACGCACTGACGCACACACTATACACTCAGAAGCACACTCTCCAAAGAGTGACCCTCTGAGACTAGAAGTTTCCAACGTGGGCATCTGAATTTTTACCCCTGTTCCATATAGCCACCACAGTTTCCCCCAACAGTCATTACCTACTTGCCACAGCATTTCTGCCTCAATCAGAGAGCTGAAAATTTCCTCTCGAAGTAAATTTAATCCTAATTGTCAGATCCCATAAGCAGCCCAAGTCCTCCTGGTCAGCCTCCCAGAGGCATCTGAATCCATTAGCCAGCCCTGCCCTCCGGACGCCCCCTCCACCCTGGGTTCCTCAGACGGACGTTTCTCCCTCACTTCTCACCGCCCTTCTGACCTTGAACTCTTCAGGCATCAACCATCACTGGTTGCCCTGCTCCACGGTCTTCATGAAATGACATCCTTGTTCCATTCTTGTAGTTGTAGTTCCTACAACTACATCAGCCTGAACAACCGAATTTTTGCCTCCAGTTAAATTTCCATTGGGGAAAGGAGGTCTGTTTGTGGCATTTCCCCAAACAGGTGGCACCTGGAGCTCAAGATGTCCAAAGGTAAACTCACCAGCCGCCGCTGCAGATTCCATCATTATCACTACACACACAACCCCTCCACTTACCCTCGGTGTCTAAGACTCTTTGATCTTTTTGTCTTGCGACAACCCCCTCTTCCAACTCCAGATTCAGTCAATCTATCAGCAGATGACCCTCTGCCTCCCTCCCCTGACGCTGCCAGGGCCCTTAGGAGAGAGGCTGCAGCAGCCCTTTCTGTGAAGGGCTTCTGCCCGCGGCCCTGGACATGCTCTCCTCCACTCACCTCCGTCCCGCACATCAGCAGGGCACAGATCTTCCTAGGGCCTGCTAGGCTTCTGGCCTGTTCCACAGGGACCAACGAAAAGCTCCAAGTTCCTTAGCCTGAGGCTAAGCCAGCCTCCGCTTCTTTCCCTTTCCACAGAGCACTCTCAGAATGCACCTCCCCTTTTCTTCTCTGCTCTTTCATGCCGCAAAGAAACAAAACTCTAGGCTTTTCCTATTTTCTGGGCTTTCTTGCACTATGCTATATTTTTCCCCCTATTAAAGATGGATTTCCCTCTCTCTTAGCAGATGGTTAAGTGCTGCCAATCCTTCAAGCTTCAGTTAAAATATTACCTCCAAGGAACTCTGGTACACCCAGGTGGAAATACCCTCTCATCCTACTATTACTCCACTACCACATAACATTTATTAGGTCCTTACTATATGCGGACATTGCACTTACCCAACCTCCTAAGGTGAGCATTATTACTGTCCCAGTTTTAGAGGTGAGAGAACAAGTTTGTAGAAGTTAAATAACCTGCCCACTGTTGCCCAGCAAGCAACACAACACACTATTATTTCTTCCTTTCTGGCATTTAACATGTTTGACTTGGTACTTTGCATATTTAAATTAGCTTCTCTACCAGATACACACAAGCTCCTTGAGGTCAAGGAGAATGTCAATATGAATATTGCATCATATACACAGCATCTAGCAGGTGGTATGCACTCCAGTAATATTTACCTAATTAATAGGTGATATTAACTTCTCTCTGCCACAGTTTTTATTTCTGTAAAATGGGGATAATACTAGCATTCTGTGGCCCATGGTGTTAGGATTAAAAGACTAAATCCAGTAGAGTTCCCAGACAGAGCCTGGCATATAGTATGCACTACCTAAGTGTTAGTTATGCTAAGAGCTGCAGTGTTGGCTCTTGCCTATTTGTGCCTCTTAATGGCCCAGATGAAAGTGCTACCCGCAACGGGAAGAACATGCAGCATTAGGCTGGCCTACTTAATTCCGTCCCGGGTTTTTCTCCCATCTTTATTTACTGCCTTGATTTCTTTTGCAGGAGACTAAGAATCATTATATCCCCCAGGAGGTACTCAGGACCATCTCACTGTCAGGCTGTCTCAATGGAGAGGGGCTAAGCCAGCAGCACACCCCAGATGCCCCCAGGTCACGGACTCCCAGGGCCAGGTTAGACCGAAAGGACTAGAATACTTACACCAGCCTTTTGGAAGACACATGATATCCCTTTAATAGGACCAGATTCATGGCATGCTCAGAGAGTTATAAATATACCGACATAAATGTCTATGAAATGCATAGAAATCCATCAATACAATAAATATTTATTATGTAATAAGTAATGAAGAAATAGGAATTAATAATTACATTTATATTATCCCAATAATAATAAAAGCTCTCTAAAAAAATAAGACCTTTCTTTTAAAAAGCACACATAGCCCTGCCAGTGTGGCTCAGTGGTTGAGTGTCGACCCATGCACCAAGAGGTCACCAGTTTCATTCCAGGTCAGGGCACAGGTCTGGATTGTGGGCTTGATCCCCAGTAGGGGGCGTGCAGGAGGCAGCCAACCGATGTTTCTCACTGACGTTTCTCTCTCTCTCTCTTTCTCCCTCTCCCTCTCTCTCTCCCTTCCTCTCTCTCTAAAAATAAATAAAAAATATATTTAAAAAGCACATACATATATGAATATGTTCAGGCGCAAAAAAATCATTAATACATAAAGATACTAGTTTCAACTTTCTAGTTAGTCATTCAGTGGACATTTGTTGGGTAGATGCTAGAGCTAGACACTGCTAGGAATACAAAGATGAATAATTAAGTGTCCTTATGCTCAAGAAATATATCCAGTACTGAGGGGTAATTTTAGGGGACATGTGGCAGTGTCTGGAGACATGTTTAGCTGCCATGGCTGGATAGGGTGTCAGTGCTACTAGCATCCAGTTAGTGAAGGCCAGAGATGCTGCTAAACATTCTGCAATGCACAGCAAAGAATGAGCCAGCCCAAGGTCAATGGCGCCAAGGTTAAGAAACTCTGACACAGATAGAAGGTGTTAAAAACATTCCTGATAACTTGAATCTGAGACTGGAAGTGTACACAGCCATATGCAATAGGAGAAATGGAAGACGTTCCACACTTAATTTTCTGTCATTTTGCCCAGGAATCGATAAATTCTCAGGATCTACTATTCCCATATTTGTACTAATGCATTTTTTTCTTTAAAAAGAACATGATCTGAAAATTCATTTTCCCCGAGTTCCCCCCACCAAGTGACATCAGCTTCAGAAACCCTGTTTTACTGAGCACCCATGACTCAAGGGCAGAGCCTCGGGGCACACTCCAAACAGTGGTTGCTCTGTTGAGGGTCTCTCCTCATTTCAGCTGGGGAGGAGATGGGGTCACCACACCCGGCCTACAACAGCTGACTATCTGCAATCTGTTCCAGAGCTGACTTTCCAGATGAGATGTGAGTTTCCGTGCGAAAGAACACTGACCTTTTAGAATTCTGCAAATACCATCTACTAGAGAGAAATGAACATGAAGAAGGTAATGTAAATAGAAGAAATAAAAGAGAATCCCATTGTGACAAATGGCAAAAGAGATAAGCACAGGTCTCAAGGACAAATCAGGGATTCTGGTGATAAATGCCTGTTTTACTACAAGACATCAAATTCTATTTTTTGCCATAACTTAAAACACACACAATCCAAGATCCATTAAATTAAGCCCTAACATCATAAACTTTACTTCTGTCATTTATAAATACATAACAAAAGTATTTGATGGAATTCTCATCTTTCTCCAAAGGACTGCTTAATTTGAGTCAATTTGCCTTTGGTTTAGGCCACACACATTCTAAAAGCCACAGGATCATTGTGTCAACATTGACGTTTGTATGTCTGTGAAGCCCTAGCTCTGTCTTCAAAAGGCCTACTTAATAGAGATGCTTCAAACCAAGAGATGAATTTATATATAGCTGGTGAAATAACATTTAAAAAACTACTATAATTTAATATATTAGACATTCATTTTATTTTTGTTTAAACTGGGAAAATAAAACAGCTGATGTTTTGCTTCAAATGAAATTTTAAACAAGCCATATTCCTAACAGGCTCAACCCTAGAGATACAAAGTGAATGCTGATAATTCCTTGGAAACATAATACCCTCTACTTTTAGTGACATGCCGAGCTGAGGCTCAGTCAGCTAGAGCCCATAGAAAATACAGGAGTGTACTCTGACCATGGTTGCTGCGTGGCGGGAGGCCCGCCTTTCACGGAGCTGCCCCGCATCTCCCGCTGCTCTCCAAAGCATGATGCCAACTACTGGGCTGGCCTCTCATTTTGGCCTCCCAAGGGAAATGCCTCTTACTTCAGAAAACACTCAAGGTGGCTGAGAGGAAACTGAGAATCAAAATTTCATGTCTGTCTTCCTGCTTGCATATCCCTCTCTCACCAGAATTCATAGTCGTCACTGTCACAGAACATTATCGCAGCCAAGCGTGACCTAGGAAAAGCCGTGCGTGGCTGGTGCTGAGCTAAGTGCTGTGACACAGACTAAATGCCCCAGTCTAAGGAGTTAGAAGTACCTTGGATACGCATGCATTTAGGCAAATACGTGTATAACGGAAAGGAAAGGAAAGTCCTAGACGGAGATGCAAGTAGCTACAAAAACATCTAAATACGGATGTCGAAGGTGGTTGTCCTCAAAATCTTACCCACAGAAAAGATGGACAATTTAAATCTTATCTCCATTTTGGTAATGGCATGTTTAATACGGGGGTGGCAGAAATTATCCAATTTTTAATGCAGTACTTTGTGGTCCAAAGAGCAGGGTCTTTTTAATCAAATAGAATACTAATTAGCTATATTCTGAAACAAAGCACCCATGTTCTCTGAGTCTTGTTTTCCCATCTGTAATTTCCTTGATATTAGTCAGCTTGGGATGCCATAATAAAATACAATAGACAGGGTGGCTTAAATGAGGGCGATTTATTTCTCACAATTCTGGAGGCTGGGAAGTCCTAGATCAAGGTGCCAGCCATTACTTTCCTGGTAAAAGCTCTCTTCTGGGCCACCGTCTCTCTGTGTTCTTACTGAGGAAGAGAGCCCCACCCTCATGACCTCATCTAAATACAACTTCCCCCAAAGGACCCATCTCCAAATACCATCACACCAGAAGTTAGGATGTCAACATATGAATTTGTGGGGAGGAGACAATTCAATCCATAACACACTCAAAGTTGCTGAGAGAACTGCACAGTGCTTGGCAGGGAAGGATCTCTAAACATGGGCAAGATGGGGGGGCAATAAAACACTAAGAGCCAAGAAACAGGGAAAAGGAAATGTGGCCCAGAAGCCAACAATCAACTGGAAGGATCTAGGGAAGGGGTACAAGTCAGGCAAACATGTAGAAATGAAGAAAAACGCATGTGCTAGAGGTCAGAGCACAGAAGGGCAGCTGAATCCCAGCAAGCAGGGGAGTAGGTTCCCAACATCGGAGCAGAGTCAGACAGGCACCTGGAGCCACCAACAAGATATCACAACCGAGGCACCTCATATCTGTTTTATTTTTATTCTGACAGTCACCAATGATGGGGTTTGAAGGATATGACTAGAAGTGGCAGCAAATTAATGACCATGAATGTGTGTTGGGGGGGGCTCACTTGTCACGTTTTCTCATTAATAAATAAGAAGCAGTCTACCCCCACATTGGAGTGGCTTTCTCTTGTCCCTAACTGTCAATCTGGCTGCATTTATAATTTTGCCCAAAGATGTTTCATTGGCATAAACCTACCCCACTGATTCAGCCCTCGGCAGACTGAGAGCCCAGGGAAGGACCAGTGTGTTGGCATCATCTCTGTGACTGTCCTTCCTGGTAGATGGGGCTCCACACTAGGCACCGCCTGTGGCTCTTCCCCATCCCTCCTCTCGGCTGCTATCACGCGCCTACCTCACAGATGGTTTTCTGCTTGCTGTGGTCCCCAGGTGAACCCGGAGGCTGCCCTGGTGCAGTTGGTCATAAAAATGAAGCCAAGGCTGAGCAGTGTGCTGCCCCATAGTACTGCAGGCACATTCTTTTCCTCGCAAATTCCAGAACTTTAGATGGATTTGCTACATTAACTCTCTTCATTCTTCCATTGATGGAGCTCTTCCACCTTAGGTCAGTGAATGTTGAGTAGCCCTTCAGTATTTTTCTTTAATTTTGACCTATTTGCGCTACGCCTGGGAAGAAATTTCTAAAAGTTTCTACATCTCAGGCAACACTCATCATCAGTTTCTGCTGCACTGCAGCCTGTAGTCTGTCTTTCTGAGCTCACTGAAAGGAAATCCCTGTATTTCCATCTCTGTAGCTGTGTGTGTGCCTTCAGACCTCAGATAGAGTTGGACACACAAGTTCAATGTTCAGTAAATGCTTGCTGGCCTGCAATAACACATTGATCTCAAGATCTTTTCCTGTTCCTTTTTTCTCCTCACCACTCCTATTATTACCAGCCTACTTTCCCTATATTAGGTCTGTTCAAGTCAGTTCATTGTTTTCAACTCAATAAAGGAAGTTGGATTGCCATTCCTGTAACTTAATGAATGGAATTTAGAAACATCAGTTATATGTAAACATAACTAAGATCAAGTAGGGCAATGAGTGACATTGAAAAAGACACCCATTGTTGATGCATTAGAAATGGAAGACCCTACGCTTGCACATGGTACTTCCAAGCTGCTACTGTTCATACTTAATGCATCTGGTCAGTAATTGTTATCACCAGAAACACACATACAAAAGAAAATTCCTCTTACAAGTATCACACAAGTAGATACTAAAGATGTTATATTGATAAAATTTGGGTAGAAATTGCTAAAATGACATGCAATTGACTCTCCTTCTGCAAGAAGTCCCATCTGAAGGAATAAAAGGAATCGATTGCTAATATGATTTAGCTTCACCAAGGTTTATGTTTTGCTTCCTTTAAGATGGCAAGTATTTTCTTTAATTTTTCTATCTCTACTCTTAAAAAGACTATTTGAACTCACCATAGGTAGTTCCTGAATACACCTTTTTAATCCCAGCTTCTTGTTTACAACAATTCTTTTTTTCTCATTTCACTCTAATCAGATATGCCATTCAAGGTCTAGAATTTTATAGAGATATAACAGTAGTTATTTATATTCTGGGAGCAATACATTTTTTGAGCAGCTGGCAAAGCAGCTTAATATCTCAGCCAATCATTTTAAGCTGTAAAAAATTTTGCATCCTGGGGTTCTGTTAAATAAAGAGTAACTCATATTACTCATCCTAGGAAACGAGACACCCCCTTTTTCCTCTTTTGTGATTTTGGAGTTTTTCGGTTGAACTTTAAAACATTTTATTACCGTCTGACAGACCATTTACAGTGGGAGACCAATATCAGGCAAATGCAACTTTGACGTTAGGTTGTCTGGCAGTAAAACATTTGTTAATGTTTCTTCTTCTCTGTATGTTAAGAACTTGGAAAAACAAAGATGAGGAAGACATTCTGTTCTAGAGGAGCTCTAATGAGGGGACAGAAATACATAAATATGTCTTCAAAATACCAACTGATGACCCGCGACCAGCATGGACTCACGACCAGCATGCTGTGCTGAACAGAGCTATGGGCGATGTTCCACCTGGAGGAGCCTGGGAAAAGCTTTCCTAGGGAAGTGACAATTGGGCAGGCACTTGGGTGATGAAGAGTCTGCAAGTCAGAAGGAGCCGTAAGAACAAGGATGGAGGTGCACCAGGACACGGGGAAGCTGGTGTGGCTGGAGGGCGGGCGCCCAGGCCTGAGGCAGACTAGCTCGGCTAACAAAGCTGGAGGCAGACGATAAAGAGAGGCGGCGTGCACAGTGGACGTGCAGTTTGGACCCTGGTCTCAGACGACACAGATTCAAATCTTGACTTTATTACCTGCTGGCTATATGGCTTTGGGAAGGCTCCTTAACAAATCTCTTTACTGTCTCATCCATGTAGTGGAGGTAACTGCACTCACTTCATGAGGCTGTGACGACAATTGCACGGGATTGTAAACATAAAGCATGCAGTCTAGCATGCTGCAAGGTTACCTTCATTCTAAACGTTCTCTGCCTTGAAGGGTGGGCATGCGGACAGCGGGAGGTGATGAGGGTTTTTAATCAAGTGTGTGGTATAAAATACTGGGATTTTAGAAAGATAAGGCTTTACTCTGAAGGAAGGTAGATGAAAGAATTGACCAGAGGCAGGGCCATTGAGAAAGCGACTAATGCAATATCCAGGTGAGGGATGATGACGGCTGAACATAGTAAGTACAGATGTGAAGGAATAAACGAGATATGTTTTCCAAGGGGAACGATCCAGACCTTCTAAGTGATTGAATTTAGTAGGAAAAAAAGTAAAAGATATGTGTGAGCATCACTTAACAAATATATACAACCGACCTACGTAACAATTTATACTATATATATATTGCTGGCATAACTAGATATCCATATGGAAAAAATGAACCTTGACCCCTATATCACACTATACATACAATTAATTTGAGATGAATCGTAAGCCTAGATATAAAAGCTATCAGTATATATATGTGTGTGGATATACATGTGTCTGTATATATGTAAGACGCGCGCACACAGAAATGAGGATTTAGAGTCTTAGGTTTTACGGAGAAAACAAGCATTCAGAATATGTTCATTAGTCAGCATTCACTGCTTACTTATTGGAGTATAATTTATATACATTGGAATGCTCAAAGATTGCATTTTGTAGAGTTTGAGGAGTTTTAGCAAATGCTTACATCTGTGTAATACACACCCAGTCAAAATGTGGTCACCCCCAGGAAATTCGTCATGCCCTCCCCTAGTCAAGTGATGCTCCCAAAAAAGGAGGCCATCGTTGCTGTGACGTGTCTAAAAACTTGGTCCCTAACTTGCGCTAGAGCTTTACACAAATTGAATCCTACAGTGTGTACAATAAGGCCTTAGGAATTACTTCCATATTCTAGATATAAGTCTTTTGGCCACTATACATACTGTAGACATTTTTTCCTGTGTGTAAAACATTTTCTCAGTGTGGCTTACCTATTCATTTCTTAATCGTGTCTCCTACTGAGCAGAAGTATGCGATTTTGATAAAATCCAATTTGTCAATTTTCTCTTTGATGATTAAGAATTCTATGTCCTAGGAAATCTGCATTCCCCAAGGTCATGAACATATTCTCCTTTGTTTTCTTCTAGAAGCTTTATAGTTATAGTTTTTATGTTTAGGCTTATGACTCATCTCAAATTAATTTTTATGTGTAATGTGAGCTAGAGGTCAAGGTTGACTTTTTCCATATGGATACCTGGTTATCCCAGCATCATCAATTAAAATGACTTAATTTTCTCCACTGAGTTTTTTTTGTTTTTTTTAACCTGGCTAAAAATTAATTGGCCATATATGTATGGGTCTAATTCTGGAATCTCTATTCTGTTCTGTCAACTTGTTGATCTTTTCTAAAGTCATTAACACAAGCTCTCTCTCTTTGAGCCCCATTTCCCTGTGATGCAGTTTGGAAAGTCCAAGTCGAAAGTCTGGGTGAATGTGGAATTTTCCTTCTGCAAGGATTACAGCCCAGGGCTACCTGTTGTCCAGTGTTTAAAAACTGTTGCTTCCTATGGAATTTTGGCTTCAACCACACTGCGTCAAGGTCACTCTTCTGCACAGCTGGCCTCACCACCTTGGGAAGCTTTCCTTTCTTTTCCCCTCTGTCCACACCAGCACTGCCCAGCACACACCCCATTGGGGGCCTGGGCTCTCGTCAGTGGGATTTAAGTTGGTTCCCATTCTCACCTCTTAATATAAGGTCTTCAATCTGTGTTTTTATTTTTGTTTCCACCACTGAATAGGAACTCCATGCAGTATTTCTCCCTGTGTACCCAGTGCCTAGCAGACTGCTGGGCCCAAGTGGAAGGAACTCAAAATATAGCTGTTAAATGAGTAAAGTCACTAAGTTGATTTGATTGTGATAAAATAGGATTCCATAAAATAAAGACATTTCTTTGCCCTTCACTGTCTGATTTGTCAGAATTTTTAATAATGAGGAGATACATGAACAACATTAACACTTGTATATATTAAGCTTCAATTCTGGATGCTAAAGGAGCTCCATCTGTGGGGTGAACAAGCTTTTTCCTAATAATTATATTAAAAAGACTGTACTGTCATTCTAGAATCTCAATTTTAGCAGATAAAAGGAAGCATATGATCTATTCCAATAAAGTTTAATTCAAATCTAATAACTAAATAAGTTTAGTTATAAGCACTTTTCCCTAGTAATGAAATAAATTTTAATTCAATCAGCTAAACATTTGAAGATAATATTTTCCTGTCACTTTATGAAAATAAAGATAATTATTACAAAAATGCATACATTTCACTTATAAATTATAATCCCTCATTAATACATTATAAATATTATTTAGACATTTTATACATTGTGAGGACTATCATTAATATTAATGCTATTTTAAAAACACTAATAACTCACCAGGCTTTTTAAACTAAACATTAAATCACTAACAATGTTGTATTTCAAACAATTACTCTGACAATCTTTCTAGATCTCTTAAAAATAAAAGACTATGATACATAGCATGCATTAATTTGTTTTACAATGAGTCACAATATGACAAGTTTCTGGTGTACAGGAAGTACTTTTTTATTAAATAGACTATGTCAATTATCTAGTGGTACCACTCTGTGTAGGGTCTTAATTTTCCAGAAAGGATAACAGTTCATCTTCCTGACTTCACTGATCTGCCTTCTTTTGGTGTGAGTGTCAGCATGAAAGCCAAATGCTAAGCGAGCCCAAGAACGACCTGTTGAAAGGGTAGCCCTTTGCAGGCTGCAACACGTAAGGACACTGGAAGAAGCTCACACATCTCTTCTTTATAAAGGTCATTCTGTGGCTCATAGACATGACATTTTTATGTTTCTTATGTTTTATCCTGTATGAACATATCATACAAACGTGAATTGTCAAACATTCAATAGAGAAAGCTATAAAAGTTCTCAATATTCATTTCATAACTTTACCATATTTAAAAGTATGCATTTATACAATAGCAAAGTTGTGCTTTTAATAAAAATTTAATACTTTCTTAAAATCCATTAACTTTAACTTTACAAATGTTTAATGTATCCTAGGGTGAAATTAAATGCATTTACATGGCAATAGGGCTTTTATATAATGCTGTACTATGCTTTATAAGTGCATGAGGTTAAACAATATGAGGTTAAAAATTGATGAATCTTATGCCAGACTCTTATGTGAGGTTAACTCTGCACAAGAGTTTTAAATGGGAAAATGGGTTAACTTATTGCTCATAAGAATGAGCAATATTTATTGAATACTTTTTAAGCTCTAAGCATATTTAATTCTTACTGGCTCTGTAATTTAACTCTCCCAACATTCCTGAGGGGTAGATATTACAACCACTGTACAGTGAGATGTTTATCAAAGAAAAATAAGAGGATTAAAATATTTAAATATTCAAATTTATGCATGCAAAGAAGTGTTGTTCATTACATAGCACCTGCAGAGGACAAGTACATTTTTTAATAGTGTTGCCATTGCTCAAATATTCTGAGGTTGAGTATCTTCATAGCAGAGGCGAACTTTTAAGAATGGATTTGAATTTTTGAAACAGTAGATGATGACAGAGAGAGGCAGAATAGTTAAGGGAAGGGATTGTGACCAGCGAGCTATTCTGTAGCTATCACACGGACTGAACTTTCTGCAGAAAGGCATGAACTAGGCTAAGCATGGCAATGCTGAGAGGAACACGGCTGGCGGATTTACACGCTGCAAAGCAGAGACTTACTACACAGTGACCATCACCAGGACAGCGTGGCATTGGCGAGGGAGCCGGCAAGGGAGCAGAGCGGGGAGCCCAGGCACAGACAGACTGAAACACAGTCAACATGTTGGGTTTTGGGGGGGGGGGGGGATTTGGATACAAAATAGAAGTAGTCAACATCATCAAAAAGAGCATAAAAAATTAAATGGAAACAACCTAAATAGTCACCCCTAAATGTTTGTTCCCTTACATTTTCCATCCATAAAATAGAATAATACCCAAGTATTAAAAGAGATAGGTCTATGAACACTGGTATGAAGATCGACTATCCATGTAATACATTTGTATATAAACATTTGTTTTAATTAACTAAAGTACATACTTTATTCAGGTTTCCTTGATCTCGACCTAATGTTAATCTTCTGTTCGAGGATCCTGATGTAAATGTGGTGGATCAGAAGGTTAAGAATAAGCAAGGAGAGAAAGTTAGGATGGTCCACATGGTAATGAGTTAGAATCGCAGACATCGCCTATGATGCTATGTTTAGCTTCACAGAGAGACATATGGATATATGCAAATATTTATACCTAGGTGTATACATTCAGATGCCTATACACATGGATACAGCTTTTTGCCTTGTCAGCTGAAAGGGCCTAGAAACAACACCCCAATAGCAACACGCACACCTAGTGCCCAGCTCTCAGTTTCTTATTCCTTTCTCCACTGAAAGGAACCAGGGCTCCCTGGAGAAATGGATGATTCTGGTACTGGAGCAAGACCTGTACAAGGTGAGCCTGGAGCATCTTGTAGTGCCAGGAAGTAAGGAAGTGCTGGAAAACAGCCCCCATCATGGGGCCACATCGAAGAGACGCGGAGCCAACTAAAGCAGCCCCAACGGCCAAAGCTGGAATACTTTGAGTAAGAAAAGAAAGTAGCATTGGATTACAACTCAAAGTTTAACATAAATTTTCTATGAGTCCATCCTGATAAAAATAAATGATTGAATAAATAAATAAATGAGGGAAGAATAGACAGATCCCCGATGCAAAGAATTTCAAATAACCTCTGTAGATAATACCCCCTTCTAGAGGCAGAGCATGTCTCCACACTCCTTAAGTGTAGGCCGTGCACAGTGACTTCCGACCAGAGTGCAGGAGGGGAAGGGGGAGGAAGAGTGACTTTACAGTGAGACTCCTGACAAACACAGTCTCAGCCAGGTGACCAAGGTCAACGTCAACAATGATGAGCCATATTGATTTCATGTACCTTTAACAGAATATGATGAAAACGAATTTCACCTTTATGGGCTTATTCCCCAAAACCCCATAATCCCAAATGTCTCACGAGAAAGATCTTAGACAAATCCTAACTGAAATACCTTTACAAAGTACCTGACTAGTACGCCTCACAACTGTTAAGGTCATCAAAAACAAGGCAAGTCCGAGAACTATCATGGCCAAGAAGAGCCCAGGGTGACACAAGGACTAAATGTAATGTGGTATCCTGGATTGAATCCTGGAACAGAAATAGGACATTAGGTCAAAATCAAGGAAATCTAAATAAAGTATGGACTTTAATGTTAAATAAATATCGATATTTGTTCATTAATTGTAATAAATGTACCAAAACATGTAAAATCTTCATAATAAGGAAAATTGGGCTGGAATATATGGAATAATACTCTTTTTGGTAAGTGTTAAATTATTCTAAAATAAAAAGTTTATTTTAAAAATCACCCCTTTAAAAATTAACTCTAAAAATATATCTGGGGCTTGGGGGGAAGCATAAATGGAAGTGTGCTTATCAAGTTATAACAGTCCTCTGTGTCTATGGTGGTGGTATTTAATTGGTCCTGAATCAAAATTTATCTAAGACTTACTTTTGCAACTCAGTGACAGCATTATTACACTTTCACTAGTCAAGCAAGTGTTAATATTCTCTAGTGCTTAGTATCTGCTAGAATTGTTCTAAAAACTTCACACACATACTCAACCCTATGCTACATTATCTCTTGTAAGATATTGCATTGAATGGGAAAATCTCATTTTGAAAGTATATACACAGACTGTTATCCATGTTTTTATATTGTAACTAAAAGTCTTTGTATTTTATAGTCGCATTTAAAAACACCAAGAGTCCGCAGTGGAAAAATATTCCAAACACTTCATTATAGCCAACTCCCATTTGTCTCTCAATATACTATTCGAGGTTCAGGTATACAATGTTTTATTGGAGAAGTTACTGTGCCAAACTCTTCAGTAAGGATGGCATGTTAGCATTTCTGTTTACATGTTATTGAGGCTATAAACTACCTGCAGTTGTCATCAGCTTTCAAAATACTTTAGGTAGCCATAATTTTAGGTACTATCTACTTAAAGGTCCATAGGATTCTGTTTCAATGTAAACATTTCACCCTAAATATTTTGGAAACAAAAGATTAAGTACTGTAAGCCTTCAGGGCACAAATCTGTCAGTTGTGTCTGCCATTTCCAATAAACCCATCCATGCAACTCCAATTCCTTAATCCAAGAGTAAGCTCAGCTGTTTGGGTTGACATCCAAGCAGAGTTTTTCAAATTACTGCCCCACATTAAAAGAAAAGCCTTATGAACCATTCATCCAATCCTTTTGTAATCCTGGAAGTAAACCCAATTTTCTCTTTGATAAAGAATCAAAAAAATACCTGTAAATGGTCAAATGAGCCTTGATATTATGTAACTAGTGATACTGTACTTAACTCATTCAGCCTTTACAAGACAAATGTTTTGTTCAATTAGGGTACAAATGCCAAAGTATCCTTTCCAAATCTCTTTTTGGAGAGGGTATCTTGCTTAAGCAGATAATTTTTTTTTTTTTCATCACACAGAATCAAGTATAAGGCTTTAATATATTTATTTTGTCTCATAACAACATTTATTTTGTCTCATTGCCACCTTATACTGGTCACAACAGCTACTGCAGAAAATGATTCCCTGTTTGCTGGCACCATGGGATACCATCATTACTGGCAAGATTGAGAACCCCATCAATGACAATTCGGGACTTAGTCCAATTGTGGTATCCAAGCGCAATGTAAGTAGATTTTTGGCGGCTATACTTGTGGATATCTTTCGATCTTTTTCATGTCCACTGGTTCTTATCTGTATGAAAATTCAATGCAATAAAGGCTTCAGCTCAATTGAATTCAACTGCAGAAATCATTGAAAAGTACGATTTATAAAGTGATTTTTAGCAATCCCTTTGACTACCTCAGGTGGAGAAATACACCTGCCTGTGTCAGAGGCACTGTCCTTTATCATGGAGGACATCTAGTCTACTTCAAGTTAACGAGGCTTAATTCCATTTCCATGGGCAATTGGCAAGAATAAATTAGCCACTTTATTGAGAACTTTCTGCAATAAGACTCTTTATGATTGGAACCCATACCGAGAATTTCTATGGAGGCAGACATAAATCTATCAGGATCATTTTTGAAGCTTATTTGCTTAACATTACATCACAACCTCTGGCTAAATTCCTTACACTTGTAGACTTCCTGTCATAAACTATTTTTCCTCCAATGTACTTTTACAAAATCACTTAATTCTATGTACAAGGTATTTAACTAAAACTGAAGGCAGATACTCTTGCAAATATCCCAAATGCTGGGAACTCACAAGTTTGTCATCTGTTGTACTTAAACTATCAAGTTAAACATTCTAGAATATTCCATTCCAGATGATGCTCACAATCAAGACTCCCTCAGCCCTACCTCCTGCTTTAGAAGAGCTTAAAAAAGAGCGAATGACTTCCAAATAAATTAGAAAAACATTGGCAGCAATATGGATCGCATCAAAATGAGTCCACTGCATGTAATTTAGAGCAAGCAAATGAAACCATGTCAACCATATGTTAATAGCCTGCTAGTCTCTGCACCTGAGAAAATTTTCCACATCAGCCTCTCTCATTTAGCAAGTTTAAAGCCAAAGCAAATATAGGGACTTGGCCTGGTGAAATTCAGAAATGACAATTTTGCTGCGAGGTCTCCTAACTAGGCATGCCTGGTGTACTCTGAAGCAACGAGAATATCCATCTACATTCACCACAGGGGAATCTCTGAGCTTATGTTCGCCTCACCAAGCGAGGTTTCAACTTTCCAGATGAATAAATTGGGTTGCAGATCACTATATTCATCCATATGGAAATAACATAAGTAGAATGCAAGCTTCTAATTTAAAAAAGTGTTTAGTGCTTTTCAAGGATAATAGAATATTATGGAATGTTGACAATTGAGTAAACAAAAGCACAGGCGATAATAGTAAATGTAAACCAGGCATTTCAAACTTCAGTCGAATTAAATGTCGTAGGGCTCTTGAAATCCGCTGAAACAATAGGCAGACGCTTGGGGAATAAGTGAAAAACAAGGGAGCTAGAGATAAGTAGGCTTAGGAGATATTCTGCAGGACCCAAATGTCTTCGTTTCCTAAAGTCAGAACTCCAAAGAAAACAGAAAATGTGACAGAGTGAGCATGCCTGCCTGATGAAATTACAGAGGCCACTTAGTCAGCTGGAAGGCGATGAACCGGAGCGGGGAAGCAGCCAGAAATCATGTGCTGACCTCACTGTCACGCAGAACCCACCAAGACACGTCTGCAGAGCGCAGGCCACAGCTACGCAGCTGATTCAAGAAACCACTTCATATTTAATTCTCGGCTTAGAAATTAGGAATTTATCAAAAGTCATTTTCTGGCAGGAATGAAAGTGACAGTCTCCTGAGACGTTCCCGTAATAACCTGTGCCCCTTTGTCATCATTTTGCCGTAGCAGCCTCAGAAGCATTTAAACACCAGCATGTATGCAACACTTTCTATAAGAGTATGGGCACAATCGCTAGGCATGCGTGCACACTCCTTCAATCATTCTTCCCATTAGATTCTAGTATCAAAGGGAAGTCTGGGCTTGGGTATTGACCAAGAAGATTCACGCCCCGGGAATGTCAAAACCAGGGCTGAGGCATCTGGCCGGGATGACCAGGAGTCTGAAGATTATGTGGACTTGTGAGGCTCTGCCAGGAAATCGGGTGCATGTCAACCACCCAATAGGAGGTGTTCGTCACTATAGGTGACCCAGGCCGGGGGGCACCTGTGCGGGGTGGCGGGGGAGGTCCCAGTGGTGGGTGAAGTACAGTGTCGAGGACTTCAAGAGCTGGGAAATGAGGCGTGTGACAGGGAGAGAGCTGCAGGCCAGGATTCCGGTTCGGGAAGGAAGCAGGGCACGTAGAGGAGGCCGCAGCTCTGGCAAAGCGGAGCCGGCAGGTGCCTTCGGTTCTCTAACTGGGAGTCAGCACCTTCCAGAACAGAAGAGACGACGTGGCAGGGAGCTCACTAAGACTGGGATACTCTGGTGGGGAGAATGACCGTCAACATGTTCCTACTTCTTTTTAAGAAATCGGTAGAAATAACCAGAGCATGCTGATGCAACAAGCTCCTTAATTTCCAAATAACTTGGGGCAATAATTATAATCCACATCAGCAATTCATAGAAAAGAGCAAAAAATATAATTCTCACTTAAAACTTAGAATCATTTGAATGAAACCAATTCATTAAGGAGGAAACTTTCACTATCTCTATTACCTTAATTTCAGAAGAGATTTGTAATCACACATACAATACTATTTGTTTTAAACTAGAGCTATTGACTTTAAATACCAGACTGTGATTGATTTAATAAAGTGAAGGGGGGAAAAAAAAATCTCGATCTTCATTACCAGTTTCCTTCACTCTATAAAAGGAAAGCCACCATCTCATTACAAACTTTGCATTTATTGGAAAGAATGTGGCTCGTGGCTAGTTATCACTGGCATTAGACAGCATCGTTTGTATTGTCTCAAAGGAAAAACCCAGGGCATTACCTCTGAAATTCAATTCACTGAAATAATTGCTGCATTTGCAAATTTACCAGGCTGCTCAATAAAGTTAGTAGAGTCTGGCAGTAAACAAACATATATTCAGATGTCATTGGGGTTAATAAGAAAATTTTCAGTTTACATGGGAAATGAAACAAATGATCAGATTGTGCTGTTCAGGCAGATAACCCAGCGAAGCCACAAGTGGGTCAGAACAACCTTTCTCATGTGTTATATAAATGCTATGAAAGCAGAGAGAGAATATTCATAGGATGTTAAATTGTTTGCATGTTTTTTAATGAGTCACAGTTAATTAATACGTACGAAGATACCAGCCATCTGTGTCTTTTATGGGCAAGAAAAGAAATTAAACATCTTTTAGTTTAAAAAAATCCCCCCTTCTCCCCAATTTAAGATAGTTAATTCTGCTTCAAGTGGAAATACCTTTAAAATAATTGTTTCTCTTCTAATGCCGTGGTTTACAGGGGTGGGCAATGGCTCTGAAGGTATTCAGAGAAGGTCATGGGGTGGAAAATGAGAGCAGGAGGACAGAAAGGAGCGCTGGTCTCAGCCGTGCTGCTGGCCAGGAGAGTTCCCTCTGTGGACTCTGGGTGGCCAGCATGGGCCCCCCGCTCTCACGCCAAAGGCAGGCACAGGGATGGCGACTGAAATGAGGATTGCGGTTCAGATTCCTTCTCTTAGTCTGCTAACATGCCGTCAATAGCATTTATTTAGTGACTCAACAGAGAACATTTGGCAAGGCCTAATTCCTAATTTTTTCTAGGAAGAACATGAGGAAAAAAATGTATCTCAGTAAAAAAAATTCACCGTAATTAAATCTCATTATAAGCTCATCAGAAAGTAAAATGGAAAAATACTTTATTATTTTTAAAATTAAAAGTGTCATGAAGAGGGGATCAATGGGGAAAAGAGGGGACATCTGTAATACTTTCAACAATAAAGATAAAATTTTTAAAAATGTTCACGAAGGAGTAGTTTTTAATGATTATGTCTAATGTACTTTGCGGTTCAATGCTATCATTCTGTTGATGATCTTGCATATTATTAATGTTGATATTTTTAATATCAACAGTAGATATCCCAGCCAGGTCCTGGGATCTTTACACTTTTGAAATCTCACTTATAGAATATAAGATTGAATAACTACTAGCAAATAATGTTTGAGCCAAAGGAAACATTATAATTGTTGTTATGTTTACTGGCCCAAACAAAGAAAACCAAAAATAATTGGATTATGTATAAACCGGAATATCACAGATCCACTGCAAAATGAAAAGGCCCTGCCAGGGTAGTGAAAGAACTACAGCTCTTTAAAGCTGTTGTTCTAGATACAATTAAGTATAAAGGACTCCATATTTTAGACTTCAATTACACCTCAAAAAATCATCTCCCTAAATCATCAGCTGGAGTAAAACAGTTCTAACACAGTCTGGGTTGACGGAATGCCCAAACACAAAGGCCGCATACTGGTAGAAACGATTGTTTATTTAATGCTAGCTCAGAATTCATCAGGAAGGGACCATTTGCTGGATCAAGGTTTTGATTTTTGAATAAGAAGCTTCTTCATAAAATGGTCGAATACCTTTCAGACCCTCCTTCCCAAGCTCCGGGAAGTCATGGCACATGATTTTTAAGCACAGCCTTTGCCCTCTGCCATTAATCCTTTCAGAGTAAGCAAGTAAGTAATCCTTCTAATCGCCGGGGCTGATATATACTATTGGTGAAACATCAGATCGTCCCCTGCCGATCGCACAAGAATAATTTCCACGGCCAGGAGAGGTGCAGGATAAACATCTCCATATAGGATGTCATGGCTGAATTAAAAGCACTGCTCTAGGAGCAGAGATGGATTATTATTTTATTGCATTCTAATCCACGGCATCATTAACTTGGCTAGCGTGTTCATATACTCAGAGCCTTCTCTCAAACTGCAGTGGTGTGCAGATAACATGCCCATTTATACTGGCTTCCTATGAGAATGAAGACAGAATAGATCTGAAAACGACTTGTAAGCATGAAATACGGTGCCTGCCATAAACTGTTGGAACTTTGGCACATTCTCCAAGTGAAGTCATTTAAACTAATCTCAACCTTTAGGCCTAGTGCTGAACATATTTATTTTCTTTGACCTCCCTCAGTGTGTAACCTCTGGCCATTTATTCCTTGCAGTTGATTTTTTGTCTTATCTAAAAGAGCTCTGTGAGATTTTATAAAATAGAATTCTTAAGTTTAAATGCATTGTATCAATAGCTCTTAGAACCACTTTTTCAAAAAATAGACATATGCTTTAGCAATAAAATTAAAACCCACTCCCGCTGCATATAGTCTTCCAGTTCATATTGTCCATCTCCCCACTGTGAAAGGTACAAAATAATGACAATGGCATGCTCTTTTGTTCCTTTTGAAATCATCATGATCACTATTACCATCACCATCACCATCAGTGTCACAACTAATACACAGAGAGCACGTCAACTGGCAGGCACTGGTACCAAGCCAGTGTGTTGTGTACACACAAATTTTATAGAGAAATTATAAAAATAAATTATATATGTTAATTAATATTTTACATATATAATTTAATTCTAACAATTCTGCAACAATGCTTCTATTTATTAACCCTATTTACTTAAAGTTATATAGATTCACCTAAACACATCGCCAGGAGCTTTCAGATGGGTTTGAGTTGTCATGACATGGACAGATTTAAATAAAACAAGGAAGTTTGCTCTCAGGGTCTCAGAGGCCACACCATTTAAGGCATATGGCAAAATTAACTTTCATGGTCTAAAATTAGGACAATAAAAAAAACGGAAAACTACGAACACACTGAGCCTCTGTATTGTGTCCTATTTTGTTGGCTGCCCAACAAAATAGTCACTAAGTTTGAATAATGTGAATTATTCTGTTATATTTCATAAAATCTAAAAATATCTTATAAATAAAAATAAAGTGTGCAAAGGGCGACTGAATGAATAAAAAACTTAGCATGTCAGGCTGAGCAAGGTCTCAGGTCCCATTCAAACAGATCATTAAGTTTTGAGAAGTTCAAAAATAAAGTCATATTTTTCCCTGAATAGCTTTTCACTCTTTTAAAGGAACTTATTGTATGAACAAGTTAATTTTCAAACTGTTAGTAGAAAATATTTCAGTCTAAAAAAGAAGAAGTTAAAATCAATCTGGATAAAAGATTTTCCATTTCTTTAATTTATGGAATTCAATAATTCCTCAAAAATCACTTATTCACAATGCTTTGTTTTTGAAAAACTGATCCATATTTGGCTCAGACAGTACTTCTCTAAGGGTGTTTAAACTTTAAAAATAGGATTCCAGAATTGAGTTATCAACTGATGGAAATTCTGCAAGAATCTGTGCATAGGACACGTGTGATCTAACAAATATAAAACTGGATGAGACAAAGCATGCAGAAAGGCCTGGCTCCGTACCAGGTCCCTGCTGGGGCGGCAGAGGGTCAAAAGCTTAGATACTTCGACCTGAGTAAGGCTGAAAGTATGTTCTTATCTTTTCTATTATTCTTTTATCCTATGAAGATAAAACATGACGGGAACAAAGAATCATAATCACAGCAAGCAATATCGGTCTTACAGTTCACAATTAATTACACATGATCACAGGCATCCTCGACAGAGGCAGGAGGAGCTGGGGTCCGAGTGCTCCTTCTGCTACTAGCAAGAAAGTTCTCAAAAATAATTCCTCTCGCTTCCCACAGAGCCAGCAAATGCAGCCCCGGGACCCGCAAGGACCCTCTCCACTATATAGTGCTATCTCTCCACGAGGAACCGAGAAAAAGTATAATTCTCCTTTGCATAAAATATTTGCAATTCAGCAATTATATGGTGGAGATCTATAAAATAAAAAGCATGACTTCAGACATTGAGGAGAACGCGGAGTTGCCAAGGCATTGTTCTGCCTTCGAGGAGCTTAAAATTTAATAGGATCTCTAACCCTAAGTACATTTTCCAAATTCTGCGGTACTAATGCAATTATTTATTTATTTAGCTACTTATTTATATTTTATTGAATGTATTGGGGTGAATTGGTTAATAAAATTACATAGGTTTGGGGTGTACAATTCTATAACACATCATCTCTGTGCTGTATTGTGTGTTCACCACCCAAGTCAAGTCTCCTTCCATCCCCATGTGTCCCTCTTTACCCTCTGCTACCTCCCCCACCTGTCTGTCTAAGAGTTGTCTTTCTGTTTCTTGATAACTTATCTTTATTGTTCAAAGTATTACATACGCCCCCACCCCCCCACTTTTCCCCCTTTGGTCCCATCCACCCTGCAAAGCCCTGTTATTCATACGCCATCAGTGTTTTAAAAATTATTTTAAAGCATTTGGTATTATAATATCAACATTTTCCTCCGTAACCCAAAACAAAGATCTTAATGAACCAACAGCAGTTTACCAGACAAATGACGGCGCACGAGGAGGGCTTTCGCAAAGGAAGTTTCCATAACCTAGAAGTAGCGACAGCCAGGTGACGCGTCCGTCCGACGGCAGCGCTAACTGACCAGGCCGCTCCACAGCTGCTCTTTCAGAAGGGAAGCGTCGAGTGTGGCAAAACGCACTTTCAGCTCAAACAGCTATAACTTGGTCATCGGATGGGGTGGGACTGATTTGAAAAATCAGTGTCCCTGAAACAACTCAGGGAGGTTTGCTATTTTCAGTGGCTGCATATATAGAATTTTGATATTGCTGCTTCCTCGGGACAGACCGGCCCCTTCCACTTACTGTCCCACCATCCACTCCGCGAGTCATCACCCAGCCAGAGCTGTTTCAGGTACTGGAGGGTCAGCAGTAAACAAACAGACAAGTTCTTGCCCTCACGCTGGTGCAGGGGACGCAGCTTAAACAAATATATATGCTGTCAAGTGCAAGGAACGACAGGGCACGATAAGGGCGCTGAGAGTCCTGGGGCAGGCGCTATTTACACGGAGAAGGCCCCTCTGTGCGGATGGCATTTGAACAGAGAGCAGACCAAAGTTCTGGGTGGATTATGAAAGTAGAGCCAACAGAATTTGCTGGTGGATAAAGGGGGCAAGGAAAAGAGAAAAGTAAAGAACGAATCCAAGGGCTGGAGCCTGAGAATCGGGTGGAATGGCGATGCCATTGACAGATGGAAGTCTGTGGGAGGGGCAGGTTCATGGTTAGGAGGGGATAGAAAGCTTGGAAAGTGAAGTCAATTTTGCACATTTCATTGTTGATATGCCTACTGAACATCCAAGTAAGAATACCCACTGAGCCATGGCATATATAAACACTGAGCCATGGCGTGTACTAGAGTTTAGTAGGATGGGCTAGCAACATGCATGAGCATGTCCATGGTATTTAATCAGGAGGGAGGAAGAAACTGCCAAAGAGGTGGAAGTAACTGCCCCAGTGCGAACGAGTTTGGAAGACAAGACAGAACTAACAATGAGATACCACTTCACGTCTACTAGGTTGGCTGTTATTTTTACAAATGGAAAATAACAAGTGTTCGGATATGGAGAAGTTGGAACCTTTGCGCGAGTGGGCATGTGAAAGGATGCAGAAGCCACTATGGAAAACAGTTTGATGCGTCCTCAGAAAGTTAACCTAGGGTTACTATGTGACCCAGCAATTCCACTTTCGGGTACATATTCTACGAAGAATTGATAACAGGGAATCAAACAGATATTTGTACACCTAGTTTATAGCAGCACCATTCACAATCACCAGAAGATGGAAACAATCCAAATGTTCATCAGCAGATGAATAAATAAATAAAATGTACTATATACATACAATGCAATATTATTTTATCATAAAAAGGAATTAAGCTCTGATGGATGCTACAACATGAATGAACCTTGAAAACATTATGCTAAGTGAAATGGCCCAGAAGTAAAAGGACGAATGCTGTGTGATTCCACTTACATGAGGTATCTCGAGTAAGCAAATTCACAGACAATAGAATAGAAGGTACCAGGAGCTAGAGGAGGGGAAAATGAAGGATCTGGGCTTAATGGTTACAGAGTTTCTATTTTGGGTGGTGAAAAAGTTCGGAAGTAGATAGTGGTAATGGTTACACATTGCGAATGTACTCAAAGCTACTGAATTAAACACTTAAAAATGGTTAACATGGTAAATATTTTGTGCATATTTTACTACAATGAAGAAATTAAAGAAAGATAGCACTGACAGAGGAGACTGGGAAGGAGCGGGTATTTATGTAGGAAGAGCAACAAGAGAGAGTGGAGGCCGAGCAAACAAAGTGTTTCATAAAGAAGGAAATTATCATAAGGGTTACAGGCTACTGGGAGGCTGGGAGGTCGAGGGCTGAGAAATACTGGTGGAAGTGGGTGGGCAGAAAATGAAAGCCTCTATTATTAACCTAATTAAAATGGTCCTTGTCCTTGGGAGTTTCATTCCCACTAACCAATGCTATCAGCACAAATCTTGGCATTATTGAGGCATGGCATGAGTTATAACTAATTGTTGCAGAGTAACAGAAAATGCAACAGAGAGAGAGAGGAGGGAGAAACAGTAAAAAATACTTAAATACTTGAGCACAGACACCATTTTTACTGGGCCTAACATTAATGCTTTTATTCACTGACTTCAAAAGTATGAAATTAATCTATTTTAAAAGAAAATAGGGGACAGGGAGCTGATTGAAACTAATCAATCAAGTTGGGAGGTGATTAATAGAAGGCAGTCTTGTATGCGCTGCAGGCGTATCTACAATGCAGGTTGAGAAGTGGTCGTTTTATAGTTCATTACAGATCTGTGTGATGTTATTTATTGTTTGCTTAAGCAATAGCAGTTGAGGCACAAGGCCAATTCCTGGGAATTAATGGCCCACTGGGAGAGTCCATTACCTCTGGACATTAACCCCAGCCAGGTCAGTTTCTCCAGGAAAGTGCCTCTGAAGAACTATTTGTTCTCCATCCCTTGTCACCACACATAAAAACAATATTTTGACTATTCCTTTAGTGTTAGGTCATGGAACCATACCAACAGTTCTACACTTTTGAAAGCAATAGTTTCTTTAAGAAAACAGAGAGGGGAAGCTATGAAGACTACATCTTGAGGGATATTCTGAGTTTATCCTACTACAGACAGCAACCCACAGAAGAGAAAGAAAAAATGAGCCAAAACCCACTTCAAATGTTTCAATGGTCCTAACTTTGAAACGGATGTTTTAAGTATTTGGGGGGTTTGAAGACTCCCAAATATCTTCGAGTGTGAAGGAGCTCACAATTCTAGTCCTTTCTCTTGGTAAGAGTACAAAGGAAAAATAAAAGGAAATGTTAATGAAAAGAATCCCCGTGATTAAAATACCCGCCGAACAATGAGGAGAAATCTGCAAGCAGCCAGAAGATGGGCCCAAGGGCTGAAATGGTCCTTAGTGGATAATGTTTATAAAACGGAAGTTCTACCTTCCCTTTACATTTTCCAAAGCAATCAATAACCAGTGTTTACTCAGGAAGGCAAAATTCTGATCAAGACTTCAGAGAACAGGAAAGCTGGACCAAACCTCAGTCATCCCCATGGCTAGGAGGGCTAATGTCACTTGCCTAAAGGGGGGCGACCTCAAACTCAAGGGTAAAATGTCAAGAAACATCATAAAATTTTTACTTTTATTAAGTCCTTACTGGATGCTTGGCATTTCATATGTATTACCCCATTTGGTTCTCCCAACTACACCCAACCATTCTATGTTTCTCTTCTTTACAAACAACAGAACCATGGTTTACAGACATAAAATGACTTGCCCAATTTGCACCATCTATGTGGTGAGTGCTCAGCGCTTAATTACTTACTGCGTAGTCATATGTTTTCAAGACAACTCTAGCTTAGACACCATTATGGGCTGAATTGTGTCCCTCTCAAATTCATTTATAGAAGCTTTAATCCCCTGTACCTCATATGTAACTATATTTGGAGACAGGGACTCTAAAGAGGTGATTAAATTACAATAAGGCCATTAGAGGGGGCCCTCAGCCAATCTGACTGGTGTACCCTTCCAAAGATGAAACTTGGACACAAAGACACCAAGAATGTGTGCTCACAGAGGAAAGACATACGAACACCTGGCAACAAAGCAGCCATATACAGGCCAAAGCCTCAGAAGATATCTTGGACTTATCAGCTTCCAGAACGGTGAGAAAATAAGTTTCTGTTGTTTAAGTCACCTAATCTGTGGTATTTTGTTATGACAGTACTAGCAAACTAATACAGACACCAAATTTCATAGTCCCAAAGTTTGCTTTTAATGTTTTTGCAGAGCTTAAGCACTTAAGGTAAGCAGGAAATATTTTTAAATACTTTGATATCCATCTAGGATAGGAGTTCTTTCCCATCTTTTCTTGAAGTTCTGAGCATCCCATTTGTCCACCTGACTTCTAAAACTTTTAGGGGTGCCTCCTGTTTCATTTGATGTACACTTACGTTTCCCCTTAGGAAGATTTTTAAATTAAATACCTTCCTAAGTTATCTGGAGTATTCCCAAATAACGTATTTGACATTTCAATGCAAATTGCAAGTGAATATTTAGCAGTAGATCCCACATCCCAGAACTCAATTACCATCTTGTGAAGGAGAAGGAAAGGAGACCTATAATGTCTGAGACTCTTTATGAAATGATTAAACTTAACTCTCTCTATACAGTGTTTTTGGTGATAACAGAGTATGTATACCCACCTTTACTGGAAAAAACTTTGAAGCCTCTAAATAAAATTGAGTTCCTTTCAATTATGTTTATCGAGCACTTAATATGTGCAAGGGGCAGTCACATGATATTTTAATGTAGCTTTTGTGACACTGGGGGCACGTGGATTAGGCAAATTTGAGTTGACCTTGGAATCATTTTAATTAGGAATAAAATATTGCATTTAAAAAATCAAGTAACATTTGCAGTAGCCACCCCATCTCTTTATCTTTCCTTTTTGGTGAACACAAGGGAAGGAGGAAGACACCAGTGATGCAGAGAGAGGGAGGACTTGGTGTGGGACCAATGTCTGGAAAGGGGGCAGCTCAGGGTTCATGTCAGACTCAGTTTTCCACTTACTATCTGGTGATGTGAAACTACATTTGGATTCAACTCTCTCAAAACAAACCAAATCAGAATGTCTCATGGAGGCCTGCCCCATGCTACCCTGGAGATACGATACTGAATAACACTGAGCCTGCCACGAAGACACTTAGAATCCAAAGGACATTGTCTCTCCACGAGTCCACTCATTTGATAGGTGCTAATCCATTCACACTGGAATTGGAAAAAATGGGGGAGGCAGAGGAAGGGAGTGAGGCACTTCACAAGCTGTGATTATCAATCAGAACCTTTATCACGTTTACCACCAGGTTAGAGCGCTGCCTCCTTGGGGAAAGGGATGGGAGTGAGCGAAAGGCCAGAGGGCAGGAAGCACAATTACAACCACAGGAAGCCTCAGCCATCCTGGGCATACCCACTGCTTATCCAGAAGAAAGTTGTCAAGAGCATCTAAACCACCAAGAGCATCCTTGAGAGAGCCAACATTGACATGTTTAGGAAAATGTTTTCCACAAGTTCACAAACAGCAGCCTTCATGCTTCCACCTACCATTTTTCACCCCTTTCAGGGGCCATAAGCACCGTTCAGAAGCCCTGATTTATCCTCAGAGCATTTACCTGATAAAAGGTCATGGAAAGAAATGGCTACTAAGAAAGACCTGCTATTTTTACATAATTTACAAATTTTAGGAAGGCCATTCTACAAGGCTATGATGACTCTTGAATGCCTAAGGGTCTATGATCCATATTTTTATACACTGTTGAATTAATTAATTTCAGAGGCAATCCCTAATAAACTGCTAGCATCGTTCCCTTGGGTTAGGCTGCACACTAGCTCCTAAGGCTAGGGTACCTCCTCCCAGCCCATTAAGCTGTCTGAGGTCTAAAATTTATTTCTCAAAAGATGTTTATTTCTCAAAATATATTGTAAAATAAACATTCAAAGGCCTATAATAATTATTTAAAAATTAAAAGCAAATCATCTTAGAAGCGACATTCACAGTTTCTTAACTTCTACAGTTTATTCCATTTGGATCTACTCCATTCGTAAAAGCAATGAACAAAAGAAGAAACCCCTCAATGTACTCAATAAATTGGATTTTTTAAAAATCTTTATGGCAGCCCTGTTTCATATCAGATTTAGGATTAACAGTGCCAAAGAATGGTGCAAACAATCATCTCAGTTCTATGGTTAACCCAATTAGTTAGTGGCTGGAGACTCGGGTTTCCTGAGTCAGCACTCTCACCATTGAAATCATGTTGCTACTCTATTAGTGTAGACTTAGGCAGAAATTGACCCTCTGAGTAGCTCTGTGATGAAGATCCTTAATCTCTTTCCCTATGTGGGAAAGCAGATCCTCCTTTACTGCACAGACCTCAATCTAAACTGAGACTAGATCTTAAAAATAAAATAGAATTAAAGTACAGTCAATACTAATGGAAGGCAGTGGGAACTGAGATAACCTCAAAAGGCAGCTAATCCAAAATGTGTTTAGCTTTGGCTAAATGGAGATTTAAAATGGATAAACTGGGAGCTGATGTGATCTTAATCCCCAGCCACATACCCCAGCATTTCTATTTCAATCTCAAAATCATCCCTTGGTTCCAACTAAGAAACTAAAATCCAGTAAGCATCGAGCCTATTCTCAAGGAGTGTGTCATTCTAGAGCTAAAATGAAGGATGCTGACCAAAGACACCAGCTGTCACTTACTGTAAGGGTTTCCGGCCCTCGCATGTTCAGGACTCACCCACAATCTATGCCCTTTCAAAGTCTTAGTACAATTTACTCTTTTGTGACAATTTAAGTAGACTAAAGGCAGAGGAAGTGTAATTTTCACTTCCAAATAGTGAGACAGACCAAGAAAACAGACAAATTATTGGCTAATGGCAGAATTGGATCCTAATGTCTAGCGAAATGTGATAAACCCATTCTAACTCCATAACCTCCTTAGACAGAAAATACAGGGCTAAGCATGGCAAACAGAAACCTTGCAGTGCTAAGTGAAAGCCTGTTAATAGGCCAAACTGTGTAAACATTATCGTTTAGACCTCGGGAATGCATTACTTGCATAAACCTTAGAAGGTTATGATAGTGCTTTCTTACAAAGGAAAATAAATATGCACTAGTCATTATAATTTATTAGTTTTGTTTTCTCTTCTGAAAGTAAGGCAGCAGAGGACGGTGACATTATACCTGATTCCATTATCACTGAATAATAAAGCTACTTCACGTGTGTGTTTGGGAAAGGAGGAGAAGAGAAACCGAGCACTGGGAAACACGTAACTGAATGAGATGCCTTATAAAAGCTTCAGTTCTATACAGTTATGTCTAAACTCAAGAAGGAAGATGAGAATCATCTAGGAAATTAATGATATGTAAGTGAAATAATAAAATTTCATTCTATACAAGTGGCCTGGAAGCACTTGATCCACTGTGCCCCTGGCTTTTTTTGATTAATGTGCAATAACAGCCAAGACTTACAAAGGGCCAGACATAGGCTCCGTGTTTTGTGTGTCTCAATTCATGTCATCCTCCCAAGGACTCAGTGAGGCAGATAGTACCATTATAACCACTACACAAGGGTGAGTGGGGGGGGGGGGGTTAGTGGCAAGTGATTTGAGTCACCAAATAATTGGCATGTACACATTTTGTTTTAAGCCAATGAGTACCTGCAGATGGGAATGCTTAGTTAAAGCACAGTGGTTAAGAACCCAAACTCTGTTGTCAGAGCTCAAATCAAACACTAGCCTTGACCATGACCATTGACCAGGTTTCACCATAAGCAATTGATTTCATTTCTCTGAGTTCCATTTTCTATTTTGGTAAAATGGGGATATAACACCAACTTTGCAGGGCTAATGAGGTGATAACTGAGGTAATACAGTAAAATTATTTAGCACAGTGCTTGGCACACAGCAAGAGTTTGGTCGTCATTGCTACTGTTGTTATAATCACTACTCTTCTTTGAACATCAATCAATGTTGAATACAGGTATTGGTATACACAGCTGATGTACACCATCAGTAAAAATGGCATTATATTTAAAAATTTGTTTCCATAAATAACAAAAATTTACTTCTTAATTTAATGCTAAATTGTTAATTTCATCAGTTTTATGTGCACATAGCTAAAACCAAGCAATGCTAAATCTAAATGGCTTATTACAAAAAGAACTTTCTCTTATTCTGCTCATCTTCTTCTGCCAGTTCTCAATGTTTTAGCTGTTCCTATGCCATTTATCTCCATTTCTGAAAATAAATATGCCTATATTTCTATTTTTAATTTATCAGTTTTAGGTAGTGAATGCTATGTATGCCACCCAGGTTCCCCCTTTAGGACTGAAGCATTCATTCCCCCAGCTGCTGGGAATATTGATGACTGAGGGACTGCCCTCAGTTGTAACAAATCACCTGACCCAAGGTCTCGGCCCCTCCCGTCTTAGCTCGATCTGCTATAACAAAATACCATCAACTTTGTGGCTTATGCAACAGACATTTATTTTTTCACAGTCCAAGATCAAAGTACCAGCAGATTTGTTTTTTGGTGAGAGCTCCCTTCCTGGTTTGCAGATGGCTACCTTCTTACTGTATCCTTGTATGATAAAAGGAGAGAGCTCTCATGCTTCTTCCTTTTTTCTATAAGAGCATTCAATCCCTTCTTTTCCTCATCTAAACTTCATTATCTTCCAATGGTCCTGCCTCCAAATACCATTGCATTGGGATTAGGGCTTTAACATGTGAATTTTCATGGGACACAAACACTGAAGCATAGCAGTGCCTGGCAGCTTCCGTCCTCCAATGATGGGTGGATTCTGAGAGTTTAATGGCCAGCCTCCTTGAATGAAGGCAGTGTCACTCTGAGGGGTCCATCTCAGTTCCAGAGCAAGATCTTTATTGTGACTACATCACCATCACAATTCAACTCCTTCCTCTGGTCAATCCTGTTTCCTTCAGTTCTCTGTAAGTGTTGATCCCAAGGACACTTCTCAGTAACCTTCCTGCTCAGAGTATGTTTTCTGGGAAACCTAAGACATGGCAGACTTTTTGACAGGGTAGTGAATTTAACACATGCACCCACTTCCCTTCCTCTAATCCTCTCAAGATCTTTATATCCCAACTTTTGGTTAAATCAATAGTCATTATTTATATCACAATGACAATGAAATACCATTCACTGCTGAGCCAAAAAGCATCCTATGATTACCACTCCTTTCTAATATAAATTTTGTTTTGTCCTAGAATTAATAATGATACTGTTTGTATATCTGCTTAGTTTCTATAGACTTTTCTTACTTTCTCCCAATATGTCTTTGATTTGCCAAGTGCCTCTCAATACATTTTGCAAATCTTATATGTAATAAATACTCTAGCAGCTCTTAAATACTGAGAGCTGCTACTTTGGTTCTTAAATACTCTTCCCCTGCAGCCTTCTACCTTCCTGCTCCAATATGTAATTATTTCTCTCTTTAGATGTCATCCTGACAATTCCTTTTAACATTCTTCTATTTCACATATCCCGCATAGTATTTATCTGTTTTGGTTTATTTCTTTGTTTTGCTGAAGCCTATTCTCTAGTAGCTTCCTCTAAGAAAACATGCAGGGAAGTACATTTTGGGAGAACATCCATATCTGTTACTCTTCACTCACATGCTATTGATAGTTTGGTTGGGCATAAAATTCTTGGTTGGAAATTAATGTTCAAGTGTTCTCTTATTCAGTGTTGTTTAGTGAAAAGTCCAAAGCCACTACAATCCTCTCACCTTTGGATATAAATAAATTTTTCTCAAAACTTAAGAAAATTATTTTTTATTCCTGGCGCTCTGAGATGTTGTGATGATGTGTTTTAAATTAGCCTTTTTTAATTCATTAGGCTGGGTGCCTGGTGGACTTGTTTAATCTGGGTTGTTGTATTCTTTTGTTTTAAAATTTTTTTCTTTATTTGATAGTTTTCTCTAAACTGTTTCCTTCAACTTCTCAGGAATTCTTTACAGTAGGGATAATGGACTGCTTAGATTGATCTTACTATTTTATTTTTTATTTCTGATCTCTTTGTCATTTTTTCTCACTTTATTAAAGAATTCATTCATTTTCTTATGTTCCAGCTGTTTTATCCTTTTATTTCTTTTGCTACATACTTTTAACTTTCAAACACCTTCTTGGTCTCTTTCTTTTTCAGAGTTTCCTGTTCTTATCTCATGGACATAGCCCTCAAATATCTGCGGATGTTAGTTTTCCCCTTAAGTTCTCTTCTGCTCCCTGCAAAATTCTGTTTCCCCCCGGATTTTACTTGTCTTTCTCTCATTTTTGAGGCATTTGTAAAATACTGGGTGATCCTTGATTTTACAACAATATTTACAACTGAAGCTCTCCTTTATCCTTGGGGCTCACTTCAGCCTTCAACTCTTGTATGTGAGCCTTCCTACCAAGGCTGCTCTTGTGGGCCCTCAGGCTTTGGATGTATGTACCTGGTATCTTTCAGTGGGGTTCCAAGAAGCATGATGACTGATTTCTTGATGATATTGTCCTCTGCAGGTTAGGTGGGAATTTCTTCTGCTCCAATAAGTTAATTACCATCTGCCTTCTTGCTTCAGCAATGTTTGATAAAATATGTTTTCACTGTTGCTTTCTCTGTTCTCTTTGTCCTTGTGAATTAAAATTGTTGTGGCTCTCCTATTGTACTTAAACTGGGTTTGGAGAGAGGGGAAAATGCATTTGTGGGCATACTGTCATTTTTAAGCAGAAGCCCTATAATATGTTTTATTTCTAAATATGCATTTATTTCACATGTCTGATGATGAGGGCTAGTTTTTAACACAACAATTTATCTACTCCATGAGAGTCTTCTTTCATGAAACTTTGAGAAAATGGTTCACTACAGGTGCAAAGTCAATGAAGGAGTTTGCACTTTAAAGACAGAAGAAAAGAAAAAATATATATAAGTTTTCAAAGGAACAAAGTCATAGCTTTATTATAAAACACAATACAATTTTTAAAAATGTGTCCTTAAATGCCTCTCTTTCCAGAGCCATTTAGTAGAGTAAAATATGTAGGCAAGAATATACATTGTCCATTTTGCACAAGCAGTTAAGTTTAGACAAGGAATTTTGAATCTATTGTTTCTATCATGCAATTCTCTCCGGAGACATACAGATTCTAAATCAGAAATGGTATCATTCTGTGTAAGGTTCGTGACAGCAATTAGAAAGATGACTTCAAAGCATTATGCATCCAAAGAGAAGGCAAAAGTCCAATCTTGACATCAAAGGCAATCAGCAAATAATTGAATGGACGTTGGTATGTGATTAAATTGTATCATGTTTAAGATGTACAAACAGAAAATAAGAAATTAGGCTATGTGATAAAACACAGCCTTTCTTTTAAATTTCTGCTGAAAATAGTTGTTTTTTTATTTTATATATAAGAAGAATGAATGAGAGGAAATTCAGATTAAGGGACTGAAGAATATGGAATGTGTGGGGGACATTTAAGTCATTTCTCATAGAGTTACTACACTGCCAGACGTAATGACTTCTATAAATTATTGAAACTCCCAGCCTTGCAGTAATGATTTGGTAATAAGTCCAAATGCATTGGGGCATAAGAGAACATCAAAACATTACACTGAGTGTTAAATGTTATCGTCTGGTCCAGAAATCATTTCAGTAAATAACATCTGGTGAAAATAATTATCCTGCATTTAAGTTGCAAAATGATGAGATATTTTGGAGAAGAGTAAATGCAAACTCTGTATTTCTTTATTATAGGAATTCAAGAATAATCTTAAAAGTAAAAGTGGAATGGTACTACATGTGCTGTGATTAAGGGCAGATCCATCTCTGGCTTCTGGCTTGTCAGGTTTATGTCTTCATTTCATTATGCTGGTATGAAGCCTGATCTGAGAGCTCAGATAATATGTATATTATGGAACTTGGGATATTTTCAATCAGAAATTTGCAGTGAACATACCTGAGTTATTGATGACATATGCTCCTAGTGTACACTGTATAACAGAATCACATTCTCTCACACTTAAGCAATCTGCCTAGTTGGGTCTTAAGGGCCTTCTTTTGGATAAAAACAGTCAAATAAATATCTCTCAAAAACAAAAGGAAGTAGTGTGTGTGTGTGTCTGTGTGTGTGTACCCAGGTATATGTGTGTGTGTGTACCCTGGTGTGTGTATGTGTGTATGTGTGCATGTGCACGTGTGTGTGCGCGCATGGGTGCTCCAGTGTGTGCCAAGAACTAGGGTGAGGCAAGTGAAATGCTCATTTCAAGTGAAACTCTAAATGCATGCCCCAAATCTCAGTAATTATAATAAAAAATATTTTAATGTAATATTTTGAAAATCAATATTAATGAAAAAAAATCTACATGGTACAAGAAGGTAGTGAGTCCCAGATGGGATCTTGTAACAGAAAAAGGACATTAGGTAAGAACTTAAGAAATGTGAATAAAGTATGGACTTTAGCTAATAGAAAGTATCCATAGTGAACAAAATGTCAACATTTTAAATATGAACTACCTGTATCACAGATTTTCATTTTGTTTCAAATTGCAGTATAGCTTGGCACAGCACTGTTGTGTGCTCACGTATTTATTTATTAAGACTTTTATATATTTTTGTATGTTCAAAAACAAACAAAAAGGTAGTCAGACGATGACTAATGTCTGGATGATATAAAAGTTATTAAGTCCTACCAATGAATACTATTACTTATTAAATAGTTTGTAAACTTCTCAGTTACAGGCCAAACTCCTTGATCACAAGAACTACATTGTACTGTACCCATCATATTACCTAAAGTTGTTTAATGAAAACTATCTACAGAGATTTTAAATGTATTTTACATTTTTCTGCAGGTAAGATAAGTATTATTTTTATACTTTATTTGGATTCAAAGTAGTTTATTTGTCAAATCACCTCCTTCCATTCTCCAAACAGAAAGGTAAATGTATCTCTGCCTATTTAAAAACAAACAAACTAAACAAAAACTTTTGCCCACTAATTCTGATTGATTAGAGGTCAATAGAAAGGTACAAAAATTTTGAAGGATGTAAATCAATGCAGATGTTTAAATAAAGCAAACACAGGAGTTTAGGCAAAGCCAAACATTCAAGAATCATGCTATCCTGTCCCATTTACCTACATGTAAATAGTGAAAACAATTCAAGTTCAACTTCGATGAACTCCCCTCTTCACGTGTGTTCCCATCTGCAATTCAGCACAGAGCCCTGAAAGAAACTGTACCGAGTCACTTACTGGAAGAAGCTTAGAGGCAGAGATGATGGCCCTGCCTGCGGTCGGCTTCCTGAGTTTGCTCACTCCTTTCATGATTTGTTTCTTTTAAATTTTACCACATTACCAAATATGATGTCTTTCTCCAAAACAGTCAAATCATAACCAAGCAAATCCTATAAGCTTTTGGATTGCTGTCTCAGTTTTAGTTATGGTCTGCTTTCATGTAAAGCTATTACTCAGAGACACCCGCATTTATACCTTGACTGTCCATTGCTACAAGACAGATGGTGGTGGAAGAGAGACCTGTCATTTAAATGAGTCATCATTTTCATCAATATGCTCATTGGTTAACAAGCAAAGCTAAGCTACATCTGAGTCATGACTTGCTGGCCCAGAATGTGAAAAATGACCCATTAATCTATGTAGCTACACACCTAGTTCCTTTTACTAATTCTGTATGTTTACCCGGAAAGCTGAACTGTGTCGTTTGTAATTGAGCCATGCAGAGAGATTAGATACAGGCCTGTTTGGTTTTCCTCCAATTTTAAGCTATGTTTGACCCGGCACATTCATAGGGAAGAGAAGAGAAATAGACATTTCCATGAAGCTGTACGCCATTCAAGAACAAGAATGCTTTGAGAATCCACATATTCTGCATAGTATTAAAAAAATGAAATTGCATTTGTTTGTTCTTCCAAATTCCATTTGCGCTTTGGTCCTAAACAAAGATTACACTGAGGCCTTAGAAATAACCCATATAGAATATACTGATTACGTCATTTTGAAAATATACTGCCAAATGTTGATTTCCCTTCATTGACTAATTCCCCCACTACTCCTGCCTTGGGAGCCTAGAGTTTGAGAAGCTGTTTATTCTGAGAGTTGGCAGTTTGCATCTTTGGTTCAAAAACAAACAAAAAAAACCACATACACACATACACGCACATCTTGCCAACAAAGACAACAGCTTCTTCTTTTGATATATTAACGCTATCAGACCATCGTCAAAACCAAACAAGAGTTACCGGCCAAAAGAAGTAGGTCCTGGCCAGTGCTGAGACACAGCTGCAATTCACTTGGCCGGGCTAGGCCCCATCTGTAAGAGTTGGATGCTTGGTGACACTGGCCAGTCTGAAGCCTATTTAAAGAAGCCCGAGAAAGCTAGGCAGACAGATGGTAAAGCAATATAATAATAAAGAAAATCCAGCCTGTGTGGAAGCTGCCTTCCAAGGGGATATTGAAAATACCAAATAACACTCGATCATGGGGCATCCATCACTCGCAGGCATGCGAACATTTGTACCCAACCAGAAAATATCGGTCAGGGTGGCCGTAAATCTCACCATGTGTAAACTGAACACCACCTTCAGCTAATGTGAGAATTAGCTATACACACGGCCTGCAGTCGTTATTAAGTGATTCCAATTCCGACACCTTAGCCCACCCCCTTGCCTCCCTTGAGATTTTTGTTGTTGTTTGTTTTATTTTGTTTTGTTTAGACTTAGCTAAAGTGGAACTAAAAGTATTAGAAATAATGGGTTAAATCAAATGCAGATCAAACACCAGTATGGCCCTCTGAGTACCCCAGGGGGATGAGAGAAATACTCAAGGAACTGAAGGACAGGGATGCAACGAGTGAGGGCCACCACTTTAGGGGGTTAGATAAAACCCTAACTGCCACTGGGTTTGGACTGGGGGGATGTCACGACTCCATTTACACTTTAAGGCTAACCTTCTACATGGCGAGTAGAGAATGGACTGGAGGAGACTTTAGAAAGGGAATGGTAGGAAAACAAATCAGGTTGCATTTTACAGCAAAATGAATAGTCCAGTTTGGGCTGAATTCTCAAGACATTTCCAATATAGCTAATAGGATGGAGGGACAGGAAGGGCACCAGCCTTGGTTCCTGGCTCTTTCTGGCATGTCTCATTTCTTTATTTTTTAAAATTTTTATTATTATTTTTAATCTTCACCCGAGGGTATCTTTTCCATTGCTTTTCAGAGAGAGTAGAAGAGAGGGAGGGAGCGACAGAGAGAGCGAAAGAAAGAGAGAGAAATATCAGTGTGAGAGAGACACCAATTGGTTGCCTCCCGCACACACCCCGACCAGGGCCAGGGGCTGGGCCTGCAGCCGAGATACATGCCCTTGATCGGAATCAAACCCGAGACCCTTGAATCCAAGGGCCGACGCTCTAACCACTGAGCAAAACAGGCTAGGGCCTCACTTCTTTATGAAGTTGCTTTTTGTGCCTTGAATCTCAGTGCCATTATGATTTATGACTGCATGAACTTTTTTAAATTAAGATTTGTTTGATTGTCTGTTTCTATTAAGGTGACCATAATAGCAATTCCCCTTTTTCCAAACAAATGTTTTGCAGAGCACTGCAATTCAGCATCTGTGTGTGGATCATGACAGTGATTAATTTCTGTCGCTAAATTCTTTATTTTGTATAACTAATTTAAGATAGCTGCCACTTTTTAATAACTAAAGGATATAAATCCAGTATGGTATTTCTCTTAGGTAATTGATACAACATCTTCATATTAGTGACTATAAATTATGGCTCTGTTACCCCATCCTGTCACCCAGCAAAGCTGCTCAGAGTATGTACATCCAGTCTGCTACTGTGCGGTGGTGCATACAATTTCTCCTCAACTGAACGAGTCACAGAGCCAAACGCTGTCTAAACCAACAATTTAGTTAGAGCTTCATTCAGTCAAATGAGACACGCACTGGTCTTGCAATGTTGCTTGGTTATTTTTTTAGAAAGCTTAGCATTAACCAAGTTAAAGCAGGTCTGGGGTGTCAAAGGGGGAGACTATTTACCTATTTTATTTTACAAAAAAATTGAGTTTCCAAAACTTTTCTACCAGTAAATAGGAGAACAAAATTTTTCAAATTTTCTGAGGACTAAAGAATGTCCAACCCTGACGACTCATTTCTTCTAAGTGGAGGCAATTCTTCTCATTGCGCTCAAATACCACTTCCCCAAAGATACTTCCACAGACATCAATGACTCTTAAACAGAATATCTTGCTATGACACAAACAACAGCAGAAAAATGAAGCACCAGAACTGCTGCCAAATGTATAAATGGGTTTTGGATTACACCAGATTGGCTTCTATGTTTAATTCTGTCCCTTAACCAAATAGTGGGGCGGGGGTTCTAACCAGTCTCAAAATGGCATCCAAACCACTGAGAGAGAATGGGGACATCTGTGAGTATTTATATCCATAAAAATATGTCAGTAAATTCTTACACCAAGGAATCCCAGCTGCAAATGAAAGAGGGTCCCTGACATGATGCTATCAGCCCCTCTCAGCCATCGGCAACAAGGACACCCCTATAGTAGCACCCGGAATACTTCTATACAACTGTAATTGATTACATTTAACTTGACACGATTTGTAGATAAATGATGACTACATGTTTATGCAAAGTGTCCCCATAAAGAAATGAGACTAATTTTCTTCTTGAATAGCTTGTGAAAATAGAAGAGCAATCACACTGCAGCAAGAATATATGGCAACATGTTTCCACGAGCAGCAGCAGCGATGCCAAGTTCAGCCAGTCAACTGTCAGGCACCAACAGCTGCAGTGAATACCGCTTTGTGTCGGGACGAAAACGGGTGATCACTTAAAGCAAAAATTCAACGCGGAGTCCTGTGTGATGAATCTTCAGCATGTCCCCTTGACATGCTAAAATAAGCTTCTTGGAATGAAAGAGCGGGGAGAGTCACCATTTCAGCGCCAACAAGCTTTTTTAAAAACTTGGGAAAGATGTTTATATTGCTACACAAAAGTCTACACTGTTAGTTTCTAAAATTCATTCATAAAAATGTCTAAGATTGTGTTCATTTAATTAAGATATAAATAGTGGCTAATGGCCTATTTTTAAACAAAGAAGAAATAACTATAAAATAGTAGGACCGAAAAGGACATTTGTGTTTATTCAGTCTAGCCTCCTCTTTTTACAGATGAGAAAACTAGAGATTAAATGCAAATGACTCCTAAGTGGTAGAATTAAAACTAATGTAACTTGTTTTAAAAGTGGCTACGTTATGGAAAAAGTTTCCAGAAAAATTATATAGTTTGGGTAACAAAAAAAAAATTAAGATCAGTCATTTTCATCTTCAAAGAAAGTAGATTAAAATCCACGCTATAAAAATTTAAAATATTTAAAAATATAACCTAGATATAAAATCTTCAGTCATTACTGGAAAACTCCAACATCCCCAAAGTCCAAAAAGAACATGTATCAAAATTATAATTGAACACCAAGATTCTATTCTCGGTATCTGGAGTAATAAATTCTGAGTTCTGCATATGCTGCATATTGTAGCACACGGACCAGATTAGTTCTTTAAAAAAAAAAATGTTTTGCCAGGCCGGGTGGGGCTCAGTGGTTGAGCGTCGACCCAGGATCCAGGCAATCGGGGTTCGATTCCCGGTCAGGGCACATGCCCGGGGGCCTGCAGGAGGCAGCTGATCAATGACTCTCTCATCATCGATGTTTCTATCTCTCAATCCCTCTCCTTTCCTCTCTCTGAAATCAATAAAGATATATTTTAAAAAAATGTTTTGATTGATTTTAGATAGAGAGGAAGGAAGAGAGAGAGAGAGACAAAGAGAAAAACATCGATTGGCTGCCTCCTGCGTGCCTCCTACTGGGGATCAGGCTTGAAACCCAGGCACGTTTCGATGCACGGGACAACACTCAACCAACTGAGCCGCACCGCAGGGCCCAAATCAGTTTCAGTATGGCAAAGTGTTAAAAACTACCTCACCATTTAAGGAATTCTATATCACACAAAACCATTGGCTAACACCAGTGATTATCTTCTTAATTACAGTAATTCTTTGGCTCAAAACACTTTTTGTTTTATCCAAACTAGCTGTTAGCCTCTGATTACTGATCTTATTTACCATACTTGACTCCAAATGGTGTTTGGTTATTTCTAAAATTCTGGCAAATGACATATATTATCGTTAATTAAGAATGCTCAAAAATTTGACATAGATTCCAAAACTGTCTTGAGAAATGCTCCCAATTATTAGTGAATTTGTATTATCTGCTCAGGGAGACTACTTTGAAATGGGAAGCATTCATTGGGAAAGGTAGAAAAAAATGTTGGTTTTAGAACTAAGTCAATAATATAATTTACACTTTATAGTTAATATCTTTATTTATATTAGCCACACTTCTACAGTTTTATTATGAACTCTGAAGTACTGTATTTCCTTTTATAGCTCCCTACGGTCCCCGGGAAAATGTGGTGCTCTGTATACCACCTGCATTCAGTGAGGGTTATTAACACAATGATCTTAAACTAATCTAGGTTAAGTTTTATCCTCAAAGCCTGGAACTACATGTAATTGATATGAGGAGTGGGAAGGCCAGGGCTTAAATACCACTGACCCCACGATGGAGGGGGGACGGCAGTACTGAATTGCAGAGTTAGAAGATATGGTTTAACTTTCATGCCTTAACAAAAATTCATTCTGACTTGGAGAAGCAATTTTCTGCATTTCTGTACTTTCACCATATATATATATAAGTGATCTTTAGCATAAAAGCATATATATATATGTTTTTATGCTAAAGATCACTTTTGCATTCCTTAGTCATACTCTTGAATATCCAGGGTACTGTACTAATGAGAATAAAGCAGTATAACTAGATAGAGGTGTGTGTGTGTGCATGGTGATTTCCCATTCGATGAATGAAGTGATACACATAGTGACAGGTCCAGATAAAATCCTCTACTCCCGACAGGGTCCGCCTTCCAGTGAATTCCACACTTCCCCGTGTGTGCACATTTAAATCATGCTGCAGCAAAGGAAAGAAGCATTGACTTTCTGAATGTCAGAATCAACACTGATAACAGTGTTAATGTTTAAGTAAGTGCATTGACTCTTACGTTTCTTTTCCAAAGTAAATCGGTCATACTCCCTGTAAAATCAAATGAAACAAGCATCACATTCTAATTCTGTTATATTCTGACAGTTTACTGCTATAGGGCAGTAAGGCAAAAGTAAATGCACTAACCCACAAATTGCTTCCAATTGTCTGAGAACTCCTTAAGTACACAGTAAGTAGCTCTAAAAGCTGAAATCTGGATTCCAAACAAATTCCACCGTGATTCAAATTGCCTCTTGCCATATTTCTTTTAGGAAATGCTTAAGTGCTGAGGTCTCCTTGAGCTAGTGCAGTTTCCTGTGTTCATTCCTCCTTAACTGAGCCTGTGATGAGGTCAGACCCACCACTGTGCCAGCGAAGGACCCTCCACGGTGTCATCCTCCAGGCCAGTGTATGTAACTATGATACAATTTCAGGGAAATATGACATAATTAGTGGCTATTATTATGCAGCCCTCTATGAGTCCTAATTTGCATGTTTCCAATAAAAGTACACAGCTCACAGAACACACAAGCTGTCATTTTTTCAATACTATAATTATTACTTGCAAGACTTAAAAAATATCTCTATCAATTCCAGAAAAGGGCTTAGGAGAGATTACTGCAAATGACAATGGAATAATTAACGTTCCTTTCTGCTTTCCAAAAATTTCCATTATGGCCATATATTGAAAATTTTATAAGTATATAAATCATGGATGAAAATGCATATTATTAGGTTTAAAGTCAGGAGTTAAAAAAAGAATACTTCAGAAAGATTGAGAACTAATATCACAATGAAACATAATTGTATTATTTCAGGCTTGGCAGCTCACTCTTGTTTGTGTTTTTTATTAAGGCACCAGTTTATTTTAAAAGTTAGACTTGATATGAATTAGATTTTGCACTTATTTGAAAGACATGACTGAGAAGATTTTAAATCTAGACTTTAAAAACAAGGTGCTTATGTCCTCAGTTTGACCACAAAAATACAAGGAATAATACAGATATATCCTTATACTACAAATATATTTTACTCTACTACATGCAAAAATTATAACACAGAGACAAGGATGTGACTGGTTTTAAAGTTACGATAAAAGGCTACAACAAAATCTAGTCAACTGATGCTGAATACGCAATAATAGTTTCTATTAATATTTATTATTATTTATCTATTTCATTACCAAAGTTTTATAAAATTATTTATACCCTCTTCTATTTATTATATTTATTTATGTTTACTCTGAATCAGCTCAGGTATTATCTGGAAAAAAGAAACATTCCTAAAAATATTATCCTTTAATCAAAAGAAAAAAAAAGTTCTTGGCAAGTGGATAGTTAGCTTCTCCCCAGGAGGGACTTTAATTCATTTGCGTCCAGTCAGACCAGGCCTCAGTCATGTGTAGAGTTTCATCTGGTTTGATCAGTTTCTTTACGGAGGTTAATAATCTCATCTCTTTCAGGATGCCAGTTCCTGAAAATCAAAGATTCTTGTCCTGGCTGTTTGAGGGTTGGGAGCCTTCAGCATGCATTAATTACAACCATCGGTGATGGTACCGCTGCTTGGTGGTTTCAGTAATTCTCTTAGAACCCCCTTGCAAACCCTCAGTGAAGCTTCACCATTCATTCATTCACAAGTCCATAGTTGTCGAGGCTTACTAGTACCAGAAACGGTTCCCGGGGCTGAGAGCACAACAGGAAACGTACTGATCAAATATAAACAATTCCTATATTTTTAGTGCTTCTGTTCTAGAAGGGAGACCGATGGAAAAATCAACACTCGAACTAAACAAAGTATATAACATGGTAACTGGGTGAAAGATAAGTGGGAAAAAATAAAATAGGGAGTATTGTGGGAAAAGAGAGAGTTGAAATTTTAAATCGTGTGGTCACAGAAGTTCGCCTGAAAGAACAAAATTTAAGAAAATACCTGAGGGATATCAGGGAACAAGCTTTCCAAGCAGAGGAAACAGCAGGTGCAAAAGTCTTTGTCTCCTCCTACAGCAAAGCACCTGCATGTGCCAATAGCCTTGATGTATTTTACAATGTATCAAAAGACTGAGGGATAATAATTTGTACAATCATAACAATACGGAAGTTTTATGTAAGAAAATTCTGATTTAATTGCTGTTTGTATGTGTACACCTACACACACAGACACACACACTAGCTTAGTAACAAAACAGAAAAATCACTTTTCTATTTTGCGAGGTCACAACTTTGTTAACATGGCAAGCGGTTATAACCCATGTCAAGGAGATCTTGTAACTCTTTTCCCCCTTTTATTTTTGGGGTCAATATATTCCTTTGAATACAGTTTGAGGTGTCTCCGTCTTCTTTGTCATTTATGGGTATCAGACACTTTATACCTGTCCTATTAAATTAAGCAGTTTGGTATAAAGTACCCGAAATATACTCATCTTCACTATTCATTTAACTAAAAAGATAATATGCCACATGGTTCTTTATCTGCAAGAAGATCCCTCTGTGCATTTATAGTATTTTTTCTATTAATAAAAATTATCCACTAACAGACACAATTTGCAATCAGAGACGTGGTTATCCAAGAAAGTTATAATTTAGAAGCCCAAGAGATGCATCTCAGGATGTCAGCAAGTTGAGGTTATTAGCATGAAAATAATATCATTAAATATGATTAACGAAAATGCAGCTGAGACAGACAGAAGACTCTTAGCCTTTAAATCAACAACAGTCAATAAATGGAGAGTAGCTGAGTCGCCATGCACTGACTTGATTGTACGTACTGTCAGATCAAACTACTGATTATCTGGGCCAGCCAGGTTGGTGGTGTCCCTGGCTGAAAGCTTCGGATGTGAAATTTATAATAATGGATCATCGGCTGTTTCTACAAACTCTGGAATTTGTTTTTCCAGGGAATTACTGTCTATCGATGCCCCATGAGCTTCATCTCCTGACAGAGATGAAAAGCAGCATAGTAACATCCGTCATCTCTTTCTCCTCCTCCTTCCTTTCTTCCTTCCCTCTTTCATCTACTTTTTTTTTTAAAAAAAATATGTCTTTATTGATTTCAGAGAAAGGAAGGGAGAGGGAGAGAGAGATAGAAACATCAATGTTGAGAAATAGTCATTGATCAGCTGCCTCCTGCACACCCTCTACTGGGGATCAAACCCAAAACTGGGCATGTGCCCTGACCAGGAATCGAACCATGATCTCCTGGTTCCCACCACTGAGCCACACCAGCTAGGCTTTTATCTACCTTTTCTTCTTTGCACGTCAAATAAGCTACGGCTCCACTGTCAAACCAGGAGAGAGAGCAAAGACATGAGGGAGGGCAATCAGCTGTTCACTATTACTATTTCCATTGTACAGATGAGGAAACTGAGAGTGTTTATTTGCCCAAGGTCGCAGAGCCTGTCGGTGGTAGAATCTGGTTCTAATCCAAACTACTTGTGCTCTTGAACAATGGATGCACCCCGACCCACCTCCCCAACCAGGCCTGTACAAGGAGACCAGCGAGGAATAAACACCTTTCCCTCACCGCATGGTGAGCTCCATTTCAGTGGTGAACTCCATTTCAAAGGCTCCTCGTAACCACACCTGATAATTGGGATAGATCTGCACTTTTCTGAACCCTTACTGTGGTGAGAATATAATACTCCTAAGTAATTACTTGTTAAATTCAACTGAGTTGGTGAGAAACTTCCATCTGATGATTGGGCACTAAAGGGATAAAGGGCTTCTGCTCTGTGGATACGAAGAACAACTCATCTGTTGTGATTAAGCCAGAAGAAGGCACAATTGTTCCCACAGAGAGAAACATTTTCCAAAATCCAAGCATTCCTCCTTTGATTTGTGCTTTCTTAGGGAAAAAAACCCACCTATACTTTTGAAAATTTAATGGCTATTTGAAAACAACTGAAAGTGGTCTTAGGAAAATTTAAGAGGGTAACAATATCTAAGACCAAAAGAATGAAAACTACAAGCTGCCAAAGGTAGCCTTTTTATGTAACGCCTTAAGCTATAGCGATGTTGTTTTACAAAGGAGTCCACTGAATCGACACCTACAACCGCCTCAGTAGCTACAGGAACGCAGGGATGAAAAAAGCAGAGTTGCCATCTCTACATGGCTTATAAAGAGAGATGGCAATAGCATCCTCATAATACAAGGCAAATATTCCACTAGAGTGGCATAAATCAAGATTTAGAAGGAGGGGTCATATTCGATTAGGTGAAACAAAAAAATGAATTTCCTCACACCCCAGCTTCCAGGATGACCTGGTCAGCAAGCCCATTGCCTTTGGCCCGCGCAGCCTTTCCCTGGCCCCTGCGCCTGCCTGCCAGTCCTTCGGGACGAGCCTCTGCCACTTCTGGCCTGGACACTGTGACGCCAGGCTTACAGAACCCCCGGCCATGCTGTCGCCGCTGCCATGAATACGCTGTGGTCGCACCTCCCCAAAAGTATAGATAAGGAAACTCTTCTCGTCCCTGCATCCCAACGTTGTAAGACAGCGTTCACTTATTCCGCCAGGACTCCTTTCTTCCAGCCAAACGTCCTGACCCATTCAGCTACTTATAGATTATAATTTCCAGATTTTACAGCATCCCTTTAAATTGTTGGTACCCAGAGCAGAGCAGGCCTTTCCTTGGGCACGATATCCAACAGGCTGTGGATGTTACTACACATTGTCAACTGAAGAGGGTATGTCACATGAACCACTGAAATCCTAAGAGAGTGACATGTGTCACAGCACCATGACCTAGTCTGGTAACCCCGCCATAAGGATAGTAGCCTAATTCTGGATGCCTTATCCTCGGTGAATCCGTGCCTCTTGGTGATCCCCACTGTGTTCTAGAGACGTGTAGTGAGAGGCATTAGTCCTCGATTCCAGGTTACCGCCGTGAATATTCAGTATCTGATCCTAGTTTCTGAAACCCACCTTCGCTGCTTTTGGTTCACTGGAAAGGAAGCCTCTGGGACCTCCCATCACACTTTCTTGGACAGCCTACTGGCTCTTTCACTACCTTTTGACCTCATTTGACTAAATGTGTGGCTTCTTTCATATTACATTCTCATCTTGGACTTCCACTTTAACCTTTACTGTTTTAGTATTTGCACACTAAAGATTACTTGGCAAAGTACACAAAAGCAAAATGGAAAATGAACACCCCAAAAACCCCTAACTGGAACCACTGAAGGCTTTAGAAATAATTTAGTGTGTGTGTGTGTGTGTGTGTGTGTGTGTGTGTGTGTGCAGCTCACAATAGAACAAAGATGTCTTAAGTGATTTTCCCCGCACTGTTTTACTAATTCATCACAGCCATCGTCTGAATAGAGAAAGCTGAGGTCTGAGAGAGTCTGGGTGGCCCAGGAGACCACTTCTAATTTGTCACCCAACACGCAAAAGGAGGGAGGGGGACATAAGTCAGGAAGGTAGACAGGAAGGACATATTTCTAAGCCCTCCTTCTGTGCCGAGCCCTGAGAATACAAGGACCACTGATCTCTTTTGTCTGATCCCTTTGAGGGTCTCACGGTTTCAAATTGCTCATCACACAAAAACAACACAATGAGATAGGTACTAAAACAGTCATTTTTACAAGTGAGGAAACTGAAGGGCAGACGATGACAGTAAGCTGCCCAAAGGCACAAGGCTAGGATGGAGCTTTTCACCACGCCTGGCCTACTCATCTACGTCAGTAGAGACACAAGGTGAGGGCATCACACCTAGACCGTGAGCACCTTGTCAGATCACCATTTGTGAGGATGGTGCTCACCTGGCTCATCCACTCTGGATAATTCTCAGGGGCATCTGTTTGATTTAGGCATTTATCTCCTCGGGAAGCAGCCTGGTGAAGAGCACAGACTGAGTCCACATTGCTATCTATTAAATGGGTATATAACAGGGGCTACCTAATAGAGCTCTCTTAAAGATTAAATAAGATAATTTAAAGTACTCTGTACATCTCAGTTATTATTATTAACTGCATAACTCTGAAAATAGTTTTTCCACTAAAGGTTTTTTTAAAAAAATTTATTTATTGTGGAAAATTTCAAACATCTATAGCGTAAAACAAAAAGTATAATAAACCTTATGTACCTATCTCTTGACTTCAATATTTATCAACTTTTGAGCAATCTTATTTCATCTATATTTTTGCATGCACACATACACACATACACACAGTTATTTTGAATTAAATTCTAGACATCTGTAAATTTCACCTGTAAATATTTGTCTATGTATCTCTAAAAGATAGAGGTTCTTTTGTAAAAAACACATATACACACAAATCCACAACCACAAAACCATTATCACACTTTAAATTGTAAAAATAATTCCTTAATATTATCTAATATACAATTGATGTTTTTATTTCTCTACTATCTTATAACTTTTTGTACAGTTTAGTTAGATTAGAACCTAAATAAGGTCCTTACTGTGTGATTGTTATGTCTCTCAGACTCTTTTAATCTACAGCTTTCCCATTTTTCTACCTTTTTTCCCCTATAATTTTTTTGCTGTTGAAGAAATTAAATCATTTTGTTTCTGCTGATGCTTTTCCTACAGAATCCTGTGAACTATATAAAAATCACTTCTTAGTATAAGCAATCTAGCATTCCTCTTTCCATCTCAAGGATAATTTTCTACTTGCCATAATTTATAACAATCACTGTTGTCCACTTTATAAAAAATGTGCCTGAGAAATACCTATATTTCTTAATATAATTATGCTTAAATAAAATACTTATATAGCACTTACTATGTGTCAATACTGTTCCAATTTCCTCACAAATATTAGTGCATTAAATTACCATAATAATATTAGTATCTCCTTTTAACAGATGAGATGCCTATTAAGACTCAAGGGGTTAAGAAATTTGCCAAAGGTCATACAGCTAGTAAATGGATAAACAGCTCTATTTAGAAACTAAGGTTGGAGGAATTGTAAATAGTTACTGAATCTAAGCATTTTTCGTAGTCAGTCTGGCCCAGCTGAAAAGGCATTAGACCGGGATTTTGATTCTGACTAATCCACATATTAGCCGTGTGCCTCTAAGAAGGGTCCTTACCCTCTCTGATTTCTTGATATACAGTGAGCATTTAATAACCACCAAACGTGCATACCAACCAGAGAGCCATTTCAAGAGTAACTGTGAAATCTCTGTTTATAACATTTCACCTTATGACAAACCACTCCAGTCAAAAATGCAACACCCAGGCTCAGTAAGTCCCAAATCTTTGGGTGTTTTTTCTCCAATAATAAGACAGAAATGTTATTTACTGAGCTGGGACTCTGAGTCACAACTAATATGCCCAGTGTGACCTAATTGCAGGGATCGGCTATTTAAAGAGAAATCAATTATCATCTGATAAAAATGCATAAAATACTGTGTTAAAATAGTCAAAAAATGAAAGGCAATCACTATCAATTACAATTATATGCATTTGCACAAACAAAATTATTAAACTTTAGAAGATAAATTTTCTATTTAATATATGTAATAAAAAATGATATTTTAGATGTGAGTAGTTGAGGAATGAGTTAAATACACTGGATTAAAGTTAAACCATAACCCCAAATTCAGGTATAAACTTATTATTTATCTTATTGAGCTTGGGTGTTCGCATTCCCAGAACAATTATCCTCTAATAAATTGAAGTGTGTGCTCAGATTACTTTTGTAAATTGATGGATTGTCAAAATAATGGGATATATGGTGCTCTTCAAAATTCCCTTTAAATTTAGTTTTACAGTTATATAGAAATTTGGAGAGTAATGGTTTTCTCGTCTCTGCATTTTAAGATTTATTTCAGATGCACTTGCACAGATAGAGCACAAAGTGATAGTGTCTACTTAAATCACATCGGTCAAGCTCATTTTTTTTGTATTTCCACTTTTTTTTTTCTTTTTTTTTGAAAATCAGAAAAAGAACTTAATGTCATCTTGAAAAGGAAAATAAAATGTGGTTGCTCATCTGCCCTTTTTGAAAAACCTGCAGAGGTGTTCAGAAAGAAACCTCATTATCTCGATCTCTTAGAAACCTTTGTTACATTCTGGTGATCAACTGTCCGACTTCATTAACTCCTATTGGAAAGAGCGTTTTCCCTTCCCCCACTTAAGCAGGAGAGACGAAAAGCTGTCTATGGTCAATCTAAATGCTTCCTCAGATAAATAAGTGTGAAGGGGAGTCAAAGCCCATTCTAGCTCTAAAATAAGGAATAAAATGTTTTCCTAGTATGATTTTTTTGTTTTCATTTGACAATAATTTTATATAGCAAAGAAGCTGCATGGTACATATATCATATAGGAAAAAACCCCAGTATAGTTTCATTAAAACATGCCAATCATGTGGAAATTATTACTGGTTATATGTGACTAAGAACCATTTCAATTCAACAATTGAAAATAAACACATAGAGTGATCTAGTGGCCCATGACACACAACTTCTGCTGCACTTAAAACACATTGTTTGCGGGTAGTTTTTATTGCGGACTCTACTACCAGTCAACATAAAACGTATAAATACATTTCCCGCATACAATGCGTTAAATGAAAGGAAGTGCACACCAGATACACACACACACACGTGAACATACTCAGGAATGGATAGGGCAGAAAACCACTAAGTCAAAAAAAAACAACAAAAAACCAAACTGCGGATGCTTCATAATAGTACTACAATTTTGTCGTTATATTTTTTGCCCATATAAAATATAACTTTCTCTTTTAAAGGACAACTATTAAACAAAAAGGCCACAGTCGCCTGCCACAATCTTCTCTTGAGTTTTATACATCTCAAACTATGTTGTCAGACTTTGCATTTAGAATGTAAGTTGCAATGTACGATTGGGAAATCCTTTATTTGTCTCTCACATAAACACATACACATACACACACTGGAAACAGATGTGTATAGGACCAAGCTTTGAGGAACCTAATATAAAAACTTTCAGACCCTTTCAAAGAACTGCCAACATGATGAGCTTTGAAAATCTAAAAGAACAGAGAAGGAAAGAAGCAAAAATAACATATATATACATGCACAAGAGTTCTGTTTCATGGTAAAGTGCCAACTTCAGGTTGGTACTATAGTGAATATCTGTTTTTCTACATATTCAAGGTTCTTACTCAACCATTTTCCCTCTGTGCAGTTACAATCAGATACTGTGTACTGCCCAGATCCCTGGGAATGGCTCATGGGTTCTATGCCAATAACACGTGACCTTTATTGCTAACAGCACAAATACCAGTCATTTAAAACCACCATCCAAAGAAAAGTACCATTTCTGTTTGCCTTTCTATGTTAACTCTCATCCAATGTATTTTGAAAATAGATATGTTTCAACAATTCAGAGTACACTAGTACTAATAAAATCAACATGTTACACATTGAAGTCATTGCCCAATTTGTAAGTCTTAGACCCCTGCAAACAAATGTGAAACTCAATAAAATTATGAAAAATTATCTAGTCAAAAGCTTTTGAGGTATCTTATCAAAGACCCCCTCAGGGAGCAGAGAATGCAAATATCCTGTGAGGGGGGCTAGTTCGAAGAGGTGTCATATGTCACCAGCTTCAGGAAGGAGGCAGGCCCATCAACCCAGAGGCTTTGCATTCTGCAGACCCCTAGCACAAGAACATGTTTCTCCTGCAGTACCTGCCTTTGGGTTTCTCAAACCTCTGCTTTGAAAAGCTGGGTTCTATCTCTTTGCCTCCAGGAGGTCTAATGCCCACGTCTTATTAAAAAATCAGGACTTTGATTCAACTCATGATTCCCTTACTTTCTTTAAGAAGCGCCTGAGACAAGACCAGCGATGTCATTGCATGATGAATGCTTGAATGTGTAGCTGATGAAACAAATCTCCTAATTTTCAAATTAAACAACAGACTTAACACAGTCAATTTTAAAACCCAGGTCATGCATTTATCTAAGGTAAGATCAGGCTTCTCACAGTAATGTCAACAGCTTTGAGAGTTAACTGGGGAACATCAAGACAGAGGATTGGCCTAAGATTAACATAGCCACAATGTGTGTGTGTAAAAACAGAGCAATCAAGGCTAAAATCCCTATATAGACAGGTCACCACCACCTTAGGCAATTAATTTGATCTTACTTACTTACAAATTTTTGCTTCTTTGGTCCAAAAAAAAAAAAAAAAAATCAACTAAATGTTTAGGATAAATGAGCACTTTAAGAACCTCCTGGTTCTTCCTGCTTTCATCTCCACATCTGATCAAACATTTTGAAGCAAAGTCTAAATTCCAGAGGGGAAAGTAGGACAACAGTAGCCAAGGTTAGGTCTGTGAGAATCTTTAACTTTGGAATCCAAAAGGTAAGTTGATTCCTCCACAATGGGGGAGTGGAGACACACATCTTAATTAAAAGGAGCTTTTACCTAAAATGAACATCTCTTTACATCTGAATTCCTGGGTTGGTAAATTCCAGTGGAATTCAGATCCAAGATAAATCATGAAAAGTAGTAGGAAATCAATTCAAATATCATCTAAATCTCATTTGGTCTAGTGTTATCTTCAGAAAGCCACTTTTAATATCACAGGAGCCCCTTTTCCAAAATACTCATCTGTAGATCTCACCCTGAGATATTTGGGGGAAAGAGGGAATCGCCTAGGTTTTCATTTACATCTCTGGATAGGACCCTCTGATCTAGAAATTACTTGTTTTAAAAAGGCAGCGATGCACATGCAAAAGGAATAGATAACTTAAAATAAAGCAAATAATAATGTAATAAATTTAAGTAATTTTAACTAATATAAATGATGGATAATGCAAACAATTTTAAACAATGCACATAATTTAAAATTATGTCTTGAAGAATGTAAGTAACAAACTCACACAAATAATTGCTTATTCAAAATGACTATGCATCTATTTGCGTAGTAAATCACCTGTTTCTTCCTACTTCTAAGAGAATGACAGCCCTAAAAGTCTCTGTCTATTGACTGAAGGAACTGATATACTATTTATAGTATAGCAAATCAGCTGCTGTTTGAATATTCTGTGGCAAAAACATAAAACTAGGATCTAGGTTTTGAGAGCAGCATCACTGACATTTTGGATTCATGCATGCTTGACCAGGAGTAAGGAAAACCAGAAATTCTTCTCTGCTGTGTACAAGGGGAAATGTGTTTGGACTATTATGATGCTTGACCCCCAAACACTTTATCAGTCAGACTTAAACACTCAGACGCTCTCCTGAAGAAGCCCCTGAGGATCTGTTTGTCCCACGGCTTTTTCTCACAGGCCTGACCCTGAGTTAGGAATTATTTCCCTTCCAAACCTATATCTTGTGTACTTTAAAGCATCTTCCAGGATTTGTCTTGTATTAAAACTTCAGACATTTATTGAAACAAGTAACTTAACTTCATCACTGTCCCAAAAGGAAGAGCTGCTTTTATTTAGATATGCCCTAAGACAAACACTGCCTTCAGTATTCTGGCAAAACAACACACAATAGAGGCAAAAATATGCTCCAAAGATGTGTCACTACATCTTATTACAGTCATCCTGCTCCAGCACAGGTTGAGATGATTAAATTCACAGCTCCAATAAACAGTGCACAAATTACTTCTCGAAGGGAGCAGCATAATAATACCTGGAGCGTAAAAAGAGAAAATGAAGTTTAATTAAGTGTTGCCCAGTGAAATCCTACTGTAAAAAGCAAAACGAAGGAGGAAAAACTGAAAGTCCAGGGATGGATGGGAGGGGATACACTGTCAAGGATGAAAAGACCCTGACCAAAAAAGGCGTGTGTATTTGTCATATAGAAGATATATAATATACATGTACCAAATAATATAACATTCTAGGCTGTATAAAATACATGTATCCCAAAGTTAACCTAACCACAAATCAACCTTCTATTTTCCATCTTTACTAAAATATTGATTTCTTTTTAGTTTTAGTAACAACACTATTTTCATAGAGAAGATGTCAAAACCCAAATCAGATTTTTTAGTTACTATTAATAAATATAAACACCATCAATCAAGCACATCTGGTATTTATCAGTTAGCCATAAAAAAATCAATGGGTTTAAGAATCGGTACCAGACTAAAATTTGTACCTTCAACTGAAACATGATGGGGTAAGAAGGAAAAATGAGACAAAAGAGAAATCCAATTTTTAGACTAAATGCTAAGATACATGCCTAAAGGTTAGTTTTTGAATATAATATTTTTAGGTTTCCCTTGGACATAATATGAAAAATGTCATCCCTCTGTCTGAAACTGCCTTGTGACTATCATCCTCAGTGCTCAGGCCAGCAAAATGTGCTCCCAGGAAAGGATATGCCCATAATCAAAACCCGTGCGTGTTAACCCCTTGCTTCCCTCTGACCACGTATGCCTGTGTATTAACATTCTGGCTTACATTGCATGCGCTAGCTGTTTGATGAATGTCACTTGTATAAATTATCTGTCATTATAGAAAACAAGACTTTCCTCCTTATTTATGACATTTCGAACATTTCAGATCAAGTTAAGGAGGTATCTTTGCGGTAAAATTTTCAATCAATATCTTAAATGATTGAATTAAAGAATGTAAAATGGCTATGATTTATTTAGCACTTATTATAATTATGATACTAATGATAGGAAAGACATACCACAGACTAAATGCCAGCCACTGTTCTATGTACCTTACATGTATCAACTTATTAGACTGGAAAACAACCCTGCATGAGACTGATAATAATATTTCATTTTAATGATGAAAAAACTTAGACATTCAGAAGTTACATAACTTGCCTGATGTCACACTGCTAGAAGCTGGCAAAGCCAGGAATTGAAGGGATACAGTATGTCTCCATAGTCTCTTTTCTCAACTGTGTGCCAAGTATTATCATAGGACCTTGTCATGGTTAATTTTATGTGTCAGCTTGACTGGGCCAGGAGGTGCACAGATATTTGGTTAAACCATGTTCTAGGTAAGTCTATGAGGGTTCCTGGATGAGATTAACATTTGAACTGGTAGACTCAGTAAAGCAGATTGCTCTCCCCAATGTGGGTGGGCCTCATCTAATCTATTGAAAGCCAAAAGAGAACAAAAAAGCTGAGTAAGACAGAATTTACCCTCTGCCTGACTGTCTTTAAGCTGGGATATCAGTCCTCACCTGCCTTCAGACTTGGACTTGGATTGGACAATTGAACCAATTGCACAATTGGTTCTCCTGGTTCCCAGGTCTTTGGACTCAGACTAGAACTATACCATCAGTTCTTCTTGATCTCCAACTTGCTAACTGTGAATCTTGGGACTTCTCAGCCTCTGTAACTCTTTGAGCCAATTCCTTATAACAAATCTCTCTCTCTCTCTCTCTACACACACACACACACACACACACACACACACAATTGGTTCCTTTTTTCTGGAGAACCGAGTCTAATACAGGCCTTAATATATATGATCTCACTTAATTCTCACATCTACCTAGACATTTATCATTAGTCACATTTTTATAGATCCCAAAATGATGTTCAAGGTTGTACCGCTAGGGAGGAGGTTTTGAAGCCAGGGTTTGAAGCCAAGTCTAAATCCAGCATCCATACTCTTTCCACATAATTCTAGCACTTCTCTGAACATATGAGAACAGATTGAGAAAGTTTCAGGTGAAAAGAAAACTCAACTTTCTGGTCTTTCTAGGAACAACCCCAATTCTGCAATGATGACTCACTAGACATCTCTACAAATAGCTGCACACCCTGAAAACCCAGTGGAACAACCCCTTGAATGGAAAAGAATAAGTAGACTTATTTTAAAAATTAAAAAATAGATCAGAAAATATCAGAAACTTGTAAGACTTCATACTATCCCTTAATTTTTAATGAATTGATAATTCAGTTGACCCTATTTAGTACTTTGAATTCTCGCTCAGGATTCTCACCATTTCTGCCTTCATTATAGATCCCTTCTTTCTCCCTGGAAGCTGAGAAGTGACAAAATTTATTAGAAATACTTGAAGCTTTTAGATAAGCTCTCTAACTACTATAGTGCTATCACAGTAAGCAGGAATGGAAATCGGGCATCCCTCACACACACACACACACACACACACACGTGCACAGGCACACAGAAACACACACAAAACAGTTATTTCTGAAAGCAATAAAAAGCTACAACAAAAAGGCCCTCTTTTAACGCGCTATGCCATACAATAGCTGCCTTTGACAACTAAATACCAAATAATCAAAACAAATGTTAATTAGCACTTGGTATTTACTATTCAGAGAGACAGGCCATCATCTGTTAATTATCAGACCAATAACAGACTATTGATCACAATTTATCAACTTGGAAATAACTGCAACCAGTAAAAGAAAAGTAGAATCTTCCCGTAAACAATAGTCTTTCAGTTTGGAAAAGCTGAGCCAGCTCTTCTATTATACATTATCCTCTTTGTCAATAAATGCTTTTCACATAATTGTCTCTCTCTTGATTGTGCTGCTTTTTTATAACAAAAATTAGGTGGTTTAGTGAGAACATATTAGGTACATATATCATTCTGGCAGCCAATATCAAGTCACGATGGAATTAAGGTCAATGCCCAACAGAGTCATAAAGCAGGTGCTTCCATGTGCCTGAACCTCAACATGCTGGTAGTTAAATTGGCTTTTTTTCCATTTGAAAAATTTACTGATTGCCAACAATGTGCTTTTTAGGTGTGGGCTTAATTATTCAAACATGTGCTTTTATAGTCTAAGTCTTAGCGTACAATGCAAAGATACATAAAGCAGCCTCTTCACAGACAGTGGCAAAATCCATTGTTTGCTTCGTTTTACGACTCTACTCAATGAAAGTTTAACTTTCAATTTAAAGGAACGGATAGATTCTACTGGAATGCTGACTTGAAACGTGGTCCTTACCATACTATCAAGTAATCATTTCTTACAAAGCTTTTATAATAATTTTGCAGAAAATGTAACATGTAAGGACTAAATCACTTAAAACAGATTTATGGCTAAACCCACTCTGATACAAATAGGCTATCACTATGCCTATTGCATTCTCCAGGAACCTAATACACACATTTTTATTTCATAAGAAAAAATTTATAGCATGGCAAAAAAATATTTTTTAGCTTATGTAAATATAAAAGGTAAGATTGAAATGACTATTTTATTTTTTTTTACCTAACTTCTGGTCCTATCTATTTTGGACAAAGGAAAGAAGACAGGCTCAAATATCAAGGATCTAGAAACTAACTCAAGTTGCTGATAATTAACATCGTCCAAGGGAACAAGCGGGCCCATTTCCAGCTGCGGGACCAGGCCAAATGTTTTAACTTTGCAAAATCTCAGCAGCTCACCTTAAAATTGGCTTTAAAATAGCTTTTCTACGATAACCATATGTGCCCATTTTCTGCCTGAAGAATTTCCATTTTAAATCTCAGAAAAACATGAGTCATAGTGGAAATTCTGACATGACATTAACTACAGCAATGCTTGGGTAAGGAAAGGGAGGGTGCAAGAGTTGTGATGGCCATCAAGGTTCTACCTGGAGAGCCGCGTGGCTAAATGGATAGCCCCCTGACTTTCCACCCGAGACTGCAGCTGGATTCAAGTCCTGACTGGAGAGTGAAAAATCATTGTGAGCACTGATGTGGAAAAGGCCCCAACTGAAATTAGAATGGTGGTCTCAGGCCGGTTGTTTCTGTGCTGTGTTTCCACATCACAGACCACAGCCGATGAGCCCTCTCTGAGAAGAGACACATAAAACTCATGCTTCTAGAACAAAAGGAAAGGGTGAAAACACAAGCTGCTAGTAATGAACTATGAATCCCACAAGTATGTTACCCAAGTAAAATCGAGTCAGGAAACATACATACATTTTCACAACAAAACCTTTGGCTATTTAATCACTGACATCTTTTCAAGCCCTATATTGTTAAGTTATTCGTGCTTTTGTTATGACCTACCTGCTAAATGCTAATCCAGGAAAATAGTAAATTCATTCAACTATTTAAACAAAAAGTGTTTTCACTTTCCATTGAATTCACTTCAATTATAAATAAAATCAAACCTAGAAACATCAAATGTAGGCAGCCTGATAGGCTTAACTGTGAAAGAGATGGAATCAGCCGCCATCCAAAGAAACACACAAAAGCTTTCAGGGCTGCTAGGCCTTTCTTATAGGAAGGAGTTAACAAACCTAGCAGGTTTCAAGAAAAACACCCTGTTAAATTACAAATTGCAACCAGCTCTGTGTTTCGTTTAGAGTGAATAATTCATTTGTACCTTAAATTCCTTCTCCATATCTGATTTCAAACACTGCTTCCAACAACAGGTGCTCGCCCATATAAATGACTCCTGATTCTGCTGGAGGACGGCTGATTACAAGCAGACGAGGGAAAGATGTGCTGGTGTTTGTGTCAGAGCCAGATAGCATCTAACAAGATTCCAAAAACAAATACCCTTGCAAAAAACAGTATTCCACCGGGGAAAACAAGACCCATTCCATTAAAAATAAATCTGAAACCCGGTAGAATAATGTCATATTTGCTTTTCATAGTGAAATACGTGCGGCATCTGTACCTCATCGCTTTTTAACTGTTTGAGGAAACCAAGCTCTCACCTTGACACATTTTAGTGTTTACTACGGACTTACAGCAAGAACTAAAGATTCATAAAGCAACAGCAACAAGACCAACAGCTCCCACTGTCTGTAGATGACAGTATCGGGCTCCCCTATTTCAACATCCATATTTGGTTTAATTAGATGAGACAATTCTTGGCCAACCTTAAACACTCACTCAGAGTAGTAATATATGAGAGAAACTGCAAAACCAGTTGGTGTGCCCTGGGCATGGGGAAGATTTTCAAGTATTGCTCCTTTCAAGATGCCTGATTAGGAGGCTATGATTGCAATCACTAATTCTTTTCTCAAGGGTCACGCAATTGTTCAGTTGGCCTAGAAATTGCAATTACAAAGCAAAATGAGGGATGCTGGCTGATGGTCCTTTCTCTGAAATCCAATCCACTTTCAAAGTGCACTGCCTACCAATAATTGCTTTTCATCAGTTCTCCATTTTAGAGAAATATTTTATGATTCTGCATTTTCATTGAGAAATCTCATTAGTCCACAAAGCATTCAGCTTGCCTGGGTTTTTGCATCATCAACAGTCTTGTTTTCCACTCCCACACCTCAGACTTTCTAAAGTTCGGAAACGCTGTGGTCAGTCTGTTTGACCTGTAACCACATGTTCACCTGCAATGTGAACACACGTAGGCTTTGCTTCTTAATACGCTGACTTAATTCTTTACCTTGGACCGCCATTTGCCCTACAAAGAAAGAGTGAATGACCACAAGCCGCTCCAAATCTCATTGGTTGCTATACTATTGGAGCCAAAAATAATGAATGAAGAGTGAATGAATGCCTGGGAAAGTTGTGCATCCAGGACACTTTTTTGTGGCTGGAGGAGCAAAGGAGAGAGTCAAGTGTTAAACAGCAATTCTGAATGTGGATTTACTGGGCAACAAACTAATGGAGGGAGTTTAGGAAGACAGGATATGGGATACAGAGGCCAGAGAATAAAGAAACAGATTTTCAAAGTGTATCACTGCCAGTGTCTATCTGGCAGCATTCTTTTGTTGAGCCACTGAAAATAAAATGAAGTCGATTTTTCTCCAGCACAGCTGCACATGAACATTCCTCACTGTGTTCATAGATTATATTGAGTACAGGAACGTTTTTACAGATATTAAACCTGACCGATGGCATCAGCCCTAGGTATGGTAAACTGTCCAGTGACACTGTCATAAAAACAGTTTGAAATCCAGATGTAAAAGGGGAGATGGCATATAGGCTTTGAGTGTGGGAGTCTAATGTTTGGGCTCTAACCTGGTTTCACCGCTGGCCAGCTGTGTGGTGTAGGGCAAGTACTTTCTTTCAGTACCTCAGTTTCTTTATCTTTAAAATGGGAATAGAAATAACTTCTTGCTCAGATGGTAGTTTTGAGGACTGAGTCATCTAAGTGTTTAGAAGAGTCATACCTGCATATAGTAGAGGCCCAATATTTACCTGTTACAGTCATCCCTTGTTATCTGCAGTGAATTGGCCCCAGGAGCCCTCCAGTGCCCCCTTATGTACTAATAAATTACTAAGTGTTTACCTTGTGCTGAATCCTCAGAAAAAAACAGAATAAGACAATATAAACTGGTCTTCATGGAAAAAACAAGACCAAACAGACAATTAGGTTCAATGTGGTGAGGACTGTGGCAGAGACATATCCAAAGCATTAAATGAGCAACTAAGAAGAGCACCTGTTATAGGGGGCAGTACAGAAAGACCTCCTTGAGGGGAGATGTTTATGCTTGCTTTGAAGGATGCACAGGTGTTTGCCCGGCAAACTAGTAAGGAAAGGCATTCTGGAAAGAGGGAACAGTATATGCAAAACCATGACCTGTTTAGGAAATGGAAATAGTTTCCTCTTAGAACAAAATATGTGTCATGGCAAGTAGGGAGAGATGAAATTTAACCAGAAGGCAGGGGGCAGATCACAGAAATATTGGGTACTGTGTGAAGGACTTCATATTTGAGCTTGAAAATGAAAAGATTTTGAGCAGGGGGGTGACATGATCTGAATTTTAGACATGCTACTTTGCAGTGTTGTAAAGGAAATGCTGAAAAGAGGTGGGAATGCTAGAAATTCTGTTAGAAGACCAGTTAAGTGGTTATTAATAAAATAAAAGTGAAATGAGATAACAGGAGAACTAAAGCAGTTTTTAAATTAATCCTAACTATGAAGTAATCAAAAAACCATGGAGTTCTTAGTGATGGAGACCAGCTAGGTCTTGTCCTAAGGGCTCCATGCTCATCTCTTGGAATCCTAATGCCAACTCCATGCTGTATAGACTTTGAAAGCTCTTAGGCAAGAAGAGATTAAGTAACATTCCAAGCTAACAAAACTCTGCCTACTACAGAGTGGGGATTCAAACCCTGGGCCAGGCTCCAACCTCCTTGCTCTTAATCTCCACATCACAAAGGTGGGATGAGATGTATGAATGGAACCAAGAAACATCACTCTAAGGCCAGACCCTGGATCGGGGGGCCAGACAGGCCAAGGATGAAGTCTTGCTCTGAACCCTCATCTGAAACAGAGCATTCCTTGATCTCCCTGTGTCTCAGTTTAAATGATAAAACCTTAAAAAATCTAAAAATCAGGTTTTTGCAGGATTATCATGAGGAATAAAATAATATATGTAAATTGGATGCACAAATGTCTAGCAAAAAAGAAAGCACACGGAAATTGTGGTTATTATTATTGTGATTATTCAAAAATATTCTCTATATTCTCCATAGAGGTGATAATCACCTATGTAGGAAATCACAATGTAGGTTGAAGAGGTGAAAAGAAACAGGGGCGGGCAATATTTAGGCGACAGAAGATAATTTCAAGGTATTTTCCATTTGAGAAAAGCCTTTTCAAGGCAGTAACCTGATTTCACATCTTTTATTTCTGGCAAAAAGTAGTTTCTCAAATATGCGTAGTAGGGTTGTAAATTTAACTCATAATGCAATGCTAATATACAGGGGCAAAGAGGTAATTCCTTTATTTTATCTGTAGTGATCTGTTTTCCTCATGAGCCCACCTCCATGGGTTAATAGTGGAAAACATTTTATGAGCCTATCCAGGGCAAAGCTTACTTGGATCCCATAGTTTAAGCCTCTCTGCTAATGCTGAGTCTCTCTTTGAAAAAATAATCATCTCAATCTTTCACATGGCTCCCCTTTCCCTCCTGCCTCTCTTCTTTCTCTTCCTAAAATAGCATCCAGGTGTACGCTTCAAGTCAGGATGAGCGCACTCAACATAAGCCTGCAGGAAACAGGTAATGAGACAGCAGGCTCTTCAACGTTCTCCAAAGCACTCCTTCTAAACACTGTCTTCTCAGGTCCTGAGTCCGCTGTTCCACCCCCACAATGTCTCAGGATGTTGCCTGCTCAGTCCGTGTCTACTTGGCGTGTCAGGGTACCAACCATGATACCATCAGCCCTCAGCGGGCCTTCAAAGCTAAAGGAGAGCTAGAGATCTCCCCCACCTGGTTAATAATACATTTCTTATTAAATTTAGACAACTATAGACAGTAGACAATCCAGAAGTAGCATTTACAAGCATGTCAAACCCAGCCATATAAAATTTATCATAAAAATTTGAAAACAATTTATTTATGGGACCAAGAAGAATAAAACCTTAGAATAGAAAATAAATAGAAAGGGGTCAAGTGGTACCTATCAACACACAAAAAGATTGGTTTTGAGGGTTGTGAAACTAGTTGCATGTGTGCAACAAAATGTTCTGCAAGAAAATTAGATAGAACTAGTTTTTTTCTGGAGGCTGAGCTAATGTGCATATTTGTCTGAAATTAGAAGATAACTTTAAATCACCAAACTTTTAGTTTGGGGACTGACATTTATAGGACATGGCAAGTCTTTAAGAAACACTTTATTTCTAAGTCAATATCTTGCTTGGTAGTTCCATCTTTTGAAGATGAAAATTGATTTTTCTCAATACTGCAAATAGGCTATTCCTCTCCTCCATCACTATGAGGTGCCAGGAGCCCAGCAAAGCTCCCACTGACCCAGGAAGCCTCATGGTTTGCCATTTCAGCACGATCCACACAGAAGGCCAGGATAATGTGACCTCTCCAATGTTGGTGACCTTCTCATTTCAAAAGAGTTTTCTTTTTTTATTTTGGACAGAAAAAGATAGTGAAATAGTACTTTTGTTACAAGTTGTCATTGTTATTTTACCGTAATTTTAATTTCAGGCAACAAGTAAAAAGGATTGGCTTAGATCTCCCAAATAACCGAGTGTGTTTATTTGTGAAACTCATTTCTCTATGAGGATGGAAGGATTAATAGTTATTGGGTAAAGTTTGAAATCTGTTGTATTTAATTTATGAACCCTCCCAAATAAAAGTCAAGCCAGAAGACTTTAAAGTATATTTTTCTCTACCATTTCCTTGTCAAGGTTTGGTAGCCATAATAAGGGGAAGGATGGGAAGGACAGAAATGCTGACAAAGCACTGCTCCCAAGGCCCAGATTCACAGGACCTTCCTAAGATTGGTGATGGATCATGTGAATCGAGGAACCCTCCATGCATCCAACTCCCACTCCCCAAATCCAATGGCCTCCCCACAAGCCTAGCACTTAGTAACAAGCAATCCCAGTCTACTGCTGAGGGAAGGAAGAGAATGGCCCAGGTGTGCACAAGCTGCTGCAATCTGAGGATGGAGCAGGAACAATAAGAAAAATCCCTCAGCAACCCAGGATCTACTCTAAGCACAAAAACAGCCCATCACTGGAGGAATTTGAAGTCCAGGATGTACTCAAGGTTAACTACAGCAACAATAAAACCCAGTCCCAACCCAAATACAGACTAGGCTGACTCTGCCACCCTCAATGATGGCCTGACAGAATGAGTGGGAGGTGTGTCCATTTCTGGGTGTTAACACTATTTGCTTCAGTCTCTTCTGTTCTTTACACAACACAATGTCTGACATTCAATCAAAAATAACGAGGCATGTTAAAAAAAAGCAAGGAAAAAGATGACTAAAGTCTTTGTCTTTATTAAGTTCCTGCTCAGAAGAGAGGCCTGTTAGCCAGTAGCTAAAATGGATTATAACAAAGAACTGTATTAGATATATTTCAAAGTGTATTAGAAGTATTACCTATAGAGGGAAATGAGTAATTATTTCTGTCTAGGGGGGAGGTGCCAGGGAAAGCAAATAAGAGACTTTAAGTGAGACTTTGCCATGAGGACAACCGGAATAAGCATTTCAGCAGGGAAAATTGCTGTGCAAAGGCACGGATGGATAGAGAGGACATGAAATATTGGCAATTTCACAGTTAGGCCGATAGAGCCTTAGGGGAACAGTTCTCCCATTGTTTGGTGCTTTTCTCCTGGTATCTGTAAATGGGTATCACTATACAATGCTAATTGTTCTCTGAACATAAAAACAAATTGACTATCTGTTGTCGGTAAGGTGACACCTTACCACAATGGCCTCTGGAAGAAGGATTTTTGAATACCTTTGAGCTCACTCTTAAGTTGTATTGGCAAGGTGATATTTAGATGAAAAACACCTGTAATCTTTGAAGCCTATTGAGCATCCCAAAGACAGCATGAAAAGAAAGAATATGGCATAAATTTGAATACATTTCCTGCATTTCTCTATTCACAGGAAATAATATTTTTTTTCCTTTACTTTCCTTACTGAAAAGTTGAATTAAGAGAACTGTATGGCTTAAAACCCTTCTCATTAATGGTAATTAGTTTCTGTATTTGAACATCATAAACACTCACATGTGTGTATTAGTAGGATATAAAAATTATAACCTTTTGGAACTCACCCAAACTGCTAAACCACAAGAGCTTTTGAATATAAAGTATATTGAGGAAATGGTGCAATGCACAAAACTTTCAAAACTACTGGCTTAAATTGATTTTTATTATGAAATTTAAACTCTCATTTTTAGTTAGTGCAGTTTATTTATAGGCTGCCACTGAGCAGTTCAAGAAGCTTCACAAATGCTATGTAATTAATGTCCACTCCCCTCCCACTTTCTGTGCAAGGCCCATGACTCCCTCGGTGGGTGTAGGTGTAGCCTCAGGCTAGGGCAGCAAATGTGCATTCCCTCAGGCATGGGGCGGTGCTGTGGACAATGTAAGTAACTATTGGCATCACTGATCTCCCCCTCTTTCATCTAGATGGGGAGAGGCGAGGGACTCCAGATGCTGTACACATTCATTCCTTTATTATTATTATTTAAAATTTTTAATCCTCACCCAAGGATATGTTTTTATTGATTTTTAGGGAGAAAGGAAGGAAAAGAGAGAGAAACATCGATCAGTTGCCTCCTCTACACACCAACTGGGGACTGAACCCAAAACCTAGGTATGTGCCCTGACTGGGAATCAAACAGCAACCTTTTGGTAAACGGGATGATGCTCCAACCAATTGAGCCACCTGGCCGGGGTCTTCATTCCTTTATATAAGCTTGTGCAAGACTAGAAGGTAATGCAACACAACCAGGGCAACAAGACTGTATACACACCCAAGCGTCTCAGACAACAGGTGTACATCGCGGGGGTGTGCAAAGTGTGCTGAGCGTTATGGCCACTAAGATGAGCTTGCAACATTTTGCTTGGTCATTAACTTTCATCAAATATCTTTAGAGGGGGAAAAAAAAATCATATTTTTGCAATTAAATGTAGTGGTACCATGAATTAGAATGCAAATTAGAATCATAATATTTTTTTAGCTAAAACAAAAAAAAAGAAAATTGTCTTCGCCCTTGCCCCAGAATACTTTGCAAGATCCTCCAGACTCGGCCGCTCATGCTCTTCTCCTAACAGGGGGCCACAGTGGATATTGTAAGAAATTCATACTTGCTGAGGCAAGTTAATATGTGAAGTATAGAAATCTCGGATGGTAGTAGCTAGTGGGAGGCAGCCCAGTGATAATCATGATATAATTCTTCAAAAGGCCATAAGTATGAAGAAATGGATTAAACAAAGACACAGCTACCATCAACTGCCAACAAAGGAGATGATGCTAGAATTTCTACTGAGCCTCTGTTTCCCCGGAGTCCAAGAGTCACAGGCCTTCAACAGAAGGAATCCAATATCACTCTCTCAATGCTGTAGGCTCAGCATCACCATCTTTGAGATGGGCACTCCAGGGGAAAAGCCATACCCCAATAAACAACAGCCTAACCGGCAAGAAAAATGTGTTCATGAAATCTGGTCGAACTGCCTGGGGCTCAGAGATTCCGGTTCCTGTCTTTCTGCTCTGGGTCATGATGTGGCTTTTCCCTAAGAAGTCAGTTTTCTGATTCTGTGTCAAAAGCATCCTTTTGACAGCGCTGAACCCTCCCTACAGCTGGCGAGCGATGCTGACGCTCGGCAGCGTGTAAGCACCTGAACATCTGTCGAGCAGATACAAGTCATTGGACTCCAGCTGGTTGCTCCCACAGGAGAACTTACAGTGTTGAGAGACTCTTCTGGCTCTCTAAACCGCCTCTCTCCCCTTTTACAATAAGCATTTCTGTCGCCCTGTTTGTAAGGGCTAAGGGCCCTCTGAGCTCTGTTAAGGCTGGGTCCTGCAAGAGACAAAGAAATGCAGAGAGATCTGAACCAGGGAGATGCACCCTCACCACCTGCTTTCCTCCGTAGGCGAGCAGACCTCTCGGGTGTTCTCTGTACACTAGAAAACTAACAATCCGTTCTTTTTGTAATTAAAACAAGAGAAGGAGCCACTTCTAAAAACTTTGCACATGAAAGTAAAATAACATTGTATGCCGACTAAACTTTAATTTAAAAAACAGGAAGGTATAACTTTGCATCGAGGCCACACTTTCTTGCAAGGCTGCTGCGAAGCCCGGTGAAGCACCCATCCCTTGGTGCTCTATGCATCTCCGGCCCACGTGGCCTCGCTCACCCTGACAGGGCTCTGCTATTTTCCTGCTCCAGTGCATCGTGGGAGCTGCTTAACCTTGAAATAAAACCCCCGAGGTGGTAAAGACAGATGACCATTCAGAGATGTCTGGGAAGGACACACTTTGGCGGCCTTCCTGTTCCTTCCCCTAACTTCCTTTCATTTAGCTCAGCAGCGTAGAAAACCATGGAAAGAATTTCGTTTACTGTAAAGCAGCCTTCAGCCCCCCCCCCCCCCCCCCCCCGCGTTTGCAATGCCTTACGAGGTTCCCCACGCACACTCGGTGGGGGGTGTGCCCCGCACTGCATCTCCCCTTCAACACTCAGCTTAGGAGACAATATCTAAACCACTCTGCAGAAAACTGTCTCTTCCAATGTACTCAGTGGTACCCTGGTGCCCTCTAAGAGCTGATTTCCATCACTGCGAAAATTCATTCACCTCATACAGCAAGCGATCCACGTCTTGAGAGAAATTTTGTTATGGAATCAAAGCCAATGCCACGAGTCTTGAAACAGAACCATCTTTTTCTTTTACTCCAGATACTATTTAGAAACTGACAGTTATTATCTCATATTTTCTAAGTTAATGAAACAGAAACAATGTGAATATCTTGTTGGTAACACACCAAAAGACTTTTGCCAATTTTTTTACTCATTGTGGAAAAATTGTGTGGGGTTTTGTTTTTGTTTTTTGAGGTGTGAACCAGAGTGGGTGAGATCTGAATGGATGTTCCATCAGAGTCACAGTTGAGCGAAAATCACACTGGGCCACCACTGAGCAGTTACAAATGCAGGTGATCTAGGTTCCTGCCAGGACCCATTCATCACTGCTTTGTCCGATGTAAACTCAGCCACTTCACCTCAGTGCCAGAGAACTTAGCAGGACTTTAGGGATCCATAAGAGATCAAACTGTCCAACTAGCAGGGCATAAAAGCTGGGAAATAAATATGTTCCCAGGAGTGTCAGAAGCACCAATGGGAAAGACCTGTTACAGGTTTTGGAAGGAAATCCAATCAGACATACATTTCAGGTTCTCTGGAAAGAATATTCATTAGTTTATTCATCCTATAATTCACCAGTATTTATAGAGCATTTACTTCGTGCCAGGTATCCACTAGGCTACAGAGTTATAAAGATGAGTGAGATATGTAGCATGGCTGCATCATGAAGGATCTTCTAGGCCAAGATGGGGAATTTGGATTTGAGTCTAAGTGCAATAGAAATCATGAAGGTTTTAGGTAAAGGAGTGGGGTAATACGGTTTCTATTTTAAAATACAATGGAGAGATGTATGGAGAACAGCCTGGAGTGGGGAAGGTAAGAACTTGAATGTGTTTGCTGAATATAAGAGAAATACAAGCTTATCATTTATAAAAAGTGCCAAAATATTCCAGTGTAGGAAAAAGTGTAAAACTCTTCCCTTCTTCTATAATCTCATGCCAAGAAGACAAGCATTGTTTACAGTTGCCTGAATATACATCCGGGTTTTCTCTATGATGAAGTGAAAAAAGAAAGAAGTAAATTAATTAATAATGGTGATTCAGTAAACAATCATTGGCTTTAATAAGTAAATGTGAAATGGCTCAACAGTGACCCACGATACAAAAAAATTTCAGAAATCAATGGACATGGAGAAAGACATATCTAGTGTTACTCAAAGTGTGGTCTAAGACCACCTGAGTAATTCATGAGCCTTCATTCACAAAGCCTTTATTTTCCTTTGAATATAGCAGAACAATTTTAAACACTAAAGTTTTCTCACATCATAAAAAAAGCTTGTGACTTAAAATGTACAGCATAGGGAGTAAAATCAACAAGATTGTAATAACCGAGTATAGTGTCAGATGGGTACTAGGCTCACCAGGGTGGCCACTTCATAAGTTATATAAATGTCTAATCACCATGTTGTACACCTGAAATTAATGTAATATTTTATGTCTACTGTAATTGAAAAATAATTTTTTTTTAAAAAGTTTGTGACTTCTCCAAAAGACCAAGGACAGCAAACGCCAAGTCTGCAAAAGGCAATCAACGAACAGGTATGTGAAAAAAACTAAAAGACCATCAAACACAAATGTGTTTTCCATATTAGGGCAACATCCTGGGTGTTACAGAATCTGGATCATGAATCAGGAGGTCTGAACTCTGGTTTCATTTTTGCTATCAATTTATGGTTTAACTTTGAGAAAGATGCCTATCATTCCTAATGGTCTGAATAATAATTTATAAAAATGAACCATAATCATTAATAGAAACCAACAAAATGCTCAACCCCATTCCTATGAGTGGAGGTGAGGAGAAATAACACTGAGCTAGGGGCTCTTAGGGGAATTACTTTCAGTCTCTGGGCTTAGTATCTCATTTATAAAATGAGAAAATTGCATGTCAGTCACTTTAGCATCCCTTGTTTAAAAGTCCAGGACACCAGTAACATCCCTGAATAAAATGAATCACTGTTTCCCTACCTCATTGCTGCCAGCACGTGTGGGTGTTAGAAGCAGAAGTGGAAGGTTAACTTCGAAAAGCTAACACCAGAATTACTTTCAAAATGTAATTAAGTTGCTTGGAGGAAACCTGCTATTCAGAGTCAAAGCAATTTCAGAAGATACAAGATGTAGAAGATAGTATTGTGCTTTCGCTAGCTAAGCTGGCCATGCAATGTTATCGTACACTTTAATAACCGGTATTTAAAAAATTCTTAGTTTGCATTCTCTAACTGATGTTTTCTTTAAAAATGTCCTGGTTGCCTCAGAAATGTCTTTTGGATTTCTGTATGAAAATGTTCATTTCTTTGCCCCAAGATTATCAAAGATATGTCTTGTCAGCTTAAAGGATGCCTAGTGCAGACCTCCGAGTGAGCCCCTGGTGTTTATTTAAATAGGGTTTTCGATTTGCAAGCAATTAGCCATTCGTGACATATGACACTGTAACTGATGTCATCAGAGTAGCTAATTAAGTGTACTAATGCCCATGACACTCCATGATGCAAGGGACTCAAAGCACAAGCGTGCTTCCTGCTTTCTGGACACCACAAATTTAATGCTCTGGCAGAAATTCATCTTGATCTGATTATGAATTCGGTAATGACCCTTCTGAAGGATGCAAACTGCTAGTTTTCCAGGCTATATGATTTGGCATTCCTAGCCTTTTCCTTACTTTCTGCAGTATTTCCTACAGCCTCAGCTCAATGAACCAGCTCCGCTACAGCTACAGTTTCCAGTCATTAACAAAAATAGGCCAGCAGGTTTCTTTTCAGAGTATTTCTGCTTCAGCCTAAAGCACAGGAAGTCTGGGTAATGAGCAGCTGCTGAGAATTAGACCTGCTTGACTTGATCAAACCGTGGCAAATATGCAGGTGATTCTATGACATCTTTCTCTATCTGTTCATGATGTGGCTGGGAAATGGTAAAGGGCGCTCAGGGTCAGAAGAGGAGCACGGGTTTGGGGATAAGGTAGATCTGCCTGCAAATCTTAGTCCCATGTCTTACTAGTGGAGACCTCTGGCAGTGGGCTGGTCGCTCTGAGGCCCACTGTCCTCATCAGTAATTACAGGTAATAATTCCTGCTTCAAAGAGTTGTCATGAAGATTTAATGAAAGAAACTGGTAGGACAAATAGTAAGCTCTCTGTTACTACCAGGTCCCTTCTCCCCACATCCCCTCCCACTTTCAGTGTTTCCATTGCTGCCTCCTCCCCCCTCCCTCCCTCCCTCCCTCCCTCCTTCAGACATGTCCTTCTGTGCTTTAGACACTGACTACATACTATACTGTATACGTATGTAACAGGCAGACACTGTTCCTGCCCTCGAACACTCAGTATCTAGTGGGAAAGCTGAGTAATTAGCGCTTTTAATACAATACGTACATGGGTGGGTGGGTGGCTGGGGTGGGGGTGGGGGGAGCACATGGAAGGAACATTAATCCAGTCGCAGGGCTGGCAAAGCTTAGGTTGAGCTCATGGTGACTAGTAGGTGGCTAGCTATGGGTGACACAGAGTTATACACACCAAGATCATGATGTCATAAGCCCCGGGGCAAGAGAAAACCTGGCCCGGCAGGGAGTCCGCCTGGCGGGAGGTCAGGCACACAAGCAGCTGCAGGAAAAGCACTTGGAGTGTGCAGAAGCGGGATCTTGGAGTGCTCTGCAGACCTATCCAGAGGACCATTAGGAGCGGCCACGCGGTTTCAGCGGAGAGGAGGCAAAATGGAACATGTGCTTGAGAAAGACGGAGCAGTTACAGGAGTTAGTCGGGATAGTGAGGCCAGACACGAGGCCTTTGAAGCATCCAGGGCAAAGACGTGGCAGCCGGAGCCTGAGTAATTAGAATTTTTATTACCCCTTCTTGAACCTCAGAACAGCCCTGGGAAGGTCTGGGAATTCTCTAGCTAGGCAAATAGGCTTCACACTTTTTCCACCTTGCTGGGTGTTAACAGTTTATATGCACAAGTAGGTGCTATTATCACTTACACATTTCCTTTGTGACTCATGGTTTTTAGGCTAGAGTCATGGTCTAGCTGATGGCTGCTGTGGAGTCTGTCACCTTCCCAGGCAGTGACCAGTGTTTTGTTCTTGTGCCAAGAGAGCCTTCTTGACAAAATGCCCTTAAACCCAAACCAAACAAACAGAAGAAAACAATAAAACTTGACCAGCCTTCCAAAGAATCAATTTGATTAGGGTTGAGATTGTGCATGGGTGTGTGGAGGGGGTTATGTTCTGTGAAATATAACCTCCCACTTACATGGCCTTGACCTTCCCTAACTACTGCTGCTGTGACCTGGGAAGACTATGGCATTTGATAAAACACGAAGCAGCAATGTAGGAGGGCACACGAGCTGGAGGACTCTAACATCTTAAGAAATGTGCCGACCCTGACATTCTTATGAGAAACTCAGGCATTTTAAAAGCAATTACACTAAATATAATTTTATTAAACTTCAAATTAGAAGGAATTTCTCTTCGGAGGTACAAAATAAGAAAAAAGAATCTTGTACTTACTCATCTTGAAAAACAGCTTGCAAATAAAATGACTTTTTTTTTAAGTTTACAGGGGGAAGGGGTTGTTCAGTATGTAAAACTGGTGTTTAAAAATGTGCTCTAGAGACTCATAGGAACGGCAACTGCTGGCCGTTCATGGAGGAGCGTGCGTGAATGGCAGGAGGCGGCATTTCAACACTGGTGATCTCTGAAATGATTGGGGCCCACGATATTTCTCTGCCAGCAAGCAGCGAAGTGTGAAACCAATCCAATGAAACCAGATAGATTGGGACACCCTGCTTACATATTTTTACCGAGCCTTCAACATGCAGACACCATCTGAACCCTATGGTTCGAGATCATAAATCCTCCTGTGAGGCTCATTTGTTAATATTTGGGCTCATTTATCATCCCAAAGGGACAACTGCAAAACAGAACACAATGGAATTCAGTCGATCTGTAAATGCTCAAGTGTTTGAATGGGCCTAATTTGAACAAAAAGCAGTGTCTCTGCATTTCCTTCCTAACACACCTCCATGCCTACAAAGGCCCTAAGGATGCAAATGCGTTTCTAAAAACGTTTCCCCTTCCACTCTCTTCCCTGACCTCTGACCATTTTATTAAACTACCATTTGTTGAGTGCCTATTACACATCACCTACTGTAATAAGCACTCAAGAAATAGGATCTCATCTAATTACAACACCAGGAAAGAGGGCTGCCATCACAAAGTATTACAGACCGAATGTCTTCAACAACAGCAATTGTTTAATTATTTACCTTTTGAACTTGTTTGCATTGGTGTCATCCATCATTAATTATCTCGCATTTCCGGAGGCCTTAAGTCTAAGATCAAGGGTTGGTTCCTTCTGAGAGCTGTGAGGAGAGAACCTGCTCTGGGCCTCTCCCCTTGGCTTGGAGATGGCCGTCTTCTCCCTGTGTCTGTGCAATGCCTTCCCTCTGTCCTTGTCTGTGTCTAAATTTCTTAAATTTCTTTTAAGGTCACTGTTCATCCTAGTTTAGGGTCCATTCTAATGCTCTGTTTTAACCTAAGTACCTTCATAAAGACCCTGTCTCCAAATACAGTTGTGTTCATGTACTGGGGTTAGGACTTCAATATATGAATTTTGTAGAGGACACAATTCAGCCCAGACACAGTACATTCCCATTTTACAGATGAGAATACCTGGGCTTGGAAAGGCCAACGCTAGAGAGAGAGTAAGCTGTGGAGTGAATCTTCCCCTGGGTCTGACTCCCAAGAGCGAGCTTCTATTCACTGCCCTAAATTGTTCTCCAGCCTTGAGGCCACCCCATGTCACATCACATCCCCTCCATCACTAGCTCACCATCGGTATGAAAGTCCATCAGCTGATGAGGCAACTATAAAAATATTTTTCTACCACAGGCAAGTAGAAATGTAAAAAAAGGTACTTCAGAAGCTTTTATTCATGATCTCTTAACACGGCATGGCAGTGAGCATCTTAGAAACAATATAAGAGCCCCTGACCAGCAGTCTAGGGGCTTTCAATTAATGACAGACAACACCTATGCAAACAAGTTCAAAAGATAAATGGCATAAGCTGAATAAACGTCTACATTAACTAGATAATGACAGAGCTTACATTACACAAGAACAAAGAGATAAGTAAGGCCCGAAGGAAGTTGAGGGAGTTTCACATTTATTAGGCTGGGCTGGAGGAAATCTTCCTCTCTTTTCCTGCTATTCAAGAACGTCTGTGGGAAGGATTTAGGAGCCTCGAAAAGCAGCTCAGTTTGTTCTGAATTCATTTTTATAAATCCCATGACAAGTTTTAAATAGTTTGCTCTTGTTCCCCTTCAGCAATGTGTAGACATGGTTCTAAACAAATGATAATCACAGAAAATTTTAACTATTTAAGTCATAAAAAATGAAGTCTCACATCAACTCTTATGAAAGTTTGGTTCTGTATTAAACATCGAAATGAACTGAAGAGACATCTTGCTAAGTTTTTCAGTCATTTAAGAGCAAGTCAGAAGAAATTTGCAATATCCTGACCAATATACACATCGATAAATCCACGAGAACATGATCATTGTGAGCATGACAGGCAATCAAATGACACCTCTTTAATAAGTAAAACTTCTGCTCCTCAATGACACAATGTTAGCCACAACTCTCTGGCCACAGTTGGCTTAAACCAAAGTATTCACATAATCAAATGTTAGTCCATGTTATATCACAAGTTTAATCTGGACAAAATTAAAAGCTAATTGGTCACATATCTTAATATCAATGATGAGTAGCATAGACCTCTAAATATCAGTCCCTGCCATAGAGTTATCCACAGGGCCATGGAGAATCGAAGGGAGGCCATATATTTTAGCTTTGTCCCTGTAAGTTACTTACATTGGAAACCCTCATGTTAGCTGGTATGCTTAGGAACAATGAATTATAATGTTTTTTTTCCCTTTCTTTCATAAAGATTTATCAAAAGGTAAGCATCATTGGTCCAAGCCACAAACCTTAACAAGTAATAAAAATTTTTTATAATGCAGAATTTATCAAAGAAGTGCATGTGTGTGCATGTACACACACACACATTTTAAAGCATTCAAACCTAGGAAATGGCTGGTGTGTAAAATACATATGATACACAGCTGCGGACTATAAAAATTAGAATACAGAAATAAACGTCCATAAACCATCTTCCCTGTTTCTATGGGTGGAACAACAGTGAGTGACAAATTCAGCCCACTAAAAGGCCTAACAATGAGGTCTTATCTTTGGAAATCGTAGTGTTGCCCTCAAATAGTAATAAATTTTCACCATTTCTCCTAATCCCACTGAAAAGCACAGTGACACAATTCCAATGCATATGTAAATAATTACTAAGCAGCAGATAACTATGCCCAAATCAATAGCCGGACAGCTGGGTTACTCTATGTCAAAACCCAGGCAATTCAATGAAAGCTCCCCTGAGGAATATTCTCGGTTGTTATGGTGAATTTTGCTGTTCCTTTTGCATTTTGATTGATTAATACACAATGCACCTTGGCATATTTTCTATTTGGAATGCAAAACACTGGTAACACATGAGAAGACACAGTTGAATGCTCTTACTGTTTCTTAATGGAATTTTTCTTTAATCTTTCAGATACACAGCAGAAGTTTTAAGTTTTATACCTTTAAAAAGATTTCACTTCAATAATCTCAAAATAATATGCTAGCTTAAAAGTAGGATGACTATTTAAGTGGATTGAAGCATCAAGAAATTTCTAGCAGATGACTCTTTATAATGTCAAAGCAAGGAGTTGAGACTAATTCTTAGAGATGTATAAATCTGACACCATAAAGTATACAGTTCACTGGGGGGACTGCTACATAGTTCGACATGCATTCATGGTGGACATTTGCATATTTTCTACTCACACAGTACATATAATGTCCGTGACCTTCAGAAGGAATGGTTTTTACATAGGAGAAGAAAAACGAGAAGGACATTCAGAAACATATGCCACTGGGCAGTAGAGAAATCTGGTTCCTGCTCCACCGTTCTCATTACAAGGCTCACCTCGGCCTTGCTGGTCTGCGGGGGAGAAAGCTAACATCTTCCACACACCGGTGTTCCAATCTTCCTGTCCTAAATTCCTGCTCACAAGCCCATCTCACTTCCTCAGTGCCAACAGCCATTCTTACTGGTGACAAAATGTGGTGCTTCATGCTGGGTGCCTCGTTGGAGATGACACTTTTGTTTAACTGACGTCCTTTCTCAACAGGACGGGTGATATGCTTCAGGGAGGTGATCTGAGCTCTATCAGCTGATCCCCAAGGAGAAACAGGACACCTTCAACCAAGCACCTTTGGCCTCTTATCCACAAACAATTGCTCTGACCTATGGTAATGTGGATGACCGCGTCCTTTAAGGGCCACTGGACATTTCTATGTCATCATTTTTAAGCACAAGTCTTCCTTTTCTCGGTCTTGGCTACCATTTGGAATCATGGACCTCATGTTTTTTCATCCTTACTATTGTCAAGCTTGAAGGGATCTGGCAATCTTTTTTCCAAAATCATCATCACACAGAAAACAATATATTCTCCAACCTTCCCCACCCATATCCCCATAACTTGCCATAGCCCATTGTTCTGATTTGCATTGGATATATAGTTTGTAACTGCCTACAAATTAGAGACAGAATTCAAATTTCTCTTCCACGATTCCTAGAGGAGTCCAATCTATTGTGCTTCGGTTTCTATTTCACATGAGTACTTACATGTAATTTTTTCATTAGAGATATGATGGGTGAAGAACATAACTTAATGGAGTTGTGCCTAATAAAATGAGAAGGGTTTGGACAATAATTAGTAGGAGGGATATTTTTCCCCAGAAAATGAAGTGTTCAGAGCTTCTGTGTGCCTCTTGTTGTAGATAAGAGCCTCTGTTATCTCACGATTCCTCTTAAAAACTATTAAAACTAAGCTGTTCCTGAAGAGTTGAATATAATAGAAAATCCATGTACACATGGGTATGCTTTCAGCTATTGGATTTTTAGAGGGGATTTACATCTTCTCAGACCAGCACTGCCCACATGACGCTTTCTACTTCAATCTCACCACGAGGGGGATGGGTTCATTCACTTGCCATGTGCTTACATTCCTGTCCTCAGTGTGAAAACCTTTTTCCTTTCAACTCCTCTTATCTACTATAAAGGAACCACCTTTCATTCTCCCACAGTATCTCTAAGGTGCACCAATTAAAACATTTGTTTGAATATGTTTTACAGTCTCTAGCTAAGAAAAACAAGATTGTGATTTGGCCTCTGAGGCTCAAATCTCTTACCAAATAAAACAAATAAAAGCGGGTAAGACTAACCAGGCAATATGTAAACCGAGGTCTTCCGTGCTCTGAGGTTTTGCTGGATAAAAGTGCACTTGTGTGGGGAAATGTGTTCCATCATTAATTAACATCTTTAACAGTAGGGTACTGTTTTAGCTTTGCAGACAATTGAAAGAATTGAAATGCACTCTATCAAAACCAAGTCTAAGATTAAACATCTAAGATCAAAGTACAAGTGAACCAACAGACAAGGTATTGTAACACACTATGAGTAGAAATACAAATCTCAAAGGAACAAGTTCCCTTATGGTCCTCTCTGAGTTCTCTTTCCTCAATTTCTGGTTACATGGCCCAAAGGAACAGGCTCCTTAGGGGACAACAATCAGATAGAATTCAAGATGGAAAAGAGTGGTCTGGATGTAGATGTAGATTTTCTGGGAAACACACACACACACACACACACGCACACACACACATTAAAATGCTTCTAACCCTCATCAGGGGCCAGCAGCTCCACTGGTCCATCATTAATGAGGCCAATGGAACAAAATCTGATGAAACAAAATCAAGAGCACTCAGCACACTCAACAGCAAGAGAGCTTGCATCCAACTGAACTTATGATATTAAATACTAAAACATCTGGCCACAAAATGGTAGGTTTGTCCCTGCCACTTGCACAGGGACTCCTCAATTCTCTAGCTTTCCAGTTATTTTTTTTTTTAATCTCAGTATCTCTCAGCAAGAACATTCCCAGACCTTAAATTTCATTAACATGCTTCATCCCTACCTCTGTAGAAAAACTTGTATCACCAAATGTATTTATTGCCTCTCTTTACAAATCAGGTCAAACATATATAACTTCTTATCTGGTCATGCTCAAATGCTCAACGACCTCCCCAAATGCTCCTGAGCTTCTCACCTTTCAAATTTTACACAACTGAATGCTACCAGGGGGTCCCGTCCCATTGCCCATTCCTTGGTCAGATCCCTCAAGTCTAGTCACAATTTAAAAACAAGTACACTTCTTTGTGAATTTCTTCCATTTATTTCTATAAGTATTGTATCCCCATTCATCTTATACATAAGTCTTCCTTTTGTATATTTCAAGCTCTATTTTATCGAAAGCAAGCATGGAATTAAGATCAGCTGGGTTTTGGTGAGCATTTCCAGGATACCTTAATGTGATTATCAAAAAATATATAACAAGTGATCACAATCAAAGTACAATGAACCCTTCTATTTTAATATATATAATTCTGTTTTAAAAAGTTTGTATTTTCTATATAATTATGTGTTTTTCTAATGTGTACATGCTTATAATTTTGAATCTACTGTATATTATGCTTATATCAGCACTTACAAATAAGTATAGCACTTATAAATATCAAATTACTTTTATCTTGCCCTTTAGTGAGGATGTTGAGATCAGTATCCAAGACCCCTCAGATAATGGTTTAATGTTTATTATAATAATAAATGTTACCATTATTCTGCTTCCACCTTCCCACGCAAAGGCCCCGGAAACTAGTTTCAGTGAAGTTTACAGGAAGGAGCGAGCTCATTTTGTTTAGCTGAGCATGTAAGATTCCAGGATCCTTTTCTACCAGCCAGAAACAATTATAAGCAGACACATTACCAAGACTCTTGCTTCCACCCTGATTTATCTTCTTTTTCAATCAGATAACCTTTATTTAACATCTTAGGGCTGTGTCTGCTGGCACTGGCTCTGGTCTCTTCTCCTAGTGAATTTATTAGCCAGGAATGTAATTCAATCTGTGATTTCAATTTCCCACAGCAGATCTCATGTGCCATCATCCCTCCTGATAATATTGTTTTTAAAGTATGCCAGTTGTCTTTTACTCTGTGTCATCATAGGGCTAAAACTAAGTCCTTCTTATAAAAGAATGTGGTATGTACTTCTAATATATACTACCTATTCGTCTAGAGATCATCCTTAGCAGAATGATCACTCAGGTCCAGATGTTTGCCGCTGTGCAAGTAAAACCACATGTGCACAGGGCCTGAGATGCACAGCAAAATGCGGACCTGAAATGGCAGCTCCCAGAGGGGACCCACCCAACACAGTGGTTTGGAACATCTGAGGGACAGGAGGAGTATCTCTGAATATCTGAAAAAGCTGAATTAGATTTCTAGGCTCCTCTCACATTTAAGTAAGACAAATGGTAAAAAATCTTTCACGTGGTGAAAGATCCCAACCATGCACCTGCTTTACCTTTAAAAGGTCTGTGCTGAAACTTAATCTCAAAACCTAATCACACAAAGCCTCAGGGTTTTGTTTAGTTTTGTTTTTTTAATCTCTAAAGAGAACAGTGATTCTCAAGCAGGATAATATCAGATGGGGCAGAAACACAGTTTGAAAAATTACATTTACCATAATAGAATTTCATCTTTGGAAAAAAGTCGTATTGTTTTAATAAAACAAACTAAAGAAGTTGAAGGCTAAGGGGGTAAAAGCAGATTTTATTTTTAATCAAAAGAGAGTCTGGTACACAATGCCATGTACAGATCTGGTATCATAGAAATGTACACTTGAAACCTATATGATCCTATTAGCCAATGTCACCCCAATACATTTAATTTTTTGAAAAAGAAAATATGTGTATTCGAGAGAGGAAAAAGAGAGAGAGTCTGGATTTAAAATAGCCAAAAAAACAGTGAACTAAATTATCTTCCAGGTCTAAGACCTACAATTCCTTCCTCCTGAGAATATTTTGCTTCACCAACATTTGGCACTGAACTTGGAAGGGCTGGTTATTTCCTGTAATTAGTACTGAATATCAACAGTAATAATGAATTTCAATCTCGCTTTGATTAAATATAAAACATTAATTCAAATATTAGTCAAACACACAGATAACACAAACATCCGTTTAGATTCTTGGAGGACTTGGCTTCCCTAACCTCAAACGGCCCCAGACTATCCCAGGCCTGCTAATCTTGATCCCGTCAGTCACATCCTGAAATGTTTTAACGAACTTGCAACTTGCTAGTTAATAACTAGCTAACAATCCGCATCCTGTTTATCTTCAAATCACTCCTGATAGAGGAATTAGCTTTAGCCCAGCCTCACTCCCGTGGACAATCTCCCCCGTGAATAAAACATTTCACACTCAAACATTTAATGTTTAAAGATCAGGACTGTTAGTTAAATGAATTAATCTGGTGTGAAAACTATTTGCATTTTTAACATCATCAGAATTTCTTTCACCCCCAACTGTTTAGTTCACTGCTTGTATGATTATAATTAGCAAGAGAGGGAGAAAAAAAAAGTCATTTTATTCAATGCTAAATGGCATTCAGGAATTCTCTAAAGAAACACAGAACAAGTGGTGGAACAGGAGGGCCAGCAGGACTTTTCTCAGACGAAGACATCCTTTCTGCATTAAAAAGTGCAGTGTCTTATTAAAACAACTTTATTTTCCCACATGTCTCCAGCATTCAACTCATTCCAGAGAACATTCTGGTAGTATGTACCCAGCCCTTGCTCTGGGCCAGGCACTGCTCTTGGTGATGAAGCTAACCAGCAAGTAACAAAGATCAAGGATTTTATGGCCGAAGGACTGGGCGGAGAGTTAGTTTACCTCTAACTTCAGGTAAACGGGATTCTGCCGGGGAGCTATTAGTGATCAGGGTCACCGCACGTGGTTCCCAGCGTCTAGGATGCGGGAAGACCAAGACATCCTTTCTAAGGACTGGCCTCTGTCGCCCCCCAGTAATACCGCTTTCCCCCTGCCTGCCACACCTTCCCCGTCTGTCCTCCACAGGACAGACACCCACCTCCGAGCCTTGGCACGGGCACATCCGTCCGTGGGAAGCCCTGCCCGGAGTCTCCCCTTCTTCAACTCTCAGCCCTCGAATTACCTCCTCAGAATTCCATAAGGCACCCTTTGTAATCCCCATCCTATCATGATTCTCAATAATCTGGTTTATTTACCTGTTTATTGCCTGCCTCTCTCCACTAGAATAAAAACTGGGTACATGTAGGGACCTCCTCCAGAAATGTCCCATTCAAGCTAAAGAAGGGTGAGCTGGAAAACAAAGGAGAGGGGAGAGCAGTGCTTTCCAAGTAAAGGGAATGCTATACATATATTTGTATGTATATGTATATATATATGTATATGTATATACACACATACATACTTACATATTCATTTATGCATAGAAGTATGGAAGCACATACGCTATTTGCTTTGAGAAAAGAGACATGTTCAACATTTTTTTCTCTTAATCTCTGCCCCAGTGGCCTTGCTACAATACCCACAAACACTGTCAGGACTGCTGAGTAGAATACACACTGTATGGAAATTCCCTGCTGACTGTGTTGCATATATTAACTCATAGACTCCAATCCACCTTCCAACCCCATGACCTGGGCACTGAGATACAAAAAGTTAGATAGACTGCCCCAAGTCACCCGGCTAACACCAGAGCCAGATTTCTAGCACAGATTAGTCAAACTCCAGAGCTCTGAACTACGAAGCTGAACTCTGTATTTATTAGGGGATTAAAGGTTCCTAATAAAATGCTAGGACATTATAGGAAAGGAAGAAAACCAGCACTCCTGGTCTGTGGTTTGTACACTGCGTGCAGGAATGGTGAAAATGGTAACAGGTGTGTTCGACTCACCGGTCCCATCAGGCTCCTGGCAACCAGTGAGGCCTGGGTGGCAGGAGCCCAGGAGGACTGCTTCAGGTCCTGAGCGCCTATGTGTTTATCCCAGATGCCTAAACAAATGTGGTCACTTTCTTGGGACGAATATTGAGACGGACTGGCTAAGCCATTATCAGGTATTCAGAATTTAGAATAAGGTCACTTGCTGAATTGGTAGCCACGCACAGGACAGGACAGAATGGGGCACCAACCCACAGTGCAGAGTGAAGAGAGCTGAGAAAGAACGAGGTTCCTCAGTGAACACCACGCCTGGCTGGCAGCCAGGCTGGCCTGACCCCACGGGTCAGCCTTATCTGAGATCAGCTGTGTGGGGGCGTCTCAGGAGCAAAACCCCACCTCGCTTCTCGCAGCCGGGGCGTGCTAACCTGATGATTCTCCCAAGGTCTGGAAAACAAGCAAGAGACGAAAGAAGCAGAAACAGAAATGGGCTCTATTTTTCTAACCACTTTTCAATTACTTATAAAATGTAGACGAGAATTACTGTAAGAAGTGTGAGATTTCACACACGCGCACACACACACACACACAAACACACCCAGTACCACTCTTCTGAATGCCCCTGCTGTGCCCTCTGCAGGCTTCTCACCTGGCCCTTCTCACAGTTCTGGGTGCGTTTCGGCCTCAGGTCCTCTGGACAAGGCTCCTGTCTTATTTATCTTTGTAGATTAGGTAGTTAGCACAATAGCTGGCACATAGAAGCGTCAAGTAAATCCTGGGTGAGTAAGTAAAAGAACACCTGTAGTTTTTTCCTTTCTTTTAAAGACATAATACAGGTTGAAAGAAATGTTATTGTTCTTTATCTCTATGGGCAAGAATGTTAAATGCCAACATGATATCATTTACCTGCTTAATGCCCTGATCTGCATATTACAGCTGCCCTGCATTCTCCAGCTGTCAGCAAGCAAAGCCACTGCAACACCTAACTTATCTCCCAAAATAAAGAATAATTTGAACAGATGTGCCCTGTTGGCCTAATAATAACTCAGGCATTTTGATTTTTGAGGTTGTATGGTGAAAAATCTCAGAAACATAAAGCAGATTTCTTTAAGAGGAAATCTCTCTCTGACAATATTTAAGTAACCGACCAGAAAGTCAATTCGACAAGTCACGGAAGTTTCTGCGCATTGTCCAAGGAGGACTAAAGTAGCACCTTCTCTTATTTAAATGCCTCCACACTCGTTTGTTTCATGGGTGGAATTAGCTGCGATCGCAGGTGGCGTAAACTGTAAGAGGGAAGCACCCGGAGCGGGAGAGAGATGGTAGGTGGCCTCACAATCCAGATAATGACAACCTCGACACGGGGATGAGACTTTTCTATTCTGGCCTGTTATTTACAGATGCTTGTTTCTGCCTTTCAAAATCATTCCAGATTAGCAAATATAAATATCTTATCATTTAAATACTTTTTTGACTACTTATGGATACAAGACTTCAGACTTTCCCAGATATCACTGAAGGGAAAATCCTGTTTCATGCTCTGTTATAGATAATGATCTGAATTTTTTCTCATTGTTGGTAACACAACATAGGCTGATGGAATAAACCAGCCACATTACTATTTTTACCACTGAAGCATTACGGTTGATGAAGAACCCTGGCCTTTCCCAATCCAGGCAGGCACACTAACCACCCACCTGTCACATTCCACGAGCACAATCATAAACATTTGGGGAAATAAACGCCAATAAGTTTGTGACAGATGACGCCCGTCACGAGGGGCTACATCACAGGGAAATCGCACAAAAGATCTTGTCTTCATCACCTTTCATGATAAATTTATCTAATAAAATTGAAAGGGGAGAATATTAGAAAAAGGAATTATAGGTTAATTGTTATCACATTACAGTGTTAAAATGTCATCCCGCGTGGCACCCCCAGCAGATGCCTCCTAAGCAAACTGTCACAGGGGAACAAAGAACTTTAATTTACAGAGGAACCAACTCCACACTAAATTAAGAAAGTCACTTCTTATTGTCTCTTAATGAGGAGCTGTCAGGTGGCTGCTTTGATGAAACCAACCAACCTCCTGGTAGGAAAAGGCCTGTCCCACGTGGGGACCCCCCCCTCCCTCCTTCCTTTTGGTAGGATGATCCTTGTCCTCCTGACTCTCTCACTAACCTGGCTTCAGATCACCTTGCCTGTAGTTCAGTTCTGAAATCTTTACAAACCGCTCCCCAGGTTGCATGAATTGTGGTCTTCTGGGGACCAAATGTCTCCATCATGTCATGTTATATAGAGATTATTATTTATCAAGACCAGATTCCTACCCCCGTTGGAGATGCCCCGGGGCAGGACACGGGGCTGGCAGCATTTTGCCTTATGAATCTGCCTGAAATACCCAATTATCGGGCCACCGCGGCGCGTCGGGTCCTGACAGCTGGAGGCGCGCGGCCCCCGGGCGCCGCGGTCGGAGGCGGAGGCCGAGCGCGTCCCCTGCGCGTCTCCACCACAGCGGCGAGGTGCGCGCACCAAAGGCTCCTCCGGGGTGCGCGGAGGGCCAAGACGGCTCCGAAGACAGGGCTGAGGCGCAAATTGAAAGGGGGGAAAGTGCCAGGAGAGTCCAGACAGGCGCTGGTGCGATGGCAGCGGACCCAGGCCCCTCCCGCGCGCCCGGGAGCCCGTTTGCGGGAGTGCGCGCGCTCGCACTGCTTTTCATTGAGATCCGTTTCACAAACACCTTCTTCTGCAAGGTCCTTCAACTGATTGAAAACCAAATGAAGCTTATAGAAGTGGCCACAGGTTTTCCTGTTGTTCCCCCACCCCAGTGAGATAATTTCTGAACTTTTAGAGATGCTGTGTAAGGGAAACAGCGTTTATCCTGGGCCAAGCTCTGATGGTATTTTTTGAAATAAGTATTACGTGAGCTATGTTACTGTGAACCTAACCTGTTACCCCAACTTTCTGTTAGCAGCAAACATTTATTAGTAGGTCAGAAATTCAAAAAGGCCCAAAATCTACCTGTTGCCTGGAAAGCAGCCTCTTTAAAAACTCCTTGATTCCACTGTGGGGACACAGGACTGACCACTTGTGTCACTGGCTGATTGCATCTTATGGAGGTGTTTGCTATAACTTGGAGAATGGACTTGGGTCCGCATTTATCCAAACGAATATAATGGTCCTATATGTCATAACGGTGATGTCACTTAATAACAGGAACATTTATAGTTATATCGATTTAAGACCCATCTACTCTTATGTAAGACTTCACACGTGGCAGATGCCTCTATCTAGCAAAAAAACCTGCTAAATAAATGACTCTAATAACAGAATGAGGCCCTGCAACGAGAGAAAACAGCCACCGTAGGGAATTCTATAACATGATGGCAAACATACTTGCATTGGGACCCGGATAAGAAGGATATTTCTATTTAAATGCATCATACTAGATTTAACATACAAAATACAAAAGAGTTACTTAGTGTAAGGCTTGTGCAGGGCCGAAATACACTATATGTTAACCAAGTCATAGCTCTTCTCATCTAGCGACTTCCATGAACAATGAATGAGCAAACACAGGAGGTGTGGCTCTAAGTGTGGAAAGCTCCTTTTTACACAAGTACACTGGAATTTCCATATTTCCATGCGTTATCATCCCCTTCAAACAAGCTCTCAAATAACTATTGCAAAAATCAAGAGACATAATGCGGGTAAATCAAGAGGTTTGTGCCTGGCATGTAGTAGGAGGGGTATGTGAGTGTGTGCATGCATGCATGCGTGTGTGTGTGTGAGAGAGCTACACATCACACCCATCCTATCCATATCTGAAAACAATATACTGTTTATTCCATTGAGGCTGCAATTGTGCAATTATAATTGTTTTGAATTCCCTTGGCATTATTTTCGAAACCTTCAGCACAGTCTCTTTAGCAAGATTTAAGCAGTACTTGATATTTGTAAAGAACAACCTTAAGACTGGAAAAACTTCCTGTGACATTGGCCTTGATTTCTGGACAGTGCTGTCATTCCGAAGTGAGAGTAATAAAAGAATCTCAAACAAGAAAATCAGAATATATCATTTGGGGTCAAAGACTGAAATGTAGACCATCAGACAAGGAGACAGTTGCTTAGTCAACTTTATGCCTAAGCTGAAAGATAGTCCAAAAGAGGAGCTGCAGGGTGGCTTGAGTAATGGCAGCTTCAGCAGAGTAAACATGCAGACTCCTGAGTGACTGCATTAACACCCAGCACTTATTTGGCCATGTAGGCACTGGGAGTTGGGACACAGGCATTCTCATTACTTTATAATCAAGCCTCATTCTTGTAGGCAACAAACGGCATCTCTCAATAAATCTGAACAGCTGAAAAAATTAATAAATGTTTAGAATATATGTCTATAGGTTGGAGAAGAAGAGGGATTATTAATTAGTGATTGCATAAAATCAAGAAATAATTAGAAAACAGTGGTTGAGTTCTGCCAGGGAAAACGTAAACGTACCTTTAATTATAGAACCCTGAGAGCTACAAGACCCTTGGAGACATCTAAAGTTCTAGACCGAGTCTCTCATTCTAAGAGCGGAGAAGTTCTATATAGTTGTCCAACTATATAGACAGGGAGAGAGGGAATGAAAAAAATGGATGAAGTCTTATTCCAAGTTTCTACTAAATTTCGTTGTTATATAAATGGGATTTAAAGAAGACTTTTTGAAAAACAAAACCAAAAAACTTGTTATTAAATATTCACACAAGTAAATATTACTTTAAACACCTTCAGAAATCTTATAGCAGTGTGATTTCGGGACTAAGTAGCCAATGACATAACAACATAAGCCCATTGGCAGGAGTACTTCTCGAGGAGATCTCTGAGCATCAGGCTTCTTGAGCTTGTCCCTTTTTATGCCAGTTCCTCACTCACCAGGCATTGCCTCGGGAGTGATCTGACTTCCTGTGGACTACTTCCCCTGTATCCAGTTATACATTTTTATAATTTTATAATTGTTATTTGGGGTTAGATAGAAAAAGTACCTTCATTCATCAATTGTCAAAAATTAGTTTAAAATTTTTCATACAAGAGTTAAAGTTTCTATGAAAAAATATAAACAAATACAGCCCCCCATCTGAGAGAAGTATTTATAAATGTGGTACTTCCTTTTGCCTTTTTAATTTTTGTGCCTTGGATTAAATATGATATAGGTCAGCATTAATTTACAAATAGCTAAGTAAATGACTAAAGTTTTTCATTAAAAAAATAAATGCACCAAGAGAAATGCCACAAAGTGAAATTTCATGCACATGAAGGTTGTATACTTGGAGAATCTGAAATTAGATTTCAAAAGATAGGTAATCCTAATTTACCTAACAAATAATTTTACTTATTATTACTGTGAATATATTATATTTATTTATATTTTAATATGAATCCAACAACATTTTAATTGAAAAGTACACAGTCATGTTTTTTGCCGTGGGATGGAACTTTTTTAAACAAAGAAATATTTTTAAATTTCTCTAACGAGTTATCATAAACCTTAATTTGCAGATCTCAGTCAAAATATAACTATCAAGAAGACAGAATTTCCTTTCAGATTCCCCCCCTAAGATAGGCTCTTTTTACATTGATTTTTCCAGACAGAATAACTTTTTAAGAGATAAAAGAAATTTAAAGATCTTGGATTTAATCTCATAAGCATTGCACTATGAATTTACTACATCCCACCCCAGACAGTTACATTTCAACAGAGAATGAAATCATCCACTGTATCTATTTCCTAGAAAGTCGTGTAGCATAAAGAAACAGAATTATTTTTGACAATAAATGATTGCTCTCCTAAATCACCAACATAGCTTTTCTTTTCCCAAAATTGCATTACTGCCAAATTTAATGTGTTACCATATAGATAACACTTGCTAAGACATCTGACTAGCTTAAAAAAAAAAAAAATCCTTTTCAGTTGTTTCCATTTTGGTTCCACTGGATTTGATAGGTGGAGAGAACATGTATAAGCCCCTGATAGCTCCTATTTTTACATACATTGTCCCATTTAATCCCCCTTAGCAAAGGAAGGCACTGTCACCACTGTACCTATAAGAATACTGCCACTAGATTTTCTAAGGTAAGTAGCTTGTGGAGACACAACTGAAGCCCATTCTTTCTGGGCTGATGCCATTTCAGTATTAAACTAATCTAGAATAACAGTATGGGAAACAGAGCTTGTCTTTAACTCTCAGCACTTTCCAAGGGAAGCACCTTGCTTTCGTGACCTTGGTCCGAGGCTTGTACTCTCCTGCTCACAGCCTTTCTGCTAAGGCCCTGCTGGCCAGAGATGGATTCTGCTCCGCTGCTCTTTCCTGCTGATCCTCATTTCACTAAAACTTACTAGGACTTTCAATAAAATCCACCCTTCAATTCAGAGGCTTACCCAAGACACCAAACCGGCAGGATGTGCCCAAGAGAAGGGCCTACTCCAAAGACTTTGGGAGGAATACACCACTCTCCTCTTTAACACATGGATCAGTGCAGGAAGAACTTCAAGTCGGCCAGGATGCATCTTGAGCAAGCGGAGATGTTGGTGCCCCACAGACTATGTCTAGTAGGTTTCTGACTATGTTTCTCTTTACAGAATGAAACCAGGACTTCTACCTCTGTTGATCGTAGACCAACTTGTTACAGACAAAGTGTCCCACTTTGGGACAATATGAAAAGCTGAACCAAAAAAAAAAATCTTTTTTTTTTTTTTTTTTTTAAGTATTGGAAGCTACCAAAGTAGCAAAAACTTGAGGAGCAACATCCCTGACACAAGGGAAGCTGCGAGAGAGGAGCCTGATATCTGCATGGCTTTCCCTTTGTGGCACTGGAGCAGGGACTTCGAGGCTGCAGAGAAGTTCAGCCAGTCTTAAAGGGCAGGGGTGGCAAAAACTGGGTTCTGAGGCCCATGGCTTTCAGTTGGGAGCTCCTCCCCCCAACAAATGCTCTACCCTGAGCATAGGAGTGAGCTCCAAGTAGGCCAGCATTCACAGACTCCTAAACAACACAATCCTTTGCATTAAAGTGAACTCCGCTATCTTAACTGCTTCCTGAAATAAAAGTGCATCCCCTATGGATACAGATAACTTCATTGAGAATCTCAAATCATCTCTGTATTTTACTGCACTATATTTGGCAATAAGTAAAAAATTATCAAGAATATTAGAAGACAAGATTGAATGAAGAAAAAAACAGAGAATGGAGTTTTAAAACAATGTGTGCATGTACATACATACATATATACATATAGCAAAGATGCAGTTTTTTCTTGGATTTATCAGTAAATTCCATGAAAACTCAACCCAAATTCCAGTATGTTTATTTTTTATTAAATCAACAGGCTGATTCTAAAATTTACATGGAATTAAAAAGGGCCAAAAATAGCCAAGCATATTGTGAAAAAAGAGTTATTACTGGATACTAAGGCTTCTTAAAAATCTACAGTAATTAAAATAGCATGGTATTTGTGCAAGGATAGACAAATGTACCAATGGACATAACAGAGAGATCTGTAACCAACTCACATTTATATGGGTAAATGATTTATTACAAAAGTGATACTGCACAGCAGAACAGGATGATCTTTTTAAAGGCTGGGACAACTAAATACCCATATTGGGAAAAGTGAATCTTGTCCTCTACCTTATCTCATAAACAGTTCTATGTGATTATAACTCTAATATGAAAGGCATTGTAACAATACAGCATTGAGAAGATAAAAGAATACTTTTGTGACCTTGAAATTGGCACAGATTTCTTAAGCACAACACTAAAACCACTAACTATAAAGGAAACATTTGATAAATTTGGCTACATTACATTGAAAAATACCATAAAGTACTAAAGACAAAAATTATCATAGAGTTGGAGAAGATATCTAAAATACATAACCAAAGAAATATGATTTCCCAGAATGTATGAAGAATTCCTGTATTTTCATAAGAAAAAGACAATTTGCTGTTTTAAAAGAACAAGAAATATGAACAGATACTTCACAAAAGAGTATATCCACATGACCGATAAACACAGGCTCCTCATTTAGCATGGTTCTGGTATGCACAATTTTACCAATCACCCAAATGTCAGTTACTACAGTTTATTAATTACATAAAGTACAAACTTCGCTAGTAGCCCTTTAGTCCACAAATCCCTAAGTAAATAACAGTTGTGCATCATGTCCACTCATGTCACTTCCGTTAGTCTGTCAGTGACTGTCACTGTGCACCTGATATTTGTTCACACACAGCTAAGCATGCAGCTGTATTGCTGCCTTTTAGCCCAGTAATGAATCCACGTGAATAATCAGCGGAGAGAACTGGTCAACAGAGTGGAAGTCCAGACAAAAAAATATGCAGAAAATTTAAAGAAAAAAAAAAAAGAGTAATAATACTGGAAGTGATATTAAAACTTAAAGTAATTGCAGTTACGGAAGAGTAATTAACCGCAGGGATGTGCCACTCTACCATCTGAGAGACTCTAGATATTCAGCCAGAGGAACTCAGTGAAGGCAAACGCATCCATGTCAAGAAGGAAAGTGGTTGTGATGAAAGGAATTACTAGATCCCAGAGACAGCGACTCCAGCAAAGCAAAATACTTCATATTAAAAGAAGTCTCGGATATTTCACAATATTGAAAGTGTGAAAAATGAACTCTTGGAAGCTGATCCAGACTTAGAAAAGAACATGACACGTTGCCAAAGCCTAGAGAAGATGCTTCCTCCCTACCGTAAGTTATAGAACAGGGAGAAGGCAAGCACTGTCCAAACTAAGACTTTAATTCTCAGTGTTTCTAATATTTTAAATTACAGTGAACTAAATAAATCTTAGTTTTTCATGTCCCTGAGCAATTATAACCAGCAGTAACAGAGTTAACAGAGTTTACAGAGTTTTTCAATATTTTGACAAAAGGTGTTAAAGAGAAAAGAACAATTGTAATTTTTTCCATTGGTTATTAAGAGAGCTTTCTGAAGTTTCATCTTCTACGACCATTTTCACAGTCATGCCACCCTGCATAAAGCAAGAACTGACTGGAGGAAACAAAGCTCCATTTCATGAGTTGTCTGGGAAACGGAAGGTACCAAACCACTACAGCCATGCCAGGATGCCTACACCAAAAAAGGACAGTGATGCTAAATGTTGGCCAGGATGAAAAAACTGGAATTACAGGCATTGCTGGTGAGAATGTAAATTGGGTCAAAACCCTTAGAAAGCTTTTTGGCAGAGCCCACTAACATTGCATGAATGCACAGCCTACTATTATCACTCACCAGGAGTGGTTCTGAAATGGTCTGGGAAACCCTGGAGGTCCCCGACATGCTTTTAGGAGGCCCATGAAATCAAAATTTAAAAAATCATACTAAGATGTGACATGCCTTTTCCTCTGTTTCATTTATACTAATTGTATAACTAACAGGTCTCACATTGACCCTCCCACTGGAAACTACTAAAACATTGGACAAAATATAGAAAACAACAGTTTTCTAACATTGGACATTAGGCAACGAAGGTGAGTGATTCCTGTAAGATGAGAAACAGACAAGATGAGCTCTAGAGTGGCTACAGCTTACTACCTAGTGAGACTTTCCAGGCCATGACTTGAGGAAAGGGAACAAGGGGAGAGCCTGATGATCAGCGTAAACTGAGGAGACAGACACGAGAGTCCACTGAGGCAAAGGCAGCTAGAGTTGGCAGGAGAATGCCAGGGATAAAGACCTGCACTGAAAAAGAACTTGGGATATTTGCAGAGGGGAAGGCCCCAATTAACTCTTCAGCTGAGTACTGATCAGTGCACCCATGTGATGAAAGCATCCAAAGTCAGGAAAACAAACTCATGAAAGGGAGACTCACCCAAGGCTGGGAAGAGTCCCTGTTGCCACCAGCCAGAGTGGAATACTTCATAATTCATGGGGCATTGCATCCAGGGCTCAGAAGAGTTGTGCCCAAGTGGTCAGGTAAAATGAGTCCTAGAGTACACACTGCTTGAGTCCAGATTAACAAATTTTAAAAGCAAGAATTGAAAGTTTTAAGCTGTTTCCAAGTAAGTTGAAAATGTGCAGCATCCAATAAAAAGTTACCAGGCTTACAAAGATGCAAGAAAATAAGATCCATAATGAGGAGTGAAATTAATGAAAATAACACAGAAATGATACAGATGATAGAATTAGTAAACTGAAACATTAAAAACAGTTAATAGAATGATATCCAATATAATCATTAAGACAGCAGAGCAACTGAACAGATTAAATAGAGACATGGAGGGTATAAAAATAAGACCTAATCAAACTTTAATGATGCAAAAAATAGTGCCTGGGATGGAAAACCACACTGGATACAATTAGCAGATTCGTTAGTACAGAAGACAAAGTGAGTAAACTTAAAGATACAGCAACAGGCACTATCTAAAATGAAGCATAGAGACAAAAATCAATTTTTTAAAATGAAAAGTGCCTAAGTTAGCTGTGTGATAACTTTCAGCACCTAATGTAAAAGATGAATTCGTAATCAGAAGCCCTCTTTAGTTACCAAAAATAAACAAACAAAACACCATGCCCAAATGGCTTCACTGGTGAAGTCTACCAAACATTTAAGAAAGAAGCACTACTAATTCTATACAAACTCTTCCAGAAAATTGCAAAGGTTGGAAGGTTCCCAAATTCATTCTATGAGGCTAGCATTATCCTGATGCTAAGCCCATAAGAAGTAATTACAGGAAAAGAAAACTAGAGAACAATATTCTTCATGAGACAGATCCTTCACTAAGCCTTCGCTAATCAAATCCAAGAAAATATAAAAATGATAATTCAGCATGACCCAGTAGGACTTATCCCAGGAATGCAAGGTTGTTTTAACATTCAAATTTCTACCAAAGGAACTCACCATACTAACAGGCTAGGAGAGAAAAAATTTATGATCATCATAATAGATTCAGAAAAAGCACTTGAGAAAAGGCAGTTTTCTGATAAGAACCACAAGCAAACTAGGAACAGAAGAAAACTTCCTCGGTCTGATAAAGAACGTCTACAAAAACCAACAGCTAACATTTTCCTTAATCAGGAAAGACTAAACATTTTCCACCTAAGATTAAGAGCAAAGTAATGATGCCTGCTCTCAGCAATGTAATGAGGTTCCAGTCAGCGCCATAAGGAAAAGAAAGAAAGGGCATCGAGGTTGGAAAGGAACAAGTAAGACATTATTTGCAGCCCCCATGCTCATTTACATGTGAAAGCTCACAGTGTGGTTAACCTGCTAGAAATAACAGGTGAGCTTAGCAAGTTTGCAAGATACAAGATCAATACATAAAAATCAATTGTATTTCCATATACTAGCAATGAATGAACAAGAGGAAATTGAAATAAAGAAATGCAATTTATGAAAATATCAAAATGACAAGATTCTAGAGAGTGAACCTAACAAAATATGGGCAAGACCTGCACACTTAGAACTACAGTGTGGCTGAGAGAAATTCATGAAGACTGAGCTAGTTATAGACTGGAGGGCTCAACATTGCTATGGTACCAAATGGATCTAGAGATTCTATGCAATCTCAATTAAAATTTATATGGGAATGCAAAGGACCTAGAAAACCCACAGCAACTTTGAAAAGGGAGAGCAATGTTGGAGTTATACTACCTGACTTTGACTCATTATAAATCTACAGTAATCAAGATGGTATGGTTTTGGCATTAAGATATACAAATAAATTAATGGGACAAAATAGAGAGTTCAGGAAGAAACCCATTAATATACAGTCAATTGATCTTTGAAAAAGGTTCAAAGGCAAGTCAATGGAGACAAATGGCACAAAAACAATTGGATGCCCATATACTTTTTTTTTGGTTTTTCATTGATTCCTTACATGACATTCAATAATTAATTCAAAAAAATTCATGGAGGAAACAAAGAAAATATTTGGGTTAAGCAAAAATTTCTTATATACAACACCAAAATGGTAATCAACAACAAAAAGATTCATTGGACTTCATTAAAACTAAGGACTCTGCTCTTAGAAACTTATTATTATGAGAATGAAGAGATAGGCCACAGACCAGGAAAAATAAATGCAAATCATAGGACATTAATCCATAATACATAAAGTACTTTAATCTGTAATCCATAAAGAACTCTCAAAATTCAATGACATGAAAACAAGCAACCCAAGTTAAACACTGACAAAAAATTCGAACAGAAACTTCATTGAAGAATATATACAAATGGAAATACGCACGTGATGAGATGATCAGCGTCATTAGTTATTAGGGAAATGTGAATTTAAAGTATGAGATTCCACTACAAACCTATTTGAGTCTCTAAAATTAAAAAGTCTGACTATATCAAGTATTGGCTAGGATATGAAGCAACTGGAACTCTTGCACACGGCCTGAGTGAACACACAATGACACAGTCACTTTGGAAAATAATCCAGCAGTTTCTTAAAAGGCTATACATACACCCACTCTTTGACCCAGCCATTCCACTCCTAGGGAAAGGAGACCATCTGATCTTACAACAATGTGTACATAAATGTTCATCACGGCTTTATCTGTAATAGCCAAACAACCCAAATGCCCATCGACAGGTGAATGGTGTTTATATAGCCATACAATTGTGGTATTTATAGCCACACAATTGCATACAGTAGTACTGCTCAATAATATTCATCAATAAAAGGCAATGAAGTATTGATACATGCAACAACAAACTTTGGGGGGTGATGGACATGCTAATAATCTTAATGTGGTAATAGTTTTATGGGTATATACATGTCAAAACTTACACGACTGTACACTTTAAATATGTGCAGTTTATTGTATGTCAACTCTACTTCATTAAAGGTCTTTTAAAAAAAAAGCTCAGACACCCATGCAAAGAATCCCCCTTCCACACACTCCCATTTCTCAAACTGCTCTTCCTCTCTGTCAGGACATCCTTAGGCCAATTTTATTTTTAAGTGTTTGAATTTGAATAAAATTATTGATGAGGGCAAGGAACTCATACAGATTAGGTGTGGGTCTTTCTGCACAATAGGAAAGGGAGCTTTGAAAGGCTTAAAAAAACCTTGAAAAGGAAAAAAATCATCCTAATTTATTACTCATGTTACAGCGAGCGATCTAGCAGGAAACAAAACCAGCAGTTAATCTGCCAAGCAGAAAAAAATGCAATCCCGTTGTCGGTTGTTATGAAGCATTCGGCTGTTTTATGGTGGGAGTCTATCAAATTCAATACATTTTACATGATTGCAAATTCCTTAAAATATGGAGCTGCTATAACAGCGGAACAGTGAGGGACTGTGGTACTTTACAATAACAGATTTTGCCATTCTTTGTAAATTCCACTGTTTTATTTTTAATAGTAACAAGACACAAAATGCTACCAATGTTATTTTAATATAAATGAATATGTGAGTTTTAATGTGCGTGTGAAAAGATAAGCATTGCCCTCCTTCAGGAGTGCAAGTCAGGCATAAAAAATAACAAGACAATCTTACTTTGGGTAAAAGGCGTCTATAAATATCTGCGATAATTTCTCTGTAAACTACACATTACGCTGCGCCCTCCCGCCGTCCGTAGAGCAAGTGCCCTCAACCAAGGAGGTCGGCCGAGGCCGGGCTGCACGCTTCTCTCTCCTGCGTGAGCTCTGCCAACCGCCCCCCGGACCGAGCAGCGCTTCCCGCGGCCCCGCAGGGTGACACTTGGGGCACAGGGTCACCAGGAGTCTTTCCATTATTGGGGGTAGCGCAGCCTGCACGTGGCTTACTCGCTCGCTTTCCCAGGAGCCGACCAGGCGACCATTTCCAACAGGTCTCTTCGCTATGACCCAGGCCCCCTCACCACCCCCCCAGGGCCCCCAGCACCCCACCCGCCGCCCCGCCTCTGCCTCGCAGACGCCCCTGCGGCCTGACCCCAGCCCCGGCGCCGCCTCCGGCCAGCCACCACCAGGGGGCGCCCTCCCCGCCTCCGCGGGGCTTGGTCCTGGCCCAGAAGCGCACCTCTGCCCCTGGGGTGCTTCCTCCCCCTGGGGTTTTCAAGGCCCCCTCTGAGCTGCACACCCCGCTGCAGGCTCACAGCTGCCCTGCTCCCTCACACTTGGCGCGCCTCCGTCTTCGCCCAGCTCCCCAGCTGGCCCCCGCGCCCTCTCCAGCCCCGCCGGCGGCTGCTGCGCCCACCGCGCTCCCGTCCCGTCCCGCTCTCCCGGCTCCCCAGGGCTCCCCGTGCGCGGCCCTGGCCCCGTCCCCGCGCCCTCCAGCCGCCGTCCGCTGTCTTTCTCGGAGCCTGCCCCGCGGGTCGGCGGCTCGCTCCCCGCCACCCGGCCGCCCGGTCCCCTCGGTCCCCTCGCGGGGCCCGCACGCGCCGCGCCCTGGACGCCGCTGTGCGCGCGGCTCCCCAGGCCCCGCGCTCGTCCCCGCGGGCCGGCCACTGGCACCGCGGCCTTGCCACCTCTGCGGCGAGGCCCGCCCGGGTGCGGGTTGTTGATAAGGCCCCAGATCCCAGCATCGCAATGAAGACGTCGGGTCACCTGGCCGAGAGGCTGACCATGCGCAGCTCCGAGGGCCGAGCCCGCATGACCCACGGGGAAGGGAGACAATGGTTATTTTCACAAGGGAGGGCATTTTTCACGTAGGAATTTGATTGCCTGCTTTAAAAAAAAAAAAAAGGAAGACCCTGTCCTGCCCCAGCAACAACACACTCACCACCACCTAGGGCCCAGGAGAAGCCAACACAGCCCTGAACTTTCTCCTCGCTGTGCGTTTGTTTGGAACAGACCGCTCTGTCCAGCTTCTTCCTCACACCCAATAAAAGCGAACCCTCCCTTTGTCTCCTTGGATTTGTCTATGGTCCACCATACCTTGCCTTTCCCGAATTAAAATTCTCTGCTAGTCCCAAATAAACTCATTCTGCTGGCAAAATCATTGGCTATTTTTTTTTTTTCCTGAGGTTGACAAGCTAAAGTCATAAAAATCAGGAAAACAGCCACTGTCTTTAAAAAAGAAATTCCTCCTTTTGATTTAGCTAAGCAAGTCCATCTATGTGGTACTTTTAATTTTTACCAGGCCATTCACCATCTGGCCCCAACTTCCTTCATTTCCTGCTCCCCTGCCATCTCCTCCAACCCTCCATCCCTTCCCACCCCCTTAATCCTGGCTCTCTAGCCACCCCTAGGCCACTCCTACCTCCCTAGACATGCTGCACATTTGCTCACAGTCATCTCTCCACTGGGAGGCTATATGGCCCCTGGAAATGTCTATCCCTTCTGGGGTCTAGTTCAAAGACATTCGGACTTTCTCTTTGACTATTTTTCCAGCTTTCTTAGGACTATTCATCCCCACCAGTATTATTTCATGAGTGCCGCCTATTATGTGTGAAGCAGGCTCTAGGGTCTAGGAGTTGATCAACAAACAGATGAAACTCTCTGTCCTTGTGGAACTTTTGTCCCAGTCGGAGGAAACTGATTATAAAGGAGAAAGGCAGATAAAAAATATAGTCTGTTATTTACTAAGTGCTCTAAGCCAGGGTAGAAGAGTAAGGAGTGCTGAGAGTTGGGAGGAGATTCAAAATTAAAATAGGATGGTCTGAGAAGGTCCCACTGCGAAGGTGACCTCTGAGCCAGCGCTGGAAGGAGCCGAGGAAGCGAGCCTGCAGTTACAGGATGACAAGATCTGAGTTCATCGCTAATATCCTGGTGTCCAAAGCTGGGCTGTGAATTCTGCAAGGTCAGGGACTATTTCTCATGGACGTTTGTGCCGCCAGCTTCCAGAATGGTACCCGGTACCTTGCAGGGATTGAAAAATACAGCGTTTGAATTGAAATGAATACCTACAGCATGCTCTGCTTACCCTCTCTGGGCACATTTCACATTTTCAGGTGACTTTTCTCAGAGGGAACATTAAAAAGAGGAAACGGAGTGAAAGATGACAAACTTCAATTACCATAAAAGCCACATACTCTAGGCTTTTGGTGCTCACTGTAAAATAAAGTTAAAAGGTGACTGTCCTTGGTGTTGATATATTGACCCTTAAAGCTCAATCCTCGGCCTTCACCGACTTATTTACAAGTGTCTGATAAAATGCAAAGGACCTTTATTTCTGTAGCATGGCATTTTATTAATGTAAATGACCAGAAGTTTCCTGCGCCGCACTATCCTTGAACGGCAGTGATTCAGTGCAGCTCTACATTAATGGAAAATCACTGTCAGTGCATTTTAAATGGATTCTGTGAAGGTTTTACAGTCTCGCCCTTGAATAAAAAAATCCTAAATATACATTTAAATTATATCACTGAACCACTAAATGGCTACAATAGTGTATCATATGCAGCAAATTTCAGATGAGAACTTAATGATATCTATCATGCATAAGTCTCAGCCAAAATAAATCAGAAGCTATAACCAACCAAGAACAATTTTTACACATACGAAACCCTCGTAGGATAAGTTAAAGTGACTCACAGAAAAGAACAAAGAGGGGTTTATCCCTCCTGAGATGACATCATCGAAGAGTAAAACTACCTCTAGAGTATGTGTGTCAGTGACGTTGCTGGGGAAACTGTCACGTCTCATAGTGTGGGTGTGTATTAGGTGGTCACCGGCAAGATGACCTCAATGCAAAGCAGAGGGAACACTCTCCGCATGGGGCTCCCTCTCACATTTCAAAACTTGTGGCTACAATTCTATAGGAAGCCCATGATCATAGGCTAGAATCATGCTTTCGTCATGATTAAAAAATATTTGATGTATGATCCCCCCGTTCCTCTCTGAATAGAACTGTTTACATATAAAACTAAGGTTCTTATGTCTCTAGAGGTGTTTTTTCTTAAAGCTGTGGTTCTTTTTACATTTCGTTTCAATCAATTAGTAGTGGTTGGCCAGATCACTGCACTGAGAAGAATTTAGGACAACTCTGCTATCAGCAGGCAAGGCTTCTGCAATCAGTTATTAATGTCTGCTTTGGCAAGGGCTAGTGGTATCATACATGTGGTTCTTGGAACAGAGGATGGTGATACATTATTGCATGGAGCAGGCATGGTGATGGAGAGGAAAACCTACCTTGAGACCTGAAAAGAAAGATGAAATAGCAGGAAGACAGCAGACAACTGTTTTTCCCAGCTTTCCCTCCTTGTATTTTCTCCATATCTTGGGTTGATGTTTTTTGTTTTAATAAGGCAGGTAACTCCTTGACAGAGTACAAACTAGCTACCTCTCAGGACATTAAAGATGAGAGAAAGACACTGTATCTTTTACAGGTTGGTCAGGAAAGCGAATCCCCTCCAGGAATTTCCAGAGGAAAGAGATTTTATCCAGGGCTCTGCAGCAGAACTCAGTGACAGAGCCCCTCTGCATTGCCCCCAAACACAGGTGAGAATGAGCTGAAAGGGACTCAGATTTAAATGAAAATCGTCCATGAGATCCTTAATGGGAAAAACCTGATTTGGGTGTGTGCTGGGGTATAGTGTTCATGCTTCCAATCCAGGCTTGGGGGTTGTGTTTTCTCCATTTCCCAGGAAAAGCTTAGGTTGCCTCGCGTGTCCCACCGATTTCCATGCAAGGACTTTCGGGGACAGGCAGTCCTTAGGAAATCACAACTTATCCCAGCCACTGTCACCTGCTTCTCTCCTACCCAAAAAGGACATAAAAATGTAGTTTGGGGTTTAGATTTACGGCTCTACATTAATTATGTCATTAGTACACTCACTGATCATGATTAAAAACAAATTTAAACTTAACCTGTTAACTTTTCCTAATAATTACAGAACTTAAATTGCCCTGTACAGTATAATTATTTTTATTCATTGTCCAGATACTTGAAGACACCAGTATGGTTTTTTCTTTTTTTCAGGCAAGCTTACCTCTGTTTCCTTTTAAAATCCTGTTCCTGCATAGATTAAATCCTCGCTTGCCTCCCATCTTTCATTCACTTTCTCTTGCTATATTTAGATGGGTTTTATAGCAATCTCATCATTGAGGAATTGATGTTTAAGGTTTTTATTTTTTCCTTTTAATTCTGTGTTTCATTCAGATTTCTAAATAATTAACATTCAAAGTATTTCCATAAGACTTGGGACAAAATAAGAATAATCATAAATAGTGGATTAAAAAAAAAAAAGCTGTGGTACAGTTACACAATGGAATATTATGCGGCTGTAAAAAAGCAAGAACTCATCTTTTGCCACAGCATAGATGGACCTGGAGATTATTCTGCTAAGTGAAATAGGCCAGTCAGAGAAAGACAAGTACCAAATGATCTCACTTATTTGTGGAATCTAATGAACAAAATAGAACCAGAGGCATGGATACATGGAACAGACTGGCAGCTGTCAGAGGGGAGGGGGAAGGCGGACTGGATGAAACAAGGTGAAGAGATAAGCCAAAGAACATCTATGCATGGCCCACGGACACAGATAGCAGTGTGGTGAGGGCCAGAGGGAAGGGGGGGAGGGCTGAGTGGAGGTGGGCAAGGGGGGGAAAGAGTGTCAACAATAAAAAGGAAGTTAAAAAATAATAACCAGTATTATTACTTAACATTAATTCTAGAAGTTCTAACCAGTGAGATAATACAAAAATATATGGATACAGAAGAATGGCATAATTGTAGGGAGAGAAGGAACAAAGCTATTATTTACCTTAAAAATCCAAGAAAAAAATCAAATCATGATACACTGTTTGACCCAGCCCCCCCAAAATGTTAAGTAGTTCTAATAATGTAAAGAGTGGCTACTGCTTTAGAAAAACAAGTTGTGATATATATTATATGGGAGGAAATGAAAGAACAAAAAAGAGGGGTTTTAAAAAGTAAATTTTCACCTAGAAAATCTATAGAAGCTGATACAGGGTGGAGTAAAAGTAGGTTTACAGTTATTCATATGGAAAATAATACAATCATTATTAAATAATAACACAAGAATAAACTCTGTGTTTTGCATACTCACAACTATAAACCTACTTTTGCCTCACCCTGCATATCAAGAAAGAGCAGTATAATTAGAACATTTAGAAATATTAAGGCCCAGCTGGGTGTGGCTCAGCGGTTGAGCGTTGACCTAGGATCCAGGAGATCAGGGGTCGATTCCCGGTCAGGGCACATGCCCGGGTTGCGGGCTGCAGCCGATCAATGACTCTCTCATCATTGATGTTTCTATCTCTCTCCCTCCCTCTCCCTTCCTCTCTCTGAAATCAATAAAGATATACTTTAAAAAAAAAGAAAAAAAAAAGAAATATTAAGAAAAAGGTCAGATAAAAATTATCAAAAAATGCTTAAAGTGATGGCTTCTGGGGAAAGCAGATGAGCGTGAAAAGAGCCATGATAAGGAGATTGATTTTTTATTATAAGTTTTTAAATTTTATTTGCTATTGATTTATTTAACTATGCACATAAATATTTCTTAGATGAAAATAAATCATGATTATCTATACAATGAAATAGTATGTAATTTCCCAAAAGAATAGGGGACATTCATAATGTACTAACATGAAAATAGGTCTAACATACGGTAAATAAACTATTCATGTTGAAGAATTTTTAAACATGGAGGAACGTTCTCTCTTTTTACTTTGTAAATTTAGACTGTGCCAATTTTACTACAACATGTATTATTTTGTAATTAAAAAGTAAGAATTTCTTAACCCAAGAAAATCCACTGAACATTTGCCAAAATTAATGACAGTTCCTAGAACAAGGAAAACCAATAGCTTTATATATCTTTAATAACCACTGGAATAGGTATGTAAAAATTTCCCATTCACCATGGTGACAAATAGCATGAAACATTAGCAAAGACAAATAAATGCACACCAGCTATAACATTTTATAGAAAGCTGCATGATAACATGTAAGTGGAGAGGTTAACCATGTTCCTGGTTGGAAAACTCAATATTGTAAGCCCATAAACGCTCCTAAAATTCATTTATAGATTCAATGCGCACTGCAACAAAATCTCCAATAGAATTTTCTATTGAACTGATCCAGTTCATTCTAAAATCCATCTGGAAAAGTCAGCATGAAAAATTAGCTAAGAAAATTCCGAAAAAGATAAAGAAGGACTTACTCTACTAGATATAAAATATATTATAAATTCCTATATGTGGCATTAGAGCAGGAATGAATGAGAAAATAAATGGAAATAGAAAAAGATAGACAAGCAATTCACACTCAATCCGATGGGCCCATGAGAAGACGCTAAATTTATCTTATAATATAAGAAATACAATTAAGTGATGAGCTACTTGTTGAAAATATTAAGAAAAAAGTTAATAATACCCAACTCTGGAAGATACATGGGGAATCTGTGTTCTCATATGTCCTGTGGTGAGCAACATGTTTCAGCCATTCTCAGGACAATTGGGCATGAAACCTACATGTTAATGTGCTTAAACCTTGACTCAGAAATTCTACTTTTGAAACTCCATCCTAGAGACACATGCATACATGTGCAAAAATAGATACGTGTACAATCATATTTACTGACCAAAAAATCCTAGAAATGACCTACATGTCAACCGTTGTGAGAAAGATGATAAACGAGCCATAAAAACAATGCGGTAGAGGCTTACGTATTGACATGGACAGGTGTACCTCAGATCGAAAGTGGAAAAGTCAAACTGCAGAACATCATGTTTAGTATGACACTAGTTATTCGTACTCTATACATGTTCAAATGTGCATATGACACTAGTTATTCGTACTCTATACATGTTCAAATGTGCCAGAATGTATGTAAAATGTTTAACAAAGTTTCCTTCTGAAAAGGAGAGTGGGACTGGGGTAGGATAAAGGCAGAAATCCACATTTTACTTCATATATTCTAATGTAAGCGTGAGATTTCTGTTTAGGGCAGACATTTTTGCATTCATTTGTAATTAGACATATTTTCATAATGCACTATTAAAAAAATATCCTAAGCCAATCTACCAAAGGAAGAAGAAAGCCTATGGCAAGTGTATTTTTAGCATTTCACATTAAAGTTGAAACTTTAATTTTATCATCTGGACTTTGGATAAGAGAAAAATCACCAGCAATACAGAATTCAAAATCGAATGTTTAACTTCCAGCTTTATCACTCTCTTCTATTTTCTCTTTTTGCACTATGATATTTACAGATTTGTGGAAAAGAAGACTGGGAAGAAGAGAGGGAGGAGACGATTATGAGGGACATTTGAGGAATTGTGTGAAAAACCCAATTGTGTCTTAACTGCGTCAAGTCACTAGCGACCTGTCCCTACACAGAGGGGCAGAAACAAGAGCCTGGAAAGGAGCCCCAGGTCTATCAGAAGAAATCAGACAGGATTCGGGTTGGTGCGGGCCCTTCGGCACTCCTTGCACACACACTTGCACACACACGGGAGATGCAGACAAGGCCAAGCTGCCCTCTCTGGCTCTTTCTCAGCCACTTCAGGTTCCATCATGAAGGTTCCGGCCCAGGCTTTGGTCCTGCCTCCCTCTCATTACACGCCGGTGCCTTTTTGTAAAACTGCAAATTGCCGCACAAATTGTTAGATGTGATTATTACCAATTCCTGCAAATTACTTTTTATGCCTCTCTCCCTTTCTCTAATCAACACCTCAACCCCCAAAATAAATAAATGTGGGGAATTCAAATTAAACAGCAATAAGCTCCTACCCAGGGCCTAACATGTGCAAAACTCTGAACCATGACCTGTGGGAAAATAAGAGCTGAATAAGACACGGGCCTGACTCTCTCAAAACCCTAATAACGTAACAGAGGGGACAGATGTGTCAACACCACTTTAATACCAGGCTGAATGTGACAGAGGCCTCAATGAAGGGGCAGTGTGCAAGGCTTACGGGTGAGAATGGCCAGTAATCTGCTGGCGAAGCTTGATGGATGGGGGGGGGGCGATGGGAGAGGGAGGCCGATATAACTAGGAGTCAATCTGAAGAGAGCTGGGGGGAGCTGTCACCAGCGCCCCATCAACGTCTCCAGGCTTATTTGAGAATCTTATAGGGTTTTCTTCTGGCCTGGGATTTATTTTTGTCTACAGGAGCTATGTAATATGAGGACTTTTCTGTATGTCACAGTATTTACTGGGTTGGGCATTTTGAATCGAATACAGAAAATTGTTATTCTCAAATCACTTCATCTGTAATCTGATCACAAGAAGAAAGGTTATTCCCACTTCAGAGACAGAGGGAGAGTGTGGCTTGTTGGGGCCACCAGGGGAGCCCACATTTCAGTCCACATCTGCTTTCCAAAGCAGCGTGGGACACAGAAGAGGGGAAGCCAGCTCCTAATAGGGTGCTCGGGACAAAGGACACAGAGCTTTTGACACACAACGGGAAAGCAGAAATGGGGATGCACCCTGTCCTGAGGAGCAGAGCATGGATGGAGTCATTTGGGATCTCTCTGTGGAATACATTTTTATCTAAAGCTCTCTTCTCAAAATACACATACATGTCCCAATAAGCTGCTACAGACACATCCTACACAGCTCCTTGTTTTAAGTCAGAGTAAGGCAAAATTTTTGAATCATTTTGTAATGAAAGCAAAAATAAAAAACAACTTACACTCCTAAAGAGCAATAAGATATTTTTAAAATAGGGGGAAATGGCAATCCTTTCAGTCATTGCTTAAATTGGCGGCCTAGGAAGACAAAAGCAGCACAGATTAAAAACACTGACTTGCCCCGGAAAAAAGCCACAACAACTATCTTACTGGATTCTGAAAAGGAGATTTTTACACCAGACACATCATCTCATTGAAAGACGGTCTCACATCAAGGATTATCTTGGCAAAAATTTTGTCAGTTGATATTTCAGGGACCCCACTGAGGCCACGGTTTTTGTGGCTGGCTGAAGGGGCACATTCCGAAAGCAGTGGGGAGTCGCCTCTAATTATATCAGGCTGGAGCCCTGGCCATGGCGTTGATTGGTGGAAGGCACACAGTAGGAATCCAGCAGGAGCTTGTTGGCAGCCTGACCTTCACTGATCTGATGTCCATTCTTTGTAAAACGGGGCTCTTTCTCTCTTCTGATGATAAAAAGACTTCATTGCAAATGGCACATTTTTATAAGGTACCAAAAATATCAAAAAAGGAAATAAAACTCACTCACTCAATCATTCCATGCAAATATAACAACTTTTAATATTAATGCCCCCCCCCCCCGCACGTTATTCCAACACTTTCAAAGCTTTAATTGCTAAGGCACATCATAGGGTTCATCTGACTGATGTATATAAAAAGGAAAGAGACCTATATCCATGCAATTTGAAAAAAGAAGAACCCTGGCAGAATCTAATAAACTGCATTAAACTAGCTTGTAGATTTAGTCGCTTAAATTTTATCTCCAATTGTAATGAAAGCAATACAGTAGAAAATTCAATAAAACATTCTTTTAGGGGAAGATATTCATTATCAGAACCATGTTCCACAGTAACAGTACAAATGCCCGTTCTAGTTAAACAAGGTCGAATGATTCCCCACTTGCTACTCTACTACCTTGGGACATGATAAAGAAATTGCTACCTAAGTAAATTTTATAAAGATTACAGTAGATCAAACACAAAGAGAAAAACACAAACAATGATATTCAAAGCAACAATGAAAAGCAACATAATTTAATTCCAATAGGAGATGCTTGCTCGGTGCTCTTTGGTCTACCTTTTGTAGGATTTGGGAATTCTTTCTAATAGCTAAAAACAATAAAAAGCCTAGATACATCATGCTTTTGAATTCGATACACATATCAAATATATCTTCGATTTTCAATGAATTCTGCAAATATTCAGTTCAGTCATGAGATACCAGAGCAAAATGCCAATTAAATTTACATCTAGTGTTGTTCTGGATTTGTGTTTTTATTTACTTTTAATATATGGAGAGCCTATTTGCTGAATATTAGCATAACTTTTCACTGAAAAGAGAGTTCTTCAATAAAGACAACTGGCATATTTTGATGTGTAATACATTAGTATTTTTCTATACAAGGATCACAAACAAGCACATCTTTGGGCATCAGTGAAAAACCAGGCTGATGGAGGAAATCTTTGTGCAAAAGACCTGGCCCTCAGATGTATCAGGACAAGTTTGACCCACTCAGAAGATGGCTTATAGTATATTTATCTCTGCTGGTCTCCTGGAGTTATAATGATTACTGTCAGCAGGGATGCCCTTTTCTCTGACAGAGCTGACACTGCTGAGTACAAATTAAAGGAAAATCAGATTTTTTTAGCCTCTGAAAGGATGGTGGGAGTGGGGGAAGGGCAGAATCTTTCCTTCCATATCTTTCTTCTCACTATTTCCAGTTTGTCAAGGAGACGCGGCAGCAGAGAATTTAAACAGAGAAGACGGGCCCTGAACGGAGAGGTTTTCACTGTGGAGCCAAGCAGAGCGCGACAATGACTGCAGAGTGACCATCTTAGAGATTCCTTTCTTTCAGATTTCCCCAATCACTACAGAAGCAAAGAGGGTCAACTCTAAAAGGACAGACTCCTTGGTTTGTTTGTCCTCACAGCTTAATCTGTTAGAAGGAAAAATGTGATGTTACAAATTTCCAAAAGACAAAGTGTGAAAATTTCTAAAACAAAACAAAGTGACAAATCCTACATGTAATAAACTCAGAGGAAAGGATGACGGAAACAATTATGAAATTCTTTTTCCCTGGAGATGTTCGTAGTAAGCTTTCAGGATTTGACTGTGGTAGAAACAATAGTTGTTTCAAATTGCTGATGACAAACTTAACGTAATGCAATATTACTATTAATTCTTGTATTCATATTTTTCTCTAGCTTCATGGTGATTCACACTGAAAATGAAAGCCAACCCCTACTCTGACCAGGGCTTTAATTATGTAGAGTTATGCTAACGCGGTATTGACATGATCAGATATTGCTTATATGAAATATTCTACAAGACAGTCACTCGTATACTGTGAAATATTAATAATTAAAAACAAATCACACTTGTCAAAATAAATACATCTGTCTAGTATACTAGCCTCGTTCCTTTACTTGCACTTGTTTTCTGAAATGGCAAGCGTCAAAGTGGATCTTCTTGTTGTAGTACATGTATCCAATTATGCACACAGTTTACAAAAGACCTCACAGCAGATTAAAATGATTAAATTCATGCCAAAGAGTCATGTGGCAAAAGGGGAGAATTCTCTGGAATTATTGATGTAGGACAATCAAAGACGAGAGAATAAGCCCCAGACTGCAAATAGTCCATCAGTGGTATTTAATCCAAGACTTTGCACCCCGGACCTTCTCACCCTCCGAAGGGAACCTATGGGGAGGGATCCTGACGCACTGATGTCCATTCATCGACAGGGTGGAGGAGATCAATATCCTGAGAAGAGTTTCATTTATTACACAATTTGCTGTCCAATTCAGTGACCAGGTTCCCCCGGTCTCATATTTAACTTTTAAATCCTTCATTAATTCAAATAATTTTCTTATATATCAAAACGGAAATGAGCCATTTCCCTCCGTTTCTAAGATTTCTGCATCTTCACTCATTTCCACTTAAAAAATAAACTAGACAGCCCGTTTACTAGTTTAGAATGGGGCCCTTAATTGCCAAGAGGACAAAAGTGTCCCGAAGCCTTGCCTGGAGCATCCATCTCTGAAAGGGGATAGTTACAACCTCGTTTGTTTTCTTTTCCCGAAGTTGGATAAATTACAAATGGGATGTTTAACTCAGCTGTTGAACTGAGAAAGGTGAGTAAGTCCGTCAAATGCACTGCTTTCATCTCGCATTTAATTCAGATCATTGCACCAGGAGACACTGCCCACCAGTCAGCACGGCTAGTCCCGCAAGGCCTGGTGTCCTCTCTGCAGAGTGTCACATGGGTCAGCTGCCCTTCGCTGCTGCTGCTCCTTGTTCTTTTGAGGATGTGAGACATGAAAAGGGGAGGGAATGAGTGCAGGAAGATCACTCGTCAAGTATCGGGGGGCATGGGGAAACCATGAACTTAAACGGATGACAAGCGATCTTAGCTGAAAAAAACAAAGCAAGGCCCTTCTAATGAGTTAAGGATGCCCTGGTTCATCTGAGCTTTTCTCCCTCCAGCAAGTAAGTTTCCTACAAGATGGGTTTTATTTTGAGAGTGATTACTAATTTGACAGCAAAAAAGTTCTTCCAAGATCATATGATACTCCCAAACTCTCAGATGTTTATGTGAACTTTTAGAGGAAGCCCTTGCCTTAAAAAATTTAGAAGATGCTGTCTTCCATCAAAATATATCTATTTTTAATCTGTAATGATATCAGGTATGTTTTCCCAAATAGTTTATGTACTTATTTCTTCCAAGTGAAAAACAAAACTTTCATTTTTTATTTTATAGTTTTTAATTATATTTTTAAATAAAAAGTCTGAGGTTGAGGTCTCAAATGTTAGTGCCCTTCAAGGGCAACACTTATTTGGAATCTCAAGATTTTTTTTTTTTCATGGTTGTTCTTCTTTTGGGGGGGAAAAAAGTTGGCAATTTTCTCATAAAGGGAATACATACACATTGCCTATTGCCATTAAGAACGTTAGCACTGGTAGCGGATCTGGGGGTTTATAGCCTCCTGATCCCATGTATTAGGGACAATCATTGAGCACCTTGGCAAACAGGAAGGGTGATCTAAATGAAACTTAGAACATCAGTCTTGAAACACTGTCCCAAAGAATCCTTGACCTGACTTCCTAATTCCAACCAGATCATGAAATCTAAAGGGCCAAGATGGGGTATTCAGCCTTGGAAATGTCTGTTTCACTCGACACTCGCTCTGCATGGTGGGGAGGCAGAGTGGCCAGAGAGCAAAGGTCTGGGACAGGGGGGAGTTCTGCAAGTCACTCTCTAAAAATCATGTTTCCCAAGGTGTGCTGAACTCAGTGTCAGTACAAACCATGACCATAGCTATAGTCAACAAGCATGACTTACTGCATTTGCATGTGATCAGCTGTAGACTATGAAAAGAGATACAGGAGATGAAATAATTTAGATCTTCACATATGTGCAGTAGCACTTCTTGCCTGAGCATCCTTCCAGAGGAGGTGCTGGGCCATTTCAGTGTGTCATAAGGACAGGCAGACTTCTAATTCAAGGCTCTCAAGACCCATCAGCTTCGCAGCAACCTCAAAGCTTCCTGTCAATGTTGTTAATGGCAAATCTAACCATGTGAGTGTCTTCGGTCCGGGTACTCCTAATAGCATCGTGATTGCCAAGTGATTGAAGACAATCATAGAGAGAAGACAGAAATGGCCTATTAGTACTTTGTGACCATCTTCCCTCCCTCCCCACAGAGCTGCTTTCTTTCCACAGGCAAAACAGGGTGGTGACCTAAGGGAGATTTGCTAAAGCTTTTCCTACTTCTATTTTCAGTGACTACAAATTATGAAAATCTAACACTGCAGGGAGAAATGAGAAATACACCCAGTGATGTAAATATGTATCCCATTGCGTGATATTTCCAAAAGATTATTCAATATAGTTTATTATATTCTAAATGTCAATTCTCTCATTTTTGTCTAATAAAAGCAATGTAACAGAAATTCCTGGATGGAAAACAATTTTACACTTTGAAAGAACCATAGGGAAAATTATACTTGCCTTTTTTTCCTGTTCACCCCAGAGTCTTTTATATTTCTAACGAACCACCTCTCCACCATTCAAACCATCCCACCTGACCAGAGGAAGCTGAGCTAGTTTAGAAGGCTGAGGTTGGTGTGCAAAACTACAAAAAATGCAAATATTTTTCTACTTGTTCCCATCTCTCCTCCTGATTACACGATCTTTTGGGGAACCTCCTAGATCATTACTGATAAGCTCTGCTGACATCAAAACAAGCTATAGTAAGGAAATTCACAGGATCAGAGAGATGAAAACAATCTCATGACTTCCCAGACATGTTCCCAGAACCAAGACTATTCTGACAGCATGCCCTGTTTCCCAACCTTATTTGATTAGGAAACCCATCTCCCCAAAGAATACCTATTAATCTGTTAATAAGTCACAGCACACCAACTGTCACCTGCCAATTTTAAAGCTGTTAGAAATACACTGGTCTGAATGTTTTCGATCTGAAAGTTTGCCTTTGAGAAGGTGTCTTCTAAACTCATTCTTTTAATACTTATTAAATGCCCTTAATCTCAGAGGCAATCCGTTTTAGTAGTTCAGGCTCTGGAGTAATTCCCATTAATTGAATAAATGAAATCTCTGTGCCTGTTTCCTCATCTCCAAAACTTACACAGTGATCAAAGTAGCTGATCCAAGTACGAGTTTAGCATGTGTCCGCCAGAATACTCAATAAATGTGAGCTATTACTACTATCATTACATATCCAAGGAAGACTGAGATCCATCCTTACAATCCTCATTCACCTTTAGCGTGATTCTTACCTTCATTTCACGTGCTCAATGAAGGCTCTCTTCCACCCACACTCTGACTTGAAAGTGGAAAATATCCTGTTATCTCAGCAGGAGATTAACAACCGGCCCTTTAATTTCTTCAATGCCTCTCATTCCATCTCAATTAGTAAATCATTCTTAAGTGCATAGGTGGACAGAAAACTGTGCTAAGTCCTTTAAAAACCACTGTTTTCACTTTTTCCCTATGGCTTTTCACATTTTGAGATGAATAGTGTCAATTATCTCAGTTTCTAAACCAACCATCAGAAGAGACAATTCCACATCTGACCGCGGTCTTTCATTTGGGGCCCTGCTCGTGTTATTCCTTTAAGCCTCCTCTCTCTAAAGTTCACAGAAAGAGCAATGACATGCTGATCCTCAGAGTACCTTATTCACACCTCCTGGGCCACAGCTGGAGTGAAACAGATTTGATGTGCCCAGCATGGCTGGGCGGGCCTGGGTTCCTTGGCGTCTGGGTAGGTGGGTCTCTTGAGAGGCTTCTGGAAAGAGCCCTGGATTGACCCCAGAGGGCACAGCCCTGGTCTGAAAGGTTTATATGATTCTATTGAACAAAGTGACACAGCTGGGGAAGCCCCCTTTGGGTGCATGTGAGAAATCTATTTTTTTCATATTTAAAGACCTTCTGTTTGAAAATAAAATTTCAAACTTGCAAATGCAAAAAAAAAATACAGAAAAAGAATGCCCATTTACCCTTTAACCAGATTCACCACTTTTTAACATTTCTGCCCTATTTCCTTTATCATTTGCTCTCCCTCTTTCTCATTTTTTCTGGAAACATTTGAAGGTAGATTGCACACCCTTTATCCCTAGAATGGTGATGTACATCAAGACCTTTATCATCCAAAAGTAGGGGTATTCTCTTACATAGCCACAGTATAATTACCAATGTCAGTAAGTTTTACATTCACACTTTTATCTAATCTACACTTAGCACTCAAAGTTTTACCAGTTGTCTCAAATATGTCTTTTACCCCATTTTTCTGCTCTCTAGTATAGGATGCAGTCCAGGGTCAGATATTTCCTTTACTTGTCACGTCTCTATAGCCTTTAATTTGGAACATTTACACAGTCTTATTATAAAAGACAATTACTTTAAAAAATAAATGTTTTCATTGATTTCAGAGAGAGGAAAGGAGAGGGAAAGAGAGAGAGAAACATCAGTAAGGAGTCATTGATCAGCTATCTCCTGCACACCCCCTACTGGGGATCAAGCCCGCAACCCGGGCATATGCCCTGATGGGGAATCGAACCATGATCTCCTGGTTCATGGGTCAATGCTCAACCATTTAGCCACACTGGCCAGACAAAAGACAATTACTTTTACAGAATTGACATTTTTGAAGAACATAGTTCCCTACGTTATTTTATTTTTGTTAATCCTCACCAGAAGATATTTTCTCCATTCATTTTTTTAGAGAGAGCAGAAGGGAAGGGGAGAGACAGAGAGAAGCATCTATGTGAGAGACGCATTGATAGGTTGCCTCCCACATACACCCGCCCGGAGTGGGGATCCGGCCTGCAACCGAGGTACATGCCCTTAACCGGAATCGAGCCCGCAACCCTTCTGTGTGTGGGACAATGCTCTAACCACTGAGAAAACCAGCCAGGGCCCTACATTATTATTATTTTTTTAAATATATCTTTATTGATTTCAGTGAGAGGAGAGAGGGAGAGAAAGATAGAAACATCAATGATGAGAGAGTTTGATCAGCCGCCTCCTAGATGCCCCCAACTGGGGATCGAGCCTGCAACCCGGGCATGTGCCCTGACTGGGAATCGAACCCCGATCGCCTGGATCCTAGGTTGACGCTCAACCGCTGAGCCACGCCCGGCCAGGCACCCTACATTATTGTAATAGAACATCCCCACTTCCAGTTTCTCTGGTGTTCCTTGTGATTATATCCAGGTATCATTCCAGGCCAGGAGACTGCACAGGTAATGTGTCCTTCTCAGTATCATAGCTGGTGGTGTACAATGTCTCGTTCGTGATGTTAATTTTGATTTTCTGGTCAAGGCATTGCTCAAATTCTTGACTATAAAATTACTATAGCTTTTCTCCCTCACCACTAATAAGTACTATGGGCGAACACACTAAGACCATCTAAATATCCTCTCCTTATTACCAAAATTTCTCCCTAGATTTAGCATCAATGAATGATTCTTGCCTGAACCAATCTTTACCATGAGTGTTCCAGCTCCTTGCACATCTCCCTTCACCAGTCTTTCTACTGGAAGCTTTCTACTGGAAGCAGGGCCCTTCTTTCGTCCCAATTCATTTATATTTTTACTTTTTGGTTACTGGCATCAACTCATAAATTCCTATTATTTTTAATGGTTTATAACTCATTACTGCACTGAATTATGTTGGTGCTCAAATTGTCTAAGATTTGGCCAGGAGAAGCCCTTCATGCTGGTTTCTGTATTCTCACAGCATTCTCACATCACTTTTTAGTACCTCCTTCCTTTGTCTTGTAACAAGAAGATCCAGGTCTTTTACCTATCCTATATCCTACCCCTGCTGTCGATCAGCCATTCATGGATCTCTGACTTCTTTTAGTGGGAAACGGTATTAGAGACAAAGATCTGGAGCTAGGAAGGTCATTGCTATTGAAGGATCTTTTCTACTTGAAGTGTTCAGCAAACAGAGCTCAGAAATATATGCAGATGTAAACATACACATACACTTATATGCTACCTGAACACAGTTATGCATACACATGCATTTAGACAAAATATGGATATTTTATAAGTTGTGAGTTGACCCAGACACCTCCAGTCCCTCTGTATCCCCATGGGGGTTCTTCTCTTCTCCCATTCCATATTTGTGTGTCCATTCCACAGTGAGATCCCAACAACATCAACAGATCTACTTATTTGCCTTTTATCTGTGACAGAAGCTGGAAATACTGGTCGTTTGTTTTTTTTTAACTTCTTTGCTTAGGGTGTTTTCCTTTGAGTGTTTTGTTTGTATGGTTTTAAGATACAGAAGTTTTTATTTTTTATACAGTTGAATTTATCTTTTGTTTAGAATTTTTAATAATCAGTCAAAAGCCTTTCTCTACATCCAGGTCTTTAAAGGGATTCAACTCTTTTCTTCTGGTATGTGTATACTTATATTTTTTACTTTAGACCTTAGACCTTTGATGCATTTGGAGTTTATTTTTGTGTGTGGTAAGAGAAATGGATCTAATTTTACCTCTTCCAAAATGGCTTTTCAGTTGTCCTAACACCATTTATTATTTAAAAAAAAATCATCTTTATCTCTGTGTTTTAATACCTTTTATTTTATACTGGATTTCTACATGTAATTGGATTTTGTGGAGTTTAAATTCTATTCCATTGGTTTCTGTTTTATGTAGGAGGAAGCTGTGTTACTTGGTGCATAGATATACATAACAACTTCATTGTAGAATATGGCTTCTAATATTATAAAGTGTTTTTCTTCTTTTATAATGCTTTCTGGTTTAAAGTCCACTTTTTTCTGAAAACCTATAACAATTTTGCATTTACATGATTTTAAATGCCACATTCATTATACTCTATAATTAACACTTTCTTTTTTATCAATAGCACAGCTTTGTACTAGAAAAATACAATGAAAAGTAATTAATTGGATGTGTGATGTGGATGGTTTGCAGCCTCTTCTGTTTAACTGACACGGCAAATCTAGTGAACCAAACAGCTATTGTAATTCATATATTACAGAAATGCTCTTTTGCGTTTGTTGTGGTGGCTATAATTGTGTCTAACAAGAGCCGATTTTGTTACACACATCCTGATTAGGACAGTCACTCTGCGTGTCCTTGCATAGAGATCTGTGTCCTGTCTGTCCAGTAATATTCAAGTTCTGAGACACCTGCAGATCTTATGAGAACCAGGACAATGTGGGTATGTAGGCTTAATTATTGCCTCAGAAGATAAAATTTACAGAAATAAAATAACTGGATTTTTCCATTTGGAAGAGACTTACAGATAGCAAAAATGAGGCTGAGCTAGGCAAAGTGACTGGCCTAGGTACATAGCTAGTTAGTACAAAATCACAACCATCACGCAAGTTAATGGCTAGTAAGTGTTCTTTTCACACTTATGCATTAAGTCTATTTCTCTACACAACAGAATGACTTCACTTTGCAAATACCTTGGCAAACAGAAAATCTGTGTGCCCAAACAAGCCTTTTGACACACAATGCATTTATTTTTATCCTTTAAAAAAAACACACAACAAATTCAGTGGGGTTATATTGGTTAACAAAATTATATAGGTTTAAGGGTACAATTCAGCAATTGTATATTCTGTATATTGTGCTGTGTGTTCACCACCTTTCATAGGCCATTCATATGAGACATGAAACATTAAAGTACACCAACCTCCTTTCGGGGAAAACGTGGGAAGGGCAAGTAACAGACAAGAAATGAGTGAAAATGAATCTCAGCACCTGAAAGTAAAGTTCTCAGTGCCCATCATAACGATGACTACACAGGTATGTGACGAGTGGGGACTCGCAGTCCTGATCCCCTGGGCTGTCATTCTTGTCAACCGAAAAGGACTCTAGACATGATCACTACCAATCCCCAGGCTGACCCAGAAGATCCTCCTGTCTCAGGTAGAAGGATGGATGGTAAACTGACAACAAGCGGATTTCTAAAACACTGGGAAGAGATTTGGGGTCTCCTATCTGCTTTTGGACTTTGTTTTAGGTGACACACAAACACACATACACACTTATATATATATATGTATTTTTTTTTTTTAAGGAAAAATCGTCGAACCAACCAGACAAAAGAGCTATTCTGATGTAAATCTGTTAAGAATCATAGAGGGGAAAAAAAATCTCCCATGCATGCTGGAGCTTACTGCTTACTCACAGGCATTTATATCCAAGCAGCAGCAGCAGCAGGAACAGAAAGCAGAGGCTAATCAGAAGGATAAAGGAAAACACATTCTGAAAATGCTAAAATGGAGCAAATGCAGTGTCCTAGAAAGGGGTGTTATATGTTTTGGTCAAAAAAAGAAATAACGGTGTAGCAATGGAGAATTTAAATCCTTAAGAGTCATTGAAACTATGCAGGGTTCCTTCTCCTCTCTCTTCCAGTTACAAACCTTGTAAATCCCCTAGGGAGCTCTTTGTGCAGAGATAATTTCTCACACTACTTAGAGGGTAAATTCATACATTTACAGAAAGGCATGTGATGATGGTCTATTTATGTGTGGAAAGGGAACAAGGAATCTACTGGTCTCTCCATTTTCAAGGGAGAAAATTCACAGAATTTTCACACCACCACCTACAGATCAGGACAATGGCTTCCAGAAAAAAAATAAAAATCATTCCTTTCATGGTTTTCAGAAATGCAATGCAAAATTCAATGATTTATTTTAAAATCCCTAACAGGATTGTTCTTCATCCTGCAGGAGAAAGGTCCCATAAGTAAAAGGAACTGCAAATGCTAACAAAAAAGAGGGGAAAAGACAAACGGGCTCATTACAGAATCCTCCATACCAGGGGATTCTATTTTAAACAGTTTATTAAATTCTTCCTGTCATTCCCCGTTGTATCTCCCAGGCTGTGACCAGTGTTGTAAAAGAGTAAGAGCATGAAGTCTCAGAGGCAACGCCTCTTTTGCACACTCATGAAAGTATCTTAGGGCTCACAATGGGTTAATAGAGAAGCCCCTGATTCTCGATCTCATAGATAAAGAGCTCACCAATTAACCAGCCCATGGGAGCAAGAGCAAGCTCCATATCAAAACGGGAAAGCAGCCCTGCAGTTTGCAAATGTACAGGAAATGCACGGAATATCAGTAAATAATGGGGCGAAATAGAAATTTTAAAATAGGCTCAGTGCATATTTAAAAGTGCCTTTTTTCCAGGTAATTCTAGATGGACAATTTCATACACAGAGCATTTGAATAATTCCATAGAATCCATTTTACCAGATCTTCCTGCCTAATTACAAGTCTTTGAACCAGACAACAGTACTCGAAAGATCAATGCCTGGCTGCACAAAGCATATAGAAAGCATAATTAAGAGGACTGCTCAATGGAGCAATGGATAACATGCATATGGATGTGTGACATCTTCACACGAGCCCAGCTTGTACTTGGTGACACGGACGGGGAGACATAAACTTCTGTTACCAGGACGGTATCTGCCCTAAATGTCTTTGGCTGCCATTTTTAGGGAAAGACTCAATTGAAAATGGAATTAAAAATAATCATAATGCAACCAAGCTTTAGATAATGTTCTTACTTGAATTTTTGGGAATAGGGCAAGTCTCATTAACTACATCTGGGACTATGATTTTATTTCTAAGCCTATTTCACTCCCCCTTTAGATGAAGATTTGATACAGCTCTAGGAAATATGTGGGTTTTAAACGTATTATCATTTGTTCAACTTGTTTCTCATTTTCTAAAGCTAAATCAACACAATAACACAGTAGCATCTCAGACTATGCAGGGGTGTATTTATACTTTTCAGGAAGAAAAAAGGTAGAATGTGTATGTAAGTCTGGCCGTGTCATTTGTGACCTGGGAAGGTTGGCTTCATCTCTGGGAGGCGAGCACATGGCAATTACTGATATTGGGTGTTCTTGGTCTCAGGGGAGGCAGTGCTAATGAATGTTAGAGATGACAGGCACAAATATGCATCTGAGACAGGCGCCAAGGAAATAAATAATAAATAGCAAATTAATGTTGACTTAATAAAGTGGCAGGATTCAGCAACACATTAGATTGGCTAAGAAAATATGTGAGGAGTTAAAAATTGTGGGGAAATGAAAATGTATGTCTTGACTGTAAGATAATAGACTGTTAGAGCTGCAAGGAGCCATAAAACCACTTTGGTCCAATACACACATATTAAGGAGTAAGTGAATTGAGCTCAGGGAAATGAAAGGCCACGGAAGGCGACAGGGCTGCACAGTCCCTGCCTTCTCCCTATTTCTCCTGAACCACGGTGTCGCCAACATCTAGACCCTTCTCACGCGCTGAGCTTTCATTCAAAAGCATTTCAGAAAATTAACAAGAGAGAAATAACAGAAGATCTCAAATCTTTATTGCGTTTTCCTCTTACGTCTGTATGTTTTTGCTAGTTGAGGAGAGAATGGCAATTACTATAAAATGTTTATAATATGATTTCAAAAACCACTTTACAAAAAAAAGAAACACCCTCTTACTTATTATACCAGAGGAAATATTTGGGCCTTATGTCGAAACCAAATGGCTTTAAGTGCAATTAAATAGAGGACATGTAACCAGAGAGCTAACACACTTTGAATATTTGCAATTAAGGAGCAAAATGCAAAGCTACTGTTTAAGAAATGCTCCCTTGTCTCCTTTCATTTTCTGCACCTACATTTTGGGCCATTAAGATGTAGTTACTACACACTTTTATTTATCGGTGTTTTGAGACAGCAATGGGGTTTTTTAAATAGCAAAAATAAGTAAAACTGTGCTTATTGAATAAGGAATGTATTGACCGTTTCCACAGGGTCCTAGGCTGGGAGGACTCCGAATGGGAGTAACTGAGCTACAGCGCTTCGGCCCATTGTTAAGACTGGCACGGGCATGACCCTGACCTTGGGGAAGGCACCGAAATGCCCTGGTCTTCCGTCAGTTTGCCTAAAACACGATCCAGTTAAACAAAGACTCTCTGCTGTCAGAATAGCTCCCTTATTCTGTGATTATTCTCCGTCTTACTTGGTTCCATTCTTTATGTAAAGTTGAAGACAAGGGGAAATCGTATATTAAAAATCAGCAATGGAGAAAGCTGTATGTGACTTCAACATGTCAGAATTGTTTGTGGATTTCAATGAGCCAAATGCTCTCTGTCTACACAGTGCAGGCTGTGCTGTAATCATTTGCTATTTTTAACTAGAGAGCTTTAATTAAGTCTCCTTATTATGAACAGAAAGAACAGCGACTTTTCTAAATTTGATTTTTGGCTAAAAATCTCTTTGCCAGTCCTTCGGACAATAAATTCTGAATGGCGGTATTTTATATCTCCCAGACAAATGTTTCTTTCATAAAAATGGGTGGGGATGAACGAATTTCAAAATGTCATCATTTTAGCTACCATTTATTCTACTCTATTACAAATTCAATAACCTTGAACCAGAGTTAATAGAAATTCATGATGAGTAGTAAAAATCAAACTGGCCTCAAATTCCCATGGCATCAAACGCCACCTCTAAACTACCAAGCCCTCACTTTCTCTCCCCAGCCTAGATTTCTCCACTGAGTTCCAGACATAATCACACAGACAGGCATAACCACCTGGATGTCCTACTGGAGCCTCAAAAGGAATACATACATCACCCTCTTCTGTTTCTCCCAAACCAGCTCCTCCTTCAGCATTCTGTGTTTCTCTGAATATTTCCACCATCCAGTGGCTCTATGACACTCTCCTCTCCTTTGCCCTAAACACAGTTAATTCGACCTCCTTAATTTCATCAGATACATCCCATCTTTCCCATGAATAGCATCTTAATCCAGCATTCTAAAATGCCAGTCTGATGACTTTCCTTGCTTAAAAATATGCCAGTGCCCGAGTAAAACCTAATCTCTCTAGCACTACATACAAGGCAATTCATAGGTGGTCTCTGCCTTTACGGCCAGCCTCATTGTAAGCTACTCCCTTTCTTTCTACCAAAAGTTTTCATCGCCCTGAGCCTTTTCCAGTCTCTAAATATTCCATACACTTCCCTCTAGTCTTTGCATGTATCAGGCCTTCTTATTAGGAATGCCTCTTGCTCTCTTCTTGCCGGGCTCACACTACCAATCCTTGGAAATCCTTGGAAACTCACCACAGCCTTTCTACTGCTCAGCCTCGGCCTTCATTGACTGTCCATGTGTCTTATCATATGACAGGCATCCCTCCACCACAGCTCCCATGACATGGCATTTTAACTGCTGTTGGACTGTGAGCCCATAAGGGCAGAGCTTGTGTTTTATTTATTTCATTGATTAATGCCTGGCATATAATAAGTGCTCAATAAATGTAAAAAGTGAACAAATAAGTACACAGTAAAGAGTATATGAGGAGAGTATTCCCAGACCAAGATGCCTGGGACAGTCCAGGTACATACCTATTGTCCCAGCTTCGTTGTTAATAGATCCCCCCTTCACTACCAAGTGTCCAAATGTGGATAATAAACTATGTGGTCACCATGAGTCAACATTCAAGATATACTTCTACCCTTGTTAATAAGTTATATCATTTAAAAGACAGGGCAGTGCATTTATAGGGAGAGATCTGGGAAACATGATCACTGGACTATACTCTTGCTCAGGTGGGAAAATTTCAGGTGACTTTTTTCTCCGATTGTACTTTCACTAACTGACGAACCTTTCATTCATGCAGGACACATCGCTTTTACAGAAAAAATAAAGCTCCTTTGAAAAAGTCACCATAAGATTCATTTCATGTGGATTTTCTAGAATGTTGAGCTTTGTCCCCAGAGCTATGGAAGAGGCCAAGATTCTTCACACTGTAAGTCAACCAAGCATCTGACAAAATGGCTCCATCATAAAGATAAAAAACATCTGAAGTTTGTGATTATATTCACAAATATGTCACCCAAACCCTCATTCCTTGAAAAATGAAACTAAACTGAACTAAAATAAACAGTTCTGGCGGTCAGGATGCCAGAATCTCCAGACATTTGGTTAGAAGCTGCAGCACAGGGTCTAGACGTCCACAGCTGGTGATGAGAATATATGCACAGACCCAACTTTCAAATAGTAAAGCATATGGAAAGCATTAAATGGAACATAAACACTGCTAATCAGAATTCAGCAGAGGTCACCTTCAAAACATCCCCTCGTGTGAATGTGCTTCCACAATCAATTCCACTCGGCAGGGCAACGGCCTTCATCAGTTCAAACAGCTGAAGCCTAGTGGGATGTTACCGTGAAGAAAAGGAACCATGTTCCTATCAAGTTTTTATTGTGATTAAATGTGTGTAGAGAAGCACCATTGGTCAGGAACTTTTAGCCAATACTTAAAGATGTAAGTTAATAGCAAATCTTTTATTGAATTATAATTCTAAATAAAGTTCCAGACCAACTGCTTTTAGTTACTTTCTCTGTTTTCTCGCTGACTTGCAGATGCACCAAAAAGAAAGCAGTACTCGCACATTTGTTCTGCCTGGACAGAGATATTTAAGACAAATAATCTCCAACTTTGAGGATCAAAGTAGAGACGATTGCTTGCATCTCTTCCAGAGCTGAATATTTCTAGTAAAAGAATGATATGAGGTCTTTTGAGAATATATATTTATTCATTTGAGAGAGAGAGAGATCAATTTGTTGTTCCACTTATTTATGCTTCTGTATGTGCCCTGACCGGAGACGGAGCCCATAACCTTGGCATATGGGGACAACGCTCTGAGCTATCTGGCCAGGGCCTGGTATGATGTCTCATACATTCGCTGAAAGGAAGGTGGTGGTGGGGGTGCATGCTGGTCAGCCAGAGCCTTTGACATCTGTTTCTGGCAGTGGACTGGGGGATGTGCTGACGCCCTCCACAGTCTGCTTCTCTGAAACAGGCAGGGAAGGCCGGGAGAGAAAAGTCTCCCACTACCCAGGACCCAGCTAACCAGCCGTGGTTGGCGAAATCCAGTTCCAGACACCTATGTTCAAACTCTATCACAGCCTTGATGGATTTGCTTAATCTCTTGAAGAGTTCCTACAGAACACTGGGCTTGAGTGACCGAGAACACTCTGTAGCCTCAAGTGTAGAGACGTTATGTTTGAGTTAAGCTCAAAGGATACAGTGTCAGAAAAGGAGGTAGGTTACTCAGGGACAACTGATTCTCTAGTCACCTACATTTTCTCTTAAAAGATGAATTCAGCATGATGGTGGGGATGTTCTACCTGCTCAGAGTGACAGCCTGCCAGGGAACCAGAGGCCCTGATAAGGGTGCCTTCAGCAACTCACCATCTCTGGAACTAATACTCCGAGAGCAACGATGCTTCTTCTCGGTATATAGCCCTCCCTTGGCCAACTCAATCTCTTCCATAGTTTCCATCACCATCTACACACTTACAGTCTATTTGTCTAGCCCAGATTGCTCCTCACAGCATCAGATCATGATCACCGGCTGAATTCTGGAAATTTCCACTTGAATGTCCCACTGCCGCTTCATACTCAGGCTTACCATGTCCAAATCTGATCATTTTACCTGTCACCCACCTCAAAGCCAGTCTTTTCAAATGCTGAATCTTTGTGAATGGTTTTATCATCTGCACAATTAGCAAAAGCAGAAATCTTAACCTCGTCTTTCACTATCCTCTCTCTCTCACTCCCCACATATACGCAGTCACTGTTTCTGGCTTATTCTACTTCTTAAACGTTTCTTGTAGCATTTGATGTCAATTCCATGTCCTATCCCTTCCCCTGGATTACTCTAATTAGTTTCCTAAAGGTTGCCCTCCCAGTATCATCGCCCCCATACGCAGTGCCTCTTTTATTGGTTCTTTCTATATTGTGACCGGAGTAACCATCCTAAAACTCAAAGTATCAAGTCTCTCCCCAGTTTAAAACTCTACATGCAAAATCAACCTAGCGTGGATTTAAAGAACTAAAACTGTAAAACTCATAGAAGAAAACACACAAACCTCCTTGACCTTGGCCTTGGCAATGATTTTTTGGATACAATATCAAAAGCACAGGCAACACAAGCAAAAGTAAACAAGGACCGTATCAAAACAAAAAGCTTCTGCACAGCAAAGGAAAGAATCAACAAAAGGAAAAAGCAACCTATGGAACGGGAGAAAATATTTGCAAACCATATATCTGATAAGGGCTTAATATTCAAAAAATAGAAGGAACCCATAAATTCAATAACAAAAAAAAACCCCAAATAACCTGATTTTTAAAATGGGCAATCGACCTGAACAGAAATTTTTCCATGGAAAATACACAAATGATCAACAAGTATATGAAAAGGTGCTCAACATCACTAATCATCAGGGAAATGCAAAGCAAACCCACAATGAGACATCGCCTCAGACCTGTCAGAACGGCTGTTACTAAAAATATGAGAGAGAACGAATGTTAGTGAGCATGCGGAGAAAAGGGACCCCTTGCGTACTGTTGGTGAAAATGTAAACTGGTACAGCCTGTATGAAAAACAGTGCAGAGATTCCTCAAAAAGTTAAAATAAAACTACCAAAAGACCCAGAAATACCACTTCTGGGCATATATCCAAAGAAATAAATCAGTATCTTAAAGAAGTATCTGCACTCCCATGTTCACTGCAGCATTATTCTCACTATGCTCTTCACTTGGTCAACTCCTACTCATCCCTCAAGCCCCAGATCAACATAATCTCATCAATTCTTGTCCAGTGTGCTCCAAAAGCATCTCATCCTTGCCCTCATCTCCAGTATTTTAATTTGCATAGACTATAAGCCTTGTCATTTATTTCATTCCTTACTGGATCCCTAGTGCCTAGCAAGTCTCTGAAAGATATTATATACTAATAAATATTTGCTAACTCAAATTTTGAGCTTGGGTTGGGGTCCTTTCTCTCCTATATACTAACTACCAAACCCATGCAAGTTAGCTAACTACCCTGAGCTCCAGTATCCTTGTCAGTAAAGCAGAATAATACCTATTTCACAAGGTTATGGTGACGATTCGGAGCTCACACATACAACACTTGGCACACAGCTTGATATGGAGTTCACCATTGATAACGATCCTAGGGTACTGGAAATTGAGGACCCGAGGGTCAGTTCTGACCTGCCACATTTCATTAGTTCAAACTGCTATTTCAGATTGAAAAAAATTTACATAAAAACTTGAGGCTGTACTCGTTTATGAAAAAATTCCTTAGGAGCTGACAGCCCTGAATCTGTATTTCTCATGCAACTATCAGCCTGAGCCCAGTCACATCAATCCTTCTTGGATGAGACATAGGCCTTAGGTTGCCACAGACGTCACTAATCCCCCCTCTGATTACCCCAACCTGCTTCTCAGCCTAAGACCACCTGTGCTTAAGAACCTCACTGTACAAAATTATGGAAAATCCTTAGGGATGAAAGTGTTAGGATACATGTGCACAATTACATTGGAATTCGATGAAACTGGCTTTCTCCCTTGCTCCAGATGGCCTCCATGCTTAAGCCGAAGTAAATTTATAAATATATTCAGCTGTAGAAAAAGTCTATGATTCTAACCTCGGGGTCAGCATTCTCACCTCCAGCAGCAGAAGGAACAATGTTTCTTTTGTTTTAGAAATAGACGGCATGAGCTGACAGAAATGAACTTGGAGAGTGCTTTCTGGAAAACGATTTCCAAACCAGCTTCCACAGGTGGCGCTGACTGGAGCGTTGACCTCACCAAGCCCAGGGGAGCTGGGCTTTGCTCAATTACTTGAAAGAAAGATGTCAGGCCCACTGACCCCCAAGTGGGGATTGTCGTCCCTCCTTGAACTTGCCACCAGCTCTCATGGCATTTCTTCAAATCAGCGAGGTGTCCTGTTGTGTGTGTGGAGGGGGGGTGCAGGGGGGGGGGTGCCCCAGCCTGGCAGCCCCACAGAGCCTCTGATTGTGGCATCTCCTTCTTAAAGTCCCGGGAGGCTGGTGTTCCACATCACAGGAAGGGGGCTTCCCCTGCTGTCTCTGATGTGCCATGTCGTGTCCTCTCACAGAATGTAGAAACCAGCCTGCGAGCATCCTGACCTAAGCTTCTGTGCAGATCAAAGGACAGCCAGCGTGCTTCAATAGCAGGCTCGGCATTCAGGGTCGCTGGTGAACTCTAATTCTCACCTCGATCCTCGGACCCTTATTTTTTAACCAAGGGGTTTCTATGAATCCCATTTCCCTTTGATTATTTAGAGAATTATTGGGTTAAGATGTATGATATACATACATATATATGCACATAAAATGATTTATAAATATACACACATATAAAATCATGCTTTAACTATAATATAATTGAATGGAAGGACTATGAAGCAAAGTGGACTTGGAAAAAAGATCAATGTCTTTCAATCAATGAAAGTATTTGATAATGTTTCTACAAAACAGTTAAGATATATATGTGTATTCTGATCTATTTCTAGGACTCTAATTATTAACACCTTAGAGAGATATTGACACATTTAGGAGAAATATACTCCTTCCCAGTCTTATAGTTGAGGTTGTGTTAATACCACGAAGGTATTAACTTTATAAATAAAAAGCATATTACATCAATAGAGAAACTTGATAACACAAGACAATATACGAAGAATACATCTACTTTATTCTAAAGGCTTCAAAAATGTTTCCTAGGAACGTGGGTAAAACCTCTTTGTCCACTAATCTCTACTGCTTCCTGGAATATCCTTCCCAGCTCCTCTCTCCTCCCTCCTAACCATGAAGACATACACTGAGGGCAGCCTTAATCTTAAAAGGGCAGAACTGTAAGTCTCCTCGCCTCCTCTGATTGGGTTTAAAAATAACCAAAACAGTTTTCTAATTGGAGCAGCATTTCCGGAGCACACATTTCTAGGCTTGGTGTTGACATTTTACAGTCAGTAAGAAATATTGTTTATAATTTCATGGAAGGCAAAACATTTCAGCAAAGGCAAACATTCATCACACCATGAATCAACAGCCAGTCACCTTTATTCCCATTCACATGCAAATAACCTCCCTACTTTCCTACTTGTCATTATATGTGACATTTAAACCCAGTTACTTCGGACCTGCAACGCTAGTTAACCCCAGGCAAGTTAAGATCCCAAACAAAGCCTGGCTAATATATCAGGAACTCATAATTTCTTTCCTTTTAGAATGCCTTCCATAAAAGTATGCCAAGTTCTGCGCAGACTCTACACTTTACCCAAGCAGAAAAACACAATTTAAGATTGCTTCTTATTGGTAAACAAGTGACAAGTGTAATGAAGTTGGGATGATTTTCCAGTTGGAGATTTTATCTACTTCCTGCTAAATGTTACCCCTGGCAGGGTAAAAGAAGTAAAATGCAAATCAGGTAAGTACTCTGCTTCTTTAAACTACATCAAATTCAAATATGATAACTACTACACAGGTGGATAAAATTAGCTTCTTTACTGCGTTTCACTTGATGTCCCCATCAATTAAGGGGAAAAATCGACCCACAAGATTTAAAGGGGTTGTAGAGGGTACATCAAATTTCTAAGCAAGTATTTAATTCCTTTAAAAACCTGATGGAATATTGACACCCAAAGAAAAATACATTTAGAGAAGTATATCAAATATAAGGAAAATATATAGAACATATATAGAATACGGAACATATATAAAAATATCATATATTTGTGTTAGCTATAGACAACAATAATTCTTTAAAGATCATTAACAAATGGAAGGAAACATACAAGTTAGCCCCTAATTTTCAAGCGCACTCAATGTGCAGCTGACCCTCGAACAACAGTTTTGAATTGTGCAGGTCCACCAACACGAGGATTTTTTTCAATACACACAGTGGGCCCTTCTTATCGGGGTTTTCACATCGGCGGATTCAACCCACCGTGGATCGAAAGCAGTATTTTCTCATTACCAACTGCAGATTCCCAACCACAGATCAAATATACTATCTGATTCACAGTTGGTGTAATCTAAACATGCAAAGGGCCGGCTTAAGTTTTTGGAAAATGGAAAGTTATATGCATATTTTCAACTGGACAGGGCAGGGCACCCCCTTTGTTGCTCAAGCATCAACTGTATTATAATATTAAATTATTACTCAGGCCTCACTGTATATACCAAAGTATAATTAAAGCACCTACTGGTCCAGTCATGCTACCTTTCACTGAGCACCTTTCACATACGATGCCTCCATTTCGCACTTTATGGCCATTTGATTATGAATCCTCCCTCCAGCCCTTGCTGCCCCAATTTAAACCACTCTGGTTTATCTTTTTATGTGCTGGTCACACTGGAACAGAAAACTGTGACCTTCTGTTATAGAAGCATATGGGTATTGTATTGCATATATAGGGTGTATTCATGAATATTGCACAAGTCATTGCATTCTCTTTTCCATTCTTCCGCTTTGGTCAATACATAGAATTTTCCATTTGTTCTGCTTCCATATAGCAAAACACACAGACTGGCTGTGACTCATTGTGGCACTGGTGGTGGCAAAGTTCGTGGTCCCACAACCCTCAGGCGACTTCTCAGTTGACCACTAATCTAGTAGAGTTCATTATACAGAGGCAACAATATACTTTTATTTTCCCCTCATGAAACCTGACATATTTTCTAGTTACATATTTTCTCCCATAAAGGCATTTAAACAACAGATATTTGAGAACCTATGAAGACTGTGGACCTTTTCTCAAGGGTATGAACCTGTGCAGACCCCTTCCCTGGACACACAACAAAATTTAGCCTTTCAATTTAGGGTTCAATTCTGGGGGGCAGTGGTGCAGATGGCAACCAACTGCCACTGGGACCCCATTCACATTAGCACTGAGCCCTGCAGGCCTGGGAGGCCAGAAGGCAGCCCCAGAAGCAGTGGGTAGGTTTTGATCTTATATAGAAATGTTTCATAGAACAAGCTCTGAGGTTTTATAGCCTCAGTTTGGGATTATTTATAGTAAGAACGGGCTTGCACAGCAGTAGAAAGAAAACAAGCCCTAGCTGGTTTGGCTCAGGGCTTAGAGTGTCAACCCGTGGATTGAGGGGTCCCAGGTTCGAATCCAGCTAAGGGCATGTATCTGGGTTGCAGGCTCAATTCCTGGCCCCGGGTTCAGGATGTAAGTGGGAGGCAATCAATCAATGTGTCTCTCTCACCTCGATGTTTCTCTCTTCCTCTCTCTCTCCCTCTCTCTCTTCCCTTTCCACATTCTCTGAAAAGCAATGGAAAAAATATCCTTGGGTGAAGATAAAAAAAATTTAAGGAAAAAAAAAAGAAAACAAAAAGTCCATTTATTTGCTCTCACACTGATGTTTGAATAAAGCGTTTTGTTTTCTTCCTCCCTAACACAAAGGGTTGGCCTGCATGCCGCTGGCCCTGAACGCTTGCAGCCTTCTCTGAGAATGAATGTCTCCCAGGCAGCATGCAAAGAAGGCCCTCGAGGGCGAATGTAAAGGTCATGTCCCCAAAATGTAGTACATGAGCAGGGTAATTCAGCCACTGGCATGACTCATTAACCTTGGCTGCTGCCCCGGTTACAGTGCCATCTAAATTGGAGCCTCGGCCAGCTGGGCGTGGCTCAGCGGTTGAGCATCGACCTAGGATCCAGGAGATGGGGGTTCGATTCCCGGTCAGGGCATAGGCCCGGGCTGCGGGCTTGATCCCCAGTCGGGGGCGAGCAGGAGGCAGCCGATCAATGACTCTCATCATTGATGTTTCTCTCTCTCTCCCCCTCTCCTCTCCTCTCTCTGAAATCAATAAAGATATATTAAATAAATAAATAAATAAAAATAAATAAATAAATAAGTAAGTAAATAAATAAATAAATTGGAGCCCCAAAGACTTGTGGGATCACCTCTGGTCACTCTCCCATTTTACAGATGAGGAATCCGAGACCCAGAGAGTGACATTTCAACAAACAGGTACATCATTCAGAGCCATTTTCACAGCCTGTGACACATGGAACTAAATGTGCTCAGAACAACAATCGGTAGAAAGAGAAAAGCCGGAAATGAAAAACTTTCATCAAATCTTTAAAGCGAGGAGGTTTAAAGGGAAAGGGACTGTTTTAAACCAAGAAATAATGACAAGTGCCACGTGAATTCTTGCGGTGGGCTACAATCTAGCTCCTTACCTTCCCACAAAGAAAAAGGGAACAGCCTCATTGTTCACCTGACAGGAAACAAAGGGGACGTTTTAGCAAAAGGGGTAACTTATTGTTTCCGGATCTGTACAAATTAAAGCAGGACAATAAAATGGGGAGACTGTCATCGTTGTAACAAAAACCCAAGTATTGTAAGAATATGATTTTCTCCTCAGCATGTTATAACTGCATTAAAGGAAAAACAATTTTAGTAATCAGATCATGAATTCAAACTCCAGTTTGAATTCCAAACAAGAATTTTACTGCAAAACCCTAAAAGTTAAGTTATTCCAAGTTAGGTAAAGTGAACAGATTCTGTATGGCTCACCTCCCATCAAACACCATCAGTGTAACCACAGAAATCGTGCACCAGCGTGCAGGGCACACCACCAAAGAAAGCTCACAGCAGGGTTTGGAGACTGCTGGATGGTAATCATGCACAAAACCCTTCAAAATTTAGGACCTGAATCACATTTTAAAAGACACACACTCTTTATAGACATTTTGAAGTTTTATGAGAGTCTAGTCATCCAATCATTAAATTTTTGAGCAAAAAATTTTAAAAAGAGAAAGAACGTTGCATAAGGCACTAACCAAGCTGGAGAGGCCAGCTTGACACCCAGAAGTTCTGAGATGGGCTCACAATTCTCGGCCACTCTCCTGAACCTGCACTTGACCATGTCCAGCAGGTCCATCTTCCAAATGAGGGTGACTTGCTAGATCACACACATTGTGACAGGGCCCTTTACACTTCATTGTAGCCAGTGAAGCAGTCGGCTTCCAACTAGAGGTCCCCAGCAACTGGGCAGAGGATTTTCTCATGTCTTGTAGAGCCCACTGTAATGGAGGGATGTGGGAAAGGAAATTCTTGGGGGAGATCTTACAATGTTGGATCTCCAACTATGAATCAAATCTCTTAACTGCCAAGAGCTGAGCATTGAGCAGACTGTCACAGGCAGAATTCAGGGATCAGCTTAAAAATCTGGACTTCTTAGATGGTGTGTCCTGCCCCACTCTACGAAGCAAGGCCCACCCATCATTGCCCACCTATTATTCATGTCTACTGGAGATTAAAGCAGGTTTACAGAGGATTAAGGAGCCCAAACTTACTCTTAAGCAATTTTAAAGTTTCGACAAGGGGTCAGTGAATCTTCAAAGGGATATTTCAGGAGTTGAGGAGGCAGAACAAGGGAAGCTAACATTAAATTAAAAAATACTTAATTGCTAAGCAACAAGATAAGCATCTGAGAGATCTTCTAAAAGACAAAGTCCCCAGGTCTAACCTTATAGGTCATGGCATTGATGGAAAACCTTGCAAAGCCAGTGGCTGTTTGGTTTGGCAACTTTTCTAGGTGCTTTTCCATTTTGATATTAAGGAAATAGCATCATAAAATTATATTTCTTTTTAAATAAGGATACTTGCCACTCAACCTATTTTAAATGGGATGAACACAATAATTCTGGCTATTTTGGGTAAGGGTTTACATTAAAAAGGTGCCATCCTTCAATTTGTGAGAAAAATTTTAGCAATTTCCCCATACTTTAGGATTACTCCCTGGAACCTGGCTTGATGCAAAGCTCTGTTTATTGTTATGTTTATCATCCTGTACACCATTAAGCCTTTTAGCTGTAATGTGTTTAGCTTTAGCTAAACAATTGAGATCCCAAATTATTCTTTTCCCCATCTCCACCCTCACAAAAGAACATGCAATCTTCTTACCCTTCATGGTCAGCAACAAACTTTCCTAATAAATATTAACTGTCTCGATTAGAAGCTGTCTGTGTTTCTACGTGGTTATTAAAAATTACCTACGCTGAAGTTTTTAGGGTTTGGGTGGCCAACCGAAACAGAGTGGATGTTCACACTGCTCCATCTGAATAACCATTCTCTCACGGTTTTCTCAGAGTGAACATATGAAAATCCTTCCAAAGAAAGATGCAGAGAAAACTTCTGTAAACACGTTTTTCAACCAATCTTAGTCAGAAGGGGGACAGCTATGAGGGGACACAAACCTTATGTTATTTTCTACTTCTGCTATTCCTCCAGGCCTCTGGCTAACAAAAGAGAACTTTGTGGGGGAGGAGGTAGCACCCACATTTTGGTGGTGGAGCCCACTGAGCTGAGGGGGAGCCTACTGAGATGAGGGGGAGCCCCTGGAACAGCAGCTCCATTGCTCCTGATCAGCATGGACATAACTTGGAGTGATGCATGAAGCTTGGAGAGAGAGGTCTCATACTGACAATACCACTCCCACTCATAAATATATACACTGGCTCTTTCCTTATCTTGAACATACATTTATTTTCATACACCAAATATTGGACAATGTCCAAACAGTTTTAAAATTAGAAACTTAATTAATTGTGCTTTTGTGTTTTGTGAATAATTCATATAACTACAGTATAATACTTAGGTCAGGATTGTAACCACATCAAAGTTACAGATTCTGGCTTCCTGATATAGATTCCACCACTAGAAAAATTCAAAAAAGGTTAGAAACAGAAGAATGTTCATTTCCCAAGTTCTTGCAATTTACAGCTTAAAATAATTCACTTTGCCTTGTCTATCTTTAGAGCCAGGATACATCGCACAATGCCTGCACACAACTTGTCCCGGTCAACTGATGTATAGCCTAGCTCTGGCCTAGCTATTCTCTCTTACTGGGGAAAATCAGCCAGTATTTGATCTGACACCAAAAAATTAATACACATATTTGAGAACTCTAGTCTACCAAATTTCTAGCTAGAAAACAAATACATTTTTTTTAAATCAAAGTGCTTATATGAGTAACACAAAATAAATTTAACAGCAGGGTTTCTGAATTCTAGAAAATCACCATCAAAAACAGCAAATATGGAAGTTGAAAGACACATGAAGAACAAATATGCATTTCATTTATTCCACAATAGGCTATAAAAGTGTCCGGCATCAAGGACTGAGGTCCCCTACATTTATTTACCCAAAGATGACTAGGCTGACCTGCTGGCCACCGCGCACACAGCTGCTCAAGCCCATATGTCTTCATGCCACACAGCTCAGGGCAAGTCCTGCGGGGCAGAACTAGATTTCAAACCAGACTCAGGAGAGCAGCTGAGCACCAGCACCATCTCGCACCAGTCACTCACGTCTTACATTCTTAATCAGGTTTCTCAACGGCATTCCCAAGGTGGCTGGTGCTCAGAATAGATGGAGAAATGTAATTATGCTTCTTTAAAACAAAATCAAATTGCCAAAGTATATATCTAAGCACAAATATATCTTGATGTAATTGCTTTGAGGGCTTTGGTGAACAAAAGGAAAATTTTCAGTAGTGTAGATCAATGGACTAATGTGCTTAATGGACAAAAACTGAGTAATTTACATGTGCCATGACCATCCTGTTTCTTATCAAGAAGCAAAGCATTTTCAGAAATAGCTATTTAAAAAAAAATATATAGCATCAAGAGTGACTTTTCCTTTGCTTTATGCTATATCTGTTCCAAATATTTGATGGAAAGAGAGAGAGAGGGAGAGAGAAAGAGAGAGAGAGACCGCACATGAGTAGGCAGGTATAGATGATAGTGCTTTTCTCTGTAGTCCCTGTTACTATTACTAAGTGTAACTGAGTTAATGTTAGCAGGTCTCTGTAGTAATGTGATATACTAACACATGCTAATTTTCAGTAATTTCTCAAAGCTGTCATGTGAGGAATTTAAAATATATACATGAGAGAAATCAATAATGGTTAGTACTGAACAATTAAACTGGTTTGAAATGAAGAAAAAAACCCAGAACTTGGCTATGAAAAGGAAGAACATTTAGATCACATGCAGGAAAGTGCTGTGATGACAGCCCACCATTCACTCTCCTGAAACAGCCGCTGTGCCAGACAGTGAGTGTGAACCAACAAGTCCTCATGTGCCCACCATGGTGGACACCCTTTGATGACACAAGGATGAATTTATAAAAGCTAAGAATGTCCATGAGATGAAGGGTTTTTTTTATCTTTTTTTCAAAATGAAAAGTATACCAACCTCAGCTAAATCTTGCCAGTTAGACTGCATGTCTTCCTGAAGACAAGACTGTCAATGAAAAGCCAACCCAGCTACGATGCTACTATCCAGGCATCTTTGGGGCGCACCAAGATGGCAGCAGCTTTCCAGTCGTCCACCCTTTCCATCCCATGAGCACATTTGGGTTTAAGTCCGATTACATGCATATTTCATTCCATCCTTGAAATAAGCCAAAGGCATTTGGTATGTATTATCCTCTCTACTTTGCACACGGGAAAGCTGCAGATCAGAGATAGAAAGTCCTACTTGCCCGTGATAACACAAGGTCACTAGGGATCTACAGCTGAAATGAGTTCACTCTGTGCCATGTAAGGTTTCTGGAGAGCCAGGTATGTTCCCATCCTTAGACACTGAGCTAAATACCAGAGGCACTCCTCGCTCACCCTGGAATCCCTCTGCTGTGGTTGCAGAAACTCCTGTTTGCTTAGGATGGTGAGGGCTTGGCAGATGGAGCCCTGTTGCCTCTAGTATCTCAGCTGGTCTCAGAGAATGGTGGCTGCCCGGTGCTTGGGCTGCTTTGTGCCAAGGGAACAGTCTTCCACGGGCTTCCAGCACCCAGATCTCAACCTGCCTCTGGCTGCTACCATTCTGTGGAGCCGTCACTTCTCTCTCTTTGCTGTCCTCACATGTCTGAGTGATTTTAAGACACATTCCTCTAGTCACCCAAGACAATCTTTTAAAAAATTTTCCCCCAAGTCCATCATTTTTTCTGAATTACAGGTGTATTTGAAATTATTCTGCTGACCATATCGTAACATTAGGTAGCAGCAGGGGACTCCTGGGTCTCCATTGTTCAAGGGTTTAGATCATACTGTGAGTAACAATATTTAACATTTGGTAATGGTCTTCCACATGACTGACCCTTTATTAGGATTATTATGTGTGGAAAAGTTAAATAACTTGAGAGGCTGGATCTTTATGCAGGTCTATCTGACCCTAGAGCCCAAATGCCTAACCATTTTGGGAGCACCATCCCCAGCCACTATCCCAGGCACTAGTCACAAAAGAAAAACGGTAAGGAGTGGCAGATGAAGGAATCCAACAATGGGTATCTTATTTTCTATATTCCAGGCCAGCTGATATAAAAAGGAACAAAATAAAGAGATTTTGTGGTTTCACATCTATAGTTTCATATAAGCATATAGATATCTATCATCTAAGTTTCTGAACGGGGTGTCATCTCTATTTGTGAAAACCTCAAGAAAATGGACATTTCTTGGTTTTCAAGGGAGCTGAATTCTCCTACTTAATTTTGTACATTACCTTGCATTCACAGGGCCCCTCAGCCTTTCTAGATATTTCCCATCAGTCATAATATCCTCTCTATGGAACTCTCAGAGCACAGATATAACTACCTTCTGGGGACATCTCAGATTTTTATCCCATCTTCTAATAATGTGTGGACACATTGTCTTTCCTGACTAAACACCGAACTCAAGACAACACAGACTTTACTGAATGCATCTTTATATGCTCAACACCTACTATAGTGACTGGTACATGGTAGAAAATCAAATGTGTTTTGGTTGAATTAAATGAAGGAACATGCTGTTGTAATAGTCAGTATTGCCATAATAAGTCTGTGTAACAAACCACCCCAACCCAGTGGCTTGCAATGTCAAACACTTACTCTCATGCTTACGGATCTGCCAACTTGAGCTGATCTGAGTGGGCTTCAGGCTGAGGGTCAGCTGGGTCTGGCCCCAGGCAGGTTAGCTCAGGCCTGCTCCTATGTATTCATTCAAGGCCTCAGACTGAAAGTGCAGTAGCTGTTTGGGCACCCTCTTTGTGGTGAATCACCGATGCATGAAAGACCATCCAAAGAGTGCAAGCTCATTTAAAGCTTCTGCTTACATCACGTTGCATATTATTCCATGGCCTAAGCCAGTCGCATAAGCCCAAATAATGGGGTGGGAAGCACATGACACCCACAGGGGGAGCAGGAAGGGTGTGAACATTGGCTGATAATCATTCAAACCACCGTAACTATGAAATCATCATAAAGTCAAAAGAGACTGAAGCAGAAATTAGACTAAAAGTTTGGGAGTTGCAACTAGAAATTACTTTATAAGAATGAACTATATCAGAGTCATCAAACATAGCTCAAATTCTGACCTCGCTTTTTTCATGTAAAATTAGGGATATTAATAGGCCCTATTTCAGAATTGTTAGGAAGACTAACAGAACAACCCATATAAAATGCTTTTGCATAGTGTCCTGAACACTAAGAAATGGCCATTTCCTTTCTTTTTTCTCTTTTTTTTAAATATATCTTTATTGATTTCAGAGAGAGGAAAGGAGAGGGAGAGAAAGAGAGAGACAGAAACATCAATGATGAGAGAGTCATTGATCGGCTGCCTCCTGCACGCCCCTAACTGGGGATCAAGCCCGCAACCCGGGCGTGTGCCCTGACCGGGAATCGAACCCCGATCGCCTGGATCCTAGGTTGACGCTCAACCGCTGAGCCACGCCCGGCTGGGCGAAATGGCCATTTTCAATACATTTAATATGTGTTTCATAAATGTTCACAATGATGATGGTGGTGGTGGTGATGGTGGTGATGGTGATGATGGTGATGATGGTGATGATGGTGGTGATGGTGGTGGTGATGGTGATGATGGTGATGGTGGTGGTGATGGTGGTGATGGTGATGATGGTGGTGATGGTGGTGATGGTGGTGGTGGTGGTGATGGTGATGATGGTGAGTATGACAAATTAGAAAACATGCAATGATTCATGAACAAACTAGCTTTACATTCTAATTTTTAAAATTTCACAGTATCTGTAAAACTAAACAAACTAAACAAAATTTTTGAGGTTATCTCTGCCAAATGTTCACATTAATCTGTGACGAGAATTCTAAAAGTCTGGCTCTTACTCGAGCTGCTTCTGTGTCTCTATGCACGTCTCCATTTGGCCACGCACACTTTGCCTATGAAACTTTTCCAGGATCGTCTGTGTCCTTCTGAAGGGCTTTGCTTCTCTTCTGTATTTTACCCCTTTTTACTTCATAATCATTCAGTGCATTAAGTCAAACCATTTCTCTCACTCCCCCTTCCATGTCTTCCCTACCTAAATTTTACTATCAAAGTGAAAAAGAAGCCAAAGTCATTTTTTCCACATTTACTTCTACAGTGTCAACTGAACAGCATTGAATTTCTATTATGCTGCAGGTGCTGTATCATATGTTTCAGAAAACATAAGCCTAGTAGGGGAAACAGCCATCCTTTTAAAATATTTATAATCCAATAGAGGAGATAAAACTTTGGTGGCTCAAGAAAATGCAAGAACGGAAATGTGATAGATCTATACAATGGAATAGTACTCAGCCATAAAAAGGAATGAGGTGCTGATTCTTGAAGACGTGTTAAACAAAGTCCATATATATAATACCATATATATAATACCATATATTTGTCTAAAAGATCATATACAAAATTCCATTTATATTAACTGTCTGGAATAGGCAAATCTATAGAGACAGAAAGTAGATTAGTAGTTGACAAGGGTTTTGGGGTTGGGGGGTGGAGTTGAGGAGAAATGGGGAGTCACTGCTACTCGGTAAATAATACAGGGTGTATTTCTGAGGTGATAAAAGTATTCTAAAATTGACTGTAGTGGTGGTTATACAATCCTGTGAATACTAAAGATCACTGAACTGGATACATTAAATGGCTGAATTGTATGATATGTGGATTCTATCTCAATAAAGCTATTTTTAAAAAGAAGAGGAAAACAGATAGTTTTCCTTGCTGGAATGCTGTAAAAAAATAACCTGAGCTTTTAAAATTACATACAAATTAACAGATCAAGTTCAATGCTGTGCAGAAAAGCTGTTGCGCGTTGGCCTCCAGAGGAAATTACTTCCACACCAATATCAGTACTTTCCTCTCCTTGGAAAAACAGCAGTTGTCAGTCTGTGGGGCGTAAGCTCCCTCCCTGCGGCCGTCTCCACAAACGCCAGGCTGCACTGGTGTGGGCGCAAGACGTCCCCTGTCACTCCCGATCCACTCAGCAACCGGCAAAGCTAATAATGTCCTTGGCTATTTTCCCCCTGGTGACAGAGGAATGAGAACTGTAGCCTGAAGAAGCCCTCAGGTCAGGAAACCTCACTACGAGAAGTGACAGCGGGAGGTGCCAGCTGGAATTTTCCTTCATCTTCTCCAAGCAAACAGCGAGCAACCCTAGGGAAAGTTTCTAACAATTACTACCCTTTTAGAATAAAGAACTGGACGCGTTGCCTCATAAATGCTATATTTGGTGCGTTTGGGAAGAAACTTTATCAAGCCTTAGGCATGCAATAGGATGGTCTCTTTTAAAAGAGCAACCAAAAGCTAAAGCTGCCTGTGTGTGTGTCATTTCATCCAACTCTCGCCTCATCCGAGGGCTGCGTCTGAGCACTGGCTACGTCTCATTCTTTTGTTCTGCAGCGACTGTGGCTTAGAAAGTGTTTCACACGCATGGAAGGAATGAAGGGGATTAAGGGGGAAGAACTTACACTAACTCTGACATTTCAATTAGAATTAAATGGCCTGTTAAAATTTTAAGTTATGAGGCACACATAGTGCAACTGGCCTAACGCCCCCATAGCATCAGTTTGGAAAGAATATTATTTTTAAGGCCCAGGGTTGTTTTTGGAAGAGCATTCACCATTCACGCACACTTCAGATTTTCTTACTCAGCACCAGGTGAGACGGGAACAAATAGTCAAAAGCAGCCTGTGTCGCAGGATGCACATCAAGCCTGTGGCCTGAAGCATTCTGACCCCTTGGCTCATCCTTTATAATGAACGGGGGGAGAGTCTACACCAGCCTGTCTCGAGAGAGCCCAAGGATCACGACTTGTTGACAAGTCTTCGGTGGACGGGAGTTGGGTTTAGCTCTTGCCAAGAACGTCACTGCAGGTGGCTAAAATGGCAGTCAGGCTGCCTTCTTCATGTCCTCATATTGTGGGGATGCCTGAAGCGCCCCCACAAAGAGAAACCCTACAGTCAGAAACCTAGGGATGACAGTCCACGCACAGTCCACGCGAAGAACAAAACGCTATGCTATGTCCGACACAGAGCTACTGCTTCACAATTTATTACCACACCCAACACCACGGTCCAGGTTGGTTCTGACCATCAAAGAATGAGGTGATTTGCTGCCCTGTCTTAGATATCCTTCTACTGCTCTTGACCAGTATCCACTTTAAAAGCAATGGAAACCCCCAAAGCTTCCTCATAATTGCTGCTGAATTGTATCATCAGTTTTGTATGTGTATGACTGGTTTTAGTATCCCACACGCAGGGATTGTCACCTATTCATTCCCACTGAATTTCATCCTATTGGACTTCCTTGTCATTCTACCTTTTGCGACCTGTTTAGAGTCTGATTTTGCATCTCAACACTCTACCATTTCCCCGAGCTTCATATTCAGGAATATGATCATCACCAATATCTTTACCCACCCAAGAAATTTACAAAATGGGAAACATGAGAAATAGAGAGTGACCCTCTGTGACACTCAACTGGAGAATGCATTGTACACTGTCATCAATACAAGAATGAGCACTGCTTGGGTATGGTCATTCAATTGATTATGAACTCAACCAAAGATGTTATCATAGAGGCCCGTGGTTTTCCATCTGTTTTCCAAAGAGAGTTATGAGTTCCCTGGGCTACAGGGGGTAAGGAAGCAAAGAGAGGGTGACCTCCCCCATCCCTAAGTCAGCTCTGTATTTCTGTTTTTATCATTCTTTTTTTTGTATATTGCATTTCTGCATGATATTTTGTTGGAAAAAATCCTTTGTGTTCAAATGAATCTTTGAAACTACTGACTTAGACTAAATTTCTCTATTTTCTATGAGTACATTATGAAATCCTTTGACGAATGTTTTGTGAAACTCAGGCTGTACTGGCCTTCCCTCAACTAGCACTCCCATAATCCTACCTTCAAAGCAGATAATCTTAGCAAATCCACATTGGCTCCTGCTGATCTGCTTCATTTAAAAAAATTCTCAACGTGTATTTAAGAAACTCTCTTCTCCTGAGCTGCAATGGGCATTAAGTTTATTATTTTTGAAAGTCAAGGCCACACTGGACAAATCATAGAATTTTAGAAATCATCATTTTTCTACACAAATCCTTGAATATGACCAATAATGGTCTATAAATATGATTTGAAGTTCTTAAAAGAATGTTAGATTGTAAATCATACATACCAAGGGGTGAAAGTCATTTAAAGGAGCCAGAAGCTCTCTTATAATTTCCTTCTATTTGGGGCCTCAAGCTCCTTTACCTAAAGCTTGTGACTAGATTAAAAAAACTTCATCTACATCCAGGAAACAAACAAGAAGCAAATCTATCAGCAATATCGACTGGTCCACAATAATAATATATTCATTCAAGAGGCACTATACTTTCTCATGGACTGAAATATTTACTAAGCTTTTCATTTGGAATTCAGGAACAATTTTGAACAAATCCTCGGCCCTAGGGTATGGTGGCCGATGTTATTAACCTTTCTGTACCTATCAAATATATAAAACAATAATCTAGTGCCAGGGAACAACTGTACAAAAAAATAAGTAAAACATCAGTGGAATGCGAATAGTGTCTTTAAAACTCTGACAAAATTTACTTTTTGCCAATAGCTTGCTCTCTTTTGAGCCAAATTTGATGTAGGTGTAAGGCTGGCTATGTTTTAGGCTGTCACTGAAATACAAAGAAATGTCACTGCCGATTTACTAGATAGCACTGCAAAAGCTAGACTGGGCATCATAAAGAACACGGGGAAAAGGAGGGATAATTATGTAAAGCCAACATCTGAATGCATTGTGTGTGACTGGCAGACTTCTCCTGGCTCACATTAATATTCACGCCGGGCACTGTTTAACGATGCCATTCAGAATGGGGAGACAGAGCAGGAAGAGGGACGGAGCCAATCAAGAAATAATGTATTGCAATAGAAATATTCCTCCTTTTAAAGCAGCATTTGAAAAAGAGACGTTTTCCCCCATTCCTAATTTTACTAAATACATGCTCTCCCTGTCAGAACCCCAAGAGTTCTTTATGAGAAATAGAAATTGGTATGATAAAAAAAAAAATTCCTACACAAAATGTATATCACGCAGGTGACAGGCCACACGGCTCTTTTAAAACCATCAAACTGTGTTAAGCAGATGCAAAGGCCTTCAGGCGGTCATGAGGTGCCTTCTTAATTATTTTTATCCAGTTTACCCGGTTAACTTTTGAAACCTGAAAGAAAAGGAAATGTGTCCTCTGCTGTCTTTTGTACTCCAGATCTGTCCAATATCAATATTCAAATGAAAATTACACCAGGAAAGAGAAATCTGCATTTTTTTCCAATAGTGAACTTCAAAGTGAAAGTCTCTCCTCCTTGGGTAAATATTGCCGATATTTCCAAGGCCATTGCCTTTGTACCATTAGGATAGGGGTGAGGTTCCATATGTACCCTAAGATGCTCATCCTTTATTAAAGATTTAGAGAGGGAAAGAGGAGGAGGAAGAGGGGCAGGAGAATTACAGCAACAAAACAGCAGCAACACAGCTCACATTTTCAAGTGCTAAGCACTATGTTCCAAGCACTGCGCTCAGAGTTTCACATGCATTAATTTTTTAATCACCAAAGGTACTATTACTATTCCCATTTTTAAATTTCTGAAAACTGCAAGGGTAATTTCCCAAGGTTATATAGCTTATCTAAGATGCATAAAATTAATGCTAATTGCAAAGGCTAAATCTATGTCAGTAAGTAATAAGGAGGCGGGCAATGATGAATAAAAACAGATTTAAAAAGTCCAATAACTCTTGATAAACCAGAAAATATTTTCTAGGCAAAAAGCTGGAAGCAACTGGAATTTCTGAGCTAAATAGTGCCTCTATCAGTAGGTTTATTGATTTCAGAGAGAGGAAGGGAGAGGGAGAGAGAGACAGAAACATCAATGATGAGAGAGTCATGGATCGGCTGCCTCCTGCATGCTCCCTATTGGGGATCGAGCCCGCAACCCGGGCATGTGCCCGGACCAGGAATCAAACAGCGATCTCCTGGATCATATGTTGATGCCCAACAGCTAAGCCACACCGTCCAGGCAGTAGGAAGCTATTTAACTGCAAATAACAGATAAAACAATTGCAGTGGCTTAAGTAAGTCAGGGTTTAATTTTTTTACACACAGCAAGACACCTTTAGATACATGATTGCTGGTGTTGGCCCAAAAACATTAAGGCGAAGGACACTGCAATCTTCTTGGCCATTCCCTCATGGTAACAAGACTGCAACTCCAGCCATCAACTCACATTCAGAGACATGAGACAGGTGCTGCCAAATGATATGTCACTGTTTTCCCAAACTACTCCACATCCCCAAAGTAGAAGACTTCCACTTAGGGCTCAAAGGTCAGAACCAAGTCACATGGCTACTCCTAATGAGAACAGGCTGAGAAACATGAGCAGGATTGTCAGGACTGGTTTGGATCATTTGTGACCTGCTCTCTGGAGCTGAGCACACTCCTGCCTGGAACTACAGTGGGGTCTGTTAGCAAGGCTGTGACTGGATTTGGACTTACCATAGTCAGCCACTGTGACTTAGGGGTCAGCAAACTTTTTCTGTAAAGAACCAGAGAGTAAATATTTTAGACTTTGAAGGCCACATATAATCTTTGCCATACATTGATCTTTGTTGTTATATATATATTTTTAACAATCCTTAAAAAAATTCCTGATTCCTGAGCTATGAAAAAATCAGCTGTGCAAGTGGAACTGTAGTTTGCCAGAGGTTTGGGACAAAGCTCTATGACATACAACAGTGAAGACACTGATTAGCTAAGGCTGCTAAGGGCCTTAACATTTCCCTATATCTATCTTCTATTTTCCCAAAAGAATTAAGAGTGGGAGTTAGAAAAACCAGATTCTCAGCCTAATAAATAGTTAATTTAATATATTAACTAATAAATACTAAGTGACTTGACAACTAAGAGAACTAACTTCAGTAGCACCTAATAATTTTAGTTCTTTCCATTTCAGACTGTATTCTGTCAAGTTAGACTGTATGAGCCCCAAGTTTCTTTTAGCTTTAATACTAAGTGATTCTAACATTATGAAAGCATAAAAAAATGAAGGCAGCAGCATTTATCACGATGACTAAAGGCCCAAACAGTAGGAACATCATGCCTATATTAACCACATAATATTAGCAGACTGATTCTATAATCCTGAGCCCTTCACAGGAATGGAATATTCATGCAGATATTCACCAACGTTCTGATGGACCCCCATTCTCTCCAAAGAAAATCCACACCAAGGAAATATCTGGTCTGGAATACAAATTACCCATTTTTCTTGGTTTCTCTACTTGACTTTCACTGCAAATCCCCCACTCCCACCCCCAGCAACCTGCAGGGTGCAGAACAGAAGGAGGACTATCTTAAACCTACAGTTTTTAATTCAAAAATATTTGTTTCACTTTTTTTCCTTTTTTATTTTAATTTTTATTTATTGTTGACAGTATTATAGATGTCCCTCATTTCCCCACCCTTTGCTCCCCTCCACCCAGCCCCTTTTTGTCATTTAAAAAACCAAGCTCTTCTTGCATTCTCTCCATAATTACTCCCATTTGTTTTCACACAGAAACAATGTTTTTAATTACTTTACACTAAGCAATACTGATGCTCCGGGGAGATGAGCTTGGTTCCTATGGGCCCTGTTTCTTGGGACTCCCACAGCCCCTGGGGAGGGGTGGGGGCAGGGCACGCATGTCCCAGCCAGGACCCAAGGTCATGAGCCTGCTGGCCATGCTCCACTTTCAGATTCCTTGTAAACCTAACTGGGGGGGTTAGATCCTTTTCTCCCCTTAATTTCAGAATTACAAACCATTGAAATGTAAAATAAATGAACCCAGGAAATAAATACAATAAAAAACAAATGTATATGCCCTCAGTTAAACTTCAATCTAATTGAAACGTCTTAACTGACATCTACCATTGACCAACTCTTCATTTCCCTAACATGTTCAATCTTACTTAAATGTAATGGTCCTTTGAGATCTTAAGTTTTCATATGCACTTGGCATAATGCGGTCAGAGTTACAATGAGCAAAAGCTTATTTATCCATAATAGACTGTGTTTTTAGGAGGATTTGTTGCAAGTATCTTCTGAGTTAAATTATTTTAATGAAAATGTTCAAACAGGAAAATAAATCATGGAACTAGCAAATATCAGATTACTCCATCTGTACTAGTCCTTCCTACATTGGGGAAGGAGGCAGGACAAACACCTCTTACAATGCTAGTGTGATACTTAGAGTTCAAAAGCACAGCACATGTCCTAAAACATGGACATATAATTTCTGTGTCAAGATCCTTTGGTATTAGAATAATGATTTTAACATAAGGTAATTTGTCTTATGTGGCTAATTATTTATTAAGAATACTATTATGTGTGAAAAGTTACTGGAATACAAGTGGGAGCCATGTTCTGGGGATCCTGGGTGGCTCATAACGATCCCTGTTGATGGCCCTGCCCCTTTCCCTCACTTCCACACACACACACAGTTGTCATGTTTGTAAACTGTATCTCACAATCCCAGCAGCTAATTGAACCAGGCCAGACTGCCCAAGAATGTGAGACTGGGTCCAAGTGGCTTTATTTATATTGGACTCCTGAACCAAAGGTACTGCTGGGTGGTCATCTCCCTGCTACAGTGGCCTGAGAAGTGGAGAGAGCCAGTCTGTACCAGGGGAGAGAGACAGGAAAGAGCTCCTGGCGCCTTTAACAATCCTGGACCCTATCCCTTCCTGGGCTCTGGAGACAGAATACCTGTCAAAGAAGACCTAGTGAAACAAAAAGGAACAGACTGGACAAAGCTCATCTCGCACCATCTACCTGCACCACCACAATCAGTCTTCCTCTTCCCCCTTCTTGAATTCTTACTAATCATTGTATCAGTTAAGATACGTTTGGCTGCAAGTAACAAGATACTAATGCTTCAGACATGTCTGACCTCACTTAGGAAAAAATCTGGTTCTGAGCACAATAATATCAGAACCCTAGATTGGGTTCTCCTAGGCTCTGCATGGTTCAAAGATGCTTCCACTACTCCAGGCATTATGTTTGCAGGGAACAGAATTCAAAACAGGGAGAAGAAAGGGAGCAAGGGGCCAGCTCTTCAGCTGCTGTGTTTTCTCAGAGAACCCCCCCAGCCCACTTCTCCCTCTATTTAGCTCATTGACCTGGCCTGGGTCATGTATCTACTTTGAGATCATGCACTAGGAGGGAAATGAATGGCTTCAACTGGCCCAGACCAATCCAGGGTTATTCCTTGGGACTAGGAATAGCTTTGTGTCTGCAAGAAAGAAGAGGGCTAGGGGTCAGACTTGGGGGTCAAGGAAGGTGGCTGTTTCATGGAAACCTGAGCATCTGCAACCATAAGCATCACCCAGTAACCATGCACAAGGCCCTGGCATCACCCCTGCCTTCTCCCTTCTCTTGCCCCTGCCTGCACCCTTGATTCCCACACTGCCTTCTACCAAATTGGAAGTCAAGTTCTACTGACCATCTCTCAAAACACCTCTATCCAACCTCATGATCTCAGTCCCTATTTTATCTCACATTTCATTTTTTCTTACATATGAAATTTCACCTCCCTCCAGGATTTCTCATTTTCAGTCTCTCTACCCTTTTTAACCCAAGAAGTAAACACAAGTAGCTATATAAGAAAGTTCAGTCAGATGATATCACTCCACTACGCATAAACCTTCACCTACTACCGGGACTTCAACATAAAGTTCAAGCTCATTAGCCTGGAGTGTAAGACCCTGTGTGATGATGCTCCAACCCATCTTTTTAGCCTTACTACCTACTGCTCTCTAGACACACACACACACACACACACACACACACACACACACACACACACACACACACACACACCAAACACAGGAATATTCATGGTTCCTCCTTCTAACATTGTCTTCCTTAGAACTCCCCTTAAAAACACACAATCCCAATGTCCAAATCCAACACCTCTTTAAGAAAGTGTTCTTACCGTCTCAACGGCAGGACACACATGGAAATGACACTTTGCACAGCCCACCAAGGTAAGCAGAGCAGGCTGGTGACCTGCAAGCCAGCAGCATCCTTCTGAAGGCTGAGTGCTGCGGGGGCAGGGGGTGGAGGTTCAGCTCACCTGTAGCCTGTTCCCAGCCCACTAGTGAGGAAGTGGGCTCACCTGCCTCAGGAGACGCAGCCTCCTTCAGGAACCTTCCGGTCCTTCTGGAAGTGTCTTCTCACTCTAATTTACCTGAGGACTCTCGGGGCATTGAATACTTCTGCCTTGAGGCAGAATTAGCTGTGTCCATGTCTTCCCTCCCCCACTATGAATTCCTTGCTGGTGGACAGTAAATACTTTGCCTTTAATTGGTGCACAGTAAATACAGGATTAAAAGTGCAAATCGAATACCGTGAACTGTGGTCTTTGTTCTGAGAGCAGAGCTCAGGAGAGAAGTGGTCCAAGCCAGCTGGCCAAGGGGTCACAGAGGGGTGAGACTGAGGCTAGAAGTTGGGAGGCATTCCCGGACGGGAAACCAGTGGTAAGAGGCACAAAGAGAGGAGCACGTTATCTCTGCAGGTCAGAGCTCCATCGCTGTAGCGGAGCAGGGGCAGGAGGCAGATGGAGGAAGGGCCCTTAGTGAAAAGGAGGAGGCGAGATCCGTGGGGTTGCCTGGGGCACAGGGAGAGCACAGTGTCAGTGCTCTTTCTAGTAAGGGCTGCACGTGGTTCCAAGCACGGAACACATTCAACTGATTTCTATTAAACACATTATACTTCATACAGAATCCAGAACAACTCACATGGTAATAATGTGTCACTGCGCCAGTAACCAGGAAAGAACTGGAAGCTCCCTCAGTGTCCAAGGACCTCACCAGCCCTCCTGCAATGGTGCTCCCTGTCTCCTCACATATGGCTCTTCGGGTGGACAGTGTCCCTGAGTTTCTGACCTCACCTTGCTCTGTCCATTCAGTCCCTGACAACTTGCTTTACCATGACCCCTGATATCTTAACCACTGGCTCCACAGTACTCTTGCAGGTCCAGCCTGCTTCCAAGCCCACTGCCCAGTGTATGTTCCAGGTTCCCATTAGTCTCACCTGCCTCCAAGGCTCAGAATCAGCCCCACTTCCCCACCATTTGGTCTGAAGTGCTACCAGGTGTCCCTCCGCTGGGATCCCCAGCACTGGGCCATTTTTCCACCTTTACGCTTAAATAGAGGCTGGTGATCTTCTCTATTCCCATCCTCCCTCCAACTAGGCTTCAATGTCCGTGGGCCTCGGGCTGTGCCTTACTGATCTGTGTGTTCCTAACACCCAGCACAGTGCCCACATATTCAAAGCACTCAGCAAACGTGGAGGAACTCATTTAACCTTTGCCTCAGTCTTATCCGTTTCCTCACCTATACAACAGAGATGGGGGCTACTGTGAGGGTTAGATGAGTTAAGGCATAAAACGTAGAGTGTTCTGGCACATCGTAAGCCTTCTGTAAAATTTAATCATTATTATTAGTCACTCAATAAATGTTTGAAAAATAAAAGACTAAATGAATGTAAACATAATGACAAAATCAAGGTGAAAAAGTCAAAGGACTCACTGGCCCAGTAAGTTCTGTCTTTTAAATACTTTCACATTCAATCTATGCCAATGAACTTGTGTGGTGGTTATGGGATATATGTATTTTTACTGTACAAGGCACACACCTGTCACAAACAGAGCTGGATGCCACCAGCGTATGCACTGTATGGAAGGCAGCGGCCAAGGTCCCTTTCTCCTAGCCCCGTGCTCTTTCCTAGAATCCAGGCCAGTGTGACGCGTTTCACATGTGACACAGTGGAGAAAGCGAACCCCAGAAGCTAATGTAAGCCAGCACTTGTTTCCAGCATCTGCCAGAGCAATTCCGATTAGCTTCCAGAATAGACACTGCCATGGAGCTGAGGCAGCAAGTTCCATTTAGAGCACCATGGAGCAATTTCATTTCATAAAGCTATCCCCGCGGCTCAGACGAGAGAGCATGCCACATTTGTGAAGATGGAAACGATATCATTATGTTCTAAGTTGAGTTTATAAATTACAAATCAATTCCAAAGGCCAATGAATCAGAAAAGTTGCTTTTCCCAGGTATCTTTTTCAGTCTTTTGGGCCCAGGGTGGAACACGCAAGCTGTGCAAGAGATTCTGCATTTCCTGAAGTGCTTGGGCGTTTCTCATGTGCTCTTTAAGGCACACTATGAACTTTCGTTAATATTCTCTTGAGTTCCCAAAACCCTGTGCACACCTGCCATTCGGAGGAGAGCATCTTCCCCTACCAGGTGTAAGAGTCACCGAGAAAGACTATCCACCATACACCGCATACAACAGAGAGACCTCCACACAAAGAGAAGAGCCCCAACCTGTTAGACCCCAGTAATTCACAGTCACACATGAGAACATTTACCCATAATCTCAACCTGCCCTGTCCAACTGGAATGTATTTATTAACCCAGAAAACAAGGAAAAATTTATCTAAACCAGATATCACCCCCTCTCTTTTCACTAATTTATATTCTGAAATCACCATACGGGCAAGTGAATAGAACTGTTAAAGCTAAAAGCCACAGTATGGGTGTGGCCACTGCCGTGGCCTAATAGAGGGATCAGAGTGGCCACAAAATCCCACATTCCGGGAAAGATAGGAGGGAGGGAGGCACTGACTGAGCAGCTCTTCCGTGCCAGACCCTGTGCCTTTAGTCTGTCATCGCAATCACTCCTCACAAGGCTGCACATCGAGGCAGACACTAGTAGCTCAGCTTTTACAGATGAAGATGTTGAGTCTCAGAAAGGTTATGGCAAAGGGCCAAGGTCACACAGCCCACCAGGTTGTGGAGCCTGATTTAACTCAGCTTGTGACTGACTCTCATTCCTGGGCCCCACTGCAGCATTTTCTCTTAAAAACATAAGAGCCAGGATGAAAGTCGTGACCTGTCACCCAGAGCAGCAGAGTTACAGTAAAGAAACTGTGTCTTTGGTGTATTTCAAATGGTGGGTAACATAACTGACTTATTTAAAAAATACTCATGTATACAATTCTGGTTCACAAAATATATGAATTGTTCCAGCCAACACTTTCATGTCACTGTTAAGGAAGTTATGTTTATACAGACACACACTACGGGCATATTTTAAATAATTAACATTTAGTAATATGTGAAAGTCACTAGTATAGTATGCACGACAAATTTTTCAGCTATTCCTGGAGGGCTTTTATAAACAAATTCACAGTCATGAATGAAGTAATTGGTACTTTTCCCCTCAAAGAAATAAAATCTAAATTTTTCTCAATTTTATTAATTTTCAATGTAAATAAAAATGAGTGCTTTTCCCCAAGGTACAGAAAAGAGGTGCCAAAAAGGCATGAGGCAAACATTACCAGTCATCTATTTTTAAGTTAATAAATATTTAAAAGTACACATTTATTGAATGTAATCTTAAAATCAGAACTATAATGAATTCACATGATGTTAATACAGCCTAATTTTAAATTTCAACAAGCTTTTAAAAATCAGAACTATAAATTGTAAAATCAGGGTTCTTGTCTAATAGACTTTTTTAGACTGTGTTGGTGTTTTAAATGTACTTTTCTACAGATATACTTTCCTCTGCTTAGGTTTTTAAAAAAATCGTAGTACATTTCATTTATAGTAAAATTCAAAAATCTTACGTGTGTAGCCTGATGAATTTTTACACAGGTATACTCCCATTTACTCCCTACACAAATCAACATGTGGGAAACTTACAACATTCCAGAAAGTTCTGCGCCCCTTCCCAGGCAATAGAACCTGCAATCCCAGGCCATCACTTTTCAGCTTCTAAAACCACAGGTGAGTGTTAACTGTTGTTCCTCTCACTGCAGTGGGGTCACAAGTCTCCTCCGGGGCTGGCCTTTTCACCCAGCGCAGTGTTTCTGAGATTCGTCCGTGTGGCTGTCTGTATCAGCCGTGCACTCTCTTTATCAGCTTATCTTTTTACAGGCTGTTCTCTCAGTCCCACATGCCACCGTCTCTGCCTAACGGATACTGCTGATCTTGCTGAGCTCACCCAATGCCATCTCCTCCAACAAGTTTTCTTATCCCCCCAGATAAAATTAGCAGCAGCTTTTCTGTTCATTCCTTCTTTTTAAAAAATGTATTTCAATCTGCTCCACGTGGCGCGATGCCCCCACTCTACAGAGCCATCACCAGGGCAAGGAAAGAAGGCAAGACCAAGCGTCACTCTGTGTGTGAGTATGAGTGTCAGGGGCAGCCTTGGAGGACTAACTGATGAACAAGTAATTTCCACAAAGCTCTCTTCTCACCATGTCCCTTCCCCCTTCCTCTTCTGCCACCTCCTTCCCCCCCCCCCCCGATATCTCCATCCCTCCCCTCTCCTCTACCTCTTCTTTCCCTTCTTCTGATTTGTTCCCTCATCTCCCCCTCTATTTCTCTTAATCACATTCTCTTTTCTTTCTTTCCCTTTTATGTTCTTTTTTTTAAAAAATTCTTTTGTTAGTTAATTCACGTGAAAACATTTAAGCACCTATCAGGCTATTGAGCTCCCAGAAGTTTCACTATCCCTCTGCTCAGACAACAGGTGATGTGTCTGGTGGCCACTATAGCGTACCAGGGGGAGGAAATGAGTGACTCAAGTGTGCCAGGAGAAAGAAGAACTGTTAGGAGCACAGTAACCCCTGTGTGAGGGGCTAGATAAGAGCCCAAAGGCTACACTAGTCAGGAAGGCATTCCGAAGTCTGACAGTGGATCAGACTCGTCTCCCAGCACACAGGGCTCTCAGAAGGCATTTAAGAGGCACAGGGGGCTCAAGGAAGGAAGGAAACCCAGAGATTCACAGGACAAGGGCCCACTGACCAGACCCGCTCTGCACTGCACAGCCACTTTAGGACATGCCAGAAAGTGGGGAGCAGACTAGGGGACAAGTGCCTCTCTAAGATATAATCATAATGAACTTTCAATAGAAGTTGAGGCTCTGAATGCAGTGACTTCAGGAAAAAGGACAACAGAGTTAGAGGACTGAGCCCTGTCCCTGGCTCAGCCATAGAGCAGGTGTCAAAGGGGTTAGAATAGAATACTAATGGAAGGAGAGGTTAGGCAAGTAGTTTGACGCTGGAATACTAAGGATTTCCATGCCAATTAATAAAGTGTAAACTTGATCCTTGAGAAGCAGAAATGAACTTAAGAATCTTTCCAATAAGAGAAAATATATGGCCACTAGGACCGAATTATAACTAACCATCTAGCTGTGGTGCATATTGTGGCTGACTGGGCTGCTGTGTGTGCGCCAGCCAGGTCTCAGAATGGTACCAAACCCATAGCCAAGCTATAAGTCCCCACACAGGCATCATGTAACCTCCACATAACGGCTAGACGTGGGCACTTGACCCATCTCTGGGTTAGCAACGAGGTGACAGTCCAGCCAACTAACCCAATACCACCCTTGCTTTGTGAGACTTTGAACTTGAGACATACAATGATAGATAAATATTGGAAATTGGAGGAGAAGCCAAAAGGCAGGTATAGGAAAAAGGGAATTGGAGAGAGACGTGAACATCAATGGCCAGCACTTCAGCAGGTGTCCACAAATGTTGCACTGAGGCAGCTGGAACACAATCAGAAGCTCCAGCCCTCACAGGGCCCCGATGATAATCACCCTTTTCCCAGGTGCCTTTTCATCTCCATGAGGCTTCATCGTATGGCCCTTCCCAGGGTACGGGGCCATGAGTCTGAGCAAGGTTCCTGCCACAGGTCCTTATAATAAGACTTCAGGTGACTTTGAGGAGACTCTGTTCCTCCTAACTAAAGAATTTAACCAGCAGAGAAGCTGAGGACTGTCTGGCTCAATGTCAAATCGTCAGCAGAGTCCAATGCACCTCCACTGCATGCTATGGAAACCGCACTGGAGATCCAGGAGGTGTTCCTCACTCTCATTCCTTATTTTTGACCAGGTTCCCCTTTCATCAGTTTTTTTTTTTTTTTTAATATATGTTTATTGATTTCAGAGAGAGGAAAGGAGAGGAAGAGAGAGAGAGAGAAACATCAATGATGAGAGAGTCACTGATCGGCTGCCTCCTGCATGCCCCCGACTGGGGATGGAGCCCGCAACCCGGGAATGTGCCCTGACCAGAATCGAACCCCGATTGCCTGGACCCTAGGCCGATGCTCAACCGCTGAGCCACGCCCGGCCTGACCCTTTCATCAATTCTCAGTCTCTTCTCTCAGATCCTTTCTTGCACTTTTCATCTGAGAATATGTGTCTAGAAACTCCAGAGCCAGGCTTAACTTCTTATCAAGAACTCTGGCTCTTATTGACCCCCATCGGGTCTTTCTGCCTCAAACTCTCTCCAGTAGCACACCCGTTCCAGACCAACCCTCTGGGCCCAACCCCAAATCCTGATCCTGCAAAACGAAGGCCAGCCCTCACCAGAACGACCGATTCAAGGACTCTGGCCAGTCTCATAAGACTAGCGGATCATGAGGTTCTCAGAGAGCGTGAGAAGGTCCGATTGAAAAGACTATTCGGTGATTTGAATTTCGAAGATCTGTCCAACAAGTGTCTTACTCATGGTAAACTCCTGGAAATGATACAAATTTCAATTCCACGCTTGAACACAATCCTATAGGAAAAATATATTACATAGCAGATGGCGGGGGGGGGTGGCGGCTGCTAGAGAATCACATCCCTGGGGCGCTGCTCACACACAACATTGCCTGGCACGACAATTGCTCTGAGGAGTGTAGTCATTGCACTAAAATCAGTCATGTCTTGAATGAAGTCTCTGTTGAAAGGGGACATTTTTCCCCTCCTATTTTTACTCCAGTGGGGTCGCTCAGCTAGGAATAATAAAAGTTGCAACAGACTAAGTGCTTCAGGTAAATTATCCATTTCCTTCCCTCCGCTGTGTGTTATCAGCCAACCCAAATATTCTTCACATATAAATGTAAATGAAAACCCGAACACGCACAGTGTAAGCTGTGTAACAAGAGGAATGTGCCCAGCATGGGAAGTATCTCATAAGCGAGAAAATTACGTTCATCGTTTACAGAGCACAGCACACAGATAATGTGGGATCCGCATGCTTTGGCAGCGGCTGTTTTCCCAACTGCCTAATGAAAGCAACAAAAGCCACAAGTTGTATTCACTTGAACTGGACTGTTAAGAAAATTCAATCCAGGTGTCCTTAAGGAAAATAAATGTTTTATATGAGGCAACTTTTTTCTGTCATCTCCTAAATTTCTCTCCTTTTAGCAATCCAGTAGAGATGTGACGTAATACCTCTTAGGGAGTATATTAGTTCGCTGGGACTGCCAAGACAAAGTAGCACAAACGGAGCGGCTTCAATATTAATGTATTGTCTCACAGTTCTGGAGGCTAAAAGACCAAGATCGAGGTGGTGACAGGGTTGGTTCCTTCTGCAGGCTGTGAGGAAAAAATTGTCCCAGGCCTCTCTTCTTGGCTTATATTATAGATGGCTGTCTTCACGTTCACATGCAATCTCCCTGTATGCGTATCTGGCTCCAAATTTCCCCTTTTTATAAGGATACCATTCATCTTGGATTAGGGCCCACACTAATGACCTCACTTTAACATGATACCTCGGTAAAGTCCCCATCTCCTAATAAGGCCACACTCATAGGTACTGTGGATTAGGACTTCAGCATATGAATTTTAAGGGGGATAAAGTTAAACCCATAGGAAGGGGCTTGAAAAAGAATAGCTTCTAAAGGTAGACAGTAAAACACTCATCCTTTAAAAAGTAATGCTTTCTGTTTTCAAAAGAAACTTCAAAGTTCCATTAGAGTTAACAAAAACATGCTAAAAACTAAAGTGCAGCAGGAACATATGCTGTTTGTGCCACACACACACACATGGAGCATTGTGAGAGGACTCAGCCTTGGCCATCAGCCTGCCTTATCTCACAGCTTTGTTTTACCTTGTTTAATAAGTTCAAGGGCACTGTTAAAACCTCAACATATGCCCAACCAGTGTGGCTCAGTTGATTGAGCGTTGTCCCAAGCACCCAAAGGTCACCGGGTCAATTCCAGGTCGGGGTATATGCCCAGGTTTCTGGCTCAGTCCCCAGTAGGGGGCATGCAGGAGGCAGCCGATTGATAGATCTCTCTCATCCATGTTTCTCTCTCTCCCTCTCCTTTCCTCTGTCTGAAATCAATAAAATAAAATTAAAATAAAATAATAAAATAAAATAAATAGAAAACTCAACATTTGTCAAAACAGAGTGAGGAAACTGAGTAGAAATCCAAGGAAAACAAACAAACAAATGATCACTTTACAGCATGTCAAAATCAAAAAGGGCCACCAAAGTCACCTGACCCCACCTTCAGCGCATTTCTTGAGTCCTCTCCATAGCACCCACTCCAAAGGGTCATCCAGTCTGTGCTGGTCAGCAAACTCACCCTAGGGATGCCCATCCCCCTTTACACAGCAGGAAGGTAGAAAGTTCTTCCTTGTATTGAACAGAATGGCCCCTAATTCTATCTACAAGACCAAATAGAACCTGTCTCATGCACTCAACAAATATTTGCTGTGTACATACCATGTGGTAACAGTGCCTTAGATCTACTAGGGACTTCTCTATGATCAATACACTTCTGCAAACACCCCCCATGGAAACAGTGCCATTCTCTTTGCCATTTCAGTTTCTCTACCCAAAAGAGGAGTTTTTCTCCTTTTAAAGTCTACTATACAATCCTGATTTTTAATCTTTTTAAATCTTTTGAGTTCAACTTGGCACTTCATCTTGGGTTACTGTATGATATGATAAACTTGTAAAACGTTGCAAACTAATTAGTGTAAATCCTATTGAATTTCAGAAAACAGAGAGAGGTAAATGGTAGATTTTTTTGAGGAATTTCAATAGGTTATTTAATGGGTCAATATTTTTGAAAACATCACTCTTTCCACCCTATTTTTTTAAATAAGTTGCTTTATTTGCAAAATCCTGGAAAAATACTCATATTTATTTTAAGTATCTTACATGATTCTTTGGCTTACAGAAGATTAAAACCATGAAGATTGCTTACAAATTCTTCACCTCCATTACTACCAATATAGTTTATAAAATTAAAAATGCTACTAAACACAGCCCCATGAGCATGACACTGACCCAACACTGAAAGTGAAGCACAGTACTGTCAGAGAAATTTTAGATGTGGAGCTGCAACCACATCATATCTTAGTGGTCAAGACTCTGATGATCCCACACAAGATATAAATCCACGGCCACAGTTTAGAGCTTTAGAAGTTCTGGGAAATATTTCAAGTTCCCCACTATCTTTTTTTAATCCTTTATTTAAACACATAACTCTCCATGCTCCTGTGAGCCAATAAGGTACAGCCCACGTGGACAGGGGGCGTTCTAGGAGACCTACATGGAAGCCATCATAAGGCAATTACTAACTAGGGGATTCTTTCGGTACACTGCCAGCCTTGGTTCCCAAATTCCATGATGCTGAAGCTTAATTAAGCCAATGTGTTAGAGAATCAAAAGAATTCTTCCAGCCAAGCTGAGCAAAGGATCCTGGGCACTTCAAAGAAAGAGAAGAAACTAGTTCTATTCTTGAAAACCAGGATTGAAATAGGATCCCCATCTAATATTGCTGGCACATGCCTGCATGTTTCAAAACTCCCCAAATCTGCCAACTGTTCTCCCACCTCTTGAAATGATTTTGTAATTACATAGCACTTAACCTAACAGGGAAACTATCTCCTGGCTCAGATGTATGTGGTAGGGGGGAAAGGGGCATAATTTCCTCACAATATTACACCAACTGCAGAACACAGTTACTGTCTTTTTAAACTCCATCCATCAGGAACTGCCAGGTCTATACAGTAGGAAAAATTATGGGTAGTTTAGAAATGAGATTTTTCACTGATCTAAGCACTAACTCAAGCCATAAATTTGAGATGCTGATATTTAAGCATCATTTAGTAAAAATCCAGTTAGTACATATTAAGTAAAAAGCAATCTTGTCCGTGTCTGGCATAACTCACTTTGGTGGTTTCATTAAATCTAAATTTTTTTCCAGTCATCAGTTTTCCTGTTAGAAACAAAACATTGATCTCTAATAATATTAAGCCTATATCCCAGATTAAAAGCCAAAGTTATTAAATTTAAAACTGTGTATTTTTAATCCAGCCACTATGGGAAATTAAGGTCCAAAAATATACATGTGGCCTCATATGCTAATATAGAATGTCTTTTTAAAAAAATTACTAAAGAATAGTATCAACTAAAGCTAGAGATGAAATCCATAGTGCCCAGCTTTCAGTTTTTAAGATGAGAAAATCTAAACCTCCATCTCCCAACAAGATCGTTTCCTTGCTGCGTCACAGAACCCATTATGTGTAAAGCCAGTCTGGAATTCAGGCTTCTCAATTTACTGAACAGTATCTTTCCACATAGCTGTTGTACAAAGATTTTGAGTAAATCGACATTTAGTATATTTATGAATGTGGCAAATCCATTTGATAAGGACACCCACAGAGCTAAGGAGCAGACAGCAATGAAGACACCAGACCAGGGGGGATAAGAGGCAGCTTGGACGAGACAGGGTTCCATGTGTTCACTTCCCCAACTCCATTTATGATTGTCAGTTTCTAACTACAGCAAATTTGAAATACTGATTCCTATCGTTTTTATCTCTTTTAAATTGTAATAAGAATATTTAACAGGAGAGCTACCCTTTTCACAAAATGTTAAACGTGCAGAACTATTAATGACAGTCACAGTGTTGCACGGCAGACCCCTGGCACTCCTTCACCTTGCCATCTCCCCCTCCCTCCAGCTCCCACAACCACATTCTACTCTCTGCTTCTATGAGTTTGACTATGTGAGATACTATAAGTAAGTCAAATCAGGTAGTACTTGTCCTGCTGTAACTGGCTTACTTTACTTAGCATAATGTCTTCCAAGTTCATCCAGACAGTCACATATTGCAGGATTCCCTTCTGAGGGTACAATAATATCCCATTGTGTACATCAACCACATTTCCCTCGAAGCGCAATGGACATTTAAGTTGCTTCCACCTCCAGTCATTATTTATGCATAATGCTGCAGTGAACAAGGGTCAGCAAATATCACTTGGAGATCTTGATTTTTGATTCCTGTAGTTTTAAAGTAAGAATTGCCTCCTGAGAATGCCTGGCTGTCATAAAAAATGGACAAAGTTAGAAACCTAATGAACACTCTCTCTCTGTTTGTCCATATAAACCCAGATAAGCATCTCTATATATGTCTATACACGCAAAAATTATTGCATAGAGCACTAAAATTATTACACTTGCCTGTGCAATATGGCAATAGATTCTCTTTTATTAACAACCTGAGGCCTTTTCCTCCCTAAAACTCAATCCGATGTCTGCTGTAATCACCTAGGAATAACTTCAGCTAACATATCTGGTGGAATTCCTCGGGAAGACCCATAAGATTGGTTTCTTTCTTAAAGAACCAGAGTCTTGAACTTCAAGTCTTATCTTTTCAATTTCATCTTACCTTTACATGGCTTTAAAATTATAGCACAGTAATGTGTTTCATAGTGAAAAACTGTATTTCCATTACATCCATTCTAGTTGATGCTTATCAACTTCCAGTAATGTAGCCGCTTTTCCATGAATTCCAGTGAATTGTATGTTTTCAGTCCCCCATTTTCCACATCCCACACTGTTTGGCTTCAGTATCCTTGACTTGAGTATTTCTCTCCCTTTTTAGTTACCAAGCAATTTTCCCTACTCCAGAACTACTCTTATGCTGTTGGGTGAGAATTTTCTGCAACTATGTTTGTTTTCCCAAAGACACCTTCCAGCACAGTAGAGGCAGATTTCGGAAATAGGACCTAACATGCTACAGTCCCCCCCACTTTTTACAAGTTTGCTTTCGGCCACTTTGCCTTTACGAAAGACCTACATTAGCACCTGTTTTTGAATACTGAAAGGAATCCTAAGAGGATTTTGCTTTTATGGACAAAAGTGAAAATAGCATCCAGCATTTGTTCTGCAGTAACTGTTATAAAAGGCACCCCCAGCAGTGAGAGGGGCTCCGCCAAGCTCCTTCCCAGGAACCACACTCAGCATGTCGGCATCAAGCCCCATCGCTTTAAACTTGTCTGTGAGCACCTGTGCTTCATCTCCATTTAGTTTGTGTGCCCATTAGCAAGATGTGTCCTAAGAGAATTGCTTTTCTTTGCTTTACACCATTTCGACTTACAAAAGGTTTTATAGAAACACTCTACTTTCGGATAGTGGGGGAAACCTGTATATCCACGTGTAATTATAAATAAATAGGTTATTATAATATGGAAACTACAGAACTAATGACATTGACTTAGCACCATCATCATGAGCCTGCAGCCTGTAGCCTGTCCAGTCTCAAAGAGGAATAAAAGGTGTTTTCTAAGTGAGAGATTTTAACCAGTTTGCAGGCTGCTATGTAGCTCTCAATCTGTGCTAAGACATTTAAAAAATTTAAAATACATGTGTGTCTTTTTAAAGTAACTCAAATGAATAAAATGAGTTGCTGCAATTTGGTGTGAACAAATCCAGGCAGCTGCTGCTGTGCTAACGAGACCGGAGGTTATCTTCCAGCTCTGCTGAGCCTCAAGCCCCTTCCTTTAGGATAATTGAGTGCTAATTCAAGTGAAGGAGCCAATGGACCACGATCGTTTTCATAAAATATGAAGGCTTCCTCCTGGCAGCTGCTTCTTCATGAACATGCTGAAATGCATAACTGCATTCATGGGGAAGTGAGCTGTGTCAAATCTATTGGTCAACCAGCAACATACCGTGATTAATCCTTTAGTGTCGTATGAGACCAGAATAACGGAAATATGAGTCAGAAATAAGGTGTTAATTAAATTATCATCTTGCTTATTTTATGTCTCCCTGACAAGTTTTCAGATTTCTGGCCAGAACTGAGGACAACAATCTAAGGCATGTTCACGTTCATACAATATGGACAGGTGTCCCTTTGTGAAGGGTGGAAAAAGTGTGTCTACTGAAATTTCAAGTCTCTAAAGCAGTATTAGACAGCCATGTGTACAATTAAGAAATAATAGTAAATCACAAGTCACAGTTAAATACAGATCTTACACTAAAATATGTTCTTACATGAGTTAGAGAAGTTCTGGATAGAAAAGTAACCTGATTTTCCAAACATCTGAATAAAATAGTTGCAGGGAGATCAGCAGAAAAATTCCAATCTATGGTGTTCGGTGTCTGTACAATATTGTAAATTTATATCTGTGAATTCATACGGCAGAAACCTGATGGATTTTGTGATTTATTTTTGGATATTTGTTTTCTAATAAACTGCTGTCAACTTGCAAGCTAGGCCACCCTGGTCCGGAATAAGAGATGGACTTCAAACGAGGAGCCCTGTTGGAGCAGCATGTAAACCCGGCTCTCATCTGGGTCAGCTTGTGCATTCCACGTGGAACCTATGGGAAGTTCATCCACGTGTGGGTCTTCCATGTTATGTCTGTCACACAAACAAAACAATCTTCAAGGTCCAGTCCCAATCCTAGCAAGAAGAGCTCACACTGATTTTTGAAAATTCCACTTTGGTGGATAGGCTGTCCTAAGTCTTAGCATTCAATTCCTATTGCTTGGTGCAAACATGCAGTTGAGGACAGACTGCTAGGATGGTGTTTGATTTCCTTAAGGAATTCTGATCTGAAGTCGCCTCACCCCACCTCTGCCCTCATCGACCAGAATCCATAATTTGTTCTCACAATTTCTGCTTTCTCCAAGTCTCTCCAAGGTGTCCTATTACCATCTGACAGAACATAGAGACCCTGTGATCAAGTCTTGACAAGCTTCATCTCATTAGTGCCTTTTTTAATCATCAAGGTGACAACCCATGATAAATTATGTCAAAATATATGATTCTAAATGAGGAGAGAGAAAGTGGAGGAAAGTAATGTACTCCAAGAATAGATATGTTTATTAATCAAATTTTGAAATTAAAGAGAAAGAAAGACAAACCTGAGGGCAGGGAGCACTTCAAGCTAGATGGGGGGGGGGGATAGCAAAGGAGGAACTCCAAATGAAACTCCCCCAAAAGAAGGAAATGGGAAGCTAGTCATTTCTCAGTTCTGTGTAATTACCTCTTTTGCCTATCAAGGAATAATTTGTCTGAAGCCAAGAAGGAAGGAAGGAAGGAAGGTAAGAAGGAAGGAGGGGAGGGGAGAGGAGGGCAGGGGAGGGCAGGAGAGGAGTTTGGCAGATCAAGTTAAGGGCTCTTGGCTAGTTCCTGTGCAGGAACATGCTGACCCCCCGATGAACTTCCTGAAGCAGGGCTGGAGTGAAAGCAGAGCTGCTGAAATGGGAGGGATCAGGGAGATCCACTGCAAAAATCATTACCGTCCACTGCTAAAGGTCGCGTCCAAGAACAGTCCCTCCTCCGGGCTTTCTTCACTGTAAGGGGGCTTCTCAAGGACCCAGGGGTGAATGTAGTACCAGTTCTGACCACACTGTGAAGAGGGTCCAATCCTCTTGTCACTTTACTCACACTCTGGGTATAAGACTGGCTCTCCCTCCTACACAAGAAGACTCCAGTGAAACACAGGCAGAGGGGTACAGAGGGACACACAGGTCACTGGGCTCCTGGTCTAAGGATCCCCCTGGGCCCAGCCACACTTTGAGTTCAGCATATGGTGTTGCCTTGCGAGTCAGGCCAGTCCAATAGCAGACATGTAAAGAAGGCCTTTAAGTGAATGAGGGAAATGGCCCAGGACCAAGCTGATGTATGTAATAGGATCTATAGTTTTACCAAGAGCCAGACAAAGATGTGCTCATTTTAAAAAATCTCTTGCAACAAGAAACTGACTGAAATATGACTGACAATAGGTCTGGTTCTCATTGCTTTTAATTCTAACTCAGGAAATTCTAACTCAGGAAAGAAATATCAGAGTTGAACACTGAGGCTCCAGAGATGTCCTTGGAGAAGTGTTTGGATTGGTTCTTGCACTAGTCAAAATATCAATATTCTACTAGCCAAAATATCAGGTTGAATCTGGAAAAAGAGAAAAATAAAGTAATATAGTGCACTTCCCCTCAGACTCTGACAAATTCTACAGCTATATGAGATTAGAATTCACGCCTTACATTAAACATTTTAAATTGAGGTGACAGATGAATTGCTATTTTTATAATTTTGGAAAAAAACTCATTTCATTTCCATTTTTGTGGCAGGCAAAACTATCTGGAACAGAGAACCACATGGTCAGTTTCTTCCATCTTGAAAAACGAACCTGTCTTAACTCTTGTCTCCTCACTGCTTCTTCCCCTGAAAGCCGCACTTCCTCCAAGAAATCTTGTAACCCCCCTTTCTAGTCACTCCCCAGGTTATAGAAACTTGGCATTCTTCGCCACAACTCCATGAAAGTCGCCACTCTTAGCCCTGCCCAACCCGAGGAACGCTGAGCCATCTGTCCCGTGGCCCACTTGCTCCTTAGGACCCCTCCCTTGTCCTCCGTGACACCACTCGCTTCGGCTAGGGGCCCTGTCCTGGTCCTCCTACGCCTCTAAACACATCTCTTTACTGACAATCTCCTGCTCTCTCTTTAAATGCCTGCTCCCCACAGGTCCTTCCTCAGCCCTTGCGTTTTTAATTTGCACCCTTTCATGCTGGTGAGCTCCAACCAGGGCCCAGTGCTCTCTCTCCTCTCCAGTCCCCTTCCCACATTTATGCAACTGGGACACACCTTCAGGACATATGGTGTTGCCTTTCCCATAACGGATCCACAGTAAGTACTGAGGGATGGGTGACTGAGCAAGGGAGTGAATGCACACGCAGGATGTGTGCAAGAGGGTGTTTTGTTCTCAACTCCGCTGGGGGACCGAAGGGTTGGGGTCCTGAAGAGTAGCCTGGGTTACGTTCAGTCTTTCAAACGCTGTATCTTGTAGCTAACCTGTGAAGTCAGAGGACAATCACCACTGTCCTCGGTGAAGCCTCTATAGACACTGGATGGATGAATGTTCCAAAGCCAGGTCTTTCTGATTCTTAAATTTATGTTGTTGCTGGGTCATAAGGTAACTTTAGTCTGAATTTTTGAGGAGCCTCCATACTGTTTTCCATAGTGGCTGCACCAGGTTACATTCCCACCAGCAGGGAATGAGGGTCCCTTTTCTCCACACCCTCTCCAACACTTGTTATTACTTGTCTTGTTGACAACAGCCACTCTAACAGGTGTGAAGTGGCATTATAGAACTGTACGCTTGAAAGCTATCTAATTTTATTAACCAATGTCACCCCAATAAATTTAATAAAAAAATAAATAAAATGAAAAACAGGCAAAAACAAACATCAAGAAATTTTTAGAAACTGCAAGAAAGCACATTTTTAAACTAGAAAAGTGAGAAAGGGGAATGAATTTTCACAATGGACTGAAAAAAAGAAAAATGGTGACTACGTGGACAGAAAGACAAACAGGCCTTTATCCCACACGTGTCTCTTTTACGGATAGTCTTACGGGTATAAGGAATTTAAGATTGAAACCAAAATATATATGGGACGAAATAATATAACAGAAAAAAATCTGTGTTGTTTTCTGCTATATTATATTGATCCACAAAAAGGGGGAAACCATTCTTTTAAAGGGAACACCCTGCAAAGTTTGCCACCTCAAGGCTCCACTTTACGAGGGTGAGGCTGCCCTGGAGCGCCTGGCATAACCCAGCGAGCACAGTGTGGCTGCAGGAAGGAGATGGCCCCGTAGCAAAAGGAGCAGCCAAGCAGGGCTGGGGGGCTGGGTGCCCTGCAGGGGAGAGAGACGCTGGTTCTATCTCAGGAGTATCTAGGTGACCAGAAGACAGAGCAGCTCAGCCATCCTGTGCAAGGAAGTCCCGTCTAAACCTACTGGACAAGACTCCCTGGGGATTCCCAGGTATTGTCACAGAAGGACTGTTCAGGGGACCTGGAGTCCCATACGTGTTTGAAGCAAGACTCAGGGAAAAACAGTTTGCCGCACAAAGTTTTGCCTTGGAAAACTGTGGCTCTGGAAGAGAAATTTATAAGCCTAGAAATATCGGTATAATTGTCTTGCTTTATTGAAATAAATAAATCATGTTTTAGAATGTGATGACTCTTCTCTTTTCAGCTGCAATGTTTAATTTTGTAAGTACACTTTCCAGGATGGTGAGAGGAAATACATCTGAAAAGCTATTAAGATGGTATCAGACATTATCAATTCATGACGCAGAAGTATGTCACATACGTGAGTGAGAAGGGTAACCTGAAATAATTACAAATAGATTTTTGCTCACAGCAAACTCAAAACAAGCTCTCTTAATAGCCTCCTTTTACTATAAAGTTGAATAAGTGAAAGGGATTAATTCATGGTCTGAAAACACATCTCAGCAGTGCTCAGGAGACAGTATCTCAATAGACATCTGGAGAAGCCACTGATTAATTAATAGACTAATTAATCAGACAGCTGTACTCTTAGGAGAGAATTTAATTGTTTGGATTAATAACCCTACTAATTAATCCTAAAAATCAACAACCTTACAGTTGAGAAAATGCTTATTTTTCTAAAGACCCATCTGTATGATAAATATCCTTCCCAAATACTCCCTGGCTAACTGGAGAGTGGCATCGCAGACACTCAGTGTCATCAAGAACCCAGGTGAGTTTTCAGCTGGGTCACCAATCCTACCCCTCACCCCTGTCATCATGACCCAGCCCCATGAGCCCTTATGGCATAAAGGGGAAAGTCCTCAGATGGGGTTTATTTGAAATATGGAGCACTCAACACCAAAAAGTAAGCCATTTCCTAGAAATAAGGCTCTGAATAAATTTAAAGAAAGATCACCACCAGCTGGTATGACTGGTCCACATGACACTTTTCAAAATAAGATAAAAGCAGACAGACCTTTCTTTCATATGATCTACCTAATAAGTAAAGGAGAAATGTACAAATATTAAACGAGCATGTTTGTAAAATAAGAAAGCATTGAGAAATGCTTAACAAAAGTGCCACTGAAGTTACTTCAGTTTTCCTATGAGGCTCCAGAAGGTGCTTCAACCTCTTGAATTACTGAACATCTTCAGACTGAATCCCAGTGTTCTTCATGTGGCCAAAGGTCAGAGATAAGCCTGTTAGTGACAATTTCTGATGGACTGACTGTTTGTCAGTGATCAGATGAGTGATTAGAGTGACCTTTGCAGAGATCCAGCTGTAGTTTGGACGGTCTCTGAACTCCCCCTGCTCCATTCTCCTGCCTGGTATCTTTTTCTCTTCAGGGCTGGCAAGAATCAGCCATCATCATAACTATGGAATCTGTTTCATTACACACCTCAAAGCAGAAACAGATATTCACCAATACCTGTCTTTGTCACATAATAAATTAGATGAAAACTTGTCAAATAAACTCAGCCTCAATGATCTGGTGCTCAGAGCTTGGCATGATTAGAATCCATGGCATCCATAAACATCTTTATAATCTCATTGTCCCTTCAATCCTCTCTGCCACCAAAACCTTTTTACAAGAGCTGTTAATGAAAAGGAAAGGAGGCTGCTGCATTCTCCTCTTTCTTCTCTGACCTAACCTCCGACTGAGTCTCCACAAGCAAAGAAATGAGCAAAAGATGGGCAAGGGAGGGGAGGGAAAAGATCAGAGTGCCCGAGATAACACGCCGACGGGCTAATTAAGGCTAGAAAGAGGAAGCGCTCGCGGTGGCTCTGTACTCTGGCTCCTGTTGCTTTTTACTGTACTTTCCCGGCAACGAGTCTGCAGAAGGCCTAAGCAGGCCCCTTACAATGCGCGCATTGTTCTGTAAGTCTGCGGGAATAGAAAAGGAAAGGCGGTGCAGGAGAGGATTATGGAGAGCGCAGTGGAGTCAGGCGCTGAGGCATGATTTTGCAATTTTAATTCTTTTGAAATCCGTGTTCAAGTCATGCCCGTGTCTGTGAAACACCTTCAGCTACAGGCAGCCTGAACACTGCTCCATTCAGCCAACTGCAAATGCCTGGTAGCCAGCGCCTCTATACAAAGCCAGGGTGTTAGCTACTATTTCAAACATGTTAACTATAAAGAACACACCAGATTTATTGACCAAACACTTTAAGGAACCAATACAGGCTCCATTAAATTGATAACTTTGTGTAGAGGTCTGCCTTGGTCCCTCAGTCTAGAATAGGTTCGCTGCCCTACTATTTAGTCCCCCTGTCCTTTCGGTTAAATATGTTGACCATACGTTTATTTGAATATTTATTTGTATATTATCTGCCTCTCCACTAGACTGTAGGGTCTGTCAGGACAGGGAGCCAGGGTCTATTTTGCTTGCTACTAGAAATCCAGATAGTGTCCTAGTGCATGATATGGAGTAGGCTCTCAATGTTCAAGAAAATGAATGAATGAATGAATGAATGAACGAACGAACGAATGAGAAAATGCATGGATGCTGGATTCCAGTCTTTGACCCTAACTTCTGATGTGACCTGGCAAAGTTACTCTCATCTACCAAAGTTCTTTCCCTGTCCCATGAACACAAACACAAAACACCACACACGCCTGTGTAGTATCCCAGGACTGTTACATAACTTTTTAAAAATCAACCCTCCAGACTACTGATATTGAAAGCCTCACCTGGCTTCAGGAGTCTGTGTGATTCCCTATCTGCTTGAGGGATATTACAGGTCCCGAATATAACTCAGGAAAACCAAACAATGGTAACAGCTGTTACAGCCACCTACCTATGAATGCCCACTGTATGCCAGGCACCAGGCCGGGCCCCTTACACATGCTCTCTCGCTTATTCCTTAAGCATCCTTTCACTATGGGTATCACTACTTCTGTTTCACAAATGAGCACACTGATTCACAGGAAACTTAAGCAGGTTTCCCAGTGCTTCACAGCTAACTAAACTTTACAATCATTAACGTCACTTAGTACTCACAGTGCTAGGTATTATTAACATGTGGACTCACTCTTTTAGGAGCTTAGAGTTTATTTGCTAAAAGATTACAAAAGGGGTAACTTCTGTTTGCTCTACTCATTGTGAGATGAACATATACCGGTGATCTTAGGCCTGAGTGAGGGCAAGGACTTTATGAGTCAGAGAAGAGGGAAGGCAGACATCAATGGGACCCAAAGCGTTTGGGAAACAGGGCGAGCGGTGATGGGCATGATTGGTTGAGTAGGGACAGAGTGAGAAAGAAATCTAGAAATGTGGATGGGAAATGACTTGAATAGAGCTTTAAATATCTGGACTTCATTCTTTAAATCATCAAGAACCAACCTTCTGTTTTGGGATTTGCTGGCATCTTAATTTGCATGCCTCCTCCTCTGGGGGGAGCCTTCCTTGAACACCTGAGACCATGTCAGGTGCCTCCCTCTGTTCCAACAGCAGCCTGGCACCCCTTTCCTAGCACTGACCCTACCTTGTTGCATGGTGGGGAAAAAACATTTTCCCTTTGAACAAGAACAAAATGAAGCCACTGGGGGAATCGAACAATTCGTATCAGCCAAGGTAGGGCTCTGTTTAGCACATACCTAACATCTCCTTGAACATAAAGGGTGAGGCGCCCCAGAGCCTAAAGAGGGACCACGACTCTCCTACTCTCCAGTACTAACTCTGACTGCTTTTCCCGATGCCCCTGTGCTGCTCGCCCCCCGGCTGGGAGAAACCAGAGAGACCTCTGCAGGCAGAAGAGCAGCTTGCTGGGGCCGCACCCCAGAGCCCTTCTCAGAGGTGGCTCAGGGAGTCTGAGCTTCATGCTCCTGGAGGTGGAAGGGTGTGACAAGCATGGCTTGTTATTTTCCAAAAGATGTCACAGGGATCCTTATACCCTTATTCTAAGCACAGTAAGTCAAATTAGTGAAAATCTCCTATTTCTACTTAATAAAAATCTCCAATTCTATGGAAAACTGAGCAACACATTCTCTAGATATACGGCTGAATTGAATTTGTGCTAGGATGCTGATTTTAGTACTGTGAGCTGCAAAACGTAAGCTGGTCACAAAGAATGTGTCCAAAAATTTGCATTAAAGTGTCACTCCGTGAGCTCAAGCAGAGTTACTACTAAATTTTGTTCTTGGTCCAGAAGAATTGAAAGAAAAAAAGAAGACTACAAAACCAAACGGTAGCTGAGCCCCCTAATGGGGTGTGGCCCCTTCAGTTCAGCAAACACTGAGCTCTGGCCAGTGCAGGGTGCACGCGGGCACATGACCAGTACACGACGGGCATGGGACAGTCAGGTACTCCATCCACTGAAGGAGCTCATGTTCCACTGGAGTTACACCACCCTTGGTATTCCACTGGAGTTACACCACCCTTGAGGAATGTTAGAGAAATAAAATTCCCCCCATTTTATATATGGAAATAGCTATGGGCCATTTAAGAGATAAATGCAATCTCTCTCTCCTGGAAATACCCAACGAAATATTTAGGACCATTAAACCATCATGATTCTGGCTCTGACTTCAAATAAACAGGATAAATAAGCCCTCCCTTCTCTGCATTTTTAATTTAGCAGAGCCTTAATACACCCACTAAGAGCAAGTGAATCTCACATTTACATCTTATTTGAAATGTGCTGACATTTTGCTTGATTTTTTAACTGCACTTGGGCAGCCCTGAACCGTCTATTTGGAGATAGAAAGCAGTATTGGCTCTGAGTTTCTAATTCTGGGCCCATATACACATACATATGTATGCACACACTTAAAATACGTATGATGAATACATTATTGCTGGAATTAGGCAGGGACAGGAACCGGAGACGATGCCAGGTCAGTATCTAGTAACATCACTAGGTCTCATTTACTGAGTGCTATGTTTTAGGCACTTGCATTTATATCATATTTAATTCTCAGAGCACTAATAACAACTGCTAACATCTACTGAGCACTTTCACTGTGCCTGACTTTATTCTCAGAATATTTATTTATTTATTATTTATTTTATATTTATATATATATCTTTATTGATTTCAGAGAGAGGAAGGGAGAGGGGGAGAGAGAGAAACATCAATGATGAGAGTCACTGACCAGCTGCTTCCTGCACGCCCCTTACTGGGGATCGAGCCCACAACCCGGGCATGTGCCCTGACTGGGAATCGAACCTTGATCTCCTGGATCATAGGTCGATGCTCAACCATTGAGCCACGCCGGCCAGGCCTCAGAATTTTTATACTATATTCATCAATTCATTTAATGCTTTCATAGCCTTAAGTTGTGACGGAGCTGGAATTCACACCCAGGTAGTCAGACACCAAAGTCTAGGCTTGTAACTGCTACACCATACTGCCCTTCTAAGAAATGCTATTGTTACCCCAGGCACAGATGAGGGCCTTGGAGCTTGGAGAGACTAGCTAGCTGGCCCAAAGTCACACAGTCTGCAAACAGCCAAGCCCGGCTCAGATCCAGGACATCTGGCTCCAGCTCCCAATCCTTTATGTCTCATGGTATAACAGCCACACTAGATCTGTTTCCATGGCATATATGAGAAAGGAAAGCTTGGTCTTTGAGAAGCGGAGGTGGAGAAAAGTGGAAATATTCAAAGTAGGCGGATCACATTATCAAAGTCCTTATAGATCGGTTGACCCTGTAAGTGACTTTCCAGTTTTTCAAAGTGAAATGGGCACTGCTAGTACTAATACCAGGACAACTGGGAGAAAACAGGAGGCGTGACCACCCAACAGGGCTCTGAGAGAATCACGCTCGTATTTCCATGAACTGACTTACTAGTTGAAATGAGTAAAAAGATACACAAGGAAAAGAAAACCCAAATGCCACATTCTGTAAGTTAAGTGATTGATCCTTACAAGTAACCAAAGTATATTCTCTTGATAAGCAAACTATAGATCTTCCAAAATCTATTCCAAAGAGTACATCACAGAGTAAGACAACACATTTTATTCAGGGGACTGAAATGATTGCCTGAAACCAGATAATATTATTAATATCGTATATTTATCTAAAATAACTGAAAACTAATTAGATACCTGTTTCAAGCTCCTACCAAGATTTATTAATTAGCACATAACGATTCCTCTTCATAGATGAGGGAGATTTAAAGCAGCTTGATTCTGGTCTTTGCCCCTCACCTTGTTTCCTCGCATTATTGCTTGTTTCACCTTAATTTATCTGCTTCCATTTGTAAACCCTGTAAGGGCAAGTATCTCCCATTGTAAGAAGTCTATAGAGACAGGTTTAAACTTAAGGAATGGAGACAGCAGATACACAATTTGTTTTAAAAAATGCAAAGTTTCAAACATTAAAAGTTTCTAAGTTGTAGAACGTCCTTCAGGGAAAAGAATCCTCAGAGTTCAGCTCTACTTGTTACTATAAAGTTAGAGATAAAACAGAGGAGGGGGGCTAAGTTCTAAGAACTTAAAGAACAAAATTAGTAATTTGTCCCGGTGCATGGGGAAGGGCAAACTATGACATACAGTGCAAGGAAGAACCCAGAAGAGGAAAAGTCCTACCAAGTTTTAAAAATGCCGCAGTAGATGCCAGGCTGGTGTGGCTCAGAGGTTGAGCATTGATCTGTGATCCAGGAGACTGCAGTTCGACTCCGGTCAGGGCACGTGCCCAGGTTTCGGGCTCCACCCCCGGCGGGGGCCGTGCAGGAGGCAGCCGATCAATGACTCTCTCATCATTGATATTTCTCTCTCTCTCTGTCCCTCTCCCTTCCTCTCTCTGAAATCAATAGAGATATTTAAAAATATATACATACATACTTTTAGCAAGAATTAGAGCTGGCGCAGAGCTGAGAAAACAGTGGGGGGAAAAAGATGGGCCTTTCCTTTTGAAGCTCACAGCCTAGCAGGGAAGACAAGCATTAAACAAGTAAAGGCACAGATAGATAAATAGTCTAAAACTCCACGACTGAATCTAGTACAAGAGTAATGTTCATTCTCTCAGCATTAACTTTACAGCCAACTTTGCAGGAAAGCAGTTATTCTTTGAAGTCTAAAATAACATATAGAGCTGCAGATGAAGAGCCAGGGAATTTGCATGAACATAATTTATGTAATAATTGTTTTTAGTTCCCATCATTTTGATTTCTTACATCCTATCAGGGAAGGAGAAAGACAAAGAGCAAGAAAAATGGAAGAATGCTCATGAATTTCTTCATTTTGGCTTTTAGTTCATTAATTGGCCTTTATTTTATTTTTGCTGCTATAGGCTCTTTTCCACTCTCTGTATCTTTATATTTATACCACTTACCTATTTATATTATTATAATATAAACTATAATAGCTAATACTTTAACCCCCATTATTATCAGAGTACGGAGGAAATGATTTTTTAGAAATCTGGGGAATGTGGGCTTGTGTAAAGAACGGCCACGGTAACATCGATCAGCTTCAACGTGGAGCTCAGGCAGAAATGCTGAAGCCTCTTCACGCCTCAGTCTCTCTGTAAACAGTCGTAGGGCTACTTAACATTAACAATTCCTTTAGTTGCTTTCCCTTGTGAAAGGCGTAAGAATGTTCATTAAATATTTATCTGAGTGAAACTTCACAAGGTTTGATAATGTTAAAAGTATGCACACAAGTTTTCCTCCACTCTTTTAAAACACGTAAAATATTTCTGTTTCCAAAGCTTTCCAAATACACACATCCTGACAAATTGGTCTGTGATGAGATGAGACTAGGCAGTTTGCCTGTAATTGAAGACATTTTGCCAACAAGTCAGAGGCTGCCAAAAGCAGCGGTGACAGTGCCTGAATATAAGCGTCCGATCCCTATGTAAATACCGAGCTCTCCGCCCTCTCCAAGGCCATGACTCAAGCCCACGTGACTGGCGGGTACCCTAATTAATCCTGGCGCCCCGCGATGGCCGCCCTGGACAACCGCTGGCTCGGCCCCGAGCTTAGTCACTTCCCGCCCCATTCTCTGATGTGACCCCTTTCTTTTTGTTCAGAACTGAGACACCAAGAAAATTTGATTTCACTACCTTTATCTTTTTTTTATAGTCCTTCGATAGAATTTATGTCAACAATGAATTTTTACTTTTTCATTAGCTTTTTTGGCATCCATGGTGCGAACATATATACATATATTTGAACACATATATACATATGTGCATATATGGGTGTGTGTTCAAACTGAGATGGCACTAGGATTTAAGAAAATCAAAATTCTCAAAAAAACAAAAGAAAAATATAAACACATGGACGACATCAAACTGAAAAGCTTCTGCACAGCAAAGGAAACCATCAACAAAATGAAAAGACAACCCACTGAATGGGAGAACATATTCACCAATGGAACATGTGATAAGGGGTTAATACCCCAAATTTATAAAGAACTTATAAAACTCACCACACACAAAGTAATCCAATTAAAAAATGGGCAACACACCTGGATAGACACTTCTCCAAAGAGGACATACAGGTGGCCAATAGACCTATGAAAACATGCTCAACATCACTAATCACCAGAGAGATGCAAATTAAAAACCACACTGAGGTATCACTTCACACTTGTCAGAATGGCTGCCATCAATAAATTAACAAGTGCTGGCGAGGGTGTGGAGAAAAGGGAACCCTCCTGCAGATTGGTGCAGCCACTATGGAAACAGTATGGGGTTTCCTCAAAAAATTAAAAATGGAACTGCCTTTTGGCCCATCGATTCCACTTCTGGGAATATATCTGAAGAAACCCGAAACACTAATTCAAAAGAATACATGTACCCCTATGTTCATAGCAGTGTTATTTACAATAGCCAAGATTTGGAAGCAGCCCAAGTGCCCATCAGCAGATGAGTGGATAAAAAAGCTGCGGCACATTTACACCATGGAATACTAGTTGGCCGTAAAAATGAAGGAAAGCCTACCTTTTGCATGGGTAGACCTGGAGATTATTAATTATGCTGAATGAAATAAGCCAGTCAGGGAAAGACAAATACCATATGACCACACTAATATGTGGAATCTAATGAACAAAATTAACTGACGAACAAAATAGAACCAGAGGCATGGATGCATGGTACAGACTGACAAATGTCAGAGGGGAGGGTGTCGGAGGGACTTGATAAAGGAAGGTGAAGGGATTAGCCAAAGAACATATATGCATAGCCCATGGACACAGACAATAGTGTGGTGAGCACCAAGGGAGTGGGAGTGGCACCTGGGTGGAGGTGGGCAAATGGGGAGAAATCAGGGACATCTTCAATAGTGCCAACAATAAAAATTTTTAATTAAAAAAACTTTTTTTAAGTTAAAGTTCTGTAGAAATTCATAATTGAAGACCAAAACTAGACCTGACCAGCGTGGCTTGTGGTTGAGCATCGACCTATGATCCAGGAGATCACAGTTCGATCCCCAGTGAGGGCACATGTCCGGGTTGTGGGCTTGATCCCCAGTAGGGGGCGTGCAGGAGGCAGCTGATTGATGATGACTCTCCCATCATTGATGTTTCTATCTCTCTCTCTCTCCCTTTCCCTTTCTCTCTCTGAAATCAATAAAAATATATTTTAAAAATTAAATTAAATTAAAAAAAGACCAAAAATAAGAATCATTTAGAAATGGCAGGTTCTTCATACTGTATATGGGGCTTGTTCCTCCTATAAAAAGAAAGGAAGTTGCTGCTCTTTTGGAAAGCTTCTTCAGGACATTAAGACATGATTTCCTATGCTATGTAGCAATTTATTAAATGAATTCCTAGCAGCCTAAGAGACTGAATGCTCCCGCTTAGTTGCCTTCTCGTTAATAGTTCTTGCTCATCACATAAAGTTCGTAAGAGGAGGTGGTGAACCCATCACAGCTCTTAAGAGCAAAATCTTATTCTCTTTGGTAAGATTAATTGTTGACTTTGGAGGTATGTTTTCTGACTTAACAACCACTGGAAAAGGGTTCATGCTATAATTCCATCAACTCTTCCTTTCCTGGTCTCTACTCCCTATGATAATGTTTACAGTGGTATTTAGACCTATCTCGATAGCTTTTCATTTTGAACCTATTGATGTTTAAAAATCCTCCAATGGACCTCCATCTAGTTGCCACGACATTCTCCAGATTCTTATGTCACTATCCATGGTTCTTAACCATTTGTTTACACCAGTACCCCTCCCATAAATAACAGTGGCTCACTCAAGTGGCTGGGGCATTGGGGGTTGGGGGCAACATATACAGTAAATTTGGTTGAATGCTATTATACAAAGCCCCATAAATCCCCCAAATCCTTTAAATATAGTCAGTCATACATTTAATACATCCTTGATGCATTAAGAACCATTGATTTTTTATACCTATTTCTACCAGCAATTACTTTGGTAAAGTCAACAATGATTTTCTCTCCTGCTCCTTTCCTTTTGTGTCACATTTACTAATAAGAGTTTTATAGCTGAATTCGTATCTGCCCAAGATAACACAGTTACGTTTTTCGAGGCACTCACACAGCTAATCTAATTAGTGGCCTGAAACACTCCAAAGGAAAACATGTCCTCATTTACTTATCCCAAGAAAGTATATTACACTAACAAATAATGTATATAATTGTAATGCAATAGTAATTCACCAGTGGTAAGATTCTGTGTGGAATCAGGGGAACAAATGCCAGCTGAAGACATGTTCCCACATCGCCTGGCATGGTCTTCATTAGCCAGCAATAAGCCTCATTGCCAGCAGTGAGGAGGAGTGTGGGCCGGGAACTGGCCAGGGCAGTGCCTGCAGGGCCAGAGCAGTTCTGTCGGGCCAGGCCTCTGGATAAGCAGGTGGAGGAGAGGAACTCAGGGCAGCTTCTGTCCAGGTGACCACTGTCCAGGACTAGTGCTGTGGCCTTTGGCATCTTCGGATAAGAAGCACGCAGGGAAGAGTTTAAAAAAAAGCAGTGGATCAAATTATATAAAGAATTCCTTTATCAATACAATGTAATCTAATGATAAATGACAATTTTTGGAGAAACAAAAGAAGATCCTTGGTTAGGAATGTCTGAATGATGTCGATGGACCTTCCAGAAAAGTTTGTTGAAACACTTCAGGGGTTTTGGGGGGATTGTATCTTAGTAATCATGGAAGTAATATATGCTCAGTACCAATATTCGTTAATAAAAGAAAAATAATTAAAATGTCTATAATCACACCCATCAGAAAAAATAATTATTAACACACTGCCATTTGATCTTCCAGTGTTTCCCTACATATACAGATGATATAAGTTTTTACTAAAGTTATTTACACTTTGAAGTATTTAAAGTTTTTAACTTAGCAAAGTAATTGAACATTTTTATTTATGTATATATTTTTCAGAAATGAAATAATATACAAGAAACTTATCTTTCATTTGTCAAAAAAAATCAACTAGTTTTTTTCTCTAATAAATTTCAGGTAAATTGCCAGCATTGTGTGGGTTTTCTTTTTTGTTAATCCTCACCTGAGGATATTTTTTCCATTGCTTTTCAGAAAGAATGAAAGGGAGAGAAAGAGTCACATCAGTGTGAAAGAGACACATCAATTGGTTGCTTCCCCAACAAGCCTGCAACCGAGGTACGTGCCTTTGGCTGGAATCGAACCCAGGACCCTTCAGTCCCCGGGCCAACACTCTAACCACTGAGCCAAACGAGCTAGGGCATTGTGGGGATTTTTAAATTCCGCTTTCTTACATAATTATCAGGCAGCTCATTTTAGAGCAATGGGTTCCTTCCATAAATTTCCCGTTCTTCATTTTACCTCTATGGTGCAGAATGGCAATAGGTTATGAACTAGTTTATGAGCAGTTTTTTATTTCAGTAGAGGGCTGATTGTTCCTGCATAAAAATGACCTGTAACCTTCTGGATCTATCCTTCAAGTCGTTACGCATATGATTTACTGTGCTGGCCCAGGCACATTAGAGTCAGCGAAATACATGGGTCTTGTGTGTCAGCTCTTTCTCATAAATAGTAATGTCGGACTTTCTCTTTCAAAACAGTTGGCCTACAATGACAACTGATTGTAGGAAAAACAAAGAGGGTTTCTTGTGATGGATCCTTAATAGGTTTTAAATAACAAAAATCAGAAGGTGGGAAGCTCAAAAGCATAGCAATTACATTCCCCTTTTTTAGAATGTAATCCGAATTCTCACGTTAATTCCATGCTCTGTGTTTAAATTTTAGCTCATTGAGCCTTACTGGTTAGACCAGAGATGTCTTGTAGTATTTTTTCCAATATCTCGCTAACCATGGTATTGGATTTAGTCACTATTCCCTTCAGAGCCCTACTGAGGCATCTGGAGAAACAGCTGCTCAGTTTCACATCGGAGAAATATTCATGTAATGAAATGTTTGTTTAAAACTAGATATCAATTTTATACATCCTGTTTTTATTTAATGAATGGGTATGTTACTTTAAGAAATCATTAAGTATTTTAATGTTTACTCATATTTTCATTTTGCATAACAAGATTTTCTCAGAGGCTGATACCACCCAGATCCCAAGGCGCCCCATGCGCCTGCAGCAAGCGTGTTTTCTAGCACCTGCCAAGAGAGCGGTTCAGCTGCCCACCGGGCTGCAGGCAGCCAGGCACCGCGGACCCCATTTCACACAGAGTTTCCAAAATTAAAGCATACACTTGCAATAGCAACTGCGGAGAGAAGCCAGAGCAGTCACTGGGCTCACATCCCGCTTTTAGTTTAGTCCGGGGGGGACACCTAAGGCTCCTCTTCCTCTCAGGGCCGCACAGCTGCTTGCTGCTGAGACGTCCTGCGGAGGACAGGGGACCAGTCCCTTTCCTAGAGGCCGGTACCAACTTCAGAAGCATGGCTGACTTGGCGTGTGGCTTTTTTATGAGCATATTTATATGCGCTCCATGTGTATAGAAAGGTCACTTTAAAATCTTGGACATAATACTAACACTGGCCAACCCAGCACTCAGACAGAACCTCTCTCAACTGCCACCTACTGAGCCTATTCACTTACCTGCGGCCACGCAGCTCCTTTCCTTAAACTAAAAGTGGTCCCTCCTTCTGCTTAAGGTTGATGTCTCTCCCTCCACTTGTTCTTGGAGCCCAACCATCCCTCCTTCTCAGGAGCCCCCTCTCTGGACAATCCACCTATCTGCTCATTCCCTTTCCCACATTGTATCTTCAACCCTTCTCTATGACCCCTCAACTTGACCTAACTCTGTCTTCAAAAGAAAACAAGACCCCCCAAACTTTCCCACCCCTCTCTCACCCCTCCAGTTAATCCTGTTCCCCCACCCTCACAGCCAAACATCTTTCAAGAAGTTGACCGCAGTAGGCTGCCCTCAGTTCCTCACTCCCACCCTTCCTTCAAAGCAATGTCACCTGTTGTCACTGAAGTCTCTGCTTCCCATGTCACAGTTAATCGAATGGATAATTTTCAGTCCTTGCCTTACCTCGACCTTTCCTGAGCACCTGACACAGGTAAATGCTCTTCTTCTGGGAACTCTCTTTTTGCTTTTAGTAAATATCTTGGTTTTTTCCTCCTGTCTCATTCAAAGCTCCTACTCAACCATCACGTAAATATTGATGCCATGGCTATGTTCTGCCTCTTGTCCTTCCTCTACGGGCTGTGCCTAGGCCATCTTATCCATTCCTGTGACCTTAATTAGCACATGCTAATGATGCCCAAACATTTATCTCTAGAACAGATGACACTCCAGAGGTGCAGACGTATATCCCACTTCTGACTGCACATCTCACCGCAAAGACCTCAAACTCAACGTGTCCGAGATGGAGTCCTCGCCTCCCTCGCCCTGCTGCACCATTTATGAGAAAATGGCACCAGGCATGGAGCTGTCAGTCCATCCATGCATGACCCCTCCCTCTCCTTCACCCCCTCACCCATCAGCAACCAGGAGCCAGTAAGGGGGAATCACATCACTTTTCAGGGTACGCTTTTGTCTAAACACAGCTACCTCTTCTCTCTTGCAGTTTTTACCTTGGGGCTGCTTGTTTGGAAAGAGGGGAAAAAAATATGTGTTCTTTCCCTTGGCTAGAGAATCTACCTCTTGCCCTGCCAGTTGCCTGCTCCTAGATTTAGGTGAGAATTTTTTTAAAATTAAATCATAAATTGGCTGCAAAAAAACAAAAAAACAAAAAAACACAATGTAAGAATTTGCCAGATAGATAAATTGTCAAGGAAAGAGAATACAAAATTGGACTTTCTTACAAACAGCCAGACCTTACTGTCTAATATGTTACTGCTAGCCACATAAGGTGACTTAAGTTTAAATTAATTAAATTAAATTAAATACTGCATTCCTCAATAGCAGTAGCCATATTCCAAATGCTCAACAGTCACATATGGCCAGCGGCTGCTGTAGTGAGAAGTGCAGAATAAAACATTGCCATCATTGCAGAAAGTGCTCCTTGACGGTGCCAGTCTAGACAAGTATAATTAAGGAAATGAGAATGGTAATTAAAACAGGAAAGTGGGAGATAACGAGAGGAAAAGGCCAGCAGTGGATTTGCAGCGAAAAGAGCTGCACCTTTGGCCTTCATGGTACATACAGAGGAGGGGCTGACAAAGGAGGTCTCAGCAGAAACTCAGGAAAGGGCTGCCTGTGAATCTGTGGGATGATGGCACTCAGAGGAACTTAAATGCGAGTAGCCTTGATATGAGCAGCCTTGGTTCTTTCTCAGATTGCGTCCCTTTCCTCCTGAAAGACCGGAGCAGGAGCTGTAGGAGCTGGGGTCCAGACACTCAGGAGAGCTGGTGTTGGTCTTCAGTGTGCCAATGTCTGCTGACAAGTATATTTAAAGGGGCAGTTTGCAAATGACTTGCACTTTTATGCATTAGGCTCTTCCTATCATGACCAGATTATCACAGATTTGCATTCTGATAAGCCTTTTTGAGTGAAAGAAAGTAGAAGCCAGCACTAAAGGACCTACACTTATATTTCCTTAGAAATGCAATCTCCATGATGGCAGGATTTATGCCTAGTTTTTCCTAGTACTTATAACAGTGACATGAGTAAGGATTCAATAACTATTTGTCGCATGAGAATTTGTTGGGCATGCAAATGCCATTGGTTATATATCTTGAGAAAGAAATGTTTGAAATACCCAGCCTATAAAATAAAATATGTCCTCTTGGTATAACATTTAAGGATCCCAGAACTGCTTCCAAGGTATGACCTACGGATCTTCCCTCTCAGTCACCTACTCATCTTAGACCCCAGAGCCACCGGCCCAGTCCTTTCCTCTGCAGACCACCACCCACTTTCGTCCTGAGGCCTCTGCCCATGAGGCTCCCCCATCTAGGAACTCCTCCCTCCTCCCTCCTTCATTCCACTCCCACCTTCCCGCCAAGAACCAAAATCCTACCCACCTTTTACGACCATTCATCTAAGTTACACACATCTTTTCTTTACTCCCCCACCAAGTACTAAGAATTTATTTGGCTTTAGTGCCATTTTGTTTTTGGTAGAGTCTGAGCTCTCTGCATGTCCATCTCCTCCTACACATGGCAGATCCTCAGTTTGTTCCTCCTGTGTCTCCCCCGAGCTCAGTGCAGTCCCCGCAGGGCACACTGCTCAATAAATTCTTCTCAAACCGGGTCATTCAGAAATTCACTGGGCCTAGACTCATCACACAGTCTTAATAGCACAGTTGTCAAATACGAAGATGAATTACGATGACAATTGTTAACATTTTTGGGGCCCTTACTATATGCATAGCACTGCACAAACAGTTCATAGGTGAGGTAACTTGCCCCAGGCCACGTGGATTTAAGTGGCAAAAAGGAACTCACACCCATGTCCAACTCTTCTTTCCACTGATGTTTGTGTTTTCCTTTCCTTGTACTGTGTTTTATCATCTGCAGTAAGTATGCACTGGTTTATCTTTTTGCTTTGCAGATATTAATCTTGATGTTATGTATAAAATAGAATAACTAATACCCATGTCTTTTCAAACTCTGCCATGTTTTTCCTTTGGATATTAGCTCCAAATCTACTGAAAACATTTTAAACTATAGAATGTGGGGCACAACCTATCAATACAGGGTGGGGCAAAAGTAGGTTTACAGTTGTTTGTATGGAAAATACAATAATTAATAAATAATAATACACTGTTTTGCATACTCACAACTGGAAACCTACTTTTGTCCCACCTGCATTTAGCATTCTCCACGTCTACTATAACCAACTTTACCATCAAGGGGAAAATTAGGCTTACGCTGTTTTTTCTATTATTAGATAACGCCTTTGAATTACTCTTGAATAGTGCGAAGAATGAACTCACCCTTTACTGTCAGGACATACTGATTCTCATGCAGTTCTGCTGTTCTTGTTCTAGTTCTTTTAGTTGTTGTGTTAGATGGTTCATTAGAGCTTTTTCTTGTTTCTTGAGATAGGCCTGTAATGCTATGAATTTTCCTCTTAGGACTGCTTTCGCTGTGTCCCATAGATTTTGGGTGGTTGTGTCTCATACAGTTTCATAACTGATGTGACTGGAAAGCTCCCTCAGTGTCTTCATGGTGAGCTGAGTGGAGCACTAGCCCAGGCAGGTTCCCCTCCTGACTTAAGGGCACTCTACTTTGGGGAGGTGGGAATGGAAACGAGCATCATATTTTCGTTGCTCAACATTACTTACTGTCTATGAAGCCAGTAAATTATATATAATTAGACCCCAAACGTTCTACTAATACCAGAGCTAAGCAGCTAAGCACCAAGTAACAAAATAATTAAACCTTAAGCAACTATTAGAGTCGAAAGATCCAAAGTTAAGATTTCAAAAATTTTGTAAAGCAGAGGAGCAGTAAACTTCTGATGTGCAGTGAACCAAGTGCACAGCGCTTCCTGTCCTCTCGCGTTCCCGCAGCCAGGCATGACCGTGACCTGGGCGTCGTCCGTGGGCATAACCGTGACCCGGGCATCGTCCGTGGGCTCTGACCTCTCTCCGCCGCAGGGCACAGCCGAGCTCACCTGACTCCCCGCGCTGCATTTAGCAAGCTATTACTCTGATAGACTGACTTTTGTCACAGTGTCTGTGATGCCAGAAGAGCCCACATCGGCATTGGCCTACTCTGCTCCTCCTATTGGGTAAGATCACACTCTGGTTTGTGTTACAGAAACGTTACATGCTAGATACTAGACTTACATACACATTCGGGTACTACATGCTTTTCAAAAAATAATTCATCAAAATCAAATACAACCTGGCTATTTTCCTTACTGAAAATGGCCACTATGGTTCATATTAATCATGTCTCCGGGGATTTTAAATGTAAATATAGACTTAATTTTTCATTCAAAAATCACTTTTTTGTCAATCCTTTCCTTACACCTCCAAAATCCAGGAAATGTGCCAAGATTTTCAGGACACGTATTTACTTGCTCTTTCTAATGTACTTGGAAGATGAAAGCATAGAAAAATAAGAGCAGATGAACAGGACTTGTGGGCTAAAACAGATATATTCGACTCATTTTGTTGTCAGTGCCAAGAAAGGGAAAGAGAAACAGAGAGGGAGGGAGGGCGGGTGGGAGGGGCATAAAGATGGGAGGAAGGGTCCATAATTTGAGAGAATGATTTTAATGTTTCTCAAAACTATGGCTTAATCAATTATACCTATCAGATTATTGAATGACCGTCTTTGTCTTAGCATGTACATAAATACTACCTTGTTTTGTACTTGGTGGGGACAATGAAGTAACTTTCTAAAGGGAATATTTCTAATGAAGACATTGGGATTTTATCAAGATGAAAACTATTGAAAATTATAGTTTGTTATGTATCCAACCTTGGTTATTGATTCATTAACAGTACAGAAGATATTAGGTTGTCTCACTCAAAGCTCCACTATAAAAAATATATATATTTAGTCTCTAAATTCCTCAATTTAGGTATCATGGAGAAGAGTCATAGTCAATCTGAAGTCCTGGACATTGGTATGATGCTGCCTACTGGGTTTTCTAATTTAAAGAGAATTAAAGATGGGAGGAAGGGTCCACTGTGTTATCAATGACTTAACACAAAAAGAATCAATTTGTGTAACAGAAAATTATTTTTATTGGGTTCAAACATTTCAAAATATTAATTTTTCTCTCAGAATCTATAACGCGATTTCGAATAACAATATAATACTCCTTAGAGAACAGAGAACAAAAGCAATTAAAAACCAGTGTAATAAAATGTTTGCAGTTCAAGTACCTAACACATGCAATGTGCTTAATACATGGTATCACTAAGACTCACAACAAATCAACACTTTATAGATCTAAGGAGACCAGGATAACAGAGGTGAAGTGAATTTCCTATGGTACTTCCATGCTCTGAGCCTTGGTTTTCTTGCCTATGAAATGGATTGCAACAGCAATTACTTTACTGGGTGATTATAAGGAAGAAATGGAATGTGCGTATAATGTGCTCCCACCACTTGGCATTTTTTTACCAAGGCCATCTAGTAGTGAGGAGTTTGGGGTTCCCTTCTCTCTGGCCCCAAGGCCCACCCTCCTTCTGGTACACCACATATACTTTGATCACAAGAAATGGGAGCCTAAAAGCCCCCAAAGACATTTAGAAACTTCAAATACTTTACAAGGTTCAAACATTTAAAGGCCAAATAGAAAATTTTGAGCTACCACTTGGAATTCTAATTACAATCTATAGTATTTCTTACCCTGAAGCATCAGTGAGAACAAACTCCCACTTCCAAGAGTAGGCAGGTATACTGGAGTACTTTTTAATTGGCACCATTATTAAAAATTCAAATACCCAAATAAATTCTTATCATTCCATGAGAGAAATGTTAAATAATATTTAAGTCATTTAAATATTATTTAATAGAATTCAGTCTTCATGAGCCAGGGATGTCCATGTGCTTCTCTCCTGTCCACATAATTCACACATATCAGGGAATAAAAGTCATGTCATCCCTGTACAGTCGCAAGTTTCCCCTCAGGTCAAGCAACTGTAATTCTCACCAGCTCTGTGGGATTCAAACCCAGGTCTGAACAACTCTGTATGGAAATTTTCTAACTGTTCTACTCTTTTTTTTTGCCTTTCTATTGGTTGAAATAAACTTTAGGGAAGAAGTAATTATTTCCAGGGACAAAATCATGTATTTATTTTAATATATCTAAAAGGAAGTATGCCCAAATGTAATCTAAGAGGGAAGTTAATGTTGTATAGGGCAGGTTGTAAAAATACCTTCGTATTTTGTCAAGCAGCACCCATATGCTAGCGTGTTTATGATAAGTACATTAGTTACAGTTCGATTACTTTTAATTGCAGAAATAGACAGATATTTTCTTAGCTTTATCACATTAATAGATGATATCCCTCTTACAATTCAGATTAGGGAAATATGACCAAAATAAAGTCACAATTCAAAGAGTGTGTCATTTGGATATTTTCGTGTGCCTTCACGAATTACAATGTTTAATACATTTCTGCAAAAGGAAACCAAAGTGAACACGTAAATTTGTTTTAAAAATTAGTTACATTTATGGTTTTATACAAAAGAAAACAGAAAAGTATGAGGACCTAAATAACAAAAAAACCACACCCCAAGGTTACCTTCTGATAAAGGGAAACTTGGTTTCCCCGGTCTTGGGGTGAAAGGCATGGTCTCTCCTTCAAACAGAACGGTCAGAGGGTTCCCCCAAGTTCCCTGAAACCAGGAAATACCCTGGTGGAACCAAGTCACACACTGTCAGCGTTTAGTTTCCTCAGGTGTGTGAGAAAGTCCATCCAGTCCTTCATTCAAGCAACAATACACAGTGAGGCAAAAGTAGGTTTACAGTCGTTGGTATGGAAAACAATACAATAATTAATAAATAATAATATAATAATAAACTGTGCTTTGTGTACTCACAGCTGTAAACCTACTTTTGCCTCACCCTGTACTATTGAGCACCTACAAAGTGTCAGAAAATATACCAGGAACCATGGAAGACAAAGCAGGGAGCAACACCAGTGGGGACAAACCTTCCTGCAGGTCACAGTCAAAAACGAAACCGTGTCACTGACTTTCTTCTAAATAACATGAGGTTATTCAGATACTAGCTGCTTCCTGAACCTTTCACGGGGTGTTAGGTCATGCCATTCACTTTTATAGATGAGAAGCTGAAGATGTAAAGAAGTGGCTTAGCTACTCTCCAAGCAAACCAAGACTGGATTCAGGGCTCCTGACTGAGAGGTCAGGATTTAGAAAAAGCCAAATGCATATTCTCCACTCAAAATGGCTATTTTTGCAAATGCTGTTATAGTTTCATTTCTAAAATAAAGTAAAAGTTAAATTGAGCACCATGGATGTGAAAGAATGCACACTGAATATATACAATTCACAATCGGTGCTCATTGTTCAACCAAGAAACAGATGAGATTCCACAGACATCCTATTAAAGATGCATGGATGTATTTCAAAGTACAGGAGGTTGGCCAAAAAAGTGTCCGTATGACATGAATGCACTCTGTCCTCAGAGTAACTCTAGGAGGGGAAGGAGTAACTTTTTCATTTAAACTTGTTCAAGATTCCTCTTTTAAATTAAAAAAAAAAATCCTCAGTGGGGAAGCAGATGGCCTGGAAGGAGACTAGAAGGTATTCATTCTCCAGGTTCAGATGAAAGACTTAAAAGCTGCCTTATGTGAAGCGATTTTACTGATATTTTATCGCCCTATAAAGTCTTTATCACACTAACACTCCTTAGTTGGCATCTCTACTGCATCCATGTACCTCACCATTTTAAAGAACACATTTTAGCCCTGGCCGGGTGCCTCAGTTGGTTGGAGCCTCATCCTGTGCACCAAGAGGTTGTGGGTTCGATCCCTGCTCAAGTCACAAATGGGAGGCAACAAGTCGATGTTTCTCTCTCCTCTCTCACATCAATGTCTCTCTCTCCACCTCCCACCCGCCTTCCTCTATCTAAAATCAAGAAAAACATATTCTAGGGTGAGGATTTTAAAAACATACATTTTAGTGCTGCCCACCAATCACTGACTTTTCTAAATATGCTTGATAGATCAAGGAAGACTTTAAAAAAATTTTTTATTCAAATATAGTTGGTATACATTATATTAGTTTCAGGTGTACAATATGATTAGACATTTATATACCATACATTGTGATCACCACACTAAGTCCAGTAATCATCTATCACAGTGCAAACTTGTAACAATGCTGTTGACTATATTCACCTTTAGTACCCATCCTTCCACCCCCCTTCCCCCTGAAAAACATAAGTTTAATCTCTGTTTCTATGTGTCTGTTTTGTTTGTTCATTCGTTTTTTTCTTTTAGATTCCACATATAAATTAAACCATATGGTATTTATCTTTCTCTGCTGTATTTCATTTAGCATAATACCCTCTAGGTCCATCCATGTTGCAAACAGCAAGACTTCCTTTTTTCTTGCTGAGTAATATTCCATCGTACATGTTACCACATCTTCACCTACTGATGGACACTTGGGTTGCTTCCACGCCGTGGCTATTTAAAGAATGCTGCAAGGAGCATAGGAATACAAATCTCTTTTCAAATTCATGTTTTCATTTTCTTTGAATATTCACCCAGAAGTGGAACTGCTGGGCGGTATGGTAGTCCTGTTTTTAGTTTTCTGAGGAATCTCCAGACTGTCTTCCCTAGAAGCTGTACAATCTGCAGTCCCCCCAGCAGCGCCGAGGGTTCCCTTTTCTCCACGTCATCAATACTTCTTGTCTCTTTGAAAACAGCCATTCTCACTGGTGTGAGGTGGTGTCTCATTGCAGTTTTGATTTCCATTTCTCTGATTAGTGATATTGAGCATCTTTTCTTGTCTATTGACCATCTATAGGACTTCTCTGGAGAAGTGTCTTTCCATGTCCTCTGCCCATATTTTGCAGATCAAGGAAGGCTTGAAGCCGATGATTTCAGAGCTGAAAGATTAGGTTTTCAGCTCCTGCGAGCCCAGGGGCTGCTTAGAGCTTTAGCTTATGAACAAAAGTGTTCCAACACGACATCTTGAAAAACAAGGATCTAAGTTGAAATCGAGGTCTAGAAAGTTGAGTGTTTTCTGAAGATGCCACAGATGCCTTTAGGGTATACTTTCTAGGATCTGATGTCAGACAAAAAGATTAGGGGATCTGGGAAAATCTCAATTATCAGCCACAAAACTCCTGTCATTATGAGCATGTCACAAACTCTTGGCTCCTTAGTGTCTTAAATACACAATTTCTGAATCAGATTAGCTTATTCTAAAGTCCCTTTTCATTCCTAAAATTCAAATTTTTACATATTTTTTCTAATATTCACTCTGCATCTCCTTGTTTTAAATTTACTTTCCTCTCCTTTTGTATTCAGTGATAATAAAGCAGCCATTCATGATCATCAAAACATATCACAATGCCATTTATGACATTTGTACCTAACCCAAAACACTACTATAAAGCTTCTTTAAAGTAATATTTGGGGGCTGCTTACCATGTGCTAATTATTTTCCTAAGCATTCAAAACAATTATTCCTTTTGCTGAAGGACCTGAAGCCAAAAAGTGGTAAGGCCGGGAATGAATCCAGGAGACCCTCGATCTAACGACGCCTGAGATGGAGATTCAGGGGCTGCGGGAACCACAGCGGGAGCACATGTGGAGAAACGCCACATATGACCTGCCTGCCACCTAGTACACCCTACAGCCCACCTCCACTGTGGCGGCCACGATTCCTGGTACAGAATCCCATGCTATCACCCTCACAAGAACTTTATAGCTGGAAGTGGGGTGGAAGGAACAGGGAGAAGGCCACAAGATACGCGTGTGTAATAATTACATTAAAGCATTGACGTGCACGTCAAAATTATTTATCTGAATTGATCATCCAGTGCGGGAAGCCCTGTTTTTTCCTTTCTTTCGAGTTAGCACTCTGACTTCCCATGCTAAGCATAACGCTACAGCACTGTAAACTTGTTTATATCATCAATTTAAACAACACAAACTATTCCATTCATCGAATATAAACGATCAGAGAAGAGGCCAAGGCGGAACCATGGTGAAAGCCGTAACATTTATTGAAGAATGAACACATGTTTGCAAATCGGGGCTGCTCGGGCACACACTCCATGCTTCACCACAGTGCTGTTCCAGTCAGGCCTCTCCTAGTCCCTTCTCACCCAGTCCCTCTTTAAGACAATAACTGAAAGGGAAAAAAGTGTCAACCGCAATGACATTTACAAAACCAAACCTGCGGCTTTCACTTGGAACGGCTGTGCCTGGCGACCTGGATGCACCCGTTTCTCTATGGGCGGAAATGGTCACCCCAAAGAGTATCTCAGAATATTGTCAAGCTCAGGGAACAGGGCGACAACTGCAATGAACAACAGAATTTCTAACATCTGCCCCAATCAATATACCACCTTGCCCTTAACACATGTGATACAGCATTTCATTTTCGGAATAATAATGGAAAATTGGTCCGACAAATGGCATGTTACAGAGTACATCCAGAAAGGACATTTGTCATCTTAAATAAGACTTAAAAGGTAACTTCATTTTGTTCCAATGGAAGAAAAGTTGGTCAAATTGTCAAAAAATATCACCAGCTCTTACTGTGACATTTAACCTCCCATTTTCCTCTAAAAGTTATCTTTTAACAACAACAAAAAGTAAAACTTTATTTTCAGGAGTTTAAACAATTTAAAAGAAAACATCTAATTTGGTACGTTAAAAAAAAAAGTTATGTTCATTTTCCTAAACTACTATTTTTTTTGCTTTTCAAGGAAATATCTAAAATAGTGCTCATGGAGTAGAAAGTTACTTAATTTTTTCCCCCCTGAGAGATTAATAATATAAAGCTGAACAGGATTTTCTAATCAAAGAATCTGAATAGTGTAAAACATCTCATATAGGCATGTCTAACTGATGATCATTGAGGCAGCTATGAGAGTAAAATGAGAAATTCTAAAATAGAAAGCAAGCCTAGCTGAGCTGCTTTGTGTAATCTATTTTGTGTAATTTAATTCAGCATCTATTGCGGCTTTATTCTAAGCACAGGTAGTCAGCTAATCCCTTCTAAGAATTCCCCATTACTTGACCCTTGGTCTGAATGGAGACCTGGCGATTTAGGTCAGGCTCTAGCTCATTTCTTGGGTACATCTCTGGATATTATATTCTACTCTTTACTCCTAATTTACTTTGAAATTCAGAACTCTGCCACCTGCCTGAACATGGTATTTTGACACCTAATTAAATATTACACATACAGAGTTACATAAACCAAATATTCTGTCCAAAAATTTAATTTTCCTCAACCTCTCTTTTTGTTACTCCTCAGGGCCCAGGCAAGGGACCCGTTTCCCACACTCAGACTCCCCGGAGAACAGGCTCTTTCCAGCAGGTGCTTCCCAGGCGCTGGCACCGCGGCTTGTTTGCCGACTCACTGCCATGTGCTTCACATGGTGGCTGGATCTGCCCCTTTGCACTCCCAGTTTGTAGACCAAGTCATAAAGTCACAGGAAAATGCACATATGCCACTCACTAATTTGCACGCCAAACTTATCAATCTCAAGCTGTTGTAAAAAGAGAAAACTCAGAGGGATGCTTTCGTATGTGTCCCTGTGACTGTTTCCCGGCCTTGACAAGTGCGGGCCCTTCCCAATGTGCTCGCTTTTTCGCTCAATCAGTGAACAGTTACGCAGCTCCTACCGGAGCGGCCACTGTAACTTTTCCTTTCATCCTTCCTAAGAGAAAGCCAAGGGGCCTTATTCAGTGGGCTTAAGGCAGCAAAGAACAGGTCAATTTATGCTCCAGTGTTCTTGTCAGTTTTCAGGTAATCTCTTTCAAAGGAGAGGAAATAAAGAAGGTAGTTTAACAGATAGTAAAAGGAAAGGGAGACAGGCGCATGAGCACCTGCTGTGGGCCACACTCTGGGCCAAGAACTATGTGGGTGTAGGTTGCAGGACTCTTAAGCCTCTTAAGAGCTATAGGAGGGATTTCTTTTTCCCATTTTACAGACAAGTATAAAAGGCTGTGATGAGTTTAACAACTGTTCAAGATCATTCCCATGCTGTCTATAGCTTATGTTCTTAGATTCACCACAGACAAAAAAGCTATCAATGCGATCTAGATTTTGAGCTAAGGCCTGAGGAACTCCAAAGTAAAAACTCAATTCTTACTGTTTTTGTTGTTGATTTCACACCACCAAGGTGCTGTGAGTGTCTCTGGACTGAGAAACCGCTTGAGGGCAGTTCTTCTAAGTTGCCGTAAAGTCCTTTGGTAATTATGCATTCCTAGACCAGGAGGTATTTTTGTGTGAATAAAATCTTTCTTTCCTCATCCCAACTTTGTTTTAAAATAAACTTGAAGCAAATTTTGCCATAACCCTCCAAAGTCCTTAATATTATAAAGTAAAAGTCAGTAATTAGTCTTTCTTGAGGTTCTACGGAAAACAAAGCAAGATAATCCTCTACTTTTCATAACATATTTGTCCCTCAGCTACTTCCTTTACATAAAAAAAATTTAAGAATATCATGAGTGTTAGATAAAAGGAGAAAACACTGTGTAAAAATGACTCTTCTTAAGGTTAATTATCGCCAGATACAATTCAAGGCAAGCGACTCCCGTTCTCTTACGTTTTAACTCTGACCTCGTATTGATTTACTGCAAATGAATTAATGAATTACTTCTCTGCTTATTTTAAAGTCTTCCTCCTCTACCATTAGGTAAGAAATCTTTAAAATCCATCTGCTATTTCACCGCTCTAGACTGTGACTCTTAATTTAGGTAGAGGATTGTTATTTTCAAACTCCAATAGCAGACACATAAAGAAGACTTAAATTTGGCAAGATAATTGAAGTTGGACATTACACAAATAGAAAATAAAACATGAAATTGCCAAAGAGTCCAGTTTTGCATTGCATTAGGTTACACCGTAATGCCCACAGTGAAAATAATCGATTTTTCAGAACTTGGGTCCCTTTCCAGCAACACTTCAACAAATGCATGTAAATGGGCATCTGTGAATAAACCCGCCATAGGTGCTGCACCTGGGAATGAGGTCTCTAATGGGAAGCCCTTTATTCTCATAATAAATTCTATTTGTAATCTATGGACCCTTCCCCACACACTCCTTAAAAAAGTATAGCTTGTTCATTTTAAAGACTGTAGTTCACTTGAAAAAAATGATGAAAGTTTGGTTGGAGTATAATCCTTATGAAAATGTGAGCCACGTAGAGTTTCAAAGACAACTTGTCCATGCTTTTAGAGCTTAATTTCCTTGAGTTTATATTTAAGAATGAGACTGAGTTATCTAGTATCTACATTAATTTTGAGAAGGTGCTAAACCATGTAAACTTTAGATTTTTAAAGCAGTATTGTAACAAAATCGCCCCTGGAGACCTTACCTGCCTACCCATTCCTAGGGACCAGTATGCACCAGGAAGAAATGAACGTAGGTTTCTTCCCCTTTCAGTGTTTCCAGCTCCAGAGCATCCCCACACTGCTGGAAACCTGAATCTCTTATGCACTTCTCAGCAGCACAGGGAAGATTCTGCCACACAGGATGCTCAGCTCCTCTCAGAAGCTGCCTGGCTCGAGAGCTTGTTGCATGTCTGTATCTTTTCTGATGGTCTCCTTTTAACTAAATTTTTGGTCCTATCAACATGGTTGCATTTTCTCAGCAGATAAAACTGCCAATATCCAAACGCAAGAACAACAGGAATCAGAAATACTCCAGGGTCACCTTAATTTCCTCCTCCCACCTTATTTTACTCTCTTCTGTGGCTGCGGTTGGGGTTCTTAACCCCCACCTCCCTGGCCCCACACACCTGAGCTCAGACACCTGGGGAGCAGGGTGAGGCACCAAGTGAAGAAAACCAGCCATCAAGGTCCACAGCGGGCTCCTGTTCAGTATGTGTCAGAGCCAGACAGTCTAACTGGTGCTGATACTAAACTGCAGCCAGATTAAATTTGAAAGAAAAGTTAGAGCCCTGGCTGGTGTGGCTCTGTTGGTGGAGCATTGTCCCATGCACCATGAGGCGGCCAGTTCAATTCCCAGTCAGGCCACATGCCTGGGTTATGGGCTCGACCCCCAGTGGGGGGCATGCAGGAGGCGGCCAATTGATGTTTCTTTCTCATTGATGTTTCTCTCTCTGCCCCCCCCCCTTCCTCTCTCTGTCTCTAAATTCAATAAAAACATTTAAAAGAAAAAGTTAGAAAAAATTTGCTTCCTTTGGTGATGTTCCTTAATTTGTCAGCTTTACAAATGTTCCTATATATGAAATGATTATATAAAGCACCTTAAAATAAGAATCCCCTCACCAAACTATTCTATATAGAATTCTATAAAATACCTCGACCTATGAAAACACAGTCCTATATAAAGTGAAAAAAGCGTACGTTAAAAAACAAAATCAAAGCTACTGTTCTCAAGTTAAAGGTTAATTTTAAAATTATGTAATTACTAGTGAATGCCAGAAACCTGCTTTTTGTCTAGCACTGCACTTAAAATTAAATCCAAAAACCTTAGCCAACCTCATTTATTTCCATCAAGAACTCAGACTAGAGGGAAGAATCCCAAAATATGCGTAAGGCTGTATCTCCCAATGATGTGTCCTTTAAAAATGGAACTCGGTACTTCTTAATGTGTGGTATTTCACTGCCTCATTTCTAGCTATTGTAAGTTAGTTACCCAGTGTACTGATTATTGCAGAATTTTTCCAAGGAAAAGTTAAGCTGATGAGTGTTTCCAGGGTCACCATCCATTTCCCTTTTTGAAAGAAGGTTCTAAATATGCCCTTTTCCAGTCTTCAGGCACCTCATCAGTCCTCCACGAGTTCTCAAAAATGATATCTAGCGGTTCTGTGATGACTTCGGCCAATTCATTAAGTACTCTAGGATGCCAGCCAATGGGACCTGTGGATTTGAACATAGGGGGGTTATTGAAGCTCTCCTTTACCCTTTCTTCCCCTAGTTCAGCATGGACTCCTGCTCCTGTTTCTACGTCATAGTTGTCCCTTTCTGGTTACCACCTGGACTTTTGAAAACAGCTTTAAGTTCTGCTTTTTATCAATATCAATTTTCTCTTGGAAGCTAATCAACAAAAATATAGTTTATACTTCTCAAGCCTATTGTTCTCAAGTTTTGCTCTCAGAGGTCTACTTCTTTTGTTTTAAAGAGGTCTATTTCTTTTTCCTTTTATGCTGCTCATTAGACAAGACAGTAACACAAAATTATATCAACCTGTATCTTGTAACAGTCTGCCTCCCTAAACCATCACTCGATACTGCACTTCAGCATCCTTACTGATAGAGTAACAGTCAACACACTATGGAACATTCTAAAGGCTACACAGCTCATGCTCAGGGGGTGCATATCTATTAACCTGTATCTGCAAGTGCTAATTCAAAATGCACCTTCCAAGATAAAACCGATTCCCAATCGTCTTTCATCATAACCATGTGTAAGCAGAAACAGTCACTTTTCCACATATGCATTTAAAAAGCATGGTTGCACAAGTGCTGGAAAGAGATTAATCAGGGTTTCTTCAAAGCAGCAACCTAGTAGAATTCACCGCTGCTGTGTGGTCATCTGCGTGGATGTTCTGGGATTGATACGGCACTAATTATCTCCAAGCTCTGATAGCTGTTGACAGTTTTAACCCCTTCATTGTCACAATGATTCCTCCGAAATCGAAGGATAGCAACCGATTACAATTTCCTGCCCATCTGTCACAGTTCCACCCTGTGCCAGGACTCCCCTGACAGGTCTGAAATGGACAAAGGAGAGGAAGAAAGGCGAGTGCGAAGGAAGAGAGGACACCAGAGTCTTTCACGAGATTTTGATAGGACAGGCAAATTGTGCTGGTAGGATGAAACTGTTTCCTTGTTAGGTTTTTGTTTTTGTTTATAACTGGAAAAGCTTTTGGAAAAGGTGGAATCCATTTGCTTTCTTTTGTTTTGTTTTTGTATCTCTCCTACCTGACCCCAGTTTTATGCCTTACAAAAATAATTTATATAACAGGCATCATTAAAAAGACTCTCTTAAAAAACAATTGCGCACATTTCTCCAGGGTACAACAATTTGTTTGAGCACATGCCATTTTCACCCCTGCTCAGATGGCCACCTGCTGATGGCAATATGCTAACTAATATGTCACCATTAATTAGTTTGGGTAACATTATCCAGCAATTGCATCTATGTGGAAAGTATTACTATCCATGCTCGGAAAGTTTCTTTCTCCAGAAAATCAAGCTATTTTCAGGCCTTTTTTTCCCTATAATACTAAGTAATAATAACTTATATTATTAATTAATATATTCAAGTAGTCACTCGAAGAAACCACAGCCAAGCCAATACCTCTATTAAAATCATTTCCTGTTAAGAACTTTGAAAAGGTGATGTTCAACCTTTCTTGACAAAACTAAGTTTTTTGGTGGGGAATAAGGGGAAGTTCAGCTTAATATAAAGAAGAAAAAACTGTTTGGTTTTTAACGCTCTGATAATGAATAAGTGAAAAGACCAAACACCAAAGCCTATAGTTATTCTGTAGTGCAAGATACCTCACTATTTCTGTGAAAACAACACAAAGGGCCCCCATTACAGCATCGGTGGAACTAAGGGAAAGGACAGGGTCACCAAGGGAGGAGGCATCTTGAGGACATTCTTAGTAAAACAAAAGATTCTCAGATGTCCCCATGCTGGATATAGCTCTGCCTGAAGCCAGCAAGATAGCCTCACCTACCATTAAAGGCCATTTTATTGTAGGAACCTATAAAAATAAAGAAAATGCCCCTGGATGGGTTATCACCCAGCAAGTGCAGACACCCTCCGCACTAAACTCATCTAAAGACGAGGCCATGGAGTCATTCACAAATCCAGCATCAAGCTCTCAGCCTCAGAAACCTCAAGTCTTTGGTTCAACAAAAACAAATCACATTCATGAAACAAGCCCAGCCTTGCAAGTTGCTGTTTTCCATTCCTGGGGGTGAGGGTGGGAGGCAGACAAACGGGATTTCCGCAGCTGGGTCACGGAGAGTTTGGAGATGTGAGACATGGTCCCCGAGAATAGCAATTAGCAGAGCACATGTTGCTTCATGATCCTGGGAAACGCTGGGAATTTCCCCGATCCGAGCGCCCCCCCCGCCCATGCTCCAGAGGTGGGCATGCATGGGGACAGCTCGGCTCCCACTCCTGCTAGATCCCATTCGTATTCAAGTGGAAGAGAAATGAACAGATTTGTAAAATTCTCACCAACTTTAAGGAAATAACTGATAAAAAGAAGTCTTCTGGGCAAACAGGCACTGCCAGTCCAGCCTCATGTCACACAGCAGCTCCCCCCAGCATGCATTATCAATACTTCAGCTTCCCCCTAAATTATCTGGCATTCTCCTACAAAGGAAAAATCTCTTCACGCCACCAAGAAAAATATTAATCTTTATATTGTGTATAGTCGTCTTTGGATATAGCACTAGGCTGACTTAAAAATCATGAAAGGAATGGCCTCATATCTGGTCCTTTCTCAAATTTCATGAGAGCCAACCTCTGGAACAATAAACAGCGAGTTCTATTTTTGGTTCTATTAATGCTCCCAAAATCTTGCTATTTTTATAGCTAGAGTTTGTAAAAAATGAATGCCGGCAGTGTGTAACGTTATCTCCCTATTTCTAGGAAACATTACTGAAAGGTTTATGCTCTGGTTGACCCAATTCTCCCCTTACCTGCCTTTGGGACCACTCTCAATCACAGAGAACTTACGTTAGGGCTACACAAACCTAAGTCTTGGGCTGAACTGCAGGACTTTCTCAGTCTAACTTGTTTTGGGCTATTATGGGGGATGGGAAGGGTGGGAGGAAAGCCTCTCATTTCACAGATATTTGGCAGTTCTCCTAATCTATGTTAGAGTTCCAATCTGAGAAACAGGGAAGGGGCAGAAAATGTTATTTAATGAATAAAGAAACTATAATCCTATGGCTAAAAATTAAGATTTATGAGATTACATTTTTCTCCATTTATTATCCTCATTTTTAACTGATTTAAAGTCTGTTACTCTTTTTAGCTTGTGATTTCCCTCTAATGAAAGGCAATCAGAATTATATGCAGGGTAACCCATCTAGAAGGTATTTCTCTACTGTAATATTATCCTAAGGATATAATTCCATTGCAGATAGAGAACCAATAGACACAAATTCTCCACATTCGGTTGCTAGGATAGAAAAATAAAACTGGTGACTACACATTGACAGTCCAGGCAATTTCTTTACAACTAGGGGGCAACTGTCTTGTGAGAAAAAATTAATTAGGAATAACAGTACCAATGTTGCCCCCTCTCTTGGATGGCAAAGGGGCACAAACCTGAACCTCTGGGTGCTTGGTGACAGAACACAAGATATTTCTATCTCATGACTTTCTCAAGCCAAGTTGACCACCATTCAGCCATGGCACATGGCCTACCATTGCGGGACCAAGGAGGGCTGGGAATCTGCTTAGATTGGGGGCGGTTTTGATACAGCCTCATTTTAACTGTAAACTTCTCCAAGGGCAGAAACCGCATTTTCTCTTCTTTCTATCTCCTGTGGGAACATTATATATAACATCACACACTACTATGGCTGCTTGATTGTAAAAGTACAGTGCCTATACAAAGGAGAAAAAATTATCAATATATGTTCACTAAACCCCTATTTATCTTAATGTTCATCTTTGAGTTCCATAAAGGACTCTGAGGGTCTTTTCCCAGCTGCTGCACTGGGGAGGCCCCGGCTGCCTCCCGGACCCCAGCAGGCTGGAAGATGCCATGTGTGAGGCAGCTAGCTGGCACGCAGGCCCTCTTTTCTTCTAGAGAAGTCTTGAGGGTAGACTTCTTTGGGACTCTATAGACTAGAGAAATCTCTGCCCTCCTCCAGAGCAACCTACATATATATTTCTTTACTTTACACACAAATACCCAAATGCTACGTACATATCATGGACCACCATCCAGTCTTCACCCATGGGTGTCCTTGGAAAACACTGACTTATTACCTAGTTCCTGGGACAAACTAAATGGGGGTTAATAACAGAACTGCTGCGCACTACCTCCTCACAACCCACATGGTTCTAATCTCCGCTCAGGTCTCATCTGCAGGTGGTCAGCAAATGCAAAGTATACGGGAGAGGCTGGACGTCTTCCCACCTGCTCAATATTCAGAAAACTCTCAGAAACAAACTCAGGAGCTCAAAGATAAAAGTGCCTTTGTTTATGCTATCCTCAGGGCATTAACAGATTTTATAATTTTTTCCAACTGAATAGCTATGTAAATCCAATTTCTTAAAAGCATTTTGTTATACTCATCCCTGAACACTCTGAATATGCTACATTCCCACGCAGGGGTTGTGGCCTGCAAGTGGAGGCAAGCTCCTGGAGACCAGGGTTGTCGGGCCAGCACCACCTCACTGCCTAGCCTTACAGCCATGTCTTGTCTCCACCAGGCAGAAATGATCAGGATTTAACTGTTGGGATTTCTCGATTGTGCTTTCAATAATCTTATAATAATTAACAGCTTGTCACAACAGGAAGCTGGGGCTAGGTCACTATTCATTCTAGAAGTTTAAAATACAGTTAAGGAGACAAAATGGTAGCCGGAGGGGCCAGTGCCTTCAGGAACGAAGAGGGAGTCTGGGCATGTTTACAGATGGAGCGGAAGGTTCTATGGAGAGAGACAACATGCAAGAAAATAGACGGATGATTATGGACCATAATTATTAGTTGGGGAAAAGTAGATACGACGGGAGGAATTAGTCTTAGACGGGAGAGGGGTAATTCCTCATCTAAAATAGAGGCAAAGAAGAGCAGATGGGAGAAGACGCCAAGACATTTTTGAGGTGAAGAGAGGGAAGGAGGGAGGGAGCTCATTACAAGGACTTCTGGTTCCCAGGAATGACCGAGCCCAGGCTATTTGAAGAAGGGCTTGGAGAGGCGCGGGCTGGGGCTGCTGACTGGAGTCAGAAATAGGCAGGGAGGGAAGTGGCCCAAGTCAGCTTGACAGCTGCAGGAGAGCAGGTTCGCTGGATCGGACCGCGCGGGATTACAGCGCTGTGGGCTGCAAGGCCTCAAACGCCACCCCAAGAAGAGATCAAGACACGGGCCCTACATGCGCAACACAAACCCACACCGAGATAAGGGCGAGTGCTGGAGCGTGCTCAGCACCGGGACTCTGTCCCGCACTGCGGCGCTTTGAGCTGTATTCGGTGGGCCTGCCGACGAGCGTCCTGGTCGGCTGCCGTACAGAATACCGCAGAGTGGGCGGACTATGGGCAACAGAAACTCACTTCTCACCGCTCCGGAGGCTGAGAAGTCCAAGACTGTGGCGTCCAGAGCCTCAGCGTCCGGGGAGGGCCGTCTTCCTGGCTCACGGAGACCATCTTCTGAGTCTTCGCCTGGCAGAAGGAAGCTCTCTGGCGCCTCTTTTCTAAGGGCACTAATCCCACTCATGAGGGCTCCACCCTCATCACTACCAAAGGCCCCACCTCCAAATACTATCACACTGAGGACTAGGTTTCAACATAGGAATTCTGGGAGGACACAAACATTTAGTCTATAGCAATGTCTGTCTTTAACCAGGCTCACTGGTTGCCCACTTAAGGTTCTCATCTCTCTGTCCCTTCCTGTCTCTCTCTCTCACTCACCTACTCCCAGTAAAATCATCCATTATTAGGTACTAATGGTCTCCGAAATCACCATTAACTCTTATTACAATTATCACCAATAAACTTGCGATTAACAGTATATTTAGAATGTGTTCTGTTATTATCATTACCTGTTTAACCTGGCAAGAGTAAAAACTACTAATATTTATGGAGTGACCTTCCTCTGATCAGGCACTGTGCTGAGAACATCGTATATTTATACATAATCCCCTTACTTCTCACAAGCCAACATGATGGCTACCATGGACCCAGTTTTCTAGATGAGAAATCTGAGGTTTCAAGTGAAAGTAACTGGGCAGGGTCAGAGTGCTTATCAGTGGCAGAGTGGTTCTGTCCAACAGCGAAGTCCAACCTTGTAAAAGTATGTCTGCAATAGTGTTTTCCCCAAATTCACATCTACCTGGAACCTCAGAAGGTGACCTTGGAAATACGGTGACAGATGGTTCAGGCTCTGGGGATAAAATCATCCTGGATTTAGGATGGGCCTAAATCCAATCACTGGTGTCCTTATGAGAAGAGGAGAGAACACGGAGAGACACCCATAGCAAAGGTGGTCATGTGAAGACAGGCAGAGAAGAGAGTGATGCAGCCACAAGCCAAGTAATGACAGGAGCCACCAGAAGTTAGAAAAGGCAAGGAAGGAGTCTCCCCTAGAGCCTCTGGAGGGACTTGGCCCTGCCAAAACCCTGATTTCATACTTCTGGACTCCTGAACTATGAGAGAATAAATTTCTATTGTTTTAAGCCACTCATTTTGTGGTACTTTGTTACAGCAGCCCTCAAAAACTAAGACAGATCCCTTACATAAATGCATCATTTCTCAAAAGTTCTTAGGAATATTTTTAATCACCTTATTGTTTTTGGCAGCATAGGTACATGTAACTTTAAGCAAAAGGTATTTTGCTTTTTATTCAGAATATTAAATGTTATGCATAATGCTTACTTACAGTATTATATTTAATGTAATTCATAATATGTAAGGAAAATTTTCACTACATATTAAATGATGAGAACTATTTACATTAATTAGGTAATAAAATAGGATTTATAAAAAAATACATTAAAAGTTATACACTGTGTTTATACATGGACTCCATGTGTATTAAAATGCAGATTGGTATTTATTTATTTAGCATCAAAAACAGAAAATCAGCATTCGAAATGATTGTGTTTCTTTTCCTTAATGCCCACTGGTTTATTATTTACTTAAATATTTATGATTTGTTTTAAATTGCAAGACAAGAGAGAAGGCTTCAGTGGCTATTTACAAGCATTTCTCTACCAATAACACACTACCCACGTGGATGCTTTTACTCTCAATGAATCAGAATTGAATACAATTGCCAGTGCTTTCTTGTTTAAACATGTTACTTTAGAATGAGAAAGGGTTTCAATGAGCAATGTAAATACATCTGAGCTCTACGGGGGTTTGTTTTAAAGAGGAAAATATTTAAATAATTTTTATTGCATTATTTAAAGGTATATAATTAAACAATCACTATTCCCAGCCTGCACAACTTTTTTGACTCCTCTGACCTCCAGCTGGCAAATACTGCACTATCCTATACCCAAGGTTCTCAAACTTTTGGTTCCGGGAGCCATCTGCATTTTTAAAAACACTGAGGATTCCAAAGAGCTTTTGGTTATGTGAGTTAGAACCACTGACACTTACCACATTGGAAATTACAACTACAAATTGCTTAAAATATTTAATTAATTTAAAAATATAAAAGAGTAAGTGCCTTACATGTCAACATAAATAACATATCGTTATGTAAAATAAATATATTACCCTCCCAAAGAATTAATAAGAGCATGACATTGTTTTTCATTTTTGCCTATTGCTTTACTTGATAGACAACTGGATTCTCACATCTTCTACATGTGCTCTGTGGCAATATGTGTTTTTTTAGTTGAAATACATGAAGAAAATCTGGCCTCCATAGATGTATCATTCGAAAAAGGAAAAGCATTTTAATAACTTTTTAAAAGAGGTAATTGTAGATATTCTTTCTGATACCACGCCAAAACTTGACAACAGATAGTTTCTTAAAAGCCAGTTGCAATGTGAAATCTGAAACCATACCAATGAGCTTTTTATACTCTGTCTACTACATAAAAAGCATTGGTCCATCTTCTACTCTTAATGGATCTCTTCCCACATGTGATTTGGTAACATTATCCATTCGTCATTTGAAAAATATTGGGTTCCTGAATTATACAGATTTTCCAAATGTTAACACATATCATTATTCAATGTCAAAAAAGTAACATTTATTAATATCACCCATTTCCTCAGAAAAGCCTTCGAGTCTATCACTGAATAACTGTCAAGCTCACTGTGGCAGATATAAAGTTTCCAAAAATGTAATTTTTACTTGAATATTTAAATGTTATCATTAACAACAAATATTGTCAATTGTTTTTCTTGAAATATTAGGTCCACTTTATTCATCTTTGAAAAAATATCTGCCAAATACCCAAGTCTAACTAACCATGGCTTGTTCTTCAGTTGTTCTTTCAAGTGAAAACAGCGTTCTATGAATAAAGTTGCTAGTTCAGCTAGCAACTCAAATAGTGGAAGCAGTTGGCAAGGAGACCAGGTACACACCTGCTTCCATTTGCAACAGACTTCTTTATGAGCAGTTCCATCTTATCACACAGAATATTTTTTTAAAACATACTCTTAGGCTGAACTGTAATAAACGTACTAATTTCTACTATTTCATCAAGGATATTTTTAGGAAAATGGCTCTTTTGGGCACATGTGCAGGTGAAGGCTACAATAGGCACGAATATGGTTTGGTTCCACTGCTTTGATTGGCACTAATGTGCCAGCACTTTCACCCACTGTTGCTTCTGTGCTCCCAAAGCAAGTGTCCACACAGTAAAAAGGGTAAATAATGTCATAGCATTGCTATGAAACAATTAGTACCTCTCAGACCCCTAAAACAGCCTTGGAGACCCCCAATGGTGAGAGGACCACACATTGAGGACCCCTGCTCTATACCACTTATAGATGGAGAGTCAAGGTGGAGATCACAAAATCAGCACCAGCAAGCCTCAGATCAACTCATCAGTGTGCAATATAAGTATACCCTTGGAAGTGGGAGCTCCTTCCTAGCAATCACTCTGCATTTACCCTGCTGGTCCCCATCTGGCTCTGCCCCATGTAACTACAAAGTCTGAAGGCTTCCCGTCATGAAGGTGAGTTGATTTTCCCCACCTGTCTGGTGAGAGGGTTTGCAAAGACTGCTGAGCTGGCCAGGAAAAATCCTTCTCCAAGGGACTCTATTTGTCAATCCTGACAATTAACAACAGCTTTTGAAATGACTTGGGCAATTCTGAGAACAGCTAGCCTGCCCCATCAATACAACCTTTGGTCCAGTCCCAGCTTCCTGAACACTGAAGCGTGGCCCCCGCTGGGCCCTGGCCTCCCCTGCCAAATTGGAATGGACAGGGAAGCAAGACAACTGCCATAATCCTCTCCAGCAATTGCTTGGAAAGCACATTTACATGTTTATTGGCAGCCTGAGTGAAGGACTATCCAGAGCGTCTATATTGGTTTCTATCATTCCACCTCTTCTCTGGTTTTGGCAGGGGAATGAGGGGCACTTTCAAATGTCTCATGAAAGTGACATGCTTTGATACCATCATTCTGGGCCTCAAGGACCAACAGCTAATTTCTTTAAAGGAACAGTACCTATAAAGTCATCTGAAGGACCCTCAAGATGCTGGCCTTGTCCAAATGAACTCTGAGGACATGAAAAGAGGCTACCTGAAGCAGCGCAACAGGTAAATTGCGCTGAGTTCCATCATACACTGAGGACTTTACCACACATACTTGCTGCTAAGAAGTGACAGTTCTAAAGGTTTGGGAGCAAAGCCCAGATCAAAGGGCACTGCAGTTACAGTCCAAGGTAGCCTAAGGTCACTGTGCCCAGAGTGAGCCCAGGGTAGCTGTGTGTGTATGTGACGTTAAGGGCTGGAAGTGGGGAATGGAGGACACATGGGGTTTATGCTACCTCAACCCAAACCAGCCTATCCTCCAGGTCTTCCTCAGCAGTCACCAAATCCCCTCCTGCCAGGACAGAAGCAAAGTCCCCCGGGGGGGGGGGGGGCGCGAGCAGTGCAGAGATCCCTGCTCAGACTGGAATGAAACCCAGTTTCCTTCTTCCTGGATGGGTAGCCTTGGGCGCAGTACTTAACCTAATAGCTCTGTACTTTAGTTTCCCATCTAAAAAATGGAACCAACAATAGCACGTACATCTCACCGGGCTGTTGTAAGGATTAAACCAGATAATATCTGTAAAACTGTTTAGAACAGAATCTGTCGCAGTGTACGTCTATATCTATGTGGATCTGGATGTTTTTTCTAAGACCTGCCCCACAGAAGGCATGGAACTCTATTTGCTGGTTCAATCACTGAGTGATATAAACCCTCCCCTAAAGAGGCAGAGATACTCAGTCGCATCTTCAGAACAAAACGTAACGAATGTGCGGCATCATTAAGTTAGTCATGCACAAATGTTATTAGAGTAAGTCACAAATGTGTATGCTTTAAACACTGTCTAGCCATTAAATTTTTAAAATTTCACTTAGTTTTATGAGGCATATCCTATAGAACATAACAGCCATAGTAGAAGCTCTCAGCTTGTCCAAGCATGAAGACCTCTTTAATTGTTTAAAAACATAGACCCTCCCCCACACACATAGGGCATGTGCATGTGCACACACATGCTAAAGAAACAGTAACTTTACTATTCTCTTTTTCTTACTTTCCTACTGCCCTTTGATTGAGAAATATTACTGCTTTAACAGTGACCAAGAATTTAAGAACATCTTCAAATAAATTTATACAAAACATTATCTATGTAGACATCCCCTCACAATGGTCGGTACCAAATGGTTCCTAGGACTCTTGTATTAATTCCTCAAGGGTCTGTGTTCCTCGGATTAGGAGCCACTTTCCCAGAAGAGAATCATCAGAAGACAAAATTGCATTCTCGAAGAAATTCAAATATATTAAAATAAAAAGTGGTTCACCAAGTGAAAATCAGACCCCAGAATCCCAACTTCAATGGAATTCTGAGTGGTCACAGCTCCATTCTTGCAACGGTTAGTGTACACCGGACTAGAAGACTTCAGAGAGGTATTGCAAGAAGCTAATGGCCAACATTTTTTTCTGTCTTAAGTCAGAATAGCTGGCATTCCTCTCCACACAATCTTCCACGATTGGGCCTTACAATTTGTCATTGTCCCCTCCTTCAGGAATCCACTGCAGCAATGATGACAAACAGGGAAACAGATAATCCCCACGCAGTTTCTGCAGGAACCACGCCTGGTTCCAGAGATGATAGGAAGGACCCAAATTTCCTGGAACTAACACAGATCCATGGAAACATCCCCAAGCAAAAACACAGAAGCTCAATGGACTAGATATTTTTCAGAAAATTCAAAACTGGAAATAACAAGGGACTTTAACCCCCACTTCTGTTGATAGGGGTGTCCCCTTTATGGCATAGAACACAATCCCAAGAGCTGACTTTTGTCCCTCAAATAAAGTAGAATTTAAAATAGGTATATACACCTGCTGAAATCACATTTAGAAACAAGTTCTTCAATTATTTCCTTCTGTTCTTCTCATTCCCTTTGAGAACAAATGTAAGATAAGCTTTCACATCATTGCATTTTACTTTCACTTTAAAAGAGAAGTTGTTTTTATTTTAGCACATAATGTGCAAAGTCATGCTATTTAACACTACATTACATTCACAGATTATGCAAGTTAAATACAGACACCTTGCTGATTTCTTAATATAGATTCAGCTAACATTAGTTATGCATCTGCCACCTTAACATTCAGATTGAGGGTGAGGAGGGGGCAAAAGTCTTAGTTAAAAATCACGCTTGCATTATAAGTGCCTAGAATTTCATGGTTCATTTAAAAGCATCACAATCAAGAATTTAATTATGTCAGAAAAGAACGGTATCTTCTTAACAGCCAAGATTACATCCCCTTCAGTTTCTTTCCCTGCCCCACCCCCAGAAAGGATGATTTTCCTTAACCTCTACAGACTTGTGTTCTGACCTATAAAGTAAGGAGTGTGGTTGGATGATCTTAAGATACCCTCCAGTTCTATCATGCTGTGATTTTAAGGTTTCTAGGGAATACTCTGACAAGGAGGCAAAGAGGAAAGAGAGCCAAGATGCTATGGGAACTGAACCAATTCAGTTCCCAAACGAGGCATTTCCCATGATGCCAGAGAAATGTCCCACATGGCACTGTCAGTGGACTGGCAGCTCAGAGCTGACAGGCAACAAGGTACCATAGAACTACAGGTCTACACAACCTCAGCTGTGCTGTTAACATATAAACATTGGCTTAACAACACTATCCAACAAATTGCTAAATGTTGAAAACCTGAGCTCCTCCCAACCAACAACTGTGTGTTATGATATCAGAATGGACTGAAACTGGTGACTAATCTGGGGGGAGGAGGGAAGGTCTTATTTTTGGATCAGCAATCCTAACAATAACTTCCAGGCAGAGTGGAAGTGTTTATGCTTGCAAGTTTCTATAAATGCACAGTATAATTCTTTACACACTGAATTACGTAAATAACTCGCTCTGGTGGTAGATAATGCTCTGATTGGATAAATTAAATAAGGGTCTAACTGGTGATGAGCCACATTCCCCCACCAAAAAGAGCTGGAGACAAAGATTTACGTACAGGCAGTTTATTTGGGAATGTGATCCTGGGGGGTAGAAGTAAGGGCCAGGAGAGTAAAATAAAGGAAGGAAAGCTGACATGAGGATGTTTATGAAGTTAGCCACTTGGTGACATATTGTTCAATTCTGGAGACTTTTGGAGGAGCCTTAAGAAATGCACCTCAGAACCATGCATGTAAGAGAAGAAAGAGGGAAACATTTATCCCTCAGCATCTATTACCCATTTATGAAGGTTTGCCTCCCGAGTGTCAATCTCCCCACACTTCCTGTTTACACATGTGTGAGTGTCTAGTCAGCTCCACAGGGGTGCATGAGGAAATGAGAGGAGTGCCTGGATATAAAGCAAAGGCAGGGGCTTAAGCCAATGAGCTGTCAGGCTGCTAGCTGAAGCCTGTGCAGAATTGCTTGCTTAGCAGTGGCTGGAATAGATTAAGGCCAAGATGATTTAAACTGGCGCACACACGTATCAGGCACGTGTATCAGTCAGGATGGGCCAGTTATGCTGCAGTAACAAATGACTCCACCATTTCAATGCCTCACAGCAACAGAAGTTTTTTCTTTCTTTCGTGCTACAAATCCAATGTGGGTCTACTATGGTTCTGTGCCATTTTCTTCACTCCAGGACCGAAGGTAACAAAACAGTCAAGAACATTTCCAGCCACTGTGAGTTCAAGGAAAAGATTAAATTTGTGAACCACGCACAGTTCTGCAAAGCTGCCGCCTGGAAGAGATCCACATCACTGTTCTCTCCTTTCAATGACCAAAGCATGCCATATGCCTATTCCTAGTTCAAAGGGTGGGGACACAGAATCCTGCAGGGGGAGTAATAAGGAAGGGTGATTTAGAGTCCATTAATATAATCTATCATACTATGCCTTCATTTTCATGTGAGAAAAAGCAAGGATTGCTTTTTATGTATTTTCTGTTTATTAGGAAGCCTTTGAAAGAAAATGCATCCTCTCTCCTCACCAACCCCAGCAACCCTCTCTTTCCCTACCCACATCTAATTCTTGTTGTACAAATAAATCTTTCCTTTCAAGTAAGTATTTGGGCAAAGATACAGGTTCCACTAAACAAAAACTTCCTTTCTAACCTGTCCTAGGCAGGAACACATATAGGAAGCAGAATTCTAATGACCCCAATGACTTGCCTTGTCCAACCCATTCGCTTTTGAGTACAGGTAGAACCTGTTAATAATATATGATGAGATGTCACTCTTGTAATTAGGTTAAATTATATGACAAAAAGCAGATTCTTTGAGTTGGCCTAATCTAGTCCTAGCTCTTTAAAAGCATAGTGTTTCTCTGGCTAGAAGACAGAAAGTCAGAGAGATTGGGAGCATGAGAAGGACTTGACCCATCGCTGCTGGTTGGGAAATGGAGGGGCTACATGAGAAGGAATTTTGTCTGTTTCAAGATGTTGGCAGGGGCCCACAGCTAATAGCCAACAAAGAAATGGGGGCCTCAGATTTACAGCTCTCAGGAACTGGCTTCTCCCAAAACCTAAATGAGCTTAGGAGCAGATTCTCCTCCCAGAATCCTCCAGATCTGAAACCAGGCTGACTGAGCTTTAGACTTATAAGACCTTGAGCAGAAAACCCAGCCCAGCTTGCCTGGAATACTGACCTACTGAACTATGAGATAATAAATGGGTGTTATTCTTTGCCATTATATTCATGGTAATTTGTCATGCAGCAACAGAAAACGAATCCAACATGTAACCAGATTTATCAGCTGAAGTGTTCTGCTAAACAGCTAAATAATGACTCTAACCTTCAGAATGTGTGACATTAATTCTAATGAAAGGAAGGGACTTCCCAGCTAGAGATAAAGGAGGAGGGTCAGTGATGCAAAAGCGGGACTGAAGGTGGGACAGAGTGACAGGAAACACTAGCATTTCCTCTGCCCAGTGGCAGTATGGCAGTGATACTCTGGGCCACCAACCTCTCTAAAGGAAGGAGACGAGGCATAGTGAGTAGGATAAACTAAAAGGTGCCAAGTCACAAGTGAGAGGAATTTGGGCACAACCAACTGATTTTCTTTCCAATTCTTAGTACGCGGGGTGGGGCAGAAAGGGGAGATCATGAAATTGTATAAAGATGTCGTGCCTCTGTGGCATTTTCCCAATTATATATTCACATGATTGCACGTAGAGAGTTCAGCGGCATGTACATCCTGCAGTAGAGGAAACACTGCATGTTCACCTAATATCCTTTTATTTCCTTTTCCTTGGCACCAAGAACACTAAAATTCTCAGGCTCCCCTAGAAACTGGTTGGGGAGATTCGATAAGTTCTGGCCAATGGAATGTAAGTAGAAATAATAGAAGTCATTTGCAGGCCACACTCTTAAAAAATATCCTGAGCCAATCTTCAATTCTCTTGTCCCAGAAGAGGCTATGTGTTGAGGTGGTAGGCACCTAGATGGAGGGAGCCTGGATCTCTGAGTCACTGGATCCCTGAGTCACTGGATGGAAGGAAGCCTCCACCCACATACACTGGACTTACAGGAGCCAGAAATAAATATCTGTTAATTGAGATTTTGAGATCGGGGTGTGTGGGGGGAATGATATTTTCTTATTACAGCTAGCTTAATAACATTATCCTGAATAACATACATATATTTTCTCATTTGATTTAACAGGTTTAGGCAGAATTTTTTTATCTGTGACTCTTTGATTTAGTGTAACATTCAAGCATTACACAAGAACATTAACAGGAATTTGGATATCAAATTTAATTACTGTTAACAAGAAATTCACATTCTTACACATCTGATATTTACACTGGATTTCTGTCTTACAAAAAACTACAATGAGGAGCATATATATCCTACAATGTACACACATATACATGTAAATTCACACATACATACATAATTATTAAAAATGAAGTTACTGCAATGCCAATTTAAAGGGTACTTCTCGTTAACCCCATCCCACCCCCATTACCCCCATTTCCAAATCAGAAGAACAGTCTACCTCCCTGATCTTTTCGGCTTAATTTAAACAATGTCAACCTGAAACAAGGACAAATCCAAGTGAAAACTAGCATATGTTTAACATGGAGAAGGACTCACAATGATCAATAAAATTATTTTCCTGAATATTCAGAAAAGATGTTAACTATTTCTACACCAGGCTGTCTAATCCAATCACCCATTTTCCCCAATTATCTGAAATGAATTTCCAAAGCCCAAAGAAGAGACAAAGGCTAATATATATCCTTTAATGTACAAGATTATAATTAACCTAACGTCTGTTTCAAATTTACTATTATCTATTAAAGAATAAATTATTTTACAGCCCTCTAATGTAGCTCTTAGGGTTTAAATCACTGACGATAACTAATAAGCAGCTTAATAGCAAGAATACCCTAAATAGAGCCACAGATCGCAATTTCCAATAAGCGTGAATCATCATCATTCTTAACGCAAAGGCAACGGCAAATCTCTAATTACTGGGTGCATTTTGAATCACTTTTATTATTACTGCACTGGCCCCATTAAAAAATCCACAACACTAAACTGCATGGAATATAAAACTGGAATTAGGATACCCTACAAAGTCTAATTGAAATCCATAAATTTTCTACTACTATGTAGAATTATTTTGTTGCCAAAGAATTTCAGCTATTCAGAATCACCTTTGAAATAATTTCTTTCGGCGAGAGCAATAAAGTAAGAGCATTTACACTGCCAACTTTGGGGAGTGGATTCTGTAGCAAAACCATGTGGACGGTTTCTTATTCATTCAGGATGTTACATTTCTACAGTAAACCATAATACGCCAAAAAAAAAATAGAATGGAAAAATCAAACCGAATCTACCACCCACAAGGGCTATTAAAATAGTGCGTCTCGTCCCAAATTGCTGCCACACGCACCCTCACCCAGTGGATGTAATTCCAAGAACAACAGACCCTGCAACATTGGCATTAAACATCCTTACCGAAAATGACAAAGGCAGGTCACCAAATTTACAAAAGAGGAACAATGACAACTTTCTTACTTGTGTGTCTATGAGGAATGAACACAGGCTGGGCCTCCAAGGCACTCTGAGGAATGGCGATACCATGACCATAACTTTAATGGTGAGTGATTTCATAAGTGCCTCCTAAAAATATTTCGTAATTACTGGAGTTCACATGAGTGTATGTATGTAGATACAGCATGCATTACATCACACGGCTGAGCATGCAGTGCCATCATCCTACTAACTCAAAGTTTCTATGTGCTGACTCTGACTAATTTAATTTGCCTGATGTCCACAACAGTCATTACAACACTGCAAAAGCCAACCTTTTTCTCTTAAGATTGTGCCACCATAGGGAGTCTTTTTATAAATTATATGCATTATAAACTTCTACTCACCATATACTGCCACATCAAGGGTGTTAATCTCCTTTGAGTATCTTTATAATTTTAAATATACCTTTTCTATTATCTTTAAAAAGAGGAGGTCCTGCCCTCCTTGGAACATTCTTTCCTGCTCCACAAGGCTGCTTGTATTTTGCGTTCTCCTGGAAAGCCGCCACTCCTCCTCCCAACTCAGAGCTCGATCGGACTCAAAGGCCATTCTTTAGGTTATAAATTCCCAGAGCACCTCATCCTGAAGAATTCACTCTCCTTGTTTTAAACTCTCAGTTCATTTAAAAACCATCCCGATGTTCTGTCTTTGCTGCCTTAAGCGATCACTTAACTTACGCATTTAATATTTCACAGGCTTCTGTCCTTTCAACTACTGTTAAGTTCATCATGAGACCATAGTATGTGTTGGAAATATTAAAGAAAATCCTAAATACTTAACATTGGCATAATTTTAGAATGAGGTGTCCTTTCGCAAGTTATTTATACCTAAATATTGTATATTTTGGTCATTATATCCGATTTGGCTCCAAGCAAATCAAGCACACAAACACCAACACAAAGACTCAGATAGTGAATTTTTTAAAAATTAAAATTTTTGTACTCCTGTATAAGCTCAGTCAAGTTATGTAATTTTGACTCTGTTCTCATCAGAACTTTCTCTGGCAATAGAGTCATACCTGCCATGATGCTTTCGCATGTGAAACTGTCAAAATGTACGCGTGTTGAAGCAAATCAATACTGGCAAAGGCCAACGGCACGTCTCTCAACAGAGAAAAAGAATTCTGCAGCTAGAAGGAAAGTGACTTCCCATCTTGGTTTTGTCCTTCTGTGATCTCGGGACACTGGTTTAGTGGCTTAAAAAACCGGGATGGGGAAGTAGGGTTAGAATGACATTGGATCAGGGATTCTCAAACCCTGATCCTCAGAGTTACCCAGTCTTCAGGGCAAGACGGGGAGGGGACTGTTCCTAGCCCCAACCACTCATTCACACAAGCTACTTTTGACTCTGTTTGGCCTTTTCTTTGAGATCTTGCCTCAAAAAGGGTTTTACAAAAAAAACAACAGCACACTGACAATGCCAGTCCTTTCATCTCTGACATGGCACATACCTGCAAATGCGCTCATTTTCCATAGCAGAAAACTCAGGCTGGAAAGGTGAAGGGCTCACCTCCCTCAGGGCCCGCACCTGAAGCAGCCAATGGCAGGAACAGTTTCACTTACAGTCATTTTCCCCAATTCCAGGTGCTGCGGGCCACCTCCACACTGTGGCAGGGAGTGACCTGTCCTCCTAGCCTCCTGCCCTGGTGCAGGCCAAGAACTTGCCCTGGGGATTGTGATGGTTCGTTTCATGTGTCCACTTGGCTTAGCTATACGCCCAGTCTAGATGTTGCTGTGAGGCATCTTTTAGATGTGATTAACATTTAAATCAGTAGACTTTTAATAAAGTAGATTACCCTGCATGATGTGGGTGGGCAGGCCTCATCCAATTTGTTGAAGACCTTAAGAGAAAAGACTAAAGCCCCTCCAAGAAGGAATCAGGAAGGAATTCTGCCTCCAGACTGCTTTTGGACACAAGACTGCACCACCAGCTCTTCCCTGGGTCTCCAGCCTGCCAGCCTGCCAGCCTGCCCTGCAGATTTCAGACTTGCCAGCCCTACAATTGTGTGAGCCACTTTCTTAAAATCAATCTTTCTCTCTCCCTCTTCCTTTCCCTCTCTCTCTCTCTCTCTCTCTCTCTCTCTCTCACACACACACACACACACACACACACACACACTTTGGTTCTGTCTCTCTAATATAGGGCTCTTCATCCTGGTGGACTTGGAGTGACTGACTTCTGCCACCTCTGTTCTTATGAATCCTGTAGTCTACCTTCCCAGTCTCAGCCTGAAAGCTTGCTTGATCTCTTAAATGTTCCCTTTGCTTGATCAAAGGCAGGTCTACTATGAAGTTGAAGCCTCAGGGCTTCTTAACTGGGTTTTCTCTGTCCTTTTACCTTATTGTGTATTCTGTTCCTTAAAAAAAGGGCCCCCTCAATTTTAAAAGCTTCATGCATCATAAAACCTGGCTCCACCCTTGGGTTCAATGACTTAATTTGGGCCCCTGCATTGGAGTCTGAACTCTGCATGTGCTGACCTTGCCAATGGCAGTACTGCCAGGCTCCTTCCCTACTCAATGCCTGACCATTCCTGGGGCCACAGTGAACTGCAAGTATGCATACGATGGGAAGTAAAACATAACTTTTTCCAGTCTCATCCCAGAAGAACTTCGTTCACTTTACTACACAAAATCACAGAAGTTATTATAATAGTAAGGCCTTAGTGGGGTGCTGCTTATTTAATAACTGGCTCTCCAGGGTGGGGGGAATGCATATACACACACACATTCATAAATTTATTATAAATTTGACTGCCATAAAGGATGTGTAGCACGCCATTTACAAAAAGATACTAAACTACAATATCCCTTATTGTAAGTTCCACTTGTCCAATTGCCTCTCACAGAGTGCTCCTGCTGACATGGGTGACATGCTTGTATCAGAAGCCAACCTACACAACCTGTATTGTAATAATGATTATAGTTCTGACACAAAGGTTGGCCGATGTGTCTCTATATTAATGAATTAGGTGCAAATGGAGGCAGGTGTCCTTTCAGTGGGCATTCCACTCAGGGCAACGCTGGCTGGGGGCTGGGGTTGGGGGCTGGGCCTCGGGGCTAAAGAGCTGAGTATCACCTGGGCCTGCCTTTGCATCACATGGAACTAAGCAGATGTAAAACAGCAATTATCATGCTAATAATATGAGATAATTAAATGCTGCCATTTCAGGCTGAATACTTTAAATGCTCTGCCAAATTCACTCCTACAAGTTACATAATCGTAACTGACTATTATGACTTTAATGTAGATTTCCTATGTGGACTGGACTTTAGTCACATGTACAAGATTAAAGTGTTTTTTTCCAAAATAGTAAGACAAAAATTGAATATTTTAGAGCCAAAGAACCTCTTTAATCCCTAAAATTTTTTAACACAGAAAAAACTATTATTTTTAAATCCTTGAAAGTTTAAATGTCCTGAGATAATTGAAATACAGATTCTGGTTTTGTTATTTAGATTTCCCAAGCCAGGAAGGATCTACAGTAGGGAAAAAAAAGACATATGTTTTATAAACGGCATGCTATTTAACAGTGCTGTAGTCAAAGACAGTTTACAATTTTAAATAAGGCTAACTGTAAAGGAAAGGAGAAACGAGTTCAGACAGAGGTTAACTTGGATATGGGTACCATGATTTTGTAGTTCTCAGAATAACAGATCAACATTAAACGACAGAATTGCAAAGAAGGCTGATTATGCAAAACTCCCAGAGCTCAGAACCCAGAACACGACTCTTCTCCCAGTATCTGGGAAGCACTGGCCTGGGTCCACATCTCCCTAATTCTTTAACTCCAGCCCAAGCCACTTTACACCCCCACTCTCTTCCTTTCAGTTAGTGATTCTTCACATTTACAACAAATCCTTTGTCTGCAAGGTTTGCATCTCACAGGTTGCTCTGCTTATTAAATCAATTACACAATACTCAGCAATAACCACAAAGATTTAAAAAATCAAACGAAACACAAACAAAACCACAAGCCAGTTGTGGGTGAGGAGGCAGGGGTTGAGGCTAGATGGCATGTCTCCAACATGCCAGCTAAAGGAAGGAGCTGGATGGCTCCAGAGGGCACTGCGGGCTGCTTCACTTCGTATTTCTCTGCAGAAAGGAAATGAGAACTGACATGCCCATCACTTAGGAAAAGCTGTCTGCACCTGCCTCCTGCACACTGCACACAGGCCCTGCTCCAAGGTAAATGCCAACAGGTACAATGTACGTGTGAGTGTGCTCATATTAATGCAATTCCTGTCCAGGTCACCTCTATGTGTAGTTAAAAATCTAAAATCTAAAATTAATTATTACTAAAGAGAAATCTCAAACACAGACAACAACTATTTCCCTTCCTGTGGCAAAAACTCTTAGCGTGTTTGTTTGGTGGTTCTGTTTGTCTTTTTTTTTTTAAAAGCAGAACCTAAACATGAGAAAAATATCTTCCTGTATATGGTGAAGACAAACCCACTTTAAAGAAAAGATCACCAGGAGAAAATATGCTAACTGTATATGGTATTCTTATTTATTTATTTTTATTAATTTTTTTAGGGAGAGAGAGAGAGAGACAAACATTGATGTGAGAGAGAAACATCGGTCCATTGCCTCCTGCACACGCCCCAGCCAGGGACTGAACCCACAACCGGGGTATATGCCCTGACCAGGAATCGAAACTGCCACCTTTTAGTGTAAAGGACAAGGCTCCTACCAACTGAGCCACACCGGCCAGAGCTCACATTTTTATATGTCCTCTCAACTCATCTCTAAAACTAATAACCCTCTTTTACTAATGTTATTCTCTTAAACACACAATATAAATCTTAAGTATCTGTTACCATTTTCGTTGTATAAACTGGGAAAACTGTGGAAGAATTATTTTATGGTAATATTCAAAACAGCTTTACATTACACAGTATTTATATGTTCCCAACTTATTTTTGTTGGATATTTTAAAATGTTCCAAGATGAATTTATTACTAGCAAGATAAGTGATATGACAAGTATTAAATACACTGCCTGCTTTTACTCTGAGGTGGAGATGGAGTAGGCAGGAAGTACAAAAGGCCCAATAAAATCATTACCACTGAGTGTATCCAGCATTTTCTGAGTACTACCCTTCCTTTGCGAAACTCCTGGATGGATTCCCATGACGTTATCTACAATGAAGCAATAATGACGTCCAATGTTTCTGTGTATTTTAACAACACAAAGAACTTATTTGTATGCATACCTCATAAGTAAGACACTTAACAGTTTATACTATTAACAGAATCAAATGTTCAATTCCAGAAGATAAATCCACCTAATTTACATTTAAATTGGCATTTGTCAAATTATTAGAGTAAAGCCAAGAAAAGTTACTCTTTGATAATACTATAACACAGGAATAAGTAGTCCACTTTATTTGATAAGGTTACAAAAACAATACTTATGATATTTTTAAAACATCTGAAACATATGATTGCCAACTTAAGAAAACTTATCTCTTTGATTTGCATAAATATGGCTGCAAAAGCTAACATTTTGCTAACAGTTCCACTGCTAACATGCCTGTGAACAGATCTATCATTTTCATCCTTAATAACAGCTAACACTGAATACATAATTGGTCGGTTACCTTCCTGAGTGCTTGCTACGTATCAAGGACCATGCTAAGTGCTTGGCGTACATTTTTCTCATTTAGTCCTCAGAACAATCTGCTGAGGTTGGAAACATTATCTTTCCTTTATAGATAAGGGGAGAGTGGCAGGGTAAGGTTAAGCCATCTGCCTGAGGTCACACAGGTCAAAAGTGATGGACCCCGTGCATGGTGACTTGAGAGCCTGGGGTCCCATTAACTATACTGTTAATACTTGTTTAGTTCGTTACTCTCTAGTAAATGTCATACAATGATGCTATGGGTTTACGGTCATGGTTTCCAAACTTACTTAAAAGGATTATGACACGGACTGCTCCTGGATTTGCTGGAGACTGAGCTCTTCAGCAGGGATGCCTTTCACCAGGCCACAATCTAGTTTCATCAGCTTTTGAGCAATTAGCCACCTTCAGCCTTAGACTCAAGCTCAGTTTCCAACCATATGTGATCCGTCTTAAACCCCAACAACACGACTTCTTGTCAGGTGGTATAGCACGGACAAAGCTCCTTAGGTCAGTGTTATAGGCCGAGCTGTGTCCCCTCAAAAATTAGTATGTTGAAATCCTACCCTCCAGTACCTCGGAATGTGGCTGTACTGAAGACAGGGCGTTTAAGAGGTGATTAGGGAAAAATAAGGACATATGGGCGGGTTTTAAAAATATGACTGGTGTCTTTATAAGAAAAAAAAAATTAAGAGATTAGGGTACAGACAACACACAGATGGAGGGGTGGCCACGTGAGGACACAGGGAGGAGACAGTCATCTGCAAGCCAAGGAGAGAAACCCCAGAAGAAACTAAACCTGCCGACACCTTGATCTTGAACTTCTAGCCTCCACGGATGTGAGAAAATAAATTCTGTTCCTGAAGCCACCGGGACCGTGGTCTTTTGTTATGGCAGCCCTAGCAAACTAAAACAAGAGGCGATTAGATCCATGATCAGTCCTTTCAGGAATGCCCTGTTCATGAGTTATATGCTTCTGACCAATAAAAATAGAAAAAGTAATTGATTACCATCGGAGCAATGTAGCAAAGTTTTTTAAACCAAAGCCAGGAAGATGGAGGGTAGGGGGTACCTGTGAACAAAGAGATGAAGACCTCCTGAGGAGAGAATGGGAAAAGAAATTTTTAACGGTAAAAGTATGAAAGAGCTTTGTAAAATAAACCGGTTTAGGTAACTCTCCAGGTCAAATATATCTCACAGGTCCCAGTTGGTGGAATAAACTCTGAACTCCTTAGCACTACAGGAAAGTCCCTCAACAACCCAACCCAATCCTGCACCATTCAATAACCACTGGCCTCGATCTCACACCTGCTACGGGCCACTCACCCATCCTTACCTGGCATTTTCTTCATTCTGAGATTTTGCTTATGCTATCTGATGCATTCATTCATTCAAAAGAAAGTTGTAGCAAGGTGCTGAAAATACAGAAGGTTGTAAAATGGACAAGATCCTTGTAGAACTCACAGTCTAGTGTCCTCAGCTTCCAGTTCCTAGTCCACAATGTGGCTCTGCCAAGTGAAATCTTACCTATCCTTCACATGCCAGTTACTTCCCGAAGATTCTCCAAACCCCCAATCAAAATGAATAGCTCTCTCTGTAGTGCTCCTATAGAACTCGGTTTATACTTCAGATCATACTGAAATGTTACATACACTAACACAGATACATACATACATATATACACACATATATATGTGTGTAGGTATATATAATGTTTGAATCTGTGGATGTATTTGTGTGTGTGTGCATGTGCACATGCTCAGGTGTTTACAGATACAGACACAGAGACAAAAATAGAGACAGAGACAGAGGTAGAAACAGCATTTGGGCTGTTTCCAGATCTTGGCTACTGTAAATAAGGCTCTATAAACATAGGGATGCATATATTCTTTTTGATTGGTATTTGGGGATTCTTAGGATATATTCTCAGAAGTGAAAAGAGAATCCACTGTATGGAAGAACATACTCATCAATGATACATCCAATAAGGGGTTAATTTCCAAAATATATAAAGAACTTATACAACTCAGCACCAGGAAGTCAAATAACCCAATTTAAAAATGGGCAAAGGACATGAATAGACACTTCATCAAAGAGGACATACAGATGGTCAATAGACATATGAAAAAATGCTCAAGGTGACTAATCATCAGTGATACAAATAAAAACTACAATGAGGTATCACTTCACACCTGTCAGAATGGCTACTATCAATAAATCAACAAACAAGTGCTGGCCAGACTGTGGAGAAAGGGGAACCCTTGTGCACTGCTGGTGGGAACGCAGACTGGTACAGCCACTGTGGAAAACAGTATGGAATTTTCTCAAAAACTTAAAAATGGAACTGCCTAACAAACTTTTTTTAGAATTTTTTTAGATATACAGAAAAATTAAAAAGATAGTACTAAGAGTTCTCATATAAACCCATACCCAGTTTCCCCTATTATTAACATCTTACATTAGGATAGTATATATTTTATAATTAATAGCCATTTTTAAAGTTCTTATCTGACAGTTGTAATATCCTGGCCTTCTTGGGTTTAGTTCTAATGACTGTTTTTTCTCTTGGTAGGTGTTTTTTTTCTTCTCTTTCCTTTTGTATATCTTGTAATTTTTTATTAAATGCACAACATGTATGTGAAAGAACAGCTGAGACTGAGGTAACAGTTACTTCTGGAATGGGCATATCTCTTCTGTTGTCAGGCTATTATTGTGAGTAGTTGAGTCAATTTGAAAGTTGTTGAGGGTGGGAAGGGGTGGAATGGGTCATTGGGGAGAAAAAGGGACATCTGTAATAATTTGAACAAAAATTTAAAAATTAAAGTTGTTGAGGTGGGTTTGTGTTTTGTGGTTCCTATGGTAACCTTCAGTGCAGCAAATACTACAAACAACTCTTGTGGTAGATTCCGTCTACCTTGTGTTTAATGTGAGGTCTGAGTGGCAAATGCGTGCGGGGATGTTGGGTTTTTTTGAATTTTTAAAATATTTATTGCTTTTCAAATTTTAGTTGACATACAATAGTATATTTGTTTCTGGTGTACAACATAGTGATGAGACACTTATACAACCTTACATCTTGATCACAATAAGTCTAGTAACCATCAGTCACTGTCTGAAGTTATTATGATAGTAACGCCATATTCCCTGTGCACTATATTCCTCTGACTTAGTTCTAACTGCAAGTTTGTCCCTCTTAAGGACAGAGGGTTTTCTCAGTGTTCCTGTCCCACACTTGTACAACAGAGGGTGCCTCTCTGTGCCTGGGTTCTTCCCCAGGTTCAGGCTTGTCACTCTTGCAGGTCTCATGGTGGGGTCACAATGTGTTTGCTTCCTCTCCTACTGCAATCTCTGTCACTGACAGACCTTGTGCATGTGAACTTCAGAGGTGAGGCTTTCTCAGCATTCCCACCTCGTCCAACCATGAATGACAGCCAATCTACCTCATATTACTGGTGGGTCTTGGCTTCAAGCCTGATCCTCCTCAGCTATGGCAGACCTCTATTTAATATGAGTTCAAATCTGAGCACAAGTGAATTTCCCACCCCTGCCTGGTGCAGATAGGATTTATCTCTGCTTAGTGCAAGGCTGGGAAATTATATTTTCTATACTTATCCCAACAACTGCCGATCTTTGCAGGGATCCAAGTGTTTGGTCAGGTTTCCTGCCCATCCCCTGCCTATATGACAGCTTTTGTGTTCTATGGCAGAAGTGCTGGGACACTGGTGGATTCTGTGCCTGTCTCCCAGGGGTACTGATCATCACCTGCATGTCTGCACCCCTGAGGAGTTCTCTGGTTTCCTGCCCCATTTCCAGTCTTTCCCATGAGCGTCTGGTGGAGGCCTATGGTAAAGAGTGGCAAGTAGATACAGATTTTCTTCATGTCTGGGGTTCCTGGGAATTTGAAATTATGCTAGCCTTTAAAGGTTCACAAAAATGTTAGTTTTCTTTATATCTGCTTTGATGGCTACTAACCCTCTAGCTTGGGCCTTGACACAAAACAAAGATGTGTCCCTTCTGTCCTTGTAATTTAGATCACCTGACTACCTTTAGACTCTCTGATGGAATGGAAAAAAAAGGTATGATGTTATAGCTTATCAACCTCTTTTCCTGTGGTTAAAGTGGGGGCAGTATTTTCTTGTGGCTTTCGACATCCTAAGTGAAATCAAAATCCTAGAGTTTAATATTATTTAAAACAAGTTCTTGATCCTATAGGACATTACAGTATAACCAAAGCGTCCTCATTATTTTGAAACTGCCCTTTTCTTAAAACAAAACTAAACCTCATATTCAGTATGTGAGTCTTTCACACTCATATAATCTGAAGGTGTCCTAGACATATTCCAACTCAAATACACATGATGTTCACAAATGTAACATGGACTCAGCATTACTGCAACTGTACAATATGTCAACTAAGTCTTCAGAAGAGGCTGACTCCCTTTCATATTTAAGGTCTAGAAGACAGCATATTTCTCTAGGCTGTCATTGCTACTCCCTGAATTTCAAGTATTTATTCTTAATTCTAATAGCAAAAAAGACCAAACACATGAATTTAAGCAAAGGGGATACTTATTACAAATGATTAAATAGATTTTTTAAGCAGGCAAATAAGACATATGCAAAAGAACTATCTTTAAAAGTAATTTCTGTTGGGAGACTGTGCTTATTACAATAGTGGAGTTACACACATGATCAAGATACTAATGAATCATTTCTCCATAGCAATGCACATTTCTAAGAAAACCAGCCTATCACTTGGTAATCACATTTTTGTTTTGTTTTGTTTTCCATTCAATCGTTTGGAATTTGGGACTAACGACAGGACTGCCCACTAGCTAACTTGTCTACCAAAATGACTCAACTGTTTCCAAATCCCAAACATACGCCATTATGGACATTCAAAAGCTGTGCTGGAGGCTATGGAAGCGTCTCAAATTAACTTCAAGAACTGCTCCAAGTAAGAGAAGATTCATCTGATTAAGTGCTTGGTTCTCATATTATTCTCCACCTTATCTAAAGGAAGGAAAGCCTTGGATCTTAAGAACTTATAAACTAAAACAGCAAGGTATGAATTCAGCAAAGACACCAATATGGCAAAAACGCCTGAAAAATTGAACCAAGGAGATGCAATAATTGTTTTTACAGTATGTAACACAGTAGCAAGCATACACATGGTTAATGATTGCTAATCACTTCATCAGTGGATGCTCAAGATTAACGGGACCTTTTGTCACCAAACTGGTGTGAGTTAACTTATATATGACTTACCAGTCTCCTTCTGTGGATCAGTATTTGTAATTAATACATGCTGAAAGAATAATGGAATTCTCCTGGTCTTAAATCAAATATAAAGTATGGATTCATTCTACCATAACATCTTTGAAATTTACTCTAGTATGCAATTAATTTTTAAAAACACACATTAAAAATCTCTAGGACTTACCTACTCTCTATCCCACAACTATTTTCCACCAACTGAAGGACAGACACCCTTAAGCAATGTGTGTAGGCAGAACTGCCTACTGATGAGGACCACGGACGAGCTCTGGGGTCGGGACACCTGGTTTCCAAACGAGATTTGCTAATGACGTGACTTTGGACAAGCTACTTCAGCTCTTTAAGCTTCATTTTCCTCATCTATTAAACAGAGATGGCAAAAATAACATCTCCCTCAGAGGGCTGTTATGAGGATTGAATGAAAGAATGTGCTAAAGCACTCAACAAATAATATAAATTATTACCACTGTTATTATTCTGCATATTTCAAAGCTGTTTTCTTACGTTATAGCTGAAGAGGCCTCAAGAGCAGGAAGCTTATCCTAACCTGTGCGAGTCTAACGAAAAATAAGTAAATCTAGGTGGGAATGAAAAATAGTATTTTAGCTTTCAAAACTCTATGGGAAGAATGAGAGAGGTGTTCCAAGCACGAAGAGACGTCCCCTCCAGCTGTGAAGAGGAAGGGCAAACATTCCTGAGGAATTAGTCTTCGGTTGAATTAAGATTAAGTCTAATTTTCACAATTAATGAAATCAAAGCACAATGAAAGGTTTTCAGAATACAGGTTGAGCTCACTGCTCCTGGAGCTCTCGCTTTCTCAATTTGCCTGCTTGCAAAACACCACCACCACTCTGCCCCTTTCCCCACAAATCACTTTTTAAATAAGTATTATTTAGCACGTGAATCTCAAGACAGCAATGTTGGGGGTGACAGAAACATCACACTTCCTGTCACAGAACAGGACTAATACGGCTCAGCAATTCAAGCACGTTACTGTCACAGCGTTTTAATAACAGTCATGAGATCAGAAGATTCAACCCACCACCATTTTCAAGGTAAGTATATCAATATAAGAGATTATATTAATACACTGGCCCAAGCTGCTATGCCAAGAAGTGGCAGTAAAATCTCTGATTTAAAATGACACAGCAATAAAACTCAAAGTTAAGGTCACCAACCTAACTCCAACTCTCCATCACCTCTCTGTAATGAAGTAGACCTCAGAAGAGTAATTACTTTGCATACCCTCTGGCTCAACTCTAATCTATAATGGATACAATATGCATATCCTGAATTTTTTCTACTGTATGAGCCTTAGCAAGCCAGACGCAGAGTGGGTTTGTGTGATCCCATATAGCAACTAATTGCATCCTTTCTTAGACACCTTTTAGATGGCAGAGGCTAGAGCACAGACCTTGGATGCAATTAACTTATCGAATTAATGATTTATTATTTCACATTTAGATAGGATGATTTTTCACCTTAACCAGATCCTGCGGGAAGCAAGTCCCCAAACTGCTTGGTGGTCTTTTTTTTAATGTAAAATATTTTCTCTTCATAAAGATTAACTATGGCTTTATTACTTCCTGGCTATGAAAATATTGCTGCTACTTAATGCAGTACCACTTTTGTCAATCAAGAGTCTCCCAGAGGAGCGCTTCATAAGGCAGCAGTGCTGGGCTCCTGCTGATACATGGTTCCTTTAAAGTGGCTACATCTTTACTGCGTGATAGATGGGGGCGCGGGGGGCTCCGGATGCCTCCACTTCTGCAAACTCAGCTGCATGCAGCACCTGCGGGGGTATGTTCTCCCGAAAGGTACCATTCCCGTACCCCATCTTTAATCCTTGCTTCAATGACCTTTAAAAACATTCTATTTGGCCTGTCGACACACGTTTAAATGTCAATCAAGGATTTGTTGTAAATATTTCAACCTAGTTTTTTGGTTTTATGTTTGTTACACACTGGGCTGCTGTTTCCATGCAAAGCCAAACATTCAAATTAAGATGAATGCCACGTCAATTCCTTTTCTAAGGGTTTTGAATTTACCGTGGCATCTGGCCCGCAGCCCCGTCGGTCTTTTCTGCTAACAGGCCTGGGAAGGGAGCGGACGAGCTGCTGGGGGGTGAGGCGGGCAGTGGGTGGAAGGGTGGGGGACGCTGTGCAAACAGTAAAATCAGCAGGGATCCGAGCGAACCCCTCACGCCCTTCGGGGGCTCTGCCCTCGGGTTCAAAACCAAAACGTCTGCATGAAGCAGAAAACTAAACCGTTACCCACAACCACGTGGCTGTTGCCTTTTGAGCACCCAGGGTCCAACCTCACGGGCCACACTGCCTCGTGCTTGTCCTGAGAGCGCGGCCTCCGAAAAGCCACCCACGGGAAGTCACCCGTGACACACAGGCGCGGGCAAAAGCAGGGAAAGGGCCAGCATCACTGCCGAGATGATAAAGCACAGGCAAGAATGCAAAATAAGAGCAATTATGTCAGGAAGAAGACAAGGAATACAAATTAAAAATGCAATAATTAATTAATAACACAACAATAAACTATTTCATGTACTGACAACTGTAAACGTACGTTTGCCAACTCCTACGTATATATACTATCATGGCTACAGCTGCAGAAGTGGTTAGCAAACAGAAGGTAAATATCTAACATTATTCATGAAAGAAAGGACATGGAATGTAAAAGAATGCCACGATGATCTAGATTACAAAATTCCTTGTCTCTCTTCAAAAGACATCATTTCATTATTGACTTTACCTCAGCTATGAAAGGATGGTTTACTATTAGAAAATCTCTTAATGTAACAAGTAACAACATTGGGCCCAAAAAGAAAAAGACTCACAATTATTTTTAGTCGCTAAAAGGACACTTAAACTTAGTAGGCTCAAATACCCATTCCCAATAAAAATGCCTAATAAATTAAGAAAGCAAGATGCTTTTTAACATCATGAATATCTTAAGCTAGCAGCCAATAGCAGACTCACAACAAACTACCTGCAGCTTTTCCATTAAAATTTGGAATAAGACAGGACTACATAATGATCATTGTTATTTAACACCACTATATAAAATTCCAGCCAAAGCAATAAGACTAGAACATGGAAATAAAAGCTACAATTCCTGTAAAGTAGGTGATAAAATTATGTTGTGCCTATGATTCTGTATATCATTAGAACTTTATCTTCTATCATGTTTCAAAATAAATTTCAAATGGATTAGAAAGTTAAATGTAAAAATAAAACAAAAAAAATAATAGGAGATATGAATAAATATTAAAAGATTAAATAACTAATAAATATTAAAAGATTAAATAAAGAATAAATATTAAATAAAGAAATATTAAAAGATTAAATAACTAAAAAATTTAAAAGATTAAATAACTTGTTCAAGTAAATGGTAAAAAAGGAACTCAAACTCAGTTCTATCTGAGACTGTACTCTCTATATTCCTTCAGTTTGGAAGAAATAACTAAAATTACTGATAAGATGGAATATGTAAGAGTTTTTAAATTTTGGACATCCCCCTGCCCCCCCAAATCCCATAAAACTCTAAGGTAAACCACATTCCCGGAAAAAAACCTCTGTACAATAAAGATTATTTTCCTTCACATATAAAGAACTCTTGCTAAGCAACTGAAAGAAGTCTGGTTCCAATAGAAAAAAACAGGCAAGCACCACGAACACACAATACAAAAAGCCACAAATGTGAATTATCTCAACTGGTATACTCAAAGAAAACTAATTCAAACAGTGAGGAAATACTATTTCTCAAACACAACATTTTCAAATATAAAGTATAGTAATCAATAACAACATGGATAAGGTTCTGACCCAATAAAATGATTAAGCTAATTATGATGCTAAACTAAGAATATGGGGTGGGAGCAGGGTGGAGGGGGTCGATGGGGGAATAAAGGGGGACATCCGTAATACTTTCAATAATAAAGATAAATTAAAAAAAGAAGTTTATCCAGTAGCCTGTGGGAGACCCAACTAGAACTGCCATCTATCCAATCCTGGGCTTTCTCTTTTGTGACTGTCAAGGGACTCATGTGCTGATAATAAAGCTGGTTATATTAATTTCTGAAACCACAAAAAAATAATATGTCCTGTATAAAAATCATTTTTAAATGGTATCTGCTGACATAGGTAGGAATAGTTTTCCCTTATCCACATCTGGTGTAATACAGTGTAATACCAGATCTGTGTAAATGTACAGGATAGATATTCTTATACATAAGTGATTTTACAAAAACATAGTGTAATGTTAGAAATTGTAATTCTGACCTGTTAAATTCCTAATTGACCTGCTTCATTGTTCTCTAAATTTTCCCAATTCAGTGTGTTCACTTTTCAATCAGAAATATGTTCAAATTTTTATAACAAACAACTTTTTATTCACTCAATAAGAACACCTTAAATCTATAAAGTTCTTTTAGAATTTACAAAGCAACTCCATAAACATCATTCCATTTAATTCATACTACATCACTGTGACATAGATACTGGCACCATTTTACGGAAGAAATAACCTCTCTCACACTAACATGATCACATTATGTAAGTCTTCCAAAGACAGGACAAAGGGAAGGGTTCACCCCAGTTGCGGGTCATAAACGGGTCCTCAAAACCAAAATAAAACTTTAAATCATGAGCATGGCTGACAGACAACCCTAAACAATGTCAGTAATCAAATACTCCTCCCTGAAAACTCTCTCTTGCTGGCTAAACCCTAGTTGCCACAGCTACAGTCCAGTTTTGATGGTATGTGTATTTGCGTCAAACTAGCATCTTTTTATTACCTGTCCTTTAATAAGCATTAAGTTCTACATGGGAATTAATTCAGAGAACTCCCAGTTATACAGTTGGAATCAACCCACAGACTTAGTGACAACAGTCCTTTCCTGGAACAAGTTTGTAAAAGTGGCCATGTCTCCGCCATAGTACTACATATTCCTAAGTTTAACAACAGATGTGAAATAAACGATAATAGCACCATGATTTGACAAAACAAAGACACAAAATTCAAGTTATTATTCTTATGTGACCACTTGGTTGGAGTTTTTATTTGTGTTGAAAATCTGAGACAGTAAAACAGTACAAAGTGAAAGGTGTAACCCTTTAGTTTGATTAAGTTCAAATTCTATTTCATAGATGAAATATTTTAATTGATTTTTAGAGAGAAAGGAGAGAGAGAGAGAAATATCAACGTGAGAGCAATACATTGATCAGTTGCCTCCTGTACATCCCCTAGTTGGGATAAAGCCCGCAACCCGGCAGGTGCCCTGACTGGGAATCGAACCCGCAACTTTCGGTGCATGGAACAACGCCCAACCGAGCCACATCAGCCAGGCCCATAGAGGAAATATTTTTACTAATTTTAAATACTTTAAAATTGAAATGTATTCTTTATTTTAATTGTTAATTGCTTTAAAACTAAAGAAAATAATTACTGTGTATTATTCTTTATTATTACCTAAGATAATTTTGTCAAGTAGAGGTGGGGGTGTTAAAAAATGATATACTCTGGGTGCCAGATACAGCAGATACACTTCTAGTCTTATTATAAAATTATGGTATGCTTTAGGGAAAACACCTTATAACTTGGAAAATCTGTTCATTATGATTTTGATAAACGAATATATATATCAATTTTTTTCCTTATCTTTCTGACATGTTTCAAATGAAATAGTTCTTATTTTTTATATTTATAATTTGATGGAAACATAATAGTAAGGTTTTTAGAGCAAATTAGACCATTTATTTCAATTAGAAGCAGTAATGAAAACTCTTTAAACTATTAGATGTCACTTAGTCTCTACATAAGAGAGATTGTATGCTTAATGCCGCTTGGCACGATCCACAGTTATTTGCCCTTAATTGTTTTCATATTGATTGAAAACAAGGATTCCCTTCCTCCTCCTCCTAGGACTCCCCAAGTCCAAATCAGTGGTTGATCTGAAGTAGCATTTTTCCCATCAAGCTTTAAAAACAAAAGCTGTTAAAAGCCTTTCAACTAAGTGCTAGTGGTAGTAATGATAAGCCTTAGTTATAACCAAGGACTCGATGGCGTCTCTAGCTCTACACAGGCCATGACCTTGAGAAGCTATGACTATCATGGATCCTGGAGTACCTTCCCTCACCACAGGCCATTTTCTTCCAGATACCTTAGGATACCCCTTATTTATTTCAAGGACCAGCCCTGGCTGAGTCCCTGTTGTCTGAGTCACCTTACTTATTAATCGAAGAACTTTTATGCATATATGTAGAACCCATGGACACAGACAATAGTGTGGGGAAGGACTGGGGGGTGGGGCAGGTGAGGGGCAGAGGGGATCAATGGGGGGAAAGAAGGGGGACATCTGTAATACTTTCAACAATAAAGAGAGAGAAAGAGAGAGGGAGGGAGGGAGGGGAAAAGAAAGAAAAGAAAATTCATTTCAGAACGTATTTCTGGTCAAGCAGAATCTTACATTATCTAAAAAAATGCATTTTTATCAAAACTTATTTCTTATTTTTCATGGTATACTTTAGACAACTACCTAAGAGCTGACAAGGTTCATGAGGGCATCCTTAATACTGCTATTTCTGTTTTTAGCTTTTTTTTTTTTCACTTAAAAGTGAGGAAGCAAGAATGAGTACAACTATGACTTCATTAAGACCTGGAATGGCAGTGTAGGGAACAGAGCTTTCAGAGAGCAGGACAAGCCAATGAAAAGCCATAAGAACACCATGAGACTCCTCAAACCCAGATTAACCCACCAAGCGCTGCAGCTTACTACTATCTGGGCACAATTTATCTAATTCATTTCCTTGGGGACACAGTCACCTTTACACTAATTATCTCTTCAGAGAGTCCATGACTAGTGCCTTGTTCTTTGCAAATACACAGGGAATTGTCATTTGTGTTTTTGAAAAGCCTGTAGAGGAATTTCCGTATCTGCAACATGGATACACACTAAGACCATATAAATATATTTTGTTGTTTTTGTTGTTGATCTTCACCTGAGGATATTTTTTCTACTGATTTTTAGAGAGAGAGGAAGGAAAGGGGGGGGAGAGAGAGAGAGAGAGAAACATTGATGTGAGAAAAAAACATCAACCAGTTGCCTCCGGTAGTGCCCCAACATGCTCCAATTTCTCTTATCCTTAAAAACACACACAACAAATCCACAAAACTCCTCCCTCAACCCAAAGTCTCCCTTCTTCCTCTAGCTGAAGCCTCAGTTCAATCTTCTCAGTCCAATTTTGTTAACAAGGTGTCTGGTGCACACAGGAAATGGAATATTATTTCAGTGCTAAAAAGAAATGAGCTATTCGACTGTAACGGAAAAAAAATTAAAATAAAAAAAGAAATGAGCGATCAAGCCATGGGAAGACATGGAAGAAACTGAAATGCATATTACTAAGTAAAAGAAGCCAATGTGAGAAGGCTGCATACTGTATGATTCCAACTATGACATTCTGGAGAAGGTAAAACTAGGGAGAGAGTAAAAAAATCATGGGGGGGGAAGGGATGAATGGGCAGAACACAGGATTTTTAGGGCCATGAAAATACTCTGTGTGATACCATAATGGTAGATACAAGTCATTATACATTTTCCAAACCCACAGAATGCACAACCCCAGGAGTGGCCCTAATGTAAACTCTGGACTTTATAGATGATTATAATCAGTCAATGTTGGTTTGATGGGGGACTGAAGAAGTCAAAAATTTTGAGCTTTAGTTATATAATTAACAGGCATGCTAATTAACGCATGTAGAAAGCTATTGTCCCAGGGAGTGGAATGTTTGACTGGATCTGCCCTGACTTCAGGAGTCCCGCAAGCAGTTCGACCTTTGTGCCCCAGGAGGACTGCAAGCGGCCAAGATGCTTTCTGAGCCCCTGCTCCAGGCAGAGAACGTCCGCAGCCCAGGACGCAGACGGAGAATCACCGTCGGCAGGTGACGGGAGGCTCCGAACCCTGGGCTGCGGCTTTTATCAGATTAACCTCTTCCCCTGAATTCCAAACCCCTTACCAATTTTCCCTGAATTCCAAACCCTTCACCTACACTTTCCTTCTCCTTATAAAAAGGGCCGGCTGAGATGAGATGGAAGACGGGCCTTTTATGCTGCCCAGCCCGCCGTCCTCAGATCGCCGGCCCTCTGGACACGGCCGTAAAGGCTGAGCCCGTCTCACCGACCGGGTCTGGCGGGACCCGCAGCACCAGCCCGACTTCACCACTTTCGGGCTGATCCACTGTTATAAACGCGCCGCTCTGATGGGGGCGCTGGTAGTGGGGAGACTCTGCACGTGTAGGGGCAGAGGGTTCTCTCAATTTGCTGTGAACTAAACCTGCCCTAAAAAAAGTAAGTCTTACACGTACCAAAAAATGGTTCCCCGTGTTCCCTGTTCCTATGTCCTCTCCTTGTCCCCATCTCCTAACCTGCTGTCTCAGAGGTCCCCAATAGCACGGCTGCTCTTCCTATGGGAAAACGTTAGCTCTTGTCCTACGTGAGCAGTATGTCCCCCCGACCAGCCCCCCCTTGCAGGCTCACTGTTTGCACGCCTCCCAGAGCACCACTGGCTACCTACCTCCCCCCTACCTTTCCCTTCACCCCTCACCCCCTCGCCTCCCTTTGTTCTTCTTCCCCTGCTGTCTCCTAAATCCTGGTGGTCCCCAGCGTCCTGTCCTGGTCCCCTCTCTTCTCCATCAACAGCTCACTCATAGTCATGGCTACAGCACCGGTGACTCGCATATCTGCATCTCCTGCCCCAGAATCTCCTCTGCCCCACTGCCAAACTCCCAACCGCCCACTAGACAACTATGTTCCTCTACCCCACAGGCACACAGTATATGTTTAAACCTGAAGGGAACATCTTTCTCCCCAAAAGTGCTCTTCTTGTGGTCCCCTACCTCAGGAAATGGCATGAAACCCTAAACCAGAAATCTGCATGTCATCCCCACCTCTCTCCCCTCTGGCCTCTGTCATCTAAGCAATCATCAAGCTCTGTCCATTCTGCCACTCGGTTACCTCCATTGTCCCACTGTCACTCCACAAGCCAGGCCACCTACAAATCTCTCCTGACACTGCAGTGACTTCCTAATTGTTTACCCTGCCTCTGGCCAGGATCCCTTAATAGCTCCCCTCCTGAGACACACTCCAAACTCCTAAGAGGACGTCAAGGCCATCCGGGACCAGCCACTGTATGTCTCTCCATCTCTTGCCACCTCCTGGAAGCACTCTGTGCTCCAACCAGGCTAAATTTCTTTACACTCCTGTTGCATGCTGAATTCTTTCCCTTTCTGGCCTTTGCACATGCTGGCCTCTTTGCCTAGAACAGCCGTCTCCTAGGACCCTCCTCTTCTTCAGGCTAAACACCCCCAACCTTCAGACCTCAGATGAAATACCAGCCCTGGAAAGCCTGTCTTGACCCCAACTTCCTGCAAACTAGGTTGGATGCACCTGTCAGGGCAGCATGTGCTCCCCATCAAAGTAATCCTCACACCTGGTCATTATTATTCATTCACTTTATGTCTTCCCTGTAAGAACCCGAGTTCCTTGAGGGCACGGCTTCTGTGTCCTGCCAACCACAGTAACGTGGAGCCTAGTAGGAGGCTTTGGCAGAGAGGAGCTTGGTAAAGTAATGCAATGATATATGGACAGTTTACCTAACCCTTACCCTGTGAAAATACTTTATCCCCGTTTCACTCAGGTAGAAATCACAGCACTCAGAGAAGCTAAACACAAGGCAGGAGAGGGGCTGGAGTCCAGGTGCTCTTTCCAAGCTTCTGGTTTTCCAAAGCTACAGACTTCCTTTGTAAAACAAAGAGAAACTTACTTTTTACTTACATTTTGACTCACCCCAGAGAGGGAGTGGCAACTGATGATAAGATGTAATGAACACACCACTGTAGCACAGCACCCAGGAATGTTAAATGTTAGTGCAGCAAATCCTACATCCTACAGTCCTCCCAGGCGATTCTTGGGAAAAATCTCTCAACTGTCTTCCCTCTGCAAGATTCATTATCCCTGCCTTGATCACCCTTTGTATAATCTATTTTCAAGCCCTCTAATATTCTCATAAAAGCACAAAAAAATCACAGGGATCAACGATGCAAATTCCCATAAAGGAAGTCATGGAAAGGTGCACTGGCTCTAAACAAACAGAATTCGAAACGTGCATAATGAACGCTACACGTTAGGATCACGACAAAACCAAGGAATCTGGAGAAGTTACAACATCGCATTTTAAAGAAAAGGTCCTAGCGCTGTTTGCGAAGAAATACGCCGCATCAGAAAACAAATTATGAAAGAATTTAAAATGCAAAACTTAAGAGACAACGCACATATAAGCAAATTCCGAATCACCAATATCATCTGGACTATACACGTGTATGCTCAGTTTGGGTAATATTAATAAATTTTAGTTCAATTTCAGTGCTTGTTTTTCTTGTAACAAATATGTAAACATGCAGTAACAATTTTTTTTTTTACAATAAAATTTGTCAGCTCCATTTTTTGGTCCCTATTAATTATGTACAGAAAGTGAATGGGGGTCTCTCTTTATTTTCAAACATTACTGTTATGGGATTTATATAGAAGTTGACTGAACCAATTATTTACATAGAAAGTAAATGGTATCACAGCGCAAGGTGAAATTTTCCTCTATAAATTGCTCTCACTCACTCAAATGCACGGCCACATCACGCATTGATCTGGGCAGGAGTCCACAGCCCAAAGCCTATGCCCAGACATTTCATGTTCCTTGGAATCACTCTTCTTCCACTGAGGAATTCTTTTCAGTTTCTAAGTTTGATATCTAGACTTGCCTTTTTAGGTATGAGGACCCAAATGTGCTACTTCTGCCCTGTCCCCCTCCTCTGCCTTCCGGGTCCCATCACACAGCTCTTCACCTAAACAATAAGCCAGCTCTGATGACACCCCTTGTTTTCTGCCTCCCCTTCTGGCCAGGACTTGCACTTACCATGTGCCAGGTACCACATTCTCTCAACCTAAGCCCACCCCACTTCCTGGGACATAAGTCACCAAAGTCTGACCTTGAACTCCTTTGCCCTGCTGACTCCAGAAGCCAGCTGCTGTTACACGGATGGTCGAGTCCCTCTATCCACAGTTAGACATGCTGTAACTCTACCAGTCTGGGAAAATTATGCTCCATCTCCATTCCCGTTTTGGACACACGTCAGTAACACAGTAAGAGTGGGCAACCGCAACATGTGATTAATTTGAGGCAAACCATCCTCCGAACCTGTCCTCTTTATGTAGTTTTTATAAAACAAATTCATACACAAGCAGGTTATCTAAACTGCCTATCCAGGTCTTGCAAAATAACATATGTATAATATTAAACTCTTTATTCGAGCCCACCCTAGATACCATTATCTACTTTTTACAAAGTTTTCACTTGAACTTCCTTAAATCCAGACATTATGACCTTAACTCAATACTATGAAGCAACGTGTGTGTCCAAGACAAGCACACATCTGGATTATTGGCATCTCCCTGATAGGGAGCTGTTTAAAATGCCCCTCCAGCTGCCACATCCTCACTATCACGCCCCTGGGGGCTTCTCTACGGCCTGATTTTCCAGCTGAGGTGCCCTGGTCCTGGGTAACACCAGGCCAGCTAGGGGATCACCTGTGCTGTCTCCTGCCCCCCTTTCAAGTCAGGACCCTCTGCCTAAAGAGGGCTGGAGGAACCCACACGGAACGGATTCCACTGGAGGCAGAACTCTTGTGGGAAACAAGCCCTTCTGTTACTTAACTGTTCAATGCCCAAGCCCCCCGCTCAGCCTTCCTCGCGGAGCAGCTGCCAATACTGCTGGCTCCTTCCCTGAGGCTCCCTGCCCAGGGAATCCCTCAGTGGGTCCTGAAAATCTCGCGTCCTTGTGCCCTGTTCTCCTCTGGCAAACGCAAGGCCCCTCGGACTTTCTACAAGCCGCGGCTGTGCCTACTTCACCTCTTCAGGCCCGATACTAAACCAGACTGGTGACTCAGCTCGGCCCTTGGCCGCGCTCTCTCAGGGGCCCCATTCCGGCCAGTCGTCAGCATCTATTACCTCCCTGTGCTTAGGCTGAAGAAATGTACCCCAAGTGGACTGACATGTGTCCTGTTAACTTTTCCACATGGGTGTCCAGGTCACTGGTTCACTTTTCAAATGTGCAGCAGTGCTGGGGTCTGGCTTTAAGGGGCTGAGAGCAACAGAGCGTCATTTCACACTCTCTGCCAGTTTGCCTTGGGAGTTTCTCAAAGACAGAAGGAAAAGTAGGAGGAAGGGGAAGGTTGGAAATAACGCAGATTCTATACGCACGCTTCTGGTACCCCTCAGACCCAAACCCTACGGCAGAGGGCATCAGGAACTGCCCTTTGCTTCTGGAGAGGCACCGTGAGGCCAGCTCCTGACAGGTGAGCACCGGACACCACACAGAGACTTGGTCCTAGTTTAGAATTAACATCTGGGTCCAAGAACTTGTCTTACCAACCGCTAGTGACAGCAGGAAGGAAGGAATCAAGTGCGAATTCAGAAAGAGCGTAGAAGAAAATCCCAAATGCCCAAAGCATTCTGGCCTTCCCCAGTCACCCGGAATGGGCTGCCAAGCCTGGGCTGAAGCGGCCGGGCAGGGTCCCCTCCCGCCGCGCGCCCAGCGCCCCCGGGCCGCGCCTCCTTACCTTGCGGGAGTACGGGGGCTTGCTCAGGTGGATGCTGTCGCGGGCCAGCTTATCCCTGATCATGATCTTCAGCTTCAGCTTGGGGTAGCTCACCAGCTCCCTGCCGCGCGGGGCGGCCGCCTGGCTGCGGGGGTCCCCGCGGGCGCCCTGCGCCGGGCCGCGGCACGGCTCCCCACGGCGGCCGGCGGGCGCGGGCGGCCCGGGCGGCGCGGGCTGCGGCTGCGGCTCCAGCGTGAAGTAGAGCCCGGCGGCGGCGGCGTCCTGCTCCCGCAGCCGGCGCACGGCCTCCAGGATGCGGCGGCGGTGCGCGGGCGCCAGCACCCCGATGGCGTCCAGGTCCGGGTCCCCGATCTGCTTGCACACCTCCAGGTCATCGTAGCCGTTATCCACGAAGGACTCCGCGTACTGGGGGAGCTGCAGCGCTTTCAGCCACTCGTAAACTATGTTGGTGCACATGGTGGGCCTGGCACCCCGCCGGCAAACACCGTCCCAGCGCCCGCGCGGCACGGGCGGCACCAGTTCTTGGAACTTTTAATCCTCCCCTCCACGGGAAAAGAGAAATGGCAGTAAAGTTTTCCTTTTAAAAGAAAGACCTGCGCCAGAGACGGAAAGCCATCAGAAGAATCCTGAGGACGGAGAAGCGTAAAGCGGCAAAGTGAATTCCCCAAGCTGCCTGAAGCTCGCAGCGCCGGCGGTTGGGCGAGCCGCTCCGCTCCGCGCCGCCCCTGGAAGCGCCGCCGCCGCGGGGAGGGGCGCGCGCCGGACGCGGGAGTGGGCGGAGGCGGGCGGGGCGCGGCGCACTCCTCGGCCCCGCGCGGGGTCAGCGGCGCGCGGGGCCGCCCCGGGGTTTTCCCGGCCCCGGCGTTCCCCGGGCTGCGCGGCGCATCTCCGTTTCTGGCCGCCGCCGTTGGCGTCTGAACGCACGGCCCACGCTGGGGAGGAGGCTCCTGCGCGCAGACCCCGGCCGCCCGGGCGCGCCTAGTCTCCGCGAGGGCGTGTCGCCGTCGTCCTCCTGGTGGGGAGGGGGTGTCTTCTAAACTGCCGGGTTCCAGCGGCCGCTTGGATTGCTTTTCGTGTTTCTTTTTAATCCTATTTCTCCAGCCCGTGGAAATCTCTGCGCGCGCTTCTTCCCGAGCCCCGCCGACTCCAGCCTGCGCGCCCGCGGGCTGCCCAAGGGCGCGCCCTGTCCGCCCCACCTGGCCGGGCGAGGCGGTGAGGTCAAGTTCCCGTCTCCTTTCCCAGTCCGTGTTGGGTCCCCCTTCCTAGGAGCCCGCGCGCAGGCTGGAGCCCGGAGGTCTGGCTGCTTCCGTGGACGGCCACTCAGTGCCCAGAGCGGCGGCTCTTTGGCCCCGCGGGTGGGAGCGACGCGGGAACAGCCTGCGTCCAGCCGGCGCTGCGTGCGGCCCCTCCGCGCTGCAGCCGGGCACGCTGGGCGGCGGGAGTGGCAGGTGCTTCTGCCTGGCTCTCCTCTCCTAGGCCCCTGGGTCTGCAAAAGTTTGGGATGCGTTGGACTGTCCCCTCTGTTGACATTCCGCACGGCCCCCCCACCATACTTTCTGCCAGGTCCTCTTACCCTAGTCTCCGCTGTGTCTCATCTCCAGCCCCCCCCCCCCACACACACACCCCTTGCCTTCTGCCCGGGCGCCCTGGGTGGCTCTGCCCCCAGGGACACTTCCAGGCGTTCAGTCCTGGAACCCAGGGCGCGGATTTCTCTCCCTCTGCCCCTGGGGCGCGTGGATTTGGACACCCTACCACCCAGCTCGCGTTACAGGGGCCTCTTGGACATCTCCGCCCACAGCACTTTCTCTCCAGAGAATAATAAAATCATGGTGTCCAATGGCTGAGCAAGCGCCTGGGGGTGGGGACAGGAGCTGCAGGTGGAACAGACCCAGTACCCCGCCTAAATTTCCCTAAACATCTGACCTCTTCTTGGGCAAAGAGAATTTTGATCGAGGTACTGGATTGGGCAGGTTCACTAGCTCCTCCCGTTACGCAGAAGGCCGTTCAACTTCGCACCCGACCTCTCCCAGGACCCCGACTGGACTTCTCCGGCAGGAGTCCGCGCGGCCGTGCCCGCCGCCAGCTGGCCCCCGCCTTGGAGGTGGAAAAATGATTTCAGAGTCTTTTCCAGACCTGAGCATTTGGCCCCTGGTGGGGGAGGACCCTCTTCCCCTAAATCAGAAGAGCTTAACCCCTTTTAGGGCACAGCCCCCCCCCCCCCCCCCAAAGATCAGATAGCAGCTTTGGTCCTTTTGCCCAGGACACCACCAGATATAGACGCACCAAGAATATTCCCTGCAGTTCCGGTGGCCTGCAGTGGGCGGGGGGGTTGGTGGGGGGGGAGACACTGCCTGGGTTCCCATGCCCAGAGACTCTGGGATCCCAAATTAAGAACAGCTGGCAGAAGGAACCCGGTCAGGGGGAGGGGGGACCAGGGCAAAAAGCTGTGGGGCTCCCATAGTCCCCCCTCTCTTCCCTCCCCCAGTCACCCAGGCCACCCCTTGGGGAACTCGAGGTAGGGTCGCCAGCCCCCCGTAGGTTGTCTCTCCTGATGCTAGGAGGCTGGAAGCATGCGTCTCCTCCCCACTAGCTCCCGGCCTCTCCCTGCCCAAAGCAGACTCACAGTGCCCCCTAGCGATTGTGCGGGCGAATTTTAAAAGGCTTTGTCCAAGTACCCCAAACTCTTTACTCAGCCCAAGGAAATGAGCTTCAAGGCATTACATTAGTTCCCCCCAACTTTCTTTTTCTTTAGTGTTTTTCAGTTGAAGTTACTGGGGTGACACTGTTTTGCAAAACCATACAGATTTCAAGTATACAACTGAACAAAACATCATCTGCCTACTACATTGTGTGCCCATCTCAAGCAAAGTCTTCTCTTCCCCATTTTATTTTCCCCCAACTTAGCCCACCGCCACCTGCTCCCCAACCCCTTTCCCTCAAGCTGTCATCACACTGTTGTCTGTGACTATGTGTTTCACCTTCTTTTATCTGGCACCCAAACCTCTCACAGCTGTCAGTCTGTTCCATGTATCCATGCCTCAGTTCCTATTTTGTTCCTCAATTTATTTTGTTCCTTAGATTCCACATATTATAGGACTACATCAAACTGAAAAGCTTTTGCACAGCAAAAGAAACCATCAACAAAGCGAAAAGTGAACCCACTGCGTGGGAGAACACATTTGCCAATGATCCATCTGATAAGAGGTTAATTTCCAAAATGTACACCACTCAACACCAAGAGGACAAACTACCCAATTTGAAAATGGGCAAATAGGCATTCTCCAAAGAGGAGATGCAGATGGCCAGCATGTAACAGTGGAAATCGTAACTCGCCCCACTGTTCTTTTGACATTGTTTCTGTAAATGCTGACTCTGACTAATGCGTAGCTTGTAGATGAGCAGCGTGTTTGTATAAGAATCCTAGGAACTAACTTCAGGAGACACAGACTCTGACCTCACACCTCAGGCTGGCCATCAACACCCCCCCCCGGCTTTAAAATATGAATGTTTACATCACATTTACCTTTATACCCCAGCACTCTTTCATAAGGACCTTTCATTTTTAGGGGGAAAATACTCTAGCAGCTTGAATTATACTGTGAAAAACAGAAGTTATAGCAGATATTTTATTGGAACTTACTATATGTTACGCATCTATACATCTCTCTCCACACACACACATGCACGTGCACACGCAAGCGTACACACACATGGCATGTAGTAGTAGTATCCAGGATCTTACAGAATAAGAAATTGAGGCACCAAAACACTAATTTGCCCCAAGGTGTTACTGTTCATGGTGGCGTGAGGGTAAGAGCTCTGGAGGAATAAATGCAGGGCCTTTCTTGCAGCTACTAACCTCCCCAGTCTCCAGTGTGTGCTGGGGGCATGCCAGAGACACTGGGCTGGTTGTAAGGAGGGACTCCTTTTTCCTTAGATAGGAAACTTAACGCTCCAGGTTTTGCTATTGTGTTGTTTTTCTTTCCCAAGTTGTACAAAAAGTCAACAGTGTTGCTTCACAGTCCTTAGCTTGCTTACATATAGGCTTTTCCCTTTTGGGAGCTGAGACGGTCACCTTGTCTCATTAATCCTCAGCGAAGGCAGCAAGTATTTTTATTTCCATTTTATAATTAGGGGGAACTGGTTTGGAGGAAGATGAATGACTTGCCCAAGGTCATACAGTAAATCAAGACAGAGAGGAGAACTACCCTGCCATGTCCAAGCATGTCCCCAACAGGCAGCACTGATTCTTCTTTATTTATGTGCAAAGTCACCATCCCATTAGGAAATAAAGCATCCTGGTGCTCTCTTTGGGAGCCTTTCATAAATTCATCAGTTGTTAATCAGTCATAAATAAAACTTAGTCACTGCCACATCCAGAGAAAACCTGCTATTTATTGGGAGACTTCATTAGTGTGAAATCCCAAAAAACACCCTTTTCCAGGTAGCCCTCTACTTCTCCGTTTCCTGCCCTTGTTCAAACCCTCAGGCGTCTATCTTTCTACTGCTTGCCTTTGCATATTGAATCTTTTAATAGATTTAGTTCTAGGGGCTACTACATGTGATCATTTGAGAAGGGAGACGTCTTATGGCCTAAATGTGTCTCTATCCATGGCTAAAGTCCAAAGTAAAACTGGCAAGGACACTCTGCTAATTTTAAGATTTAGAACTAGAGTTTTAGAGCTAGACGGCCATTCAAGATCATCTCAAGCATCTGCCTTACATGGAGGAAGTCAAGGCTCAGGGATGTCTAGCTATTTACCTAAGGTCACACAGCTAGTTCATGACAGAACTAGGACAAGAACCCAGGCCTGTTTCCTCCTATGTTCACAATGCACTGCATTGCCTCATTTTTGCTGTAAGTGCCGGTGACTGTCCAAATCATTCATTTCCTCATCAAATGTTTATTAAGTAGGCACTTCAGTGCCAGGCACTGAAGCAAAAAGAGTTCTTCATTAATTGGAACCAGAGAAATCTCAGCATGTTAAATATGCAGAGAACAAACTGATTGCTTTATATGTTAGTTCATGAATTAGGAAGACTACAAAGGTGATATTTTTTTCTATCTTTATCCAAATTCTGTGAACCATAACTTTAGGCAAAATTTATAATTAGACTACCGTTACATCCTGACAACGTACACTTTAACAATCAAGTTGCTATTATACACTAGGCACAGCCTTAAAACACAAATTAATTTACTCAACACACATTGTCAAGTACCTATACTATTCCAAGTATTTCTAAGTGGTATTGCTTTATTAGAGTTGTTTCTTTTTATAAAAATTTTTAAAACATTTATCCTGCTAATTATTATTTAATATGTTTGGGGCCAGATTTTTTTTTTTCTCGAGAGGCCTTCTTGCCTAATGAAAATTAGTGGGAAAGTGGGTTGCGGGGAAAGGTCTCTTTCAGGCACCATATCAAAACTATTTTGTAATGGTAATAACTCTGACAAAATGCCTATTGATACTTCCAGTGTGATACATTAATGATAATTATATTCAGGCTTTAAATTCTAAATATTAAAAAAACAAACAGCTTTTCTACTGCGCTCAGACTCTGTAACTTGATTTAAGGATATAGAGTGAAAAATCATTTGTTTTAAAATTTTCTTGGTGCCACTTAAGGTTTCTCACCATTTTATTTCAAGATGAATGTTCACACAGAGGGTATATAAAAATTAAATTCCCTTGAAGTATTAAACATCGGTCTCCAGAGTGCCTAGCTTTGTAAAAGTCAAAGATATATAATATTAGTCTTTCAACACAGAATATGCCTTGCGTCTGTTTAAACCATGAGCTACCAAAGTATCTAGAAGAACCCGTGCACAGGGAGAAATGAGAACAAGGGACCTGAGCGATGGGACAGGCAATCTGTTCTCCGGTCACTGGGTGGGAGGCGTTGGGTTGGCAAAGGGACTGGGGGCAGGTTGGGGGGGTCTGTTAATGTGTCTGAATCGTATACATTATACTTGTGTGTGACAACGCGTATATGAAAGGAGAGAAAAGGCACAGTAGGGAGTAGCAGCAGGATGCCAAGAGATTATTCATCATTATTATAATAGGCCAGTTCTTTAAGGAAGAAAAGAAAAAAAATGTTCAAAAAAAGAGACCTGAAGGTCACTAAAAGAAAGAGAACCAAGCCCTGGCGGGGTGGCTCAGTTGGTTGGAGCAGCTTCCCAATACACCAAGAGGTTGTGGGTTTGGTCCCCGGTCAGGGCACATACCTAGGTTGCAGGTTCAATCCCTGGTTGGGACACATATGAGAGGCCACAGATAGATGCCACTTTTCTCTCTCCCCCATTCCTCTCTCTCTAAAAATCAATAAAAACATATCCTTGGGTGAGAATTTTTTTTAAAAAAAATCTTAACAAAATAAGAGAGCCAAGAAAGAGCCTAATAGTGATAGAAAATAAAATTCTTATACTCTTATCTTTGGTAATCCCTAAACATTCTATATTTTACAATGCATTCACAAAGAGGAGGTAAGGATCAGTTCAGTGCTTCCTAAGGTAAACATGATAGGTGGAGCATTTTGTTAAATAATAATAAGCAGCTTTTAGGAGTAACTTTTAAAAAAAATCTAAATCAACAAAATTAACTTAGTACCTAAAAGTCAGATTATATAATCTCATACAAGTAAAGTGATAGTGACAAAAGCTATTTCAGACAAGTGCAAGTTATTCGCATAATCACAACCATGAAATCACTCAATTTATGACCTAGAGTCCAAATTGAATAATAAATATTTGTTCCCATCTAACAGTTTATTTCCATTCAGGTCTTAGGAAAAATTATTCCTGAGATCTATTTGGCTTTTGATGACTGAGAGGCTGAAGATTGTTTCTTTTGAGTTAAGGTAATTTTATGTGTCTATTAAAAATTTTATTCCTTCTTATTTGGTTTAAATTTGCTATTGAAATATTTACTCTATAACTCTTTAACCCTTAACTGATAAGAAATCTGAATGTCATTAGAGCTCTTGTGAAAGCCCAAGCTTTTCTAGTTTTGGAGGGAGGCAGGTGCAGTGCATCACAGTTTTGCAACTATCTCTGACCTTTGAGGTCACTTTTGATATATGTATGAAATCTCGGATCTTCTTTTTGGATGTCAATACAAGACCTGAGTGAAGCAGCAGATCCTTAGACCAACAAAGTCCCATTCCTAGGAGTGTGGTTGACAAACCAGGAATAGTAAGTGTTTTGAATAAATCTTTAAAACTTTTCAGCTTATAAGTTTCACCAAAGACAAATCTTAGACTCTTTATTGAGGTGATAAAATGGGAATATATGTAAAGTACTTATGCTGAACACTGACCTCTGATGGTTATCTCCTTGGAAACAACTGTGTGACTGAGTAGCTAGCTAAACTAGCCACTTTTCATGCAACCTAATTTTCACTTTAATGAATGACTGACAGAAAAATTATGGTTGTTCTGAGTTGGGTATTTGGCAGGTATCTTCTTGAAAATTAATGAAGCAAACCTGAAACTTTAAGTAAACAACTGACAATATCTATTGCCAGTCATAAGATTCAACTTTTCAAATAAAAATTTGAACTTTGCAAAATTTGAAGTCGCCACCATGAGCTAGACAGTTTCCCAATATTTACCAATTTTAAAAAATAGCATAAATGGTAATTAATGAATGTTTTTTTGATGTTGAATGATGAAATTGTCCACATCTGAAAGGTCTACATATATCAGTGACTCAATATTTTCCAAATATTACAAAATCATGCATAGGTAAAAGATCTATTAAAAAAGCAAGGTAAGCCAATGGAATTTAATGTAGCAGAATAGAAAAAGTTCATTAACGTGGTTTCAGATTTCACACTGCAACTAACCTTTAAGAAACTACCACGTGTCAAGTTTTGTTATAGGATCAAATAAGTTATCTACAATTATCTTAAAGAGTATTAAAATAATCCTTTCACTTCTGGCTACACATGTTTGTGATACTGGATTTCTTGATGCACTTCAGCTAAAGCAACAGATTGAATACAGAAACAGAAAGAAGAATCTAGCTGTCTTAAAGTCTATTAAACCAGACATTAAAGAGAGTTATAAAAATGTAAAATAAAACAATGCTTCTATCCTTATTTTTATTTTGAAAATATAGTTATTTCCCATGAATATGTATGTTATTTATGTCCACAAGTAAAAGTTTGTTATTGTTTTTTGAACAAATAAATATTTTAAAGTTGTCTCAGTTTCAATAACTAATATAATAAGTATCAATAGATAAAATCCACACAACAAAAGCTCTGCAGATCCTCAATTATTTTTAAGAGTGTAATACCCTTGTAAAACAAAAAGTTTGATAACTGCTAATCTAATTAATATCAATGAGTAACAACATCACAAAAAGGAGAGACATTCAGACATTACTACTTGCTGTTGAAAGTAGACACCAACTATGAAATAGTTTTGCCAAAAATTATATTGAGCCTGATAGGAAATACAACAGATGAACATGTGGGAGATGCAATCAGCGAAATCTAGACTAAGGAAGATTATGCAGAAAAAAAATGACCTGGTTTCTTGAACAAAAATGTTGAAGGGTGGGGGCTGAGGGAGAGACACATAGAGAGAGAGAACTTTGACAAGAGACATAAAAGGCAGAGCAACCAATTTTAAAATATAGATGGTTCCTGGAACACAATTCAAGCAAACATTGTTAAAAACTGTTATCAGAAAGTGAGAAAAATATGCATAATGACTAGAAATATGTTGATATTACAAGATTCTCAATACTTTTTAAGTGTGATAATGGTATTGTAGTTATGAGTGTTTTTCTTTTTTAATGTTGATATTCTATATTTTAGAGATTAAATTTTTACAGATGAAATAATATCTTGCCTGGAATTTGCTTCACAATAATCTGTGAAGGTAAGAGGTGTTATGCATGAAATAAGACTAGCCATGCATTAAATGTTGCAGCTGAGTGATATTAAATTGGGTTTATTATACTCCTCTCTTTGCTATTTTATATGTTTGCAAATTTCCATCATAACAAGCTAAACAAATATATAGGTGATGCAAACGCCCCGTTGTTCTGTAGATGGACACGAGATGGCTTCTGTCTCAGGGAATGAGACTGACAATGGTATAGATTAGAGATACTATGAAGAGATCACAGAGGGCTGCTAGAACCAGAACTGTGCGTGGGGCTCTATATCAAAGAACATGATCAGTCTCCAGTGCACAGTAGGGTGGAACTAGAATTGAGTAACTGGGAAATACCTTATGTCATTGATTGATTTTGTTTTTTGTCATTTAATATTTATTGAGTGCTTGTTATGTTATGTAGTGCCCCAGAGAGACAAAGTTTCTGTCCTCTTGGAACTTAAATAAATAACTAGTATTTAGGAGAAGATAAAAAAATATTAAGAAAAAGAAAGTGTAGAAAGTATTATAAAATGTTATAAAATAGCTGGGAGAAGGAGTTAGAAACGAGAACAGCAAATGCAAAGGTACTGAGGCAGCAGCGAGTGTGGCATGCCTGGGAGGAAGCCAGAGGCCTGTGTGCCAGAGCCAAGTGAGAGCGGCGGACTATCAGCAAGCGCAGTTAGGGAGGCGCCGAACTGCCGGGAGAACATGGGCGCTGGCTCCAATGTTCAGGGACGGAGAATCCCTGAAGGGTCTGAGCAGGGAACGAGAGCCGATTCATAATTTAACCAGGTCTACACTGGCTGCAGAGGCCGGGGACCAAGAGCAGAAGCAGTGAGACCACTCGGGAAGCCACTCAGGAGGCCCTGCAGGGCCTCGGGCTCGGGCCCTGCGTTCAGGGAAGCGGTGAGAAGAATTCAGAATTTATGATGTTCTACTAGCAATGCCGCTGCACACGGACGGAGAAGAGAAGAGCCAGGGTTGCCTCTTAAATTCGTGGCATGAGCAACGGCGTGAACAAGCTGCACGTTCCGAAATGGAGAAGAAAGAAGAGTGAGTTTGGCGGGGGGGACGGGAGAAAGCAGAGCCTTCAGTTGGACACACCAAGCTCCAGGTCCCTAACAGGCATCTACGTGGGGCTGCCGAGGGGGGTGCGCGGGAGGGGAGAGCAGCAGGGCAGAATGTAAACCGGGACCATTTCTGCATATAGTTGGTACTGAAAGTTATAGGATAAAATGAGATTAAAAAGGCCAAGAACGGAAACTCCGGGCACCTCGACGTGGAGACCCTGGAAGGGACTCTGAGAAGCCACGGGAGGAAATGGGAAGCCGCAGCAGGTGAGCAGGGGGCCGGGAACTTAGGATAAAGCTGCTGCAAGAAGGGAGTGAGCAACTGTGTCCATTGCTGCCGAGGGGCCCAGGGAGATGCGCACTGACCCTCGCTTTGGACTGGGCAGGGGGAGGGCGGCCTCTGGCCTCCCAGGAGCAGTGTCGGCCGTGCTGGGCTCAGGGCAGAAACTGGCGGTGACAGTACAAGCGAGTGCTTTAAGGAGTGTAACTGCAAGGAGTCAGGAAAATGGGGCGAGGGCTAGAGAAGGGTAAGTGGTCAAGGAAATGTGTTTCTTAATGATGGGAGAAATTGCTGCGTGTGGGGCTACAGAGGGGAATGATCCAGGAAGGGCAGCAACGGGTGACACGGGAACCGGGCCCTTGGGAGGGAACAGAATCCAGGTGTGGGCACAGGGTCTGGTCTTGGTTGGAAGCCCAGTGGGTTCATTTCATTTGTAACTGGCAAGCCTGTGGGGCCAGACACGAGTAGATGAGCGGGTCTGGTGACGGGATGGTGTGGGAGTTCTTTTCTGATTGATGACCAAAGGCGAGGTCATCCGCTCGGAAAGAGGAGGAGGGAGAGAGAAATACGAGATGGAGCAGAAACAGTCATCCCAGGGAGTGGGAGGCGAATTGCCTAGGAAAATAGACCGGGGGTGCCAGGAATCCTGGCGTCGCATCGGGGCTGATGGCCGTAAATTTAATCAGCCCGTCAGAGGACTGTGTGTTCCGCTTCAGTAGCAGCGAGATGCTCAGGTGCAGGGGCAGAGCTGGCTCAGGGGTTACTTTAACTAAACGCTGTCTTAGAAGAAAAATCCAGAGTAAAATGCAAGTGAGGGCTGACATATAAGAAATGAAAAACTGAAACAATCAAACAAACTTAGGAGTTTGGCAGTCTTTCCGCTACCCAGCATAAACCACAGAAAGAACTTATCTAGTTAATCAAGTAATCTAATAAAAACTTTATGTAGTATTACACATTTTTAAAGGATTAGTGTAAATAAAATACCTACTAAAATCATACTGGCAACCATCTACCCTGATTCCGAAGACAATGTGGTACCTTGGGGTTATAATTAAGAGCATCAGCGACTGTGCTAGTGAGAGAATCACCAGTCTTTATGGTAGAGTGATGAGGAAAGGACGATTGCACTTGATAGAACTCCAGAACCCAACTTATATTCTAATTGAAATCGCCTTAATATAACCTACCACCTTGGAAATGCTGCAGGAAAGGAAATCACAGGACTCAAAAATATTTTTCCAGGGCCTGAGACCAGTGGTGTAGATGGGAAAGGATGACTTACAAGTCAGTGAGAGCACAGGGAGACATAAATTTCATGTACAAAAGAAATAAAAGAAATGAGTACAAAAGCTACATGGAAGGAAGAGTTTCTTCTTTAAATTTTATTGCATTAATTCTATACCTAGAAATAATGGAAAATGACCTAAGGTGATTTTTTTTTTCTTTCCAGAAAATTCTGAAATATTATGCTTTGGATTGGTAGAAGGAAGGCGGATACGACTTAGAAAAATCACCATGAAATAGAAAAGCTATAAAGTAGATTGTTTCTGAAGAGGTCTAAATTTAAGATCTTTGAAAAAAACTCTGTTTTCCACAAAATTCTATGAGATTAATGGAGAAAGTGTTTAAATTTTTTTTGACAAAATGGAAACTCTATGAAGAACATACTAGATGATAAACAAGGCTACAATGATAAATTCTGTAACCTTACCGAACTGATGTCCATATCTCTTTAGTTCCTTGTGAAATTTCTAGGTAGGGTGCATTTCTCAGACACAAATCATGTCAATGTTAGTATGTGGTAGAAAGATATAGAGTCGTGTCTTTCTTAAAAACACAGAGCTCCAACACGTTCAAAGGAACTTTCTGTGATATCACGAGCCAAGGGAATTACCTAATGGTTAAAAAAATGCCTTACACGGTCCAGAGTAATCTATGAGCAAAATACTTTAATATGACTTCTTTTAGTAAAATTCCCTGTTTACCTCGAATTGTATATCGCATTCTGAATTTCCCTTTCATAGAGGTATTCCAAGTGTCCTACAATCAAGTTAAGACAAAAAGAAGTTCAAAATATTCTCTGTAGATAAGTAGGGAAAAAAAGCCATTCATTTCCTAATATCAATACAAATTATTGGGCTCTATCAAAGACACCACTGAAATATAAATTTTCAGCCCCAGCAGCCCCTGCTTAGCTGAGTCTGACCCTACTGCATTGCAGTATGGGACACCCGTCCCTTCTGTCAGCCAAACCTCTCATGGCCTTGGTGACAACACACTGATTTCCTTCCTGCTTCTAAACCTTTCTTACTGAGCCTCATTTGGGTCTAATTTGGCAGATGGCCACCCTTCTCTGATTCATGAATAAGCCTGTTTTCCAAAGGTCTTTTCAATATAGTCCTTCCCCATGCAATTCACCGATTCCTTTACCATGATTCCAAGCTACAGCTGCAATCTATCCCTAAACTCTCTCTTTTGCTTTAAGCCCAAAGTTCTGGATTTCCTGAAGGACAGATGTATATGAACATCTAACAACTAGTTAAACTGATCATTTAATTCCATCAGCCCCAACTAGAGTCATCTTCCCTCCCAAATTGGTTCTTGTCCTGTTTTCTGTTTATTTGAGTCAATAACTTCGTTCTTGGTGCCCCTATGCCAGGCCCTGTGAAAGTCCCTCTGGACATGAAGGACACTCACTCCTTGTCCTGGAGGCCCTTCCACACAGCAAGAAGCACAGAGGCCTAAACACTGATGGCAACCCCAATAGATGCTCAACTGGTTGGTCATAGAATGAAGAGCTGGAGGTGCCTAGTCAGTTTCACGCTGAGCAGCTGGGCCTTCAGCCTGTAGGCAGTGGTGAGCTATCTGACTTGAGATTTTAGACACTGATGACCGTGGAGAATAAGCTGGAAATGCCAAGTATTACCTTGCCGTATATAATACCTATACAGTATATTGGTATTAGGTAGTTTAGTGGTTGATAGAAGACTTCATGCATTGCTGGGGGCGGGGTACAGACTGGTTCAAAGATTCAGCAATTCCGCTCCAGTGTATCCTAAAAATTCTCACAAAGGCCTATAAGGATGTTCACTGCAATGTCATTCATGGTGATTGGGCTTTGGAGGCAACCTGGTGCTCATCCCTGGGAGGGTGGAGAGGTAAAAACATGGCAGGCGCACAGCATGGAGTAGCATCCAGCAGTTAGAACGTATGAAGGAGGGAACACAAAACAGGGAAGTAGGAACGCAGCCCCCATTCCAAATGGAAGGTCCACATGAGGATCGGGAAGGGGGCAGGAGGGGAGAGGAAACTTCAACTTGGCATCTCTGACGTGGGCTTAGCCCAGGAGGGGTGAAAAGATGGAAGCTTCAACGGTCTTGATTTAGCCTCCAACTTGACCTAGATTTGCTCAGGGACTGGGTGCACATAAGCCTGAGGACCAAACACCTTCAGCATCTGCAGCTGAGAATTACTGGGGATGGTTGAAATGTATCCTCCCGCTGTCATCACCAAATCTTGTCATTCCACGGTCTGCTCTCTGGGGACTCCCTCTCCAGTACCCTCCCCTTTCCACAGCATTTTATTATGGGTCCTTCATCAGAGGACTGGAATCTCTGGGGGAGGTGGTGCACAAAACAGTTAAATATCTGACCTTTCAGTTACACTGCCTAGTTTAGTGTCCTGACTCTGAATCTCTATAGCTGCGAGGCCTGGCCAAGTTATTGACCCTTTTGAAGTCATGGGATTTCCTCTTTAAAATGAGATAATGCTTATAGTGCCTACTTCCTAAGGCTGCTGGGAGAATGGAGTTAGATAAATCAGGTCAAGTGCTTAGAATGGCATTTGGCACATAGTAAGAGCTGCATAAATGCTGATGAACACTATTATTATTACTATTGTTATTATTAATCTTCTCGAGAGACAAACTAGACTTTTATAGTTTTTGCATACATAGCACCAAGCCAAGTTCACTTAATATCAGTTAACGAAGTTGAAACTAATTTGTGTATATAAGATTTATGCTTATTTTTATCATAATACAGTTCAGATGTAGGAACTAATGAGGCATTAAGAATAAGTTGAACAATAGGCCACATGCTTTCTTCCAACGTCACTTGTTTTTATATACCATGTGAACCCATTGTCCTCTCCCGGAATAGTCCCATTCCTAGCCATTCTTACAATGGTTACACCCTCATTATTTTATGAGTCAGTGGCTGCTGATAATACACTTTTAAATTAATCAATTTTTAACCAATTTTGGCATAACAGTTCTCTCTGTATGAACATGGGCAACTGAGGCAGGGATCGCCAAACTTTTTCTGTAAAGGGCCAGATGGGGAGCATTTTAGGTTTCGCGTTCTGCATAAATACCTGAAAATATCAGTGATTCCACAAAGCAGAGTCAAAATGGATTTCCCCCCACCAATCTGCACACACTTGCATTATATGCTTCAAACCAACATCTCTGCTGTAAATGAAATGGACATGCAGGCTGGGGCAAAAGTATGTTTACAGTTGTTCGTACAGAAAGTACACTAATTAATAAATAATAATAATATGTGACTAAACTCTGTGTTTCACGTTCTCACAACTGTAAACTTACTTTTGCCCCACCCTGCATGTGAGCATGATCCCAAGTCAGCCTTCTTTCCACGGCCAAAGGAGGAGTGACTGAGGGCCACCTTGAGACCCAGAGTCACTCAAGGTCCTTGCACATTTGTTTTTCTTTGCAAAGCCCGAGGCCATGACCACCGCCTTTGCCGCGGGTTGATACTAAGAGGATACAGTGACATAGATGTGATGGGAAGAACAGGTGACAGGCAGGACTTGACAAAGACTTCTTTCCTATTGGCCCGAGTTTAGCAATGAAAAATAATTTGAGTTATAGCAGTGAGGAATTTGAAAAGGCGAGAGCTAAAGGAACAAAGGAAACCCACTCTCTCAGTCTTTAGAGGCATCATCGCCAACACTCCTTGATATTTTTTAAACTTAAAGGTTGTGCTTGTCCCTTTGAATCTGACGAGTTCCTTAAGCGCCTGCAAGACGAAGCGGTAAAAGAACATGAGTTTCCAAGGGCCGGGGTGTCTCTGTGGAGCGGGCTAGAGCCGCTCGGCCTTTGGCGATTCTTAGCTCTGCCAGAGGCAGTGGAAGGTCAAGTGTGAATTCCAACGATTTCTTGACAGAAAGATGCAAATAAACATGGTAAAAACAACAGCTCCCTAACAAAAAATGGAGACTTGCAAACTGCTTAAGAGCATAGCAGTTTCAGTTCTACCACGTTTTACAAAGCATCACCTCACCAGAGACAGTAAGTAAAACAATAGGAATGTTAACTTTTCTATATAAAAAGCTGGAAAGCAACAAGCACAGCAAGATTTCATTGAGCAAAACATAAATGTACTGAAAAGAACAGCAGAAAGAAATTCATGTTAGTATTTTGATAACTTATTTTTTCTAATTATCAAATGAATCTAGACAGGAAGGAATTGCACAAAAAATGTTAACCTAGATGATCTCAGGATGGTGACATTATGAGTGAATTTTAATTTCTGTTCTATACTTTTTTGTATTTTTTCAATTTGGGGCACATATTTATAGGCAAACACGAACAATAGATAAGAAATGAATAAATAAATATTCCTTTCTTAATATTCAGATTATCTCAGGCATTACCTTCTCTGAGAAAACTTCCTAACCTTTAGAGATCCCCATGTCTCTAGAACTGGACTGGGGACTGTGACAGAGTCTGTCTCCAGGTTTGATGTTGCGCTGCCCACAGCTTTTAAGCCTCACCCCTCCTTTCCTTGTGCCCCACATCCAGCAAGTTGATAAAAAAGAGCAGGTGTCCCTCCTTTGGATCTAGCAGGGGATTCGAAATCCAGAAGCCCCTGCCCACTGGCAAGACTTTGCCCGCGGCCCACCCCTCAGCCACCATGAACACCCGAGCCAGCCTCCTCTCCTTGTTCTCGCAAGTTGCTCTCCGAGAGACCTTAATTATGGAAGTAAGAAACTTTTTAAATCCTATTGGGGTGCACTGGGGAGGGGGTGTCATGTTTTGATACTCAAACAAAAATTAGGGATGGGAGTCCCTCCTGCCTTTTCAGAGTCGCCACAACAAGAACCCTTCTTATTTTGTGTTCCCACAATACTCTGCCTTTTCATTTCCTTCACAATGTTTTTGGAAGGACAAAAATTCTTAAATTTTGTCCAGTTTATCAATTTGTTTTTCTAGGGTTCATACTTTTTGTATCTTTTTAAGAATTTGTGCATGATTCATTGAAAAATACATTCCGTTTTTCCAATACCGTGTATTGAAACGTTGTCCTTTCCCTGTTGAGTTGCCATGACATCTTTGTTGAAAATCAACTGGCCATGTATGTGTGGGTCTACTTGCATTCATTTATATGTCTGTATCTAGACCAATTTCAAACTGTCTTCATTACTATCGTTTTAATCATCAAGTCTTGATGTCAGATAGTATAAATCTCCCAACTTTATTCTTTTTCAAAGTTGATACGGGTACTCTAGATTCATTGCATTTCTTAGAATTATGGAAGTAAGAAACTTTTTAAATCCTATTGGGGTGCACTGGGGAGGGGGGTGTCATGTTTTGATACTCAAACAAAAATTAGGGATGGGAGTCCCTCCTGCCTTTTCAGAGTCGCCACAATAAGCTTCGAATAAGCTTGTTAGTTTCTACAAAATAATAATAATGACAATAATAAAGCTTGCTGGGTTGCATTGACTCTATAGATTAAACGTGGGGGAAGTAGACATTTTAACATTTTTAACCATTTTACATTTTAACAATCCATGAGCAGGGTATTTTTTTAGATTTTCTTTAAACTTCATTATCAATGTCTTTGTAGTTTTCAAGATGCATGTCTTACAGATTTTTATAAAACTTTGTTCCTAAGTACTCTATATCTGTGTTGCTCTTGTAAGTGTTGTTTTTAAAATTCTAATTTCTAATCATGCACTGATATTATAAAGAAATACAATTGATTTTTTTACATTGATTTTGTATCCTAAAACCTTGCTAAACTCCTTAGTTCTGGTAGGTTTTTTTCTGTATGTTCTCAAGGATTTTTACATAAATGATCATTTTTTTCAGAACAAACAAAGCTTTAATTTTTCTTCTCCAAACCATGTCCTTTGTTTCTTTTTCCAGTGTTACTACTCTGGTGGGGCAACCAGTACAATGTTGAACATACGGGATGAGACAGATACCCCTGCCTTGCCGCCTCATGAGGGCACAACAACTTCTTGGTCTTTCTTCTGCCTCTGGAAGCCTACCAGAGACACAGACCACCTAGACTTTGAAGCTGTGTGCTTTTGTTTCTTTGGTTGGTTTCTACACACTTCTCTTTCTCTTCCAACCTTTTAAATAAGTGCATTTCTGAATTGCATATTTACTATCCTTTCTGTCCACCACTTCTGATGATGATGATGATAATACCTTAAGCACAGCCTTTTAACACTTGAAAGTGATCTCAGAATCACCGCCGTCTTTCCATCACCTCTTGCCAGGTTGACTGCAGTAGCCTCTTAATGGGTCTCTTTGCTCTGTCCTTGCTCCCTCACCATCTGCTCCCACACAGCAGCCACAGTGATCCTGTTAAGCTGCCAGCCAGGCCACGCGACTCCTCCGCTCAGTGCTCTCCATTTTCACTCATCCTTTCTCTGAGGAGAGGTCAAGGCCTTATGGAAATCTGTAAGCCCTACAGGATACCACCGCATCTACAGATCCAACAACCTGCCCACTTCCTTATGCCAGGTCAGGGTCATTGGTCCCCTTGCTGATCCTGCAGTGTGACAGGTGCACACACTCTGCCCTTAGAACCTTCACACTTGCTGCTCCCTCTGCCTGGAATGCTCTTCCCTGCGGTGTCTGCGGGGCTTGCTCCTCACTGACTCATTCATGTCTCTCCTCAAATGAGCTTTCTCTGGCCACCCTGATTAAAGTACCAAACAAACAAGCAAATAAATAAACAAAACTCTCCCTCCCCCACACAGCTTGCTCTACTCCCTGATTTTATTTTTCTTCCTAGAATGCAATATGATCTAACATAATATTTGATGTCAGTTCAATGACTGCAGACCTTTGGGGGAGGGGAGTGGCTGCTGGGTGACTGCTCACACTCTTTGCCTAGAATGCTGCTTGGCACGTGCTGGTGTTTGATGAATATTTTGGGGATGAATGACAGGGTGATAAACAGTGGCAGATGTTCTTAAAGCGATCAGTAAAGACACCCCTGGCAGAAAAGTCCACAAGGTGCTTCTAGGTCTTGCATGCTTGTGTTAAGGATTTGCCTAATTTCTGCAAATTATTGGCAAAGAAAATAACTATCACCATATGCATTCACTGGAGTAACGTGTATTACTGGAGTAATGTACATGATTTAGAAACACGCACATAGTAGAATTCAAGGACACTTACTAGGAGTTTTAAAGGCATCTACGTTACCTGGCTCTCTTGGCCTCTTCCTCTGAATTATTATATTTTGTAACTCAGTGTCTGTTGTGTTGGTAGATGTACAGCAGAACAGTTATAGCAGCCTCACAGAACTCTGCAATAAAATGAAAATCGGTCTCCTTCTACTAGCTCTTCCTAACATTTTTCTAATTTAGCTGCCATTCCTTTGTTTCAAGGGTAGTGCGCCACACTGCACGCTCCCCTGCCTAGCACTGTGCCTGGACCCTGGAGATAAACTGGAAACAATAAGGTACTAACTTGTGGGCTCCCGAGCATGGTGGCGCTTCGGCTTTAGCATAAACCTAGAATATTAACAGAGTGAAAATAGCAGATTCAATTATAGATGTGGAAAACCTCAGAGACACCAGGAGGAGAGGAAGACAAAGTCAGAAACATTACAGTCTAAAATAATAGTGTTAGTATTTCACTGTGCAAAGCACTTTTGAGAACTTTATCTTTTGAGCAGCTCATTCACTATAAGCCCTGGAATAGGGATTGTTATCGCTTTAAGATGTGGAGACCAGGGCTCAGAGAAGCGGTGGGCCATTTATAGTCACATAACTATTAAGTGAATGACAGAGGATTATCAACCCCAGGTCTCATAGCTCTAAATTACATGTTCTTTTCACTGCATTAGGTTAACATACTATTTGATCCACGATCAAAAATTACCAAATAAACTGATTTTTAAAAACATTTTTAAAACATTTTAAAAAACATTTCAAAAGACTTTCAATATTTTATGTTCACTACTTTAGGGAGAAAATATTTAGTCCAAAACCTAGTATATAACTTTAAAGATTGAAAAATAAAATTTACAGGCCACATTTATTTATTTCATTTTTTAAAAAAATATGTCTTTATTGATTTCAGAGAAAGGAAGGGAGAGGAAGAGAGAGAGAGAGAAACATCAATGATGAGAGTCATTGAATGGCTGCCTCCTGCACACCCCGAACTGGGAATCAAGCCTGCAACCGGGCATGTGCCCTGACTGGGAATCAAACCACGATCTCCTGGATCCTAGGTCAATACTCAATGGCTGAGCCACGCTTGGCCGGGAAGGCCACATTTATTTTTAAAATAAATTAAAAAGTAACTGCTTACCTTACTACTAGACCTACATGCATTATGTATGAACATGCAATTCAATCAAATGGATTTATGTATATTTACATTAGGTGTGTAAATTGTCATCAGATAAAATGCCTCATGGTAATTTGTGTAAACCAAATGTTTAAGAAATACTTTTTTTTAATTGATTTTTTTTTTTTTTTTTTTGAGAGAGGGAAAGGAAGAGGGAGAAAGAGACAGAAACATCGATGAGAGAGAAAACATCGATTGGCTGCCTCCTGCATGCTCCTTACTGGGGATCAAGTCACAATCCAGGAACGTGCCCTGACCAGGAATCAAACCGGTCAACACTCAACCAACTGAACCACACCAGACAGGCAAGAAATACTTTTCTTAATATCTGAAATGTAGTAGTTCTACCATATGCAGGTTGTCCACTTAAAACTCATCATTAGAATCTAGTCAAGCACATGACAAAATAAATGCCTAGAATACAATGTGTAATTTATCCTTGTATATAATTAATTAATTTATGGATATACTCTGTTTTGAAATTTCTGAGATCAGCCCAAAAGATCTCAAAAATTTATTTCTATTATAAATGGTTTCACAAATAACACAATGATTTAATTTAATTTTCATTATTATCTTCTAGAATAACTCTTTTGTCCCTGAAATATTAAAGAAATAAGATGTCATATTCAGTATGTAACTTATTATAATAGCAGAATCTGCTACTTTATTTTTCATAAGATATTTATTCTCTTGTATTTCCACAGATTCACAAGGCATTCATTAATGGAATGTTTTTTATATCTTCAAAGCAGGAGCTATATTTTTAAAATTCTAGTTATGTCCAAATTTATAACATGTGTTTATCATTTTTTTGAGCATTGGTTTCAAGTATGATAGCCAAAAACCAAGCAAATATCTTTATAATATAAGAAAAAAATCTGAAATATTTCATAATACTACTATAAAGAAATAGCACAATAGATTGTGACATTATGAAGACTGCTTAACAACCAACCTTATGGGCCATCTCATTGAACTTGAAGCTCCTTCTTATGCCTTTAATAATAATTATGATCATTTTTTGAATGTCCAGGGGATTCATTAGCCCAATGGAGCCTCCTGTTCATGGTGGTGCCACAGAAATACTGACAGTGCACACAGGCCATTTATTCCACTCTTACTGCCTTTGTTTCTTTCTCTGATGGCTCTAGTTTTTACTTTACTTTGATATTTCTTTTGATTTTGACACTGACCATTAGTTTACTTTCTGCATCTCAACCTCTTTCTTTAATTAAAATAATTATGGAAGACACACTCTTTGCAAGATTTTACGCCATTTCTTTCTTTACCTTATGATTTCTTCTAAAATTCATTCATTTCTTTGTTTCCCCCAATCATTTGCATACAGAAAGGGAGTTATTTTCAATTGTAGTAACCATATTGTTTAATATTTTCAATCTTCCCAGTTCAATAGTCTCATGGCACCCTTTTTAAGTAGAAACTTCCTTTTCTACTATAGGCCTCAAGTACTAACACACAGAAATAGGGTAAGTGTCCTCCTTGTTCCCCCCAATTCCTTGTGAACATGTACAATTAGCTGACAGCTCCCCACACAGCACAGTTTGCATGCTGCTTGCTTGCCCTCTGTTTCAGTAGAAGGGTTCATGCCCCAAACTCCACCCCGCCCCGCAGAGCAACGGAGCCCCTCTCCCCTTTCTCCACGACTTTGCTGCCCCTTCTCCCTCCTGTATCAGGTTCTCCATCTCCATTGGATTAGTCTCATCTGCACACAAACTTCTGATATTTCCCTGCTTAAGAACACTCCCTGAACGCCCATGACCCTCTCTGGGTACATCACTATTTCCTGCTATTCTTTACAGCAAAATTACCAATTATCCTTGTACACAGTCTCTATTTCCTTGCCTCTCCCTAGCCCCTCCCAGTCTAACCTCTTTCCTCTGCTCTCTGGAAAGGTCACCAATGACTTCCAGGTTTCAGATCCCAAGGGTCTTCTCTTCTCTTGCAGCTCTCAGTGCAGTGAACCACTCCCTTCTCCGGGAACACTTGCTTTTCTTGGTGTCTGAATCACAAAAGCATCCTGGGCAACACACAGCAGGACCCATATCTTGCTTTCCAAGTCTGGGCAAAGAGGGATGGGGGTTAGGAATGCCCATGAACTTCCCCCCAAGAGCAAGCACACCAACCTCCTGAAAGTCAGAGCCACCTACATCTCGTTTGCACACTTAGAAGGTTGTGCCAGCTCTTGAGTAGCTCAGTGAGCTTGGGTGTGGCCCTGCCAGGGGGTCCTCAGTGCCCGGAGTGCTGGGTGTGGGCACGTTGCACGCAGGAAGGAGAAGATAAATCACTTTCCTTCCAGAGCCCCTCACCTTTGGTTAGAATAAACAGGCTCTGCCGAAATCACTGTGGAGAAAAGAACTTCCACTTTTGTCAAGGGACACCTGACCACAGCAAACATGGCAACGTGGGTTTTTAAGGCTTTATAATGGGTGACAATCTTACAAATGCAAGAGAGAGTCATAGACTTGGCCCAGGATGTCTTTTAGACATTGACCACAACTCAGATTCAAATTTTTTTTCTGAACCCACATACTCTTAGACCATCATGTTAGACTGCTTACATTAGATGCTGTTATTGTACTAATATGTTCTAGAAGCAAACTAATTAAGTGGCTTTTGGTTTCAGCTAAGAGGGAACAGTTACAGAGGCCAGAATCTAATTCGCTTTTAAAGTTGATGGAGTCAACTTTAGGCTTGTGGGAAGCAGAGGTGTGGACGGGGAGCTACGGGGACAGAGGGCAAAGCCTCCCGTCCTCCCCCCAAATTAAGCTTCTTCCTTTCCCAGAGAGGAACACTTGTTAATTATGAAATACTCAGACATCTGCCTCAAGTTAAGTGCCCAAGAGCTGAGGACAATGGAACGAAAGACAATTTAAATCACATTCTGTAGCCAGCAGCTGAATAATCTATTTTTGTGCCGTCTCCTTGCATTTCATTACATCAAGGCCACAGATTCGCTGCTGCAACTTTAAATCGCAGAAGGAAAACACACTTTGGGGGAATATGTTCTCTATGATTCACGGGTTCTCAGCAGTGAACGGAGCATTGGCTTCGAGAGGATTTTTCCTTTTCAACGCCTGCTGCCAATTTACGGTTTGTTTTTGAAGGGCTTTGAAAGTGTTGAATCTGCTAAAAATATAGTCGTTTCTGAATGTCATCAGGAATTTTAGGGGAATTTTTATGACAAACGACTTTTTAAAAGAAACCCAAACTATACCTTAAAAACAAAGAAGACTTTAGTAGTAGTTATGGACTATCTTTTGAGGAGGCAACATTGTTATTTAACTCTTTGGGGGTGCTATTAAAATCTAGGTGAAGAAAGAAACCAAACTTTACTTTGGTGGATTTTTTGTTACTCTTAGAGCATTCTCAAGCGGAATAATAATAGCCATCAATCGGGTACAGGCCACGAAATAAGAACAACTCCCACTATCGGAGAGAAAATAGATGAGCCACTTAGGTGAGAGAAAAGCTCTACTTCTCAGTAGAAATATCTCATCCCTGACAATATAAAACAACTCCCCGAATGTGATTAATAACTATCAAAGTTCCCGTTCGGTTAGGAATTATTGCATCTAAGAGTCATGAACATTTACTTCTGAAAGGGTCCATAAAGATAATTTAGTCCAATCTCCTCATTTTTCACAGAGGGAGTTATTAGGCGCCGAGAGGGAGTCAAAGATTCAACCAAAGGTCGGGCCGCTAGCACCAGAATCCAGCTCCACACAGTCTCACTTCAATTGGAGTGAAATTAAAAAGGCATCAATTAGGCTCCACTGCAGGCAACATCACAGACTAAATGTGCAGAGGGAAGGAAAATTGCAGTATAATTTTAAGTATTTTATAAGGCATGGTTGAGCTGGCAGAAAAGTACAAATAATAAAGACAAAATTATAAGAAAGTACAAATATAGAGTGGCACGTGAGTGCTGTCATAGTAGTTGTCCCTGGTATTTGCCAATCCCTCGGGACCACAAACCTGGGATTTAAAGAGCCACATACAAAAACTGACGCTTGAGCAGAATGGGAATTTGGAGGGTTGAACCCCATATCAAGCTGGAACTTACAAAGGATGATAAATTCAGTAATGGGGTAATCTAGAAAAGTAGGGGCGCCCAAAGGGAGAGTTAGCAAACATCTCAGATTTGGCTCTGAGTGGTAAAAGAAACACAGGGAAAAGTGGTAAAAGGAAACCCCAGAAGATTCCTAACCTTCAGGTATTTTAGGCACAGAAATGCCTACTTCCTGTGTGGTGAAACTCCACCTGAAAATTTAGTTCCAAGTCATCATGGGCTGGCAGGCTCCCAAGGATCTGGCCGAAGCAGCCCTCATGCCTCTGAACGCCTGCAGACTAAGCCTCCCACCCTCCCACCGCTCATCTCCAAGGATAAGCCGAGGAGGAAAGAAATCTCCATGGAGAGACACTGAAGACGACAGGTGAGGAAACATACCTGCGGAGACTTCAGATGCTCAAATAGTGAGATACAGAATAAGTTCTGTACCTGATGGTTCTGGGTCAGAATTTTTTGTGTGTGTTAAAAAGATATTAAAGCATGAATGACTAGGTCAATATAAGGAAAGATACAAACAGGACTTCCAGGAATTAAAAATATAGTGTTCAACATTAAAATTCAATAGATTTGATGAACGATGCAGAAATGAAGTTAGGAAAAAAGGTTCCGCTTAACATAGCATAAGAAATAGAATACTTAGCAATAAATTTAATGAAAGAAGTGTAAAACTTATTTACCGAAAAGTATAGAACATTGCTAAAAGAAGTTAAAGAAGATCTAAATAAGTGGAAAGAGATCCCATGTTCTGGTTCAGAAGACTTCATGTTGTTAACATGGCAATATTTCCCAAACTGATCAACAGATTTGACACAATCAAAATTATGGCTGGCATCTCTGAATGAGTTAACAGGATGATCCTATAATTTGTGCATAAATTCAGGGAACCTAGAATAGGGCAAAAAATATTTTTTAAAAAATGGAGAACTCTTATTTCTTGATTCTAAAACTTATTACAAAGCTACAGTAATAAAGTCAGGGTGGGACTGCCATAAATGGTAGATATAGAAATCAATGGAATGGAATTGAGAGTCCAGAAATAAACCCTCACAGTAAGGTCAACTGATCTCATGCAAGGAGCCCAAGACCATTCAAAGGGAAAAGCATAGTCTTTTCAACAAATAATGCCAGAACAACTGGAGATCCAAAGCAAAGGAATGAAACAGGTCTCCTACTTTATACTGTATACAAAAATTAACTCAAAATGGTTCAAAGACCTCAATATAAGAGGTACAACTATAAAAATCTTCGAATGAAACATAGTTATAATGCTCATGACCTTAGTTTAGGTAAGGGTTTCTTAGACATGACACTGAAATTACAAGCAACCAAAGAAAAAAAGTAGATAAGTTAAAGAAGTTAAAAAAAATAGATAAGTTCATCAAAATTAAAATTTTTGTGTTTCAAAGGCCACCATGAAAATGAAAAAATAACCTACAGAATTGGGGGGGAAATTGCTAATCACCTATCTGATCAGGGCCTTGTATCCAGAATATTTAAGGACACTTAGAACACAATGATTCAAAGGAAATAAGAAACAGAAGGAATTAGGGAGGAGCTAATAGGCTGTCCTCTGAGCCTAATTCAGAGATTAGAAAGGATTCCCTTTCTGTGAGTCCAAGTGGATCGGCTTATTCAGAATTCACGCTTTGTCACTTACCCTGACACGAAGCGGTAGGGGCAATGGTGAGGTCCCGGGAAGCAGACTGAACGCAGGTCCCTGGGCGCCAGTCCAGCTCTGACATTTCGGGACTAAGCAACATGGGGCAAGCAGCTCAACCTGTCTGTGCCTTAAAATGGCATGATCGCGACCCACATTATGGGCTTGTTGAAAAATTAAGTGAAATGAGACATGAAAAAAATCCACTGTAAAATTTGAGGCTTATCAAAATTAGGGAATCATTACTTTCATGAAGTAATTTGCAGTTTACCCCAGGTAAAAGAATTATATTACATTTTCGTGTAGGTGTGGCGAAAAGAGCACGGGAACGTGAATTTAGAAGCTCTGGAACTTAGGGGGGTTTTGCTCCACAGAAACCTGAGCTTTCAGGCAGCTGACAATAGAGTAAACAAAATGAGAACTTGTAAGAAATGGGCTTCTGTTGTTTGGGAAAAATAATTGAAAATTTCTTTTGGAAGCAATATCTAGGGCAGTCCAAAAACAAATCACACTTAGAATATAACTAAATAAGTGCCAAGAGTTTCTGAAAAGCAATCGAACAAAGCCGTGCCTCCAGAGCCCACTGAGCCAAAGGAGCTGGGGTAAACATAACAACGAGTTTCACAGACGGCCTGACCGCCCAGGCCCCTTCCTCAGAAAGCCCGAGCCCAGGGCAGCGATATCCACGTGCCTGTTCTGGAGAACACAATGTCTGTCTCCCTCAGATTGGCTTCATTTTTATGAAGCTTCTTATGGCTGTCATTGAATATATTGTCTGAGCAGCATTTTTATTATTAAGAGAAAGGTTTTGGTTTCACTACATCTCATACCGTGTTTCGTTAGGGAAGGCTGACTGCATCCGCTGGGATGGACCCAGTTGGTCTAAGAACAATCCATGGCCCATGATAGAGTTTAGTTCAGGAATAGGCATGACTAATGAGATGTGACGGGGTGTTTTCTGAGACTAGGAGAGTTCTTGGGTCTCCTGGAGAGGGCCTCCTTAAGTCTCTCGGTGTGCCTGAGAGTAGACATGAGCCCGGGAAATGTTGAGGTCATCTGGCTCCCAGCTGGATGACCAAATTCATGGGATTGGAGAAAGTCAAAGAAGTTATGGAGACATGGAGCTGGAACCACTGGGTTAAGTCAACTTCTGTAGTATACGCCAACTATGGGTGTCTATCTAATTATGTGAATCAATTAATTTGCTTCTCCATCAAGATGGCAAGTCAATCCTTGGTCATTTCAGAATATGACCTGTGCACAATGGGCTTGTCCCTCCCTAGTCTGTAGCAGGTGCTCCGGTGCTGGTTGTCTCCTGGTTGTAATGACATGAGACATGCTGATACACCTGTGGAGGCCCAGCCATGAGGATGCAGCACATGTCAGGAGCCCACTGCTGTGGTGCCAAACCATGTTCTGTGCATCAGCTCCGTGTAGTTCCCCTTAAAAAGATACTGTGTATCCGTGGGAGACATCACCCACAATTCATTGTCATCTACACTTATTTGTGGGAAAAGTTGTAATAAGTTTTTTAAAAATCAACACACAACAATCTAATTTAAACATGAGCTCTGATGAGGTAGTTTGTCAGCTTTAGAAAGTAGGCTTTTGAAATTTTTTTCTACTTAAAAAAAGATTTTTATTGATTTTTAGAGAGAGAAGAAGGGAGAGGGAGAGAGAGAAACTCGATGTGAGAGCAAAATATCAATCAGCTGCCTCCTGCACGTCCCCTACAGGGGATCACACCCGTGACCTGAGCATGGGCCCTGACCGGAACTGAACTGAAACTGGCCAGAGCTTTTTCTACCCTTTTAATGTTTGTTTGGGGTTGACAAGTTCTATCAGATGTTTGATTTTTATTAAAGTCAAATGGCAAATAGAGATCACACCAGGGGGAAATAAGCTACAGTTTTAATTAACAATTTTCATTTCTACTAATTATAGGTCCATCAGTGTCATTCTAATGTAAATCAGCAATCCCTCCTCGCTAATGGTTTCTTAATGACCCTGAAACCATGAGGCTGTGTCAGGGCTTCAGGGCTGCTTCTGCCCCTCGGAGCCCCATTTACTGTGCACTGATGCATGCGGGTTGGGGTGCTGAGGGTTCACAGGGTGGCACAGCCCGAGAACCGCCACAGGGCAGGAGTCTGAAAGCATACTTAGGTTGAATGTGGTCAGGTTTTTGTTTTTGGTTAAGTTGTTGGTGTGTTTGTTTGTTTGTTTGTTTTTTACAAAGAACCCATAGATACCCTATTTCCAGATGTCTAGTGTCTTTTTGTTTTAATGACAAGTTGGCTGTTATAATATTCTTGGATCGCCCTTTTCTTTCTCTTAGATGCTTACATTTTCCAGTGAATGCTGAGGAGAAGTCCCAGGCTCACCATTTGACATCCACATAGCAAAAATGGACTTGGGTAAAATTTAAGGGAGGATTAGCTCTGCATAAAAGATGCTAGAGCCCATGGCCAAAGCAGTTCCGAGCCTGGGCTCCAGGGGTCCTCCAGCCCAGCCACATCAGGAAACCCACTTAAAAATCAGACATAGTGGGTTTGGGGTGGGACTCAGATACCTGAATTTCTCAAAGGTCCAAAAGATGATTCTGCTCATGGTTAGGGGTTGGAAACCAATGTTATAGTAAATAAATTTGCTAATGAAGTTCTATCCTGCTAAAGAGATAAGCCCGTGTTTAGTTTTCAGCATCTATCATAGATCACATATGACATTTGTCATAAATCCTACACGATTTGACAAGTGTGTCATGGACCAGAGAAAAAGCTTAAATAATTTCCCTGGGGTTATAAAGATGCGAATGTCAAAGCCAGAGCCAGAATTCACAGTCTCTGGATTTCTAGCCCGTTTTATGAGTGAGATTGCGGTCATCCTTCATCCCATCTGATACAGTCAAGTGCAGTCAGGTGAAGAAAAACAAAAACCCTCCTGGATGTGTGTGTTTTAAGTCTTCCTTGTTAAGTTTCAGGTTCGTGTTCAGAATCCTGAGCATGATGGTGCTTTTTCAGTTCATATTGCAAATAATGAAACTGTGAATTAAAAACTAATTACAAAACACATAGAGGTCTAAGATTTGAAGACACTCAGGCTTGGTAAGAAAGACAGTAGAAAGACAATAGAAAAGTGTCAACTTAAGTCTCACGACTGGACACAAGGACTAGCCCCAAACCAAAGGGCAATAGTCCTGTCAAGAGGGCTGATGTAAAGAATAGCCACAGGTTAAGTGAAACAGACCCGATCCAATTGGAAAGAGTGACCATGTTCTAGCTGCTGCTCGTACGAGTGACCAATGCACTAAGCTCTTGGCTGTTGGCCATGCAAGTACACAGGCATCTCTGCATATGTCCTATGAATACAAACACAGAATCTGCATCGAACTCTGTCGGCAAGATTAGAGCAAAACGATTTAAAATGAAATTTTAAATTATGAAACAAAATTAAAGTTATAAAAGTGCTTTGGACTTGGTGGCGAGGGGCACAGCCCTGGCAGAGCTGATTTCTGAACCTATCGATTGGGCTTTTTTGAAAGAGTGGTTGGCAGTCCTACAGCTGCAGGAAAGGACAGAAACAAGGCTATTTTCTTACCCTGGTGTTGACCAGAGCTGCCAATTCCTGCTAAGCTTGGCTGACACAGGAGACAGGAGAGGAAGGAGAGGAAGAGCCGAAGCAGACAGGTGTTATGAACAGCAAGCAGAAATTCGGATTTGAGGGGAGTACAAAGGAGACTATTCAAAGCAAGGAGAACTGGCTAACCCAATGGTTCTCACAGTGTGGTCCCTGGACCAGCAGAAGACTAACCTGGGAATCTGTTGGAAATGCAGGTTATTAGACCCCACTCCAAATCTACTGAATTAGAAACACTGGGGATGGGGCCCAGCAGCCTTAACATGCCCTCCAGGTGCTTCTGATGTGTACTAACACCTAAGGCCCTTATTCCCAAACACCCACCTGCTTTTTGACCCACTAGAATCACCTGGAAACTTTAAAAAAGGCAGATTCCTGAACCACACCATAGAGCATCTGCAGCTCAGAAGCTTAGAGCTGAGCAATTTAGATTTTAAAAGGATTTTTCAGGTCATTCTGTTATGCATTAAAGTTTAAAAATGATCATCTAAGATTCTGAGAAAATGAGGCCTCGTTGTCGAACAGCTCCTTTAACAAGCTTGGAGACAGATAGCACACACCCAGACTAAGAACACGGGTGTAGGAGTCAGCCTGACTTGGGTTGAATTCCCAGAATAACCATGAATCTAAGTGTCCTTATCTAGAAAATGAAAATAAAGAGTCCTACCTCCAGGCATTGTTATAAGATTGAGGCAACGTATATAAAGCTCTTAGCACCGTGCTTGGCATGCTGTAATGCTGTTATAGTAAGATAATCGTCTTCTGAAAGGAGACTGGATATTAGGGTGCGGTCAAATTGAGAAAGACAGTGAAAGCTAGATCTTTCGGGTTGTATGGAGGTTGTATTAGTCAGGGTTCTCCAGAGAAACAAAACCAGTAAGATATATTTCTAAACAAATAGAAATATATATAAGCCTATATATATATAAAGAGATTTTTTTATAATAAACTGGCTCACATGATTATGGAGGCCGAGAAGATCTGAGGTTGGCAAGCTGGAGACCCAGGAGGGCAGATGGTTTCAATTCCAGTCTGAGGCCAGGAGAAAACCACGTCCAGCTCACACAGCCAGGCAGGCGAAGTTTCCTCTTGCTCAGCTCCACCCACATTTTCAATGGACTAAATGAGGCCCACCCACTCTGGGGGAGGGCAATCTGCTTTCCTCGGCCTACCAACTTAACTGTTAACCTCAACCAGAAACATCCTCCTACACACCCAGAATAGTGTTTGACCAAATGCCTGGGCACCCCAGGGACCAGTGAAGTTGACACATAAAATTAACCTTCACAGAGGGATCTGGTCTGAGCCATTGGATATTTCGGGCAGATGAGTGATATATAGAAACTTGTGTCAAGAAAGATGTTGAGTTAGTTAAAAACAAAACAAAAGCCTCAAAAGTTAGCGCAAATGCCAGTATATTTTACTTATATTCACTTAAAAACACACTATTAATGATAAAAATCATGCATTTCTGTGAGTAGAGGCAGAAGTGTGATATAGTATTTGACAAGAATTCTGTTGGACCTTAATCATAATAGGGGCAAAGTAGGATTTGTGCATTTTGTTCTGTGGGCAGCTCCATTAGAAAGAGGCCCATCCATCAGCGGGAGGAATATAGGAAGTCAGCAGAACCGAGTCTCAGCTGAGGGATTCTAGGGCTTGACAGTTCATAATAGATGTAGGAATTGTCAAGAGGCGCAGTCAGACACTAAAATGCATCTAATAAAGGAAATATTTTTAAAGGAACAGATGTCACCCCTGAAGATAAATGAAGATTGTGTACTTTTATGGAAAGAGGTTTATAGAAACATTTGTCTTCATCCGTTATCTGGACCTTGTGCAGTACGTTTTATTATCGTTTAGAAGTAAAGAAATAGTCTCAGCGCCTTAATGTGCACGAAGTACATCCAGTTAAAATGACATTTCGCTTCATGGGGATAGTTAGAGAATTTAGGAATTCTCCTCTTCACACGAAGAAATACAAATCTATACATTTGTAAAAAATTTCTAAATTTGAGAATTGGATTTTTCTATAAATATTAGAAATAAAGCACTAGAAAAGATCATCAGCTTATTGGATAGCTGGGGAGATTCAGTCCACGGGCAGTGACCTGGATGGCCAGTCGCCCAGCTAAGAGAAAACCCTTGGTCTCCGATTCTCACTCCTTTTCTCCTTCTACTGTATCTTTTTTTTTTTTGAATCCTCACCTGAGGATATTTTTTCCATTGCTTTTCAGAGAGACACATGGATTGGCTGCCTCTGGCACGTGCCCTTGGCTGGAATTAAGCCCAGGATCCTTCAATCCACAGGCCGGAGTCCCAGCCACTCACCGACCGCCAGGGCTCGCTCCCCTGCGTCTGTAACAAGACGCCTGGACTCTAAGCGCGCTCAGGGGGCAGGCTTAATGTACACGTGGTCACACGCGTTTTCTCAGTTACCTTTGTAACAATCCTTGAAATAGGTGTGGGTGGGATTTTTGATCCCCTTTTATAAATGAGCAGAACTGAGCCTCAGAGGGAGAAATAATTTGTTCATGAGCACAAAGAGCTAGAAAGACATTCAGTTTGGATTCCAAGTGAGTTCTCATGACTCTGGTCCTAGTCTGTTAGTTTCCTCCAAAGAGTGAAAGAAAGATAAGTTGCACTTGGGGACAGATTTTTCTCTCTTAATGGTAACATGCATTAATTTTTTTCAGTGTTAAGCCATGTGAATAAAGCCTTTACTTTTTTGCAAAATCAACGTTTGTGTATACTGTATATATATTTAATATTTTGATTTTGTTTCATGGTGTCTTTGCTGTAGAGTAAAATTTTTGTGTATAAAAATTTTGTCTGTTCTTTAATGGCCTTAATTTTCCTTGTTGATTAGGTACATATGAATCACTCCATAATTGTGCAAATTTAAAACTTTCTTCTAACATATTTATTTGTTTACCTGTTTGTTATTTTAGATTTAACTCAAAGCTATCTGGAAATTATGTTTTGTGTTAGTCTAAAGTAGGCTGTATAGCTTTGTTCTGTTCAAGTCCCAGTAAGACCGCGAATCTATTGTGAAAAAACAAAGCCAGAAAGATCTGTGGCCCTTGTTCATTTATTTAACACATTAATTTAATGCCTACTGTGTGTCTGGGACTTTTTAGTTACTGGAGATACAGGGTTAACCAGGACCAGTAAAGTCTTGCTTCTGTAGTTTACTGCTATGGCCTGAATGTTTGTGTTCCCCCCAAATCCATATGCTGAAATTCTAACACCCGATGTGGTGGGCCTTTGGGCGGGGACTAGGTACTGAGGGTGGAGCCACTATGAGTGGGGATGATGTTCTTATAAAAGAGACCCCACACTGCCCGCTAGTCCCTCCACCGTGTGAGGGCCCAGGGGAGAGCCTTCTCCAGAGCGTGGCCGTGCGGGTGCCTTGACGTTGACTTCCCAGCCTCCACAAGCCTAAGAAATGAATTCCTGTTGTCTCTACGCCCCTGTCTGTGACATTTTTGTTATAGCAGCCCAGACGAATACATTCACCTTCTAGCTGGAGAAAGGCAAGTTGACAATGAAGCAGAACGAACTTGGCGTTTTCAAGAAAGAGCAAGAGGACCAGTGTGACTCAGGCACGGGGTGAAGAGCGAAGTGGTGAGAGTTAGAGGGGAGCAGCGGCGGGCAGAGCGATGGGTTAGCCCCGGGAGCGTCTCAGGAAGACCAGCCCCGGCTCAGCTCGCTCCGCTCCGGGGGTCGGGCCACTGGACCAAACTCTCCGTCCTGCGGCTCGGCCTCCCTGGCGCTGCCAGACCACAGAGCAGTTCTCGTTCTCAGGGGGCCTGGCCTCCCGGGACTCGCCGTGCTGAGGACGCAACTAGCGGCACCAAGAGATGGCTGTCACAGCAGAGAGGGGAGAGAGGTCAATGATTCCTGGGGCCGCGGAAGGCTTCCAAGAGGAAGTGACATTTCAGCTCGGCCGTAAAGCTTTAGTGCGATTTTCCTCGGCTAAGAAAGCAACGGAGGTTACTCCAAACACGAACAAGAGCAGGGGAATCGGCGGCGCATGCTGTTGGGGCAGGAGGGACGCGAGGGCAGTGGGTTTGGAATGGCTCATGGTCCCCGAGCCATGGGATGTAGGAGGTGGGCCGTTAAGGAGCCTTCCTGCCAAATCACACTGAACTTTACTGTAGGTTATGGGGAACCTTTGAAAAGTTCAAAAAGAGAACAGCTTAATTGGGGCTGGAATAAAATTTACTGGAGAGGGGGGCCACTGGGCATGGGAGGCAATCAGGAGCATCACCAGTCAGGGGATGCTGAAGCAGAGGCCGTCACCGAGAGGAGAGGGGGAAAGGGTGCCCTTGAGGTGCAGCCCGGGGGGGGGGCTCAGCCGGTGGGAGCAGCGTCCCGCACACCAGAAGCTCGCAGGTTCCGTCCCTGGCGGTCGGGGTGCGCACCGAAGGCCACGGATGATGTTTCTCACGTTGATGTTTCTCTCTCTCCCCCTTCCTCTCTCTCAAATCAATCAACACATCCTCGGTGGGTATTAAAGAAAATTGTGAATCACTAGGGAGGTAAAAAGGGTGCACTGGTGATGGATCAGAGATGGGGTTGAGGAAGGTGCTTCATAAATATCTAAGGTGGGGAGGTGGCTCGGCGTGTTCAGTGACGTATTGCCTCATCCCACACATATCTCATGTTGTCTCCTGCTCAGGTAGCAAAGGCATGTCACCCTCCTGTCCTCAGTGTTGCTGTTAGTGTTGCTGTGAAGAAGTAAAGAAAATGCCACTGCCCCTGGGTGACTCCAGGGCAGGGTCCTGGCCGGGTTGGCTTTTCCATCCCCAATATTCACAACAGGTCGGACACATCATGGTGTCCAATAAAGACCTGTGGGATCAAAAACAAGCTGGCATTTGCATTTCAAAAGGGAATATTGGAGCTCATGGAGCAGACCATAGCTTTGAGGCAAAAAAGGGTTTTTGAGTAAATGGCAGCTCAGGTTTCATCATCAAGGGCTGAGGTCCTGGCCTAAAAGGAAACATATGGAATGATCTCTGCGCACACGAGATGACCACCTTACAGGCTGGGGTGGGGAACCATGACAGCGCTCATGGTGGGGAGCCTGACACCTTCAGGGATTAGCTCCCAGGAGGGCAGAGGGATGATGGGACCCACTGAACAGTGTGGGGGCCGAGAGGAGGGAGAAGTGAGGCTCCACTTCCCTTTGGAGCTCAGAGGAGGTCCTCACGCCCTGATGGCGAGATAGCAGAGATGCCCAGATGGCATGGCCTGGCAGGGGCCTGAGTGAGCTCCCCACGTGTCCAGTAATCCAGGGACACAGGACAGCATCTTACCTGAGACCCAGGAAGGGGACAGTTCAGGTCATTCACTCTTCTTAATGCCTATCGGGGAGCCAGAGTCTAAGGGGAGACAGGGAGAGCGCATACTGAAGGTTTTGGCATCTTCAAGTCTTCAGAGTAGGCAGCGGTTAAAAATGCAAACGCCAAAGGGCTATGAGACGTGTTTGGGGGGTTGTAAGTTGGATTCCTAAGTTCAGACAATTTTTATATTTATTTATAGAGATATTTTATAAGTGATTTGTGAAAAATGTTAACTACACTATGACTGAACAGCAAAAAGTATTTACTGTCTTCACCAAAGAGAAAACATTAACATTTATAAATGTGAACGCATTTACTTAAAAATAATTGGCAGGCACTGGGATTCTGGTTGGTCTGTTGAAAGGCAACTACATATTAATTTTAATAAGATCTTATATCTTGATCCTAGTTGGCAACAAACGCATCCTGAATTGGCTCCCTGGAATAACACATCACAGAGATGAAATTCACTCAAAACCAAAGGCGCTCATTAAATTCAAACACATTTAAGTTCATTGATCTCCATTAATTACTTTATACTAAAGACAATGTACCGGTTTTTTCATCCTGATTATAGCAGCTTCAATACTCCCTGATTTGCTGATCCTGACAAAAGATTTTCTACTACTTCTTCCCTGACTCAGTCTCTTAAGTGACCGGTTTTTAAGATCAGAAAGCCTTGTGTTTGTGTGCTAATTTTGTTTTCTAACAATTTTCAAAGGTTATTTTTATTCTCTCTCTACTAGTACTGTGAGGTAGGTAAGGCCAATATTTAGACCCTACTTTTTAAACATAAGGAAACAGGCAAATAGAGGTGAGTGCCTTGGAAAAGGTCACCACATGGCTAGCACTAAACTTAGGGACAGAATACTGGCCTTCCTACTCAGGCTGCTGTACTTGGCATTTAAAAGGAGCTACGTATGATGCCCACTTTTTTTTTTTTTTAATATGTCTTTATTGATTTCAGAGAGAGGAAGGGAGAGGGAGAGAGAGAGAAACATTGATGAGAGAGTTATTGACCGGCTGCCTCCTACATGCCCCCCACTGGGGAAAGAGCCCACAACCCGGGCATGTGCCCTCACCAGGAATCGAAACCTCGACCTCCTGGATCCTAGGTTGACACTCAACCGCTGAGCCACGCCCGGCCAGGTGATGCCCACTTTTAATAAAATTAGAAATACAAGAGGAATCCACTTGCCTAACAATTCACCAGCAGTCCCTCATTGAGTTTTGGTTATCTGAGTAAACTTTCCAATAGACTAACGATTGTCTGATATCTAAGACTTTAATAATTTTCTTGATAAAAAGCATCCATCATGAAAATAAACCTTTGCAAAGTCTGTGGTTTTCCCTTCTTACAGGGTGCTATAAGCTCGGGACGGCTCAGACAGTGAGATGTGACTGCCACCATGTGGACAGTAACAGTACATAGATTTCAAAACCAAATAAACCTTTGGTAAGAGAATTACCATATTCTTTATTCTGAAATGCAAACAATGATAAAAAATGAAAATCTGCTTTAAGTTATATTATTTTAGATCCATTAATGTGATGTGCATTTTTGGTACAAGTCGTTGGACACTGACACTGATAGTATTAAGTAGCAAAATGCCAACTATCTACAGCCTCGCGACTCCAAGTGTATCCCACGGACTGGTAGGAGCTGTATTACGTGGGAGCTTATTAGAGATGCAGAGCAGATCCCACCCCGGATGCCCTGAATCGGAATCTGCGTCCCTGACGATGCCCAGGGGACGCCTGTACGCACTAGAGGCCCCGAAGTGTCACCTACAGCGAGTGCCTACCTCCTTGACTCTCACCCCCTGCTCTGCCTCCACTGAAGAGACGGGCAGGTGACTTTTACCAAAAAGTCCAGATAGGTAAGAAAAATACAGCTTGTCTTACTTGAATTACTTGACTAACTTGACTTTCCCTTTGCTTAGGTTAAACTAATGGGTTAATTCCACAATTCAGAGAAAAAAATTAAAACAAATTTTCCAGAAAAAAGGGCTTGTTTAGTTTCAGGAGAGATGAGAGTATTTTATTTTGCCCAATCAGAGCCCTTCAGCATAAAGAGACATTCATATACATATATATATGAACATTTTCCAGAAACAGTAATTTATAATACATTTTTAAAATACCAGCTTTGATGGTATTTATTTACAAAAATATTTCATTACCTAATTTTAAACCTTTTGCTGTGACGACAGTTTGTAAAGTACAGGAATGCAAAATAACTACAAAGTTAAACACACTTTTAGTGTTTGCAATAGTGCTTTTTTGATTTTTGTTTCAAATGAAATAGTACACAGAGATGGGTTTTTTTAACCATATTTAAAATGCATATTCCAGCAATCACCTTTGAGATAGTTACTGGACTGAGCAAGATATAAAAAAGAAAAGAAGTGCAGCAACTGAACACTACCTGCATGTACAGTTTAAGGTCGACACAAGCTCGAGCTCTACACCAAGCATGCTTGCCCCTGAATGAGAAAAACTTCGTCTTGCTCTTTTTAATGGTTTTTGGTGATGCATTCATTTACAATGAACCAATAGTATAACTAGAAAGCAAAATGTTTTTCTGGTTCTAACTATCACGTTAAGCAGAGGTCACACCTAAAGTATTATGGTACCATTTATTTACAAAAAAAGTAATTAAAAAATTAAAAACACAATTTACTCTCTTTGCATTGCTTCCTACTGATATGAGTCCGTTGTCAACTCCTTACACTGTCTTAAGTTGAAGCAAAGTTTAAACAACACAAAACACATAGCAAAAGTATTAAAAAATGAAACTCCCAAATAAATAGGATTCCATTGCCATTAGCCTATATCCATTTTAAATGCCTGAGCAAAACAACCTACAATAAATACTGATTTATTTACATCTCATACACTATAAAATTTTAGTTTAAACTATGAGCCTTGTTGTGAAATACTGGCAAAACTGATATTCATGATTTTTCTGATGTAAAGAGTGTAATAAAAAGAGCAATTAAATGTAGCCCTAAACTACTGTACTCAACTTGTAAATTAATTGTGCCCAATAATTTAAGACTGTATTAATAAAGGAAGAAAGCAATGTTATAACCCTGATAACTGGGGAGTTATTAAAACCATTTAATTCAGCCGAGAAAGGTAAGCTAAGTTTTCCCTTTAATTTCTGTTGTTACAACTATTTTCTTCCCACAGAACCTTTAAAACTTCTTTTGCAGTAGTAAGATCATTAATATTCACAGGAAAAATAATCCCCATTGTACTTTACAAGAAATTGATCAGAATGATGGAACGTGTAATTAACAAAAGCTGTAAACAGTATCTTCACATTCATTTTTAAATGAAAAAAAATAAATATGGGCATAAATTTCAATCCAAGAGAACAGAGACTTTAAAACGGAAAAGAAAAAAAGGACACTTAAGATAGAGGAGTGCTCTTTTTCAAACGAAATACAGATTAAAAATTCTAGGAATATTGATCAACAAATCCTATAAACTACAAAATAAAAACCTTCATTGACAAAAATACATAAACTCTGTTTTCATTTTTGGAAATTTATTTTTAAAAAAGGTAGAAGAAAATATCTGGAAAACTATTTTAAATATATATATATTTTAAAACAATAGTTAAGGTAGGCATCCAACAGCAAGCTGCAGCTACTGAGAAAGGTCTTGCAATGTTTGTTGTGGGCATTTTCTCCAAAGTAAAGTTAATATTTGAAAATGCTCAATAGAGGGTTTTAAAACCATAGAAATAATCTCTTTGCTGTCATGTGTGAAGACTTTTGAATGATGCATGATTCTTTAAAATTAATTGTATCTCGATATGAGATACCAGTATTTCTTATTATAAGCGTAAAACATAACTTTTTGTATGGATAATATACATACTTTTTAAGTACTTTGACTTAAACTTAACAAGTTCACCATTTTTAAAATTAAAGAGTACAGTTATAAAAATTTCATTTTAAAACTAAAAGTATATTCTCTAGCAGTATGTATAAATATAACGTTACTGGATGATCTTAAAACAAATCTGAAAGTGTTGCAGTAATTTAAAACTTAGAACACTGAAATGCACAGCAAATGATTTTACTATATTTTATCCTTGAAAACTATATAAAACCCTATTAAAGGTTTTAAAACTATGATCAGTTTAATTGTTTAAGGTGCAGCTAGCAGCATACTCATGATTTTGGTATGTTTTTATACATATGTATCGCTGGATTTAAACTGAGAAATGTGGATTAAATTATAATAAAAAGTATTCATTACCTAAAAAAGTGCAAAAAAATTCAAGTTTAAAGTTCAGTGCTCTTTATTTTGAAAGAAAAAATTAAACAAAATCCCCAAAGTTAAAATGTAAAATAAATCTTTGACACAAAAAATCTACCTTTGGATATAGCTTTTCTAATGTCACATGAGAAAATGCCTTAAGCAAAACGTATATGGAATATAAAACTCAGGGTAAAACTTTGAACTCCGTGGTGTCTTCCACATATTTTTCTTTTTCTCAGCTGTCTTCCCCCACTGCCCCCCAGAACCTAAAAGTATGTAACACTTTCAGACTTGTTTAAAACACTCACATATTTATATGAAATAACTTCAGAGGTACCTACAATTAAGAAGTTCTAAGCAAAAGAAATGCCTTTCTTTAAAGCACTGCACTTAATTAAACTGTATACACTACACATAACATAGACAAGTAGCAGCATTTTTTCACATCCATATAAAAATCAAATTAAGTTAGCAACAGCTCAGTTTTATATCTATAACCATTTTTGGAAACACTTTGTACAATTGAAATGCAAACCAAGGGGATTAAGATGATGCAAAACTTCAAACAGCTATCATATACAGAATTTGTCAGAGTATAAGACTTCGAATAACTTTCTAAGCAAATACATATGGATTTTGTTCTGAAGAGTGAAATGAACTGGCTATGTGGCCTATATAGGGAAACCACTTCCTATTCACAAACTGCTAATCATGAATACTTCAACGATTTCAGAGCCAAGGACAAATGCAATAAAGAATAATGTCTGAGGATATGAAGGAAGCACACGTAATCTTTCATTTTTCTAATATTTTCTATTTTGACTTTTTAAATTTTTGGTTTGTTTTCCTGAAATCTTGGCTTGCTGGTGACTATTTCTGCATTTAAAAAGGAAAAAAATAGAGATGTTACCTCTCAAATTACAATAAATTCCCTGGGTTAGTTATTACTGCAGACTGTCTCTTATCTACAGACTGAGTCAAGTATAACTTCGAGAAGCTATTTCCTATTTTCAAAAATACTTCAAGCTTTCTAATCCTAAATTCCTAGTGTGCTGTGCATAATTTGTAGATTAATTTAAAAATGAAATAAAGTAACCCAAAATATTGGTTTAAAATTTTCTTATAAAATCCATCTCAGGTAAACATATCTACTTCTCTATTTGAAAATAATTACAAGATCGGTTCATTTTATATACAACAGGAAAAATGACAGTAAAAATGAAGTGGATATACAATTAAGACAATACAGCAAATTAAATAGAGCTAATATGCCCTTCAACCTGAATGGGTAATCAACCAATATATTACTTTATTTAGTGCTTCTCAACTTCAAATCTGTAACTATACCTTTAAAAAAGGCCTACTACTTCCTGTGACATATGGAACAATGGGTTTATTAGATAATATACAATAAAAATTAAGCAATTTGTAAACGGCTGAATGTTCATCATACAGCTGACATTAACAAAACAGAAGTATATTATCAATAGATACTTTCTACAAATTCAAAAACTTTTGAAAAGTACTGTATTTTTAAAATATTTCTTTTGGCTTGATCAATTATCTCTATCACATATATTTAGTCTCTCTCTAATGATATTTAAAGTAAATTTAAATGTAAACTTTTGTACCCCGTAGTAGTGCACATTATAAAATGTAAACAAAAGGCTTTATTAATGAAAAGAGTAAAGAGGAAAGATGCATAACAGACTGCATGAAATTAAGGTGCTCTACATATACCTTTAATGATCACATGGAATAGAAAAACAACCATCACGTTTGCTATCATTTGTGCTCTGATTATCTCAATGAAAAAAGAAAACAGTTTTAAACAATTTTTGTATAGAAAAAAATATTTAAATTCCATTAATATTAAGTATAATGTTTCCATTTTGCTCTTCCTTCACTGCTTTAATAATAAATAATAATCTCAGATGCCTGCTTATGAGATTACTTCCAAGGTTTACCAAGTGTCTCTTTTCTGTCTGCAATGCTATTTTAGGAACCAGTCATCTATTGTCCACTGATGGTCTCATTTGCATTATATTCCAATACAGAAATAATTTAGTTATAAAAATGCACATAGTTTCCTTTCCTTGGGCTTTTTAAAGCCTTGAAAGGACATGTACAGATGTATAGCATATTTCTACAGAAAATATTTTGTAGGTCATCAGACTAGACTCTTATATAGGTAATTATTGACAACAGATGCTTGTAATTTTCCATGCGACAGCATGTGCACTAAGATTTAAGTGGCTCATCACCTGAGTGTACTGGAACTGTTAGCAAATCAAGGGCATTTAAAAAAGGGAGCAGAGCACTTTACTGAAATGAAACACTTTTTAAGCAATTTAAATTAAATAATGCAAAGGTACATATGGTTAAACATTTTATAAAAATTCAAGCAAAATTAAAAACTTAGCCAATTTGAACATTCCTACAAATTTAACCAGTAACTCTTTTGGTCAAATCCCCATTAGCTGAATTAATGAGAATGGGGACAAGGGACACTGAAGTATTCTCCTCACCACGTGGAGGTCTCTCTCCACACTGCAGAGCCACCGCATGGAAACTCCCAGGATGATGGGTTCAGTCATGCTCTACACTTTTCAATGAAAAGTGATGGATCACCTTGTTTTGCTTTTGACAAAATATGGACTAAACAAAAGTATACAATAACAAGAATCCAAGAGTAGCCCATACACAAGTCAACTATGTGTATGTTTTTATTTAAAGCCCACCATTCAGCTTATCTGTCTAAAGATATGGTAGCAAACAGTTTGTTTCTTTGTCGCTAATGATACTGATGACCAGTCAGTTTAAGGGAGGGAAGGTCCAAGACAGCTGTTTATAATTCAGTCAATGAGACAAACAGAACCATTGCAGCTTCAGAGCTTCTAACTTACTGGCTCTCCCTCAGAGGTCAAACACTGATGGCAGGTACAAGAGCATATATCTTTTGGCATATGAAAGTTTAATACAGGAATGATCCAGAAATAGTCCCTGCCATGTCTCCTCAACATCCCCCTTTGTTTCTTCGTTGGTAACGTGTGACCTGCTTAGTTCCCCAACTGTCGTCTCAGAGCTGGCCCACACCATCTATCCACACCGAGCTTGGGAACTCCTCAGTTAGAGCCACAAGACTGTGGTAAAACAGTGCATGATTGTGCTAGGAAAGAACAGTGTCCAGTGATGAACGTCCTTGAATGTTAACTTTCCTAAAGTAGAATTCATGAAATAGAAAAGGAAAATCTTTTCCCTTTTGGCTGAAGTCGGCCTGCGCTGGGTTTCCGGTGGTCAGAACTGGTACCACTTCTTATCCTTGTATTTCAACATCATCTACAGGGGAGGAGACGGGACAAATATGCTCAAAAAATGCCACAATAATATTTGTAAGTTATCACTGATTACTGTATTTTTTCCAAAACATCCTATCATTCTGAAAAGTTCTGTAGTGTCACTGTACTGTCTACTTCGAATCAATTTATAATGAAAGCAGTAAGAACTGTCATTTTAAGAAAAAAAGTCCATAACTATTAAGAACCAGTCTAGAAGACCCTCACATTTATTAGACATATGACATAAATAAATTTTGGCTCAGTGCATTCTTTGGTGACCTAAGCTAATAACTTATAATAAGGTAATTTTCAGTTCTTTAATTTTAACTAAAAATGCTTAAAGAACCTGGGAATGAAAGGTTAAAAATGCTACTATTACTGCCATCTAAAATGTACCGAGTACTTCATCTGAGCCAGCACTGCATGACATACTTTCCCTACATGATTTCATCTGGTTCTCAAAACAACTTGATGAGTTAGGCATTACTATCTCCCCATTTTATAAATGAAGAAACGGAAGCTTAAGGGGTTATCCAAAATAACGACGGTGAAACTGGGGTTTGAGCCCACGTGGTCTGATTCAAGAACCCATGATCTTAACCACCTCAATGTATAGTCTTCCTTAGACTCTAAAATACGATTCAGGGGTATTTGATAAGAGGGAAAAACTACCAGTTTGATACTGAGCTCTTTGCTAAATATTTTGAGTGTGGCTATAGTCTGAAATTGACTGAAGTGTTACATGCTTTAGAGGTCTCAGTCAGGTGCAGGATTATGCCAACAAAATTCCTGCCCTGGACTGAAGGCTGCTGGGCTACATCTGAGGTGTGTTATCGGCCTAGAACAAAGACAAAGGACCTCTGAATCTCTTTGAAGCCCTGGAAAAATCTTTTCCAAGTCAAGTTACCTCTTTTATGCATTCTAGGTGTCAGCATTCTTGAGCAAGAACGAGATGACTTCTGACTAAAGAATTTACAGATCTATTGCTGGTAGACTGGGTAACATGAATTTTTCAGACAACAAACTCTAGATGTCCTTAAGGTGTAAGCTAGGAACTGAGAATGTGAAGTAACCCAGTGTAAAGCATCAAGGCCTGTGTGTAAAAATGAAAAACATGTATTCTACCTAAAGGCCTAAATTCAGTTTTTTAAAAAGTACTATGCTGGCCAACAAAGCATATTTGCAAGAGGACCAGTTAGGAAGCCATACTTGACGGAGCCCCTTTTTAAGCTCCACCATGACTTTCCAGTTCAAGATGAGTTTACTGCAAAAATGCATCTTACTATATCTCTGTCTGAATTGGTCTACAGGCAGATTTAGTATTGTTCATTTGAATAAAAGTGTTTGCCAATATTATTTAGATTTACCTAAAGAATCAAGAGAGGAAAATTATTTCCTTCTCTAGGAGAAACTGGTGGTAGAATCTGAGGAATTTAGGAAAGTTAGCTTTGGTACTGCATTCCCTAAGAAACAGTTCCAAAGAAAAGGCCTGAAGACAAGCAGGTTCCCTCAGATTTATAAACTTCAGTAAAAGACCAAAAGCTACTGAGACATATTCTTGTAATAGTTCCCTCTGGTGGCAAAAATCAGGAATTTGCAATTGCACAGAGGATACACAAAAACTCATGCACAGGTAGATATAAAACAGCTATAAAAATACAATAATTTTCATACTTGTTTTACCAAGGATTTTTGTTTGTTTGATAGACATACCTCATGAGCATGTTTAGAAAATGAATCTGCACTGGATAACATAGCTGTGGTTCTTTCTTCTAGGTCACCCAGTTTCTGCCCTCTTTCATCCAGTGCCAACCTGGCTCGTGCTAATTCACCAACGACTCCCGATGCTGCTCCTTTCACACCTTCAATGCCACCAGGGCCAGGGATATGCTGTGCAAGACTTCTTGAAGCCTTTCCTGAGGACGATTCTCCAACTGAACGAATTGACAAGTGAAAAAGCAAGTCAAAAAATGAAAATTTTACTACTATAAAATCCTACTATCTAAGAGCACTAAAACAAGTTTTAGATTGAATGAAAATATAGTTGAAATATTTATATATTTCACTTCATCATTAATACATGTTTTTCCTTTATTATGATGGTTTTAACAGACACAATGCATTGTATATTTAAACGTTTTACTTTATACATAATAGGACTAGTGCAAAGGGACAGGTAGCTATTTGTTGAAATGAATAAAGGAAATACTGATACCAATTTATATAACAGTAAAAATTACTCTTAAGTGTGAAAAAACTAAAGATAAATTAAAGACATTTAAGTTCAAATACACAGACTTAAATTTAAATATACACTTAATTTAGTTTATTTACGCCACACTTTGTCTTACTTAAAATATTATGCTCAAGCTTAGAAGTAAAAAAAAAAAAGAAATTATTCAGTATTCTATTTAGGCTCCAAAAGTTATAGATATGTTATATCCCTTTCTTTCTCTCCATTTATCTAGTCACCAAAAAGATCAACTGTTTCCTTCAAAATATCTCAGGTATCCATTGCTTCCTTTCCCTTCGTTAGCCAGATCCTAACTATCTATCTAGATTATTGCAAGTCTTAAATTCTGTTAAAAACTGCTGTCATATTCACTCTTCCCTCAGCATACATTTCTTTCTTTAGAAATATAATTCACATACCATAAAATTTGCCCCTCAACAATTCATTAATTTTTAGTTTATTCAAAAGGTTTGAAACCATTATCACTATCTACTTCTGAGCATTTTCATCGCTACAAAAAAACACCCCAACTTTATCAGCAGCCAATTTCCATCTTCCCCTCTTCTTAGCCCTTGGTAATCAATTCTCTACTCTTGTTGTTATATTTTCATATTCTGAATATTTTGTATAAATGGATTCATATAAATGTAGCATTTTAGGTCTGGCTTCTTTCCCTTAAAAAATTTTGTCAAGGTTCAACCATGCTATGGCATATATCAGTATTTCATCCTTTTAAATGACTGAATAATATTCCATTGTATGAACTGATGACATTTGGGTTATCTACTCATCAGCTGATGGACATTTTGAGTTGTGTTTGCTTTTTGGCTATCATAAATAATGCTGACATGAACATTTGCACAAGTTTTTGTGTGAAGATGTGTTTTCAGTTCTCTTGGGTATATACCTAGAAGCATAATTGTTGGGTCATATGATAACTATGTTTACCTTTTTGAGGAACTGCCAGAATTTTTCAGAGTTTACAGCATTTTACATTTTCGCTGGCAATGTAAGAGGGTTTCAATTTTCCCACATTCTTGAGAACATTTGTTATTATACATCTTTTTGATTACAGCCATCCTAGTAAGTGTGAAGTGGTAGTTCATTGTGGTTTTGATGTGCAATTACCTAATGACAAATGATATTCAGCATCTTTTCATGTGTTTATTGGCTATCTGTATACTTCCTTTGGAAAAATATCTATTCAAACCCTTTGCATACTTAAAAATTGAGCTATGAATTTGTCTTTTTATTGTTGAGTTGCAAGAGTTCCTTATATGTTTAGGATAGTAGACTCTTATCAGATATATCAGATACATGACTTGCAAATATTTTATCACATTCTGTAGGTTGTCTTTTCACTTTCTGGATAGTGTTTTTTTGGCTTTTAATTTTGATGAAATCCAATTTATCTTTTTCTTCAGATGCTGTGATTTAGGTGTCGAATCAGAGAAACCATCACCTAATCTAAGGTTACAAAGACTTATACCTATGTTTTCTTCTAAGAGTTTTATGGTTTTAGCTCTTTACATTGAGGTCTTTGATCCATTTTGAGTTAATTTTTGTGTATGGTGTGAAGCTGGAGTCCAACCTCACTACTTTACATGTGTGTAGCCAGTTGCTCCAACATCATCTGTTGAAAAGACTATTCTTTCACCATTAAAATTTCATGGCATCCTTGTAGAAAATCAACTGACTATACATGTAAGAGCTTATTTCTGGACTCTTAATTCTATTCCATTGGTCTATATGTCTGTCATTATGCCAGTAGCACACTATCTTCATGATTACAGATTTGTAATAACTTTGAAAATCGAATGTGAGTCTTCCATCTTTTTGCTTCTTTTTCAAGATTTTGTATGTGTGTGGCTTTTTGAATCCTTTTCATTTCCATATGAATCTTAGGAACAGCTTGTTTTTTTTGTTCAAAAAACCAGCTGGGATTTTGACAGGAATTGTGTTGAATGCACAGATTAACTGGGGAATACTGGCATCTTAGCAATATTACTTCTTCCAGTCCATGAACATAGGATGTCAATCCATTTATTTATGTCTTAATTTCTTTAAATGGTGTTTTGAAGTTTTTAGTGTATGCTTTACACTTCTCTTTTTAAATTTTTATTATTTTTAGAGAGGAAGGGAGAGGGAGAGAAACATCTATGTGAGAGTGAAACATCATTTGGCTGCCTCCTGCACATGCCTCCTACCTGGGATGGAGTCCATAACCCAGGCATGTGCCCTGATGGGGAATTAAACCGAGAACATTTCATTGGACTGGATAATGCCCAACCAACTGAGCCACACCAGCCAGGGCTGTTTTATACTTCCTTTGCTAAATTATTCCTAAGTATTTTATCTTTTGATGCTATTAAAAATGGAATTTTTTTCTTAATTTTTTGTTCACTGCTAGTGTATACAAATGCAATTTATTATTTATGTTGATCTGTATCCTGCAATCTTGCTAAGCTAGCTCTAATTTTTGTGTGTGTATATTCCTGAAGACTTCCTATATGCAAGAATATGTCATTTGCAAATACAGTTTTACTTCTTGCACTCAAATCTGCATGCCTTTTATTTCCTTTTCTTGCCTAACTGCCCTGGTTAAAGCCTATAGTACAATGTTAAATATAAGTGGTGAGACCCTATGAATTTACATATAAAATTTAGAATCATTTACAAAATTTGGGGGGGGAAATGTGCATGTGTGTGTATATATGTATACATCAGTTTTGGGAGAACTGATGTCTTCTAGTGAAACTTCTACTGTGTGAACATGATATCTCTCTGCATTTACTTCGGTCTTTAATTTCCTGACAGTTTTATAATTTTCTATTTTCTCCATGGAGGTCCTGTACATCTTAAGATTTATTTCAAGGCATTTTTTAATACTATGGTGGCTGGCAGAATAATGGTCCCCATCCACTCACCAAAAATGACTACTCTCTAATTCCCGGAAATTATAAGGTGCATTCTTATTAATGCTAGTGGATAAATTTTACAAGTCTCTCAAAAAATTCAGGGATCTCTGATCATCTTAAATCTACTTACCCTTTCCAACTCCCTTGATTTTATACAGTTTTGGGGTCATACTGTTTATTTAAATGTGTGTGTACATACATACTACAAGACTTTGCTTTATAGTTTATAAAGATTACATAATTATATTTATGTATTTATTACTTTCTTTCCAAAGCATTGTTTCCTTTATCTCTGACATTCCATCGAGGATTACTTTTTCTCTAAAGTACATCCTTTAGAGTTCCACTGAGTGTGGTGGCAAGGTTTACTTTACTTATTTGTCCATTTGTCTAAAAATGTCTCATTCTCAAAGGGTACTTTGAGTATAGAATTCTAGATTAAGTATTATCTTCGGTCAACATACAGAATAATATTTGCTGTTGAGAAGTCAGTCTCCAGCTTGTTAAAACATATCTATTATTTTTTTTTAGCTATCTTACAGATGTTCTCTTTGTCTTTGACATACTATATTTTCATATATCAAGCTGTGAATTTATAACAAAATATCCTACTTTGAATTCATTAAGCTTCTTGAATGTGTAAGAAACTTCTAGCTGAATCTCTTTATATATAACTCTTCTTCACATTATTTCCTATTTCCTTCTTGAGAAGGTCTAAACATGTGTTAGGTCTTCTCCCTACGACTTCTCTTTCTTTAATATTCTCCTGTTTTTTACATCTTTTTGTTTCTCTGTGCTACATTCTGGAAGGTTTATTCTGACCAATCTTTAATTCATGTAATTCTCCTTCAATTTTGTCTAAAGTGTGGTTAAGTTAATCAACTACATTTTTAATTTTGGTTTTTGAAATTTCAGTTCTCCAATTTAATTTTAGCTTTTTTACATACTTGTTGTATTGATTTTTAAAGTTTTCAGTTACTTGATAAATTGTTTAGGCATGATACTTATCCTCCTGAACATAATATGCACATTTATTTTATAGTCACCATCCAATAATCCCAGTATTTGAAGTACCTGTGATTCTCATTCTGTTGTGTGTTTGTTTTATTGATCATGGTGTTGATTTCTAGGGTTCCTGGTTATTTATGACTACAGATTTGAAAAATTATATAAATCATTTGAGGATTTGGATATGTCATCTTCCTTTGCAGAAAAATTTCATCTGCTTCTGCCAGGTGCTGGGGACTTTATCAGTCTGCAAAAATCTTAACTAAGGTTGGAAGTGTTTTGGCCACTCAGATAATTTGAGCTGAAAGCCTGTGTGTGTGTGTGGGGGGGGGCAGGGGTAAGGGGGCTGGTTTACTTCAGGTGCATCTTTACTCTTCAGGTGCAGCACTTTGGCATTCTTGAAAACAAGGGGATTTGTTTATCAGTGTCCCACCCTTGTCAGTTCTGGGACCCCACCTTGCTAGTCCTAACACAATTTACTATCTCAGCCTCCTGCTTCAGATCTCAAAATATTTCAGGGTAAAAGTGGCCTCAGGTTGCCAAGCTCACTATTATGGGTTCACCCCCGTCTCCATGGATATTGTCCTTACTATATTGTTAGCTCTTTGATGTTTCTAAAAATTAAAAAATATGGTTTTTAAAATTTGTATAATTATCCTCGTTGAGACAGTTATTCCAAATTATCAGTCCTCCATGACTGATGTACAGTCTTCCTCTTTTAAAAAAAATGAATTAAAACTGACTAATCCTCATTCATCTAGGTGAGTTTTTAAATATGAAATTGCACTGCACTGCTACTTAAAATTCCAAAATATTTTAGGAAAAAAGAGAATAAAAGAAATAAAATTCGAGGATAGATAATAGCTCCTACTAATTGAAAGGTAGATAAAAAAATTCAATGATTTATTAGTCACTCAAGGACCAATTTCTAATTTGTTCCCACTGATGTATGTGAAAGGTAGCAAATGCACCAGATCTTGCCATTTTAAATAACCTTCTAGTGTAATAAGAATAGTTCTGGAGATTTTGTAAGATAAAATAAATGTTTAAGTAAAAACTTTTTCAAATTAAGGTCATCAATTAGAACCAACTATAGAATTAAAATAATAATGAAGATCACATTTAACAAGAATACTTTCTAAATTATTCATATCAAGTTGTGAATATTTTAGCTACCTGAAGCTACTCTGATTTTGGTTCCCTGAGTAAAACAGGCCCTAGTTTGGATTAGAGCAACAGAAAATAATTACATGTATTTTTGCTAAAACATGAATATATTAATTGTGAAAAAGACAAAAAAGGTGAACATAATATATACATGTAAAAAATGTATTTGGTTTGAACGTTTACGTTTTAAGATATATTACCCAAATGAAATAAATCAACTTACACAGTTCTTCTCTATCAAGTGACTGTGCACCACCTCCAAACAGGCCTTTAAAGAATCCCCTGTTCGGTGCCTCAGGTGTTTCTACAGGGGTGAAGAGTTCACCCAACATTTCCTTCAAAATCAAAACAAATTGTAATTGTTAAAGTTTCAGGGAAACTAAACTACATTTCACAAAACTACCACTGTAATCTCTTTAACTTAAGCTTGTAACATTACCTGTGGAGATTCACAAACAAGAGCACATTTCAAATTATCAGATACAATACATGCTTAGTCAAACAGTAAGTTATTAAAACTAAATTGACTAAGACTGACTTGCTGCTGCAAAGATGATATTCCTGCTTAAATTGGAAGAAGATTCCATCCAATCTTTGAAAAAATTTTCACATGACTTTTATTATTAAGAATTGGTAAATGAATACTTAGCTTTTCTTACATCAGAAAGAAGAAAAGCTACTAGCAAGTTAAAAGCCTAGTGTAATGATGATGAAATGCAGTTCTGGAATTACCACCTTCAGATGAGTCAGAAAATTAGTAATTCAGAAAGACATACCAACATATTTTTTTATGAACATATGCTAGGAAGAGAATTATGCCCACACACACATGGAATTTCAGAAATATGGCCTGGAGATGGGAAAGCTTCTTTCAATATTATCAGCTTTTTAAATTACTACTGATGTTCTTCTGAGCACAGAAATGGTAAAAGTGGGAGAAAAGAAAGGCTACCAACATGTTGACCTTGTAGATAACACAGAAAGGAAAGAGAAGTTTCTGTAAGAGGACAGTAGCAACATTATTTACAAGGCAGCTTAAAAGCAAAATAAAAGTATAATGAGGCTGAGAGATTGCATTTCTGCCCAATGAAGAGAAGTAGTTATTATACAAAACACAAATGCAGTTCTGGTTCCCGGTACCAGTTCAGCTGTACTCTGGTATTACATTATTATAGCTGGAGCTAAAGTATTTTTTTAGAGTTTCTTCCTGAGCAAAATCATATAGCTTTTAGCTTTTTCTGACTGGCTTATTTCACTTAGCATAATATTCTCAAGGTCCACCCATGTTGTTGCAAATGGCAGTATTTCAATCTTTTGTTATAGCTGAGGAGTATTCCATAGTACACATGCACCACATCTTTTTTACCTAATCATCTATCGAAGGACAGTTTGTGTCCATGCCTTGGCCACCTTGAATAATGCTGCAATGAATGTAGGGGTGCACATATCTTTGAGAATAAATGTTTTTAAGTTTTTTGGGTCGATACCCAGAAGAGGGGTTGCTGGATCATATGGTAACTCTATTGTTAATTTTTGAGGAACCTCCATACTGTTTTCCACAGTGGCTGTATCAGTCTACATTCCCACCAACAGTGAATGAGGGTCCCTTTTCTCCACAACCTCTCCAACACTTGTTATTACTTGTCTTGTTGATAACAGCCATTCTAACAGATGTGAGGTGGTATCTCATTGTAGTTTTGGTTTGTATTTCCCTAATAGTAGTGAAGTTGAGCATCTTTTCATATATCTGTTGGCCATTTGTATGTCTTCTCAGAAGAGGTGTCTGTTCAGGTCCTCTGCCCATTTTTAATTGGATTATTTGTTTGTTGTTGAGTTGTAGGAGTTATTTATATATTTTGGATATCAGCTCCTTGTTGGAGCTGTTGCTTGCAAATATCATCTCCCATTTGGTTGTCTGCCTTTTTGTTGTGTTGGCAGTTTCTTTTGCTGTGCAGATTGATATTGTTTTTATCCTAATTTTAAGATGAAGAAGCTTAGAGCCAGTAAATTACTTGTCTAAGGTAACATACTCCAGTAATTAGCAAGGCTGGGACTTAGATTCAGTTTTCTTGACTCTAAAGCTCATGTTCTAATAATAAGCCACAAATTCAAATTTACCAAGTAAAACAGGGCTAATTGCAAACACTTTCACAATAAAGTGTTATTTTCTAAATATCAATTAATATTTAGCTCAATATTTCCAGAGCAATTTTATTTTAAATGGTGAAGTTAAAATAATCATTTTTAATATACAAGCAAGCACACAGGAACTTACAGAATTAAAAAAGATACAGTTTCATATTTAAAGAATTTGTTTGTAGTCTTTTACAAATACAGGTGTACCCCAAAAATGTACACACTTTAACAGCTGATTTCTATTACACTTTGAAAATAAAATGTATTTTAATAAATACTGCCTTTATAATTATTCAAAGTGTATATACATTTTTGGGGGACGCCCTGTAGATCAGCAAAAATATTCAGAGGAAAACTATCAAACCTTATTTTTCCTTATATGCATGTACATCCTTGCAATTACAGAGAAGGGATGATACAATCTGCCCTAAAACAGATTATATTATTTTCACATTAACAATACCTCTTTAAAAAGGACTTTTTTTGGTGTATGTGTATAACATATTTATCCTATGTAGAGAGTGGTATAAAAAGTGTGTAACATTTCATATATCTTTGCCAACACAGGAGAGAAAAATAAGGCTCAAGGAGATGAAGTCCCCCTTATAACAAGAGCCTGATGAAGGCTCCTGACCACAAGTCTCAAATGTGTGCTCTGAAAGTCTCAATAAAGGCTTTGGATGTTCCCATAACACAGGTTCATTTGTACACTCTTGTGAGTGTAAGGGATGGACATTATAAGGGACCTCAAAGAATACTTCACCCCTGGAGAAACTACAGGACTATTTCTGTTACTTACCTGAAGATTTTCACAGGTCTCTTGGCTGTAAGTGAGTCTCTGGATTTCTGTAGGTGAAACAAGATATAATGCTTGTCCATTGTTGGTGAAGCAGAATGTTCTGGCTATCCGCATATTGGTAAGGGGCAAGTAATACACATCCAACAGAGGCCTTAAACTTGGCAAACTTGAAAAAAAATTAAAAACTTGTTAATAATAAACAAGGTAGGTTTTAGTCTTAAACAAAGTATTACAGAAGGAAAAAATGGCAAGGACCCTCTAAACCTTATGATTTCATGCACTTCAGTGGGAGATAAAACTGATTTATATTCCTCATCTACTTGCTCACTATTAACTGAATGAAATTAAATTCTCAGTTTATAAGACTGTAAATAAATAAAATAAAAATTTCTTTCAAACTGAATATAATTCTGTAATATTATGTTTTGAGGCAGGAAATGCTGTGTGTTTAAAACATAATCTAACACATACCTAAAAGTCATAATATGTCCATTGGCACAGAAACAGGCAAGGCAGATACTGTTACTCAACGCTACAATATCCCCACGAAGAACAAACGAAGTCTCCGTAATGTTTTGCTTATAAGCACAGTTCTGAGTTGGCAGTGAGATTACTTTTGCTTGCTTTTCAGAGCATATCACTGCATACTGATTTTCACTAATTTCCTGAGAGGGAGAAGGGGATACAGAGACAGGCCGTTTTTTCTTCAATTTCTCCTTTTCATCTTTTTCTTCAGGAACGTTGTGTTCTCTCCAGGATTCATATGCAGGTGGCACTAAGCAGCCTGTGGTGTCCAGAAATGCCATTCTCAGGATCGCCCCTTTTAACCTCAATATAGTACCTAAAATACATAAGTGTAGTAGATGATAAATATTTCAATCCACACAGTGTGTATGTTTATTCCAACTCTGACATATAGACACTCAAAAACATGCAGAATGTGTACCAAACTGAAATTGTACATTGGCTTACTGACAGGATCCAATAGATAGAATCTGGAAAAAGATATCAATATTACATGCCCCAAATAGGTAAGAGCCACCAAACAGATCAATGTTGGAATGTCTGGGCCTGTGTCTTCTCTCATACCTGGCAAATGTACTACCAACAAGTATGAGAGCAAGCAGATGGCATCCAGAGCTGCACTGTCCAATATGGCAGCCACTAGCCATGTGCGGCTATAGAGCACTTGAAATGTGGCTTGTCCAAATGGTGGCTGTGAGAGTAAAATACCTGACAATTTGAAGACATAGTACAAAAAAAAAAAAAATTAAAAGTAAACTATCTCTATAATTTAAAATTACTGGTTACATGCTGAAATGAAAGTGTTTTGGATATATAGGACTAAATAAAATGTTATTAAAATTAATTTTTTCTGTTTTTTACTTTTTAAATATGACTACTAGAAAACATAAAATTCTACTTGTGGCACACAATATATTTTTAATAGTGATGATCTACAGGGCAAATGAAAAAACAATTTGCACATATTTCTAAACATTACTTTAAAAAAATCAGAATTTCCTTTAAAGCTATTTAACAGTAAATCTCAAATATATTCAAGGTATTATTTTGATCACATTAGTGTTTATTTCGGAAATTTTTTTAATTAATGGGGCTCCCTTCCCCTCATATCCTTGAAAATGTAAATATGCTTTATGCTCATTCCTAAGTGAGCTAGAAGACAGCATTAATATTAAGGATTTGGAAACTAATAGAAAAGAAGGTGTACAACTGATTTAGCCTTCTAGTTCTTATTCTGAAAGATTTTCCATATTACATTGCTTTATACTTATGTAATATTTTATAGTTTGTGAAAAAATTTCCATGTATTCTTATTTTCTTTTATTTCTAAGGGGAAGAATTCCGACTGTTCTCTCAAAAACCACCTTAGAAGACAAAATACCATTTCCTTTCTTCTTTACATTTTTATCTATGGCAGGGTTGCCCAATAAAATAAAGAATACCTAGTTAAATTTGAATTTCAGATACACAGTGAGTATTTTTTAATATAACTATGTCCCAAACACTGCATTATATTTCCAAATTCTACATGGGGCATACTTATATTAGAAAGTATTTGTTATCTGAAATTCAAATTTAACTGGGCATCCTGTATTTTACTTGCTAAATCTGATAACTTTGTCCATAGTCCAGTGCAAGTAGACAACTGAACTATTTTAAGCAGTTTGCTGATTTGGGAACTGTTTATGGTACATATGAACATATATAAGATACAGCAATCCCAGTATGCAGGTTTTTCTGAAAATGTAACAAGATAAAATTTAAAGATATGCCTGTCCTATAGTTAGCAGGGTTTTGTATGTTTTCCAGCAAAGTAGTAGTAACTGCTGGGAACAAACAGACTACTTCAGGTTCTTAAGCACAGAAGCCATCCGCTTAAAAACACCTCTCTTCTCCTCACAGTTCTAATACAGATAACACGGTATGAATACCTCTGTTGCATTTTAAAATAGGTACCTTATTAAAAAATAAACCTCAAAGATTCCACCATTGAGAGTGAACTCAAAGATTCCCTCTTACATATGATAATTATTTCTATATTAGAGCAAATCTGATTTTATTGCAAGTTGAAAAACATCTTAAATATTTTTATGTAGTTAATAGTAAATTATCTATATTTAATCCTCTCATTTTTATTTGTTGGAAACATTTATTTCTTATTACAAACTAATGCATATTTGTTGTAAAAAACTTAGAAACTACTAATCAGTAAAAAGAAAATAAAAATTACCCACAGTCTTACTATTTAGTGACAATTACTATTAAAATTTTCATCTTTGTAGTTTTTTCCTATACACTTAAATGTTACTTACTAATAAAAATGAGATTAGTAAGAATATCATCATTACATAACCTCTTCTAACTAGGCATGCACTGGCATAGACTCAAATATTAACTGAGCTGAATGAGTAAGTCACAGTTCCTTTAATGTAAAGACAGTTCAGAAATGGACATTAATATATAATTATATTTTAATTCTAAATTCCAAGTATTATTAAAGTCTACTCTATAAAAAAGAGATATGAGCAAAATCACTTCCCCCCCCCCATCTAGATCAACATAAACTAGTAATGGAAACCAGAAATCTCAGTTATTTACAGACTTATCAGGTTCCACATACATTTGATAAAATTTACTGTCATTTTCAACATACGAAGACGGTATATTTTTCTTCTTAAAGTTTGCTATTAAGTCACCTTTCCCTAATCTTTAAAGAGAAAAATAATGCATTTTAAGACTTCATACTTAGAGATTAGAAATAGTCAAGTTTACAATGTTTAAAATATACTTTTGTTTTTCTCCTAAATATGTACCAACCTTTTGCTTATAGAACATAATATTTTGAGGTAATCTGGAATGCATCAGAGTAAGTTTTCCCCCCATTTTCTTACAGAGTAATCATTTTAGACATGATCCCAGAGTTTATAAAATGCAAAACCTGAATGGCTGTAATAAATGATATTTTTCAATTTATTCCATGTATTCCTTTATTAAAAACATAAGACTGTAACTATCCCCATTTGGTTTACATTTTAGAATTATTAGATTAACTCAAAAATGAAAAGCAAAGGCATCTATTATATTACAGTAAATCAAACATTCAGTATCAGTGCAGCACCAGAGCATACATACCACTAGGAGACACAATTACTGGCTGGAGAAGTCTTTGCTCTCCTCCTGGGGGAAGGTTCAGTGCAATGACAAGCACTGTTCCCAAGGTAGTACCAACCCATAAGCATGGGGAAGGAGACGAATCCGCCTTTCGAGTAAAAGTCTCACAAAAATGAAGAGCAGAGATGGCTTCTCGAGATTCTTTATCAATGCTGGTTACGCTTGAACTCCGGGACCGGCTGAAGGAATTATCTTTCACATCTAAAGTGATTTGAAATGTGAGATTGCTCAAGTTATAAAATATCATAATTTTTGTTTGGTATAAATTTGGCTAAGTAGTTAATCTGCGAAAAGAAACTACTTTAATTTTAATCTGATAATTTTTTCCTTTCTTAAATAAAACAATGCAAATGGGACAACACCACACTTCTCAGAACCGAGCTGGGTGCATCCCATTGAATTTCTGGACGTGTGATCTTTAGTTTTCAGTGCAGCTCTATGCTGGCATCCTGGCTGCTTTTCTAATCTTGGCTCTTACACCTTCTTTTCTCATGGTGCTCTTCCTTCATGATTAGTAGAACTGAATAAGTGGGTATTTTCAATTTTCTACAACTAAAAATGTATTTAGAAGTACTCTGATTCTACCTTCAAATTTACTGTGTGATGCACTCCCCCCCCCAATATGTCCACATGAAAGCCTTTCATCTGTAAAAATTTAGCTTTCATTTTTCTTGAATGCCATTTTAACTGTACTCCACATTCATCTAAGGCATTTTTCATCACAATGTGCACCTGGTATCAGGTATATTCTCTGTTGCTGGCTGTCTGTTATGACAGGGATACTTGTAAATCATACTAATAAACCTTCTTCAGCCACCTTCTTTGTGGCCAATCTCAAGTCTGTCTCCAGGCCTGGCCTCCTATCTCTTGGAATTGCATTTGGAAACGCTTATGGGAATTTTTTTCTATTATGTCTCACTATGCAAAATTAAAACAGGTCATTTTCCCAAAGCTCTAAATTCTTCTAACAGTACTATTTATATTATTATTATTTTAAACATATCTTTATTGATTTCAGAGAGAAGAAAGGAAAGGGAGAGATAGAAACATCAATGATGAGTCACTGATCGGCTACCTCCTGCATGCCCCCGAATGGGGATCGAGCCCACAACCCGGGCATGTGCCCTGACCGGGAATCGAACCCCAATTGCCTGGATCCTAGGTCGATGCTCAACCGCTGAGCCACGCCCGGCTGGGCAGTACTATTTATATTAACGACACACCGGTTCTCCTGGGGAACACCACTTAAATGAGCTGCAGTTTTGGTTCTTCCCTTTCACTTTACCTATAATACCTGATGGGATGCCAAGTCCTATATTGTGTTAGTCCAGTGTTCTGTGTGTTTTTTTCTTTCCATAACCAATCAACTCCCATTACCCTAAGTTCAGGCCTTCTTTATCATTCACATAGATTACTGCACAATTCCCAAGTAATCTCCCCACTTTCACTGTCACTGTTCCAACACAACTCAATTAAATAATATAATGTACAGTTACAATTTTATCATTTCTACTTAAAAAATCCTCAGTGGTTCCTCTTTACTGATCATGCCTATAATCTTATTCAAGTTTTTAAGACTCTGCACAAAATACCTCCAACCTACCCTCCAGGCCCTATCTTTCAGTGCTGCCCTGCTTCAATGCATTGTGGGAAACAGACCATGCCCCTCGCGCTCTCCAAACACACCCTGCACTGACCTGCTTGTACACTGTTGTTTGTGACTGGTGCCCTTGCCCCGCCATTTCTCTACCTATCAAGACTGTGCTTCTTCTCCTTCTCAGGTAATGTCATCTTCATGAAGTTTATTCTGATTCCTAAAATTGTATTTTTTCTTTTGAATCTTGGTATCTTTTCATCTTTTCCATGCACTAATAGTACACTGTTCTGTAATTCTGACTTGTCCTAGGCCTCGCTCTAAAGCAGGGGTGGGGAACCTTTTTTCTGCCAAGGGCCATTTGGATTTATAACATCATTTGTGGGCCATACAATATTATCAACTTAAAAATCAGCCTGCTATATTTGGTCAAACGTACATAAGGGCTGTGACATTTTGATGCCTTGCATATGAAAGTATTTAATACATACTTGCTGAACACAGATCTATAGTTGAAAGTATCTAAATCAATGCATTTCTGCTGCACCACTGAGATATATTAAAATTTCTAGTAGCTTCTACTGTTCACATATAATAAAGCATTCCTCAAATCGCATGCTTTCAATACTATCATGAAATAAATGACTTCATAATTTCATGAAAAATAAAAAAACATGTTAGTCTTCTAAGCTATATTTTATTAAATAAAAAAGGTATGATTGAATCCTACTTATGCCCCCAAGAGCTTTTTATATTCAAATTTAGATTCCTAGGTTGAAAATATTCCCTCAAATAATAATTACATACAACAATTTTTATTACAGCTAACCTCTGAAAACAATAAAGCTAATAGTTATGACAAAAGTATGGGACATTTCTAAATATAGTTCCTAAAAATCTTTCTTTTGCTTGAGACTGTACTTCCTGTTATAGACTATGACACAGCAGAAAAGAAGTACTTACTGTACATGAAACAACTTTCCATTAGCAATAGCTTATTACTGGGAGTTTGGATATAATACTGATTCAAATGTTAACTCTTTATAGTTTCCAAAGTTATTTTAATAAAATAACAGAAAATTTCAATTTATTTTGTGATAATAAAAATACTTAATGTCTTACTTTAATAAAAATACACATACAAAATGAATGAATACATATTTTCAGTTGTGATCTAGTGATAAAAATGGAAATCAATGATACAAGAAAATTTGATAATATAAATTTCAATGTAAATTAAGCTGTGTAAAAACTCTTACTGATATTTATTAAAATTACATAGATGATTGACAACAATCTATAATTCAAATGTTAATTTGCAGGATAAATAGTTTTAATAAACTAATTTAACCATATAAAATTCATAAACTACATGTTTATTATATGACTTCCATTCAAAAATTAGATTACCAAAGAAATTCCTAAGTCTAGATCAAATGGGAAAACAAAATGAATTAGAATCAGCTTTGAACTTAAGAGTCAGACTGCTTATTTTACCTGCCTAGAACTACTTGAAAACAAATGAGAATTTCTAGCAGTTCATCAAGTATAACTTCCACTGACTGCTATTAAGTTATAGTTGTGGGTCTTTGTAGCTTGAATTTTAGAAACTGGGCAAGATAAATACATGGAATAGAAATTGTAATTTTGGTAACGAGTAGAAATGAAAATAGCTATCACTAAGCAAGGCCTACAAGGTGCTATACACTATCATGGAACTTTGCATTTATTATTTTATTGAATCCACATAACAATCCTGAGAAGTACTATCATCACAATTTAACAAATAATAAAATAGAGGCTCAGACAGGTTAAATGACTTATCCAGGATGACAAAACTAGTTAATGGAAGAGTTCAGATTTGTGCCCAAATCCAAGTCTAAAACTTTCTATTAGATAACTCCAGATAGACATGGGGTTAGTCTCATCACCAACAGTATACGAGTGGAGGAGGGTTTTGGTTATTACTGAATATTAAAGTTCAGTCTTCAGACACACACAGGCACAAAAACACCTTGATGATGTGGTCTTTCTGGTAGATCTAAACTCAGATAAAATTTGTCATTAACGCCTCAACCCAGTGCTAGCTGATAACCATGTCATAAAATCATTGCTCTCATGTTTCTCTGGATGCCCAGAACATTACTTGTACATAGCACCCTCTCCTCCCCACAAAGAGCCTAATGCAAAGAATTCTATAATGCCAAACCAAAACATAATGACAAGAGGTGAATTTGGTTGGAGTAAACATTAGGACAAAAAACGAATTAAAAATTCATCGAGGCATACAATAGTTTGTTTTGCCTCCTGTGGCTGACACTTGAAAAGCGGCATCAGAAGTCTAACAAGGTCACACTTGGTTCCCGAGTGTGGGCCATGGAATCTGGAATGGGGAGGCTATAGTGAAAGTGTAGTGTCACACAATTTCCCCATAAACCAAAGGGGATTCTACTCACAGAAGCTTGCAGAGCTGCAGGACAGCCCAAAAGCCTCAGCTGCTTCAGCAATACTTGGCACTTTGAGCCTATCATTATAGTTGTTTTTCCCCACTGACTCACCAACCAATGCAAACAGTTACCAGCTAAGAATCTCTATTAAAAAGTAGTTCAGCAGCGCAATGACTTGAAGGGAAATTAGACAACATGGAGACTGTTCCAAGGCATATATCAATCAAAATTATAACTGGCTTAGGGAATTTGAATATATGGGCACACAAGCTAAAACAAACTAAAGATGACCTATAAAAGCATGGAGTACACATTCTGATTAAGTTATTTACATAATTTATAAGTGAGTGCTTTAAAAATAATTATGGTATTTTTACTAATTTTTAAAGTATTTGCACATGTGTTTTCTCAGTTCTGAAGATACTAAAAGATATAAAACCATTTTAACTAGTAGTATTTCATGTTATTGAAATCATGGGCCTCTTTGAGGGTCTGATGAAAACTGGATCCTCTTGTTGAAAAAAGAAGTATATTGTAAGCCTTAGGTACAACTAGGTTCAAATTAACATGTTTCATTTTTATAATGAAGGGAATTATTATATATGTCCTTCTTAAAACATGTTATCACACATTCTACGGTTAATTCATGTTCCCTAAATACCAGTGATCCTATAGGCTTCTATTGAGTTGTTTTTCCTATGTTGAGGAATGGAGCCCTTTACTAACAACAGCAGACGATTCTATGCCTACTCACTCATAATCACATGCTTTCTGTCAGCGTAACTGATGTAAGACTATGATTTGAAAACACTAAAAATAGTATGGTGAAACTGACCAATACCTAAGTTTGTATTAGGCATAAAAAGATAGTCAAGGAATCTAGAGAAAAGTGGGAGGATGAGATGGGTGAGCAAATAAATGCAAAGGAGAAAAATCTAGTTATTTCTAAGACAAAGATGGGTGAAATCATCCTTACACAGTCATATTTATTCAATTAAAGGCAACAGAAATTTCTGAAACTAAAAAAAATGTGTTTAAAAAGAAACCATGTTTCATATTTATTACATAAAATATTATTTTTATCTTTATTGAAATCTCAGTTGTCCCTATTGTGGTATATCAGGGAGCTGTTTTCAAGCTGTACCTAAAGCAAAAGAAATGTGTGAATATATTAACTCTGCTTTCCTAATGGACTAAGTGCATAGAAAGTGCTATAGAAAAAGAAATGTTTCCCAACTTATTATCAACCAAAAATAATGATTCTTCATATGAGAGCTACTGTAATACAAAAAACTAGTAATTTATTTTTAAAATATTAAATTCTTATAAAGTAAATTTAGAAATTGTAGAGTTCAAATTAAGTTTTCAGATGGGTAAATGTGATATAACAACTTTTAATAGAACTCAATCTAAAGTTGCACAAATCTTAATCTTAAACTAACTTTTGTTTAGATATAAAGTATGAGAAGGCTGAGGAAATGTATTATTTTGTTTTGTTTGATTTTACACTTATCTTTCCTAATTTACTGGTGGATTTTAAAGGCTATTAATCCTTTGACATCTTAGTCATTTTAAGCTTGATTTCTGATGAAAATCTAGTTTACAGTAATTTAAAATTTTCTGATTTCCTTGTCTTCCCATTAAAGGGAGTTTACTATGGATTTTTATTTATTTTACTTACCTAAGTCGGGCTTTAGGTCAGTAGGCAAGCTTAACTTCCTTGACATCTTTGCTGAAAAATAAAATGCATTTTTAAACTTCTGAGCAATCTTTGATACTTATTAATATCAACTGCTCTTGAAGATAGAAGCAAATGTTTTCTACTAAATCTAGATGCTAAGATAACTGAAATGATTAATAATATTATGGGTGGAAAGTAAATCTTATTTTCAACTTTTTAAAAAGTATGTACTTACTTGCTGTAATATCTTTTCATGGTTGAAGCTCTTACTTCAACAAGGAAGCCTTTTATATTCTGTTTATTATTTCTCAGGCTCAAAGGAAAGAATTAGGCTTTTCTAAGAGAAGCAAGGTCATTTCTCAGAAGAAGGGTGTTGCAGATAAGGACAATAGAGGTATAAGACTGAGTTTGGGTAAGTGATATAAAATTGTTCCATTTCATCTTCACAGCTACTGAATTCATTATTTTTAAGTTAATCTCTAGAATATAGGACAAATCTATATCTACAATCAAATTAAGGTATTTGATTACATTATAAAAATATTTGGCTCACCCATTTCTTGATATGTGAACACCTCTAATTACATTCCAGTGAAAAACAATCCCAAAAAAGCCATGCTCAGTCTAAAATTACAGTATTTACAAAAATGTAGACTATAGATATTTTTATTTCTACTTAGTATTAGAGTAATAAAAAAGTCTGTGTATAAACTTATTGGAATTCACTTTCCATCCTTAAAATCAGTTATTGCCTTAATCTAGGAAGTGATTTAAAGTTAGGAGTTGTTTAACTATATCTATTATGTTAGTGCCAGTGCATGCGAAACAGAATAGTGATTCCTATGTGAAATTTTAAAAAAGCATTTGTTTGTTAATACATGAATGTGCATATCACGTTAAATTTTGGACTGTTAGGAGATATTTAAAGCACAGACCCTGCTAGTCCAAAAGGGCGCCATGTAAACAAAGAGAAATCCAGTCATAGTACATAACTTCCACATCTAAAAAAATGACAAATCCAGTGTTAGGAAAGAGCTGTCAGGCAAACTGGGAAAGGATGGGGGGAAATCATTTTCACCTCTAAGGTTCATTAATCTAATTAGCATCCTTTAAAAAACAATGCGTCAAATATATGAATCAGTCTTTTCCCATATTCACTCTGACTTAATCTCATTTAAAAAATAAAGTGCAATATAAAACTAAAACAGCCAAACAAAATCTATGGTTACTTGACCCCATATAAATGGTTGCTATTGTATTTAATATCCAATTCCATTAAAATTAGAAGACATTATACCCCCAAATCATGTTCTAAAATGCAATATTAAGATTTTGAAAGAATTCCAAGGTTTTCACCAAATATCATAGGTACAATGTACATGTTATGTGAAGTAGAAAAATAAGCCTGGTAGTCTAAAGATGCTCTTGTTAGGATCAGATGATGTGGGTGCCTCTCTGGGCCCCACCCTGCTGATTTGATCAAGTTATTGTAAGTCTCTGGGACCAGTGCTCATCAAGCTAGAATGTGCACATCAATTGGCTGGGGATATCATTAAGTCAGATTCTGATGCTGTACTCCTGGGCTAGGGCCTGGGATTCTGCACTTCTAACAAACTCCCAGAAGATGCTGATGATGCTGGTTTGTGAACCACACTTAGAGCAGCAAGGTCCCTCAACTAAAAGCACCTTCAGGATAGGAACCAAGACTAATTCACTAACCCAGTATGTGTATATATTAAGTCCCCAACAAACATTTCTTGAACAAACTTCAATAACTAGTTTATAAAATGTGGAAGTGTTAAGTAGAGTGATTGGGACTAGATTTGGAATCAGAACAAATCTGAGTTTGAATCTACTTCAACCACCTAGTAGGTATGTGACCTTAGGCCAATCAGTTGGCCTCTCTAAACTTTAAATTTCCTCATTTGTAAAATGAGGACAGATAATAAGGCCAATTTTATAGTTGTGAGGATTATATAAGATAATGAAAGCAAAGCATTGAGCATATCTGATATATAGTATGGATTTGATGTTAGTTATTAAATAATAAGCAAATGAAGTACATTTTTTCATAAACTATAAAATACAGATGAGCAATTCATATACCTGTAAATAACCCAGTGTTACTTTATTCTAATTCTACGGTAGTATTCCAAGTAACTAAGTGTATCTCTTAATCTACATTAGGATTTCTACTAGAAATTCTTTCATATAACTTCACAAATATTTTAAAAAATTAAGCTAAACCTTCTCATTAAAGTTTTTTGTTTTGTCTAGCATCACTTGGGTTCTCTAACATGTAGAAAATGGAATAAACTAACAGGCTTTCAAGTACTTCTTCAGTTGGTCTAATTTATAGAGAGGTTAAGACTACACATAAAAATGACTAGGTAGATTTTCTGAATATAGTAACTTTGCTATAAATGTCACAAAATGATTTAACTACAAAGTATATTATTTCCTCATAAAACACTTTGCAACTGGAAACCCACAACCTGACCACAATTATAACATTCAATTAAAAGACAGATATTTAAGCCACGGTGCTGTTATATTTGGATATAATTTTAAGCAATCTCCTTGAATAGAGAACTTGAAATGACAAACGTTAAAAGATTAACATGTATTATTTTGTGTTAATTGTAGCTGTTCATTAATATTATAAAAATAGATACAGAACTATGAGTTTTGAGGGGCAGAGGGAAACTTATTCATCTATTAAATACTCATTGGCCACATGCCAGTCATTTGTCAGACAGCAGGGATTTCCTGCCCTCTAGGAGCTCACAGTCCATTGGAGGAATCAATTCCAAAGCAACATAACAAATACTACCAAGAGAGGCAAGCACAATGTACTAATTTATACCTATCTCAGGCTGGAATATTTATCTAAGACTGTGGGTTATGAAGACAAAGCAAGCAAGAAATAGTTTAGACTTTCTACATTTTTACAAAACAGTATGTTCACCCAACATTTTTGTTGAAGATATTTTTCTTTTGATATAAAATATACATACAAATCTAAATGTATATTCACTGAGTTTTGACAATGTATATACCCATGTAATTAAAAACCTTAGCAGGATGTAGAACTTTATCATCACCCCAGAAAGATCACACATCTTCCTCCCCAACCACTTTTTGCCCTCATTCCCAGAAACAACTGTTCTCATGCAATGCTTTTTCCACCATTGATCAGTTTGCCTATTCTAGCACTTCACATACATGAAATCATGGTATAAACTCTTGTGTAAGACTTCTTTCACTCAGGATGTTAATTTTTCCAAAATATTTTAAAGCTTAAATTCATTTTTCAATGCACAGAATGAGACTTTTTTGGTGAAAAAATAAGTCTAATTAATAGACTCACAGGCAGTATTGGATTAACATTTTCTTACTGCTGTTCCACAATCATGCATTCCATCTTTAAGCTTTTTTGAATTATGTGTTCTTTACAGAAAACTTGGAAAATACAGAGAAACAGAAAATAAAGTCTTCATGAATGCCCATAATCAAGAAGTAACATTTTTGCATATTTCTTGCCAGTTGCTTTTTAAAATCCACTTTTATTTATACAATTGAGATGAACTGTAATATACAAATACTTCACAAACTTTTGTTTAGCTAAAAACAAAGAAAAACAAACATCCAATAAAATCTAGCAATATATGAAAGGGAGAACTCACAACTATATCCCCTCAAAACTTAAGTTGTTCCATATTTTTATCATATCAAGTGTAGCTGAGAAATCTGAAGCCAGATTATCGCCCACCTTTGAATGTAACATCTATTTTTCATGGATGCTTATGGGGAGGGGAGGAAGAGTTTAAATCCTTGGCATTTCACACTGTATAATTTGTATTTATCTGTCTTCAGGTTCCATAACCCTTTCTTCACTATTTTCATCCAGTGAATTTATCATTACAGATATTAAATTTTTCAGTACTTTTTCATTTTATTCATTGTAAAGTTTCCATGTTCTCTGCTGTGATGGTCTATGTTTAGTCATTATGACTTTTTTTTTTCTTTCAGTACTTGAACATATTATAGCAGCTGCTTTAAAATCCTTGACTGCTAATTTCAACATTTAATTCATCTTAAGGTCTGTTTTTACTAATTGATTTTTAAATTCTTGATAATGGGTCATAAATTTCTACTTTTTATTGTGAATCGTTATTTCACATGCCTAGGAACTTTTGACTAAATGTTGGACATAGTTAAAGGGAGTCTGGACTACACTGTCAACCTTAATAGGTGTTTTGTTGTGCCATGCAATTTAATTACCGGATCCTCTTGGTTTTATCAGGCTTGGTTTTTTTGTTAGGAGGGTCTATTTCAGGTTAAATTTAGTTCTAAGGTAGAGCTTTAATGCTAAGAGCTATCCTTACTCTTAAGTAGAGGCCTTTTTGGGATAACAACAGAAAAACTGAAGTGCTCAGCAAGGTCTAATGGCAACAACTCTTAGCACTACAGAATGACCACTAGTATTACAGGTCAGCTGTCAGCCTCAAAGCAGGTGGCTGCCAACAGGCCTTGTGGAATCTTGCAGCTCAGCTCTGAGGCAAGGACCTGCACTGAATCCCCACACAGACTTCCAGGAATTCTCCTGAGTAGATCCTAACTCTCTAGAAACCATCACCTTAGCAGCCCAGAACTTCAATCTCTACCTGTTTAGCTTAATGAAAATTGCCAACTCCACTTGGGTTCTACCCACCCTGCACTACAGAAAAGTATCTTGTGGCAGAAAGCTGGGGAAGACTGTGGGGCTCACCTCATACTTTTCCTTTCTCTCAAGGATGACAGTCTAGGACTGTCTGTTGCTCAGTGCCTGGAAAGAAGAGCCTCATGTATTCTGACTAGTTTTATGGTGGGAGGCTAAGGTGCAAACCTAAGGTCGAAAGTCGAAATTCAGGCTCAATGTTTATCTTTCAATTTTTGTGACTACTTCTGGGGAATATACTTGTTTTCAGGTCTGTTGAGTCAACCTCCTTGAGGGCAGATCCACCTCTAGAGAAGCTCTAGTCAGTCCTCTCGGCTTATGTCCTGTAATTTGGTATAATTTTATGATGAAGTGGTTGCAGACTTTATCCAGCAATCTTCTGATGCTCATATTTTTTTACTTCTCAGGAGTCTCAGAAGCACGTGCCAACCCAGCTTCCTTGTCAGCTGAGTTCACTGTACTTGTAAAGAGGCTTCTGCTCATGCTGTGAAGTTATTCGAATTCCATCCAGGCTTTCAAACTGAAGACACAGGACTTAAAAGAGTTCTTGGAAGACAAATAGTCTTTTGTTCCCCCTCTTCTTCAACTGTATTCTTTAACTCCTGTCCCTTGCACTCAGAATCTTCCTAGCTGTAAAATCCTTTGTCAATAGAACAAACTCTTTCTCTCTTTTTCTATGTCTTTGTCCACAGCAGAAACAAAGGGAATGACAGTAAAAAAGCTTCTTCGATCTGAGGAAAACAGATAATCAGGGAGATATCTCAGAAGGCTGTTAACCTGAGTCTGTGCTCTCTCTTCTTCTAACCTGAATGAGGACATCAAGCTGGATGGCTGAGTAAGCAGTAATGAGCTGCATTTGCTTGGCAGAAACAAAGAAATTCTATCTGATCACAACAGTCATGTCTGCAGCAGTAGTTTCAAAACCAAGGAAAAATGCATGATTTTCAAGAGAAGCGAATGCAAGGCAAGAGGATTGCTTGGACCATTATACCACAGACAACAGTTTCGTCATGATTATTTTTAGTTCTTTGCAACTGTAGAAATCTTTGCAAGTTCCTCAATCATGGAGATTCTTATTGTTTCTTTGAAATTAAACAGATGCTTTGTAATTTTCTTTTAGTTTTTCTACCCCTTGTTCTACATCCTATTTTTCTAAGGAAGGTTTTTTTAAAAGAAAACAGAATCATAACTTCTGCTTTTAAGAATGTGACTTTTATAGTCAATGGCATTCCAACTCTAAAAAGTAAAAGGACTTACTATGACAGTATGAAGAAGAGGCCAAAAATTAGAATAAAGTGACAATATCACTTTTCTCACCACATACAGAGACCTTCATGCTGCGAAGTCATTCAAATTCCAGCCAGGAGTAATACTACTCCTGTCAAGGATAATGTTGAAATATATATTAAATGAAACAATCAGAATAGTAAAAAGACTAAAAATCAGCTTATAGGATAGAGTAAATATCCAAGGGGACAAAGTGGGACCAGAAAGGGGACTCTCTTATCAATTATCACACATTATTTTAATAGCTATTCAAATTTTATGTAAATATTATTAGTTCAATATATCTAAATTCCATTAGTTTGGGAACAAAATTTATCTTGCAAAATACTTGTACCTATGTATGTGTCTAGCATTTATGTGTGTTCATTAAACATGGTGATGAATGAATAAATAAATAAAAACTGTCACTGGAATTTTACCTCTATAGAAAAATGCTAAATTTCTTCATAAATGAAATGAAGAGAAAAAGAGGGCATATTAAATACAAGCCTACCAATCATAAAGATCAGTTTTGAAAATGCAGAGCATATATCTATTACCTCAAATATAGGAAAATCTTTAAAGGGATACTAATTCCTTACATGGCAAATATTTGACAATAACAAGTTCTTTTAATTCTTGAATTTCTAGAGCTTTTGTCTCCGTTATACTTCCTAACTTCTATATCCTTTCCATAAATTCACAGAACTTAATGTCTAGGATATCACCATCATTAACTCTGCAACACCTCAAAGTTCATTTTCTATAGAATAAATGATATTGCATAAACTTAACGTAAGTATTATGGGCTGAATATTTCCCCCAAAATTCATGTTGAAGCTGTAATCTCCAACACCTCAGAATGTGACCTTATTGGGAGATTGGGCCTTTAAAGGGGTGATTAAGTTGAAATGAGGCATTAGGGGTGGGCTCTAATCCAATCTAACTGGTCCTTGTAAGCAGAGGAAATCTGGACAGAAACACCAGGGGTGCACCTATATAAAAACAGACTATGTGAGCACACAGTGAGGAGGCAGCCATCTGCAAGCAAGGAGAAAGGCCTCAGAAGAAACCAAAACAGTTGACACCTTGATCCTGAACTTCTAGCCTCCAGAACTATTCTAGAGAAACTAAATTTCTGTTGTTTAAGCAACCTGGTACGTATTATTTTTGTTATGGCAGCTCTAGCAAACTAATGGCAGAATGTAAATTGCCACATTGTTCTGCTCAAACAATAGTTGACAAAGAAATTATTTCAATAATATGACTTTAACCTGGACTAATTTTCTTTATGTTAGAAAACAAATAGCAAGTTATTTTTAGAAAGATCATTGTACATACTCCTAATGTAAGAAAAAGATGATTCTATAGAGCGATAAACATATAGTTAAGTGCTGGGATAAAAAACACTTTGTTGAGCAGATTTTATTATGATATTTTCAGAAAATACATCAGAGATATAATTAAAATTTGAAAACAAAATATGCCATACTCTTCAGATTTTAGTCATCCAGAAAAAGAAAAAGAATTCATTAGAGGAACTCAGATTTGTATAATGCTTTTAAAGAATCTGTCTGTGAAATTTAGTTCTTGACCAATTAAGGTTAAGTAATAATCTTTCAAAGTAGAAAATATTGGGGTTACCTGTAAAATGGCATTACTGCATAACTGACTCATATTCTCTTTCAAGATGAGCTTCTACTCTTTCACTGACCATATTATGGATTAAATATAAAGATGAACTTCTATAGATGTAACAGCCACATTTTACGTTAAATATTGGGGAATATAAAGTAGAAATGTCAGTACTAATGTGAGTTTTAAAATGAATTGGAATAATTTTATAACATAAAATTCTAAGTTAATTTGATACATACCTTTCATTCATATAGCAAACTCCAAATAGGCTTCTAAGAATTTATTTTTCAACTTTTAAATATAAAAGAATTGAGAAGACTGCACGAGAGAGAGAGACTCCATGAGTGTGGAGACATGCTATAGTAAAACAACTGTTAAGAGTCCTGGATTCTGGTCCTGACTAAGTCATTACTATGGGGCATTACTTTGGATAAGCCACTTAACTTCTTTGAGACTCAGTTTCTTTCATAAAAAATAAAGGGGCTTGAGCTGCTTTAATATTGTAGTATTAATGAGTTAGTGGTTTAGAATATAATGACAAAGAACAGGTTTGTGTTAGAACACTTTAATTTAAAAAAGTAATCATTGGGACTCATATATAAAACTAATAAAAATAGCACTTGGACTATAATGAACATTACCTTCATTTAAATGAAATTAAAAAATTACTTCAATTTTTGCTAAGAAAGAAAATCCATTATTACCCAATTAACTGCTAACTCGGAATCTGAAGATGAAAAGGGCCTTGGAGGTCTGATCCGGCCTATATTAACAAGTGTTGTATGAAACATGTCTAGTATAGTATCTAGCACCTAAGAGGTGGTCATTAAATAGAGCTATTATTTCTATTTATTTTATCACAGCACTCAAGTAACTATACTTCTGAATCTTTATTCTTTAATTGCTAGTATTATTTCCCCCTCATAGCATCATGTAATCAATCTGGTAATCATTCCTTCTATGTGAAAATTAGCAATAAAATTAGACATGAGTAGGGCTGAAGCCTACAGAATCCAGCTAGAAAAATAGAATCATAGTGAAATAGAACTAATAAGTTTTAGGAAAGGTTAATCATGTAGTGTCAAAGTCTAGCAAACAATGCTAGCATCTAGACCATATTTTATTCATAGGGATATCATGATAAATTTGATCAATGCTTTAACAAAGATAAATATTTTAGGGCTATTTTTATATATTTTTAAATAACAAAAAGCTTTATAAAATTTTATACTTTCAAAGTTTTATAAAACTTAAATAATGAGCAAATAAAAAATTGGTAACAAATCTTATTTTCTAAATGATTTACAAAAACTGTTCTAACACTACAGGAATGTTATTGGTTTTGGAAATGTTGATCTTTAAAATTTTACCAACAAAAATTAATCATAAGGTATGAACAGGCAAAACAAATCACTATATATGTATTACATGCATGTACTTTTCTTTAGGAATGCAGCAAATGCATTATATTCTGCTATATTTTTGCTGTTCAAGTCACAATACTAAAGTTATGTCTTCTTAGGCTGCTGCTCTTACACATGAACAACAAAGTCATTGTCAGTATCATTTACCTGAGTTAGCTCTCAGTCAGGAAACAAACAATAAAGCTAGGCTGTGGGCAGATGGGTTAGGGGACTGTACTGCACAGTTTGCTCCAGTTGCTTTCCCTGGAGTCTGGTCTCTGAGGAAGGCAGACTTCCAGGCACTGTATCTTATGTGTGGGTGATGGGTACCAAGATGGCATCCATGATCTGGTGATAGGACTGAACCTAATACAAACCATCTTTTTCCCAGGTTACTGTGCAGACAGAACAGGATCATAACCAGAATATCTAGCTGCAAATCACATAACAGATTTGCATTTTAATCCTTACAGCCTTCAATAAATTGTCTTAAGAGGTGATGCTGTACAGAGCTGAAGAGGGTACGCAGGAGAGTCAGACTACCGGGTGTAAATGCTGACTAGCTGGGGAGCCAGCAGATGCTTTACTTACACTCTAATTGCAAGTTGCCTCATCTACCAGACAGGGAAATAGCAGCAAGTACCTCGTTGATGTTATAGAGTAAACTGAATTTAAAAAATTATTTATAAAGGGCTGGCACAGTGCCACAGAAATTATAATTGCTAAATATATTTTTAAAAAATTATCATCTCAGCTATCTCAGATGAATGCGGGGCAGTAAAAAAAGGGTTGATTTTTCTTACATGCTTGGGTTATACTGTTAAAGTGAGAATGGCATCCTGCAACCCACTCTGCTCTCCCCACCCTCTCCAGTATGACACCAGCTGCAGTTACTTTCAAAGAGTGGGTGAAACTAAGGGACAAAGTTCTAAGCTAAGACATCCTGTCAGCCTTTCACACAGGTGTTTTTTTTTTACCACTGCCAATCTTGGAGGTTCTAGGCTTAAAATTCTTATGCCTTATTAGGCCACTGCGGAACTACTGCCTAAAGCTGAAGCAATAAATGTTTGTAGATTGAGGAAGAGAGAGGTGACAATTTTATGAGGTTCAGGATACTTCAGAGCAAGCATGAAACTGGATGATAGGAAACAGAGAGTTCAGAATGCCCAAGGAGTCTTAGCACTTTTGACACCCTAAGCTTCATGTAGAAAACACATCTTGACAGAGAGGTCTTCAGGAGATCCTATGAATTTTTTTCCGATGTTTCATTGACATTTTATGTGTTTCTTCAATAACACATCTTATGCTAAGTCTTATTACAAAACTTAACATTAATGTAGGGAGATAAATTGTGTCATTTTTTTTTAAACTACAAAAACTTTACAATCTAAAATAACGCAGTCTCCATTTGAATGAAGAACAAATTTAGAAGTGAGCTTTCCTTCTGAATACCTTGGGATATACCTTGAGATTAAAAAGGCACTGAAAGATTCTAACCAAAGCCAAACAAATTACACATAAAATAGAAGATATAACTGGTTTCTGAAGACAAAAAATAATTACATACAACTGTGTAACAAAGTTTGAAAAGTTGAATAAAATTAAATATATTTAAATATAAATATAGGTATATTTACCCCAATAAATATAACTATAAAAATTGGCATGGCAAAAAGGAAAACTTGCTAATAACATACAAATAAAGCAAGACCATTATCAAAGAACCATCCTTTCAATAATGTTCTCAGTCCTAAGAAATTCAAGCTCATATATTCCATGATACATATTCCATTCAAAATACAGGGAAAAATGGAAGACAGTCATTATATTTAACAGAAAAAATATAACCCCAGAATAAAAAATCAGAAAGAGAAATTATTCCAAAAATTTAATTATGTACAGTTGCTTTCATGCAAAGTAAAATTTCTAGGTAACTAAGTTCTAAAAGTTCTTTGGTAAACTATATGTAGGAAAGTCCTGTCTAACTTTTTACATTATATAACAGTAAATAAGCTCTCAAGTATTATTAGGATAGAATATAGTAGAAAGAAAATTTTTTGAAAAAGTATTATGCTATAATGCTAGTACATAATTAAAGTGATTCACTAAAACCCCACAAATACAAAGAGGTAAATAAGTGATTCTCCATAAATGAAGAGCCCTTTGCCCAACAGTAAATCACCTTATTTAAAAAATGACCAGAGGCGCTAAGTCAACCAACGTTAATATGACTAAACAGGGTTCAACTTACAAAATACAGACAATATGGATACTACTTCTAAGAATTTTTACAATTTAATTTTATTGTATAGTAACTTTATCAGTTGAGAAAAATTAAACCTATTCCAAATGCCTAGAAAGTCATCCAATTTAATACAATTTCAAGGACTATGTAATGGAAATTTTGGGAGAAATAAGTAATACAATAACAATATAATAAAAATTTTGGACTTAAATCAAACATTAAATTTATTCTCTTTTCAAAAAATTATGTTTCTTAAGCCTTTAAAAATTTTCAGAGAATATTCAAATTTTTATGACCAAAAAACTCTAGTTTGATTATGTCCCCAAAGTTTACTTATATATTTTGTCCACCATTTTTAAACTTTGAAAACCTTAGAGTAAGTAATTCATTTCAAAGGATAAGGGTCATAAAAACAAAAGGGTTAATATAAAGTACTCTCTATCACTCATTTTTATTTGGGGGGGGAGGGTGGTCCTAGAAAACTCACATTCACTCAAGGATAGTGCAGATTACAGACTAAAAGAGTCAGTCTTTTGCAGAAGCATTTCCTTGAAATTTAGGGTCTTGATAATATGAGGAAGATGGAATAAAGGTAGGAAAAAATACAAGTAAAACTCTAAAGGACTGAAAATATTTAAAACTTGAGAGTATAAAATTGTACTATCTATTTATGTTGTAAATTGAACCCTGCTTTATTTTAAAGTAGAGCAAAAAGAAAAATTGATAGAACAATTCACACAAGTCAGAGGAAGAACTGCAACCCCAATTTAACGATTTTTAATAATTATTGCCCTGAGTTTAGAACAAAGCCCAAGAGATTGTTTAGCATAGAAATAACAAATTAATATATACAAATGCAATGCATTAGATAATTTTTTGGTATTGAGTTAACATTGCATATAGCAAGAATTAGAAACAAAACAGAAATTTCTATTTCCTACCTATATCACTGGCTACCATCTTGGAAAACTTTCTGCTTTTGGTCTTCACTGAAAATAATATTTTGATATAAAATGTCAAAATCTATTCAACATAAACTAAATTAAACATAATTAAAAGAAATACTTTAAAATAAAGATACTATACCCTTTTCTATAAAATTATTCATTTTTTGTTCATCATCTGAATTGTGTGGTGATGAAGAACCTACACAAATGAAGACAACAGAAGGAACAGGCAGTCAGTCAGTCACAAACACTGAGTTGTCACAGGGAAAAGTACAAATGAAATAATCTGGTAACCTCTACAACAAGTTCCTACATGATTGGCCACAAAGAAATGTCATGTACATAGTTAACAAGAATTCTTATAATACTACAGCAAGAATAGCAATCAGTAGTGCATTATCTTTCATGGTAGACAATCCCTAGTATATTAAATATTAACTTTAATCTAGAATATTTTTATAAGTTACAACCATCGGGCAAAATTTTGGTATATACTCTATGTTAGAGAACAGATAAAAACATATATAAATAGAGGTTAACTGTTTCTGAAAGACAATATAAAAATTCTGGGTATTAGTTAACTGAATAAGGTTTATCTAGTAGAACTAAGAATCCTGTACGAGTACTATCCTGGTAGAATTTATTTTAGAGTTAGCTTTCCAAACACAAACTTCAAAATAATATGCAAGTTATACTATTACCATAAAGACCTTTAAAATACTAAGGATATACTTATAATTTTAGCTATGTTCAAATATTTATTTAAATTTATAAGGAAAGAAATATTAAATTTTATTTCAGCTGTGACTTCTAATATTTTTTTATATTTTAAGAGAGGGAGGGAGAGAGAAAGAGAAACGTCAATGTGAGAGAGAAATATCAATCAGTTGCCTCCCATATATGCTCTGACCGGGAATCAAACCTGCAACCTTTTGGTGTAGGGGACAACTCTCCAACCAACTGAGCCACTCAGACAGGGCTAATACTTTTTATAATTATGATTTTGTCATTTTCTTTAAAAATGTATTTCTAATTTTTCATAGTAACTCTTTAATTTCTAACACATCTTTCATTATGTTGACTTTTATTAGAATTAAACTATCTACTCTTTATAATAGTTAAAATGATACCTCATCCATTAAATTTTTCAATCTCCTCAACTGTAAATAAATCACTCCCCTTCCTTTGAATTCTCATAACATTTTATCTGATGTTAATCTCTTAATACCTGTATTTTAAGTTTACAAACATATGACCTTTCCCCCTGGACTGAACTTCTGAAAAGCTGGCCTCCCAACTGATTTACCATCCCCTCTGCACTTAGTGCAAAGTTTTGCCTGTGGAAATCACTTAGTAACCATTTGCCGAAAGAATAAAGCTTTTCTATTAGAAGCAAATACCTCAAACATAATTGGCAATAAGTAAAAGGGTTTTTCTCTGGTTTTATTTCCTTTTTTATCCCAGTGAAAGTACCGAACCTTAATAAATAACATCAAAATTTGACCTCCACTTGTGTCACAAAACCATACTTGCTTTCTTTGGCCAGGTGGAAAATATCTTTGAGGTGTCTCTTTGCAGACCAAGTAAAACCTGACAACATTGGCAGGACCCAATTACTTCATAATAGTCTTAAAGGATTACTCTTTAAAAACCTAGTAATTTTTGTTAAATAGCATTTATAGATCCTCATAAATCCTATATAAAAAATTCACATAAGTAACATGAGCTCAGTAACATTTTCAGGAATAGAAAAAAACATACTTATTTTTCATATAAATGTAATTCAGATTTAAAGAAGATAATGGTTATAATAAGATGCTATATATTTTAAAATATCACTTTCATCTCTCATACTAACTATAGCCACATAAATGTACAAAATTTATTAATACTTGTTTTATTTCATATATTTGAAAGTAGAGCAGTAGCAAGATAACATATCTAAACATAAGTATAAAATTACATGTTTGGTATTTTCATAATTGTAAATTTAAAAAGTAGATTTATAGATTTTTCCCCCTAACTGAAAATGCCTACCACTGCTTACCATACTTTTGTGATAGCTCATGAAAAAGTTCCAAAACTGTTCTCAGCATGTCCTACTTGAATATATTTACCGAATTCTATGATTAACTAAACATAGAAAATACATACAACTTTTTGTTTTTTCTAGGGTATATGGCAATTCATGAAGGCACTATTTATATCATGGTATGTGTGGCTTTTACAATTTGAAGTAATCTAACAAATGTTTTTATCATTTTAACATAAATACACACACACATGAATTCTGAATGCAGTGCTAAAAAAAAATAAAAAAATCCAACACTACTAAAGTGCTCTAAGGGAAGCAATGTGAGTTTTTCAAAGTAAAGATCAAAAGGAGATGGAAGTAGTAATTTTCAATGTTAATTCAGGATGGTAGAACTAAGTTTATATTTCAGAGAGTCTGATATATTTAAAAATAAATAGGAAAGATAAACTATTTTTGAATATAATTTTGATACTGACTAAACTGCTGGGATCACAAATGTTGATTATGAGATTTAAAACCTTTTCAAAAAAGTTTCTTTTCATTTATATGTATTATTTTGAGTAAATACATTGGTTTTGATAAAAGGCATATAATTTCTATAATACTAATTTCTCTTAGTATTTGAGGAACTCACTTTAGCTTCCAACCCACTGTTACACATTTCCTCTTCTCTCATTGATACAGTTTTCTATTAACTATATTGGTTTTAATAATCTATATTGTATCATTTATCTATTTATTTATCTTACTTATTTCCCATTGCACTGCAGAAATTATTTGAGGCTAGTAATTTAATTACTACTTTCAATGGTTTTAATAACATGATCCCCTTGTGGTCCTTTACATTAACCTCAAACTCACCCCATCCATTTTTCTTTTCTGATCATCCTAAATTAGTAGAATTTGCATGTATTGGTGAGAAGAATGATAATAAATTATTCCTTTATGTCCTTATTAGAATGCTAATAGGAACAAAGACAAAAGTTACAAATGTACAAATAGTAAGACAACTGGCCCACCACAGGTAGCAAAAACTGTTAACTATTTAAAAACAGACAAGCAGTGAAAGACACAAGATGTAACAGTAAGTGTCAAAGAGGAAGGTTTCCAGAATTTTATTCTAGTTCTTATTGTACATCTGAGTACTTATGTATGACTAATGTCTATCTCCTGCTATATAAAACATGTTTCAGGCACAACTGTTGTCTACTAAAGTTAGATTTGTGTTTTGTAAAAGTGACCATTCCTGATGCAGGAACAGATATAACTCTTCAGAGAATGCTTATATCTTTCACAGCATAATCAAGAACTAAACTAAATAAACTAAGATTCTTATATATAAAGATAAGTATTTGTGACTTATCAATGTTATGAGGTCATATAAATTTCTCTGTTAAAACTACACTGTCTTTTCATGTGGACCAAAGAGCACATTACATTTGAAAATGTTAAAGGATGTGTGGATTTCTCTGGTACAAAAAGAGACAATTTGGAGGGTTTTATCTTACGCAGTTTTTATATTTATGTAGTTAGATTTAAATATACTTCTATACTTAACTACAATTACCTTCTGTTGAGTTATTCCAAATTTCTAGATATACATACCTACTGAAAGTTTGGCTTAGGATAAAAAGCAGTCTTAATTTATTTGGCCTGGATCCTATTAAAATACTTTTGATATTATTTAATAAATTAAAAGACAATACGTTTCATGTCCAAATTATTCACTTCAGTTTATAGCCTTATAATACAACTGCATCACATGGCGTTTAGAGAGAGGGAGAAGAACAGGCCAGTACTGAATATGATCAGAGGAAGAGCAGCAATAATTAAAAGGCATTATAGTTCTAAACCCCAAGTTAAGAAATGACTCCAGCACCATGACATGGGAAACAGTTACCATATTATTCACTCAAACTTTACTCCACCAATGCTCAGGCTCAATAGTGTGTGCTAACTACGTGAATGATTCCTGTTCTCAATGCTTTATTAGTCTGATGAGTGAATTTCAATATGAAATTTAAAGATTAAGAAAATTAGAAGGTGGATATATTTTAAGAAATGATTCACTTGTGCAATATCAGGAAAATACAATTTAAAAAAGAAAACAACACGAAACCTTTTACAGTCGTGTATCTCATAAAATGCTAAACTGAAATATTAGAGAGTAAAGTAAAACACACTTCTCAATATTTCCCATCTTTCTGATATAGTAGAACCAACTAAAGGTAAGAATCTAAGGACAATGTCACCTTATGCTAAGAAAATCTTTCCAGCAGAAAGCTGATGAAAATTCCCAGTCAGAATGATTAAATAAATATGGTAGTTAAAATTATGAAGTCAACTTTATTAAAGATTAGCAAAGTTTCAGTCCACTGAAAACATAATAAATTCAGGATCCCCTTAATATTATGGAGACTCAAAAGCTACTAAAAGTTCCTCTAAAATATTAATATATAAATGTTACATAATGACCTATATATAAATAAGGACAACTGCTTTAATATAGCTATAAAATTATATTAGATATTACTCTGATCAAAAAGTAAGAATATAAACAGTCTAGAAATATTCTAATTGTTTACAGTAACCATTAGAGTACAACTGTTAACAATTTTTCATATGTAAATGGACATTATTCAAGGATTAGAGTATTCTTGTACCAAATGATGACAGGCATGCCCAGAGCAAAAACAAGACTAGATAACTAAACCATCTGATCCAACGGTAAAAAGTAAAATAGATTTTCCCTAAAAAAGTACAATCATTAGAAACCTAAGTAAACAGTTATATGACTCTTAATAGGTAACTGTTGTAGATTTTTATCTAGGGCATTTCTTTTCACTTTACGAGAAAATATACAGTTATGATTTTTAAGAATAAATATATGACACCAAAGTTCCTTGTAGTTGTATTTTAAATGCTTATCTATAAAAAGGAATACTGACATGCTATGTTGGGTTTTGTAGAGTTATAATTATTAATGAAATAAAACACAAATTACCAGAAGTCGGAGATTTGCAGCGATCCTCTGGAACTACAGTCCCTTCACTAATATCACACAGACCTGCTAAAAAAAAACACCAAGAACCAATCACACCACAAGTTTACATAAGTGCAGTTTTATCTACCATTTGAAGTAACATTTAATGACTGCATTTAAAAAACAAACAAACAAACAAAAAACCCCAGAAGATTAACAGATACCTGGCATTGACACTATGCTCATTAGTTGAGACAGAAACAGGAAAATTTTGATATTAAAACACTTCAATTTAATACATCAGTCATCAGTTAAACAAATAAGAAACAGAATTTTCAAGAGATAATTTGGTATTCTTCATGAAACATTAAGACATAATGCAAGACTTTAAAATCAGTAATCTGAGGGGCATATGATATAATTATTACTGGATTTCTCCTGAGGAAGAATAAATAGTGGTAATAAGAGTTTGGTGATTGTTAAATCATAGGGACCTCAACTCAAAGTGGTTTTCCCTATGTGTGTCTCAAACACCTCTCTTAAAAATTTTTGAGTAATAATTAAAAATAGATTTTGTACCTCCACATCTGCAATTTTAAAATATTGCCCATTACTTATCTTGCAAGACAACACCTCTTAAAAATTATACCATCACATTTTTTTAAAAACTCTAAAGAAATACTTTCTTTTTACAGATATATGTGAATTATATAAAACTAATCTATCTATAGTATGGCCTAAATTCATAGGAGAAAATGCAGCAAGATATTTTATGCTCTAGACAAGAACTAAAAGACATGGGAAATGCAAAGTAAACAATTAGTATGGATATTAATTTGCTTGGTGATTTAAATGAAAAGAATTCCTGCAAATTCTTTAAAAATTACAAATAAATACACCAAAAGTTTGGCATAGTTGGGCAACAGACAAGGGGCTACACATCTGGGCTTCTGAATAACTTAGGTATCATGTAGACCAGCGATTTTCAACCTTTCATCTCATGGCACACGGAAACTAATTACTAAAATGCAGCACATCAAAAATATTATTTGTTGCTAATCTGACAAAGAGGTATAATTTTGATTCATTCGCAACAGACAGCGATTGTTGTGTCAGTTGTTGTCATTTTTTTATTTGACAATCTAAAGGAAAAGAGGTCAGCGCCCCTGACTAAATAGTTAGGTATTGTATGTTTTAAAAATTCTTGAAGCACACTGGTTGAAAATCACTGATGTAGACATATGTGCATATGTGACCAGTATTTGCTTTTCCATTCCTTTGGTAAAAAGATGATATCACAGTGTCTATAGTCATCAAGAAAACTTTTATAGCAATATTTTCAGAGAACACTGAGTACTGAATTGGGTTTATAAGAAGTGTTTTCTATCTTGAACTATACATTATTTGCCTTCATTGGGTAGAAAGTTTTTGAATGACAATCAGTTTTCTCTTCCCAATTCATAAAATTGGTGTTTCCGGAAAAAAATAGTTTTTATAGTTCTAAAAATGATAGATGCAATTACAGGTATGCATTTAATCTTGGCAAAATATTTGCTTATATAAAGGGTGGCAGGTCTTTGAATAGTAGTGATATATGGTAACAACCTAAGTATCCATCGATGGATGCATGGAAAAAGAAAATGTGGTGTGCACGGGCACACACGTGCTCGTGCACACACACAATGAAATATCACTAAAAGAATGAAATTTTGCCATTTGCAACTACATGGATGGACATCAAAGGCATTATGCTAAATAAAATAAGTTAGATAGAGGAAGACGAAATACCTTATGATCTCACTTATATGTGAACCTAAAAAAACCCCAAAACTAAAACAAAATAAAAAACCCTACAAGCTCATAGATACAGAGAATAGACTGGTGCTTGCCAGAAGTGAGGGGATGTGGAAAATGGGTGAGTGGGATCAAAGGGCACAAACTTCCAGTTATAAAGTAAGTCATCGGGATATAATGTACAGCATGGTGACTACAGTTAATAATACTGTGTTGCATACTTGAAAGTTGCTCAGAGAGGTAAATTTTTAAAGTTTACATCAAAAGAAAAAAAAAAATTTTGTAACTACAAGATGACTGATGTTATCTAGAGTTACTATGGCAATAATTTCACAATGTATACCAATATTGAATCATTATGTTGTAAACATAATATGTCACTTATACCTCAATTAAAAAATTAATAGTAGTGATAATATAGTGATAATGGCCTAGTACTTAAAAAGATAATAAATTTTGCCCTGGCCAGTGTGGCTCAGTTGGTTGGGCATCACCCCACGCACTGAAAGGCTGCTAATTCGATTCCTAGTCAGGGCACATGCCCGGGTTGCGGGCTCCATTCCCAGATAGGGGTGTGCAGGAGGCAGCCAATCAATGTTCCTCTCCCCGCCCCCCACCTAAAAATCAATAAAAACATATTTTAATAAAAGAAAACATTGTACATATTTTAGTCAATAGTTCAATTAAATTTTAATACAGCTATAAAACATTTAAACTTAAATGGTCAAGTTTTATCTTAAAAAATGATTTCATAAGTGACACCTTATTCTTTATGAACATACATTAGCATCTATGGATAGCAAAAATTTCTCTATTCAAACTGATCTACTAAAAAAGACAGACCAGTTTGATGATATTTGGGCTACACTTCAAGAATATATTATAAAATATACACTTCAGCGAGACTCATTTTTGTACCAATGCAATTAAAAAATTTTTGTACCAATTACTATACATTGAATTTTATTTGATAGGTAAATACTTATATTTTGAAATTAAGAAAAATATTCTATGTTAAGGCATATTTGAAAGTAACTTTATTTAATTTACAATATAATCCTAAATATTTTTAAAGTGAGCATAGTAACAATAAGTGAACATCTGAAACTGATAGAGAAAAGCTCAGATGTTTAGGCACAAGACTAATTCTTCAACACAAAGTGAATCAAAGAAAAACACGAATAATATGGGGTTTACTACAGAGTAAAGTAGAAATTTTTTTTTAAATTACATTGTAAAATTGTTCTTTATCCTTAGATAAATTTAGGTATTTAGTTTCTAGAAATTTTATGTAAACTACAGTGAAGTATTAAGGGAAAAAATGATTTTAGGAGTACTAAAATTTTTCAATAAGTTTGTGGTAAAATTGTTAGAAGCATTTGTCTCCCTCATAAAAATCTTCTTCTCTATCATGACAGTGTTGTAACTTTATAACACTAAATATTAGTTTTTTTTACTTTATAAAGAAACTGGATTGCGATACAAACATTTCAATAGCTGTTTTCACATACATGAGATGAACTTAAGTAATGATATGTTATTTAATAAGCTTTAAAAAAATGGAAAAAAACAATTTTACAGACAAAAACAAATATGCCATGATCTTCCTGACATGGAATAAATAACTTACATAAAAAAGAATGGAGCTTTTTCACAGAGTCAGAATGTAAGCTAGAAAGGCCGCACATGCAAGGGGTCACCATCAGCACACCTTAGTGAAGAAATGAAAAATGGAAGGAAAAAAAGGAGACAAAGATACTAGAATGGTACGGCTGGGACAATTTCTGCTGAAGAGAACACATGATGAAATGATTACACAAACAAAAATGGGGGGAAAAATTCAACCAACAAGATAGTAGGTCTATATGCCATCATATTTTCTTCTCATGAATTGTGACACAGATAGCATTAGCCCATAACATCCTGAGAGCAACTGAGAAATGAATCTCAGAGAGAATTTTAATTCAGAAGGACTGATTTAGTACAGGCCAGAGCCTCCCAATGCGCCACTGTGCGCTGGCATTCTGCAAATGGGTTAAATCTGTCCCAGACAGAGTTCCCTTCAATCCCTGGTACAGCAGGGAAGGTCCTGGGGAGACTGGAGCCTGCAGGCCAGTTACTGCTGGAGGCCTCATTAACATACCCCTATGTACCTAAGACCCAATGCAATTTTCTGTGTGTTCAATGAGGTTAAAGAAAAAGAAGGTGAGGAGTACAGCTAACTATACATGTGTTTCATGATGTATTAGTATTAAAACCTTTAAAATTAAGACTATCGAGAAAATACAGAAGAATGCTATAAAGAGCGTTCTAAAAGGATCTGGGTTTGCACTGACTCAAGGCTATCTGAGAACACTCTATTTTCACAGAACTGAAACTCACATTTGCATATACTTTTTCACATGGAAAATGATTCTTTTTAATGAAACAGTTAAAAAAAATTGTTGGCCTCACAATAAAAGCGGGAAAACTTTGAAGTGTACTTTTGCTCTATAATAATGAGACAAACTTTCCTGTCATCATAATTTAGCTAAAGAAGTCTGATACTGTGTTCTTTCCCAATGTTAGATAAAATCCTAGAACACTGAAAAGAAAAGCAAAATCTAATACAAAACAAACAAAAAAAGAGGATCAATCCTTTTACTAGTTTTTGACAGTTTATATATCAGACTAAATCAGACAAGCTATTTACCTAACTGAAGTACTTATATTCACAGAAGTAACTCAGCACTGGTAGAAACCTTAAAATTCAGTATTTTTTTCTTCTTACCTCCTGAAGGTTGTCGGGATTTACGAGGAGACCGGGGTTCTCTCCGGTAAGGGTCATTGGAGCCATATAACTCAATAGTGCCCAGGTTGAGGAGTACTGCCTTCTGGAGGTAGTCAACGATCGCAATGCCGTTACAATTCCCAAACACCACCCTAGAATAGGAAAAGAGCAAATATTTTAGCCTAAATAATAATTACAAGAAAATGGAGTCTATAAGGCTAAAAAAGAAGAATGATGGGTCTTAGAGAAAATTCTTCTTTAAACAAAAGATTATCACAGACATAAAAATACGGATGACATATGGCTTCTCATGAAACTGTGTAGATCTTTTGCAGATATTAATGATTACAAATCAATATCATTAAAGAAAATTTGACATAGGAGTTGCAACTTGATCAGAGACATAAATCCCTACACTAAGCAATGTGACATCTAGTTTTGAGCCTCTCAGGGGAAGACATTCCCTTCCACTGGGAAAGTAGGGGACTGTATCTTTAGGAAAATTTTGGTAATCAACGATAAATAAATAAATTTTATTCCTTTAAGATCCCTTAAGCCAGGAGTTGAAAACTGAAGTGCATAGAGGGGCTGTATAAGTAAGGAAAACACACAGGTAAGGATGGTGGTGGACTGGATACTGTACTACGACCCATCCAAAGAGAAAAAACTTCAGCTCGGTTCCTGCTGACTTTTGTGAAGCACCAATGGAGACACGGTTCAGATAATCAGATTTTTTTCAGTGGGAACTCTAAATATGGATTTTCACATCAAATAATCTTGGCAAATTTTAAAAATTTTAAAAATTCACAAATTTTAAAAATACACAAATTTTAAAAATACACAAAAAGGGCTGAACAAAATATAGCCATGAACCAAGTGAAGCCTGTGATCAGCTGATTAGCACCTTCCTTTGAAACTTCCTGTTGTTTCTTTTTCTTACTCCCTTTTGGTTTCCTTTATGGTTGTGGGCAATAAAATATTAAAAAGCAGAAGGTTTGTGCCCTTACATTGTGGGACAGCAAATAAAAGACATGAAAGAAAACCACCTCAGTCTACAGCCAGTCTTACTTGAGTAGTAACAGCTATGAGGAGGAAGAAGGATGACCAGGTCCCCAGGGCTAGCATCAAGGAAGGAGACCGTGACCTGCACCTGATAACCAGCCCGGGACTGAACAGTCAGCATATGCTTTCTCTTATACCACAATGCTGACTTTAAAACAAAATAAACATCACAATAAAACGTATGTACAAGTAGCACTATATACCTGAAGTTATGAATTATAAGTACACCTGTACTACAGATGAATACTTCACTAAACTATTACTATGCTTTTACAATCCATACAAGTTAATTTTGGAAGTAGGAAGAATAAATTACATAGCTGTGGTTGACCATTTACAGAATCAGCTTAGTGCACAGTCTTCTGGGTCAATGCTGTTAGACCTCCACGATACCAATTAATACTAGGAATTGAGAGTACATCCAGGAGAGGATATGGTAACTTTAAACATTTACCTCAAATAATTCACTAGTCTGAGAGTCAATTAACTTAATATCAGAAAGCAATATAACCATACTAGAATAACTATTCAGAAGAGAATTATGTTCCAAATAAACACTGAATTTGGTCTGAAAGTAAAGTTATACAATAACTTTTTAAGTGACACTATAATAAAGATCATTTCAATTTTTAAAAATTAAAAAAAATGTATGAAATACTATGAAGAGGCTGAGAAACACATAAATTATACTTACAATCCATAGGAAGAATTGACTGCCAGGCTAGTTATTTGTTGTGGCGGTTCTCCGCCCACCCACACCAACTGAATAACTAGTTCTGCCTGATAACCTGGAGACTGCTTCAGTGGCGAATTTTTAACTCTGTAATAAAGGAAAACATGTTACCTTTATATCTTACTAGCCTATGTAATTACAGGGTCATGCATAAATATACAAAACTCTGTACATGAAATTGCAGTAGATACTTTAAAAAGTAAAAATCAGAATTCTATCCTCTAGAAACACTTAATCTAGTTGGAGATGAAACGTGTAAATGAATATAAAAAAATAAGAAGTCACATGTAAGTTTCACATATTAAGTGGGGGGAGGTAGCAGGGGGATGGAGACAGGGAGAAGTGGGTAGGGTGGGGAGGGAGGGATGAAAGGACAAGGAAGGCTGGGGAGAAGAACAGGAGAAGCAGGAGCCCGGGCATTAAGAAGAAGAAAAAAACAAGTTATAAAAGCAGACTTAAAATTTAAAAAAAAGGTTTAACTAAATGAAAACTGTCCAAAAACATAACAAGTTAAAGAATGAGGGGGAAAAAACAAACCTTGAGCAATTTATTTGTGTGTGACTTTTCCTACCAAAAAATATATACTTTGACTTTAAAGTAAGAACATTTTTGATTACTCAAATTCCTTCTCAATAAGGCATTGTGAGGGTTGTGCCTTGGAGTGAAGTGAGTGTGTGAAAGAACAGCACGGCCACTCAGTGGTGAACCTCCCGACACCAGGCTTACAGGAAGAACCCTTCTGAATCATTTAGCTGGTACTTCTAGGAAAGACCACGACACCTGACCCTTTACTGCGATACTTGCTAGACTCACTCTGGGTAAGAGAAGGGTCCGTATGCTGTCCAAATGTCAGGGTAAACGTGAATCACTAGGGGTATTCCTAACAGTCACTAAGTTAGTCACTGCGGCCTATGCAAAGCCTGCAAGGCAATACACTCAGAACTGTGCACCGGCCAAGGCAGAAGTTCTGATTTCTCCCAGGGAAACGCCCACTATTCAGCTCCAACTGTCCATCTCAAGACTTAGAAATAAGGACTGAGCAGCATTTCATCTCCACCAGTGACAGCCTCTGCTGACATAAGCATAGGCCGAAGAGTCTGAGAGTGCTACTTTCTCCTTGTATGAATTACGTGAGGTTCAAGAAAGTATCCACCCTCCCCCTGCTTATTTAATGTGTGCATTAAACCATTTTCTCCAGAGCAGGAAGAGCCATTTCAGGGATAATTTTAGTACATTTATGGGCACATTTAAGACTTAGGTGATGAAGACACACAAAACTTATGAAATTCCTATTTTACCCAGTATGAAGAAACAAAAAAACTCTTAAACAAAAATAAGACAGACAAACATGCTGCACAATCTGCAACCGGTAAAAAATTAGAAACCAGATCAAGAAATTACAGAGTATGTAAGATTTAAGTTTAAAACACAGGAAATGGGGAGTGGATAGGTGTTATGTTTTATGTCTACACTGATTACATGCACGGTACCAACTTTAATGTTTTGCTATATGTAAATCAATTTGTTCACTTTTTAAAGACAAGGGGTTGAACTTTTATAAAAAGTTCCTTAATCTGTACAAATGTATTTTAAATATCAAAACAATGTTTGGAGGCTTTGCGATTTCAAAACAATTGTCTGTCTGGACAAATGCCCTGCAGAAGCACAATTAAAATATTTACATAAAAACATAAAACTTGGTTGGTAAAAGAAACAAATAAAACAGCAACTATAAAAACATTTCTTCTCAATAAACCAATTAGGCACAAAGGTTTCGTACAAAAAACAAAAACCTCAGTATTAGTTATCATAAATCAATTTGGTTATATGTCTGACTTTTAAAAATTGGCTTAAGACAATGTGAAATAAGTAACTGTATTCACTTGAAAATTACTAAAAGGAAGGAAGTGAAGTATCACTCAAACTGTGAAGAGAAGTTATTAATGAATATGAATGCGTGCATTCTAGGCAAAAATCTCAAAAATGTTACCAAAGTAAACCTCAAAAAAATTGTACTTTATATATTTATAAAAATTAAATTTAACAAAAAGCTGGAGCCCTGGCTGGTGTGGCCCAGTTGGTTGAGCGTCATCCTGTGCACTGGAGGGCTGAGGGTTCGATTCTAGGTCAGGGCTCACGCCCGGGCTGAGGTTTAGTTCCAGCTGGGGCATATGCAACCCACAGATGTTTCTCTCTGTATCCTTGTCTCTCTCTAAGCAATAAAACATACCCTCAGATGATGATAAAAAAAGGAAGCTAGAGAAATTAACGTTAAAATCAGTAAAAAGGGCATTAATGAAAACTTTACAAATTTAAGTTTAAATTAAAGTAGTACTGAATAAGTAATAAAAGGGAAGAATGAAGAATTCTGTATTTCCAAGTCTCATTCCAGCGAAACATGTGGAAGAACTACAGCAAAAAGGAGGCAGGAGGGTATGGACATGAGGGAAGGAGGGGGGGACCTTTCTGAGGAAAGTAGCTGCTTAACTTTCAGTGGCTACATTTTTTCGATCAGATGAGTTTCTCGTCCTTGGCACCATGGCGTTTTGAACTGGGTGTTCTTTGCTGTGGGCACTGTTCTGCGCACTGTGGGACGGTTAGCCTCGTCCCTGGCCGCATGCTCTAGGTGCCAGGTATTACTGCTGGAAATATTTCCAGGCATTGCCCAGTGTATCAGAGCCAAATCATCCCCACTTGAGAGCTACTGGCATAGAATGAATATACAATCTCAAATTTAAGTAAACATATATTTTTTAAATTATACTTTAAAAATAACTGTGATATAAAAAATCTGCCTTATCTTTGGGGTGAACGCATTTTTTATTACACAGATATTCTCCACAGCAACTGTTGAACAAATTCACCAATAGAAGAGATTCTAGCAGATCTAAAGCAAAGCAGTACAAAGCCTGGTCCTTTAACAAATGCAAATTTCTCTCTTACCACTCTCCCTACCTTGAATCTACTACAGTCTGGCTTTTGCCCCTCACTCTTATAAATGAATCTCTTGGACATTTTCTACAACCACTTTTCAGTCATTACACTGTCTTCTCTGTAAATACAATACTTTTAATCAGACTTTTCATAAAATTGTTTGATGATTTTAACTCATTCCTCATTGTTTTATTTCTCTGCCATATTTAAGGCTCATACCCTTTGATAAACTTAACCATTAATATAAGTTGAAAGGAAAAACGAAAACTTTAATTTATTCCCGTAGAAAAGCAAAATGTATTCAAATCTGGAATGCTAAAATAAAAGCATTTAAATAATGATATTGTGGTGCTAAAGAAGATTCAGAAAAAGACCAAAAAAAGGATTATGAAACAACTGAATCTCGAAAGACTGAATAAAGAGAATTTTCAGAATGTTAGAAAGCAGTCTAAACATACACTTCATCCACATATAAATCCGGACTAAAAAATATCAATGGTTTAGAAGACTGAGCTATACAGAGGAAAGAACCAGGCTAGTCCACTGTTTAAAGATAAAATCTTAGTACTTTAAGGATAAAATCATGGAATACAATCATATTCCTCTTGATGTCACAGAAAAATAAGTTGGATCAATCAAAGCAAAGCACAGACAGAGCTGTTCTTACGCCATTTACTCCATCACAGAATAATGTTACCATAGCTTTACTAACGCATACAATTAATCTAAATTAAACAATAATTTCCAAAACATCTGTATTTTTTTAATAACTTACTTTAAACAAGGGACATTATCTCGAAGGCCATCAGAGGAACTGCTACTGGTGGAAGGATGAGACTGGGGAGGAATGGGCTGAGGACTGGTGGCCCCCACTGGTGTTGGCAGAGGTGGGGCCTGTTCACCCTCCGGGGAGTCCAAGTCATTTATCTCATATAACAATCGAACTTCAAGCATCTGTCGTAAAAGTGAGAGATAGCTTACTGACTCCCAATAAATACAGTTCATTTTATTACACTGTAGCGGAAAGAACATTTTTAAAGGTAAAAATTGGCAAGATGTTTAAAGATAAGGATTTAACAAAAAAAAGTTGCTTCTTACTCAGTTTTGAAATGATGTGTATGTGCAAGTTCACACACACACACACACACACACACACACACACACGTTTTAGAATTTATGGCACTCTGTTAAAACCAAATTAGAGTGTGCTGGTACTCAGATTAGCTTTCTTCAAATGAAACATATAATGCATTTAAGGATTTAAATGTTCAGTAACAAGATACACATAAAAATATACTATTTTTCAAAGAAAAGGAAGATGGCAATATAAGTATTGAGGTGTTTTTAAAAAGTATAGATAAAATTGACTGCAAATAACCTTCTAAGTAATTCAAAAATTTTAAAACGTCAGACATCTGACACTGAAAATAACTACTAGACCATTACCGGAATGACTTCTATAATAACTTCCTGTTTGCTGAATCTATAAATGATGACATGAGCTGAAACTCCAGCTATGCAGAGCATTCTACTCTCGGGACACCAGGAGATGATCTGAATGGCATACGGATCTTCATCTACAATGTCTGTGTTTGGCTTGTCATCTTTATTTCTTGACTTTTCAAATACTTTAGCCGTCTTTAGTTTATATAATACTTGCAGAGTTACTAGATAAAAGATAAATATGTTAGATAATTTAATACAAAAAGAACAAATAGAAGGTAATATTTAATCAGTTATACTATGTAAGGAAATAGCCTATATTTATTTGAACCATATTTTTATTCCTAGGTCTACATTCCTGTAACACGTTTAGATAATGTATTCACTGTACTCACTGACCAAAAAAAAGTATACTCATTGTATTCACTAAAAAAAAAATCAGCATCATGATGAATTTAGATAACCTGAAAAAAATGAGTAACAAAAAGATTTTATAAAAAATAAATATAATAAAAATAATAAAGAATATTTTGCTTCCCTAAAATGATTTTCGAATATTGAAACATAATATATTGTGAGTTAACTGGATTCTGAGTGCTTGCTATGTATGTTTTGCAAACATTAGCCATTAAAAGCATTGTTTCCTTTTTTGCCATTATATAACTACCATAAGTACCTCAAAAAGACAACACAAATTTCGTGGCGTAAGTTTAGAATCAGGCATTAAAGTTATTCTACAGATTTCTGTTGATTTGAAACATATGCCTGCTTCTCCTATCTCTGAGTTAGAAAAATATGGTTTGAAGAAATTTTGAAGAATTTGAGTACTTCTGTTAAGAAGTTCTAATTAATGTCCTGAAGAATATCTTTAATCTATTAAAAATCCTGACCTCAAATACTTGATAAATAGGTATTAAATTTACAGCCTCCAAATTTCAAATTAAATGTTGGTTACACAATTATTACAATACAGGTTGTATAAAAGCAATGACTGTAAAACATATAACATTAATATATGACAATGATATTCAAAATACCTACTTGCAGAAGCATCCCAGAACTTAATGGATCCATCAGCATGCCTATGAAAAGCAAATGAGTTAACAATGTGATGAAAAAAATTACATTTTTACTTTCTTTGAAGTATATTATTTAAAAAGATAGTCACCAAAATGAGGAAAAAGATACAATTTAGGGTAATTTGACAGGTTACAGAAAAAAACTTATTTCTTATTATGTCACAGCATAAAGGAAAGCACTGTCTGCCTAATTAATTCATGCTCATGTAGTCTTAACTATATTTAGCTATTATTGATTTATTTGGTAAAACAGACTTTTACTTACCCTGTAATAATTATTTCTGGGTAACTCTGAGCACCCAAACCCCAATTACCTCCATTGATGGGCCATTCCTGAAAAAAAAGATTATTGTATAAAGCAGCTTCCAAGCATACCAAACACCTTCATGTATTTCTATGACAACAGTAAACAACAGACTTTGCTTCCAATAAGGATTTCCTATATATTTTCTCTAGGAAAGGATTCGGTGTTATCAAACAGTTCAAGGTGAAAAGTTAAAATGCTGATCTATTAATGTAACATTAAACAATAAAACTCATGTTCCATACCTTCTTGCTGTAACCCTGACGTTTCTGTCTGGCTCCAACAGAATAAAGTGCAGGAATCAGGTCCACAGGACAATCAGCAAAATATTCGCAGCATGTAACAGGGGACTCGTGTATACTCAGAGGGTAGGGATTTTCAAATATAGGGTATCTTTAGCAACAGGAAAAGAAAAAGTATTGATTAACAATTATTACTTATGATTAACACAACAATGAAAACTTAAAAAACATTTATAGCTTTGGAATGGAAAAAAATTTAGTTTGATTAATTTAAAGTTAACATCCTTTATGGTCCACATAACATATTATCTAAACTTATATTTTAACTATTAGGATAGGATGTTCTTGTCTATAGAATTTTAGAAATTACATACATCTACCAGATTTAATATATGCATATGTGTAAAAAAATAACATCTTTTCTAATGACAGCTGCTCAATTAGAATGGTAAACAGAAAAGCTTCAGTTGGTACTACAGAACATACCTGTACCACACACTAGCCTAAGTGATTTATATATATTTATCTTATTTACTCTTGCACCAAACTTATGATGTAGGCATTTGACTGAAGAACAAAGAGTAATGTTCCAAAGCCAGGTCAACTAGCAAGCAGCAGCAGAATTTAAACCTTGCTCTTAACTATTAAGCTACAGGTTCTCAATAAACAGATACCTCATTCTTATATCAGTAGAGCTAATAGAAATTTTCAGTTCTCCTTTTTTCCTCCATCAATGTAATACCCAGTGAAATATTTAATCTAGAAATGCTCTCTTGGTTTAGTGATAATATAAATAAATTCTATCTTAAATGTTTTCCAGATATAAAATTATATTAAATAAAGCAAAAAACGTTATAAAAAATCATAAAATTAAAGTAAAATACTAACTAAAATGCAATGATATTTCTTTTCTGGTTTTAAAGTCCTTGGAAATGAGAATGACTATTTTAAAATATCCAGAAAACCAGAAACCTGTTAAAAAATAAGTCTAAATTAGATGTATCAATCAGTCTACTACTGATAATAATTAAAAAGTTCAAGGAGAAAAATTTCAGAAAATTCCTTTCTAGACTTCAAAATAAATCCAACTGTCATCGCTCCCTCCTCAACCATTCATAATAAAAACAGAAGACAAAACTCAAACAAACCAACAGATGCATTTAAAATATGGCAGGCAACTTTTATCTCTTTATAAGCACACTATATAACCCTTAGCTCAATAATTCTACTATTACTACACATTTAACTGATACATTTGCTAAATAAAATGCCTACTCACAGGTTACTTGCACAATATTTTCTTTAACAAATACATCTCAGTACAGAGCACAAGTTAAAATCTCACTATTTTAAACCTTACCCAAGTAAAAAAATAAAATCGTATTCAGAGAAAGTTATTTTAGGACTGTCATTTAGAAATGATGTTTTTAAATTCCTTTAATCCATAATGATACCGTTACTTTCAAAGAAGAAAAAAAATTTTACAGGTAGCACATAACTAAACTTGATGTGAATTTAGAAATGCCTTAAAATAAGAGAAATAATACACTTCACTTTACTTCAGGGTTTTCCAAACTCAGTAATAGTCACATTTTGGATCAGATAATTCTCTATTGTGGTGGACTGTCGGGCGCATTGTGGATATTTAGCAGCATCCCTGTCCTCTACCACTAGATGGCAGTAGTAACCCCTCTCCTCAATAATAGTGTCTATGCAGACTGCCAAATATCTCCTAAGGGACAAAATTGTCCCCAATTAAGAATTACTGAAATACTGAATGGGTAAACTCAATTAAGACCATATTTAATAATTATCTCTCAAGAGATACAAATAGGTAGTACAATGTTCTTCTACTCAAAGAACTTTAAACATAGTATCATCTATGTTAGATAAAAAGCAGAATAGAACAAATAACCACAAAAAGTTGCAAAGGAGCTATGGGGGAAATTTACAGATTATATATGATATGTCTGTTTAAGAAAGCACAGGAAAATATTAAAGAGGAAACTAAGCCTGACTTTGAAAGTTACATGGATTTTTGATAACAGTGAGACAGTGGAATGTTTCAGCCGTGGAGATTATATAAGAAAGAACATGGAAGTGTGATATTTGTTTAATACCCAGTTCAGTTTTCTAGAGAATAAGGCACCTGCAGGAAGACAGTAAAAAACCAGGTTGGAAAGGTACCCTGAATTCCAACTGTGTACAGCAATAGACCGAGAAGTGGTTCTTAAATTAACAAACACAGTGGTTTAAAGAGAAGAGTAGTAAGACTGGTGGGGCACGTGAAATTAATCTGACAATGGCATTCATGACACACTGCAAAAGAGAGTGAATATGGTTGGAGAAATGACAAGAGCTTATCCGGAGGTAAAGTGTGTGATGGAATCAATTTTGGACACGGTGGTTTGATGAGGCCCTGGAGCAAAAGAATTAGATTAAATCATATGGAATTTCAGAAATTCAACAAATTTTGACTTAAAAAATGAAAATTCTGAATTATCAACATACTAGAGGAATTTTTTAGGTAATTAGAAGTGTGTATCTGGAGCTCTAAGAAGAGGTCAAGGTTATGGATATAAACTTAGTGTTTTCAGAGAAATGCATGCTAAAATGAATATTTTACCACATACAAATATAATTGCTCACCGAATTTAATGTCTTACCCATTCTGTGCAAGGTCTATAAGTACCAAATCCTTTTCTAGAAGAACCACCACAGCATATGGCTCCTGAAAATCTGGAATAGAAAAACAATGCATGAATAGTGGTTTTCAATACGCAAGAAGACAGCAAGTTATATAATAAATATTTTTGCTTGGTTTTTATTTTGTTCTACTTCTCAAGTATTTAACATTCTCATCTTATACTTAACATAATTTAAGGCCAGTATTTTCTAAATGAGATAAATATGTATCTTAACCCATCTAAAATTATTTTGGTTTTGTAGTGGTAAGGCAAGAGGCTCCCATGCCGGTAAGGTATTGCAAATTATAAAGACAGACATGGCCAATAAACTTAAGATTTAAATCTGAGTAGCCAGCTCGGCCGGGTGTGGCTCAGCGGATGAGCGTCGACCTAAGATCCAGGCAATCAGGGTTCGATTCCCAGTCCGGGCACATGCCCGGGTTGTGGGCTCAATCAATGACTCTCTCATCATTGATGTTTCTGTCTCTCTCTTTCCTTCTCCTTTCCTCTCTCTGAAATCAATAAAGATATATTAAAAAAAAAAAAAATCTGAGTACCCATAAGAACTCTCATTATTGGGTATCTTAGGAACTCAATGAAGTTCTATTGTAATATTATAATCCCTACCTTGGACATTTTATATGTGCTTGCTAACTATAAAATTTATTACATCTTTATATCTCAATTAGCTTCATAAAAATAAGAAAGATCCAGGTTTAAATTCCTCTTGAAATTTATGCAACAGACTAGATGTTGTTGTACAGGTAATTTTTTAGATGTTATTAACATTAAATTAGTAGACTCTGAGTGAAGCAGATTATCCTAGATAATATGGGTGGGCCTCATCCAATCAGCTAAAAGGCCTGAAAAACAAAGACAGAGTCTCTGACCAGGGGGATTCTGCCTCAAAACAGCAGAATTTGGACTCAAGATTGCAACATCAACTCTTTCCTGAATTTTCAGGGTGTAGGCCTACTCTATAAATTTTAGACTTATCACCTTCCACAGTTGCAAGAACCAATTTCTTAAACACACTCTATCTGTATTTATATCCATCTCTAATAGTTGTGTTTTTCTGGAGAACCCTGACTAATACACTAGTATTTTACAAAATATTACAATGTTTCTTTTTTAAAATTTTTATTTACTGATTTTAGAGGAGGGGGGAGAGAGGGAGAGAAAGAGAGAGAAAGAGAGAGAGAGAGAGTAGGAGGGAGAGGGAGAGAGAGGGAGAGAGAAAGAGAGAGAGGAAAGGGGAGGGAGAGAGAGGGAGGGAGAGAAACATCTATTTGTTGTTCCACTTATTTATGCATTCACTCTTTGATTCTTGTATGAGCCCTGACTGGGGATCAAACCTGCACCCTTGGTGTATCAGGACAATGCTATAACCAAGTGAGCTACCTGGCCAGGGCTAAAATGTTTTTTAATGTGTATAGTTTTCTTTATCCTACAAAGGTACTTAGTACTAATATGTAATATTAAACAGATAAAGCTTATTAAACAAAATTAACCTCTGAAATAAAATTTGCAAAGTTATGAAGGCAACACATCCTCCCAGAAGAATGAGCACAATACAATAAGGAAACTACTAAAATAACATATAGGTCTTTCTTCTAAATACAGATATCTATAGAGAATGAGCTTTAAAGATGTAAAACTTACCATTTGGGTACGGTGTTTCACACAGAGTTAGGAAATCAACAATTGAATAGTCCATTTCTAGCACGGCAGTGCTTTTCCCATGCATAACTGTTAAGCAAGGCCTTCTTCCTACAGTATCATATGACAAACCTCCTGATAAAATAATAAAAGGTTCCCTGGAAATAAAATGCATAGTTAGGATTATAAATAGCATGGTGGAGACTAATTATATTCTTGCTATATCACACTATTTAGTGAAATAATCAAATCTTAAGTTCTAACATTTTAATGCATCATTTAATCAAATATTTGCACATGGATTTTTTTTAATTGCACTAGGTAGGACTCAGGTGAGTTCCTAAAATTTAATCCATAATGGGAATGAACTTTGACCACATTTGACTCTCAAACCTCCTTTTGGCCCCTAAAATAACTTCCATTATCTTCTTTATACAGTATAGCTGTCAAAAATTTTTCTCTGGGTTTCTGCTGCAAAGTCTCTAGAATAGACTTCCTTTATTTTCAATCCTAATAGCTAGGCCTTCAAATACAGAATGTTAATACCTTATGGCATCCATTATACATAATGAATTAAGGTATCATTGAGGCATCAAGAATGTAGTAGCTACAAGTCACCCCTGAGAAAGCTGAGAAAATAGTCACTCAAATCATTTCTGCAGGGCTTACTTCTCTCCTGGAACCTTGGCTGGTCTGCTCTCACACCATGGCTCCCATGCACATCACTCAACTGCCAGCTTGCACTTCTAATTAGTACTACACTCTATTTCCCTATTAGTCATCATTAAATAATGATTTTTTTGACCCATTTTTTAAAACTGCGTATCTAAATATGCAAAACATAAAAAAACCTGTCTTTTCAAATTTGGTCTGTGTGCATTTCTTTATCTTCAACTTGCCTATTCGTGTTTTTTGCTCATGTCTTTGGAAAAGGGTCCTTTTCTAACTGGTTTGTAAGAGGCCTCTGCATTGTAAGGAAATTAGCTCTTGATCTGCTTTATGTGTTTTCAGTTGTTGGTGGGGGAAGTTATAGTACATTAGACAGGTGATTTAAAATGTTATGTATATGATTGTCTTAAATCTCTTAATTTATGATTTTTAGGTAGTTTCTTAATGCTTACTCTATGCCAGTAGTCTATCTGCTTCCTCTTCACATCTAGCAAAAGCAGTATGTAATAAAATGTAATAGTTAAAAGTGCTACTTCTGAAACTAATGTGCCTGCATTTTTAACCTCAGCCCTTGTTTTACTTTCTGTGTGATCTTGGACAAGGTACTTAACTTCTCTGTGCCTAGCTTCTGCATCTACAAAATGGAGATAGTGATGAGTAACCTCAGACAATTATTGAATTAATTAATATATGTAAAGCATTGGGATTAATGCCTGGCACACAGTATGCCCTCAGTAAGAATTACCTATTGTTATTGTAATCATACAATAATCATTATCACCCATTGTGAAAGGTTCCTTTCTTGTGATATGTGGAGGGGAAAAAATTAAAACCTCTAAATTATATTGATTTTTATCTAAAATAAATAAAATCCACTAAAATTTACCTAAGAGTAGTAGTGGTACAGGTGTGTAATTTATAAGTAATGTAAATACTCGGTCAAATAACTCAATTGTGTGTTTTATTCTCACCTGAGAATTTTTTTCCCATTGCTTTTCAGAGTGGAAGGGAGAGAGAGAGAGAGGGAGAGAGGGAAACATCAATGCAAGAGAGACCCATCGATTGGCTGCCTCCTGCTTGCGCGCCAACAGGGGCGAGGGACCGTGCGTGCAACCAAGGTGTGTGCCCTTGGCTGGAATTGACCCCGGGACTTTCAGTCTGCGGGCCAGCACTCTAACCACTGAGCCAAACCAGCTAGGGCTCAATTGATTTTTATATTTAAACATTTTACCTATTTAAAATACATAATGTATTGTGTATATGTGTGTTTGTGTCTATTTTCTTATTTAAAGCTGTACCCTCATGTATCCCTGTTAGCTTCCTTTGCTTTATTATTTTTTCACAGCATTCACTGCTAAAACTAATTTATTTATTTTGCTTATTGCTCATCTCATGAAAAATGTAAGCTCCACGAGGGCAAGGGGTTTTGCCTGTTTTGTTCATTGCTGTATCCAAAATAGTGCCTCATAGGTGAATAAATTAATAGACATGTCGGTTACCCTAAACACTGTCTAGCTTTGCCATATAGATCTTTCACCACTAAACTAATTTGGGTAATCTTTCCCCCCAACTAAGTGACAGTAATCAGAGCTTAAACTTTTGTACCAAATAGAACTACACCCATACATTATTTCAATCTCTTAGCATACTGTGATCAGTATGACAACTGTGGCCAGCAAAGAATATTTAACTCTGTTCCACTTTTTATCACACATAATGAATATAATATATCTTCTCTCTTCTGTACTTTGAAATACAGCATACAACTGAATATAAAACACTATGAAGAAGGGTGAAGAGTCCAACAATTTAAACTTTAATACAGTGGGAAGCCTGGGCTGGGTATTTTATATGTAATATTTCAAGGATAGTCTAATAAGTATATTTTTGGATATAGTCAACTTAAAAAAATAAGTATTATTGATATAAGAACCATGAATAGGGAGGTGCTGAGTTAAACATTAAAGAATAAAGTTTCCACGGAGATACTGGGTAGATATTGCCAGGTACATGACCAGTTACTAGGCAGTTAAACTATTAACATGGTATTAAAGTAACACCATAGCAATCAGGTAAGTTTACTCTCAGGAGGCAACTAAGTGTTCAACAGCCTTATAACTGGCTGAACTTCTTTACTAAATTTAGGAGAAAAAGGCACACAATAAAAACATGGATAAGAAGTAGTTTGAAAGGTATACCAAGGTAACATTCTTTTCATAATAACGTTTTCCCAATCCAGCAATATGTATATTTTTTCTTTTCCTTGTTTTATATGCTGTTTTTAAAAGAATCATCTAAGTTTTACAAGGCAGCAATCACCTAACCTATAGATCCCAGAAGCTGTTTTTTCTTTCATTTTCTTCATTTGGGTTCATGCCCCAAACCCTGAAGAGTAAATATTCGTAAAGTAAATATTTTTAAAGAAGAAATTAGTCATAAATAAAATAAAGTTAAATATCTTAACACTAAACAGTAGAATTATGTAATTCAGTCTTTATTGGCATGTGGAATTATATTAAATGTTCTAGGGATGGAGATTGTGTCGAGGATAATATGTGAACTATGAAAGTAGAGAATCTATTTTCTTTTTTTAAGTGAAAGATTAGTCTTTTTGGTGTTATAATAAAGTCTAGAGGTAATATAATTGTATTCCACTATTTTAAGTAGAATTTAAGTAGAAGTCCTTTTAATGATGTAGGGTGCTACCCAAGCCCTTCATTTTTGAAGACATCCAAGTTAGAAAGTTCTTAGTTTGGACATTTTGTAATCAATTTTTAAGAGGTTAGACACTTCAGGGAAGTATATATACTTCCTTCTTCTGATGAACCTCCCTAAACTGACTGACAATAGCTTTGGCTGAAGTTGTGTTTCTTCAAGAAGCATTCTGTACTTAAAGGAGGCACTTCTACCCACAAAGCCATTCATATTACCAAGTTGCTCAACTCTGTTCCATAACACTACCCATTCATTCACTCAAATATTGTTGGAGCACCTGTATGCCCTGAGAATAAAACAGAGCTCTCATGTCTAGTCTAGACAAACAGTAAACACATTCTAATAAATATTAAGAATAAAAAAAGATGGATGAGTGTGGAGGAGGGGCTAGAGGGCTAACTGTAATTTAGAGTGGTCAGGAAATGCCCCTGTAGTGATGACAGACGAGCTGGGACCAGAATAAAGTGGAGCCAGCTGCTCAAAGACCTTGGGGTTGGGGAGGACACACATTCCAGGCAGAGGAATAATCCCTGCAAAGATCCTGTCAGAAATGAGCTTGGTATATCTGAGGAATAAAAAGCCAGCATGGCTGCAACACAGCAAGTGAAGTAATACACAGTAATATATAACATGACCCCAAATCTTAAGAGACACATCCTATTTACTCTATGAGGGTCCCAAGAACCTGTCTCTTCCATTCCATCTTCAAAATTACTTTAGTTATGGCCTTAATAACCTGCAGCTTATATTATTACAATAGCATTTGTACAAATTGTTCACTGTCTGAGACAAACTTCCCCTCATTTTCTGTTGGGGTAATTCCTATTCCTCCTTTAAAACTGAGTCTAATCATTACCTCCTCAAAAAAATCTTTTCTGACCCATGCACCCTGAATGAGTTGGGTGCCCCTTCCTATGTTCCTAAACACCTCTGCATACCTCTTTCCAGAACCTACAACAATTAGTTGTCATTGTTTGTCTACTTTCCCTTTGTATCGTGAGCTACTTCAGGACACAGAATGTACATTTTACCTCTGCACTCCCTTGCCTTAGCTAAGTATCCCAAAAAGTGTTGGTCAAATATACATTTTAAGTACCACTAAATCTACTGCTTACTGGTTGGTAAGATAAAGAGAGTTTGGTAGACCTATCCTAACCATAAAAATTCCACAAAAATTATGCTTTTGGATTTCGATGTATTATAATGTTAATATGCAGGTTGTTTAGATGCATGACATTTATAAGGACAAAACAGTAATTCATATTAATCCATTATTTTGGGTTCTTTCAAGTATCAATAAAAATAAGAGAATTTAACTATGTAATGATTAGGCATTGTTTCAAAAGAAATCTAAAATCTCAATACAGTCATTGCCATGTGGAATTAATTTGTGATTAAATAGACTGCATATGAGGTTTGTGTGTTACAAGTATAATTTCAAAGTTTACCTATGAGAGAACATTTTTCAAACTCATTTACTGCAGACAAGGCCTTGCAGGATATTTGGTCCTGTCAAAAACATCCATGGAGACATTTGATCCACATCAAAACCAAAAGGTCCTTGATACCTGATCCTGTCAAAAACATCCAGACTTAGAAATATCCTCCAGGGTTCAAATAGCCCATAACGTTTACTTACACTTTTGGCTTACAGAATTAATACATTAAAAATACTATCATGTTTTATTGATCCAACAATTGTGTTGTGGCTATATTAGCCATAACAACCCTTGTTAACAAATCATGGACCAAATTTCTCAATAAACATTTTAGAAGGGACCAAACATGACCAAATATCAAGGACTTTCTGGCGTGGACCAAATGTCTCCATGGATGTTTTGGACAAAACTAAATGTGCACAAATCCAGACAAGTTCTTACATGAATTTGACCCCTACTCACTAGAAAGACATAATCTAAATCATACAAGATGATATTAACATATGTTATAAGCAGCCAAGTAGAGGTACTAAACAGTGAACCATAACTAAGATAAAGTATTCGGTTTATGTACAGATCATAAGTAAAAGCATTTTTAGAGATGGAAAAAAATGTAGGTTAGGGTGGATAATGATGAGAAATCTATCCTTAGAGTAGCCTGAATAATCCACAAAGCTTTAAAGATGTGCCAGAGAACCAATTTAGATGATGGTTCTAAAAGAAGAAATTGTAGGAAAGCTCAGGATAAACTTCAGTCGCAGGAAAACTAGGATGAATAAATTAGAGGCAGAATAAGCAGGGCATATCTGAATAGCCTTATCAACTAAGGAACAATTTTGAAAACGATTAGCTTTGAAATAAAGCCGTGCCCTTTTACAAATAATACACATTTAAAAACTACAAGGTTTTTAATTCTATTTAGGATTTTAGAAATGGAAGCACTGTACCAAGTGAGTATCAATCACTAACATTAATTTTGTTACACTCATAAGAAAGTTTCTAGATAGAGGGGTACAGAAAAGCATACACATAATTTCTGGTTTCTGCCAAAACATCAATACTTAGCTGGATGGATGACTGCAAAAAATTAAATTGGGAAGTTTCTATGAATCAGTGCTGCTTTGTGTGCAGATACAAGCAAATTTAACATCAATCCCCTATTATCACAGCAGGTTGCCCTTCCAATAAGAGCAGTCATTCAGGAGTTCACATTATGGCTACAGAAATTAAGATAATTCTAAAACATAAATGCTGGTTTTTAAGATTAGTGAGTAAAACAAAACAAAAATCATCCCACGTTGATAAAACTGGTGAAATCCGTTTTTATTTTATACTCAGTTATTTAAAGTATCCACATATATTTTCAAAAAGTAATGTGACAATTTGTCAAGATTCATAAAAATCTTTTATCTTCAGAATTTCACAACTGGAAATTTTTGTAAAGAAATAATTGAACAGAAGATGTGTACTACTGTGCTACCTATAAAAAGGGTATGTTGCCCTGCCGGGCGTAGCTCAGCGGTTGAGCGTCGACCCAGGATCCAGGCGATCGGGGTTTGATTCCCTGTCAGGGCACATGCCCGGGTTGCGGGGTCGATCCCAGTCGGGGGAGTGCAGGAGGCAGCCGATCAATGACTCTCTCATCATTGATGTTTCTTTCTCTCTCTCTCTCTCTCTCTCTCTCTCTCTCTCTCTCTCTCTCTCTTTTCCTCTCTCTGAAATCAATAAAGATATATCTAAAAAGTAAATAAATAAAAAGGGTATTTTCACTACTACATTTTAACCTACAATATTAAAGTACACAGACCTTAGAACTATTGAAAAAAACTGGTAAAAACTAGTAATACTTTAAAAATGTTATGTAAAAAAAATACCAAACTGAGTATGTTCTAGGAATATAATCAAGTGAAAGTGGGTATGTAGCAGAAAAAAAAACTCAGGGAAAATGAACAAATGAAAAAAATTGTCTTAGTATGGTGAAATTAAACGTAATATGCTCAGGATTTTATTAAATGTTATAACTTTTAAAAAATACCTAGATACTTCCAAAAACAGTCCAGAGAGTAAAATATTAATGTTGGTTAAAATTGAGACTAATTGTGAACAAATTACACATTTTTAAATGAATACATTTTCCCTCTGAAATGAAAATAGTGTGCCAATTTTTAAAGATATTTCCATATTTGTCATTACACTCTATGTTCAAGTACTGCTGAAATGTACTTTATGCTGAAGAATTTTCTGTTTCCTAGGCCACTCAAGAATAACTATATAAATTAAGTTAGAATATTCTTATGACTCGCCCATTCAACAAGCATTTATACTAAGTGCTGCTCATTGCAGCAGGGGTCAAGAATCTCATTTTCCATTCTTTAAGTCCTCCCACTTCACTCCACCCTTCAGCCAGCATGCTCCCCTCTATACATTTTATTCTCACCATCTTAGTCACCTACTTCAATGTTCCATTTCACAATACAAAACTTATCTTAACCCCAAGACTTTTGATTCTGGCCATAAATGTTTCTAGAAGAATGTATCTGGATCATATAATCACATGACAATGCTTTCAGTATTTAAAAAAGAAAGTTATCTTCTCTATCAGTACTATCTAATCATTGTAAGAAATTCACTCAAAAACTTTCTCACAAAATTATTCCCGTTTCATTTACAATGTCTCCTATGCCAACAGCTTTCTTTTCTGCCATTAGTAATATGGAAGTCTTCCTTAATTTAAAGTAAAAACAAAAATCTGTGTCCTACTCTTCTTGTGACACATAATTGCTACTTACATCTAATGCTGAATGCACTGAATACACGTTCTAAACCAGTATTTGCTATTGTGAATTCACTTCTTTTCCTTTCTGTTACTGCCCTACATCCTGGCTCTCATTTGAAATGCTGCTAATAAAGTACTCTTACAAATTAATTCTCCCTGTAATACATATCTCCTACTCTTCTATTATCTTCTAATCAATCTTTCTATAACAGTGCTTAACTTACTCTCTATAAGCACTTCAAGGACATGATATCCTGTGCTCCCTTTTTTTCCTGTTCAGAACCTTCCAGTCCTCCTTTCTACCTCGTTATTTTGGCATCTTGCAGGATAAAATACCAGTTCCGGGAGCCTTGATTCTAAAGGGTTCTGAACTATCAGAGAACCATTCTGTATGTGCTCACTTTTCTTACACTTAAGGAACATCACCCCATTTTAGCAACCACTACTGGTTGAATGTTCTTCCTGGGCTCAATAGTTTACTTTCAAACAAAGTTAACAAGTGAAACTTGCCAATGAGCTCACCAAGAATTTTTATATCAGTAGACTTAATTAAATGTCATGTCAGTTTTAATTTAGCAGTAATGAATTAAAAAACTACTATAGGGGAAAGCTTAAAAATAGAGGGATCTTGGCACTTTAAACTAATAAGAAGCAATGGACAAAACTCAATAAATACCATATACTGATACAGGTACTAAATGAGGTATTCTAAAGTCAGAAGACAGCTCTCAGCCTAGTCTGTTTTCTAGTTATGTGAATTATACCATAAAAGTTATCCATTCCAAGTCGAATGTTATCTTAAAATAAGGAAAGTGAATAACAACTTATCCTGGTTAGGTATGAGGTTTGAAGAGTAAGGCTGGGAGAAAACGATCTAGTTTTGAGAGAATGAAGATAGTAAAGGAAAATCTGGGAGGATCTTAAGAATGACTGTCTCTGTAGATAGTGATAAAATGAGAATTAGCCAATTTAAGACTGAAACTTTCTGACTAACATAGTAAAATTAACATGAAAGCAGGGAAGGTTATCTGATGAGGCCTTTGAAATTTTAAGAGTCTATGTACTCAAAGAGGTCTTCCCCCATTAGGGGCAATTATATATAAATCTTCCTGTGGATGTTTCCTAAATAGTTGTTAAGACCAAGTACCATGACCTAATGAGATTCCACAAAATCTAATCTAGACTTTATCAATTTAGAATTAAATTTGTACCCTAGAAGTGATCTATGAAGGTCTCTAGTCCTCTGGGTGGCTAGGATTACTTGCATTAAATTATCCAGCCTGTTAAAAGCATAGACAGGTCTCTCAGTTCACAATAGTGGGATTACATATACTGAGTATGATTTGATTAATGTTAAAGATGATCTGATAAATTAGGAAGTTTAAAAGTGAGTCCAGTTCTCTGCAAAGTGAGTGACTTGTGAATTATTAGGACAGTTCTATCCTAGCCCACACTTTCTGTGAGAATACTCGGCATACTGATTAAGAACTCCAACTCTGGAGACAACCTGGGCTCATATTCCAGCTCTGTGAATTCTTAGGGCAAGTTAATTTAACTTAAGCTCTCTCTGATTCAATATCTATATGGAGACAATAAAGTACCCATTCCACAGTGTGGTTATGGGAATTATGACAGATAATGCATTCAAATTGCATAGCAGAATACCTGGCATATAGTAATCAAATAATGGACGTTCACTTCACCTACTAATATTTTAAACCAAGCCATCTAAGTAAGTAAAAGTCTGGAGTTCAAGATATAAGGTGCTATTTTTGTCACAAGTAAGGATATGAGAATTGCTAAGACAATACAAAAGGAAATTGCTTTTGCTTCTGAAAGCAGGCATGGTGTCCAAATGAGTTTCTCTCCTTGTATGACTTAGCAAGAATTAGAACAAAGGAGAGAGAATGAATATGAAACATTTGCTGACTCTAATGCATCGGTGGCAAGAGAACAGAGGAGAGCAGAGGCTCCATGTATGATAAGAGGAAGACAAAACAAACATATTTACTGATGTAAAGACTTACTAAACCTGTGAGTCCAAAACATTGTTCTCAATGGTCAACTGGGAATGAACTGAAAAAAAGTTTCTTCATCTGCAGTTTTTTAGCAGGTAATTTAGTAGAGCAATTGTTGCTGGGGGATTTGTGGGTATAAGTATAATCTTGGGGATTGGTGGCTAATGTGAACAGAGAGTAGGTTTCATTAAAAAGGAAGTGTAGTGTGGTTAAGAGCAAAGACTTAATTAAATCTGGGCTCTTCAGCTTATGAGCTGTACGACCTTGGGCAAGTTATTCAACCTCTCTGCTTCAAGGTCCTCATCTGTCACAACAATAATCTTTGTGCAGAAGGGTGTTTGCTTTGGGACTTTGGAAAGTTAGGATTCTTCCATTGGAAACAAGGCCCCAGGAATAATAGAGAAAACTCAGTGGTAGCAAGTTTGTTGGTGTTATTAAAATAGAATTAGATATTTTCAGAACCAAAATATCACAAATGTGCCCTGACTTTTTAGTCTGTGTTTCTTCATATTCTTATATAGGCAATCTACCTACAGCTTTTAGTTCCCATATAAAATTAAAACGTAAGAAAACAGTGTGGTGATTGTGGGGGGGAGGGGAGAGGGCATAGAGGGGATAAATGGTGATGAAAAAAATAAAATAAAATAAATCACCTTACCTTCTAAACCACCTGAAAACACATTCTGGTACCAGAGAAGGTGGGGGAAATACAAAAATCCTCAAAGTTTTCCTTAAAGATAAACTTAAATACATATATCATGTGCGTGTACATTTCAAGGTTCGACTACAGCCTGCTACTTGTTTCCATATGGTCTGCAAACTAAGAATGTTTTTTCATTTTTAAACAGTTGAAAAAATTCACAAAAGAATAGTATTTCATGACACATGAAAATTATATCAAATTCAATTTCAGTGTCTATAAATAAAGTTTTATTGGAACACAGTTGCATGCACTCATTCATTTATGAGCTGCCTATAGCTGCTATTCAGCTACAATGGCAGAGTTGAATAGTTGCAACAGAGACTCATATGGCCTGCAAAGCCTAAAATATTTACTCTCTGGCTGCATACAGAAAAAGTTTGCCATAGTAGGTGTGATGATGAAAGGGGATAAATTAACCTTAGTTATGATTCTCCAAATGTGACTAAACTGCCAAATTAATTATGATTATATACACTTTTAGGTTCCCTAACAGAGATGCTTCCCCCAAAACTGGTGATTCTCTAATGGTGTCCATTTCCTAAGGGAAACTGACTCTTCTAATGATCTGTAGTGCAGAGCTCCAGGTGTTCAATGGAGTACCTGTTTGAAAACTTGAACCCATCCAGGGTTGCTTCTTGTTGAAAATTTGGCCTGCCTACAATTTCTTATGTGGTCCACTAGTGAAAAGAAAGTGTAGAAACAGAGGAGAAAAGGAACTAGAATTTAATCAAACACCTACCATGTGCCAAACACACAACATTTCTTTTAGTTCTTCAGAACAATGTTATGAAGTTGGAATTACTATCCCTGTATCACTGAGATAAGGAGAGATGGTCAGTGAGGTTAAACAACTTGCTCAGCACAGTGAGTGGCAGAACTGGGATTTGAACCCAAAGTCTAAGTTATTTCCACTCATCAGGTGTTTTCAAATATTATAATTATTACTCATTGTAAGCAGTGCATTTTACTTCATAATACAATATACAGATACATAAATGTATACAACTGATCAAAAGTTTCATGAACCAATCCTTTCCCTTAAAATGGAAAGTGCACTCTGCTATTTCCTATTCTAGTCTATGTTAAAAATCAATGGTCACAATCAACAAAATTATTTTCACAACTCACTAACAGACCACCGTTGCCTAATGTCTAAAAAAAATAAAATAAAATCACTGCCCTAAACCAAGTGGTTCTCAAACTAGGGAAGAATATTAGTGAGGTTCTTTAATTATTATAGTCTGGTCAACCTTGCCACTCAGACACCTGCTTTGTGAATGCAAAATCAGAGAATAACTATATTTTAGAGTTTTGTTAGAGGTTATCAAATGCTACTTTGAAACAACTGATTTGTGAGACAACTGGCTTAAAGAGTATGTTCCAAGTGCTTTATATAAATTTATTTTCTCTTTATAATAATTCTGTGAGGTAGATACTACTGTTCTCATCTTACAAAAGAATAAACAGGCACAGAAGCTCAGCTGATTTCCCAAGAATGCACAATGACTGAAGAGCTGAGGCAGGATTCAGACCCAGGCGGTCCAGCTCCAGGGTTCAACTCTCTTAATCACTTAATTCTCCAGCACCATTTCCTACTGGACTTCACACTGGAGTCACATGCATTTTTCAAAGAAACAACTTCAACAGAATTAACATTTAACTTCTGACCTTTTTAAAAGAACTGGCCATGTAAAGAATATTGCCATATCTTTAATAATGGTGCTATTATTAAAATGCTATATTAATGATATTGTCACTGTTCCCTATGTCTGATCTCTTCTAGTATAATACATGTTTTATTAGAAAATGACAGTTACATATCTTGATTACATTTTTTTGGTCTGAGTTTACCTGTGCCTCAGAGTTAAACTATGCTTTTATCATTAACAGGTGACAGCTAATTTGTTATGGCTATGTTTTTCTCACATTCAGTAACTCTGTGCTAGGAACTGGACAATTAGAAGACAGTTATGTGACAAGCTGAAGATATACATTAAACAAATAATTTCATTATTAATGACAAGTGTAAGTTCTAGAAAGGAAAATAAAGCATGCTTTGAGCATATACTCCTGGGGGACCCAACCTAGTTAATGTGGCCCAGACATCCTTAAAGTTGTGATATTTATGCTGAGCTCTAAAGGACAAGGGAATCGTGCCTAGAATGATTTCTAGGTAAAGAGAAGAAAATGTAGAAGATCCTGAGGAGAGAAGGATGGCTCTTCTAATAAACTTTAGTAATTTGTCAACAGGAACCAATAGAACACTCCTTCTGTCGGCATCTGCCCAAGACACTTGCTAGAAAAAGGGAAAAGGCTAGAGCTGTCTAGCTTACTTAACTGAAGGTAATTCTGCTCTAGGTGGGAGGGTGTAGTGCAGTAGTTTCTCAACATTGGCTACACATTAGAATTCTAGGGACCTATGTCAAGGAAAGAGGCCACAGAGAGAAAGGAACCCATTTAACTTATGAATGTCCTAAGGTGGAAAAGAAATTGGAAAGCTGGAGAAGACTGTTATATAAAAGGGTGATCCTACTGATCTATTTTACAGAATCTACAAATGCATACAACAGCTAGATTTTTTTTTTTTCCATTTCTTATCCTATAAAAGGAAAAGTATTGCTGCCATCCTGGAAGAAACCAGGAACTCATAAATTTATCTTACCATTATACAGGAGTGAAAATGGGAACAAAGAATGGAGAAAAAAAAAATCTTCCCTTGACTTTTGCCTTTGTTGCCAATCAATATCTGTTCAAATGAACAGATAATTCAGAAGATAATTAGGACTGTTAGTTTAAATGTTAAACAATTCATTTTACATTGTATTATAAATACAGATTCTTTTTGGTTTCATCCCCATTTTTCCCCTCTGCCATACTTTTACTATTTACATTACTTTGCCATTGAACAAATATAGCAAATAAAAAAAAAATTGGTAGTAGGTTTCCAAATAAAAATGAAGGCAATCATTTATAAAGTTTATTATGTACCAGGCATGCATTGTAAAATATTTTAAATTCACAATTATTTCTCAATTCATCACAACAACCTTTTGACCTATTATCACATTTATGTCATCAATGAGGAAACTGAAGCACAAAGAAGTCAAATAACTCTGTGCCAAAGGTCACACAGTAAGGGATGCCATAGTCAATGAAACCAAAGCTACTTCTCTTGAAGTGCATTCAACCTATTGTCATAACACAGTGTATCTGACGGATCCCAAAGGAAGGCTAAAGAGGATCGAGGGGAAAAAATATCAACCTAGGAACTACATTTGAGACCCACTGGATTATATATACTATATAAGTTCACTCTCTTACATAGCTATGTAAGTAAAACCACACAATTTTTCTGGGAAACTAGAACATAAATAAAAAAATTCCTTTAAAGTTTAAAAAGATGTGGAATTAAAAAAAATTAATTTTCCCCCCCTAAGTTATATTTTAAAATATGTTTTGGTGCATACAAAAAAATATATGCAAGATATATAAAGTGTGAAAAACATTTAATTGGTATATCTAATTCATACAGAAAGGAAATCAACTTCTTCAAATACAAATAACTTCCTTTATAGTATTAAACCGTACTTATCTTTGGAATTGGCAAATATTTTTATGATGAGATTTAATTTTTTAAAAAATATGTCATTACTGATTTCAGAGAGAGGAAGGGAGAGGGAGAGAGAGAGAAACATCAATGATGAGAGTCATTGATCAGCTGCCTCCTGCACGCCCCCTACTGGGGATCAAGCGCACAACCCAGGCATGTGCCCTGACCAGGAATCGAACTTCAGTCTCCTGGATCATCTAGGTTGATGTGCAACCACTGAGCCATGCTGGCTGGGCGAGATTTAATTTTTGAAGAATATATACAAAAGTTCATAATTAATATAATTAATTATATAAATAGGTTACTTTTAAACCTTTTTTTTCTTCATTGCTATTTCATAATTTACTAACAAATAAACTCTATGTTAACTAAAGACTAGTTCTAACAGAATGCATGAAGCTGGACAAGAAAACTAACTCAAGCTTTCTGGGAAATGTATACAACAAAACCGCTAAAGCCAGAGAGAACAAAAAAGGATTTTATCCTAAATTACCAATTTTAGTTATTTTGTGAAATAAAGCATAAAATTTAAGACTGAGCTAGACCATCCTAAAGAAGGCCTTCAAAAATAACTATAGAATAGCATTCAGTGCTATCTGAGCAATTACATACAATGAATATTGGCAATGAAGTAAAATCTTACCCAGATCTAGTCGTTTTGAATTCCACCTTGAGGATAGGTTTGCATGGTTCTGGCTTCTTCCCATCCTTTAACTGTTTTCCTAAAATATATTTTCCTGCATTAAATTCTAAAATTCTAAGTTACTCTAAATTCTTACATTGATAGTTTATAAGATGAAAGTGAAATATAATGAAATCCATCATGAAACATTTAAAAGTGATTCTGATAGAAGTATTTAATACAAAATACTTAAAATAATCAAGTAAATTTACTGCTTGAAATTCAGTGCTAAAAACATAAATGAAATGAATAACTCAGTAACAACATTTATGCAATATAATTGTAGTAAAAGAAATTTATAATCTTTCCAACGTTCTTAATTGCAGATAAGCAAAATAAAATTTCAATTCGCTAAATGAATTCAAGTTTTAAGATAGACAAATTTGAGGAAAAGAAATATAAATCACATTTTTACCCAAGTGTAATAGGTTACAAAATTAAACCCTATGCTAATAAATTCATTTATATTTATTCTCCTAAAGTAAAATCCATCCATTGTAATATCTAAAAGGCTGCTAAAATATACCAACCTCTATAAAATGTGTCAGGGACTCATATTGTCCACAATTTTTGATTATTTAAAAATATGTCTGTTGATTTCTGTTATCTATTTCTACATGTGTTCACTGTAGAAACAACTCAGAAAAACATAAAGAAAATAAGACATCAATACCCATTTCTCAGAGATTAATCATTCTAAACAGTATTTTTTCCTTAGATCCTAAACACACACCTCTACCCCAACACTTATTTTCCTTCCCAGTTTCCCCATTCCAGTAGTAACTGTCTCATTCTAATAGACCTTTACATTTTGTTTGCCTCAACAAGAAGAAAGTAAGTTACATGAAGACAAAGGTTTTTAAGTGTATCTGTGTTTTCTGTTGATGTATATCTGGTGACAAACAATGTTTGGCATACAGTGGGTGCTCAATAATTATCTAATCAGTGAATAATTAATAATTTTTCCTTTGGATTAATTCCTAACATGGGACATCTGAGTAGAACTATATTCCAGAAAGATTGGACCAATTTATAGCTCCATCAGCAATGTAAGTATTTTGCCACACCTTACCCAAACAATATTATTTTTTTCTGATTTGATAGGTGGAAAGGGTATCTCATTTTAATTTGTATTTTTTAATCCCTAAATATTCTTAGCCTTACAGGTCAACTGTATTTCTTCTTTTAAAAATATCTTATATCCTTTACCCATGCTTGTATGCAATCTCTATATTTAAAAATAAATCTAATATTCAAAGGTTATTAACACTGTATCTATCATATATTGCTAATATTTTCCCTAGTGTCATTTGCAATTTTAAAAATTGCACATTTTTAAGAGTATACACACTTAAATAATCAAGTCTATTAGTCTTGTCATGTATCTAGTTAAGAAAATTTAAAACTCCCAAATATCAATTCTTCCAAAATTAATTTACAAATTTAATGTAATTAGAATCCCAACAGCTTCTCCTGATTTTGAATAAAATGACCTTAAAATTCACACTGAGGACTCAAATGTCTATGAATAGCTAAGGAAACTAGGAAATAAGATTAACTTCCAGAATGACACAGTGAGGACCTTGGTGAATTCACTTCCCCACAAAAATGGAAATACTAGCAAAACAATGAAAGTTAAACACTTCAAATGCTGGAAAGTATCCGAAACCACAAAATGATGGAGCACTGTCTACCCAGTAAGAAAGCAGCATCTCGGAGACAAGGAGGGCGGAAACATTTGATGGAAGACTATTCCCATCCCCATGCACCCAGCTCAGTGGCCAGGTAAATATAAGACAAGGTGTCATCCAACACAGAGGACTGAAATTGTTTTGCAGTTCCGTTAAAACCAGCTTCCCTAGACCACAGTCAATATTTTGACCCAATTTGCAGCTCCCTGGAAAACTATACTCCCAAGATTCGGAGATTTCAACTGATACAGACACCAGCTCAGAGAGACAAAAGACCCTACCCTCCGGGGCATCACAGAAACAATAGCAATCCTTTGGCAATATCTAGCTGCCTAAGGCTGTGCTTTCAATTGAAACAAGTAAGAGCCTGGACAGGAATTATTCCTGGGGATCTAAAAGGCTGCACAAGCGTGCAAGGATGTGTGCCTGCCCAGGAAAAATCTGGGAAAGGAGATGGGTCAAGGTCCCAGGCACTCATCTCTGGACCACTGTGAGACCTTGAGCAAACAGGACTGCTGGCAGGGACCCTGGAAAAGAGGTACTCACACATGGCTAGTAGAAATGTAAAGGATCCAGCCTTTTTTGAAAGCAGCTTGAGAACATTTATTAAAAACAGAAGTACAAAAGGACCAATTCCTATAAAATGTGTACAGGATAGTAATGGCAGCATAATCAGTAGTGATCAAGAACTAAAACAAAGTGAATGCCCATTAATTTGGAATTGCTGAATAAACTATGAAAAACTGTTCAACAAACAATTGACTATTACACAGCCATTAAAATGAAAGAATTAGAACTATGCCAGATGATATGTGAGATTTTCCTAAAGTAAAGTGGATTAAGATGCAAAAACCTAATATAATTCTATTTCATGTAAAACAATAACAAAAAAAAAAAGCATGTTTATAAATTGTGTGTTAATATATATGATCTTAGAAATATATATATTTTAGAAGAACACCTGTAAGATTTTTAACATAGTTTAGCTGGTAGGGCAGGAAAGGGGATTGGGCTTCAAAGGTGGGGCAAGTTTGAGGGTGAAGGGACTTGCATGATATGATCTCATCTGTGTATAATGATGTATGCATGTGTGTGAATGCGCAGAGAAAAAGCTATCAGCATTTTTGTCTTTCCCTTTTTTGGTTTCATGCTTAGGAATTCCTTTCCCACACAAAAATCATATAAATTGTTTTTGTAATTTCTTGTAATTGCTTTGATTTATTATAATTGATTTCCTGACCTATGTTTTGGTATAGGGAAGTTCTTTTTCCTCTAATTAATATATTACCAGTCATCTCAGTGCAAATTTTATATTTTGAGCTATAACTGCCAGAGAATAAAGTGCACATATTTAAAGCGTACCATTTGACAAATTGCAATATAGGTATGCACCTGTCAGCACTATCAAAGATTTCCCCATTAATATAAAATGTCACTTTCATTACATTAAATTTTTATAAATACATGCATATCAACTGGTATTGGAATATATAATCCTCCCTTAACTTAAGATCCTAGGGTATCACTCCTTTGTCTCTTTACACAGAAATGATGGTACAATGGAATCTTGAACCTTTGGCATCTCAATATATAAGAACCAAGAAGTGACATGTGGTGGAGGTAACTAGAACACTAGAATAAGGGACTGGAAAGGACTGCTGGGAGAGAGGACTAGATTTATTCACCATTAATCCAAGACTAACCATTTTCTAAATCAAACCAACCAATAAGGCACTAGCTAATATTTTATAAAGCACATGTAAATTAAAGGATGTTTACAAAGCTCACCAGATTTCACCACTAGGTGTCATTTTACTTCTTACTTGCTATGTCACCTGAGTAGCAAAAATCTGTGCTTGTTCTTTCAACTACCTGTGAATTACCTTGGTAAGTTGTTGAAAAGAACTGGTTAATCATAAAACTTCACTTGATAAATCACATAAACCTCCACATCACATCTGATTTCTTCTTGTCTCTTACTATGCCCTGCTTTCCACTCTTGTAAACCACCCAGCAACAGTGAATTAAATCGTCCAAGTCCTGTTGATTCTAATTCCAAAATTTTATTCATATATGCCCAGTTCTTCCGATTTGCTGTCACAATTGAACTCATTACTTAGTTTACTAATGTAATGGCTCCCTAATTGGCCTTCCACTTCTGCCCCCAGCTCACCTGATGCACAACCATCAAAGTATTTCCAAAATGTAAATGTCATGTTTGTCATGGTAGAATCATTTACCAAGGTCTCCATCATGAAAGCCAAACTCTTTAGCATATTATAACATATATACATGCCTCCATATGTGTTTCTTTGTTTCCTGTTACTTGCCCAAAGGAAGTTTAAACTCTGGTCATAGAAAACTATTCGCAGTTTTCCGAGAACACTGTGTTTTTTTTATGATGTCTTTGTACTGTTTGACTGAAATGACCATTTATGTTCTTTTTATCTCCCCACTCATCCTTTATGACTTAAGCTAATTCATGTAACATGAATTTGTGAAATCTTCCTATATCCTTTATTCAAAACCATACTCACTATTTCTGTATCTACATCAGGCTGATACTGTTGTAATTAACCCAGTTATTAAATAACTGGAAAGGAGCAAAGGGAAGGCCAAATATTATGGGCATGCCATTTGCGCAGCTTTGCCAGGAAGCTGCAGTTTAGATGCATGCCCAGGAAAGTCTGGGTGAGACTGGGAAGGTACTTGCCTGTCAGTCACACCTGGGAACAGGTCATTGGCAAAGTAAGCGTGGCCACTGCAAGCGCAGGAAGATTTGAAATACTTAATCTCCTGAACAAAGGAGTTCCCTCTTGGCTCACACTCACAGGCTCTCTTGGTTCTCTTGTTGCATGGGGTGTGCTCTCTTGGCTCCCCAGCATTCCCCCACATGGGCCACAGCCATGGGAGCCCCACACGATGGACTAATGGACTGCAACTAGCCTAATGCTGTCCTGGACCACTATGGAACAGAAATTCTGGACACTTGCTTTGCTTCTAGCTCTGCTGAATGCCAGCTGAGCTATTCCATGACTGGATTAAGGGAAATGGGACTTTGGAAACTGAAGGATATAATTCCACGCAAACAAAAATCACTCATCCTCCTCTGTGAGTTTCAGAAAGTTATTTTTCCTGAGATATTCTAAGAACCTCTCTCCCACTAGCAAAGGAGAAAGGCCATCCATACATTTCTTCGATAATACTTTTATCAGCACTTATTTATAATGTGATACAAAAATGGGGGGAAAAAGAGAGAACTATGGACATGGACAACAGTGTGGTGATTGTGGGGGTGGAGGGGGATGGGTGGAGGTGGAAGACGCCCCAGAGGGGATAAAAGGTGATGGAAAAGAGAAAATAATGTAATGTAGTTTTCAGTTTTATACGCTATTTTCATTCACTGGACTATGAGTTCTTCAAGGACAATATATATTGTCCAGTATTTAATCTCTGGTACAAAGGAGGTGACCAATAAATGTCTATTGAATGAATGAATGAAGATGTATTAAAAATGAGTGCTTACTGAGCTTTTAATTTTGCATTTAGAATGCAGAGCACATTTTCAACTTACATAGTTGAGCAGCGGTTATGTTCTCAGGCTAGAGCTGGATGTCCAATACACTAGCCACCACCCACACGGGACTACTGAGCACTTTAAATGTAGCTAGTCCAAGTTAAGATGTGTTTTACACATCTAATATAAAATACATATTAGATTGCAAAGAGTACCAAAAAATCAATGTAAAAATATCTCAGTTTTGTATGTTAATTAAATGTTGAAATGACAATATTTTGCATATTTTGGGCTAAATAAAATTTATTATTAAAATTAATTTTACTTTTTAAAATAAGAACAATTATTTAGAAAATCACAGAGGTAGAAGTAATTTGTAGAAGAAATGGGCTTCGGAAACAAGTTATAGAGGAAAAGAAAGGGCCCTTGGAACTTAGAAGTGAGGAAGATAAAAGTGACACATCTAGGTGTAGCGGGTATGAAGGAGGGGAAGGGAAAGGCGCAGCAGACATGCTCCTAGGAGGGAGAATGCAATGGGGCCTCCTCCCTAAGGGTTTTCAGGGAGATTTTAGGGGAGGTCCCAGGGGAAGATCTCAATAGAATACTAGGCAGCTTTCCAGGTGTGTAATTTCAGGGTCAGAGTCTCCAGTGATTGACTGGCTGGTGCCAGGACAGGGAGTTATTATCCAATGCAGCTGGTCCTGAGGTCAGCCTTGCTGTTGCTTGTCAGTTTTTGCTGCTTTTCTCACCCTGGAGCTGAAATACAACTGAGGCCTAGGTGTTATCTCTAGGGAGGAAAGGTCAGGGGGTCTAAACCAATGACCTGTTTGTTTTTACTATTAGTATGGTTACTAGTAAATTTAAAAATTATACATACAGTTCACATTACATTTATATTGAACAGTGATGTTCTAAGAAAACAGTGATTCAAACTGAGGAATCACATTGTTAATACTAGTCTGAAATGGGGAGGGTATTCTCTCCTTAATGAGTGGAGATCAGAGTTGATTTACAGCTGGACTGGATACACATACACAGCTGGTTTTTGACTCTTGGCTAAAGGCAGTGGGCTTTATGATATGGTTGTTCAAGGTCGCAAACTCCCCAAACTTCCCTGGAGATTCCAATGTAGTAGCTTTACTGAAGGTTGGCAACTAGTGTAACTGGCTTGGTGGCTTTATCATTTAAAGAGCCTCCCTGAGAGTTTCTCTTTGCATTCCTAGAAGTCAGATCTTAGATCTTGGTGGTTGGAGCTAGGAGACTCAGCATAACTCATGTGTGCACACAGGGCTTGTATATGGGGCATCTGTCAGAAAGCTGCATTCTCTCTCTTCTGCTGCAACATAACCTCTGACTTTAAATAAAAGCCTTACTTTGAGTGTGCTCTGTGGAGTTTGGCAAGTCCTTTCAAATATATAAAATGGGGTAAACTTTGCAATGAACTATATAAGGCACTAAAGCATAATTTTATTATTTATTGAATTTTTATGCTTTAGGTGACTCTTAAGAGATTAAGAGAATTATCTATATGCCACATCCTTAAAGTATTAAAATTACTTTTATTTATGTGCACTTTATTTTTTCTTCAGCAATCCTTAATAGAATAAAAGTTCCCCAGTCACAGTTTATTCCTTGGTACATTTATTGATTGTACTGATGAATAAGCTCCAGAAACTAAATTTTAAAATGTCATTGCCTACAGTGGACACTTATTAATTTTGACCATCTAGCATCACCATTTCCTTTGAGAATCATCTGATTCTGGTGAAGATAATCATAGAAAATCTACTCTACAACCTCTCTCTCTCTCTCTCTCTCTCTCTCTCTCTCTCTCTCTCTCTCTCTCTCACACACACACACACACACACACACACTCACACACACACACACCGGTTACACAGCAGATTCTGTGGGGCCTTGGGCCAGCAAATCCCTTAACCATGGTAACTGCATGTGAGCCATGCCATGACTATCAAATTTCTCCCCTTCTAAACAATGAAAGCCCATCTATCATAGAAGAGAAACAGGCCAAAAGAGAGAGAGTAGCAGAGCTCACCACTTAGACTCCCCTCACAGAAATACAGATTTACAGCCCACCAAGACTAAATGACTTTGCAGAGTCAATAGACGGAACTAAATCTGGCTTAATTTCCACATATGCACAAAACCTTATACCTCATTCAATCCTGCTATTTTATAGATAATGTAACTAAGTCCCAGAGAACAGTAATGATCTCCACAAGGTTTTTTACATAAAGCAAAGCTAGAATTACATTCCAGGTTGTTTGATTGCCAGGGAAATGTTCTTTGATATTCATAAAAACTAAATTAAAGAGAGCTATCATTTTTTGGTCTGTTTTAGTTAATAAAAAAATCACATATTGAGTAATTTCAGACACAGAAATGGACACTTTCAAAAAATATTACTATCAACCATCTTGATACATATAATAAAAGTATCCTACATTATATCAGAAAATTCTTAAATGAATTCAAATTATTCTCCTTTGCTGGCCATTTTATCTCTATTGAAATAACTATGTCCCTCAGAATGAGTCCACTATCAAGCAACTTTAGCAATGAAGGATGTCATTCAAGGCTAATGACTGAACATAACTAGCAAATCTAGAGAACTATGTCATAATTCAATTATAGTTCCAACACTAGGACATCATTTCTCAAAGTGTATTTCATGGAACCTGAGAGAACCACAGATGTTCTATACATAAAAGATACTAAAATCAAATAGGTTAGGGAAAAGCCACATTAAATAAGTGAATATATAAACTAATATAAATAATAAATATTAAAAAATTAGTAATTGTAAAATATACTTTGGGGAATACTACACTAATCTAACTCTTTTGGTTCCACCTTACCAACTAAACGACATATCCAGATTTATATTTACTATAATCACATATATATAGCACGTCACAATTTCCAGGTACTTTCATTTTAATTATTATCTCTATGTAGAGAAGAGAATGCTGAGGTTCAGAAATGTTAACTGACTTCCCAAAGTGACAGAGCCAGAAACTATGGAATCAGGGCTTGATCACAAGTCTACTGGCTTCAAAACTCCATGTTAGGCTGATGTAACATTAGGTCTTCAAAAGAGATTCTTCAGGACATCTTAAGGTATTAACACTAAATATCGTATGGTAGGAGTCTTAAAGCACAATCGGTTACTGGCTATCAAGGTAAGTCTTTAAGAATAAGATACTTAATTATTAAATGGGTTTAAATATGAAAAAACTCAAATTGGACAACATTTTTAAAGTTTAGTACATTTAAACTAACTTACCATAACTGTTTGCTAGAAAGTAAGAGCAAGAGACCATAACACTTTAATTATTGAGGAAAAAACCCCTAAATTTAGTAATAGTAATGAGGGGGAAAAACCCTAAATTTTAATCCACCAAATTAGATATTTAGTATACTGAAAGTTATATATAACAAATATGGTATATATAAGATATGTGATACTTTATAATATAATAACATATTTTTGTACTTTAATGCACACAAGTGCACTTAGTTTTGCCACTGAACTCAGCTATCAACATAAATTTAACTTTGGTAGGTTACCTACCACTAGCAGTAAACATTACTAACTGATGGAAAGAATTCATATTTTATAAAGAATATTTCTGATCACCTACATTTTTAGACTACTATACTATGCAACAAATGCCACCCCACTTTTTAACACCTGCCACAGAAAAATTTTTCTTCACTTACATTTTGTTTGGATTCTAACATTGAAAAACATTAAATAAAATATTCTTTCTCTTGTTTGTTTAAAAATAATTTTAGCTAGTGATCCTCTTTTGCTAAGATACTACATACTCTGCAGAAACTTATTTATGCCACTTCTGAAAGTTGGCTTTCAAGGACATAGGTTTTTGGTATGAAAATAGGATCAAGATTAAATGGAAAAAACACCATTTGGCAACCATCACAGTAATAATTCAGCCAAGAAACACCATCAGATGCTAAAATCAGAAGGTAAAGTTTGATGAGGAACAGTATGTTTACAGTCCCAAAGTACTCCTTCAAATCAAAGTACTTACTGATTGCAAATACAAATAAAAACACTTATTATTAATTTCAAAGGGACAAAGAATAATGTTATAATGGAGAGACCTAGCAGACAGAAGTTTAATCAAAAGATCACACCAATATGTGACAAATCAAACACAAGTTCCACTTGAAAGGATGCAAAAAGAACACATCAATCCTTCTGGGATATTCCTGCCAAAAATGCGCGACCTGAATCCAATAATAAAAAACATCAGACAAAACCAAATTGAGGTATAGTCTATACAATAATTGACCTATATAATATTCAAAATTTGTCAGTTATGAAAGTCAAGAAAAGCTCAAAAACTGTTCTACATTGAAGAAGACTGAAGAAACATGACAACTAAATCTAATTTACATATAGATTCTTTTGAAAGAAGGCAAACCTTGGCCCAACTGGTGTGGCTCAGTGGTTGAGTGTCCATCTATGAACCAGGAGGTCACGGTTCAATTCCCAGTCAGGGCACATGCCAAGGTTGCAGGCTCGATCGCCAGTAGGGGGTGTACAGGAGGCAGCCGATCGATGACTCACCCTCATTAGCCGATTCATGACTCACTCTCATTACTGATGCCTCTATCTCTCTCTCTCTCCTTTCCTCTCTCTGAAATCAATAAAAACATATTTTTTTTAAAAAGGCAAACTTTGGTGATACAGTAAAATGCCCTTGGTGTGTAAGAAATAGATACTGGAATATTTGGGGGGGGGAGGAGTGTGAATGGGCAATAACTTGACCACTTCCTTTCAAATGATTCAAAAAATATTTTTGTACTATTCTTACCAAAAAAATTAGATAAAGTTAAAACTGAAAAACTAATATGAAGTATTGTTACTATCTTCAATAACTAGTTTCATTTTCTTCTGGATCTGACAGGTTTCTAAAAGATCATCTACTTTTTTTTTTTCTGGATTCCTAGGTTCCAGTGGATTTGGGAGAGCTTAAGATTTATGAGAATTAGGAACCTAGGCACTTAACAGAAGGAAGAAAGAAAATGTATTAAGAAAAAAATGGAACCTACTACCATTAGGTCTATCCTCTGGATACATGTACAAATAGATCTATAGCAAATATTAAATGTGTGCTTTTCCAGAAAGATGCCTGCTACCAAAAAGCAGTGGTAACATGTATCACAATATGTGGCTTCAAGAATTGCTAATTTTACCAGAAAACAGACAAGTCTGTTTTCCTTTATCCACAGGTAGATAAAAAAGGTTTTAAATTTTACTGTTTCTTTAATTTCTACATTGCAATATTTCAGAATGTACCAATTTTTTTAGAAGTAGGCATTCCTATTTTAAAGCAAACAATGAAATATTAGCAATAGCTACAAGTATATTCTTCAATATGCTACCATTTAAAAAAACAGTTTCTTTAATATGATTTCCCAGAATTTGCGGGTAAGAATTTCTAAGGGTGGGGTTGGAGAATGAAGATTGGTAAAGACAAATTCCTGGACTACACCAAAAACTCAAAGAAGGCCTTCATAATCTGTTTTTGATAAATCCCGCAACAGTATCTTCTTTCAGGTTTTGTAAATACTACTTGTGCAGAAAAGTGTCAACATAGCAGGCCTGAGACTGCTCTCTAGAAATGGCTTGCAACGTTAGCCCTTGGTTGGCATCTGGTAACCTGGCTTTTGAGATAGCTCCCACCATTCCCAGTCTGAAGGGTGGCACACTGTGCCTAAGTTATCTGTACAAACAATGTGGTTTACGATGAATTCCTGCTTTTCTTATGGGAGTCTGAAATTTTGGTATATACTAAAGCAGAAGGTGCCTACAAATTGATTTCAATAAAAACTCTGGACAAGTGAACTCACTAGTAGAAAACATTTCAGGCATGTGGTAATAACTCATTGTTAGGGGAATTAACCGTGTCTTGTGTGACCCCACTGGTAAAAGACCTTCAGATTTCACCCCGTGTGCCTTTTCTCTTTACTGATTTTGCTTTGCATTATTCTGCTGAGTCCTGTGAGACTTCCCAGCGAGTCATCAAACCCAGGGTAATCTTGGGAACCTCGACACTAATGTATAAAATTCCTTCTGCAGAGTTCCACGTATTTCAATAAACTGTTATATATACATTAACAACTTGCAAACTGATAACTTTAAGACAACTAAAGCTTAAAGGAAGGTCTATGTTAGTCACAAAATTATTTACTTTTTGAACGACTAGTAAAACAATATCCAAAAAATAATTTAACATTCATTTTCTCAAAGTTCAAATTAGCTATTTCAACTGCAAATATACTTAACTTGAGATTTTATTATATGGTTATTTCATATTATTTCTGTATGTTCGATTATTTTTAATTCCATCAAAATTAGATCTATCCTTTTCCTCAGAAACAAACAGAAAAATAAATCCAAATGCATACACAAAACAGTTTAGTCCATCACAATTTAGGTAGTGTTTAAAAGTGATACATTCTTACCATGTGGAGTGATTGTCTGTACAGGTTTAGCAGGGGACCTCACATTCCATATAGTCAAGGTGCCATCTGAGTGACTGCAAATAAATTGTTTTCCTTCATGATGCCAAGCCACAGAGTGGATAGCCTATAGAAAAGAGGTGAAGAATTCCATTTTTTAAAACAAAACTTTATTTAAACACCAAGCTATTCATAATTGGTATTGTAATTAATTTTCACTTAGAATATTTTGTATTTCTGAAACTGATGACAATATGTTAACCTTACATTCCTATAATAATTTAGCCCTCTAGTAATACAAATGAGAATTTAGTATTGACACCATTTTGATTCTTTTTACTTTATTTACTCCCTAAGCCAGCATAAGGAAGATATAATAGTGATGTGTGTGTTTGTGTGTATATTATAAAATTTAAGTCCAGGAAAACAAAATGTATTCTTATACTCTCTCAGAAAAAACTATACCTAAACAAATTACCAAGTAAGTAATTACAACCAATATTCCATGGAAAGACTAATTACATTGACATAGAACAAATTTTTTAAATTAACTAAAATTCTAAGAAAACAAAATGTAGATTTAGAGTTAAGATAATTAAAAATACCTCAAGTTGACCTTCTAAACATGTTATTTATTTCTCACAGTAAGTACTGAAGCAATTTTTAAAATCTGAAGAGACCCTCTTTTGACTAGAAATTTATTTTATATCTTTAAGTCAAAAAGGATCTGAAAAATATTTTTATATAACCAAGTATGTTTTCCTTCAATTTTTTGTTCTAATTATTTTATTTTTTTGCTTGCAAAAAAATTTTTTTGTCACTCTCCTAGATTCTTTAAATTACTTCTTTTCAGATCAAGATGATACACTTCTAGTTATTTATAGTCAATGAACTTTAAAAGCTGCCCTACTAGAGTGTCAGAACTGCAGAGTACAGCACAAAAACCATGTAATTAAAACTTAAGAGTTCCACTTATGTACAAAGTCAACATTTACTATGATTTCATTCAATGTTCACTCATTTGGATTCCTCATATGCTTATAAATTTAAGTTAAATGAAATAATTTAATACTATGCATCAGATTAAAAAATTTAAATGACAATGGATAAAGGACAATCAGAATTCTTCTAAATGCCAATATTTAACACAATGCTTTAGGTTCAAAGTATCTCTGAAATATTCTAAATAAAATCTTAAAACAGTAATAAATTTATTCCAAAATACATGACATTCCACAAACTCAATCTTAAAATAAGCAATCCCTTAAAGATGAATCATTTCTGCAAAAATATGAATAGTGCTAAGAAGCTATTCACAAAGGTATTTAAATCTATCTTTTAAAGTGATAAGGGAAATACAAGAGAGGTCTACATTGTTGTCTGAAACCCATAAATAAGAAAATTCTAATTATATACATAGATATGTACATTTTCATAAATATATATTATGTATAAATAGAAAACTAATATTTCTAACTTGCCAAAGAAAATAATATACATATTTATTTAAAAGTACCTTTTATTTATTAAGATAGTAAATTATTAAACATTCCAAAAATGAATACTAATTGTAGGGACCAGTGGTTCAGAATTATTCTGGATAACAATGAGAAAAATATTATAGAAAATACCCCACTAAAGAAAAAAACAAAATGAACTTTACATGCAATAAACATGAACAGGTTTTTCTATTATTTCTGCAATTTTCTAAATACAAATCAAACTTGATACATGATCTCACTGTTTCTAAAACTCTCTCTCTAATGCCAATATATATCATACTATATGTTACATATGGATGTACATAAGTGTAGTATAAGTATTTATTATATATTTTCATATAGCATATATATGACTATAATATACAAAGTATATGTATGTAATATATGCCACATATAAATTATATATGTATAAATCATACAGTTATACTTTTTCATTAGTGTTCTTGGGGAAATGAAGTAGAAATCTATGCAAACAAAATGGAAACAACAAATCTCAGTAACCAAATCTGTCACATGCTCAGAGTCAAAAGATGAGTTAGGAACAAACCGGAATAATTCACTGGAGAAGGTATGAGATATAAAGTAGAAAGCATTATTTGGGGTTGAAGAATTTTGTGTGTAAGTTGGCTTCTTTTTCCCCAAGAGAATATAAAATTTCCAGCAGATTCTAAAAAGGTTACATGATTTTTTTAAAATGGAAAACTATAGATAGAGATGATTAAGAGAAATGGGTAAGAGAGAGCTCAAGGGCAGAATAAATGGAAAGCAGAGGAGCATAATAAATGAGAGGTGTACAAAAGTTGTGGAAGAAGATGAATTCAGGGCAAAGAGAAAAAAATGGAGAGGAGGAGATAAGATGATATAGCTATTGAAATAAGCCACAAAGGAGCAGTATATAAAATTCCAAAAGTTCTTTAAAAGATGCAGTGTCTGACCAAAAAAATCTTAACTATAATAAAGCTCATGAAGCAGTTAATAGCTCAGGAGTGTCACCGTATTTTTATCTTTGGTAATTTTAAAAAAAGAACTGTCTACCCTGACACATTTTTTAAAAAGTAATATCTAATTATTACACTTGACAAAAGTACTACATATGATGCTTTCTGCTGTTCTTACCAAATAAGTGGATATCTTGAAGAATAATACTCTAGAAAGAGAATACGCTATTTATCAAATTTAACACTCACTAACCCAAAATAGTGGCAAAATTGAATAAATTCCCTACCTGCTGGTTTTGCAAATTAATCAATTATTAGAATCGCTTAACACTAAAAGTTGTATATATATATCTTAGTGCAGCTGCTCTTATGTTACACATATACTGATTAACATTTTTAGCAGACATCAGAAAAAATTTCTGTTCTTCTAGAAAAAAAGATTTATTTAATATTCAATTCAAAAGCAACACTGATTCCTAGTGTAATTATATATTATTGCTGAAACCCTTAGAAAAATGTGAACAAAATGATAACAGAAAAATAATTAATTTTATTATGTAGACTTTGATTTAATATTGAAAAGCTCTAGTTTTTTTTTGTTATTCTCATGTAATCAAATAATAAGGTAAATGCTTAGAGCACTGAATGAATTATTTCTTGCAGATATGAATAATCCATTAAATTGTGCAGCTTTGGCCCTAGTATTTTAACTTTTGAACATTTCAATATTAGTTCCACTATAGATGTATAGTAACACTATATAATTGAACAATATAATTACTGAAAAATACATTTTGTAAGATAGTTGATAAAATTATTACATGTTGAACATTCAATAATTTACAGTTTTTTTCTCTATCAAGATTTAAACAGGCATACATTACCACTCTGCAGTAATAGATTTAGGTCTTGCATGTCACTGACTGCTAACATTACACACACTATATTCCACCTGAAGAAGAGCAACAGCATTATCTATGAAGTAATCTTGCTAAAAGCAAAAAATGAACCTCAATTTGGTCAAGCCTCAGTAAACTATCCAATTTATAGGAAATAGGGTAAAAAAAAAAAAAAAGTTAAACAAATTGGGAATGCAGCCAGAAAAATCCATTTTTGGGGAGACATTCTTCAACAAATAAATGGCAAAAAAGAAGAAATAAGGTAAGGAAGTGAAAAGAGTGAGAGGAGAGGTCTACAGTTTAAGAGACTTAAAAGATTTATCAATCACAATTGATCTATATTTGGGTCTTAAAACAAGCAAACAATAAATGTCTACAGCATATTACGATCATTTGTATAAAAAAATACAATATTTATTAATTTGCTTGTAAATGTATAGCATACCTCTGCAAAAATACATGAAAAATTGGTAACACTGGTACCTGTGGTAAGAGAATTGAATGACCAAATGACAGGGTTGGGAAAGAGATTTTTTTATTATATCTTTTGAGCTATGTGAATATATTATCTAGTATAGAAAAAAATGTGTATATTGCGGTTACAAAGATTGCCTAAACTAAAATCACCAATTAAGTTCTTAGAAAAGCTGCTATGAACTAGGAAAATGACAAAATCTTTTGATTAGCAAAAATAATGTTATTACCTCATCGTACGTGTATCTGTAGTCACCTTTCTTTGATTTGAGGTCCCATAACACTACTGTTCCAGATTCATAGCCAATCAAAAGCTGTAATAAAAGAAAATGCCACTTTACCTAGGAATGATATTAATCACATGAAGCATTTATTTTCTGACAATAAAGATAACAATTATCATTAATATGTAAACGATATAAAATTATAATATAATTGAACATCTGCATTGCTAATTACTAATCACGTGGATGACAAATGAGAATACCACATTGCATATTTATATGCCTTTGATGGTTAGGGACTCAACATGTACTAGTTTTCTGAAAAAGAAAACTACCATTTTGAAGTCCTCAGTGTACATTTTTATTAATATAACATAATAAATTAGCAATAATAAATTAATATATTTATATGCTTTAGAGTTCACAAACTTTCCTAATTCAACATATTATCAGGTAATCTTATTTAAATAAATGAGATTAGTTCCAAATTATATCCAGTCTAGATCCTTCTCATGAGATTTAGACTCCTAATTTCAGTGGCCACATCTCTTATCTACTCAAGAAGAACCACAAAGTAAATGTGTCCAAAAGTGAATTCATCATTTTCTTCCCTACCCTCCTCTGGTATTCTCTGTTGCAGTGTCACTCTCATCATTCTTTACCTCAACTTTCATTAGGATCAAAGGCAAAAAACCTGGGGGTCATCTTAATGCTGGTTTTTCCCTCCATCAGATAAAACCAGGAAGTAATTTTAAAATTACATTCTATCATTTCTCTAATTTACTTTGCTCTTGCTCTTACTCTTGCTCTTGCTTTTGGTTCAAGACACAAAGATGTCTGGAGTGATCATTTATAAGGTATATAAGTGTCTAATCACTATGTTGTACACCTGAAACTAAATGAATATAATACTGTATGTCAATTATAACTGGGGGGAAAAAGACACAAATATCTCTTCTGGTCTCCTACTCTCCCTGATTCTAAGTCCTGCTCCTTTTTTAACCCATTCCATATTGTAGCCAGACTAATAGTTCTAAGGTGCAAACCTGATCATGTTATGTATGCTTTTATTTAAAACGTTTTTTAGGATGAAGTCCAAACTCAATAATATGACTTACAAGATTCGTCGTGGTCTGTCCTCTGCTTACCACTCCAGCTTCATCCATTACCACACACTTCGTACCCAATATACTCCAGTATATCTTTTAATTCATCGTCTCTCTTATCTTGAAGTCTTTGCACATGGTGTCTTCCTACCTAGGCCACTCTATCTGAATGTCATGTTCTACCTGACTAATTCTACTAATTCTTCAGATGTCCTTATAGCTACTACTTCCTCTGTGAAACCTTCCTTGACCTACCAAGTGTAAGTCATTGCCCTTCCTATGCTCTAACAGTGCTATGTACTATATTTAATCTGAAGGGTCACCACACAGTATAATAATGGCTTTTGTCTTATCTGAATTGTCTTTCAGACAATATTTAAGCAAGGATTGGTTTTATCTTGTTCACCACTGTACTTCTAACATAAGGCACAGGGTCTGATCTGTCATAGGTATTTAATCTTTGTGAATGAATAAATTTCAGAATGGAATGCATGTTCTTGCCTTATAAACTGTTCACTGTTTATCCAACTTCCGCTGTCCACCATCCCTGATCTGGGCATTTTCCAAATCTCAGTATTCCCTCTGCTTGAACCCCCTCCTCTTTTATCTACTAAGCAATGTTCTACTCATTTTTAAGTCTCAATTTAGTTGCTTCCTTGGGTAAGCCTACCCAATTCCTCTAGAAAAACAGAAATGCTCTTCTATGCTAGGACATGCATTTTCATCTATATGTCTCTAATAGCTGCCTAATATATATTAGACACTCAACTATTTGTTTAATGAATACATAAGTAATTAGTAGGTAGTTAATAATCATTTGTGTAATCTGAGATATGAACAAAGTTTGGGGAAGACCCAGTAATTTTAATGAAATAGCAATTTAGTAGATTTCAGACTACAGTGCATTTGAAGGGGCTAGTTACTGAAAATAACAAAACTGGTTTTCCCACCTTGGTAGGAGCATAGTTAATTTCCATAACCCAAACTCTTCTTTTCTAGGCAATCTTACATATATACACCTTCTGGGAAAAACTGGTATTTATTTCCTTTACCTTTTCCTAGTCCTTCCAAATATCTTGGATATGTGATTATGTCATTTTCTAACAGGGGAAGAGAAGAACTTCAGAAATAAAAAGAGATGAAAAAAGATAAAATTTAAGAATTGATGTACAGTGTAAACAACACTGGATTGTTCAGGTCACCAGTAACCTTACCTCTCATCTTAGATCTGCCACTTAGTAGCCATATAACTTTACAGAAAAAATTTTACCCCTCCAAGATCTTAGTAACATTAAAGGGTTATAGTACACATGAACCCTTTAAGTCTGCTCTAACACCCTAAGTTGTAAGAAATCTGTGCCAACTGGTTAGACTTTCATCTCCACAATCTCCTAAATATTAAAAAATAGAAGACCTAACTTAAAAATACAGTACCTAAACTTGGAAGATTCTTTCAATGCTTATTCCTACTAGAATATTTTATAACTCAGAGATGTTAAGTGATTTATTTAGTGTTGACTAGTTTCCTTTTAACTTACTCTCTCATAAAAAGCATCAGTGGGGTACACTGAATATACACACAGCTCTCTACAACATCAATAGCTGATCTATATCTTACAAAGAAAATGAAGTATAATGGAGAGGACTCTGGTGTTGAAATCAGAGAAATCAGTATTCAAAATCCCAGCTCTACCAATATCTCATTTTGTACCTCTTGACTACATAGTATCACAAAGTCTCTGCCTCATCATCTGTAAAATAGGGAAGATATCTCACCTAAATTTGCTTGGGGGATCAAGTGAAATACTGTATATAATGTGATAAGTATAGTGCCTGAAACAAAGTAAAATTCAATAAACAGCAGTCAATATAATCTATTTTAGCATCTTAGTATTTCAAAAATGTTTGAATGAGATTAACTCTGGGAATTAAGGAAACTAATATATAGGTTTCAAAAAATGAGGATGATATAAACAGTTATATATTATCTATGCAATGGATTAAGTATATTATATATTGGGCAGTTACTACTTACATTATACATTGAGTACTATGAGAAATATAAACTTACATAAATATTATCTTTGTGTTCACAGTGTTTTCAAGTTGACATATACACAAATTTCTAATACAAGGCAACATATGGTGGTAAATACTGTAAAGCTTACACAAATAACATGCTAGTGAATTTGGAAGTGGGAGAGAGCATTTTCTATCAGAATGATTAGGAAAAATATCACACAAAAATATATTTAATCTGAGCCTTAAAATGGGGATAGGCATTCATGGGAGAGAGAATATCATTAAATAGAACTACTACCTGAAAGAATTCCAAACAGGGATTCATATAAACAAGACATGGAGGCAGCAAAGAGCAGCTCACATTTGGGAATCACTAATTATTTGCTTTAATATAGTATTTAGGTAAAGATGTTCTGAAAGATAATGAAGCTCAAGGCTATTTTTAAGGGAAATTTGTTAGTGCAGAACCACTGAAAGTTTTAGAAGAGGAGAGAAGATTAAAATGGCACCCTGGGAAGACTGAAACAGAAATGATTCACGAATGGGTTGGAATGCCTTTAACTGCCTTGGCCCTAATGAGATGGAACAGAAAAGAGACATTGCAAAGGAAGGATTTAAATGACTTAGTGACCAATTTGAAGCAGAAGGAAGGAAAGTTTTCAATTCTCCCCTACCATGCCTCTCTCACCCAAAGGCTTTCCTTTCAAACAAGTATCTTATACCAAAGAAAATATAAGTGAAGATACGGGTCACTGTAACTTGCTTCACGTAGTTTCTCTCAAAACATACAATTCTGTAATTAAATATATTTTTTTATTGATTTCAGAGAGAGGAAGGGAGAGGGGGAGAGAGAAACATCAATGACGAGAGTCACTGATCTGCTGACTCCTGTACATCCCCTGCTGGGGATCAAGCCCACAACCCTGGGATGTGCCAATTTTGTAATTGTAAGCCAACTCCAGTACAGCTACCCTTTTGTTTTCCCAGTGGCAAATAAGAGAAGAGTGTTAAACAACCTATAGGCTTGACCGCTCCCACTAAGTGAGGAAAGAAAAAACCTGGGTAAACGTCACAAAATTCATGTTTCATTTCACTGATTTCTGATACTGACAGAATTCCCTGGTATTTACATAGGCTAACATCATAAAATTATATACGTAGACATTCTACCCTTAAATAGAACTACCTGAAAGATTGGTTGGATTAGAAAATAGAAATTCATGGAAAAGGAATTATTATTTTAATATATATTTAACAAAACGAAATTAACAATAGCTGGATAATGACTGCATAAAACTGGTTTTTGAGTATAAAAAATTAAGTAACATTTTAAAAATTTCTACATTATTAATCTAAGCTATTTATAAAGAAAATTTAGGGAAGATAAGATATAGAGACAACTCTAACATATGATTTTATAATAACTGCTACAAAGACTGTGCAAATAAAGTGCTAAAAAGAATTCAAAACCAAAACAGGTTTTGTGAGGATAAAGAGAAAATCTGGGGAAATATTTTGAAGAAGCAAAAATAAATTAATAACCTTTAATTGTTTCTATTAATCTTAACTTTTTTAAGGGTGTTTTTTTTCCTTTAAAATTGTAAATGATTCTAATTCTTTCACTTGCTTTTCATAATGTATAAACAAGCCATACAACCTTTGTTAGTAACCTCATCTTTGCAAGGTGTGTCTTGAATAGTTTGTATATTAAAAAAAAATCATACATTTAGGTAATAAATATATTGTTTAGAAAAAAATTCTACCTTTCCTTCATCCATTGGATTATCACTTATATGGACAACAGGTCCTGGATGAGATTTAGATGACCTAAAAAAGAAAAAGTTAAGATTTTTTTGGTCAGCTAAAATTTTTAATACAATTTTATATGCATCACAATAAGAATAATGAATGGAAAATAAAGATATATTTATAAAGGATGTAAACATTTCAGTATGAGATCAATATATAATAGATGTTTAGCTCTTACTATGAATCAAAATAGAAATCGAAGGAAAAACAGTGACTATGAAGTTGATATAAGCAAAATTTACAATTAAGTACACTGTGTATAGGAAAGAATCTTCAATTTAGTATTTTAGTACAGAAAATCTATTCTCATATAGAATTCTCAGAGTTAATATTTTACAATAAAGCAGCATCTAAAATATTGCTATCTTATTTTACTTAATTCTAGCCTCCAATTAGGGCATCTTACCCAGTTTCATAGTGCATACCAAAAATAGAAAAAATTCTATTATGTTTTAAAAAAATATATTCAACAGAAGTAATGTCACCTACACTTGTTCAGAGAAAAAGAAGTCGTTCAGATAAGAATGTAGAAGGGTTGAAAGACCAGTCGACTTCATGAGAACCATTTGTGAAACCACACTAACACCTACACTAGACCTACCCACTAGATGCTGTCATCAACTCAAACAACAGACCACAAAAAGCCACACCTTTTATCAAGGGACTGAGATATGATGATAATGTTCCTGACACAGGAAGGAAAACCAGGCTTAATACACTATTACAGCTGCACATACAACTACTTAAGAGATATGCCACAAGTTTATCGTTATGTCAAACAGATATAAAATCTGTAGAGTGCAAAAATTGGATTTGCTTAAAAACAGGAACAAAAAGAAACTGAATATAAATCTAGCTCATTTCCTTACATTTTGATTTTTATGTCTAAACTATATAAGAAAAAACTAAGAGAAATAAGATTCTAAGACAAGAGTAAAAAGTTAGCACTAAAAGTTGGAATTCTTAAGGCCCTCCAATTCACCCAGTTTTTATTGTTATTGTAGAATAAAAACAATCATCATTATATCAAAACTAAGGAAACTTAACTGTTAAATTACTTTTGCAATGTTACATGGCAAACATTTAGATTACATTTGTTAATTATTAAAACATATCAAGCAGCAACACTGGTTGCAACCCATTAGTGAGTCATAAAATCAATTTAGTGGGGCATGACAAGCATTTGAAATAAAAAGAATTACAAGATCATTGGTTAATCTCTTCCTGCCTGCCCCCTCCCCCTTCCCTCTGAAATAGGTCAGTCTGTTGCATGTTTCAATGTCTCTAGATATTTTTTGTTTGTCAGTTTATTTGTTCATTAGATTCCACATATAAGTGAGATCATGTGATACCTGTCTTTTTCTGACTGGCTTATTTCGCATAGCTTAATAGTGGGGGGAAGGCCTGGGGAGAGGGCCGGAGTGGGGTTGAGTGGGTCAACGGGGGGGTAAAAAAGGGGACATACGTAATAATTTCAACAATAAAAATCAATTTAAACAAACAAGCAAAAGAATTACAAGATAAAAAAAAGAGAGAACTCATGGACATGGATAGCAGTGTGGTGATTGCAGGGGAGGAGGAGAGGGAGGAAAGGAGGAAGGGAGGAGGGGAGGGAGGGAGGAAGGGAGGGAGGGGGTGGAGGTGGAAGAGGGCAGAGGGGATAAATGGTGATGGGGGGGGAGACAAAAAGCGTTTTTTTCACCTAGTAAGAATAATTTTTCATTAAACTTGTGCTACAGGTTTATATATATGTGAACACATGCATATGGAATAAGTGTGTATATATCCCTACATACAGGGTGGGTAAAAGTAGCTTTACAGTTGTTTGTATGGAAAATAATACAATAATTAATAAAAAATAATACAAGAATGCACTGTTTCATGTACTCACAACTGTAACCCTGCTTTTGCCTGCCCCTGTATATAAAGCATTTAAATGTACAAACTGACAATAGGACAATACTTACAAAACATTAATCTATATTTAATATCAAGAATGTCTGACAGATATTTAATTCAACATGAATTTAACAGTTAGCTATTATATATTATCATATATAGTACTGATACTTTGAGATACATAATATTTGCTCAAACTCACAGTTCAATGGCTTTATTCCACATAATGACGTAGCCTGAGAGCGTGAAGGACTCCACATTGACAATATGTATGTTTCCTCGTTCAGTGCCCACATAGAGCCACTTACTCTGGAAAGGCAAATGGCAAAATGTAACCCTGCAAGAGAACATATATTTTTAAAAAATTTTTAATGCCTGGTATATTTTATTAATTGTATTTGAGTGTTATTCATGATATACATATAACTTATGAAAATAGATACACAACCATCAGATTTACCTATTCACTGTGATTAATATTTAATTATACTAACTATGATAAACCATCAGATTTATCTACTCATTGTGATTAATATTTAATTATGCTAACTAAACTTATGCTTATTCAAATATAAGGCCTTACAGTAAGTAAATAGCATTGCATGATAGGAGAAGGTAAGTTTTGAAATTAGAGCAGTTATCCCTCAGTATCTTTGGGGGATCCTGCAACCAATTCCCTGAGGATACCAAAATCCATGGATGCTCAAGGCCCTCATATAAAATGGCATATTTGCATATAACCTATACAATTCTCCATTACATTTTAAAACATCTCTAGATTACTTATAATACTTAATACAGTGTAAATGCTATGTAAATAGCTGTTATACTGTATTGTTCAGAGAATAATAAGAAAAAATATGTACATGTTCAGTACTGATGCAACCACCACTGTAGGCCTTTTACTTCCCTGAATATTTTCAATCTGCAGCTGGTTGAATAGGCAGATGTAAAACCCTGGACACAGATCCCATTGATATGTAGGGCCAACTATATGTTTCGAACTTGACCACATGATCCACTAACTGTATTACTTTAGGCATAGCACATTTAACCTGTAAGCAACAAACTATGAGTGCAAAACCCGCATTACCCCCGCTTACTACTCTATTTCTCAGGAGTTATTAAACACTAGTATCTCTCAGGATTGATCCATGCATACTTTCCTTCCAAGAAAAATGGTCTTCCCATATTTTTCTTTTGTTCAAGTTTCAGTTCAAATACCACCTTCACTCAAATTGATATCCCAATATTTTTGTATGTCTATCAGGCTTGCCTTGTAAGAGAGTTACAGTCTACTCTCCTTGATAACTTGTAAGCCTCTGGAAGGGCAGAGATCCTCTGCACTCAGGCTTAAACAATGCTATTGGAATATAATTGAACTATTGCCTCCTATGTTCTGATTAAATGAGAGGCATTCATTGACAAATTATGATAATTTACATGCATGTATTATATTCTTTATCATCCCAACAACTTCAAATATTTTCTGTATCAGCACATTTGATTTCAAGGCAAAGAATGGAAACTACCTTGTCTTTTTAGTAGTGCTTATTTTTAGAAAAAAAAAGATAGTATGTTATGAAACCATATAATCCTCGTCTTTTCAGATTCTAATTTTCTCTCTCAAAATAGACTTTAAATTCCAATGGACTAGCACTTAGAATAATACACTGATAATAATCACTGCTAGACTGTCAATACTCACACTAGGCACTAGGCAAGATACAGCATACAGAACATTTGCTATTCCCATTAACACAAAATTTCATTACCGAGAATTTTCTAGATGAAAACATTTATCAAATAAATGTACATGCAACTCATGGTCTCACTATATTCTACAGATAATGCTTAAATACTTAAGATTCACTGTCTGTATATTCTATTGAATGTTTTATAAGATAACATGTCATCTTTCTAAAGGATTTATATATATTTAGCAGAGCACAGAAATATCTACTGACTCAAAAAATCATTTTATAGTACCTTATTACCTCACAAGGCAGTAAGTTCACAGTCTCATTCTGAAAATTTTAGGGCCATTTAGGCTTCAGAATTCAGAATTTTCTAGATTTTAGAAAGGTACATAATCCATGTTATATATTACTGAATATGGGGGGAGCATCTCATAAACAGGGAATATTTTTGTGGTATAATTATAGGCAGTTTAATTAATTAATTAATTTATTTATTTTAAAAAATATCTTTATTGATTTCAGAGAAAGGAAGGGAGAGGGAGAGAGAAAGATGAAACATCAATGATGAGAGAGTTGTCACTGATCAGCTGCCTTCTGCACACCCCGGAATCGGGACTGAGCCCACAACCTGGGCATGTTCCCTGACCGGGAATCGAACCTCGATCTCCTGCATCCTAGGGCGACGCTCAACCATTGTGCCATGCCCGGCCAGGCTCGGCAGTTTATTTTAATTGATATAACTGCCAGGTAACATTATATTAGTTTTAGATGTACAACATAATGATTCCATGTATGCATATACTGTGAAATGACCAACACAATAAATCTAGCTAACATCTATCACCACACATATAGTTAGAAATCTTCTTGGGATGAGTACATTGAAGATCTATTCTCTTAGCAAGTTCTAAATATACAATACAGTATTACTAACTATAGTCACTGGCAGTTTCTTAAAAAATTAAACATACATCTGTAATATGATCAGCCCACTCCATTCGTATGTAGTTACTCAAAGAAAGGAAAGCATATGCCTATAACAAGACTTGTATACAAATGTTCATAGCAGCTTTGTAATAGCCAAAAATGGAAAACAATCCCAATGTCCACGTCCATTAACAAGTAAATGGATTAACAAACTGGGTAATGTACTTAGGATACTATTCAGAGGTAAAAACAAACAAACAAAAAAACTACTGATACATGAAACAACGATGACTCTCAAAATCCTTATGATGAATGAAAGCCAGAAAAACAAGGGCGTACTGTATGATTCCATTTATACATAATTTATATGCAATAGAAAATGAAAACTTATATACTGTTAACAAAAAACAGATTGAAGGTTTCCTGGAGATTACGGAGGTAGAGGCTAGTAACAGAGAGACAAGGGAAATTCCTGTTCAAAATGGAGGGAAGTAGAAGATAAAAAGGAGTCACTGGTCCATAACGGTTTTGAAATCAAAATGCCCAAATGTTGGATTTTTCTTAATCAGCTTTCAAGACTTGGGAACAATCTTGTGTAGCTCTCAGCTCCATCCTCTTAATCATCCTTCCTTTTTCATAAAAGGCAGCACTTGTTTGCAGCTGAGTACTTTTATCAGCCTGCTTCTGGCAGCAGTCTCCTTTCATTTTGTACTCTCTCTGGCTCTTTCAGCCCAAGCTAGCAATGTTTCTGCTATAAAATTTTCTGAAGAAACTTATGGGTCTTAAATAAATTTCACTGGGTTTTATTCTATTAGATGAAAATCAGATCCACAAATCTTCTGGGATAATCCCTTCTCTATGTTGGCTCCTACTGAGAAACCTTAAGGTTGATATTCTTAAGCTTCCAAGAGGCTCTCTGGTTTGGTTAAAATCTGTGGGGCATTCTTTTAAAAGAGTCCTTTGTGTGACTAAACACTCTGACCTTTTGGTCTTTAGATTTTTAGTAAAACACTGTACAGCCACACCCTCATGTTTTTCTCTATGTTACATTTTCAGATGCAATTTCTTTTTTTCCAGAAAGATCAGGGTGAGAATTTCTTAAATCATCAAAAGTCTTGGATCCTTTAGTAATTCTTCCCTCAATTTATTTCTCTCTTCTAGCATTTTACTATAAGCCGAAAGAAAAAGTCAGGTTGTACCTTCAACCCTCTCCCTGGAAATCTCCTCAGCTAAATATCCAAGTTAATCACTTACATATTGTGCAGGAGACACTTCTGATAAATTTTCTGCCACTACATAACAAGGAACTACTTCCTCTAGTTTCTAAAAACATGTTCCTTTCTCCCTCTGAGCTCTCACTGGCAGCAATCTCCATGTCAAGTGTCCTACCAACACCTGTTCAAGTTCAAAGCAATTTAGGCTTTTCTATCATGATCCTCAAAATTCTTGCAACTTCTAGTCATGGCCTAGTTGCAAACAGATTTTCACATTTTTAGGTATTTCATATAGCAGCAGCGCACTTCTAGGTACCAAAATCTGTATTAGATTTTTAATGCAGTATAACCAATTACCAATAACTTAATAGCTTAGGACAACACCCCCTTTTCAATCTCAGTTTCTGTCGGGTATCACAAGACTGAAATCCAGGTTATCAACCAGCATCCCTTTCCAGAAGATCTGGAGAAGAATTACCTCTCGAACTCATCCAGGCTTCTAGTCACATTCAGCTTCTTGTGACTGTAAGAGTGAATCTCCCTTGCACTGATTCCCTAACATGCTTTGAACCTTGTCATGAAGAGTGCAGGACCTTTTAAAGCAGGGGTGGGGAACCTTTTTTCTGACAAGGGCCATCTGGATATTTACACTATCATTCTTGGGCCATACGAAATTATCAACTTAAAAATTAGCCTGCTATATTTGGTCAAACATTTAATTGAATTTACTGAGGATAATCTCCTAATCTTAAAGTCAACTAATTGGGACCTCAATTACATCTACAAAATGTCTTTACCTAGATTGTTTGTTTGAATTAGAAGCAGAAATCTTGGTACCTATCTTAGAATTCGGCCTACTACACATATATAGTTAGGAGTAGAAGTGTTGAATTGTGATGATGTATGTAAATGCTACCAAAAATGTTTCCAAAGTGATTGTAATGCTTAAAACTTCCACCAGTAGGTTATGAGAAGTTACAATTGTGTCACATTCAAGCCAACATTTTAGCCTTTCTGATAGATGTGTAATGTATCTAGTAGTTTGCATTTTCCTGTTGACTGACTTTTGTCTTCTTTTAAAAGAAGCCAGAATATTAAAAAATAAAAAGTTGAAAAAGATTGGGTTAATTATTCTGTCATGTATTTTTAACATAAATTTCTAACATGGCATTTGTCCATATTGTCTATAGTTATTATATGTCTGGGTCTTCACTTTAACATAAACTATTCAAGCATTTTATTCATCTTTATTCTCTCAACACCTAGCATAATCCCCGGTACACGGAAGGTACCCCATGTTTGGTGAACTTACCTTAATTTACCTTGTAAATTTTTTTCATTTCCAAATGTGAAACACTACTTCCATTCTATATTCCTCCTAAGCCAACCAATAATTTTACAGTCCTTTCAGCAGTCTAAGACATAATTTGTCAGAGACAGTATTGCACTAATGCAGTTAAAGGAATACTATACAGGAGTGGGCAAAACTAGGTTTACAGTTGTATGTGAAACAGTTTATTTTTCTATTATTATTAATTATTGTATGATTTATTTGTATTACAAATCTAAACCTACTTTTGTCCACCACTGTATGCCCTACCTCGATCTAAAAGTAATCTACTTTGCTTTCTTGCTCTAAGCATAAAAACAAAGTATTTTCATTCATTTCTTTGTCTTTAGCATTTTTCACAAGACTTAGATTGTGCTGATGGGCAGGGATAAACTGCTCTTATATTCACCTTTGATTATATAACCCTCCTTCCATATAACCTTTTATACCTGAGAACGTTTTAAGGCCCTCGTGCAACCAGACCAATCTCTTTGAATGTCTCTCCCAATTTCCTTTTCAGAATTTTTTAGTTGTTATGTACAATTTTATTCTAGGAAATTATCCAACACTTCCTAACCATCTTTCCTTTTACAGTCTCAAGGTCATCAAATCGTAATTGTCTTTCCTCAAACACAGAATTTTTTTCTTTTTAAATTTTGTCTCTGTACATGCTTCTCTATACTTAGAATTCCCAAAGTGACTCATCATTTCCATATCACCAACCAATTCTCTTTGTAGATTAGAATTAAGTTCAGAGAAACAGATCATTCTGTCTGCCTTCCTACCAGGCCTGGATACCATTCCATTCCTGTGTTCCAGTCTTGAATCTCATCCCACCAAATTGCTCTCATGTCTAATGCTTGTACACTTTTCATTACACTGCTTTCAAAGAAAAATATTTTGCTGATATGAAGCAATTACCACAAAAACTGTAATTCTAGGTCTCTGATTTGTTTCAATATTATGATTAATTTTTTTCTTGCACAGAAATATGTGCAGTGAATTAATTCAAAATCTTGGGAAGACCTGTATACATTTTTTAAGGGCTGGTATCTAGCCAAATGCTTTTACAGCTATGCTCTATTCATGTGCACTGAGCAAATTATAAGCCTCATACATATGCAAAGCACAATATTTAGGTAGTATTATAATGAGCATAATGGAATAAATTAGTTTCTGTTCCTATATTAGTTTATTTATGCTACTAAGAAAATATGATGCCAGGGCAGCAGTCAGTTCCTGAAGTGCCTTATAGGCACCTACTCCCCCACTGCTGTGCTGGTACCTGAATGAATCACTCCATTTGTCAGTTTTTCCCTTTTCTTTCTTTTTTTAAAATCCTCACCCAAGGGTATTTTTTCCATTGCTTTACAAAAAGAGAGGGAGGGAGGGAGGGAGGGAGGGAGGGAGGGAGGGAGGGAGGGAGGGAGGGAGGGAGGGAGGGAGGGAGGGAGGAAGAGAAACATCGACTGGCTGCCTCCCACAGGCACCCGACCAGGGCCAGGGATCTCGCCTGCGACCGAGGTAATGTGCCCTTGGCCGGAATTGAACCCGAGACCTTCAGTCCGCTCTAACCACTGAATCAAACCAGCTTGGGCCAAGCAGTTTTTTTCTGAAGAGGACTTTGGACATTAATGCTTCATTGATAATTGTTAAGATGCAATTTTGATTGTAATAGATATAACTATTATCAAATGAAAGAGCTCTGAATCAGAGTATTTAAATAAACTGTAAATCAGTGTTAGAATAAAGGAAAAATATTTGTTTAAAATGAATATGTTAATTTCAATATAATGACTCAGGTGTTCAGGTATCTATAACATATTGTGTCAAAAAAATTCTATTCTCTGAAATTTCACAAAATGAAATTTTTCTTGATCCTTGAGAATAAATAATTTATGTGAAAGTGTTTTATAAACAATAAGGAGTTACATAATTAAGAGAGGTAATTATTAGACAATAATAGTGGGTTTTTAAATAAGAAAGCCCAAATACATAATTTAATCTTCAGTCTTAAAATGCTTCATATATTGTTATTTAAAAACTGTTATGCAAAAATTTAACATAGTTGAGAATACTGGTCATGCCAACTCAAGGTAATGAAACAAGACTAGCAGATAGTTGTAGCTGCTTATAAACCCATGACTTCTTCCCAAATAAACTTCCTTTAAAGGAAAAAACAAAGTAGAAGCTAAATGAAACACACTCTAATAAGGCAATTACCAGACAGAATCTGCTTCCCAAATCCTCAATTTCAACATAACCAAACAACCTCTTCTTCACATGTACAAACCCAAAGGTGCATAATAAAGAGGCTCACCAATATCAAGGAAGAGAAATGAAGGTGACATATTAGTTTCCTAGGGATGCCATAACAAATTACCACAAATCTGGAGGCTTAAAACAATAGAAATTTATTCTCTTAGAGTTCCTGAGGTTAGACATCAGAAATCAAGGTGTCAGCACGGCTGTGTTTGCTCTGAAGACTGCAGGGGAGACTGTGTTCCATGCTGCTCTCCTAGCTTCTGGTATTCCAGCTATGCCTGGCATTCCTTGGTTTATAGATGCATCACTTCAGTCCCCACCCGTCATCACATGGTGTTCTCCCTGTGCCCTGCCCCTCCCCTCCCTTCCCCTCCTTTTCCCTTCCCTTCTCTTCTCTTCTCAAGGACACCACTCATATTAGATAAGGTCCACCTTAATAACTTCATATTAACTTGCTTAACACCCACAAAGACCCTATTTCCAAATAAGGTTACATTCACAAGTACTGGGGGTTAGGACTTCAATATATCTTTTGGGGGACACAATTTAATCCACAACAGGAGATGGGGCATTAAAGACCATGCCTCCAAGGTTCTCTACCAGTATACTGCTACAACCAACCCTGTTCAGGTTGCAGGACATTTAGATGATGTAGCTACTACTACTGGCAAATTATTTCTTATGGTATATATTGTATAACAGGTAAATCCCTAACAAGGGATAAACTTGGCAATTGGCACAAGCAGCTACATGCCATTCAAGGAGGTCATTTAAAACATGGTATTTTCCTTCAACTTTCAAAGTATGTTTACTTTTTGGTGATTTTAAAAAGTAACATTCTCTATTGTATCCTGGTTGGTATTAGCCTACTTCCTTGTTAGGGACCGAACTATACCCCTTGTCCCCCAACTAATTCATATGTTGAAGCCCTAGTACCTTAAAATGTAATTATACTTTTAAAGAGGTAATTTAGGTAAAATAAGGTCATATTGGTGGGCCCTAATCCCATGTGACAGGTGACCTTATAAGAGGAAATTAGGACACAGGCACAAACACAAGCAAGAAGACCATGTGAAGACATAGGGAGGCAGCCAGGTGCTAAGGAAAACGAGGCTCTTTCAAATGCCAAACCTCTCCTTCCTGCCATTTGAGGAAGTCTGAACTTCAGTCTTGAGAGACTATAACAACATTCATCCATTAGGCACCAGGACCATTCCTTGGCATTTTAAATTCAAGAGCTGCCATACAAGTTTGTAGCCATCCTAGAAAATTTTATCCAAAGGTGATTTTTAAGGACCAGGTACTTATGCTACAGGTCTTTGTTTATTGTTGCCCTAATGAAGGCCAAGGGGAAGCGGAACTTTGAACAGGACCAGCTAGTTTCTGCTGGTCAGCTAGGTCTTATTTACAAATGTGTGCTCAGCAGCTAGCGTTAAGCTGGCACACAATAAACATTCTGTAATAGGGGTCTGAGGAACCTTTTTTCTGCCAAGGGCTATTGGACATTTATAACATCATTTGCAGGTCATACAAAATTATCACCTTAAAAACTAGCTATGAAAAAAGCTCCCAGATTTATTGAACTTCAAGTCCTGCCTGCGGTTGCTCTGGTAGGGCCAGACATTCCCCACCCCTGTTCTATAATTATAAAATAAATGGGCACAGGACAAAACTCAAAACTGGGAACTCCACCAGTTCATCCCATTTGTAACTTTTAGGACCATGGCACACAACTGTGCTGCTTGTGCCCTGAATAACAGCGCTCCACCAAGGAGGGGGGTGCTAGATTCTGTGAGGCTGCATCCACCAAGGAGGACCACTTTTTTGTACTTGACGCAAAGGCTCCTTCTATTAGTCAAGACTGGTACCTACAGGCACCTTAAAGACTAGCTTAGGGTTCCTTACCCATGTTTACCAGAAATTCTTGGAGACCACCCTTCGGGGTACCACAGAGACTTACTCCATATGTGACCATCATTCCTGACTCTGGGACTCCTTGGGTCTGATCCTCTCTCCATGAGGATACACCATGATAACTTGCAGTATGTATGTTTGTGAACTTGGACTACATACTGCCACATTCATGTGTCCCAGTGAGGAATATGAACATGGCACTAGCAAACAAAGGTATGAGGTATTCTTCTGCTAGACTCCCTGCAGTGGGTAGTAGTTTTAAGAGAACTTCTATAGCACTACTCTGACCAAATGACACCATTTTGATGTGCTAGAGGTCAGGGTTTCTTAACTTTGACACTATTGGTATTTTGGACCAGATAATTCTTTGTTATAGGGCACACTGTAACATCCTTGGCAGCATCCCTGAATGTGACAACAAAAAATGTCTCCAGACATTGTCATATGCCCTCTGAGGGATAAAGTCAAGCCAGGTTGACAACGACTCTACTATACCTACTTCCACGTGCAGCAGGTGGTAGGAGGCTGATAACAAGAGGATGTATACTGGCACTAAGGTGCTCATTACTATCTCCTCCTGCTCTATTGCATCTGAGGCTGATGTAGGTTCCCCCTGACATCCACCTGGCAAGTAGACTGAGGAACTCTGTCCAGCAAGTGCAGAGGCTGGCCCTATTCCCAGCAGGTAGGAAAAAACCGAACCTTGACTTTGTGCTTGTTCTTCCTTCCCTACCTCACTCCTCAGCCTTCCATTAACTACTACTCACCTCTGCCCCTCTCCTTGAAGTAGAACCATGATTCAACTAAAGCCATGTAGGTGACTCATCTTCTTAGACAAGATGTAGCCCAAGGGCAAACTTTGCTGCTGACCCCCTGCCAGCTCTGGTCTCTATCCCCAAACTATAATATAGACACATGCCTTGGTGTTGGCTAAAAGTCTGAACTACTATATTCCCAGAAGCTTAACCAGTTTGCATATTTTAAAGGACCACTGTGGGCAGAAGCCCAGACTCACAAACAGACTGACCTGTTCATACAACCTGAACAGACTGACACTTATCAAAGCAGAAACATGGTCTGATCCTTAAACAGGGATGAGGCACTCTGATGCCTGTCTTCCCACAAACATGGCCTGAAGACACTAACTCCACTGCATTTAGATACTATCTAGACCCAGACTTCTTTTATACATATAGATATAAACTCATATATATGTTTTTATATACATAAATCGAAAAGTATGTCTTACAAGCAATGGGGGACAGGGAGATGACTATATACTCATATTTCATTCAAAAATAAGTTCCATATAAATCAAAGACTGAGAATAAAAACTGCAACTTTAGGAGTACTATAAAAAATATGGAAGAATATTTAATAAAACTGGGGTAAAAAAAGGCCTTTCCAATCAAAGCACAAACACACCAGTCATATAAGAGGTCTCTGTGATCAAGTTGTTCCACTCTACAAGTATCTTATAGATATATTCATATATGTGGACAAAGACATATATGTAACATATTACAACATAGCAAAATGAACAGCAGACAGAAAATGATATAAATGTCCATTAATAACAAAGACTGACTGAATAAGTTATGTCACTTCCATACTATGGAGTACCACGCAGTTATGAAAATAACTAAGGAAGATTTAAACGTGCCAATATGAAACAATCTATCAGATAAAGTAACAGAAAGAATATTTAATGTCTTCCCTTTTATGCAAAAAAAATGGTGCTCTACAGAGATTTTTGCTTATTTAAACAGAATGCAAATATTTCTAAAAGGACCAAAAAAATTTCTTTGGTTGCCTCTGGAGAGAAAGATGGGTCCGCAAAGGAAGAAAATTTGCTTTCACTGGATATCCTTTGAAGTTTTTAGTTATTTTTTAGATTGTGCATAAAGTCCACTACAGAAATATAAAATCAAAGAATAAAATTCAAAGAAAATAGCAAATATCCCATATAAAGGAAGATTTACAGATTCTTACCTTTCTCTGCAAAATTTAAGTGAATGTAGTATGGCAGGTCTCTTCTGACGTAAATTCCATAAATGTAAGGTGTCATCAGCCAAGGCACTCACAAGAGCTCCCTTAAAAATAAAGTGTAATATATTTTATATAGAACACAATTTACAAATATTAAAGGTACTAAGGAGCTGCCAAAAAGTCTCCTTCCCAAATTTCTAAACTTTCTGCCAAAAGATTTAGTTCTGAGGAACATTTGCCTCATCCAAATTCTAAACAGCAGATGCAAAACAGTATACTGTGTGCTCAAGCATACAATATGTGTAGAAAATGTTTTAACTTCTTCAATAAAGTGTAACTTAATATGTTACAAACTAAAAGTATATTAGAATCTAGTTAGATATTATGGTTGATCACTAGCTATGTAAAATTATAGGCCAGACTATAAGTTACTTGGTCACTACTATACATACTTCCTTGACTAAAAGAGCAAAATATAATATGAGGTAACCTTCCTGTTTTATTTGGTTTTGCCTATTTCAAGCCAGAACTCACATGTGCGGCTGGCTACTTTGGTCAACGAGGTGTTTAAAATTACTTAAATTAATGTAAGTGCAGACACGAATTATCTTGTGAACGATCAGCAATGTTCAGACATGGAAACAAGAGTTTACTTGTGACTGGTCAGCAAAGTGTTAAGACAAATCATTATAATGCACTATGCAAGGTCATAATTCTACAACAAGAATAAGGAAACTAAAGTCTGCATTTAGCACACTGTAACTTCAACAGCCAAAGGGTTGAAAAATCTAACTAATTTAGAAAGTCAAAACATTTGATACACTATTAAGTATGGAGATAAAAATCTCTGGGAGTATGTGAAAAGTAAGACAGAAGAGTTAGATGAGAAGAGTAAGATACTCTTCTACACTGAGAGAATAGGATAAAAGATGCAACATGAAGAATTTATATTAACTTCAAAAAACATCTGTAATTCCAATCCTTTAGATTATGAGAAATCTTAAACTCTCCCTCTTAAAATAAGAGTTTCTCATTTATCTAAGAAAATTAAAATAGCTCTGAAGACAATATTTACATTAAGTGATCTCTCCAACTCCTTTTCTACCTCTGAAATTTTGTGAGGGCTATTCTATTGTAGAGTGTCTATTGCTCTAACATGACTACGACTGGAAGGCAGAAATACATAAAGTCCACATACTCTTGCTTTCACTAGAAAGCATCCCCCTATCTATATTACTCTGAAGCAGAGAAACCCAAAGGATGCAGATTATCAAAAATTTTTGTATTCTCCATTCTTATTTCCACGGTAGTTTTAAGACCATGTCATCTTCTTTCTCAAGATGTCTGCCCCATCTTAAAAATCTCAAGGAAGAAGAGAATACGTAGAGCCAAGAAAAAAAAATGGCAACAGCTGACCTCCTCCTATTGTGACTCCTTTATCTATAATTTTCCCAGACTATTGAAAGCAAATAGCTGCTCCTGTCAGATTTACAGAGCCATACCTATTTAAATATTCATGTTTTACTAAGCATTTTTTTTAAAACAGGAATGTCATCTTTAAGTACTTAAATGTAACATTTAAGCATGTAAAATAAAACAAAATAGTTATATCACAGAACTCTGTGATGAACCCTATTGATGAGAAAAGAGTCCTGTAATATGAATGACAGCATAAACTACTTAAGATTTCTAAAATCTAGGTGCACAGGTAATCAAATTGCAATATTATTTACATTGGCTCATGTACTGCTTTAAAAAATAATCTTAATACAGGTATAAAGATGGAGAATAAGTGAGTGGTTGCCAGGAATCAGGGACTGAGAGCAGGAGGGGAGTGGGATTATAAAGGAGGAGCCTGAGGACATTCCTTCACAGTGGTGGAAGTGATCTGTATCCTGTCAGTAGTGGTCATTACATGCATCTATATATGCATTAAAACTGTTGGAAACTACACACACACACACACACACACACTAGTGCATGTAGAAACTGGTGATGAAATCTAAAGGTCTTCTGTAATCTCAATAGTACTGTACTGATATCATTCTCTTGGTTTAATGCTGTACTATTATTATATAAAATGTTACTATGGGGGAAGCTGGGACAAACGTGCAATTAATTCTATTTTGAATCTAACAACCAGTCTTATTTTGAATTATTTCAAAATAAGAAAAACTTTAAAAAGAAAAAATAATCTGAGTACTCATATATGGGTTCGACAACTTTCTATATTGTGATTTTTTAAAAACACTTTACAATGCAGTTCTATGGAGAATACTGAAGTTTAAAAAAAACCAAGATGCTTCCTCTGAACCTGAAAAACCTACACAATTACATATTATTTGGATCATAATTTTGCTGAATATTTTCTATTGTCATCTTTAGCTCTTTACACCCATGAAGCCTTTTTTAAGTCCTCTGATATGAACAAATCATTTATAAAGAGCCAGAGGTACTGTGTATTTCTTCTCTCTCATATACATTTAAGAATTTAGGGGCAAAAATAATGTCCACAAATTATCTGATCTAAGGACTACAGAGCTATTTGGAATAATTTCTTTCTTCCTTCTATGACCAGCTTTTCCTGCCTGCCACTACTTACAGTAAACATCCATTCTCAGAGCCCATTATACTTTAAAATCTGCATACACATTGTTTATTCCGCTGGTAAAATGGGGTTTCTCTAGCTCCTTCCAAACTTAGTAGTTCAACAAAAAGAAAGACATCACCAATTATTTCAACTATTAAGTGACACAACAAGAACTTTGGACAATAACCAGTTTCTAATGGGTTTCCTGGTTGTATTTCAAAACAACTCATTCGCGAAGTACATTTTGTTATTTATAATAAGCTCCATCTTTAAAAAATATTTTAATATAGATTTTTATGTTCTATAACTTTCAATATTACTAAAATAAAATTTAAATGCAGCACCCTGTACCAGAAAGATTTACCTTATACCATTCTATGTGCAACACTGTTTTGAGAAACATCTTATTTATGTAACTGCCCACAATGATGCCTTCAAGTGAATTACTATTATCTCTGACCTATAAGAAATTAGTTTTTGTTTACACATTTCAATATGAATGAATGCAAGAAATCTGAAAGACGGGATGTGGCCCTATTTCATACATAAGCAGGAGAGATTAAAGCAATTCACTAACCTCATTAATCAGGAACTGGAGCTGGATTACTGCAGCCCCTCCGTCGTGCTGGCAATAGCATTCCACTCCGGGACGGCCAAAGCTGTCATTAGTTCCATTAAGGAGTTTGCAGTGTGTGGGGGCTTTTTACAGAAACTGGTAAATTATATAACAGACTCAGGAATAGTCCAGTGACCTGATATTCAATACCTGCTGCTCAGTGAGGTCGGGGTTTAGCGTTAGGTTTACTACACACCTATCTGGTCAGGTGGTTCCTGTTGAAAATCAGAATGCCCAATGATTACAGGTCCAAAAAGATGAGACAGTATTAGAAAATGTAAAAAAAAAAAAATATATATATATATATATATATATATTTATTTATTTAATATATATTTAATATACTTTCCTCTGGCCATTTTTCCTGTCACTTAAAATAAAGAAGGACTAACGGAGAGCCTCCGATTCTGCCCAAGTCAGCAAATGAGTCAGGAAAGCAGACGGATGCCATTCTGGAATATGCCCTTAAATAATCTTTTTACAGACATTGTTTTCACTCCTGTGGTGTCATTTTAAAAGAGTCTACACTAAAAATATAATGAAGAGCCACATAACTATGTTTCTAATTGTGGCATGATCATACATCATCAATGAATGTATCAGTTTTTACAACAAGCTTGAATATAGATTAAAATGCAAATTTCTATGACTTTGTATATAACAGCAGCAAACACACAACATTTTCTTGTTAGGCATTATAATAAACAAGTTATATACTTTATATATAATCTCACCCCATATAAACAGGTAAGAAACTAAAGCACAGATAAATTAAGTAACTTGCCCCAAGTTACACAACTAGAAAGTAGCAGAGATAGAATCTGAATAAGCACTCTGGCTCCAGAGTCTACACTCTTAATTAATAAGGTATGCTGAGTACAGAGCAAACAAAACAAAAATACCCAAACACTTACAGAAATTACTACATGCCAGGCATTGTTATATGCTTTTAACCTTCATAACCTTGAAATAAGAAGCTAGATGTTTTAATATGCTGCTATACTAATCTACTTTTCACCGCTTAATAAATATTAATAGAAAATAAAAAGCTTAATCTAAAAATAAAATTTGATAAGATTTAATAAAATTATAGCACTCTTTATTCAAATTCACATTCAGGTGTATAGAGTATTTCTACATTCTATTTAAAACATCTCCTAGGCTTCCTAGGCTTCTTAATTAAAAATAATTGCAACAAAGATCAAATTTCTATTTTCTATCCATTTTTTTCCTTTTGACTTCTAGAAACATTTCTAGGTGATATTTATATTCAATGGATTTTTTTTGTATTTTATTACTAACAATTAACTTCTATTATTTTATTAAGTAATAGACTGAGTATGTTTAGCCAATAGTACCCTACTCTTTAACAACCTGAAGCTATTATTATCATTGATAGTAATATTTTTGCTGCATCAATTGCGCAAATGCAACTATAGGAAACTAGATTTCAAATTGCTATTGGCACTTGGTGGTGTCAAATCACATCCATTTCTTTTCTCAGATGGCAGCAAAGACCTTGCCCTTTCAGTCAGTAAAGTGAGTCTAATTTGAATCTTCCCAGATAAATTATTCTTTCTGGTACCAATCAGCATATTCTATAATTCTCTTTCTATATGAATGGTATAAAACTTCTCTTATATGACCAAATCAGGATGGATACCTAAGTTCGTAACAAAATGTGAGCTATTGAGAGAATCATAAAAATTCTACTTACCTTACATATTATTTTTACATAAAACCTAATTTTGCTAATCTTATGATATTAGCCAAAGGCATTTTCTTTAAGTGTGGCTCTATTAACTACAGTTCAGAACTGTTTTTCTTGAATGAAAAAAAATAACCAAAACTACCCAGGTATGAGATTTGCATTTCATTTTTCAAATGTAACTTTAAAGATACTGGCAATGCAACCTAAGTACATCATTCATATAAGTCTTACTATTTCTTTTCCAATCGTCTACTGTTATTTTATCGACATAGCATCCAGACAGAAAATTTTAGGTGATTGACCTTCATGAAGTTTTTCCAAAGTGTTCAATGGAGATTTTTACATGTTAAAAAGCCCTCTTATTTTACATTCATATTTCATCAACTTAAATATTATTAAAGTGAATTGCTTGATTATAATATCAAATATAAAAACACAAACAGATTGGGGAATATGCAAAACTGACTGTTGGTAAGTAAAGAACACACAAACAGCTGTCCTAGTTTGGGCCTCCTGGGAAACAGCCTACCATTCTTAAAACTTTAGTGTGCTGTGGGCATCAATCCACATTTTATTCAGAGACAATGAAAAGTGTCTGTAAAATACAGAAACTCAGTTACATGGAGGTCAATAAAAGTTTATTCTTACTCTATGTATGGCATCATTTTAGACAAAACTGTACTTTTTTATGACATTAACATATAGTCATTTAATTCTAGCTAAGATGATAAATATATTTTTTTAACATAAGAACTATTTACTGAATATCTACTAAGTTTCATACACTGTGTCTTAAATACATAATTGTACTCAATCCTGAAAGTAATAACTCTGAAAGGCAGTTATTACCCATACAGGGTGAAGCAAAAGTTGGTTTACAGTTGCTCGTATTCATTACTTTAACAAAAACTATCATTACCATACAATGGACATATCATAACGTAAGAACATATCAACTGTGAATATATTAGATCACAAAACAGTATGTCATGGATGCAAATATTCATATCCTTTCATACTATGATTATTGCTTCTTGCATATATGATTCTTCCTGACACTGTCCTAACTGACAGTTAACAATTTTATTCGAAAGTGATCAAACATTGTAATGAAACTCTGCCTGGTAGGTTATTCCCCTTTATTGTGACCATGTTCACAATTAAATGAGAATACAAATTATCCAAAATTAAAATGAAGAAAACCCAAAAGGAAAGAAGATTACATATTGAGCAATTCTGCAAAGGTATTTGTTAAATGGAAAAATATTCATTTATTATTCTGATGTCTGTTCTTTTATATATGCATGAATCAATTACAAGGCAAAGCCAAAACTTTAAGAGTACACGGAATATTTCTTGCTGTCACTGTATCTTACCTTCTAATTCTGAACTCCAATAAGGCATTATTTTAAAAATGGTGTAAGCTTCCTATCTTAGATACCTTTACTCTGAATTGTTCTACTACTTACCTACAAGAGCTATGACACCTACCTAATCCTAGTAGGCAACTTTGTCTCTGGAGTAGTAATTAATTTATCTGACCCATGACACATGCCAGATATTTCCTACCCAGCCAACACTCATGGTTTCTGTCCAGAAAATCACCTCGTAACTTCTAAAGAGGAGCTGCAGAAGGCCAGGCTAAAACAGGTTAGGAGCGAAGTCTCTGAATGCAAGTCTTTGAATTTAGACAGGATCCTCTAAGTAGGCAATATGGAGAAAATAAATACTTAAAGGGAAAAAATAACATAATGAAGCTAGCAATCAAGAACAATCAGGAAGAGGTAAACAGGACAGATAAGCAGAAACAAAGACCAGAGCCAGTAAAACCTTTTATAATACTGTATTATCAAATTCAAATTCAAAATAAGCATTCATTCAATAGCTTAAATTGTTATCTCTCTTGGGAGGGAAGGTGGCTGGAAAGGAGCAGAGAAAGGAGGAATTAGGAGGCCTTTAATTATATCATCATAGGAGTCAAGATTTATTCAACATGTAATATGTATCACGGACTATATATGTAAATAGTACCTCTATTAAAAGCTCTGTTTTTATAAATAAGGGAACTCATGTACAACAAAGTTAAACAATTTCCCAAGGCCATATAGCTACTTAGTAAGGAAGCTGAGGTTTGAACCCAGGCAGTCTAACTCCAGAATACCTATCACCAAGCTTTACTGCACCAAAAAAAAAACCAAAAAAAAGGAGAGCCAATTTTCACATAGATATCGCTTCCTAATTTAACTTTAAATTTTAAAATTGAAGAATAAACACTGAGGAAGCATGTATAATCAGAATTTTGTACCTGGTACAAAATAAAGTCAGACTGGTCTAACAGTATAAACTTAACCAAATGTAACCTTTAGCAGCAAGTAAACACCATAAGGCCAATTAGGCATAATCAATATGCCAATCAAAATTTTTTTTCTAGACTCGGTTTTCATATTAGTTATGGTAATAAATACCTATTAATGTTAATAATGCAGCACTATGGCCCTGCAGAATAAGCAAAAAGTGAGAGTACTGTATTCTAATTCCAGTTGAAATTTTGAGACAGCCTCCTTCAAAGTCTTCATGTATAAAATGACCATCCAGTAAACATTTTAGAGACTACAGCTATGTCAGAGGAACAGTTCTCAGCAAGTTAAATAAGACATTAAAATGAGTAAACAACCCTATCCTGAAAAAGTTTGTTAAGCAAATACTCTATTGTTAGAATAAAGGAAAAAGAACGTATGATCATCTGAACAGACACAGAAGAGGTCTTTGGCAAAATCCAACACCATTTCATAATAAAACACTTGAGAAGAGTACTTCTTCAACCTGAGAAATGGCATCTATGAACAATCCACAGCTAACATCAGACTTAATGATGAAAGACTGAATGCTTTCCTGCTAAACTCAGGAAAACGACAGGATTGTCCACTCTCTCCATTTCTACTCAACATTATACAGTGTGGTCTAGCCAGGGGAAAACAGGCAAGAAATACGAAGTGTCCAGATTGGAAAGAAAGAAGTAAAGCTGCCTCTATTCATAGATGACATGATCTTGTACACAGAAAATTCTAAGGAACCCACTTAAAAATCAGAATGAATAAATGAGTTCAGCAAGCTTTGCAGAACACAAGATCAATATACAAAAATCAATTGTACTTCTATATACTGGCAATAAACAATCTGAAAAGTGAAATTAAGAAAACAATTGAATTTACAATAACATTACAAGAAACAAAATACTCAGGAATAAATTTACCCAAAGAAATGCAAGAATTGTACACTGAAAACTACAAAACATTATTTAAAGGAGGTCTAAGTAAATGGAAAAATATCCATATTCATGAAACAGAAAACTTAATATTGTGAAGATGCAATATTCACCAAACTGATCTACAAAATTAAGGCAGTCTCTATCAGAATCCCAGCTGTTTTTCAGAAACTGACAAGCTGACCCTGAAATTCATATGGAAATGCAAGTGACCCAGAATAGCAAAAATAATTTTGACAAAGAACAAAGTTGCAGCACTTCCTCAATTTCAAAATTTACTACAATGTTATGATAATCGAGACAGTGTAGTATTAGCATGAAGGCGAGATATACAGACCAATGGAGTGAACTGTGAGGCGGAAAATACATGTTTATGATCAGTTGACTCTGACAATGATTTCAAGACAATTCAATAGAGAAAGAACAGTGTTTTCAACAAATGGTGATAGGACAACTGAATATCCACATGAAAAAGAATAATTTCAGACCACTAGCTCACACTAGACACAAATATTAGCTCAAAATGGAAGAGAGAACTAGGAGCTAAAACCATAAAATTCTTAGAAATAAACATAAATCTTTGTGACCTTAGATAATATGCCATGGTTTCTTAGATAAAACACCAAAAGTACAAGCAACAAAAGAAAAAATAGATAAATTAATAAATTAAACTTCATCAAAGATAAAAATGTGTGCTTCAAAGGATACCATCAAGAAAGTTAAGACTCTGGCCAGTGTGGCTCAGTGGTTGAGCATCCACCTATGTTAATCAGCTTAACAATAACCCACAACCTTCGGACCAACTAGAGCATCCACCTATGATCCAGGAGATCACAGTTTGATTCCAGGGCAGAGCACATGCCTGAATTGAGGACTCAATCCTCCGTAGGGGGCATGCAGGAGGCAGCTGATCAATGACTCTTATCATTGATGTTTTTCTCTCTCTCTCTCCCCCCTCCCTTCCTCTCTCTGAAATCAATGACATATTTAAAAAAATTTTTTTTTAAAAGATAAAAGACAATCAAAACATATGCACATAGCAAAAAAAAATACACGAAAAGATGCTCAACATCATGATTCATTAAGGATATGTGAATAGAAACCACAATGAAATTCCACTTCATACCATCTAGTATAGCAATAATAAAAAAGACAGATAATATCAATGGTTGGTGATGACATAGAGAAATCAGAACCCTTAAATACTGTTGGTAGAACTGTAAAATGGTGCAGTCACTTTGGAAAACAGATTAGAAATTCCTCTACATTAAACAGTTACTATCTGACTCAGCAATTTCACCTCTAGGAATATAAAAAAGAGGAATGATAACACACAGAGAACTTCCACACAAATGTTCACAGCAGCATTATTCACAATAGCTAAAATGAGAAAAATCCTAATGTTCATCAAGTGATGACTGAATAAATAATATGTAGTATATACAATGGAATATTCAGCCATAAAAAGAAATAAACTACTAATACATGCTACAATATGAATGAACTTTGAAAACATCATGCTAAAGTAAAAGCCATAAAAAAACGACCTACTCTTTGATTGCATTTACTATATGAAATGCCCAGAATAGACCCCACAGGCTACCAGGAACAAAACAAACAAGAGGTCCCCAGCAAAGGAGTGATGACCAAAGACAATGAAGCAATGCCCTCAGAGGTGAGGTAGAGCAGTATTCAATTTACAACCCTGTATTCAATCAAACCACTAAAAAGTTTAATAATAGAAGGAAAGACCTTTAGAACCACATGCCTTCAACATCATTTCCTTAGGAAGCCACTTAAGACTGTGCTCCAATAAATCAAAAAAGAAAACAAACAATACAAACAAAAAAACCAATGACATAGGATCTAGGAAATAATGAATTCAACCTAGAAAAAGATGAAGGAAAAGTCCAGAATAGCAATGCAGCAGACATAAACTGCTAAACAGCCCTGGTCTGGATTGGTAAAGGAAAGTGGGGGATTTCAGGAAGGACAGGTATATGAGAGCAAGAGGAGCCAGAGATGTGACTCCCTCCTTGAGAAGCCCAAGGAATTTAAGCAGGTGAGAAAAGCAGGCAATGAGTCTGGGTGAGGGAAGGCGGGCAGAGGAAGACAACTATACAAGAAAGGAAATGTACTCATATAGGATACTACTTGGCTGTGGAATTAAAAATAGTAGGAAAAAAAAAGAAGTCCTAATGCATTTTCAACTTTTAGAATCGAACAAAAAGTTTATGTTAATATACATGACAGCTGGTGGAAAAGGAGAAGGAAGTGATGGGCTAGTATTCATAGTTGATGGAGCAAGAAATAAAGAATTAACTATAATAGTTATTGGAAGTTACAAAGGCAGCCAAAAGAGAAAGTAAAAATAGTGACATGACTATATTGGGAGGGGAGATATGAATCAAATACTCATTTATCAAGGCAGGAAATCAAAAGATAGATAATTTCTAAGGTTGATGAATTAAAAAACAGTGGCGAAGCGTTTTATGTATGAAGTCAGCAACATGAGTAGAAACAGTTAAGTGGTTCCCTCTGGGGAAGAGGGCAAGGCACACTGTTACTTTTCATCATAACTCCCTCCATATTATTTAATCTGTAAACCATGTATCTTTACAAATTTAGTTTCTTTTAATGAATTTCTAAAGTGGAGAAGAGCAACAGTACAGAATCAAACAGACCATTAGAAAACTGTTATTGGGTTTACTTCATTATGTTACTATATTCACCTAACTGAATTATGCCATCACTACTAGTAGAAACACTGAATCAAGAGCCTCTCTCTAGAGCCAAAGGATAGGTGAACCTTGTTTTCATGTTACCGCAGATTATCGTCCCAGAGTATATCTCCCTTCTCCATAACCATGGGCTTCTTTCCAACTATGCCTTCTTTCCTTACTTTACAGATTTGGGTGGCAATAATAATGGGCAAATTAAAGGGGGAAAGCGGAGCTTCTTGAATTAAAGATACTAATTTGTCTCTGTTCTCCCATCTTGTAGCTCCTAAAAGGTAAAAATGACAAACAAAAGAGTATTTCTTAGCAATGTTTGCTTAACCTACTCATCTAATTTTTCTTAACTGATAACCTTAATGGCACTGGGCATATAAATCACAGTCCTTATCCTCAGAAGTCTTAAAAGTCTAGCAACAGAAATATGAAAGCAACACAGCAGTTAGGTGCACAGATATCCCCCAATAGTGTTCATTTTGTAGATATGAATTTAGCTTAAAAAGAAAAACCTTTCCAATTACTCTCACAATCATCAGTTCGTTTGGGCTTTGGCCTGTCTTACACTACTCTATGTCCATGCTGTTCTTTTGCTTTCCTCCCTATTATATCTAACCTTATTGGACTCTGTAGATACTTCCTTGTTTCCTTCAACAGGGGTCATCTAACTGAACTGTACAATTACTTTTGAAAGCCTTCCATATAGGCTACATAGACTTTCATGAGTCTCGGGTAATAGAAACACGGGGATCTTCTCTCTTCAGCTGCAGAGCCTGGTATTGAATTTGGCACATAATAGACACTCGATAAGTACTTACAATGAATGAATGAGCCTTTTTAAAATCCAAGAAATATGATTATGTCCAGTCATATCTTCTTAGGAATAATTAGCTCAATTTTCAGAAAGCCAATAATAAGTATAGTATAATAGAAAGATGTTCTAGTTCTGCCTCTATCAGGACACTGAACTATATTGTCTCTAGTGTGTATTATATATCCTAAAATTCCATGAATCTACATTTCCAGCCCATTCATTTTACCTTCCAATTTGTGAAGTTAATATTACAATCACAGCAACAGTTCCTCTTTTTGCTTACTCTTCCTTCTAGTATTTCTACTGTATCATCAGCGAAGAAGAATAAAAAAATAGTAAACAAAGCAAGCAATGGGACCCCAGCAGTGATAAGTTCTGAAAGAATAGCTCCTAGGCAAGTTTTCACTGTTGCACTACCTTTGTGTATTATACACATATTTTGACAACCTCTACTTTTATGAAAGAAGGATAATACCAAGAATGGTGGATAGTTGGTAAATTATTAAAATTTTTGAAGATTACATATTTTCTCAGAGAATCTGTTTATCCTTGTCAACAAGGAAAAAGGCAAAGTACTGACATTATTCTAACCTCTTCAGAAGTGACATATTCTTTAATTTTCCAACCTAGAAATGGAATATTGGAGTACACATAAAATGGAAAACGCGTGAAGAACTTTGATATCCTGTGCAGTTTCTGAAAATATATTTATATTCTGCAAAGTTTAAAGATGAGAATATGAATAACTACATGACTAATAAATTATTCTACAGTATTATACATTTATTTATATATTATTCTGTGAAAGTAACTTTCTTTGAGCAGATACGCTGATAACAAACCAAGAAAGACTATTAAGGGCAAACTGATCTTTCTGCTGCAGTAAAAAAAAGAAAAAAGTAAACTCAAGAGCATAACTCTAATCCATCAGAAACCCTAAAAACTTCTGTTACCTTTTCTTTTAGGACATTCTTATACTTTCAGAAACAGGCAATTCACATCTCTTTAAGCCTTCAATGTGTTGCTCCTCTGAACTGGATTACAATTCTGAATAAAAGGTCAGTGGATGACTTTTATTTTTAAAGGCATAAACTTGAGGAGATTTAACCATAATGCAACTATTTTTCAATATCAAAGTTAAAATCTGAATACTACCATGACTTGGTCAAAGAATACTGATGTGTCACAGTGCAAACTTATCCATTCATCTACTGATGAACACCTAGGTGTCCTATCTTGGCTTTGTAAATAATGCTGCAATGAACATATGGGTGCATATCTTTTCAAATTAGTGGAGTGATCACACTGTAAGGTATAAAAATGTGAATCACTTATACACCTTAAAATAATAAAATATTGTATACCAACTATACTTATATAAAAAAGGTAATGGAAATAAAAAGGAATACTGATGAAAGCACTCTTAAAATAAAAAGCGGACAGGTTTTAGCATCAGACCAACTCATTTACCCTACTCAAGATAACACAACCTGTTAAAAAAAAAAAAAATGGAACAGCTTAAGTAGCAGATTACCAGGAAAAATGGAAATATGCAAAATGATGTATGATAACTAAGACAATGTATGCGTGGTATAGTTTTCTCATCTGTGAAATGCCTCACCTGCTTCCTTCACCTGGTCAGTTGTAAGGATCACCTACAAGTTTAAAACCAGACTTTTCAACCTCATTATTAGCTACAACATGGTCATTTTCTATTGCTGGTTCTCATGTCCAGTGATACACCACTAGGAGAAACACTGTAACTCAAATTTGGAACTCCTGCTCTTTCCATCTTCATATACTGTATTTCATACATCAGTTTCACAGCCCTGTCTCCAAAGGTAATGGTACAGCAAAGCTTATTTCCTAATGCCTACACCATAAATATCAATGTTATGATTACTTTAAAATGGCATCCTCTCTGCACAAATTGTACTGAACGGTTGTTATCTACTGTCTGCCACACTAAGGATACTGCTACCCTGCCTACTGAGTATTTACCCACTATTTAACTCTGGTTCCACATTATGAGCATACATAAAGATTTAAGATAAAAAAATTATAGATGTCAAGCTCCATGCCAGACTCACTGAATCAGAATATGTAGAGAAGAAATCCAAGTATATGTTTGGACATTATTTGTATATTTTGTGGGGATTTTTATAGCTTCACGAATTATTCTAATGGATCGCCATTGCTGAGAAAAAACTCAAAAACCTTACGACATAAGGATAATTAAACATTATCTTCCATAAAATTTATATATATATGAATAATTCATTAAATAATTTCTGACTTTCTTTCTCCAAATAGAATAATCATGAATCTCCTTAATATCTTATCACAGGTCTTATTTTCCAAACTTCTAATAATGTGCTACTTCTCTCTGAGACAGCTCCTAACTAACTTGATAGGAAAATGCTCAAATCAAGATGTTAAGTCCTCACCAAAATTTCACATAGTTAAGAATATTTCATTCTGCATTTTATGGTCTACAAATGTATTTACAATACAAAGTCTTTGTCAAATAATAATTATTTACACTTTTATAGTTGAGTACCCTATACTCTGTAATAGTTTCACTTATTTGACAGTCATCAATTTTTAAATCTATGTTCAAAGATTGTTTTAGCTATAAAAATTAACATAGACTTCTAGTTTCTGGTCCAGCAGAGAAGAAATTTGGAAGTTGTCATTCCATCCTAACAACAAGTAAAAAGCTGAAAAAAACCTAAAAATCAGCAACTCTTCTTAGATCCGTGAGATCACAGAGCAAATCATTGCTCCCAAAACTGCAGAGAGAGGCCAATACAGAGACTCACAGCTTACCAAAATAAACCAACCTCTACATGAATCAGTGCCTGGGTAGGGAAATCTAAACTGTAAATTGATGAATTGCTGGAGGCTTAAAGTGGAGAAATCTGAGTTACAAACTCCAGGGGGACTCACACTTTACTGAGTTGTACAGCTGGAGCTCCCCCCGACCCAGGTTGTCACAGTGAGTATCTGAGAAAAATCCCCTCCTGCTTCCCGCAGGGGGAGGAGTAAAGCAACCACATTAAATACACAGGAGCGGTCCAGCTCTTACAAGGTCTGCCCTCAGGAGAAACTAACCACAGCCTAAACTGCTGGGGATTTATCAGTGCCTAATTGACCTGGGGGAAAGGAAATACCCAATTCCAACCTACTCTAGCCATCCTATCTCACCTGGGGGGAGGGACAGGAAAGGACTGAAAAGCACTCCTGAAGTTCAAAGGTTCACTGAAAGAATAAAACCTAATTATAGGACAATAGAACATTCCCCCTCACTCCCACTTTACCACCAAAAATGATTCTGGACACAGACCTTACACCCTTCAAATAAATTAACTCAAAACTGGATCTTAGACTTAAATATCAAACACAAAACTATAAAATTCCTACAAGATAACATAGGAGAAAACCTAGATGACCTTGTGTAAGGCAATGACCTTTTAGATACATCAAAGGCACCATCCATAAAAAAAAATTGATACGCTGGACTTCATTAATATTTAAAACTTCTGTTCTGCAAAACACAATGTCAAGAGGATGAAAAGACAAGCCACAGACTTTGAAAATATATTTGCAAAAGACACATCTACTAAAGGACCATTATACAAGATATACAAAGAACTTTTAAAATTCAACAATGAGAAAAAGAACAATACAATTAAAAAATGGGTCACAGAGCTTAACAGACACCTCAACAAGGAAGATATGCAAATGAAAAATAAGCATATGAAAAGATGTTCTACATCATATGTCACTGAAAAAATGTAAATTAAACCAAGGAGATACAAACCTATCAGAACAGCCAAAATCCAGAACTGACAACACCAAACGCTGATGATGATGTGGAACAACAGGAACTCTTGCTAATTGCTTATGGAATACAAAATAGTATGGCTACTTTAGAAGACAATCTGGCAATTTTTTACTAAACTAAACTAAATACGATCTAGTAATCACACGCCTTGGTATTTACCTAAAGGAGTTGAAAATTTATATCCACACAAAAACCTCCACACAGATGTTTATAGCCGCATTTTTCATAACTGCTAAAGCTTGGAAACAACCCAGATGTCCTTCAAAAAGTGAACGGACAAATAAATTGTGGTATGTCCAGACAATGGAATATTATTTAGCACTAAGAAGAAATGAGCTATCAGCCATAAAAAAACCCCAAAGGAAACTTAAACGCATATTACTATGTGAAAGAAGACAACTTGAAAAGGCTACCTACTATATGATTTCAACTATATGGGACATGTAAAAAAAGACAAAATTATGAAGACAGTAAAACAGTCAGTGGTTACTAAGAGTTAGAGAGAAGGGAAGAATGAATAGATAGAACACAGAGGTTTTTTAAGGCAATGAAACTATTCTGTAGGATACTACAATGGTAGATACAGGTTCTTACACATTTGTCAAAATCCACAGAATGTACACCAAAAGTGAACTCTAATGTAAACTATGAGCTTTGAATGATTATGACGTGTCAATGTAGTTTCATCAACTGTAACAAATGCACCACTCTGGTGAGGATTTATAATGGGAGAGGCTATTCCAAGTGGGGACAGAGGTATATGGGAAATCTCTGCAGCTTCTGCTCAATTGTGCTGTGAAACCAAAATTGCTCTAAAAAATCAAGTCCATTAAAAAATTAATTTATTAAGAAATGAAGCTAGCTGTGGACATACTTAATTTTTAGTGCTGACTCACAATTCTAACATCCTACTACTCTGCTATATAAGCAAAACTATAACATGCACTATTTCTGCAGTAAAAATTTAACAAAATGCTAAAATTAACTGTGAAAGATGCATAGGTCAACATTTAAAACTTCCTTAACTCAACACAATTTTAACATTCAACAGTAAATGCCCAATGGTATTTAAAAAATGATGTCAATCAACTACTCTCTTTCCCATGTGAAATGATTATCAAAACAAAAAAAGTAATTAAAGTATCTAGGCTGATACATCATTATAGTATTAACTGGGTTGAAATAGGCCTCCAGTAACCTCTTCCACTATTATTTTGAATAAGATTTTTAAATTATTTATAAACAAATTAACAGTGGTTGAAAATATTCATTCTTATTATGTATTGTTTGGGATTAGGACTAGGACTAAAGGGATCAAAATGAATTATATTTATTGCAGGCAATTCTTTAGAATGGCTTTTGATATATAAATATACTTTTAAATGAACCATTTGCTCAGTCTACTATGAAATACAGTCATAAATAATAGTGGTATGGGTTAAAGATGCAAGAAGGAACATACATTCGCACATGTCAAGTAAAAACAATCTTTTATCCCAGCATCCACTCTCAGATGCTTAAGCTCTTTTCTCAAGTACGATACAGTGAATTTTAAAAGAAAAATACAACACATTATGAAAAATGGAGTACAAAGACTGAATAGATGGAAAAATTTGTCCCAACACTTTTTCTCCTTTTCAAAAGACAATAAGGAAAAATACACAAAAGGAAAGCAATTTGCTAGAAAGTGCTGCAATAGTTGATGCCACTAGATTTATAGTCACCTTTGGCAGGGTACTGCTGTGAAAAAGCAGAGGTACTGCTATTACAAGAAAAGATTATGTACTTTCAAGAAAGGGTAGGATTAATCACTCTTCAACAGACAACCTCACCAGGAAAAGCGTCAAAGTTCTAGATAGCATTTGCTGAAAGAAAAACATGAGCAAAAAGTATTATAAAAAAAAAAAAATCCCTAATTTAAAATCAGAACCTTGGTATTTAACAATAACTAGCATATAATTTCTAAGTCTATATTTTGCAAATAACATCATGTTTTTAAGGAAATCTTAAGTTTTAAGTGAAGATGATTATAAAAACAAAAATATCTAGCTAGTTTTAGATAAAAACCTTTACATTCCCCCCCATTTTAAGGGAATTTAAGGTTCTATAGATCAATGCTTATTTTTTAAATTATAGCACCAATAAATATGAAGAGATATGCTCAGCAAGTCATTTTTCATTTATTTGTCTTATATAACAACTTCCAAAAGGACTAAACCAGTTGGAGAAATGGAATCAAGTAGAAATTAGCCTTATCTACTGAATAAAATTATATCTATATTTACTGCTACTGGAAAATGATACAGTGAGCAACTATAAAAATTTTTCAAGAAGTGGATATAATTTCAGTTTTCAATTAAAGTACATTTTTTCCAAAGGGGAAATGCAATATATCTGACTCTAAAGAAGGTAACCATGCACCTGAATTTGTTTCTAGGAGCTTCATGACTCTTTAAAAAATACATTAAATAATGTATTTTGTCAGGCGGTTTTCTTCCACAAATGAAAATGAATTATTTTATCAACAGTTTCAAACATCTAAGAAATCACAGTATTTCAGTAAAATGCTTACTTTTAAAGATAAAAGTGAATTCTCTAACTATATCTCTATGTAATATTAATGAAAGTATTAGGCATCATCTACAAATGCAAATAAATACATTTTTAATTCAAAATAGGAAGTAAAGTTCTCAAACAAGTTTAATACTTTGACAATAGAATTGGACTGAACTGCCCCCAAAAAATGCCTAAGTAAGCAACTTTATTATCATACTTATTAGAATTCACAAAAAAATAATGCCTTTCACGGGATCAAAAAACACTCAGGAAAATTTTACTTGGTATACAGTAGTACTATGTATCATTAAGAATCCTTGACTCTTTCTTAAAACATGTTTCTATTTATGACTAAAAGTTAAATTTAAACTGATGTGTAAGTATAATTTATGAAAGTATAAAAATATCATATCAGTAGTAATTCCTTTCCAAGCATTCCTCTCTACACACAATGTAAAAGCCAGGCAGCCTAATTAACTAAAGCAGGGATTGGCAAACTTTGGCTTGAAAGTGAAATCCAGCTCACTGCCTGATTTTATAAAGTTTTATTGCAATATCTACATTCCTTCCTTCTGCATATTGTCTATGGCTGCTTCTGTGGTGCACTGGCAGAGATAAATAGCTGTATCAGACTATAAAGTCAAACTATTTACTACCTAGCCCTTTACAGAAAAAGTTGCTGACTACTGAACTAGGTTTAGATCTTCATTACTTTAAATGTAGGCACACACACACCCTTCTTTTATATAATCTTTAGTAGAGAATACTTTTCCATTGATTTTTAGAGAGAGTGGGAGGGAGGGGAAGAGAGAGAGATCCAAGTGAGAGAAACACATCGATTGTTTGTAGTACTATATTATGTTTAAAACCTATCTTAACAAAAGGCATTCAAACATAAAAGGTAGTACACAGTAAAATGCTCTTTTCTCTATGTCATGCTGTTATATTCTTAAACAGATGGGACATCTGTTTGGGTCAAACCAAAAACATTTCATTAATCTGCAATCCTAAAATATTGAGTATACCTTCTGATGATAATAACATGCCTAATGAGCACAGGAAATTATCATTTTAAACATTGCAAAACAAATCAATACTGACACTCTGATTACTAATTTTCTTCTTGTAAATAATGTGTCACTTCAAATGCTTGAAGTTAAGCTTTGGTTGTCTTTGCCTTTATTGATTTATTTTTTTAGTGATTCCCCTATAGTCCAATTATTTACATGTATGCTGTCAGTTACTACTATTCCAAGTTACTATACGATTACCAAATTTAGCACTTAAATTACATACCAGCAATTCAAGGAAGAACGTTACTATACTAAATCTCTTACATAAAAATTAGTAAAATCAATAGGAACCCAGTATTATTTTTAAGTATTATTACTTTCATTTTAATCTGACATCTTGACCATTAACACTTAGGAAACTTGGTTAGTATTTTTAAATGTCCCAAGTTTCCTACCATAATGAGTATCTGTTAAACAGGGGTACACCCTTAACTGTGGCTTCACCTTCTGCAGTTTCAATTACCCATGGTCAACTGTGGCCCTAAAATATAAAATGGAAAATTCTAGAAATAAACCATTCATAAATTTTAATCTGGCACCTGCTGCTGGGTCATGACACCTGCATCATTTACCGCCCTACATCTTATCGCGTAGGCGCTGCATCATCTCACATAATCATAAGAAGGGTGAGTAAAGTGCAAGCAGGGATTGAGAGACCACATTCACACTAACCTTTATGGTAGTATATTGTAAAAACTATTCTACTCTACTATTAGCTATTATTATTCTGCACCTAATTTATAAATTAAGCTTTGTTATAGGTATTATGGATAGGAAAAACACACTAGATATAGTCTGGTACAATATGAGGTTTCAGGCATCCACTGTGGGTCTTGGAATGTATCCCCTATGGGTAAGGGGGGGCTACTGTTCAAAGAAAATGCAAGCACCCGCCATCTTAGTATTCAATGTGAGCTGCTGTTTCAACAACAACAAAAAGTGGTTTTCCTATGCTTTTTCCTGCTCCCTTTGGTATACAAAGGTTTACACTTGTGTATCTACTGACTTGGATTATGAGCGCAGTCACCAGATACAAAGTAAACGGACCCACAGTGGGAAGGAGTCCAATGCTTCATCCTCTTGACAGGTACTCAGAACACCCTATCAAAAGACCACTCTAGACAGAAAGGGTCCAGAGCACACCCAACTGCTGCACGGAGAAAGAAATTCTAGATCCCAGAGTTGTTCGAACTCTTGGAAACCAGTCATACCAATCTCCTCATTTTACAGGAAAGGAAATAAAAACGCAGAGATTTTTTTTTTTTGCTTATCCAAAATTAGTCTGAAAACTAGAATACAAATCATCCAATGTTAAAGTAATTCTCCCAAAATCCCTTTACCTTTCTCCTTCAGGATGGTAATATCAGGTTATATAATTTTAAAAGCAAATTATACTGAAAAACAAGAAAAATAAAAACTCAAATTACTTAAAGCAGAAAGACTTATCAAGTACAGACTTGATTCCCTCATAATTAACATAACGCTTTTCCATTCCATTCAGATTCTATCACACACAGTTTCCCTCCACAAGAAATTCATTGCAAATAACTGCTTCCACGCAGACATCCTTTCTGGTGATTTCTAAGGTACATGGGCCTATCCCTCCCTCTGCTGCAGTAATCCATGCTAAGAATCACAGCCTATAGCTGACATTTCTTATTACACAAAGTCCTCTTAAATGGAGAACCAAGAGTTGAGAAGTAAAAGTATCGCAAAGTCCTTATTTCTCCTCTACAGCTAGAATTCCGCATGACTAGAATTCTTCTCTGAACAAAAAGGATGGTGGGGAAGAAGTTGATAAAAATTTGGCTAAGTTAACTGTTTCACTTTTAACTACTTTGAACAAAAATCGTATTTCCAAAATCTTTTTTCCAAAATTTTAATTTCTAAAATAAAATTAATAAGCAGCATTCAAACATTCTAATGCTATCTTACAAGTGAAAAATCATTAAACAATCATTTATCACCTATTATGTGTAAAAAACTTTCACATATGTGACTTTATTACATCGAAATAGAAATTTTGCAAACTTGTGTTTGAGAATAACAGCCATTTTTAACACACACTTTAAGAGAAAAATAATACTTTGTAAGACCTTTTACTCAAAAACTACATCAGCTACAAAAATAAATGAAATTAAGGTCTTCCTGCACAGCGCCTATCAGCGCTTATTTGCTGAAATAAATGAAGGACCTGAAATTTAAAACCACAGGAAAAAATCTCATTAGTAATAGTATCTGAATATTCACCAAAACCATCCCTATGTGGTCTTAAAAGCTGCACATACACATGACTGCATTTAATCCTGATGCTAACTTCACCAGTGAGGTAGGGTTATCCCTCTTTTTTACTGGTGAAGAACTTGGCCTAAGTGCAGTGGTTCTCAACTTCCAGGACCTCCTGGAAGTCTGCAGGGGGAGTTTGGGTTGCCACACTGACAGCAGAGGCAACCCTAGCATCATTTAATAGTGGGACCCAGGGATATTACACAGCGTGCAGTGTGATGGACAAGCCCACAGAATAATTCAGCCCAAAACGCTACCACTATTGCGAGACACAGACTGAGGATAAATGGACACAGACAAATGGCTAATAGTGACTTTAAACTAGTTCAATTCAATAGGAAAATCAGGGAAATCAACAAGACCCACCAAAAAGGAAATCAAATATAAAAGCTTATCAAATTATCATACTAATAAAATTAGTAGTCCAAGTTACCTTCTCAAAATGGCAATATGACAAAAGTAAAGGGTCACATAATTGCAAACACTACTCTGCCACCCTCTTTACCAAGTTTTCCATTTCTGTCTTGTAACTGCCTCAGGATATTTGCAAAACTTTATCATCATCTTTAGTTACTTCCTCTAACATGTTATATAAAGGAGTTATCACGTCCTTCTCCAGTTCCCATTCTGCTACCCGTTTTATATCCATTTTACTACCTATATGGGTTAATAGTTACATTTGAAGTTTCACTTAAGTCTATTCTTTTCCTCCATGACACCCCATTAATCATCCTAAAAATTATACGGTCTTCCTGTCAGCATCTCCTTATGTAACTACAATGATTTCTCACTGAACAACACCCGGATAATGCAGGTTAACACTCAAGGTGATCCACCAAGTGGCTCCTTATTTCTCCCCCAACTCAATTAGGATCACTATTCCAAGTAGTCTCTTTAGTATTCCTCTAAATTGTCATGGTAATTCTCTCTTCTCTACTTTTGCCCACATTGTCTGCCTAGAATAATTTTTCCACTCCTCCTCCTCTGCCATTCAGAACCCTCATCTGTAGATGTCATCAAGTACAATGAATTTACCTGTAATATAACTTTGTGCAATGTCAGTAGATCCTTAAATAATTCTTCAATTTCAGTTATGTTTATCTAGTTCTAGTCCTACAGTTAGGGCTGGAAGCTTTTTGAAGGTGAAAATCACATATTTATTTCTTATGAATACTCACATAAACCAATATAATATAGCTACTTGGAATCACAGAATTATTTCTTGAAGAAATAATCTATCACCTTCATTTTAAAAATAGAAAAAATAAAGACTAATTCAAGAAGACATAATTCTTTAGTGACAAGATAAGAATCCGAACTCAGGCCACAATATGTAATCTCATGTTAACACTTAATATATGCTTGTTAAATGAACTCCAAGGTACATAACTAGAAAGGCTTTCATTCTTCAGTTAGGTCCTTTTTCCCCCTTTTACTTATCCATATGGGAATAATTAGATTATTTTATCCTGATAGTTTAAGAAACTTTTAAAAATTTTTCAATTACAGTTGATATACTATATTCATCTCAGGTATACAACATAATGATGGGATACAGTATTTATATAACTTATGAAGTGATCACCCCGATAAACCTAGTACCCATCTGACACCATACATAGTTATTACAACATTATTGACTATATTCCCTATTATCCCAATAGTTTTGATCCCTAGATTACTCATAACATTCAAATTGTACCTATTTCTACATGGCAAAAAAAAAAAGAATTAAAATAATTAAATCACATCACTACTATATGATGTTCTGTATTATATAATATGTGCTTTCCTGCTTCCTATCAGTAAGTATATTCCAACCTCATATTCTCTCCAGAAGCCAAGAAGGTTGAAATAAAACATGTTTATAAATGACATAATCAGTCATTTGCTATATATTAATGCAGCAAATACATTAATTTTATCTTGTTTCATTATTAGGTATTATTTAAGGATTCAGATTTTCACTAATTCTTATTTACAATAAGAGACATAAGATGTAACTTTCTTCATCTGTTTTTTTTCATCTCAAAGTAGGTTAATATAGTTTAGTCCTCCACATTTAAGAAGATCTTCTACTAGTCAAATCAGATATGCATTTCAAATTCCAACAGCCCAATTCTACTTCTGAATATATCTCCTACTTTCTGCTCCACAATTAAAGGAAAGAAAAGACTTTATCTAGAAGCATACTTCTGCTCTAAAGATACCTTTTTAAGACAAATATAATGCAGGCTACAAGTGTCTAATGAGAGAAAAAAATATAGACAGGACTAAAAAAAACCAATTTCAATAAAGAAAAATATAAAAGAGCAAGAGCAACAGAACTGATTTGTAATAAGTCTGCATATTACATCAATATAAAGCTGTGAAATTAGAAACTAAAATTTTAGTTGTCTATCTTTGAAAATAAAGAATGAGAAAATAACAACTTAAATCACATATGCAGAAATTAGATAAAAATAAAAAGGTCTTAGTCATTTTCTATAAGTCAAAGCCATAATAAATAAAGATCATAAGCTGATCTGGTACTTAAACTTAACAGAAGGAATGACTAGGTGATATTACTGGCAGACAAACCAATTTACCACTCTAGAACATTCATATAAATCTCAGAAAAAGGGAAAATAGCAATATATTTGGTAAACAGTGTTCCAGACTTCATTCTAAATATAGCAAGACAGATTCTAAAAAAATATTTAGAGTCCAATTATAAACTATAATTACAGATTTATTTATACTCATATAGTATTTAACTATTTAAAAATATGTATAAGCAAAAGTCACTTATAAGTAATAATTTTGGACACTTGATCCTTGCATTTATTTGGCAATTAGCTTTAGGCCTAACATTTTTAATACTCCCTTGTGTCAACTTGCTAATTACTCAAATGCATTAGGGACAAAAGTCTTGTCTAAGAAAAATATTTGCTTTTATAAAAATCAGGCTTGCTGGTGGCACTCACATATAATTATATTAAATTACAAAAGAGGAAGATTGGCTGTTAAAAGAAAAATAAAGTTATTTATTATGAGAAAATTGAGACTGCACTGGGGAAAAAGTGAAAATTCAACCTGTTTAAAAGAAAAGCAAAATAATCTTAAAGTAACTGCTTTAATTAATTTTTTTTTTCTTTTAGTCAGTGATGATATTCTTTTGTTGGGAACAACAAAAAAATCTGCTTTCAGTTCTAAACAATCCATCTAGATCCAACAATGCACTATTCTTGTCACTACACAGAGTTTTGCTGAGCACTTAGTACCCACGCTGTCAGAAATTAACTTTATTCCCATCAACCCTAAACTAGAAGGTATTGATCATTGGGTTTAGGAATAAAAATCTCTGAACAATTGAAGCCCAAAATATTCTAGTCTCAACTATCTAGATATTTGGGCAAAAGCCCTTTAGACAAATAATTTAGAAATTCATAGATTCCGATCTTGGCTGGTCAGACTTTTACCATTTTAATAGGTATGAGAGCATTACTGACATTTGCTATAAATGGCAGATTTCATTTAGTAACAGAGTTCAATGGCCCATCTGAAATAACTTTTATGATCACTTTGAAGATTGTACACTAATATCAAATGAAACTCGAGGCATATCCTGATACCATACTTCTTTGAAATGAAGATTTTAAAAAATTACAAGAAAAAAGCAAGGCACATGTTTAACTCAAATGCAGGTTCCTGTCCCCCTTATCAGGAGCCAGGAGTGAGGGGTAAAGTTCCCCCCTCCTCTGTTTGTTTATTTGTTCTTTATAATAGTAATGTATAGTGCTTTTTTTCTATTTATTATATTACATCAATAATATGTAGGAAGCAGATATCCTACAGATGAGTGAACAGAGGATTTTTTTTAAAAGTCTTACGTTTAAGTTTAAAAATAAGGGTATTTAGGTAAAGATGGTTTAATGTCATAGGAAAAGCAAACAATTTTATTTTAAGTTAAATAATTTAAAAGAGGAAATGTGAGGTATTCTGCATTGTTCAGACTAAAAAGATTATCTTAAAGACTAAGTAGGTATTTGAAAACTATGGTATGAACAAACTTCTATCATTCATGCATAACCAAGAAAAATCATTCTCTATATAAATACTTCAGAATTCTGCTAACCAACCAGTTTTTACATATGCATAACAAATGCAGACTATAAGAGGAAAACATCAAGAGTACACTTACCTATTTGCGCTATGCTAAGAAAATGCTCTAAAACTTCTGGAAATAGCAACCTTTCATAACTAGTTATATAAAATTAAGACATTTGTCTTCTATTGATTTTTCTAGATGGACAAGCCAGAAACAGCCATATTCAAATCCAACCTCTAATTCACTGAAATAAGAGGTCATAAATTCAACATCAACCACACACAATATTTTTAAAAAGCAATTAAAAATGTACCCTGTGCTATGGTACTGTCTTTAAACCTGGTCCTTAACATGTTCCATCAATAGACTAATAGTGTAAACAAATATATGTCCCCTTATAAACTTTTAGCTCCTTGCAAAGATGATAAAGCCAACACCACATGATTTCACATAGCATCTACTAGATCATTTCTTTGGAATTAAACAGGAAGAATAACTAATCAGCAACACAGCAAGACTGGGGAGAACACAGTAAAAGTTTAAAAAATAAAATTAAATGAAAGGATACAGCCTTAAAGCACCAGTCTGAGTTCCCACTGCCAGGATCTTCTGTACAGGATCAAAGGCCAGGGCTGAGGGTTGATAGGGAAATCCATGGCGAACAGTCTAGGGATGGGCAAGTGACATCACACCAACCAAGGCAGCAAGCAAAATTTAAAAACATAACAGTCAATAAAGGAATTAGAATCTAGAACCAATTATAATTGATGCAAAACACATATATATGTATTTACTGCTTTAAAAAAAAAAAAGCAAACTATGAAATCTACATTAGAAAACACTTACTCACTTAGAACCTGAAACAAACAAAATCTATGCCAGCATTACCCTTTAATTTCTGCGTTTCCATGATGCTGACATTCTATAGAAGAAAATTTCTTATTCGGATTCTATACTATCATGTCTGAGACCAAATTATTAAAGTTCACAGTGGTCAAAAATTCTGGAAATTCACTTAAAAATGCAATTCATGTTTTATTTCAAGTGTGGTAACTTCATCATTAGTTGATTCGCATGCTAATGCAAGTACCTCTAAGGGAAAGCTGTCATAGAAGCTCATCACCGGTTCAGCAAAGCAATTCTCAAACCTCTATCCCAACCTTTTGCAATTGTTTCGGAATACATACTTTTGCATTTTGTGACTACATTCTTGGGCAATAAGGCCCAAAAGTGTTCCTACACACTTTTTTAAGAAACTCTGACATACGAACGCACGGTATTTATGAGGAAGGCGGGTATTCACACCGAGACAAGTTCGTATTTCTCGCCGAGCAGCTGCTGAATTAATTCGCTGCATCATTCTTTCTGAATGACAGCCCGCTACGGCAATTGTCCGGCAAAAATCAGAGTACTAACTTTTCAACCAGACATCGGAGGACGCTGCGATTTCCCATGTTAATGCCTCCTGCCCCGCTCTAAGGGAAAAGTGACGAGCAAGTATCCTGCTGAACGGGTTTGGCTTTTTGATAAACAACATTCATCAGCCACTGTTTCCACGGGAAACTTCGAAGCTGGTGAATGACATGAAAATGCTTGAATTTTAACGAAGACTGTTAATTTAAAGAATACGGATTAAAGATCAGGATAATACGTTGGAAGCAACCTCGAATGATCGCTGCATGTGGGAAAAAAAAAAAAAAAAAGGAGGGGGGAATAGCAAGAAAAGCTGTAAGGTGATGTAAATCGCCAAAATAACCCACCGAGCCAGTGTCGGCTGGAGGAGGAGCGAGCCCTTAATTCGCGGTGCGGGTATGGTCGGCGCTCCGTCCCCCAGGACGCCCCAGTGAAGCCCGAGCTGCCCCCCTCCAACGACCCCACACCGGGCGGGCTGCACGCTCCGTTCACCTTGCAGAGCTGGAAGTGCTCGGACTGCAGCGTCTCCTGGACCTCGGGCTCCCGGCCGCCGGGCGTGTGCTGCTGCGGCGGCGGCTGCTGCGAGGCCGAGGACGAGCCGGCCGTCAGGCCGTCCAGCACCTTCCTGATGTTGAATTTCCTCATGGTCTCGGCGCGGCTCGCCCGCGGCCCGGCAGGGGCGGCGAGGGGCGTCCCCGAGCGGAAGGAACGAGCCCGGGCCGGGGGCGGGCGGCTTCCACGGCCGGCCCGGAGGTGAGTGGGAGTGTGAGGGGAAGGAGGCGGCCGGGCAGAAGCAGAAGATAATCCAAACAGGAAATACTGCGACGACGAGAAGCTGCGGCCGCCGCCAGCGCGGGCGGCGCGACCCCGCTTCCTCCGAGGCCGCCCGGCCGCACAGCAGTGGCGGCGCCGCGAGCCCGCTCAGCCCGGCCTCACCTGGCCGCCGGCTGACTCCGCGCCGCGCCGCCGCCCCGGCTCGCCCCCGCCGCCGCCGCGTCCATGGCCCGCGGCCCCGCCGCTCCTCGCCCGCCCCGGCCCCGAGGTCCCTCGGCGCTGCCTCCCGCTCCGGCTGCTCCTCCTCCTCCCGGGGGGTCGCTGGCTCCCGATCCGCCGCAGCCGCTCGGCCTCCCCGCCGCTCAGCGCCGCTGGCCGCCCGGCATCGCACGCAGGGCGCCCGGGGTGGGTCCCCGCGCTCGCCGCCTCGCTCCGCCTCGCTCGTCCTCCGCCGGCCCGGCCCGCCCTCGCTCCTTCCTCAGGCGCCGGCGCCACCCGCGCTCCCGCCCGGCCGCTCCCTCGCCCCTGCCTGGGAGCCTCGGCACCCGGCACCCGGCACCAACGCCCGCCCAGAGCAGCAGCCGGAGCCGCGGTTACAGCGCCCGCCGCGGCGGTGGCGGCAGCTGGGCCTCCGCGGAGCGGGGCTGCTGAGCATGCGCACGCCCCCCGCGCCCCCCCGCCCCCCCGCGGGAGTGGAGCTGGGGCTTAAATTATCCTCTGCGAAAATCCCAGACCACAGCTCAATTTCTCCCACCCCGATCGCCCTGCTAGAGTATGCAGCTGCTGCTCCCGCAGCTGGGATAGTAAAAACGTTGACGACTAACCAGCAGCAGGAAACCTTGATTTCAAATTCGGTCTTTAAAGCGGGGTTTATGCGCTCACCCTTTAAAGAGACACTCGCGGCTGCTGGCGCGTAGATCATCGCTGGCTGCAATATTATTGTTGTTGTTTTATTGATGGGCTTTGTTTTGGATGGATTTGGGTTTGGTATTTGAGAAAGAGCGTCTTGACAAGGACTATGTCTGTGCCAAGAGGATGGCAGGCTTTTAAAGGTACTAGGAAAGGAGATAAACCTAGAGCGGGGGAAATGAATCCTTTCCTGAAATTGTTGGTAGGATTAAAGCGTGGTCATGGCTCGTAGCTGCCAGAATGGAGCAGGCTACCGGAGGGGAGCCGCTCCAGGGCCGGGCGTCTGCCCCGGCCAGCCACACGCCACCCGTGGATTCAGTCTGCGCGCTAGGGTGGGTGTGGGTGGGGGCGGGAGCGAGGGTGCAAGGAAACAACGCGCTGTCGCTCTTTTCTGAACCTTCAACCGCCTTTAAAACGGATTATTCCTTAAGTAATCCCCAGCAGCTTCTCTCTCCACTCTTGCGAGGGAAAGGACGGAAAGATGAAGTTTTTGCTCAGCCCTTTCCGCCGCTTCCCTGACACGGTCTGGCTCGGATGCTTGGCGACCAATGTCTGGCTCAAGTTTGAAAAGAGAGAGATTCGAGCTGCAGGTACCCTCCCAGGGCGTGCGTTCCAGGAAAGGCGGGTGGGGCGCAGAGGTATTTGATTAGGAACAATGTGTAAAAACTGGACACTAGGAAGAACGTAAGGAATGATGGAAGCTCGTAAGGACATTCTGTTCCGTGGGGTAGAGGTTGGGAGGAAGGACACTGTGCGGGGCAACTGACTCCCCGCCCCCGAGGGTCCAGCGCGGAGCCACCTACGAGCTGCTCAGGGTTTTCTGAGCCCTCTTCAGAGGTGCCCCACCTCTTCTTTATGATTGGCCGGTTGCTGCACTTTTTAGGGAAATTCTCGTGCCAGTATTGGTTGATGTGACAGACCTTCAATAACAGCCAGCCAACCAACTACGAGTGGGGCTCAGGCCTTTCGGGAAATGTAGTTTTCTCTGGGGCTTCCGCATCCAAAGACGACGTCTCACAATTGAACCTACAAAAATTGTATTGTGGTTTAATATTAATTGAATTACTCAGTTAATTCACTGGGTGCAACGAACAGTAAAACCAATTGGAGGATTTTCTTAAACTATTTCCAAGTGATTCTATTTTTTTTTCTTTTTTTTACTAATTTAGTGCTCTGAAACATTTTATTGCAGATGAGCTCTTGTGCTAGGTACCGAAGGCGCAAAAGCGCACTTCTTGCTTTCAGCAAGCTCACCACACAGTCTAAATAAGTAATTGTAAAACAAAGCGATGAATTCATTGATGGAATCATGCATGAGGAAGTCTGAAGGGGGTAAATCCAGATAAGTCCTGGACATGGTGATATTTACCATAGTTGTGTCCAGATGGGTAGGAATTGGCCACGTGAAAAGGAAGGAGAACGACATTGGAAGGCAAGTGGGGAGGTTATCAGAAGTACTTAGAGAGTATTTTTTAAAATACTAATGCCGCCATAGGGGAAAATTTCAAAACAGAGAGATCACTTCCCCCACAGATTTTTATGATCCACCTTTTCATCTAGGTTGAAAATAAATCTGTTGGGTAATTTGTCATTGGATTATAAAACTTTTTGGAGAAGGGACAGCTTCTTGCTGAGAGGCCTTGTGGTGGTTTAGTGGAAAAAATCTGGGGCTCTGTTGTCTGCCAGACATGAATTTCAATCCATGCCTTGGTAATATGTGCAACCTTGGGCAATACCTTACTTTTCCTAAAGGCTAGGTAAAATGAGATTAATACTATCTTCTTCCTAAGGTTTTGTGAGGACAAATTGGAAAAAAAGTGTAAAGTTTGCACTACACTGGTTAGCACTCTGTAGAAACCTAAAAATGTCAGTTTTCCATTCTGCTATCAGGGTACATGAGGGGAAGGGGACTTCAAGAGATCTTCAGTTTAAGCCAGTTCTCCATCTTTTACTTTATAATTTTTGTTTTTATTTCCATACCTCATCCCTCTCATCAGATTATAAACTCATCCTGGCATTCCCAAAACTTTGGTTCACAGAGGACACGTGGAATTTAAGATGAGTATGAAGCACGTCTGCTAATATAAATTAGCTTTGTGAATTTGCAATCCACCCTCTCCAAGCTCAGGGAAACCAGGATATATCCAGAATTCTATTAGGTAAAAAAAAAAAAAAAAAAAAAAAATGCCCCAAATACCTGCTTTTATGATAGCAAAGATAAAATAATAGACCCTCAAATTCAAGTCAGTTTCAATTGATCAACTGATTTTTTAGATTAAGATAAAAAATTTAAGAAATTAAATTAAAATTAATTAGAAATTTTAAGTTTAGAATAGAATATTATTAAAAAATTAATAATTTATATTACCCATTTTAAAATTGAGCACATAGCAGAGAGTTTTACCCATAATAATCTCTCAACAAAGTTGTATTTTTATTTTTTGTTTGTTCTGTTTAGTGAATGAATCAGTATGTTGATTCCGAGCAACTCAATAGCTTTCTGCCTTTGGGTATGTGACATTCTCTCAAATATAATCTTTCCTTACCTGCTTATTGAAGAATGGATCAGGAGATGATGATGTAAAATATATAGCACTGAAAAATTATAAATATCTATATTACATTTAGCTCTAAACAATACTCAGTTAATACAATGACAAAACACAAAAATGAAAAAAAAATTGACATACAAATAAAAAAGCAGCTCATTAAATTATTTGTTATTGGAAGGTCAAAAACCCAAGACAGAGAATTCCTAACATTTCTGAATCTGCCAGTTCTCATTATCTCGTTTAAAGGCTACCAGGCTGCCCTGGCTGGTATGACTCAGTGGTTAAAGTGTCATCCTGTGCACTGAAGGGTCACAGGTTCCCAGTCAGGGCACATTCCTGGGTTGTGGGGTTTGTTCCCCAGTTCGGGACGCATGTGCATGAGGCAACTGATGGATGTTTCTCTCTCCTCCAGCCCCTCTCCCTTCCTCACTTCTAGAATCAATGAAAAACATATCCTTGGGTGAAGATTAAAAGCTACCAGGCTAACTAAGGCTCTGTTATTGGTCTCATAGGGGCAGCTGGATGCTGATTTAAAGGAATAAAGTAGAAACTAAAAATACATATTTTAGTGAGAAATTATATTGTTGACAAAATACTTTCTGGAAGATAGACCAAATCTAATCTCACCTGCTCGCATTCATTTATATAGAATTAATTGCAGTTTATTGAGTCCCAAAGGATGTATGCATGACAGTAATTGATTCACTACACCTTTTAACGGAATATTGAATTTAAATTATTTGTAAGTTACAGCAGAGATATTAATTAGTTTGCCTGGTTCAGGAGCCTTTTCTGAATGGGTCTCCTAGGTCCTGCTGAAATGCTAGGCCTGGGCAACCTTGTTTTAATCACGTGAACATGTGTCCTGGTCCAAGCTGATTGGATCACAGGCAGACACTGAAATAAGTCTCTCCAAGAGGTCATCTTCTTCTGGGAATTTGGAATTGAATCGTGAAAAGGTAATTTGTCTGAACCAGGAAATCATTTAGAGCTGGGACTGAAGCAGAGAGCTCCCATGCCTAGATGGGCCATGGGACAACGGAGCAGACACAGATTACAAAGTAACTCTAAGGAGGTGAAGAGCAGTCTATTCCTAATCTCCAGGTCCTTGTTCTTATTCCTGGTGAAAACCAGCTACACTGTCTCTCCTTCTTTGTGTAAACAAATTTGAATGGGTTCCTGTTCTTCCAATCAAATATTTTTACAAATTTAGACACAATCTGCCACAGAATGTAAAAAAAAAATAGAGATTTTATAGCCATATTCCATTGCCATATTTATCTTCTACTCACAATTCTTCCCAAAATTTAAGAGGCTACGGCAATAATCTAGCAAAGAGTTTGTGGTTTGGCCTGAAATGATTAAAAGTAATTGTTGCTGTGAGAAAGAGCCAGATTCTGGATTATATTTTAATGGTAAAACCAGAAGGATTTGCTGACAGTATGGGGCGTTATGAGAGAAAGAGGCAAGGATAATGCCTGTTTTTGGCGTGAGTGCTTAGAAGGGTGGTGTTGCCATTTACTTCTCATATTTATGACTCCTGGATAATTTCCAGTTACCATTTGTACCTGAATGGACTTGACAAATATCATCAGCTAAGTAAACAAGCCTTGTCTGGGAACAAGCAGGATCCACTACGTTGTGATCTTCTTTATCAAGCTCTGACCTTTCTAGAAAAACAGATTAGGCAGATAATAGTGAGCCTTCATGATTCCATAGATTACATCTGTCACTATTTAATATTATTTGTAAGAGTATTATTAAACTATATACAAAAATGTCTAGGCAAAGATCAGTGAGTTCAAGTGGAAAGAAAATTTCAGAACTGCAAAACAAAACTAAGCGAAACCAAATGAACACTAAAATATAAACTATGAGGCATTAATGTGAGAGAAAAATATTGTCAAATTTTTAAAACTTAGAAACTGGGCAATCAGGAGTTTGTCAATAAATTGTCATATATTTCAAATGCTCTTTCTATAATGGGAACAGTATTTGAGGTGAGGAATAATGCCCCCAGTATTTTTAATTTAGGTATTATATTTTAGAATTCAAATATTGTTGTAAATATTTTAAGACTTTTGCTAAACTTTACCAAAAGTTCAGCTTGTCTTTTCAAATAACTCCTTATAATTTGATCTGTAGGCTGAAGAGCTAGTGACAAAGTTTGTTCTATATTGTACTTTATTCAATTACTCACAATTAATATACCATGGTTACTGAATAAGCTTTGAAAAGCAGTGAAAGTTACTATTTTGTTTCAGCCCCAAACAGCCTCAGCTTCTTTCTACTCTACCTGCCTGTTCCCTCCCATCAACTAACTACCCACTGCCCCCCCCCAAAAGAATAAATTTGTATCATAATACTTCTAAAAAGTATTCCCTTAGGGCAGGTCAAGCATACAGAATGTGATTCTAAGGAAATTGCCAGGTCACACTTTTTTAAATTTTCTTTTTATTAAAACACACATCAGTAAGTGCTAGCATGCTAACAGGAAACTGAATGCTGTTTTCCCTCAGAGGGAGTTGCTTGACATGGGAGCGCAGTGAGATGAGTGTGAAGCGTGGCTGACTAACGCAACACACTGCTCCCATCTCAGGCTCTGAGGTTTGACACAGAGCTGTGTCACATTTCTAAGTCATCTGGCTGTAGAACATTTTGATGTCAACTCTTTTTTTTTTTCCAATCAACTCTAAAGACCTCTATCTGAGAAATCAAAACAGATCAAAACAAAAAGTTTAAAGTAAGAAGAGGGGAGCAATCCTCTCTCCAAGGACCCATCAGAGCCAAGATAATAATCCTAACAATGAAAACAGGCAAGGGATTCTAATTAAGTCTCGGAGGTTTTATGTAGAAGGGAGGTAAGCATAGTCTGAATACAAGGATATGGAGTTTCTCAAAGTAAGAGCTAGTATCTAGCTTTCAACTCAGAATGGATTCCTTGACTGTGTTTTTAGCAGACACCATACACTCAGTCCGACAAGTTACAAACCTATAATTGTAGCATCTCCTTCCCTCCAGCTCTGAGTCTAACATCTTCATCTTCTAGGCAACCTCTGGCCTGGTCACCTGCTCTTTCTACGTTACTCTGCTGTTCTGTTTTCACATGCCCACAGTCTCGATTCTACCCACAGTGGCCACTGCAGTCCTCCTGGTTTTACACCAATGGTGCAGACTAAGTTCCGTTTAGGATGCAATTTTTAATGATAAAATCTCTATTAAGTAACTTACTGACATGTTAGTAAACGAAGCCATTAGTAAAACCAACATAGAAGACATTGACTATACCCCAAATAAAACCGAGCCTTTTTATTTTCAACACAAGTACACACACGCACACACACGTGCACACACACATGCACACACACACACACACAGCTCCAAAAGCCTTGGAGAACAATTTAGATCTTTTCTGAATGATTTCTTAAGACAATGTGAAGGAAAATAAAGCACAACACAGGAACGCTTCCCCAGATTTCTCTTCACCTATTTGTGAATCTCCTCACCCCACTTTCCCCCACCTCAAGGCAGTCTTTCCAATACCAACATCCCTCTCTCCTTAGAAAGCCCAGCCCTGATCCCCCCTCCTCAAACCTCCCAGAAATTTTCTTACCTATATACTTTCTTATGTAACACCACCTACTTCCTTCTATCTGACACTCTGCTAATAAGACAAGAAAGGGGGTGAATCTCTCAGAGGCACAAGGAATATTCTTCACAAGGGAGGGAGGGAGAATGCAGTACTGTACTCTAGCAGGCCAGTTCCAGTGCTTCCTGGCCCATAAATACATCCAGAGATAATAATCATGATGTTGGGGGTGCAAAATGACAAAAGCCTATCAAGAAAGGGAGAAACAGAAGAGTGCAGGACTAGAGCTGTTTCCAAAACCGCATCAGACTCTGAATGGCCTCTGTTGGTCAGCTGGGTGATCAGCATCCCATTGCCCTGTGCCCACTGTGTGACAGGCACTGTGCTGGGTGTTGTGGGGAACACGAACATGGTACAACTTGGTTGCGGCACTTTAAAAAGATGGCAATATAGTGACAAGTATGAAAAATCCATATAAGGAAGTACAAAAACTAATGCCAAGTGCATGTTTTTCTACTCCTAAGGTTATCACCGTATTTCATTTCAGACTCTATAGCAACGCTCTCCTGTGGGCTGTGTAATCATCGTCATGGTACCTTTCCCAGAGGATGGGCTTCCACGGAAGCGACATCTGGGGCTGGGAAACATGGAGGGAGGAAGCAGAAAGACACTGGAATCACTCAATTCCCTATTATTCATCCCAAACCTCCGACCACTCCCACTAGGTTTCATCCAGACCAGCATGACCCAAATATTTCCACCAAGACAGTCTTGTTCAGCAGGCCCCAGCTACCACTTCCCCTCCTTGGTTTCCTCATAACCGTAATCAGGCTGTAACCGCGAGGTGTGGCTTCGTGAGCGGCTAAGTGGAGGTTCTCACATCCAGGTTAGTTCCCACTCCCCCTCCAGCGTGGACTGGTGGCCCCTGTGGACTTTGTGGTGATCAAACAATGATGATTCTTTTTAGCCCAGGCCCGTCTTTAGCAGTTAGAATGACAGCACTTTTGAGAAGCCACAGCCACTGGGAACAAGGTAATGTGAGACCATCAGTCAACCGAAAAACTCACTTAGAACGAGTACATTTGTGAGGGTGAATGTGACACTATAAGGATTTTAGTGGCATTGCGGGTCACATCTATTGCTGAGTAATATTCTCTGCTTCTGTGCTCTTTGAAATGATTCATATTCAACCTTCAGTCATGAGGTTTGTTTCCTCTGATTTAATGAGGGGTTTGTCCAGTGTCCTGTAGGAGCATCTAACCTTCTTAACCTGCGTTTGCCTACAATGCAGTGGCATGACACTGATGCATAAATGCCTCTGCAGTGGTGCTGCTTTTTCATGATGAGAGAGTTTGTTAAATTCAGGAAATTGAGGAGGAAGTTCCATGATAGCATTATCATGGTTCACCAGCCTAGTGGTTTCCTTCAAGGGGCATTTCGCTGTAGATGAAACTCAGAGCAGAGGTCCCCATCCGGTGGTCACGTTAGTGCTAATGTGTGGCCTCCTGGGATAATTCCACTGCCTCTATAATATTCAAATACGCAGAGCTGATATTCACTCTTTTGTATTTCTACTTCTTTTGTCGTGGCAGAACAGACAAGCCTCAGACCACGGAGGCGGGCATACCTGGATTCTGCCACTAGCTAAGTAGCATCGGGCAAGTCATTTAACGCTTGAGTTTTTATTTTCTCATGTGTAAAATTGGTGTATAAATACCTTAAGTAGAGTGTTGTAAGATTAGAGACAAAGAGTATAAAGTTCCTAGCTCAAAACCTGTCATACACAGGGTAGGGCAAAAGTGGATTTACAATGTGAGTATATGAAACCGAGTTTATTCTTGTATCATTATGTATTAATTATTGTATTATGCTCCATATGAGCAACTGTAAACCTACTTTTGCCCCACCCTATATATGGAAATTAATTCGAGCTTTCAACTCATTGTCTCACATCTATAGCCATTCTCTAGGTGATTTTATTCTGTTCTTGTGACTTAAAAGTTATCTGAACATTGATGACTCCCCAACGTGTATGTCTTTTCATACCTTTCCCCTGAAATTCAGGTTTTATTCGTACATGCCTCTTTGACATCTCCACGTGGATATCCTAAAGGCATCTAAAATTTAATGTCTAAATTATTCACTTCCAATTGTCAACTATAGCTCACGCCTACCACAATCTCCCTTTCATCTTTCAATGGAGTTCTTTCCTCCAGATGTTTAGGCCCACATGATTTCACCTGGACCACCCACTTCCCTACCGGCTGCCCCACCACACAGCGCGCGCACACACACACACGCACACACACACCACTCTATTTCAAGTTCATCTCATCAGCTCTACCTTTACAACATACTGAGACTGACAAATTCACACAACTTCCACTTTGTGTGCCTTAATCGAAGCCAGAATCATTTTTCATCTGGATTGGTGCACTGTATACCAGACTAATCCCCTTTCATCTATCCTTAAAAGAGTAAACAATTTAAAACTAAGTCAGATTATGTCAGTTCTGTATTCAATTTTCTCCAGTGGTTACCTATCTTACTCTAAGAAAAGGTCAAAGTTCTTTACAATGGCCAAAAAGGCCCTGTGGGGTCCCCGCTCTGTCCTTACATTCTCTCACTCTCTCTGCGTTCACGCCACCATAGCCAGACTTGCCCTTTCTCTCTTCCCTGAATATAACAAGCATGCTGCTGCCTTAGGGCTTTGCATTTACTGTTTCCTCCACATAAACTAGGTAGGGGTCAGCAAACTTTTTCTTTAATGGGCCAGATAATATTTTTATTTTTATGGTCCACCTATAGCCTCAAACACAGCTACCAAACACTGCCAATGTAGTACAAGAGCAACCATAGACCATATGTTATGGACTGAGCGTGGCTGTGTTGCAATGAAACTTTATTTAGAACAGGCAGTGGGCAGGATTTGGCCAACTCCTGGCCAATACCGCTCTTTCCCCACATTTTATCCCCACATATCTATTCCTACATTTCTTTCATGTCCCTGCCCAATTGTTACTAATATCACCTTATCAATGTGACTTTCCTTGACTTTCCCCCATAAAATAAGAGCAATTTTACCCTCTCTTCCCTTCCTTCCCCCCACCACACACATATTCACAATCAGTCACTTCCCATCCCCACCCCAGTGCCTACTCAGCCTTATTTTTCTCCGTAGCAGCGTTACCTGACACACGATACATTTGTGTGTAAGGGATTTTGTTTCTTCTCTGCTGTGTCCCTGGGGCATAGAACAGTGATCCAGATCAAATGAATCAATGGGCTCTGGGCCAGAAGGCAAGAGGTCCTTCTGGCTTCTAGTAAAAACCAGTATAACCCTTAATTTATTGTTGAAAGTATTACAGGTGTCCCATTCCCCCACCCCCCAGTTGACCTCCTCCACCTCACTCCCACCCCCTCCCCAGGCCTTTACCCCATCATTGTCTGTGTCCATGGGTTATGCACACATGCATATAACTTCTTTGGTTAATCTCTTCCCACCCTCCACCCCCTTCCCTCTTTCCTCTGAAATATGATCGTCTGTTGCATGTGTCAGTGTCTCTGGATCTATTTAGTTTGTCAGATTCTTTTGTTCATTAGCTTCTTCTTATAGAAAACGCTTCAACATTTCCTGTAGTGCTGGTCTGGTGGTGATGAACTGCTTTAGCTTTTTCTTATCTGAGAAGGTCTTTATCTGACCTTCAATTCTAAATGATAGCTTTGCTGGGTAGAGCAATCTTGGATGTAGATTCTTGATTTTCATCACTTTGAATATTTCTTGCCATTCCCTTCTGGCTTGCAAGGTTTCTGTTGAGAAATCAGCTGACGGTCGTATGGGTGCTCCCTTGTAGGTAACTAATTGCTTTTTTCTTGCTGCTTTTAAGAGTCTCTCTCTGTCTTTAACTTTTGGGATTTTAATGATGATGTGTCTTGCTGTGGGCCTCTTTGGGTTCCTCTTGTTTGGGACTCTGTGCTTCCTGGACTTGTAAGCCTATTTCTTTCCCCAGGTAGGGGAAGTTTTCTGTCATTATTTTTTCAAATAGGTTTTCAATTTCTTGGTCTCTTTCTTCCCCTTCTTGCACCCCACTAATATGAATTTGGGGCCTCTTGAAGTTGTCCCAGGGACTCCTTACACTATCTTCATATTTCTGGATTCTTTTTTCTTTTTGCTCTTCTGGTTGGGTGTTTTTTGTTTCCTCATATTCCAAATTGCTGATTTGATTCTCAGCATCATCTACTCTACTGTTGATTCCTTGTAAATTATTCTTCATTTCAGTTTGTGTAGGCTTCATTTCTTATTGGTACTTTATTATGTCATCAGTGGTCTCACTTGTTTTCTGAATAGTCTTACTAAGATCCTTGAGCATCCTTATAACCATAATTCTGAACTCTATCTGTTAGCTTGCTTGGATCTATTTCATTTAGTTCCTTGTCTAGAGATTTCTTCTGTTCTTTCCTTTGTGACATGTTTCTTTACCTCCACATTTTGGCTGCTTCCAGGTGTTTGTTTCTATGTATTAGGTAGAGCTGCTATGTCTCCTGGAATTTGTAGAGTGGCTTTGTGTAGTAGGTGTCCTGTAGGGTCCAGTGGCTCAGCCTCCCCAGTCACCTGAGCTGGGCCTTCTAGGTGCTCCCCTGTGTGGGCTGTGTGCCCTGTCCTGTTGTAGTTGAGCCTGCTGTTGGTGTCACTGGGAGGAATTGACCCCCAGGCCAGTCAGCTGTGAGGACCAGCTTCAACTATAGCCAAAGAGCTGCTGTGCTGGAGACACCCCTATGGAGCAGGATTTACTTCAGTGGAGCTTTGGTGTTCACTAAGTGAGCCCCTTGAGTGTGGTAGGGTTGTAATCCAGTGTGGTCAAGTCTGACCACCAGATGCACTCTCTCTGGGGCCTCTTAGGAGGTGCAAAGTCAGCCTCTGCCAGTGCCCTGCCCAGGGCCTCCCAGCATGAGCTACACAGCAAACCGTAGTTGGCTGCTACTTGTGCTGGGCTTGGAGGTGCCCAGGAGAGGCCAAGCTATGAGCCAATGCAGCTGCCGCTAATGCCAGGCCTGGGGCCACTTATCAAGCCGCATGGGGCAGCTGCTGCTTGTTTGAGAGATTTTAGGGAAGTCCCAAGCATGAGGCTCGAGAGGCCACTTGCACAGAAAAGCCCCTGGAAATGGCCTGGATGAGCTGCAGGTGGGGAGGGGCGGGGCCTCCGGGAATCACGGGGCGGGGCCAAAGGTGTGAGCCAGGTGCTGGCGACTCAAACATGGCGCCTGCCTGCTGGCTGTGTGCAGGGAGGCCGCGCCAAAGGAGTAATGGCCTCTGCCAGCCCTTCTGCCTGGGAGGAAGCCGCCCCTCCACCTCTCGCCCGGATCTCAGGCAGGTTAGTTCCCCCCCGAGTGTCCCGGGTCCTTTCAAGCTGCTGCCCGGGGCTGGGCTCAGAGGGAGCGTCCGAGTGAGTCTGTGCCGGGCCCTTTAGGAGGAGCTGCTGGGGCTCCCGCAGCCTCCGCGACCCTCAGCCACAGTCTCCGCTGGTTTCACAACCCACAGTTGTGGGGACATCTGTTGCCAGCCCTGGAGCCCTGGGCTGGGGACCTGCTGTGGGGCTGGGACCCCTCACTCCCCTGGGAAACCTCCACTGCCGAGATGTCCTCCTGGGTTTACCCCGCAGCACCAGGGGTGGGCCCGAGGCTGTGTCTCTGTGATTCAGCCCTGATCCCCCGGCGTCTCTGCCCCTCCTACAGGTGTCGGTGCTTTGTCAGTTCCTTGGTTGTGGGGCTCCTGTGCAGCCAGATCTCAAGAGGCTCTGAGTGATGGTGGTTCTGTGTTTTATTTGTAATTTTGATGTGGTTGCGGGAGGCGGCGGGCACAGCTGTCACCTCGCCGCCATCTTGTTCCAGTCTCCCCAGTGTAACCCTTTAGCAAGTCACTTAACCACCTATATTATGCATGTTTCTTTGTAAAATGGGGAAAGACAAGCCATACTGTAGATAGCAAATGGAACGGTAAATGCAACGTAACAACTGCAAAACCGATAAAAACAGAAATATAAGTTTTGATTTTTAGCTGTTGCACCCTAATCTCTTTTAGGAAAAACATAAGTATACTTCATAAATCAAAGAACTTTAACTTATTCAAAGTTCTAAATGACAAAATTTCTAAATTTCCTCTTAATGATACTTTTCTCCGTTTCAAATTTTGTGTATACAGGAAAAATACTGACGTATTTAGGAATCATTTAAAAATTCAGTCTAATTGATTTCCCCTTTTCCCTGTCATCCCTAAATCCAAGGATCCACTGCAGAGAGTACATGGGGGCCATCGTTTGGGCCTCCATTTCATAATTTAAAAACTAAAAGTTATTACATTTTAATTAATTAAACCCAGAGTTGTGTGATCGACCCACCTGTTTCTCTCAATAATTTGATTTGCAAGCTGTGATTTATATTTATAGGACATTTCAAATGGAATGATCATAGGCCAGAACATTATTATTTAATGATTTTGACTTCTAGTTCCTTGTGCATCAATTCCAATATTTGCTCTTATTAATTCTAAAGTGATCAAGTTTCAGAGAAGCACAAATCTCTAATTAATTGCAAACCCTTCTCCCACAGAAAGCCTTAGGCTCTTCAAACATAGTGGAATGAATGTTTCTTATACCTGGGTGGAGAACTGGGGTGCTGTTTGCCCAGAGAGTAGAGGTCAGAGAACTTGGAATGAGGGAGTGGGGCTAACAGAAAAAATGAACAGCAAAACAATTGTGGCTGAGTAAGGCCCATTTTGCCTGCTGCCCCTGAGCATGAATTGTTATGTCCAATTAGCAAACATAGAATCTGAGATCTTCTTGGCTGCTGTACAACTAAGATTGCTGCTTTAGTGGCAGCCAAATAATTACCCAGGAGCATATTTGGGAAAGGGACAGAGATCCCCCGAAGAGCTTATTTGAAACACTATTATAGCAGCAGGCACAAAGTTCACAGTAAGCAAGACATGAAACATTCTCCATCTTCAAATATGAAAATTATTTTCTGAATTGAAACCCACCCTCCATTTTTTTAACCTGATGTAGAAAACTGGTCTTGTCACCTCAGGTAGGCTCAGGGCTTTTCCAGCCATTTCAGGTTTTCACCTCAGTGCTTTCAAGATGTTTGTATTCTGTTCCTTTCTCACAATGTGGGGAAGGAAGAAATACCAGCTTCTTAGTCTTGGTTTGACTTGCCAGGCCCTCAGCACAGGTGGTAAATCACAGTCCTTCAAAGGACAAAGAGATGGTCTTGGGAAGACCACTTGACTTCCTGCAGGTGACAGTTGGCTGAGATGTGGCCACAGACTCAAAAGGTTTCTAGTGGGGAATGCCCATGCCCTATCCTTCCAATATGATATCCCTTTGTCCAGTTGTAGGACCCAAACCAAGAGCCTTTCTTCAGCCCTTTCCTGCCTACTGTCATGCCATGTTTGTACTTGACTAGCTGCACCCTCTGAAATGGGGACTCTGCTTTCTTTTCTGGGAAGCTTGCAGTTTCCTCGGACCTTCCCTGGAACAGAAGGCACAAGTTCTCCACTTTTGGGTTATCACACTTAAAGGGATCAATGGGAGAAAGAAGATACCTGAAGAGATAGATGTGTTTGTGGGGTGCCCTTCCTCAACTCTCCACTCCACCTGGGGAAGGAGGCAGAAGGCAGAGGGCTCCCCACACTTATACCTGACTCTTTTTTTCCTTTCTTCTTTTTCTTATCTTTATGGAGAGGACAGAGAACAGACAGAATTCTTTTCTTCTCCCTGACCACTTCTGTCTGCCTCTAAAATATTTCTATTTAAAATTTAAGCTTAAAAATGAAGATGTCTCATTTGATCGCCAGCAATGTTTTTATAATCTTCCAGTAGGCCAAACAAGGACACACCTCTCTGAGCCTAATGGCAGAAGGGTGGATGGAGGGATGGGTGATAAGTGGGATGAAAATTATGCTAATTAATATCTGTTTTCTTATCCCACCATTTTGGATTATATTCCATATCCTTGTAATATTATTATTATTATTATCTTGGCGTAAGTTTTTATACACTCTAGAAAGAAGGAAGGCATTGATTTTATTTTAATATATCATCACAAAAATCCTAAGAGTTAGTTACCCACTTTCAGCATGGTTCTTTTCTCCACATTTTGAAAAGTGTTACACTGGTTTTCTCCCTTTCGGGGGAAAAATCACTGACATCTAGATTATCTGATATCATGGGTTCACGCTAAAGCAAAGGCTTCTGTCAGCTGCATAACAGCCCACTCCTTTTTGATAACTGACCAAGACCTTCTGACATAAATAATCAAAGATACCACCTTCACTGATGGTGCAATCACCTTCCTATGGCAGCCCAGCTCCTCTATGTAGCAACTCTGAATCTGTGGTCCGCTGAAGAATTTCAGTTACCCACCTCCCCGGGCTTTTCATGTTCCGCTTTCCGTTTACCTGGGAAAGGGATAGTTATGAATAAATCTCAGAATTTATGAAAATGAACATTATTTATTTTCAACATTCCAATTTCTGTCTCCCATTGCATTTTTTAAAAAGTTATCACTTGTAGTATTGTTTAAAACATTTTGTCAGATTTTTATATTAGTTTATAACTTTGCAGAGATGATCAGAATTTAAGAATCAAAATTATCAGTGAAGATGCTGAAAGTTATAAGCAGCATCAATAGCAAATATTCTTCTGATTCACCTTGACTTTGTCTTTCCTCCTAGGTTTCATTAACCATTCTCCAGGGATCAGTTATCTTTTTCTCGGGTTCTCACCATATTTCACTTCACTTCACTTGTCAAAGTTTTTAGTTGATTTTTCTATCCAATTATTAGGATAAATATCATTCTTCCTAATACCTTATTATCTCTAACTTTTTTATTTTCCTTTGTTGGCATTAATGTCTTACTTATTTTTTTATTTATGACTTTTCTAAATCAGTAATTTTGAAAATTTTGCATGGATTTTTTACTCTTCACAATGCAAACAATGAGAAAACGCAACTGACCGTAACAGTCTGCAGGTTCAGCATCATATCCCGTGGTCACAGTGATGTTTCTGTGATGGTGCCTAATGCTGATGTCCCCACTGTCAATAATTTATTTATTAATTATTTCTTGAAACATTTATGTGTAGTGGTATTTATTAAAATTGTTAGAAAAAGGAACATATATTTATATCTGCTCTACTTATATCATCTTTTATTGTATTGTCTTTTAATGAATCTACTCTGAGTGTCAGCACAGCAAACTAAAAATTCTCTTAGGCTGGTTCCTACCAGCTGTCATATCACACCCTCATTGGTCAGTCACTCTAACCTGTTTCACTCTGGACCTTGGCTCAGACTTCTGTTCTGGCCCCAATGGGGACACTGTGTGATTCTCTACTGTTACCCCTGGTTCTGGCCATGCCTTACCTTGGCTACAACTTATAATATTTTCTACTGACTCCAGCCGTCATCACTATAACTAAGAGATACCGATTGACCACCTCTGTTTCCCCTCCTTGGCATTATGCCATACCAACCCTCCGGGATACAGCTGAGTCCACCAGGATGCGTGGTGAGGAGGGGGAGTAGACTATGATATACTGAGTAACAGTCAGTTAACCTGAACAGCCCGCACACCTAAGCTTCTCCAAGATTTAGATACTGGGATCAGAAAACACACAATCTCTTTCCACAACTTTGATTTATTAAGCTGGTCATTTGCATAATCTGTTGTTAGGTTGTATCTGATTCTAAGTTTAGGCTTATTCCTTGCCTGGGGCCATGTAAGGACAGACTCCATGACTGGCAGAGATGGCTGCGTTGACTGAAAGAGTCTATTGAACAGAAATGATTCAATGACATGGAAGCACAGATCAGACTGACAAATCTCAGAGGGATGGAGGAGGGTGGGTGGGTGGAGGGGGAGAGATTAAACAGAGAATTTATATGCATATATGCACAACCCAAGGACACCAACAATGGGGAGGGGGGTGGGGCGGCATGGAATGGGTCATTGGGGAGAAAAAGGGACATCTGTAATATTTTGAACAACAACAAAAAAGTCTATTGACTTAGGACTTGGTAACCTGAGCATATGGGTTGATGAAATATGGGTTCAGAAATTGAGTCCTGCCTCAGGCTCAGAAGCACTTTCTCTCTCGGGCACCTAACTGCCTTTCCGCTTAAGAATTTCAAAAGCTCAGCATAACTGGATCCCAAGCTGGTGCCAAGATACTTTGTTATGCCAACAAGAGGAAGGATCAAGAAAGGAAAGAATAATGTTCAGTAACAGCCTGAAGATCTTTCATTTGTAAAGCATTCTATAGTTTTAAAAGCATATTATCTATTCTCGGCAACACCTGCATATCATTGGTCCTATTTTAGGACTGAGGAAATAAAGCTCAGAGAAGAACATGACTTGTAAAGTCACACAGCCAATAAATGGCATAGCGAAGGTGAAAACTCAGCTTCTTGGACTCTCTTTCCAGAATCCTCTTTTCTACCCCACACTGCCCTTGTGAAAACCCAAGTTATAAAGTCATAAAACACAGGATTGTGGGGAGCATGTGTTGTTACAGGTTTATGTTAAAGATAAGTCCCTATCTCCTACCAGATGTTCCCCATGCCCTTCAATATCCTGTTTCCTGTGAATTCTTCTAGGCCGAATCTAACTCAACTCTAAAATTTCCTTACTCTCCATCCGCCAAATTTTCTTCTCCTCATTAAAAATCTTTAAAGTTCAATTAGTGTGACTATTGTATAGTGCTCCCTTAAATTTAATTTTGAGTATCTTAATTTAAGAATTGAAGTTTTTATACAGCGCCCTGTTCTCTGTTAATACTCAACACAAGTTAAATAATCTTTACCAGAAAAGTTTCATGGCCTAAAACTGTAGATAGTGCTGACTTCTTCAATCACCTAAGGAACCTCCTTACAGAGAATTGTGGGGTTTAGATGACTCAGCACATGAAAACACTTAGAACAATGCCTTGCACATAGTATGTACTCAGTAAATAGTTTTACTATTGCTATTATTACTATTTCTCATATAAGATATATGAGAAATGAAACCCTCTCAGGTCAGATTGAGGAAGATTTAAAAATGTACTCAATTCTAAAAGACAACTGTATGTTGTCCTTCTAACTTGTATAATAAAATAATTTAAATCACTGACTTTATTTGGTTGTTCTTTCAAAATAAACATTATTATTAACTTTTACAAGTAATAAAAGAATTCCTGCCTGGTAAATTTCTGTTTACAAACTAGTTTGCAAAACCTGTTCTGCCCCTATAGTTACTAGTGGTGAAGGCTGTTTGGTTGCAATTATAAAGGTGTTTATTGTACCAACATTTTGTGGCAGAAATAACTGTAGTGCTGAAAATGTTCTGGATTCTTTTCAGCCTCTTTTGTTTTTTCACCACTAAGGACATTTGAATGAAAATAATTTCCTTGTTGTTCAGGAATTCCTCATTTTTGACATGTCCCTATTTTAGTACTTTCTTCCTTTCTGGCACAACAAAATGCTCATTTTTAGTTTCCCTGTTGTGATCCTGAACTTGACCATTTCTCTAAGGATCCTGGTTCCTTTGAGTGAAAAGTGGCATTTAGAAACAAAGATCTGGGTATTAGATGTGCTCATTGCTTTTACAGACCTAGGAATTCTGTATACACACATACACGTTTTATACCTCTTTCTGTAAAATTACACATGTATTGTGTATTATATAATACATAGATATATGTATGTGTAAATACAATTACTTCATGCTGATATCTCCAATTCCAATTCAATACCACAGTAGTCACAAAATATTTAAAAGATCGAATAGATGGGACTTGATATTAACGGGATGTGTGGGAAGGGATGGGGAGAATTCAAGAGTGTCTATAAGGTGTAAATGCTAGAATTGTACTCTCCAGAGTTCCGTGTAAAGTTGTTTTGTGCACCAACATTTTTGTTGTGTGTGCCAAATCTAATAATGCCTAAAATTGCATTACTTTGTAGTCAAATAAAACTTAAGCCTTTGTATATTTACTGTTGTTCAGCTAGGCGTCCTGTCTCTTTCCTTAGTGGTGAGGTTGATAACCCCAGAACTGGAACTGGAAATGGGGTCATTTCTTACCATAGGACTTTATGTTGTGAAGTTGACAATCAAGAGACAGGTTACCAAATCTAAAAAAGTGAGGCAGTGGTCAAGATGAGAAATGTGACAAGACAAGGAAATCTCCCTGATGGATCTCATGTAGCCTGAAAAGAACCACGAATATCTCAGTTCCATGCTTGGCTTTCTTTTCTTCTCACGTTAAACATTCTTCCTAGGTAATCGAATCTGCTTGCATGGCTCCAATCTCTCCAACTCCTATCCTGATAGAGTTTTAGCAGTTTTGTATCCACTAAGCCAGGGGTTGCATTGCCTAGCCCTTTGCAGTAGGTTTGAGCAAGTGTTGGTTCTAGCATGAGGAATATGATTAGGAGTGATAGAAGCAACTTTCTTCTCACTTAAGAGAAAATTACTAACAATTTTCTTCAAGCAAAAAATCTAGAGAAACCACATGTTGAACATGGAAAATCAATCAACCTAGTTCCCTGAAAAACTGCATGAGGGAGAGCCACTCACCAACCTGAAATACCTGTCTTGAAATTTCATGTGATTGAGAAATACCTCGCAAGGGTCTGAGCAATGACATTTTTTGTGTGTATCTCCTGACTATCCTACTCATACATTCAGTTGCTCACTAGATAGTTTTACTTTTCTATCTCACAGATGCCTCAAACCCAACATATTTGTCTTCAACTTTGCTTCTTCTCTCAGACATTACTATCATCCCAGATGACCAATATTGACAATTGAGAGTCATTATTGACTGCTTCCTTTCCCCTTTGCTCATATCTAATCTGAACAACAACTTCCTGGTTCTGATTGCTTTGTTGCTCACCTGTCCAGCTCTTCCTCTCCATTCATTGTCTCCTTGCCTCGTCTCAGGCAAGGATCAATGCAACAATTCAGTAACTGGTTTTTCCGCTTCTAATCTTACTCCCGTCAAATGTATTCATAGCCACTGTTCTATTACTTACTAGTTCAACAATCTCACCTAAAAAATAATAATACTAAAAGTATTTAACTTATGAACTTTTGTGAGAATTAGTTAAGATAATGCATGCAAACCATTTGGCATGGTTCCTGAGATATAGCAACACCAAAAAAAGGTTAGCTATTGTTAGTACTATTATTAGAATTTTCATATCATAACTCTTCTTAAAATTTCTTAAAGGTTTATTGTTGCCTCTAGAATAAAATCACATTCCACAGTGAGCCTGGCTAGTACTCTGTAATTTAGTCTCTTCCAAACTCTCCAGATTTATCTCTTATTGTTTGTTTTCACCTTCAAACCTGGTGCTTTATTCGTATTGAAATACCCACAGTCCCCTCAAAATGCCAAACTCTTTTTACCTCTTATCTTTGTACATGTTGATTCCATTGCTTTAGACACTCTACTTCATTGTCCTCCTCCAACTCTTATTATCCACTCACTATTATCCATTCATCCTTCAAATCTCATGTATATATATATATGTCCTTCCATGGTGCTTTCTGGTCTAGTTTAAGTACACATTCTACATGCGTCCATAATACCCTGTGTTTTCCTTTATTATGGCAACTAGGATAATGTCTATAAACATTTATTAATGGTAGACATGTTTTGGGTGTCAGCCTGCCCCATCCCTATTTCTTTGTGGGTTTTCCATCTTGATTTGATGGGCTTTACTGGAATTATTTATAGGTGACTTTTCACCCTGTTTATCATATATGATTGAAACATGCCCAAAGTCTAGGCTGAGTTAATTTGTTATATCTACTGAAAATTTGAATAAAGAGAAAACTATGAAACATAATTTGAATTAAGAGACATAGTTTGACTTAAGAGAAAACTAGAAAACTATGACTGGTTAATATTCATGCTAGACTTGTTAAGCATAAAAATTTAGGACCAGAGTCCATGCTTGAAAAGGAAAAAAGGGGGAAAAGCCTACAGATTCAAAGCCAGATAAAATATGAAAAAACAGGGATAATGAAAGTGGGTCAAGAAAGTGGGTCTTCAGAGAGGAGAATAGAATTGATGTTTGGAGAGAAATGGAAGAGAGACCATTCAACTTGGCCAAGAAAGAGCAGCTGTTTCATGAATTTGAGCTTGGATTCATTCATTTGAAAGTCTCTTTACAAGGAGAGAATCTTAAAAGCAGCAAGAGAAAAGCAATTAGTTACCTACAAGGGAGCACCCATACGACTGTCAGCTGATTTCTCAACAGAAACCTTGCAGGCCAAATGGGAGTGGCAAGAAATATTCAAAGTGATGAAAAACAAGGAACTATAACCAAGATTGCTCTACCCAGCAAAGCTATCATTTAGAACTGAAGGTCAGATAAAGAGCTTCACAGATAAGAAAAAGCTAAAGGAGTTCATCAGCCCCAGACCAGCACTACATGTAATGTTGAAGGATCTTCTTTAAGAAGCTAATGAACAAAATAATCTGACAAACAAAATAGACCCAGAGGCATTGAAGCATGCAACAGATGGTCATATCTCAGAGGGAAGAGGGAAGGGGGTGGAGGGTAGGAAGCGATTAACCAAAGAAGTTATATACATATAGGCATAACCCATGGCCACAGACTATAATGGGGTAAGACCTGGGGAGGAGCTGGGAGTGAGGTGGAGGGGATCAATGGGGGGGCGGGGGGGGAACGGGAATTACCTGTAATACTTTCAACAATAAAGATAAATTTTAAAAAAAATCTTTTTAAATTACATTTACAGAAAATCTTTGTAAATGACAGAGAAAAAACTCATGTTCCCACAGTATTTTGACTTGCTTTTTAACTATATGAGTTTATAATAAATAATAAAAACCCAAATTACATTGATTAATAAAGTAACTCCATAAGAATTGTGATGCTGGTCTTACATGTATTCATCGTGAAAAATTAAAAGTAGCTCTAAATGATATAATTTTTGACTGAGACTAAGGTTTTCTTATAGTAATCCCTCCAGAATGGCAATGACCAAAATCTAGTGGTCGTAGCCAAATCAATTCTTTCTACAGCCAGCATAGACTAGCAAAAGTAAAGGTTTTCTGTGTTTCAAATGCAGTTATTAGAAAATTATAAGTTAAAGAATTAGCCTTGTGAAGGTCAGTCTTACAAAATTTTTGAGGACTCAAGCCAAATATTCCAGAGAGTATTGTTTTTGTGATTGTTTATGACATGGTTTTGAACTTAATACATCTTTGCTCCATATCTTTTTTCTTTCAGTTTTGCATTCCATAGAATTGTTTATTTTTGGAAAAATTAACAAATTCATAAAAGTTGTGAGATACAAAGACTGAACTGCCAGAAGGTTGTTACTTGAGGGATATTCTACTAGAAAAACATTGAATGAGTCATCAGAAGGCCAAGGTTCTAGGCAAAGCTCTGCCATTATTTAACTATATAATATTAAGTCAGTAACTGGCGTTCCCCTCCCTTCAGTTTTCTTCTCTAAAGTAAGGATCATAATCTCTTTTCTGCTTACTTTGGAGTTAGAATAATCAAATGCTCAATTTGAAAATGATAAGGGCTTATAAACAATAATGGGTTATTAATATTCTGAAGTAGAATATTGACTAAGATTGACTACAGTGATTTCTAAGTCCAAGATATTACACTACTAGTCACTGGGTTTTTCTATACAAGAAAGGATGCTTCTTATTCCCAGAAAGATCCAAATATCTGCATTTGGAACCTAAGAGAAATATGTTAAATTATTTACCTTCAGTATGCTGGGGTATATCTATGTATATGCAAATATTTTACCAAAAAGAATTGCAACTAAAATGTAAAAGATTAATAAATCAAAATATTTACCAAAGAAAGATAGATGCTTCCAATTATATTCTACAGTTATGAGTACAGGCACTTAGTTTTCTCACCTGTAAAAAAACGGGTCCAAAGAATGTTAAGTATAGAAGTAAATGTTAGTTCTGATCTTTGACCCAGAATAGACTTTGGAGGAAGAGATTACTGATAAGAAGTGTGAAGCTGACCAGGTGTAGAAACATGGTCCCAGGTGTAGAGTTTCACAGCAAGTCCTCTCTTTGCATTCAGCTAACACTCCAGATATGGAAGGATAGGGTTCCTTGCATTTGTCTCCTGGGAGGTGGGTTATTATTGGTCATTAATTCCTGCTAAATGTCAGCCAATCAGATGGCATTTCTCTGCATGTCATTTCCCAACAGAATTTTAGATATTGTTTTCAAGCTATGTCTTGATGAAGCATGATAGAACCAATCTAGTGCAAATTTAGGAAACATTTCACCAGGCCTACCTTGTTTATTTAAGGTCTTTTCACAAATATTTGCAGAAAGCTATCGTTGAAATCCAGCCTATATTCTAATATAATGGTTAACAAAATACATGACAATATTAGATATAGATATATCTTTATATGTCAATATATAAGAAATGTATGGAAAAAGTAATGAAAACTCTATGCATAATAAACAACTTTATAGATATTCAGTATCTTAATTAGACTGGTGACAACAGTTCAGAAGAATAATTTTAACTTTCTTCATCTTTCTAGATTATTGTTAAATTAATCTTGACTATTGTTCTGAATGCATTCATAATTTCCTGTAAGATATAAATATCATGAGTAGCAGAGTACAGGGTATCTAGGTGACTAAAAGGAGTAGCTGTCATTGAGAAAACAACTTCAGTTTAATGTGGTAATAATACTAATGAACTATGCATAATAGAAGTGTAATAAGCAGATATTACCATAACAACATAACAACAATGTAATATTATATTCATTTTCAGAAAACAAGGATAAAGCTCCTTTGTAATGAAATATTGGACAAGCATCCTTGGGAATTTACCAGTCATTTTATATATATATATTTGTTTTTTTTATTGTTAACATTATTACAGATGTCCCCCATTTCCCCCCCCTGCCCACCTCCACCCAGACCCTGCCCTCCCCTCCCTCTAGCTCTCACCACACTGTTGTCTGTGTCCGTGGGCCATGCATATATGTTCTTTGGCTTATCTCTTCACCTTCTTTCATTCAGGCCTCCCCTCACCCCTCCCCTCTGAGATCTGTCAGTCTGTAACATGCATCCATGTCTCTGGTTCTGTTTTGTTCATCAGTTTATTTTGTTCATTAGATTCCACATACAAGTGAGATCATATGGTATTTGTCTTTCTCTGACTGGCGTATTTAGCTTAGCATAATACCAATCATTATTGTTTTAAATTCAAACAGATTCTTTTTATCTTAAAATAGAATCTTCCCTCCCCCCAAAAAGCCCACTTTCACGCATATGGTACATAGTGTTAAGCTTGTACTGAATGATGCAGATTGGAAATAGTGGCTGCAGGATGAGGCAAGGAGCCAAACTTAAGTTAGAATTCTAGAATTTTACCTGTGGATCTTCCTTATTTGAAATGCCATTTCCTGATTTAATGCATTTCAAAAGTTGTCATGTTTCTAAATTTAATATACAATTTAAACTCTAACCTATATTAATGTTTAATTTTAATTATGATTTTTCTTTTTAGGCTAAATTATAATCTAAAAGGAAAATGGTATGAAACAAATACTTTATCTACAGATGGTAAGTTCCTATTCCATTCATTGGGTTTGAAATGCTTTAGCGCTGTAGGTGTAGTCTCCTTTCAGAAACACAACAGGATTAAATGCTAGCTGTACTTCTGTTTTAAGTGCAGCAAAATACATCTCACACCTAATATAAGCTAAGTGCTTTCACTGGCTTTTGAATAAGACTCATTCTTGGCTCATTCCCCAGGATTCAAAGCAAGATGAAAAAATGACTCTATGAAAAACCATAATATAATATACAATGATGTATTATGGAATTATACACCTGAAACCTATATAATTTTTATTAACCAATGCCACCCAAATAAACTCAATAGAAAAATAAAAATAAAGTAAAAATTAACGTTAATTTATTATTTAAACAGTTTATTTTATTATTTTTGGATTGCCAATATACTTTTAAAACAGCTCTATTGACATACAATTTAACATAATAAACTGTAAATATTTAAATTTAAAAAAAGGGAAATGACTGAGTGCACATATGTGAAAGCTCATTTAGAATTTATAAGGCAACTATTTCTTAAAGCAGACTAACCATGCCAGTTTGAGATTTTGAAATATATCAATTTCTGAATAAAGCAGTAATATTTTTTTCCTATTTCAGTAATTCCACTTGTTTTAACGTACATAACAGACCCTGGATGTCAGTGGTTCTCAAACTTATTGTTTATGACAATCCTGAGTTGTACATTAAAACTGCATGTACCCAAATTCTAAATCCCCTCCCCATCCAGTAGGTCTGGGGTGAGCTTGGGAATCTAATTTTCATGGACTTCACATGATTTTGATGCATGTGATCTACCAGTCATATTTGAGAAAAACTGAGTGTTTTGAAACAGTTGTGAGAGAAAAAGCAATTAATTTTGTAAGTTATAAATCTCTAATGTTAATATATTTCTAGAAGCTTAAGAGACAACCAGTCCAGGAGAGAAAAATAGTTTAATGAATTGACAATAGTAGGCATGGCTTTTGGCCCCTCTTGTACCCAGGCGTGCATTTTGTGCATCACTCCTCTCTCTGAGGCTCTGTCCTTCGTTGTTAAGTGGAGTGGGGTGGTGGTGGTGTGTAGACTCCATTATTTCTAATGTGCCTTCCTTCCATCTTAAGAGATTCTCTGCCTCTGCACTTCTGCTTTTCTTGCCTCCTGGGTTGAGTTTCACATGAGCGTGACCTCCCTGCCTAGCAGCTCTTGATGAGATTGGAGTGGAAGTAGATGTTCCCCTCAATCTTCATATATTCAACCAGCATTATTTTTGAGAGTTCATGATTGTCTTCTCCTGTCTTGGGAAGGGAGAGTTTGGTAGAATGAAAGTGTGGTGGATCTGAGAATCTTACTTATTAAGTAAGAATACAGGAAATAAAAGAAGAAAGTTATGGAATCCTTAAAGGGCAGAGTGTGTCTTGAATTTCATTGGAGAGCAAATATGCTTGTGTCACAGAAGATAAATTTCATGTTGTCATTTATTATTCACAAAACATAGGATTATTTCAGTAAAATAGATGTTATGGGATCATCTGTTTATTTCTACACATTCTAAAGAATTTTGGGTACCTTTCAAAAATAAAAAATAAAAACCTCCAGAATCATTTAATGTGAAAACGAACTTGAATGAAATAGCAGGGCAACTTATATCTTGCTTGAGCATCTGTCAATAAGTTTCATGTTTCACTAACCCAGAAAGGAGGAAAATAAAAGTCCTTTGATTTCTCTGCCTTTCAACTCTGGAACAGAATGTCCCTGACTTTAAAATGGTTGATCTCTAAAGAAGGGAAAATAAAAAGATAGCTTGCCATACTATTAATCGCTAGTATTTTTAGTATTTGCTGTATACACTCCACTTATTAAAATATGCAATTGTGACATTTCCAAGAAGTGATGGCATCTGGTGCTAAGGATGAAATAGTGGAAATTTACCACAGAAAACCTGATTCTCCCACCTTTTCTGTCTGAAGAAGAAAGTTTTCTGAGGCCTCTCATGGTATCTGTAGCTATCTAATGTGAGATAGACGTGTAACTTTGCTGCTTTTCACCAACACTATGACTTGTGAATAATAGTACTAACTTGGAGATATTATTTTAAGTACTAAATATATACTTAACACATGAACAATATATTCATGTAACTGTCACGGTAACGGTCATTATCTCTTTTACAGATGTGAAACTGAGCAATGAAGAAATTACATTTCTTGCACAAGGATACATAGCTGGTAAGTGAAAAAGCCTGAATTCAAACCCAGGCAACTTGGCTCCACAGCCTGTGTTTAGTACACAACATATCTCTCAACCTCAAATTAGTTGTCCTGCTGAGTAGCCTTCTGGAGAGACTGTGCAGTTTCATACATGTTGGCATTACCGAAACATTCTTAGACTTTCCTTAATGCGATTATTGCTGATACGCTAGAAACCAATCCAAACAGCAGCTCAACCTGGCAATGTGAAAGGGAAGTGAGCTGCCCTCTGGCTAGACGCAGCCTACAGACATGCTGGGCTTGGTCTGTGGCTTTGGCCTGGACAATGTTTTACATTATAATTAGTTATCAAAATAAACACAATGAAATTTAGAAGGCTTATATGCAAAACCTGAATTCCTGCTCTCTCTCAGAAAACTGGGGCCTCTGCATTGGGTTTGTGTCTCCAGTTTTCCTCTGTCCCCCAGAAACGGGCTGAGGGACACTTCCCTGTCATCACGTCTCGCTCATTCTACTTCATTTGTGTATTGTACCTGCCTGGCTCCTGTAGACATTTGACTTTGTGGTACTTGGAAAAAAAATACTGTTTTCAAAGAGTGGTAGAATCAAAACCATTGTTAAAACTTGTAAGAGGGAGTTTCAGAGGGTGGCTTTTAGATGAGAAGGACATTTATTACTGGTGCGTATCTATGAGGAGGTAAAGAATGAATGCCAAGCATTATTCTGAGCAGAAGAACAAAGGGGCAGATTAAGACCTTGGTGCATGTAATTCTGGCTCTTCCCTAATTGTCTATGTGTGCTCAATCAGGTTCTTTAACTTTCATGTAAAATAGCATATTTTCCAAATTCTGGGTACTGTTCACACTATAAAATGACAAGAAGAAATGTTTTCATACCATGGTCAATGTGTACTATTCCAGAGAAGATCAAAATGTTAGCAAAATAAATAGAAGAAATATTCCAAGGCAATCTTGCAAATCCCTCTCTCTAAGGATGAAATCATTGATTCTTTAATAAACAGGATCCATCAGCCAGACTAACCACAAGAACAGACACTAATTTGGTCATGTCTGCTGAATAAGTAATGAACAAATATGTTTCTCTAACTGCTGATATTTTTATCATGAGTAGAAATGTGTTCATCAAGAATTGTCTCATACAGAATTCTGTAACCAACTCTGCTTTGGACTGAGTCTTTAAAATGCTTGCCTTTTTTCATGATACATACAAAGTCCTATATGCTGTTTTCTTCCTGCACTGTCAGGATTTGTGCAGCCACATACCCAAACCCCCTAGTTATTAAGCTATTGGTTCATTCATATGTTCATTGGAAGATATTTACCAAATGTCTACTACAGGCCAGGTTCTCAGGTTCATTATTGTAATTCACAATCTTAGACCTGGTTGGAACAATGAGGGCTATTCAAAGTTATTATGTAGAATGCTCAATGTGCTCATTGTTACGCTTTATGGTTTGAAGGGGTTACTGATACTACTGAAGGAATATTTCCTCACATTGGAGTTCCAAATTAGTAGCAAAGTAGCAAACATCCTAGCTGTACATTGCTTTTGAGGCTGTTTGTTAAGCAAGCTAGGAGGTGTCTGTCTCCACAGTAGTTTTGTGGCTCTGTGTCATCAGTCATCTGGCGCTGAAGGGGAAGGGATCCTGCGAATTCAAAGTAGTCATTGTTGTTCTTTGTGATAAATTGTGTTTGTTTCCCCTCTTATCATTCCTCAGTCTCCCTCCAGCCGTCGGCTTCTGCTGATTCTGGTTGCACAATCCTTTGCCGGGGTTGCACAGTTCTTTTCCCCTTCTTCCAACTTTACCCTTACTTGGTCCATACAGAGAAATATTTTAAAGTCTAATATTCCAAGGTTTCCTTCATACAATATATGGAATATCTTCGATTATTTCATCTCAGATTAAAAAGGTGGATAACCTACAGTTCTGTTTGGATCTCTTAAGGTTCCATCATACAGAGCTGTTAAGCAATCATTTACAAGCCTGCTTCCTTTCCCTGACAGCCTCTTGACCACTTGTGCACTGAACTATTGCAACAGGTTCCAACTGGGACTACCCGCCAGAAGCCCGTTAGTGCCCTAATGAAAGCAATTTGTATCAACTAAGTCACAATGAGGAAACAAGAGGGAAAAGGTTAACCCTGCCAAGTGGGTGTCTTATTGAATTAAATGAAATGAAAACTGCAGCTCATTCTTTCCCCAGAATCCTGTGTGAAACGCACAGATACAAGCTGCATGGGCTGGAAGTATTTTTGGATTTTGTTTTCTTTTCGCTCTTTGCTTTAGCACATGCTCATTTGAAATCTCTTCTCTACTTTGAGTTCGCTCTCAGGAAGTTTCTCTTCTGATTTTGAATATGTCAGAGAGTAATGATTGAGGGGTGTGTGTGTGTGTGTGTGTGTGCCCGCACTCCCGTGCTCTCATTGGGTGGGGGAGGGTGGAGTCCAAAAGAGAAGGAAACCAACAGCTCTGGAGATCTCTATGTCAACTCTTCAACCAAAGAATGCATGCTTTATTGGGGACTCTCCAAATTTTCAGACTGTGCTATTCATCTAATAATTTTAGCAGAATCTAAGCCTATCTTGTTAGAATTCTTAAAATGTGGAAATATATTTTTGTAGGAATTTATTTTCTTTTCCCTGCAGATGATGCCCAGCAGATTAGCATCGTCTTCAACATATATGGGTACCTAAGATGAAGATATTGTTCTAGGTCTTGGAAATATAAGACTATGGGGGAGTGTGAGGCATTCTTTTCTCTCTCTCATACCCACCAGGAGCTTACAATTTATTTGAGGAACATATTATGTGCTTGTATGTATGCAGATAATTAAATATATATTGATTGGCAAGTTGTATAAACAATAATGCTATGAGAGAGTGAAATAGGAAGCTGAAATGGAAAGTCCCATGGAGAAGTATTAACACTTTCTGGCTTAATATTAACCAGAAGAATGACAACTACTAGAAATAATAGAAGAAAGTCCTAGGTGCAGAAAACACATTTAGTTTCTTTCCTCCTAATTTCTCTACTAGGGATCTGGCTATTTCCTTTAGCCAGACTACCTGGGCTTAATCCTCTGCCCAGTGCTCTTTGTATTACCCCAAATAATTGCTATAGAACAAGGCTTGGTAAACTTTTTCTGTAAAGAGAGTCATATAGTAAATATTTAAGGCTTTGTAATCCATGTGGTTTTTGTCATAACTACTCAATTACACAGTTATAACCTGAAAGCAGCCATAGACAATATGTAAAAGCTGAGTCTAGTAAGATTCCATTAAAACTTTATTTATAGGCAGTAAAATTAGAATTTCATATAATTTTTATGCATCATGAAATAGTACTCATCTTTGGATTTTTAAAACCACTTAAAAAATATAAGCCATTCTTAGCTTGTTGCTGTACAAAAATGGGACGTATACTGGATTTGTCCCACGGACAGTAGATTACTGACCTCTCATTAGAAGACTTCAGCATTACCAGACTTTGCCCTCACTCCAGCTCTATTCAGTTTCCTCATCTGTCTAATAGAAAGTTAGTCCAGTTGCTATATAAAATTCAGGTAACTTGGGATCTTCAAATAATAAAGCTAAAATTAATGTAATGATTTATTTGACAGTAAATGACTGACATAACTGCAGATAAGTAGAAGTCTCGTTGACACGTTAAGCAGCAGGGACTACTGACCAGGGAAAAGTCAAGTAACTAGAATGTAGGGTGACTGAGTCAGAGTCTACATAACTGATAGCGAAGCCTGGGTCCACTTCCTCTACTTTATCACCAGGCTTGTGCCCTGGGTCAGGAGGACACAGAATTCCTCTTTGCAGAAGGCATCATCTGAAAGAAAAAAAATCAATAATACTGATATTTGTTGATTTCACAATGAAATTTCTTCAATGCTCCATATTATTTTGACCTATAGAGGTAAATACTAAAAGTAACAGCTTTAAGTATGGAAAGTGGATGCCAGAGGGGAGCAAGACTTGGGGATGGAGAGAGATGGAACAGAGAAACTACTGATTATATTTTAAGCTTTGTAATAATACAACTCCATAATACATCATCTGTTTATTGCATCGTGTGCTCACCACCCCAAGTCAAGTCTCCTTCCATCACCATTTACCCTCTCCTACCCTCTCCTTTACCTTCTCCTACCTCCCCCACCCCCCTTTCCCTGTGGTAATCACCATACTCTTGTCTGTGTCTGTTTTTTTTAATCCCTTCACCTTTTTCATCCAGGCGCTGCCACAACCCTCCCCTCTAACAGCTGTTCTCTGTCAGTCTGTTCTCTGTATCTATGATTCTGTTTCTATTTTGTGTTTTTAAAATACTACATATGTATTTTTAAATAAATATATTAATTTAGCTAAAAAAAAGAAAAAAACTACCCCCCCCCCACCATTGACTCTCAAGGTTTACAGAACAATAGCACACTTTTTATTTGGCAGGTGACACAAGACAGTCTATAACGGGCGTGGCCCACCTTTTTGGCCTCACCGAAGTCACTCCCCAGCACACACCAGGTAAAGAACTACTCTATCCAGTCCACTTTTTCACCCGTGTGTTCCTGTTCCTGTTGTTTTTTTCTTTTGCATGTTCTTTCCTTGCTCTCTGCCTGGTGAACTACTTATCCTTCAGAAAACACCAGCTTAAATACTGCCTCCTCTCTGTACCTCTGACAGCCCCAGGAGAATCATTAACTGGTTCATTATCTAGGTACTCTCAGCACTTTTGACACGTTTACACCATAGCACTTAGCACAGAGGATTATTTATTTATTGGCCTCTCTTGGTGTTAGACTGTAAGTATCTCAAAGCAAGAATCAGGTCTGATTAAACTTTATATCATCATTTCCTACCGTATAATAGGTACTCAGATAATAGCCATTGACTTAAAGATGTATTTGGCTACAGTCAGATGTTTAATGAAGGAAGAAGCCACATAGTTAGTGACCAATTGAATTTATAATATAAGGGCAAAGGGCAAAGATTATTCCTATTTTAAATTTTTAAATAGTTGGTAACTAGGAGACTGATGGTACCATTGATAAAAGAAAGGGGAGGAGCTTCTTTTGCAGCAAATATAACAAGTTTGGTTTAATTCTGCCTCAGCCGTGGATTAACAGTGAGTCATCTAATAAATATTATCGGAAGTCAGAGAAACTGGTTGAACTTCAAAAGAGAAGCTAAGGTTTAGAATATGCATTATATTGTCATTAGCATATTAGATCATCTGTGAATCCAAGACATTTCATAAGATTTCTGACGTAGATAATTGCTTTAAACAATAATTCTCCATTTCAGATGTGCATAGGAATCATCTAGAGAGCTTGGGAAAATACACACGTACCTGGCTCCACTTCCTGAGACTCTGATTCACAAGGTCTGGGATGGGACCCAGGAATCTGCATTTTGACAAGCACCTTTTGGGGATTCTGATGTAGATAGTCCCCATCTACACCCTGAGTAGTTACTGAAGTAATGGAAGAGAAAAGGGTTGAAGACATTAATTAGGGAGAGATTTGGAAGGCTGGAGAAATCTGTGTACTCAAGGTAGGAGGAAAGGATAGACTGATGCGATTTGGAAATGGCTTTGCTACTATCTGTAGAAAACAGAAAACACTGGGATTAGAATTTATCAGTTACTTTATCTGTCTTCAACATGAATTCTTCTGCTTCATGGTTTGAATTTTAAAATGTCACATCACAGATCTCATCAACAGCTTACTATAAGGACATAGAAGGTGTCTGAGAACTCATGTCCCTTTGCAACCTATGTTGACTTAGAATTTTACTGCTCTAAGTATCATGCATTTTTATTCCACTTACCAAATGCTTTTGCAGTAATACAATCCATTATATTTTTAGATTTAACCTCTTTTTGTTAAACAAATCACATAAAAAGTCTTTACAGTTATGAGCATTGTTTTTCATGGTATAAAATACCCCTTGGTGATGACTTGTTTTTACATGCAAAACTCAAGAAATCTGTCATTTACTGCATAAATTATTATTGAAAATTTGGTTTTCCTGCCAACTCTGGAATGAAATTAAGCTATGGGAATATTTTCCTTAAGCAGTCCAAATTCCATTTTTAATAGAGCCACAGCTCATTCTATAATGGAAACAAGCCCAACTGAAATTTTAATGATAAAAGAATAAATACTTACTTATTAAATTATTTACCTAATTTAGTAAATTATAAATAAATGCATATTAACCAAACATATGTTACAGTTAAATTTGCCAACTGCTTCATTACAAAACAATGATATTAAGCATGGAAATTACCATTGCCTGCTACATGTGGAAATAAACAAAGACTAACCAAATGAGAACAAGCAAAGATTATTATCCAGAGCTTGTTGTAGCAAAAAAATCAGCCACCATTACTTGAGTTTGGCAGAAACTCAAACGCAGGTGGAAGATCTGGAAGGCTTTATACTGAATAAAAGGACAGTTTCAGGCATGCCCTGATTGGAGGCTGTTGGTATAGAGAAGCTGAGGGTGTGCTAAGTAGAAGTGGGGCATCCTATGTGATTGGTTAGGGGTGCATATTTGGCTTTCTCTGGTTCGTCCTAAGTGGGAATCCAGAACAAAAATTAGGGAAGCCATCAGTTATTAACCAAGTCCTGGCCTCTTGGGCTGATTGTTACAGGGATTATTGTTTGACTTCCTGGACCAGTTGCTAGAGATAGTGGTCTGACCTCCTACAAGTCTGACTTATGGATAACAGGCTGGCTTCCTGGGCTGGTTACTGTAGCTAATGGGTTGGTTTTCTCTAAGCTGGTTGCTGCAGATTATGGGTCAGAGTTCCATTTTTATATATGTCTGGCCATTGTCTCTATAAGCAGTCTCACAATCACAATGATACATATGATTTTTTTAAGGCAAAACCATAAGGTTGGAAAAGATCTCCAAGGCTTACTTTAGAGCAACAAAACAACCTGAAGATAGATACATATGTTATTGTTTATATTATGCAAAAAGAAATTTAAAAAACCTATGTAAACAATGCTATAGATGTTCAGCAAGCCTATATTGCTTAGCAAGTATTAGACGTGAATATGTCTGTTTAGCAAAAATCCTGGAATGTTATATATTAAAAAATCACATGATGGAGAGCCCAAGGCAATCACTGAGAAACTCACTAGCAATTTATTCCTAGTCCTAAGGGGTGGTGGCAGGGGGAGCAGATCCTTGTGGAGATGCTCACCTATGTTCATGACACAGCCTCTGCTAGTGGGCAGGAAAATGATGTGGGCAGAGAAGGGCAGTGGTCACTCTCCCTTGAACTACATACTCCGAGAAGGTATTTTAAGAAGTTGGAAATCTGAATTTTTATTTATAAATTCTAAAGTCACCTTCCAATGGCTATGAAGGTACACTGTCAAGATAAAAAAGAATAAAATGTTTTATTTAATGTTTATTAGCTTGATTTATAATTTAAACTATTCCCACATTTGGTATGTGGGCCCCCATTCTCTCCTCAAGTATTAGGGGCAGGCCTGCCAGTGACTCTGTTTACCTAGAATCTGGGGAACAACTGAACTTTTAAGGGCCAAAGAAAGGTGCTGTGCAGGTAGGTCAAACAGCGCCTGTTTTACCCTAGCTCTGTCCCAAACTGCCTGCCCACACAGTACATTCTATCTGAAGCTCAATTAGAGGAATCTGGATTGAAAACAACTGCTTCCTGATACCCCATTTCTGGCTATATGAGAAACATACTACATGAATCTTTAATCAGGAAGGATAATTGTCCCGCAAATTATATTTCCTTGAATATTTTAAAATTAGTCCATATATATATGGAATGGAAAACTGATAGAGGATTATGAGAAAAGAACTTTTGCTCTCCTTTTTTTCTTATTTGAAACAATTTCAAGCCTCCTGGAAAGTTGCAAGTACCACACACATAAATTTTCCTTCCCTGAGCTAATTGAGTGTAAGTAGCCCATATGATGCCTCATCAACCCTGAATATTTTAGTGTGTATTTCTTACAAACAAAGCCATTCTTCTGTACAACCTAAGTACAACCACCAAAGCCAGGAAGTTAACATTACTACTCTCTATCTTAAGACCCCGTTCCAACTGTGCTGATTGTCTCAATAAAAGCACGTAAGGCAAGGCGTGCTCTGACCTCTGTCAGTCTCGCGCGTCTCCTCTCCCATCTCCCCCAGTTCAGGAGGCCTCTGCTGTCTTTCAGTACCTCAGATGCATGGAGTTCTTTGGCTTTCCAGGCCTTTGCAGATAGCTCTTTCCTCTGCCGAGGATGCTCCTTCTCTGATATCTCACGCGCTCTTCTTCCAGTCAAAACTAGTCACTACCTCAGCATGACTTCCTCAATTTCCCTAACCTGAATGAACCCCCTAAGCTTTCTAATAAAACCCGTGCTTCTCTTTCATTGAGCTCATGGTGCACAGCTATGTTTTTATTTGTGAGATTATTTGTGAAATGTGTAATTCCCCTTCTGTTTCTAAGTTCTGTGAGGGCAAGGATCATATTTTGCTCATTATATCCAGAGACCTAAGAGTGTTTGGCCTATAGTAGATGCACAGTAAAAATTTACTCAACAAGTGAATGCATGGAAAATATAAAGTGTCATTATTCTGTTCAGTGTTTATGCAGATGAAAGTAATACTTTAATAAAATTTCAAAGACCAAATCACAGGGATGAGAATTTTAGAGGTTTTGAACTTCTCAAGAGATAAAGATGAGATGTTAAAAAAAAAGACCAATTTATTTATTGAGATCTAATATTAACAGCAATAATTCTATCAGACAAAAAGGTGTGCATATATTTTTAAATTTTAAATGTATCTTTTAAACACTAGTGTGGCTGTTTATTATACTGTATGCAATTCTGGTTTATTTCAGTTTAAGGTGAGACATAATGAGTGAATTCTGTAAGATACACTTAGTGGTGTTTTGCTCAAACTTTCTTAGTATATTCAAAATAATTTGAGGAGCACCTGTATTATTGTTGTCACTATAGAAAATGATTATTGTAAAAGTTACATGGGATATTTCATATTTTGGTATACATTATAAATAGTCACTATAAGCTGTATTAGTAAGAACACCACAATATAAGCCTTATAAAGTATTTTTTTAACTAAACTTGAATTTAAAATTTTGAGTGTTCTTTCTATAAAAATTAAAGAATATGTTTAATAGAAAGATATTATTCTAATAATCATCTGATTAAGAATGTCTTTTTAATGTACTATGAGCCTTTTAAATATTCTAGTGACATTTCATTGAGCTCCGTACATTTAACTAGAAACTGTAAATACTAACTTTGAATTACAGCAAATAGGGAAGGAGTGTGATTTATTCAACTCTTGCAGAGAAAATGGAAGTACTGTTTTGTTCTTGTTGTTCTTATGGCCATTGGGTGTATAACAAGAGGCTCTTCTCTGGTATAAGGACACATCTAGATGCATATAAAATTTGTACTTGAAATATCTAATAATCCCATTAGGAAGAGTAAATTATAAATTCTGTAAGGATAGATCTCTTTACATAGCCCTTATATGAACTTGTTTTAGAAATAAATGAAGCACTTGTTTTCAATAATATGAAACACGTGACCGAGGTAGAAAAGAACTTCTTTTCCACCCCACACCCAAAGGCAGAAGATAAGAGATACTATTAATTCTGCTGTATTTAATAATTATTACAATAGACACAAAAACTGTTGGTGCTCAGACACAATTCTTTCTTTGATGAACTGTGTGTACTTGTTTACATGGGCCAGCCTTCATGATTGACTGTTAAACTAAAGCACATGTGTTATTGTGTTTTGTACAAATATGCTTTGAGAAGTGGTAGGCTTCTCTTAACAAATGAGTGCATCTAGTGAAATGCACATGTGCTGGAGTATAATGTAAGCCACATATATAATGAAAAATTTAAAAATATATATATATTTTTATTGTTGACAGTATTACAGAGTTCCCCCTTCCCCCCTTTGCCTCTCTTCACCCAGCCTCTTCCCCACTCCAGGCCTTCACCACACTATTGTCTGTGTCATGGGCTACATATAAGTATATAAGTTCTCTGGTTAATCTCTTCCTGCGCCCCCTCCCCGATATGTCACTGACATATAATAGGACATTTTAAAAACTGACTTCATTAAAATAAGTAAAAATGCAGGTGAAATTAATATTTGATAGCATTTTATTCAACTCACTATATAAAATATTATTATTTCAACAATAATGAATGTAAAAAAGATATCAATGAGATATTTTGCATTTTTTTTTTATACCGAGTCTTCAAAATGAATTGTGTATTTTACACTTACCATATGTTTCAACCTGAGTTAGCCACATTTCATGTGCTCAATAACCGCATATGGTGAGTGGCTACAATACTGCACGTTGCAGGTGGAGTTTATAGAAAGAAAGGGAGGACTGGAGTGAGGAGGAAAGGAAGGAAGGAAGGAAGGAAGGAAGGAAGGAAGGAAGGAAGGAAGGAAGGAAGGAAGGAAGGAAGGAAGGAAGGAAGGAAGGGAGGGAGGGAGGGAGGGAGGGAGGGAGGGAGGGAGGGAGGAAGGAAGGAAGGGATGGATAAAGAGGAAGAAAAGGGAGAAATTGGGCATGATTTCTTTAAAGCAGTAACTATTTTTTTCAGAGGTGAAAAGTAAGCATTAATTGTAATTAAGGGCTCAAGGCAAAAAGCATCTAATTATGTAGCTTTGGTTTCCTACTAGTGTCTCCCATAGAATATGAAGTGCTTAGTAATCTAACTATTGTTAGAGTCTAACACAGTGCCTGACATATAGTAGACACATGTATATAATTGTTGAATATGTGACTAAAAGAATCAATGGTAGTATTATGTCCTAAATATGTTTACTTTAAGCATTAAAGATACCTAGTGAGTCACTTACATATTAGCAGGGGATTTAGGCAGAGCATGTTGGATCTCTGCTTCAGAGATAGGAAGAGAAGTTGTAGTTATGTTTTTCATAGTTAATACTTGTGAAATCATTTAAAGAAATTAAAAAATATAAGACCATCATAATATAGCATGCATTTAAAAAGCAACTTTTTTTAAAGGTGGCTCTTAGATACCTAACTTCAGAGGATTGTAGCCAAGTCCCCAAACCAAGTAATTTGGTTAAACCTTTCATAATGAAAATTTTAATTGAAGGAAAAATTTTAAAAAATATATGCCACTGCATCTCTAGTTCATATATTATTTTTATAGTTTATTTCTCTGTTTCTATTTGCTTTAACTTTATGAATTAATTTCATGAGGCTGTTACTTTAATTCTGAAAAGGACTGAGTTCCCCAAGGAGAAATCAAATTCGTAGTGTCTCAAAGAATCAAATTGCTTGGGTTTCAAGGACAAGTGAAGTATGTATTTCATGTTTCAAAGGAGACTCAAAATGCCCTGAACTGCTTTCTGTAACTCAAACTAATCAGGTATATCACTTTAATATAAAAACAGTTTTACTGAGTATGACCCTAAGACATCTTTAACAAGTTAAGTTTTTCTTTTTTATTCAAAAAGCAATTTCTCTACATCATAAAATATTTATAAAAGACTATAAAAGAGAAAGTTATAATCACCCATAATCTGACTATTCAGAGATACTTTAATATTTTAGTGTATTTTTCTGGTCACTTTTAAGAATATAAATATAAGTGACTTTTATAAAAATTTTTATATTACATATATAGCCTGATATAAATATAAATGACTTTTATGAAATTTGTTACATTGCAGTAGCCTGATGTTCCACGTATCATGTTATAAGCATTTTATATTCATAAATATTCTTTGAAAATAAGATCTCAGTGACTGTAAAAGATCCATAAAAATTGTTTGCTATATGTAATGAAGTGAAAGCTTGTTAGTCACACCATTCTACTATTTATGGAAGAAAGCATGGACAATTATTGGTAGAGAGCAGGCCTCTACAACTTCCCTCTTCTTCCCCCAACACCTGTATAGTTAAACCCTAAGCTAGGGTTCTAGTTTAGGTTGAGACGGTGAAATAAACCCAGCATACACAGATGCAGGGGCTGGAGGTAAAGGATCAGGAGAAGTTCGCCCTTGAGAATTCAAAGATATGCTAGGAGGGTTTGGGCCACTGTGGACCATGGAGTAGGTCGGATCATTGTCTTTGGTCCCAGGAATCTCTCTTTGGAATGGATATGTTCATCTTTGGTTTCTTCTGTTTTCCTCCTCTTTTCTCACAGGGGGGCTATCTCATTCCCTTTCATGCCCCCCTCGTTCATATTCCTGTCCCTCTGCATCTTAGATCTTTGTATCTCTGTTTCTTTTCTTAACAGCATTTGCAAATCTTGAGAAAGCCTTCCTCTGGGCCCTTTCTGACTATACCTGTCTGGCCAAAAGCTTCTACTTCTCCAGTTTCTGGTTCTAACCGAATGAATCATGATGACATTGCTCACTGTGTTTCCTTCCTGGCCTCACAGCCTACAGCCCATCCACTTAAACAAATTGCATACAGACAGACAATGCTTTCCAGACGTTGTGTCTATATTTTATTTAAATTTAGATTTGTCATTTGTCTCTACAACATCCCCTAAATTTATAATGCTATTCAAGTTGAAAAATCTTCTTGGATTATAACACTCTGTGGGGAGATGGGAAGAAAATTAAAGAATTTACAGTGTCATTAGATGAATTAGTCCCACAATCAGTATGGAGTCTTAGTCTCAATTTTATATTTTGTCTAGAAAAAGAGACATTTATGGGTTCATTTTTCAGTGCTTATGATGAAGAATTAGAGGGTATTATAGTGTCTATTTTATAAACATGATCAGAATATAAAAGTAATATTCTTTGCAAAATGTTTAATTTATTCTTCCTTGGTGATTATTGTTCATCCCTGAAAATAGTGTTGTAAGAAGCATTTCTCTACAGGGTGGTTTGGGGTGAGAGTCTATTGTGCAGGGCTCAGGTTACTTCATATCCCTTTCAAAAAGCTGTGGTCTGTGTTATCAAAAATGTAATCCAAATATCATCTGGTAGAAGAGGAAGCTTTTGTATTTTTAAAAGAAGCATCTAAGATTCAGAGACTTTTCCCCGTGCTAAGTCTTCTAAAGTATTTAGAGAAAATAGGTGATTCTAAGCAAACAGTAGTCTCATTGGTTCCTTTTCAAGGCTTTGTGTTTATCTTACTTAGTTACTTCTTTAAATATAAAACCTTATTTTTATATTGCATATTATATTTTGTTAATCTACTTTTACATATCATCTAGTATGTTCCTTATGACAACCTCATGAGGGAGACAGGTCAATGTGCCCCCAAATTATTAAGAGTGAAGATTGGAGCACATGTACCTTGGATCCAAGTTTGGAGTCCCTGAAATTGTGTTATGTAGGCTGGTCCTTTATTTTGTTTTAATTTTTTACATTTTTCCTAGAGGAAAAAGATAAACACAGGAAAACTTGACAAGCTTTGTGGAATGTACCACTAAAGCACAGTAGTACACTAGATTTTCTTTCTCAACATAACAAACCAAACTCTGTACGTACCTTCAAGTAGTAGAAAATGTCAGAGTCAAGGCTTAAAAATCACCGAAGAGAGATTCTGCTGGACTAAAGAAATCTCCTGGCAACAAACAAACAAAAAACCCTATATAAAAGCTTCTCTCCCGAGTACCTGTGGTGACATCCAGGAACCTCTGAAGAAGGCAAAGATAAGTCCTTGATCGATTCCTTCTCAACCTGTGTCCCTGAACATGACTCTAGAATACTTATGGATACTTTCGCACTCTTTCCTGCTGTTGCCCCACTGGACGCGGGACGTTCCTCTGGAGTGGAGAAGTAGGATGTGGGGATCTGGGGACGCTGCCAGCAAAACCCAAAAGAGAGGGGGAGTTACACTTGCAACTAATCAAAATTTGATATCTTGAGAGTGTTCCCGACTTTCACGTTCTTCCCGGTTCCCTATTCTCACTCTGTCTCTCCCCCTTCCTCTCTCTCTTCCTCTCTCCTTTTCTTTGATGTCCTTCCCTAAGGAGGGTGCATTTAGCTTTTGCGATTTGATGAGAAGAAGGGTGAGAAGGGCTCAGGGGGTTCAGCAGTTTGGGAAAGTCATAGGAGTAGCTCTTGTGTGTAGTGGAAGTGGCTGGAAGAGGAAAAGGGGATTTAAGAAATAGGAATTACTGAGAGTTTGCAGATGAGTTTGCAAAGATATGGTAGGGCTGCACCATCTTGTTCCTACCTGGTCGGAACATCCAGCCCACCCACCTGTCCTGAGCAGAGCTTCAGTGGGGGCTGGAGCAGGCAGGTTGCTGGGTGTCAGGGGCCTTTAAGGTCTTTGGGTTGTGTGATAGGAAATGAGGAAGAATCTCCTTTTGCACTGGGTCACAGCAGTGTGGGGCCCAGCACTGCAGAGTGCTGGGGTAAGGAATGCAGATCCTGAGAAGACGCCGCCTCAGAGATCTCTAGGTCTCCAGGAAGAAGTCCAGTATCAACCCAACTTGAGTGGACCTGCTCTTTGTGGCACTCAAGGAACTGAAAGGACCCAAACAGGTGGCCTGGTGCCTCTCTACTTCTGATGCTGGGAGGGCAGATGCAGACCAGAAAGCAGAGGGGCTTTTCTCTGTTTCCTGAGAGAGAAAGATGGAGAGATCAGCTGGGGTTAGGAGAGCCCAAAGCTATGGCACTTTGCTTTCCTGTCACCATCAGATTCTTTCTGTTTGCCCACTGCATTCCTAGACCTGGATGAGCCCACCCTGAGAGAAGCAGAGAAGAGAGCAGACGGGAATCCTTCGAGTGTCGGTGTTCTCATGGGCATGATCACATTTAATCCATCTCCAACCTAGGGGGTGGGTTTGCTTGTCCCAGGTTTACATATGTGGAAATAGAGAAGTAAGGAAACCTGCCCTTGCCACAGAGTGCGTCTGCCTGACCCTGATACGCTGATTTCCCCAACATGGGACGTGGAACTTCCCATGCTTGTGGGGTGGGGTTGCAGGGGAGAATGGGATCCTGTTACGAGCTGTGGAGACGGAAGGTGAGGTGGGAAGTTCTGAATCTTGTAGTGGGAGGCAGGGGATTTGCATATGTTTGGTATGTATGTATTTCAGAGTTTCCCCATGTTTATTTATCTCCCTTCACTAAACTGTAAGCATCCTGAGGAACCCTGTTCCTCTCACCATTTAGCACACTCTGTAATTGTGGAGGAATAAATGTTGAATCTGAGAACTGTCCAGCATCCATTATGACAGTGTTATTGATACATATGGAAAGAACTGCTGAGAAAGTCATAGGCATTCGAATTCCCAAATTGCTGCACCAGGAAAAGTTTGGGGTTCTTGCTTTTTGAGATAGAGTAGGCAGGAGATACTTCAGGGGGGTGAGGGAGGGGTGGTGATGGTGCTTGTTGCTCCATTAAAAATGAACCCTTCTCAAATTTATTAATTTGAGTTACACTGAGAAATATAATGAATTGTTTTTGAGATGAATTAAGGAGAGATGGTGTCCCCAAGATGGCGAATCATTTATTTATCTTTTAAAATAAAACTAGGACAAGTTCAAAAGTAATATTAGAATTACGCTACTCCTGCTCCTTGCAATGTTCATTCAGTAAGGAGAAAAGAATGAAATTACATCCAGCTCACAGTTACTAGGGTCCAAATCTTCACAAATCTTCAAGAGTGAGCATTAGGGTCAATGTCATTGGTGGAAACAATATTGAGAACTATAGATTCTTGTCTGGTATTTGGTCCTTGAGCATTGTGCTCTGTGTTTTTCATCAACTTTTATAAACACCCAGTAGCTTTCCTGTTACACTGTAAGTGACCTGGGGTAATTCTTGTACTTTTTTTCTGTAGCTCACAGTGCTTTGCATGTTGTTGGTGTCTAATATAACCACACTGCAACCATCAAAACTGGCACATTAACAGTGAGGACACATTACTGCCCTCTCATCTTCAGACCCCATTCAAGTTTTGCCATTTGTTCCAATACTGTCCCTGCTAGCAAAAATTCAGGGTATAGGACATTCATGATCTGACATGTGTCAACCTTATTTAACTACCTCTTTCTCCATTTCTATTCTATGTGAAAACTAACACTCTATACAAAATAAATTACAGCTTCTCACCAGGTGTTAATCTTAATATAGAGGGTGTATACAATATGTTTAACCAGGCACACCCGTAAAAATCAGCCCTGTTTATGTTTGCGATGAACAAACAGGGTTGAGTCATCATGTATTAAAAAGAATTTCAGTAATAGAGTTTAAACAATCTTCAGGATGTTCTTTTTCTCAAGAAGCTTTTGTTTTGAGGCTCTGAGTCTACTCATTACAGTACCCCAGTGCTGACTAGAAAAATTCATCAGTCTCAAGAATAGATTGCTTCAGGAGGCTGCCAGGCATCTGTGCACTGATTCTCCTGGGCAGCCACTGCCTGGACAAGGAATGAAAATGAGAGATGGCTGGCAGACCCTGGGCTCTGTCCTTCACCTTGCCCCTTCCCTCTGCTCCATCGTATGAGTGGGCCTAGGGCCTTGTCACTAGAAAATACTGAATGGTGCTAAAATGCCTGCCTGTGTATGAAATGAGAGGCTGGATGCAGGCTGCCCAGAGTGAAAAAATTTGACTGAGGCCTGAGGGAGTGCTACTCCAGAGTAAGAGGGGCTATACTTGGCAACCAAGTGAAATTTGGATGGAGTATGGGGGGCAGGGTGACAGTTTATGTAAATGTCTCTGCCTCAGAGAATTGGTGATGACAGAATAGAGGACAACTTAACTTTCCCCACTTCTGAAATGCTGGTCAGACAAATTAAAGCTCCACTTAAAAATATTCAACCAAATTTCTTTTTAAACTCTCTCACTAAGAGGAAAAAATCTTTGATGGAAGTAGACAGGGTTGGGCAAAAGTGGGTTTACAATTGTGAGGAAACAAAACACAGACTTCATTCTTGTATTATTATTTATTAATTATTGTATTGATTTCCATACGAACACCTACAAACCTACTGTGCCCCACCCTGTATATTTTCTTTATTGGATTACATGTACAACTGCTTTCATTCCTTCCCCCCCCCCCCCCACTGTTATGTCAGGAACTCTTCTCAATCCTTGATGCCAAGCATCCAGGGATGAAAAATAGTCCTGTGCTCAAGAGCTCACAGAACTTGTCCTGCCAGGGAGACAGGCAGGATGGTAACCAGTGCAGCAGCAGAGAGGTGTTCAAGTGTCAGGAGTGGAGAAGACCCCCAGAGATGGGCTTTGTAGTTTATGAACAGCTGTATTTCTAATTTTTAATCTCAGAATCATTTTTTCTATTTGTTTTTCAATTAGCTTTATTCATTTATCAAACTTAAACAGTAGATATACACTTATTTTTACTCTTAAAACCTAGTGTTTTCTGAATTTGGATTGGGGCATACTTCTCTAATGTTTGCCATTGTTACCTGAGTAGTGGAAAAGATCACTGGAGAAGTAATTCCTCAGAGAATGGCAAAGAGATGCCTGGGTGAATTGGGAATGGGGCTAGAGATAGGCTTAGTACCTCTCTCAAAACTACAATTAAGGCTGTTCCCTCAGGCCAGCAAATGTGTGGCCATGGATATATTGGGGAGGGAGTGGTAATATAAGAAGTAAAATCAGACAAGGAAAGATGGGGAATGGGTGGAGAAGGGGCGGTTTTCTAGAGGACAGTCAGGTGCTGTTCCTCGCTGATCACAAAGAGGAGGAATCGAGATTCCTGATTTTTCACTGCTAGCTTACTCCTTGAGTTCATTACTCGATCTCTCTGAACTGCATTTTCCTCATAAGCAAAGTAAGGTGCTTAGAAGGTTAAATATGCAAGACCAGCTCTGTTTGAGGAGGCGGAGGAGATATGAAGATGACAAGAATGATGATGGCATGTGGTCCTAAGCATTATGTGAGGGATTCACAAGGTGAATGAGGTAGACATGAGGCCTCTGATCTTTCAAAATGTACAGACAAGAGAAGTACTTCCAAAGTAAAGAGTTCTGAGAGCTCGCAGAAGGTGTCTCGAACCTACACTTGGGAGACCTGGTAAGAATTCTTTGAGGAAGGAATGTCTAAACAAAACGTTTTTTCAAGATAAGTAAGTACAATCAAGCAAAGGAGAAGAGGCAAGAGTGGGGTGGGGGACAAAAGAGCTTATGCGCAGGTGCAGAGGAGCAGAGGGCACAGTGATCTCAAGGAACTAGAAGACTTTCTGGAAGGTTGGAATAAGCAAGTGCAAGGTGGAGAGTTACAAGGAATGAGTCTGCAGTACGTGGGAAAAAGGACTGTTGTGTGAAGTACAGATTTTGCACTACATTGTAGCAGGCCTGGGGAGCCCCTGGGAACTTTTAAGCAAAACATGAAAAAAATTCCTATATTTGAAAGCTTTCCCTGATGGCAAAGCAAACTGCTAGAAGGGAGAGAGTGGGAGTAGAAGGCCAGGCGAATTGTTGGGAGAACCCAAGGGAGAGATGATGGTGATTTGCACTAAGGAGTGACATTCACTATGACCAAAGCATACAAACATGAGAAATATTTAGAAGGAAGCATGGATAACATTTCGCAAAGATTTCATTGTGGAGAAAAGAAGAGACACGAGATTCTGGTTTTGGCAAAGTAGTACGTAGACTTTACTAAAATGCTTTCAGCTGCACGTAGTAGAAAACCCTGGTGGGTCAATGATTTACATCAGCGATGCTCACAGTGCACTCCTTGGACTAGGAATACTTGGGAACATGTTAGAGCTGTACATTTTTGGGTCCCACTCTAGACCTACTTAAAACCTCTGGGGGTGAGGTTGAGCATTTTCTGTTTTAGAAACCTTTCAGGAAATTCTGATGCACCGCTGATTTGAACTGTCATCTATGAGAAGAGCAGCCTGATGGATGGGACTGTTTCCCTGCCATTCTTTTGACCTTGTCTTCTATTGTATCTTGTATTTGTTCTCGGGCAAGCTCCTGTTGGACACATGTGATGCTTGCAACAGTTTCAGGTGTTGATCCAAGGCCAACAACATTTAAGGGTAGCAAAGGGAACAGTTTCTTCCTGTGTCTTTTATTAAGAGTGAGGGATCTGTCCCAGAAGCACCCTGGAAAACTTCAACTCATGTCTCAAAATTTTATCACATGTCCACGCCCATCCGTTTACTGGCCAGGGAAAGGATTCTACCATTGTTATTGGAAAGAACTTTCAACCACCCAGGACACACCAGGGCTGGAGGTTAATGGTCTCATGGTGTAAATCTGAACAAAACTGAGGTTTTATTAGAAAGGAGAAAGGACAAGGAAGGATTTTGGATAGACATCCATCTATGTCTGCTACTGCTGTGGCACCAGTCCCTGGGATACAGAATATAAGAGGAGAAGCAGAAATTATGGGACTAATAATGAGTTCAGTTTTAGATGGATTACATTTTAGATCCTGTCAGACATACAGATGGAAATATTCAGAATGCAGTTGGATACAAAGTTGTGAAACTCTAGAGAAAATTCTTGGCTGAAGATTATTTGGGAATCATAAATTTAGAGCTAGCAATTGTAGCCAAAGAAATGGATGAAATCAGCCATGAAGAGTGTAGACAGTGAAAGGAGGAGAGCTACTAGGAGATCTCTGAGGAAAACCAACATTTTGGGAATAGGACCATGAGATGGATCTGAGGAGGGGACTGAGGAGCATGGTCCAGGAAAGCAGAAGACAAACAAAGACAGTGTAGTATTGAGGAAGCCAAAGAAAGAGTGTTTTATATATAGGGCAAGAGTGGTCAACTATTTCAAGTAGTGCTAGAGAAAGTTCCAGTAAGATAAAGTTTGTAAAGTGTGAATTGTTTCAGAAGAACACTTGGAATGACACCCATATTTCAGTGATTAGATAATAAGAAATGGAGACAGTAAAGCAGACAACCCTCTACAATAAGACTGGAAATGAGTTTTTTTTAAGGTGAAAATAAGATAAGAGGACATTTCAAAATTATATTTAGACAGGACAGAACAAGTGTAATGTTCAAAAATTTATTTCAATTAATGGGGAAGGCTTTATGGTTTCGAAATCCTTTGAATGAACTGCTATAGTAGAGAGAAGAGTTGAGGCATTTGTTGCCCAGCAAAGGGCTGGAATGAAAGGGAAACGGGAGAATTCCATGAATAAAAGGTGCGAGGAGGAAGGGGAGAGGGTAACATGGAAATTTAAGAACTCCGGGAACATATTATTGAAATGAAAGGACAAGGTTATAACACATAAAACTAATAGTAGACAATAAAATGTTCATTTGGGTATAAATTACTGTAATTGCAATAGGAAGTCATATAAGTGAGAGATTAAGGATTAACCCACTATCCCCAAGAGATAGCTGAATGCTTAGAGGGGACATAGCTTTTTAAAGCCACGTGGTGCAATTTGAAGGATGAGGGTAGTCCTCTGAGTATAATCTAGGGGTTCGTGATGACTGTAGGAAAGGCTTGGCTCTGTATACACTTCTAAATTGCCCTCTATAATGATGCACAATCATTAACTAAATGTCTTTGTTGTCTGTTCCCCAAAAGGTACCAAATTAAAGTGGCCTTTTAAATACTGAGTGATTCAACTGAAAGAGCACTTAGCCTGTGTCATTCTAAGACACACTTTATCATTTAATTTAGAAGTCTGTGTCTTCCAGAATAGTCCTATTTATTTTATCTACCTCATCGATTGCTGTGGGGACAAATATGAAATATATGATTTATGAAAACCTCATTTCAGTCAGAGAAGATTGAATTTAAAAATAATACTACTTGATAGATGACAGAAAATGCAAAGGTACAACAATTAGCAAATCGACTTTATTTTCACATAAAACATCTGAATTTGTTTTGTTTTGTTTTAGCACAGTATACAGTCAAATGTAGATGCTTCGGTGTTTTTCCATTATGAGTTCATTTGCTGTGTCGTAGAGATTTGTTTTTTGTAGTGTCAGCAAATAAAAGTACAGTCACCAAGAAATGTTTCTTCTCAGTTTCTTTTTCTATCATCAATCATCCTTGATGAGAGTTTAAGTACAAACTGAGTTTAACATTCTCATATAGCCTGTGCCTGATAGTGTTTACTTTTATTTTGATGAGTTAGCTTTTTATAAAATCCTCACTCAATGTGTTCTTATTTATTTGAGAGAGAGAGAGAGAAACATGGATGTGAGAGAAATACATTGATCCCTTGTCTCCCATACTCGCCTTGACTGGGGATCGAATCTGCAACCTAGGTATGTGCCCTCGGTGTGAACCGAACCCACAGCCTTTTGGTGAATGGGACGCCGCTCCAACCAACTGAATCACCCAGCCAGGGCAGGTAATGAGTTAACTTTTTAAGTAAATTTACTCTTATTTGTTGCATCTTCTAATTTGTTGTCCTCATTTAAAAAATTGTGATTTATTCTTTTAGGCCTTAGAGCTGCCACTGAACAGTGTTTCTCTTAAGTAGCCTCCCAAGTACTTGTGTGCTTATAGTTAATTGTTCTTCATATATGCAGAAGATATTTCTGTGCCATCCCCTGCAGTCAAATTTCATAGTTTAAGTGCTGAAATGCCTGATTTGCTTTAGTATATTTTTATTTATTTATTTTATTTTACTTTAGTATTTCATTTATTTATTTTAGTATATTTTTCCTCTGTCAGTATGCAAGATCGAGTTGTCAGACACTCACTGGTCAGTACTGATGAACTGCCTGTACCATAGTATTTCAATTTTGGTAAGGTTAACTTACTACAAACAGTGATGTATAGTGAAAATGGCATCCAAATATGTGTCCCTCCATAAAAACAGCAAAAAAAACCCTGGCAAAATAGTCAAAATCAACTTTTTCAGAACTCTGGAAATTGACCAAAAGCTTGTAGCAACCCAGAAAACATTTATTCAAGAAGAACTGCTGAATGAGCAGATCAGAGCTGGAGCTGTTTCAATGCTTCATTCCCAAAGGATTGATATCATCTGATCTGTTAGATTGTGCCCTGGAAGACCCAACTGGAAAGGCTCGCCTTTATTTCACCTGATTCAAGCTTGCCCAATGCTAACCAAACTTCTTAGCCCCCATAATCATGTGTGTCAGTTCCTTGCAATAAATCTCTCTCTCTCTTTCTCTCAGTATATATATTATTATATTATACATAATATTATATAGTATGTATAATGTTATATTACATTATAAATATATACCTATTAATATTATATTATTTTGAGTATAATAATATGATATTGATATATATTATATAATAATATCATTTTTTATAATGTAAAAACATATTGGCTCTGTTTTTCTGGAGAGCTCTGACTAATACAAGCACCTTTTATTCTGTTGCTTGTGTCACATTTGCTATTATCCCATTGGCCAAAGCAAGTCACCTAGCCAGGCCAGGAGTCATCATGGGAGGGGACTCCCCACAGTGCAGAGGAAACACTTTACAAAATGGGCCAAGTCCTTCTTAGTCTGTTCTACATGACATATCCCATGGTTTCTGAATTACTGTCCCAGGGATGATACTTGTCTCTCATGTTGGTTGTTTCCCAGAAAACTAGGAGCATAACTTGACTTCCTCTTCTCTAATCATTAAAGCATTTTCAAGTATAGTTGCCCAAACTATATTGAGTAAAACTGGGCTTAATTAGCCTTTTTTTCAGGGTAGTTAGAAATGGATGAAGATGCACTTAGTTATGAAATGTGTCTGACAATGACCTGAGGAAACAAATGGTAAACTTGGATGTGTTTAGTACCTAGGTTGCTGACAGGTTTCAGATTTACAGCTTCTGTTAAGTCCTGCAATTACGTAAGTAGTACCATAACTGTATTTTGAGACTTACCATGAATTACCAATACAGCAGCAGCAAGGACAATAACTGTCATTAATTGGATAATCATTATGTTTTAGGTATGATGCTAAATGCTTTAATGGAGTTAACTAATTCAGTCCCAACAGCCCTGTGAGATTGGTCTCATTGTTCCCATTTTTGAGCTAAGGAAATAGAGGCACAAATAAGTTATGCCAGAGAGTGAAGTAGAAAGGACTGAGTAGTTTTTTTCTTCAGAGCATGGCGAATATATTCTTTCTTGCTTAACACTTCAGTCTGTCCAAAAAGTACCCCTTGAAATTCTGGTATGGAATAAAATAAACACCCAATGAATGATGCCCTAGATTTCTGACTCTTCCCAAGGACTCCACTAGTGCCCCTGTCTCACCTACGGTCCCCTCACACCTCAAGTTTCCTCTTTGCAATAATTTTCTTTCTGGAAAATGGGCCTTAAATTTAGAAGGCAAAGGTGCATTACTTCTTGAGGAAAAAAAATTCTTCTCAGGCTCTGGTCAAAATGTAACTTCCGCCAAGCCAAAGCTGTCAGCAAGATGGGACACTCTACATGAGCATATCAAGGAAGGGCTACTGGCCCTAAAATAATGTCAGCAGTAGTAGAATCTTCCAAATGTGGAGGAGTGTCATCAGCTTGAGGATGTGTCTTATTACTGTATGTTTTACCAGGTAAATGGACAAGTATTTGCCATATTTCTGAAATGAGAATGAAATGGGGTAAAATGCCCTTTCCAGGGAGCCCCATTTGACATTGTTGAAATGTTTATGCCATTAGAAACAAGAATATCAGCATTTCTCATTTTCACTCAGTGTTATTCCAGTCATTTCTTGACTTTGTGGATCATTTTAAATTTATAGTTTCATTGAAGAAAATTGTACCTAAATTTAGAAATAACCCATTAGAATGTGTTACATTATGTATTAATTTGTAAAATGTACTTCAATTTTATTAGAATGAAAGTTATACAAGATAATTTTGTGCAGAGTTTCTTTCTAAGGAAAAGTATGTGCTTTATAAAGCTCCCACTAAAAATAAATATTTCAGTGTGTCTCATTTTAAATACATTAAGCCTTCCCGGTTTTAATAATAGTTCTATTAAGATGACTTTAATAATAAGTATAGATAATTGCATACCATTATTATAGAGAAAATTATTGAAACACAGAAATGAGATTGCAATTAGAAGCATAAAATGGAGAAAGTTCATTTCCGTTACATATAAATTTTGAAACATTGCTTCTGAAAAGATCGGAGTCAAGATTCATTCAAATATGAACTACAGCATTGTGTTTTAAATTTCACATGCGTTCAGAAGTAAAATAATCAAAAAGTTCCAAATATTTACACATTACTTACTTGGTGTAACATGGTGCACATTGATTTTTATTTTATTTTTTCTGGTAAAGGCCACCACCAGAAAGAGAACTCAGGGACCAAAGTGAAGCATGATATAACCACTTTAGAGAAGCAAATATAAAACTATATTTGTTAAATTCTGCAAACAGTTCAAAGAGTTTTGCCTCAGTTTGCTTTAAGATGGAGAAAGAACATAGATTCAGGTGGCACCGGCGGGCCACGAAGACATAAATGAGAAGTTAAGAAAAACTTTGCGGAGAGCAAGCAACAGGCCTGCTGAGTGGGAGAGATAGAAGGAGGGCAAACGGACACCCAGTGGAAAGGAAGGAGACAAAGGGGAGAAGGGAGATGACCACACGTAGACAGGCAGAGCGGGGAGGGTGGAGAGAGACGGGGGAAAGACAGGCAAAGAGAAGGAGGACTGTTTGGACGGAGCTGTGCAAATAAGGATCCTGTCCAGAAATACCATTTCAAATTTACCCTGTGGCAAAGTCAATCTCAGAACTACATTTGTAAATGAAAGATTATATATAAATATATGTCTCAATTTCAAATGCCATCTCATCAGAGACCTTTCTAGACCATCTAACTGAAGTAGCACCCCCCGTTACACTTATTTTATTTCATATTCTTTATACCACTTATTACTTCCAGAAGTGATCTCCTTTGTCTGTTTAGATGTTTACTCCCTCTCTTCTTCAGAATGTAAGAGCTTATGTTGCGGTTAGGGACATTGACTTGTCTTCCCAGTGCCTGGAAAAGTTCCTAGAATATAGTAGGAATGCAGTGAACATTTAATGATGACTTTTGACTAAGAGAACATCTATCTATTTACTTTTTCATGACTTCAAGACTATATACCTTAAAAGACTATATACCTTTGGAGGTAATACAAGAATATATATATATGATATTTGGAAAATCCCCCCTTTCTATAGAGCCCTTCAAAATGCACTCCATTTTAGAACCCCTTCTAAGGCTAAGAACTGCGAAGTCCTTTCTCTCTCAAGGTAATGTCTTGCTTCTGTTCAGTAACAGCCATTTGTAGGATATTTAATTCTATCATTTATTAATTTACTGAATTTTTACTAGTCTAAAATTTTATAGACACCAAGGAGTAGAGAGATCATTGACTCCCTAACAACTAGATCTTCTCTGGAGCATATTTATAATAAGTGGAATTACAGTGACCAGGATTTATGTAAGGGACTAGGAGGTGAATGGGAAAAGAAGACAGGGGTCATTTGGGGGGAAAGAATAAATAGAATATTATTCACTATAGAAAGAGCTGTTTATTCCTACCTCTCATCCTAGCCTGGCACCCCTGGGCCATCACCTTCCTACTACCTGCTAGTTAATGAAGGACCTCAGGCCTGTCCCGAATCCAAGAGTCAGCATGTTTCTTCCCCTGAAATATCAAGGACTCTCAGGCTCTGTAAAGACAGAGGCTGTTGTGTTTTGTTTGTTTGTTTGTTTGTTTTGTTCTTTTAATAAACTGAACACACCTTACATATTTTTTGGAAAAAAGGAAACTCCAGTTAACTTCGCATTCCTTCACCGCCAGATGAGCAGTTTGCAGTCTGCTTTCACTTGGGGCTGAAACAAAAGCAATCCTGCTTGTCAGTGTTTTTTATTTCCCCCCTTCTTGGAGACACTTGCTCATTTCTATAATCGCTTGTTCGTTCCTCACACCACTTTGCTGAACAATAGAATGACGTAAACAAACAATGTGTCTGAAGAAAAGTACTCTTGCAAGTTTGAAGGATTTAAACTGAAAGACCACAATAATTTTACAGATCCTCAAGAATCAGACCTGTGGCATGGAGAGGGAATAAATAGAGGATCACTTCACCTACTAAAAAACATCTATTTGTGAGGTAAGAATCAGCAGATGTATCTTTTTTTTTCGGCTATTGTATTTAATAATAGAAAAAAAGTTTGATTAAAACTGCAAAGGCACACTTTGGTGAACGGAATAAAATTCCCTTGGTTGAGAACTGAACAAAATACCACAGTTGGGGTAATGTAACTTTCACCTAAAGTTGCACAAATAGTGTTTGGAGAATAATTCTGAGCCTCTATTTTGAATTTTGCACTCAGTAGGCCAATCCAGAACCAGTGTAGAAGTGGGATTTGGACCAGGAATGATGCAAGCAGAGGAAAGAAGGATTTTGAGAACATCATAGTAGCCAGGACTTACGAACTTCTCTTGGACAAGTCTCTTAAAAGACCTGTATTCAGAAACCAGATTTGGATCACTTTGTATGTAAGGGTTAATTTTAGGTTAAGGCTGTTGTGCTGGGGAAAGTTTAGGTGTTAAATAGACTGCTCGGTTTGTCCCAGGGAAGACACATTTCTGAGGTTTGACTATAAGATAATCTCATCTCTATAGAGATTGAAGATGTACAGAGATAAAGTCATATTTTTAGGGTCTCCGTGGAATAGAACAAGATACCTGAGATGAGACCCAATCCAGACTCTCCAAATTGGTTATGAAATCAAGCCAGTTTCCAGAATTAATTGGAGATGAGGAAAGTTATAAATAGCTATGTGTCTTCTGTATGACATCGTTTCATGATTCTTTGGGATCTAGTATCTTCAATATGTGTAACCTTGTTTTTACATTTAATTTCAAAAGGGCCCAGCAGCTTAAAAATGTTATCTCAGTTTAGGTCCATATGTCATTTGGTAAAATATATAATAGCAGTTGTCACAAGTACTATGGTTGAAAGAGTTATAGTACCATAAAATAGATTAACTTACTTTTGTAATTGACTTTTAGATGCCTAAAAAGGCAACCCAACTCAGTACACACACACACACACATTCAACAATAGAACTCAAACTTTCAGTGCATAAAAATTTTTAAGATGTGAATTACCAAATATTTGAAAGAATTTTAAGATATGTGAATTGGCTGCATTTGCTTTTCCATTTCTCTCAGAACTCACACTCTGTAGGAATTTTGGAAGGGTGGAATTTTGGTTGTGAGTAATTTACAAGTTAGAGCTTCCATCTGGATACAAATTCCCTTTACCAGTTACCAAAGGAAACCTTTTCTTACCAGCGAACAAAGCCGGAGCACTGAGCCAGTCACCAAGTTACCACATCACTTTATATCACCTAGAAGAGAAAAGGGGATACTCACAATGAATAGAATAATGGTCCATATGCTCCACATGTAGATTGAAATTGGCTCAGGGTGACATGCACAGGGGACATTTGGTATGCGAACAAGGTCCACTGGGCTTGGGAGTAGATGAGTTGGCCTTGAACTTAATGGCATCGAGCACTTAGGAAATGGTAAAATTTCGGTCTCTCCTTTCATTTGTAATTTATCCTGCCACTTCTAAGTCAAGGGCCATTGTCACTACATGTTTTAGGACCTTGAGAAGAACTTAAAATTCTAAGTTATGCTTATATTATCCTCACACCAGGTTCCAGATATGCAAGGCCTGAGAACACAGGGAAGTTTACGGTGTGTGACACAAAGTATGCAGAGAAGAGATCAATGGGACAAATAATCACACACAAACAGCTCCCCAAACACTGTATAACAGGAGGGGCTCAACTACCTGTCTGTGCTATTGCTTTTTATCTTTCTGCTTCACAGTCACCTTCAAGCCCCCCAAAGCATGGGCTTCACAAAAGACTTAAATTCAGAGAGTTACATTTCTAAGTTATATAGGGAGGAAAGAGTTAACTTACCGGGGGTACATAGAAAAATCATGTTATTATCATAAATAATATCATATTATTATATATAAACACTACAAGTTTGTCTTAAAATTCATCTTGTTTAATTATATCTTTTAGTTATCCCTGTAATAGCTTGCATTTATACCTTTACGCTTTTAAAAGAAAATGGTGCCATGTAAAATGTTCTATGCACCGTGAAGTTTATTAAAGGGTGGTTTAATCGAAAAAAACTAATGGTGTAAATTCTGACTTGAGAAGGCAAAGATGGAAAAACAGGAAACATGAGTGATGTGAAATCTAATTTTTATTGGGAAAATAGTCACGTGTGGATTTGTGTTACTAGTAAGTCAATGTAATTTGTGACTGACCTCTTCCTTTCTTGATAGCTTCTCACTGATCATAAAGGGCAGCTTATCCTTTGATCCATAAATTGAATTCTGAAGAATGGAGTACTTAGTGTGTTAGGAACTGCCTATTGAGTGTAAAAGTCACTGACATCCACAAGATTTCCTGCAGGCAAATTAAAGTGGGTGATAACATTGTCGAACATATCAGATCAAGCTCAAAGAGGGTCTAACATTAAAAAGGGATTTCATGTGAGTTGAATCAAGTAGAACAATTAGAGGTAGTTGGAGCAATGATTAAAAACATTTAACTTTTAACAAAGTCCCAGTAGTTGCTAGGTATATATCATATTAAGTTGTCTACCAAATAAAAAATAATAGCAATGCTGGTTAATGTTTTTGTTTTTAGGTTTAATGTAATAGTTCTGTCTTTAAATGTTTTCTTTTTCAAAATTTTAAATCTTAGAGCAGTTTAAGATAGTACAGCGTTCCCATATACCCCATACCTGTTTTTCTCTATTGTTAATGTGTTATATTCATACATTTGTATGGTACATTTGTTGCAATTATTAAATCAATATTGATGTTATTTTAACTAAAGTCTATAATTTATTCTGATACTCTTAGTTTTTACCTAATGTTCTTTTTGTTCAAGGATCCCATCTGGGATACTATATAACATTTAGTCCTTATGTGTCTTTAGGGTCCCCTTCGCTGGTTTATCAAACTTTCCTTGCTTTTGATGACATTGACAGTTTTGAGAGTACTGGTCAAGTGTTTTTGCACAATGTCCCTCAGTTCGGGTATTCCCTGTGAGGCTATAAAATCACAAGTGGACGTTTCATCTAGCTATTTTCACCATGAACTGGCTCTATTGACATGGTACCCATGAAAGAGTGCTGGGCATTGCCTTACTCATTAGCAAAAGGCTTAGATTTGTTCTAAGGTTTGAAAGTACTTACATCAGTTTACCAGGGCTGCTATAACAAAGTACCACAAACTGGATGGCTTATACAACAGCAATTTATTTTCTCATAGTTCCGGGGGGGGGGGGGATGTTCAAGATCAAGGCAAGATCTTAGTAGCATTGGTTCTTTTTTCTTTTTCTAATTACCCACAGCAATATTGTAATATTGAGAAAGAAGAACAAAGTTGGAGAAATCATGCTACCTGATATCAAACTATAGTACAAGGCCATAGTAATCAAAACAGCATGTACTGGCATAAAAACGGACATATAGTAGATCTATGGAACCAGATAGAGAGCTCAGAAAGAAATCTACACCTTTATGGTAATTTTTTAACAAAGGAGGCAAGAACATACAATGGGGTAAAGACAGTCTATTCAATAAATGGTTTTGGGAAAATTGGATGGATTGGCTTTTTTGAGGGCTGTCATGGAAAACTGTTCCAGGTTTCTCTCCTAAGTTCTGGTGAAGTTATGGTTCTTTATTTTTCTTTTATCATACTGCTCTTGTTTGGTTTTCTATTTTAATCAAATTACATTAAACTCATAAAATATTTTATTGGGGTAGTTCCTTCTTTTTTCAATTATTTAGAAGAGTTTGTAAGATTGGAATTATCCATTCTCAAATTTTGGTGGATTTACTTGTAACACCATCTATGCCTGATGCTTTCTATCTGGGAAGATTTTATATTTCTAATTCAATTTCTTTAATGCTTCTAGGTCTATCTAAGTTTCTGTTTCTTCTTGATCAGTTTAGTTTGTTCCTTTTATCTGTGTTTGCAAATGTATTGACATAAAGATCATTATATCTTATTTCCTTTTAATTCTCGGCTGTATCTGTAGTTGTGTTCCCTTTGTCATTTCAAATATTGTTTACTTTTGCCTTGCCTCTGTTTTCTTGATCAATCTTGACAGAGGCTTGTCAGTTTTATTTATCTTTTCAAAGAACCAGCTCAGCTTGTTGATACTCCCATCCTATGTTGCATTACATTCCCTCAGGTTTTCCTTTTCCTTTCATTCTTTTATTCCCTAACCTTCTTTTTGTTTCTTCTGTTCTCTTTACATCACTTAGGGTTGAAAGCTTAGCTTATCTCTTTTCAGCCTTTCTTAGTTTCTACTGCCTGGACAGGTTCAGTTTTACATTTATGTGTGTTGTTATTTGATTAATGCCTTTCTCCCATTTATAGACTATCTACTCCCTTAATTTGAGGACCATTTCTTTCTTTTTTCTTTTTTTTGCTGTAACTTCACATAGCACAAAGCCTGACTCATCATAGTGGCTCAGCAAATAAATGCTGAAGGCATGAATGTTTAGTATGATTTGTAAACTGCAACACACTATACACATTAAATTATGAATACATTTATCTGATTTGAAAATAGTTTAGTAGCTTGGAGCATATTAGAGTATCAGTGGAACTGTCTAAGAAAAGTTATAGAACCAATATTTTTGGTTCTAAGGGAGTAAAAATGTCTTCAGGCAAACACTTTTTGAACTGCTGAGTGTTACAAAAACAGAAAAGCCAGTTATCAAAGTATTTGGAAGTCGACCTGAAGACTGTCATCTGCTTTCTGCTTCAATGAAGTCCATGTCAAGGAATCCTTGCTCTGTAGGATTCTGATGCAATTTTCCATTTTCACCAGAGTGATAAGAAATTATCCTTAGTTCCTGTTAAAACATCATACATATTTGGAGTCAGTTTTAAGTTCAAATGCCAGCTATGTTTCTAATTACCTGTGTGACTTTAGACAAGTGACTTTATCCCTCTGAGCTTCAGTTCTCTAACCTATAAAATGGAGATAATAATGCCTGTCTCTCTTACAGTATTATTGTGAGGATTAAATGAAATCATGGATGCCAAGTGCCTGGCACGGTGTCTCGCACATGGCAGGTACTCAGTAACTAATATTTGTTATTAATGTTATTACCTATGTGAGCTTTCCGTGGAAGGGCCTATGTCTTATGCATCTTCTACCTAATGTCCAACACACTGTAATGCCAATATCTAGTCCAAATGCCTGCAGAATTGAGCTAGGAGTCTCATGTTGACCAAGGTGTAAGATTTTAAAAAAGGAACTATGAAAGAAAGGCATTCAGGCTTTGTAATTATTTAGCTCTGTTCTTCAAGTTCAGGTTAAAAAAAAAATTGATGGTGAAGAATCTAAATGTCTCCTACACAGGGAGGTGGGTTGAACCATTTAAACAGAGGCATTGGCAAAAATATTCTAGGGAAATAAAGATAAGCATGAGCAATAAAAAGGTGATCTTTGCTACTGTTTTGTTAAAAATAGGTACATTTGCTGGGAAAATTCATCTAAAATTTCTTTCACATGTGCAACTTCCTCTGTGCAACATTTTTATAATTCCAGTAATGGGAAAACTGGACTGAAATCATACTGTTGTGAGTTTATTCGTAACAGATAATGCGTAACATCACTTGACATCTGGATGACACTATGCATGGAATAATTATCTGTTACAATGAGACTCTCTTCTGCCTGGATCATGTGGATCTGCTACATATAATCCGTGGCAATGCTATTTCTATTGGAGAATTTTCATTAACAAAACCCCAAATATATTAGAAACATGACTCTCAAAAATGATAGAAACAAATATAAAAGTCTATATTTATTATAGCTCATACTAAAGATTTTTTGCAGCAATTATTGTTGTAATTTAGGCTGAATAATACCAGCTATTTTTCTACTCTGCTAAAGTCCTCTTTTGAGCCTACAATGAACCTGTAATACTTATGAAAGGAGTTGCCATAGCAACCTATATTGATGTCACAAGCTCAGGCTTCTGACTTCATTGCATAATGCAGTAGCAACTGGCTTTGCAGCAGAAACACCCTGCTAAAGAACAAGTATCTGGGTTCACAGCAAAGAGGACAATGGAAAACAGCAAGTTGTAGAGGGTTGAATGCTGGATTGTGAGTCAGATTGTCTGAGTTTTTATTTTATCCCTGCTTCTCACTTGTTGCCTTGTTTTGAGTAATTGTGTTTACATGTGTGCACTGAGGCTTGAAGCAAGAAATCTCCTATCTATAGGTAGACATAGAAGAGAAAACTCAGTATTTCATGTTTTAGCATTCGGTGGACATCCTAATGAAGCTAAAGCACCCTAAAAATAACTTGGGAAGAAAGGAATTACTAATGCCTTATAGTAGGTATCTAGCTAGCTCACAAAGATAACATAAAAGCAACTAGCTAGGGTTTTTTTGTTTCTTTTTTCTGAAGTAGTAATGTGCAAAGAATAAGATTGCAGTCCTCATCTTAATTTTAAGAGAACTCTTACATAAATATGTCATTATATAGCTGTATCTATTTAAAGATTTGTTAATGTTCATAGTAAGATGAAAGATTAATCTATTAATGGTTATGATGCTTCTCATGTTTATATGTGTAAATTAAATTATAAATGTTTTCTTAATTTTTCTGTGAAAATGTTTATTCTCATTACAAAATAACTAAATATGTGGAATGGCTTTGTTAAAATGAAATTTTTAAAAATCCTAATGATACCCTTTTTTAGAATGGCCTAATCTTTCCATTGTAGCCTATGAGCTGTTCATTATGTCAATTGGTCTAGCTTTTTTATTGTGCACTAAATTTCAGAATTGAGATACAAATATTTTAGAGCTTAAAAAGGCATTAAACTAATAAACTTTCTCACAAGAAGCTAAGGTAAAAACATGAGACAGATTTTTATTTTATCTGAGGTAACAAGCCAAAACCTTTTGATAGAACCGTGGCACTTTCCACGCCCTGTATCCATATGCTTCAGAATCATTCCAAGATACCGGCAAAAAGTTAACATGCCACAAAACTTCATTAACTAAATTCCGTGTTTAAAACACCCTGCAGAGACACACAAGTCTTAGGAGAATTTTAAGTTACTGTTGAAAATGTAGCACGAGGTAGAAATTGTGGCCATGTTTTGGATAAGCACTCGCTCCACACCACAAGCCATTTGTACGAGTCTCGGAATTTAGTATATGGTGTTTTATAAAATACATGAGAATGAAAATTAGTTCTTTCACAGTAGGCATTACGTCTATCAAACTAGCCAATGTGATACTTCTTTTATACTGGGAAAAACCTTTTCGTGTGCTTAGATGAATTAAATTCAACAGCTTTTTATGACTTTATTGACGTGAAAAAGCCCTGAATCTACGTAGTTAAATTTTGTTAAAAAACACACAAACAAAACAGAAACAGCTTAGTCTCCACTTTTTTTTCCAGCGAAGCAAAGAGAGCAAACAGTATTGGTTACCCTCTGAATGGTACTTTGTTCCTTGCCCCAAATCCCACCATTTCTTAAGTACAACCCCTCTTAATAGCAGAGCCTAAACAGGCACTGAAAAATCACGTCAAGGGATCATACCAACAGAAGGAGCTTTAGGTGTGTGGGGTTTTTTTTCCCATCAAACTGAGGTGTGATTGATTTAAATAAGTTTCTCAAAGTTAACTGATGCAAGAATCCGTACTCAACCAAGTACTTTCTACTACATCCCATTGTCCTGTTCCTGCCTGATGACTTTAATCCAGACTCAACTCCCTGAGATTTAGTCCTTTCTCTCTTAATATGCTTGCTCTTGGTTTTGTTCATTACCCTCCTTGGCAAATACCACTAGAAATTATAGAGAAATTTTATTAGTCTTTTCAAAGAGCTAACTTTTGGCTTTGTTTATTGCTTTTGTTTATTGCTTCGTGTATTGCTTATTTGCTGTGCTCAACTCATTATCTTTTACTGGGTAATAAACTACTCTCAGAACATATTGGTTTTAAAACAACCACCATTTCATTATTTCATGATTTTGTGGGTCAGGAATTCAGGTTGTTTGCTTGGGTCATTGTTTTGTTTCATGCGGTGATGACTGGGTTTATGTGCTGGTGTTCATTTGGTGGTTGGTCTGGCCTGGAGAGTCCAAGGTACCTTCACTCACATGCCTGGCGCCTTCCTTAGTTAGGACAGCTGCAGGGCTAAGCTTAGGTAGATTTCTCCCTCTACTCATTTAGCACAGGGCCTTTCCCCATGGCTTCTCCAATGGAGTGTTAAGACTTCTAACATTCTTGCTCAGAACTCTAAGAATGTTCCCAGAGAAAGGAAGTAGAAATTGCAGTTTCTCTTAAAGGCTAGACACAGAGCTGGTAGAGCATCACTTCTGCCATACTCTTGTTCAGAGCAGTCACAGAACAGAGATTCAAGAGAAGGGGAAAGAGACCCCTCCTATCAATGGGATGAGTGTCAAAAAATTGGGGCTATCTTTATTCCATCACATTGACTATGTGTTACATTTTAGTTTTCTATTTCAATTACCTATTCTTTATTTCTTCTGGTCTTTTTGTTTATATTTTACCATCTCCCCCCAAAAACACTTTTCCCCCCAAATTCTTAAGTTGGATGTTTAAATCACTATTTTTCACCATTTCTGCTTCTAACATAAGCACCAAAGCATGAATTATTTCTTATGCAGCTGTTAAAAAAAACGATCACTCTTTGAGACAGCATGGAGGGACCTGGAGAGTATTATGCTAAGCAAAATAAGCCAGTCAGAGAAAGACAAGTATCACATGATCTCACTTATATGTGGAATCTAATGAACAAAATAAACTGATGAACAAAACAGATCCAGAGAAATTGAAACATACAACAGACTGATATATTCCAGAGGGAAGGGGGGGAGGGTAGCAGGAAGAGATTAATCAAAGAACATACATGCATAGCCCATGGACAAACAATAGTGTGGGGAAGGCTTGGAGAGAGGGCGGGAGCAGGGTGGAGGGGATCAATGGGGGAAAGAGGGGGATACCTGTAATACTTTCAACAATAAAGATAAATTAATAAAAAAAATGTATCTACTTGGAACTTAAAAGACATATCCATCAAATGCAATATGTGATCCTTATTTGGATCCTGACTTGAACAAACTTAAGAAAACATGAGATAATCAGGAAAATTTGAACATTGGATATTTGAGAAAATTTTATGTATTTTATGTATAATATTATGGTTATATTGAAAGAGTCCGTTAATAGAGTCACTGACAAATATTTATGGATAAATTTGCTTCAGGAAAATTCAGATAGGAGTGGCTGTATAGATGATAAGATTGGCTGTGGGTTGAATAATTATTGAAGATAGCTGAAGTAGTCCTGATACTACTCCATTTTCTCTTATATGTGTTAGAAATGTTTGATAAGGAGATGTTAAAAGTTCATCTCCTTAAATAATGATTCCTGATTTTGCATTGTGTCTAGAGATTGTATTGATATATATATATATATATATATATATATATATATATATATATATATATACTTACATATATATATACACACAAACACACAAATAGACTGTATATGTTCTCTCGATAGTCTACATATATAATGTAAAATACATGTTCACACACATATGTAATGAGCCTCCCTTCTCGCTTCATGGATTAATAAATTTTGATAAATGCATCATGTGTACTTGAGAGGAAATATGGAACATCTTTTTATCTGTGTTCCTCTCTCTATATCTATTAAATCAAGTTTAATAATCCAACATATTCATATTTTAATAGATTTTTTCTACTTGAATTATCAATGATTGATAAAGGTATGCTTCATTCTTTTATTATGATGAGGATCTGTCAGTCTCTCTGTAGGTTTTGAGTGTTTTGCATTATGTAATTTGAAATAGGTTCATATTGGTAATTTGAAACTTTTATCTTTAGATAATACCACTTTTTCCTAATAATGCTTTTTAACTTAAAGCCTTTATATATTATTAATGTAGCTCTCCCAGCTTTCTTTGGATTGTTATTCACTGGATATTTGTTTTAATCTTTTTTTTTTTTATATATATATTTTAGGTGTGTCTCTTATGTAAAGCATATAATTGAAATTTTCAAATCTAGCCTTAAATTTTCTGTCTCACTCTCTCTCTCTTTGGTTCTGCATCCCTGAATTTTTTCCTTACTTTCTTGTGAATCCAGAGGATCTCTTTATGACTGTGAGCTATAGTTTATTCAATATTTTAGCTTTAGTATCTAGTCATTCCAACTATTTGAACAGGCTAATTTCTCTAACTCTCTGTTGGCTGACTTGAATTGTTGTTAGTATTTCCCTTAATCTGATCTGTCATGTACCGTATTTTATAGAAATTGTCAAATTTTCCATCTTTTAGGAGAAACATTCTATATTTTCTTACATAGATACATACTTTACCCTTAAATTTTTTCTTTGGTCATTTCAATAGGTTTAAGACTTCAGAATTGTTGAACACGGGATAAAGTAACACTCTTCAAATTGGAAGTTAATAAACTGTGTTTTAAGAATAAATCTTGAGAGTGAAATTCTAGTGTAAAATAGCCTAAAAGATGAAGCTGAATTTAATATTGATGGATTGATGAGGATGGGAGATACTTAATATTACATTTATTAAAAGATAAATAAACTTTCTCAATGAAGAGAATATGATATGGTGAAAATTGTTGGAGAAGAATGGTAATTATAAATAATATGAATTGAGTTAGGAGGAGACTGAAATCAGGGAAGCCAGGTTAGAAGCCCTTTTTCAATTAATCACATATGATGACCAAGGGTCTGGATTAAGATGATGATTAGGAGCTAGAAAAAAAAGGTGTTTTCTGAGAGACTTAAGTATTGGTAGTTTCTAAGAAGGAGCTGAAGGAGAGAGAAGGAAGGAGCATTCCAATAATAATAATATAGGTTATATTACTACTCTTGGCAATCCTGAAGGTTTAATATTATTTTAATGCCATTGAGAATAAATATGAGTTGCTAAGCATCTTTATAGTATTCTTGAAAGAGCATCATTTATGATAGGAAAACTTGGGTTTCCACACTGACTCTGCCACTTATTAACTGTGTGACCTACAGAAATTTATTCAACCTTTGAACCTCAGCTTCCTCATGTGTAGACTCAGGTGATAATGTGAGTCTTGTGGAATCATTTTTCAGGTTAAAAATGTATAAAAAGTTTGTAACATAATGAGTAGGGATGAATTATTTGACCAGGAGTCTTGGCTGGGTCAGAGCTGAGACTTGTGTATGCTAGTGCACAAAGTTAGGTGAATGCCCAGCATCTGGACACATCCCTTGACTTGCATGGTGTCCATGAGTCCATTGGGAGGGAACTTGAATCCTTTCCACTGTTAGGTCCCTACTTTACAGGCATGTGTAATGTAATAGACTTGTGAGAGAAGCGGGTGAAGGAAGAACATATACTAGTCAAGTGGTGATGCACCATGGCCATGAATTGACAATTGGATCACACAAGGGAAAGAATCAGATGTGAACCAACTATCCATTTTTGGACTCTTAGAGAAACATGAAAAAGGAGAAAAAGACTTGCGGTCTTGCTGCTTCCTCGATATAGGCTACAGAAGGAGAAATTGATCATGGGATACAAGAGATAAACAGTTACAATTTTATTTGTGTGGAAGGTCCATTTAAAGTTAGATATGAAATTTTCCAGCTGTATTCTTGGAAGAGAGCACAGCTGGTTAGATCAGAAACAGGAATGGGAGCAGCAGACAATGTGGCCTGTTAATGTAACTGGTACATTGATGAAAGGATTAAACACAGAAATAGAAGTATTTATTATAATTAACCATGGAATGGTGGGTAGAGAGATAAGGAAGTACAGGAAGAAAATGAGGGGACTCTGATAGAGGAGAGCTGATGGAGAAAGGCATACTCAGAAGTGGGGGGGCTGGCAAGATGATAGAGCAGCAGTTTTCAACTGGCATGCTGCAAGAATTTTTAAAACATGCAATACCTGACTTATTTAGTCAGGGGCACTGACCTCTTCTCCCTTAGATTGTCAAATAAGAAAATGACAAGAGCCAACACAACAGTAGCCATCCGGTGTGGATGCCCTGTCTTGAACCATAAATATATAGGTCATATAATAGGGTTGCATCTTATTGGTCATGTTGCATAATAAGGTTGCTTCTAATTGGTTAATGCTCGGTGACAGAAATCCTTATATACAAGTATAGACACCTGGTTTTTTAAATGTCACTTTGGAACAAAAAGGATAGGTAATTACTGTTATTATTTTTTTTGTAAATCAATCAAAACTATACCATTTTTTTTGTCAGATCAGCAAAAAGTATATAATTTTTGGTGTGCCACAGAATTTTAGTAATTAGTTTATGTGTGCCATGAGATGAAAAGTGTTGAAAATCACTGCCTGTTGAATAGGAGATGTAGTAATCAGGGAGATGCATTTCAGAGAGGCTTCTAAAGGTAAAGCAGTTAGGAGGGACGGTGAGGTTTGAGGTGAGGTTTATTATTAACTAAATGGAGTAGAGTGGAAAAGTCTAGTATTGATATGATTGAGGAAGTGCTAGAGGATTCTTATCTTTGATTGCCGAGGAATGACTGGGTGCAGAGGAGTGAAACATCAAGGAAGAAAATGAAAGAAAAGTTTCATTTTTCAATTAGTAAAAGCTATATTAAGCTCCCACAGTGTGGTAGGCACTGTACCACAGTGCGGGGTCCCACTGACATGAATGAACACAGTTCCTCCACCCTCCCCTACTGAACTGAGCAACTAGACCATCACAGCTGTCTCGTCACCTTCTCTCTTGATGTCATAGTCTGCTGCTAGCCAGCTTCATCTCTTGTTTTTCTAGTTCCCAGTTCCCTAGTGAGGAATTAAATTTGTTCAGCTCATATTTTCAATCCAGGTCTAGAGTCCTGTTTATGCTTAGTCAGCGGGTTGGGAGCCTCTGTGTTAGGTGTTCACCCGTGTTCAATCCTACCCTGAAAGGGGGGAGGGTTATTTGATGCAGACATGGCCGCAGCCCTTCAGCAGGGGCTGTGCTGTAGGTGTTTGGGCCTGAGTACCCCAGGAAGCAAAGTCTGGTATAAGAGTTAATGCTGCTGGTTTTATGAAGGGAGGCAGGAGGGAGTGCAAAGGAAGCTGAGGTGGGGAAGGAGGAAGAGCTGATCTGGAGGGTGTCACTGAAGGAGTTAGCACTGATGTAGATGACGTCATGTCATGGGACTGGCCTATGAAATGGCACATCAACTGCATCTCAGAAGGACAAGTGTTTCTTTTTCTTGTCAGCCATTGGTTAAAGGTTTACTCTACTGAGACTTAACTCTCCAGAAATTCCAGACTGCTCACTAAGCAAGACCACTCACACCTTAATGCCAACAAGGCCAAGAGCTGGGATGGCGAGAGGCACGTCATGTGGCCTTAAAGTAAGGCACTGTCAAGTTCTGCCTGGATGAAATCATTCCAAACCCATGCAGAGCTGGTTACTGCAGCTGCCGTTGAAACAAAAGACACATGAGGCTGAGAGATTGTGAATTGGTGTATAAGGGGCGTTGGAGACAGAAAGCAATGGTGGACGAGCTTGAGGGATTGGCTGGGGGTGGAGGAAGCAAAGGGGGTCTCATCAGTCCCAAAGTTTTAAATTGAGTACATCAAATTAAGCCCAACAGATATTTATGGAGCCTCTACTGTCTGCAAGGAACTGAACCTATATCCCCACTGGCAGTATCAATCTAAGCAAGAAGCTTTACCATCAAATGGCAGAAATAGATGAGTGTAAGTCTGTCCTGGAAGGTATCGCATGTTAACATCATCATCTAGCATAAACATGTGCAAGAGGGACAGAGGGGTCAGTGATGAACTATATTTGGAGGAGTAGGAGAGTCTCTGGGAAAGATTGAATGTGGCTCTAATGATTAAAGTTAACATTTTAATAATACTGCAAGGGCTCGTTCTGTATTACAAAGTATTTACAACAAACCTTTAGGGCGACTTCATCTCTGCATTTTTATCTTATTAAAATGACACTTTTACAAAATTTTTTATTTTTATTGTTAAGAGTATTACAGATACTCCCCCTTATTTCTCCCATTGCCCACTTCCACCTGGCTCGCACCCCAACCCAGGCCTTCACCAATATTTCATATTTAAAATAGACATTAAAATTTAAGCATTTAAAAGCCACTTATTTTTCCTTTTATAGAAAATGAGTAGTAATTTTTTCATGTTAGAGCACAATGCATCTAGGTTTATTTTTTACATAGCACGCTAGAGTTCTTAACATACATTCTTAAAATAAAGTTAATGTTAAAAATTTCATGTGACCCATAAATGTTTATTATCGTTGATTTAAAAATGTTCCTTCTCAGGAGCATGCTCTCTTTCTCTCTAGAGCCAACTGGGCATTCTTCCTTTAGGCCTGTCTCTTGGCTTTCTCTCTCCTAAGCTCCAAGGGCCCTTCTTTTGCCTCTGTAACTTGTTTCCTGAGCCCACGCAGTCCAGCTGGCTCACTTCCTCCTTGGCTCACTTCTTCTACCTCTGTGACTTTCTAAATAAACTTTTGCTTGTACTTGAAAAATAAATTTCCTTCTCTTTCTACATAAAAAGTAAATGAGAGAGTAGGTGAAGAGTTGAGTTGAATGAGGCAGCAGGAAAACAAAATATAGATTTAGAGGTGGATTAGAGAGATTAGGTATTTAAGGTTGGTGGATCAAAATTCAATGCTGCAACCAGAGAAGGCTTTCTTGATCTGAATTCTTTTTTCTAAGATAAATAAAATAAGCTTGAAGAGATATTGTAAATGGGACAGACAGAGCCCAGACTAGGAGAAACAGAGAAAGAGAGCTTGACAAAGACAAGGATAGCTATGACTCCTGAGCTAGACTAACCATAACAGTGACTTGATTTTGCACCCTGACCAAAGCTTTGCCTTAATTCCTTGGGGTTGACTTGGATGCCCTTTCAAGGACTAGGGAAAAAGCTCATTTTCTTTTACCCTTGTATGAGAAGTCTTTCCTAAGAGCCCATGATTGATGAGGCTGAACCCCTTCCTATAGCATTGCCCAAAGTGGAATTGGGTGGTGGTACCAGAAAGGAGGCTGTGCCCAGCAACAGTGACTCAGCTATGCTTTCCTTGATATGTGTCTATTTGGACGTCATCAAAATTTTTTGCCTTGTAATTTTGGTAGCATTTAGGTGAAGCCTATATATGAAAGTGAATGGTTTAGTTTTCCTGATGGAAAGTTTAATTTAGCTCTCCAGCATGTTGTTTTTTAGCTTGCTGTAGATATAATCATTTGCTTAATGAGGACGCATCCTTCCTTCCAGAGTACTGACTTTAAAATGAATTTCCATAGATTTACATAAATTCCCTGGGGACCACTATAATGCAAAAAGAGAAAGAATTGCCCAGCTGTGCACTGATTTAATGGAATTATGAAGCTTTAGGGTGTGGGCTTTAAAAAAGATATCCAGGGGAAATAGTCCCTCACACTGTTGGAGAAATAAACCGTTAAATGAATTTTCTCTCACTCTCATGGAAGATGATTTGAGAAGCCAGCATCAGCCAAGGTTTTTAAAAACTCATCTTAACAAAAGCTTGCGAAAATTCTGGACATTTCAGAAGTCACTGTTATTTCTGAGAAGGGATGTTAATATTGTATTGAAGCATTTTTGGACAGAAGCTTTTATTTTAAAATAGTTTTGTTGAAAATGGAGAGAATTAGCAAATGTTCTCTATCTCACATTGTCGACTCAAAACCAACAGCATCCTCAGATACACTTACCTTTACATTTAGTAGGGTCCCCAACCTCATTTGGGCCAGAGATTATTAATGGTGGTCTATATGTCCTTTATATCTTAATTTCTTGTCAGCGATGTAAAAAGATCTAAGGAGATATCAGCTTCTGGCTCTCAGCACTTTTACCATCTATTTAACTTACTTTTTTTAAAAAAAAATATATATATATCTTTATTGATTTCAGAGAGAGGGAAGGGAGAAAGAGAGAGAGACAGAAACATCAATGATGAGAGAGTCATTGATCGAGGCCACAGCCCGGGCATGTGCCCTGACTGGGAATCGAACCCTGATCACCTGGATCCCAGGTCGATGCTCAACTGCTGAGCCACACCCGGTCTGGCTATTTAACTTCCGTTCAATCTTTCTTTAGATTTTGCTGTCCCAATTATGTGGTTCTGCACTCTGTGGCTGGTTCTATAGGTTGGTTAGATTAACCTAATAGCAAGAGGAAGGCCTCACAATTGCCTTGGCCTTGGATCATAGCAATGTGAATTATGTTTTTTTCTCTCAAGATAATACCTCAGCATTAGCCAGCTGTCTATAAATGCATATCTTTGGTTGAGAGAGGCTTATTCAAGAATATGAAGTGATCAATATTAATTTGTATTCTGTGCTGGGAAAACAACCACTGATAGTGAGTCAATAGATTCCTCTTTTTGTATGAATACAGAAGAAATCAGTCATTAAGTATTTAGTAACATATACAACACACTCTATGGAGGATGCAGCAAAGGAAGAAATATTTGCCCATGACATTGAATTTTTAGCATATGTATCAAAGAAGCAATGATAAAGCTAACACATTTTGTGCACTAATCATGTGTCAGGGTTTTCTTTTTATCATCTACCATAAATTTCACAATGACCTTATGAGTTAGTATTCTGATTATCCCATTTTACAGATGAGAAAACAGAGACATAGAAAGGCTAAATTACTTGTATCTTAGCTACTATGTGGACTAGCTAGGGTGCCAGCTATAGCACTTTTACTCTAAACTTTATGCTCTTTTAAAAAAATTCTTATATTTTGGTAAAACGTACATATAAAATTTACATTTTCACGATTTTTAAGTGTATAGCTCATTGACACTAAGTACATTCACATGATTGTGCAGCCATCACCACCATCCATTTTCAGAACATCTTCATGTCCCCAAACTGAAATACTTGTCCTTTAAACAATACTTCTCCATTTCTCCTACCCCCAGAGCCACAGACGATCAGCATTCTATTTTTGTTTCTATGAATTTGGCTATTATAGGTTCCTCATATTAGTGGAATCCTATAGTATCCTTTTGTATATGGCCTATTTCACTTAGCAAACTATCTTCGAGCTTTATCCATGTGCTAGCATGTGTCAATTTTCTCCCATTTTAAGACCGAATACTATTCCATTGTGCGTATGTACCACTTTTTGTTTATCCATTGATCCATCAGTGTATCCTGGGTTGCTTCCACCTTTTGGCTACTGTGAAAAATGCTGCCGTGAACATGGGTGTTCAGATGTCTATTTGAGTCCCTGCTTTTTGGTGTATGCCAGAAGTGGAATTGCTATCACCTATGGTAATTCTACGTTTAATTTTAGGGGAAGCTGTTATACTGTTTTCTGTAGTGGTTGCACCATTTTGCATTTCCACCAGCACCACACAAGGGTTGCAGTTTCTCCATATCCTTGCCATATTTTCAAATAGTCATACTAATGGTACCTCATTGTGGTTTGAATTTGCGTTCCCCTGATGATTAATGATGTTGAGCATTTTTTCATGTGGTTATTGGCCACTTGTAGATCTTCTTTGAAGAAATGTCTATTCAAGTCTTTTGCCTATTTTTAAATAGGGCTGTTTTTTGTTGAGTTGCGGAAGTCCTTTATATATTCTGGATATTAATTCTTTATCAGATATTTTTTGCAAATATTTTCTCCCATTCTGTGGGTAGCTCTACACTGTGTTAAGAGAGTCCTTTGATACACAAACATGTTTAATTTTGATGAAGTGGAGTTTATATATTTTCCCTGTTGTTCAAACCATATCCTCTTACCTACTATACTGAGGCATAGAACCATGATTGCAACAAGCTAAATTATTTGGTATCAAACATATCTCCTGATGATGGATTGAAGATGAGGGTTGGTGTTGTCAGGGAATGTGTGTGGGAAGTGGTAAGACCTAGCACATTACACATGTGTTTAGTGCATGTTTCTTGATGAGTCCATCTTTGCATAAGAATTGATTGAAAAAAAATAATGTTGAGTCAACTGTGTGGCATCTCTCGGTCCCTTCCTATGTGTTTCCTGGGGAGGGTTGGGGAAGGGACCGGTGGGTCTCTGGCCATGAATGAAGATAGATCTGCCAAACTCTTAAATGTAGACAAATTGCCAGGACATTCACTGGTAGAAGTTTTATTCAACCTAATCTAAAGAGGTAAAATAAAAACCTCTCTGCAGTCGCATTCACTGCCTGCTGTTGGAAGCTCGCTTTCCCTTGGAGCTTAATCAAGAGAGAAAGCAAAAGAGGGAAAAACAATCTTTTCTCTTGCCTTTTGCTCTCTGCCCGAGGCAGTACTAAGCTCTGTCCTCCTGGGTAGTATTGGGGCGGAGGGGACAGGAGGAGAACTGAGCCCATGTTGTGCTCCTTCATCTGAGGAAGGTGTTGTGAGTGTGACTCATGTTTCAGTTAGAGAGCTGTGCTTCTAACTGCACTCCCCACATTTCTCTTTTAGTTCTTGGACTTGGGATGCATGCAAGATGAAGTTTTCCCCCCACCATACTGTTTTAGAATTATGAATTTCATGCCTCAGTTTAGGGTGGGCATGGATAAAATAATAATCTATAAAGTAAATAAGAAAAGTTGTTCCCATGTAAGTATATGAACAGGCATCAGGCACTCACATTGGAGGCATATGCCTGCTCGAGGCTCTTAACATTCTATATGTTCAGTGGAATCATAAAAAAGGTTTGCAGAAACATCGTGGTAATGGCTTGAGAGCTGTCGGGAAGTTGGAAGTAAGAAGAGTCCTTTGGGAAGCCTCCCAGAAGCCTTCCCAGCCGCGGCATTAGTGTAATAGTTTCCTCCTCCTGCGGTGGTTTGGGTAGTAGGGGTGAGAGAAGATTGTAAGGAAGGCAGGACCTCTGGGCCCTCCTGACTGCATTCCATGTGACATTCTCTCTTCCAGCCTGGAGACTCTGAGGTACAGGGACCATAATTCCCTGTGAGCTTAGTGCCATAGTGTTCTGACCATCTCCAGGCTCCAGACCTTCCAAGGGCTACTCTAACTTGGCCTTAATGCTCTTACACACAGGAGCAATGGTGTCTCTGCTCCATGCCAAACACCAAGAAAAAAAGACATTTTGTGGGATAATTTTAATAATATAATTTATTATTCATTGTGTTTATACTGTGCTCTAGGTACTTACATAAGTTGTTAAATTCTGATAACAACCCCAAGGTAGGTTTTAGTACAGTAATCCCTACTTATCCATAGGGGCTACATCCCAAGACCTCCTCCAGTGGATGCCTGAAACCACTGATATTACTGAACTCTGTATACTATATTTTTTCCTCTATGTACGTACCTATGGTAGACTTTAATTTATAAATTAGCACAGTAAGAGATTAGCTAATAAAAGATAGAACAATTATAAGAATACACTGTAATAAAATTATATTGTGACATTATTAAGTAAAATAAGGGTTATTTTCACTGTGATACCACAACAGTGGATCCGATAACTGCGAGGGTTGCTAAGTGACTAGCAGGCAAGTAGCATATGCAGTGTGGATACGCTGGACAAAGAAATGATTCCTGTTCCAGGCAGAACAGAGCAGGACAGTGGGAGATGCCATCATGCTACTCAGAATGGTGTGAAATCTAAAACTTATGAATTGTTTATTTCTGGAATTTTCTATTTAATATTTTCAGGCCCCGGTTGACTGTAGGTACCTGAACTGCTGAAAACAAAACCACAGGTAATGGGGGACTACTGAATTTCCTTTCACTGTTGAGGAAATGGAGGTTGGGGAGGGGAAGTGGATTTGCTCCTGGAAGCTCTGAGTGTGGAAGGTGAAGCTTGCAGCCTGAGCAGGTCTCCCTGGATACCCAGTGCCTCCTCCTTGAGCTCTATCTGTGCAGGGACCTCTTCCCAGGCTTCTCTCTCTGACCTTTAAACCTCCCTTTTAAACTTCATTATAGATTCCAGGAAATGAAAGAAAAAAGGGATGCTGTTTTATGAATTGGCTAACCAAAATTAGCAATAATCATCACCGTTTGGAGGAGAGAGTTGCTGTTCCTTCAACATCTCAGAATGACAACATCAGGCTGGGTATTATCTAGACATTAGTGGATGGCCCTGTTCTCATGATAAATGAATCCAGTACACACTCTGCCTGGTGTAACTGTTATCTCAGCCACTAGCACAGTCTACTAAGGAGATGTTAGCTGCAGTTTTCACGCTGCTGTGAAAACCGTGGGCAGAAGGAATTGCTGCACAGGTGGAGATAACATCGTTCGGCAGCAATGAGGAAACTTTGCAAAAGAGAATTGCTCCTGCTCATGCTGAGGCCCATGGCACAGTCTCACTTCAGGGCAGAAACTACTTGCTGGCATATTTTTTCTTTCTGCAGCTTAGTTTGGGCTTATTCTTTCTGTTTTTGTCAGCAGAATGATTTTTTTGTATTGTCAGTTTCATGACATAATTATTTGCCTGCCAAATCCAGTAATCAAGTGCATTATTTATTGATTTTTGGAAAGAATAGGTTTACTGTGCCTTATTATTCTCAAATAGGCTGATTTGATGCTAAAACCCATTAGGATTAGACAGTGCTACTAGTAAATATAATTTAACCAATAATTTAGAAAAGGCTGGGCTTTTTCTTAAATACAATGCAAATGTCAACAGTTCTAATTATTTTCACATGATGTTTCCAAAACAGCAAGAAGAGATTTATTTGCCTTTTGAAAACTATAGCAAAGGCCCCTGGCAGCTTCTTTGGCATCGGTTTTTCATGAAAAACAAAGACTATAATCAGGTAGAAAGTGTTCCACTTGGTAGCTGTCATCACAACCTATATAGTAATGGATCTAAAAAGGGCAACCATACAACCATATACGTTTCTTAGAGGGTCTGTAGGCATGTGGAGTTGGGCAGAGAGTATGTTCTCACACTGTAAGGTATTTCAAAGGTTAGTGCTGGGGGTGGGGCATCATCAGCATAGCTGTCGTTATTGTAACAATAATAATAGCAAATGTACAGCATTCCAAGGTGGTAGGCACTATTTTGAGTAATTTACATGTAATAAGTCATTAATCCACGTGGTAACCCTAGGAAGTAGAAACTATTACCATCCCCATTTTACAGATGGGGATATTTAAGCACAGAGAGGTTAAGTAACATGCCCAAGATTACACAGCTGATAAGTAAGAGAACCAGAACACATACCCAAGCAGCCTGGCTCCAGAGTTTGTGCTCTTAACCACTACATACTCTATGTGGCAACATTTATTGAAGGCATACTATATGCCACCCATTAAGCCAGGCATTGACTGGAGAGAGAAAAATTCCTCAAGGGATTTACTGTCTAGTGCATATAGATACAAACCTGTCTCCCATCTCTAGAGGTCATTGTAAAGGTTTCTAATGACAAGGAAAAGTTTCCTCAACTATCAATGATTTGTATAGTCATTAACAGAGAAACACTGCTCTCCAAGACAGAAGTGGCACAGTGACACCCTTTGCTCAGAGTTAGAGCAAAGCCTTAACGACACTGCGCCAATGACCACTCCCTGAGCGCTCCTGCAAAGTCGGCATGTGTGGGGTGCTCACAGGTGGCCTCATGGCATGCTCACAACGGAAGGAACTGGTCCATGTGAACCCTCACCACACTCAACCCCACCCCTGCCTGTTTGCTTCCTGGTCAGTCTCGTTGGGCTTATTCTCAAGCAGCATCCCTGCCTCGTGTCTCCAGTCACAGGGACGCGAGGATATTCCCTCGTTGGTTTCACGGTTTCAGCTGTAAGATCATCTCTTCTCACATATAATTCAGCAGTCACACCCCAAACTCCAGCTAGTCTGTTTTTATGGATTTGGAGGGGGAAAAAGTCAGCTAATTTCCACACTTCCCTGATCTTGTTATTTTCATTATCACACTTCTCTGCATTTCCTAGTTTCAATTAGGACTAAAACCATGTTCCAAAATTGCATGAGCGTCTCTTCTCAGTGCGTTTCCCTCTCCAGGAGAGGGATAGCTCTTCACCTCGCTGGGGAGGTCAGGAGGCTCATTGGGCCTCTTGCCATTTATAAGATGTGCAGACTCTTTTTAAAAAATATATTTTATATTGATTTTTTAAAAATATGTTTTTACTGATTTCAGAGAGAGGAAGAAAGAGATAGAAACATCAGTGATGAGAGAATCATCGATCGACTGCCTCCCAAGCCAGAAACCTGGGCATGTGCCCTGACCAGGAATCGAACTATGACCTCTTGGTTCAAAGGTTGATGCTCAACCACTGAACCACACGAGCCCAGCTATTGAGTTTTAAAGAGAGAGGGCAGGAGAGGGAGAGAGAGAGAAACATCAATGTGAGAGCAAAACATCAATCCTGCACTCCTCCTACTGGGAATCCAACCCACAACCTTTAGCTGCACGGACCTAGGCCTAACTAGCTAATCCACACCGGCCAGGGCTAGATGTGCAGACTCTTAAAAACTGGGAAACCTATGGAAACTTATGTAAAAATTGAGGTAACTATTTATACTGAACTTCAAAAAAAATGTCAAGGTTTGCTTATTGATGCCCCTTTTTTGGTTTTAGCATCCAGAACTGTGATATGTTGAATTAGACAACACAGGGCTATAAATATCCATGATTCCTATTTGAAGAGCTTTAGGATTTCATTGTAAGAGAGTTGGTTTGGTGAGACCCTATGTAAGGTGAGGGTAAAAAAATCCCAATTTAGAAGACTCCCTCATCTACAAAGATCCATCCTTCAGCTGTCGTAAAATCTCTGTATCAGATTTTATAACATTCGCAATAAAGTTCAAAGAATGTTTCTTTCTCTCAGTGTCTGTCTCCCCATACATAAGCATGTGCCCACATAAACATGTGCCCACATTGATAGACATGTGCCCACATACACATGCATGTAAAGGACACATGAAGAGCAGAATCAAAGGAAAGTAGATGATGGGGGATACTCATTTTAATTTATACTGTTGTATACTAGAATTTAAAAATAAGTACATATTTCTTTTGAAATTTTATAAATACTTCTAAGATAAAGAAGCAGACAGTCCTAGAGTAACCAAAAGAAAACTTATACTTTCTTTGTTGAGAATAAAGAATATTCTCAGGGTATATTAGCTATTACCTTTCAGAGGATTAACCTTCACTTGGACAAATGTCTGCATTTGCATACCCAGGTACTAAAATAATTCTCACATTAAATCAACCATTATTTACCTGCTATAGTACATGACAAAATAGTTCTTGAGTAATTTTATAATCACACTTTTTTTTGATGCTGTGCCTTTGGCTGCCAAGAACCAGACCTGCCAATTTAATACATCTTTTTATATTATTTTTATGTGTAAGCAAATATTAAAAATAGATGATTTTTAAAAGTTTGTCATTTCATTGTGTCATGCTTAGTAAAATTATAGCTCCAGCTCCAAATGGGTATTATAGAAACATTTTTAATAGGACAGAATTCTATCACAGTGTCAAATTGTTTTATGCAAATATCACAAGTGTCTGGATCACTGACAGAATTGGAAAGAAAAAAAATAGACTGAAGCCTTTGGAAACTTTTAATCAGATCTACTTTTTACCATTACACAAATGAAAGAACACATATGATATTGTTTTTAAATAAAAGCTACTCTTACCTATTAAAAAGCTCTGGTTTCCCCCTGCCAATGTTGGAGACAGCTTTAGCTGGGAGAAAAGTTTGTCTCTGCAGCATCTGTTCACCTTTCTTTTCCCTGTGGACAGTTACCCTTTCTGGTTCTAGGATATTTATGAATCCATGCCCTGTTTTTGGAATGCCTCAGATAACCTCGTTTCCATTTAGATATCCATGTCTGATAGCATGCTGTGTTCTTGCAAAGAAATATGTTTTTAAGTCAAAGGATTAAATATTAAGCATCAGAAACCAGCAGTCTGGTTCTGTTTAACTCCACGGTTCTTCACTGCTAATCACTGCACTCCAGATAAAATGATATGCCATGCCCATTTTTATTAAGTGCCAAGTGCCCACTGGGCCCTGCTTTTAGATCCTTATATGCCTTTCCCCTCATTTGAATATGTCTAAGTGGCCTGTTCAATTTTGCACAGGAAGAAGTACCAAAGCCAGGTCTCAGATCCAGTACTGAGTGATGTTTCCACTACAGAACACTAATCTTAATCTGCCAAAAATGATATAAAATAGGAAGAATTCTATTTCAATTCTAATTCAATTCATCCAGGAAACCCTTAGTTCAGATCCCTTTTAAAGGTTAGCTGTAGAGATGGCAAATATTATAACAGGGGCAGACTGGTCACCTAAGACATCTTGGATAGGTTGCATTTGGATGACACTCCTTCTCAAACTGGAAGACTGATAGCAACTCCAGGTTCCCAGGACTTGGCATAATTCTGTTTAAAAGTTCCACATTTCCCTGGCATTTAGCCTTTGTCTGCAACTTCTCACGAGCACTCCCCTAGCAGCTTCAAGATTGCTCCCATCACCCCAACCTTTCCCAAGCAGGAGTCTCTGTCCTACGCTGTAGAGTAGTGAACTCCGTCAGCCGTTGCCAAGCCTTGCAAGCCCTCAGACATAAGCAGGTACAGCTCATTGGGGGGGAACTCTCTTTATGGGAAAGAAAGATAAGAAGCACTACCTTTGTATCTGGGATGGCAGATTTGATTAATTGGGTTAATTATATTCCACGCCACACTGACTTTTAAAGCAATCATACTTCCTAATGCAGTTTTAAAATGTAATACCCATTGTATTAGCTGCCTATGGCTGCCATACCAAAGTGCCAGAAATTAAGGGGTTTAAAGCAACAGAAATTTATACTCTCACAGTCCTGGAGGCTAGTAGTCTGAAATCCAGGTGTCAGCACTACTGGAGGCTCTAGGGAAGAACCTTCCTTTGCCTTTTCTAGATTCTGGTGGTGGCTGGCAATCCTCAGCATGCCTTGGCCGTAGCTGCACCATTCCAATCTCTGCCTCTGCCTTCCCATCTTCACGTGGCCTTATTCCCCGTGCCTATGGGGCTTCTCTTCTTTTTATGGGGGACACCAGTCATTGGATTTAGGGCCTCTAGGGAACCAACTGATTATTTCAAAAATTAGTAAGCAAGAGAAAGAATCAAACATCTACTCCTGTCGCCTGTATGAGTGTCTTCAGGATAACTGTAGAGTGGCTGAAGAAAGATTTCTGCCCATAGAAGTATGTCAGCTAATGGATGACAAAGGAATGATACAATATCATCATAGTTTAAACCCCTCATGAAATAATGGGTCAAGGCATTGATCAGCAGTGGCCACTAATATCATTAAAAGGGAGACAGCTGAATATTATGTTACCTCTATAAACATTTTACCTCGAATTTGAACCTGAATTAAAGCATGCTTCTAGATCTAACTATAACTGACAGGAACATGTTAATGATATGATAGAGATGCAGTCAGCAAAATCTTAGAATATAATAAACTCTGCAGGAATAAATTACCTATTTTCTTTAACAAATGAATTGCAGGAGAAAAATGAGAGAGGAGGGACCTATCAATTAAATGAGATAAAGGACTTTTCAAACAAATGCAATATGTGGATCTTGTTCGGATCCATATACAAATCAATCCAATGATTAAAAAAAATACAATAAGAGATGTTCAAACACAGTCTGCCTATTTGATGACATTAGAGATATTACTTTCTCTTGGGAGGGGGGCAAGAATAATGACATTTTGATTATGTCTTAAAAAAAGAGTTCTTATCTTTTTGAGATGCATACTGAAATACTTATGAATGAAATCATATAATTGCAAGGATTTTCCTCAAAGTACTTCCATCACTGGGAAAGGAAGAAGTAGCTGGCAGAATAGATGAAACAAGCAAAGCCCTGAATTGAAGGGTTTTATAGCTGTGGAGAGGTGCATGAGGAAATCATATTCCACTTTTTTTGTGTGTGTTCTTTACTTTTGTCAATGAAAAGAAAAAAAAACAGAAAATATAAAAGAACACTCCTTTGTGAATTCGTGCTTCTCTTCTATGTCATCGTAAGTTTCTTTGTGCTCGACTCTGGGTAGCACTGGCTTCCTCGAGAGTGATCACCAAGGTAACAACTCTGCTGTGTCTCCAGGCAGGGAGTTTGGTAGAGTTATGAAGTCGGGTTCCCTCGAGGTCTTTTAAGTGTTGAATTACCGAGCACCACAGGAAACTGTGAAAGAAGATGACTACAGGAAACTGTGAAGAAAGCTCTGTACCTTTTTCTCATTTATTCATCTATTCATTTATTTTTACCTACTCACATGCTTTCTAAGGAAAAGATAAACCCAGGAGAGCATGTCCATGACACACCTAAAAATAGCATATTTCTTTTTCCCTTGAGCATAGCAAATTAAAGCTAAAAACTAACCCAACAATTTAAATAATGACTACTTGATGATAGATACTCCTTTTGGGTGAACAATCAGTATTTGCTCAGATACCACTTATATCATTTAGAATGTTCTTTTTTTCTGAAATTAATTGCTACTTTAGACTTGAGTCAGGTTAGATGTATTTGTTTTTAAATCACTTGTGTTCCTTTCACATTGTCTGATGACTCTGTAATAAGTTAGATTTGTTGTCATTTTAGAGTCTATCGGAAATATCTTCTGGTAAAAAAATTTTTCTATGGTTTATGTATACTCCTAATGGCACAGAAGGGAGATGTCAGGATCTCCTCATTATTACAATATATTAAGCATATATGTCACTCATAAAAATAAAATCATAAACATATTAATCAAGTGTGTCTTAATAAAATACAACTCGTGGACATCAGTCAAAGTAAATATGCTGACAGCACCCAAACTTCTTTCCAGCTTTAACCTTTCTCTTGAGCTCTAAAATGACAAATCGACTTCTGGACGTGTCCATCTGGATGACCTTCCCACAAACAACTAAACATCAATAAGCTTAATTGAGTTCAATTCAATGTTTATTTATTGAACCCCTTGCAGGAGATGTGTGTGGGAAGCTGGGAACACAAAGATAACTAAGATTCAGACTCTGATCCAAAGAGGCCTAAAAACCCCCACAATTATAGTTTTTGCAGAACTTTGGCTTCTGAGTTCCATGTCTTAGTTGATGGCAGCGCACAGTCCCCAAAGCCAGACACATTTGAATCATCTTTGGCACCTTTTCTCTCACAACTGGCATTCAACCCTTTTCCAAGTCTTTTTTATTCTACTTCTAAAAATTCTCTGATGCTGCACCCTCTCCGGCAGCCCTGCTGTTGCGATTAGTTTTGCACTTGTCATCTTTCTCTGGGACCCTTGTGATAGCCTCCTGTCCGCCACCCCCCCCCCCCCCCCCCCCCCCCCCCCCCGCCAACCAGAGTTGCGTCATGAAAACAAAGATCGGATTATACCATTCTGCTGTTTTTAAACCTTTTCTGAATGCATTGTGCTCCTTCGGAGTTTACGAGGGTCAAAAATCTGTGTTGATATCAGAAGAAAAGAGAAACTTTTGACTTTCTCAACCTAGTCAAAAATTGTGATCTAACAAACAAAAACTTCAGAATAAGTAACTTTTTGAAAAAAACAGAATTTGAAATGGGGAAAACGATCCCATTTAAGTAATCCACAAAGGTTATAAAGGCAGACAAGGAGCCCGGCCGGCGTGGCTCAGTGGTTGAGCATCGACCTAGGATTCAGTAGGTCACAGTTCGATTCCAGGTCAGGGCACATGCCCGGGTTGCGGGCTCGATCCCCAGTCGTGGGTGTGCAGGAGGCAACCCATCAATGACTCTCTCGTCATTGATGTTCCCATTTCTCTCATTCTTCCTTCCTCTCTCTGAAATCAATAAAGACATATTAAAAAAAAAAAGGCAGACAAGGAAATAGGCGGTAAATTCTAACAATATAGCCTTGGGCAACATAATGTACAAATTAATTTAAAAGGACAAACTGAAAAATTTATAACCATACTGGATTATTTATATATATTTCATTTAGAAACAGATTAAGCATGCCAAAACTTAATGAGGATTAGAAAATATGAACAACACATTGGCAAGGTTTATCCATCCTATATATATATGATTATACATATAGGTACACAGAACCCAATATTAAAAATTATCCACTCTTTTCAAGTTTACATTGAAAATTTACAAAAACTGACCACGAATTAAGTCATAGCACAAAGGAATCTCTGCATAGTCCAAAAAAATGATGTACAGAGACTAGAATCTTTAAACATAATCAGTTAGATGAGAAACAAGAGTGCTTCTCCAGGACCCTTAGATTTCAAGTCTTATAGGACACATATACCTTATTCCCTTTCTAAAATCTAAAAAATAAAATAAAAAATCAAATTTCAAAACACACCAGACCCCAGAGTTTTTGAATATAGAATTGTGTACCAATAATAGGACCTACCTTATTGGGTTGTTGTGTGGATTCACTAGATATATGTCAAGTGACTAGTGCCTGTCACACAGTAACAATAAATGTTAGCTGTTATTAGCATTCTATGACCTTCTGTTTTCTCTGTTGCTCCTGGGAGTGAGATCTCTTTAACTCCTTTCTAACATATTTGAGATTGGTTTGTATCATGGGGGCTGGGTAATGTGTAGTATGATTATTTTCTTTTTCTTAAAATTTTTATTTATCTTTCTTGTTGAAAGTATTACAGGTGTCCCATTCCTCCCTCAACTGACCCTCCTCTACCTCGCTCCCACCCCCTCCCCAGACCTTCACCCCATTATTGTCTGTGACCATGGGTTATGCATATATGCATATAACTTCTTTGGTTGATCTCTTCCCACCCTCTACCCCCCTTCCCTCTTCCCTCTGAAATATGATCGTCTGTTGCATGCGTCAATGTCTCTGGGTCTATTTAGTTTGTCAGATTCTTTTTTTTTTTTTTAAACATATATTTATTGATTTCAGAGAGAGGAAAGGAGGGGAAGAGAGAGAGAGATAGAAACATCAATGATGAGAGTCATTGATCGAGCCTGCAACCTGGGCATGTGTCCTGACTGGGAATCAAACCCTGATCACCTGGATCCTAGGTCGATGCTCAACCGCTGAGCCACGCCCAGCCGGGCAGTTTGTCAGATTCTTTTGTTCATTAGCTTCTTCTTAAAGAAGACCCCTCAACTTTTCATGTAGTACTGGTCTGGTGGTGTTGAATTCCTTTAGCTTTTTCTTATCTGTGAAGCTCTTTATCTGACCTTCAGTTCTAAATGATAGCTTTGCTGCGTAGAGCAATCTTGGTTGAAGTTTCCTGCTTTTCATCACTTTGAATATTTCTTGCCATTCCCTTCTGGCCTGCAAGGTTTTTGTTGAGAAATCAGCTGACAGTCGTATGGGTGCTCCCTTGTAGGTAACTAATTGCTTTTCTGTTGCTGCTTTTAAGATTCTCTCTTTGTCTTTAACCTTTGGCATTTTAATTATGATGTGTCTTGCTGTGGGCCTCTTTGGGTTCCTCTTGTTTGGGACACTCTGTGCTTCCCAGACTTGTAAGTATATTTCTTTCCCCAGGTAGGGGAAGTTTTCTGTCATTATTTTTTCAAATAGGTTTTCAATTTCTTGGTCTCTTTCTTCCCCTTCTTGCACCCCAATAATATGAATGTTGGGCCTCTTGAAGTTGTCCCAGGGGCTCCTTACACTATCTTCATATTTCTGGATTCTTTTTTCTTTTTGCTCTTCTGGTTGGGTGTTTTTTGTTTCCTCATGTTCCAAATTGCTGATTTGATTCTTAGTGTCCTCTACTCTACTGTTGATTCCCTGTAAATTATTCTTCATTTCAGTTTGTGTAGCCTTCATTTCTGATTGGTACTTTATTATGTCATCAGTGGTCTCACTTGTTTTCTGAATAGTCTTACTAATATCCTTGAGCATCCTCGTAACCATTTTTCTGAACTCTGTATCTAGTAGCTTGCTTGGTTCTATTTCATTTAGTTCCTTTTCTGGAGATTTCTTCTGTTCCTTCTTTTGTGATGTTTCTTTGCCTCCACATTTTGGCTGCTTCCAGGTGTTTGTTTCTATGTATTAGGTAGAGCTGCTATGTCTCCTGGAATTTGTAGAGTGGCTTTGTGTAGTAGGAGTCCTGTAGAGTCCAGTGGCTTGGCCTCCCCAGTCACCTGAGCTGGGCCTTCTAGGTGCTCCCCTGTGTGGGCTGTGTGCACTGCCCTGTTATAGTTGAGCCGTGGTTGCTGTTGGCATCACTGGGAAGAATTGACCCCCAGGCCAATCAGCTGTGAGGACAGCTGCAAATACAGCCAAAGAGCTGCTGTGCTGGAGACACCCCTATGGAGCAGGATTTACTTCAGTGGAGCTTTGGTGTTCACCAAGTGCTCCCCTTGAGTGTCACTCGTGGATGTGGTAGGTTGTAATCCAGGAGCACTGTTTCTGGGGCTTCCCTGGAGGTGCAAAGTCAGCCTCTGCCAGTGCCCTGCCCAGGGCCACCCAGCATGAGCTACACAGCAAACCGTAGTTGGCTGCTACTTGTGCTGGGCTCGGAGGTGCCCAGGAGAGGCCAAGCTATGAGCCAATGCAGCTGCCGCTAGTGCCAGGCCTGGGGCCGCTTATCAAGCCGTATGGGGCAGCTGCTGCTTGTTTGAGAGATTTTAGGAAAGTCCTAAGCATGAGGCTCGAGAGGCCACTTGCACAGAAAAGCCCCTGGAAATGGCCTGGATGAGCTGCAGGTGGGGAGGGGCGGGGCCTCCGGGAATCACGGGGCGGGGCCAAAGGTGAGAGTCAGGTGCTGGCGACTCAAACATGGCGCCTGCCTGCCGGCTGTGTGCGGGTGGACTCGCCAAAGGAGCAACGGCCTCTGCAGCTCTTCTGCCCGGGAGGAAGCCGCCCCTCCACCTCTCGCCCGGATCTCAGGCAGGTTAGTTCCCCCCCGGAGTGTCCCAGGTCCTTTCAGGCTGCTGCCCGGCGCTGGGCTCAGAGGGAGCGTCCGAGTGAGTCCGTGCCGGGCCCTTTAGAGGAGCTGCTGGGGCTCCCGCAGCCTCCGCGACCCTCAGCCACAGTCCCCGCTGGTTTCACAGCCCGGAGTTGTGGGGGCGTCTCTTCCCGGCCCTGGAGCCCTGGGCTGGGGGCCTGCTGTGGGGCTGGGACCCCTCGCTCCTCCGGGAAACCTCCGCCGCCAAGATTCCCTCCCAGGTTAACCCGTGGCGTCGGGTGTGGGCCGGCGGCCTCGCCTCCAATTCAGCCCCGACCGGCCCGCGTCTCCACCCCCCTCCCGGTCTCGGTGCTGCTTCGGTTCCCTGGTTGTGGGGCTTCTGTTCAGCCGGATCTCAGGAGGCTCTGAGTGCTGGTGGTTCTGTGTTTTACTTGTAAGTTTGATGTGGTTGCGGGAGGCCGCAGGGAGCGCGTTACCTGCGCCGCCTTCTTGTTCCTGATTCTGTGATTATTTTCTGTTGTGAGAGGGACAGGGGCGGGGAGGACAGCTTATTTGGATTGCGGGAAATTATGTTTTATGAGCCTGGTCTGTGTTCTCAGGGCTCCATTTGGGACCCAAGCCCTCCGCGGGGTTTACCACCACGATGTGAGGTCATGTCCGAGGCCTGAGGAGACAGCTGCTGGGGGTGGGTCCTGGAACCTGCTCTTTGCTAGAGACCAGCTGCGCCTTCTCACCTCCGCCTTCTCACCTCCTGACTGCTGTTCCCACCACCAAAGCCTGAGGCCGAAGCTGCAGCCTCATCATTTGCTGGGAAGGACTTGGGTTTTATTCCCTCTTCCACCTCCAGACGTGCTTGTTTTATGTCTCTGCTGGTCATGTTTTCTTTGTTTCTGGTCTTCTGTTTTTCTAGATATATATATTTTGTTGGATATAATTAGCCCTAGGTCATTGTGAATAGCATGCCTTCTCTTTGTAGTTTTGTTGTCCGCTGGAAAAAATAAGACACAAAATAGACAAGGAGCTCTGGAATGTTTTTTGGATTCTGGGGAGGCAGATTCTTATATTTCTTTTCTTTGGACTTTGTATACCTTTTGTCTTCTTTCTTCATTGGAATCAATTGTGTGTGTGTGTAATATATACATACATACATTTGTCTTTTTCTCTCTTCTCTCTCTTTTTTCTTTCACTATTAGCAGCTATACTAGTTCCCGTAACAAAATAATAATAATAATAATAATAATTTTCTCTCTCTCTCTCCTACACCCCCTTCCTCCCCTTTCAGCTTATGCTTTTCACAGAGTAGGCAGTAAGGCTGTTTCTTCTTAGGTTTGATTGCTACTGCTTTATTTTTTATGTCTTGTTTTACTTAAATTTTGTAAATTTCTTTAGTTGTGGTGGGAGAGAATCCATTGATAGTTTAACTCTGCTGGCTTACTCTGAAAATCTCATCCACTACATTATCTTTTATTGTATAAAGATATATTGTCCTATAGGACATTTCATAGGAATTAATGGATAAAGGTAATTAGACATAGTGTAATTAAATTTTTGTGTTCAAAAGGGAGTGAAAAAGGGAGGCCCACAGGATTGAGCCCTACCAAGAGCCCCAGTGAAAGATCTCCCATCAATTAAGGTGCATCAATCATTCACTCCATACATTCATTTACTCTACACATATTTTCTGAGCACCTACTATGAGCTTCATGGAGCTTATGCTCTATTGAAGAGAAACACAGTAAAAAAAATAAACAAGTACATTATGTAACTGATTAAAAGATGTAAGAGCTAAGGAGAAAAATGAATCAAGAAATGCTAATAGAGCCTGAGGCGGGAACAGGTTACAGTTTCCTCTACTTGTCGAAGGTCTCACTGAGAAGGTGACATTCGAGAAAAGATTTGAAAGATATGAGGAAGCAAGTCATGCGTATTTGGGTGGGGGGCAGGGGGTGGCATTGCAAGCAGAGGGAACAGCAAGATAACATCCCCCCCCCCTTTTTTCTCCTTTCTTCTGGACATAGCAGATAAAAGTCCTTTAATGATTGAGGTGCTGGGAAAATTGTTTCAGTTATTTCCCTCAGTATCCACATACAATACAGCCTGTAGGGGCTGCTTACTTTAAAGCAATTATTAACATTTGTAATCAAATTTAAGTATCTCTTTTGGCTATGCAAGAATGAGTATGCATAAATTAGTAGCTGTCGAAAATATATGTCCTAATAAATTTAGCTTTGTGCTTGTCCTTCTTTGAGTTAGTACATGTAGTTGAGCAGTTAAACCCAAGCAGGGGGCCTGAGTGTTTATCAGCAGAGACAAGTGAGTTTCAAATCTGCCAGATTCTTCCAAGGAAAAGTTTCTTCTTTGTTCTGTTTCTATTTGTACCTTGTTACCTCTCTTCATAGTTAAGTAGTGGTCTGGGTTTGGACCGTGATTTCCTCTCTAGCCTGCATTGGTCTCTACTTCCTAAAGCAAAATTTGATCTAAATGGAAACACATTTCTGCTTCAGTGAGTTGGAAGGTTTTATAGGTGATTTCAGTCTGAAAGTAAATTGTCCCTCTCTGGAGAATATTTGCTTCTTGCTGATTTTTTTTTTTTTTTTAAAGAAAGAATTTAACAAATAATTTTCAACAGATGCCTAGTTTTATTTGAAAATGACATAATAAAACAGTATTTGGGATTTAGAACAATGATCTAAAAATAGCTGAGAGACTGTACTCCCATTTGGAAAAAAAGAATCACGATGGTCTGGTTTTCTCCGTCTCATTCTGAGCATTGCATAAAGCAAAACCAATTCACAGCAACTCAAGTGTGTTCTCAAAGAGAAATCTCAAGCCATTTTCAGCTCAGGACCCTGGAGACCTCATTATGCTGAGATTACAAACAGACCTGCAGCAAGTTGTTTATGCCTTGCTACTGGTGAGTTAAGCGAACGGCGGGAGGATTGCTGCGCAGACACATTAACTAGTTGCTGGCACTTACACAGATATGCCCAGTGTACCTTGCTTTACAGAATGAATGTATTTTCTTAAAAAAGTGTGTCCTGATTTAATTGCATCTGAAAAGTGTAACACCCGTGACTCTCTAAGGGTACACCTCCTGAGCAGGTTTATCAGAATCGTGGACGTTTATGGGCCTTTTTAAAAACTCCCATGTTCTCCCCTCCCCCATCTCCTTTTCTACTGTGTCCTCGGAAGGGGCATGAGAGTTCTTCCCCCCTCACTTCCAAAGGCAGTAAGAATCTCTGCTGTGGAGAGTTACTGTTCTTTGGCCCTCAGCGATGTTGCAGTGGAGACAAGGTGGAGAACTCGGAGGAGGCTTCCTCTTCTGTGGCCTTGCAGAAGCAAGTCTGCCCTCAGTCTCCCGGCACTTTCCACAGTGCGTTGTGATTCTCTGTTCGTATGTGCACACCTCCTCCTAGGAGCATCTGGAGGGTAAGAGTGGCAATTGTTGATTTTGTAAAACTTGTACATAGCAGCAGCTCAATAAATATGGAATGGGTGAATGAATGATTTTAAAGATACTATATTTTGAAGCATCAAAATAGTGTAAGGCTATCTCGGTCCTTTAGGGACTTGAAATCTAATTAGCAGAATAGAGCATACATCTGTGAGGAGGGAAAACAAATCTCGGGTCAAACCATAGCAGTTTTCTAAGAATGAGTCATATTAAATGAGCTACCATGTTATTTGGCTGAGCACCTGATGGATTTGCATATGCAATTAGAGACAAGATGCTGATTTTGAGAGTAAGGACTGGAGGGAATTGAATTGTTCCACGAAACAGAGTAAAAAAAAAAAATAGAGTTTCTAGAAGGCGTTCCAGAAGGGTGGGGGAGGAATTGAAGATGACAGAAGGCAAGGAGTGAAGCTAATGAAGTGAAGCTGGGGCACTATGTGAGGTGAAATGGCCAGTGAAACACCCAATAGGAATCCCCAGATTTTAATATTAATTGTGTTGCCTTTTTTGGATTGTTGTGATGTGCACCCCTGCTCTGTCTCCCCAGTTATTCAGTAATGGCTGTTGAATGCAGATCTGTGATTACAAGGTATACACATTTCTCTTTCCTTGTAGAAGATATATATATATATATCACAGAGTTCTGAATAAATATACTGCAAAATAACAACTGACCAGATATTTGTATAGCTGTGGTACGCATGTTTTCTGTTTTCCGTTTTCCAAACTTTTGGTTGTCGATCATTTATATAAAATCTTATATAAGTGGGGTTTATTTGCTTTGGTGGGTTTTGTGTCATAGGCATCAGAGAAATGGGCTGAATTCCACTTCTGGATTGACCAGGGGGCAGAATAGGAACAGCAAGTACAGGAGAAAAAGATGGCCCACTCATTGAATTAATTTCACAGACGAAAGGATTTGGAGCCAGAGATGATTATGAGCATATAAGTCTCTCTTCCCAGGAATCCACCAGAATCTTGTGGCAGGTGAAGGACTGGTAGGAGTGGGGTTTGAGACACACTTAAGTAGATATTAATAGATAGGCTCTAGGTGACATCTGAATTACAGATGCATGAAAATAAAAATAGGAATCATAGTAAAATATATTGTGAATGTCAGATAAATGACAGAATAAAAGAGAAGTTCAAACTGGGAAGTCATTTGAGCTGAGGCAGATGGAAACAATTTTGTGAGTTTTTTTGCTTTTTAAAAAAATGTATCTTTACTGATTTCAGAAAGAGGAAGGGAAAGGGAAAGAGAGAGAGGTAGAAACATCAATGATGAGAGAGTCATTGATCAGCTGCCTCTTGCACGCCACCAGTGGGGACTGAGCCCACAACCCAGGCACGTGCCCTGACCTGGAATCAAACCGTGATCACCTGGATCACAGGCTGATGCTCAGTCGCTGAGCCACGCCAGCTGGGCCAGTTTTTTGTTTTGGAATCCTCACCTGAGAATATTTTTCCCATTGCTTTTCAGAGAGAGAAAAAAACTTTGATGTGAGAGAAACACATTGATTGCTTGCCTCCTGCACATGCCCTGATGGGGGCCGGGAATTCAGCCTGCAACCGAGGTACGAGCCCTTGGCCAGAATCAAGCCCACGACTCTTCAGTCCCTGGACCAACAATTCTAACCACTGATCCAAACTGGCTAAGACTCTTTTGTTTTGTTTTTTGAAGGAATTAAGAATTGACTTGAATCTTATGAAAGAGAGAAGTGAATTTCTGATAGGGGATTATTATTCATTTAACAAATATTCACTCCCTTTATTTTATTTTAAATATATTTATTTGGCTCCTGGAATTTGTCGGGCACTATGCTAGACTGTCCAGATATCAAGATGGTTAAGATACGAGCCTTGTTTTCAGGAACACAAACCAGAGGGTGAAAACAGTTTCATAAGCCAGTAATGATAACATGCTATAATGTGATAAGTCCTACAATGGCATAAGAACAAAGTTCTGGGAGAATACACGTGGGAGTGCTGCTTTCTGCTTGGGTTGTTTCAAGGAAGATTTCACTAAGAACTCGCTGATTGAACTGCACCTTGAAGGAAGCATAGACTGTGACCAGGGAAAAATTAAGAAGTGTTTTAATCAAAGGAACTAATCTGAGCAAAGCTAAAAGACCTGAAGTTCGTGGGTATGTAAAATATGGCAAAGCATAGTGTGGTTGAAGGGAGTATTTGGGAGCAAGCTGCAATGTTACCTTGGGGCAAGGAGGTGAAAGGTTTTAATGGCGTTACTTATAGACAGAGGAACCTGCACAGGCCTCTGAACTGTAAAGCATGATCAGATTTACTTTTGGAAGGTAATTGTGGGAGATGACAACACAAGAGGAGAATTTGATGGCCAATGTTTGGGTGGTATTTACTTTGTTCTAAGTACATTCAAAGTGACACATGTTAACGATCCACAACTAGGTTAACGTAGGTCCTATGAATCACCCCATTTTCTAGATGAGAAAACTGAACAGGTTACATAGCAGATAAGTGGTAGGGTCAAGTTTGAATCCACTGGTCTAACTGCAGAGATGTACTTTTAAATGTTACATCAAATGCCTCTAAAAATTGTAAAACAAAGACAAAAGTGCAAAGTAGAGAGGATGAGATTTTAAAACAGGACAAAGCACAAGGTAGGAATCGGGCAGTGTGTACAGGATGGTAAAATCGAGTGGAACACAAAACCACTGCAGGAGGTGTGGAAGGAAGAAGACCAAGGTGACTCATTTTCTTGTCTGGACTGCATAATAAATGGTGAAGATATAAACTAAGAGAGATACCAACTTACTCAGAAAAGAAGAGAAATTTTGCTTTTTAATGGATAGTGATCTTTATGCTCTCAGTAAGTATCTGACCAAGTGGTAACATTGATACCTACTACTTTTTCAGCATGGATGGCCAACATCAAATTTATGGAAAGAATAAAATGCTGATGTCACAATAGTCATGTTAAATTAAATCTGTGACACACAATGCCAACGGGGGAGGCTCAGTTAATCAATCAATCACTCCATTGTTTGGTGTCACATAACGAGAACATCTGGAAGGCTGAATGAGTTTCACTTTTTATATAGTTTCTTTGCCATTACATAGCTGTCACATTTAAGAAATGAGGCCAACCTCGGATATATATGCAAAGAAGCAGGCAATAATAGCATCTGTGGCTGTTTCCGGATTGTAAAAACACTCTTAGCCCCTGGCATGTGCATATAGATTGCTGAATTTCAGGAAATAATAAAAATAATAATGCTTCGGATTGGCATAATGTTTTACATAGTTTTCAACACTTTTCCAGAAAAAAAGATGCAAAAACCAATATGCATTCCTAAATAATTAGTGATATAGCAGTACATTTGATTCTTTAATACTTCTTTGTATGTTTCTTGAATGTCCATAATGTGTACAGAATTAAAATATAAGCATTAAAGGGAGTTCATTAGTCAAATCACACGTGTTTTGTTCCTTGTCTGTTTTCTAAACCAGCTTGGGGAAGGGTAAGATGTTTTATTTCCTGCAAGCTGACCTATTTAGAGGATAACCTCCCTTTCCTGAGCCCTACGCTTCCATGTTGCTCACATGCTTTCTACTTATTTAGTTTTTTATTTTGTATATTCCTTAAGTGTTCATTCAGTTGTTCTGTGTGCAGTAGTATGGTGGTAGGCAGTTTTCACTTGAAGCCACTGGAGGACAGGGGTCCCATCTGCTTACTAATGATGTACAGCATGGCACACAAGAGACAATTAGAGGTGTGCTGGTCAATGACTCTGCTTGATGACAATATGGTAAACAATTTCTGAATACCTTTCAGGATGCCTGGATAATTTTTTGGAATATAAACTCATCACTTTCAGTTATAGTATATTTTATATGTAGAAATATATAATAATATAATATAATTAATAATATATAATAATATAATATAATTTATAATATAACTTAACATAATATAATATAACTGAGAAAAAAGATACCTTTTATCACATCAAATATTCAAGAAAGTCAGCCCGGAGACATTTAAAGAATAGCACCTGATCATTTTGCATAATGATATCAAGAGCTACCGGCTATTAAATGTCTTTCCTGCCATGCACTTTATAGATGAAAGTGCTAAGCATTAAAATTTTTAAAAATCTAATTTAATATCTACAGCACCCTAATGAGGTATTAATATTATTCCTGTTTTATAGATAAAGAACCCAAAGCTTAAAGAGATTGAGTAATTTTCTGGAGGTCATATTATTAATGAAGCAGGTTTGAACACAAGGGCTCCAAAGGCAATGTTCCCTTAATCTATTGCAACAACCAGGCCTGAGGGTTAACAGTTTCTCAGGAGACTCAGCAAGGTTTGAGGGATGGAGGGCTGTAAGAACTTCAAAGTACCAATCCTTCAGTTGGAATATAGAAGCCATTCACAGGTCATCAGTCAAGCAAAGCCCTCCCCTCAACACTGCATTGATGTTCAATATTTATTTAAGCTTAATTCCTCTATGTGGACTTAGCCATTTACTCATTTGATGAGCTTGGGGAAGGCAAACAATTCACAAGTACTATTTATATGACAAAGTACAAAAAGTGAAAACAAAACATATTTGTACCGATGTATTTAAATTCTATTTCTTTCCATTTCCACACGTAACTATTAATTGAGCATCTATAATGTGCAACTTTATTGTGCTAAGCACTATAGCAACAATTCAATAACAAAGCAAAAAAAGAAGAAACATAGTTGCTTGCCTCCTTTTAGCTTGCCTGGGGAAGAGTATACCAGCTGTTCCCTGCAATACCCCCTCCCTCCCTTTTTTTGCTTATCCCCAAGACACATCTGTTTAGATATCTTTTAGCAAATTTATTCAAAAAATTCTAAACCAAAATTACAAAACATTACACAATTCTTCTAGTTTGGAACAGTATCATAAAATTGAATGAGTGAAATCAACACACAATTGATATGTTTCACTATCTGGAGAAATAAACCAAGAGATTGCAAGTATGATTAAAAGTGTGGGCATACACAAGATGCTGAAGAATCTAAGGGTAATCCCAGGACTGAAACATAATTTGGATTAGAAATCACATGTTAAAAAAAAAAAAAAAAAAAGAAATCACATGTAATTGGAGGAGACTTCACAGGGAAAATCTTGAATTTATAAAACTGTTACTTAATTTTTGTATGACATCTGAGTGTTTTTTTCATGAAACACCATTTCTATCAGATAGCAGAAAACTAAATTTGTTCACATCCAGGTAAATTTGGTCAAAGTAATGACTATATTCTGTTCACACACTCTGTCAAGTCAGGGTTTTTCTTCCACTTTCAAATCACATACTGCTTTGCTTTCAAGACTATGCTCTCTGCTAGGATTGTTTTCAATTCCATCTAGAATCTAACTTAAATTTAAAACATCTCTAGATTTAAGAATCTCTGAATTCTCTGTGACCTTCCTTCCTTGTGACAAAGAAATGCCTTGTGAGGCAATAAAGGCAGTTTCAAGGAGTAGCAGAGGCCATAGTGTGGGTTGAGGGGAAATTTCAGTAACTGTAGTGACTTTTGTCCTGTGATATCATCATTTGTACCTCTTTGGTGAAAGACCACATGAAGAAAAAAAAAGAACCTTTAGAACAGATAGTTTACAAAGAAAAGAATGGGAGTGATGTGAGAGAAAAAAACAAAGAAATGAAGGAAAACAGAATATACAATTGATGGATGAATATTTTCTTGAACACCCCATGAACAATAGTGTCAGTGATTTTAGTATAAACTTGAAAACTGAGTATTGTGCGCCATGTGAAATTCAACAGAGATGAAACTTAGTATAGCACTATGGTCAAGGAACTGGTCCTGAGAAGAGTACCCATGTATTACCAAACCACTTGGGCATAGTTTGCATAGCATAACACTATTGCATCTGTTTGTCCGTGGAGCCCCAGCTTGCTCCTTAGCCTATAAATTACTAATGGATTAATTAGCACCTCTATATCAAGGACATGGTCTGAAGTCTTAGGAAAGCCTCCGGATGGAAACAGGAGACTTTTCGGAGAGCACTTGTGATGCTTTTAAATGATACATCTGAATCTAAGGTAACACTTTGTATTTTTAAAGAAACAAAGCTAAATAGCATTTTAAACAGCAACAATGAACAATAAGATCTTTGATATCCCTGAGAGGTATTTACCTGGTGATTTGCAGTTGTCATTCTAAGCTCACAAACATGCTGTGAGCTCACCCACATGGTTTTCTCCACCCCATGGGACTCTGTGGGAGGTGCCTCCGACAACATCAATGCTAAGATACACCTACCTGCTTTTGGAGAGTTTGACTCATACTTTGGCTGGTAACCACTTAGAAACTGCTATAAATCGTAGATGTTTAGGCAAATATATGTATTTGTGGGGGAAAAGGGAAGGTGAAGGGGAATTTGAGGACAAAATTGAGAAATCAAGTACTCATGATGCAGACTTTCCATTATTTCTTGAATTTTGGTAGAAAATACAGGTTCAGAGCAGAGGCTATCCCTTGAATCAGTTGATCTCAAGAAGATAAATAGATAAACTTTGAGAGTGCCCAAAATTACTGGTTATAGTATGAAAATATATTTTTTTGCACATGTGAATTTTTCTGTGTAGAAGGTTCATAGTTTTCTTGAATTTTCACAAGTGTGATTCAAAAAAGGATAGGAATTTGTCTCGAGTAAAGGCGGCAAATTTTATCTTAAGCACCAAGATAACGTTTTCAATAGTGGTTTCTTGGTGTACTGTGATGAGAAGGACTCTAAGTTTCAGCAGAAAAGACTGATAAGCAGTATCAGTCAAGTTCTTGTGTGGTGGAAGTGTTTGCATTCCTAACTTAAACTGAAATTTTTCAGCAAGCTCTGTGTTCTTAACAGGATTATTTAAGAAATATTACTTATGGTCTAAGGAGAATGCAAAACAAAAGGGATATTCAGCTTAGTCTGTGACTGAGTTATAAATTTGTTTTAAAAATTCTTGACCATGGATTTCAGTTGTTAGTTTCCCTTTATTCATATTTTTATATTGGAACCATTTGTACTCCTTGGATAATATTTAAGACATGTACAAATGTAATTTCAAGTCAAGAAATGTTCCATGGTAGCAGATTCCGTTGTTAAATGCATGAACACAGCTGCTGATGAATTTAATAGCAACTGTGAGTATGCATTAAAGACTAGAATTGGGCCCATTGCTTCTGTGATTATGAGGAAACAACATGGATAAAATATGAAACTATTTTTAGTAGATTCATAAGAGAAATGAGATGAGCTCTATACTTAAGATTGCACAGGTCACTTTCTGCTAATCACTTAGGTCTTCTGGGAAACGTGTAAGAATCCTTTCTTCACTTGGTGTTCTTGGCTTTCTTGATGTCAAGGAATAACCCAGATCTTGAGAAGACACCTTCTTATCTCCACTTCCTCCCATAAAGGAAAGGGGGAAGTGAGAGTGAACAGACACAGACACGGCTTCCCTTCATCTAGGGTATTACATCTTTCATTAATAAGCATTCTTGCAAGGGGTGTGCCACTAAAAAGGCTCCGTTCCCACCATTTCCCACTGGCAAAGGTGAGCACCTAGGAGAGGCCCTGGAAGAGAAAATCCAAGCCCTTTATGTGAAATTTCAGTAGGTCAACAGATATTTACTGATCACAGACTGGGGGCAAGACACTGGGCATGGTGGTGGGGACACAGATACGAATCAGTTGTGGGTCCTACCTTGAAGGCTCTTACAATCTAGTAGGATACCTAAAATGTGTTTGCCAGTCATTCTAATAGGAGGTGGAAAGCCAAAGTGCCTTCAGGTGAATTATTACAAGAGTTCAGAGGGAGGATGACCTCAAATACACTCAGCTACCAACCAGTCCTCCAAGTTTGCTTGCTGGCTTCACTCCAGCAAGCGTGTGTGTGTGTGGTTGTGCAGCGACTCCCCTTCTGGTCGGTGACCAGGTAAAGTGCTCTCTGTTCAGCTGTGTGAGTAACTAGAGTGTCAGTACTCACCTTCTCAGCTCTGGTGGAGAAAACTGAACTCAACATGTTTTTAGGTATTATAGGTATTTTGTATAATTTGGCTGTTTTATTTAATACAAGTGCTCTTGAGTTTGTCTTCATGCCAGAATATTTTAATAATTCATTGTCTTGGTAAAGTGTCATGTTAATTTTATTTTAATGGAGCCTGGAGTTGACTTGCTGCTTCAACAATAAATTAGCCTCTCCTAAGCGTAGGATAAAAAACAAAGAAAAATATTGTGGTATTGTGGTAAGCAACTGCTAAGAATGCTTTTGGAAATGTTGTATATCTAATATAGTCAATCTCTACTAATTGGAGGATTACAAGTTAAAATCAGAAAAGTGTCAAATATTTGCTACATACCTTAAAGTATAAATGTTTCCCCTAGAATGTAGAAATTATTAACGTTAAACAGGAATCGCTAGCAAAAAAAATGGGATAATTAATTATAACTTTTAATATGAGCCATAAAATATTTTAAAACATAGTTCTTAAAGATATAAAAATGTATCGCTGGACTCAGAAATTGAAAGCCAAAGCCCACTGAAGGAATTCTGCATTTCCTGAACCTTTAAGATGATCATACCACGAGGAAATTGTATACTATACACCTAGAAGTGAACCAACAACCACTGTCTTTTAATTCCAGGACACTAAGAGAAAACTAGAACTTGGGGAGTTAATATCTATTAACGCCACCCTCATCCATTCCTTCATGTCATTCTCCTTCTCTCGTCCTTCTGGGGGCAAACTCCACCCCTCGAGTGACAAATTTCACGTAGCTGTCATTTTTAAGGAACGCAAGCAAACCAGTTTGTAGTGTGAGCTGAGATTAGTGAATAGGACTCCTGCTCCTAATGACCTTTATGTTGTACATTTACGTTGGAAAAGCATTACCATTAACGAAGTCAGCCGTCTGCAAACAATGCGGCCTAATTTAGTTTGGTCATCTTTGACCTTCTTTTATGTCACGTTTCATTATTTAACTTCTTTTGTACACAGAATCTATTCAACCATTCATGCATGTACATGGCCAGCACAGGCTTGCAGGATGTTTGACAGCTCGGGAGAAGTGATGAAGAGGAGCTGTCAACAGCGGCGTGCAGGCCTGGGACGCACTAAGTGAGCCGTCAGTAAGGCTAACTTCATAGCAAAGTAGCAAATCAGATTCCACATTTCCAATGTAAAAACACTAAAATTGTGACTTCCTGGAGGTCTGAAAACTCAATGACTTGAAACCCTAAGGATTTATTTAATAACCTTCCAGAGACAAAGAGGGAAATGCATGTTGACTTTTATTTGGATCTTCATTCTGTTGTTCGTAGGCTCTGTGACATTGAACAAGGCATTGGGTCTCTTTTTATTTTCCTACTCTGTAAAATGTCACGGATGATACCTGCTCTATTTACCTTTCAGAGTTGCCAGGAGGGTCAAAAAGGAGAATGTGTGCAAGGGTTTTGCATACTCTGCCCTGCAAATAGTAGTTCTATCAGGCCTACTCCCCAGGAAGCAGGGGCTCAATAAATGCTTAAGAAGTAAATGAACTGGGATCCTGGCACTCTTTGAGCCTTGAAACTATCAAAATTCACACTGATCTCAATAACCAGCGTGTTAAGTCAAACAGTTTGATTTCTCTAAACATTTCCAATTTTAATTCCTAGATCAGAAAGTTACTCTGACATGCAGATATTAGATACTATTATCTTGACCCAGGGATGTTTCAATATAAATCCCAAAGCAATTTCTTCTATAATCTTAATTCCATTTTCTAATTTTCTTTAAAGGCCATTTGCTCTACTAGTCAATACATTTTTTAGACACCAAGACACATGTTCATTATTTTGCTAGGCTCTTTGGAAAATATAACTCCTTTTCTTAGAGACTGGGAGTGTCCTAAGCAAGGGAGGGAATATATATTATTTTAAAAAGTTAATTCAAACAACTAGATAGGTGCCACAATGAGGGTGATAGGAAGTTATCCAGGGAAGGCAGCAATAGTGTAGGCGGAATCTGAACTTAGTGTAAAGGAGCTGGACCACTAGAAGGTTAAACAAGGGCATGACTGCTTCATTTTTCTAGCAGTTTATTTTCTGAGGAAAAAATTCAAAAATATTAGGGAAAATGCATTAAAATTTTTATTGAGGTATAATTGACATATAACATGTTAGATTCTGGTATACAACATAATGATTCTTTATTTGTATATATTGCAAATTGATCACCATGATGATTCTAGTTAATATCCATCACCATATATAGTTAAACTTTTTTTTGTCTTATGATGAGGACTTTCATGATCCACTCTCTTGGCAACTTTCAAATGTGCATATAGTATTAACTATAGTCCCAACCCCATGACTTATTTATTTTGTAGGTGGAAATCTGTACCTTTTGACCCTATTCACCTATTCTCCCCCCTCCCCTCTCCCCGCCCCACCTCCATCTCCCTCTACCTCTGGCAAAACTATTCTCTGTATCTAAGAGCTTGTGGTATTTTTTTATTTTATACCATAATGCCCTTAGGTCCATCTGTGTTGTCACAAATGGTAAAATGTCATTCTTTTTTATGGCCAAATAATATTTCATTATATATATAAACATTTATCTCTTCACCCACCCATGGACACTGGTGGTTTCCATATCCTGGCTATTGTAAATAATGCTGCACTGAACACGGGGGTAAAGATATCTTTTTGAGTCAGTGTTTTCATTTCCTTTGGCATAATACCTAGAAGTGGAATTGCTGGGTCATATGGCAGTTTTATTTTCAATTTTTTGAGGATCCTCCATACAGTTTTCTTTAGTGGCTGCAACAGTTTACAATCATACCAACAGTGCACAAGGGTTCCCTTTTCTTTTAAGACTCACCAGCACTTACTATTTGTTGACTTTTTTATAATAGCCATTCTAACAGGTATCAAGTGTGTCTCATTTTGGCTTTGATTTGCATTTCTCTGATGATTAGTGATGTTGAGCATCTTTTCATGTGCCTATTGGCTGTCGGTATGTCGTCTTGGGAAATATGTCTGTTCAGGTCTTCTGCCCATTCTTAATAGGATTTATTTTTGCTCTTGAGTTGTATGAGTATTTTGTATATTGTTGAATATTAACACCTTATCAAATATATGATTTGCAAATATTTTCTCCCATTCAATAGGTTTCCTTTTCATTTTGTTGATGGTTTTACTTGGCAGTGCAGGAACCTTGCATTTTAAGGACAGACTATGTTATGTTTCTATGAGTATTTGAGTATTTGTTATTTTTGTAGTTATAGCTTGTTTTCAAATTAGATAATGTTTTGTTTTGAAACCATAGAAATTGCCCAACAGACTTGCATTGTGATTTTTAAATCTTATTCATATTAGCGTTTACCCCCACTTGATGATAATTTGAGACATACATAGCCAATTTCAAAAAGAGTCTCTAATTTCATCTCTAATACCCATTGCTAACTTTTGCCACATTTTTCTATGAACATGAATTTATTGTTTCATATTCAGCATGACCTCAGGTAGAATTCCATGCAATAAAGCATTAATCATGGAAGTCCCCTCACCCCACCCTGCCCAGATGTTCTTCTGAGATGCAGTAACTGTGCTGCTACCATTTTCAAAGTACTGATGGGATTTTAAACCATGAAAGTTCAGTTATGTATTCATTAGGTTTCTCTGGATAAGTAAATTCACTATGGTCTCATTCCATTTCATGAATGCAACTGAATTGGTGCAGGTTTGTTCCAATTTTGGGTTTTATTGCGGTAAAATCACTCCTGATTTTTCACTGACAAGTCAAAGTAAGTGCAATTTTTGTCAAGAGGTTCATGGCAATCCCCTCCCCCTCCTCAAATTGTGCTCTGTTGGCCTGGGTGGTTGCAAAAGGCAGCTCTCTACTGGGACTCCTCGCCTTGCTGCTCCAGCAATCAGGACTCTCTTCTCTAGTAATTCTAATAATCGACTGTTCCTTGTATTTTAAACGACAGGGCACATAAACATCTTTTATTGCCAGTTTTAGGTAAATCACTAAAATCAAGCACCAGGGACTCAGTCGGAGGGGGGAGTAGCGAGCAGGCAGTAAAATGGAAAAATACCAAGAGAACCTTAAGAGATTGAATCTGAAAGGGTCAGAGGCCCCATGCCAAATCAAATTCATGTTCAGGTTTGTTCCAGTTTCCTTAGCTTCCAATTTGTCTCTTTTCTGCCCTGGTTCTTTGTAGGTTTGTCAAGTTTTATCTCTAATTTTTCTCTTTCTCCTTTCTGACTTGCTTCTCTGAGGCTCCTACAACAGTCTAGCTTAACTTATGGAGAGAACTATTCACTCAACTGATTTTCTATGATGACAAAAAACTGATTCGAATTTTTAAGTTGTCCTAATTATTACTTGACATGACCGGTTCACCTACGAGGTAGAGGGCTATCTTTGGCAAGAGGAAACTTTGATCTGAGTTCTGGTCCACGTTACATGATCTTGGCCTCAGTTTCTTTATCGATAAAGTGGGACTAGAAATAACTCATGGTGCAGTTGGGAAGATTAGAAATCCTAAGGTATGTGAAATTACTTTGTGTATAAAGTGCTAAATAAAACATATTACATTTAACAGTTGAAAGGAGGTAGGCTTAGCAGTTACCAGAAGCCTTTGTTGAAAAGAGGAAGTCAGGAGTTCCCCTGGGCTTTGTTATTTACATGAGAAGTAACATCAAGGAATTTGCTGGAAACGTCTTTTAAGTAGGGTAGAACTTACTGGTTCAAATGGCACATTTCCCTGAGTTTTCTCCCTGGGGCAGGCTGGTTTTGTGGTTAAGAAAACATTGCCTACACCAGGTTCTTCTGTCACCACTGGTCAGGATACAGGTAGAGATTTTACAGGTTATCTCCAATTGATCTGCTTTCTGAATACACTTGTTCAGTTCCCATTTACAGGTATTCTCTTTAGAAGTTTCAGGGCAACGCGTTTATGCAGCATGTATGTCCTGTTTCTCTCTTCGTGGATTTATATCTGCCTGCTAGTCACACAGTGTCCCTTTCCCAGGTGTGTGCTGAGCATATTGATGGCTCCAACTGTGGGGGCACAAGGCCAGCCATAGGAGCACTTGACCTGCTTTGACTTGGCTTCTGTGCCAGTGTTTACCTGCTGGCAGTGGCAACTCAAGTCATAATGTTGTCTTTCAATCTGCTGCTGTCACCTTTAACTTTAATATATTTTTAACATTTTCCACAGTGTCGCTTAATCTAAGGTGTGGAGGGGATTTATAGCTAATTATTAAATACATTCACCTGTAATCCACTTACTGATTCACATCCATTATGTTCAGGGGCAAAGCTTTTCAAAGAGTTGATGGATTTATTGGGGCTATACTTTTATTTATTTCTTAGGCACTAGGTACCCTTTCTGACTATGCCTATTGGACTAAGGCTATTTTAAGTAGTGCTTTCATTAGTATTTCAGGGCACTGACTCTCTGGGTTAGAAATGCAGCTCCAGTTCTTACCAGCTTTTTGATCTTGTATGAATTACCTCCTCTCTCTCTCTATTTCAATATTCTTATTTGTAAAATGTGGATAAAAGTAATATCAAACTCATACTTTGGGCAGAGAGATTAAATGAAAAATATCCCTATAAAGTGCATATCAGAATACATGATACATATTAATACCAGGTTAGCTTGATTATTACAATTATTTAAGAAAATCCAACACAGACTATCAGGAAATACCACTGAAGTAGATAGCAGTTGTCCTGATTCGGATGTCTAAACTTTGACCCTTTGGGGGGGCCTCTAGGTGTTCCAGCTACCATTAATTACAACTGATTTAAAACTTTCAAGTGTTTGCTGGACAAAGGGATCTTGAGCAAGCTTATGATTTAGATTGGATTTATGAAATGAATAAATTACTTCATCCAATAAACATAGACCAAGGGCTGCTGTGTGCCAGGCCAGGATCGCTCCTTTTCGAAAGGCTCTTGCTCCTTTTTGAGATGAACACTCTCCTGATTTCCCCCCTTCCTCATGGGAACCCTTGATTTCCTGTATCTTTATTAACCCACCAGGTGGTCTCACCTCTAAACACTGACTATTGAGGATGTCCTAATGATTCTCACATTTACATCTCCCATTAATCTTTTTTTAAAAATTAAAGACAATTTTTAAAAAGCTGTTTTATATTCATAGCAGAAATAAAAGGAAGGTACAGAGATTTCTCATATACCCATTGCCCCTACCCTGACATCCATCACCTTCCCCATTATTGACATCCCTATTAGAGTGCTTGGTAAATTGATGAACCTGATAGCAAGGAAGGGCACTAATAAGAATAGAGCCACAGTTGTTTAATAATCATTCACCTTACTAACTATAGATAAGAAGTTTTCTTACAGGCCCTGGGAAACCAGAGGATGAAACAAGGCTGTAAAATGATAAGATGCCTCGGTGGGTCCATTATTCAGAAAAGAAATACATTTTGAGAACACACCAAGGATAGGATATGCTTTGAGTTGGTTGCTGTGCCTGGACCCTGACCCCCCTCCGGGAGTTTGTCCCAGGAATGGTGACCATTCTCTGGCCCCAGGAACGGGCTGAGCTGTTTGTAGCATCATCGAAGATTAGCCACCTGGTTATCGGACTTTGAGCTCCTGAAGGCCAGACTGCAGACCCTCCCCTCCCCTTTCTCTGTTACACTTGTAGCTCCAGCTGCATGGACTTACCTTCTCCCTCACTGGTACATAATCAACCAACTGGCAAGGGGAGTCAGAGCAGAATTTCCAGGGTGACCGACTGCTCTCCCATTTTGCCGGCAATAATGGAATAAACGCTCATGTATGATTCTACCCTCTCTGCTTAATTTGGCTCAAGCAGTGACATGTGGCCTTGGACCCCTTGTGTCCGGTATCAAACCTACATTGACATAAGCACCCGAAGTCCAGAGTTTACATTAGAAGTCATCGTTGGTATTGCACATTCTGTGGATTTTGACAAATACATAATGACATGTATCCACCATTATAGTAGCACACAGAGTATTTTCACTGCCCTGAAAATCCTGTGCTCCATCCATTCCTCCTCCCTGTCCAATTCCTAGTAACCACTGATTTTTTTTTTTTAACTGTTTCCATAGTTTTGCCGTTTCTAGAATGCCATAGAGTTGGAATCATACAGTATGTATGTAGGCTTTATCTAAGTGTTATTTTTCACTTAGTAATATGCATTTAAGGTTTCTCCATGTCTTTCCATGGGCTTATTTCTTTTCAGTGCTGAGTAATATTCTAGCATCTGTATGTATTACAGTTTATTCATCCATTTACTTCCTAATGGACAACTTTGTTACTTCTAAATTTTGACAATTATGAACAAAGTTGCTATAAACACCCTTGTGTAGGTTTTGGGTTGGACATAAGTTTTTAACTACTTTGGGCAAATATCAAGGAGGACGTTTGCTGGATTGTGTGGTAAGAGTATGTTTAGTTTTGTAAGAAACCACTAGACTGCCTTCCAAAGTGGCTGTATCATTTTACACTTCCCTGCAATCTTCAGATATCTTCCCATGTAATATTCTATTATCTATTTACTTATTTGCCTTGAGATTGTTTCTTCACTCACCTAAAATATAGGTGCCATGAAGACAGAGGTTGTCTGTTCACCTCTGCATGCTATCGGGGAGCATATGATGAACTCTCAGTAAATACTTTCTTAATGAAAGAATTCCTTCATCCAGGGCTTTCTGGTGTGGGGTCAGATACTATGCCATCACCATTTCTATGTGTGCTCCCCATTTCCTGGCTGCGTTCTCTGTCTTAATCTGGAGCTATCATCTCTAATGCTTCTCCAGTGTGTTCTGCGAATGAGACCATATGTTCAGTGAGGCAGCAGTTTTTTTGGAGACTTTTTTGACCCGTGGGTTAGAGGCGTAGGTTTGTGTAATAGTGTTAGGAAGCTGTGCTTACTCGGAAGGTTTCATCTTCTGATTTACAAAATCATTTGCACTGAGAAATGAAGTCTTCGTGCTGTGCCATCTGGTCTTGGGGCTGGGTTGTGAAGTGCACACCTCCAGATGGATGCTCCCCGCATGGATGCCGGCCCTGCGAGTGCATGCAGGGAGGGTTCAGGGGAAGAGAGGTGGACTTTGATGGATTTCTCTTTAATGCAGGAGCTTCCTATCTCCTGGGCAGCAGCCCTTCCATTTTAAATTTTATTTATTTTTTCTTTCCCATCACTTTTCTCTTTCTGAATGCTTATAAATAATTTTTCTTTGGAATTTCATTAAATAACACCTTCCATTTCAACTTTTATTCTCCCAAGTTCTCCTGGCTCATAGAAGAGACAGCCTTTCAGGGGACAGGAAGTGAGAAATGAACATTTGGGGGAAAGTAACAGTGAACCTCCTACGATAAAATCATTTCCTCTGAGTTTAATCCTCTATTTGATATAAAGAGAGTTTTCAGATATTATGTCCATGCAATGCTATTAATTACTAGCATTTATATACATTTATTATGAGCTCATCTCTGCTAAGTGTCTTACATGTATTATCTCAGTTAATTGTCACATTAATCCTATGAGGCAGGTTTTATTGTCCACCTGAGAGAGGAGCAACCTGGAGAGGCACCGAGACATGAAGTGACTTTCCAAGGTTATCTAGCTACTAAGTGGGTTTGCTGGGACCTGAACTCAGATGACCTGGTTCTAGGTCTGTGTTCCCCACACCAAAGCTGTGCCATGATTTGTGTAAAGTGATGTTCTTATGAGTTTTAGGTGAACTGTTGCTGTCATATAAATTTATCTGGTTCTCTTGAATGTAAGTACATATTTTATGCAAAACTTGGTTTGAAAGCTCTTTTTAAAAGGTCCACCACTTCTTATGAAATCAAGACAAAGTTCTTTAACCCGACATTTGAAGCATTGCCCACTAAAGCCACTTGCCTTTCTTACTATTTTACCATTACTTTTTCCATCATTTTTTTCTCCTCTATTTAAAAAAAAGTAACTGAAGAACTTTTAAAAGTACAATGTGTTGGAATCATAATTTAAAAATTCCATGTCGCAATTAACTAGATGTGATATGAGTTGTAATGATCAAAATAGCAAGCGTTATTTGAGGATATATTTGATGCAAAGTACTCTTCACTGTAAGAAACTTCTCTCCTAAAGTTTTATTTATTATTGGCATGCATATTTTATTTATTTATTTATTTATTTATTTATTTATTTATATGTTTTTCCTTAACTAACATAAAAAATTTCTTAACAAACATGAAAATTGAAAAGCAATTAAAATATTAGGGTCTTATATGTGGACATGATATATAGTTAATTTAAAGTTTTAGTAAATTTTTAGTTTTATTTCAAAGACCTGTAATTCCTTCTACCTATATTATTGTACCATATTATTCTGCATATAGACAATGCCATCTCCCCATCATCATGCTCATAAGAGGAAGAAAGAAAGTGTGACAAGTGTATTCCCAATTACTTAACAAGCTCTCCAGTCAGACACTGGCTCATACTCCCTTCATAAATCCTGGTCCGCACCATCTCCCAGGAATCTAAGACAGATACCTTTTCCACTTACAGTAAGCTAAACAGGTAATTACTGTGTTTCTTTCTTCCTCTCCCCAGTTCTCTAAAGGTCCATATCCCCTCCTGGTATATTTTTATTTTCATCCAGTTTTGGTCTACTCCTAGCATTGGCCTTGGAGAGCCATGCTCTGTGCTCTTCTTGCATCAGTTTCTCTTTCCTAATAATGCCTTGGGTGAGGTTTGTCTTCAGGACAGCCTCTTAAACACAGTCTGATAACCAAACTGCCTCCCTCTGCTACCCTTAACAAAAGATTGGATAGCAAAGGTCTGACTGTCCTCCCATAACTACTAATTCAGTAAGAACAGAACACAAACAAGTATCTCATTTTTTGGTCTTATTTATTGTATTAGTAAACTTTTTCTTTTTCCTCGATTAAGAGACACAAACACAAGTTCCAATATGGCATTTTCATGATCTCTGGGCTTTCTAGAATTTTGGGGGATAGGGAAAGCTAGGAACTGGATCACACGTTTATAAAGCTAGGTTAGATCTCTCAGCTTTGCCTAATTTATTTATTATATCTGTATTGATTTCAGAGAGAAGAAGGAAGAGGGAGAGAGATAGAAACATCAATGATGAGAGAGTCATTGATTGGCCGCCTCCTGCACGGCCCCGACTGGGGATTGAGCCCACAACCTGGGCGTGTGCCCTGATTAGGAGTCGAACCCCAATCTCCTGGACCATAGGTCATATGTCGATGCTCAACCGAGGAGCCATGCCAGCCAGGCAGCTTTATCTAATTTAAGACGGAGGCCATCTCCTCAGCCTTACAAATTTTAGGTGTTATCATCTAAACAAATTAGCATAATAAAATATATTATTTTCCTAAAAATACTTTATATGTGAAGCATTTTAATATATCACTTCTAAAAGAGAATTTCTATTTATTTCAATTTTATGCACTATTAATGAATTTATTGAGCACTTGTTCTATTCTTATCACTGTGCTTAGAATTCTGGGGATATTACATAATCTATGATATGGTCCAGGCCACAAAGGAGCTTAAAGTCTTATTAGACAGAAATGTTTCTAGAAAATTATAAATTACAAATTTGTAATTAAATATTACAAAGCAATTAAATTATAAAAATGTAAAACCAAGATGTTTTATTTGTACTCTCAATTTTTTTCTAAAAAGGATTTCAAATACTTACAATCCAATATACCAGTTTTGATGTTTCCTTCTATATGTTTCATTCATCCATTCATTTGGTCATTCATTCATTAAATATTAACTGAGCAAATGTGTGTATAAGATGTATAAATCTCAAGGAATCCTGAGTTTCTGTGTAATAGAGTTCGACCATCATTTTGCTAGACAATAAAGACAAAATACTTGACAATGATTGACAAAGAGGTTGTTTGGAATATCAAACAAGATTATGGCTTCTGTTTCCATCAACATATTTTAGGCTGGTATTTTACATATAATTGTTTTAAATCAAACAGTGAACACTGATACACCACCTCTTATTTTAGAAACTAAATCAGTCATTGGGAATTTTGAAAACCAAGACATTTTTCCTGAACTCAAGGAAATCAAGAAAAGAGACTTTTCATTGTTGATTATAATGCGTGGTGAGTGGTAAAAATAGAAGTAGGCAAGAGTACAATGGGAGATGGAAGAACAAAGAGGGGTCAGGAATGGTGTCCGAGAAGATACAACCTTAAAGTGGAAAGGAATAAGGAGAGAGAGAGTCTAAGTCCTTGGGTTGAAAGCGTGGCTTATTTAGCTTCATTGTAATAGAGGGGAGAGTGAGAGAGAGAGAGCAACGTGGGGAGTGGGAGACGAGGGACAGAAGGAATGTGTGTTTTTTGAGGACTGTTTTAGAAAATTAGTTATTTGGACTGTGTTCCTCATTTGATCCACAGAAACAAAAAAATCACTTGAGTCACTATTTATTGGTTCTCTCAAGGATGGTGCATAATTAGTATTGGAGATGCCAAGGAGAAAGTTAATTCACTCATTAGTACCCTAGGATGTTCTAGGGTTATTAGGGCTTAAGTCTCTGAGGAGCAACAAGTGAGAAAGGCTTGAGAATGACTAAGGTGAATGAAGGTGATTGTTGAATCTGACTCTTTGGTATAAAGTTTTTGAATTTAATTTACTTTTACTCTTGGTTTTGTTCTTCTTAGAGTATTTTTCTGGATTTTGGGATAACACTTTTTGGGTTGCTGTCACTCTTTTTCCCCATCCTTCCTGCCTTCTTACCACTTTGAAGAAGTGCTCAAATAATTGGCCAATTTAGGGCTTTCTTCCTCTGCGTGGACCAGAGATTTTGTTCGAGGCTTTAAATTTTAGTATAAAACCCTAGACTGTTGTGTTCATTCACATCCTCTGCACTCGATGTTAAGCAAAATTTTTATAACTAGAATCAGCCATGCTCTCAGTTGTGGTAAAGATGTAGGATAAATTGTCCCCAGAGAGATGGTATTTAGACTGACTTGAGAAAGGACTCTATTTTCAAAGCGACTGATTTCCCAGAGTAAATTTCTGTAACAATTTCCCAGGTCTGATGGAAGTCCCTCCCTCCCTCCCTCCCTCCCTCCCTCCCTCCCTCCTTTCCTTCCTTCCCTTTTTTTTTTTTTTTTTTTTGGTAAGGCTTAATGTCTTCAAATGTCCTCCAAACAAGGTGCTTTGTGTTTCTTTATAGATTTTTGCAGTTCTGCCCCACTTCTGACATTGCTGGGTAGGGAGTTAATCAGCATCTCTCATAACTGGTAAGTTGCTCCTTTAGAGAGCAGATAAGATGTCGCCCTGCCAGCATGTTTCTGCCAGTCAAGACACAGTCTTCTGTTTAGAAAGCTTTCAATATTTTGTTTCAGGGGCCTCCTGGCACAGATTAGGAATAAGCAGGTCTAGGTTCATAAAGGTTGGCCCACAAGTTGGCTTCTGGTCCTCCCAGGTTTGAATGTGGGCCAAGAAAGGCAATTCTTGTGACCTCCTTTCGGTCTGTGCCACATTGCCCCAAAGAGAGAGGATTCCGTTTTAGAGAGGTCTGCTTCTTCACCTAAGCCCTGAACATAAATTCTGCACAATGCACAGTGTTATCTAGGGAGCTAGAGCCCAGTGACTTGAAAAATCAGGTTCAAGTTACTAAATTTCACACCCTGGAGAGATAGTCTGTATGGTCATCCAAAGAGGATGGCCTCAATTGGATAGGACCAAAATTAGAAATAGTCTTGGCTTATTTTCATGACTGCATCGTGTGAACCAGACCACATACTCCTCTCATATCATTCCTTTGGCCATGCTTGGATTAAACAAGCAAAGTCTCTTCTTCTTAATGAGAGAGAAGCAAACCATTTTTTCACATAGATTATCTATTGATACATTATTAGACAGAAAAGGCTGAGTTCCACGGGCCACGAGACTGATGAACCGTGAAAATTCATTACGTTGCTATGTTTAACTGGTCTGGTTTTAATGGGCCTGTTGCCGGGAGGTGATGGTCTGCCTGGGTGTGAAAGGAAATCTGCATCCCTCTGTTTCTATCTTGACGGTTTCTGGTGCCACCATTGCTTTTTCGTAAATCTCATTATATGATCTGAGCATCTAAATGAAAGGTTCTTTTCTGCCAGCATATTGAACAAACCCTACTCCTGCTTCTAGAATCCTTATGAGCTCCTCTGTGCATCAAAGAGCTGCATCAGCTTTATAGGAAATGAGTTTGTTCTTGGGCCAGTATCTCTCAGCTAAGGGCATGTTTAGTTAAGGGCAAGGCTAACTATGAAGTCACTTTGATAAACAATGCAGAAATCTTCATGACAGCCCACTATTCCAAGGTCTCCTTTCTCTATAAAGCAAGTATGTCAGATCCCAACTTTCCAAATATTTGCAGTAGTCAATTATATGCTTTTTTTCACTGAAATTTCATGCCGCACAATTCTCCTGCCATCATTGGGATAAAACCTCATTTTCTCATTTCATTTGCACTTTCTTTCAAGTTGTCAGGAGTTCCATTTAGAAATTGAAATGGGAATCAAGGCTTTTGCTATAAAATAATTCTTTTGTGACCCAACCTGATATTTAGGTATGGAGTAAATTCTGAAGGAAAAGCTATATTCAAACATTTCAGTGAAACTAATAATGCCACTATTTTAAGTTATTAACACATAAACATTTCATAATGGGTTTTCCTTCAATGCATTGGTTTAAAAATGTTGAAATGATATCCTAAGGGTAAATTATTGTGATTTTATTTATAAGAACTGGGAGCTGTATATTTTTGCTCCCAAGATTTAAAAAATATATATATATATACAGCTCTGTGGTTCCATCAGAGGTCTATTACTTTCACATTTTCACATTTATAACTTACTATACTTATGTGAGTTCAGCTAGCAGCGAGGATCTTGAACTTAAAAGCTCTGAATCATTTTTCTCCACAAAAGAATCCTATTAAAGGGTGTAATAAGATTTTGAAAATTAAAAAAAAAAGTGCTTAAGCCATTGACTTATAATGGTTCACCTAAGAGATCACCTTAGATGAGGCATGTTTGAATCGTACATTTCCGTTTCCAGGTTATTATTTTTTCTATCAGATTTCAGGGAGGTGAAATCGATGGCCTTAGAGAGGGACAGGAGAGGGACATGGGGAGGGTTTGCAGACATGACAGCTCTCCAGCTCTGATGGGCACTGTCATCCCCAAGGCTGCAGTCCCCACAGGCCATGCCCACTTCAGAGGCACCTATCCAGCTTCCATTCCGGCTTCCATGTTGCTACCCTTCCCATTGGGTTTGCAGCCTCAAACCCATCACCATGCAATCATAATTCTTTGGCCTGAGTGCACAAATCAGTGTCTGAAAGCTTATCAGAACCTCGACCTCATTATTTCTCATTTGGGCCACTCATCACTTTTAGTGGCCACAAGAAGTAAGAGTTTGGTTGAGGTATAAAATCCTCACCCTATTTCCTATTCTCCTTCACTTTCAATGCATTTTAGTTTGCACATGGAGCTGGGGGTTCAAAGAGTTCCTACTAGTATGCCTGCTTGGGAAGCTCTGGGTGGCTTGTGGACCACGATGTAATGGAAATGAGCACAAGGTCTTATGACAGTACTGAACAAGCATTTATCACTGCAGCCTGAGCTTATGGAAGTCAAGCCTTGGTTTCTCTTTCCTTTTTCTGTTAAATGGGGTAATAATATCTTATGTCCCAATGTCTTTTGGATAATAACATGGGATAATCCATAAACACAAGTTTTTAAAGGCTTTATTAAATGGAATGTGCCATTTTCAGTATCATTATTGCATAGAGGATATAAAACTGGCTGGCTAGGTACTTTTTCCTTCAGAAAATAAGTGCAAGGAAAGAACTCTGTCCTGATATTTTTCCATTTCTTCCTTATATTCCCACTCAGAATGAAGAATCCATCAGTGCTGTATAAATCTCTTTTGGATTTCTCTCTCTCTCTCTCTCTCTCTCTCTCTCTCTCTCTTTCTCTCTCTCTCTCTCTCTCTCTCTCAAAAGAGCCTAAAATATTGGAATTGATGTCAGCATGTAAATGATGTAGATGGTAGAACATTTTCTATACCCATGTTGTCTGCCCTCTGCTTTGGTAGCAACAAAAATAGTAAATAACAGTTACCACTTACTGAATACTGTCTGTCATACACTGTCCTTTATGTTTTCTCTGTATTGTCTTTTTTTAAATTGATTTTTTTTAGAGAGAGGAAGGGAGGGAGAGAGAGAGACAGGCAAACACTGATGTGAGAGAAAAACATTGATCAGTTAACTCCCACACACTCCCAACTAGGATTTGAACCCGAAACCTTGGTATGTGCGCTGACCAGGAATGAAACCTGCCACCTTTTGATGTAGGGGATGGTGCTTCAACTAACTGAGCCACACGGGCCAGGGCTGTATTGTCTTTTAATTCTGACAAGATTCCTATAATAATAGCTGCTCATATTATTCTTATTTTAGAGTTGAGGAGATGTAGCTCAAAAGAGGTTAATTGCTTAGTAGAGAGGAAGAAAGTCTTCAATGTGTAGGAAGTTGCCCTTGAATATATATTTTCATTCCTTTTCTTTGTAATTATATGAAAGTAAACTGGAGCATCACTGCATATTAGTCTAGAAGGATCTGAAATGAGACAACAGCTTTTGGTCAGTGGATAACCAAACTCAGCTGATGGAGGTGTGATATCACAAAAACACAGAAGCATCCAGGAAAGCTGGAATAATTAGTCAATAATGATTGTGACACTGGCCATTTCCTAAGGGAGCACTTAACCAGCTGGGAGGAGTTGATGGACCAAATCACGCTACAGGTCATTAACTACAATAGTCACATTCCTGGGAAATGTCTTATTTTGAAGTTAACACTCTGGCTTGAATATGTGTATTTAAAAAAATGCTTGATTTTTTTGGTGTTAGATGGACTGAAGTGGCTATGATAAGGGGGAGTCCGAAAGGGACTGATTGTAGTTTTCTAGAGAAAATACGAGAAAAAATTACATATGTGTGAAAAGGGAAGCATATTTGAATACTTTAGGCCCCATTTTTTGGTCCTAGAAATTGGAATTTATATATCAACCCTCCCCCCATCCCCCATAGCAGTGGGAAGCATAATATCCTTCCAAGAAGATCAAATAAGCCAAGGTTCACCTGCAGAGCTCAGCAAAGCAGTGCTGCAGGGAAATACTGAGCTAAGGCAGAGGGGGAAGAGGGGGAGAGAGGGAAGGGTGAAAAACAGTGTCAAAGAAAGTCTGCAGGAAGAGTTGGCAAAAGGGAAGACAGTAAGGAAAAGGTAGGGGAGTAATAGGTGACCTCACAGAGAATTCCAGTCACTTTATCTTTCCCTTCTTCCCCCTTCTATCAATCCCTTGTGCAGTTTCTGCCTTCACTACTGCTTGGTGTCACTTCTCTTGCAGAATCTATCATCATTCCTTCTTCTCTCTTCAGAGAACCTCACCCACTCCCCATCACCTGGATTCTCCCCAGATAATGTCCATTCCTAATGGAGGCCAAGAGTTGAACACCCCACGCAGGCTGGATGTTTAAATAATGGTTACAGAGGAAGGAAGGGCTGCTGCCAGCTCAGCTTTCCTTCCATTATTTCTCGCAATTCTGCTCTGGCCCCAGACTTGCACACCCCACTCTCCGGAGGTCACCCCAGCCTCCCTTCTTAGAAAGTAGTTTGGTTACCGTCTGTTATTACAAGGAATGAGCCTTGGCTGAGGGAGGAATGCCTCACTTTTCCCCACCTCAAGAAGCATCAAATTTATGTACCTATCATATATAATTGCCTCCCCTCTCTGAGAGAAGTTCAAGTAAAAGTAATTTTCTCCAGTGACATTGTAATACCGCAGCTGGATTGGTCCATTGGGGAAGCTTTACACCAGCTTTCTCCATAGTGTTACTGACCGGAGGGGAACTCCCTCCTCTCCCTTTCTTTCACTCTACTCCCACCCTGTATCTCTCAGACAGACACACTTAAAAGCTCTAATTTTTAAACAGTCTGTTGTATTGCCATGACTTGTGCCTTGTTGGAAAAGCATTGTCCTTACCTGTGTGGATCTATTTCTGGCTCTTTATTCTTTCCCATTAATCCACGGGTGTGTCCCTCCAGTAACTTAACTGTGTTGATTGTTTTTTTTTAGTTATTGTATATTTTAATCTTTTCTCAAAGCAATCTGTTCTGAAGATCTATTCACTAATTTTTGGGCCTAGTAACACCACATTATTTATTGTTTTATACGTGTTTTAATATCTAGCATGGAAAACTCTCTTATGATTAGTTTTCTTTTGCAAAATTTCTTAGCTATCTTTGCATTTTCTAATATGGAAATTTAGAATAATTTTACCACTCTTTTATTAGGAATTTTAATTGGATTATCACTAAGTTTACATTTTATTTTATTTTACTTTTAGAGTAGTGAGTCCATTTAATATCATGATTTTTACATGTACTGAGTCTTTTTTTTTTTCACAGTGCTGTCTTTCTATTCATTATCATGTGTGTTTTTTAAGCTTTATTGAGGTATAATTAACTAATAAAATTATAAGATATTTAAAGTATACAATGTAATGGTTTCATATTTGTATACATTGTGAAAGAATTTCTCTCATCTAGTTAATTAGCAAATCCATCACCTCAGATATTCACTTTTTTTATGAGAACATTTAAGTTCTGCTTTCTTAGCCAATTTCAGTCATGCAATAGTGTAATCAACTATAGTCACTATGTCATACATTAGATCCTCAGACTTTATTAATCTTATAACTGAATCACTGTCTTGATTACTGTAACTTTAAACTTGAAATTAGATAATATAGGTCTTAAAACTTTATTATTTTTCAAAATTGTTGTGGCTTCTAGAAAGTGTACATTTTCTTGTAAATTTTTGAAAAGCCTGTCAATTTTTTCAAAAAGATATGATAGAATTTTTACTAGAATTATGTTGAATTTATAGATAAATCTTGGTAGAGTGGGATTTGTAATAATATTAAGTATTCAAACCCATGAATATAGTATGCTTTTTTATTTACTTAGGCCTTTTAATTTATCTTTCTAATGTTTTATAGTTTTTAGTTTAGTGGTTTTGCATATCTTTCATTATATATGTTCCTAGGTATTTGGCATTTTAAATGCTATAAAAATGATACTGTTTTGTGAACTTACAGAAGCAGAAAGTACTATGGTGGTTGCTAGGGGTTGGAGGTGGCGAAATAGGGAGATGTTGGTCAAAGGGCACAAACTTTAAGTTATAAGATGAATAAGTTCTGGAAATTTCATGTACATTGTGGTAATGGGGACTATTGTTAATGATACTGTAATATATACTTGAAATTTTCTAAGCAAGTAGATCTTAAGTGGTCTCACCACTCATAAAAAAGTTAACTGTGTGAGGTGATCGATTGTGGTAATCATTTTATAATGTATATGTGTATTAAGTAATCATGTGGTACATCTTAAATATATATAATTTTTATTTGTCAATTATACCTTAATAAAGTTGGAAAAACGGTACTGTTTTATAAATTTAATTTTCTATTTTATTGATTGTATGTGGAAATACTTTCTGTGCGCTGATCTTGTATCTTTGCATATCAATTTCAGTTGCAAAAATGGAAAAAATGTGTGTCTTATAATCAAAGAACAGTATTTTTTTTGTTAATCCTCAACCGAGGATATTTTTTCCATTGATTTTTAGAGAGAGTGGAAGGGGGGGGGAGAGAGAGAGAGAGAAACATCAATGTGAGAGAGACACATCCATTGGTTGCCTCCTGCTCTCAGCTGGGGGTAGAACCTGCAATCCTTCAGTGGGCAGGCTGACGATCTCTATCCAGTGAGCCACACCGACCAGGGCAAAGCATAGTATTTTTATTACCATTATATAAATTCAGAAATCTAGGCTCAGGGATTTTTATGACCAGTAGTATGCAGTAAGAGGCAGAGCCAGGAATTGGTCTTGGGCCTTGTAAAACTAAATCACACGCTTTTTGGACCCTGCCATAACGTCCTCATATATGCAAGCTATACATCTGAAGCAGTAAACTAAAATTTCAAAGTGGCAATTCCTTGTTATATTTTCTTAAGTCACTTAGACAAAAAAAAAAATTCTCAACCTGCAGGCCTCAGCTCAAAAGCACTCAAATGAATGAGGATCTGGAAAGTCTGTCTCCCTGAGCCTCTTCATATCTTTCAAAGCCCACTTTATTCAAGGCTGTGCATGTGACCATGTCACCCCACAGCTAAAAACAGACTCTATTTCAGCAATGCCTCAAGTTCACAGAAAATGAAACAAAATCCCAGATAATGGCACCCATTTTAGAGTCCTTGTCCCCCAGGAATCAAAGAAAAACCCTCAACAGCATGTCACTGACGGATAGAATCAGAAATGAAGCAGAGTCCATGGTACCTCCTTAAAGTAATGATGAGGCACTGACTAGTGTACCATGTCTCCCTGCACTGGCTAGAGCGGGGCACTTCTAACCACCTTTCCCTCGCCGGCTATATATAGATCAGTGCTTGGGATATTAAAGTGCCTTGTGGACTGGTTATTTAATTGCTACAGATTTGGTTTCACGGAGGAACGAAAAAAACAGATTAGAGTCTGAGATGTAAACGTGAAACTTGACAGACTGCCGTGTGCTGCTCAGGTCTATCAATAGAACTGTCAGCCCACAGTTTCTAGCTGGCTATTATGGATCCGTGCAATAGGAGAGGAACACATTTGACAACTCTAAGAGCCAGTGCAACTGCTCTTCCCTCCAAAATAGCAAGAAATGGTCCGTTTTTGTCTTCTTATTTCCCACGCTATCTAGCATATTATACTTTATCAAAATAATTTTCGGTTGCAGTAGTTTTCCTGTTTGCTCAGGAATGCTCATGTTTTCCTTTTGCTCATTTCCCCCTTGTCGAATGCTCGCTTCAGCACCCCAAGTGGGGTGCTCTGTTTTGGACATTAGAGAAGCAGGTTTCATTTTCTCGCTGTGTCTCATGACCACAAACTAGAAAACACATAAAATGCATTTTTCCCTGATTTTTGCTTTGGAAAAATCTTGTCATTTCAGACTAACTAGAGGAAGAGAAAATCAAATAACAGAACATAGACTTAACATGACTTTAAAGTTCATTTACTTAACATTCATTTGTCCAGCAAATATCTACACCGCTGTGGATTCAACAACGAACAAGACAAAGACATTGATCTCATGTTCTCTCTTTTCTAGACGGGAGGTACACCAAAGGCGGAGAGGTAATGATAGGCCATGATAAGTGTAGCAAAGGTGCGTTTTATTAGTGTATTTAATACATATTTTTCTTTATTTCAGTTATGAACATAGGGTAGTGTATTTGTCTGCTCAGGCTGCCACACGCACACTAGGTGGCTTAAACAACAGAAATTTATTTCTCCATATCGCTATGCACATACTGGCCTTTCCTCTGCATGTGCAGAGAGAGAGAGCATTCTGGTATATCTTCCTAGAAGGACAGTAATTTCATTGGATTAAGGTGCCACTCTTGTGAGCTCATTTAACTGTACTTACTTCCATAGAGGCCCCGTCTCCAAATGCAACCACACTGGGAGTTAGGGCTTCAATATATGAATTTGAGGAATGCAAACATTCATCTCTCTCTTTCTCTTTCTTTCTCCACACACACACACACCACATTAAATCTAATATATAGTTATGATTATTTATCTAAAAATACACATTTACATAATTTATATTATAGGTAATTAGATTTTATATGGTTAGCAAGATCAGACTGTTCATACGTTTTAATAATTAAGCATAGTTTAATTACTAGCTTCTTTCCTGTCAGGATTTTCTATTTTGCCGTTGGAGTGGTAGACTTTATTCAGTAAAATAAATACAAAAGGAGATATGTGAAATATTGAATTCTTTTGTCCTTTCAAAAGTTAAATACTGACTTTATTATCACTATAAAGGATATTGTACACTTTGGTTAAAAAGCTGCAGGCACATGATTAAATGCCAACTTTCGCTTATTCTCTCTGGGTGCATCATGTGCTTTTGAACTTTAAAACAGTTTCCTATGTCCCTGGTGTCTTGGGTGGCTGGATTACAGCCTCCTGTGGACAGTGGTTTCCTGAAGAGGAAATGGGAAGCGTAGGGCTGCACCTGCAGGGGTGAAAGAAGGGAGAGAGGGTGTAGGAGAGTTGTTGGTGTGGCGCCCTCCATGGAAAGAAGCTTGAGGGTCGGTGGGCGCATCCTCTCCACTCAGGAGGAGTCTCTCTGCCTACAGCTTGGGAGCCCTCCTTAGGCTCCGCTGCAGAGTAATGAAATTATGTGGCCATCCAGCCTTGGTTGTATTCAAGGAAAGACATGATATAACAAATGGGCTCCTATTAGGAGGGATGCGGTGACTTCTCCTTGACTGAAGAATTAACTATTAAAGGCATCAAGTTTTATTTCACAGAGGTTGAATCCTGATGAACCAAAGGATATTCCAAGTATTAAGGATTTTTTTTTTTTTTTTTTTTGCCTTGAGACCATTTTCCCAGTTTAACAGACTTTGCATGGATCAGTTGTACCAGATGCATTTTTTTTTTGGCTTCGTCATTAGATTTTATAATACTGCAGTGACAAGTAAAATCATTTCAGAAGAAGAAGCTTATTAGACTTCAGCATTTTGGTTATGGGTAGCCTACTTTTTACTCAATATGAATTTAAATCAGTACAAAACATAGAATATTAATTTCTGGTTACTTATTATGTGGGACTAAAAGCCCTTTAAAAAAAATAAAGGGAAAGGAAACATATTAAGATTAGGAGCTAAAAACTTTAATACATTGCCGGGCCAGGTGTGGCTCCGTGGTTGAGCATCAACCTAGGATTCAGGAGATCCCCGTTCGATTCCCGGTCAGGGCATATGCCAGGTTGTGGGCTCGATACCCAGTGGGGGTGTGCAGGAGGCAGCCGATCAATGAGGATTCTCTCATCATTGATGTTTCAACTCTCTCTCTCCCTCTCCCTTCCTTTCTCTGAAATCAATAAAGATATATTTTTAAAAGAGCTTTAATACATTAAATATTGATATATACTCCCAATTTTATCCCATTAATAATAGTGTAGATTGGGATGGTTAGCTCAATTTTGGAGCATAATATTTTCCCTCTTATATCTGCTGTTTCTCATGGTTATGTTCCATGTCCAAAGGTTTCTTTCTTCTGGTTGTATACAGATGTCTCAGAATGTGTCTCACTTGTCATAAAGAGAACACAAAAAAGGGGGGGCTCGTTGTATGATAAAAGCTGTGAGCCCTGGAATTCGTTGAGAAGGGAGGACATGGGCAGGTGCCCCCCGCTGGCCCGGGGTCTCTCCATTATTAGCGTATTTGAATATGCACAAGTCTTAGGGGCAGTGGTCGCTCTCATTGAAGCTTGGAGCTGTCCACTAATTTGCTCCGGGACACAGGAGGTTTTGAGATCCAATTTCAGGTCCATCTGATTCCAGAGTTGTTTGCTCCACCCCTCACATGCCACAGTGCTTCTCAGTTCTATTTGGTAAGCCTTTTAGTATTTCTATAAATCAAGAATAACTGCCTACATCAGAATATTACTGTCACAATTAAAATGGCACTGGGTATGTGAATGTGCTTTGCAAACTCTCAAATGCCAAGCAATAGAGATGATGTATTGTGAACATGTTATTAAAATTTTAACGCAAAATACCTGAATAGATACTTCTCCAAAGGGGACATACAGGTGGCCAGTAGACATATGAAAAAATGTTCAACGTCACTAATCACCAGAGAGATGCAAATTAAAATTGCAATGAGGTATCACTTCACACCTCTCCAAATGACTACCATCAGCAAATTAACAAACAACAGGTGCTGGCGAGGGTGTGGAGAAAGGGGAGCCCTAGTGCACTGCTGGTGGGAATGCAGACTGGTGCAGCCACTGTGGAAAGCAGTATGGAGCTTCCTCAAAAAATTTAAAAAAATGGAGCTGCCTTTTGTCCCAGTGATCCCACTCCTGGAAATATATCCTAAGAATCCTGAAACGCCAGTCAGAAAGAGCATATGCATCCCTATGTTCAAGCAGCATTATTTACAACAGCCAAGAGCTGGAAACAGCACAGGTGCCCATCAGCAGATGAGTGGATAAAAAACTTTGGTACATTTACACAGTGGAGCACTATGCGGCTATAAAAAAGAAGGAACTCTTACCCTTTGCAACAGCATGGAGGGACCTGGAAAGTATTATGCTAAGCAAAATAAGCCAGTCAGAGAAGGACAAATACCATATGATCTCACTAATATGTAAAACCTAATGAACAAAATAAACTGACAAACAAAATGAAACCAGAAGCATGGATACATGGAACTGACTGGAGGGAGCCAGAGGGGAGGGTGAGGGTAGAAATGACTGGATAAATAAGGCGAAGGATTAGTTAAAGAACATATATACATAGCCCATGGACATGAATAGTAGTGTGGTGAAGGTCAAGGGAGGGGGAGGCGGGGGTAGGTGGAGGTGGGCAAAGGGTGGGGGGATGGGGGAAGTCTGCAATAATGTCAACATTAAAAAAATTTTTTGTAGGAGTAGGGAGTAGACTCTACTTTTTGTTTTTATTCTTGAGGGTATGACAGGTGTCCCCCACTTCCCCCCCTTATCTCCCTCCACCCATCTCCCACCCCTCCCCAGGCCCCCGCCTGTCTAATGTCTGTGTCCGTGGGCTATGCATATATGCTTATAAGTTCTTCGGTTAATCTCCTGCCCTCCTTCCCGCCTTCCCTCTGAGATCTGCCAGTCTGTTCCATGCTTCCATGTCTGTGGTCCTATCTTTGTTGTCAATCTACTCTGTTCCTTAGATTCCACATATGAGTGAGATCATGTGGTACTTTTTATTATTATTATTGATTTTAGAGCAGAAGGGAGAGGTAGATAAAGAAACATCAATGATGAGAGAGTCATTGATTGGCCGCCTCCTGCACGCCCCTGATGGGGATTGAGCCCACAGCCCGGGCATGTGCCCTGACCTGGAATTGAACCTCAATCTCCTGGATCCTGGGTTGATGCTCAACTGCTGAGCCACGCCAGCCAGGCTGTGGTATTTTTTTAATTAAAAAAAAAATTAGCGCATTTGTTACAATGGGAAAGACACTTTAAAACACCCATGCTCCCAATGTGATGGTGTTCACTCGAGCCATCTTCATAACAAACATGGACTATAATAATTAAGATACACAAATCTCTTGCCTAAAGCAAGATGTACGTCAAAAGCCAGGATCACTAAGAGGAAAACCTCTGTAGCCACTTTGATGCTGCTAATAGACCATTGAAAACCACTATGTACACAGGCATGGTTTTCATAGGTGAGACACAGCTGTAGCATAGGAAAATATTACTACAATTATGACTTAGCAAGAAAAGATAATGTCAGTGGGTATTATTAAATATAAGATATTTTTCCAGGGATGTCAGGGAAATCCTTGTGCCTACTGCTCTTCTCAACAAGGAGAGAAGGGTAAGCGGTGGTAAGCACATGCACGGTTTTACTGTTCAAAATGCATCCTTTGCTTTCATACATAGGAATCAGACTATTTCTGGCTCACAAATCACTTGCAAACTGCCTGGCTACCACTCACCTTGTTTCATCCTTGCCTGCACATTTGTCAGCCATCAGAGCCACCTACAGCAGCTTCCACTCAAATGGCACCGTTAGTAACAAATCCCCTCAAAGTGAAAATAAATGTGAGCAGTCGGGTGACACCTTCTTTTCTCCTCCTTCCCCATGTGGCTGGGGCCCATTTGGCACCAAGCGTCACACTGTCCAGATGGTGGCCACTTCTCTGCTCCAGCTTTAGCACATTCTCTGCCAAGGCACCGAGTGCCAGTTTTCCGGTGAGAATCTGCTTGCAGGAAGATAGCTGCCTGGGTTACGTCACCTCCCTTGTAGTCGACAACCAGGCAATAGTGATATAAGGGCTAGGGCTAGAGAAGGGGGAGGAGGCAGGCCGAGGTCGAGTTCTTATGAAAAAGGGAATTATTGAAGAAATAAAATGCACTCACTTACCTCTTGACTTTTGGTGAGTTGTTTGAAGTCTCTGGATTTCAGTTTTCTCACCTCTAACATGAATGGGATGGAAAGGAAGGAGTATCTGTCACTGGACTAACATTCTTCAGTCTTGTGATCATCTACCGTACATGCTTCAGAAGGGTGTCTATGAGCAAGATCCTTTCTACATCACAGTGATGACTGTATTATGGCCAGCCAGCATTTGGGGGGAGGAATAAATAAGTTCAGACATATGTGGGAGGTAGCTTCTTTATAGCAAAACTAGGTCTGCCTGATGAAACGTTTTCAGTGAGATCCTAATTTCAGACCGTCGTGGTCTACAACGTCCAGACAAGTTCCCTAGGCAAGTGCAGATTTCTTGTGTGCAGTTGTCTAATTGGTACTGCGTTGTTGATGTAGGAAATGAATATTTACTGGGTTTCTACTGTAAATTAGGCACTGGGGACACTGGTGAGTAATGCTGACCCTAATGTCCATGGAACAGACTGTGCAATGGCTCACACCAGCAGACTACAGACAATTTTTCCACGAGAGTGCCAAAGTGTATGCCCTTCAGATATTTTTAATGAAGTGAAATCCATTCTGAGAGGCTTTCAAAGGGGTCTGATCCTGTCTTGTTTCCTTACCTGGACCATCAGAGCATATCTGAGAGCACAGCTGAGGAGCCCTGGGTGCGTTCTGGAGCTGTCCAAGGTACTACATTCCAGAGAGGGAGCCCCGCATTGACACAGGGCTATGGGCCCTGGTCCAACTCCGCACTGTGCTGTGTAGCAACTTCACACTGCGCTGTGTGGCTGTAAATATTTGTTTGTGGATTCTGTTATCTACCATGTAAAAAAGTGGAAATCAAGAAGAATGCTTGTAAAAAGATACTGCTGCTTTGATAGTCAGCTTACTCTTGTCCAAATGATGAATCATTTTTTCATCAATATGTTTTTAATAACTGCTTTGAATGTACAAGAACACTGAATATTTTGTCATGACCTACCCAACTTTTTTCCAATTTAAAATGTCAACTTGTGAGTGGGGGGTGTATGCATAGAGCTTGACAGAAAAATATTGTTTTTTTTTCTCTTCAGATATTCTGGGGTTCTGCATACGATTATGTATTAAAATGGATTCTGGTCTTCTGTTTCCTATACTTTCCATATGACACACGTTTTTTCCCTGTGGCATGTACCCGGTTGTGCATTAGGCTAACTGAGGTTACAAAAGTTATGTAAAGCTTAGAGCTGGGGAGCTTCAGGTATCAGAAGTGTATTAGTCTCTTCAGGCTGCCATTTAAAAAAGCCACAGACTGGGTGGCTTAAACAACAGAAATTTATTTTTTCACAGTTCTTAAGACTAGAAGCCCAAGATCAGGGTTCCAGCTGATCTGGTGTCTGGTAAGGATTCTCTTTCTGGCTTTCAGATGGCTTCCTTTCCGCTATGTGTCACATAGCCTTTCTTCAGTGTATTCATGTGTGGTGAGAGAGAGAGAGCTCTCTGGTGTCTCCTCTTTAAGGACATCAGTTCGATTGCATCTAGGTCCCATCCTTCTGAGTTCATTTAACTTCTTTAACTTCTTTAGAGGCCCCATATTCAAATACAGCCACACCTGGGATTATAACTTTTTTGGAATGTGAACATTTTGTCAACAAGCAGGTTATAGATTCTCAGGGGAAGTACAGTATAGGACTGAAGGTGGTATAGTTTAGTGACTAAAGAGTATGGATTTTGAGTCAGTCACATTTTAGCTTGGGTTCTGGGTAGGATGTGGATAATGTTTGTTCAGATAAAGGGGACTGCCTTCGACCATGAATATTATCAAGAGCAAAGCCAGGATGGCACAGTCAGTGGTGAGGTTTTGTGTGAGTTGTGAGGTCCACATTAGGAAATTAACTTGGAAAAGTACAGAGCAGGTCTAGATATAAAAGGCCTTTCAAACATCTGGCTGGGAAGTTAGAAGTTGCTGACAGTTTTTAAGCAAAGAATCTGAGCAAATATGTTTCCATGCGTTTGGTCAGGCAGTGGGTTGCAGGGGACACAGAAAAGCTGTGGCCGATTCATGGATTTGGACTAGAGAACAGGTAGCAGGAAAGAAAAAGAGTTTATTCTGAATGACATTCAAAAGCTAAAGCTAGATTTTGGGACAATTTTATTATAGGAGATTCAATTGAAGGAAGTATTGAAGATGACTAAGCATTGTTCAACCTTACCAAGATTGGAAGGGGAAAAGGTGACCACAGCTGCTGAATGTGTTGCATGTAGAACTGCAATTAAAATCTTTAGAAAGAAAGTCAAATCATTAAAAGTAATCTAAATGAAGTAGGACAGTTCTAATCCTATGAGATTCGTTCATAGCATGATTATTAATATGTGGGTTTACTTAAATTATTTTATGTCCCTTTATAAAAGTCCTTTGGAACCTTCAAAAATGAGGAAGTTAAGCTAGAGACAAATTATTCTAAAGCACTTTCTGGCAAGTTTTCAGGAAATTATGCATTTGACAGTCAACATTTATTGAGCACCAGTTACCTGAATTGAGGCATTATATTAGGTCCTGTGGGGATAGGCAAAGGGACCTGTGGTCTCTGGCCTTGAGACACAGAGCTTACTTCAGGCACATGAGGGTCCTTTCCTTTTTCTTTTTTTTCTTTCTTTAAAATATGTTTTTATTGATTTCAGAGAGAGGGAGAGAGAGATAGAAGCACCAATGATGAGAGTTGTCATTGATCGGCTGCCTCCTGCATGCCCCTGGCTGGGGATCGAGACTGCAACCTGGGCATGTGCCCTGACCGGGAATCGAACCATGACCTCCTGGTTCATAGGCCGATGCTCAACCGCTGAGCCACGCCGGACATGGGGGTCCTTTTCTATTGACAGGAAGAGAGTAATAGCATAGAATCTCAGCTTTTGAAAGGAAGTTAGGGTACTGTACTTCTCTTTTCCAAGTCTGCTATTTTTTTCTTATATATCAAGAGGAGATATTCCAGCAGCATCATTCAGCTTCTGTTTTTAAACCTGAGAAAAGATTGAGGGAATTTAAGAAATAACAGAGTTAGTAGTCTTTGTAGTGATTAGAACGTGTGTGTGCGTGTGTGTTGGGGAGAAAAAGGAGAGAGAGGAGAGGGACACAGAAGATTAGTATAAAATATTGAGAGAGAAATTGGGAATTTTTTTTTATAATGGAGTGCTTATAGGTCTTAAAACTTTTTCAACTGATTCAGAACGCTGGCAAAATTACTAAATCAGATTTGTATTTGCAAGCTATTGAGTTTTATTCCATGCTTCATTTGTAAATATATTCTCCATGTCCATTTGCCCAAACAGTACATTCAGTACAAGGTAGTTATACGATTTCATGCACAGAATACAAGTATCATAGTCTGGCAAAATATTAAGATTATCTAGTTTGACCATTTGCCTCACAAATTTTTCATTTCTTTTAAACCTTCAAGAAGGAGAAACTTGTTCTCTCAGTGGCAGCCTAGGACATCCTTGGAAAGCTTGGATTAGCTTGTAATATGTAAAAGATTCTGAATTTAGTTCAAATCTGCCTGTAACTTTCATTTATTTGTACCAGTTGGTTGTTTGAAAATGCTAACAGAACAGGATAATTCCTTTTCCCAGTAGATTCCTGGAATACTGAAACTTTCTACCCTATTGAGCCAGTCTGTTGTCCTCACTCCCTCCTGTCTCCTCATTTCCTTTCTCTGTTCTTTGTCAGGAGATAAACATTTACTTAGAATGGAGGGGGGCTGACCTATAAAGTCTTTGCCCTCACTGAGCTTCCGTTTCTCCCGATACTGTTTAGTCTGAGTTTTGGAGGTTGAAAAACACTATCTTTATACCATCACTCTATTCTTAGTTATGGCCTTCTCATGCTCCAAATAAAACAGTAAGTTACTTAGATAATTTAATTGTTTCTCCAAATCTCAGCTCACTAGGGAGCTTAGTCTCCCTGACATGAGTCTTACTGGGCCTACCACTCCCACGGCCAGTGTTCATTTGTTCAGTCATTCACTCAACAGTGCATTTTGTCTATTTGCTATGTTGCTAGCACCGTGTGACCGAGACCAAGAATAAGACCGATAAAGATACTTTTCAGTTGTATTTTCTTTCTATTAAAATATCTGTAGCCACATTTTTTTAGTATTCTTCCTACTTTCCTCTTCATTTTTTTACTTGCAATCGCACTCAAAATTGTATTTTTGAGAACATAACACTTTTGAATAATAATCTCTTTAGGAGTCTTGTGCCATGAATAATTCATATCTTTTCTCTAAACACTTTGAAGACGTTCACAGAGTCTAGAGTACACAATTCATGATGTCCAGTCTTCTTTTCCTCAGAAAAAATGAACTTCAAGATAACATGCCCACTTTCAAAGTTCACATTATTTTCACTTTATCAATCAATGCTTTTTATTGTCAAAACTTGATCCAAAGTAGTCATTTCTTCTGGCTGTTTGTTTCTTTAGAAGGTAAATTGTTATTACTGATATTTAAGCACCTGCTCCACAGTTGGCTTACTCATGGGTGGCTAGAGTCTTCTTTCACTGCTCATAGGGGTAGACACTTTACCTGCTTTGTTGACCCCTAATTCCTGCACCATTATGGCTGCTGTACAATAGTCACCATTATTTTATTAGGTATACTCAGTGGTCTCCAGTGTGCTCTGTCTTTAGGAAATGGAGATTTCTATGCAGATGTTAATTTTCTTGACTCCTAACACTACTTCACTTCTCAAAAATATTTGTTCCTTTTTGAGTAAAACAAGTCCAACATGTTCTAATATAGAGGGTGATTATATCACATATTAGAGATTTGGTTTTTTAATATTTTTATTCATTTGACTTTTATTGAGTGCCTACATAAGGATAATAATAATTTGTTGTGCATTAACTGCGTGTCACGCACATTTTAAAACACTTTACATGAATTAACTAATTTGATTTTTATAATCCAACTGAGATATTAAGAAAATTTTCCACCCTGTCCGGTGTGGCTCAGTTGGTTGAGCGTCTCCCATGCACCTAGAGGTCACTGTTTTGATTCCTGGTCAGGGCACAGGCCAGGGTTTCGAGCTCGATCCCCAGTAGGGGGTGTGCAGGAGGCAGCCCATCCATGTTTCTGTCTCATCAATGTTACTCAGTCTCTCCCTCTTCCTTCCTTTCTCTAAAAATTTTTTAAAACCTTATTAAAAATTTTTTTTCCAAGGTGATGCAGATTGTAAGAGTAGGAATATGACGGTATTCTGGGTACTGGCAGTTTAGTAATGGATGAAATGGAGAAGGTTCCTTTTATTAGAGAGTTTACAGTCCAGGGGGGAAAGCAAATGTAAATAAATATTCAAGATACTTTCAGATGATAGGTACCATGAAGAAAACTAAACATGGGAAGTGATAGTGATGGAGGAAGGATAACTTTTATAAGGTGGCCAGGGGAGGTTTTTCTGGAGAGATGACTTTGTTGATCAACCAGACTGCTTTCAGCACCAAGTCTGAAAAACTGAACACAAAATAGTTTAAACAGTTAAAAAAATGATTTTATTTCCCATAAAAAAGATGTCTTAAGGTAGATGGGCTCTAGGACTAACCAGAGGCTAATGGAAATAAGAGAATATTGGTTCTTAGATGCCTATCTCAGCATGCAGACTGGCTACCTCCTTGCTGGCAAGGTGGTTGCATCACTTCTAGGCATTTCATCTTCACACACCTTAGACAAAGCTTTTAGGTAAAAAGAAGCCATTTCTTCCCATAGATTTCTTTTTGTTTCATAAAAAATTTCTGCTCCCTGTAGACTTCACATTATATCTTACTGACCAAAACTGAGTCACCTGTATGGGAAATAAAATTACCATGACAGGCCTAAAGTCTTAGACTTAAACTGATAAATTCAGCTCCTTGGGGCTTTGGTTTGGGTCACTTTTCTTAAGTATCACAGTGACCAAAGCAGATTAAACAACCAAAACAATAGGGACAAAGGAGGAGGCAGATTTGGAGAGGCAGCCACAAGTGCCTATAATGCCCTGAGTCCTGAGCAATCAGGAGTCCACCACATGAAGATATGGGGGAAGAATATTCTAGGCAAGGGAAAAGCAAGTGCAAGTCCTTGAAGGTAGGAAGTAGCTCAGTATGTTTAAGAAACAGAAAGATGTGCAGGTGGAGCACAGTGTTATGAGCGGCAGGGGGTGGAGAGAGGTGGAAATGAAATAGTGTAGTGTTTAAGAATCCACCTTTTTAAAAAAGAAACCTAGCCTCTAGTGCCTAGGTTCAAATAACAGACCTGCCATTTCTCATTTACTTAGCTTTCCACAAATTACCTAACTTATCTGTGTCTCAGTTTCCATGTCTTTAAAGAGGGTATAAATAGTAATACACAACTCATGGAATTATTGAAAACTGAAAAACAAGACATAACAATAAGAAGAGGGCCTGGAATATGTAGGTGCTCAGAAAATGTTGGCAGCCTTTATTACATCTTTTGTTTAGAGTTCAGATCATGTAGAGTCTCATAGATCACAGTAAGATATTTTTATTTTATTCAGAGTAAATTGTGAAGTCATTGGAGTGTTCTGTGCAGGGAGTGAGCTAAAATGATTTGACTTTTTATAGAATGTTTCTTTTCTGCCATGTATAGATTGAAGTATAGGGCTGGGGAAGAGTAGCTACAGTATAGTCAGTAGGACTTTGCAGTAACTTAGATCAGGTAGATTTGACCAGGGTGAAAGCACTGGGGAGGGAGGTAGAGCTAACAGAACTTGTTGACAACTTATATCTGAGTTTGTGGTTAAGGGAAGCAAGGGATTCTGAATATTTGACTTGGAAAGTTTGGGGGAAATGGTGACATTCTTTATTGAGATTTGGAAAGGAGCCCATAGCATTCACAAAACCATCAAAGGGATCTATGGAAAAAAGGTTAAGAGTCTTGACTTAATATTCTTTGTCCATGAGTCTGTTCTTCCACATTTCTTAAGATAGTTTTTCTTTCATCTTTCCTATTTTTTTGGGTACTCACTTTCCCTCAATTTATATACTTGATCTGATAATAAGACAGTTTGTGAAGATGATCTCTGTCAAACTGGCTTATTACAGAGCAGAAGTGAGGAGATAATGAATTTAGCACTCTTTTGTTTAATATGTCCCAACACTTTGAAGGCCCAGCTGTTCAAGTTTAGTAAGTGACTCTCATGAAAAGTGACTTGTAGTTATCTTCATTTTTATTTCCCCTGTCTTTCCAGCTGTAAGAGCCTATTTTTTCCTGTAGGTCGATAATCATTTTAAATTTTTTTGTTCTCAGAGTCAAATTGAAAGGGGGACAGACTAGCCCTTTCATTTTAGCTCTATTGCATTCCTTTGACATGGCCCAGTGACCTTCAGTGATGGGTAGATAAGTGCCCCTTTCCCACATGTCCCTAGTCCCTGACAAAGTCCTGTGAGAATATTATCTGTGTAGGTGTCCAGCTTTGCACATCACATGCATTTTCCTTTCTTACACGTGTTACTGAAAATCAATAACCCTTAAAAAAGTTCATGAAGTTCTTGCAAATGATTTAAGCCTTGTTGCATTTTGATGACAACTTAACAGCAATAACAAAACCAAAGCCTTTTAAATATAATTGTTTATCAGCAAGGACCACTTTGTCTTTGTTTGATTAAGCAAGTGCTGTAGCCTAGAGGATATATATAGTTGTATGAAATACCTAAAGATGGTATCATTGATGCCACTAGTATTTGGACCTTAAATTATTTTTCCAGGAGTGATGATAAAATGATCCAAACCACCCTTTTCCAACTTTTCTTCCTTATGGTGAAAACTGCTATTTCAGTCAGGACCTTTTTGGTTGTAAAATGCAGAAACCCAACTTGAAGTAGTTATGGCAGAAAATCTAGGCTTAAGAGTCAAAATAATAGAACAGTTAAATTTTTACAAGGCAAGGAGCAGTTCTAGGAATCTTAAGGACTGACATTTGAACCCTGCCAGGGTTTCTTTTCTTTCCATTTCTCTCTCTCTCTCCCTCTCTCTCTCTCTCTCTCTCTTTCTCTTTTCCCCCTCAGCAGAACACTTTCCCCCACTAGCAGCTTTAAGGCTGTATTTTTCCAACATTAGCATCAGAAAAGAAAAGATTCTACCTCATAGTTTTACATGGAAAAATCCTAAAGAAGGACACTAGTCAGGTTAGGTCAGAAGCCCACCACGGTCAGATTGCTTGACAAGGGAGTCAAGGTTACATAGTAAGATAGAGGCCACTAGATCAAGAATCTGGAGAGGTTGAAAGGGTAGGTTCCCAGAAGAATGGGGGATGCTGTTCTCAGAAGAAGAGAAGCTACTAGACAAAAGCAAAGCAAAACAACAACCACAAAAACCCAGCAAGTGTTCATGAAAAGAATCCATTTGCAAGATGGCCAGCGAGAATTAGATGTTAGCTCAGCAACTAGGGAATAGATTTACCAGTTCAGGAGTGGCATACACTTCTTATTATCAGTCCCGGACAGTTAAACTCATTGGGTGATTTTATTAACAGACTTAGATATCTAATTCAAGATCAGCACTTTTCCAGCAATAAAATCCCATTGAATTGTTTTGCTTTCTTTAAGCCTTTGTTTTAATTTGTAGAAGTTACGTTTTTTTCTTTGTCTATTGTGCTTCAGGGACTTTCATTCTCAAGGGGTTATTTAGTATATAACCCATCCCAACTGCTTTGGAGGTTAGTCAGTATTTTCTTTGTATATGAATAACTGGTTGATAGGCTAGAACAGAAATATTTGGAATAAACCCCAGACATATCTGGAAGGGATTTTATTTATAGTTGGGTAATTCCCATTTGATAGGCAAAATGAGATTCATAGAAGGTAAGTGATTTGCCCAAGGTCACATCTCTTATTACCCCAAAATCCAGTATTAAAGTCCCAAGACCGATTGACAGCCTTAGTTTTATGTCCTTCCCATTGCATCAGGCTTGGTGAAGAAAAAGTGAAGATGAATTCAACAATAACCAATGTGAAGATCAGATTGGATCGTCCCTGTTTACTTTGAAGCACACTCTGTGCTACTGGGACTTAGACTATCAAGCTGGCCTGGTAAGTAACGGGCAAAGGAGAGGTGCCTTGAAAGGGAGATGCTTGTGTCCCTGAGCAGGCCGGATCCTCTGTGTCGGGAATGTTTGGGCAGCATGGGGGGCCTCTCAGAGGAGAGAGAGTCACAGGTTCTTCTCGCTCCTTTCCACCCAGTCTGTCACATTCTCCTCACCATGTATCCAAGCTGCGCCCCTTTTTTTTGCTCTGTTTCGGCTGCAGCTGCACTTCTGGCCCCTCGTTCTCCCGACTTCTCAAACAGCTCCTTCTGTGTCATCATCACCATAGCGATCTGTCTGGAATGCAAATTGGATCACATCATGCTCCAGCTTAAAATAGTTTAAGGCCTGTGCCTTCCTCCAAGCACGCAGAATAGGGTTCATTCCCTTCGCCCCGACATTCCTCTCTGCCTCTTGGGTCTCAGCTGCTGCCAGCCTTCGTCCTTGATTGGTCAAGGTTTTGAACTGACCTAATAAAGAGGTTAGAGCTATAGGGCCTTATTCAGCTTCACGTGTCTAGTAATGCAGTGAGAAAGTCAAGATTTTGTAGACAAAACAGTAACTGTAAGTCACTGCCCTCGTATTTTACTTCCTTAGTCTTCTAAAACTAGACTCATTGCTGTTGTAATATTATAAGCAACTGATTAAGTAAATGGAATTTGAATCTTGAAATCTGATTTGTGGCTTGAGAGAATATCTGGGCACTTAATGCAAGGCTAAATCCTCACTAAATCTAGGCAAAGCATTTTTTATTTGTTTTTTGAAGTTTGTGGGGGGGTTTTGCCTTTTTGAGTCTCATATATTTCTGTTCCAATTTCAGTTTTGGGAAATAGTGTATGAAAGAAAAAAAGAGAAATTGCTACTAAGGGGCCGAAGACTGCAAGCCCTGATAAAGAGAAACAAACCACTGCTGGAGGGCAGATGTAATTCTCTTAGGGCCATCTGACCCCGTCTGGAGACCTCCCTAGAGGCTGAAAGTCCTTTCGCGGTGCTCCTTATCATTTGCAAAATTAAAGCTGAGGCTACCCTTTTCTTTGAAAGAGTGAGGATTATTTTGAGATTGTTAGTGAATGTGTTTCTTGAGATATATGAGAAATTGGAGAAATTTTGCATAACTTGACTACTCTAGATCCCCCTTAAAATAGTACCCATTAAAGATTTATCGCCCAGCTGAGCGTGGCTCAGCGATTGAGCGTCGACCTGGGATCCAGGTGATCAGGGTTCGATTCCCAGTCAGAGCACATGCCTGGGTTGTGGGCTCGATCAATCACTCTCTCATCATTGATGTTTCTATCTCTCTCTCTCCCTCTCCTTTCCTCTCTCTGAAATCAATAAAGATATATTAAAAAAAAAAAAAAAAGATTTATCTGAATGGTTATATGTAGGGAAGTTAAGGAATCTAGAAAAAGATGGACATAATTCAGTGACATTAACTCAGCTCTAGGAAGGCTAAATTCAGAAAAGTTCAGCAGTTGTCCAAATTGCAGTGTCCTCAGGGAAATCATTTTGATTAGGATCAAAATATATAATAAGGATAAACTTGGAAAGGGAGGTGGGAGTTTTTACTGTGGACATATCTAGGTGTCAACTTCAAAACATCAGGCATCAGCTTTCCCACAGTAAGGCTGATTCTGGGTCCTGGCTTCCTGATACTAATTTCATCGGTCTAGATGTCTCTGGACCAGGGTGAGGCTGGGCTGTCATTGTCAAGCATCAATGATTCTGAATGGGTAGGAGGCAAAGAGTGAGGTCCTCATTTCCTTTGCTCTGTCCCAGTTCCTTGGACTATGTCTGGCACACAAGGACTCATTATAAAAATTTATTGCATAAATCGTCACTTACCGTTTTCATCACATACATAGTTTGGAAAATAGATAGAGCTTGTTTCATAGAGATGATTTCTGAGAAATTCTTTATTTTAAACCCTCTTTCCCCTTTTCCCTACCCCCCCCCCCCCCATTGGCTTCTGTGACTTTTAATGTCTCCCGATTATGAGCATTTCCTAGATCAAGTCCCCATCTGACTCTCTAGATGCCTTCTGCTCTGATGACTCCCACATACATCAAAGTTGGTGGTGTCCAAATCTACTGTTCCATTCCTAAATGTTTCCAGAGGCACATCCATATCTCAACCTGTTTGGTGTAATTTTATCTGGCTCCCCTCTTCTTGGCCCATTCTCTGTACTTCTTGACTATGTTTCTATGGGGACCATGGTTCTTTTCAAGCATCCAGTCTTACCTCCAGAATTGTTTTTACCCATTAGACACTTATATTTTCCCATAGCCAGGCAGTTAATATGTCTTACCCAGCTTCCTTCGGACTCATCCTCATTACTGCTTTTTCATTTTAATTCCTCTGTAATTGGCCATGCCCAGACCCTCTGTGCCTCATTTTTATCATCTTTATAGATTATTACAGCCTCTTATACATTTTTCCTGTCTGCAGCCTTCTCCTTCCACACATCATCTGGCATTTTAATGTAGACTTATTTTTCCTAAACAGATTTTCTCAAGTTACCAGCTTGCTGATTTATATACAATTTTAGATCGTGCTATTTGGTAAAAATGCATTTCAAACTAGTGGTCTCATTGTTCCTGCAAACATCTAAAGCTGGATCCTTTGACTTGGTTTATGATCCAGCTCTTGTCTGGAAACTCTAACCTTTGCACTCTGCCACCTGTCAGGGCTCAGTTCACGCATGTCAAGCCACTTTCATGAAAAATGATGTGACTGTTTCACTCTTAACTGATCACATTTTTAGCCTTTAGAAGCTGTGGTATTTTGGATGGTTTACTCTTGTATAACCTGCAATAATATGTTGTAAGTTTCCTGACATTAGAGACCTTGCCTTGCATGTCATTGGTTGTCTCCTCTGTACAAGCCTAAGCAACTAGCACATTTTGTGAGCCTAATAAATATACCCTCTGCTTAAAACAATGCTATTGGTACATTTATTTTAATTTATCATTTCTAATTACCAAGCACTAGGTATTTAAAATCTTAAAATTATACTCCCTTGTCATTTGCTATTGCTCTGTGGTCCTTGATTTGCAGAGTATTTTGGGTGAGCTTCCCAAGGGACAGAATGGCCAAAGAGAAGAATTTTCTCTGTGTTGAAAGAAACTCTCTGCAAGCATGCTAAGCTAATATTAATTCCATAATGATTTCTATAGAGAAAAGTTTAGTAGGGATAAGTCAGTATCCAGAATATATGTAGTCATCACTTTTATTCTTGTATTTCTATAGTTGAAAATGAGCTCTTCTTATTGCTTTCGTATGCGGAGTTTATAGTGCTCACCCTTGGTCACTTAGTAGTAGCAGTAAGGAAGTAAGTAGTAGTAACAGTTAAAGTAGTAGTAATAGCACTAATAGAGATTACAGTAACTGTTTACCATTTATGTATATATTGTGTACCAGACACTGTGCTAGGTATGATACATACCTTATTGTCTTTATCTTTATAAAACTTTATGGGGTATTATTAGTCACCATTCCAGGGTCACTAAAGTTGCTCAAAGAGCCTAATAATGTGTAAGGAATGTGGTTAGTAACTAGTAGATCTGGAAACCAAGCTCAAGTCTATCTCATTTCAAAGCCAGATTGCTGTGATATTACTTAACTTAATGAATTCAATGGACATTTTATAAAAATGGTAGACTTTTACATACATTGATTGGAGCCTTCTTTTAGGATACGTCTGCATGAGATTAGTTGAATCCCGAGTTTTCCAAAGATACTAATGTATGGTCTGAGCAAACTTGGGAGAGTGGATTCGAGCAATTCAGAGACCCAAAATGGGAAAACCAGACCTTAAACTCTTTTACCCCTTTATTAGGTACTTAGGTGAGTTTCTGAGACATTTCTATTCATGTAAACCAAATGTGGAATATTTTGGAGTTTATATTAATCTTGACTTTCTCAATCTGAAATAAAAAGTCCATTAAAAAGTTGTATGAAAGTCCTAGGCCTTCATGATATAAAGAATTTACTAGTGTTTTTTGAGCACATTAAAGACTGAGGCAGTGGAACTCAAGTTATTTTATTGAGTTAATCCTAGTAGTAATTTTTTCAATCTTTATTTATTTAAGATTTCTGTCATAATGTGCTCTTTGCAGTGCAGCTGCTGTGCATGTTGAAGTTATAATGTGTGAAGCTGGTCTGTAGTTGAACCAGTTGCTGTCTGACAAGTCTTATGTTATTTGTGGTTCATATTATAGTCCTATGTGATGTGTATATGATTTGCTCTTGGCATTCATTCAGAAGATAAAAACCAGAAACATTTAACATATAAGTAAAAGAGTATTTTCTATTGGCCTTTTGGAAGCTTTAAAATTATTTAGTTGTTTCAGAAATATGTGCATTTTGTTTTCCACCAGATCACACTGGTTAATAGTTAAGAGGGATACGATAGAATTAGTGTATCTCTAGCTTCACCTCTCCCTATAATTATAGAGCCTTCAACTTCCCTTGAAGGCATCTTTAGGTGCTGTCTCAGGATACTCAAGAGCAGTCTGTTGCTCAAGTGTTGGTGCCATGATGCTGGGGATGGTTCTAGAAAACATTTGCTAATGTATCATTGCCATTGCCAAAGCCACAGCTCTAAGGAAGTCAGAAGCTGTTCCAGTCTTTCAAAGCTGAGCATCTCATGCCCTTACATTGTGCCATGTGTGCCACTAGATGGAGAGACTTCCTCTTCTGGGATATGTACTCCCCAGTCTCAAATCAGAACAATTTGTATTCCTGATGGCTCACAGACTCTTCAGTGTAGTCACAGTCATTTATCTTAGACTTGGGCCAAGTTCATGGGCTATGGAGCTGAGGACATATCTGAATATCAGTTAGATACTAGATTTGAAATAGCCCCTCTTCTTCAGCCTGAGGGTGGTTTCTTCCCAAGAGGCATTAGGTCTCTCATGCAAATTAACCCCTGGATGAGAACTCCGGAGTCCTCCAGATACTCCCGTTAGGTATAGCTGAGTCTTAATGCATTTGCAAGATAGGTCTGAGCTATTTATACATGCTATTGTCGGCTAAGCATTCCTGTGCCTTGTAGAAGTTAGCAAAAAGTGTATTATTTCATGAAAGACATTAGTCATATGTTCTAGTTAATGCAAGGAGATTTTTAAAGTAAATTTCTTTTAAGTGACCTTGACTATAGCTTTCTTCTCCCTTCCTCTCTCCTTCCTTCCCTCCTCTTTCCGCTTTATTTTCCTCCCTTCCTTCCTCTTCCTCTGTCCCTTCTTCCTTCTTTTCTTCCCTTTCTCCTTCCTTCCTTCCTTCCTTCCTTCCTTCCTTCCTTCCTTCCTTCCTTCCTTCCTTCCTTCCTTCCTTCCTTCCTCCCTCCCTCCCTCCCTCCCTCCCTCCTTTCCTTCCTTCCTTCCTTCCTTCCTTCCTTCCTTCCTTCCTTCCTTCCTTCCTTCCTTCCTTCCTTCCTTCCTCCCTCCCTCCCTCCCTCCCTCCCTCCCTCCCTCCCTCCCTCCCTCCCTTCCTTCCTTCCTTCCTTCCTTCCTCCTCTCTCCTTTCCTGTAATAACTTGGTTTTCCCACATGGGAGTGGGGCAGGGTAAGCTTTCAGTACAAATCACAGTTTATCTCCCTCAGTCACACACAGAGCATTGCTCTATTAGAGCTCTCATGCCCTCTGACTTTTGGTTGGCATCTAGTGATGACTTACTGTCATCGTTTCAAATCTATAACAAGTCCACTTCCTAAAAAATACTGCCCATGCTATTGTAGGTCAGTTCTACTTTCCAGTTAAGGTGAATCCATCCTTGTTTCCCGTCATAGATCACATAACATATTATGCATTCAGACTTTTCGAGTTATGATGTTTGGTATTGTGATATACTGCATTGCAGCTAATCTTTATTTCAGTCAGAAAACCATCACTGGAAATCTGAAGAGGCTGAGTTGTGGCATTTTGTGAATATTTATCTCCAAATTTAGAACATTTTTGACAGAAGGATTGACTTAACTGAACATTCACTATTGAGTAATGAGCAAACTTCATGTGTAGAAAGAAACTATGTGTCAGGTACTGTTGTGGATGCTGGTGCACAGTGGGGAGCAGATCAGCCCGGACCTCACAGTGCAGCAGGGAAGACATTCATTGAACAGGTAACTACACACACAATATGTCTTGTGAGCACAGAGCTGGAGGGTCTAACAGAAAACTTGTCCCTTCACTGTAAAACCTTAAGAGAGAAACAATGTGGGCATATTAATTTTTTATCTAGTGGCAAATATAAATACTTGGCTCCATGTAGAATATTTTAATCATAAAAACCATGAAATGTAAATTATTTTTAGATTGAAATGCAATGTTTGGGTTTTTTTTGTTTTTTAAAAAATATTTTTTTATTGATTTTCAGAGAGAGGTACAGAGAGAGAGAGAGAAACATCAATGATGAGAGAGTCATCATTAATTGGCTGCCTCATGCATGCCCCCAACTGGAGATCCAGCCCACAACCCAGGCATGTGCCCTGACCGGGAATTGAACTGCGATCTCCTGGATCCAAGGTGATGCTCAACCACTGAGCCACACCTGGCCCGGCTGGGCAAAATGCAATGTTTTTCTAGAAGTACCTTAAATAATCTGTAATAATTAATCTATTCCTTTTATATGGACAACTATATCATGAACAACAGCAAAACATAAAGATGAAAAAATAAAAATAAAACAAAACAAGCTGGATGGAAAAATAATTTTATAAAGGCTCATTACCTAGTCTCATTTCTGGCACCACTTTCCACCCCCAGTGCTTATCTGGGTTACCTGTTATTTAGTGCACTCCTACATGAACTTGGAAACTATAATATAATCCCTATTAAATACATCTAATTTACAACTCGAAAGGGATCGAGCTTAGGTATCTATGTGAGAATCATATATGTATGGCTGGCACAGCCTGGCCAAGCCTTCAGCCTTGGTAGTGTGTAGTATAGCTTGCCACCCCATTGCATCACCCCCAGTGAAAGACTTAGGAATGTGTCTGGCAACTTGAGGAGGGCTTTGAAAACTTGGTGGTAGTGGGTGGAATATGGGAAGGTATAGGGGTAGAATACTGAAAGAAGGCATCATTATTCTTCAGCACCTCAAATACAGACCCTTGAACAGCATGGGAGCTAGGGTTGCCAGCCCCCTGTGCAGTCAAAAATCCATGTATAACTTCTGGCTTCCCCAAAAGTTAACTATTAATAGCCTGTTGTTGACGGGAAGCCTTACCAATAACATAAACATTTGATTGACACATATTTTGTATGTTATATGTATCATATACTGTATTCTTATAATACAGTAAGCTAAGGAAAAGAATGTTATAAAGAAAATTATAGGGAAGGGAAAATGCATTTACAATGCTTTATGTATTTATTGAAAAAACACACACAGTTCAAACCTGGGTTGACGGGTTCAGCCATCATGGCTCAGCTTCAAACTCCTTTACTGGGAGTACTTTAAAAAGTCTGTGCAAGAGAAAGTAAAATCTTTGTCTTTTTTTGGGCAAATGCCTGACTAAATTAATAGATGGGCTTTGCCTAATGCCCTAGACTGCCAGCTCATTTGGTACTTTGGACCAGAAGAGGGAAGACTGCAGAGTTCTACTACCATTGTAGAAGAAACCCTGTTTATAACCTTCTACATCCAATTCTAGAAATGTTCATCATGTACAGGAAGGAAGGAAAGCATCATAAGGTCAGCAGACTCCAGGCTTCTGCACAGATTCATGAAGGATACTTGGAAATGCACCTGGAGAGAAATTGTTTGGCAGGATGTAGGGTACAGGTGTGAAGCCAATACACAACACTAATTTTAAAATGTCTAAGTTATTTTTAAACAAGCTGCAAATATTGTGCATTTTATCAGTTTAGACCATTGCCGCTTACATTAAATAATATAATAGATATAAAGATTTTGCAAAGCAAACAGCACTAAACAAATACAAAGTACTATGACTGCATCTCTGATCAGATAATTCATATAGTAGTTGTGACTCTATGTCTAGGAAAACACAACCATGAAAAGGCAATGTTCCTGTAGTACAAGTGTGCATTGCCCTGATTAGATTACTTTTGCAGATTAAATTAACTTCCCCACCCCAGCTCTTTCTGAAGCTTGGACTACATCAGTTGCTAGTGACCACAATCATAGTATTTGTGTCCCAGGATGGACCACATACTATTATTGATTTGGTAATCTAGGAAATCTCACACAAAGTGTGAGTACATCAAATTAGGTTTTTTAGATGAGGCAACTGTGTCTAAGAACCAATCTCTAATCTCTGTGTTTTCCCTTCCCCAAGGCACAGTCAAGTAGGAAATGGCTCTTTCTGGGACTTTCCCTATCCAACATCCTATAAAAGTTATGTAACATTATTGTGATAGGCACTGACTTGGATGTCAGAGACAATGGAGTTTGGTTTACAGGTCTGTCGGTTATTAATTGTGGTCTCTTGATAAGTTATTAACCTTTCTGGGTGAGTTGACTGCTGTATATAATGAAGCCTGCGAAGGAGCTGCCAGAAGGGTAGGAGGAAAAGTGAGATAGGATGGTGTCCCAGAAGCCCCTGTAGACTGTCTCCTTGAGAGCTGTTTAATCCTGAATCTTTCTTTCCTAAAGATACTAATGTCTGCTCTATATATTGTGTCAAATGTTACCAAGCAGTTGATGAAGCATCAATCACATGCTTGGTCTCTGAGAAATGAAAGAGAAATGAGATGAATGCTGCTGGGGAGGAGGAGCCAAAGGAAGGGTTTTCCCCCCTTTTATGATCAGAGAAATATAGCATCGTTATATTAGTCAGAATCAATCAATAAACAGGAAATAACTGATGATACTGGAGAGTATTTCTAACATTTATTATTGAAGGGTTACTACTCCTTCAAAACCAGCACTAAGTTTTCTCTTCTTAATGAAGCCCACTCCCACTGCAGAGACCATCTAGAATGAGAAGTAGATGCTACCAGGCACCTAAGACAATAAACTTGGAAATGAAGTTGAATTTGATTTGTTTTTTGCCAACAAAGGTGAACAGCATGTCATATTAGTTCACATACCTTTTTTTCTGTCACAAGAAACCTTTCAAACTCCACTTTTACATTTAAATTTATTGAAATGAAACTAAAAACTAAGTTCTTCGGTCACACTAACCACATATCAAGTGCTTTTTAGCCATAAATAGTGGCTACAATTTTGGAAAGCCCTGATAAATAACATTTTCATTTATTGGAGAAAGTGCTGATGGACAGCACTAGGATCAACTTCAAAACAGTCCACGGATACAGTTAAGATAATACACAATGATTGATGCTGCACAGTGATGCAGAAACAGATCCTGTTCTTGCTTTCGGGGAACATGAAGTCCACTAGCTAGGCATGTAAGCGTGACTTAGACACAAACATAGACGTGTGAACACAGGGATGACTCTAACTGAGAAATATCTAGATACTTCATAGAGAAGATACTTCATACTACTTGAGCAGAATTATTATGAAGAATAAACTTTTGATTGGCGAAGGGAGAAAGTATTGCTAATTGAAGAAACAACATGAATGAGATTATTGGAATGGGAGAACGCACATGAGGAAATGAATGTGCATAGCATTCAAGGTGTTAGTCTGATGCTATTGAGCTGTATTGTGCAAAAAACCAAAGAAACAAACAAGAAACAACCACCTGCCTCCCCCATGAAAAAGGAAATGCCAGATTCTGTCTCAACTAGTTATCCTTTCCCCTTGACATTCCCAATGGGATAAACAGGATGCAAGCTGTCATTTATTAGTTGGGTTACTGCCAATGCTTCTTGTGCTGACTTCTAATGAGGCTCATTTTATAAAACAGCTGGCCTGAGTATGGAAATGTCCCCATATTTGGACTTGTGCAGAGAAAACAAGCGAAAAGGCCAATGATAATCTCACTTGTTTTCTCTGCACAAGTCCAAATATGGGGACATTTCCATACTCAGGCCAGCTGTTCTGAAAAATGAGCTGAAGCGATGCCAGCATACTTAGGCACACAGGTGAGGGAGGGAGATGAGCCGGGTGGTCAACCTCAGCATATGGAGGAAATAGGAAGCAGACGAGTGGGCTGTACATGGGTGATGATCTTTTCCCTCATGCAGTGACCTCATCCATTTGTAAGCATGACCCAAGCAGTGACCTAGCACTTGTATGTCTTATATATATATCCAGCAACCTTGTTGAATGCTCTGATAAATTCTGTAAAGACTAATCATCTATTTACTCATTTTCTGTGTGTGTGTGTGTAGGTGATCATGCAACCTAAAAGGGGGGAAAAAAGGAATTTGTAACTTTCTCTTCAGTCTTTCTATGTTTACTTCTTTTTTATGGCATTATTTTATTGGCTAGAACATCCAGTACAGAACTGCATAGTAAAAGTAATAACACAGTTGTTTTTTTCTTATAGTCGACACTAAAGGAAATGTTTTCAAAGTTCCATCTTTAAGTATGATGCTCACTATAATGATATTTGTAAATATATTTTCTCAGGTTAATACCATTTCCTTTTAATTTTAATTTCTCAGCTTTTTAAAAATGAGGAATAAATTGTGAATCTCATGCTTGTGGGCTTTAAAAGTATATTTAGGTGGTAAGATGACTTATCTCCCTTAATCTGTTGATATGGTGAATTTTATTGATAGATTTTTCTGATTCCTTAGTCACTCTTATCTTCCAAAAAATGACATGTCTGTGAGTAGATTTTTAATATGATATTGGCTAATTATCTGACACCAGCTGTATGACTAAGATTCAATTCAATAAAGGCTCAGTCCCACAAGACTGCCTTCAGCCCCCACACCACTACAAGTGCCAGTTGCAAGTCCAGATTGTCACCCCTATTTCTGATTGGCTATAAAGCAAAGGTTTCACAACCCCCTTCTTGCATTCAATAATTTACTAGAAACATTCACAGAATTAAGGAAAGCAGTTTATTTATCAGATTACCAGTTTATTATAAAAGGTTACAACTAAGAAACAGCCAGATAGAATAGATGCATAGGGCAAGATATGGGGGAATGAGCACAGAGCTTCCTTTCCCTCTCTGAGAGCACCATCCTCCCAGCATCTCTGCATGTTCACCAACTGGGAAGTTTTCCAAATTCCTTTGGTTAGGATTTTCATGGAGGCTTTATTACATAGGTGTGGTTGATTAAGTCATTGCCCATTAGCGATTTAACTCAATCTCCAGCCCCTCTCCCTTCCCCAGAAGTCAGGGGGTGGGGCTGAAAGTTCTAACCTTCTAATCCTGTGGTTGGTTCTTCTACCAGCTATCTCTATCTTTAGAATCTATCCAGGAGCCCCCAGCCACTAGTCATCCCATTAGCATACAAAAAATACCAGTTGAGAGATTCCTAGGATTTTAGAAACTGTGTTCCAGGAAGTGGAGTGGGATGGGAGGCAGGGGGGTGCAAAATATGTATTTCCTATTAGGTCACAATGTCAGTATGTGCACAGATAACTAATGTCTGAGGCATGAACTCTACCAATTCAGCTCACAAGAAATTGGTGTGTAACCCAGAATGCTAATGTTTTACAATGGGAAGTATGCATGGCAAGAAGATTGGAGTGCTTCTGTGGGCTGATGAGTATATATTTTTTCTCTATATAAGAAAACTACCTAGGAAGTGAAATTATAGACAACAGGTTGGTTAATGAGCACAGAATCAGAATAATGAGAGTTAACTGGATAATTTTAATGGCTATTGAACTATGGTAGCCCAAAGCATGATGTAGGAATCTGCCTATCAAAAGAACTGGCTCATGGAAACAACCTAGTGCCTGTTGGATGACTGAATAAAAAAGTGGTGTATATTTATACAATGGAATACTATTCCACCATAAAAAAAAAAAAATGAAATTTTGCCATTTGCAACAACATGAATGGATCTTGCAGACATTATGCTAGGTGAAATAAGCCAGACAGAGAAAGACAAATACCGTATCACCTCACTTACATGTGGACTCTGAAAAACAAATAAAACAAGCTCCTAGGTACAGAGAATAGATTAGTGGTTGCCAAACGTGGGGAGTGGGGAGTTGGCAAAATGAGCTAAGGGGTCAAAAACTTTCAATTGTTAAATAAATAAGTTATGAGTATATATGATAGAGAGAAAGAGAGAGAAAACTAGTTCATTTAGACCCATTGCTTGGGATAGCTTTATACTATAGGTCATAACTGCCCTTTGACATCATTTTTCTGTGCTTCATATTAATTATTCTTATTTACATATTAAAATTAACAATGATGAATGATTGCTGCCAAAATTAATACTATTTCTACAGCTGTAATTCCAGCCTCCATTACATCTTATTGCTCCTTACTGTGCATAGGCTATATATAAATTCACTCATCCAATCTTCACAATTGTGTGAGGTATGTACCACTAACCTTATTACACAGGTGAGAAAAAGGAGCCAGAGACAAGTTAGATAAATTGAACAAAATTACAGTAGTAGTTTAACTGTATTTAAACTGTCTCCAATTTCATGTCTTTAAGATCCAGTTGATTAACTAAAAGCCCAGATAGTCTTCTGGCCTCAACAACTGAGACATGATAAATTTCTGTTGTTTTCAGCCACCCAGTTTATAGTACTTTGTTATCTCAGCCCCAGGAAACTAATACAGGTTCCTTTAGGGAAAGCCTTAATTTTCTGCATTAATGAGCATTGGGTTCTTACCGAAGCCTTTGCACATGGTCAAGATCACAAAATGTTGTCATCAGACTTGAAAACCCTTTAAGATGAATAAGTATCAGTTTCCACTTTTGTTCTATTTTTCCTCATAACTGGTCATCTTTTCTTTTGCTGGATGAGGCAATGAGATGTCACCCTTTCTTCCCTCAGTCTGGATCACTGCCAAGGCGTTACTTTGGACTGCGGCTCAGTCTACCCCAGTGCGGCATCTCTCCACCTTCCAGCCCTGCAGTTCAGCCTGAAATAAAATGCTGAGATGATCAAAAAAGATGAAGCAGGTTATTATTTTGTTCCTATCAATTTCTGCCTTAGATATTTCCTAAGATATTTCCCCCTGGCCTGCCTGTTTATGCATCCATGATGAGTCGACAAGAATAACCACCTGCATTTTCTTTAGATTCCACCACCCCTATACTTTAAAAAAAAAAAAAAAAAGGAATGTGCTGACCTTTCTGAAACTCTTTTTGTAGATAACAGCTGTACCACAGCATCTCACTACCCTCTGGTAGAAGTGAGCCCTTATGGATTGCTTGAAATGACTTGAAGTGAGAGAAACATAGCATCATCCTGCTCTTTTTGTAAAGGTCAGACTGACTGACTGTCTCAAATGATCACAGTTATTTTACTCAGTCATTTTTTTCAAGCAGGTATGAATATATTTCCGATTTCCTTTTTTCTCCAGTGACCCCCATCCCCCACTTTACCACCTTGTCTTCTTAGTGACTTGTCTTTGCTCCCTCACCCACCTACCTACCTCCAGTCAATTTCCAAAAGAAAGCTTTGTATAAAGAATGTGTCTATTAATAATAAGAAGAAATTTTTAAATGTATTTTTATTGTTGAAAGTATTACAGATTGTCCTATTTTTATCCCATTGACGCCCTCCATCGAACCCCCTACACACACCCAGGCCTACGCACTATTGTCTGTGTCCATAGGTTTTGCACATATATGCATATAAGTTCTTTGGTTAATCTCTTCCCACCCTCCCCACCCCCCCTTCCCTCTGAGATTCATCAGTCTATTCCATGCTTCCATGTCTGCCAGTTTATTTTGTTCATTAGATTCCACATATAAGTGAGATCATGTGATACTTGTCTTTCTCTGACTGGCTTATTTTATTATGGGAGGAAATGAAAGCTATTTGTCAAATATGAGCCTTTTGGGAGTGTAGGAGTGCCCAGGGGAAGAGTAAGTGCCCTTATATCTCAGAGCACACACCTTCTCTGCCATCACTTCACTTCAGTCCTCCCCACTTAGTGCCTTGACCTGGGCCCATGGCCTCAGAATGAAAAAGTCAGAGTCAGGAGCCCCTACTTCTTACCTCCTCTTCTGGCACAACCTGTTCCCATCAGCCTTTCTGAGAAGTTTGCATTAGCCTTTACTCTGTATACCATGTGCCAAGTGATGAATAAATTTATAGGGTCCTCTTTCACTTGGGTTCAAGTCCTCACTCTATTAGCTGTACACAGCTACTTAACTTCTTTGAGCTCCAATCAGTTTTGTGTAAAGTAGGAGTAATAATACTTAACTTGCTGAATTGGTGTAAGAATTAAATGACATAATGCTTATTCTTGGCCTTGAAAACACATTTACTAGAACAAGTAACTGGTTATTACTGATGTTATTGATAACATTTGGCTCCATGCTCATTTCCAGCTGGCTGTCAGTTTTCTGCTTTGGAGCAGGTTCTTAACATAGGCCCATCAGGAAACAGAAATCTGTCTGCATATGAACAGCTGTGCTGTTTCCTTTTGATATTTCTTAGGCACCATCCACCTTTACCAGACAGTGCTGAAGGAATGGAAGGCAGCTGGTTCCTCTTGTGGCTTGTCTGGGAGCCTTTGTTGAAGTGGGAGTGCAAAGACAGGTAAAGAGGAAGCAGGCTGAGTTGGGCCTAGAATAAAGGGCAATGAGACTGTAGCCATGAGAAGGCCTTGCTGAGGAGACTCGGGTATGCACAGCACAAGGGCATGGGTAGCAATGCTTTGCAGCCAGATCTCTAATTGCTTAGTTGCTTATTAATGCATTTCCCTCCCAACAGTTCTAAGAAGTTGATATTAAATTAATTTTACAGATGGAGACCCAAGGTGCTGAGCTTGCTCTCTCCAAGGTCAGTTAGCTAGCTAGTGGGAGGGAAAAGGTGATACCTAAGGAATTTCTTTCATCTTTTCCTTAAGAGCAAATGCTAATGGTGCTTAAATAAATGACTCTAAGTAGCTGCAAAATGAATCAAATAAAATTTTCATTCATACTGAAGTGGAGGAAAATCCTGTCCCCTTAAATTGGAAATTTAGAAAATAATAAAGGTTTATGAAATAAGTTTTATATGTTATTTGTTAGTTGGTGAGGAAAGATGGTAATTAAATAAATTAGTTTGGATGGCCCATAGTTTATCATTTGGTAAATTATTTTCCTTTCCTTACATTTCCCTTTTCTCCATCTGTTAGCAGATTTTCCATGACTTTTTTCCATCCCTTTAATAATACTGTTTTAGAAATAAATAACAGGAAAAAGCCAGTAGAAAAAAATTTCATTTTCAGATTTTTTTTTTTTTTTTTGCCTCTGTTTAATCAGTGGTTTGCTGGTTTATTAACTTCATCTTGTCTTGGGATAAAAGTGAAGTAAGTCTTTATAAAATATATTATTGATTTTACTTAACTCTAAAAGTGAACATGAAAAATTAGATAACCCTTAAATGTCTTAGGCTTGGAGAAATGCCAGGGGAAAATTCACAAGGAACAAAGGATATATTTAATTTCTTATTCTTACTGTCTCTCTCTCTAAGGCACTGTGGCCAAAGAGCATGCCGTTTAGAGATAATTCCCCAAAATTCCAGAGCCACCCCTTGCCAGCTATGAGAAATTGTACATCATTTAACTTGCCCAAATTTCAGTTTCTTGACCAAAATATGATAGAAGTTATAACTTCTATCTACTTGGCTTACGATGAAGAGAAAAAGAGATAACATGTATAGTAGAACTTTGTAGATTGAATACTGGGATTGTTAATTTTATGTGCCAAACTGGCTAGGCTTCTATACCCAGATATTTAGTCAAACAGTATTCTACAGATTTTTGTGAAGGTATGTTTTAGATGAGATTAACATTTAAATCAGAGGACTCAGTAAATTATATTACTCTTCATAATGTGAGTGGTCCTTATCCATTCAGTTAAGGCTTTAATAGAAAGAATGACTTTTCTGGAAGAAGAGGGAATTCTAACAGAAGACTGCCTTCAGATTTGAACTGCATTTCTTCCCTGCGTCTCCAGCTTGCTGGTCTACCCTACAGATTTTGAACTTGTGACCCACTTCCTTAAATCTCCCTCTTTACCTATAATATACACACATTCTACTGTTCTGTTTCTCTGGAATCCTGACTAATGCACATGCATTATACAAAGCATAAAATGTGTTTGATAAATATCTTTTTAAATAATTAGAAGAAAAGCATTTTATTTACTTCTATTTGTTATTTTCTATTTCTGGACAGAGCCTAACTCCTTGGTAAAGAGATCTTTTCTTTTTTTGGTTGCTTTATTAATTTACGTATAATAAAATTCATTAATTTTGTGTCCAGAAGGGTATCTAAATGCCTGTGGCTTTGACAAAACCAGCCAGAGTTGGAGTAGTTCGTAAGGTTTTCATGATCAAGTAGCCTTCACTTCACCTTTGGCAGGTGAGCTGAACCCCATGAGGTCAGGTAAAAACCAAGTGTCATTGTGTGACTGACACAGTGAACACAGAGACAGCTGAAGTCCTCAAATGCCAAAGTCTTGAATTTTTTAATGCACAAATATATTTATAGCACATCCAAAGGGATTTACATAAAACTTTTAATCTGTTTATGGAGACAATAGAACAAAATTCCTTACATTCTCTTTATTCTTTTCTTTTGATCTTTAGACTCTTACATTTCCATCCTTTTTTCTGCACTAACATAACACACACACCTTTTAAATATAGTCACTTACTATTAGACCTGAAAGAGGCCTTATAAAAGCTATCTTGAGTAATCTTCTACCAGGGAGAAATTTATCTTATGTTATAGAAGACAACTTTTTAAAATGCTATTAATGGAAATATTTTGTAAAACTTCTTTAAAATACAAAGCCCATCCTATAGAGACAGGCATCTGAAAATTGCCCAAGTTTAGTTACATAAAATGCCTGAGGTGGTATAAGGTAAAAGTTGGGTCCACAAGTAAAAATGACAGGAAATATCAGCAGTGGAAGGATGGCAGGGGCAGAAAGAGTGCCTATGCTACCTGGTATGTTTTTGCATTCAAAAGACTAATTTTTCCTTCCTGTGTGAGAGATCTAATCCCCATCTGCTTTTCTCATTTGACCAATTATGTTTACTGCTATGACACTTTCTTTGCTTTACTGGCTTCTAGTCATGAGTCATTAACATGGAACACAATAAGCCCCAATTAATTCATACCTAGGGAAAGCTGGACAGAAGAGCTGAGTAGGTCATTGGTTGTGCTGTAAGGTGGAAAGACATCAAGAACTGGCTGTGATTCCCCAATCCTGATCAATCTGTTAAACACATTCAAGTGGAAGCTATACAATGGGAGATATTTGGGGTAATGAACTCTGGGGGAGTGTGCATGGGTTATAGGAAATTTTCATCTGTCCTTCCAGTCAGTCTTTGACTATAAGTTGGTCATTTGGGCTTCTTACCCTTAGATATACACTTTGGTTTGATCCCCTAGCCAAGGCTGTGTGAGGTCTGTCATGTGGGGAGATGGCCCCTTTGAATTGGAGGTGGCCCTGGGTTCATCTTAATAGATATTCTCCATGAGGTTACCAAGAATGAAGCAATCCAGAATGGGGCAGTTGTCTGAGACAAGGCCAAGAATAAACTACATGGACACATGAACTGCGTCAGTTTTTTGTTCTTTACTCTAAACCTCTACCTTATAATACAATGGCTGAAGTGACTCTTGGCCTTCACCCAAGACAAGTCTCCTCCTTCAGAATGGCACAAGAATGATATTATTTGAGTATCCCTAGAGGGTGAAACATGCAGCAAATATAGATCAAGTTGTGTTCATCTACAAACTCAAGACAGTACGGTCAGATAAAGGAGATGGCAGAACTTTTACTACCATTCCCTGCCTTCCTTTTTAGGGCTCCCTTCCCTTTCCCACCAACCTTGTAGGCACTTCGGTGCTCTTGCACATTCCCCCTCTTGCTCTTTGGTTCTATTAATTTAAGTCAATTTGTTATCTTTTGCTCTTAGTTTACAAGTGCATTTTACCATGAGTATCATACTCAGAGAGGGCCATCAGAGTTATTCTTGGTAGCACTTTTGAAAAAGGATTAGTCTTCCATGAGTTATTAATAGATGTTCTAAGAAAGAGGGTTCCATGGTCAAACATGTTTGGCAAAGTTATATTCTACATCTCTATTTTTTACTATTAAAAACAATTAAAACCCATCTTATAAAAATTTAAGCAGAAGAAGGGGAAAAAAGGAGTAGTGGGTAATTGTTTGATGTATATAACTAGTAATGCAGACTGGGGAGTTGACCACAGGAACTCCACAAAGAACCCAAGCTATGTCATCAGGTCTCCTTTGTGTCTCTTCACTGGTACCCCTACCTCAAATCTTGTGGTTGTGCTTATAACTGTGAATTTTATAGTTTTCTCATGGGGAAGAAAACCTTGCACTGGAGTGATGGTAATGATTGAGCATAGGAGAGAGAACATTCACAGATTTTCAGGCTAAAACCATCCCAGTTCTTGATCTAGATGAAATACAGAACCTTTCTAATGAGAAATATATATGTAAAATCCCACAATAGGCTCTCATTTGCCTGACTTAAATTATAGTCTAAACTCAAGCCATCCACCACGACCAGCATTAATGGAGTATTGTGATTTGCCAGTATATGTTCCAAGGCCACCTCTTGTGATCAGGGAATCAACTTATTATGATTGAAAACTCTACCAGAATTGAGTAGAAAGCAAAAGGGTAAATTTTTAAGAGGAAAGAGTTTATTGTTGACAGAAGTGGGAAAAGTGGTGCTGTACACATAAAAACAGTGGTTGTCCCTAAATACCTTTGCACATTGGAATCATTTGAGGAAATTTAAGAAATACTGATGTCTTTCACCCCCACTGAGTCAGATTTAGTTTATCTGGGATATGGACTGGGTGTTGGGGTTTTAAAAGTTCCCCAGGTTATTCTAATGTGCAGCCATGGCCGAGGACTTCTTGCCTGTTTTTCCAGGTCATCATTTAATACATTACCAAAGATTAACCCTTCTAAAGCTAGGTCCTCTATTCTAAACAAAGCCCTGATTCCACATGAATGTACTCAAGACTCACTAAGATTTGATTTCAACCTCCTATTCCAGTCTTATCTTCTCATCTCCACTCTACACTCCAGAAAATGTGGGGTTTTGCTGGTCCCCAAATATCTGTAAAAGACCTCTTGTTTCTCATATGTGATTATCCAATGAATTTTTTGCAGTGATGGAAGTGTTGTTCTACTCTATCTAACACAGTAGCCACTAGCCACATGTAGCTATTGAGCCCTCAAAATTGTGGCTAGTGTGACTGAAATTTTAATTTTATTTCAGTGTACTTAATTTAAATATAAGTAGCCACATGTGGCTAATGGCTGCTCAGACAGATAAAATGTTTTATTCAGTATCTCAGTCAACATTCTGTCCAAATTTACATTTTGTGTAACCATCCTGTCCTAAAGTTTTCCCTGAAGTCTCCAGTTGAAAGATGTGTCTTCTTCCTGTTAATTACAGAACACTCTACTGGACCCTGTAAATAGTACTTAACACATCCCACCCCATATTGTTCTTTCTGTCACCCCTGCTCCCACTCCAGATGTTAGAAATTTCTTGAGAGAAGTAAATGATTAGAGGACTTGTGCTCAATGAAAACTCAGTGAGCACTTGTTAAATGAATGAGACAAAATTGCACCAGTCATAAATGACTGTATGCACTTAGGAGCTGCAGAAGCACAAAGGCATATGTATTACTAGGCAACAGATGCATATGCATTGAGGTTCATGTGTTCAGGTGTCACCAGTTAGATGGGAAGGCACACGTCCTGTCTGTGTGAGAAAGACTGGGCCAGTAGAATAGGTAGGAGAGGATGACTAATCCATAAAGTAACCACAGGGTGTTAGCCTATTTTATTTGGCTTGGAGGCAAAAATAAAGAAGATTGGAAGTACTAATGACTTTTATTAAAGTAAATGAAGTGTGGCCACTCAACATGCCCTCTCAACTAACATTTCCTGAAGAATTCTGGGGTCAGTCTTACAAAATAGTTATAAATTCATCCTGACCCACACTTTTTCCCAGAATTAGTTTATAAGATGATGAACTCACACGTCCTAAATTTTCTGCAAATGCTACCATTGCTGAGGAAATGTCAGTGTTAGAGAATAGAAAATTATTATTCCTAAGAGTTTTAAAGACTGACTGAATCAGGTCTGGAACATTATTGAAATAGTAAGATAAACTCAAGTAGTTTCTGATAAAAGAAAAAATCTTTTTAAATAATATGGCCCCTTCTGAATTATAGCCAAATGTCACGGAATCGTTTTCAATGAAACTTTATCTATTAACAGCGAGGAAATGGGATGAGGCCCTGAGCTCCTCCCGGGAGCCTTGCTGCTGAGCTTTCGCTCCCTTGAGATCACCTGTAATGGAAGCTGCTGAAGCTGGAGGTCATTAACATTTTGAGAACACCGCAAACTGACACTGTGTAATGTTATGACATTTCATCCCAAGACATTTAATCTCTTTTAATCTGTTTACGTTGGTGAGCCTTCATAGCTCTTAGCGTTCACATAAAAGTGGCACTCTTTGGCATGTCATTAACAATCATTACCTATTGCAATGGTTTCCAGGTTTCTCACTTCCTCCCTTCTCCTCGCCCTTCCTCCTCCCAGTATCCGTTTCTCCTTTTTCTCTTGTTGTCTCTGGCTTTTGTTTTCATTTGTGCTATTTTTTAAAGTGCTTCCTATTTTTCATTCTTCTGATATTCATCCTGGCAAGTAGGTGGTCTTGGGGTTCTTAGGCCACCTTCTTAGTAAATTTTAAGCATAGAGTCTGGAAGAAAAAGTCTCACCTCCCTGAAAAATTCTCATGGTTTCCACTGTCCTTGGTTAAAAACGACGTATTCGCCTCTGAATGTTGCTCCATGGGTGACTTACCTACACATAATTTTCTTGTTCCCTGCTTTCCCTTTGCCCCTGATATTGTTGTAGGCCTTGTCAACCGCCACCAAGTTAATGTCAACAAACTTTCCAAATCTGGGATGTGTAAGGAGAAACTTCATTCAAGAGAAAAATTTGCAAACCAGAGACACATAGACTCTGGTGGAAACTGAAAGTGAGCTTGGGTTACACAAAGGGGCTGCTTTTTATAGAAAGAATTCCTGCCCTGGTTCCTGACTGTCCCTTTTTTATGCAAATAAGGAATCCAAATTTGCACAGTCTGATTGGTCAAAATAGTACTGTCTGACTGATAGCCTTCATGCGTTCTGATTGGCCATATGGAGCCACTGTGATTGGTCAGTGTAGATGCAAATGATGGTAGAGCTACACACTTCAAATTGGATAGTGCCGGTCTCAGCCCATGGGTGGAAAGGTGATTCAGGAACGCTTTTATAAGTGTTGGCTCAGCCATCAGGAATGCAGTTGAGGAGCTTGGCATCTCAGCCTGTGACTCGCTTGAAATGCAGTGTGCAGGAGAGGCCTCTGTCAGCATGGCTGCAAGATTCTGCTTATGAATTTGGGCTTAATTAACCATGAGGAGATCTTCTTGGCCAACATATTCCTTCTTGAGGTTCACAGCTTCTAGCATCTGTCTTCATGCCTTCATTTCTTTCCTCTTATATATGGGACAGTTTAAAGCTACTTAAACTTTTCTTCTCCCCTCAAACCTTTTCAATAAATTGTTGATTATTTTATATTAGAGAAAAAATATATTCCTTAGCCTTACCAAGTAGTTTCACATTTCAATATATGAGCTATGTGTGATTTTCTTTATTTTTAAATAAATAAGCAATTTCTACTCGAAATTTCTTCTTACGCCTAGTGGTCAAAACCTAACCTCAGTTTAGGGAAGTGTTTCTGAACCTTGACATCACTGACATTTTGGGGTAATTCTTTGTTTTGGGGGGCTGTTTTATGTGGTGTTTCAGTTGGTAATGAAGACTGATGCAGAACATCAGTCTCTGAAGTCAGGCATCAGAGACTATAGTATGGTAGTGGTCTCAAGACATTATGAATGTGTTGAGCTTGTGAAATCATTCAAGTTCAAAGTACAGATGTCATGACTAAGCAGAAACTGAAAGATATCCAGCATCAAAGATAGAAAGAGGAGCTGGGTAACAACATTGGCAAGAGACTGTCTAACTAGAGTGACAAGTTAATGTTGGTAGTAAAATGTCTTCGGATTCTACATCACCTTCTAACTTCAAAACTCTATTCCTCTCCTTTGAGGTCCAGAATACACCTATACACCTGTTACTAGGTTAGCAAAGATTCCCTAAGTTCTTTTTTCCATATATATATATATATATATATATATATATATATATATATATATATATATATATTTATTTATTTATTTATTTATTTATTTTTAAATATGTCTTTATTGATTTCAGAGAGAGGAAGGGAGAAAGGGGGAAGAGAGAGAAACACTAGTGATGAGAGTCATTGATTGGCTGCCTCCTGCAGGCCCCCTGCTGGGGATTGAGCCCACAACCCGGCATGTGCCCTCACCGAGAATCGAACCCCGATCACCTGTATCCTAGGTCCATGTTCAACCCATGAGCCATGCAGGCCGAGCTCCATATATATTTTTACAACACGTCCTCATTATCTGAAGTTCCAACAGATATAAAAAAGTAGAAAAACCAAAGCTCTGGCTCCCATTTGTATTCTTTCCACCATATGGCTCACATTGAGTTATCAATCAAATTGGAATTCCATTTATAATTCCCTCCTTTTCTAGCCTAGTTTAGAAAAAATTTAAAAACCCATTTTTTGATACTTTTATCATCCAATGATGGCTGTCTAATATTTCTTTTCTTTCACATTACATGTGTGAGTTTTTGAAAACATTGACAACAACCAGAAAGTGATCCAAAGGGTAAGCTCAAATTTCAAAATGCATTATATGTATTTTTTACAGATGATCTAAATTATAAGTAAAGAAATAAGAAAATGCAAATGTCTGGGGGATGACAGTGAAAAGGATTGCATAAAAGATCAGTGATTTCATTCCACGAAAATGTTCATTCCTAATATCTAAAATCCCAAGCAGTACTCTTCTGAGAATAGGTGGAGAGGCAGCTCGACAGGGAAATAGGACAGAGAATGAAGTGATAATGCATGGAACAGAGAGAGCACACAGGGCAACAGTGTCAGGGGGTATAAAGAGCAGTCTGGCACAGAAGAATATATTCTTTTAGATGGATTCATGAAGGGGTGATTAGTATGAGAGAAATGTAGGGGTGTCATTTATCTTGACTGTCCCAAAGCTCTTGACAGTATATTTTCCTGAAGATTTTTTCACAAAAAGTGAATTCAAATTGCCTTGAAAATTGGCAGATGAATCCAAAATAAAGAAAAATGATAAATAGCAAATGCATCCAGTTTTAGGAAAGTAGCTGAAAATGACAAAGAAATTGATATCATATTTTTGTCTTTCTACATTTTTGAAAGTAACCTGAAAGTTTTTTTAAAAAACTGTATGGTAAGTTTAACTTACTGTGTATTAAGTACCCTGAGCACAGTGGCTATCCATTCTGAGCCAAAATGAGGAAGGGCTTCTGGTACAAGAGGTGGTGAGATGCTCTTTGAGATGCTCTTTGGAGGGCAACTTATTAGAATTTCTAGCATGTTCTTTATTGTATATAGAAATTTCAAGGCAAACTTTTAAATCAAGATAATTCTAGAAAACTCTGGGTATATGTTATCAGGAAATTTGTGATTCCTGATAACAAGGAGCTTAGAATCTAGCATGAGGAATTGAGACATATTCACACACACCTTATACATAATATGTGATATCTGAAAACTGAAGACAACAGCGTATAACTTCATTTCTGGTTTCTTTGATGCCATCTTCCTCCCCACTCTAACCCTTTCTAACCCTTTTTCTCTTCTCTTAACTTGAGATTTCAGAATGTAAATTGGATCATGTCCTTCACCTTAAAGCCCTTCAAGGACCTTCCATTGCACTTTGTAAATAATACAGAGATCTTGTTAACCATTATATTCTACCTGCCCCATCACTTACAGGTCCAGCACATTGTAGGAACTCAGTGTCTGGTTGGGGAAAAAAAGAGAAAGGAATGAATGAATGATGAGTAAATATATATGTGGTGTAAAAATATTGTTGAATATTTAACTTGAGTTTTCTTCTGAGGTGCTTCTTTCTGCAGTTATAGTAATGTAGCGACAATTCCTATCAATAAAATTGATTGATGTGGCTGACATGCAACATGGACTTTATAACATCATGATGTATTTTTAGTGCCTGCGTCTGATTGGCTCACCAAACCAAGGGTGCATTTCATTTTGAACACATTGTTATATCCCTCAGCACACTCAACAAGGTTATGCAGATCGTGAACTGCGCAACAGCATGGTATGCATGGGGGTCTGAGAACTCTCTCATATGTCAGAAATCTGTGAGTTTTCAGAACCTTGAAGGTAGGTACTTAGCTTTATTCATTTTTCCATTCCCCCCACACAGTGTCTATCCTCATGCCTAAGACAGAGTTGGGAATTAATCCATATTTATTTGTTTAATAGAATTTTAAAATAATTCTATGTTCTTATATGTTGTCATTTTGAAATAATTCCAGTTTGCAGACTAATATTTTAATAATGCACAATTGGTCAGTTTATTTGAAAAAGTAAAATAGAGAATCATGAAAATGATTTGGATATACCTGAAAAATTTTAACTTTTAAGACATGAAGTATACATTTATTCAGTTCATTTATCGATCTTTTGAGATAGAGCTGAGGCTTATTCTTTGGCCATTCACACCCTTTTTTTGGGTTCGTTGATAAAAGTTCTAAATTGTCTTTATTACATTAACCACAGCATAAAGTATGATCTTAAATCTCCATATTCTTAAAAGTAGAGGGAGAAGTTGGGATACTTCTGACACAGTATCAGTTCAGAATCCTTTTAGGATTTTTATCTTCCTTCCTCATAACCTTATGCAATTGTCCACACTCGTTTGAAAGTGAATTTTTAAGTGAGTCGACTATTTTTCAAATTTTCCAAACCATTCAACTTCACATTGATGAAAACAACAATTCTACTTTCCCACTTACATTTAATTAGTTTATTCAACAGTAAATTAAATTATATGTTTATACTTAACAGTATAACCAACACAAGTAGATTGAGAATAGATATTAGTAAGACAGGAACAGAATGTCAACATCCCAGAGATGGGTGAGTGTGAGCATTCATCCTGTAACAAAGAGCTCTTGGGTCAGCAGAATCTGTTGACCTGAGGACAGTTTGGAGAACTGCTACTGTTTTGTAACAGTAATTAGATTGCTATTTCCTAATTAACAAACAATGTCTAAATAATGAATATAGTCTGAAAGAATAAGCACAGCATATCCCAAAAAAACCTCAATATTTAGGCTACCAAGAACTTGACCTTCTGGGCCACACACTGACCTTGGCTAATTTAGGGTATGACTGTGGCTTTAAGAAGGGGAGCAGCCGTTATCTTTGTGAATCAAGATCCTTTGTACAGTATTCACTTAAGGAAGTGTTGATTTTAAGAAGTGGTGACTGAAGGTGGTTTTCTGGAGCAAATGGATGAAGTGTGAAATTCAAATACACTTGTGAAAATCACAATCATTTACACTTTGATGCTAATGGTGTTAATGAAAATAACTTTTGCATATAGCACATTTAACAGGGTTTTCAGGAACATTATCTCTTTTGAGCCTCACACCCTGTGAGCTCAGCACTGTAGCTATAGTATCATTACCCTAGTTTCTGAGGTGAGAGAGCTGAGGCTCAAGGAGATCAAGTGATTTGCCTAAGGGTTATAATATTAATACACAACTGTAACTCAAATCACATCAGTTCACTTCTTGTTTTTTTCCTACTAAATCTTGTTGTATAATAAATTGTCTTGAACAGAATAAATTGTCTTTCTTCAATAGGAAAAAGGCAATAAATTATTATTATTTTTTCTTAACTCAATTACTACATGCTTACTACCCTAAAAATGCATTTCTCTGTATTGGTTTCTCTTCCCTCCTAGACTGAGATACAGAAGAGTGGTCAGCTCCTGTTCGAATGCCAGTTCTTACCTAGCAGTGCTCTGTGACATGATGATTTGGATAAAACATTTTAAATACTCTTCTTGTATAGTTTTTAGACTATTTCATTAGAATAGCACAGATGCATGTATATTTGATTCTATTGCCCTCAAATAGTGTGATTTGATTCTTGGTTTTGTTACTTATTTCCCAGATTATTCAGATCCTTCTCTTAAAATATAAGTTGGGCAATTTAGCTTTATCTTACATCAGGTATTTCACATTTCAGGGACTTAGTAGCCCAAGAATGGAAGAAAGAAAGTTGAGTTTCTTGTCAGTCATTGTTGGGTAATTTGATAAAATTCTGTGAAGCTTTTCTCAAGGTTTGAGTAACGGTACCAGGGTCCATTTGGAAAGGCAGAGATTATCCTTTCCTGCCAAGGAGCATAGATATCAGTTATGGGCTCACTTTCTTCATGGTAAACTAATCACATTAACGAGAGGGTGCTTGAGATGAATGGTCCATGGTCTATGGACTTTCTGTTTGGGAAAGTGTTTTCTCCACCATGGATACCTGAGCCGTGAAAGTGGTAGAAATTTAATTAGTCTTTCTCTCTCATGGCCCATCCTCATCTCCAGACGTTGCCCCTTTAACACATGCTTTGATAACAATATGATCTATCACAAGTTTTCTTATTTTCAGATAAGGAAACTAAGGCATAAAGAGATCAAGTAAGTAAGTCAATCAGCTTAAGTTTAGAGATGAGATGTTGACAAAAGTAACTCAACTCTACAGTCTAGACTCTTTGCCACTTTTCTATACATTCTTTCTAATAATATTTATTGAATGCTGATAATCCAAAGCCCTTAGCTGGCAGGACCTCATAATACAATTTCAGGGAAAGCATAGAATTCTTAGATGTACAGGTAACACATAAGGCTCATTTAGCCAAAGTGCTTACCATCCCTTGTTTTTATGGGTCTCTCAATTTGCAAGCTTTCTCTCCCTACTCATTCTGTGGTGGAAGTGCACATGGACACTATAATAGCCAAAAGGCACTCAGCCAGACAGAGCAGAAAAACAGAGATATGAACCACCCACAAATGGGATAATCAACCTCTGGATAACTGAAGATTGATTAAATAGTATCATGAGTTCTTTGTTCATTTTCTAGATGTACCTAAGACTTTCTAGGAAAAAGCAAAGGTAGGGGAATTGTTTTGTGGCTTTTGTTATAGGCCTACTCTTTTAGGCACCTACTAAAAATATGATTGATTAAACATTCTGTTCAGTTTTTTCTTTTTTTAGCTAACTGAAGTTGATATTTTTCCAGGGTACAAGTAGCGTCATGATTCAATTGGCTCAGGGAAGCAAACAGAGCGTTTTCCTTTAACTCCTCAGTCAAAGGTCAGTTGCTAGGATTTTGTTGTTCATCCCCATGTAGTAAGGTATTTCCCCCCCTCTTTTCTTTAAACTTGACATCAATATGAGACAGTTCAAGTTCCACCTGCTATTTGCAGTGATTGATTTTTGAAGCAGGGGAAACATTTTTTCACTGTATAAAGAATTGAATTCACTAAAGCTTATGGGGCACCAAATATTTATCTCAAATTTTGTTTTAGAGAGACTTGGGAAAATTTTTTAGACTTACCCATATAACTATGAAAACACAGCCTAATACCCACAGACAACCAGAAATAGCAGATACAGAGTGTCCAACCCCTTAACCTGATATGGCTCATTGTGAGGTTCTCTTGACCATGCTGTGCTCACATACAACATCCAAATTTTAAATTCTCTTCAAAATTCCATAGACTAACAGCATACTCCATAATGCTAAAATCATTAATCCAATAATACAAGTAAGCAAGTAAAGCAAAACCAAACACACCTATTTTAAACCCTTGAAATAAAGCTACCAACCACCCAGATAGCCCTTACATTTCTTGACTTTTCCTGTCACACACACCAGAGCTCTCAACCATCTTGGGCTTTGCCATATTGTTTAGCTCCTTCCCTTATTACACAAATAAGAAAACTTAAATAACAGTTGTAACTGTACTTGTTGCAAATACTGAATAGAAGTAGAATGAAGGGAGTCTTGCTCTGTCTTGAACTTGGCTTCCTGATTGGTTGAGTTACAGTCTGATTTCTTTATTGCACTTATGTTTCTTTCAGCCTCCTGGTTCTCCCCCTCCACTGTGGAGATGCTGTACTATAAAAGCAGCTGCTATTTGTTGAGAATCCATTATGTTTATAGGCATATTAGAGCATTATCTTTAATGCTCCCAAGCACCTTAACAGGAATTTATAATGTTTCAGAAATAAAGTTGGGGTTGAACTAGAAAGTCACGGAACCTCTATAGGAACCTGCGACTTGACGCAGAGACCCGAGGTCCATTCAGTACTCTCCCACTCAAAGTACCATGGGAGTTTCAATTTGTATAAAAAGCAATACCTTTATGCAAATAAAAGTTTGCAGGGTTTGGGCCGGATGTCCATAAAACTACCTTAAGCAGTTTCATTTTACTATTTTGTATAGTGGTTCATATTTAGTTTTTGTAAGCTTTTCTTACTTAGGTGTTTGCTTTGTGTAACATCTATTTCTGTTTAGCATAACTTGAGCAAAGTGAGTTAATATTCAAAATCCAATAATTCCTATCTCAATAAATGGAGATACCATCTCCAGATAATACAGGTCTCTATGATTTTGGAAAGGAGAAACAAAGAAGCAAAGTTTATATAAAGAGAATTAAAGAAAATTCCCTAATTAGAAAAGCAGAAGGGGCTCTCTATTATCTTTATAAGCATGAATAAAAATATAAATACTTTATAAATTGTAAATCCACTCTGTCTCTTTCCCTGAAACACATGGATTCTCTTGCCAGTGGTGATTAGTGTGTAGATGAGTCAGTGCTTCTATCTCTTCTTCCCCTTTTCATTCCTTTCTGCTAAGAAATTTAGTTACTTGTATTTGGAGGTTGTCCCTGTAATGATGTGATATCTGATATATGAGGTTAATAGAGAGAAAAGGAAGATAAAGTTAACATTGGGAGCAAGTGAAAGGATTTTCAGAAAGGTGAAAGAACTGCAAACAGCTCTATATCCCTACAGTCAAAGAAGGAGTTCATTTGAAGAAGTGGGCAGTTATTAGAGTCAGATGCTATGTAGAATAACAAGAACTGAGAAAAGGGCCATTGGTTTGGTTAGGAGGGCAACAATCTCTCTTTTTGAATCCTCACCTGAAGATGTTTTTATTGATTTGAGAGAGAGAGAGGGAAATAGATGTGAGAGAAACATTGATTGATTGGTTGCCTCCCATACACGTCCCAACTGGGAATTTAACTGGTAACCTAGATATCTGCCCCGAGCAGGAATCAAAACCACAACCTTTTGATGTACAGGATTACCTCCAACCAACTTAGCCACCTGGCCAGGGCAGTAATCTCTTTTAATAATACTATTTTAGTATTTGGTGATAGAGACAAATGCTGTATTCAAAGAGTTAAGAAGGGAGAAGTAAAAGGGTCTACACATCTGGGCTATGCTTAGATTATTCTATTATTTATTTCATTGTCTAGAAGTTCTTTCCTAATGATCCATCTTAAGATCTGATCCAAAATTGATTTATGTACATATGTGGTTGCTGACACTGAGATGATTTAAAGTGAGCCATGGAAATGCCTTTTCTAACTAAGGCTAATTTTTCCCCATCAAAGCTGAAAAGATTGCATTAGGACCATTTTGAGCAGAGAATTTATTATACATGACACAATCTCACCGGGTATGCTGACTCAGTAACCTTGTTTAGAAGGAGATAGGTGTTAGTTCAGATACAAGTGGTGAACTGGGAGTAAAGAAAACAGCAGATTACAAATAAGGTGCATTACTTACCTTGTGTTTTTTCCCTTCCTCCCCACCTCCAAACATCTATAAAACACAATGTGCATAATAAGATTAGGTGTTCATAGCTTCTCTTTATGGACTGTCAAACAGAGGTTCCGTAGCTGTAGATTGATGCCCCGGGATAAGGTAGGCTGCACTTCCACAGCTGACAGTACTGATCACACCACCTGCAAATGCCAAGTGAACTGCTTAAGGAAAGTGGCAGTGGGACCTCGAAAGCATCCACTATGTCATCAACTAGTTAGAACTGGAATAATAACAGATAGAGAAATAAAAATGAACTAAAATGAGACTTTCTGGGGCCTAGGGGAAATTATTCTAAGTAACCAGGGCATATTGACTCTAAATCAGGAGATCTGAGTTCAAGTTATGATGTCACTTGTGTGATTTTGACCCAGCTACTTAGCCTTTTGGTGTGTTTCCTCCTTGCACAGAAAATTAGTGACATAATGACATCTAGACCACCACACTACAGAGTTGCAGAGAAGGCCACATGTAAGACCCCAAGCAACTATGCATGAAATTTGTGAATTTTGATACTTATCTTTTGATTTTCCCAAAGCTTGAGTTTATATTTGGCATTGCAAATATTTCCTGGACAGATAGATTTGCGAATCCAGAAAATGCTAGTGATTGAGAATTCTTCAGAGGTCATCCTTTCATTTAATATATCAAAAACACAACCAAAACCCCAAACTCAACCAACCCACAAATAAATAAAAAAACTGAATTAGGAGAGAAGTCATTTGTCCAAGTAGTAATTTGTCCAAGTAGTGAATGGAAAATCCTAGATAAAACCACATTTTTGGACTTGAAGATTTTTGCACAGCCATATAGCATGACCAAAGCAGGTACTTCCTAATTAGTCATTTTAATGAGAAAATAAAAATAAAGGCCATATATTTCAAATCCTGCCAGAACCACCTTTCTGTGAAATGGACCCACCTATCATTTTGTTCAGAGTGGTAGTACCTCCCCATTTCTCTTCTCTGAGGACCACTATCCAGCTGCAGCAGGAATAGCCACATTACCCCTTTGTCCTGCCCCTAGAATGGCTTCACTGTGGAATGGTCCCTAAGAAATGCTCTGGGCATTTGCTGTCTGGATTCATAGGGTGTGAAACTGAACAGTTGCCCATGACCCTGCTTCCTGCCTTAAGTTTCTAAAGACCTAGAGAGGTGATGTGGATTCCCCGATGGACATGCTGGTCAGCATTAAGGCTTTGGGGTCAGCTGAACTGAGCTTGAATTATAGAGCCACACTTTCTGGCTGTGTGACCCCAGGAAAACTATTTAAACTCTAGATCCTCAGTTACGTAATATGTAGAAGGAGATGCATAGTCCTTATAAGGCCTTTCTAAAGTTTAAATAAGATACTGTGTATAAATGCTTACTCCAGGGACTGTAGGCCTTAGACACTTGGCAAATGGCAGCTGTTAGGATCTGAGAGATCTGTGGATTTAGAGGGTGCTGGAGCAGAAAGTGTTCTTTCTTCGGAACTACCTGGTCCATTGAGTCTCCTAAGACCTTTTGGGGTCTTCAGTGCTTTGTAAAGGCATTGGGAAATTGCAGGTCATATAGGGATAAAGGGAGGACTCTGCACCTCAACTCCCACTTCAAATAGAATGCCTTTTATCTGTCATATTTTTGGCTTCCTAGTTTGTTTTTGCTTTTTTAAAAAAATATATCTTTATTGATTTCAGAGAGAGGAAGGGAGAGGGGAAGAGAGCGAGAGAAATATCAATGATGAGAGAGAGTCATTGATCGGCTGCCTCCTGCATGCCCCCCTCTGGGAACTGAGCCCGAAACCTGGTCATGTACCCTGACCAGGAATCAAACCGTGATCTCCTGGATCCTAGGTTGATGCTGAGCTGCTGAGCAACACCAGCCGGGCTGGCTTCCTAGTTTTAAAAAGTAATATAAGGAAAGAGTTCTGCAAAAATGAAAAATAAAAAATACTTTTAGTCTGACTTGACAATTTTATAAACGAGGAAACTGAGACAGTGAGCCAAGAGATTTGCTTCACTGCCCATTCGCCAGATGATTCCAGTGGGTACACAACTCCCCATTAACATCAGCAAGACTGAGGGGTGTTTGTATCCAGTCAGTGAGTCACCTTCACAGGTAATTGCCCCAGATACAAGGTCACAGCCCAGAGTTGCTCCAATTTGCTTTGCCCATTCTAAACACCAGAATTTGAAGTTATTGATGAGGTCCCCAAGCAGATTAATCATCTGAAACTATGAAGACAATGTATAGACAATTTCAGAAAAGGGAATGACTAAGCTCATCCTGTGAAATAAAACTCTGTACTGTTCTTGCAAGTTAATTTCAGTATAATTACAAGAAGGAGCGCTGAAGAATATAAAGCAGACTTTGAAATTAACTTCCCGTTCTTACTGGAAATTGGTAAAATCCTTAGTCATGTGCCATTAAGGGAATTGTCTCTGTTATGGTCCAGTCTAGATGTCTCTCATCATTCATGTTCTGCTGACATAGTTCATATCCCACCCCAGACTGGGATGACGTTTTCACTTTCTTCAATCAAGCTTTTAGTCATAATTACAGTGAAATCTTACTCTCTGCATCTGCAATGGCTCAAAGATTATACTGTAAATAAACTGATTTCTAAGAAACCTTCAATTCTGAAAAATGCCTGTTGCCAGTTAGGAAATAATCACGATGAAGATGACACTAATAGGCGATGTTTATTGAGCACTGCAGTGCTTCAGCTAGGTTACAGACTGACAGGAAGAGACCCGTGCCCAACACATATACTGCAAGGTTAGATTAAGCTCCTGATTTAATTAGCCAAAGATGCAAACCTAATCGGAAGGGAGGTGGCCACACAGGATAGGAACAGAGGCAGTACATCTCAGCGTAGTTTCCTGGGCTCCCCCTAAATCTAACAGGAGCCCATAGCTGCCTGAGGCACTATGCACACAAAGAGGACAAGTTGTCATCCACACCCTGCTGTTGCTCTTTAAGTCAAGATCTACATAATTTTCTGGAAGGACTTATATAACAACCTATTTGCCTCTTGAACCCAACTCAGTGTCTGTAAGATATTACCCCCCACCAGGGAGCAAACAGTGTCGGAGGCTAGATGCCCTGCAACAGAATATCTGCTTGAGTTTCTAGGGTTCTGGGGAAGCCCATTTTCCAGTGACTGTTCACCAGGTGCCCCCACTCTGTAATGTACTTTCATGCAGCATCTCATTGAATTCCCACAAAGAACTATTAGAAGTTCACAGTCATTATCCAAAACCCTTAGGCTCATGTAAGTTTTTGAATTCAGAATTTTCAGATTTCAGATAGGATATAGGGTGCACATGCCATATTGTTTGTTTGTACCACCCCCAGTGGGATCTGGGGCGGCACCCCATAAGTAATCACATTATACATGGGATAAATAAAGACTGTTAATTGTCTTATCTCAGTTCAGTCAGATTTGCTGCAAATTAGTTTTTGCCAAATGTATGAAAAATCATTTGGTTCTCAGAACATTTTGGATGTTGCAATGCAGATTAGGCTTTGTTGACCTATATTATTATATTCATCTTGCAATTGCAAATTCAAGGAAATTGAGGCTTAAGAGAGTTTAAAAAATTGCCCAAGGTCACAGCTAGTAAGTGGTAAGGTGAAAATTCAAGCTTAAGTCTGTTTAAATTCCTAGCTTCCATCTTCAATAACAGTACCATAACCTAGCCTTGGCTCTCTTTCAATTTGAGACTTTTTATTTTCTGAGATTTTTTAACAGGGCATGGAGTAAGGGGAGGAGAGTGAGGCACTCACCTAGGTGCAAAATGTAAGGGGATGCCAAAAAAAAAACTCAGTAATCAAGATAATTAATTTTTAAATGCAATATGTTAATAATTAAAAGTCATGCAAATGATCTCTGATGAAAAAAGTATAAAAAAATAGGGTCGGTGTTACCTCAGTATGGCTCTGCTGGCCCTATTTTTAAATTGCTCCCTGAGTACTGCTCTGTTCTTGTCTGTTCTCCCTGCAGTGAGAGGGAGTATGGTGTCCCATTCTTTTTGGGTGACTGCAGAGTGGGGCCCCAGAGAAGCAGTTCTCCAGCATACAAAGTTCATGAGCATCACCATGCTTTCTGACTACCAGGATTAAAGATCCCCTCTGGCTACAGAAACCCAGATGTTATTGTTAAACTGTTTCATCCCAGACTCAATAATACAAAGAGAAGGGACATAATTTTTTATAGATATTTCAATAGCATTAAAAGATTGTAATGGAAAAAGTCTAAGTTGATGTACTTTCAAGTTTCAAATTGATTCATTGGAAATATGGTGTTAGAGGAGCGCTCTGTGGATACCTTGACCAATAAAAAAAATACAAGTGGGTCCTAAAGCAAATAAAGACAGAAATGTCGCTGGAGGCAAAAATGACAAAACTGAAGCTCTCCTGCTTGGACACATCATGAGAGTCAGGGCTGTTTAGAAAAGACAGTAATGCTGGAAAAATAGAAGGCAGTAGGAAAAGAGGAAGACCAAATATGAGATGGATTGAATTCCATAAAAGAAGCCATAGGCAGGAGTCTCCCGGAGCTGAGCAGGGCTGTTGAGGACAGGACATGGTGGACATCACTCATCATAGGGTCGCCAGGAGTCAGAGCCGACTCAATAGCATGTCACACATACATTTTGAAGTTCACAATTATATCAGCCAAGACCCAGGAAGAAACAGAATTCACTCCAGGGAAGAAAGTTTAATGAAAGGATGACTTCCTGTATTAGGGAACAAAAACTGTATTAGACACCAAGAGAGAAGCAACAGCAGAAGCCAGTGTTGCTCCCTGGTCTAAAGGGAAACAGAGAAAATGATGTTTCTGGGATCAGAGAACTTGAACAGTGAGGAGGGGCTGCCAGGCAGGACCTGTAGTTGTGGAAGGATCCCTTCGTTAAAAAAGGAGAGGGGAAACTGACCCCAGCATTTCGCTCCCGCATCTCCCTCAGTCTCCCGCTGGCTGCACTGATGGGGAGCAACGTGAAGGGAGCTGGCTGGTGCAGTGGGAGGGGTCATTCTCCTGGGCACAGGGAGCTGTGGCATCAAGGGCCAAACAGCGGCCCACTTTTTGAACACTCTTCTGGTAGAGTTGAGTAAAGTACTTGAAGTCAATATAAACCACCACATAGAAAACGCTATTAAATTTTCCCTAAAAATTATATCAGATAAAGGTCATACATATTTTATAAAATAGTTTTCAGGCTGCCTACCTTATTGGTAGGGTTTGGTTTTACACTGATACCGTTTCCGCCTCTGCATGGGTGCTTAACCATATTTTAAATATTCAGTTTCTTTTTCTGCCTTAGCTTCTCCTTTTCCACTTTAATCAAGAGAGAATCTGGGGCAGGGATAAAGTGGAAAAAAACTCACAATGAGCTTTCTTCATTGATTTTCCCGAGCTCAGATACCTATCAAGGTACTTCTGTCTGTTTAGTTACCCAGCTAAAGGAGCTATATGAGGAAAGCAGGAGGAATGCTGACAGTTACCACTTAATGTTATCACAATCACTTAAAGTTAAAATGAGCGCTCATGCAAAATTGTTATTGACTATACAGTGTTCTTTCCATTGTACAGGAGAGATAATGATTTCACCCCCCCTCCCTTTTTTATCACAAGAACCTTTAAATTGCATACTAAAGAGAAATACTTATGCTAATGTGAGTCCCTGGCAATATGACTTAGATTTCTTTATTCTCCCATCCAAAATAATAAGAGAAATCAGAAAAGAAGGCATTAAATATTTTAAACATGAAATAATCCTTCTGCTTCAGCATTCAAAGACAACAGAAGGGCTCTGGGGATTTAAGCCAAGTAGCTATTTTTGTGCATAATTTTAATAGCATGGTTAAAGAGTGGTGGTCATTTGTTTGATATGACTCACAGCCACTGATGTGGACACATTGTTTAACTACATGAGAAATCCAACCTGGGTAACTAGAGATTCATTGTCCATACACATAATCACACGGGGCCCTTATTTACTCTAGGATTTTAATGCATGAGGAGGAGGGGGGAATGAGAACAAGTCCACCTGCCCATGAGGACCACCAAGGAGGGAGATTCTGCTATGGCAGCAGAACTCTTAGTTCTGGTCTCCTTTCACACTTTCAAGTTCTCAGGTCATAATTTACGACCAAGTTGCTTGGCTGGTATCTTCTATTGGCATGTTCCTTCAGCTTCCACTAGGCTCCGTTCCCCCATGAGTCACCTTGATCTGAACAATGCCTACTTTTCAAACTCCCTTTGGATAGAGTTGGATAAAGTACTTGAAGTCAATACAAGTCATTGTGTAGAAAACACTAGTAAATTTTTTCCTATAAATTATATCAGATAAAGAACATACACATTTTAAAAAGCAGTTTTCAGGCTACCTATCTTATCGGTAAAGTTTAGTTTCACACTGATACCACTGTTTCTTCCTTTGCATTAATGCTTAACCATATTTTAAGTATTCAGTTTCTTTTTCTGCCTCAGCTTTTCCCTTTCCATTTTAATGGAATTAAACATTTGCTTTTTTACTTTTTTTTTTTCTTTCAGAGACTCACAAAGGAAAAAATACCAAGGCAAATTTTCAAGATAAATTGGTTTGGGGGGGGGTACTTATTCATTCAATTATTTATAGCCGATGCTTATTCTTTATTCTGTAAATAACATTGGGTTATGTGCTGAGAATTTAAAGATACATAAGGCTAAGTCGCTTTTTTTCAGAAATGTCAAGTCTAATGAGAAAAACAGACATGTAAAGATGATTTCCTCTCATGGGTTAAGGATAATAATGGAAGTATAAACACATTTTCCTGGATGTAGGCATTTTGAGCCAACATTCATAAACAACTGATAAAATAAATTCAAGTACTTGTTGTTTCTTTCTTAGGTTTCCCAAAGCATTTATTTCTAAAGCTATTTTTTCTTTTTTTTTTTTTTTTTTTACCTGCTTTATCAGTTGTGCAGTGTGGTGTTATAGAACAAATCTTTGTGTTATGGACATTCATGCTAACAACGAAATGATGTGTCATTTCTGTGACATAGAGACAAACACTTTTGGTTGCCACGTACACATGAAAGATAAAACTGTATGAATATGGCTTCTTTGGAACTTAACTCAGAGGCGATGTAGTTAAATTCTCAGGCTTGGAAGTCTGAGAGTCCTGGGTTTAAATTTTAGTGACTGGGAAGGTTATAGGAACCCTCTGAGGATAGATCTTTTAACTTTTAAAATAGGGATGAAATACCCATAAAACAGCATGGTAGTAGTGATTAAATAATATAACATGCATAAAACAACATAATGGCCATCACATAAGCATCTGATAAGTGGTTATTATTATTTATTGACTCCAAAATATTATTGGTGCCACATATTTCTTCTTTCTAAAATTTTCTGTTAAGGGACACAAGGATCATCATCGCTCAATTAAATAGAGTTTATAAAATTATAAACTCAATGTATACAAGAGTACAATTATAGAATCATGGATTTTTTAACAGTGAAATTGACCCTATTTTGAAGATTAAAATGCTGAGGTTTAGATGGTTCAACTGACTTGTCAATCAGTTATTTAGAGAATGCATGTCTGCTAATCCTGTATACTGCCATGTGCTTCAGAGTGTGGTTGTCCTCCCTGATCACCCAGTCTCCCTGTAGTTTTCATGTGTGTTATAAATCTCTCTCCTCACGTGCATGTCTGATTCATGCTCCTTTAACGGTGAAGCTAAGTTGTTCTATCACGGATGAAGTGTGAATGAGATACTGTTATTAATACAAACAGAGGCACCCTCTGGGTATTATACATTTGTCAGACCAAGCATCAAAATATGAAACTAAAAAAACAACTAATAAAAACAAAATTAATATTGTTAGCTAAATTAATGCTGTCATTTTCCCCAATGAAAATGAAAGGGTCCAAGGGCAAAAATAGAACAAGCTGGGAACACTTGGTTCCACAGTATAGAGGATCTGAGGCACAGACTTATTTTCCAATGTGTTTAATTGCTCAGATGTCAGTGGTGAATGATTAGTCTGTGAAGACCCCAGGACACTCCAGTATTTCCCTCCCTAGTGTTTCTAATAGAATTCCAGCATACGACAACACCAGCCACATCTACAAAATGAATCTTTGTTTTGGAGCCTGACCCAAAGACATCTTCTCTGCCTCCTGCTCACCTACCTGCTCTAAGAGTTTCAAAGCCACTGTCCCCTTCTAGTGCCAAAATACTTGTTTTAGCTTCCCTTCTCAACTGTGCTTTAGAGGGAGCCAAAACAGCAAATCAAGAAAGTATATTGCAATGCAATATTGTTGGTGATAAATAATGCTCTTGAGAGTAGTAAAATTGGTATCTGTGCCTGTTAATCTCATTTTATCACCTTCTCAAGTTAGGGCTATCCTTTCTCGTTCATCCCGTTGTGATCAATGCCTATGTAAAGAAACACTTGAGAATTTCTGTGTGTTGGGAGCATGGCTGTGGGTCAAGGTTTGCTCGGTCACCTCCAGGGTTGCTGTGGTTGGAGGACAGGGGTGGGCTGACTACTCTTGGTTCAAGGTAGTATTGTCATAAAAAAAAAAAAAAAGGAAAGGGCAGTCAATGATCTCTTTCTGTTCTCTACTGCCCACCATGTCTCAGTGAGGATAGGATTCCACTGGAGGAAATCTGGGTGAGACTAGGTAGTGTGATTCCACTTTCAGGAAAGATCAGTGTACTTGGTTACTAAAGCAGATAAGGCAGTAAATTCTGTCCCCAGTACACATGTAGAGAATTCTGGCCAATGAGATTAACCCAGATGCCAGAAAATGCACACTGACCATGACATGCTGACTGGCTGAGACGTTGTGTCACTCGGCTCACCATGATATTTTGCTTGAGATTCGGGATTGCAGAGCATAGATCCTATGAAAGAGAAGCTTTGTTGAAGTAACTGATCTAAAGACATTACAGTGTTAGTTGGTTTACTACTTTAAATTCCAAACATTGTTTAACACTTTATTTGCTTTGCACTAAGAATTAGGAGGCAAATAAGATATGGTCTCTGGCATCCAGATGGCACAGTCTAGCAGGAAAGATATGAGAGATCCTACAAGATCAGAGGGGAAGGAGAAGATGATTCCCTAGTGAAGGCTGCAGTGGGGGAGTGGGGAGGTACCTCAGAGGAGGCAAGGCAGTGGCTGACAGCTGAACTAATCCTGGAAGAACACTAGGAATTCTCCGAACCAGGTGGAAAGGTGTTGGAAACACAGGGAACAATGCATGCAGAGGATGCTGTGGATGGAGGCTGTGATGAAAGTGGCTGCTTTGAGGGCTTTTGAAAAGATTAAAATTAGTCATTTTACTTCCCAGTATCCATTTATTTCACATAGTAGAAAGTAAATCACTAGAAGCACGTGAACAATAAGAAAAACAAAACAAAGCAAAGCATATGTTCCTTCAGTCTTTCAGGCTTAAATATATATCATCATGAAATCATTACATCAAGCCGCTCTTGAACTATGACAGACATTTTCTGAAACTGTTGAAATATTGCAGAAATCTCATTACTACTCAGTCATGATTGGAGGTTGAAATTTATAAGGAGACTTTTATATTCCGGTAAAAGGGTAGATGTTTATGCTACTTCACAACTGCACCACCTTTCCAAATACTATTCCATTCCTATTATTTCCGACTTGGTGCTGGACATGGTGAGTATGAAATTTCATGCCGAAAACTCCCTAATGTGCTCGTCAATTTAACATACCTCAGGAGGAGTTCCTGCTCAGCAAACCAGCAAACTTTTGTGTTATGTAAATGAAAGGACCAGCTAGTCACATAGACAGTAATTTTAATATGGAGAAATCAGGTTATGTTCTGGGTCAGGGGAGTACAGGAAATGTAAATTCTGGGAAATTTCCCTGAGAAGATATAGATACCCAGGCTTAGAAAATTTTACCAGGAAACTTTTACCAGCCATAAATTCAAAGAGGAAGTGTAGATTCTGCATAAATAAGGGCTATGATGAGAAGGTTCCCCATGCAGAAACCCTTAAATTGAAGCCTACAAATGGGGCCTCTCACCTAGTCACATAACTTGGCATTAGACGTCCTGATCACTAGCAGGGAGGCCTGGGAACTGCTTAGCTAACAGCCTTAGGGATGCTGCGGTGTCGGTAAACACGTCTATAAATAGCATGAGTGTGTGTATTCAGTATCGCATATCATTAACTTTTAAAGATGCCTTTCATAACATTTTTAAAAAGACTAATTTGCCACAGTGACTGAAAGAACTATGTGTTTTTCAGCAATTTAGCACTCGTCGAACATTTTTTCTTTTGTTCTATACGTTTGGGACTGCATTAGCATTCAGCAGTGCAAAACACAAAAGGAGACAGTCTGTCCTTCGAGGAGTTAATGAGTGAACAGTTTCTATGGCCAGACTTGTTTTTCTTTTTTTCACAACCAAGCTTCCCCCTATCATCAAAAATGAATGTGAAAGAAAGAGGATTCAAAGGTGAAACCACTGGTTTAGGGCAAAGAATCTGGAGGCCGTGCTTGCTATTGAGTGAGATGAGGAAGACGATGGCAGAGCAGGTTTGAGATCAGCTGTTTGTTTCGGTCATGTTTGCAAAGGGCAGCGTGTGCCTATGTGGAGATGGGAGGTGGGAAATTGCATAAAGATCTGTGTTTCAAGGGAGATGGCTTTGCTGGGCCCATAATTCTGCTTGTCTACAACATAGACGAGTTTATTAGAGCCACGGGACTAAACGTGATCACCGAGGAATTAAATATTGGGGCACTCCTAAATCAGACGTTGGCGGAATGGGATCCCCACAGATAAAAAAAATTCTTATACACAACTGAAGTCAATGTTCGTAATTATGTCCACTGGTGTCAAGTAAAAAAAACAACAACACGAAGATAGTAGGAAAGAAATGTAATGAGCTAAATGGTCAAGTGAAATCATTTTTACTTACATGGCTCGATGATCTAACCTGAAGGATTCATTTAATATCTGGACCAAATGGTGACTTTGCAAAAAGCATGTTGCTTTTTAAAATGCTTAAATGAGTCACAACACATATTCTTAAGTTCAAGCAATGCTTATTATTTCAGTAAGAAAACAATTAGCCTGACTTAGTACTGTTGTGCAAATTAAGAGATTAGTGTACAAAGAAAATGACTAATGCACTTAATCCTGGATTTTTTTTTTTCCACTCATAATTTTCTCACCCCATATCCACATCTGTTATTCTAACTCTACTGGAAGTTTTGATCTTAGAAGAAGCCCCTGACTTACCTGTTCAAAGAAGCAAAGCCCTTTATTAACTACATAGCATCCTAAATTGACTTGTATCTCATATAGTTTTGTATTTTACATTCATGAGAGGGGGCTAGCTAGTAATGAGAAAGCCAATTGAATCTAAACCATTAATAATTTAATAACATTTTCTGCTCATCAAGGGTATATTTTGACAGATCAATAGTGTTATTATTTTAGAAAGCAGTTGACACATTGTCTTGGTAACATGAAACTTTTCCTAGAGTGATTGGCCTGAGTGCTTCGTTGTAAATTATATTTAGTGGCCTAAAACTAATAAAAAATAAAAGCATGACAGTGTATCTTCTGCCTGCCAGGAGACTTGGAATAAATCTTAGAAGGCAACTGCTGTTCTTGAGAAGTGACAAAGCAGGAACTTTTGGATCCTGATCACATTCTTCTGAGAGGAGCTAGGGATCTGTTGAGTCCTACTGCAAATCTCTCAAGCCTGCAAATATCCAAGTCCTGTAGTCATTTATGAAAATCAATCTCCAAATACTGTTGTTCTTTCATGTCCTTTCAATATTTATTCATTTAACTTGATTGAGTAAAGAGTTTATGGGCAGGAATCTTAGGAACAGTGTCACCATTGCATCTCTTTATCAGAAAAAGACAATCCACCTGAGAATGAGGTACAGACACTACAGCTGCCCTAAAGTGGAGTGGTCCAAAGTCACTTACCAGGTTTCTTTCCGTGGTCAGTGGTAGGAATCAGTCAATCTAGCTGACTTTTTATATAGAACCATGTCTACAATGTGCCAGAACAGTCTCTATCTAGATCAAGCTTAGCTTTGGTAGTAGAAACAAGACCTAACTCTAGAGCATCTATTCTTTACTCATTTTAACCACAGAGAGGCTGGAGTTCATTGTGGGAATGTGAGTCCATAGAGTTTATAGAAATAATAATGATTACCACCCCCAAATAAAACCCAACTTAGATTTGATCAAAGTTTGCTTATCTGTTTCCTGTTTCAGTGCTAACCCAAAAACTATGATAAGAGATTGGTATTATCTCACATGAGATTCTAACTTACACCTGGTCTGTCTGCCATGTGGTATGGTATAGATATTAAATATAAAATATATTGTTATTGTTTTGGCAGTATTATCACTTTTTACACTTTCTCAATAATTACAAACCCTTATGGATGGAAATTTGTGAAAAGTTCACTTAACTTCTTATAGTTTCAAGGAAGGATGGATTTAAATTTTTCTAGGGACACATCCAGAGGAAGTCCCATAGCCTCAGTGAGTAACATGATTTCCCTTAAAAATAAAGACCCCTTATGTTAGAAAAATCTTCCTCATTGTTGGCTTCTCAGAGAAGCTCGGATTGCCTTCACCCCAACCCCACTTACTTCTAAAGAGGTGGCTGAGATGGTGCACTGAGGATCAGAGTAAATACTAGACCACATCTCCAAGACAGCAATTTCTTTTTGGCACATCATGGATTTGTTTATGTTCACTTACAGGAAAGTATACATCACTAAATTGATGTGCTGATTATATTTTTAAAATATATATTGAAATAACTACATAAATATTAAAATATACTTCTGCCTTTGCACCACCTAAAATCACCTTGCATAATGAAAAACAGATCTATAAAGTGTTAGTTCCTCAGTGCATTGATCTCCTTGTAGGATAGCTGTGGATTGTCAAGTTCAGTGTTTTAGCCTCTAAAGGTTAAAGCTCAACAATAAATGTCTTAGCTATAAAGTGAGGATGTTGGGCCAGATAAATTCTGAAGTCCCTTCACTGAGTAAAATGTTTAGGTTTAGTTTAGTTTAGTCCTAACCGAAAACAAAGTGCAGCATGCCCAGCAGGCATGTACAGATCTGAGACCCAGGCGCCTTCTCTTTAGCTTTCCCTCCCCTAGGCTACGTGTCCCAGTTAGTACTTTTTTTTTTGGTCCTTCACATATAGTATTTCAGCTTTCCCAGTGACACCTTTCTGGCTGTACTTGGAGAGGAGATGTGATGCTAGAGTTGACAGCGCGACTAGCACTGTGCAGTCACCTGGGCTGAGATCCACACAACATCCGTGAATCGATGGCAGAATTAGCAAGTAGATGCAGCTGGGAGGTTGGAAAAACCCCAAAGGTGTTAAGCCTCTGGCTTTTTTTTCCTACTTTAGTTTTCCTTTTTATTATTATTTCTCTTTCTACCCCATGTGTTTATCTTTATGTTCCCAGATGTAGCAGGATTCTTTAGCAATTATGGAACGTGCTTTTTTGAGTCTGCCAGCAAATATCTTCTGATTTCATTTAAAACATCTCAAAGGTAGGCCTTACCCATTCAGAACTTCTTGTTAGCACCATGAAATCCTCAGCAGGACTCCTGGAGCAGGTCTGATGAAGAAATAGGGGCTGTGGATTGCGGAGTTAGTTTAGATCAGCGGAGTCAACTTCCCTTAAGCCTCTGGAACTAGGCCAGCCTAAAGGCAAGCAGGATAAACAGGAAAATCAAGCTCCTTATTTTCTATCATGAATCACTAGTCAGAAAGTTATCATGTTAAAACGTGTTTCCATCATTCCATTTTTATACTGATCTCACACAAAGTGAAGGCTGTAGAACTCCAGCCTTTTCTGCAGATGAGAGAAGCAGAGGGTGTTAGCATAACCATGGGCCCAGTGCATAAATGGCCAAGATTTAACCTTTGTAGAGGACTGTATTTTCCCACGGACCAGGCACATTATGGGCTTTTCTCCACAGGCTGGGCATGTTAGACCAGTGATCTCCAGCCAGAGAGATGACAGTGTTACTTAGATCAAAGCAGGTAAGTGCATTGTGCTCAGACACATGTTCCACAGAGAGTTTGAGTTCAATGCGCTCACCCGAATTCACTTCTGCCCTTTGTCAGCCGGTACACACTCATCTCCTTGGTTACCACAACTTGCTGCATATGAGGATTTTCAGCAACTGGGAATCACTGGGATTTTTCAATGTTTAAGTAATTCTAGTTTCTCCTAGAAAGGGGAAATACCTTAAAGTCCTGCTCAAATCAGCTACTGTTTCTGAATCAAATGTACGTAGTCAAACTTAGTTTGTTTTCTCTTCTTCCAAAATATATTCTTCTCTATATTGCTGTACTATCAAGGAATTTCAAAAGGAGGAAATTATCTCCCACCCAATATTTCTAGGTTTATTCATTTTTTAAACAAATACAATTTTTAAAAACCTACTATAATTCAGGCACTGTTCTAGGCATTGAGGATACAGTAGTGAACAGAATAAGCACTCCTTATTGATAGGCCTTACATGTCAGTTGGGGACTCATACCATTAACTGTTGTCCTGAGTATTGCAATTGAGCTAGTAATTTATTTGTAGACACAAGTGCCTGTGAGGATATTAATGGACACTGATTATTCAAAACATAATTGTCTACCATGCAGAATGCCATTATTTATAAGCTCATGGTGTGTGTGTGTGGGGGGGGGGTGCTGTCTGTCTGTCTGTCTGTCTGTCTGATTAAAGAGGACTGAACTGAGTGGCGTGTATTATCAACTATATTCACAAGGCTATGAATTCAGGTGAAGATTTTCTACTGTCCTTAAATGCTAATAAATTCCAGGAATAAATTAATCTCAGAAGCACAGAAGATGCAATATGTCTGTTCATTTTATGAGGGTTTTTAAGAGTTACATGAGTGATGGAATTAGGTGAGAAAACATAACTTGTAACTAGTGAGTGAAGTGGATTTCAGCCAGCAAGGATGCCAGAAAAATTTTATGTTCAGCTTTGAATTTATGGTAGGAAGCCAAGAACTCAAGGTTTGCATAGTTTTCCTTCACAGTTTTATTAGAATAATTGGGAAGTTACTTGTGTATTTGACTATCCCAGGGGAAAGACATTTATCAGATGGTAACATTATAGTCAGGTGCCAAGTGAATTTCTTCAAATTTTAGAGAAAAAGAAATACCTACTAGCCTAATTTAAAAAATGCCCTGACTTTTTAGTTCTTGAGGAATCTCAACTGAAATATGAGACCGTAAACATTCACTAAAGGTGGTAATTCAGCAAGACTGCCTGTATAGATTTGTGTTAAAAGCATCTCCCTTGAATTAAAACACTGACTGGATCACATTTATTCATGATTTCAGGACTAACTACTGATTCCTGCAGAAACTTGGTTTGTGTGCAGTGAAAATATGCAAAGCACTACATCAGAGGAAAAAAGGAGGCTCCTGGCTTTTATATGCATATGGAACAGTTTTCAGGTGAAGCACTAAAACATCAGATTTTTTGGTGACTTGGCCAAGTTTGAGAGTGCTTTCTTTTCTCATGTCCTCAACGGAGAATGCAAACCTCGCTTTAACTGGGTAGAGGCAGGGGGATGCAATTCAGTGTGCTGTAACCATTTAAATGTGGGATAGAATCAAATATTGACCTGAGATGAGCTATATTAGTATTATTAATATATCAAATAAGTTACTTACAGAATGTGCAATCGTGCTTAGCCTTCTCAAATCTGTGCTTTTGGAAAAAAGATGATTATCAGAGTGAGTGTATTAGCTCTCTGTGATCCCAAGTTGCAAAGAAAAAATAGGTTGATCATATCCAGTGTTGCATTAGAGGAGAGATCTGGTGACTGGGAAAATCATCCTGACAGCGCTCTTTGAAGATTCAGATGGGAATGGCAGCCACCGTCAAATGAAAGGCTGGCAAAATTAAAATTGATGACCACATTACATATTATACTGAAGCTCATACATTATAGTCAATGAAAGGAACCATGCAGCACAAATAGGAAAGCCACAGTTTCTGCTGACTTCTAATTATATCTTTTTTCCCCCATCTGTTCTATTCTAGCACCTTAACTCATTCTAATAGAGTGACAAGTTTCTTTAGGACTTAGGAGCCAACTTCAGGGCTTTTAAAGTTGTAAAATGTAATACATACATGAAACAGAAAAATTGACCACTATTTCTTGAGGGATTGCAAGGCTCCTGGAAATATGAGATGCAAAGATTAGCACAATGTAAGAAGAAAATAGGGTTCCTGCTCCAAGCTGTTAATATGTGATTCTTTGGCTTTGCTATGCCAAACGCTGTGCTAGGAACTGACAAGTTTGGAGCACATGAAATTAACTCTTCCTCAAAAATGGAGACATAAGCTCAAATGATATTGTCTGCAGAAAGAAGAATATTTTTTCCAAATCCAAAGCAAATAAACAGATGAATAGATAGGGCACTCCAAGTAGTAATCAGTGAACGTCACACGATGGCAAGTGCTTGCTGGGGAAAGAAGGGCAACTATAGCTTGGGTGTCAAGGAGAAGTAAACTTCGTGAGCACCTGATGTTAAGGGCAATGAGAAACTCGGTACAGAGTCATTGGTTGGTGTTACAACACAATGTTTTGCTCTAAAGACTGGCCTACTGGCCGGTGGAAGATCATGGTGTTCTCTATGCCATTCGATAAGATTTTTTTGTAGGCGGGGGCTCAAGTTCTTAACCTCAACCCTTGCATCACAAACATACATACTCATTTTAATATACTTCAGTGATTTTTTTCTACATATATTCCCTTATTTTCTCTTCATTCTGGGACATTTTAGCACTCAAATCTGGCCTCGTTAGCCTTCTCCACCTCCCTTTACCTTCAAGTTGTGCTTATCGTTGCAGAATAATCCTGTGTTTTCTGCCCACAGTGCCTCTTCTAACTCTTCTGACAACCTCATCTTTCCGAGTCAAGCACAAACGGTCCCTCCTCTGCACAAGTCCTCTCTGATTGATTCAGACAGGCGACGGTCACTTTCCCTCTAGCCTACCCTGGCTCTTCACAAACACTCCTTCATAACACTTACCACAATTTGTTGAAATTCTGTTTACATTCCTGTTTCTCTACAGAGACTATAGCTGATGAGCAGGACCTTCTCACCAGCACCTGGTTCAGTGTCTAACGTGTAGTAGGTTCTTAATAAGTATGAAATATTTACTGACTAAAATGCCAGCATTCCCTGACTAAAAGAATGAATGCCTATAAAAGGGATGGATTGTGTGACAGCTCCAGGGCCATACTGATTGACCTGACTAGCTGAACTCCCTTAATAATTGGGATATTCATGAGGACTGATATCACATTTTTCAAGTATGTACCCTGCTTAGAAAGCTGAGGAATGAAAGCAGCAAATCAATATTTGAGAAGGGGCAGAAGGCTAAAATTTCTTCGTGGTAAAATGCATATAAATCTGAGTCAGAAGAAAAATTATAAAATTAGAGAAGTGACCTTCAAAAACATTTAGCTAAACTTCCAGAGAGAATGTAAATGAACTCTCCCACGGCCTCCCACAGGGTTATTGGCAGGGCATCAAAACCCAAGCATCCAAACTCCAACCCTGGCACATTATGTGCCATTTTCTCTGTTCTCACTGCTGTGACAACTCCATCTCCAATGCTTATGCGTCCAGCATAGAGTGCACATAATGCGTTTCTCTTCTTTGCTCTCATGAATAGTTTTCAGCAGCTCCCCCAATTGCCTTCTAGTGCCCTGCTGGGTTCACCCTTGAAAAGGACATCTGATCATATAGCAAAGAGAATTAGCCAGTACCTTTCCAATAGCCCTTCAGTCAATCAGCCAATAAGTTATTTATTGAGCAGTTGCTGATGTGACCAACACAGGGCTAATATGATAGAGTTGGCTGCTTTTAAGCTCAAGGCATCAATTAAATAGCACTTTGCATGATTTTGACTTGGCATCCCTCGAAGGACAATATTTTTCAAGGCCACTGTGAACTCAGTAATGGGAAACTCACCCGGTAATTAATGGAATCAGGCATGTTGGCCTGATCTCCAGTATAGGCTTTAAGGCAGTCAGATACAAAGCGCCCAGGACCAAATTCTGTCCTCAGATGTTCAAAGACTATGTCTATCGGGTCTCTACATTTTATGATGGAAACCAAACACCCAGACAGCAACAGAGTGAGAAAGACATTCTTGTTTATGTGAAGTTGTGAATGTTTTATTGCACTGAGGATTGGAGACCAGGAGTATGGTGGGAGTAAGAAGGACCGTTAGGAGTCTGTGACCATTTTTGCTGATGCTTTGATAATTTTTGCTGATGTGTGACTCAGGCTTCAGTTGAAATATCATGAGACGGAGTAAACCTTTTAGAATGGAGACTTTCCTATAAGTCAGTCCATTAAGTCACACTTAGTCACTGGACCTGAGGAGTTGCTACCACAGGAAGCTGGTCAACTGAGGAGGAGCAGGGATGTACAGACGTAACCATTTCACTATCTCATGACTCTGGAGTCTGAACAATTCTTGGGCTCGTCTCGGTGATTAAGACGGGCTTTCAAATTTGCATAAGGGTGTTCCCTTCCTGTTCAGTGGACATTAGAGAAAGAAATAAACTCAGGATAGGGTTGCCAGAGAATATACAAAAAGAACACCCAGTTAAACTTGAATTTTAGGTAAATAAGTTTTTAGTGTATGTCCAGGATATTACACGGAACATACTTACATTTAAAAAAATTGTGTTTACCTAAAATTCAGATTTACCCAAACATCCTATATTTTTATTTGCTAAATCTGGCATTTCTGCCATTTCTAAACTTTGGGCAGTTATTGCAAAACTGTAGGAGCTCTGGGTGTTATTGCAAAATTATAAGTTCTATCCTGCAAAGCTATGTGAATCAGTCACAACTCATCTGACAGTGGAAGGTTAGCAAGGTCAGGCTCTTGGGTAATACACGGATGGCTCAGTGTATTGACCTAGGATCCAGGAGATCCTGGTTCTATTCCCGGTCAGGGCACATGCCTGGGTTGCGGGCTTGATCCCCAGTCGGGGGCATGCAGGAGGTAGCCGATCAATGACTCTCTCATCATTGATGTTTCTCTCTCTCTCTCCCTCCCCCTTCCTCTCTCTGAAATCAATAAAGATATATATATTTTTAAATAAGTGTTAGGGCCAGTGTTAGGGCCAGTGAATGCCGGTTAAGAACATAAATTTGGAGTCAGGTGGCATGTGTTTGAATCCTGACTATGCCACTGTTAATTACTTGACTCTGGACAAGTTACTTAACCTTCTGGTACCTTAACTTTTTCATCTGTGAAATGCAGATAATGGAAACTAACTTAAAGTTGTTGTAAAGATTAAGTGGGCTGATAAGCATGAAGTGTTCGGCACATCTGAAAACTATATAAATATTTATTACTCATTATAAGACCCACATACATTTCTGGGTGTGTTTTAAAAATTCATCTTAGACTGCTTATATGTAATGTAGCATTAAACTCATCACCCATTTTAAATTAATTTAGTGCATAAAAGGGATACTTAATTATATGTTTCTGAGCATTTATTTGTTTAATCAAGCAATGGTATATATATTTTAATTGCATGACCCTGTACATAGAACCGTTGGAGTCTCTGTGTCAGTCAAGTTTTGTCAACTTCTACTATGATATCACACTAGAGGAATTAAAATGTCTCATAACAAAGATCCAGGGAAAAGGGAGAACTTTTAAAATTATTTCAAACATAAATAAAGCACTCATAAGAGCTAAGTCCCTTTATGATGTCCAGATAAATTTTCCCTTCAACAATGTTGTCCTAAAAGAAGCAGTTATCTCCTCAGATGGTCAAGAAAATGTGTGGCTAATGTGATATCAATGTAGGATTAGAAAAGAAAAAGTAAGGAAGTTTCTGAGCTTTTAATAAGGAAAGTAGACTAAAACTTTGCTGAGTAAGAAAACTCTAGCCCAGCCAGGCATGGCTCAGCGGTTGAGCATCAACCTAGGAACCAGAAGATCCCAGTTTGATTTCCGGTCAGGGCACATGCCTGGGTTGCCGGCTCGATCCCCAGTCAGGGGCATGCAGGAGGCAGCCGATCAATGACTCTCTCATCATTGATGTTTCTATCTCTCTCTTTCTCCATCTCCTTTCCTCTCTCTGAAATCAATAAAGATATATAAATCTATCTATCTATCTATATATCTTTATTGATATATATATTTAAAAAAGAGGAAAACTCCAAACATTTTGGACAATGTCACAAGTCCGATTCACTATAATCATATCATTAAACTGAAAAGTATAAATATAATTTATAAGTTTTTCTTTGGTCTATCTAAGAAAACTCATTCTACTCAATCTTTTTGTTTTTAATAAGCCAGACGGTGACTTTTTTTCAGCTTCAATTGAAACATAAATGAAAATATAATTTCATTTACATAGAAGTTAAATTATATCCAGTTATAGAGTGGTTGCTACTTGATATTGGGAAAAATAATACCTTTCAGAGGTTTTGGATAAGAGAATTTTGAAAAGGACCTACTTGGAATTAAAGGTACAGTGACCACTGCTGAATGCAGTTACAGCCTTGGTCTGATGCCTGCATGGTGGGAGCAGCTTTGCTGGCCTTGGCCCCTTGTGATTCTGTGAGTACAGTGCCCCAGCACAACTTCAGATCTTACACAGATCTTTTCAGCAATGGTCTCTGCAAAGGACCCCTCTGCATTGCATGAGGGGCACGTTCAAGTCCTGAGACCTTTGGTGGCATCCCCAGTGATAATTCTTCAGAGGTGGCTAGGCTTCCTGGTACTACTGTAAGAGCATCTGGGGAAATATAGAGAGAAGCTGGAGTAGTCCTTCAGAGCACTTTTAAATGTTGAGTCTCATGCTAATCACCAAAGAGGCAGAGTTGTTGGGACTGAGAAACTAACCACTTAAAAGGGGGTAAGGTTGATTAACCAAAGAACTTATATGAATATATGCATAACCCAGGGCCAAAGACAATAGTGAGGTGAAGTCCTGGAGGGGGCGTGGAGGGGGTCAGTGGGGGAAAAGGGGGGACATCTGTAATACTTTCAACAATAAAGATAAATTTTTTTAAAAGGAGGAGGGGTAAGGTTGAGATCAATACAAATGAAAACACACATCACATAGAAGGGCTCATTGCAAGTTTGCCTGTTTTCATGGCTAGTACTTTACCTTCTGCCTCACTGCAGGATTTTGCAGCTGTTTATTTACCATTGAAATTAGTTTGAATACTTTACCTAATATATACCTGATTTGCTTCAACTCTGTTCTCAAAAAGAGAACAACAAAGAACCCTAACATATACAAGTAAAAAAAATTTTTGACCTTTGAATAAGACATTTGACTTATGTTAGGTGTCAAGAGAGAAAAGAATGAATAATAAATTCCATTTATTTTTTGAGTTCTGATATTTGGAATAGACTGAAAAAAAGTTTTAGCAAGTTATTGCTTATAGATGGATAAATGTAGCCACCTAAGTATTCAGTTTTATCAAGGTTCATAGAAAATGAAGATGATTCTCTATCTGCTGATAGTCTCTGGAAAAGTTAGATGAGTTCATTGTTTAATTTTTCCCCCAAAGCTCATGGAAACTATATATACATTTGCTTACGACCCTGTAAAGGATGTATACAAGGAAGATGACTGAAGCAGGAGGCAAGTGTTGCAGGCCAGCCAGCTAGGAAGGAGGACAGTGTGGGACATGCGGAGCACAGGACACGGAAAGAACTAAAGCTGGAGGAGTTCTCGTTGTCCTTTGTGAAAAGCTCCAAGAGATGGCCATCTGAGCCTAATGCATTTCTTATGGTTTATTATAAACAAAAATGTTAGGGAACTTCCACTTTGCTTCATTCTCTAGAACAAAGCTCTATTGGATCAGGCTAGCTAACCAATATTTTCGTAATCATAAAATATCTAAAATACTTTGTATCAACAATAAAATATATCAATGCTTATATTATTTTAATTAATAAAAAGAAAAGGTTAAGTGAATTTTTATTTATCTTGATTTATAAACTTACATTGCTAACAAAATTTGGAATTATAACTCAGCCTTTTTTTTTTTTTTTTAAACTTCTAAGCAACTTCCCTTTTGTCCTACAACCCTTCTGGTTTCTGAGCTGTTTGAAATAGATGACCTGAATTGACAGGTTTGTTTAGGGTGGTCCCTTAAGATGGGACCATACTATATTAGGGGACTGTGGAGTAAAATATAATTAGGACTAATTATTTAGCAACTGAAAATAGAGGTAAGTGTAACTTTATATAATAGATTTATAGTCCAAAGGAAAATTATGGCAATTCCAATCAGTCTCCATGGGAGATTTCTGTTCATATGTTTGGTGTTTATAGTAAAGTTATCCTGGATCAGGAAAAAGAGAGGAAACAGCCAAGACAAGGTATACCAGTTTGCAGGAGCAAAAGCCCAGTCCTCCACTGGATGTTAGAAGATGAATTTCCATGCAAGTGTAACAATTTGGAGAAAAGAATGCCTAGGTAGGGATTCCCACTTCTCTGTAATGCTCTTCCACTTTTTCACAGTAAATTCCCAAACAAGACCTGATGGATACTTTGGCTTGATTAACAACTCAAGCAATATGAGATTTCAGAAAATTCTGATGTCCATATTTAGGGGTCATCACCTTTAAAAAGATCTTCATAATAAACATTGCTTATAGTAAAACAGGGAACAATACAACTTGAAACTTTGCTGGGGCGGTCACTGCTGCCCAGTGATCCTGCTGCTGGCAGTTTATTTATAGCTGTGCTATAAACTTAAGCAGAACACAGAGAAGTGGCTATCGCTGTTTAGTTATTAGGCATCAGCACAAAAGGTTAGGAGCTTTTGGGTTATTACTCATTGACAATAATCTCTAGCCTGCTGTGAGCAATGCTGCACGCTGTGCAAATATAGCAAGAGCTCCTTCATAAATAATGCCAGAAACACAGGCTGTGCCCAGGCAGATAGAATATATCGATGGCAGGGCGATGGGCTAGGCCCCTGGGCTTGCTTACTTGTGCAGGTTGACTTACCTTAGGCAAGAGAGGAGAACCGCCTCAGCTCAAGGCAGGTTTTGGAGTCCATCATCCTGTCCCCAAGCCCCCATCTCTGTTTTAAAAAGCAAACCAGAGCTTTAGATTTTAATCATATTTGTAAGGATTTGAAGTCTTTGTTTTACAGAATTGCTTCTTTGCTTCAGCTGGCTCCTTCCCATCTCTGCTCTTGAAGGAGAGGGGGACAGGACTGGGGTCAAGCACTTGTAATGTATCCTGGTGTCTGTTCTGAGTGTGAAATAGTCCTTTTCTTTGTTAAGCATCTGAGGAGTTATTTTTTATATAATAAAAAACAAACCCGACTTCATCCCTTAAAAAAAATTGATAGATCCTTCTAATGATGCAATCAGCTTGATGCTCACTGAATTTTATCTCCTTCCAATACACTGTGGTGGTGTCCTTCTTGTGGTGGTGAGAATGGAATACGTTTTCTCTTGTAATTAATTTGTACCAACAGCAGAAATGGATTTTTAGTCTGTCCAGAGATGTCAACGTCCACTTATTTTAGACTGTTTACATGTGTAGAAGGTAGTAGTTAAACCCTTTGTTCAATTTATGCAAAGTAGTGTTACTCACACCCTCAGTCCTCAGCCCCGAGATGGGAAAGTGAGAGATAAGGTTGTTTATGGGGATCTCCAGAGTGTGACCATGTAGCACATGTTTGAAAGAGAAGAGGTTTCCATGGGATTGCCCAAGACAAGGGTGAACTGTTCCCAGAATCATACCAAATGACAATGCAGCAAGCGGAATAATGGGCCCCAAAGAGAGCTATGTGCTAATCCCTGGAACCTGTGAATATATTACCAGTTACAGGGCAGAAGAGGCTTTGCAGATGTAATTAAATAAGGATATTTAGATGAGATTATTCTGAATTGTCCTGGTTGGCCCAATACAATCACAGGGGTCCATTCTAGGGGAAAGAAGGCAAGAGAATCAGTGTCACACTGACGTAGCATGATAAAGACTCAACTGGCCATTTATGGCTTTGAAGATGAAATTGGGACCACAAGGCCCGGAATGCAGGCAACCTCTACAAGCTGGAAAAGGCAAGGTAACAGATTCTCCCCTAGAATCTCCAGAATGAATGCAGCTGTCCCAATACCCTTATTTTAGCTTCATGAGACTCATGTTAGACTTCTGACCTCCAGAGCTATAAAATAATAACTGAGTTGTTGTAAGTCACCAAGTTTTTGGAAATTTTTTATAGCAGTGATAGGAAACTAATACAGAATACATAGTAGATAATTCAAACTGACACTTTATAAGAAAGTGATAAAGTTTCACTCATTCAATTACATTAAGAAAATACTTTTAGAAAATACTGAATGCCTACTACATAGCAAGCATTTTCCTTTGGCATTAATGGTGCATCAGTGAATGATATGTCATCACTCATTTATTCTCGAAATACTTATTTAATGCTTATTTTTTGCCGGGCACTGTTCAACATGACACACAGTGGAATAAGACAGCTAAGATTTCTGCCCTCACAAAGCTTGTGTTTTTATATAGAAGAAAGCAGATGAGAGCACGTCCTTGCATGTTGTGTTAAGTGCAGCAGGGTAGGTGATAAAGATTAACTAGAGAAAAGCTCCCTTTTGTCAGCTGGACGGGGAATGTCTCTCTGAGAAAGAGGAGGTGATGTCTAAGCTGCCCCGATATGCTTGGATGTGGAGCTGTGGGTGTTTAAGGAAAAAGATGGGCAAAATCCTCAAGACAGACATAAGCGTGCCAGGTACGAATAACTGAACCAGACGTGTGCACAGAGAGTGCTGTGAATGGAGAGAAGGCTGTGGAGAGATCACTAGGGCTTTCTGGGCCCTCATAAAGAATTTGGATTTTATTCAAAGAGAAATAGGATGCAGATGGAGGCGTTTCAGCATTGAGTGGCATGAGCTAAAGACTTAGAGTTTATTGGATGACCTTAAAATAATTAAAGTGCGTTTGTAGAATCATTCAAATTTTAAACCTAATGTGAATTTAGAGATCAAATCGCTTGATTCTCTCTATTTTCTTCTTCGAGTTCTCTTTATGATCAGCCTCTTAGGGCATTATTAATTTTTGAATTAATTAGAGGTCATATAGCTTGATTCTTCTTAATAGAAACTAGTGCCTGCATTGGTTCATTCATTTGTCTGGAACACACATCTGTCTCTAGCTCACACACTTTTTACTGTGCTACCCACCACCTACACACGCGCTCACTAATCTTTCTTTGGGATTGAGTCTCTCCTTTTTCTTCCTTTTAAGTGAAATCACTCACAAACCAAGATCTATCGTATAGATAATAAAGAAATTCTTACAACTAGTGGAACTGGTATCAGGAATTGAAAAGAAAGGCTCTATGAGAAATAGTCCCTCTACTGTGCTCTTCTTTGTGATCTCATATTCATGAATGGCTTATTCTAGGTCATTCATATTGTCTTATGAAATAAGTTATTTTTAGTAACAGCCTGCATAACCTTTCGATTTTTTCTTTTTATTTGCTAAAGAGAGAAAAAGATAGCATTGAAAATCGGATGGTTGGCAGTTGCTAGGCACCAAGCAGACATTCAGGAAGTGGCAGTGAAACACAAGGAGGTTTAAAAATAAACAACCATTTTAATCTTTAACCACAATGCCAATGAAGCAGACTAAGTTATCTGATTACTAGGAGTCTCCAAACAGACATAATATTTTTGAACTTGCTGTGCTTTATCAGTTGCGCCTACTTAATACAGTTATTTTTCCTTCTAATATGTTTGTCAGGTTCACTAAAATTTACTTTTATAATTTTCAGGTTTAGTGATTGGAGGGGTGGACAGTTGTTTGCAAAGCAAAATAAAATCAATGCTATTTACATTTGAGTAGAGTTGAAGAGAAATTTGAATATTTCCCTGAAGAGATCCTTGTAACCTGGGTACAGATGGAGTAAATAATTTATTCATTTCATGATCCCTGGTGTTTTTTCCTACCTTCATGTAGAGCTTCATGCTGAGGGGCACAACCTCTTCCCTAAGTTGTGTGGGGCCTTAGTAATCTCTGTTGCAAATAGTGCAGCTTTGTGTACTGAATTTTGTATCATAAACTACAACAATAAATGAGATAGACCTAATAATATGTTACTTTGCAGAGTTAGCAACACATGACTATGACACAAGGCAGCATTATGGCTGAAAGAAAACACAGCTTCCAAAGCCAGAGTGCTTGGGTTTGAATCTTGCTCCGCCAGTTACAAGCTGTGCAGCCTTGGGCAAGTCACTTATCTTCTTTGTTCCTGTTTCCTCTCCTTTAGGAGGCAAAAATAATAGTAACTAGTTCAGTTTTACTAAGATGATTAGAAGAGATAATGCTTGTAAAGCTTTTAGAAAAATGCCTGTCATAATAAATATTATGTAAGTTATTTAATAAAGTACAATCCAGATATGTACATGGGAATGGTCTCTCATTAGATCCTAGTATTTGGTCCACTTTTTCCTCTCATATTCTTAAAGTACACCTAGAAAATGGAGCTATTTAATAAATAAAGAAATAAACACATCATTTCTATTTATAGCAAGTCAGCCTTTGCTTTGCACAGTTCTCATATGTGTGAATTTCAGTTACCGTGGTTTAGTTAACACCAGTCCTTCAACAACACTGTTCAAATAATCGTTTCTGTGGCATATTCACTGGGAAAGTGCATACAGCACACACTTCCTGCGAGCTCTTCAGTCCACAATCACTATGTCAGTAACAGATGCCCCTCGTGAATCACGTCACTTTTAAAATTTGTTGGTGATCGGTTGCTGCATATCTGTTATTCGGCATGTAGTTGTGTTGCTTTCTTGTCTCCCAGTGATAGACCCATATGACATTTGACACAAATGGATAGTCAACAGACAACAAAGATGAAAGTACCATGAGCAGAAAGTGATAGCAAATTGAATGAATAACGAGCTGTAGAAGAAATAGCTGACTGTGGGAATGTGGACGTTGGCCCAGTTGAGAGAATGTGGCTATATAGCCAGAGGAACTAAGTGAAAGTGAACTTATTTACATAAATTGGGCAAGTGGTTGTGATTAAAAGGATAAAGCTGCTCTAGAGAAAGTCACTCCACGTTGAAAGAGCTCTCAGAGATATTTTACAATATCGAAAGCACAAAGGCTAAAATGTTTGAAGCTGATAAAAACTTAGAAAGCATCATGACAGTGCCCCAAAGCAGGAAAGATGCTCTTTTTCTATCTTAAGTTATACAATGACGAAGAGAAGGCAAGCACTGTTCAAACTACTCTTGTTGAAAGGACAGAGAAATTGAATTCTCAATGATTCTAATATTTTAAATTACAACTTACTAAGTAAATATTATTTTTACTCTTTTTAAAATTTCCTTTTACACTTGTAAACTATGATACACTTTTTAAAGTTTTGAAAAACATTTTTAAAGGTCTTGGGACAATTGTGCTTTTCCCCATTACTTATTAAGATTGCTTTGTGAGGTCTCAGCTTGCATGGTCATTTGCATGGCCCTGCACTGCTGTGCAAAGTGAGGGTTGCACGTACTATTTTGGAGGCAGTGCCAATCCATAAGAGAGGTGGGAAAAATCACCTGAGCCAAATGATTATACTGGTTGGGCATGAACCTTGGAAACAATAAATGTTTTATTCAAACACAGCAAATTGTTTTATCCTTGGGATTTTTTTTGACCTAATTAATGTTTAATCACTATTAAATAGTGTCACAAAACTTTATTTATGCAGATTACTCTGAAACAAGGATTCTCTAAATAGATCAAAATACCTGACATCTGCATTCTCATTTTCTGGCCCTGTGTTTTTCAGGGGAAGGAGTGAAAGGAGTCTTTTCTTTGGAGTCTTTTCTTTTTCTTTCAGCAGTTCAGGAGAGCGTGTCATTAGCCATAAATTATACACTCAATATAAAACTTGAGTTGTGTAAGATCCCACATTAAAGGGCACTGAATGTCAATGTTCATCTGAAATAACAGAGAGTATTATAGTTATTTTATCCAACTTAAGAAAGAACACCAAATTTAAGGTTTTGTAAGTAGGCATCCATATCATATTGATATTTATAGACTTCTAATGTTTTTAGATTAGAAATAGGCCTAAATAGTTTGGTCATCTGTTTGCCATTGATGCCTAACATTTAAATATAATAAAATCTGATTGAAAACTTGTAGTTCAGAATTTCTGCACATTTAAGGATTACTCATATTCTAGCATTCTTAAGAATATTCCTCCTTGATGCAGAATCATGTAATACTAACTCTGCCCTTATCAAATTGAGCCCCAACCAAGGAGAGACTTCCTCTACATTTCTTGGAATGGAGTCTCTGTTTATGTATCCTCTACTAAAAGAGAAAGAGATAGTACAAGAGTCATAAGAAGATCTTCATGATTATAACTCCTCAAGCTATCAGCAAATGGTCAGCAAAATTTAGAGGAATCATAAGAGTTTAATAGTCTGAGGCTTCACAGCTCTGGTTATTGACTTCTGTTGCCTCACAATTTTCGTTTTCCTGATTCTTTGCCTTCAGAAGCTTCTCAAAATTGTTCCAGCCACTCTGGCTTCATACCTAGTGGATTTCTTAAAAGTCATTAAAAAATTGCCAGAGTAGTCTACATTCTAAAACATATAAAAACACACAGGAAACACCTATGATTGCAAATAGTGCTCGATCATAACTCTTCTATTTCTAAGCAGAGGAAAAGAAATGCAATGAAATCTATTTTATCATCCACTTAATAGGCAAAGCTCAAAAGGTAGACATCATGTCTTGTTAGTGGTGATGTAGGAAAACAATCTCTTAATTTTTTGCTTGTGGGAGTATAAATTGATGTATACATGTATATAAAAGTATAAACCTGGGAAAACATCAATTTAGCAATATCCATCAAAAGTCAAAATGAGGATCCTTTAGCCATTAATTCTACTTGTTGGACTTGTCTAACACATTGAACATGTATGAAATGATGTATGTACAAAAAATTCCACTGCAGAATCATTTGTAATGCTAAGCAACTGAAAATACCATGTAACAGGATGTTAAAAATGACATTTTTGCTAAGGTGCCAATAAAGTGAATTTCAAATTCTAAGCCTTAAGATAGATTTCCTTATATAAGGCTTACAAAGAAACTGTAATAGAAATGATTTTGTGAGTCTTGGATCCATCAGCCCTGGTCAAGGGTGAATAAGAAAGTCCAGGGATTGGAGAGGCTCTATAAGGGCATTATTTCTGAGAGAGAGAAGGAAAGATATGATAGCACTACAAGTTGGGTGCTCTGGAGAGGATTCCTCAGAAATGTGTTCCTGGAAGTTGAATGTTGCAGAGAACTTAGTGTGTGGTCTTGCCCAGGAAAGCTCAAGTGCCCAGTGGTAGTACATTAAAGTGGCTGAATTAGGGTCAAGTAGCATTCCATTTATCAGAGCAAGCAAGGCATGGGCATTGCCTGTGGACAGATGTGGTCTACTGGGTAGTGGGTATAGTAGGCAGAGTAATGGCCTCTTAAAGATGTCTATGTCCTAGTCTTTGGCACCCATGAATATGTTAAGTTACATGACAAGGGAATTATAGCTGCAGAAAGAATTAAAGTTGGTAACCAGTTTATCTTGAGGTAGAGAGATTACTTTGGATTATCCTGGGCCAGATGCAGATAATAAATCTCTCTCAAAAGGGAGCCAGTGTTTGGAATATGCCTGGGTGTGTACTAGTCAGATCATCATCGCCTTCCTCTACTGGGATTGGTGTTAGAGCCTCAGAAAGAAGAGGAAGGGGCAGCACACTCCCACACAGCTGGCTGTGAATGGGAGGCATTCCAACACTTCAGCAAGGTGACTTGTTTGTGTCAAGGAGACAAGGCAAGAAAGCAACAAGTGACATCAGAGTAGTCAGTAACAGGGGCAGGAGAAAGCATGGTGGCCTGAGCAGTGTGCCCACAGCCCATGGCAGGGTAGCAGAAGGCTTTGGTGGCAAGCTGGGACTGGGACACCACGAACAGGAGCAATAGAGAAGGACATGAAAGCAGAGGTGGCCCTGACAAAGGAGCACTGTTGTCCACACAAAATCAAGAGTTCATCCATCCACAGATCAGAAGTTTAGGGGAGTTTGGGGCTGATAGAAAACAGGTTATGGCCTTCTGAAATTCTGAGTGGAAGGGACTGAGTTACAAAACAGTGTTTTAAATAATAATTTGAGCATTCTTTAGCTCTCATTTAGTGTGATTTGGGAAAATGTTGGTAAAATTACATTAGAACCAGTCCACACTTTGGAAATCTAGCTTCTGCTTTGTTTCTGTCTTCTCTAGCAGCAAGAATAGTTTTCACATTAGGAAAAGTTGAGTCATTGTGGTTAAGAAAAATATCAAATGACAATATAGGTGAAGAGGTGATTACAGCATATTTATCACAATGAAGAAATTGCTGATATGATTGTGGAGCCTTTATAAATTATCTATAAAATTATGGAAAGTAGAGAGAGTTCCTCTTTCTTTTCTTTTTTAAGTTTTCTAAGAGGAAAAATGTCTACTCTGGGGTCATATATGTGACTTCAATGCTTAATACACTTTCAAAGAGGATTATGAGGATGTTTTTTAGATCAAAAAGAGCTAACAGATTCACCAAGAATATGTAATGTGACTTGATAGGACTGAGTAGATTATGTTTGTTAAAAGTCTCTAAATTTCTTTGTAAATGAGATGGTGAAATGTGACTTTAATACTTTAATCATGGTAGAGTAGCCGCCCCCCAAATAAGTATATGGCCCTGTGCTTTTCAACTATTTTATCCATATCTTAAATGAAAACAAAGTCAGCCAATTTATTCAATTTTTGAATGATACAAAAATAGGATTCTCAATGGGGTGAAATGGATGAATCAAAAAATAACAAGATGTAATGCAACAGAAATAAATGTAAATGATGATAGGTATGCTTTAAAGAACAATGAAAAGTATAGATTTGGAGAGCTTTGCTGTAATTAACATTAATGTAAGATTTTAGTTGGCCAGTGCAGATTGGAGTGGATGGGATCATGATAAGGCGTGTGAAATTTTGTTTCACGTACATGATAGTGCCCACAATGAGGAAAGTAAAAGCTCAATGTTCTCTGAACAGAGTAGACAATATCAAAATATTGGATTCATTTTTTTTTTCTTTCAGATTCTACCAAGACATAGGCACATTAAGGCATAATTACTGAAAAATGGCCAGAATCAGAACAATTATCCTAAAAAATAGAACATTGTGGTAATACACAGTAGCTGCACTTAAGTATTTGAGAGATGGTCACAAGGAAGAATTACTTGAGTTGTTCTCTAGACTTTCAATTGCAAACATTGCAACATGGTGGTTAGTTGATTGTAAAACCTGAGGCGATGAGAGATGAGGCCGGATGATAGAGTCCGCAGCATCAGAGGTAAGCCATGTTAAGGAGGGTAGCTGATGGGAAAACTCCAGGGCTGTAGCAATGGAGAAACAAGAGCAAGTTTCTATCTTTGGAGAGCTCTTGGGCTGCACTGGGCAAGCAGAGGCTGCCATCCCAAAAAATGCTGTGAAGAGAGTGCTCCCAATAAGTGGGGTTCCGGAGAGGGTAACCTTTAAGACTTGTGAATTTTAACTACAAATGTACAACTTTGGAGAAAATTGAAACACTCCTTAATTGCTTTTCCAGAATTATCTTGTGGTCCCAGTTGCTCTTATAATTAACAGAAAGCTAAGGTTTACATTTCCTTGAGAAAATTTCAAAATTCGTATCTAGAAATAGCTCACAGAAATACAGTGAATGAGAAAAAGGAACACTGTTATAAATTTTAAAATGGAATCTAATTAGCAAAGAAAACTAAGCATAAAATGGTTCAAAATTGGGTTTCTGGAGACAAGCTTTAGTTTCTGAAGCTCTAGAAAATAAAGTTATTCATACATAGAACAAAATTGGAATTGAGATATTGTTACTACCATCATCATGATCAACAAAAAGAACATAATCCCATAATCAAATTGCCATGAGCACTACCAATATGGTGTGTGTGTGTGTGTGTGTGTGTGTATTTTTTTCCCTTTCAAGTAAATAACAATTAAAATTTAAGGGATGGGGGATTCAGAATATCCAAGGTCATGTCTTGACAAAGGATGGGTCTGTTTATTACCTACTGTGAGGAAGACTTATAGCAGAGACTAAAAGACTGAAATTTGTTAAGTAGGTTCTACACTTCATTTCTCCATGAGAATCACTTCCATGTTTGCTTGAATTAACCTAATTTTCTTCATTAGCTTTATTAGTGATATCAGTGAGTGCCTACTTGTGTGGCCTTTCTAAGCATTCATTTTATAGCAAGAGCCCGAATTAGCCAATATTTTTGTGCCCTATTGAACAACAAACGGAGATAAAAAAGGCATGGTAGAATGAAGACAAGATTAATGGAAGGTCCAATTGATTGAAGTCATGGTAAACATGGGTACTCTGGAATCAGTCTGAGTGGGGAGAAATCCTCATTCTGCTATTTACAAAGCTATGTGACTTGGTATGAATTAACCTTTCTGTGTGATTCTCTTTTTCTATCAGATCATCTATTAAGAACTTCATAGGATTGTTAGAAGGTTAAAAAAAGTTGAAATAAGTCTTAAAGGTTTCCCTGTTATATGTTAGGTAGTCAAGTGCTGTTAGCTACTAGTCCTGGCTCTGGTTCAATGAGTTATTATGGAGATAAGATTATTAACTTCCTTAGATTTAGTTTCCTCATCTCTAAAATGAAGGTGTTAAACTAGATGCTGGCAAATGATCTCTTTAGTTAATATGATCATTACTTTATTATCTTCATTTATCAGTTACATATTGATTGTCTATTATGCACAAGGAATTATGCCTTGGATTAATGGGTTATATGGATATGATATTGAACTTCAAGAGTTTACAAAATATACAGGAGATAAGACATAGAGATGTAACCCTGGTGCAGGTTCTATGGGGCATCATGCTTGCACTCCATACTGTGTATAAGGTTCAGAGAGATCAAAAGAGTGGAAGGTAAGGGAGAGGAGCATTGGGCAGAGGTAATACAGAGAGAGCACAGTAATGAAGGTGGGAAAGGACAGAAAGTATTTAGGAATGGGGCATACACTGACTTAATGTGCGTGAGGGTTTCTATAGTAAGAGTACAAGACCACGTTGGAAAGGTAAGTTGTGCTACATTGTAGAGCATGTTGAATCTCTGCCTGAGAAGCATGGGTTATTCTGTAAGCAGAAAGAAGCTATTGAAAATTTCAGAGCAAAATCATGGTCCTGCTCAGAGGAGAGAGGGGAAAAAGCTGAAGAAGATGATGTAAGAGCTTAGATAAGAGGTAGTAAAAACCCATCTACTCTTAACCTGGAGATTGGCATCCTTCTCATGAACGTTCTTGACATGTCACTTTTTTAGATTCCTACTCAATACTGGTTTCTGTTCACACCCATCCTCCTCTCCTTTGATGTTCCAGTTGGGTAGGTGTTCTTTCCAGAGACCTGAGCTTTCCATTACTCTGTTTCCCTTTCTGATGCTCGGAAGAATTGGGAAGACTGGCTGCATGCATCTTTGCTGCTGCAACTGTCCCTCCCTCTGATGGTGTACATGAGGGAACCCTTGCCTCTACCAGAATTGTGCTTTATCTAGTCACCTACAATTCTGTTTAGTTGATACTTCAAGTAAACTAAGACTTTTTTTTACTTGAGGGTTTTGCTTTGAACCCTTCTCTGCTCTTCTGCCTGGAGAACTCAGTTGGGCAATGTAGAAACCCCAAGATCTCTTTCCTTTTCCCTTAAAGCTGTATGCATAGCTAAGACATTTGTCATCTCTGGTCCTTCAACCACTGTCAGGTCTCTAGGGCTGAAGGCAGATAGCAAAAACAGGGAATACTTTACCCCAAATCTTACCAAATTAAGAGAATGCAGGAGTAGGAAGGAAGATTTGGTAATTCCCCGATTCTTTCCTCCGAAAGTTCTACTGGCCAACCCTGAGCAAGGGTTTGCTGGGCATTGCTGCAGAAGGCTCTTTAGGTGCTTGGTGGAACTTTCATTTCTGTATTTCCCAAGGAGGTTGGAGTGACAAGGTCAGGTGAATGGAACAAATAATACTCTATAAAGAGCATGAAATTTGGAATCAGACATACCTGTTTGGATTCAGATTTTAGATTTACCACTTACCTAGTAGCAAATACTTCTTTAGATCTCAGTGTTCTCATCTGTAAATGGGCACAACACCTGACAGGGTTGTTTTGAAAACTCAGTATTTCTCATGACTCTTGGTGCCTCTGATTAATTCATTATCAATTTAAACTTGTGACAATCTATTATCAGTTATTTTGATAATGTCTTAAAATTTATATTCTCTTTAATAGTAAAATAAAATGTCTTATTCCTTGTTTAAAATGCTTCAAGCATCTCACCCTTTTGAAGTACTTTTGAATGCTTTGGAAATCAAAACATTGCAGTAATTACCTACTATGACCCATCTTCTGCCTGGCGATCCACCCATTTTTAGGGGCTGTGTTCCTAGATGTCGTCTTTTTTCTAACCTCTCCCTGCACCCTTGGTAAAGTCATTGAGTATCCTCCTGAACCTTCTTTGAACCATGTACACATCCTGTTAGAACATATGCCTCATGATAGTATAATCGTGTGTGACGTGTCTACCTCCCTTCCCAACTGAGAACTCCTTGTGGGATGTCCACTCACCATTGATTCTTCCTCTTGGGTCCATATGTCCTCTTCTGTCTCAAACTAAGCATTCAGTGCCCCCCTCAGCACCCTTCCTGGCTTCCAAGGTCTCCTCTACAACAGCCCCGTACAGCCCTAACCTTCTAGAAGTTTCCCATGCTTTGGATATTCTACATTCATCACCCTTAATGTTTCTGTTTTGTGACTCAATCCTAATAGCCAAGCTATGTAACTAGCAACCAGCTAATCCCATTAAACAATTCATGCTAAAATGTTATCAGGCAGGGGTTTGAAATGCATATGTATTATATGATATATGCTAATATTTGCCTTAAAATGTAACTACTGGAGTCTGTACCTGGCTAAGGAGACTCTTTCTATCTTAAATATCATCATATGATATAGGGCAAGCTCTGGAGCCACATTTCCTCAGATTAAATCTGTCCCCTTTAATTTGTATCACCTTGGACAAGTTATTTAACTTCTCTGAGTTTCATATATAAAGTGAGTGTCCTCATATATGCAATAGGGATAAGTTAGTTCCTATGGTTGTCCTGATGTTTAATTGATTTGATGCACACAATGTGGTAACAAACGTACCTAACATGTTAACAGGCCCTATATAACTCTAAGGTCTATGCTACTGCTTGCACAGGAGCCTCCTGACTACACAGTGGTAATTTGATATAATAAGAGACGTAAGAAAATATTTTTCCTAAACCCAGTATTCCATAACCATGAATTATGTGAGACAGAGAACTGGAAAGGGAATGCATTTACATAATCCCATTCCCTGCAACATATACACACACACTGGGTGTTGTGCTTGAAAGAACACTGACTTAGGAGTTAGATGATTAATGAGTATGTCTTGATCCCACCACTTATAATTAGCAGTACAAACATGAAGTCTTACGGCTGCAGTGGATCTAGAAAAAATAGAAAAGCCTGCTTGCTGAGTTCACAGGATGTTGTAGAGACCAAATGGGTTAAGAAAAATATCCTTTCACAAATTGTAAAGTGCAGTGCAAATAGGTGGTGTCGTACCATTAGACTGCGAGTTTCTCCGGGGGTGTGACAGCTCTTATTATGGTGTCTGTCAGGCGGTAAGTGCTCACTAGCTTTGTGCAATATGAATTCTTAAGGTGAGGATGTTTGCACGAGGCTAGGAAAATATTTAAAATTTATGAGACTTGATGTGAATAGTAAAACAGAAATGTTAAGATGTTATACATTCTTTGTTTCCAGGAAGTTTGAAAAGAGTTGTTTGCAAACATGGGCAATGTCTTAAGGGGAGCTTTTGCTTCCCATATTACCTATAGTAGCTTCCTAGAGTCGTATGAGCACCTGTCTTTATTCCCTGTGGCAGGCTGTGGATCTCATCCACCTTAAACCATTGCAGTGCCCAAAAGAAAGCAATGCTTAGCTCATGCTTGTTAAATACATGAATAAATAGGTGAGTGAATATTTTCTATGTTCAGCCAAATGTACAAAATCTTGAAGTATTCAAACCAATCCTTTACCTCCTAACTATTCATTTTGTAAGGAAATTTTTGTTTTGTTTGGTTTTGTTTTGTTTAAAGAAGTCTAGCATAGAAACAAAGTCTTTCTTTAGAGTGATCACCATTAAAATTCTTTTATATTAATTGTGTTGTTAAATTCACAATGTTAATTGCTGCTTTTTCCACTGCCGTTTGTTTACTGCGGCAAAATCACAACATATCAAATTCTTGTCTGCCTTAGTCCCCTGATAACACTCACCAGAGAAACACAGGGGATTTGATGCTACTTCAGAGATATGTGTCCAAGAGTATTGGTAAATTGAGGAGAGAAAAATGCATTAGTCAATTTCATGTTGAGAGCAAAACAATGAAATCATGGATGACATCAAATACATTTGATTTAATCAGCATTGATTATTTTCAAATTCAGTGGATAAATCCATCTTCCTACAGTCAACTGAAAATCTAGTAAATGCACAATACATATAAGTCCATTGTTTCCCATATAAATGTACTTGAACCTAGCTTCACGTTTAAAAATTGTAGGAGAGAGCTTCACAGTTCTTATCTAAAATAATTTTCATGCACAGGTACTTGGGATGAAATTTTTAAAATGTCACTTCAGACCAAAAACATGGCATAAACTGAAGTAATATTTATCTTCTCAGACAGGTAAGGTCTTATTAGTAAAATTCAACTCCATATGATATTCTTTCTTAGCTTAAAAATTACAGTCTGCATTAGCATATATATATTTAATCTTAATACTTAGAAAATGTGATTAGGTTTTTGGCTGCTGTCCTTAAAATCTTCCCTGAGGCTTCCTCTGGGTGCCATGTCTTTTTTTTCCATTTTCAAAGAACTGTACCAAGCCACTGCAGGATTTTCCTGTCTCTATCACTAAACTTCCTGCCCTCTAGTCCAAATAGCTTTTATAAGATCAAGATTCCAAAATCTCTGTTTGACTGTGCCAGTCCCATGCTCACAAACTTTTATCAACTCTACAACTGCATGTGGAAGAAAATCCAAACTCCCTCACTTGGAACTGAAGTTGCTCCATGATTGTGACACTATGTATGTTTTAAAGCCAAGCCCTAAAAGTCTCTGAGGTGAACCTGATGATGTTGTCCAGTTGTACTCACTGTCCCATGCACATACGCTTCCTTGCTTCATATCACTTTACGTCATTTCTCCAAATTAGAATGACCCTTTCCCCTCCTATTGAAATTCCTTACAGATAAATTTAACTCTCAGGTTCTCTATAGCTCGGTTCCTAACCATAACATCCAGAAGAGACCTCTCTCCTGAGAACCTGTTCTTCCACGAGAACCTTCCATAAGTCTTTGTTGAAATGATCCTCATTAACCTGCAATATCATTGCTGAGAAGTGTTCCCTCTTCCTCTATGTTCTTAAAGAATGTATGTGTGATTTGGATTATTTCTTCTTTAGACATTTGATAAAATTTTGTGAAGCCATCTGTACCTGCAGATTTGTTTTGTTATTGTGGTAAGATTTTAAATTAAGGGTTCAATTTCTGTAATAGATTAGGGTTATTTGGGTTTTCTATTTTCTTGTACTGGCTTTGGCAATTTGTGTTTTTCAAGGAATTTGCCCATTTCATCTAAAGTATCAAACGTATTGGTATCAATCTGTTTTCTCAGTGTGTTTCTCTGGAGTTTATTGTTCTGCTTTTAAGTTCACTGATCTTTTTTTTTGTACCATCTAATTGGCTTTTAAGCTCATCCAGTAAATTTTTTATTTCAGATATTGCATTTTCAACTCCAGAAATTCCATTTGGTTCTTTTTTTATAGGTTCAAGTACTCTTCTCATTTTGTGCATGATTTTCTTTAAGTCCTTGAATATATTTATAATAGCTGTTAAAAATCTTGTCCATTGATTCCACTACCTCAGTAAATTCTGGGCCTATTTCTATTGATTGCTTTTTATTATGATTATAGGTTGTATTTTTCTCCTTCTTTGCATGTAGAGTAATTTTTTTATTAGATACTGGGCATTTTGAATGTTTATGGTTGACCCTCTGTATTTTATTGTCTTCCTTTAAAAAGATATTAAGTAAGTTTTGTCAGAAAACTACTTATTTGGGAATCAGCTTGATTTTTTTTTTTTTAATCCTCACTTGAGGATACTTTTTCCATTGCTTTTCAGAGAGAATGGAAGGGAGGGACAGAGGGAGAGAGAAACATTGACGTGAGAGAGACACATCGATTGCTTGCCTCCCGCACGCGCCCCGACCAGGGCCGGGATCGAGCCTGTAACTGCGGTATGAACCAGGGCTCTTCGGTCCACAGCCTGACGCTCTAACCACTGAGCCAAACCAGCCAGGGCTCAGCTTGAGCTTTTAAATGTTTGTTTTTAAGCTTAGTTAAGACTGGTCTAGAGTATCTTCTACTGTCCTGCTAAGTTATGCCTTCTCCTAAGTCATGGCCTTTCTCTGATCTCTCCTGAATATGCAGGGCATTCGTGGAGGCCTCTTCACTCTGGCTGGCTCGTACTTGAACCTAGTTGAGCTGTGCCAGCTCTCATAGCTGTTGAATTTATAGTTCCTTGGTGGTTATCTCAACTCTGTGAAGTGCCCCTAGGCATAGACACCTTTGTATTACACCAAAGTTTTAAGGCTAGTTCTACGCAGGTTTTTAGAACTTATCCAGTATACTCTCTTCCTTCCTTTACTGTATTTTTCTATTCCAAACGCCTCACCCTCTCCAGACTCTAATTAGTGTATCTCTGTGCTTTGCGTGGATTCCCCCTCCTACCTCTGCCTTTGCCAGAAAGCCTGGGCCCTCACTGGGATCCTCTTTTTAATGTACGTATGTATGCATTTTCAATTCTGGTTGTGTGCAGCAGGAAGACTAGTCCAGTATCAGTTGCTCCATAATAGTCCAAAATGCTTCATTCTCCCAAGTTCCATTACTTTCATCAGTTTTTGAAGCAGTTTTCTTCTAGAAATGTAATTTCTGAATCAATATTAATATTAGCATATGCAAACACTCCTTTGTTTTTAAGTAAACGTATTCTTTTGAATAAGATACTTCCATGTAATTTTTAGAATGGATGAGTTGACCCGTTGATAAGATTGGCGCATATTAAATTTTACTGGCCATGGCCTCAGCAATCCACCATACTAACTTCCTCTGGCAAAGTTTACCAGTGACATAATTATGGGCAAAGACAATGCTAGCATTTAGTCTTCATCTTATTTAATTTTGAAATTATTTTTTGCCTTCCATTCTTAATCATGACTCTCTTGGAAGTCCTCCTTCCTATTTAAAAACTCTCCTTTGCTGATTTTTCTTCTTCGAATGATGGCTTAACTGTTTGTGTTCTCCAGGGCTCTGCTATTAGGACTTTTTCTTCTAAATAGGCTCTTTTAGAGCAAGCTCATTACTCTCTGGGTTTCAACAATCACCTGTGCTGATGACCCCCAAACCTGACAAATGTTTTTATTCATCTCAGGCCTCTCTCCCGAGCTGGAGACTGGGTGGCACCTGTCTGCCACTGAGATGTATCATCTACTTCATGACATATTCAAAACTGGCCTCATCATCTTTCAGAAGCCCACTGTAAGGCTGCCTTCCTCATTTCATCAAGCCATCCAAGCCAAAAAGCTAAGAGTCACCCTAAGCTTGTGTCTTTCTTTCAAAGCTGGTGTCTAATCATTGATACTCCTTATAAATTATATCTTCTTAAATTTCCCCTTCTTTAGTCTTGATTCAGGCCCTTCTCATCTCTCACCTTGACTATAGCAATGGTCTCCTTATAGGTATTCTGCGGTTTCATACCCTCTCATGACACCCCTCAACTGCTGCCATTGGGAATATCTAAGGAAAATGTGAGTATCTAGGGAATACGTGATACTTACCTGCTCAAAATGTATGTTTTCCACTCTACCTATGGAAAAGGGACAAAAATCCAAGTTCCAGGGTAGGACACAGAAAGCCATCTACATTCTGTCTCCCATTTACGTCGGTCATGACCCTCTGCCCATGCTGCAGAGAAAGATAATCACCGTAAATGGCAGGGGTTTCACCTCTCCGCTCATGGCTACTCTCTGCCTGAAGTATTCTTAACATTTCTCTACTCTTCTTCTCCCATCCCCAGTACACATCCGTAGTCCTGGCACACAGTAAGCACATCGGGTGAACAAATGAGAGGGTAAGTGGTACAGCAGAGTTACCATGAACGTTCAGAACAGGCATTAAAACATAAAGCTTCTGCTTTTATGTTGACTTATATATGAACCTAAGTATCCTAATATTCTTAAATTCTGTTAGAATTTTATAGTAGTTCTACTTGCTTAGTCTTAATTTTACCCAATTAAAAAAATTGGACAATTCAAATAAATTTAGAAATAATATTTTTGTCTACTATAAAATATCATTCTGTTATATTTAGTTGGTTTTAGAGCAGAGGAGGCAATGGGATGAGAATCCTTTACTATATATTGCTTCTTATAATATGCATCACCACTTCTAATAAACACTTTCCCATCTCTGGTTTGTTTACAGTTCCTTGGATCATTCTGGAGCATTTGCTTTCCATTATTTTGGAATTAAAAAATGCAAAATCCGCACTGATGGTAGGAGTACTTGGTTACACAGTCACCAGATTGGTATTACATAATTTTATTAAAACAATTTGGCAGAGAATTTGATCAGAGGAAATGAAAGAACATGTCAGACATAAAACCTTTCTTTTCCCATCTTTCTCTTCTCTTCATTTATTTATAGCCATGCTGTTCACTTTCTCAGAAACACTTTTAGAATAAATATCTGGCACTCCTCAACATGAAGCCTAAGACCTTTGTTTCAAAAGCTGTAACATATGCTAGAGAGAAAAGCTGGTTTAAATAATCAAATAATTTTTTCATTAAAGGCTTCCCTCCCACTGAGCTGCAGATTGAGCGTAAGGAAAGTCTAAAAGGGGAAAACAGACAGAGATGTGTAGGTTCTGACAATACCAAGGACTCTAACGTCCATTATCACAGAGCAGGTGAATGGACACTAACTGCAAAGAGGCAGGCCGGTCGCTTAGTCAGTTCTTGCTAGGAACATATTGGCTATTCGAAGAGCAAACGTGAGGAGGGTCAGTTTGAGCCATCTGGACAATCACTGATGTGCCCTCAGTACACTGGTTAATTATAATTAAAGCTCGTTCTATAAATACAGAGGAAGGAAGACAGAGAGTAAGAGTGAGAGAGCAAGAGAAACAGGAGAACATTCACCTTCTGTTAGTTATATAAGAAAGATATTTGACTGAGCATTTGGTTCCAGTCTGTAGTTGTGTGAAGGAAAGGGAAAAAAATGAAGAGATTCTGGCATGGAGTCATTCCATCACATTAGCTGAACTATAAATTTAATATGAAATGATGACTGTTGCTAAGCTATGACACTCGGTATGGGCTTCAGGGAGGAATTGGTAAAAGTTCAGGGCAAATGTAGTGAACCTGAAAAGGTGCAGGGAACAGAGAACAGAGTCCCCTTCCTTTTAAAACATGTTGATTTTTCAGAGGCACGTACGCTATAGCAGCAGGGCACTTTCTAAAATGAACTAAAAGACAGCTTCTTATGGTGGACTCGCTTACCCTTGATGAGCCATAAAATTCTATATTAAAAATGAATAAAAGTCATGATACTAAATCAGGTTCTCTGCAGCAGTGTTTTGTTTCTCAGGCGGACTTTCTCAGACAGACTTTTTCTTTTTTTCCTTTTTTTAACCAATTACCAGATTCCTCCAAGTGGGATAATATTTTCAAAAATCTCACTTCCAGTAAAAGAAAATACAGAATACAATAATACAAAAGCGAGGCCATGACCTTGACAATAGTCACCTGGACAAGGACGTGTCGCCAGCCTTGCATGACCCTCCCCTTGCTTTTCCTTTCAAACTAGACTCACTGTTCCATCTCAGCGGGATATAACCTCTAGCATAAAAAAGAACTCTCCCACTAACTGGTTAATTGCACATCCAGTAGATTTTCGTAATGATTATGATGGTAGCAAATCCTTTACTTTTGGAAGGGGATGAGAAAAAACATAAGAGGGAGGCTACAAAACTAGCAGAATATGGTACAGTCCTTGAGCCATGTGGACATTTGTAGCTGTGTTTAGTGGGGAGAAGTAAGACTATTAGACTGTTAGACTCTGTAATAATAGAAGTAATTTTCATTAGTTGAGCCTATGTTCTAAGCAACTGAACTGTATGCTTTGCATACATCATACCCTTTAATGTGTAGATAGGTATTGTTATGGATGTTTAACAGATGAAGCAACAGGTTCAGAGAAGCAACATGGCCAAGAAATCTTTGTCAATGAATTGTGTAGCTGGGATTCAAGTTCAGTACATTCAAGCCTTGAGTTCTTGCCCTTATACTACGTTGCCTCTTCTCTGAATCTTGTAGAATCTGTATAATGAACAAGTATGTTATATTACATGAACTTAAATATGATCATAAAATTAAAAATAAAATGTTGAGGTCTAATAGGGACACTAATATTTTATATTAATATATCATTTTATAGTTTCTGAAGCACTTTTACAAAATTAATATTTTATGTTAATATATTATTTTACAGTTTCGGAAACATTTTTACAATCCTTAGATCATTTGATCTCTGTAACATTCCAGTGATATGGGCAAAGTCATGATTTTTTCTACTTTACAGATGAAGTAACTGGAACTCAGAGAGATTAAATGATTTATAGAGTTTTACTATGAATCCCCTAAAATGGCAGTGCTAAGGTATTTAGAGTCTAAATGGCTCATTTTAGTATGTTTGGTTCATGTGTTTATCACTGTTTAGCCAACCCAATTTTCTCTAGAGCTCAAATTTCAGCCTACATAACAACCTAAATTGTAGTGAATTAAATTCTTACTAATAATTATTACTAATTGATGACACCTGGAAAGTGTCACCTGAGAGGCAGGATGCTTTATCTCCAATAAATATAGAATCCCTGAAAAGCAAACCAACGGTTCCCTGGCTAGTTCTGAATATCTTCAGTGTCATTGAGTACGCCCTTAACGTGAATGGGGTTTTCCAATATACGCAAATGGCTATCTCAACAAAAGGCAAATTCTACTTTAGCTGGTAAAACCCAACTGCTAGACACTCAGTAGTAAAGTGATGTTGGATAAATTAAAAAATAGGTGATAAAGCAGCCAGTTCCATTGAAATCACTTCCTACACCATCCTTAGGAATTTTGCTCTTTTCTAATGGAGTAATCTACTCTCCTTTTAATGCTATCAGAAGTCAGTACGTTTATGAAGGTGTGTGTATGCATATGTGCAGAATATGTAAGTGCAGCAAATGAAAGACAAATCATTCATGTTATTGTGAGAACATTGGTTATTGAAAAGTTGTGTGTAATATAAATAAACTACCAAAACATATGACAACCTAAATAACCTGAGAACAGATTATCTAGAAATTCCTTTACTTGAAGTAAATAAGAAAGTGTGGAAGCATAGACATTTCCAAAACGATGTCACAACACTATGTTTTTTCTGACCAAGAACTTCTAAGGAAATGACACATTCTACCAGTAACATTGGCCAACGGAGGTGAAGCGGGCTGGGGAGGAGATGAGAATGGGAGAGGCGCTCCAACAGGCTGCGCGGGTGATTCTGCTGTGCGCCCCTTCCCGGCCTCCTCTCACTGAGAGTTCCTGTGCCTATATTTTACTGTATTCAAAATTATAGATGTACTAATGGAAAATTTTGCTTCATTAAGTTCTGGCCTATGACATCTGTTACAAGTTTATAACAAAGATGCTAATTAACCGTCACGCATTTTGAAATATTTGCCTGCATGTAGTAGATGTGCAGAAATTCCACTAGTATCTTTATTAGTTGGAAACTGAAAGCCACCTGGAACTGAATCTCAGCTCTTTCACTTAGGACTGTCTGATCTTGAGGAAGTAACAGAGCCTTCCTGCTTCTCGGTTTCTAGTAACATGGGCATAGTTTCACATCTCATATGGTTCTTAAAACATTCAGTGGGAAAACAGGTAGAGTTCCTGGTATGAAAGCTGACATATAGAACTTGCTCAATAAAATGCTCAGTGAAGTACATGTTCTGCCCCTCCCCTCAGGCAGTCACCCATATTTTAGTAACCGTCATTCAGTAGGCAGCTCAGTTGCTACACTTCTGCAATTTGCTCACTTTTTAAATCCTGGACTGCAGCTGGGGTTTCCTGAACAGAGGCAGGCCACAGCTTCTGAGCTCTAACTGGAAGAGCCTTCCAGGGAATAGCATAGGCACTGGGGGTCATCGGTGGCCACTGTTGACTGTAAGATCAGAGGTCAACACTCCCAGGCCAAGGCCAAGGCCAAGGCCAGGTCTGCTCTGCGCGCTCTCATTGTCATCTTTTCCATATTTTGCTAACCTTTGCCATTTGTTACTTTTAGTCTTCTCACATATTCTATCTGAAAAGAAGCAGGCTCTCAACCCAAGCCATTTTCTGCCCACTAGTTATTTTTTGCATGTGAGAGACGTGCTATTTTGACCATTTCCGTGTTAATCGGCCGCTCGGGAAGGACTAAATTAGCCTTTCCTTTAGTGGGGACAGGGAGGGAATTTTAATTCCCTTGCTCACCCAGCCACCTATTAGAAGGAAATATATGTCAGAATCAGCTTTTCAGGATTTTGTTTAATATCCTTGCTCTGAGTCAAATACTACTTTTTGGAACCTGCTTCTTGGTTCTTCCCTGGAGCCTATGTCTACTCCTCAGTCTTCAAACAACGGGTCATTGGAAAATTGCTCCTATTGTGTCAACTTAGATTTTTTTCTTACCCTCAGAATTTAGCTTTTGTGCTTGTTTATCCAGTTGTCTATTTCGTCTTTTCCCTCCCCTGAAAGAAGTGGCATGGTCTAATGGATGTCGAGCTTAAGGCCCACGGACAGGAAAGATTGATTCCGGCTCACTCCTGGGCTGTCGGGTTGTGGAGAAGCTCCTGACTTGTCCTGAGCCTCGTTTGTTGTCCTTGTCTGTATAATAAGGGTAGAATTTTAATATAATTTCCTCCTTTTAAACCTCCAGCCTGGACACTTTCACTGGAGTATAAATGCAAGGGCCGTTCTGTCCGGGACTGTGTGACTTGGGATGCTCCCCGTGTGAGTGGTATTTGAAACACTCCAGGTTCATGGTGGTCAGCCTTCAGATACTGTCCATGGTCCCACTTAGTGACATCCCCAGGGTCCCCACAGGGTGGGGTGGCTGCGCCTATCTTCCTGGCTCCTCATTCAGTGAGAGCCCCAGGGCTAATCCAACCACCAGCATCACAACAGTAAAGGTCTATGACTAGATTGTTGGCCCTGGATCACTTCAAAATATAACATAGGAATTTAGTTGTTTGGATATTAAGACTTGGCATTCCAAAGTATAGGAGAGGAGGTAAAATTCTCATTTCTAGTATTTTTATTATCAAGTGGTAATAACCACCTCAAGATTGTTCTAGGTCCCGAACTTACTAAGGAAACAACCAGTTATAAGCAATTTGTAAAAACTTACACCTATTATTGCCAACCTTTAATTCTCTGTATCTCAAAGTGACCTCTTTCTTAGGACATCGATGTGAATCTTACTCCCCTGTGATGAAAAAAGAAATCCTCATGTTTATTCTGCTTTGTAAGGAATTTCTTTTCTCTGTTCCGTGTTTATCACCATATCACTTTTGAAATCAGCTTAGCAGAGCGACTGTGACCTTTCCAATTGAAATCAAACATCTTCCTTGTTATCAACGGGATGTTGTGGCTTTTGGCATGAAATTACCCAAGGTGATATATTTATTAATTTGAACATCTTACAACAGACTCGCCCAAACCCACCTACCTGACAATTCCCAGATAAGAAACGGCTCATTTCAGAACAGAAACAGCTTCAAATCTAAGCTGAATTTGTGTAGGGAATATTGATTGGTTCCTATCAGATCACTCACTTTACAGTAAATTCCAAGTCAGTGGTCAGAAAATATGTGAGTCTCCGTCAAATAAAAGAGAGCCTTAATGAAACGGGAGCCAGCAGCTCTGGCGTTCCCCTCAGCAGTGCAGGGAACACAGGCACTAATAAACCGGCTTTGGAACTGTCTTTCTGGGAATATCTGTATGTTGCAGAAGGCTCGTTCTTTCTGCAGAAAACTTCTGTGCTTTCCTGTGAGACAGCTATTGAAGCAGGACCTGCTGTGCTCTTGTGTTTTAATCACTTGAGCAGCAACACAGGGCAATATTATTGTATCATCCAGCCAGCTGACGAGAAGAGATTAAACATTATTTCAATAGCAATACATTAAAACTCCAAATGAGTGCATGGAACTAGGGTGACCTCCAGTGAACCTTTGCTATATGACTCAGAAGCAAGACGCAGCCAACTTGCGGCCAAGATGGATTTGGAGAAAAGGCAGATCTCGACTTTTCTGCCTCGCTGGATTCAGCATCCGCTACTGAGCCAGAGCTATTCCACACAAAGAGAAACTACCAGGGTCTCTTAAAACGAGGTTACTGAAAGGGCTGAAGGCTGAAAGGACATTTATTTTAGATGAAAAGAATTACTGCTCATAGTGATTTAAAATCCTAATGGTCACCATGGTTCCCGCCTGAAGACCACATCTCTCCTTGATCATTTACTGTGTGCATCGTCACAGAAATGGAAACCCAAGGCCAAAAAAAGGGCCACCTTGAAATCTTCTGTCCTTTGTTTCTTCCAAGTGGCAGATCATATTTTTGTCTTTTCAGTTCAAGTCTGCCAATTTGCATTAGCATATTATCCGCCTGGTTACCAAGAAAATGTGCCTGAAGAAAAAAATCAGAGTGTGTTCATGGTCATTAGGCTTGTATCATGAGCATGAATCAGCAGTTTTGAACGGCACAGCTGGGGAAGAAAGGCCCGCGAGCCAGCAGAGCAGGCAGGAGCTGCTCACTGCCTGGGCCAGCTTTGCCACATCCTGGCGCAGCGCACCCGCCTCCCGGAGCGGAGCTGCGGGACACCCATGGTGCAGAGGCTCCTCATTCCCGCAGATCTGCATTCCCCTGACTTCTTTACCAAATGCTGACCGTCTGTAAGGACAAAAATACGTTTGACAGTCGTTATATATGAATCTTTGTATTTAAAAGAAACAGAAATGAAGGCCAAAAAGGTGAAAATTTATTTATGGTACTCTGATTTGCTTTGGACATTTTATATCATTTGGTAGTTGAAAGCAGTACTCATAGTATGGCAGATTTATAACATGCACAGTAAATGCCCAAGATATGCGAAATGATTTTAAACTCCTGTAATGCCTGCAGTAATATAGATTATTGACAATCTGTTTTACTCCCTCATGAAACACCCTTTAAATCTTCATTTATTAGATGGGGAAACCAAAGGCCACAGGCAAGTCAAGTAACTTATCCAAAATGAGAGGAATTACCTGATGGAAAGCCAGGTCTTGAACCCAGCAACTCATGATTTTTCAGAGCTTTTAATCCTACCATGGTTAACAAGGCTATTGGTCAAAAACTCTATTGACTACCTGTCAGCACTTTGGGCTGAGGCTTTGGGCTGCCTCTCTGGAGAGTCTGTGATCGGGGGCACAATATCATTTGATCCCATCATCAGTCATGAACCTCTTAGAGAGCTTTTTATTTCATCAGACTGTTTTCTAGGGAGTCAGAAAGTTGAGAGCAATTGCCCCTAGGAGTAGCATCTAAAGGAGATGGGAGGGCTAGAGCAGAAATAGTGTGGTATTGAGGAGCTGAGCATGGGAGGCGCGTGGATGCAGGACTCCTGAATGTTCACAAGAGGGGTGGGAAGGGAGGGAAATGGGCAATACTTAAGACGTGTTTTTTCCCACTTCCCAGGCCATCCATCTCTCTCTGTTCTGTGTGGAGTGTCATCCTTTTATGACTCCTTCTCCCAGTAGATTCTCTAATGCTTACAACTCCATGCTGATGGGATTATTTAATGGCTTTATACAAAGTCAAAATGTTCCTATTAATGACTTTTGTTGGTTTTCTGAATGCATTGGGTATGAACTTCTTTTTGCATTGGAGTTCCTCAGAGCAGTGGGGTTTTTTATTTGTTTTTAAATCAGGGAGCCTCTTCTCAGGATGAGCACAAACCACTAACATGTACCACTATCAATCTTTATGTTGAAAACTGCCTCTACTACATTTCCTTTTCATTTTAGAAAAAATATTAATATGTTTTTTGTAGACTCTTATAGAATTATCAGAATACCTCTCATGATAACACAGCTCTGTTGGGAAACCAGCCCTTTTAGGAGTGAAGAGAGAAATAAAATATTGTGAAGCTAAATCATAATGCCTTTATCTTGGCTCTAGCTGCAAAGCAATTTTATAAAATGAGATTATAAATTACCGAAAATTCTCTTTAAGTCAGAAATATATAAATAAAAATCATCCAGAGAAAAAAATTATTACCAAGATTTGTGTGCATTTTTTAAATGCTTAATAAAGTAGAAAATAAAACAAATATTTGTTTAGATGCATATTTGTTTATCAAATGATTTTGTCAAAAATAACTTAATAGGAACTGTCCCTTCTTTTATTCAAATCCAATTTAAAATCTATAAACTGGTGTACCACAAGGTAGGATTCCTCGTCATACATGTTAGAGACTTGAGGATGAATCATATAGCATCATTTCACCAAAAGCTTTCATGTGAGCACACAGGTATGCTTGGCCAGGTGGGGCAAAAATGTGAAAATAGAATATACAGTTGTTGCTTTTCATCTGTGAAAGCTCTTCTCACTCAGGACACCCCAGCTAAGAAAGTGTGGGCCTATCTCCTAGTTTGAGATGGGCTCTAAATGGCCCCCAGGCTGGAGGAAGAGCTGCCTGAATGTGAAGTCACGTGACTTGAGCAGGAGAAAGGTTTCTGCTTTGGAATATTGGGAGTCCTCATCTGTGAAACAGAACAATTAATAATATCCACCTCTCAGGGCTGTAATGAGGGTAGAATGCCAGCATGTGTATGAAAGCCCTTTATAAATGTAGACTGGTGTGCAAGTGTCAGCTATCTTTGTAAATAGAGGATAAAGAGGCCATCGAGGGGGTGGCGGTCTACTCTGCTCTGACGGAAGTATTATGTTGGTCCAGACACCAAAAAGTTCTCAGCATGAAGACGGACTTAAACGTATTCAATGGGTGTGTATGATCTTCCCATCTATATCTGTGGAACTATAGCAAAATTCTTTCACTGATGTGGCACTTAATGAAAAAAATCAGAAAACCTGGGATACTGTGCACTTGATTCCACAGAGCAGCTGTGTAACCTTGAGTAAGTCACAGGGCTATTCTAGGTCTCGTTCTTCTCATTTATAAAGTGTAGCATTGTATTGCAGCACATTACAAGTTGTAAAACCATGAAACAAAAAGAAGTGTGCTGAGCTGACCTTCTAAAACTCACAAAATAACTTATTTAATATAGTTTAAGGCCTGATAATAATCAGAAGAAAGTAATTCAATTCAGCTTTAACTTATCACGGTTTTCAAATAAGAAATATGACCCTTCCAGAAGAAAGGAAAAAACAGAAAAGGGAATTGCTATGCAATTCCTGGGGAGGGCATACATTTTGCCTGAAGAGACAAACATTTTAGACAAACAGCACTACATATCTTTGGAATATTTATGTGGCAAAGAGAATGAGAGCAAGGTGATCTAGAATTTATCTTTGAGAAATAATTGGCACTTGAAAAGGAATGGAACCTCCAGTTTGGAAACATTAGACAGAATTTAAATGTTATAAAGGAAAGTGTGGCCTGCTGGGCATGGCTCAGCGGTTGAACGTCGACCTAGGATCCAGACTATCAGGGTTCGATTCCTGGTCAGGGCACATGCCCGGGTTGCGGGCTCGATCCCCAGTTGGGGGCGTGCAGGAGGCAGCCGATCAATGACTCTCATCATTGATGTTTCTCTCTCTCTCTCCCTCTCCCTTCTTAAAAATAAAAAAAAAGGGAAGTGTGATTAAGTATCAATAATGATCTGAGCCTTGTGTCTCACAATTCTGTTGGCCGAGTTCGGCACCTCCCCTTGGAAGGCCACCTTGCCCCCTGTCCCTCAGCTGCAGCCGGGCATGTGAGAAGAGTCAAGAGGCGAGAGGGGTGCCAACCCACCGTGACGTGGAGTGCAGGAAGGGCAGTTACTAACAATCTGTCATAAGACAGACTTGGAGGCAAAGTCTTAGAGACAAGGGCTTCACGTTGAAAGGAGCTCTGGTAACGCTTATCCTGTATCGACCCAGGTGGCCGTCCACACAGACCTGCACCCATCTTAGTCTTTATTCTCAGAATCACTGGAAAAATGCAATCAATATTCTGTTCTGCCTTGTTTACATTCTTGTTTTGGTTTTTGGTGTTTCAGTGGAAGGAGAAATAATAAAGGGTAGGGAAGAAAAAAGTAGTAAATAATTTAGCGAGAGTGTAGAGGCTAGAAATAGTCTTTGTGGACAGTATATCATATGATGTGTTTACAAGAAGGTAAATTTTGTCGCAAGGGAAATGAAGAACAAATCAATATGAGGTAAAGGAGGTGCCGAATCAGAGGAAAGAGGAGAGACAGAATCATTTTTTTGTTTTTTGGACTTGTCAAAAAAAACTCATTATTGTATCCTGTGCCAAGGTCTTTAGAGTCAGAGCATTTATTTGTGTTTGCTCCTCAGAGCACTGTAACTGTTTCGTTTCAACATTCGCCTCTCCCTACAGACAAGCATTGCTTTATCTCTAAAACAATTATCGTGCCTACTGCACAGATTATATTATAATTGGGCATGCTTTCTTACAAGTAACTGACTCTTTGTTTTCTCTAATCTTGTTTGAAACATTTCTTTTACTGGCATTGACTTTGAGATTTTCCCCAAATACTCGGAAACACCCCGTGCAAAGCTGCAGTGTACGCCGCACTTGATGTCAGTGCTCCCGCTGCCAGAATGATGGAGGGTCCGAAGGCGCTGCACACAAAGGGCCGGCACCGGAGCCAACCTCCCACTTGCTTTACTTGAGAAGCACACCGCAGATAAATGGTGGCTTTCTTCTATACAAGTGTAAATGGACAAGGCACTTCATCATCGGACTGCCGTGGACGTTAGCAGGTCTGCACCCAAAGATAGCTCTAAATGTACATAAGTGACTCAGGCTCTGTAAACCAGAGAGAATGGACAGGACTGAGAGAGATCAGTCAGCATCGCAGGTGGTTGACACCAAGAGGATGGAAGCAAAAATCGAGAGGAACTATCTATATCCAGGGCTGGATTTAGGAAAGAGCATTAGTAAGAAAATAAACACTGGAAATTCAGAGTGTACCTGTTCAAGAGGAAGCCACCTTGGCAGAAATGGTGTCATGAAGGGTAAATGAGAAAAGTCATTTCTCTACATTTGTTATTGGTGTTACTACATTTTTTTTATTGAAGATTGTCCTGAAGGAGCTAAACTATGTATTTTAACATCAAATGGTAAACATTTAATAATAATCACGTCCTCTTATGCATACACAGATTGAAGTTACTCCGGCTTAATCAAAATACTGTGCCGGAAACAGCATCTTCCAAATATCCTTAGCTTCCTAAAATATTTTACTTCCCCTTGTGTGTTGGAAAGGTTTCCAGTCCTTGGGACCTAGGACCCTCCAAGAAAATACTACTGTTAAGAGACTTTTTTTTTTTTTTCCTTTTTTTGGTCAATAAACTATGCTCTACAGGCCTTAGACATAAAGCTGGCTGGAGTGATTTTTCTAATCAGTGATATATTTGTAATTTCAGTGTGATTAGTTTTTAGCTACATTTTAAAGATGACCGTTGAGTAACATCTTCCCTGGGGACCCTCAGCTGCTAAACACTGTTGATGTTTCAGCAGTCTGACCCAGATATCCGGTTACTCTCCAAAAGTTGGGCTGATTGTTCTCTGACTGACTGGTGATACCTAATCCACTCAGGATACACCTCGCTGGCCTCAGAAGAAAGAGAGCCCAGTGTCCTAATTCCAGGGCAGCCTCAGGCAACCGGGCACACACTCAATGCCTTACTGCTTTTAGCACCACTAAGTTCCTGTCCATTCTCCAGCCAGATTAAAGTGAATTCTGATTTCTTAAGGACCCATGAGTGTCCAAAAATTTCCACTCTGCCTTCTCCAATGTAAACATCGGATTCTTCCTGGGAGAGGTGAGAAACTTTAACACTTTTCTCTCTGGCTAGGGAAACTTCTCTTTCAGGAGGCGCGTGGGTTGCCTAATCCTTACTTGTGTCTTACCCATTCCTTTTTGAGTCTGAGTCTCTGTGTGAAGGTCCAATTGTCTAGGAAAAACAAAACCTGTTCTAGCTCTATTTATTAAACCAGATAATAGTTCTTAATTAAACCAATATACAAGAAAATATTACTGATTTCTACAGGGAAAATAGGTCTGATGCTTAAACAGAAACTTGAATACTCCATCTCCTTTGAGACATCAAAAAGATTCCATTTCACCTTTCACAATCCCCAAACCCTCCTGTTTATACTCCACAGTATATGTTGATTGGATGAAAAGTAAGCTTTAAAATGTCTTGTTTTTCTGGCACCTTTTTTGTCTGATTGAGGACCATGACCTCGTGTTTGATTCACTCAGTTTATCTTTCAATGCGGGATTCCATCCATATCGGTTGCTGTGAAATCTCCCAAGGTTATCAGCAGAGCCCAGCTTTAGAAGATGCTTCCTTGGCTTAATAAAGAGAGGAAAACAATCTGTGCTTAGGTGTTTAATACTCTTTTCACAGTGTACTTCTTTCAAAGATTTTGAAGTGGAGGTAGGGGACGTTGCACAGTAATTATTAAATCTTTAAATAGTCTTGGCCATGGGAAATAAAATTGCAGAAAAAGTATGGAACGCTGAGGGATAGAATAGAGGAGGTGCCATGTGGAGAGACTGAAGGATGGCATCCTTGAGTCCCCATCAGTGCCTGTATTTGCCAACCACCTTCAGTAGTCACATCATTTAAGGAAAATGAGCAGACTTACTATGCAAATGCTACTTCATGACAATCTTCAGCCCCTCATTCAAGCATATGGCTGCCTTAAATCCCATACCATGTAGAAATACTGGTAATTTACAGCTTCTTCATCTCTTTGACTGTGTTGTTATCAAGTCAAGATAAATCTTGAATTCAAGCATTTATAATTGGATAATATTAACAATGATCATATTAACAATCACACTATGCACTGCATTAAGTGCATTATTAAGCACTTACTATATTAAGTGCATTGTTAAGCACTTACTATAGGCCAGATTTTATTAAGGACATTTTGTGCATGATCTCACTTGTCTCTCATAGCAGCCCTTGCGTGAAGCAGATACAATTATTTTCCCCATCCTAATAGTTGAGGAAAGTGAATCCCAGCATAAATAACTTTCTGTAAGTCTCATAGTGAGGGGCAGAGCTAAGAGGCTAGCACAGGCTGACTGAAAGGAAAGCCCCAGTTTGTACCCAGCTTGCAATATTAGCGAAATGGTAAGGAGATATTTGAGTTTATAGTAAACACATGCAGTTGGATGGCTGCTGGGAAGCAAAATATGAAAATAGCTTGGCTTGTGCAGGACAGAAAAATGTTTATTCCATTTCCTAGGATGTAGGCTGGTGACAAAAAGGAGACCCTGGAGAACAGAAACACTTGGTTTCAGATAAAATATCTGCATGAAATATTCAGCTTTCCTGCAGCTTTATGTGAGCTGAGCACACTTACAGAGGAACGGGCAAGCTGGCAGGAGCTCAGGCTGGGCATGAACAAACCTCCACATTGGCCCTATTGAAGGCCTAACACATTATCAACTGGCGGGATCCAGAAAGGGGCCAGGAGCACACAGTTTCATGGGGGCGGTTGCTGGTTTGAGCACAGTGTCAATCAGACCTGGGCTCTGGCTGGTGTGAACTGATGTGGGTTCGTTTTGTACAGCTAATTCTCTAAAGCACCACTCAAATGCAAGGAAAATGTGAGCTTTCAAGGTGAGCTAAATGCTGGCCCTGGGAGCTCAGTACCTTTGCTGTTGTTTGGATAGTAGGTGTATTTATTTTCCCTGTGTGATCTGGGCAAGCGCCAAGGTCCAGGCCTCTGGCTAAAGAAACAGAGGGAGGCAAAGGGAAATTACCAAAGGGCTGGCTCCAGCTAATGGTTTCTGCTAGCAGATCCTTGCTCACTGCAAACATGAGGAGGGGGAAGAGCCAAATTCATTTTGCAACTGGAGTTCTTCGGGTGTTCGGTCTCTTTGTAATATACTGTTAATGCGATTAAAATGGAGGCATTTAGACTTAAATGGTTGTCGGAATAAATTAGAGATACCAAATTTGGCAGAGTTTAGGTTTTGAAGAACTCCATTCTGTCAGCTCTCCCTGAAATTTAATCACTCCAATATCAAGCTATTTTTTTTCCACTACATGAGATTTGGCAGCGAGTGAAATCAGCAGGGTCACAGCCCTGAAGACGAATCCCCTGCATTCAGCAGAGGAGCGATGGAGTCTCTAACGTGGAGACTCGCTTCTTTCACGGTCGAAGAGAGAGCAGCTACTCACTGTTTAAATCACTGGAGAGGGGGTGAGGAGGGGGGTGTGCACATAAGTACATGTAAACCGGATCCACAGCCAGTTTGGTGAAACAGATTTTTTTATTCAATCTGCCGTCTTTTAGACCTTTTTCATTGGCCTTTCAAAAATAAGAAGCAGCAAATACTCAAATAAAAAATGACTTTAAACCAACATATGATACACACACACAGGGGGAGAGAGAGGATGTGAAGAGTGGGAATGTGAGAGGCGCAGCTGTACTTCCATGCACACGCACGTGTGCACAGTGACATTTCGGTTGCCTGGGAGGCAAGCAGAAAGCAACTTGATAGAGTCGAGTTAGCCAGGTCTTTAGGGTCTCACATGTCTCCGGCAGTTCTGGGTGGCTCAGAGCAAAATCTTTGAAGAAGGCATATTTGAATGTTTCTTTGATAATATTTATACCTCAGACTTTTGGGGTTTTTTTTTTGGGGGGGGGGTTGCCTGTATATCCTCAGACTCCTTCAATCCAGTGGGAAAGTGTTGGAAAACAGAGGATTGACTCATTGACCTATGAATTAATTAGAGTCTCTGGATTAGCTGTTTCCCAAAGAACACATCTCCTGTTACACACACACACACACACACACACACACACACACACACACACTTAGATTACCCACTCTTCTATACATGTGTGTCTACCAGATAGGAAATAGCATTCATTTTCAGGGTGTTTTAAAGATTTCCCTGCAGGTTACCCAAACAGTGACTTCGGGGGTAGGGAAATGGTCTCAATTCAAATGCCTTTTGAATGATGCCCAGGCTAGCCATGGAAATAAGTTTTTCCCGACATGCCTGGGGCAATACTAAAAAAGAATTAGGAAGTGGCCTCAATGAAAATCCAGTCTGGGGACCAGGAGAAATTTAATATACAGTGTCTTTTCTCTGAGGTCATGACTCTGTCCTCAAGCAGGTTATAGCAAACCATATTTAGGGGTGGAAAGCACCACATGTAAAATATCCACTGGGAAGAGAGCTTTGACTTACACTGCTCCTGCATTTTCTTCTGCCAGGGAAGAAAATGGAGCGTTAGTTCATATGATGTGTCAATGTTGGGCTTTTCACATGGTCAGACAAAAGGCAGAGTGGGCTAGGGTCTGGGGACCAGGCTCTCTCCATTTTAGGCCTTCATTCTGTCTAGTTTGTGACTTCAACAACTCCCTCCCCCTATCCAGGATTCTCATCTATAAAATTAGGATGAATATATCAACCTTCACACCACTGTGGTTGAGAAGAACAAAGAATATCCTTTTTTTTAAAAAAAACATATCTTTATTGATTTCAGAGAGAGGAAAGGAGAGGGGGAGAGAGAGAGAAAAACATCAATGATGAGAGAGTCATTGATCGGCTGCCTAGCTGGCAACCTGGGCATGTGCCCTGACTGGGAATCGAATCCTGATCTCCTGGATTCTAGGTCGATGCTCAACAGCTGAGCCATGCCCGGCCGGGCAAGAATATTCTTAGATGTCAGAGTATTTTGGAATGAACAAAGTGCTTTATAAATATAAGCCATGATGTTAGGGATGTTCACAAAGGAAAACTAAAGCATGCAAGTAGAAAGTACAGAGCTTTCTCCTGGAAAGGAAGAGGCTCCTGAAAAGGCGGGCGGGCAGGCTGCCATACTGAAGGCAGGCGTGTGGCATGAGAGAGTGCTTAAGGGCCTTTCCCATCTCTGTCTCCCAAGTGCCCACTTGGTTTGAGTGCCTTCAAGGTCAATTTGAGCTGAATATCCAGTTTGCTGTTGTGTGTTGCTGTCATCGTTGCTGAGAAACTTGTATTTCCATCGATTATTTGATATGCTTTTCTACAGGGGCTGAGCTCCTGATCTTTCCCCCCCTTTTAGTGGTAATGTAATGAAAACAAAATTATTTCATCGTGATTCAAAGCCCTAGTTGATTCTCCAGCTGACTGTAATTGTGAGTCTGACCTCAAAATCCAAACTGAAGACTGTCATTGGTGGTGCATCCCAGCTAGAGCACAGTACTGCAGAAGATAGTGGGAGAACTTTGAGGGAAGGAGACCTTATTTTAATTTCTATTAGACCTTACTGGCAAAAGAAAAGAAAGGTACTCTCAGGCCTCAGATTCTAACAGGAACAAAATCTTCCCAGGGAGATGGGGGCAGTAAAACTCAAATGTTTTTTCTAAGAAGCTACCAGCTTTCAGATTCTTAGCTTGCGCAGTCCCCTAACCATCTAGGTAGTGGTCTTTCTATAGATAGCTTCTCTCATTACATTCTGTTCATTCTCTTTCTCTGTGGTTGTATACTTCCCCCTTGCCTTCTGTGCATAGATTCCTAGGCTCCAGGGCAGCTTGATATTTCATCCTTTGGCATAAACAGAGTATAAGGTGGAAGTAAAGAGGAAGGTAATGATTCCCTCTCTATACCCCCCAACCCACGCCCTCCATGCTACCTGTCCCAATGGTCCCAAGGGGCCTAAATAAATGAGAGTGTTGTCAAAAATGTGATTGAATTATTTAAGAAATATGAACGGCCTACGTAAGTTGTAAAACCTAAGACAAATACATTAAATACACATATCCCATATGCATATGTGTATATACATATGTAGGTATGTGTATGTATATATATTTGATGACTACCTCAAAAACTTTAAACAAAGGTAAGGAAGACAATGAGTGCCCTCTCATGGAGAGACCGACCACTACATTTTCCAAATTGTCTCTACCTCAAACTTTTTAAAATGCCAAACCAATATTTCTTGGAGTAAAAATTTTCTTCCTACCTTTCTAAGTTGTTCATCCAAATTATAGTTACTACATAAGCAAAGTCACAGCTCAATGTGCCAGCTTACACCTTAGGGAATAAACTGTGTTCATGGAAATGGGTGCTGTGGTGAGTCAGTAGAACATATATTCTACTGTTTTCAAAAGTTGGCAAAATTTTCAAAAGTTGGAACAATGATAATTACGATAAATTCTAGGACTCACAGTGTTTTATTGATGACACTGCCTTGTGACCAGGTGATGTTGCTACAGCCACCATTCCCCACAGTGTCATCTTATCACATTATTTATACTCTGTCCATGCACAAAAGAACAGCCGATGGTAAGACAAACCTTTTTAATTTCTCTCAATAAACTGGCATCACCATCTAGTAGCCTATTTACATGGATAGTCCTAGAAGCAATAGTAATGCACTATTGGGTCAGTTGCCTGAGACACACAGACACATGCCTATCCCTGCTCTGTTGCATGTAGATATGCAAAAGAAAGTGAACTTCTTCCAGTGCAAATTCGTCATATGCAGAAGAAAGTGAACTTACTTAGTGCCAACGTCACCAGGGTTATAGGTTCTCCTTTAAGGGTTAAAGGGGGTGAGAATCTAGAGAGAAACAGGGTTTCTGTTACATGCACACAATGAACTTATAGGAAGTCATCGCTCAGCAAAGGGGAAGGAAGTATTTTTGTAGGGAGTGGAAAAGGGTAGCCACATCAGAGTATTTAACAATGAGGGGGAAAGGGCACTAATAGTAAGGGTAGCTTTTGTGTATCCTTTCATTCACTCATGAAGCAAATGTTATGGAGTGAGTACCGTGTCCACAATCTGCCCTATGGTAATGCAAGAGATCAAAAGGACAAGAACTGACAAAACTCCCTGCCCTCAAGGGGGCTTGTGTTCTAGTAGGAGATACAATACTTAAGTAAAATATACTGTTAGAGGCTGATAAGAAAGAAGGAGAAAAATAAAGCAGGGAAGTTGAAGAGGGAACATTGAAGGGGACATCACCATCAAATAATGTCATTCCTTGGTAGTGTCACCTGGCTGGTCATGAAGGGTACCTGTGAAGTCTCCTGCCGACAAAGTTACAACCAAAACATCATAGGTGAGAATCAGTTTTAGGCTGAAGTCTCTCTGAGAAGATTTAATAACTTCCTTGAGGTCCCTTTTCAACATTTAAGACGGCAATAGAAAGTTTTTTGGAACCTAGTTTATATCCCTCATACTTCAAATTTTTTCTTCTACTTTCAAAAATAAGGAACAGTCATAATTTTTTAACTTCATTCATTGGCTGCTTGAAAACCATTAAGTTGTCTTCAATGTGAGGTTGAAAAATCACATTTTGTGTGTTCTGTTTTAAAAAGCGGTCTATGTTATATATATCCTGTTCCTTCCTGGCTTCTTTCTTTGCTTTTTTTCCCCCCTTTGGTGCTCATCTAATTGGCTCCTTTCTATCTCTTACAAAAGAAGCTGTCCTTATTTTAAGAATGAGGACCTGTGTAAAGGCTTATGCAGAATTTTAGTGTGGAAGATTCTTTCATAAGTATACTTACAACCAAAGGGACATGAGCTGCTTTAGATATGGGACATCCAAAAAGGCTATTGTTGGCCCCTTTCCCAAATGGAAGGAGCTTCTTTGGCCCTTCTGGATGGCATACCTTCCTGCCCCACTCCCTGGGTCCTGCTTTCCTAAGGGTCTTTCTTTTCTTCCTCTCTTTACATTTTCAGGTACTAATGCCAGATACCATTACTTGAGCATGTTTGACAAACACTTTCTATTGTTAATCCTTATAAAAACCCTGCATTTAGTATAGAAGGAAAGAAATGCAGAGAGATCAAGAGATTTGCCCAATTTACATAACCACCTAATGGCAGAGCCAGAAATTAAAGCCAAATTGGGCAGACTCTGAAGGCCGTCTTTGCTCCACACTGTGTGACTGCCCTGAGCCTGGGCGATAGCCTGTCTTAGAACCATTTGCATTTAATCATGAATACATTCAAACAGTGAAAGATAGGCTCCAAAGTCAAACTTCCAGACGCTGGGGAGGATGGGTTGAGATAGTCCCCTGATGCAGTGGGTTTGCCCTAATTCATGTCAGTTCAACTAGCATTTATGTTCATATATGTTCAACCAGCACATGTATCTGCCAATTTCTGTGCAAGAGACTCTTGGAATGATAACATGATTGTCATAAACCACATTTCCCTTTCTCTTCCTTAATAACCTGCTCCTCTTTTCCGAAAAGTTCAAGTTGTGCAACAATGTCCTTAGGACTTGTTCTAATTTACATGAAAAATAATTTTCATCCTGCCTTAGCAGAATCCTAGGATATTAGTTATGAATGATGTCTAAAGTTTTCATTCCACACCCAATAGGGACTGCATTTTCAAAGTCTGCATGTGGTCTATTTATCGTTTAGAAAATAGTAAGCATCTGATAGATAGTATTTAGTATGCCTGGTATTTCGCTTAGATGTAAATAAAGGACATGAAAGAGTCTAAAATGTATCACCAAATTAACCAATAGAAGCCTGCAAAGGGTCACAAAAACATACCGTATCTTTAATTTGGCAAAACTAGTCCCTTTTCCATGGACTCCGAGGCAGTTACTAAGGCAATTTTCTTGTCCTTCACCTTTTTAATTATTTTTAACCCAAACAAGACATACTCAATTTCTTCATCTGAGCCCTGTATGATTTTTAGACTTTCCACCTTCTCTGTGGCTCTCCAGGGTATAGTTTACTTTTATATTATTCTTCTTAAAATGCCATGTTCAGAGATAAAGATGGTGTCTCATCTAGGGGCACACAAGACAAAAGTTCATGATTTCGTTTATCTGAAAACCAGTTTCTATGTTGGTTTAGATGGTTTCTATCTGTTTAGCAGTTCTCTCACAAAATTGGTTTTTATTGAGCTAACCTGCTCGGATATTTTTTTCACATAATCCTTTAAAACCATCCTTAAAATTAAAATTAATCAAATTTAATAAAAAGGCATACATTTAAAAATTCTCAAAAACATAAATTTCTACTTAGGCAGATTTAACTTTATCTCGTTTAAAATCAATATAGCTTCTTAGCCTTTTGAGATGTTTTTGAAGCTTGGTGGTGGTGGTGGGCTGATGAAACAAAATTAGTCATTAAAAAAAAACAAAACCAAAAATTGGTCATGTGATGAAAATGGTTGAAGTTAAATGACAGGTACATAGGGGCTCATTCTACCATTCTATTTTTGCACGTGCTTGAAATTTTCCAAAATAAAAGGTAGAAATAAAATTGCCCATGCATTATCTTCTTGTTTATACTTATCTTTAGCAATCTTATCTAACAACACAGCAGAAAACTTGCCCAGTGTTCTGCTAAAATCAAAATACATTTTGTCAGAAACATTCCTCTCAGTTAATTGTCTGGTAAATTTGTCAGAATTCCTCAGAAACTGGAATTAAGCATTAACGATGAAACAGAAAAGGAAATTTAAAAATTATCAAGAGCTCTATTTTTTCCCAATCTTGTCCATTACCTTGTTATAATATAACAAAACTGTCTTGCTATTCTGTTGCTACCATTGCATCAAAATCGGTCATTTATCTATATTTTGGTACTTTAGTTTTAGCAGAGCTGAGTCATGGGTAGATAGCCCAGGGCATCCATTTATGAGGAGAGCTAAATATTACTGGGCACAAACACATCAATGGGAACATAAGTAGAAGAAATCAGAATTCCTCTTGGGAAAGGAATGGAAATAATTACTTTGATAAGAGTCTAGGGAAGAGAGTAGTCTTCCAAGACTCATGCTCATGTTTCAAAATGGAATTTCCAACCAGATTCTGGGGATTGTGAGTTGGGCAAGAGCAAGAAATATGTTTGCAGAGTGATTGTGAAAAACATCTGGGACCTGGACTGAACCACTCAGAACAGTTCAGCATCACAGGAACAGCCCTTCTCCTCCGCCTCACCCCACAGAACATATAACCTCTTTCCTTAATACATGTTGAACACATATTTTTAAACCATCATTTTGAAGGGGCAACAAATTATTAGGTCAGCCCTGGGCCTCAGGGCTTAATTTGCAAAAAAGTAGAATTATAACCAGATTGAAAGAATTCTTTACTATCACTTTCCTAAAGATTTACCTCTCAGAATGATTTTGCCTAATTTTGCTTCTGAAGGTAATGTTTGTGATCAGACTCAGACCTTCTTAACAGGAGGGGGAGATGCACACCTAAGAAGGGAAATGGGCTGAGCACAGCTCCAGAACGGTGCCCACACCCCCAGGACAAAGAGAGACTATGCCTAGGAGGACTCTGCAACCCCATGCGGCCAAAGGAGCTTCAAAGACTGTTCCCACAATTTTCCATGATCACTGTAGACAAAATTGCTGCTATACAGAGAGCATCGAATTAACCAGCTGCAGGTTAAGAGAAGGGCAAATATAGTATTGGCAGTGGTTACAAATGTTTAATGAGGGGTGTGTATGTGTGTGTGTGTGTGTGTGTTTTAACCTTCCAGAAGGCAGAGCTGTGAAAGACATGGCTTTAACGGGCCTCCGCGTCTTTCTCATCCGGCTGTGGAAAATTAGAGTCTCCTCCTGTTAAATGGGAAAGGTTAGCATTTAATAGGCAATGAAGGCAAGGGAATCTGAACAGATAAGAGCCCCGACTGTACTGGCTGCATTTGGACACTCCCAAATCCTCTTATCTCTTCCAGAAAGTCTGCTGTTGGTGAGATATTGTTTTAAGCACAGGGGGACAAGGACGGCAGCATATACAAAGAACCACTATCTTTTCGAAAGAATGCTAAAGCAGAAAAATGGAGAGATGCTGCTCTGCAATTTTATGGGGTGCCGCAGCAATGTACTGTATTTCCCTGCCTGGATTCAATACACTAATCCCCTGGTAGTAAACTTTAACATATTTACACCATTGTGGACATATTGTAAGATTCCTACCTTTGCTGTTTGCTGCTCTGTGATCTATATAGTGTTTTATACCCAACTGGTTCATCGTATTCATAGGATGAAATGTTCTGAGCTCAGTGAACCTCAGAGGGAATGCAGAGGGGTTAAGCTTTTTCTCATGGAGGCATTCAGCTAACATGCATTCGGGTTCAGGGTTATTTCAGGCCAGACATTAAAATAAAAGTATCTTCCCTTACTCAACCCCCCCCCCCCATGGGTCTTCTCTTGAGACAACTCAAACTCAACCTCCCCAGTTCCCCAGAAAGTACCATCAACACAGGTCATGATCAGTTTCTACCATGAAAGTTTTATCCTTCATTCCCTGACAATATCCCTTCCCCATTTACTGGGACAGACACTATCCCCTCTCCATTTACTGGGGACAAGTGACTTCTGCCCCTGTTTCTTTGTGGACTGTTCAAAATGTAAGCTCTTCTTCCTATTACCCAACTTTCCCCTTCTCCCCTTCCTCCCAAACTTTTCTTTGGTGCATAGTCTTATTCTAGATCCACAACCCCCTATTCCCTCAGCCTCTCTAATGGATATTCCCATCACATTCTTGTGGGAGTTGGTACTTGACTCACCCTGAAGACATTGTTTCCCCCACGTGGAGGTGTCCCAGCTCCCCAACTCCAGGAACTCGGGCAGCACACTCCTCATCTTTAAAACTGCATCCAAGCCACGAGTCCCCCTCTCTGTCATGTAAAAATCCTTACTCTTTTGAGACTTGGGATATCCAACTAAACCACCACCTCTCCTCGTCTCACTCCTTTATGAAATTCCTAGGTCTGCCCCTTCTTACCTGGTTTACAGCCTTCCGTCCTCCCCAGGCCTCATCTCCATCGTGAGTCATCTCCTGTTCACAAGGATCACCACACAACACCCTGACCGATTGAATTTTCGATCTGCTCAGACCCAATGACCTTCACCTTTCTCCACTTCAACTCCTAATTCTCATATCCCACACTCACCAAGCCCCTTCTCCGATCATGCTCCCCTGTATTTTCAGCCTTCTCAACACATGAGGCCCACAGCTTCTGTTCTGCAGCCTCATCTAGAGCTTCAGCCCCTCCCCTGTTCTTCTTTCTGTCCATCAACTTCCTCCCACCTTTACTACTTTCTCATCCGACGTAGACCCCATTGTACATCACTTCAGTCACTTCAGCTTAATGTTCTTGCCTGCCTGTCCTGTTATTTTATCTGCCCAGCTAAGTCCCAAGCTTGGATCAATCTAGTTATAGGTCTTTTCAGTTCTTGCCTCTCACAACTGATGATTCTGGTGAATATTACACAGCCAAGTGTATTCATGCCACTCTAATCTTACAGCCTCCAACTCCACCCTTGTTTTTTCAGTATTTGCCCTAAATATTGACTCCCTTTTCTCTGATTTTGTGATACGCCACCCCTGCTTCTAATGAATATTTTTGGGAGTCTGATATGAGTCCTTGCAGCAAGATTGTCAGTTCCTTCCACCCTTCATGAGATGGGTCCCCATTTAGAATTTCCCTCATGAAGGTTGAAAGGAACTGATAATCATCCAGATGGGCTGATAAACAGGGAAGGTTGGGTCATCTTATCAGAAAAGAGGAAGTTAGGCTGACACATGAGCACAAGACTACTGACGTGAAAGCATTATTTTTGCTTAACAGGAAAGTTTGGGAAGAAAAACATCATCCTATTTAATAATTTTATTTCCTTTGCAACACAGAAAACACATTTAAATAAGCATTTTATTAATTTCATCAAATGACTTGCAGTTTGTAACAATGCGTGGTATATGTATCAGAGTGCAATGAGACCGGCAGCATTTCTCATTTAAACAAAACATGCAGTCCTTATTTAATGCTGCAGTTTTTAAGCAACATTGACTATCTTAAATTAGAACTGAGTCACTCATGGAAGAGCTATAGGACATCATTTTCTGCCTCTAAACTCTTGTATGCTAAACCCCTTACTTTGCTTCCATAGTTATTTTTCTGAAACACAGGTCAGTTGGAGGAACTTTCCTCCTCAAAGCGTAAGTGGCTTCCCACTGCCCTGGGAGTAAATTTCTAGCACAGCTCATCACCCAGAGCATCTCTGAATGAATCCTTAACCTCCCTCCAAAGCTTTGCTCAGGCTGTTCCTAAGACTTCTTTTGCCTGTCCCCATTGCTCTGCGTTTTAAGATCCTTTACTCCCCACTCTACTGCACCTCTCCCTGGCTCCCCTATTAATATGCCAACCTGAAGTCCTCTGTCTCTCCATGGAACTCACACTCAGCCACTACATACTGCTCTGTGTGGTAGCTATTTCAACTCTCATCTGATCTTCTCTGCCTTACAATCAGCTTATTTAATATTTTTTTAAATTTCCTAAGACAGTGATTCTCAAACTTTAGCGAGTATCAGAATTACCCGATGGGCTAGGTTAAACACAGTTTGCTAGGACCCAGAGTTTTTGATGCAGTAATTCTGTGGAGGGAACCAAGAATCTATATTTCTAATAAGTTCCTGGGTGATGCTGACGCTGCTAAGCAGGGAATCCCTGCACTATAGGGCCTAGCATAATACCGTAAACATAGTAGGCTCAACAAGTATTGGATAATTAGGTAGGTGATATAGCCATGCTTATTGGTTGGAAATTTTGGTGTTTTATTAAGACTTTTAGCAGTGTGTCTAAGAATATAAATACTGTGGTTTTCATTTAAGAATATGTAGGAGAGCCCAGCCGGCATGGCTCAGTGGTTGAGCGTCAACCCATGAACCAGGCAGGCAATCATGGTTGGATTCCCGGTCAGGGAACACGCCCGGGTTGCAGGCTCGATCCCCAGCAGGAGGCAGCCAGTCAATGATTGTCTCTCATCATTGATGTTTTTCTCTCTTTCCCTCTTCCTTCTTCTCTCTGAAATCAGTAAAAATATATTTACAAAAAAAGAATATGTGGATAAATGGAGTTTATATAATCTCTAAATGTTTACAAATTTACAGTTAAGTGTCATCTAAGCAGTTCTGATACATATTGGGATCTTGAAGGTGGGTGACAGAGCACGTGGTGAATGAAGATCTACCCATAGGAAACTGGAAAGAAAGGAAGCTGCAGATTTTCCTCAAGGACTCATGACAGTCTATGTAATTCTCACTACACCAACTGGAAGTGGGTGCTCAGAAAGATCACAGAGCAAGGACACAGCAGAACTGGAGCTCCCTCTGGCCTTTAGTCTCCCATGCTCATGTGCTATACTTCTGGCTCCTTCTCAGAAGCAGTAGCATCTTCTGTGAAACTAAATAACAGAATATTATTACTACTAACAAAATATTAAGTTCAGGCCCAGGACAACAACCAAAAAAATTCCAATTTATTTTGAGTGAGTTGTAATGCATAGGGGATAAATATATGACACCAAGCATGTCTTGTCTTTTCCTCGGTGGTCCCTAGACGCTGCTCATTTCATGCTTCCTAAGCCGTGACATTGAATGCTGGCCTCTCTTTGCCTGGTCACATCCAAGGCTCAGCAGTATTAACCTTTTTTTCTTTTTCTATTTTTTTAATGTACACATGGCTTTTTTTTGCGTCTTTGGGAAAATGGGAGAGATTCAAGTTGCTGCCACCCAGAGGTCAGAATAAGTCAATGAAACTGATAAGTTATCAGAGAATGAATCTATATCTGGATGTAGGGAGCAAGGTTTTATAAGAGAATTATGGGTTTCTAAACATCATTTATCTGCTCTAGAGATTTAAAAAAACACACAGAGCTAAGCCTCTAGACAGTCAGCTGTGTTATTCCTGGGTCCAGACAACCTTCTAGTGTGGAGGCCGTGCAGGGTGAAGGGAGACAGCTGTCCCTGGACCAAGAGCATCAGCATAATATAGAAACATGTTAGAAATTCAGGTTCTCAGGTTCTACACAAACAATGTACGGAAGGAGAGATTCTGGGGCTGATGCCCAGAAATCTTTATTTTAACCAGCCCTCTAGGTGATTATGAGGTAGGCGAAAGCGTAGAATCACTGCTAGTGTTTAGTTATCAGTAAGTTAGGCAATCCTCCAGATGCTAATGCTCTGTTCAGTGACTATCACCAAGTCATAGGCAAGTGGTAATTCGGGCCAAACTCTGTAGATTTTCCAAAATTGTTTCTGACATTAAAGGGTCTTAATATTTGGAGAGATTTTAGAAAATGCAAAAGCATGTTTGTTTGTTTTTTAATGATCTTTATTGTTAAAAGCATTGCAGATGTCCCCTCTTCCTCCCCATAGACCCCCTCCACCCTGCTCCCAACCCCTTGGATTTTGTGGGGTTTTTTTGCTTGTGTGGTGTATGTTTTTAACTTGAAAATTTTGTTTTGTATTGAATGTACATTTGAGAACAAGTACTTAAATCATATTATAAAAACAGGCATTGCTATAGAAGTTTAGAATTGAAAGATCACTTGAAATATCAGATTTAATCTTTGTTCTAGAGAAAAAGAGGCTTAAGTGATTGAATATCTGGGATCCCAGAGCACTGTTCATCCTGCTGTCTCTCTGTGTCTCCCATGAGGCGCCCACTTCCACTGGATTTGTACACAACAAAGGGAAGGTTAAATAATAACAACAACAATAATAAATAGTGTCTTTCATTTACCTTCATCATCATTTACTTTACCCTATAAAACAATACCCAGGTATAAAGTCTCCATACAGTAATTCAGAATGTCTCCCTTTCTCTTTGGATCTCTTTAAGTCTGTAATTTTTATTTAATTTTATATATATGTTGAAGGCATGAACTATCCTTTGAGACCCTGATCACATTCTAGAATCCTCTTCTGGGAATATTCTCCTCACCCAGTGCACACACCACATCCATACATATCACTTGGTTCTGTATCCAGCTGCAGAATCCCTCCCATGAACCCTCAGGGGTGCCATAGAGCCCAAGAACAAGTTTCTGCTTTAAGAATTTCTCATTTAACACCAGGAATGAAGAAACATCCTTCCCAAATTACCCTTTGCAACTAAAGTCTTTCTTTAGGGAAGTTTCCGCTTCTCCATGAATCCCATAAAAATAACTGCTGCCGTGTCTCCCTCAGCTTCACCTCGAAGCCCCTAACTCGGCCTGGCGTGTGCCCGTGGCCAGCAGCAGCGTGGACGAGGCGGGCCCCGTGGTTTGCCCTCTGCGGACAGCCTGCTGCCTGCCACACCCCAGGGGCACTGCCCATATCATTGGAGGGTGGGGCAAGTTCTGGAGGCAATTTTCTTAGGGCTCGTTACAGTGGAGATAAATGCAACAGACAGCTCACTGTACAGATGCAGTAGAAACTTTATGCACATTTGGAGAGCATGCTTATTTTAGGGTTTTGTTTGGAAATGAGTCACTTGAGCTCTTTCTTGCTCACTTTCTCCTTTGTGCTTTTGTCTCTCAGAATAATAAAATGTACTACTGGCCACCACAGAGAGCCGATTAATTTAAAATGTGTTCTAGTAAGGAAGCTTGTCCAGTGACAATGCCGAGGGACATGTCACAACCAATTTACAGTTTGCACAATAAATAAAGAGCTGAAGAGGCTGCAGGGAGGGCTTGAGGTGAGCACAGAGGATGCCCTGGAGCCGTGAAACCTGAGGAGGTGCTGAGTCCATAAATATCAAGAGGACACTTAGGGAGCCCACAACCTCCATTATGTAGATAGACACTGGAGTGCAGACACTGGTATTAGGAGGCTCCAGGTAAAAACATGAAAGTCTTACTTAGGTGTAGTTACCCTGGAATTCCTTAACACAGATTGATTTTTTGAGCACATGAACCACAAATCAAAATTAAGAAGACTGGTCATGGATCCATGTATTTTCATCAGGGTGGGTTAAGCAGTTAAATGGACACGCAAGGTGACTGTGGAGCTAGGCTGAGAGAAGCTCAGGGTGGTGGTTCCACTGGATCCTGTCAACGGCAGCGGCAGGAGGACGCAAGAGATCTGATGGGTGGGCAGGACTCCATAAATCAGGTCTATTTATTTTTTCTAATTTGCTTGCAATTTTCTGAAACAGTTTTTAAGAACAAAGAGCCATTACTAGCTAGGTTGGAAAAAAAAAAAAATCTGGTCCTAGTTGAAATCCTTCTGTGGGATTCTCAGAATGACCTGGCAGATCATGAGTCACTATGTAAAATGGGATCCTAAATAAATAGTTTGAAATATGAAAATTATTTTAAAATCTTATTTAATGCTAGTAGGTCATTTTTTAAAAGGGCATCTTTTTAAATTGAACTTTCATCTAGAAAAATGGCATAGACTGCATAGCAGAGCAGCTTCGGTGCCTATGTTTGGAGTAACGAATAGCTCATGTTCATTATTCATGACAGATGTACATGCACCGTTTTAATCTTCATTAGCCTCTGCAGACATTAGCTAATTTATCTGCAATGGGGCTCCGGAGCAGTGCAGTGTTGATCTGTTATTGGGCAGGCAGGGGAATAAATGCAAGGTGAAAGGCCTTGATTCTCCAAGGTCCCATTTCAGACCTTGAGCAAACACAAAAGTAAAATGTTTGATTGGAAAGTGTTGCTGGTGTTTACTTACCCAAGAAGGCTTAAATGAAGTAAGGACCTGGAAACTAGAGCCCCATGTGCATTTCCACTTTAATGCTCCAACTATAATGCCCTACCTGTGGATAGCACCAAGAAGTTCCCCGTAGCCTTCCCGCTAGGGAGACAGAGGCAGGTTTGCTTTCCTGAGAGCTCCCCATTTTCTTACCACTTCAGTCCTAATGGAATCTCCTCAAAGTGCACATTCCCACCCTCAGGAAAGTTTGTGCTTCTCTCTCTCTCCCTCTCCCTCCTCCCCCTCCTGTTTCTCGCCAGTAAATAACCTTTAGTCATTTTCCTCCACCCCGCAGGCATGCGAATCTCTTTTGTCTAAAGCATTCAGGATAACAGAACAGCTGGCTAGCTTCCTAGCTTCCTAGGACCAGTAAAACTCTGCTACCCTCTCTTGGTGATCTATGTTTGTACATTTTCATTTGTTTTGCCTAAAAATGGTACTGATGACATCAACCAGAAGTTTCTTTTGGAGGATTTGCTAGAGCCATAGATAGGATGTTAAGATTGTGTCATCCTTGATCCCCCATGGACCCAAATCTTTATTCAGGAGTTTCCTGTATGGGCTAATTCATCTTCAGAGTACACAATCTTGAGTACGTTGTGGAGGTTTGCATGGTTTCACCACTTATTAATTATGTAATATTGGAAACCCTGGGAAATTGTTTTATTTCTTTAAGTTTTAGTTTCCTCATCTATAAAATGGGAGTAATCCTAGTGACATAGTAGGCAGTTAGACAGACATGAACAGAGCAGGAACAATAAGCCAGATACAGAAGGTCACCAGGGCAGAAAGCCCCAGGTGCCTAGCAAGGGGCAAAACTAGGAGGACAAGGATTGTAGGGTGGGACCTCACCCCCAAGTTACCTTTCCTCCCCTAGCATATTGCTGGTCATGTGGTTCAGATCTTCCCCTGACTTTTCTTCTCCTGCATGGTCTCTAGTTATGCAGTAGACCCCCTTCAAGGAGGAACAAGGGGGCCAGAAAAAAGCCTCATATGACTCCCATACAAGGCTTTGCATGACCACTCCCTTAAGCATTAAGCCCTCAAGACAATGAGGTTCTGACCCACATCAAATAATCTTAGAAACAAATCCTCGGGTCTGTTGACCACAGAGACAGAGTTTTGGTCACACTAGAGTTAACATGTAAGTCTCAATTGTGTTTTAGCTTCAGGCTCAAAGAAGCAAGACAAGGCAGGGCTATGCTATGGCTGACATCAGGACCAGCTGCTATGACTAACAGTCCACTGCCTTGTTGCCAACCAATCAGTGGAGACCATGACCCTGAAAAAACACACCTGGAAAGTTGATGAATATTCTACTGAAATCTTCCCCTGAGACCTCTAGGTAAAAAACCCTTAAGAGAAGGACCCAGCTCTCTCTCTCTCTCTCGCTCTCTCTCTCTCTTCCTCTCATGTCCATGCCTTTCCTCCCCCTTTCTTCTCTCAAAGTGCATACCTTTTCTTTCTCTCTCCTTAGCTCCAAGGGCCCTTCTTTTGCCTCTATAACTTGTTTCCTGAGCCCATGCAGCCCAACTGGCTCACTTCTTCCTTGGTTCACTTCTTCTACCTCTGTGACATTCTAAATAAACTTTTGCTTGTTTTGGTTCTGAATTCTTTCTTAGCCAAACTCAAGGATTGAGGTCTAACATCTGGTACTATTCACTATTAACACTTGCATTTAAATAATACTTAGCCCATACCGAGTATTAAATAATTGTGAACTATTGTTTACTATTTCATAGCAATAATAATTTGATAATTAAATATAGTAAAAGAAACAATCTTTTTATCAAGCCATCAGATTTCTTTGAAATTTATGGGAAAATGCCCACGATTTCTTATATTTTCTATTCCAAGGAAACTATAACCTTCCTTAAGAACAAAAAAATGACTCGCCTATTGGTAGCTGAACTATTTGAATTTTGTTACGAATGGCAAGCCATCATTTCTCCAGATTTATGCCACCTCTGCCCATTCTTCCTTTCTTTTCTGAAATTCTCCTTCCAAAAACTATTGACACTTCCCTACATGTTCCCCCCAATCTTTCAAAGTCTTCTCTCTGCCTTACCCTAGACTTTGTTGTCACTATCTTGCTGCCCTTTTCTTCTCGTCCATATAACTTCTGGAAGCTATGAGTTGATAGAAATGGAACAGGCCTGCCCAACAAAAGGGCATAACAATGACTAGAAGAGGAGGGGTACTGAAGGGAGAAGTATTTCACCTTGATCCTGGATGACAAGAAAAGATCTTCGAAAGACTTACATTTAGCTTAATTCTCCTCGGCTTTTCTTCTTTTTCCTCTTAGTAACAATTCATGTCTGAGTTATTTCTCTTGAGATGGTGTCAGCAAAGAGACACGGGAGTGGTGAGACTTTTATTAACTCTGGCATAGTCCTGCCCACAGGGCAGAAAGCTCTTTCAAAGCTAGGTGGTTGGAGAAAACAGATATGAGATCTGCAAGGAGAAGAGAGGCGGATAGGGGTGTTGGCAGCCACAGGAAACAAAGTGGAGTCAACTCCAAGTGGCATCTTTCAGGGCAGTGCAGGCACAACCAGGGACTTTGTCTTTTTCACAAGTTGTGTTTGCTCTCCTGTGACAAGCTGACAGAACAGCTTGTTGGGAAATCTTTTGTATTCTCTTCCATTCCGAAACAGAATATACACATCAACCTTGTCGTTCTCAACTTCAAAGCGGTAAAAGATGGTGTGTGAAATGAGCTGGATGCTCCACAGTCTGATGCCCTGAGGTTGGACAGTATGAAAGAAAAGGCTGGTTGGGAATGTTGATTGTTTCTGGAATGAGTCCTGTCTAGGGGAACATTTTTGGCAATATCATTTGAATTAAATATATTTAATGTTTACAATTGAATGTTTTTACAATTGAGAAATTATAAGAAATCTTGTAATTGAGACATAGCCAAGAGATCAGCTTAATTTAACCATTAATGAAAGTGATAATGGTATGGAGATTTTGTGGAAGAGCATCCTGTTTTCAGGAGATGTACCCTGAGCTATTTACAGGTGAAGTGTCATGATATCGACAACTTACTTTAAAATGTACCATATTTATGCTATATATGTGTATATATGCCAGATATATATATATATACACACACACACACACAAATATTTAATGTGTATATATGGGTATATATATATATACACACACACACACACATAAATGTTTCTTTCTTGCTATATATACACCCATATATACACATATACGTGTCTATATATATATATCTTTATCATATATCTATATATTTCTATATCTATATTACATATATATTTAATCTATCATATATATAGCATGCAAATAAGGCAAATATTAAAAATCAGTGAATATATGTGAAAAGTATATGAGTTTTGTGCCATCCTTTCAAAATTTTCAAAATGTTTTCTGTGTAAATAATTTAAAGTAAATTACTCAGCATCACATCAAGTACAGTGTCTATGCCCGTCTAATGTTAATTACCTTTTCCTCTCTTTTTCTTTTTCCTCTACAAGGTTTGTTCACTTTCCCCCATTGCAACAAGCCCTCATTATGGTTATTTAAATATACATTAGGTCTAGTTACATTGCCCTAAATAAATAAAAAAGTAGTTCCTGAAAAAGCATAAAGCACAAAAGGGCAGAGTGTTGAAAAAGTGCCGGGAGTGGTGATAATTGGCAGCTCTGCAAGGCTGACCTGTTCTCCAAAGGGGGCAGCGCATGGTGCTGCATGTTAAGTGTTTTGCAGAAATACGAGGAAGGAATCAGTAGTTTACACAACAGCAGAAACCAATGCCCAGAATATTAGCACTTCTCAATAAATACCAAAACAGAGTAAACATGTTTATTTCAGAGTGCTGATTTAGTAATGCAAATACCAAGATTATCTTTTCTTAGAGCTTTCCTCCTCGAGGAGGTAGTAGGTTTTAATGCCTGTGGAAATGACGAACATTTATTTGGAAGTTGCCTCAGGGGCCCGAATTATGTGCACAATTAATTATATGCCATTGAAAGATATTTCTGCCAAACTTGCCGGTCAACCTAATGAGTAGCCAGTGTGTGTCTTGATTTTTAAGATAAAGACCTCAGGGTGCTGGGATCTTTTTTCGTTTGCTGTGCCTGCTTCATGAACTTGCAGCCGGGATGGATACAGGAAGGAGACGGGAGGCGTGTGCTGGGCTGGGTGCCCCTTTGGGCCACCGTTCCCTTGACTTGCACTTCTCTTGGTGACTGTAAAATGAGTCCTTTTCAAAGTCTGTAATTAATCCTCAAAGCTCTCCTATAGAAGGGAGGGAGTGGCAAACTACCATCCCAGCCTGTAAACTGAGAAAACTGGAGGTCTCAGGGGAAATTATTTTCTAAAATTATGCGATGAAAACTCAGTTTATCCATCTACCTTTTTTCACTCCATGTATATGAAACACTAAATGAAATATAGGAAGATGTGAGGAAAACAGGAGTTGAGGGCATAGTTTCTGACAACGACAACAATTAAATAACAACGACAACAATATGAGATCGAGTGTGTGTGTGTGAGAAAGAAATTGCTCTGCAAACTTTTGCCCACATGTCAACTGTGATTACTGTTTCATTCATCAAAGGTACCATCATAATCTTCTACTGCATCACCCTCTATGTTTATAATGATCGAGTTCTCAGGAGTTGAGAAGGAAGAAGGGTAATGATTTACTGTTTTGGAAAGCGAATTATAAGCAAGATTTGAGTGAAAGCCATCATCCTGAAGATTTTTAAAGACATGCTTGGGTAAGAAGCGGGGCAAGCTTGTAAAAATGGAAGATGTAGCATGAGCAATGAGGTATGAGAAAGAAGATGACAAATAAAACTCTTTGATGGCAGCAGAATGGTAAAGTAACAGGAAATAGGGCAGCCAGGGTCCAGGGGGGACGTGGGCGGATGGAGGCCCTGGACCTGGGAGACAATAAGGACCTTCGTCTCAGGTTTGAATGGGACTCAGGAAGTAGGCTTCTAAAAAAGGAACTATTGTGACCAAGCAGCCCTCGGGAAAATGAAGTCTTTTCAAGTGTTTTGAGTAGATTGTGGACCATTGAAACCAGAAGAGGAAGGAAGTTTTTAAGATAGAGCAGCTTCAGGGAAATAAAGATCTTGCTTTGATGAGCAATGTCAAGACCGAGACCGTGGATGGTTAGAGAGCCCCGCTGGGGCATATTCTCAAGAAGTAAGGCTTCTGTAGATGTTGGTGTGTGGGGTCAAAAGAAGGCTGAAACGGACCTAGAGTCAGAAAAGTTTCCCACTGGGGCCTGGGAAGGAAGACGGACCTATGTGTGTCTCAAGAGTGTTAGATGAGGCTGGGAACCGGTTAACATAAAAAACCAGAGCTGAAGATTTTGTCACCCCCAGTCATCATTAGAAAACTGACCACTGGCTTCTGTTATCTAGTTCTCTATCTTCCCAGAGTTGCCGTGAAAGAGACTCCTCTCCATCTCAGAGCTGCAGGACTCCCAGTGTCCTGCTGGTGTCTTCGTTCTGGGGTGAGGACAGAGCCAGGGCTGGGACAGTGACTGGCAGCTTGCTGAGGCATGCGGTTTAGATATTGCTCTTGTTTCTTGTTGTGGAGGCTTTCTAACAGGGAATTTTAAAAGGCCTCTCTGAGGTAACCTCCACATTACTGGCTCTTGCCCTCTCCTCTCGAAGAAAGAATTGAGCCCCTTGCATGTGCTGTGTAATCACCCATATTTGTACACAGAGAAGGTGCAGGGGTGTCTGGGACAACCTGGAACAGCTGTCCCTCCCTCTGTGGTGCTCACAGCTTCGACATGAGGTCCCAGAGTTTTCTCTCCCTGTTGCTCAGTGTTGTGGGAAGAAAGAAATTCTAGAGTCCTTAAAATTTTTTTCTTTTTATTATATTCTGTTAGTATGTTACCCAAAGAGGACTCCCTACTCCCTATATCATCATATTATCACACCTTAATCATGAACATGACTGTTAGAGCTTTATATAAGTCCATAGGGGCCTGGGCTGGGGGACAAATCTGTGTGACATGCAGTAACCCCTGTACTTACATGGGATCTTTGGAAGTAAAAAGATGCTATGCTTATTTAATCATGCTTATATAGTTCTATTATGTGCCATGCTCTTTCTAAGTGCTTTATTTAATTCTTGTAGCAACCCTATGAGGTAGATATAACTATTATCACCATCCCCATTGTTTTTGGATATGGAAACTGGGGCACAGAGTAAGTAACTTGCTCTACATAGCTAATAGATGGGGAAGCTGGGATCATTTCCAAAGACTCAATGCCAATTTTTGGTGTTTTAGTCTCTATGCCACACTGTCCCTTGAAATGAAGATATGTGTGCCTGAGGTGACATGACATTATCTATGTGCAGGTAAAATCCTATGATTTATAAACTTGGAAAGAAGCCTCATATGCTGGAGGACAGCAAGGCCTCTCTCAGTGTTGTCTCCGTCTTTCCCCATGTTAGGCCACTTGAACATTTTATCTGGCCATGGGTGCTGGGGAGCAGAAGCATTATGGGTATTCTACACATTCCCAAGCCATGGGTAAGCTCTAATGCCCAAGGCCCTGCCCCATCACCCTATTCTCCTATCATATAGTAAGCCTGGGATCCTTGGCTTTTTGTGGATGCAAGAGAGAGAGAGCTAAGATATAAGGGGACTAATAAGGGTCCTGTATGGTCTCCCTGACCTATTGACTTCGCTTTCCTTCACATCACATGACCAATCTTCAAATTCCGAAGGTAGCTGGTAGAAATAATTTAGCTAAGCTGATTTATCTTGGCAGAGAATGTCCCGCCAGGACACCAGAGTGGTAACTGATTGAGTGAATTTGGAGTCACTTGCCCAAATCCAGTTTAACCAGTGGCTATCCATCCATGCAATTAAAAAAAAAAAAAAATGGTAGTGGGAGCTGGCACTGGGGCTTCTTCCGTGAGCAGAAGGCTGTGAGATGGGCAGTTTCCAAAAGGTGTCTCTGGGTATGGCAAGCTCTCTTACCTACGTTTCAAAACACCTCCAGTTAAGCCAGTACACGTGCTCACTGCACCTCAAACCTATTTTACACTTTGTTACTGATTTGATTCTTTGTTTTATACCTTCTCTGCCATTAGTGGTGTCTACTCCTCACTTCAGTGGCCTCAGTCCTTCCTATCCTTGAAAACTCAATTGCTATTGTTCAGGAAGTCTTCCAGCTGGAAGTGATTGCTGTCTAATGATGTGCTTCCAAGATATTTTAATTTGCATATCATTTATTTAGCATTCATTATTTACTGCCTTCCATAGCCTACTCATGAGTCCATGTCTCTTCTTCCCAACTATATTATATACTATTTGAGGCTACATAATATGTCACTTAATAAGGGCCTGTTAATTGGGAGTCTTTTCTGCTATAATCTCTGAGAAGTCACCAGGGTCTTGGTTATCTTTTGTAAATCAGTATCCTGAAGAGCTGCCCCATTCCCCTGTGATGCCGTGTTATAGAAGTGTATGCAGGAACAACCCAAGAGTAGAACCCTACATATTAACCAAGGGGAAGGGGTGGCATAAACCAGTAAGGGAAGAGGTATCAGAGGAGGCTCTGACATAGAGATACAACGACCTTGATGGCCAAGTTTTAGAGCGGCAGGGATATCAGACCCCCACAATTCAACCCATTCCAAACAAAGTCACCAAAAGACAGTGGAGCAGGAGGGTTATCAGAGCTCCTCTCCACTAAGGTTATGTCATCCTGCAGACAAATATGAAAAAGGAGATTCATGAGCTAGAACACCAATTTAAAATCTAAGGGGAAGCCAATGGGTATCTTAGTTTGACCTTTAGCACATAGTCTATTTGAGACTAAATTTTATTATGGAAACACATTCCACAGTATGCTTGTAGTGAGAAGCAGAATCTAATCAGAGCTGACAGCAGCTCTTAGTTTCAGTAGAACTAACAACAGTCTGAGCAAGAACCTGGCTTGGTGGGAATGCAGAAGGAAAATTTGGTGGAAGTGTAAGAAGACAGAGTGCCCAGGGTAGCTCGGGGAGTGGTTAGGCAGGCACAAGGGAGCTGCCTGAATTAGCTTGGCAACGGTTAAAAGGTTGACTTGCTCACTGCATTGGCAGCAGGAGCTAAATAAATGCTGTTTTTGAAGCCAATCAACCAAAACTCAAATGAGAACAGAAGTAGCTAAAATATATGAACTCAAATCAGAGAAAACACAAAAGAAAGAAATGGTTTAAGAAAGCAGTTTTTTGAATTAAAAGGATTGCCATTAAAATGGTCTGCTCTTTCCCTAAGGATCCTAGGAAACAATTTTTAGAACTATGGAGCGAATTTGCTAATAAAACCATTAAATCCTGTGGTTTATTTTTCATCATTACATTTGATATGAAAAGAGGAGTCTTATAGTCATTGTACAAAGAGTAAGATATAAAACTATAAAAAGATAGGACAACTTCCTCACAGTTAGGCAATGAGTCAGCATGGGTCCAAGCTTTGCAATATCGATCCCTTGGCACCAGCTCTGGGAAACGGCTTTCAAACTCTAAAATCCTGCAAGAAACTGCCAGAATCATTACCAGTAAGGGCTGATTGCCTTCCACACAGTGAGCACTTTACTCATCATGTTGAATTGACTGCACACAGGGAGTTATTTTTATGTTCTTTTTATCTCTTTTCTCATTTTAGTTATCCTATTAGTTATCTTTTTTTCCCTCTGGGTAGCATCTGTGTGTGATATAAATTTAAAAGTTTCTCCATTTTTATGCCCATATGTAACCACTTTTGTTGCTTTCTTACGTATCCCCCGAGAGCTAATCTATGTACTAATAAGCTTATATGTGCAATAGATTTATATTTTGCACTTTATTTGCATTTTGGTTTTATAATTAAAATCATACCTTATCAATGTTTATGTAGTTTTCTGCTTTACCCTTTTTAGATGCCATACAATATTTTGTTGTACATATTTATAAGTTAAAGATACATATTTAATAGCCCTCTCCTGATGCCCATTTAAATCGTTTCCATTTAAAAAAATGTTTTGGTATTACCAACAGCACTTCTATTAACAGCTTTGTTCAAAGGCATTTTGCATGAGTGGGAGCATATCAGTAGAATAATTTCCTAAAAATTGGAATTTATTGGGCGAAACAGTATAATTTTGATGGATATGACCAAATTGCTCTCTACCAACTTATATTAACAACAAAGGAGAGAAAGCCAGTTTCCCCATACTCTGGTCAATGAGCACATTATTTAACATTTAAAAAAATTATTGCCAATTATCTCAATTATTTTATTTTTCATTTCTTTTACTTTAAATGAGAGTGAGCATCTCATATATTTGAAAGTTACTTCTATTTTCTTGAACAGCTAGCATCAGTTTTAAAATATATTCTTGTGTCCTTTAATTTTGTTATTATTTAAATTAATGAAAACTTTAACAATACTTCAAATAGATTCATAATCTGTATCTTGGTGATATAAATGGTTACTCTTACACTTGACCTCTCACAGTTTTCTCTGAGCCTTTTCATTTCCCTCTCTTAAAGGTGGAGAGGGGTGCCCAGCCGGGCGTGGCTCAGCGGTTGAGCATCGACCTGGGCTCCAGGCGATCGAGGTTCGATTCCCGGTCAGGGCACATGCCCGGGTTGCGGGCTCGATCAATGACTCTCTCATCATTGATGTTTCTGTCTCTCTCTCTCCTCCTCCTTTCCTCTCTCTGAAATCAATAAAGATCTATTTTAAAAAAAAAAAAAAAAAGGTGGAGAGGGGTGTGTATGCGAAGTGGGCTATCACCAAGGTGGCTTTTATCAGCCTATCACTATGGGACTCCTTTGGCAAGCATATAGATCTGTCCTTTGCTATCTGTCTCTCAGTGTCGAACTGTTCATGAGTACAGTCTCTCTGGGCACATTAAACAGTAAATGACTGGATCAACATCAATGAGGGGAAATGGGAGAAGAAAGCTGAATTATTCATTTTTTTCCCCTTCGAAAAGGGTTGTAAAGAGATTGGTAGAGTCTTTTTCTTGCGATGAACACATTTTGCAAGTTCTTTAAGTGCCTTCATTTCGTGATTAAGCCTAACTTCTCTATTTCATCTTAGAGATTCTTCTCTAGTTTCAGGAATCAGAGGGAGATTAGCTAATCTTTTAGGAGGCTCTCAGGTCAGCATGGGAAACCCCATATCAAAGGAGGTGGTTTTTATCAGAAAAGGGACTGGCTTCATCTCTCAATAAAGGAAGTCTGCCTTATCAATGAAAACGTCCTATGGGAGACTTGCTCGTGAGTCACTAATGTCCTCTCTCATGTCTGCTGAAAACCCCCCTGGGTCTGGGCAGGCCTTGTAGCTCTAATTGTATTTCCACGAAAACACCAGTGGAGAGTGATAGCCTCTATCTGGCAGCCTCGTCTGTGTCACATGACTTAACAAAGCAGATCAGAGGTGGGCAAAGGAACTGTGCTGGTCTCTGTTGTCAGTTTTATTGACAGAAAAATGAGTCATTGACAAAGGGCATCTGAAATTATAGACCTAATTTAGTTCCTGTGTATTAACCAGCAATTCAATAAAGCCCGAGAGCAGTCTTCAGGCACCTGAAGCGGCCGAGTGCAACTGGTTGAAACATCTGTTTAGTTTAGTCCCCAAAAAAGTCAGAGACCTGCTGATTTCTCTCTCCTCCAACGCCTGCTGTCTGCAAACCTGGAAAGCGCTCAGCCCTGCGCCACATGGTGCTAGCATTTCACTACCCTCTCAACCTCTGTCTTTAGGCATAATTTTGGAAAAAGAAATAACTTCCAGTCTTTTGTTTCCTGATTTGAGGATTTGGTTTTATCCTCTGAAATGTTTTATTAACATCATTGATTATGTTTAACTTTTGATACCACTGTAGGAAAAGGAAATTTGCTTAAGAACTCACCCATTTGGCTTTAATTATATTTCTCTATTGTTACTGCAAACACTGCTGGTAAAATTACTATTGAGTGTGGAAATAATTAGGGAAAATTTAACAAGCAAAGAGATTTATAAAAAAAAGTCTAAATGCCAGTAAATTTTAAAGCAACTCTATTGATTATTTCAGCCTTTATACATTTTTTTTAAGAATGTCTCTTACTAACATTTTTGGATCTAAAAGCTAAAATCAAATTGAGAAAACAAGAAGAATATTCTGTGATACTTTCAATGGAATGCCTTTTATATAAATATATTTTTAAAAAAATAAGGACCCACGCAAATAATGTGGAATTATACTCTTAAATTTACTCTGCATATTCCCAAGACTGTCACCAGATAGGATCTGTGTCATGTGAACCAGCGCTCCCTGCCCAGCCCTGGCAAAGCTACTGATGCATTTACCCCACCCCTTTTCATGAGTTTCTCCTTAGGCAACTCGATGTCTCTTTCTGTCAACAGATCTTTTGGTCATTGAGGATACAAGTCATCGAACTTCAAATATCAAAGTTCTTCAGTTCCTTGCTTCCCTGAAGCTTCCGAGATATTTTTGCAAACCAATACACCTTCTCTTTAGGATTTAGGGAGGGCTCTGTTCTTCCCCCAGGCTGTAACTCTCTCTGCAACCGACATAGGCACAGCCCAAAGGGGCTTCAGTTCACCCTGGGCAGAACCAGGAATACCTGCCCCTAAGCACCTCAGCACAGAAGAGGAAAGTATGCTTGTGAAAGGATTCTGTCCTACTCAACACCAGCAGCGCCCGGCATTGGTTTGCTTTGTGCAAATTCTAAAAGTCAAGGGTAGAAATATCCCTGGGCCATGTTTTTGCTCTAGCTCCTGTTATTTGTTGTGACCTTTGGCAAATCCCTGAATCTCTCTGTAGGAATGGACAAGGGATTTTCAAACTTCGCTGTGGAATACATCAGAAGTTTTGAAAGTTTGTTTTAAGCCTCAGGGTCTGTTTCTTTTTTCAACCAAAGTTTTACAAATATAAACTATACCATGAGAGTCTCAGTGTTACTAAACTATAACTTTATTTTTTAAGACTAAATTTTAATGCATGACTCTGAACTCCCAATTTGTATTATGTAGAAGACTTAATTCAACTAATTCCACTTACATCTAATAAGATGTGACTTCTCAGTCACTTAGGGTTGAAAATTCAGACCATTCAAGACCATTACCTTTATCTACTTCCTCCTCTGGAGAGAAGCATGGTAAAATTGAACGTGGTAAAACTGAAGGTAGTGTTTCAGAGGGGAGGCAGGACACTTCAGAGTTTCACATTTGTATCCCAGCTCTGGAAAATGTTCCAGGATTCGTTCACAGGGCCAGCTTCTCTGGACACACAATGCCATGCTCAGCTCATTCTTTTCTGTTCCTGAACTTAATACTTTTTTGTTGCCTCATCTGTTGCCACTTTTAATGCTTTTTCTAAAAGACTCAGAACCCTGGTCTTCATTCCCCATAAGAAGTGCTGTAATGGTTCATTTTATGTGTCAATTTAACTGGGCACCCGTGGGAGTGGGGTGGGAGTGGGGGTGCCCAGATTAAACATCTTTATTTCTGGGTATGTCTTTAAGGGTGTTCCTGGATGGGTTTAGCATTTGAATTGGTGGGCTCAGTGGACTGCCCTCCCCAGTGTGAGTTGGCATCAACCAACCTGTTGAGGGCCTGACTAGAACACAAGGCAGAGGAAGGGAGTATTTGACCTTTCTTTCCTGCCTCATTGCTTGAGCTGAGACACCTCATCTCATCTTCTCTGGCCTTTGCATGGGGATTTGTACCATTGGCTTCCCTGGTGCTCAGGACTCTGGACTCTGGACTCAGACTGAATTACAGCACCGGCTTTCCTAGGTCTCCAGCTTGCAGAAGGCAGATCATGGAACTCTCAGCCTCCGTAATCGTGTGAGCCAATTCTTCCTAATAAATAAATCTCCATATGTAATACATATTTATTTTATTTATAAATATATAAATCTCACATAAAATATATGTCTCTGCACATGGATACACACACACACACACACATATATATATATATTTGATTCAGTTTCTTGGAGAACCCTGGCTAATAAAGCGGATTAAGACTAAAGAGACCAAGCCCTTCCCCACTCCACTCTCCATGACTTTAGCAGTTCACCTGATCTCTTATCCGTTTATCTTTGCAGCTTAATCCCCTGCCTACCTTAAAACACGCTCTCCAGCATTCATTTGATCCAATCTATTACCTAGCACATAGTTAAAATGTAAATTAGTTATTTATTATTATTATAGTAATTCTTTTTTAGAATCTTTAACACCTTCCTTTATGCCTTTTGCTCCTCCTTGAAGGCCTTTTGCTTCAATGCATAATTATCCAGCAAAATCCTAACATGTTTGTGGAAAACAAGGGAATGTTTTGAGCTCCCAAGATTCAGACAGTGTTTTTCATACCTACTTTTATTGTGGTTCTTTTTTCATGTAATATTTTTCTACTACACATGTGCTCCTGGGGGGTCAGCAGATTGTGTCTTAGACATTTTTATGCAATCACAAAGCAGGTAGCCTACAACACTTCACATATAGAACTCAATAAATACTCAATTCATAATTGATAAAGAGTTAATGAAAACAGACCAGGAGCCCAGTAATAATTTCTTGGCTGTGTAACTTGTAGGATGTTGCTTGCTGTTGGGTTCAGGCAGGGCAGAGGAAGTTTTCAGACTTGCCTGAAGTGGTAGTTGTATACCCGATGTCATTAAACCAATAGCCTCATTGCCCCAGAGTCCATTCCATTTCTGAGCATGTCTATTGGGCTGAAATCAAAAGTCTTTATAATAGAACTAGACATTTTAATAGCCCCTTGGGAAATAAAAGCACTTCTTGAAGGTTATATTTCCCCAAATAAAAGCAGTCTATGCGTGGAACAGCTAGAAAATGTGTAGTAATTAGAAAAATATTATTCTATTCCCTTGAAATTGTAATACTGATAAATGACATTTATCAGATTTTTGTCATATGCCACATCACCAGATGCATTACCTCATTTAAGCTTCACTATGACTGCATTGTAGGAATCATCACTATTTTAATTTTATGGATGAAGGATCTTTTTTTTAAATTTATCTTTTTGTTGAAAGTATTACAGATATTTCCCCCTTTTTCCCCCATTGATCCCCTCCACGCTGCATCCACACTCCCTCCCACCCCAGGCCTTCATCACACTATTGTTGGTGTCCATGGGTTATGCATATATGTATATAAGTTCTTTGGTTAATTTTTCCCCACCCACTCCCCCACCCCCGCCTTCCCACTGAGAGTCATCAGTCTGTTCCAAGCTTCTGTGTCTCTGGATCTATTTTGTTCCTCAGTCTGTTTGTTTATTAGATTCCACATATGAGTGAGATCGTGTAAAACTGAATCTGGAAGAATCAGAAAACTTGAATAGGCTAATAACAACTGACAAATTCGAAGCAGTAACAAAAAACTCCCAGCAAATAAAAGCCCTGGTCCAGACAGCTTCACAGGGGAGCTTTCTAATTCTTTAAGTCATAAGGTTAGATAATTTACTAAAAAATTTTCTTGCTTTTTGCGGTAGGCCTGTAGTGCTATGAACTTCCCTCTTAGGACTGCTTTCTCTGTGTCCAATAGATTTTGGGTTGTTGTGGTTCATTTTCATTTGTTTCCAGGAAGTTTTTGATTTCTTTCTTGATCTTATTGGTAACCCATTCATTGTTTAATAACATGTTATTTAGCCTCCATGTGTTTGAATGTTTTTGAGTGTGTTTATGGCAGTTGATTTCTAATTTCATGCCCTTGTGATCTGAGGTGCTTGATATGATTTCAATCTTCTTGAACTTATAGAGACTGGTTTTGTGTCCTAACATGTGATCTATCTTTGGGAATGACCCATGTGCACTTGAGAGGAATGTATATTTTGCAGCTTTGGGGTGAAATGTTCTATAAATATCAATTAAATCCATCTGAGCTAGTGTGCCATTTAGTCACTGTTTCTGTGTTGACTTTTGTCTGGAAGACCTATCCAGTGAAGTCAGTGGGGTGTTAAAGTCCATGATTATGACTGTATTGCTGTTGATCTCTCCCTTAAAGTCCTTAAAGTTATTATTGATAGGTCCTTATTTATTGCCATTTTAATTCTTTGTGCCTATGTTTCTCTCTCTATTTCTTATTATTACAGAAGTCCCTTTAACATTTCTTGCAATGTTTCTATTTCTACTTCTAATTAGAGCAGCCCTTGTAACATTTTCTGCAATGCTGGTTTGGTGGTGATAAACTCCTTTAGCTTTTTTTGACTGGGAAGCCTTTTATTTCACCATCTATTTTAAACGGTAGCCTTACTGGATAGAGCAGTCTTGGTTTCAGATCCTTGTTTTGCATTACCTTGAATACTTCATGCCATTCCCTTCTTGCCTATAGAGTTTCTGATGAGAAGTCATCTGACTGCCTTATGGGAGCTCCTTTGTAGGTAACAGATTGCTTTTCTCTTGCTGCCTTTAATATTCTCTCTTTGTCTTGAATTCTTGGCATTTTAATTATGATGTGTCTGGGCATGGGCCTCTTTGGAGGCTTCTTGCTTGGGACTCTCTGTGCCTCCTGAGCTTGTGTGACTTTTTCCTTCACCAGGTTGGGGAAGTTTTCTATCACTATTTCTTCAAACAGGTTCTTTAACCCTTGCATACTTTCGACCTCCTCTGGCAGTCCTATGATGTGAATATTATGTTTCATGTTGTCCCACAGCTCCCTTGGACTGTCCTCCTGTTTTTAAATTGTTTTTTCTTTTTGGATCTCTGATTGAGTGATTTTTTTCTACCCTGTCTTCTAATTCGCTGATCCAATCCTCAGCTTCCTCTAATCAGCTATTTATTCCTTCCAATGTATTATTTATTTCTGCTCTGTCATTTTTAATTTCCTTCATAGTTTCTATATCTTTTTTCATGCTGTTGAGCATCCTTACAATCAGTATTCTGAACTCTGTATCTGATAGATTGCTTATCTCCATTTTATTTAACTCTTTTTCTGGAGACTTCTCTTGTTCTTTCATTTGGGGATTGTTTTTTGGTCTCCCCATTTTGGCTGCCTATTTCAGTTTGTTTCTGTGTACTAAGTAGGCCTTTTAGGAGTCTCAGTATTTTTGGATGGTCTCTGGTGCAGGCCAGTGTCAGATGCTGTTTGTGACTTGCCTTGAGCACTGTGTTTGGAGCTATCAACAACCCATGGCTTGAGGTCCCCTCTCTTGGGTCTGGGTGCATTTGGACAGGACCAAGATGAACACCAAAGTCTGCTTTTCCAAGGCCCAGGTCCAGAAGCAGATCAGGCAAAGACTCAAAGCACTCTGAAGTCTGCCTCTGCCTGTAGGCTGATTAATCTGATTCTCTTAATGAGCCTCAGCCTGTAGAAACTCCAGGGGGGTAGGGCAAGAGGTTTTCTTGCAGGGTGGAGCAATTGCTTCCTCCTCTGCCCTCCTTCTGCTGGAGCCCAAGGTGAGTGGCTGGACATGAAACTTTGTGCTTTGGCTCTTTAAGAGGGTGTCTGCGTTTCCAGCCGTCTCTCCCTGGCAGACAGAAACCCTGCTGCTTTTCACAGCCAGATGTTATGTGGGCACCTTTCTCAGTTCTGGTGCTCTTGGCTGGGAAGCCCAGCCTGGGGTTTAGGCTCCAGAGTCCTCAGTGGGAACCCCAAACACCTGAGATATCCCTCCAGACCTTCAGCTGCTGCCTGTGGGAGCCTAGCCAGCCCTCTTGCACCTCTGCACTTCCTACCAGTCTCTATGGGGTCTCCACTTTTCCTCCTTCGTTAGGAGGGTGCTCTCCAGCTCATCTTCAGTTGCAGTTGATTATTCAGGATGGTTTTTCTATGTTTTAGTTGTAATTCCAGTTTGGTCCCAGGAGAGTGTCAGTGTAGCTTCCACTAAGTCTGCTCGACAATATTCTTAATTGTCTGACAATCTAAAGCTAGATGAAGGATCTTTCTGTTGCTCAGGGTGATACAACTAACAAGTGATGGAATAGATAACTTCGCCTTGGCCATGATTAGAGTTCTATACCTGTACTTAAACATTTGTGGAATTAAAAAAAAGAAAAAGGGTAGTTTCCCAATTCTAGAATTCTTAGCCTTTGGTCTCCAAGGTATCTGAATATGAAAATAGGAGTTTTCATGGTCACTGTGCAACCTCTGTTCAATTAGCCTTGAGTGTCTTATTTTTTTTGTTCTCTCTCTCTCTCTCTCTTTCTGTCTGGTTTTCTTTGGGGGGAAAAAAACCAAAGTTTTTCCCCCACATTTGTTATCAGTGGTCTCTAGAGGAGCTTTCCCAATGCTCAAGAAAAACAGGTCCCTATGGGACACATACCAAGAGGCCCATTGGTGAGGCCTCCTGCCGAGTTCGGGAAGCTGAGAGACAGCACTAACCACACAGGTGCTGAAGGGCAGAGGAAGAGAGGGCTGCAGTGAACAGGTGCCTGCGGGGCTGCACATTATACACAAGCGAGGAAGGCCTTTCTTCCCAATCGTGGTGCACTTTCTATGAAAAGGAACTAGAGACTGTGAATCCCTATTGATGAAAATGACATACATGGAACAGTAAACATGAGTAGCTGTTGAATCTTCCACAAAAGGACCTCATTGTGCCTGAGTGACCTTTAATCCATCAGACTGTGAAAAACTGTTCCCACCTTGTCCTATCACCTACGCCAGCCCTTACTAGCTGCAAGTTGGACGCACTGTGTCTACCCTCCAGACAGCTCTGGAGAATCACTTAAATTACAATTGATTTTTCTTTTTACTGTTACCTGACAGCTCCATCTGTCACTTATCCATAAAAGATACAGATTTTTGTGCGTTTCATGCATTTTATAGACATTGGCAGCACTGGGCATTTTCCTGTTTATGCCACTCTCTGGCATTTTTTTTCTCACTCCAGTTCCTAGGCAGCTATCTCTTTCTTCTAATAACACAGGAGAGGCACACAATATTGATCTGATTGCAGCATGGAACCCTCCTGAAATACTGAAAGCCAATGACCTCATCCTGCGCTGTACAGTAGAATTTAGGAGAGTCTTAGCAAAGGAGTGAGTCGAGTGTTTCATAAGAGAAGGAACTATAAAAGGGAGTGTTCTTCAGATTTTCCTCTTGCTATTATCCAGTCGGGTCATATTTTATTGGTGCTCATTACTGAGGTAGAGAGTGATAAGTGTGGAAACCATGGAAACATATTATGGTCAAATTGATGTTGCTTTGAAACCCACGCTGTGGAGCAGTGCACACTATCCATTAAGGTGCCTCCTGGATGTCTGTCAGGAGGGCCTTTTACATGCTCATTCTAAGTTCAAGTCCAGCCACAAACTCACTGGGAGAGTGAGTGTGCTCTCTGGAGGAAAAGGTAGTGCCAGTCATCAGGCTTTTTTCAGAACTAAGGGAAAGATCCACAAATTGCACACCAGCCCAGTATTATTCAATTTAATGCCTTGAGTTACAAGAAATATTTAAATATTCCTAAATGTATAAGACATTTACAGCATGCTCACACTTTCTCTCTCTGAAGCCCAATTACTTGGCTCCACTCTTTGAATCATCAAACAAGGATCCACATTGTCAATGTCATGATATCCATGAAAATGTTACATTTCAATATTCTCCATCTAAAAATAAATAAATAAATCTCAGTAGGTCATGCAATTGTGTAAGTTCCCCAAACCTATGAACACATAAAGCCACAGCCCATGCCAGAGTGCCACCCAAACAGGTTAGATGATGTATTTTCCCCTCTATACACAGTCTTGAAAGTTAAATTTATTTCTTAACTTAATACACAAATTAAAATATAGCACTAAATAAACAGACTTTCAGGTAGTGTACATATAAGTGATAGTTTTGAAATTTTTGATTGCCATTTTTGTTGAGATCAGTGTTGCAAGACTTCTGCAATGTTAGGTGAGTAACAGTAGGAATTTTCAAAGACAGCATCAAATATTTATTGGCTAGATACAAGGTACTTTTATCCAGGTGATTCCATTTCAGTGGGATGTACATCAAAGCTAGAACTGAAGAGTTGGCTAATGCACAAGTCCCACTGAATACTTCCACTCCTCCATCATCCCCCCATCTTGTAAGATGCACCAGTCTTCCGAGATGACAGCAAATCAGTAATCGGGAGAATGGCTCTTCTGGAGGTAGGAACCTACATGTGGCTGAAGTCTGAAATATTCATTTAAATCATGCTTGTATGAGCGTAGGTGAAATGCAATCAACTCTTTCATGGTTTTTTTTTTGTGTGTGTATATTAATAACGTTTCTTTTAAAAATAGTTACAGAAGAAATACATGTTCAGTACAGATAACTTGAAATACCGAAAAATCCCAGAGAAGAAACAATAGTTACCATAATCCAGCACTGATATAAAATCAATTACATTTTGCTATGTGCTATATTTTTTCATTTGTTTATATATATAATTTTTCAAAAATAATACCATACTCTTACATCCTGCACCGAATTACTTAGCTGTACTTTGTGAATATTTTTTCTTATCATATTTTCAGTAACATTTTCAATGACGAAATAGGCTCTATAGAAAATATATAACAGAAATGATGTAATACCCTACTTACACAACTTAGATTTCTTTAAATTGTCCCTTTTATAAATTATGCTGATTGTATATATTTAACTTTGATTCTATTTTTAATTATTTACCTAGGGTAGGTCCCCAAAACTACTAGGTCAAAATGTATGAACATTTTAAAAACCTAGGAAATCTGCCTGGCATGGCTCAGCGGTTGAGCATCGACCTAGGATCCAGGCGATCAGGGTTCGATTCCCAGTTAGGGCACATGCCCGTGTTTCAGGCTCGATCTCCAGTTGGGGGCGTGCAGGAGGCAGCTGATCAATGACTCTCTCATCGATGTTTCTATCTCTTTCTCTCCTTCTCCCTTCCTCTCTCTGAAATCAATAAAGATATATTTAAAAATAAAATAAATAAAAACCTAGGAAATCTATTTTTAAGTGCCCTTTAAATGTTAATCTCAATTCACTTACTCCTCAGCAATGAATGAAAGTGCTCAATGCCCAACAACCTAGCTAACCCTAGGAGTCATGAATCATTTTGTCTTTGTGAATCTCACTATTTTTTCAGTTCGCATTTATTTATTATTAATGATCTTTAACATGTTTTTATAAATTTGATGTTTTCTAAATAATCACCTGTATGAATGTTTATTTATGCCTTCTATTTTTAAAATATGTAGATTTTGCCCAGCCAGGGTGGCTCAATGGTTGAGTGTTGACCCAAGAGGTCGCCAGTTCAATTCTCAATCAGGGCACAGGCCCGGGTTTCGGGCTCCATCTCAGCGGGGGCGCGCAAGAGGCAGCTGATCAATGACTCTCTCATCTGTTTCTCTCTCATCAGCGTTTCTATCTCTCTATCCCTCTCCCTTCCCCTCTCTCTAAAAGCAATAAAAGTATACTTTAAAAATATTGATATTTATATTTTTCTTATAGGTTTATAGAAAGTTTCCATTTATTCAACACTGTCTGACACATACGCCCTAGTTTCTCTACTGCTGAGGTACAGAAATCTTCATTTTAGCATCAAATCTCATTTGTTTCCCTTTGCAATTTCTATCTTCTGTTTTATTCTTCCACAGGCCTTCCTGAGCCTAAGCTATTTGTTCATATTACCTCCTAGTTCTTTTATAGTTTTGTTTGCGCTTAGTTTTAAATGCATTTTAAATTTATTTGGGTATATAATAAAAAACAGTGCTTTCTATCATATTTTGCATTGTAGTACACATAGAAAGTGATTATTTTTATGGCACTCTGGGGTAAACATGAGGCAGCTCTGTCAGCCACCCTAGTCGCTGAAGGGATCACATCTCAGCTCATCCGCAATCCCCTCCCAACATATCATTGGCACTTTTATTCTGATATAAGGAATGGAAACACATAACCTTTAAAAAATAACTAACAAACTATCCAAGTTAATGAATAATACATCATTTCCTCTACTCGTTCGAAATGTCATCTTAATTACATACTAAAAAATTCTGTACATGGGCCTTTTTCTGGTGTTTGTATTGTTTCATTGATCTGAGTGCCTATCATGACACTGATAACACAGATCCCATACTGTTTCACATTCCAAAGCTTTGTAAGATGTTCAGATCGCTGGCGATGCAAATCATATTGATCACTTGGTCTAATTTTTTTTTACCCCACATACACAGTGGTGGGTTTTCCCACTTTTGTGTGTGTAGACTGTAACTGAATCAGGGTCAATGCTGAATTTTAAATTTTGATCATTCGAATATTGGTAGAAAGATTCTTTCTGATGGATGCAGATGTCCTGAGCAATCCTTGATTTACTTTGTCATAGGCTCACCTTTAAAAGGCAGAAGAAAAAATTACCATTGTGGACTTAAGTCTGAGCCACACGGAAGAAATGTGAGGTAAAGGGAGATAGTAAAGAACGCTGAGAGAAAGCAATCGTGTCATTTTTGTGTTTATAATAAATTAGGAGGGAAATACAGAGAATAAATAACACAATCCACAGATTGAAGTTTTTACAAAGTAAAGACAGCTCAAAAGGAACATTCTAGTGATACAATCTTGGAAGATGTTGATAAAAAGGCAGTTTAAGAAACTCATGCAGCAGGAGAGGGCTCAGCGTCTACTTTTAGAAGGATTTTGATCTGAAAAAGGCAGAATCAGTGCATAAAGAGAAACTAATGTTTACAGACCCATAGGGACAGTGTTTCTAAAAAGACAAAAGTGTGGCCCTTTTTTAATTCACCTTCATAATTCCAGCACCTACTGTAATTCTAGGGTCACCACATTTCTTTCATTGATTCTACATTTGGAGGAGTTTTATCCCAGGCTCTTATAATAAGTTGCTGATGTAATCCCAGCTTCACTGTTGATGCAAAAGATGCAAAAATATTATGGCAGAGATATTTAGTTGCCTACTCCAATGGCCAGTCTTCTTTCTTTGTTACTAACATAACTCCGATTTCATTTGGGGGACATTGCATCCAATGCAACGTGTACATTTCCCAGCCTCTCTTGTGGTTCATTAGGACTATGTGACTATATTTTCTGGTCAATGAAATATAAGAACAGGTGTTAATGTAGCTTCTGAGTTGACTGAGATCAATGATCAGGAAAGAATGGTCTCTTCGCTGTTCTGACTACTGTCATCCTGTAATGAAGCCCTCTCAGACCATGCCATCGTCAACAGGAGCAAAGCTATATGCAGAGAACAGTGAAAAATAAACATTAAAACCTGGCTTCTTGATGGCTCCATGGTGCCATCATGCCCATCTCTGAACTGTCTGCTTCTGGACTTCTTTCATTTCAGATTTAAAAAACAACAACCCACCTTTTATTTATTAAGATTGTTATTTTGGAGTATCTATTATGCAGATGAATGTAATACTAACAGATAAAATCTCAGAGACCATAAATGGATTTTAGAGACTAGAAACAAGTGTGTGTAAATCCCAGGAAAAACCCTTAAAAAAGAATTTTAAGTCACCTCGAAAGTATTTAGGGGATGAAATGGTGATTTTTAGGAGAAAAGACACATTCAGTAAAAATAATTATTACCAAATTATCTTAATATTTTGGGATCTTATTATCAGATTAGTAGCTTTCATTTAAGAACAACCATCTTTGGAAGACACACTACTTTCCAGGTGCTATTTTAAATACTTTATATGTATTATCTCATAATCATCATAACAGTACTATTAAAATCTCCACATAGCACACAGGTTTAAATAACTGATCCAATAGACCAGTTATTATCTTAACTAGTATACCCACTGCCTTTTAGAGGAAAGACATAACAACAAGTGTATTTTCATTTTCACGGCCATTGGATACAATCTCATAGTAGCAGGATGGAGAAATTATAGATGGCCTTCAGATAAATTCAAGATACTTACCCAGTGTTAGCTTGGAAGGAAGTGCCCTGGTACTTGCCAAGGTATCTTAATCCACTGCTCTTTAAGAATTTTATTAATGGCTATAGACATAGAAGACATATTTATCAAATGTGCAAGAACCAAGAACCAGAATAAGTGGAGCCTGGAGAAGAGAAGACTTGTAGGAACATGGGAGGTCTCATCAAATTCTTATTCTGGAACTGAGAGCTTTAGCAGCCTCCAGCACCATCAGTTTGATGCCCCTCAGGGATGGTGGGCGTGCAAAGGGGTATGTACATAGAGACAACACTGTAATATTTTACAGGATTTTGAGAAATTACATATTCATTTACCCTTGACCCAGAAACTCCACTTCTATGGCATTAGAATGAAGATCCACCGGTGAAAATAAAAAGCAGCAAAACACAAGAGCACAACTTTAGAATGTTACCCATTGTGCCGTTGTTACAGATCACTTCGTTTTCAACATAGAAAATTGTAAGGAAAAACATAAAATGGACAGGGGCACCTATAAATTAAAAGAGACTTAACTAATTGTGAGATAGGCCCTTCTCGGCAGCCTGGTTTAGACGAGCAGAGAGAAAGGGGGGGTGAGGGGGAGTGTGGGGGAGTGTGTCGGAGAAATGTGAGCAAAGCCTGTATAGTTTAAGGTATTCAGGAATTATTTTGAATTTGGAAGAGAACAACATTGGCATTGTAGTAGTTACAACATATGAATCCTTATATTTTAGAGAAACCGAATCATTATGGATGATTTTATAAGGCAACGGGGGTTTGTTTCAGAACAAATCCAGCAGGACAGAAACTGGGCGAGGAAAGATGACATGAGATTGATCACAAGTTGATAGATCTGGAGCTGGCTGTTGGCTCCAGGGACATTCATTATTCTATTACATCCGCCCTTGTGTGCGTTTGAAATTTCCCATAATAAAAAGTAAGAGTTAGACCCTATCTCCCAATTTTAACTAAAATAACTTGCTAAAAGAACATATTACCCCTTACAGTTTAAAGATGCATATCTTTAAAAAAGAAACTCACCAAGGGGGAAAAAAAAAAAGAAATTCTTAGGAAAAGGCTAATTGAATTTGAGCACAGGTAGCTCTTGATTTGCAGCAGAACTAAGGAGCAGATTTGGGACTCTGGGAACTTACTCCAGCTCCCTCCCTATTTCTTGGCTGACTTTTAGACAAAGGCTCTGATGTTAAACGGAGCTCATCGTTTTCTGGGTCCACTAGAGGGGAACAAATTAACCAAAGTTACATAATGGTATAGATTTTGACTTAAAGTAACAGAAAGTTTTCCTATAATTGAGGCTATCACCGGCACAATGGGCGTTTGTCTAGGTTTTAGACAGCCCAGGGCCAGAAGGCCTCTGATAGGCATGTGGGGAAGCGAATTCCTGTACCAGCTTGGAGGCTGGCCCAGGTCACCTTGAAGCTCCCTTCCTACTGGAGATGCCCCCGTTCTACGCTGAGATGATCCTACCTGGTTGCACACCTAACTCAGAACTCTTGCTGGAGGGCTGGCAGGCACCCTGGGCAGCATTAGAACCTGACCTGAAAGACAAACACTTGACTTTCAGATACAAACTCACCCTGTTCTTCACAAGCTAAAAGCTTAAAGACTCAAATTATTGATGCTAAATAATTACAGTTTTAGTGGCTTGGGCTTTAACACATACATTGAATTCCTATGTCTATAGATTCTAGAGAGTAAAGGAGACCCAGGTCCTGGTGCATGTGCCAGGGCCCAGGTGGGTTTGGTGCCTGCAAGCCATGCCTCCCCCTCTCCCTGGGCTGCCCGTGACACTGCCTTTGAACTCCGTTTCCTGCATGCAAACCCGCTCCTGACAAAGTTCTGACACCCACCTTGTGCAGCCAGGTGTGAGCTTAAACACCGCCATTCCCAACCATTGCTCTTTAAGCTTTATTTCTTATCAGAATAAAAAGATTTCTTCCTCTTAAAAAATAATTCCTAATGTCAGTAAATAAATGAGGTAGAGTTCTGAAATGACACAGGATAACCAATCCAGGGAGTCTGCTCCCTCAGCTGAAGGTGACTAACCGTCCAGGACCTCAGAATACAGTCTCTGTCTCTCTCTTTCTCTCTCCCCCGTCTCTCTCTCTGTCTCTGTCTCTCCCTCCCTCTCTCTCCTTTCCTCTCTCTCTGTCTCTGGTTCTCTCCTCTCTCTCTGTCTCTGTCTCTCTCAGTGTTATGAATCTCAACTCCATTCTACATGGAATATTTCTATCTAATTCTAATATCCCCCGCATTTCAAGAGATGGATATAAACACCAGATGGATATTACAAGAAAATTGAATTGCTCTGCAGTGAGTGAGATATGGGAAGGCCTTTTCCCAAACAAGCAGCAGACAAAATTGTAACAGTAAGTTGTGTTTGAGATAAAATGGTTCATAGATCAGAGGTGACACTGCCTTTTTGAAAGCGTGAAATTGTTCCTTCTGTTGGGCAGAATGAGAATTTTAAGAAAAAGAACACGAGTAGTTTCCTATTTATTATGCTATGATCTACCTCAATTCACAAATATCTACCTATATTTGTATCTGTAAATGTAGCAATAAGATTCTTCAAAAGGCTACATATTTAATATGTTTTCATGCTTGGTCCAGAGCAAATCGGGTCTGTCCCTGCAGATAAATTACCCCTAGCTCCAGAGTTCTATATGCCGACTGTGGGCAGGCCCCTGCTGGGTTCCCAGCATGACGGAGGGAAGTGTTCTGCACCCATTCCTCAGTTGTTATGTCTCCTCTTTTATGCTTCAGGCCATATATTAATGCGCCCTTGACACTGTCTTCCAGCTCACTCTTCCATCTTTCTTAATTGTCTCAGCACTTGGCTCACAGTTTTGTTTCTTATGTGACCTCTGCCAACATCCTCGGCGTCCCAGCCAAGCCTAGGACCGTTCTGGTACTTTACCACTTAGCACCCAACAGCTCGCATTGAGGTTTTTGCTGCAGAGAATGGGAGCGTAACCAATGTCTGCTACAGCCGCATGTGTGGCAGGGACAGCTCTCTTGTCGGATTCAGTCTCCTCACCATCCCCGCCACCTCAATCCTCGCTAGTCTAGCATCTCTCAAGGCTGCCATAGTAGAGGAGGGCTTTGAAAATGGAAGCGGGCTGAGTAGATGTACTTTTGTGTTAGGAAAATTCTTGAGAAAACTGGCAGGAAGCTAGTCTCAGCGCAGAACGTCTTCCCATCCCGTCGTCTCTCCCCCACGGGCCAGGTCACTGGGAGGGCCCTGCCCTCCTTGCTAATCTGCAGGCTCTGTCCAGGGGTGACCTGCCCTCCTTGCTAATCTGCAGGCTCTGTCCAGGGGCGGAGCAAACCTCTAGTAATTCACCCCTGGGGCCGAGGCACATGGAGGCAGCAGTGACTGTTGTATAGCTGCTTATTTATGTTCATCTGTGGCTGGTGATCAGAAGGGACTTCAGGAAAAAGTTTGCCAGGTGAGGAATGGGGGTGCTCTCTGTCCAACAATAGGGCACATGGCATCACGTTAGAATAGGTAAGAGAAGTTTTTTGCGAATCATCATCATATCGTGGACTTTGAGTGTGTTATTAGATGTTATTAAAGGTTCTCTAAGATGCCACCGAAGCATTTGGCCAGTTAACAGTTAAATCTCTGTGCCCCAAAGCAACTCGTGAGTGTTAGGGCTACATTTGCGAATAGGACAGTCTTGAGGTCTAGGTGAAGCACAACTTGGTGTGGAGAAGGACCGGGAAAGGAAAGGGGGATGTTTCCAGAAGAAGGTGCCAAAGCAGGGCTCTGGCCCAATCTGTTGAAAGCCCATTTACTAAAATTAGCTTCATGAATGCGCAGTGTCTTAGTTCATTGAGGGGCTTATTTGTGAGTTTTAGTTCAGTCCTGCCCTTCCGTCTGCCCCTCCTTGCCCCCCTCTGAACCTGCCCGTCTCTAACAAAACTGGCCTCGGCACACCGATCCGACGGAACAGTGGGGAGCACGACACGAGGACAAAACTAAAACTTTTTCAACATCTCTCCAGTTTTGCAAATTGGGCACTTGGAAAGTTATTTTTCAGTAAATTAGTGTTTCAGTAAATTTGTTTCCCCAAAGCAGAGCTATCTCCTAATCGTCTCTCTCGTTCCTGGCACAGGCTCCTGTCTCATCCACACTCATTACAACACTCAGGCAGAGGGGCGACATCTGCAGAGACGTGCAAACCCAACTACGCACACATCCCCCCGCAAGAAGGCATGCGCGGCCTGTAAGCACCCACGCTTGCGGAGGTGAAGACAGACTTCTAGAAGGTCGCCTCTCTCCCCCGGGCTACAAGGTTGCTTTATACTAGGGCACGTTGGGACCAAAACACCAGAATTCTCCTGTTTAGTCTTTCTGGCCTATGGTCTGTCTTTTAGTTATTGAAGTCGAATCACCAAATTGAAGAATTATTCCCACGTGGATCCCTATGCACAGTTCCTCTCTAATTTTCTTTGCTGTGACTCTCGCCTAGTAAGGCTCCTGAGTCTCTATGAAAGCATCAGTCTATTCGAGAGTCATTGTTTCACCAAGTCTCAAGTGTCTTAAATGCCAGCACATCTCACTGCATGTCCCTGTTTCTTTGGCTGCTACACACTCTTATCTTTTGTTGTTTACATCAGAAGCCAAGCCTGTTAGGAAGGTCCTTAAAGGAAATCTGAGAAATTCAAAAGAAAGTGACAATGGAATATAAGTTAGAACAAAAACAAAATATTATTTGTTGCCTATAAAACTGGAAAATCATACACAAAGGAATTATATTGGCATTGGCTCATAAGTGATGGTGAAAACACAAATTAGCACAATGCCTCTGAAGGGCATTTGCAAACACATACTGAGTATCTTAAAATACCTGTTGGTCTTGGCCCTGGCTGGGTAGTTCAGTTGGTTAGAGTGTCCTAATAAGCCAAGGTTGCGGGCTCGATACCCGGTCAGGGCACATACAAGAATCAACCAATGAAAGAATAAATAAGTGGAACAACAAATCCATGTTTTCGATCTCTCTCTCTCTCTCTCCTCCCTCAAATCAATAAATAAATTTAAAAATATGTTGATTTTTCAATTTCTCTTCTAGGATTTTTCCAAAGGAAATACAAATGTATAAGAGGATTATTATCCCAGTGATGTTTACCATTGTGAAAAATAGAAATAGCTTTAATGCCCATCCTTATGTGATTAATTGAATATATTTGCTACATTTATATGACAGAATCAGAGATACTATGCACACAGTAAAAACTGTCACCTGCCTGGCCGGGAGTGGCTGAGCAGTTGAGCATCGACCTGGGATCAAGGCGATCCGGGTTCGATTCCTGGTCAGGGCGCATGCCCGGGCTGAGGCCGATCAATGACTCTCTCTCATCATTGATGTTTCTATCTCTCTCTCTCTCTCCTTCTCCTTTCCTCTCTCTGAAATCAATAAAGATATATTTTTTTAAAAATTGTCATAGTACATTAAGTGAGGAAAACAATAGATTTTTAAACCAGGATGTATAATATTATAACACTTTGTAGTCTAGCATATGTAACAGTAGAAAAAGCCGCCCTCTGTTCATTCACTGAGTTAAATAGTAACAATCACATCTAGACTAAAGGATTATGGGTGTTTTCATCTTTTTTTCCAGATCTATATTTTCCAAATTTTCCAGTTAACATGTCTTCACTGAAGTAAACTTGGTTTAAAAAAAAAAAATCAAGATTTTCCTTATGACATAGGAAAGAAAGGGGATTAAAAACAAACAAACAAACAAAAACAACCCTTTACCCTACCAGAAAAACCTCCATACTACCTTTTATCTCGCTTTTAAGAAGTATCTTTCTTTAGAATATGGAATCAGAAAAGATCAACACATTGGAGGGAAGTTGATGAAACAACAACCCCCCCCCCCCCAAGGTGCAAGTGATCTCAGGAGAAGGGAATGCAAGGAGAAGTAGTTTCCAGCTCCTTCTCTAACGCCAGCCTTTGTCTGATAAACCCGGTGCCCTGGCGGGGGCTGATTCCCTCCCGTCCCTGGAAAACACGCTGCGCGTCGCGCCCGCAGGTGGCAGGTGCGGGGCAGGGCGCCGGGCGGGCTGCGCGGCGGGGCGGGGATGCGGGCCGGAGGCGGCACCCTGCGCAGCCAGGCGCCTCGTCCAGGGCCGCGTGGGGCGCTGCTCGGGAAAGGGCGCCTCTATTTGTTATTATTTAGGCTAAAAAGCAGCCCGGACAGCCCCTCCTGGGAGACCAGCGGGAGCGCTGCGTGCAGCTCTCAGGGGCGGCTGACGGCTGTCAGCCGGGCTCCGGGCCACCCCTGGGGTTCCGCGGGAGGAGGCAGCGTCCTCAGGGCCCGTCCTCGCGCCGGGGCAGCTGGGCCCGCGGGCCCGGGCGGGCCGCCTCCGACCCCGCCCGCCGGCTCCCGGAGGGCGCCCCCCGCAGCCCGCGCCGCCGCGTTGCGTAACCGCCGGTGCCCGGCCGGCGCTGGCCCGCGGGCTCCCCCTGCTGGCCGGCCGGAGAATGCGGCTCCCGCGGACGCCACCCGGCTGCCTCCCGTAGTGCAGGGTCTTCTCGCTGCGCCGCCACCGCAAGCGAATTTTCTTCCTTCTGTGCCCTTTCCCCGGTCTTGACAAATGGCCTGTCACTTGTATGGAACTGCGGTGACCTCCCTTGAACTGCAAAGCTGCTGCCCTCCCCGAGCCAGAAGCAGAGCAGAGGGACTGGCTCTTGCCTCCAGTTGCCTCCTTCACAGTGTCCAGGCCCCTGAGCTGGGGGGGGGGGTCAGGGGGCATCATCGCCCATCTCATGCCGCTGGGCACCTTCACTGGAGAAGGCGGATCGTTGTTACTCTGCTGAGAAGAAGTCAGCACCGCCGCCACCTTCTCTTCGCTCAGCTCGTGGGGGATGCGCCGCGTCTCTCGCCTGCGCTGGCTGAGCGCAGCCCCGGGGGCCGGGCGGGCCCGAGCGTGGGCCCCGGAGCAGCCCCTCTGGATCTTTCGGGGAGTCCTCGCCACGTGGTGTTGGTCCCAGCTACCTGTGCCCTCGTCTCCTCCTGTTCTCAGGCCTCGCTGCGCTTTAGAGCCACCCAGGGAGCGTTTAAAATCAGTGATGCTCAGGCTCTGCCCCTGAGCAATTAAATCAGAGCTGCTGGGGAGTCGAGCCAGGACATCTGTATTTTTTTAAGATTCTCAAATGACTATAAGAATAAACCAAGAATTAGAACCACCGTCCTAGTCTTTATTTCCCCAGCGTATAGGACCTGACCTTATATAAAATAGGAGCTAGGCAATGTTTGATGAATGAATGAGTGAATGAATGAATGAACAAATGAGGTCTGGGAAGGGCAAAAATGTACGTATACTTCTTTATGAAAAATATTCTCAAATATTGTAATGATCAAAAATACACTTTCAGCCCAGCCGAGTGTGGCTCAGTGGTTGAACCTCAACCTAGGATCCGGGCGATCGGGGTTCAATTCCCAGTCAGGAGGGCACATGCCCGGGTTGTGGGCTCCATACCCGGTCAGGGGCGTGCAGGAGGCAGCCGATCAATGACTCTCTCATCATTGATGTTTCTATCTCTCTCTCTCCTTCTCCTCTCTCTGAAATCAATAAAGATATACTTTTAAAAAACACTTTCAGAGAGTCTAGGCAAGTCCAATCTCCTGCCCAAACCAGAAGGTGAACTCCTTGAGCCCAGGAGTAGTGTCTTTCTCAGAATCTCTCCAGAAAGTTTCTATTTTCCCACATATGTGGGACTAGACTAGCTTCTCAAGTGAGTACAAGCAATAGGAGAACAGACAGAAAAATTAAGGACAGAACTAAAATTAAATGAGATTGTAAATGGTAAAAATTCCTGCAATGAAGGGTGTAACCAGATGGAATAAAGAAGTAAAACGCTGGTTAAGTTCCAGTGGATTAACGCAAAGTGTTTATTTCTTGCTCATGCAAAATCCACTGCAGGTCAGATGAATCTCCATGACTATCATCTTCCACACATGACTCGGAGACCCAAGCTACTTGGGTCTTATGGCTCTGATGGTTTAATACTTGGCCTCTGCTCTTCCTGCAAACAGGGAAACAAAGGGGCTGTTTTCTGCTCCAGCGTGGAACCCGCCATCCAGGTATGTGCCCTGACTGGGAATTGAACTCACAAACTTTTGGTGCACAGGACAACACTACAGCCAACTGAGCCACATCAGCAGGAGCTCAAGTTTATTTTTAAATGAACATGTATTAACTTTGAAAAAAAATTAAAATAAATGTATAACATTTGCTGAACTTTTTGGAATAGGTTTTCCTGTACCATGTACAACTCACCTTTCCTTAAAAATTTGAATAAATGTGTAGATTTGAATAAATCTGAATAAATTTTTATGTGAACCGACCCTGGATCCCCGGGTGTGGTGCTGGTTTAATTCCACACTCCTGCTACTGCCAGATAGGGACACTTCTCTAGTTTTGGACTCCTAGGCAAAGTAGGTCTTTTCTTTTCAAGTACCGTAATTTTAAAAGATAAATGGAATATATTTTTTCTTCACATAAGGTACCAACCATTTTTTAATTCTTGCTTCTGTCTCTGGCTTTTGTTCTTATTTTTTGAGAGGAGAAAAGTCTTGATAATGAGGACATTGCAATATGGAAACCCCGAGTTCATGGTTTCCATTTATCCGCGGTCTGGGGAGACCAATAACTGGGCTTGGGTAAGGAAGTTGGGGAGCTCCCAGAATGTGATGGCAGAACTGTCCACTGCCACACCACACACAGAGGGACCTCACAGGTAAATTAACCAGGGTTAAGGGAAAGCAAGGAAACACAGAACTAGACTTAGGTTATCTACCCAGTGACAACACTCTTTGGTAGAGTGTGGTCTATGTATGAAATACTCAGAGCAGGGAGCACACAGGCCTCCTTTTCCTTGAAATCTGACAGATGCACGTCTCCTAACTATTGTGAGGAGGTGGGAAGATGGGAGGTGAAAATTAAAAGCAGAAGAAAGTGGGGGAACTGAGGGAAGAACAAAAAATCACTACAGATTTATCAAGCTTCTATTTACTGCTTTTGTTTCCTGCTTTGCTCTTGAAAATATTTACATAATGGACTTCAGTTTCATTGGGAATCAAAGTAAATCAATCTGCAGCCTCCAACTTTCTTCCCCATGGCCTGCCTTGGTTTTGGGGTCTCACAGATGAGAAGTTATTCTGGGTGCTCCATTACTCAGCCTTATATCTGAGGCTTGGGAATCATTTCACACTTCAACAGATCTTCAGATGTAGCATCAAGTTATCTCATAATTGACTTGTCTCCACTCTGTTGTAACACACAGAATTCCAGCCAAAATAAAGTAGGACAGATGGGAAAAGTCACTTGGAAAGTAACACTGATGCTGTAGCTCTACTTTCTCTTTGAAAGCGAGGATTCATGTACCGATTTCAAATAACAAGATATGTTTCAAGTCCCTGGGGTTTGGGGAATATAGGTATGTGAGCTGAAAATCCAAAATGAGTTAGTATCTTCTTTTGAGCCTTCAAGGAAATCTCCTCATTTCAGATGGTTCTTTATCATGGTCATCACATGTTATCATTACCACCCCCAGGCACTGAGCTCTTGCTTGTGACAGCAGATGACACCACCATTGTCAACTTGGTCCTTGTCAACCCCATTCAGACACGGGAAGAAAGCAGGAAAAACACGGCTAGTCAGTTCAACTCTACAAAACCCCAAACCCCAGCCCCCTCAAGGACATAGTTAATCTTCTGCTGTATTATAATGTCATATCCAGAATATTGACATTGACCCAATCCACCAGTCTTACTCAGATTTCCATAGTTTTATTTGTGCTCATTTGTGTGGGTGGGTGTGTGTGCATGTAGTTCCATACAATTTTACCACCTGGGAGGTGTGTGCACCCACTACCGAAGTCAAGATGCTGAGCACTTCCAAACCAAGAGGGTACCTTGTGTTGCCCTTTTATAACAAAACCAGACTCCCCTCTCCAAATTCTGACAACCATGGATCTGTCCCTTTCTAAAGTTTTGTCATTTCAAGTGTTTTATTAATGACATCATGCAGTATGTAACCTTTCGGGATTGGCCTTTTTCACTGAACATAATTCCCTGGAGAGTTGCCCATGCTGTTGTGTGCATGACTAGCTCACTCCTTCTCATCGCTGTGTTGTGTTCCATGAGGTCTGTCTACCACCATTTGTTTAATCATTCGTCTGTTGAAGTACATTTAGGCTGATTCTATTTTTTGTCTTTTGTGGATAAAACTACTGTGAAGATGCATGTAAAAGTGTTTGGGTGAATCTAAGTTTCCATTTACTGAAATAAACTCCAAGAGCTCAATTGCTGGGTCATATGATTACATGTTTAGTTATTTTTGAGGAACTGCTAAATCGTTCACCAGAGTGGCTGGACCATTTTTTTATGACCACCAGCAGTACATGAGTGATCTAATTTCTTTGTATCCTCACTGGCACTTGCTGTTGTCAATTTTTTCTTTTCTTTTAACCATTCTGATAGATATGTAGTGATATCTCATTGCAGTTTTATTTTGCATTTCCCCAACTGCAAATGATGTTAAACATCTTTCGTTGTCCTTGTCACCTCTGTCCTCTTTGGTGATACCTCTTCATGGCATCTGCCCGTCTCTAACTGTATTGTTCTTTTACTGTTGAGTTTTGATAGTTACTTATTAGATACTAGTTCTCTGACAGACATGTGGTTTGCAGATATTTCTCCGTGTGTAGCTTGATTTTTTTATTTTCTTCATATGAAGTTTCACAGAGCAAGTCTTTCATTTTGATGAGGCCCAATTTATCAGTGTTTTCCTTTTATGGACTGTAATTTTAATGTCAAATCTAAGAACTCTTTGCCAGAGAGCCCAAAGATTTTACCTTATGTTTTTCTAAAAGTTTTATGGTTTTATGTTTCCAATTTCAATCTATGATTCATTTTGAATTAAATTTTATCTGGCAGGAGAGAGGTTTAGGTCAAGGTTCTTTTATTTTCCCTCCCTCCCTCCCTTTTTGCTTATAGATGTCTGGTTGCTCTGGCACCATTTGTTGCAAGACTATCTTTCTTCCACTGAGGTCACTTTTCATTTTGTTCAAAAGTCAGCTGGGCGTATTTGTGCAGATCTATTTCTAGGTTCTCAACTGTTCTCTTGATTCACTATCTGTCATGCTGCCAATACCACATTGTTTTGACTAGAGCAGCTAGAAAGTTAGCCTTAATACTGGATAGAGCCATCCTTCCCTTGTCAGGATTGTTTTAGCTATTCTAGGGCTTGTGACCTAGAGAATTTGGGCCCATGGGGACAAAGATGCTTCCTTAACCAGGTCCCTCCTGGCAGCTCCACTGACCTACCTCCTGTCTTGGTATCTCAGTGAGAAGGGGGAGCAGGCCCTGCAGGGAAGGTTAACGCCTCCTCCAGCTGCTTATTCGTGGTGGGGCCCCAGCTGACCAGCCTTGCCAGTGGTGTCAGCTCACCTGATGTCCTCAGGACTCCCATGCTGACCGGGAGAATAGTGACCCTACCTTGATGGCCTTCTGCCTGGTTTGGCGATCAGAAGACAGCAGGTCTGAGTGGCCTTCCCCTGTGTGTGTGTGTGTGGGGGGGGGTGCCCTGCTACTGTGCTGTTTCCCCAGGCCTGGGGCCCTAACCAGTTCACCTTCTTACCACTTTCAAGAGTTTTCCTTTGGTTGTCAGAGGCATCATTTCCAGAGTTTATAGTTGTGCTTAATGGGCAGGAACAAGGACAAGACTAGAAGTAAGGTCTATCAAATACATATTTTAAAAAGCAAATAGATTAACAACTGCTTATTTAAACAGACATGGGTATAACAAGAGCAGCCCATGACCCTTTACATAGAATAGAACAGACACGTCAGAGCCTGGAAAATGTTCGCCACAACCCCAGTTAACCAATGCTCTTGAGCTTTATTAAGATGCTTAAACTTTTTTTTTTCCCCTTCGACAAAAATAGGGTCTGGGCTAAATTCCAGTTGGGGAAGTGTACCGATCTTCCAAATCCCCTGGCAGTGTCAGTCACATGCAGCTGTCCTCGTGCCTGTGTTCAGCTAGGGGCTGTGCACACGGAGATAGATGTTGAGTTCTATTGAGAGCTGCCTGGACATGAAACACCTTTCAGTTAATTATCCCACCGGATTTACAATAACACCAAAGCCCGCAATGCTATGTACTTGAATCAGCGCTCTGGGTTTCTCCTTAATCGAACCCCCTATTTTCTTTCCCATTGTTTTTGTATCTAATGCTTCAGTGAAAATAAAGAGATCTGCCTGCTGAATAAAACATCACGTCGACGTTTGCAAATGCAACATTTGGGTGAGTGTCCTAACTCCTGCCAATGAATCTGCGTCCACTTCAGTACCTGCCCCTCCCACGTGACAGCTCTACTGCAGAAAGTCTACCCTTTTACTGCTCAATTGGACACCTTCCAGTTGGCTGTCTTTGCTTTTATTTCCTTAAGAACTTCTGGCCCAGAGCTCTGACACCATACAGTATTTTCTATTTAAATGCCTTCTATGTTTTATCCAAAAGACAGAATCTTAAAAATATAGGATTGGAAAGGGTTCAAAATTCACAAGATGTCCAACTCAATCTTTTTAAGGACGGCAAATTTGAACTAAACCATTTACATTATATTTCAAACCTTCTGAGAAATAACTCTCATGTTATCTTTTGCAGATAGATTCGAATATTTACTAGCTTCATTGGCAAGTGTAGTTATCCAAGATTATTATGTATTAAGCTATTCTCCAAAGGAGATAAAATAGCTTATACTAGAACAAAATATTTTACCATTTTACTTTCCCTTATGCAAACTGAAAACTGAAAATAAATTTCTAGAGCAGTATTCATTAGAATTTTATGGGTTACAGACTCTTTTAATAATCTGATTAGAGCTATAGATGTCACCAAAAGAAATACATATATAATTGTAGAAGACTCATGTGTCACCTAAAGCCCACCCAAAGCCCTCGGGTTAAGATCCTCTGCCCAAAGAATAGGTAATTTTTTCTGAAAACTTCTACAGTGTCTCTTCTAAATTTCAAAAATCCTCAAATAGGAACTAATTCAGGAAGCAAAGTCCAAAATGAGGCTTGAGTGTATCAATTATGATTTTTTGGTTTTATATAACAGAAGCAAACTAGCTAACGTAAGGGGGAAAAAGTCACTGGTGGTATATTTGAGTAACTAATAGACCTGAAGAAAAATCATTCTGGAAAGGACAACAACTGAGGGAGATGCTAATGGAATGGGGGATCTCTGAGATGCTCATAATGACTCAGCTTCAGCTTTTTTGTTGCTGCTACCAAAAAAACAGCAGAGGGTTTCAGGGCAGGCAGAACCAGCAATGTCCGTGGCAATATCCAGGGACTTCTGGAAAGGTGAGAGTGGAAGCTGCTGCTCTCCCTTGTTTTAACTGCCTTTGATATTTGTATTATGGTGACAATCATTTGCTTGTTATGTCTACACACAACATATCTATATGAATTTTGAGGAACCAGTATGCAAACACTGGTCAGCTTCCAAGGAAGATAAACTTGCAAACAGCCACTTCAGGTGGAGCCAAAGAGTGTAGCAGACAAGACGGAATTCTCAAAAGGCAGAACCAGGGGCATGGGGATCAATTGAACAGAGACGTCCTACGGCACAAGATCAGGCCTGATTCAGGATCTTCTCCGCTCTCGGTGGGGTCTCACAATGTCCTCCCCGAGGAATTTCAGCATTGCTATAAAGCAGTGTCCCCTGTGGTTCCCCTTTCTGAATGAGCGTGCTTACTGATTTTCCTCTGATCTACAACTGTTTATTGGATTCGTGTGGGGGAAATGGGCAAAAAACAAGGGGTGGTCTGGCCAAAGACATCGGTAGAGGATACATACTGCCATAAGTCTGTAACATTCTCGCTTTAATTGCATGAAGATGAACTCCCTGTTTACTTGAAGGGGTGTATAAATTAAGATCCTATTTGGAAAATGAAACTGCCTTGACTAGACTATGACACGTCTTCTATGAACACTGCAAAATATGATTGTTAACAACCTGCCATCTGGTATTACCACAGTCTCATAAGGGTGTGAATCTTTTTTTTTAAGCTCTGTAAACTGTATTTTTCAATATTTTCACTTGAAGGCCAATTTGATGCACTTCTGAAAATTATCATAAGCTTTTATGTAGACCTATTTTAACATCAGCCTAATAGCCCAAATAATACAAATAGTATAGTTTATTCAGCTGTAATCTACTGAGAGCCTACTCTACAAGGCTCTGTGCTGTGATCTGTGGGTAATTAAAATGCACAATGTATGACAATTATGTTATAGTCCTTGCACTTAAGGAGAATATAACTCATTATATAACAGAGAAATAAAATCTTTATACAAAGTATTAGAAATGGTCTTAATGTGACAAACTAGTTTAACAGCAATGGCATAACTGAGGAAACGAAGCGTAGCCAAATTTGAAGCATCCAGGTCTTGGGGTCCAGGGTCACTGCAATCTGCCGAAGCTATCTGAGCAGCTCATGGTGAAGTTTAACTTCCTTTCAATAATTTTTTTTTTATCATATCTGCAAACCGCAAATGACTCTCTTTGGATTTTCCCCGCTTCCTTCCTTTTTGTCTTTATGGAGCCAGAGGTGACTTAAATGATGATAAATGAAAAAAGAAAAAAAAGGAACAACAGATATAAGGAGTCTCTATGAATCATTATTGGAAAGCAATTTTGAATTCAAGCTGACTCTTCTAAAAACCATTTTCATGGAATCTTATTTTAATAGTTTAATGACTTCAGGTGATTTGCTATGGAAATGATGGTCCATAGAAAAAGGTTAATATTATTTGCTAAAGGTTGTTTTCCAGACACCCTATTGTCAAATATGCAGACTTTGGGCATATGCTACTCCAGAAGCAACTGAGTTAAAATTGGGCCAAGTTCCTGGCAAAATACATGAAAACATCAAAGCTCCTTGAGGAAGAAATACATAGCAACAATTTTGTATCATATTATTATTAATCGATGGAATGTTTTCTGGTCAGTTATTAGATCTAATATGATTTTGGCCATTTGCACAAGTTAAAATTAACCTTCCTGGTAAAAACAGCATGTAAATTTTCTTTTCAAACCTGTAAAATGTTACAGAGATGTTAACCAATTTAGTCCAATTTCACCAACAAGCTATAATTGTGATTTATATTACTTAGTAATTTGCATATTAAGGAATCAGACTTTACTGTGTAACATATTGATTTGGAATCTTTTCCCCTGCTTTCTTCCTTTTTGTCTTTATGGACAACGGATCAGTTTTGTTAGGTTTCTTTGTATCTGTCTAAACATATCAACCACCTCCAATGGAATGAAAGAGACATCCATATGCTATCTGAATTGTTGATTCTGAAATCAAAAGTTTGTTAAACATTGAAAATAAAGAGCATCATTATATTATATACCAGATGGAAAAGGGTTTTACAGACTAGGCAAGTGAAGTTTTAAAATGAACAAAACGTATTAAAAGTGGCTTACTGTGTGGGGGTGCTGCCTTCTATGACCATACCCCAAACAAGGATATTTAGCCTGAAGTTCTAAGTACCTGCAAAGCTTTCAATACTTAATGAAACTATTCCATGAAAACACACCTGTGGTTGGAAACTATTTGATCTAAATTAAGATGAATAAAATCTGTTTTATAATTTACTAGGCAAAAAAATCTTATAACAACAGCTTGAAACAAAGTTCCTTCATAATGTTGATTTCAGAAATGTTCTGTGAAGGTCATTGGAAGCTTTCATTAGTCTGGTACAAATAACCCCATCTGGGATTTGGCCCGAGCTGGGGGTCAGGGCTGGGGGGCGTGAGGCACAGTTTCTTTCCTGAGGCAAATTCCAATGCTAGATGGCTCTTTTTGCCACTTTTCCCTCTATTTCCTTAGAGGCAGTGGATACAACGGTTTCTTTTAAATAAGAGACAGACACAGGAAAATATCAGTTAACACTATGCAACTTTAAATGTGTACAAATAGTCTATATATAGCAGGGGGGCGGCTCACAGGCAAGAGTCAGTGTTTTTTATTTTTGAAAATGATTTCTAGAGGTCAGTTAAAGTTTATTGAAGTTGTCCTCAAATTTCTGACTCATTTAACTGAAGATTTTCCTTTGTTACATTTCAAACAACACTTCTTGGACCCTTTGATTTTGCAGGAGGGAAAGCCATAATCCTTTCTCCAGTGGACGTGTCGGAGGCACTGAGGAATTAAATTTCTCTTATAATGATGTTTCATTATCACCAGTGTTGCACCTTGGAGATTATTACTATTGACTCACTGGCAGGACTGGGACTGCAGAAGAGAAAAGCTGTTTTCTCTGCTCTTACAAGAGCCCTGAGAAATGAGGGGTTGACCTTGAAGTATTTCAGAGGTGGGGAGTGGATGCAAAGAAGTAGATGGTAGGAGACTAAGAAGAAAGGAACTGAATGGTAGGCCACACGCTGTCCTTTACAGATACGCTCTGGTTAATGCAGTCAACACAATGGGGTATTTTATGGCTGTGTATTCTAAGGAGTTATTTATTAACTAAGATCCACAGACGTGACAGTCTTCAGCTTCTTAGCAATCTTTAATATTCTTTCACGTGGGGTGATCTCAGTGGAGACAGTGCTACCTCTATAGAATACTTAGGAAATTTGAGTGGGCTTTTTGGGTTGTCCCAATAATGGGAGCGAACTAGTGCTATTTAGAGGCTGAAGGTCAAGGATGTTAGACATCCCTTCATTTTTGAAAGAGTCACATGCCACAGAGAATGATGTTACTTGCCATATGATCTGAATGGACCATTATTCATGTTGTCTAAAAGCAAGATAATGACCGAGAAACTAACTCTTTAAGATATATAAAACTAAAGTCTTTTTTGCAGTTTCAAAGTTCACTGAGTATTTCAGAAATGCAACCATTGTGTACAATAAAGGCAGACTAAACAATGTTATCTTCGAAAATCTACCAAGGGTTGTTTACCATTTTGGAAAATAGTATCACCAAAGGCAGCCCCATTCCAAATTTGTGAGTCACAATTACAAACCACGTGGAAATTAGTCTGCATTTGACTGTTTTAGATTCTCCATGTAAGTAAAATAATGCAGTATTTGTCTTATTGTGTCTGGCATAATGTCTTCCAGGTTCGTGTTTTTACAAATGACAAGATTTTCTTCTTTTTTGTAGCTGAACAATATTCTATTCTCTTTCTCATATAAAGTGAAATGGAATAACTTGAACTTTCAGAATCTAGGGACACCTGTGTATCATTTCATTATAAGAACAAGATATGTTTGCAGCTGAATTTTATCTAACTTGAAGAGATAGATAATACCAGTGTTAATACTTTAAGATCCTGATATAGGCACATAACACACACACAGACATACACATTTTCAAGTAGTTAGCCTGTATGGCAAATACCTACAAAGTAAATGTTCATCAATAGAGAATTAACTGAATAAATTGTGATATATTTGTACCATGGAATAGTCCACAGCAATCAAAAAGAGTAAATTACTTTTGATTCAGATTTTGTATTGTTTGGTGAGAAAAATCAAGAACCAGTAAACCATATATAATAAAATGACATTTGTAAAACAAGCCATAATATTATATAAAATATTGATGTATGATTATATGAGATAAGTGAAAAATATGGAAACATTCATACTAGGTTATCATGTATTATTTTAGAGAGCTGGGAGGTCACAGGGCTGTGAAGGAAAGTGTAGACAAAGTAATAGAGGAAAACATGCATGTACTTGCATATTTAATTAAGTAAAATACATACTCGTATGTAAAAAGAATTAAATTTAAAAACAAAAATGTAAATAGATGCAAAAAGTAAAAATCACCTATCACAGTGAAGTAGTTTTGACTGGTTAAAAAATACTATGGGCATTTTTATCTGAGAAAGTCATGAATTGGAGGCATGGTTTTGGGCAAGTCAGTTTCCTTCTACGTGCCTCAGTTATCCATTCGTGTGTGTGTTTTTTAATATGTTCTTTATTGATTTCAGAAAGAGGAAGGGAGAGGGAGAGATAGAAACATCAATGATGAGAGAGTCATCATTGATTAGCTGACTCCTGCAGGCCCCCGACTGGAGATCGAACCCACAACCCGGGCATGTGCCCTGACCGGGAATCGAACTGGGATCTCCTGGATCCTAGGTTGACACTCAACCGCTGAGCCACGCTCGGCCAGGCACCACTCGTATTTTTTTAAAACGAGCATACAAGAACATATTCTCTGTCTTACAAAAAGTACTACATGGGTACACATGGTAAGAGATGTGTGGGGTTTTATCACATTCTCTATGCCTGGGTTACCATGACTCACTGTTAGGGTTCAGAGTTCTAACACTTTGGGTGAGCTTAACCCACAATAGTTCTTGCCCAGTGAGGGAGATTTATTGACATTCAGCTTAGAAAAAACCACACACAAGTCTGAAACGTATTTTTAAATATTTTAATGTCTTTAAAGTTAGAGACAAAATTTTCTCTAAGAACAATAGCTATTTCACTCACTGTTGAATTTTTCCAAGGCATTTCTGTTGGCTCATTTATGATCTTGCTTTAGTGTTAGCGAAAAATGCAGCAATTCCGAGTGAGACATACATTTTATTACATTCTATATACTTGAGGCATTTTTATTGAAGTTAGACAAATTTAAACTAGAATGGCTTCAAACAAAGCTTCCTGAGAACAGCTAACAAATTCATATTAAAATACAGTAACTATTTCTAAGGTAGGAAATCTATTTTTTAACTTCTTAATTTTCTATCAACAGGCAAAGCTATAGATAATGAAAAATAGGATTTTCTTCAGAAGAGAAGTCGCACTGGGCATCTCCCGGTTACTTTTTCTTTCCTTTCTTCTTTTTGTCTTTGTCAAGGGCCACGCTCTTCTTCTCTGACTCTGCCCAGAGGGCCGCCTCCTCTGCGGCCTGAGCCTCCAGCCTCAGGCGCTCAGCTTCCAGCAGCTTGTTTCTATACTCTTCCCGGATGCTGAAGATCTTCTGCCGGGAGTCATCTAAGTTGTCCTATTTCAAAATAAAAAACAGACGAATAAGGCCCAACGGTAAAGGCTTATGGCCCCAGCGAAACAGATACACAGAAACCTGCGAAACCTTTATCATTTCCTTTCGCCAGGAGGCTCGTGGGCAAATTACTGAGGAGAGGCGAGAATTCAGTAACTGTCTCAGGCTTATCAATACAGACAACCAGGGATGGCAGCAAAGCGTACGTGAGATTTTAACAGAAGAGCAAGTAAATGCATCGATGGGAGGAAAGTAAAGGGAAAAGTTAAGGAAAAAGTAGGCAGGAAAATTTTGGCAAAGCAACTATCTGCGTGCAATGAGTTTAAATATAATCTCTCTTGGATGTACGGCTCAGTGTCTCTCACAGTGACTGTGCTCAGGACATTTCTAGCTCCCCACACATAGTCTAGTCCTAACAAAATGCATCTGAGATGAACTTCCAAATAACATCACCTAATCCATTGGTCATCTTTGCTACTGCCGGTTTGGCTTTCATTCTTACCGCTTCAAAAGTACTATATTCATATCAAAGACACCAATGACCTATGTGTAGCTAAATCCGAGACCATTCCTTGGTCCCATCCTTCCTTAACCATGCTGTCCCCTCCTGAATCAGCGGACTTCACGTGGGTTCCTGGCCATCAACCCGCTTAACTTCCCTTTCACTTCTCTATCTGTTCCGCGTCCGTCACTTTTGCCGATTTCTCTTTTTCTCCTTACGATGCACCAACAGTCCATCGGGACCTCCCGTTGACTCTACTTTGAAAATACATCTGGAATTCAGTTGCTCCTCAGCGCCTCCGCCTGCCGCCTTGCTGGGACCCACGGTTGCCTCTCCCGTGCTCAGGGAAACAGTCTCCGCCCAGACCTGCCTTTTCCTGTGCGGCCTTTCTGTGCTCACCTGTTCCCCACACGGTATCCAGAACAATCCTTTTAAAGCCGAAGTCAGAGCCTGTTACTCCTCTGCTCTACGGAATCCTGTCACGGCTCCACATTTCCCTCAGGATAAAAGCTAAACTTTTCTTGGTGGCCCTCACAGTCCTGCACGATGTCCTTCCTTATACCCATGTCCCCATTCTGCCTGTGACCTCTTCTCCGGTCACTTGCCTCTGCTCACTGCTCCTGTGGCCCCGGTTTCCCACTGTGCTTCCCCTAACACACCAAGTGCACTCCCTTCTCTTTTGAACCACTGCGTGCTGGTCCTGGTCTACGTTTTTGTTCTCAACGCTTACCCCTTTCCGTCATATTGCACACTGTATTTATGCGCTGTGTTTATATTTAAGCATCGGTTTCCTCACTAGGGTTTACACTCCACAGGGCAGGGAGGGCTTTATCTCTTTTGTTCATGCTTAGGAGGGTCCCTAGTACAGAACTGCCCAGAAATACTTCTGGAGTGAATAAACTGTGGAAATGGGAAGTGTCAGGAGACTAGAAACAGGTAAACATCAAAATATTTTAAATGAATATTTTTAAAAAGGATAATTTTCAAAACTATAGGCACGAACACTTAATGTCCCTTCCAAGCAATATTCTAGAAATCGATTATGAAATAGCTTTTCTAAAAATGTTCATAAATAAAGCATTGATTCCCGTAAATGTGGGTTTACGAAGAGGCCACGACTTCCTAATTTCATTTGCATTTCTGATAGTGTGGCCACAATTATGGTTCAATGTATTGATTGTGTACTGTTTCAAAATGATATAATGAAAGTGTAAGGATTAATGCACTGATGCTGGCTGGAAGAAAAGCTTCTAGAGGTGTTTTGTCTTCACCCCTAAATTCTTCGGAAACTTTCCATACTTTTGCAACTTGCATGACTTTGGTTGAGATGGCAGAAGAGCTGGATGTCAGAGTCAGACTTCCCAAAGCTTCTGATGGAAGAAAAATACTGTATCTGCCATAATGAAATTGGCTTTGCTAAACTATTTGCTCAAGTGCCGGATGGTAGCACTGACATGTTAAGATAGCATAGAGGCCGAGCCATCTTAAGGGTTTAGTGTAAAGTAAATTTAATATGTGTCAGGAATCCCTTGAGGACCGGTGCGTTTTTCTCCCATCTGATGAGAATACGTTACTTATCATATTTCCTTCCTACTGCCAGCCTAAGTTTTGGCGGCCTCAAGCCTGTTCACGCGATCTTCATCCAGCTATTTTCCAGCTTCACAGATACTTTGTCTTCTCTCGCAGTCTTCCCACACTGGGGACTGACTTCCAATACCGCACTGCAGGGGGATTTTAGGGAGCAATTGAAATTAGTGTGTATAATCGTTTGCCGTCTCTTCTGAGAAGTTGGGAACTAAGTGCTTTCAAGACTTCTTTCTACCCAGGTACTGTATGATTCTGACTCGCTTTAAACATGCGAAAGAATGCGTGGGCTGCGCGCCAGGCCCGCGCCTCCTGACTCACCCGCATTTCCGCGTACATCTCCAGGATCTTCTCCTGCAGCTTAACCCGCTCCTCTTGGTCGATTTCGCGAATGCTTAGGACCCTGGCCCGGTACTGTCGAAACTGGTGGACCTCCTCTGCCTTCTGCATTGCCTGCTGCTGACTCAGCTCCTCCGTTTGCAGCAGAGGCTCCGAGTTTGTTCTCCTTGATATAGAAACATCAAAAGAGAGACTTAATAAATGGTGATGGAAAAAATAAATTTAAGAAAAAGAATTCATTTGGCAACTCTGGAGTGAACTTTACTTTAGAACTCAAATAATTTAGTATGTCAACAGTCTGGCGGTCAGAATAAAATCAAATATTAGGAATAGAAAGAATAAACCATTATTTTTAGATGGGCTATGCTCCATCCATTGAATCACTGACATTCTAGAAAATTATTTTAGGAAAGTATCAGTATAATTAGATACATCTGTTGATAAGATGTTTGTGGAACTGGTGTTCGAGACTATGAGCCTGTTTGGCAGGTCTTCCTTGTTAATTTAAGCCTCTAAATAATTTTGAAAATGTTTCCACACTCATAAATATGCTTGAGTAACTAGCTCCCTGTTAATCCCATTGTCTAGTCCTTAAGAAAACCGAATCTAACTAAATAATGGCAGCAGGTATAGTGAGAATTTTCTGTCGCTCAACTCACCTTAATCAAGCTACATATTAAGTCTTTACGGAAAACAATGAAATGCTTTTATGACTGACTTAACAAAACATTTGCTGAATTTGAGATGTAAAATCATGTACTTAAAAAATTTAAATACACTGAAAATATATTAAGCATTTGATTTCAAATTTCACTTGTTTAGCAGCTGTTTATTGGCAATGCATCCAAAATTCTATGAGCACAGATGTCTACATTAATCTTGTTTACTAAAACTTACCGTATATATTGAGTTAAATCTACACTTTCTAGTGCTTTTCGAATAAGTCGTGGAGACATTTCCAAAATTGTTTGAGATCGTGAACTAGGCCCTGTTAAAAGAAAAAAAGTGTTAAGCTTCCAAAAAAAATCAACAATGATTAACTAAATGACTGTTATATCTCATTTTAATGGAAGATAATATGTTCTGTTAAGAAAACAACTATTGATTGCACTTGCCTTATTTAATGATTTTAATGTGATTCAATATGACTTAAAATATAATTGCTTTATATTTATCTTCTACGGGTGTTACTATACTTATAGTTAAATGAAAGAGATGACAAAATGAATATAGTCTATAAGAAACACAACAAAATGTTATTCTAATTATAGTTAAATGAAGGCAGAAACAAAAAGAAGTCACGTTTAAGTTACAAAACTACATTATAAAAAATTAAGTGACCCAATATTTAAAGATCTTGGTGCATATGTGAAAGCTATACTAAGCACTACCAGGATGGAATGTAAAACTGTTTGAGACACGGTATTCTACCTTCAAAAACCTTTTGGTCCAGTGGAGTCAGCAACACATAACAGATACATACTGGGCGTTAAATTATCAGGAGCTTCTTAGTCCCCAGATCCCGTAAGACCAGACTGAAGAAAGATTTTAGAATCTAACATACTAACCATTCAGCCTTTCCAGGCCATTTTGTAAAATTTTATTTATTTTTAAATTATAGTTGACATACAATATTATATTAGTTTCGGGTATACAGCATAGTATTTCACCATTTATATGTATACCTTACGAAGTTATCACCCAGTGAGTCTGGAATCCATCTGACACCATACAAGGTTATTATGATATTATTGCCTGTATGCTCTGTGCTGTACAGTACATTCCTGTGACTTATTTTATAACTGGAACTTTGTACCTTCTAATTCCCATCACCTTTTCACCCATCCCACATCCCACTCGCCTCTGCCAACTGTCAGTTTGTTCTTTGTTATCTATGAGTCTATTTCTATTTTGTTTTGTTTGTTTGTTTTGCTTTTAGATTCCACATATAAGTGAAGTCATATGGTATTTGTCTTTCTTTGCCTGACCTAATTCAGTTAGCACAATACCCTCTAGGTCCATCCATGTTGTTGCAAATGGCAAGGTTTTATTCTTTTTTACAGTTGAGAACTATTTCACATTTCTGGACAATTTAGTCTCTTTTTTAGAAAACTACTAAAGTATAATTTACATACCATAAAAAGTATAATTCAGTACTTTTTAGTAAATCTACAGAGTTGTGCAACCGGTTATCACCAAAATCCAGTTTCAGACCATTTCTATTACCCAAATAAAATTTCTTATGCTCTTTTACAGCCATTCTCCACTTCCTCCACAAGCCCCAGGCAACCATTAATCTACTTTATGGTTCTATATATTTGCCTTTCTTGGACATTTCATAGTTAACTTTTCAAGAAACTGTCAAACCATAGTGTTTTGACTATTGTAGACTTCATAATAAACTCTGAAGTCACAAAGTAAAAATCCTTCCTCTTGGTACTTTAACAGAATTATCTTGGTCGTCCTGGGCCTTTTACATTTCCATATAAATTTGGAGATCAGCTTATTAAATCAGCTTATGTAAAATGTCTACTAGGATTTTGATAGGGATTATGCTAAATGGATAGATCAATTTGGAGAAAATTAAAAATGAATAGACAATATTACTATATTGGGTCTTCCAGTCAAAGGCACAAACTACCTCTTTATTTAGATTTTTGAAAATTTTAATGATTTTTGTAGCTTTCAGTATACAAGTCTTTCATTTTTATTAAATTTATTTCCATATATTTATGAGTGATGCTATTGTGAATGGAACTGTTTCAATTTTATTTTTGATTGCTCATTGATAATATGTAGAAATAAAAGCAATTTTTGTATATTAATCCTCCATAATGTGACCTCACTAAACTCACTTATTAGTTGTGGGTTATATTCTTGGTTCTTTTTCCCCAACTGCTTAGCATGTTCAGTATGCGGGATCAATATTTCTGAGAATACAGTTTTACTTTTTTCTTCTAATATGGATGTGTGTTTTTTTCTTTTTCTTATCAAAATGGTTAGAACCTCCTTTAAAGCATTGAATATAGAGGGTTAGAGTGGACACGCTACCTTGTTCTTGATCTTAGGTTGAAATCACCATGGTCGTTTTGTTACCCAGACCTCCCCGTTCAATTTCTGACTGATTCGTTGCTTGCCTTGACCACCATCACATTACCCAGAGGGACACAGGTTCTCCCCTGAAGCCTCCAGGAGAAAGGCAGCCCTGCCAACACCTAAACTTTAGAATTTCTTCCCTGAAGAGCTATAAGAGATTAGTTTGTGTTGTTTTAAGTCACTAAGTTTGTGGTTGTTACAGCAGCAAGTGAAAACTAATACAATTAAAATAATTTATTTGTTCTTATTTTTAATAAATATTTTTCATTTAGTTGAAGGCCATTTTTTTCCTTGACACCACTTTTTTAGGGAGAGGGTATATCAAGTCGTCACTCCACCATTTAAGAAGTCTCACCTTCCCACACACTAACCTTAATTTAACCTGCTTTTTAACTTGTGGTTATAATGGTCGCCAAAAATACTGTAAAGTGCTTAATTTTTAGCAACTTGTTAAAAGTGGTAATTCATTTGAAAATATAACCTAATGTAAGCCTTTAGAAATATAAAAAGTAACACCCAAATTAAGTTTTCATTTTTTTCAAAAATACATGAAGTCCTGATACACACGAGAAAACAGACCATAGTGACACAAACCCCAACTCTGCTCCATTATTAAAACATAAATTCAATCATGGTTTTCATTTTTAACATTAAATAAAATATTCCTGAAGTATTAAAATTTTATTATATGACTCTTCTAGAAACCAGTAGCCAATAACTTCTCTTTTTTCATCATGGTTACTATGAGATCTTAGATTTCTAAACTACATTTGCTTTTCTTAGGAACATAGCTACTTATGTTGGGTATATTGGGGGCATTTCTAACTTGAATTGTTTCTATAAGATACCGATTGCTGAGTTTGCTGGAAATAAAATATTTTCTGATTATTTAGATGTATTTTTTCACATCCAGACAAATAACACATATTTAAACATGGACGGTGGAGAAGAGTCAGAGAAATCTTCGTGTTTATCTACAAAACTCTGTTGTGTCATAGGACAGGGCATGAGAGTGGTATGAAAGTTTTGGACCTCTAAACAGTGCAGCTCAAAGTGTGTGTGTGTGCACGCGCGCCATCCTTGATCTGCGAACTGGTCCCCTATGGGATAAGTTCTGAAAGTGAGAGTATGCATTTAATAATATTTTTTACAGCAATTGGTCATTACTGGGTCATTTATTGTATTTTACAAAGTTTCACTTTGCCACAGACTAGGAGAGAACTTCTTTCATCACAAATAGTATGAGGATTACTCTTTAACAGTGATGACGAAGAATAGTTTGACTGATTGTGTAGCCTGGGGAAATGATTTGGGGATAAAGATAGTGACCCTCCCCATCCCCTGGAAGAGGCACTTTTCAGAGGCCCCCAGAAACAGAAGGGAAGTTGAAAGCAATGCTTAGACTCTTGGCCTTGCTGATGGCTTGGTGTGGAAGAAATGCTTAGGAGTGAAAGCCGTGATGAGAGTGTTTACATGACCTCTTGCGTTGTAAAGAAGTTGTTCTAAGTTACCTACTATATGAAAATGGGAAGCGGCCAGAACGAGGTCGCTCTGGGGAGTCACCCATTGACCGGAGGCAGAGGCCGCACCACGTGAAGCTCTCAAGGGGGCTGTAATTGCTCGTGGCCAGTGCTTCTCTGGAGGCGAGGCCAAGTTGTGGCGCCCCGACAGCAGAAGTGGGAGCCCCCGGCAAGAGCCGACCGTCAGACCCCGGTCCCCCGCAGGCTCCCTTCCACAGCCACAGGACCCGGGCCACGTGGAGACGCGTCACGGGATTAAGATGTATGGCAGCCACGCGACGACACGCCTCTTATGGGGGGGGCAATGTTTCTTGATGGTGTGTAAATAAACTTATCGTTTTATATTAAATTAAAATTATAATTCTGCATATTTTTAAGAATGTTTCAAACATTTGCTTGAGGACGGCTACTTTGGCCCTCCCTTCCTGCTTACCCTTAACCGCTCTTCCCTGTGTGCTGTCCCCTCCTTCCCACCAGAAAGTACACTCTTTTACAGTTATGCAAACTTGAAGGCAAATGTCTGAAGACGAATGGCCAACGTGTGAAGGAAGGAGCAGCAGGGGAGCTGACCCTGCAGCCTGCTCTGGGCTCTGGGGGAAAATAAAGTCTACACTCTGACTGCGGGGGACACACTGGCCCAGGCTGCTGTGGCTACAGCCCCTTTTCTCAGCAGAGAGAGTACCTTTTGGCATATAAATAAACAATTTGATATCAGAATTTAACCCTATTTTCATTTTACAGATCTTTAAATGAACTAAGTGTGGGGACAAGTTTGTGTTTGGTTGGAGATCACAACATGTGGAATCAAAGAACTGGGGTTTGAGTGCTGGCCCTATGCAAACGCTACCAGCTTCCTCTCCTTGGCTCAGCCATCACTTATCAATTCCTTCCTTTGAGCAGGCTGTCCACTCTGACGAGCCCAATGAAGACCTAGGAATCCAAGATACAAGTTTTTCTATGCTATCGCCCTCGACGTCACGTCTTTCGAGTTAGCATATTCTCCAGGACTCGTGTGCAAGGCGCACTCGCCTCACCCGGAGGGCAGTACTCACTGATGTTCTCCTTCCGCGCCGCCTCGTCCTGCTCCTGGCCTTTGCTCTCCCTGCTGACCGAGCTGGCCAGATCCTTCAGGCTCTGCGTCGCCTGCCGCTTCTTCCACAGCATGCTCCTCCACTGCGCTGCCTCTCTGCTCTCCACATTCCCAGAACTCTTTGTTTCTGACTCTTTTGTGGAACATGCAGATGTTTCTATTACAACATGGCCTGTGCATTCCTGAAAAAACTTGCATTCTATGAAATCACATGCAAAAAGTAACAGGGCTATGAGAGCACAGGTTCAGGGCAAAAGACTCGAAAGCTTCGCAACTTCTAACCAGAGCACAGGCAAAAAAAGAATCATGGGGACCTCAGAAGATGACATGCATGACCCAGGCAGCCAGTGAGTCTGGAAGCTGCCTCCAGGTATAAAAAGGTCACATAAAAATAGGAGCTTTGTGGAGGTGAGACATTACAGATGGAAAGGGGATTTCTGACCCACTGGGGCTGCTGTTCGTGCCGGCCCTGGAGGAAGCGCAGCCTGCCCCATGTGAGGCCTGCCCCATGTGAATAGATGGGGTCCTCCTTTCTGGGGAGCAAGCCCCGTGTGCCGGCAGTTGTCTAAGAGTGTCTTAGAGCTGAAAAGGGATCTTGCTTGTGAAGCTGCAAAGCTAGAAAATTTTGTCTTAAAGCTATAATGCTACTCCCACTGTTCCGGATCTCCGTGCCTAGGAAAAACTGTAGAGCCCACCACAGCTTCCACATTATGTAGACATTTTCCCTCTATCAGTTGCACATGTTTTAACTGGTCTTATATTCTGCTTTGGATGAAACAGGTTAGTGCTTAAGAAAATGGATAAATGTTCAAATAACAGGGAGACATTCAGTAGGCAATGTTGGTTCTTTAAATATACTATTTTAAAAATAATATTAAAATGAATGCAACCCTGGAGCAGGAGTGATCAGAAGAGAAAAGTTAAAATAAAATGTTTTCCAGGAAGTTTAACTTAGATAAAATAGATAAATTTCTTGTAACACACAACTTACCAACCTTGACCCAGGAAGAAATAGAACAGATAAATATCAAGACATACAAGGTGCATACACTGCGTGAGTCTACCTGTACTATGCAATCCTTTCCTGAATGGCTTTCCCAGTTCTACCCTTTTCCTCTTTTAAATTCATACCTTTAAAAATCACCAGGGTGTCTGCAGTATAAATCTGACCCTGGGAGTACCCTCTTTAAACCCCTGGCCTCCCAGCCCTGCTTAGTTTCAGCAATGATCACACATGACGGGAAGAAATCCTCCTCATAGGTATTTTGTTTTGAGGTCAGTGTTTAAATAACTTGAATTTGAACAACTTTAGGCCTGTGCTTGCACTCCTCAAATTTGCCACCCGTGTCGTCTTCTTTACCCATCACCCATCATCATAAACTGTACAAGTTCAAACATAAGTTCAAGAACTGGCAAAATTCATTCACAGCAATAGAGTAGTTACTTTGAGGGAGGAAATGGCTGGCAAGGGGCATGAGGAGCACTTTGGGGGTGTATTAAGTATTTTATACCTTAATCTGGATTTTCCCACATGTGAAAATTCATTAAGCTGTAGAACTGAGATTTGTGCCTTTATGGAGTGAATGGAGGATGACAAGGTCAGGCTCCTCTGAGCCCTGTTCCCCACCAGGTCTTGTCCTTTGTTTAGGAAGAATTCCTGTTTTAGCAAAGAATCCTGCTAAGCCAGTTAACTGATAATGCCCCCTGCCCTTGATAGCCAATCCAGCTTCTCTTTCTCCCATCCTAGATATTTAATCAAGTTCCTTTTCCTTGACCCTTAAGATCTAACCAAGTTCCTCTGAGTAATTTTCTCTCCAAGTGGCTATAAATCCCCACTCATCCCTGTTGTATTCAGAGTTGAATTCAATCTCTCTCCCGGTGGCAACAGCCTTGACTCCTGCTGCCACAGTCTTGAATAACGTCTTCCTTGCCATTTCTAACAAATGTCCAGCGCAACAGTTTTTCTTTTACCTGTAACTTAATGCATTTAACAATAATAATAATAATAATAAACCCTAGAGCTTAAAGAATAAGAACCGCATTCTATTCACCCCTTGCATTCCTAATATCATTTAACTTCATCATCAGAGGGGTGAGTACTTCGGGAGTTGGAAATATTTTAAGTCCCAATGTGGTCACTTTTTAGGTGTGTGTGACTTAGGTGACTCCCTGCGCTTTGGTCTCTTTATCTGTAAAATGGAAATAGCACTGTTTATGCCACGGTTGCTGTAGGTTAAAGAGAGAGAATGAACATGAAGCCTTTGAACAGGGCCTGTCCCAGGATAACAGGGTTAGGGTGATATTCGTTTAGATTGTTTATATGAAAAGTTAAGAAACATCATTTTTCTAGCAATTACTGACTTATTCTCCTGAAGATGTAAAAGTAGAAAAGCATGTTTCAGGGTGCGAACGAGGCAGCCAAGCACTGGCGGGAGGACACGGGGTGAGGAGAGCTGTCTGTGCGCTGCGCTTGTTTCTGCCCATCCTGTGAACTTAGCAAATTGCCCTGCAAATGACTCTGGGCCGCTGTCCTCACTGGTAAGTTGAAGATGATAATCTATATCAATTGGTCGATGTGGGTATTAAATACAACAATTAATGTCTCACACTTCCATGTCCAAGACAATGACTTAGTGAGTGTAGCTGACTCGATCGCTCTGATTCTTATCGCCAGTGTTGATTTTCATGGTGATTAGAAAGCGCCAGATTTTCAGGGGGACGTCTGCCTTCAAGTTTGCATACCTCTACCTGCCTGCCGGGTCACCCCCCGGTCCTGGCTTCATCTCTTCTTAAACAGAGACAACCGTGCCTACTTGATGGAAAAGGTCAACATACGCTTGGTAGAAAAGAAACAAAGATCCATTTTTATAGGACTATGGATGACTTACAGTCCTTAAGGAAACAGGTTCTGAAATGCTTTCTTTTTACCAAGCGTGGCTTGCTGGCTGTCATTTCAGCGGGGCGAGTGCTCTGAGGTGGCTGGGCCACGGTTCAGCGACCCACCTTCGTCCACTCGCAACTGGCTCTCAGACAGAGCGGCCGGGACGCCCTCGGCTTCGGGTGACTTCTTAAGGAACCGGCTGAGGTAGTGCAGACGAGCCTGAGAAGCCTAAGCAACAAACACCATCAGCAAGCAGGGCGGGCGGCATCTTAGCAGTACCCAAAACGCGGCCAAGGGACCCCAAAGCGGCGCCGGGAAAACGTGCGGGAGTAGGGCAGGCGGTGTCCAGCTCGACCCAAATTCTAGCCCCACCATGCTTCTGCCAGTCGTCTCCGAGAACTAAAGGCGGAGGGCCCGAGAATCAGTGCCCTGAAGCCGCGTGTCCCCTGAGCCGCTCTCACCTGCCTGGCTCCCTGAGCGGGGGCGTGAAACACGCACATAGTGCTGCTCCCCACGCAGGGACTCCAGGGGAGAGGCAGGCGAGGGAGGCGGGAGGCGTGCGGGCAAGAGCGGGTTTACAGTCGTGAGTGCGCCGGACAGCATCTATTCTTGCATTATTATGTATTAATTCTTGTCTTATTCCTTGGCATTCCGACTGCAAGCCTCCTCCCGCCCGCCATATAGGCTGCTCCCCAAGGGGCGGCACGTGCTTTGCACCTGTCCCAGGCCGTCTGAAGTCCAGGGCCGCGCGTGTGAGGCGCTCAGGCTGTCCTGGTGGGGGCAGGACAGACGGCGCTGGGCCCAGGCTATGTGAAAGGCCCTGTGGCCCGCAGTCGGGGTCAGTAATGGCACCACTGTGCAAGTCACCTGGGTACCAGGAGGGTGACATTTCACAGTGTGCCCAAATGTGGTCTTAACATCTAGTCAGTCAGCGTCCGGGAAAGTCCCAGACACCGCTCCCAAAGGAAAGACTGCGGGTTCGCCAGCACAGCGCTCCCCTCCGACCGAGCCTAGGGATGAGCGGGAGGAACAACTGGTCCAGCTCAAGTGACCTTGATCGCTCTTCCTGGCTCCGCCGTCTCCCACGCCTGCTTCATGGCCCGGATCTCATCTGCTCGCTCAGTGTCCCTTTTCACCTCGAGGAATTCTGCTTCGCTGTGCTCAGTGACCAACTTCAGGGTCCAGTAGGGTTTATTTGGGTCTTCTTGCTGGGAGTGCATAGTGGACATCTGAAAAAACAGAATAAAATAAAAACCTCTGGGTCAGATGCTTTCCTCCTTTCAAAAGGGTTCAGATTTAACCTCATGGTCCGTAATTTCCCTGCTAAGTAGTTACCTGAGAGAGATGAAAGCATTTATTCACAAAAAGACCGGGGTATGAACATTCATTGTGGCCTTATTTATAATGTTTTAAAAAAAGGAAACAATGTAAATGTCTACTGATTGGTGAAAAAACAAATTATAATATGCCATATTATCAAATTCTACATTAAAAAGTAATAGACTACTGACGCGCACCGCAGTGTAACCGAATCTTGCAGAGACACTATAGTGAGAGAGCTGAACGCTGAAGACGACTTCCTGAGCCCTTCGTTTCTGCGATGTTACAGAACAGGCACATCTGTTGTGGGCAGGAGGTCTAGGGACGACAGAACCCACTGCGAAGAGGTCTGAGGGAATTTCTAGGCATATGGAAATCATCTATAATCCATATCTTGATAGAGACGTGGGTTATATGGCGAATGCACTTTTCAAAACTCATTGAATCACACTGTTAAGATTGTTGCATTTTGTGCTACGTAAAATTTACCTAAAAACTGTAAACAAAAAAACTCTAAATTACAGTTAGGCTCACCGCATCTCTTCAGAAAAATGAGGGCAGGAATAGTTGACCATTTCCAAGTCTGGATATTTTACTTGATATGTATTCATTTTGGAAGTTAACATTTTGATGTTTTATAAGGTCACTTTCATGGGCCTTAGGCTGGGAGCTCATTGAAATAGGGCTTGACGGTGTCCAGGTAAGCGAGGCTCATTGGTGGCTGTCTGGTCTGGAGAGGCTTGAATCTGATGTGGTTCTTAGGCTCTTTAGATAAGACTAAGGCGTTGTCAGTTATCCATAATTACCCACCCCGCAGGTGGGGAAGTGGGGATCGGCAGACCACTGAATAAAGTTTTCACGTGCTGTTTAGTTTTAGTGTGACCAAAAAGACCTCCTTGCTCTCTATAATAGTCTCCTAATATCCTGATGAGAACTTAAATCTCAAAATTGGATTTTTTATTTTATTTAGTCCTTTAAAACACAGTACATAAGCTTTTACCATCTTTTATATTGTTGAATAAGTGAATTTATCAGAAAATTTTCTGGGATCAAGTTTTGATCAGGGAAGAGAACAACACTATGAAGGGCTAAGGGAAGGCCACATGTCTTATAAGAATTCATGAATTTAGTTAAGCTTATCTATTTTAAATTGCAGTAGTATATTTTTGTTAATGAAAGGGGTATTTTCTCTGTGAATTCAAATAATTGATTTTATAACAGTAAATGAAATACTGGTGCTTCATCTAGAAAAGTTAACATATAGAATTATCTTGAAGGTTCGAGGGGAAAAAGCAGTTGATTGGAACTTCACCAATGTTTTTAAACCAAACAATGTTGAAACAAGAAAATTTCGAAGAGAAAACTATATCTGATTCTTTCACATTTCAAATGTAATCATACTTTGATAGACAAAAATATTATTTTTCCAAGTCTGTTTAGATGATATTATAGGAAAAGGTAGCATTTGGATTATAGAATATAGCTGGTGAAAATATAAGTAATGTATGTTTAAGAAGAAATGAGCTTTTCCATATGGAATAAAATCAATGATCACATAAATTCCACATGATTATGATGACTAAAGCAAAAACACAGAGTAAAATATGATAGTTTTCAGCTTACTGCTTGGCAAATATATAGGGTTTCTCCCAAATATGTATACACACACTTTGAATAATTATAAAGGCAGTGTTTATTAAAATATATTTCATTTTCAAAATTGAGCTATCAGCTATTAAAGTGCATATACATTTTTTGAGATACCCTGTATTAATACATTTTAAAACATCAAACAACATAATACCAATATCTACTAAAACCAACTAACAAAATACTGATTTCGAAAGCTTAGTTAATTATTAATGTCATAAAAATCTAACTTCCATATGAATTTTGGAACCAAGCATAAAAGTTGTGCTATGCAAAATGGTCCAAGTATTGCCTTTTTCAGGATTCCCCAGAAGTCACTAGTATTTCAATGTTAACTCATGCAGAATCCCATAATTCCTTATTAAGTTTGGTGGATCCGAACAGGCTTTCGTTTTTGAGACTATATGCACACATTTATCGGAATTTTGAAAGGAATAGAAGGCTGTCACATGTTAGTTTCTAGCTTTATCCAATCATTGATATTTTGCAGAATTGCTTTTCCTTGGCTTAGTATTTTTGCAAGTTTTTTTTCATTTTTTTCTTATTTCTTTCTACATACTTCAACCTTTTAACTGCAGCCGATCCAGCTTTTCATTCTGACTTTCACCTACAGGTATGTTTTCAACCTTACACGATTGAACCTAAAGTAGTTTTCAGAAGACTTTTTCTGTATCTGTAGCACTGTTGATAACATTACATAGTTTGGTTTTCAGGCTTGTGTATGTCATGGTGTTTCTTATATCACTCTTCTAAAGTCTTGCACCCAGGTATACGATGCACCCTAATGGGACATCTGGCCAAAGACATTTAAGTCACTCCTTGCTAACGCTGAGGGGTTACTCAGAAGCAATCCTGCGTCTTGAGGAAGATCATTTCCCAAATGCACACTCTGCCAAGTATCGGGGAGTGGCAGATGAGACTAATGGCTGCTGCATTTTATAACAACAGCCTCCCGCATGGTCAGAGTTGATTCCAGGAAAATGACCACAGTTCCTGAGCACAAAAGCTGTTGGCATCATCCCTCTGTTTACCTTGATACTTACTGAAGCTACCTTAGGATGTGTGGGATTTCTTGCTGTTTTAATCATCTCTGTGTATCCCATCCTATCCTTAAGAGTATTTCCCTGCATTTGACTATCATAAAATGCTGGGCTCCAATTCATTTTGCTCCAATAATGACATTGTGTGAAAACTCACCCTAATTTTCTATAAAGTTCCTTACATTTACCCAAGAGTACACAAAACAATCCCAACATATCTCAGACTCTAATAATTAAAAAAACAAAACAATTTTGTTAGATTTTGCCACAGCATATTCTTGCTTATTGACTCAGTTCAGGACTCTGCTCCTTTGGGAGGAAGCTAGCATAGGTACCTATCTTTCCTTTCTACCACTGTACATTCACTCCCTTAATTAAAACTGTTTTCCTCCAGCCCAGCCGGGCATGCCTCAGCAGTTGAGCATTGACCTAGGATTCAGGAGATTGCGGTTCGATTCTCGGTCAGGGCACGTGCCTGGGTTGCGGGCTTGATTCCCGGTGGGGCTTGCAGGAGGCAGCCGATCAATGACTCTCTCATCATTGATGTTTCTATCTCTTTCCCTCTCTCTCTGAAATCAATAAAGATATATTTCCTTAAAAAAACTGTTTACCTTCAGTCTCCTCCATTAGACTGCAATGTGTTTTGAGAGTAAGACCTGTATAATATTAATATTAGAAATCCAAGTCCCCCAAACATTGTCTTATATATTAAAAGTTAAATTAATGCTTTTTGATACTAAATTAGGGAAGGCTGCTTGCAGAAGGTGTCCAAGGAATGTCCTTAAGCTATCTAGATGGCTGCTGAAAACAGGGAGGTGGAATTTTTCAGTTTTGCCCTCAGGAGAGATGGGCAAGTGGGGACCCAATGACCCTGAATTTATTAAGTAACTCCAATAAGAAAAAGTACCACACCCACCTGAGAGTCAAAGCGAGGTGTTTGTTTTTCTTTGGCTGTCTTGTCTCTCTCAGACTTTTCTTTGCCTTTCCTTGTTGTTTTGGATCCTCCTGAAGACTTTTGCCCCTCACTAACAGGATGGGAATCCGGGCTTCCCAAGGGCATTAATTCCTCATGTTTCTCTCCGTGAGCTAGAGAAGCATAAAGTGGAGACTAGTGAGTCATGATACAACAATAAAACCATGTCATGTAGAAACAGGGGAAGTAATTCAAGAAAAAGTGGTTAGTCTAAGGCATTTGGGTTTTCTTTTTTTAAACAAGCAAACAAATTGATCTTTTATAAAAATCTGTGACTCTCTTCTATAAAATTGATAAACTCACCATTGAAGTGTATAAATCAGTGGGTCTGGAATATCCATAAGGCTGTGCAGCCATCACTGCTACGTAATTAGATTCTATTGTGGATGTTTTCCGTTCATTTTCTTGCCTAATTGCCTTGACTAGTATCTCCAGAACTATATTGAATTGGTTTATTTCTGCTTTAATATTTATTATTACCTTTCTTCTGCTTACTTTGGGCTTAGTTTGGTCTTTTTTTCTAGTTTTCTAATTTTTTAAGGTGGAAGTTTACGCTACTGATTTGAGATCATTCTTTTTAAATGTAGGCATTTATAGCTATAAATTTCCCCCAGCATTGGTATTATTGCATTTCATAAGTTTGGGTAATTTCTCATTCATCTCTAAGTATTTCTGCATTTTATTTCCTCAGGTGGATACAAGTTACTGCCCAGTGTTCTTTTATTGCAGCTTGAAGGATTTTCTTTAGTATTTCTCGTAAGGCAGGATTGTTAGTGACAATTTTCCTTGGTTTTTCTTTTTTTGGGAATGAGACTTTGGAAGAGATTCAGTTTCATTCTACTCTTTCTGGTGGCTGCCAACCTGCACCAGGAATACAGGCTGTTTATTTTTCAAAGCTACTGCTGAGCTGGAGACCAGGGCATGGGTCTGGGGCAAATTAAAATGCCATAAAACTCACTGTTCTTAAAAAAGATTTGGCTATTTTTCTTGAGGAAAGTTTTTGTTAATTTCAAGAATCCTGAAAAAGTTGATTCTGATGGCTTTCACCAACTTTCTGTTACTGATTTTATGAATGAGCTAATTTTTGAAGCCCTCAAGATGCCATCTCTATCGTTGTTGTTCTGGATTTGTTTTCCTATTTGAACCTCTCGAGCCACCGCATGTTGTCCGGGGCAGAGTCCTGAGGGAGCAGAGAACTCACGTAGGCCCGGCCTCTCAGTCGCCTAGAGAGACCTTGCCGCAAAAGCATGGAATTACAAAAAGCTCTGCGGAGGTACATTCGTCGAACAAATAAAGAACTGACTTAACTTGTGAGCGGAAAATTAAAAAAAGATAAATGAGACCACGAAAAGAAAATAAGATTATTATAATGAGAAGAGCAGGAGACATAGGGCACTGAAACTGATAAGCCACCGAAAATGAATCTAGAAGGACAAAGATTTTTACAGGACATCACACAGTAAAACCATGTTTTATTAGACATGCAGGGTAAAAGATAAGAGGCTGCAGAGGACACGTTTTCTCCTTCATTCTTTGGTATCCTCTGTCAACCCAAAACTTCAGGACTGAAGAGACGGTCTTTGGACAGAGATGGGAGCCCACGCAGGCCAGGCCCCTGCTGCCTCTGCTACGGGACGGTGCCGTGGCCCCAGCTCATCGCCACCCTACGCCCAGCATGAAAGAACTGGGCCGCCTCCAGTCCCAGGGGCCACAGCCACCACCTCAGCGTCTCGCTCCAGTAAAATCCAGGTCCCAGAGACCTCAGTGCTGGCAGTCAGGAGTTAACCGTATCGTAGAGCTCCACTTGTGGCCAGTGCTAGATAAAAAACCCCATAAAACCTGGGGTAGAAGAACTCACTCTTTTCACCTTGTGCTGCCAGGCCACTGTGTTACCAGTAGTGCTATGCTCACAGCAATGCAGTGATCCACCATATCAGTGAACAAAAGAACCACCCGCGGAGCTCTAGAATGTAGACACTGAAGCCCTAATCCCAGAGATTTCAACTCCACTGTCTGATATGGGCCCAGGAATGTACAGCCTTAAAAGCTACCTCAAGTCGTTCTGATTCAAGTGGCCTGTGGACCATACTTCGAGAAACACTGCTTTACGAAATGTATACAATTTCCCCTTTTGTTAGAAACAAGTATTGCAAAAGGATGGGCTAGAGGGAAGAACACAGTGATTTAGAATTCAGTGGGGCTGAAGGTTCCCTCACAAGACTGGTTCTCAAACAAGTTGGCCGGCATCAAAATCACAGACGGGCTTATTCAAAAGCAGATTTCTGGGTACCACCCCTAACATTCTGATTTGGTAGGTTTGAGGTGGAGCCCCCGCGTTTGCATTCTAACAAGTTTCCAGGTGGTGCAGCGGCTGCCGGTCCAAGGACTACATTTAGAAAACCACTGGTTCACACTGAGGAGGTATAATTACCTTTTCCCAACACGAGGGGTTTTTGCCTTGTGTTTTACTGATTCTAACAACTAAATATCCAAGTGCAGGGGAGCAAATAATTTCTGTTGAATCCCTACTATGTTTCTCTGTTACTTCTGAAAGCAACCCAGAAGGGCAAGTTCAGAGAGGTACCTTCAAATTGGGGGCAGATCTTCCTGCATGACTGGGAAGGGACTGGCTGTGAGCAACATGGTTTTACAAGGGGCAGCTTGCTTTTGTGCCAACACTTCCAGCTGCCGAGAAGTGTTGCACTAGGGAAAATCTTTCAGCCAAATAATCAAATGACTTGGAGGTGAATCCTTGATCAGCCAGGGGATAGGTTAACTTTGGCGGTTTTATTAAGTTTCCTCTGTTTAAAGGAGAAACTAACACCATGCCCACGGGGCTTAAAATAATCAATTTAGAGCATTTAAAACAGGATCATACTTAGTATACCCTGGGATGTTAAGATAGTAACACATGTTAGTTGAAATGGAATCTCAAGCTGCCCCATTAGGTATTTCTGGAGCTCTTTTTCCTTACCGCCCATAGGTCTTAGTGTTTGAGGCACACATTTAGTTGTCCTGGATTCCACTCAAATTACCATACTCCAATATTCAAGTTTACTAGGTGAGCGCCACCTAGAGTGTACGGCACCCCACCCTCTTCCCTTACATTGTTAATATAGAGACTCAAATGATTTCCACATTTAATGGGATACAATATGGTAAACTTTTCTCCCGTGAAGTACAGTTCTCCAAAGGCCAAAATATCATTATATTCTGCGTTTTAAATTCCTGGTTTCACCTAACATAATGTTGAACTCATAGTACGTGCTCATGATCAGGAAGTTTAACTTTTGCATGTAAATCTTTAAAGAGGATCTGCATGTGTTGGGAGTGTATAAATCAGTAAGCGATAGGACTAAATATCCTACCAATTAAAAAATTATGAAAAATGTGCCCCCCCCATTCTGTTTACTCACATAATTAGAAGAGCTGTAAAGGAGATGGCCTTTGGAAAGAACTAATATATCCTTGAATGGAGGACCTGCTCAGGGAGTACCTGTTGATAAAATGAGCTTGAAAAGACCTTTAGCATTATGCCTTAAGAGACCCCCTTACATTATCTTACACATATCCAGAACACAGGAGACAGAAGTGTTTAGTGAATAAGAACACTTAGTATAAAAATGTAATTTTGATTCTCTTATTAAAATTCAATGCTTAGATTTATATATCCAGGAGCTAAAAACTGGTTGCGATTTGAACATTAATATAATTTCTGAACTAGCATACTTGTTTAGGACAAGGCATACATTTACCAACTACAGTCACATTTGGTAAACAGAAACAGGAATATACATATAAATAATTGTCTTGTTTCTTCAGGATCTTGAATTGAGAATGTCAACAACATTTATATGTGTTTTTGCAAAACCTTGTAATTACATATAATATCACTAAGTACAGTGCTACCAGCTCAAGATCCTCCAATTCCTATTTCCTTAAGTGAGAACTGTCTCAATAATTTAGCAATTTTTACTACCACTTAGGAATAGAAATGTGACTACAGGTGGCACTGTTGCCTCATGTTAACCAGAGGCCAAGCTTCCTAAAAATTCATGTTTATGTCACAAATATCCTAGATTGTATGTACATAGCTATATTTCAGGCTTTATTTCTTATCATGGATTATAAAAGTATAACTTTTTGAAAAAAATTAAACTATGTATTTTATTTTCATAAAAATTAACTGTTGAGTTTACATGAGTTAAGTGGGCCAACATTTCCATTGACTTCAGGCTGTACCTAAAATTTTAAATTGGGTCACCAATATACCAATGAACAAAAACACTGAACCAATTTCTTCTTGATATAAAGTGTTTATAATTAAAAATTAAGCTAAGTTATAGTCTGAAGAAATTAGCAACTTAATTTTTCTAAAATGTATCATATTCAGGTTCTGAGTTATAAATATAATTGCTCACAAAAATTAACATATTGATATGTTTTAACTTAAACAAATCAGCTACCTAAAAGTTCACATTTATCAACATATTAGAGACATATTCTAAATTCAAAAGATGCTTAGCTTTCCAAAAGATTGGCCCATGCATTCTTTCAAATAGAAAATTTTCCTAGTTCATCTTAAACACAATTCAATTCCTAATTTCTTTGCTTGCTGCTTTCAGCAACAAATGTATTGCGCAATTAAGGTACAATTTAATTTTTGACATCAAATGTGATGTCAAAAAAGAAGACAATTATTTCTGAAGACTTGTTTTCTAGCTGGAAAACATAATAATGACAATACCATTTTTTAGTGCTACTAGATTCTAGGAAATGTATGTATATTATCTTGAACCTTCACAACAACCTATTAAGATAGGAATTATCATTCTAATTTTACAGGTGACCAATAACCCAGGTTCAGGTAGCTAAACCTTGGGTCGTTTAATCGCTATGCTGTATTTCTTGATTTAATATTGAAATCCTTTAAAAAACTTAAAAGCTTAAAAGATCCTAAGGAAAAATATAATAAAATCATTTACACAAACCTTTATGTTCACTAAAAAAATATGGGCAGCTCCCTAAATAAAGACATTTATTGAGGACACAATGAAGATCTGAAATTATTTTTTTTCTCATTCAAAAGCCTTCACTGAATAGTTAATTCCCATTCAAAATTCTAGCTATGCCAGTACGTAGCTGTGTGCCCACAGGCAAGTTACTAAACAGCCCGTAACTCAGTTTTCTCATCCGGAAAATGGTAATATTCCAGCATCTACTGCATGGGTTTACTGTGAGGATTAATTGTGTCAACATATGTAAAGTCCTTGTAAGGGCCTTGTAAGGGCTTAAACATCCGTGCCGAGGTCTGTGTGTGGACGTAAGTTTTCAATGCTTTTTTGTCAAGCTTTATTGAAATATAATAGACAGATGACATTATGTTAGTTTAAAGTATACAACAAAATGATGTGACAGATGTACACATGGTGAAATGATTTCCACAATAAGTTCAGTTTACGTCCATCGCCTCACACAGTTACGGATTTTTTTCTGGTGATGAGAACTTTTAAGATCTACCCGCTTAGAAATTTTAAAGTCTATAATGCAGCACCGTTAACTATGATCACCATGCTGCACGTTACACCCCAGGGCTTATTTCCCTTCTAACTTGACGTTTGTGCCGTCCGGCCACCTTCGCCCATTTTCCGCCCCCTTTTGCTCCCTCTGGCAACCACCAACCAGTCCTGTGTTTCTATGAGTTCTGTTTTCTCACATTCCACATATAAAGTAGATCATACAGCTTTTGTCTTACTCTGTCTGACTTATTTCACTTAGCATGATGCCCTTAAGGTACATTTTTATTGCTGCAAAGAACAGGTTTTCCTTTTTATGGCTGAATAATATTCCATCGTGTATGCCATGATTTCTTCATTCATTCGTCCACTGGTGGACACCTAGGTGGTTTCCATGTCTTGGCTATTGTAAATAATGCTGCAATGAACATGGGGGTGCAGTTATCTCTTTGAGATAGTGCTTTCATTTCCTTTTAATTTACACCCAGAAGTGGAATTGCTGGATCATATGGTAGTTCTATTTTTAATTTTGGGGGGAAACTCCATATTTTCCCCCCATAGTGGATACACCAATATACATTCTGCCAACAGTGCACAAAGATTACATTTCTCCACATCCTTGCCAACGCCAGTTATTTCTTGTCTTTTTAAAAAAATCAATTATTTTTATTTATTTTTTTGTTCAAAATATTACAGATGTCCCTTTTTCTCCCCAATGACCCGTTCCACCCCATCCCGCCTCCCTCCCGAGTCTCTCTCCCCACCATTGTCCGTGTCCTTGGGTTGTGCATATATGCATGTAAATTCTCTGGTTACTCTCTCTCCCTCCATCCACCTGCCCCCACTCCATCCCTCTGAGATTCTTCAGTCTGATCCATGCTTCCATGTCATGGAATCATTTCTGTTCATCAGTTTATTAAGTTCTTTAGATTCCATATGTAAGTGAGATCATGTGATACTTGTCTTTCTCTGCCTGGCTTATTCTGCTTAGCATAATATTCTCCAGGTCCATCCATACTGTCCCAAACGGTACAAGATCCTTCTTCTTCACAGCTGCGTAGTATTCCATGGGGTAAATGTCCCAAGTGCCCATCAGTAGACGAGTGGATAAAAAAGCTGTGAGGTGTTTCTTGTCTTTTTGATGACAGCCATTCTAACAGGGGTGGGGTTACGCTTTAGCATGATTTTGACTTGCTATCCCCTAATGACTAGTGATGTCGAGCACCTGTTCACATCCCTGTGGGTGATTTGTATGTCTTCTTTGGAAAGATGTCTATGCAGTTTTTCTACCTATTTTCAACCAGATTTTTTTTTTTGCCATTGAGTTTTATGAGTTCTTTATTCTCGATACTAACTCTTTCTCAGATATATAATTCACAAATATTTTCTCCCATTCCATGAGTTACTTTTTTATTTTGTTGATGGTTTCCTTTGCTGTGGAAAAGCTTTTAGTATGATGTAGTCTCACTTGTTTATTTTTGCTTTTTTGGCCTTTGCTTTTGGTATCAAATCCAAAAAATATTGCCAAGACCAATGTGAAGGAACTTACTCTCTATGTTTTCTCCCAGGGGTTTTATGGTTTTCCGTCTTATGATCAAGTCTTTAATCCATTTTGAGTTGATAATGTTTTAATAATTAAATGATAAATTTACTATTAAATGTTTACATAAAATACTAAGTGCATAAATAATATTTAGGGTGACATACCTTTGTTATCACTTTTCTCCAGGTCTTTTAGTGCTTGAACAAACACCTGTTGACTTTCAGTGAGAGGCCAACTGTTATACAATATCAAACACTGTATAATATACTTATACACCTGTGAAATAAAATGCAATGTTTACGCAAAATCAGTAAGAATAAATATAATATGTGCTTACAAATTTATTATTTTAGGCATATAATAAATGCATATTTTTATGAATCATACAATCATATTTTAATTAAATACTATCAGATGTTCTCCAAAATTCTATAACACCACAGTCTATAAAAGTTTATCCTCATATCCCCACCAATACTTGCCAGGATATATTATAGTATTTATAATCTTTGTATCCATGTTTATAAATAAAGTTTATTTATTTTACTTTTGTTACATTTATAAGTTTTGAATTAGGATTACATCAAACTCTGATAAAAGACTGGGAAGTGCGCATTGTTTTTCTGTTTTTTAGAACCATTTAATACTTGAAAGTCTGTTAGCGCTAACCTGTAAGGCCAGCAGGGCCTATGGTTTTTTGGAAAGGTAAGACTTTGGTTATCATTTCATATGTGACCCTTTGCAAAATTATGTGGCCTTTTATAACATACAATAACTGCCTATGTGACATAAGATAATTACATCTACATTATAGGGTCAGTACACGATTGAATTTGCCACATATTTAAGATTTTTGGCACAGAGAAACTGTTCAGTACTGTCCAATTCTTCAACTGTGGTTATGCACCGACGGCACTGTACATACAGAGCACTATATATTGACAATTTTTAGGAAGAGAATTTATGTGAGATTTTTAGGACCGTACAGTTGAATGACTTATTTAAATGTAAATATACCTGCTGTGGTACGCTAGCATTTTCCTCTAGAGTGGGCATATTGCCAGAGTCCTCTTCCAAAGTCAGCTGTCCGGAGTCGACCATTGCACTTCCTGGTCTACCCTTGTAGGATTTCGGACCTCCCTGGGTAGATTTCTTCTTAGCATTCATTTCTTGATCTTTCTTGGCTTGAGCATGCATTAAAAGAACTTGCTTGCTAGCTGTATAGAAAAAATAGTATGTTTAAGTTAAAACATGTGAAATGCATAGCTATTACTGAGTATGTTTAGTTATTTCCCTTGATAAGATGCTCAAAAGGACAAGTCAGTTTGTTTTGTTTTAATGAGATGAAAACTAACATTACTGGCTTCTTGGAAACATTCTAGTCTTAAAGAAACCACAATAGCATGTGACCTGCATAGAGCAACACATCTTCGAGCACCCGCTGACTGCTAAAAGAATACACAAGAGTTCGACAAGTTCTCATTCATCCTGTGCCACTCCAATGACGCGAATATCACACAATATGACAGCTTCAGTGTTTTATAGTATGTGTGTATAATTCATCACACTTTTTAAAAACGTTCATTTTAATTTTTCACTTCTACATTCATTATTTGGTAACTAACGCTGGGTACCACTGGGAGGGATAAAAATACACATGTGCTGAATGCTATCTGTTAATTCATTAAATGTATATCAAAGGAACATAAGTGAAGAACACGGAGCTATTTCAGTTTCAGCCATGATGGAATAATGGGCATTGGATTATTTTCATATGATAAAAATGATAGAATTGGACAAAATCTATAGAGCAACTGTTTGAAGTTGCTGGGCAATAGACAGCCCAGGACTGTGATCCTTGGGAAAGGGAAACATATAAGATGGTCTCTTTACTTCCCCAGGCTTCTGCTTGTGAGAACCTTCTGAACTGTGGCACAGGGAAGCAGCAGTGTTGCTATGCCCAGGAAACAAAAACTGGAGTTTGGAGCTTTGGAGACAACTAAAATTTGTAAGGTAGGATAGCAGAGAGGAGGCATCTGAGCAGCAAAGGAGCTCAGGAGCATGCACAGGATTCCACTGGAGTCATTAACTGAATTCTAAACTTCACTGGTACAGAGGCCTAACAGTGTCTGGCAAACAACTACTGGAGATTCTGAAGGCTGCACAAGCAGATCTGAATGATAAACTGCACACTAGTGATCTGAACTGAGTGCTGAAAATGATCCAGGGGTATTCAGGGACGAAGGGCCAATGGTGGGAGAAAAGGAGACATCATCATAATAAAAAACAACCTGCTTAATTCGCAATTTTACCCAAGCTCAGCCTCACTAATCTAATATAGTGCATGTTCCACACCCATGGTTCTAAAGCACTACACTTGTGTGCTAGTCGTGCCATCAGTGTGGTGTCTTTTCAGTTCTCTGCTCTTCCAAATTCTTATTGCCTGTGGGAAGGAATGTCCCTGGGCTACAATGACAAAAAGGGAGACAACTGCAATAATGCCAACATTAAAAGTTTTTTAATACAAGAATATAAATAAAAAGGAAAATAAAAATAACCAATTTTTAAAAGCCACACTTACACTGGGAGCTCAGAGTTTTTTCATTTCCCAAGAAGTTAAACACTGGGATTATAGCTTGGCCTTTCCCAGTGGAGCTCACTATAGCTTCTTCGTTCTCTAGGATCTGTAACTTGACGAATACATCTGGCTTGGACGTGCGCACTTGAATCGTAACAGGATATGGTAAAGCAGCTCTCACTGAATATCTATAAAGAAAACATTCAAGTTCACAGGCAACTATATTGGTCTGTCCCTAGTTTCAGAAAGAAGAAAGGGCTGTCTGTAGGAAATGTTCAGGACAAACTAATTGTATTTGGAAGTTTAAGCACAGAGGATTTTACTGTGGAAATTCATCATTAAAAGTGATAAGATTTTTAAAAAATAATAAAAATAAAACCAGGCTATCTCAAGACAACAGAAAGGCATGGGCAAAGCAAATCACATGGCATATGTGCTGGGAGATGGTTCTTAGCTCATCAGAGAGTGCACCATGTGCGGGTGGCCGGGCAAGAGTGTTAAACATCATGCCACGGGGTTTGGATTTTACTCTTCACTCAATGTCCAAGGTTTTAAAGAAGGAAGGGACATCTTAAAGCGTGTGTCAGAAAGGTAACCACTCTGGTAGAGAAAGGAAGAAAGGAGCAGAGAGAGTGAAAAGGGGGCCTACAGTGGAGTCATGAAGTCAAGAAAACGGCGTCTCAGACAAAATACAAGGCGGCTCTGAAGCAGCGGAGGGATGCTGGCAGGGGAGAGGGGGCCTGGGGGTGGGCAGAGAGGGGGGCCCGGGGTGGGCGGAGAGGGGGCCCGGGGGTGGGAGGCAAGTCTGCGTGGGAATCAGAAGAACTGCTTCGGGACCGAGTGGAGCAGGGAGGCTGCCCTGGGAAGCACACAGATGAGCATAGAAAGGAGCTTAGCTGGCAGCTAAGGGGAAACCACCAGCCCAGGAAGCAGCAGGTCCAGGAGGAAGCGCTAAGAGGGAAGAGCGTTATGAAGGCTGTTTCACAAAAGGCAAATGACACTGAGCTAGTATCATTACCATTGTATGCAACCATGTAGGCTCGATATCCTGTATAACATCTGCGTAATCAAATTATTCTCTAAATGTATTGTTTCTGAGAGTGTAAAAATTGAAATTCCATGTGACTCAGAATTTTGCTACAGAATTTATTATTTTTAATGATATTAATAAATGAAAATGTAAAAATACTGCTTTAAGAAGAATACATTTTCCTTTCTGTCACATACTTATACCTGAATAAAATTTTCTTGTCGTTGGGTATATAGTAATCCCGGATTTCTTTTATGACAAAGGTGCTGCATGGAAAATCTCGAGAGAGGCTCGGCAGAGGGTTGTAAGAACCAATGAGACGCAGTTTCCATCGTGAGGCTAACACATATGTGTCAGCAGTGTATGCTTCAGCCACAAATGTGTATCCTTTCTATGAGAAAAAAGAATTGCACAGCACTAAGTCACAGTGTCGCTAGTCTCTTCAATGTATAAATGTGTTTTTTCAGTACTAAACCACTTCATTATGTTAATATACATAAAGATCCCAAGATCTTTGATTAGCATCAAATCAAGAGCATTATTTCTTGAAATCCCTCTTAGAAAGAGCCATCTTACATGTTTTCAGAGAAAATGAATAGCTCTTAACACTTTGATGTGTGTGGTTCCCTAGCTATACAATAAAGTGCTTACCGGCAGTAATAAATACTGTATTTTCTTCTAACTGTTTTAATGATTGCTGAGGTAGGTTTTTATCACAGCGTCATCCTGGACCAGCCCCAGAGCTTCCTACTTGATATCCCTGTCTTCTCAGGATCGTCTTTCTAAATACAAGAAGAGCAGCAGAGACTATGGAAATGTAGTTCCTTTGGGATGACAATTGGCAGGCAAAGCTGTCAAATCCACAGCAGATCTGGTTCCACGAAATCCAGAGGTGCGTCTGGAGACGAGCTCTTTAGATTGGAGGAAAAAAGCAGCTAAGGAACAGGGGACACTGGTAACGCCATAACCGGCAATAGCTGGGTTCAGCATAATTGGATATCTGGCCAAGGCGTCAGCGAAGGAAGAGATGATAAGATGATAACGAAATACAAAGAAGCATAATATCCTAATGAGACGCAAGAGCTCAAAGTAATTCTGAGTTTGCAATTCTAGACACTTCTAATAAGAAAGAAAGAGAGAGATTTGTATTCCAGTTGCTACCGGATGTGAGGAAGCTCTCCGATGTGTTTAGATTTCCAGAAACAAAAATTAGGCATACACAAGGTAGAATAAATTCATAACATTGCAGTAAATGTCTAGGAATGTTAAGTAGAAGTCAAATACTCATAATGAGTTGAGAACTGCAACACCAATCAAGACCTTCTGATATGTTTAGAGCAAGGAAAAAAAGGAAGACAGATCAGGTTTACAAAAATATTTTTATCTGCCACTTGTAAAGCAAAGACTTACTGCTGTTTTCATTATTATTTGAACTTGGGTACTAATGCATTAAGGAAGCAAAACAAAATCACAGGACTCTTACTTTGTGTTTGTCTAGACTCAGAATAGCTTTGAGAGGAAAAAGAAGAGTTGTAAAATAAGAGGATAGATATTGGTAAGTGACAATCTAAAGCTAAACCAGTGATGGGATTTTAGGAGAGCACCTGGCTTATTCTAAATGATTTTAAGACTCTCGAGTAAAAAGAGTAACATAATAGAGTACTGCATACTGAGAAACTTCATAAATGTGTATTCTCGGTCACGGTTTTTGAAATATGAGAAAACACAACAAACAACTCTGAATGAAACTGTTTAACCCTCTTTTGTTTTTAAAATCTAGAACATTTTACTGAAAATGCATCATTTAGAGCCCCCCACATGCCCCTCGCCCCAAATTCACACTTAGCCTCTGAAGGGAGATCTTCACTGGAGTTAATAAACAAAAACCAAAACAACCCGAACACACAAAGTATGATAAATGATAGATGTAGGTAAGTATCAGATTCTTTTTTGGTTCGACCCTAATGGTCCCTACCAAAGGTAAGCATCAATGGCTAATATAAGTTTACTTATCTAGTAAAACAGAGAGCTCATTTCTAGAATTTGATGACATCTATGATCCTGACAGAGCCTCCCCTTGAGTGAAATCATCTTTTCCATATTAATCTTTGTGATTATTATTTCCAATGACAAATAAAATAAATTTTTCTATTCAGAAGGAAATCTAGGTCTCAATTTTGCTGTAAACCTAAAATTGCTCCTCCCCCCAAGAAAGTCTTATTTTAAAAATCTCTAAAACAACTCAAAGGAGCTATTAGATTTTTTATGGAGTCATTAAACTTTTTATTTCTCCTATAAATCAGTACTTATTAGATAGATATGTCTTAATTTCTACAAACAAACACAAAGAACTATAGACTGATATGAACCTCAGAAGCCAATTACAACCACAGCTCAAAGAGAAAAAGGCAGTTCAAAGCCATCCAGCTAAAAAGTGGAAGATCACAGCTAAAACAGATCACCTGGCTACCAGTACATGTGTACACTCTTTCTGTCATGCTTCCCTCTCAGAGGAAATGAGCAAAAACACGAAGATGAGATTCAAATAGAGAGGCAACATGATTTTGGTGAACGTCGGGGTCTGTCACTAAGCAGGAGTAAGGTTCCAAGTGCTCCTTTCCTTGGAACAAATCTGTAGCCCTAGGAAAGACGGGGTGGTGGATGCTGGGTGGCCGTGTAATCACAGTCGCCTGAAATATTTAGGAATAGGAGAAAGACCTAGTGGGAAATTGAGACAATCAGCTGATTTGATTCAGGGACAGGACTAAATGCGCTCTTTAGCTCCATTTCCATTTTAAGGGTTTGTATGACTTTATGATTTCAATAATGAGAATTTCCATTGCTTTCTTTTTCTTATTTTCTCTGGAGAGAAGAAAAAAGAGGGCTGAGAGGTGAATGTTCTAGCACTCACATTAATTACCTCCTGCTGTCATAATGGAACTTCTACCAAACAAGACCATGACCTTACTGCTCTGTTAAGTAGATTGAAGGCATCTCTGTTCTATTGCCCCCTGAAACCTCTACAAAGTGCAGGCTTCTCATGGCCATTCTATCAATGGGGAGAATGAATTTCACACCTACCTTATTCTTGGCATAAAGATAAGGCACCACTCTTTGGAATAACTTTGGCACTTGTTCCATTGTGTCATTGTTAACAACGTGGAGCATACAGACCGGAAGTGTAGTATATATTTTGGGAACCAAAACCATATCTTGATGAACCAAAAATATTTCTCTGTAATTACAAAAGCATGAACTTTTCCTTGACATGAATAGTAAAGAAAGTTTGAAATTAGATTTGATGCTAAAAAATAAAAACATAAGTTTAAAGTTCCAAGTAACTACAAGGGACACCTACTGTTTTCCTTTACAAGTTATAATGAACACATCATTTTGTCATATAAATGCAAACATCTTAGGAAATCCGATTTGTTAAGTAATTTGTCACTTTTACTTAGTATACTTTTGCTTAGCAATTAAGTGATTTCTTTCTATACTAAAAGCATACCAATTTATTATACTTTGGTTATCATACTCATAAATATGTTCTAATAATTAATTCTCATTTTTCATATTTTGTTTAAGATGAATCATGGATGAACACTCCTATACTATCTCATTTACCATAGCTGGTTTAGAAGAAGTTTTAAGTTGTGAAAATACATTTACTACTATCATGATAAAACTCTATACATATCAATATTGATGCCATTTAAGGGAGACATCGCTTACCAATTTATGAGAGCCTCACCTGAATACTATAAACCAACTATTTGGTGGCTGGTCTGGGTAAGTTACAGTATAGTCAGCAAAAGCAATCTTAGTTTCTTCATCTTGATAGCATGGATAAGATTCAATAGACTTGCACTTGCTTTTAAACATTAGTCTAGAAATGTGAAAATAATTTAAGTACCAATGGCAAAAGCAATTTTTAAAATAAATTCTACTTACAAAAGAAGAAATTGGCAAAATTAGCATAAACTATTACAGTCCATTGTTGGCTGCATTGAGTCCTTGATGAAAGCGGAGCTGTGGGGCTCTCGGGGCATGGCACCAAGGTGGGGAAGACCACTCCAGGTCAACCATGAAAGATGTCTCTCTCAAAGGTGCCCAAAGTTATCTGAAGTTCTTTGTCAAGGGAGGACCTAATTCGTGATTGAGGGAGTAATCGTGTTTATAGATGGAAAATCAGTACCAAAGTTCAAGCTATATGGGTAGAAAAACTAGAAGCAGTCAAACTAGCCATTAAACTGTGCGATAGCCAAGAGAGTTCCAGTGTTAATATAGAGAAATCCATACTAATACTGAGTTTAAAGTGAGGAATGGATTTGGAAAAATAGATTTAAAAACAAAAACTAAGGCCTTGACCAAGGGAAGAGTGCAGAGTTTCCCTCTTACATGATTTCTGTTGCGTGACAGAGTGGCGGGTGCAGCTGATTAAAGAATTATGGGCTGAAGTGTCTCTGTTTGCCCCCTGGAAGGCTGTGGCATATCCCAGAACATAATGAAAGCGGTTTGAGGAATTCTCCAGGTCCCATTCTTCCCACTCTGCCAGGAACTGGATCTAGCACCAGGAATCTAGGGTCTTTTATATATAATGTCTCTGGTATCAGCTGGGATGGGAGCCATAATGACCATAGAGAATGGTTCCCTACAAGAAGTCTAGACAGAGCTCGAGGTGCTCTGGGCTTCCAGATGGCTTAATTGTACTGTCAGTGGGAAGTAGAGCCGTGGGGATTCTCATGGAGGACAGTATTCATATGTCCATCCGATCGTGTCTTTGGTGGTGAGAGGAAATTGATAGGTTTACACTTGGAAGGGTTTTAAGCCTTTTAAAGTAGTCACAAGAACTAAGAATGACCATATGTCCTAGTTTGCCTGAGGCAGCCTGGTTTATGCTCACAGTCCTGGCATAATTATGAAGACTGTTCCCTCTGTCTGTAAGAGTGGCCCAGTTTGGATGACAGATACCCTGATCCCCCTAACGAGGAGCTATAATGTGGTGGTCTGGCAATGCAGAACGCCACCGTCGACCATCTGGGGGACGGCCTAATCACTGTTCCTGGCACAGTTTCTACCCTTTTTCATACACCTCAGGAAATTCTAATGAATACGGGGACCACCAAAGTCTTGATTGACCATATGGAGTATCTCGTATGACCCAGAGAGGTATCACTGACAAGCTTGAAATATTTTGTTTTAACTTTGCATCCTAAGATGTGTGCTCTCTGCACACATCCATACAATTAGACTCTAAAGCAAATTAGAAAACAGGGGTTCTGGAGCAAAAGTTAATAAAGCTGGAATGTCAGACAATAGCAGTAATGACGTACCTCTCTCCCAGTTCACTAACCTCTTCTATTCTGCCAAACCTGCTGTTAAACCCATTAAGAAGTTTTAAATTTTGATCGTTAAAATTTTTACTCATGTGACTTCCATTTGACTGTGCTTTATTAATCTATATTTTTAATCTATTTTCCTTTCTTTAGTCTTTCTTTACTTGGGTATTTTCATAATAGTTACATTTAGAGATTTTGTCTGCTTAGTCCATATATAATTTTCTCTGACTTTTGTTCGAAATATCCTGTCTTGGACCTGGTTTGTGACTAGAATGCAGTTTTCCCAAGGTTCAACCTACTTCTGATTTGTCCCTGTTTCTAGAGCATTGCCCTCCAGAGATTTCAACTGACAACTTGTTTACTGGAGTTCCTCCCCTGGGGGGTCCTCCACTCTAGCCTTTGCTGTACTTACATCCCCAGGACTATTCTACAACAACCAATTTGTACTTCATACTTCCCTCTTTTTCACCCATCCCTCCAAACCCCCTCAGTACCATAAGACTTCAAGAAACTCTCACAGGTTTCTGCTGAGCATTTTAGAAAAGTTCAGTTAGCACAGCAAGAAGTAGCAAGTACCAGAGAAACGTTTCAGATAAAATACTGTGGCTGTTCAGAAGCACTGGAGAGTTTCTAGATGAGTGATCAGGGGAAACTAGTCACTGGTAGCATTTGAACTGAAACTTGAAGGCCACCAAGATACTGCAACAGTAAGTCAGAGAAAGACAAATACCCCATGATGTCACCTATATGTGGAATCTAAAAAAACAAACCAACCACAAAATGAGCAAAAAGGCAAAACAGAAACAAACCCATAGATACAGAGAACAAACTGATGGTTTGGAGGGATGGGTGAAAAAGAGGAAAGTATGAAGAAGTACAAATTGGTTGTTACAGACCAATCATGGGGATGTCAAGTACAGCAAAGGGAAGACAGTCAATGGTAGTGTAATACCTGTGAATGGGGTTAGATGGGTACTGGACTTATCTGGGTGATCATTTCATAAGTTATAGAAATGTCTAATCACCATGTCGTACACCTGAAACTAGTATAATATCATATGTCAACTATAATTTAAAAAAATAATTTAAAGCAAAAAAAGAAATATCATTATATTGCTTTACCTTAAGAGAGAAACTGCGTACTGTTCTATATTAATTTCCAGTATAGTCCAAACTTTTTGAAGAGTATCTGCAACGCTGGCATTTTCCTTTGTGTCTAAAAATAACAAAAATAACAACGTAAAACCTGTAAGTTGCCTGAAAGATTATTGTGGTCAAATCCTTCCTTTCACAGAAGAAGCTGAAACTCATGAGTCAGGTGGGATCAAAGTCACAGGCTTTATTAGCAGCAAAATCATGTTTAAACTACAAAGTATATCACTCTAGTTGAGAGTGTTGCTCACCATTTTCTGCTGTGTCTATTTTTAGTTCAAATATAATAAAATGTTCTTTGATCTAACTGAAATACTCATTAGTGAGTTTACATTAGATCTTTTTATCACATCAAAAATTCCTTATGAAAGTTCTTATGTCAGAAAAAATAATCCATCCAATTTTTCTAAAAAAAAGCCAGTGGCTAATAGGATTCCACTGAAGTTCAACCTAAAGACTAATCCACAAAGAGCTTAAGAGTGAATGATTTGGCAAGAAAAATGCAAACCCATAGTAAATGCATCAAGTTTAATACCAGAGACATTTTGATGATTCTCATTAATGTTTCAATAGAGACATTTCTTACAACAAAATGTTTCAGTATACTCAAAGAATTGTACTGGAGGCAAGGCTTTCCCTATGAAAATGTAGGCAAAAATTGCAGAATGAAAATAATTAGATATAATTTTTGACTCTGGAGTATTTTACTGTAACAGGCTGTTAAACCTTTGCACAAAATAGTTTATCTTATATGAACAAATATACTTGATTTAATATATATACTAATACACTTAAAATGAAATTTATGCCTTCTAAATGTATGTCACTGTGGGCCTACATGGAAGCCTCTTCATTCAATTCATTCATTCTTTCTTTCATCCGTCCACTCATTCATTCTCTCCTTCATTCATTCACACTTTCATTCTCTCAATCCGTTCATTTGTTCACTGCTTCCTTCATTCTCTCGTTAATCCATTCATTCTTTCTGCAAATACTTGTTGTGTGCTTACTTTGTGCCAGGCAGTGTGCCAAATTCTGGGAACGAGAGAGTGAATGTACTGACCATGCACCTTGACCTCAAGGAATTTCAATATTTATAGAATTAAAAATAGCTTATCCATAAAGAAAGATGACTCTAATATATTTTTCCATTAATACACAAATATTCATTTGCATAGAGGCAAGTTCATTTTATAAATGACTGAAAAATTGTACCCGGTGTCCTGGCTCTCATAAGCATTCTGACGTAATTCCCCCGCCACACGGCCTGAATTTTAATTGCTGCCGCCACTGCTTCTTGATCATTCACTGGCACACAGTATTTCACATCCACCCATTCCCCTGGAAGAGAAACGCAAACATGGCACTGAAAGTTATATTTACCCCCTTCCCCTATCTTCAATGCCTTTAACTACTGAAGCCGTCTGACGTATAAAGTGCCACAGCCTATAGATGTGTCATTATATTGAACACTGTCCTCTGTACGTGGTCCTTTCTTAGAGAGCAAAGGTCCTGGAGAAGGTAACACGCTAAATACTGACACCTTAGTGAAATACTATTGCTTCTTCTGTGGAAGGAGCAAGAAGTTTCTCTCAAAATTAAAGGAAAATGGTAAAGTGGTGGAAAGACAGTAGAGTATTGGGAGAGGAGGAAAGAAGCGTCACTTGGATCAGGAAAGCCTCCCACACTTCCCCCAGTCATGCTGCACATATCAGTGAGCTGCAGGCCGCTGAAGGTCAGGGACAAGCAAGCCAGGGCGATCCTGGGTGTGTGTGGAGTGGGGGGCACACACAAGCACCTCGGGATCCTGGGGGTTCCCCAGAGCACAGCCTGAACTCGACAGCTGTGGGCAAGAACCTGTTCTAGTCCCTCACCCACAAACACCTCGGCTGCACTTCTCTCAAGTCGTTTCTCTTACATACGCCCAGGAATTCCTTTGTCAAATAAATATCTAAAATTAATCGGTACCTAAAGAAGCCTCTTCCAAGGGGGAGTCGAGAGTTTCGAAGTCGAAAACTAAAGCATGGAATGCAAATTTAAAGTTTGAAGGAGCTTTTGTTAGTTGAGCTTTTTTCATTAAACGCCATAAGGAAGTGCAAAAAACCTACAGAAAACAACAACAGATAATGTATTTTTTAAGCCAGTAAAATACCATTACCTGGTCACAGAGGTCTAAAAAACTTTAGATACTCTACAAATTTTTTAAATGTATTTCTCAGATATATACACAATCTAAAAGAAGACTCTTCAAAGACTCACTCACCCAGTAAGAAACCAAAATTATCATTTGACTATTTCTAATTTAATTAAATTTCATCACTATGACAGTGTTTACAACGCACCCTAGATCAAACTATAACATTAAACTGGTTGAAAAGATACAGCATAAGGTAAAAAAATATGGTCCTTGAACTTAAACAAGTTAATACCATATTTTATTGATTCTAAGATGCCGTGCGTTGTATGACATACTATTATTTTATGTGCTACAAGAAAGAAAATAGACTACTTAGAATTTTTATCATTTTCTTAGAAAATAGACTACTTAGAATTTTTATCATTTTCTTATTGTCTATGAGTATTTACTTCTTATTGAAAAAGCTCTTTTAGACTTAGGCACCGTTTTTCATCATGTATCAAACCTAAACGCACATGAAAAAAATAAAGCAAGCCACTTAAATTGGTTAAGGGCTCCAAAAACTTGGATTCGTACTCCTACTTCTGCAAATCAATTTTTGAAAATATTCAGCATTTGTTTTTCCCATATAATTTGGCCTTTATGTTTTCAAAGACTTTGAAGATGCACCATTGCCTAAAGAAGGTTCTACTTTTGCCCCTGGGGTTTTCTGAAGCCACTGACCCCTTTTCAAAAAGCTTTGGTGCTGGCTCATTTTTGATCTTGCCAAAGCGGACCGAGGGAAGGTTTTTAGACCACAGCAAAAACACATATTCCTCCTTCCAATGTTTGCTCATGGTTTTTATCCTGAAATGCTGAGGGACTCCATTTACCCGGTCGAGCCACTGAGAATGACAATGAAGCCACAACATATTTCTGCTGGCTCCTTTCAGCTACTTACCGGGCCACAGGAAGTGATGTGCTGGGTGGGTCATGCAGAGCTCCTGGGGTACCATTTGAGGTGACCTTTTTGCCAGTCACACCTTTCCCTCTCTTTTTGTTGTTTGAGCCCTGAGGGACCCATTTTGGTCTGAGAAAAATCTCTCTCCCTTCATGATTTTTTCAGTCTCTACTTAATTCTCTGCCCAGAAGGCTTTTGTCAAATGATACACATAAATACACATATTTCTTTTGAAGCAGTGGCAATATGAAACCTTATAACGAGTCCACACATGCACAGAGAGTTTGGAGGTCACCTGGCCAGCAGCAGTGATATGGAACCACCAATTACAGGACACACTCTGATCTCATTCTGATGTAAATGTCTGAAAAGAAATGTGCATCTTGGAATATTGGTGAAGTACAGGTCCCTTCAAAGGCAAATAACTATCACAGTTCCTGCTTCATCCACATTTTCTGACAACCCATCAGCCTTCCCCTCATGTATGAAAACAGACACCTAGTCTCATAACCTGCATATGTACCTGCCCCAGCAACTGGCAGTAGTAGACAAGCCTGAGAGCAAGCAGTCAACCCAAGCCGAGCAAATCATTGTCACTTTGGCCAATAATATAAAATTAGGACCAAGACATTCTAAAATGACCTTATATGGGAAAAGTGTGTAAAACTTAGGAGCCATATTTTCCATGGCTCTACTTAGAAGTACAGAAGACTTGGCTATAAATAGGGAAAAAAAACACAAAAACAAACTTCTAAGGATCTTCTGTTCCCTCTTTGAAGTTACTCACTGAGTCCCTCCTGTCCTTAGCTGTAAAAGAAATGTCCCCGTATACTTATAATAGATCAACACATCCAGCTTCTTGATGTTTTCTGTGACATACTAAAAAGGCCCTAAATATTTCAACATTTAAGGTAAAAATTTTAAAAATCAATACATAAGCATGTTAATCCTTTTACTCTGTTACAGTGGAGTGTTCAGAGTCCTTGATCACCTTGTCCTTGACATTCTACATAGTACATCACTCTGGCTGACGCATGAATGTTGATGACTCTGTGAACTCTTTCTGCGGGCAGAAAGTGGCCAGTACTCTGAATTCCTGATAAGACACACGTGTGCTAGAGAGTAGGGATTAAACCCTATAGAGATTCATGGATTTACCACATTAGTGGAGATTTTAGGCGTCCAGAGGGCTGGATATGCTGAGGCATCACCTCTGTGGTAAAGGGTAAGACACCGCAATTAAGAAAGAGGACAGTGCTTGATGACCTCCTATCTTCCCTTTTCTTAGAGCATTTCCTTTAGAAAACTCACTAATTTTAAGTTCTTTCTCTCTCTTTGAAATGTATGTAAATCTTTAAAAAAAGCTAAATATGTCCTTGCCAGCTTTAAGATCCAGAACTATCTTTTCAAGGACCTGGGAACCATCTCTTTGAAAAGTAATCCTTCTGGGGGGGAGGGCTGGAAGAGATTAAACAAAGAATTTATAGGCCTATATGCATAACCTGGGGACACAGGCAATCGTGTGGTGAAGGCCTGGGGAGGGAGTGGGAGCAGGGTGGAGGGAGTCAATGATGGGGGGAGGGAAGGGACATCTGTAATACTTTCAACAATAAAGATAAGTTTTTTTAAAAAGTAATCATCTGAGAGATGATTCCGCCATTTCCCAGGGTCTGAGGAGGGTCAGAGCCTAACTTTGTGGGGCACCTAGCTCCAAGTTGCAAAAACGACCTTTTGTCATAAACACAGGAGAAGTTTATTTTTCCTTTGGTTAGAACCAATTAGTCAACTCAGTCAACCATCCCCAGTACCGAGTGAATTTAGGGTTCACGCTGTGTGATGAATGGTGCTATCACAAAGTCTCTGTTTCACTCTCTCCAGGCTCTTTGTGAAGCCAGAATGCTCCTCAGCCCCAGCAGAAGTTGTAACTGTGGGGAAGTTAACGCCCCTGGGAGCAGCCATCTGCCAGTGGGGAAAGGGTTGGCTGATGTGTCACAACCTCCCATCCTTTAGCGGGACCCTTCTGAGGGATGTCCTGCAGTTTATCAGGGTCCCCTGGACAATTCAGCCCCAGCAGCCCACAGCAGCCAATACTTCATCCTTTCACACGTATTTCCCTCCTTCCCATCTCATCCTGCCTACTCCCATCACCTCTGCTTCCCAAAGTCACTTTCCCAAAGTGCTGTCTCCCTCCGTAATATTTGCCAGGCCCCCTGGGGGTCCCTCTGTGTAAGCGTGGGCATGGGCGCGCTCACCCTGTAGTGCTGGGCCGTCAGCTCCTTGCTGTGCAGGGGCACAGGGTAGAGGGCTGCCTGCAGGTCCTTCAGAGCCGCAGGGAGCTTAGCCTTATCTTTGAAGTTAGTGATCACGTTTCCAATGGCCTTGAAAATCGTGAGAGACTGCTCTGTGAATCGGAAGCTCTCCTGTGAAGACAAAGCATCGCAGCCAGCCTCGCTTGCATTTCCTGCAGTGCAATTCGGTTTACAAAAATTTCCTTTCCGTGACTATATTAAATCTGTTGCACGCTGACTCAGCAGTTACTTATGGAGAGCTCATTTCATCAAGGCCGTCGGCTGGGCGTCGTCGTCTCGGATATAAAACAAGGAACGTGATCCCCGCCATAGTGGGGACAAGTAGGGAGACTACCTACCTGATACGGGGGCCGGGGGAAATCTCTCTACGGTATTCATATCCAGACCAAGTTCTGAAGAACGTCTAGGGATCAGTCTCACAAAAACTGCGTGGGGTTTGAGGACAGATGGGCAGAGAAGAGTTCAGGGAGAGAGCAGCAAAGATAGAAAGGACAGGAGGGTGAACTAGCCTGGGTCCCTCCTGCTGTCACCTAGGAGGAAACAATAAAAGCAGGGAGATAGGGATGTGGGCAAGGGAATGGAGGCTCCTCAGAAAGTTAAAGACAGAACTGCCCCGGGATCTAGCAGGCCCACGTCTTTGTATACAACCAAAGGAAACAAAAACAGGCTGTTGAAGACACAGCTGCACTCCCCCAGTCACTGCAGCTCTATTCACAATCGCCAGGATATGGAAACAACCTAGGTGTCCATCAGCGGACGACTGGATGAAACAGAGGTGAGATTCACACATGCACACACGCACACGCACGCACACACTCTCAAAGGATAGGGTATTATTCAGCCACGTGAGAGAAGAAAATCCTGGAATTGTGACAACACGAACAGACCTTGAGGACATTGTGCTAAGTGAAATACGTCAAACAGAGAAAGACAACTACTACTTCATGGTATCACTTGTGTGTGGAACCACAAAAAATAAGCAGCAGTCAAACTCACAGAAACAGACAGTAGAGAAGTGATTGCCAGGGGCTGGGGTGGGGGAACAGGGAGAGGTCGGCAAGGGCACAACCGTTCAGCTGGAGGCTGGAAGGTGACCTAATGTAATACGTGGTGCCTACAGCTGATCACACTGCACTGTATCACCGGAATGTGCTGAGAGTCGAACTTAAACGTTGTCACCAAAAAAATATGTGAGTTGATGGATGTGTTAATTAACTACATGGGGGTATCCTTTAAAATGTAAATGTACATCAGATCACCACGATGTACACTTTAAATATCTTACAGTTTTATTTGTCAATTATACTTCAGTAAAACTGGGGAAACAAAGAATTGGATGGCAGACTGCAGTAGGTCTGTAGTTTGGAATAAAAAAGGAGAGAACCCTGAGGACTTTGCCTGTTATCTTGATTGGTGCCCAGACCAGAGTTGCTTGGAGGCAGCCTGAAGAGAGTGGGGGTTGGAGGAAAACTTTGTAACATCCATTTCTGCCCTTTTCCTAGTGGGCACCATGGTGCAATCGCTGCTCCGTGGTTTCCTGCAGAGCCGTGGAGGAGTGGCCGGCAGGTGTGCCTGATGGCACCGATTCCCAGCTGGGGGGAGAAGCCCATGAAAAGCACAGACTGAGCTGCCACTCAGTGCGTTTACATCTCCATGACCTCCTGCCAAGCTTCCCCGAAGCCTAGAGACTTTTTTCAATGGTGTTTCTCCCTGAGGAGAAACTATGATTATTAACGTGTCTGGTCAGTTGTTGGCACTGGGAGTGATCAGCATGGCTCAGAGCAGCAACAGCCTCTCTGCTTTTGAACCAGCAGGTCCCCTTCTGCCTCTTCATTAGAATCAAAGAACACTGGGGCCCGGCCTTGGGCTCCAGTAATTTTTATAAGATGGAGAAGCTGATAAGCCCAGGGAAATACAAGTTCACAGACTAAAATAACTAAGTACTAGGAAGTTAAATCACCTAATGAAAGAAACAAAGCCAATAATCCATGTTATTTCAAGCAGTTTTTGTGTGGGTGTTTTTTTTTGGTTTTTTTTTTTTTTTTAGAGAAAAGACAAAACAAGAATGTAAAATAAGCAGGGTAAACAGAACCAAGGGAATGAGAGATATCTATTTATAAGGTGGGCTTGCTGGCCTTCCTCCGTGTCCACTGAGCAGGAGGGAGAGGCCTGGTGAGAGAGGGTGCAGAAAGATTGGAGGCAGCCATGGGGAGGCCTCCACAACCACTGCCCAGAGAAGCAACAGGGTGTAGCCCGAGCTTGTCTGGGCCACAGAAATACAGCACAAGGGAGCTGGTCTTAAGCCAGCTTGTTGCTACCCTGACCAACAGGCTTACTGTCCGGTTGAGAAAATCCCGTGTTACTAATATGAAAATGTGCTGTGTGGAGATGGGTTGGGGGAGGGATAAAGCTGACTTTGTTGTGGGAAGGCCCCATGCAAATCTGCCCCCCAAATGTACATGCCTATATATCAGAAGAGAATGCCGCTTAGGGGACATCTCAAACCAAGGCCGGCCCGCGGGGGAGGTCTGACCCATTTACCACCTCTCTTCTTTCAGAAACTAAGGAGAGGCCAAGGGGAGCAGGGGGAGGTGAAGGGGAAGTGCCGGGACCTCCCATGGACCCTCTCCTCCTGAACCCCAGGGACACGCTTCAAGTTCCTTAGGCCGAGGGAGAGGCATCGTATCACAGTTTTAGCCTGGATTAAAAAGGACTGTACTGGTCCTTCGTACCTCCCGAAGGACCACTAATACTATGGACTCTGTGTGAAATGTTAGCAGATATGAGAGGGTTCAACAGAGCAGAGGGGAAGGCAGCTTTTGGAGGGAAACAAAAATTATTTTATTTGTGTCCCTACAGAGTGTTTATGGTACACGTCCCATTCGGGAATTTCTTGCAGAATATACTTATAGCAGTTTTGAAAGGTTTAAAGAACAGGTAAGCCGAATACAAAATAAGAGTATGGTTTAGTTCAAATTCTTTGAAAATAAGGCACACGCACAAAAGTCACAGTTGCTGAAATACTTACCGGCTCAAAGTTGGGCAGCACGACGTCTTCATCGCCGATGACAAAGTTGACCAGGCTGCAGATGTGCAGGGAGTGGCCCACCGGGGAGTAGGCGGTGAGCAGCAGCAGGTGCCTCCTAGGGGGAGGGATCGGTGAGGACCGGGGTCTCCTCTGTCGCACCCCTGCCTCTGTGTGTTTCTCAGTGACGGCCTGTGCTCAAAGTCACACATTAGTAAGCGCTGAATTCTTTAACACGGATGGAATAACGAGCTTTGAATTTTCACCGTGAAGAACCATCAGATACCCTGGAACCCACACTTCGCTAACTGTCAGATACAAACAGTTACGCTAAGTGACAAATGTGCACACGTTGGCGGTTCCTCCCATGCACTGCAGTGACGCGGTGAAGGAGTCCTGATTTTTCCCTCGCAACGATCACTCATGGTGGTGAAGGTCTCCTTGTAGATTTCATAGTCAATTTCCCACAAATACGTAATTGCATGAGTGTGGCTTATGTCTCTCCTACCCGGTTGTAGTGTCACTAAAAGCAGGGACATTGGCTTTATCTCAGTTGCTGAGCAATTAGAGCGTGTTCTAAGCACACATGTTAACAGGCTAAGCCCAGTGGAGGAAAACATGAATGTAAGAAGATTCTTTATTAGTTCCCTGCCCTTAGTTGTCTCGATGAATGAGCACTCAGAAAGAGTCTTGGTTTCTGAGAGAATCTCTCCGTGCCAGGGTTTTTAGGGCAGATGTGAGAAATACTGGCGTTTTAATATTTACTATTTTTTAGATGTATTAGATGCCTGCCATAGGTTACTTTAGCATTTGGTTCTGTTGCTTCTGCTTTTCAAAAGCTTGTCATTCATCACATAGAAGTATAGGAAAATATAGGAAAAATATTTACTTCATTTGAAATAGGAGGTAATATTTTGAAATTCATTTACCACAGTCAAGAAACCTCTTCCATTATAACTCTTTTCTTTAAAATGGAAAGTGTTATGCGATTAGCAGACTTTACCTTAATCAAAAGCAAAACTACAGGTAAAATTAAAAGCAAACTACAGATAAAACTGTAGACTGGCAGGGGAAAATGCTCTGCTTCTCAATCTGCTTTAAATAAAGTCATTTAAGAAATCATTCTCGCTAAGGAACTTAATAAGATTTACAAGAAAACTAAAAGGACTTTTCAATAAATGAGTTTTAGGTAATGCTGGATTAAACAAGTTTAAACCCTATGTTTTACTAATGAAAATTACCAGATTGACAATTATGAATCTTCTGAAAGGGTATCAAGAACCATAATGACAGACCTGTTTCTTCAAATTACTTTAGGGATTTGATTGTTTAATTATTTAATAATTAACAGCTTATGAGGCTTTAAAGGATTCTTACTGTGGGAAAAACAAAGTCATTCCATACCCAACAGGCAGGCGAACCATAGAAGCCTTGGTATTATAAGTATGAATCTTCATAATGAGATCACGTGGCTTCAGAGATTTCCAAGAAAATGTTTCAACTGTAAGGAGTCCAGGCTCTATGTGGGGGCTGTCTTTTGTAAGAGCTAGGAAAAGTGAAAAGTATTTAAATTTTATTGGTAGAGTGTAGTTGGCCTTCATTTCACAACATACAGTACTACTACTACTATTACTACTAATAATAATAATATTAGGAAATGGAGATTGTCTAAAATATTCATAAAACACTAGAAACTACCCTGGCAAATAATTACTGGAAATAATATTCAAGAGGAGCCCAGGCCTTCTCCCTGTCCTGTTTTCTTCCTCATAATCATCCCCTCAGGTGGAGACACGAGCAATGGGAACATTAGGGAAAGGAGGGCAGACAAGGACGTTCACTGGGGGATACCATCACTTTCACTATCTACGGCAGCAATTACAGTACACCTCTAGATGCAATAAAAAAAAGAAAAAAAAGATCACATCTGGGAAAATAAGAGCATTTCCTAAGGTAATGGCAAAGCAAGGTCAAAACAGTCCTAAGTTTTTTTACTTTTGATTCTTAGCTTTGGGTGTAAAAATAGCATATAATTCACATAAATTTAATTTTAATATTAAGTGTTGTCTCTTAAAATGAATAAAACATATTGACTTTTTCATCTGCAGCTGAGGGCAAAATACTTTTTAAATTAAAAAAAGCTTGAGATAAAATTTGACATATAATATTGCATTAGTTTAAGGTGAACAGCATGATGATTTGATATAGGATCTATTGTGAAATGATTATCACAGTGACATCCATCGCCACACATCATTTTTTTCCTTGTGATGAGGACTTTTACGATTTACTGTCTTAGTAACTTTCAAATATACAACACAGTATTGTTACCCACAGTCACCTCTGGGGCTTGTCCTTTTACCCTATTTCCAGATAACACTCAAGCTGAGCATATAAGGTCCCAACATGACCCAAAACACCTCTATGGACATAGAATTTAAATGTTTTAGGACATGGTATGGCTTAGGAGCTCTTGGTTAGGTAAAAATACTAAACGTATGCCGCGAAAGTTTGAAACAAGTATTACTAAACAAGTAATACTTACTTGTAATAATTACTAAACAATAAATACTAAACAAGTATTTATTGCCCACCTGCTACATACCAGATACCATGCAAAACACTGGCTATATCCTGGTGGAAAATCATAGTCTTTGCCCTCAAAGTTGGTAAGAGATTCAATATTAAGCACCCAACAAATATTTATTGAACCTCTATAGGGCCAGGTACTGTTAATTCGAGTTAGAGATAAATATTTTAAGAAAACAAGCCAAATAATTAGGAATATCTTGTGCATACACATGGGTGTGTGTGCAAGGGGCTGGTTCCAGAGAGAAGTGGGGGAGTCCATCCATTAGAAGAGGAGGGAAGGCTGACTAGAGCGGGGGAGAGTCTATTACGGGAGGACAAAGCAGGTCATTTCTGATTTTTTTCCCTATTTCTTCAGTGAAAACAGCAGCAAGGTCATCGGTTGAAAATGAGAAAGGATGAGAGTGGGTTCTGCACATCTGAGGGAAGAGATCTGAAGGTTTGAGATGTCAGCCAGAGAAAGGAGAGTGGGAGAAGAAATTAACTTGAGAAATGCCACCGGTGCCCGGGGGCCTCTGTGAGATCTATGGTCCTCGATCTAAAGTGGGGCTTGGCTGGTGGGACTGTTTTTCTCTCCAGTCACATCCAGCTGCTCTGATGTAACTGGTGCAGGGTTCCATCGCTGAGTTCAACCAATATTGTGAGTTTTCCAGGTAAGTAAGAAGAAAAGGTAAGAACAAGTGTGTTGGTGCACACGTGAGAATCAGTGATCATGGTGGGCTGTGGAAAACATGCTGAGAATGAGAGGAATGAAGGTACGAGGAGACTGATGGAAAGAGAAGCAGTAGGGATGATGGACGGTGGTCCCAGTGGAGTCAAACGATTGTGGGAGTGAGAGTCCCAGAGAGTGAACTGGAGAACCGGCGTGTGTGTGTGTGTGTGTGTGTGTGTGTGTGTGTGTGGCCAGAGAGCTTGAAACCGAGATGATGGAGACGATGCAGTTATTGGCACGACGGGTTCTGAAGTATAACCATGAAAGCGAGGGGGCAAGATGGGATGGGACCGAGATCTTCAGAAACGTCAAGATGAAGAAGGCAGTGTTCATGGCCTTCAATAGATTATGACTGAGCGCCCCAAGGAGGTGAACCGACGACTGCAGGGAGAGGTGCGGGGGCAGGAGTGAGCGCAATCCTTGGTGTGCGAGGAGCAAGACGATCATAGGAGATGGTGTGAGTGCTCCTCTCCCAGACAGTCTGAAGGGGAAACAAGTTCCTTCATCCAGAGCCTGAAAATCTTACTGTTGTATCTCCCCTGGACTGAATCAAAGTGAGCTGGGCTTACGTTATCATTTGCTCAGAGCTTTCTTACCTCCAGATTCTCCCCAGCGTACCAAGGCAGAAAAGCAGATGAGCAGTTCAATAGGTTTTACACTGTCCACAAAGAGGTAGTAGGTCACTCGCTCATCTGAGAACTGCAAGAAAGCAGACCAACTGTTGAACTTAATATGACTCTACAAATGCTGTATTCCCCACTTCTCATAACAACGCAACACCTACCATTTACAGAAGACTTACTGCATTCTAGATACCACAAAAAGTACTTTACAGGTTTCACGATATGAAGAAAACCATACCAAGGGAACGCTGGCTGGGTCTGCAGGGCCCGTGTGGGACTGGCCCCATATCAGTCAAAGCTCATCTCCATGAGTAAAGAAAAGGGATGTGCTTGTCCCAGAAATGACAAAGGGAAGGGGAGACTGGACCCAGGCTGAGCAATGCTCAGAGAATGGGTCCCCGATAGGCAGAGAGACCAGGGAGTAACTTGGCAGAGGAATTGCCTAACGGGGACATATTAAGATATTTTACAGGGTGTAATGTGATATAAACTCTCTCTTCCTTCTTTCTACAAGACCTTCAGAAATATACCCATTGCATGCTAATCGATTTTTGTTTTGGAGATGCAAGGACATACTGAGCAAAACCAAAAATTCCCTTAAAGGACAGCCACTATGGTATTACTAATATCCATAACTATGGATGAAGAAACTGAAACACAGAGAGGGTAAGTAATTTTCCAAAGGTCACAGAGCTTGCAAGTAGCAAAGCTGAGATTCAAGAGTAGGTGTTTCTGTCTACCAACTCTAAGACTAGTCATCTCGACTATTGTGCTATTATTGCATCTCAAATTCTCAGTGCTTCAACATAATTTTGACTGATGGTATATGGTAAATGTGTTAACTTCACTTAACTGTCACTATACTTTAAAAGCTTTTCATATTATTTTACCACAATATTTAAATAACCAGTTAAAATATGAAAGAAATATCTGTAGTAATACTGTGAAAAATGAAAACTTGTTATTTAATCAAATATGACAAGCCTGGCTGGGTGTGGCTCAGCAGCTCAGCATCGACCTATGATCCAGGAGATGGAGGTTCAATTCCCTGTCAGGGCACATGCCAGGGTTGAGGGCTCGATCCCTAGTAGGGGGCATGCAGGAGGTAGCCGATCAATGACTCTCTCATCATTGATGTTTCAATCTCTCTCTCTCCCTCTCTCATCCTCTCTCTGAAATCAAGATATTAATTAAATAAAGATATATTTTAAGAAATATATATGACAAGATTGCTAGAAGTGCTTGATAGGATATAACAAGGGTTCAATGATTGCTTCCCCCAGTATTTTGAAATACTTTGCATTTGACACTTTATTTCCTTTGTTTCCATTTAGCTACAACATATTGGGATAGAGACAGTTGTTTCAAATATTCACTATCTAAACCTATGAAGGACCCTGGGTTGGTCAGCCCTGTGTGCATGCCTGAGCAAATTTTCTAGCAGATTTCATTTGATGTCATTTTTAAGGGTCTGAGAATTTGGGGGTGGGGTGGGCCTGGAGACCACATGAAAGGGCTGCCCTGGTGCCACACAAGGCCCCTTTGAGAGCCCCCTGCCTCACCCAACACTGAACACCAGGGGAACATCTAAGGAAGGTGCCTAGGAGAGGCCAAGAGAACTTAAACAACTTGCTCAGAGTCCTGCCCCCCCAAGTGGAACACAGGTCCCAAACCAGTGTTGCTCGGGAGCCACTGATCTGCTTATTCTAAGGGCCTGCCTGTGAGAACGTCACGGGCTCCACGTCAGACAGTCCAGCTCTCATGATGCTCCTGCCACTTACTAGTTTGGTGATCTTGGGAAATTTACTCAACCTTGGCCTGCCTCAGTTTCCCTACCTGAACAATCAGGATAGCAATAGTCCTTTCACAGGGTTTGCCATGAGGAGTTAATGCAATGGCGAGCTGAGCTCAGGGACAGCAACAGAGTAAGCATCTATAAATGACTATCATTTTCTTTTTGCCAATAGTTTGAACATGGATATGTTGCTAAGCTAACTGTAAACTGTATATTACCCTCATGTCATGCGCTGGGTTCGGTTATTTCCAATGAGAAGTTTCGTTGTTTCCATCAAGCCAAGCATTCCTTGGGTGTTTTATAGGTGCACTCCAAGGCTAGGTGGGACATTTCCCCCTCGCCCTTCCCCCAGTCACTACTACAGATTCGATTGTTACTTTCAAAGCAGGCAGCTGGCTGCAGAGCACCTCCCGAGGAGAGCTCTCCTGTGCCTGTGTTTTCATCTAGTCCAAGTGCAGTGCGAAAAGTCGTCTCCAAGACTCCTGACTCCCCCCAACTCTGCCTGCTGCTCCCGGGGACGTGGGATTACCCCTGGGGTGGAGGGAGCTTGTGTGGCCCCATACAAGCAACGTGCCAGTTTCAGGACAACTTCATTTTCCTGATTGTGTGTCACAGTTTTCGGAAAAATTCCGCTCAAGGTGAGATTTGCTAATTCAACCAGTCGACAATGTTTTATTGAGTCCCCGCCTCGTGCCAGGACAGGCATTGCAGTAGTGAACAAGGGACAGAGCTCCTCTCCTGACGGTGCCCACGTCGGCTGCGGGGGAGCTGGGGGGCACTGAGAGGCCATCAGGGCCCGTCTGGGTGGGGGTGAGGCATACAGAGTGCGTGCGATCGGGAACTTGGCCCCGATTTCAGGGCCGGGAAGGAGGGCGGACAGGGCCGAGGACCTCAGTGCTGCTTGAAGGACTTGCAGGCTTTAGCCGGAGGAAAGCAATGCGAGTGAAGGGGACTGAACTCCCCGCAGAGGGAAGGACCTGCGCACGAGTAACGCAAAGGCCACCGCAGAGTGTGCCGCGTTTTAGGAACTGCGCGGGCTTCAGTAAGCAATTAACTGACATCACATGCAATGAATCTACTTGTGCTTCTCCTTTATTGATGCACAAATCAAAATGTTCTTAATGTGAATTTATATAATAGTGAACCACCGCAGCATCAGCAGAGGGGCCACACTGGGGATAAGAGGTAGCAGAGTTTTGCTTGTTATCTGGATAAAAGATTAGCAGAAACCTAAGAGTTAATTTTAAAATATATTGCTGCCACAAGTTTAGAAATGCTTGCTAAATTGGAAGGTGTATTTTGCTTGCATGGTTCTATCAAAGGTTTAAGTATAAGAAGGGAAAGAGAAGAGGTCACACTATATTTACCTTGAATTCTGTTTTTTGAAAGTTGGAGGAATATGAACTTGGCTTGTGGAAAATATATAGATTTCTGAAAAATATTATTTATTACAGGTTATTGTCATTATACGCAACAGACTATTACTACATGTTAAATTTCTTAGACCCAATTATAGGCAGAACAAGGTAAAGACAGATGAAAGTTAAAAAACAATAACACAGAGACAAGAAAAGTGGTTGTCGGGGGCTGGGAGGTGGGGGAAATAGAGAGGTTGATAAAATGGTACAAGCTTTCAGTTCTAAGATAAATAAGGTTTGAAGATCTAATATATAACATGGGGACTATAGTGGATAACACTGAATTGCATAATTGAAATTTGCTAAGAGAGTAGAACTTAAATGTTTTCGTAAAAAAAATAATATGTGAGGTGATGGGTATGTTAATTAACTCAATGGGGGGGACTATTTCACAATGTATTCCTAAGTCAATTCAAAACCATGTACGATTTAAATATCTTAAAATTTTATTTGTCAATTATACCTTAATAAATCTAGGGAAAAATAATAACCATATTGAATTAGTTGTCTGAAGAAGACAAAAATGATCTTAGTGAAAAAAGTTTTTACTTTAATTAACAAATAAGTCTTTGGGGACACGCTAAACCTGGCCTAAAAATTGGCTTGGCTCTTACTGTTCTATGTGGACAGTCAGCTCAGCCATTTTTCCTTCTAACGGTTTTGTTTGATATTATATCTACACCAGACTAATACTGGCTTAACTCTTTTAACTAATAGCTGAAAATTAGTAGCTTATATATCTGTTAAATTAAATGCACACAAAATGTACTTACTGAAAGCATACACAGAAGTCATCGAAGTCTAACCATATTTCTTTAGAAACACTCGTATTCATTGCTGAAATTTCCTCCTGAGACTTGTCCTGTGCTGCTGTCTGGCTGACTGGGTCTTTTTCCAAATTCAATCCGTCAACTGGAGGGGCTGGGTCATTCAATCCAAGGTCTGTTAGCTCATCTGTGTAGGGCAGAAGACAACCATGTCAAACACACCTGTGCTGTCAAGTATTAAGTTATTAAGACATGGAACATAATAGAGGGAGGTTCACATAGCAAAGTCTACTTTTGAGAAAACATTTCCTGAGATAAGCATTTACATGCAGGCCTCAAGTTTGTGGAGGTCTATACAAACACACATTTTCACACACTCAAAAGATTTATTCATAACATACAGTAGAGTCTTCAGAAATTTCTAATTCACTTTCATAAATTTGTGCATACATTCTTTAGAGATTATAAAGTTGTAACAGAAATTGGTACTTAAAACCTGCTATAAACAGACATATTCATATAAGAGAGGATGGCTCAGCCAACAGAAGGAGAAATGAAAACCTGAAAGATCTGTTACAATTCATGTATTTCAGTGAGTGGCTTAATTGCTCCCCACAGTTGGTGATTCCATGATCTTATTTCATGCTCACCAAGTAATCCCATAAAATTCCTGTAGACTTCTAGAACTGAAATTTGCTACCTAACACTGTTTGGGATTTGAGGTTTGGCCAAGTCTCCTTTATTCGGAAACTAGAAATTTGCAATAGATTTAGTGCTTTGACCACAACATATGTGCATCAAAGCACACGATCTTTACTCATGGGACTAATCGGATCGTCTTTTATTTTGACCTTAAGCTTGAATTAAACAAGTGAGATTATCTGATTTTTCTAGCCCAGAGCAGATTAGATTCATTACACCAGAGAGAGGCCAGGAGAGCCAGGAGGAGAGCTCAAAGCTGTCGAGATGCAAAAGTCATGAGAAGATTATTAATTTACCTTTTCCATGTACAGCTTGTGAAGTAATATTGCCCTGTGGATTGAAAAAGCACATTAAAAAACCATTTATAAATTTAACAAAACATGACTGCTCTGAAGCACCACTGTTTTTAAGAGTTAATACAATTTTTTAATCATTGAAGAAATGGATTTCTGAAAATATTTACTAAAGCAAACAGGTAAACAGAGAATTTGCTTTTAACGTAAAATTCAAAAGAGATGAATTTAATTAAATAATTTATTGAGGGTTTAAGTTTGACATTAAAATACAGAATATCTGAGTGTTATTAAATGATTTAATCTTATAATAAAAGTTAAGTTAAAACAGGAGTATCTCTATGTAGATATATAACTTAGTACGAGGCATCCGCTATTAATACAGATCGAATGTAATGAGGTTATGATTGGTAATCAGTGGACAGAACCTAGAAAGACTGGTTTCAAATTATAAAGATGATTTCTCAAAATTTTAACAGAGAAATTAAGTCAAATTCACATTTACAACTCTGTTTTCTCTAGAACACAATTAAAATAAGTACAAAAGTTTAAATGGTATAAATGTTTTACATACTGAGGGTGGGTAATGTTGACAATATTTGGGTGATGTAAAGTGGGTGGAGGTGATGATGTAGTAAAGATAACTGAACAGCAAGTGCTAGGGAGGAGCCCATCCAAGCCTAGGGCCCCAGAAACAATGGGCAGGTGCCTGGGGAACAGGAAGGAGATATGGGCTGAAAACCCAGGGAGGGGTTGACCTTGTGTATAAAGAGCAGAGAAATCCCCACTTCTCTCTAAGCCACTTAGCATCTGTCATTCTTCTGCCTGAAGAGGACACTGCAAGTTGCTACGAGTGAAGAAATTACATGCGAAGCCTTCAGATCTGGGCTCCCAGGTACCACGGGAAGCAGGAGAGTCTGCAGCAGAGCGAGGGGAAGGGCTAACTGAAGGTCCACATGCTGAACTTTGCCTGGCTTCAGTAACAGGGACAGTATGCCAGTCCCCGTGACCCCATCCCGCCCCCAAGGGAGATCAGAGGACTCCCAGCGGACCAGGGCCCCGGGAAAGCCTCAGGGAATCCGACATTGGAGCTAATCCCACCCCCAAATGAAGCTCATTCATCCTCAATTATCCTGAATTAAAGCTACCAGTTGACAAGATCTATCTTTTTTTTTTTTTTCAGTGTTTTAGAAGGTCTACTGATGTGTCATAGAAAAGTAAGCAAAAAAAAAAAAAAAAAAAGCAGCAATTAGCTTGTACAAAAAGCTGTATCAGAAATGTCATCACATTGGCCTCAGCGATAATAATCCTTACATACCTAAAATACTGATTCAGCCACCAAACAGTGAACTCGTGTGTTCTCCCGGTGCTAACCCAGACGGCTATATTGCCTTCCCCTGTTCCCTATCAAAACTATTCAACTAAAACCCAGAGAGAGACTATTTGTTTTCATTGGATGGTCAAGTTTTAGGAAACTGACAAAGGGAGTCGTGGCACATGAAAGTTTGCCAACCCTGGAACTGAAAACTCTTGCACGTGTGTACAGGGACATTCAGTGGTAGTCCTGGTACCACTGCTTGCCCACTAATAACCAACCAGCAATGACTATTGCCTTACCCCTGAGAAAGTTATGCATTACACACGTCACCAATGAAACGCATGAACTCCGGCCGTGCGACACGAGATGAGCCTCGTAAATGAGGTCCAGTGAAGAAAGGTCCAGGAGAATTAATGCAAGAGCCCATTTAAACAAAAGTATATAAAATTAAACCAAGCAACATATTGTTTATAAAGGTGTATATAATCGGCGAAGGTAGAAGTGTATGGGGGTCATGAATACCACACTCCGAATGGCAGAAAAGAAACCACCCAGAAGGGAGGCAACAGGGGACTTCTTGTGAGAGATGAGTGTTCAGTGTGCTAATACAGGCGACGGATGCATGAGCAGCTCATCGTAACAGTATTCTCATTCTGTTCAGGTGCGTGTTATACATCCTTTTATGTAGAATATATTCTACAGTCGAAGAAAAATCTATTATCATTAAGAACTGGTCAATAGTGAAGAGTAACAGAGTTACCTGAGACGTCGTTCCTGTCACCTGACCCAAGTCCGGCTGGGCAGAGGTTGCAGCTTCATCGTTTTCCGTCAGGGGAGATAAACCAGATACTGGAGGCATCCCTTTCTTAATAAAAGATTGTACAAAGTGACTAAGGGAAAGCAAAAACAGGCTTCCGTTACCGCAATCTCTTCTTTAAAGTACGGATAAGTAACTGCAGTTTTCATTGCAATGTAAATGGCATATAACATTATATTAGTTTCAATTGTACAACAAATAATTTGATACTTGTATATATTGTAAAAGGGTCACCACAAGTTTAGTTAACAGCCATAGCCACACAGTTACAATTTTTTTCTTGTGACCTATTCTCTTAGTAACTTTTATACATACATACAGCATTATTAACTATATTTACCATGCTATACATTGTCTCTCCAGTACTTATTAATTTTATAATTGAAATTTTGTACCTTTTGACCCACTTCACCCATTTTGTCCACCCACCAATCTAACCAACATGTTCTCTGTATCTATGAATCTGGCTTTTGGTTTTTTCTTTTCTGTTTTATTTTTGGGGGGGGAGGTTTAGACTTCACATATAGTGAAGTCATACAGTATTTGTCTTTCTTTGTCTGACTTATTTCACTCAGTATAATGCCCTCAAGGCCACCCACGTTGTTACAAGTGGCAAGACTTTCTTTTTTATTATTGCTGAATAATACTTCATTGTATATTAAACAACTGCAGTTTATCAACAACTGAATGCTTTTATTTTGTTCATGTCATCATTTTCATTCTTACAACCAATCATATTTCTTCCCTGTCAACATTAAACTTCTTTCCATACAACCAAAGAAATATTCTCTATCAGTCGATGCATCTGTCTAAGAATTTTCTGAAGCGTTCTTTATTTTAAAGCAATTACTGTCAATTTTGAATGTTGATGACCAGAACCTAGGAATTTGACAACATTTAGAACTGATTTACCTAAGTATCCGAGTAATGTGTGAGTGAAATGGAGCTCAGAGTCAGATTTAATTATGAGTCTTGAGCACTTAAGTTTATAGCTGAGACATTCATAGTAACTACCCAAGTTTGCACTATTTTCTTTCAAGTAATTGCTAATATGACCCCAAATCACCAATGTGTGTGTGTGTATACATATATATGTGTGTGTGTGTGTATATATACACATACACATACACATACACATACGCATATACATATACATATATAAACTTAGGTAAATGCATTTAAAGACAAAATTAAATTTCATGGACATAGATTTCCTAAATTTTTAAATTTTTTTCCTTGCTAGTGTTCAGTAAAACTTACTTCACCTCAAGTTCAACTCTCTGCTTTGCCTGAAGCTGCCACGAGAGGGCAGCACGAACACATTTATGAGGCTTCCATTCTGTCAAAACTGCTAGGAGCCCAGAATGTGCGAATGCGGCCTGTTCCAATGAAAGGCAGTCGTGGGAGCGGTCACTTTCAAGGACTTTCGGGGGAAAAAACACACCTGCTTTTATGTTGACCTGATAACTATGACCCTACAGCAAAGGGAGAGAAGGGACATTTCTTTCACGTAGGATAAAATGCCGTTCATGTCCCTTTGTGCTTGGCTCTGACAGATAAAACAAATAAGCTAACAGATCCCTAACAGTTTCAAGGAGAGAACAGGCTGGTTGAATTCCATCAAGTGTTAGTCGCCTGGACCTGGGTTATAGAAGTTAATCCACCTTAATCAAGTAACAAAGCTGGAAGGAGGCATATGACAATCAAGTAAGAGAGTGAATTGGGGAGTTCGGGTTATAAAACTAACCCATTTGTGGTCTCTATTGACATAGAGAGTTTAGAAGTTTGGGTGGAATTTTGAACCATGACAAAATCTGCCCCTGGTGGTTTTCCGCCTCGGTTCTTACAATCTACAAAATATCTGACTAATAGGCACCCTCAATCAGTGGAGAGAAAATAAAAAATTATCTGAAATGGTAAAATCATCACCTGAGTGGGTAACATTAATCATATAATTAATTATAAAAATTTAAAATCATTCATATTTTAATGTTTAGGGAAGTTCTGTGTATATATGTGGTACTTTACATTTGTAACATATGAAAGAATTTGGCATGTTACATAATCCAACAAATAAAGCTTTAAAATGTATAGCTCAATGTTTAATTTCAGCTTTATGATTAAGTCAAAACATAAGAAAAAACTAAAATAATAATAATATCATAATAAAACATTCCAATTATAGAAAGAACACTAATTCATTCCTTTTTTAACAATTAAAAGAACTTTATATAATGATGAAAGTATTATTTTAGAACATTTGATTACTGAGAATTTATAAAATGTGGCTGGTTCAGCTAAAGAATTTATTCTTAACATTTTATTAATATCAGTTATCTTAAATTAAACTTACATAGCCACATTTGCCTAGTGGCTACTATATTGGATAGAACATAGTAAAAAAATTCTGAATAACTTAGATACCTCAAAATATTTTTAATTTAATTAGTATTTACTGAGCACTTGTTACATCCTAGGTACTATTTAAATATCAGTGTTGCAGTGTAAATGCACAACCTAAATGGAACCCTTAAGGTCTACATTCTAATTATGTACAAGCCATTAACTAATTTTTAAAATTTGGTGACGTTTCCCATTGCACCCAAATACTTAGGGGAAAATTTGGAGGAGGCAAAGTTACTAGAAGCAGACAATATTGAGCATTGATAAAGAAATAATTGGAACTGTGAAAGCAAAACTAAAACTACAACTAAACCAAACAAGCACATTCCAGAAAAGGCCAGTAGTCTGGGGCCATCGAGTGTTAGGATAAGTATAGTGTCTTGAAGTCTCTCTGACGTAAGCAAACAGCAGAGCTGTTAATAATGTCCAGTCTGAGTCATCTAGGAGGTAAGGGAACCTTCCAGTGTACTCTGCTGAGGGTGAGGCTACTTTGTTTAATGTATTCATAACATACCCAGGTACTCGACACAACACAACTTCTTACCCAAGCGATGACAACAGCGATGACGGCATTTATGTCATTTATATTACATGGCAGCCTCCGTCGGGACCGCTTCTGTCCCAAATGGCAGAAAGTCTAATTTACTGTAGAATTAATAGCAAAAGAAGCCACACTGGCTTTTGTAACTGCAAAGTCTAACCGGAATGGAAAGCAACTTACACAATCAATATTCTCTTTCCTGTCCAGAAACCTACTAGGTGTGTAATTGGGAAATACTTGAAGATGGGACATGAAGGAAGACAATGAAAAACAGTCATGTTATTTTAACAGCTTCACAGGCCCTCCGTTTAGGGGGAGAACTGTATTCACTTAGGAAACATCCTGCCAGGGCGTGCTACTTGCTGGTCAGGGAGGAAGGGCGGGCAAGGTGAGAGCAGCTGGGAGAGGGGGCTGCCCCGGGCCAGGCTGCCCTGAGTGGGGGCCCGAGAGGCGCAGGGAGCGGCCCCAAGAGAAGCAGCGAGAGGCCTGCAGACTGCAGAACGGTGGCCCGTGGCAGTCCCCAGGGCAGGGAGGCCGCAGGACTTAAAAGCAGGGGTACCGGACCCTCTCTTTCAATTAACTGGGTTACTCGGACAGGACCAAAATATAAAGCCTCCCCCACCTATCCATTCTGTGCAGGAAACCATTAAAAGGCCTGCTGCTCACACAAATATTTGGGGTATTTTTCTTGCTGTTTGGCTTTTGGGTGTTTGGCTGGCTCTGAGAGAGAGGAAATAGGGGAGAGGGACGGTGAATGGACCTCTGGGCCCCTGAGCAAGCAGCAGAGGGGAGCCAGCAGCCGGGCAGGCGAAGTGCAAAGAGGGCGGGAGAGCAGGGAGTCGCAGGCAGAGATCCACGCTGGGCTCAAGGCGCTGGGCTGGGTACAGACGCGCTGTCCTCTGAGCACCCCTCCCTCCTGCCACCCCCGGGGGCCTCGGGAGAAATGAAATCAAAGCAAAATCAGAACTGGCAAAATGGAGGTGCCATAATTAGAACAGCAACACATCCCTTAGAGACAGGTAAGAACAGATTGATGGCAAACCCAGCAATGCAGAGAGCCTCAAGTCCCATTAGGACAGAAAAGAGGGCACCCCAAGTCTGTGAGGGGCCCTGGAGCCGTCCCATGCATCTTGGATCAGAGGCAGCGGGCGGGAGTGGTGGAGGGCAGCGAGCTGCAACCCGCTGGAGCTTGGGGCCTCGGTAAAGCCCCCGTGGCTCTGAAGCGCAGCTTTAAATGAGATTATCCGGGGGGTGGAGGGAGAAGCCGGGCAGGGCCTCACGCACTTCCAGCAGGGGCATGGGAAGCCACCGCGCTGCAGCGAGAGCCACCTGTATGGCGAGGCGACCGCAAGCTCTTCCACCTCCTGGACAGTCACTGACCTCGGGACGCCTCTCTTCGGGGTTCTAATTATTTCTGAAAAATAGGTTCTTTGAGGCACCACCATAGATAGGATTTGGGACATACCTTTGCTATGCCAATTATTACATTTCACTGTAATGATTTACTCATACGTCCAGCTTCCTCAGGAGCTGACGTCTCTGGGGCAAGACAAGTGTGTTATCTTTCTATCTCCAAGGGAAATCTAGTGCCTTGTATTAGTTTCCTAGGGTTGCTGGGCTGCTTAGACAATACAATTTCTTTTCTCACAGTTCTGGGGGTTGTCAGTCTGGGATCAGAGCGCCGGCGCGGTCAGTTTCTAGTGAGGACACTCCCGGACTGCAGGCGGCAACCTTCCCACCGTGTCCTCACATGACCTTTCCTCAGCGGGGGAGAGGAGGGGGGAGGGAGGAAAGAGAAGAGAGAAGTGAGACAGAGACAGAGAGACAGACAGACAGAGAGAGGGAGGACAGAGCTCTGTCTCCTTAAGAGGGCACTAATCTTATGATCTCGTTTAACCATACTTACTTCCTTAGAGGCCCTATCTCCAAAAACAGCCACACTGGGCTCAGTGCTTCAACAAATGAATTTTAGCAGGACATAAGCGTTCAGCCCATAACAAACGCTCATACATAAAAGTTGAACAAAACACGTCTGCTAGTTAAGTGGATTAATGAAACCACAAGCTATACAAGATCCAGGTAATATCCTTTAATAGATTTTATACATATATTTCAGCTTCATATTAAATTAATATTGTTTAAAATAGTCCCATTTAGTATTATTTTTAACCACACAAACCACATAATACTTTTTTTGAGAGCAAGATGTATTTGTGGGAAATAATATAACAGACGTACTTACGTTTCTGTTGGGATTGTAAATGGAGTCATTCTATAATTCAGAAACGGACTTGATATCTCAAGAAACTGGTCAGGCTTCTTTATTACTATTTCTAAGAAGAAACAGGCAGTGTGATGTACTTTTTCCCCATCTTCTAAGATCATATACCATACTAATTAGATTACTATTTACCCAGAAAATTTTAATAGAGTTCAATAGGAATGCCCTAGGACACATAAGGTATTATTTTTAATTGAAAAAGCTTATGGATCATGCCAATGCGAGATTCCTTTAGCTTACTCCTCAGATTCGCAGCATGAAACTATGGCATCTCAATGGAGAACCTGAGCAATGTCTTTTGGAGTTATTGGTTGGCATCTGTGATTCCAAGTATAGGAGTGACTTTCTATAAAAGCCTTTTACTAAAAGGTGTTCCCTTAGTTAATCCCTGTGCAATGGCTCGGGACATGAAGAGGAAACCTGGGCTAATACAGGCAGTAGTAGTGGAAGAACAGAAATCTAACAAAGTTAGGGCCACGAGCAGCAAAGCCAGCAGTAGATCGAGGAGGAGCATGTGGGTATCCCCAGGAGTCAGCAGCTCACCTGGGAGGAGTTCCCAGTGCATACGGGGCACAGACTGTGCACTACCCCGGTGAACCCTGAAATCAAGCGTCAGGGAAGGTTATTTTAACAGAAGCTCCTGCGCTGGTGAAAAGGTGCCTCCTGGAGAGAAACAGGCTTTGACACCTGCACAGGGCGTTTCTGTGTGTGCTCTGGGGTAACCTCTGAAAGGACCTCTCTCTCCATTTTCTGTTAATTGTCACTCTAGATATGAAACCGAATAAGGAGAAGAAAGCCAATACTGTGGCGAGCCCCGAGATGCGACACTGCAACTACGGAATCCCACCATTCCTTAGATTTTCTTGCCCAGTTTACAAAAGCAGTCGCTCACATAGAAATTACATGACAATCAGTAGTGAAATCAGAAAATAGGTGTATGTTTAATATTTTCCCTTTCATTCAGCAGTTCCTTGACCTGAATGAACAATGGTTTTAAGTATGTCTCCTTGCATTTAACTAAAATATCATATATAAAAGTAAAAATTTTTTTTTTCCTTTCAAGTGCCTTGAGGAACTTTTTGGCACCAATAGCCCATTGCAGAAACACAAGGGTTGTAAAGAGATGACTAAAATAATCAAGCAGGAGGGAGAGAGGCAGATAGGCCTAAATAAAGGACAGATTGACCATTTCTTCTCTCCACCCAAACCAGATATTTCTTTATTCTTTGTTGGCAAGAATAAACCATTTTGTGCTAGAGAAGTCTTTGCTACCAGCTGTACTGGGTGCGTGAATGTAGGCAGAAAGCAAATGTGAAGAAAATTACATGGTTAGCTGTTATTTATATTTTTAAAATGTGGAAATTATGGATGGAAGTAGGAGGTAAGGAATAGGTATGTATTCCAATTTGTGTGGCTCTTGCAGCTTTAGGATCCCGAGTGCCACTGGGATGTGTGTATTACACTGTGACCGAGACGTGGTTCCGCTGTCACCTGCAATGAAGGATCAGCGATGCTTGAACTGGTAGCAGGAGCCACACCGAGCAGCACCACCAGCAGGGATATAAGCCGTGGTTCACGCGGCCAAATGCTTGAAGCATATTTATAAGCTTCGCTGGGATGCTTTCTGTAAACTGGCTCTCGGTGTGTTCACTGTGGCTTTGCCTTCCTGTTCATCCAGGTGACAGGGCTGTGAGCACAGCCCCTAACGCAGTCACCTCTGGGGCCTCATGTACTGTGGATGGGTGAAGACGCTTAGATGGTAATGAGGTACCAGGAAAGACAAAGGTAGGCATCAAAACGCAAAAAAACGAACACCAAAAAATGACAAAAAGCTGTCATTATTAAACATAATTTAAGTTTTCTGTGAAATATACATATATATCATAGCACTCTAGTTTCCTATCATTCTTAATAAAAAGCTACACGTGCTACAGTAGCTATGGAAAGGCTCTGTATGTTGAAACATAAAGTATGAGTTATTCGGCCAGGTCATAATTTTTAAATGATTAGTGTTTTCTTGTTTTAATTCCATCTCCGTATGTTTGTGCTCCTACTTTAAAATTGCTTTCTCATTCATGGCCTCATGCATTTCTTCTCTTGCCGTCTTGGTCTTCTCTCTTCCGCTCAAAGTTGGTGCCCATGGAAAGGCGTAGGAATGAAGACTTACAAAGAAAAATATTGAAGGACTGAAGAATTCGACATGGATGGTGAGGAATTTGGCAATGAGCTGAAAGAATAGTAACAGGGCAGGAACAGTTCCCCTGCCTCACTCTCAGCCAGCGTGAATCTGTTTATTTCTGGGGGTAAATGCCACTCATTAAGTGGCTATAGGACAATATTAACACAGGCAGTGAGCCAGGAGAGAAGTTCAAGTCTATAGAAATTCTAAATAGAAACCAGTTAGGTCAAAGGTTATGTCCTACAGGGTACCCCAGAGTGATTTCCATAGTAGAAGTTCACTCCAGTGGCTTAACCTCTGCTACTTAAGTTTCTGTATTATTTACTACAAACCACTTTCCTACCACCATAAGAATCATATGCCATCACCCAAAGATTGGCTTTGATATATCTGGTCAGTTTAGACATGAACCAAACTGCTAGTCTTCTGTGGAGAATTGATCCTTTAAAGATATAAAATTTGGACATAATTTTAATCAAAAGTATATTTATTTTCTTTTTACATTCAATATTATTTTGCATTAGTTTCAGGTATGCCTCATAGTGGTTAGACAATCATATGCAAAGCAGACATAAAATTGAATGCAGACTTTGGGTATAAAGTTGGGTGGTCTGCCTTGATATGCATCTTTGATTACAAATGAAACTATGAGGCCTCCACACAGAGCAATGTTGATTAGAAGGACTTTCAGACAACGTAAACCATACCTTGAGGTTCATCTGTTATAACAGTTTTCTTTTTTTGACGAAAGAGTTTCCAGGGGGGCACCGGGGGTGGTTTCGGGGGTGCTATAAGAGGGCACGACCTCGTTCTGGTCACCAGCACAGGATGGCTGCAGATGTGGGACAGGCCATATTCTCTGAGCTTCTCAGCAGAAGTGGCCTAACAGGAAGAAGGCAGATTTGAAAGGATGCTTGCCACTGGCTCATGCATTCAAAATAAGGCCTTTTGTCAGGATAAAAACACCATCACCACTATAGAGGTGTAGCGATAATAAACGAGAAAAACAGCCACCCATATTTCCACCTCTCTTAACATAAGCACTATTACCGTTTGTATTTTTTAACATCTTTTCATCTTTCTGGGGCCCCATTTCCTTATTTCCAAAATGAGACTCTAGAACTATAAGCTACTTTTGAGTTCTAAAAATTGATTCTATGAGATTGCAAAAATCTTAGCACATTAGTTTTGGTCCAAAGTAATCAATCATTTCATTCAGGTACTTAATAGGTAAAGTGTGTGTGTGTGTGTGTGTGTGTGTGTGTGTGTGTGTGTGTGTGTCCAGCAATTGCTACATAGTGTTCATAAAATCTATTGCACTGAGTGTGATCAAGTGGTTGCCTTGTCCACAGTTTATGCCCTCGCCTGCAAACAGCAGCTTCCCACAGGAAATCCCCGTGGTCCCTTCTGACAATGGAGCCATTCACAGAAGGACAGAGGACAGAGGCTGCCCTGTCTCCTGCCAAAGCAAGTAGTTTCCCACGCAGATGCTTCCCATATTCCACCGCGGAGATCTCCCAAAGCCCCTCTGCTTTGGAGCAATTCAGAATAATACTGAAGCAGAACTCCAGTTAGTGACTGATGGCTGAAATATGCCCTGAGAAATCAAGAAGTCTGTGAAAGTTACAGGAATCTACACTGCAGTCACATTCTGATGCTCACAGTCTAAATGTTGAAACGGTTAAAGAGAAATAACCCATCCCACCTCAAACATCCCAAAAGTGGGGGCTTGAGCAGGTGGGAGAGGCTTTTACAGAACTCTCAGGTCACCCGTTTAAAAAAATTCAACCCATTTAGAACACCCAAGAGCAAGAAGAGGGGGGAAATGTGGAATAATTCACGACACCATTTTCCTTCCCAAGTTTTGTTGTTTCTCTTGTATTTTGGACCAATTCTTTAAATAAATGGTAAGGTACTATATTTTACATGTCGGCCTCATTATCTTTGGGGCTATAATTTTTATCAAAGTACTCCATTTAACAAAATTCCATTCCAACAGGTTTTTCCCCCTGTAGATTTATCTTTAAAACATTATATCTCCATTATATTCTGACTTTTACCAGGAGAACTAGATCACCCTAATAGGTAATGTAAAACAAACAAGTTAGGAAGATGGGGACACTACTGTCAGTTCACTGCAGCCTCGAGGTTTATTTAGTTACTGCTACAGACCCTGGACTAATTCCTGAGCCGTTTTCAACGCCCTCAGAGAAACTGTAACACTCTTTATGTCCTGACTCCCTTCCACTTCTCAAGCTGCCTCTGACTTCTTCCCTTGCAAACTAGTCAACCTCCAGTAGTTCCCTGAACCCAGTGGGTTCTCCCTCCCTCACCGTCAGCAGCTAACGTTTTGTGTGTGCGCTATTTTAAGCTAGGAGGTGGTAACAGCAGTGCTTTACCAGCTCTGAATATGAGTTCATTCAAGTTATATGTTAAGAAATATGTACAACCTTTTTATGCAAAGATGATTTATAATTATTTATAAATGATTTACATGATTCTTACTAAAATATATAATACATATGCTTTTTAGTTTGCTTATATTGGGGTGAATTGATAAAGATAGATGACTGCTTTTTTTAAAGATAGAACGATTGCAATTGATTGAGATAATTTTGGATGTGCCAAGTCGCTGTGTTCAAGTGCCTAATATTACAGATAAGGGTGCTGAAATTCAGTAATAGAATTTTAATTAAATTCTGGGGTACCTTCTGTCACAAGATGTAATCACACACACACAAACCATAAATGATACCGTGTCCCCTGGATGTGAGTACTTACCATCGTCTCTAGTGAAAAGATCTTCTTTTCAAACAAATAGAGAGGTGTAAAGGTGGCATATACAACCATGTGGGGCGACTGTGCTGATGAAGAAGCTGCAAAAACAAACACATATTGTGCCATGAAAATTCTAGCCAAAATGGGTCTTTCAGCAGGTCATTCCAAAATCCCTTAATTTTTCTGGTGAAAAATAGGTACATGATTCTAAATGTATGTAATAAATGTTAAATCTCAAATGCGCATTCGTTTTATAGAATATCTCATTAGTTTTACCTTCATAATAGTACCATTTAATTGATTTAAAAATCATTTCATTTCACTGTAAAAATGTTATCACATAAACTTACTAGTCATCAGTCAATGTAACTTAGAATCGTCTACAAATAATTATGTTCAAAAGAACGATTTTAACATTGTGACATTTCTTAGCTTTCATAGATGAAAAGCTTTATTTTGAATTTTAAAAAGTCTCAGAGTTTTTATGTCATTTAAAAAATAAGGAAAACATAAGTAAATGAATCCTTCCATGAAGAAGAAAAACATAAGTAGCTTAAGTTTGGAAAGTTTAATGCTTGTAAACTTTGCTTTGAGCATTACTTATTTATTGACAAGTTCCCTAACATCCCTGATATTTCTGTATTTGATTGGGTGTCCCTTTGTCCTGTAAAGATTCTGGCCAAAATAAGAGAATTTATTTTCCTTTATTGTCTTTATTTTTAATTAAAAGTTTTGTTTTATATCTTTACAAATTCAAGAATTTATATGTAACTGTATTAGATATGTTTATTGAGAATAGTATCTTTGGAGACACAAAATATAAATTAGACATGAACCAGAATCTCTCTAGAATGGATTAATTGTAAAATATATCAAAGTTGTAAAAACATATTTTTGCATGAAAAAATTAAACTTTGTATGATTTTCATGGAGCAGAGGTATGAAGCCAGGCAGTTTTACCCACAGCCCACATTCTAAACCATATTCTGTATCTTGAGATTAACTCTATTAATTTGATAGGGGGGGGGGGAAAGCATTATTACTTTTGTTTTCCCAAAGAAAAAAACTCAGAGAAAGATTTAGTCATTTTAACAGTCATGATGAATTATTGGTAACTTTGGGAATGTTATGTCATCCCCTATCAAAAAAGATTGCTTAAGGCATCAATATAATATGACAGTTTTTAATACATAGTGCTGGAGGAAAATGGATGTGTTTCCACCACGTAATGAATGGTAAGCTGAGAATTATAACCTACATTCTGGAAGCACTGAGATAGATGACCCAGTAGCAGGAATATAAAGTCTTAAAAAAGAGAATGTGTATAATACGCCCTGGCCAGCGTGGCTCAATTAGTAGAGCATCACCCCATGCACGGAGAGGTCCCTGGTTCAACTCCCCGTCAGGGCACATGCCGGGGCTGTGGGCTCCGTCCCCAGTAGGGGGCGTGCAAGAGACAACCGATCAATGTTTTTCTCTCCCTCACCCTTCCTTTCTCTCTATAATCAATAAAAACATATTTTTTTTTAAAAAAGGTAATCTGTATAATATATATTAGATAGTCTTTAAAAAGATTATATATGTAATATATAATTTATACAGAGGACATAGGCTAACAGATAGCACCTATGCTAATATTTATATATTTTATATAATTGTATAATTAATATATGTATATAATTTAGAATATATAACGTGACATGTTTTATTTGTGTAGAGTAATATAGATTTTATAATGCGCCAATATATCATACACACGTTAGCACAGGTCCCCCTTCAGACAACCGCTTCCCCTGCGCATGCTGTGCCCCAAGAGCCTGGACGCCTTCGCTGTTGCCTCATGGGGAGCCCCGCCCCACATCCGCACCCCTCTTTGGGCCTGACCACAGGCGACCTGCAGACGCCTATTCAGATATGTCTAAACAGTCGATAGGCTCCATGCTCCCAGGACTTCCAGCATCTGGGGACTGCGGGGCCCGAGCGCTTACAGTCCGACAGGGACAGCAGAGAGTACTGCACGTCCGACGAGGGCCTGGAGCCGTGGAAGGACCACTTGAACCTCTCCTTCTCTCCGTCTTTGCTTCTCTTCTTCCCAATGTCCTTTGTATCCGCTTTCTCTAACAGAGTAAAACACATAATCGATCTTTTGACCAGGAAACCTCAGACAAAACAGCCGCAAATTCCCTCAAGCATTGTTCACCTCTGATTAGGAACATTAAAACAGAGCAAGACAAAAATTTTGAAAATCAAAGTGTATTGTGAAAGGCCTGCAGCATTATTTATTATTGACTACATATTATTTTATGTTAAATGTAGATGATCATTTGATATGACTTTTGTATATAAAATTATAGTGTCAGGCTAATTTTCTCATTTTTAAAGTGAAAATCAAAGAACAGCAAATTATACACTTAAAGTTGAGTCCTAAAGGTGGAGACCATTCAGATCTTTGTCATTTGGGGCCTCCAGCTCAAGGAAATATAGCTTGTTCCCAGAATATCTTCTGCTGAAAACTGGATACCAAACCAATATCTTATTGTCAACATGACTTGTTTAATCACACCCTATACACAGAACTATATACACCCTGTGAATTTCCATTCAAACATGCTCTCATTCAACTGGAAAAAAGGCTACGGTACATATACACAATGGAATACTAGTACTCGGCCATAAAAAAGAGTGAAATCTTACCTTTTGTGACAGCATGGGTGGACCTAGAGAGTATTATGTTAAGTAAAATAAGTCAGAAAAAGACAAATACTACGTGATTTCACTTACATGTGGACTATACAGAACAAAATAAACAAAATAGAAACAGACTCATAGATAAAGAGAACAGATTAGCAGTTGTCAGAGGGGAGGGGGTTTGATGGGCTGGGTGAAAAAGATGAGAGGATTAAAAAGTTAAAACTGGACGTTACACAGCGGTCAAGGAGATATAGATTACAGCATGGGGCATATAGTCAATGGAATCGTGACAGCTGTGTTTGGGGCCAGGTGGGTGCTTGAAGTATCAGGGGGATCACTCTGTAAAGTACACGATATTCTAACCACTATGCTATACATCTGAAACTAATACAGGATAATACTGAATGCAAACCTTAATTGAAAAAAAAAATTTAAATTAAAAAAAGAAAAAAAAGTAGTATAAAGATTGAAAATTTAAAAATCAATATTTTTTATTCCCTAATGAAGCTAATTCAATTCTGAAACAAAATATTAGATTTTGTCTTTTTTGTTCTTTCATGATCTGCTAAATTTGTAATCAGGTTGTTTTTTATTTTTCAATTTACATAAATAAAAACTGCAACATTTATGACTTGTAATGTTCCTTAGCCTATAATGTACACCTGTCTCATATTTTAGCTTTTACAGCAGATTTAGCACCTGTATTAGATACAAAGGTGAAGATGACTATTAACTTTAAGTGTAGGAGGAGATATATAACTAGGAGACTAAAGTCTAAATCCAGGTTATCAAATTTTATTTTATGGGTTTTCTATAAATATTTTACTTCACTAAATAAAATTAATTTTAGGTAGACATATATCATTTTGAGTACGATTTAAAAATAGGACTTTAAAAATCTTCGAACTCCTATTGAGAATTCAGAAATAATATAATTTATAATAAAATTTATAAATAGAAAAAATACACACTTCCACATAGAAATTTGGATAGTACGCAACAGAGTTTACCAGAATGTGCGTTTGCCAATAACGTGTCACTCCTCGATCATTTCATCCCACCCATCTAGCAAGCGCCACTGAGTAAAGTTAACAGCTGAGTCCTACTGGAGACCACCTTTCCTTAGCCCTGCAAACGTCAGCTGCATCTCCTTTAGATCAGCACGAGACCCTTCCTCTTCCACCTCCCCCTCGCTCCCAGCTTGTCGATAAGCTGCTCCCAGAGAGAGATGGAAGCCGCAGTCAGAGAAACTCAGCGACACTCAGCTTCTCCCTATCAGAGCCCCTCACCGCCAGCGTTCGCACCTGCGCTGCCCCGGGCCCTCCACCGGTGGAACGGAGCAGCCCCGGCTCCCCTGGCTGGTCCCAGCTCTCCCCCGGGCTCCCCGGATCCTTCTCTTCCTGCCCGCTCAGGAAACACTATTGCTGTAACCTCAGCTGGGGTCTCTCCATCATCACTTAAAAACACGCAGAGGGACGGCAGGGGTGCGTGGGGAGAGATGACCCCAGGACTTACCTGCGTGTAAGCATAACCCATGGACACCGCAACAGTGTGGGAAGGCCTGGGGCGGGGTGGAGGCGGGCAGGAGGGGCCAGCGGGGGAAAGGAGGCATCTGTAACACTCTCAACAATAAAGCTACATTTAAAAAAATAGTTCTCCTTCAACAGATTAGAACATACGTATCCCGCGGGGGCCCACGCAGCCCGTCAGCTCTCGCTTTGCAACCCTGCTGCTCACAAGCTCCTACCAGGGCTGTGCAAGTTATTTACCCTCCACCTCTTACCACTCCCACCCTGCACCAGGCCCGGTGGCCTTCAGGCCACAGCACGGCCCGGGCAGATCTGGGGGCCCGTCGTAGTTCAGCTCACTGTCTGACCGGGACCAGCTCCCCGATTCTTGGAACACCCTTCTTTTGGCCTCCCTAGCAACAGGCTCTGCTGCTTTTCTTCCTGCTTATGGCCAGACTAGGTCCCCCACAGGAACTCCCGTAGTTTCCCCTTCATTTCCATTTAAGGCTTATTTCTTAGTAGATGGTTAGGATTTTTAAAATTAACGTTAGTCTCTATCCCTAGACAATAAGATCTAGGAGGTGACTTTCACATCGGATTTTGTTCAACAAGTTAGCACTAATTCCTGGAACATTTATTGGAGTTATACTCAGTAAATAGTATATTGGATGAATGGGAGGCTAGATGAATGAATGGATGGATGAACGTTCATTTGTGATACATAAAAAGGGCTTCTAAGTTCACATTACTTGGGGATATACTGGATAAAACAAATTTAATTAGGCTTTTTTTTTTTCTTTCTTTCATACTAGTACATATTAGGTGATTTCTAAAAGGGCTTATGATAGGCAGATATCATTCACACACTTAATCTTGGTATATTTTTGAGGGACATTTATGGTAATAATTTCTATACATTGTAATGTAGATAAGATCCTGATAAGGAATAATTGGACAAAATATCAATCTTTTCTAAAATACTTGAAAGATCATAATAGATATTATCAAATATACAAAAAAACAGTATTTTCTAGAATATTTAATTCTACTTTACTATATAAGCATTATTGTTTATTTGCATGGATATATAAAATATTTTAGAAAATATAAAATAAAAAATTACATTTTCCACCTTAAAAGAAATAAACGTATACTTGTGAAATAACTAGAATTTTTTCTTCTCAAATGTGAACTTTCACTTCACAATAAATGATCAAGAAATCATCATCTAATCTCTATCCATTTCATATTTCCTGAAAAAATAAAAAGGACAGCTTTGTCCTTTGCTATTTTGATTCATTTCACCCTACATGTTGTGTATAAGGAAGATGTGTTTGACGAAAATTGAAAACTTAATGTCTCTTCCTATACTAATACTGTATTAATTTAGTATCATCAAACTGTATAATTGCCTTTGATTTTTAAAGAGGGCAAAATATGGAACAATAATTAACATGCAGTAAATGCCATGAAAAGTTTTGAAATCCTATCAAGGAAGGATCTTAATTATTTCCACAACACTTGATACGTGATAACAACAATAAAGAACATTAAATTCAGCAATGATTGTAAAGCATTTATATACAATATCCATGTTGAATAATGTTGTGATATAAAATGTCTTACCCTTCATAAATCTGTCACTTTTCTCAAGTGATTTTAGCGTTGTAACTGAAGGTTCAGGTTTGAATTCCTTGGTGTCTTTCACTTCTTTCCCATTTTTCACTTCTTTCCCATCCTTCACGTCTTTCACTGGTTCTTTCACTTTGGTGTCTACCTCTGTTATTTTGCTCTCAGAGCTGGACTCATCCGTCAGCTTAAATTCAGGCAGTATCTCTTTCAAGAGCTCCCAAACTTTGTCCATATATCGTGGGCTTTGATAAAACACATCAACATTAATTTTCAAATTAAGCTTTAAATGCCACATCAAGAAATCACTGACAGAAAAAAATCACCTTACGATCTCACAAGACTAATTTCAATAGTTACAGCAAATATTAGCTTAAAACGCCATTATGCATTCACTGACTCGACCAGCTTTGATTGAGGGCCTATGGTGTGCTGGACTTTGCTGATGGAAAGAAACCAAACAAGGAATTCTGGTTCAAGATGGAGACAGGAGGACCCTAAATTCACCAATTCCCATGAACACACTGAATCACAGAACAATTTCCTCTGAACCATCCCTGCCCGCCCCCCAAAAAAACTAGCTAACTCCTACCCAACTGGTAAGTGAGAAAACCCCCACACTGACGCAGGTATGAGACTGAGACACAATCTTGCCATAAACCCAGCATAGTGACACAGCCGGAGGGGACTCACAACCCTGAGCTTCCCCCTGAGAACAAAGAGTTTGAAACCCATGTTTCGCACCCCAACTTTTAAGACCTTCCCCTGATAAATGAGCCCCCCAAACATCTAGCTTTGAAAGCCCACGGGGACTGCATCCAAAGACCCATGAGGTTATAGTTAGCTCAGAAGTGGTTCTTAAAGAGCTCACACAGACTAACCTGCCCCAAGCCTAGGGCAGAGGCAGCAAGCTTTCTGCCAAAGAGGCTTGTTTGTTGATCTTACTGCATTGGCCTGAGGGGCAGGCTTCTAATAAACACGCATCTGAGGGCCACCCGCATTCCTCTCCACGGCCTGGAGGGCAGGTGCTTTCTTCATGTGCCTCCTCTGCCGTGCATCACCCATTTACAGTGAACACTCTTAGTAACATGAGCACAGAGATCACATATGGCAGTGCGAAGGCCACATATGACAAGTCCACAGCTAACGTCCTACTCAGTGCTGAAAAGCTGAAAGCTTTTCCTCTAAGGTAAGTAACAAGGGTTCCCATTCTCACTACTTTTATTCAACAAACATTAGCTAATTATGCATCTACCTACACTAGTGACTTTTTCTGACACTTTCACCTGTTCACTTAATCTTCAGAACAACCATCTAGGATAGGTGACTGTACGTAAGAAGAAACTGGGGCCCAGAGAAGTTCATTACTTACAAAATTCACATAGCTTGAAATGGGAAGTTTGAGGATGTAAATCTAGCTATATAGTTCTGACTCCAAAGCTCAAGCTTTCCCCCCTTATATCACTTTCATAGATATTTCATAAGCAACTCATAAATTCATGCAAATTAAACATCTAAAATCCTTCAAATTTTTATTAATTATTGAAGTGATCTCCTTAAAATTATAAGAAAAGTATGTGAAAACTTTAATTTTTATGTATGATCCTAGCAAGAGACAATTCACAATTTTTAATTAATGAATTTTATAGTTGTGAATTATTCTGATATCCTACTTCTGATTAACTTCTGATGATTTCATGTCTCTGGTATCTTCATTGACTACTGTGCAGAGAAAATAAAGGTAAAATTGTAAGAATTCCATCAATACTTGAAGACAAAAATTTAGACAAGTCCATACTTTTAAATCCCATTGTCTCTTTATTTTTCTACACTAACATTGTCCATATTATATCAGTTAATATTCTCTTCTCTTAAGTATCAGAAAAGGATTTCCCATGAAAATATGCAAAGGAGTGCCATCTGGACCTTTTCCTAAGATAAAAACACATGATAGCTCTCCTTCAAGAAAGTGGTCTTTTGAGGAAGGTGTCTACTCTTGAATTTTTTTCTCCTGAAAATTTTTATTTGAGTCAAGTAGCAACTAGTTGATCCTGCTGAATAGACAGATGCTTTAGATGTAAAATTCAAGTTACTAGGGCCTGTCTTCAATCTCCTATAACCTGGACCCTGGAGAGTGGTAGCTTCCCAGTATCGATCAAAGATCAATGATGATTCACATTGATAACTGTATATGGCTTTGATCTTCTTGTAAAAATCAACATCTGAATTGATGATATGTTCAGATTTATCTATATGTTTTCTTCTCTGCACTTTAACCTGATTAAGTTCCAGTGTCAATAACAATATGACCAAATGTGTCTGTAACATTTATGTGTGAAGTAAAAGTATTTGTAAGAGTTTAAGTAAGCATTACATTAAATGGTCTCTTTTTATGTGGATGTGGATAAACAATATCTATATAGTTCGACACATAGGAGAGAAAGACTGTGGGCTTTGGACCCAGGAAGACTTCAATTCAAATTTTATCTCCTTTAGGTACAATGTGAACAGGTTTGGTTGACCGCTCTGAGCTTCAGTTTCCTCACTTGTAAGGATATATACCTAGTTGATGGGGTCCTATGGATAAGATTAAATAAGATAATCTTTTAAAGATTGTGGTTTTTAATTAGAAATAATATATTAAACTGCATAATGCCTAATAACATTATTTTAATATTTGTAATTCAGATATTTTAGGACTAAATTATACACACACACACACACACACACACACACAGAATTTATCCTGAAATTCTCAAGGAATTCTATATAAAACTATAAAATGTTATTCTCCCAAACATTTTTGTAAAATGTAATATTTCTTGAAATTTTTTAGAAAACTAAAACATGTTTTGGTTAAAGAAACTTTGGTGGGCAAGAAAGAAAACATACGGAAGTAACTTAATGGTCAAACCTACTGGAGAGGAATGACTTCTGGTAACCAGCCTGTAAGCGCGTGAATCACGGTGCACTCGCCCAGCTCTCTCTTCTCTGCCATGTGGATGCTAAAGTAGCAAATGCACAGTAGTATAGTTATACATTAGAGCACAAGGAAATACTATTCCAACAGTCAGATGACTTTTTTTCTTAAAGCACTTAAGTAGATCCAATGATAAAATGTGATGCCTATTTACAAAACATGATTACAAGCTTTATTTTTAAAAGTTATGAATTAATATTAATCTCATATATATAACATATTCATACATGCTATATATTTTTAATTATATAGCTAATATATAGTATATTTTATATATTTAATATATTATGATGTTGTTCTTTTAAAAATAGAATGGTATCTTTTATGTTTGTGATTTCAGTAATTATTCTAAGATGCCCATGAAGCTGTGTGTTGTCAGTCTCATACATGGCAGGTCAAAATGGGCATCAGACATCCTCAATTAAATTATTAGATATTTCAGAGAAACCAGAAACATCTGTTCTATCCTGTACAAAACAGCGGATGTGCCTCCATAGCATAAAATAAAACAAAACTGTGATCTATCAAATATCACTCTTCTCATTTTAATTTTTTAAAAATTTTTTCTGGAGTGATTAGTCTATTTACAGTAACACGCATATCCCTGTTCTGCCCAGGAGTCACAGCTTCTGTCGACCATATGCCAATGGTGGTGATTGACTGATGGATTGACATGTCTCCATATCTCAAAGATAACAAGTATCTACTGTGATAATTCACAGTCTAGTTTAAATTCCTCTTTGAATAATCATATGTAGGAAGTGACAAACCTCATAGAAATAATGGTTTTTCCTTTGCATATCTCACAATGCTATTGAAACAACTACTAAATATTAATTTTAATGTAGAAAGCTGAAAATCACATGACAATAAATAAAATCTGAGAAAAATGCATAGATAAATATAAATTGCACCATGTAATGCAGGTTCCCCTAGAAAGCCTAAGAAATGTCTTACGCTTAGTCTGGCCTTTTATTTCCAAGCTGGATATATTTAATTTTTTAAAATAACAATAATTCTATCACTCAAGTTGCTATAAAATTCTACTGAACTATAGCTTTAAGAAAGACAAAATGCCACTCCAATTATTCAGGTTGTGCATTTAATGCCTCACTGGACTTGCAGCTCTAATTCTCAGAACTTCAAGTGAGGTTTGACAATTTGGATCCTTAGGAACATTATTTTCTTTCAAAATAAACAAACGTAGTTGTCTCTGATGTGAATACTTAGTAGTGTTCAGCTATCAAAACAATCTAGGATGAGTTATATATTTATTTACTTATTTCTGTTACAGGATGAAAATAGTTGAACTTAGATTTATTTTTATAGAAAATAAAACATACACTAAGATTTACTAGTATTCAATAATAAATAGATTGACACTGGTCTCCTCTCTCAGCCCACATGTCCCAAGGTCAGTTGCTCTGAATGACAGAGCGGAAAACCTGAGGAAACCCCATAATTTAGAGAGGCTACTAGCAACACCATAATTTGTTTTTAGGGTTAGTTTTATGAAAACTAGATTATCAAACTATAAACCCACGCAACCTGTCACACATAAACTGTAGTGTGTTCTAGTGCCCCCAAATCAAATAAATTATGAGTTTTTTAAAAAAAATCATTGAAATTAAGGGCTGCAAGCTGGGCCAAACAAATTCCCAGTAGACAGCTAAGAGTTGGTTAGAGAAGAGGGAGAGGGTGGCAGGAGGAGTGGTAGTTTCGTTGCGATGCCTTGGGAGAGAAAAAGGGAGCTGAGCTGAAGAAACTTCAGGAAAAGCAGACCTGGCGCCTGGCGGCTCTGCTGTGTTTGCAGAAGGGGAGGGGGCTGAGCTTTGAGCAAACAGCCGCCGGGATCTGCTGGAGTGTGAGTGCGCCCTGAACACTGAGGTGCTGTGACACGCTGCAGGGCGGGAAGGGTGTTGGTTCCAGCTGGTACAGTGTGTGTGAGCACCCTCCCACCCAGGGGGACGCAAAGAGGCAGCTCAAGCGTCGAAGCTCTTCTGCTCTGCTGGGGCCACAAGGCGTGCCCACAGGCCTCCGCACTCGGAATCTGAGAGAATAAATGCAGCAGGACTGTCTGTTCTATGTTGGTGCTCAAGTCATGCAGGAATCTGAGATACAAGCAGATTTCATAAGAATACTGAAGAAATATGAATAGTTCTCATCATGAGTGTGGTAAAAGGGACCAATGTGATCAAAAGCATCAGGAGCATGTCGGCCTCCTTCAGAACAGTCCAGGTTTTCCAAGATTATCAAATTATTGCTGCATATCTGGAACCTAAACCTTTACTGGATTCCAACATATACTATTCAGGATTTAGACGAATCAATATTTTCCTCTACAAAACAACTTCTTTCTCATTAAGCTGAAACATTATTTTCCACAACTGACTTTCCATTCATACAGAGCACTGGAGATAGAATAGCTGTTTGAGCACTTTCACTGGTGGGGATTTCATTTGATTGCTGGCTAACCCAATACTTCACATCAAGTTTACATTGTTTGAAAAGAAACCTTTTTAAAATATATATATATTTTTTTAAATAAAGCTGTGCTACAGTTGTTTTTCCTGTGGTTTGCCTTTGTGTCTCTATGCAAATGAGCGATAATTCTACATTCTACTTACTCGACATTTGCCAGCTTAATGATTGCTTTAGACAAAAGCACTGGCCAGAGTTCAAATTCACAAGTTGTAGCTGGAAGCAATAGATTGTTATCTTCGTCAAAAGGCAGGAGGTCGTCAATGGTTATCTTTCTCCAGCAACCCTACAAACGGGAAGACAGGAATGTATCACCATCAGTGGTTTGTATTTCTTTTACCCCTACATGATTATACAGGGAGGGGAAAAGGAGGTTTACCATCATGGGTATGTGACACGGAGTTTATTCTCGTATTTTTATTTATTAATTATTATATTATCTTCTACACAAACAACTGTAAACCTACTTTTGCTCTACCCCTGCATCCTGCTGACATTATTCTTTACTGTTTTATAACATTTTTATAATTTTATTTTAACTTCTTACATCTAAAGACTGGCATACTGGTCTTCAGTACTACTCTGCCTCAGAGTTTTAGCTTATTATTTTCCTTAGTGTAATCACAGCACATTCAAATCCGGACATAGACAAGCATCTGTCTTTACTGATGAGGTCTTGCAAGCACATCCGTGCGAGCCCCGCCCTACACAGTGCCGCACGTTAGTGCTTCCAACGGCAGAACCGCAACACTAGGCACCCACGCATGAACTGGGGCATAATTAAAGAACTTAATATAGTCATACAGAAAATTTTCCAAATATAACTTTAGTAATTATTATTTATCCCGATAAGCTCAGTGATCTTATGCTTCTAACGATCATGCTGCTCCCATTCATAATTGAAGATCTAATTTTTTAATGTGAAGTTAATTAATGCTTTATTTAATAAAATCATTATATATTCACCTATATGCATATTACTTCACAATTAAAAGATTGAAACAACAATAACATTAATGATTGTGAACTCAAAGTGTTTTTTTTAACTTTGGTTTTACATATAAAATTTATTATAAATTGATTCCTTCACCCAATAAATATTTTCAGCAGTGATCCAAGCATTGTGAATCCAAACACTGACATCACACAGTACCCATATCATTTCATTGAATTTTTAAAGTTTAGCGAGGAAAGAAATATATGCAAACAATATAAAATACAATATGTTCAACCTCCTCTAGGACCACGAAAGAAAAGTGTAACTAATTTTGCTAATGTCTTCACAAGGAGGTGGCATTTAAATGCAACAGCCAAAGAACAGTGTATTTTCCCCAGGTAGACAGGAGCAACAGAGTAAAAAATGTTTTCTTTGTATGACACTTGCGACTATAAACTTGCATTGCCTAATTTAGTGGTTATATGTATTTTTCTTTCTTCCCCAATAGATCAAAATGGAATCCTATGAAATGTTCAAGAAACTCACAGGAGGACAGGGAAAGGGAAACAAATACAAGAAAACAAAACAAAACAAAAAAACAGACATAACAGAGTGAACAATAAAATGGCAGACTTAAACCCCAATTATATCAAATATAAAGTACACACAAATCAGAATAAAAGAGTTACTAAATATACTGATCAACATTAAGAATTTGCAAGTATTTTGATAGAAAAAATAATTACACATGTAGAAATCCTAGAAAAAAATAGTCATGCAAATGGCCAAAAATCTTTACACAAAGATGCTTTTTTACGGCATTATTTGTATCGGTAAAACACTGGTCCATGACCCAAATGTCTGTCAATAGGAGATTAGTAAAATATGTGTAGTCATTGTTGTATTCGAACAATGGAAGACAAGGTAGATAAACTGGCATAAAAAATGTCCGTGGTTAGGAAAAAATACTTTCAGAGCAATAACTACTACATGATCTTATTGTTGCTACAAATTATACAAAGTAGGGTTTGCATAGGTTTACAAAAAAGAAGTTTAGGAGGATATACAGAAGTCATCTTCTGTGATGTCTATGTAGGTAGAGTCAGGGAACTTCCATGTCTACTCTGAACATTTTAACAGTGTTTGCATTTGTTTTACTAAAAGCATGTAGAAAGTTAATAATGGAATAAGAATAAAAAAATTACATTTTGTAAAAAAGTAATTGAGTGCTAGAAAATGGTATATATCTTATTTATATAGTTTAAACAACAAAAAAAATATCACCAGGTGGGAGAGAGTTTGTTTCAAATGCCGACGGCAGGCTCCCCCCAGAGACTGACTCAGGGGGTCTGGGCTGGGGCATGGGAAGCACCCAAGGTTTTCTGCATCTCCACAGTTTAAGAAACTGAATTCAGGCCTGGCCAGGTAACTCAGTTGGTCAGAGCATTGTCCCAATAGGCCAAGGTTGTGGGTTTGAGCCCTAGTCAGGGCACATACGAGAATCAACCAAGGAAGGCATAAATAAATAAGTGAAACAATAAATTGATGTTTCTCTCTCTCTCCCCCCCCCTTTCCCTTCTCTTTCTCTAAAAATCAACTAAAAAAAGAAACTCTGAATTCTACAACAGTATTGTCCTTAAAAAGTACAAGATTTAATCAGAAACAAAACTAATACTTTTTTTATATCAATAGCTTGATGGCAGGAAAATTATTGGTTCCAATGTGTGTGTTTTCTGTTCTGATTCAGAGACAGATGAAAGCATTGGGACCATCAGAGAAAGGCTGCCAAGAACAATGCATATTTCGAGTGGAAGCAATGACTTAATTTGTTTTTTTCAAGGAGCCAAAAAACGCTGCCATTGGGAAGTACCTGGCAAGACTGTGCCCCAGTAGCAGTATTATCTGTGCTGTTTTACGATGCTGTTCTTTACGCTACGCGGTACCTTCTAGTCTGGCAGATGTCAAAGAGCCTTGATGCTGTTTACTGAGATTCAAACTGGAAATAATGGGAATAGTTTTATGGGAAAAACTGCTGTGAAAATCTGAACTTTAAATGTCATGTAGAGAGGCTCTGAGAGGAAGGTTTGCCTCTAAGGAGTGATTAAGGTAAATGCTTCATGGGGACAAGAGGAAAGGGAGAGGAGTCTATGTAACAAGGCAGAGAAGGAAAATCCATGTCCAATCAGGACAAAAGGTAAAAAAGCATCAATAAATTGAAGGGGGGGCAGTGAGGAGACTCAAGGGGGACAAGATGTGACAGGGGAAGGAAAGTCAATACTGGGCAGAAGATGTGCCTCCAGTGTCTTATACTGAATTAAGCAGTACAAGGAAACAAAGCATATTTTTATGAATGTGTTTCTTAAATATCTGCAGTGAAAATCAAAGGATAGACATTAAACACGGAACTAGAATTGGAAGGAAAAAAATCAAAAATTAAATTGTGTATGTCTGAAAAGGGTCAAAAAGAGAAAAAAAACATAATATACTTTATTTTGTGAGAAAGTACTCACTCTGATTCTTTACTACACCTACCGTGCACACAGGCATCGACTCAGCCCTGACACCTCGGTGGGCTATTGGAGGACTGAGCATTAAAACAGGACAGACACTTAGCAAGTTTAGGCACAGAGACCCCAACAAGGCCAAACTGCAGAAAGAACCGTGCAGAGCATGGCCGGCGGTCACCCAATACCCCTCCGTCTTCACACCCTCCCTCCAGGGCCACTGTTGGGTGAGTGAACGTCCGGTTAGCTCATCATGGGCTTTTCCCCGGCTCGACCAAGGGCCAGGAAAAGAAATGATCTGACCCCTTTTCTTCTACAGTAGGAGGCAGCAATGGGAAGAGAGAAGGGGGGAAAGACTAAATCGAAGAAGGAAACTAACAGTGTTGAGAGCCTCAGGATCTTTGCTAGGTTCTTTCACATAATTTACCACATTTTATCTTCACCCGTCTTTGTCCATGACCTGTTTTCTTATCTATTATCTTGAGAAATGTGGACCCTTTGCCTGTGTACAAGGGACCCTGAGGGGCTCATGTGGCCCAACAATGGGTCTAGAAATGCTGAGGGCCAGCAGAGCTTTCTCTCACTGTCAGTGAGCAAGACCATGACCATGCACTTCAGCACTGAGTGCCAGCCAGCCGCCTGCCAAAACAATCCATATGGAACCAGTTATGTTTCGGTGCTCAGCAGTCTGGCAGCATCCCCACAAGCCACTCCTTAGATGAGGGCAATGAAGAAACAGAGCCAGTTTTGTCTGACTGCCACCCGCCCAGCCCTCCTCCCTCGAGGACTGACTATGTTATCTAAAGAGACAGGTTGAATGATTGGATCGGTTTGAGATTTCCAAGTTGGACTAAATATCTTTTTCTTTTATTTTTTTAAAATTTCTGAATCCAAGTAGGTTTGGGCTTGTCAGAAACCAGTATAGTTAAAGAGAATTAAATCACATTTTCTTTGCAAAATGGAAAATAGTGTCAATAAATTTTGACCCCTGTCTCGAAGGAAATTTGAAAAGAAGGAAGGATGCCAGGAAGCAGGGAGAGAGAGAAAGAGAGATTGAAACTAATACAGTTGGTTTAATTCTCTGCTGATGCTGTTTTGAAATTCTTAATAACTTTGAACTCCATCTCGATTCGGGTGTAGGTGAATGTGCCGGAGTGGGGGCCAAATTCCCAGACATCTGACCTCCTCCCCCTTCCCACGTTTCCCTTCTCTCTGTCATCCCTAAACTCTACCTACAAGGCATCCACTTTCCCAGTGCCATAGCCTCCCTCTCATGCCTCTGCACACATTTAAAACTCTGAAGTCTAGTCTGCCAGATCTGCCTCCTGGTTGATAAATAAAGAAGATAAAAGAATTTAAGAAGTTATTTTCTCTTCTAAATAACATTTTGACTTTCAAGTTCTACTGTCTTGCTGTGAATATAAAAAAAAAAAAAAAACAAAAAAAACCCGAAATTCTATTTTGGAAAACAGAGGCTAAGATTACCTTCTTTGCTTTCACCTTCCCGCTGTGATGATCCTATGTATTCCCAAGCATTGGTCTTTCACCGTTCCCTGCCCCAGCAAGACGGATGGCTTGGGCTCATTAAGGAAAAAGTCATGTTCTTAGACATATAGAATGGAATGGTTAACTGTTTATACTCTGCCCACTCCTTCAAATGTTCAAGAGCATTCTCAGTGACTAGGACCAGCTTCACGGGTACATGGCCTTTCACACAAGACCCCAAGCTCAGGAGGACCTCATACTTGGTTTAAAGTGCTGCTATCACTGTCTTGAAATTCCTAAAATTTTTGAACAAGGAGTGTGTGCAGACCATGCAGCTGATCTTGCCTGTGACTCTGGGCCTTCAGAAAGAGCATCCCATCACTAACAACCCAAAGGTGTCGAATCTACGCGCATTGCTAAATGTGCCGTGAGTCTACTTGGCCATATTAACCGAGGGGGTTTTTGCGTCTCTATTTGTACTTCTTACTATCCCATTTGCTTCTTTTTAGGCAGAGGTAAAAGCTTCTGTGTGGGTGTAATATTTCTTAACATGAAAATAAATCTCAAGTTTAGGACAAAAAACGGATGGGATCAGGTCCCTCAGCAGCAGGAAGTGCCAGGAGAGAAGGAGCGGACCATGAGCAAGTACTTCTGCCTACTCATGACCCTAATAGCCCATCACGGAGAAAAGAGGGAGGGAGGGAGCCTTGTGCACCCACCTGCCTGCACAGCCCGCCGGCCTGAGGGGGAGGGACAGCCCGGGGCTGCCCCTGCCTGGCCCGGGGGCCCCAGTTTAAAAAGCAGGAGAAACAACTGTGTTGCTTACTAATCCCAAATTACATACACAGGACATTTCCCCCTAGTAGCTACCTGACTGATATCCTGCATAAACCGCATTATTTTGTATTAGCCTAGGTATCAGCCTCTAAGGCAAATATATTTCAATATTAAGGACAGATGAATTTCAATGCACATGAACATGAACTTACCATCCAGTAAAGTTTCACAACATACTTTCCATAGCTATTGAACAAAGGAATGTGGCCCTTCACAGCTTTGCAGAGAGAGTATATGTGTTCCCAGGGCTTCCAGATGAGAAGAGGAGATTCCCCTGTAGTCCCTTTAAAATTATCATTGAATATCTTCCACACTGCATAGATTTCGCTGATGATCCATCTCATCAGCTAGAGACAAAAACCACCAGTGTTAATTAGTTATTTTTTAGCTGTTGGCACTGTAATTTAAGGGGGAAATCAGTTGAAAATCTACCTATTAAATTCTATAGGTAATGTGTTCACATTTTGATTTCTGACCTGCAGAATAAAGTCATAGATCTTGCCTATGTTTTCAGGAAATAATGTCATATTACAGGCTAAAACGTGTAATATTAAACACACTCTTAGCTATAAGCTGTCTTCCAGAGTAAACAGCCAATGACCTCCATTTGACATAGACCTTCATTTGAATTCTGTGAGGGGTGGGGAGGGGGGAACTGAATGCTTCTAAAAACAATGATTTACTTCGGAGTTAACTTTTTATAAATGAGGGAGCTACTCTTCTGTAAATTTTGAGAAGTTTGATGAAAAAAATGATTTTTTTTTTTGGTCAATAGAACCAATTAGACAAGGAATAAGACGTGAAAATTTTAAAGATTGCACACACACTTAAATATGCTCTAAATTCATATTTTATGTGTTGATCTATAGGTGCAGAAATGCTCCAAGTAAAAAACTTCCACTTGCATTGCTAAAACTTGCAGGAAGGCACTGTGGGGAGCTGAGCTTTAGAGTAGAAAGACAGACCCCTCTGTTCCCGGGCAAGTCACTTCAGCCTCTCTAAATTTCAGCTTTTCATCTTTTAAATGTACATTAAGCTATCTATTTCTCAGTATTCTTTGTGAGTAATAGAAACAATGCGTAGGAAATCTCTAGGTCACAGTGGGTGTTAAGTAAAGCCATTATTACCCCCATGAGTACTGGCTTTTCTGAAATATTCATCTTGTGTTTTACTACCTGTAGTGTGCAGAGATTAAATACTTAAGACTGACCTCATAGGATTTATATTTTTCTTAATTTGCTTTATCTAGGAACTTTTTAAAATTTTGGCTAAGTTGAAAAAAGGCCAATTAAATATCCTCTTGTGTATCTGAAAATACTATCTATTATTTTACACTTTTCTTCCCTTGAAAAATAAAAAGTCTAAAGTCTATCTGTGTTTAGGATCCATAAATTTGCAGATCATGTTGTGCTGATGTTGGTGAAGATATTAAACATAAGAAAGACAAAGGGTTCAAATCAGTAATGACTATGTTCCACTCCTCTAACTGTTCTTAAAAGGAAAGAAGCAAAAATCCCCCATGTCTGAAATAACTACTTTGCGGAAGTGGAACGAGTCTGCTTCTGATGGATAACAGCCAGGGTGGGGCATGGGGAAGTGCATGCCCACACGAAGTAGGACGCTGTGCTGAATATCTGGCTTGTTCAGAGGTGGTGTTGCAAGCAAGCTGCACCCTATCATTTCCCCTACATCAGCAAATCAAATAATATAACACCCAACTCTTGGAGAGCAACTTTAAGTCATTTGCTAGGCACTTGGATCTGGAGGAGAAACGCCTAGACTGTGAGAAGCTGGTCCCCTGGGCAGAAGAGGGGAACAAGCAATACTGATACTAACATTCTCCCACAATTAGTGTGCTAAACTCAAAGGACCTTCTCTTTCCCTTTGAATGTCCTGTGTATTAAATGCTCAGTTATACCAAAACTTAAAGGTGAGCAAGGGAGAAGCGAGACTGGGAGTTGTTGGAGCAGGTCCGGAAGGCATTTTGCATCGAGGCTTTAGTTCACGCTTCCTACATACCTCACTGCAGAGTAAGTGTTCATTTACTGAAAACAAGTCAAACTGGGTTTCATCCTTCACAACTACTGGAACCTGAAATAAAAAATTGTAAAGAAGCTATTATTCCTTAGGATAATAAAGGAAATGTAGCTCATCTGATTTCATTTCTCACAACCAGAGACATCAGAAGTAAAGAGTAAGCACATTATTCCTGTTACAGGTGTAGGTGACATTAATTTAATAATATAATGCCTATAAAAATACAATATTTTAACATACAAATACAATGTTATACGATATGATGCATGCAGATAAACTCAACATGCATAAACTGAGAGTTTAAAATTGTGATCTAAAATTTAAATTAACCACTCAAGTTAAAACTGATGCTCAGTTAATATCTGGTAGCTAAAAAAATATCTTCATCCTGGATAAAAAAAATATCAACTGTGACAGCTTTCTAAATTCCTGCCCCACTTTAAAATGTATTAACTAAATGTTAATTATAATTGATTATAATTAATCCATTCATTCATTAGAGATTAAAAAAGTATTGGATACCTCAAATTTGAAGGGTTGACTTAATAGACATATGCTGACAAATGAAAAGGAGGAACTAACCATTTGTAAAAGACACAAACACTAAGGCGATGATGTTTCAGCATCTCCATCCCCTGTGCCTGTACCTGGGCAAGATAAACTTTCAGACACCTTACAGCTGTTTAGTATAATCAATAGTTAAGGGCCTTGGCCACCAATATCTGGTTCTTAGAAATAAACAGATCCGCTCCCCCACTCTGTGATCAGGGCTCGCTAACCTTCCTGGTGAAGAATGGCCCGTGTGGACTCTGATATCTCAAATCGGGGCCTTTATGTTGTTGAATAACTTAGCTTCTCTCTGACTTAAATCATGTCCTCTGACTCCACCTTTTGCTTAGAGTGTCCTGGGGTATGTTTCTAGGCTGTACTGGGCTTTTTAAATCGCGGATTGCAATTATTTACTGATTTATGAAATCAGTTTAATGAGTCAGCTGTGTGTGTGTGTTCTATCATCTATCTATCATCTATCTATCTATCTATCTATCTATCTATCTATCTATCTATCATCTATCTATCTATCTATCTATCTATCTATCTATCTATCTATCTATCTATCTATCTATCATCTATCTATCTACCTATCATCTATCATCTATTTATCTATCTATCATCTATCTATCTATCATCTATCTATCTATCTATCTATCTATCTATCTATCTATCTATCATCTATCATCTATCATCTATCATCTATCTATCATCTATTGGGACAAACTAGAACAGAGTAAATCTTACATAGAAAGGCCTTTACTATTTTGCGGAATTTTTGTCTAAACTTTATATATGTCTATATTTAATGAGTCTCAATGTAAGATGTATTTATCACTGTGTACCTAGACATGAAAACTTGAAAACACGATCCTAAGGCTTTCCTAGCCAGCTGCACTTCCAGTTCTGGCTGTTCCTATTCATACACCAACACGATGGAGCCAGAGGAGGAGGCAGTGAGCAGTGAGAGTAGAGGTAGATGGATGGCAATATTATGATAAATGTTGGTGGAAATATCCTCAACAATGACGAGTAAACTTATTTTTAGCATAAGTGCGTCTCTGAGAATTAAGCTATGCTAAAAAGAAAAAACATGGTTCATAAACCTTTTCTACTTATTCGAATTTATGACACTCCCATTTCCTGGAATTCATATCCCTTATCTGCATGGAACACACACTCTGCACCTAAACTGAACAGAACTTGAATATTATTAACAATACATTGATATTAAGTGCATTAGATTAACACCATAAATTGGTATTCTTTATGTCATCGATACCTAACATTATAAGTAATTTAAAGGCATGCTTCACGTGTATTTGATTTCTCGTATTTAAAATGTCTTACAAGCAGACTTGCCATAAATACTCTGATGAAGAGAGATGTGTCTATTTTTCATTTTAGTGTTTTTAAATTTAGGATTATCTGACTTTCTCAACTAGTAACAGTAATTGAAGAATACGGTGGATAAACTGTATTTTCTTGCATTCGTAGCAGTGCTTACAAAGGATAAAACTTTCAGGGATGAAATCACTTTGTGTAGAAACAGAGATTCAGTGGATTCCATGATATATGGGAGAATCAGCTCCATTATAACCCTTTGACTAGCTAACTAGGAACCAATTAAGCCTAGTGATTTTCTATGCATTAATTGAACACAATAAAAGATCCAAGAAGGGGAAAAGGCATTAATGATAATTAAGCCCTTGGAAACACCAAATATATTTAAATGAACATAGCTATTAGGAAGATAGACCAGTGGGTCTAAAGTTTAATGTACATAAGAGCTATTTAAAACAAAGTTTTCTCAGGTGATGTCCCAGTTGGTATGACTCAGGTGGCTGGGCACAGGGTCCAGGAGTGGAGGTGGCCCTTGGAAAATGCTTAACAATCCCCATAATTTGACCCCATGGAGAGAAGGAAAAGAAAGCCAGGCTCTAAACAAAATTTCAATATTCAACTGTACTGATAAACATTTAATTATCATTTAAATACCAAAATGTAATTACTTATTACTGTATACCACAGGAAAAAATACGTTAAATTGTTTAAAAAAATGCAGATTTTCATAATTAGCATTTTATATCCCATCATTAATATGTATTTTGCCTAATAATAAAAATACTTCTTACCTTATTAATTAAAAAATCCTGTGGACGTTTCCAGGAATAAATTTTCAGTGATGGTGGTAATTCAATCTTGCCTTCAGGGTCTTCAAAAAAATGCTACGTAAAGATATATTGAGATTAGTCAAAGAACTTATATGCTTATCTGCACAACCTATGGACACAGACATTGGTATGGGGAAGGTTTGGAGGTGGGTGGATGTTGGGTGGAGGGGATCAATGGGGGGAAAAAGGAGGCATCTGTAATACTTTCAACAATGAAGATAAATTTTAAAAAAAGATATACTGAGTTTTATCTCCATATGGTTTTATTAAAATAAAAACAACTCGATCTTAATAAAAATTAATAAATGCATAGATCAGTAAATAGGCATTTATAGAGCACTGGGTATGTTTGTTCTCAGAGCTAGTTCTAAGATGAAGTATTTGGAAAATGCTAAAGTTAATGACATTGTATTTAATTAATGAAACCTTGATTGATGGTTGAGTAGCATTTTGATTGGAGAAGAAAAAGTACAAGCAAGCATGTGCTGTTTGGGAACGTGAACTAGATATGGAGGGAAAACAATTTTGTTTGTTTTTGTGTGTGTGTTTTTTTTAATTTTATTTTTGTTTAAAATATTACAGATGTCCCTTTTAGGAAAACAATTTTGGATTGTCCAGATATGGACTTATTTCCACTGAAAATACTGTTTCTTTTACCTAAATGGGGGAGATTGAACAAATTTACTTGTCAACTGTTAGAACCCATAAACAAGTTAATATGTAAATGAAATTTGTATCTTTGATTAGACTTTCATTTATTGTTTTAATTAAATTTGTTATTTTGAGATTATACATTCACAGCCCATTGTATAAAATAATACAAAGAGAGTTCCTGCTTTCTCTTTTCCCAAACGTTAACATCTTGCCAGACTATACTACAGGGTCACAACCAAGATACAGACATTGACACAGTCAACATATGGAGCAGTTTCATCAACACAAGGAGGCTTCCTGTGCCTTTTACAGCCATACCTACCCTAAACTCCCACTCTGTGCTTAAGCCCTGCCACCTGGCAGGCACTCCTCTGGGCCCTGTATCTATAGTTTTGCCATTTCAGTAACGCTACATGAATGAAATCATATAGTATGTAGCCTTTTGGATTGGTTTTGATCCCCTCTCAGCCTAATTCCCTGGAGGTTCATTTCATCCAAGCTGTTGTATGTATCGGTAGTTTGTTTTGCTTATAGTTCACGGTATGGGTATTTGTTTGCTGACCACCCTTCCACTGAAGAACCTCTGGCCTGTGCCCAGGACGCAGGCCTGGGAAGACAGCCGGGGGAGACGGGCTCCCTGCGGGGAAGGCGAGCGCCCGGTTCCCACCCCTGGTTCCGCGGCAGGTTCAACGGAGGCCCAGGCGGGCGCCGCCCGGTTCACTTACAAATACGGGGCTCTTGGCCGTCTTGTCCTTCTCTTTTCCAGTCTTCCCCGCGTCCCACTTCTCTGCGTTTATGTCGACCTCGCTCCACTCCGGCCAGATGGGGAACCTGCCCTTCCTCTGCTCGGCCGAGCCCTGCGCGTTGCTGCCCAGGAGGTACTGGCTGCGGACAGAGGGCGGACGTCAGCGGGATGCACGCCTCCGGGCGAAATGCTACACCCATCGCCCCACAGTGGAATAAGTTTAATTCTCCTGTCAGCAGTCATGTCGGATACATGTTGCAATGCGTGAAACCTGGAAGGGCAAGGTAGCTCCCACATGCCCGGGTTCTAAAGGCTGAAATATCCCAGACAGACCATTTCATAAATAAGCTCCGTGCGTCAGTCCCTACTTAGGAAGGCAGGACATTCATCGTAAACATATAAGATGCTAGGTAGGGAAACATTTATATATGATTCCCACTTAAAGAAAATCCTTTACATGTATAATACTAATAGCTTTTTGAAGATCAGTCCAAATGTAACTTCGATTTTTCCCAGTTTTAAAGTGTTATGTGATCGTTGTTTTAAAAGAAAATTTTAAATACAAATCAGACAAATAAGAAGGCGTCTCTAATCCATTCTAGAAACCACGATAACAACTGTCTATTTTCTCAGGTTAGTATGCAAGCATATACCTCTCTTCTTCAAAGATGACATCAGTCAGCACACTTTTTTTTTTTTTTTTCCTAAGGGAAAGCAAAAGTTTATTGAAGGAAGGGAGAGACAAAAGCTCCTGCCACAGGGAGCAGGGTCCTGAACAGTAGCCAAGCATACTCTTTATCCACTGCTTTTATCCACTTACCAGTATATTGTTAATAGTTCCTATGTCAGTATTTATCTAAATATGAACTTAATGATGGCATAATATACTGCCTTCCATTTAACTAAGCTTCTATTTTGGAAATTTGAGGGTTTTGATTTAATTTTTTTTTCACTATTAAAAACAAGACTGCCATGGCTATTTTGTTGCTAAATATTGGCATGCATTATTCACAGTTTCCTTAGGATGGCTTTTAATAAAGACACTCTACCCAAATATATGCATATTTAAAGCTTGTGATATATTTTGATCACTTTTCTACAGAAAAGTTGAACTCATTTTATACTCTCATTGTTAGTACATAAGTTTCATATCTCTAAACCTTGACTTCCTATTTTTATGAATTCTAAAGTCTAAACTAGGCATCTTGTTTAATCTTTCAAGTTTTAACTACACATGAGGCTAGAACCCTGCTCTAGACCCTGGGATAAGCAATAAACAAACCAGACTAAAATCATCTACCCTTATGCAGATCATATCCTAGTGGGTGGAGACACAAAATAAACAGCATAAATTAAGTAAAATATATAGTATATTAGAAAGTAGAAAATGTTAAGGGAAACTACAAAACAGGATGAGGGAATTGAAGAGTTAAGGTTCACACGTTTTATTACAGTGGTCAAGGAAAGTGCTCTATAACAAGATAGTATTTACATAAATAGTGAGAGGAAACAAAGGATCAAGCCATGTGGGTATCTGTGGATGGAATGTTCTGGACACAAGGAGCAGCAAGTACAAATAGCAAGGAAGAGTATTCCAGATACAGAGAGCATCCTGGCTTATTCGAAGAAGAGTAAGGAGGTCAGTGTGGCTGAAGGGAAGGTAGGGGGAGATAATTTCAGAGAGGTAACAGAAGATGCAAAGATTATAAAGGTGATCTAAGCCAAAGGAAGGGCATTGGTTTTCAGTCTGAGCAAGCTGGGAAGCCAAAGGAGGGTTTTGAGCAGAAGTATAACATGGCATGACTAACATTTTATAATCACTTTTGATGCTATGTTGAGAGAGGTCTGAAGAACACTAGAAAGACAATGTAGAAGGCTCTGTAATGACAGATGAGAGCTAGTAGTGGTTTAGATCAGTCGGTAACAGTAGAGGAGGCAGGAAATACTCCCCAGTATATATTTTAAAGGTAGATCAAGTAGATTGAGTTGATATTTCCAGATAAGAGTGTGGGATGAGGCAAAATGGAAATAGGAAATAAAGTAGCATTTCACTTTTGAATGAGTTGTGGTTTAGATGTTTATCACACATCCATGGAGATGTTGAATAGGTAATTATAGACTTCTGATGTTTGAGAGAAAAAAATTAAACTAAAAGTGCAAATTTGACAGTCATCAGCATCTGGATGATATTTGAAGTCTTAAAACTGAATGAAATCGCAAAAAAAAAAAAAATTACACATGAGGAAGAGGCACTTTCACAGACACTGTTCAAAATACAGAACAACTGGTATGGAATGAGCATTGACCAATCTAAATGGACCCTGGTCACAATGCTGGGTCATGTCCTCAAAGCTACCAGCTAGGCCAGACATTTATTCTTTACTTTAAGTGGTGGGTCAGGTACATAAGATCTTCAGGGTAGGTCAGGACCCAGGGCAGGAGGCAGAAATGTCTGGGGCTCAGGGCTATTGGTAAGGTTGTTGTTAAGCTACTCACCAACTACTATAAAAATATTTTCATATTAGACCTATGAATACAGCTGTATATCTGCCCTGGTATTCCATGTTGAAAGTCAGAGAGAGTACGAAGAAAACTGAGAAAAGCAGTCAGTGTGGTAGACAAAATAATGCCCCCCCCCCCCAAAAAAAAATCCACATCCTAATCCCTAGAACCAGATCCAATACATGGATCTCTTTTTCCACCACAGAAGAGACTTGTAGATATCCTGAAATGGAGTGATTATCCTTGGATTATCTGGTGGACCCAATGTAATCCCGAGTCCTCAAAAGTAGATGGAGACAGTAGTCGGGAGATGAATTCATGAAGAATGCACAGACCAATGCAAAATTGTGGGTTTTGAAGATAGAGGAAAGAGGCCACACCAAAGGAAGGGAAAGGAAACTGGAAAAGCTCTTTCCTTGAGCCCCCAGAAAGGACTACAGCCTTGTTGACACCCTGATGTTAGCTCAGTGAGCTGATTTTGCACTTCTGAGCTCTACAAGTGCGAAATAACAAATTCAATTTGTTTTAAGTCATGAAGTTTGTGGTATTATGTTACAGTGGCGATAAGAAATGGTGAGGTAGAAAAACATAATAGAGGGTGATGCCTGGAAGTCAAGAAAAGCAATGTTCTCAAAAATGAGCCACAGGTCTAAATGGTGTTATTAGATCAAACAAGATGAAGTATAAACAAATAAATGTTGTACTTATCAACAAGAAGGTTAAGGTCTCTCTCAAATGTCACCTTCTGGGATTAGGGATGGGAGGAACTTTCTTGAACACCCTATCTTATATAGTAACTCTCACCTCTCTGCATGCTTTTATATTGTTTCATTTCTACAGCACTTGACAATTCTCTCACTAATCCTTATTTATGTGCTTGTGTGTTTCCACAGGTAGGGTTTGTATTGTCTACACTGACAGGAACATTGGGTTTTTTGTTCACTTCCTTCATCGCCAACAATGGGAAGAGTGTCTGAACAACATAGGCAATCTATGTGTCTTTCTGTCACCTATTTACGTAAAATAAAAGAATGAATGCTGTTATATTTCTATCATTTCTAATTAATACTGCTTCAAATTTTTACATATAGGTAGGGATTGACCAGATGCTCACCAATTCTGCCTTCCATTTCCTACATTTCCCATACTCCTTTGCAGCTTGGTACCTTGTGGTGGTGTTTTAGAGAATAGCATGTGGGGACGTGTGTTGGATCCCACCTTAGGCTCATAACACATTCTATGAGATGCTTCCTCACTATGTTCCTGCTTGATGCATGGCTCAGTCCTTATGAGAAGACCTCAGAAAATGGTAATACCACAAGATGGGACAAGCCAAGAATCCTTATTTGTCGCATTCAAATGTACCAATAAACTCCTAATCACAGGCTGGTATAAATAATCAGTCTTCCCTAGAGAAGCAGCAGCCTCAACTCAGAGCAATGACATTCTGACCTTCATTTACTTCCTCATTTCTAAATTCTGGAGAATTTTTTTCTTTACGTAGGCATTTCTAGATATTGTTACTTTTAAAAAGATCTTAATCCACCATCTTGGGGAGAAGAAAGCCTGAGAACATATATATTGTAAAGGACTGTTCTGAGTAACATGCAGGAAAATATGAGAAAATGATGACTAGGATAGTTTTTAGGAAAAAGGGGAAATTTTTCATGATATTAATAGAAAAATCATGTGTTGGTACAACAGATAAAAAGAAATTGATGATTTTGTATCTATCTAAAAGCATGATAAAATTACCTCATTCAGGAAGCTCAAATTAAAGCTATTTTTAAAAAAGGAAGATCTAATTTCTTAAAAAATAAGGACCCTGCTAAGGTCATGTTTCGCTTTCCTCTTCATTCTGTCAAGTGTAAGGAAATGTTCTGGCTCCCTCCCTTAAGCTGTTAATATTTATCACTAATTGGCCTACTTTCCTTGTAACATGTCAAATTTGTTTCCATCTATATTGAAGATCACTTAAAAAGACTCTTATTATGAGGCAGGCTAGTAAGAAGCCAGGAAAATTCCTTGGCAAATGGAATGGGGAAACTGAGACAGACAGCTGATCCAGCACCCTGACTCACCTGCCCCCTTCTTCTGTGCATGACCACTCCCTTAAGCATTAAGCCCTCAGGTCAATGAGGTTCTGATCAGCATCAAATAATGTTAGGAACAAAGCCTCAGGTCTGTTGACCACAGAGACAGAGTTTTGGTCAAACTAGAGATAACATCCTGGCTTCAGTTGTGTTTCAGCTCCAGAAAAGCAGCAAAACTGGATGAAGTTACACCATGGCTGACATCAGGACCAGCAGCATTGAGTGATGACCCCCTACCCTAGCGCCAGCCAATCAGTAGAGACCATGACCCTGACCCTATATGCTTATTTTGGTGAATCAACATATGAAAGGACAAACTTGGATAGCTGATGAATATTCTATTGAGGTCCTCCCCAGAGATCTCCCCTAAAACTTCTGCCTTTAGAAAACAAATAAAAACCCTTAAGACAAAGGACTCAGTACACGTGCTCTCTCTAGAGCATGCCTATGCCATCTTTCTTCAGGCATACATCTTTGCATTCTGTCTCCTAAGCTCTAAGGGTCCCTAGGAGACTTGCAACCAGGGAAGCAGACGGCAATGGCAGTTCATCCTGGGCTACACCCCTGAGCCTCTCTCCAAGGTCCTTCCTTTTGCCTCTATAACTTATTTCCTGAGTCCACACAGCCCAGCTGGCTCACTTCTGCCTCTGTGACTTTCTTCTAAAAGGCCAAGGCAGCTCTCTGAGCAGTCCGCCCAAATCTTCTCTTCAAGTGCACTTTTGCTCGGCATGCTAAATAAACTCCCTCTTGTGCTAGAGTTCATGGCTTTATTTCTTTCTTTGCTGCACTCAAGAACCAAGGGCCAATATCACTGGTAGCAATTAGAGGTATCTTAGATCAGATCAGTAGCTCACCTATATGCTATAAACACAATATAAAATAATGGCCAAATAAGCCCAATGTCAAATATGCTATAGACTTCAAATGATCACGTACAAGTGAGCAAAGACAAAGATGATTTCATATGTATGTATAATTTATGACTGAAATGAATTTACTGTGATTGAAAGCCATTGAAAAATGTGAATGGCTGGTTGCCAGAGGCAGAGGGTGAGGGGTGGGAAAAATGGGTGAGGGTGGTCAAAAGGTACAAACTTCCAGTTACAAAATGTGTAAGTCATGAGGACATAATATACAGCAAGTTGACTATAGTTAATAATAATATATTGTATATTTGAAAGTTGCTAAGATATCTTAAAAGTTCTCATTACAAGAAAACAACTTTCTAACTATAGATGATGTATGCTAACTTATTATGGCAATCACTTAACCATATACAGAAATATCAAATCATTATGTTGTACATCTGAAGCTAATATAATGTAATATGTCAATTATATCTCAATTTTAAAAGTCAATGAACTAATTACAGAAAGAACCAGTAGTTATGGATTGGGGGGCAGAATAGTGAATGAAATCCACAAGTAGGTACTGGGAATTGGCAGTCTAAGCTTAAAAGCCTGTAAGTCTATTTTGGAAAAGAAGCTGAATTTAACCTGTAAGTGTCAGGACACCAGAAGGAGGCCAATGCAGGAGAGTTAGCCCAGGCTTAGGCCAGCAGACTCCTTGAGCAGAGGAGGAGATGAAAGCCTGGGGGAGACCAAGGCCGGGAGAGTTGGCAGGACAGAGCACTGGAGGAGAGACCTTCACAGAGACTTTTAAGGGGGGAAAAGGCAGCAGAATCTTATGCGCACACACACGCACAGACACACACACACACACACTCCTATATATTCTTTAATGAGATTATTTTCACTGTAAGGATGTTAAAATTTCTGTGGAATGAGGTTCTGAAATTTCGCCACTGCTTTCTCAAGCATGCTGCTCAGGGGAAGGGCATAATTTTGTTCAGAGTGGGAGGCAGTTTATTTCTGCAGTGTTCGGTCAGAGTGTCTTCTTAAGCAGTGTCAGCTAATACCCTGAAGTAACCAAAATACGAAGAGGATCACACAGTTTACTTAATTTGGGTTAGGGGCATTCTGAGCCACACTCTTCAGAATTATTATGTATGTAAGGAAATAAAATGCAATCTTAAAAAATTCTGAAAATTAAAAATTTGTAAAGCAGGGTTATAACATCGACCTTTTACCCTCTTGGCTTTATCAGAATTATCTAATTGGGCATTTAACTTTAAAAGTGTGGTGAGTGCAGGGGGCAAGGGAGAGGCTGGCAGTGGAAGAGGTCATGGGGGGATAAATGGTGATGGGAAGAATAAAATAAAATTTAAGAAATAGAATAAAAAAATAAAAGTTCAACATTATCTAATTTTAATACAATTGTGCTTGTGTGAGCACAAAGATCAATAATACTCAGTTTCCACTCTCCAATTACACGACTAATGTGCATTTACTCAAAGGCACAGGGAAGGGCTCAAGGGAAGTCAAATAGGAAGCAATTTGTCAGCACAGAAGAGGCAGAAAAATCACGTCCAGCTTTGCAAATCGAATGATGGCCTCGTGGCAAAGCAGGTCTTAAAACGTGGACGGAATCGGGGGTTGGCCCGAAAAAGAGCAGCGAAAAAGAGGATAGCGAGTGGCACCAAGGATGAAAGTGGAAGAGTGTGAATCGTAGGTTAGTATCGACTGATACCGAGGACAGGAGGGAGTGAAGCTGGCGGGGGCCCCGACAGCTGAATCTCTCTCTCTCTCTCTCTCTTTTTTTTTTTTTTTTCCAAAGCAGGAACATCCTGTCATTGGAACTATGTGCTAAGACGATTACTGACGGTATTACATATGAAGTAAATTGGATAAGAACTGACTGAAGGCACAGGAATTAGCATGTTTTCTCAGTGCTTCTTCCTGGAGTTAAGGAAGGCCCAAACTAGAAGGCATCGAGGAAGGGAATGAATGCTGAGCCAGGGCAGAGGAGCAGCTTGAAGGAAAAGTCAAAAGGGAAACCAACTATAGGATGGGCAGAGGAGAGGGGAAGGTGAAAAATGACTGCTCTTTAGACTCGAGGTGTCAGGGGAGTGCTAATAAGATTCTCTAAAATGAACACGGAAAACAGAGGCCAACTACAGTAGGTTTACAGCTGTAAGACAATAATTAATGAACAATAACAAGAATAAACTCTGTGTTTCACGTACTCGCAGCTGTAAACCTGCTTTGCCCTCCCCAGTACATATGTCTGGGAGAGAAAATGATAACCGCTACTTTGGCTGTATTTAACCTGGAGCAGATGAGCCCCCCCAAGGGATCTTGAGCTCAGTTACATGATCAGGCCCCCAGGTGCTAACTTAGTCATCTTAGTCAGGAGCGATTGGTCTCCACGATCACCCATCAAAGTGGAAAGGAAAGCAAAGTAAGACCACTGGAGAATGACTTAATTTGGGGGAGAAGAAGGAAATGAAACAGGGGCAGATGGACAGAAAGGAGAACTCCAGGAAAGGACAAGACGGGATAGGTCTAGCTGGAGGGACATGTGTTTCCCTGCAGGCAGCTGAACCCTCTTGAGACATGAAGGTCCAAGCAAACTGGAGCAGCCTCTGCTGCTCTGGTCCCAGTGCGGGAAGGCTGCTGGGATCTGAGCTCCTGCCCTTCCCCGGGATCTGCCACCTTCCAGCAGCAAAGCTGATGTTTATAAAGGGCAAGCACAACCCATGCTAGAGCATGCGTATCAGTGAGGACTTGAACCAAAATCCAGACGCTAGTACACAGGCTCCAATTAACTTTTTTTTTTTTTTTACACAACTCCAAACTATTTTCCTCATAAGCTCATTCCTTGTCTATGGTAAAACCAGCCCTAAATTCCCTCTAGACTTTGATCCAAAGTAGAACAAAACTGTTTTGGCTCCAATTTCTAATTCATTATAACGATATGCAGAAAGGGCCCTGTTGGCAGAGTGTGCGGCACAACCTTCGCTTTTGACATTGACCTTACCTGGTTAAAGTCTCACTGTGTTGGTGACTCATACCTGGGGCAAAAGCAGGCAAAACATTCACAGTTCTTCCTGCTTTCTCCCCTTTTGCCAGTGTATCCACAAGGTTTGATGACCTACAGCCGTTTTCATTAATGGATCACTAACCTAGATAGATTTCCTCCCATGGGATTCAATAGATGCCTTCTCTGAATACCCTCCTAAGCAGTGCTGCTCAGAAACAAATGCTGCAGAGAGTGACGGTGAGGAGAGCCGAGCTCTGAGTTTACCTGACCTCTGAGAGGGATGGAAGCTGTGGATGGAAGCCACGCACCCTGGACTGAAGACTGAGAGGGAGGAAATGGGGGCAGAAAGGTCACACTGATCTTCTGTGAACTTTAACTGAAGTAATATATGTAACCTTGATATTCATCAGGTCGGACGGATGGAATAAAAATAATTACAAAATATTCAGTCTATCGCATTCATTTCGACACCAGTGAAAAAGACCATACAAAATATAAATATTTGTTTACTCTAAAAATGTACCCTATGTTAATCCAGCCACACAAATGAGCACAGTTATAGCCCCAGAACCTGGAATTAATTGACCTGGGCTGACCCTGGGAAGGAATGTTAATAAAATTTCAAAGTCCTTGGCGGGTTACTTCTTATGACAACATATGCATATCCTATTTGTCAAGGGTGAAAGTGAGAAAGATTAGTAATATTTCTATTTGATCTTTCACATTATATAAACTACACAAATCATGTCAAAGGTATATTTTTAATCTAGCTTGGTTACAGTTTTTAATAATTTTATTTCACATTAAGTGGTATAACCAGTTTATAGATTATTTAATCCCTTGATTAAAATAATCTGTGACCTGGAAATGTCAAATAAATATTAAAGCCAATCAAAATATTTTTAAATGGTCACTTTTGACTGAGGCAGTAATAATTTGCTCATCTAGAAGCATTAACAACATTATTCATTTCAAAGTATAAATTTGATTATGTTTTTAGGTAATAATGCACAAATTTCATGTTTATAAATTTAAATATTTTCCATCTAACTTCTTCTACTGTAAAATACTACAGAATAAATTTGAGACCATATTACTTCTAAAGCTACACAAACTAAAAACTAGGTGACAAAAAAAAAAAAGATTAAAAAAATAGATTTTACTGCCAGAGATGATGCTTACACTGTGTCAGATTTTAATGAATTATTAAACAAATGCTCAGATTAATAGTATTTCAAAGAGAGAACTGATGACAGACCCCACTAAGACTAATGGGATACATCTATCATTAAACAATGCTTTTTGGCTAGGTTTTTATATTTAAAAATTTTAACATTTATACAATGCCCTAATCCATGCCAGGCACTGCCCTACATTCTGGGGGTGACTGATGGGCCTCTTCCCTCTGGCTTTCAGAGTCTCTCTGGTTCTGACTCAGAGGGTTTTATGGCCGAGCTGCCACACCAGGTTTCCAGTTCAACTCAACTAAATTACACACACATTATTAAACTCACATTGTCCCAGGCCTGAAGAGAATGCAAAAATAAATAAGGCAAGGCATTTAGAAAATTATTTACTCTAATAAATAGATTTTATCTACACTTTTTTATTTCTTGTCTTTTCAGACATGGTGGCATCATGACCAGGGCATCAGAGCACATTTTACCACTTTGGTTGAAGATCTGTCTCTTATAGGCTTGGACCACAGTCACCTTACAGGATCTGCTCTGCACCCATTCACCTCCCCCCTTTAAAAGTATTCCTCACTGTCATCGAGGGCTCCCAGAATTAGGAGTCCCCCGTTATTGTTATCTCAGACCGCCACCTATTTCTTGCTACCCTTATTTTTAATCCAGCCTGTATTCCATGCAGACAGTTTTCAAATTATACTTCATAAATTATCATTTTGGTATTTAAAGCCACCTGTGTTTATGACATATATAGTTCAAAGTTTTAAATATTTAACTATAAAAGAATTCCCTCACTTATTATGGACCCAGTAATGGTAAAAAAAAAAAAATCTTACAAAGTCATGAAAGTTTGGAGGAAAAAATAAAGCAGAGGAGAGAGGACAGAACATGTCAGATTGGGAGTGATTTTAATTAGCTGGCCCTTCATTTAAAGAAAGAAAATTGAATGTCAAAATAGAAAAGTGACATGTCAATATCACAAAAGTGGTGTCAGAGCGAACCTTATAACAGAGATTTTATTCCTCCTGATACAGAGAAATAGAGAAAAAGTAAAGTAGAAATATGATCATCTGATGTAAAACTAACAATTCAGTTACCTGGCACAATTTTTCTCAGGGACTCAAAGTCATAACCACCTATGAATTTAGTCACAACTGGACATAGATGATTATTCTTCTTCAGCTGTAACATCTTAGTTTCTTAACTCTGCCAACAGGGAATCAGATGAGAAAGGCAGGGAGAACTGGACCTCGATCAGACTCAGGGGTGAAAACCAAGCTGGGGAACCAAACCGTGAACTCGAGTAAACAAATGGTAACTGCTTATTATGTGCTAGCCACATATTAGACAAAAGCCAGACATGGTCCGTATCCCCAACCTGACACATAATTTTAGGAAATAAAAGATATACGCTGCAGATGGCAGCTCTGGGAGAATGGGTTTCTATGGGATGGCCATTTTCAAGGCCCTGAAAACTTTTCCTTTCATTTCTGTACAGGACCATGTTAGATAGAGTTAGTTGCATGTATTGGATGTATAGCCACAGATGTTGTACAATGGCACATAAAAACCTACTATGTGCCCCCAGTATATTCAAATGACAACTACAGTGGAGCCTTGCTAGACTTTGATCTTAGGCCCCATGCTGTGTGACACTTTATTGTTTTTCTATGACTTAGCCTGGTATCTATGATTAGTTTTTCAGTAAAATGGATAAACTTGATTTATGATGAACTTGACAACCTATCATGTAATGCTATAGCAAAATCTAATGATATGATGTTTAATGCTCAGTAGATAGTTTCTAGCAAAGCCTAGGTTTGGTGTTATTATTTGCCTTTATTCTTCCATTTTCCTACATATATACATACATGTTTATTGACATAATTCAACTCAGATATTTTCTGGGGGGAAAAAACATGTTAGAAATAACGTTATCATCTCGAAAAGAAATAGGAAGCACAGGCAAGGAAACAGTTGATATCTTACCATCAGGGACATTATCAACCATCACAGGACCAGGCCACGTACTGCGTTTTATGGTACCTGCTTTGATTGGTTTCTTATAGAAGCTAACAATCTCATCTCTTTCAGGATATAAGCTCTTTAAAGTCAAAGATTTTCCCCAAGTTCCAAGAGTTGTGAGACTTCACTGTGCATTAATTATAACCATCATTGGCCAAGATTTTTTTAGTGTATTAAAAAATTCTTTTGCAATCATGTTATAATCTCTATTTAGTCACTGTCATTCATTCATTAAGTAAACATTTTTGAGTGTCTACTATGTATGATCCAGGAATCAGCTGAGGTTTCAATGGTTTATAAAATAGAAATGGAAGAGTCCCTGCCTTTATAGAACTTATATTCTATTAGGAAGACACATAAGTACAAAAAAATATTTAAAAAGTAAAATATTTAGCATGTTAAGAGAGCAAAAAAGTAATGAAGAAAAATAAAGCAGCAAAGGAAAACAGGGAGGTTTTTGGTTTTGGCAGAAAGTGTGGGTTGCGACTTTAAACCAATTGGCCAAAGAAGCTGATGTGAGAAAATGGCATTTAGGTAGACACCTAATGGAAGTGAGGGAGAAAACAGGCTGAAAGTCTGGGGGAAAGAGCTTTCCAGCAGAGAAAACAGCAAGTGCAAAGGCCCTGAGGTAGGCACAAGCCTTGGGTGTTCCAGGGCGGAGGAGTCTAGTATGTAAACAAGAGGGAGGTAAAGTCAGAAAAGTAGCAGGGGCCTGATCCTGTGGGGCCTTGTAGGACTTGGGCCCTGTAAGAATGGAAGCCATTAGAAAATGTTGAAATGACCTCACTTTCATTGGTATGCAGCCTGGGAGTGATCCTGTTAAAATCACCTATGTATGTAATATTGTATCTGAAAATTAATAAAATGAATGGATTATCTGCCAGGTAGCTGGAAGCCTGCTTATGAGAGAGGACAGAGCTAGGAAGTAGAGAATCAGGAGTCAGGGACATGGAAATGCGCCTGGGAGGGGAGTTCATGGAGGGGAAAATACTAGGGACCGGGACAGAAGTCCACGGTGGGATTTTTTTCAGCAAGGAAGGAGGTGAAGAAGTAGACACCCCAGATGTGACCATCCAGTTAAAAAGAATGTACTGCCTGCCTCCCCCCCACCCCCACAGGCACGGCCAGAGAACAGGAGCGATCCCTCCGAGGTAGGTTTGGCAGCTGGCACTCTCTCACAGCTAGAATACATTTTAGCAGTTTTGTAAGTTCAAACAATAGCCCAAAGCCTGTGCTATGAGTGACTGGGTATTTCTAAAGAAAAAAAAGAAGACCAGAGGGAAAAAATAAGGAGGGCCGTACACAGACACCTCAGGATAGGGAAGCAGATAGATCCCATTAGCTAGGCTCTGTGCAGTTTTTGGAGTAAACATTAGTAACATGAACTACAGGGTTATAGAGTTTTAACCCATCTATGTCTGATATCATCTGATCTAAGGTCTTTAGATGTGGGACTGGGGCCGACCCAAACTAGGGAATCTCTGTTTCAAGTTAAGATTCCTCTCTCCTCTCCCTCTCTGGGTCGCTGGATGTCTCAGGGGCAACCTGAGTGCATGAGTGACCCCTGAAGGCGAGGGGGCGGGACGGGTCACATAGGGGGCTGGAAGCGCAGCCCTGCAGCGGAAGCACAGAAACGAGGGGCGCTGGGAAGGAGGGGGCCCCAGGCGAGCATGGGGGAGGAGTGGGAGCGAGGGTGCCGGGTCTGAGCGCCCACAGAGGACACGAGGCTGAGCGGCAGCTGGGGCAGAGTCTGGTAAGGAAAGCAGCCCCGGAGCAGCGACAGGCCGCGGGGCGCGGCTGGGGAGGGGTGGGCGGGCGGGGGCCTTACTCCTTGGACTTGTCCGAGCTGTGCGCCGAGTTGATATTGTGCACCTCCCTCTTCTTGGCTTGTTTGGTGGTCATGGCCCAGGCTGGGCTCCCCGGGGCTCGGAGTCGCCTCGGCGGCGCGGGCGGCGCGTCTGCCGTTGCCAGGAGACCGCGCGCAAGCGTCGTGCGGACGCCCGCGCGGCTCTGAGCCCCGAGCGCAGGCGCAAACCTAACGCAGGGCGCCCGGGCCCCGCCCCTGGGGCTGGGTGTCGGCGCAGGAGCGCGGGCTGGACAGCGCGGTGCGTGGGCAGCGCCGGTAAACTGGGGCTGTGCCCGGCGCCCTGCCCGGCTCGCACCTTGGGAACCATAGAATAGATGATGATAGATTAGATAGATAGATGATAGATAGATAGATAGATAGATAGATAGATAGATAGATAGATAGATAGATAGATAGATAGATAGATAGATAGATAGATGATAGATAGATAGATAGATAGATAGATGATAGATAGATAGAGATAGATGATGATAGATGATAGATGATGATAGATGATGATAGATAGATGATAGGTAGATGATAGATAGAGATGATTAGATATAGATATAGATATAGATGATATAGATATAGATATAGATATAGATATAGATAGATAGATAAATATATATAATGAATCCGTATATATATATATATAGATTGTCTCGGAGTTTCAGCTGTTTGAAGACGGATGTTTTGAGAGGGTCTTTCTCCCCAGGTCTTCTCTGAAAAAGTTCCTTCCATAATAACCAAGGGAAAATTATGGGAACCCTGAATTTGCCAGGGGTTCGGATAGAGTGGGTGCGAGGTGATCCCTTCAGAGAACGCAGGACCGTGATGCCCTCAGGGGCTGAAAGTTTGATGCCCGTGATTAAGCAGGTCCCGGGTCTTGACTGTCCACAGGAAAGAAAAAACCCAAGTCATGGAGTCGAGGGGCCCTTGAGACACTCACTTGAAAAGACACGAGCCAAATGGCACGATCCAAGCGAACCAAGACCTATGAGGCTCCAGCTTACTGCTCAGCCAACCCCCAGGTGTACTTATGGGTTATCTCGCCTTGGGCAAGTTCTTCCTTCTGAGTCTCAGTTTCCTCCTTTGTAAACAGGAGATACTTATACCTAACTCACATTCTGTTTTGAAAATAAATGAGAGGTATGTGAAATGTTTAGCACACGATGAAAGCCCAGCAAATGGGGGCCCCTGTTTCTGAGATGTCTGTTCCCATGTCTTCAAGGAGCAGGCAAATCAGTGAATGAATGAAGCTGAGAAATGCTTAGGCTGGAAAAACTTTAAAATTCATTAAGACAAAACAAAAACATTGTGCTGGCCCAATACAATCTCACTTCAGAGCGATTTGACCGTACCCAGGCCTGAGTTTAGATCCCCTGTCACTAGCTGGCCTCTCTCATGAACCTGGACATAAACATCTTTAAATAAACACCCTGCTCTTGGGACTGGGCAATGCTCAGAGGCCCAACTCGACAGGGGAGACGCAGCTTCCTGCAAAGCAAATCTTTCAACTGCTCTGACAAATGAACGTCCAGCCCTCTCCACTCAGCATAGCCTTTTCTTGGTCAGACTATCCCAATCTAATTGTTATTGCGGGTTATACAGATGACAATCAGACAGCATCTTTGTTGTCCTTTTTTGTTTTTGTCCTTTCAGCCTCGTTGTATTTATATATGCAAGATAAATAACTTCAAAGTTAGTAGTGTTAATTTTATGCCCTACAAACATCTATACATGGGAAGACAATGGAGGTACCTTGAGGGCTCTGCCTCATTTATCGCAGTATTGAAATTTCTAGAGAACTCTCCTAGAGGGAAGTAGAAGACCAAAATTTGAGAAATTACTATTTAACAGAAAATCTTATCAGAGTGATCAAATGCATAGCCATAATCATAGATAAAGACTACTGGGTAAAAATAGCACAATTTTAAGCAAACAACCCATGGACAGGTGAGTTTCATCTTGAGCCAGGCCATCCCTAAAGCCATCCATGGTTAAGGGTTGTAAGATGCCAAGACATTAGAGAAGAAAAGTCTTAGAAATCAAATGATCAACAGTCTACCCATATTTTATAGGTAAGGAGCCCCACACCAAGAGAAGAGAAGTGTTTTTCCGAAAGTTGTGTAGCTACTTAGTGGTGGCATTTGGACTAGAGGCAGTAAAGGAGGAACACCAGTGTAAGCCAAACAGAGCATTACTATACTTGGAGATGGCCTTCTCATATTAAATTAGGATAGAAACAAGGGAGTTGACATAAGATGGAATGAGATGATAATTTTTTTTAAAAAGTTATAAAGTGTGTATTAATTTCTTTCCTAGTCTCTTTTTTCCCCCATCCTCCCACTTCCCACTTCCCTTTGGCAACCACCAGCTTGTTCTCTATATCTATGGGCCTGTTTCTATTTTATTCTGTTTAGATCATTTGTTTTTTTAGATTCCACATGTAAGTGAAATCATGCAGTATTTGTCTTTGGCTTATTTCACTTAGCATAATACCCTTTAGCTCCATCCACTTGGTGGTCTGTGGGAAGGTTTCATTCATTTCTTATGGCTGAGTCACATTCCATTGTACACCTACCATATTTTCTTTATCCATTCACCCATCAGTAGACACCTAGGCTGCTTCTATATCTTCGCAATTATAAATAGTGCTGCAATGAACATAGAGGTACATGTATTTTTTCAAATTAGAGTTTTTGTTTTCTTCAAATAAATACCCAGAAGTAGAATTGCTGAGACTTCTGGAAGCTCTATTTCAAATTTTTTGAGGAACTTCCACACTGTCTTCCATACTGGCTGCACCAGTTTACAGTCCCACCAACCGTGTACCAGGGTCCCTTATTCTCATTAATTTCTAGTGTCATCTTCCTTCCCCTTTATTATATTATAAATGTGGCATACATAAATGAAATTTCTTCTTTTTTTTTTATGCAGTTTGGTCAAGCCCTAATTCTAAGAGGCAAATCTTTTCCTCGGTAAACCTTAAATGGTATTTGCAATGTGCCAGTGTGAAAAGGACAATTGACCCTACATCTATCTTTTTTCCTTTTATCCCATATTCTTAAGTGCAGGTGAAAATCATGGTCCATGTTATTTTGAAGTGCTAATAATAGCTGTGATTTATTGAGTTCCTGCTATATTCTACGCTGGGTGTGTGTGTGTGTTCTATCTCCTTAGAGAAGAGGCTATAGAGACAGACCTGAATGTAAATACTGACTCTTACCCTAAGTAAGTTACTTAAACTCTCTGAATTCCATTTTCTTCATTTGTACAGTCGGAAGAATTGTACTTACCTCACATGTTGTGCTTGGAGCATAATAAGCACTGAGATAATGACAGCCAATATTGTCACTATGTCACAGGTAAGTAGCCTGAAGCAGACGGGTAAGGGGCTTGCCTGACATGGGGCAGGTGGTAGAGAGAGATCCACCTGACTGCACGGCCTTTGCCTTCTGCAATTCTCCAGGCTGACTATCCTTGCTGTGACCCTCAGGGTCGCTCCTGAGCACAGCAAACGCAGATGACTGCCCTGCGACTCAGCTTAGGGACTTCCAAGCTCTCTGGCTGTTAAATCACTTTCAAAGGCTGAGAAACAAGGCTTAGACTTTATTACAGCTACTTAGAATGGAGCCTCTGCTTACTTTTTGAGGAAGAATTCTTTGGCTTCAAGAACCCTGCTTTGGGAAGTGGTTAGAAATGGTCACTTCCCCATGCCAGCACAAACAACAGGCAGGGCTTCTCTCTGGATTACTCGGGGACTGCAGAAATGGGGAAGTGAAGTTCAGTAACCCCTTCTCCACCTACCATTGGGAGTCTGGAGGACTGGAGCTGGGCAGGGGAAAGGGGTGGGGGTGGGGCAGGAAGAGGGGCAGCATTTCTGCTTTGTACAGTCATAGCTCTAAGTAGCTTCGGACGCTTGGGCCCACAGCCAGAGGAAATGATATAGATAATGCTGCTCAGGCACCTCTTTGCAGTTAAGTCAATTATAAAATTGCCTAGAATTTAACCAACCAAATGAGAAAGCATAACATCTACATGTATCCTTACTTTTGCCCTGACCCTTCTCGTTTACTAGAGCAGGACCTGGTCCTACTTTTCAGCAAATTTAGTTCAAACTTTACAAGACCCTTCAACATCTAACAGCCAGAGCTCACATTTATTGAGCACTTGCTATATCCTTGGCATTCTTTTAATCTCTTTTTCTGTGTTAACTCAATCCTAAAAACACCCTAGGAACTTGTTATTATTACAGTCTCTCTTTTGTAAGTCAGAAAACAGGCAGAGGGGTTAAATTAAATTAGTGAGGATTCAAGCCTATGAATTTTGAGCCAGACAAATTCTCTTTATAGCCATTTTATTCTGCCTCTGACTCCCTCAGGGATCACAATACTGTGAGGTGTGACAATCTGCCTATTTTATATAAAAGGAGAGTGAGCTTTAGAAAAGCTTAGCAACTTGTCCAAAGTCCAAAGCACAGAGGGAGCGGAGCCAGGATGTAAAGGTGAGCAGTTTGGCCTCAGAGTGCTATTGTATTGTATTTTATTGTATTGTATTGTATTGTATTGTATTGTATTGTATTATGTTTTTTATTATGGTAAGAACACTTAATACAAGATCTACCCTCTTAACAAACTTTTGAGTGTACAATACAATATTGTTAATTATAGCTACGACATTATACAACAGATCACTAGAAGATATTTGCCTTGTATAACCAAAATTTTATACCTGTGAACACTCAAGCTCTCTGCTACACTGCCTTCTTCAAACAGTGGGAGTACAGGCAAATGTTCACTCTGTGTCATTGAAAATATTATCATAAATAGCCACTTAGTTTTGTCCCTTGATGTTCAGTCTCTTCAGAGCCCACAAGTTACAAAAGACGTGGATCCTGCAGATGTGAAACCATTTGTCCGTGCCAGAGAAAGCCTCATTATGCTGGCTGACTCCTAACTTATTGTTTAATTATCTTTGAAAGGAAATTCTGAATCTAGAGTCTTAAAAATGGGGTAATACAGAAATCAGGCATTTATTTTCATTATACCAGCTAAAAATTAATTTCCACTTTTATAAGCTATTTATATAAGAAGTATAGTTTTCCTGACTGTAATAAAACACTTCATCAGGGTGTAAACTAACGTGCATTTGTACAACGTTGCAATCCCCCAGGCAGTGGGCGCAGTGGTACTAATCCAGATCCCCTTTAGACAAGGCACTCACTCCCCCCAGGGGAAGCTGCCTCTCTCAACCCAGGGTTATGCTTTCTCCCTGACAGCCTTCTGCATCTCACTAAGGATACACCTGACAGCTCTGAAAGGTCATTATCTCTCCAGACCTCCCTTATTATTGGTGGAGACATTTGTTACAGCAACATTGCGATTTAACTTCTCCTTCTGTCCAATCCCCTTGCCTCACACTCCTAGAGATGTTACAGAGAACACCATACGAGCAAATCTCAGAGTGTTAGGACCTGTTTTCTGGAAACCAGCCTTAACAGTTGCTATCAGGTATGACTCTAGGAAGTGGACTCTAAAATGAGATTTGGGAAAATTTCTGCTTCCAAACAAGATGAAGTACCAGGGAGTGGACTTAGCCCCTCACATGCAGTAACTAATAAACAGAATAAACGATATGAAGACATTGGTTAACAAGCATAAAAGGCAGTGATCCCTGAGAGGTGGGGGGGGGGGAAAGATGGGCCTTTATAATTGTCCCAGCTTGGTGGGAGGCTCTGGCGCAGGGCAGGGGAGCTCGGCAGAGCCTGATGGTGCACCTGATATGAGGAGATGGAGCTGGAGTCCAGTGAGGGTCGGCAGCTGAAGTTTCCAGAGCAGAGTATGTGGAGGGGAGAGTAGCTGAGGGGACATCCTCGGAAGGTAGGTCCTCAGTGTCAGCTGAGTACTGAGATGCACACGTGTATGTGTGCTAGGAAATGCTCTGAGGCCACAGAAAGAACCACATGAAGGGGTTCAAAGGAGCAATTTCTCTGAGCTCACATGGGCCTGTTCTCACCAGCATGACTGGAAAAATCTCCTAATTCACAGGAAATGGGGTATGGAGTTTTGCCCCCTCAGTAGTGGTGAAAATCTCATCCTAGACTAAATGTTTCACTGGTCCCATTGGACAGACCTTAAACACAGGACCTGAACTGAGCAAACCATTTCCAAGTAAGTCAACAGCTCCCCTGAACATACCTTAAGAATATTTATAAAAATATCCAGCACCCAACAGGTAAAACTCAAAATAAATGGTAAACAATACAAATTGTTAGTCATAAAAAGAAGTAGAAAAATACATCCCAATTGAAAATGACTCAGGAAAACCATGGATGGCAGAATTAGCGCACAGGGCATTAAAATAGTTATAACTGTATGCCATGAGTTTAAGAAGCCAGGACAAAGATTGAATGTGTTAAGCTCATTTTAAGAACATCTAAAACTGCAAATACAATGTCAATGTTGAAAAAATACCCTACATGGGAATAATGGTAGATAAGACATTGCAGAACAAGTTAACAAATTTGAAGACACAGCAATAGCAACAATTTAAAAGGAAATGGAGAAAAAAAGGCTTAGAAAAAAAGGACAGAGTATCTGGGAGCTATGGAACAACTGCAGATGGACTAATATATGTGCTGTTGGAGTCCCTGAACAGCAGGGAAGGTGGGCGGGTAGGAGAAGATACAGAAAAGTAATGATTGAAATTTTTCCAAATTTTGTAAGAGCTATAAATCCCAGAAACTCAATAGACCCCGAGCCCAATAAGCGTGGAAAAAAACAAAACTATACACAAGGACATTCATGATCAAATTGATTAAAATCACAGTTAAAGGGAAAATCTTAAAATGGAATTTCAGGGCTGACCCCCAAGTGATGAGGAGTCTGTCACTGGTGATAGATGGAGCCTTGACAGCCCTGACATGAAATTGCAGTGCTGCTGTTCAACTTTGACCTGTGGGAAACTAGGACCTAGTATTAGTGGAAGAGGGTGCATGACACATATATGTCAGGCCTGTGGCAGTTTTGGGGAAACAGTAATTATAAAGAAACTGGAAGTCTGTTGCCATCTTAAAATAATGAACTATAGTTATAATAACTTTTAACGACCTGTTAAATTTACCACCTAAGCCATTTCTGGGTCAGTTTCAGTCAATTTATAGTTTCCCCTCCTAATGGGAAATATTTTTCTGCTTATTTGACACACGTTTTAAATTAGCTACAAGACATTGTGAATTTTACCTTATATGTTGCTAGCATCATATACTATGAAAAATAATACCTGTTTCATTTGTAGCTTTAACTTAACTGTATTTATGTGGAGGTTTAATTTATCTGGAGATTTAATTTTATGCTTTGGATATTCCTAAGTGCATCAATAAGTTTTGGTTCCTGCCCCTGAAGAACTCATAGTCTTGTGGAGCAAACGGAAACTAGAACCGATACAAAACAATGCAACGATTTCTATAGAAAAGATGTGAATCAAGCACTATGGAAGCCCCACGTAAGGGTATCCAAGGGGATGACCTCAGCATGCTTGACTGGTTAGGATAATTAAGTTATTCTCTCTCACCTTAATTTCTAGTAATTCTTTACATCTATGAAGCTCGTTCAATTTTCCACACACTTATACCTCATGTACATCTTATGCATGTTATTTATACAAAAAAGTTACCATTTATACATGTATCCTAGTGTTTAAAAGTGCAGAAAGTAAAATTAATCAAAAGTATGGTACAGGGGAAAGGTTTAAAATATTCTTTTATTATAAGAATATTAATTCTGGAATTATAAAAGGTAAAGACAAGTTAAAAAAAAAAAAATCCCTAATCCCATCTTCCAGAAATAACCTCTGATAATATTTTGATGTACAGAGCCTTCTCATCATGTGCACAACAATTTTATAAAATTGAGATTATAGTATTTGATTTTTTTAGTTAGCTTTGCTGCCAATATTTAAAATCACTTAATGACTTTTAATAGGTCATCATTTCAATATTCTTAACCATTGTCTTGTTGTTGGACATTTAGTTTATTTCTTATATTTAATTAATATGAAAGCCAACTGATGAAATACAGTGCAGTAGAGATTCACAGAAATGGGGAATAGGAGGCCTGGACTCTAGGGACGCTCTGAGGGGCTTAGGAGAAGTCATTTCACCTCTCTGAGTTCCAGTTTCCTCACTTAGAAAATTGTCAGGCTGAACTAGATGAAGTTTCAGATCCCACTGAATGCTAACGCAGACAGACACCAGCACTCCCAGGAGTAAAAATCACTTCGTGTGTCAGCCCGTTCTCACCTCTCTACACTTCTGCAGTGTAGACAATATTGCATTTCTCTGAATTACCATAATAGCATTTTAATTACTTTCCCCTAGCTTTTGCCCTCCTCACACCTCAATACCCACCCATGCCTATTTTCAACAAAGCATCCATAAAGATTGCTCTAAAGCCTAAATCTGATTATGTCACTTCCCTGTCCCAAATCTAATTGCTTCCATCTGACTCAGAACGAATGCAGTGTTCCTCAGAGGGGCTAACAAAACGGAACTGCCATCCACTGAAATGAGAAAAACTTTGGAGCAGTAGATTTGGGGAGAAAATGAGGAGTTCAGGTTTGAACACGCTCAATTTGAGTTGCCTATTAGAAACACAAGGAGGGAGTTCACAGAAGCAGCCAGATATGCTATGCGAGTCTGGACTTCAGGGGACTGGTTTGAATTAGAGATAGAAATTTTGGGTCATCCTCATGAGATGAATTCCCTGAATTACTTTACCCATCCCATAAAAATATTTTTTAATATTACTGAAATGCATAGGTCAGAAAATAATTAAGAAGAATTTATGCTTGAGTCTTCCAGCAAAAAAAGGTACCCCGGTTATTATTTTTAAGTCAATCTGTGCTGCTTAGATGAAATTTCACTTTAGAGCAATCTCTTTTATTGCTTTAGGTGATTTTTCTAGCTTATGAAAAACATTGCTCTACTGTTCTCCTTCTACACAGAGCAACTGTTGACTTCAGTGAAATTTGTATCAGCAAGGAGTGAGGTTTCACACGCAAGCTGGGATGGTCTTAATGACCCTGTTTAACCTACAGTTAATTTTACAGAGAAAGGAAAAAACAGAACTTCAAAAGGCAAAATGAGTTCCCAAAGTCATTCAGCTAGTACACTTATTATTTACTCACTACAGCAAATATTTACTGAGTCCTAGGTGCTGGGTGAATGTTCAAAGGGTTGAAGATAAAACAGTCAACAGTAAAAGTAGATTCTCTTGCATGGAATTTACACTATGATGCATAATTAATAAGTGCCATGAAGAAAAATGAATCAGGATAAGGCTGGGTGATAGGTAATTTATTGTTCAAGTTGGGGCAGTTTTTAGAATAAAAGGAGTTGAAAGCTGAATACCAGGTTAGCAGGCATAAGCTGGGGTGGGGGACGTCTAGCCTGGGCTAATGAAAATGTAAAGTCACCCAGATAAATTGGATCGGGGGTGCTGAGGGGGTGAGGCAGGGTTGTTTCCTATAGATGGTCAAGAGTAAGGTGATATGGTGACATCTGAGGAGAGACCTGAAGACACGGAAGGAAGGATGTATGCATGTATTTGGAGTAGACAGCTGCAGGCAAAAGAAACAATGAAAAGTCTCTGAGGAGGGAAGCATTTGGAGAAACAGCACTGAGGTCAGTGTGGTTGCCAGAGAGGAAACAAGGGGAAGAACTCGTAGGCAGCGAGGCAGGATGACATGGGAATTTTTAGGCTATTAAAATTATTTAGGTTTACTATGCTTGATAAAAGAAGCCATTTGTTAGCTATGAAACAAAGAGTGACATCATCTAACTTTCATTTTAATAATAATAACCCGACTGCCCTATTGACTACATATTGAGTTGGGGGTAGGGATTAAAAACAATGCCAGCAAGAGGAGGTGCTCAGTAATAAAATCTAACGAAAGCTGTACACAGCTTGTACCTGATTTAAAATTTATAAGTGAAACAGTGGCCGTTACTCTCAAAAGTCTGTTGGTGGCACACTTAGTGCCAGAGTGATATAGCTGTGCCCATTGGGTCACAGTATGATCTTATTTGGCCAAGTTGTCCAACTTACCGCCCAGGCTGATCAACGTAGTCCCAGTTCTACCATCAGATACTTGGCTGTGGACCCACAAAAATGGTAGCTACACAAAGGCAACAACTTCCCACAGAGCTCGCCATGATCTTCTTGGCTGGATGTGCTTGTTTCTCAGAATTCCCTGCAAGCTCTAACTTGTATACCTGCACCAACACTATAGGCAGACCCATTTGTGACTTTTTCTGATTTTTCCACAACCTATCCATTCCATCTACTCTCACTTTTGTGTGAGGTCTAATTTCTATAATAAATTCTTTATTCCAACAACACTCATGTTAGTTCTGCTTCCGAGTAACCCTTGGTTACGCTAATTCTTGGCACCTCCTCTGCATTTGGATCTGATTTAAATAAAGATCCTCAACTCTGAGTCTGATGTCATCGTTGAAATAAAACTTTTGGGAGTTCTGGAATGAGAATGATTATATTTTTCATGTGAAGAGAATAAAAATGATTTGTGGCCAAAGGGAAGACTGTGGTAGATTGCAAAAAGGCCTCAACTACCTACCACCCCTGTAGCAGTACTTCTTTCCAATGTGACCTTTCCTTCTTCTCATTAAAGGTGGAGTCTATTTCTTCCCCCTTTAAGTATGTTCTTGGCCATGAGACTTTCTCTGGCTACCGGGACATTAGCAAACATGAACCAAGCAGAGGACTGGAAAGTGAAAGCATATTGGAGCTTGTTTTCTCTTGCTGACTTTGTAACCCAGCTGCCATGCCGATGACTCTGAAACACACAAGGCCAAGCCATGCCTGTCATTCCAGTTGACAACGGGGTAACCACCAAGTATACAAGTGAGGCCATTCGAGGTCATCCAGTTCCAATAAACTGGCTAGAGCAGTGTCATTTTATGGCTCTAATTTACGTAGATGCTTATTATGAAGCAAAAACAAACCAATACAAATATCGGGTGTTGAGAGGAGGCCAAGCAGCAGCAACTCTAAGTCACTGATGATGAGAAATGACTCTGAAAAACGATTTGGCAGTTTCTCATGAAGTTAAACACACACCTACCTTAATATCCAGCAACTCCAGAATTAGGTATTTACCTAAGAGAAATGAAAACATGTGCCCACACAAATATTTGTACAGGAAAGTACACAGTAGCTTTATTGATAATAGCAAAGATTGGAAATAACCTAAATGCCCATCAATAGGAGAGTAAGCAAAATGTGGTAACTTCAGTAACATCATTCAGAAATAAAAAGGAATGAACTATAGATACATATATGGATAAATCATAAAAACATTAGGGTTAGTGAATGAAGCAAAATATCAGAGTATTTACTATGTGATTCCATGTATACGAAGTTCCAGGAGAAATACATAAGGAAATAGAAACAAGGGAGTAATGGCACAGTTAGCCCCCTTTATCCATAAAGGATACTTTCCAAGTGGATGCCAAAGTGGAGAGGTTCTGAGGAGGCCATTAGATTGCAGGCACAATTGTTGATATAGGTTAAATTTACTAATTTTCTATTTCATCTGCCATCTGTAACACCTAACTTAGAACACAAGTTAACACATATCTTTATGTAAGATGATTATTTTCTTATCAATTATTGCTGCATAAAAAAACAGCCAAAGTGCAATAGCTCCAAACAATCATTTTATGACTCCTCGTGGTTCTGCGTGTCTATTGGGATCATCTGGGAAGACCTAGCCTGGAGACGTCACCTGGGGCCACAGTGACTGAGTGACTCTATTGGGCTGAAACATCAAGATGGCCCACTCACATGGCTGACATTTGATGCTGGCAGCTCAGCTGGGCATGTTGACCACAGCTCCTCGCATGGTCCCTCCTGTCACCGAGGCTTTTTGCAGGATGGCAACTAGGCTCAGAGAGGCAGAGTTTTAGGAGTGAGTGTTCCCAGAGGGCAGAAGCAGAACCTGCCTGTCAGTCCTCTGAAGGGCTAAGTCTTGAACTCTCATGGTGTCACTTCTGCCACCATCTATGGCTCATGCAGTCACAGGGCCAGACTAGATTCCGAGTGTGGAGGAAATAAAACCCAGCTCTCCAAGGAGAGAGTTACAAAGAAATCGTGGCCATCTTTAATCCACCAAGTCTTTTGTCATAAATAAAGCTATGGGTGACATAAAAATCTTCTGGGGGAAAAGCTATATGTCTTCCAGTTCTTCAGTGTTTATCTCAATGATATGCTAGTTATACGGCAAATAATGCCACATTTATAATCAGATTGTAAGTCCACATTCTATGTTCTTCTATGTTAGGGGCATTCTTACTTCTTTCTGTCGATACAACTTCAAGGGCACAACTTTAGCAAACACATTCGCTCCTTCATGATAGGTTTTTCCCCCGTTTACTTGTGTGAAATTCAAGTCAGAGCTGCCAGAATGTCTTTCACATCACAAAGCAAGATCTCTCTACCACTAGGTCATGTTTCCCCTCTCCCACCATCAGCTGCATTTCATGCTGAGCATTAAATGTGAACCCAGAAGACCTCTTTTGTTATTTATTCTGAATTTCTAGCCTCTGCATGGTAAAATTATAACTGTGTGGGAAGCAATTTCTGTTCAGTTCAAGGATCTGTTAAAGTCATTGAAGTAACTTGCCCATAGCAACGGAAAGAAGCCGCAGTGTCACACTTGCAGTTAACACCGAGCTCTGCAAGTTGCACAGATAGAACTTCCTTTTCTCTCACAGAGTTGAGCAGTTCAAGTGCCAGAGCGGGTATGATCCTATATGAGCAAATTCAATATACAAAGTTAAACACCTAAATTTGGAATTTAGTGTTTTCTCTATCATTAGCATTTCTTTCTTATTGGAAGTTCATTTTTAAATACCATCAAACATGTTACTGTGTTTTGTGTAGAAGAATTTACTTAATATAATCATGTAGAGGTAAGCTTTTGATTCAGACTCTGTTATCTACAGCTTAGTTTCTCTATACGGTGTCTTTGTGCTAGTTATTTTCCAGATGTCCTGTAATTTTCGGTTCAGTTTTCTCCTTGGCCTGAGATGTCTGTCCAGGTTAGTTTTGATTTAGTTGGTTTGTATTCCTTCTACTGTTTTTTGATCTTACTGCTTTGTGATGAATGTTGTCAACTCGGGTTCTTTCAAAATTTAAGGTTTCTCTATGGCTAGTCCATGGCGACTTTTGTGATTAACTTTACCATGGTCGCTGGAAAATAAGATTTTGGGGAGGAGGAGTGAATGTGTTTGCAGAGGATCTATCTTATGTTATTTCGTATGTGATTGAGAAAGTTTCAACACAAGTCTTATACTACATTTTTCTCCCGAATACTTCCTAGAATTGGCTGTATGTTGGTGGTTTGTGCAACAACATTTGTAACTGTTAAATTCTCTCTGTGGATTCCTCTCTTTGTGGTAGCACGCTCTGTTTCACACTTGGTGCTTTTTGCCTTGCGTTTACCTTGTTTGAATTTGTGCCTTTTGGGGCCTGTTTGCATTGCTCTAAATTCTGAGCATACCAATCGTTAGAGCTGCATTGTCCATTCTCCCTTCTGTTTCCTGATTTTAAAAACATTTCCATTTCTTTTTGTAATTTTTTATCCTATACCGTTTCCCATTTCTGATGGAAGTAGAGAGTCACCGTTCAACGCCACAGTCATGATCGCTCAGGGAATAGCTGATTGATGTGAAAAGGGAAGAGGCGTTCGGAGTGCGTTTGGCGGCAGCCACCGCGGGGACAGCGCTCACCCAGCAGGGAGAGGCCCCCACGCTCCCTCCCGGGAACCACGCTCAGCATCTGGGCATCGAGCCCCATCATCGCTCTAAACTGTTCTGTGAGCATCTTGCTTTATCTCGATTCGTTTTGTGCATTCCTGCTTTTTCTACCTGTTAGTGTTATGTTAGGTTTTATGTGTTACTTAGGATGGCCTGGTAGGTTAATTTTTGGGTTTGGCTCAAAAGATTTTCCATAGAAATTAGTGGTAATTGCCTCTTCGCTTCCCACCTTTTCGGCTCAGGAAAGTCAGGACCGCCCTGCCTCCTGTATAGGAACACGCAGGCCTCTAGGGCAGGCTGGGCAGTAGGAAGATTGAAGGATAGTGGGTCTGGAGTGGGAAATGCTAATGGGCTTGTAGGGCAATAGCAGATGGTATTCAGGTGACATTTTGGAGGCAGTGGATTGAATTACTAACATGAACATAGCTCCAGCAGTTGTTTTGAATGCAACTCTAACTCACATCACCCACATTTCTTCCATTTCTATACACACCATACGCACACCGCTAGGAGAATCAGAAGGAAGAGTGGTGGCTTTGTATATTCATCTTTGAAAACAAAATCCTGTGTAAAAGAAATGGGTAGTTCATATCATTTCACATGCACATAAAGCCTGTTCCTTAAGTTGCACAACTGTCCGTTCTTGAACACTGGCTAGAGTGAGCAATAACAAAACACTCACCCCAGGCAAATGTAGAGGGACATTTTTAACCCTGAGCTGAATAATTCCAGCTATTAATCTTAGGAGAATTAACTGATTTAGCAAGTGAACTAAGACTTGTAAGATCCAAAAAGGGCAAAATCTAGGTGATGTTATTAAACGTAGTAAAAAAGAAAGAGAATTCAAAGTGGTTTTTCTCATAGACAAGTATGGTGATTACCAGAGGGAAAGGGGGCCGGGGGGAGGTAGCAGAGGGTAAAGGGGGATAGATGGTGATGGAAAGAGACTTGACTTGTGGTGGTGAACACACAATACAATATACAGATGTTGTTTTATAGAATTGTACCCCTGAATCCTATATAATTTTATTAACCAATGTCACTCTAATAAATTCAATAAAAAATCATGAGGAAATTTGGGGGGTTATGGATATATGCATTATCTTAAGTGGTTTCATGGGTGTATACATATAGGAAACTTGCCACATTTGTAAATAAGGGCAGTTTATTTACTGTATGTCAAATATACCTCAATAAAGCTGTTTAAGAAAAAAAAACAAGGCCAAATGTTACCTGTTAAGAACTCCAAAGAGTTGACTGTAAAGAAAAGGCCAATAAATAAATGAGAAAAAATGTGGTTTTTATATTTTAAAAGTATTATGTTCCAAATTGGAACACTCCTTTTGATTTCAGTGACAGTTCAGGGAATATACTGATAGGTGTAAAATGAACTGGACCATACAAATATAACCCTTACCTAAAAAGCTCAAGTCTGCTTTCACTAACATCCACAATTCTAGCCCTTACTTGAGGTCTTTGCAATTTATCTTTCTGAATGGTTCACACAGCCTTTGATTTTTAACACACATTTTATATAAACGTTACTATAACATTTATAACCCGTCTCCTCCCCACCTTTTCTGAGTGTATTTAATTTGAAACTTGTAGATTCTTTCTCTTTGATATGTATGTAGTTTTAAAAGCTAAATAAGCCTCTGCCAGCTTTCTCAAGGATACATGTCCAAAAAGGTCAAAGAGTTTAATTTACTTAAATATGTAACATAGAAACATATTTGTGATCCCCCCTCCCCCCAAAGCTTAGTTTTAATGAGAAGAGTGAGCTCCATTTGTGGACAACGGCTACCAGTTATTCTCAGGACACACTTGAGCAAATGCAATTCTGTGCTAGGTGTGGTTTTTTTTTCTGCTATTAAATGCATGGATCTTTCCTATGTAAATTCATAACGTATAAGATAGCTTGGACAATTCCTCATTTCCATTAGCTTTGGATTATGTCACAAACATCTTTAACTATTCCTTTGAAAGAGATAAGCTGAACTCCTCACATGATATCATTCAGTTCCTTAATAATAAAAGGAAAAGTGAGCTAAGTTTTCTAAGGCGTGAAAGTATACCCTATATTACCTTTGTAGAACTACATTCATTCAAAACAAAGGTTTCAGTCAAAATATTTATTCTGTTCTTAATTGGGTCGAATGGTAATACAAACATTGTGAGCCAGGCTTCCGTTTCTCATTTATTATACTTTAAATGCCCCAAACTTTATATAAAACCACACATGACCTAGCTTCTTTCACAAGTCACACTACAGAATCTCGGTTCTGTTCGTTTGTGCTTTGAAATAAATTCTCTCCTTGACCATGACTATTGTAGATTTGAAAACACTAGGTCCAGTTAGAAGTTTTGAGAGAAAAACAGCATTGAACAGAAACTTCAAGCCTCTGTGGCTAAGTCTAAAAGCCTCCCTCAAAAGTGAAGCTGGAGCACAAGAATACAGACTTGAACAATCCCTGTGCGGCTGCTGGGAGAGTTTTATTGCCACCCCGGTGCTCACACTAAGAGCTCCAACTTGGAACTCCTGCCAAACCCTGAGCCCCGTCATCTCCCAAGGCACTGAAGGTAAACACTGTCCTGAATATGATGGCGGCAGCAGGGGCCTGACACCCCGCTCAGCTGAGGCTGCCGGGGAGCCACCGTCTCCTGGGAAGGCACAGCCCTGGGAAGGGCCACAGGGCAGCGCAGCGCCCTCGATCCGTCTCGGGGGGTTGCTCCAAGTGGAGGAATGAGGTCAGGCGGCCCCTCGCGAGCAGGAGCGAGGCCCGCAGCCGGTCAGCAGCACTGGGACCTGCTCTCGGCGGGCAGGGCCTCCTGGTGCAGCGTGACCTTGTCCGTGTCGCGGTCTTCGCTAGCAGAGCTCTGCTGGTTCACGAGAATGCTGTCCACCAGGAACCGCGCCGCCTCATCGATGTTGATGTTGTCCTGTGGAGCAGAAAGAAGGAACAGGGTCAGCTCCGAGGGCTGGTTCTTAGAGCGAGGCACGGGGACTGTCCACGGGAACTAGGAAAACCCCCCGGAGGGGGCACCGCAGGCCACCGCTGTGGTCTCCTCCAGCTCTCGAGTGTCTGCCGAGAGCCCAGTGCGGCCGAGCAGTGTGGCTCTGGACCCCTCTTCTTTTTACAAAGGATCTCCTTTTGGATGTTCCTCTTTGAAACCTTTGGCCACTGAGTTTCAAGGAACTGTCCTGATGGTTGCAAATAAATCTTCACCTCAGGGCTGCCACTCACATAAACAGAAGCATTGAAATGAACAATATCCCTGCTCTTGAACATCTAATTCTCGCATTCAGGGGACGTATGAAAAAAATGTCAAAGGGCTCACACCGCATTAAAATAGGACAAATGCACCACGTTGCTCCCCCGCTCTGAGTGGTGCCGGCTTCACACAGGAAAGAATTCGAGACACGAGGTGAAGGTGGAAAAGCAGGTTTTACAGAGCAGAGAGGACAAGCAGGAAAAGCCACTCCATAGAGCAGGGCCTCCCTCGCCAGGGAAGGAACAGAGACTCCAACCATCTCTGCAGGTTGAGCTTCTACCTGTTTGAAATTTCTATGAAGAGTTGGTGGTTCGGGGAAATAGGCAGTGGGAAAAGTTGGGGTTAATATTAACCATTACAAGGTGTATGCTGTGGCCTGTTCTCCTTTTGGGGGCGGGCAAACGGTACGGCCTGGGCGAGGAGTTACTGCCCATCTTTGCAGGAGTTTGCTTTGTCCACAGGCTCCTCCTGGTCCGCTTGCCTCTCCGGTCAGCCCAGTTCCTTGGCAGGCAGCATGTGGCAGGCTCCTGACTTAACTTTGTTTGACTTTAGTTGATTTGTATAGTTCTCAGGCCCCTTTCCTATATTACTAGTACAAGTTATTACTTTTAGTTGTCACATGTAAATTAACCTGAAACAGTGTTGTAGGTGTGATGTCCATTAAGACTATCCTAAGGAGTCACTAAAATCACATTTGTGTAACAGATTTATAAGTTGTCATCAAATACACAATAAGTAACACACAGCAAAATCTGTGACTTTTAAAATGCTTAACTTAATATTTATAAATAATTTTACTGAAAAAAGCATTGTAATAATAGTAAAAATTCCTATACACCCTTCATCCATATTCCTCAAATGTTAACATCTTAGATAACTGGGGTACAACTTCTAAATTGGGAAATTAGATAGTAGTCGTGTCAGCATCAATCTATCAACCTTATTCAAATTACACTGATTGTCTCAACATCTTATTTCCGATCCAGGTGAGCAGCTTAATTTCGTGGTCCTGTCTCCTGTCTCCTTTAATCTGGAACAGTTCCTCAGTCTCCTTACTTCCATGAACTTGACATTGGTGGAGAGTAGTGGCCAGAGAATATCCCTTCAACTGGGTCTGCTTGACGCTTCCTTGTCATTCAACCCAAGTTGTGCATTTCGGACAGGACTAAGGCACGAGTGATGTGTTGTTTTCAGTGTGTGAGGCCCACTTGCTTAAAGTCCTATCTGCCAGGCTTCTCCACTGGAAAAGTTACTCTTCTTCCCTCTGTACTTAGCAAGTAGGATATGTAAATATTCTATTTTTCATCATACTTTTCCTATTAACTTTAGCCTCAACCAATTCTGCCCTAAAGCAAGTATTGCTATGGTGTTTACTGGCGATTTTCCATTTCCATCGTTCCTTCTACATTTATTAACTGTAATTTTACTGTTAGGAAGAGTGTTCTCTTCTCTCCTACTTATTTATTCATTTGCTTATTTGTATCATGGATTATTATTTTATTCTCTGGATTAAATCGGTTACAGTATTGTTTACTTTGTTGCTCAAATTGTCTTAGATTTGGGAGCTCCTAGAAGTAGTGTCTTTTTGATATGTCTCCATTACACTTTCTGGCACCGCAAAATATCTCAGGCATGTCTTTACTGTTATGTCCCACAATCCTGAAATCAGTCATTTCTCCAGGAATCCCCAGCTCTTTTTACTGGAAAAGAGGAGTATTTAAAATGACTGAGGCCTCGGTACACTCACTGGTTCTGTAGTGTCACCGCTTCTCAGCCCTCTCAGCACACACCCAGTAAACACACGTGTGCATCCACACACATACCCAGTATCTATGTCTGTGCTTACCTCTCTGTTTATACATATGCAGTATGTGCATGTATGTATGTGTACACGCACATAAACACAGAAACATACACAGAGTATATATATGTATGTATATAACATTTCGTCCACACTGATCTCTCCGACTCCAACCCAACACCGCGAGGCTCATTTTCGCCTCTCCCTCATTTGTCATACTTTTCTCACACAGTGAGACACCTGCAAGACCTGTGCTATTTAGTAAAGTATCTTTTCCAGCATCAACAGGAGCTTCTTTAACTCCGCTCGTAAGACAAGTATTAAGTTTTAATTAAAAGTATTAGTCTTTGAATGGCCAAAGGTCACTCAGTTCCCACCATCCCCAGTATACCAAGTAACTATAATGTTCTCTAACTGCATTTAGTAGCAATTGATTAAGAACAAAAAATTCCATTTTCAAGTGTAATTAGTCACACATTTTCATATTGGGAGGGCATTAGTCACCATGGGCATGAGAAGATGAAATTCATGAATTCGAAAGTGTCTTTTGGCTCTGTTCCTATTAGAATTCAGATCACTGGAATTCAAGCAGAAATCAGATTGGAAGGTAGCTGCTGCTCAGCTCAGATATGGGTGTTAGCGACATTTGGATAGAACTTCAAGCCTTGACTACAATTTTTAACCTACATTTTACATTACTGTTACTCCCTTGGAACACTCCTGGTTTACTACTTAGGAAATTCCGCAGAAGGTGTTCCTCATACCCCTGTAGGAAAGCACAGAACTTACCTGAAACTTACTCTTAACCAGTGTTTTCCCCCTCTCCCCTCTATGTGACGCTATCTATAAATACAGGGGTGGCAAAAGGGGATTTACAGTTCTTCATATGGAAAAAGTACAGTATTTAATAAATAATAAAGCAAGAATAACCTCTGCATTTCACGTACGCCCAACTGGAAACCCACTTTTGCCCACCCCTGTATAACAAAGCTGATGGCGTATGCAGTCTCAAACAACAGGCCACAGGACACAATTGTGTACAAATCTTCCATCTAGATTCTGCAGACAAGTTTGGATTTATTATTTGACGATGAATTCAAGTAAAACCCAAATAGGAAAGTTTATCTGCAATACATGCATCTCCTCCAGCAAACCTCACGCTGTATTAAACATTTACATATATTGTCATCTTTTTTCCAACAGTCAGGACGTAAGCAAACCAGCTGACAAGGGGGACAGGGCATGTCTTCTAGAACAAGTCCCTCTACGAGTAGCCTTCCCTCCTGTGATTTCTTACTTCCTGTCTGGCCAAGTGCTCACGCAGCATCTTCTCTGGGCTTCACTTCTCTCTGCCACTACTTTCTATATATTAACTAAATTTTAAGATGCTAGAATATATCTGATTAAACAGATAGTCTTTAGCTGGGCAGTAAACACTTCTGCCTCCAGTAGACACTATTTTCCCCAGTGACTCCATCATCAGTCAACACTTTCAGGGCAGCCTTTTTGTGCAGTCTCTCACACTTTTGCTTTTATTATTCTGATCATAAGTGGCACCAAATAATCTTCCACTTTTAGGGTGGGCATCTGGTAAAGCTAAAAGCAACCTGGTAGTGTGTAGGTGACCAGGAGGAACAAGGCTTTTTAAAAAATATATAAACAAGAAATTCACAGAAGGCACACTGAACCTTGGAACTGTGCTGGGATTACACCAAATTTATGGTTTTGAGTTTGTCATCACAGAATTTCTCCAATACTTCCTCATTCTTACATAGTCTGATTGCTATTTGACCTCTAAAGTGAAACTTCTAACACACATAAACAAGCACCCTCCACCCTCCAATATTTTGTGCTTGTGATTTTCAGCTTTGCTTTCTCGCATATCTAGGCTATCTAGATTTTCAACAGCCAACTTGTGTGTGTGTTTTAAATTTTATTTATTGGTTTTAGAGGGAGAGAGAGAGAGAGATCGATTATTGCTCTACTTATTTATGCCTTCATTGGTTGATTCTTGTATGTGCCCTGACCTGGGATTGAACCCACAACCTCAGTCTACTGAGACAACGCTCTAACCAACTGAGCCACCCAGCACCTTCCCATAATGAGTCAAAGACAAGTTCTCACTCTACTATTCATGAAGAAGCATGCCAAAGATATTGAAAATTTCCTCTTAATCAAGTTCTTTCATACTGTTAATATAAAACTCTTCAAACATCACCCAAGTACATCTTCTCTCTGGCCCTTTCAATACCTCATTAGCCTTGCATGTGAACTACATCGTCACCAGGGACATGGCCTTATGTCTTGTTAAGCCTTCTGGAAAAATAAAAAATGCTTGTGCTTCACCCCATAAATGCAAGGCGCATGAGGCTTCATGTAAAGACCCAAACTTACAGCAAATGGCATTTGTTACTTGCTCTAAATAGCAGCTCATTTTTCTTTTAATGTGAAATCTGTCCTTCTATTCACCTCCCCACCAACCAATTTTGAAAGCATGGCTGCTGTTGACTGAAAGAAGCTGTAACATATCCATGCTATGCTGCACTTTTCACTAGACTTCCAACAGCCACTCACATAAATCCATCTAAACACTTTATATTTACAAGCTAACAGCAGAGCAGATACACAGGCAAAGAAGATCTCACCTTTGCGGAGGTCTCAAACCATCCAGTGAAGCCATGCTCTTTGCAGAACTGGTCCATCTGGGAAAGATTCTGGCCACCTTCCTTTTTCTGGTCACATTTATTAGCTAAGAGAACAGCAGGAATAGGGCTGCCACTGGGAAGTTGGACTTTACTATCCAGATCACTTTTCCATTTTAGGACGGCCTCAAACGTGGACACTCTTGACATGTCAAAAACAACAAAAGCCCCAACAGCTTCCTTATAGTAGACTCGGGTCATGTTGCCGAACCGCTCCTGCCCTAGAAATAAACATAATAAGAGGTTAAACACTCCTAGTTTAGACAGGGTCTCTATTTAGATATAGCCCCTTTGACCCTAAGAATAATGCTATAAACACGTATCTCCCATTCCATAGCAACATCAACTGGTGAGATTAAGGACATACACACAGAGCTGACTCACAAGCAGAAGGGGCTGCTCATGTGGTCTGAGTACAGAAGTGACTAGTTTTTGTTCTGCACGCAAACAACACATTCCCCATCACCATCAAGATGACAGTACTTACAGCTACAGAGTCCGTGATTTTCCTCTCCTCTTGGTCTTAGGCTCTAAGAGAAGAGAGGTACTAAGGGAAAAAAGAAAGCAGGGAGCAGAGGAAGAAGAGATAAGAACAGAAGAAAATGAAGCTTGCAGGAAGAAGATAAGTGTGGTGGGGTAAACGCTAGCCAAAAAGATTAGGACTGGGCACGAGATAAAGGAGCTCATGACCCTAACACATCTCCCCTTCACAGCCCCACCTGCTTTTGACTTGACCTGCAAGACTGCTCTCTTCTTAGGAGACACACGCAAACCTGCTATTTTAGAACAAAAAGTGGCACCATGGTGGTGCTTTTTTAAAAAAGGGTTAATTACAGAGATCTTCAAATATTGTACTTTAAAAATAATTTAAGAGGTTAAAAACTTTGGGGGGAAAAATCTACTCTTTAACATATCATATAGAACTTTGCAGAGCATGCTCTGACTATCTGATATCAAACAGTTCTTGGAAGTAGGAGGGATCCTTATCTTCATCTGACAGATGCAAAAACACGCGAAGAGCGGCCTGCCCAGGATACAGTAGCAATGACCAAAGAAGATGGGACTCGGGCTGGGGCCTCCTGGCTCCCACACACCTGTGGACATATGACGCCAGCCATTCTGAACTACGTTGCAGCTGCCTTGACTTTTAAAGCTCATACCTTCCACCCATCAAGTTAGTGAGGACAGGGCTGAGGAAACATGAGTGGTAATCAGGACTAATCTAAGATGTATAACTCTGACCAATGTGAAACACACTACGATAGGACATTTTCCTTTTAAAACACATGATGAGCCCAGCTGGCGTGGCTCAGTGGTTGAGCACCGACCTAGGATCCAGGAGATTGCGGTTCGATTCCCGGTCAGGGCACATGCCCGGGTTGGGGGCTCCATCCCCGGTGTGGGGCATGCAGGAGGCAGCTGGTCAACGACTCTCTCATCATTGATGTTTCTCTCTCTCTCTCCCTCTCCCTCCCTCTCTCTGAAATCAATAAAGATATCTGAAAACAAAAAACAACAACACATGATGAAAAACACGCTTTATCTACATCTTATTAACAGCAACAATGCAAAACTACCCCCAAATTAATATATTTCTCCTTCAAATTCTACTATGCCATCATACAGTTTTAGATATTGCTTAATGGAATAATGAAAAAAATAAAATAATCAGGTTTAGTCCAAAAAATCTGTATTATTGTGGGATTCTACTTTCCACAAATACACAGTTGAAATGCAGGGAATTGCTGCCCTGCAGAACGCTCCTGGGCTGCGTCCCATGACAGGAGAGGCCCGGGTGGAGAAGGAAGTCGCAGTTATTAACTACAAAGACAGTTGTGTAAGTTTTTTTGCGTGTCGTGTATGTTACGAGTGAAAGCTTACAGCAACATGGAAACTCAGCAGGACCCGGGAGACCTTCCTCTTAATTGGGCTGCAGTAGTTCAGAGGCGGGAGGACCCTTAAGCAGCACCACCTTCTCTGACCAGTCCTGTGGCCATTTCTTGCTGGAGAGGGAAGAGCACTTCCACACTTTCTGACAAAACACTGACGTGGGCAATATTATAACTGGAAGACAACCACCCATATTATCTGGTCTAACATCTCTTATTTTATAGATGAGAAACCCCAGGGAAATAAAACTCCTCAAATTTCCTAGGCGGACTGGTTATCGAATGTGCTGTCTGATTTGTTAGCCAAATATTTTCTAGGGTACACACGGCTCCATATGTCCCTGTGTTTCCAAACAGATCCAAGGCAGTAAGTGCCATTAGCCTAGAGACACTTTCCCTTAGGATAGCACAGCCCCACTACAGAAGTCAAGTCCTTGTTCTCTGTCCCCTAGGGCTTTACCACGGCAGCCAAGGGAAATGTCCCTCTGCTGCGTAGTGAGTGGGCCTTTTTCATCCGCATTGCTGGGGGCACATTGCCAGCATATTCCAAAGGACTCTAAATTGTTTTATCTTTTAAAAAGATGAGCTACTTCCTTCTCTGGAAGAGGGAGCCTTTGTTGTAACTACACAGCTTGGCACTGAGAAAAGAGAAAAAGAGCACAGTGCTAGTCACCTAAGGTTCAAACCTATTTAAAGACGCACAACTTACACACCCAGATGGATGACCCCTAAGGTACACATGTTGGCAAAAGGATTCAAATGCTTATCTAATATTTGGGAGTAACCAACACTGATAACTTTGAAAAGGTGTTGAGACAACGTAAGAAATATATTTCCAGAAATATATATTCCAATTAAGGGCGGGGGCACTAAATACTTTGCCTTATCTCTTTATAGCTAATGCAAATTTCCAACAGGATAGGTTTCCCCTCATGAAATGGAAAGTCCTGCGTTCTGAACCGTTGTCAGAAACACAGGCCAAAGATGTTCCCTCTTACGATTTTAATCACTGGTTTTCTTTAGTTTGTTAATGTTTCTCTCAATATTTTATGTTCATGCCCCCATTTGATAAATAATCTAAATGTTTCTTAATGTTGTTTGAAATTTCACCATGACAAACAAATTAACGCAAAAGGACAATTGGTGTTAAGTTTTCCAAGTAGAAGTGCTGCCCTTTCCCAGCCACTGAGAATCACTGAGCCACGTCCTCTTGCTCAAGGTGACTAGATGAAACATGGTTTCTAGTTACCATGTAAAATCCCTCACAAAAGCCCTTAGATCTCACTGTGCACTTGAGATGAAGCTCTTCTAAGAAGCTGGTGTGGCTGGTGGCTGACAGATCCAGACCCACTGAAAATTCAAGTTGAGTCATTAGTTCTAAAAGGAAAAGTTTGTGTCCGTTAAAAACGCTTACAGCTTGATATAGGTAATACTATGACGTCGTAGCGCGTCTTGGGTTTTACATGTAAGAGGCTATAATTTGTAGCCACCTGGGTTTTGCTATTTTTAGGCACCAAGTTCATGACTCACTGTACTAGTACCTTATCAAGCTGTTATAAACTTGCCCCAGCATTACACTTTAGTGTTTAATATGCTAGAGTTATAGACATTGTTGAAAGCAAAGCAGTTTCTTAAAGAACTACCGTAATAGTAACCAATAGAGCAATGGAAGTGAGAACAGACTGTACTACTACGTGCACATTCCTCCCATCCTCTTACTGGCTCACACAATTTTCCATAAAATGAGTGTATTATTCTCAGTAAAAGTTTGGAAGACAATGCATCGAATCAGCACCATCTGAGTTTAGATAGGCACTGAATTTCACAGTTTACTACTGTACTCCTAAGAAGGTAAAAGGAGTCACATGATATTACACAATTCCGTTCCTTTCTCTGATTTTCTTTTTTATCATATGTAAAGTGAGAGGGAGATAATATAACAATGGAACCTTTGATGTCAGCAATATCTGGATCCATGCCCTATCTCTGCAAGTCAATGACGGGACAACTGTCCTCAACTTTAGTACCAATCAGATCACCCATGGGGCTTGATAAATTGCAAATTTCCTGACCCCACCTCGGGGAATTCTAATTTGCTAAGTATGGAGGATTGCTGGTTGCCTACTCCAATATCCCTTCGCAGAATTTTACATGGAGAAGCAATGTAACCAATTATTTTTAAAAGGCCTAGATTTCCTAGCTGGCCTTGCAGTAAGGCATGTACATTTGATTGGACCACAAAGACATGGAATATGGTCAAGGAATAGCTGAATGGTGAAATGTCAGCTTCAGTCCACGAAAACTTTATGGTTCTGCTCAGCAGCCTTGGATGGCCCAACCACACACTTACTAGGTGAGAGAATTGATTTCTCTCTTGATAAATCAAGATGGATGGTGATGTTTGTCAGACGAAGCCAAGTTTGTTGACACAATTTGATGCTAAAGAATCTTCATTTTAAGCACCTCGCATGAGTCTGATGGAGGAGGCACCATGTTAATTGCAGTAAAAAAACAATATATTTTGCTTAGTTTCAAGGAGCAATAAAAAAGTCACTGCAGAAGATGCTTAAGGCAAATATCTGAATAGAAGCAAATGTAAAGAAGAAGGAAGAAGCGAATGTAAGGTCATCTATCAGAAAGACCAACAGAGATCCTTAAACTAACCCCCTGCTGTCCATTTATTTTTATGTAGTTCATCTCTCTCAAAATAGTGAAGAAATTACAGATTCATAGTTCCCCTAATTGCAAAAAGTCAAAAAGCTTTTTTGAAAATATAGTTGAATAAAATTCTAAAGCACCTTTTTTCTTGAACTTGTATGTCTTCCAGGAATCTCCCTACATTTATGTCTTCACTTTTTTCACCAGCCAAGAGAAGATCTCTACAACCGTAATACAACTTAAATCTGACCTACCCACTCTCTGTTAGGTAGGACAACTAGGGATCGCCCTATAGCCCAGAGCCCCCTGACATTTTCCAACTATTCAAATTTAAGTTTGCCCCGCTTGTCCATTGTCTATGCTGCCTTGCCCATTCCTTCCTGCAAAAACCACAATCAAGACTCTTGCCCATGCTTCCCCCCTCCCTCCCTCGCCCCCCCAGCCATTCTGCCACCCGACCAACCCCAATGTTTCCCCACGAGGCCCGGCATGGTGCGGCCTGCTCCCTCCTCTTGAGAACTGTAAATAACAAACTATATTTTCAATGGCAATGGTCTCCTGATGTGTCAACCCCATCATACCTGAATAAAAACAAAGTCCTGGGAACATTTTAAAATACAATAAGAATCACTGAAATTTCCATAATGAAAGGTTAAGAAAATTGAAAGACCGGGATAACACATACACGATGGATGAAAGTTTTCCTAAAATATATTTGAAAATAACACTGCGTCTCTAGCCTAATGCATCATTTACAGGTTTAATCAGTGATGTCACAGAGATGTCACAGAGTAGACCAGGCAAGCATCTGTAATTATCACCTTGCTTTTCCTGGGTGTGTTCTGCAACCATATACCATCAAACAGCTTTGTTATAGTCAAAAAAGTCCAAAAGACAGTTCGGAAACAGTCTTTCAAAATGCACACACATAAAAATGATGGAGCCAAACAAAGAGTGTCTACCTTGGAAGTACTGTGCGTCATAATTAAGACAAGTATAATAACTGAAAATTCTGGATTGATAACATAATGAGATGACAATTATTACAACTCATATAAAATATGAGTCATACGATCTAATATAAGGATGATCAGAACATTTGCAAATTTAGACAAGGGTTTATACTATTGTTTTGATACCAGTGAACCCAAAATTCGCTGTACTATTAATAGCTTATTGTTTTCAGATTTGAGTCATGTTTTCAGATTTGAGTCATGAGACCTGTCTCTGTATAGTGCCATTGATTACCTGTTTTCTTGGTCAGTTTCTTACACCTCACTGTATGTAGATTATGGGATCTCTAAAAGTTTATAATTCAATTCAAACAATAGAATAATTAGGCAAATGGTGGGGAGCAAAGTCAAGTTTTAGTATTTCTTATCAGTAGCCCACTGTCTCTACCGCTAACCTGAGCATCTTTTTGCTTGGGTTAATTAAGGCAACTAAGAATGGTAACATTCAAATTAAAAAAAGAGGGGAGGCAACAGGCATATCATTGTCAGGGAATTCCAATATATGTAACACAAATATGTTATCATGCCGACCACCCTCCCTGTGAATGCACAGTCCAGATGGGGCACCAAAAGGTGTCCCAGGACCCCAAAATTAAGGAAGATTGAAAGAAGTAAAATGGGGTACTAGGCTTTCCTTATAATTCAGCAAAGCAACTGAGCACGAGTAAGACTGAGGATGGCAAGACTGTACGGGAGTCAGATGTAATAGAGAGTTTAAAAATCCCTATAAATCCCCAGCTATTAAGTAACTGGTCACCAATAAGCCCTAGGAAAGCTACTGTAGTATTCACTGTTTAAGACAGTCTACAAATAACTACATAAACTAAGCCCTCAAAGCACTGCTTCTTCCCATGGAGAGAGACTTGAACATTAATAATCCCTGGCTGATGGATACTTTGAAGGTCAAGAAAAAATCAGAGGTAATATCCCAGATTCTTGCTCATGAAGGGTTAGAACATAAGACAAGAAGAAACCGCTAGGTACAGTAACTGGCAATACGCAAATGGGACAAGAAAATCGGGGTCAACATTCTAAGGTAGGATGGAAATAAAAAAACAACACTGACTCTAAGTAAGGTTTATATTATTTAAAATGTCCTCCAAGCAGGCGCTTTATCCTTTGGTGAATAATAGTTACATGGACTTCAGAGCAGGCTGCTTCTGATTTGTTCTGTGGACCCAAAGGAGTGTTACTCAGATTTTTATAAAGAAATTTTAATCCTAGAAACGTGAAGGGTGGCAGAATAGGCCACCCCCCAAGGATTGGCATAAGGATTATTTTGAACTAAAGGCCTCTTTTTGTTCAGCCTAGTATAAAAGTATTTATGTTTTGCCACTTGGGTCTTCACTTCCTTATGAGGTCTCTTGCGTCATGTAAAACTTATATTAAGTAAATTTCTGCTGTTAACCTATCTTACATTAATTTAATTTTCAGGCCCAGCTGAAAACTCTGAGGGTAGAGATTCAAATTTGCCTCTCCTACAAACGCAAATCACTTCAATGAATACATGAAGAGTAAACTATATTAGTTCTACATGGACAAACTTTTTTTAAAATAAAGATTTAGCTTGGACCAGCCATTCAACCTACATGGAAAATTCTAACATTGCTAATAAGCTTATAATAAGTAGTAAGCCAAATACTACTTTCACTTACAATACATAATAAATGAAAATCAAAGGCATCTCTTGCTACATCTTAATTTAGTATGCATTTATTAAACTCTCTTTAAAATCTTACCAGGGACTTCAAAATTTTAGTATATTTCAGTATGTGTTGAGCAGCAGTCTCATAGCAGGTATGAATTAAGGGACAGCAACTGCCTAACACAAAAATTGTATTGACCTGCAACGGTATTCTAAAGCCACATTCACTTGATGCAACAAGAAAGGATAAGAAAGGCCTCTACCCAAGATTCACTATTTTTCTTAACTTGAAGGCTGTAGCTTAAATTGCTTGGCCACATTTACAAAAAACATTTGGACAACTCCTGCCTGTCACACTTGCCAAAACTCTCAAGTACAGAGATTGGATATAATCTCTTTGCCACCTTTCCCATTTCTAAATCAACAACAGAAAACTCGCTAGTAATAACACCACACCTTAAGTTAGTCATATCAAGTGGCCAGCTCTCCCTACTATTTTGCAATTAAGGAATATTTCTATCCTTTGAGATTCAAGTATGACTCAGCTTTGTTACTGCATAAGGCAAATATGTCCAGCCACAGGGAACTTTTTGGAGTGGCCTTGGATTTGCCTTCATTACATCATTGCTACTCAATTCCAATGGTATGAGCTCGGATTCACTAGTAGCTCAAATACCCAAATCAAACATAGTTAATGATGTAGCACTTTAAACCTTAAGTTAAAGCCAAGTTATTTTTGTCTCTCAGTTTCCTTATATATTAAGACTCTATCTCTGAAAACTTTATTTATAAGGTCACCTTAATAATTTCCAAATGCCTCATAAATTTACATCAATCTTGTTAATTTCTGGTGTGTATGGGCTGAATGGTCTCTAACATCCAAGAATCCCTTCGGGAGATCTTTTAAGTTCTGCTTTCCTTACTGGCAAATGTCAAGTTTTTTGGCGTTTTTTTGTTTTTGTTTTTGTGTTGTTGTGATATTCCATGTGGGCTGATATGTACCAGAATCCGATGAAGACTGACTATGTCCCCTTCCTGGCTGTGTAGGCCTGTCCAAGAAGAATGAAAAAGGAAGAGGTGATACCCAGGCGAAAACTCTTACTGATGTTTTTGCTTCCCCAAGTCTCCAAATATCAGCAATTGCCCTTGAAGCTTCTTAAAAACACAACTGTGCCATAAAAAGCTTTTATTTACCTGCAGTGGGCCCCTCCATAACTTAATAGCTGAATTCTACATTACTTTAAATGAAGAGTAATGCAGAGTCAACACCCTCCTGGGCAGGGGTTTAAAATCATCTTCATGGAAATCCACAGCTACACCGAAGAGTCCCAGAGAATGGTCATCCCCATGGTAAGGCAACTGTTAGAATCATGACTTTGCCATAAAGCAGCACTTTGCCTTCCAGTTCTACGAAACAGCAGGAAGTGTTTCGACAGAAGCCCCTGCTTCAAAAGATGACTTTTCAAACGAACTTTTGGTTTTCTAAAACCAAAAAAAAAAAAAAAAAGCTGAGCCCAAGACTGACTATCTCCCTTTCTCTGAGGGACTGATGTACATAAACTTATTCTCATATCTGAGGTAGGGAAGTCTGTTCTTGAGTAAATGAGTATCTAGGTTATAATTTTTCGATACCTTCTCATATGTAATAAGCTTTGGATGAAAAGCACTACCTAGAGCTCACAGACCTGTGCCCCCACAGCCCCCGCCACTACCAGCTGGGTGCCCGCACCTTCTATGGCTTCATTTTTTGCGTCTGTAGGAAAAAGGATGGTCTCTCCAACCCTGAACATGCCCCGGCCCAATGCCCAGCTTCCTAATGAGGATCATCATTGAACGGGCTAACTCTGGGTACCGCTTCCACGTTTAAACTCTCCAAAAGTTAACACCTTTTTTCATGACCCCATCACCCAGAGTTCAAGTTTTCACAAATGAGCGCAAGGAGAATGCAACCTCCTCAAAGAAGGGTATTGTGCTCTAAAATGAGGCTGAGAGCAAGCAAGGCCCGGAGCACATGCGGGAGCAGGGCAGGAGTGGGGCTGGACAGACGGACAGAAAACTGCAAGAGCAGCTCTCCCACCACATCTTCCCCTGGACGGCCTGGAATGAGGCCAGGATCTGCAGAGCGGAGATTCACTCGCACGCACGCATGCACTCACACACACACTCACACACATACACACACACATACACACTCACACACACTCACACATATATACACACTCACACTCACACACACACTCACATATACACACTCACACATTCACACACACACACATATACACACATACATGCACTCACACACACACTCACACATACGCACCCCCACACTCTCATACACACACTCACACGCACACACTCACACGTGCACACACTCTCACACGCACATACACACACTCACACATATACACACTCACACACACTCACACACACACGCACACACTCACACGTGCACACACTCACACACACACACACACACACTCACACGTGCGGGGTCCCAGGGAGGTGATGAAAACCGTTCGGAAAGAGGAGCCTGGCTCCTAGTGGGGGTGTCACAGCTGGAAGCGCAGCCGGGAAAGTCACCGCGCTTCCCGCCCGCGAGCGGGGCAGCGGTCGAGCCCCTGGGAGCCGCCGCCCTCGCGCCGCGCCGCGGGGTCCGGAGCGGGGCCGCAGTGGGAGCTCCCGGGAGGCCCCTGGGTCTCCCCCGCGGGCCGCGCCGGGCGGGGGTGGGGGCTCGGGTCCGGCGCCCGCGGGCTCCGCAGAAGCCTCCCCGCGGTTATTTATTGACGCTTTTCTCTCCGTGCGGCTGTTAAGTTCCCCACCTGCTGCGCCTTCCCGGTCCGATGCCCCGGGGCCCGCCCACGCCCCCGCCGCGCCCCGGCGATTCCCGGGCGCGGACCCCCGCGGGCCGAGGCAGGGGAGCCCGAGGCGGCGCGTGGCCCCGGCGCCGGCCGTTGGGGAGCCGGGGGTCGCCCCTCGCCGGCCCCCGCTTACCCGCGATGTCCCACAGCTGCAGGCGCACCAGCGTCCTGCGGTCCCAGCGCAGCACCTTGAGCGCGAAGTCCACCCCGATGGTGGCGCGGTAGTGCTGCGAGAAGAGCTGGTGCACGTAGCGCTTGATGATGCTGGTCTTGCCCACGCCCAGCTCGCCGATGACCAGCACCTTGAAGAGGTGCTCGCGGGTCTCGGGCGCCGCGGCCACGGCCGCCCCCGGGCCCGGGTCCCCGGCCCCGCCGCCCGCCATGCGCGCGCCCGGCCCCGGCTGCCGAAACTCGCCGAGCCGCGCCCGCGACGCCGCCTGACGGTCACAGGACCCGGAACCCGCCGCCCGCGGCCCGTGCGGGGCGGGACAGCGCCGGCGCCCGCCCGGCGGGGAGGTCTGGGCCCGGGGTGGGCGCCCCGGCCGCCCGCGCTCCGCCCGTCGAGGGGCAGGTCCTCCCCGGGCGCCTCCTCCTCGCGGGGCGGCGGGAGCCCGCGCGCCCCCTAGTGGCCCCGGGCCCGCGCCTAGGGCCGGACAGCCGGGCGGGTCGGGGCCAGCCCGACGCGGGGCCGAGGCCGCGGCCGCCCAGCCGGCTCCGCAAACCCGGGTCAGAGCGGGCGCGGGGGGCGCGGGGGGCGCGGGGGCGGCGCAGCCCGGAGCAAACCTCCTTCCCGGCTCCGCCAGCCCCGGACGGTTGACCCCTGGAGATCATTGCCTGAGCTTTACCCTAGACGGGGCCCACTTTATTCTTTTATGATTGAAAGGCTTTTGTTATTAAATGTACTGGGGCTGCATGGTTAGTAAAACTCTAAAGGCTTAAGTTTACAATTCTCTAATACATCACCTGGATATTGTATCGTGTTCACCATCCGAAGATCAGTCTCCTTCCTTCACCATTTTTCCTCCGTTTACCGTCTTTTGTCTGCCTGACCCCCCTTTTCTTCTGGTAATGACCACACCGTTGTCTGTCTATGAATTTGGGGGGAGGGTTTGCTTAGTTCCTTCACCTGTGTCAGCCAGCCCCTCAGCCCCCTCCCCTCTGACAGCCGGCAGTGTATCCCCTGTATCCATGAGTCTGTTTCTATTTTGTTTGTTTACTTGGTTCATTAGATCCCACATAGAGTGAAATCATATGGTGCTTGTCTTTCTCTTTCTCTGACTGGCCTCTTTCACTTAGCATAATTCCCTTCATGTGCATCCTTGCTCTCTGGAAAGGCAGGATTCCCTTCTTCTTTACAGCTGCATAGTATTCCGCGGGGTGAATGCCCCGCAGCTTCTTCACCCGCTCACCCACTGATGGGCCCTTAGGCTGCCTCCCGGATCCTGGCTATTGTAAGTAGCACCGCTGCCAACTCGCGGGCCCACTTTAGAAGAGGTGGAGAGAAAGGGCAGAACAACTCCGAACTTGGTAAAGGATGAATAACACTTTAGTGTTTAAACGAAGGAGCGCGTCTGAGGGAGAAGACGAAGGGTCTCTAACATGATATTTTACTTTTATATTAAGCCTTCAGCTGGTAGAAGCTCTGAGATCAGTCCTAGGAATTGATTGAAAAGTAGTAGGTAATACCGAGGGCTTTTATTTTAAAGAAGAAAGCCTTACCTTTCTTGATGGGGGGATGCCCTCCTCCCTAATATTTAGAAACGGTCCTCTGGTGTCTCCCTTGCATAAACCAAAGCAACTACTTACCCTGCTAGCCTCACTCTAACTGACAATCCCTGAACAATGTTTTTCAGAGGTGGAGGCGTTTTAAAATTTAGACGTCAAGGTGGGAGTAAAACCTTTATTAGAAAAGCTACTGAAAAAAAGTCATGGATTTCTCTCTAAAGAAGTTTTAGTCAACCGGCATATGGCTTTTATATTCACCCAGCTAGAGAGCCTTTCCAGTGCTCTCCAGCCTGGGGAAGGGAGCCCTCCAGTTATCGCCAGAAGGGCAGCATACTGTCCCATAATACATATGACCGTGAGTTTGCGTGGGTTCGGCCTCCTCTAACCCTCCTGGGTTACCGCTGACCTTAGAAATGTGAGTGAGACCCCCGGTTACATGGAGTGAGCAAGGCAGGGATGACTGACTGGTGGGTTTTACAGCACAGTAACTGCACGGGAGACCCAGCAATTGTGTTGCTCTTCTTATGGCAACATGTGTAGAGCTTTTCTGTTTGGCTGCTGAAGTTCTTCAGAAAATAATTTTCCAGTCTCCTCTCTGAGAGATATAAGTCTGGTTGCTTGGGAGTCTCAATGTTCAGCATGCGTCAGACATTCACCACCCCCTCTATTCAGGATGGCAGTTTGTCCTTCGTCACGCCATGCTTGGTGTCCTCTCCAGTATAATTTCTCCTGATAATGGGCCTTATGTATTCCTATAGGCATGTGTTTGGGTAGTAACCTGTAGTACAGGATTGCAGAGAGAATCTCATCAAGTAATTGAACTTCCAAGAGACAATGAACTCACTTTAAACAGTCCAGAGCCTACCTCTGAACTCTACTATCCTCCTCAAGGGAATCTATCTCCAGGGCTTGGGCTTTTCCAGGTTAACACTATGAACTATGTTGTTTCTCCTGGGCTCCTCTCTTGCAAGTGCCCGGATTTCACATTCTCATCTGTGTTATGTCCATTAGCACTCTTTTCATGCTTTACATCTTCAGAATATTTGTAGCCATTTTTCATTTCCCTTTGTCTTTGTTCTTGGTCTATTTGATTGGGTTTTTAAACTTTTAAAGCTCATCTGTTGCCATGTTACTGGAATTTTAGGAGCAAATGCAGATAAACACGTGTGTAATTGGCGATGTTTAACCAGGATTCAGAATGATATGTCTCAAACTTAAAATCAAATCATGTGTCGACCCAGTTTAAAAATCATCAGTGGCTCCAGAAGCAAACTCAATTTGAAGTCTAAACTTTGCAAGGTGTCACTGACTGCTTCTCAACAACACCACTGTCATTCATATTAACTCTATTGCTCATTACTGAAATCTGTCTTATTTTCCTAAAATGCTATGCTTTCTTTTATCTTGGGGGTGTTTGCTCTGAATCCCTTCTCTCTTCCTTTGTCTAGCTCCTAACAGCCTTTAGCTTTCAGCTTCAGCATCACCTTCTCTCTCTACTTCCCGAAGCTTAGGATGGATGCCCATTTTTTCCCTCTGCAGTAGCATCCTGTGTTTCCTGTGCTAGTTAGTCACTTTGGCACTGCACTAAAATGGACATTTACTACTCGATGTTCCCCTCTGCATTATGAAGGCTAAGCAGGGGCTTGGGCTTCTTTGCTGTAAGAACATCAACATTCAGTGTTTGTGTAGCAGGTACCAATTAAAAACTTGATAAGTGAATACTGAATGAGCACTCTGGTCCAAGACCTGAGTTCACATCTTAGCTTTATCCGTTGGACAGCTTTGTGATCTTTGAATAGAAAAGAGCGTAGGATGTAGAAGAAGTGGTGAGGTCGATTTCTGGCTCTGCCATTTCTTATGTGCTCCGAGGTCGATTTCTGGCTCCGCCGTTTCTTATGTGCTCTTAGGAGATCACAACCTCTCCAATCTCCATTTTCTCAGCTTTAAATGGAGTTAAAATATATGCTCTGTTGTCTGTACAAAGTGACATAGATAATATTCATAAATATGCAGTATATTTTATAAATGTATAAAATACAGTAAAAACCAGTCTCACTTTAAGGAGCTATTTAATACTTAGTACTGTGTCCCCTGCCAAGTTCTCTGCTGTGCACGTGTAAGCGTGTTTTTTATGTTTACCAAAAAACCTTCTGTTTAAATAATCAGCCTCTCTTTTTTCTTGTGTCTGTAGTAATGTAATATGATTATGAACAAAAGTACAAAGTGTCCCATTATTAACAGAAATTTAAGTAATTGTGAATGCACCAAATATTTAAACATGTCAAAAAATTAAATTTTTCAATATTTTTCTATAGGCTCTGTATCGCTATTTAAACATTATTGTTTTAATTCCCTGTTCATTGCATATAATTTTCAACGGTTAATGTAGAACAGCTTGGCAAAACATAAATTACGTTCTGGCCTGTTTAGACAATTCTCTTTATTGCCTTCTGTTTCTATATCGTACGGGATAATCTAATATTCATGAGATCACAGAGCCAAATACAATTCTAATCTCCTCTCAGTTAATAGGAAATTGTATTTCACACTGCAGACTTCGCATACGGCCCCATAGCTGTCACTTTAACTGTTCCTTCATGGAGCTAGTTGGCATAATCTTCCAGAGAATTCACAGTAATCAAATTTATGACTGATTCTTATTCTGAATTAAATATCCTCTTCAAATCCACCAAAGACCATTTTGAATCAATTTATCAACTTTTTTATCTGCGACATGATTTTCATGCCTAAGCTAGTCATTGCGAGATTTGTTTGATTGCCTGGGAATTTAAAAAGGAAATGGAAAAGATGGAAGAAAGAACATTTAACAAACGTCTCTTTTCTCTGAACCAGTCAAGGACATTATTTGAGAAGATACGAGTATTTACGAAACTTGATTCTCATGTTTTCATGGGAATGTCATCATGGTTTGATGGAGACTTTTATGAAATACGGCTTGGAAGGCACATTTTGACATAGACTATGTCATGTTTTTAAACTCTTCATTTTATCTGTTTTGAATATATTCTGAAATGTTGAGTTGGTAAAGCATGTGGCCCCTCTAAGGTTAGCAACTGCTTGTCTAGTTAGTGTATGTAGCACTTTGGGGTAATTTTGTGCAGATACCAGCTCAGAGTCCCTGTAAGTATCGTAAACTCACCTTATTGAAACACTGGCTCTGTGGCAAGTAATATTTTAAGCCCCAGACAAGTATTAACACATTTAACTGAACAGCTCTGTAATGTGGGTACTTTTATGATCCATATATTACAGATTAGGGAATAGGCCCTAGAAGATACAGATAAGAAGTGGCAAATCCCAGAGACAAACCCAGACATCTGGTTCCAGAAGTCCTGCTCTGTGCCCTGTCATGCTGTGGATTCCAGCCTTCATCAGTTAGTGGCATAAAGAAGGCAGGTAGACTATTCTCTCTTTATTACCTAGGAGTAACGATTTGTGGATTAGGTTGGAACTGCTTGGCTGCAAGAGGGCAAGCTTTGCAACTCAGTCCAGCTGAACAGGGACAGAAAATGTCCTGGAACTCATAACTAATTTACCAAGGAATTTCCTTGTAACCAAAGACCACAAAGTTGCAGCAGTGGGTTCTTCAGCATATGTGGTTATAGCATTTTAAGTTAGATAAAATACCAAGGGGTTACAAGATTTGCTACACATTATTTAAATATGTGCTAGGGCTGAAGGATTATATATCACAAAACGCCTTAGTCAAAATTTCCAGACTCTGACCCTTTAAAAACAAAACCACGAGACCAGAACCAACCTATTTGTCATAATTGGGCAGAGATATTCTGCAAAGCAAGATACTGGGTCAATAATTTTTTTTCCTGTCTTCTGCCAATTATGCATTGAAATATTTATTGCGGGACTGTTCTATTCCAGGAATTGTTCAGGTTGAGTATAAAGTGCTCAATGCAACCAGTATTGTTCTCATTTTCACTAGTGTAGTGGTCAGGTTAAGTCGAAGTTAAACTTCAGTAACAAACACCTTCACACTGCAGTGGCTTTTCCTAGAAAAAGCTGACGTGCTCCTGTGAAATCTGATGTGGGTCTGAATGAGCATCTAGGCAGCTGTCCACTATGTGATGCTCTGGAATCTACACTGCTTCCGTCCTGTGGTGTCGCCAGCTCAATGGCTGCTTCTGAAATCCCTGAACCAGGCAGGGCAAGACAGGACAGGACAGAATTGCACCAGCCATTAAATGCTCTGGGCCTGAAGCAACACGTGTAACTTCTGTTTACAAGGCATTGGTTAGAACTAGTCATGAAATGCCTGTCTATATACGTGGGGTTAGGAAAGTGTAGGCCCACTGTGTGCCTTAAAGGAGGGTACACCAGAAGTTTCTCCCATTCGTAGATTACTGTTTCTAGAAGACTATTTAAACAGAGAGTAAGCAAACATACTGTGTTATGAAAGCTAGGGGGTTACCCCAATAGTTATAAGTACATTACTATGATGGCCCCTATTTATGTGTAAAAGAGCTAAAACTCACATAATTGTCTACTGGCATATATATTAAGGTTAGCATTTTATCTATCATGTGTTTTCAAGTTTGAACCAGGATTTCTCAGCCTTGGCACTGTTGACAACTGTTGAGTTGGATAACTCTTTGTTGTAGGGGGTTTTTCAGTGCATTGTATGATGTTTACCAGCCTCCCTGATCCCTACCTACTGCATGCCAGTAACTAACATCCCTCCCCCACCCAGATGTGACACCCAAATATGCCTCCAGACATTGCCAAATGTCCTTGGAGGGCAAAATCACCCTAGGTTGAGAACCACTGGTTAGAACTATCCCCTATATAATTTTAAATACCCAACCTTAGAGTTAACACAGTAACATATGCATACATATAGGTTTCATAATATCTAAAGTACTGTACATGACTTTATCTCAATTAATAAAATAATTAGGAGAAAGGTATTGTTATATTTAATATATGAGAGAACAAGTTGAAAAGGTGAAATGCTTTGTCCATATCACAAAGTGAGTAAATGACAGTGAGACACCCAATCTAAGTCGTCCCACTTCAGATTCATAAATGTTCATAAGTTTTATGGAAGACCTCCTAAGTGACAGGCACTGTTCCAGTTATAGAAGATACAAAGATAAAAGACCTGGTTCCTGCTGTCAGGAGACTGCTAGCCCAGTGGATAACACAGGCACTTTAACATAAAATCACATGGGAATAATTAAGCGCTCTGATAGAAGGGCTCACAGCCTTCAGAGGGAGGGACTTCACCCCCAGAATTACCAGGAAAACTATAGAAACACTACAATAGGAAGGAAAGAATGATAGCAATGGGACAAAGAATGGTGAATTTTATTTCTGTATCACCACAGAAAAATTAACTGAAATATAGACAACTGCAGAGCAGATCAAGAGAAAAAGAAAACATGATGTTTAGAGGGAGGAATTGTGAGAAATGCTGCCAAGCCCTAAACACACAGCAGGAATTGTCTGTTAGTTGCAAAGACAGAAACGCCCTTCACTTCACAGGTGTCCTGTAATGTTGATTTAAAGGAATCACATTGAATTCAAGAGAGAAATTCTACCTTAGGAAATCATTAAAAATGTTTTTAAAAGCTCAGACTGTATGCCTCTGAAGCAGAAAAAAGCAAATGACTATGGATAGGTTAAAGAAGGGCATTTTCATATTTTTATATAATTTCTGAAACTTCAGCCTGCTGGAAGCTCACTGGGCATCTGGTTTACCCAAGCTTTTGAACTGTAGTCACTTGGAACAAACTTGATTTGCCCTTCGCTTTGACTATGTCTTAATATTTAAATATTTCAATCATTTTTCAGTGTAAAAGATTTTACACATGTGTAGATTCATTAGTGATCCTCTGTCCATGTACACTTTAATAACGTGGCCAGTTAAATGACAATCAGCTACAGAAAGTGCACTAGCTGGGCTATGTTCTTTAAACTCCCTCTCATGATACTGCGGGTTGTTATTGAGTCAAACATGTTTTCAATTCCCTGTTTGGAAACCAGAGAGGGTGCAAAGATTGTTTCCTCAAACAGGGGCATCCAGGCCTCAGTGATCTTTATTCTTCAACATGAATCACTCCTCTCTTAGCCTTTACTAAGGCATGCTGTTCCTCTGTCAGGGACCTTCACAACCAGCAAATAGTGACTCACGCCTTTTCCTGTCCCTGGATTCTCTCACCACCTTTGGCTCACTCTACCCCCCTACCCCACGCTTGCCTACCTGTCACCTAGTTTGAAATCTTACTTCTTTCCTATTGTCCTGATTAAACCCTTACCCCTCCATCCAACGATTCCTGATTTGACGCTTTCTGCACTCTGTTCTTTATGTGCGGGTGACTATTGGAAGGTGTAGTATTCCCAGTGTTGGTTGAGGGCAATAATCCCCCACTGTGACTCACCCCTCCCCAATTTCCCTATTTGCCCCTGCAAACAAAGCATACAGTGGGAGGAGCAGCAGCTGCAAAGTCCATATGGCACATCTTGCCAGAGTAAAGTTGGAAAAATCTGTGGACAGGAGGGGCAGTTTAAAGAGAGGTGAATTTGGGGAAACAACAAGGGAGAAAGTTTCGGGTCCCTTTGACTTGGGGTGGGGAGATGGTAGATGTAAGTAGCACAAGAGGGCAATCTCCTCTGGGCTGAGTCCCCCAGAGGTTCACCCATGGATGCCTGGGAGGCCCCAGGAGACAGGTTCTCCTGCATCCAGAGAAGGGGAACCTTGAGCTATGGGAAGGGAGTGGGAAAGAAACTTTCAGATGTAAGAGTTGGAAACTGCAGTCTCTAAGAAGAGGAAAAGTAGAAATAGAAGAGAGGAGGTGGCATCAGGAGCAGAAAAAACAGGTGAAGGGAACTAAGAGGTTCAAACTTCCATATATAAAATTAATAAGTCACAGGGACATAATGTACAGCTCAGGGAATATGATCCATATCATAATAGCTTTGTACAGTGGCTGGTGGTTACTGGACTTATTGTGTGAGTTACATAATGTCTGATCACTGTGTGGTGCACTTGGAACTAATATAATATTGTAGGTCAATTAAATTTTAAAATACTGAGAACAGACTGATGGTTGCTAGAGGGAAGTGGGTTAAAAGGTGAAGGGATCAAGAAGTACAAATTGGTAGTTAGAGAATATTCACAGAGATGTCAAGCACAGCACAGGGAATATAGTCAATAATACTGTAATAACTATGTATGGGGCCCAGTGGGTACCTGAACTATCAGGGGGACCACTCTATAAAGTATATTGTTATCTAACCACTGTGCTGTACACCTGAAACTGACACAGAATAATATTAAATGTAAACTGTAATTTAAAAATAAAAAAGTAACCCTGGTAAGCAAAGGGGGGCCCGTGAGCAATAAGGTCTCTGGCGTAACCAGGCCTTAGTGTCTGAAAGGTTTATTATAATGTCCTGGTCAGCATCAGAACCCAGGGTAGAAATCTCAGCCCTGCCACTTCTAGCTATGCATTTTGGAAAATTTACTTACACTCTTTAAGCCTCTTTAAGTCTATCCCATAACAGTTTTGTGACCATCTAACGAAATAAAGCGTTTCGAGCAATTGCACAATGCCTGGCTCAGGGCAGCACTCAATAAATGATGAGCTCCTCCTGTCTCTCTCAATGACAGGGCCAGATGGCTGTGGAGTGGTGCCAGGACAGCTTGAACAGTGGCTAAAAGCACAGAGTTAGAGTCAGATAAAACTAGACTCAAATCTAGTTTGATTTAGACCCAGATTAGATTCAGACTTGCCCCTTGGAATGGTGCTATCTTGATCAAGATACTAAGTAAACTTTATGACCCTCAGTTTTCTCATTTTTAGAAGATGCTTAATAAAATATATCTCAAAGAGGTCTTAGAAGGATTCAAGTAAGAATTAGGCATATTGTATATGTAGCTCTTAGCATAGTTCCTGACGTAGACTAAGTCTAATAAATTCCAGCCTGTGTTATGAGGACTTCAATAATTCCATAGGCTTTTTGTCCTTGATCGAGACTGATGGTCTATGAACATCAGTAGGAATTACTGTGCATGAGGCACTGGGCTAGGCACTGATGGGACTCAAAAAAGAATAAAAGATGATGCCCGTCTTCGAAGTGTTCACAGTCTGATGGGGTGAACAGACATGGGCATATCAGCAGAAATATGGTCTCATTGCAAAGGCAGGCAGAAGGGGTTAGTTGTTACCGAAGAGATCCCCGGGTCCCCAGGAAGCCAGAATATGAAGGATGAACAGCAGTTCAAAGGCAGAGGACTGGAGGACGGCTGCCCGGGGGAGCTGGAGTGGCTGTGCAGACACTGGGCGGGGAAGTGCTTGATGTGTTTCTAGAATAACTAATTTGGGGCTTGTGTGAATGTGTGTGTGTGTTGTGGGTAGCTATAAATAATTACATACTTGATTCTCGTTTTTGGTTTTTCCTTTTTTAATCATGGGAATTATTTCTTATTCAATTATATATTACATGCAACCCGTCATAGCGTCATGCACAAGGTAAGCTTCAGTGAAATGAATTAAATTGAAGATGTTTTCTCATTAGATTTTAATTTCCCCAATATCCTAATGTTTATTGGCTTTTCTGCGTGATACGTTTATTTTATAACACCATTCCAATTAATATGCTTAGGTGTCTCTACTGACAGGGTTTCAGAAATAATAATGAAATGATTTCTTTAAAAAATTTAATGGCAATATACTTGGCATTAAATAATTCAGCCTTCACACCAGGTTCTATAAAACTATGTAACAATTCAGCCACCAGCCAGACTTTAGATTCTGGCTGATAGTCATGAGGTTTCTTTCTGTCAAGGAGTCATAAAAAGGAAAGCCTCCTCTGCCTCCTTGAGTGAAAGGACCTGGGGGGGACGTCTGGAGAAGGGGTCCAGACACAGGACGCACCTGACCCAGAGACGCACGAGAGCTGAAACCAGAAGGAGCGAAACACTGGAGACCAACATCCACATCAAATCAACTCAGCTCGGTTATTCAGCTCTGACCTACATATGGATGAGGAGGAGGAAGGAGAGAGGGAGGAAGGCTAGAGGGCAGAAGGGCACCAGAGTGCTGTTTGTTTTAGGTGTTGCACAGGCCAGAACACACTTTAGATCTAGGGGTATTGCTGGAGGGCCCCAATGCTCAAATGTATTTGAAGTCTCTTTTGTTTTACTAAGAATATAAGTAACTAAAAAATAAATAAATATGTATTGAATTATCTTCAATCTTAGATTTATATAATTCATTAAGTTACAAGTATGTTAAAATGTCCCTTTTGATCAAGAGTCTGCACCTGTGAGCCAGCTAACACGAAATCAGTGTCCCATTTACGGTTCAGAAACAGGGAGACTCAGCTTCCATGTGACCTCATTAACATTCTGTTCTGTCCAAATTAAGTGTACACTTCAAGTCTAAGATTAAGTATCCCTTCTTTTCGTCGTGACTGGTTTTCCATATTTGCTAAACTATTAAACAGAGAGCCTGCCGTCAACATGCAGTTACAAAGCCCCTGGGAGGTAGTACAAGTAATTAGCATGCAGCGGTTTATGGCTGTGTGTCAGATGAATCACTTTGATTAGAAATGTGGATAAACAATGCAGTCAGGTGAACTACGCAGAATGGAAATAAATGCATGCACCCTGATCCTTAGATAGTGAGCTATGTAGGGCACCATTTCAATCTATCTCGGAGCTAGACCATTGAGAAACCATGGCGAAAAATAGTCCATATACAGCTGTTTCTAGGAAAAAAAATAACTTGGGGCACTGAAAGGAATAATAAAATAAATGACAGGGTGTCCATGCAGGAAGAGCACTGGTATCTTACTTAGCTACCACCGCCCGCCTCGCTGACACCTAAGCTCCAGCCTTGTGGAAATGTTTCCCACGCTGCGTCTTCTTAGTTCTGAGCTTGCTCTGTCCTTGCGTTATGCACTGCAAATTCTGTCCGTAAGACCCAGTTCCAACATCATCTTCTTGGTAAACTCCTTTCTGAACCCCTTGATAGATTTAGTTGCGTTTTCTCCTCTGTTGCCATGTCCATGTGCACGTGTCTACCACAGACGCTCCTGCATTAATCTGCTTCTGACTTTACCTCACCTCATCTCTGTTGCTTCTTTGAGGATAAGAAATATTTTTGTTATTGTATCTCCAGCACCTAACCCACTGTCTTCTTACACCGGAGTGGCTTGTCATAAATTTGTCTATTGAAATTAAGAAAATAGCCTTAAGTATTATGCCTTCTGTAGTGTTTTTTCAACTTCCAAAGATCCTAGAATCTCATATAATTCAAGCATGTTCATGAGAAACAAGATCCATCACACTAATTTATTTTCCTATCTCAGATATAGTTACTAGTGTAACATAACATTTTTTAAATGTTAGTGCCGCTTTAAGACACTTGTTTACGAAAGGATCAATAATATAATACCTTCCATCTCTTTTTCTGCTGAAGAGTCCAAAACACTATGTTGGGATCAATTTTAGTCATCCTCATGCGATTCTCCACTAAAAAGGAACGAAGTGGTTATTTCCAGCTTGTTTTCTACCTTATGTTGGAGTTAATAGAGGCGAGAACAAAAGCACTGACTGGCAGAAAGTTTACTAAGTTACTTACTAAAGTATAGCAAGAAAATAGCTTTTAGAACTTCATTCCTAGTTTTTGTACTTCTCTTGGTAATATCTAAGCATTGAGAAAAATAATAATTCCCAAACCGAGTGAGTGTTCGTTCATTGTTCCTTTGATGTCTTAGAAATGATCTCTCCTTTCTTTGTGTTCTAATAGGCTGATGTTTCTTTTTCTTTTTTCCTTTTATTTAACCAAAATTTTGTTTGTATTATTCTGCCTCTTTTATTACTATTGACCGAATCCTGCCTTCTTACTGTTATTACTGGAGTTCAGCTCTTGCATATCTATCTGGCCTTATTGTTCGATGTTCATTGACTGTGTCCCCGGAAAACAGTGCTTTAGGGACAAGGACCTTCATTCATTTTTGTAAACCCTTAGTCCTGGGTGCTTCACCCTTGTAAGTGCTACCTGTGGGCGAGACCATCCTTGGACTCTCCTGGATCTTGATGAGACAGAAATCTCAGGACTTTGACGAGAAACCTAAAGCTCATACTCCCTTCATTCCCATTAACCACATTGCTAAACTCTCCACAGCCAGGGCTTGCCATGCTCCCAGGCCACTCCTGCAGATGACATCTTCAGAGCTCACACTCTCCACCATGTCAGGATGGGTGGAGCTGCCTTGGGAAAATCAGTTGTTTTGTCCTTAATCTGGAGCCAAACCCCACAGGGAAGCCCACTAGTAGTAGTTCCAGCAGGGAGAGGTGTTCTTTTACTTCTATTTACATTTCCCTGGGTAGAATCTGGGCATCCGTGGTAGCCCCAATTATAATTTCCTATTGCCTTATTTGATCTACAAAGGGACAAGCCTTTCCCCAATATTTATAGAAATATAAAATACAAGCGAGCATGATTTCTCAACAATACTCCTTAAACAGCTTTGCAAACATTGCTTTTCCTTCCCTCACGGCAGGTAGGTAGGCAGTGCAGCTCCAGGAAGGGGCACCTGGACAGTGCCCCTTAACCTTCCGCATTGCTCCGAGGAGGACAATCATTACCTGGCCCCTCAGAGGGATCAGCTCCCATGTAGCCTATTTTCTACCACATCTCCCTAATACTGCACTTCATAAATATTGATAGAATTAAAATATTAATTCTTTCATGCCCTTGCTCATCTCTGCTTCTCAGCTTACCACAGCACTGAGCTGACGACAGCACCCAGCTCAGGTGCTTATAACGATATTTGCTAAATAAAATAAAATCTTCTAAAGAGCTGCTGAAATTAGTCCCTGCAATTTAATATTCTCCATATGAGTTTTTGGCGTGACCTATTTTTCACAATGGATCATAGATACTGACTTTATTGTGATTTGTATTTGAGCTTAAACAAAAAATTACGTATTCTTCACCTTGCAGATCCTGTCCCCCCAGAAACCAATGGCATGTCTCAGGGCTACTACCCTGCCCTGGAGATCCACAATATCTGAATATCCAGGTACATTCTGATAAACTTCTGACCTTTTACTTTTATCATGGTTTCCCACAGCTGATATAGTTATGTGTGAAGCTAGACTCCAAATATTAATGTGGTCTGGAAAATAGGTGAAACAAGGCAACTCTTATCGCATAGGCTATCATACTAGGGAGAACTAGCTTATTTTTAAATGGAAAAAATCCTCACTGGATCCACCATTAGACACAATTTAATATCATTGCTGGGACAAGTGCTCTCGGTTGGGTCAGAGTTAGCCATCCTGTCTATTTACCAAAATTCCAGAGAACCACATCTGGGCTGTGTAGGAAATAGTCATTTCCTCCAAGCTTAACTTTTAATATAGTGCCTCCTGAAACTGGTTACGCAACCTAGTTCTACTGCTGAAATGAGGCTGTTGAGGTGACTAGATCTGGACCAGGCTCCCAAATTCTGTCACTGATTTATTGCACTGTAATGATCTTTGAATCTCTCACTCGATGCTTTGAGAGAAGAAAATTGCATGCTTCCCTTCCTAGCAAATGATAGGCTTAAAAATCAATCTTTGTTGTTTTGGGGAATGGGGGTCTCTCCCACCCTATAAATTGTAAAAACAGTAGTAGCAGTGTGGGACCAGTCACACGCAGTATCATTTGAAGTGGAAGACAGAGAAGAGTTCCCAAAATTATATCAAATTCCAATCTTGATACAATATAAAAATGAATAATAAGTCCTTGCAGGATGTTCTGGGACAGCTGCCACAATAATCAGAGTAGATTTTCGGTTAGAAGATTTTAAGGCATAAATGGCAACTGATTTGTGGAGTCTGGGTGGGAGGCTTTTATTTTTCTGTTTTAAAATCCAAAGACAACCGCCCTCAAAGTCAATGTTGTTCACTTGGATGGAAAAGCCTGCTTTTTCCCCCTGTATTTCTCTGAACTATCAAAATTAAGTTAACTTATGAAGATTATTTTGACATGCAAAATCATCTGAACTACATGAATTCCAGCCATCGTTGGATATAGTATCACCTGAATTAGTTCCCCCTGGAAGAATTTAGACATTGACGCCAAGGCACCTGACGCCAATTGCTAAAATAATCCCATCTATTTTAATTGATTTGGATTATGCCTGATTAATGATTGTTAGGGTTCTTTATTTAGCTCTTCATTTAGACTTACCCACAAGGAATATAAGGAAGATGGTACAGTTTTGAGCTGTTTCAGTGTGCTGAAAAGCTGAGAGCTTTGTTTTATGGCTCTGGCTAAGGACCTAGACTGGGGTATATTTAGACTATTCCCTATTCTCGGAAGGTATGGAACTAAGTCCCAGGGCAAACCTTTTTTTATTTTATTTTATTTTTTATTGTACTGGCATCGTCAAAGTGTTCTCATTGGGACTAAACCTTTTGTAGTTAACCTCCTATTCACAAGAACGAATTGTGGTTTAATCAGCTGTGGTCTTGCACAATTCTCCTGGATACGGTTTTTCGATTTTAAGAAGCGTTTCACATTGTTCTTCCTTGATTTTGAACTATCCAAAAGCATCGCTCCAAGAAGCTCTTCAATATCTCTGACATTTCTGTTGGACAGGCAAAATGGGGGACAGACAATCAGACGCAGGTGGAGCGGTTGAGCGCGGCCTCTTGCGGTGGCTTTTGGTGTCCCCCACGCTGGTCTTCCTCTCGCCAGCCTCAGCTGCGAACCTTCTCCGCCCTCTCCTGTGTCTCCTTCGGAGTATTACTCATGATTTGTCTAAGGAGTCACGTTATTTTTAGGAGCTCAGGCAGGGGCTTAGGGACACATTGGGAACAAATGCGGAAAGCCCTCAGCATCAGGCTCCCGGGCGACACTGCAGCCGAGGGGCAGGGGGAAAGAAGACGACACAGGCCTCGCCGTCTCACAGGCCTTGATGACACGCATCCTGGGCCGGCTCTGAGTCCTGCTGCACTGGACCCTGGGCTCTGTCCTCCCAGGAGTGTTCCGGGCCCGGGCCCTCATCTCCTTTTCCTTCCAGCAGTTTGGCCACTCCTCAGCCAGCGTAGCTCCAGAAGAGAAAAATCTTCCAGACAGAGGGGCTTCTCCCGCAGCTGCCTCCCCGAGATGCTTGGAGGTGGCAGGAGTAATGGATTTGCCATCGAAACAGCAGCCCGTGGGCAGCATGTATGGTAGAGCCAGCGGGAGCTGCTGCTTTCTTTTTCTTTTAAAATAGAAGCATTTCCCCTGGCAACCTACTATAACCTGCTCCAGGGATTTCCCTCCAATCTCCCGTTTAAGAAAATGGATGGCAAGTGGGGCAGGATCAGCTTCGCCAGGTGAACTCTTCTACTGGCGAATTGGTGCTTTTAAGGTTCTCTACTTACCTTCTCATTGCTTAAGGAGCTGTAGGGATCAGGCATTTGAGTGCTGCTCTAGCACAGGACTTTGGAGATGACTGATTTGGTACTCAGAAAAGCTCTGTTTCTCAGGACATGATCTTCAGTGTGTATCTTTCTTTTGAGCTCCAGTCTTTATTTTGAGATGCCTGCTTGGCTGTCTCATTGTAAACATCACACACACACACACACACACACACACACACATTTCCTTAAGGCATTTCCCTTAAATCTTTTGCTTGAGCAATTCTATGGGAAATTTTGATATTGACCAAAAGAAAACACAGATTTATCATTAAAATTTGTTTTAATGGGTCTCAAAATTCTATGACACATTTGGTCGACATGTTTTTATTTAAAAAGTACTCATTTTAAAATCTAACAACTTAAAAGTACTACACTCAAAGAAAATGTTCCATGAAACATTCCTTTCTTTCCGAAGGTTTTTCAATGCGTTTGTACCATTAGCCAGTCTCCTTTCACTATTAAACTTAAATGGCCAAATGAGACAGGCATTTCCGAGCCATTCTTCCACAACCAATGATCAAGACGGAGTGCAGTGTTCTAGATAATATTTATTTAGCCATCTGAGTTTTCTGAGCAGATTTGGTGACTTTGCAAGCTCCAGCAGCTTCACTGTGGACTGCCAAGCCGACACCCATGTTGATCCATGGTACAGCACTGTAATGACGTGGCTATCACATCGGTAATTCCCAGAGGAAGGCCAGTGGCATAGGCTGGTCTGTGAAAAAATAATGTAGCCTGGACTCTTTTCTTTACTGACTCCGGCTTGGCCGATTTGTTGTGGTGGAATAGGTATACTCAGGTATGAACAGTACTCAAGCATCCGCCTCATGTCGTTCTTAATGAACTATCTTAATAGCACATTTCCCTCTTGCGAGCATTACTGCCACTTGGAGCCAAATTCTGCTACTTTTATGAGCATCAATTAAACACACCCACTCAGTAATCATGTGTATCCAACACTTCACTGAATAAACTGATGACTGAAGACAAACATCTCTTTATACAAACAGGGTATTTCAGGAGTAATTCGACTCTGAAACCATAGCTACTAATTCAGAGGGGCCCTTGGGAGAATGGACCATCCAGGGACTAATGTTTGCTGATTAATAGCTGCTCATGTCTCAGTTTCACTTGCACTGGTGTTGCTTGACAGTAAGAATCCCAACAATATTGTGGGTGTGGTCCATATTTTCATTATGGTTTGGGAAACGCTATAGATATATCATATTAATTACTTTTGGAGTAGCTGTTGCTGGTGTATAAATGGTTTATTTCCACTTTTTTTTATTGTGCCATATTTAAGAAAAAATCTTTCACTATATTGATGCAACTTTTCCCCCTTCAAAGTGGGAGGGAGAGGGAGAGAGAGGGAGGAGGAACACGGGGAGGACATCTGTGATGACGGCATCGCCTCTATTTTTGTAATTCAGCATAGGAGGGGTGCAGTTCAAACTCCTCTCACCAAACGGGCATCATGCTGGGAGCATGATCAGTTTACCCAGGGCCCTGGGCTCAGCTGTGAACGTCGGTGTGTAAGGGAAAGAGGAGCCTCGAGAAGAGGCTACGGGATGTAAAGTATGATAACAGAATATAAAGGCCGGAGGGTGAATGGGGCAGACAACGGCTGGCATCAGAGGTAAAGATGAGATGCCACTGGCTCTGGTGTGGGGTGCTGAAGCAGTGGGCCAGGCCCTCGGCCTCACCTCCTTTAGCCACTGAAGTAGGGCAGCTAAACACCAAAACCTGGCAGGTCCGGCCCTTGGGCGAGACCCTGGTCCTGAAAATCCTACTCTGTATCCAGAGTGAATGCTCCCCTGGGAAGGAGTGCAGAGTCTTCTCACCAGGTGCCACGTTCATACCTGCAGAGACCACACACATAAACAGGTCAGTTTTATCTTCTTATTACTTTTCTTCAAACACAACCACTGTAGACCTTCCTGGACAAAGAGAAGGTACAATTCTTACCTAAAATTCACAACTCTCTCACTTTTTTATTCAACAGAGTATAAGAAATGAGAACAATTCTTTATTTTCCTTCTAGGATTATTCAGTTAGAGAGTATATAAAGCAATCCAGCTGTGCAGAAATTTTTATAATCTATTAATATGACCCCAAGTACTTGGGGAAAAAGGCCATGATAGCAAAAATACATTTGCCATTTATCTAGTCTTGTACATAGTATATGAGGCTAGCTTATCTGTAAATCTCCTCTGGGTGCATTCAATACTTTTGGAGCCCATTGGATTTGTGGTCATGCTTTACTAATCCTGAAATTTTGAAAGGTTACCTATTGCTTCTTATAAATCAAGAGCAGCAGTATTTCCACAGTTCTTAGAGACAGGAAATTTTATTTTAGATTCAGCTGCAAAGTGCATACATAATAGTTATTTGGAAGAAGTATTTAAGTGGCATACATGATATATTAGGAAAAGAATAATGTTGTGCTAATTCATATCCCAAGAAAGTAAATAGGTAATTAAGGTTGCATCTTAACTCTTTTGAAAACACATAATTCATTGAACATCTGCAATGCTCAGAAAATGTACTCTAATAGTGGTGCTGGAGAATGAAATTCTCTCTTGACTTGAAATCAAGAACATGGAAGCATATCTCAGTTTTTCTTAAAGTGCTCCCTAAATAGAATAAAAATGCAGACCCCTGACCTTGCTCCAAAATAATCATCAGGAAAGACTAACTTGTAAAGGAAGAGATGCCCATATCTAGCACTAGTTTTCTTAGATTGATCTCATATATCCATTAATTTGTTCATGCAGCCAATGTTTATTGAGCACTTACTAAATCCTAGGTACTTTTAGGATTGGGATTGAAAGATAAACAATTTCTGCATTAGAAAAACTCAGTGTTTTTTTTATAAGGACATAATTCAAATTTGTGCCATTAGTAATACAATGGAGATATCCATTGTCACCAAGGCTGAACCTATGAAAACCCACAGGACGGAGGATCCAGTGGGCTCTCTCCCCACCCTCTTCCCCCAGGTGTGTTTTCTTTGCCTTTCTCTCCTAAGCTCCAAGGCCCCTTCCTTTTTGCCTCTGTAACTTGTTCCCATTTCTTTTACAGCTCACTTCTACCTCTGTGATCTTCTAAATAAACTGTCTCGTAATTTGAGTCTTGGGTCTGAATTCTCTCTGCCAGAATTCAAGGACCAAGGTTGCTGAACTGAGGTCCAGTCCAACTCCAATCGCCGGTCACAGCTGGTGCCGTTTGGTCACTAACAAAATAACTTCAGCTTTTAAGAAAAGTAGGGCAGGGCACAAAAAACACAAGTCAAACAGGCTGGGGGCAGAGGATTCCCATTATCCAAGGGGCTTAGGGAACCAGACAAAGTACAGAATTGACTACAAGGCAATAGTGTAGACCCAGACCCCAGACCAGGTGGGAGGTCAGGGATGCTGCACTCTTCCCAGCAGCGCAGATCTTTGTTTTGACTAGGAAGCAACCATGGAAGCACAGGAATATGAGGGAGTCCAGTGATTGCGTCTGCACCTACAGAGCTCACCATTGACCTACAGAGCTCACCATTGATGTACAGAACTCCACATTGATTTCCAGAACTCAACACTGACCTGCAGAACTCAACATTGAAGACTGAACTCCACAGGGACCGTGGGAGTTCCCACTTCACGCCCTCCCTCCTCTGTGACTGGCCCAGGAGTGGGGAGGCCTGAGGCTGGACCTCGACCTAGCTTCAAGGAGCTGTGGAAGGCAGAGATCAGGATACCCGAGCCTCACTCACTAAATGGCTTATTACAATATTCCCTTCCCAAGTGAGGGCATTTGGGACCTCCAATTTTTCTCAAGTATACAGTACTTTTTCCTCTTTCAGCCCTCCTGCTTTGGGGACCCTCTGGGGAGGCAGCAATGAAACAATAAAACATTTTGGTGATTAGGGTTACAAGCACAGTCTGCAACCCTCTTTTGAATGGTTTATGTTTCTTTTTCCCCAGAAAGAACACCTTGCACAGATAGACAGTATTTAGAGTTATTTATTCAAGGTTCTCATTTCTCCAAATATTCAAACATATTCATCTTGTTTGATAGGTTTGTCCATTGAGATAAACTGGCTCATCCTAACTGAGGCTGGCATCAGCCTCTCTGGAAGCCACTTTCCACGCACTGCCTTCCACAACATCTGCATGATTCAGCCTTTCTCGCTTTCAGATTCAAAGTCAAAACAAAATTTCAAACTTATGATCTGAAGGATGAACCCACAGGGGCACAAAGCATGCATATTGTACTTGCTGCTCATTAAAATGTTCCCTAGGGCAGGGGACATGAAAGAAATGCACAGGGCAAAGCTATAAATATAAATAAAATGACTTATTCTTAAGGCTGATTTTTACAGACATCTCCAACCAAGATAAAATCTAGACACATTTAGTTAAGAGGAGCATTGATGTCTATAAAGGCCTGTTTGGATTTGAGGTATAATGGCCAACAGTGCACCCACAATCTAAATACCTTAAACAAACAAATTAATGATGTCTGGAATATTTTGCAGGAGAAAAGAAAACTAACGGTATTGAAGAAAGCAAAGGGAAATAAAATGAATAGATTGAAATTGTATTCTTAATAAGTCTTCAGGTTCAGCCTCTTGACAGGTATGGCTCAACTCTCATTTGGCTCAAACACTCTGTTGGAAGGCACAGATAATACTGGGCAGGGCGAGGAGATGAGTTTAAAATAATCCGCCTATTTGCCTGTGATCTTCAATTGTTTTCTCGTTCAGAAAAAATTGCAAACAATCTGCATCCTCTCTCTTGGAAAAACCAGCACAACTTTGTTAGCCCCACGACTGTCAAACACAATTTCCTTAAGAAAAAAATGTGCTCTCACAAAGCTCTTGGTCCTGGGGGTGGGGTGGGGGGTGGGGAGTACTTTTGTCTTGGTTTAATTAGATGACTTCTCATTGTTGAGAAGTATAGCCAGAGGGTAGCAGGCATTTCCTTTAATTAAAAAATAACTGTGAACTGAAGGAGTCACTTAACCATGTGGAAATAAGTAGAGAGACTAGAATGTGTTTATCTGCAACAGAATAACAAGTTGTAAATGAGGGCAAAACATTTCAGGGCAGGGTAAACCAAGGATCGTTGGTGACATCACATGTCAGGGATATATTTCACAGATGCTATGTGTGCTGTCAGGTGCCTCGTTCTTACAACTGCCATAAAATTTTCTTGAATTGTTGGCAATCTGTGTGGCTCAGAGCTCATCCTCAGAGCTTCCCCCAAAGATTCTTTTTAAAAAAAAAAAAAACTGAAGTCGCTTGAAACTCAGAAGAGTAAGAGATTTTTGACTTGTGAATTCTGAGTCTGCCACCAGCTATGAGAACATAAACAAACCACACAAGCTTTCTGAATCCTATCACATTTTTCTGTTACCTATGTGAGCATTACGTGAAGTAATAAGAATTAAAATAAATTTGTCCCTGAATGAGGTCAGAAGTAGATGTCTTCTTTCTCCTTTCTCTATGGCCAAGGCCATCTTCCCACATTGGTCGGCTACCCAAGAAGACAAGCCACCCTTCCGATGGCCTATGCTAGCGCTAGACATGTAAGTGGACTGCTGAGAGGGAAGCAACTTGTTCTGGGAGCAGGGAGGTGCCTCCCACTGTTGGGTGTACACCCAGGCAGGCACAGGGTGCTGCTGCCCGGGGGGCATGCGTGAGAAGGGCAGCCCTCCAGCGGGGAGCAAGGCGCCCTCTGACCTCAGAAGGCTTCGTAGGGTTCCCTGTGTTAAGCAGCTTCCAAACTTTAAGATTCTATAGATAAGCAAATTTTCATATAGAGTAGAGGAGGGTGAACGTAGCCATGTCAATTTTTGCCACTAACAAAAAACAATAAAAAATCACAACCAAAAACTGTACCATCTTTATTGTCATCTCATAATACAAAATCATTTTAACACCAAAAACTTATAAAAGATGTACATTTGGAGTAGAAAGAGTTTCCTTTGGATGAAATACACTTAATTTTATTGTACTGCACATATTTGATTTATTTTACTGCAGACTAATGGAAACTGTGTGAAACCAAACGGGTCTGTGGGTAGGCACAAGGCCCATTATTCTAAGAAATCTATACCTTACAATTAAAATCTAGTTTACGGATGGAAAGCCATGTCAGTAGCTCTTAGGCTTGGTTATAAATGAGTTTTTTTTTTTAAGTCTCTTCATCTATCTCATATAAAAACTCTTTCTTCTGTTACTGTCTTTCTTTGGTGCATGCCATTTGTGGCAAGTAGTGCTGTAGCCTTGTCTTCTAAAACGTCGGAAATGCAGCTTAAGCTAGCTTCCACCTTTGTGGCTATGTTCAGAGAAGCAACTAAAAAATGTGTTGGGAAATGCTATGTCTTTCTTAGGGACAGAATCTATGTATCGTGTAAGACGCAGCCAGTTCTCACAAGGCGAGCCACAGCCTCATACAACACCCCAGAGAGACCAGCATCCTTAGCTGGGCAGCTGTCTCATGAAGCCGAGTGAATATCACAACTTAATTAATGTTTATGATGCCAGTCCGCCTGCTAGCGTCTTCTTGTCATAAGATTGCTGCACCAAGAATATGTATTGCAAGTCATGGTTCAAAGCTTTCCTGCCTTTCTATTTCTATGACTGTATAAACGAAAAAGAAAATGAAAGAGATGAAGAATTGAGAACTACTAAACAAGCTGCCTATAAAAAGATTTGCATTAGCAGGTAGATGCTGGTAAAGAAAAGATGAATCTTAAATGCTACAATACAGAATCTCAATAGCATGGAAGTGAATCTGGACTCTCCGAAAAGTGAAATGGGAATTCACAGACATCTTCAGAAGACAGTGTGTATGAGGATTATACCATCTTCTATGCGCCACAGCTTTTTTTTGGAAGGATAAGATATAATATTGTAAGTGTACACAAAAGTGTACAATGGGCTGATAGAATTTAAGCATTGGGAACATACTTCAATCGTGCTTAATGAAAATAACTTTTTAAATTTTATCACTTAATCGATACACTGCTGATCTGTTTCCTTCCGCGTCACATGCCATTCCGCAGACACTCAATAATATATAACTATTCACTAGGGCACGCTCTAAAATACTTACTTATGCTAATTATTATTGAAAGATAAATCCTAAATGCCTAATGTAGGACAAGTCCATTTATTACCTACCAGCTATATCCAATTTCATGTAAATGATTACAATTGAACGTCACTGAATAGTATATGATTATATCCCTTTTTTCCTTCAACTCCAACCTGTGCTTTGGCTTATCTGCACTGCGGCCTATTCAGTTGAAGAATTTATTTTTGTACAAAACTACTTAGGAGTGGTTGAATGGAATTTAATTCTTAATTGACCACTAATTAGAAAGAAAATATGGGCATGTCAAATCTGGAGTTTTTCCCCCACCATAAATTCTACTTTGTCCCAGTACGTTAAATAAATGATTTAATAATTGATACTATCTCTTGAAACTAATAAGCATTATCATGAGACAGATTGCCGTGTTGGGAGCTAAGAACCCCATGGGAAAGGCATGCTGACTCACTGCCGCAGTATCATTTGGAAAAGCAGTATGGACTTAAACCCGAATTTTCATGAAGAAAAACACTTCTAATGGAAAAAGGCTTCCACTGAGCCAATTTCACTTCTCTGCATACTGCCTTCATCAGATGAAAGAACTTCAGTTCTATTAAGAGCCCAAGAATTGAACGCTGGAACAATAACATGAGCTACCGTGAAAGAAGGTGGTGGGATCTGTTGTTTTGACTGTATCTACAAGCCAGCAGTTACACTGACTTCTGTTTCTCAACTTCCATGAGTGTGTCTTCAACCTCGCTTGTTAGCCTGGGCCTCAGTTCCTCTGTCCAGTTTCCTGTTTAGACACTGTCCTACCATCACCTTAAAATCATATGCTTAATGTTGATTTTTAGCTTCCATCCACATCAGCTAATGCTCCCAGTCTGCTTTCTCAAGGAGCTGTGCCGGGCTTTCTATTAAGTACAAGCATTAAAGAGCTTCCATACTGGCGCCCAACGTGTCCCTATTTCGTTTGTGGCATTTTCTGTGTTACTATGTTCCAATCACTCTAATTTTTTGTTTCCTTTTGCTATTTCTTTGGTCCCACACCTTAAACAAACTATTAACTGTTTCCCCAGGATATTGCTCATGTACTCATAAACCTGATATTTTTTCCATCATTTGAGGGTGTTCAAGGATATCTGAAAACCCACAAATAGACCTCCTGGGAGTTGTGTCTTCCAGGTTAAGCATCCCTCTGTTCTTCCTGCCACACCAGGCCATTCGATGTTTCCTCACATTCATTGTATTTTCCTGACACTGAGCTCTGATTATTCTGTCCCCTCACTAGTAACCACCTTCCCTGCACACACCCATTCTTTAAAGTCTATCTCAAATGTTATATCATCTAGAAATAAATATTTGGGGGGATTTTGACTAGCATTGTCTCCTACGCTGGTGGTAGTCTCCTTAGCCTGGCTGAAACACTCACCTGTCGATCATGTAGTCCACAGCCCTCCTCCAGGAGTAGCTCCCGATTGACTTAAATCGACACGTGCATTCAGTCCCTTTGGCCATGGAGATTGGTTGACAGATATATGATAGGGGGATTCTGGGAAATTGGCTTCATTATTTTTTGGTGGAGATACTCTTTTTTTCTTGGACATTAGAAAGGAAGCAGACAGACGCGGCTGCCATCGTAAGCGGACACCACAGGAGAAGGCAAGAGACATTTGGAGACACTAAGTCTTGAGTGTCATTGCTGAGCTACTAGACTATGACTGACCAGAAGCCTACCTTTTTTCACTATAACATTTATGTTATTCAATAATTTTTTTTATACCACTTGAGCTAGTTTGAGTCAGGTTTTTCATTGCTTGCAACCTAAAGATTCCAAGGTGTACGCCTCTCATCTTGTGTTTTTTGAGCACACTGTAACATTTTGTGGCTCAGTTTTTATGCCTCTTGTTCTAATCTACATTGTAATAGTACACACGTCTTATTTCATGTTTTTATTGTCTCAGCTTTCAGTTCTTGAACTCTTCACGTTGTCTTTCTGAGTGTTCATTAGATGCCTGTGTTTAGGAAACGCTGTAGAACTTATTTTCCTCTTATTGTTTTGGTATCAGGCAAAATACTTGGTGAGTTCTTTGTTTATCTCCTGGGTGATTTTTGAGGTTCAAATGGGGTAATGTGCATATAGATTCTTTATGGATGCTGTGGGGTAACCTCCTTGCTTTAGGAACATTAGCTTTTTTTTTTTTTTTTCCAAAAGAGGAGCAGGCAGTTCTGTTTTCTCTGCTCCAATATTTTAACTAATTTTTCTATTTCCATCTTGAAAAGTTTTATGGTATCTCTGTGTTTATTTGTTGGACATACTATTCCAATAAAAATCACTTAAGAAATCATTTGCTTTGGAAAGTAGTAGCAAAGAAATGTATGCCTTTGATTTCCTAGATTCCTTTTAAAGGATCATGGACATGATGTAGAGAGATTGTTTAACTTTTATTAAGTACGTAGAGTTCCAAAGTAGCTTTTATAGAGCCAGTGAGCCAAAATTAGACCTGACAGACCAAAGGGAGGTCTCACCTTCACTCCATCCCATCCCTTACTAATGCTCTGAGAATAAACGCACTTGAACTCTGGGTCCTGGTTTTATTTCATCTGGTCGTCTTGCTGGCATTACTGTGATCTCTGAGCTGTAGCCTTGAGAATAATTTCCTGCCTGCTGAGATTATGGTGTCAAGTTATATGCAATATGAGTCTATTTAATAATTCCTTCTGTAAAACTATTCCATTCTCTTCTGGGCATTGTTTCTGAAATGCTTGACTTGGCAGGTTCAAAACACTGTGCAGAGGACGCATTTCTTTCCCTGACATTTAGCCGTATACTCCTATACACCCAGGAAAGATGAGATGCTGGAATGAGAAACTAGAAGGACATTTTCCTGGATTCGTTTGCTAGTGATATCATAACAAAATATTACAGACTGGATGACTTAAACAACATTTCTGAAGGCTGGAAGTTCAACATCAAGGTTTCGGCAGGTTTGGTTTCTTCTGAGGCCTCTCTCCTTGTCTTGCAGATGGCTACCTTCTTGCAGTTTCTGCAAATGGTCTTTCCCTTGAGTTCCTACAGTGAGCTTGAACAGGATAATTTTAACACTTCTGAACCACTCTGTCCTTACCCTTAACTGGAGATAATTACAGTATGTATTGCAGAGAGTTGTTGTTATGATTAAATGACGTGATGCAGGAAAAGTTCTCAGCACAGCACCTGGTACATAGTAGTTGTTCAATAAATGATCATTATTACTAGCACCATATTGATGACGTTATGTTTGGCCATCTCAAGGTGCCTTCTATCTAAATCATTTTATTTTTTCATTTTTCATTTTTGAGTAATGAAATCAGATTTGAGGTAATAAATGAAGACAGAGCTCTAACATCCTTAGGACATGTGCCTTAGAGTAGCAAAGCTTCCAGGAACAAGTCCAGAAGTACTCAGAGTTATAAAAGAAAGCATTGCTAATGTGGAACTCTATTAAGGATATATTTGTGATTATTATGGCATCATAAAGATCATGAGGCAGATTTTATTCTTCCTGCCTTTCTTTTTCTTCCCTTATTGTATCAGTAAGGATTTCTACTGTCAAAAAGTACTTACGCTGTAGAAAAGGAGTGGTGAGAGGGGGCATTCTTGCTTTGCACTTGATCGTGGTGGGAAAGCATTGTTTGTCACTTTGAAGTATTACATTAGCTGTCATTTTTTGTAGAGTTGTTTTATCAAGTTGAGAAGGTTACCCTCTATTCCTGTTGTACTGAGAGCACTTTATTCCTTCTTGTATGGGTTTGGTAGATTGTGTCTTTTAAGGGACTGGTCCATTTAACCTCAGTTACCAAGTCTGTGGGCACACAGTTGTTATTTCTTTTAGTTTCCATGGAATCTGCCATGATATCCCCACTTTCATTTATGATATTGATTTTCTATTTTCAATTTCATCTTTTTCTGCTCTAATTCTTTTTTTCTGTTTCTTACTTTGGGTTTTATTTGCTCTTCTTTTTCTGGCTCCCTAAGTTAGAATTTTAGATCTTTTTTCTTTTTCTAATGTATACATTTAACATTATAAATTTCCCTTTAAGGACTCTTTTTGCTTCATATTACAAATTTTGATAATTTGTGTTTATATTTTCATTTAGTTCAAAATATTTTTAATTTCTTTGGAGATTTCCTCTTTGGCCTGTCTGTTATTTAGAAGTTTGTCGTATAGCTTCTGTATGTTTTAGAATTTTCCAGTTATGCTATTGATTTCTAGTTTAATTCCACTGTGATCTGAGAGCAAGCATTGTATGATTTCTATACTTTAAAAAATTTTGAATATATGCTTTGTGGCTCACAATGTGGTCTATCTCTGTAAATGTTCCATGTGAGCTTAAGATGGATGTGTATTCTGCTGTTGTTAGATGAAGTAGTCTATAGATGTCAATTATATCCAGTTGATTGATGGTGTTGTTGAGTTCAACTAAGTTCTCAATGATTTTCTGCCGACTGGATCTGTCCCCTCCTGATAGAGGAGTGCTGAAGTCTCCAACTATGATAGTAGATTTATTTATTTCTCCTTGAACTTCTATCAGATTTTGCTTTATATAGTTTAATGATCTTTTGTTAGGTGCATACACATGATTGTTTTGTCTTCTTGGAGAACTGACCCTTTTAAAATTAGAGAGAAAGGGGGAAAGAAAAAGAGAGGGATATAGAAAGAGTTAAAGAGAAAGGAAGGTGGAGGAGAGAAGGGGGGGAGGGAAGAGACTGGTCTAGAATTAGGACGTTGGGAGCTATTGGTAATCTTTAGACCTAAAACTGTCTTTCAGCTGTAGCTGCACCCTGGAATCACCGTGGCACTTTAAAAATAGTGATCTAGTGATGCCTGGGTCCCATCTCCAGAAACCCTGACTTATTTGGTCTGGGGTAAATTTTGCAAAAGCTCTTCAGGTGATAGGTGATTCTAATCTATAGCAAAGCTGAGAACCACTGAACCGAAGCAGTGCCTCTCCGACCTGAATGTGCATACAGTTCATCTTGAAAACCGCAGGTCTGGGGTGGAGCCTGAGATTCTGCATCCCTAGGAAGCTTCTGGCTCCTAACAGGCTCCTGACAAAGCTTTCTTTAAGCAGCTAAGGTTGCTAATCACTGGGTTTGGAGTGCAGAGTCCTGGGAGGACATTGATGGCACTGATGATAGAGTCCAAATGTCACATTTGCTGGGCGGTCTGTTCTAGCAGCTGGAGGTATTATCTTTTTTCTCTGCACTGCCCTGGCTTCTGTCTCTACTTCTCTTAAGGACACTGACCACATTCTGCTTTTATGGTGAGTATTTACAGCTTTATTCAACACTCTTTAGAGTCTATAACTTCGGAGGGCAGTCTAGCATAAAAAATTTCACAAAAGGTTTCTCCCTAGGCAGTGTCCCCAAGGGAAGTCATTTTAGATAAAGGTTTGTGTGCTGGTTTCACCTTTTGGGTTGGCATTTTATACATATTGCTCTCTCAGAGAGTTCCAATGACTATTGCATTTAAAAACTCTAAGACATTCTATAGTGAGGAAGTGTCTTTAATTTTGTTTAACTGGGCATTTTCAAAATTATGTGAATGTAAAATACTATTGATATTTTGTTTTTATACACAAATTTTGGGGGGGGAAGTAATTCTAGTGTAGAAAAGAGAACGGGCTTATGGAGTAAGATCTAGTTACAAATCCAAGAAAAAATAATACCAAAACTCATAAGGTTGTTGTGAAGGATTATGCCAAATAGGGTAATAAATCTAACATGCATTAATAAATTAAATGACACCATTTGTGTACCATGTCTGTTATAGTGCCTAATGCTGAGGGCTCCTATCTTTTCCATCTTGGTAGTGTCAAGAGCACCTAGGACAGGCATTATGTCACACACACACACACATGCACACACAAAGTTGCCATGAGCCATGATCTTCGCTATATTTCTTTTTTCAAAACAGTAAAAAAAATTCCGCAGTTCATAGGTGAGTGTCAAGAGCATTCAGTGCCACCTAAATTGACAACCCCCTCTGCACGTCCTCTCTTACCAATGGGTACAGACTAAGAAGAAACTGTTGAAGACACCCTTCCTCTGAAATTCAGCATTTGCTCTTCCTTTATTGATCGCGTATTTAACTGGCAGTTACTGTGTGCCAAGCCCCCTGGGGGATAAAAGCACCAACGAGTCATGGGCCGATTTCGGGCCACCTGAGGAGCCTCTTGCTGCGCCGACGGCCTGGTGGCCTGAGGTGGGCGAGGGCCCGGGCGGGGCGGTCATGTTGGGACTGCACCAGATCAGGTGACTCCCACCTTCGTGCTCCTGCACGTTGTGTCTCTGTGTCTGGCTTTTCAATGGGCTGTGAGCTCTTGGAGACCACACGCCTGGCCCTCTGTCCCCTCTTTCTCCCCATCACCCCTCTCCCCTCTATGTCCCTTCCACCTCCACCCGCCCGGCGCTCGCCACACTGCTGTCCACGTCCCTGAGCTCTCTCTGTCCCTTCTTTCTAAACGGCTCCTTAATGAATCAAGTATGAATTCTTTCTGATAATACGAGAGCCGTAAGGAGGCTGATGGAACTCAGATGAAGACAAATGTGCATCCTCTAGGTGGAGAGAAAATGTAAGAAATGAAACCAGTGGCTGCTGGTGGCACACAGAGCCAGTCGTCCAGCACTGCCCCTCGCCCCCGTCCCCGGCCGCGCCCGGTGCTCGGTCCAAGCCCCGCTCCTCCCGAAGGACACTAGTTCCAGTTGGAAGATGGAGAGTAATGAAGACAGAAGAGAAAGTGCTCCGTTTCCTTCGGAGCTGTTGTTTAATGCTGTTTAATGCAGCTTTTCTGCCGCCACTTGGCAGGCTCAGTGAGGGCCTCCTCAATTGCTTGTTGTACAAACTGTGAGCCAGGACTATAGGAAGGAGCATGAATTTTTTAAACAACGGGCTTCTACCACTCTTGAGAATTTCTCTTTCTTCTGTTTTGAATCCATTGTCTCTACTTAAGACAAAGATTCCCAGACCTGGCTGCACAGTAAAAACACGGGGACACAAGGCCCAGGTACGGTCAGTTTATTTTTAAGCTCTCTGGCTGCTGCTGAAGTGCAGCCCCAGTTGGGAACCACTGCCTGAGAGGGACCCCGCTATACTTTCACATCCATTATTGTTAAGTGATTTCCTGAAACCTGGGCCTTGGAAAACCTGCAAGATACCGGTTATCTATTTCCAACAATGAGCATTTACTTCTGCAGTTGGAACAGAGCCGAAGTCATTAGGTTGGGAGGTTCCCATCCTGACCCCCAATTCTCAGCCACAAAATACTAAATGTGTAAAACACTGTGATATTCTTTTGTATCATAAAGGCCTCAAGGAAGAAATGAACCCCACTCCTGCCTTTGGCCAGGTGACACAACAGAGCAGCTCTTGACCTTTTATTTAAAACCTCTGGGAGAACTTCCCACAACTCTCTGAGCAGTTATATGATGAGGCTGGGTGGAGGTGTGTGCGTAAATACCCTAACTTCATTTTTGCTAAGGAATTAAATTCATCGACATATCAGGCTTTATTTCCAGTCTCTTGAGAAACCCTATGATTTCCAAACTGTGGACAAGGTTTTGTATTTTTCCTTTAACATTGGCAATGGAGGTGAAGCTCGTTTTTAATATTCAGCAGCGGTGCGGGACTCTTTCTAGGCTGCAGCTTAAGGAGAATCAGCTCAGAAATGCTTTTTTTCCTGGTTTGTTTTAAATATACAGGGATGATGTTCCTTAAGCTTTTGATAAACATTTTTAGAGATGAAATTATAGCCTGTCTCATATTGATGTTGTTGGTAAGGATGAGGAGTGTAGATACTTACGGTTTGAAGTGGAATTGCTTTATACATTATACATAATGCTCTGCAGGATTGTAATTTTAACATACGCAAGAGCCAGAGAAAAAGAAAGCGTGTCATTCAATTCTACCTGCCTGGGCCAACAGAAACGGTAAACAGCAAAAGGATAACGGGAGAAAACTAAATCTTTCATGAGCGTGTATTTTTCCTTTGGCTTATTTAGGCAAATTTGGAATGGTCTAACAGGAAAGGGAAGGCAGATAATATTTACCGTCTGTGGGGTGTCAGACCTCAGATCTAGAGGTTTAAACCATGGGGATGGGGGGAAAGAGCAGTGAGAATCAATAGTCCTTGTGAAGGTAGAACAGACTGAAACAATACAGCATTGGGCCAGTAGACCAGTATTTTATTACCTATTAAAATGTGTAGGATTTGTCTGAAAATCACTGCAGCAGAGAACCTAATAAAAAAGTGACTGTCAATAATGCCTTAAGTTACATCCTTCTGGTATCCTGGCAACAGTCATGTCAACCTACCGGGCCACTGCACACTGTGAATGTGAGTCAGTGGTCAGGACCCCTTTCTGACTCCCATCTCTCTGGGTCTCAGGCCCTGCATGTCTGAGGCTCTCTTTTGTGGGGACGGTTGCAGCCATGCTCTCCATTAAAGGATATGCTTTTTTACAGGGGAAAAAAAAAAGTGTCTAATCAAGTAATAAATGCTATTTCTTCAGGGGAAATAGATTGTATTTTATCAAATGAGATATTACCAGCCTGAATGAGCAGGAACTGCTCATCTCTCCTAGAAAGGTATTTCTTTCTGTCCCTGGGGTTCTGCACTAATCCTGTGGACATATGAGGATGCCACCCCTCCCCCAATCTCATAATGTCTATCTACTTATTTAACAAGTTAGGCAGTAAGAAGTTAATTTGCATTTGATTAAAATATAAGAAAGGAACATTAATGATTTTTCAGTCATTTAAAAGGGCACCCCCCCATAACTATTACTTATGCTAAATTAAATACTCCATCATGGAAGAATGGAGGTTAAGTCTCATCCAGTTACTTGAGGTGGTAGAACCTTCTCTGAAGGCCTGGTGACACTCTACATCATCAGAGTGGGTTTTGATAAAAGGAACAGTCACAAAAATCTGTGTGAGAAATTTCTGCCATGAGCTAGTCTACGTGGCTTCACAGAAGCAGATCCTGCATTGTAGTAAAAACCCGAAAAAGGGAAACAAACCGAAAGAAGCTGCGCTCGCAGGTGCTGTTTCCTGGGTGCAGCGCAGGCGGCAGAGCAGACTTAGAGGTTTGCATGGTCCAGTTCACTCGGGTAAGCCCTGGATTCTGGCCATCCGGTCAGGTCCGTCATCATCACTTAATAGCTGTGGGCCTTTGTGTATCTAAGCTGCAGTTCTCTTATCTGTAGACTGAGGATAATAACTGAGGCTCAGGCGATTAGATGTGTTCACCATTTCTGTCCTTAGGCATCAAGATGACTACATTCTTAGAGATAACAAAATTGTTAAGTGACATTTTATAATTGTTAAGTGACACTTATTAGGAATTTAACCGACCACCTTTACATCCACTCATGACATTTTTTCACATTTTTGAGGAGAGGGATTATTCCTTCCTCCTCTAACTTTTTTTTTTTTTTTTGACTCTGAATTCTTTTAGTAAATATTCTGGAAGAAATAATTACTTAAAAAAAAAAGTGACTCTTTAAGAAATCCCCAGTAAACATGTTACTCTGAATGGCATATTATTTATTCAACTGCAGAACCATACAGAATACAATAATTACCATAAATATTTTTTGCTTCAAGTATTTTTCTAATACCTTTATAAATTGCTATAATTAAACAGTTTTTTGAGTTAGAATTTTTTCTTTGAAGCTTTCCATCATGAGCCAATATGTGGCAGTGCCTCTGCTTGTGGAATTAGGCAAATGTCCCCAACTCTGTGGCATCCAGAGTCCTTTGAAACATAATTCATACCCACGTCCCAAGTGGAAGCTCCAGAGCAGGCAACATAAAATTTTCATCAGTTTGCTATTCCAACTAAGTGTGCTTATGTACCAAGAGCTTTCAGAACAGTTTTCAGTGCAGCTTTTCAACATCGTAATCAGCATAATCTCTTGCATAGTGCGTTGGTCCAGAGGAGGGTGGGCTTCTGGATGAGGGAATGTACTGACTGCTCTGTATCCCACCAGCTTTGGGATCATAGGTAAGTTACTTCATCATTTTTACCCCCAGTTTTCACATTTATAAAATGAGAATAAGTCTTACCTCAAAGGATGTTACAGTTAGATGTTAAGTAAAATGTATATTGTTTCACAGGGAATATATAATCATCATTTTAGTGTGAAATAATTCCTCATACTATCTGTAGGATTAAAAAAATTGTAAACAATCTAAGTGTCTAATAATAAGGGGATGCTTAAATAAATTACAAGATACCAACGTAATGATGTTTTTGGAGTATTTTTGTTAATGTCAGTAAAAAGTGCTTTTGATGTTTTTAGCTTGTGAATACTAAGTAGGTCACTTTGATGCTTAGCCCAAGCCCCTCCATGCCGCATGGCAAACTCCGTGGCGTTGCCCAGTTCTGCTGAGTCTGTGAAGGGAGAGCATCGCCTTTATGCAACTTGCACTCAGCCTGCACGTCTGCCTTCCTCTGTTTCAGCTTCTGTTTTGTCTGTTGCCTGGGGGTGTCCCTGTGGACGACCCCTGCTTCTCTCCATAGCCACCTATCCACATCTTTCCCTGGCTTGGGCTGCCCACCTGGTGACACCGACCTACCTGTGACCTCTAACATACTCTGAGGCTGTTTTCCTGCTGTTGCTAAGAGCTCAGTGCCACCAGCTCCTCGTCTCTGTTTTGATGTCACCTGCACCGTTTTACTACCCTGCTAAAGGCCAGCCCTCTGCTCAGCTGTCCCCAAACAGGAGTTCTGATTCTCGTGATCTACAGAGCTTATCTTTTCTGCTGGCTTACGAGGAGAGTACCCCTGCCCTGTCTCATAGCCTAGTCTAAACTTTACATGTCGGGGTGGGGAGGTGGGGGCTGGGAGACTCAATGCACCTTTGCCTTGCCTTCTACAGCTCGTGTTTCTATATCTTTATCTGTACTGTATCTGTATGTGTGTGTGTATGTTATTATCTGTGTGTGTATGTTATTATCTGTCTATCATCTATCATCTATCTATCTATCATCTATCTATCTATCTATCTATCTATCTATCTATCATCATCTATCATCATCTATCTATCATCTGTCTATCTATCTATCTATCTATCTATCTATCTATCTAATCTATCAATCTATCTATCTATCATCTATCTATCATCAATCATCAACATAGAATATCTATAGCAGACACTGATGGTGCCCTCCCCCTCCTGATACTCACCTTCCCCACGCCTCGCAGCTCTTAGGTTCCAAGTGCCAGTATCTGAAACTCTTCGCCTGAAGGCTTTTTCTGAAGATGGGACACACTGGAAATAATTGGAATTATCATGCACCTCCCTCCCCAGCAGCCCTCGGCCATGATAGGAATTGGTGATCAAATGCTCCCAACTCCCTTGCCCTTTGGGGAGTGGGGACAATGATGAGGCACATTCCCCACTGTCCCTAGCAGGACTGAGTCGCGTGGCGGTGACCTGCATGGAAATGCACCCATACTGGCTGCGTGTCATTTACTGCCTCATTCCCCACTGTCTTCTTGGTGCTCCCAGGGATCACCCTCAACACACAACTTGCACTCAAACCCTCCTCCCAGGGTCTGTTTCTGGAGAAACCCAACCCAATAAAATAGCCACATTCTATATCCGGTTCTTGCAGTTCAAATGAAAATGCCTTAAGGTTTATAGCTGACTCTGAGCTAAGAGTGTGCTCAAAATGTGGCAAGACCGCTAACAAAATCAAAAAAACCTTAGGCAGCCATGCTAGATTGATGGTTCATGAGACCAAAGTATTTGTGTCTAGTTCTGGCTGCAACCTTTTTAAAGGATATTAAAAAATTGGAATATGACCATGGCTTGATTAGGAGTTTAGGAGCCTAAAATCAAAGATAACCATTGAAGGAAGGGGAGCGTGCTGGCTGGGAAGATGAACTGCTAAAGGCATAGTCGCTCTACTCAGTGCTGGGGGACGTCATGCGTGCAGCGGGCTAAAGTCGCTCAACCTTTCCCACAGGGCAGAACTCTGATTGACAACAGTTAGAAAACGGCAAATTTGGCTGTGGAAAACGAAGAATTTTCTAAGCATCAGAGTTTCTTACCAAATGCAAGATCCTTGTCTGTGGAAATTCTTAAGCAGAGGGCAAAAATCACCTAAATCCATCCCACCCCTTAAAATAAACCAGGTCCCACATGCAAGCCTCTGTGGCTGTCGCCGAAAGCTCATCCTGGACTTGCGCCTTAGCTCTGTTCTCTCACCAGCCTTGTGAATTATTAGCGATGTAATTTTGGATTTGCTCTCCCGGCGCCCAGGGTGCTCTGCTCTCTCATTGCACAACTGCAGACGACTGGCATCGTAGCCCCTGGCCCTCGCCCTGCCCTACCCCGCTCAGCGGTGGCTTCTCACCTGGCCCCTGCCTGGCTTAGGACAGAAACAAGAACAATGGGAATGTATTTTAAACGACTTCTAAATTTACTTCCAACTCTACCGTTCTACGACTATTTCCCTTTTCAGCCTTTGGTATCCTGTCTAAGTTTCATTTCTCTTGCTTATTAATTTATAAAGATTGCTTCTCAAGCTACCCGGAGAAAATCAAGCGAGGTTTTGGTTTAATGATGTCATTGTTTGAACTCCCTAACTAGTCTCCTTGATCTCCCAAGCCTTGGTGCCTGTTTTCCCTTTCACTTTGTCTAAAGATTTGTACTTCTCTGTGGAAGGAACTCCCAGCCCATGCTTTCCCCAAGGATGACTTACCTGCCCTCATTATAATCGGGGCTCCTCTTTAACGATCATCTTCCCTAGAGTTTTCCTGCAGAGGACACTGTTTACCCCACCTGCTGCCGCCTTGCTGAACCTCGGGCTGGGCCCAGTGGGCGCTGAATACTGCCCCCCTCTTCTGCAGGCACCCAGGCCTGCTGCCCAGTGGGACAGCTCCCTCTGATGCCCAAAGGAAAGCTTGTTTTTCATGAGGGAAACATGTGTTCCTCTAGTTGGCAATTAGGATTAGTAGATGAAAATTTAGAGCTCTGGACCCCGGGACAACTGTATGGTGTTACAGCGCTCATTTCCTTCTTCAGCAAACATTTACTGAGTATCTGCTTTGTCCTGGACGTTCAAAAATTAGAAAGAGCAATGGATCTCAAGCAAAAAGGAACTTACAATCTATTGAGAGAAAGAGACATGTAAACTACGATGTTGTCAGGGATGGAAATGAAATGCTGTGGGAACACGAAAGGGGGAGCAGTCATAACAAATACCAGCTCCTGTACACTACCCCGGGCTCTGGGGAGGAAGGCAAATTCCCAGGCTCTGCACCGGCTTCGGGTGGGGGTAGAATCCCTCTCGGCCACTTACTGGCAGGACTAACTTGGGCGTGTTACTCCAGTTCTCTAAAATATCCATGTGGCAGTCGTACTGGGAAAATTAAATGAGAATCAATGCGAAGAACCTCGCCAACTGTCTGGCGCAGAGTAGGTTAATAAAAGCTTGCTTCCCTTCTCTTTAATCCCCTCAGAGTGTTCTCTTTAGAAGTTATTGGGGTTCCCAATATCCTTTGGGTATCTGGCTCCCAACCCCAGCCTCCCCAGATGTCTTCTTTACGGTGAAGTTTCTGGACTCTCCGAGTGGCGGCTCTCCTGACCCACCGTGGTATCTGGGAGTACCTTTGGGCCACACACCTGAAACACTTTTCTCCATCTTTTTTTACCTCTTGCCATTTTCTCTCCTGTGACTTTTCCTCCTGAGACACCAAGCTCTGTTCTGCTCTCTCCTTCTACTTTCTGGGCACCGTGAAGAAACCCCTGATGTCCCCGCCCCTGGTTATGTGACCCTTTCCTTATAGAGGTTGCTCCATCCGACCGCGTCGTGACCTCACGGATACGGCCCTTGTACCACCACGAGCTCTCTTTGAGTGACACTTGGTGTCTTACTGTGCCGGCATTTTATGGCTGAAGATGTGGACAGAAGCTCCCTTGTTTTGAGGAGCAGTGAAGTCTCCACTGAAATGTAGAGGAATAGAACTTGGGGTGAGCAAGAGGATATCAACAAGGAAAGACACCAGGACCCCCCTAGAGTGTGAGCCAAGGAGAGAAAAGCCTTGTAGGGCACAAATGAAACAAAGAGGGGGACTTTTTAGATGTCTCTGTCTCCAGAGCTCTGCTGAAAATCCAAGAGTTGGTCAAGACTTATACTTTCTGTCAAAAAGACCATGACGATGTCTGCCATGCATTGCAAATTTAAATTATGGATTTCACTTTTAATTGTTAGAGTTTGAGTTACCGCCTTCTTCACGATCGGACCGCGCTCGTCTTTGTCACCTACCCGGTCTGTGGGTTTTGTGTGGGCCTCTCCTTCCACCTTTCACCTAAAAGACGGGTTCTGGGCAAAACCAAACTGTTGGAGTTCTTTCTTATACGGGTCTATTTCAGCAACGGTAACTCTGACAAACTATAGAGGAGGAACATGCACATTGAATAAATAGAAAATATTTATTATACAGCATCGTCAAGATTATTTGACAAAAGGCAGTAACAAGCCAGACAGAAACACGTTTACAAGAAGCTCAACAGCTTGTATAAGCACATACAGTAAGGGTTTCCGCCCTTTTGGTGTCAGGTACGTATGTGTCCATTTCCAATTTTGAACAATTACGGTATAAGACCCAATATTCTATTGTATTGAGGAAAACTTTTGATCATGATAATAGGAGGCATTCAGAGTAATAATGTGATCAGTGTTGAATGTGCTCACCAAATGTCTCGAAAACCTCCGAACAAACGGACATCTTATATTATTTGAATAGTAGAAGCAGTTTGCCTGGTCTGCTCTTGCTTTAAAGAAATCTGAATGCACAAGTCCTGTGACATCAAGGACATAGGTTAGTGGCGTTAAGATGAGATGGTATGCGTTCCCTTGCTAGTTTGCCTAATAGCAGACCACCTAATAAGCAAAGGAACAATCCATTTCTCTCTTTCAGCTTCATTACAATGAAAATATGGACCAGAGATCCACATTTCAATCATAAGGTCATTCTATCAGAGACATTACAAAGTAATTTTTTAAAGAAAGGCAGTCCATTCTTGGTGCGGAACTGACCAACCTTGGCAGGAGAAGATGGGGACGGCAGGAGCAACAGCGAGCCTTAAACTCTGAACAAATGATGCAGCGGCTATTTAAAGATTCTAAGATGAGTTTCGGCTGAGAAATCAGCAGCTTTGACATGAAGGAAGCATATTAAAATATGGGTGGGCATCAGGCATAAACAAAGATATTTAAGGAGAAAGATTCATTCTACAAATGCTAGAAATCAAAGCAGCAAGTAAAAGCTCTTTATTTGGGGTAAAAAAGGGAAGGCAAAAATGAAACAACTGGATGGCACATACATGAATATTACACACAGCAAATAACAAAAACATTATGGAACGTTATGACAGTGAAAGTATAGGAATAAAGAATACATGGAAATAAAAATTAAAAGAAAGTAGAAAGTGATGAATAAATAACTTGAGAAATTATGATCCGCCTTAGAAGTGATTATATGCTTTAAGCACATAAAGCTCAAGTAGCTGTGGAAAATCTTTAAAAAACAAAACAAAACAAACCCTAAAGTAACCTGAAATAATCTAAATACTGTCATTTCAAACATGTTTTAATAATGATGTGTGCAAGTTTATAAAACGTACCATTTTATTTTTACCACAGTTCTTGTAAACTTTCAATATAAGAAATTTTCAAACCACTTCATTAATAACATATTTCCAGATCATAAAATATCTGATACATAAGTTTCCTCTTAGAAGAGGAAGGACCGTCTGAGCAGCATATGAAAAACATTAGCCCACAGCACTCAAACCTTCAAAGAGTTCCTGTAGATATTGGTGACGATGGTCTAGAAAACATTATCGGGACATAAAAATATCTATATTACATTGGCCAGACGATCTTCTACTTGCAGGTAGATTGACATTACTGCACAAATTTTATTATCACAGGTATACAAGGACACGAGAACTCGTTCACTCGTTAGTTACAGGGACTTCTGTGACAATAGGAAAGAATTATTTGTCATTAAACATTTGCCAGGAGTAGTTGCTATGAGTACACCGTTAAACTCAGAGATGGGTTTGTTTCTGTAGTTAATGGGAGAAGTATTGGCACCAAATACACATACTGCATCTTAGAAGTTCAACTGGTAAGTATTATTTGCTACAGTAAATGGAAGGTAACAATTTTGCCACATGGTTTGTTCTCTGTAACTGAAGGGCAAAGGAGAGCCCTCTTGGCACTAACACAAGTTAATCCACAAAAGGTCTCCAGCCACCCTTGAAACAAGCTCTTGTTCTGGCCTTTCCGCCCCATCGTCAGGAAGCCAGCATCGGACACGGGAAGCGGATTGTGCTGATTTGTTCAAAGCCCCGCGCTTCTGGATTTGCCGTCTTCGCATCGCCTCCTTCCCCCGCACTCCCGATGAAGCACGTCTGGGTGATGATCTCGCCCTTACTCCTGTTTTCCCAGATACAGCGGCAGGACGTCCACGCACCTTTCCCAGCGTGACAGCAGGCTGCACTGTGCCCGGTGCAGCGGGAGAGGACAGGCCCCTGACCCGGCCAGTGCTGGAGCCACCTGAAGACCAGGGGTCTGCGGTCCCATCCTCGGTTCTCGGGGGCTTAGGTGCCTGCCCCCTCCCCGCTGTCTGGCTCCACGGGCTCACCAGGAACACCACGAGGGGCACTCACACTCCGCTCCGCGCACCCGCGGCCGCTTTCGGCGCCGGCCACGCGCGCGCGGCCACGCGCCTTTACGCACAGCCGTCCGAAGGGGGAGATGGTGTGTGTCGATTTCATGTTACAGATTTATGTCCGTGATGAAAGTTACACGCTACACGGGATTGTGCTTTGTCAGAATTCCCTTTCTTCCCGGAGGCGGCTTTGAACGATGCAGGAATCAGACGCCCGCCCGGGCCTCGCTCCGACGCGCCCTCCGGCTCCCCAGCTCCCCGCGCGCCCGCCCCGAGGCGCCCCGCCCCGCCCACGGCCGCCGTGCCGCGTGGACGCCGCTCCCCTACAGCGTGGACGAGCTTTGCTTGTAGTCCCTCAGGATGACCGACGCGTAGGTCACGCTGGGCGGCGTGCAGAGCACGGACGCGGACACGGGGGAGCTGGGCACCGAGCTGCCCGACGCCACCGAGTCGCGGAAGGGCGACGGGGGCGTGAGCGCGGGCGAGGCCTCGGGGGCGGGCCCGCGGGCGGCCGGCGGGGGCGCCCCCTCCTCCGCCTCCTCCTCCAGCTCGTCTTCCTCCGTGGTCCCTTCGCGCTCGGACAAGTACTCCTGCAGCAGCTTGAACCGCTGGCCGTCGTCGTCGTCGGCCTCGGGGGAGGCGGGGGAGGCGGGCTCGTCCCCGAAGGTGCTCAGCTGCAGCGGGAGCATCTGCAGGTGCTGCGGGGGCGCCGGGGCCGGGTACAGGGATCCCACCCCGTTCCCCAGCCCCCCGGGCCCCGCGAGCACCGCGCTGAAATCCGGGATCCCGGTGCTGAAGTTGGGGACCACGCCCTGCAGCTGGTCCAGCAAGGATTTCTGCGGCGGCTGCGGCTGCGGCAGGGGCGGGGGCAAGCCCTGGGGGGTGTCCGGGTCGGCCAGGAACAGGGGGGTCTCCTCCGCGGCCAGGTGGGGCAGCAGGGGCGGGGTGCCCAGGGCCGCGGGCGCGCGCCGGTGCACCACCATCGAGGGGCTGCTGGGGGGGCTGCAGCCCAGCGGCGGGGCGTCCTCCGCGGGGTAAAGGGCCTTGGTGCTGGTATCGGAAAGGGTCAGGCTCTTGCCCGAGCCCTGGTAACTTTTAGTGAGGGGCTTGATGACGGCTGTTTGGTTGCAGGCCGTCTCATTGGTCTTCACGTGCACAGAGAGGCGGTGCCACGTGTGCTGTCCCTGGGGCACCTGTCTTCCACCTGGTTCAGACCATGACACAGACTTGCCATTAGAACTATGAACAAAATAGAGATGGGGTTTATTTGCAGACACATCGTGCGCACGGGACAGAATACATACAAATCATTTTTGCAAGCCCAGCTCAACGCAGCTGGACTCGCCCCCCCGCTGTCCCCGCGCCCCGGCCTCTCCTGCTCACGGGTTCAATGCTAAAAGTGGCAGTGACCCCGGGCGGCCTCTGGAACTGCAGCCAGCGGTCTCACCCACCCCAAGACAGGCAGGAAATTCTGGCCCTGAGGGGAGAAAAGCCAGCCTGCTGTAGAAGCGGCTTTTTTCATGTAGGTTTAAGATTTCACCGAGTTACTGCACAATCTCACACACACGCACACGCACTCTGAGGCAATGATAAAATCGGTGCTCAGTGCGAGTCTTAAAAGGATTCCAAAATTGATGGAGGAAACAAATTAAAAATCAAATCCCAGTTCCACATGAAGAAGAGAAGAGTGACCGTAGCTCTCGCCTCCCTTTGCTTTTAGTCCCTGGAACAAATTCAAAGCCACAGATAAAGCTACTCTCATGGCCCTGGGCTTACAGCACACACGCTCTCAGTCCCCCACTCTGACACGCAGAGCGGCCCGCTCACACACATGGCACCTGTGCGGGAGAGAGAACAAGCAGACGGCAGAAAAGCCCAGACCCAGGCTCCATCCAAGTGCTTCCTAACTTTGGATTTCCCTTTTCTTTCCAAGCGTTGCTCCCGACACATGTAATGCATCGCAATTCGCATAAAGGCCCTGATTTGCAGCAGCTGGCGTGGGATTTTCACCCTGGGGCCTTTTAACCAGGTGGGTTTGAAAAGAGAGAGCCGGGAAGCCCAGGGAAACACAGATGCCCTGTCCTGCCGCAGTTCTCTGGCATAGTTTGATACCAAAGAGACAAAACCAAGATTCAGACAAAGCAGGACGTATGGACACAAACACCCCTCCCTGGCCTCTTCCTCACTGAACCTCGGTGAGGGGAAATCCTAGGGCAACAACAGCCCCCCAGCCTGACCGACTTCCATCTTCGTGGGACTCTTGTAAAACCAAGTAAATAGAACAGAAGGAGAAGGGAATGAAATATACTGTGTGCGTCGACTGCAGATTCTATTCTGCATGTGGTAATAACTCTGGGCTCACTTTCGGGCTATTAGCTTATTTTCTGTGTGACTTTCTAGCAGGTGGTGGTGCCTTACCATGACCTACTATTAATAACATGTGTTAATACTTAAATCAGGAAATATTTTATCTTCTCTTTTATTAGGAGATTTTTGTTTTTGCTGTTTCTATGAAAACAAGAAAGTAGCACTATGATAACACATTCGAGACACCAAAAGGAATAGGTAAAATGAACATCTTTTAGGTGGATATGTAAAATAGACTATTCTGTATTATAGTCTTTTGTCTGGAAAAAGTAGGAAATGATCAATGTTTAATAAAATAGCTTATTTAATAACTTTGAAAAGACAGGAATGAATGCTTTAAAAATTATATGCATCACGTTTATGATGAGGGTAATGTTTTGACATTTCATATTTTATAACTTGAAAAGTGAAGTGAGACAAATAAGTACAGGTTCTTGTAAGAATCTTGTAAGATATCTACTATAAAAATTCTGGATATGAAGGTTCTAAAAGAGACATAATAGCTAAAAATTTTGATCTCATTTTTTGGGGAAAGGGTAGTTCCTCCATACATATGATTATCTATGCTATATTTTTAATTGTCTAAGAAAAATCTCATCTCCAAGCTATGGTATAAAAGTTAATATTTCTCTTAACTGTATGCTTAATATAGGCCCAGAGAACATATAAAAGCTTGTAAATGCAAGATTACTGACTCATCAGTTTCCACACAATCTTGCTAGAAGAGCTGACTTGTCTGAGTTAAGGAAACTGAAGGACCGGATGGTGGTGTTTCTGGCAAGACAGGGCAGCCAACCAGCCAGCCAGAGACAAGGCCAGAGCCCCCAGTTCCTCCTCTGAATTTCAAACTCTAGGTAAATTTACCTCCCCCTTTCATATTCCTCAATCTCCTTCAGCCCCCAGTTAACTCACTCACAGTTTCTCTCTTTGCACAGTCAATATGCCTCTTCCAGAAAGTAAAAACTTCATATTTGCCTCCTGCATTGCTTAAATACGCTTTATTTGGTGTTCCATCTAACCTCAGTGACACATCTCCTTTTAACTGCAATAGAAACACTTTTTCTTTCTCCAAATGCCTGCCTCTCAATGCTCATTCAGAAAATCCTTAAACTAAAAAGATGCCTTGTGTCTTCATTGAGTTATATGTTTGTGTGTTTTATAAAACAAGTCCCTTGAAAACAAAAACACTAACTTGAAAAGATATATGCACCCTATGTTCATTGCAGCATTAGTAGTAATAGCCAAGATATGAAAGCAACCCAGATGTCTATGAACAGACGAATAGACAAAGAAGATATAGCATATACACAATGGAACATTATTCAGCAATGAAAAAAGTGCAAAATCTTGCCATTTGTGACAACATGGATGGACCTAGCCGGTATTATGCTGAGAGAAATAAGTCAGATAGGGACAGATACCATATAATTTCAATTACATGTACAATCTAAAAAAATAAAAAACAAAACAAATTAACAAACAACAATAGAAACAAACACACAGGTATAGAAAACACGCTAATAGTTGCCAAAGGGGAGGGAGGCAGGAGGATGGGAATAAAATAAAATAAAAACTTGCAAAAAAATAATGGCCTTAAGGAAAATAAATAAATACAAACAAGTCCCTTGAGAGCAAGTCTTCCCCCACTTCAACCAGCAAAACATTGCCCCAGTCTCCACATATATCAGCAAGAAGACATCCTTGTCTCCACATATACTAGGAAAAAAAGGCATCCTTGTATGCCTGGCACTTACTTTACTCACATAGGTTGTTTCCTCATTGCTCATGAGTTCTATGTGGGCCTCTTTTAAAATCATGCACTTCGATGTGTTAAAGGTATTATCAATCACCTTGCAGACAGATATAATCACAATTTACTTCTGTTTTAATTCAATATAATTTTTATTCTTCTAGTGGGAGATTGCCCCTGTTGGTCAAAATTAGCGGCTTTCCTTCCCCTCAGTCTTGCTCTATATGTTCTCTAAAGTACTGTTTATTTAGGAAGCAGTTCCAATGCTCCAAGGCATTGATCTGATTAAGAAAATTAGATTAATTTTTTTTCAAGGACAAAATAAATTGCTTTCTAAAATCCAGAGAGAGTGGAGAAAATGTATCATCTCGTAGAAAATGTAGCACAGAGTATAAAACTTTGGTCCCTGGATTAGTTATTTCTAACCTGCGGCCCACAGACAGCTTGAATTGTCTGTGAATTTACATGTGCATTAAGCATTGTTTTTAAACTGAATCAATAGTATGCATTTGTAGGTTAGGTACCACTTTTTTTTTTTTTTTTAAAAAGCATGCAAATGCTGTTGTGATAAAATGTACTGCTGGAAGCAAGTGCAGCTGAATTCTGAGGATCTTTTCTTTTGTATTTTGTGTCCAAGTGGCCACTAATAGAGGTACAATTAATACCATTGATTTGAATGAAGGTTTAATAACCATTTTGGTGCATAAAGCAATGAGGCTATTTGAAAAGGTTTGGAACCCATTGCTGTGACATCAAGAGGAGAAAACTGTATAAAATGTGGGGCAGCAGAAAGGAATGAATGCACTATAAAAATAAAATATTACTATGAAATAAGACTTTTATTTCATTCCAGGTAACTTCAGAACCTCGTGTTCCAGCCAACAACTTCTCCCTTCTATTGTTTGATTTGACTCAGTTTCCTAAGTTTAGGAAAAGCCCCCTGATCTAGAAACACCACGTAATTGATACAAAGCATCCCATCCTTCTTGCTCTGACTTCGAAAGACAGACATCAGGCCTAACCCAGTCTCACATTTAAAGATTAAATGCAGTAGCATTTGGCATAACCGCCTCAGATGGCTCAATATGTGCACTGACGTGGAAGTCATCAGGGGAGAGCCCTGTGAGGCCTGCGAGGAAAGGATGGCATACAAGGGTGGTGTTCAGAGCTGAGCAGGCTGGGGCCGCAGTTTCAGCTACAATAGGCTTGGGACCTTGCTTTGGTTTTCCTTACATTAGATGAGTATTACAATCCCCCCAAACAGAAAACACAATATTTACAGCACTGCAGAGAATAGCTGGAAGTGGGTGGTGTACACAGATTAGTGTATCTTGGCGGTCAGAGCGGTACCGTTTCATTTGTTTCACTAAGTACTAGTTACTTCTGCTGAGAACACTGCTCACTGCTCCAGAAAGGTCTAAAACGGGAATGACAGTGGGTGGGTGTTGAGATCAGGAGGAAAGCGTCCTGAACAAGCTGCCTGAGGGGGAAGCTCACACAACACCTGCCTCCCTTATGTCCAATTCAAGTCTTTGCCACTAGGCTTAATAGCTTCCCAACAGACAGAAGGATAGCATCCAGGCAGCCCACAGACAGGGAAAGACCTTCATATAAGGAGGGAAGACACTCCTCGGAGCCGGAGGAGGTTAGCATTTGTCTCCCCTGAAAATGAAAATGGAATTAGGAAATGCCATTGGGTCACAGCATGGAGAGAATCGGTCACCGAGTTAAGGAAAGAAACCAAAGCCACAGGCGTGAGGGCAGCCCTGCTGAGGCCTTGCGGCTACGGCTGGGACAGGAGGCCTTTCAAAGAAGGGGTGGTGCTGTTTCTATGGAGACACTCTGTAGATCGCTCCTCTACCTGCTTCAGCCAGCTGATACCAAAATGCAGTTTGAGTGACGAAGATTGTAGAATCTCAGCCACAGGAACTATTTGAAATCACTTGAGTCAGACAACTGTTTTCCCAGGCAACCTCCGGTTAGTCTTCAATACAAACAACTCCCGTGGATTCCAGTTCCACTTCTTGAAGGCTTTCCAGAAAAACCTGCATAATCAGTATGTATTCTGCTGGAGCCCATGTGAATGTAATTAAAATTTCTCACCTTTTGACTCATCGACTAGTTGTAAGGTAGAGAACCTCCGAATGGGTTACTGAAGACAAATGCTTTTTGATTACACGAGAATTGGAGTTTCTGCTGACATTGTCTTAAGCAGCACTGCGAATTTCATCCCGCTGCCCTTCGATTCTAACTGCACCGTAAGCTAGCCAGGGAACTATTTGGCTAGCTGACACTGACCATATTGCAAAGTCTAAATGTATAGCCCTCCTTCGGATCAGCCACACGCTATGTCCCAAAAGACAACGCGGAGGAGATCAGTTTGCCTCTATTAAGCCTGTGCTTTCTTCAATGAATGAACAGAGAAAAGGACATCCTTAAATGAAATTACCTCATTAAAGTCAATAAAGGAAGAAGGCCCCATAAACTTTGGGCATGGGGTCTACTGTCTTAATAAAACTGATAAATTAATCTCAAACTAAAGAGCAGAATCCTGATGGTTACTAAACTTTTCCTAAGCACATTTTAAACACCCTTTGGTTCAACGTAATCGTGACTCCTGGCTGATTAAAGAAATTCTCCAGCCAAAGTTTATTTGAAACATCGCGTTGGTACAGGAACATAGTTTTAGCTGCAATATACCAGGTGTGATTATATTCCTCCAGGAAGTACAGATGAGCCTAGATTATGTTCCCTTTAAGGAAACGTCAGGTCGAGCATCATCATTGCTTCTGTGGTCCATGCTACCAAACCGGGAATTTAAACAGCAAGTCATTTGATGCCCTTCAGCTCTACCTGGAGTGCGCACAGTTTGCCCTGGGAATATAGGGCAGCTGCGTTGCTCTGATGAGATTATTCCTTAGATGCTGGACAGATCTAAGCAGACCTAATGGTCCAGTGGGCAGCTGCTTTATTTCCACCACCAGTCCCTTTCCCTTCCTTGTTTACAAAAGCTATGGGAACCGGAGGTCACAGAGAAAGCATAGCTTTCTTTCCCTTTACAGTATTTTTCTTTGCAGGAACAACCAAGGTAAAAATAGCCAGTCTTAGTCTAGGGTGCCCAGTTCCGATGCTGCTGATACCTTCTTTATCCCATTTAGTCTCCAGACAGAAAGCTTGAAGAGATCCTGATCTGAAAGTTCTTAACAAGCAGCCCGTTAGCTTTGCTGACTGTTGCGTTCATTTTGTCACCGACCGAGGATGCGCCCACTTTCAGCCTTCGCTTTCAGGCACTCACCTTTACGTCATGAAATGGTAGGTGAGACTCTCGTCTCTCTCTGGTCCTGCTGTCATGACAGGACAAGCACATTTACTTTTCCCATCAACCCCTTCTGTCAGGCAGCCAGCAGCTGTCACACTCAGGGCCCCCTTGCTGCGTCCTTGGGCAGACTCAGAGCCTGGTACAAGAAATAACGCTTCGGCCTTGGGAGAATGCATCCAAGTGGACTAGCGTGGCTTTGCTCTATAAATGCAGGAGCCTCCAGACCACCACCTGAAACACCCTGGCATGGCTACTGTATTTTCCCCTCCAAGAGTTAGTGTAATTTGGTTGAGACCACACTCTATTTTAAGGGACTAGCAGAACAGAGACTTCCCAATGCACTCCACTGAGTGAAGAGACACTAGGGCCCCATTCACCAGCCTCCAAGGTCAGGTTCAGTAGCAAACATTTGAACAAATTAGGCCCTTCGCATCTGAAGAGCAATTCAAGCCACAGACACCTCATCAATGGGCTCCCTCCTGCTGCAGGAATGTGTACCTTTGACTCTCCCAGGAGTTTGAAGGGCTGTAAAGGAACAGCTGAAAATGACCACAGACTCCGTGCATAATGAATTAAACATGGTCTATGTTCTTTTGTTGACTTAAAGAGACACTGTCAAGATCTAAAGGTCAAAAGGTGGACCAAACATGCATCGTTTTTATCAGATACGGAAAAATCTGATAAAAGCACTCAGAATCCTGGGGGGGAAAACTACTTTGCTTTTTGCAAAACTCACTTTTTTGTGGGGCTCACAAAACTCTTGTTTTGTGCTCCCCAGGACAGGGGAGACACCCAACAGGGGCTCCTGTGGGCGCCCACCCCTGACACTACATTGCGGAACTCCTCCAGAAGTTTAAGTGCGGCTCTACTGTAATGCAGACGGGATCATTGCAAACATTTGTGCAACAGCAAAAAGGCAGAAAGAGAAAAGAAAAAGAAAAAGCTCTGTTTGCCAAGGAGAAGCTGACAACTCTGAGAGGGGGGAAGAATTCACTTTCGAGCTTGTGAGTGGGAGGCACAAACAAAAGCGAACCTGCAGAATCAGAAGTGTTGCATGTTGCGCCGAAACATAAAAAAGCGAAAAGACTAACAGCTTGACAGTGTCCCTTTAAGGACGAGGGACGGTCAATTTATGGCGGTCGTGCAAACCATGGCACGGAAATGGTTCCTCCTTCTGGATGGCATGCACCACATCGGTTTCCATGTTAGAAAGTGGGAAAACCCAGGAGAGAGAAAGCAAGGGCAAACCGCTCTATTCTCCATGCAGCTTCTTACACATTCACTGCAGTGTGGGGGTTTTCAAAGCTGCACATGTGCCGACGGACACTGGCTGGTGGGCGAGAATTCTGGCTGCCTCTTCCTGAAGAGTGAAAAGAGAAAGACACCCAGTGAGCGGTGGTTATACACGTGCACAGATAAGGCGATGACACCCCCGGGGCGCCTGGGCCCGGCCGGGGCCTGGCCTGGCTCCTGAGCCTGTCTCCACGTCATCTCTGCTCTGCATCCTGCGGCTTTGGAACCCGGGCTGGGCCCCGCTGGCAGGCCCCTTTCTGAAAGCCTCGTCAGTGGAGTGCATTCCCTTTACCTTGTGGCACTGGGTCTTTCCAAGTGGCAGATGTTATTCTGCTGTTCGTGTCTGTCCCAAATGAGCTCTCTCCCTCCCCTCTTGACACCTCCCTTTATTCCCAGAGGTGGTTCATGGATTTACATTTTACACTGCAACTGCTAATTTTCCTCCATATTATGTTATCATAAAAGCATTGCTGTCACTTTATATATGGTCACATTTGTCTCATGGCCTTTGTAAGACAGAACTGTGTCTAACGGTGGAGAGGAGGGGAGTGGCAAGAGATTGAAAGCATCTGTCATAGGCGAGGATGTCATCTCATTCCTTTGTTGGATGTCTCTTTATACAGCACCTAGGGCATTCTGGCAAGTGAGAGGAGCACTGACCAGACATGACAAGGGTAAAGAGCAGTCATGGGCAGTCCCCCGCTCCATCATTTGTTGTAGTGAGAAAAAGTGGGTTTCCCACGAGCTACCTAGCACTTCAGAAGGTGGTGGGATCAAGCCATCTTCTTGTCACTCCACATGAGAGGGCTGCTAGTCACAAGAAAGAATTTCAGGAACAGCATGCTCAAGGTGAACCATCAGCAGGTACAGTGGTATAGGAATGAGGTTGGTTGAATTGGGGAGAATCTACCATATTAGGGAACTCTGCAATGATGAAGTCCCTTCCAGTGCTCTCTAAAACCCCACAAATATTCTCTGAGTCAGCATTAGATCACCTACCCCAAGATCTTGGTGAGAATGACCCAGTGTTAATCAGAAGTGGACCACAACAGCTCCAGGCAACTCAAAGACCTTTGTCACCTCTCCTGTCTTTTCCCATCAATGACAGAGAGGAGGGGAAACTCAGAAGAGAGAGGAGGCAGAGATACTGTAGGAACAGACCATGCCCCTTCCCATTCTGATTCTTTCAGGCTATGGCCTGACATACTGGGAGGGAGAGATGTCAGTTTGAAAATTGAAACAAGAATACACTAGAATAGCTTTTTAGTACCTTAATGCAAGAAAACTGATCGCAATGTAGAAAGTAGGAATAAAATATTTTTCATAGCACAGGTGAAGTTAAGAAAAAAAATAATAAAATTGATCAATATGTGTTTCCAGCTTGAGCCATTCAATAAACCATTTGAAAATGTGTGATCTACCCAGAACAATTTGAAATCCCCATCTACAGATAAAAACCTAAAGTACCTTGGAGTAACATTATTACTCCTGCAGTAATCCATTTATTTAAGTAGACAAAGTGAATGATTACTATTGAACTTGTGAAAATAATGTTTTGATCTTTAATATGCCCACCTGAAATTAAAAGGTCATAAAACTAATGAAAACAATAGCAAGTAGAGGGTTACTAATAAAAGTGTGATGTTTGAATATGCAAAAGGAATTATCAGTAAGGCTGATCATTTAACCTGTAAAGTAATATTACAACAACTCAATTTTTCATGAAAGAGGCAGAAAATGTAGTCAAAGGTATTTGGCTTTGCCTTGCTAAACTGCCTGCATCCCCTTGAATCCTTTAATTTTACCTGTAGATGATGTTTCTATGATGCCTGGTCCAATGGTCTGGGGAGCAGGACCCTGGCAGGGCTGGCTTCATGGCCCTGTGGCTAATGCAGACACCTGGTTCCTCATCAGAGGAGCTACGTGCGTAGGGTTTAGCACTCCATAGTCATCTTTTTGAAATTCGTAATAATTTTATCTCATAATTTGTGTTTTGTAAGTGATGTTGGAGGGGAAAATGGAGCATGCACTTGGGACTTGGAGCCTCAGCTCAGGCTCAGTCCTGCCTCCCTGAATTCCCAGCACAGATTTTTGGTTTCTTGCTCTCTTGCTCCCTGGGACTTGAGTCAGCTTAGTCTCCCACTACCTTCTTCTGCCCTGGGATCAAGGCCACCCTCCCTGCTGGCAGTGGTCTGTGGGCACTAGCGGGGAAAGATCAGGGTCCTTAACCCTAACTCTCTTTCCGTGACTGTTAGGGCCACTGTGTCATTGGCAGGCAGCAAGGCAGGGGCAAGCCTCTTGCCCATCCTCAATGTGGGTACCTCTCAGGTCCCTGAACTGTGGCTGCAATACCCTTAGGAGTCACCTGCCACCGGCTGAAGCAAGAGGCCCACGGGCAGGGGAGGTCCCTGGTTCAGTGTCCCACTGGCATCTGCCCAGTGATTGGCTGGAGGGGACCGTGGCAGCCCGAGGACTGTGCGTGAGCAGAGCCGCAGAGTGGAGGCTGCGGCTCCCAGAGGGGTCTGCCCTTCCCCTGTCAGTGCCCCCCACGAGGGAGCATGACTTCACCGGGCAAATAAAAAACACCCTGGCAGGTCGAGAGGGAGGGAACTGTGGGCCCTTATGGAGTCTCAGCCGAATCAACAGCCAAACTTCGCGGAGTAACTCAGCAATCTCACAGCCACCTTCATCAACTGTGCATTGAAATGGCAGAAAAACTAAGCAGCTCGTTTGAGGTGCCATTTCTTTAGCCTCTGACCTTCCCTTTGTGTTGAGTGTAAGTGACCTGTGCATGCAGACACTGCTTCTGTGAAGGGATTGGTTCCCCTAAAGGTCACAGGCCAAGCCCTTCAAAATCCGACGCCAGAGTGGCCAACTGCATGAGAACTGGGAGAAGGAGTTTGACTTCAGAGTATTTTTAGAAACTGCAAAACCACATATTTAACCAACCACAGATTCCATGAGCCAGAGTAAAAGCTTGAAGGGAAAATGGAGCATATGGGGGCTTGTCAAATATAAGTCCCAAATCTGTGCTTGAATGTTTTGGCAGAAATGTGGATTTAAAGAGACCCCAGAAGTCTCGTTAGAAAGACTCCTCTTCAATTTCTTCTGAAAGCTCAGTTTGTTTTTATTTTCTTCCCTGTTCTTTTTTTTTTTTTAATAAAGATTCACTGCTTTTTATTAACTCATGGGACTGTGTATAGCTTTTCCCATCTAATCCCATTGTCTAAACTCTTTTTTTTTTAAGTACACTCTTTGGGTGTACTTTGTTTTAATGTGTTCTTTTCCTTTAGGTGGGGTACCCACACATCAGCTTCTATGCTGGGAATTATTTTTTACATGAACTTGAGATGCTTTTACAAACAAGTTCCACTCATGATAGCAGAGCAATGAGATCACTGGACAGGACCCAGGACACCAGGTACTTTCCAACTGTGTTATTTCCCCTTTCAGACTCACTTTTATCTTCCATGGAGGACTATTGAAACAGTATGTGTAGAAGCTTCCAAATAGCAAAATGCTATCCCAGCTTAAGTCATCACTATTGATACCTTCCCTCTGAAGGATGGAAAAGCAATAGCAGAGACAAAAGACCCAGAGGTTTTTAATCTGTGTGTATTTAGATGAGAGCCATTTGGAGTATCTCAGACTACACTATACTCATAGATTTTAGGTACTTTCCTTATTTAACATCTGGCAGAAAATGAGCTGAATTCTGTTCGCTCTCTGGATTTTTAAATTTTTTTTGGCAGGCAACATTAGTGACATTGAGTGGATGTGTCAGGAGCAGGTAAAGGCCCGGTACACAGGGTCAGGTTAGCTGCCTGTGTCTGAAGTTGCATGTCTGTGATAGGTTTGCAGGTGAATCTATTTTTAGCACAGATAAAATGGCCTATGCAATTCCAGATGGTCAGCTCACTATCGAAATAATAATGTGGCAGCTGTCCAAAGTAATCATAAAGATTGACAGCAAACGGTCTTGACCGTTTTGGCAGACTGTTATTTGTTTTACAGATTAATATGATCATTTTTACTCTGATTGTTTTCAAAAGTTAAATGCGTTTTTTCTATTATCTGAATTTAAATATTTATTTCTCAGCATCCGTTTGTCAGAGCGGAGAATGGAGCTCTGACTGTGTGTAGGTCCTCTCTAGAGACTAATGTCTTCCATTCTTCCTTCTAACACATACACATCTGACATAGTCCATTAAGGCTCTTTGTAAACACACACAATGCAGTTTCTCCATATAGGTGTAAAATATTGCTCTATTTTTAAAATTCTTAATTATAAAGATTTCCAAGCTAATAAGAGGCTATAGAGAATGATTTAGTAAAATTCAATTAACATCACAGATTTGTCAATATTAGCATTTGGCCTTATTAAAGTCCCCTTCTTTTGAAAACATTGAGAATATACTTGAAGCCCTCTGAATATTATTCCTAACACATATTTTTTCCTTTTTAAGGGATTCTTTAGTATGTATTATCTCTTGGCATATTTAATACCTTTACAACATGCATATCCATATGTGTTAACAATCTGTGGTAGTGTTCAGCATGTTATTAGACTTTATATACATAGCATCACACTGTATTTCCATTCAGCAATTTGCTGCTTTTACACAGTAGTATATTAATAAATATAGCTTTAGTTTATTCACTTAAAGTAAATTGAGTAATTATCACATTATAAAAAATAATTCTCCTACTGATAGTCATTTAGGTTGTTTCCTACAGTTTCCTATTTCGAGCAATGCTGCAGTAAACATTCTTGGTTAAGTCTCCTTGCACACATATGGGAGATTTTTTCTATGGTAGGCACCTAGATTTAGAATTTGTAGATTGTTGTGCACGCACATTTATTTTTCTTAAATATTGCCAAATTGCTTTGCAAAGCACTTCCACAACTTACACTAATAGGTAAGAATTCATATTATTCCTTCAAATTCTGTTGTTCAGACATCCTTAAAGTTGACTATTTGTTATGAAAACTTTCAAAAATATATAAACATAGAGAAAATGTTAAACTGAACTCCCATATCCTTAGTATACAGCTTCAATAATAACCAATGTATATGTGAATTTCATTCCATTTATAATCTCCACTTATTTATTTTAGAATAAATCTAAAGCATTATGTCCTTTTATCTATAAGTAATTCATTATATATGTCTACAATATAGGTACACATTTTTATAATAAAAGGAAAAAATAATAATGTTATCACACCTAAAATACATTAATAGTAATTCCTTAATATAATCCAATGTCCAGTCAGTATTTGAATTTCCCTGATTGTCTCATATGTTTTTATTTTACTTTTGATTTTTAAATCAGCATCCAAATAAGATCTGCACAGTTTCATTTGAGTCACTTGAGTCTTTTAAAAGATACAGATATTTCCTTCTCCTTTTTGCTTGCTATTTATTTGTTAAAGAAACATTGATTATATCTCAGTTTATGGATTTTACTGATTAAGTCCCTGTGGTGTCATTTAACATGTATTTCTGTCACCTACATTTCCTATAAACTGAAATGAGATCTGAAGGCTTGGTCAGATTCAAGATTGATTGTATGGGGGGAATGGTTTATAAGAGGTGGTATTTATTTCCTATTATACAAGACTGGAGAGCACATAAATTGGGTTGTCTATTAGTCACATTAAAATTGACCAGTGGGTTCAGGTGTTGTCAGCCTGATGCATACATTATAAAACTCCCCATCAGTCTTTCATCTGATGGTTTTAGCAGTCATTGATAATCATTAGGTGATCATTATGTGGATCAATTATTTTATTACAGAAGTACAAAATGGTGATATTATAATTCTGCTGTCCCTTCTGTATTTATTCACTAGGTTCTTTCTATTGTTGGCTCTTTGAACCCTCTGAGATAGAATTCAAACAGAAAATGCAGGCCAAATGGATGATATTTTCCTTTTATTGACTAATGTTCAGAATAATGATTTGGTTTTCTAATATTCTAGAACAGTGATCAGTGTGTCATCTATGGGTCTGTTTATATTGTCTAATTGTTTCTGTTGGATTTTTGGTTATATAGTTCTAAGTCCTGCATACCTAAACATATTTTATATCAGATAAGACATTGTATATAAGCATTTTTAAAATATGGTTCTGCAGAGGCTCTAGATGGTATAATCTTGACCAAAGTTGCTTCACCATTTTCTCTGCTAAGTAGAGGGAAGCAGATCAACTTAACCCAATTAGGAACTGAGTTGAGTCAAAGTCATTTTGCAATCTGGACAGGAATCAGTCTACTGTAGGACATATCCCCTTAGGACTTCTTTTCTTTTGATTAAATTTATTGAGGTGACATTGGTTAATAAGGTTATGTAGATTTCAAGCATATATTTCTATGACACATGATCTGAATATTGCATTGTGCGCCCACCACCCAAAGTCAAATTATCTTCCATCAGCGTATTTGACCCCCTTTACCTTTTACTACCCCCAACCCCCTTTTCTCTGGTAACCACTATACTGTTTTCTGTGTCGATGAGTTTTTGTTTGTTTTTCTTGTTTGTTGCTTTCAGTTTTATGTCCCACATAGGAGTGAAATCATATGGTCCTTAACTTTTTCTGTTGACTTATTTCTCTTAGTGTGAAATAAGGGCTTTTTTAACAGAGCACCTGGCTGTGTACTAGTACTCTTCATCTGGGGGGTCTCTATCTCCACAGCATTAAGAGACCTGGGAAATTTCATCTTACTTTTCAAAGATTTTCAGTTTAGATTTTTTGCCTTCTGTTACACACAACTTTATAGTTAGACAAACATCTTCACGGGGAACCTTGACCACTTGCTAGAGTGCCTTTGAGTCTCCAATTTGTCCATATGTACAGCCTGTGTGATTGCTAAAAGTGCTTTATAATTCTCTCCACAGGCAGATTTTTCTCCTTAGCATTGAAGGACTCTATGAAAATTGATTATGTACGTCAAAGGTGTTTGGCTTATTTCTTAACCTCTGTGACCCACTCAACTGCAGACATCAGCAAATGATTTGAGAGAAAAGCTGGACATATGTTAAAACCTCTCATGTCTTTCATTTTAGCACCCCAGCTTCAAATGGACACAGGATCTCTGTGCCTTGTCTGCTCCCTGCATTGACTCTCTGCTTGGGCCAAGCCTGGGTGGACGCTCAGCCTCTTGCCAGCGTCAGAGTTGGAAGATGCCTTAGGGAAAGCAGTTGCTCACTTCTCAGTTCCCTTGTCTCTGAAGTTTTAATCTCCCTAATCCTCGCTGCTTCAGCAGCTTTCTGATGCTATGAAAACATAGCTTTTGTCTTTTATACTGTTTTTCCACTTACTCTTAGTAGGAGCTATACCACCATGTATCTCATTCTTCCAAGAACCAAAAGTCTTCCCAGATTTCTTAATTTCTTAACTTTTGCCAAACCGATGGCTGTAAAAAGACGTTTTCCCCTCCTTCCCTTCTTTGTTCATGATGTTTCCTGAACCTACAGAATTCTTACTCTGGCCCGGCCGGGCGTGGCTCAGTGGTTGAGCGTCGACCTGAGACCCAGGAGCTCGAGGTTCGATTCCCGGTCGGGGCACATGCCCGGGTTGCGGGCTCGATCGATGACTCTCTCATCATTGATGTTTCTATCTCTCTCTCTCCCTCTCCTTTCCTCTCTCTGAAATCAATAAAGATATATTTTTTTTAAAAAAAAGAATTCTTACTCTGTACAGTTTTGCACGTAGTTCCTACAGCATTCTAAGAGGTTGCTTAAGTTCTGGACCACATTTCAATGTATATTGTATCTGTGCATCTCTCCTGTGATCCTTTTCAGTTCTTATTACAGAAGTTATTGATGCTAATTGTTACCTCTGTAGTAGGTAGACCATGGCTCCAGAGGGCAGCATCCATGTCAGCTACTGCTGTGTGCGATCCTTATTTTTGCCTGGCTGAATTTTTGGAAATAAAAGGACACTACAGAATTTCTCATAAAAACTGATTACTTTTAAGAATAAACAAAATTTCTATTAAAAATTATGTCGTGACAAAAAGCATAAATGAGACTTTCCTGGGCTTGTGAGGCCATATGGCCACTCATTTACAGTAAATGTTGAATGCATGATTGAATAAAGAAAGCCGAAGGAGAAACACCCTTAATGTGAAGGTAAGCTGGGGCAGCCCTGAGCTTCTTCATCACTTTGGCAATGGTAGGAATCTCAAACACACTTGCTATGTTGTTACTAATTTCTAAATTAATTCTAATATTTAATATTGAATATAATAAAATCCCCAGCAAAAGTTAAATTTAAAAACATTTGTAAAAGTAGTGTATTTATTTATGTGTGTGTGTGTAAAAACTACAATATACATAAAAATGTTAATGGTGTTCTCTGTGTATTGTTAGAATTGTAGGTAATTTTTATTAACTGTTTTGTGCTGTTCTATATTTTAAAATTGCCCATAGTAAATATTTATCACTGTTTATAGGAAAAATAAATAGTGACTGTTATTACAAAAAGAAATGTATTATAACACATAATTCAGGAGTAAAACTCCTTCTCTTTTTAAGTTTTACCCCAATAAACTAAGGTATTATATGGGAGCTGTGAATATTTTCTTTGCTCAAAAAAGAGATAAGGTAAAAATTCTAAGTATATATATTAAATATGAGGAGCTACTAAAGAGAAATATCAAATAGAAATGGTGGAATCTGGAAATCCATACTAATATGTTTTATCTAAACCAGCACTGAAGCCTTCCTTATTTCGGATTTCTGTAGTAGAAAAAATTTAGCCTTTATGCCATAAATAAATTGTTTTATTGTTCATATATTTTCAATTGTTTATTCTCACATGTAGGCAGGTTTCCTAATGAGAAAGTAAAAGCTCAGAATTAGAGAAAAGACAAATTTCATAAAAGTAAAACAATCCTGCTATGTTTCCAGATGGACTGTAGGTACCAAACTGGTAAAGTAAGTATATTTGTCATTTTACAAAGTAAGTATATTTGTCTGATATTTTACAGACAGAAAAAAGAAAAAAACAGCAATGAAAACACCTGCCCAAAGCTAAAACCTTCACTTCCAAATGAAACGAGAAATGATTACTTTAGTAAAGAAGCTTAAAACTGAAGTTGTAATGATAACAAAAAGTACTTAGAGCTACTTAAGTCTAAAATCTTGTGAGACTTCTGATACTGCTGGCTAAAGCACTAACCTCAATATTAGATATATGCTTCTACTAAAGTTTATTTTATGCTATCATTTCTCTATAAACAAAGGCATTAATATACTCATGTCACCACCCATCAAACCTGAAAAGGAATTGAATAGGCAATTATCATACAATTTCTTTGACAGCAGTGGAATGGTTGCCATAGCCCTAAAAGAAATCTTAGTCATATCACAGCCTATTGAGAAAGGGGAATGGGAGATGTTAAAATTGGTGTAAGAGGACTTCTGCTTCCAGCTAAGATGTGATACTTTGGGGTAAACCAATTCTTCCTCTGAGAACAACTAGAGAAAACAGATAAAATATATTTTTTTAAACTTTTTAAAGACATAAGGAAACTGTCATGGCAACCAGATTCCAGGGACCAATAAGTCAGAAAGAAGAGAAGTTTGGAGAAGTAAGTAGATAATCTCCAAGCTATATTTCCCTTGGGAAATCTGATGATTCTTGGTATAGGAGAACAGACTGAGAATCCAGACAGTCTTAACTAAGAGGTAAAGAAGCAAGAAAAACTTGATAAATTCAGAGGACTATAGATGCAAAAATTTGAGTTCAAGTCTTCCAAGGCAGCCAGGAATTGAGGAGCCAAGATCCTGGAGAAAGGAAGGCCAAGAATAGTGAGACCAGTACTTGATGGGTTTCCTCTAGAAAATTTTGCAAATGTTACACTGCACAAAGCACAGGATAGAAAGCTAAGCAGAAAGTTGCTGAAATTCAGTGAAGTTTTTGAAAGTCTCATAGCAGTAAAGAAGCAAAATAGGAGTTCAAGACATTTTAAAGAAGGAAAGACATCAGTAAAGAGTTGGGCCCAGGTTTTTATTCAGGACCCTTGGAGAGCTGTACCCAGGACACACCAAGAGAAGCAAAACAAGCTTTGTAAAACTGCAAAACACACTCAAATCTGCGCAGCCCATAATTGGAGCACAGCATAAGGAAAAACATATGGGAATATATAAGTAAGTATTGATTATGCAAAACAATAATAGCAATGTAAAATATGTGCAAAATTAGAATGCACTACATGAAAGCACAAAGTAAATGCAGTTCAAGTGCTTTAAGATACTTGCTTTGTTTGAAAGTGATAAAACTACTATCATAATTTCTTTGAGATTATTAAAGGTTAGGGAATACTTATTGTGGTCTCTAGGGTAACCATAAAAAGAATAATAAAATAATATAAAACTAACAAATTAGTGGATTGCAAAATTGAATATTAAAATACTAGATTAATCCAAAGAAAGCAAGAAAGGACAGTAAGGGGACATAAATGGAAATATTCATTTCAGAGAAACATGTAGGAAGTAGTGAAATGATAGATATAAATGTGATTATGTCAGCATTTCTATTAAATATAAGTGAACTAAATATTCTAATGAAAAGGCAACGATACCAGACTTACTAAAAACTAAATCTAAACCTAACTTTGCGCAGCTTATGAGATACACCCCTTAATCAGAACGTGGTTCTCAGCCTGGCAGTCATTGCTCCCAACATTCACCACCCAGGTATGTACAGCGGCAGAACTTATTTTGTCTGCCCAATAAGAATGATACATCACCCAGGGTAAAACTTACATTAGATGAGTTCATGTAATAAGATTGTTATACACCAGAATTGCAGTTTCATTTGCAATGGGAAATAACGTGCGGGACTTAAGATACTAAACTGCACATAAACAGACTTATAGGTAGGGGAAGACAACATTGGATAGTTGCCTATTCTCAGGGATTCCAAGAAGAGATGGAGGGTTGCAAGTTTCAATACTTAAACATTTGATGACATAACACTAATAGGTTGTTTCATTCTTTTAGTTCTAGGGATCATCTTGTAGTTTGGACTTAAATTTTCAAAAATCCCCTGGGTAACAATTTCCTTCACCCAACCTCACACCGGAGAGGTCTCTAGTTATTTCCATTGTTTGTTTCAGTAACTGCTCTTCTGTTTTTGTGTCTGATCAGTCTCACCCTCTTATAGATCAACTATGCTTCAGATATGTTCACACATTTAATCTGGTCACAATTCAAATATCATAGGCTTTGGAGCCAAACAACCCTGAGGTGAAAGCATATGTCTGCTTACTGTATGAGGATCTTAAAATGGAATTTTGTAAAGCAAATTACTTTTACTATTTTTACCTTGTAAGCATTTCTCTGTGTTTACTCTCTTCACCCCACCTGTTGAAGCCTTAGGTCAGGCCACTATAATCTTCCACCCGGACCCTACAACCGCCTCCTCCCTGAGCCTTAGCCTCCCATTTTGCTCTCCCATGCAACCTCCACACTGAGGGTGGAGTGCTAGTTCTAACACACACACTTCTCACCCATCACCTCTGCTTTGTGACTTTGGCAACTTTCCATTGCTCAGAGGAGGAGATCCAAGCTCCTAAGACCTATGACGAGGCCCTGGGTGACCTGTTCTTAGCTGACCCTTCCACTCTCTTCTCATCACACACGCCTTTTGTCTCACCTCCAGGCATCCTGGAATTGCTTTATTTCCTTCAGCCATGTGTGTTTTTTCCTGCTCATAGCCTTTACACTTTATTCCTTGACTTATCTACCCTATTGTCTCCCTTACCATCTTGGCTGAAATAAAACTTATTTTGGGGAATGTTTCCAGCCTCCATGCACTAAGACTGGTCAGATCCTCCTGATCCTTAAAAGAATTCACACTTGGGGTTACCTGTCAATGTCTGGTCTCCTGGCTAGATTTCAACTTCCACAAAGCAGGGGCCAGATCTGATTTGTTCACCTCTGTATTTCCTGCACTTGCCCCCAGTGCCTGGCTCACGGTAGGTGCTTGAAAATCATCTGTTGAGTGAATGAGGCATCAGTGCTTCTCTTCCGAGTCTTGAAAGGTGGTGTCAGGCCTCGAAACCATTCCAACCATCAGAGCAGAACTGATTTTATACTGGGATCAGCCCTAGGACAACTTTAAGCTGTAAACATTTGAAGCTAAACAAATATTTTTTCAGTGGGAAATTACTGTCAGCCCTGCTGAAACCTTCTATCTTTTTTTTCATTTTGCTAATATTCTGTCATCTCTCCTGCCTCCACATCCCCTCACATAGTGCTCCCTCTGCCTAGAACACCCTCTCTGTACACTCTCCCTTCACCTGCTGCTTGGTGTAGCTTCTAGCTAATGGAACCATGATCATAGCTCTTTTTTGACTTAGCATTGACCTTAGAGACCTTTTCTGACTCAGTGTCATTTAGCAGAGTCCCCCGCTACATGCCTTCTGAACGAACACGCTTCCCTCCTCTGCCACCGTGTCATTGTCAGGTCTCTTACTGGTGTCCTCCACCGAACTAGAAGTTCTGTGAGGTCATGAACATGCAATAGATCTTCACCAGCAAATTGCCCACAGTTTGTAAAACAGTAATCCCTCTGTATATTTTTAAAACAAAGGACTGAGTTATGAAAGCCTTACTAAAATCAACTGACATATGATCACTTGCAAAAAGACACAGAATCAATGGCTGAGGTCACAGAGCTGGCTGGTGACAGAATTAGAGCCACCACTTCTGCTCTCTCACCTCCACCCCTGCCCCCTTGTCATAATTTCTTTTATTCTGCTTTGATCATGTAGGTCTTCTTTTTTTTTCTTTGTTAGTATTTTTTCTGTTCCCTGTCCCATATCCACCTAAGCCAAATAACATAATCAGTGCAAAGTCTGACCAAGTGAAAAATAATACTAATTCCCACAGTGTGTGAGAACATTTGCTAGGAGCAAGATAACAGTATATATTTTCATAACTGGAAAATCAGGGAAAGTATTTCTTATTGTCATTGATTTGTTTTAAGCTCTTGTTTTTCAATATGGTTAGTAGTATCACTAGGGACGTGGCCTAATTTTGTTAGCAATAGACTCCTCATTTATCTTGAAGATAATCTGCATAGAGTATGTTAAAGTGCCTTCAACTATAGGAGGTTTCTCTTACCCCTTTAAAATAAACTAACAGGCATTTTGGGGTTAACTTCATTAGTTAACAAGTAATATTTTATTGTTGGCCTATAATTTGCGCTCTATTTTAATTCATTTAGAAGATAATGTTGTAATGGTCTATTTTTCCTTCAAAAACAGAACATCTTTTTTCCTCCTTTTGTTCATCTTTTTTTTTTCTTTTTCATTTTGAGGCAATTGAGAAGCATTTTATAGCCAGGAATCTCTGGGAAAGTAGCAGATACAAGATCTGGTTGTTGCTTTGTCTCATTCTATGCCTCACACCTTCATAATAAATGGTGTGTCCAAACCACGGTGTTTTCTTTCCCCTCTGCTGGCGTATCTGCTGGAATTTGGAAGAGTTGCTCCTGTTTTACATGGATAGGTGATTAATTATTTGGCTGGCTGGCTAGTCAACAGTATGTAGATTTTGTAGTTTCTTTTTGTCAATGTTTCTAAATATAAAATGCTGGTACTTAGAAGTGGCTTATTCAGATAGCAAGGAAAAAAGGATGGGGGTTGGGTGGAGAAGGGGTTACCCTGGTCTAGACATTTACAAGGCTTCTGCTCACGTTAAATCACAACCCCTTCTCTGCAAATTGCCTCCCTGATCCTGCCCATGGGGAACAGGAGTGATGAGTCTCTGGAAGGCCGTTTTATACTCAGTGACTCCACCCTTTGCCCATTACAGACTTGACCTGGGATAGACCCGAGTCCAGTTGAGCTAATGGGTTCCTCTCTGTGTTATGTGGAACCACCTGGGTAGAGGAATTGAAGTAGCCTCTTGGGTAGCTAGACCTATAATAACGTAAATTCCGGAGAACTGGAATGGTTGTCCTTGAGCTCACCATGAGGGCCCGAGAAATGAACACGGAGGTCTCTGAGGAGAAAATGAGGAGGCATGCAGGGAGACAAAAGATGACATAGGGGCCTGGAGCCTTTCTCGTTAGGAATCCAGTCACCTACCTGGCCCAGAAACCTTCCAAACTTTGTTCCCAGGAGAAACCTGAAATTGCTCCCAATATTCTTCCTATTAAATACCCCACTTCCTTTTGCTTAGGCTATTTAATTGGCTTCTATAACTTGCAGCCAAAGGATTCTAATTAATGAACCTGTAGGCTTTGTTCTCATGATGAGAAACTTCCAAATCTACTGGTATTTTCTTATTTTCTTCATTTTTGAAAGCTGCTAAAATGTTTACTCTCGAATTAGCTTTAGAAACACACTGTTCACATGTTACTCTTTTGAGTAGGTAACACTTTACACTGGACACTAAAGCTAACAGATGGAGTGCAAATGACCTCATCTTTGTTTAGCTGTGGCCAAGCATGGACAGGTTGCCAAGCCATGTCCAACAGGGTGCCTTCCTCAGACACATCTCACACAGTAGCTAGCATGCCTCCACTTTCACAGATCCACAGCTCCTGCATTCTTCCTAGCACGGGTATTCCGAGCTGATAACAGTGATGATGCAGATCTTCAGTTTTTAGATCTCTCTTTACATGAAGGTGTAATGCAGAATTTTATGTTAGCATATAAAACTCTATATTAATGAGTCAGGCTTCCCAGCATAAACCATATGCTTTGTCTTACATTTTCAATGTTTCTTTCTCTGTTGGCTCCTTTCTTAGATATTACAAGCAAGCTTTAATTTCTCCTTTGTCACAGTGATATGAAATTTCTCTCTCTTCCCTGGCCTCCTTAAATACTGTCTAAGCTTCTTAATTCCTTTAATGCCAAACTCTTCAACTTATTGCAATAGAAATTCTACCCACATCACACCCTTAAAACCATTCAAAAATAACCACAGTGTCTCCATCCTCGGGTATCTCAAGGATTCCAAATTCTATCTTCTGTTATGGACTGAATGGTTGTGCCCCCAACCCCCAATTCATATGTTGAAGTCTTAACTCCCAATGTAATGGTATTAAGACACAAATATTTTGGGAGGAATTAGGGTTAAATGACATCACAAGAGTGAGGGCCTCACGTGGGATTAGTGCTCTTATAGGAAGATACAGCTCTCCCTCCCTTCCTCTCTTGCCCCAGACCTACACACAGAGAGGTTATGTGAGCACACAGCTAGAGGGCAGCTGTCTGCAACCCAAGGGGACAGGTCTCACCAGAAATCAACCACGCTGGCACCCTGATGTGGACTTTCAGCCTCCAGAACTGTAAAAATTAAGTGTCTGTTATTTAAGCTACTCAGTCTGTGGGATTTTACTATGGCAACCCTAGCTGCCTGAGACACGTCTCCTCTGCTTTCCACGATACTGCAGCCCCTCTGTGTTCCTCATTCTGTTTGATTCCCTTTTGTTCATCACCTTTCGATTTTCCTTATCTCTTAAGTATGTTTCCTAATGTCCTTCCTCTTACTTTCTTCTTTTCTGATGTCATATCACTGTTTTGGCATCTTTAAATATTCTGACAATTGAGCCCTCAAATCTAGAACTCTGACTCAGACTTTTCTCTTGAGCTCCTGCCTTAAATTTCTAAATAATTTACAAATGTCTCTATTTGGATGCCTTTATAGCATGTTCAATTGATAAGTCTGAAATCCAACTCATCAATGTCTCCTCAGTCCTGCTCCTGTAGTCCTGATCTGTTTTTATGATAGCTGTATTTTTCCCAGTCACCTAGGCTCAAATCTTGAGAGTTGTAGTCTATTTTTTATTCCTTCCTTCCTCCCCAAACCAATATTTCAGTTCTAATAAATCAAGTTCAGAAAACTTTTTCATATACATGCTTTGGGTTTGACTTTCATTTCACGACTCTAGTATAAGACTTTTATTTTTAACCTGGCATTTGGATTATTATGGCTCTCTATTAACTCTCTTCCCCAAAAGCTTACACGTCATCCTAAAAGTTCACAAGAATCTTTATTGCACTTGTGGTTTATATAAAAAATACCTAAGCTTCTTCTTAGAACAAATGATGATTATCTATAACCTGTCCTCTTTCTGTGCTGACCTATTTACCCAGCGCTACACCTCCCATGCTCTTCATTCATACCAGATCCCATGCTGTGGCCTGAAAGTGAATTAACAGTCTGAATTTTCACTTACATTATTTTCCACATATGAAATAATCTCATCATAGCAGTTTCTCCTGTTGAAAAATATCCTTTAAGGTCAACTTCAAATTCCACTTTTATTAAGAAATATTTTCTTATCTTCCCACAGATACTCCTCCACTACCTGAACTTAATCTCTTTGTTCCCTAACACTCATAATGTTATACTGGTCCTTTATTGTGGCACCTAATCCAGTATACTTTGGCATAGTTCTAAATGTCTCCCTTACTTATTGCAAGTTTGGCCCATTCATTCCCTGCCTCTTACATCTTTTTTATCCTGGATATTATCCAATAGCATATCAAGTGCTTTTAAGCTTACTGTTGAAACAATGATTGATTGACTAAACAAATGAACAAACAGTAGGTCCTCTGTAAATATTACTATGAAGTAGTAAAATTCTATGACAAGTACTTTGCTTTGTTAAAACCTTCTGATGTTTACTACAAAAGCAAGTGAAGAATTGCAATAACTTTTAATTCCTTTTATTGTGTTATTAAGGGAAAAAGAACTTCAAAATGACAGATTTCCTCATTTACAAGCTGGAATAGTAAATGAGTTCTTTCTATAAAAGAGAACCTGTTTCTCTATTTGATTGTGATGTCTGTTGGCTCACTATCATATTTCCTTTCATAATCAAAGGAGCAAAGACAAATTAAAATGCTAATCTGGGGCATAATCACTAATGCTGCAGGCTTATTTACTTCTATTTGTGGAAACCAAGAGTAAAATTTCATCATTGCATCACTCCATTTAGTATTTCACTTAGTTCTTGTACTCAGTAGAAACATCTATTCAAATGCTTAAAAAACAGTCATGGGAACATAATAATATTCAATTTACTTACAAAACTATGTTTTACAATTATTTGCTTGCATCAATCTAATGCCATTTTTTGTGATTGTAATTGTTTTAGTTTTGCATAGTTACGCAGGCAGAAGGTCAGAGGAGTACACTGTCACATTCTAGCTCCATGTGCCATCAAATTGTTTGGCATTCACTGAGGTTATTTATGCAGAAAATAGCTAAAAATGATGGTTTGACATTTAGTCATTGATAAAATTTTTTGAAGGAAACATCATTTATATAATGTTTTACCTTTTCAGTTGCATAATATTAACTCATTTTGACTTGAAAAGGAAGTGATAAGTAACTTGGATCTAAATAATTTACTTAATTATGAATGTCTATGGATTTCTATCATTCTGCTATTGCCAATAAAGAGAATTTTACCAGTATCTTTACAGTAGGTTAATTCTGAATATTTTCCCATTCAAATACATTCAACTAACAGCTAAAGAAATTAGAAATGCCAAGACAAATATACTATTTAGTTGATATTCCAAGGTAGAATTATGTTTAATAGGACTTCTAAATATAAGTAACTCAAGCAACCCAAACAACCATTTTATTGATTAAACTTCAACATTACACTTAGGATTATGTAAAACAAGTGCCCAAACCTTTGGTTGAGTCACATATTTGGCTGTGAATGAAATAAAAAAAATTGAAGTAAACTTTGTAGAAACAGACCCACAGTGTCATCCCACCCATGTATTTCAGAAACAGCCTGTTATGAGAATGTAGTCAGACTTGTAACTCCTCAGAATAATATTCAAACAGATAGATCAGTTGGAAGCTCTTCATTACAGCATCTGTTCTGTGTTTATAGCTATATCTACAGACTGCTGAACACCCTCAATGCACCATAAATGTAGGAATTACACATCCAGGATGGTAATAAACTCATTGGGTGATGTGTTTGTTCTCTAGTTTTTCAGTCCCTTGCTTCTGCTGGCAAGACTCTGCTAGATTTTTGTTGCTGTAGAAAATATTAGATTGTTTGTGGTTCTTGTAACTTTGGTGACAAACCAGGAAAACAAAGCAGCAATAAAAAGGTGAAAACATAGGCACTGAGATTATTGTTATATTTTAAAATTACTGTCTCAGAGAGAGTTACAGGAGAAGCAACAGTAGAATAAAATGAGTAAATGAACAGTTGTTTTCCATAGAAGTTTAACCTCAAATACCCTCTGTGGATCAGCTTAGCTACGTGGTATATCTTGGAGCAGCTACAGATTGTACTAAGAAAGCTGCATGCTATAATAATTATTAATTAGAAGTATTTTTCTTACTGTAATAATCTGATAGTGCTTCATCAGTTATAGCCAATAACTAAGCAACTTACTGGCGAAGCCAGCACGTCTTAGAGAACCAATCCACTTTATACCAAGCTGATTTTTCTCTCCAAAGCAGGATCCCAAATGAAACTCATTTCTGAGCTCATGGTAGTGAAGGAAATATTGTCAGCTTATAAGGAAAGCATCTGCAGGTGTGGGGAAGTGATCAGAATGTACAGCACCGCCTGGCTGCTATGGGAGTGCTCAGCCTTGTTGAAGTGACACGGGCTGGCTCTGCCTCCTCCCAGCAGCAAGCACTGTGATCAGTCACCGCTCTCTTGGACGGGGCCCAACACTACCGTGCATAGAATCACTGGGAGAGCTCTCAGCTCTGCATGTTCTTGGGTACAGCACAAGCTGCCTTGCTCACATAGGTGATCTGTGTTCATCAAGTGGTTGGAAGAACAGCTTTCATTAATGACCCATGACTAAAAATCAAATGAAAGTTTCTGAAGAACCATAATAAAGGCAGAAAAGTTAGGAACATGGAGCTAGACAACAGTGGATGGTGGGATGGAACCCTCTTAAAGCCATATGTGATGCGAAAAAGAATGTCTTGATTCCTATAAATACTCCAGTTTAAAGAGTATTTTCATTTCGTTTCCTCTTGTTCCTTTCCTCTGAATGAACACTGTCATGCCATTTTACATCTGGACTCTGTGGTTATGGCCTATTTTTTTCTCATTTAATGGCACTGTTGGTTTGCTGTCATCCTTGCTGAGAATCCCCTGCCAGAAGGCTGCCACTGAGGGGAAGCTGGCTGGCATAAAAAGCCATGGCAAGGGGAAAAATATGACTAAGCAACTTTGATGATCAGCATCCTATGAAGAACCTGAAACTGATGCAGTGAGAAGTAGGAGTAAATTATTGCCTGCATCCATAATGCTGCAAAAAATTTAGGGATGTCCTTAGTTGAAATAACTTTATGGATTTCAAAAATATATTTTTCCATAGACTCTCTCATCTGGTCATAAAACCAATGATAGGATTTCTGTAAAAGATGCCCATGGTCTTGGCAAGTAAAGATTCAAAACTAGAAATTTAAGGCATGTCGATTTTTGGACATATGTTAAGATGGGAAATTTTATGCCAGTTAAGACATAGACAAAGAAAGGCTAGCTAAGTGAAATTATACTTGTGAGTCACATAAGTTCACAGTGACTCAGTTTCCTCATTTACAAAATGGAGAAAATTAGCACCTATCCCCCTTATCTTGCTGACTTGTTCAGGTAAGTGGGATGGTTATAAAACAATGCATGTTATTTACCACTAAAATTCTTATTTTAAAGGATTGTTTCAAAATGTAAAATTAACACTGTTAATGAAGAAAATTGCTTAATTTTTGGACAATCCAATTATCTTTAGAACTCTGAGCATCTGTGTCATTTTCAAAGTTGTAACTGTTACATGAAATTTGTTTCATGGGTCTCAGAAAAAGGTGACTCATGCAAAATTTAGTATATGGTTCTTTCCAATGCAGAGTCAGGAAGAAGACAGAAAAGTGTTTATTACTCAAAGTACTCAGAAAAATGACCAGAATAGAATGACCTGGACTTTGATGTTCACACTGACCCTCAAGTTTGGGGCTCATCATCTTTATCTGGGTTTTATTTCTTTTGGTACTTTATGGTTAAGAAACTATTCTGATCACGATCTGGCAGCTGAGATAACTCAACGTGTGGCATGAGGGCACATCTTTATTAGAGTGTACACTAAAGTCCAATAAATAAGAGGGGATTGATATGACGGTTGCTTAAGGGAACTTATTTCAGAACATACTTGGTGCTCAGTGGCAGTCAAATTTTGCAAAATTTCCCCAAGTGCTTAATTCCCTTCTCATCCCAGCTTAGTAATGATGTGGCCCTGGAGGGATCAAAATAAATCAGAAAAGATCTTCAACCATGGCCTAAAGTAGACATTGGAACTAGAGTTTGCATCTCTGACCCAGACCCCGAGAGCTGCTGCTGCACCACAGAGAGGGTACCCACATGAGAGGGAAAAACTTATTGGTAGAACAGAAGCTGCGGGTTCTAGGTCAGAATAAGGATCTGATGAGCTGGCTGCTGCTTCACGCTCCTTGTTCTGTCAAAGGAATGAAAACAAGAAGACATTTCTCCTCCAACACAACGTGAGATTAGAAAGCAGAGGAAAGATTAAGAAAGAAAATGAAAAACATCGGGAAAAGTGGAAAAGGTGATTTAGTAAAGAAAGGGGGAGGTGGGGGAAGGGGGGGGGGAGCCAACCGGGTAAGGGTACTCACTTGGCATTCCCTGCCCCCGGTTTCTTCCTTCGGAAAATGTTGAGGAACGTGTTGGAGCGGCAGGGCAGCTTGCCATCGCCCACGTGCATGCGGACCACGTCGGAGGTGGTGAAGGCACTGCGGACGTTCCTCTCGGGCTTGGCAATGATGATGTACATCTTGGGGGTGAACATGCACCCCAGGGCCACCGTTACGCTGAGGCTCACTGCGAAGCAGGTGGTGATGATCTTGTAGTTGCTCCCGAAATAAATGGGCACGAAAGCCAGCCAGATGATGCAGGTGGTGTACATGGTGAAGGCGATGTATTTGGCCTCGTTGAAGTTGGCGGGCACGTTGCGGGTCTTGAAGGCATAGTAGGTACAGCTCATGATGAGGAGCCCGTTGTAGCCCACAGGGGCCACCACCCCCAGGTTGCTGGTATTGCAGATCAGGTAGACCTCCTTGATGCTTGGGTGCGACAGGATGGGCATGGGGGGCTCCATGATGATCAGCGTCACCACCAGGGTGAGCTGCACGCTGATCAGGAGGGAGGCGATGAGCACCTGCGCCCAGGCGCTCATGAACCTGGGCTTGCGGGTGCAGATCTTCTTCTTGCTGCCCGCGAGGATGCGCGCGATGCGGTTGGTTTTGGTCACCAGAGCGGAGTAGCACATGGCGGAGGAGAGGCCGACCAGGAGGCGCTGGAGGTAGCAGGAGGCGGTGGTGGGCTTGGCAATGAGAGTGAAAGGGCACACGTAGCCCAGGAAGATGCCGGCGAGGATGATGTAGCAGAGCTCCCGGCTGGAGGATTTGACCACTGGTGTGTCCCGGTACAGGACGAAGATGAGAGTGACAAACAAGGTGACGAGGATGCCCAGGCAGGAGAAGGCGATGGCTATGATGGACTCTATGTTGCTCCACTCCAGGTAGCGGACGGGAATGGGTTCGCAGCCTGCGAGGGGGAAAGCGTTTTAAAGTGAACCCAAGGTTCCTACTGATCAGTGATGACGGTGCTTTCTAGTCACCAGAGGCATAGCTAAATTCACATCTCTCGTGAGTTATCTTAATTTTAAAATGCTTCACTATTACACAAAAATACACCATGGTTTTCTCTGGACAGTCATGTTCCCAAAGCCAATCACAATCCTAATGTGACATACTTGAGCCTGTAAAGATGATCCTTTTCTTCCAACACCAGCATTATAAACGGAGGACACTCTGGGTGAAACTTGGTTCTACGCTTTTGGAAAGAGAAAGACTATGTTTCCAGTGAGGGTTAAATGGTGAAAGTGCATTACATGAGTTAGTAAGAAATAAATGAATAAAATTTTTCTTTTTATATAGCTATTGTCTAGAGGCAAGTCCAGCTCACAGACAAGTATTTTCTTGGCCAGCAGAGTGTTTTAAACATAAACTTCATTTTGATTCTTCAGAAGAATTCATTCTCCTATTTACCACATATTATATTATTATTCACCTTTAGCTATGCATGATTTGTATGTGGCATCTGAGGGCCTCTAAGTTATCAACTTCTAATAGACATCAAGAAAGAATGAAATCTCCCCTCCCAGCTCTTGAAAAGAGAGAGAGCTGTGCTCCTAAATGCCCAGCTTATCTTTTCTTTTGAAATGGAGACTAAAGTCTACTTTGTATCTGACACACACAGAAAAATGTCTCCAGTCCCGGAGACAACGCCTAAACAGAATTTTGTGTTTGGTCTATGCCAGTATTTCCCAAATTGTGAGAATAAAAATATTTCCGTAAATTTAGGAGGAGACATTATTCTGTAGGCATGGTAACAAGGAGCCGCCAGAACCTGTTTTAAGCCCGCCCAGTCGATCAACAACAGCACCCTCAGAGAACATGGCTTTGAATGCCAACCAATCAGTGTCAGCACTTGCTTCTGACAGTCGCCCAGTCAGGAGCAGACTCACATTTAATGACTATTGCCAGCCATTCACAAGCACAAACTCTTGACTGATCATAGTGGCCTCTCTCTCTTGTCTGTCAGGGGTTTGTCTATGTCAAAGTCTCAACTGCTTCCTAGAAGAACTGCTGCTTCCTATAAAAAGTTACTTTTAATTTTAATTCTTCTCATTTCCTTGATGAAGTTTAGAAAAATGATTAGATAGATATTTAGAATAATAATGACCATTAGGGAGAACTTTTGATATGACACAATCAATAAATTAAAATATTTAAAAGTGTTTGTAGAATAATTAGGAAATAAGATACTAAATAGTCAATATTCAGCTTCTTAATTGTCATACTGAGGTTGCTAAGTAAATAAAATTCCAATGTAGTCTTTGTCAAGGCCTTGGGAACCTTTTGAAAGCAACTCTATTTGTGTTTCTCTTTTTCCATGTAACTTTACCTGATTTTTTAAAATGAACTATTCTGTCCTCAGTTTTCATTAGAAAAGAATACCATATTTTAAATTTGTAGAACACGAGTCAGATCTATGGAAGTTGAATGAAAACCCTGAGCCAAATTCAGAGCAATAATTAATGGTTTTCCTAAACTTTAGAGCGACAGGCAAAATATTTTCTGCAAAATTCAAATACTTATTGTCACACACTACAGATATATACCAATTAATTCAATTAACTGTTAGCCTCATGGAGGAAAATATTTAAAAGCAGCTGGTTAGAAAAGAGAAGATTTAAATAAACTGGTAGTGTAAATTTTTAAAAATAAAAATAGAAAATGCATTACATAAGGCAATTTCAGAAGCTTTTCTTTGGTAAAGATTCAAAATTATAAACTAAGTGAAGATGGAAGATGGACTTTAGGAAATCTTCAGATAATTCTGGGGTGGACTCAAGAGTTGATATAAGAAAAACTATATCTTCTCTTCCTATAAATGGGCTCAAGCCTGAATTAGGGGAATCAAACCAGAGAAAAATGTTAAAATACATAATTACTGACTCATAGATATTCTATATGTGACTAAACACTTTGAAAGAGTATAAAAGTAAATAAACTATAAATTAATGTATTTGTGGACCTTTAGGTAAAACAACAAAAAGGACCTCTATATAGGTACTGCAAACAGAAGTACTGTATCATTTAAAGAACAAATGTACCACATTAGCTAAAGCTCAGAAAGACAGATATTTAAAATTTGTCTAATGACTTAACTCCATGGGAGAAGTTGGCACCCATGAACTCCCTGTCCTTCCTCTGAACTTCTAAGGGAAGCAACGCTTTCTTATTGATATAGGTACCTCTATGTCTACCAATAATCTCACTATTAATAGAACATCAGATACCTTGGTTTGATAAAATCCCTCAAATAGTGAAAATTTTGAACAATCTTATGCTCCAACCTATAACTCATACTTTGAGATTATTATTAGAAGGATACATTATTTTCTGTGACATAAAACCCCAAAATTTAATAGATAGGATTTATTTCCAGACAAGTTGTACCTACACATGATCAAATTATAGCTGCTCTAGTCATAAAAATATCCACATTATCTATAGTTTAAGAAATTTTTCAAAAAATAACTTTTGCCCCAGAATTCTTATGGACAGAAGGCTCCACAGAAACAGAAGATGGATTGGAACAGAGCACAGAAGCATACAAATTATCATAAGTACCTAAATTATTATAAATCTTTCTTTTTTGTATCAAAATGAAAATTCTACACAATGACCTAGATATGTTAACTCAACAGCACAGCACATGTCGAAGAACCATTCACTGGCCATGGTGGTGGTAGGCAGCTCCTAAGATCGTTCCCAATAAACCCATCTCCAAAGATTCATGTCCTTGTGTAATCCCCTCCCTTTAAGTATAAACAAGGCCTATGACTTGCTTAATTTCTATAGAGTGTAGCAAAATTGATGGGGGGTCTCCTCCATTTATAGATTGAATAAAATAATGATTTTCATCTTGGTAGAAAGAAGGCTCTCCCTGCTGGCTCTGATGAAGCAACCTACCATGTTGCAAGGAACTGAGATTCGTTTCCATCCAATAACCAGCAAAAAACTGAAATTCTCAGCCCAATAATCTTTGAGGAGTGCAGTCTCCCAATTACCACACAAGTGAGTTCGGAAGTGTACCCTTCCATAATCAAGCCTTCAGATTAGACCCTTTCCCCAGCTGACACCTTGATTTCAGGCCTATGAAAGATCATGAAGCAGAGGACCCAGCTAGACTGTGTCCATATTCCTGACTCACAGAAACTGTGAGATAATAAATGTGTGTTATTTTAAGCTACTAAATTTTGGAGTGATTTATTATGCAGCAATAGATAACCAATTTGTCCATTAAAGCCGACCTCTTAGTTCAATAGTCAATGCATAAAGACAATTCCAGACATAAATAAATTAGTCACAATATCTTTAGGTTTTGTACAAGGTCTTTAAGTGTATTACCATATGTAATAAATCCCCATTAAAACATCCAATGTTTTCTACTAGTTAGTTAGCTAATTATGAATTGTTGCTTCTTCCCTTTCCTGTATTTCTACACAATGATACAATACTCATAAATCTTAATCAATGGAGGAAAATCTCAGGATTGTGTTTATGTCATTCAAGAAGTGTCCCTACACAAACGTGAATTTTGAAAAACTCAGTACTATGGTTCTTATACTAAAAATAAAAAAGGAAACTACTAGATTTAATATACAACAAGTCATCTAATAAGTATTACAAAATCCAATACTTTACCATAGTCTAAACCTTTCTAATAACTGAATTGTGGCCTTCTCTGTGGAATATCAAATTGTTAAAAGAAAATAACAGGTATATAAATTAATAGCTGTATGCTTCAGAATACTTCACTTATTTAACATAATATGGACACTTTTTTAAGGATTAACCAAAGAACTTATATGCATATAGGTAAAACTCATAGACACAGACAATAGTGTGGTGAAGGCCTGGGAGAGAGAGGGAGTGGGGAGGGAAAAACTAATTGGGGGGGGGGAGGGGAACATCTGTAATACTTTCAACAATAAAGATAAATTTAAAAAATAAAGCAAAATAAAAGAAATAAGTAGCATTAGATTATATATAATTGGCCCATGAATTGTTAATCTACTATCAAGTTATATATTATGGCAGAAGAGATCCCTGTTTATGCATCATAAAAAATAAAGTGTAAATTTAAATGCTGAATTCAAATGTATATTTTTCCCAAGAAGAAAATATGATAAACTTATTAACAGCTCCAGAAATCACTTCCTCTAAGAAATATACCAATTTTTCTTCATAGCCAAAAAACATATGCTAATAAAAATAAAAACTCACTCATAAACATGCTTTTATTCATTAATATTGAAGTCTTTGGAGCACATATGTAAAGTAGCTATCTCATAAAAGTATTTTAAACATATCTTAACAAACTTTATCTTCGATTAAAAAACACCACTTCCCAGAAAAGAATAGTTTCTCATTTTAACTAAAATTCAATTTTAAAAAATCTACCTATGAAAATAGAATATCTGCTTAAAGGCAATGCACTTACTCCTCTGAGTATTTCTACTGATTTTGGGGATTCTCTGTCTGTGGGTTTTCTTTTTTAACGACTACCCACTACTGTTACCATGGCAACAACCAAAAACACATTGCCCTCTACTGCACCCTTGCTTTGAGTCTGACATGGCACAAAACAAGTGGCAAATGAGATCTCATTTTCCATTCATGTATAAGACCAAAAGGATGCCGAAACAACAGATGGCATTTAACACTAAGTATAAATTAGTGTGAGAGATGTATGTTCTAAAAGATCCTAAACATAAGATTTGCAAAATAATCTGGATATATGAGACACTTGGCTGTTGCTAGATAAAGACACTCTGAGCTGTTGCTTGGCTCAACTCATTTGAATGGTAAAATGACTTTTATATATGATAGATTAAATTCTTTAGAAGGATAATTGCATTAATATTCATCTATTTATAGTCAAAGTATTTTTTATACTTTACTAAATCAAAATGGCCTAATCAATGTTGGTAATCATTTGGCAATGTGCAGACAATATGCTCACAATGGAAGATCTCTACAGAATAAAATGTATGACTTTGAGTTCCATTTTTATAACATATTAGATCTTTTTTGAAAAGCTTTTTTGGCTCTGGCTGGTATGGCTCAATTGGTTGGGCATTGTCCCATGCACCAAGAGGTCGCTGGTTCGATTCTTAATCAGGGCACATTCCTGGGGGGAATGCAAGAGGCAGCCAATTGATGTTTTGCCTTCACATCAAGGTTTCTCTCTCTTTCTCCCTCTCCCTTCCTCTCTAAAAAAAATCAATTAAAAAAAATTTTTGTGTGTGTATTTTAATGTTTTAAAATAGGATAGAAATTTTTTCATGTATGAGATAAACCCCAATTAATGTGTAAATAGAGTAGTAAGAAAAGTCTGGGGAAGCTTCACAGAATGTGGACAAGAGAAAAAACTGTTGTACCTCACAGCCAGGACTTCTGACTCCTAAGGTCAGTCTGAGAAAGAGGCTGGTTTTCTTTGAGCCTCTCCCTAGTCAGCGGTGGGCTCAGTCAAGGAGCAGAGTAGACTGACTATTAAGTCAACCCCAGTTCTCAAGAACAGGGGTGATCTAAGGGAACCTACTTACTCAAGACAAAAAGGCCCAACAGGAAGCGCACATTATGAAGGAGGGAAAAGTTGTGAAGAGAGACACAGAATGAGTGGGAGAGGAGGCGTGTGTCCAAAGAGAGGTAGGAAAAGCTATTCCAAGCCAATCCGTCATGAGATAAGTGGCACAGTGAGAGGGCATTAGAACCAGGGACAAAAAGCCCTGGATTCCCAGAGTGGCTTCTCTAATAACCAGCTGCATTGACCTAGATGAAGTAGATGAAGTTGGGTGAATCCCTTCTTTCTTTTAATTCTCTCAAAAGAACGAATATTTATTAGGAAGCTATTATAGTCAAGGCACCAGGCTAGGAGCCAGAGAGTAATGTTTCTGAGAGGGTGGGACAGGAACCGGGTGCCTCAGAGTCTGCTGGGTCCCATCTCAGAACCAGCGAATGAGAATCTCTGTAGGCGGGTAATTCCTGGGCAATTCTTAGGCTCATGAAAGTTGAAAACCAGTTTTCAGCTAGAGAATAAAAAGATGAGTGAGATACAGTATGTACCTTCAAAAATATTCTGATCTAATTTCCTTTTCCTTAAAAAGGTCTTTATACTAGGTGATTTCTAAAAGATTTCTGGTACCTGTTTTAGGTTAATATATTTTTTAACAGGATTAATATCTTTCAAGGTATTCTTACTTAATAAGTGTCATTTTCATTATGTGACCTGATTCTACTAACCCAGCCATTTTTGATATGCTCTGAATAAGCCACATAATTTCTTAGTTTTATATTCTTATTTGGAAACAAGTAAAAAAGTGAACAACAATCAGGAATGTTACCCTCTCTAATAAGGGCAAAATTTCCATGGTCTATTACTCTTAAAATCTGTGCAAAGTATTAGTGAAACACCACTCCTGTGTGAGCTCACACCAAGGGCTGTGGATAACAAAATTCAGGTATCTGAAGATTGCCCTTAGGAAACAAACTCACATAATGCACCCATATGCATCCCACTGATTTTGCTAGTGAATCACCTCATGTACTCATTTATTCCTCTCCGTTCCTGCTGCAGATGCCCTAGTTCATGCCCTTTGAAATTACTCACTGGGACCAATGCAGTAGCTTCCTAACCTCTACTTTCAGTCTAGTCTCACTACTCTCCACCACACCTCTATGAGGGGCATCTTTCTGAGACGCAGATACCATGTTATAACTCACATTAAATCCCTCAGTCGTTCTCCTGTGCTTAAAGCCAAAATCCAAACACTCAGGAGAAGACCACGGGGAGGCTCTTTACCACCCACTGTCCGTGTGCTCACTAAGTCCCATTTCTGGACCACTTCTCTGCTAGGCCCTTGCGTCTAGCAACCAACCCCATACATTTGGCTCATGTTTTCCCCCCAAATGTTTTATATGTTTTCATGCTTCCCACGTTCTACTGTATGTCTGCAACTCCTTTCATCTCCTTGTCTCCCTAACAAACTTTTATAACACTTTATAAATATTTCTATTATACTATTCACAGCTATTATATTTTATATTTTTACATGTTTCTTCCCTAATAGACTCTAAGTAAAACATAGCTGGGACTGTGTTTCACTTTTCCTTATACTTTTAGGACCTACAATAGTGCTGATGTTCAGGAAAGATGTACAAATATAAATTCAAGTGATTAGAAATATCTTCGAATACAATTTTAAAAAAGAAACAAGACAACTGGTATACCAGAATACCCTGTCACTACAGTTTTATTTAGATTTAACTAAACTTTCCTTTGAATGTAGATCATGGAAAATGTATAAAAGGTTTGAGTGTCCTCTTTGACATGAGTGTTAGAGAATCCGCACTCTAAATGAGCATCCAAAAGGACATGAGCTAATTGCTCACATTTTAAACCATGGGCACACTGTCAGAGACAAGGTTTGCAAGTGTGGCTGCTCCTACCTGTGAGATCTGCGTTGGGCCACCACCCCAAGTCGCAAGCTTTGCAGGTGAACTCATCTTGCACGTATTCATTCTCTTTACAGGCTGTGCAAATCCAGCAGCAACTCACTTCTCCTTTGCGTATGACCTGTAACATAGAGATATTTCATGTGCCTAAGGATCTTCTCCAGAAAGTCTTCTCTATCAGACGACTTGTTTTCATACTGCAATAAAAAAATAACTTTTCAAAAAATTCTATGTGCCGAAGACAATTAAGTACATGGATTGAAATATACCTGATTACAGTAGAGTTCATATGTGAGTTTCCATTCATTTCATGCTGGAGTTGGAGGTTTTTCAACAATAATTTCTTTCATGAAGAAATCTGCCTACATTATCTCTTACAGAGTCAAAAATGAAACGTTGAATTTTATTCTTATTTATATTAATAAGTATTAATTATTCTCAGAAAGTGAAAATGTAGTTTTCTTCTCTGAAAGAGCAAGTCATGTTTAAACACAAAAGTTTCTACATAATAAAACCTCATTAATTCATAAAAACTGAGGAATTTTGGAATTTTTGTTGTAATTATGAGAGTCTGAGCAATTTTATGTACATAAAAACAGAATGATGGCTTAGAAAGTATAGCCCTGTTCTCGGCTTTGTTACTTGCTCTAGGAAATTCAAAAACATCACATAAATTGTTGGAAGAAAAATTACTAGTCCAAAATTACTGAAGATTTCCTTATTATCTGAGCAGTGTCAACTTTCTCTGTTTTTCAAATTGTTTGGTAAGCACTTTTTCACTTACACAATGCAAAAATAAACATCAAACCACACTGCATTTAAAGTGAGTTTCTTGTAGACAGCACATAATTAGATCCTGCTTTTATCTCCAGTCTGACAATTTCTGCCTTTTTATTGATGTGTTTTGTACATTTACATTTATTATAATCATCAGTTTGGTTGGATATGAATCAAGCCATCTTTTTTTCTGTTTGTCCCATCTGTCCTTTGTTTCTTTTTTCCTTTTATTCTGCCTTCTTTTGGATTGACAATTTTTTAGCATTTCATTTTATCCCTAAAATTGGCATATTTGCTAAACCTCTGTGCTGTTTTTGTAGTTGTTCTAGGATTGAAAATATGCATCATTAACTTATCACAGTCTACATTCAAATACTATTATACAACTTCATGTACAATGTAAGAGCCCTACATCAATATTCTTCCATTCCCCCCACTGGGTATTGTTTTAGTACATTTTACTTACACATATTTTATAAGCTCCTATGAAATTATTTTTGCTTTAAACAGTCATCTTTGAAATACACTTTTGAAAGAAGAAAAAAATTATTATATTCTATATTTACCCACACACTTATAATTTCTGGTGCTTTTAACTCCTTTGTACAGACCCAAATTTCTATCTGCTATAACTTTCTTCACCCTGAAGAACATTCTTTAACATTTATTGCAGTGTTGATGTGAGAATTATGGCTTCTTTCACCCTTTATTCATTTGAAAAGTCTTTATTTTGGCTTAATTTTTGAAAAGAAATATTTTCACTTGGTAGGAAATTTAAGTTGACAGTTTTTTTTTTCTTTCTTTCTGCCATTCTATTGTCCTTGGAAATAGAATTCTAGGGTGAAAGATTTTTTCTTTCTTTTAACACTTTTAAGATGTCATTCCTTTCTTGCCTTGTATGTGGTTTCTGATGAGAAGTCTGCTGTGGCTGATACTAGATTTTTCTTTTTTATCACTGGTTTTTATCAATTTAACTATGTCTTCTTTGTGTTCAACTTCTTTGGGATTTGTTGAGCTTCAGGAATTTGAATTTACATTTTCATTACATTTGAATATTTTTCAAGTCATTATTTCTTTAAAAATTTTTTTCTAACCTGTCTCCTGGGTCTCTAACTGCGCTTGTAATATATACATCTTGGTTGTGTTCTGCAAGTCACTGAGACTCTGTTCATTTCTTTAACTTTGTTTTCCCTTTGTGTGCCAGAGTTGCCTACTTTCTATTGCTATGTTTCTAAATTTACTGATTTTTACTTCTATAATGTCTAACATGTTAATCCCATTTATTGAAATACTATTTCTTATATATTTTAATCTTCATTGTATAGGTTTCATTTTGTAATTTTTTATATTTTTATTTGCCTTCTCATGATATTCACATTTTGTTTTAAATCCTTTAGTATGTGCTTAAAGTAGGTATTTTAATATCTTTGCTAATTCCATCATCAATGTAATTTCTGGGACTATTTCTATCACTTGATTTTCCTTCTGGTAATGTCTCATCTTTTACCACTTGGACATATGTCTAAAATTTTTTTACCAGATGCTGAACTTTGTGTACCTAAGGCATAGAGTACTGGAGTTTTACTCTTAAAGAAGTATTGCCCTTTTCCGGGCAGGCAGCTAAGTTACTTGTGGCTCAGGTTGAGTCTTGTTTTTAATCTTTAGGGCAAGTGCAAAATAGCCTCTATTTTCAGTCTCATTTTTAAGATGTGACCCCTCTGGGGTGTCTATTTAATTTCTTGTGCATTCAGCAAGGTATCGCCACTCTGGCTTATAAAGACTGGGACAATTCCTGGCTCTGTGTGAGCTCTAGCGATCCAGCCTCCTTAGTAATTATCCTTTCCCTGGATTATTTGAATTCTATCCTACTCATGCTCAAACCAGCATTCAGTCAAATACTCAAGGGAGCTCGCACGCCAACTTCTGGGACTCTTTTTCTGCATGGATGCTGACTGCCCCTTACGCTGCACTTCAAATTCCAGCTGCCTTGGCCTCCTAAACCCTGATTTCTGTCTTCTTAAATTGACAATATGGCCAAGCTCTGTGTTCTCTCTCACTGGACAGCAACCAGAAAATTGCCTCCAGGCACAAAGCCTGAGTGATTTTAGGGTTCACCTTGTTTGTTTCCATTCACTTCCCTGCAGTCAAGGTCATGTGCTGTTCTTCAATGTCTGAACACAATTATTTCATATATTGTGTCAAGTTTTCTCTTTGTTTACAGCACAGGGCAAAGTCTGCACGGACCCTGTGGCTCCATCATGGCTAGAAGCAGAAGTCTCTGCCCAGCACATTAAACATTATCAAAGTCAAAAATTAAAATGCAAATATTGCCATCCCTTAAAGTCACACAAACTCTAGCTTTTGTGAAAATAAAATTATCTTTTCTCAGATCAGGTAGAAATTTATACAAATATTTTAGAGTTACATAAAATATATCAAATGACAGCATATTTTTAGAAAATGTAAAAGGTTTTCTTTTTCTTCTTTTACTTTTAAATAACGTTAGAAAGTAAAATTACATAAAGTCTTTTTGAAAAAGTCATACCTACATTCAGAATAAGTATGGGAAGTTAACATTGCAAATGATAAATTTTTCTAAGTGATATGAGAAAAGTGAATAAATAAATGAATATTGCCTTTTTATCTTAATCAGTATAAAAAATACAGTAAGAGCCATCACAAAATACTGCATATCTCTTCCATCAGTGCTACCTTTTCCTCTCACTATAAAATTAGTACTATTAATTAGACAAATCCAAAAGATGATAATGCTGAACAAACTTATTTACACAGGATGACTGGTAAAGGTAAAGTCTGTGAGTAGCTGGCACAAGGAAAGCATTTAAAATTAGGGATTGAATAACTGAGTAAATAAGTAAATAAATGAGTAGCTTATACCTTTAATAAATGATGAAAAATGGAACTTCTTAAATGAAGTTTTTATTACTCCTTTATTCAGCTACCAAGTATGTGTAACTTTGTCAAATAATGTCCATAATATGGAATTCTCTATTTTCTACCTTTCAGCCATGCTCTAGACTGAGGTTTTATAACTTTACCCCTAAATTCTGGCCCTCATCTCCTACTCTAGAGTTACATATACAGTTGCCAAGATCATCCGAGTGGCCTGTGGGCTCCTCAAGAAAAGAGAAGCCCTCAAGGCACAGAACTGAACCAAGAACACACAGTAGGCAGCAATGAAAGTGTCAAATTGAATCTTTTTAAAAAATATAGTTATGCCAGTTAAGGAATTTTCGTGCCTCCCTCTTCCAATACTTTTGAAATATAAGCTCTTCAGTCAGACATTCACTTTGCCTTGGTCCCTGTTTCTGCATCTAGCTCTTCTGTTATTAATTTCTTACATAAGTTCCCCCAGTGAGGGAGGCCGTTCTCTGTGCCATCCCCCCGTATGTCCTCCTTAATGTCCACACCACTCTGACTGCTTTACTGTTTCGGAGGGAGATTTCAAGTAGAGCACGTACATTATCAGCTTTGTTCTTCATCTGACTTGCTTTTCATAAGGGTTATTCTAGCTGCTGAATGGAGACTATACTTTAAGGACGTAAAGAGAGAGAGAGGGAGAAAAGAGTGTTTGTGTGTCTGTGTGTCTCTGTGTGTGTGTGAGTGTGTATATGTGTAAGTGCGTGTGTTTGAACCACTGGCTCTAACATAGAGCCATATAGTAAACAAGTATATTTTAATAAAAGAAGGAATATTACCTTCCATTTCAAATGTCATCTTTCCTTCGTCTATGCCGTTACTTCCAAGAGCAGACACATCAAAAGTTCCAGTAAGTATTTCTAAACCGGTAAACCCTTTGAAACACTGTCTCACTTAGAATTCTCTAATAATTAAAATACAGTTGGTATTTTGTTACCACAGGTTAGTTTTTGTCCTCTGTTTCACATCTATATGATAGATATGTTTCATGCAGATATAGTTTTTAAAAAATTCTTAAGTTATTGTGTCTAGTTTATGTTTTAATCTCCCCGAATCAGGAATATTGTTCATTATTTTTATATCAGTTGTACTCACTGATACTTCTTTCATGTAGTATATACTCAATAACTGAATAAAGCGTTTTTAGTTTTTTTTCCCACAGGAAAACACTTCTGATGGCAGCTCCAAGTCATGACAAAAGTCTTGATGCTTCACGAAAACTGCCTGCGAAGGACCAAGGCTTCTGGGGCCGGGGCTCCGGGGCTCTGCCCGCGTCCCGCTGAGTCTGGGGGACCTGCGGCTGCCACCAGCGCTCTGGCTCCGTGACATGGGCACCGCAGGCGTCCCGAGTATTTGTGCAGTTGGCAATCAAGTGTTCACTTTATCACTAAGTTTCTGAAGTGATTTGTAATGGATTTTTTAAATTTAGGTGTTAGTTAGAAAAAGGAGGAAAGAAAACAGCATCAAGAGGATATAATGAAGGAACAGTAACTGTAAGTCAAAGGAAACAGGAAAACTTTCCTTCAGAAGGGAAAAACCTGGGAGACTGAGCAGGATAAAGACACTGGGCCCCCCTAATTCAGGCCGCAGGAGAGGGTGGCCCTGCCTCCGGGTCCCCACCACCCCCTGAGCGCTTGGACAGCGGTCAGCTTTGACGGCCGTATGTCTTGCTCTGCCCACTCCATGGGCTCCTCAGAACAAGGGGCTGTGTTTAAGCTTCCTTTGCATTCATGGTGCTCGCTTAGTTCTGTGAACATATTAATTACTCAGTAATGAATACAAAAGAAAAGAGGGAAATAATATAGAATATGACATAAAGAGAAGAAATGGAAATAAATAATTCAAAGAGAATAAAAAATAAGAGGTAACTGAAGAGAGTCTTGTAAGAACTAAATAAAAATATCAATTTAGGGAAATCTTACATTGTCATTTATTATAAGAAAAATGTAATAAAATGGTACGGGAATACAAAATGATCACGAGTGTAGACACATACTGAAGCAGCTGTGTGCCAGGAGTTCTGTACAGAATGACACAGAGTCACCCTCCATGGGGTGAAGTTAATTATGTGCATTTTTGGCTGTGGTGTCTTCCCATCCTTCCACGCCTCGCTTCCCTTTTCCCCTCACTCCTGCTCCTCTGGGATTCTACCTCCCAATAATGCGTCAGCCCTTAAGTCTTGGTTTTAAGTGTCCAAGGGAACCTGAGCTAAGTACCTGCCAATTGCCTTCTGCGCAGGGTTGGCAAATGCAAGGCCCTAATGGGACACGGAAGAGAAGGAGGGAGAAGCCAAGGTGTCCTCTCCCTCCTCACTTCAGAGGGCTTCTCGGGGAGTAGCTGAGGTGTCTCCCTGTGTCCCTCTGGCCCGGAGGCAAGAATGAGTCTTGCTGTTGCTCATCTCTGAGTTGCCTCCATGCCCCCTCTTACTTTTATAGTCAGTTCTTATATTAAATTCCTTCCATCGAGCCACCTGGCATGGGCTCTTTTTTTCCTGACTGGACACTTACTAATATAACACTCAACAATGCAAAGTTTGATTTCATTTACCTGCATTTGGGGTATAGCTAAAATCAACTTCTGCTTCTATAAGATATTTTATTTAGTTTCTAAAAATCAGTAATGCAAGAAAACTGGAACTTTAACTGCTTCAAAGGCAATTACCATAAGAAAGTTCTATGAGCTGTCATAAAAGAAGTCAAGTGATTATTTCAGCATTTTAAATGGTATTGGAGATTTAAAGCGAATACTCCTTTCCCAAGGTTATGTTTCACAGTTAACACAAGTCCAAGTCCTACAATTACCTTGTAAAATGCCTGTCTCCCATCTTTGCAGTGGCTACCACAAACCTGACTCTGAGCATCCTGGGCTTAGTAGGTGGCAAATTGATGGTGTAAGATAAGTGCTATTATGTGGAAAATGAGATTCAGATTTTGTTTGTTTCTGTACCTCCCATGGTGCTTAAGGAAAAGAAGCACACATCTCCCCCCCACAATCCAGGTGCTACTTTCCTCCTGCAGGGTACACAGTATTTCTCGAATTGGCCCCCAAAAGATTTGCATTTAGAGCAAATGCTCTGTAACAGCTCAGCAGTGATTTGTGAAACCACCTTGGATAACACTGCATGGGCGTAATGCAAACGTAATGCCAGGAATACTTCATGCCTCAGCACAGATATACACTGCTGGCCTTCCCTCTGAACTTGGGGGGGGGAGGCCTTTCTTCGGGAATGCACATACAGTCTGTGAGCCCCCATTCACGGCCTGCCAGCAACCAGAGGAACAGGAGGGAACTGTGAAAGGGAGCTGGAGGGCCGTGAATCTTGGGAATAATCTGTTTGCTCTTGCCAGGGATTTTTTTTCCCCCCTTATACTCTGAAATACTCAACTTTGTAGTTCCATAAACTGATTCACAGCAGTTGTCTTCACTATAGACTTAATGCTATCACCCACACAGGACAGAGGGCCTGCACCAAACATGTGACACTCTTTGGGTCCCAGACGCCCATGAGCTCTGGGCTTCCGTGTCGCCTTCATCATATGACTCTAGGTCTCAGATGTCCCGTTTTCCCCACCATCCAGAAAAGATGATGAACACAGAATCCAGTTGTCTGGCATCTCTGGCAACAGGGAAAGGGAAGTTTGGGGGCCTCTGGATTTCAGAAGGTGTGCTCCTACATACCACCTGACAGTCTCATGTGAAAGAATTTCGTCAGGACAAGAATCAGATTCTTGGGGAGAAGCAGTAAGACACTCAGTTCATACACAGCGGCTTGGCTGGAGCTGTGCTCACACAACTGAAACACTGGGGCACTGAGTGGAAATTATGGGTGTGTTTAAGCCTCTTGAATACCCCACACCACGTGAGCCTTATGGGACCCCTCGCCCAAATCTTTCCATGATCCAGGTTAAGGATTAAGGTGGGTGTGGCAGGTGGCCTCTAGCACCCTGTCACAGCACTGGAACGGAGCTAAGTCTGATTGGGGAGCTGTCATGAGAATTATTAAGTACTTTTATCATCACATCTGCAGAGAAGGCGCAAGATACTGAAAGTTTGGGTGGATTGGCTCAGAGTTTGTTTCATCTTCGAAGTGGCTGCTGTCACTGAAACGTTGAGTCCATCAGGACAGCTTTTCTGAGCTGCCAAAAGATGCTGCACATGGCCAGTCCCCACCTTCTTTGAACAGGAGAGATGAGGCTTTTCCTGTTTCCACACCAACACTTCTGCACATGACTAGACTCTTGCCCTAAGACGCCTAAGTGTACTTCACCCCCGCGTGGGTGGTTCCACAGCTCCCACAAAGGGCACAGCAGCATGGCCATGGCTCATGGTAAGAGGGCCGGAGCCACACTCAGCACCTACTCCAGCTCCAGCTGTGCTGGGTGACATTTACCTGACAGCCTGTCTGCTGCCAGAGATGAATCACAGAAAATTAGAGAGGGGAAGACCTGCTCGGTCATTTAATCTATACCCTTTCCAGCTCACAATCACTCCCCTACACTTCGCTTCCTGGTGCACCATCCGGTTGGGTTTTAAATAGCGTGGGGTACAGAGAGTGCTGTCTCTGTGTTTTCTTCGCTGAGAATTCTCTAGCACATCCAGCTAAATGCTCAATATTTGATGTTTATTTACTCTAGTTTTAGGTATACAGTAATATCACGGTTACTCACAAGCTGGGGGGAAAAAGCATCTGAGAATAATTAGAAAGTGTGGGCTCTCTCTGGGCTAGAAAATACCAATTTCAGGAAAATCAAAGAACTTGGTGGAGAAACAATAAACAGGGATTCTCTGCTCCCCCGTTCTCTTTTATTTTAGTTACATGCTTATTTAGCATTGCCCAGCTTCTGCTTTCTTTAACAATAGCTGGAACTATGACAAAGCAGTATCACTGGTTTGGTTTCCACATTTACATCATTTCAATGTTTAAATCGATTATGCATTCCCCCTACTTTCTATATTGTATTTAAAACCCTGCATCATTGTCCTGGTTCAATGAAAGATCGTGACAAATATTTAAATGGTTTTCCCATTCCATTTCCTAATCTTCCTTTGTCTTTTCCACTTTAGCTAACCACAAGCCTGGACCATAACAGTAAGCCTGGCCCATCTTCCCTGGACAGCCTTGTCCAAGACACATGGCTGTGTATTTTTATTTGAATAATACATGAACCCCGCCTGAGAACTCGCCGGTGGCTGGCTTACCTTAATTTGGCCCTTCAGGCAAGGCTCGCTGCACACGGACCGGACCATCCCGCTCTTGTTCATCTGGATCTTGTAGTCATCGATGTTCAGGACCCCCTCGTGCCAGGTTCCCACATGCACGTAGTCATAGCGGTTGGCTTCAGTGTACTGCAGATTCATGATATCATACCTGCAAAGAAAGCAACATGTGTGTCTTGGAGAATGTGGACATAATGTAGAAAGCAAAGAAATTTGGCAAATCTATACCAGTCGAGAGAAGGGAGATAAAAGCTAATATCATCCTGTGTCCTAACACCAGCTGCTATTGATAGTTTAGTTTATTCGAAACCTTTCCTCTGCTTTTCCAAGATGTGTATCCCACTCTCCGTTTCTGTGTATCATCCATATTTGCTAAAGAACATAGCACTCTTAGGGTCTCTCTATGCTTATTTTGAAAATAATAATTCTGTGTGCCTGCGTGTGCGGGGTTGGTCATCTCTGCCAAGTCAATATTCACTAAGTTACTGTTGGAACAAGTAACAGGTCCTGAGAACATTAACTCCTCGACTGGATTACTTCTGTTCCAGTTTTCTTTTTTTACATTCAGCTGCCATTTTCATTTCACTGGATTGAAAGAGGTGAATTTTATCCAGTTTGGAGCCTATTTTAGGTGTTGCTAGAGCAAGAAATCTGAGAAATGCATCTTTAATTAGCAAGGATGTTGGGGATTTAACATCTTGAGCATTGACATTTAAACCGGTCTCTTCCCTGGTTAGGACAAACAGTTCTGAATCTAAATAATCGACGTCAGTGATTTCAGTAATTTCAAATGCTACACAACAGCACAATCCGCATTTAGACATCGTGACTGCGGCCTGAGTGTGTTCTGGGGGCCAGACCTCATCATTTTCCACTGTGGGCAGTGGAGAGCATCCCCCAGGGCAATGGAAACAAGACAGGACTTGGCATCAAAATGTGTAAAGTGGAACATTTTTCTAACATTTTAACAGTAGGTTAAACTACTTAGGAATGTCACTAAGCTACTGAAGGATCATGGGCTTCTTGTGGGGATTTATTACCATAAGGAATGTAAAAAAACTATTTCTCAGTTGGGGCAAAGGCATATAGGTAGGGCAATATCAATAAATCATTCATACGTGTATTTCTGTGAATGGCCTGCAATACTCTGGTTATTTCCACCACAAGAAAACCAGAGAACATCTCTGTGTTGGCACAACCATTTACTTCTCAGCACTGAAAATTTTCTGGCATCCTTCAGTCTTCTCCGCATGTTGCTATTGACTCCAGGTAAATTATAACTCATGTGGCAGTTTCTGGAAACAAAGGCCTGGCTCTCCCTTACTGATTGCAAAGTGGGGTTGTTTTCTGCAGTATCTGCGATGGGCTTTCACCCTCTTTGCTAGAATGCAAGAGGCACTGTCTCTCGCTCTTTGCCCTTGACCCAAATAGATGGCAATTAACCAACATGTTTCTCTTCTTCAGCTCTCTTTCTCCTCCCCAAATGCCCCTACCTAATCCATCCTGGATTTTGTTCTAAACAGGATGCAGACTCAGAATCCTCCTCAGCCCAGCACTCCAGGAAGCTACTAGTAACTAATCAACCTTAGCTGGTAGCTGAAACCTACTGGTTGTATCTGGCTTAGTTCTTTATCTGGACAACTAATTTCCTTTATTGGCTTTTCTGCCTGCTCTTAATGTGCAAATGCATTTTTGTCATCCACAGGGTAGCTAGTGGCTTTTCCACACCCAGATTCTGGCAATTTCTATAAACAGCAGTCCCCTAATGGGAAAGGAGAGACTCAGAGAGTGAAGGAAGCATTTCCCCCCTACTTTTCTAGGTGAACAAAACTTACCTAGAGTTTCATCTCTTGGCTGTTCTGACTTTTGCTACCAGAGGTTTCTTATGCTGAGACACATCAGAATGTTCTTCAGAGCAGCTAAGTGATATCCATGCAGGTATTAACTGCTGGCTGATGGCTCACACTCACTCTGCTGATCGATGGTACTAATCTACACCTCCAATATTTTTCCATTTTAAACTCATGGTTATAGCACCTGCTGTGAATGTTTGCTAGGAATAGTTTCCTTTAATTTTTATGTTTTACTCCATATTACAGTGTTAAATCTCCTCATGTACTTTCCAATGAAGGCTTAAATGCAATGCTAGCTTTAGAATACCTTTTTCCTATAAATTAGTTTCCTAGGACTTTTATTTCAACTTCCTCATTAGCTCTTCGAAGAGGAGAAATCAGTTCACACTTCATTAGCATGCAGAAACTGAAAAGCTCACAATATTTTGGCATGAAAACACTTTTTTTTTAAAGACCCAAAGCCGGGGGGGGGGGGGGGAGGCAAATACTGAAGGATACCAAGGGCCTCCTACTAAAAAGAGGCCTCCCCTTTGCTGTGTGTGCTAATGAGCACTGCTCTTTCCTCCTGACCCCAGTCCCTTCCAGGCACCCTGGCATTTATTTGGAATATCCTCATGCTGTAAATGACAACTTTACGACATCCCCTCAATGCATCCATTTTGTGTTACATGGTGATTAACTAAAATAATGACAGGAGGACCCAGAAGCTTGGATGGCGTTATGACAGGAGACAGGAGCAGCGGGAGGTGGTTGAAACAGAATCGATCGCAGATGAAGGTGACCAGTTACAAGCATGAGGAAAGAATCCTTGAGAAGAGACCCAGGGGGAAAGCTCATGATTTAAATATGTAATTAAAGATGGAGAAGAAACAAGCTAAACTTGTGTGCCAATATTTTGGATAACTTACAAGTAGAGAGAGGAAAAGGAAACTCGTATTTATGGAGTGTCTAAAATGCATCTGGCTCTGTGCCGGGCACATGGTGTATGTTATCGCATCATGAAGAGAGGTTTCCATTCCAAATCCAATCCTTTACAGAGCCCAGTTTCCAGTGGAACCAGCACTATAACCATGGGGTTTAAAGAGGAGAGTGGTGTTCTGAATCTCGGACCCACTGGTTCCTCCTGGTATTGCTCCCTACGGTGCCCAGGCCCTCCATCCTTCCACCCATCTCACTCACAGGTTTAGATAAACCTGCTCCCCCCCTAATGGAAACTTGGAAGGAAGCTAATACAGTCATTGTTTAATTGCTGACGATTACTTATATAAATTATCTTTCCTGGAGCTGTTGGATTTTAACAGGGAGAATCCACTTAGGCCCCACAAGGCACTCTCTAAATGTAGAGCTTTAGGCTTACATGCAAAGCTGTGAAGAATTACTCAGGGTATCTTACAGTAGTCTCTCCCAAATCGTCTCTCACAGTTTCCTTTGAAATGACATTGAGAACATCGCCAGCAGCCTTGCCTAATTTTAGGCTTAGCTAAAAGGCAGAGCAATGTGGCAAAAAGATGACAAGCCTCAGGTTCAGGCTGCACTGCCTCCACCAGCTCCTCTCGGCGCGATTCTAGGTAAGTTAACTTTTCTCGTTTCTCTGACACTCAGTTTTATCAGCTGTAAAAAAGGATAATGGTATGCTTACAGCAGCGAGGGTTAAATGACTTGATGTTCCATTTTAATGCAGCATATGCTTTCCTAAAACCTCTCTGTCTGCAGAACCATCTACTGAACCATAACAGGCCTTACGAGGAAAAAATAAATAAAATTGTGGGCATACTGTGCGGCAGCCAAGCTGAGGGCCTTTCCCTTTCCTGTTGCAAGTTTTAATCCTATTTCACTATTCTGATTACTCTTCGTCTAGGAAAATTCATGTGAACAAGCATAACTGTTCTTTATACTGACATCGTTCTCTAGGTACCAATGAAATAGGAGCTAACTGGTGCAATAAAACAAGTGCTGCAGAACACACTAAATATAAAATGACTTGGGGGAAAATATATGTATCGGGTAGGTTTAATTTTCCTTTGCTTCTTGATTAATTCTTTGGAAGCCATAGAGACTCAACGGCAGAAAGAAGATTCTTTATTTTTCTAAGAGGGACATGAGTCAGCCTGAGAAAAGGGGGTACACGTGTAGGGCTTCATTTTCTTTACGTATTAGGCTCTTTAAGCAGGTGTAATATTAAAATCGTTTACCACCAGTGTGGCCTTAGCACCGATTGATCAGAAAGCTGCTCTGGCCTGGAGCTGGCAGCGGCAGTGAGGGTCTTTCTGGTCAGGTGTAATCTCTTTAATTTCTTAGGTTTGCAGGCAGGTCCCCAGGTGTTCCAGAGTGATGGCTGGGTAGGGGTGTAGTACTGGCAAGATGCAGGATTGTGCGTGTTTACAGCAAGTTTTGCAATGTTTTAAAGTGTAATTTCCACCTAATATTAGCCCCATCTCTTTAGCTTTCTAGTTCATGAACCCAGAAACCATGGAACCAAAGGGAGCCAGAGTTGCCACCTGTCTGGCTCAGAGGCTCACAAGTTATTCAGATGCACACGGAAAAGACAGTTTTACCTTCCAGGAGCATCCCCTTTCTCATCAAACCACACCTCCTCTCCAGACACGCCGATGAACGTGGACTTGATGAGGAAGTCCAGGAGTTTGCTGCCGTCGATGGGCTTCATGGCGTCGCAGAGGCCCACGTGGCCGGGGCAGAGGGCGTGGTGCATGTTCTGAAGCCCGTGTGCCATGGCGTAGATGGCGTTGATGACAAAGCCCATCTTGCTGTCCTGGACGTAGTTTTCTTCTAAGCTTTCATTGCCTGTAACATAAGAACAGATGGGCGCCAAGGTTGCAGTGATGGAGTCTGGGCCTGCAGGTGTAACTCTCCAGCGCTCTTCAAGGCCCTCAGAGGAAGGGAGAGCCCAGCTCACCTGCTCAAGCTTTGTGACTAGCTCCATCTGCAAACAGTTTATTCAATTTTATTTTCTAACTTCAATGACGGTTTCATATAAAACAGACTCTATAGAGGTGAAATTTTTGTAAAAAATAACCTTTCAAATACTGCAAGGAAATCCTTAAGAAGCAATGGGAATAGCTTTTATTACCTCTTGGTTCGTGGAGACTTATATTAAAATTCTCCCTACACCTCAGTCCTGGAAAAACATTTTTGATAGCCTCTGTAAAAATCCACATTCCGTAGTAAATCAATTTGGGCATTATCAAAACCCTGATATTTTCTTTGGGTGATCTCTAGGGCCACAAAAACCCAGAGCAAGGAGAAGAGCTCGAGAGCATGAATCTCTCTGACGTACGACCGGCAGAGCGAAAGCATTTGAATCAGAACAGCTCAGTCTTAGAAACACAGGTAAGATGTTTCTTCACGGGAGACTCATACCACACGTCTCAGCCTTAAGCCTTTATCAGTGAACTTCAATCGTTTCTACCTGTGTCCCAGGTGATCAGAGGCTCCCCATTCACCAAGCTGTTAAACAAAAACACTGTTGCCTTATATATGAGCCCCACAGCTGAAGCCTAAACTTCAACACTTACATATGGGTGAGAAATTCAGGGACCACTGGGTTTGCTGAACTAAAAGTACCAGGTTTGGAAAACAAAATAGGTTTGGAACACACCACGGGCATAATTCAGAGATTGTGTACTAGGTGACAAAAATGTGCTTCTCTCTGCAGTGGGCTTTCCCTCCCCCGCTTGACTGATAGTGAGAGGTCCACGCAATGTGGGATTCAGGTGCCAGACGCTGGGAAAGTTGGCAAGTTCATCTTCATATGGGGGTTAGAACGACATGAGGCTCCTGGCACGCTGGCCAGCTGACCTTTCTGTTCCAGCCTAAATAGGTCACTGGGAACTAATGTTCCTGGACTGGAGAGTAGCATAAACTATTAGGGAGGTAATAGAGTTTGGGGTGTTTAGAAGGAATGGTAAAGAGTTTTGAGTTCACTGTTGAGCTTGAGATAAAATAAGACATTTCTAAAGAATTCTATTCAAAGGCTAATCTATTTAGATATAGTTGAAAATGTGAAAAAGATACATGTAAAGAGATACAAAACACCCAGGCCACATTGAAGGAGGAGCAATTTCGATTTTAACCCACCTTCAGCCATTACTTACTAGGAAATTGTTAAAGTGTGATTTGCTAAAGTCTTATTTTTCCAATGGGAAAAAGGACATTTCCTGAGAGGAAATAAGGAGAACGAGAGGCAGAACGGGCATTTGAAAATCAAACAACAACAAAAAAGTATAGAAATTTCTGTAAAACAGAAAGCAAACATCCTTCCTGCACAAAAACTGTAAAGTCATTGAAATAGGGTAACTTACGTCTGTCTCCCAGCACCCTGGCTCTCAAAGTTAGTTTGTGTTCCCTCTCTTTTACATCAGGATATAAAAGAGGTAAATTGATGCCCTGTGTTTGAGAAATTTTCAACAAGCCTCTCAAGGCTGCCTGAAGCCTCCAAGTGCTAGAGCTAAACGTTAGAGCTGATAGAATTAGAGAAATAAGCAGGACTTAAAGAAAGGGGGAAAATAGACAAAAATCGAGTGGCAAAATAACCTTCAATGTAGCAGCCACTTCAAGGTTTCTAGTCAACACTAAAACCATCCACTTGAAGTTGCAGCTATTAATGTCAATCCAGGAGCTAACTGTAAGAAAATATGAGAATGAACACATGGAGTTCTTCCCCAAATGGAAAGTTCGCTATTTCAGACAAGCCTATAGACACTGAGTCTGTTTTGTTGGGTTTTTTTTGCTTTGATAACTGATTTAACGAATTCTTATATATTTAAGAAGTGATGCTGGTGTCCTCAGGACAAATTCCCTAAGCCATGGTTATCTCGGGATGTGTTACTCATCAGCACTGAGACTGTAACAGCTCTTGGCTTTCTCTGAGATCAGTTTTCCTTTTGGTCCTTACTTGGGGTGATTACATAACTTATTGTCCAAACTGGGTCACTTTTGAAAGTGAAGTGAGTGATAATTATTCTGGATACACAGGGGTAAACAAGGCAAATCAGTCAAATTGTGACACGTTTCCTGAGCCACGCTCCCCTCTAACTATTTACTGATGTTATCATGGGTGAGATTTATATCCACTTATATTATATATAATAACATCTACAACACATGTAAATATGTATACATATGTATATATGAATAGATACAATAATTAGTAAAAAATTATTAATTTTAACAATTTTACATTTATCTAATTTAGCAAGAAATTAACACATCAATAATAATACTAGCTACTATTTTCATGTTTGTTATGTACAACACTCACATAATGAGTTCATGATAATCCTGCCAAACAGACATTTATTTTGCTATTTATGAGTGAGGGGATTGTACTGGCATCCAGATGCCCCCTTGACCTTTGGTGTCTCTGTTACCCTTGACAGCAATACTGGTGCAGATACAGAAATCTACAGAAGCAGCGCTCTTCTGGTGACAAAGGATAGGGCATCCTGATGTCACCAGTGTCACTGTCAAGCTGGTTTGGGGTTTCTTCCTGAGACTGTTCCAGATGTGCCCAGCTGTCTCTCTGACTAGAAGCACTGGAGTGCAATCTATCAACAGCAAACTATGAGAAAGAAGCCATCCTGTCAGGATCCACCCTGCACACAGCCAGGGGGCCAGGCACACATTTCCAGGGAATATTTGTAACTCACACCATTCCCAAAATAAACACAAAGAACTCGAGTGTCTGCCAATCTGAAGTGAGCCATTGCCCTTGCCTACCCTGCCGGTCCACTGGGTTCGTAAGTGAGGAGGGTGCTGCCGTCAGTAAGAGCTCCCTCTGCAGCTCCTGCCCCGCTCGGTGGGAACTAACATTTGGGGAGAAGTGCAGAGTTAGAAAATCATCTGGCCTTTACAGGGCCATTCTCTTCGCCATAGCAACAGTCTCAGGCAACGTTGCAAGGATCTGTCACCAAATCAACAGAATATGTTACAGGTTTTCGTGTTCCCCAAAGATCCTATGTTTTCATGACCAGTGAATGGAATATCCAAACTAATAATATTGTCACTTTGTGAGAATGTGAAAACATTTTAATTCCCTGGGGTTCAGTGCCTTTTCATAACACTAGTCTCAGCGTTATTAGTGAGAAGTGGATTTCATGATTCTTTTTCTGTGGTGCATTAACTGTTATAGACCACTAGTGTATCATTAAAGCATTACCTTTTCTAACACACTAAATGGAGTCAAATAATTATAGTTAACTGTGTTTATTTACCTTCGAAAGAATACCTGTCTAACTACTTCACAGTGGATTGTGGAAATACCTACCTTGATTCTAAAATAGCAGTCTCGTTCTCATTGTGAACACACAAGGGCTAGAAATTGTCGCCTGAGAGCAGCCACATGCAGGGCCTACCCGGGGGTAGGAACCCACTGTGCGCCTTCCAAAACCAAGAAATTCATGGTGGTTGGGAGGAGGGTCGGCAAGTCTCCCCACTGATACTTAGGACGGCTCCTCAGCAGAGTGGTAGAGCTGAAAGAACCCTGGACGAGGCACGTGAACACCTGGGCCTAGCGGCAGTTCTGCGGTCATGTCAACAGTGCATTTCCAATGAGCCATGGAACTTGGACAAGGGTCTACGCCAACTTGGGTCTCAGTTTCCTAATTTTAAAAAATCCCACAAGTGGATCAGATTATCTTCCTGCAGTTCTCTTTCCCCTCTGAAGTTTGTGCTTTGCTTCTCCAATTCCACACGTGTGGGTACTTGGCAAAGACACTCACATATGTAATCGTTCTTCATCCTTGCACAACCCCATGAGGTAGGTTCTACTGTCACCATTTTACAAAGGAAAGGCTAAAACGCAGAGAAGTTAAGTCAGGATTGGGGAGATATGCCTTCCTTTCCCTTCAATTAATGCTTTTTTGTGAAGAGATTTCTACTGAGTAACACCTTAGGTTTCTTAACTCACCTACGGGGCAGAGGAGAGGATTCATCTTACTGGTGTATTGAGGAAAAGAAACTGCGGCTGCTCGGCTCAGCCCCTTTCTCTCTCACTGGGAGTCAGGCCTTGGCAGTACTCAGAGGTTCTCGTTGGTTCTCTGGCATCTGGTAAATGTGGGTTGCAGTTACCCAGCTGTGCCCATGGGCCAAACCGGTTAATCTATCTAGTCCTGGGGTCAAGTATTGAAAAGTATATTATGGCCACATATCTAATCCATGTCCCTATGCCAGTTTGGGTTTTTGCTTGTTGTTTCTGGTTAACTTTTAAAATCCCATACTGTAAAGTACAGAAATCTTTACTGTACAAATCAGCAAATGTTTACACATGTACATACCATATAACTGCTGCCCAGATCATGACAACTGCATTTCCCAGGCTTTCGTTTGCTTAGAGCTTCCTTACTTTACCCCAGCAACGTTTTGTAATTCTTCAGTGTGCAGATCTTAGGTATTTGATTTTTTAACTTTATTTTTATTGTTGACACTATTAATCGGAGAAAATTTGGGGGGGGAGGCGCATCTGTAATAGGTATTTGATTTTTATGGTTCTTCTACAATTAGTGTCTTCAAAATTTTTAAAATTACTTGTTGCCAGTATATAGAAACACTATTAATATTTGTATTTTGGCCTTGTATCCAAATTTACTTATTAATCTATTTTTTAATATAATTTGTTTTGTTTTCTATGTACACAATCACATTACTAATAAAACATACTTTATCATCATTTGACTCCTGGGTCTACCTCTTAGTTGGATCCAAATTTGGAAAGGAAGTACACTGGCTGTCACACTGAAATCTCATGGGTCATGAATTCAAGGACAGAGGCAGTGTCCTCCAGAGCTGGCCCTGGCCCTGCCAGGCAGCACTGTGCATGCAAATAGCAGCCCTACCCAAGTAGCGGAGCAGTCCCATAACAGACAAGACATTGGTTAAAACAAAGAAGTATTATGGGAAACATTGGCAAACAGAACTGTCCCTGGAGAACATATTTTTCTGATTTCTTGGCATTTGTAGCTCTCCACTGCCTTTTTTTATCTGACAGCAGCACACACACAATAAATAATTTGATATAATCTCAATTCATAACAAAATAGAAAAAGCTGTAATTATTTTATATTGTTAAAATATCAAGCAAAGAAAATGAAATTCATTTTCCTTTAAATGACCCAAGTATTAAATTAATTGAAGGAAATTGAATCAGGTCATTTTTTAAATAATGACCTCAAAGAACTAAAATGCCCTTGATTTTTCTTAGAGGCCTAGGCTCCTAAATCCTTCTTATACTTTTTCAGGGAGAAGTCTAGCCTTGTCCGTGCTTGAGTCTAGGGCCTGTGATTGTTCAGTTTCCTCTGACTCTGTTTTTTTTTCCTTTCCCTAAAACATTTCCTCTGCTCTCATCATCAAAAAATATGACCTCTCCACTCTTTGGATTTTTCATTTATCTAAATGTAAATTAACTCTTATGTAGAATGGAAGAGAAGAGAGAACAGATCGTTTAACTGAGCATGTCATTATCACTGCTCTTAGTTGAATTCCTATTGCCTAAACCCACCTGGTTTTAACACTTGTGAACAATACAGACACTTTTTCTAAATACATCATCACAATCTATTGTTAAGAGAGAAATCCCCCAGTTACATAACCACCAGCAGCACGCTCCCTGCAAATTGATGACAATTACGTTAAGCTCTCAATCCCCTGAAAATACAATTGCAGTTTAGCTAATTCACATTTCAAAAAATTATGGTGTATGGGAAGAACAAGTGAGGACAATCGCTGGTATGTTTAAGGGGTGCTGAGGATCAGTGCGGAACACTCAGTTGAACTGCGGGGCTCTTTGTTTGTCTACAGAGAGAAAACAAGGGCAGCTTGACGTGTGCTTCGCCTTTCCTATCGATCTGGCATTACGCAGTGTAATGGAGTTATAAACCACTCCCGCTGGAGTAACTAATCTTTGCAGGGCGGCAGTAAGCATTTGGCAGGCCATCATAGAGATGGAGTGTTACAGAGCGCTGGCTGCTCTAGCCAGTGTGGGAAGTGAGTGTTGTTCAAATCCGTCAGGAACCAGCTCCCTCTCTGCACCCTGCTGGGTCAGAATCCTTGCCAAGCCTCCCCCTTAGCCTCTTCCAAACCCTACGGAGGCGTATCGGTGCTAATAGCACCACTTCGACTTATTAATGAGTAATCGGGAACATGCTTTCTTTTACATATGTAAGGGATTTTCATGATTTAATGCAATTATGGTTCATTTTGAGCTCTTTTCAGCGCTTTGTTTCTTTTTACTATCTCTTGTTTCATGCTGCTGTATTTAGACTTAACTAATAGGTCAGAGTGGGTTTTGCAGAAATACAAAAGCTATTTGCGAAAACTCTATCAGCGATTTTCAACCTTTTTCATCTCACGGCACACATAAACTAATTACTAAAATTCTACAGCACATCAAAAAATATATTGTATTTTTGCCAATCTGACAAAAAAAAATAAGTATAATTTTGATTCATTCACAGCAGATGGCCACTGTTGTGTTGGCCGTTGTCATTTTTCAATTTGACAGTTTAAGAGAAAAGGGGTCAGTACCCTTGACTCAATAGTCAGGTATTGCATGTTTTAAAAATTCTTGTGGCACACTGGTTGAAAATGGCTGCTACTTATCTCGTACCTATTTAATTAGCATCTAATACAGCATCTTCTAGTAACCAATATAGAGCCTTGTTTATTAAAAAGTTATATGCATTAGCATTGTTAATCTACTTTTATGTTGACTTCTGATCAATACAATATGATATTTATAATTTGACAAAATGCTGTGCATAAAAGAGTCTACTTTGGGACATATTAAAGAATTTCATATCCTTCAGCCCTTTTCCTGAAATTTATATGCCAAGTGAATAAATTGGAGTCTGGAATAGAAGCCTGGGAAACTCTGATGTTTAAATGCAGGCCATAAGGTTTACCCCCATGCCTGCATCACCTAAGAGTGAGACGTACTGTGAATTTCCATTTAGAATTTGTTTCTCTGGTACACTATCAGTTGATGTTTTTCATTGACATTTTATGTGGATTTAACAGCCCATGTAGACCACAACAATATCTGTCCCAGTGTTGCAAATGTTGGGATTTCTTGAATGACATATTGCTTTTTATATGGTGTCTTCCAATAGCATCCCTTGAGAGAATAAACCTTGGAATTCTTAAGGGTCTAATAACTCATGGCTAGTGAGACTTTAGTCAATATCTGTCACAGAAATTAAAAGAGTAGCTCTTAAGATTAATGTTTTCAAGAGTATAGAGACCAAGAGCTCTTAGCAGGATCTGTTGATAAAACAAATACAGGGTGCAGACTTTATCCAAATCTGCACGGCTATGTCAGCCACTCTCCTCCTGTTTTGAAGGGCAGATTTACAGAGACAAGAATGCCAAATATTGGTTCTATGAGAAGGACCCACTTGAGAGCTCAGAAGGCTAATCCAAATCTATTAAAATTATATTTAGGAATGAAATATAAGCATTACACTATAGCTGGTCAAGTTGTTTCTCAGAATTGTTTCTGAGTTAACAATTCTGAAATATCTGTACATATAAGGGGTCCCAAAAACTGTATACACACTTTGAATAATTATTCATTCCAATGAGTTAAATCTGAAAATAAAGAAACATCAATTTAGCTATCAGCTTTTAGTAGTGTCTATGTTTTTTCGGACACCCTGTAAATACCAAGGTTGAACAAATAAATGAATGGAAGGCAGACAACAGAAGCCAAGCTTATCACAGTTGGAGTGGGAGGTTGCAGATAAGGAAAAGCTAGAATAAGCCCTGTGGTACTAATAGTGAGGCGAAGGCATCAGTACAAATTTAAGTTTAGCTTAATATATGTAGTGAATTTATACAGAAATACTTATACATATATGTTTACACATGGACTGGTATGCATACATTTCCCAGCTCCACCTACTGAAGCAATGAGCACACCCAGTGCTCAGATCTTGGCTTCTAGTGCCATTCTCTAATAAAAGGGATTAGGACCCTTTGGGATAAATAACCAATTACAGGGTTAGGGTAGAAAATATAAAAGATAAGCCTGGAGCTTCCTGTGGTACCAGAAAGTAAGAAAGTACTTAAAAAACAAAATAATAGGGATGTGTCAAGGGAACACTAGAGATAACCGAAAGCTCCCAGTGAGCAAAGCTGAAACAATTTGAGTTACAAAATAAATACAGAAAGAGATGATAACCGAAATATAAAATATAAACACAAGTCCATACTGATATAAATAGATCATTAAATAAAAATAATAAATGGTGGAAAGGAGACAAATCTGTACAGAAAAATTACAATTTATGTAGATACTCTTCCCTTAAGAAGATGAAGCATAATTCCCCATCCTTTGTGAAATACACTTAGTGACTCCCTTTCCAAGGGTACAGCTTAAAAGGTGGGCTATAGAAAGACCTAGGAAATGCTACCTTAGCCAGGTTATCAGTGTTAACCAACCTCATCAGCGTTAAATTGGTAGTGTGTACTCTTTATGTGTTGTTGAGAAAGACACTTCACTTCTGTGGTCTTCTTCCCCCAAAACCCTATAATCCCAGTCTGACTATGAGAAATACATCAGCCAAATTCAAACTTAGGGACATTTTACAAAATACCTGACCTAAAAACTGGCAAGGCCATCAAAAACAAAGGAAGTTCTAGAATTTTCATAACTTAAGAGCCAAAGGAGACATAAAAAATAAATATAATTTGTACTATCTTGGATGATATCCTGGAACAGAACAAAGAAAATTGATGAAATATGAAAAAAAATGAAGTTTAGTTAATAATAATGTACCGATGTTGGCTCATTCATTGTGGTAAACAAAGCAGTTAACAATAGGGGAAGCTGGATGCTGAGTATATGGGAACTCTCGGATATAGATTTGCAGCTTTTCTTTAAAACTATTTTAAAAAACAAATTTTGCTTTTTAAAAAGGTACAAGAATTTTCCTTGTTCAGTATCACACAGCTGGACAGTGGTGGTGACTAGCCCAGCGCCCAGCTGTGTGACTCAGGAGCTCTCGCTGTCAGGCATACATTGCTCCATCTCTTGCTTAGTTACAGTCCAGGAGTGACATGACACTCAGCGGGCTCGTGGGAAGACGTGGTACTTGCGACCACATTAATGAATATCTGTAGGCACAAAATGAAATTTGCCCCGATTGTAGATTATGTATCATGTTTAGAGAGAACTCACACACATTTGATAACGTGATGAGGTCACCATGGTTTGTTGCAGTGGATGGTGTTGATAGAGAGGCAGAATTTTTTGCATGCTTCTTTCATATTAACGCTCCATTTATTAGTACATATAAAAGGTTAAAATCAACATACAAAAATCATTTGGAAAGAAACACGCTACTAAAAAATCAATATTCTATATTCTATGACCCTCAGACTTACCTCACCACAAGGAACTATGAACTGATTTCCCAAGGTTTTATCTGAGGTCCCAGAATGCTCCAGGGTCAATTGTGGGGGTTTTTTTAAGCAGTTTGGACGCCACACAGTAAGAAAAAACTATGAGGAGGCTCGAAGGTACCACAAGGTACTCTCTCAAGCATCAGCCCTGCTCTGAGCCTGTAGTTGACCTAGACGGCTAACCTGACTGCTGGGGTCAGGTCTTTGCAAACTAACCTTGCTCGAGATTATAAAAAATGGCCTTGAGGAACATATGGAATTTAGCATCTCTGGGCCAATATTTCTGTTGACTGTAGGACTTTTTAGTGCCTTATGGGAACTTTGCTTTCTAGGATGCCAGGTGTTATACCCTTTTTGGATGATGCCTCAGTCATGGGATTCAGGTCAACAGAAATAGCTGGGCAACATATCAAGATTCCCCCCCGCCAATGATATCTAGTTATTCTTAATTGAGGATATCAGAGACAAACACAAATGGGGTCAAGGTTATTCTTCATCTACACTTATTCTATGCTCATTTTTTTTACCCAAAGTGGACTTTTTCTAGTGTAACAAAGACAATTATCTTCACTTAGGACCAGGAATTTGGATGAAATAGGTGTGCCCCCCACCCCTTAGTGTATTTATTTGATTCTCAAAAACATATAAACAGGTACCCAACTCTAGAGAGAAGGAGGAACACAGAGACCTTGACACACACTGCCCACTAAGGTTCAAAAGTGGGGGAGCAGAAATGATGGACAGGGTTCATCATAACCAAGGCTACATTAAAGGAACAAAGAGTGGATACCTGTAGCTCATCATAAAGGTAGAATTCTAGGCTGGTGTACTAGACTTAGATGAATGCCTATGTTGTTGGAGGGCTGTGCTGGTTCCAGCTGTAAAATTAAGTGATAGTAGAGCTCTTTTATACTGTGAGTGTGTGTGTGTGTGTGTGTGTGTGTGTGTGCGCTCACTTTCACAGGCTTTGGGATAAATAGTTCTATGTGTGTGTGCATATAAAAAACTGTACTATTTTGAGCCCTGATGTTTTGCAAAATTCTTCAAATGAACTTGACATAGAAGAAGAAGCTTCCTTCTAATTAACACAGGGCATGCTGAGCTGTCATAACACTCTGATGAGGTTAGAGATGTGGCATTGGTCCCCCTGCACTGATTTCTTACACAGCTAGGACAAGAAGGCAGCTGGGGAGATGAATTCACCATTAACTAGAAAGCCAATGTAGAGATTAATGTGCTGAGAACTGAGCCCTGGAACCAGGTATGTATATTCACCCTGTATGTGCCCAGAATATTTGGAAAGGGAAGACCATGGGATAGATTGATCAGCATGACATTGCCACAGTGATTGAAAATGACAACTTTGTCTAGAGGTGAGGTCAATAGGAAAGCCATTAAAAGCATCTCCTCTAAAAACCCTGGGCATTGAATTTTAGTTGTGCCCCCAATAGCTCAAAGAACTATAAAGTAAAGGCAGCAAAGACTTCCTCTTTCTTCAACAACTGCTGAATCAGAATCACCAGGTATTTCTACAACTGGCCACACAGACTGGGCCAGCATAAAATTACCTCAGTGGATTTTTTTTTAAGTTATAATAGTCCAGAGAGAAAAGACTCTTTTGTGTACCAAAGGATATTATGGTTTATTGTTATGTTTCTATCATCCCTGGCTTCCTTGAATGTGATGTAGAGACACATTTTTGAAGTCCAGAGTAGCCTGGGATGTAAAGAGCAAGGATAAGCGAGGGCCAGTTTGCTGCCAGAAATCCACCCCAACACATCCCCTATTCCTAATTGCAAAAGCACCATAATATCGTCAGGACAGACCCCCCTGCAGTGGAAGTACACCTTGCTTCCATGTTTTCATGCAGCAGTCGAGCTCTGTCTTCTATATTATCTCAGCTGTTTTCAGAGTGAAGGACTGACAACTCCGGAATGAGATAATTATCTAACTGAGTCTGGGTTATTATTAATGGTGATTGGAATACATTTAAGAACACTCAAGAGCAAACCTAATATGATGACGATAAGCTATTACTTGAGATTATTGAATGAAGACTGATATGAAATAAATGTCTATTTAATATATTAGTCAAATTAGGAGCTCTTGATGTCTGTAGAAATAAAACAAGCTGTGCGTAAATGTAAAAAATAAAGGGAAGTTCAGGCAATCATCTCAGCCTGAAGCGGTAAGTAAGAATGTTCTTCAAATCGCTTTTAAAAGATAGAACCAAAGTTATGTTTTATTTTGAGCTGAATAATGTTGGGAGAAATTGTTCAACATTCATAGCCATTCAGTTCTCTGATGGGATGCAGAGAGATGAAGATGCCAGGCCCTGGAATAATGGGAATTTATATAATAATAATAGTAGGAATTAATAGCTTTTAGAATAAAATTAAATGAGAATGGCAACTCATTCATTTAGATTATTCCACAGACTAAGAATTTAATACCGTAGTGACTGCATTCTTGTTTTGAAAGTCATTCACTTGGCCATCCATGGGGCACTTCCCATATGTTGAACTCTGTGCTGTTTATCATACTAGAAAAAGCCAAATTGCGTGGTTTCAGCCCTCAGTACAAGAGGTTGGACATGAGACTGCTGTTAAGCAAGTGTAAGGCACAGAGTAAAGAAAGGAGAAGGGAGAGGGAGGGATTTCTGTGTAGCAGAAAGATTGAACAAGGTACAAAAGGGAGAGGAAACACTAAGTACAGAGAGACAGGAGGGATCTTCTATTAATAATCACATTGCTGACCAGTCACAAGTACCCACGTGTTTCCATGTCCGAACATTGCTGACGGGTCATGAGAAAATTCACGTCTACATTAATTTAGGTAATTTTAAACACCTTGTTAACCAAAGTAGCCAGCCTCATGGGCAAGCTCTGGCTTGAAATAGCTGGTCAGCTAAGTGTTTAACTTGGATAATAATAATATCTATTCTTTATTAAATTTTAAATAGCCAGTCAGAGGATTTTAGACTTAAAGCAATAAGTCGAAGGGAGTCCCTATAGTCTTTCAGCGAAGAAGGCTCAGGTTTCTTCCTGAAGCCTTTTAAGGCCTGGTTTCCTTGGTGGCTGTCCATCCTACATGCACAAACATGCATTCTAAACACGCATAAATTCATGAGTCTTCTAAGTCATAGACATCCATGAGTCCTGAGGAAGGTGGCTGAACTAAGCAAGCAAAGAAAGCAAAGTTAACATTCTCTTATTGTTGGAGCTTGGGCCCCAAACCAAATTCATTATAAAAACAGACAGGGATAGGCCACATAGAAGCCTTCTTAGGCCTGAGCTCGTAAGACCCAAAGAGTTTCTGCCCTGCTCCATGTTTTCCCTACCCGTCCAACTCCAAACTCTCCTGCCCTCCAAAACTCCAGACTCTGAGCTTGGTTTACACCATCATTGAAAATGGCAACTCATAATTTCCCAACCACATCATTGTGCTGTATCTTTAGGACAGGAATTTCCTGGCAGGGACGCTGTGGGAGGCAGTGGTTTCTGAATTTGCGCCATAGCACACAGAGACCCCAAGTTTTATGAAAAGGCCAAGTTGCGTGCAGGCAGCGATCCCAAGGTCTAGGAAGCTGCTTCCCTCCCTCTCCTTCTCTTGAGAACACGTTTCAATAAATCATTAGCAAATGAATCTCTGCCTCTGGCTCCATTTCTCAGGAACTCAACCTGAGCTCAGACAAATGGCCTACAATCTGCTAGGCATAGGTCATAGGCTCAAGTGTCTAAAACCCTTCCCTGCATCCCCACTCCCCATCGGGACTGATCGTGAGGCACTTTTTTCAATGAATGTGAGCATTGGACCCTTTTAAGGTATCTGCTGCAATGAAGATTCCTGCACTCCATCAGGGACCCACCAAAATGGATCTCGTCACTGAGGCCCAGAGCTCCCTGGGAGAGTCCCATGCACTTTAAAGATTAAGAATGAGGTCCCAGGACTTGGAGTAGAAAAAGGTTATTGACAGAAATCAGTGAGTGGGCAAATGAAGAGAAGAGGGGCACAGAAACTGAGAGCCAGGTTGAAGCAGAAGCTGAGAGTGAATGAATAGCTAACGCGGTGCAGTGCAAACAAGAGGCATCTCAGTAGTGAAAGCAACTTACCCAGAGAGGGACTGCGAGCTGGGAAATATCTCCAATATCTACGAGAGAACTGTGTCCTTCATTAGTTTGTGTCACTTCTTTGAGCCTTCAGGCTCCTGCTTATAAAATGGGGATGGTGAGGTTTCCACTTAACCACTTATATTCATGCTATGGAGATAGACTTAGACAATGTGCTAGGTGATTTAAACCAGTTGAAAAAGGACATTACATAAATACGAGTTATGGCAATATCAATACCTTCCTGGCAGAGTGTCAAAACCGCAGGCAGGTTTTGAGCCTTACAATATGCATGAAGCAGTAACGAAGTTCAAGAGGTTTTCAGATTTAATCTGTAAAATGTCAGTCAATGAAAGGGATTTCTTATTCATTTCTAAATTATTCCTAACAGAAGGCAGATAGTACCTACAAAATGCCTGCAACTGAAGGCTCTTGTTAGCTTTTAGAGGGCGACTGCATAATAGATATTTTTTCTCTTTAAATTTTGGCTGGGTTTCAAAGGAAACAAGACTTCTAAATGAAAAGAAATTCTTTACACAGGGATTTGTGCCAGGATGAGGTCTGGCCATATATCAAGAGGACCATGGAATATTTGGGGGCTGAGAGAAAATAAGGTTGTCAAGACGAAGGCCTCAAGCTAACGGTGATTTATTAGTGGGAAACAAGGCATCAGGGCGCCCCAGGAGCATGAGAAGATGCAGGTAATGATGGGTCAGGGGCTTTCCCCACGTACCGGGCACAGCACATCTGCTTTCCCTACGACTCCTTCACACCTGCCCCCCATAAACTGGTGGGAAGCACGTATGGAGAGAGAGCAGAAGACTTGCATTCTGGCCTTAACTTATTCATACTGACCAACGGAACTGCAAGTCAGTGACGAATTCTGGCCTCGGCTTCCCTGTATGTATCCAGGAGGGTAATAGGCTCAACGTTCTAGATATTATATGAGAAAATTTACGTCGCATTTGTGTTGTGTGGCAAGAAAATCTTTCTGGGTCCAGCTTCTTCATCTTGTAAAATAATTTGGATTTTAATTATGCCCAGATCTTTATGTTAAAGGTCATCCATAGATTGAGAATAAAGCCACTCAGTTACTCATGATTGTCACGGGCATTCTGAGGACTAACAAGGATGACTGAAGAGTCGCACTCTTTCTGGTCACTGGTTTTCACTTTCTCATTCCCCAGACCTCGCACTGGGGCTGGTAATTAGGCTTGATGTACCCATATTTTATTTCTCTACCACCGTTCAGTCCTGTTAGAAATCCTAATGAGCAGTGGAACGGTGGAAGGACAAGAAAGGCAAAGGGAGGAAGAACAGAAAATTAGCCTGAGGAACAAGGATTTTATAATAATAATGTGTGGTTTGACTTTTCCCCATTGTATCTTCCTAGACTTAAATAAAATAAATATTGGGGGGGGGGGGGGAAGAACCAGAGAATCAGCACCTCAGGATTTAGGCTTTTGTTTCTGTTTTGTTTGTTTGTTTGTTTGTTTGTTTTTAAGCACTCACAGCCACGACTGCCATTGTTTGCACCCACATGAAGGGGGGCTTAACTCCTTCCCCAGTGACAGGAAAGGCTTTTATCAGGAAACCCAAGCGTCTCCTGCCAGCTGAATCCTACCAAATGATGACAGATGATTCACCATCTCTGCCCACACTACTCCCAGGAAATGTAGTAAATCTACTTCTAATTTCTTTCCTGATCACTGTCCCAAAAAATACATACGGACAAGTATTTAGGTTTAATGAAGCACCGTTATCAATGAAAAATGCTTTTTGTCAATTCGGTGATCTAGAAAATAGATCCTGCAATTGAGAACCATAACAGGGATGGGGGAAATGGCTTGTTACTCATGTTAGGAGCCAAATAAAAACCCTAACAGCAATCACATATGTGAGTAAACCAGTGTCTGCTAAATGCCACTAAGTACTCCTCTGAGAGATTATATTCAAGGCCAATTGGGTGGCAGGGGTTACCAAGGTCATTTAAATAAAATAAGAAAGGGTCTTTTAGGAAATAGATAAGAAGTAATTGTTTTTATCATTTTGTGGTAGGCAGAATGGCCGCCTACAGATGTCCAAATCTGGAACTTGTGAATGTTATGTTACATGGCAAAGGGACTTTGCAGATGTAATTAAGGTTGAGGTCCTTAAAAATATGAGGATTTCTCTGTACTATCCAGGTGGACCCATGTAAACCATGGGAGTCTTACAAGCAAGAAGCTTTCTCTGGCTGGAGTCAGAGAAATGTAACAGAAGACAAATTGAATATATTCGAAGTGTGAGAGGAACCCAGCCTATCCTTGCAGGAGCAGACATATGGAAAGCGTGAGAAAGCATGTGGGAAACTTATAGGAACAGCTGCTGGCTGACACGCAGCAAAGAAACAAGGACTTTTGTACTACAACTGCAAAGAACAGAATTCAGCCAACAACCTAAAGAAGTTCTGGAAGGATTCATCCGCAGAGCTTTCTGAGACACTACGCAAGACTCAATTGAGCCATGTTATATTGTGACTTCTGACCTACAGAACTGTAAGATAATAAATGGGTGTTATTTTAAGCTGTTAACTTTGTGATTATTTAAGACAGCAGAAGAAAACTAATACACCTCTCATTGGCTGATATGCGCTGTGTATTAGCCTCCAGCCAACCGCAGAAAGTAGAAAATGAGACCCCTGTGGAGAAACCAACTAGCTTGCATATTGCATAAATTGACCTTCACAATAAATACTGCAGTAATCTAAGAATGCTTCCCTCTGATATTTAAGAAATAAAAAAAGTTCATGTCCCTGAAATGATAAACAGTATGCTATCCATTCTAGTCCTGTGATTTTTTCTGACTTCCAAGCTATCACATACTCTAAAAGCCCATTTTTCAACCAGCCAGCTAATGCTAAGGCCATCCCTCAAGGGCAATTGTTGTCCAGACTATATTTTTTACTGCCACTTACAACTAGCTCAAAGTCATCTTCATAAATATACAACTACTACAAGGTCCAGCCATTCTGCTTCTAGGATTTGACCCAAAAGAAATGAAAGCATATTTCTATATAAATACTTGTACATGGATTTTTATAGCAGCTTGATTTGTAATAACCAATAATTGGAAACAACTTAAATGCCCATTACCAGGTGAATAGATAAATAAATCATGGTATATCCATGTAATAGAACACTGCTCAGAAATTAAAAGGAATGAACTGCTGATACATGAAATACAAGGTTGAATCTCACAATAATTATGCTGAGTAGAAGAAGGCAGACAGAAAAGAGTTTACAATGTATAATTTCATTCATATTTAAGCGTAGAAATTGCAAATTAACTATAGTGACAGAAAGCCAATAAGTGATTGCCTGTGAATGAGGGTGAGGGGGTGGGAGGGAGGAATTTTCAGTGTGACACAAGGGAGTCTGAGGAATGATATGCTTATTACCTTAACAGTCATGATTGCTTTGGGGGCATGCACATATGACAAAATTCATCCAACTGTGCATTTTAAATATGTGAAGTTTACTATATGGCAACTGCACCTCGATAAAACTATGAAAGTAAAATAGAGTAAATGAGCCAGACTCCAAGTATATTTATCATACTCACCGTAAAAAGGACTAACGTTTTACAATGGCTGAAATTATAATTTTTCCTTCGTGTGAGATTCCCCAGCAGCAAATGTGTACAGGACATGAAACACAAAACTATACTGCTGGTGAGAAGTGAAAATTAATAAACACAAACCTCATTTAAAATGGAGTTGGAGGCTTAAAGAGAAAGCTTTCACCTACATGCCACTCAGCACACACTGTTGACACCAAGAAGGAGAAACCTGCCTCGGTACAGGAATTTATTCTGCCTTACGCCCTCAGCACGAGCAGAAGGGATTCCTTCCTGCCGGCAGCAGCTTAGCCAGTGGAATGCCGCCGTAAATCAGCCAGTAAAAAGCCACCGTATTTCGAACTTTTAGTTTCCTCCAATGAACTCTTTGTTTACAACAGCCCCTCCCAAGCCTATAAAAGAGGTCCCCTCTTTTGCCTTTTTTAAAAAATTTATCTTTATTGTTGAAAGTATTACAGATGTCACCTTTTTTTTCTCCCCATTGATCCCCCCATCCTGCATCAGCTCCACCCCAGGCCTTTCCCACACTATTGTCTGTGTCCACGGGTTATGCATTTATGCATATAAATTCTTTGATTAATCTCTCCCCATCCACCCACTCCCCCACTTCCACCTTCCCTCTGAGATTCCTCAGTCTGTTCCCTGCTTCTATGTCTCTGGATCTATTTTGTTCATGAGTTTATTTTGTTCATTATATTCCATATATAAGGGAGATCATGTGATATTTGTCTTTCTCTGACTGCCTTGTTTCACTTAGCATAATACTCTCCAGTTCCATCCACGTTGTCCCAAAGGGTAAGAGATCCTTCTTCTTTATAGCTGCATAGTATTCCATGGTGTAAATGTCCCACAGCTTTTTTATTCACTCATCTACTGATGGGCACTTGGGCTGTTTCCAGATCTTGGCTATTGTAAATTGTGCTGCTATGAACATAGGAGTACATAAATTCTTTCTGATTAAAATCTATGGCTGTACTTCATAAAAAGTTTACCCTGGCATGAGAGGCCAGTATATATTTAGATTTTCCCAAATGGCTACACATAGGGTTACTCCACATCTTATATATTGTGTTACTTCTGTTGACCTAAACAGATAGCCAGGTATTTCTCCAGAAAAATGGGTTTATTCAAGAATAACAAAGAATTGCATTGCAGGACATGTGCTCTAATGGTGAACCTTGCACAAGTCCAGATAAGCCTGGTCTTTGTGAAAACCAATCCACCTTATTCAGGGTGGCTGCTTATGGGAATCAACAAGCAAAGTGGAAGCCCTGTCAACAAGTGATCATGCTCAAAACACTAACTTGTGAATTAAATCCAGATAACCATAGAAGCAATCAAACTTGCTTTATGGGGTTAGAAATGTCGAAGGCAGCACTGTGCAACAGAACTTTCTATAATGATGGAAACTCTTGCATCCGTCCTGTCCAAGGTGCAGCCACTAGCCAAATGTGGCTATCAACACATGAAATGTAGCTAGTGAGAGTGAGCACCTGCAATGTTCAATTTTATTGCATTTTAACTAATTTAAATTTAAATATAAGCAGACACACATGGCTATTTTCTACCATATTTGGCAGTACAGGTCAAAAGTACTAATAAGAGCTAGGCAGACCAAGACTGCTTATAGTATAACATTATTTTCAGAGCTTCATCTATGTGTGATAATTAATGATATTTGTCTGAGAAATTATAATGTCCAGATGTGACACAGGGTTAATTTCTTTTTATTCTCCCAACGAAAAGATATAGACGCGTTTGCTATTGACTAAAAGGTTGTGTCCCCTCAGAATTCTTGTTTAAACCCTAATCCCTAATGTGACAGTATTTGGAGATAGGGCTTTTGGGAGGTAATAAGGTCTGGAGAGTGAGGCCCTCATGATGGGATTCGTGCCATTATAAAAGAGCTTGCTTCCTCTCTCTCTTTCTCCACCATGTGAGGAAGCAGGGAAAGGACTGTCACCAACACCCAGCCGTACTGGCACTCTGCTCTCAGACCTCCCAGCCTCCAGAAGTGTGACAAGTAACTGTTTGTTGTTTAAACGGCCCAGTCTATGGCGATTTGTTTTAGCGGCCCAGACTGACTAAGACGACATTCAAAGCTTCTGAAACATCTTTCCGTAAAGCAGCTTCTACCAGCTTGGTACCAGAACCTATGACTATTCTGTTTTGAGGGCTCAGCACAAACAAACCCCGTTTGTCAGCCCTTCCTGTATGCACACCAGCATTCCCAAGTATAAAAGTTTCACTGCCTTGGATTAGGGGGTTTTACTTCCTCTGCATTGCAGGATCTATGAAAACCACTGGCTTTGTTCCATGAGATACAGGGTGCAACGTTGTACCGTTCCTTATGAGGGAAAGACTCTAGCATTGAGTTGAGAATCTAATTAAATTAAATGAATTAAAATATTTACTTAAATTAAACCAACTATATTGTTCCACGTGACAGTCATGGATTATAAGGCTCCGAAGACTCTTTATCAATTATCTATTGCTACAATAATGCTCTTTAACAAACCGCCCCAAGGCTTAGTGTCTTAAAATAACAAGTATTCATTTAGTTCATAAATCAGGGGGTCAACTGGGACATTCTGCTCTTCTGGGTTGGAGATGTCTCATTTCAGCTGGGCTTGCTCATGTGTCAATATTCAGCTAATAGATAGGCTGGGGGCTGGCTTGTCCAGGATGACCTCAACTAAGAGGTCATCCTATTTGTGCTCCCTGTTATCGCTCATATGGTAGAAAGCTAACTCAGGCATCTACTTACAGCTGAGGGAGGATTCCAAGGAAGAGAATGGGAGTAGGTCAAACCCCTTGAGGCCTAGACTTGGAACTAATAAGCCATAAGATCAATCCAGATTCAAAACATAAGGGAATAAAACTCTACTTCTTAATGCAAGGAGCTGTAAATTCACATTTCAAATAACATGGATATTGGAAGGGATACAAGATTGTGAAGTCTCCCATAATCTCAATTGATAGTACTAATTTTCATGTTGAAGGCAAATAATATCCTCTAAGAATGCATATTGGCATTTGGGCCAAGCTTCTAAAAGAAAAGAGAAGTTATTACCCTAGGACCTAATGGGATGAAATAAATGGGAACCGATCTCAGTTTACAGACTATCCTAATCAGAATCAAGTGCTAATGGACCGATCTCATCCAATCTTACACATAAGGCAGTTCAAATGGAAATTCCATGACGTTTGAAATCTAATAATGAAGCAAATATATTATAAAAATTAGCACCAATCTAAAAATTGTAAACAGCAGTCTCCAAGCTACTGGAGCAAGCGTATACGCGCTTGGAAGTCGTGAAACGTTGTCACATCAGACTACCTGTCATGACCTGACAAGTCCTGAGCTGCTGGTGAGCATTACAGGTGCCATCCAAGTTCTTTCATTATGTCTTGGATAACCGTGAAAGACAAGGGTGCATTAGCTTTAAAAAGCATTGTGCCCACCTGTTGCCCATTTGGCACATAGAGTGAGGAGAGAGAGTAAAACGATGGCTGTAAAGTCCCTGGATTGTGAAAGAAGCTGGTGAGGACGTATGCACCTGGGACACTCGTACAGGTGACACACCGCTGGCCACAGCAGGTCTTAATACCCCACATTGCAAGATCATGGTAATATATCTGTTTGAGAGATCCCCAAACTGTCCAGTTTTTGGATGACATAAGGGGACAACTCAAAAACAGTAACAAAAACAGCCAGGAAAACTCACTGTACCATATTCAGTGGTGTGTGTTTTTAAATAAGAAAATTGTGAGCAAACTAAATGTCCAACAATATAAGAATGGCTATGTAATTATAGTATTCTCATTGGGTAGAATATTGCGGAACTATTAAAATGGTGTTTATAAAGGCCATGCATCAACATCAAAAAAGTATAATTCCAAGTGAAAAGAAGATGCAGAATTATATGCACACTATGATTACCACTATGCAAAACAAAATGATGGAAGTGCATAGAATTTCGTAGGAGTTACCTTTTCGAACTCCTTATTTTTAAAAGCCTTAGAAATGTTTATATCTTTTGATTGAGTAATTCAACTTCTGAATATTTCTCGAGAAAATTATCTGAAATGCAAAAAAAGGTTTAGGAAGAAGGATTGTTATTATATCACAGCAGCTTTTTCTTTCTTTAATTTGTGAAGAGCTCGAAACAGCCTAACTGTGTGGGAAGAATGCAGTGGTTAAGTAAATTATAGCTTATCTGTTTGCTGAATTTTATGCAGCCATTAAGAATAAAAAACATAATGACAGTGATAAAATGATAAATTTAAAAGAAAAGGCAGTATTCATTTAAAAACACAGTAGATAAAATAATATTGCTACATGATTTAAAACTTAATAGAGAAATATAAAATACTCCAAAATTTAATAGTATATGAAGCAGAAATATATAAAAAATTAATAGTGATTATCAGTGGTTACATAAGGGCAACTTCTAAATGTTCTTTCTGTTTATTATGCTTTTATGTATTTCCAATTTGCATATGGTAGACCATAATATGTATTGCTTTGATAGTTAGAAAAAAATTATAAAAGCCTACATAGAAAATATAAAAGAAAACATCTAATTTGCACTATCTAAAGGTGATTGATTAAGCGTTGTGTGCTTGTTTTTTTCTAATTTTCACATTCTGGACTGTAGTTATTTTAAATTTATAATTTCAAAAACTATAAATTTTAATAAGATGACCCATGTCATTACTTTCTGGTAAGATATGACACTAATAATAACACCTTAGATTGATGGAAGAATTTACAGGTTGCAAAATATTTTACTTGTATCATTTTACTCAATTCTCACAACACCTGTGTGAAATAGAAATGATCATGTTACAGTTGCAGAAGCTGAGACGCAGAGGCCCACCAAGTCATGTGGCAGATGCCTAAGGGAACCAGTGCGGGACCCAGGGGTTGCGTTTCCAAACGCAATACTCTCTCGACTCCCGTGGAATCCTGCTGGCAATTCCCGTCAGGAATGATAAAGCACTCTGCCACTGCAAGCTGGGCACAAATGCTGTGAGCAACTAAGATGTTTACTGGAAGAGAATGACTTTGATTTGCTTTATAACTGCTCTTTCCACTGTCTTCATAATGACTAATGTTTTAGAAGTTAGGCTTTGATGTTTCACTTAGTGCTTTTCCAGCACATCTCCAATCCCTTGATATTCTCAGTTAATTAAGCACTGATATAGTCTTTGCATGGAGTACATGTTAATTAACCACAGTGATTCCCAAATTATTCAGCCTGGGTTCAGGACCCTTAATATGCAAACTGACCATCTAGTACACATGAACTCTTTATTTAAATAGTGTCATCTGAGATGAAGCTCAACAAAAGTTTCTATGAAACCTTACTGCAATATCAAAACTTTCCAAAACACTCAAAGTGACCCAACTGGAAGACATAAAAATGAGTGACAGAAACAATAGCTAGCAATAGTACGGAAAGGCTAATTCTACTTCCTCACACTGATTTTCAAATATGTGTCTGCATATTCATTTGAAGACTATGAAATATATTTGGCACTCAAGGATCTCAACTAGATAAGAATGATACCCAACGAGAAAGTTTACATTGTCCCTCAGTAACAATGGGTGCCAATGTCACAGGACTACAGAGATTAGCCCTGAAGAACAAAGCGAGTTTGCATGAATGTACACACACCTACAGAGCATCGAAAAACACTGCTCGAGATGAAATTCTAGGATTTCTGCCACAGAAAAGATCAATACATTTGATGAATTAGTTCCAAACAGAAAAAGTTAAATAGGCCTTCTGCCTTCCTTAGAATTAAAAATAGAGAAATATTTGATGAACTTGTCTCCAGAATGAAATGCCGACATAAACCATGTTTATTAAGGGTTGTAATCACATAAGAAGCTTTTAAAAATAGCTTTGGGCCTGGCCAGTGTGGCTCAGCAGTTAAGCATCAATCTGTGATCCAGGAGATTGCGGTTTGATTCCCGGTCAGGGCACATGCCCTGGTTGCGGCCTCGATCCCCAGAAGGGGGTGTGCAGAAGGCAGCTGACCAATGACTCTCAACATAGATGTTTCTATTCCTCTCTCTTTCCCCCTCTCCCTTCCTCTCTCTGAAATCAATAAAGATATTTTTTTTTAAATAGCTTTGAAAGTCAAGCATAATATAAGAGAAATCCATAAATTTCCAAATTCTTATTTCCTGCTGTGAATGTTAACCAAGTTCAGACTTTAACCTTGACATTTGCGTGGACAATGACATGCAATATTATTGTACATGGCCACGGAGTTCTTACTTTCATTTGAGAGCACAGGTCACAAAATATTCTCTTGGAAATTTTCACATAAAGGCATTCAAGTATGTTTAATAAGTACTCTTCTGAATTTTTCTAATGAACCACAGTGACATAGTGACATACAGTGACATAGTGGCATCACTCACAAGCATCTCAGATTGTCTAAAATCCAGTTCCTGATTCTTTCTCAACCTGCTTTTCCTGGGGTCTTCTGCATCTCTGTAAATTGAACACACCACCTTGGCAGTTCCAGACCAGAGTCATTCTGGAAAATTCTATCAGCAAATCCCCTAAACTCTTGTTCAAAACGTACTCAGAATTCAACCACTTCTCTCCAGCACATTTGCCACTACCACGGCCCCACTGCCACGCTCTCACCTGCCTGATTACGGTGGCCTTCTCACTGTGCCGCTTCCCTCTGCCTTCCCCCTTTGTCAAAGCTTTAAAACTGCAGAAAGAGTGATTTTTTATTTTTATTTTTTTCAGAAAAAGTAGGCAACCATGTCTCTGCTGTGCTTGAACTTCCCAGTGGTTTCCACCTCACTCAGAATAATCCCAAATCCTCATAAAAGCCAGCCAAATGCTGCACAATCTGCTCCCCTGTGAGCCTCTCTGATTTCCCTCCTACTCCTCTGCCTACTCACTGGCTCCAGCCCGCCCGGGCTCCCTACTGCTCTGCCACCAAGCCAAGCGCGCTGGTGCTTCTTTCTATTTGTCGTTCCCTTTGCTTGGAATGCGCTTCCCCAGTGCTCACGCGGCTCACGCCCTCAGTCTCCACGTCTTCAATCAAAGGTCACCTTCTCAGGGAGCCTTTTATGGTCATTCTCTTTTAAACGGCAATCCCTCTATCCCATCTTCCGTATCCTCAGTCTTTACTTTCTTCAATGTTCTTTGGATCAATGGAGAATATATTTTGTTTAATTTATTTTTGTTTACTATTTATTTCTAAGCCTTTCGTGTAAGATTGTTACTTACAGTTCTTTTGCTTTTTTGTTTTGTTTTGTTTTCTGCTATAGTTAGATCTCCTAGAATAAAGCCTTGCACATAGTAGGTACTCAATAAATTATGTGAAGGAATGAAATATATTTTATTTAAAAAAATAAAAGTCCTTAACTGTTCTCTTTAAAAAAGTAAAACTCATTGCCTCCCTACACTGAAAGAATGCAAATTAACTCACCAACTGGCTACTAAGAAATGACCGAGAGTCCAAAGTCCATGTTGTACAGGGTTCTAGGAGGGTTACAAGTACTCTCTATCTTTAAAGAGCTCACAGTTTAAGGAAGGAAAAAAAAATTGATTAGGGAAGAATTAGAGAACAAGAAAAGATTGTATATTGCTACACGCTAAGTCAAGAATTATGGTATTTAAGGGGTGTGTGTCCTAATTCCATTGCTGCACTAACTGTATGCACCTAAGGAAACTGTTGCCCCTCCCCCCTCAATGTCTTTATTTTGCAAATAAGGTGAAAGCACTAGGTGGTTTATTGGTTCATTCGCGTTTTTAATTTCTGTTGGCCTATTATTTGAGAGAAAGAAGTCAGTTGAGATTCACATGTGAAAGTGGGTTAGCTGCTTGGCACCTCTCTTCCCCCACTCCTGGCTCTCAGCCTCCCAAGAAGCCACACTGAGGAAGTTCTAATAACCTTGGTTGATTGAAAATACATGCACACCAGAAAATTTTTCATTGAGCTCTGCTGAAGCTTAGCAAGTCAGACATATATCACGGCATTTAAATATATTGGTATTTTAAATCATTTCTAACATCAAAGTGTGAATATTATTAAAACTAGAAATATTTCATGTCATTAGCCATTTTCTTTTATTGTCTTATAAAGTCTCTCTGTCTCTGGTTGTGATGTATCGCTATGTCCTGTGTATAATGTGTTTTGGTTTGCCCAGGGAGACAAACCTTTTCCAGGTCTGGAGTCATGGATTATATACTTCTCTGTCTCTCTCTGTTTCCCTCCCCGCCCCCTCTCTCGCTGATTCAGTGTTACACATGAGTGTTGTATGTACAAATGGTTCCAGACTTTTCTAAATAATATCTGCTCAGCCTAGTGAAAGGAAATACATGTCATACACTGTGGGGCAATATCAATTTGGTCATGGATAGTCCTTACTGCCTGTACATCATGTTATCAACCTGGGATGGGCAACTGGTCTTGAACGGCCCCATGGGAGGCCAAGGAGGATCTATCTCTGTGGCATGGGCAAGGGACAGCAATGTCTCTCTGCAGTAATGATAGTACTCATAAAAGTTACCATGTTAAGACACCTGGGCTATAGTAGTTTCTGGGGGAGGGTGGGGATGAAGGGGACATCCTGTGGAGTTCACCGAGCTCCTGAAAGACCTGGAACGATGTGCCAGTAAGCAAGGCACAGGAAGCCTCAGATCCTCTGGGCACCATCATTCCAGCTTACAGATGAGGGCGCAGTTTCTTGCTGCTTATTCCCACACATACCCATGCTGGTGGTGTGGCCCTGCATGGCATTCTCTCTCCTTCTCCTGACTTGTACATTGAAGCAAGCCATAAAGGAGAAAAAAGGGATTGAACCAGTGCTGCTTACTTATGTCTGTGCCTAGCACCCCCTAAGCACCCCTGCAATAAAATGTCTTCCCTCTGGGATACCTGAATTCTCAGTTTGCTTTTCCTTTACCGGTGTTACCTCTTCTTATCATTTGTTCCACCAGAGACCAAAGCAGTCTTTCCAGAATATAGAAACATGAATCCCTGGGGCAATACACACTCCCTCCTCACTCCAGCTATTCTATAAAGACGGCAATTTTGCCTTTCATCTCCAGACAGTGCCTTCTACTCCCATTCAATAAGCTGCATGGGGTTGCAGGACATGACCAAATCTCTAAGTTGTGATTTTGTGAATACAAGTTACCTGTGCAGATTCTTTTAAAGTTGGGATTTTCCAGAAGGTGTCCCGGTAGGCGGCACTGGAACCGATGTTGCCAGAACTCAGGGAACCAGGGATTCCTTGTATTAGTGTCCAGCTTTAGCTTCAGGAAATAATCATCAAATGACCTGACCTCTGGAGACTGTAGCTTTATTGTGATTCCCCCGTTGGCTTCCACCTCATAACCTTCAATGACTTCATCTCTGTCTGCCCATCCATCACTAAAAAATAAAAAATTAAAAATCAGGGGTTGGGAAGGTGAGAGAGAGGTAAACGTCTCACAAACAGAGCTCAGAGTTGTGCACGAATGAAGCAATTCAGCAAAGCTAAAGCCTATTTTAAGCTAGCATCACTACCCATCAATGACATTTCTTTGGTGGAGAGTAGAAAGTTCTGAAATCATAATAATCCTGTTTGACTTTCACGGTAGTAAAAGTGATGATGAAGATGATGATAGTAACAATGATAAGAACTAACATTTATTGAGCATTTACTAGTCACCAGATTCTGTGTTACTTACTTTTTCTGAGTCAGAAGGTGTTCTGAGACCTAGGTGAAACCAGGATACAGATCCAGGTTGTCTGGCTCTTAAGCCCAGTGCTCTTTACAACTAGATCACAAAGCCCATCAGTTCTCATCCAGACCACAAGAAAATAAGACTCAGGTACCCAGGGTCTTCATAATTAGAGCTCAACAAGGTTTCAAGGTTGCAATCAAAACCATTACACAAGCTGCATTACATGAGGTAGAACATTGATTTAGCTCAGAAACATGATAACCACAGATTTTGCTCCTAGACATTGTTCAAATTTGCATTGCTTAGAAAACACCAGATGCTTTCCCCCCTCCTAATGCTATTTCAAAATAACAGCAATAAAAGAAAACAATCTCACCCCCCAAAATAAAAGAATCCTCCTGTTCACTGATATTTTACTCAGTGGGTTTGAATTTTTATTATTTGGTCACCTTCTAGAATGTCCACATCTGCCATGAATGATACAGCTCCAATGTAAGCCAGGCCAACCCTCATGTGGGTGGTTGTGATCCCTCCCCAAGAGAGTGTCAAAGAAAAATTGCACTGAACAGAGTGAAGCAGGCAAAGAAGACTTTATTCAAGACTATCCCAATAGGCCACAACTCTAAACCCAATCTGCTAGACCAAAAGGTGGAAGGGTTTTTAAGTGCTGGGATGAGCTAGTGAGAATGTGCTGGAGGACTTTGAGGGGAGCTTGGTCAACGTGGTTAAGCCACCTGTGTTTGGTAATTGCCCCTTATCTAAGTCAGGTTCTCACTTTCCCACAGAAACTGGGGGATAGATGTTTGCTATCATTTTTTTAAATTTGATTTTATTGTTGACAATATTACAGATGTCCCCCAATTCCCCCCTTTACCCCCTTCTCTCCACCCCCTCCCCCACCCCAAGCCTTCACCACACTATTTTCTGTGTCCTTTGGTTATGCATATATGTATATGAGTCCTTTGTATAATCTCTTCCCATCTCTCTCCCCCCACCTTAGATATGTCAGTCTGTTCCATGCGTTCATGTCTCTGGACCTATTTTGTTCGTCAGTTTATCATATTCATTAGATTCCACTTATAAGTGAGATCATGTGATATAAATCTTTCTCTGACTGGCTTATTTCACTCAGTATAATACTCTCCAGGTTAATCCATCATTTTTAGTGAGTGCATTTTATAGGGATGGATCCCAGGTCACTGAGAAAGAAATTTCTCTCCTATAAAACTTGCAAAGGCTAAAGGAAAATTTATATCTCAAAGGAACAGAGAAAGAATTTACAATGACATGCTTTTAAAAGCAAATGCTCTAAGAAAAGGGAAATGCATCCACCCCTCTTTCCTTCCTTCTTTCCTTCCTTCAGAATACATATAACACTCGCTATGTACCAGGTGTTCTGCTCAGAATTCAGCTGAGGATGGGATACGCTGTCTTCTGCCCCTACTGTTGCAGAGTTGTGGGGAAAACAAACACTAAACAAGAGTTACAAATGCTATGAAGGTAAAGGAGAAGTGCCCAGTACTATAGGGAGGAAGGGCTTGGGGGCTTAACTTAGTCTGGTGTGTATGTATGTAGGCGAGTGTGGGTGGGAAAGGCATGATTAGAAATGGCTTTCCTAAGAAGGCGATGTCTGAGCTGAGATTCAAAGGATTAATTAGTTGAAGAGAGCAGGAGGGTTTGGCATAGAAGGTTCCTGGTAGATTATCTAACACACAGGAAAAAGCATGGCTCAACCAAGGAATTTAGACAGTTGGTAAATCTGGAGCAGAGAGAGAATAGTGCAGGAGATGGGAGTGCAGACATGAGTTCTAACCTGGGAACTGTTAGCCTAAGGGCTACAGGAAATCCTCTAAGTGTTGAAAACCTATTTTAATAAGGCCTTTCGGTTCTGCTCCCTTGTGGTAAATGACTTGAGTATTTTTCCAGCAAGTCCTTCTCTAGTCACCATCACTGAATATCATGGCCCGTCAAATTGATCAAAGGGAGAAAGGACAAACTCATTTATGACTATATGCTCAGTCTGCTTAGAAAAACCTCAAAGTAGCTTAATTATTCAGATTTATTCACATTTAGATCATAACTACATCTACAGCAATTTGAAGACCTGTCATGCTGAAAAGAAGGGTAAAAATAACACGTTAGGCTTTCAAGAAATTCTGCCTGTGAGCATATATTTAAAATCAAAATGACATAACTTGAAGAAAAGAATTACTTTTTGACATAAAGTTTAGGCTTGAAATGTATTCCTCCCCAAGGTTTAATATTATATGAGACGTGTGTGTGTGTGTGTGTGTGTGTGTGTGTGTGTGTGTGTGTGTTTGTAGTCTGAACAGGAAACCCACAATTTTTTTAAGTGTATGAAATGAGCCTTATAAAATGTTTATTTGCATTGCTTTCAAAAAATATGTTTTCAGTTTATAAAAGCAAGTATCATACGTGAGTGCTTGAAACAGAGACAGTGTGACTTCCTGCTTTTTTGTCCACTCACAAAGAGAAGCGTGTCAAAGGAGTAAACTTTCATTTACAAATAGGGATAATTACAAAAGTCATGTGGCTTCATAGGGTGGAGCCCTAAACCCCCTTTGCCATTGGCCAAAGCCTCTCCCCTTCACTGTAGATGACCCCTTTCCCAAAATTAGAGTTGGTGTTAAATCCAAGAGGTCATAAGGTCCAGGAGAACCCAATGTAATGGAGAAAATATTCAACTAAGATTACTTGGTGAATATCTTTTGAAGTGTTAATTGCTAAAGATGTGCATGAGATCTTAAGTCGATGGTGGGTAAGGTGTTAGAAAATGCTAACAGATAAAAGGTCCCTGAGAAACGTCCATAAAACAACCCCTAGATTTTATATATTTAAATTATTTTGCCTATCTACCACTTGTTATATGTATTTACAGAGAATTTTGAAGGATGCTCTCTGTTTAGTTGTAGCGGGATTTTTTTACAAGGATATTATTTTGTGAATTCCCTGAGAAGCACACGAGAGCCAGAAGCTTGCCTGATACCTGGTGTAGGTTTTTTCTTTTGTTGGTGATGGGGACAGTGGTATAAGACTGTGCTTGACCAGAGATGACCTGCAGGCACCTGCTCACCCTATGTGTAGAGTGAATCTTGCTGTTCTGGGTGCTGACCAGCTTCAGGCCGTGCTGAACCCCCCAGGAGACACATTCGTGGTGCTGACCAGCCTCAGGCAGTGCTGAACCCCCTAGGAGACACATTCGTGGTGCTGACCAGCTCAGATAGTGCTGAACCCCCTAGGAGACACATTCGTGGTGCTGACCAGCCTCAGGCAGTGCTGAGCTCCCTGGGAGACACATTCGTGGTGCTGACCAGCTCAGGCAGTGCTGAGGAGACACATTCGGGGCGCTGACCAGCCTCAGGCAGTGCTGAGCTCCCTGGGAGGCACATTCATAGCTCTGGCCAGCCTGCAGCAGTGCTGAGCTCCCTAGGAGACACATTCGTGGTGCTGACCAGCTCAATCAGTGCTGAGCTCCCTGGGAGGCACATTCATAGCTCTGGCCAGCCTGCAGCAGTGCTGAGCTCCCTAGGAGACACATTCGTGGTGCTGACCAGCTCAGGCAGTGCTGAGCTCCCTAGGAGGCACATTCATGACCTCTCGCAGCTTCTGCTGCTCCATCTGTTTCCCAATTATTATTAGTTCCTTTTCCTTTCTAGGGTCTGGAAATAAGACTGCATAATGTAGGGGAACAGGGTGAACAGTTGTCAGAAAGCTGCATGCCCTAAATATTCCTCACAAAATAACAAGAATCTTTATTTCCTACCCCCCTCCCCAGCATTTATATAGAGCAACTTTTACAAGAATGTTCCTCCCTTCCAACAAAATTATTGTTCTAGTCCCTGGAAAATGCTACAATCCAAAGATGAATAATAATATTTCTTCTATTTAATAAATTCTGATATTAACAACAGGAAATTATTATTTCTATCTCTACCAATTATAACTTGACAGGAGCTGCATGAGTGTTTCTTTTGTATCATACGTTAAAAGAATTTAATAAGCAAATTGATAGTAAAAAAAAAAAAAAAGAAGTACAACAGTACTTATTTGAAGATTGTTCAAAAACATTTTAGAAAAACATATTTACATTCAATCATTATAATCTAGGGGGTAAAGCAATTTAACTTGTGTTATGAGTTTAAGTAATTGTGTTTACCTGATGATAAAGCTATAATTCTTTAAAAGTATACTAGAGATTACCATATAACTAGGGGAAAAAAGAAAAGCATAATAAAAAGAATATTTTCAAAAGCACATGTAATCAAGCACAAAATTCTATAAATTCCAGTGCTAATTACATTTGCAAACGTTGAAGAAATGTAGTGTAATGTAATTTAAATCAGACAATGTCAATTGTGGGGAATTGTATGGAGGGAATGGCAGCTTTTTCACTAATAGCTTAGACTGGCTTTATTCACTAAGCAGTTATTCATTAAGAATCTTGTACGAGTTAGGCATTTTGCTTACTGCTGTAGGTACACTGCTAAAACGTGTAGGTAAGGCGCCTATCCTCAAGGCAATTACAGAGGTGGGGAACTCTGGCCACTGAATACACAATAGCCACAGTGAGTTGCAAAGACTAAAGGAAAGGAAGAGAGGCTACAGGAGCACAGAAAAGGGACAGGGGCTCATGTCAAGGGAGATTCTCTCCAAGAAGTGACATCTAAGATGAGGCTTAAAGGGTGAGTTGTAGTTACATAGGTAAAGAGGGAGATGGAAGAAGGACCAGCTAAAGAGAGGACAGAACTTTCCAACCACAGCAAGGCTTTCACTTTACTTATAGTGTGCAAGGCACTTAAGGCTAGGACAAGCACAGGTGAGATCTAGAGCCTTCACATCCTTGTCAAGGGTTTGGGATTTTATTTTTATGGTGGTGATAAACTACTCAAGTTTTAAGCAGGGATATGATATGATTAGATTTCTTTGTTTTGGAAAGATTTTTCTAGAAATTACCTAGAGTGTACTTGTGAAGTTTCTTTGGTCCCAGTATTCTCAGACAAACCTGTGGAAACACACCTAGATGTGCTCACACACACACATGCACAGGCTAATTACATCATAATATAAAGGCACAGTAGGGGTGCTGATGAACCAGGAATTGGGGTAGTGGTCACAATTAGCTTATATTTAATTTTAAAATTAGTTGCTACCATTCCACAATGAATATAGAACTGATATGAAAATGTAGACCTATTTATTTAATTATGTAGGACAGGCACTTTGAAGTCACTCAGCCCACCGAAAGCAGAGAGAGGATGAGGGGTTGTATTCACTGTTTATTGTCCTGTCCTTTTAGAATTAGAATTCAAATGGAATTCTTATTTCTACCCCTATGGTGTTTTGGTAGTAAAGTAACCAAGGTGGAGGAGAGAATGGGAAGGTGTCAAAGGCGAAAGAGGGAAAATGAAGGGAATTATCAGAGAGCTGAATCTCCATGTAAAGAGATCAAGTTGGGATCATTTATTTTTATTTTCTTATCTGCTCTTCACCCTAACCCCAAACCCACCTCTGGCTTCCTGAGCCTACGATCATTGCACACAACCAGGCAAACATGAAGGCCATTTCCTAAATCTTCTACAGACCATTTTTCATGAAATCAATGGCAATTTCAAGCCAGTGTGTAGAAGGGTGGGCCAGTGAGGGGAATTACTCATGGACAAGCTCAATAGTTCCCCCTTATCCATAGAGGATATGTTCCAAGACCCACAGTGAATGCCTGAAACCATGGACACTACCAAACTCTGTATATACAGTACTATGTTTTTTTCCCTATACATATATACCTATGATAAAGTTTAGTTTATAAATTAGGCATGGTTAGAGAGTAACAATTACTCTAATAAAATAAAACAATTATAAGAATAAATTAAGACTTACTTGAACACAAGAATTGTGACACCAGAACAGTTGATCTGAAAACCGAAATGGCTACAAAGCCACTAATGTTTGGGTGGGGTATGCAGTGTGGATATGCTGGACAAAGGAACACGTCCTGAGTGGGACAGACTGGGACAGTGCAAGATTCCCCATAATGCCACTCAGAACTTAGGAATTACTTATTTCTTGAGTTTTCCATTTAATATGTTCAGACTGCAGTTGACTGGGTAATTGAAATTATGGAAAGTGAAACCATGAGGAGGGGCCAACTACTCTAGGTCTTTTTTCACCCTTCAAATTCCACTACCAAGGTAGCATCCCCTTTTGTCTCTCATCCAACTAATCCTCTAAGACAGTATGAGATAGGAATTGGTTACTCAAACTTTCTAAGCCTCAGTTTCTCCACCTACAAAATGTGGATGGAAATGGTATGAACCTCTTAGAGTTGTGGGATAATTAAACCAGATAATTTATGTTAAAAACCTAGCACAATATCTAGCACATAATTAAGTCTTACTAGATGTTAAAAGTACTTATCATCAATCTCCTCACGATCCAAGCACACGCACGGTGAGAGGGAGAGAAAGAGAACAAACTCTCTCTTGTTTTTCTTCTTATAGGACACTAATCCTATTGAATCAGGGCCCTACCCTATGACTTCACTTAACCTTAATTACCTTATTCAAAGGTCGTATCTCCAAACAGCCACATTAGAAGTTAGGACCTGGACATATGGTTTTTTAGTGGGGAAGGTACAATTTAGTCCATAGCAGATGGAATGTTATTAAATTTATTATTTATTTTAAAATGTCTCATATAAGAAATTAATGTATCCAGAATTCATTTATTTCTTCGAAGGATAATTTAAATTGAACTAAAACCTCATGGGATAAATTGTTGAAACAAGTTACTGATAAATATTGAAGATGACTTTTGAAAATACAGCATCACTTGCTTTACTTGGGGTCAAAGTTTAAAATGAGTACCCCATACTTGCTGAAATTACTGTGAAATCAGCTTTCATGTTCATCAATAGCCATCTGTGAGGCTGGTTATTTTATGAGGAATGTTCTGAAAACAAAGTAATGAAATGGTACATATGCACAACCTTATGCAAATATCAGTTGATCTAACCCAGATTAAATAATTTAATAAACTCATTTATCATAGTATAATAATACATAAATATTGACTTATTTGTTCAAAGTGAGGATGCAGACATTTAACACAGGGAGTGCCTGCTTCACTTGCAACTTTTTGTTCATCTACAATTACAGAACATCTAAAATGTAGGAGTCACCTAGGCACACACTTTCAATGAACGATGGGTGTGGTTTTTGTAATTATTTTCTCCTTTGTTTTATTTTTATTATTTTTACTGAAGTGAGATATTATGTTGAATCTGACAATACAGCTTTGGGCTTGTGTTCTTTATGTCTTTATTCTATATTTGATTCCTTAATAATTTATTGTATTTTACCAGACCACAACTTCACACTGCATTGGAAAAGTTAACAAGAAAGAAGAAAAAGAAAAGGAGAGAGAGTTTGAGAAGCTCTCTCCAGCCTTTGTCTCAGAAATTGTCAAGGTAAAGATGATGCTATTACAACAGTTCAAAAAAGGGACGCCCCCAGAAACGCCATCTTACTGCTTTTGATAAATGAAGCCACAACTACCAAGTAGAGGCTTCTATTTCTTGGGAAGGCCGTGGTGGCTCCATTCCTTAATGCAAAATTATACAGATCCAAATGATCATTCTTTGCACTTTGTCTTAAATCCCTGACTGTTCTACTGCTGTTGAACCTTTATTTTCCAGGTCCCTATGCCATGCAAGCGAGAGGCTGCATTATACCAAATAACTGTTAAGAACCAACTAAGGAGGCAAGAGACCCATTAGAGAAAGAATGCAATAAGGAGCCAGAGTGATTCTGATTAAAGCGTAAATCAGATCCTGGCACTCCTGCTTAGAACCCACTAATGCCTTTCCACCTCACCCGAAGCCTTTCAGCAAGCCCTAAAGGCCCTACACGCTGCCATCCCCACGGCCTCTCTCATCTCTACCCTTCTCCCTTTGCCCTGCTCCAGCCACACTGGCCGGCCCGCTGCTCCCCGATGAGCAAGGGACGGATACCCTGGCCCTAGGCTCTTTGCACTGCCTGTTCTCTAGGCCCCGAATTCTCTTCACTTGAATGTTTGCATGCTTCATTCTTTCACTTCTTCACGTCTGCTAAAATAACACATTCTCAGGAGGGATTTTTTAAAATTTAAAATTGTGTCTTTTCTCTCTATTCCTCTTCTCTACTCCTTTTTTCTCCTTAAAACTTATCACTACCTGATATTCCACCTAAATATGTTTTTTATATATTTCCAGTAAAATGAAACTTCCACATAAACAGAGGTTCCTATCTTTTCTGTTCACTTATATAACCCCAGAATTGATAACACTCCTTGGCTCATAGTAGGTGCTCATTACATATTTGTTAAATGAATTAATGGATAAAAACTCTGTGAATTAACTTGTGTTCAAAAATGCATGTGGAACACTATAATCATTGTCTGCGTGAGGTGGCTCGTATCAGCTGGCAAGAGCCCACTGTTGGCATCTTTTCCCAGCTCCGCATTGTTTCCTCACATTGGTACCCTGAAAATGGCCATAATGAGAGCACTTACTTCATGGATACATCAGACTCCACAACAAAGCACCATGATTGTGGTGGCTTAAAAAACAGCAGTTTATTCTCTCACAGCTCTGGAGGCTAAAAGTCTGAAATCTGGCTGCCAGCAGGGCCCCGCTGTCTCTGAGACTTCGGGGAGAATCCCTTGCTCCTCTGAGCTTCTGGTGGCCATCAATCCACGGCACTCAAGAGCCTGCAGCTGCATCAGTCCAGTCCCTGCCTCTGTGGTCACACAGTCTTCCCCTGTGTGTGTCTGTCTGTGTCTCTTCTCCTCTTATTAAGACATCAGTCATGCTGGATGAAAGGCCTGCCTACTCCAGCCTAACTTCATCTTAACTAATCATACTTCTAACAATTCCATTTCCAATGAAGGCCACATTCTGCGGTGCTGGGAATCAGGAATTCAACATATCTTTTTAGAGGACACAATGCAACCCATAACCATGAGCAAACACTACAGGTCAGGGCTTTATCGTTCGGTACATTTCATTTTTAAGAGTCAGTTGTTAAACATGTAGCAGCATAACACCAGCTATATAATGTGACATTTTCTCTGAAATTCGAGATTAGTTGTGAACTTCTGACATGTTAGATGAGCTGAGGGTGATTAAGTGATTTTTGTTCGGTTCTAAAATATCTGTAATAGGAAATAAGAGCTATTATTTAACAAATAAATGGTTATTCTTTCTGAAAGCTGTTGTTACATGGTTTATACATTTAGATCACTTTACTTTTTTTTTCAAGAATAGATAATTACATAATAAGCATAAAAAACTATAAAATATCCCCCCAAAACTGACAAGAACACCTATAGTCTAACAAATACTATTAATTAAAAAACAGGTTTATAGTTTATCCTGCAGCTATTTGAATTCTGGAACAGTGATTGAGGCTTTTGCGTTAGAATCAGACGTGCACTTTTGCATGCTTCAGGACCTTAGCTTTCAGTGTTCTTCATAATAACGTGATGAGTTGTATCTGTGACTTGGTAAATTATTCTAATAATGTAAGAAAATGAATAGGAAAAATACCATATATCTGTATGTACTTTGATTTTCCATCTCATGTAATTCATTTAGAGTACATTTTTGAATCATGATGCAACATCAGCTGATTCTAATCTTTTGCATTCTTTCATCTAATCAATACTCACTGATAGGGCCAAGCATTGTTAGGTCCTGAGAATATATTCATGAATAAGACCAAAAATGTCCCTACTCTCACTTAAATTCATAAGTTGGGTTTCTACTTTCAGCCAAGACAGAGTAACACGTGCCAAATTTACTCTTCAGTTTGAAACAATTAAAACACTGGACAAAATATATAAACAATGCCTCTTAAGACACTTCCCATCAGGGAATGAAGGACAGTGACCTCTGTCAAGTGAGCCCTACCAATTTTTTGAGCTTACTGCCTAGATGTTTCCAAATCATGGCACAGGGAGCAGGAGTGGGAAGAAATGACTCCGGTGCAGTTCAATGGATTCACTGAGTTAAGTGGATGGGGCTGCGCGTCAGCAGGAACCAAGATTGGCCAGAGTTCAATTCACAAGGCAAAAAACTGGAGTGAGGAGAGCTGCTAAGAGTGAACAGTCTGCAGTGCTTCTCCTTAAAGTATTCAGCTGAATATTACAGAGCATTTGATGAAATTACCTAAAGCTGGAGAAACAACCAACCAAAAGAATTTGAGGGAATAGTGCCTGGAAGACACAAAGAGTTGAAAATAGTAGTTATTTCCAATAGGCAGAATGGAAAAGGAATTGGTTGAAGTCCTAAGAAGGATCTGCCTCAATATTTGGGAAAACACTGCCTTAAATTAAATGTGACTCTGGTCTTGTCTAGCAAAGCTAAAAGCAAGATCTTTACATTTATCATAATAGAAAATATTTGAACAGATACTTTTCTGTTTTTCAGCTATCTACCATATATTTAATATTCCCTAAGATATTTTAAGTTTTTAAGTGTTTTCAGTTTTTTTAAAGTTCTTGTTAGGAGAAAAAAATTTTTTTTTAATGAGAAAATTCTTGTTTTAATTACCTAGACTGATGAGTGACCCTGGGGAAATCAGTAAGGTCATCAGAACTCAAGGCAAGTCACAGCTCTTAGTTGTACCTCATGGCTATAGGATTCCACAAAGACTCGGTCACAACTCACCCATTTGGAGCTAAAACTCTTCAAGGTTTGAATGGAATTTGAAGCTTTAGCTTTTGGCGTCACTGGGGTTAAAAGTGAGCTTATCCAACAGGTTCTACCTCAACATTAAGATTTCCATTACCATTTATCTCTCAGTGTCCTCTGGTTCTAAAGCAGTCCTGGGGCTGGAAGGGGGGCTCCACTTGGAGACCATGGCCTGGAAGTGAGCTCTATGTACACTCCTGATGGAAGACTAGATATCCACTTGATTTAATGCCACATGGGAAAAAGGCATATTAGTACACATGGAGGCAGAGAAATAGGTATCATGGATAATAATCAGTGATAGGCTTATAAAATGAAAAAAGAGAAGGAATGAGTTATGAAGATCTGGAGTTATTTCCAGAAATTGTGTCTGGGCAATTTCTTGCATTGGAACGTCCCTTTATGATGAAAGTGGGACTCCCAGATGAGAGGCCACAGGCAATAAGAGCAGTTCATCAGTGCTACAGATAATGCAACTCTGTGTCCTCAGCAGATGTTTGTGGAAGAAAAGAACAGAGGGAGGAAGAGAGAAAGAAGCACTAAGAAATGAGCATATGATGCCCACGGTGGCAGGAAGGTTAGCAGTGCATATATAGGGAGCTAATTTCCCAAAGCTGCTGTCTTATATTCTGAGATGCCAGCCAAGCTGTCAGGATCTCTTGCATTTATTTTTTAAAAACTGATTTATTTCCTTACATGAACAAAAGGTCAAAGCACAGCAATTTGTGGCTTTTCAAAAGCGAAGCCAATGATTTACTAACTTCATAAACAAACTCTCTTAACAAGCCCAATGCAGATTATTCTACTCTGTAATTTATACCATCCTGATGGTTCAAACTACTCCTGAGTTTTTTCATTAAAAGGAGAATTTTCAAAAATTGTTAAGATGTCCCAAAATGAGGTCAACTAAGTTGATACATATATCGCTCTTACTACAACTACCTAGAAATACAGAATAAAATATAGTCAAATAACAAAAAGTAATTCCCAGGAGCAAAAAGTGGTGAGAGGAACTGAGTCCAAACAATAAGCATGAAGTGAGGAAACAGCAGCCCACAAAGGTCTGGCCTCCGTAACGGAGGCCCCAGAGAATTGGGAGTGGGTTCTAATGTCCCTCCGTGAAGTCAGGGTGTTGAAGCTGACATCCTAGCACAAAGCTAGGAGCCTTGATGGGCTTGAGAATCCAATGGGGTGGAGCTTAAAGAGTTTCCCTCCAAACTGAGGAAACTTGAAGTTGGTTCAGGAATTAGGATTGAAAAACACTAGAGAAAGTCACAATCACTTGTACAACATCTGAATTTGCATATCCTATATGGTACAAGAGCCATAAGCACAAAAATTATTTAAAAAGCTGGCCTACGATTACTGAAAACCCCTAAAATGCAAAAGAGATGCCACTGTAAGCCAATATTTAAATATACTTTCAAAATATAGAGAACTCTGAATCCTCCTCAAAAAATAAAGCTACTGAGATAAACTCATAATAATACACACACACACACACACACACACACGGCAAACATAAAGAATAATTATTTATCTCATTTAGTGTTTATACATCACTAAAATACTTAATTTTCATTATATTTTCCCCTAGAGGGATAATATGCCTGCCATTTAACAATTTTCCTTTGAGGTTCTTCACTATTTCTCAGAAATCTATACCAGAGGCTGCCAGGTTTTAGGCATTTTTTCAGGAGCAGCACATTCTGTCAGGACTTTTTATTATTATGTTTCTTTCTGTAACCTGCAGAGGCCATCAATGTCAGTTGAGTCAGTTTTTTTTTTAAGCTGATTTTCAAATTCCTTCCAGCAAAAACTTGTTAACAACTGAGCTTCTCAATGTTTCTGTTCCTTCCCTACACCTAAGCACGAAGTCCTTTGAGTCAATACACTGAAAACTTAACTGAAAGTATATTTCTCTGCTGACACATTGGCAAAATCTAAAACACTGATTCTTACAAAGATTCCAGTGATTCATTGAAAAACTTGAACTTACTATATTAATAAAACAGAAGTATTTTGATTTAGTTTATAGGTAAAATCCTAAAATTTTTATCAATGAATTAAGTGTCTAAAAAATAAGCAAGTAGAGATGCCATGTTGTAGTAACATGCTATTTAAAAGGAAAAACTCTTCTAAAGCAAAGCATCATTTGGTGAATAAAAAAGTACATCTTCATTTAGCTCTTTTATATTTTGCACCGTTTATATATTGAGTTTTCTTAGACTAGACAAATTTTGAAAATTTGGAGGAAATTTTAAATGCTCACTTATACATTTAGATAACAATAATGCCTTTTTAAAAATGATTAGAATTTATAGAATTTTTAACATCTAAATAACTTAAATTCAATGTTTTTACAAGAGACTTACTGATGAATTCAGTATTGATTAAGTTGGGATGGCAAAGATAAATAAAGATAGCTATAACTATAACTATAACTATAAAACTATAACTATAACTGTAACTGTAACTGTAACTATAACTATAACTATAACTATAACTATAGCTATAACTATAACTATAACTATAACTATAACTATAACTATAACAACTATAACTATAACTATATAAGAGGATATAACTTAGTTTGAATGTCCTGAAGTTGTAATAGGACCCTATGTTTAGATGAGAGATAAATTTCAAGTCAATGCAAAAAATAATTTTCTATAGGCTAGAACTCTCTAAATATAGATTTCATTCAATATATATTTTTAAAATATAAAATGCACATATCACATTTTAGGTATTGTGCTCTATGAACTGTTGAAGAAAACAGATACAGTCCTGCTCTCAAATTCTAAAGCAGGAGGGCACTGAATAAAAGGTCTATAACTATTAAGTGCTGTTTGCTAGGCACAATTCTAAGTGCACGACAAGTATTATACCATTTAATTCCCAAACAACCTAAGGTGGGGATGGGATTGATACATAAAGCAACCAAAGAAGGTCATCATGGATAAGCATGGTGCAAAGGCTGTAGGGGCAAAGTTTATGTTTATTTCTAACCATATGAATCTATTGAAAGGAGATTGGTTTTACAAAAGGAAGTAAAGGATCTGATTTACATGGAGGGAAAAACCCAACTCCAACTTGATAAGAGGAGAGATTTAAAAAGTGCAAGGACACAACCAGAGATATTACTCAGAGGGTGTCCAATCTGTATAACAGGTCATGATGCCTGGGACTCAGTTTGTGACACTAGGGGAGTAGACACATAGGGAAGAGGGGACATCAGAAAGATATTTGGAGTTAGACTGAGAATGACTTGGTGACCAACTAGCTGTGCAGGAGGAAGGGGGTGGGTAAGAATGATTATTTATGATTCAAGCAACAGGTAGGTGGCAATGACATTAACAACAATGGGGAAAGTCAAGAAAGCAGAAGTCAAGAGTTTGTTTGGGGACATGTTGATTTTGAGATAGCCAAGTAAACTCGTCAGGTTGGACATAGCCCAGATATGCTACATTCCTCCATCGGAGGAAATTCAAGAATCAAACAGACGTTTGTCCAGATGACATGAAATCTCCTCCATCTTTAAAATTCTATGACCGTATGAAAAGAGGAAAAGAGAGTGATCTGAAGGGAATGTCATGAATATTAAATTTGTTCTCATTGGGTGAAGTTTTCAGGACCAGGACTTGTTCATTTTATATCTTATTTGATCTCTTGGTCTTAGTTATCACTGAGTAAAAAAGGGATGGGTTAAAGCTAAAATTTTCAATATCTGCATAACCTAATATTCACAGCAGTCACTTTTAAGAGCCTCTCTTTGCATTGCTGTTATAATGAAGCACCGATTATCACTTTAGCACCCAGGACAAAAAACACTCAATTACATAATAGGTACTCTCTTAAATACATATTTTATGGATGAAAACAGCTGTGTTTAGTCACTAAAGAAAAATAATGGCTTTGGAGACCATTGTTCTTTCTTTTAAAAAACAATTTCAAAAATGTCATTGCTCATCTTCATTAGTAAACTGGTGTATCCAGCCCGGCGGGGTGTGGCTCAGTGGTTGAGCATCAACCTAGGACCCAGGAGATCAGGGTTCGATCCCCAGTCGGGGCATATGCCTGGGTTGCGGGTTAGGCAGCTGATCAATGACTCTCTCATCTTTGATGCTTCTATTTCTCTCTCTCCCCCTCCTTTCCTCTCTCTGAAATCAATAAAGATATATTAAAAAGACAAAAAAGTCATGTAACTGTAAACTGGTGTATCCACATTATTGCTATTATTAGTATAATTTTTAAAACTAACATTTCCTTTCCCATCTCCTTTGACGTTCTGCTGAACAGAAGAGGCCCAAGGAGGCAGTCCACAAAGGGGAACTGCTCAGAGCACCTGCACTTAGCAAAACTCGAATTGCCAAAACCATAGTATTTAAAATCAATTTTGAGCTATTTGGAACTTTTGAAGGAAACAGTAATGAGAAGCCAGATGTTTCTGTACCATATGTGAGTAATATGAGTCATATGCCAGAAATACTTCAACACTGCCTTGCGGTTAAGCATGTAGATCCTGGAATCACGCTGCTTGAGTAGAGTTTCATCTATGCTATGGTCCAGCTCTGTGTCTGTGGACAAATTACTTAAGAGATGGGTACCTTAGATTTATCATCTACTAAATGAGAATAATATCTCTATCTCATATCTTTCCAGAGTCCTAAATGAATGAGGAGCTCCTAGATCTGTGCTTGTCATAGCAAGTGCTCAATTAATATGAGTTATAATTTTCTCCCAGTCTTTTCCTAAAGACACATGATTTAACAGAGATGATAAAAACCACAGGCCAACACGAAGCTCTTCTATAACATGCAAAGCTAGCTGTAAATTACAAAGCAAACATGACTAGTGAGGTCAGAACTTGCTCCTTTTCTTGCATAAGTTGCTATAAAAATCTCCTTCCTGTGCCTTTCCAGCTCTCAGGGCCATTTGATGTTTTCCTAAATAACTTCCATAAATCCAACAGCATGACCAAGGGCCCACATGTACATTTAAATTCCTTAATTCCAGATTTTCACAGCTCTTTGGGGCCTGCATCTGGCTGATTGTTACATTCTGGTAGGTCTATGGATTATTCATGAACTATTACAAACCACCCCTGAAATCAGTGGCTTAATACTGCAATCGTTCACCTTCATTTCCAACACCTGCAGGTGGGATGGCTTCGGCTGAATTAGGCTGGGCTCTGCTGGGAAGCTCCGCTTCAAGCTGGGTTTACCTTGCATCAAACACAGGTCTCCTCCTTACGTCTTCATCTTGGACACGGTCTGCGGGTACCGGAGCAGCAGCTATTTGGGGAAGCTCTGCTTGTAGTGATGGCAGAGCAGAAGAAGACAAGCCCAACTGGGCAACACACTTAAAATCTCTTCTGCTGTTAGATTTGCTAATGTTTCATCAGCCTGATCAAGAAACGTAGCTGATCCCCAAGTCAAGAGACAGGGAAGTACTAGAGCAGAAGGGAGGTGAGGAAGTAAAGCTATTCTGCCATTGTCAAATAACAATTACTTTAGAAAATTATATTACTAAAGCACTTTAAATATATTCTAAATGCTTGCAAACTTATTACCACATTTCGTCCTGTGCTGACTATCTAAAAGGCCATTTTTATTAACTGTAATTTCAGAGTCTGAGTTAGCTTGCTCGGGAAAAGAGAGTCATTTCAGGTGCCTTTAAAATCCAAGATAGAATTTAGAGTTGAGAGGGGCATTTGAGAGCATCTAGCCCATTAAGCATTTGGATACTAAGACCAAATATGTGAGGTAATTTTCTAAATATCATATAGCTAGTCAGGAGCAGAGTTGTGGATGGAACCCTGGTCCCTAAGTCCCTGATTAGTTTGCTTCCTATTACACTAGTCAAAAAGAGTGAGAATTTGGTTTATGGTGAAATTAGCAATCACAAACATTAGGCTCAGAAGAAATTACAAGCAAAAAAGAATGTGGAAAAAACAGTACTACTAATCAGGAATGAATTCTTCCAAGGTTTTTTGTTGTTGCATTTTTTTTTTTTTTTTTTTTTTGAGCACTATTTACAAATGTTAGTTAACCCTTACCTAGGTAATAAAATACCTATAGTCAAAGAAGCTAGCTTTTTTAGTATAAATCTATTTTCCACAGGCAAGAAAACGTGGGTGAGGTTGGTATGAAAAATAAATATACAAAAATATAGAAAGTAATTGGTACATTTAAGAGAAAGGAGGTGCAATCCATTACACAGAAAACGTTCACATCTTCAAGAAAGAAAAAATATAATCCTGGGCCCATGATTATCTGCGTCTATCAAAGGATACAACTATTAGCCCAGTAAGGCTGGCAAAGAAACAGGGTCCACGCCATGATGTGAGACTTCCTCAACCTGACAACCAACAAACAAATGGAAAAGCACTTGAGATCACGTAAGAAAACTAGAAACATTCAGGTTCCAAACAGAGTGACACCTGTGAGAACAAGTTATGAAAGGGTAACCATCATCCTGTGTTAAGTTCTCACTGTAAACAACAAGAAAAATGGATGAATATATGTACCTCTCTTTTCAAGCTTAGGACAACAGATAGCTCAGGGCTGAGATGACAGACATGGGAAAACACAGAAGACCTCTTCACATTAATCTCAGCTTTCTGCAGGGAGCATTATCCAAATCACTGCCCTGGGCAGGAAAGTCCAAACAGAGAGCTCAGGAAACAGAACTGAAGAGTGGAGGGTTGCAGGCACGGGTGGGGTGTGCCAGGCAGAGTAGCACAGAGGAGGGAGCTGCACTGAGAGGAAGCTCCACAAATCTGCAAAAGAGTCCGCTTGAGCCTCTGGCTGAATGCTGAACTGAAAATGCACAAGGCAAGACTCCAGGAGGCCTGACAGAAACATTTTCCTCTTTTGCAAAAATATCTTTAAAAGATTGTAAGAATGAAAATGACAAGCACCAGTTGACAAGGCTCATCCTAGTTAGAGAAGATTTTGTAGACAAACTGCACACCTTATGCATAAAATGCAATTAAACATCACTTTCACCAATTACTCTACCTATTTCCTAGGGTTACGGAGGTTATATTCTTTACAACATTCTTAGAAAATAGCCTATAGAGATTGACTTATTGAAAATGGCTCACACATCTGGACAATATATATTGCAGGTATGTAATTTTAAAAATTATTTTGATGTTAACTGAATTGAAATATTCAGCTGGAACATAAAAAAACCCATAGTCACATAGGTTATTTGTCATTATTTTTCCATAAGTTTTTATTTATTCCAAAGATAACTTGGTAGCATTCCTGTGTTTGGTTCCTCTTTATTTGAATGGCTGAAATAAAAAGCACGCATATGTACACCATAAGCCATTCAAAGTCATATCCTTATTGTAGTTACACAATGGCAGAGACTTTACATTTGTTAGAACAGAACAATTGCAGAGAGCTTGACTGTAATACATGCTTTCCTGCTATACATCTGCATAATCATATATTATTGAACATTTTAACAAAAAGATAAAGGGTGGAATTCCATTACCAGGAACACACAACAAACACCATGAATGCTTCAACATTCAAATTAAAATGAAGACAGATTTGTCCATAGTCTCCTCATAATTGCCTTTTCATTAACTCCTTCTAATAACCCTCTAACAATTATCTATCTGGAAACAAAAGGAGGCAAGTTCCAAAACACTGAACTCAGTCCTTGCTGAGCAGCCTCCGTTAAAAGGGGGGAGTTTTGCACTTACCCTCTGATTTATAAAAGGAGCCTTTTCTAAGTCTCCATCATAGGGAACCAGAGATCATTTGACTCGCAGTAAAAATCTGTGAGAATGGTGCATCTTGCGCCCTGAGCACCAATTAGGATTTGCAAGGGTAAGAATCAACAGAGCGGGTGTTTCTGCCTCTTCACAAGAGGGCCAGACCTCAGAGCATTTAACTGAGGTTTTAGAAGACACAGGGAACAGTATTAACAATAAAGTCATTTAAGCTATAATCACAGGTTCTTTTGCAGAGTGTTTGCTTTATGTTTGAAGAATACATCCTTCGATTGACTCATTTTCTCACAGAAATAAACTCTGTGGATATTCTCCCCCTTCTCCACCGAGCTCTACACCAAGCAAGTCCCATATCAGTCACTGGACCATCTGAATATATGTACCAACTGCCTTGTCTAATAAAAGTGCCAGAGGACCAAGCAAAGCAGGGCATTTGATTTTGGTGAAAAAGTAAATCTGGCACAGAAATATCTCTTTCTGTAGACAATCAGCATTCAAACAACTCATGCAACATTCCTCCTGGATTCGTGGAGGTCGAGGCCAATTTTATCAGCTTGTGCTGTAGGGAAGATTTGCCTTTTGCCCTAAACCATTCTGTGTTTTCTTTTCATCTCAGGTGCCCCGTGATCTTGTTTTGTTACTCTGATCAAATAGCCCCACATTGCTTCTGTTAATATTGATGTTGACCATGCTCCCTTAACGGTGACTGTGAAAGAGGGGAGGGCACCTAACAGGAACAGGACCAGAGTTGTTTAATGATTATTTACCTTACAAACTATAGATAAGAAGTTTTCCTGCAGACCCTGGGAAACTGGGGGATGTGCTGCAAGAAGAAAAACAGAGCTGTAAAAAATGAGACACCTTGGGGCCTGGGTGGGTCCACTGCTCAGAAAAGAAAATGCATTTTTGAGAACAAAGGACAGGATGTGCTTTGATTTGGTTGCTGTTGCTGTGCCTGGAGCCTGACCCCCAGCTCCCACCCCCCCCCACCCCCCAGGAATACCAACCATCCTCAGGTCCTAGGAACTAGCAGAACCAGGTTTTAACACCATTGAAAGTTAACTACCTTGTTATCAGACTTCAAGATCCTGGAAGGAGACAGGGACCACAGACCCTGGAGCCATCTTCCCACGCCCCCTAACTTCCCCCGGGCATGGAGTCCTATATAACCAGCCAGGTAATAAAGGAAGCGCAGAGCAGATTTTATGTGGACAAATCCCACTGCTCTCCCATTTGCCTGCAAAAATGGAATAAATGCTCATATTTGACTCAACCTTGTCTCTGCTTAATTGGCTGAAGTAGTGACAGGCAGCCCGGAACTATTGTGCCTGGTTTCATTAAGAGTCATGTCTGTGTTCCTAACAAGGTGTTTATTCACAGGACCCCATTCACCATCAGAAGCCTCGTTTCCCACTTCCCACTCCATGCTTTAGTAGAGGCCCTTGTCAGTTTCCCAAGTGGAATCTACAGTTTTATTTTTAATCTCTGGGTTTTGGTCTTTACTCTTTATGCTAATAGAAATTCATAACTCTTTCCCACAAGATTAATCCTACCCAACAATCAAGGCATATCAAACATCCTCTATGAAGCCTCTGTTAATTATCTTCTACCTCTTTTCTTTGCCAAAATATTTTTAGTATTCTCATGCTGCTTGTGATGTTCTGCATGGGTCATAGATATCTGTGTGCATGAGGAATCTGTTGGAATTATTCAGTAATGTATTGATTCAATAAATACTAGTCACTAATTCTGCCACTCTAGGTGCTATAAAGACATTCCACCTTGAAGAAACTCAGAAGCTGGTCATCTAAAAGCTATTCAGTTTCAAGGATAACATTTTATTTATGTTTGAGTAACACAAAGTAAATAACTTTGTATTTCAAACATAAAATTTGGCCAATAAATATTTGCTGAATTAAAATCCACATTATAAAATCAATCTCAGCTAAAGTATTAGGAGATTATTATATTAATTTACTAAGGAGAATTTGCATTTTTATTTTTATTTTTTTAAAAATATATCTTTATTGATTTCAGAGAAAGGAAAGGAGAGGGAGAGAGAGAGAGAGAAACATCAATGATGAGACAGTCAGTGATCGAGCCCGCAACCTGGGCATGTGCCCTGACCGGGAATCGAACCCCCATCACCTGGATCCCAGGTCGATGCTCAACCGCTGAGCCACGCCCGGCCGGGCTGCATTTTTAAAAATAATGAGCCCAGGGAGATCCCCAGGTACTCTCCAAGTGAAATGGTTTGGGGAAGATGGGCTTTCTTAGAGCTTCTCAAATTGCAGAAAATAGCCAAATGCCTAGTCCATCATACCACAGGGGATGTATTCACATGTATCCACAAGGTAAAGCAGAGCTAAATTTACTGTATATCTGCATACAGCCTGAGAACACTACAAGTGCTGATAAAATGTGGGAATATAGAGGATCACTGGACAAAACTGAACTGCCATTTTCTTCAAAATTGTGGCCACCTGTAGGAATATACACCCTGACAAAAGCTGCAAATTATTAGCTCAATAAAGGAGCACTGAATTTTATAGATAAATTATCTTATCTGTCCATTAAAGACTTATTCTTCTAATGGGTGATTTGGCTTATAAATCAGAAAGCAGCAATATCTGTGAATTATGAGATTCCTTTGAAAATGGCCATTTAGCGGACTGTACTCACACACAGAGCAAATTAGGTCTCTCACTTGGGCAGCTGCTCTTCATTCTTTTCTATAAGCAAGGCCAGCAATTTTAAAGGAGACAGCCTGCATTTAGGAAAATATAACACTATGCCTACAAAACTTAATGACAGGAAAAACTTAGAAGACTTAGAAATCTAGTGTGAATGAGATAAACGTTCAAAAGGCCACCTGCCTGTGGAAAGCCTGTCTGAACTCTGTCTCCTCCCCTCCACAGGATTCCTTAAGTGGCCCCTTCTTCCTTCCCACTAGTCTCCCCCGTTACCCTCTTCCACCAGCTTCTCAGCAAAGCTCTTTCCAGAGCCAGAATAAATCCCTTCCACCTTATTACTCACAGTCTGGTTCCAGGCTCTTGGCCAGGGAGCCCTGGCAACCTCTCAGCTGGATGTCACTAGAGCTATACTTCATTTAAAAAAACGTTCTTTATTGGGTAGAATATTAAAAACTTAGCAACTGAGGGAACCCATAAGTATGCTCTTCCCCAAAATGGTGCTCATGAAGCTGAATTTGTAAGTTCAATTTCCATGTGGTTTAGACCAGCTCAGTTTCTTCTGGACCAAGAAGATGACCAGCAACCTTCGGTGTCACTAAGAGGAAGGGGAAGGGGGGAGGTGGCGGTGCGTAAACCTTCGGCAGGTCATCAGTAGCCCCTGCTCTCTGTCCAGAGGACAGCACGTCCTTCAGAGGTATTTTTCTGCCTTTGTTCTGGAATTTTTTTTCCACTAAACTTAATTAGGGAGAAAAACCATTAGGGAGAAAAAGCAATATTTTTTTCCAATGTTGTTCTTAAAATATTGACATAATGCAGAAGGTTCTTCTGCAAGAGGTAAACAACATTTTACTGAAGAATTTAAAGGCTTTGAACCAGATAAAAAATACATACTGAGTTCTGCATTGCTTCATTTTATTTTCAAAATATTTTGTATGCCAAGATTGTCTTTTTAAAAAAGAAAAGGAAAGAAGAGAAGAGAAAGGAAAAGGGGGGGGCGGAAATGTTGCATCCTGAACCTCTTGTTAGGGAAACCATTCTTATAAGCGTCTCTCTTTTTTTTTTTCCTTTTTTTTCTTTTTTGAGTTCTTGAAACCACATGTTATTCAGGAAAGAGCTCATCCACTTACATATAATTTTTCAAGCTAGCAAGTTCTTGTGATGAATTAAAACATAAAGCTTTAATTTACTACATGCAAATTATATGTAAATTTAGGCTTCCTCAATATCTATTTGTGTCAGAATTTCATGCAAATTGCTTATCCACCATTTCTTAACTCATATTTAAGGTCAGTTTCCTATGATACATTATTCTGTTTAATCCAGTGACAAGTATCACTTGGGCACAAGCTTCAACCATTTCTCCTGGATTTGAGTTCTCTCACCAGCCCGGTGATTGTTCCCTGAAACATGAGATTGGATTCCAGTTTCCTTACCTGTGAAGTCAGTATATATTACATGACTCCATTGTCTGTTTTTTTTAAAATTTTATGATAACTCATAGGGTTACTGTGAGGATTAAAAATATATATGAGACATGAACTCACCATAAATATAAAAGGACATGCAAATGTACATTAGAGACATGCAAAAATTATACATTGATGATTGTACATTTTGATACAATGGGAACTTATGGGATCTGGCTCCATGTTTCTTTCAGAATCCGGGGTGGGGAGTATGTATCTTATAGGTCAATCAATAGCATCGTAATATCATTATTTACCTAACGTCTCAAGTATTTCACCTGGCCTGCTCCAGGAGTCTGGGTGGTAGAAGAAAAGTTTCTTTTCTTAAGGAACATACATTTGTATATTTTTTCTCCTATGCTTATTGCTCTTAAAGACATTTTATAGGTTTAATAATAAAAAAAACAAATATAAGTGAGATCATGTGATATTTGCCTTTCTCTGCCTGGCTTATTTCGCTTAGCATAATATTCTCCAGGGCCATCCACGCTGTCCCAAAGGGTACGAGATCCTTCTTCTCTATAGCTGCATAGTATTCCATGGGGTAAATGCCCCTCATCTCACTTATATGTGAAATCTAAAGAACATAATAAACTGATGAACAAAATAGATTCAGTGACATTGAAGCATGGAACAGACTGACAAAACTCAGAGGGAAGGAGGGGATGGATGGGCCAGGGGAAGAGATTAACCAAAGAATTTGTATGCATATATGCATAACCCATGGACACAGACAATAGCGTGACGAAGGCCTGGAGCAGAGGGTAGGTGTGGGGTAGAAGGGGTCAATGGGGAAAAACGGGACATCTGTAATACTTTCAACAATAAAGATAAATTTTTTAAAAAGAATAAAAAATAAATTAGAACTCTATTGAATCTTTTTGGGTAAATGATGACACAATGTTTCTTATCGGTTGTCTATTACCTCCTTGGACACTTCAGAGTACCCTGAATATTCCCTTGAAAATGGCTGCAGAGGACGTTGACTATGGCAGTCTGCAACAGACCTGTTTTTCATACTTTAATTTCAGCTGTTTGTGAAATAACTATCTCAGAATGAATGAATGTTACATTTATTTTAGGACTATAGCCTCCTTACAGGTGAAGATTTAATGCATTTATGAGATTATAAATGTCATGTTATTATGAAATTTAACTATAATATTTTAAAATATGGGTAACAAAATATCTCAACTATTTTGTAAAATAATGCAGAAATATTCACTTAGAACTATATGGCAGATAATATAAGTCACAGTTAGGCTACATTTTAATTGTTATTTAAAAACTTTAAGAGTGAATAAAAAATTTTTCTTTAGAACATGACAAATTTGCAGATAACAAATATACAAGTGCATTTTCAATTTATGAAGTTGATCTTGTAAAGTATATCACTCTACAAATATTGTATAGTGGCCAGAATCAAAGGCTCTTCAAGAGTCAGTCTGTGTAGGTTGTAATCTCTACTGTTATTTCCCAGCTAGTTTAATTTCTCTGTGCTCCATAAGTAATTAGGTGGTGTATTGAAAACACTAACCAAAGAACACGCATAAAACAAAAGAAGTTATTACTATATTATTACCTCCAAGTTGCTCATTTAGAAAGAGCAGGAAAAATACCTGTCTACATGTTCACATTAGAAAGAACATAGCACTTTTTTTTGGTAATGATTCTTGAGTGAATATAAATTTATACTATCTAGCAGAGCAATTCTGGCCTTATTTTTAATATGTTTTTAAAATTTTTTCTGGTTTATTGAAGCATAATTGACAAATAAATATTATATATATTTAAGGTGTACCTTAAAATAATCACCATATAATTTCTTTTGTGGTAAGAACATTTTAAGATCTTTTTAGAAAATTTCAAGTATAAAAAGCAGTATTATTAATTATAGTCACATTGCCCTATATTAGATCTCCAGAACTTACTCATCTCACATAACTGGAAATTTGCTCACCATGACCAATATCTCCCCATGTCCCACTGCCTTCAGGTCCTGGCAAACACCATTTAAACAGAAAAGAATAAATGTTAAATTCTTCTAGTACAAATTTTTATAAATATTGGTTATAAGATATCATCCTCATAGATTCTGCTTTTAAATACTAAGCATAGTGCTTCGCTCATGGTGCTTCACTTTGCTAAATATAATGAAAGCCTTGATTGTGCGGCTGAAAGGGATAGATACACTAGATGTTCCACCGTGATGACTCTGAATGTGCCTGATGGGTATTGTCTGTTCTTTCAAGTAAATTTCTTTAAAAATTCATTCAAAGACTAGGTTTTTTTCCTAAGAAATAGTCTGAATGTCTAACAAAGCTTTTACTGTTCAGACTGTCTGTGATATCTGTGACTAAAATCACCTCAGATGGCATACAACAGAATCTTGCTAGAAGTTCTGAGAAAATTTCAAAATTTAGAACAATAGTTTCAACGAGGAATATTTGTTGTCTAACCATATAGTTAGTATAGCCATCAGAAAAATGATAAACAATATTTGAAAGCATTTTAAGAAGTCCATGTTAATTAGTTAAATGCCATAAATTAATTACCCTATATTGAGCATTCTGTTTCTGACATTGTTCTAGGAGATGAAGAGAGAGATGAGAGAAAGAGAAAGACAGAGGCTTCACTACATCATTCTGACCTCACATTTCTGTTTCCTGGAAAATACGATCCACTGCTTTATACTGAGAATTTATTTTGATAGTATAGTTTAAACAACAAGTCTTTTATTTTCAGTAGATTTAAATATGACTGGTATGTGGTCTTGGCTATCTCACTGTAGCCTAACCATGATATGGCAGTCAAATAAATTCAGAATCAAATGAGCATATATTGATTTGCTGCCATAGAGAACATAGCTTAGTTCTAGGAATACAAAGAGGATAAGGACCTTGGATTATCCCCCCAGAAACTTAAAGTTGAAGTCAGAAGGTTTGGACAAAGACACACATACATGTAAATTATACAAGACATACTATCACAAGTTATAGGACAGGAATAATTTAAAGGAAAGAAAGGTCATAACCAGTTGACAGAATGGAATGGGTCCCAAAAGCTCAGTGTAGGAAATAGTTTGTGAGCTAAGCCTTGATGTTCAGGGTGATTTCAATAGACTTTTCTTTTTAATTTATCTTTATTGTTGAAAATATTACAAATGTCCCCCTTTTTTCCCATTGACCCCTTCCACCCTGCACCCACTCTCTGCCCCAGGCCTTCATCACACTATTGTCTATATCCATGGGTTATGCATAAAATTCTTTGGTTAATCTCCCTCCACACACACAACCCCACCTTCCCTCTGAGATTGGTCAGTGTGTTCCATGCTTCTATGTCAATAGACTTTTAAAAATATAAATCTCTACAACAGAATTTCATTTATCCCATTATTCAGTAAATATTTATTTGGCACCTGCTATTATCAAGTATGCGGCTGTCCTTGAAGCTACAACTATAAATAAGTATTTCTTGTCAAGGAAAGCAAGAGAGACTAATTGATGATTGACAATACAATGTAGTCTGCAGTATTCCCCCTACCTAAGGCAAAGAGGAACTCGGGATTAAAAACACCTTCGGGAAGATCTGTTGGATGAGTCAGCTTCTTTAAGACAAGTGGTCATTATAGGACTCAATCAGGCTAAGTGCTGGGAGGCAGTGTGGGTTTAACATGTTTATGCGTTCAATCATCAAAAACTATTTGTAGATAACTCACTACTTACAAGTAAAAAGAAAAGTCTTGAGCTAAAATAAACATGAGAAATCCTGAGAAATGTTGTTAGCTTCTCATGACTGGAAAGCAACGTGGTTAACAGAAGTGGTCCCAGAAAGGGATGAACTATAAGAATGGGTGAAAATGCCGAGGGCTTCAAACGTCCTTCTGTAGAGTTTGCTCTGTATCCTGAACGCTTGGAGAGCCAGCTGTTCAATGGGGAGACATGAACAGAGAGCCAAGAAAGCATGTAAGCAGGGGGAGGGCCTGAGCACGGCTGTATTCTAAGAAAATCCCACTGGCTAGTTGTTGGAGGGGGGCATGTTGTGAGACTAGCGTAAGGAAAACAAGTTACAAAGAGAGAATAGTCCAGATGGGGACTCACAAGGTTCTTTACCAGATCAGTGGGAATGTGGTTAGAAATGAGTGACTGGAAAAGCATGGGAGGGGAGGTTAAGGCAGAACTTGGTGATTAATTACACTTTGGTAGTAATGCAAAGAGAAGAGTCAAGAATGACACCTGGTTCATTCTAGTCGGATGATTAATGCCATTCCCTGGGATCACAAAAAAATTCAGAAAGGGGAAAACATCTGGGAGGAAATGATGATAAATTTACAACCTTGTAAACTGAAAAATGCCTTTTCTACTGGAAGAAGAGAGCACCAAAATAAAAGTAAAATCCAGATATCGGTTGATTCTATCACTCAACTGGCCACCTAGTCTATGGCTTAAATAAAGGGTGGAGAGTAAGTCTGGGACAGACCCGGCGACAGTTCATACAGTCAATGATAAACCTCACAGTGATGTTAGTGAAGGTATGGAATGAAGGTCCCAATGAGGCAGTCATCAGCATAGAGCTACTACTAGGAAATCCGTGCGATGGGGCTTAGTGAAAAGGGACCCACAAGATTTGAGAAGAATCAAGGAAGGAGACTTAATTGAGTGTCAAGAGCTGGAAAAAGAGACCCGGGAAAGACTGGTGCCAAGAGGTTTGAGGAAGGAATCATCCATAGTCAAATGCTACGGAGAGGTCAGGTGAGACGAGCCTAAAAATGCTTCCCTAGATTTAGCTGCAAAGAGACCAGTAGCATTTATGAGTATCTTTGAAAATTCTAAAATTATACTATACATTATTGATGGACCCATATATATGTAGCATAAGTACAAAAACATTCTCAGAAAAGTTTCATACCACCTCTCGGATAGGACCAGTTCAAGGGTGGGACTGCAGCATTGCACATCTCGACGCTACTTGCACTGTATTTTACATGAGTAGTGTCCCTGGAGGTGAGCTACAAGATGACCTGCTCTGGGGAAATGAAAACTGAACTAGCAGTTAGCAAGGGAAACAGAGTAGCTCTCAGCTGTATCTGTAGCTTTAAAAACAATGGGAACAAAAGTGGCAATACGCTCATATAAGTGGTTCTTACATGGACATTTGTTATATTAGTGAACAGCACTCACCTAGTCTCACCAACTCTGCCTCCCCTGCTTTTTCCCTTCGCTCATTTTGCTCTGCAGTCTTTCATTGTAAAAAAAAAAAAAAACACACAAAACAAAACAAAACAAAAAAACATAGCCCTGAGAGTCCCTGAGTACTGAGCTCTATGAGTATTCCCGGCAAGTCATCGAACCTGGCCGTAGAGGTCTTCAAGAACGCCCAGCACGGCTGGGGTCAAGCACATTTCCATTCAAAAAGCCTGAGAGAGTCTGAAGAAACTCAGGGCAGCCTGGGCTAACAAGTGTGATGGCAGCAACAGCAAAGCACATTCCTAGCTCTTGGTCCAGGCTCTTCAAGTTTGTCTCGAAGATGCTGCTGCCGGTGGCCAGATACGAAAGCCCGATGAATCTTGACAAAATAGAGTCGACTGTACCTCGGCTTCGTGACTCCAGAGCATAAGACAGGGATACTACTAGACAAAGGCCGGCACGTTCTTGAGAACGTGGTGTGATACTCAACTGTTTAATTCTCTTTTCTTCACCTTGTAGGCTTTGGACTCAGACATACCTAAGAACACATTTCTGATCCATCACTAATTATTTATAGTTTGTCATCTTGAGAAAGTGACTTCACCTCTTTGCGTTTCAGCCTGCCCATCTGTGAAAAGATCTGCTGTGAGTATTAACACACACAAAACGCCTAGCACATACCTTGGCATATAATAAGCACCTAATGCATACCATTCGTACATGGTTTTGCATATATGCCTTTGCACTGTGTCTTCTACATTCTGAGTTAAGAAGGCAGAACAAGGGCACTGGCCAAAAATTTCAAGGCACTAATAAAGGCCAAGGGAGTTCCTGGGATTTCAGAGAAAGAGAATATGAACAGGTGACTAAGGTTTGAGGGCCTTTGGAAACTAAACCTGTGTGAATAAACCACGTAATCATGAAACACACACACACACACGCCTTCTACTCCATGACACAAAGTGATTTGTGCAGCCATTATTAACAGAATCTAATACTCAATGTAAATTATAATTCAAGATAAAACATTACAGGCAAACTTTGAAATTTTATTTTAAAGATGTTTTTCATTCACTTTATGCTGGACTTTCATGTTTACTAACATATATGGTATTTTTAAAGTTCACTCTTTATGAATCATTTTTAAAAATCACATTAAAGTCTTAATTTCACTGAAAAGTTAAAATTCATCTGGATTAAAAACTTTATGTAAACACTACCCTCTAAATATTATACTGTATGGTAAGAATTTTATTGTCATTCTTTCAAAGAAACTAAATTTATGATTGAACTGTTGTTAAAGTTCTATTACCTGAGCAATAGCGTATGTAACTATCACATTCTATAACTAAACTAGATCATCTAATGATTCCTTTGAGAGCACTGAATCTGCTTATCTAATTTGCTTTATGGGACAGTAAGCAAAATTTCCAAACCACATCATCTTCAAAATAAATGCATTTTCCCCTCAACAATAGTCCTTTCTAAATATCAGTGAGTAAAGCAAATGCTCAGCCGCAGTGTAGGGCTTTCCAGGACAATGATATTTATTTAGAAAAAAATTAATTCCTTGATTTATTGGGATGAAATTGCTAGTTAGGGACAAGAACAGTATTAATATACAATTTTCATTAAGATGCTAATTTATTTAACATTACTTAACTCTCCAGTGAGCACACATATCCTCTAAAGGACAGCATTATGAAGTAATGTAATTGCTGAATATTCCCAAGAGTATAAGAATTGTACACATTTTTCAAATTGACTTGTAATGGCATTATAGCAAAAGGCTAGGAATAAATGCATTAGCCTACTTCTTTTTTTCTCGTGACAAAATTAAAGACTCAAATATAAATGAGATTTGAATTTTCTATAAGTGTGTACTTAGTTTTTGTATAATGGATTAAACTAGCCATTCTATTACTTTCTCTTGAAGTATTATAGAGATTTTAATTATTGAGATGCAAAAAATATCAGGATATAATAAGTTATAGTGCTGGTATACAGATAGGCATAGAAATTATTGAGTTAAAGTAATCAATAAATATGTGCTTTGTGCAAGATGAGGATCTAATTTAGATGATTTCTAAATTGCTATTTATCAGCACACTATTTACTTAATAATTCTTTCCCATTATGTTGTCATTTTTAATCATATATTTATAATTTTACATATAAACTTATAAAGATTATATAAACTGCCTATAATTCCACTGTCTAAAGAATAGTAGTAGTATTTAATTCTTTGCAATCTTATTTTATGTAATTTTTATAAAACTTAAATCAGGCTAAGAATTTCATATGCAGTGTTTTTCTTATGATCATATAATAAAAATGTTCCCCACATGATTAAAAGTTATTATAACTATAACAGGAATAGTCCTTACTGCCCAGTAGCTAGACATTTTAGCAGTTTCTAAGGTATTTTCTGTTACAAATGACACTGAAGTAAACATCCCTATTTTACATTTTGGCCAGTATCTATGCAAATTTTCTAAGAATACAGTCAAGAAGGGGAAGTACTGAGTTAAAAGAAATAAAAATTTTAAATGTTCTTAATACGTATTACTAGTTTGCTTTCCAATATGTTACACCTGCCCACATTCAGCAGTTCCCAATTGTTCAGCTATTCACAGCCCACAGCATGGAGAAATATCATGTAATTAGTTCTTTACATTTTTAGTAATTTGATAAGTAAAACATTGCATCAGATAATTTATTTAATTTGTCTTTTTTTATTATTAGATAAATCATGTGTATATTTGGAGAGCAATACGGCTGAATAAAATGTACCTTCCTCATGTCTGCTCCTCAACAATAACAATTTCGTATCCATCCATGAGCAAAAGTGCCATTGTGGGAGCTGTGGGACCCAGCACTATAGGCCAGACCTGGGAGGAGCCTCGCCACCTGTGCATCAGGTAACAGGCAGGCAGACCTTCGTCCTGGCTGGGGACCCTGCAATGGCACATGGACCTGCTCCAGCCCCACTAAGCTATGGTTCAGGAGCCTCCAGAAAAACACTGTCTTAAACAATAATCCATGGATATGAGAGATTTTTTTGGCAGTCCACATTTCTAGGAGAGAAGTTCTGGCACACAGATGGAGCAAAACAATTACAGATTTGGATACATTGAAAGGGTAAGATAAATAATTTGACTTTACCAGAATCAGCCCTATTCCAGGGTGGCACAGCTCAGGGCCAAGAGAGACCTTCTCAGCGCATGATTTCTCCCATGGGGGGAAAAAAGAGGGTGTGATTGAGCACATGGCTTCTCCCCAGCTGTGCAGGATGCTGCCAAAGAGGCCATTTCTCTCTCAGGCTTGGCAAACATTTCTTGGATGTGACACCAAAAACACATGAAACGAAATCAAAAATCAAGTGGGACAACATCAAACTAAAAAGCTTCTGCACGGCAAAAGAAACAATCATCAAATAAAAAGAAAACACACAAAATGGGAAAAATACTTTCAAATCATATATCTGATAAGGGGTTATACCCAAAATATATAAGGAATTGATACAACTCAAGAGCAAAAGAACAATCCAATTAAACAATGGGCAGAGAAACTGAATAGTCTTTTTTTTCTCTCTCAAAGAAGTCATACAAAGGCCAAGAGGTCCATGAAAAAATGTTCAATGTCACAAATCATCAGGGAAATGCAAATCAAAACCACCTTGAGAGATCAACTCACACTTGTCACAATGGTTATTATCAAAAAGACAGGAAACAACAAGTGTTGGCGTGGGTGTGGAGACAAAGGAACACTGGTGTACTGTTGGTGGGATTATAAATTGGTGAAGCCACTATGGAACACAGTATGGAGGTTTGTCAAAATATTAAAAACAGAACGATTCATGTGATTTAGTAACTCTAGCTCTGGGTAGCAATCCAAAGGAAATGAAATTAGTATCTCAGAGATAACTGCACTCCAGTGTTCAGTGCAGTATTATTTGCAGTAGTCAAGACGTGAAAGCAACCTAAATGTTTGTGTATGGATGAATGGACAAGAAGATGTATATACACGATGCAAAATTGCTCATCCATGAAGAAGAAAATACTGCCATTGGCATCAGTGTGGATGGATCTTGAGGGCATTAAGGTAAGTGAAATAAATCAGAGGAAGAATAGCAAATACTGTATGATTTCACTTATATGCGTAACCTGAAAAAGCCAAACCCATAGAAACAAAGAGTAGAATGGTGGTCGCCTGTGGGTAGAGGGTGGGGTGGATGGGGAAATGTTGGTTAAAGGGTACAGGCTTCCAGTTATAAGATGAATAAGTTCTGGGGATCTAACATACAGTGATGGTGATCATAGTTAACAATACCGTATTATATACTTAAAAGTTGTTAAGACAGTGGATCTTAAATATTTCCACACAAAAAAAAATTGTGGTAACTATGTGAGGTGATAGAGGAGTTAATTAACCCTACCATAGCACTCATTTTGTAATTATATAAATGTATTAAATCAACATATTGTATACCTTAAATGTACACAATGGTATATGTCAGTTATATCTCAATAAAGCATGAAAATAAATAAAATTTTTGGCTTACACATTCACTTCAATTAATCTTTATTTTATAGTTATCTTTTCATGTCCTTTGCCCATCTCTGTTTGATATTTGTTTCATATGTTTGATATTTGTTACATCATTATAGTGTGTACATACACACACACTATGTGTATATACATGTATGTTTGTATACACACAGAGTCTAATATATATTTTGAGACTATATTCCTAGTTTGTTTTCTTTTAGAATTTGGTTTATCATGATTTCTGTTGGCAAAAGATCTTCAAAGAGCCAATTTTGTAAATGCTTTCTTTTTTCACTCATACCATTACCTTGAAATATTTATCCATATTATCTTTTGGTATACTGTTACTATAGCATATACAAAGTAAATTATAAATAGCTATAGACACACACATATGGTTTAATCTATCTAAGATGTATTTGGTTTATGCTGTGAGATAAAAATTTAATTACTACTAAATCTAGTCAGATGGAGAATATATTTGCATAATTTTTCAGCCAGTTGTTAGGATAAGATCTTAAATGAAAATGTTTTTCTCTTGCCTTCACAGGAGGACAACATCTTGGCTGGTCACAGATAACAAACTGTCTTCCACAAAATTCTATGGACATTTTTTTCACTTTCTTCTATCATACAAATCTGAAGCTGTACTTTTGTGGCCAGTTTTCTTTGTTTTGTTTTTGTTTTTTCTGATGCTTGCTTGTTGATTCATAAGAATATACTTTTGAAATTCATAGATATTGCAAGCAGGCCTCTTTTCCATTAATTTTAGCTGAAGTGTGGCATGCCCTTTCAATGGGTCTTTTCTTATAACTGAAGACCTTTTTTAAATTATGCTATAAATCATCACTCCTGTTCTAATAGCCTTGGCCTCTCTGGGGAGAATGCCTTTAATTCTTATTTTGCATTTCTTTTTTTTATTTTGTTCTATATCTATTGTCTGCTTTCTCATTATTGTTATTTATTTGCTTTTTCCTCTGCATATTTGGAGACCATCTCAAGTCTATCTCCCTAAATGAAAGTAAATGAAACCAATGAATGCCAGAAGCTCTTAGTACTGGCTTTTTGTTGGAATCACCTGTGAAAATAAATAAATAAATAAATAAATAAATAAATAAATAAATAAATAAATAAGGCAAGGCCTAGGGCTACTTGCCTTGCACAGCTCATGAGACATTCTATTTTCCAGTTGGTAGTGACTACTGAACTTGTGCAATGACGTGGAGCTGCTTGGTCCTACCCTAGACCAGTTAAGTCAGAATCTGGGTGTGCAGCCTGGCTGGTGTGGCTCAGAGGTTGAGTATCAACCTAGGATCCAGGAGATCGGGGTTCGATTCCCAGTCAGGGCACATGCCCGGGTTGTAGGCTCGATCCCCAGCAGGGGGCAAGCAGGAGGCAGCTGATCAAAGACTCTCCCATCATTGATGTTTCTATCTCTCTCTCTCCCTCTCCCTTCCTCTCTCTCTGAAATACATACATATATAAAAGAATCTGGATGTGCACTGAAACACTGATAATATTTTTCAATCTCTAGTTGATTCTAGCGTGCAGCCATGATTAGGAGGGCGGAGAGCTGATGGCATGTGCAAAGCTTAGCACACGTTCTGAGACATATCAGTGCTTCATGTTAGATACCCTCAGCTTCAGCGTCGGCAGCAGCATCATTTAATTATCCACAGTGTCAATTTAATTCTTTAGCACAGATTTTAATCTACATTTGCTGGGCAGACAGTTAGTGGTAGCTTGGAAACAAAATTCTTCGCCTTCACCAGGGCAAGGAGCTTTCATCATACTAGATGTGATTGACAGGCCTTCTTCCTGTATTGGCATAATTGCTATTTTATTCAGTCAGTACCTATACCCACTATTTCCCTGCAGAACAGGATGCTCTGCTGGGCTATGATACCAAGTATGAGAGCTATAACACCTGCTCTGGTGGATTTTACCACTGCCCTGCATGTAGTCAGGTCTACTTATAGGCTATTTGGTTCAAGTGATTTTTCTGAAGTCAATTTGACCCACATGTAGGTAAGTCAAGAATAAAATAAAATATGCAGGAAGAAAAGAGGGCAGGATATATAAAAAAGACTTAGAAACAAAATAAAAAGGGGGAACTGAGATAAAGGAAAGGAGAAAAGGGAGAAAGAGAACAGAAATAATAAATACATTAATGACAGAGAAAGGCAAAGCACCCTGAAAAGGCTTGAGGGACAGCCGGCTGCCTAGTTGTGATAGTAGAGTCTGTCTAAATAGGTTTTCAATAACTAGAATGTCCAGTTAATCAATGTGAGGGTAGGTGCATGCCAAATATTTTATGGGAAGGATCAAAGAATACAAGCAGCCTGGGGCATTTTTGAGTGCTTAGGAGTTCATTTTCAAAGAAAAATTTTTCATGAATCTTACTGTTGCTATGAAAACCACCTGCCTTCAAACCAGCATTTCAATGCTATCTTTGCCTTTAATTCCACTGTAAGTTATAAGACCTTAAGTCACCTTTTCTATCCTGAAAAATCTCAAGGAAGTTACTGACACAACTTTATGCTCTGTGCCAGTTAGTTAAGAAATGGCTTATTCCTGCAGCAAAATCACAGTCATCTTCTTGGGAATAAACTATTTTAACAAAAGAAAAATGGGTAGAAAATGTGTTCCATGGGTATCCTGTACTATTTATAAATTTCAATTTAATTGACAAAATATTTATTGAACACTTACTAACTACAGGCTCCCATGTTAAATGTTCAATAGACACTAAGGAGTTTAAAAAAGAAAGGGAGGCTTTCAGCTCCTGCCCTTACACCTACTGTGATCTTATTGCACAATAAGTCCCATTATAAATTTAAAAATAAGGAGATACATATGCAATAAGAGAATTGAAAAATACATGCAAAAATGGGTAATAGGGGAAGGTTGGAGCTTAGAATCAAATGTAATAGGCCAAAAAAACGCACCAGTAAGTATTAAGGTTTGAGGGGCACCAGTGAGTTGCTACCCTTTGTTCTCTGGTCTAGTTCTAGATCAACTGTTTCATCTAATATTCAAAAAACCCTAGGATATAGGTACGATCATTATTTCCATTTTACAGGGTTGAGAAGGATAAGTCAATCGGGCACCATGGCACAGCACATAGCTGCAGACCTTGAGTTGAATCAAAGGCTGTCTGGGTCCATAGTCCACAGACCTAGCCGCTATGCCAAGAGGAGATGTGGGGAGAGGGATTTGGGAAATGACTGCTCCTTAGGGTACAGCTTGAGGACAAGGTTCCCAGAAGGGAGTCAAAGAACTGGAATAGTCCAACACCCGGGAAACCAGCTAAAGCACAAACACCCTGGATCTCTTGTCAGTGGGACGCAGAGAAGAGTTTCAGTAGGTTAGTGAGGCTGAACGCTTGACTAGGGAGACACAGGAAAGAAGGAGCATGACAAAGCGGAAGCTACAAATACACATTTTTAAGAAATGTAGCCCTTGAGGGAAAGGGGGTTCATGGTGTGAGAGCTCTGAGAAGAGGCAAGTTGAGCAAAGGTGGTTGGGGCAGTTTGCTGGGGTGTCTGAGGTTTATAGAGAGAGAAGAAACGTCCATGGAGAAGATCAATTTAAAGATGCAAATGAGAAGAGACAAAATTAGGGGACTTGGGTCCCGGGAGAGGTGAGAGGGAATGAGAGGAAGAAACTAGAAAAAATGATAAACCTTAAAATCAGAGGCTTCTTCTGGTGGAGAAACAGTTATTTGAAGAGAGAGGAGAGGAGCCTCAACCAGGAAGGCCTCAAACACGAGCTGGAGGAATCACTCCAGGGCTTGACAGGGATAGATTAGCTCTAAAGGCTTGACTACAGGGGGGATTCAAGTTCTCCTTGGAAGTGGGACAGGGAATCAATAAAGATACAAATGAATAAGAGATTGCTGAGAAGTGAGGACCGCGGAGGCAAACTAATACGGATTTATAGTGGACCCAATCAGTTGGGGGAAAGAGGCCCCTTTGAGATGGTTAAAGAATATACATGACCAAGAATAATATACAATATTTTAAACCTGGAAATTCTCAGATTCAAGTCCTTTAGGCCAAACTTATTGTGAGCCTAAAGCTTTGGTGGTAGACTAACCACACCCACACCCACGAAATAAAGAACTGAGCCAATAGTTTTCCTAATCCAAGCCCCTATACCCCCAAACCAATTAATTCACTATTCTGAACCAAACTATATTTTCATACCGAAAAGAAAATGCCAGATAGCTATTTCAATTTAGGGAAAGTTGAGTAAAAGTGTGTTTAATCTTCTAAGTCTTTTCTCAGAGAACAGCAACAGATGTTGTATGTGTGGAACAGAAAATTATTCTATTCTATTTCAAGAAGGACATTTTAGTTTTGTTGAGGCTTAAGTCATATCTTTTCCTCTCCATTTTATTATTTCTCCTTCACATATCTTACTCCACATATCTTAAAAATCCTTATTTTTAACACAGCTCCATTTTTTAGGAAAATATGACTAGCACTCTGCCATGAGGCCAGTATAACAAAAGAAGCTTCAGATATCTTGGTTATTCAGCCTCTATCTGCAGTTTTATTTGATGGGAGAGTGGGAGGCAGAATAAAGGGGGAAAGATGGTGTGAGAGAACTTGACATTTACAGAGTGCTCACAATTTTCTAATATTATATACAGTGCAATAAAAACATTTTCAGCCTGTGCATTGGACCCCTTCAGAAGTCAGGAAATCAAGTTGTTGGGCCATGACCAGGCTTTTAAAAAGTGAAACAGAATAAAATAAAACAAAGCAGAGTGCACCCGGCTGGGCATGGCTCAGCAGTTGAGCGTCGACCTAGGATCCAGGAGATCGAGGTTCGATTCCCAGTCAGGGCACATGCTCAGGTTGCGGACTCAATCCCCAGTCAGGGGCGTGCAGGAGGCAGCCGGTCAGTGACTCTCTCATCATTGATGTTTCTCTCTCTCTCTCCCTCTCCCTTCCTCTCTCTGAAATCAACAAAGGCATATTTAAAACAAAATAGAACAAAACAAAAACACAGTGCAACACATATACTAAGAATAAGAATAACTTTGGTTTAGATAAACTTTTGTCTTGGTTATATATAAATGCATACATACATATATATTTGTGAATCCTAGGTCATTATATAAACTGGATTATAATCAGAACAGTTCCAAAGCCATCAATTTAGTGGGTCACTTAAAAGTCAGCACTTTAGTGTTTTGGGCTAGCAAGAATCTATTCCAACAATAAAGATAAATTTTTTAAAAAGGAAGTAAAAAAAATAAATAATAATATGTATCTATTTACATATTACACACTGTACAAGGATGAAGCCTTGAGAGGACTTAGATACACACTGAATGCCATGTTTTTTATAATGGAGAGCATAAAATATTAGTTTTTCTAAAGGCTCTTATAAATAAACACTATTCTTTCTCTTTTTTATGGGTAAGAAAGACATTTCTGAAATAAATTACTGGACAAGCAAACAAACAAAAGAATCTATTCTACTTTCCACAGCAGCCCAATTTCCTTTTGAGGTCATGTTGGGATGGAAATTCTCAGTTGGCCTCCTGGTGTGGAAGCTGTCAGGGCAAATCAGCCAACTGGAGGGGCCATGTCAGCCAGCTGGATATTCTTTCCTGGGACTTTAGAATCTTGAGCAGGTAACACAAGGATAGAAAACAATAAATAGTTGGAACACACCCTTTCTAGAGGTTACACCTAGACCGCTCTGTTTAGGCTATGAGACCATTTCTGTGGTTCCTGCTGCCTTAGTCCTGCTTATTGCTGCCCTTTCTCTAGCTTCATGTCAGTATTTTAAATCCTGACCTCCTTCTGATAAATCCTTTCTCGCTCTTTAGTTAGAGTTATTTTTTATTATTCTAATCAAAGCAACCTAGACTTATACATATGTGTTGTCTCATTTAAACCTCAAAACAATCCTGTGATGTCAGTATAATTTTTATTTTACTAATAAGGAAAGAACGATTCATGGTGATCTGGTAATTTTGCCAAAGGTCATCTTGCGGGTAAATAATTTAAACCAGGCCACTGTGACTTAAAGTTTATGTCCTTTCTATTAAATAATGTACACTGAGCTGGCAACAGCAGAGTGTGAATAATTTTACACAGAATGCAGAATAATTTTATACAGAGGATTTGTCAGGGAATAGTTCTTATTTTATTGGAGTGAATCAAAATCAATAGTTTTCTATTAACTTCAAGACAAAGTTCAGGAGTCTTGAGTTTTTATAGGTTTTACGATTATGCATGTTCAGAGAAAATATAGCCTAGACTGTTTCATTGATACTTTCATCGATTTTAAAGAAAGGTCTATCATCCTATTAAATGCATCCCTTTAGCAATAAACCAGCATTCTAGAACTCTTAAGATCTGCCAAATGAAGGTGAACAGCTCAGTAATTATCCCAAGTAATGAGTCCATGTCAACAAGCAAGAAATAGACTGGGATATTCTGCTGAACAATCCTATTTTCATCAACATTATAAATTTAGTTTCTCCATCCCTCCAAACCTTCCCTACACAAACAAACTCACACTCATTCGATCAGTCATTTATTCCTGCTAATTCTTTTTGTTACCACCCTTCCACACACCCCCAATAGTACAACCCCTTATCTTCTTTTTCCTGCACTATTGCTAAGGCTTTCAAATTGTATCCCTAAGTCAAACCTCAGTTTCCTCGAATCCATACATTCCATTGCTGCCAGAGAACATGATTTCCTATCATTCATGCTTAAAAACCCCTCCTTGTGGGCTTTCCATTATTTAAAGAACAAATTCCAATATCCTTATTTCAATACATAGTGAAGTTCATCGATATTGAAAGCTTGGAGTTCTCCAAGCAACAATATACAGTTTTGTGCTTGGGCCTTTGAGCATGTCATTTCAACTGGTTGGAACTCCCTTTCAAGTTGCCCTCCTGGAAAAATTCTGGTGATTCCAAATGCCCTCTATCACCACCAAAGAGTTTGTCCCATTCCCTGTACTATCTCCATGTCTTGTGTGTAGAGTCAGTTGCTCATTCATTTATTTACCAAGGATTTCCCCGCAGTGCTGTTCTGTTCTAGACTCTGGGGGTGTCCTAGTGAGTATACAACAGACAGAAACATCTACCTTCACAGGGCAAACTAGTCAATAAGAAAAGTAAGCAAAATATATCAAACGTGTAATAAATATGACTTCTTAGAAAAACAGAAGGAAGCATCAGGCGCTCGGTGGCAGTTCTGAGGGTGGTAAGGGAATGCTTCGCTGAGATGCGCTGGAGGGACATAAAGGTGCTTGGAAACATCTGAGGAAGAGCATTCCAGGCAGAGAGAACTGTAAATGCAGAGGTGCCTGGGTAGAAATGTGCGGGGCGGAATCGAGAAAGAGCAACTGGCATCGGGGTTGATGATGCAGTCAAAGGGGACCAGATCATGGAGCACGAGCTTCAAATGAGATGGGAAGCGACTGGAGGGATCAGAGTGGATAAGAGATATGGTCTGAGTTGATCTATAAGGATCACTGTGCACAAACTCTGCCCAAATCAAATGCTAAGTCCAGACTAGACAGACACGGTGTCTCTACTTTCACGTGATACCTCTAAACAATAGTGAAACAGAGCGTCTGCCGCTTTGGGCCTAAGGTAGTTCCCAACTAAGACCTGTGAGATACATACCGCAAGTCTGTCCCTCACTTCTATATCTGAATTTTGGGTCATGAATATTCCAAAGGAAAATAATGCATGATCTACTCTCTCCAGGGCTGCCCATTTGTGAGGATGGTGCTCACACCTGAAAATGAAATTAATCCAAGGACAAACATCAAAGGATCTTGGGGACTGAAAAGCACTGTGGGAAGAGAATTGGGAAACTAACTTGGAAGTTATTTGACTAATGGAGCTTTAGGGATTTAAGCCAATTAAAATTAGAGTGGGAGACAAAACGGATGATGTTATTGAGTGGATATTTAAGATGCCTGATTGTGAGAGGGTTAAAGGGGAAGTTCTACAACACGCTTTTTATCGTTTTAATGTAGGAAATTCTCTACCTGTGATCATTTAAATGGTCCTATTCGAAAAGAGATAAACGACTGGTGGAGTTTCCCCTTAGACTTATTGCATATTCTTCCAAAGGCCTTGTTGTTAAGCCTGAAAATCAGAGAAACTTCATGAATCAAATGACTGCATCTTGACTAAAAAGTAAAATGTTAGAAACCCTGAAGTTCTTTAAGACATTTGTCTTGCTAAAATAGTCCCATCTGTCACCTTCAAGCTTAGAAGAGCACAGGAAATTATGCTATGCTTTTCCTCACCTTTACAGAATTCTTAGCTCTCATTTATTAAAATATTTCCAGTAATACATCCCTTAACTTTACCAGCTACATAACTTATTGCCAGCGTACCTGCACAGAAAGGTAGGCACGGTTTATATGAACTGCACAGTACGGTGAGCTCCGGACAGGTGGTCCGGTCCTGGCTCCATCACACACCGTTTAATTTTGGTCAAGTCATTTAACCTCTCTGTGACTCAGTTTCCTCTCCTGTAAAAAGAGGCAAACAACCTGCCCTTTAAGTTATTATGTCAATTAACTGGGACAACAAATAAAATGCTTAGAACAGTGCCTACAGCAAAGAAGAGCTCAGTCATCATGTTGACCATGCAGAAAATATATAGACAACTCTGGGTGATACCAACATACCTGCGAAATACAGTAAATGTGCATATAAGTTCTTCAATGTCTAAAAACTATTTAAATAAATACATTAAATCCTTCAAACATCTGCCTGCCTCTATTATAACTATTGCCAATCCAATTTCTCTATCTTGGCAGTAATTTATACAGCTTTCCTCAAACCTTTACAAATCTTTTGTTCATGAGGCCCAGGTTTTTATCACCAACAGAGCATTTTAGAAGGGAAGAAGCCACCCTGCTGTGGGTTACCTTATAGGACAGAGGGGGAAAAAAAGGGAAGGGAGAGCCAGATTGGGGGGGGGGGGGAGAGGAAGCACTGACTGTGACGGGAAAACGGAGATTTGAATATTTAACCAGTCTCTATGACCTTGCTATAATTACCTCCATCTGTATGAAATCTCGTCATATTTTCTTGACATTAAAAGCCATCTATTCCAATCTTTATATCATTTTTGGTAACAGTTTAAATAAATAGTAATGATGACAAACATTTTTAAAGCACATAGAATATCAACTTCTTCAAGACATTTATTTGTAAAAGCCTTGAATTTTAGAAAGTGCCAATCTTTTGTATTTTTGGTATAATCCACTGGCCCCAGAGGTCAGTTTTATTTGAATAGCTCAGGAAGAGAAGGTTTACAAATGGTTTTTTGGTGCAGCCACCGTTTTATTTCTTATTTCCTTATACCTACCTCTTGCACAGTTATATTACCATTCCTTCCCCTAAACACAAATTAATTTGTGCTCTTTCATTTAGGCTATATTCCTATACAATTATATTTATGTTTTCAATCGTTTGTTCACTTGCACCCATTAGAAATGTTACTACATGAGTGGGACACCACTGCAATTAACCTAAAGAACAAAATAATACTTTATCAGTTTACCAAACAACAAAACTCACTCTCGTTGTTAATAGTTCATAAGAAAGGTAGCAGCTATCAAACAGAAAAAATAAAACAAATCTGGTTGAGAACAGAAATGGCAAAACAAGCAGTCTTCAGAAATGCAATTACTTGCTGCTCTAAATTACCAGTAACAGCTAATTTATACCCAAAGGTATGGCCATAGCTCAGAAGAATAATTAGTGAATTCACAGCTACCTTCCTGGATCTGTTCCTATTTCCCAAACCAAGTAAATAAATGAGCGCTCACTAACTAAGACCAATAGGGGTTGCTAGGAAATAAAAATTTGCTAATATAGGATGCCTCCAACCTAGCAAGGAGCTTGATCCAAAAGTCCTATTATTACACTGGTTGATTAGAATTTAGAACAAATATACATACAAAAAATGTTATGAGGAATGTGTCCATTTTGCCCGGGTTGTGCAAAGAAGGGAAAAATGGGGGGCATCTGTAATAGTGTCAACAATTTTTTAAGAAGTTCTTAGTACTGGTCTAATTGCCAAGCTACACTGAAAAATCTGCATACCCAATAAAGAGGTTGAAATACAAGGTAACTATGGCCAACTGATCTAAGACCTCTTGAGTTCTTTTAACTTACAACAATAGCCCTTAAAGATTTGAGGTGCTTAAGGGTGCCAGAAGATGATTTGCAATATACAGATCATGTATCATAGAAATGCACACTAGAAATCTATGTAATCTTATTAACTGATGTCACCCCATTAAATTTAATTTAAAAAATAAATAAATTGTAACAAACCAAGCTGATAATTTTTCATAAGCCTAAGGTGGTTTTTTTGGATCTTGGTCCCGACATCCAGGTTACTGAACAAGCCAGGCCCTTCAGTTTTAGACAAAGAGAAAAAAACAACAAAATAGCTGTAGATCCTCAGTAGGTATTTTATAAAATTACTAAATAAAATCTCTCCCCTGCTAGGTGGGAATGCGTATGAGAATGCTGAGTATGGGTACTAGAGAGAAATTTACCATAAAAGAATAAAAAACTGAGTTAGGATAAATTACTCAGAACAAGGCTGGAAGCCAATGGGGAAGGAACTGGGGCTGGGGAAAGAATCAAGGAGTGACTGTAAATGGCTGGAGAACCCCGGGACCATAAGGGAAAACCTAGTCAGGTAGGGAGAGCTGAAAGGGTATGTGTAGATCACGGCTTATAAACAAAATTTAAGTAGATAGTAGGTAGATATTACTAGGTTAATACGTACATACCAGATTGTAAAGGGATACCCAAACCTTTACCTAATCTATTATAATTCCCCTTTAAAAAATGTTTCATTTCTGATTCCTCCCACAAGACAATGAACTGCCTTCTTTTTCTCTGATTCTCCAGGTAGTTCTCGAATAGAGGTTTATTAAAAGAAATAAAATGTCAGGTGTCCTCTATGTGTCCTGTTTGTTGATGAAAATTATGCTGATAGAATGTCTCCCCCCTCAAGTTTGTATTTAAGTAGACAGCATCTCTCTTTCATAAGACTGATTCTCACCTCCCTCAAAACATCTCCATCTCGTAATGAGAAGCAGGTGTTCCTCTCATTTTTTTCGAAGGATAAACTGCAAATCGAAGAGGTGAACAGAGGGCTCAGGAGAAACGGGCAGCTGCCGAGGGCAGGAGTGGATTTCGGTTATTCTGTGTCTCTGGCGAGCAGGCCTTGCATGCTGATTTCCTGCTGAATCCACTCCAACAGAACAGCCATTTGCCAGAGTGGAAGCGATGCCTCCTCTGGGTGGACCCACAGTCAGCAGTCAAGCTCGGGTATCGCTGCCTGACAGTGCTTAGTTCAGAGCAAAGCTAACAAGTATATACTATATGGATTCTTGGCCATGAATGCTGTGCCACAGACAGCAATGCCAGTAATTTGGGGCAATTTATGTTCAATTGGATTAGCCCCAAAGCAAGAGAAGCTCTAACGACACCATGAACATCAAATACCAAGTGAGCATAGAAAAGAAACCCAGTCATTGCCTGGATGTGTTCTGATTGCCCTTCCAGAGCCCTCTTCACCCTTCTGGGCCCCAGGAGCCTGGCCTTTGAGAATTGCATCAGTGGGCCTCTGTCCTAGCCAGTGTGTCTGCCAGCAGAAATTTAGAGTAGGAGGGCACAGAGATTCACTCCAGGCTCCTTCCTGCCAGCCTGCGGTTTGGCTACTAGCTCTGTTCCTTTCATTGGGATGCAGCTTCCACCAGGTGGCCTGCTTCTCGCAGCCACAGGTGGTACTTGGTTTCAGCAACCACACTCATCTCTTGATCTGCTAGGCCTTGCCTTGCTTCAGGGTACCTTGCTGGTTCCTTTAACTTTGCCACACTTTTGGAAAAAGTCCTTGCATTAAATTCTCTTCATGTGACCTTTCTGTTGCCTCTCGTGTTTCTTGCAAAGATCTTGATGGATATCTTAATACTGACTCTTTTCCAGTATAAATAGAGCCAGAGGCATCCTGTGTTGCTTTCCATGGCACTGACGAGTCTGTAAGTCGGCGGATCAAGCTTCTATTCACACCATAGTTGCAACCCAGGTAAAATTGTAAAGGGAAAGGTCTGTCCTTCCTGGCTTCCACCAAGCATGGCTCTAGCTTCACTACACATCATTCCATTCAGTCTCCCCAGAAGACCCACAAGTAAATACTATCTCTATTTTACAATGAGGAACTAAAACACATATTGGTAGGCAGTTGGCAAGTGACTCCAGAGATTGTGTTCTTTCTACAACCTCACACGTTTCACTCCTCTGGGGCTGATTTCTCCACTATAAAATGAGGCTGTTGGACTATATTAGTGATTCTCAATCCTACAGTTGAATCATCTGGAAAACTTAAAAAATATATCCCAGTTTAAGACATCATCTTAGACCAGGTAAATTTATAAGCTCCTTGTGCAATTAAAATGAGAACTAAGGTTTGTAAATAAATGCTAAGGAGGTGAATAAATGCTCCATAAAGTTTTTCTAAATCTAAAATGTTGCTATTCCAGTATTTTTAAACTTATTGCTTTAGTGTTGGCTAATCAGAAATTAATATTGTGTTTTTTAAATCTAACAGTTTCCTTTTTCCTTCTAAGTTTTAATAAGAAAATATTATTGCAGCCCCGCTAGGCGTGGCTCAGCGGTTGAGCGTTGACCTAGGATCCAGGCAATCAGAGTTCGATTCCTGGTCAGGGCACATGCCCGGGTTGTGGGCTCGGTCCCCAGTTGGGGGCGTGCAGGAGGCAGCCGATCAATGACTCTCTCATCATTGATGTTTCTATCTCTCTCTCTCTCCCTCTCCTTTCCTCTCTCTGAAATCAATAAAGATATATTTAAAAATATATATATATATATATATAAAATTGCCGAAAGCATATAGGCAGACACTTGTATAAAATGATTTAAAAGACTCTATCACACACTTATGCAATGCTAGCTATGTATAGGATCTTTTCCTGTGTGATGAGTAGAACAAAATCCTTGTACTCGAGGAACTCACAGTCTAATGAGGAAACAGGCCGCAAACAAGATATTATACTGTAATGCGGCAAGAGGAGTGAAGGAGACATATACATCAGTTTTGGAACCTTCTACAGAACAATAGTGCCATGACCTACACCTTAAAATCTTAGCAGAAAAAATCTCAAAGACTTTTTTTTTTTTTTTTCAGAGAAGCTGTGGGTCAATTTTACCCACATATGAATATAAACAATTCAGCCCATCTGAGCTGTGAATGCAGGTTGCTTGGCAACAGCTTTTACAGTTGTGTTATTTGCTCTGAAATGAGAGGATCTGGTACTTTTTTCTTTAAAACAAAAGAATATTAATAACAGCTATGATGCTGGGTATTTATAAGTCTTTTGTGTAAGATGTAAGAACTGCATAATATTTTAGTTCATAAATGCTTTGGAGTCAAGGTTAGGCAGTTTTTGGGAAAGTAAGGTTGAGGGAGTGTTTGATAAGTAGCTAATTAATAAAGGGAGAGAGAAATGGACTCAGACATTAAGCCTAATAAACTAAGGAGGTGAATTGGACATTAAGCCTCATTCATTAAGAAGTCACAACATTCACAGGGGACTGCCACATGCTCTACCAAGGGGATCTCATCCCCGCAGTGGGTAAAAGAATTAGTTATCAGTCATTAGCCAGGATTTTCAGGGGAGGAGAGAGGGAAATTCCTTTGCTAGGTACATATGCAGTAGAAAACAGGAGATACAGCAAAACTCTGGGGCATGTGCAGTAGGAGCCAAAATGGCAGTATAAAGGGATGGAGTCTAACCTGAGAAAATCTGGGAAAAGAATCAGCTAGGATAAGGTGCAGAACCCCAGGAGATCTAGGAAGGGATTGGATTAGGGGCAGGACCCAGCACAAACGCCGGAAGGATTAGGAAAGAGACTGGTTAGTTTAAAAGAAAGCTGGGCCTTTCCCAAGCCCATGGTAATATAATCAAAATGTAAGAGAGGCCTCTCTAGGTAGCATGTGTTCATTTGTGCTATCCCCCGTTTGTTCCTGTGTCCTTTCTACACAGCAGCCTTGTGGGCCTAGCAGCTGTGCAGGCCAAGCGCAGGCTCCAAACAAGGCTGCAGGCATGGGCCTGGGTGCCACAGTGCAGCTCGGCGCCAGCAGGAGTGCAGCCAGGAACAGACACTAAGCTAGCTGAATGGGGACAGAGACTGAGCTGGACTAAGCTTTGGCATGGACTGAACTCAACTAGGAAAGCTTTGGATGCCCTGCTGGTGCCAGGCCAATGGCACAGAATCTCTGGACCCTGGCCCTTCTGTCCTTGGTGAAGACAAGGCTGGACCTCTTCCACAGCCTGATGGAGCCGAGCCATCTGGTCATGGATTAGACACTGGACACCTGGGGACAGGACTTTATTCCTACTCCAATAAATCTTACCACTACACCTCATCCTCCCATGTGCGGGTCCCCAAAATGCTTTTCCCGTGACTGTATGGAAGAGCCCTCTTTCCACCAGAGATAAATACCATCATTAATAGAGTATCCAACAGTAGGTCAGCTGACCTGGTTTCATAAACCCAATGTGCATTTAGTGAGTATATTTTTTATGCTTAACCCTTTCTATTCAAGATATTTTGTAAGAAGTGGGGAGAGACAAATATGTAGGGGAAGAGCACAAAATAGTCAAATGCATGTCCTCTTTGATTAAAATATTTCATGAAATTCTTAAATCTTTCCAGTTGACTTTACCTTAAAGAAAAAATACAGAGCATCTGCCAATTACAGCCTCACCACCACAGAAAAAGCAATGGGCAGTCCTAGGGGAAACTGTTCTACCTCCTACCAGGGATAACTAAGGATCTAAAATTTACTCAAACCCACCTCTAACTTACGGAGAAATTTTTCTAACACAATAGCTTAGTAACTCTAGTAGAAAAGAAACGTCCATTGAAGGGTGAATTTTTTTCATTAAAAAAATTTTTGAGATCAAGAAATAAAAATACTGGTCAGACCACATGTCTACAAGTTCTGGTAAAAAACCAACTCCAAAGAGGGTGGCAGATCCTCTATTACTCACTTGCATAAAACACGACAGCTAATTTATTCCAGAGCATTGGATCCTTTTGGAGGGAAGTAAGTGGCTTAAACATAAAATGTATAACAATCATAAATGTGAACAAATGTCCTTTTAAAAATATTGCTGAATCTTGCAGTTCTCACAAAGATCATCCCAATTTCAAGGTCCTATTCATCTTTTATTTATTTATCATCTTTAAATGTTAACATATTTGTAAAACCAAATGGTAGAAAACAATTTTGAGTATCTGAACAATGTTTCCTGTGTGGTTTGTCATTTTGCTTGTTACTGAGCAGACAGATGGGATCTAACTTGTCACAGCAGGATTCAGCAGAAAGCAACGTGAAACACACACAAAAATGATGGGTGTCGATGAAGTTGTGAGTCCATTAGTTAGTAGCTGTGATTTGTAACCTGAGGTCATTGCAAGAATCCATACCTGGAGGTAAAAGTGTCAGATTAGAAGAAATTTATTCCAAATGCCATTGTTCACTATGTTTAGTGCCCAGAGTAGCTGGCTACACAAATCTTTAGTACATGGTCTGAGCTCATTCTCTTGTAAAACAATGTGATTGCATCAACCTTGAACTTTCAATCAAATATCACACTATCAGGCAATATTTACATGCCTGAGAGGAGGTAGAGATCGCCACTGCCCAGTCTTACTTGCTTGCTCACCATGATACCAATCAACCCTCATTACTCCATTCACAAAGAAATGTGTCATTGACTCCTATGTGCCAAGAAGTGGTAAGAGGGGGCAGTTCTCCCTTGAAATGGAATGCCAGCTTCTCTAGAAGATGCAGTGTGGTACAAAAAAATATATTTAACAATATACTATAATTTACATTTGGGAAAAAAACTATAATCCATTGTTTCTCAATACAAATTAAAGTATAATAAAATATGGCTTAAGAGTTCTACAAAATCTAGCCTTTATCCTGCATATCAGTGACTTTCCGTGAGGTGCATTAGAGATTTCACAGGCATAAGAGTTATGGTTACCAAAAGTGAGCATCGGGAATTGAAGTTTCTGATGGGGATGCAGAAAGCTGAACATAGGTCACTTCCCTGTTTACATAAAAAAGAAAAAATCTGCAAAATCACAATTTTTCTTGAATTCATAAGAATAACAGAGTCACAGAGCAAGCAAGTAACCTTAAATCTAAAGAAAAGCAAATGTTTCAAAGGAGAAAAGGCCCACTAACCCTGATTAACTCAAAGCAGATGCCAATCACCCAATGCCAAACGAGCCAGTGAAAGTCATTCTACTAAAAGTCACCTGCTTGCCAAAGGGAGGGTGTAAACTGTTGTGACCCGTATATGGCTCTTGCATCGACTGTCAGATTCTCCTCCTTAAACCTTACTGGATGCCATCACAATTGACTGAGGGCAAGACAAGAGTCCTGAGAAAGTGTCCATTGTGGTGCAGGGCCTGGGGGAGTGGAACAGCAGCCCTGGGGGAATGAACCAAAGCCCTACAGGATCCTTCTCCCTAATCTTTCCTATGGAACAAAAAAAAAAAAAAAAACCCACATGTTTTTTACCACAAAACAAAACACTCTTACCTAGAAATTCAAAGGTTTCCCTGCTGTACTAGAGAGCTACATCTTTTCAAAAAGTGTATCTATACAGCCAGTCCCAACTGCCAAACATCATAAAAATAAAAATGGTTGTCTTTGAATAAACATTTTCTGCATTTCTTTTAACAAATCAAAATAGATTCTCAGAATAATTAGTCTTTAAAATTTGATTTTATGGAAATGTCTCTTTTGCCATGGAACTTCACTTGATAACCAATTTACTATTCCTTGGGGAGTCATTTTCATTTTAAAGCCAAAGTAAATAATTAATGATGCTTAATGTTAATATTACTATTGGCCTTTGTTTCTGTCATGAAGAACTCCAGATAACTGGACCCATCTCTTGAAGCCATTTTTGGAGTGATGTTTAGTGACTCTCCTCTTGGTAGAAAACCTCCACCAGGTAAAAAAGTTGTAACAGATGTGAATAGTGCAGAAGTAGGGATATGAAGCCCATTCAGGCCATTCTACATGGTTCTTTAGAGAGTTCTAATATTGGGTCCCAATCATCCACAGGATTAGCCAGATCAATAATGTATCTTTTACTGAGTTTTCCTCCTTTTCTATCCCACTTTCCTTACTTCAGCACCCAGCTTCTTGAACGATCTCCCATATAAACCACCAACAACCAAATATTTGTTTTAGACTCTGCTTATTTAGGGTGATCCAAACTAAGATACATCCCTAAGGGGAGCAAAGGAAATTGTCACAGAGCTGTCTAAGTTTATGTTAGCCCCTGAAATTTTTTTCTGTATACTTATAGAGGGAAGGAAAATGTATTTAAAGAGATTTCATGCATATAATGGAGTAAGTTTCTCACTTAATATTCTATTAACATAGAAATAAAATCACTATAATGCTAAAATAAGAGTAAATACTTTTTCTTTTAAACGTTTTTGGAGGATTGTTTATATATAACCTCAGGCTATGATTCATTAGACAAATAAGTTCCCTGTTTACTCGGGGTTAACTTCATCTCTTGATGGTGCAATCTTAAGGAAGAAAGCAACTGCATAATAGATTCAGTGCCAGAGCCTAGAGAGTGAGTGGAAAAGAATCAGCCAGGATGTATGTCCAGAAATCAACCACAGAGTTAGCATAGAATCGCAGAGAAACAATTGTGAGTCTATCTATTGGAACATTTTTAACCATGTCTGTAGAAGAAGAAATAGCATGAGCAGTAATTGGTCAAGCAAATCACTGACAGATCAATTGTAGGGCAAACAGAATCTCACAGCATAATGACAATGGCCATTTTAATTAAGAAAGCCCAAGTGTCCTTGGTGGTAATAATGAACACCCAATTATACTCCCGAAAGCTAGTGATACACAGATAATGTTCTTAACGGGCATTGTATCAGTTCAGATGCAACTATCATTTGCAAGCAAAGGAAAGCTAGTAGATCTGTCCTAAAGAACAAACAGAATTCATCGCTCAGGTAACTGGAGAATCCAAAGGAAGGGTAGACTTTGGGACAGTTTTGTTACAGTAACTCAAAGATCACATGAAATCCTAGTTATTTTCCTTCTCTTTTCTGGTCCTCACAATATCATTATTATTTTAAACTAGTCTTTTGTGAGATTTCAATACGCTCACCTACAAGTATTAAAGCTACATTTTTCCTCAGAACAAGTCCATTAGGAAGAGAGATTATCTCTCTGAATTACCGTCGAGAAAGGAGAAAGTGCTTTTCCCAGGAGTCACCAACAAACTTTTTATTTTTGCCTCATTGACCCAAAGTTTGTTTCATATCCTAATCTCTGAATCAATCATGAACCTAGGAAATTACTTTACTAATTGGCTTAGGTGAATCAAAACTTGCCCTTGGTGCTCAAGATGAAGAATTCTTACCCCACTCCCATTCCCCAAAGGATATTTAGGACCCAGATAGCTTGAAGGCACTTGGAAACAAACAAAAATGTGTGTTCCAGGTTACAGCAAGATACAAAACATACATCTGGCTGAGTCATTCTAGGCAAAAGCAGAGAATTTATCTGGTAGTTCAGATTTGCCACTACTCACTTATATTAATATATTGAAAGGTTAAAAAATAATATTTTATTCATGTGTTTGAATAAGTACAGTTAACTTCAATTACAATTAATTCTTAATATTTTGGTGAATATTCAAACACTCTAATAATACTGTTATATAAGAATGCACCTATACTCAAATATAAAAAATTTTTTTGGTCACACAGAATTTTATTTCTTGTTTCACTATTAAATTTGGACATATTAGGGTATCATTTAAGTGTTGTTTTTTTCAAATAAGGAGACTATTAATGGTTACTATACTTGGATGTTAAAATGGGAAACTCTTTATTACTGATTGGGGTCCCAAGAAAATAGATGCCAAATACCACAAGATACCAAGTTGAAGTATGTATGATCTATGTAACCATTTAAAAGGTTTTTTTAAGAAACAGTTTTGTTATCCTTACCCTTTTCTCATATCAGGGATCTGATATGGTTGAAGTTGAATTGGCCAGAGAAGAATGAACATCAGAAGAAATACATCCCAGAGATTTATTTTTATTTTTGGACTTCTCTTGTGTATTTCTTCAAAGATCGAAGCATACTCAAAATAATGGTGTACTTTTTTGAGAGATCACATAAAACCAATACATTTTTTTTACCCTACCCCTAAAACTACCCCTAATCATAACCCAATAATATAAACCCTAAAAAAACCTTAACCCTAACCTATTAACCCTAACCGTATAACCCTAATCCTATTAACCTTACCCTAACCCTAACACTAACCCTATAACCCTAACTTAACCCTAAATCTAACCCTAAACCTATTGCTAACATCTAATCCTAAACTTAATTCAGCCCTAACACCAACCCAAACTCTATAACACAGACCCTAACCCTATAACACTAACATTAAGCCCAACCCTATAATCCTAACCCTAACCATAATCATAACACTACACCCTAACACTAACACTGTAACTAACCCTCACCCTAAACCTAATCCAATCCCTAAACTAACACTACCTTATAACCCTAACCCTATATCTCTAAACCTAACCCTAATGCTAACCCTATAACCCTAATGCTAACACTATCCCTAACCCTATAACATTAACCTTAACACTAACCCCAACCCTAAACCTAAAACCTAACCCTAAACCTAACCTTAACACTAACCCTAACCCAATTCCTATAACATAAACCCTAACCCTAAACCTAATGCTAACACCTAACCCTAACCCTAACCTAACCCTATAACCCAACCCTAAGACTAACCCGAACCCTAACCATAACCATAACCTTAACAATAACACTAACCTAACCCTATAATCCTAACCTTAACCCAAATCCTAACCCTAACCCTAGAACACTAACCAGAATCCTAAATTTAAAACTATATCCCTAACATCAACCCTAACACTATCCCTAATTCTAACCCAATAACCTTAACAGAGATTATTATACTGTGAGCATCTCCCCAACTTCCTGTTCTTTCTCTACAGGAGAGTTCAATATATGTCCCTGGACCTTGTTAGACACCATGTCTGGGCCATCAAATAGGTAAAAGGCTGGAGCTACCTGTGAAGGAGCTGAACAAAGAAGAAAGTATAAATCATTGCATCAAACACACAATGATTGCTGTGGACCAGACATGGTCACGCAATGGGGGAAACAAGGCTGAAATTTTCTTGGGTCTTCCTAGAAGCACAACCTAGAAGGTTAAAAAGATCTTAGCAGAGAGCATTGGAAGTGTACCCAGATGCCCAGGGATGATGGAGGAAACATGTTGGAGAAGATGCCCCTGCTTTGAACGGTGGGAGGGGGGGTCTCCATAGAACCCATGAAAGTGCCCAAAGTATAAATGTCAGCTTCAATCCCTGGTGGCCCGCTAGAGCATTGATACTAAGTCGCCAGTATCAGTCCAAAAAGGCCTGCTCTGCTGTCTTTTCTCCCTCCCTTCCTCTGCCCCAAGAGGCAGTTAGTTGAAGAGATACTGCTGGCAGAGGGAAAAGCAAAGTCTTCCCCCAGCCAGAGTGAAAACTCCTACCTTTATCAGGCTCTGTAAAGGAAGGCAGATGCTTTCAGCTTAATCAAAATTCAAAAGTTGTTTATTATCACACGCGGCTGCAAATACTAATTACTAAACAGAGGCTCCTTTGAAATGAGAAGTGAACGGGGGACTCTCCATTGTCTGCGTTATGAAACCTACCCTGAATATCATTTACGGGAAGAGACAAGCTTCCTTTAGTGCAAGATAAAAGGAAAAGTCGTAGAGGAAAATAAAGTTGCTTTATGATGGCACCCTCTGAATTTTGCTCTTTGAACATAATAGCTGTAACTCCTATTGTCATTAGGAAGGGAAGTGTAGGACTTATTTAGCAAGTTGTACTTAGCTCTTTTAAACATCATTAAGACAGTTTTGTCACTAGGATGTATTTTCAGAAGTTATTCGCTGCATTGTATTTTTTAAAATAGTAAATTTCAGCTAATCTCCCCATCCCCACTCTGGTATTTCATTATTAACAAATCATATTTTTTAACTACTTGGAGTAAAGCATTGGGGAAGTGTTATCTGCAACCAATAATCAGATGATTCAATATTTATTTGTATTAACAATTTGTAACAGAATGGTTGAATTTTAACTTTTGTTGGGGGATGACATCAGATCTAGGCCAACGAGGTTTCTATGGTAACACAGCTGGATTTCTGGCAAGCCCAAACTTCTCATAAGTAATGAAGATATTAGGGTGTCTTTGCACCCTTAAAAATGAATCTGCCATAATGTTAGGAATCTTAACTATATGCCTGGGCCCTGAGGATGCAACGAAAATTACATCAGAACAATAAACTATGGTCTTTATCATATTTAAAATGATGAAAGCTCACTTTTGTGTGGTTGGACAGGGGTATAATATATATGAAAGGATTTCAGAATATGCATGTTGCATGCAAAGATTGTAAATGCAAGTCTAGAATCACAATACACATTGCATTGTGTCTTCCACTAATGTGGTGTTTAAAATACGTAGCACAAAGTGGGTGGTCCCAAGACAACGTGATTGCTTTGTTTTTCCACCACAAGAATTATTTTGTGAAAGCATATTTTAGTGATATTCCTAATGAAAGCTGAATTTCCAAGGCTGTTTTATAGATGATTTTTTGTTGTATTCTTCCATTAATAAAAGTTCCCTGAAAATGGCATGCATGAAATTTTGTTCGTGTTTTCTCCAACACATAAGCTGAGGCTAACAGAACCAACTTAGAGCTTTCAGATAAAGTCTTGCAACCACTTGTGGTTGGTCACAGGCCTCCCCTACCTCCTCCTGATGCCAACGAGCACCATAACATCATCCTGAGTGCCTTCCCCCGAGGAAGAGCAGCCCTATGGACCCAAGGACAAAATCAAGAACAGAGAGTATGGCCTTTTTGTGAAGATCTGAAGTTTTTCTTGTAGCTCATTCCTTTTTCTGAGAGAGGGTATTTAGATAAGGTTGGTGAGTGGAATGGTACAGGGAACAAGGAGCCCGTTCTTAAGAAGACTGCTCGTTCTTGGAGAATTGAATATTAACACTGATCTGTAGCTTCTTAGAGTTGTCTGTATCCTGCTGAGCCTAAGGGGGGGATAGAGGGTTCCTGGGGTTTCTACACTGTTTAGCTTTACTCCTCGGGGAAGGCCAGCAAACTCTAGGTAGAAATAAAGTGCTTTTTCTGGTCTTTTTTACATTCTCATTTTTTCTGGATTCTAATATGTGTTGTTCCCCCATCTAAAATTTTCTTCTCCACCCTCAACATCCCCAACCACTCTAGTGTTTAGCTTACCCATCTTCTGGTCTCAGTTTAACATTATTCTTCAAAGGAGTTTACCGAGACCCTCCAGTCATGTCAGTTCAGCTTATAAACTCTCTTGTTTTCTGTGATGGTTAATTTTATGTGTCAACTTAAACAGGCTATGAGGTTTCCAGACATTTGATTAGATACTATTGCTGGGTATGTCTATGACGACGTTTCTGGATTACATTAATATTTCAATCCCTAGACCGAGTAAAGCAGATTGCTCTCCCTAGTGTGTGTGGGCCACATCCAATCCACTGAAAGCCTGAATAAAATTAAAAGGTTGAGTAAGAAATTCTCTTTCTCTACCTGTCTGTTTTCAAGCTGGGACATTGGTCTTCTCCTGCCTTTGCCATCAGTTCTGGTTCTCCAGTTTACTGACTGCAAATCTTTGGACTTCTCAGCCTCCAAAACTATGTGAGCCAATTTCTCATAATAAATCAACCTCTCTCATTCTCTCTCTCCCATATATATGCAGGCAAGTAGCATCTGTTGCCTGTTAAGAGGACTGGAAGTCCAAACACTCCTGCCCACTGCATCTTGTTATATGAGTCACCAAGGAAAGCACAATGTAATCAAGCACTGGATGAAACAATAAATCTCTTCTTTATCCACATAAAGAAGAGACAAAGCAAGATCAGCTTCAGTAATGGGCATCAGTCTCCAAAGGCCAGCAAGACCTCCATGGCCAGCAGGTCCCCCATGGCCAGCAGGTTGCCACAGAGGAAAGATATAGCAGTGGGGTGACAGGTGCCATATAACAAATATGCTTAACCAGAACAAAGAAGTACACATCGAGTCTGAAGCAGGAAGAGATAAGTAATAAGTAAGGCATTGGCTGCAAAGACTCCATATTTTGATGAGGAAGTGTTGCAGGCCCAAGGCTCATTCCTATGTGGCTAAGACGGTGTTGAAAAGCCATGGCCATGAGCTGTATATAAATATCCCCTATTGTTTCTGTTTCTCTGGAGAAGCCAGACTAATATATTTCTTTGTTAAAGTGTGTAATTACATACATTATGTTTTACAATATATTTATATGTTTAATATCTGTTCCACTATTAGCTTATGAGGACACTGTAGGACTTGATTTTTAAAGAACATTAATTCCCCTCAAGCATACCAAATATAAATATAAATATGCATTGGCCCTCAACTTAAGAACCTTTGCAATTGTATATGATGCTTAAAACATCTTCGTATTTTGCCATAAGAATTTTTCAGAAGCAAAAATTAACCCCAAGTCCTTTATTCTGTAGATAGCCTCATGTCCTACCCAACTGTCATTCCCTAGCTTACACACCCACCTTTTTCTCTCCAGCAGGGGTCAGGACACTGGAGCTTATGCACCAAATCCCACCCAGAGCTTGTTTTCCTATGACTTACAAGCTAAGAATCACTTTTAAATGCTTGAAAAAATAATAATAAAGAAAACATTGCAATGCATAAAAATTACATGAAAAAAAAAAAGTCCACGTCCTTAAATAAAATTGTATAGGACACCACAATCAGACCCATTTGTTTATATATTGTCTACGACTGTGTTCACACCCTAACAGCATTGAGTAGTTGCAACAGAGACCATATGGCCCACAAAGTCTAAAATACTTCATCTCCAGTCTTTTACAGAAAATGTTTGTTGACTCTAGTTTAGAGTCTGTCTACACTGGACTTTGAGTGTCGTTGGGCTGTTTTCACAAAGATATTCCTTCTCAAGTAGAAATCAAGTGGAAGCTGCTTAAATGCCATCAGCAGCTCCTCATTGCTTCTATGCTACAGCTCAGGTTCCCGGTTTCAGCAGCTTTCATGATGAGATGGAGCCTTGTCCTACCTCCCCGGGGTCATCTCTCCCTCTCCCTCCCATGTTCATCTTGCCTCCTATCCCGTGCACATGTGATTTCTTTTGTCTGTGACTCTCTGCATCTCATCCCAGCTCTGATTTGCCTGGCCATGTGTTTCTCATACTTGAGGTAGCATCTTAGGTCCCGTGTGAGCCAGAGATCTCCAAGCCCTTAAGTCCAGGCTAAATGTCCCCTCTGTGTGCCCTCTCAAACCTTGTCCTTCCCCTTTACTGGGAACTTTATGAGGACAGGGGTAGTGTCTGCTTATTCATGACAATTTTCAGCACCTGCCACCTGGGAGAAACCCAGTATATCTACAGAAAGAAAGAGAAAAGAATAGAAGGAAGAAATGTTGAGAAGAACAAAATGAAAAAAATAATTGTTTTAATGAAAATACTAAAAAAAAATGTTCAGCAGTTTTTGAATTGCTTCTAAAATAGTTGAATCTATAGGCTATAAATTGTATGAAACAGATAAAACGATGCTAACCTTTAACAAAATATTGGGGTATGTACAGAGAAAGTCATGTACACTAACACAAGTAAAACGTTTTCAGACTAAAGTTTCAGTGAAAAAATATTTAAAATAGCAAACCCTGACAGTCTTCCTGATAGAACATTAAAATTCAGCAATGCAAAAAAATTCATTAAAAATAAAGTGATTTTTAGCATGGAACGTTATATATTATACATTCAATTAATTACACATCTCATTCCAGGTGAGGGAATTCAAAATCAAAGTGAATGATTTGATGAAGCACTGTGTGTCAATGAGGCTTTCCTTCCTAATATAGCTGTTTGAATTTTATTAGCTTCTGACCTCAAGACGATATTATTTAAATGCATCCCAAAATGTAAATGCAGTATTTATTATGTATGAATATACGTAAAACACTTAAATATGAATATATACTTACAGTGTATATCTTGATATATTATATATCCTTATGTTATGATATATAATATATACTAGGATGACTATGTTATTATATTGTACATTATCAATAATAATACATAGTAATATATAGTACATGATTTTTCCTAAGTTCTTGAAACCCTCCCTACACACCTACACGTATCTGTATGCGTGTGCCGGTGCATGTACACACAGACACAGACAACCACCAAAAACTTCATTTGCATAAAAGCACTTGTAGGTAAAGCAGAATTTACTGAGGCTCTAGCAAGGGAGACGGAGAAGATTTGCAGCCTCTTGGCTTTGGCCTTTATCACACACGAAAACCCCACCCTGTGATCAATTCCTCTTCTCTTTAGATTATTATTCAAAATTTACTTTTACAAAGATTTCGTAAGAAATGTATTTACCCACTGTACACGGGCGTAAAATTGAACATACATTTTACGAAGCAATAACTTTTACCATATGTATCTATATTTCCTAAAAACAACACTTAAACCTTGCTACATGTTATGCCCTGTATTTTCTATTCTGTTCTCTTCTATTTTTTTTTTTTAATGGCTGGTCCCCTTCCATTAATTGAGTTGATGGCCCATCGATGGGATATAACCTATAGTCTGAAAGCCACTGCTCCATGCTGCTCCCAGGACAGACCATTCAGACCATTTTACCTCTTGTTTCATTCACTCTTCATTTTTTAGTGTTACTTTTTTTTCTTCTTTTTTTTTTTTTTTTGCATAAAATTTGGGCATAAGGTCTACCTGAGACTCCAAAGTCTTGTTTCTACCCCCTGGTGGCTTTATCAAATTCTCTTCTTAACAAGGCTGGTTTTTTCCTACAAAAATTTTCTCACACCAGCTGCTATAAAAATAGTGTATTCTCTTTATCCCTCACACATTTAAAATATTCCCACGAGCAAGAATTCAGTTAATAAAATGCCTTCTACTTAAAAAACAATGACACGGAAAATGTAACTTCAAACCCATGCACCCAGATTCTGATTCAAATCCCATTTCTTAAGGCAAATGCGTTTGATCACATTATTTCAAACTCTAAATGAGAAGTGCAAAGAAAATCTAAAGCTTTCAAAAATAACCAAGGCTTGAGCAATCAAGAGAATTGGAGAAAAAAAGAAGTCACAGAATCATTTCTAAAACATGATATAATTTGCTTCTTCAAAAATGAAGAAATCAAGCAAACTGTGGGTAGGTGGTTCTAAATCTTTCCACTAAAGAAATAAGAGAACAGATTTAAATGTGATTACAGCCAGGATGTTGCCCTTATAATATTATTTCTAGAACGATATGTTACAACAATACTTATATAGGAGCATGTCTCTTTTTCTCAGTTTCACTTGTGTTTAAATATTAAATTTACCTACTGAGCCCCCAGAAATTGACACACAATGTCTTGGCAAACGGTGGGATGTTACATCTGTGATTGTGGATGTTTTCAATGATGCCGTTGTTTTACGGCAGGTATATTCTTCAGCCTGTGTAAGTAAAGCAGGACCTGGATTCTTTTAACTTCATTCTTCTGATTTATTTATGTTTTGTTCAGCAAGGGACTAATTTATTTATGTCTGTTCTTCTGATACTAACTGACTTTGTCAGAATCTTGCAAGCGCATCTCTGGTTTATACATCATTTATGACTTCTCAAAGTTTCCTTAGGGAAGTTAAGATTCCTTACTCATGGATCAATGGCAGGGCTCTTGCTTGAGAGAGCATCTTTATTCCAAATATTTAAAAAGTTGTAGTGACGATTTGCAAATCACTTTCTACTTTGACTATTTACACACACAAACCTACAGGGCCCTGTAAGGGATAGAAAATAAATATATAGACTGGACCTTACTCTCAAGGTCTCTAACCAAAATTAGAAAATTGTGGAGTAAACTCCATTCACCTGGGCCAGAAAATGATGTTGACCTTTCCATGACCATTGTATCCATTCAGCATCTCACCACCACAGAGAGAGATGGTTTAGTTTTGGTGGGTAAGTACTCAGATTGTGAGTTCTCCCTCCACACCCTGGCTGGAGATCTTGACAAATTACTGAACTCTCTAAGCTTGGTAATTTTTTAGTCTCTAAGATGGAGATTTTTATGGTGCTGACTCACAGGGTTATTATGATGATAAAGATATATTACAAAGAAATATGAGATGCACAGCAGAATGCTTGGCAAAATGTATATGATAAAAGAATTTTGCTAGTATTCCAATATAACTTATCTGCCTTACAAAATCTATTCTTCCTTTTAGAATCAACTTAAAAGTCGCTTTCTCCGTGAAGCCTTCGCCTTGCAAACATTCCTCTATTCTTGATGTTTCCCAAATGTGTTTTACTTGCATGTGTTGGTACTTTCATTATATATTGTAATTATTGGAAATGTGTCTATCTCTTTATATAGTTTGTAGGCCCTTTAAAGGTAGAGGCCATATTAGACTTAATATTGCATTTATACACTCTACTATGGCATTCAGCACACAATAGGTACTTACGTTACTCTTCTGATTGAATCAAAGAATGACTCTATTGTTGGCATGAGCTGTCTCTTCCTCTACAAGTTATGACAGCGCATTAAATATCAATGACCTTTCATGACAGGTCATGCCATTATCTAGTGGCTCAGATGAATGTTCATTAGTAATTGGGAATGTCTTAAAATATTAGTAATTAGTGATCACATCTCTGCTAATGCTTGTGAATCATGATTTTATCTGTAAGCATAACAATGTGATCCCCTGAGAAGGACTCACTAAGTCATGTTTATGAAGCAATGTGTCACAACACCAACATGTTTCTGAAGCCTGGAAACTGGGTTACCTCAGTGTTACTGGGATTGTGACACAAATGGAAGACAGACATTAACTAATCACCAGATGGATGAGAGTAAGTGTTGTAATTCTTCAATTTGTTTGGAAGGGTTAAGGAATTAGCTACAACACTGAAAAAAAGCCATCACTATCTATTAGCTTTAAATCAGGGAACATCCAACTCATTCTGAATTCAAACAACTGACAAGGAAGAGTCATCTCAGTTCATCAGTCTCTAAGGCAAGGATTCTGAACAAGATGCTCCAAAGAAATCTTGATTAATGAAGTTGATGTACCCACTGAAATTACTGCTCCCTGGGTGAAAAGTGTGGCAGTGAAAAACCAACCATTTCGTAGCCACACTGCAGAGATTTCCAACAAGAACATACACAAAGTTAACTTATTCTGGTAGGTATTCTGTGTCACAGTGAATGAGAGGTTTTCATTACTCTGCTCTCTCCTTCCTTACTTCTCTGGCCCACAGTTCACTCACACTCTTTAAATATTGAAAACTCATATCATAGGCAATAACATGTAGTTGCCTTCGAAACTGAAGCACAGACTCCTACAAGACTCCCCAGTCTTATTCATTTTTTTGACCAGTGCCTAGCACAGACATATAATAATAGCTCCTCAATAAATGATTGTTGATCAGAATATTTACACTTTACCAGCCCCAAATCTTCTCTAGCTATACAGTGCTATAGGGTCTAGGAAAATGCCTTCGAAACTAAAACTAAGTGATTGCCTGATTGCAAATTGTCAATTGTCTGATTACCATGTTGCACAGAAAACAGGTGGTTATTTTGGAAAGTTTCTTGGAAGATTCCACCAACAATGGAATGTCCTCAACAACTTACTGAGTGACAACTTGACTACGGTGTGTGAAGCGGCTCATGAGAACATGGTAACTACTGCGGATGTCCAGTAGCTTAGAGGAACAATCCCTTCAGTGTTAAACACTACACCTTCAAGCCACAGCTTCCATGAGTCCCGGTGTCTCATACACTATTAAATTGTCTAGCCAGCTTTTAATAAACCTCTTTAGGAGAGGGAGTCAGCTGGAGAATATTTTTTCACTAAAGTCCAGGGAAGACTGAAATTTAGATCAAGCTGTTGACATGGCAACAAAAGCTCTCTCCATTCAAAATATTACAATGTAGACCAGGTGATTTTAAGTGGCATTTTTGAGACAGGAATGTTTGATACTGTTCTCAAAGTAGCAGCCAACTATGTTTTTGTGCCACTAAATTATCCCCTCTGGGTTCATAAATAGCTTTAAGTTTATAGATATATGTTTATTAAAAATTAAATTTAAAAAGAAAGAAAAAACATTAAAATTCTCTTTTTAAACATTAAAATTCTCAATGGTGGTAGGTACATTCTTGATTTTCCATCTCTAGGGTTGGTTATGTTCACATGAAAAGATAAAACAATTTTAAGGCACAGAGGTATTAGCACATTTTTCATATGGACAAATCTAATACATACTAGGGTCAGATTTCAAAACAGCATTAGAATAACTTTTCAGTACCATCAGGACAAGGATGCCTATTGTTTTTGTTGTGAAATTTTTAAAGAGGAAAACACATTTTAAGAATATCAGCGATAGTGACTGTTCTTTATTTTTAAGAAGTTTACTGCTTACAGGAAGGACAGCCTAATAAGATGTCAGAGGAAGGGCACAAAACCTGGATGATTCTACAGCATTGTTTACATATGTTTATTGCTTATTCGAAGGACAAAGTTTACCGGGGAAAGACAGTTATAAATTTGTGTAATAGAAATTATCATGGAGAAAAAGAATAGAGAAAGGGGGGTAGAAAATAATTGAGAAAAAAGAAGCAGGGGCCAGATGAAGAAAATATAAAAAGAGATCCTACATATATGATCCTATATAGATGGAGAAATAATAAACTTATTGTCCTAGGACTAGCTGTCATTGAAGAAGGGGCTTAATTAGAAGACTTTGAGATCCCTTTGTACGCTAAGAAGTTGAAATTATCAACTGTCAGAACTTAGAGACATCTTTACTATGTTAGCCTTCTAGAAAAACAGGCTAGATAAAAGCAGAAATTGTGGTTTGAGTGAACTGAACATTACAGAAACTAATAACAATTATGGAAAAACAAACCTTGAGCAGCCTAGTGAGACCACAGAGAAGTCTCATAGGGGTGCTATCCTAAAATGAGATTATTTTAGCCCAACTAAGTACACTACAAGGTGGCACTCTGAACTAGCAGTCAGAGTGTCCTCTCAGAGCAAGGCAGGTCCCAAGCTGCCACTATGGTGCATTCCCACTTCAGTTCCAGTGTCCCCCGCAAACTCTATGCTGAAGAGACCTGTCACTATTGGCCACAAATACCAGGTTCTTTGTTGCCTCTTTCCCGCCATTTTTCATGCTCATCCCTCAGACTGGCAATTCCTCCCTGAACCCTACCTGCTTCTGTCCCTGGTGAAGCCCTACCCAGGCTTCAAGATCAAGATCTAATTCCATGCTCTCTCTGAAGACTTCTATGTGTCCGGAAGAGGTAGTTATTCCTGCCACCCCACATAATTACCTGTGAGCTCTCTGAGAAGACGGACCACATCTTTGTCTCTGGGCTCTATACATGGTTGTTAAGTAAAAGAAAGGACTGAATAACGTTGGACTATATCAAAATTCAGAAATATCAAAATACGCAGCCGTTGATGAATGCCTAGAGACAGCACCATCACGGTAATGTGAGTGTGTGGCCTGTACAGCTGCATGTGAACCAAGGTCCAGCCGTGCCAGGTATTTCCAGCACCCACCTGGCACCGTATGGTTATTACAATACTATTGACTATGTTTCCTATGCTGTACTTTACATCACCATGACTACTTCCTTCACCTTTATCATCCAGTAAAGAATATGACTGTCTAACCACTATGCTATACACTGAAAACTAATACAAAATAATATTAAGTGTAAACTATAATTGAAAAAAAAAAGTAAAAAAAAAAGAACTCCCACAACCACTCTCTGAACTTTGGAATCACCTCAGTTACTCATCACTGAAAATATACATTTAGATGCTCCATTTCATGACCACAATGGCCTATCTTCTCTGTTCTCCTCAGCAACTTCTAGGATATCAATTCTTCCACTTCATCAAGATGGCACACTCCTTTACCACTACATTTGCTCCCAATCCATGTCACCACTTCTTTCCTTATCTGAATTAGAGTCTTCATCTCCCTACGGCATCCTGATCTTTCAGAAGCACCCACACGGCAAACTCGAACTCTAGAAGATTTCAACTGACTGTTGGCTTAAAATCCATATCAGCAATTAGTAGTAGTTTCCATTTTTTAATCTCACTTGATTGGGTCACAAACTGTGACACTTTATCACTTACTCCTTGAAATGCCGTCTTCCTATGGCTGTGGTGACATGACCCTCTTTGCTTCCTTCCTATTCCTGCCCAAGTCAGACCTCTCTCCTCGGCTCCAGATCTGTATGAATTGCTTCCATCTGGCCATACCCACTAGGACATCTCACCATCACTTTGAGCCCGAGTGCCCTGAACTGAATCTATCACCACCCCAACACAAACATTCTCTTATTTCTGTCCCTGGAATCTCTGCCTCAGGAAACGGTACCACCACCCACGAGCTGACACCCTTAACCCCTTCCTCTCCTTCAGTCCCTGCATCCAGTTAATGACCTGGTCCTCTTACAGGCTCACTGATATCCTCAGATCCACCAAACGCTCCCACAACTATCTCCACTCTCCTGGCAGAGACACTCATCATATCTTCCCTGGGTCATTGCGATAGTCCCCACTGGAGATTACTTTTTATAGTTATTTCAAAATACATATTTTGCTCTTTATATCTTCAGATTGCCATCTCCTTAAGCAGACCTTCCCTGACAAACTTACCTAAAGGAGGTGCTTCCAAATGTTTTCTAGTGGAGCAGTTCTTTGGTTTCTTTCATGGCACTGAGAATAGCATAAAATTATTTTATTTATAAATGGAAATTTTTGTTCTCTCTCTCCCTTCCTTACGAGACCCAGGATGGCTTAGGTCCTGCCAGTCTTTTTCAGCACTGTCTCATTTGCATGCAGCAAGGATATTAAACATAGCGGTTAATGAATATCTGCTCTTTGAAATAATCAATTAATTAATCAATGCCTATAGTATTCTAAGCAATGAGCTATTCAGCTGGAATACACACAACTATGTCCAAAATAGAAACACCCCTGCCCTCGCTAAACTTACAGGGTCCACTTCCCCGGTGGCCCATATCACACCTAGAGAGATTTTTCTAAAATCCACCTTGCTCTATTGTTTCTAGTTTTCTGATGGCTTTTGACGTTTCATAAGCGAAGTCTGAAATGTATTAACATGGCTACCGAGGGCTTTTCACATCTGGCCTTTACTCACCTCCCCGGTCTCATCTCTGGATGTGTGAACACTCTCGTTTGAGTTTCTATCCTTCAGCCTGATAACACTCTCAGGATCCACAGCCCGTGAGATTCTCTCTCACCCCCTGGCCTTTGCGCGTGTGTTTTCTGTCATCTTGCTCTTCCCCGCTCTCCTGTTCCCTAATCCAGGCAGGCATCAGCGTAGGTATTACTTCCTTCAAGAAGAGTTTCAGAAGCAACTCCCGGTCTCCCTGCTAGATCCTCGCACAGAAACATTTACTGCTCTTATCCTAGTTCCAGTTGCCCCGAGTCGAATATATAAGTAAGCTCTGTGAAGCTGTTTCCTCCACTTTTGTGGTCTTATACCGTAGCATCTGGCACCAAGTCTAGCGCTCGGTAGAAACGCAGTAAATGTTTCCTTGTGAGAGACACAGTGTAGAACTAAGTCTCCAGTTAAGACTAGGTGAGTAAGTTAATGAAGGAGCACATAAAAGAACATACAGCAGGAGTATGTATCCCCGCGATGCAGCTGTAAATCCCATCAGTAGCCACAAGGAAGAAATCTCCAAACTAGAGCGTGTATACCTAAAGAGAACAGATTTTAATCTTTTAACTGGGATTTAAGGAGCTAACCTGTGAACTTAACCCCATGTATTCAATATGATTTTGTGAAGAAAAAAAAATCCTCTGCTACTGTTATAGCAAATAATTAATTCAATGGGAGAACAGTTTTCTCCATTAGAACTGGAAAGAAGGTGGGGAAGGAAAAGAAAAAGATAAGATAAGCCCATGCTCCAGCCCTAGAACACACACACACACACACACACACGCATACACGCATACACATGCACATGCACACGCGCACACAGACACACACACACACACACACACCAGAGCTGTGTGCTGATACTTAAAGGCCTGAAACCTTAATAAGCCTGGTTTAGGTAATTCAGAGATTCACTGATTCCGTCAACTAAAAGGTGTTAAATAAGAGGCAAGCCTTCCCTAATGAAGAAATTCTGCCTGTGGGCCCAAGAGCTCCAGCCTTCCCTTCCTGAAGACCTGCGCTATGGATTCTGGACTTGCCTAGCCAGCTGCGACAATCACATAAGCCAGTTCCTTTGTGAGAAAATCTCCTAATATGTGTGTATTCTAATGATTCTGCTTCTGCAGTTGAGCCCTGACATACATGCATTGTCCCCTGGGTAACTGGGGAATTTCCTGAGAGCCAGGCTATTCAGTACAATGTAAAGATAAAATTTGAAAAAAAAGAACTGAATTACTAACATTTAGGAAAAGTTTAAAAACAAACACTTTAGTTCATAGTTTACTGTTGTTTATTATCTGAGCTACTAGCTCATACAAAGTTAAGTAGAATTATGTATTTTTGAAAGATCTAACTTGAGATATTTGATATTGGATGCTTTTTAAAGAAATCCTAATGTACTTTGTTCTAGCCACTTGACATACTGCTCAGCAAATAAACTAAATCGATTCACAATAAGAAATAGTCTCCTGGGTGGGAGCTGGGTGGAGGTGTCAAAGGGGAGGGGAATGGGGAACATCTATAATAGTGTCAACAATAAATAACCAAATGAATTTTATTTGATCAAAATTCTAACCTGATTAAGTGATAACGGATGACTCCCATCTAAGCAGCCCACGAAAATTTTATTTATTAAAAATTGTATATTTTGCCCAGCCGGGCATGGCTCAGCAGTTGAGCATCGACCTAGGATCCAGGTGATCAGGGTTCGATTCCCGGTCAGGGCACATGCCCCAGTTGCGGGCTAGGCAGCCGATCAATGACTCTCTCATCACTGATGTTTCTACCTCTCTCTCTCCCTCTCCTTTCCTCTCTCTGAAATCAATAAAAATATATATATTTTAAAAAAATTATATTTTATCTCAAAATAAAAATTGCCCACCTACTACAACAAGTTGTAAAAAAGGAAAAAAAATACTTCCTTTGCTTTACTTTGTTTTCTTTTTATCATCAGAGACTGGGCTGTGTCTTCAGGTTTCACTGGGGACACACAGGTCACCAAATATTAGTGACCAAATGTCAGAACTGTCCACTTCTGCCAAGAACAGGGATAAATACTCTCTGGACCAAAGACAAGTTCAATAGTCATCACTTTCCAAGCACTCTCATGATGCCTGGAATTTGAAAAGTTCTGTATCAAGTTAAACCAAATGTTTCCCTCCTTATATAACTCAAATAGAAGGTAACACAGATAGAAGTTAGAAGGAGTCAATGGGGCTGAAAGAAAGGGGAAGACTGGTTTGAGTAGGTTATACTTACTTTATACTGAGAAGATTGTTTGCTTTTTTCTGAAAGAGTCACATCAGATAGGTGGTGTATGAGACAGACACTTGGTTTCACCCCATATGCTTTGAATCTCCATTCTTCAGCACACACACGCCCTGCGTGTTGCCACGGAAGCTAGGAGCATGGTTCTCAGTGTCAAGTAGGCCATCCCTGCATTTGGTGGATTGTCGGATGGCCCTGAAATGGGTCTCTTATTTGTGTAGACCTACTCACAATAAAGAACTGGTGATTGAATAAGCCCTTTTTCAAATACTTTCCCTAGTGGTGAGGTAGGAGGTGAACTCAGAATTACCTGGTAGAAGGATGTTAACTTCCACAACAGTGCCATGGGAGACTCATGGGTTTTATTTGCCCTGTGCTCTCCCCTCTTCCTCCCACCGCAAATCCCCCTTCCTGTCCCAGACACACCTACCCAACGTCCAGCCACTTCCTAGCCCTATAAGAACTAAGGAACCCGAGCCTTTCTGCCAGGTCGGGTGTCATCATCAAACCCTCTTGTGTTACTAGATGCTGTGGTAATAAAAAAGTGTAAGATGTCGAACTGTTGTTATTGTTATCATTATAATCTTAAGTATCTTGCAATATGTCTGCTTCACACTATGTTAAGTACTGAACATGCATTTTCTAGTTTAATACTGTAGTAACAATGTGGATCATGATTTTTATTCCCCCTGCTCATAGATTTTGTAGAACCCTGAGGCCACGGAGTTCAAGGGCATAGATTTAGAAGCTGTGACATTTTCGACAAATTACAAAGCTTCTGTGGCTTGATTTTCTTCCTGTTGCCTCTGAAGGCCTTGCTTCTAAATCTAAGCTCTTTCTGTTTTAGTTTTTCCCCAAACACTCCAACTCAATATGCTTTAAGTTGATGGGGGAAAAAATCTGAACATAGGAAAACTAAGATAACGTCTATGATACTGTAGCTAAAAATGTAATCGCTTATAATTCTACCCTAATCCTTCATCTCAAAATAACAGTACCTTAAGAAAATATAGCATGGTTGTTCTTTGCATATAATTACATTGTGCAAAATGGCAATGTTCCACTCCTCAAGATCCCTTTCTATATAAAACATTATTGTAATGTCAGTACATTTTTTAAGCTCAACAAGACCCATAAAGCTGAAATGTTTAACTTTTACCCTCCCTACACTCCTGCTTCCCACTCTTGTCATTATAAAGAATATTTTGAAAGTAAAGTATCTACTACCATAAGCAATACATGGTTTAAGTGAATCGTAGAATCTGCCACCTGGACTTACAATGTCAATGAACAAAATCCTTACCAATTGATACTCACATGTCAATGACAATGGTTCAGACATTCCTAGCACCTTCCTTCCATAAGTAAAATATACCCTTGTATCCCAAACTGTAATTCTGTTTTGTACAACTTGCCTCCAACCCATTTTCCATGGACCTTTAAATCTATTTTTTTCCTGAAACCTTATGTAGTAGGATGAAACGTATCTCCAAAGCCTGGAGCCATGGACTGTCAGCCTTGTATGTGATGCTCCATTTCTTCTTTATCCTGTGAAGCCACATTTAAAGTACAAAGAACTGAATGAAGTCAGAATGGAAAAAGTTGGCAAATTTTACCAACCTTCACCTACTTAATCAAAAATGTCCCAGATCTTTGAAGCATTTTGGGACCAAGTTAATTGCACTCTCTAGGACAAATTATCCCAGGTGGATGGGTTTCTATTCTTGCCTTTCTGACTCTTAACCTAAGATTTGGAGCATTTGCTCAGTTTTCTAAAAATAAAAATATCTGTTAACTGCAACATGGTCACAGGACAGAGCATAGCATTTGGATCTGAAGGATTCACGTTTGAATTCTGGTTATGCCCACTTCTAGCTTCATACTCTAGGGTAAATGGGTTGATTTGCATCTCTATTTTTTGTTGAGTATTAATAATATTTAATGTATGGTGCTACTGTCAGGATTAAGTAAAGTAATAGGTACAAGATTATTTTATAAACTGTAGGGAAATTATAAAGTAATATACAAAGGTTAAATTAAAAATAACAACATACAAAGATTAAGTTATTTTACCCATACATGATAGTTTGATGTCATTTTACAATCTTTCAAAATTTTATTGTTTTAGACAAATTATCTTGTGGTTTTTAAAAAATGAATTATACTGATCATAATCATTGGTGGTTATAAAAATTTAAGAGGGAAAACAATATTAAACTGAGACTGATTTTGAGGCTATTCAAAATTAGAACACAAAATGAATACTGTTAACAAAATCCTGGCAGCAATTTATCTGTTTTCTAGGGATAAATATATATGTAATATAACACATATATATGTATATGTTATATATAATATATATAGTAAAAAAATTAAAGTCATATCTTAACTTCAAAAATGCATAACAACAACTACAACATAAAAACCATCAACAGTCAATTGTTACTCCAAAGTGAGTATTAGAGTGGAGAAAAATTGGCAAGGGGCAGGAATGAGGTAATTTTATTTAGGTACTATTTTTATTAACCCAGCAGACAAAAAAGAAAGAAAACATAGTTAGAAGCTATTCGTCTTATTAACTGTTTTTCCTATGTAAATAACCAATGTTCCTGTTTATGACTTAAAGTTGTAAAAAGAAAAGAAAGATCATTCTAATAAACTAATATTTTTATACTACTTTCAGTACATACAACAAATCTTTTGTTTTCAACACAAAAAAATATGTACTTTTTTTTAATAGAAACTTTCTGCTCACCCTAAATGAAAGTTGAAAGGGTGTTTAAGGAATATCAGTGTGGAAGTGGGTCACGTTGGTTGCTTTCCTGGTTGCCAGTGGGAAGACTCAGGTTGCTGGATGCGGGGATGAGGCATTTAAGGTGCCTGCATAACCTAATCATGATAACCCCACAGAACCTCTGTCCTTCCCCTTCACTCAGCCTTCAGCCACCTGCACAGGTGACGTCAGATGACAGGACATCAGGATAAACTTTAAGATAAAAAACAATGGAAGCCTCAGGAGGATGGCAGGGAGCTCGAGGGCTGTGTGAGAGGGAGGAAGAGGTCCTTTGGGACAGAGGGAAGGGCAAGAATCATCAGAAGCTGATTAGAATAAAAGCTCCTATATACTGAGTCTCCTCTGTATGTCAAGGACTGTGTATCATTTCTGACTTTTGTAAGAATTCTTCGGGGCAAACATTCTAAGCTCCATTTTACAGATAAGAAAATAGGCTCAGACAAACTTCATATTTAATAAATACTTACTTTGCCATGGTCCCACAGACACTAAATGTTTGGGCTAGGATGCAAACCCAGGTCTGTTTGATCCCAGATGTCTTTTTCTCTCTCTCACCAAAGAAGCTGTCTATATTTTGAGTTGCTGCTCTATTTTGAATAGAGGGTTTTGGGTGGTGGTTGACGGTAATACGGCCAGGTATCTAGAAATATCTATACCTTGTACTGCCTTCTCTCTCCAGGGAAACAGGAATTGAAGTGCTACTTAACTAATACTTACATTGCAAGTACTTAAAATAGAGCTCTGGTAAAAGATTATTTGAAGTACCTAACAAATTTCAAGTCTGCGTCTTGGGACCAATGGGATCAAGCATATTTTAGGGGAAGAGAGAGAGAGAAACATAAGTGTGTGTGTTAACCAAAGCTCCAAGAGCCCCTAAGACCACTTACCCAACCAACTACTAGAAACCAGAAAGAGTATAATAAATAGGCATAGCTTGGCGCCTTTTAAGGAATAATAACCCTGCCCATGATGGTAGCAAGATCTCAGGCCTGGAATAGCAACTCCTTCCCCCCTCTGTGGGAGTGTTTATGAAGACCAAAAGGACTAGCAGGGGGCTGACCTGGAAAGGCAGAAATAAATTTGCCCTTCTGTATCCCCAGTGGGGACCTTATCTTCCCCCACACAGCAGTGATGTTACCTCCTGCTGTTCTGCCCCTTGCTCCTAACCACATTCCCCTCCTTCATATTCAACAGCAAAAAAAAGGCCCCCAGTAAAAGGTCCTGGAAGGATAGTCCTGACTTTGTAGGGGACAGGACAGTGCTAACGGAGCCTTGCAGGCACCCACCCTTCTCTTCCCCTGCTCGGCACACCCCAGCCTGCTACTCCCTTTGAACTCCATCCACCAGGGCTCAAAGTGCCCCAGATCCTACAGCGATCAGGCGTGATGATGATGCCCACGAAGGGCCCTTGGTGCCCACGACCCTGGGAAAGCGAGCCCTGGTTCTGCATGCGACAGCACATGTGGTGTGGGAGGAGGACCGGGTAAGTGGACAGGTATGGACTGGGCAGGGGTGAAGCCGCCCCCAAGTTTGCTTACAATCCCAAGATTGCACCGTGCTCTCAGTTTGCCTTTAGAAAAATCTATATGTCCCAGAAAAGGATTCAAAGTAGACGAAAAGACAGATCTAACTTACAAAGAGAAAAAAATGAAGAACTTGAATTTCAATGTACCGTTTCTAGGTATAGTTACTGGGGGGGGGGGGGGGGGCGTTGTCTTTTTGCACTGATTCCTCGGCCCGCATAACATACTGCGGCATTGTGATGATAACAGTTCAGGTTCTTATGTACTCAATGAAAAAATAAAGTTTAAAAGAAGTTCTCCATAAGAATTCACCGACCCTTTGTAACTGTTGTCCCCTTGTCACTTTTGTTGCTCTGACCTTTTGAACCAGCCGTCAGATCAGCTAGCCGGGAACAGTTTGCTTCTTAGGTTTTCACTCGCCTGAAATATACACGCTGGGTTAAATGAATCCTCAAAGAGGAACAAAGAGGAACACAGAGCACTGAAGTTTCCCATAAGATAAATGTTATCTTTTAAAAGAAATGTATGCTATGGAAGAATGTAAAACAGTAGTTCAAAAGAAACCAAAATAAAAAAAAATTAGCTTTGTAGAAAAAGGAACCATATATAACCTTCTTTGTCATTTTTAACAAAACCCTAGAATATTATAAACACTTTTATAGTTTAAACACATCCTAAATTGAACCCCAAAGCATCCCAAAGCTACTTTTCACAGTGCTTAAATTATGTAAGTGAAATAAAGCAGACAGAGAAAGACAAATACCATATGATCTCGCTTATTTGTGGAATGTAATGAACAAAATAAATTGACAAACAAAATAGAACCAGAGGTATAGATACATGGAACAGACAGACAGAGGTCAGAGGGGAGAGAGATGGAGGGGGCTGGATGAAAGAAGGTGAAGAGATTAATCAAAGAACATCTATGCACAGCCCACAGACACAGACCACGGTGTCTCGAGGCCAGAGGCTGGGGGGCTTGGAGGGGGGGAGGAGGGGGGTATAGAAGGGGGGAAATTGAGTAATAGTGTCAACAATAAATAAAATATAAATAAATTTTGGGAAAACTTCACTAATTAGAAATAGTTTGAACATGGAACCACTGGGTATTTTTAAATGCATGAGTTTTTCATGTGTTAATTCATTCACTAAGGAAATATTACATAGCACTGTGTCAAGGGGAGAACTCTGCCTGGGCTAAGAGCTAGGAGGCAAGAAGCCTACAAAGACAGAGCTCCGTCCTCACAGGATATGACAGCATGTCTTAAGGTGTTACATGAACATTAAGCTGCAGAGCTGATGAAATCAGGGCTGCTGCTTTATACCCGCTCCGTTTCCTCATACCTTTCCCAGGACTCTGAACACAAAAAGCCCCTGTGAATGTTCGTGATGGTGAGCATTCTCAAAGGACACACAAACAAGGCTTCCAAATTGCTTTAACATCTGATTTTTTAATTAGTAATGAACTGAGGGTTTCTTTTATAACTTCTTTACATTATAAATTTATTCGGTGAACTCCCTTTTTAAGAAACATTTAAATTAATTTGTAATTGTTTCTGAATTACGACGAAAATGAATGAAACGTATTGTAAAGATGAAGTTCTGAACAGGGACACTACACCCTGTGACATCAGGCCCAGCTGTAAGCGGGATGCCTTTGACTCCGGTGTTCGCCCCTCTCTCCTAGGACAATATGAAGTTACACAAAGTAAAGACAGCACACTGCGTGTCCTTCAAATTTTTAAAATTATTACAGTTACATAGGATCTTTTTCAAATGAGAATGTGCATATTAAGAAAATTAAAAGGATGTATGTCCGGATAGAGATATTTGTGGGTTTACACGCACTTTTTGTGCTAACTCTGAACGCTCAGGAAATTAGGGTAAGTTGGTAAAAGCTTTCATCAATAAAAAAGCCTGTGTGCTACAGCACTCCTGCTCCTTGCCGTATTATAGCCTTTTAAATGGGAGCAGGAGAGCTACGCTTTTCTTTCTTCACTTACAATCTCAAGCAGCCCCAAAATAAGGGGTTGGTGAAGTTCCTGCTAATCCACCTTATAAATTAGCAGATGCATAATGGTAGAGAGAAGACTGGCTGTTATCAGTTTGACAGCATCTAGTTATCGCTCCTTTGAAAGCTGTAGGTGCATGTAATTAACACTCAACAAGAACATTATACTCAAAAATAACAAGTAATTTACATGTGTTGGAGAAAAAGGGAGCTCATTCTGATAAAAGTTTGGCATAAATAGTGATTTAAAATAATACACTTCCTTTAATTGGAAAGATTTTTGCTATCCACACACCTACAGGATAAAAGAATTAACAAAGTTTGGCAGTAATGAATGCTCCAGCATCCAAACTTGGGGGAATTTATGTGAGAGTTAGAGTTTTTTCATAATCTTTTCTGACTTTTTCCTTCCTATGGAATTCAAATTTAGGAGATAGGCTCAAGTTTCAGAATTTCAAAAAGTCTTAAGGACCTTGTAAAATAAACATTAAGACTCCTCTATACATACTATGTGGCAGATGTATGGTCAGGTGATCTTGTCTGGAAAGAAGCTTAGGTGCCATCAGGTCCCCTGGTTCACAAACTTGGCTACAGTAGTGAGAGCTGGGCTGTCCACAAGGGAAACGAGCATTCCTCATCCAGCATAAAGCTGTCACTGGGATGTGGCTGTCTAGTAGGGGCACCCCTACATGCATTTCTCTGTGCTAGCTGGATTCCAATGTCCTAGTAGATGACAGAGAAGCAGATGAAAGAAGATGAAACATCCAAAGAGACATGTAAGGCAGTATCAGCTTAATGTCATATAAGTTCAGTTCAGGACCGTGATTTTTCTCAGAGGTTCTTAAATCCTTCTTGGACAGAACTATGTCTGCATCTGGGTGCCAAATGGAGACTGAGGGATGCTAGTTGATGTGTTGGCAAGTTCAATAGGGGGTTAGGTAGTGGGACAACTGGAAGATAGAATAGTTGTACTAAAAGGGAGAAGCTCTTATTTTGAAAGATTAAAGTTAGAAAATTCTAAAAATAAAATAAAAAGGCTCTATTGGTTGGCTGAATTAAAGACCTGGTTGATGAAGCTGAGAAAGTTAAGAAGATATAAGGTCAAAGTGTCAGTTGAATTTTAAATCATTGATTCGAAGGCTCAAAATATAACAGAGAGGAAAACTATAATACGGACTCTAAAGTCATAAAGAGAGGTAGACATATTCTATGGAAACTGACAAATAATGAGAAAAAAAGGTGTCATTAGTGGATAATGTAGACATCAGAAAAGAAACAGGTTTGCAATAAAGCTAAGATCTGGAAACAGCCCAAGTGCCCATCAGTAGATGAGCGGATAAAAAAAGCTGTGGGACATTTACCCCATGGAATAGTACTCAGCTGTAAAGAAGAAGGATCTCATACCCTTTGGGACAGTATGGAAGGACCTGGAGGGTATTATGCTAAGTGAAATAAGCCAGTCAGATAAAGACAAGTATTACATGATCTCACTTACATGTGGAATCTAAAGAACAAAATAAACTGATGAGCAAAATAGATCCAGTGACATAGAAGCATGGAACAGACTGACAAATTTCAGAGGGAAAGAGGGGGTAGGAGAGTGGGTGGGGAGAGAAGAACCAAATAACTTATATGCATAAGTTCATAACCCATGGACACAGACAATAGCATGGTGAAGGCCTGGGGTGGGGGGTGGGTGCAGGGTAGAAGGGGTTAATGAGGGAAAAAGAGGACATCTGTAATTCTTTCAACAATAAAGATAAATTTAAAAATATAAATAGAAAACAGGTAGTTCAGTGGAAAAAGCATAAAGCTGAACACGGAATATATGAACAGATAAATGCAAAAAAGGAGAAGCCCAAATTGCTAACATCCTCACGAAAATATTTTTAAGCCACTAATGATGAGATATATGCAAATTAAAACATTGAGAGAATCACAGAATACCCATTAGAATGATAAAAAATAAGAACAGGGGCTAAAAACCAAGTGTAAAAAAAGTTACATGGAGACTGGACTCCTATATACTGCTCACAGGAAGGTAAACTGGGTCAGCTACCAGAGAAAGCACATCAGCAATATTTTGTGAAAATCAAGTCTGTGACTACCCTCTGACCCAGTAACTACAGTCCGAGGTATCTTTCTTAGAGAAATGCTTTCACAGGTCCAAAAAGGGACAGGGATATTTATTACAGCAGCGCCTTAGAAACTACTTAGGTCTCCACCATTAGAAAAAAAATGAAGTTTAAATTGTGGTCAAATGCACAAGGAAAAAGCAACAACCTAGATATAAAACATAGAATAAATTTTTTAAACATGACATTGAAAGAAAAAAGTAAGAACGAAGAAATTTACAGAATAATACCAATTACATATACTTAAAACCGATATATGCACAAAACAGATACTGTAGGCTTTTGTCTTCGCTTCAAGAAATGTTGGGCTCGGAGGAGCCGTCTACGCCCACCAGGTGGTACTTGCACCCCTTCACTCTGCCTCCAGGGTGACCTGCTCACAACCTTTGGCCAGGTGGTCATTCCCTCCTGCAGGTCCTTCACTTGGCTCCGTAACATGGCACCCTCTCGGGTATCTCCCTCTCGCTGGCTGCAGTGTCTCAGTCTCTTTGGCTCCCTGCAGCTATTTATTTTCCCAAGTTCTAGATGTCCCAGTGGCTCAGGGTTCAGACCTCAGATCTCTTCCCTCCTCTAACTATGACTCTTGTTCGAGGTTCTCTCACCCAGATCCCCCACTTTGAATATGACTCTTGTCCGTGGTTCTCTCACCCAGATCCCCCACTTTGAATATGACTCTTGTCCGTGGTTCTCTCACCCAGATCCCCCACTTTGAATATGACTCTTGTCCGTGGTTCTCTCACCCAGATCCCCCACTTTGAATATGACTCTTGTCCATGGTTCTCTCACCCAGATCCCCCACTCTGAATAGCCCGTATGTCCTACTGACTTCCAAATTTTGCACCTCACCTCAGAACTTGCCTTTGAATCCAGCTTTGATGATAAGTCTAAATTCAGAGGCAAGTTCTCCACATTCATGATGGTAAACCTGTCCATAGTTATTCAAAACAAAGCTTTCTCTCTCTGCCTCTCCTCCCCTCCCCCTAAACCCAAAAAAACTACCACTCCTACAGGCTTCTTCATCTTAGGAAGTGGGAAATACCTTCTTCCAGCTGCTTGGTCCAACTTTTCATTCCTTACATCCAATACGTTAACAAAACCCGTCGCCTCGACTCATGAACTATATCCATAATCTGGCCACTTTTCACCTCCGCCATTCCCTCCACCCTAGCCTGACCCCTCGTTATCTGTCCCCTGCTTAGATCAGTGAGTATGATAAGAATGAAGGAAAGAAGATGAGAAAAACAGTGATAAGCATTATATTAATGATTTGCTTACATATATTGGATATTTTCTGTATTCCAGGAACTGTACTAAATGCTTTAATTCAGTTCCCTTTTTAATTCTCAGATAAATAGATATATGACCTGAGATTCTGCCCAAGGTCAAATGACAAGTAAGTTGCAGAGGCAGAATTCCAGCCCAGCTCTATACAATTTCAATGCCCCTCCATTCAATACAAATGTTATCTTCTATAACCAGAATAATATATTTCCTTCATGTATGTCCCATTAGTATTTTACATACTGTGTTAAATAAAATGTAAAAAACAGCAGATAATGGCCCCATTTTTTCTAATTCAATTTAATGTCATGTAACCGGTGTGACTGATATCTGTTTGAAAATGTAGCATAAATATAGGGGTGAGCAAAAGTAGGTTTACAGTTGTGAGTACGTGAAACAGAGTTAATTCTTGTAGTATTTATTTATTGTAGTATTATTTATTTGTATTACAACTGTAAACCTAGTTTTGCCCGCCCTTACTTTGCACTAAAAGGAGTATTTCAGAACATTATCATTCTACAGATCGCCCCGTTTCCATAGGAAAATGCCTAGCATTTGGAGATTGTCTTGGAGGGCAATAAATCTTATTGACGCTAGAAGTTAAGCAATTTTATGTGTGAAAAGGCTAGCAAGTATTCTGGATGATTAGTTACTTGGTCTCACTTTAGCACATTCAAAAGGTCATAAGCCAATATGTTTATTTCAATTTTTCCAACCTCTTTTGTTTTCTTTTTTTTTTTTTTAACTTTATTGTTGACACTATTACAGATGGCCCCGTCTGCCCCCTAACTTTGCCTACCTCCACCTAGCTCTCTTTCCTCTGGCCGTCACTTTTGTTCCTTTTCCAGCACAGAGAGAAACCATCGTATATTCAATACAAAAGCATGTAAACATTAATTTGTCATGGACCAGACGTCGACTGACAGGAAAGAACAAAAGGCAACAGACTACTTTTAGGTCAGTATAAGAGAAAGGAAAAAGAAAATGGAACTAACTTAAGAGGCAGAAAGGAATGAATAAGATTCCTTAAAAGAAGAAAAGTGGAAGCAAGTAAGAGAGGTAATGCTGAACCAAAAGTTAATTAATGGAAAAAGAGAATTCGATGTTTCCGCCCTCCAGTTTAAGTAAGATCATCAAACTTGACCACAGGTAAATACCCTGAAACCAGAGGGGTATTAGAAGCAAACCAAATCCACTTTGGCTACTTAATATAAAGGGCTGAGAGTGAAAGGCTCTGGCTAGAGTTGGGAATAAAAGCAATAAAGGGATTGAGTAGAAAATCATTGTGTAACCACCTCGTTTATTTTTACAACAGCCTTCATTGTGCCAGACACTCTGCTGAGTGCTTGGGGGGAAACCGCAAGTAAGACCTGATCCTTGCCTGCAAGGAACTCACAGTTCTATTGGATGAATCACACTAGTACACAGGCCACCACAAGACAGCAAGGTAAGTGCCAGGACAGAAGAATGCACAAGGTGCTGTGAAAGGAGACACTAAGGGGATGGGGTGGTGGGGGTGAGAGCCTTAACTCAGACTAGGAAACAGGCTTAGGAGAGAATGGACCGGTGAAGCTTCTTCAAAGTGGGAGTCACTTAGGCAAGTGTGCATGGAGGCCCTTCAAAACAGCAGGGATAGAGCCTGCAAAGGCCAGAAGTGAAAGAGAGAGATGGCAGGTGCGCAGAGGATGAGGTGGTTATATGATGATATCCTAGAGGTCATCTGAAATTAGATCAAAAGAAGCCATAAATAGGACGCCAAGGGGCTTGAGCTCCGTTGCAAAGACTGCAATTCACCTTAAATGCTTAGATCAGGGAATTACATGTTCTGATATAGCGATGGGAAGAACAAATGGAAATAGAGACAAGTTTGGGGAGATAAAATTGCAAGGGTGAAGTCAAGAAAGTCCGTTAAAAGTTGTGGCAGTAACCCAAATGAGAAATGATTTTTGTACATGGTATAAGGTAGGAGGCCAGTTTCATTTTTTGGATGTAGCGATCCACTTTTCCCAATGCCACTTATTAAAGAGACTATTTTCCTCTGTTGTATATTGTTGGCTCCTTTTATGAAAAATTAGTTGACCATCTATGTTCATGGGTTTACTTCTGAGCTTTTTGTTATTTCCATTGTTATATGTGTCTGCTTTTGTGTAGACGCCATACTGTTCTGATTACTACAGCTTTGTAATACAGTTTGATTTCAGGAAGCACGATGCCTCCAGTTTTGTCCTTTCTCTCAAGATTATTTTGGCTATCGGTGGTCTTTCGTGGTGGCATACAAATTTTAGGATTGTTTTTTCTATTTCTGTGAAAATTGCCACTTAAATGTTGATATGAATTGCACTGAATCTGTAGATTGCTTTGGGTGGTATGGACATTTTAACAATGTTAATTTCCCAGTCCATGAGTACAGAATGTCTTTCCATTTATTTACATCCTTCACAATTTCTTTTATCAGTTTCTACAATTTTAGGTGTACAGGTCCTTTCACCTTCTTGGTTAAGTTTATTCCTAAGTATTTTATTCTTTCTGATGCTATTGTAAATGGGATTGTTATCTTAATTTTTGTTTCCAACACTTCATTGTTAGTGTTTAGAAATGACACCGACTTTTGTATATTGATTTTGTATCCTGCAACTTTACTGAAATTGTTTCTTAGAGCTAACAGTTTTCTGGTGGAGTCTTCAGGATTTTCTATTTATAATATCATATCATCTGCAAATAGAGAAAATTTTACTTGTTTCTTTTAAATTTGGGTGCCTTTTATTTCTTTTTCTTGACTGATTACTCTGGCTATAACTTCTGGTACTATGTTTAATAAAAGTGGTGAGGGTAGACAACCTTGTCTTGTTACTGATTTTAAAGGAAAAGCTTTCAGTTTTTCATTGTTGAGTATGATGTTTCCTATGAGCTTGTCATATGGCTTTTGTTTAATTGTGATACATCCCCTCTACATCCAGTTTGTTGAGAGCTTTTCTCATCAAAGGTCGGTGAATTTTGACAAATGATTTATCTGCATCTATTGATACGGTTATCATTGTTATCCTTCATTTTGTTGATGTGGTGTTATTACATTGATTGATTTGTGAATGTTGAACCATCCTTGTATCCTGGAATAAATCTCACTTGCTAATGGTCTGGCTTTGGTATCTGAGTAATACTGGACTCAAAAAATGACTTTGGAAGTGTTTCTTTCTCTCCTCTTTTTTGAAAGAATTTGAAAAAAATTGGTATTAATTCTTCTTTAAATGTTAGATAGAATTCATCAGTAAAGTCATCTGGTCTTAGACATTTCTTTGTTGGGAGCTTTTAGATTATCAGTAATCAGTCTACTTAGATTTTTCAGATTTTCTTTTTTTATTCATTCTTGGTAGGTTGCATAATTTTTAGGAATTTATCAGTTTATTCTAGGTTGGTCAATGTGTTGGTGCATAATTATTCAAAGTAGTTTCTTGGGGGTTTTTTGCATTTCTCTGATATCAGCTATAATGTCTCCCTCTTTCACTTTTAATTTTAGTTACTTGAGTCCTCTCTCTTTTTTCTTGTTAAATCTAATTAACAGTTTATCTATTTTCTTTATCATTTCAGAAAACCAGCTCTTAGTTTCACTTATCTTTTATATTGTCTCTTTAGTCTTTATTTCATTTATATCTTCTCTGATCTTTGTTATGTTTATCCTTCTGCTAACTGTGGGCTGAGATTTTCTTTTTCCAGTTCCTTGAAGTGTAAGTTTTGGTTATTTATTTGAGATCCCCTTTTCTTCTTGACGTATGCACCTATTGCTATAAACTTTCCTCTTGGAACTACTTTTGCTGTGTTCCATAAGTTTTGGTATGTTGCATTTCCACTTTCATTTGTTTCAAGGTATTTTTATATTTCTCTTTTGATTTCTTCTTTGATCCATTGGTTGTTGAGCAGCATGTTGTTAAATCTCCGTGTATTTATAAATTTTCCTAGTTTCCTCTTGTAATTGATTTCTAGTCACATATCATTGTAGTAAAAAAAAATGTTTGATATTATTTCAATCTTCTTAAATTTAAGGCTTGTTTTGTGGCCTAACATATTCCCTAGAGAATGTTATGTGTGCATTTGAGAAGATTGTGTATGCTGCTGTTGGATGGCGTGTTCTGTATGAGTCTGTTAGGTCCATCTGACCTAATTTATCATTTAAGTCCAACATTTCCTTATTGAATTTCTCTCTGGATGATATATTCATTGTTGAAATTGAGGTATTAAAGTCACCTGCTATTTCTGTGTTGCTGTCGATAGAACAACACAGCTCTGTTAATAGCTGCTTTATTTGTTTACATTCCCTAATTCTTTGTTAAGAAAAAATTTTTCAAAAGCTCATGTCAAGAGCAAGATGACCTTTTTTTCCCCTACTGTGCCAGGTAAGCATGTCTGACTGAAAGGAAAAGAAGTTTTAATTACTAGGTACATTAACTATTGGTTTTCAAACATTATGTTCCAAATGCAATGACCAGCCAGACAAGTAGTCAATAGTCAGACTTGAAATGATAGGTAGATAGATAGGTGATAGAAGATAGTTAGATTATAGACACACATACAGAGAAATACACAGATATATATGGCTTAGATAAAAATTAAAAATATTAGAGCTATTAAAGTTTGAAGCAAAAAAATTAAATGAACCAATTCTGGAACCTCCTGTTAAACCCCTTCCCTCATCCTGCTCCCAGGATATTGAATGCGCTTAAACTCTCATTCCTAATTTCCATCCTTTTGCACAATACTTATCAGAGGAAGACTGCATCATGAATTTGGAATCTGAGACAGAAGGGCCATTCTACGTATTTGAACATTCAGAGCAGGTAATAATGCCTACACTTTCGCTCTTAGAGGTGGTTTACCTTGAACATCTCATTCTCACTCTGTCGTCTGTATCGCTTACCCTCAAATTCATATTTTCCATATATTTATCTTCTGTGCTTCATTCTGGGTAATTTTCTCTGATTTTTCTCACTGGGGATCTTTTCAATTGTATTATGTTATATTTAACCATTTTTTATGAATTTCACTTTCAGGGACTACTTTCTTCTTTGTTAGATGTTTTATTTTGTTCTGTGTCAAATCTGCAAGCTATTTTGTCTTTTCTTACTCTTCATGACTTTATTCCCCTTTGATTTTTAAATTATTTTAATAGTACAGTGATTGTTGCAATTATTTTATTATCTCAAGTTCCAAGAGGGCTATTCCTCTTAAATATGTGTTGGCTAACTCCCACAAGGTGTAATATTTCCTTGTGGGTTTTCTATTATTTTCTTATGAACTTCTTTTTAGTGGGATTTTTTTTTTTTTTTTTTTTTTTTGCTGTGCTAGTCCCATGTACCCTTGATTAGTTGTTACATAATTATTTTGGTTTTACTTCTTCAAACCTCTAGAGTATTTACTAGTTCAGAAGGCTTTAAAATTAATTTTTTGTATTGAGGAGTCCAGCAAAATAATTATAAAATAAATTCAGACTCCACACCCATTTGTACTTCTGACCTAGGACTTTGATTTATCCCTGGAATATTTTTTCCCACCCAGGGCTATGATAGAGTCAAGTTTTTTGTTGCATCTTTGGGTAGATGAGTAAACTTTTCCCATGAGTAAATTTTTACTGCTTCCTCTTTAACTTAATTCCTTGTAGAGGTTCAGCTTTAGCATGTTTGTTCCCATTCCTTTACTTGAGGCAAAGGTTACATGTACTTTTCCAACGATGGGCACTGAACTCCACTCGTTAGCACAAAGGTCCTACCCAGACTCAATAATATTTCTGCCTTCCAGTCTTAGAGCTGCCACAGCAAGACACAAAGCTTGGTCTTGTGAGGAATTTAAAAGAATATTTTTTGGCTCATCTCATTATTTGATAATTGTACCTCTTTATACAGACAAAATATATAAGTTATAGGGGGAGTAGAGACAATAAAATGTTCTTTAAGTGTAGGAGACTAAGAGGGAGTCTTCATGGAGAAAGTCGCTTGGATTTAGAGTCTCCATGGGAGCGAGAATATCTCGGGGCCAGAAATGGGGGTGTCTGTGGCACCCTGAGTTATAAAGAGAATTTCCATTCTCTTGGAAGAGAAAATAAACAGATGTAAAGATTGTTAAGGATCTTGAATGCTGCTACAAAAAATCTTGACTTTGTCCTATAAACAATCAGAGTTGTTTGTGCCTTGGTCTGATATGAACAAAGAAGGGTTTTTAGGAGGATTGATTCAACACTGGGGTTCAGGATGGATTTAAAAGAGAATAGGTTTGGAAAAAAGGAAACCAGAGAAATGCTATTGCAATCATTTTGGTGGTATAGTGATTACATGTGTTTTTGAGGTTCCTGTTAATTCAATGACCTATGGTAGTTCTAAGAATAATGCCTTTTTGAAACACTTTGAATGACAATGATAATTATGTGCAGAGATAAACATAATGGGCTTTAGTGTCATAAAGAAAGCACCCTGCACAAGATAGCAGGCTTTCTATTTAACCTACCTAACATTCAGTTTTGAGAGTTTTTTAAAACAGTAAAATAAGAATGTAAACAACCATAAGTTAGCAATTATCACAGTAAACCCCAAATGATGCCATATTTTCCTGGGTGTCTTAATAATTACAGAAAACTACTGTTACAAAATTTTCTATTTACTTGGCTTTTGTTTCATTTTGTTATTTTTTTAATCAAAATAGTTCATCGTCTATACCTTTTGTGCTCAGTTGTTGCAGATCTTTTTCTTCTTGTTTCTTAGGGAATATAAACCACATTTCAGTGAAATTAACCCCAGTATTAAAAGGTCATTTTGTTGTTGTTGTTCATGAAATATGTCTCTACTCTCTTTGTACTTAGTGCATCACTGGGTACCATGGATCTTTTAAAAGAAGATGGTCTTCTGCACTGGACAAATTAATAAAACCTTAAGGCTCTTAAATGACATCTTCGCAGTATGCCCTAATGCATACTTCACACACAAGTAAGGGGAGTAACAGAAAATTAGAAATAAATTCTACTTGATCAAAGACTTCATACAGTGGCATGAATTGTAAATGCCTTTATTTGGAAAATACCATACCTTCTAGATCCTTATTAGTAAACACATATTCTTGATGCAGAATCTTGATTTATTTTACAGTTTCTTTATTTTTTTACTTTATTCTGAAATGTAGCTGGTATAAATAAAAATATTTTATTATAGTTAATTAATCTATTTTATATCTACAACTCTTTGAATAACTAAATCATATTCAGATATTACAAGGGCGAAAGCTAGCACATTTAGAGCTTCAGGCCTTGTAGAAACTCAATAAACCAATCTTTTATAGAAATTAAGAGCAAAGTAAGCATTATACAGATAACCAGTGTTTTGGGTTCTCCTCATTCTAGACATATAGTAGTATTGTTTTTCTTCCCTTCTTTTATTTTTTAATATATCTTTATTGATTTCAGAGAAAGGAAGGGGAAGGGAGAGAGAGAGATAGAAACATCAATGATGAGAGAGTCATTGATCGGCTGCAGCCCGCAACCCAGCCATGTGCCCTGACCGGGAATCGAACCCCGATCGCCTGGATCCTAGGTCTACGTTCAACCACTGAGCCATGCGCAGCTGGGCTCTTCCCTTCTTTTAAGTTAGATAAGGTCATGTGACATGTTTTGACCAATAGAATGTTATAGAACTGACATTTGGTTTTGCTGGGCAGAAGCCTATGAAGTTCCCATCTGTCTGCCATGGTGCTCAGTGATATTCAAAATAGTGGAGGCTTCCACACTTAAATTCTCAAGTGACGATGATGTAGACTATAACCCCTATAACCCAAGGTATATAAAATGTGAACAATAAGTAAGTTTTTGTAGTTTCAAGGCCCGGAAATTTTGTGCTAGAGTATAATCTAGCACATTTTGATTGATATAGACATTTGAACAGAGAGAGGAGACAGCTGTAACAACAACAAAAATCTATAAAATGTGACACTGGTTTAGCAATTAGGCACTAAGTAGGGAAGAAACTGTTATCAGGTAAGCAGCTGAGGAGCTTCTGGCAAAATGATCACCTGTAATAATTTGGCAGGCAGATTGTGTACTCAATGAACCCCAAACTCTTAGAAATGAGTTTGGAGAAAGAATACGTGTGGCATATGTGGGTAGGTATTGGCTGCACTTGACAAGGCATTATAAGAAAGATATTTGGTCAAGAAAAAATTAACTGGGAACAAGACTAAGAAAGGAATTTAGATTCCCTAAATTCGAGAATATAAAAAAAGAGAAAACTGCTTCACACTCCGAGATTACATTCATAGTCTTTGAGCAACAAAGGCCAAGTAAAACTCAGCCTGCAGGCAAGGATCAAATTAAGGGTATGACTGTAGCACTTGTATAAATTTCTGAATGGACTAAGGTGATTCAGAGTGACACCTACCTAACTAAAGGTGTAGCTCCCAGAAAATGAGCTTAATGATACTATTCTCCTCCAAGCGTAACCGGTACAAAGTATCTGCAATAAGTCAAAATTTAGAGATCTGTGAATGAGAACGTTAAAAAATATAGCTATCCTAATACCATGTTTTACAAAGAACTGTGGGTGGAATTGCTGACTGGAATCAAGTAGATACGACACCCTCAAAGTTTTCAGAGAATATTACTGCCGTTAAGAATCACCACTCTGGACTGAAAAAGACTGCCCCTGATTAGGCTTAAATCAGTCCTTGAACATTCAATCATCTGCAGGCAGAAAGAGGGCTTAGGAAGCTTCTCAGGTCTGAAAGGCAGCATATACTCCTACACCAATTTTTCAGATGTGCTCGCAAAGACTCGCAGAAAATAAATCTCCCAGAGGGCCACAGAGAACTGTGGGCAAGGGGGCTACTGTCAGGTAGGGGAACAAGGTCTGTGCAAGAAATGTTCCCCAACCCAAGGGAGACAGCTTCACAATTTTGGTTCTATCAGATATCAGAATTGTTCTGGACCACATCAGCATTTGCTGTATGTCTTTCGGTATTCCCTTTCCAAATAGGAATGTTTGCTGAAGTTATCCTACTCTACTTCAACCAGTGCACAACGGACTATGAGGAGAAATCATCTTACATTTTAAATTCACATGTCTCCAGAACAAAAGGAGTCATCTTCAGGCCTGAGGTACAGGCTACTACTTATCATCCAGATATCCTTGTCTATGAGACTTATATATCACTGGGTTGTCTCCCTTGGGAAGAGTTAAGTATATTTGGCGCAATACTACTCAAGCATAGAAAAGATAAAATACTGCCATTTGTGACAACATGGATGCCTCTTGAGAATATCACTCTAAGTGAAATAAGTCAGACAGAATAAGTCAAGAACTGCCTTAGCTGGTGTGGCTCGGCGGGTTGGAGCATTGTCCTGTACACCAAAATGTAGTGAGTTCAATTCCCGATCAGGGCACATACCCACCCCGGTTGTGGGTTCCATCCCGGGTCAGGGCACATGAGGGAGGCAACAGATGGATGTTTCTCTCTCACATTGATGTTTCTCTCTCTAAAAGTCAATTAAAAATTTAAAGAAAAATCTCAAGGACCATATGATTTCACTCATATGTGGGATATAAAACTGAAAGGAACAAATGAAAACAAACAAACAAAACTCACAGACACAGAGAGCAGTATGGTGTATACCAGTGGGAAGGAGGGTGGGGGTACTAAAGAGTAAAGGGGGTCAAAATGTGGTGATGAGACTCAAGTCAAGAAGAATGCAATTGAGTAGATTCTCATAGCATTTAATGGGGTCACCCAGATAATCCACATGTACATAACTGAAAAGCAGAAAAGAGATACCAGCACAAGAGGAGGGGATTTCTCGATATTGAAAACAATAGAATAAGCTGTCTCAGGAAGCAGTGAGTTTCCAATCAAGCTAAAACAGAATGAAAATGATTGAGAAGTTGAAGAGAGTTCTGCATTGGAAGGGAGGTTGAATGAAATGACCTTCACATTTCCTCTGATTCAAAGATCAAGTGATTATAAATGTCTCCCTCTCTGTTGTTTTCATACTAATTTAAAACAAGATCGGTAGAAGCTAAGTGAATAGCCTGAACCCAAGATTCATGATAATCCTGTTAAACTTTACTAACTTGACAAGTGTTATTGTATGTCTGAGGTGACCCACTTTAATATTGAATTCCTGGCTAAATCCAGCCGTGTTCCAGGTCCTACATTTTACAATGCTTCAGGGTTCTCAGTGGGGAGGAGACCTATTTAAATGCCCACTCCAACTGTGATTTACAGAGTAGATGGCCTGATTATTGCAGTACTTCTGAGGTATAGGTATATCCTTCCATTTTTAAACTTGTTCCTAGTTCTACAGAAACCACACAAAGAACTTACCAAAATGTGAATATTTATGCCATAAACAAGAGACATAAATGAGGGTAATAATTGGAAGTACCAACAACAGGAGTCAGACTAAGGAAAGTAATTGACTAAGGAGAGAAAAGTATTCAAATTAAATAGGATAACACCACACAATCACCCTGGGCACAAAAATTCTAGATGAGGATCACAGAATTACTTAAGGGAGATGCAAAGAAAAATTGTAAGACCATAATACAAGGTACAGAAAAATAACACAGAGATCATCTAATTCTAGCCCTCTTATTATATATAAAATCTAAAATTCGAGGATTTATTTACAACCATTTAGCTCTATTCCCATCTAGGTCCTAGTAGCTGATTTCAAGACCAGTAACTACCATTTTTACTGTTTTATCAGCTAATATGCATATCCTCTCCATCCATCACTTTATTTGACCCTAAATGTACCCCTAAGAGCTGAAAAGTAGGAAATAAAAAAGTATATAGTTGCATCCTAAAATCCATTATCTCCTTCTTGATCAATGAGTTCCTAGTTGGACACATGCCCAACCCAAAGAAAGAACAAACTGCTCAATCTCTTATGGAGCTAACTGCAGCACTGTGACAAAGTTCTTGTCAATGAGATATGAGGATAGTGATGGATGTGTAGAACTTCTATGTCCTGCTTTTAAAGGGAAAAGGTCTCCACTTGTCTTCTCTTCTCTTTCCCAAACTGGACGTAGATGGCATAGTGAGCCCTCTTGAACCTTGCAGGTGAGCACAGCACCCAAGGGAATAAGTGAACAACAAAGGGAAGGAACTTGAATTTTTAGAAGACCTCATGGAGTAGAGCTGCCCTTGTAGCCTCAAAGTGCCTATGTCCAGATTGTTAGTTTCATTTTATGGTAGTAACCAAGCTCAGACTCTAATTGATAAGGTAAAACAAGTATTTTTTTTGTTACCAATTTTTATGAGGAAATATTGATATCCAATTTGCCTAAGACACTTGGTCCCTGGTCAGTGACTCTTCAAAGAAAGTATTAGAGTGAAATGTTTTATTTATTTAACCCCACAGCATGTACAACTTGTTTAATATCATCAACGACCATGATTCAATTCAGTTCAGGAAAAAAACTTATATGCAAACCTGTGATGCTAAAAATGTGTGCTCCAATTAGCAAAGCTAAGAAAAAGTTTTTCTGAGAATGGATCCTACATGGATGAGCTAATATTCAAAAGTTTAAAGCACAGTTATGTAGAGTTTTGCCAAGTATTTTCTTTAAAGAGCAAGAAAAAACGGCAACTAATCATCACCATCAGAGTTTTGCCTGCTCTTCCGATAGGACATGCAAATGAATGATTTTTTGAACCATATTTTCCATTCAGATAATGTTTCATGTACAGCTGTAACAGACTTAAAGAGAACTGAGGGATGAAATTAGGTAATTTCTTGCAATCAAGGCGAATTCAAAAGAGGAAAAGTTTCATCCACCTGTTGTTTGGAAATTCTAAAGAGAACTCTAGAAAACATATGGCAGAGAGAAACACTTCCCTGGGGGGGGGGGGGGGATTATTCTAGCAATCAAGCTTCTTGTCTTCTCTGTTTATTAATGAAATAAATCTGTTTCCAAACCTTAGGTTGTAACACTTTTATGGTTTACTACAAAAGAATTTTAAAGTATATCCTGTGAATATGAGATGTGAGTGAAAAAGTTCACAGCAGCAAAGTAGACCAGTAATTTTTCATGTGTACAATCAGTTTACTTTCAATGAAATGAGAACTTTTTGGATAAGTTATGGAAATGCTTAATATACCTCTTCACTGACTGAAACATCTATGCTTTCTCAATTACTTTTCCTTTTTAATGATCTCTTTCCTTATTTTATTTCCCTACAATTCTACTACTCTGTTCCAAGAACAATCTTTTGTTTACTCTTACTAACTATATATTTCCTCCCACTCTTATTTAAAAATAATTTCTCAAAAAGTGATTACAAATGTTGAAGGACCTTCTTTAACAAGAAGCTAATGAGCAAAAGAATCTGATGAACTAAATAGATCCAGAGACATTGACACATGTAACAGACGATCATATTTCAGAGGAAAGAGGGAAGGGGGTGGAGGGTGGGAAGAGATTAACTGAAGAAGTTATATGCATAGATGCATAACCCATGGACACAGTCAATAATGGGGTGAAGGCCTGGGGAGGGGGTGGGAGTGAGGTGGAGGGTGTCAACGGGGGGGGGGGGGAATGGGACACCTGTAATACTTTCAACAATAAAGATAAATTTAAAAAAATTACAAATTGACTTTGATTGTCAGTCATCCTGACCCAATATGTATTCACCTGTTACTAGTGTCAGACATGTAGTCCATAACACATTTGACAAAGAAGGGACAAGGGGACAAAACTACTTTACTTGCTAATGGTTTGGGGAACGGGAGAAAAATAACAGCCTGAGCTAAAACCTATGAATTTCTAACATTCTGCTGTTATTTCTACTCATACCAATATTTTTCTCTCAGAAGTCAGTCAAAAAAATATAAGTGGTTGTAACATAATAATTGCTGTAGGTAAACTGGGAGTACAGTGGTCATCGGGACAGAGTGCATTTGTATTCAACACAGAGATGGGTTAAAGATATACACCTTTTTTCCTTTACTCTTCTCTTTTGAAAACTAAGTTATTTGGGTTTCTCCTCAATCTTGACCATGTTCATAACTTAGGGGGACGATAAAACATATTTTGTTTAGTGAACTGAAGCTATCACACAGGCTTCATTATTCAGCGCCTCCGACACTTCGTTTCTCACCATCACTCTTGGAAGAGTTTGTAGATTCCTGTTTTGTTTTTAAGAGGTGACAAGTTATGTGTGAACATCTCAAGGTTCCCAGCCTCCTTCTAAGATCATTTTGTATTCACTGCAATATCTTGCTGAAATGCATTTGTTATCCACGTGCACTACACATCTATTTGTGTACCTGAGGTGTGTGGGTGCCAGTTATCCTCAGTGGATCACCCTGCCTGCCTCTCCAGCTCCAGCCTGTCTCCTGCCAGACACACCATGTCCAAGCCACATGGAAGCTTTGGTTCCATCAGGGTGGATGGGGTGCCTCGTTGGCTGACAAGCTGGTCAGAAAATGTAATGTTCTGAACCGTGGATTTTCAGGCTATAATACTAGATATATTATGCTTCTAAGATTAATCAGAAAAGGGAACATTTTAGAAAACTCAGTAGCAGTTACAATTTTCTTTGGTACCAATGACAGTGAACTAAAAGATGAGACTCCCAAGCACCACACCCATCCCCCTGGATGAGTACGTGGTAGATTTAAAGAACACGGTGTAGTGCCTCATGTCCCTGGGTCCCTGAGAGCAGGTTTGCTCTCAGCATGCCACCCCCTCTCTGTGAGGCAACTTGGGGAAAGGAGTGCCTCGTGCAAGGTTGCAAGTTAAATGGCCTGAACTTAATCGTTGGTGAATATGCCAGCACCTACACATAGCTGGCCCCCGAATGTGGGACTGACGTGCTTGACCTGTGGGCTCTGGTGAAGAAGGATGGTCAGGGCTTTTCATCTTGTCAGATGGACTACATTTATCACCAAAGGGAAATGAGTTTTTGTTCTCACATCTCTGGTCTTTGATAGCGAAGAAAGTCTCTGCTACTGCTGCTGCTCCCTTACTGGTGAGATGTAGCAGAAACAAAACCAGAGCTCAGTCTTCTCCGAGATGGAGAGCATTAGGCACAGGCAACAAAGTCTGTTAATTTACAGAACAGGATGTCACCAGTGCATCAAAATCCTAAGATAACTGATCAAAGAACATGTTTTTCTCAAGTTTAAACCTTTGCTCATGACCCTGGAACAAAAAACACTGACATATGTTACCAAGAATAATGAAAGCATTATAATTTTTCAGGGAAGCTTTGTACCTAGGTATGTTGTTTGACGTTAAATATTTATTGATTGATGCAGGTGTCACCAATGTCATAGCTACAAAGTACATATTTAGCTGCTTGTTGAGTCTATAAATGGAGAAAAGATTGTAAAAAAATACTATCCTCAGTTGATGAGCAGTGAAAATAGGGTAATTCTTGGTCTAAATGCTCCTCAGCAGATGTTTTATTATAATTTTATATTTCATAACCTATGGGTTTTAAGTGTGTTATCATGTTGAGGTTATTTCTAGTTAGATCAGGATTATATATCTTCTTCCATTATAACTAGAGCTAATCAGAAGATCTACTTTTTAAAATATTCATTGAAAGTGAGTTCTACTCAAGAGTCAATTTTTCTTTGTGTCACATATTAGGACAGTACTCTTTTTTTTTTAGATCATTCTACAGCTAGAGTGTGTTAAAAGAACCACCAGGCTGTAGGCTACAAAGAATAGACCATTAAAAGTTTGTAAAGGCCCTATGAAGAAAACTAATTTTAATAAACCTTAAATCAGTGACATTAGGATGCTACAGTCCATTTTGATTTAAAAAAAAGAAAAAGTATTGAAGTTGTAAAACCTATGGGACAAAAATAAAAGAAAAAATGTTAGTTGTGTTTTTTTTAGTTAAATTTGTTAGGGTGACATTGGTTAATAAAATTACATAGGTTTCAGGTACACAGTTCTACACTACATCATCTATATATTGTATTGTGTTTTCACCACCCCAAGTCAAGTGTCCTTCCATCACTAAACATTCACCTTCTGTCCCACCTTCTGTCCCAGACTCTGTGTCCACGAGTCTCTTTTTTTTTCTTTGCTTAATGCCTTTCCATCAGTTGATATCACCTCACACAGTATGTATTTCACAGTTATTCATAAAAGCAAATATATATATATATATGCTTCTGTTTCTAAAAGAGATAATTCTCTAAGTATAATCTATCACCTGAGAACCAGTGAAAACTATTTTTCTCTATTGCATAATCAATGGAAATAGACAAAAAACTTAGTTGTGCCCTTTCATCATCAATGAAATTAAACTAATGTGTAATTAGAAAATCTGGTGGTTGATATAAGCAGTAACAAAATTTAATAAAGACCTTCTAAAATTTGGTCCTATAATGTAAAAATAAAAACAGTTAAAGTCAAAAATCTGGGTAAAATAGATGTGACTTAAAGAAATAATATAAAATGTAAATAACCTTTTATAGAGATTTGTAAAAACTCTAGAAAGATAAAGGAATAGAGAAGAGGGAAACTGAGGCTTCTGAGCTCTAATTCTAGGCATGCTACTCACTCTACAAATTAAACAATGGGCCCCTTGACCTTCAGTTTTCTCTAATATAATAAATAGCAGAATGTTCAATCTATTGACCCTATACTAAGACCAGCCCATTCCTTCTCCAAATGCTTAACTGGTATCACCAGGGTCACCTCTCTGCAAGCCCAGCCAAGCCTTGGTCTGCCCAGGGTAACCGATGCATTTCTGGCAGTGAGGTCTGAAGTTAGACTTGCTGCCCTAGGTCCAGACGGTGGTACCAGGGTTAGTGCTAAGAATAAATGTGCAAATGAGAGTGCGGATTTCATTTTCTTCAACACACTCTATTTTCCCAATTTGTATAACTGAAATTCTCCAGTGGTTTGTAGTCTGGTTCTTTACTTCTTATCTGCAAATAGATTATTAAGAGTCCCCCTCTCTGGGTTCTGACCAGTGTCTATTTCTTATAAAACCCTCCTCCAAGGTATTATATTCAACCCCCCACTTTTGTTCCTATACCTCCAGCCCAGGTCAGAATCCTTCCTTGGGTGGGCTGAGGGCTTTAAATTAAAATCACAGGGCTGCCTCTTACTCAGTTTCACCTCAAGCAATGCAGGTAGGTGCATGATGTATAGAATGGAGCAGTGGGAAGGTTGGTCTGGAGTGGACAGTCCCAAACATGAAGATAGTAACGCGCTGTCTGCAGAGACACTTGGTATCCAAACAAGAATGACCTTTAAAAGAGCAAATTACTTTTTAAATATATAAAAAGTAGATACTCAAGGTGACTATCAATAATGATTAGTCACATTCATAGTATTTACTAAACCTTGATGTGATATAATGAGAATGGTACTTTACCTCTATGTCCAATCATGAGAAAAAAAATTACAAAATACCTGACTGGTACTCCTCAAAGCTGTCAAGGTCAACATATATAAGGAAGGTCTGAGAAACTGTCACAGCCAAGAGGAGCCTAAAAGGATAGGACAAACTAATGTAATGTGTATCCTAGAACAGAAAGTGGACATTAGGTAAAAACTTTAAATATCTGAATAAAGTAGGGACTTTGGTTAATAATAATATATCAATATTGATTCACTGATTGCAACAAAATGTGAGATATTAATAAGGGACATTAAGGGCTGGGTAGTGGGAACTATCTGTACTATTAGTAATATTTCTGTAAATCTGTTCTAAAAACAATAAAACTTCTAAAGAGTAAAGTTTATCAAAATAATGCCAAAAGGAAAGAATCCAGTAGGCCTGTTATGAAAATAAATTATCATCTGTAGACCTATAAAGAACAATACTTCTAGAACAATGAGAAAGTGGTCTTTCACATTCATTTTTCTTGGGTATAACTTTGCTTTAAAATGTATTTTCAAGGCATGGACTAGAAATGGCAAAGCTGAAATTGCACACAAAAAAATATATATACCAAAATTTTTTTAAAAATCTAATGAGTGCATAAGAGAAAAAAACCCAGTGAAGGCAAAGATGAACATAAGTAACAATAACTGATAAAGTGATGAAATTAATGTTATTAAAATATCAGCCATAAGTCATCCAACTTAGAATAGTTGCAAATACGTCAATATAAAATTTTAATATGCTGTAAAAATTCTGAAACAGAAATTTAAGAACATTACACATATGAAAAAATATAGACACTGAGCTTTATAGAAAATAAAAGAGAATCAGATTTTTTAAGTATGCATTTTAATAGCATCCTAGAGGAAGGAGATGAAATTTAACTTGTGCAAACTATTTTCAGAACATATCAAGCAGAAAGAGAATCTAAAAGTTTTAAGATTAAAAAGTAACTCAGCCTATCTTATCCTATTCTATTCTCGTCTGTTGTGCCTTGTCAGAGAAAGTCACAGTGGGAATATATGTCAGCTCTTGTTACTCTGCTGGGTTGGGATTAGAAAATCAGATGTTGGAACAATGGTCTAAAGGTCAGGCATAGAAGGCTCACTTATTTGGCTGCTTCCTTTCCTGGTGCCACATTTGGAAATTAACATACAGACTTGAGACCAAATACTTAGTGCTTCAAATATAAAAGAAAGCTCAGACTGAGTCCATTTAGTAATGTGACTAAAATTTAAAGCTAACATGTCTTGGTTTAATGACATGCAGGAAAATTCTGTTGAGATTTAAATTCCATTGTCTCCATTCAAGGCTGCAATAGCCCTAATGGTAGGTACTATAGTTCGGGCCATTCTTTGTAGAATGGTTAGGGAACTTACTCAAGGTCTCTCAGCAATGAATGGGGAAGCTGGGGTCAGAATCCAAGTATTTCTGACTCTTGTGGCTGTTAGTCAAAAACTATTCTATTAGAGCAATAAATTGATGTAATTTATTAGTCAATTTGGAAAAATAAGTTAGCTAAAAGATATAATTATTTCTTCTAAAAATTTACTAAATCAATTAATTACTTCCTTATATAATATATACAAGTTCCTTATTGCTTAGGAAACATGAAAGAACTATAATATTTAATTTATCTTGAAGAAAAAAATTACATATTTCTTTCAAATATTTTTGAGCTGTTGATTCTACAGGAGATAGAGCCAAGTGATCAAAACCCCAAATTAAGCAAGTCAGGATCTCTGAGTCTTTAGTGCTGACTACTTCACTCCAATTGATGAGAGAAGCCCCTGGGGGGACATTAAAACTATAACGATTATCTTTAATCCTCAAAATGGAGGTAAGCCTATCAAGCCATCAATTCTAAAAAAGCAATAACAACATATCGTGACTTAAAACCACGCAGACCAATAAATCTTCTAATATAGCAACTTCTTCCAGTTCCTGATAGGGGGGTTCTATAACTTTCAATTAACTATTTCCAGTTAAAGGATCCTCACTAACTTTAGAAAAATTTATTACATTGTTGAATAGATCCTCACAATTGCCAACATTTATTGAGTATTTACTGTGGGTCAGGTACTAAACTGGTCAGTTTTATTTAATATCAAATACGTATTGAATACCCACTAAGTTCCATACACTATTATAGGGATTCTAGGGATTCAGCAATGAGCTAAATAGAATCCCTAGACTTATCACGCTTATATTTTATCATTAAATCAACAAAATAACTTACAAGCTGGGTACTATATTTATTACCATTATTTGTCTCCCTTTCATAAGTGAGGAAAGAGAATTAGAGGTTTTTCCAAAGCCATGAAGCTATTACAACATATATATGTGCATAAACTGAGTGTTTCAGTATGCTCTGTTAAATATAACTATGTTTTCAAATCCCAATATAACTTTTATTGTCTTTAGGGAAGACATTAGGCCTTTCTTATCCCACCAGGAGGCTAAACCATTCATTTGTTAGTTTCCTTATGGTAGGAAATAGTAGTTTCAATAAAATAAGGTTTTCAAATAAAGATTTGAAAACTCCAGGTTGTGATATTAAAAAAAAAAAATCACAATAAGCCAAAAGAGGATATTTTTTATTTATGAGATGATTTTACATTTGTAGTTATGTGTGTTGTATTGTTTTATTTTTACTATTTACCATTTTGAAGAAAAAACTACAAAATCAAACCAGCTTCGATAAAGTAAAATGCTCCTGTTTTTAATATACTGCTCCTCAAAGTCCTGTGGATAATATAATAAATCTAACCGAGAAACATCACCTATGCAGGTATATTCACACAAATGGTGACAGACTTTCCTAGAACTTTTTCAATGAATGAACGACATTTGGAGAAAAGTAGAGGTTATAATAAATATCTGCTATAAATCTCAGAGAACTAAAGTGATGCTGCCAGCAGATGCTACTTATGTCTTTTAATGGTGCCATTGCAAAAGCCTCTGTGATTCTTGCTTTAACCTTATTAGCATAATAGTTCTAAAAACAAGTCCATAAAATGACTACGAGCCAAACTCTTATTTTTAAAAAAGTAAATTACAAATGCAAGTACTGTGGTTCTGTTTACACCTCTGTAATAGACAGCCTCTAAAGTCCTTCTGCATTCTGATATTCAGTCTCTTGTGCATTCCCCTCCCCTCAAGCCACTGGACCTAATGATATGCTTCTAATGAACGGAGTATGACAAAAACAATGGGATATCACTTCCATGATTAGGTTTCAAATAAGTCATGACACATTTCTCTCTCTCATTTCTTTCTCTCTGTCTCTCTCTCTCCCTCCCTCTCCCCCGCCCCTTGCTGGCTTGCTCCAGAAAAACCAGATGTCATGTCATCTGTCCTTATAGAAGGTCCACGTGGCAGTAAATTATCACCAGCAAGAACTGATCTGGCAACAGCAAAGTGAGTGAAATCAGAAGCAGATTCTCTCCAAGTTGAGTCTTGAGGTAACCGGACCTTGGATAGATGAAAACTACTTGCATTTTACAAGCCTTTCTCTGCAGAAAGTAAGGCTCAGCAAACACCTTTCCCTCTTCACAGAAAACTCAAGACAAAGCCTTGGGGATACAATTATGAACATCTCTAATTTAATAACCTGAAACATATTTAATGAACTCAAGATTATCCTTTTAAAACTGTAAGCAAGCTTCATTACATGATTTCATAACAATGTAAATTTTCCCAATAAGATGTAGTGATCAAAATCAGTAAATTGATTTAATAATTTTTTTCAAATTATAAAAGAAAGTTTATTTAGAAAGTCACAGTGGTAGAAAAGGTGACCCAGCTAGGCTGTGTGGGCTCAAGAAATGAGTTACAGAGGCAAAAGAAGGGCCCTTGGAGCTTAGGAAAAAGAAAAGCAGAGAAGGCAGAGGAGGGGGGATGGAGCGTGGCCCTGCTGCAGAGAAAGAGCATGCCTAATAATTTTTAATATTCTACTTTCTGGCGGCAAAACATGTATGCAAGTTACTCTTCTGTACTTTGTTATTAAGATAATTTTGCAATTCCAGCTCTCTTGTTTTTAGTTAGGTTTGCCATCCCCATAGGCATTGACTAGAGTGAATTTTAATTACTATGTAATGTGCTTCATTTGGTAAGCAAGGAAGGGAAAATATACCTGTTTATCTCTTCATTAAAGATGCATGTCAAACCCAGAAGCCCTTTAAGCTATACTTCTTACTTAATGATTCACTGAAATGTGGTCATGAGTAATTTTTGAGGCCAGTCTTTGGTTTGTTCTGACCTCCAGAGGCAAAAGAATTGAGAAGAGAGTAAAAGCAAATATCCTCTTCCCAATGGCTGACTTATCCAGGGTTTTAGCTATAATCTGTGAAAGGCTGACAATTGCACTAAAGAAGTAAAGTTAAAAATTTCTATTTACGATAGCATCAAAAATAAAATAATTAAGAATATATTTAACAAAACAATTGCAATATGTGTATGCTAAAGACATTATTCAAAGAAATTAAGGAAGATTCAAATGGATAGGTATCCCATGTTTATAGATTGAAATATTTCACATTGTTAAGTGGCAATACTCTCCAAAAAGATCTAGAGATTAAATGCAATGCCTATCAAAACACCAACTGCCTTTTTTTTTTGGCAAAAATTCACAAGTTAATCTTAATATTCATATGGAAGTGCAAGGGATCCAAATAACCAGAACATTATAAAAAGGTAGGATGATCCAAACTTTCCTATTTCAAAATTTACTGGAAAGCTAGTGCAGTCACAGCAGTGTGGTACTGGCATAAGGCTAGAGACTTAGATCAGTTCATAAAATTGAGAGTCCAAATTAAACCTTTACATTTATGTTCAGTTGGTTTCATACAACAATGCCAAAACAAATACCTATGAAAAGATAGTCCTCTCAATAAAATAGTGCTGGAATAACTGGATTGCTACATGCAAAAGAAAGAAGTTACACCCCTACTTCACACCATATACAAAAATTAACTCAAAACAAGTCAACAATCTAACTGTAAAAGATAAAAATATAAAATTCTTAGAAAAGAAACATAGGTGTAAATGCTCATGACCTTGGATTACACATGATTTCTAAGATATGACACCAAAAACACAAAGTAAAATAAAAGGAATTTTAAAAAATGGAATGCTAAAAATATTCAATTAATCTAAAATAAAGCAAGTGGGTAGGAAGTAAGAAATACATATGTAGTCAACCGTTTTCAATAAAATCACAGGTTATTTCAATGGGAAGATGATAGCCCCTTCAGTAGTTCTGAAACAACTGGATAGTCTTAATACAGGACAAATACATTCATTCATCCTTATCTCACAACATATATGAAAATTAACTCCAAGCACTGAGCTCTTCTTTAGTGCTTTAAAGGAGAAAGACAAGGAAGGAGATCTGAAGGCCTTCACCAGGAAATTCTCCCGGGAGCCTGGAGTGAGATCCAGAAGTCTGCAATTTAAAGGTTGGGAAGAGACTGTCAGAGGAACTATGAAAATGTATTAAGGTAAGTCCCCTGTTCTCTTCCATCAGTCTCGAATACAAACTGGACTAAATCATAATGACCTCTTTTTTCATCCAGATCGAGCCAATGCTGAAGGCACCTGAAATCCCTCCCTTCAGTGTTTCTAGCACTCGAAAGGCAAGTAGAGAAAACGATTGTAGAGTCCCAGTTTTCAGATGTCGGTTCTTCGAAACATGGAATAGGTGTTGGCATGAAGGAAGGGTTAATCATTATTACTACATTTAACGCAAACCATCTGTTACAGATGTTGTATTACAGAATTGTACACCTGGAACCTATATAATTTTATTAACTGATGCCATCCCAATAAATTCAATGATTAAAGAAAGAATACAAAAATGTAATGCAAACCAGCCACTCTAATTATTATGGTAATCCTGAGTACTTCTGTGGCTGAGATCTATGCCTAGAATACCTGTCAGTATCCTACAAATAATGTTTATTCTCCAGAATACCTGGATTAAATTCCTCTCCTTCCCTAGCACACACTTCTCATAGTCGTTTTCTAGCAGTGTAAACGTCCACAAAGCTCTCATGAATCTGCCTAGGGAGCAAGGGTGCTTAAAGGAAGGTATGGATCGTCGGCAGGTTAGTAAATATTTTTTGCCCTTGGGAATGTAGAGGAGACCAGGTTATGTATCTGTCAGCTCTGACCATCACACACCATAAAATACTCATCAGCTTTGCCAGACGCTGATTATAATCCACTTTGGGGGATGTCACACTTCACCAAAACTCCACGTTTACTTAATATTAAGTACATAACGTTTGCAATTCTGCCTGAAATCTATTTAGATATATTTACCCATTTCTTCAGAATGAAAAACTGGGATCTAAAATAACTCATTTTCATTAAAAAAAAATAAGTGTGTAAAATATAACACCATGGTATATCTTCTTGTGTTTCAAAATTATTCAGGTCACTCTTCCAAATATGTGTTTAGATACCAGAAGAAAAACAGCAAAAAAATTACATTGTGAAAACCAAATATTTCCTTTGTTTGAAATAAAACTGTAGCCTTTTATTCCAGATAAAAGCAATTACTCCATTCCAACCATTTTTTAAATATGTGCTTAAAGTTGCTTGTTTCAAGTTTTAGGATTTTAATGGATCAGGTTTTTGATGCCGGGGGCAATTTCTCTGCAGTGACAGATAATGGAAAGTGTGTCTAATGGGTGAGAAGATAACAGAGTTGGGAGAGAGACAGATAAAGAAGATAAAGCAGCACACACCAATAAGGGACCGGCATTTGAAATGTAAGGACCATGCACTTATAATTGGATTGGCCAGGATATAGTAGGGAAAGGAAAAAAACAGAAAGGTTTTGCCCTCATGATATACCTATTTGATATACCTAATATATCTATATCTATATTTATATCTATATGATATGCTTAGTATATCTAATCAAATACTCTTAACAAGATAGAATGTAAACCTACCATAAGGGCTTCCCAAGATGAGGAAACCAGGGAAGAAGCCCAAGACCATGCTAACATCAGGCGTAGAACTAACGACAAAAAGCTTTCGCTCGGCCTCAGAGTAAAGTGTGTCTTTAGGGGAGCAGAGGTCCCCACAAAGGACCCACCACTGACACTCAGCTATGGTTCAAGAGGCAAGTAGACATTCTGTGATTAGACAAAAACAACAATCTGAGAGGCAGGAAAACACTAATTTCACTTTTACAGATGAATTGTAGAGGTACAGGCCGATTGAAGGACATCAACCCTCACCACACTAGGTAAAACTTACTGACCCTTGGATACGAAAGCCGCCTGCCTGAATATGAAGCCACCTGCTCTCTCTCTGATTCTTTGAGCTTTCTGACATAGTCACTGAATATTTACCACATCAAAACTCTGTGCTACCCATGATGGGAAAATAAACAAGTACGTAAAACCTGGTTCCTATCATTGAGGTTACAACTCAGTATTTACATATCTATATGGCGTTATGGTATGGTAGTCCATTGCTTATTAAATTTAGAAGTTTGAAGTAATTTTTTTACTTCTCTATCTTTCAAATCAACCTTTCAAGGCCATTGTTACGATAGATATATCATATATTAATAGCCTTGTACACACCAAAACCTCAATAATCCGTAGTTTTTATTATGTGTTCATACACCTAACCTATGCCTACTTTTACTTTCTTCAAATAAAAGGAAGATATAAGAATTAGAGCAAGTCCATCAGTTAACTATTAGAATTTTAATTAATTATAACTTAGGACTTCAGAGACATATCACCCACTTATTCCAAAATGGTTTCTATATAAATATAATTCCATAGGTACAGACTGGTGTGCAAACAGAGATAGTATTGTGGATTCCCCCATTAAAATTAAAAATAATGGGCTTGCAAAGAATGGGCCTTTACTGAGTTATCACATAAAACATGTATTACTAATAGAGAACTAAAAAGGATTAAAAGAAATACAGAATAATTAGAAATGTAAAATAATTTTCTCACATAGACAATGCAGTTGATTTTCCCAAATAAGGTGAATCTAAACAATAAAATAAACCTTCAGAAAAAAGAGCAAACTGAAGGGAAAGTGAGGGTAATGATATCTCGAACACAAAACAATAAGCTTAACACACAGTATGTGTCAATGAATTCTCCTGGTTTTAATTCAGTGATTAAGAGCATGGATTCTGAAGTCAAATTGCTCAGGTTCAAATCCCAGTGCTGGCAGTGCAGCTCTTTCTGACAAGTTCTTTAGCTCTCTGTGCATCAATATGAGAAAAATATTAGTAACTATCTCGTTGTATTGTTTTTATAATTAAACAGTTAATGTATTTAAAGTGCTTAGAACAGTGTTATCATCATTGTCGTCATCATTACCATCATTATTAAAATTATAATTATAGATAGAGTGAGCACAATTCTCAAGCATCTCAAAAGAGGCAACTTCATAGAGCCAAGAAGGAATATTCTTTTGCATGATTACTAACTTGACTGTGGTTAGTTATCTTACTTGATGACAATACTATGCCAATTTGTCCAAAGTCCAAGGTTAGATTTTCTGTGGGTTTGCTGGCTACATTCCATGACCTCAGATTAACACACTAATACTCTATTCAATGAATTCTCCTGGTTTTAACAAGGTGACTATGATAAATGTAAATTCATAAATAACTTTAGGGGGGGAAAAATCAGTCTATAATTGCATTCCCACTGATCATAATTTGGTCATATGGTCTTTATATATTATAAATTCTAGGACTGTAAAATATTTAAAGATGATCTGGAGCCATATCATTAATTTTTGTAAAAAATAAAGACTCAGAGACAAAAAGTGACTTAAACAAGGTCACAAGATTACTCTGAGTCAGAGCTAGAACATTGAGCCCATGTTTTGTTGAGTTTTGTTTTATTTTTCAACTATCCTACATTCATTAAATATTGAATGTTTTTGTTAATCTCTGAGAAATTCCTATTTAAAAAATCTATTTCTGTAATAATAGTTTATTATTCTAGTATAAAGAACTCAGTCCTAATGACAGATGTGGGACTTTGTTATAAGAAAAATGGGAAGCTATGTTAAGGTATTGAGTGTGCTAATGTTAATCTTTATTAACATTAACTGACTTAAATTTTTAAAAGATCACTTTGCCTTAAAAATAGATGGTGGGGAGGAACAAGGATCACTTAGGAGGTTATTGCAATAACCCACATGAGAGACAATGGTGGCTTGGACCAGGATTGTGGTGACAATAAGTTGTTGAAGCCTGGATATGTTTTGACGGTAGCATCAACAGCAATTCCTTCTAAGTTGGATGTGATGCGTGAGAGAAAAGAGGTGTTATGGAGGCAAGGAAATATAAATCTTCATTCACAAAGTTCTAATTTTTTAAATTAACTGTCTCTTGCTGTAATCTTCACCGTGATTTACTTATCTCTACCCCTTTGCAAAGAGGCTCATCACCATCTACACATTGTCCTCTTGTGAATCTGGAAGCAGCCAGAATCATACAATGTTTGCCAGAGAAACTGAACAATGGCTCCTGACCTCAAAGGAGTTTATCATTTGGTAAATGAAACCCCCTTTGAATAGGAGGGAGACATATTTGGACAGCATTACAAATGTAGCTAGAAGTTGCAACTTGATGTTACACCAGAGTGCTCTGAACATGTCCACTGAAATGAGGGAACCAAGCTCACTAACCGCCCATTAGAATGAGGGGCAGGGGAGCAGTTAGAATAAAATCCATCCCACAAGTAGTGGAGAATCAAGCATCTGAAGGGAAGGCCAGTTCTAGGGATGGTGTAGTGTTACCACTTGACTTTGTCCCCTGCTGGGCTCCCTATGGATTCATATCTAGACTCATATCCATACCAGGGAAGGAATAGAGCTGTGAACAAAGAATGAAAAAGTCTGTTTTCCCCCAAATCTTCTAAGATACGGGAGTAAAAGCCAACACCACTCTGAGAGGCCCTCATGGAATGCAGCCCAGAAAGGGAGAGAAGCACCAAGTGTAGCAGAACTTTGGCATCTCAAGGGCTCCATGCATCCCTGGCAGTAACCATTGGTGTGGGGAGCAGTGTCCTCAGAAACTCAGACTTCACTGTGTTGCTAGCTCCCTAGCATGTGTCAGTACAACCCAGCAGAGGTGGGCAGAGAAATAAGAAGAATAAGAGAAGTGGATACCACATGTAGCTGACTTCTTTATGAGCAAGCACATGTGAGACTCGGAAATATTCGTATGAGCTCAGTTGCATTATTAGCAGAAGGTAACTACATGACTATCCTTGTCCAGCTTTTAAATAATAATGATGAATTGAGTTCCTTATACTCCAATCACTCACTGCAGCATTTTGTATCATTATATTTCACAATTAAGCAGTCTGTACACCCCAAAGCTCACATATGTGCCACCTCTGTTCAAAGCCTCCAGAACCCAGGTAGATGGCCTCTTCAAGGATGTTGAGGATAATGAATGCTGCAAAGTAGACTATTGATCTTTTGAAAATGGTAAGCATGAGAATTTTTTTAAAAACAAGCACCCTTCATAAAAGCAGTCATTTTATAAAATCAATTAGAAAGACTGACTATCTGTAGACCATCTGCCCTGGTATGTATGTATATTAGGAGCTTTATTTCTTGTAAGACTTCAACCATGCTGCTTACATCCTTTTAACTCATTAAGGAAACAATGTTCCTTCTTTAAATGCCCCTGAAAAGACTTGCTCCCTTCAATGGCTCCACACACTGCATCACGTCAAAGCTGCCAAAATAACACTTCATGGCAGTGTGCCAATTTTACCCAAATTCAATCATTTTTCTTAATCTTGATTTATATTTTGACCTTGACTCCATACTTCCTCATGCCTAAAGAGTATTTTTTATGACTTGGGTCATCTAGTTGTATTTCTGTCCTACCTTCTTCTAAAAGTCTCTGAAGTGTCTCATGCCTCTAGTCCCACATGACGGTGAGATTAGTCCCACTATCATTACAGTTATTACTGTAAGTGCAAGAATGGAAGGGAAATGTCCAGTGAGGATGACCACACCACTTCTATGGATTTCCTAGACAAGAGGGTCAGTGGTTGAGATAGTTCAGTGGGTGAGATATGGTTGCACTCTCGCCGCAAGAGGAGAAACAGAGATCTGGAATGTGAGTGCGGCAGAGTAGAAGATCAGTAAATGCTTTCATTTAAGTAAACTCAGTAGGTTCCTTGGGAAAACTTACCATTTCCTTTATGAAATATTAGAAGACGGCAAATTTAACAAGGTACTTGCTAGGTCAAAAACTCTATGAAAACTGCAGTGACACAGAAAGTCTATTCCCACACAAATACATATGATCTAGAAAGAAGAGCAGAGACCTTGGAACACACCACCTGCAATTCCAGGAATCGCACACTGAAAGCATCGCGATTAGCCATCCCATAAGCATCAGAAATGATATTACCAAGTTCCGAGGTTCAGCTACACATTTTCGTGTGCGTTTAGCCAACCCTTTAAATTCTAACCTTAATCTATATTTCCATATTCACGGCTGACCCCCATCCACCAGCACCTGTTAAGATTTCTGTGCTTACAAAGTATGAAGACATTAAGTGTGTGTGCGTGTGTGCCTATATGCGTGTATGCATGTGCATGGGTGTGTGTTGGGGAGAGGTGAAAGGGGTGGGAAGCAAATGAAAAGAATAATTCTCCAGGATAAAACGGCCTGGCAACAACTTCCCAGCCTTTTCCGAAATAGTCCTATCACCTGTCACCCACTGCTCTGCCCCTGTCTACGGGGAAAGCAACAGCCCCACTTTCCATGAGATCAGGAGCTGATGCCCAGCCCGGCAGAGCGCAGCGCAGCCCCTTTGGAGCCCAGTTATGTGAGAGCGCGTGTGTGCGTGTGTGTGCGTGTGAGTGTGCGTGTGTGTGTGCGCGCGTGTGTGTGCATGTGTGTATGCATGTGTGTGTGTGCGCGCGTGAGTGTGTGTGTGCGTGTGTATGTGTGCGAGCGCGCGCGTGTGTGCGTGCGTGTGTGCGTGTGTGTGCGTGTGTGTGCGCGCGTGAGTGTGTGTGTGTGCGTGTGTATGTGTGCGAGCGCGCGCGTGTGTGCGTGTGTGCGTGCGCGTGTGCGTGTGTGTGTGCGTGTGTATGTGTGCGAGCGCGCGCGTGTGTGCGCGCGTGTGTGTGCATGTGTGTATGCATGTGTGTGTGTGCGCGCGTGAGTGTGTGTGTGCGTGTGTATGTGTGCGAGCGCGCGCGTGTGTGCGTGCGTGTGTGCGTGCGCGTGTGCGTGTGTATGGGGGGGCGGCTTACCTCCCGATGAGCGAGAACTCGCCCAGGACGCCCAGGCGGCGCATGGCGCCCAGCAGGCCGCGCACGGTCATGCCCTCGCAGAAGCAGACCACGACGCGCGCCTTGGGCAGCCGCTCGCGGAGCTTGCGCAGCAGGCGGTCGAAGCTCTTCTCGCCGGCGTTGCTGTAGATTTTGTCCGAGTGGGCGATGCAGAGGCCTTCCTGCGCCGCCAGCTCCTTGAAGGCGTCCATCCCGCTCTCCCCGTAGTTCCCTGTCCGGAAACAACGGGCACATGTTCACGGCAGCCTGGCAGCGCCAGCGCCCCACCCGCACTAAGGGCGCACCGGTCACGGGGCGCGGGGGGCACAGGCGCGCCGCGTGACCTGCAGATACGACCCGGACGGGAGGAGGATCTGGATGGATCGAGGAGAGAGATCAAAGGATCGAGGAAAAGAGCGAGACTCTAACTGGGGCGCCCGCGGTGGAACACGATCTGAGACACGAAGGGCCGCTGCCCCAGTTTGCAGCCGCGATGAGCAGAGGCTGCCCCAGTTCCAGCGCCGCGGGAGACGCGCCGGGGCAGGAGGCCGGCGGCGGGAGGCCTGGCTGGGGCAGGCACTGTGGGGACAGCGAGCCCGGCCTCGATACCTCGGGCACTCAGTGGGCAGCGCGCGGGGAAGGCCGGCCGGGCAGAGTGAGGGGGCGAGGAGCGGGTGCAGGGCCTCGTGGAAGTCCAGCGCCCTCTGAGGAAGCGGCGGGGTCATGGGAGACTTGGCCGTATGCTTTGGCTTTGATTTTAATAGTATTCCTATAATAAAATAGACTTAAAAAACCGAAATCAATGAAATAAAACAAATCTCCCACTGTGCCAGCTCCCCGTCTCTCTGTTTCCCTGATGGCTGTACCTCCTCCACCTTAGTGTCCTCTCTAACTCCACTCCTTTTCCCCAGCTTGGGGATTTTGATGCCAAGATAGGTGATTCAATTCTATGTCCCCACGGTTTCTCAGCTCCCTCCATCCAATGATATTTCCTATAGCCTGCCTATTTCTGTCATCACAAATGTCTCTGACATTTCCGAATGTGGCTGTCAAACACCCCGTCTCTGTGCCATCTTCTCTTTCAAGCTCACGTATTCTGATAACATGCTCCAGCATTTATTCTGCTTCAAGAAACCTCAAATCCACTCACCTCCCTATTTTTCCTTCCACCCTCCCTCTCATTTGCCTCATAGCCCAGCTTAGATCTCATAGCCCATCTTCATGGTCACTCCTTTGAAAGTTCTTTAATTCCCTTGTGTATTCCTGACAAAACCCAAATGCTAGTTAAACCCAGGCATTCACCTGTTTCATGTTCACACCTACACATGGCTGGAAAAACACTTATAACCTTGATGACTGGTGTTTTGGTTTGGCTTGGTTTGGTTTTTCAATTATGCACATACATACCCAAAGAGGCACTCAACGGTGCAAGGAAATTATACCGCATCTCCACGGTCAATCCATTTTCCTGGTCTCTAACGTGACTATTTTACCTTTACTTTTCTCTCTTCAAATCTCTCAACTACTGACCCTGCCTCTGACCTTCCTCTCAGCTGGGACCTTCATTTCATATTTCAATAAGGACACAGAAACAATCAGACTGTAACTAATTCAGCCACACACCACCACACTCACGAAACTTTCTTCACTGGCACTCACGTTCCCTGGCTTCCCCCCTGTTGAAGTGCTCCCACTGCTGCAGAGAGCCCTCCTGCTCACGAACTGAGTCCCATCACTCTTGGTTTATTAATGGACTTTCTCCCGCAATTGCTCCCTCTCTTTTGTAAAACAAATTTCACCTTCTAATGGTGTCAATAAAAAAAAAAAAATACTCTTGGACTCTTTGTTCCACTTGACATACTACTTCAACTCACTACTGTTCACAGCAATAATAGTTGCCTAGGTCAATGTGTTTGCTTTGTCATCTCTCAACCTCTCCTTTACCTTCATTTCCATCACTCAGAATCACTCAGAAACACTTCTCCTGTCAAGGTCACCAATAATTTCCCTGTTGCCATATTTTATGATCTGTTCTCTGACTTCATCTTTGTCAACCACTCAGCCGCACTCAACAGCTGGCTGCACCCTCCTTGAGAGATTTTATCCACTTCGTTTCTGTGACAGCCCTCTCAGGATTTCCTCACCACTTGCTGACTACTCCTCGATATATTTTCTAAATATTCTTATTCTGCTCAACCTCTAAGTGTTGTCGTGCCAGGACACACCCCGGGAAGCTTTCTCTTCATCTCCTATAGTCTCACACAGTACCCTCATTCAGTCACGTTCCTTCAAACGCCATTTGAATACCGTGGTTGAATCTTAAATATAGATCTTCAGACTGGATTGCCCTTTGGAGCAAACGATTAGTACATTCAATTGCCTACCTGACATTTGTATGCACTTAGAGACATCTCAAACTTATCTGAAATAGAATTTTTCCATCTCGACCTTGCCAAACTGCTCATTTTTGACATCTCCTATTAGCAAATAGTGCCATTACCCAACAGGTTGTTCAGTAACAGCATTTAGGAACTGTTTAGATTTCTATCTTCTCTTCTATTGCAGATCCATTCCTGTAGACTCTATCTCTCAAGTGTTCCTAACCCAGCCCATTTTCTTTGTTTCAATCTTTGCCACCCTAAACCAAGTGTCTTAGGTCAGGTTCCCTAAAAACAGAGCTGAGGTGAAACTTCTTGTTCATGTATATGTATACCAAACGGTGACATTCTATTTTTTCCAAGTTGAGAACTCAATAAACTACTTGCTAATTGAATGTAAGTATATAAATACCTTAAATATATAAAATTTTATTTGTGAAATATACCTCAATAAATCTGGGGAAATAAAAGGAAGTGCCTTTATTCTGAGTCTTCAAACATGAACAGATTTTCCACAGATAGAAAGGTAGGGGGCATATATTCTTTGCCCGTCTACTAAGTCATGAGCAAATCATGCCAAACTCAAAATAAAACACTCAGCACAGAGCCCACTCTCTCCGCCTCTTGTCCTGCTTCCATTCTGCCACTCAGGCTCCCTCTTGTCTTTCCTGGTATTGACATTTTTATTTAGATACTTCTCTCTGCAGCCCTGGAAGATATATAAAAAACTGGATTTTAATAAAGCTCTTAAAAAATAAAAGGACTATGTAATTGTAAACACTCAGACCTGATAGAGAGTTGTATATTTACATTTAATTATCAAATAGTTTATTGAGTTTTTAACTTGAAAAAAAATCCTTGGGTTCTGCACTTCAAGTGTTGCCAATAAACATCGGACATTGGCTCTGCCTTTGGTTTGATGAATATTTACTCTGTGTCTGGCACTGTGCTAAAATAGCATTTTAGCATTTCATTTATTCATCACAACAATTCCATATAAAAGTTGTAAGTCCTTCTTTACAGACAAGGACTTGAAAGCCCTAAGAGGTTAAGGAACTTTCCCAAAGTCATACAGGGGTAGAACTGGGATTTAACATCTGAATTCTATACTGCCCCCTACGTGGACTTAAAACTGTGAAGGAATGACACAAGCATACAAAACACAGCAACAATAATAAGCCATATAAGCTCCATGTGAAATAGAAAACACCATAATATTAAGAGAGCACGGAGGATCAGAGAAGACCTCTTGGGAAAAGTAGGAATGAAACTTGGCTTTGAAGAGTGTATGCAAGGGATTGGTATTCAGGGTGAATGGGACTGAATGAGAATCCACAAAGGTATTTTTAGTGGCAATGAGAAGAGAAGTCCCACTGGAGCAGAAGGTTCATGGTTTATAGAATGACGCTCCATATAATGGATTTCTAGTGAAGCGTCTGGCATACCACGCCAAGACTGCAACATGGAAATGTGCTATATGTTGCTGTGTTGAAACAGATTTTATAACAGACTTTATGACCGTTATAATGTTGCCTAAACTCTAGAGAGTAAGAAAGAAGAGTGGCATCTGAAAAAGTCACTGAAAGAAGGGAGCAAGACACTGTCCTGCAGAAACAGGCAACATAAGAGAAAACAAGGCCACTTACAGAGCACGCTCACGAGGTGAACCTGAAGTAATGGAAAGACATACTGTCCAGCATCATTGGACTGACATTCGGCAGGAGCCAGCTGTTCCCTTACCCTTCCAGTAGCTGCTTTTAGCTGCCTTTTGCTCAGTGGAATTAACCCAACACTGTTACTAAGCTTTTGGTCTCCTCTTATTTAACCCCACTTTTTACATCTTTTATATCAGCAGTAAAAAATTCCATTTAAACAAGTCAAACTACATTTTATCCTGGGTCAAAAGGAAATTAGTCTATGGAGAAAACACTGTCTTTAATTCAAAGGAAATGAAAGCCTCTGGCAGTAAATGCAGTGAATAAAAAAACCTTGGATTTGGACCTGTGAAAGCCAACTGGGGCTTGGTTCTGCCTCAGTCTATGACCGTGTACAAGTTCTTGGACTGCTCCTGGTTGCAGTTTCCTTATGTGTAAAGTGAAGGGGTTGCACTGGTTAGTAAATGAGCTCTCTTACCATGGAGCTGTGAGGCTAGCCTTGGTTTTCTGCATCATGGTGGGAAAGGCTCATTTCATACCATTTTGCTTAGTTTGACCTGTGTTTCACCTGAATTCAGGTCATGCTGAGTTTTCCAATGGCTTTGCCAATACTCTTGGAGTAATACCATTTTTTTATAGTAGAGGTAGCATATCAGAATAGTGAGAAGCAGGCCCTCTGGAACCAGAGAGCCTGGGCTGGCTCAAATTCTGACTGCCCTACTAGTTAGCTGTGGGACTTTGGTAAGTCACTAAACCTCTCTGTGTTTGATTCATCTGTAAAATACAGGTGATAATAGTAACCACGTCATAGAGTTGTAAAAATTAAATGATTTAATATATGTAAATATTAGCATATTGTCAGTACTGTATGAGAGTTTATTATTATTTACTCAATTAACATTTCTTGAGCTCTGTGTGCTAGGCACCAGATAAGGATCTTCACATTCATGTCTCTTTTTTGTTCTAAGAAACCCACACATGCCCTTTCTCATAGGATCAAAAGGAAAGGTTGCGTTATGTTCCCACACAGTAAATGGGAGAGAAGGAAACTTGGCCCCAGCAGTCAAAGTCCAGGGCCCATACTTCTAGTTGACACACTGTGGGGGTCCAGGCACATGAGTATGAGCCTGTAGGGATGAGTCAGGCATGTCAGGGAGATCACAAGGAAGGGTGTGTCTATGTGTGAGATGAACAAGGTAGAGTCAACGAAAGGTCAACTAAGAACACAACCAACTAAATGTCACTGGGCATTTGAACTTCTGCTCAGGCTGAGGTGCTTGGAATCAGGCTTAATTAAATATGATGCTATACAAAGCTGGCAAAGGCCTCTCTAGCCCAAGGTACCTGCTTTACCAGTACCTGAAATTCTGCCACTAGCAAGACATGACTTTTCTCTTTCTACTGAAAAGAAAAATGCTCTTGGGAGAGGTAACCCATTAAAACCCTGACATCCTAGTATTTTTTCGTTTCGTAGATCTTTCTGAAAGCAGTGGGCAGTTGGAGGGATCATGAGGCTAAGGAGATGAGGGTCTGCAAAGCCTAGCAGCACTCAGAAGGCGGAGTTTGTCAATTCCACAACACACTGGGTCCTGAGCACTTTCCCATGCTCATCCTTGGATCATTTACAGACACCTTCTAAGGATGAAAAATTCCTTACACTAAGAGGGAATTGGATGAGCATTTAATGAGATCATAAATGAAGATGGTACAATTAATGATAATGCTAGGGCTAAAATATATGTAAATGAAATATAAAGGAAGAGTCCACACAGAACCTGAGTGGAAATCACCTACTGTACATTTCCCTCATCTCTCTGTGGTATCTGTTTCCTCATCACTGTTATTAATACAACATAATTTAATTAATAGCTCAAAAATAAGAGTGTGTCATGGGCCCATTTCCCATTTTGGTATTAAGTCATCATTTGTTTTCACCAATAAAGGCTAAGAAAGAAAACATTATTTCTGAGAAGCCCAATATTGAGAATCAGGCATTTCAGATAAGCTTGGGCTCTGACATTGCAGGATTAGAGCTCTCCTGAGCTTCCTTCCAGCTCCGAGGGCTTTAAATTGGTGAACCACCCAGGAACTGTGGGTTAAGCTCTTCCAGTGACACCTTGCCAAGCCCCATGACTCAAATCACAGTCCTCCAATATCTCAGATTCATTACAGAGAAACGAGAGCAGAAATGGAGAAACTCAAGCAGCTTTCTAGTCTCCAGTCTTTCCACTACCATGAGGAAACATGGAAAAATAAGTGGTATACCTTATGAGTGAATGTGATCTCTTTGTCACTCAGTACCTTCCAGTACACGTGCGCCAGGCAGAGCTAAGACCTTGGGGGCAAACAAATGAGTGGAAGAGGGTCCGTGCACTAGATAAACCCAGGTTTCTGGAAGAATCAGACATGCAGAAGAATGACCACAAATGGTGCTGATGCGCAGGCCAGAGAAGGGAGTGTCTACGCCCCGCTGGGAAGGAGAACGGCTTTCCCAAGAAAGGGAAACTGAAGTGGGCTTTAATGAAGCTGCAGGTTTTGTTTGTCTTTTGTTTTTATTCTGAACAATCAGAAAGTAAGAGACAGTAGAACAATATCTTACACATATGTCTGTTCCCTGAACCCGTGCTAGTTTAGGAACAATTATAGGCCTTTGCCATTAAAAAAGAAACAAGTAAGAGAAGAGGAATTATCAACAAAATCTGTGACAATTCCAAACGCACACACATATAGAGACACACACATGCATGTTCCAGTGTGCGGTATGTGAAAAAAAGTTGTCTGTAGTGGAAATTAATTTAGATATGTTATATGTCCATTAAAAAATGAAACCATTTTATTTCCTTACTGTTTCTCACCTACAGCCTATCTGTTCCTTAATGTGTGTTGGAAGGAGGGAGGGAGGGAGAGAGGGAGGGAGGGAGGGAGGGAGGGAGGGAGGGAGGGAGGGAGGGAGGGAGGGAGGGAGGAAAAATTAAACTCTAGACCCTCAGGAAACAACAGTGTGAGCAAAATTAGTACTTTTTAAAACCATTTCTCAAAATCTTGAGCCGCAGCAGTGGGATTTTAAACCATGTTGTGGTAGAGTTCCCCTCACTTCTGTTTACACTGATCATCTTAATTATACAGTGAAGCAGCGTCAGGGTTGAAAATTAGCGACTGACATTTCTCTTCCTGTAATTGCCTTGTGAAATTTTATAGTCTGACCACTAGAAATGCCTAGCTTGCAAAATGAATGCCTATGCTCTGAGTGACCTTTTTGTTCTGTATAAGGGAAAAAACAACCACCTTCTGACATGTGTGACTTCAGCCTTAGGGGTCTAGACTCTGGCCAAACCATGATTCATGATTCAAACCAGAGAGCAGAAAGCCCCACCCACTCAGAAAATCAAGCCGGGTCCTTTCTGTCGTAGAAGACGACTCTGCAATATGAAGACCCTTACACTGACTACACAGGACAGTCCTGGGCTAAGCAGAGTTTAAGACTTTTAACAACATACAGGTGTCATCAACATGACCTTCTGTCCCAAACAGGCATCAAGTGGCCTAGCTTAACTAAGAACTGATTTTTGAGGTTCAGCTCAAGGTGAAGCAGAGGCCACACCCTTGGCACCTTCCCAAGGCACCCTGTGCAGCCTCTCAGTGATCTACCGAAATGCCTCTAAGGAAGGTTCTGGCTTTGTCCTGCCCATGATCTGTTCCTAGTAGGCTTCACATGGAACAGATGCTGAGTGAGATTTCATAGAATAATCGAAGTTGATTTCCCTGCCACAAACCCACGCATACACACAAGGGCTTTCTTTGTCTTGTTTAATGACACAGCTACACTTCAGGAAAGCCATACATCCTGGGTGATCAGTCTCTGTTAGCTTGAAACCAGTCACTGTTGCTGGAGACTTTAGGAATATGGGGAATGTTATTATCTATTTTTCTTCCCTTATTATACACATACTGTCATTTGGTTAAATATTAATAGATGACAAATGGAAAATTCCAATAAAAACACCCAAATATTTAACCTGCAAAAGAAAATGAAAAGTCTTTCCCTTCAAGGTCTGTCATTTCTGAGGGTGGTATAAATGGCTACATATTTTACATTTGCTTGAAAACATCATGGAAAAGAATGCTCCACATCAGTATTTATTCTCAAAATTCAGAAAGTTTCTGGGGGCCACAACTAAAGACTATGACTATGCAAGGCAATTGGGCTATAGAATATCTAAGGTTTCTCACAGCTTTAACTTTCTCTGATTCCAAAATGGAAATATAGGGCATGGGGAAAGTTGTGGGGGTAGGGAATGGAATGAACAGAGAGTAAAAATGAAACGAAGAGTCTCAGAAGTTACCTCAGGAAGCACCAAATAACTCCATTATTAATATCATTTATTTAATTTCTCAGACTACCCAGACACTGCGAGAAATCTGAAGTAGTAATATTTACAAAAATTTTCCCAAAGTTTTTCTTCAAAAAGACTTAAATTTGAAAGGGGAATTTATAATTCACAAAGCAATTTCACGTATATGATCTTGTTTGATCCTGAAAACGATTCTGCTATTGGGGACTGAGAGTACGCATGGGTTCTAGGGACGTGGGTTCCGATCGTAACTCCACCCTTCACCAGCTGAATTCTTGGTGATCTAAAACTCATTGTACCTCATTTTTCTCATGTGTGAAACAGAGGCAACAATACCTACCTAAGGGTGTTGTGGTGAGAAGTTAAATGAGGTGACATATGTATGTAAATCACTTAGCACTTCGTGGGTGCCTATTCAAAAAATGTGTGTTATTATTATCCTCAGGGAAGATTGCATTTTCCAAAACTGGTGACATCAATGTATCCCACCCACGTGTTCTTCTTACAATGTGACTTGTGACTCCTCCACTGAGAAATGGAATTTATGTTCTCTCCCCTTGAAGTGAGCCTGAATGACTTCTGACACTGTCATAAATGCGATACAGCTTAATCCCACCATTTGAGGATAATTACTCTTGAAAACCAGCTACTGCACCATGAGGAAGCCAATCGGATACATGGACTGGCCTCTGTGGTTGTCTCAGCCACTAAATTTCAGGAAACTGAATCTTGCCCAAGGTCGCACAGCTGTTAAGAGGAAGCAAGTGAACTCAGATGTACATTTTCTGATTCCATATCATGTTCTCCTACCACAATTTAAAATTTGGAAAGTTGTCTGACTCAAGAATGTTCTGAGCATATGCCCAGCTCATTGTCACACTGTAGGTCGATCCCATCCCATCTCTGACCATCCCATCTCTGACCAGGTGGCCCTCTCTCCCACTGCACCACAGGAGCAAATACCAGCCATGGACAAGGGCACCTGCTGAATCCAGCAGGACTCCTGAGACAAGGAGTTTCGTTTCTCATGCTGATCTTTTCCTCATATAGCTACCAGTTTAGACTCTTTTTTGTGACTTCTAAACCTGCACTAATCATACACCAATAATATGCCACTCACTAGTCCATGCCCTGAAGTTCCAGGTACAGAAGAGCCCCTCTGTTAGCTGCAGAACCTTCAGTCTAGCCCCTCGCTCTCCCACCATTTCTTTCCATGGAAATATGTAATAATAAATCCACATTCAGTAACAAAATGTAGTGAAATGTCACTATGCTTCTCAAATGAAAACTAATAACAACTCTTTCGCCAATGAAAACAACATGAAGCTAATGAAGATTTAAACTCCAGGGCTGCTCACTTACAGGGCTCCTTCCAAGGCTCTGGGATGGGCCATAGCAGTGTACTTATAGGCATAACTTTTTATTAAATTTCCCAAGCGCATTATAATTTTTCAATCCTTTTTTCTAAGATGCCCTCCAAATCAGGCCCAACAACTTTAAATCTGCCCCTACTCTTGAGAGTGACTTAGGTCAAATGGATCACCCACTTCAGCTGCTGACTTCTGTTTCTATAGGAGTGGTTATTGCATTAGCTTAAGATCTAAAAACTGTTTGGTAAGAGCAAATTTAAAATAGTTCTTTCAGAATGAGTTTAAAACTTTCTTCAATAGTAAAGTTTAGTGGAGCTTCTCAAATTAAGGAATAAAATTAGAATTTTTATAACCAAACACTTCAGGGACTCTATTTCCTCTCCCCTAATGATTACAAAGTAAAGTGCTATGACACAACTAATGAGAGATTTAGAGGAATGCTCAAGGATTTGAACTCTCTTCTGTGATAGATCAGCATAAAATAAGAAAATATTTTAGTTCAGAGAATAGTGTGACGCCTTGTTTCAGTCATTTTAAAAAATGAACATGGCTTCAATTTGAACCAATAAAACTGATAAAATTTTTCAAGGTTAAACTACATGCACAGCATGTTAGAAAATATGTGTAGGTCTGCATACAAACACCCATGTGCCAAAAAGATACAGGAAAGCAATATATATCCAAAAAGTTACAGTAACTATCTTCTAGTGATGAGAATTTTCTTTCCTCTATATTTCTCTATATTTTAGGAATGTTTTGTAGTGAATGTGAATCATGTTTATAATCAGAAATAAAAATAAACATTCATTGTCAAGAATGCCTTTTATGTCAAGTGGTGCTTCAAATACAATTATATTTGCATTCAGTTCAGACTCCATTCGGAGGGAGGGGGAGGGAGGGAGGGAGGGAGGGAGTGAGGCAGGGAGGGAGAAAAAAAGAAAGAAAAATCATCCCCATGGTCTAAATACCAGCTATACCACAATAAATTTTTTGTAAATGGCCAGAAAGTAGAGAAAGTAAAGTCACATGTAATAACTGAATTAAGATACACACAATGTTCTCTGTGCATATTTAATTGCCTCAACTGCAATATTACCCATTAAAAATAAAGTTAACTGTTTCAGGGATGGGAGTGGTAAAGATGTATTTTTATCTACCCTTCCTTTCTTATAGAAGATAATAAAATAGCATCTAGTCTAATTCCAGGATTTGGTAAGTTGAAATTACCAAAGACAAGTTACAGAAGAAATATGAAAAGTAGCCTGGAGCATTCTTAAAGCAGAAAAACCAATGTTACAGCATTTTTAAAGGATTATTTTGTCACTTAAATGATGTCATTACATTACATTATTAATATAACTTTACTCGCATCAATAATAGAGAGTTTTACCTTTTTGTTTAAATAATGAACTGGATTTTTAAAATTTTTCTTATTTCAAGAAACCTAAGCAATTTTGTCTCCCCAGAGTTCTGTGGTCATTAATGCAGCCTGAAAAGAGTGCATTTGACTAGACTCTCTAAATTATAAATGACTACAGATGATTTGTTTAAAAGATAAGCAGGTATTTAGTTGTGATGGGACCAAAAATGCTCTCAGTTTCATCTCTATTCATGAACATTATCATTTAACTGTTTTGGGGGGGGGGGGTCAGGTCAGAAATGTTTATTGTACTGTGGCCAATCCTTATGGCACAGAAACAGGCAGAAATAGATATAGCTGATACTTAGACTGTGGAAATAAGTGTTGCCAACAAGTGATATAAATAAAAATGTTGATACACATATACACATTTACTAATGTATTATAGTGGTCACTGTCTCCAAAGAGATAAGGAAAATGAATAATAGAATAATATAATCTGGAAAAATTAAATATTTACTGCATTTAGAGTCAACCTCTTCCAAAATCAATGCAAATATTTAATGTCTCCTTTGAAATCTATAATGAGGAAACTATTACATATATAAGTAGTCTTGACCCAAATTACAAAACAATAAAACTTAGTATTTTAAATTATGCTATAAAGTCTCCAGTGTATATTTAAATCAACTTGGTTGGGTTTTTTTAAAAAAAATAAATGGCTTTGGGGAGTATCATATTTATTGAAGTCATATATTAGTGCAAATTCCTGAGGCATTTGCTTTTAAATCTGTAAAATGGGAAAATAATATTAAATTTCTATGGTTATGAAGATTAAAAAAAATGTGGGCAAAGCATGTGACATGGGACCTGGCACTTCATGTTTTGAAACAGTTATTTGAAGCTTAATCTAAAAGAACAGTGATGAGTTTTGTAAAATAAAGGACGGTGATTCCTTAGGGAAACATTTTTTTTCTAATATTAAAAACTGAGTTTTTCTGCTTTATGATGGATATCTGAATAATGTATCTATCTTTCCTACATCCAATGATGCCACTAAAATAACACAAGAGATTTAAAAATAAGAATGATTCCATGGTAGCACTAGAAACCTGGGAAGGGTGCCAGCCACAGACCAGAACAATTGGGGAATTTCTAGAAGATACAGGCAGATGGGATCAGATTGATGGTACAGTCTGAGCTGAACCTGTAGCATTGAACAGGCATAAGAGAAGGCTTCTTGTAACCCAAGAACAGCAAGATCACAGACAGCAGGGACTGGATCATAGCTGCAAAATTGCTATAGTGCTGATTGTACCATGAACCTCTGGGCTAAAGCCTCAAGAAGAGCTCTCTAGCCTGCCGGCGTGGCTCCGTGGTTGAGCATCGACCTAGGACCCAGGAGATCGAGGCTCAGTTCCCAGTCACGGGCTCGATCCCCAGCAGGGGGCATCGCGCAGGAGGCAGCCCATCACCGACTCTCTCATCGTTAATGTTTCTATCTCTCTCTCTCTTCCTCTCCCTTCCTCCCTCTGCAATCAATAAAGATTTTTTTTTTTAATTTAAAAAAAAATTTTAAAAAGAAGAGCTCCCTAAATAAAATGGAAGACCTGCCATAGGAAATTAAGGAAGTTATTGGGGCAAAAGGTGGAGCACCGTGGTGGTGCCCCAGGTAACTTCTGGTCCCCTTGTGAACAAGGAGCCTCTACAACTGTTAAGGAAACACTCTAGGTAATCTAGACGAAATCGCTTCCTCGTCACAGCCATGCAGCCTCTCTCCACACAAATCTCTGTAAATAAAATCTAAATTTATTCACTGAAGGAATTGTTTTATTCACTTTTGCTGGGAAATCATCTCTAGCTGTCAATACTTACCATCTCAGTTCTTAATCATAAATATGAACACTTCAGAAAAGCCAACGATGTGAAAACAGTTCTTAGACCAAACCAAGGAACTAAATCTGATAAAACAAAGTCAATACCAAAACTAGAAGAGAACTTTAAAATAAATATAATTAGGATTCTTAGAGATTTGAAAAGATGTCACATCCATAAAAATTATTGAGGCTACTATAAAAAAAGAAGCAACTGGATATACTTATGGTATCAATTATGGTGGTGGTTTCATGGGTATATACTTATTTCCAAACTCATCAAGGTGTATACATTAAATATCTAAAGCTTTTTGTATACCAGTCATATCTCAATAAAGTGACTTTTAAAAAAACACACTAATATTATTTAAACAAAAAATCAAATAAAAAACATCAGACATCGTCTTAAAGCTGAATTCAGCTAAATCAGAATTATTATTTTATCTATAAAGTAAGAGTCTGAGTGAGAGAAGAATAATATCTACAAGTTGCTAATGGAAAAAAATTATCTAAATATAATTCAAGTGAAAAAGTGAAATAAAGACATATGAGATAGGTAAAGGCATAAGGTTTGTTACCTATGCACCTCTTCTGGAAAAAAATAAAAACAGTTTTTTTAGGCTACATTATAGCAAAATTAATAATGGGTAAAAGAAAAAGAAAGTATAGGATACAAGTAACAGTGTTAAAAGCAAAAATTGAGCAAAGTGACTAAAAAGTCACATGAATAATTATTGATAAATAAATTAAGAGTGCTATAAATATAACATATTACGTATAATATATAATTTATGTATATATATATATTAAAAGACAATGGAAGAAATTAAATTTTTGATTTTTAACAGAATCCTGAAGAGGGGAAAGGGAAAGGAAAGTAAGTGCTAATTCTCTTAGTGGGGGGGAGCAAGGGGAGAAGATATGGAAGCAATAGCTATTGTCTAAGATTTGAAACTGATAGAAAAACAAATATGTTTACATAAATACGTTCATTATTAGAACTGAAAAAGAAAAAAATATTAAAACAGTTTTGGACTGGAGAAATGCAATGTATTCCAAGTGACTAAAGATATTTAAAAAGTAAAATAAACAAGAAAATTAAAAAATAAAATGAGATAAAAGAATACATAATATAGAAGTAATCACAATAAAATATGTAAATTAGATTTTATTAATATAGAAAATTTCAGATCAGATCAATAGACATTTGAGTTATAAAAATAAATAAAATGTCACAGAAAAGTAAAAATAAAAAGCTGGATGTATCTGCTAGGCAAATACTAACAACAATAACTTTAAAAGTAGTAATAGCAATATATTGAAGGTGAATGGATTAGCCAAAGAACATATATGCATAACCCACAGACACAGACCACAGCGTGGTGATGACCAGATAGAAGAGGGGTGGGGGCCGGGTGAAGGTGGGAAAAGGGGGAGAAAGTGGGGACATCTGTAATAGTGTGAACAATAAAGATAAAGAAAAAAATGAGATACTATCTTATGCCAAAAATCTTAAGATCTGTATGGAATGGAAAATAACATTCAAAGATTTATCTTCCCCTAAAAGGTACTAAGCTCAGATAACTTTCCAGGTAAATTTTATTAAATCTACAAGCTTCAAACAGTAGTAAGAAGTCAAAGTTAGTCAGCTTTTTATTTGATTCTAGAAAATAATTCAAAACTAACTAAAAACTGGAAAAATGTAACCTGTGTACACATACAAACACACACATGCAATATACCTTGGATGCCTATTTTTCTTTTTCTTAAGTACAATATAAGAGTGAGTAAAATCTAGAAGGATATTCAAAGAATATATTATTCAATTACTAAGCTTGGTTTATTCTAGAAGTTAAAGTATAATTCAACATTATTTTTTTCAAATAAGCCAATGTGTTAACCATTTAATTACATGGTCACCCTAAAATGAGAAAAAAGCATTTGATAAAATTTAAGATTTATATTCTTCAGGTTTAAAAATTGTACTGAGTTAAAGATAGATGAAATCTCTCAAGTTGCTGAATAGTATCTATCAAATACAAATAAAAAATTTATTCAGAGATAAACAATGAAAAGATTTTAATATCCACAATCAGGGTAATTATGTAGTACTATTTATAGTCAATGTAAAAGACAAGAAAGTAAGTTATGCATAGCTAATGCAATAAGATAAGAAAAGACAACAATCATCAAAGTTTAGCTGAAAAGCAGCAAAAGTCATTTTTGTAGACTGTGTGTTTACCTGCTAGTTAATACTGGAGATAAACTAGAAAACAGAACAAAAATGAAAGCACATAATGTTGACCAGATACAGATCATCCAACCAAAATCAATAGCTTTTCTAATAATTAATTAAGAAATACTGTGGAAAACTCCAACTCACAACTGAAGTAACAAATCTAAAAATAGTAGGAATGAGCTGAACAAAAGATGTGCCAGACTTACATGAAAGGACAGTATTACAAGATTATATGTTAATTTTCAATGTTTTTTTAACTGAAATTTGATAGTGCTGAAATTAATTTGAAGAATCATCATATAATATAATTTTAAAATATGGAGAATAAATAATGGAAGTGGATGGCATATTACACTGCATAAAAAGCTACAATTAGATCAACCAAACTGCAGGACTGGCTGCCACATATTGAGAATTCACTATGTGCTGCACACTGAATGTGAGATATAGATAGACAGATAGAGATCTATCTATCTATCATCTATCTATCTATCTATCTATCTATCTATCTATCTATCTATCTATCATCTATCTATCCATACAAATATATAATCACTTAATCCTCAAAACAACTCTAGGATTATTATCACCATTAAAATGATCAGGAAATTGAACCACAGAGAAGTTAAGTAACATACCTAATGTCACACAGGTAGTGCTTTAAAAAATCTATGGGAGGGGGTGGGAAGCACACAAAAAATAAATAAAATTTAAAAATCTATGGGATTGAGGGAAGTTGGTCAGTTTTCTCTGTCAAATACCAATTTTCTCAATCAGATTTTTGACCAGAACTATAATCTCAGCATCTGAAGTGCAGATTTTCTGGGTTGTTGAAAGAATCTTCATGTGCTTTCGTCCTTAATCAGGCAGTTGATAAAACTGATACATTTTTAAGACCCTAGCATATCTTCAGTACCCAAAGTTCTGGAATGATGACTGAACGACAAACTTGAACACTAGGTTTCTGGTCTAAAGCATCGTATTATCAATGTATTTTCTAATCTTTAAAATGGGAACAGCAATGCAAAATTTTCAGTTACTGCAAGGATTACATGAGAATATATGTGATTTATATAGTCTATTTGTTGGATGAATAACTGAATAACCTTATCACCCAAACATAACATATTGTAATTTAATACATTCCTTTCTAATCAGTTTAATAGTTATAATAGTAGAATAACTTAGAAGTCTGCCTGCTTGCACTTGCTATTGTATATAACATTTTTATCATGCTTATGTTTCTATTTAACCATGATTTTGAAGGCTACATAATAATCTACTGACTGAAGGTATCCTAATTTACATACAAATTCCACAACTACTGTTCATTTATTTTTGTTTTATTTTGCCTTTGTAATTATGCATAACACCTCGACGAGTTTGTGCATATAATTTTCTCCCTATTTCCAACTATTTCCATAGAAAATGGAATTCCTGGGAAAAGATTATAAATAACTTTACTTTAATGTGTATGCCAGACTGTTTTCCAATTTCTGGTAGAAAAGCAATTCACCACCAGAGTACAAGATACCAGCTTCAAACTTTAAGTTTGAGTATTCATTATTAAAGTTAAGTTTTCCCTTAAACAATCATCAGTATAGTTAAATTTTAAAGCAATGTTCCCAACAACATTGACGAAAGCTGCTTTTGATGAGTGAGACCTTCCTTTCCAGATTCTGAGGTAGTAAAACTGCTCAGCAGAGTCCAGTCAGTTCACAATGTGAAATACACATCCTACCCCTCTCCTTTCAGTTTCAACATGTTGCCAACAGGCAATAATTATTTAAGAGGAGTTCATACTCACAGTTTCAAAAATTTAAGAAGGGTAGCTAAGATTCGGGTGGAGTACATAGCTGAATTTTTGAGACTTCTGGCAAGAAACCACATTCAATACAAAATATTTCTGAGTCCACAGAGAGGATTCGGGACTGATGGGTCAACACACCTGCCCCAGACCAGCTCTTTGCAAGTTCTATGAGAAATGGCTACAGGCTAATGGTTTGCAGTCATATTTTTCACAATAGACCTGAAAGAAATGAATCACATATTTTTATTTTTGTAAGATCTTACTCTGAAAGGTATCATTTGTTTTATAAGCTTTGTTGCAAAAACTTAGAGAGAAAATCTGTCAATGTTCCAGACATCAAAACATCACTAACGTTTCCCCCTTGAACATTGCTAAACAACTTCAAAGAATTCTTTCCTGTGCTTCACAGATTTAAGAGAGAGAGGAAATTAATTTATCCTCATTTGAATCCATCCCTTCAAAATCTTTTTTTTATTATTATTTTTGAAGAGTGCCTGTGCTTTCTTCTGGAGGGCTTGGGTTAAGAGCACAAATGCGGCAGTGCGCTGAGCATAAGATACGGCATTATCTCTTCTTGCATCGAGTAAAATTCAAGGGCTCAGAAGTTAAATGTAGCTTAGTTACCATCACAAGTAGGATACTGCAAGGTTTTAAGCTCAAGGAGAGAATCATCAGGCAACAATACAAGCCCGGTTGCTCAAAATATTCTATTCAATTTACCATGTACGAGTTGTGCAGCTGGCAAGGTTTGGGCACTTACAGAGATCTATGTGCTCAAGAAGTTTCAATTTGGGTTAGGAAACAAAAGTTAAATCCCACCTAAAACGAAGACTGAGCAAATCAAAGAAATAAAAGTTTTGGATTTTATGGTTTTGGCCCTGTCTTGCTGTTGAATTTTATTTGATGTGTGTTTTGTTTTTGTTTTTGTTTTTTTTCAAAAAGAAATATGGATCTTAAAGACTTACAGAGATGAAAAGAGAATATCACCAAATCACGGTTTGCCTTTACCTTATTAAAGTATTATCCTTTCTATTGATTATTTCTAAAGCCAGCTAGGAGGCTGAAAGTCAAACTAGTGTGTTTCAAGGTATGAAGCCGAAGCCAGTGCACCTATTAATCATCTGAAGGTGACCCTCGATGAAGAAAATGAGGAGAAACAACTAAAAGGGCCACCTTTTAGTTCAGGAGAAAGCTAAATTGGCTCAGTTTTGGGTTGCATAAAACCCAGGAGGGTGCCTCTAATTCCAAACAGCAGTTTAAAAACCAGTGCATGTCCCCGAGTGAGTGATCTGAATGTGAACATACAAAGGAAAAACGTAGGACTTTCCCGCTTCTGATACATAGAAACAGTGACAAATGACTTGGGAAGCTGTCCTTCAGAAAGAAACCTTTACCAGGGAAGCCCAGATAAAGTAGAGGGGTTTCTATTTTGACCTTTCTTCTGTCAGAAAGAAAAAGAATTCATGCCTCAAAACACAGAAAAAATTCAAAAGCTTTGGCATTTTCACAAAGAAACCTTCAAGGTCTAAATAACAGTACGTATCTCAATAGAGAGCTCACTAGCTCTGCTTCTCTGAAAAGCAGATGGTGTGGCAAATAAAAAGCCTTTCCTGAAGGTATTCCCTTTCTAAAATGCTAAATGGGTACTTTATCCCTTATACCGGTGGTGTCCTCCCTCTCTTCTGTTTTAGATAATTACATAAAAGTCGACATTTTTCCAGAATGGCAACTAAATATACAGGGTGTTCCCCAAAAATGTATGCACACTTTAACAGTTGATAGCTCAATTTTGAAAATGAAATGTATTTTAATAAACACTTCCTTTAAAATTATTCCAAGTGTGTGTATACATTTTGGGGGACACCTATAGATTGAGGTGAGAATGATGCATACTTGCATTCCCCACTATACAGGACTCGCTGTTCCAGAGCTCATCGGATAACCTCGTGTATGAGATGATGTTGCACAGGCAGAATCAGGCAGCTGGGCCGAATTACTCAGAACACTGCAAGTTCCTGCATGGAAGGCTGTTGCCCAGCGGCACATGAGGCTGACACTCCCATCTAACAAAGCTTATCAGGTGTTCTGTGTCATATTGTGCAGGGAGTAAAATAGTGTGGCATATAGCCCCTGCATTTAAGGAGCTGACAGTATAGTTATAATCATGAAATGTATATATGAAAGTGGAATAAAAATATGTTGGACACAACTATCAGGGATTGTGCTGAGTGCTTTTCTGTGTCTGCCCATTCAGCAACCCCAACAGTAAGGGGGCCTTGTTCTTTCCATTGCCTTCTTATAGCAGTTGAATACAACCCAAACTCGTTGCCACTGCTAAAAGCCCCACATGATTTGGTCCCTCCCTTCAGCAATCTCACCCCTACCAGTATGAGCACAGCCCTGCTCACTATGCCCCAGCCATACTGGCCTTCCTTCTGTTCTAATAAACCAACCTATCTTGAACCATAGGGGCCACACAGTTTCAAGCTTGCTTGGAGAGCTCCTCATTATTTCTAAATATCAAATTAGGTATAGTCAAATATTGACCTGAAACACCATGAGTAAATATAAAATAAATGGCATAAATAACAGGTATTTATAGAAAAATAACTCCAGACTGACTTTGTCAAGGACAGCTTTCACGAAGGAGGTGGACTTGAACTGAGCCTTGGAAAAATGGGTCATCTCATGATTGGTGGAGAGAAGTAACTGGGTAACAGACAGAGGGGAAGCACATGTCATCCTTGGGAGTGTAGGGAGGACATTCTGAGTTTTGAATGATAACACCCGTACTTGAATATGGACATTGCCATTTATCAGCTAGGTGACTTAGCAACCATATAACTTCTCTGGCTCTCGATGTCCACATGTGTAAAATTTGCCTTACCTATTTCACAGTATTAATGCAATTAACAAAAATACTCATTATATGAAGAATATATATAATAAAGTCATTATATAATGTAATACATAATATAATTATAAGGTATACTAATATATATTCATACATATATAAGTATGTGTATAAATATATATTTGAAAGCACCTGAAAAATATAAAGCTCTCCAAAAGTCAGACAACTGCAGCATAAAATGAAGAAAGCAAATTAAATACCAGAAAACTTAACTAATGCCAGTCAATAGAAGTAAACAAATACATAAGTAAGAAACATTTAAGATTATGAACCAGTAATTATAAAATCAAAGAGAGAGACTAACAAGGTGTAAAGTAGTCACCCAGATAACCAAGTCCTGATTTGAAAATGAGGTTCTCGGGTAAGAGGGATGGGAAACAGGCCTCTCTGATTCCACAGATATCCTTTATCCATTTTCCCCAAACCTACCTGCCAAATGTACAAATATATCTATTGTTTTGTAAGATAAATGATACTGAGAGGTGATTAAAGGAGCAAAATCAACAACCACTGAAAGGGGCTTAATGAGTCCCCAAGGGGGGCTCAGAATTTCTGAGGACAACTTCAATTCCATTTCAGAGTTGAAAGGCGAAGAACAGGCCAGTAGGAGGCACAGCTGCAATTGCCTGCTAAAAGCCTGTGAGTCCAGTCCTGGGGCTCTTTCTCAGTGCCCAGAGGCATTGTAGGTAAGTAATATTAAAGCCAGATAAAAACCAGCTACAAACTAACAACAGAAAATGTGTGTAAGCTAGCATACTCTACTACACTTTGTCTGAATATTTCTATTTATTTTACATATTGTTCCTTTATTACATTTCTGTATTTTTGTCTCATAAAATAATGGTAACACTATTGAAAATATAGATGCAGAAAATCATTTTTAAGAATGTGCTAAATGCTTCCTAATCCTAAAAGAGGAAGGCTAGAAGGAGCTATAGAAGGTGATCATCCTGGCAACAGGGACAAGAATATTGTAGGAATGGTATCAAGGGAAACCTCACAAATTCAACTTACTTGAGTAAAGGCACATAGCGAGCCACTGGGGCCAGAAGAGGGAAAAGCACTCATAGCCAATACTCTCTAATGCTGCCCAGAAGTCAAAAAGCAGGTTAGCTACCCTTGGAAGCACAGAATCAAAAAAATGATATGGCTAGAAAACACTTATCTTTAGATGACTAACAATTATTGAGAACTTACTCTGTACATATCACCATTTTAGGTGCATTGGGGTGCACAAAAATTACCAGGCCTCATAAACTGCCTTCAGGGCACCTAGAATCTGGTAGAGCAGTTGGCCAGATTGAAGTGAGTTGAGAGTTACAGATGATAAAAGTGGTTTAGTGAGGTGATAACTAGAAGAGTTTGTGGATAGTCTCTGAGAAAGTCAGTGACTAAAGATCTGCACGCTCTGCCTGGATACAAAGTTCTCCTCATTTTGGGAGACACAGCCCTACGACAGATCAATGGTTAAAAAAAAAAAAATCCTGATGAGAACCAAATTGAAAAACGTTTCCCTTTATCATATGGTATGTCACAAGGGACACTACTGTTCAAGGAGGGTAATTTTTACGTAACTGAAATAAGGGCAGACTAAGAATAAGCTCCCCGAAGGCCAAGGCTTGTGTGAGAATACAGCCCCAGACCCTGAGCTTAATCAGTCAGGGATTTCTTTCCTCCCTCTACCAGGAGCACAGAAGCACTGGTCATCCACAAAAATATCCGAGGTTCTGTAACGAGGCACCATAACTGTGCTCACATTTTAATGGGAGCTGACAAGATTTTGCAGCTGACCTTCTCTCTCAGAATTGGGGGTTTTGCATTAGGAGTTGCATTTACTGTGAGTTTCCATTAATCAAGTCATTTTCCAATCACATTCCTCAAAGGAAACCAGTTCTCCCTAAAATAAATGATACCATTCCAGGACCAAATACAAATAACACCTAACCAAGTATTAAATCATATAAAACTACGACTTGAAAGAAAACAATTTCCACAGAACATTTTGTTATTTGGTACAGGCCAAATTCCATTATAACAAAACCCTAGAGCCTGTTTGGGATCTTTTATTGCACAAAGATTTGCTGTAGGAGCTCTTGCTCAAGGGTGCTGTGGGGAGATTATCACTGGACTGAGAGACAAGAGACCTGGACGTCAGCTGGGCTTTCCAATCACTGTGCACCCTGGGTGCTGGCATTTGGTCTCCAAGGCCTCAGAGCCTCAATCTGTCAAAAAAGCAAATTGAATGAGTTATCTCTAAAGTCCCCTCTTATTCTGAACATTTCTGACTCTAAAGGGAGTCACATTAGTGCAGACTTCAAAATTATGGCTTTCATGAAAATAAATAAATTGTAATTTGTTGTATCAAAAATATTACAATTATAAATATCATGATGATGCTAAAAAAATACTAATATGCCAAATATTCCAATTCCTTAAAGTCAAATTATTAATGATGTATGTTTGTAAGTTGCTTGCCCTTTTAAATAGCTTACCCATCTTTTTTATCAACTAGTCCTTTTTATAACTCCAAGTTTCTAAGCGTCATTCATTAGATTCACATTAAGTAAGTTATTCTATTCCTTCTAGAAGAGTCAATGAAATCATCAGCATAGGTGCACCAGAAAAGGGTAGTGCCAGAGGACAGGGTGCTAGAGAACCGAATGCAAGAAATCTGCAGTGGTGGATTTTGATTACTGATTTCTGAGGCTGGCATGGGAAAGAGTTCTTTCTGTGACTGCTAGGTTTCTGCAATGAGCAAATTCATGAAAGACGGTGCTTTGAACTCCGATCAGATAGACAGGAGGAGGAGGTGGTTTGGGGTGAAAAGTTTATAAGTTCGTTTTTGTAAATATTGAGCTGAGATGCCTGGACACCAACCAGTAAAGACATAAGACTGTTTTAGCCTCTCCCTCTGCTAAGGGCTGGGCTAGGAATATGAATTTTGGAGACATAAGTTATTGGCTCATCCATTCATTCATTCGTTTATCAATCAACTAGCTATGAGACTACGACCATGCGAGGTCCTGTACCTGAAGAAGCCCGTATGACGAATGGCAGCTAATGCTGTCGCAGTGGGTGGAATCACACAAGGAAAGACAGGAAGAGTGAGAAGGGAAGCAATGACAGGGCCCTGGGACTGAGCCAGGCTAAGGATGTGTGTGGCAGAAGAGAAACCTGCAACTACTAAGGGAAAAAAGCTGATGGAAAAAGAGATGAATCAGAGGAGAGTCAGAGCCCAGGATTTAAGGGAGAGGCAAGAATTGGACGCAGTTTGACCTGTCACATTAGGCAGACTTCCCCTTGAACAATGGAATGTGTCATCTCATTTGGGATAGTAACATCTGGTTTGAAAAATATAATAGATATAGAGTCCCCAATGGTACATTTTATCACTTCTATTTTATTACTACATTATAATTATTATGGCTATTATGTATTACCAATATCAACAATGTTCTGTAATCCAAAAGCATCAACATAGGACTTTGAAGAAATGACCTCTGGTGTTAATTCTCAGAGAGCCTCTGACAGCAGAGTCTGTGCTGGTGGCAGTGAAGCAGGTCGCAGCAGGTTGGGGAGCGACTGAGGAGGAAGGACAAGACAGGAGTGCAGACTATTACATCCAAATTGTCTGCCATAAATGAAAAGAGGGAGGAGAACAGACAGGGAGCTACTGGAGGATGTTTTTAATGGGTAGAGAACATTTATTATGTTCATACAATGGGAATTAGCTCAGTGGAGGAACTAGTGAGGATAGAGGTTAGAGAGAAGAAATAATGAAGTCGGTCTTGGAAGATTCAGAGGGACTATGGTCAAGAGCAAAGTTGAATTTATAACAGTACTGAAAAACATTAAGTGCCTCGGAAAAAGTCTAACAAAGATATATAAAATATTATTGACTGTTAAAGAAGACCTTAAAAGCTGAAATAATTATTTCGCAGTGTACAGGTATGTTAACATCATATTGTACATCTTTTAAAAAATCACATTCTGCAACCTAAATACACAGGGTGAGGCAAAAGCAGGTTTACAGTTTCCATGTATCATACAGAAAATAATACAATAATTAATAAATAATAATGTAAAAATAAAGTCTGCGTTTCTTGTACTTACAACTATAAACTACTTTTGCCCCACCCTGAATACCATATGTATAAATAAAGAAAGAATAGTGCATGGGCCAATTAGGTAGTCACAAAAATTAAGTTCAATAGATCAATATGAAAGAAACTAACCATAAAATGATGCTGATATAAATGCTAACTAGAGGTCTAAATAATATGCAGTAGAAATATTTCATTCAGACTGGGTAAATCAGGACAGATTGTCATTTGATGGAAACTGACACATAATCAGGTTTGACCTTTACCAATGCATGAATTTGAACCAGTTCCTTGGGCACTCCAGAGTGAGCAAACTGTAGGAGTAGAGGAAAAAAGTTCTTGATATGCTCAAATATCATAAAGGAGATTGATAAAGCTGGACCATTCATTTTATGATGGGATGTAGAGGAAGGAGATACTGGACAGGCAATTTGGAGCCCACTTTTGAGAATACAGAAGTGGCTTTAGCTTTTATAGGGTAACTGGATTAAACTGGGTCTAACATAAGACAGTAAAATATGACCTATCATACAGTTTTATTAAATACATCCTAAAATTACAAATCTTTATGGAATTCTACTTAAGGAGTTTCCCTTACCCATATTTACTTGTTACTTGAGGTACTTCCTAACTAGCAAACACCTGTTCTATATCTTCATACATTTGTACTACTACACAGAATTAAAAATGCTTCTTATTAAAATTTTTGGAATTATTAAAAATCAACTAATTTAGTCAGAACATGAACATATAATCTAAGAGCATTTTAAAACACTGATTTGAAGAGTTTCTCTGAAATGAGTTGTCAGAGAGATGAAGAAAATAATAAGATCAGAATTTATTTTGGAATACCCGTGTTAGGCAAAAGTCTCCCTAAAATTCAGCAGATTATCCTACAGATTGTCTCTATTTTAGTTCCAGAACAAAGTCAAAACATGTACAATATCAACTTTTTTGAGCATGTTTTTCATAAACAGAACCACCTTTCAACTCAAACCATTTATTTCCACAATTTACTATTGTTAGTTATATAATCTAATATAACTGTCATTCCCTGGCATAGCAGAACATGAAATCTTTTAAAAGTAAGCAACAATCTGTGCAAAAAAGTAAATTCACAGAGTGTTTTCAGACCAAATATCATCTGTTTCCTGTGCTAAACCCAAGTGCATTTCAGTGGATAACACTAAATGCTACTTAGCATTATGACAAATTATCGCTCTTTGAGAATCAAAACTGTCTCATAGCTATAAATTATATCATCAAATTTATTGCTCAAGCATGTTTCTATGGTGAATTTCTGAGTCTCTGATTTTCCTAAGAATTAATACCTGCCCAGGATCACTCCTCAGAAGACCAACAGTTATCCGCCTGGTCATGGGTGACATGCCAACAAGTAAACATGTAAGGGGTTGAGAGGAGGGAGACAATATTTTATACCTGTGATTAAGTTCATGCCATTAATATTGCATTTCAAAAGTGAGAAGCTTCTGTTGTGACATATGGTTTACTGCCTAGTGAAATATGTGGGAACAAATAGCTACTGGCTCCTTTAAGCAGGCCAGAAGCTGAGAATGCACCTCCCTTCCTGTGCAGCTGATGACTACAATTTAAGGCCACTAAAGCCCCTTCTTCTTTTGAGGCTCAATTTGATCCTCTGGAAGTTAAGTAATGTGCACTAGCTAGTGTTTTCCAGCCCTTTGAATCTATGAAAGAAACAACAATTTAAAAGACAGTAGCTGCAGAAAATTCCAGCAAAGTCAGGCAGAATGCAAACAGCTCTAGGCTTTAAACTTATTAAAACAAGAGAATATTTTTAGCCTGGTTAAGTTAAAGTAACCTTAGCTGGGCTGATAATAAATCTTAGTCTCAGGATCAGAATACTGTCAGGAGAGAGGGAAAGAGATGCACACTTGAAGCTGTCTGAAATGAAATGGACTACCTCTGGAAGAAATGAGTTCACCATCACTGCAGGTATTCAAGGAGAGGCTAGAGGTTGAGAAGCCGGTCAGTTGAGATTCTCTCCAATCTCAGTATAAAATGTCAATGTCAGCAGCTCTGCCAGAATCCAGGGATCTTTGTTCCCATGGATTCCTACAGTAGAATTGTATCTCATCATTCATCCAACACGCTTATTGAGTCCTACTCTGGGTCAGGCACTGTGCAAGTCCTGTAGGGCATGCAAAGAAAATGCAATTAATACATTGCACTGCTGAGGGATAAGACGGGAGCATGATAGCTACCAGGTAGGTTGTGATAAGTGACACAGAGGAAGCACAGAAAAAATATCAAGAGAGATCAGAGGAGAGAGAGATGACTTCCAAGTTTGCGGAGCAAAGATGAGCACGAATGAAGAGTTTATGGAAGAGATGAAGGTGAAATCGCACCCTGAAGAAAGGCAGGGGTGCAAGAGGGAAAATAAATGACTTCAAAGACCATTCCATTCCTGAGGTTCTAGGTGCTTTCCTAAGTAGCTGAGGATACCATGACAATGAGCTCAGATCTGTTAGTTCCCTTACTTTAAAGTACTAATTCAGCCAATTTACTTGGCCAGTTAAGCTAATCAGGCAGGCGGCCACTGGGGTACAGCCTGCCATCAGGAGAACTTAGAGCAAACGGGTCTAACCGGGGTGGAATCAGGATCACAGTATGGTTTCTTTGGGTGTTCAGCAAACTGAAGGCATCACATGCAATTTTAATGGCAAGACCAAGATCTAAAAAAACATTAGGCTACATAAAACTTTTGCTCTGTGAACCGTGGTTTGAAATTTTGGTTCCAATGACAAATGCACATGTAATACAGTGCTGAGTGTATGTGCATTTCTAGCCCCTCCATCAGGCAGATCATTTGGTTGGACAATGTGCTACTATCTGAACATCAGAATCCAGCAACAACTTTTGATTTTGATTTTCAGTGAAACTTTACCTTTGGCTCTTTGGGGGAACTGTCAGTAGCAGCTCATATGAGATGCCAGCCTTTTTTTACATTACCACTGCCCTGGGCCCCCTTTTTAAACTAGTACAGGATTCTTAGAAGATCTAAGATTTGAGAGTTCATCATGAGTCTAGTAGGTCCTCAATGACATAGCTCAATGAGATTTATTATTACCCTACTTTAGTGCAAGTAATTATCATTTTAAATGAGTCTCCAAGTCTTTGCTATGCTTGAGTACCTGCCACTTAAAATAACCTTTTTTTCAGTACTTGGCATCATGCCATTAACAATGAAATGATTAATGATGCTTACATAGGGTAACCTAAGTATCTTGTTTGAAATGCAGACATCCTGGTATTATGACACTTACGGAATGATTAATGTAGTATAGAAAATACAGTAATATGTCCTGTAGCTGTCATGCAAAAATAGCATTGTGATTGATTCCAGGAACTTATGGCATTAAATACTAATAATATACAAGTATGAAAACAACAGGATTGTAAGGCCTCAGGTCTACTTTAATGTAATAACTACCAGAAAACGCTATGCCTCTGACCAGGGCTGTTGGCCGCTTGTTACCTGGAGGGAGCAGGTTCCACATATCAGGCAAAGGGATGTGACCACAGATTTACTGTTCCCTGCACTCACTCTGCCTCAATAGTTTGGACACTTTTGTTTACAGAGACCTGGCTCTCACTGTGCTTAATACTAACTTAATAAGGTTGACCTATTCTGTTAAAGACTTCTTTGACTCTAGTTATACCTTTATGTATCTGTATCCAAGAAAGGCAGGCAACCAATCAAAGTCAAAAAAGTTTGTGGTTCTTTCAGTTTGTTTTTTACAAAGCACTCTCAGCAGAGACAAACATTTAAATTTTGGGTGCCTGTCTACAAAAGTTTACTTATTCTAGGACTCACTTTTATCCTATATTTTGGGAGGCCTGCTCTGATGTGAACACTGAGATCTTTTAATGCAGTTATAATACTCATTCCTGTATTATTCAAGTAAGAAAAAAATCAACATAGAAATGAATGGATGTTATCCTAAGTCTAACAGGGAAAAAAACCCTGAGATTTACATCATAATTTCCCCTAAAGAGTGTGGACCAGCTTCCCTGACAGTCCTTTATTGAGTACCTTTGTAGATTTGTTTATGTATGCTTAGAAAAGGAGCTGGAGAAGCGAACTTTACAGCAAAATGAGATTGAATCATTTAAAGTTTCTAGGGAAATATGGGAAGATAGATATGGGAAACAAAAGGACAAAAAAAGTGGGTTCCTAGAAGAATGTAAAACAGTGCATGGGCTTGGGACTAAGACAGAAAACCTCAGTGAGAGGTAACTGCAAAGAGTTTTAGAGAACAGGGATGTATAACATGGATACAAACACTTTCGACTGGGCTATGCACCCTCTCCTTTACTGTCAGCTCACCCATCAAACCTAGTATACTCACAAATGCGGTGAGTGTGTGCAAACCAACAAATGTGGAGGCCACCTCGGAATTAATCGCATGAGCAACCAAGACAGCACATGCGGAAGCAGGAGACCAGCAATCAGACATGACCATGAAGGCATAAAGCCCTTTGAATGAACAATCATGCAAAGACACAGAAATACTGTGTAGCAGCGAGCCTTTCTCACGTGACATCCCGTTTTGCATATTCCAACGAAATCTAAATATTCCTATTCAGAATATTCATTGATGTGAGAAGAAACTGAAGCAATATGCATGGGCTCTGGTTTCAGAGAGATTGCAAACTAGAACTAAAAGCTGTGTACCCTAAAACATTAGAAAATAACACACAAAATGAGTAATGTGGTAGAAGATTCTATTCCTGCTTACCCCACATTATTTCCCCAAACAAAAGTTAAGAAAATCTTATTCCAATCTGTGGAAAGAGGAAAGATGGTGTTACTAAAAATGTTTCAGACTCTACTCCATAGGTTGTTCCTCTCCTTGGAGAGAGAAAAATAAAGCAATTTGGTGAAATTGGTAATGTTGCCAATGGGAGCCTTCCTCTGTTTCAGAATGCAAAACCTTTAGGACACCCCTCTTTTCTTCTCAGCTAATAGTAGATTTACCAGGAAGATTCTGTCTTTACAAGGCCTGGAATTATGAGTAGATAAGTTCAATTCACAGATTGGGGGGCAGAGCAGATGAGAGAGACAGAGTGTGGCTATAAGTCAAGCAACGTTCTCTATTCAACACTATCGATAAAAAGCAGATATTTCCCCATCATGTTTGTATTCCTGTATATACTTTTCTTTATTTTCAAACTCAGGAAATGAAAAATCTGTTATTGATTGGCCCTCTCTAGCCCTAACTTACCAGCCCATGGGCTAGAAATGCAGAGTGGCAAACACTGGGCACAAGGTGTGCAGTGCACAGAAAGACAAGGAAGGAGGTTTGAAAGCTTTGATGCCTAGGAACCCTAAGCCACCTGGGTTTTGATCTCAGTGGTTTTCCGTGTCACCATGTGGCTGGATTTAAATTGTTGAGGGAATGTGAGGCTTAGTAATCATGGCCTGTGTGGTTCTCTGTGGCTAAATTTGAATTTATACTGGCAGAGCTGAGGTTTAAAGCAGACCAATGGGCCAGGAATTGCATTACAGGTAAGAGAGCCTCTTTTGTTCCAATAAAGTCTACACTTAAGTAGGCAGAGCTCTAGTGTACAGTCTTGTTAGGCACTTGTAGGTAGTTCAAACTTAGCTTGTTTTATTGTGTTTGTCAGTCAGATTGGCTGGGTCTCTGAAGTGTAAAAGCAGCTAATACTCACAGGCCATGGAGTTCTAAAGAAGGTCTCTCACCTGGCGTAGGTAAACAATACTCAGCATGCTGCCCCAGGCTGCTTTTCTATATGTCATTTTGAAGTACAAGATTTGAAAAGAAAATTATGGAAAAACTAACCTATTGGCTTCATGTAGCCTTTTCACAAGTTTTTAAGAGTCATCCTCCAAACCCAAGGCCTCAAGGGGCTATGATTAGCTATTGAAATGACCAGGAAACTGGCTTTGTGTTTTGGACATTTACTATGGCCTCTCACACAGAAGGGATATGGGTGCTATTAACAAAAACTAAAAGGAATCAGGGTTCCATGAGTGAAGAAAACTAAATGAAACGATTGCCAACTTCAGAGACTAAGAGGCAATTTTAAATGCCTGGGCCTGGAACATATTGGTAAGACTTGTGTTTACTGAGGAAGCCAAGAAGGGGCTGCACTGGCTTAGCACACTTCAGCTTAGTGTCAGAACAGAAGCAATGGGATAGTGAACAAAAATGATGCTGAATGTGGGGAGGAAATGTGCTTTCTTTAGGTGGAATGCTGAGATCTTAAGAGTATAGGCTAGACAGTTATCAAAGAAAAAAAATAACATCTTGAAGGCCAGCTAGAAAGATATGAAATAAAAAATTAAAAAAAATCGAGCCTGGATTGAACTGCTCATAAAGGGGGTGTTCAAAAAGCAGGAAGGATTTTAGAGTTTACTAGATCAGAGAGCATAAAACCTAATGAAATCTAGCAGGACAAGAGGGGGAGATCTCAGAGAGCAACTGGGGAGGCTTCCCCAGAAGGAGCTATGACTCAGGAAGCTATTGAGATGCACACCCTTAGAGTTGCCTGTAGAGTCCACTAAGGGCTAGTGGGGAATCACTCTCAAAGATCTGAACACTCTCAAGTAGATTACAGAAAATCACAGATGCATTTTAAAGAAACACAGCTACTATTACAGGCAATAGCCTACGCCCTGAAGGCACATGCCTGGAAATGTATGAAACTTGGACGATTGACGGTGACCAAGGGAAGAGGCACCACAGCAAAGGGAATGTAGGCAAGACAATAACTTGCATTCAGACACGGTTCTGATGGGAGAGCACATCCTAACCTTCTATAGAGAAACTCAGGCAGGGGCCCAAAAGGTTAGAAGCACAAACATCTGGGCCTGAAAACAGAGGACACTCACACCTACAAAGCATTTTATGAATAAAAAAGAATTCAGAGACTTTGCCAATAAGTGCACTATCTGAAAAAAAATGCAACCAAGTAACAAACAAGACAGAGATCTCAGGATAGACGATGAAGAAAGAATAGTAATTGGCAACTTTTGACCTATGTCTATATTTATAACCAGAGTACTAAATAAGGACCTCTTTTCACACAGACCTGAGACAAAAATAAAATTAACAAGTAAAAGCACAGAGTGCCCTCGGCGATCCGGGATCGGTCTCTTGCTTCAACAGTGTTTGGAGGGAACAGACCCAGGGACGCCCTTTCTTCCAGCCTCTGACCGCCCTCCAGCATCTTCTCCAGTTACCACCTTTGGAACCACCTCGGGGGTCCTCAGCCTCGGAGACCAGCCAACACCGTTTTTCAACCTTAACTCCTTATTGCTGAGCAACCATGAGCTCCCAAATTCGTCAGAATTACGTCCCAGAGGTGGAGGCTGCGGTCAACCGCCTGCCACCTGCATCTGCCGGGCCCCCACACCTACCTCTCCCTGGGCTTCTATGTGGCTCTGGGGTGCCTGGCCACTTCTTCCTCAAGTTGGCAGAGAAGAAACACGAGGGCGCTGAGCATCTAAAAGATGCAAAACCAACACGGTGGCTGCATTATCTTCCAGGGTGTGATGAAGCCCCCAAGGATGCGTGGGGCGAAACCCAGGACTCCATGGAGGCTGCGAGGGTCTTGGAGAGGAACCTGAACCAGGCCCTTGTGGACCTGCAGGCCCTGGGTTCTGCCCCCACAGACCCTCAGCTCTGTGACTCCTGTGGAACTGCTTCCTGGAGGAGGTGAAACTCATCAAGAAGATGGGGACCACCTGGCTCACCTCCAAGGCTGGCAGCCCCCAGGCTGGGCTGGGGGAGAGTCTCTTCGAAAGGCTCCCCCTCAAGCACGACTAGAAGCATTGGCGCCCAGAGGCCTTTGAGGGCCCCTCTGCATCCCCCTGGTGTCTGGCTTTCACCTGAGCCTTCCCCCAAAACCCCTAGCCATCCTTTTAACCTCCTGGAGCCCTCTCCCAAGCATTGGACCAAATGGAAACAATAAAGCTTTTGCAGCAAAAAAAAAAGTAAAAGCACAGAAGAATTAACAGTCACAAATTCAATAGAAATATAGCATATAGATTTTTGTATGTCCAGGCAACACTTATAAAATTCAAATATATAATTGGACACAATTAAAATCCTAAACCTAAGTTTAATTTTAAAAGTAAAATTTTAAATTTTTAAATTTTAATCACAAAACAACCATGTTAGATAAAAAATACTTTATTTACTTAGAAATTAAAAATCATAATTCTAGATTACATTTAGATTAAAAAAAGAAAATCAGAGGAAAATGAAAAAGAAAACATTGGCCAAAACCTAAGGAGCACAGCAAAAGCTATACTCAATGAGAAGTGTAACATTATGTGCTTTCATGAGGAAAAAAAAAAAAGAAAACAATATTTACTTAGAAATTAGACAAAAATTAAACCAAAAGGCACTAGAATAATTAGTTAAGCTAGTGAGAGAACAGCAGCAGAATCAAAAGAAATGTTCACTTTTAAAAAGACCAGTAAAATAGGTAAGTCTACCATAAGCACGATTAAGAGAAAATAATAATAAACAAAAATAGCCAAAGTGTGAAAACAGAAAGGAAACACACCAGGGATGAAGGAGCAATTAAAACCCTATAAGTGAGCACTACATGAAACTCTGCAGCAACAACTTTGAAAGTTGGAGGAAGTTTTCCAAACCTTCCACCACCTGCAGTGGTTTAAATCAATATTTTTCAAACACTAAGGTATGCATATGTCACCTGGACTCCTATTAAAATGCAAGTTCTGATTCATTAGGTCAGAAGATAGCTGAGACTTCGTATTAATTACTAATAAACTCCTAGGTGATGCTGCTGCTGCTGATCCTAGGACTACATTTTGAAATGAGAGATCTCTTTATACCTAGGAGCCTGGAAAGAATTGTAAACCTTGCTTAGTGCTCATTATTAGTAAAGATTACAAGAAAAGATATACTATCACACGTTACTGGTAAAATGTGAATTGTTAGAGCTTCTTAGGAAAACAACCTGGCATCATCTACTAAAATTAAAAAGAACAGACCACAGAAATCACACTCCTGAAAAATCTGTCCTATAAAATAAAGGCATCAATATATAAGGATAAATGAACAAAAATATTTATTTGAGCATTGTTTCCAGTGGCTAAATAAATAGATTAAATAAAATTGGGGGGAGGAGGGTATTCACTTTCTATCCTAGGTAACAAACTACTGCAAATTTAGTGACTTAAAACAAAACACATTTATTATTTCACAGTTTCTGTGAATCAGAACCTGAGGCATAGCTTAACTCAGTCCTCTGCTTAGGGTTTTATGAAGTTGCTATTGAGGCTGCTTTCTCATCTGGTGGTTTGACTGGGGAACAATCAGCTTCTAGTCTCACTCAATTTGCTGGCTGAGGTCTCTGGATTCCTGCTGGTTCTTGGCTAGACACTACCCTCAACTCTCAAAGGTCACCTGTAGCTCCACAATTTCTTGCCAGATGGGCATCTTCATCATGGTCACTTACTTCATCAAGCCAGGAAAGACAGTCTCTGGAGTTAATCTCCTAACGAGATAGTCTTATATAATGTAACATAATCGTGGGAGTGACATTCTATCATCTTAGCTGTATTCCATTGATCAGACACAAGACACTGGTCCTCCACAGTTTCAAAGTGTGAACAGAAAGAATGGCCCTTAATGGGTGGCCACCTAAAAGTCTGTACCTCCAGAAAGAAAAGAGATAATTTGATCACTATATCTCTGATTCCTTCAGAAAAACTCCTGAACTGGAAAGAGAAGAAGGGTATTATGTGTTGGTTCCTTTCAAATCTAATGTGCATCACCTATTATAGAAATACAAGCCACACCATTCACATACTCAAGTACTATCTCAGTAGCTGTCACAGTTTTCTACTTCTGTATCCCCAGAATGCAGACTGTGCCAGCACAAAGTAAGAATTTTGTTAATTTTTGTTAAGTAAGCTCACCAGTACCATGATGAACTTTCAGCAGTTACATCAAACTATCATTCTCAATTTTAAAAGTACATAACAAGAGAAACTATCCAGGAAACTCCAGTCCTGATTCCTCAGAGCAATTAAATGCATAATACTTGGATCAATGACAATAAAAGAAAATGCTAATAAACACTTTAGGGTATTGAAATCAGCCTACAACTGAAAAGAACACTGGTTTACACATGCCTACAGTCAATCAAGTACCGAAGTCTTTCTCCTTTCTTTATGAAATACAGAAAATGCCACTTTCCTCTATGTCTTTTTACTTGGATATCTAAATTGAAAAGCACTAAGAAGATATTGAAATAAAATTTTAAATCTTGTAACCTATATTTAACAAAAGATCTAGTGACTTTAAACACCTGGTGGGTATCAGTCAACTAAAGAGCCTTTCATGGGATCTAAAAATAGCCAAGGCAAACAGGGATCTGTCAGAATCAGAATTACTTAAAAAGAATAGGCTATATGCTATTTCAAATTTCTTCTCTGAAAGCTGTTCAAGGTCTTGGTCCAGTTTTCTTTGGAAATATAGTATTTTTCTTGTCGATTTGTGTCATTTCTTTATTTGGTAATGATTGAAGCCATTTGGCATCTCTGTTGCAATTGTTTGTCCAGTTTCTCGCTTGTCTTTTAATTTTATTTATAATGTGTTTAAACATATGCTATTGTTTTCATTGCTGTGTAGTTATATCAATCAGCCATTTCCATCATTAGCTCTTCTATTGTTTAATGTTTAGAAAATCATTTTCTGTCCAGATATTAAGTAAACATGCACTAGTATTTTCTCTCAGGTTTTTTATAGTTATAAGAGGTTACAAACATTCCTTAGAGACTTGAGGAATGATATGACTAAATGAAGATGCTTAACATGCTTCTGGATGGGGAAAGTATTAGAAAGTACTGACACTATTATAAAGGTGTCGGTTCTTTCCAAAGTGTAGTTTTACATATTCCCACTCAAAATCCTAAGATTTTGAGAAAATCTGTGTGGGTTAAGAAAGAAAAATAAACAAAAAAGAACAGGTAAAATAAATTTTATATTTTATTATTTTCTTTTCTATTGAATTTATTGGGGTGACATTGGTTAATAAAATTATATAGGTTTCAAGTGTACAGTTCTATAATACATCATCTGTATAATGTATTGTGTGTTCATCACCCCAAGTCAAGTCTTCCATCACCATTTATCCCCCCATATCCTCTTCTACTTCCCCTCACCCAATAATTTTTATTTTTTAAAGAAGATATCAAAACATAATTTAAAATCGCAATAGCTGAGAGGGTAGTAATATCAAGAAAAATACATGAATGATGATTGATAGATAGTAGATAGATGATAGATAGATGATAGATGATAGATTAGATAGATGATAGATGATAGATGATAGATGATAGATAGATAGATAGATAGATAGATAGATAGATAGATAGATAGATAGATAGATATAGATAGATGATAGATAGATGATAGATTAGATAGATGATAGATGATGATAGATAGATAGATAGATAGATAGATAGGTAGATAGATATAGATAGATGATGATGATAGATAGATAGATAGATAGATGATAGATAGATAGATAGATGATAGATAGATATAGATAGATAATAGATTAGATAGATGATAGATGATAGATATAGGTAGATAGATGATAGATAGGTAGATAATAGGTAGGTAGATAGATAGATGATAGATAGATAGATGATAGATAGATGATGATAGATAGATAGATGATAGATAGATAGATAGATAGATAGATAGATAGATAGATAGATAGATAGATAGATAGATGAAAATAAGGGGTGGGGGAAGATCAAGATCACTGAAATAGAATAGATGGCCCAGAAACAGACTTTAGAGTAAAAAGTAATATATATGGCAAAGGAAACATCATTAATCAGTAGAGAAAGGAAAGGATTTGATCGGCCAGTAAATATATCTGTATCCTCTACATACCAGGAGCCACACTGGGTGCTGGGAAGAGAACATAGTCAAGTTCTTGCCCTCTTGGAGTCTAGTGGGGAAGACAGTCCTATAAAATAAGTAATTACACTCATGATAAAGGAGATCCATGGGACAATAGGGGAGTATTTTAAAGGACAAATGAAAGTATATTCAGGAATCTGGAGAAGCTACTGTGAGAAAGTGACTTACAAGTAGAGATCTGAAGCAGTAGCTAATGAAGAGTCATCCTGGCATAGAAAAGGGTTTAGTGAACAGAAAGAAGTAAGTAGGAGCCAGATCACACAAGACTCCGTGTGATATATTAGAGACTTTGAATTTTATCTAAGAGCAGTGGGAAGTTACTGAAGAATTTTCAGCAGGCAAATGACTGGGTCAGATTTGCCTTTTTGAAATGGATCAGAGGGAGTGTGGATGCCAGAGACTCTTTGGAAAGCTGTTGGAGTAATTCAGGTAAGAGACTATTGAGGTCTGAAGTGTTGAAAATGAGAATGGGGAAAGTGGAAATATTTGAGGAATGTTTAGAGATAGATTTGATAGAACTTGGTGATTCAGTGGATGTGTAAGAGGGTAGAGAAAGGAAAGAGTCAACGTTAATTATTTAATAAATGGTGTTTAGGTTAATAGACTAGCTATGGGGGGAGGGTAGAGATAGAGTATTACATTGGATCCTTGCTTAAAAACAGATATCAAAATAACCTCTAGATGAAAAAAGAACTTAAATATTTTAAAACATGAAACCACAGGAGTACCTGAAGGAATCAAGGGCCTCTGGATTGTGCTCCAGTCTGCCTATGTACCTACCTGCTCTATCGTACTTATTTTCCAGTCCCAAAGTAACATGTATAGAGCACCCATCTACCCAGTACTCATCCCCCTTTCCTGTGTCTATACTTTAATTCACATTCATCTTTCATAAGGACCACCCTTAACATTGCATCTCTAGCCACTGAAATCCCACTGATCCTTCAAAACACAGCTGAAATGCCACCTCCTCCAACAAATACTTCTCTGGCTCTCAAAAAAAAAAGTTTTATTTGCTGCCACCATATTTTACTTAAATACTTTGTATAGTAATCCTTACATTATATTGTGTGTGTGTACACACACACACACACACACACACACACACAATTCCTAAAGACTCATAATCACCTTGAAGGCATCACACCTTCATAGCTACAACCCCATCACGTTCCCTGTAGCCCCCACAACACTTAGCACAGAGTACTTAATAAACATTTTATCAATGAATTCAATACTAAATAAAGGCATTAGCTTAATTTTAAGTACATGTTTCTAGATAAATTCAGGCAATTTTCCATTTAAACTAACTCACCAAAGTTTCCAAATCTTATTTTTTCTGCAAACTATGGGCTGCCTCAGGCCACATTCAATTCACTTTATATTAATTTGAGCTTTATCTCAAAATAGTTGAGTAAATCACCTGTTTTAGCTGATGCTTTGATGAGATGGACATTGTTCGAGCTGGCCTGGGGTCATCTATTCTCACTGGATGCTAATGCATGGAGCCTCAGAAGCAACAGCGAGGTGGCTCAGGTGCTGCTCTCAGCAATTCCCACATCCCTCTCGGGCATTTGGGAAACAATGAGCTGCTCACACTCCATTGAGGACTGTGGGAAATTCAGTGGGAATGTGTAAGGCATTTCCTTACCGTGTTTGAGCTCACAGATAACAGTGTGCTGTCTTCACCTTCCTTGGGGTACAGAGAACTATGAAATTGTCTCAGCCCCATAGACCTGGACACAACACAGCCATTTCTGCACTATTGCTTCCAAGCCACAGTTGGAAACACGAAAAGATGGTCTTATTGCCTGTATGTCCCCCATTCCTCCCACCCCCTGTGCCCCATCACCATCCTCAAAAACCTCACCAAGGCCTAGATCCTCTCTGCTCTCAGATCCCCCAAAACATCTGAGGGCCACACAGTTTGGCCCAGGGGCAAATGGTAGAGGGCCCTTCTCAGGAACCCTCAACATGTAACGTTGTTGTTTACCTTACAGTGTTCTCCCGTCTCTCACAATTTAAAATCCCTTTTCTAGGAGTGAAACACTGGCTGTCCCTGGGTCATATGTAATTCTATATCCCCATATCCCATGTCCCCTCAGGACCTAAGTGTTGGAACCACAAAAGGTAAGATCTGATTTCCTAGTTTTCACCTTTCCTGGTATCTTCCCTTCCTCGAAACAGTGAAGCAGAAGCTGTACCCTCGGGAGAAGAAAGGAGAGGAAAGTGATTGGTTAATATTTCAAATTGTTATCACACCACCCATTCTGTAGAATGGAATTCTCATATTAGCAAGATGTGTAAGATGGAATAGCATGGAATTCTCATGTATAAGATGTATAGCATGGAATTCTCATATTAGTAAGATGTGTAAGATGGCAACTTTAGCTGCCACATCGACGTCAACATCAGCTTCCTCCTGCACATTCTAGCAAAGCAAAATCACCAAACCCAGGGGAAGCTACAACTCTGTCTCTGACTAGTGGTCTCTTGAAGATGCTGTGATTCTTTGAGCCACCACAATCACACGTTTGCCTGGTTTACTGGTGACAGTCAACTAGGGCCATGCTCACTTGACAGTTTTGCACTGTCACCGTGGCGAATCCGCAGTGGAGAATTCTGAAAGTCTCTGGAGCCCTGTTTTCACTGAGGAGAATGAGAGCAAAGTACAAAGTGAAACCCAGGTGTCCATGGAAGGGCCTTGAACCAGCTTTTAGCTTATCCACAGCCTCCAAGAGATGCAACGGGTGTGCGCCAAAAGCGATGAAAGGGAAAATCCCAGCTGAAAGAGCCTGCACAATTATTGGCCTTAAAAGACAATGTCAGTCTGGTTTTCATTCTTGATGACCAATGATTTATCGGTGTTATATCTCCACAATTGAGAAGACATGGCCCTTTTATTGATTGCTTAGGAAGAAAAAGACACTTCAATGCTTTTTATAACCAGAAGTACTTGATCTATGTTTCCAGGTACAATACAGGATAGAAGGTTACTGGACAGACTCCCTAGCTGTACCTTAGTTTTCTCTTATAGAGATAAAAACTATTATTTGTCTTTTTTTACAGTTGGAACAAGGCAAGTTTTTAAAAATGGGAGTGTTTCTTATAGAGTTCCAACAACTTAAACAACAACAACAACAACAAAAACACATAAAAGCTGTTCTCTGACAACCTGCTCCCATAAGGAAGATAAATTTTGAGTCTTTTCTTTAAGGAGGTTACCCCCTCCCCCTCTTCTCACCTCCTATTTTATTCATAGACGGCATTCCCATCATACCAAGCATGTCAAAGTTGCACAAAGTTCATATCTAAAACACTGAATGGATGCTGCTTTTAAACTAAAAATTTCCTCTGAAACTGCACGCTACTCATCCTGAATTCCAGCATGTGGGCTTTGCAACAAGGGCTTTTATGGAAAGTCTATGATAATTGCTATGGTACCATGTTCTTAGAGTCATGCAAAGGGCTCTATGAAACAAAATGTAAGATTAAAATTACTAAAGTGCTCCAACCACATTGGTTTACTAAGGTCTGGCCGAAATGTTTAGTTTTAAATATTGTAAAACATCCTATAAATAATAATAAATAATTTTGCCCCACGGTTCATCCAAGTATATTAAATCTAGTGATAACATAAATCTTCCTTTACCTCCACATCCATAATTCATGCCAGTGGAATGGTGATCAATACATTTCCTTCACTTTCCTTAATGTCTCTGTCCCGGCATTTTAGGGCTAAAGACATTGGCTGAACCAACACATATCCAAGTGACAGTCCTAGTTAGCACTTGCACTGAACAGCCAGAATCTTTTTTTTAACAATGTATTTCCACAGCTGCTATCTCAAGTGAGCTATTTATCTGAGGTCTTTCAGATTGTCGTTAGAAACCCACACAGAGAAGCCAGCTCAGGGAGGGCACAGGGAAAGGATTTAGCTACGGTAACCCTGTCTTTCATCTTCCATCACACCAGCAGATCCGCACCTGAATAACAATGAAACCCCTTCAGATGTGCTGTGACACTGAACACTCGGAAATCTTTCTAGCCTATGTAAAGTTTTTGCTGACAGTGCCTACTCCTCTCATAATACAGAACAAAAAAGGAAATCTTTTCCCTAATAACGTTCATTTGCCTACATTTTGTTGAACGTGTCAGCTAAACTAGCATCTGCTTTGGCAAAGCAATGAAAGCAGAACTCATGTCTCATTTTAATATGGACACCTTTGTCAGGCTCTCAACGTTTCTTCCCCCCTTCCCAGCTTAGAGTCTGCTCTTCCCGTCACCAGCTGCCCTTCAGGCTCCTCTGAGCAGCGCAGCAAGCACCGATTCTCTCTGCCTTGCCCTGACCTCTTAGTCTAAGTTTTCCTGCCAAAATGAAGTAGACAACTAGCTCTGTGCCCAGACTAGTGTCGCATAGATGAAGGCATTCGGTAAATACTTGTGGATATAAAACATGATCCAGATAATTTAGAAATAATTTTTGACGGGGAAGGGAGTTCTTCTGGATTTCCTGGTAAAAATTTAAGTGAAGTAGCATTTGGACCCTTTACCACTTAGACATGAAATACATTTTTTAATTTTTGTAAACAGTGGATAACTGGCAATTATCTCTCTTCTTCTGAAATTCAACAGGTATCTATTGACGTCTCTGATGTTCAATCCAGACAGTGCCCATCCTCCAGCACCATCCTGTTTCTCAAGGTTGCCTCTGTGCTGAGAAGCCTGTCTCCTCAGGGCTGAACTGGAGCAGCAGCGGTTGAGGAGATGGGGAAGGAAGCTATTTCTCCCAATGCTTTTCTATATGGTGCTTAATATTCTTGTGGCCATTTAAAATTATTATTTATAGTACTTGTAAAGATTTTCAGTTGCTTTTTCCCCCATGGTTACTAGTTTTACTGGCAACAAACTACAAGGAGTCCTAATTTTCTTTTTTAGCTCACATTTGATAGCTTATAGCTTATTTTATAATAGTTTATTACATTTTTATTGTGCTTTGCAGTTTTCAAAGCGTACTCATATATGCTGTGCCCTTTGATCCTGTTATTTAAATCAGCCAGGTATTAGCCCTGAAATAGAAATGAAAAGTGAAGTTTAACAACTTGTTCATTCACATAGCTAGTAAGTGGTGGGGCCTTCTGCCCCTTATCTCATTTCCACATTTTACTACACCCTGCCTTTACTCAAAAATGCAAGCCTCTCCTTTATAATAAAGGATACTTTAAAATGTTATCTTCTAAACCTTTATAATGTTCTAACCCACACGGAAAATGTTTTAACTTCTTAAGCTTTAGCGCTGGATACCTTCTAGCCACCAAGGTCAGCAAATTAACGAAGTGCTTGGCACACTCATGGTTAGTTAATCCCCCTCACAGGTCCATCAGTATCTCCCCAGGTTCTCCAGTCACTGTAACAAACATCCTCAGTCCTAATAAGCACACCCTGAGATATGCAAATATACTTATTACATAACATACAATTGCATTTACTCTATAAATATTTAACTAACCTAGAAAAATAATAGTCTCAAAGATGGACAGAGTGGAAGGGGGTTGGTTAGAGGAGTATATCGCAGAAGGGAGCAAGCACATGCCACATACATAGGCAGGTGGCCCCTGAGACCCTCATGCACACCTTCTGTGAATCGCCACCAGGCAGCGATTGGGTTGAAGTAGACATTCTTAGTCATCTTTGTAACCTGGGCACCTCGCACATGGCCCAGCGTATTGTAAACACCTAACAAATGCTCACTGGTGAATGTCGAGTGTCTTCAGAAATTCAAAGAGTTTCTGCTTTTATCATCAGTATCTGCTTTGATTCCTTAGCAGTCGTTGTCTTTTGCTTTAGAATTAATTTTCTTTCATCCACGCAATCTCTTCTTCCCCTCTTTGGCACAAATTAGTAATCCCCGTATTTCAACATGGATTCCTGTTGAAATGTGATATGTACCTGATAGCTACATAGGCTTATTTGACCACAGGATTAGTACCAATTCAATTTTTTTCAGAAACAAAAGAATCGAATTTAGGTTATGCTTATTCATTTACTTTGCTTTTGATGTGGACCCTTGCTAAAAACTTTTGAAAGTAAAAACAAATCCCATCGATTGGTCTTTCCTCTTTCCATCAATCACTTGGTCTTTGTGAGCATAGGTATGGTGCCGGTCCGTGTGGGATAGAGAATGCTGCACAAAAGAAGGGAGGACTGTCACAGCATCGCTGCGAAAATTCTAGCCTCATATTTTGCAGAAAATATCAGGAAACGTTACAGCCCAACCTCCTGCGTAGGAAAGGCTGTGAAGGGAAGTCGTGGTCAGGATGGAAGCAGAAAAGAAGTGCCTCTCCTAACAAATAGCAGGGCTCAGGATACACTCTTGTTCAGGGTGAATATGCAAAGTGTGCAGATTATCAACCAGGAGCCACCGCAGCCCTCCCTCAGGTAGATACATCAGAATCACATTCTATGTTTATCAAAAGTTGGAATGGGTTTGAAAAGGTTGAGGAAGACTGGCTTCACTTATGTCATTATTTCCTCTCCGTGAAACACTAGTGTCACGGATGCTGGGTTGTGCTGCCAAGATCCTGTCTTCAGCAATGACGGATTTATTCCTCAGCTACTGAGAGGCGCTCGGCTGTCAACCTCGTTCCAGAATTGCCTCCCCTGAGTTTCCTCACCCAAGGTCATGGAACCTCAAGGGCACCCTGCAACCAGTAACAACTCAGATTAGGAAGGTCCAGGCCCTCACCGAAAACCACCTATGGGTACAATATCACAGCTACAGAGCCCCCGTCCCACTGACCAAGACTGTTGTGACTGCACCACATCCCTCTACCCAACCCTGTTTCCTTCTTTCACCTTCCCCATAGGTATGGATCCAAAAAGCATTTCTAATAAACTTTCTGCAAGTAATCTCTATCTCGGAGTCTGTTTCCTGGGAACCCAACATGTGACAGCTAAAGAGAAAGCGATCTTAATCATGCTCCATTCCTCATTTAAAAAATGATGCTCTCTTTTCCAAAAAGTCTTGCTTTTTGAGCCCATGTGATTTTAGGATAAATGTGATTAAAGTAAAGTAAAACTCCAGAACTGCCAAAGTGAGCGAAGGTGTGGGACAATAGGAAGTAAGAAGTGATGTGGATCCATAGATCTGCATACCGAAAAGGGGAACTGAGAGGAAAGCTAACAGAAAGTATAGTAGAAGAAGTAATCCCCTTTAAAGATAATAGAGAAAGACTGTACTTAAAGTGATCCCTGAATGATAATCACATGGACAGAGCCTAAGAATTTCCTGTCACTGTGATAATAACCTTAATGCAGAGATGCAGACCAGGGTAAGACAAGAGCAACATGAACAAAAACAAAGACTCTCACATTGAGAAGAGAAATTATGATAGACCGAAAGCAGGTGATTCCTCAGGCCCATAAGACTAAATATTTCCATAGTTCTTTAGTGAATTAGAACTAGAACATTATGTCAAATATTGCTTTACAGTACTTATAATTGTTGCATGTAATGACACTTCAGTTACATAGTTTTCATTACATGGCATAGGTTTGGTCATTTTCAACTACCATTTATGTTATAAGGTCTCAAGCTAATAAATCCTTCTTGATAATCATTTGGAGAGAGATTTGAACCAAGTGGATCCATGAATGACTAGGAAAGTCAGGATTCTGCTGCCAAGAACTGACAGATAGGTTTAGCATCACTTCTTGTCAGAGGGACGTCAGAACCAGGTTTAAGCCTGGTTATGCTACCTCTTCCTTTTATATCTTAAAATTATTTTAACACAGATTCTACTTATCTGGTATAATAGCAAACTTGTTGCTGCTTTACAAATCTCAGATTCTCTGAGGAGCCCTCCCTTTCTTGTGGTTGCCAGACTGGAAATCAGGCACCAAAACCACATGGGAGACAGAGATGGCATGTCTCCAAAGAAAATATGAAGCCTTTGGATGCTGTCAGACAAGATTAAAATTCTAGCATTTCTACTCACAAGTTAAGTGACCTTCACTGAATCTGTTAACCTCTATGGATCTCATTTTCTTTTTCAGAAATCTTACATAACACACCCACCACAAGGTTGTTCTAAGTATTAAATGAAATCATGTGTGTTGAGTGCTCAAAATGTACCCATTTTCTTTCTAATGTATTCTCTCATTTATATCCTTTATGCTTTGAGAATTTTCTCAGATATTTTTAACTGGAGTAAAGATTGCTCCTGGTGACCATCAAGAAATAAACTCATTAGAGGAAAAATAACTTCAAGAGCACTGGGGAAAAGGTAAAAAAGTGTTTTGAGGACCTTCTCTGAGATTGCAGGCTCCTCTAGAGTAGCAACCAGCTCCTATTTATCTTGCTTTCCCAAGGCCAAACACAGAAACTGGAACATAGCACAGAACACTTTTACTAAGTTTGGGGGGTGTTTATTAATGCAGAACACAGGGATAAATATGAGTTTTGGAGATGGAGGTTCAAATCCCAGCTCCTCTGCTTTATTGCCCCACGAACTTGGGCAAGCTAGTTAAAGTCTCCAATCCTCAATGTCCTCCTCCCTAGTAGAGTTGTTACAAAGAATAAATGAGCTAATATATTCAAAGCACCCTGCATGGCATATAGTAATACATAGTAAACAATGATGGTAGGGGAGATAGTGGCAGTGATGATGATGATGGTACCAAAAAAAAAAAAGCACACAAAACCTCAAGGTTGATTGCTTCATTGGCTTCCCAGGAGTTTCCATAACTTTCATAAGACAATGTTAAAAATCTTTCCTCATGTGAAAATGTTGAGTCTACATTTTAAGTTTAACATGGAATCATAGCTGCTATTTAAACATGGCTGAGGGTAGAAAGAAATTTGACTCATGGACTTTATTAAAAGAATTCTATGGATTGGGTACTGACTACCAGCAAACCCACTTGGACTAGACACTGGCCTCCAGGGAATCTGAATAATATGTGTTAACAATTATAAATGGACTAGGAGACATTTTAGCAATAGATTTTTATCTGAAAATTTAAAAACCACTTTTAGATTCTTTTTACTCAAAATAATCGAGAATCAGTTATACAATATTTTTAATGTTTAACATGTGAAAAACATTTTAGAAAAAAACTTTAAAAAGCAACTCAGTATTGATGTAATGTAATGAGTATGGTCATTTAGAAGATTCAATCTGATAAAGGAGATGTAATAAATGTCCAAAAATAACCACTTAGTTAAGATATGGTAAGTGTCCTAAGAGTTGGGTAGGATCAAGAGTTCTCAAATTTAAGAAGTGATAATACCAGAAAAGTTATAAAAAACAGTATAACTGGTGACTCCACTTCTGGATATTCTCCTTCAGTAGGTCTACAAAGATGTTTGATAATCCCTAAATTTTAAAATTCCACATGTGATTTTGGGGTTTGGGGCCCACTAATGTAGAAAGATCATAAATTCAATAGTTCAAAGAATTTAGAAGCTTCATAAGAAACACATAGGTCAAGAAACAGAGCTAGTGCCCGGCCGGGTGTGGCTCAGCAGTTGAGCATTGACCTAGGATCCAGGCGATTGGGGTTCGATTCTTAGTCAGGGTACATGTTCGGGTTGTGGGTTCGATCTCCAGTCGGGGGCGTGCAGGAGGCAGCTGATCAATGACTCTCTCATCATTGATGTTTCTATCTCTCTCTCTCCCTCTCCTTTCCTCTCTTTGAAATCAATAAAGATTTTTTAAAAATGTTTTTTAAAAAGAAAAATAAAAAAAAGAAGCAGAGGTAGTCACACAGCCAACCTAAAACAAATATTTCACATTAAAATTTTAAAACAAAATGTGGCCTACATTTTTAAAGTACAATTGTTTTAAATATATATGTGTAAGTATCAATTAATGTTTAAGGATTATTGGAGTGAAATAAGTAACTTTTTTAATGAAGATGTGCTATTGGGTAAAAATTATATTTTGTTTAGGTACGTAATTATAATCACTAAGTAGAATTAGAATCTCAAGATATTCAAGCCAGTTATTTGCCTTTGCTACTTCACGTTTCACATTCCCTGGCTCGTGATGTAGATCACCCTCTTTGGATACCCTCTCCACTGGGTAGGTAGGCTGTATGAGTTCACAGCAATTGTGTTTTCCAAAACAGATAATTTAACAATTCTCTGATTACCCAATTTTAGATTAGCTGTGACCTAAATTTTAACTCCAAATAGGCATTCTTCATGAGCTGCCACATTCCTGGGTTTGTTCTCCGTGTCTTGCAAACAGGTTATAATCTTAACTTCAGGAAGGAGAGGAGAGAACAGGAAAATTGAATGCAGTGATGCCATTTATCACATCACAAATCGATAAAAAGTTATTTTGAGATTCAAAGGTATTTAAATCACATGAATCCTCCCTATTATTGTCAATAATCAAGAGTGGTTTGCAGGGAAGCTATAAACCATCTTTTATTTTTTTTTTTAATTTATCTTTATTGTTGAAAGCATTACAGATGTCCCTTTTCCCCCCATTGACCCCCTACACCCTCAATTCACATAAACCATCTTTCAAAACAAAAAGAGCTTCACTCACTACTTCTCCCCGTCAAACCCTGTTATGTTGACACATGGTGTATATAAAGTTTCATACCGTCTATAAGTGGCTGCTGTACTGAAATAAAAACTTAAAGAATCGCTCTGAAAAATATTAACTGCCTTCATTGTGTATGTGAAACCAAGTAAATAAAAATTATGAGGTAAAAAACAAAACAAACAAAATTCAGTGGTCGTTTTCTAAGTAGAAACTAAGATCAGAGGTTATATAGATGAGAAAATAAAAGTAACGGAAAACACCCTTTCCAGATTCCCATTAAAATATCCAAGAACATGTCCAAATCGAGGGGGGGGGGGGAATCTGAATAAGTTTGGAAATCAATTAACACAAAGAAAATGATCTTCTAGGATGCAAGCACCATTTCTACAAACTCAAATAGGGGGAGCTGGGTTAGGGACCAGCATGAGGAGCAATCTGAAGTCTGTTCATCATTTCAGAGAGCTCTGCCCTCAGCGTGGATTCCGACCGTTCGCTTCACAACCAGAAGGAGAAGCCAGCGTTTGCGGCGCCCTCTCTGCTGATACCTTGAGCCGAGGCTGCGCGGGTGCCCTGCAGGCAGCCGGCCCTCTGACTACAGGTCTGCGCCTGGAAGATGCCAACAGAGGAGCAGAGCCCCGGCCAGATGCTCAGTGGTTAGAGCATCGGCCTGAGGACTGGCAGGGCCCGGGTTCAGTTCCAGTCAAGGCCACGTACCTGGGTTGCAGGCTCGATCCCACGTGCAGGAAGCAACCAATAGATGTTTCTCTCTCTCTCTTCTCCCCCTTCCACTCTCTCTGAAAAGCAATGGAAAAAATATCCTCGGGTGAGGATATTAAAGAAAAATAAAATAAAGTCATGGCAGGTGGTAGACAGCCTCAAAAATAGGGCTGATTATTTTGGTGGGGTTTTTTTTTGTTTTTTGTTTTTGGTTGGTTTGTGTGTTTGAAAAAGTGTAAGGTAATTTTAGAAAATATTTACTTTATGTTTAAAAATGAGAATTTTATAGTCACGGGGATATAAAGTATAGCACAGAGAATATAGTCAATAATATTGTAATAACTATGTATGGTGCCAGGTGGGTACTAGAATTACCAAGGGATCACTTTGCAAATTACATAATTGTCTAATCACTATGCTGTACACCTGAAACTAATATAAAATAATACTAAATATCAACTGTAATTGAAAAATAAAATTTTTAAAAATGAAATATAAAAACAAAAATGAGTATTTTAAAAGGATATTATTTCTTAAATAAAAATAGACTGAGGTAAGAAAACAGGCCAGGATAAGAACAGATTATCGCCAAATAAAAAAATAGAATAACAGATTTTAAAAATCACATTGGAGGGGAAAATGCAAAACAGGCATAGTGTAAAACTAAATTGGTGATACAGTGGGCAAGGCAAAAAATATAAAACAAAAATAAATCAGGAAAGTTGAAAAGGTAAAACACAAAAATTAAAAGATACATGCAGAACAAGACATAGAACAGCCGTCTCTGCTCGGGGAAGCTAACAGGGCAGGACAACAGTCACAGATGGAAAGACAAAAACCAGAACTACTGGGAGCTTGCAAGCTGAGAGGATTTATAAGTTTATGCACAAAAAGGGGGGGAATTGACAACCTAGATACATACCGGTAAGCTTCAGTATTGTCTCAAAGGTAAAGAATGCTATGAACATTCAGGCTGGGGAAAAAAGCCAACTCACCTTCAAAAGAATTCAAATTGGGATTTCCATAGATTTTTGCCCTGTAACAATGTCTACCTAAGGACCATAAAGCCACATCTTCACAGGTCTGGGGGACTCTCTGACATGCGACATCTCAGAAACTCTATACCAAACTAATTTTCTTCAAAAAATTGCTCAACGATGTACACTATGAAATGCAGAAAGAAACCACATTAAAAAGAACTGATTATAGAACATGACTGAAGTAAGCTTTCCCAACTCCCTATTCAGCTCTATGATCAATGACATAAAACCATTAGTTTGAAATCAAACACAATGGGAGAATTTATACCATGGAAATCAGCAAATGCTACAAATCGGGGGTTTTATGAGTTTTCTGGAGAGCAGCACAGTACTAAATGCATTTGAGGAAAAACAAAAACAAAACATACCAGGAACATCCCAAATGCTTAAAACGAGGGAAATTTTAGTACATCCAGTTTTGAATATCATGCTATCATTTTAAATCGTAGCTATTGAGACTAGGTAGAACTTAGAAAACTGTTTATTATGTAAGACTAAGTAAAATGAGGGTGATAATGTGTTCTCTAAATAATTCTTCATATGAAATGACATTCACCCAAAGTCCTCAATTCGGGACACTAATGTGGAAAAAATGGAAGAAGGCTGGGGGGGGGGGGTGCAGAGATTAAACGAAGAACTCCTTTTAAAGAATCAACCTAGAGGAATATTTTTAAGGTCCTTCAAGCAACAGACATACGTCTTTTCTCTACGTTTCCAAGTTTGATTCCTTCTATCCAGTGACACAAGTTAATTAAAGTGCTGAGATGGTTTAAACGGAGGAAAGCAGGAATGGCAGGGGAGCGTTGGGAGGCCAATTCCAAATCCCACAGACTTCGAGCTGTAGCGTGCAATGTCCAACAAGCCGCTTTATTCCTTGTGTACTTCCATTTCTCGTGTTTGAATGAGGTAAGTGATTGATTAGCATGTTATCTCCCTGACACACAGGACTTTGTTTTGCAAAGCACTTTTACATCTAATTGCTTTCTTGTGATCCTCACAACTCCATGTGATGGGATTTTTTTTAACAGCAATTTTGTAGATGAGGAAATGGAAATTCAGAAAGGTATGCAGTTTTCAAGGTTACCCAGCTAGTTATCAGCAAAGACAGAGGCGCTTAAGTGTGATGATTAAATGGTTCCACTACACTGCGGATGGTTCCCAATTTACCACATACGATGTGGTATGGGCACATTAATTGTTTTTAAAGGCACCTTAAGTACCACATTGAACAGTGGCCACAAAGGCAATGTATTATTCTTACTTCCTGCTGCAAGGAATTATGTGACAGAATAAAAGAAATTATGTGACAGAATGAGAAAGAAAAAAAAAATTTATCGTTTTATGTCATTGTGTATCTTCCCTTAGGGCTTGGATCTGTGTACTAAAGATACTGGTTACAATGATGTTTCTCCTGAATTAATGAACTGTGATCTGGTCATGACAAATAGGAGAGTATTTAAGAGGATACCACAAGCAAGTCTTGCTTCAGTAGGCGAGACAGACAAGTAAATGTGACAAGGACACTGTGTTTTCAAAAACTGCATCTGTTCGCAGTTCTTCTGGTGAGAGCTTATTAATATGTTTACTACAGCAGGAGAAAGCCAGGTTTGGAACTCTGCTAACAATTTGCTTAGGCTCAGAGACAAGTTAACAGAATTTTCTCTGGTCACTTTCAACAAATGTTCATAAACAACTGTCAGAGAGGCCAATAGTAGGCAGATTTCAAATATTTGGGGAAATCGCATAAGTCACAGTAAAAATAAGAATGGTAATGAATGTGAAGATCAGCTAGTTATAGCTCCTTACAAAATCATAGATGTTGTGAAACTTGAAAAGACACTGAGTTAGATATCATTTGGTCCAAATGCCCAATTTTAAAAATGAAAGTGACTTGCCCAAGGCCCCACATTTAGTTCCTGCTTAGTTGGAACCCAGGGTATCCAGGCCTAGAGGTGATGCTCTTCCCTTCCCACTACACCTGATTGTCCAAAGAGTGGTCACAAACTAGCAGCGGGGGCACACTTGGGCTTTGTTGGGTCTACGTGGTGTTTTAAAAAATTAATTGGTTGCCAAAATTTAAAGATAGGAACATTTCACATAGAATTTTCAATTTCTAGCTTTTCTTGAGATACGAGATCTGGCAACAGCAGGCCCACATTAACCCACGGCTGCTAACTGCTAACGATTTAGCTGGAAATGGAGCGGCTCCTGCTCTCTGCTCCCTCCGGTTCCCACATGATTAGCCTCACCCTTTCGTCCTCAACTGCCTGTCCCGTTTGTGGTTCCTGCTGCCATGTAAGATGGTTTTAGTTCTTTGAAAAGAACTAATTTTATAGAAAGACACTACATTCCAAACCTATAGACTTGTCCATCGTGTCACACAGATGAGAAATATGAGTTCTAACCTAACAGTGATTATACACACGAAAGCTAGTAGTCCCCCCTTATCTGCAGGGCATATGGTCCAAGACCCACAATGGATGCCTGAAACCACAAATAGGACCAAACTGTGTTTTTTCCTGTACATACATACTTCTGATAAAGTTTAATTTCTAAATTAGGCACAGTAAGAGATTAACAATATCCAATAATAAAAATAGAACAATTAGCCCTAGCTGGTTTTGCTCAGTGGTTAGAGCGTCAGCCTTTGGACTGAAGGGTCTTGGGTTCGATTCCAGGCAAGGGCGTGTACCTCGGTTGTAGATGTAATCCTCAGCTCTGTAGGGGTGGGTGAGGGAGGAAACCAATGGATGTGTCTTTCTCACATCAATGTTTCTCTCTCTCCTTCACTCTCTCTTTCTCTCTCTCCCCCTTCCACTCTCTCTGAGAAGCAATGGAACAAATATCCTTGGGTGGTGATTTTTTAAAAATAGAACAGTTATAACATAATGTAAATGTGGTCTGTCTCAAAAAAATGGTGTTGTGCTGTACTCAGCCTTCTTGTGATGATGGGAGATGACAGAGCGCCTACATGGTAAGGTGACTAAGGGGAATGACACAGGCGTTGTGGCGAGGCAGCAAGCTACCACTGACCTGCCTACGGGTCAGAAGGAAGATCATCTGCTTCAGGCGCTCCTGGGCCACGGAGCCATGACCTTGGCGTATTCGAATTGGTAGCATCACTCCTGCTGCGCTTTGGAGGCATTATTAAGTAAAATCAGGGTTGCTTGAACACAAGCACTGTGATAAGCAACAGCAGGTCTGATGACCAAGCCACTTACTAAGTAACAAACAGGCGGGCAAGGGGCCTAGACGCGAGCGTGTGGGGATGCTGGACAAAGGGATGACTCACGTCTGGGGCAGGGACTGAGCGAGACAACGCAAGATTTCATCATGCTATTCAGGTGCGCAATTCAAAACTTATAAACTATTTATTTCTGGAATTTTCAATTCAATATTTTTGGATAATGGTTGACCACAGGTACCAGAGAGGGAAGCTGGGTAAGAGGGGGACTCCGAATAATTACAACAGCCTGTTGAATGGAAGCATTCTTTGTATGGTTTTGAGTGAGCGTGAATTCATGTAAACAGTAAATATGTTAATAACAAGTGAATCATTTAGAAGGTTTTTCTCACTAATTAGTCTGTTTGCCTTCAAGTAAATTTAGTGATTGACTAAATTCCATTGTTTTGCCTTGTATATGTAATGAGCTGTATGTATAAATAAAAATAATAAAATTCTTTTACCACTGCCAATACAGCTCCCATTTTCTTAAGTTATTTAATTACAGTTATGTTCCCTTTTTGTTGGCAATCACCTTATTTTATTTTGTTTAAAAATACAAAATCAAAGATTATGCATCTTTACAGCTGCTGCGGGAATTTATTTATTGCTGTATACGCTGCCTACGTGCTGTCAGAAAATAAACACATCTACTCCACCCTTCGACTCTGTTCCCATGAAGCACAAACACACACCATTCCACAAGAGGCTCATTAGATTTATACTTTGAGTTTTAATTCAAAAGTTGGTGTTTACAAAAGAAGGAATTAGCAAGTTGTGTTAGAAGCTGGGAATTGTGATTTTAGGGTAACTTTACTTTTGAATGAAATGAGTTCTTTTTCTCGGTAAAAATTATTTTTAAAAAAATCAAAAATGTAAACAGAAATATGCTTTCCTAATTTTTTAAAATCAGTGTTCTCAGTTCCTTCTGATATGTAGAAACTATTAAAATGTATAATGCTTATCTCAATATCAATGCTAGAGGCTTGACCACAAACTTCCTTATGCTCGTGATGTGCAAGATACTGTGCCGGAAGCATCTAGAGAAACTCAGCGTAACATCACTAATCCTATTTATTACATCTCAATTTCTTCAAAACAGTTGGCATAATTGTGCAAATAGTTATGTACATATACATTCTTTTAACATGCTAAAAGACAACAACAAACAAACAAACAAAAACACTGATTATGTGCCAGATCCTTGCATTAGTCTCCGGGAATATGGCATAAACAGCACAGGCAGGGTCCTGCTGTACTGGAAGCTTAACAAACCCAAGGCAAGTCTTTTCCTCCGCATTTCTCTTTTCACTGAGCCGGTGCTCAGCTCTCTCTGCGCACCCGCCCACCCACCACAATCACCCCTGCCTGTCACTTGCCTTCCACACCTACCCACACGTCTTCCCTGTCATAGTAGATCAGGGAGAGACTGTTGGTGACACTAAAATTAAAGGGAATACCAGGACTCTTTGATTTATTTCTCTCTGTTTAAGCAGGATTTATAGAGTCTATATTAAGAAGCACATCTTACTCGCTTTTATATCCCTCATACTCAATAGCTGTTGAATTTAATTAAATGTCAGAAGCAAGTCTTTAGTTTATTGAAACTTAGCTCAAAGACTGATACTCTGAAGCTAAGCAAAAATTAGAAGAGTTTTTTTGAAAGTCCTATAAATGGTACTCTCCACACTTTATGTATGCAGTTATAAGGGGAAGCAAATTCATGAAGTAGGAATGTGGTATACATGAGTGCTCCCCAAATCTGGCTGTGTAACAGAATTGCCTGGAAAGAGGGATGGTAAAATTCAAGTCCCAGAATATTATCCCCAGCATGTGTAGCGACATCCCCAGGCTGGACTAAGCACACAGATTTGAGGACAAACGGGCCCTGGACTGAAAACTGGGTTCTGATAACTGCCACACCACAAAGTAATCACTTGACCTTGAGCACCAACCACTCAGTCTGTCTGTCCTCTAATCCTCCTTCAATAGAAAACAAACTATGATCCTCTCTGGGTTTCAGCTTCTCATCTGTAAAATTGCGCCATTGGAATGGATGATCTGAAACCTCTTCGGCCTCTACTATATAATCTACACTATAATCATTCCTCTTGCATTTGTCATAGATAGCCTTAGGTGCAGTAATTCTGTATCTGTTTTAAGGTCCCTATTGAATTAATTTCAACAATATATATTGAAAAATGTATTATAACCAAGCACAGCCAAAAGCCCCAAGCATTGGACATATGTTGGGAAAAACCTGAATCTTGCTTCCTGTATTCTAAATTTAAATAAATATTTTTGTGTAAATGAATGAAAGACTGAATGGACAAGTAGAAATCACTTACTAGTTGAGCCTCAATTTCCTCAAATAAAAAAATCTATGTACAAAAATCACTCTTTGAACCAGAGATATAAAACAAGTTTTATCTTGAAGCTGACTGCAGGAGATTGAGAACTATATTGAGAAGGCCTGAGTGAAAAAAAGCAGTCAGCCACCAACACATCTGAGGGAAGTGGATTCCAGCCAGAGGAAACAACACCAAGGCCTCAAGGGGGCATTTTTTCAGTGCTTAAGGATGGCAAGAAAGCCCATTGCTAGAGTGTGAAGAAAGATTGTAATCTGTGTGAAAAGAGTCGTAATAGATGCTATAAGAAGCACAAAAGTGCTAAAATGGATCCTACCCTCAAGAAAGTTACAACCAGGACAATACCTACTTTCAGCCTCGGATCTTACGGACATGACTCGAACCCCACACCTGTGCGGCCACTGCTTCCTTCCCGGTGTCATCCATTTCAGATTTCAACCTTTTAGAAAATAGAAGCCATTACTTTCTATAAATCAACATTATATAAGGGTGCTTAGGAAATGACAGTGATGGTGATTAGAGATGACCAGCAGGGACCTTCAGGAAACACATGCTATATCATAGTTAGAACCAAATAAAAATTTTGAAACAGGAATAACTTTGATGTCTTCCAACTGGCCCGTTCAGGATTGGGTCTTCCCTTCTGGCCACTCTGCCATGCCCACTCTAAATGCTTACATGATAACCCTGAGATAATAACTGAAAATAACTTTAAGTGCTACATTTTGCAAAGGTATGACCCTTTAACAGAAGCTTATTAAACACTCGAAATTTTCCAGATGAAAATCACTTCAGAGAGAGGAGATATAGGTATGTGTATGTGTGTGTGTGTGTGTGTGTGTTATGTGTGTGTGTATGGCTTGGGGGGCACTAATAATAATTTCTATGCCACCTCTTAAAGATATCATTTTTACAAAGGGAATAAAGGTCATTCACAGCAGACGCTAACCAAAGTAGAATATGCCATATCACACCACCACTTTACTAGCTTATACATATATACATATGAATTTTATGAGTTCTGATTATATATGCCAGTCATTATGTCATTTAATTGCATGAGAAGTTAGTACAATTAAAATCTCCAGTTTACAGATTTGAGGAGTGAGACTTAGAGAGGTTAAGGGACTTGCCTAAAGTCACACAATTCAAATATGACAGAGATAGGACAAGAAACCAGGTCTTAATCCAAAAGTCACCCCTTAACCATTAATCTCCTTCTTTTATACTCACACCGTTTATTGTGCATCTGCTTGACCACTAATTACAAATGGAGGAGCCAAAACTGAAAAGGCGGATGACTTCATTGCTAAGCCAGTCGTTGGTAGACCTCTCCCAGGAAGGGATGGTCGCACCGCTCTGTTACAAAGCCATAGACTCCGAGAAGCCCTACTCATAAAAGCTTAGCTTCTGAGGTTTGGGGGCTCATTCAGTCCAACCTCACCTACCATCTGAGTTCCTTTTACAACAATCCGAGAATCTCACAAACACGTGCCCATAATCGCACTAGGAACCAAACAAGAGAGGCTGGCTTCCACATGAACTGACACTCCACAGGGAAAATCAGCTGGCGCTGTATACATTCTGCTTTTGAGAATGAGTCAGTTCAGAGCACTGTCAATTTTTTTTAAATGTAGTAAGCTCCCCAGTACCAAAGCCCTAAAAATTTCCGGAGAGAAGATAAAGACTTTCTTGTCCTTAGCCCACTGAAAAATCTCCCTTATTTTAGAAATATAATGTGTTTCCTTTTTTTTTAGTTACAGAATTTTTCTGAACATAGAAAAATTATGATTATGTCTTTTTATCATCATATCTGGAAGATACAAATTTGAAGGCTTTTTTGAGAAGTATCAGGTATTCTTTAAAGCAAATCAATACATAGTCATCTTAATGCTCTGACAATGTCTCCCTTTGTCTTTCTACAACCAAAAGGAGCAAGCTTTAGAGTAGAACTGCCTTTTCTAAATAGAAATACATCCTAGGACATCAAGAGAACTAAAAAGGAAGACCCAGTGTGTATTTATTTGACTCTTTTCTGAAGTGGTAATGATCTAGGCTAAGTGGTCTCCTGGTCAACCAGGCCAGGTATTGGATATAATTCTTTCCAATACATATCAGATACAATATGACTCAAGGACCTGATTTTTTTTAAGATAGTGTCTAACTGGAGTGGAAACCCTGACAGATTTTTTCTCTTCTTTGTAATACAAATACTTGGCTTAAGCTTTGATTGCCCCAGGCACCTATTTCAAAAAGGCATCCACTTCAAAGATGGCTCTCCCAGTAACCGCAAGGCCAGCCCCTGGACTACACAAATAGCCAGGCTGCCTCCCCCGCACTGAGGCTCCTTCGTTTTAGAGATCCTGACTTATTTCAATAACTGGCCATTTGGGCTACTTGAATTTTTCTCTTCCTGCACTTTAAATTCCAGCTCTTGTGTTTTAAAGTTAGCAATAATGAGTGAACCCAGGAAACCCTAGGCCTCCACCCCAATAAAAGCAGAACCCCAGGCCCTGCCATTTCTCTCTACCTTGTTCTTTCTCTCTCACTGCGTGGCCCTATTGTGTTGTGTGATTTCCAGGTCTCATAAGCAGTAAAACTCTATCTTTTCAAAGTTTCCAAATGGTTATCGCTGAAGGGCTTCTTGAAATTGTAATAAGAACCACAAGGGCTAGTCCAGCTAAAATATTGGTTATTGATAGGCTGATTATCTCTGCAAAAGATCCTATCTCCAATTAAGGCCACATTCTGAGGTACTAGGCATTAAGATTCAAATTTGGGGGTGGACCACAATTCAACTGAGAACAAAAATAGATGGGAAAATGGGACTAATATTTGAAATTTTTTTTGAATGTATACATTTTAATGTAGTTTTCCGTGAACTACTCAAAACTGCAACAGAAAACATGTTACCAAAACATGTTATACTCTTAACACTTGTACCAAGATGGCATTGTTATGGCAGAAGGAACCTGTATCTCATTAAAAAGGTAGGGCATTACTGGTTTTTTTAATTTATCCTTCTTAGAGAAATAGGAAGCCAAAGGATTCCAATAGTATGGTCAGCCCAAATGCCTATTAGGTCACCTTTTCACAGGGCCATCATTTGTTATTCATTCGACATGTATCAGTCAAGCACTTACTTGGTGCTTAACACCCTGTCAGACCTTACAGATATGGGGGAAATCTAAAGTAAGTGCAAACTGGAAGGAATGTTTTACCTGCCTGTGAAGATACGATGCTCCCTGTTTTGTGTGCCTTAAAAGTTTATATGACACTGTCTCTACTGGGGCCAGAATGTGTATTCTCTAAGGCTGATTTTCAGGAATCCTTGTATTATTAAGGAGTGACATAAGGTGTGATCTTGTCATGTCACCAAGAGTGGTTTCATGGGTAGGTGTCGAGTGGAGATGTGACTGTCATATGCCATGTACACGTGTCAGACAACTCACATTTTTATTCAAGTGCTGTCCCCAAGGTCACAACTATTCTTCCACATTAACATTTGATCCCAATAAGTATGGGTGATAATTCCCCATTCAATGAGTTCCAGAGTGAGTGCTGCACTAGATAAAAACCATGGAGAAACACACTGCAAAAGGCAGAGAACACAACCTCCCCATATGCAGAAGTGAATCAAAGTTATCTGTGCACCATGCCAGAGGGGACGGCAGCTTTGGGTGGCAGGTGGCACGCCTCTCTGCCAGGGAGAAGGCGTTGCTCCTGGCAGTTTTTTTAACTGAGGCATGTGACCTAAGTAGTGGCATTTCACAGCTGAGAAACCAGCTTGCAATATGCCTGTGCTTCACGGAGAGGCGGGCCACATGTCCACAGAGGCTGCAACTCTAGCTGCAAAACGTCGCAACACATTCACCAGCATACTTCTTATAGTCAAATATTTATATTACTGTGGAAATATAAATGGACAGATAAATGACATTTTTGCCAGACAAACAAAAAAGGTGGCTTTCCTACAAAAGTCTCCCTTTCTAGCACAAATTCTACGAGGAGGAAGGAAAAAAAGCAGAAAGAAAATGAGCGGGCAGGAAAAGGTAAAAATAATTCCCTATTTATCAGTCTTTGGAAGAAATTTGCCAAAGAGGACCTATTCTATTTTAACTAAATTTTCAGGTAGAAGACCATTCAAACTCTGACATTCTCAGAATTCTGTCATCTGGGTCTGCTTTTTCAATCAATTCTTCCACAGCTCCCTTTTAGGTAACTTCTACTCCAAACAAATTAAACAGTTCACCATTCCTTGTAGTATATCTGTTAGCATTTTAGTCAGAGCCCTTGTTTACATGATCTCCTTCATGGGAAATTCCTTTTCCATCTAGATTTTCACTTACAAGACTAGCTAGCATCCGAGGCATGTTCTAATGCCACTTATTCCAAGATTCCTACCTAATGTCCCCACCTAGGAGAGACTCCCCCATCCTTCAACCACACCCTCTTCTCATCCAGCCTCATCCACCTGTGGATGGGCAATAATTATTTCTCTATCTCTCCTTCTGGACCACAAGCAATGGCAGGGACTACAGGATTTCCATAAAGTCTGGGAACATAGATAATGTTACTTTACTGTATCATAGCATCTTTCATATATTCTCATATATCATACTTTCACTCTAAATACAGTATCTGAATAATTTATTATGGATATTTGGCTATGTTACCAAACTTGATTGGCATCTGAAACCTGGATTCATGTTTGGTATCTGATGCCCGGCACACTGCTGGATGATTAGTGGGATCTGTATTTGCTGAATAAATGAATTAACTGGTTGTCTCATTGATATGAAGCTGAGGCCTGCCCTTCAAGCCAGCATAGAGAGACTAAGGGTGACAGAAAATCTGAGCGTAGACAAAGCATATGAAGACATAAAGGTAGATGTCTGGAGATGCTGCATGGGTTGACAGCGTGGAAAATCTGGGCTGCGGTGGAGCTCCTTGCTCTTATAGTAACTATCCGTGTGCAACCTCAGCAAGGCACCTAAACTCTGATTTTTGTTTTTAAATCAGGGACTTAGATAAATGTTTCCTTCAACACAAAATCTATCATTTTAAATAAATTCTATGTAGAAATGTTGCTTATCACTTTCTGGGAAAAGCAGAGTCCAGGAGGCAGTTGTTAATAATTAAAATGAGAAAATAATATAAGCTACAGTAGAATATAATAATGCAACTAGCAGTTCCACATCAGTTCACAGTGGTGGTCTGGGGCGAAGAATGGCAGCCCCTTTACAGATGAGAAGACAGGCCTATGCTGGCTCAGTGACTCGTCCAGAGTCACAGGGTGGCTAACGGAGGCAGTGAGATCAAACCCAGGTCCTCCCACTCAGTGCCCACTTCACCTGGGCACTGAAGTCTAATGCAGGATAGAGAGCACCAGCCACTGATATTCATAAAAAGGAGGGAAGTGAGCAAATATAGCAGCCTGAGAGTTTTAACTGACTGTAAATGTAGTGACTTTTCCTCAGTTATTAGAAAGGAAAAAAGCTAAGAGGGATATTAAGAGGAGTCTACCCATGAAATATGAAATTAATTAGATATTTAGATAGTATCTTCACTTTATTCTACTACTATAAGAAAGAAGCAAATGAAAAGAAAAATTAGTTATGAGGAATTTAGTAACAACCAAAGACTTCCAAGGTTGCTGGCTCTGGAAATTGAATAATTAGTCTACTGTCTTATTCCATTTACATTTATAGTGCTAGGCAATAAGAATTGATGGGAAGCCTCCAAGCTCTTAAATCATCAAACCCCTTACGAAGGCAGAGAAAAAAGAAATTGAAACAAAAGCTTTCCTTACTTACATCAATTAAACAAATAATTATTGAGTGTCTACTATGCGCAAGGCACTCTTCTAATTGCTGGGGATACATCAGCGAACAAAACAAAACAAAGATTCCACTCTCCAGGAATTTACCTCCCAGTAAGGGAGAGCGTCTGCTGGGCAGAGCATTCTAGAAGGAGAGGGCATACGTGTCACCAGAAATTTGATTAACTACAGTGCTACTACATTCAGCAATTATTCTGGCTAGTTAATGCATATTTTAAGAAGTCATTGAATGAAATAAATGAATAGTTAAACATCTTTAGTACAATTTTCTAAATATGCACATTTTAAAAGCCATTCTTTGCCTATTTCAGGAGCATAGAACATTGCCTTGAGACAGATACAAATGACTCTGAAGGAAATAATTCATTGATGTGTGAGAAAGTGTGCACAATGCACCATCATAAAAAGTACATTATCAGAAGGGGGCTTGTAGAGGTTCTGCCCCTATTGTGGTCCATGAGCACCGGTACCACCTGAGAACCTAGCAAAAATGCAGACTCAAGGGTCCTTCCCAGACCCACTGAATCAGAATCTGAGTTAACCAGTTTCCCGGGTGATCGGGCTGCATACTGAAGTTTGAAAAGCACTGCTCTAGAAGAGCCTAAAAATAATCTACTGAAAGGGGGAATATAAGCACTTCAAAAATTAACCACTCACTCAGTATTTCTCAATTTTAAGAAGTTGTTTCAAGTAAAATTTTACTTTTAAAATGACATCAAGGAAATTACATGTTAAGGTTTTCTTCAGCATGTGCCAACATAGAAGAAAAAATAAAATTTGCCTTTTCAGTTTCGAATCTGGCATTTCTAGCTGGAAACAAAGGGTAATTCATCCTTCACGTATATCAATGCATAGGGCCTCCCTCTACTGTCTGTGATTTAACGACTATCTATATTAACAGGAGTAAGAGATATTGGGTGTTTTTTGGTGTCTCATCCTGCATCAATCTGTTTCCCAAGTTAAATCATGTTGACCTTTGCTCAAAGGAGAAAGGAGCAGAGGACATCATTGTAGGTACTGAGCAAAACCAGCCACTGGGCTACAAGCAACTATGGTCTGGAAGGCACATGAAGAGATTGTCAGGAAAAGTTAAGAAGTCGGTAAAAAAAAAAAAAAAAAAAAAAAAAAAAGGTCCCTTTCCATTTGTCACTGAACAGTCCTTGTACAAACCGATTTATTTTTTTCCCTAAGGATAAGAAGAGGGAAAACAGGAAAAGAGGCTGTTATGAATTACAGAGGCAGAGAGCCCTGCTGAGTGTAGACCATGGAGGAGGCTGTTTCATCCACACACACACCCTGCCAAACCAGGCAAAATATCCAGCACAGCCACATAGCAGGCCCCAGAAAGCACCGAAGAAGGAAAAGACAGCGACGTGCAGAGTATCTCTGAGCCAGAGGATGGACTTTTTTTACTAATTGCAGGAGCATGATTCAGCTCTTGTACCTGATCAATGCTCAAGGATTCTTTTGTATGCACAGAATACACAGAAATATCTTTCCATCTTTACCATATTCGACTATGAGTGTAGGATAACCTCCCCTCCACATTTCACAGTTAAAAAAATAAAACCACCTCTCAGCCTGCCATGATCATTAACATACAAAAACTTCAGTAGGGATCTGGACCTACAGTGGGATAACCTGCATTTACATATATGTTAATATCCTGTCTCCTCCTAACATGGAGTTGAGAAATTTTGCAATTATTAAAAAGCATGAAATACTGCTATTAAAGTAAAATGGAAGAAGTTAACATCACACATGTAATCTAAACATTTTCTATGGTTGAGCATTAAATTTAGTTTTGAGCTTCCTGGTAGGCAAAGAGAAAAATGGAAAAGAGAATATTCTCAGTACCAATTAAGATGAGACATGTAGGGGTTCTTGAAGGAGATGGCTGCAATGGTAACCGTGTACCTGCTGCCCTGGCCACAGGCCCACACCCAGTGCCTCCGGTTAAACCTGGGAGGGAATCTTGGAGGGGGAGGCTTCCCGGAGGAGTGAGGGGTCTCAGCCTCACAGCAGGCCCCCAGCCCAGGGCTCCAGGGCCGAGAAGAGATTCCCCACAACTCTGGGCTGTGAAAACCAGCGGGGACTGTCCCCCAGGGTCGCAGAGGCTGCGGGATCCCCAGGCTTTCCTCTTAAAGGGCCCGCGCACGGACCCACTTGGACGCTCCCTCTGAGCCCAGAGCCCGGCAGCAGCCTGAAAGGACCCGGGACACTCGAGGAGGAACTAACCTGCCTGAAATTGGGGGGAGAGCTGGAGGGGCAGCTTCCTCCCAGAAGAAGAGCTGGCAGAGCCCATTGCTCCTTTGGCGAGTCCTCCTGGCACACAGCCGGCTTGGCCAGCACCTGACTCTCACCCTTGGCCCCGCCCCGTGATTCCCGGAGGCCCCGCCCCTCCCCACCTGCAGGCTCATCCAGGCCATTTCCTGGGGCTTTTCTGTGCAAGTGGCCTCTCGAGCCTCATGCTTAGGACTTTCCTAAAATCTCTCAAACAAGCAGCAGCGTGCACCATATGGCTTGATAAGCGGCCCCAGGCCTGGCACTAGCGGCAGCTGCATTGGCTCATAGCTTGGCCTCTCCTGGGCACCGCCAAGCCCAGCACAAGTAGCAGCCAACTACGGTTTGCTGTGTAGCTCATGCTGGGTGGCCCTGGGCTATGACCTCTGGTGAGCACCTGGTATCCTAGGTAATTAACCAAAGAAAGATCGTGGTGTTTTGGACATCGGGCCAGCAGGTGGCCAAGCTAATGAACTGCTGTGAAAGCTAACACTCCCGATTTGTGCTGAGGGCTCTACACCACCAGAAAGACTATCAAAAAAAAAATGAACTGACACTAGTAGAAATACATGGTTTACAATCTCAGTTGGGCCCTCTGAAAATTTGCTCTGTTTGAATTGACCTGCCCCCTTTCCCTTTCCATCCCCTTCACTGAGCTACTGAGAAAACAAATGTTATTTTCAAACCTATTTTCTTCTATTCCCCGAACTCATCGCCACCCAAAGGAAGGCCTTCTCCTACCCAAGCATGGCCCTTTCTTCTGGCGCTGTCTCCTCTGCTTTGGCAATCTCATAGACTCTTGTGGTTTTAACCACAGCGATTTGCTAATAAATCTCAAACTGACCTTCCTTTCCAGATCTCTCAACTCCATTGTCCCGTAGGTACCTCACATCCAACCAGTCTACGGTTCACGTTTCCCCATCTATGCTTCCTCTTTTCTACCCTGTCTTGTTCTACAAAACGGAAACCTGGGAGTCATTCTCTACGTCTCTCTCTTCTTGACTCTTAGAACCAATCAGTCACTAAATCCCAATCTCCCTGCTAAATGACTGTCAAGTCCGTCTCTCCTTTCCATCACCGTTGACTCTTCCTGAAGTAAAGCTGTCATCATCGTCTCTTGACTCAATTGAGTGTTAAATTGGCCTTTTCTCCACCACTCCCACAACCATCAATGGCCTGCAAACTTGTGTCTCAGCTTTCAATCTGACTCCTTTTCTTAATCTGTCCTCTCCAAAGATTCCCAAGTTCTGTTTCCAAAATGTGAATCTATCACATTTCTTCGCTGTTCAAAGTTCTTCAGTGGATCACAATGCTTATAAAATAGAATCTAAATTCCTTGGCTTGACAAGATTGCCCTTGGTGGCCTAGGCCTCCGCCCTTCTGAGAGTGATCCTTCCCCACTTCTTTTCCCTGAACATGCGTTGCGGCATTAGTGATGTGTTTAGAGTTCCCTGAGCATCCTTTGTTTTCTACGTTGGGACTTCTACTCACATTCATTCCTCCAGGTCCTCCTCTCAGTCCTCTAATGGAGTGAACTTGACATGTCACCTCCTTTCAGGGGCTTCTACGAATTTTCATCACTTCTTTTCTTGTCCCAGGGAAAGCTAGTCACATTTCTCTGTTACCTCTCTAAGTCACACCTTTTCCTGTTGGTTACACTTATCAAACTGACTGGTGATCATTAGACAGTGAACTTCTTAGCAGAGGGATTATAGTTCATCTGTCTCTGGTCATCGATAGCCATAGCAGAGGGCCTGGCTCAGAGAAGGTGCTCAGTAAACATTTGCTCAATTAAATAGAGACCTGAACATATCTTCTCCTTTATCAACAGAGTAAAACCTGTTGACCAAAAAATGAAGCTATAATAGGAAAAGAGGATATGATTCGTTCATGGCAAGTCATTTCCACTGTTTCAATATCCTTATATTCCCTTTTAAATTCTCTTGTAAAGTTTCTCCTTTTGAACAACCTATCAGCAATTTGTTTATTGATCTTTTTTGTCCTACTCTTTATAGCACACAAATTTAAAAATGTGCCAGAACACCACGAGAACGGAGGCAACGGCCTCAGTGTTCAGCAATAGCTGTAGAACAAGCTGTCCAACCAAAGCGCTTTCACTTAGGGCCAGGGCTGTGGCTGCAATTGTTATGAGAGGAGAGGATGGGAATCCAAATGCGCTGTTCAAATGAGCAAACACGCAAGATATGCATCTTCTCTTTATATCTGCACACCCTTGTCGAAGAACACATCTGTATCCATTTCACGCAGGCTCACCTAGACTAAGGACATCTTAAGGTTAGAATAGCCTGACAATGATAACATCTTACATTTATCTGGCTTTGCACACAGTTCCATCTCGTCTCATCTTTACAATAAACTTAAAGGACTGTTTTTGTACATTTTACCCTGATGGCTGTCTAAGCATGGCTAATTCCACTAACCCTTTGGGTCAATCCTACCCCCGAAATTCAACCTTAGCCATTCGTTCCTAATGTTCTATCTTTATCCACTACGCAACACCCTTTATTTTAGAAATGATGCCACAGAGCTGTCTGAGCAAATGTGATCTGCCACTCCTGACCACAGCCCTCACAGGCATGAGACCCATTCCTCCTTCATTAAAACAAGGTGCTCCTTTCTGGTCTTTATTTTTCTGCACTGAAGAGGCTGGGGGAGAGAAAGGGATTAATTTATAATCTCAACTAGAGTTTTATGTGGAGTATCACTTTAAACTGGATGTTCATTTTCTCTGAAAAATAAGCTTTACTACAACATGGTAACAAGCACAAATACGGGGGCAGAGTTGCTCAGATCCACAGGAGAAATTAGTTCAAGCAAGAAAATGGCTTGATCCAAACTTTGCAGGGAAATGTGGAGAGCAGGTAAGTTGGGAGCAAGCGAGAGGAGTGGAAGAGAAGAGGCGGCTATTGCTCAGAGGCTTCCTGGTGTTTACGAGTTCAGAGACAGAACAGTTCTTGATGCTGTCAAGATGCCAGACTATGGTCAGAGTGGGTGGGTAGCCGAAGAGGAAGCAGAGGACACAGGGCTGAGATGAATGAACTATGAGGATAGGTATCAATGGGTCATGATATGTTACATGATATGTAACATGAATGTTACAATCACCCAAATGCACAGCAGGGGTTGACACTGAAAGGAGGACATTCAGCAATAAGAATGCATTTTCAGGGACAGAAGAGTCTCCTGGAAGCTGCTAAATGGCAGCAGCAAAGTTGGGCAGAAGGTAGCTGGGCTGGATGATGAAATCTCAGAGGACAGAGGAATTTGGGAGGGTGGGTCAAACCAACAAACCTTGATTTAAGAAAGTATCTGACAGGAAGCTGTGTTAGTCCTGCCTTTGATGCTAACATACTAATGGATGTTATGGTCTTGGGCAAGCCATTGTTATTCCCCGGGCCTTTATGTTCTCATTTGTGACATGGGAAAGCTTTCTCAAAGCTATGGCAAATGCTGCACCTCCATTGTAACCATGAGTTTCATTTTTATCTTATGTTACTAGGTTTTAGGGTAAAAAAACCTATACCTGATTAATTTCATCAATTGCTCAATATTCATCAGTCAAGAAGGGCTAATCCCAGAAGAAGATATAAACAAGTGGAAGAATATACCATGCTCATGGATTGGAAGAATTAATATCATTAAAATGTCCATACTACCCAAAGCAATTTATAAATTCAATGCAATTCCTATTAAAATACCAACAGCATATTTCACAGATATAGAACAAACATTTTGAAAATTTAGATGGAACCAAAAAGACCCCGAATAGGTGCAGCCAGCTTGAGAAAAGAGAACAGAGTGGGAGGGATTATGTTGCCAGACATCAAACTGTACTATAAAGCCACTGTAATCAAAACAGCCTGGTATTGGTACAACAGGTATATAGATCAATGGAACAGAACAGAGTCCCCAGAAATAGACCCAGGCCATTACGGTCAGTTAATATTTGACAAAGGAGGCAAGAGCATACAGTGGAGTAAAGACAGTCTCTTCAGTAAGTGGTGCTGGGAAAACTGGACAGATACATGCAAAAAATGAAACTCAACCACCAACTTTCACCATACACAAAAATAAACTCAAAATGGATAAAAGACTTAAATGTAAGTCATGAAACCATAAAAATCCTGGAAGAAAACATAGGCAGTAAAGTCACAGACATCCCATGTAGTGGAATTTTCACTGATACATCTCCTAGGGCAAGAGAAACAAAGAAAAAATAAACATATGGGACTACATCAAACTAAAAAGCTTCTGCACAGCAAAAGAAAACAGCCTCAAAATACAAAGGAACCTCACGGTCTGGGAAAACATATTTGCCAAGGATGTATCTGATAAGGGGCTAATCAATTAAGAAATGGACAAAGGACTTAAATAGACACTTCTCCAAAGAGGACATACAGATGGCCAAGAGACACATGAGAAAATGCTCGACATCGCTAATCCTCAGAGAGATGCAAATTAAAACCACAATGAGGTATCACTTCACACCTGTCAGAATGGCTCCATCAACAAATCAACAAACGACATGTGCTGGCGAGGGTGTGGGGAAAGGGAAACCCTAGTACACTGCTGGTGGGAATGCAGACTGGGGCAGCCACTATGGAAAACAGTATGGAGGTTCCTCAAAAAATTAGAAATGGAGCTGCCGTTTGACCCAGTGATTCCACTCCTAGGAATGTATCCTAAGAATCCTGAAACATTCATCAGAAAGGATATATGCACCCCTATGTTCACAGCAGCACAGTTTACAATAGCTAAGATCTGGAAACAACCCAAGTGCCCATCAGTAAGTGAATGGGTAAAAAAGCTGTGGGACATTTACACCATGGAATACTACATAGCTGTAAAGAAGAATCTCGTATCCTTTGGGACAGTATGGATGGGCCTGGAGAATATTATGCTAAGTGAAATAAGCCAGGCAGAGAAAGACAAACATCACATGATCTCGCTTATATGTGGAATCTAAAGAACTTAATAAACTGATGAACAGAATAGATTCAATGACATGGAAGCATGGATCAGACTGATGAATGTCAGAGGGAGGGAGGAGGGCGGGTGGGTGGAGGGAGAGAGAGTAACCAGAGAATTTATGTGCATATATGCACAACCCAAGGACATGGACAATGGTGGGGAGGGGACCTAGAGAGGGGGAAAGGACGAGGTGGAACAGGTCACTGGGGAGAAAAAGGGACATTTGTAATATTTTAAATAAAATTAAAAAAAGGTCTAATTCCTTAAGAACCCATCTCTTTGGTGACAGTTTAACAACAACAGATGACAGGTAGTTATACAACCATCCCTTGTTCTCTGAAACACTGCTATTAGGTTAATCATGTGCTAACAATTACCATTCACATTTTACAAATGAAACTGAGATGAACATACAGTATTCCCCATAGTCTTTAGTGCATTTATTTTTAGAAAGTGATTAAATGTACATTTTTGTAACACATGAGCCTATAACTGCCTGTATAGTTCTATGTATCTTCCAACAGACTATGGGACCCTTGAGGGAAATAATAATGAAAGTACTGCCAATAATAATAGTTGTTATTCCTTTAATTTATATCTGCCTAGACCAAGACCAGTGTCTGACACATAATAGACACATGTGCTTATCAATAAATAAATGGTTATGTCTTCATTAAAAAGCAAAATAAATTACTTGGAGACAAAGAACTGCTCCCGTAAACCTTCTTGTGTTTCAATTGACAGTTAAAACTGTTACCTGAATCCTTTAGATAATTGCTTTGAATCTACAATTTGTTGGCCATGAAGTGACTAAAATAGATAATCTTAAAATTGATAAACGAGGATTTCTGATCACCAACTTTCTGCTTGAGCCAATAAATTCTCTTTATAAAAACACCAATCCTATATTTGGTGCCATAGTACCCTAAGCTTAAGAAAGCAAAACTTCCCATGAGACTGAAGAAAATGAAAATTGTAATTTTTTCATATAAATTAAGATTTAAAATGTTGTAGACATTCACTGAGGACAATCAGGTGTAAAAAAATAAGTAGAACTGGCACACATAAATTACATAACTACTTCTACATAAATTGAAAATCTAATGGTAGCTCTTTGATGGATAAGACGGCACATCATTTTGACAGGGCTTCATGTCTCAGCTTGACTCTGGTTTTCAACTACAGCTTCCCTGAAAACTGACAACCGTCTCCTACTGAGATATTGCTTCCAATCTAATATCAGAACAGTATGCACTATGAATTATTTTTGCAGTGGTGGTAAGCTGCTCATTAAACTATTCTGCCCTCACCTACGGTTTCCCAGCCCTCCGTGGGCATGCTGGAAATGTGGCTTCTGAAAAAAATCTCTTTACGATGACACCAACCCAGCCACTGTCCAGAAAGTTATTAAATAGCCATAAAACAGTCATTGTATATTAGCTCCATAGATCACTAGGAGAAAAATTTTTGTGCCTAAAGAGGAATGGCGACTGGCAAGCCACATGGTAGAAACATAAAATATAAACTGCCATCACCATCTACTCTATGCAGGCCAGCTCTGTACAAAATTTGTTCCAAGGCAGGTGAAGTCATGGGGCGATTGATGGTAGGGCAGAAGAACTAAGAGGAGTTCATGCCTTCTCAAAATAATAAAGGTGTTCTTTTTCTCATCTTTGCATTTCACCTTAATCCTTTGCACATAGTAGCTCTTCACTAAATACTGATTACATAATTTAGAAAATGGATTTAATAAGTCTAGCCAATATAAGACAAAATAAATATAAAAACTCAAAAGTATGGCAATCTGGGGGCATTGGTGGTGGAAATAAATAGCTTTATAGTTCTCGACTGGCTTCAAGATTACCACTGTATCCCAGCATGTGTAACAGTTGATATTCATACTGATTACTTTGTAGATTCAAGAAAAGTAGCTGTTGAGTTAAACAATCTGTTTAAAGGAAGTTAGGAAACTATATAATATACTTTACAGATAACCCTGTAAAATGTTTAAAGTGTAAAAGGTTGGAGTTGAAAGAGGCCAGCTCTCAAGTTCCCAGGTAAGCCAGCAGGGGAATCAGGGTTCTGGGTAAACAAGGCTTACTTGGATGTGAACTTTTTTTTTTAAATCACAAATAGAAAATCTCACAACTTCTGGCTTTTCTTTTGTCCACACACCCACTCTTACTAATAATGTACATGCTCTAAGCCAAAGTTCACATCCAATTTAGCCTATCAAATCCAAGTCCATGCTGTTTAAACCTAAAAGATCATGGTTTGGAAACCTACTTTTCACAGATCTATTAATTGCACCGAAACCCTCCTGGTCTTCCAGAATTGCAAAGCTGAAGGTCACTCCGACCATTTTTGTCCCTAACTTTTTGCTACAACAAAGTCCCCAGTCAAGCATTCCTTTGGAGCACCTTTTATTATTCCAAACACTTTAACCCGGTACCTAGAGTTCTACAATAACTAACCTTTTCAAAGTTCACTTTTCCCCTCCCCATCTAATGTATCGCCCTCACACCTTTCAGTCAGAATTCGCTTTCTTCCCATTATCTTTGAGTCACATCAAACTCTGCTTGGACATACCTTTCTTCAAATTAAAACTCTTTGGCACATGCTTCAGGATTCTCCGTATTTGTACTTCATATCAATAGAGAGTCACAAAATCACAGATTATAAGAACCCACATTTGAGCTGATGTCTTTTTATTGGTTCCCGGCCTACACTCTCCACTCCAGCCAAGCAGACCTGCTTATTTTATCCCCAATGGGGACATTCTTACTACAGCTTCTAATTTAAAAATGCCATAGTCAAAAACACTAACCAAAATTCCCTTTTCTCTAGCTTTTTTTTAGCTAATTGTACTCACCAATATTCTCTTTAGTGTTCCCTAAATTATATAAAGTCCCGTTTTTAAATGTGTATACTGTAATGATTCATTTGTCCCCATTTTACATGTGTCCAAACTATACTCCCTTTAGAGTATAAAGTTCTTAGTAACTGAGACCAAGTTTTCAAATTTCTTTTATACCATGTTTGGTATAGTAAATTTTCAATTAGAGTTGAATATCTATTGTGATGGCTTTTCATTTTAACTACTTATATTTATCTATTTATCTAGAAAGAGGTACAGTGGGTAATGGGAAACCATACTGCCAAGGGAATTCAAAGAGGGCTGAGTGACCACCAGAGCTAGCCAGGGAGTAGTCTGCTGGTGCTGGGCTATGGGACTATATACCTGACCTTCTCTTACTCAGTTTTAATGTATGTAATTAGATCCAGAGAACACAAAGCTGGAATGCTAAAGTGAATTAAATAATCAAAACCCAAGAACTTAATTGATAAGGTATATTTAAGCTAATAAGTTTACATTTAAAAAGAAACAAAAAACAAAGTTCTGCTCATAGATAAAATAATAACTGCCTAGGAGATATGGCCTAGTAGTAGCATATATTTTAAAAAGAACTTCTGGATAATCATTTATCTAAGATCTACTTCAGTTATCTATGATGAGAAAACTAAAAACTGAAATATAGAGGTGAAAGAACTGGTGAGGCATGGCATAAAGGAGAGGGGATTCACTGATGGAAATATCACACAGAAGAGGAATGATTCCCAGTAGTTGATAGAGAATTAGTTAAAATTTCAGGGAGACAGGTCATTATATAGCAAAGCTGGCTAATAGTCAGGTGACATTCTGCTTCTGAATTTAAGTCCTGTACTCTTCCCCTCTCATTAGAAACCCCAATCACAATTTAGAAACTTAGAGCAAATGGAAACTACTTCTTGGCAAAGATGCAATAGTGGTGTTTTAAGCACCTTTAGTTGATTGGCCTAAATGACCTTTCAGGACATTCCAATTCTTTATTTTGTGATAAACTACAACAATTAAGATAACTTACCATGAAACAGGTTTGAATCAAGCTAAGAACATTATAAAGAAAGTTACTGGTACATAGATAGGAAATGTATTTATTAGAAATAAAAATCTTATATGCAATTGCACTAGCTAAAGTAATAGTTAACTGATGTATTTATGACTTAGGAGGATTTTCCTCTGATGCCATTGACATTTTAAGTATATTTTACGTCAAATAGAAAAGAAAAACAACAACTTCTGATAAGAAAATGATTGGATTTTTAAAAGAAGCCCCAAAAAAGCCAACTTCATATAAGATGTAAGCAAATATCAAAAAAGGTGCATCACAATGAAAACATAATTGTAAAGATAAGGACACCTTATAGTGGACATTTTCAAAAGGAAACTAACATCACTAAAGCCCTTATCATATCAATATTCATCTGCAACTATGAGACAAAAAAGAAAACCTTAAAACAAATAAAAATGTATCCAATCCAAAAAACTTTTTGAAGCTACAAACTCAAAGGATATTTTTTATTGGACTTGTTCAGTGCTTTGAATTTAATCAACTAGAATTATTTTTAAGTACCCTTTTTTACAATTCCTCAGAATTATAAACTTGATGTTTGATAGGGAATATGCATTTTACCAGAAGGACGGAATAGAGTGTCCTTGGCCAAGATGTGCTTCACGGAAGAAGGCAATTTTTGTATTGCGTGCTTAGAATATCTAAAGGTACACATTCCAGGTAAGCAGCCTGCTCCAAAGTGCATTCAATTTTTATTTGTGGATAAAACTCTGTTGCTTCAGTACCCACACCCTTTTGCAGATCCTATTTCAATGTTCCCCTCAGGAACCAATCCGAAAAGTTTCTGGAGAGCCTATTGCAGGTAACTTTTATGTCAGGTAAACTGACAGTTGTCATGACCAGAGAACAAGTGTGGCACAAGTGACATGAGAGAAGATTTTAAAGTATGCAAAAAATACAGCAACTGGATTCTAGCTGGTTTAAAAAGTTATAATCAATTTAAAAGCTAATATCTACAATCAACTACCTAGTTCAATAGAGGGAAAATTATTAAATATTTAATTAAACCCCATTCAAGCTAGATTCCCTTGGAGATCTTTCTAACGCTGATAATTAACAATTTTTAACCTGTGCTTTCAAGATGTTTGAAAATACCTCCAAGCTCAATACTGACATAAAATGAAATAATAGGGTGTTCCATCTACGATGTTAAAGTCTATCAAAATTAACCATAGAAATGAAGTACACTAGTCTAATACTAGTGTACTTAGTTATTTTGATATATTACCTGTTCTAGGCTAACTTCTAATAAAAGAAATTGTGATGGTAAATTGTCTAGAGAATGGCCAATTTGGAAAGGAGAGGTGAAGGTCACCAGAGGTTCCAGAATTTCTAAGGTCCAAATTGCTAATAACCAGACAAACTGACTTCCTTCCTGAGTAGTACCCAGATGGCAGACACAACACTGGTATGTGGTCTTAGCTGTTTTTTGATAGGGAACTGTCACCAGTAGGTGACCCCATCAGTCTGAAGGCAGGAAAATTACTAAATGATGCAAGAAAGTGCCTGCAGGCCAATAGACCGCGGGTCCCTGAGAAGCAGGAGGGCAGAGCCTCAGGAAAAACAAATTTTCAGTTGGAGCTTATACAAAGGAGGCTGCGGTACTTCTTTGCAGATAGAAGAAAATAAAAGCAATTTAGTTTCCACAGATATTAAGTCTAATAAGAGAAGAAACAAATTCCCTTTGAGAAAAATAGGATATCATATATAAAAGACAAGGCAAATGACATAAGCTCTTGGTAATAAAACAGACACCAAAGTGAGCTGTATGTTCTGTGAACACAATCTGGCCTGGAGTCAACTACTGTAATAGTATGGAGATGTTATCTCTGCCACACAAGACCAGTCAGAGGCAGAAAAGAAGCAAAATCTAAACTAACGCAAGGGTGGAATTTTAATAGGAGCCCTTCCCGAACAGAATTGGCAAACACAAGTCCAATTAATTTTTCAAAAACATAATTCTAGTTGTCAGAAAGCAACCCACTATTAGCAATTATTTTTAGTAAAGTGATGCAACTGGGAAACAGATTGAAGAAAGGAGGGGGGGTCTTTTCTCAACCTCTCTCCACCCCCCAAAAATGAGATTACAATAAAATATGGAAAATAAAACTACTGTATAAAGAAAAATGAGGAAGTATTACTTCTTCTTGAAGGAGGAATTTACACTTCTAATATCTATAATCAATTACCCAGTTCAATAGAGGGAGAATTATTAAATATTTAATTAAACCACATTCAATCTAGATTCCCTTAGAGATCTTTCTAGCGCTGATAATTAACAATTTTTAACCTGTGCTTTCAAGATGTTTGATCTAAGCACTAGGGGAAACTGTATTAAACATTAAATGTAAGAAATTGACATTAAATATCAAAATGTAAGGGTTTAACATCTGAACTTAAATTTGTATCTCAAAAAATTAGAGATTTTTGTTGATAAAGAGGTTTGCAGTTCACTATTAAAAAACAAGATTCAGAAACATGAGTCAGTTGTAAGAAGTCACAATGTTGCAGCAGAAAGTGATGGGGGTTTTTTCAAAAGCAAAGTCTGAAGTTACCATGTATAATTCTACATTATTTCATGTTTGTCGTGAAAACTCTGCCTCCTTTATAAAGTAAAGCATCAGTTTCCATTAACAACAACCATGTAACCACTCCAGTAGGGATGACTGTGAACTTCTATCACCAGACTTCACATTGTGTGACTGTTAAAAGAATATGAAGTCACGCTGGTGGCATTTCTTTTAATAATTTTATATTAAGAAATATGAACACAGCAATACCCTCAAGATTCTCTTCATTCGCCAGCATATACATGTGAATAGTCCTAGACATTAATATATAACCAGGGTCTCATTTTCTTCATAAACCTAACAAGGGAGTTAAGAGCAAATGCCCCCAAAATCTCATTTTATCCAAAATTTTATATAGGCTGAGATGAAGAGAGTAAAGAAAATCTTTATAATGAGAAGTTCTTTGAGAACTCATGTCTTGTAGGATGCTATAAATATCAAAGTTTTAACCTCAGGTAGTTCTATTTTATTTTTAGAAAGCCATTTTAAACCTGATATCTACTATCCTTTCCTTCGTAACTTATAATCAGTCCAACTTTAAGTTCCAATTAGCAGCCATTGTGTTAAAAGAAAAAGACTAGAAACCAAAACTCAAATTCAAGAGGTCATCAGTGCGATTTCTCATAAAACATACGGACCACGTTAGCATACGTAGTGGGAAGGAAATAAGTAAATGGCTTAAATTCTTTACTTTTCCTTTGTATGTCAGGCACCCCAGAATTTACAATGTAAGTATCTGAGATACTGGGGGAGATGACTGCATTAGTCCAGCATTCACAGGTACCTCTTGCGTGGGTAAGAAGGGGCACATTAGGACAGGGAAGCCCTTTGAGCTGCTCAACACAAGATGAAGCTTTCGGTAAGGGTTTAGGGGACAGTGACATTTTTGTCACATTGCTCACATTGGATTATTCTATTGAGCTTGGAGAACTGGAGTCAGTCACTTAAGAATGGGAGGACACCTTGAGCAAACAAGCCTTCCAAACACAGACCCAGAAAATGAGTGTTAACAAGCAGGTTAGTCCAAATCTACCGATGGACACTGTCCGTGGAGACTTTGGCATCTTTCCGGCTCCTACTGTCCTCAGAAACATGAGGGGACACAGTTCTCCTACACTGTGACTATACCAGAGCAGGGGTAAAGGGCATGCCTGGGCGGGCCCCTGCTGAGAAGCGCAAAGCCTGTCCCCCTGAGCGAGGAAAAGCCAGGGAAGGCCCTGCGAGCCCAGGCGCGCCGCGCGCCGCCCTCCCTCTCCCGAGCGCAGCGCCTACCTTCCGTGTGCACCGCAGAGACGTAGGTCCAGTTGTAACGCTTCACGATGTCGAGCATCGCCCTTGCCTGCAAAGTGTCGGAAGGGACAACCCTCAGGAAGTACTTGTACAGAGTTTTGTCACTCAGGTCGATGCTCGTGGCGGAATAGGCGATCTGCGGGATGTCGAAGAGCTGCAGCAGGTTCTGCACTTGGATGGCCACGGAGCTGGAGCCCGGGCCGATGACGCCCGCGATGGGCTTCTTAGTCCTGCCCGGGGGCAGCGGCTGCCCGTCGGGCAGGCACCGGTTGAGCCCATCCTTCTCATCTCGAATGGAGATCAGAGAGTCCCTGATGAACTCGATGCTCTGCTCCAGAGCCACGGAGGAGTGCCAGCAGGAGTCCCGGATCTCGCTGCCCAGGGTGATGTTGGGCAGCAGGACCGGGTCCGCGTTGATCTTGTCCAGCGTGTGGAACATGGCCTCCACCCTCTGGATGCCGTACTGCTCCCTGATCTCCCCGCACTTCCTCTCGGGCACCTTTTCGGCCGGAGGCTGGTGGTGGACTGAGAAAAGGGCCCCAATGATGACATCTCCGTCCATTCTGGCCACCGAGCGCTGGGACGAGGCTCCCGCCAGCAGCGCTCTCCTGCCCGGGCTTCTGGGCAGAAGGGACATCTCCCAAAAGATCGCCGGCAAGAAAACCAGCAGGAGCCGGACCATTGTGATGAGAACGGGGTCCACGGCCGGCCGGCCACGTTCCCACGCTGGTCCCGGCGGCCGGCTCCGGGCGCGCACCGCGGGGACGCCCCGCGCCTGCCTCTCCCGGCGCCGCGCGTCCGGCCGCCAACACCGCTCTCCGCGCGTCCGCCGCCCGCACCGCCGCCTCCCGCCACTCCGCCTCCTGCTCCGGGTCCTCCGCGACCACCTCCACTCCCGGGAGGCGTTTCTAGGGGGGCTCGAGCCCCCTTTCTTCACCGGTGCGCCACGGTAAACTGGTCAGGGGCGCAGTGGACGTGGTGGGGGCAGCGGTGAGCTGGAAGCCGCCTGCGAGACAGAAAGAGAAGCAGAACTCCGCTATCGCGTGTGGGAAACGCAGGGCGCCGTGATGCTGACAGCCGACCGGCCCGACGCCTTTCAGAGCATCCCGGTACCGGCTGGACGGACAGCCTGGGCGGCAGCTCCGTCCGGGCGGGAGGTGTGCGTCCCGCCCTCGGGGCCCTCATCCGTCCGGAGAGACGCGGGCCCGCCGACCCGCCCCCGCCTCCAGCCACAAGTCTCCTCCCGGCCCTGAAGCACCCGTTAAGGTCTGAGGGGGAGGGGAGAGGAAGGGGGGGAGGAGCTAGATCTTTCACCCTAAGAGAACTTTCAGGATTTGAAGAGATCAACTTTTTCCCAGACGACATTTGGAAACTCCTTCATTATGAAGGTGGAAGCGCTACTTCAAAATGAACGCGAGCAAGGAATGCACCCCTGACTTCAGTTTCAGGGGTCGAAGAGACACTGACGTGCAGCCCAGGTAGCAAACATAAACGTGCCAGCTTGAGGAAATCCACGTTAGTTACTCAGGCAATGCCTGGGAAAGTTCCGCACGTCGGGTCCGGTGCGCCCCCCGCCCCCAGAAGTCAGGCTAACAGTAGGTGCTCAGGGAGAGAGGGTGCACGCAAGGTAAGTTGCTTCCCGCGGTGGGGGGTGGAGGGGGTGGAGGGGCCCCTGCCCTCGCCTAAATGGGGACCTGCGGCTGTGCACAGCGGCTGGAAAGGGAAGGGAGCTTCCCGCTGCTCTCGCCGCGCAGCGCAGCCCCGCCGCCGGCAGGACCCTGGACAGCGCCCGGCCCCGGCCCGAGACCTTGGTTCCCCGGCAGCGCCCGGAGCGCGCGCTCGGACCCGCCAGTCGCGGTTCTCTGACAGCGCCACCCGCCCCCGCCTCGCTCTCAGCCACCACCTCCACCGCATTCTTCACCCAGACTCACACACGCGCGCACACTCACACTCACGCACACGCACCCCTCCCGCGCCTCCTCCCCAGCCTCCAACCCTCAATCCCTTCGTTTTGCAGTGGGCGCTCTCGCAAGTGTGTTCAAACCCGGCCGCTTCGGGGGGGCCGAGGCGCCCCATTCCAGCCACCCGCGGCGCTGAAGTTGGCTCCCTCTCTCGTCCCCGCTCGGCTTCCTTTCTCAAGGTGAGAGTCGGAGAAGAAAGGAGTTCAAGGAGCGTGTGAGGTGCAGCGAGGCAGGCGCGAGGAGGAAGACCACCCGGGCACCCGCGGGTGCCCACGCTCCCCGGGATGCAGGACTAAAAGAAATAAATCGGCGAAGGTGCTCCAGGGACCAGGAGGAAAATCCCCTAGGCTGGGACTGTCTGCCACTGGGGCGGGTTTCCCCGGCGGGAGGTTTCTGCTCACCTGGGTCTTCCTGGAGAACGTGGACTTGAGACGCGCCTGAGCCCGGGCGCACAGCGCTGTGGTCCGCAGGCCCCAGGACCGCAGCCGCGCGGGCAGCGGGCGCCTCGGCTCCAGCTCAGACGGCGCTCGGATGCGATCTGGGCTGTACACTAGTGCCCTCTCTCTTCAGCACGATTTTACCGCAAGGGAAAAAAAAAAAAAAAAGAAGGGGGAGGGAAAAATTAAAAAACAGGTCACCCAAGGCTTGTCTCTAACCTCATGCACAAAAAACCAGTCGTTTAGTGGAAAGGGGAGAAGAGCTAGGAGGAAGCGGGGAAGGCTGGTCCATTTACCACCGCCGGGTTCCTAAAGAGCTGCTAAGATACACGAACGGTCCGATCTGGCGAAAGCAGTGGGGAACCGCTTAGGCTGATCTGTATGTCAAGGACCCAGACGCATTTTTCTCTCCCTGGACCTAATGCCCTTTCTGAGGGAAACAGAGTAAATACCTGTGGAGACGTCTAGAGAAAGGCTCCATTAGAAGGCTTCAGGGGAGAGGGGGAGAGGCTGCGTGGGGTGGGGGTAAGAGGAGGAGGGGGGTGCCCACCACGATCACGGTCAGCCAAGTGGAGAGAGGCAACCCGTGGCTACTTTTTCCAGGTCAAGATGGAAACTGAGAATGGGAGTGGGGTCACATGAAAACACTGGAGTGAAAAACACTTATCCAAAACCCTCCCAGGCTGCCATCACCCTCCCTCCCGACAGGTCTACAGTGCTGCTTCTTACTGTGTGAGAAGTGGAAGTTAACGCACAGTCCTCTGGGAACGTGTTGTGGGCTGAGCCGAGGGTGCCCCAGCTTCTTCGGAGGGGAAGGACAAGTGACAGTGTGCCTTTCCACTCTTGCTCAAAGCTCGCTATTCCTGTCATCTGTAGAGAAGAGACATCAGCTTATGTGTGCCCCTTTATAATCACCTTGCTCCTGTCGTCCTTATTCCGCAGAATGATGCCATGTCAGCCTGGAGGGGACAAACCACATGAGATAGTTTCGAGTACCCTTTCGTAAGTTCCATGAAACCTAGGAAAGGAAACAACGTCTCCAGGCAAGAACAGAAGCTAATTCTCATGCCGGTTCTGGTCTTTTTTGCCCACGTGTCAGATTTTCTGGATTTTTCTTGGACAATGTAAAAAGGATTGGATTTTTTTTTTCTTTTTCCATTAATGATGCACTGAACCAGGTACACGGCCTTTAGTCCTAAAGCATCTCAGTTCTGGAAGTAACCATATGTTTACTCAAGAAAAATAGAAAGTAAGTTTCTGTCTTCACACATAGGGTAAAACGGTTGTCTGCCGGTGCCCGAGGAAGAGGTCAGCTGTGAACAAGCCACAAGCATTTGCAGCGTCCTGTCTCACTTCCTTTATTAGCCATTTAACGTCCATTTTAGATAATACTATTCCAGTAAGATAAGCCCTACACATGATTTTCTCAGCATGTTTCATAGACATCGTGAAATGCACGAAGATCTCTGTGCATATATAGACCGTTAACTATGATTTGCAGTATTAGGGAATTAAGGTCTCTGCAGTCCACGTGCAGCTTCATTGTGTGCTCCTCAAAAGAGTATTTTTAATATATCACATCATTTAGAAAAGATTCGGCTACTGAAGGAATCATTGAATGTTCAGATTTACTTGTTCTCAATACAGTCCAAGTAAAAACTACACATTCAGGGTGGTTGAAACAAATAATTTTTTTTTAATTTTATTTTTGTTTGAAATATTACAGATGTCCCTTTTTCTCCCCAATGACCCATTCCACCCCATCCTTTCCCCCTCCCCAGTCCCTCTCCCCACCATTGTCCATGTCCTTGGGTTGTGCATATATGCACATAAATTCTTTGGTTACTCTCTCCCCCTCCACCCACCCGCCCTCCAAGGGGACAAACGTGGGCGTCACCGCATAGAAGACTTATGCATGCACATAAGTTATGTACAACAGGTATGCAGAAAAACTTGTTTCAAATGCATCAATTTGAAATTGTCAACTAAATCTATAGATAATTATTTCAGACAAAGCTTTAAAAGTCTACAAGGATAAAAGGAAGGCAGAAAGAAGGCATTGAGAGAAGAGAAGACAAGGTCATTCAGACACGCTCTGTCTTCCTGGGAACCAACACTCTACCAAGACGGGCAGGATGCAGTACATACGTGGACATCTAAGGGAAACTTCCATTCATTGGATTGAAGGGGATTGCTAAAAGGATGAATCACATGCAAATTAACAAATATAGATCAATACGTTAATATGTAAGAGCTCAAAGAATGTTAAAAGTCCACATGCTCAGGAGCACTGCCAGTGTGAATCTGTGCCAGGGATGTGTACATTACATTTGATATGTGATTTGTAGCAGGGTAAAAAGTGTTAGGAGTATTTTGGTTTGGAAAATCCATTTAAAACAAAATATAGTGGAGATCAAGCAAAAAAAAGTTTCCAACATATTATCTCAATGTGCTGCTGTAACAATGAGGGAAACAAAATGGTCATCATCCTTATATGGTAATAAAACAAATGTTTCCTGTAAACAAAATTGTGATCACTCTCCTTAGAAATGTGTGCACAATTCTCATTGCTCTTCATCAAAAAGGACATCATAAAGAAGCTAGTGTCAATTATAAATGAGCAAAGGTATGCAAAGTTGTCCACATAAAATCAGTTGAAAATTCATACTCTTCAAATGAGAAAGGTAAGACATTATTGAGAATAAGATTTTTTTAAGAGGAAGAAAGAAATAAATAAGCTAAATACATATTCCAAATTTTAGTGTACTCCACAGGGTATTTTGAAAAGTAAAGTTTACACAGACATTGAAATATGGAAGTGAAGTATACACAAGAGGTAAAAAAAAACAAAACAAAAAAAACTCATTAATGAAGAGGTATTACTGACTGAAAATAGAAATGAGATCAAGGAAGGTCTTTGAAGAAAATTGATTTATGGTAAATTGATACGTAATGTATCATTAATGAATGTTCAAGGTAGATCAATGTCGTGGGAAATGAATATCATGTTTTTCCATAAACTACTGTGCTCTATGGACAATTGATTTAATCTAGTATGACATTTCTTACATTCTTATATTTAATTCATGGGTTTGGTAAGATAATTTAAGCGCCAGTGAGAAATTTTAGTTTACTTATCCAATTTGGAATCCACATAGCTTAAATCAAGAGGGAAATTGCCATATCTTTATTGGGTTTTATGCTCTCAACCAAAGACCACACAAATTGTGAAAAAAACCCTCTTTCTTTTAGATACTCAAAACATTTTAATAAAACATAGTTGATTAACAAAGTAAACAAAATGTTTTAATACATATATATATGTATATTTGTAAATATATATATATTTGGTCTGGTTAATTAGGCTATAACCATATATGCAGAGATAGAACCAAAAGTATCAGATTCCATAAGCAACTAGAACTTGTCAATGGTCCTGTGGACTCAGGGAGATGGACTAGAAAGCATATATTTGACAATATACTGTTCTGCCACAACTGTCCAAACTTTTATTTTTAAAGTATTGAAATACAATTGAGAAGAATGCAGCAAACACAATTATTCTGAAAGTATAGTGAGGGCCACAATCACTGTCTGCTTTATTCCCTGATGTCCCCAATGTCTAAAACAATGTCCGGTTCATGATAGGAGCTAAAATACTTGTTGAATAAATAATGGATACATTCTCCCCAGACATTAAATATCATCTCACCACACTGTTGTCTGTGGCCATGGGTTATGCGCATATGCTCTTTGGCTAATCTCTTCACCTTTCATCCAGTCCCCCCACCCACTCCTGACATCTGTCAGTCTGTTCCATGCATCCATGCCTCTGGTTCTATTTTGTTCATCAGTTTATTTTGTTCACTAGATCACATGTAAGTGAGATCGTATGGTACTTGTCTCGCTCTGACTGGCTAATTTCACTCAGCATAATAATCTCCAGGTCCATCTATGCTGCCACAAAAAGTAAGAGATCTTTCTTTTTTATAGGCACATAGTATTCCATGGTGTAAATGCCCCACAGCTTTTTTATCCACTTGTCTTCTGATGGGCACTTGGACTAAGAATATCAAAGCCAAGAAGTTTACAGACATGTCTAATTTCTTCACATGATGTAGGGAGAACAATTATTTTGCAACTGTTTCTCAAGTGCAAGTAACTAGACTAATTAGTATTAAACCATTTAGAAACATATTTATACTAAAAAATGTACTACAGTTAAAGTATTTAAATTTGTTCCAAATGTTACAAAACCATTTTCATTACTGTGTTAACCAATAGCAAATAAAACTTAAATATTTTACAAAGATAAAAAGAAGTTAATACATAAATGAAAACTAACCTTTATCCAATGTATGGCTATATGATTTGAAAATAACCATTTGAAAAACTTTCAGAATCATCATGAGATGCATAAAATAGACATATTATCCTAGTCCAATAGATAGGAAAATTGAGGTACCAAGGATCTGTTCCTTGCCTGAGCCCAGGGAACAAACTAGTGGCACTTCCACATTATATTACCTTTATTCCAAATTTATAAGTTTATAAAAACTGACCCTATGAACTGAGCTGTGTTACTTTTTTTCATTTTTCCTTAAGCTTTGAACTGATGCTCTCTCATCAGAAAATACTTAAGCAATAAAGAACATGAATTTGAAATCCTCTCCTTTGGGCCTTTCATCTGTTGAGGGCATATGCTTTACAGGTGACTGTTCTATTTGCTTAAAATAACCATCTTTTATAACAGTTCTAATAATGGCAGTAACCTACTTGCACAGTCTCACAGTCAGCTTTTAAACAATTAAGAAGAAAAAGTATCTAAATTTTCAGATCTAATAAAAGCTTTCATTAGAAAACGATTAACTTACTACAGTTTCACCTACACACAAAAATTAAATTCTTATTCTTGTTTAAACAGCAATATATTGCCTCACTGCAACAAAAAATCTACAACATGATTATTTACCTAGCACACCACCAAAATATTGATCTATCTAAACATAGCCCTTATTCTTTTGATTCCATGGTTGAAAACCTACAATATATCTCAGTTGACAATAGAATAAAGTTTAAAAGCCGTAACCTGGCACCCAAAGTCCATTGACTGGGAAAGGGCTTCATGCAAGCAAAACATGCTAACTATTCATATCCAACCCCTCCATTCTGTAAGGTGGGGAAAGCCAGAGATGAGGGGCTGACCAGAATAAGAGAACTCTGATTTGATATGTCGAAGGGGCTATCGGCGTAGAAAAGACGTATTTTGAAAGTTTCTTAGGTAATTCTGATGTGCCCTTAATCCCATTTTCTGACTCATGCTTTTTCCAACCAAATAAGCCTTGAATTTTTTCATGCCTCAGCTCACAACTCTCACTCTGAAAAACAAAAAGTCACCCATCTTTCATTTATTTATATGTATTTGTCTGTCTTCAAAATTCATTTCAAATTCACCTTATTTATGAAAGCTTCCAGTTCTGATGGAAATCATGAAAAAAATTCTATTTGGTACTTTTATATGAGATGATGCTTACTGTAAAATAATATTACTGATTCTTTTTTAATTTGTGTTTTACCTGGTCTCATTCACAATTGCTGTAGTCACTTTCAAAATAGTGACTTATTCCAACTATGTTGCCATTAATAAACATATTTTGGTGTAGTTATGGAAATTCTTTAATATATAGCAATCCATTATTTTCTTTTTTAAATTTATCTTTATTGTTGAAAGTGTTACATATGCCCCCTTTATTTTTCTCTACTAACCCCTTCCACCACGCACCCCCTATCCTCAGGCCTTCACCACACTATTGTCTGTGTCCACAGCTTATGCATATATCCATATAAGCTCTTTGGTTAATCTCTTCCCACCCATTCCCCCATCCACCCCCAATGCATTATTTTCAATATTATTAATCATAGCAAATAATCATCCTTTGAGTATAAATTTAATTTTCTGGGAATGGGCAGTTGTCACCAAAATTCTTAAATTATAAAAAATAATAAAGATTCTTGTAGAAAGATATTTGAGTCTTGCTCACAGTTGAATCTCCAGAACCTAACATAGTACCTAGAACTCAATAATTATTTGTTAAATAAATGGATGTTTTAGATCAAAAATAAGGTGTAATTCTGGAGAAATTATATTTCTTTGGCTGTGAAGACAATTCTTAAGAGTGGCCCCATAGCCATTTGAGCAACTGCAAAATTACCAGCTTTTGGGAAGGAATAACAATCACCTGATATAAATATATGGGTGTATTTTTTCAATCATCAATATTTTGGTCACATCTTGTATGTGGATTTATTTTGGTGGTAACTTAACAAATAGCTGTTAAAAGTTAAAACTACATATACTATTTGATTTAAGTTTTATTTTTAAATAGCATTCAAAGCACACATACAGCTAAAAACGCCCGGAAGAAAATTACATCAAAATATTAACAGTTGTTCGCTATAGAAGGCAAAATAATTTCATTTTTCTTTAATTTTTTCTACTATTTCTGTGCTAAGTATGTGTTAAGGTATTAAAATGTTACACTAAGATAGAAAACAAATAAAATAGTTTCCAAATATCTTCTATAAATGATAATGAATTCAAGGAATCAAAGTTTACTAGATCACAGCTGCTACCTTCACCAGCCGTATCCACCATCTAAGACAATCCATTACCCCTTCCATGTGATAGGAACACTGTTGGGTACTCCAGACACCAGAGCCAACAAGACACAGCCTGGCCTTCCAGGAACTTGGAGTCCAGTAAGAAACACAGCTGGTGCACAAGCAGTACAGAACAGCATGGAAACCACCCTGATGGAAGAAAAGCACTATGGGACCCTGGGGGGAGGGGGGGCAGGAATCTGCAAAGAGCAGGAAAGGCTCCCCAGGGAAAGCAACACTGAAATGAAGACCGAGAGACAAGCAGTAGGTACCTAGGTGAAGAGGGGGAACAGGGAGGCAAAAAGAGTCTGGGCAGGGCGGCTACAATAGCCCAGAAGTGAAACAGAGTGTGGTGCTTTGAGGGAAACAGAAATGGTTTGGCGAAACTAATGCAGAGAATATAGGGTGAGAGTGGGGAGGGAGCTAAGGGTGGGCAGGTCTTTTCAGAGAGAAAGGCTTATGAAAGGCTTTATAAACCACGTTAAGGCGTTTGAAGAGATGGCATCAAACAGCACTAAAAGGTTGAAATTAGCGAGGGAAGGATAAGTAACAACATTACATTTAAGATTCAGAAAAGCAACTCTGACCAAATTGAAGAGAAATTATGCACCTGAGCAATGTGAGAAGCAAGGAGGACACTTTAAAAGCTGCTGGACTATATAGTTCTTAGGCGAAAAGTAGAGAAGAGCATTTTTGTAACTTTGAGGTGTGAAAAGAAATCTCAGACAGGACACACACAAAAGGCACTAACCATAAAATTAAAAACTAATAAATTGCACTTCATAAAAAATAAAAACTTCTGCTCCTCAAAAGATATCACTAAGAAAATGAACATGCAAGTAAAAGATGGAAAATATGTGACAAATAGACAGAGATGCATATGACAAAGGTTTTACATGTAGACTGTTGCAGAACTCCCACAAATCTGTAATAAAGTGACTAATAACCCAAGTTTTTTCAATGAGCAAAAGGTTTGAACAGCCACTTCACACACAAAAATATATATACAAGTGCTCAGAAAGTACATGAAAAAGTGCTCAACATAACTAATGAGTCATCAGTGAAACACAAATTAAAACCCCAATAAGATACCACCTCACACACATGAAATGGTAAAAACTATAAAAACTGAAACCACCAAGTGGTGACAAGAATATAAATCAAACAGAAGTGTCATAAGTTGCTGAAGGAAGCGTTAAATGATCCAGAAAATTTAGAAAATGTTTGACAATTTCTTATAAATTTAAACACACGCCTGTCCTGATTGAGCAATTTCCCTCCTAGATATACTTCCAAAAGAAATAAAAACATATGTCTCCAAAGAATACATTTTAAGAATGCTCATAGGAGCTTTATTTATAATAGACAATGGGAAGCAACTCAAATATCTCTCAACGAGAGAGCAGCTAAACAAACCGCAGAGTCTCCGTGCAGCAGAACACTACCCCACAATGAAGAAGAACAAACTGCAGATACGTAAAACAACATGGATAAATCTCAAAAGCAATATTTTGAGTACAAGGCACCAAAGTACATAGTGTTTTATTCCATTTACATAAAGTTCAAGTACAGTCGCACTCATCTACACAAAAAGAAATCAGGAGAGGAATTGCCTTTGGATGAAGGCAGGGGCATTAACTGGAGAGCAGAAAGGAGAAATTTCCTGGAGTGATAGAAATGTTCCATATTTTGACTAAATTGTTGTTTGCACAGGTATATACATTTGTAAAACTCCCTAGGTTGTACACTTAAGGCCTGTGTGTTTTACTGTATATAAATTACATATCAATACAGTTAGTTAATTTAAAAAGTCATTGGAAGTAGCTAAAATGAGAGGCAATGGTGAACCAAAGTAAGGCCGTGGCAGTGAGGAGAGAGAAAAGGGGAAAACTAAAGGGAAGGCAATGGAAAGAGGGTGCTGTGAAAACATGGTGTGAAAAGAAGTCAGAATGGTTCCCCACTTTGGGCTTCAGGGCAGTTTAACAGAGAGCGGTGCCATTTACTGAGATAGAAAACGGGAGAAAGAAGAGTTGCAGAGAAGGAGGAGGTGATGAGTTTCGTTTTCGATCCATTCAAGTGCCTTTGAGACACCCCAGGGGAAATGTCCCATAAGCCATTATGTATCCAAGCACGGGGTAAGAAGTGAGATTTGTATCAAAGGAACATCTATGGGGAAGCTTGCTGTAAATTATATCACAGGAGTTGATACAGTGACCCACAGAATATCTAGAGTAGGAAAAAATAGTAGTTATGGCGAAAGTAGAGAAGTTAGAGTCCACAAAGTTGATTGAGAAGGAGTAGCAGAAACAGGTGAAAAAATAATAAATGTAAGGTCGAAAGCACTTGAGAAGGAGTCCTTCAAGAAGGGAGGTCTAAGAACTAAAGAGAGCTAGGAAAGCAAAGAACCAAAAACAGTTGATTGGGTTTATCAAAAAGGAGCTCAGTGGTGATGTTATCAGTTTCGTGAAAAAGAAACTGCCTCAGGTTGTGGGGAACGGGACTGAATGAAAACAAAGCGAATTAGACTTTTCCGAGGGTCTGAATGGTATTCACCAACAGCTGAACTGTATCAGGAATAACTGCACGCACAGAGAATTCTACACACAAACGGTAATCATTATTTGAGATTTAGAATTACACTTCTATAAATGCCCAAAGTAAAGACTTTTATTCTAAGAAAAAAATGTGCCATAATTATTTTTCTAAATGCAAATTTCAAGTCAACTTACAGAGATGAATTTTTTTAAAAAGCAAGTGGGTCTTCTAATATAAAATTGAACTATATAAGAAGAGTACCTAGAGGAAATATATATATATATTACTGTTACATGTAAAGGAAAGAAAGCAATAGAGTTGACAAATCAGAAGGGTTTGCAGACCAATAATATCTATTTGAATTCTAGGTCCATACTTTTTTAACTGTTAGACCATAAGAAAAGGACAACATTCCCAAATCACAGTTTCCTCTTCAAGAAAATGGGATAATCATGTTTGTACTAGTAGAGTCATACTAGTCAGTGCTAAGTAGACTGACTAATAGTTTTCAATGTAAGTGGTATTTTATTACTATTATTACATAAGGACAAATAGGACAGGTGTTTTGGGGGTTTTTTTCTTAATAAAATACCCTTTGGTGCTAGAGAAGGCCACATCTGGTTGAAACAGATATATTCCTTAAATATGAGTAATTAACTAAAGTTCAAAATTTGTAGGCTTAATAATAAAGCTATTTTTCATACTTGGTTAAGATCCTTCAGGCCATTCGGATACATTGGATTTACATCAATATATAAATCCTTCACATAAATCAACATATAAATCCAGTTACCATCGAAATGCCTGACAATCACTACACTGTGCTGTATAATTCATATAATAGGGAATAGTCCAGGTTGCTTCTGGTATCTGGCCCCAGCAAAACATTCTGTCTAATTTGGTTGGCCTATAAACCAGATTAGAACTTAGAAGTAAGCTTGTTACTGTTCCTGACGGCTAAAATATAAAAATTTCTTGGACATTTTCTGCATTTGTTGCAATTAATACTTTTCCTGCTTACACTTCATTCTTTCTACCCTACAAGTCACAATATGCTTACCGATTGCTTGAACAAGTAGGAAATTTATAGCCTTGATTTTTCAGGCTCTACAGAATAAAAGCCCAGTGCTCTAAAAGACTCCTGGGAGTTGTAAAAGCTACTTATGTGGTAGTACTGATGACAATGACAGTTGGTGGTGACAGTGATGATAACAATAGTAGTAGGAAAGAGCCCAGGTAGAAACTCTAAGCGGCTGAAGGAAGGGAACCCATCAAAGGGGAAGAGCATCCAGAGAAGTATGAGGAAAACTGGAAGGATAATATGTTAAAGAAGCTTAGAAAAAATAGTACTTCAGGAAGGATGCATGGGTAAGTCATGGGGAATGTTGCTGAAACACACAAATTAAGATTAGAACAGAAAAGTGTCCCCTGGATTTAGCAATAAGGAGGAAACTGGTAGCCCTACCAAGAGCAACTTGGTCAAGAGTTTGGAGCAGAAGCCAAATGGAGTGGTTTCAATAGTTCATTAGATATAGAATAACCCAAGAGAATTTACAGATTAATTTTTATAATTAGTGTGAGATTTCTGCAAAACTTCTCAATATAAAACCAATACACCAAACCCAAATTTATTCCTAGATACTAACAAGTAACAGAAAGAAAAAAAAATCAAATTAAAAATACTAGTTAGTTCTAGGTAAAGAATGCAAACTGAACTCATTAATTTACTATTGTTCACTCAATAATCTGCATTAAAATGACAATAGGAGATTCTATAAGGCACAAATCTATAAGGCAATGGGAGCAGAAAATGAGAAAACAGAAAGAAAATTAATCTAAAAAAGGGTATGGAAGAAAGACAACTAACTGAGAAGATTCAAGCAAATTGAGTCCCAAATTGGCAGTGAGAAAAATCCATAAGCAATTTTCAGTCATACCACAGAACCAGGCTAAAAATAAGAGAAGTGGTTGAAAGCTTAAGAAGCAGATGGATCCTCAGGTGCCCCACCTCGTGTTTGTACTGGGAGTCTAAAGTGTTAAATCGTTTCTTAAAGGTTTTGAGTACTATTACAACACAAAGGACCCTGAAGACAAATGCCATTTAAGTTGTTGTCTATAAACAAATGTGGTCAAAGAAACATAGGAAGAAGGAGATGGAGAGAGACACCTCAACCGGTATAGTTTAAAATTAAGTAAGCTGAAAGTAATAAAACTCAAGTGACAGCTCAGGGTCATAAAACTCAGGACAAGACATAAGACTAGAATGGAAGTCTTCATGTTCCTAGTTCAGCGCTTTTCGGGGAAGATTTGGTGGAAGAAAATAGCGAGTAATACAAAATGGATCCCCGTTTGGGAAGACAGTGGTGCTGAAGGCAGGGAGGGACGCCACACACCAGACGGGAACAAGAGAGTTGTACACCTCGCACACGCAGTGTTTCTGAGGCAATCATCCCTCAGGGAAGCTGTTAAAAATAAAGTAATCAAACAATTAAAAAGTAAATTTAAATTTCTCCATTGACCCTAGATTATTCCTTACCTCCCACTGCCTCCCTCTTCACTCACAGTCAAACCCAAGAAAGAAGCTCTACACTGGATGACCACTTGTCTTCACCTCCTTAAGCCAGTGCAAGTTCCCCCTTTGCCACCACCCAAGCTGCTCAAGCTAAAGTCACTAATGATCTCCTAAAAGATTCATGGGACTTCCTTAGCTCTCCAGGTGTTTAATTGCTCTCCAGGGTTTACCTGCTAACTGCGCCCCCAGTATTAAAACTCTCTTTGCACTTGGCTTCTGTGACTTTGGGCTTTATAGGTTCCCCATCTCACCACTCAGCCCACCTTCTCAGTCTCCTGTTCAGCTCTTTCTCCTGCCTCGTGCCTGCTCTTTAGTTCCCCAGGGTCCTGGCCTTGGCCCTCACCTATTCCTGCATGACAAGCGGTCTCCGCGTAATTTTGCGCTTTCTCTTGACTTCCTCTACCAGCCATGTGCTCAGACATTTTCTCTAGCCCCATGCTCAGGTAGTCATTCGCTTACTCACTGTGTGCATATCCACACACAGGATACCCAAACGGAAATCATCTTTTCTCCAAATTGTACCTGCTGGTGTACTTCTCATCTCTGTGAAAGTCACCACCTGACTCACAGATGGCTCCCTCCTCCCCATTCCTCCAGAAGCTGTTTCAGTCCAAGTCCACACCGAATCCGGGCCCACCGGCGGCAATGGTGCTGTAACGGTCTCTCTGTCTCCAGAGTCTCCCCATTCATTCCACCCTTCACAGCATGACTAGAACTACCTAAGACACAAATCTCATCATCCATTTTCTTGATTAAAATCATTCTAGGCCCTCTGTATTGCTAACAGAATAAATGTTAAATGCCTTATCAAGGTCTTAGGTGTTTCCCATAATCAAATTCATGGCTAGTCCCCCATTTGGTTTCGCTCCTTGCTCTGCCTTACCACTTTTTACTTTCATCCCCCTATGTCCCACCGTCTGCAGTGTCCTCAAACAATCCAGGCGGCCTGGCAGCTCCAGGCCTTCACACTTAAAAGGTTCATTTTACTCAAGATACTTTATCTTCTTGTCTAGGAACAGACCCATTAATCCTTCAATATTCAATGATCCTTTCCTCTATGAAGCAATTTTTAACCATCCTAACGAATAGTTTTTCATTTGCTCATTTGTGCCCTTGTAATAATTTTCACCTCTATCATAGCACATACAAGTTTATTATACTATTCTTAACCTACTATCTACTTTCCTAAGTAGATAGTAACACAATTGACAAGGACTCTGCCTCATCCAACTTGTAATGTATTTGACACACAATTTTATAAAGCACTTACTGAACAGAATTTATCATATGTAAAGTTAAAAAAAGGATTCCTACAAATGTGGCATATTTATCCAAAGAAATAAATATCTAATTATATACTTTCAAGTACCAAGGCAGGTATGAGGGGATATTTTAGAGACGGAGGAATGGGGAGCCGGTTTCTGTATCCTTTAATTATTCTCGCATTGCTAATGCTCCTGCTGTGTCTGCCTAGAGTACATCCGCCTCATGGACCCTTTTTTTATTTATTTATTTTTCCCTCATTATATGTATTAGCAATAAGGTAGCAGAGAAGTCAATTCTGTGCAAACATTGGTCTCTGTTTTTACCTCTTCTGTGCATTATTTAGAACCTCATTCAAATTAGCAAAGCTTCCTCTAACTTTCAGGCAGAGTCTCTACCAAGCCACAGCATTTTCACTCCAAATGTGGGTAACGAACATTTTCCTATGAGACTTGGTCCCACAGTAGCAAGGCACTCATGTTTCTCTGAGAAATGGAAGGATATTAAATTATAAGGAGAAGTTTAAACTAAGTTAGGAAACCTGTTTAGGTTGATATTTTGATAACTACCACCAATTATTTAATTTATTTTTTATTAAATTTATTGGGGTGACATTGTAAATAGGGTGATAAAGGCTTCAAGTGCACAAAACCCAAAATTTATGGGATCCAGCAAAAGTAGTACATCTTCACGCCTTTAAAGCAGAACTTCAATAAATATGAGTTTTCTGAATGCAAATCTACATTCAACGTGACCAAAATCACATTCATAAATGTTCTACTTACATAAGAAGATGCCTCTTTTGTAATCAAGGTAATAATCACTGATGATTTGAATTTGTTTTAAATATTTGATTAAATATTTCATTTCTGCCAATATATCCATTATGAATTACCCTCCTTAATGATACAAATTAAGCTTTTCAGGATAATTTTAAATCACATTTAACTGGAAAGAAACTGAACAAATATTCTGCACAGGAGAAAACAGACTTAAAGCAACAGGACTCCTTCATTTGTTCCTGGTAGAAGAGCAAAACTGTTGCCTCTCACACCTTTGTCAAGCAAAATGTAGAAAAGTCCCATGTGTTAGAAATATTTGGAGCAAGCAAATGTTTAACTATTGTCATATTGTTTGGCTAAGAATTTCTTCTACATGAATAATTACCTTTCAAAGGATCAAAATATAATGTAATAGAGACTATAATGCCTATTTGATCACAAATGAATCCTTCTGTGATGAAGGCAGTCCAAACTGTTAAAATTTCTCAATTATCACTCTTTCCCAGCTTTATTGTGATACTGAAAAATATATATGCATTGTGAAATGATTACTAAAATTACTAAATTACTAAAACTAAAATTAAAGTTAATTGACATACCCATCACCTCACATAGTTACTATATTTTTTGCAGTGAGAGCACCTAAGATCAACTTTTTTAGCAAATTTCAATAATATAATACAACATTATTAAGTATAGCCACCATGCTGCACTTCAGGTCTCCAGAACTTACACATCCTGCATAAGTGAGTCTGTGTACCCTTTGAAAAACATCTCCCCATTTCTCTCAGACCCTGGCAAACACCTTTCTATTTTCTGCTTTATGAGTTCAAATGTTTTAGATTCCATGAAATGAGGTCACGCAGTATTTGTCTGTCTATCTCTAGCTTATTTCACTTAGTGCAGTGTCCTCCAGGTTCATCCATTCATCTATGTTATCACAAAGGGCAGGATTTTTTGAGGCTAAATAATACTCATCTATTGATGGGCATTTAGGTGGTTTCCACATATTGGATCTTGTGCATAATGTTACAATGAAGATAAGGGTACAGATATGTTTTTAAAATACCTATACTGATTTCATTTCCTTTGGATATGCACCCTGAAATGAGATGGTTGATCATGCAGTAGTTCTATTTTTTATTTTTTGAGAAACTTCCAGACTGTTTTCTATAGTGGCTACTACACTAATTTACATTACCACCAGCCGTATACCAGGGTTCTACTTTCTCCACACCCTCACCAAAACTTGCTACCTTTGTCTTTTTTTTGTGACACCTATTCTAACAGGTGTAAGGGAAAATATCTCATTGTGGATTCGATTTGCATTTCTCTGACGTTGAGTGATCAAGTTGAACACCTTTCCACATACCTGTAGGCCAATCGTATGAGCTCTTTTGAGAAAGATCTGCTCAGGTACTTAGCCCAGTTTTTAATCAGGTTATTTGGGGTTTTGTTTGTTTCCTCTTCAGCTGTTTGAGTTCCTCATGTATTTTGGATATTAATCCCTACAAGATACATGATTTGTAAATATTTTCTCCCATTCTGTAGGTTTCTTTTTCAATCTGTGGATTGTTTCCTTTGCTCTGCAGAAACATTTTAGTTTGATCTAACGTGTCACTTAAGGCTATTTATTTTTTCTGTCTGGGTGATCTACCCACTAATGTAAGTGAAATATTAAAATCCCTTTCTAGAATTGTATTTCTGTTCATTTCTTCCTTTAGGTATGTTAATATTTACTTTATATATTCAGGTGCTTCTATGTTGGGTGGATAATTATTTACAAATGTTATATCCCTTTGTTGGATTGGCCCCTTTATCATTATGTGATACCTTTTTTTGTGTCTCTTATTGGAGTCTTTGTTTTAAAGTCTATTTTGTGTGATGTAAGTATAGCTACCTCTGCTTTCTTTTGATTTCCATTTTGGAAGAATATTTTTTTTCCATCCCTTCACTTTTAGTCTGTGTGTCTCCTTACATCTGAAGTGAGTTCCTTGTAGGCATCATACAAATGGGACTTGTGTTTTTATCCATTCAGCCACATTATGTCTTTTGATTGGAGAATTTAGTCCATTTACATTTAAAGTAATTTTTCATAAGTACATATTTATTTCCATTTTGTTAATTGTTTTATGGCTGTTTTTATTTCTTTTCCTTCACGTGCTCTCTTCCTTTGTGACTTGATGACTTTCTTTGGTGGTATGCTTAAATTCCTTTCTCTTTACCTTTGTAGATGTACTATTTGTTTTTGCTTTGTGGTTATCATCAGGCTTACATATAAGAATTAATATCTATAACAGTCTGTTTTAAGTTAATAACAATTTAAGTTTGATTGCATTGTAAAGTTCTACATTTTTACTCTCTCCCCACCACATTTTATGTTTTTAATGCCACATCTTACATCTTTTTGTCTTATATCTGTGACTCATCTTATAATTCTTTTGATGTTGTCTTTTGCAGAGCAGATTTCAACTTCAGTGAAGTCTAACTTACCAATTAAATAATTGGTAATTATTTCATGGATCACGCCTTTGATGTTGTATATAAAAAGCCATCACCATACCCAAGGTCACCTAGGTTTTCTCCTGTGTTATCTTGTAAAAATTTATAGTTTTTCATTTTACACTTAGGCCTGCAATCCATTTAATTTATGTGAGGATAATTTTGTTATGTTTAAGGTATGGAATGGGTTTCCAAGATTGGAGTCCCAGTGTATAACACTGTTGCTATAGAAAATAATGGCTTGACTTATATGACCTTGCTTTTGAACCATTGATTTTTAATCAATTAGGTCATGGAGATCATCTGCTCAAGTGGTTTTAAAATATCTGTCTTTAAATTGAATTCACTAGAATTATCTCGGATGGTTAGATGGTTTGGTTTTGTTTTTAAAAATTAATTCTCACAGATCTAATAATCAACATGGGGATGTTATGGCCCATGAACATAATTGATCATTATATACAGTACTAAACTGTGCAGTATTTAAGGTATTTAAGTATTTAAGTTTATTTAAGGGCCCAAAGAGGAATTCAAAAGTTTAACAGTGTTTGAAGAAAGTGGAACTGAGATCTAATTTTGCCATTGTCCCCAAAATTGACCAAAACAATAGACCAATGCTGAAGTCTGAGCACAGAGCTGCCCTTCCAGTGAAGGGAGGCTTTAGGAAGGTTCTTTATTGTCTGGCAAGCATCATTTTATGCTAACACAAATATGACTAAGCTTCCTTCAGATTTAAGATTAATCCTGAAAGTGTGACGTCACTATTTCTGTATGTTATATTGACACATCAGACCCTTAAAATATTTAAAAAATAGTTTGCTTGTATTTTTCTCAAAACTGCATAATAAGTATTACTTAAGTCAAAAGCATCAATAGACTCATTTACAGATTCCTTTTCCTTAAGACTGAGAGATCATATTCACGAAAAGTTGGAAAATAATACTCCATTAGAAAAAGTAACATTTGGGAATAGAGGGAGGGGAGATACTGGGAAGGGGACCAATGATACAGATTACGCTATCTTCATCGATAAGCACTGAATATATCACACCTTTCCTTACCCAAAGACCCAGCTTCAGCCTCATCCTTGTTCTTACCTCATCTATAAGTGCTGCTTTATTAACACCCAAAACACACACTTAGGGAAAAATGGTGAACTCCCTCCTCCTAATGTCCTAAATTCATGTTCAATGCAGCATTTTGGGTACAGATTACAAATTTTGCTTTACAAATTATGAGAGGCAGAAGGGACACATTGAGTCTTCCATTTGCAGGGTTAGCTCTCAGCAGGGGAGATAAAATGAACTTTGGACTTCGAAATAAATCCAACTTGCAAATCACCAAGGAAAAATTAAATTAAAAGGTAATAATTAAACCTATCCATAGGTAGCTTGAGGAAAAGCTGTGACATTCTAAACATAAAGATTTGTATTCAAGCCACACACCTCTTGCCCCCAACATATCGTGCTCATGCTACAGCAAAGCTTACCCAATCCCTTTGACTTAGCACCACTCCCTTTAGCATAGCTGAACACATCTGCCAGCACCAAGTTTTAAAGACCATGTTTCTTCCTCCCGCTCTCTGTGAACACTACACACATTTTAACAACAATGGATTTGGACATTGTAATTCATTCTGGAATACTTTGACCCTCATACTTTCAATTTGTCAGGAGGAAGGAAAGCAGTCCCAAAACAGGTTGGAAGTGGAGGAAATGGCAACAAAGATTCATCTTTGGAAAGCTTCAATCATACTGGGTGGCCATCAACTTCACTTCCAGAAAGCAGGCAAACATAAGTAGGATATAGAATAAACTTCTCAAGTCATTTTGTTAATGATCTTTTTAAGGGAAAAATAGTGCTGGGCCTGATGATCCTTATTGTTAATATACATAGCCCTGAGTCATGAAATAATTACAAACTTTTGCCTTCATTTTTCCCATGCCAAGCTAGGAAGGTTGATGATATATTGTTTATTTTTATGTGAAAGAGAACATGACTTAGTAATAAGAGGCAATAGCCTAGACAGAGGAGTTAAGAGGAGCTAAACTGTGGCAAATTTCTCTGAGTCTCATATTCCTCTACTGTACAATGACACTTTTAAATATCTAATATTGTCATTTTAAGAATGATAAAACTTGCCCGGCCAGGCATGGCTCAGTGGTTGAGCGTCAACCTGGGATCCAGGCGATCAGGGTTCAATTCCTGGTCAGGGCACATGCCCAGGTTGTGGACTCGATCGATGACTCTCTCATCATTGATGTTTCTATCTCTCTCTCTCCCTCTCCTTTCCTCTCTCTGAAATCAATAAAGATATATTTTAAAAAAATGATAAAACTAAACATTAAGGGGGTTTGCAAAATAAAAAGTTCTACTCATAAATCGTCATTTATACTGTTTCTCCCCATAAAGGGATTTAAATTCGCCTTAACTCATCTACTCCCTATCAACCAGTCTTTCTCCTTGAGAACAATTTATAGCATTCACTTCTAAAATAGATGACTTGAGTTAGGGCTATTGCTAGAATAAAGCTAAGTGTCCCCCCAAAAAACTGGATCTATAGCCTTGGCCTAGTGAGACCACACAAGGAAGCAAGTGGTCTGACTGCCATCAAATTTATAGTTTCAAGAAGCAGTTGGACTCTATGAATGCTGAGTAGTTCACTGATTGGTCTATACCCAATAAGTTATTTCCAATTTGTAGAATGCTATTAGACCATTACCATCTAATAGGTAGATGAACTCAGTCACTGTTGTCATGGGTGAACAAATATTTCAGAGATGGGAACTTCCAGAGAACTGAGGTGCAAAAATGAACCATTTTTTCTCAAATTACCTCTGGTGATTCTAATACTGAAAAAACATTACTCCATAGAGAAATTTTCAAAGTATATATAGGGAGCTTTGCAAATACAGGATTGAACATACCACTGGTAATTCAAGAGCAAGAATTTTGTTTAATTGTAACCACTGAATGATACATCTCCAAACACAGCTGGATCTGTAGTTTAATATTTTGCACAAGATAGCAATTATGTCTATAGAGCTTAATTACACCAATCAAGGTGAGCAAAGAGGAAATGATGCTGTATTTATTTTAAAAATATTTCTGCCTGGCACCAGTCCGACTCAGTGAAACTATGAGTTTAAATCTCTGCTCCAATGGTGAGACATGACCTAAAACTATCAAAGACAACCTTTTACAGCACAGTATACATTTAAATACCAAGTTTCAAATGACACTTCCAAAAGAAAGGGTCCATTATGTCTTGTACTTAGTAAAACGATAGGTTCTCCAATGCAGAGGGACTCTGCCTGCCCACTGCTCCAGCATTCGCACTGCTTTTTCAACCTGTCTCCTGAAGCCTGGGGTAAGGTAACTGATTTGCATAGAATTTACAGGGTTTAGTTTAGTTTATGTAAGTGGCCTCTTTCAGACTATCTAGAGGTCTGTGATGAAGTTCTGTACAGAGTAGAACCTACTCTGGGCTGTGCCTGCAAGTCAAATGATGCTCCCTCTAGGCAAGAACTTACTTCTGTGCTTCTGGGACCACACCTGCTGAGACACCCCTCCAAGCACAACGCTGAGTCCTTACCGGGCACTCATTAGCCACTGAGGGCCCGCTGGCTCCTGGGGGTTACTTTACAGGCTCGTGGCGCTGCAGCCTCTCAGGGGTATCCAACGTACACTAAGCGGCAGTCTACCTCCGGGACAGGCTGCCTCTAAATGGAGCAGCACAAATGACAAGACAGTCGAAGGCCACCTTCAGCACAGAACAGGTACTTTTTCTCTCAACTTAAAAATATTTACTCACATTTCCCTGGAAAGTCTTTTAAAGTAACTTTTTGCAGGAGGATAAGCTTCATCAGTACCTAATGAGAGCCTGCTTCCTAGAAGCAATTAAAAAAAGGTGCATTTGCACAATTCGTATTTGCCTTTCTGCGAAAGCCGCGAAAGACCGCCGCCAGCCGCTTCAAAGGGAGCCCCGCCCCTTCGGCTGGAAGCCCCGCCTACAATTATATTTGCATAGAGCCCGCCTCCTCCCTAGAGGTTCCAGCCAATCTTGTGACCTCTCGTGAGGTGGGCAGAGCTATCGCGAGATTCCAACTGTATCCCATCTGAGACGCGAGCTGTACGGACTTGCGTAGAAGCGGCTCCTGAAGCCGCGGCCGGAGGAAGGGGGCGGGGCAGCTCGACGTGCGCGCGCGCCTTGACCCCACGCTCGGGCGCGCGCCCGGCAGCCGGGAACCGTGGTTTCCGCCTCCCCCGGGGACCCCGACGCAGACCAGGGTAAAGCGCGCGCCCACCGCAGGCGGGTGTTGGGTGGGTGGCGACTGCGTGCCCCGGCCCTGCGTGGACCTTAGAGGGCCCTGGTGCAGAGAGGCTAAGAGGAGGCGTGGAGAGCCCGCCTAGGCAGGTAGGCGCTCAGGTGATGGGGGGTCAGGGGTCAGAGGTCAGGAACTTTGGACCGCGACGGAGGCCCCCAAGGAGGGAGGACTCGGTTGTTCTGGAGCCCGGGAAGCTGAAGGGCTAAGGGGGGCGGCAGCGCGAGTCGCCCCGACCTTCCGCAGCCCGGCCGTGCGGGCCTCGGGCCGCCGCGGCGTCCCCGGGACCGGGCGGGGCGTGCGAGGGGCCCGTGCTGGTCGCCGGGGCCTGGGCCTGCGGGGTCCTGTGGGAGCGTCCGAGCGGCTGCCGTCGCCTCCCGGGCCCCGGGGTGGCGGCTTTGCTCCAACTGCCTCCGGGCCCTTGGGCGCCGGCGGCGTGGGCGCCGCGGCCGCTGCGGGCCCCCGGCGCGGGGAGCGGGCGCCGCCGGGGCTCGGGGCGCGAGGCTGCCGTGCGGGCGCCGCGGGGCCGGGCTTCCACGCCGGCCGCAGAGTTCGCCGTCGCCGCCGGGGCCGGGTTGGTTACGTTCGCGGCCGACGCCACCCCACCCTCGGGCGCGTTCCGCGTTTGGACCCCGCGGGAGTTGCCGGGTTTCTGCACCGAGACGTGTGCCCGGCGGCCGCGGGTCGCCGTCGGGTGCGCGGTGTCCTCGGTAGCGACCCGGAGCCCGTGCCTTTCTTCCAGGGACGCGACCTCCGGGCCCGAGGTAGAAACCCTGCATGCTTGGTGCTTCCCCAACTTGGGTTTAAATTAACTGGAGGCTCTCACCGAACAAAGTAAAATCATTTTTCAGTCTTTACAGCTAGTTTTAATTTTTCTGTTGAGTAATGGCAAGAATGATGAGATGCCCATGGATAGAAATGACCCGTGATCTCTGTACTCACACCAAAAAGACCGGCTGGCCTGTGGTCAGCCAGGGGGCTGCGGACACAGCAGCGGGGGGGGGGGGGGCCCTGATGGCACAGCCTGTGCTTCCCAGGGTCTGCCCGACCAGGTAGCCAATGAGCCGGCAGTTGAGAATAAAATACTTTTGAAAGATGCTATTCCATATAGCATCTTTTTGTTCAGCCCGAAAGAACTGTACTTACAGAATTATTTTTAAAAACTCTTTTATAAAGCGTTCAGGCTAGAAGGATTTGAGGGAAGCAGAACCCGCTGGTGAAAAAGCTGCTCATGGAGGTATGTTTCAAGTTTATGTGACTAACGCATGTTACAGGGTTCAGCAGATGAAAATACTCTCATCCTGCTGAAGTCATCACAACGGAAAAAGACTGCGCTGATATTAGATTGTTGAGAGCTTCTCAGCCATTAGTAGTGATTGGGCTTTGCTTACATAGGGCTCACCCTTGGACCTGTCCATGTAGCAAATACATACTTCTGTGCCCTTAATAGCCTAAACCCAGGTCTGCCATCAATGTGTCGGAATTCAGGATTTGTGTCTTTTAATGAGGAGATTATCATTTGGGGCGGGAGGATCTGATTTTAAGTTTAATTGATATTCATTTGTTTTATTGTCTTATTAACTTAAGATTTTACACTTTTCTAGCAATCTTTGTTTATTGTTAAAGATGCGGGTCAGTCAGTTTTGTATGTCTCATTCTGGGCCAGAAATAATAAGGAAGTTTCACATTCCCTATAGTCTTCTAGAATGTGGTTAAGAGATGTGAGTCCAAAAAGAAATGTGAGCAATGTACTAGCAGATCTTTAAAAAAGGGGAGGGGATTCATGAGTTAGAGATCTTTATTTCACCTTCTTTTGTATATCATTTCCATCCTGGCACTGGCTTGGTACTGGAGGTACAATGCTGAATAGGATACTGTTGCTGCCCAGTTTTCAAGGTGTTCATAGCGAAACTGTTGGGAACACTGTAGCAGTTGGGATCGAGGAGGAGAGGCTCTTAGCTCAGCAGGCCTGGTCATGGAGGGTTTTGAGGGGAAGATTGGGACAGTGACAGTCAGAAAAGTATGAAAGAGTGTTTCAAGCAAAAGGAATTTGCATTTAAATGCAGGGCAGTAAAATTTCAGTCCATATAGAAAACTGCATATCATCTTGTTTTACACAAACACTGATATTTAAGGGGAGGAAGATGGAGTAGAACCATCCCAAGTGGAATTCCTGTGGCATGGAGAAAGCCAGGAGAAGGATTTGGTATATGGTTAGAGATACACCAACCAGAATGTGACTTACCAGCTGCCCATTAACATTATGGTTATAAGTAGCTTATTATCATTCCTGGATAGAGATCCCTTAGGAAAAGAATCAACCAAAACAAGATATTTTTATTTAATTTATTTTATTTTATTTTATTTAGTTAAAAATGTATGCTCAGTTTCTGGGGTAGTACCTGGGGAGGGGGGGCATTAGGATTTTTTAAAGTTTCCACAGGTGATTCTAATGTGCAGTCAAGTTTGAGACTCTTTGATCTATGATGTTGATTGTAAATATAATAAAAGTCCTATATATGTAGATTGCTTCATCTGTGTCCTGGGTGAAAGTTTGTCTTTGTTGATTTATTTTCCTGTTGAAGATCCCTTAATGTTTGATTGTTGATTGTGAGCTCATCTTTGCAGTTCAGATTCCTATTTCACTTTCATTGTTTCGGCTTGTACAGTTTGCTTAAGGGGAGGGCCAGCAGCAGCTGCTGGGACTAGTTTTCTATTCTGTTCAGTGATAATGGGGGAAACCTCTATGGGCAGAGTCCATTGTCATAAGCTTTTTCTTTTGTACTTGGTGACAATGGATATCTTTCTAGTGTACGCATTGTTCTCCCAGAAATTAGATTCCGCCACGGCTGTCTTGCCTTTGTGAGAGAGAGGGAAGGTAAGGACCTGCCAGTTCCCACTCTGTTGCTCCATTATTGCCCGTGTTTGTAGCCCTGGACCCACTTTGGGTTCTACTACCAGCTCTGCCACCACTGTGCATGGAAGCCCTGTTGGTGCTAATGCACACGACCACTTAGCTTTTCAGTCTGATTGCCTGTGCATTGTTCTTAGGAATTCCTCAAAGTTTCTGGTGCAGTGAGATTTTCCCTGATGGTTTGTTGTTGTTGTTGGCTGTTGTTGTAGTTTTAAACAGGACTATGTATTTCTTAATTGTTTCTTTAAAACATTTTTCTTATTCTCTCCTAGATTTGGAGCAGGGTAGTTAGGGATGGGGGCTTAGGGGGTAGAGGGGTGTAGACTGCTCTATGTGCTCAGATTGAAGAAACCAGAACACAGTTTATTGTCTGTACCAAATTAAAGACCATGATTTGATTTATGTATCTTTTATGTCCTCTCCTAAAATATAGCATGGTGTTACGTACATAATGGGGACTCAGCAAGTATCTGATTAGGTTTTATTCAGAAATGGAATTAATTGTTGAAATTATTTCGTAAACTGCACTTGAAACCAATTTTTAATTGTTTATACACCTTTTTTTTTTTCCAGCTACATGGTTGGAATAGGTTGAAATAGGCACCAACCATCGCTATGACTTTATGACTTAATCTCTGTGAGTTATTCAGTGTTTCATGTAGGAATAGGCTATTATTTTGGGAAAAGTGTCCTTTGAGGCCTACCTCATGTAGACTGCTTTCAGACCAGTTTCCCCCTTTGAAATAGCAAAGCTCTCTTTTCCTTTTTTCCATACATTTTATTTTTGGAAACCAGTGAGTTTAGTTTATTTTTTTTGTTTCATTCTTTATTTTTTAATTGAATTTATTGGGGTGACATTGGTTAATAAAATTACATAGGTTTCAGGTGGACAGTTCTATAATACAGCATCAGGATATTGTATTGTGTGTTCACCACCCAAGTCAAGTCTCCTTCCATCACCATTTATCCCTCGTTACCTTCTGCTACCTCCCCCCCAGCCCCCCTTCCCTCTGGCGATCACCATACTGTTGTCTGTGTCCATGAGTCTTTCTTTTTTCTTCTTTGCTTAATTTCTTCACCCTTCTCACCCTGTCCCCTGTCCCCTCCCCTCTGACAGCTGTCAGTCTGTTCTCTGCATCCATAAGCCTGTCACCACTTTGTTTATTTTGTTCATTAGATTTCACATATAAGTGAAATTATATGGTACTTATTTCTCTGGCTTATTTCATTTAGCATAATACTCTCCAGGTCCATCCATGCTGTTGCAAAAGATAAGGTTCCCTTTTCTGCGGCTGAGTAGTAGTTCGTTGTGTAAATGCACCGCAGCTGTTTCATCCACTCACTACGTGCAGTTCAGGCACCCGTACATTTTTTGTTCTCTTGTTTTATCTGCTCCATTTCCCCTGGTTGCCATCATCCCCTTATTCCTTGCCCAGCTATCCCTTTTAACCTTTTTATCTGCTAATCCACAAAAGAAATGTATTTCTATATTTTTATCTTCCTCTTTTGAAAGATATATTTTTGGGGATTTTTTAAGGTATGTAAGGATCAACTGAAGTTTTGTTAACCATTTGGGTTTATAAAACAAATTTGAAATTCTGTAGTGATGATAATTTACATGTTACTAAAATTCTTCAAGTATTTCTAGGATATTCGAGAGATTTACTTTACTGTCATGCTGCTCATTAAATGTATTTTTAGAATTTATCTTATTTTATACAACATATCATTATTAAATTTATCCATTAATGACCAGTAAGACCATCAGAACTTGTGTGCTACATGAATTATGGTCAGCGTGTTCCTTAGCTATGTTTGACTTATTAAAAATATTATCCATTGCTTTTCATATCTCCAAAGATTTCACATTATGCATATGCACTACTAATTTATGCCAAATTTCTCATGGGGAGCACTTCAACACTAACTTTATCTCCTGGAATGCCTACTGTTGCATTTGTCTTCTAGAGTTCACATTTACCAACCAAGAAAACGTGAAAATGAGCAGCCGACGGAAACGGGCTCCCCCAGTGAGAGTGGACGAAGAAAGGCAGCAGCAGCTTCGTTGGAACATGCATGAGGACAGAAGGAATGAGCCTCTCACCCTAACTGATGACGAGCAGCCCCACCCAGCTTCAGATTCCTCTTCTGCTCAGTGCATCATCCTAGACGACAGCCTGAAGGAAGAAGTGTGTCACAGAGATAAAAAGAGGTGCTCGGAGACAGTGAGCGTCCCGAAGTCGGCCAGTAGAGAAGACACTGGTGACACCTTTGCCCCTTTGTCTGTAAAGCTGAATATTGTGATTTCTCCCTCTCACTTTGACAATTCTTGGAAAGCACTTCTAGGAGAATTCACTCTTCAGCTTCTTCCTGAACAGAGTGTAATTGAAAATTTTTCTGAAAGGAGTTTTACACTGATGAGTTCAGAGTCGAGCAGTCAGTTCCTGATCTGTGCTTGTTCAGAATGCATAGACACAGAGAGACAGAAAAAAGGGCTCAGCGAGCCAGTCGGTGTTTGTGACAAGGGTGCGCGAGTGGAATCGTCCTTCAGTGGGGAGATGTTAGAGGATTTGGGATGGCTGCAAAAGAAGAGAAGAATAAAGCTTTACCACAGACCAGAAGGGAATCACGTTATTAAGGTACTCGGTTTCTGTGGGGTCTTTAAGGTTCTTCTGCATGGGCAGTCCTCTTCGAAGTTACCTTAGAAGGAAGGTTTGAAAAGCCCGCAGTAAACCTCTCATCAAGTTTCAAAGTAAACTTTATTTCGGGCTTTCAATAGCCATAAAATATATGTACCTATATTAGAGCTAATTATTTTCAGGTTGAACTTTTTCAAGGAGATCTTCTCGAGTCCTCCTCCCCAGCTCTACTCTTTGTGACTCGTTCTGCTCTTCATTTCCCTTCCTCTTCCAGTAGCAGTCCTTGGGCCATTTCCCTGCTTGCCTTTTCAACTCTTTCATCTGCTTTGTCTCCAAAATAGTATAATGTGAAGTGCAAGTGGAGTTCTGTTCCTTACTGCCTCAAAATTAAGTCTAATCTGGGTATAAGTCTTCCCTTCGGTACACCTTTGTCTGCTTCTCCAGCCCCACCTTTTACCACTCTGCTTTTTGTTTTGCCCCAGAAATTCCAAATTGATTTGTTTCCTGTATATTTCCTGTCATCTTTTTCCATCTTTGCTTTTGCTTTCACAGCTCCCTCTGCCTGGGCTGTCCCCTTCCCCTTCCCTGATAATGCCTGGTCATTCTTTAATATTCAGCTCAGAGCTTACTTCATCTAGGGAGAGCTTTTCTCAAACTCCATGGATGGTGCTAACGTGCCCTTCCCCGTCAAACCTGATGCATATGCTTAATTTTGCTTGGTCGCTTGTAGTATACTTACATTTTAGATCTTTATCCCTCCCTAGACTATGAAGTCTTTTATCTTCACAGCCTGGTAAAGTTCCTGATACTGAAGAGATTTTCAGTAAATGAATGAATAAATTTATTATTCACAGGAGTTGGTTCTGCTACTCACTAGTCAAGGTGTGTGAATGTTTAAATGCTTTGCCACCCATTCCTTTGTAATGCTGGGTCGGTGTCTTGCTCTTTAGAGAAAGAAAATGAGAATCTCGGTGATAAGGGAATCAGGTCAGGGTAATAGAGGGAAATGAAGGAAACTGCACTTACCTTTAGGAAGCTTTTAAATTGTATCATCTCAGCTATCTCATACAGGCTTCTCTCCATTTTCCAATGACAACATTTAGGTCAAAACAAATAAATTATTTTTTTGTTTATTTAGCTCCTAAATACCAGTGCCATTATTCCAATTCAGGTATTTAGACTAAAACTTTATCCTGCATTTCTTCACAGAATCAAGATATAAAACATGAATCAAGTTCAGTTTTTTTATACACTTAAATGTTTAATCTAGTAACAGGGATTCCCAAGTCTAACTCCTGGCATGTGCATCAGCATCTTCTGGGAGAATCTGCATTCTTAGCCAACTTCACTGATTATTCTGATGCTTGTCAAGTTTGGAAATCATTGACTTGGTGGGTAGAATTGGTGTTTTTGTTACATCTTCCCAAGTTTGGTTCCAGTTAGGGGAAGTATTTTTTTCTAGCAACTTGAATGGTGCATCGCACATAGTAGGCACTGCATTTGTGGAATGAATTTGTTATTGAAAGTGAAAATACATGAGGGAGATTTGGTATGTATATATTTGGTGTTTGTGGGACAAATAGTGTGAATATTTTTTTAAATGGTGATGGTAAAAAAATTTTTTTTTTTAATTTTCTCATAAAGAGTGGCATAGGCCCAGCCGGGCATGGCTCAGCAGTTGAGCGTCAGCCTAGGATCCAGGCAATCGGGGTTCGATTCCCGGTCAGGGCACATGCCTGGGTTGTGGGCTCGATTCCCAGTCAGGGGCATGCAGGAGGCAGCCAGCCAATCAATGACTCTCATCATTGATGTTTCTCTCTCTCTCCCTTTTCTTTCTTCTCTCTGAAATCAATAAAGATATATATATTTTTAAAAATTAAAAAAAAAAAGTGGCATACTACAATTAAAAATATTTCTATGTTGGTTCTTTCTAGGTTGGAATTTATCTTTTGGAAGATGGCCTCGCGAAACTAGACTTTTTGAGCGATGCAAATTCAAGAATGAAAAAGTTCAATCAACTCATGAAGAGAGTGATGGAAAAGTTATACAATTTTATTATTCCAGGTAATTTTTAAAGTAAACTTAAAAATTGCTGTTACTTAAAGAGTTTTGGGTTTCCCCTCAACTCTTATATATATAGCAACCAGAAAAACAGCTAATAAAACCATAATAAAAATTAAATAAACTCCCTAAAAATCTCTGTATGACAAAATTATACTTTTTTGAAATGCCCCCACTAATATGATTTGTGTGCTTATTTGCTTAACACTGTGCTCAGCTTATATATATATAGTCAAGAAGTGTTTGTGGAGCCAGTAGGTAGCCTCTCAGATCCAAACTGACTGGAGCATGTGCAGTATTCCTGTGCTTTTATTCTGTTACGGCCAGAGATCTTTGGCTGCCCTTTATTCCACCTCTCCTTTGCAGCCTGACAAATAATCTCAAGAGCCTGCTTCCCAAAAGACCAGTTAATTTTGCTACTATTTCTTGGCAAAACGCATCCTTGGTCAGGACTGCAGCTTCAGAGTTGCCTGCCACTGGTTCCAAGGGAGAGTGTAGGTGGCTTGGTGCAGCCCATCAACACTGCTGGAAAATGGCTCAAGTTCTCCAAGCCCTGCTCATGGTGGCTCAGCATTATTTCAGGTGCAAATTTTCGTACTGAAATATTTGGAAAATAAGTGTCTAGCTTGATGGTTGGGTTGTTTCTGCAGCTCGTTCTTTGTAAAGCTTCATAATACTAGTAAATCATTTTGCATGTTAAAGACTTAAAAGGAAGATGAGTCTCTGGTTTCAGAATTGAAAGGAGTACTTTTAAATGCTTTTAAATGCATCTAGAGTTTTAGAAGTCAAGGTAAGAAGTTCATTATTCTGCCTTTTAAAAATAATGCAGTATGAACTTTTCGAAGGAAAACTGCAGTGGATTTCAAGGGAAAACTTCAGTTTAGTTATCAATACTAGATTATGCAACTATAGTAACAATTTGAAATAACCAAGCATATAACTAAACATTAATTGTAAAATTTTAAAAATCTTACATGGCATATTTTTCATTGAGAAAAGTAAATTATGTGTTTTGTGGTACACTCTTCATTGTAGAGCATATGGGGTGTGTCCTATAAAAGTTTATAGGCGTTTTGAAACAGTTTGGAAATAAATCATTAGCTAAAGGTGATTCATTAATTTGTTCAAGATTTTGAATTTTTTTTTATGTTGTAGTAGGCACAAATTTTCCACATGACATTTGTGCCCCCAAAATGAATCTGATTCTTACAAATGTGTATTATTTGTTTACACATTTACCTCCTAATTGCCTACAGGTGCTATCAAGTGCCCTTTTTTAGCATAAGATTTACAGTGGGAACCCTTGCCATATAGACATAGAGAAATTATGTTTGCATATGGATATTTTTTATATGAAGATATAAAAGTGAAATAATCATCCTTTTTTAAACTGTAAAAGATATTTACATTCAGTTCCTCAAATATTTATTAAACATCTACAGTGGCAAAGCATGTGCCAGCTCTAAGGAGCTATAAAAACAAAAGACAGCCTTTGCCCTCAAAGAGCATTACAGTTCAGTATAGAAGGGACAGGTACACATAGATGATTGCACTACCAGACAGAATGGCACAATGCATTGCTATATCTAGGGTATAAGGGTATTGCGTGAACGCAGGGCAGAGCATTCATTCTAACCACGGGGGAAAAACATGCCGTGGAAAAAGTAGCACTGAACTGTCTTGAAGGATGGGTAGATTTTTGATCTATGAAGTATTAAGGGAATTAAGGGTAGGGCCTTCCAGTCACCAAGCACGCTGATTAAGCCCCAAGAGTAGAGAGCGTGTGGTCTGTTTTGAAGTGAGCACTGCTTGTAGTCATAACGTGGTTTTGAGTACCTTGTTGTTGGACGTGCAGATGTGTTGGAAGAGGAGGAGGAAGATTCAGAGAGTGAGCCAGAGGGACAGGACGTCGATGAGCTCTATCACTTTGTGAAGCACGTGCATCAGCAGGAAACACAGCCCGTTGAAGTGGATGTCCAGCATCCTGCGCTGACTCCTGTGCTGAGACCCTACCAGAGGGAGGCTGTCAATTGGATGCTACAACAGGAGCATTTCAGAAGTGCTCCCGCTAGCGGCAAGTATAAGACGCGTCCAGAAAGGCAAATGGATAAGAGGGATTATATGAGATCATTAAACAAATCATCGAAAAGATAGGATAGACTGGATGTGACTATGAACAAAGTGATTTTCTAAGAAATCCCTCAAAATTGAAGTCTAGAGAAATTCATTTGCGAGTTTTCTTATCCTTAAAAGTTTGATATGGTTTCTCTAGCCAAAATAAAGGCCCCCTTGATTGGAATTTTTTGAAACCCAGCAATTTTTCACATGCCTTTCCAGCTAAGAATTGCCTTTGGAATCTGATCAAGTGGGAATCTTGCTAATTATCTGCAAGAGGCTTCACAATTGATGTGGAATGGTAGTGACAGAAAGCTAATTGACAACAGTGGGACACTTATGTGTGACTAATCTAATTTTCCTAGGTGTGCATTTATTTTCTTTACTCCACAAAGTAAATAAAATGCCACCTACTGGCTGTTTTCATAAAAGTGGTAGGCTTAAAGGAGTCATTTATGGTACTTCTTTTTTCTTTTTTTTAAATCCTCAGCCAAGGATATACTTACATTGATTTTTTTAGAGAGAGAGGAGGGGAGATAGAACCCATGGATGTGGAAGAGAAACATCGATTTGTTGCCTCCCGCACACACCCTGACCACAGGTAAAACCCGCAACCCAGGTATGTGCCCTGACCAGGAATCGAACCTGCAACCTTTTAGTGTACTGGATACCCTCCAACCACCTGAGCCACTCGGCCAGGGCTATGCTGCTGCTTTATCACCCAAAGGGATGGGCATAACGGGAGATTTTTACATGATTCTAGGACATGAAGTGTTGACCATTTCTTATTCTTCCTGTATCGATTTATTTCCCTGTGTCGATTTATTTTAGTTAAGGATGAATAGCTCTTATTTATCTCATGAGTTTCAGCTGATACTTTTTTATCCAACAAACTTCTTTTTTTTAAACTTTCTATGTTGGAATATAAATATCAATTCATAGCCAATATTATTTCTTCCCACTTCTCCTCCTCCTGTCTTCTGAATTATTTTGAAGTAGTAATCACACATTATCGTATGTTAATATTTCAGTTTATTTCATTAAAAGATAAGGGTTCTTTTAAACAGGTATATATATATAAAATAGTGAATTTTAAAACCAGTAATTCCTTAATATCCCCAAATCTTCCTTCCTCCCTTCCCATCCTTCCTTCCCCCTTTCTCTCTCTCTCTCTTACAGTTCGTTCAAATCTGAATGCAAATAACATCTGTATGTTGGAATTAATTGCTGCCTCTTAGTTAGTTTCTTTTAATTCATAGGTTTTATCTCCTCTCTCATTCTATTTCTTTTTCCTCTTAACTTGAAAAAATTGTTAGCTCTATTGTTTTTTCCACAGACTGGATTATTCTTTTCTTCAACATGAGATAATTTTTCATTAATTAATTTTATTAAGCCATAACTTACATACAAAAAAAGGTACAGATCTTAAAGGCACAGTTTGATAAGTTTTGACAAATCTATGCATCTGTGTAACGGCAACCCAGTGAAGACATAGAACTAGACTTTCCCAAAAGCCCACTAGCCACTCATGTCTCTTGAGACTTGAAAGGTGACCTGTCCAAATTATGTACTCTAAGTTTAAAATATACCAGATTTCAAAAAGTACAAAAAGTGTGAAAATCTCATTAATAATTTTTATATTGATTACATATTGAAATAATATTTTAGTTCTATTGGGCTCAGTAAATAGACTGTTACAATTTGTTACCTGTTTCTTTATATTCAGATCATACAGTGCTGACATAAAATCTATCCATCACCCCAGAAAGTTCCCTCATGGCCCAGTCGGTTCTCATACTTTAACCCCTTCTAGAGGCAACCACTGTCACCATAAATTAGCTTTGCCTGCTTTTAAAACAATAAATGGAACCCCTGGAGTGGGGAGAGAGTTGGCTTCTTTCAACATAATGTTTTTGAGGTTGATCCATGCTGCATGTGTCAGTGATTCATTCTTTTTTGTCCACAGATTGGATTTTGTTGATTAAATCACATGTGTCGTTTGATAGTTCTTCTGTTTTCTATGGTTCCCAAAGGAATCCTAGCCTTTTCCCCATGTGTATGGGGCTTACCTGGGTATTCTATCTGTTAACTTATTTTTATTTTAATGTCATTATCTGGCAGGAAAGAAAACAAACAAAAACTTCTTTTTATGGTTATATTTTTCTTTAGAAAATGCCCTGCACTTCTTATGGCGAGAGATTGTTACATCTGAGGGTTTGAAACTCTACTACAATCCATACACAGGCTGGTAAGGCAAAACTTTTATTTATGTATTTGATACTAAAAATAAATATTAGGAAAACCTGTATGAGTTTGGTAACATAGGTCTTTAGCCTTGACAGTATCTCAATACTAAGTGAAAGTCTTATTAGACATTTTTATAGATAAGCCAGACTTTTTTCAGTAAATGAATGTTATACAAGAGACTTAAGATGCTTAGTTATTGATATTTAAAGAGATTATAATTCTAAGTAAAAATGTCATCTTATTATGGGTCAGTGTTTATCTTTTTTGTTAAACTTTTCAGCATCTATTATAAAAATTTTAGGAATTCTTAAATATGTCTAGTGAATCAGTAGTTGTTGCCCTTCTTATTTTTTATTCCCAAATTCATAAAGGTCACAAAGAAAGCAGACATGTTTCCTTGGTTTTAGAAGAGAGAAATGGTAGCTGTTTCCCAAGACCACTCTTCTGTTTGCAGACTTTGTTGTCAGCTTTTGATTATCACAGTTCTTAAATTCTAGAAATAGGGATTTGAATTGTTTTACCCTAAAATGTAGTTTTAAAAGTTAGACTTTATGCATTTCTCTTAGTTCTCTTTAGGAACAGTCTAATTTTAATTGTATTCCTGTGATGTATTTTTCTTGTTTTTTTCTGTTAGCATCATCCGTGAGTACCCAAGTGCTGGGCCACAGTTGTTTGGTGGAATCTTAGCAGATGAGATGGGTCTCGGAAAGACAGTGGAGGTTTTGGCTCTGATTCTGACACATACTCGACAGGATATCAAACAAGATGCGCTGACTCTTCCTGAGGTAGGAGTACTGTAGGGCTTGTGAAATCAGGGGACATATGTTCTCATAAATCATCATATGTCCAACATTTGCTTGGCACTTAAGTCAACAGTTTCAATTTACGCTGCAGCTGATGACTTTTATTAGCTGGTAGTTAACTTCAAGTGGGCACAGAGAATGGGATGTGTGTGACCCGGCAGGGTTTTTCAAGCGATGTTGGCCAACTAGGAAGGGGGATATTCTCGCACTTACCAAGCTTCCATTTAGTTGGCAGAGAAACTCCCTTAGGAAAATACTGTTACTTCCTCAAATGTTTTGTCACTGCTAACATCTCCATATTACCACTAAGTATTTTTGAGAACTTTTTTTTTAATTGTGCAGAATCTCAGATATGTAAATCAAGAATGTAATAATTAGAACTTTGTCAAAGGATACGTAGCTTATTCATTAGAGTACTAGATGAAATAAACTCTAAGTCCTTGTTCCAAAATATATAATTGTGTTTCAAAATGTAAATTGTAGAGTTTTAAAAGTATTCCATTGAGGAAATAGAGTTCATATTTTTCCATAATGAGGTAAAAAATAAAAAATTAAATTTGCTGGCCCAGCTGGGCATGGCTCAGTGAGTATGGACCTAAGATCCAGGAGATCCGGGTTCGGATTCCTGGTCAGGGCACATGCCCGGGTTGTGGGCTGGGCAGCCGATCAATGACTCTCTCATCATTGATGTTTCTATCTCTTTCTCTCCCCCTCCTTTCCTCTCTCTGAAATCAATAAAGATATGTTTAAAAAAAAAATTAAATTTGCTGGAATGAGGCCACTACTTAAGGGTACAGCTATAATTACCTGTAAGGCCCACTGTGCTCACAGCCTTAATGATTATATGACCTTTTGGTAGGGTCAGGTTTGCAAAGTTAGCCTTTCAGATTTGAGTATATAATGGAAAAAACCTATTTCCTTTCCTGAAAAATGAGTTGGACAAGTATGCAGTTTTAACTATCAGTAACTTCTTTCTGGCATTTTCTTCTCTTCAGCTATTTTAATTCTAAGTTATTTTTAGTATTATTATAAATTCAGTGGGTTAATTCCTTGTTTAAAGAAGCCTTAAAAAGTTAATTGTAGAAGTCCCCACACTTAACGTTTAGCTAATTCAAGATAATATGCACAGTTTTTAAAAGTAGTAGCTAGCTCTAAGCCCTGAAATAAAAAATAAGGTTTGTATGTGTGAATAGCATATTTAGCCCTTTCTTTCATAACTTTTTATAACTCTTTTGCATCTCAATAGAAGGAGGGTTAATTTTAATAAACAATTCAGAATACTGAAAGCAAAACACTGTGTGACTATTGAATGTTGTTTATATCAGGGAAAAGTGGTGAATTATTTCATTCCATCACTTTATTCTGGAGGACCAGTAAAAAACACAGAAACTCAGAATATGGAAATTGAACCAAAAGAAAAAGTTCATTGCCCCCGTAAGTATGAAATATCTTAAAGAAAATACCTTTTTACAATGTTCTCTGTTGTAGTCCTTGTAAGCCTCATATAGAGATATCATGTAATTATTATAAATAATTGTGTTTATAGTTGTCTATACTTTGCATAAATGGGTTCAATTACAAGTCATAGTATCTTAACAAAGTAAATTTTATTTTTAATTTGACTTGATCCAGGTAGTTTTTGCTCAATATTACACTTAAATTTCTTTAGCTTACAATTTAAACCAGACTTTGTTTATTCTCAGGCATAGCTACTTCAGTTTCTGATGGCAAATGAATGTTTTCCTTATTAATGATAGCATACACATAGATTATTGTGAGAGGTTTTTAAAAATAATTTTAAATGATAGTTGCTTTGTAAGATTAACAAATTCATGAGTAATTCTCAAATTATTTCCATTATAGTAATTAATATGTTGAGATAAACTTTCATTACATAGTCTTCAAAATGACAGTATATAGACAGCATACCTTCAGTAGATCTTTGCTTATTTTTTTTATTAACTTGGTCCTCAGTGCACTTTAAGATGAACTGAGTTTTATTTAATTTTCATTTAATTGTTTCAACTGAGTTAGCATATCCTTTTGTATTTAGCTACACGTGTGATGCTCCTGACAGCCGTGAAAGAAATGAATGGAAAAAAGGGAGTCTCCATACTTTCCATCTATAAGTATGTCAGCTCTATATATAGATACGATGTCCAGCGTAACAGGAGTCTCCTGAAACGGATGCTGAAATGTTTAATTTTTGAAGGTCTTGTGAAACAGATCAAAGGCCATGGTTTTTCTGGGACTTTCACACTGGGGAAGAATTACAGGGAGGACGATGCAGGCGACAAGATGAGGAAGCAGGTAACGGCGCTCACGAGGGAGCTGGGAGTGGTGCCGCAGAGAGCTGGTGGAGCCCATCCGCTGAGGCTCTTACAGGCTGATGACAAAAGCACACCGCTTCGAGCATCCCTTAGGGCTCTGACTGATGTTTTCTGCCTCCAGAATATAAGTTCCATCAGAGTAGAAACTTCACTCTGGTTACCATTAAGCCCAGAGAAGAGTGCTTGGCGTATATCAAGTACTCAAATATTTATTGCTTGAATTATAAAATTAGTTGGTTAAGCATATTATAAAGTTTAAATTCTCTATTTTTATGCTGTTATCAGCATTTTAAAAGTTTGTTCCATATTTTAAGAATGTTAACAATACCTTATATTTGCCTAGCTCTTTATATACATTTTGAATTCTCACTTTTCCCATGTTCATCATCTTATAAAATTTGTATATTTTGTTATAAAAATACTTTTTAGGGCTGTCAATTTCAATTTGCTTTTAAGAAAATAGTTACAAATTTATAAACATAAGGAAAGACTAATGACAGCAAGTCCAAGTGCGGAGCTGCCAGCTTGGTTACTGTGAAAAACGGCAGATGACAGTACATCCTCAAGTAGGGAGTCTCCAGCAGCTTCTCCCAGCCAGAGCAGAGGACGGCGTGAACTTCCATACTTTTACTCGTTCTCTGTCAACAAAAAAAGAAAATCTCCTTCAATTGATACCATTTATTCCCTGTTAAGTGTCCCAACTCCTCTGTTTGCCCTTGGCTCTGACATCCCTTCTAGGGAGCTGTTGCTGACACAGCCTTCTCATCACAGCCCCTCTCAGTACACCCCTTACACATTCCTGTAACATTGCTTCACTTCTACTCTTCTCTTTTTCCAACATACCCTTTTGAGAGCAGGGGATAAATATTCCTTATATTTATCCCCAGCATCACAGAATTGACGTTCAATCAATAATTGCTGGAGGGAACACAAGTAGAAAGGAGAAAGAAAGAAGGGCTTTGTTTACTAATTGCAGTAACTAATAAGTTAACTTCCACTTTCTTTTAATCACCCTAGTTTGTATATTTGGGTCTTGTAAACTACTAGTCGTTTAGTGATTTAGGCAGACTGTAAATTTTTAAGAGATTAGTACCAAGGTATTAGTAGCTCCCCTGATCTTTCTAACTTTTATCTTCTCCAATCTTATACAGTAAGCCTCTCTTTTCTTCCAGACCTACAGACTACAGGGATGGTTCTTATAGAGGGCACATTGAAAGCCACTGACCAGGAGTGATTCTCCTCAAGAAAAAGAGTAGCAGGATTTTTATGTAAAGCACATAAACAAAGTTGGGAATGTAATTTCAGAAATGTAACTTGTTGAAATAACTTATTAAATAATGTTTTTCATAGGCAGTATGGAGTCCAAGGAAAAATCAGAAAGAATCCAGAAAGTCAGTGAGCAAGGACACAGATTCTGAGTACTTGCCATCAAATACCTCTGATGATGATGATGATCCTTACTATTATTACTGTAAGCCCAGGAGAAATCGTAGTAAAATGAGGAAAAAGCCTTCTCCATCCACAAAAAAGGGGAAAAGTCAGCCTGACGTCGATCTCAGTTCACAAGATCAAGGTCCAGTGACCAGTGACTCTGGAATCACTGATGTTACCACATCCACAAGTACATGTGTCTTTGAAATCCAGCAAGAGCATGCAGCAGAGGCCCAAGCTGAATCTCCAGACCCTGCTGGTGGTGATGTGCCACATTCTAATATCACGAGTCCCTATAATTCGTCTGACTATCGTTTTGAGTGCATATGTGGTGAGCTTGACCATGTAGACCGTAAGCCTCGTGTTCAGTGCCTGAAATGCCACCTGTGGCAACATGCAAAATGTGTGAATTATGAAGAGGAGAACCTGAAGATTAAGCCTTTCTACTGCCCCCACTGCCTTGTTGCAATGGAGCCAGTGTCAACAAGAGCAACACTGATCATATCTCCCAGTTCCATCTGTCATCAGTGGGTGGATGAAATCAACAGGCATGTGAGGTCGTCATCTCTGCGAGTCCTGGTAAAAAAGTTTGGGTTCTTTAAATTAAATGTAAATTTTTGCTTCTTTATGATAGTTTTTATAATCTTTGTCACTTTGTTTATCGCAAAAAATAACTTCATGAGATAATATTCAATCAGAACTTGAAGAAGAAATTGAAAATATGAAATAGATCACTTTTTTTTTGACATCAAAAGTTCAGAAGTTAAAGTACTTGAGTAGAAAGATGTGAAAGCTTTTGAACAAATTCTTTATCATGTAAATGAAAAGGTCTTTGTATAAGCACTTATACTCAGAGAGGAATGCAATTCAAAAACAGCATTGACTGAGAGTAGCTACTTGTCTGATCCACCACCTCTTAGCTCCAGAATCATCCTCTGAAGCCTCAGTTACCTTAACTGTAAACTATGAATTTACTCTTTCAACAAATATTTATTGAGCACCTATTTTGTGCCAGGAACTGTGCTAAATTCTGAAAATAGTATCCCCTCATGACTCACTGGGAAGATTAAATTATGTGATAAAGTACTGGCACATAGTGTGTGGTTCACTCATTGTTATGTTTGCTAAGGTTTGTGTTCTTCACTCAGTTCTTCTTTTCATTCAGAGAGTATTACAGGTGTTCTGTCTCAGCCACTGTCCTAGGCATGGAGAGAGATACAGCAGTAAGCAAAGCGCCATCTTTCTGACTGGGCAGCTCTGTTCTGCGGCGTGAACAGACCTTAGTTTGAATCTTGGCTCTTCTAGTTTTGGACGAGTCACTTCACATTTCTTATGTGTGAGGTAGGAGATAACTGCCTCCAACAGGATTGTTGTTGAAGACAGGCAAAGCAGTGTTTGAGACATAAGAAGCATTCTGTAAATAACAGCTCTTACTCCTAGTTGTTCATACCGTCAGGTCTTTGCATGTGCTATTGATCCCGTCTTCCTACCTACCTACATGTCATGTCCATTTCCCCTTCTCTGCCCTTGAGAACTCCCAACTGTTCTTCAAATCCACCTCAAATTTTAGGTCCTCTCTGAATTTACCTTCTCAGCCATAGAGTTGGTCCTTCCACTGTGATGCCACCACATTTACTTCTGTTACAGTTCCATACGCATTGCTTCTATTGTTAGTCTTTCCCACTAAAATGTGTCTTTCTCTCAGCAGGTATGGAATGTATCTCAAAGCGGGTTTGGTGTTAAACATGGAGAATGGACTTAGTAAGGGTACAAGTGAATGATCATTTCAATTATCTTTGAAGAGCTTTTCTGCAATTTACTATGTCTGTGCTGTTTATTTTCTAGGTATATCAAGGAGTAAAGAAAGATGGCTTTTTACAGCCTCATTTTTTGGCAGAACAGGATATAGTTATCATTACCTATGATGTCCTTCGTTCAGAGCTAAATTACGTAGATATCCCACACAGCAACAGTGAGGATGGGCGTCGCTTACGGAACCAGAAACGCTATATGGCCATTCCTAGCCCCCTAGTAGCTGTGGAGTGGTGGAGGATCTGCCTTGATGAAGCTCAGATGGTCGAATGTCCTGCTGTAAAAGTGAGAGTTTCTGCAGAATCTTTTGAGAGCTGAGGAAGATACAGGGGGTAGAAATTGGAAGAAGTTGTCCGTAGAAGTTTTAATAGTTTAAGTGTAGTTAACCCACAGTATTGATATTGGCCAGAAGTTTGCTGTTAAATACCCTTACATTTGGTTTTCTCTTATGCTGTGAACTAAATAGCCCTTAGGAATTTTTTGGTCCTCTGAATCATTGCCCTGTGTCAGAGCCCATGTACATTTGAGTAAGATAGTAGTTTATGTGTGATGAAGATAAGAGAACTGTATTTAGGGACTTTTGTAAGCATTTCTGCTAAGAGGAAAGCAAACATTTCTGCCAAGTGGAAAATTTATCATATAGGCTCTGATAGCTTTAGACCAAAGTTGACTTTGGCAATTTTTTATCAGAGAGACCAGATGGTAACTAAAATCCTACTTTAGAAGATAGAATTTTGATTCAGCCGCTGTCACCTGTCTTTGTCTTCTTTGGCCAGCCTGTAACCTGTCCTGAATTTTTAAATCATATATTAGTCCAGTGATTCACTCTGAAGGATGGAGTGAGGGTGTATCTAGTCATTCAGGGAGGCTTTTCGCTTGAACTGCCCTCCTTTCGGGGGGGGGGGGGGTGGCACATGGCATCCCGCTAATGAGAACCACTGTACTATAAGTTATCTGCCACTGAACAGGACAGTCAACGTGGAGTGTGCTAACTGCTAAGTAAGAGCAGGTGCACCTGACCTGAAGCGTAGCTTTCTGTGGGCTGTTGTCATGAGTAAACATCCCTGACTTCTGCATTTTTCTTGTTTTTTTCTTTTATTTTTTATTCCATATTTCTCTCATCAGGCCGCAGAAATGGCTCAGCGCTTGAGTGGGATTAATCGCTGGTGCATCAGTGGCACTCCAGTACAGAGAGGACTGGAAGGTAACGTATGGTTTCCTCACATGTTGCCTATATTTTAAAAGCTTAATTTTTTTGAAGAAAAAGTGTTGTTATGTTTAACCTTTGCCGAAATCCTTACTTAAGTGATTTGTATTTGTATTTGACTCCTAGCAGTGACTAGCATTTCTCTTTTTAAATGGAATTGGGTGATTTCTGTTTGCAGATATGAGGACAGATATATAGTGAGTAGTGCCATTGTCCTAAGTTGAACAGTTATTGTGCATGCCTAAACAGTGTAGATATGGGTCAGATCAAACTCAGAGTCCCAAAATAGTAGATAGAAAACAGCAAGAACCTGACAAGAGAGAAAGGAATTCATTTTAATTGGCTGTATCTATAAAACCTAGGACCATAACTTTCATAGCCTGAATCTACAAATAGTGGAACTATAATTTTACTAATTGTAAAAGTTATAAAATATTAATAGCTTTATAATATCACACCATTTGATTATTACCATTATTCCTTCAACTGTTCCTCTTCTTGGACATTTAGGTTGTATCTAGTTGTCCCTCCCACACACACACTATAACTCATGCGTCTACATAATCTCATTTGTATAACTTACTTTTTCCAAAGAGAAGACATTGCATTTTTAAAACTTTTTGTCAAGTTGTGAATATTTAAAACTAAAAGTTCAAAGTTGTTTTACATAAGAAGTTTCCTAAAAAGATGTCATTAAAATGCAGTTAAATTATAACATATAAATATTCTTAGAGTCCTGTGGCAAATATTCATCCTCAAAACTTATCTTTCTAAAAATTCAAGTTGGAAAACTTTTTACTTTGCTAAAATAAAAATATCAACATCCACTACTGTGACCTGAAAAACAGTCTGTTTTTTGATGATTATTTTTAGGAAGAAAAATGTCTAGGAAAATTTTATAAATACATACTTAAATATTTGTATAATTTTAGTAAATTACATATATGTAGAATAATATCAGAATAACTAAAAGGCCAGACTTAGTGGTCTGCTGTTACATTTGGAAACTGCCCACATTGTAGATATTTAGGTGTTACTGAGACATCCGACTCAAAAGTTAGCTGAAAGGATACAGGAAAAAGAAAACGACTATCAGAGTTACTTTTTGCTGATTTTAGTGTTGAAATTCTATGAGCAAAGTGGTTAGGGATCATCTCTTGGTTAGACTTATATTTCAAAAGATCACTAGTTGCAGTGTAGAGAATGGTTTAAAAACTGGGGCTTAGTGGATCAGAGGCTATCCATTGATTGGCTGCAATAAGAAATCTAGGCAAGTAATGCTGGCATTTGGGTTTGGACCAGGTTGTCTTGAGGAAACACAAAAAGTGGGTAAGGAAAAGTGAACAGGACTTAGACCAGGAAATGCCAGGACTTCCGACTTGCATAACTCCATGGAGAGTGGAAATATTCACCAGCGAGTGGCATTGGAAGGGAAACATGTTGGGCAAAAGTATTATGGATGTGATTTTGGCAGGTTGAGTTTGAGGTATCTTTGGGACCTCAGAGAAGAGGTACACATAGGCAACTGGGAAATTTAGATCCGGGATTTCTGCATCGAGGCAATCGTTCTTTCAGATGTTACTAACTCTCTGTAACCACTGAAGTAATTTAATTCAACCTAAATATTTGTTGCTTATCTTTTTATAGCTTCTAAAGAGAATACATGCCGATTGTGAACATGTTTAACAATACAGAAAAATATAAAGAAAATTACACTTAGCTATAAACTTCATTTGGCAACATAACCACTGTTCAGTCTTTTAAATGTTTATTTATTTGTACTTACACTGCATGCATAATTCTATATTCCATTTATTTTTTTACTTACCATTATAACCTAGCAGTTTTTCATGTTTAAAAATTCATCATGAATATCTGGAAAACTGCTAAGGTATAATGTTAAGTGGGGGAAAAAGGGGAATATAAAATTGAGTGTCTAATCAAGAAATATATATAAGAAATACCGTGTTCTAAAGCTAACAACCACAAGCCCTGCTAGATCAAAAAATTAAAAAAGTTCTGTCTTATAGGGGAGGTGAATACCATAATTTATTTAGTCATTCCTTTATTTCAGTGATTTTTATGCTATATATTTTAGCTATAACTATCACTTTGTAGGTATATCTTGTCTCTACTTTTTATCATTGTCTTAAGCTTATTTCCTAGAAGTGGAATTATTAGATCAAAGGATTTGAAGAATATTAGATCAGAGAATATTCTCCATGTTAGTTTTGTAATTATAACTTTTTTTCTGATCTAGCAAATGATGCATCTCTCAGTTTTAGTGCATGATGTATATATTTCTTGAGCAGGTACACTCAGGTAGTTTTCTGATTTTACTTCTGATGGAAATTTCAGACTTTTAAATTAAGTATAAGCTTTGTCTAATGGTTCTGTAAACTTTTTTTTTTACTTTTTAAAAAATATTTCTATTGATTTTTAGAGAGAGGGAGAAAGAGGGGGAGAGAAAGAGAAACGTGGATGTGAGAGCAGAGCATTGATCGGCTGCCTCCTGCTTGCCCACCACCAGGCGATCAAGCCTGCAACCTGGGCATGTGCCCTGACCAGGTCATGGGACGATGCTCAGCCAGCTGAGCCATACCAGCCAGGGCTGGTTCTATAAACTTTAAAACTAGCTCCTAGCACAAAGTATAGAGTGAATGTAAGTTGAATTGGAATTGACTTTGAGATTCAAGAGCCTGTACAATCTGCATGTTAGTTCATGGAAAGTGCTCTGTGCTGTGTAATGTCTGTTAAAGTGATTATTCAGAATTGTCACGAAGGAATATAGAAGCAGTTACTCCCCAAGTGCTTTGTTCTTTTTTTCTTTGCAGATCTTTTTGGGTTAGTGGTCTTTCTTGGCGTTGAACCTTTCTGCGTCAAACACTGGTGGGTTCGACTTCTCTATCGCCCTTACTGCAAGAAGAATCCTCAACCCCTCTACAGCTTCATTGCCAAGATTCTGTGGAGGTCTGCAAAGAAAGATGTGATTGACCAAGTCAGTACAAAAAGTTTTTATTGATGAAGGGTATTAAAAGGAAACACAAGAGATGGGATGGACAGTTAAATTTCCAGGTGAAATCTTTTTGTTTTTTCTCTCTCTACAGATTCAGATACCTCCTCAGACAGAAGAAACCCACTGGCTCCACTTTTCTCCAGTGGAAAGACATTTCTATCACCGTCAGCATGAGGTGTGCTGCCAGGATGCAGTAGTCAAACTCAGGAAGATTTCTGACTGGGCTCTGAAGCTCAGCAGCCTGGACAGAAGGACTGTAACCTCCATCCTGTACCCACTGCTGAGGCTCAGGCAGGCCTGCTGCCACCCACAGGCTGTTCGTGGGGAGTTCCTACCGCTCCAAAAGAGGTTTTATTATCAATTTCCTTCTACCACAACTGAGAATATAGTAGTAATAGACCATATTTAAGCAGTTAGCGTCCTAGCCCCCAGTTTCACGTCCTTGTCACTGAGTCATCAGTTATTTTGAGCAGTGTGGTGGTTTTTCTTTGGTGTGGAACTCCATTTGTGAACGAGAATCACATCTTCAAAATTATTTTTATGGTTTTGAACATCTCTTTTCAAATTAGGACTTTTGTTTTGTTTTTGCTTCATTCCAGATATAAAAGGCTTTTGGTTTTGTTTTTTGGTTTATAGGGTTGGGTACTATGTAGTTTCAGGCATATACTGAGGGTCTTGGAATGTATCCCCGGGGATAAGAGGGGATGACTAATTAAGGTAAAATGATAGTGATAAGTGGAGGTGAAGAGAAAGATGCTGATGATCCCACAAAGGCTCTGTACGAGTCTGATGATTTTATGCGATATAATACTCTCACTTGGGATCTTCACTCTGGTTCTGAGCAGTTTGCCTCTTCTTTTAGCACCATGACAATGGAAGAGCTCCTGACGTCGCTGCAGAAGAAATGTGGAACAGAATGTGAGGAAGCACATCGGCAACTAGTTTGTGCTCTCAATGGCTTAGCAGGGATCCACATCATTAAAGGTAGAAGGTGATTGCTTGTTATCTCTGACTCTCCTTCATGAGAACTCTTCCGGCCGTGTGAACTCAAGTGGTGTTTTTTTTTGCAACTTTAATGAACCATTGAGTGCTCTCTTCAACAACTAATTCAATCTATTATTGCATTTGTAATACAATAAGAGATTATATAGTTTTGTAGCCTTTATAATAAACCAATAGTGACTGTTAAGGGTTTTCTAGTAATAATGAGGAAAGTGCTGATATAAATGTAGCCTTTTTAAAACTACTTTTAAAACCTTCTCTAATAGCTTTGGTTTTGAAAATTGTAATTATAAACTTAATTGGGATGGATTTACTGCTTTTAGTTTCCATTGCTTAACTTCACAATATATTTAAATAAATTAAACAATAAATTAATTAAAGAATATATTTATATTCACAATAAATTAAACAGTATATTTTCATTCATTCATTCATTCATTCATTCATTTACTTTTGTTATCCTCACCTGAGGAGGATATTTTTTCCCTTGCTTTTCAGAGAGAATGGAAGGGAGGGAGAGGAGAGAAAGAGAGAGAGACACATCGACTGTTTCCCTCTTATACACACCCCAACCAGGGGCAGGAAACGAACCTTCGACCCTTCATTGTACAGGCCAACACTCTAACCACTGAGCAATACCAGCCAGCGCACATTTCTAAAAGTAACATTACATATTTAACTTAAATAATTTTTTTTTTTTTTTTAAATATATCTTTATTGATTTCAGAGAGAGGACAGGAGGGGGGAGAGAGAGAGATAGAAACATCAATGATGAGAGAGTCATTGATTGAGCCCGCAACATGGGCATGTGCCCTAACTGGGAATCAAACCCCGATCGCCTGGATCCTAGGTCGACACTCAACCGCTGAGCCATGCCTGGCCGGGCTAACTTAAATAATTTAAACTCTAAATGTAGAGCTCAGACAATGAAGATCTAAAATTAATTTCAAATTCTAGAGGGATTTACTTATATGCAAATGTACATATATGATATGCAATGCATATTCTAAGTGCTCAGTGATTATAGTGTTAAAAACAGTATTATTTCAATTTTGTATAATGTGTTTTCTGCATCATATTTTTTGGAGAAAATTAGGTTGGCAATATCAAATGCAGTACAATTTGTTTTACTTGGAAATGTTACTGCCATCAAGTGGCAAGGAGTGGGTATTTCCAAATATGACTTAAAATTGTATAACTTGCCCTAGCCGGTTTCTTTCAATGGTTAGAGCATCGGCCCATGGACTGAAGAGTCTCGGGTTCAATTTCTGTCAAGGGCAAGTATCCAGGTTGCAGGCTCCTTACTGGGGGCCCGGTCCAGGTGCTTGTAGGAAGCAACCAATTGATGTGTCTCTCTCACGTTGATATCTCTTTCTCTCTCTGAGTCTCTCTCTGTATGTGTCTCTCTCCCCCCATTCTTACTCTCTCTGAAAAAGCAATGGAAAAATATCCTCCAGTGAGAATTTTTTTAAAAATTGCCTAACTTATTGAACATGCATATTTCTGTGTCTTCCCAGGAAAGCATGTGTTTTTTAATAAGCATAAATAAGTTGGTATTATAGTGAGCAGTTCAACTTCAGTGGCTTACATTCTGACTTAGTATTGTTCCTCCTTTAGAAGGTGTGGTAATTATGAAGGAGAATTGTCAGATGACTTAGTCTCTACAAATGGTAGTATACTACTACTATAATCTATATGTCTTTTGAAAAGCTTCACAAGAATCTTCAAAAGTAAAAAAAAGAGACCTCCTTGCGTGATAATTGAGTATTACTCCTACATGATAATGTGATTTTATTATTGTGAAAATAATCTTTTTTATCAAAGTGAATAGAAATGGGTTGACAATAAAGCAGTATGAAAATATATGCTTTAGAAAGCTATGTATTAAGTAACTGGTAGCACTCAGTAGAAAACAGTAGTATAAAAGGAAGTGTTATTTACAACAATGTGACTGTACTTAATACCACTGAACTGCACACTTGAAAATGTTTGAATTGGTAAATTTTATGTTATATGTATTTTACAATAAAATATGTATTGCCCGGCCGGGCGTGGCTCAGCGGTTGAGCGTCGACCTAGGATCCAGGCAATCGGGGTTCGATTCCCAGTCAGGGCACATGCCCCAGTTGCAGGCTCAATCCCCAGTTGGGGGCGTGCAGGAGGTGGCCGATCAATGACTCTCTCATCATTGATGTTTCTATCTATCTCTCTCCCTCTCCTTTCCTCTCTCTGAAATCAATAAAGATATATATTTTAAAAAATTATTTATATTTATATATAATCAGCACTAACAAAAGAGAGAACCAACAACAAAATTTACAAAGGTGTATATATAGTGAGAGAGTAGAGAGAAAGTTCATTATGGCTCTAAACAAAGCCCTGATATTAATAAATTGATATTAATAAAACTAGACTGAAGTTAAAAAACAGAAAGCAAGTGTATATGATGATCAGGAAATAAAGGCTTTTTTTCCCCCCAATAAACTGAAACTAGAACATCTCTGTGCCATCTTTTGAATTTCATGATTTTGTTACTTTTAGGTTTTTATTTTAATTATATTTATGTTAGCTACCAGTTTAAAGTTTTTCCCTAGGCAGCAAATAAGATAGATTTCATTATTTATGCCATTAAAAATGTTTCATCTCTCCTTTCATTAAGGTGTCGTCAGACTTTTTCTGAAAGAACCAGATAATAAATATTTTAGACTTGGCAAGTCATAGATCTGTTGCAACTACTCAGCTCTACTGTTACAGTGCAAAAGCAGCTGTGAACAAATGAGCATGGCTGAGATCCAATAAAACTTTATTTGTGGACCCTGAAATTTAATTTCACATAATTTTTACATCTCACGAAGTATTATTATTTTCAATTTCGGTTTTTTCAACTATTTAAAAGTGTAAAAATCATTCTTAGCTCATGGTTTCTATAAAAATACAGAGAGTCAGATATAACCCATGGACCATAATTCACCAACCTGTACTTACAACTGATATTTCTTAAATTATTTTATTTGAATGAGCTGCTAATCATGAACAATATGAAACAGCATAAATTTCAGGTTGATTGTGATTTGTGTGACCAGAAATGGAAAGAAAAACCTGTAAGTTTTTGAAATGTAGTTCTTAATTGCAAATTGTTTTGACCACCAAGAAGAACACCTGTCAAGAAGAGTATATTATTTTTCCAAGAATTATATGTTGGTTGGTCACAGTATTTTGAATATTTGTTTTTAAATACCTATAATCACCCCATACTTGTCCTAATTTTAAACATCATAATGAATACTGATTGGTACTCTCTAACTTCAATGAGAAGGAAATCATTTGTCCAAATTAGAAGTTAATCTAGTTTGTTTTTCAGTATAATATTAAAACATTGCAAATACATTTGATTGATGTCCTAGTCTGTGAAATTAGCGAAAGGACCTATCATCATCTTTTTTACTGGAGCGATAATGCCAAGTCAAATTCCTTTTTTTAAAAAGGAATTTCTTAATCGCTAAGTTATGTTTTCACAGACTTTTTAAAATATAGGTAACTAGGTCATATTGGGAGCTAAATACATGACTTTTTATGCCTTAAATGCATTTTAATTCTTCAGGTGAGTATGCATTGGCAGCAGAACTGTACAGAGAAGTGTTGCGTTCGTCTGAGGAACACAAAGGAAAACTCAAAACTGATTCACTCCAAGTAAGTAAAAACTAAAGTCTCAAGTACATACTTTTGTTTTTTTACAGAATAATTTTTCTGAATATTTAAAAAGATGAAAGGTAACAAATGGACCGAGCCATAATATCTGGGTATGAAGTTTGGGATTCAGTCCTTTCAATAAGCACCCAAGTTGATTTGCATCTACAGTCCTACCTCAGTGTCCTCAGGGAATTGGTTCCAGAGCACCCTCCCTCCCATGGTACCAAAATCTGTAGATGCTTGGTTCCCTTTTGTAAAATGGCTTAGTTTTGCATATAACCTAAATTTGCATTTAGGCTACAGCAGGGTATGCCTCCACATCACTTCATTTGTGTGAATTCAGCAGAGTGCTTGATATGTGGCAAATTCAAGTTTTGCATTTTGTAATTTTCTGGATTTTTTTTTCCCCGCCGAATACTTTTCATCCTGAAACCTGCGAATTTGGAGGGCAGGCTGTCCATGAAAGTTTGAGAATCAATACTATTCCACATGTTCAGGCCAGTATTGGCACAAGGCTGACTAGCTAAATCTAACCTACATTAGAAAAACAGCTTGAATTATTTGTACTTCAAAGAATGAGATCAGTTTTATCACTTTTGCATTTGAACATCAACATATTAATTCACATGGTTTTCACAAAAAAAGTAAAGAAAATGAGTTAATCTCAGCAATGGAACTACGTAATAATGAAACATATCCAATGATCTTCTAGTTTAATTTTTGGAGGTCTTTTAGGGAGATTTGGATATTTGAATTATAACATGTAAGTGTTAAATCTCTTTCCATTCTCGATTCTGCCACATGGACAGACAAAGCTCTCTACCTGAATGGTAAATAAGGACCACGTTTACTAACCTTGGGACATTTAGGCTTGAGTCTCTGGTGAGCCTTCTTTATCATTCAGAATGATACGCTCTGGGACCTACGTGTTCACATGTACTTCAGCAGATGGCGGGGGAGGGGTGAGGAGGGAAAATTAAATATAAGCGTGCTTTTATTCTGCATGGATATGGAGAACAGAAGGCAAACCCTGGCCTTAAGCAGTGTGTGTGCTTCAGGGGAGAGGGAGGAAATGCAAAGGTGTCATGCTCCTGAGTGAGGGAAACCAAGGTGGAAGAGTGATCCTTTAGCCCCTACCTGTCTTCCCAAGATAACAGACAGAAATTACCCTCACTTTATTCCTTCTCATAGCCCTTGACTCCAGGAGTCTCTACCCAGTTGTAGACACAACGTCACATTGAGAAACCTGGCTTATACTGAGTGCAGAGATATAAGAGAGAGTTTTCCTGTGCCACCTTCACCTCCAGCTCTGCCCTATCCAGCCCTTAAGTGCAACAGGTCTATGTCACAGCCTTGTTTCCTTATGTGTCATTTTCCTTATTTTTATCATAATACACCTGCCAGGATCGTGCAGACTCATCGTCCAGAAGAGGAATCGGGCTTGGGCAGCCCACCTCTTTATTTTGTTGGACTTACTTGGCATACCCATTGTTCCCTGTGTAGGCAAATGCATTATAATAGAAAAGTACACCTACGTTACATATTCTGCTAAATACAGACATATTTCGTAAGAGTAGATTTTTAATTGAAGAAAATGTATATCATTGTGAATTAAGACCTTGACTATAAAACTGACTTTGGCTTTCTCTGAGAAAGCCGGCACTCATATCAGTGATACAATTATGTGGTTAGTGCTCTGTGTGCCATGTTAACAGTAGGTTCTCCGCTTAGAGTTGACTGCGTTGGCTGTCGTAATTACTGCCTTTTGTATGTTTGTAGAGACTTCATGCTACTCACAACTTGATGGAATTGTTGGCAGACAAGCACCCAGGGATACCTCCTACCTTGCGAGATGGCAGACTTGAGGAAGAGGTAATTATTATTTTTCATTCTTTCCGTTAAAGAGTATTTTTTAAGGCTTCATGCTCCACCTAATTGATATTTCCTAGAGCGCACAACATTTAAATAGAGGTAATCCTCTTTTCCTGCTGCTTTGGCCTTTCTGACTTTGCGGTGGTGATTGGGGAGGTGAAGAAAAGCAGTACTCCATAGTATTCTGCTTTTCTGGTGATGTGCTTGCAGCTAGAGGGCAACGGCTTGTTGTAGATGTCGTTATTGATAGTCAAAGCACAGGCTATAACTGAACAACACATTTTAAAAGTTCTTGTTGATCTCATGACAGATCTGAAAAAGACATAGTGAAAATAAAAAGTTTTATACTTTTGCCACCTTTTTGTTTATTATTTATGACAGTAAATTCAGATTTTCAGTGGTACGTATTTCTTATGTCCTCAAAGAAGTTCCCTCTGCAATGAGTATTGCCTCTCTCTGGAAAGAGTGATATTATAAATTAATTTACAATAAATCTTCAGTAAGCTTATTATGCTAATTCACCCATGGATTTTTGTCCTTTTAAAGGTCAAAGAGAGATGGCAAAGCTTAAATCTAATGAGTAGTAGATATGTTTGAAATGTATCACACCTGTTAGTAGAGCTTTTATTTGAATCAACAAGATAAAAAAATAAGATTGTATAACTATGTACAACCCTTTCTTAATGTTAGATGGCAGCCTAAGTGTTAGAAATTTTTTAATGAAATTTTATTTCCATTGCAGGCATCTAATCTAGCATATAATCACTCACCCTTTGTTTACCTGCCTTTAGTGACAGGAAGCTCTGGGAGATAGTCCAGTCTGTTAGTAGACATCTTTAATGACCAACTAATTATAGCCAGGGAATTTTAATAGAAATTAATTGGAAGTTTGTGACAGGTAAAGAAAAAACTCATCGTGAGGAGGGTGGTTCAGGCTATACACATGGCTGTATTTCCATGTGTTGTCACTTTTGCATAACTCTCAGAATATGAGGGCACAGGATCCGAGGAATCATCTACTTCAACCACCTCCTTCCGTAATTGAAGTAACGGAAGCCCAGGGAGGCACTGCCTTGTACAAAGAGGTGTATCTGTTCAGTGAAACCTCAAGAAATTCCCACCCCCCTTTTTTTTAAAGTCAAAAGTGGTCCAGTTTTGGTAATTTTATCTGGTTTATAAGAATTTTAAAGTATTTCTATTGCTTGCAAATTATGTGATCCTTCTTAAGTCAGAAGGGGAAGAGTTTTTAGACCTTTGTTGTATTCATCTGCTAGGACTGCCATAACAAAATACCACAGACGGGGGGCTTAAACAACAGAAATTTATTTCTCACAGTGCTGGAGACTGGCGGTCCAAGATCAAGATGTCAGCAGTGTTGGTTTCTCCTGAGGACTCTCCTTGGCTTGTGCATGGCTGCCCTCTCTCTCTGTCTTTACCTGGCCTTTTCTTTGCTTGCATTCAGTTGTGTCTCTGCTCTTTCAAGGAGACCAGTGATATTGGACTAGGACTTCACCCTTATGGTTTCATTTAACTACATTTACACATTCAGTCACCTCCTTAAAGGTCCCATCTCCAAATGTGGTCCCATTGAGGGCTAGGGCTTCATCGTATGGATTTGGGGGGAACACAAGTCCGTCTATAACACCTGAGTTACTGTATATTCTCAAGTATTATTTCTAAACTGAAGTAAATTCTAAGAAATTTGTATCAATCAGATAAGAGATTAAACCCTTGGGATTTCTTAGATTTTGTGACTTAACTGCTAAATGTTCTCTTGAATGTATATCTTAGGAATTTGTGGTGTGGCTTTTATGTTCTTTACAGTATACTTGTAGAGTTTTATGCTTAAATTGAGTTAAGTAGCTTTAAATGTATAAAATAACCACATTGTTCTTGAAACATACTAAATTATTTTCTAGACCTGGAGTGAAAGTTATGCTGTTTGCTCTTTTAACACAGGCCAGACAGCTGAGGGAGCATTACATGAGCAAGTGTAACACGGAAGTTGCTGAAGCACAGCAAGCTTTGCTTCCTGTGCAGCAGACCATTCGCGAGCTCCAGAAAAAGGTACGTCCCCGAAGTGACTTCCTCACTTGGGTGTGTCTCCACGTAGCATTTTGGCTTTTGCTTTGTTGTCGGGGAAAACTTGAGCTCAGGTATTCATCTTGGAATTCTGAGCTCCTACCACAGTGCCTGTCCCACAATAAAAGTTTATTTGCTGCTAGAAGTGTTTATTTTCTGAATCAACGGATACATAGGTAAATCACCTATTTTGAAGTTACTCTTTTTCATTTCTTTTTCACTATGCTGGGCTTCTTTTATCTTTGGCATATATAACAAGTTGTCTTTTGAAGAAAGTAAGACTTTCATATTCTTCTTTTACTCTCAGATGTATATATTGCCAAAGTCTTTTCCTTTAACATGTCAGAACATTAGAACCTCAGGTATTTTTCTTATGGAATGCAAGCCATTTGTCATTTCTAAAATTTCTTCTATGAAATCAGTGGCAAAGTCCAAAGAAGAGGGTGCACAAAATGCACTCTCATTTACTGTTTGACTTTTACCAGTTACTCCACATTTTATTCTTCCTAATTCATTAATTCCTTAATATTCAGACATATAATTTTGTTACTTGTCATAGACTATTCACTGAGTAGAATCTAGTTCAGTTATTTGAGTATTAGCATGATGTCTTTATATTAAGAAAGAAACCTGTTACCTTTCCAAATATATGGAGGAAGTATTGAATTTTTGTTGGGGGAAGTATTTTTTAGCATAGCTTTATTATACAAGTGTGCACAGTAAATTCTCATTCATCCAGAATAGTCAGGAAACAGGTGTTCTCTTTAATTACATTGTACAAAGTTGTACTCACCCATCCAATGTGGAGAATGTGCACTTGTCTCGCTGCTGTTGTAATTCCCTTTAGAGTAGCATTTATTGCTGCCTTTGACTTTTTCACAGCACCCTTCCATGGGATAGAAACACAGTGAGCACTACAACGATGTTAACTGATCAGCTCTTGTCTTTTTATACAGACTTGTTCTAATTCTCCTTGGTGGCTGAATGTGATCCACAGAGCAATAGAATTTTCTGTTGACGAGGAGCTTGTTCAGAGAGTACGAAATGAAATAACCAGCAACTACAAGCAACAGACTAGCAAGCTTTCTATGTCAGAGAAGTAAGAAAATATTACAAAACAGAGTAACTCTATGAGTAGCCACCCCAGATATTCAAATCATTTGATATTAAGAGGTACAGTTAAATATAGGAACATATTGTGATTACAAACATCTGGGTTTTACAAAGTGCCTGATATATAGTAAATGCTTAATAAAATACACACACACAGAAAAAGAGAAAGGGCAAGTCTTGTAACAAGTAGCAAACCTCTTGGCTATTTTTCTTTCTCCCCATTTTTCTGACTTTATCTCTCATTGTGCAGTCACCTCTCCACATAGAGCTAGGATGTCAGGAGGTACATCTGCAGTCAGTCAGCATTAAAAAGAAAGAATGTGGCAATCGTGATCTTTCAAAGACATCTAAGACGGAGACAGAAGATTTTGAGTACTGTTTTTTAGTTCCTGAGAACAGGAACTATCAGACTTTTTATAGTAGACCATCCAGTGTTATTATTCCTTGCCTACTAATAGGCACCAATAGAATACTCTCCTAAGGTGAACGCACTAAAGTGTGACTAGGTAAAATGTTGCAGTTTCTTTGTGTAACAACCATTTTCTGAATTGGAAGAAATTGACCTACTATTCATTTCTTTGTGTTGTGTTTGGTGCTGGTGATGGGAATTAGATTCCGTGATTGCAGAGGTCTTCAGTTCTTACTAACAACACAAATGGAAGAACTAAATAAATTCCAGAAACTTGTAAGAGAGGCTGTAAAAAACCTGGAGGGACCTCCATCTCGTAACGTTATTGAGTCTGCAACAATCTGCCACCTTCGACCAGCCAGACTTCCTCTCAACTGGTAGGTACCAGGAGAAATCATTCGATGAAATGGCATCATTCTGTTAGGCTAGATTTCTTCTGAGCAAAGAAACAATGGTTCACAAAGTAAAAGTTTTTCATTTGATTTCAGACAGAAGTAGAGATGTATTATTAATCTAACTTTAAAAAACAAAAACCAGCAACTCTATAGGACAACATACTGAAAATTTTTTTTTCTGAAATGGCATATTTATTGAAAAGAAAAAGTGAAGTATAAAATACTTGTCCTTTCTTAGAAATTACCCAATTGCTGGTTGTGTTTGTGAATATTTCACTGACAGTTTCTTCTTTTACAGCTGTGTCTTTTGTAAGGCTGATGAATTGTTCACAGAGTATGAATCAAAGCTGTTTTCTCACACGTAAGTACTCTGATTATTTCACAGCAGGAAAATGAGACATTTACAAGACAATGTTTTAAATTAGAAGACTATATTTTCTTTACAGTAATCTTCCTTATATATTTTTTTCTCTTATTAAATCAACTCATTAAATTTTGGCATTTGATCATTTAACATGCTCAGTTTGACTGATGCAGAAGTTTACCCCCAAATGCTCATGTCATGTAGTAATGTCTAACTGAGAGATAGTTTAGAAGAGTAACAGACTCTCAAGTCCAGCAGATTTCAACTCAAGTCCCTGCCCATTTTTGTGAGCAAATTACTTCTCTAAACCTCAGTGTCATTTGTGAAATGCATATAATAACACTTTCCTCATTGAGGTTTTTTTGGATATTAAATAAGAAAATGCACATAATTGCTTAGCAGTGTTTGATACATGGTTAGTGTCCTGTAAAACATGAGCTCATTATTAATACACTTTCTCCAACACAAGTTTAAAATCTTTATCCTGTGCAAAGAATTAAGCTACTTAGTAAGTGCATATAGGCATGACCTTAGCAACATTATTTGTATCTTACAAAATGGAAGCGGAGAAAGCACTAAATTCTGATGGCCTCAGAAAAGAGAGATTGACAGTGTACTTTGAGATTATCTTGTTTTTGGAGTTGTTTCTTCTGTGTGTGTGTGTGTGTGTGTGTGTGTGTGTGTCTGTGTGTGCATGGTTGATGGTGGTAGTTTGTTTTTTGTATCATTTTAATTCTCAGAGTAAGATTTCAGCCTGGATTTTGTAGCCATTTATTATGCCAGATGGCTCTCAAGAAACACTGGTCAAATTTATGATGCCTCAAGCATTTTTCCCCCAAAGACTTGCAAGCATGATCATGTAGGCATGACATTAAAAATTGTTGAAATTTTCATTACTGACCTTGTTTTTCTGTTGGCTTTGCCAGTATGACTTTTTTACAGTTATTTTTACCCATTAACAGTAGTTACTGTTATTTTGTTCTGTGTGTCTTTAGAGTCAAAGGCCAGACTGCAATATTTGAGGAGATGATAGAAGATGAAGAAGGACTGGTGGATGATCGAGCACCTACCACCAGCCGGGGTCTATGGGCAATAAGTGAGACAGAGCGATCTATGAAAGCTCTACTGTCGTTTGCAAAATCACATAGATTTGATATTGAATTCATTGATGAAGGAAGTATTTCCATGGATCTCTTTGAAGCTTGGAAAAAGGAATATAAGGTCCAGTATTTTCAAACTTCCTTTCAATATTAAAAGTGCTCTTTTGCATTAATTTTAATTGCTACTTTTCTCTTTCTTTAGTTTTTAAAAATTTGCTTAGAGACTTGAGGTGTTATAATTTCTCTTTTCCTAAAATGTAGTGATTATAATGATGAAAAATACACTAATACTGAACAAATAAGGAACTTCTATTTCTTAAATTACCAAAAGAAAATCATTATTAAAATTAAAATATATGAAAGCTTTTATTTAGCTGTGAAAATGGTCATTCGGTTCTCAGCTTGACCTTACACAGCTGTTGGGTGGAATTAGAGGAGGGATTGTTTTCATTTCTTGTTTTGTTTTGCTCTTGTTCTGTGAATAACAACCAACCATCAGTGACCTCAAATGAAGACTGGAGAACACGGTAAGTATTTCTCAATATGTAGACTGGGAACCATGGCAATTAAAATGCACAGAGTGCCCCTGCACATTAATAATTCACTCATTTCGTCATGTTGTAACTCAGACATTGAGGTGAGATTCCAGAATTCATTAGTTTTGAATTTTTCTTTGTATTTGGATTTGATAATCCATTATCCTACTTTGCAGGGATGATGGGTAAGGCAGTGAAAGAAGTGTTTTATTTATATGTTATAATTCATTTAATACATTTTTTAATCTAAAGTTCTTGCCTAAAGCAGGATAAAAATATGTCCAGAAAAAGGAGGCATGCTGTCATATCAATTCATGTGTGTGATAAATTGGGGAAAGGTACTTTCATACTTTTATAGATTGAAGTCATTGGTTCATAATTTTTTTTTTTTGCATTACTGTTTTAATGTAAAAGCACATTAACACAGTTAATTACAGCAAGCCCTGGAAGAAGATGGTGCCGTGTCCACTTGACCCTACCTTCTTCCTTTGGGCTCAGTTTTGCCACTTGCTCTGTGTCGGGAAAGCTTATTATGTAATTCTCACAGAACTTTGTGCCTTTTTCTCCATAACATTGCAGACTAAACCCTTTTACAGTGATGGGAAAGAATGAGCTACTGCTACGCACATCAGTCAGGACCTCCCTCAAAGAATAATGTTAGTGAAGAAAGCATATCAAAAGTTTTATAATAATTGATGCCATGTCTATAAATTTCAGAAACATATATCCAGGTTAATAAGGATGTGTAGATTAGTATATGTCAATGAAAAGTATGGAATAATAAGTCCAACTCAGAATAATGGTTACTCCATTTGGGGGGTGGGTTGAAGGAAGAGTGTATGAGGACAGAGTGATACATTTAAGAGGGAACACAGAGGCTTTCTAAGAAATTGATACTGTTCTCTTTCCTAAATCGGATGGTAGAACTCACTTGTGTATTTAATATTCTCATTATCATATATACATATTATTTTTAATATGTGAAACATTTTAGAATAAATAATATTTCTTTAAAAAATAAAGCAGAGATTCCACCTAGTATACAAGCCTAGTATTGAGCTATAAAGGTCTTTGGTCCTACCAAGAAATCTTTGGCTATTCTGTTCTTAAGAATGTAAAGAGGCAATACTCTGCAGTGTCCTATGGAGATTTCCAGTTGTATTTTCTCCTCCTAAAAATAGCCCAAGAACTGCTTTTACCTTAGACACGTAGTGAAAAAATGTATATGTCATAAGACCTCTCTCAAGACTTTTGACCAAGGCACATCTTGGTGGTTTTAACCAATTTTATTTATTTCTTTAACCAGCTTTAATTCTGTGCTTTGACAATGTCTTTGTCTCTTCTGTTCCTCCAGTTGCTTCATGAATATTGGATGGCTCTGAGGAATCGTGTGTCTGCTGTTGATGAACTTGCAATGGCTACAGAACGTCTAAGAGTTCGTCATCCTGGGGAGCCAAAGCCCAACCCACCTGTCCTTCACATCATTGAACCACATGAGGTAACTTGCAAGTAAACCACAGAAAAGAGCACAGCAAATAGGTATCACAAAAACTCCAAGATTCATGAAAGAGAGGGCAGTGAACTCTTCAATAAGTATGTATTTAATCTCTTATTTTTATTAATATGTTTTTATTGATTTTAGAGTGAGGGGAAGGAGAGGGATAGAGAGAGAGAAGCAGCGATCACCTGCCTACTGCACGCCCCCTACTGGGGATTGAGCCCGCAACCTGGGCATGTGTCCTGACCGGGTGACCTCTTGGTTCATGGTTCGATGCTCAACCACTGAGCCACCCCAGCTGGGCAATTCCTCTTATTTTTATATTCCTTTTTTGTCAATTATATTCTACTGAGAGAGGTCATAGAGAAGATGGGGGCATGGAGGTTCTTCTCTGGATTTCTTAAAATCACTCTGGCCAGAGTAGCATATCATTTCATTTTTCTTTATCCCATGGATGTACTACTGAAAAATGGTACACACATAGAATTTTCTTTTTTTGTGTGGGTTTTTTTTTTAATCCAATTTCAAGCGTATAGGAGAGCTTCCTATTTAAAACATTCTACATTGAGTTTTAGGCAAAATATATATATATATGCATTTTCTTTTTGAAATATATTATCTAGTATCCATTTTGCAAATTCAAGTTTTCACATGTAAATGAGTTTCCTTAAAAGAGGACACATTTATATTATTAAGGAAGAATTATACATGTTTCATATAATTTTACCATCAGTCTGAGAGAGAATAAAGTTATTTCATGTTTGTTTGTTTTTAGGTAGAGCAAAATCGGATAAAGCTACTAAATGATAAAGCTGTTGCTACATCACAGCTTCAGAAAAAACTTGGGCAGCTTCTTTACCTAACTAACTTGGAGAAGGTATTGTTTTATAAGATGCTACTTTTTCCTATTCTGTACTTATCAATAAACCACATTAGTGACTCTTTCCATTTAAACTTAGTCCCATAATGGTATAGGGGTTTTTTAAATCAATGTTTTATTTGTTTTTGTTAGCATTTGAGTCAGAATGCTAGCTACGTCTACAATAGCTACACACACACAAAAGAAGATGATTATCTGTAGAAAGCATATTACACAGATAATATAAAGATGTGCACTATACAGTACAGAACAGTGTAAAGTATAAATTATGGGTTATTCTCATGACATGACTGAGTATTTTAAATGGTGTTTTCAGTGAATAAGTAAAATAAAATGCTCATGTCAGAAAGTTGAGATGAAAAATATAACTAAAATTACAAAGGGAATATAATCCCAATTTTTTGTGATCATGTTTATTTGAAATAAAAGATAATGAACTTATCAAATTTTTAAAATAATTAATTTTTCTGGCAGTCAAATATATATTGAGCACCTGCTATGTACATGCATTGTACTAGAAGTTTGAGATAGACAGATTTGGTCCCTGGTCTCAAGGGATTTTGAGATTTGATGTGGACATATCATAGGCACTAGATCAAGCAGTGATTAATAAGATGTTAGTGTTTTAACCAAACTTGAGAGATTAAATGTGAATAAATCACGTAGAGCAGAATGGTTTTCATTTAATGTACTACAGGCTTGAGGATTAACATGTTATATTGTTAATCAGCTTTTTTCACTGTTAGATACTGGTAAAGTTCCAGTGAGATTCCAAAGAACAAAGGTCTCCAGAAGAAATTTTCTGAATAATTCTAGGCAACCGCATAGACTCTTTTATAAAGAGTCTACTACTTGTTGAGGAGTTCTACTACTTTATAGGAGAAGCAGGTAATGACGAGCCATCGTCTGTAGTCACCAAGATGTGAAAACAACGTAAGTGTCCACTGACAGATGAATAGATAAGAAGGTGGAGTATTATTCAGCCATAAAAAAGAATGAAATCTTGCCATTTGCAACAGCATAGATGGACTTTGAGGGCATTATGCTAAGTAAAGTAAGACAGAAAAAGACAAATACTATATGATCTCAATTTTATGTGGAATCTAATAAAATAAAACAAAAAAAAAACACAAAAAAAAACCCAGAATATCAAGCTTGTAGATACAGACAGCTGATTGAAGGTTGCCAGAGATGGCAGTTATGGAGATGGGTGAAAGAAATGGATGAAGGGAGTCAAAAGATACAAACTTCCAGTTATAAAATAAATAAGTGCTAGGGATAACCACATGGTGACTGTAGTTGATACTGTATTGTATATTTAAAAGTTGCTAAGAGAGTCAAGGATAATCAACAATTTTTTTAAAACTACTTGGTTAGTGAAACCACAGACTTAAAAACTTTAGTGATCCTTTATGTTTTCTTCATTTTGAAAACCTGCCCATTTGATGACTTTTTTTGAAGCTGTTAATTTTTGAAATAGTTTTAAGGAGATTTTGAAAAGCTATTACACTTCAACATAATTCCCAGGCATAGTTAGGTCTCAGATCAATAATATTTCTAGCTTCTAGTTATTTGCTTTGCCTTAATGAGTTTAGAAAAAGGATTCTGAGAAAAGAAACCAGTATTAATAAGGAGTTATGGAAATAAATTCTGCCTCTTCCCATGTCTGTGAGCCCATGCTAAACAGACATATGAAATATGTAATTTCTTTATAATAGAATCTAGCTTGAAAGTAAAACTTGAGACTTTAGCTAATTATATTTTTCTTCTCATTTTGCCTTCTATGGTAATCACAACTACAGTAATATAATTTTAACAAACTATAATAAAATTGTTTCCATTCTTTTGTTGACTTCCTAAATAAATGTTATTTGTAAATCCCAGGAATGATAGTGTTAGGTAATAATATGTAAATTATTACTTCAATAAATGAGTTGTAAAACATGTATCCCATTTTAAAATGTAACTAACATAGTTTTAAATTCCTCTCTCTTGGATAGTCTCAAGACAAAACGTCAGGAGGTGTTAATCCTGAACCTTGTCCAATCTGTGCCCGGCAGCTGGGAAAACAGGTGAAATTATAATAAACATCACATGCGTTTATAGAACACAGTTTTCAAAGGCATTGCTATTTGTCTATTCTTCTGTTTAGGCCACTTCCGTCAACTTCCTGTCGTTCCTCATGCTTTGGTGCCAAATGACTCTGGTTCCTCCTACATTGCAGATGGACCTGTCTTGCCCCTCAGCTTGTCCATTCTGAGCTCTCACAATCTGCACAAGTCCTCTCACATAGAGGAAGTGCCCTTTATCCCCCGTGGCACTAAAGGTACACAGGGTACAGAACAGTGCTGCCCTGTCTACAGAAATGCCACTGAAACAGTGCTCTCATCTTCCTGCACCCTCCACTCCTGGGGACTCGGGCACAGTCCTTGAGCGCAGCGGTGCAGCTGGAGAGCAGCACGAACTGCATCCAGGAAAGTCCTGAGTACCCCTCCTCCTTCCCAGTCAATGTTTTAGAACAGCTTAGAGAGCGCATTTTCCCTGCCTTTAGTGTGGGTTCTTTCCCAAGGAGCTTTTTAGTCCATCCTGCAAAGTACCTGGGGAAGGCCCAGCCACACACCATCTTTCCATTCAAGTTCATACACATCATAGCTTAGGGCTTAGGAGCCCGTCACTCACAGCACCATTCTGTTCTTCTCATTATTGTTGGTTCTTATCAGGCAAAAAGCTTAAATAATTAGCATACGATGTCAGAGCTTTTAGAACTGACACCTCGATTAAATCTAATGCTCTTCTACACTCCCCCAACTGCCAAAAAGGGAAGGAGTCCCTATAATATGCTCCAGAAAAGATTATTGTGCCTTTCTTGAAATATAAGGGGGTTTTCAAAAATATATTTTTTGGTATATTGGGAATTTTTTTTTTAATGTATCCAGTACCACTTTTAAAATAAATCTGAGATACTAGACCATCTTATTTTCTATATAATAAATGCTTTAACATGTGAAAATGTCAGTCTGTTTAAAAGTTGTATGGATTATATTGAGTATGATATTACCTCCAGATTAACATTGTTCATAGACCCTGTATTGTATCTGCCTTAGGGTGCTGAAGGGGTGACACGCATTCTTCCTAGACTGAAATGAGAACACCAACTTCTTACCAGATAACAGTGTGCTCACTGGTAGGGTGAGCAGAAGTAAAAACTGAAAGCTTATTCTGACTGACTTAAAAGATAGTTCGTTTAAGTGTACAAGTTAGCTTTTATGACTTAAAGTATATTAATATCATGAAGTATTTAGGAAGTGAAGTTATGACTCCTCCTTTTAACGTATGTGTGCATTGAACAGCATCTTTGGTAGCATCTCCCTGAGGCATGGTCTGTATTTTCTTTTCCAGTGGGCCGTCCTGACCTGTGGGCACTGTTTCTGTAATGAATGCACTTCAATTATTATTGAACAGTACAGCGTAGGCTCCCACAGAAGCTCCATTAAGTGTGCCATCTGCCGCCAGAACACATCTCACAAAGAAATCTCCTACGTCTTTACCTCAGAGAGAGCCAGCCAGGAGGAAGACATCCCTGTGAAGGTGAAGTAGGTTAAGAACACATAGACACATAAGGCAACGGGAAAATCAAATCACACTAAGGATGTGAATGTGTAGAAACCGCTGTTGTCTGTGTCTGTGGACATGCTGCCCTAAAGGCTGGGCTTCTCCATCTACCCTCTCCTGTGGGGGGAGCACCGCCCAAGAATGCCCTCTCCATCACGGTCAGCAGGAGGCATGCCCACCGTGGCTGAAAGCACCTTCTGGGAAGTCCAGTTCCCTGGTATTTTCTGTCTACTACACATAGAGCTCTGGTTAAATTAGAGGTTTATTTAAAGACAGCTCTCTCCTCATTCCTTCATTTAGCCCTGGATATCAGGAAAAGAGGGTGTGCCCAACCGAGCTGGAGAAGGAGATGGATTGGCTACTGATGTTAGTGCTCTTTCCGACGGCATGGATTGCTACTTCAGGGTGCGGCCTAACCTTGGTTTTATCTTCCTAAGTTTTCACCCATGCTTCATTCTGAATTTTAAGAGAGTAACTATAATTTGAAATCCAAACAGGATCTGTAATTGGACTTTCTGTCTGAGGGACATTTATGAATGCCTGTACTAGACTTTTTTTTAAATTTTTTTTAAACATGGTTTTTGCCCCCTAATCAAACTTAGATGAAGGACAGATAAATGCACAAATGTAGCATGGGCCAGACAGAGTAGTCCAGAGAATGGTGGAGCGCACTCTTAAGCAAGAGGTGATAGAGTTTTTTTCCTTAATTCCTTCTCCTCTGGGCTCTTGATGTTCTCTTACTTATCTTTAAGGATTGTATTTTGGGCTAGAATTATCAACTACATGTTGAAATTGCCACTTAGGCAGTTTTAATTAAGATGTTAGAATTTGAGGCAGTTGTTAGGATGCCCCCTCCCAAAAACACTATACTTGAATTAAAGAATATCTAATTGCTGTTTATTCCTACTGTTATTTGAGTAAAAACTGAAAATATCAGTCACATTGCTGTCTAGAAAATAATAGAGAAAATTTATAGACCAGTTTAGGAGCAGTAGTCGTGGTGACTTTGATCTCATTGGTGGCAGTGGAGGTGGAAAGAAGTGGATGTACCTAAGGGAGATTTTGGGTAAAGTTGATTAGTAAGATAGAATGTTGTAGGGGTTGATGAGATTTCATAGGTGACCCCTTGGTTTCTGATGTGAAAAATCAGGTGGAAAATGGAGCAGTTACTATATTAAGGTATTTGGAAGAGGAGTACATTTAGACATACTATCTTTGACGTGCCTAAGACATTCAAGTCCAACTACCCAGCAAAATGGAGTTGGTGATAAAAAAAAAATTCAGTCATTGGCATGAGTGATCTTTGCAGCCAGGAGAGTGAATGAAATCACCTAAGGAAAGGAACATAGAATTCAGCTTTAGATCAGGTCCTGCGGAACTCCACAGCTTTTTAAAGTGGGATAAAGGGAGCAGAGCTGAGAAAGGAGACCAAGAAGGAGCAACTAGAGACCTAGGCAGTCCAGGAGAGTGTGCTGGTAACAGAGGCCACAGAAACTGCTTCAGTAAGGAGGCAGTTATCAGCGCTGCCCAGTGCTGCTGAAAGTGATGCTGTGGTGGCTCAATCACAGTATGGACTGCTGCTGCTGCTGAATGTCGTGATGGAGCCCTTTGAATGGCAAAGTAGAGGCTGAAAGCAGGTGGGTGCGGAAGGAGGAGTGACCAGGAAGTGAGTAAGTGGGAAGGGGAAGTGCCGGCTCCTTCGCCGATTCAGCTGCGAGGTGGAAGGATGCGAGTTGTGACCAGAAGCAGGCATGAAGTGAAGAAAGACTTTGTGTTGTTTTTTATTTTGTTTAAGGGAAAAGATTCTTGAGCATGTTTAATCTCTAGTAAAGAAGGATAGACTGAAGATGTAGGTGAGAGAAGGGATAATCTGTAATATAAGTGTCTTGAAAAGACAGGGAGAGTGCTGATGTAAAGAGAGAAAGTAGAGATCTTACTGAAATCAAATAACAGGTGTAGGCTGGACTATCGAGCAACAAGCGCTCAGGGCAGGAGTTCTTATCAGAGAATAGGCGCTCTTAATTGGTCATTTTCATAAGAAGACAGGTATTCACTTCAGATATGACGAGAAGCGGGTGCCCCACGTGAGGTGAACGAGAAAAGGTTCTATAAGATGAAGGGTGAGACCCAAATGTTGAATGGGTTGTCCCGGTGGGCAGTACACCATATCTAGAGTCGGTTATGCTTCATCCTACTCACCACACGAAGAACTGCTTTCCTCCTCATAAACGGTCTTTCTTAGCCCTTTCTTCTTTCTCTTTCTCTTCCTCTGGCCTCGGGCATCCCAAGGGCCACAGGTGGCATTCGTGGCTAAGAAGGGCTGCTGACTCGTAGACGAAAGCATTCCCAGTACAGGGCGCAGCATACGACAGAACTGCTGTGTCAGGCCTAATGCGCTCAGGTTTAGGAAGCGATCGCTCTGGCTACCAGTAAACAGTACAGCCTCTGTGAAACCGAGGCATTGAGCCCATCAGGCCTAACACCTGTTTATCCTATGGCAGCTTTCCTAGACCCCAGGAGAGAGACTAGGACAGTTACATTTGTTGTCCTGTTGCGACGGCGATATCAGTGTACTGCTATGTTTATTATACTCTAATTTTTCTATATTCCATGGGTTTTGATGAACACATGAATTAATTGAAGCATCTTGTAAAAAATTATAAGACTAAGAATTTACTAAAGTTAATCTTTTGTTATAGATGCGTATATGCTTGTATTTCCTTCTTGTTAAGTACATGACTGAATATTGCACCTATCACGCAAGCAAGTTTTACCCCTCTTCCACATTCTCACCTTGCTTCTCGCTGCCGTTTGTCACCATTTGTGTCTGCCACTTCTGCCTTCTGCCCCCTGTCCCTTTTCTTGCTTCTGGCAGGTGTCTGCCCTGGTGTCTGCCACTTCGCCTTGAAGCATCTGCTTGTTGTTTTCTCAGACTCTCACTGGACTCTGACTATCTAGGACTCTCCCATGAAATGGCCACATCATCTAGCTTGGAGTTGAGGGTGATCAGATATAAAATAAAGGTGGCTCTATGTGAATAATGTTGAAATTTTGTAAATATTAGTTCAAACTATTCCTAAACCTACGTGTTCTTGTTATTATTGATCATCAAGTCCTTGATCTTTATTAAACAATCCTGAGAAGTAATTTTTTATTTCATTACAGTTTTTATATTATCTAAAATGTTTATTTCACCATAAGTCAATAGTTGACACTCTTGGACATAATTAACAATGTAATATAATATCATATATAGTGCTTTATATAGCTGATCTCAGATAATAGATATTTAGAGAACATATAAATAGCATTAAATAACATGACATTTTTTCTACTGGTATTTCACAATGTAAGGGCTTTTGCTAGTTGACCACAGATATAAACTGAGTACCGAGATCACAGTGTTCTCTTCAGTGGATGCATTTAAGTCAAACACTGTATCTGCCCCGACAACAGTGTGACAGTATTCCTAAATGACCCTTGGAACCTACTGGACATTTCACAAAGTAAACAAAATTCCCCTTGCAAGTTCTGACAACTGCCAGGCGTTTTGGATGCTGAAGTAGGCCTCTTGGCAGAACATAAGCCCCACGTGGCATGTTCCCTGTGTCCTAAGTTTGGCTAGGTTTCATGCAAAGCATTTTTGTCAGTGGAAACCCTGACCCTATAATGGACAAGGTTTTTATGTCATGAGAAGTTTCTATCCAGGAGGAAATATACTACATGGATATAGAGACCACAAAGCCACTGCCTTCCTACCATCTACACACATGCAGTGTTCTTCTTCTCAAACATTTGAGTGTCTCATAATTACCTGGCCTGCTTTTTAGAATAAAGACTTTTTTCTCAAGCCCCATTCCCATAGATTTTGACTTAGATATGGGATCATTTTTAACAAGTAAATTTATTGATATGTTTTATGCAGTGTTTTTTTAGGGGGAGAAAAATACTGTATTTCTGCATTCACACTCCCAGAGAAGCCTAGAAATGTCAGATTCTACTATGTGTAAAAGCCTGTTGCATCCTCTCTTGTCTTCCTCTCTTTTTTTTTTTTTTTTTTTTTTTTTTTTTAGTTATCTAAATATTTTTATATAAGATACTTATATATGAACATTAACTGGTAAATTTAGAATGTAATTGTGTGTTTTTGTTATATATGTCATGGGTAAATACAATAATAATTGCAAAAAACAATTTCTATTCACTGGGCAAGTTAGCACATGTAATTCTGAACTGTTAGTCCAGCGTTGAAGGTAATAATAGCTTGCAATAAATTGAACATGTAGTGGAGACTTCTACAATTTAAACCATAAATTATGTTTATGAAATTACCTTTATGAAGAACTTATACTTTGTGGAGTGTAAACTCCATTAAAATGTGAAAAGGACATTGTTCTTGAGGTGTAGGGACTTTGTTTTATTTACTACTTTGTTCCCAGCATCTAAAACAATGCATGCCTGGCATGTAACAGGTACTCAGTGGATGGATGGATGGATGGATGGATGGATATAGATGGATGGATGGATGGATGGATGAACAATTAAATAGTATTTACATATAATATCCCTAAAGCCCTTTGGATCCAAATAAAATTTTTAACTTTTTTGCCATTGCTAACTTATCTCTTTGAAATTATTATGCAAAGTGTTTAAAAAGAACAGGGTAATATATTGGTGGCCTTGTGCACTTATAAGATTTCCCACAGCCGAGGTAGAGTTCCCATAGAACTCCATTCAAGTAACATGTGAATTCTTAAAGACCCAGCACTTGCCCCGGGCATTTGCTTGAAAAGTGTTCCTGCTTTATGAGACCAGTCACACGAGCTGCATAACAGCACTGAGTTGTATCTGTCACTACCAATGTGGGTTTTTAGTATGGCGAATGGGTGCAGACAGAAAGACAGTGTTCACTGGTCTCAGCTGAAACTACTATGGAGAGCACAGGCACATTAGAAGAGTTAGCCTTGCTTCAAGAAGAAAAGTCCCAGAATAAAAGTAATGAAAGTCATAAAATACCAAGACAGCAAACGGCTTCTTCTACACTGAACAGTAGTGGGAAACATGCAAGTTATTTGCAAGTTACAAACCACCAAGGAAGCCTAAAGAAAAATCTATTTCCTATCACCAAGTCATAATCCAGTTGGTCAAGTTACTGGTTAGAGAACATAGTTCTCTTGTGTGGCAGCAGGGGTGGGAAGTGGGGGGGTGGCTAAGTTGTATAAATGTACCTTCTTTCAAGTGGTGTTCTTCAGTAAAATGAATCTTCAGAATACCTCTAGTCTCAGGACCTTTGATTCTTATAGTATGTTTAAAAGATTGCAAAAATCAATCCAAGTAAAAATTGGAAAATTAAAATATTATCAGTACTCTGCTTCAGATGTGACTGTCCCCCCTCTGACAAAGCTGGAACTCACCGTCTGTGGCAGGTAGCAGAGACTAGGCATCCATTTGGCCCCAGAGCAGTAAGAGGTGCTGCAGATACAATAGTGTGCAGCACAGGGTGTTCACATAATTCAGGAGACCAGTTCACTTATGATAAACACAATCCCAGTTGTATCATCACATCAAGGTAGTAAGTTTAAAAAATCTCAGAATTACAGCCTCCTATTCATTCCCCTAAAACCCTGTTCATCACCGGCCGGGTGTCGCTCAGCGGTTGAGCATCGACCTAGGATCCAGGAGATCACGGTTTGATTCCAGGTCAGGGCACATGCCCAGGTTGTGGGCTCAGTCCTCGGTCGGGGGCGTGCAGGAGGCAGCTGATCAATGGCTCTCTCATCATTGATGTTTCTATCTCTCTCTCTCCCTCTCCTTCTCTCTCTCTCAAACCAATAAATATTAAAACAAAACAAAACAAAAAAACCTGTTCATCTATAAGAAATAAGGGTAGACAAAGTATAATACATATATTGCATATATATAATTTTGTTCTTTATAATTTTTAGACTGAAATAGGTTCCTTTTTTTTTTTTAACCTTTCAAGAATATTTGAAAGTGCATATCCAGAGGAATGAATGTAGACTCAGGATTTTAGTAGGAGAATTTTAAAACTTTCCCATAATTCTGTCTTGCTAACTTGAAATTACTATAGCTTTCTTCCTTGTTTTGTTTATATTTTTATCTTTGGGTGTCTTTTTTGTAAAAGTGAGGAGGAGGGGTGGTTTGAGCTGAATAGTGCTGCTATGGGAATAGTTTTATTTCTTTTTTGGTTAGCCCTTCCCCAGTTGTGGAATAATCTATCCCATTATAGTGCTCACATTTAATGTCTCAAAGATAGATTATTGAGTGTCTAATTTGCCAGGTATTGAGCTAAATGTTTTGTATGCATTTCTTATTTAACCATCACAACCTTTGGGAAGAGAGAAAATCATCATTCCTGTTTCACAGATAAAGAAACTGAGGCTTAGAAAGGTTAGAATCTAAAACTAGTAAGATGCAGAACTGGAAGTTGAATTTAGATTTATCTTACTCAAAATCCGTGCCCTTAACCTTCATGTCATACCACTTCCCAGAGCTTCCTAAGAAAATCTTTCTCTATGAAGGCTATAAAGTACTTGCTTTATTTCTTCATTTTCTGATTTCTTTATTTTTTTCTCATTTTCATACTCTTGTAATGGAAATGGTTATGCACAAGAACTCTTTAAATCCTTATCTGGCTTTGTATAAAGCTCAGCCCAAGTGGACGTCGTGTGCACCTCTGTCACTGTCCTTTGTAGTGCCATTGTAGGAAGGGTTTGCCACTGTCAGCTGAAGTTGGAGTTTTGATGCACCGTGTTTTTCACATTTCCAGTGCTGTGATGTCTGAAGTGAATAGTGTCTTTGAATATAAATTGTGCTTATCTAAAGTAACAAAATTTTGTAATTACAGACCTAACTGTTAACTAAAAACATCTTATCTTCTGGGTCATGTCACTGTAATACTCTCTGGTGTGCTTTTATAGTCGGTTCTCTCGGAGTTTAAGTTTCATAACTTATACACTTCAAGGCTGAAGAAAATTCCCAGCAGATGCAAAATAAAGAAGGGTACACACGTGCACCTCTCATGGGGTTTTGGAAATAAAAGCACCCTCTGTTGGTCTTCCATTCCGTTGTTACTAGATTCTATTTGGCAGTAATGTGTTTTCTTCTTTGTGTTCAAAGGGCAGTCATTCTACAAAAGTGGAAGCCGTGGTCAGAACTCTGATGAGAATCCAGCGTAGAGATCCGGGGGCTAAAGCGCTCGTGTTCTCAACGGTATAACCAGCATTTCCACCCTCAGTATGAGCACAGGCTGGCTTTCTGTCTCTAATTACTTTATAACTGAGAACTAGTTATTAATGTTTGCCGTAATATAGGTGAGATTGAGAAATACGGATAGATTCTTTTCCACGTTAGATTTTTCCCATGTCTATACGATAGAATTATTTTTATAGAATTTTATGATGCTTCACAAGACAATTTCTATAACTACATTTTATGTTTTTATATATAGGTTTACTTAGGGATTTTCTTATATTAACATTTTTAAAAATTGGACCTTGAAAGTCTCTCTTCACAAATGAATTTAAGAAAGAAAAATAATGAACTGAAAGAAAATTCTAGTTTTCGTTTTGGAAGATAAGTAACCACATTCGTTAGGCACTCCATTGTTTATTTCCTATTATGTTTATCTTAATTCACTTCTCACTGGTTTTGGGGTTTTTTTTACCCTATCTTTAACCAGCATTTGGCTAAAAAAATAAGAAACTAGTACCATTTCAAGATAGAAGTAAATAATACTGGTGGTATTTCATTTAAAGGTTTTGGTTTTGTGTTTACTTAATTCTGAGGTACCAACTTATTTTCACTTAGCTCCTTTCCAGAATCTCTTTATGTAAAACTCTGTGTGTTTTCTTGTTTTATGTGTTCTTAGTGGCAAGATGTATTAGACATTATTTCAAAAGCTCTCACTGACAACAACATGGAATTTGCACAGATCAGCCGTGTGAAGACATTTCAGGTATGCCAAGATTTTCTCAAGTTTTTTAAAGTGGATTCAGTTGCAAATGAAAACTTCTGTTAACTAGCTTACTTTTATTTATTGTCCTGTGTCTTGATTAATTATAAAGCAAAGCAGAGAAACTAGTTCTTCTCTTTCTGTTCAGTTATACCCATAGCAAGATTCTTCTGACTTGAGGTACATTTCTTTAATATAGCAAAAGATGGCCTATAATATACCTTTTGAATGGACAGGATCCTCATGTCCCTGGGATTAGGTTCTAACTTCACTGCATCAGGCAAAACTGCATGTGGTCAGATGGTCACACTCACCACAACAGGTACACACCCAGAGACAAATACACACAAAAAGACCAAGAGAAAAGGGAACAGATTCATGTCTTTATCTCATACTCACTCTTAACACATTCTTTCTCTTCTCTTTCTCTCAGCTCATATAGTTTAATTTGCATACATCACATACATGTATCTTGTGATTCCACTAGACCTTAGGTGCCACTTCCCCTCATAAACTCAAGCAGTGAGTCTACATTTTCTAAAATTGATCATTTTACATTTAACTTTCTTAGCTGTTACATTTCACAAGGACCTGGATACTGTTAGGCATATTTAACATGAGTTGTAATATACTGTGGTTATTTTTAACTGATCCAGCTAAAATTTAAATGTACCTTTCTTTTTTAGGAGAACCTTTCTGCATTTAAGCATGATCCCCAAATCAATATTTTGCTGCTGCCCCTGCACACAGGTTCTAATGGGTTAACTATCATTGAAGCTACTCATGTTCTCTTGGTGGAGCCCATATTGAACCCTGCCCATGAGCTTCAGGCCATAGGAAGAGTGCACCGAATTGGACAAACAAAGTAAGGACTGAAGTTAATATCAGTCAAATTTGCTTCAAGTTCCTAAAACTCTTCATTTAGGTTCATCATAACCTATCCATTTTTAGTCTCTTCCTCATTTATATTATTACATGACAAAAAGATGTTTTGAGATTTCCAACTCTCCTCCTCCAAGCAACAAACCCAAAATTCTCCTAGATTTTTGTCTTTTCTCCTTCACAAATTATCCTGATACTTAGAACAGAGGAGCGACATGATCTGATGTAAGTGTTGAAACATTGATTCCAAGCGCCACATTTGGGCTGGGGCGGGGCGTGTGCATCAAGGGAGACTAGTTCGAAGGTGGTCGCAGTAATCCTGGTGAGAGCTGAAGGTTACCTGGACCATGTTAACTGTAGTGGAAAAGGTGATACGTGGTCAGGTTCCAGATTTATTTCAAAGGTAGAACCAGTAGTATTTGTGGACGGACTGGACACAGTGTGTGAGAGAGGCAGGTTAACACCATGGTTTCTGGCCTGGACAGCTGAAGGATGGAGCAGCTTTCAGTGGACCTGGGGAAGGCTCTAAGGCAGAGCAGATTGGGGGGGGGGGGGCAGGGGCAGATCTTTATTGTTGATTAGATGTAAGTTTGAGATGTTATTAGACATCCAAATGGAGATGTCTAGTCTGTAATTGGCTATAGATGTGCAGAGTTCAGGAGCACAGTCTGGGCTAGGGAGATACATTTGAAAGTCAACCGACCTATAATGATAGTTTTGAGTCTTAGGACTAAATGTGGTTACTGATGGAGAGAGTGTAGGTAAAGAGGACCAAGGATGAAACTCCAGAGGGCCCCAAAGTTAAAGGCTCTGGGAGAAGGAAAGACCAGCAAAGAGGAGAGATAAAGATCGAACAGCGTGTTAGGAAGAAAAGCAGGAGTTGTCCTCAGAGGCAAATAAGTGTGTAACTCAAGGAAGAGATGGTCAGCTGTGTCGTGTACTGTCCAAATGTCGAGCAAGGTAAGGACTGAGATGTGATCGTTAGATTCAGCAGCATGGAGATCAAAACCAGTTTGGCTGGAGTGAAGGCGAGGGCCCGATGTGAGTGTAAGGTGGAGTAGGGTTTTATTTCTTTATTAACAAGCACTGTATAGCGGAGCAGGGCTCTGTAACTTGTCCGGGGTCACCTGGCTAATAAAGTGGTGGCAGGTTTCAAACAGCCATTCTGCCTCCACAGCCCTGCTTTTAACCACAGTGCACTCGGACTCCACGGAGCTGGTGGGACTAGTGTTGTGAGGAGCTCTGCTGTGGAGAGCGGACAGCGGAGAGCAGGAAGGGAGTGGGGTCAAGGAGGCTTTTTGTTTTGTTTTCTTTTTCCCTTTCATATGGGAGAAATAATAGGAGAATGACTCATTAGAGACGGAACCGATGAAGCTGGAGGTGGGGGCAGCGCTAGAACAAAGGCCTTGGGTGGCGAGAGGTCTGATTCTCAGCGGAGAGACTGGTTTTAGGCGGGAGTGTGGATGGTTCACCTGTAGTAATAAGTAGGAAGGCTCAGTGTATTCCAGACATGTCCCTTTAACTCCTCTCCCAGATGCACGAACCCACGTCTACCTCTGCACCTGTGCCTGGGGACTCAACGCCTCCCTTGGATGCCTAGTTAATAGAAAACTCGAGATTAACACGGGCAAACGAAACTGTATTCCTACCACCCTGCCACCCACCCCGAGGCTGCTCCATCTTAGATTGTGGCCCTATCACCTATAGTTTCTGAAACCAGAAACCTAGGACTCTCCCGTATTTCTCTTTTCATTCCTCACATCCAAACCATCATTTAAGTCTTGTCAGCTCCACCTCCAAAAAATATTCCAGATCTACTGACTGCTCACTGCCTTTGCTGATACAACCAAGGTGCAGCCCATCCTCTTACAACACACCCTCTTTCCTGGCTGACAGCAGAACTTCTTAACTGGCTTCTCTCTCTCCATTTTCGCTGCCTACCAGTCCAAACTCCGCATGGCAGCCCAAGGGATTCTAAAGTATAATCAAGTGTAACTCAAATCACACATAAAGCCACTGACGGCTTCCTATTGTAGCCACAATATAATCCAGATTCCTGCTGTCTCCTACAGGACCCTATGTGGTCTGACCTGTGCCCGCGTCTGTAGTCTCATTTTCACCTTCCTGTCCCACATGTACAATGTTACTGCCACCCTAACCTTTCTGCCCCTCGGACATTTTAAGCTTGTGCCAAGCGTGCTCTCTTCCCAGGACTTTGCATTTATTTACTGTTCTTCTGTTCGGATACTGCTTCCGCTCCTCCTTTGCTTATCGGCTCATTCCCCTCAGTCATGTTTCAGTAATAATTGTTTATGTGTTTGTCGTGTCTCCCTTGTTTGAATGTTACTTCCCTGAGGTTAAGTAGTTTGTTATATTTGCTCCTGGACACCCACGGAGAACTGTGGTCAGTTTCTGCCAACTGATGATACAGCGTATACTAAACGAAGTCTGTTTGTTCCCATTCGTTTTACAATGTTTTTAAATTTGTAATTGTCATGTACCCCCCAGACCGACTATTGTACACAGATTCTTAATTAAGGCAACGATAGAAGAAAGGATGCAAGCAATGCTGAAAACTGCTGAGAAGAGGTAGGTGACAGCTTCCTTGATCAGTGGGGAGATTTTTCTGTTTATATGTAAGGTGGTATGTTTCTGGAGTTTCTTCACTTGGGTAACCACTTAGTCACCAAAAGATATAAGTGTACATACTTTTTAAAAGCAATGTACGGCATTTTACTTGGTCAAAATTTTTCAGTTAATGTTCATTCTATATTTGACTTAACATATTGATAGGGAGTGTGATGTATAAAATATTTAAACTATCCTACATTTCTTTGCCACATTGGATTTTTAAGTGAAATCTATTTTCATGCCCCACCTAAAAGCCTTCATCTGACACTGAAGCGCTGCTTCTAACTTCACGTGTGTTAGTCACATGCAGAGACAAAGGTCTGGACTTAAAACTCCGCTGGTAATTGTGGTATTAATTCCAAAGGCAGAACAGCGGCAAACACCAAAACAGCCTTAATTTTAAAAACTCAGCTTTGGGATCTTAAAACTTTGTATATTTATTTCATAGCTTGTGTTCTTTAAAGTCATTTTGAAAACATAAACAGCCTGGCTGGTGTTGCTCAGCAGTTGAGCCTCGACCTAGGATCCAGGAGATCGAGGTTCGATTCCCAGTCAAGGCACATGCCCGAGTTGTGGGCTTGATCCCCAGTAGGGGGTGTGCGGGAGGCAACTGATCAGTGACTCATCCTTGATGTTTCTGTCTCTCTCTCTCTCCCTTTCCTTTCCTCTCCTCTCTCTGAAATCAGTAAAAGACATATTTTTTTTAAAAAAACACATAAACAAATGCATACTGCATCCTCGTAAGATAAGTGTGATTGGAAGATATGCCTGGCAGAGATGATTTCCTTAGAGGGGATGTGTCCACAGGGGGACTTGGCATAGTTGGCAAAAAAGCAGTTTGAAACCAGAAATTGTCTTCCATCAGTGGCTTATGGGAAGGAAAGAGGCAACCACAAGAGCTTTTTGCCTCAAACATGAAGGGTTTTTGTTGTTGTTTCCATATAATCCAGTGATTATATTTAAGCTGCCTCAATAAAATAGCAATTAGAAGATCTGTTGAAAGTCTCTTGAAACAAATTAACTTTGGATAGTTAGAAGGTAAATTGTAAGGTTAGAACCTTAGTAACAATAGAGGAGGTTTTGTTTCTTTGTTTTATTAGTTGTGCAGGGAAAAAGCATTTTATGACAAAGCCTGGAAATAATCTATAGACGTACGTCTTCACTAATTTGAACAAGATGTAATAATGTTCCCATCACCTGCTTTCTTCTGGGAGTTTCTTATGACTCAGTTACAAAAACTTAGGAACAAATAATGTCCTTTATATTATTACAAGAATATAATATCTTTATATTCTTATAATATCTTTTATTATTATAAGACTAGAGCAATATATAAGACAAATGAAATAATTTATTCCTTGGGGTTTCTCTCTGACTCCGCTCACCTGGAAAATCCTGCAGTCATACCAACTCCTCGGTGAAGCATCCAGAGGCCTCCGTCCTGACCGTGGCTGATCTGGCAGACCTCTTTACCAAAGAAACTGAAGAGCTCGAGTGAAGTACTTGGTTCAGTCGGCAAACTCCAATGCATTTAAAAACTGCCATAGCTTGTGGAGCAAAGTTATAAGTAAAATATCCAGTAGATGTCAGTACACACTATTCTTAGGTGAATGAATTTCTTTTCTAGTTGTACAGTGTCCTAGTAGTTATGGCACCCTTTTCACTATGCTGTTTCCAGAAGATCTATAAAGATTTTTAATTTTTCACTCCCAATAAAACATTTATTTTTGTTCTAAAGAATATCTATATCTGAGTGAATTAAGACAGGTAATAGGTATGTTTCTTTTGATAAGGTCAGTCTTAAAAAGAGTTGGAATATGAGAAGGTAAACTAGCCTAGTTTTATATGACCTGATTCAACCAACACGAGTCACATTTTTGAAGGGCCTTTAGTATCTTTAGCACATAATTCAGCAATATCTTGTAAGTAATATTTTAAGTAGATAATGAATTATATTAACTCCCAGTTATTTAAGTAGGTTTAGACTGTAACTCCATTCATAGTAACTTTACAGTAGTACAACTCCTAACAATAAGTTAATATTAGGCAATTATTTCTTTTCATTGTATCTTGCCACGAAAAATCAAAACATAACACTTTCTCTGTTTCTATTACATGTTAAGTAGTGTCAGTGTAAGCAGTTAACTTCAAATAGCGTTTTTAAATATTTACCTTAAAATTATCTAACCTGCTTTCTCTACTTTTATTTTTTCTTATTGTTTTTACATGTTTTAAGATTGAGGTATATGTAAATATTGCAACTTTTGTAACTTTAGTTCTTATTATGACATGGAAATATGGCAGGTTTTTAAATCATTATTATACTGATGTCTTGCATTCCTTTCCTTTCCTGTGTTCTTGTGTAACTAGACTTTTAAACACAAATATCTAAATTTATGGTCGGGTTTGTTATTTTATTCCACTAGTACTTATCTCAAGGACCAGTATTTTATCTTTGAAATAAGAAAATGTTGTATTTACATAAGCAAATAATTGCAAGTGCTAATAACTTAGTATTTCTTCTTCTGTGAAGAATTAATGGACTTTGAAATTGGTAACTAAGGAGTAGTAGCTTATTATATCCTAGCCATTTGATGTAGCAGAAATGTTCCTGTTTTGTTTTGTTTTGTTTTGTTTTTTGTTTTGTTTTGTTTGAGCCTTCAAAGTTTTAAATGACCCTCAGGATTCATTAGCTTCTACTTAGCTACGCAGAAAAGTGTATTAGAAACATCCCCTGGATCACAGTTGTCCGAGGTGCTTTGGTGCTTAGTTAAGGTGCATTTTCCTATTCTGCGTTTGACATAACTCAGCTGAAGAAACACACACACTTTTGGTGCCTGTTCTTCGGTGAAGGGAGAGATGCACTGATTCTTTCATATGAGGTTAAACAGAATATTATTCTTATAGCTCTTCGCATATTATAAAGAGCTCACCTGTACATTCATGCGTTTAATTTGCCCAACAGTCCTGGGAAGTTGATATCATTAATATCATTCCTGTTTTAAAGGTGGAGAACTGAGGTTCAGAAGTACTGAGAAACGTGCCTATGACCCATACAGGCTAGACCAGGCAGCTCAGGTCCCCTGACCCACGTCGCACGTTCTTCCTCACTCACCTGCTCTGCCGAGATTCAGAAAGCCCGTGGTTAGAATTTAATGATGAGCGTATTTTAGTATTTCTGTGTGTTTCCTAGTGTTCCTTTTGAGCTAACGTTGTAGGGGAAGCAATTTGATATGCTTCGATTTTGTAAAAAATCTCTATATATACATACATATAATATACCTATCTGTATTAGAGGAAATACTGCTCTTATTTATTTCTGTAAGATATCACCGATCAAATAAATATTTTAGTGGAAGTTGAAATTTGGGGATTTATTTAATTTCTGAGCTGTAGAACGTACTGCGTGGTGTGTTTTTGTTTTTTGTTTGTTTTGGTCTCAACAAAATATGTCAAAATCATTTCTATTGCAGAATCTCATATTTTGCAGACATTTGTTATTTATTTCAAACAATTGTGACAATTCTTCCAAATAATTGTTCAAAACAAATACAGATCTAACCCCCACGTCTCCTTGGCCACAAGCAAAGGACTTTTTTGTTTTCTTCTTCCATCATTTCATATTCTCTGGAATATCCCTGTGCTTATAAATAGTTGTTCTTAAACGGGTGCTGTGCTAATGAAACTGAGAAATAATGAGACAGATCCAGTCCTTAGAGACGTAGGGTGAGTTTGTAAGCAAGTCAGGTGAGTTTGTAAGTCTGAAAAGACTTCTTTATATACAATGTAAAATACATGTACCTGATTCTATGCTGTCGCCACAAACCCAGGTAGCTTTGCTGTGTTTATTGCAGCTTCCACCTTTTTCCCTGTACGTGCTCTCGGCAGCATGATCCATGCATTTGATTTTAGCAGCTGGTCCCTTTCGTATCATACTAATAACAAACTAAAAACTCCTGACATGATAATTCAACATGTAAATCACAAATACTTTACAAGTAATTATTAAGCCTAACAGTATTTATCAAAATAGTTAGGAACTGACTTTAGCAATGTGAGATTAAGCATTTCGAGTGGACAAATGGAGAAATGGTGTCTCTGCAACCTCCCCTGCTCTCATTCACTGGTTCTCCGAAGATTCGGTGTGCTGGAGACCTTTATGTTTATTAGACTCAAAGGACAGTCTCTCAGAAATGCAAAATCACCTATGCTAAATGGCCTCGGGTTTAGTTAAATTGAATAAAAAGTATCTTTCAGTTTTTCTAGAATTTAAACAGAATCCTACAGTAATAGGCCATTTCGTAATTTGTAACTGGCCTGCCAATATAAAAATGAAATATCATTAAAACAGTGCAGTACAAGCAATGCATTTTAAGCCTGGCTACTCTGATAAAGGAAACCTAATCTTCGAATGGTATTTCTTCAAAGTAGGATGGATTAACTATATTTTATAGAATGTGTAAGAATCTGCATGTACCTCTGTTACATTGTGTAGAATGTGAACCACTTGCAAGTCTTCCGTTGGACCATGTGGTAATTGATAACCCCAAAGGTAATTCAGCTCTCAGGCTAGGCATGCGGTGTTAGTAGAGTTGTTACCCAGCCAAAAGTTCGTATACCCAACACTTCAAAAAAGGCCAGTATTCAATACGTCAGAGTTTGGAGTAAGGAAGTGTTAATTGATGAGAAGACGGGGGCCTCAGAGTTTCCTCAAATCCATCTTAAGCAAGCAGAAAGGTCGGGCTTCCTTATATCCAGGGGAGGGAAAATAGGACGAGCTGTTTGGTAAAAACTCAAGCCCAATGCTGAATTCCTCTAATGATTATCAAGTCTAGAGCAGAAGCATTAGCCTGAAGGCCATGGGAATGATACAGGCCAGGACATGGGCACCCGAGGAACCGAGCACTTCACTCTCACAGTTACAGAGCAGAAAAGTGTCACCTCAGAGAACAGCTCGAGAGCTTGGCAGGGACCCAAATTACATCTCTAGCCTTCCCTTGCCTTCCTCAGCACTTCAGGGGCTGACTCTGTGTCTTGTCTTTGGAGGTCCCGCACCGTCTGTTGTATCCTGTTCCATTATTTAATATCAGTGACTCTCAAGACTGATTTTGTTCGTTGAAACTGAATTTGTTATATTGAAACCAAATCTTTTGTACTGCAGCATATGCTTTCTTTCCTCGCAAAATAGAAATAAAATTTAACCTCCATTGTCTGTGTAATGATCCTTTATACAGGGGACCATTGTTACTAAATTGTTCAGTAACATTTTCTTGCTGCCTGTCTAATACTCCATCCCTCCAGCCTTTTCTTAGAGGTCTTCCTCTCCAAACCCCGACGGTATCTTTCTCTCCTAGAAACCTGCCTCTGTGCTCCACACCCCTGATAAAGCCTATTCGAGGCACGGTTTTATGCAGGGACATATTTTTGACATGGGATTTTTTTCAGATCTGTGATTTGTATGACTCACATTTTGGATCACTGACCCCTGCAGTGCCTTACAGAGCAAATATTTGTACCCAAATTTTTGAGTGTCTTAGATATTGAGTGTCTCCTCACTTTATTTAGGGTATATCTACTGAGAATACCTGTATTTGTTTTCTTTCAAGACCATTTAGTTTGTATTTACCACATCCCTAACTAATTCTGTCCTCAGACCTGCAATGTCACCTTCTGCCCAGCTTCCGTTAATCCAATGAGTGCTATGTCCAGTTATTTTTCCAGACCCTTCGTAAAAATTTTCATTGACCAAGACGGGAGCATTACTGCCTGTTGATCATGTTTTTCCTTTATCTCGGAATGGTGTCTTTGGTAAATGCAAACCTGTGTTTTAAAGGGGAAGGAGTTTTGGTGCCTGATTTGCTTTATTGTATCAGAATGTTTATAAGTGATTAGCTATTAAAATGATAAGCATCATTGTGGAATGTTGTATTCACTTAAAACCTCCTCAATGCTTTTCACTTTTTAAATCCCTAATTGATAATCAGGTTACTGCTTCTATTCTGCAGGTACCCATTTCTACCCTGCACTCATGGTCAGCACCCCAGGCTACCAGCATGATATGCTACAAAACAATACTTTACGTAGCACTTCTGTCTTCCTATTAATTTGTTAATGGTGACTCAAGCAGACATCTAATTTATGCAGTGAGTTGTTTTTAAGGGAAGATTGTTTTTACTCATAATCTTAGGCATATAGCAAAATATGAGCAGGTTTCCTTCTTAAATGTCTTTGGTCTTTCAAGCATTGAGGTAAAACACTTTTACTGAGCCAACCACTTTCTAATTCTCCTTCCCTCCTTCCTTTATTTTTTCCCCCTTTCTTCCTCTCTTACTTTCCTCCTGGTTTCAAGCTGTATGTCTCGGTGTTAGAAAAGCAGTTTCTAAGAGTGTACTTATCGGACCCCAGCCCGAGCATTCCCAGCCTGGAGTCAGTGGGCTCCGGGGGCAGGGGTTCCTCAGGTGGGCTTCGGAGGGTAAACCCCCCCAAATTGTGTACAGTCTGCAGCTCCTCGGAGAGTCCACCTGGTGTATAGCAGCCCAAACTGACAGAAACATAACCCATACAAACAAAAGCTCCTTAGGGTCCTCCTCACTAATTTTGATGCATATAGAGGTCCTGAGACCAAAAAGTTTGACAACAAACGCAATAGCCTATTTTTAAATTATCTTCCGTGTCTTCTCATGAAGAACAGGCAGGGATGAGCAAAAGCTTTCTAGCAGTGCTTATAGTAAGTTGTTATATGCACATTTTTTTATTATAGTCAAGGGGCTATTGTAGAAAGAAATCTACCCCCTCAGCAGCAGCAATAGATGCAGGTTTGGTGGACTTTGTATAACAAGGGATTCTACTTAATTTTGCATCTTACACTTTGTTTAAACATTGAATTGTTGAGGTTGGATATAGAAGCTGACTTTAACTACTGTCTCTGTGTGAATGTAAGAAGACTGATATTCTGTGACTGCTCTCTGACCGCAGAGATAATGGTCACCCGTGCTGGTCAGTTTTCTGAGTCACTGGCTAGGCCATAGCACCAGTTATTCAATCAGGCACTAGTACTAATCTACGTATTGCTGTGAAAGTGTTCTATAGATATGATTAAAGCCCAGAATCAGCCAACTTTAAGGGAGATTGTTCCAGATGACCTGGGTGGGATTGACTCAATCAGCTGAAAGGCCTTAGGAGCAGAAGTAAAACTTAACCAGAAGAAGAAATTCCACCTGTGGGGACAGCAGCTCCCGCTATGCCCGAGAGGTCAGAGGTCAGCCTGCGCTCCGATGGCCTGCCCTGTGGATTTCCGACGTGCCCAGCCAGCCTGCACAATCATGTACGCCAGTGCCCTGCAATAATCCCCTTAATACACAGCTACTGGTTTTTCCTCTGGCTGAACTCTTGAGACTCATACCCCACCCTTGCAGAAGCTAATGGGTGACACTGTTTATGCTGCCACTTTTAAATAGCATTGCAATGTATCCAAGAAAATATCCCCCAAAGAGAGAAATTAGGTGTCCTCTTATTTAATATGCAGATCAGCACTAACAACTTTATTCCCTTCCACTTAGATAGTAGTCACGGGGCGCCCAGATAAGCGGGTGTGGGAGTTACTCATGTTCTCTGTCAGGCCAAGAAGGTGTGATGGAGAATTCCAACCTTGTTTCAAGATGTCAGTGAGAAGGGGCCTATCGCATCCAGTACAATTTTGATTATCCATGAAAAAGGAATTTTAGAACGCAAAATGAGTTCCCAAAGGAGATAGCAAAATTCTTTCTGAAAGATTTTTCAGAAAATCTAGGATTTTTTTCCAAGTACAAGTGAACTTTAAGGCTCTTTTGAGTCCTGCAGTTAAAAAAAAACAAAAACCAACCTACGGTATTTTCCATTTTAGGCTTTTTAAAATTTCTCCCAAAATACATGGTTGTTAAGTTCCAGAATTTCCTCAGCCGTGTGCATAACAAATACCAAAAAAGTAGGCTGCTGTTTCCTTTTCTGTAAAGTGAGTAAACACAGAAAATGCAGCTATTTCTTTCTAGAACTTTATCCAGGATTTCAGTGAACTCAGTAGAGAAGGCGCTGCCATCCCAAGGGCGTGCGGTGAATACGTGTTGAACTTCTTTGGCTGGAATTACTAACAAACACGGTTCACGTCAGAGCAGAACTGTGTGGGTTACTGAAACATTCGCAGACATCCTGTCCACTCGAGACCTAGCTGATAAACACAGGAATCATTTACAAGTTCTCCTGTGGCTGTCCTGTCCCTGTGTGTTTCATATTTGATAGTCAATTCTGTCCGATTCTTATTCTCGGATTTGGCTCTCAGCACCCAATTGTTACTCAAACTGATTAACTTTTGTCCCCAGCATTTACCTGCTGTTGCCTAGGGCTGTTTGTTCCTGCTGGACTCCTGTGCATCCAGCTGCTGCAAGGAGGTGGACCCTCTGCACCGGGCAGAGCCTTGGAACTCGACAACCACCGTTCCCAGCAGCCTTCGTCTTCCTCCCGCTGGCTTTCAGAGTTTGCTTCCTCAGGTCCTCAGTGATATGGGCGCAAGCTACCCCTCCAACCAATGAAGTGGGTGGGCAGTGTCCCCATCTGCCCCTGCAGCTCCATCTCATCCCTGAGCTCCCTGGTCTCCTAGCTTCTCGTTGGGCTCGGCCCCCGGAGAGCCTGGGCAGGAGACTGGCGGGTGGACAGAGAGTGGGGTCAGGACATTTCTCCTCCCAGCTCCCTCCCTGCAGGGTCCACAGGATTAGCTGCTTTCCTGTGCCAAAGATCCAAGACCTCTCATCCGATCTTTTCCAGTTTCCTAGAACTGTTCCTTCTCTCCCCTTCACCATTTTTCTGTGTTGTTGTTGTACTTTATCCCCAGTATTTACAGCAATACTTGGCAGATAGTCTTTCATAAATATTTGTTCAATAAATAATGTTATGTTTGGAAATTCATCCCCATTGAAAAGCAACCTTTTAGAACTTAATCAAATTTTTTAAGAAAAAGGAAGCTGTCTCATGAAATAGTATATAGGAGAGGCATTATTAAGAATAAAAATATAGGGTGCCCCAAAAGAATGGGTACCCACACCCTGAATAATTATATAGGCCGTGTTTATTAAAGTACATTTCATTTTCAGAATTAAGCTATCTGCTGTTAAAGTGTGTATACAGTTTGGGGGGACACCCTGTATTGTGATGCAAGATTTTTTTTACTTCTAAAAATAACTCTGGTGAGTCATTGTAGATGTTGATGCTTGTCTCAAAAATGGTATTTCAAGAAATCAGCCCTAAGAGTGATTGTTTTATAGCACATTTTAAAAATAGGTAATGATCCTGATTGCTTAGGCTCCATCTCCTTCAACTTCAGGTTAAATTTACTCAACAAGAAACTAGAGGGGTGAAGTAAAAAAAAAAAAAACTCGTTAAAGACAGCTACATTACCTTCCTTTGATTTTTTTTTTTTGCTTTTCATTTGGCTCTTTATATTCTGAAGTACAAATATTAGAAGTTCATATATGCCTTTAATGTAATGATGCAAATCAGGGGTTCTCTCATTTCTATTGACTTTCTGTGCCCTAAGTCAACTTTGGTATCACTATCTCGGCCTGACTGAAAACTGGTGACCTTTTCAAAACTTTCTAATAAATAAAGTTCAACAAAAGTTAATTGTACCCCAAATTATTTATTTATTTATTTATTTATTTATTGTTGAGAACTCAGTATGGAGCCAGAACAACTTGGTTCCAAATTCAAGCCCCTGGACTTCCCTGTGTGGTGTTAAGCAAAGTTTTGGGCTTTGGGCTTTTCTTATGAGTAGAAATGGAAATAATGATATTACTTGGTGTTATGGACTGAATTGCATCCCTCTCAAAAATTTGTAGCTTTGTCAAAGTCCTAACCCTTCATAATTCAGACTGTGACTGCATTTGGATATAATGTAACTGCTCAGAATCTCTATTTCTTTAACATGATCCTTTCTCCTTCCTCTCCATCTACCACCTCCTTTATCATTAAGCCTTTAGAACATCAGACTCTGGTCAGTATCAGATGTCTTAAGAACAAAGCCTCAGATCTGTTGACCACAAGAGGAAAGTTTCAGTCAAGCTGAAGATAACATCTTGACTTCAGTTCTGTTTCAGCCCCAGGCCCTTGAAAGCAAAGGGCCCTACAGACCACACCCTCATTAAACCAGACAGAACCCTGCCATGGACCTGATGCAGGGATCAACTGCTCCCTACCCAGGCCCCAACCAATCAGGAGAGCCCAGGACCCCAACTCCTTTAGCCACCACGATTAATTATTTTTCCCCTGTATGACCTGTCCCCCCGGGGCCATCGGGCAGCCAGGTCTTTGATCACTAGCTTACCTGTGACTCCAGGCTTGCTGCCGTTTCCTCAACTAGTAAATCCTTCCTTTCTTGGCTGCAAACTCCTGTTAGCATTTGACTGGGCTTTGGTGTGCTCAGGCAAGTGTTACCTTTAGGTAGGTAACACTAAGGTCTATAATGAGGTCATATGGGCTGGCCCTAATTCAATATGCCTGGTGTCCTTATAAGAAGAGATCAGGCCTGGCTGGCGTGGCTCAGCGGTTGAGCATGAACTTATGATTCAGGAGATGGCGGTTCAATTCCCAGTCAGGGCACAAGCCCAGGTTGTGGGCTCGATCCTCAGCAGGGGGCATCCAATCAGTGACTCTCTCATGATTGATGTTTCTGTCTCTCTCTCCCTCTCCCTTCCTCTCTGTCTGAAATCAATATTTTTTTTTTTTTAAAAAAGGAGATTAAGACACAGACATGAGTGTGTGCAGAAGGAAGACCATGTGAAGACACAGGAGACGACCATTTATGCACTAAGGGAAGAGCTCTCAAAAGAACCCTGCTGACATCTTGATCTTCAACTTCCAGCCTCCAAAATTGTGAGAAAGTAAATTTATGCCTGTTACTCAGTCCGTGGTACATTGTTATAGCATCCCTAGCAAACCAATCCACTTGGCAAAGTTTGGGTTTTTTTTTTAATTTGTTAAGACTATAAGAGAGTCTTTGTACAGTTACCCGTATTAGTTTCCTGTGGCTGCTGTAACAAATTACCACAGACTCAGTGGCTTAAAACAATAGAAATTTATTCTCTCCCAGCCTGAAGGCCAGAGTTTGAAATCAGCTTTGCTGGGGTGAAACCAGGGTGTTGGCAGGGCTGCACTCCTGCAAGCTCTAGGGGAAAATCCCTTCCTTGTCTCTTCCAGCTTCTAGGGCTGCTGGCGTTCCTTGGCTTATGGTTATCTCTCTCCAACTTCTGCGTCCACTGTCACGAGCCTTTTTCCCTTCTGTCGGTGTCAAATCGCCACCTCTGTTTTATAATGTCACTTGTGATTGCATTTGGGTCCACTCGGTTAATCCAGATAATCTCCCCTTGTCATGATCCTTCACTTAATCACTTTTATAAAGACTCTTCTTCCATATAAGGTAAGAGTTACAGATTCCAGGGATTAGGACCTGATATCTTTGGGAGCTATTATTCATCCTGTCTTAGTACCTACTAGAGGGATGCATTTGGCTACTCCCTTAGCGAACACCAGTTGGCTTCCTGTGAACCTGTGAGTTAGTGATGCTTGATGAACATGCTCAGTGTACCTGTTCATTCTGAAATCAGAGAGAGAGAAAGAGCGGAAAGGTGAGGCAAAGAATGCCGAGACTTAAAAACCATCACAGAATATTTCTAGAGAGACCCATATTTTGAACTTCAGCTTCCTACTTTAAAGTTTTAGATTTTATATTTTGGAACTGAACCAGGTCATTTAAATGTAAAAATGTAGGATACAGATCTAGCCAATAAGTGTTGGCAATCTTTAAGGGCTCTGATAAATCTTTATATTCACTGTAAGATTTTGCGTCCTGGAAATTCTGCTGTCCACCCCACCCCGTCCGTCCACCGTCCGCCTGCCTATCGTCTACCCTCAGCCAGCACAGGCAAAGGCCAGGAGAATGACAAGTGATTGTGTGTTAGACTAGCTGATGTTTGTGTGAGAAAACACCTCTGATTCCCTGGTGGCAAAGGCCCAGAAAAGAAGAGGCCACTCTGAGAGTCTCCTTTAACCCTTTTCTGCCACCAGTGGCCTCTTCACTGGAATCGGAAACCACTAAGTGTATCCATGTCCCCGTTTGCCCGGCACGTGAGCTCTGAACCTTAGGCTCTTTGAGTGCTACCTAAGGTGAACCCTCCGGCCACTTTCAAAATGAGATCAGAGGTTGCTGGCTCCTGGGCTGCCAGTAAGGTCTGATGCTAATAACGATCCCTCCTATTAGTCTAGTATTTTATAATAAGGGGCACTTTGGTGCAGATTCTCTTTCCCAGATACTAGGAATACAAAAGGATAGAAGACACATTTTTAGCCCTTAGGGATCATTTCAACCCAGATAATTATAATTCATTCAATCCTCAAAACTCCCAGAGAAAGGTGAGGGAGGTATTGTTATACTCATTTGCCTAATGAGGAGGTTGAGTGTTAAAAGCTAATTTTCAAAAAAGGGTGAAACTATGACTTTCATAGGAATTAAAAGACATGGGTTAAAGATATTGTTTAACTTACTCGATGAGGGAAGTAAGCAGGTGTTATACAGCAGGATCAAGAAAGAAGTCAAGAAGCTCAAGTACAGACAGAGTAAAGGCATGTTGAAGGGAACTGCGAGTGGAAGCAACCCCCCCCCCAAACACACACTGGGGGCAGGGGCAGGGGCAGAGGGGAGGTCAATAAACCTCATACCAGGCAGGACAGAATTTGTAAGCCCATCTTATTTACAACGTATGCAGTTGTCAGATGGCTCGCATGGAATCAAAATGAAACAACTCGAGGAAGGGGGTATAGACAATACATAGGTTTCCCAAATAGAGCCTGGATGTGGACTCTCGGGCACCTAGCTCAGAGTTTGTTCCATTCCACCCCGCGGTCCCAGGCCCTGAGAAAGGTACTCCTTGTTGCCTTGATTAGATGAAATAGTTACCCCCCCCCAAAATTGCAATTGAGAGCATAAAAGAGAAACCGATTCGAGACTTCCTGCTGTTCCCACGCAGTCTAGTTTGTCTTCAGATGCCCACTGAAGCTGCCAACAAGCCCGGATGAAGCCGAACCGGCCCTTGGGGAGGTTTCCCAGACCTCTCCTCGCACCAGGGGACAAGTCCCCAAATGAGCGCCTTTGGAATTGGCTCTAGTGTGTGTTGCTTCTCACCGAGGTTGCAACAGCAGCTTAAACTGGGATGAAAAGTAACCCTCAGCTTCCTTCCACATTGGGGGGGGGGGGGGAGCATAACAGGGGCCAGAGCGCCCATGTGTGCACTCAAAGGGGCTTGAGACAGGGACCCGGGAGGGTCGTAACTGTGGGGACAGGGACCTGGGAGGGTCGTAACTGCGGGGAGGAAAACGTGATGCCCAGAATAATAAAATCATAGCCGTTTCCGAAAGGGCGCCAGTTCATGCTCTTGAACGTTCCTCACTAGAAATAAATGTAAAGGCCCTGCAGTCCCCAGTCTTGTGTTTGTTTTCAACTTTATTTGATGGGGAGAGGGGGGAGCATTCACAAAAAAAGATAGGAGCGTTAACAAGTTTGCCTTCCACTAATGACCTAAAAAATGCGGCAACTCAAAAAGAAACAAATAATCATTTCAATGTAGACTGGCGCAGAGATCTAGGCCATCGCCAAACCTTGCTCCCTCTGGGCTTTTCACTTGGAAAGGATGCTGTGCCTTTTCTTGTTTTCTTTTTACTTGCCTCCTGCTCCAGGTCTTTAAAAATCTTGTTCCTAAGCTAAGTGACTTTAAAAAGCCATGCCCCTCTTTGCGCCAGCCGGCCAAACGCCACCCTTCGCAAGAGGGTTTACTCGGTTTTTGTTTTGTGTTTGTTGTAATTGTGGTGCTTTTACTTTTTAAAGATCTTCCGTTTCTTTTTCAAGGACGTCTTTCAGTTTAAAGATGTTTGGCGCAAGTAAAAGTAGTGGGGTTTATTCAGTAATAAATGTTTTAGGGAGTAAAATGTGAAGAAGCCCGAATTAAGGTCCAAAGCAAGGAAGGCTGAAAAATGAAGAGAGAAATAAAGAAGGAAGTTGGACTCTGGGCAAAAGCTGGAGGAATTAGTCTCAGATTATAGCCACACATCAAGGAAAGGAGAGGTGACCGCATTTGTCTAACAATAAACCTACAAAACAGGGCTTCGTGGGCTTGTGGAACCACTGTCAGCCTCTCTTACGATCCAAGTTACTCATGTAAATAGGACTGGTTAAAGAGAAAAATTTTTTTTAAAGATTGTCACAAAAGATTTTAACACAGTCTATTTAGCAACAGCTTCCCAGGAGCACTTCACGGCTACTCGTAATTCTTTAATACCCTGTACCCGCTGAGTGTAGGTACCGCTTCCTCACAGGCCGCCACTTAAAAAGTCGCGGAAGGCAGCAAGCTCCTTTTGACGTTGGAAATGTCCCCAGCTCCTGAATAGGACACAGTTTGTGTTTTATTAACTGGCCCAGCTCTGCATTTCCAGTTCCATTGCAGCCACTGCCATCTACCATTATACTAATAGCACATTGTCTCGCTAATCGCAGATTTATAATAAATTTTCATTTCTGGTAGTGTTCCCCCAACTTTTTTTTTTTTTTGTCAAAGTTAATTTCCACACAAAAAATGCTTAGACGGTGTATTGTTATTTTTATAAAAGAGAAATTTAGGCTCAGACTAAAGGGATTTGCTGACGTTTATTTAATACATGTGCTCTGCGTTCTGTTCATGAGACTGCGCCCTGACGCTGAAACGGTGGGGCCCGGGCAAGGAATGTGGGTAGCAGGTGGGGTTTTGCCATCCGTTCTGCAACCAGCAAGTTGTTCCTAAGCCAGAGGTTTCCACACCCTTCTGCACAGCCCATTAGGAAATTCATCCATGGCTCTGGGAGGATTTAGACTTTAGAATGATTCCCTAAGGGGTCGTTGGCAGAAATAAAAAGTGACTCATTGGACAGAATTAGGATCCTGGAATTCTTGCTTCTATTTTCAAACGTATTAGATCCAGAGGATTCAAGTTAGAATGACACACTTCATGGGTAAATTAACTGAGTAAGAATGACAAACCAAATTTTCCCTAGAGCGAAAGTTGTGTAGTCACAACAACTGACAAAGTCAGGAGCAAAGTTTGCACAGTTAGTAGTGCGGTGAGCTGGCTGTCCTCCCCATACGAGTGACTGGTCACCAGAGGTGACATATGCAAAGTTAAATCTAGATAGGAGAGACTTTAAAAAAAAATAATAATGTTTTTTGTTTCAGAGAGAGGAAGAGAGAGATAGAGACGTCAATGATGAGAGTCATTGATCGGCTGCCTCCTGCACGCCCCCCTGCTGGGGATGGAGCCCGAAACCCGGGCATGTGCCCTGACTGGGAGTCGAACTGCGATCTCTTGGATCATAGGTCAATGCTCAACTGCTGAGCCACACTGGCTGGGCAAAAGGGGCTTTTAAGTAATATAAAAATAACATGAACTCTGTCTCAGTTTGCATTGATTGCTCATTTGTCCAAGGATTCTTGCTTCAGCCTCATGAAACAATGTCTAAGACAACGTATGTGGTAACAGCAGGATGCCTGGCTTTTTATCAGGCATAATCGACCCGTGGCTTCACGTCTTCTCAGTTCTTCCCAGGGGCCCTCAAGTGGAGAAAGATAAAACACTATAGAAAATAATGAATGAAAAAATCTATAAAACAAATGCAAATATTCAGAGATGTTGACATTTCTTATCGTGATCTATACTCCATACCACAGTTGAGACGGATCACAGTTTCTGCTCTTAGTAAACTGGTGAGCTTCTCATCTGGAAAAGGTTAGGGTTGGGGCTGCAGAAAGAAATAAAAATCAGTCAGTCTTGGAATAACTATGACTGTGTGATATTGCATTTCAATTCCACGTTAATGAGCATGTTGGAACTTTCTCTAAGTTAGAAATCTATCTTAAACCACCTTAAGCAAAAAAAAGGGGGGGTAGGATTTATAGTCTTAAGAAACTGGACAGTGCATCTCAGGTGAGCTGTGAACAGGCTCAGAAGACCATGCAACGTCCCCAGGCTCCTTTCTCCATCCCTGGCTGTGCTTGCCTTTGCCTGGTCCTCACGCTGAGCCAGGCTCTTTCGAAGCGCTGGCAGACACGGTGCCTGGCCACCCGTGGCTCTTTTATCCCGATGGCTGCGGATCCCAGGAAAAGGGAGCAGCTTCCATCTTGACAATATGACTTACAATCAACAACCTAGCTTGCATCACCTGCCTGTCCTTGAGCTGACCCCCACATGCAGGGGAGTGAAGGACCCCTTGACTGATCCACCTTGAATGTGAGTGGGTGGGGAGTGGAGAATGGGTTCGTTCTCCACAAGGAAACATACAGAGCGAGCAAAACCGTAAAGACAAAAATAAGTTGCAGATGTCCTCTACACAGGTAAATCAAATAAAGGAAAACTTATCGATGGCCATAACAAAGCATCCTTAGAAAATAATTTCCCACAACCCTTCCCATACATTTGAAGAATGTTATAACGCTGTTCGAAGGGAAAAGATTATTTGTCCCTCCCTTCTACCAACAAATGTTATTTAAAATAACACAAACAAATTCTTAGTATGGTATAAGCATTAAAACATATTTTACCATTGACTTAATTTAAATTCAAATGACTATCAATTGGCATATTATTTCCAGTGAAAACAAAACCAAAACCTTTGCTTAGAATGTATTATTCTAATGGAAGTTAACTGGCTGACATAGCAGCAAAGAAAACAAATCAGGAATCCAAATGACATTTGGGGGACTGGATAAATGGAAAGGCTGCTTTCTGTTTCTGAAACACACATTGCGTGGCATGACCAAAACCCGGTAGTTTATCGGTGAAAATTCTTAGGATTATTCGAAACTTCCTTTACATGAGCCAGTTTTAATAAAATATTGACAAACATATCTTTATTTATAATTTGGGAGGAAAGTCCCTTTATTCCATTACTGTTAAATAAATGTATGTTTATTGTTAACCTGTTGTTCCTGTAGCCGACTTGAGGAGGGGAGGCAGGGGAGAGGCAGGGTGCAGGGAGGAGGGAGGCAAGGCTGCAAGGACAAGAGTAGCCAGTATTTCATGTTAGAAAAGAAAAAAAGGGCAGAGAAAGAAGCAGGAAGGGGAGAGGGAAGGAAGAAGGGAAGGAAGGAAGGAAAAAATAGAAATTGGAGAAAGCCGGCACTGTATCAGACCATACACAAAATTTTTTGCCTTCCCGAGCAGATTGTATACAAGGCATTTCACAAGATAGACAATCCCCTAACCGTCCACATTGTGAAAGACCAGAGACCAAAACGGAAGCAGCCTCCCCTCTGAGTGCTGGTTAAGGTAGAAATTCCCAGTGCTCCTGAGGCTGAATCTCAGCCTTACGGGTTTGATTCTGTGGCATCCTCTCCAACCTCCCATACTTTTTAGAATTGCAACGTACTACTTCTTATAACATTAAAGGGAATTTTATTTTTTAACACGTTTTGCTCCCTTTTTTAATGTAATTGGGCTGCACTCTGGACACTTCCCAAATGGAAAGGGAGGTTCGTTGAGCTAGAAGGTGAGAGCTGCAGGGAAGGAGGTGGCTCGTACCCGGTGAGCTCGCCCCCCACCCGCCACCTGGGCCCCGCAGACCTGATTAGTTAGTGCCACTTCCCTCACCCTGAGGTTCTTACTCAAAGGCAGTTTTCTGGGTCACAAACGTGGTCCATGCATCCCGCTGCGCTCTCAGGATGTTTTGCAAATAGAGGCTTTTATGATTACATTGCGTCTTTAATTTGAACAGTTCTGAGCAAACGACAGTTGGGCGCTTAGATGTAAAATAACCACAACACTCTCCTATTCACAGAGCAGCCTTTTGGTATTAGGAAGGGAAATTTAGCCAACAGTGGAGAAAGCAGGAAAAGTAAATGCCTTGATTTGCCTTGAATAATTATTAATAATGTCTCCTTTTACTCTCAAGAGAGTTTGCGGTGTGGATGGTAAAATACACGGTCACTTCATAAATAACCTGTGTTTCTAAAGGTCCTGTTGCAGTGTAGACATGGTTATATACAGTAACATACGCAGAAGCTTATTGACAATAAGTGACTAGTGGAACTGCAGTGAATCAAAAGTCTGAACCCTGTATACTAAATAATTCCATTGTCTTGTGCAGCTCTAGGTTTTCCACTCAACCTGCATGTCCCTTCCCCGAGGCCGACGACACAGGTGCTCAGAGAAGTCAGGGCTGGTGGGGAACCAGGGGGAAGCCGGAGGAATGGGGACAGCATCAGCCCCTGGGAAGAAACTCTCGTGTTTCAGAAAGTGGAGGTCATTTTAAAAAGTGCTGAGCAGGGAGGGGTGATAGGAAATAAACGTTGGCTTTGCCCAGCTCTGCTCTTGGCTCTTGTCACATTCTGTGGCGAGGCGTGGAGACGTGAAAACCATTGTGTTGCCTCAGGCAAGCTTAAAAGAGAAGCTGCCCACCATCCCACCAATGGCCCAGGCCAAGCTTTCCCTGGTGTCCCCACCCTGCGCCCCCCACCTGCTTCCTTCCCAGGGCAGGGAAACGGAAGGCAGGGGTGCAGGAGGGTCCTGGGAGAGAGTGAGCTCCTCCTGGGCCATGGCGACGCCGGTGGGTCCCCTCTGCTGCCGAGTGGCAGGTGGGGCGCTAAGGGCCGCGACTGAAACCGTGAGAACCTTTAAAGCCATAAAATCATAGCTTGAATTGCAGCGAGGAGAGAGAAGCGTACGGTTATTAAACACCTGCCAACCGGGAGAAAAGCGCACTGGTCAGCCTACCTCCTCCCCAGCAGCAACGCCGAACTGTTTGGCTGAAGGAGTAATAATTCCCGGCTCAAAGCACACTGCTTTCCTTGGACCGGACACACTGAAGGCGGCTCCCTGAAGCGCAGGCCCGCCTGGGCCACTCCTGGAGGCTGCTCAGGCTTCACCGACCACAGAAGATAGAAAGTCAGGGCATTAATCAGGGTTCTCCAGAGGAACCCAGCCAACGGAATACATACACACACACATATACTATTTTATTATAAAAGTACATAATTTTTATATAACATATAAAAGTTTAAATATATAACATATAAAATTATATATATATATAATCTCTTCTGATATAGATCTATTTTGACATGTATTTTATATACATATATATATATAGAGAGAGAGAGAGAGAGAGAGAGATTTTTTTTAAGGAATTGAAACACACAATTGTGGAGGCTGGCAGGTCCAAAATCTGCAAAGTAGGCCAGTAGGCTGGAGACCCAAGGAAAAGATGTAGTTAAAACCCAAAGGCCATCTGCTGGCAGAATTCCCTCTCTTCACGAGGTCAGAAAAGTCTTCAACTGATTGGATGAGGGAGGCCCATCTACATTAAGGGGAGTAATATGCTTTACTCAAAGTCTACTCATTTAAATGCTAATTTCATCTAAAAAAATACCCTCCCAGAAATATCTAGAATAATATTTTACCAAATATCTGGGTAGTGTAGCCTGGTCAGGTTGACGCATGAAATTAACGCTCGCAGCCACTGTCCCCAGTGTAATGCAACTTTGATCTTGTTTAGATGTTCAAAGCCAGTTAATAATTGTCAGAGGCCGGGAAGTACTTGTAGCTGAGAAAGTATGCTTGTAATGTAAATGAAAACAAAACACCTATGGAAAATTATTTGAAATTCGTCACACAGTGTAAAATTCTTTCCTAAAATAGTGAAAAGCATAAAGAAATTAATTCCTTTGAGTTTTGCCCAGGTTTCCTTACCTGTATTTTGGAGGATACCACTTCTAGGAAAATATTCATAAACAAGTGGTTGCCTCAGTCAAGCTTAAAATATAAGCTTCCCACCATCCCACCAATTGTCGGGACAAGCTTTCATTCCTTGCAACTGAGAAATATAGTGATAAGATGCAGATAAATAAATAAGAAATGTATAGTCACTCATTCAGACTTGCTGCTTATGACATAAATAAGATAACGTGTGGTTGATTTTTCTCAGAGAATTGTCAGAAAACAATTTCTGGAATTTGGAAATGCAAGATGTTTTTTACAAACCATACTTGAAAGGACATGAAAATATGTTTCACCACTAGAATATAGTTTCTATTTTTAATCAAGGATAGTTCCCTAGTGCTCAGTAGCCATTAATGGGAACAGCCTCAAGGGCAATCTTGGAGCCAGATGGTGACAAGGCAGCGAATGTCCCAAGGAGCTCTCTAGGGGCCCGAGTATCTGAACCTCAGGCAGAGGCCCCTGGGTCACCGTAGCGGTTGACAGTGACATAAGTTACTTTAAGTAGAAAGTTGAAACCTGTCTCAGAGAACCTTTCTGGCTTTGGTTTTTCTTTCAGAGAAAAATAGGCAAAAGAAAAGATTTTGTGAAAAAGAGATATATCAAAACATTTATAAAGTGAACTTAATTCTTGTATAAGGTATATTCCTTTAAATGCAAGACATCCCCTTGAGAGTAAGTGTTCATTACAAAGGAAATAAAGCTGGTTCTTGGAAACGACAACAAAATACCATTTGGGGTGAATAATTCTGATTCACATTTTGTTCCTGGTAGTAAATTATTTCCATAGTGGTACTTCTTGAGTTTTAGGTCAATGACATACGCAAAGCATTCCTTCAGTGGTCCGTCCTTCTTGCTCGTCTCAACAAAGATTGTTGTTCATTCATTTGCTCCTTCAACTATCTTGAAAGCGGTGCTGTGCCGCCTTGGGAGGTCTGCTGGAGCCTGGGAGAGGCGCACACACAGCTTCTCGCCGCGAGGAGCCCTTGTTCTAGCAGGAAAGCCGGGGGGGGGGGCAACAGGGGTAGGTGTCATGAAACTAGAGGAGCAGAGACGCAGAGGAGGGCCGCCTTCTTCCGAGAGAAGAGGTTAATGAAGCCTCAGCCAGTGAGGAAAATGGAAATTCCCTGAGTGTCCGCCCCAGACCCGGCCCTCCTTTGCCCGGTGTTGCCCTCAGCAGCGGATGCCCTGAACCAAGTGGAGGAGATGTCCACACCGACGGGCTGAGTGGCGTATGGGGGCTGAAAGGGGCGCCTCGTGGGGCCTTGCTGGGAAGGAGAACAGGCGCTCCCATGCGCCGCCGCCTGGGTGGCGACGGTCGGGAGGCTGGCACGTGGGCCCACCGCCGTCAGACGGCGGGGCCTTCACGGCACTTACTGTCCACACCACGCTGCCTGCTGCCAGGAGGAATCTGAGGACGCTTCCTGAAACCAGAGACGCCCATTCAATAGGATCGATGAAAGAATAAAATAATAAATGTTAAGTAATTAAGGAGGTAGTAGACGGTTGTACGCAACTAGTTGTATGCAACTGAGAAATAAATGGAGCTCTGTTCTCACTGCTAGTTAAGGGGGGAAAGGGAAAGAAAGAAGAGGGGGAGGTAAACAAGATGGTTCACATAGCTTTTATCATTAGGTAAAAAAGAAAACCAGCAATTCAGGAATTTTTTTTTTCTTTCTGTAGGGCAATGTTCTAAGAGGGACGTATTGTAAGGATATTTCTATAAAGGGAATTACAAAGGATGCAGCTACACACTACATACCTGCAGCTCCTGTTGTGTTGTGTTGTGCTGTGTGTGTGCATGTGTGTGTGTGCGCACAGGCCTTGTAAAAACTGAAGGCAAATTGTTAAATCTCTCAAGTTCTTTCTATAGGAGCTGTTGTACAGCAGATCTCTCCAGCCTAGTCATCTTGTATAACTGAAACTTATACCCATGGAACATCAGGTCCCCATTTCCCGCTCTCCAGCCCTAGCAAACATCTTGAAGTAAATATCCAAAAGAATTGAAATCAGGGTCTTGAAGAGATATCTAAATTCCCATGTTCATTACAGCATTATTCATAACAACCATGATATGGAGACAATATAAATGTCTATTGACAGATGAATGGATAAAGAACACGTGGTAGATACATACAACAAAATATTTCTCAGGCTTAACAAAGAAGAAAATCCTGCCATTTGCCACAACATGGATGAATCTGCAGGACCTTATGCTAAGTGAAATAAGCCAATATTGCATGATTCCACTTGTATGAGGTATCTCAGATAGTGAATTTTTTTTTTAATTGTACAATGATCATTTTAAAAATAGTACTCCCTCATTCTATAGAAAAAATTTTCAATGCAGAAAAAAATCTTTGTTAAAGAAGACAAGGCAAATATGGAAACTGGGCATGAATTGCTTTTTAAATTCCCAGATGGTTGTGAGCAACCCGCTGACATCTTAATTGGAAATCCATCGTGTCTGGCCTCAGTCTGCACTTCCAGACACTTGATCCGTCACTAAGCTGGTTTTAGCTGGATATTAGGGTATGTAGTTCTGAGCTCCCGAGCCATTATAACACAGAATCACCACACAGTCTTACTTTAACCTAAAAAATTTACAGTGTCCCATACAAGCCATAGACCTCTGTAAATTTCTGTCATGTATTGCTCTCTGTACTTAAAAATGTCCATTGCCTTTTAATTTTATATCTTTCTCTTTGATTCAACATGACTGTACCTATTGCATGAATTATATTTCATATAATATTGCTTCAAATCTTGAACATTCAAATGTATTCATAGGGGAAGATAGCAGACACTTATATAGGATCTTCTTACGGAGCACCTAATAATTTTATCCCACAGGATCCCACTTATAATGAAGTCACTTTTACCCATTAAAATATAATTCTCCCAGGGTATGTAGTCCTGCAGCTTTCAGTAGGCCTCTGTTCTTTATTCTCAAGGGACTCAGGGAAGACCAAAGGCTGAGAGAGGGAGCCAGGGCCACAGTCAGAGGGTCAAGACCAAACCAGTGGCCCCAGGCCAACCTGGCTCAGGCCAGAGCCGAGGCAGCCAACAGAGGCTATGCCAGGAAGCTGCCGTGGGAGCTTGGGTCATGCAGCCAGAGGCAAACAGTTTGGGGGAGGTCAAAGCAGAGCACAGTTTCTCAGGGTTCACAGGACGGAAGGCTGGGCCCGGGCCCTGCCTTCCCCGTGACCAGGCATTCTTAAAGTGGCTGTGTTTCAGAGGCTGACTCCAGTGGCATTGCTTTTCCCTTCCTGTCCCCAGTGCTTCTGAATTACAGTAGATTCCTTAGTTTTTCCCCCTTCCGCAGCTCCTTCTGAGTCCAAAGTTGATATTAATATTAAGGAAATATTGAACTAATATTAATTAGGGCAAATTGCAGAAATGCAATCAGTAAACAATTTGCACTGATTCTGTGAGAGTGTGGGATTTTTTTTTAAGCTTAAATGTCTTCTTTCTAAACATGATCTCAAAGATTTTTTTCTTTTATTGAAAAATAGTAAGTTATGTTTCTTTCTCGTGTGGTTTATAGTAGAACCGTTTATGGCATGCTTTGCTGTTTAAATGAATTTGTGAATGAAATGGGACACGGAAAGCCATTGTTTTCTAAATGACAAATACAGCAAAACATTACTATAACACAGTTGGCTTTTTGGGGTGCCTTTCAATCTAACACTTGAAAGTAAACTATCTTTCTGAGCACCACTGTGAAAATGTGAAGAGTGTTTTGTGTGTTTCCCTTCTAGGACCTGCTCATGCCCACAAACACCTTAGATGCCTTTTCTGTCCCCCTGAACCTCCCTGTCCTTGACCCACGAATCCCTGACGCCTATGGTATGAGGTCAGGATCTAGTTCCTCATCTCTTCATCACCAACATCCTCCTTAATGATCTGTTCCCTTCCCTCTTCTCTCCATATACACAGAGACCCCAAGTTTTGAACAATTTCATTGTCACTTTGAGAAGGTACAATTTCACTGACAAGAAAAGTTGACCTTTCGTCAGTCAGTATATAATGTGTAGCAATGACACAGGTATAGTGCATACTGGGCCACCTCACCCAGAATGGCTCCTGAGCTGCACAAGTCCAAAAAGAAAACATCCTAACACTCTGAAAAAGGAGGCATTGGTTCCACACGATACATAGCTCTTTTTAATGCAAAATGCTACATCAAAGTGGTGCGGGTGCCACTTTGTAGGTTTGCTGGGTCCTGGCTATTTTGACCCTGCAACGATTAACACAGTGGCCTTGGGCATTTAGTACCAGCCTTCGGTGTCTTCATTTCTAAAACGGTGGGTTAATCATCTTAGGTGCAATTGGTTTGGTCCTCTTGTTCCTGAAACAGGGCAAGTACAGAATCGGGAGATCCCAGCTCTACTTCCAGTTCTGTGCTGTGAGACCCAGAGGCAGAGCTCACTTAAAGGCTCTTTGTCCCCATTTCCCAAATGTTAAGTAGGGGTAACTCACCAGATGCATTTTCCTGACCTGGGGTGTGGGCCAATCCCCATCTCTTTGGCTCAAGACAGCTGCTCTTACTGCTGGCTGAGGCTGGAAGTTATTTTCATTATCTCCAGGTTTGTGTATGCCTCAGGGGTCCATAGGGACTGAAGAGGATTTTCTTGACCAGATCCCTCTCCCAGTCAATTCTTTTACCATCCACCCACTGCCTTATCCCTGATCCTGAGATCCATATCTTTTCTGACATCTTAGGCTGCTTTGAAGTTGTTCCTATTATACCAAGTCAGGGCCTCTTAACCATGAACTTCTACAACAATTAGATCAGATGTATTGATTTTGATATACTTGACATTAAGACAATCCTGAAAAGTACTGTTTGCCTTCTGTTTCTTTCTGAAGCCTGCTTTCCCCTATTTCACAAATGTTTATGCTCTTTAACAAACATTAAAAGCATTTAACCAAATGTGGAAGCAACTGACAGTTATTTTAGTGCTGACGCATTAGATTTCTTCAAGGAACATTACTGTGACCTCACTAAGGAAGGGAAGAAATACAAGCATATGTGTCCTGTAATATTTCTCTGCATAAGATGTGCTGAGAAGTGGGCTAGCAGAATCAGGGCGAGGCCAGCTTTTTCAACTCTGAGACAGACTTGAGGGCAGGTGCACCCTAAGAAGATGATGTGAGGCATTTGGGTTGTGGTGACCTAGGCTTTAAAGAATGACCTATGTAGGCTTGCTTCAGATCGTGCCATTTCAGGTTGGAAATAAAATTAAGCATCCCATAAATGAACTGCAAGTCAATTTAGGGTTAATTTAGTTTTTGTATGAGTGCATTTGTTTTTAATATCTTGTTAATTAAATCACAGTGTGTGGGAGTCAGTCCTAGACTCTGGTCCTGGCTCAGAAACTAGTTTTACTGTCTTTTCTACTTACAAAATATGGGTGATGTGAAAAGCCATAATGCCTTGGGGAATATAAAATGCTAGTGAAGATTACTGTGCAAAGGATATCAAGGGTAATTAACTTTGGCTCTTCCTTTGTGTCCAGAAACTCAATAAAATTTCTAGATGGAACAAAATTTGCCCAGGAGCATCAAGGCAAATTAAAGATGATGATGTCAGAGTTGTATCCTATGCAGATCTGATTATATTTAATATACAATTCATATGAAAAAAAAGAAACAGATGCAGACTTAGACTTAGGATTGTTGGGTAGATTTCACTTCTCTCTACAGTCTGTAGATGGGGAAAATAGAAGGTGAACTTTCAGATCTAAATTGGGAGGCCTCCGCCTCCCCTTTCAATTCTTTCCCCATCCTAAGGCCCCGAGAATCTCTCATTTCCATGTTTCAGATCTTCTGCTTCCAACTGTCCACAATCCTTCTAAGCAAAGTACCTGTCTAGGGTTACCTGCCTTTTAATAGGTGGTTCTAGAAGATCTCATAATCATCAGAGGATCACACTGATAACTTTGCTTCCCACCCAGAGGACTTGTCTTTAGCACGGCTGCATCGACTACAGGCTTCCCAACCTTGAGGGAGGGAAGAAGACACATATCTCTCCTAGAGTTTTGTTTTCCTCAGGAAAGAAGCAGTCCAGGGAGGAACCATGGGGCCATTCGCCAGACCCTAGTTTTGCTTTGTAAGCTGATGGAAACAGGGAACACTCTCATCCCTTAACCCGTTGAACTCCGGAGGAGAGAATTGGAAAGGCCCGTTCTTGCTACCTAGGTCTTACTCTTCTCTTCTATATTCTGAAAGACATCTAGTTCTTCTTTTGTTTGGAAGACTCCCCTAAGGCTGCATTTTTACTTTCAAGATTTATGTGATAGAGGCTTTTCCACTGTAATGACTTGACCTAGCTTGAGGGATCATTACTATCAACTCATAATTGTTGATTTGCTTACAGTATCTCTTTTCCCCAGCCCCTTCTTCCATATTTTGAACACATCCTGAACTGTTTGTATAACTAAAGAGAAATGGAAGTAATACTGGTTAATTTAGTTACTCAGGAAATATTCTGTCGTGGCATCATGACAAGTTAACCTAGCTTGTTACCTCAGATATTTCACTGGAATGGAAAATAATCTGTTGACCCTGCGGATCAGCTGGCCCCTGCTCCCAGAAATGTGCCAAGGTCAGGCAACAGAAAGATCTGTGAAAACTCTGCTGCCAACTCAAAGTATGAAGTAATAGCAATTTATAATTATTGGTGTAACAAATGTCATTTAGCAAAAATGTATTTAATACCAACTACCTAGTGGTAGCTACCTGAAATGTAAATATAACACCTTGGAGGCACTCAACAGCCTTTCTGGGAATAGAGTTATTTATTTGTTCCTTTATTTTGGCCAATGAATATATATTCTTATTTCTAGGCACTATGTTAACAAATCTAATTATAATAACTCAACTTGTGAAACACTGGAATGCATATAATAGGTCATTTCCACAATATCCTATAGCAAGCTTATGGTGTACAGGAACAAAACCAGGGTCTTCTACTTGATCCAACATTCCAGGCTGCCTTGGTTAAAATTCCCTTCACTATTTAGGTAAAACTGCAAGGTCGATTTGGGGTTATGAGCTTTATCCTTGGCAGGCTGCTTCTAAATTACCATATAATTGTCTTAATTGTCATTTTCTCCATACTTCAAATAAACTTATATAGGAAATATAAATACAGCTATTAGGTTCTACACTCTGGCAATTAGGTGGTCGAAACTGGCTCTTCCTCTCTTGTAATTCCTTAGTAGCATATTATAAAAGAGGAATGGTATTTCCCACCACAGTCCCAGTTGGTAATTTGGATTGTCCCATGATTTCACAGCTGCAAATCAGCCCCCACCCTCTCACACTTGTCTCTGGCTAATGAAGCTTTCCTTAATTAGCACATGACTTAAACTTGAGTCCTGACCTATCTTGTTGCCTCGGTCGCTGGGCTACCTGAGTGTAGTCTGGTCTCATTGGGTAAAAAACCTACTTGAATGTTGATGCTATTTGTCCTGACGTTGAACAAAGGGAAGAACTATGCGTCTGGTTGCTGAATTTGCTTTCTTTATCACCTGAATTTGCAGTCTCTGACAGCTTCTCTCTCACAGTCTGTTTAGGCTTTGTGCTTCTATTTATGGGTTATATTCTTTTGGTTCTTACACCTTCCCCAGCTTCAGAATGGCCTCTAGAAAAAGCTGCGGGGAGCTATGCTTTGTCTAAGCCTGTGTGAGACGACTTGAGGAGATGCAGGATCCTGCTCTTTAAGGTCAAACAAGCTACTGACCTTTCCTCTCTTTTTAATCTAAACTCCCAGGATCCCTGTCACTCCTCTGGATGGTGAAGCCACACAGATGACAGCTTTGCTCTTTAAGTCTATGTCTAACACATGTATATTAGAGAGGAGAGCCTATTTGAGGAAACCTATGATCCCTGACATACTCTCTGCTTGCCACTGATCAATTTCCCTGAAAAGTCACCAAGAAAAGGTTCTCTGAGGAGTTAGAATATAAAACAGACAATGGAAATGGAGATAGAATGAAAGGGGAGAAATACACATTCTGTTTCTGAAGTGACAGATATTCATTACCTTTAATATACACAGTGGTATAGTAGATAATGAGGGGAGATATAAAAACAAAGCAAAACATGCTTCCATGGGTTTGGAGACTGGAGATGATCTACAAGCTGATGCCAGGTAGCAGTGAAAGAGGTGAAATGGGTCACAGTCACATGACGCACAGGTCAAAGTGCTGCACATAGACAGGATGAGCTACCGGAGTCCCTCACAGAGGTGGTGAGATTAGAGCTGTATAATCAGAGGGGCAAGTTCAGGCACTATCGTTATATGAGCCCAGGCAACTTGGAAGTGGACCGTGTCTAGTGTGTGTTGGAGAAAGGAAGGAAACTAATCAGGCTAGAATGAAAGGTTTACTTTGACCAAGTGAAGACAGGAGCTGAGATGTCACCCAGCGGGCCTGAGACAGCCATCACAGCTACCTGAATAGAGAAATCACAAGATGAAATGGATGCTTTAGGAAGAACTGTGTTGGTGGTGGGTTTGAAACAGGAAACACCAGAGGAGGAAAGACTGGTTAGGCAATTGGCAGAAATTTAGATTTGTCTAGGATGGTAACTAGGAATAAATGTGAAAGACAGCAAGAAAGGAAACTTTTTGATTGCCTGAACATGGAAAATTATTGAGCTGGAAGGGGCAAAGAAGAATGTGAGGTTTACAGCCTGACTCAACGTGAGTGGGTGGGTGGTGACCTAGTGACCGTTCTAGGACTTAGTAAAGGGGAAAGCCCCAGATTTCAGTAAGTACAATCATGGAATCATGAGGTTTGAAAGCTGGAAAGGGCTTTACAGATCATCTATTGTAGCCTTTTCATCATATCAGAGGGCAAATGAGGCCAAAGGAAGATATGTAACTCAATCCAGGCCGGTGGTGACTCAGGCCAGGACAGTGGGCAGACGGTGGCAAGAGTGTAGCTGCACCCGCGTCTCCTCCCACTGGGCCATCCTGCCTGCTTCCCCCTCCTTTCTGACTAGTTCTCTGCACAGTCGGTCTCAAGCTCTAGACTGAGAACCGTGGCCTATATGCAGCCAAATAAGACAAAATAGGAAAATCAGATGGAATTTTTCAAAAAGCTAAATTTATTGAAAGAACTGACCCTTTACTCTGTGATTCTATCCTTCCTAATAAATGGTCTGAAAATCTTCTTTTGTTTATGAAATGCAGCAATGTTATGAGTGGTACAATTTTTACCACCTTTCTTTGCACAAGAAAAAGCTAATAACCTAAATACCTTCTTAAGCTTTCTTCTTCTTTTTTAAATCCTCACCTGAGGATATTTTTTTCATTGCTTTTCAGAGACATTGGAAGGGGGGAGAGAGAAAGTAACATAGATGTGAGAGAGACACATCAATTGGTTGCCTCCTGCGTGAGCCCCAACCAGGGCTGGGGATCGAGCCTGCATCCGAGGTACATGCCCCTGGCCTGAATTGAAACCAGGACCCTTGAGTCCAAGGACTGACGCTCTAAGCACTGAGTCAAACCGGCTAGGGCAAGCTTTCTTTTATTTTATACTGGTCTTTAAAGTCTAAAAGTCTTGCCCGGCCGGGCGTGGCTCAGCAGTTGAGCGTTGACCTAGGATCCAGGCGTTTGGGGTTCGAATTCCGGTCGGGGCACATGCCCGGGTTGGGGGCCTGATCCCCAGTCGGGGGCGTGCAGGAGGCAGCCGGTCAATGACTCTCTCATCATTGATGTTTCTATCTTTCCCTCTCCTTTCCTCTCTCTGAAATCAATAAAGATATATTTTTTTTAAAAAAATGTTTAAAGTCTAAAAGTCTTAGAGGCATTTGTCTGCAGGATGGCAAGTCTATCTTTCCCAAAACACACCAGTTGGGGGTAAAAACACAGCCATGAAAAGGATTCCATAACAGTTATCCTGTCTCTGCCCCCATCCACAAGGCCAGGATTACAGCTATTCTCTTTAATCACAGTTCCATCGAGCTAGAACTGGGCAGGAGTCCACAAGTTGGGTACTGGGTTAGGGGTGAGGGAATGAAAGTCACTCATCACCCAGCGCTCTGAATCACTGTCCCTTCTGTCCTTCAGCCTTAGACCAAGGCATGGTGGTAGTAGTGGGGTAAATGGACCCAACTGTGTTATGGCCAGGTGATATTTCTTCAGTCTGTGTCATTTGTAAAGTATCCTGCAAAAGCACTTTAAGCCACCTTTTCAGCAAGTCTACATCGCCTTTCCCATGTAGGTAACCTCACTGCTGTGGTCCCTCAAAGAAGTAGACTTTGGTGGGCTGCCCCACAAGGGCTCCAGAAAAACTTCCAGGTGCCTGACTCTGTTGACAGCAGTGAGAACGGTACCAGGTGTTCGACCGGTAGGGTCAGACTGGCCCTGGGTTCAGCAACCTTGGCACTTGAGTTCTGGCTAGGAAAGAATTCAAACTCAAGACTCAAACTATAAGAGAATGTTTATTTAGAAAATCATAGAGGTAGAAGAAATGGACTATAGAAGAAATGGGCTCAGGAAACAAGTTACTGAGGCAAAGGGAGGGTCATTGGCTCTTAGGAGAGAGGAAGGTCAAGGTAACCTGCCTGGGGGTGGGGGGGAAGAGGAGGGAGCAGGGGTAGGAGAAAGTCCAGGGCATCTGGGTCCTCTAGCCTAAGGGCTTTTAAGGGTGGGGGTTTTTAGGGGAGATCCCAGGGGAGGATCTCAGTGGCATATTCATCAGCTTTCCAGGTGGATCCACTGATTGGTCAGAACCAGGGCAGGGCGTCATTATTCAGTGCCGCTGCTCCTGAGGTCAGCTGTGGCATAGCTTGCATGGTTTTGCTGCTTTTCTGGGCCTGGAGCTGAAATTCAACTGAGGCAATGTTCTCTCTAGGGGGAAAAGGTCAGGGGGTCCAGACCCCATGGCCAGCCATATGCTAGGGGAGGAAAGGTCACCCTGGGAGCTAGGTTCTTATCTTCCCAGTTTTGCCCAATGCTAGGAACTCTGGGCTTTCTGCCAGGGAGACTTCCTGTACCTGGCCCATCATCCTTGCTCTGCTCCTGTGTAACTGCCTCTCACAAATTCTGAGCTGGGCTCAGTCCCCAGCAAGGTAGCCGACAAGGGTCAGGGCACTAAGTCACAGGACTTGGGCACATGGAGGTTCGCAGGCAGCAAGGCCTGTGGCAGCAGCACTGAAGCCTCAGCAAGCTGCGGTTTCCTCCTGTATATGACCTAAGGGGAAGAGCACTGCACCCGGAGTTAAATCTGGGCTGCTTCCCTACATTCAGGGAGGTAAACAAGCCACTCCACTTGGGCCTGCTTCCTCAATTCCAAAATGACGGGTCTGGGATGCCCTGCAGGAATACAAGATTCTCAAGCAAACAGGATTTGGAAGCACTGCCTAGAGCAGCCAGGCGGGGCCCACCGGAAACCTCGCGCAGGGCTCCCCCAGCCCCGGCTCTGGCTGCAGAACCGACTCCCCGCCACGTCGGTTGCAGAGTCGGTGGGAGGCGTGCGCGTCCCCGCTGGGGCTCGGCGTGCGCGTCCCCGCGAGCTCGGCGTGCGCGTCCCCGCGGGCTCGGCGTGCGCGTCCCCGCCAGCCTCGCCGCTGCCGCCGGGGCCGCCGCCTAGGAGGCCAGGCCGGGCCGGGTGGGCGGGGCGACGCGGGGCGGGGCGCCCGAGGAGGGCGGCGGCCTGCGGAGGGGCCGAGTTAGCGGAGGCGGAGGAGGAGGAGAAGGGAGAAAAGGTGGCTGTCCGGCGGGGCAGAGCGGCTGGCGGAGGCGGACCGCACGGGGTTTGGGACCCGGAGCGGCCCCGGGACAGCGCGCAGCAGCCGGGCGCGGCGGCCACGGCAGCCAGGGCCTGGGCCACGGTTCGGCCGCGCCGGCCGGTGAGTGTCAGAGGCCCGCGGGGAGGCCGGCGCGCTCGGGGCTGCGCTGGGGATGGAGGCGGCGGCCGGGCCGTGCGAGGCCCGCGGCCAGGTCGGAGGCGGCCCGGCCTGGGGCGCAGGGAACACGGCCCCGCGCCGACCCTGTGGGTCCCCGGCGCCGAGTGGGCGTCCGCGGCGTGGGGTTCGCGCGGGTCCTCCTGCCGGGCCGGCCGCAGAGACGCTCTGCTCTGCAAATGGCGACCCGGACCCCGGCGACCGACCCCCGGGCCACCGCGCCGGGCGTGTTCATGTGCGGGGAGGGGGCGGAGGGAACTTGGGCGACCCCGGGAGCCTCGGCGCCCCGGCTGCCGGCTCCGGGAGCCTGTCAGAAACTTGAGTTGTCTGCGGCAGCAACGTGCTCGCGGAAGACGGGGAGGCGTCTTCAACTGTCTCCACGGGACGGGAGGAGTTGGTAACTTTTCCATTCATGGAAGTGAGAGGCGCCTCGTCCTAGCCTCCCGAGTCCTCGTTAAAGGGAACGAGCTGGTTTTCTGGCTCTGAGGGGTCCGAGCCTTCCCCGGTTATGCGTGTCCCGTCCCGCGCGGGTGGGCGCAGGGCGTGGAGGGGGCCGCGGGGCGCGCGCCGGCTTCGAGCCGCCCCCGCCGGGTGTTCTCCGTGGGTGTGGGAGAAGGGGGCCGAGCGCGGGTGTTGTTTACCGCGGCCCTGGCGCTCCAGGCCCCTCGGCCCCTCTTGTTTTTCTTTCCGAGCCCTGTCGTAAGTCTCAGATAAGAGATGCTTGGGAAGGAATTGACCTTTTATTCCATAATTACTTCGTTGACTGTGATCCAAGATGAAGTTATTTATGGGCGTTCTGATAATCGTGGTAGATTAACTGGAAAGTCTGCACATCCCAAACCCCAAACTTCTTAAACTTCAGTTTTTGCGTGCCGCATCTCAGCGCCGGGTCGTGTCTTGCGGGGGAGACCTGGTGAGTTCCCCTCGCGGATCCGGCGCTGGCTCGCCTCGGTCCGGTTTCCCCGAGCGGCGCAGGGGTTGGCCCGGCAGAGGGAAAAGAGCAGGTTCAGGGTTTTCCTCGGGGTTCGCGTGTTCAGTGTGGGATTTTCGCTGAATCACTGTTATTTATGCTTAGTCGCTGTTTCTTGTTACAGAAGTTTGGGGATAACATGGTGTTTTGCTGACTTTTTAAGTTGCCAGTTTGTTTTTATCTGGTGCGCGACTGCGGTGACATAGCTTTTTTTGTGTGATTCTGGAAATGTTAGTGGGTGGAGTTTTGTGAGTGTTAGTAGAGAGCTGAAGTTTCCCATATAGGCAAACTTTCATGGAGTCCAAGTGTACTAGGTATTTAATTTCAAAACAATATTTCTCCATGTCTAGCACTGCAGACTTTTTTTAAAAATACAAAGTGTCTTAACAAAATATACTATTAAAGAACAATAATACATATTTTGAGATAATGTATATGGTTTGGGAGGTAGTTTAAGGTCACTAAAATAGGCATTGGTAATGTGTGTTTACTATTTGATATGTTACTGAAGTGTGACTTTTAGTGGGATAAGTCCTATACTATTCTGTATGGCCTTCATAGAAATTTTTTAACTGAGTTCCTGTGATTGCCTGTTTCATTAAAAGGAGCTAGTACATGCTCTGGAATGACATTATAGTCGTAGAATTCTTTGATGTTAAAGTCTTCAGTCAAAAGGCTGTATAAAACGTAATTCAATTTCAAATTCAGTTTGGTGAAATAGGTGAGATTGGCCTTGGACTAGTGGTTTTTACCCTGTAGGTAAGCAGGTAGTTGGACACAGATAAGTGTTCATGAATTAAAACTCATTCTGTGAAAATCTTTTACAAAAAGGATATGTCTTCTTTTTTAAAGAATGGGTAATGTTAGCATTAGATAGTTCCTCATATGATTGTTTTTAATAAGTTTTATAAGTATAAATGACCTGATGTAAAATATATTTATACATAAAGCTTTGTGTATGTAAATGGTTGTGTAAAGTGAAGTACATCTGTTTTCTGAGGAAACATGTTTGTATCCTACTGGACACACACATAATAGTAACCATCTAGGGTGTTTTCACACTCGAGGTCACAAAGGTGAAATTCCTTGGAAGCCCATTCCCCTCTGCCATGCTGCCCATTGTCATAAGCTGAGCTCTACCATTTGGGTGGATTATTTTTATCTGAGTATCAACTCAAATAAATTCTGGTCTCAGTATTAAATATTTATTATTTTAATTTCTGATGTAAGTCTTTAATAGTTTCATTTTCTTATTTAGTGGAGAGCATGGCAATTAATTAGAACTTTCACTTTGGAATAAGCTACTCATAACCATATTTAGAAATGAAAGATGTATGTTTTGATTATATCATAATTGGAAGGCAAAAACTTGAAAAAAAAAATCCATACAATTAGGTCATCATTTTAAAAATAAAAAGAAGTCAGAACCAAACTTTAATAAAAGAATGTGTACAGTGTAACCCATTTATCCATTTTGGACTCAACAGGAGAGTTTATGTTCTGAATCGTGAGTTTAATGATAGTGGATTTTCAGTCTTGTCTAGTTACCCCCAACCCCATTTTTTTAACCAGTGAAATAAGATGTCCCACTGAGGTTATTGATTTATTGTAGTCTTTAAAACTGACTGCACCTGATTACAAACAAGTCAGCAAGTGTTTGTATTTACTGTGCAAATAGTACCTTTGACTATACAAGAAGGATGGGACTTACTCTGGAGGAGCTCATAACTGATTGCTAAATTTGAAATTATTTTTTTTAATATGTCTTTATTGATTTCAGAGAGAGGAAGGGAGAGGGAGAAAGAGAGAGATAGAAACATCAATGATGATGAGTCATTGATCGGTTGCCTCCTGCATGCCCCTGACTGGGGATCGAGCCTGCAACCCTGGCATGTGCCCTGACTGGGAATCCAACTGCGATCTCCTGGATCATAGGTTGATGGTCAACCGCTGAACCACGCCGGCCAGGCTAAATTAGAAAAGTTTAGTCGTAGACTGACTTGTAATGTGGTTAACTAATTGAGCAAGTGTGTGTATAGGTCCATTTCAGTCTTACAATTGAAGCAGTATTTTCTTGTGTAAGTAGCGTTCTATATAAACTACCACCATATTAGTTGTGATATTAAGCGGCTGATAGCACTCCCTTTTTGAGCTTCTTTTTCTCACCCTGTACCCACTCAGCACCTGCTCATGTGCGGGCTCTTCCACCTCTGCTTTCTCTTCTGCACCCGGTGCCTCTGTATTCAGTAACCAGTAGCCAGACTGCAGGGTTGGTTAGGGAATTAAAATAGTGGAACAGTATAAAGGTAAACTTTTCCTTCCATGCTTTTCATTACTATTATTTTTTAAGATTTTAAAACACTGGAAGATTGGAATTAACTTTTTTGATTTACTTTTACCTTTGGTTTGCTTTTTTGATGGATAATTTATCTTACTTCATATACAGTATAATGCTTGAAACAAATAACCTAGGTGCTCAATAAGTGTTTGATCACTATTGATGATTTATAGCTCGTACAATGAGTGTACTAGATCTATAAGCGAAGTATGTAGTTTTCCATGAAATTAAGAGTCGCATTTTGTTTGGGAATCCATTTGGTTATTTCTTGTATCATAATTCTTTGTTGTTGTTGTTTTTAGGTAAGAGGAACAATTTTGAATACAGGGAAGAGTTGGATGAGGCAGAAATGGTCCTGCCTCCTTCATGGAGTTGGAATTTTCTTGCGGAGATAGATATTAAAGAGGATAATGACTTACTTAGAGTTGTGACTAGTATTACCAAGGAAAAATGCAATGTGTAATTAGCATGTAGCATAATATGGGATTCATACTTTACCTTTGGGATGTGGAAAAGTAGCATTTAAACTGAGACATAAAGATTTGAGGCTGAAGTTGGGGAGGGAAAGGGGTGTGCATGTGTCTGCCTTGGAGGCAGAAGTGGATATTAAAAACAGCCTGAGGCAGCAAGCTGTGTGAGTACTTTGGGTGACTTGACTTAGCCTGTTTTAAAATTGTGCTAATTTGCCATGTTTTATTGATTTTTATCACCTTACCTATTTTTATGAATTTGGAAAAATAAACAGTTTGTTTTGAGGGCCATATCTTTTAAGTCTAGAAATAGCCTTAAATGACAAGGCCTAATTTCACCGTATGGGAAAATGCCATGTCTTAAAACTATTTTTATGGATTGTTTGTCAGCTGCAGAGTATGAGTTGGCCAAGAATTTCTGTTAGAGAAAATTGAAACTACTGTAAAGCATTTAATCATTTACAGCTATTTTCTGGTGTAATGAAACTTTTCCAGTTGTTTGGAAATGTTAAGATTCTTTTTCTAGAGAGTCCTTTAAAAAAAAAATATTGAGGAGTTTTAAATTATGCTCATCTTGAACTTGAAACCTCAATTCTGAAGCCTCAGTTTTAGCAACTTGTTTTCTCCTGGGCCTGCTGTGTCACTGTTCAACTGATAAATCAGGGATTGGCGTTTTTAACCCTGTTTCACGGGATTTATGAGCAGTGTGAAGCATATTTACTTGATAATAATGACCTTGGTTAGAAAGAGGATAGATCTGGAAGTTTAAGGTTCTGAAGCTGAGGTTTATATCCCCAGAACATTCTTTGGGTGTTATCTAGTGCATTTTCTTATTTCTTAGTATATTTAATAGTAAAATGGAATTAAACTTGATTTCTTCTTTAACTATTTTGAGAATTGTTACATTTATATTCCATATGTTAATAGAGAGCATTATGAATGTAAGTTATTCATTAAGTAATTTAAAACTCCTATATGCAAAACAAAGTAATATGCTATTAGAAAGGACCGAAAAGGAGGCATGATCATCTCTCTGTCTCATTCAGTTCTTTATTTACTTATTTATTTACTTATTTTTTAAGAGAGAGAAACATGGTTTGGTTGCTTTCCTGTACGTGCCCTGGGGATCAAACCCGAAACCTAGATATGTGCCCAGACCGGAAATCGAACCCACAACCTTTCAGTGTGCCGGATGACGCTCCAGCCAGCTGAGCCACACTAGCCAGGGCGCATCAGTTCTTGACCACAGGGGTGGTTGTGTTGGAATAAACTACAAGCAAAGTCGTAATCTCCATTCCTCAAATAACATCTTAAAATTGGATCACCAGTTACCGAAGTGCTGCCTTATTTTCTTAAACCTCTTATAAGTAAACAAACCTGTTATTGCCCATGTGCACTGACCAGATATAGATTTCAATTCTAGTTCTGCCACTTAGTAGGCAGAGGACTTCGGGCAAGCCTCTCAGCCTTTCTGAACCCATTTCCTCTGGGTTGTTATAAGGGTTGTGACATTAAGTGACAAAACTTATGTAAAGGACAAAATGGGCACATAATTCATGTTCCTTTTTTCTTCTCTGTACTTCAATGAATAATAAATAATTTTGGACTGTGTTTTTATTTTCATTTTTTAACATTTTCTTATTCAGAATAGAATAGTATGCAAAGGCTGCTTATTTTGAAGCTTGAGAGCCTTCTTTAAGAGTTGCTGTTTTGCATTTAACTCAGTTGTTTGTAACAGTTACTATTTTAAACACTTGAATTAAGTGACGTTTTTTGAGTTGTGTTCTGTCTGGTGTGATCATGTGATTTGTACATAACATAAAGTGTTCCTACAAGTTCTGAGAGCAGTGGTCACTTTTGGAACTGCTTGTATTTTTAGGTTACTCTCTTAGTAACAGTCAAGCTTATTTCAGCATGTGAGATGAACTCAGTCTGGTTGCAAAATAAGAAAGCTACAGCTGTTTTCACAATCTAATCACTCAATAAAGTTTGTCTTAATTCTTAAAGTTTCTTTTTAAATTTCTGTCTAATTTACAAATGTTTTTCATGATTAGTCTGTCAGTTCTTCTATTATGTCTCTTTTAGCATGTCTGCTTTTAATTTATAGGTTCTGTCATTACCTACAAAATTTATAGGGTTAAATATTTAAAAGTATATTTAACTCAGAACTTTTAATGAAACACAGTTTAAAAAATACAGTTTCGTTGATAAACGTGTGTGTCCCCCACCCCCAGTATCATTAAGCACCATAATATCAACTCATAACTTTTCTACTTGCTCAACAAAAGTTCTATCAAGAATAGGTAAACTTTTGTTATTTTAGTTTGAAGAAAATCAAACTTGGACTGGAGAAAAAGAAATAGCAATTTGGGGAGTAACAGTTTACATTAGCCACCTGGAACCAAGATACTTCATGGAAAAATATATCAGAGAGCCAGTTTATGCACTGAAGTGAAGAAAATAGGCTGATAATCAGCATCTTATCCAGAAAATTATCATCTACTACAGAGTAATTCAACTTGGGAAATGTTGAGATGAGTTGCCTGTGCAATGTACAAATAATGTATAAGAAGTAATTAGCTGAGAGATCTGAAGTTTGGAAGAGGGATCTGGGCAGGAGATATAGATGAGTTTTGAGAATATTTGTGGTAATGGAAGCTTTTGAGAAATTGAGGGCACCCAGGGAGAGAATGTGTAGAAGAGTGAGTAGAAATGCCATGAGCCCCAAAGAAGAGTATAGTAGCTTAGAAGAGTTTAAGAGGCAGGGAGAACCAGGGGAACATGACACCATGAGAGCTAAGAAAAAAATAATAGTTTAAAGGGAGGAATTAGTCAACATAATGATAATGCCCAAGGAAGATGGGACCTGGAAAAAAATGCCCTTTGAATTTCGCACTGAGCATCTGAGCAGCGCAGGCATCATGGGCGGTGGTGAAAATAAAAGCCAGATTAGAGGGCCAAAGAGTATTGGGGAGATTAGAGGGTTTTTTGGTGAATTTTTTGTTTTTCTTCTGAAAGCTTAACTGAATAGGAAAAAAAGAATAGTAGCAAAGGGGGATGTTGCTTTATTATTTAGGTTTTTAAAGATAGAAATAGTCTTTTAAGTTTTTATGCTAATAGGAATAAGCCAATAAAGAAATTGAATATTACAGAAAAAAGACATCGAATAGGCCCAGTAATTAAATCAATATGTTGTGCGGATGCTCTCTTATTTTTATATAAAATTTGATAAAGGCAGGAAAGACCATTAGGTATCTGTAATCCTCTCATATTATTTTATAGGTACAATTTCTTTGTTTAAAATTCTTAGTGACTTCAAATTAAAGTCTTAATTCCTTAGAGTAACATATAGCGCGCTCTTCATGATTTGCGTCACTGTCCCACCTCATCTTCTGCAGCCACCTTGCATTTTACCCTGTGAACCAGCAGCACTAGGAAGCTTGAAGTTCCCTGAACATGTTTTGACAATCCTTGCTTTTCTGCATTTGCTTATGCTGTTACTTCAGCCTTGAATGCCTCCCCTCCTTCCCAGCACCACCCCACACCCCGTAAGACTTCTCTTCTTTCAAGACTCCTGTGACTTCTCTAGTCCTTGCCATTACTGATTATTGTCTTCTTGTGTTACCATTTTACTTCTCTCATACTGATCACATAATAATGTGACATGATTTTTACTGTCTCTGACCTCCTGCTATAGCTGCTTGAGAGGAAGTATCGTGTCTTACTAATCTTTGTATTGCCACACCAAACACAGTCTGATATGTTAAACAGTAAATAAATGTTTATTTTAATGAATGAATGGGAACTCTGGCCCTGAGATGTGATTTGCCCACAGCCATAGAAATGGAGCTAGAATTTATATTTTCTGGGTAAATTCTCTGTATGCTTTAATTACGGCTTACTTACTGATTTGTTGTAGAATTTATTAAGGTATTATAGAAAGAGATCAATAGATGAAATCTTAAATTCATGTATTTAGAGGGAATAAAAAGAAAACTTCTAATAAAGAGTTAACTATTTCTGTGAAATTCAGATTATTCTCCTTTAGAAACATGATGAGGTCTCTGCAATGTGGGGTACATCAAAATCAGTTTAATTGAAATTAAAAAGGTAAAAGATAAAGCATTCTTTGAAATCTAAAAGTTAAATATGCATTAAATTCGTTTTGGCATTAGTTTATTTATTACCCAGTATACCAGGATTTAAGTATTAAATTTGAAACTTTTGGCCTTGTAAACATATTGCCTATCTGCAATATAAAAATGAACTTCTATGACATTTTAGTTAAATTTCTGAATTGTTACTGGAAGTACTTACGTTTCAAGATGGATTGATTATATGTAACATAAATCCATTAAATGTTTATTTTATATATTTCATTATAAAGTAAGCCAATATACCTTTATGCTTTGATTTATATTATCAAATAATTTTTTATTTTTAAAATTTATCTTTATTGTTGAAAGTATTACAAATGTTCCCTTTTCCCCCATTGATCCCCTCCACTTTGCACCCCCTCCAGGCTTCCACCACACTGTTGTCTATGTCCATGGATTATGCATAATATGCATATAAATTCTTAGGTTACTCTCTCCCCACCCACCAACTCACCCACCCCTGCCTTCCCTCTGAGATTCGTCAGTCTGTTCATGCTTTATGTCTCTGGATCTCTTTTGTTCATCTGTTTATTTTTTTCATTAGATTCCACATTTGAGTAAGATCGTGTGGTACTTGTCTTTTTCTGACTGGCTTATTTCGCTTAGCATAATACTCTCCAGGTGCCACCGTGCTGTCTCATAGGGTAAGGGATCCATCTTTTTCACAGCTGCATAGTACTCCATGGTGTAACTGCCTGAGAAGATACTTGATATGATTTCATTCTTCTTGAACTTGTAGAGCCTTGTTTTGTGTCCTCACATGTGATCTATCTTTGAGAATGTCCCATGTGCACCTGAGGAGAATGCATATTCTGCAGCTTTGGGGTGAAATGTTCTGTAAATGTCAATTAAATCCATCTGATCTAGTGTGTCATTTAGAGTCACTGTTTCCTTGTTGATTTTTTTTTTGTCTGAAAGATCTATCCAGTAAAGTCAGTGGGGTGTTAAAGTCCCCTACTACGACTATATTGCTGTCAATCTCTCCTTTAAAGTCCTCCAGAAGTTTTTTGGGATTTTCTTTGTTTCTTTTTTTCAGCCTGTGTGAGTCTTTTTTTCTGAGGTGGGTCTCTTGTAGACAGCATGTAATTGGGTGTTGTTTTCTTATCCATTCAGCTACCCTATGTCTTTTGATTGTAGCCTTTAATCCATTTATATTTAAGGTTATTACTGATTTTTAAAATTGACCAATTTTTGCCTAACTTATCTTTTTTCCATCTTAGCAACCAGAGCTGGACCGGCCATTATGGAGGAGGAGCTGCAGCATTCGCACTGTGTGAATTGTGTCAGTAGACGGTGTATGACCAGACCAGAGCCTGGGATTTCCTGTGACTTGATTGGTTGTCCATTGGTTTGTGGAGCAGTCTTCCATTCTTGTAAAGCTGATGAGCATCGACTTTTATGTCCATTTGAACGAGTACCTTGCTTAAATAGTGACTTTGGATGTCCATTTACAATGGCTCGAAATAAAGTTGCTGAACATCTAGAAACATGTCCTGCAAGTGTGGTGTGCTGTACAATGGAGTGGAACCGATGGCCAGTTAGTTATGCAGATCGGAAATCATATGAAAATCTAAGCAGAGATGTTGATGAAGTAGCACAATTAGACATGGCCTTGGCGCTTCAAGACCAAAGGATGCTCTTAGAATCTCTCAAAGTAGCCACCATGATGTCAAAAGCGACTGATAAAGTATCAGATCCTAGAGAACAAATATCAGTGAAATCAACTGTTCCAGAGATACCACATGCTAATGGTTTGGTGTCTGTTGATGAAGAATCTTACGGTGCACTTTATCAAGCTACTGTAGAAACAACCAGAAGCTTGGCTGCTGCTTTAGATATCCTGAACACCGCCACAAGGGACATTGGCATGTTAAGTACAAGTCTTTGTGCTTCCGCAAGTGAAATGAATGAAGAGCAAAATGCCAGAGAAAGCTCACAGAATAGGAAATTGAAAGACCAGGACCATCTTTATGAGGATGAGATAGGAGCAGTAGGTGGAATTGGCTGTAACGACACAAGTCAGAATGCCCAGTCTGAACAAAACGGTTCAAGTGATTTATTATGTGACTCAAATACCAGTTCTTATGGCACTGCTGCTCTTTGTAATGGCCTTCCTTTGGAAAATGTATGTACGCAGGTCATAGACCGGAATCAGAATTTACATGGTGATTCAAAGGAAAATAACTTAAGAAATGGAGAATGTGTAGCATCAGATGGCACTTCAGAACCTTCCAGTTCACTGTCAGTAGCAGCACAGCTTAGGGAAGTAATACCGCCTAATGCTTTGCCTAACGGCACAGTTCAGCATATCCTCATGCCAGGTGACGAGGGTGGAGGAGAATTGTGTCGGAGGAAAGTAGACTTAGGGGACTTGAGGAATGTAGATGTCTTATCTTTCAGTCAATCTCCATTCAAATTTCTTTCTAATTCATGTTGGTCTAAACCGAAGGAAGACAAAGCAGTAGATACATCAGATTTGGAAGTTGCAGAAGATCCAATGGGCCTCCAAGGAATAGATCTCATCACAGCAGCATTACTGTTTTGTCTAGGAGATTCTCCAGGTGGAAGGGGTATATCAGATAGTCGCATGGTTGACATTTACCACATTGACTTTGGAACTCAGACTTTTTCACTTCCGTCTGCAATATTAGCTACAAATACGATGGTTGGGGAAATAGCTTCCGCTTCAGCTTGCGATCATGCCAACCCACAGCTTTCAAATCCAAGTCCTTTTCAGACACTTGGGCTGGATTTAGTATTGGAATGTGTCGCTAGGTACCAACCCAAGCAGCGTTCAATGTTTACATTTGTTTGTGGACAGCTATTTAGAAGAAGAGAATTTTCTTCACATTTTAAGAATGTGCATGGTGACATTCATGCTGGACTCAATGGCTGGATGGAACAGAGGTGTCCTTTAGCATATTATGGCTGTACCTATTCTCAGCGTAGGTTTTGTCCATCAACACAAGGAGCAAAGATTATACATGATCGCCATTTGAGGTCATTTGGAGTTCAGCCTTGTGTATCTACAGTATTAGTAGAGCCTGCTAGAAACTGTGTTTTGGGATTACATAGTGACCATCTCAGTGGTCTTCCTTTTGAGGTTCTGCAGCATATTGCAGGCTTTCTTGATGGCTTCAGTCTATGCCAGCTCTCATGTGTATCCAAGTTAATGAGGGATGTGTGTGGCAGCCTGCTTCAGTCTCGTGGAATGGTCATACTGCAGTGGGGGAAAAGGAAGTATCCAGAAGGAAATGCATCATGGCAGATAAAAGAAAAGGTTAGTTTAATTTTAACTGTATCATCTCCTTATGTGACATATAATAGGCACTTAATAATTTTGCTGAATTAATAAAATTAAATTTTTTTATATTGACCATCTTTAAAAACTTAATATGACAACATACTGTTTTTTAAAAATGCTAATTAATGAAAAACTAGGATAGTTAGAATTGTTTGTCATAATCACATATTTACTGCAGTCATCCTAGAACTAGATTCTAATCTAATATGGCAGAGGCCACTTCTGTTTCTTTAGTTGAGCAGTTCTGTATCCACTTAGGTCTTCTGTAACAACATTTGTTTGTGACCATGTTAACCACCTGATTTGGACTCCATCTGAAACATTTTCACCATCAGACAGTGGGGAAAGCAAAAAGGAGATTTTTTAACTGCTTACAATTGGCATTTTCTTTTCATTCTTGGCAGTTTCTTTCTTAGGACTTGCTTGTTTCAGGTAGAACCTAAATCAGGAGAGATGAGAAAAAGTTATAAGCACCCGTTACTAGTAAGTGACCAATGGAGTATTTGGGGGCAGGTGGACGTAAATGGATGGATGTGGATATGTGTTAGGTCAGAGTGAGATAAGAGTAGGGGCAGTAGGATTTGCTGTTGTTGGTGGGGACTCTGGGCGTAGTACGGTAAGAGGGAGTGTTGCATATTGAAAGCTTGAGCTGGGATTTAGGCAGACCTGGGAACAAATCCTGGCTCCACCCTTTTTCTCCTGTGATACCCTACTTTTGCCCAGCTTCTTTTTGAGGCACTCTCCAATAGAAAATAGAAGGTATTACAGATATCTTTGATTGTAGGTGTTTTCATTTCAGAACTGTAATTCAAAACCTTGCATTTTATACAAGAAAATTTTGTATAAACTTCACATTGGGATTCAAAGTTTTTGGCTACTTTGCTTTGCCATCTTTAGGTTTTCTCTTACTTCTACTTGTTGCTCCAGTTTTCAGAATTCTACTTCTCCTCCTGTGTTCTCCTAAGGCTTTGATCTGTAAATGAACAATAATTATTTTATGATTTTTTCCCCAAAGGGAATTCTGGTGGCAGAAAACTTCATACTTTTAGTACTTGGCTGCGTGTGCATGTGTATATTTTCACTTTCCAGATGATTTGCTGTCTTTCTCCCATTTGGGATGGGACTCTGAGTATGGCCTCTTGGCTGCTTTTTGTCCTTGCCAACTGGTATTGACCTGTGAGGTGAGATATTTTCTGGGGTTTTATTCCTGCAAAAAATCTTATCTACTCTTGGAGTTTAAATTGCTTTCATTTATTACTAACACATCTATATCCTGGCCATTTTCTTAGAACTCCATCCAGACCATTATGTGCAAGCGTTTACTGGATATCTCCACTAGATTATTTCACAGCTTCATCCAACTTGACATGTCCAACCTACTCCACTTCTCTTTCTCTCCTGATCTCAGAAAATGGCATTGTCTTCTATCAAATTGCCTAAAGTAGGAATTTGGGAGCTAGAGTGGACACCCACGTTCCCCCTTTATTTCCATATTGTGGTAATCACAAACTGCTATTATGTCTCTCTCCTTCAAACCTCCCAGGTTTGCTTTACTGTTTCCATTAATATTTCCCCAGTTCAGTCCTGCCTTTAGTTCTCTCCCGGATTACTGCCGTAGCCTCCTCCTAACTGGGTTTCTCGTTCAGGTGTGTCCCTCTTCAACATGTTCTCTACGTAAGAACTAGGGCGACAGACATTTTCTTAAATACAGTTCTTATACTGCAGTGCTTAAAAACTTTTTAAATGTTTGTCCATTGTCCTGGGATAGAGACAGACTCCTTCATGAAACATTTAAGATTTTTTATGATCTTGCCCCCACCGCTTTAGTTTCCTCTTGTCACTTTCTATGCCAGTCCTTGATTTACTTACAGTTGCCTGATGTTTTCTTTCTTGCCTAAGGCCTTTGAGTGTACTGTCCCTAATACCTACATTTGAGCACTTGCAGTATGCTAGACAGCGGGCTAATAAGCATTTTACTTTCATTAATTTATTTAATCTGTTCCCCTTTTATGGAAGAAGAAATTGAGGTTTAAAGAGGTTCAGTAACTTATCCAGCTAACCTATGGATTCAGACCTAGGTAACCTGTCTCTGAAGCTTGTGATCTTCATAACCTTGCTGTATCCTACTTACTCTTCAGATCTTAGCTTCCTTGAATTAAGCGTTTTAGAACCCCACTCTGAAACGTTGAGGGAGGTTCACTGCTCTGTGTTCTTGTGCCCCATTAAATACCCCTACTTTATACATCCCTACTAAAGCATTCACCATGCTGTTGAAATTCACTAAGTTGTCAGTTTCTTTCATTAGACTGTAAGTTACTAAGTACTTAATGGATATTTGAATGAAAAATTGGCCCATTACTAAGAAACTTTGTCATCAGGAGATGGGGGCCATCCATTTTTTTCCTGCATTCGTTTCACCAGACTCTTAACTGTGTGGAAGGAGGAAGGTTGTTTGCCACCATTGAATCTGTTATCTAACTTTAGCATTCTGCTGAAGCTTAACAAGAGCTCCTAATTCTTCCCATAGTTTCATGGGTATGGGGAATTGTAATCTATAATGCCCATTGGTAGCTATCCTCTAGACATTCACTGACTCCTGGGCAATGACTCCATCTAAGGTAAATGGTATAACCCTCAGGAGTATAACAAGTAAGTACCCCATGTACTGAACTGTGGTGACTTCTGTTGCCCACTGAGAAGCAGTTCTGTTCACATAGAATTTTGAAGGCTTCTGGCCACTGCAGAAGTCATTACCATTCTTTCCTGAGAAGCTCTACTGAGTACTGAGGGCCTCACTCAAATCCACTGCTACTTTCTAGAGCACTGTATTACCATGTATTCTGTGTTCTCTAACTAGCATTCCCCACTGATGAGCTTAGCTAGAATGCTTAGGCTTTGTCTTGCCCCATTCATACTTGTTACCTAGGTCTGTTCTGCTCCATTCATGCTTATTACCTGTGTTCAGGTAGCTTTTTTTTTTTTGACTTGTAAAGGTGCAGGGGGGCCATAACAGCCATTGCTAGACTAATACGACAATGCTTCAGGGCTTAGAGCTGCTAAGTGACCAAAAGGGGAAGTAGCCCATATTTTTACCAGCAGACACATGAACAGAGATAGCAGGTGAACATTTTGCCAAGACATGCATTTTAAAATGATGTGGATTAAAATAAGATTCATTTTACAAAAGTTCTTTATATATGTTTCTAAAAACGTTTTGAGCAAATTGAAGTACGTGTATTTAATATTACTAAGTACCTTTAGTACTTATAAAGAGTGGAAAGATAAGGTACCTTGGCACATATTCTATAGTATTTTCAGATGTGCTTCATATAATGTAACAAGAGTGGGAGAAAAACTTGGATAAAAGAAAATAATACTTGTCCATTTCTCCAGACTATGTGGATAGAATGAAAGAATAGTGTGCATATGTATTATTTTTAGGAAGTAGTTCTGAATTCATGAGATTTTGATTTTCTAAAAATTGCTTAATACACTAGATTGGATGTGATTTTTAACATTGGTTTTGTCTTTTATTTTCTTTTTGGTTAGTATTACATTTATTGAAGTCTTAATGTCATAGAAGTGATTTGTCTTATAAATATTTGATAAGCAAATTTGTATCCGAATGGATTTACTAGTCTTCGATTTTGTACCTAACCACTTGAAACTTTATACTGCATATTTCTCTAGCAGTAGAAATGTACACAGTTAGAACAAGAAGTGTGTTTTGATACTTGTACATTGATTTGTTTAAATCTGAAGTAGAATTTTCTTTTAGGTATGGCGATTCAGTACTGCGTTTTGTTCTGTTAATGAATGGAAATTTGCTGACATCCTAAGCATGGCAGACCACTTGAAGAAGTGCAGTTACAATATTGTAGAGAAGCGGGAGGAAGCCATCCCCTTGCCATGTATGTGTGTGACACGAGAGCTCACGAAAGAGGGACGCTCACTGCGCTCGGTTTTAAAACCTGTCCTTTAAGAACTGTAACGCCACTTGCACACACACACAAGCACCTGGTATAATTTCTTTGTAATATGTGACACTTTATTAATGTATTAAAGATTACAACAGCTAAATTTATTGTCACTGTGTATATAATGTTTTGAAGTGACATATATTTTTATAAAGTACTGTTTAGTTGGGAAAAAGTTGCCTTAATGTTTGAAATGTGTGAAATTTTTGGAACTTGCTGGACAGGGTGATCTAATTTTTTGCTACATAATTTTCAGAACTAGTATTTTTAATGGTGTGCATATTTTGGTTCTTAAATTTTTTGCTTCTTAAACTAACAAGGTCCTGACCAAACATATTTCCTCATTTTTTGTGTGGGTTGCAACCCATACATTCAAAAAGCAAAACTTTGATTCACATTTTTGCAGCATAGGTTTTTCAGATGAAAAATTCAGTTGCTTAAACATTTACATAAGATCATTTTAAAGATTTAATTTCTAGTGCTCCCCTTTTACAGTTGTTGACATGTAGATGGTCTCTAACATATACTTACATAATATTTAAAATCATGACTGTAATTCACAAAAATGTTTTCACCTTATGTATTTACAGCTCTCATTCAGAGCGTGGTTCATACACAACTTTCTTTTTTGTTAGACACCACATCCAAAGACTTGTGGCAATGTAGTACGTGACAGGTTAAAGCAAAACACAAACAAAAAGCCTGTGAACTTATTTTAATTTGAAGCTGTTCATGGTATTATTTGCTAGGTATTTGATATAAGAAAATATACCTCATTTTAAGTTTGAATTGGGCATATTGTGTAAATAAATTTCAAATATTCAAAATGCAAAGGGCTTAGCTTTTTTTAAACAAGCATTTAAAATTTTTGCTTCTTGATGTTTATAAAAATCACAACTATGTTGTTTTAAGACATTTAAAAATGTGAAATTTGGTATCTTGGTAAGATGACAGTCTTGAAATGCAGAAACCTGTTGTGGTTGACAATCTCCTTAGAACAGTTCCAGGTTAATTTCCTGTATAGCCTTCTCTACCAAAAAAGTAAGAACGCATCTTTGTGTAAAGATCAAGGTACAACAGAAAAATATTCAAAGACCTATTCTTGAACTATTTTATTACAGTTCTCAAATTGATTAGTACTAGTATTAACCTGATATGGTCAGTTTAAAAAAATGAGTATGTCAGTACTTAGAAATAAATTGCAAAGTTGGGGGCATTTTTAAATAATTTATTTTAAGTAAGTTCTGGCATTTGGTAGTCTGAAATGGTGACAAGTTACCGTGTTATAAAATATCAAAACTCTACTTTGTCTTTTCCTACATTTGTCCCTGAGAGTGCTCTATTGTTACTAGGTTCTTGATTCCCATATATGGCAATCAGGCTGGGCAGAGGCATTCCTTGGGCATTAGAAAAGAATTCTGAACTGTTTAAGACTTGTTTTGGTTGAATCAAGGCCTTATTACTGTTGAAAAATACAGCACTAAAGACTAATCAATTGTTTCGCCTCACCTGTCATTTTAGTTAGTGGAATACTTAGGTCTCAGTGCTTATACTTTCTTTTTCAACTGAGATTGAATGACATAACCAGTCTCTATTTCTGTGAAAAAGTCAGAAATATGATATCAAGTACTGTAAAATGTAACTCTGCCTTTTAAAGTTTTGCTGAAGAATGTGTCTGGTTAGGATAGCACAAACATTAACTTTTTGTTTTATGGTTGTGCTTTTTAAAATCCTTGGGTTTTAAGTTTAGACTTCTTGTTTCTGTACTGGATCATGAGATGTTTAACATTTTTCCACCTTATATTTCTTTTACACATTGTTGGCTGTTTTCTTTTTTGTTTGTTATGCCACCATACTATTTTGTCAAAATGTGTTGTTTGTGCAACATTTGTTGAAATTCTAATAAAATTAATATTTTCCCTTTATATGGCTCAGTAACTTAAAAAGGAAAACTTTTCATTTAAATAAAACTTAATACTTGTTTAACAAATTCCAAACACAGTCATATTGTTTATAGAGTGGATTTCTGCATGTTATAGGATTTGCTTGTTGATTGTTACCCATGTTTTACTGGTGGCATTAAATCTCTTTGTTAATATGGAAAATTCATTAGTTAGCCTTCTATGCCCCACTCAGTGTCTCATTGAAAGTAGTCCCACATAGGGGTATTGAAAGGCTGAAGAGTTTCTGGCAATATTATTTTTCTAAAACTTGTAATGGGCACCGTTTATCAAGCCTTTTAAGCATGAAAAGACTGTACGTCATCCAAGTGAGTTGTCATTTGAGAAGTCTGTTGGTTCCTTGGTCTTCGCTAACCGTCAAGATGAAATGGCAAGTATAGGATGGAGGGAAATCATCTGAATTCACTTTTATCTCTGCTCCTTCCCTAGAACTGCCTGTTATTTTAGTTCTTTCCCTCCCCCCTTCCTTCCTTCCCTCCTTCCCTCCCTCCCTCATAAACTCTGAGGTGGGAGCCAGCAATCTGTCTTAACAAAGGCCTTCACGTGATTATGATTCACGGTAAAGTATGAGAACTTAGAGGAAAGCCTGGGACATGCCAGCTGTTCTCTCGAATGATGTGTCACTGGAGAGGGTAGATGTGTGTATATACATACATGCGTTTTCCAAAATTATGTGTTAATGGTTAAGTTAAATGATATATATCATGTTAATATAGCCCTATGACAGAATACATTGGGTACCGCAGTTGGACATATTTTTACAAACTAGTTTTTACTAGTGTTTTAAATTTACTGTTATTACTACTGTTTCTTCTATTCAAGGTAAATTGTAATGCAGCTTACAGTTTATTAGCACTTACATTTAGTCTAGTTTCATTCTCTTGTTTAGTGGTTGCAGAGTGGTGTGAATGTATTAGATTTCTAGGATAAGTAAAGAGTAGAAGTAGACAAATACTGAATTAAGTCGTACATGAATATTTGTAGGAATCCTTTCAGTGCTATCCATGAGAGATTTTAAAGGTTGAGTTGTTGGTTTATCAATAGCATAAAACCTTTTTTGGTCTTCGACCCCGTGTTGCATCAGTACTGTTGCTGTTCTTCACTATCCCTTAACATTGGCCACTGGGATCATAGGGATGTTGAAGGTAACGGGGTTTTCAGTAAAACTTCCGTATCCCTTGAAGACAGGGTAGTTTTATTACTATATTGATAACAGATTTTTTACCTCTGGTGATTCGAATGCAGTGTTTGGCATTTAGAAGCAAAACACGTTTAAGTTTTGCATCTCCAGCTTGAGAAGACATGGGGTTTATTAATTTTTAAAATTTTCTAAGGAATAGTTACGCAAACATAAAAACATGTGTTTGTTTCATTCATGACACACCGCTTTGGAAGGTGATATGACTGGGTCCTGCGGAGGTGGGTGTTCAGAACTGCAGTAGAGAGAAAGCAGCCCTCATTCTTTCAGTAGGCCGGACGAAGCCTGTGATGGAAAGAATTTCTTTGATATGTGCTTGGCCGGTCAGCGAAATACTATTCTAAGTAATCCTACTTAACATGCTCATGAGGCCTACGAAGAGAATATTAGTTATGCCTTTAAAGAAAATCAACTCATCAGTGACTTGTCCATTGTGTTTACAATAATTCAATGTGGGTTTTGTTCAGATTTGATCTAAATCTAATTTCAAACAGAAACATACGAGATGTAGAAGTAGAGACCAACTCTAAAGGAGTACACTTTCTAAATAAGGGAAGAGGAAGGATCGTTTTTCTAAAGTCACCTTTTATGGAATTATTTTCTTTGATTTAAAAGATCAAAGCAAAAGATGTCCTTTCAAGTTTCTATTTTATGGATGAAAAACCTGTGGCTCTCCAAGGTTAGGTGCTGATGAGTGTGTGGAGGTATTTGAGGGAAATGTGTCCCGACATGGTTCACGTTTCTACTTTACAAATACAGAAAGAGAAGGGACGTGTAGATATAAAGAAATTACTTTGGAAAATATTGTTGCCTAAGATACTTGATTCCTAAGAAGTGTTTGGAAAGAATTTTGGGTAATACCAAAAAGAAAAGTAGAAATTAACTAAGCATGGTATGTTGCTCTGAAAATCCTTTGCAAAAACTAGGGTCTTTTGCTGGAAAATTTCAAGTATTTTATTGCATCTGTGAGTGGTAAGATTCTATAAATTCATTGTTTATATGTATATTTATTTGCATGTATAACCTCCATAAATTGGCCAATTAATGTATCTCCATTAATGCATTTTGAGATATATTAATGGAAATACATCTTGAGGTGCTTTTTTATCTTAAAACATTTCAAAACTGATGCTTTTTTTATATAGAATGTTTGACGTTCCAATGTATTATGTGGGGAGTGACTTTTCATTAATAAACTACAAAGAAATGGGGTACAAGGATGATTCATAAAATGCTTTATTAAAATACAGTAAAAATTCATTGATATAAATATTTTATATTTTTAAAATTTTCTTGACTTACTGGACAGAAGTGACTATTCTTTAATATGAAGAAAATCATTTCTAAAGCAAACTGAAAAACAAGGGAAATACATTTTTCATTAACACCAATAAAATATCAAGCACCCCCATTTGCATGCAAGTATTATGATTCTTCAATGCATAGCCAGTTCTAGTGGTGGTAATAGTGTATGTGTTTGAAAGTAATAAAACAGCATTTCTGTTGAACTCTTTTAAGATTGACCAAATCATTAGGTCATATTATCTTTTCCCAGTAAAAGCAAATTCATCAGGTTTAATTTTTTACCTTTTTCTGATATAAATTGTTAGAATTTTTTTTTCTCAGACAATATCATTAAGCAGGTAAATAGGTTGATATGTGTTGGTTCATTCCTTGGCAGAGGGACTGCCTAGAGTTAGATTTTATACCCCTTCCAGTCCAAGAGTAACATTAACTGTTACGTTATTATTCAGTGGTCTAATATAAGAACAGTAGCAATAATTTGTTATTGCTCAAAAGATTAAAGTTGAAAAAAGGAGATCCTGCCCCTTGCTCTCTTCCTAGGTGCTTTTTTCATTGAAATCCTCCTTTCTCTATTAATTGTCATTATTGCTTGTTTATCCCATAACTTCAATATTCTGACCAGGTGATCAAAAAACCTAGATTAAGTACATAGTTTTAAAAAATGTGTTTTGTTAATCAGCCTATGATTAGTAATTTTGGTCAGTAAATTTATATGTGATTAAGTAACTTCAACTTCTTTTAAAGTCTCTCAGCTCAAAAATTTGTAGTACTGAGAAACTGAAGTATCATTCAGGTTTAACTATATTATTTGATTAAAAGAAGTCAAACCATGGAAGTGGAAGCCATAATGGGTACTACATCAGGTCAAGAGTAGAACTACCCAGTGAATATTTAATTTTGTCAACTGGATGGCTTTATATCAATTGATAACTTTTAAAAATTGTTACCTGTATTAGAGATTTGAAATAAATGGAGTATTGATTCCTTACAACATTCCAGTAGCATTGTGATGGAAACTATGACATATGAAGATAAATTGCTTTGAATGATTAATAATTTGTTGGACATGAACTCTAAAGATTTTTATGCTGCATTTAAAGTGTTAAAACTGTATTGTTCATTTGATCAGTGTTTAAGCACCAATCAGTCCTGAAAACTTGAATTGCATTCTGAAAGGTAATTGCACTGACTCATTCACTTACCTCAGATGTCATTGTATCTTTTTCATGATTTACATAAGTGTTAAATGCAAAAGCATGTGGTTTTTCTTGAAAAACATACTAAGTGAAAGAAGCTAGACACAAAAGGCCACATATTGTATGATTCCATTTATACGAAATCCAGAATAGGCAAATCCATGGAGACAAATTAGATTAATGGTTGCCAGGGGCTGGGGAAGTGACTGTTCATGGGTACTGGTTTCCTTTTGGTTATGAAAATATACTAGAACCAGATAATGTGGATTGCACAACATTGTGAATGTACTAAATGCCACTGAATTGTACAACTGTGACAGTGAGTAATTGGCTTCAGTGTCAATGTTCATTTTTCACCCGTTATATTTTTTTGATTCCTTGTGGCAAATGTCAATTTGAAGGTCCGTATTTAATATGATGCTTTGGAAAAAATTTATATAATTTTCAGGATTACTTTTTATAGTTTTATACTTTGTTTTCCTTTTGAAGAGCAAATACAATGATGTGTTAGATAAGACTAAATTAATAAATTGAACTAATGTATACAGTTTGTATTCTTTTGTATTGTCTTGTGGGAAAAACGTGACTCTTGGGATTGGTAGGTACTTTAATGGTAAGTTAGTTTCTCATTTTGTATTTGGAGCAATGGAAGCTGAGTTTGTCAGGGTGTTCATTCAACAGGCATTTATTGAGCACCCGTGTCCTGTACTGTGTAGGCTGGTTCTGGAAGGTTGTGACATGCCTAAGGTTACACAGGAATGAATGACTACTTCCCCTTCCCCTTCCCCTCCTCCCCCTCCTCCTTTCGTATATCTGGTAACTATGACAGATACATGGACAAATGGACAGGTTCCAGAGAAGGAGATGCTTTAGGCAGAGATTCACTTTAAATGGTTCTTCCCATAACTCGCATGACCACAAATACTCTGTTCCTCAAGGAATGCATTCATTAACAAGTTTACTTTCATGACTTCAGGAAAGAGGAAATTGCAGGTTCCCCCGCCATCCAAAAGTAGAGTGTTCCTATGAAACGTTTTGCAAGTTGAAATGGCGTAACATGAAAAAGCAGTTACCATTAATTTATATGGAAAAATTTTCAGCATTCCCAGACCAAAAAAAAATTACCTACAGACTGAAGAATCTCAGAAGAGGGGGGAGGCGGGAAGAGATTAACCAAAGAACTTATATGCATATATGCATAACCCATGGACACAGACAATAGTGTGGGGAAGGCCTGGAAGGTAGGGGGCACGGGTGCAGGGTGGAGGGGGTCAGTGGGAAAAAGGGGGCATCTGATACTTTGAACAATAAAGATAAATTTAAAACTAACCCTACCAAATCGTACCAAATAATGCATAAAACCTAAAATAGGAATGATACGATAAACACAGCCTGTGAAAGTAGGAATAATGTATGTACAGTGTGGTTTCACTTATTAAAAAGACTGATTTTTCCTTAAGTATAACTTAATGGAACATCATGCTTTGTACAGCCATTGATCCACTCAAGCAGCAGACTTTCCGTTTTACCCATTACTGTTTGCTGACTAAAAGAGACCACTTTGCTCTAGCAGAATCAATAGTAACCTCTGCGGCTCTCAAGATTCTCTGAGTGTAAATAGTGTGAATGATGAACGCAGGCAAGTTCAATGCATGCACAACGTTTTAATTTTACAATAATGGAAACACGTCCGGGTTTATACTAAGTTTAACAGCCTTACGAGCTCTGTTAGGCTTTTCTGATTACCTTAGGACACATCTTGCTAACAAACGTACAAAATAAATGGAGGGGAAGCACAGATGCTCACAGGCACAGTTCCAAACGATGGGGCTTGATGGATGGATGCTGAGGGCCCCTCTGCTCAGCGCGCAAGCTGCCTCTAAACCGCCTTCTGCAGAACAAGTGCTGAACGCTGTGATCGCTTTTCACCTTGATTCCTAAAAGCGAAAATCTTCGGATTTCTTTCCATTAGCAGAAACAGGTACTGATGCAGGTCTTCCATAAAAGTGAAGTGGGATACCATGAACCTTCGAGAAAGGGGGAGATGCCTGTATTTTAAACCAATTATTTTCCACTGTTTGTTCTAAGGGGTTGACTTTGGAAAATTATTGGTTAAAAATCAATGTGAAAAATGTTAAATTGCAGATAACCGTGCCTCTCATATCATCGGGGGTATATGCGCCCATGGTGGTGTGAATAGGCTCCAACCTGAACGACAGCAAGTGCAAGTAAAGAAGCTTAACAGAGTGAGGCTGGCAGTGTCAGCTCCCCGCGTGAACACCAAGTGGGTAAGCGGAGACTTGCAGGCCAATAGCTCTACTCGCTGCAGCAGGGTCCAACGCCAGAGGGAGCGGGAGCAGGGAAAATAATTGTGATAATTCACACCCGAGTGAGTTTGTTGCGATATTTCATGTACTTTCATGTAAGCGATTTATTTCTTATGTACTTCATCTGGTGGTATTTCCACAGTAGTTAGGACTTCTTTTCAAGTAGGTTATTTGAGCCATACGTTCTTCATCATCACGTCTCCATCCCCTTTGAGGCTGCAACATTTTATACCCTGTGATGTCTGAGCCTTTCCATAGGCATATCCTTGGCCTAGAATGCCCTCCCCCAACTTATTTGCCTCGTAAAATTTAATGGGTGAGGATCCAATTCTGATGTCACTTTTTCCCCCCCTAGACCATCCCAAGCCAATGAATCATGCTTGTCTATGTCCCCCCTTTTTAAAAAAAAATATTGATTTCAGAGAGAGGCGGGGGGGGAGAGAGAGAGAAACATCAACGATGAGAGAGTCATTGATCGGCTGCCTCCTGCACGCCCCCGAATGGGGATCGAGCCCACAACCTCCGGGCATGTGGCCTGGCTGGGGACTGAACCGTGATCTGGATCCTAGGCTGATGCTCAGCCGCTGAGCCACACCTGGCCCGGCCCCATTTTCTTATCATACCTTTTTTCATTATTCACCACCCTGCACTACTGTCATCTATTTGCTGGTGTCCGCACACTACTCTTAGGTTGGGGACCCCTCTAGGTACAAACAGTCTTATTTGGCTTTGGATCCCAGCGCCTAGCAGAGGGCCTTCCACACAGAAGGCACTCAGTAGGTGTCTGTTGAACGAATCAAAAATGTGACTGAATAATTTTTAATGCTGTTTCAGTTAGCTTTTGCTGCATAACATGCCACCCCAAAACTCGGCGGCTTGAAACAAGTTTAATTAACTCATGATTAGTTGGCTGGGCTATTCTGGTCTGGCCTGACTTGGCTGACCTCTGCCTGGTTGGCTCACAACTCTATGGTCAGCAGATGGGTCAGCTGGAGGTCAGATAATCTAAGACAGCCTTCCTGACACATCGGACAGTTGGCAGGCTGTTGGGTGGGTGACGGGCATGCTGAGGCCCCGTCTCTCACCATCCGTAAGGCTAGCCCCGGCCTATTTAAATGGCAGTAGGAAGAACAGGAGAGTAAGTCCCAAAGTGCAAGCCCTTTCCAAGCCACCGCTTGTCACATCTGTTAATGTCCCAACCCCAGACCCAGGAGTTGGAGAAATAGACTCTACCTCTCAATAGGAGGAACAGGAAAGTCATCTTGCAAATGAGTGTGTGTATATATAGGAATGGGAAAACCGTGTCCATTTAAATCTGTCACGCCTGGAAATTTCCAAATTTGACAGTCCCTCCTTCCTTCTTTAGGTTTTTGTGACAAACAGCCCTGAATATTAAAAAGCAGGGTCAATTCAAAATTATCGTCTGCTTTTTTCTCCTTTCTTCAAGTTGGAGAGTAAAAAAGAAATGGACTTTGTTGTCCAGAAAATTTACGTAAGAATTTCTCGAGAGAAATTGAGTCAGAATGAGAGAATTACATTCTCGAAAGGCCTCTATGTTTACCTCCCGGGCTCACGAGAGGACCGGGAAGTATCAGAGCCTGGAGCTTTTCCACAGTGGTCTGCCGGGATGCAGAAGTGGTGGGAAGATTTTTGCCTCGAGGATGTGTGACTGGAGTGAAAATGCAAGGCCTGGGGAAAGGTACCAGAGCTGGGCAGTGGGAAAGAGTCTAGTATAATTTAGGCCCAGGGCATCCGAATGCTAGGAGAGGACTGGGAAGGGGAGAAAAGGTGGTTTTGGGCAATGTTGAGGTACCTTATGATGCGGAGCCCTTTGATGTTCTTGGGGGGACACAAATCAAGCGGGGAATTCTTGTCCTAAAACAGCTATGGCTCCTGATCCTTGCCCCCTTGAATGTAACTCAGCGTAGGGCCTGAGCCACACGGAGCAACAGTTACGTTCATTTAAAATGAGGGTCATAGCCCTGAAGATACAACGTGGATAAATCAGGAGGCTCTGCAGGTGTGTGACGAGTTGGAGAACGTTGTGACCGCAGTTCATGTGCGCTGGGTTTTCAGTAGCGACCCAGTCTAGGTGCGAGGACTTCATCCTGAGGGTGGCTTAGCAGCAGGGGCAGGTGGGCAGCTGGGATACAAAGTGACTCCTTAGTATCCTCTTGGTGTTTACAGGATCTGTAGTCAAGGCCCATCTTTTACTGCTGGTATCAGTAATGGGCACATTCTTTTGCCGTTTTTCTTGACTACTTGTGATGGGGGTTTATGCATTTACTAATTTTGTCCGAGAAATAAACTTTGGCTTTTCTAATTTTCTTCTTTGTTATGCACTGTTTAAATTTTTTAAATTTTTTTTTTTTTTTTTTTGCCCCTGAGCTTTATTATTTCCTTTGTTTCTTCTTTGCGTTTAATTTGCTGTTTGTTTTTTTATATCTATCTTTATGGTTGAAAGTATTACAGATGTCCCCTTTTTGTCCCGCACCGGACCTCTCCACCCCATATCCATCCCACCCCCAGGTCTCCCCACACTATTGTCTGTGTCCGTGGGTTTAATTTGCTCTTTGTTTACCAGCTTCTTACTGTGGAAACTTAGATAATGGATTTCAACTCTTTTTTCTTTTATAATATATGCATTTAAAGATATAACTTTCCCTCAAATCACTGTCTCAGTTGCACAAACTTTGATATATTTTATTATTCAGTTCAAAATAGTATCTGATATCCCCTCTGATTCCTCTCTTATTTATTTAGAAGTATGTTATTAAATTTCCAAATTGGGGGAATTTTATCGATAGGAGTTGCCGCTGATTTCTGATTTCATTGTGTTTAGATGATATACTCTGTGGTTTCACCCCTTTGAAGTTTATCACGGCTTTCATTGTAGGGGTCAGCACGTGGCCAGTGTTGATGACGAATCCGTGTCCGCTGGGACAGAATGCGGATTCTGCGGCTGGGGCTGTAGCACTTAGAGACGTCACTCCCGTGTCACGCGTCCTGACTGGCTTCCTCGGCACCTGCTGTCAGTGACTGAGAGGAGCCGTTTAAACCTCCAGCCTTGGCTGTGTCTTTAGCTCTGTCAGTTTTTGCTTCAGGTAGCTTGAAGTTCGTAACAGGTGTGCTCTCCTTGATTATTACACCTTCCTGAGGAGCTGTCCTTTTCTCATGAAATGCTCGTTATCTCCGGTGACAGGTAAGCTGTGGGAAGGAAGCGCGTGGAAACTGAAAACCAGAAGGAAGGGGAATGGGGAGGGGGGGAGCTTGCCTCTGTTGGAAGCCTCCCTAAGATAGCACTCGGGAAAGGCTGGAGGGGAGCCCAGCGGCCGCCTAGGGGGAGGGTGGCCCAGGCAGGGGTGGTGGAAAGCACACGCCCCCAGACAAGAGGGTGCCGCGCATTCCCAAGGAGTAGGGACACCGCCAGTGGGGGTGGCGGGAGAGGAGTGAGCGATGGGGGCACATGAGAGAGGCGAGGGGGCTCTGGGAGACCAGGTCACGCGGAGCCTGGGAAGGGTGGGGAGACTTGGGCTGTTCCTTTTGGTGAAATGCAGTCGTCGCATGGTTTTGAGTATGACTTGCTCCGTGCTCTGCGCTGAGCGCAGGTTGTAGGGGCCCAAAGGAGGGAAGCAGGGGAGCCTGTTTGCAGACGGTGGCGGCGAGTGATCCAGGCGCAGGAAGGAGCGGATTGGAGCCAGGGCGTGAGCAGTGGAGACAGCGAACAGCAAGGGCGACTTCACGCCCTGTGGACTAAACAAACAACTTCTGTCCCCACTTTACAAATAGGAAACTGCGATCTAGTTCTGTTCATCAGTGACTCCCCAGAAGACGGGGAACAGGGCCGTTGACATTTATGAGGCCCGGAGCGTATTACGCTAAGTGAAATAAGCCAGTCAGGGCAAGACAAATAGCACAGGGTTCCACTTACATATGGAATCTAACGGACAAAATAAACTAACAGGCTCGTGGATACCGAGAACAGGCTGACAGCTGTCGGAGGGGAAGGGGCAGGGGGGCTGGGTAAAAATGGTGCAGGGATTAAGCAAAAAAACCCCACAAAACACACCTCGTAGATACAGGCAATGGTATGGTGATCACCAGAGGAAAGGGGGCTGGGGGGTAGGAGAGGGGAAGGGGGAATAATTGGTGACGGAAGGAGACTTGACTTGGGGTGGCGAACACACAATACATTATACAGATGATGAATTATAGAATTGTACCTCTGAAACTTATATAATTTTATTAACCAATGTCACCCCAATACATTTAAAAATTAAAAATATTAATTATATTGAATTAAAAGAAAAGAGCTATTGCTTTGTCCGTGTCTGTGGCTGTCAGCGGAAAGGAGCACTGAGTCTTTGGTCACGTGGGAGAGAAGCCCTGAGATGCAGGCTTCAAATTAAACATTTTATGAGGTGGGCAAAGGTGGTCAAAATTGCTTACAAATTAAGTGAATTCTTTAGTTAGTAACAAAATGCCTGAAATTATTAGAAATATTGCTTTAAAATCCATACAGATTATACTGCTGAAAGTGATAAGGGAACTTTTTCAGTCAGTCTTGTTGAGGTGCTACAGAGAAGATACATCATCAATCATCTAAGTAAATTCATGGGAAGTTTTGAAAGTGGGCATCCTCAAAAATGTTCTTAATGTGGGAACATGAGATAAAAATGCTGTTCCAGGAAATAGGTGTTTCGAGATGTTAAAATAGGAAAATAGAAAATACAGATAAAAAAGGGAAATATTAGCATCAAATTTTTATCACCCCATGGTAATCACACTGGACACTTAAGATTTTATATTTCTAGATTTTTCACTAACTTCCCCCCCTAAATGATACTGTACTATAAATATTGTTTTGTGAGTTGCGTTTTCCAATCAGTAATTTCTATTTTCCATTTCAGTAAATTTTTTATCCACCCAGGACATACTCAGTCCCCCCCTCCCCCCGTTGTTTTACAAAATGTTCTTTACAGATGCTTTGCTCAAAGCAGTACCTAATCCAAGCCCACATACTACGTCTGGTGGCTACGTATTAAGTGTGTTTTAAGCCAGCACAGTCCTTTTTTATGACACCGGCTGCCTGGAGAGTGCAGATCAGGCTCCTGCGAGAACCGTCTCCTGCCTGTGTCTGATTGCTTCCTTATTTAGCCTTTCCTGGGTCCCTGAAAACAAAGTTAACGCGAATCAATCATTTTTTCCTAGACTACATCTTAGTAGATACTGTGCTTATGATATGAGTACCTTTAATACTTTTAAAAAAATATGATGGCAGAGGAATACAAACAACATGAAAAATTATACATCCGGTTATTTCAAATCTCTCAGTCATCAGACTGAACTCGATCTTCATGATTTTTTTTTACACAGCAACTCAGGAGAAGTAAAGGTCATTTGGGTTTTATGTCCTTTTCTTTTCCTCTCTCTAGTGCAGGTGCCCCTGGGCAGTGAAACAGTAAGTTGAAGAGCATCAGGAAAGAAGAAAAGCAAGAGACCTTGCCATTCACAAACTAGATAAAACCTCTAAGTAATATGTCGTATTAGAGTAATAAGCACAGATACATTTATTTCATTGTTTAAAATTGCAATGTGTGGGGGTGACATTATTGAGAATGTTCAACAAAAGCAATGAGAATACTGGCAAACATCGTCAAAATTAACATTTTTTCTAACTCAGGAAATTAACCAAAAATCCAGGGGACATTTATTCAAGAACATGGCTGAATCTCAGTAAAAACAGCAAGCTTTGGGACGTTTTCATGGACCCCAATCCCATCTCCCTCTCTCAAGCTCCACGGAAATCTTGAAAACCAACAGCTTGCGATCACAGTGAAAGCCAGCAGCCTCGCAGCAACCAGGGCGGGCAGAATGGGTTGGGAGGTAATCCAAAGTCCCGTGCTCGGAGAAATGTAATCATTTAAATACCTGGCAGCTTCCTGGCAAAGTCCACTTGCAATGCACGTCTTTGTTTGACCTGATTCAGAGCTCACCTGAAGTAAACAGCCTTTATCCAGGGGCCTTTATTGAAAATAATCGGTGGTGGTTGTTTAACTTTGCAGCTATGTGAGGCAGTGATAATGGCTGGGGCAAAAAATGGTCTAATGAAAAAATATAAAAGGAAAAGCTGAAGAAAGCTGTGTCTGGAGGGGACTTTGTAAAGCTCTGGCATATGACTGGGAATCTGTAAGTCCACGTGCATACATAGGGTTGTATGTGTGCTAGGAAAGACTTGGGAAGGCCGTGAGCCCTTGCTGACTTTGAGGCTTGATGCAGGAAGGCTTGTGAGGAAGCCATGTCCCAATACACACACAGGAACCTTAGAGAAAGAATGAATCTCTTGGAAAGAACCTAGACAGCAAATCAAGTTCACAAGAAGAAATAAAGAGCTCCAGCAGGAGTAGCTACACAGGTAAATATGAAAGAGTATAAATGTAACTCTTGCTTGTAACTTCTTTTGCCTCCTAAATGATAACTCTAAAACAATAATTATCAATATGTGTTCATGGGCATACAATGTATAAAGATGTAATTTATATAATAACACGGTGGAAGGGGGAGGGAAAGGAGATATTTAGGAGCACGGTTTTTATATACTCTTGATATTAAATTGGTACTAATCTGAACCAGATTGTTACCAATTAAGATGTTGTATTAGTTTCCTAGGGTTTTCCCATCAAATTGCCACAAACGAAGTGGCTTAAAACAACAGGAGTTCATTTTCTCACAGTTGTGCAGTGTCAACCTTTGCGATCACGGTGTCAGAAGGGCCGTGCTCCCTCTGGAGCCCCCAGGGGAGCTGTTCCCTGCTTCTTCAGAGCTCCTGGTGGCTTCTGACAGTCCCTGCAGATCCTTGGCTCGTAGCCGCGTCACTCCAGTCCCTGCCTCTGCGTCGTGGGCCTTCTTCCCCGTGTCCGTGTCGGTGGGTCCTCTCCTTTCCGTATCGAGACACTAGTCATTGCTTTTAGGACCCACCCTTGTCCAGTCTGACGTCATCTTGGCTTATCAGTGGGTAAATAAAATGTGTTGTGTCCCTCCGATGAAATGTTATTTGGTAATAAAAAAGAATGAAGTATTGATCCATTCTGTGGCCCCGGTGAACCTCGAAACATTGTTCTCATTGCAGGAAGCCAGACACGAGAGGTCACAATTCGCGTTATTCCATTTCTATGAAATGACCGGAGTAGGCAAATCCATAGGGAAGGAGAGTGGACTAGTGGTTTCCCAGGGCTCAGGTAAGAATGTGGGGAGTTCCTATTTATGAGTAGGAAGTTTCTTTTTGGGATGGTGAAAATATTTTGTGACTGTACTGAAAAGTAGTGAATTTTATAGTTAAAAAGGGTGGATTTTATGGCATAAGCTATACCTCAATTTAAAATGTTTACTACATAGAAAATTCACAGAGTTCAGTATCACTCACCTACACAGGGTTTTGAAAGTTTCACTTTCGCTTTGTTTCATCTCCTCTTAATTTGCCCGTCAACGCTGCGTTGTTCCAAACGTGAATCTCCTTTATGTGCTGCAGAGTAGATCCACCACTGATTTCCTCATTTATCTCTGCTTTCTTCCGCATTAAAAATTTGTCCATGTGTAAAATTAAAAATAAAACAAAACTGATTACAGCATCACAACTCATAAACACTTTCGATAATTCATAATCACGCAACAGTGAACAGTTCAGCAATGACAGCCACCCATTAATGAGTGGGGCTCAGAAACAGACTTGGGTTATTTACCATTCTTTCCGTGTTGACTCTGACATCTCCTCCTTTCTTTCCCACTCAGCCAAACGTTTCTGGAAAGCCTGGGAATGGAGATGTTAGTATAGGGATGAACTTTAAATGGTGCATTATTGTCAAACTTTGTCTCTTTGATACTAATAGCAAATTTGTATAAGACACACAGGAGCTGAGAACTTGGGGACAGTGCAAGTCTTAGGTAACTGAAATAGTTACCTCCTAAAAATAGTATCTTTTTATTGTATTTACACAGCCACCATCTACCATTATTCAGCTCTGCTTTCACCTTTAGCCAGTGCTTTCTTGGAGCTGCAGGTGCACCGTCAGGAGGTAGGTGCACTGGGGGCCCCAGGAACTCCTGGTACCAAAGGTTGCACGCGCTGTTCAGCTCACGGTTCCCTTCCTTCTCAGCAGGGAGACTTGCTTCTGATGTCACAGAAAACAGAGGCCTCAGCAAGACAGCCCAGTATTTTTCTACCCACATATATCCCGACTTTTTCTGTGTGTGTACTGATCCTTACTCCCCTTTTTCTTCCTTAAAATACTTATTCCTACTAGATTACAAAGTTAGTCCCTTGTTCCAGTTCTCTGGAGTCCATCTTTCTCTCCTACCCCTTAGGGAAACGCGCTCCATCGATCAGTGTTTATTGCTTTGTGCATTCAGATTCTACCTCCATACGAGCTTCCCCTCAGCATGTAAATATCATTATCTTCTACCTCTGAAAATAACAGGACCCTGCACGTGTGCTTCACTGCCCTCTCTTCACTGCCGTCTCCTGGCCTCCATCCCATCACATCTCTTGGATCTTCACGTGAAGCCTCTTGAAAAAGTACCTTCCCCTCACTCTATTAGCTCATGTCTCGTTCACTAGCCACTCGAGCAATCTGATTTCCCCTGCAACAGTGGCAAAGAAACCACTCAGCAAAGACTTTTTGAATGACAAATTCCACTGGGGTATTTTTCTGTGCTTATCTTACGCAAGCTCTCTAAGACACTTGAAACTTGTTTCCCATATTTTCCCTTAGACTACTTCCTCCTACTTTTTTTTTTTAATTTTTAAATTGTTTTTTATATTTATTATATATTATATTTATATGAATTCTAATTGTCATCTGGGCAGATTTATAAAATATCATCATTGAGATAAGAGTGCTTCCAAATACTAGAAATTATAATTGTTTCATATTTATTGTGTATCAGTAACATGTTACTAGCTCACATGGTCTAGGACTGATGAAATAATAAACTGGGTCCTTGTGAACAACTTTTGTCCTGGCATAAAGGAAAAGCTCTCTTCTTTCCATTAAAGGGGGTAAGTGGTGATGGAAGGAGACTTAACTTTGGGTAGTGAGCATACAATACAGTACACAGATGATGTATCATAGAATTGTATATCTGAAAGCCATATAATTTTATTAACCAGTGTCGCCCAAATATATTCAACTAAAAAAATAAATCTGGAAATACATTGCTTTGAACACATTATTTTCTGTTCCTCCCAAGGGTTCTGGTTATTCATGTATGCAAACATCAATTAATTAATTCAGTAAATGTTTATTGATTTCTAGGCCCTGTGCCAGGCGTTAGAACAATAAAATCTATTTTTTCCAATTGCTTTTTTAGTTAGGGTTTTGTGTGTGTAGGGAGGGGGTAGTTGAGGGGGTGGTGTTAGCAACTTAAATAAAAATTAAAGGATCAAAAAAAAAGATCTAAGTTTTGGGATCAGTCCTAGGATCTAGAAGTGGAGTTAGAGGATGGTCCCACCAAGGCACTGCTGCCAGGGTGAATCAGCTTGTCCTCTTATCCACGTGGTCATTCTGCTTAGTTACAGTCCTGGGATGAGCTTCCGATTGGCCTGGCTTGGGTCAGGAGACCACCCCTGGGGTAGGGAGGGCAGGGCACCTTGATTGGCAGGCCCTCCAAGGGAGCCCTCTGAAATTCTCTGCCCAAGAGAGACCAGACTCTGTGCAGGCAAAAGAGCAGATGCCTGCTATAGAGGGGCCCAAGTGGGTGCCATTCCTCATACAGTGTGAGGTACGCATTATTAGAGGTATGGACAGGGTGCTGGGGAGCACAGCAGTGGAGAGCATAGAGCGAAGGAGGAAATTCACATATTAGGAAACAGTAAAAGATGGGGTGCACAGGTTGTCAGGGGCTGGATCACAGGGGCTGTCTGTGGTATGTTTGTGAGTTTGCCCTTTATCCTGGGCTTCCTACTCTTCCTTCAATGTTGAGGACTGACTTCAACCGGGCTTCTCAAGGGCATGGGCCACATCTTCGTGTCTTTCCATTACCAAGTTCAGTGTATCATGTAGACAAGACACAACTGCTAAATAACTTTCTCATCTGAACATATTCAGCTGTATATCACTGGCTTGTCTAGTATTGCCTCAGATATTGATTATAGTTACCATTGGTTTAATAGTAATAAATCCAAAGCTTTTACCACTTATATGTTTATCTAAAAAGGTACATTTGTTCACAATTGATAGATTTGCCAAAAAAAATTCAAATATATCTTTGATCCTAGAATATTTTACTAATTACAACATTTTGTTTATTCAATGGCTTTTTGCTTTGATACTAAACTATCAAAGTGTTAAAAATTAAAAGATTAGCAACTATATGATTACATTTATTTAATGTCATATATACTTATCATGATGCAAAAAGTGATTATGTGGTTACGAATCCAAGATGAACCAAGAACAAAATTAGCTTTATGACACTGAGTGCTGGGCATTAATATCTATTCATTGCCCAGTGAAGTAAGCAGGACAAATACTGTGTTACTGTCATTGTTCCTATTTTAAAGATGATGTAACTGAACACCACAAGAGGTGAGAATTCTTCAGTAGGAGGTCTCCTGGTAAGAAGTACCCCCAAAGTACTTCAATGATATTCAACTATCCTCCAGCTTCCATTTTTGCTATAAGAAATCAGCTGTCTAGTTATCTTTCCTTTGTAGATTACCTTAGTTTTTTTCCTCTGCCTGCTTTTAAGATAAACTCTTTGTCTTTGGTGCTCTTGCTTTCATTATTCTAGGTATGGATTTCTTACTTATCTTATTTGGGATTCATCATAATTCTTGAATTGGAGATTAGTATCTCTCCAGAAGATATGCTATAAGTGGTATCAAAGAAGTGTGAACAATAAAGAGGAGATGGAAGAAGTAAATACATTTAATTTATTTTAAGATGAGACAAATAATTGATTCAGTAAAGAAAGAAAAGTTGGTGATACCATGGGTGGCAGGGGGTGGGGGATCGTTGCAGTGATGGCCTTGAGTAGAAGAGAGGAGGTGAGATTGTGCAGAGAGAGGGAAGTTAGCCTTACAGGGAAGGACTGACACCTCACATGAGAGAGGGAGGGCAGAGTGTGTGAGTCTAGGTATGTTTTGCTGGGTAGAGGTAGAGGCGAGAGCTTGTAGCAGTTCCTTTATGATTATTTCTATATATTGAATAAAAATTTCTTCAAGTTTGCTTCTTCACATGATGCTGTATAGGGTGATATGAAAGAGAAACTTGTGTCAGAAATGTGTAGGAAGTTTAGAAAAAAAATAACGTCTAAAGCAGTGGTTCTCAATGAGGAGTGAAGTTACCCCCCAGGGGACATTGGGTGACTGCTGGAAACATATTGGTGGGCACAACTGCAGAAGTGTAACTGATATCTAGTTGGAAGAGGCTACTGATGCTTCTAAACATCCTGCAATGCACAGGAAAGCCCCACAAAATAATGAGCTGGCCCAAGATGTCATGAGTGCGGAGGCTGAGAAACCCTGGTCTAGAGTAGTGCTGAGCAAACTTTATCTTAAAGGGTAAGATTGTCAACATTTCAGGCTTGGAGGCCATTTGGTTTCTGTTGCACCTACTCAGCTTTCTACAATATCTTGTTTTCCCATGCGAGTCTCAGAAAATGCTTTTTCTTGTGACATAGCAAGAAACCTGCATCCCCCTGCAACAGGTGGGGACATGGAAAGCTCCCAACCAATAACAGTTCAAAGCCAAATCTTCACTGATCAGGCATTGAAATAATATTCCTTTTGCAGAACTATAGAATTAAGTTTATTTTATTACTTTGCAGTTTTCAGAAATTAAAAAAAAATGCTACCTAGCATCTCTTTTTTAAAGTAATATGTTTCTCAGAAATCTGTCATTCTTGATTTTGAGACACTAAGTTAGTTATATTGTCCAGAGTTGCCCTTGTATGTTACCTTTACCTTGCTAACAATAAAAGAATCACATCTAGAGTCACTAGGAAAGTTTTCTTGACATTTTTAATACTTTCTCCTAAAGCTGTGGCTTGTATTACATTTGAGAACATATATAATTTGACTATTGAAAAATTTTCCTTATACCACAGTATTAATTTTGTGTTTATTTTCAGCAAGGCTAATGTTCATAACAAATGTAGATATTTAAAGTGTTCCCCATTTCCCCAGTAAAAAAATCACTTTTAATATGCTGTGAAGGAAGAAAGAGAGCTAGCATGGTTCAGCCATTTCAAAAGAATTTGCTAAGAGTTAAAAAAAAAAAAAAGGTAGGCCAGAGGATATGAAGATGAGAGAAAGTGGTGATTAACTTATGGAAATTAAGCAGAAAGGAAAAAGTGGAAAGAAAAAAATTCCTATGCGTTGACAGGCAATGAGAACAATGAATATGAATAATTTTTAAAACTTCTACTCTCATTGCATCTTAAAAAGATTAGGGTACACTGGATCATTATTTCAAAAATTTCAAGTTTTCTGCTTCAGAATAATGTCAGACTCACAGAAGATGAGCTGAAAATTTATCCACTAAGGTGAACTTTTGCTATAGCAAAAATTGGATGGACTTGAGAGGCAACCAGAAAGACGCATCTTACCTCTGTGGATATCGGAGTTAAATTCCTCCTACTTAATCAGGTACAATATCATACCAACTGATACATACTTTTTCTAAATTAATAGTTTCAATTTACTCCCCAAGAATGTGAAATTCAATATTTTCAAATAGTACTTATTTTTTTCTATTTCTTAGATTAAGTCAACTTCTTGGGTGCTTAAATATTAATAATTTGAACAATTTTTAGTTTAGTAATACATTTTCAAGATAAATACAGCTTCTGTTTTTGAAGTGGGTCCCCAAAGTTCTACTTACATCATTTCGAATTGTCTTTGATAAACTAACATTCCCACATCTCAGTGCTGTGTTTGCTGTCTCAATTAATTTAATGTCATTCAAACTGTATTTTTTTATGAGGTAGCAAATAAAATGGAGGCCTTTTCTTTTCTTTCCTTTTTATTGAATTTATTGGGGTGACACTGGTTAACAAAGTTATGCAGGTTTCCTACAACACTTCATCTGTCCCCTGTGTTGTGTGTTCACCACCCAGGTCGTCTCCTCTCACCACCACTTATCCCTGCGAAGCCCTCTTCCTGCCCCCAGCAACCACCACAGTGTTGTCTGCGCCCATGAGTTTTTTCTCTGAATATTCTATAGAAAACAGAAGGGTTTTTGAATCAAATAGCCTTGAGTTCAAATATAGGCTCAACCACTTACCACCTTGAAACATAGAAAGAATTTACTTAGCCACTTGAGCTTCAGTAGCTTAACCAGTAAAATGAAATTATAATTTCTAGTTAACAAAATTTAGGGGGGTTTTATTAGATAATGTAACCAAAGTTCAGAGCTCAGTGACCAGCACAAGGTAGCTCTCATTAAATGGTCTCTTCTATTATTATTGCCAAACGATTTGAGAAAATCCGAGTATTTCTGAGGCAGTTAGACTTTTCCCAAAACATTTTATTCAGATATTTCGCTTGCCCAAGCAATGAGATGCATAATAGACCGTTCTATATAAACAAATACCAACCCTGTGAAATTTGTTTGTGCCTAAAATAGTTCGTTCTGCATACTTCTGCCTGCAGAAAAATTTCACACTTTCAGTTTTCCAAATACAATTGTCAAACAGGTTCTACGGAAAAGAGGACTGTTTTCTGAAGTCAGGAAATACATGGGAAGTTAATAAAATTTCCCTATTGTACCTTCTTTCCCGTGGTTACTTAGCAACCAGCTAAATCTCCTTTGAATACGAAATGACCATTGAGATTTGTGGCTTGCTAAATTGAAGATCCGGTAGCAGTCCTGGTTCCCCTAAAGGGCCCGGTGCAAACCCAGTTAACATTCCCTCACTGCCACTAAGCGACCAACGCTCTGCCCTTCCTGTTTAGGGACATAATTATGCGCCGTGAGTTATGCATAACGAATTTCTAACGAAGCCCCCGAGACTGGGACTGCAAGTGGGAAGGTGTCACGGAGCGCCCGGCCTTCTGTGACAGCTGTGAGTCGGGCCTGCGGAGGCCTGGATGCTTCCCGCGCACACGCACAGGGACACGCTAAGGGAACAGCGCCTTCGGGTTTCCTGGGGTGGGTGTACTTTACCTCTCTTGTAAACCAATGAAAACGTAATGATTTGAACACCTCTTTTCATTCTCAGATCTGACCTGCTTTGAACAGTGAATCACATGCTCACCCTGGGTTTGAAAAATTTGGAGGCGGTCCAGAGGAGAGCCAAGGAAACAAGAGGCGTAGGAAACGGCCTCCGTGGAGAAACGACTGAAGGAATTAGATTTATTTATTTGTTGCAGAAAAGAGGATACTTAGGGAGACTGCACTACTTAAATATAGGAGATACTCTAAGAAGAAAAAGATGTCTCTGACTTCTTTCCCACCCAGGGCTCGTATCCCCACAGTGGAGCTGTGCTGTGCAGGAAGCAGAGATTAGGAAGATGTACACACTGGATTGTTGCCCTGGTAAAGGTTCTTGTTTCCTATTTTGAATATTTCTTGAAGAACAAATGGAATATGAACATATTCTATGTCCAGCAATTCTACTTCTAGGTATATACCCTAGAAAACTTGTGGAAATGCACCTCAATATGTACATTTATTAACCAGGCTTTATAGCTTCCCTGTTTGTAATAGGACCAGAGTGAAAATAACTCATGTGTCTATTAACAGTAAAATGTATGGGGCACTCAAACGACGGAATATGCTGTAAACAGAAATAACTGAGCCATATGTATGTGTTTCAGAAACATAATGTTGAGCGACGGACATGTTACAGAAGAGGTCATGCGGTAAGATTTCATTTATACAAAATTCAGAAAAACAGGTAAAATATTTTCTTAGCATGAGTGCCCCAAAAGGGGATCTTAAATTAAGGATTCAAGCTCAAGTATTAAGCTGAAACATGAAACTACTGATATTCAATCATTTTTCACCTACAAAAAAAAAATTGCAAGTATGGTTCAATCAAATAGTTTATTTGAGAGGGGAAGAAAAATAGCAGTCGATGCAGGGAAATAGACAAGGAATGGAAGCAGACACTATAGGTGCATTTTCAAGCCAGTCACCACTGTGGGTGATTAGAACTTAATCCCACTTGGGGGACTCAAGGGACCCAGTAAAACACACAAGCGAGAATTAACTTATGTAGGGCAAAGAAGCTGAGATATTTATGCCCTGTTTCCTGTCAATGTTTGTTGGAGAGATGTGCCAGGGTTCGCAGAGACTCCATACAGCTTCACTGCCTACCTCAAACATCTGGAGCTTGATGGGATCAACTGGGGCATATGTTCCCCAACACATTGTCACTTGTCCCACAGGCTGTAACTGCTTCAAGCCCTTTTTTGTTCTGGACCCAATCCCAGCTGGTCGTCTTCCAAGTTACCCAATGAAGGGGTTTGAGGCTGTGTCCCCCAGTGTAGTTTATGTTCTCCAGAATCCAGTGGCTAACTAATGTCGGTGCCTCTTTCTTAGTCTTAGGAACTGCAAGGTGCACTAATTTGTCGTTTATTCACAAGGAGATTTTGACACTTGAGGTTCCCACATAGTCAGCCCCTCATGAAAATGATTGCGGATGAAGGCCGTGGAAAGAAGAGGAAATATGTCTCTGATAATTCTTCATGTTATAGGCATCTAGATGTACAGATGGAAACAAATAGATGAGAAACTTAAAAAATGGTTTTATAAAAGCATCAGTTTCCTTGTATAACAAACAGAGGCTGGGGCACAGATTCTCCTGACTCTTAAAAACAATACTATTGTATTTGCAGTTCCAAATACAGTAATTCTTTGAATTTTCTAACTTGGGGTAAAGTGGTAAACTAACTATATTAAACTAAGTATTAAAGGTATTAATCTGGTGAAATAAATTATGTTTTCATCTATTCTACTCAGGAATTTCTCAATTGAATCATAGAGGTAATTGCCACTCCACCTGAGACATAAGAACTTAATTAAACCACATAATTTTTTTCCAGGTGAACTTAGTGGCCCTGCAGTGACTCTGTCAGAGCTGGACACTTATAGAAAATTAAAGATTCTAGAAAAAAAAAAAATCTTTTACTCAAAGTGAGAATAAGTTACATTTTCTGAAGAGAATTTTTTCTTTTAATCTCAAAGACATTTACTTTAAAAAGCAATCTCGTTACACTTAACCTACACTTCAAGGAGTTAGATAACTGAGTGAGGTTATTAAATGTCCATCAGTCTTGCCGTGATTGCTGTTGTTTGCCTGCTAAGCTTGTGGGTGGTGCACTCATATGCTGACTGCTGAAATGATTATAACAATTTACAATGCACTAGTTTCTGCTCTTGTGAAATAGCGTGATCGAGCTCATGTCTCCATATTGAACTAAGGTGTACGAAATAGCTCGCCTCTGGATTTTAATAAGTTAATTAAAGACCCAAGATACTTTTTCTTTTCCATTTCTTCTGCATAGAATTATCTCAAACAAAGAAACCAAGCTAAAGTGCATAGTCTAAAATGTAATTAAGTAAGGCGAAATATATGTTTGTACTAGAATTATGTTAGAAAACCACTTTCTGGGATCCTTACCCTTTGTTGCTTTAAACTGACTTTACCTTAACGGTGCTCGGAGGTTGTCTACACCTCCTCTTGTCTGTGCGGCTCCCTGACTTGGGATACACCAGCGTCTCCGCACCTCCATCCCTTTGTTTTTGTCTATTTCAAGTTCTGTTTCCAAGTCTTTCATGACCTGGTCTCGAACCCACCCTGTCCAGGTCTTGTGCTCAGTTTCCTTCTGACCTTTAGGGTGCCTGTCACTAGTGGCCCGTCATTCCTCTGTGACAAGTAATTTAGGATTGTGAAATACAAAAACATTCTTTTGTGTGCGATGTAATTCAACTCTTCATGTGTATTTGTCTCCGGCAACTGCCCCATAGACTCTTGTGGGCAGGGATCACGTATTGGTGAGTTCCAGGTCACCTAACCCAGTATTCCGTACTTCAAAAGAATTTGCATATTAATCGCCAGATGTGAACTAGTTGTCTTTTTTTGAATGATTTGAAAAAAATCAAAATGTTACTCTTCCCATCCACCACTGCCAAGTTTCCTTCTGGATTCTTAGGAATCAGCTTTTACATGCATTTTCTTTGGAAAGCAGGGGTTCGAAACTCAAATAACTTAAAGGGGCCACACAAGCTGGTGGAATTTGATTTGTTTTGAAACAACTTTATTGATATGGAATTTATATTCCATGCAAGTCATCAACTCAAAGCAACGAGTCAATGGTTGTTAGTATATTCTCAGATTTATGTAACCAGCACAAGTCACTTTTAGATCGTTTTCAAAACTTCCCCCCCAAATCCCATGCCTTTTACCGGCTGCTCCCCATTTCTCCCAATTTCCCTCTTCCGTCAGCCAGAGGCAAACACTAGTCTACTTTTTATTTTCATAGTTTTGCCTGTTCTGGGCATTTCATACAGTATCGTAGGGAATAATACAGTATGTGGTCTTTCGTGACTGGCTTCTCTCACTTAGCGCAATGTTTTCAGGGTTCAGCAGTGTTGCAGCATGAGTCAGTCCTTCATTCCTGTATGAGGCTGAGTAATATTCCATCGCGTAGATATACCACATTTTATTAATCCAGTCATCAGTTGGATAGACGTTTGGGTTGTTTCCAATTTTTGCTACTATAGGTGATGTTGCTTTCAATGTTCAAGTACAAGTTTTTAAGAGGACACATGTTTTCATTTCTCACTGAGGAGTGGAACTGCTGGGTCCTAGAGTAACTTGCTGTTTAATCTTTATGAGGCACTGTCAAATGGTTTTCCAAAGTGGCTGCACCATCTCACCTTCTCACCAACAATAAATGAGGGTTCCGGTATCCTCGCATCCTTGCCACTTCCTTTTTAATGATATTATGACAAACTAACAAACAAAAACCCTTGGAGTGTCAAAATAAACAGCAACTTGGCCTCAATTGCCGGGAGACAATTTGCGGGGGGTGGGTGGAGACAATTGTCAAGAGCTCAAGCCTTTCCAAAGGGGAGGCAGCCCCCTGCTTCCGCCTACTGTGCCTTGGGGGGCTGTAGCCCCTTCTTGCCAAATCTGGAGAGGAGAAAAATTTGAAATTATCCAACTTCTATATTTCGGCAACTGTTCAAATGAAAGTTCGCGTATGCCTGCCAGGCGTGGCCCGTGTTCTGTGCCCTCTGCTGTAGAGAATGCCGGACGAACGGCGCTGAGTCGCCGCAGCTGCGCCCCTCGGGGAAGGGCAGCTGCTGTGGCCAGGGCGCCCCGTCCAGCGCAGCTCCTCCCTCTCCTTGGCCCTCTGCTCCCAGAGGGTGACTTGGTAAATGCTGCAGCCTTGTGTGTGCGGTGACGTGGCGAGAACAGCCCCCCACTCCACTGGGTCTCGTTTCCAGCTGAAATCGAAGTGAAATGTGTCAAGTCAGGTTGAGAGAACTGTGTCCCTCGTCACAGCCGTCTCTGGCCTCCTTCCGACGCAGCAGCGTTAGCACTTTGCGTCCTGTTTCCCGCATCGCTCGGCGTTCGCTGAGCTACACGGGGCTGCGGCTTCCCTGGTGAAGCTCCTGCAGAACGGGCCTTAGCAGAGCGCGCACTCCTCCCCCTGGCAGACCCCTAGGCAGTCACTGTCACCGTAGCCAAGGTATAGAAAGTCTAGGCTACTCTTCTACATCTAGTTAGAGGCTTTTGTATTTGTCCAAGTGGAGATTATATATATAAAATCTGCTAATAGCAATAATTTCAAGGACCTGTCCCAATGAGTACAAATACTGAGATGTGCTGAACTGTGTCTAAACAGTTATTAAAATTTTTAGATACATTAGGAGTCAGGGCTTTAGCTTATATAATGCCTTCGTGGGACTTGGAGTGGTGAAATATGTCACCCCTGGGTCCTCTCCACCCCCATGGCTTTATATAGATTTTCCCCTGTGGCACGAGGCTCACAGAGGAGCAAGTGTTTTATGGGAAGGAAGCTTCTCCGAGTAGAAGGCTCTGCAAGTGGAGTGTGGGCTCCCTTCAGCCCAGCGCTTCTGCGCAGTGCTGAGCTGGAGAGGCTACTGGCTCAGACACTCCTAGGGCAAGTCCCGGCTCTGTCATTTATTAGCTGCATGTCCTTAGGCAAACCAGCTAGTGTTCCCCAAACCCAGGTGCTCCTCCTGTCAATGGAGATTGTAACTAGGCCACAGAAACAGGGAAGGATGAAGCTGAGGCCCAGACGCAAGGCAACCAGCACAGCGCCGAGGCCATGGCAGGCAGAAGCTGGACAAACGCGTAGTTTTTACTGTCATTACACATTGTTAAGAACCACTGTCCAAAACTTGGAACTAACGTGTAGGATTGGCTGCATGTCCCGCAGGCTGGAGTGGGGTCCACCAGGCCCACTCAAGAACCGTTTCCGTATCTACAAGATTACTCAAGCCTTGGCTTATTTTGTGATTTTTACCATCGATTAGGGTCCTATCCCCAAAGATACATACCCAGTCTTGTAGCTGTTGATCTGTTACACATGCAGATGATTTCTGTCCGGTGGAAGAGATAAACCCACAGGTTACAGTTTCATGGCCCAGTAGGAAGTTAATCATTTTTGTGTCTCACCTAGTAATCTATTCTTTCAGTGTCTGTATCCATTATACTGGGAATTCTTTTTGGCCCATCTTTACCATCCTGCTGACTCTCTCATGAATTTACATGGGAGTCATTCTGGAAAATTATACCTTGAGGGCACCCGTAGTGCATGCTTGGCCAAGCACACATCTCTGAGTAAGTGGCTGGTTCCACTAATTAAAATACAAGTGAACTAGTATTTTCCTTCCTCCTGAACTAGTTCTGCATGTGCAGGGAACCCCTGAGTTCCCAGTAAGAACTCGTGGTGTGGGGGAAGCCTAGGGCCTTTACTCAGCTTCTGATCTATCCTTTCTTTCCTGGTGGAGGTCAGCGGGGTTTCACGGCCTCCACTAACCTTCACCTTCCTCCCTTGGGAGCCTTCTCTTCATTTGAATGATGCAGTAAAAGAATGTTTTCCGTCCAGTCTTCTTTCTGCCTGCCTTTGTCTCCCCATCTCAGCCATAAGCACCCCAAACAGTTTATGCAATCATTTTAATATAAACACATTCGATGGTTAGAAAAAATAAGCAAAGGGCAAATTACAGAGGGTTCAAATTCTTAAAAAAGCAACCCTCGGGTGGCCTCCTGCCCTCCCCCCCACCTGGGCCTTCATCTTCCATTTCGTATAAATGAGCCAGCTCTGCTTTCAGCTAACCTCTTTTCTTTTTATCAAACTCTTTGAAAGTTCTCTTGGGAGTTTCAAATCATCCCTTCCAGCCACCACTCCTTTATTCCTAGGGGTTGAGTTGTCAAGCCCTCTACCCATGTTGCGAAAGGTGTTCACTGGCCTGCCATTCAAGTTACCAGACCTAGGGGGATCTTTTTACATCTGAAGGAAGCTCTAAGCTGGTGTCTCTAACCTTGAGGTCCAGCCACCTGGCTTGGCCCTCTACTTTCCCTAGGAAAAGTCAGCTGAGGTCATTGCCTAACAGAACCCAGGCTCCATGGGCCTATTGGGTAGAAGTTTGCAGTTGAGAAGTGGTGGGGGAGGTGTGTGTGGGTTTTACAATGCTGAGAGTTGGGGTGGGATGGGAGAGGGAAGGGGCAGGCCAATGCTTTTGAAAAGGCATATGCCTCAGAGAAATTTTATACTTGGAGCATTTTTTAAAATTAATATTTTTATTGTAGAAATTACAGACAAAGAAGCATGTCAAATCTGACCGTTGGTTGTCCACTAAAGATGCAGTACTTTTCGATGTGGGGATGTGGTGGGAAGCGGAATCACTGGAATCTCCTGGAGACAGGAGATTTTTATATGTATCCAAAAGGACATGAATTGTTTACAAAGTTGAGAGATGTTGTGGGATTTTTGGATAAAACCTTGGTATAGCTCAAATCCTTCTACTGCTCCAGATTCCCAAAGGGATTTCAAGTAGCCTAACCTACAATTTTCCAACCCAGAAAAGTCAGTCATGATGTGCAAAAGTTCCAGATTCTCCCTGAAAGGTTTTTTTTCTTTTTTTAAGCTACAAAATTGGAAATAGTATATGTGACATATTAAACTCTCAGATATGTTCTGACAAGTAATAAACTAATAGTTATAATGGTCCCTGAACTATTTGGATGAAATGTGGTTCCAATCAGTGAGTATGTATATACATACATAATATTATAGGGAAAAATTTATGACAACCCTCTGACTAGTGAAAGAGTGTTTTAGAAAACATAAATCACAACGGAGCCAAGTAATAGCTTTCCCTGAGGGGACTTTGGAAGAATTAACATTTGAATTGGATCCTGAAACTCTAAATTTGAATTTATCATCCATTCTTCAACAAATATTGTAGTTCTATATAAGAAAGCACTACAGAAATGGCATTCAGTGAAAGAAATGGGTTTGATGTTTAAAAAATATTACCATAATTATGTTACTCTACTGAGCTGAGTCTTGCTTTAAATTCAGCTTGTCTCATAGCATCAAGAATCCAACCTCAAATCGATTTCAGAAATAATCGTTTTTACGAAATATCATGATTCTTTGAAATGTGAAAAGAAATCTCACATGGATAACTCAGCCAGGAAAAAGAGATTGGCAGAACACAGCTTAGTTATTAACTAGAAAAATTCTTCACCTTGGCCTGTTAAACCTGTGGTTCCATTACCAGCAAGATTAAAGGCATAAAATGACCATTTTCTAGGGCCTGACGTCAAATCCACTCTAAATACCAAGATATTTATGTCTTTATAGGTTCATTGATCAGTTTAGATTACCACTTATGATTCATCCCTTCCATCATTCCTAAGGATGGAGCTAGTTACAGGAAATAATTACAGGAAGTCCATTATTTATTTAGAGCTAATGAAGAATAACTCATTTAATGTGCTGGGATTTAAATGTATTCTGTCTTGATTTTCCTTATTAGAAATCAAATTATGTATATTACATATAATGTAGTTATACGTATTATATATCTTTTTAGCTATAAGCTGAATGAATGACTTTTTTGCACTGGCTCTGTCCCTTTCTTGTTGTGGCCTATTTACTGCACCTTTCTGCACCTGTTTCCTCACATATAAAAATGGGAATAGCAATAGTAGTTACTGCAGAGAACTGGTGAGAGAATGATACACGACAATATGAGTATAAAAACCACATAATAAGGGCTCAGTGGCTGTTACAATTTTCATGGTAAACAAATTCAAATGACAAAGTATGATTGAAGCCCTATGTCCTTTAATCCATATTTTGGTCTTGCTCTTCTTTCTAGTTGTATTTTACTTGATGTACAATGTAGCCATCACATTTGTACTATATTTAAACCCATGTCATAAAATAAGTTGTTACATATTTTGTTTAGGGGCTTAAAGTGGCTACTTCCAACTATTAAAATTACTCAACCTCTTTATAATGAGATAGGAGGAAAAAGTCTGTTGAACAAATATGCTGTTTTCTTTCTTTTGTTGTTATAATGGTCTTATCTATAGGACGGAATGAAAGAATTTTAATCTAAAATGGAACTGGAGGGTATAAAATGGAAAATCTCAGTTATGTGCCCTCAGGGACATACAACGTAAGGACTGAGAGACTGATTTCCTATAAATTCCTGACTTACAGAAAACCGATAATATTGGACTTTTCTTAAATGATAGGGAGTTGCTCAGTGGTTATCTCATACTAACCTTGGGCAATTTTTCGTATGGTTTCCGGAGACATGAATAAGAAATGACCCAGATCGCTTTGATCTCCCAAAATAAGCTGAATTGAGTGTTGTTTGTATGATGGGACTGTATTCGTCTGCTCAGGAAATTTTCCAAGCTGGTCTTTGTTTTTTGATTTTAACAGACTTTATCTAACTGAACTCTCCCCTTTTTCCATTCCCTGTCAATAAATACAGCCAACCCCAAACCCTCAACAGACTGGCCTGTAGCTTGCTACAGTGTGCCATTTCCCGAATTGCGATTCCTCTGCTATTCCTGAATAAACTCTTACTTTTGATGATTTTGAGCTTGCCTCAGTTTACCTCTTTACTTAGATCGACAATGGACAGTACTCACTCTGGAAGAGCTGGTGGGAATGACGCCATCTGGAGAGTACACAACAGAGGAAGCAGACTTTCTTCAGGAAGAAAAGCCTAAACTCTCAGCTCCTGGTGTTCGTGCATGGCCAAGTGACTCTCAGTTTCCTAAAACTAGCCTCCGAATATTCTGTAAGAGCCATCTGAGTGAACGGACTCACATGCCACCGTGATTTAACGTCTGCTTAGCCAATGAATCAGCCATGTCTGGCCAGCCTTGCTGTCTTCACATTTTTCTCTGTGTTTATCCTTAAGCTTAGCAACCAACCAAACATTGAGTGGAATATCAATATTTATCAGCAAAACGTATTATGTTCCAATTGTTCTACCGAGAGACTGAGTTTGTGTAGTTTACATTTTTGTGCTTGCTGTTTTATGATATTCTGAATGCATGACATTTTCTCTTTCCTGTTGCTAAAGATTCCTGTTCATAAGTTTTCAAATACTGGTCAGTTCCCATAAGAGACTGTTTTGTTAAGTGTTTGTGAATATACAAGTGGAAGGAGACAAGAACCATTTTACCAAAGGATCAAAAAGTAACAAATATGTAAACAGGACCTTTGGTTACTTTATGGCAGTGACAAAAATAAAGCCCTGCCTCCCATTCAAATAGTTTTCTTTTGACCCGATAGCTATAAACCTGCGTTTCTTGACATAAAAATGTTTTTAAGTTGAAAAAATACTGCTGACTTTTACTGAAAGACAACTTTCAACCAAACGTTCTATTTTTATGCCCTTGAAAAATTATGAATGCCATACGATTGTAATCGCAGAATGAGTTTTTGTTTATCTTGGGAAGGTCAAACGAACCCATTTTACGCAAAGTAATTTTTGTGTTTTTTTTAAAGAAAGCGATCATGGTTTACTTCAGGCTTCGGATTGGGCTGGGCGAAGGGAAACCAGGGTCTGCGCATCAGCTCTGGGTTCAGGAGGGCGCGTCTTCCTCCAGCGAGGGGACCTTCGGGGCCGCGGGGCCCGTCGAGGTGGTTTTGCGCCCTCGCGTCACGGGCGGAGCCCGAGGCCCGGGAGCCCCGCGACCCGTGCGAGGCCCGCAGCTCCCCGCGCACCGGGCCGGGTCCTGCCCGGCGTCCCGGTGCTGGAGGCTGTCCTCCACGCCACTCTCTCCTCCTTTAGGCCCCATAAAAATCATTCCCAGGTTTTTTGAAAGATGGCTGCACAATCGCCGCGGGCTAGGGAGAGGTTTTCCTCCCGTTGCGAGCCCCGTTTTCTTTCCCTTTCTGCCCGTCTCCGCGCCCCCGGACCCCGCGGAGCCGCGAGGCCCAGGCGCCCGGGCGGGGCCGGCTGCGGGCGGGCGGGGGCCCCGCCGACCCCCCCGCGTCAACGACCCGGGCTTGGCCGAGGCCGGGCCACGGGGCCGCGTGATGCGGCTCAGAAAGGTGCGGCCCGCACGTGTCCCCGCCGGCGCCCCGGCCTCGCGCGCCGCCGCCAATCGCCGCGGCCGCCCCGGGGACGCCCGCCCGCCGCCGCCATGCGATTCCGCTTCGGGCTGGTGGTGCCGCCCGCGGGGGCCGGGGCCGAGCTGCTGGTCGTGGGGTCGCGGCCGGAGCTGGGGCGCTGGGAGCCGCGCGGCGCGGTGCGCATGAGGCCGGCGGGCGCGGGCGCGGGCGCGGGGGCGCAGCAGGAGCCCGGCCTGTGGCTCGGGGAGGTGGAGCTGGCGCCCGCGGCGGCGCGCGACGGGGCGGAGCCGGGCCGCGTGGACACGTTCTGGTACAAGTTCCTGCGCAGGGAGCCGGGAGGAGAGCTCTCCTGGGAAGGTACGGGGGCTGGCGCCCGCCCCGGGCCTGGAGCGGGGACCCTGGACCCCGGACCCCGGCCCCGCCCGGGCGGAACCGGCCCAGGTCCCCGCTGCGCTCCTCCGGGCGCTTTGCCCGACCCCTGACTCGGGAAAGCCGCCCGCCCGCCCGGCTGCCTCCTGGCCAAACCGTCACCGCCAGACCCGACTCCGGCTCCCCACGAGCCCCCGGGCGTTTGCCGAGCCCCAAGGTGTTTGCCGAGCCCCAAGGTGTTTGCTGTGTCCCTAGGCGTTTGCCGAGCCCCTAGGTGTTGCCGAGCCCCCAGGCGTTCGCCGAGTCCCCGGGCGTTTGCCGAGCCCTCAGGTGTTTGCCGTGTCCCTAGGTGTTGCCGAGCCCCCGGGCGTTGGCCGAGCCCCTTCAGCCCTCTGCCTGTCGGGTCCTAGAGCCCCTGACTCCGTCAGTCCCCAGGGCACGTCCAGTTCGGGGCGCAGGCCGTGCGCGCCTCCGCCTCCGCGCCCTTCCCAGCGCTCGGCCCCGTGGGCTCCCCGCGCGGCGCCGCCGTCGGGGTCTCTCTCCGTGCGCAGTTCACGGAAAAGGACCCGGCCGCGGGGCCCGCCGCTCCGCTAACCCTCGACTGCACCGTGCGGGTCACAGTAGGACTTTCCCCTTAGAGCCTTTCTCTTCTTGGATTGTTTTCATCCCAAATACGTGACCGCCGAAGCATGCTCTGATTTCTTAAAATATAAAAACAATAACTCTGGTTGTAAAAAAAAAAATCAGATAAATGCACAAGGTAAAAAACCGTTTCCTCCCCACATCTTAAGCCCACTGGCTGCCCAACATGTGCAGGGGTGTGTATTCGTCTTACCTGGTGGCGTCATTCGGTGTAGATGTATCTCATTTTTTTAAGTGGCACCAAAATACTCTTCACGTACCAATGTGCATTTAGGTTGCTTTTTGTTTTCTTCTGTTATAAACAGGAATAGCCTCGCTGAAAATCGGTATACAGAGCGACCTTTGAGCATTTGGAAGCGTTTCTATAGGGGAGATTCCGGGAAATGGAATCTTCAGGTCCAAGTGTAACCCTGTTTTCATTTCGGTGGGGCTCCCAGATGAGGCCCGAAGAGGCTGTGCCGGTGCGGACTCCTGCGGGGACGTGAATTCACACAGCCCTTCCTTTAAACGAACTGTGCCAGGGGAAGGACTGGAGGGTGCGATGCTCAACAGTTGTCTAAAGCCAGTGAAAGGAAGGTCTCTTTAGAAGTTGGTATGAGGAAGGCAGGCCACTTAGGCCATGGCCATGTGGAGGCAAAGACTGGGCAAAGATGAGTCTTCTGTACCCCGCTGGGTGACATGGTCCTTTTGTATTTTCATGCCAGAACTGAGTCGCCCTCTTCAGCTTTTTGGCCTTCGTTACAGTGCACTGATATTATTAATAGTAGTATTTACTTATTTTTATAATAAGATACTATAGGATACTTTTAATAAAAATTGAAATGGGTAAGAACAAAAGTTTTCCCACTGCCCCTCCTTTTTGATTTTCAGCTTTTGCTATTCCTCCCACAGCTTTTCTTTCTAAAAATTTTTTTGGTAATACTGGAGGATATTGTTCCCATTGATTTTTAGAGCGAGTGGGGGGGGGGGGCGGACAGAGAGACATCTATATGAGAGAGACACATGGATTGGTTGCCTCCGGCTTGTGCCCTGACTGGAATCGAACCTGCAACCCAGGTACTGCCCTTGACCAGGAATCAGACCCATGACCTTGTGGCGCTCCGGTGGACACCCTAACCACTGAGCCGGACCAGCCATGGCCTCCCGCAGTTCTGAATAATTTGTTTATATTGCTATTTCTTAATGTAGCAGCTTTTAACTTTTCTGTTTTTATAACTTTTTGAGTTACCATATACATTACATATATTTTATTAAAATTGGGCAATATCTAGTGACAGCAGCTGTATACCCATAAAGTCAACCATGATTCTTGCTATGAAATATGAGGAATTTAGCTAAGTTCATTGTCTCTCTGCCCCTGCTGACTTTTATGTTCTTTTAAATTATATCTAAATTTTATACATATTTATTATAACATATATGTTTAAAGTTTTATATAATTTATATTCTGTTTTATAAGTGTTACTATGCCTTCCTGTTTTAGATTGATAGGTTGACTCTAAGAACTGTAAGTTAACAAAGAGCGCTGTGAGAAGGTCTAGCCACTGTTTAGGAGCAAGTATTCTAGAGTCAGGTTGCTGGGGTTCACTAACCAGTGTGTGGCCTTGGGCAAGTCACTTAGCCTCACTGTGCTGTTGTTGAAAGGACTAAACTGGCTAATAAATTTAAAGGACTTAGAATAGAATATGTATTCAGTGTTAAGTGTTAGTTGTTATTTCTTACTATTAGGATTAGGAAATACTGCAGAACCAAGTAGTTCAAACAGACTCCTAGAAAAGGAAATATAATTCTGTGACATAGAAGCTGTGCCACCAGAACAAAACAAAAAAACTCTTTTTTTTAAACACTGTAAATCATATTCATATTTTTACCTACAATGATACCAGACTTTCTTTTAATTCATATTTGGATGGTAATGTTCTTCTACAACTTGTTTTAAAAATTCTAGTTAATTTTTAAACAGGGGAAGCACACAGATCCTCAAAATTTCCTAGCTTGATTGCATATTTAATGAATACGGATTGCTCGTTTTTTGAAAACTTTTTTTTTCACTTAAAGATTGGGGACTTCCTCTTCTAATTTTCACTAGTATGTAGCTTTCTGAGAGCAGCTACCTGGGAGTGAGTTTGTTTTTAAACTGAACTCGTGTGTTATTCGCATTGTTTTGGATCCCACATCTTCCTCTCTGAATATGTGAATCATTTTCGAGAAACAGTAGATGGAAGGTAAAACATCTGAGCCCTTAAATGCCTGAAAATGCCTTTGTTTTGCCCTCACACTTAATTGATCACTTGGTAGAATATTCTAGTCTCAAAATAATTTTCCCTTTGATGGCTTTGCCTTTGTACTTCTAGCATGCGTTCTAGTTGATAATTCTGATGTCAAAATAAGCCCATTTCTTTGCAGACAATCTGTTTTTTCTTTTTCTTTTGAAGCTTTTCCACTTTTCCTTACATTATTTTACCAGGATGTAGCTGAGGGCTGTGTGTGTGTGGCTTGTCAGCTCATTTATTTTTATTGCTCACTAATATTCCGTTATATTGATGCACCACAGTGTGTGTATCCATATACCTATCGAAGGGCATCTTGGTTGCTTGCAGGTTTTGGTGATTCTGAGTAAAGCTGCTATAAACATTGATGTGCAGGTGTTTTGTGTAGACATAAGCCTCTCAGGGTGCCACGGCATTTTTTAATTCTGTTCTTGCCTGCTGTAAGTGAGAGTGCCTGTTGCTCTATAGCCCCATTGACAACTGGTATTGTCTTTTTTCGAATATTAACTCTTCTAATAGGATGGGTAGTGGTATCAGATTGTTTTCATTTGCAATTCCTTAATGATAAATAATGTTGAACATCTTTTCATATGCTTTTTTTGCCCTCAGTATATCTTCTTTAATATACTGATATTATATCTGAGTGTCTATTCAGATCTTTTATTCCATTTTTAAATTGGATTGTTTTCTTATTGCTGACTTTTAAGAATTCTTTGTATATTTTGGATACAAGCTCTTAAGAGATATGTGATTTGCAAATATTTCCTTCAAATCTGTGACTTGTCTTTTCATTCTCTTAACAGTGTCTTTTAATTTTAATAAAGTTTGGCTTATTAATTTTTCCTTTCATGGATTGTGCTTTTGGTTTTGAATTAAAAAAACTCATCCCCAAATCCAAGATCACCTAATTTTTCTCCTATGTTATTTTCTTGAAGTTTTATAGTTTTACATTTAGGTCTGTTATCAATTTTGTGTTAATTTTTATGTATGGTGTAAGGTCTGTGTCTAGTTTGTTTGTTTGTTTGTATACAGACATCCAATTGTTCCAATAACATTTATTGAAAATGCTATTCGTTTTTGAAATACTTTTATCAAAAATGAGTTGACTGTGTTTGCATTGCATGGGTCTATTTCTGGGCTCTCTTTTTAGTTCCACTGATCTGTGTCTGTTTTTTCACCAGTATCACACCGTATTGATTACTGTAGCTTTATACTAATCTTGAAATAGTGGAATGTGATTTGTTCTCTAGCTTTGTACTTTTTCTTCAGTATTATATTGGCCCTTCTTGGTTCTTTGCCTTTCATATAAATTTTAGAATCAATTTGTTGATATGTATAAAATAGCTTTCTATGATTTGGATTGGGATTGCAGTGAATCTATAGATCAGGTTTAGAAGAATTAACATCTTATAAATATTGAATATTTGAATCTATGAACATGGAATATATCTATTTAATTAGATTTAAAATTTTTTTTATTAAGGTTTTGAAGTTTTTCATATACAGATCCTGTACATATTTTGTTAGATTTATATATATAAGGCTTTTTCTTATGCTATTTTAAGTGGTATATATTTTTAAATTTCAGTTGTTCATTGCTGGTTTATAAGAAAGAAATTGACTTTTGTGTCTATTGATTTTTGTGTGGATGCTGGACATTTTAGTTTCACATTGTTTCAAAGAGTATAGATTTTTTTCCCTAGCAGTTATTTGTGATTTGCTTGATCCTTTTGAGGTTTATCTTGAAACTTTATAAGGGCAGGTCTATAGTAGCTTTTACTGTAGGCCTACATTAGCTCCTAAAGAGCACTACTAAGCCATACTTTTCCTGGAAACTTAAGTGTGACCCAGTTCTGTATGAGCAGTTTTTTTCTTGTCATTTGTTCTTTGGGTAGCTCTGTCAAATTCTACCACGTGCATTCACAGATTGGATGTAGCCAAAGAGTCTAGGAGACATTTATGCAGATTTATGGACCTCTTTCTCTGCATGGCTTTATCATCTCTGGAATTTGGCTCCACAAATTCTAGTCACTTTGTTTTCCCCAATTTGGATTTCATTTTCCTCAGTCATGAGATCACTGGGCTCTATTTGGGATCACTTCCCTATGTCATGGTTCAGATATTCTCTACAGGCAGAAATCCATGGCATCCATGTTACTCTTCCTGTTTATTTTCCTCTTCTCAGGGATTATAATCCTGCACAACTTTTAGTTCAACATTTTAAAACAGTTGCTTCATGTATTTTTTCCACTTTTCTAGTTGCTGCTTTTATAGGCAGCAGAAGCAGTCTCTGACTGATTTTTAAAAGTTTACAGATAGATATTTTTCCAGCATATTCTTAAAAATTTTGCAAAATAACAATGCGTGATTTTGCTGTTTAATTTGCTTCTAATATTTTAATCTGTACGTGCATATATTGTATATATAGGCATACACACAAACAGACACACACACATAGAGTCTGACCTATATTTTTCTTGCTAAAATGAAATTATTTTCTTTGAGAGTATCTTTCATTCTGAAGATTCTTAACTCTTTAATTATAACCGGTCATTAAATTTTGTTTCCACCCAACAGGATCAGGCTTTATAGTCTTAGATTTTAATGGCCATAACTTCAGTGTTTAAATTATCACTATGTTTTACTCTACTCTTTTATTCCTTCTGCACAAACTGTAATTTATTTTAATTTCATATCACCTTTTGTGCGACAGTAATTGTATTAGAGTAAAATTGACTCATGAAAAATTTGAATTCCTAAATAATCTGTTATTACTATTTAAGAAGATTAAACAAATCAACATACAACTTTTATCTTTAAGATAATGTATAGTTTCCTAGGGTTGCCATAACAAAATACTACAGAGTGGATGCCTTAAACAACAGAAATTTATTGTCTCACAGTTCTGATGGCTTAGAATTCCAAAATCGGAGTGGTTTCTTCTGAGGTCCACGAGGGAAGGATCTGTTCTAGTCTTCTCTCCTTAGCTTATAGATGGCTGTCTTCCGCATAGGTCTATATCATCTTCCCTCTATGTGTCTCTCTGTCCAAATTTTTTCTTTTTATAAGGACACAAATCATATTGGATTAGGGTTCAACCCAATGACCTCATTTTAACTTGATTAGTGCTGTAAAGAACCTCTCTCCAAATAAAGGAACATTTTGAAAAACTGGGGGTCAGGTGTTTAAAATATAAGTTTTGAGGGAGACACACAATAGATAATACATCTTTTTTAAAAAAATATAAACTCATTAAATTGTTCTTAACATTCTACATTATTAGATGAGGCTATTTGTTGTCTTTGAGTGGAAAAACTTGCCCTGTAACTACTTCACTGTTATCTGTGTTTTAGATAAAAGACATATTCTGTAGGCAGTGCGAAGGGACACCGTTGTACACGGGAAAGGACAAATGTTTGGTATCAGATGAAGCCGGATTAGACCAAGCTCTGCCACACACTGTGTAATCTTACATAAATTACCTAGCCCCGTGAGTCTGTTCCTTTCTGAAAAGGGGCGGTGAACAACCACACTAGGGTTGTTGTGTGGGCTAGTTTATAAAGTGTCTAGGACGAAGTAGTAGTTACAGTTTTAAGACAGACAACAGTTTTGGTAGCAGAATTATCTCTGCCTTTCCATTTTCACGAAGATGGACTTTGTTGATCTTAAAGACAGCGTGTGTTCACGGAGGCAGCAGTTTCATGTGACTGAGCTACTGCGTACGCTGAGCCCGACTCTAGCAGCCGGACCCGCACATTCTAGGCCGTGCTGCGCCTCCAGATCACTGTTTGCATTACCCCTTTCTACTTGTGGTTCTACTTGGCGCTACACCCTGGTGAAGACTGGATTAGAGTAGAGGACAGATGGACACATACTGCGTAAGGGGTATCTTCCACATTCAAGCCAAAGTATGTGAAATGCACTCAATTTAATTAGACAAACTGAATAAAGAAAGGTTTTCTAAATAGGACCTTGGTCCTTTGTTTCATCCATTATGAAGTGAGAGTGTTTCAAGAGCGTAGCTCTGCTTACTGTGCTCAAAGGAACCATCACAGGAACCACTGAAGAGGTGAGTTGAGACTATTCCAACTGGTCCTCTCTCTTGACATTATCTTAATTGCCCTCCCTACTTTTCCCCTTCATAACATTCACTTAATGTGTTGTTTCAGTCAAAATGACATGAGGTTTTGAGAACATCATCAAGAAGGGCATTCAAATAAAAATGAAAAGCATTATTTTCTCACTCTTGGATCAAACCACAGTCTACCACATATCCAAACAAGTTGTGCTGGACTAAAAGAGTCCAGGAGTAGGTATTATTGTGGTTTCTCATTCCATCTTCCCTAGTACCTGACCCTAGCCCTTTGCTAGAAAGTTAATGGGAGCTGAAATGAAAATTTTGCTGCCTTTAGATGACTTGTTCATGTCTCCTAGAAGCAAAATGAGGTTCTAATTTTAGGGAAAATTAAAATACTGTTTCATAATTACACAGTGGGGAGGGAGATAAGTTGTGAAACTCCCCCCCCCCCCCAAAAAAAAAGTGGTAGAGCAAGTACAGTCTTAGAAGTGTGCCTTGGGGCTTCTGTGGAGACAATAAACTGGATAAGGCATTGATGTAAACCAGTATAACATTCTATGGTGTTTAGGGAAATATAAACCCATGTGGTAGAGATTTGATGCTTCATTAAATATGTTTCTTTGTGTAGCGATAATGCTCAGGAGTGCCTGAGATTTGAGAATGAATGAGAAAAATGTTTATAAATTGGATTTGCTGAAAGCCAGAGGATGGATAGCTTAAGGAGATGAGGGAAGTCTGAGGAGATTTCAGCTTTCTGGGAAAGAAACGGGTTCCTGTGGCAGGCCAGGTTTGACTAGCCAGGGCTTCTGTTACGGTGAGCTCATTAAAATATTCTGTTATCCTAACACCATAAAAAATTTTGAAAATTCTGTTACCTGGGAAATCTCCATTTTCTGCTCTGATGGTGGGATCCTGGGCCTTGTCCAGCCAGCTCAGGTCTGTAGAACACCCAGCACACACTGGAGTGAGAAGCTTAATGTTTTTAAGTCCATGACCTTCATGTTTTTAAGTGTGAGGTCATAATGGCACATTAACATAGAGCTTTATCTTGTATTTTAGCTAATGAACTCATAGGGAATCAGAGGAATGGCTACTATTGCTTTAAGCTATGCTCCCAAGACCCCTTGGAAATGTTTGAGAAGCGTTGGTGATCTGTGAGTCTGTTTCTTTTCTCTCTGAAATACAGTGTTTGGAAAAGAGTAGGGATGTCAGAGGCTCTTTAGGAGGGCTCCTTGGTGTGAGCAGCAGTGAAGTGGGAGCCAGCAGCCTGCGGCTCCAGCACTTGTTTTGCTGCTAAAGAAACATAGACCCCTGTCAAGTCATTTATCTGCGAGAACCTCAAACTCAGGAAAAGATGGACCCACACTTCTGCTATATGTCCCACTTGATTGTTTTTTAAGGAGTAGTATTTTTGAAATTATTTTGAAAATTATTAAACTCTGTTATTCCAATTGAAATCTTTTCACATTTGAAGATTGTATTTATATTGTCGGTCCACTGGGTGGCAGTATTTCCTTGTGCTCTGCTGTAGCTTTCCAGAGTGTATATAATCCCATGGAAAATAATTTAATCAATATCTCATTCCCTCCCAATCTTATCTTTCCCCTTTCCCATCCCATGCTCTCTCTATCTCCCAAAACAAATTTGAGAAAGCGTTACCATTAATTTAAAAAAGGTAATGACTCTTTTTTTAATGACTCTTAGGGTCAGTCTCCCAGAGTCTTAGCAATTTTTCCAGACTTTCTGCCTCATTTGGGAAGAAATGTTGGATAGCTTAATTCTTGCTCAGATGTGAGCAAATTACTTTGATGTAGGTAGTTAAAATCAGTTAAAAATCACCTACAAAAATCTTGCCATTGACTTTTATGGTGAATGCTTTAACAATTACTTTTTACAATAAATTCATGTAGACACTTTTGATTGATAATACTAGCGCTGCTTGTTTTATCTGAGTCCTTTGATGTCTATGACATATTTGACAAGTGTTTTTACTGTGGTTCCATATCAGTTTACTTTGTCAGGATTTCTTAGAGAATAAATTTCACAAATTGAGAAGTAAGAAAAGTACACTTGTAAAGCTTGATAAGTGTTTCCTTGTTAACGTCTCAAGGTTTCGATATAAGTGATGGCCTAGGTCTATCAGAATGGTCTTGTCCTGTAGCATGGAAAAAAAATTAAAAATCTTTAGCGCCATGATGGATTACTTGTTTTCACTTGTAGGAAGACCGCTGATGCATTTTTAAACTGCCATCGTCACTATATTCTATACAAGAGCAAGTAGGTGCTTTGAAAGTTAGACTGTTGAAAAGTTATTTATAAAACTGGATGTACGTAGAGAAATCTTTACTTTTAAATGGCTGACACTTGATAGAAAAATTTAATTGTTTTGTGCCAAATAAATCTTTGCTATTTTCAGGGAGGAAAAAAAGAAAAAGTTGTAAAAAAAAAAAAAAAGGATATCTAAACTCCAATTGGTATGTTAATGAAAATTTTATACCTTTCTCTTCTGGTTGTAATTATGAACCGCATTTCCTCTCTTCTAATGTACAGAATACTGATAAGATGTATGCACTGTGTGTATGAGCATTAAACAGTTTTTGGGGGGTGGGGATGATCAATAACTTTTCACTGATTCTCACATAAAGTAAAAAACAATAACACAGAACCCCTGATATTTCATCATCATTACATATTTTGAATTAGGTTTAAAAATTGCTTAAGAAATGTAACCTCACCAAATATCAACCCTCATTTGTATGGGGGAAACATGGAGTAATAGTGTACTTAGTTTTAGGAAGGGATTTTAGAAAAATCTCCCAATTTCTTTGTGCACAAATTAAAAGGCAACTGGCTGGCTGATCGATTAGTTAGGTGGGTTTGTTGCAAGTTGAACAATTGAACCTAAAGTGCTCCGATTAATAACCGGGAAGGACATGAATGCAAGTGGCAGGTCCAGTCGCTGGTCTTCGTGCTTTCCTGCTAAATCTTATTATTAGTGATTTAGGAAGCTAGCTTATCAAATTTGCTGATAAATCTGGGAGAGAGAGTTATTTGTTTGAGAGAAGCAGTATGCAAAATATTAAATCCCAAAGGTAGGAATAAACCTACAGGAAGAAATTAATAAAAGTTAAGTCTTATATTTGCATAAACAAGTTATTTTATAAAAATAGAGAGCTAGAGAAATTTGTCTTGAGAACAATTCAGAGGGAAAAGATTTTGGAGTTCCAATTAGTTTTGGTTTTAGGGAGAAATCAGCAGGTTTGGGCAGAGATTGGTCAGAATATATAGACTAGGTGAGTTACTGGAAAAACCAGTGTTCTTTCTTTGGAATACATGAGCCCATGGGAAGTAACTGTTATTGTGGTCTTGTCTCGAAACATAGAGATCTGAACAGAGCTGTTGTTAAAAAGCAATTTGACTTCTTTTAGTGGTTTACTTGTTTAGCAAGTCAGGGTATAGATTTGCAAGACACTACAAGGACTAGAAGAAATATAAGAGAAGAAATTGGTGTTAAATTGTTTTGAACACCAACCATAGTAGGTCCTGTGTTTAACCCTTTCAATGGGCTACTTAAGTGAATTCACTCACAACTCGATGAGGTAGATAACAGTACTGTGACCCCTGTATCACACGTGAGAACACAGAGGCACAGGTTGCCTGACTGACTTTCTCACCACTGTTTACAAGCAGTAAAAGAATCGCTTGCAATGGAGTCGTCTGCACGTTGAGCCCGTGCACTAGATGCTCTAATACACGGCCTTCCCGGAGCAGAGTAGTCCTGAAGGCACAGAGGAGAGTTTCAAGGAGAGTGGTCGCTATCATTAAACGCTGCAGGCAGGTGAGGAAAGATGAAAAATGAACCTGACAGTTAGGAGATGGGTTCATTTGAAGTTTGTTTTTTGCTATTTTTTCCAGTGGAGTGTTGAAGGCAGATGCCAGACTGTAGCGCACTGAAGAATACAGAGGGAAGTGAGGTTGTTCAGTGAGGACAGGGCCAGTTAGAGGGAAGACAAGGTTATAAGATGTGATGGCGGGGCAGATGCTACAGGAAAACTAGGAGAGGAGGGATTTGGTAGGACAGGAGGGTTAAGCTAGGGATGCAGGGGATGCTGTGTTACAGCAAAGAGGTTGTCCAAGCCAAACACCATCGAGTGCTAGACAGCCTTGCTCTCTTTCCCTCCCTGGCAATTTTTAACCTTTTAAAAGTACATTATTGTTGATTTAAAAAAATAATTTACAATTAAAAATTTAGTACATTGGTACTTTTGAATTAAATCAGGTAGAGACACGTGATATCTAAAGCAATGTGGTTCATTTTCCAAAATGAGTTGCTGGAGAAAGGTGATGTGTTCAGACCTAGTGCAGTTGCCATCCATGGCCTAATTGACATTTGTTTCTCCCCACTTTCCTGGGCCAACAGAATCCTGATTTGTTTTGGTAGAGGTGGGGTGAATCATTATTGCCCTGACTAGAATGGTCATCTTCCTCCTTGGCTGGTGATTGGTCAAAGGGTGTCTGTGTCACTTAGTTCTGGCTAATGGGAAGTAAGAAGTCTTGGGTGAGGCTCCCAGGAAAGCTTCCACTTTTCTCATGAAAAGGAACAGAGGCCCTTCACCCTGCTCCATGGCTAGGACTCCAGACATGATGCCCAGAGGTCCCCTTCTGAATGTGAGGCGACATTTATGACAAAGTCAATGTGTGAAGGATGGAAAAGCAGACATTTAGAAAGCACTTGGCATGTCACCAGTTCTGTGCTAACTCGAGTGCTTTGCACCTCTTGTTAGGGGAGAGATAGAGCTGTATTTGTGAAGTCACTGTTACATTTTCTGTGGCTTGCAACCAGACACGATCCTAAAAGAAGCAAAATCCTTCAGCTCTTCCTTATACGTGTGTAGTTTATGAGTATGGTAATTTTTAGATAATTTCTCTAATTGACCCTGTTTTACTTTTGCAACCTATAATGTCTCATTGAAAGGGTATAAAATAATGTCTTACCAATTTCTAAAAAAAACTTAGTCTTTAAAAATTATATTTGACCACTATTCTTGCTTTCAATCAGCTGGACATTTCTAGTTTCTTTCCAGTAACTAGAACAGCGCGTATATGCCCATCAGCTGGGTCTCTATAATGTCAATAAAATATTTTTGTCATAGAAGAAACTAAAGCATAACTCCACCAGAGATGGATTTCACAACACAACTAGACCAGTTCAAAGGGATATTTAATTAAACCATTTAGTCCACATTAAAAAAAAATCTGAATAAGGAGAGATTTCATGCCAAAACATTTCCTGACTATGAAACTGTTAAAATGCACGTCTGCTGGGTTAGTTGGGGTAGGATGGAGTTAAATGTATAATAATCCTCAATGTTCTTCAGCGTTCCTGGGATGAATGTGCTTCTTCTGTGTTCTTTGTATCTAAATGTTGGACACTCTTGAGATATAGCTACTAGGGAAGGTATTGCCTTCTGCCTCAGTATTATTTGACTTGAAGTACACAAAGACAGGTGACATGGGAGCTTTTGCCGTGAGATTCAAGGTATGCCAATGAAGTAGAGAAATCTGGTTAGAGGAATTTGCTTTATACAGTGAGTCTAATACTAATATAAATACATTATATATTTTCATAATGTGACTTGGGTTTGTATTCGGATGATGAAACACAATGAAGTTTCTAGTCGATCCTGGGAGTGCTGTGGAGAGGAAAAATGACCTGTTAATTTAACAATAACAAAAGTCTAGACACTACTATAAAAATTAAGTGAGAGTAAGAGAATCAACGTTAAAATTATTAGAGCAATTAAATAAAATGTATTGAACACGTGAATATAAACACCTCTTGTGGGACACAGAAAGTAAATGTGGTATCCAGCAAATATGCCCAATTATGCAGAGATGGAGCATTTTAATATGCTGATCTTGTTAATCACTTGAGTCAGGGCATAATTCGCTATCAAAGGATCTGATCACTTCAAATCAGGTGGTCAAATCTTTGGCCTTACTCTAGATTATCACATTGAATGAATTATTAATAATTCAGTCTTGGTGCTTTGAGTCAAGCCTATTAAGAGCAATCTACGTTTTAGATTTTCTCTAAAAAATTATAGAAGAAGGAAGCTCTTTTATTGTATTCAGTTTTAAATGGAAGCATAATTGCCCGGTAATGCCATTGTTGGGGATGTTTTAAAAGAGAATCTTCAATCTTTGAGATGCTTCCCACGAATCACTAATTAATGTAAATCTTCTTCATTTAAAAAATATCTGACTGCTTAAATCATGGTTAGAGAAGTGGTAGTTCTATTCTCTGCGTTGCCAGTTTATGAAACCCACCTGCTTTACAGCGCTTGCTTTAGAGTCTGTAAGGTATGTGGATCCCCTATGAGTCCGTATTACGTTGTCACTTTCCCCACCGAAATAAATATATTTGTTCTTATTATCTGCTTTCTGCTCTGAATCACAGTCATATATTCTTGTGCTCTTTGTATGTATCTGAAACATACCCTGTTGTCAATCACAGCGTGTGACCCATCCCGCCTATCACCCTTTCTCAGTAATTCTAACTCACACAGCTACAACCATCTCCATTTTCAGTCTTCTGCGTTTGTGTACATACCGCAAATTTATCCTAGTTTTCTTTCCTAGTGATCCAATTGCTCCTGAAAATATATCTCAATGTAGCATTGTGCATTAAAAATGGCACTGAAGATGAAGCCTATTTGCAATCTTTCCACAATCCGTTAATGTAAAACTATTTTATCATATAGTTTTAAAGTTATTTTCATTCTTTCACTCACTAATGCTTTGTGTAACCTTTGTCTAATGAACAGTGGCCCATTGTTGGAGTCAGGTTTTAAATTTCATCTGTCTTTCTGTTTACCACAGGACTGGATATGTAACAAGCTCCCAATAATATTTGGTTATTAACTAGATTAAGCTCTAGAATATTTAAATATATGAGTGTGTTAGTCTGCTTGAGTTGCTGTAACAAGATACCATAGACTGAGTGGCTTAAATGACAGAAATTTATTTTCTCATAGTTCTTGACCTGGAAGTCCCAGATCACAAGGCCAGCAGATTCGGTTTCTGGTGAGGACTCCTTTTCTGGCTTTGCTGATGGCTGCCTTCTCCCTGTCTTCACATGGTCTTCCCTGCATACCTGCAGGGAGAGAGAGATCTCTGGTGTGTCTTCCCACTCTTATGAGGACATGGGTACCTTATGGGCCCCACCATTGTAATCTCATTTTACCTTAATTACCCAACTACCTAAAGGCCCTATCTCCAAATACAGTTACATTAGGAGTTAGAGCTTCAACATATAAATTTTGAGGGGAACAATTTAGTTTATAACACCGAGATACTAAGTTATTCGTCAATCTTTTAAGAAAAGAGCTATTGGATTTTGTTCCTCCCACAGTTTTCTCCCTATTACATGTCTTCAATATAGCCTGTTCTAAGCCTCCACTTCACCTATATCTGTCTCTTATCATGAAAGTTTCCCTTCTAGTATTTTCTGCTCTGTATAGTTTGGCAGATGTTAATTAAGTCTCCTTAAAATTCTTAGCTTTAACTGATCAAGGCTCTTCTGGGAGTTTTACCTAAAAGATCCCCTCTGGAGGCCTGGCACAGAGTGAGTCCAGAGCTAAGCTTTATGAATAACTCCTGTTCGCCTTCCTGCACACCTCACGCTCACCTTTGAGAGGACCGACACATCACGCCTGGCTACGAAACATTCATCTGAAGGGCTTTTGTTGACTATTTCATAGAATGTGAAGCATATGTGAATGGTCTTAAGTCTGATTATTAATGAGAATAAGTGAGGTCATCCTCATTATATAGAGAGGTATGAGCCCGATGGTAATTCTATCAAGCAGTTGTCTTAGGCTCAGTGGCTCATTTTTGACTAAAGCATTATTGTTTACATGTTCTGTACAGAGGTGCAGAAAGGATGATGCTTATGTATCCCATGTTTCAACTTAACTATTTGCCATAAAAATAGCAATCACCAATAATAATCAATTTTCTATCTTGTAAGACACACACACACACACACACACACACACACACACACACACACACAGCTGAGCCAGATGTTTGATTCCTTACCATAATTACCCTGTCGTGTCTGATATTTTTTCTGGCCCTCCAAACTCCAGCCACCTTAACAAGTACTATTATCATATCTATTGTAGAAAAACCTTATTATATCTAATTCTTGTTCTCATCATTGCTAAGGAGGCTACTTATTTGTTTTTGTAGTCATTCTTTTTAATCAAAACCCTTGGAGCTCTTTCCTGAACTTGTTGGGTTGTTGTGTGTTGGATTTTCCCTAGGAGTTATTTCAGCTTTAACTCTAGGCATCGCACTCTTAACTGAATAAACCTCCTATTATTTCGATGCATTATTATCATTCAGAAACTGGGCTTTTGTCTACCTACCTGCCTGAATTACTATAGAACTTTCATCACACCCCTAGGCAGTCACTGATTTCCTAACTTTTGTTAGCCACATTTTATTGTTTTTGCCATTAGCAAAACTGTTGTCTGCTTACATTTTGCATTTCAGGTTTGTGCATTCCTCTAATCAAATGAGATTAAAAAAATCTTATGATTAAAAATATTCTACGTGAGCCCTGTATTATTATTTTCTTATTAGATCTTGCTTTCTTAACAATTTATTCTGCTGTGTGTGTGTGCAGATTCTGAAAGGTTGCAGAGACTGTAACTGCATAGGTTGGATTTTAACTGTGGTCTTCCCTCTTTAATAGGTATTTTTCGGTCCCTGGTCCTGTAGGTGGGGAGGGTGGACCCCCTCTGAGATGCTGTGCAGCGGGGAAGGTTTATGTCCTCGTGGTCTTTTCCTGCTCCTGCCCTGCTTAGCAGACACACCTGCTTGTGGCCCTGCTTATGTTTCCCTGTTCGGCGTCAAGTCAGCATAGGTGAGGCATTCAGTTTTTAAATAAACTGTCACTAGTGGACCACCTTCTCTCTCTCCACACAAGAAATTGGTGTGTGAATGTAGTAGGTTACTTTGAAGGTTGGAGAGGCAGGTGAGAGAGGAATATTACAGAAGGGCAAACACATTAAACACTAAGATATTAAAATACTTGCTTTTCCCTGCTCTTCGGTGGTCCCGTGACCCAGGTGTTTGGCTGCTCTGCTTTGCCTTAGTAGTTGGCCAGCTGGATCTCCCCTTCTCTCTTCTCTTTCTTCAGCTCACCTTCCCTCTCCTCCCCTTTCACACCCTTTCCTCACCCTCTCCTTTGACTACACCCACATCCTATATTTTGTGGTGCAAGATATTTCAGCTGGCTCCACCGCGCTCCCCAAACTCAGCTATTTTCCAGCTTTGCATATTACAATTTATCAAAGTGCTCGACCTGAACAGGGTCCACCCCTCCCAAAGAGGCAGTTGGTTGAACAAAAAGATTGTTTTGAGTGTTGTTTTGTTTTGGTCATTAGAATAGAATATCAAAATGCTGAAGAGTTTGTAATAATTATACCATGTTTGTATAACTTTGTGCACCAATAGCTTCTGAGGTAGTAACAGATGGGCCATGAGAAATCCAATTTGGGTGAATTAATAGCTAAGATTAGAGATTAAAGCGTGAGGTTCAGAATTTATGTTCATGTGCTAGAAATAAAAGCAGTACAGTAATTAAACTCCAGAGAGGATAGATTAAAATAAAATAACATTTGAATGATAATTAGAATTTTAATTTTAAGTAGGCTAGACTATCCAATAGATATTGCTTCTCTAATATAATTTCACAACTTCTGACTTTATAAAAAAAACTCATTTTAACGTTAACTTTCAAACTTACAGAACTATTTAAAATAATGCAGTAGTTCTGTTTTTTTTACATCCTGACTATCTTATTTTCCTGGCTTTAATTAGAGTCCCAGAAAGCAGGCCTTTTATTCCTTCACATTTACTCACTTTAACTTACCTCCCTTGCATTTTTTTTCCTTCAGTTTGAGATCTTTGTGCTTCATAATATAATGAGTGGCTGTCTATTGAAACCTGACATTTTGAGTTATATAATGAGACTCTGGATCTTATTTACACCTTCTGTCTTAACTGGATTCCTCTGATCTTGCACCAGTAGGAAAGTGGGGGTGCCACCTCATTACCCAGGCTCCCCTCCCAGTCTCCATTGACAGGTGAAGGGATTGGACTCCTTATTAGTGCTGATGGGGTGGGAGTTCCAGCGCTCCACTAGGCCTCCACTGATGCTTCCGTGGCTGGGGAAGATCCATGTGCCTCGTTACTTCTCCTCGCATGGCTTCCACTGATGGCGGGGCGGGGAGTGAAAGTCCTGACTCTCTACTAGGCCTCCTGTGACACCACATCTGTGGGAAGCGGAGGGCACCTTGTTATTTCTTTGTGGAGGTAGAATTCCGTCTCCCCACCTGGCCTCCACTGGCGCTGCCAAGGGGGTGGGTGCTAAAGCCTTGTCTTCTTTGACACCACCCTAGTGAGCAGGTGCTTATTACAGCCTGGTGAGGGTGGGAGTCTAGGTTCCCTACTTGGCCTTTGCTCGTGTGGGGCCACAATTTTTTTTCCGGGGTGTTTGGCTGGGGTAGAGCAGTTATTGTCTACAAGTTTCACGCCTTGCTCTCAGACTCTTGCCTTTTCCTTTAGACAGATAGAGCTAACTGTTGGTTTTTTTTTGTCTGTTCTTATTGGTGTTCCTTGGTTACTGGAATCTGCAGAGACAGGTCTGCCCCACCCGCAAACAACTCGGGGGCCTCACTGCCGTGGGCTGCTCATCCCCAGTGTCCCTGCGTGGTCCGCCTCCTCCCCCTGGCCTTTCGGAGCCTCCTTATATTTGTGTTTATGTACAGGGTGGGGCAAAAATAGGTTTACAGTTGCTCGTATGGACTATAATACAATACAGCGACTAATAAGTAATAATACAGGAATAAACTCAGTGTTTCACATGCTCTCAGCTGTAAACCTACTTCCCCCACCCTCTATAATGTCTGGTATTTTTAATTGTACTTAGTAGGAGGAAGAGGGAAGAGCACATTTACTCCGTAATCACTGATACAAAAGTCCCGAAAAACAAGATTTATCTTATTGTTCATTTTTGGTCTTTTTTTAAAACTAAATTCAGAAGACAATGACCAACCCTCTAAAGACACTTACTAGAAAACAATCTGCATAGCCCGGGTTACTCTGTGAAAGATTCCTTTAAATGTGACATAAAACGTGTACAGAAATGAGTGACCAAAGAAACCAGTTCCAGGAATGAAGACGTCTTAGGAAGTTGATGCTACATAAATAATTTTTCTTGGACATTATAATTTATGTATATTTGAGCTCCTCACTAATTACATGTAATTACGTTGTATCATTTAAGTTGTTATGTCTATTGTATTGAACAGTGGGAGCCATAGATATTCTTCTATTAAAAGAAGAAGCAATACCTGCATTTCGTAACAAATCCAATGAACTCAGAATATTTAGAGTAAAACTGTCCCCGTCCCAGTGCCCTCTGCACATAGAAGTACCGTCGGCGGTCAGGCGCGCGTGGCCAGCGTGCAGCCTGTGTGCCCGCCAGCCCGCCCCTGGCTGCCCTCGCCGCGGCCCTCTCTGTGCGTCCTTGAGCTCCTTCTTCCTGTCCATCGGTAACGGCCGGGCCGCCCCTAGGCCTTGCTCTGGGATGCTTTTCCTCTCGGTCAGCGTCGTGTTTCTCTGTGACTCAGATATCCTCGTTTCAGCTGCCACCTGCATTCAGAGGAGCCATGCCTTCATTTTCCCAGTGCAGATCTCTGCTCTGCGTGTCGGACCCGTGACCCCAGCTCTCTACTGGACACCCGCGTTAGGGGACCCAGAGGGCGCTCCCGCCGGCGTGCCAGGCCAGACCTGAGCTCCCGGCCGCCCCTTCGGGCCTCACGTCTCGGGCGGAACCGCTGTGTCCTGAGCTGTACCTCCTAGACGTGTTCACTCCCTTTCCCCTGCCCCTCCCGGGCTAACGAGTCGTCCAGTCCTGTGGCATTTTCCTCCCGAATCGGCCCACGCCGCTCCGTTTCTACCTCCGGGCGTTTATCATCTCCCAGCCTGGATTTTCTGCTTCCAACCTCATTGTACTTGAGTGAACTTTTTACTCTGTAACCAGAGAGATCTTTTCAAAGTGCAAATTTGGTCGTGTCACCTGCCTGCTAAAAATATTTCAATTGTTTAATGGCCTTTATGGTAAATACCTGGACCCTTACCGTGACCAGCACCGTGCCCGTCACATCGCTGGCACTCGCATACTTGCGGGAGAATGTGTAACGATCTTACGTAGGTCACAGTATTTGCTATTAAAACAGTATTGCCACATGCATATACCTCTGTGTGTATCTTTCTTTATGCTTATTCCTATTTCCTTTAGATATATTTCTAGAAGGGGGGTTGCTAGTATCGTTTGGTTTTCATCTATTAAATATCAAGGTTAATGGAGCAGCTGGTGTAGTGCTTTGCAGCCATCAGGAGAAAAGAGGAGCCTGACCCAGGAAGACCAGCGAGGATTTGTTGCAGCCATCCTTGCCTTCTGTCTGATGGAAGGGAATTACATCCTTAAAGAGTTGCCCAGTGACTTGAGCAGTTTTTTTGAGATTTTATGCCAAATAACTTTAGATTAAATATTTTAAGACAGAGCAAGGAACAAATGAATCAAAATTTTATATTCATAACAAATATCATTTATTCCTGTTTTTATTTTGTTTATATGTTTTTTTTAATTCATGAGAAATTATGGAAATTAGGTAATTTAAGGAAAGGAAGAACTTGAAATGGGGTGGTGACGTAAGAAGCACTAAGAAAAATAAATGTATGATTTATAATTTTCATAGAAGTGAAGGATCTGTTTACTGCTGTGGTTGATACAGGGCAGATTGTGTTTCAGAGACAGATTCTTCCTTCTCTGCCTCTTTTGCTCCACTCCCTGGAAGGAGGATGGTGTGTGTGGTGCTTGTGAGGTAGCCAGAAATCAGCATGAAGGTATCAGATGCCGGAAAAGTGGGGCCTGTGGGCATCAGGTTACTACCAGCCCAGCACTTACTAGTTCTGTGCCCTTGGACAAGCTAACTAATCTCCCATCTGAAAATGATACTAACCACTGATTTACATGCCAGCTAGGCTGGATGTGATCACTTGTTTTATTATTTATTCATCTGTTTATTTTTTAAAATTTGTTTATTTTTTAGCTGACACTAAAACACTTTATTACTGATTCCAATCCTGAGTTTGCATACCAGAAAATTAAAATAATGTAATGCAGGGATGCAAATTGCTTTAAGAACCCTTTTCAGCAGCTTATAAGGCTGCAGAAGAATTCGCAAGGGGCTCCTAAGGCACTGAGAGTACCGTGCAATTCTGAAAGAGTTAATGCACTCAAAGGGAACACAGAACTCTGACTTTCATAACTAACCTCTCACAAATTTCTGCTGTTTTCCCTCTCTAGTCTGCTTTTCAATACTGAAATGTGTAGATTATGTAGCTTTATATTTATTTTTATCTTACCATTAACTTTGTGTCAGCTGCTTTGTGGCTGTTTAAGCAGAACGTTGATGTAATTGCTCTGTTTGTCATCTCTTCTTGTTCCAGGCAATGGGCCGCACCACGACCGTTGCTGTAATTACGATGAAAACAACGTGGTAGATGGTGTTTATTGTCTCCCAATAGGACACTGGATCGAGGCCACTGGGCACACCAATGAGATGAAGCACACAACAGACTTCTATTTTAGTATTGCAGGCCACCAAGCCATGCATTATTCAAGGTAAAAATAGTGCCGTGTTTATAAGCACAGAAATAGGACAAGAGGTAGCATTAGGACAATGGAAGTATTTACTGCTTTTGAAACTGTAGTGTCTCTCTTCAGAGGGGCCCATGGGCCTGCAGTCCTTTGTGGGGATAGATTATAGTGAATCACGGCACCAGCTTTTCTGGTTCTAGATGTGAAGGATCCTTTTTGAATTCTTTTATTAAGTATATACCCTGGCATCAGTCTATTTTGACCAGACAGTAAACAATCTTTGTACTTAAATAGTGGATTAAAAATAAAAACTGGATGAACCCTGGCCACGTGGCTCAGTTGGTTGGAGTGTGATCCCATACCACCCAAAGGTTGTGGGTTCGATTCCCGGTCAGGGCACATACCCAGGTTGCCAGTTTGATCCCTGGTCGGGGCACGTACAGGAGGCAACTGACCAATGTTTCTCTCTCTCTCTCTAAAAATCAATGGAGACATAGTCTCCTAGATCCGTGTTTGTCTCTTTTATGCTACCAACCACCAGTGAAACAAAAATGGGTGCCTCTGTATAAAACCTAACTCAAGTAAACATGGGTGAAAATTTAGACATAAAACTAGATTGGATGTGATCATTTGCTCTGTTATTTATTTATATATTACCTTTTATGTATTTGTTTATTTAGTTGTTATACCCGCAATATATGCCTTATTAAAAATTCAAACACAAGAGGATGCTAAATGAAAAGCAAAGCCTACTACATTTTCCTTTATTCCCCCTTAGCAGAAATAACTATATTTAACCATTTATGATTAGTTTTCCTGGAGGGTAAGTCCAAGTCCCAAATAATGTGTGTCTACTTTATTTGTTAACATATCAATTTAAAAATTGCTGTTGATTCCGTTTATGACGTGAGACAAATTACACTCACATGTACTTTTTCTCTCTCTCCATTCCCAATCCCTACCACACTCATTAAAAAAAATTCATTTGTTATTTAAGATCATAAAAATTCTGCTTATTGGCCCATAAATTTGTGACAGTGCCTCTTGACTTCCTGCTGTGTAAGATGGGAGATGTATTGCCCCTCTCTTTCCCTCCACAGCTTCTTACACCTATTTGCTCCTGTTTTTTATGACTTTTACATTTTCAAGGTTTATAGAGTTTACATTTAATTTAGCAAGTATAAATAAGTATTTTATACTTTGATGATTTCAAATTTCAAACCAATATCCAACATATAAAATACTATGTATATATTGTTTACTGTGGAACATGCAGGGTTTGTACCATACACAAAGAGACGCATTCTCATGTTCTTAACGATGCACTGCTTTGAGCGAGAGGGACTCAATACGAACAGGGTTGTGAGGCGAAGGAGAGAGAAAGTGCGGCTTCATCAATGCGGTAGGGAATCAGTGATATTCTCGGACACAGCTTTCGTACAGATTCATGCTAGATCTTGGTCTCAAGGATGGTAGGAGGCAAAGCAGGAGGAGGAGAGCAGTTAAGCACGACTCATGGTTTTATGGCCTGAGCAGCTGGATTAACGGTGTTGCCGTTTCCTGAGATGGGGAGCATCAGGAGATGAGCAGTCTGGAATAGGGGCTGGGAAAGAATTCTATTTTAGACATACTACCTTTGAAATGTATGTTAGATTGCAGGAAGGAAGTCGATTGGATGTGTGAAGCTTTGGGGAGAGGTTGGAAATGGAGAGATGAAACAGATGACATCCAAAGGGGTGAGACTGGGTGAGCTCAGTCCAAAGGGGTGAGACTGGGTGAGGTCAGTCAGCATTTGAGCGCAGTGTAGGAGGAGAGGAGTGAGCGAGGCCCTTGGGTCCTCACAGGTTAGAGATCAAGGGGAAGAGAGTGCGGAGAAGGAAACGAGGGGCACCGTGGAGATGTTCAGGTTTAACAGGGATGTGCTCATGGGGCGTTTTTCATTTATCCCGAATCCTTTTATCTGAAAAGTCATGTCTCAGGCTCTGGGGATTTTCTTCTATTTGATTAGTTTTCTCTTTTATTGTCTTTATTCTGTCAATAAAGACACTCCTGAGATGGATGTCGGGTTTTATGGATTCGTGTCCCATTTTAGACTTTTGAAAAATAATTTTTACCTCCTGGTTTTATTGCTTTTCATTTTGGGGTCGCTTCATTTCCCCCCCTAACTCAACTCATTCTTTTTTTTTTAAGTTTGGCAATTGAATTCCTAATTTTTACAGACTCTGACTTACTCTGTTAGAATAACCTGTTTGCATATTAGTTGGTTTCAGCTTCTGAGTGCATACATTCTTTAATCTGCCTTAGAGTAAATTCTATGGAGAAGTATTTAAAAATTCTCATTACTGGATCTGCCTTGTTTCCTCCTGGATGAATTGTTTTCTACTCATTCGATCTGTGTTATTGTAGTGTTAGTTTTGCAAATAGCTGGTGGTTCTTAGCTGTTCCTGTTTATTGTATGAAAGTGTAGGTGCTTATTAAATGTGGCTGGCATTGCCGAGGCTAGCCTCTGGGCCTCTGAGAGCGCTGGTGTGTGCTGCGTGCCTGCGGCGGGTCACGTCTCCCTGTGCAGACCTCTCGTCTTTGTTAGGAGAAGGCAGGTTTCCCAGAGGAGGCAAGTGGGAAATGGCTCTGAGGGCCTGGCTGCTGCTTAAACAGATTTCCAACCAGGTCTTCTGTTCCTTTCACCCACATCCAAGTATCTGGCGATACCAGTTTCTGAGCCTGTTGGGGATTCTGTAGTATAATTCCAGTCCATTCTCAGCTTTCTTTACCGCTGGCCTTAGGAGTTAGTATTTTTCTGTCTATTAAGTTATTCAGTAATCAACCTATTGCTTTCCAGCTCCCACAATTTTGTTGTTGTCATCTTTCTTCCTGTCCTTTCTTGTGGTTTTATGTGTATAATTTGTTTTTTAAATCGTTCTCTTCTTGTTTTAGAGGGATTTAGTGAAGTCAATAGATGTGTGAAATCAATTTGTCTGCAATAAAAGTGAAATAAAGTATTTAAAGTGCCTAACATAAAACTTAGTCATAGTAGCTCAGTAAATTTAAGTCCATTCTTTATTTCTCGTACTTAGCATACATTCTGTTCCTCTGATGCAGGTAAGATTCTACCATGGTATCATGAGATTTTAAAAATCAAAGTGCACTTCCATCTTCAGGCTGAGGAAGGAAAGTTTGTACTTGGTACCAAACTGCATCTCCCTCTTAGATTTTTCCTTATGTAAAAGAGTGAATATTTGCCTTAAAGACATAGATAACTAATGAAATGAGACTTTAGTGGAAAGGGACAGTAGTTTCTGTATCTTGAAAAGACTTATTGCCTACTAAACTCATTTCAATAGACAAATTAGGCTTTATAAACATCACACTTTATACAGTTTAAAAAATGTGGCAGTTTAGAAAATGTATTATAAAAGCATGCTTATACTTTGCAGCCCCTTTGGCTTATAAAGAAAAGGTATATAGTAATTTTCAATACTCAACAGTACTTTAAACGCTAGAGCAATAATTTTGCACATTATTAAATACAGTTTTATTTAGCACATTTTCAAAAATGAATGAAATTAATCATTTTGGAGACTGAATGAGGACCTTGGGTGCCAGCCCAGTCTCTCATTTACTTTTGGGTAACCTTGGAATGAACCTGTAATAGTTCTAGATTTCACTTCCCTGATTTGCAAAGTGAACTGATTGAACTAAATGACTACTAAAGGCAGTTCCGGAAATAATCAAGGATTAAAACTAATTAAAAAACTTAAGGCTTGCGTGATATTTTGCCAATATGTTATATATTGGCCTAACAGCCACTGTACTTCATATCAGCTTCTCTGGTTTCAGATCTAGGGACCAAATGCCTGCAATCTAATGCTGTCCCTGGGTGATACTTTCCCTCATTTTTTTGTAGCCCAGGACATACATTCAGTTCAACATTACAGAAGCTACATTTGGAAATACATATATTATAGCCAGTATACAAATAATCTTTAATAAGTATGTGTGTGCTTCTCATATAATGATATTTTTATATTGCTCATATTTATAATCAAAATTTGACAAGAAATCTCTCTTGGAATAAACAGACAATAGCCGTAAAATTCTGTGTGCAAGACACCTCATTACATTTCCTACTTCTTCTATAGATCACAGTCAAGATGTTATTGGCCAAAGGAAGAATCTACTTGCAATTGGTAATTACATCTGATTGAACGATTTGAGATTTTTCTAAACATTAAAACCAAGACTATAATTGTTCATGCTCGTGTAGGAAAGGAAAACAGCATAATCCTTCTTTCGAGTTCTCATTGACCAATGATTTTTATTATTGAGTATTAACTGAGCGTGGGAGATTCCTTGAAGTTTCTTTCCCTTATAAATAATGCAGTGCATATTTTATAAGATTGAGTTAATTGATGGCTGTCCTCTTTTTATGATTAAGATACATATTATTATATGAAACATATCTAAATATATTAAATAAAATAGATTATATATTTCATATTATATGTAATTATATTGAGATGATTTATTTTCAATGTTGTATCAAAAATGTTAGTGATAGATATGAATATTCTAACAGTAATATGGGCTAGTGAAAATATACCCTTTAATTTTTATTCCTTTTTTTAAAAAAGTATATCTTTATTGATTTCAGAGAGAGGAGGGGAGAGGGAGAGAGATGGAAACATCAACAACGAGAGTCATTGATCGGCTGTAGCCCACAACCCGGGCATGTGCCCTGACCGGGAATCGAACCCCGATCACCTGGATCCTACGTTGACAATCAACCGCTGAGCCACGCCTGGCCGGGCTAATTTTTATTTCTTAGGAGTTATTTAAAACATATCTGCAGAAGTTCATGGAGAAAACAGTTTTAGCTGATAGTGCTGTTGTGGAATCAGTACAGATCTGAAGGAAGTAGCTGGATTTTGTGTTGCCTTGTATATTATCAACAGCAAGAATAGAGAGGAGTTTAAGGTTGGAATCAGCTGTATAGATCGGGTAACTAATGGAACATAAATATACTAACTCATGAATTTTAATTTTTACAAGACTCTTCCAATTCCAATGTTGCAGTGCCCATGGCAACCAAAGAAGGGTTGTTCTCTCATATTAAATGAATTCAGAAGACAGAGAGAATATTTTTGACAAGCTGAGATAGTCTTTTTTTGCAGTTGCTTGTGTCACTTCAGCAAGATCATAAAGAAGTCTCAGTAACACACTAAAATGGAGTCTTGGTAGGTTAGAAATTATAGGCCATGCTTTTCTAGTCACTGTGGCGGAAGGTCCACGTCAGGAAGACCAGGGATCTATTTGGCGTATTACGGTCAGTGGATACACGGGGAATGCTTCTCTCTTGTTTTCAGAGGGTTGGAATATTTATATCACGTTTTCAATCATTGATTGTGACCATTTAAGTTGGCTTAAAGGGACTAATTTCTTAGATCATAGTCTCATCTTTGGCTGAACAAACTGGAAGGATAATGAAACCCAGGGGGTAGGGATCAATTAAGGATCAGTAGTCAAAATACACGTTCCTTGCTATAAATGAGAGTCAGTCTTGCTGTTGGCTATTTCTATATTATAAAGGCCCTGTTATGACTTTTCTGCTGGCAGGATTGTTTTGGAAAGGTGAGGTCTTTATTTTCATGCTTTGATACATTGTAACATGCCTTTCCCATTTTTCTTTGTCCAAGTCCTTTTAATCTTTCTCCTCGAATGCCATGTAGACTTCTGTTTCTGATAAATGAATCAGTAGAGATGAAAATATTAACGTAATTGATTAGCATGTGTAAACATTACTCTGAAAAAATACTGGGTATATCAACACACGCAGAAACACACATACACACACATACACACAAATAACATCTATTCATACAGACCGTTTGCTTTATAGTAACAGGATAGTTTTTCACCCACAGGCCACATGATGTGTTTGACAGAGTGCTGGGCCAGGGCTCTAGGATCTGGGCTAATGAAAACAGGGAGTGGATTTTAGATGCTGTACAATGATTATATTGGGCAAGTAAAACCACAATATTGCTTTATAACCCTCAGCTACTTCTGACTATGAAAGCAAAGGCATCTCACACAGAATTCCCTCATGTTATGGAGAAGCCAAGTGCAAAGCAAAGCTACCAACATACTGCTTGAGGTCATAACAGTTGACAAGGACAAGAGCTGCCATCCCCAGTTCTCCACGGGTCTCTATTTTTTCCTCATAAAGGCCTCCATTTTCTTGTACCAGAACGTTCTACCATCAAGTTCTGATCAAAATGCAGATCTGGACACAAATAAATGACAAAAAGAATTCTACTTATTTTCACTAATCCAAGTTTCAAGTTTGTGCAGTTTATGTAAGTCTAGATGAGTTTATTATAACAAGGACCAGAAACCTCTTTTTCTCTCCTAGCACTTTTGTGCCATTTTTTGAAAAGTGATATTTATTCAGTCTTTTGCCTTGTCATTTAACATGCCTAGTTATCCTTCCCACCTCGTCATCTTGAGCGATTGTATTGATTGCCTGTCTCCCTTCCCCTTTCCCTAGATTTCAGATCCTGTCCAAACAGCCCTTTCTTCCAAAAGACTGCTCTGTTTGTCTGTTTAGCTTTTTTGAGACAATTATTATTAATCTTCTTGATTTAGTTGCTGACATTTCTGTGGCTACGCCCGCTCCTCAGGTTTATTGCAATTGTCATTATAAATAGGAGCATTGGTGTTAGAGGGAGACGTTTTTATAAGAGGATCTCTCAGTATAAACCACGTTACATTGTTTTTCTACTGCTGCTCCAGCTTAATTGTACCAGGAGTGAGACTTCATGCTGAGTTTTGTGGAAACTGGATATAAAGTCCTAAAGCTCAAAGGGACATATTTGCATTAAGTTGGAAGTCGCCAGAGAATTTACTTAAATGGTGACTTCTGCAAGGATCTAAGAGTTTATTTCAGATTTTTTTTTTTGGGGGGGGGGGGGTTCTAGTTTTAGGAGAGAAGAGAAACCTAAAGCTAAAATTAATGATCAATCAAGATAAAAAATTAAGTATCTTAAAATGATAAATTGACAGGAAGTGTGATCAATTTGCTGTAAAAATAATAGGGTTATATCAATGATCAGGAATCATTTTGTTGTTCACAGTGAAATATATCTATATCTATGAAGCTACTTGTATGTTTATAGTTGGGTCGTAGTTATAATCTAGACAAACTAGAAAGGAAGGAAAAAAGAATAAAGACAGAAGAAAGTGGGGAGAATGAAGGACCAGGGACTCTTTTCTGGACATGGCTGGGCTTCAGTCTGCTGTTCTGTGATCGCAGGTGGTAACATGGGTTATGTTTTTGATTCTGTTTCCTTCTGAAGCGTGCTCTGTCCCTTGAAATTTCCCTCTGAATAGCCTCTTGTTTCTGATGTTGCCAGAGGTGTGAAATAGGGCCTCCTGTGCATCTCATTGCTTATAGATGATGTGTTTTTATTACTCCAGAACTTTTCAAAGGAAACAAAGCCCAGGGATGCAGTGGAAGTGAAAGACCCGTTCTGAGAGAGCTCAGCAGTGCACTGGTCCGTGGTCCGCAGCCAGAGTAGCTGTTGACAGTTGATGGGGTTTTGAGAGCTGTCCTTGAATTCAGGATATTTCAATCAGAGACTGTTACTTTAGTCAAGGCAGAGTAAAAGGGTGATAAAAGTGGCATCATAGAAGCCAGAAATACATGTAATTAATTAATTGAATATAGAAATAGATTTGAGCATTAGCACACCAACTTTCAAAATACCCTTTTCATAAGATTGTTTAATGTTAGTCTCTACTTGCAAAAACAAATTAAAGAACAGAAGTTAGAAGTATGTATCAACTCGATAATATACCGTGTGCCCAGTACTGTGTGCTAGGTACTGTTAAAATTTCTCAACTTAAATAATAATGAAATTGTGTGGTGTCTGTTTATCTCACAAAAGTGTTCTTCACTTTGTGAAAGGATTTAGATGAGTAGACATTCTCGGGATAGAGCTGAGGGGCAGGATCTCTCCCCTGCCTGAATTAATAATACCTGAGGGATGTATCTGTCTTGGCCACCGCCACTATGACAAGGAAAAATTAAGAACAGGAAAAAACCCCCCATAACTGAACAGTAATTAACCAGCTAATTCACACTTCAAAGATGAGGAACGAGAAGTTTAAACCCTGAAATTCGTGAACTACAGATCGCACACAACGACACGTACAAAACTTTACCTGCAGGTGCACCGTCACCCGTCAGGGTTTGCCCTTATACGTGGCCACCTTTTCTATTTTTCTACCCGTTTCTGTATTTCCAGGCCCCTTCTCTGTGGCCCCCACCCTGTTCTGTTTTACAATGTTTTCCATTGTGCTTCTGTTTTCCTGCCTGTCTCTTACTTTCCCTCTGGCTTTGCTCTCCCCTTTCTCTATCTTTTTAAAAATTTTTTTATACGTCTTTATTGATTTCAGAGAGAGGGAGGGAGGGAGAGAGAGAAACATCAATGAGAGTCACTGATTGGCTGCCTCCTGCACGCCCCCTGCTGGGGGTTGAGCCCGCAACCCGGGCATGTGCCCTGACCGGGAATCGAACCCGATCGCCTGGATCCTAGGTCGAGGCTCAGCCGCTGAGCCCTGCTGGCTGGGTGCCTTTCCTCTATCTTAATGTCCTTCCCTGCTTTCTTCATTTTCAGCTTGATACTTTATTAACTGGCCACGATATGAGATTGAAGTTTATATCTAAAAAAGCATTTACAATATTTTGCATTCTCTGTTCTTAATAGAATAATAAGGTGAGTTTGGTCTGTGTTCATTCCATTCATTGATTCATTCCTTCAACTGTTTTCTTTTATCCTCACCTGAGGATATGTTTTTGTTGATTTTTTTAGAGAGAGAGGAAGAGAGAGAGAGAGACAGACAGAGACATGGATCTGTTGCCTCCGGTACATGCCCTGACCGGGGATCAAACCCGAAACCTTCTTTTGGTGTGCGGGTGACCCTCCAGTCAACTGAGCCACATTGATTTTCGTGTGGGCACCTCAGTAGCCAGTTATCAAACTACCAGCCAAATATTTCACTAATTTCATTGTTAAACTTTAAGTAACCAGGAAGTGGTCTCGGTTAACAGGCTTTTCATGCCTTCCATTGCTGGGGAAACAAAGAAGTAAGTTAGAGTCTAGGTCGGGTCATAGTAACCTCGACAGACTTTGTTAAGCTCTGAAGGCATCTTTGAATTTCTGTTGGACTCTAAGTATGGATCAAAACCTTTTTTTGTATTTCATACAATCAAGAAAATTTTCAGTAGCATAAAAGGTTAATTTATTATTTTTTGGTTTCTGCTCCCTGGTCCTGAAATACTTTTCTGCTCTCTGTACTTTTATGCAGCATTAAAATTGCACAGCCTTTGCAGAAAATGGTAAAGTTGACCCTTTAAATTAAAGACATCCTTGATCAACAGTTAGTTCTGAGATGAGGACAGTGGAAGACTAAAGAAGTTCAGGAAAACCTCCTTGACCTCCTCAAACTTACTGTCCATTGGAATGATGTGGCATTAATACCTGAACATCTTATTAGCAATATATAAATTAAACAAGTGAAGATAAGAGTAGAAGGGCCCCTAGAGGCAGTGTGTGATATCTGTGATTGTTGATCTTATGTGTCAGCTTGGCTGGGCCACATTACCCAGGTCAATCGTTATTCTAGATGGTTCTGTGAAGCCATGTTTTAGATGATATTCATATTTAAATCAGTAGTCTTTGAGTAAAGAATATTACCCACGTAATGTGGGTGGGCCTCATCCAATCAGTTGAAGGCCTAAATAGAAAAAGACAGAACTCCCCAGAAGAAGAGAAAATTTAGCCAGTAGGTGGCCTTTGGATCTGAACTGAAATATTGGCTCTTTCCTGGATCTGTAGCCTGCTAGCCTACCCTGCAGATTTTGGATTTGCCAGCCTCTGTAATCGCATGAGCCAATTCCCTAAAATAAATGTTTTTGTCTACATACACATCCTATTAATACAGTTTTTCTGGAGCATGCTAATATGGTATCAATAACAGTTGAGTGCTATGACTTCAGAGGAAAAAGATCGATGGAAAGATTGTTGTGTATCTCTCACTTCCTTTTCCTGCATTTAATCTGCCTTCCTGGATGCGGAGCTCCTAGAGATCAGCAGAGACAATATCAAAGGTCTAGTCTGGATAAAGACTTTCAGGGGAGCATCCTTTAATTCTTATATTTAAAGCTGTCCAAAATGAATACACAAAAATCGTAGGCTTATTGTGTGGCTTTCTCCTTTCACTGGTTAATAGGAAGGTTTTTAGAGCTAATAAGCAATGCTGTGGAAAGCATATTAATTGAAATGTCTAGAGTTTGTTCTTCAAGGGTTGCAGGGCATTATACAGATTGCCCCGTGTCTATGCCTCTGTTTCTGCTTGTGGGTTAAGCAAGATAACAGAAGTTCCTGACTCCACCCAAACCGGACAAACGAATCTATGTGTTATAAGTCCAGATAGTGGTTCTCCTGGTCGTGACTAGAAAGGAGGAGAGGGAGAAGTTCTGCTTCTGGTTTTGGGTGCTGGCTATATGGATATGTTCACTATGAAAAATATTTATCAAGCAGTATATTTATGTGTATTTTTAATATATATTATGTTTCAGTAGAAATTTAAAAGTTAGTGTCTTGCAAATACTTTTAAAAATTGATAGGGCACAACAATTATAATGTGTTACAAAGATAAACAACCAAAATAACTTGTTACAGCATTTCCCTTCAGTAGAGTCCACTAGAAAATCAGCAAAGGCAAATAAAAAGTGTGGAAAGTATAGACAAAGGGAAACAAATTTCTTTGAATCCATTAACTGATTCTTAATAGATCCACCTAAGTTGCATTTTAGATCTCTGGGACTACACTTATTTTCTTTGTTGATGTTCATCTCGAGGATGCAATGAGCCCAAATGGTTGTATTTATGAAAGTGCTTTTTAAAGAAAAAAAAAAAATCTTTATTGATTTCAGACAGAGGAAAGGAGAGAGAGAGAGAGAGAGATAGAAACATCAATGATGAGAGAGTCATTGATCGAGCCCGCAACCCGGGCATGAGCCTTGACCGGGAATTGAACCCCGATTGCCTGGATCCTAGGTCGATGCTCAGCCGCTGAGCCACGCCCGGCAGGGCTGAAAATGTTTTTTGATGTTTGTAAAAACACAACGGGAGAGTCAAAGTAATAACAGTAAGAAAGGAACAAATAAAGCCTCTTACAAGAATGTTTGAAGCTTCATGGGTCCTAAAGTCAGAAAATGGAATTATTTAGTGTTTCGATAAAGGCACAGGACCACCCTCCATTAGTTAGTCACAAGTGTCACACCAGCCACCTACTTTTAATATCAATGAGAAGCAGGTGGAGAGAATTTTCATGTGCACAGTGTGTGTGTGTGAAACAATAAAACATACACAACATTCTTTGCAGATCCCCTTTGAACTATTCAATAAAATAACAAAATCCAAAATCAAGAGTTTTTATTTTTATTTTTTAAAAGCATCTGAGCAGCAGAGGGACAGCCTTATTGCAGGTGTGTTGGGCAATAGGGTGGACCTCAGTATAGCTCAGGACTCACTGCCATCCCCTCTCCTCTCTTCTGGTTATTTTATATTCATGACCATTCTTCTTTCCTTGTGTAAATATAAATATACACCACTTAATTCCTAATTCTGTTGGCTGGATGGAGAGGGCAATCCATTAATCCATCCCTCAGTACTTCTGGTTGCAGAAATGCTGTGCATTGCTCAGTGGAGGCAAAGGACAGCTTCCTGTACATTGATAGAAACAGGTGTTCTCTTTTAGTTGTCAAGTCAGCTCCCTTCTGAGAATCTCAGATAAGTGGTCCAAATTACATCTAAGAGGAAGATTCGCCAAAGCATAATTACTTTTCATCAGGGTGCCACAAATAATGAAAAGAAAAGAACATTGGATGTATATTGTAATCTACTTAATCACCATCATTTTAAAAAGCTGATGTAGAATTTCTTACTTCAAGACAAGTTGTATAGCTTTGGTGGTAAATTAGGCATATTTTCTAAACACTAAATTATATTTCTTCTAATTCACATTTGGCTAAGAAGAGCTGACTAGACGGGTCTTTGTAGCAATGGAATATAAGAGATAAGGTTTGCAGCTGCCATTTCAAACAGTGCATTTTTGTCTACTGTTCAACAGCTTCCTGTGTTTCTATTCATATTGAATGAATCCCCTTCTTTATCTTGGGAAGATGAATTCCATCAGTGTTGCCGTCTGTGCAGGACGCAGGCACATTCCTCCCATCACCTTGCCTGTCCCTGTTCCTCCCCCTCCCCCTTCCCCAAGAGCGAAACTTGTAGACAGCATTAGATTATTAGCATGGGTAGAAATAGTAAGGCTTTGCCTGGTGATAAATAATAATCTTGCACAGTACATAAAAAATCCTGGTCAGAATTTCAGGTCGCATTTCTCTGCATTTAAGAGAAGTTCTAGAAGTGGAAACTTCAGTAAAGGCATAATGGAAGATCCGAGACAGATAAAACTAGGTTTGACTACAAGCTCAACCCTTGATTCGATGTGGGAAGTTGCTTAAACGCTGCGTCCCTTGGCTAATTCATCTATAAATTAGAATAATACCTATCCTGTAAGAAATAGCATAAAATTTTTTTTTCTAGTTTGTATTCAATTAATAGTAGTAATTATCAAGGAAATCTCATATTTTGGGGAGGGTGTGTAGACTTTTAAGGAGGTGACTGGAGAAAGTGGCCATCCTACATCAGCTCCTTTACTGAGGGGCAAGGCCTTCAGGTCGCCTTCTCTCTTCCCAATTGTCTTCTGTTTCCCCCCATCAGCAGCTCTTCCTCTGTGGTCCTCCCTGTTTATTCCTTCCAGCCCATATCACTGAACCTCCACCACCATAGCCACTCTCCCTTTGCATCCCACACTGATGACTGTCTTCTTTCTCCCTCCAGCCAACTAGCTCGACGGCGTAGAACTGCCCACTCATGAAATAAAGTTTGTCTTGATGATCGAGACTATGGGGAGGAGCTGTCGGCTTCCCAGTGCCTTACTCATCTAAAGCAGGGACTGGCAAACTTGTTCTGTAAAGGGTCAGACAGTATGTATTTCAGTCTTCGTGGGCCACATGCTCTCGGTTGCAGCTCTTCACCCCCTCCCTCTGATTTTTGTTGTGCTGTGAAAGTAGGTGTAGACCATATGTAGACAAATGAGCATGGCAGTGTTCCACAAAGACTGTATTTACCAAAACAGGTGGTGAGCTGCACTTGGCCCATGGGACATAGTTATCTGAGTCTCTAAGTTGTTGAGTGAACCGCACCATGCTAGAGTTTAAAGGGACATAGCAATCATGTAGCCTACTTTTCTCCAGCTTGTGCTCTCCTGCAACCAAGGGTTAACCAGTAAAATGTATTTTTGAAATGCTATGTGATGTGTCCCCTTCTTAGAGGCTCACCAACATTAGTAAACTCGAGGCCCTGACTTTTTTTCCAGGGTGAAATATTAGTGATAGGAATGATAATTAATGTTTTGATAGTTCTTACCATGTGCTTGGAAATGTTCTAAATGCTTTACATATATTATTTCACTTAATCTCGCAACCCTGTGTGGTATATAGTGTTGTTAATTCCATCTTTTAGTCAGGTTATTTAATCTGCCCAAGGTAAAATAATTACTGGATCCAGGATTGAAATTTAGGCCACCCGGCTCCAGGGCCTGTGCCCCCAGCCATCCATCCACTTTGTCATAATATCCAGACATGTCTGTGAACAGTGTGACTTGAGAAAGTGCTTCTTTAATCCAGTTCTCTCAGTTTACACATTAGAAGTGACGTCTAGAGAGATTCCAGTGACTTTGCAAAGGTCACAAGCGTAATTAGTAACTGAGATAAGTCTACAAATCAATTAAATCACTACCTGGTACTTGAAGAAATGCTTCAATCCATCCTTTATGAAGACAGAAAATCCTTTTAAAAATGAGTAATCACTTCTGATTTCCCCTTTCTAATTCAGGTTTCATAACCAGTTTCATTTAATGGGAGTAAATACACAGTTTGATTTTTAAGAGGTAGTATTATTTTCACTTTATTATGAGACAATAGTATTAGGCAATCTGCTATCATGAAAAGATGACAGATCTTTATCTCCAACTCTGACCTCTCTCTTGCCCTACATTAGTGATCCCCGGGCCTCAATGTACATTAAATCACTTGGGATGCTTGAAAAAATGACACTGCCCACCCACTGCCTCAGAATTATGTTTTCATTGAGGATCTGGTGTGAGCATTTCTAAAGATACCTGCAAGAGATTCTAGTGTGTAGTCAAGATTTCGAATCACTGTTCTAGAATCACATTTGTTATTGTCTGCTAAATGTGTCCACTTGCAGTATCAGCTAACATTTAAAATACGACATGTCATGAAATGAAACTTATGGCTACAGTCCATGGGTTATAATTAATGAAAATGTGACCACATTCCAAGCATGAGTGGAACTTTATTATTGCAGATGAATTATACCGGCAGCCATAATATTCGACCAGTTTTATGCGAGTGGGACCTTTGGATGGACATGCATAGCTGTAGAACTGGGCTGACCAAAAATCTCGGGGATTTCAATAGTTGCTGCAAGTCTATGTGGCTCCAGCAGAGCCGGGCTCTACCTTTTATGTGGCCTGGGACCTATGGTGGAAGAAGCAAGTATTTTGGAAAATTAGGTTTTGGCACCATCTTCCATCTACTTACAGATATTATAAGCAGTTATAATAGAAGAATTTAGAAAAAAAATCATGTATAGTAGAAGAATTTAGGATAGAAATAGACCATCTATGAGAGCAAATGGAATAGAAATTTTCAGGGACTTGAGACGGTCTAATTACTACTATTGACACCAAATTTGTCTTTAAGTTTTCTGGCAGTTAAAGCAAAAAAGGAAACATGTAATTTATATTATGGCTGAAAACAGCTTTCACGTTTGTCTGCAGAGAAAATTGGTATTTTGAACTAGTTTTAGCTAGTAATTTAACATGTATATCCTTGGGATAACACAGTTGAAAATGTCTTCACCACAGTTTCGCAAAAATCATTGACTCTAGTTGTTCACTCATTCATTTATTCATTTAATTACCTATTTGCTTCTAAGTGCTAACTCTATGCTGGATATGGTGTTAAGTTCTGGGAATATGGTGATCAAGAAGACATCATTCTTGTTCTCAAGGGGGTCACAGTAGAAAGGAGGAAATGGTCAGGAAAACCAACATTTCAGACGAGAGAGGCCAGAGTGAAATAAAGGTGTCCCATCACTTGTACATGTTATCGGAACACAAAGGAGGAGCCATGGTGAATCGGGGGAGATGGGAGTAGGCTTGATCAGGTAACTGAGCAGTGAAAATGCATCTGGGAGGAAGAACCGCAGGATCAGAGGCAGGGGAGGGAGAGTGCATGGCGCTTCAGGACACTCTCAACAAATATCTCCCCTAAACTGGAAAGCTGTGGTAATGGGGGAAAGAGGACAGATTGTATAGCTATTTAGGAGATTGACGTATGTGACTAGATTAATGACTTTAGGGAAGGAGAAGAGGAAAGAGCTAAGACGCGTTTCCTGGCGTGGGTGGCTGGGTGGCCTGTGGCGCAGTTCATGGAGCTCAGGCGCCATAGAGGAGCGTCAGGTTTGTGGGTAGAGAGAAGGGGTGGAAGATGGCGAGGGGGAGCCCCGTTGACACTGACCGGATATTGATGGAGAATCGGGCAGGGACAGGCCTGAGCTGGGCGCAATAGATTGTAAGTGACCAGCACGCAGACGGCAGGTGTAGACGGCAGGCTGTATTAGCGACATCACTTCAGAGCATAGAAGTGGAAGAGACACCACCCTTTGGAACTCTGAGGGACGCTCACTAAAAAGGTTTGCAGAGGACACAGTTTATGAAGGAAACAGAAGCAAAGTAAGAGTAAACTAGGAGTAGGTAGGGTAGTGGAGGTAATCAGTTGGATAAGGCTACCACCTAGTAGAGTTAGGGACAGAGATAGAAAGTGTACATCAATCTGTCTCCGTGAAAGATAAATTGTGTCGGAAGGGACTTGATAGGTGTTGGGTCTTTGGCTGCTGGACCGAATTCTCTAAATAGGAGATTGAGATACCTGATTATGTTTCAGAAGCTTGACATCCAAACATTTCTCCACGCGCTGAAGCCCAGCTGTGAATGCCGAATAGTTTCCCTGAAAAATCTTGAAAATATCTAAGCACTTGCATAACAAAAGACAGAGATGACAGTGTCCTGGGAGACGCTGAAATATGAAACATGGGAGACACAGTTTTAGCTTAAAACGTTTAAGACCAATTTGTACCAATTAAACACTTCAGTGAATAGAAGCTAAGTATGCTCAGTGGAATGGATGATCTCAAATAAAAGTATATTGTGAAGGCCTTGCCAGAATGAATTCACTACATATAACAGCACCACATACCTGAATGCAGTCTCTTGATGACTAGGGTTATTTGAGGTTTACCTGCTTAAACATGACAGTGAGAGTTTGGATACGATTGGCACTTAGTTCACCTTGTGAATTGTATTGGAATACGTGCCTGACTATATATGTTTAAAACCGTTCCTAGTTAGAAATAAGTAGAGCAAGTTTCACCAAACCTGCCCTGTTCTCCCAAATCTATGGGTCCTCAGGATCTGTGGTAACTTAAAGAAAACAGAGGCCTTTTTGATGTGCATATCCTTAGGAGGGCTTATTGACTATTGTGACTTCTCTCTGGACATTGTAAGATACACTCCATGTGCCCTGACTCCAGACTGAATGAAAGAAGCACAACTTCCCAGGGACTGTGTAGATCCCAATCTCACAATATTTTCTGTTATGCATCTCTCTTTGTCCCCTACTCACATCTCAAAGGGGAGAGGAGGTGTTTACTTTTTGTCTTTCTGGAACCTTATCGAATTTCTGACACCCCTGAATGCAACACTGTTAATTGCATCAGAGTTCTCAACCATTTAAATTCCTGGGGTCCCATAAATTTCGGGTCTTGTGTGTATTTTTTCCAGTTTTCAGCATCCCTATGTAAAATCTCAAACTGCATTTAAAATATAACACAAAAGGGAATTTCCGGTTCCTATCAAGAGGCCAATGAGCATCGTAAAACAAGGAAGGTCATTTTGTAAACACAGCCATTTGGCTTCCTGAAGATGGAAAATCAAGAAAGAGTGCTAAGGGGATTTTAAAGTTTTCTGTAATCAGTAGAGTATTTTTTAGAAAGCAAGCCTCCCTGCATGGTTAATATTAGGTCTCTAATATTAGTATCAACAGTAGAAACCAATGCTTGTCTTTTGTTTGCTCTAGCAGGTGATCTTATTTGGTTACTTCTCAGTGCATCTGAGCATTGTGAATTGTACTGAACTATTATAATGTATAATAATATAATAATAGTATTTAGATTAAACATCATCATTAGAGTACTCCTTGCTACTCAAAGTGTGCTTCAAGGGCAGCAGCATTGGTGTTGCAGGGGAGGCTGTGAATTGCAGAATCTCAGGCTCCAGCCAGGTTTCCTGAGTGACCGTGTACATCTTAACACGATCCCCAAATGGTTCATCTGCACATTAATATTTGAGAAGCACTGGCTTAGATGAATGATAACCATAGGACTATCTATAGTGATTTTTTTGGTCAATAAGATGATAATAAAAACAGCCATTGTGGCTCAAAGTATTTAATAGAATCCCCTTCACACCAGGAATTCCTTGTATTTCAGTAAATGAAATGAGTGATTGGCAATGATGAAGAATTAATGTAAAAAAGAAGAAAAGTCATGATTTAAAAAAATTTTCCAGCTGTCTTTTCCCCCCCTAAATTTATTTTTGTTTTAGAGCTGAAATAAAGACCCACAGGTGAAAAGAATAAGTTTTTAAAAATGTCTTTAGTGAATCGATTAAATAAATAAACTAGTTTCAGTTGTGTACTACTTTGTAATGGATATTTCTACAACGTGAGCTAAATCTAAAAGATGGGCAGTGTATCCTATGTACAGAGTTCTTACATCAATTTAAAAAGCCCTACCTTATTAATATTTGCATAATAGAAATAAAGATTTGAATGGGAAACTGAAAGGAAGTTTGAATAGTTTGATGTCATCAAGACTTGAAGCATATGGCTGCTATTAGCATGCTAATAGCATGCTATTAACATTTCATTAGTTCATTAGTCAATGAAATGTTAATTAATCTGAAACTGTAAAAATATATAACAAAGAAACCTAGAGGTAGAAGCTTCATTGAGGGCAGCCTTGGTTAAGAAATTGTAGATCATAATATCAGATTAGTAAATTTTAGTCAGTTTTGAATCTTTCCTTCCCCTCAACTTCTTCATCCAGTTAATGTGCATGATCTGTTGGCTCCACCACGGAAGACATGTGAGTGAACCCACTTCCATCGGCACCAGTAACTTTTCCATGTCATCTCTATCTAAAAGGTCTTCCCTGTTCCCCTTAACACCACCTCTTAAAAACTTTATAATAAGTCCATGTCACTCCTCTACTTAAAAATCCTTCCTTGGCTTTTCGCTCCTTTTATATCATGATACAGATTTCCTAGCACATCAGTAAGGCCCGGCGTGGTTTTCTGTCTGTCTCAGGCCGCGCTCCTTCCTGTTCCCCTCACTCCATGTCTCTGGGTTTCTCGCAGCTCCTAAGGTCTAGCTGAGTCTTCTCTCCATAAGAAAGCCGTATGTCTCACTATTTTCCTAAGTCAGGTTTCAGCTTTAGTGTCCCTTTCACAGAAGACCGTCCTGATTGTTGTATCTGAAGTCTAGCTCCCCTGTGGTTCTCGATTTTAACTCCCTGTTTATGTCCTTGAGAGGACATTACAATTTAATATCATAAATTTTATACATTTTATATCTTTATTTGCTTATTTCCTGTCTTCCTCAAAGAATGTAGATTCAAACGAGGGCATACCTTGAAAGTCTCCCTCACCGCTGATTATTGGGTGCCTGGCACACAGCGGATATCACTGCATATTTGTTCAATAGACAGATGACTTTAAAACAAATACAAAAAAATTCACGTTTAATTTTTTTTATCACTTTCTTGATCTTCTGTGGTTCTTAATTCATTATGCAAGTGCTTAATTTTAAACAAATCCTTTTCAGTTTATTATTAGAAAAAAATATTGAACATGACATTTCACTCTTTCAGGGAATGCTGAGCACTGGGAACAAAATTGCCATGCCAAGAGAATATTTTTTTGGAACGTTATGTGGAAATTTGTGTCAAGGAAACAAATTGGGGCTGCTATCGTAGTTATTTGTCTCAATCTTTGTGTTACCTTGTGATTGATTTTAAGAAAGTGAAGTGTGCTAGTTGCCCTATTTACCACTATAATCTGTCAATGTGGCATATAAACCAGATTTCAGGGCAACAAACGCACAAAAACAAGAAGGCTGAACTCTCTGGGACTGAGAGTCATTAGAAGTTATGAGTCTGAGAGACTGTGCTCTTATACTTTTCAGGTAATTCTCCATTGAGGTCCATTCTCTGAAAGCCAAGCAAAGGGACCCAAGACGCCACAGTATTTATCAAAACTAGACGACAGCTTAGTACTTTAGAACTGAGTTATTAGATTAGGAAGGAGGCCAAATAGTCCAGCCAGGGACCTGATGACTCTTCCGCCCTGTTGGAGGTGCTCAGGTGATGGATTGAACGACACGAGTGAAGGGAGAGTGGGTAGTATTGTGGATAAGAGAACAATTCGGACACCACAATCAAACATTAGTCATAATTGTAGAATTCCAATCATCAGGGTGAAAGGTGAAAACTGTCTACTAAAATGCACCTTGAAGTACGCCTGCTGTGCGGCTATCTGAAGAATCTGTCTGAATGAGTGTGTGTATGTTAAGTGAATTGTACTCATCTCCTGGGGCTACCACAGCAAAGCAGCAGGAACTGGGGTGCCTAAACAACAGACATGTACTGCCTCCCAGTTCTGGAGGTGAAGGTCTGAGATCAGTGTGTCTGGAGGATTGGTTCGCCCTGGGGCTCTAAGGGCAGGATCAGTCGGGCCTCTGGCTTGCAGACGGCCGTTTTCTTCCTTCATCTTCTTGCCCACTTCCCTTTGCGTGCGTCTGTGAGCGACTTTCCCCTTCGGATAGGAGACCAGTCATTTGGATTAGGGCCAACCCTGACGGTTTCATCCTAACTCGGTTGCCTCTGTTGAGACCCTAGCTCTAAATAAGGTCACATTCTGAGATGCTAAGGGTTAGGACTGCAACACAGAAATTTTGGGAAAACACAATTCAACCCATAACAGACTTTTATGATTAATTTAATTATATAGCATTTTATTATATAGAAAATAAAAGAACCTATGTCAAAAGTTTTTGCTTCAGTTATAAACTACAAAGCACATCTAAAAATATCTAACAAAGTAACTGCATTTATAGAAATTAGCATGTGCTCTATTTATGCAATAGTCTATGACCCATAAGCAAACTACAATAAAACTGTTTTTATAATAAAGAAGTTAGTATCTTTACATTGGAATTTGTCTTTGAGCATTTATTTAGCCTTAGCTGGAGTCTGTAACAAGCACCCTTTTGGGTTAGAAGTTCGGCATTAATTACTTAAAACAACACCAGAGGACACATTTTCTGCAGAAGGAGCTACATGTGCTAATGAAGCTTGGAGTTCACCGGGGATTGCTGTTAATGTTTCTCTTGCTTTCTCACTAGTGAGATCTAAATTATAAGATGGATGGATTTTTTTCTTTACCCATTATTTAAAAACCAGATCACGGTTTAATTTCACATCGAATCGCCCATAAAATATTAAATAAGGTAAATTTAACACAACTATCCAACTTAGGAAAGTGCTAATTTTAAAAAAATATTTATCTTTATTGTTGAAAATATTTTTTGTTTTTCTTTGTTTTTAAATTCTTAGCTGGGTTTTGTGGAGAACCACTGCAAAATCCATTTTCTCCCTCTTTGGAATGGTGCTGCTTGTCTGACTAAGAAGGGCACTGCCCTTCAATAGTTGTGGTCTCTTGGTTTGATAAGAAATAAAAACCTGTGTTCCTACATTGATCTCATTATCTTGTGGTTTTCCTAATTTTTTTTCCTACGGACAAAAATAATGCTAATTTTCACCTTCAGTAAAAGGTTATTCTGCCATTCCTCTGGCCTTTAGTGATGGAGCCTGTGATGTGGAGTCCATACAGTGATCTCAGTTCCTGATACCTGTTGTCTTTTTCATGCCCCTCCTGCCAATGCCCGTGTTTGTTCTCCCCCCAAGCGCGTGGGTGCGTGTTCTGCCTGATGTGCTCATTGCTGCGGGCGAGGCCTCCCTTGACTGGCAGCTGGGAGTAGCAAGGGGCTGTGACTCAGACGCTTCAGTGGCCTTTGTGCCACTGGCCCTGCCCGGCCTGCCAGGCGGGGCGAACGGTGTAGCGCTGGGATGTGATTGCCTGAAACCACAAATCCAGATTCATTCGAATGAAACTGATTTTGATTTGCAGTCCAAGAAGGTGAGGTTCTGGAAATGCCACCATGCTTTCTTTCCCCTGGTCTTTAGCTGCATTGTAATATTACTAGGATCGATTTTATTTAAATCCATTCTTGTTGAATCAGAGTGGCAGTAGTCAAAACCCAGGTTAAAAAAATTCCCCCCCCCCCGCAAAAGTGCATCCGTAATGGATAGAACTATATTAAATACTTATCGTGACTCAGCGGGTTTAATTCTGACTTTTTAGAAGAAACTACGCAGTAAACACATGGGCTCACTTTCTCAAAACTACTCTTTCCTCAAAGACAGTTTGCCATTCCTCACGCTCTGTCTAGGAATCATTTGCAGCCTTGAAACTATTTTGGGAGAAAGGTAAGGACTTAAATCTAGATGTGCCTGTGTAGAGTTGAGCAAGTGCACGTCCTCTCATTTCCAAATCTTTTACTTCTACTAAAAAACATTGCGATCTGTATATTAACTTCTCCTATGTATTTTTTGGGATCTGCCACGCTAGTAACATACATAATCTGGTTAATTTCTAAGGGAAAATAATCCACAGAATCTTAGACCTCACTCCAGAGCCACGTTATGAGTATCTGCGGGGTAGACCTTGGTAATGGCAGTTTTTATAAAAGCACCAGGTTTGGGAGCCTCTGTCCTGGGCTGGCTGTCAGTACCCATTTGGTACAGTGGGTTCTCTTTGATCTTTCCAGACAATCTACAGTGAAGTTGCCAGAAAGCTCTGATGAAATTCAAGATTGGTAATGAGTTACTCATAAAACAATCCTCTAGAAATTTTACAATGTAATTGACAATATAAGCTATATATTTTATTCCATTATTATAGCTTTGAAGTTTGGGGTATGTCTTGCATTAAAACTACCTTTACAGAAGGTTTTTATTCCCTAAATCCCAAGTTTCAACACATTTCTTTTCACTTTAAAAACAACCTGGTTTTTAAAATTGTTTAAAGTGTCATTGACACCAAAAGAAGATTAAAACTAAGATGGAATGAGTAAAAATTGATTTTTGATGGTGTTAAATTATTCTCTTTTGAATGGATAAGTAAGAGTTTAATTACTATTTGGAAAGTAAATCATGCGTCTTATTACTTCTAGTGTATCATATAACTAGAAATTTATCACCTACTGTTAGAGACAACAAACTGAAATAGGATGAGTATAAAGGGCACTTTAGCTGTCTGATTAAGCAGAATTCATTGATTTGTGTGTTTCTAACAAGCCCAGTGTTTTGTCTCCATGTCCCATATAATGGTTCAGTAAATTTACTTTATAACTTTAATTCTCTATCCTTCAATACAGTGCTTGTTTCCAGAATTTATCTTTAGTTACCCATCTCCTAGGTTCAGAACATCTTGCTTAAAACATCAGGAATTGCTTTATATTTATTTTTAAAATATGCATTCTGGCATTTCCAGAGGAAAATGTTATCAAAAAGTTGAAAATAATCTGATACAGAAACTGGTGTTTATATGTGTGTGAGAATATGTGGGTGTGTATTTCCAGGGCTTATTTCCACTGGAAAATTGATGGAGGAAGTATATATGTTAAGGTATCAACTTTGGGTCTGTTTTTCTTGGACTCATTCTGAATTTCCTGAGGTTCCCAGTTATTTTAAATATACTTGAATACCACGGCTGAATGAGATGATAGAATAATACCTTTTAGCAACACAATGTGATTTTATGGTACTGACTCTGGTTTGGGATTCCGATTTCTTATTTTGTAGGCTCGAATATCCCGATGTACCCTTTGCATATCTCTATGAATTATTCTTTGGTCTTTATGCAGACCTCGCATATTAGCCACTTTATTTTGGCATTTATTTACTAGCTAACTACTAAGTGCTACCTACTCAAAGGGTACAATACGTATTCAAGTGAGCTCCGGGTAATGTTTGGAATTCAGCTTGCCTGTCGTGAATATTTGCTTTAATATTTTACCAGTCCACTTCAAGATTTTGCCAACAAAAATCCATTGTTCAAAAGGCTATATTTCTCAGTTATATAACTGAGGTGTCAACTTCCTTCTTTTCCAGCTTAGTGTGCATAGTGTCTTGAGGTGAATAAAATTGCATTTTAATACTACATGTTTCATGCAGCTCCTTAGATCTCAAATCATACCCACAATAGTAAGAGTTGTCTCCTTATGTTCTCATTAGAATTCTACCAAATATCTGGCTGGGTAGCTGCCCTCGCCAAGTGGAACACGTAACCATCAAACTGAAGCATGAATTGGGGATTACAGCTGTAATGAATTTCCAGACTGAATGGGATATTGTACAGAATTCCTCAGGCTGTAACCGCTACCCAGAACCCATGACTCCAGACACCATGATCAGACTGTACAAAGAAGAAGGCTTGGCCTACATCTGGATGCCAACACCGGATATGAGCACTGAAGGTAAGGATCAGAACCATTCTGGCTCCCTGTGAAATGTGTTTCAGAGAAGCCCCGGCCTGCCTACCTTTCTTTCTATAATTGATTGACCTAAATATGAACGGTACAAATGGAATAAGGGAAAGGGTTTAGGTTTAATATATTTAATATCTATCTTTTGACACCTTAGCTGAGGTTCTGTTTAGCATGGGTCCTTTGTTTATTCATGAAACATGTATCTATTGTGTATCTACTGTGTATGTGGCACTATGCTGTGGCAGGGAATACAGTGAAGATAGGCAGGACAACTCCTGTCCTCATGGAGCTTATAATCCTGTAGGTAAGACAAGCATTAATTAAATGACTACAGATAGAAATTAAGAACTGCGATGAGTTTTTGTTGTTGGTGTTAGAAAGATACGCAAATATTGCTATGAGAGCATGCACAGACAGTCAGACCCAGGAAGGGGGCTCAGGGGAAGTGTTCTGGGGAAGCAGTGTTTGAACTAAGATCTGAAGAGAGGGTTGGGGTTGGGGGTAAGGCTCCCAGGCAGAGGGAGCAGCTTTTGAAGAATCCCTGTTGCACGAGAGCATAGAGGGTTGTAGGAACTGAAAATAGGCCGGTGTGGCTGCAGATCAGAGGATCAGGGATGTGAGTCTTGCAGGATTTGGGCACAATAAGGACTTCAGACTTTACCCTGAAGTGGTGAGAAGCAGTTGAAAGAGCTGGAAGCTGAGAGATGCCCAGATAACCATTTTCTTTCCCTGTAGCAGTGTAGAGAATTGATTGGGGTGGGCCCAGAGTGGGCCTGTGACACCAGTGGGGACGTTATTGCGACGCTGAAGTGAGAGATAATGAAAAAGATAATTCGGTTCAGGAAAGAGGGTGATAGTGAGGCTGCATTTATTGCACAGGTACTGGCTGAGCCTGTCTTTGTGAGGAGAGAATTGTGACGTGTCATGGGCGCTGCTGGGGGGAACAGACAAATAAGGCATAGTTTTGATCTCATGGTGAGGGGCAGTAAGACAAGTTCAAGACTATCTACAGCGCAGAAGGAACATGACGAGAGGAGTGATGTGCTCTAGGAGAGTTATGATGGGGGAGGAGCCTTTCTGTGAAGAACAGGCAGGCGAAGTGAGTGTCCTGGCATTTGATGTGGGCATGACAGATCAATGTGGAGGGAGGGAAGAGGGCATGTTAGGTACAAGAAAGCATAGGCCAAGGCACAGAGACATGGGATTTTAGAGGAATGATCTGTATTTCATCCTGGTGGTAGAATAGAGTTCTTGTAGAAAGGGAATGGAGCCAGTAGAAGCCAAGAGAACCAAGTTACACTAGTAGTATGAATAGATGTCAGCAGGGGTCAGCAGAGAGCTGTAAAAATGGCACAGGCCAAGGGAGTTGGGCCAGCACTGTCCCAGGGAAAGAAGGAAGCAGACCTTGATGCCTAGGGAGGAAACGTTTCTGTCATCAGCCCTCTTCCCCGAGAAAAGTCCGTTATGTATCAAACACTCTCCTAAGCAGCTGCTTGCATTAACTCATTTAATTCTCACAACAAGAGTCTGGACATGCGTAGATATCTCTATGTTGCAGAGGAGGAGACTAAGGTGCATAAAACATAAGTAACCTGGCCAAGGGAAATGACAGACACAGCCTGGATTTCAGTGCAGACAGCCTGACTCGGCACATTGCTGCAGACACCATACATGCTCACGTGAACTCTCCACGCGCATTCCACAGGCCACCACACTTTCAACCTGTCATTTGCCTCTTTAGCTGGAATTAGGCAAAGTCATGAGTTGCTGGGGAAGTAGCTAAGTCTTGAGAATCACAGGCTGCCTGGCCCGTGGCCACATTGGCTCTTTATCAATCTCAGGAGGCCCTGTGGGCCCAGCTGGACCCCTTTGTGGGTCTTTGTGTGAACTGAGCTATCTCTAGGAATGAGGTATAATTTTTGTTCCTTAAAGAGGGCATAGTTTGGCTCTTCCTCTTGGTAACGCTGATCCAAAGAAGCTTGATTTAGCCACACGAGCTTTGTCTTTTTCCCAAGGGAGGGGAAAAAGTTTCATTTGCACAGAAGAGCACTGGTTGAATGTAGGTCATATTTGTCCTGTCGAGCTTGTTTCTCTGGTTTCAAAACAGAGGAAATCGTCAGGGTAGTGCACCTACAGCTCCCAAAGGGCGTTTAGATGTTCACTGCTTTGATTCTGGTTCTATAGCATTGCTATCCCATTGGGATATTATGTGAGATGAGGCTCAGGGAAGTTGCAGTAAGTGTGGCGTGCATCCCAATCCACTCCATGCACTGGCTACCCGAGGGCCCTGCTGACAGACTGGGAATTTGCATGCTCATCACTAAGACCCGCTATAGTTGTATTGAAACCTTCTGGGGGTCTGTCTTTATGAAGACAGAATTATGATGTGATATGGGTGCTGCCAGGGAAACAGACAAATAAGATCATTCCTCTATGACTGGGGGTGCCAGTCACAACAGCAGAGCATCCTCCACACTGACTACGTGAAATGACTGCAGAATGAAAGCTCCCACTTGAAAAAGGCTAAACCCCAAGACCACATAGAGGGTTTCTTTGGTTCAGCATAACCTGGCAAGTCATTGCGGGGTACTGACCATTTCGGAATCCCTAAGCAATTTTTGACCAATAGATCCATTTATGCAACTCACAGTATTAGCACAGTAAACATATAGATTAGTTCTGCTGAATATTTTTAGAACTTTAGAGAAAAATCCGTCTGGAAGTGTTTTGAGCCACATAATGCTGTCGTGAGCTTTCTGAGAAAGAAGACAGTCTGTTAGGACTGACCTGTTCCAATTGATTGTGCCGTCCATCCTTGCCTGGTATATTTTGTGATATGCAAAGGGGTTGGTTAGGTTTTTTCTTTCTTTTTTTCTTCTATTTTGGTTGTGTCTTTCGCCTAAGAAACAAAAAACTCCCAAATTTAGCATTCACCTGGAAAAAAACCCCCAAATGTGTTCACCAAGATTCAGTTTCCCTTCACATAGGAAGCACTGTGCTTGTGTTCGGCCCTCTGCCAGGGCCGTGCTTGGATAACGAATGGTCTCTGCTTCCCCAAAGAGTCCGCGTGCTGCCCAGCCCTCAGCCACCCTGTTGTCACAGTCTGAGTTGTCGTCTCTGACTCAATGCAGGGAATTCAGCGCTGCCATGAGGCAAAGACGCTGACCCCGGAGCCACAGCCCCGGGCTCGAGCCTCGTCACCCTGCGTGGCTGCATGATGCTGGGCAGACTGGCTCCTGAGAGGGAAAATGGGTATAATAATTTCTGCTTGACAGGATCATAGCAGCAGGGGAGGTGATGGATGTGAACATGCTTTGAAAATCCCAAAGTCGGGACTGTACTATTAGTCCCAGGTCCTTAAGTTTCTACCGAAGGGTGTTACAGATAAAAGAACCTTATCCGTGTTCCACTGCAAAGGTAGAAAAGAAGACATCCTCAAAACGTAATAATATATTCAGCCATCAGTCTGCTCCGTATCAAGAAAGGAAATTAAATTCTGTATGAAGCCAAAATCCACAAAACATAAAAATTAGGGGCTCTGGTTGACACTGGCCCTGTGGTGTGAGCCCCGTTCCTTTTTGTATTCCTCGGTGGGTTACATATTAGCTAAGGCTCCCTAGAACGGTCTTCACGCAGAGCGACGTGGGCACGTTGGGCACAGATGGCCCCTCTGGGGTTGGTGGCAGAGGTGCGCAACCCCAGGCCAGGCGTGACTCACACAGGGGTAAAAGCAGAGCATGCCCAGGGAGAGGGGACGCAGGGACTGACTGGGAGCTCAGGTTGGCAGCATGGGGGCAGCAAGAACCACTGACCAGGGAGGCTAGGGAAGGACTGTAGCACAGGGGTTAAGACCAGAGGCTTTGGCGCCTGGCTGGCCGGGTTTAAGTGGCCATGAGGGAGTAACCTTGGGAAAACCTCTGTGCCTCAGTGTTTTCAGATACAACAGAATAATAGTAGTCCCAAACTGGTTGTTGCTAAGAGGTGGCTGTAAAGGGGCCATTGCATGCTCAGTGCTTAGCACAGCACGTGGCTGGTAGAAAGGTAGGAAGAGCTGCCCTCAAAGCAGGGCGATTTGCAGTCCCCGGAGATGAAAATAAACAAGGTCTCACCGGAGGCCAGGCTGAGATGGGTGGGCACCCTGGCCCCACCACTTCTCTATAGTATTTGTTCACTTTTTATGTTATTTAAGTACCTGTTTGACAGTTCTTAAGTGGAATAGCTGAGTGATTTTAGGAGAAGACCACTGGTGTGTGAAACCTGTGTTTAAACTGGGAGCCTTCTGGAGCCTCCACGTGGCCGCTGACATGCATCTTCCAAGATAACGTATCTGAGATCATAGAACCTCAAAGTGACACATATCCGATTTCCACTTCTAAACACACATCCATTTTCAGCAGTTTCAACTTCTAAACTATTTGCATGCATCTTGAAGAATCTTTGACAGATAACAAGGAAGAGGGGAGATATTGCATCATTTAGGACATTTGGTGCAGACCAAATGGCCAGAGAAAAGGTCAGGGGAGAGATCCTGATGGTCCATGGTCCATGTAATCCCTGCACTGGGCAGGCCAGCCGCACCAAGCTGCAGAGGCTGGGACTCTGACTGCAGCAGCTCTTCCTGCAAATGGCCACTGTGGTCTGATTGTATATTTGGCGTTTAATAAAAACCTACATTAAACATGTTTCTGTTCATTTCTCAGCAATTTATATGATAGCTAGAGAGGTAGTTATAAGCAGGGAACTTGTCAAGTGGTAGATTAGGGAGGAGTGGAAAGAACCCAGACTTCCTGGATCCATCACCAGGAGTCCCCTTCCCAGCAGTACTACTCTACTCGGAGTAAGCCTCTAACACCCCTTCAGTGGAACAAAAGCCCTGAACTTGAGCCAGCCTCACCTTATCACCAGGTTGCTGAAACATACCTTGGAGGTTTTGCTTCCCCTGGGCCCCCAACTCAAATAGTAGATCAGCTACACAATACACTGAGACACACAGTGAGACACCTCTCTGGTACATACAAGGTTCTCTCCTTGCTACATCTGCAGTGATATTTTCCTGCCTCTGGGACAGTGCCACAAACAACTGACTGTATGGCAGGCCCACCCAGGTCTAACCTCAGAGCACCTCGACACCAGGCACAGAGGTGTACATCAATCAACTTTATGGCTCAGTGTGGACTCTGAGAAATCACACGACAGGTAGGAGCTGACGTGCCTCCAATTCAGATGCCTCCAGGGACCAGGCAGTCAGCACGAAGAGAGATGGGGCTCCAGGAGCTGCAGAGTGTGCCCTGCCTAAAGGAACTCTAGTTAAAAGTGCCTCCAAACTGCTCTTTAGATTCCATAGTAAGAGGGATTAACAGAGCACCAGCAACAAACTTAGAATATTTCCCTGGCTTCATGTAGACTCTCTGCTCCTGGCTCAGAGCGGGGTGAGTCTGGCTCAGGCATGCCCCTGGATAGAGCGGTAACTGAGCAGGCCTTCATGACGAGGTCTTGGTAACATCTGTCCTTCTCTGGTGGTGCTGACGCCTGATTGCAGTAAGATGTGTCCGCCCCTTCAGGGGCGCTTGCATTGTGAAAAAGGACAGCTAAGGGAGGAGGCTAAACTTACAAGAGGGCTCTGCAGGGAGAAATCTGGGCCCCGGGAAATCTGCAGTGAAATCATGTGAAGGAGGGGCTCTCCTGCCTCTCCGGGCCTCCAGTGGCAGGCAGTGTGAAGGCCGTGGCCCTTGAGGATACCATACCTTGTGTGTCTGTGTAGCTGAGGACACAGAGTAGCTGGAGAAGGTCAAATCATAGGCACGTAGTTGTAATCCAGGACTGTGCAGTTTCCCTCTTGCATCCCTTTTTGAAGTAATTTACACTGACCCCCCCTTCCCCCAAATCCACTAACCATCTTTGACGGAGAACCTGTAAGCAGAAGGACGTCCAGGCATCCAGGAGTGTGATGCTTTTAGGGGGACCACTTACAACAGCCCTGGCAGAGCGTGCGTGTCCTCTGTCAGTGCAGTGAGAAGACACCGGCATCGCCTCGTAATTGGAAAAGTAGTCACGAAGCTGCAATAGCCATAATCATAATTGCCCAGTAAAGGAAAAACTGAATTAGTTTTAACGCACCCTGCACCACGAGGGAGTAAATGAACGATTTATCCAGCATCCCACGTGCGTCAGTGAGTAAGCGTCATTCCATTGGACTAATGGAGACTAGCGCATGTTGAATGAGTTAGATTGGCTTCTTTAATCAGGATTGACTTGGTCTGTTTTACATTCCCTGGAAGACCCTTTTGGATTAAAGGAAACCGAGGTGACAGGACCTGTCAGGCTGTCTTTGGAATCCTCTGAACCTCTGCCCGGCCGGTACCGACGGGCAGATGTAAAAACCCGCTCTCCCAGCGACAGGCACTGGTGAACTTTTCTCTGGGGGGAGATTGGCGCGGACGGAGAAGTCCCTGAAGGTTGCAGCCAAACCAGGTGACAGCCCCGAGCTGCCCCCTGCCTCTGCAGGGCCCCTTCCGCTCTTAGCGCAGGATTTGATGCTGTCCCGCCTGTCCCTTGGCAACGGGAAGGCGGCGGGTGCCGTGCTGCCCGGGCGCTGGAGGGGCCGCCGGGCCCCGCCGTTCACGGTGTGCCTTGCTCTCTCCCTCCAGGCCGGGTGCAGATGCTGCCGCAGGCCGTGTGCCTCCTGCAGGCGCTGCTGGGGAGCGGACACACCGTGTACCTGCACTGCAACGCGGGGGTCGGCCGCGCCGCGGCGGCCGTGTGCGGCTGGCTGCACTACGTGCGGGGCTGGCAGCTCAGGAAGGTGCAGTACTTCCTCACGGCCCGCAGGCCCGCCGTGTACGTGGACGAGGAGGCCCTGGCCCGGGCGCGGGAAGACTTTCTCCAGAAGTTTGGGAAGGTGCGCCCTTCCGTGGGCAGCGTGTAGGCGGCCCGGCCGCGCCCCCCTCCCAGGCAGTTTCCTTTGGAAGCCGGGAGTGATGGAAGCGCAGTGACCGGGAAACAAAGATGCTGCCTGGCTTCTCCCCCAGCCCGCCTCCCTAGCCTGGGCCGACTTTCTGTTGCGCTTTGGTTGAGCCCTATCGCCTTTGAAATGTTTTACAAAGGAAGCTGTGACTGACGCAGGAAAAAGAGCCCCGGGCGGCTGGGCTGTGCTGTGGCTCCAGCCTCAGACGGAAAGGGAGCGCGTGCGGTCCACTGCCCGCAAGCCCGCCAGCCCTGCTTTACAGACGCTGCGATGGGGGCTACTGGGAAGTCATGACCACGCTGTCATGCTGCCTTGAAACCTGACCTGCAGACGAAAGATCAGGGTGTTCTGTAGATTCCATCACTGGTACACACACACACACATACACAGTTTATCTCCTGAAATTATAAAATGAGAGCTGGTCAGTTGCCAAAGAAGGACATAAGGGTAGAAGCCTGGGCTGTGACAAACTAAGAACTCAACATAACCCCAGCCGATGGCTTTCCGTACCTTGTTTTTGCGTTTTGTTTCAAAGCCTGTTTCCAGGCATCACCTTCCTTATCGGCCCGCGACCCTGTGTGACACCCAGAGTAGACTCATGTTCTCCCTGTTTGTCTTCATTGAGGCTCAGTGAACACAGACAGCTTGCCCAGGGTTTTGTTTGACTCAGTGCTTTCTCAGCACAACTTGTTTTGCCAGCAAACTGTGGTGGATTCCGTTTCTCTATCTCAGCATAAGGTCGATACTTCTGCTGCAGTTCCTACCATGAGAAATGGAACAGCGTTCTGATCAGGTGCCAAAGAATTTAGGAGAGTGCTCATATTTTGTACAACCTATTTTAAAACGTGGTGGGCTGTCTCAAGGCCAAAGTGGCCTGAGCTGTAGTTCACAAGAGGAGCAATACTAGTACCAAAAAAAAGCCCAAGGAACCCAAACCCATAGGTCATTGTTCCACAGCTTGGGAATGATCCTAATCCACACTCAGTTGAATACAATTCACAGTGACTGTTCCTCCAGAATGGGCACCTTGCTCCGTACGCTCCCGTAGATGCTACAGGAAACACGAAGATTAGCAAGACTTTGCCTTCCAAAGCTCATAGCCTGGGAATAGCTCTGTGTTGGATCACGTATAATGCAGGATTGAACTGGGAATGCCTTCCTGGAGCAGGGGAAGGGGGAGTAACCTTTGTTGGGTGCCTCTTATGTGCTAGGTGCTTTAGGATCTTATAGCTTTTAATCTTTGCAGTACCCTGTGAGAGAGCATTGTTATCTCCATTCTATAGATGAGGAAACTGAGGCCCAGGGAGGCGGAGTCAACTGGGTAGGGCAACGTGGTGAGTAGATAGATGAAATGAGATACAAAGCTAGGTGTGTCTGACTCAAAGCCCATATTTTTCCTATTAAACTACAATGCTTATTTACTTTTCTGCTCCGTCTTTCATAAATATTTATTGACAGATGTGAGGGAGTCTGATTTAGGAAGTAAGGGGAGTAGGAAGGATGCAAGGTGAGGCCCAGAGGAGTTCAGAGGAGGGAAAGACGGCTTCTAACTCTGGGACACAGGGGTGGTGGCATTTGATTTGGATGGAGAAGCTTACACAAGACACATTTCTCCCCCAATTTTACAAAGTTAGATTTATAAGTCAAGACTGAATAATGTGAAGCTCAGTTCCCTTGCCAAAAAGAACTAGAGATAACTATTGTATTAAAGTAACCCCTTTATAGTCATAATGTGTTGAATAAAATTTAATCTTAAAAACAAAATATTGCTAATATTGTGTGTGTGTGTGTGTGTGTGATGTCCAAGAAGCCTAGTTATGTAATTTCAACTATAGGAAATCCTTTTGGATGGATCTTTTTTCCCCCCTCTAATAGGCAAAATTATTTTAGGACTATTAAAGGGCACTTTGGAATAACCTCTCTCTTGTCTTCAGTGAATGGATGTCTAATGTATTTCAAAATCACCTTGAATTTTTGCTAAATAAAAGCATAAATGACCTCTGTGTACAGGATTTTAAAAAAAAGTTATTAATTTTGTCTGCAATTCTGAAGAACAAACTGTGTTTTCTTATTTGTAATCTAGTTTATTCCTTTGTTTTCAAAGTAACAAACTAAAACCCAGAGACATCAAATGACTCTTATACAGCAAAGAGTTTCAATTGAGGGTGAGAGGGAAGGGAAAAGCTAGGAAGATGGGTCAGGAGATTTATTTTGGTGTTGAGGAGCCATTGGAGAATTCACGGGAATGAGGGCAGACAGTGTAGTTAGTGGGAAAGAATTGGTGAGAGGATTAATGGAAATCGGAGAAAGTGGAAGAAAAATGGCTAAAATGAAAAAAAGGCAAAGAAAAATGAAATTTCCAAAAGAAGCAGCAGCAGGTAAGTTTTTTTTTTATAAAGATACCATTGGAAGGATTGAGAAGGAAGGTGTGACTGTAGAAATAGAGGGGCAGAGAGAGTCAAGGTTATGTTCCCAGGATAGAAAGTCATGCTAAATATCCACTGCAGTAGAAAAAGACAGCTAGACGCAATGCGCTGATGACTGGGAGGGTGTATGGGCATTGATTTATTACTTGCTGGGGAAAAAAAAAAAGAAATCTGATAGGGGATGGAACTAAGAATGAAGAGGAAAGGACTGACGAAGCTACCTCTCATTAAAGCACTAATCGTGGGAAGACAATGAGAGGTGCAACAACCGAAACAATGGCTTTGTTCTTCCCGTCCCCAGCCCGTTTCTCCAAAAGTCTTCCCCAGTTCAGGTAACGGACACGTAGTTCTGTCCCTCCACCTGAGTGGTTCTTAACTCCTTTCTTCCTTTCAGAATTCACATTTAAGCCATCAGAAAAATCTGTCACCTCTCCTATCAAAATACGTGTTCTAGTCTATGTGTTACCTCCTCCGCAGAGCAGCCCTGTTAGGGCCTGGTGAGTGATCTCCAGACATAGCCTCCTAGCTGGTCCCCCGGTTTCTGTCCTTCCCTCTCTCCCCCCCCACCACTGTCATATCTACTCTCGCACACAGGCCGGGGCGATCCTATAAAAGTGGTCGGGTCCTGTCACTCCTGTGCTCAAAGCCTCCAGTGATGTGCCATGTCCCTCGGGGGAAAGGCCAGAGCGCTTCAAGGACCTGCGCAGCCCGGCCGGTGGGCCTCTGGCCCGCCTCCTGCTGCGCTCTGCCTCACTCCTGGGCGCACTGGCCTGCTTGCTCTCTGCCTCAGGGCACTGGCACTTGCTGCTCGCTCTGCCCGGAAGGCTCTTTTCCAGTAGGCACGCGGCTCCCCCCATTCCCCCTTCACGGACCACCTACCAAGAGCTGCCATATCCGACCTCAGCCCTTCCTATGCTCACTTTTTGCTTTATCTCCCTTCGTGGAACTTAACTGCTGGCCAATATATTACATCATTTTGCTTATTTGCTTTATCGCCTGCCTTCTCTCGCTACACTGAACTTCACAAAGGTACACGTTTGTCTGGGTTTTGCTTGATGATGTACCTGTTGTGCCTGTCATGGAGTCTGGCGTGTAGTTCAATGAGTGAAGGTCAAGAATAGCTAATACGTGCTGACAGCACACGCGTTCCGTGGGCTGTTCTCTACGGGCTTTGCACGTGTCCGTTGACTTAATCCTCCCAACAATGCTAGGAGGTAGATACTATTTTTACCCCTACTTTACAGACCAGAAAACTAGAGGCATAGGAGAAACGCGAATTTATTTTAAGGCAAGTCAGTTTGACTCCTGGCTTGGTAGAGTGAGCTCCTCATGAACCCCCCTTTACAAACTCTCGCCACACGGCGTGTATTAGTTGGCCGGGGCAGCCGTAAGGAAGTACCACGAACTGGCTGGCGTCAGCAGCAGAAATGCGTCGTTTCACAGTTCTGGAAGAAGGTCGCAGTATCAGCAGGTTGATTCCTTCTGGGGGATGTGAGGGAGAGCCTTCCCAGGCCTCTCCCCGAATTTCTGGGGGTTGGCTGGCAGTCTTCGGCATTCCTTGGTGTGTAGATTCTCCCCATGAGTTTGTGTGTGTGTCCACATTTCCCTTCCATATATTTTGTTGAGCATATAAATAGCTGCAGGCCTCAGAAAGTCATAAATAAAACTCACAACTAAAAGATTAGGCGAACCTATTGACCTGTTATATTTCAGAGAAAACTGCAGATTTGGTCGTCAGAATTGTTATTACATTGGCTGTATTCCCTTGTGAAGTTAACACCAAGTTTTTCTTACTTATAGTATATTGTTTTTCCAAATATAATAAAAATTTACCTCAGTACTTTAAAAGAATCATATTTCTGTACACAGAAAAATTTTTGAGTATTTTTATATATTAAGTGAATTATTTTAATAAATTAAGCTGCTGATTAGAAAATGGAGCTGACACTCCTTGGAATATATTAGATCATGACATATGTAAACCGATTAGATAAAAGAGCCTTGTATATATCACTGGCAAGCAGCAATTGAAGCCTTTAGAGGACATTTTTTATTTTCTGTATTTAAATAGTTCTGGATATGCATGATGCAAAACAATTGCTGTAAAACAGTTCTCTTTCACAAGGTGATTTTAAAGTGTCCATAAGCAAATTTCTACTTTAATTTGAAGCATTAGCTGGTATTATTCCTCTAGGAATCACTTTCACAAAAATGTTTGCTGTTGGTACAGAATATATGTTATCCCTCAGTGGTCTCTTTTCTTTTGAATAAAGGAGAACTCTTTGACCTGTGATGCATAATTAATGGTGTGTGTGTTTTTTTTATGACAGAAATAGAGAATAAAGGAAATTTACATTGGAGTAAATCTTTCCACAGCTCATAACTGAAGTGTTATCAATAAGATATTTTGCATAAATAAATAAATAAATAAAGGGAGAGGCTGGGTTTAGTTCAAGTGAAAACAATCCAGGGCCTTTAAATGAGTCAGCCACTTGCTCTTGCCGCTGAAAAGGCTAACAAAATGACGGGGTGGTTTATCACACACACAAATATATAAACAAACAGGGAGTACTTGGGTCTTGACTCCACAAAATATAGTGCAAAACTTTTGCTCTGACCACTAATCTATTGAAGGATTGTATTTATTTCTGTCAACAAGTTTGAAGTAGGGTATTGACATTTACAGATCAGACAGTTTTCCAAAGAGAATTTCTAATTTTTTCCAAAGTATAGGTGGAGAAAACAAGACCCAGGGAGCTTTTTGTATTAGTAATTTCATCTTTTGAACAATTGTGCAGATGCTTAGTATCTTCCAGGTATTGCATGGGACTTTCACTCATTTAGTGCTCACAATGGCTTTGTTGAGTGGATATAATGATCAAAATATATAGAAAAGAGCTTAGGAAGATTTGCTTGGAGAAAAGAAGACTGTGGGAAAAATAGCACTCTTTAACTATTTGAAGGGTTGATATATAAATAAGACAATCACCGTGCACTCGATTAGATTCATAGGGTGGTAGCATTAATCTCCCTTTAAGAAATAACTTTCTAAATTGAGTTGGAAAATGGTGAAACAGATTGCTTTTTGAGATAGTGAGCTCCCTGCCACTAAAGGATTTTAAAACAGAAGTCGAAAAAACTCCTCCAAAAATGTGTTACAGAGGATTAATTACTGGATGTAAGATTTGATCTTAGGACTTCTGAGGTCCCTTCCAAAGTTTCCATGATTAATAATTTATGCTTCTAATTATTGATTTATGTGAACTTTCCATCTCTTCTTTTCCTTTGAACATTGAAATCTACACGTTAGCATTTACCAAGGTAGTCAAAGGATATGGGAGAGGGGAACAAAAGTATTACAGTGTTGAAAGAGAAAACTGAATGCTCAGTTGGCTCTTGCCACTTGCAGGTAATGTTGGAAAAGATAGGGGAAGGAGAATGCACAGCCCAGGTAACCAAGTGTAACCCTTTTGTAGCTATGGCGAGGTTTTCACATTGCGTGTCAAGAATTCTGGAATGACTTACCTGGGGCCAAGTGGATGAACTGTGGCCATCTCTCCAATGAGAAGAGCTTTAAAGGAGAAAGAAGGCCATGCCTGCAGGAGAGGAGAGTTCGCCTTTGCCACGGGAATAATTTAGAGTTCATGGTACTGTCTTGATTGGGACATTGTCTTCTACATGCACTTTTCTGTAAGATTAAAATTTATATCTATCTATATATCTTTATTGATTTCAGGGAGAGGAAGGGAGAGGGAGAGAGAGAGATAGAAACATCAATGATGAGAGAGTCATTGATCGGCTGCCTCCTGCACACCCCCAACTGGGGATCGAGCCCGCAACCTGGGCATGTGCCCTGACCGGGAATCGAACCCCGATCTCCTGGATCCTAGGTCGATGCTCAGCCGCTGAACCACACCCAGCCGGGCTCCATGTAAGATTTTCATTCAGAATTCTCCATGAAAATTTCACTTTAAAACGTCTCTGACAAATATTGAATCTGATGTCAGTAAAATAAATGTAAATTTGATCATTCCCAGACGCAGTTCTAGTTTATTGGCTGACAATTCTATGAGCTGTATTAGATTAGGTATATTGACTGGTGAATTCCTGCTCATTTATTTATTTTTATTTTATTTTAACTTTGATCTAAGCACAGAGTCAGATCAGATGCATTGATCTGACTTAAGGCAAGTATAATAGACATACCAGGATCTTATTAATTACCTAGACTCCTGGATGAACACCATCCTCTCCCTCCTGTTGGAAGAACTTCCTTTTACTGTTTCACAGGGTGAGAGCTGTTTGCTGTGAGGATGTCTTAGCCAAGGACATTAAAGAGAAGGATACTTGTGAATATGACCACATTTCTCAAATCATCTCCTCAGGAGTTTTGTTCCTATTTTCACTGCTATTTAGTTTCTTTCCTTTGACATAATTTGCTGCCCGCTCAGTTAAAGCAGTTAGGTATTTGTGTAAATTAGATTTTTGTTGACTACCCTGAAGTGGAGGCACTTAGCTCATGACGGCAGCTGGCATTAGATGCTCATTCTGAGAGCAACTCTTTGTCTCGCTGTTTTCTCCGTGGCACATTTGTATCTATTTCTTCAGACTGTGTCTGGCTCTCTGCAAATACATCACACTTCAGTGGGCCCTCAAAGAAGCACTTATTTGGTAGCCTGTTGTTTAAAAAATGGGTTGACTATGTTGTTTTTTACTTTAGTACCACTAGAGAAGAGAGATGACCAACTAAAGGGGTAATATGAACGTTTCCTTTCATTTACCAAGATCTTGAACTGTTTATGAGATTATATGTGGGAAACATGTAAGAGGTCGCAAAGAGATTTTTCATATGAGTGCACACAGAAAGCAAAAGTCATTTTACAAAAGAAAACAACTTGAAAAGGGCATTGATGAAGTAGTTTTTAAGTGTAATTCTGATACTTCGAGCTTTGATCTGTGTATGTCTGTGCAAGCATGCTGCAGTACATATGTATATAAAATTGTTTTTGGCCCTGCCAGGCATGGCTCAGCAGTTGAGCGTCGACCTAGGATCCAGGCGATTGGGGTTTGATTCCCGGTCAGGGCACATGCCCGGGCTGTGGGCTTGATCCCCAGTTGGGGGCGTGCAGGAGGCAGCCGATCAATAACTCTCTCATCACTGATGTTTCTCTCTCTCTCTCTTCCTCTCCCTTCTCTCTGAAATCAGTAAAGATACACACACACACACACACACACACATATATGTGTATATATATATATATATATATATATATAGAAACCAAAAATCTATTTTTGAATCCTGTGCCCTGGCTTCCCCTTACACTCAGAAACAATGGGCCGAGTGCCCAGCCACCAGGCAACTGATAGTGACAAAAGTTAAGGACAGGAGAGAGCAGCAATGGGTTAAGATAGTAAATGGCGACTCCACATGATAGTGTTTTGAAAAGCCAATGTAATTTTCCTTTTGCCCGCTCACTGCCTTGATTTATATTACCTTAAACACAGGACATGTTGGGATGCAGATCCCGTGTCAGCTGAAGGTCTCCCTCTGTAGCCCTCATGCTGCTCCCTGTGAATCAGAGCAGGTGTGTCACCCTCTCTCTTCCATTAAAAGTCACAAACAAATTTTCACGTCCTGTGCAGTGTTCTTTCTATCCACCCACGTTACTGCTAAACTGCCTTCATTTGCTTCATGTGTTTTCCTCAAATCTGTCCCACTCCCTTCCCCACCCCACCCCAGGTTACAGCCTGTCCTAGGTTCTTTTTATTTTGTATCTTGATCGACTTCAATCCATAAAACATATAATCTGTCTCTGGCATAATTGTAAATTTAATTTCTGCCATCCTCCTGTTCCTTTAAGCATTGATTACCCTTCTCCACACCTTCCTTTCCTGTCCCCACCCCAGTGATGCCCATAAGCCCAAGTATGAATGTCAAGGAGACCTTGCTCTGCTCCCCAGGCCTGCCCTACTCAGGTATATGCCACCTCTCCCCAAACTATCTGATCTTCCTTCCTGCTGGTGATTTACTTTCATGCTTGGACAATGACTATATTCTAAATTTAAGAGGAAACATGATTGAATAACAGAAGTTTGGTATCTTTAGGGTTCCCCCCAAAACTAGACACCAAAAGGGACCTGCTTACCCACTACCTAGATCTCCTAAGAGTGACTCTCAAGCAGTGAAGTGTCTGATATTATGATGGTCTAGGTGATCTTTAGAGGCCAGTGGTCCTCATTAGTGTTTATCAAACTGAGATCGTCTAGCGAGCCATCTACATACTTCTATGTAAGTCTTCAATGATCATTTGAAAGGAGAGGTTGAAAGGTGTTGGAGGTAATATGCTTTATTTGATTTTTCCAAATGGAAGTAATGCTCATTAAGGGACATATTTTGCATGAGAATATGAGAAATAAAACAGCTATTCTCTTTTTACTCAATTTTCTCAAATTGCCCTCTTTTTCTCTTATGTTTCTTTGGAACATTGTGATGAACTATTTGATTTATGAAAATTATTCTCAGGCTCTGGAGCAAATGACACCAAATACTGCACTTTTTCAGTAAATTAATGTTCATGAATTATTTACTTTGAAGACTATAATAAAACTAAATGGGGAAAGTTTTCTGCATGTGAAAAATATTATTTCATGTGGAATAGAGTATTTTAAGATATTCTTCTGTGTCTGGGTTAGATTTCCCAATAGTTGCACTTTGTAGATTCAATATAAAATTTACATTTGTAAGAGCAGGGTAAAAGCTAAAGCTGAGTTCTTCAAATACACATGTTTCATTCTTTATCAGGAATGCAATTTGTTAAAAGGGAGTATGCTAAATGGTCCAGTATTCCCAAATGTCTAATATATTATTTTGAGTCTGATAGTAAATTCTTAAAGGACATTTTCAAATCTTTGTATATAGTAATATTACCCAGCAGGCATAATAACATTTCTCAGATTCCCAAGAAATACAAACTACTTTATTTCCTAAAATGATGTTTAAAAAATACACACACATTTTAGGGATTTGTCTTCATGGCCCCAAAAGAGCCTTAACTCTTTATGGTTATCCAACTTAGCTCCTGTGAATAAACACTTTATTGTTTAAAATTCTGTTGGGTAAAAAAAAATAATAATAATAAAAAATAATAATAAAAAAAAATAAAATTCTGTTGGGTAAAAATCAAATCATTGACAAATTTCCATCCTATGTATTTTAAAGAAATTTCTCCCCACATCCTCAAATTTACCCTGAAGGCCTTTTTTCCCCCCCATTTAAATTGTTTAGATATTGTTAGTGGTTTGAAATATGACAATATCTTTTGTATTGAAAATCATACAACTTTTAGCTTTTTAACTGGAAGGGATCCTAAGAGATCATTTCTGAAATAACTTTACTCTACCAATAAAAAAAAAATTTGAATTGCAAAGAAGCTAAGTAAGCCATGGCAGAAATACTAATTCCCAGTTCAGGGAGCAGATCAGATCAACAAACATTTATTGAATACTTACTGGGGATTTTTACATAATTGAGAAGTAATGTCAACCTTCTAGGAGCTCATAATTTAATCGGGTGTGCAGATGTATAAATAGAAAATGTAAATGGAATGTGTTAAATATGGTAATAAAGGTAAGTGCAGGATAAAAATGTAAAGAGGAGCAATTGATTCATTTGATAAGTGTCTTTATTTTTCACCAACTAACATTTATTTGGCACCTACTAAATATCAAGTGATAAGTATTGGTGAACTGAAATAGACGTAGTACCCCTGATCTCAGAATCTTTAGTCTTTTGGGGGATAGAGGTCAATGAATTAATCACATAAAAATTATACTAAAAATTAAAATAAGTGCTTTGACTGCAGGTCTCAAAAGCACGTAACTGGGGATTCAAGAAAAAGTTTCTTCTCATTCAGTCACCAGGACAGCCCACAAGTCAAAGGGGTCAGCCTCAATGACTTTAACAGTCAAGTTAAAAATCCTTTGTATAATTTAGAAGTAACAGATTCTCTTCTAGGTAGTTTTGTTTGTGCAGAAAAGGGTATATGGCAGTGTCACAGGCTTGGGGGAGTCACAGTCAGAAATGACGCCTCAGTTGCAGAGATGCTGTTGTCCTGACAGCCAAGTGCAGACACTACAGAGAGTCCTGCCGACATGGGGTGTGGATGTCAGAGTGAAGGCTTCTGTCCCTCTGTCTCTGGACCAGTGTCACTGGATATCTCTGGTTACTTTACTGACGTAAGTTTTAGGAGGAGCCTACTTCTTCATGCGGCGTTTTTCTAAAAATGAAGACTCAGGAGCAGAGGCAAATCTGTCATGAATCTTCTGAAGCTTAAACTCAGGTGACCCTCACTTGGATGTCCCTTCCACAACCCTGGGTGTGACCCAGCAACATGTTCACTTGGTTCATATATTTTTGCTCCTGGAGGAGCACTGGCAGTGTGTGGTTATTGATGTTCTTGAAGACCTTGGGGTTCTCACTGTGCCAGATCACAAATGGGTTCAATTTGTAGCCTGCAACATTGTCCCCAAGCAAGACTGTTATCCTGTCCTTAAAAGCCTTGAAAACTGGCATTGACTTGGCCTCCTTATGGATGAAGGTCCTTTCAGGCATTCGTTTCTAGACTAGGGAAGTTTCATCCATACTGAATATTTGCTCTGGCAAGTAATTTTCCTCCACCATCAGATTATTTAGAGTTTCCAGAAATTCTTCAGCTGCTTTCACATCAGCACTTGGAAACTCCTGTTCACTTTCGCGTTATACAATGAATAACAAATCTTAAGGTGTTTAAACCACCCAGAGCTAGCAGTAGCTGGGTCTGGCCTTGTCCTGCACAGTAGGTTTGTTTCGATCAGCAGAGCCACAGACACATGAATAATGCAGTGCACTACAATGCTAGGAGGGCTACAGTGTCAGTAGGCAACAGGAATTTTCCAGCTTTGTTATAGTCTTGGGAGACCGCCGTCCTATATGTGGTCCACTGTAGACTGAGTCGTCGTTGGGCAGCACATGGCTATAATCCATTATTCTTATATTGGAGCCCTGTTGATGTGGTATTTAGGTGTGGGTGGGGAGAAGTGTTCCATAATCTCGTGATTAAACCTGAGTCTTTTAGTGGGCCTGTGTCCTTGGGCTGTGAACTTTACAAGTGTTTATAGTTTAGGGCTAGAGGTGAATAAGCCTCTGGGAAAGTCTTTCCCCTTTGTTATGGAGAACATTCTGGGCACCTTTCAATGATGACTCTCCCTTCCTTCCACCAGAACCATGAGGGGATCTTTCTTAGCTCTTCACCGTGAGAAAGGGATGAGATTCCTAAACCCACAAAAGTGTGAGGGTCTCCCTAAGACTGTGGCTCCCAGGAGTTTCTCATTTGCATTCTAGTCCACATTCAGACTCCAGCAATTTTTCAAACTTACCATCTAAGTGTTCTTGGAGTGTATGGCTCCAGCAACATCTGCTCTGGGCAAACAGATCTTGGCTGTGGTTTTCTGTACTTTTCTGTGTTTGTATTTCAGTGTTCCAGTGTGCCCTATGACCTCAGTTTTCTGAGAGAGGTCACTGATTTTCAGTTTGTTCAGCTTTTTTTCCTCCCGCAAGAATGGCAGTGACAATTTCCAAGCTCTTTACATATCAGAATTGAAACTGGAAAGTTGGGATTATTTTTGTTGTTGTTGTTATTTTTAAATTTATCTTTATTGTTGAAAGTATTACAGATTCCCCCCTTTTCCCCCCATTGACCCCCTCCACCCTGTATCCCTCCCCCCAGGCCTTCACCTCACTATTGTCTGTGACCAAGAGTTATGCATATATGCATATAAAATCTTACGTTAATCTCTCCCCACCCACCCACCCACCCCTGCCCACCCTCTGAGATTCATCCGTCTGTTGGGATTTTTTTTTTTAAGTTTTATTTTACTTGTTTTCTTTTTTAAAAAAAATTGAATTGTGCATGTATTGCTTAAATAACCCAGATATTCGTGGTCTCCTCATTCATTCAAGCTGATTCTTTTTTGGCCTAACATCAGTCACCCATTTCACATGAAATCCAACTGCACTCACCATTCATCAGCACCCTTTTTTTTTCTTAGTTTTGCAGTCCCCACATAAGATTTATAGAGGCACTGGAAAGGATGACAGTCACACAAGGTGCACCAGGCCCCATTAAACGCGTCTCGCGCAGGGTCACTCAGCCCTGTTGCTCCCACAGTCTCCTTCCCCATCCCCTGGACACCCCAGATCCTCTGCAGCGATGGCCCTCGGCCTCCGTTTCTCAGGAAGGTTGGGGGTCTATAAATAAAGTGCCTGTTGTTTTGTGGCCCTAAGCACACTTGCAGAGGAGAAGTGGCCGGATGGAAGGAATGCCCTGGGCCGCTGCACCCCAGACCAGGCCTTTCTCGCCAACAGCCGCTTCCAGGAGCCCACACGGTGGGCTGCTTCTATAAACCAACTTCCGTCGCCCGAACACTCCAGAAAGCTGATATTTCTAAGGAACAACTCTGTCCCTTCCTCTCTGGCAAGTTTCTTTGTTGCCAGCAGGCTTTGTGTTCCTGCCATAGATGCTTCCTTCTTGAAGAGGTTTGGATCTGGGGCTTGGTTGAGGAGAAGGTTCCCTCCTAATCATCAGTTCCCTTATTTTCCACTCTGCCTTCGCCTGGGGGGTAGTAACTTTTGCATCGGCTACATCTAGACACCTTAGGGTTCTCCTTCATCTCTTTTAGTAGTTAACTACCTTCTAATAATGAATATTTCCTTATAGTACAATTCCCCTATTCAAATAACAGTGTGATTTCTGTGTCGTAATGGAATTGACCGATTTGTCACAGTGCATTTTTTTTCCTGAGTCTTTACCTTTCCCAAGTATTTTTCCTTCCGATACTACAGGTTTAAGTTTACAGACTATAAAACATAAGCCATAAGCTACATTTTAGTCATCTTTTAACCTCTAGTATTTTGCACTATTCCAATAAGAGATCAAAAAGAGTTCAGGGAATGAATGAATAATGGTGATGATATTTTTAACCAACAGATTGGGAATGTTTTTGTACTCTTATGATACAAAAGGAAAAACAGCTTAGAACAATACATGCCAATTATTGTAATATTTCCTAAACTTTTATACTTTAAAAATTTCCTTAACACTTTTCTCAAATTTGAATTAACTTTGGGATTAGTAATGAAAACTGGAATAAAGTTTCCTGAAAAACATGTCTCAAAAAATAGCTCAATTCTCCAAGTTAAGCATGTTCCACTTGAGGAATTTTAATTCTGTTCTCTAAGGAATGAATTCATGAAATGCATGATTTGTCCATTCTTGTTAAATAAAGCATAAATAGGCCTATAAAGTAAAACTGATTTATTTTTCTACAGCACTCATGGTTTTTATTAGGTTCTTTCCAATATTAAAGAATGTTAAACTGTGAGATTATTTTTTCCCCTGATGATAAACATGTCAGCAGTGCTTTCAGTGAAGTCTAGCTCTGAAATCCTGTGTTTGGCAATGGAGACACATTACTTAGGTATTCCAGTTGTCTGTGTAATTCACTATAGTTCACCAGAGAGATTTATCCAGAAGTTTTTGGTGTTCACTGTCAGCAATTGATAAGCGTGCTTTTAATACATTTTGCACCAAAGTAAATGACAGCTAAATCTGTAAGTGGTTTTCCAAACAGAATGCTATCTGCTTTGTGCATGTATAACTTTTTTTAAATTCAGAAGTTTTATTTATGAGATTTCATCAACATTACATATTTATTTTTTAAATATCTTGAAAAATTAAATTTTAAAGAACAGGATGGATTCATTTAAGAAAAATGGCATATCCTTTCAGGTTTTAGATATATTTTTGTTATATCCCTCATCAAAAGTTCCTATAACCACAATTCTTGTGTGTTTTTCCCCCCACTTGGGAATGAGGTAAGAGTTGGATTAAGTGAGAATGATGCTTGGTAATGACAACGAGAATGTACGAATTGGGTGCTCAATGTGTGCGGTACATTACAAGGTTTTATAAATTCCTGGCTTCACCTGTTTGAAAAAAAATGAGTCCCTTCTCTCCTCAACTTGCTGTACTGAGAGAATTCTTATCTGCAGGAGTCAAGGAGCAGCTGCTTACTAATGGATCACAGCAGGCAAATAAACACAGCAGTCTGGGCAGAGGAGATTTTTCACTCTTGTGCAACTTGCTTCTCAATATTTTGTCTTCTGTTGTGGGTTATAAAGTGTGTGTGTGAGAGTAAACATCAGGCAATCACTCCTCCTCTCCCCGCGTGAGGAACGACACTTTGAGGCCTATTGGTAATTCATATATTCTGAGCCATGTGTAGTGCGGTTCTTCACTGAATACAGAGTACAGAAGAAACCTGGGTTTAGTTCACTTTTCTCATTCATCATAAGAACAGCACATTAAAATGAGACTGATTCTTTCGAATGGGGCAACACTGATTTGTCTGTTTCTATATTCTGCTAACTTACTACAAATGACTGCATGCCTCCCACAATTGCATGGCCGTTGTTGCATGCTAGGTGAGACGCTGTGAGAGTGAACCAGAGAGGAAGTGACTGGAACAAGAGCATTTCAAGAAGATACAAGTTTTCGGGGGTTTCAGATACTTGATAGAGGTCATATATAAAAGAAAATGAAAAAAAAACAACCACCACCACCACTCATTGGATTTGGCAATTCAGAAGTTTGGGTAATGTTGCAGTCAGTTTGGGAGCTACAGTACAAGAAATAAGGATTGATTATTGATTATTAGGGCTAGTTTACCCTCGAGGCTGTTTCGGGGTATCAGGAGCTCTGAATACAATCTGTGCTCCTGGGAGCACTTTAAAAAATGAGTCTACTGGTAAACACTGGGACAGTGAGATTACCCTGACCTTGTAGCCTTAGGAGAGGAAGCAGGAGGTCAGCCTTTGCTAAGAACATTAGTTTTATTTCCTGCTGGCTGTGTACTTAATTAATCCTGGGCAAAGTACTTAATTTCTCTGAATCTCACATTTCCTCATTTTAAAATACAGGGATTATACTATCTGCCCAATCTAGTTTACAGGCACCTTAAGAAGCTCAAATATATTAAAATCCTGCTGTGTACCTGCAAAACTCCATTAAGTGTAAATATGACTATAAAAGGACAGGGACTACATACGTCAAAGGGGGCTTTGCAATGATACATTTGAATATGTATGTGCAAATTGGGACGAATGAGTCTTCTCTGCTTTCCAGAATGATCAAGCTCTATTAGATGGCAAGAGCCGTGTCCAGGCCGTAGGTGAGTCACCCACTTGTTTCCTGTAATGCATTTGCCGTTGCCATGGAGGTCAAGTGAATTTTCTGGTTTCATCAGGAGCTTCCTGTAATCTGACGCCTGATTCTGCCGCCACATAGCATGCTGGGGGTTTATGAGGTCCCCTGAGTTGTCCCTTCTGTATCCCACATCATAGTGGACTACCCAGGTGCCATCACGGGAAGATTCTAGTACCAGTGAAAAGTAGATCGGGTTGGCAAAATTCACAGCGGATTAATGAGGGTTTTTAAAATACCTGTCTAGGCTATTGTTACAAAAGCAAATGTTGACAACATTGCAGGAGTCAGGACAGTCTACACGGCTGTGCCGTTTGGCTGCTTCTTTCTCAAAGTGTAAAGCTTGTAAAGGGCTGTAAATTTTCCTGAACAGCATTTCAGAATTTCATATATCATTTGGTTTCGAAAACTCCATGCCTGTGGCCGCCCCCTCCCCCGTCAATTCCATTTTATCGGCTGTAGTGACGCCTCCAGGGCAAGCTCATTCAGACCCTGGGCAGCAGCTTGCACACCCCGCAGGGAGGTCATTATTCCATCGGAGGCCTCTTATTGTCCTCGTCAGACCACTAATTTCGCAGGATTTAAATTTGCATTTGCTGCTGCCTGTTACTTGCCTGGTGCTGACACCGCAGGAGCCATTACCAGAGAGGGCCTGGTGTCTATCTTTTTCTGCCCTGTAGCGACAGGTTGGTATTCTGACATTGGAAAAGGGAAAGCATGGAGGAGATTAGAATCTAGTTCCTGGCATGTCCTTCACAGAGCACTTCGTATAGGATTTGAAGTCACAGATCCCAGGCTCTTATTCCGGCTTTGCCATTTACAGGTCACGTGAACACAGATAAGTCATGCAGCCTCTGTGGGTCTCAGTTTCCCACTGGAGAGTAAGACCACAAGACGAGTTTCAGCTTGTTGGAGAAGTCTCACGTTCGTTCCCTAGGCATCGTCCCACTCTCAGCCCCTTGGGAGTATTTGAAATGCGGAACAGGTACATTTATTATAGAGCTGTAGCAACAAGTTTAATTAACATGATCTTAATTAACATAAAATGACATTAATTATGTGGCATCCTTCCTTTATGCTGTCAAATTCTTGATCTCTGAGTCTGGAGATGCAAATACGAAATGCTTCCAGCCAACAACAAGGTTGAATGGCTGAACAACATGCCGCCAGGCCCTCTAAACACCCAGCCTACACTGGGATAGTCATCGATTCTGGGCTCTGCAGAGAGGTAGAAGGGGGCCAGGTGTCACACTCTGCGGGAGTGACCCTTGACTCTGCACCATCAGAGAAGCACCAGCTGTTCCTTGGCATGATCTGGCTTCAGGATTCAATATCAGAATAACGGAGCAAATCATGGTACCTGCCTTATCCTTCTGATCAGTGTGCTTGGTTCGAAAAAACAAGGGAGGCAGGCACAGTTAGCACCCCCTAAAGTCCACATGCAGTTAGGTCAGGGCCTTGTGGCTAGTTTTGAGCAATGAGCTAGGAGCAGATCTGTTGGTGCCACTTACAGGCTGAGGTAGTCAGAGCCAGTCTGCTGCCAACAAATTTCCTTTAACCTGCTTTGGAGACATGTTCCAGATTGTATGGCTCCCAGGTAGAGCTGGTTCCCCAACCTGCATTAGCCTTTACCCGACCAAAAAAATAAACCTTTGTTTTTTTAAGTCATCCAAAGCTGGGGGCTTGTCTGTTGCATTAGCTAGTGTTGACTGAAACACACTTAAAACAGGGTAAAAGATATGGGAGAGTGGGGACAAGTATTTGATAGTGATCTAGAAACAATTTCAGTTCTTAAGAAAGAGTATTCTAAGAGAACTTTCAAAAATAGATTGGTCAAGAAAAAGATGCCCATCCAGTGCGATGGTGAGCCCCGTCTGAGCCGCCAGTGCTTCCGAAGAGGTGGTGGGCATGGGATGCTGATAGGCAGCTGCGAGGATTTCCCAGCAGCACCGCCACCCCTGAGGATTGGGGGCCTCCCCGAGCTGACACCTGTGACAGGCCACACGTGTGCAGGACAGCGTTAACGCATGAACGATGGGTTTATGGAAAGTGTGCAGAGAATGTTTCACCTTCACCAAAGTCAACTCCCTCTTTTGTGATTTCTGAAGAAGAAAAGACTCCGGGCTCGGTTTATTGGATTTTCACCGCCCTTTGATAGGACTACTAAACCAGAGTGACTTTAACATGGGCACCAGGCACATTCCGAATATTAGATTTCTTCAGGCCTCGGGCTACTCTTGCCTTTAGGAATGTTGCCAGGCAACGGCCTAAAGTTGTTGGTCTAAAACACTTCGGAGAAGCTCATCTTTAAAAAGAGGAAAATTTTAGTAGTTTCTTTTGACCCTAGCGAAAAATAAAAGATGAACGAGCATTTTGAAAGGTAGCCTGCAGGGCCTTTAGAATGTTCTTTGCTGTTTAGGGTGCTGGTAATGGGTTTCTGCTCTCTTTCCCTTAGGCCACATAGAAGCAGCTCACCCTCAGTAACCTTCAATGGTTTAATGCCTAGGAAAGGATTTAGCACTGTGGTCAAGGTGATCACCACTCAGCGAACAGGTGAGATTCCAGTTCTTACCTGAGCAGGCGCTGGGGGCATAGTGTGGGGGAGAGATTGGGCTGGGAGCTGCACAGGGAGGTAGGGGAACCTTAAGACAATCACGTGCAAACATATACCCAGATAAGACAACCGGCCACCAACTATTCAGGAACTTTCCAGAGGGGTGGTTAGCATTTTTATTTTAAACCTAAACAGTTCTTCAGAAGGGAATAGAATGCATTGTTAGTGATAGAGGAAGCTTTAGAGCTCTTCTAGTCCACATTCTCCAATTTTCAGGAGCTTGAAACCAGCAGACAAAGATATGAAGTGGTTTGTCTAATGTCACAGAGTTAATGGCAGGTTTAGGACTAACACTCAAGTCTCCCAGTTTCTAATCACATCCTTTGGTATTATTCCAGTAATAAGTTCTTTGGAGATGTATTATCCAGGTATTTTTTGGTTAAGCTCATCCACCTAAGAAAAGTTGGCCTCCGGTTGTGAAGCTATTATGACATTCTTCGATCACTCATTCATTGTTCTTGATCTCAAGGAGTTTCATTTTTTTAAAAAAATATATATCTTTATTGATTTCAGAGTGAGGAAGGGAGAGGTGAAAGAGACAGAAACATCAACGATGAGAAAGTCATTGATTGGCTGCCTCCACGGGGATGGAGCCCGTAACAATGGCATGTGCCCTGACCGGGAATCGAACAACCACCTCCTGGATCATAGATCAATGCTCAACCACTGAGCTATGCCGGCCGGGCTGAGTTTTCATTCTTATGTGGAAATATATTTACTGACCCAGAAGCAGAAGCTGCTCCAGGCTTATATTACAGGAGCAGTGCGGTGTCAGCCCTTCCCTCCACAGAAACACAGAAATAAGAGCCAGGCAAATTTAAAGGGTGACTGATTAGCTGGATCTCTTTCCACCTGAGTGTGAGCCCTGGCTGTGATGTGGGTTGGTTTCCTCAGTGTCCACTGCAAGACTTCGCACCCCGACCCTCAAATATACACACACATACACATACAAACACACACAAATACACACACCTTGTGTATGCGCATATACAAGTGTGTATATATGCATGTGTATATATGTATGTGTATGTATTAATGTTTTATGTATTATATGAGTAGTAATATATAACATTAGTTACAGTTATTTTGTATGTTACATAAGAGTAGTAACGTATATAACATTAGCTATAGTTACACACACACACACAGACACACAAGTTCTCCAGGATCCTCGTGTCTTTTGGGGCTGATTTCCTCCCTCCATATGCTGCCCCTTGTCCACTGTGATTCCTCACTAACACACTGTGCTTTGAGCAGGGCCAGAGGCTTCATTCAAACCCTTTACATGCCTTCTGTTCCTCAGAACTTACCTGTTCAGTGCCCCATTTCCTAAGTACCCTTTTGGTGGGGTTGGTTCTAATCTGATAAGCTGGTTTCATTTGGTGGTCGCTAATGACTTACTATGTTATTCTATTCAGAGAATGTATTGGCATGTTAACTGGGTCCTTCTGAGCTTTATCCCAATAACTGCCACGGCCAGGATGAGGTAAATGAGCTGCCCCGGCTGCACAATTTAAGGAGGCGCTTACGCACCTCTGCAGGTGAGTAACTCCTTAGACTTTGTGCTCTGGGAACCCCTTTTTCCACAGCCCAGTTCATCACCTGGCTGCTAGATGGGGGCAATGCAGAGCACTGTGAACAGCAAGAAGAGAGAGACTTCTTGGCACATCCAAAATTACATTCCATAGTTATCTGCTTGCTCTAAGTATTAACCTTGGGACACCTTAGGTCTTAAATTTATTTAAGTCAAAATATAAAGTGTCACATAGACAAGTAAATTCGTCAAGCTATTTCTTAATGAGTAACAATTTTGAAACAGCTAAAAAAGATTCTTGATAACAACAGAAGGGAGTTGAGCATAAGCTGATACTAATGTGGCAATGACTTGTTTTTATTTTTGTAGACTAGACATTCTGAAATAGTATGGCATTAAGGATAAATTTAAGATATAAAATGAGACATAATCAGGAAAAATAAAGTTTTTAAGTGAAAGACACAAGTATGGTTCTCAAGTAGAGCAATTGCCTACAAATGCAAAATTTACAAGATCCCCAGGGGACACACATTGGCATGGTTATATCCTATGATTGAAGTTGACCTGCCCGTCTCCAGGTAGAAATGAATGAATGTATTGCTGATGTTCAGTTACTTCCTGTCACTTTGCCTAAGTCACAAGTGCAAAAGCAGTGTTGTGATAATAAGGAATATGTGATTCAATCATTTCGAATGTTTTAGAAGAAATCATTCTGGTCACAAATGTTTTATCCAAATGGGAAATTAAATGAACAGGAAAATATGACATTATATTCTTATGAAAGGAATAGTGGTTTTGAACAACAATTGCTTTTGAAAACAAATGGGCATTTTTTTCAAATCTATCAGTAAAAGCTAACTATCAGCTAAAAATAAGAGATTGAGTTTTGTCACGGGGTTTCCTATTAAAGAGGCAACGGTACATGGTGTCCTCTAGCAGGTGCTTGCTAATGGTCTTGCAGCTTCAGAAACTTCCCTTTCACTTCCAGTCATTCTTCTCTAAGGGGCACTTGGTAGACTGGAGGCAAGGAATGTACCCACGGAGCAGGGAACTCAGATGGAGCGGGACTGAAATTGCTGTATATCTTTCATCAGCATCAAAGAAAGGATGGTTCAGTATTTGTTACTTTCCTATATCACCTATTTTAAAAATTATTTTCTATATTCGTGCTTAATTATTCATTCAGCACCCAGAGTATTGTGCTCACCGTGTTGAGGGTGGGGTAGTGGGGGGGGGGTTGCAGGAATTCAAAGCCTGTCCTAAACCTCAGGCAAAACCCCTTGGTGCAAGAGGGTTAGGTTTATTTGGAAACACAGTATCTAAATGAATAAAATAATGTTAGAGTTGTTCCATTGATTTGCTTTTCCCCCCCCCATTTCATCAGATCCAGATACGTTTTGTCGAGCTGGCAGTAAATGTTGATTTCATTACTCTACGCTACCATCCTTGAGTGATTTCTCATTGCCTTGCTATTAAATCCAAACTCCTGGCCATGGCTCAGCAAGGCCTGCAGGACCTGGCCTCCAGGACCTGGCCTCCTTTGGCCTCTCCAACCTTAACGCCCTTCATTCGCTGCGTTCTGAGCACAGTGGCCTCTTTCTGTTCCTCAGTGCTCAAGGCCTTTCACAACTTTGGGCTTTCTCGTGCATTCCCTCTATCTGGAGTGCCCTTCCTCCAGCCCCTCCTGTGGCTCCCCCATCCCTTGGTCTCAGCTGAAATACCACCTTGTAATAGTCTGACTCCATGTATGATGCTTTGCCACACGTGGCTTCAAGCTCTGTTCCTCTGGGCAAGCCAGTGAGAAAGCTGACACACTCACTCCCTTGGCACAGGGATAGGTGGGAAGTTAAACCACGAGTGCCCCAACCCATGCATGGAAACTTTATCCCCCCAACCCCCTAACCACAAAGATAAACAGAGCCACATGTTCCTCTCTCTGCTCACGCCGTTTGAACTGGCTTGGGCATCTGCCTTGCTCGCCCCAAAGCCCCATTATGTGAGTAATAAAACTTTTCACACACTCTGTGTTCTTGTGTCACTTCATCTGTCTCCGCATGAAGCCAATTCTGTGGGTGTGATCTCATCCTCTATGGTACAGTCCCAAGACGTACCTCCTCAGAGAGGTCTTCTCTAGCACTCATTCTAAGATGGCCATGCCATAATCCTCTATCTCATTCATGTCATACTCCTTGAAAAAGTCTTCAATGTTCCTCGTTGTCTTCAAAATAATTAAAAATGGCAGTATCTGACACTCAGTACCTCCCACAAACTGACCACTGCTTATCCAAACATGTCCCTCCCTGCTCTATGCTCTCCCAACTCACTAGTCTTTACAGGTCCTAACTAGGATATGACTAGTCCCTCTCTACCATCTTACCCATTGCAATTTCACTTACTTGGAAAGCTCTGCCTCTCTGATACTGGTTCAAGACTGATCCATCTATCAAGTCTTAGATTTAGGACTGTTTCTTCCATGAACCCTGCTAAATAACTTCAAAGTTCAGCAATTACTCCCAGTTCTAAACTCCTACAGAAATGTTTGCTGGCATGATTTCCTCCCTATACTTTCCTCTTTTTTTCATTTTAAGTACCGAGACCCTCAGGCATTTTGCCAAGGGAGGAAGTCAGAGAATCCTGAAATCAACAGCTTTTCTTGCATTTTGCAAAAAGTTAATTCCATTGAGTTGATTATATTAGTGCCCTGGAGCAGTAGGACAGAGAGGGGAAGTCTCTGAGAGGAAACTGGACAGTGAAGAGTGTCCTCTGCAATCAGACAGGTAAGAGAGCTGTGAGGCTCTCCAGAGAATGGATATTGGGCAGCAGTTCCAAGGCAACATCCCAGGGTTGGGGGCAACTCAGGGGAGAACTGTGGGGTGTGCCAAAGAACACAGCACCCTAGGCGCCAGAACTCAGCCTCCCCAAACTGTCCAGCCCTAAGAAGCCCTTCAAAGTGGCAAAGTGCTTGGTCCTGAGGGGATCATGCAAACTGGAAAATCGTGTCTCAGAATAACTAATGTGGACAGGTGGCCTTCCCAGACCTGGACACTGCATCTTTTATTGTGTAGTGAAATCTGCACAGATAATCTGTATCAGAGAGACTGATAAATTGGTATTTGATTTTATGGCATGGTTTACATGTTGATATCGCCTGTGCTGGTAAACTGTGGCCTGTGGCCCCAAAATCCTGCCTTCCACCTGTTTTTCTAAATACACAGCCATGTCCTTTCATTTACGTGTTGTCTGTGCCTGCTACAAAGGCAGAGTGTTGAGTCTGTATGACTCACACAGCCTAAAATATCTGTTATCTGGTCCTTAACAGAAAATGGTCGCCCCCCCCCTCTGATTTAGAACATTGATTTGAATGTCCCCTGAATAACTAGAAAAGTAAGATGTTTATTATATGATGAGTGCTCTATGACTCATGTGTTTTGAGACATCTCTGGTGATTTCAGTTCCTAGAAAAGTGTGAATTGCATCAGAAGAGTGTGAGTTGGTAGAATATATCCTGAACAGAAATCATTACTGAGACCAGAGCTACAAGGCAGGCAAATTGCCCTCTGGAGATGAATTTCACCTCTGACCTCACTGTTGCCTTCTGGGCTGATTTCCAAGGCCAATGTCTATCCATGGCATCTTGCACCCGTTTGTCTAAGTCCCTGATATGGATAAGCACCTGTGAATAAATTTTAATGCTGCAGAAGTGGCCTTCCTATTGCCTTTCTAAGTTCAGAGGCTTCTGTTGCTCAGGGTTGGGATATTTAACCTCTCATCGCAACACCTGAATCAAGCCTACTACTATGACTGTGTCTTCCTCCTGGCACAACTGTTTTGACTGCAGAGCTAATCCTTGCTTTATGAATTGTGCATCTGGAGACTTTGGGTTATGTGACTGCAGAGACTAGAGTGGCTAATGTCATCTAAATATAATTATTGTGTAAATCAGCCTCAGATTAATTGTGGTGAAGGGATTTGCTTCTCATGAAGTTGAGATAAATGAGCATACTTTATCAGTTTGGTGTTTGCTTCTTAAAAGAGCATCCTTTTTAGGGGGAAAGTGTCATTGTAAAGGGAGTCATGGGAGACAACACTATGAAGGAGTGAATTGCCCTTTGTCTCCCTTCTACCACTGTTTTAAAAACTTCCTTTTTCCTGGAAGTGATTATTTTCTTTATTGACACTAATGATATTGAAGAAAACTGTAATAATTATTACAAATCATTTAAATTCTTATAATTCAGTCTCTATCCATTATTTATTATCTGCATATAGGCTTATGCTATCTTTAACTCTTGACAACTCTTATTTATTTTTATAATACAAACTGAGACCTCAGAACACTAAGGGACTTGGCTCAAATCATATAGTCAAGAAATGGAAATTGGGATAAACCCAGGCTTTATTTGTTTTTCCAAATCCTCTGCCTCTATTGTCTGTTGGCTTCCCACGACTGTCTACTCAATTTTGTCTTTTCGATAATCTCCTAGGCTCTAGGCATTGCTTACCCACTTCCTCTCTCTATTTTTCATCACAGTGACATTTGGGATCACAGTTGTGGCAAAGCAGAAGGTACAGTGATCCTTTCATCTTGAGATTTGATCTTTTTGCTAATATTTTTTCTTTCTGCTGCCATGCAGTTGTGCTTATAGTTAAGCCAGTGGCTCTGATGGATTTTGGGAGATGTTACCCCCAAATATGGCACCTTGGTATATTGAATATCTTAAAGCTGAAGAAGTCTGAGAAAATAGTAGAAGCAGGAAGGTCAATCTGACCTCCTCCCACATCATTTTTCTTCCCTGAACCAAGGAGATAAATCCCCCATGGCAAAGGCACCCTCCTGTATCAGGAGGAGGGAAGATGTTCTTCTCATCAGAGTTGGGGAATTGGGGCTTTACAAAACTCCTGCCAGGAAATGGACAGTGATTACTTTCAAAATGCATCATTTCTGAATTTAAAGATTCAGCAAAACACTGTCGTAGTGCTACGATGCTTGCAGATTTAGAAAATATGAAAAGATGCAATGAAAAAATTTGTCTTTTATTGTGTAGTGAAATCTGCACAGATAACCTGTTAAACTTTTTATGCTATTATTTTCTATTTTCATGTAAATGTAGCATATCACTGGAGAGAGAATAGAAGCTAGGTATATGTGGTTTGCTATGAGAAGTCTTCTGTCTTGTGGTTTTACATGACTATGTACAATATTTGCAAATATATACTTCTAGACTTTCTTGAATGATTTGTATGAACAAAAAATTCAATAGAAATCATTGTAAACACTTCAAATATTTTTACAGAGACTGCAAATTAGACACATAAGCAGAGACATAAATGTATTGGGTGACAATGGTAAGTAAGATTATATAGGTTTCGAGTGCACATTTCTATGGTATGTCATCTGTATATTGCATTGTGTGCCCACCACCCAAAGTCTTATCTTCTTCCGTCACCATACATTTGACCCCCTTTACCCTTTAATACTCCCACCCCCTTTCCCTCTGGTAACCACATGCTCTTGTCTGTGTCTATGAGTTCTGTTTGTTTTTCTTTTTTTTTAAATTTTTTTTTTTAATCCTCTCCTGAGGATATTTTTTCCATTGCTTTTCAGAGAGAGTTGAAGAGAGAGAGAGAGAAACATTGAATGTGAGAGAGAGACACATCAACTGGCTGCCTCCCGCACGTGCCTCCAGCTGGGGATCAAGCCTGCAACTAAGGCACGTGCTCCTGGTTGGAATCGAACCCGGGACCCTTTAGTCTGTGGGCTGACGCTCCAACCACTGAGCCAAACCAGCCAGGGCTTGTTTGTCTTTTTGTTTGTTCATTTGTTGCTCTCAGTTTTATATCCCACATATGAGCAAAATCCTATGGTGCTTAACTTTTTCTGTCTGACGTATTTCCCTTAGCATTTATTTTTAAGGAGAGGAAGGTCAGCTTTTTTCAGCAAACAGGTAACAGTTGTTCCGAGGAGAATACTGCCTGATAAAATGAGCTGAGCACTTCAAGTTGGCCGTCTTATCAAAGTTTTCCAGGAAGCCTTCTTAGAGCCTCATACCAAAGGCTGCTCTGAAGGAACCAAATGGGCTGACTCTCATTTCCTGTCCAGTATTGATACCATTGTAATTAGCTAGATATTAATAATAGGAAAGGAGCAAAGGGAAAGCCAGACATTATAGGCATGTTGTTTGGGCAGCTTCACCAGGAAGCTGCAACTTTGCACTCCCCAGGGAACCTACAGATCACTGGGGGAAGGGGTCCAACAAAGGAGAGATAGATGCATGCACACTGAAGTTGGTGTCACGTACGGAAGGTACTTGCCTGTCAGTCACACCTGGGAACAAAGATTATTTGCCAGAATGGGCCTGGCCACTGCAAGAGCACAAAGATTTCTAGAAAACATAATCTCCTAAACAAAGGAGTTTTCTTACTTCTTGCTTTTGTGCTCTTGGCTGGCTCTCGTCTTCCTCGCATTTGCCTGTGCTTCCTCCATAGCTGTGTGGACCTGCAGACCCCACATGCAGTGGATTGATGGACTGCAGTGAGGAAACACAAATTAAGCTAGCCTGATGTTGTATTGGACTGTACAGACATGGAAAGGAAATTCTGGACACTGGCTCTGATTTTAGCCCTGCTGAAGGTAAAATGGGACTTCTTCCTTGTCAGGACTGGGAAAATGAAATGCTAGAAACTCAGGGATGTAATTCCACGCCAATAAAAATCACTCATTCTTCCATACAGGTCTCAGAAAATTCTTTTTCTCAGGATTTACAAGAATTCCACTCCCACTAGCAACCTTTAGTAACAGTATTACCTTACATTTTTAACTGCTTCTTCTCCTCCTCTTGGTAACACATGTCCCAGAGCTCTAAATACTTTCTGCCTTCTAAATGCCCCCCTATTAACCTTGAAGCCATGAGGAGGCCAGCAGGAGGATTTGGAGGGGCTATTCATCTTCAGAGCTCAGAAAATTCTATCCCATTGGGGTCAAGTAAATTTTACAAGATCTCTGCCCATCAGAAACAAATTTGAACTTTCTGGCTTTGCTCGGGAAATGAGAGAAGAATGAAAATACATCAGTACTAGTCACCCCCTCCCACATCTGACCAGGGAAATTGGAAGAGAGGGTTCTTCAATTTGTCAGGAAGGTATCTCCACAAGGAAGTGCGCCTTCTGAGCCCTGGAGAGTCTTGGCAGGCTTTTATACGCTCTATTCACAACAAATATTGTTTGCTAAAAATACAGCCTTGGGACGAAAACCTAATTTGTCACAATTTAAGTTAAAATTTTTTAATAGAGTGGTTTTAATTGTGGAACACAAAGTGCAAGCAGATGAAACAGTGCCGAAATCCTGAAATAGATTATGCATGTGTGAAATGCTATGACTGCAAAAACAAAAAAGTTAATGTGCAACTTAATTAATTTCTTCCATTGCAGAGCCTTTGTCTTTGCTAGACTCTGCCTGTGTTAGGTAAGCACATGTTTTAGTTATTTACATCAGAAAGGTCCAGGAACTACTTACAGGAAGACAAAAGAATAAATTCAGAAGGTGAGAGGCAAGAAGCACAGTGAGAGAGCTAAGCCAAGGTTAGCTGAGAGGAACAGACTGGGGTACTGGCTTGGGGTTCCATGTGATACAGAAATACATATACCTATCTATATATTGTCTATATAGAAATACATACACACACAAACACAGCTATTTCTCTGTGTGTGTGTGTGTGTGTGTGTGTGTTTTGAGAGAGAGAAAGAAAAGGAAATTTAGAGATTTCATTTGTGGTTTAAAAATGTAATTCCCCCAATTGTTTTTGGATGTTGGCATGGGGTTTCTTTTTAAACTATACTGATATTGCTACAAAGTAGCTTAGTTTATATTAAGCTGAACCATATGAAATTGCTGATTTTGGTATGTCAAAGATGGTCAAATATTGCTGATTTTTCCTGGTTAAACTTATTCTATGGGCCACCTTACATTTGTAGTTAGCTGGTTCATGCACAAAGACACATTTGAATGTGCCAGGCAGAGGAAGCCACATGTGCAAAGCTGGGAGTAAAAGGAAAAGTGGGGCACCACAGGGACCCCTGTCCTGTGGCTGGTAAGAAGTAGCTGGGAGGGGAGCAGAGATGAGTAACCCTGAGGATACTCGTACAGCGGTGCCTGGGCGTGAGCCTTCTTCAGACGCTGTTCCTAACGCTGGTAGAACAGATCTCAGTACAACCCCACGAGGGTTGTCTGAAGCAGGGGTTGTTATTTTTCATTATTGTTATTTTGCTGATAAAGAAATGAGCCTGTGATGTTTATGTGTCAACTTGACTAGGGTATAGTGCTAAGTTGATGTGATTACTATATAACTATTAGACTTTTGTAAAGGGTATTACCCCACATAGTGTGGATGCGCTTCATCCGATCAGTTGAAGGCCTTAAGAGAAAAGACTGAAGTCCCTTAATGAGTAGTGAATTCTGTCTGTCTGTCTGTCACTCTCTCCCCCAATATATATATATATTTGGTTCTTTTTCTCTGGAGAACCCTAACTAAGAGAGGGCCTTAGTAGTTAGGGAGCTGATAAATTATAGAGCAAGGGCAGGAACTCAGGTATTTGTGGTCCCAAAGTTCATATTGTTAACCACTATATCATTCTACCCCCTTATTTTTCATTATAGAAAGTGTCATCCTGTGCTCCCATCATTTGTTTATGTGTTTGTTTCCCCTGCTGTGCTGCAGTTCAAGAACTTTTGTATCCCCAGCATCCAGCACAGTGCCTGTCACATGGCATTATTCAATACATATTTACTTTAGAATTTGGAAAAAAATATTTATAGTAATGTGCTTGGATAACTGTAAAGCACTGTACAAATATTAGACCTTATTGTATATGGCAAACACATAATTCTTGTAAGTTATTTGTAAGAAAATATAGATTGCGTGTATATAAAAGTCAGATTGTGTGTACCTAAGCCAGTGTGAACTTGTAAGCCAGAATTTTTATTACTTGATATAATTTTTATCTTTTGCCAGCAACCAGGGGTGAAGGAAAATTTCCAGGACAAAAAAGGAAATTGTGTTTCTTTCCGTAAAAACTGACGAAAGAAGTAGCAATCACAGATGTTTTGCACATAGGATAAGGTCCCCAGCCTTTAAGCTGTGAAAGGAGCTAGTTTGATGTCAAATGGTAGCTTTATCGATTGGTTGTGGCTGTTAGAGCACTTGAGGAGACTGTGAGATTACATTTGGTCCTTCAACAAAGAGTGCCATGATTCTACCCCGGGCAAAGGATTGAGGGTGGGCCGCGTGAGTGCCCTGTGGCCCCCTGCCCTGAGCTAAGCAACACAAGACTCGGCCTCAGTGTTTGTGGACCAGCGAGGCTGGCTGCTGGGAAAGAGGAGAGGAATAAAGGTTCCATTCGAAAGGAGCCAGGATAAATGTACTGAATTACAGGTAGAGCATTCTAAGTGTTTAGGTGAAGATTAATCTTAATACTGTCTTCAACATTCCATCAATTGTCTAATTAATCACAGAAATCAGATACATTTAAATTAACCAACATGTTTGGTAACATGTTTACTGGACCAGAAGAATTGTCCATGTCCAAAGCCAACACCAAGATAGAAATATATAGTATTATCAGAGAATATTTTAGTTTTGCCCGTATTTCACCATAAACTAGACATTAAGTTCCATAGTTTTATAGTCAGTGGTTTTTCACTTTTATTCACACTTTATCAATGTTTTTGCACACTTTTCCTTTTTGAATGTTAAAAAACCTTCCATCTAGGTCACTCTTTTTCTGTTTGAAAGACATACGTGCTTTATTACTTTAGTAGGGATCTTTTGGTGATAAGCTCACTTAGCTTTTTCTTTTGTCTGAAAATGTGTTTGCTTCTGACTTTTCCTGAGAGACAGGACTGTTTGACACAGAAATCAAGGTTGATGGTGATTTTCTGTCGGTCTATTTTTTGGCAGTCTCCTGGGCTCTGTTCTTTATTATGTGAGGCCAGCAATTATTAGAATTCTCATCCCTTTGCAGGTATCTGCTTTTTCTTCTTGGAATTTTAAAAAACATGTTTTGTTTCCCTTTGTCGTCATGCAGTCTCTCTATTATGTGTCTACGGTGGGATGTATTTTCATTTATTCTATTTGAAATGTGTTAGTCTCCTGAATCTGGAGATATTTCAATACTTCCTTTTTTCATTAATCCTCACCAGAGGATATCTTTTCCATTGATTTTTAGAGAGAATGGAAGGGAGAGAGGGAGGGAGAGAGAAACATCAATGTGAGAGACACACACCGATTGGTTGCCTCCACACACGTGCAGGAGGCAGCTGATTGATGTTTTGCTCTCACATTGATGTTTCTCTCTCTCTTCCTTTCTCTCTAAAAATAAATAACAATATATTTTTTAAAATAAAAAAATAAGTAAAATGATTCCTAAGAATACAGTTAATCTGTCTTAATCACAATATAGCCTGTCATATTTTTGAAAACAGAGGTCAGATCAGATTATATCACACCATTTTTGACTCAGACTTCTGCTGGGGACATTTGACTTTCAGGTATGAAATCTCACTTACACAGAATCACAGTCAGTAGAGCTGATTGAGTGTACTGAGGGTGGGCTCTCTGATTTGGGGGCTGAAATCTATGAATGTGTACGCCTCTTTATGAGCTTTGTATTGCACTGGACTCTGTAATGTATGAATGTGGGGGAGTTCACATTAATTCTAGATAGAAGGTTCCTGGATTCATTCTGACCCCCAGACACTCATACCTGTATGTTATCCATCACGTCAGGGCAAGTAAAGGAGAAAATTAATATGTTCGGTACATGGGGTAGCAGCAGAGAACAGGGCCATGTGGCTTTGTAGAGGGCCACTCTCTCTTTCTGGGCTGGAGGACAGCTCCACATGCCTCTGCTAGGAAGGGCAGGCTGCTCGTGATAAGGCACCATCTAGAACAACTTACCCACGTGCAGTTTCCCTTGGCAATTCCCCTGTGCTTGGATCTATTACCATAATGGTTGGATTTCTATCGTCTGTTCCTTGGCAATATTTTGTAATATCAGTGTTTACAATGTTAGGATTTTTATTTTTTGGGAAGGAACTAAGAAGTGTTACAATTTATTGTCCATGAATTTGAAGAATAAAATATTCTCTTGCTTTGAGCTGTTAGCTCAATTCTGCTCATGAATCCTCTGTTCCAATTACTTGAGTCTGTATGTAGGTAAAATTCTGACATGGAGTTACATCACTGCAGATAAAATACCTTCTTTAAACCGTAAAAGCAATTTTAGGATTCTAATTCTTCAGAATAGTGTCATTTTGCTTTATACTATTTTGCAATGACAAGCAGGCTTGTAAATTTTAAACCAAAAATGATGATAGCATTTGAAATAAAATTGCTTTTTGTCTTTTAAAAATCTAATAGATACCATTTAAAAAATTGTGTGTGTGTGGGGGGGGGTGAGTGTGGGGGGAGGGAATCTAGTATCTATGGCTCATAACAAGTGCCCTTTCATTATTTCTTAGGGCCATGACCTCCTTCTGTGTAATTTTGCCTAGAGGTTCTTATGTTATTTTTGAAGAATTTTCATGACAATAGTAGGAGAGAAATAAAAGTAATATCTAGAGAGGTGCCAAATCAGGTATAGGTGTCTCTAGTCCTCAATGTAGTTTATATAGTAAAAATTCTTGATATAATTTTATAGGGTACATTATTCAACCCAGGGGATTGGGTGAGGGATAATTCTATCCCTTTAGATGAATCAAGGAAGACTTCCTGAAGGACGTGGCATTGAAATTGATCATTGAAGGATGAATACTAATGTGGAGAAACCATATTTTCTTAGCAGTAGAATTTGCCTCTAGGAAGAGCCTTGTTTTGTTTGATGGATACTCTGATAATTCTCTTTTTTGGGTGAGGACCTGAGACCAAAGAAGTGCAGGCTCTGTACCAGGTTTTTTATTTACTGAGTAGAGCAAGCAAAGTTAATATGAGCTGAATTTAGCTCTTAGGAAAATAAAGAGGATTTTTAAAGGCAGTAGAGGGCAACAGGTGAAAGACAGAAGAGGAGTCTTCAGGGGAGAGACTTTTAGGGGAGGAAGACTAGAGATCATTGGCAGTCACACTGGGATTTGGGGGGATGTTGCTACCATGTGAATCTTCCTTCTCACCCTTCCACAACATATTTGGTAAAATATCCACTTGTTATTAATGAATTCTGGAATTAGACCTACCGATGTCCTGCTTCAAGGGTGTTGTGAGTTAAATACAGGGGCTGTTCACAGGGACCTGGTCACTCACACCTTGGTTCCTATGGATAGGACTTTGTTGACAGGGAACACTAATACGTTTCTTATTCAGACTCTTAATAGAAGTTAAGAGAGCAGATGCTTGAGGCTATATTTTCTCAAGAGTGCTTAAAATGCAAATAAACTGAATTCTTAATTGGGAGTTCATTAAAACATTTAGAGGGCACAAAACAGAATAAAGTTGGAGTGGCTTTGTGGAAACTGAGGAGGCTTGCCCAGGAGTCATGGGATGGAGGACCATCTCAGCTCCGGGTGGAGACAGAAGTGAAAAGCATATGGATGAATCTGAGGAAAAGCAGTAAGACAGGAGGCTAGAGAAATAATCTGGAGCCAAACATAAAAGACCTTGAAAGTCATGATTATTTGGTTCTTGCTTGTTAGAAAAAAAGAGTCACAGAATATTTGTTTTAGGGTGACAATTTGGATTTATAAAATAAGCTTTTTAGTGCTTCTAAAAATAATGCATTCTTGTCATATTAAACCAAATAATATTAAAAAAGCATAAAAAAGAAATCAGACATCTGGGCAATCCTACCATGTAAGCTTTTTAGTATCCTTTCTAGAATTTGTTTCTGTGCACAGACCCAGGTTTTAAAGAGTAAATACATTATTGGGATGCACAGACTGCTTTGTCAGCTGCTGCACTGTTCTTACCATTGAAGAGTTTTGGTTGGAGACCTACTCTAAATGAATGAAAGTGGTTGCAGTGAGGTGCTGGACTGTGACCAGAGTCTGGATACTGGCAAAGCCCAGAGAGGTTTCAGGGGAGAAGTCAGGTCAGTACAGAGAAACTGGAAAGGACGAGAGAGAGCTGGTGGGTACACGGCATCTTAGGGGAGACTGAGGCAGCGGACAGTGATTTCCAGATTTTGAACCTGAACCTGTTGAAAAGTTAACAAAATGGAGAATTCGGATGAGTTGCCAGTTTTGATAGAAAGTTGATAGGTTTGATTTGAAATATGTATGGCTCTCAGCAAGTTGGGTGAAAATGTCTAGCAGAAACTGGAATCCCCGGGCATGGTGAACAGGCTAGGACTGGACTAGAGAAGGGGAGGGCTGCTTGAGTATTTGTTCATGCACAGAACCTTTAAACTCACCAAAGTAGGAATTACTATCCCCTAAAATTTTAGAGATAAGAAAAGACTCAACAAGATTACACCATTAACCCACACAGCTACCAAAGGGCAGAACTGAGATTTAAACAAAAGACCCAAATTCAAAACGCCTTCGGTTTTGCTAAGTGAAGTATCGAAGGGTAGAATGACTAGGGACATCATTAAAGGGAAACAGTGTTTGTCAAAATTTATGACCAAGACCTTCGCCTAGACAGTACTCGGGAGGGCCTGTGGGAGGCGCTCTCACGCCCTGTGTCGGTAGCTAAAAGCCCTATAGGAAGAGCTCTGTGGTTACAGCAGCTCTATGTTGTAACAGCCCCCCCCCTTCACTGCCATCTCCCCTCTTCAAAAGGGGCTTCCTGCCTCTTGTTTAGCTGCATGCAGGTGGTTCGCTGTGGCCGCACGCACTAGATTGCAATCCTTTTTCCCAAATAAATCCTTTTTGGTGATGGGATTGTCAATATAAGAAACATCCAAACCTGTAGAAAAATTTTACGAGTTTATTTGAGCCAAACAGATGACAGTTGCCAGGAAGCAAAATCTCAAAGGATTGAGAAAATGCTCCTGAGAATGGCAGTTTTGCAGTTTTCTTTTATATGTTACCATCCAAGGAGCCATAAGGAGGGTTACATGAAATTTATTGGTGGTAGATTAGGGAGAAAGCACAGCTAGGAAATCTCTGAGATTGGGTGAAGAGTAAAATGAAAACAAAGACTTCTTTCACACTGGTGGGTTTAGGATAGTTAACAGTTAACATTTACAGCATTAGAGGTGGTATTTGGGGAACCAGATGACAATGAGGGGTTCTATGGTCCCTGCTCTGGTAGAAGATTGTGCCCTGAGGGGTCTGGGAAAAGGGGGATTACTCTGACATTCCAAAGATATGTTGTTATAGATGCAAAAAGACAACAGACAGGCTCAGTTAAGGTAAAGATTGACCTTTGTCAGGGAAGCTACAGGCCTTGGACAAGACTACCAGCCATGACTCGTTTATAGTTAAGACATTTTCATATCAGACCATCCTAAGTGGTTACTTTCAGTCTCTGAGTTTGTAAGGCCCCCATGCAGCCTCCCCTGAGCTTGTCAAGTTTAATATGTGGCCCCCTTTTCATCCACAGAATACATAGTCAACTTCTGTTGAAGGTCAACACATACAATTTTTATATGGGGATGTGTGCCTGTGTGTACATGGGTGTGTTCTGTTAGTGTGGTGTGTTTGTGTGTGTGTGTTTTGAGTGTTTATGATGACAGACCACTGACGCTAAGAAAATAATACTCTCCCTGCACTAAACCATGTCTCTCCAATCCTGGAGCATACATTTTAGCAAGAAAAGATCATTAGACTACTTAAGTATCAATTAATTACAATTGGGATAAATGTGAAGAGAGAGAGTTAGAAGGAATTAGTTTTTAATGGGGGACCTGACTCGATCTTAATTGGTCAAGGGACATTTCTCTGAAGAAGTTACAACCTGCAGATGCAAGTCTAGATGAAGGAAAAGGGAGAGGAAGTTATTTCAGGCCGAGTGAATGTGTGGAGCAAATTTCTGAGGCGGGGGAGGCTGTGTGAAGAAGTGGGCTTTGGCCAGAGCTTAGCCTGGGGGGAGGAAACCCGGGAGGAGGCTGGGGCAGCGGGCAGGCTTCAGCTCCTCAGGGCCCGTGGGCACATTGACTGTAATGCTAGCAAGGCCACTGGAGGTCCGGGAAGCAGAGGGACAAGTTTATTTAAATGATCAGGGAGAATAGATGATAATGGTAGATAATAGTAATGAGGTGAGTTGCATTGTGGTTTCTAAGCCCACACACTCCCTCCCCGTTATAGGAGGACAGAGCCTTGCTTTCCACCAGGTGGCTTTGCCCCTCCCACTTGGTCGGGAGGAGTGCATGTCCTTGATGTCAGGCTTGAGCAAGTGACATGCTTCAGCCAATGGGATGGTGACGGGTGTGAGGGGAGCAGGGGCTTTAGATGCGCTGGCGTGGTTTGTCTTGGGCTCTTGCCTGGGCATCGGTCATGAGTAGAACATGCTCACTCAGCCACTGGTCCCACACAGACAGCCAGCCTTAAAGAAGTAAGCCAGCCCACACACCTCAAGTGAGAAAAAAGTGATTTGTGCTGTAAGCCACTGAGAGTTCACTGCGGCTTTTGCTAACTCATATAGAAGGGCGTAATAATGAAGGGAAGGAGACAAATTTGTGGTCCAAGTAAGATATAATGGTGGATTGGACTAAAATAGTTATAGTAAAGAGGTGATGGGAAAAATGGAATAGATTCCAGAGATCGGTTTTAGAATCGGTCATATGGATGACTGATTGAATGCAGAAGTAATGGAAAATGCCAAAGATGGTATTTCAACCAAAGATTCATGCAATATTGTTCAACTTTATGATCCCAAAGGCAAATGAATATGCATGGAGCTTTCAGCTGATGTATGTTAGTTTATTTGTGACTATAGAGATCATTATTTTGGTGAAGAAATTAAATAGTGAAGGTCCCTTGCTGGGAGTCCATGGCACAGGAACCAGGCTGCTGGACATTCACTATTCTTCCCCTGGGAAGCAATACCAGTCCCAGCTCAGAGGACCTGCTTCTACTGGGCTGGTCCAAGCAAAAGCCCTGCCTTTGACCAGATTGATATCTAATGTCCTGTTACGACTTTGGGGTTGTCACGGGCGTGCCAGCTTCTGCTGTTAAGAAGCACTAAATCCATCACTTTTATGAGGCAGCAGAAAACCCCAATTTATTATGTTTTCCTGCAAGATGCTTGCCTGGCTTTCTGACTAAGGCACACTTCGTGCCTGAACTTGGATCCACAGCCTAATAGCCTGGCCTTTTCTTACACAATTTCCCCCTTAGTGCTGGGTAATTCTACTGGCCACTTATTTTGTTTTGTTTTGGGTTTTTTTCCAAGGAAGCAACAAACTATTTTCTGTTCAACATTAGTGAGCTGCAAGCATCTTGATTTTCATTAACAAAGCGAGAAAATAAATGTTTGGCAGTCTAGTTGTTGAGAAAATGGGGTTGTGAACTCCAGGACATTCTTCAGTCCAGGCGAAGTCTCACTCATTCTTTCACTGATGTTCTCTCTCCACAGCCAGAGGGGTTGTGGTGTCTGTAAGGGTCTGTAAGCAGCAAGATTGCCGGGGCCTTTCTCATGGAGGCTGGGGAATTTTACCCACTTGTGACTCATACATCAGGCCTGTTTGGTCTGATTTTCTGGGTTCTGCCGGATGAATGTGTCTCTGCTAATGGTTTGTCCATCTTCTTTCAGCAGAGCTCAGCCAGTATGGATATTACCAAAAACTTTACTTTTTGACATCAAAATTAAGAAGATTAACTACAGTTCATTCTTAAATAAGGGTCTTGATAATTTGGTAAAGTTGAGTTATACAGTATCCCATTTGTCAGTTTAATTCACAGGCCCCAGCCACTGAATTAGGGTAGAGGAAAAGGTTGATTTCCTCCCCTACACCGGAGATCCACTTACCTGCCAGGAGAGGACCAGCAGATCCTCTGCCAGAAGCCCTAACTGTGGCCTTTTAAACAGGAAGAAGACAGGAATCTGTAGGGTTCGTAGTGGCAAAGGGAATTCAGAAAGTGGAATGCCACGATCCCAGATGGAGGGTGGCTAACAGAGAATCTTTAACGGTTCTTCATGGTCGGAAGGTGGCCAGAATCTTTAGTAACTGCATCCTTGTTAAGATGTAGACTTGGACTTTCTGTTTTACTTTCAGTCATACGTTTTAAATTTATAGTTTGATCACATTTTCCACTAATGCCACATTTGTCCCAGATTCCTTTGAAATAATTATGTTTTATTTAAGAAGCCTTAGCTTTATTCACCACCATTTTCTCATATGCATGGTTAAGCGTTTAAAGAGAAAAAAAAGGTATTTATAGAGAGCTTAAGACATGGTGCATGGTGCTTGGAAATGTACAATATTTTGCTGTGTAATTTCCCGTGACTTTCAAGGGACAGATACCAACCAGAATGTTGTTTGGGTGGATTGTTGTGCATAATAATCTCTTCTAGTATTATCTCACTTAGATAAATTTATGTTAACTTGTCTGGTGCTCACCTCTGGAAGATCTTCAGCATTTAATGGCCGTTCCAAATTCTGCTTCATTCATTTATTAGAAACATCTATTTAGTACCTATAACCCGACATACTGTGCCAGAGCTGACAGTGCAAAGAGGAAGTCCTGGAGGTCTTGACTCACTTTTACATCTTTAATGGGCCTGTATGGAGGCATTTGTTGAAAATTAGGTCAACGACTTATAAAATCTTTGATTTTTACTACTTAAATTACATAGATTGTGGGCATGCAAATCCAGTCCCAGAAAATTTTGGCTTAATGAATAAAAATTACCCAAAGCATTTTAAATTATTAAAATGGCATTTCATTAAAGGCTGATTTTAATACGGAACAACAACAAATATATATAAATATATCCTTAATATAGTTAAAATTATTTTTAGTTCTTCACAAAACTATTTTCATACATGCCTATTTTCTTGATCACAAGGCATCTGTTCCCACCTTTAAAATTAGAAAAAAGTTGAGTGTGTGTGTGTGTGTTTGTGCTAATAGTGTTGCCTATATGCAGTCAGAGTGGCTGCCAGCTCTGTCTTTAATAGGCCAAAAGTTATATTTGACTTTGAATCACTTATTTTTATTTTGTAGTGAATCAGAAATAAGAAGTGATTCTACATAATTATAGTTATTCTCAATTTTAATACATTCTTTTAAATGAAAATTGAAAATAATTTTTATCATTTACAGCTGTCTTCTAAGTTATGCATATTTCTGTGTGATTTTAAGACTCTGGATTAACCATACACACACATTTTAATCTTAATTTGTACATTTTTAAACCTTTAGGAATTAAAGGTATAAAGAGAATTTCTAACAGCTTGAACGTTTGAGTAGCTGTTAAGAGAGCTCATGAGAGGGTGAATGTTTTGACACTATTTTTCCATGTTCCCCATCTTCTCATGTATGAAGTTTGTTTTATACAGTGAATACTTATTACCTAAAAGACAAGCTTCCCTACAGAGAAAATATTTTATTCTTTACTTACCACTTAGTTAAGATCAAACTTGACCAGGCACATAGGATTACAGATTCCTGTTTTGGTTCAGACCTGAAAATATGCATTTTGAAGCCCCTCCCTTCAATATGATTCTCCCTTATGCATGAGAATCTCTGGTGTCATTAAATAAGTTGTTAGGTGTTGGTTATGGTAAAAGGAGAAGGGAGGTGGGTTGTGCTGAGGTAAAGAAATATCATCCTGAAGCAAGTGTTGGCCTTCCTGCCCCTCAGACACTGTAGCAAACTGAGCTCAACCCCAGCCTCGGTGTCTGAGAATTCAGAGCCCTTCTCACCATGTCAGTAACTTATGACATATTTCTTTCTTGTGGTTTTTCTAAACTTTTCAATTGATGTTTCAAAATATAGTGTATTAATAGAAATGTTGAGTTACCGTAAGGTCAACAGATGGGAAGATGATTGCCATTGAAAAATAGTTAAGATTCCCAAGAGGACAGGGCCCCCCAAGCCATGGGGTGGGGGCCCATGGGAAAGCACGGGTCAGTCCTGAGGCCTTTATTATGGTTTCCGCAGGAAGGAACAGGTGAGGCAGGGTAAGCAGGCAGGCTTAGAATGGGCTAGTTTTAACCATTTCGGGAGGTTGTGGGGTGTAGGAGCTGCCCGTGGTTGTCTGGTAACTAGCTCTGGGTGGTTAGAACAGGTGGATAGTGGCCCGGAGTTGAGAGTTCAGTAATGGAGGTGGTCGGGGCAGTGGGTTCTGGATTGGCTGGTTTGCATTTGAAAAGCTTGCTCTGACTAACTCCAGGAACTGCTAACTCTGAGAGGGTCAGCCAGCCCCAGATCTCAAAGCATCAGAATACAAAAAACCACAAAATGATATGGTTACTACAACTAGGTCTAACTCACTGCCTTGGTTCTTCCCCTTATAGACCTGGACCCAAAATATAGCCCCTTTATCAGTTTCCACAAAAGTCCCAATCACACCAAGAATTTTGTTAGGCTCAAAGTGTTATAGGAAAGTTATAAGGAGTTACAAACAACTGTGGGCGTTTTCTCTTTTCCTGACTTTTTCTCTCTCTTTCTTCCTTCTTCAGTGCAACCAACAATTTCCCCCCTTGCTTCTGTCAAGTCAAATCCTTATGTGCAAGCCCTCCAAGATCTTATCTTCTACTCCATCAGGGTTTTAAATACATTCTGAGCATTGGTGGGTCTCTTCTCCTTATGATAAATGCTTCTGTCAACTGCTAAGAAAATAAAACTTCCCTATCTCATGCTGATAACATCATAAACATATATAAACATCATACCGATAAGATGGCTAGAGGAGAACTGAAAATAACAAGAGCAAAATGTGACTGTAAATGAACCATGAAGCTGAAGTGAAGATGGGAAGTGTGGCGCTGCTGGATCTTCAGGGACAGCTTGGGCAGCATATTGATAAACAGACCGTGACTTTGCTCCCTGAGCCGGATGTGATCTGTGAGCTTATGTAGAAGGGATTTATTGTACATGCTTGTATTATCATGAGCAATTTTTGTTACCATTTGGGGGAGCCCAAGAACGGTTTGCTAGATAACATGGGAAAGGGCAACTAGGTATACGAACCCTGCCTGGGTTACAGCTGTCTCTGTTACTCCCCTACATGTGCCGTTGGTGAGCCTGGGCCAAGTGAAAAACAGAAACAGCCTATGAGTATCTTTAATTATCTGCCTTCGTAGGACATGTGTCATGGTTAACTTTATGTGTCAACTTGACTGAGCTGCAGGACGTCCAGTGAGGTGGTCAACCATGATTTCTGGGTGTGTCTGTGAGGGTATTTCTGGAAGAGATTTAGCATTTGAATTGGTAGACTAATACAGATCGCTTGAGGAAGAGCGAATTTCCTCTCTGAGCAGGGACACTCATCCTCTCCTGCCTCCGACATCAGTGCTCCTGGTTCATGGACCTTTGGACTCAGATTAAATGACATCACCAGCTTTCCTAGGTTTCTCTGGAGAACCCTGACAAATGCAACATGTGTAACTGGAAGCAGGGATTTCTGGAATATGGAATAAAAGCTGTGTAATTTATTTGCTGTGTTCCCTTGGGCCTGCCTCACAATCTTTCCATCTGTGAAGTGGAATAATGTCTGTATCCATGATGGTGTGAATTACGCCAGAGTGTGTTTAAAAGTGTTTAGCCTCGAGTTTAGTACCATTGGTGGTTACCATTCTCGGGTTAGATTGAACTTAAGTACAGTGATAACCTAAATCTCAGCGTGATAAACACTAGCATCTGTCGGAAACTAATTGGCACAGTATTTGTTACAACATTCAGACATTCTAAAGACAGAGGAAATTGGACAGAGATTTGCTTTTAAAAATATGTTGGCCTGTGTCCTTGTTAGCTGCAAACTTTTGAATTGAACTGGAGGGGTAATCAAGCCATAGGGGATGAGATACTCTTCTTGATGGAGCCAGGGCTGCTGATTGTTGTCCAGGTCTCATCAGCATCTGATTAATGGCGCTTTAAGAAGCCAGAGGGGGAGAGAGAGTGAGAGAGAGAATGCCTAGTGGGGCCATTAAGAGCTCTTGAGAAAGGTCTGCCAGAGAAATTCACTGATTTCCATTCAGAGAAATCAGGAATTTACTGCTCAGGCATCTTGATTTTGCCATAGCTACTTCCTTCTTATTTCTAAGTTATTATTAAACACCTATTAAGCTCCCACAGTGCACAGCACAAAGCAAGTAAAGAAAGGCCTGTCGTAGGACAGCTTCTGCTTTCAGGCCCTTCTTTATCTTTTAACCCAAAGCCTAGGCTTACCCAGAAATATAATATCATAAGAGGATACTTCTGGACCTTTCCCTAGTTTTTCTGAAATATAAAAAGAAGTCATATTAACAAATAAAATTATCAGTGTGTTTGGGGCTCACTCATCACTGCCGTCAGGATGTGGAATGGGCTGGGAAGGAGAGAATGGAATAGACACCGTGACCCATATTCTATTGATTCTGAGAGACTGAACGTGAACATGGACAATGGCTGGACCATGTCTAAAAATAGAACTTTGACCTGCAACCCGAAGCAGCTCCTCATCTACAGTAAACAGTCCGGGAAGTGAAGCAATAGCTTCTGTAACAATTGGCCCCAAATGCCCAGGACCTGATTAATAACTGACAGCTTCCCTCATTTTTGATCCCATGTCCAACTTAGCACCAACCAAGGAAAGTCCAATAGGCACCCTAGTGAATCAGAGAGCACTTTTAGCCGGCCTAGGCTTCCCCTGGGCCCACAGCCTCCACCGGGGCACACCTGAAGCCTTCCCTTCTTTGCACTATAAAGCTTCCCCACTCCTCTGCCTGACTGTGAGTCTGCCACACGCAAGAGATGATGGCTGACTCCCTTGCTATAGCAAGTTCAGAAAAAATATCCTTTGCTTTCCTCATGTGGTCTTTAGTTATTTCCACAGTTCTAAGAAGGACCGGAGGGCTGAGTGTGAATGAGTCCACACAAATCCTTCCCCACCGCCAGGGAAAGATGCAGTGACTGCCATGGCTGGTCAATGGCATCTGTGTCATTAGTGGGTGAACATAAAGATCGGAGTGTGTGGGCAACCAAGCTTCATATATTAGCAATGAACTCGGGGACTGGGTATAGAAATGGCAAAAACAACCGCAGAGAGGGTCTCTGGGGAATTGAGATGAACAGCCAATAGGTTCAAAACACAAAACACAAACTGAACAGCACTTTCAACTGTTCAATGTGCTGCTGTGAGATTTTAAAACATTACTCACTTTAACCATTTTCTGACAATATTTTTCTAACGTTTAAACTGCTTGTGACATAGCTTTGAAATTCATTTAAAAGGATTTTCCCTCTGCCTTAAATACATCAAAGCAAGGCTTCAGGCAGAGGGATAATTCAGGGAATTTCACTCCTGTGAAACTCAGTTGGGAAAAGGTAAACTCACAAAGGGAAGTGAAGGTACCAAGCAAAACCGTTAGGGGCTACGAATGACAGAGCATTTTCACTCTGTTTCACTTGCCCAAAGTAATTGTAGAATGAGCCAGTTGTGATTAAGACCTAATAGTGGCATAGATCTTCCTAACCTCACTGATTTTCAGTGTTAACTGAGCTGTATTTCTTTGTTTATTCTATTGATCCTTACTTGTGTACTATTAGCCACAAAGGTCATTGCTGGAATGCTAGGGGCCCTCACTGGGTCTTTAGGAAACTGGAGGCTCCCCTACTTACCCACGTAGACTGGTGGTTCTTTTTTTTAAATATATCTTTATTGATTTCAGAGAGATTAAGGGAGAGGGAGAGAGAAACATCAATGATGAGTCATTAATCAGCTGCCTCCTGCACGCCCCCTAGTGGGGACTGAGCCCGAAACTGGGGCATGTGCCCTGACCGGGAATCGAACTTCAGTCTCCTGGGTCATAGGTTGATGCTCAACCACTGAGCCACGCCGGCCGGGCTAGACTGGTGGGTCTTAATTCTGCCAGCTCATTAGAACCATCCCACTTCAGGCCTGTTAAATCATAACCTCTCAGTGTATGTTTAAAAATAGCTCTCGGGGTGATTCTAATGTGCACAGAATGTTGAAAAAACACTCTCCTAAGAAGCATGATTTCCTACTCAGTAAATGTCACCTTGAATTGTGTTCACTTTGTTGAGGCTTGTGAAAATTTAGTGAAATTACTTTAACCTTGTCGATTTTAAAGTAATGGAAACACAGATTTTACAAACGGGTTTCCTGGAGCCTTGCCTGACTTGCTCAGTGCTGCGTGTCTCGGGATCCAAGCGTGATAGTGGGAGAGGTCCCCAGACCTGGACTAATGCGACAGTGGAAGACAGAGTCACTTTTCCTCCTTGTGGCTTCAGTCTTCAATATGGAAACAATCAATCACCTGGTGGAGAGGCAAAGAGGTGGAGAGGGATCATATGTTAAGTTGGTTGTGTGAATGGCCAGTAACAATGCAATATCACATGCCTGCTCTGGTAGAAAGTCTAGTGTATTTTCACCATTGCCGTGACCACACAAAGGATCCAGGACCTACAGGTGTGGTGGCGCCTTTGTGCTAATGCATCAGAGAAAGCCTTAGGAAACTGATTTAAAGGCATGGAATCTGTAATTTTTGCACCTCCCAGCCTCAGATTTCAATGTAGAAATATCACAAAGTGACTTTATATGAGGGACTTAGTTTTCCAGAGTTCATGAGATCCCAAATGAAGTACCATCTCTTTCAGAATAGAGCAGATCAGAATTGGGTAACTAGATTGTTAAAACCTGCTGTACCTGGGCAATTAGGGGAAGAAAGCTAGGTGCTGGCTCCTTCACCAGGCTCTCCTGCCGCAGAAGAGGGTCTGCCCTCCAGGCTTCTGTTGACCGGACCTCTCCTTGAACAGATACATGTGGAAATGGTATTTGAGACCTCCTACGAAGTGTATAACTTAGAAAGGGCTGTGTGTTCCGGATTTACTTTGAATATGTTTTGTAGAAATGACCGCTTAAGACTCTCTCTTAATTTCTCCCATCCCCTCTAGTTGGCAGAGCTCATTTTCCTGTTAGACGGCTATGGCTTTCTTTACTATTGAAAAGATATAAAATATTCTTGTTGTGCTTGCACTTCTCACTGATCTAGGAGAAAAATGTTTCAGAATAATATAGACTTCTCACCCTTTCTCAAGGTAAATAAGTGCCCTAAAAATATTATTTTGTATACAACCCCTTTAGAGCTGGAGAAGATGCCCCGGAAGCTGAATTGTGTTCCTGTTGCTTACCATTAACTGACGACTACTCTTGCAAGAGCGCAAAGATTGTGAGTAAAATTCCTCCAACATTACCACTGCTCTCACCATTCAGCAGATTCCCAATTATCTTTTCTAGTGGAATATGGACACAGGTAAATGAAACCATAAAGAATATAAGGTTGAAAAATTTTAAATTTGTAAATATTTTAATACTCTTTACTTTTTAGGGCAGTGCTAGGTTTACAGCAAAATTGACTGGAAGGTGCAACGATTTCCCTTATACCTCTGCCCCCGCACATTCATTGTCAAGGTCCCCCACCAGAGTGGTGCATTTATTACAGTTGATGAACCCACAATGACTCATCACTTTAACTCCTTTGTGGAGACTAGTGAGGATGTGGAGATTTTGTGGGGAGAGTAGTGAGGCAAATTGGAAGGTGCAAGATGGGTTAGGAGGCTATTGCAGGGTCTAGGTGAGGGATGGCGATGGCTTGGACAGTGGTGGTTGTGGTGGAGACAGAAGGAAATGAACAAAGAGAGTCAGTTGAACTTGGTAATGGATCAGAAACGGGGTGAAGGAACAACAATCACAGGTGACCATGATATGGACATTTACAGGAGAAGGAAGAATAATGGCCAATTATTTTTTGTTTGGTTTGTTTTATGGAGAAAATTTGGTGGAATCAGTAGATATGTTAGACCTGTTAGATTTGGGAAGTTAATCAATGTGGTCGTGTCCAGTCAGCAGTTGAATGTACGTGTTTGATCCTAAGGAGATTGGAGCTGAAGACTTAGATCTGGGAGTCATCAGAAAATAAATTGTATTTAAAGTCAAGGGAATAATTGACATCATATAAAAGAGAGACTATAGGGAGGAAAGACAAAGGTCTGCTCTGGGCCCTGGCAAAAGAGGAGGGGACAGGCTAAGGCCTGAGAAGAGTGGCCAATATGTTAGCAACTGGTCACTTCAGTGGAAAGGACATTGGTCAGATGGGAGTGGGTTGAACATTAAAAGGCATGAGGAGGCAGCAAACATTTCCATAAGTTTTGCTGTGAAGGGGAGAAAGAAATGAGCAATTAACTGGAGGGGGTGAGAGGTCAAGGGAAGGTCTATTTATTAAACTTTATAACAGAGTTACCAGAGCATGCTTATTTATGGTTATGCATGTGAATTGGTCAATGTTAGTGTCAAACAGCAAATAGGGGACACTTAATAATATTTATAGCATTTTATTATGATAAATTATGTAAATTTCTATGTCTCAGAGAATTGCAAACTCCTTGGGAGAAAAGATATCCTTCATTAATTGTCAACTATGTCAAGCCCTTTATTAGGTACATTGTATGTGTGATCTCATTTGCTCTTCACAAGGGTCCTATATGGGAAACATAATTTTCTCTATTTAATAGAAGTAATTCAGGCTGAGCAACCAACACACAATAATTTGGGTGGTGAGTGGGAGGCAGAGTTAAGATTCAGGCTCAGATCTGCCTGCCTCTAGACCACACGCTTTCTCTTGCTCCCGTTCTTTCTCACTGTTTTCTGCTGTGTATCCCAGTGCCTGCTTAGGACAGTTCCATATCAGTCACTAACTAACCTGAAACTCAATAATGATGAAATAAGTAAAACAATGCTATAGTAATAAACCTTAAAAACCTGCAGTTCAATTACTCTCTCATTCTCCTGTTTGTGATAGTATATTCTATTTGTTGATTTAGAAGCAAATGAGAAGGCCAAAGGTGTCTGTTGAGTGTTGGGATTGGGAGGCCATCACTTTCCTAGGTGGAGACAATGGGCTCGTGCAGCAGGCAGAAAATTGAATGGGAAAGAGAGAGTGGAGAGAAAATACAGATGGCATTGCAAGACATTTGATTATAAAACAAATGAATTAGGAAGACATAGTTAAAGAAGCTGCTTTGTTGTGTAAGATACCTGATCGTGTTTATGTGCTGAAGGGAAATTGTTTTAAAGAGTCAGTGAGAGATGTGGAATTCCAGACTTGGAGAAATCAGTGTAGTCTGGGGAAGAGAAATGAATTTTAAACGATGGGTAGGATTTGGCTATGCTAGGATTCAGCCTCAAAACCTGAGGAAAAAGTTCCTATTATACTGATAGAGATTATGCCCAGAGTACTTAGAGTTAGTACTGGGATCCTGCTTAGCAATTTGTTAGATGTGTGACACTGGGCATGATTCTGGGTCTAAATTTCCTCAATTTCAGAAGGCAGTTTGCAGTAGGACCTTCCTCATAGAGATCTTAGGAAGATTGAATGAGATGGCTTCATTACCTAGATGTCAATATAAGGGGCCTATGCCTCAAAAATCTAAGGAAATTTGGCTTAAGCCTTTGCTAATGTTACAATCTGCAGCAGTCTGAAGGCTTTCTGCACACCTCTGTGGTCTCCTGGGAAGTCACAGTCTGGGGTCACTGGGCTCCCCTCTTCTGTATGCTCCTTAGCTGCCTCTACCTTGCGCTGTACTGCTTCCATTGAGGACCCTCTTCTTTCTCTACCATCTTCAAAATAAAAAAAAAAAAGACTTTAAAAAATGTCAAACACAGTTAAAAGCTGTGATAAAACATCTTTTAATGACTTTTTGGAGAGCTGGTAGGGAGGGGAGTGGAGGGGATTAGAGCAGCAAGTTCAACAGCCCCGAAGGGACAGTCAATTCCTGCATCGTTTCCCTGCTGCATTTCATAGTCTCTGAGTCTTGTGTATCTCTTTATGTTATCTCTCCCTTTCCCTTATCCCTTCTATCTCCTGTTCATTTCCAGGAGTCAGATCTCCATGGTGGATCATGCAGAGAAGCTTTCTCTCTTCTCTGAGCTTGGAAGACAAGTAAAAAATAGAGCCCTAGTAGGGGCTTTCCCCTTTCTCATTTATTAAGCCATTCTTCCAAAGGGAGACAATTCTTCTAAGAGAAACCCAGGAGCCAACTCTTAAAATCCTCTGACATTTATAAGGGACTTGAGTAAGGAAGTCTAGCTGTTATGAAGAGGAACATGAGCATTCAGTTCCTGTTCAAGGCTGGGTTCTGGTAGAAGAGTGGGGAAGAGTTAAGAGTTCTTTTTTATTCCATTTTTGCCATGTTTGGGTACTCAACCCTTAAACTTTCTCCCACACTCCAGCCCTGTCTTTTCAGTTGCCAATTTAGCCTTACTTCTGGATGTCCAGTTGGTATCTCACAGCTACACCATTTGTGTTTCAATAGCATGGGCCATTCTCTATGCTATACTACGTCAGAGTTCTGGATTGTTACTCTGGGGTCGTAGCATAAGCTAATATAGTGGTTGATGGCAGGGGGGAAATGGAGAAGAGAGATGATTCATTTCTCTTACCTCAGGATACATATGTGGCATTCTTAATCTTTTCTACTCAGAGATAACTGTTAGCCAATTCCAGTCACAAAATGCGATCAGGGACTTACTATGTCATAACCTTTTTTTGTGTGAGTTTCACACAATCTGGATCTGATCCCTGGGTAAATGCCATTCTGATTCCATTAAGGTTAAGTTTCAAACAGACAGTAAAGGGCAAAGCAAGAGCTGAAAGTAATTACAGAGAAGAGCGCACATCTGCTCCACCAGAGTGTCCATCTTGCTGCTGATGCTGAAATGGATTAATCCTTTTTCAGAATCGGTTGAGCACCTTGAACACTTGGACGCTATTAAATGTCAAGATGGGTTCATTTTGGAATGAAGGATAACAATTAAGGTGCCCAAAATAAATCACCCCAATAAAAAATACATTTCTCCACCTCTCTGGGATCAGCTAAAGTGTTCTTGCTGAGAACACAAAACACTGAACTTTATCTTAGAAAAAAAAGCTTCAAATGTAAGTAACTGGGATATTGGAAAAAATGATATATGGTTCATTATATGTAGAAATGTAACCACATTCATCTTCATGCTTAGGTCACTCTCTAGAAGTAAGTTGCGAGTTTCAGGCAATTTACAAAGCCCTTCAAGCCTTTGGAGAAACATTGAGTTGGTGTTATTTATGGTTTAAGGGCTTGGTGTTTACATGATGATAACAGGAGGCACATCTTTTCAGTGGTTTATCAACTGGAGTGGCCTTAAGGATCTCCCCTTTGAAGGCTACAATGACTTTTTCTCTAGATTAGGTGTTCAGAGTTTTATTTTATGTGTCTTATAGATCCAGAGATAGGGGTTTAACCATGGCAGTACAGAATATGCTACTACTGGAGATACCACCTAATTGACTCCGTGATAATCTACCATTATCCTAAAAGATCCATTTTTTGTCACCCAGTTTCTTCCATTTGGCAACGTTCAGTTTGTTCTCTGTATCTATGAGTCTCTTTCTGTTTTGTTCACTAATTTTTATTGAATGACTGAATAAGTCAATGTGGTGAAGGCCTGGGGTGGAGCAGGAACTAGGTGGAGGGAGACAGATGGGGAACATCTGTAATACTCTCAAAAATAAAGATGAGAAAGAAACTAATTTTGTCTTTAGAGGTAAATAGACATTTTTTTTCCAAAGACATCAAAATGACCAACAGGTATATGAAAAGATACTCAGCTTCACTAACCATCAGGGAAATACAAATCAAAACCATGGTGAGACATCACCTCACACCTGTTAAATTGGATGTTATCAAAATTAGACAAGTGTTGATGAGATCGTGGAGGGTAAAGGACCCTGTGCACTGTTGGTGGGATTGTAAATTGGTGCGACCACTATGGAACACAGCATGTAGGTGCCTCAGAAATTAAAAATGGGACTACCACATGATCCAGCAATTCCACTGTGGAGAATATATCCAAAGAAAACAAAACACTCTATTGAAGAGATATCTGCACCCTCATGCTCAGAGCAGCATTATCTACAGAAGCCAGGACATGTTAAGAGCTTAAATACTGAGTTTCTATCACAAGGGAAAAAAACATTTTCTTCTTTTTTTTGTTATCTATGATAACTAAACTTACTGTGGTAATCATTTCACAATCTATCTAAGTCAAATCATTATGCTGTACACCTTAAACTTATACAGTGCTCTATGTCAATGATATCTCAATAAAACTGGAAAAATGTAAAACGTTTAAAGTAGCAGCATTAAACTTTATCACTTTTTTATTCATTCATTTATTGCAACCACACTTATTAATAGGGGAAGGGATTCAGTCATGACATGTTTTATGATTTTTATTAAAGAAATAATCACAAGGAAATTGTATTAGGGAAATAATACAAATTGATTAACCTGTCAGTCACATATATTGTCCTACAATGATACCTGGTTGAATCCCATTTTATAGTAATCCATACATTAGTTTTAGATAGATAGATATAATATGCGACCAAGACTTAATTGTTGTAAAATGAATGTAGGGATTATTTTCTTCTGCTTTATAAAAATAATTGGGACAACTGATGAAATATAACTAATGTCTGAAGATTCAATAACAGTATTGAATAATATGTGTTAATATCCTGATTTTGGTAATTAGAGAGTGGTTATGTCGGGTGAAGGGGCATCACTGCTGCAACTTATTCCTATATGGTTCAGAAAAACAATAATTTGTACATATATATAATATGTATGTGTATATATGAATGTATTTATACACACAGAGAGAGAGATGAAGTACACATTGTAAAATGTTAACAGTAGGCGAATCTGGGAACAGGATATGCAGGAGGTTTTTTGTACTATTCTTTCAACTCTCCTATAAATCTGAAATTATTTCAAAATAAAAATGACAAAAGCAAGTAATAAATGGATCAGAAAAAACTTCCCACACTAAAATTTTCCTCTACCCACTCTCCACTCTTTTTTTTCTACCCACTCTTTTGTATAATTTTAATACCAACATTTATTTAATACTTCTAATAGAAAGGAGAGACGATAGTCTGCAGATTAGGGTTTTTAATTTATAAATTATGTGGTATCGTGGTTATGAGAGCATCAATAAAAAAACATTTCAATGGGATGTGGCAAAGCGAAAGCTAAAATTAATCGTCCTTTTATTTAGCATCACTGCTCCGCAAACTAATTAAGCATTCACAACCATTTAAATTAATATTTTGTAATGAATATTATCATGAATCTGCATTAAAATCGTTGTTAATTCAATATTATGATTATTCACCGAAAGCCTGAAGATCCCACAATGTTAATTTTCTTATTGATTTGCACATTCGATTTGTACCAAACATATATATGAATAGTCGTGGTTTATGCAGGGCTCATTGACTTTTATTAAGCACTTCCCATCTGCTAAGTGCTACCTACAGGATAGGAGCCGGTCGCTGTTTATTTTCCAGGTGCTTTCCTAAGACAGTAATAAAGACAGCTTGAGCAAGGCTGGCACTGTGCCAGCTCTTAATAAGGCTGCCGCCCCCCCTTCTTCCAGATGGGGGGAGAGGGTGCGTGACACCTGCTGCTTGGGGATGTCACAGGAGAGCACAGGAGAGCACGTGTGCACCGCCTTCCTCTAAGCAGCTTCCTCGGCTGTCGTCTCTTCTCCAGCAAAGTCATTTGTTTGGGGCCGTGCAGTCATTTAGAGGACATTTTTCTGTGTCTCACCTCAGGATGGCTTTGCCAAAGCCCGGAGCCTGGCAAGGAGGCTGGGTTGGCTTTGGCCGGAGCCGCGAGGCAGACGGCAGCTGTGGGAGGCAGGAGGCTTGGCAGCCCTGGGCAGCGGGGAGACGCTCAGGCCTCAGGGGATCCCCTCTCCCCCATGGCCACCGTGTCCCTCGGGACACTTACTTCCTACAAAGGCTTCTCCCTGAATAACCTAAATCTCACAACTGCTTTTCCTCTCGTTAACTCCCAGGGGTGTAGCTGTGCGCTCTGCACCCCTTTCAAAGTCTGCCTACCTGCATTCGCGCCTTTGCCGTGCTTTGGGGTGTCGCCCCAGTGCTCAGTCAGGCAATAAAACCTGTTTTTCTCCTGCTGTTCCAGGGAAAGAGCTGTAGAGTTCAGTGCTTCGGGCTCCAGTTCCAGACCCTTCCTTCTACTCCAGCTCTAAAACCTTGGACAAGCATTTAAACTCTTTTAGCCTAAGCCTTCACCTCTCTAAAATGACAAAACATCAGCAACAACTGTTACTTCTCTCTCTACCTATTCTCTTTAAGACCTTGCCTTGGGATCCAGATCTTGGAAGAAACTAAGACACAAACAATTGGGAGATTTCACCAATCTCATTATATCTCTCAGAAGATGGGAGATAGATAATGACTGGGTTAGATTCAGGCAGAAGAAAACTCACACAAGCATATAGACGTGTTCCTACCTAACAGAACGGATCTTCTCCACACTCTTCCCTCCCACCCCTACCCACTGTGTAGATGGGCAGCCTTTAAGTAATTGCAGGCAAATGGGAGGTGACTCCTCCAGTGTCTGGAGTGAAGTTCAGCTCTGTGCTTGGGACGGATGGGTCTACTCCAGTTACTTCAGTTTTATACACCAATGGGACTAGAGGCAATAGCGCTGAGTTCCACCAGATGGCCACAAAATACTGCAGACAGGAAAGACTTAGGGAATGAGTAGAATAATTAATTGGGACCGCAAAAAGGATAAGAGTATAGAAAATGTGACAGTTGAAGGCTCCCCTAAAGAAATTCAGGGCCACAGGAGTTGTGTAATTACACAACCTTTTATGGTGCCCCTGGGAATATTGCCAGATGCGTAATTTGAATACAGAGGAAATTTTCAAAGTTTTTTCTGTGTATCAGGTTTGTTCAAAACTCATTTGACTATTAGGACTTCTGCAGTTACTATAATACCTCAGTAGTAGTAACAGAAGTGGGAATATTTATACCCCTGAACTTTTCATCTGCTCTCTAAGTGACACATACATTATGAGTGTTCAGAAAAATGCTAGTTTTTATAATTGCATATGTCATACACATCACTGACTACTGCCACACAAAAAATATGGCCCCTCTGAATGCTGGATGAACGCACTGAAATTACTCCAGCACCCTTCTGTACAGAGTTACAATAAGTTGAATCTACAGATATAATATAATTGACATTTCCCACAAACTGAATATTCCCCAGTGCCAGTCATCAGTGGTGGCCCCCCGACCTTGGGCTACGCAGAAATGACAGAGCCGAGTGGTAAGTCTGTACTGTTAGTGCTTTCAGTGGAGCCGGGGCACTCTTTCTCCCTTTTCCCTCCTGTAGAATTTTACAAAGCGGTGGAGGGGTGGGTATGGACACTTTCTGTGTTTCTCAGCCTAATTACAGTTGAGGACACTTGCTAGAAGCGAGAGAGTGTTACTGAGTGAGAAAGTAATTTCCACATCTACACTTGACTCAATTATAGTTTAAGGTCACATTTGCCCATGCCAGATTGAAATGCATAAACTGTTCATCCTTGGAATGTAAGAATCTGAGCCTGTAGGAGCCGAGGGAGGGCTTCATATATAGACAAAATATAGACAGTCTGTGGATCTCAGGAACCAAATGTTTACATTCGCAAATTTGAAGTAGCAGCCACAAGAACTACCAACAAAACAGCCTTACTCTCTTCATTTCCTTTATGTCTACTTGCTAGCCTGGTGGATGCTACTGTACCTGGGGTAGACCAGGACAGGGCTTGGTTAGTAACCCTCTGTGTCCTTGCTGGTGGATGACTGTGCCACATGTCTGATTGACTGAGAGCAGTTATTAGCTATTTAGCTAGATCATTAGCCACCTGACTGCTTAGGTTGTGTAGCTGCAGGCATAATTTCTAAGCAGCTTCCTCCACCTTGCTGGGGCTTTAACATCAAAATGCAAGCCACAGAAAATCAAACAGACATGTTCTGGTATCAAGACTCCGTGGCTCTTGTTTTATATACTCACTCAAAGGGCTTTGATGAGGGATGTTTTGATGACTTTCTTTCTAAACAGTTGGAACTTCCATATAAATGATTGTTCTACAGCTTTAAAGGGAATTCTGTCATACCAGCTCACAAGTTTTTTTTTACTCAACTCTAATTACATAAATTGTTATATAAACAGATGGCTGTTACACCAAAGTCTACTTTGCTTGGGAACTCAAATTTTTCTCAGTTCCCAAACTGGGACTGAAAGAAACATCTTTTGATGTTACTAAGGAACATTTTATGCTGTCAGGATGTGAGGAGAAAGGCAGTCATCAATCAGGTTCCTTTGCCTTCATGCTCCAAGGAACAGAGAGAAAAGACCCAGAAGGGAGGGCACATCACAAGGCTGGCTCAACCCCTAAAGGAACTCTTTATCTTGGTTAAATTAATTCCTTTTCCCAATATACACACTTCTGTCAGCGTCTCCTCCAGAACCGTGATAAAAACAATAGTGTATAAAAAGATTTTCTTCTGCAGAGTGTTGTTTGATCTTCAAAACACAGTCATGAAAGAGGGAAAGGAGAGCCTATGGTCTTCCATTGGGTAAATACTCATATCTCAAAGCCACTGAGCTAACACTGATTCATTCATTTACCCATTCATTCATTCATTCATGCATGCATACATGAAACAACTGATTCTAGTTATCTACTATGTGCAAGGCACTGTGTTTGTGCTTCTACAGAATGAAGACTAAAAACAGACGTGAACATTGCCCTCAAGAACTCATAATCTAGTTGAGAGAGACATTAATTAATTAATAATAAATTTGATAATTATAAGCCATGATTAACTTATGATTTGAATAGGAATTAAAAGAATATGTAGGAGAAGTCCTATGAAGGATCCCTTTAAGAAATGAATTTTGGGCTGGGTCTGAATAATGCATAGGGTTTACCTAGGGTAGAGCAGGTAAAGGGAATATGTGAGCTGGGAGAAAACACATTCGACTTTGTGATCCTGAAAAAGACCCACTTGGCAGGATCTCTGAGAGGGAGAAGGCATGGAGGCAGATGAGAAAGGAGACAGAGGCAAGGTGTCAGATTGGGAACAACCCTGCTTGTCTTGTTTGTTTTCTTCATTCTAAGAGCAATGTGAGAGCATTAGATGTTTTATTTGAAAAGACACAGAATCAGATTTGTATTTATAAAAATAAGTCTGGCTGTAGGGTGAACAATCAGCAGGAGGGATCAAAAGTGGATGGAGAGACCAGTTAGCAGGCATTCTGACATCAGTTGCTTGTAGAAGAGAAGACCAGGGTTTGATTTGGGGACAGGAAGCCTAGGGCAGGCTCAGAGTTTCTAAGTGTCTACTAATATGTGGAGCAAGGCAGCCCCTGCTGGGGGTTCAATGTTTTGCAGAACTAAATACTTGCTACCTAAAACATAGTTATCTGAATCTGAAATTATTACCAAAAAATAGCAGAAAAGTCCATTTACTCTTTACAGTAACTCTAAAAATTTCCAGCTACTTCTGATCAGTGATGTGATACTTTTGATAGTTTCCAAAGGAACCAACCTTTTCATCTAAAAGCTGAAACCCATCAGTAGTATTTGAAACTTATGTTCAACAAAATAGATTTAAAAAAAAAATTGCATGCCATTGTAAGGTGTAGTCTTCTCATTAGAAAATGTAGTAGTTTCTATAACTTCTTAATGCTTTTTCCCTATCTCAGACTGCTAGAAAGCCAGGTAGAACTGATATTGCTGTTACGATGGCCTCTAATGAGCAGAGGTCATCACTGGGTGTGTGAGTTCCTAGAAAACAAACTTGAGAAGATGGATTTCATCATGGTGTTAGCTGGAATGGCATGAAAGATAAATTAGGTAGAAAGCAAAAAATGATTAAGAAGCTAGTGTTTTAAAGACGATTGTGTGGAAATATGTGCTCAGGCACCCTTGTTTATCATTACAACTTGTTCTTGGCTAACACAGAATTGCTTGCTGTTCTCTGGAGTTCTGACCCAGAAACACAAAACAGATTTTATGCCTGGATGATTCACTTCTTTAACAGTGTGAATTCCTTTCAGTCATTACTTTTAGGTAAGACAACAAATGAAATAATACCACCAGTTATGTTTCAGTCTTTAGGGAAATGGTGGATTGATGATTCTCTTGCTTTCTTAAATTTCAACCTCAAAACGAGAGGCTAAATGAAACCTTACTTAAGTTTCCAGCTTTGTTTTAAGAGTGAATAAAACCAAATTAGTTACCTTTGTTCAAAACATTCTTCCAATTATAGCTGACTGCAGGCTGAATGAGCTACCTACATTTGTTGAGAGCTGACTGGTGCTAGAGGAGTTTGAACATGGGCTAGACAGACAGTTGGCTTATATGCTATAGCTAGGGTTCAGACACCAGAGTAGTTAGATTATCTTCAAAGCTGCTTTCAACTTCAGGACACAGGTTTAAGTAACAAGGACTAGCCTTGGCTGGTGTGGCTCAGTTGGTTGGGCGTTGTCCCACGCGCCTAAAGGTTGCTGATTCGATTCCCAGGGCACATGCCAGGGTTGCAGGCTTGGTCCCCAGTAGGGGGCATGCAGGAGGCTCTCACATCAATGTTTCTCTCTCTCCCTCTTTCTTCCTCTCTCTCTAAAAAATCAATAAAAGTATTAATAGTAATTAATAATGAAGACTATCCCATGCTAAGAGACAGTGCTTTGATTTTTTTAAAAAAGGAAAGAGATATTTTAATGAGCTTTTGTTTTTCTGATGGACATTTACCTTTGTGCCAGTACTATACCAATTTTTGGCCCACAAATTGATGGGGCTTATGTTAGCTAAAAGGATGATAGATCTTAAAGCACATGTCAAGACACCACACTCAGTTTTATTTCTTATGGAGCTGTCCAGCCATTGCCAAACAACCCATTCAGACATTGCTTTTCACAGATGCCCTCAAAGCTATTATTTAAGGCATAGCAAAAAGAAGAAAAAATAGCTATAGCTATAGTTTAAGACATAAACTATCAGTGCAATGAAACAAAGAGTACGGATAGTGTAAACTGGAGACCAGAAAGCTGACTGTAGATATTAATGCTGATCTAAAACCAAAAAGATTCATAAAGCAAATGGGTTTTTGTATTGTCTGTCATTTGGCTTCAGTGTATTTCTGCTTTCAATTGCTGAATGTTGCTGTTTTTTTCCAAAAACATCTTTTCGCCAAGTGTTTGTGAGGGTTTCATGCATTATGCTTACTAATGAGCCAGAGTTCCTCATTTTGCCCAAGCAAAGATTATATGGAGTACTTTTTTCATTTTACACTAACAACAATTTACTTAAATAAATAGAAAAAAAAAAAATAGAGGCTCTCTTCATTGGCACCGAGGACCATGATCAAACGTACTACATTTTAACTGCCTTTATTGTTACCTGCACACACTCCTTAATGAAAAGTAGATCAAGCAAAGAAAGTGAGCTCTATTTCAAAAACTCTGTAATCCAAGCATTAACAATGGCCATTATATTCATCATGTAGAAGACATTTTTTAACCTCATTGCAAACTATTGTATTTTTCCAACACAATTTCTTTAAAGCCTCAAAGTTAAAGGTGGAAAAAGATTGCTGAATGATATTCTGTGAACTAATTATATTATTTATTATTATTACCTCAGCCAACAGTACTACTTAAAATGACAGTGAATCTGAAATTATCATTTGCAAGTTCTGTACAGCTGTCTTCCAGGAGAAAACGTCCATGTGCACAGATGCAACATAGGAGCTGTTGGCTGGGTGTTCATAGTTCCCCAGAGAGAAAGATGAGAAATAGGGTCATCAGCTTTTTATAGTGCCTCCCCTCACAGGGAGTGTGCATTTTTCTATTGAGTGGCATATGAGATTCGCTACTGGGCATTTGTCTAATTGCCTCAGTGAATGTCTGTGGTTTGGTCCTTACTTACTTATCCACATATCTGTGTATGATCTGATTATATTACCCATGAAGAAACGGAAGCATTGGACTGGTTCCAATTTAGGGACTATATATGTGTGTTTTCTGTCAGAAAAAGAGAATGGATCTTAATTTTTTTAAATGATGATATTGTGTACAAGTTATCATTGCTGTATAATAAGTTATCCCAAAGCTTAGCAGCTTAGAACAACAGGAAGCAGTTATTATCTTACAGTTTCTGTATGTCATGAATTTGTGAGTGGTGTGGCTGGGGCAGTTTCGGCTTGGGGTCTCTCATGAGATTGTAATCAGATCTTGGCCTGAGCTGCTGTCATCTGAAGGCTTGACTGGGGCTGGAAAACCCATTATTAAGGTGATTCATTTCAGTAAACTGTAACAATCAGGTTACTGAATGAATATTCCTGATGAGCGAGACCCAGCATTTGGTAAACCTGTCAATGGCAGCTACCTGGTATGCTCTTCCTGAAACAACCACCCATTTTGAACTTGAATTAGTGTGACATTTGGAAATAAATAAGTTTAGAAATAAATAAATAATACCTCTTTGGGAAGTATGCCTAAATTAATTTTCTGAATATTTTCCGGCTTAAGAAACAAACAAAAAACTAAATAGTTTTTTTCTAGATAAAATAGGCCTTTTAATTTATTTCTGGTCTCAAAGTGAGGAATTAAAGAAATCTTTAAGGGCATTTCTCACCACCCCCCAAAGGATATAAAGAATCAATGGAGAAGAAGCGATCACAGACAGCCAAGGTTGCTCTGAGGGCAATGATTTACTAGTGCTACCATACACTGGGGGACTAAACCTTTGCCAGTTAAAATGCAGAAAAGCTGAAACAGAATTCTTCATTAGTCCACGCAATTTTAAGGGGCTAGGTTGGTCCCAGAACACAAATACTTTTAACTTTCAATGGAAGCAAATGCAAATTTTCTCTGGCCCATGCTCAGTATTAGGAATAAAAAAGGACAGATAACTACAAATATGGATATTTAAAGCATAGTAAGTAAATATTTATAAGCAACGGAGGTTGAAAATTTTGAAAATTTATGAAATGGATAAAATCCATACATAATAGAATTTATCAGAAATGACTCAAGAAGAATGCCTAAATTGTACTATAACCATTAAATAAGTTGTGTCAATAGGTAACATTTTTTCAACAGAGGAAACACTCTGTTGATATTGTGTACAAGTTATCATTGCTGTATAATAATTGCTGTATAACATTTTCAGTTGGTGAGTTTAAAAATTTATTAAAAACACCATATTTTAGCCTCAGTGCTTTTATGAGGAAAGTACAATGTGCAGCAATAGAAATGACTTGAGCTGTTCTGATTATGCAGGGCATTATATTTTGTGGTTATTTTTGCAGCTATAGAAATGCAAATGTCCCCTGAATAAAGCAGGTGACAGGAAATTCAAAGCTTCGGAACATTATGTCTTATTTATTTGTGAATGACCGTTATGCAAGGAAAAACATGATAGTATCTCTTCCCAACATTAATATTCAAAATTATAAAAACTGAATATAAACAGGACACACATTTGTACACATTAGTTAGAGAAGAATAAAACTATCACTTGTACACAAAATAATCGTCTACCTAGAAATCTAATAGAATCAATAAAAAGCCCCATTAAAATAAAAAAGGTTGCTTGTACAGTAGCCCCCCTTATCCATGGGGAATGCATTCCAAGACCCCCAGTGGGTTCCTGAACCCATGGCTAGTACCAAACCATATATATATATTGATTTTTCCTATACAAACATACTTAGGATAAGTTTAATTTATAAATTAGGCACAGTAAGAGATTAGCAACAACAGTAATAAAATGGAACAGTTATAACAATATACTATAATGAAAGTTATGTGACAACCGTCTCTCCCTTTGCAATGACTTGTATGTTTTTCAGTCCGAACCTGTTTCTGGATGTGCGCAGCCATCCCTGGCTTGCAGTAAATGCCTTGGTCTCATTGTTTCTGGGGACTCCTTGCTCGAGCGCTCGGACAGGCTTCATGTTTTCTGGTGCACACGCTGCCTTCAACTGGAACACATTTTCTGCTCATGTCTTCCACACACAAATTTCATGCCTTTTCCATCTAAACTAAGCACTTGCCACACACTGTGCCTGTACCATCTGTAGTTTAAGGTGCAACAGCACAACTAACATGAATTTCTTTTTCTTTCTTTCACAATTTTACTGATAGAAGATTTGTTCTTACCATAGATCTTAGCAACCTCAGCATATGATTACTTTTTCCTTCCTCGTTAAGTTGAGAAGTTTCATCTTTAGTTAGGCTCTGTGGCGTATCACTACTCTTGTGCTTTGGGGCCATTATTCAGTAAAATAAGGGAGACTTGAATGCAAGCACTGGGATACCTGGACGGCTGACCTGATAACTGGCTGTCAGGTGGTAACGGGCAGGCAGCTCATACAGCATGGAGAGGCTGGACAAGGGGTGGACTTGTGTCCCGGGTGGGATGGTGAGAGATTTCACCACGCTACTCAGAATGGTGTGCAATTTAAAGTTTATGAGTTATTTCTGGAATTTTCCATTTAATATTTTTGGACCACAGGTAACTGAAACTGTGGGAAGTGAAACCATGAAGAATGGGGGACAACTGTACATAAAAACTTTTGCATATAGGACAGTAATGAAATTAGAACATATCATGGAAAAAAATCCTAATCACAACATCAACAGGAACCAAAACACAGTGGGAATTAAACCTAACAAGAGGTTGAAAGTCCCTTATGGAAAACAGTTTAATCTTCCTGAAGGGTATATAAGTCAAGCTCAATAAATGCAAGGGTGTGTCATGTTCCTAGAAGAGAATAGTTAACATTTCCAAATTAATCTATGCATTTAATGCAATCACATATAAAATTTTAAAAGAATGATTTGGGAGCTTGACTGGCTTAGTTTAAATTTAATTGAAGATAAAAATGTAATAGCTGAAATGATCAGAAAGTGATATGTGCTCAATCATGTTAAAAATACCTAGTAAAGCTAAGCCTATGTAAGTAATTGCTCAGCAATAGACGGTCTGGTTGCACAGAAAAGGAGAGTGCGAGATCAGACCCAGCTCCCTAGGGAAGTTAGCATGTGACAAGGGCAATGTCATATGTTACCTTGTGAGGGAATTAGTCAGGAAGGAATGGGCTATTTAATAAAAAGTCAATGAACAATTAGCTGATGATTTGGAGAAACAATGAAGTTTTACCCTACTTCACCCTCACAAAATTGTTTTGAAATATATCAAGTAATTATACATAAATAACAGAATTATGTTGAGAAAATAAAGAGGCATTTTATTTATAATTTGGGGTCTTAAAGAATTTCCTGAGAAAGTCTCTAAATTCAGAAATCATAAAGGAGAAAGTTGTCTTATTTACCTACACAAAACCCACAAACTTTAAAATGACAAAAGTCACAATAAATGAAAGACAGAAAACAAATGTCTTTCCTAGAGAATAACTCCCATTTGTGCAGAGATGCAAATGTAAGGATTTGATGGCAAAGAAAAACCGGACTCCACTATAATCCATTGGTCATGGGCTGGTTGAACTCCAGTACCTCTGTACTGTGAAATAAATAATCACACGCACACCAACATGGAAGGTCTCCAGTACATACCAGCAAGTAGAAAACATTCATCGCTGATATTAAGTATAGGGTTATGTCATTTAGGCAGGAGATTGTTTAAACACAAAATTATAGGTACATATATACGTGTACTGTACATATATACACGTGTATGCATCTTACATAGTGCGCAGAAAGCAATCTAGGAGAATCACAACCTTCAGGGAACCCCGATTACAGAAGAGGAGGAGTGAGATCTATTTGTGTGGACAGGAAATGAATTGGGTCTTTATTCTGACAGTGTAATACTTCTGTGCTTGAATCGTTTTTAAAAAATGTTTTCTTATGTGATTGAAAATAAACTAAAACAGATGTAAAAAAAAAAAAAGAGTAACTGAAAATGTAAGTTAAAGAACATGACACTATAATATCTGGATAGAAACTTTGGAATTGAATTAACTATAGCATAACTCAGTGTACCTACTTGATTTGTATTTGCAGCAAAAGCCGGAGTCCTCTTAACTGAGGTTAGAAAAAGTGTTAAACAGTTTGTTGATGGGGCTAAACTGATGGGCATAGAAATTTCTTGCCCTGGGTTTTAGGGATATGGACGGGTGTTGTATAAGCACTTATGGGGGAGCCGGTGCAAGACAGTCCCCACGCGCAGACTTACTGAGCTCTGGCTGTACTGTCAGTCCCACCTCCATAAAAATTCCAACAGACATCTGCAGCGTCAGAGCTGATTTGAACACCAAGTTATTTTAAGTTATGAGTAACATTCATTGTTTTTAATTAGTTGCTAAAGGTAGGTGTGTGATAAATATTCTACATAAAAATACTTTTACGTGAGTAAGCTAGAATACCTAATCTTTTGAGACTTGATGAAAGTTAGGATCTTCTCCTTGGAAATATATCCTTAATTATAAATTTTTTTGTACAATGACTTCACGCAAAGAGGGAATGGCCCATTTGTTGCACAGGGATCAATCCCCGACTCCCCTCTACCCAGTCACACACAATCACACAAATTTCCATGCCACACACAACTTGGAATATTTTCCTTTCTCCCATTTGAATTTCCTGGAAATATTCAAAATATAAAACAAGAATTCTTCCAGCGTGGCTGTACTTTATTATTGAAATAAATATGTATGAAATAATAAAGCAATATAAGTTCGTTGGTATTTCATAGGTAGGTTTGCTATGCCTGAGCTTCCAGCTGTCCTTGAAGATTCTCGCCCCCCGAGGGTCCCCCTGAAATGCCCTACCTCCTAAAGGACCCGATGTACTTAATCATAGCTTGGGCTCACCATCACCCAAACTCAGATATTTTGCTGGAAGTAAGAGAAACCAATTCATTTTTCTTGCACCCATCATCTTTTTTTGTTCTCTGTTTCCGAAGTCTTATTTATCTCTCCTTCCTCTCCTCCAGAAAGTTACTTCCAGTCTCCTCGGGAGACCTTTTCTCTTCAGATAATTAGCAGACTCTTTATTCTGTGCCGCCTCATGCAACATATGGCATTGGGATTTTGGTTGTTGCTTGACCATTAAACTTTACTGTGGAGGTACGTATGAATGGGGCCTAATCCAGTGCAGGAGAACAGGTTGGGTCTCTGCCTGAATCTCCTCAGCTCTGTTACACTCACTGCTTTCCTTCTAGGCTGCTTGTACTTTGGCAGTGCCTTTTCAATCTCTCTCTGAATGTGAAACGTCCCAGCTGCCTCATAGTCATGTGCGTTCTCCAATCCTGATTGTTGACTGCAGCGCATTCAAAGCCAAGCCAAGCCCATCGCCCACTTCCATCAAATTGAAATGACTGTGATTTCTACTTCATTGCTTATGCTTTTTGCTCAACTTCTCAAATTAGGTAGGAGTATTTCTTTGAGGTAGAAATATTTTCCAGTCTTCTAAGCTGACTTAGATCCCACTTTAAAAGAGCATAGCTGGTAAAAGTTGGGAACAAAACAGTGATTTAAATGCACACTCTCTTAGGCTGATGAATGAGAGGACTGGTGAGAAAGGAGGGCGTATTGAGGTCAAAGCGTTTGATCTGTGGTTAGGAAGGCCAGCCAATGGGGAATAAAAACTACTAATTACCAGCTTTACATTAATATTGCATGTTGATATGCTCATTTTGGACATTTGATATGCCACATCTATGCAAAGTTCAAGGGTGTTCTTTAGAGAACATGTCCGGATTTGACTCTTAAAAGTTATAGCTATAAAACTGACTACATTGCTGACTTCTTAAAGAGAGTATTCAGTCTGTTAGATGGTTAAACATTTTAAAATCTTATTTTGTACAGTTTTCCCTTAGGATCTAAGTAGCATATGCTAAAACTCCAATCAAGTAAGTAGTCGACAGTCTATTACAGCCTACTCTGTAATGTTTGATTGCTCACCCATTCTCCCCGAGTCCCCAAGTCCTCATCTTCCACCTCACATTTGAAGGAAGGAGGAGGGAAAGAAAGGGGTAGGAAGGAAAAAAGAAAGGAAAAGTAAGGAGGGAAAGGAGAAAGTGCGCTAATTTTATTTTGAGGGTTTACTGTGCACCAGCCCAATGTGAGCTGCTGACTTTACACATACTCGTTTATCCACCACACCCAGTTTAAGGCAAGATAAAACCAGCATTTTCAATGTAAGGGAGCTAGGAAATGATCTCTTCTTGCTTATTTTATAGACAAGAAGACTTTGAGCAGAGTGGTTAAGAAACTACCTAAGACCATACAATTGATTCATGACAGTGTCAGGAAGATGCTAATACTGGTTTAAGGCTTTCCCTACCATTCCTATTGATCTTTGAATAGGACTATCTATTGACAAACTTAACATATTTAGTGAAAATTCCATGCCTTACAAAGTTCTAGAAACTCTTCAATCCAACTGATATCACCTCAACTCTTTCTTAAAGACTGTGGTGACCAATCCCATTCATCTCTTCTGAGAAGAGCAGGAAGAACTGGCGTTTTGTGTTATGGTCAGTTCAGGCCCAATAATTTGGTTAAACCTAGATATTTTATTCATGTTTATTTTTCATGTTTATAATTCTCTCTTTAGCTATATTTAACTGGCTGTTTAATTTTCTACTTAATGTTTCATTTTAATATTTACTGTTCTATTTCTAGAAGCTTTATTTGGCTTCTTTGCAAATGTGTCTATTTCCTGATCATATTTATAAGTTTCTCTTTTATTAAACATTACTATTACATATTATGTGTCTAATATTTTCAATATCTGAATTTATTTTGAATTTTTTTCTTTGTTGATGGTTTTGTTTTTTGTCTTTTTTTGCTACTTCCCAACCACATTTTTAAATTTTCTTTTCTGTTGAATGAGTTTTGAGAGTGAGCTGCTCATTTTTCTCTGAGACCTGGGTTGAACTGACTCCTACAGAGATTTGCGTTTGATTCTGCCAGTTGCCTGCTACCACTTTAAATTAAACTCTATGAACAGTGTTTGAATCCCCCAGGTAGTGTGAATTCATATCTCAAATGTACTGCAAGGGCCAGTTTGGTATTATAAAAATTCAAAGAAGGATTTTCCCCTCCACTTGGCTCTGAGATAGAAAAATTTTCTCCAAATCCCCTTTGCATGGCATGATTTATTTCTTACCTAACTCTAATTCTCACTTTTACTGTGAGGGCAGCCCTCTCAGGGTCCACACTCTATGCGTTCTGATCCCTTACTAGATTCCTGACCTTGGAAACATCGTGAGTTTTCTCTCTTCTCTCTCACACCTTGTATCACCAAGGGATCTCAAGATAACTGCAGATGGGCAGTCACCCTCAGTATGAAAACTAGCTTTGGAGCTTGCTGGCCTGTTAAGATTTCCTGGTTTCATTCATTTGGGATCTTTGAGGATTTACTGATTTACTAAAGGTCCATTTAGAGAGGTGCTCTACAAATCTTACAGTGTTCCCCAGCATTTTCTCCCAGTTCACCCAGCATTTGGAGTCTTATTCTGTGTGACTGATCTGCCGTGCTATTGGAATCGGGAGCACCTGAAGATGGTCTTAAGAAAGAAGTGACATACTGAATTTTGAGAGCTTTCCACAGAAGACACATTTGATATAGTAGGGTAGGCGATGCCCGCAGAAGCTATCAATTTCACAGAAGTGTCAGAAACAGATGGGGGCCATTCTCTTCAAGATAAAATGACAGGACAAAATATCTATCAAATGTGCGTAAGTCTTGTTGTGGTTTTTTTTACCCCCTTCCTTATTTTAAATAAAGATAGTATGAGACAAAGTAAAATTGAGAATAAATTTACTGAAGATAACAACACCATCAAAGGTTAAAAATAATATTTTAAATTAAGAAAACAGAACTACTACCTACAAACAATAATTCTGAGAGCTTCTGACCCAAACATGGCATCGGCAAAAGTAACACATGATACTGAACTTCGTTCATCAGTGTTTTAATTGTGTTGTTAGCCAGTCACCCTGCAGCCTTATGCCAAGCACAGAGTGCTCATGAGTGAAATACTTTTCGATCAGCTATTCCTAGGTCTCCAGGCTTTCAAAGGAGAAAGGAAACATTAACAGCGACAAAGTGAACAAGGACATCACTTCCTTGGGAAATCCTACTTTTGTTTATTTGATCTTTGCACAGCTGTGACAAAATCAAGGCACACCTAGTACAAGTTAGAGCAAGAGGGTCCCCACCCCCGTTATTTTTAATCTCATGGCATCTTATCTTTTGGGTGAGGAAAGGGGAGGCAGACAGCAGACTCTTTCTAAAATCTGTGAGAGCAACTGGGAGTGAGATATTTATCTGCATGGAAAACTCTGAATTATGAGGATTTTATTCCTCCCACCTCCCCTCCCTTTGCCAACCTCAGGGATTGAGCTCATGTAGTATTTTTTCTAGTAATAGAAAGTAACTCCAGAGGACTAGCATTCTACTCTTCTGGGCACCAAACTGTGTGTGAGTTTGGATTAATTGCAGGGAGAGGGCATGAGTCTGTGGTACAAGAAAATGCATGGACAGTTTCAGAGACAACACTTTAAAAATAAGAGACTTTGGAAAATGATTTAAAAAATAAATAAGAGATTAATGGTCTTCCAGCTACTTGTTACCGTATACAAAATGCTTGAGTGTCAGAGTAGGCAAAAAGTTCAACAGAGCTCTGTGTCCACAGTTTTCCAGACCTTGGAACATGCTCCGTGAGAGATGGAAAGCAAATGATGGGCCTCTGCAACTGCTCCAGCTGACGGCCTTAGAGAGCTTCCAGGTCCTGGTGTGGGGAGTGGGACCCAAAACAGAGCCTGTCCGATTCCCAGATGGGGGAGGTGGAGCTGAGAGTTCAGGCAGAACAAGGTGACTAGTTAGTAGGACAGAGTCCAGGAAAGGAAAAGAAGCCTGGAGACCTGTAGGGAAGTCCCCCAGGAGTATTCAACTGCTTACTGATCAGCATGTGCATGTGACAATACGTACCCACGGTCAGGGAGAGCATCGCCGCAAGTGACTGGGGCTTAACAGTGCTGTGGTCTTGTTGTGTGTGTTTGGTGGGTACCATACACTTCTGTGGGCAGTGCCCAGGAGGGCGCTGTGGATTGATAGGGCCTGTGCGTATGCACCCGACTGACTCTCCCACCCATGATGGTTCCAGTTTTTCTACATCTTCTTTAATGCTTGTGTTGTCTATCATTTTTATTTTAGTCATTCTGGTGGGTGTATAATATTATCTCATTTGACTTTAATTTGCATCTCCCTGGTTACTAAGGAATCGAGCTTCTTTTTATGTTTATTGGCTTTGATCATATAACCATTACAGTATAACTAATCATTAAAATAACTTTGTGATAAAAACCAATTTCTTATTTTATTGACTTAATAGAGCTTTTCTTCCTCCTTAAAAATGATACATTCAAACATCAAAGCTTAGAGGAAATTCTTTGTCAAAGTTGTTTGGCTATGCTGGGAACAGTCGAGCAAAAATCTGAAATTTAGGAAAAACACTAGTTGGTAAGTAGCTTTGGAAAAGCTTTATTGATTGCTCTAGCTGGAAATACTTTACCAGGCTAAATAAGTCTGCTCAAGTTTTAATTAGCCAATGGGTAATGACAAGATGTCATAATGAGCTGAACAGTTAAGCCTTGCCCTCATGAGCTTGTGGCGGAGGTTCGCTATTTCCACCTTTGATGTTAGATCGGCTCACCTCACAGTAAGGTAAATAGGATAGAAGATGCTATCGTGAGATACTGGTAAATTTTCTTTCAACAAAATTACCACAAATTGACAGATCTCTGTCAACTTTAGAAATAACTTTGCTGTGTAAATAAAAACAAGACTACAGTGAAGGAGGCATCTGGTGGTACAAAAATAGACTGCACATGGGCCTGTGGAAATCAGCTATCATGAAAGCGTTTGCTAATTATTTTTAATTTGGTTCCGTCATTCCTGAAATACCTCTTCCACCTGAAGTCTTATGCCTGGCTTCTCTTAAGTCACTCATTTTAAATGTTTAAAAAAATTTTAGTGGGAGTCTAAATATGCCAGCAGCAAAAAGTCTATAACTCACAGTAGCCCTGACAAAGATGTTAATGGATATCATTAGACATTCTCCATCGCGCCTTAGGTAAAAGCAAAGCTCGTGAAACCTCCCACATAAAACAAGACATCACAAAGTTAATAGATAGGAAATAACTCCCTAACTTCTGTTTCAGTATATTTTGTACTATTCATTATGACGAGACCCAAAGTTTTTCATTGTGATTCTAACAACATTTCTTTGTAGAGGACATCGCAATAGCTCATGAGTTCATCAACTAAGGGAATGTTTTGAAAAAGTGGAAGAGACTCTTTGCCTGGAGTCTGTCTGTTCAGTAAAAATACAATGAGACAAGTCATCTGATAGGTTTTAGCCTATGTATCATCTCTGTGTTTTCATTTTTCTATTTAAGTAAATAAGATAATCAGTGACTCAAAGAGCAGGTGTCTCAGGTACTGTTGCTGACAAGGACCTTAGCTTCTGGTGCAGCAATAGATTTCGTTTCTTGAGCACCCACTTATTGTTCTATATCAAACAAAACAACAATACCTATGAGTGTTTTCTAAACATCAAAGTATCATGCTAACGGTTCTGTTTGCATTAACTCTCTTTTCTTCCTAATGATTACACAAGTTAAATATGTTATTTCTATTTTTCAGATAAGGAAACTGAGGCTTAAAAAGTTTACATTCCTTTCCCTTACCTACTTGAGTACTCTCACTTCTCTGATGTCTCTTTTGCTGGCCTCTTTCTTCTGCCCTGCCCTTCAAAGCAGTTGTTCCCCAAATTCCCTGATCTTCTCCCCCATTATAGTCTCCATGGAAAATCTGATTTACATTATGCTTTCCTATAAGTCTTGGTAATGATACAAAGTACTAAATACACCAGCAAGTGTAGAAGCCAATGACAGATAAAGGAATACTTCATTAAGGGATCTTAAACATTCTGCTCATATTTTAAATAACTTTTAAAAAATTTATCTTTACTGTTGAACTTATTACAGGTGTCCCATTTCCACCCTCATTAATCCCCTCCACCTCTCTCCCACCCCTTCCCCAGGCCTTCTTTAAATTTAAAAAATGAAATGGAAAATAATCACAACACTGCATTTACTTCAATTAATCAATTATGTGGAACCACTAGTCCCTATGCCATTTGAAAGAAAAAACACACCTATATCATATATATTTGTTTGAAGTTAAGACAACAAGAAACACACCTGGAAAATCCTCAGATTGTATAAATAATTATTTTAGCATTCATGTTTTATATGATGATTTTATATTTTGCCAAAAAAATTCTGTCTGCGGTTGAAACTGAATATTTTTTCCAATGTTCTGCACCTAGATTAGGTTCTAACTTGTCAGTAATTTTGGTAGTTCATTTTTTATATTCCTCTTTAACTGAATACAAGGAAATTTACTGCTTTTTGAAAATCTAATCTCAGATATCAGACAGATGGGGACGGGAAAAGAAGAAACTTTCTTCCATTTCTGTTGTATTCTGTTGCTAAATTTTCTCTTGAGTGCTATCAGTAACTTATTTTTAACCTCTAGTTCCCCCACTGAAAGATGTTGATACAAATGCCATTTCTAACCTTTGGGGATTATTTGTTTCTTTTGTTTTCCCTCAAATATCTTTTTAAACTGTGTGGAAAAATTCTACTAGTAACACAGAATTTTTAGGGGCCTTTGACTTCCAGCTGAGCCATCAAAATAGAACAATTATTTATATTTTTTATTTAAAAAATAAATCTCCTGATTAACTCTCTTATAAGAAAAGATTACAAACATTTTTTTACAAAAATTCATCAATAATATTAGGAGACATTTTTTTTCATAATGACCTGCGTGTATCATTCCATATATTAAAATCTTAAATTTTAATTTTTCCACCGTCTTAAAGATGATGAAGAGGAATGAATAACTTTGAGTTCTGCAAATGTTTAATAAAATGTCCTAAAATCTAGGATATGAGCTGATACATTTTTTGTAGATTTTTAATGATAAAACATCTTATTCATTATTTCAGACTATTTATGATATTCTCTATATCTTGAGAAATATATACTAAGTACCTACAGCATATGCCAGGCCTTGTTCTAGGTGCATGAAGTGTGAAATCAAATAATGCAGAGAAGACCCTTGCTCTCAAGAGGGAAACAGAGATTAGACAGACAAACAGTTTGATGGACAGATAAACAAAAATATATCAGAATGTAGTAAACCTTTTGTTTAAGAACTAAAGGTGTAATGGGATAACTAGTGGCTCATTTAGATAGGACAAATAAGGTAAAGACCATTTTAAGAAAGAGAAACAGCTTAATAACAACCGAAAGATGGTCAGTATTGGCAGAAAAAAGCTGGATATAAAGGGACTCTATATTTTTTTCTTTGTAAAGTCTTGGCCTTTAAACAAATATCGACACCAAATTACAGGGAATTAGCATTTGTGTAGATAATAACAATTTGAGAATGTACTGATCTAAAATACTTTATTGACTGAATTATTTGTCAATAGAAAACTCAATTCTTTTGGTTATGAGCTCTCCTGTACCCAAGGGAAACCTGGGAATTGGGTTCATGGAAACTCCCCTCCTTTGGAAAGAAGTGCTTCCCTCAGGGTAACACTGCAGCACCAACAGCTGGGTAACTCCCTAGTTTAATGGAAGGAAGTGCTGAAGCACAGAAAACAGGGGGTCTGCCTCTGCGTCTTCCAGATGGTTCCTGAGCGTCTCAGTGGGCAATGGAGAGAAGGTATCTGTGTTGCAGGCCAATGTTTAGGTCTCCTGAAGTACTCGGTCTTCCTACCACAGTTACAAAGCAACGTGTGAAACCACCTGCCTCAGGGAGAAAAGGAAACCCCTTCCCCAAATAAAGCCCGAAAATGCATAATGAAATGCCTGATTGTGAGAGCGTGTTTGTAGTCTAATCAGCAAGAATTATAGAATTCAGTCTCCACTTTGGGCGGTGGGCACGCAGTGCACTGTACCGATCATGCATCATGGAAATGTACACTTCAAACCTATATAATCTTATTAACCAATGTCGCCCCCAGCTTAGGAAATTGAAATCTAACATGAAGAATATTTAAAAGATTTTAAAAATCAAATTCCATTTTAAGTTTTGGCCTCTTATAATTTTTGCAATTTTGTGCTTAAGAGAGTCCAAAGTAAAAGAACTTGATCTTCAATCTTTTGCATAGTACACTGGAAAATAAACAAACCCAATCTCTGAATGCATGTCTGTATGTTATCCTTCCTGATGATTTCAAGGATGCATAGGTGTATTAGTCTTTACATTATTTTTCCTCTATGTAGTCAGTCATTTGACCCCTACCTAGATACCATCAATTTTCCTGACGGTCAGTGGCTTCCTAAGGAAGGTGAATTGGCTGCAGTTTAGTGACACGGAGTAGAATACAGCTCGAGGAACACGTCTGCTTTCCAGTGACACAATAACCCATTTTTAAACCTTTTGCACAAAATATGACTGAATTATGACATATATGTATACACACTCACATTTGGAAATCCGTTGACTTATAAAGAAAAGGATTAGAAAATAGAGAAAAAAATCAAGTGTCCCAGTCATGAAAAGGACTACAAAACTGGTACTTTTAGCTCTTTTAAACTAATCGCAAATAATCTTTAATAAATGCATATAATAAATATATTTGCATACTTTATTACATAAATATATACAATGTCTCTATTATCTACAATGAATATAGTAGATGAACTATCTACTTATCATCTAGTCTACAAAAGTATCAATTTTAATTCACCTGTTAAAAATAGTAGATTAAATAAGATATATACATTACTGTTATTTATATGTGTATATATATCCTGTAGAACTTACTATTTTTAACAGGTGAATTAAAATCGATACTTTGTGGATTTTAAGTCTTTGTAATTCTGTCGGTTTTCACTTCATATATTTTGAAAATACAGTTGAGTATCTTTAAAAAAATCATAGCATTAGTATCTCCTTTTATTTTAGTATTTGTTTCTTAATTACTGTTTTAGCTGATAGTAATGTTACGTTGTTTAGTATTTGTCAGCTCTGTCTTTTCCAATTATCTTGTTTCAAACCTGTCTTTTTTTCTTTAGATACAGTTCTCATAGATAGCACATACCTCTTTTTTTTAATCCAAATCAAATACTATCTGCCTTCAAAACCTAATTCATTTAAAAAAATTTATTGTTGTCACTGAAATATGTGAATTTATTTATTTATATCATCTTAGTATAGTTTTCTGTTTACCTTTTTCTGCACTCCTGCTTTTTCTCCTAACTCCTATTGAAATTTGAAAGCTTTCTACAGATTCTTTTAAATGGTTATTCCTGAATTACATATATATACACCTGTAATTTTCCTCAAAATGTACCTAACAAATTAAAATTGCCCTGCAATGCCCTTTTTCTGTAGATTCCTTTAAACAATTATGCAAATGCATAAACATGATGGTAGGAAACACCCTTTATCACTTCCCCAAAACTATGCAACAGCACAGAAAAATATTTGTTATTCAATGTCAAGCAGAAAGTGAGACGGAAATCTGAGTGCCTCCTGGGTGAAAACTACTAGGTACTGTAACATAATGTCCTCACAAAGTGTCATGCGTCTCGTTTGGTCCTTCCTTGTCTCTTCACAGCATGTTATATATTGTATTTTACCTCGCCTTGATGAAATAGTGAATGAAAGTTGTAAAACAGAATGAGTGGTACAACTGTGAAGCCAGCCAGAGAGTTACCAAGGCAGTTCTCACAAAGAATTTGCTCAGGTAAGATCCAGGCAGTTAAATGGCATAATTATTATCATATATTATAGATTCCATTGTCCTGCCAATGTAATTATGGTTCAAATAATTAGAAGTTTCCTAAGTGGATGTTCAGTGCCAGGGTAAGGAACTAGTTAAATTCATGACAAGCTTTTAAAGTTTAATTACCTAATTTCTTTGAACAAATGTTTCTTACCTGTTATACAAAAACAGCTTAGAAAAGGAATACAGAAACCACTGGAGAGGGAGGCCGAAGTCACATCCGTAATTACATGCAGGCACAAGCCTCTGAATTATCAGTGCAGTGAGGAGAAAGCATCATTTTAAAAGTTCCAGTAGGAACATATGGTGAGCAGTTGGCAGAAATTGCTGAACATCCTAAGCATATGGGCCCATTCCATGCCATCTTAGGCAATGCAAGGGGCAGGGACTATCATATCGGAAAGTCTGCCCTTTTAAGTGTCAGAATCAAGCAATATTAAATATTTTTGGCCTGAATACCATAATGGTGAGTATGAGTGTGAATGTGTAAAAGAGAGAGAGAATATAAAAATAACTGATGGCTTAATTAAAATAAAGTATATTCATCATAAATAGTTCATAGAACTCTGAGGAGTTGGTCCTGCCAAAGATGAATGGCAGTTAAAGGCAGTGGGTTTTATTTCAGTCTTCTTAACATTCTTGCATGAAGAGAAGCCAGTAGCGGAACAGAAATGATGACGCATTAAGATATATTTACAACTTTTAGTTAGATAGCTCTTTAATATTTTAATAGCTCAATGTTTAATTCACGTTTCACTTTAGCCCGCTAGTGTATGTTTAACGTTTTGAACTTCTCTTTTTGTATTACTCACATCTGTTAGATGCATGTATTTCCTTAATGAAAAGCAAATTACTCAGCAAAGAGATACCAAATTATTTTAGATTAGTAGTATTTGGTTAAACTTCTCAAAAACCATTTCTTTTAAACACTGAATGTTAGCTATCATAGGACCACGCTGACGGTCTTAATATTTTGTGTAATGGAAATTTTCTAAACACAGAGTGTGTTAAAGAAACATCAAGGTTTTTTCCTGCTGTTATTTTTATTTTCGTGATTTTTAGAGAATTGAAGCCCCTGTGACGAAGAATTAAAATATGAGGAGTCTTACAAGTTCTAACAAATGCAGATACTCCTCAAGTTACGATGGGGTTACATCCCAGTAAGCCCGTTTTAAGTTGAAAATATTGTAAGTTGAAAATGCATCTAATCCACCTAAACTACCAACATTATGGCTTAGCCTGGCCTCCCTTAATCACGCTCAGAACACTTATATTAGCCACAGTGGGCAATTATCTTGAGTTTCATCTCAAGAGTAATTGCCTTTCTCTTTTCACCAGAAGCAAGAGACACTGATGGGTGCTTTGTAGACATGATGGGCTGTGAAAACACAAAACTCAATGTCCTAAAACCCTGGGAACACGGTACACTGTGGAACACCGGTTGTTTACCCTCGTGATGGAGTGATAGACGGGTTGCTCAGCTCCCTGCCGCTGACCAGCGTCACCAGAGTGTTAAACCACATATCGCAGTGGGAAAAGATTGAAATTCAGAATTGGAAGTATGGTTTCTCTGACCTTGTCACTTCTGCACCATCATGAAGTTGAAAAATTGTAAGTCGAACCATCACTCATCGGGGACCTTTCTCTTTTTGCTACAGGTTTTATCATTGTACTTAAAGCAAGTCACATCAAAATCTTTTGCAAACATCCCTCCAACTTTTGAGATTTGATTCTGTTTCTATTCCTAGATCTCCATCCACTTTAAAATTTTTTCATAACCTGTCTAAAACAGTTGTATTTTGAAAAAGTATCTCGCAAACTGAAAGGATGTTAGACCTAGAAGGAGCAAAAGTAGGTTTACAGTTGTGAGGACTCGAAACACAGAGTTTATTCTTGATTATAATTAATTAATTAATGATTGTATTACTCATAATTTTGACCTACTTTTGCCCACCCCTGTATTGTAGCCCAGGACGCTATTTTTCTACCCGGCACCTCCGAGTGTGTGACACAGTTAGGAACGGAGGCTCCCTGGACTGGATTTTTCAATGGTGAGGTTAGTGCATGGGAAGGCCGAGGGGAAAGGAGAGGCTTTGGACAGAATTTGCGTGAGACCTGAGTGTGCATGGTTTTAGAAAGCCACCCAGCAGATCTGGATGTGCCCCTCAGCTGGGCATCTTCATCTTGCAGATAGAGTAGCATGGAACAAATAAGTTGCAGCTGGCAGTGCCCCACGAGAAGGAGAGCCAAGGTTTTCTGACTCCTCCAAGGCCCCTGCTTCAATACCAGGTTACTCAAGCGCCATAACATTTAGCTTTCTTTGTTTGCAAGCAATATAAAGCGTCTGATAATTTAATTCAAATAGAACTTTTCCGAAGTACATGGGGCAGCTGATGGAGCTGAAGGGAAAAGGAAGAGTGCTGTGGGCGCTGGCCTCCAGGGACAAAGCGACATTCTTTTCCTGCCCGCAAGAATCGTATCAACCGTCCACGTGTCAGTCTGCTCAAGAGTCCAATTCAGTCACCCTGGGAGTGGGGTGTCTTGATCGGGAGTCCCACCAAGACTGAAGAAGGGTTGATTTCCTAAAGAAAAATTAGGGTGTCATTACCCGAGGAAGGAAGAACTGTCAGTGGGCCGTCGGAGTGACACCTGTCCACGCCAGCCTCCTCCTTGAGAGCCCCCTTCCAGCAGAGCCTCCAGACCTGTCTCCTGGGTGTGTGTACGGGTGTGTTTTTGCGTGTGTATATGCGCGTGCATGCGTGTGACAGTCCTGGCATAAGTCCTGGGTGTCTGTGCAGTGGTCGTGAGCAGAGACTGCCTCCCCACTCATGGCGTTCTCCCACTCGATCGTCCTTCCCCAGCCTCCGCTCGGCAGATGGGACAAAGCTCGCAGTGGAGGTGGCATTCCTGGAAAGAAGCTTTACAGAAAGGAGTAGAAGCAGAGGGAACGAAAGTGAGCGGAAAACAGCACCGGGAGGCAAGACTTTGTGGGAATTCGTGCCAGTTCTCTTGTGTTTTCTAACTGAGGAGGGGGAAGGAAGCAGGAGCCAGTGTGCAGCAGATTGGGGGCGATTTCAAGGTTGACCAGTAGCCGGTCCCACCCAGATGAAAATCAGAAATGTGTAAGGGCCGGGCCAGGAGACTAAATTATGTCTTAACTCTGCTCTTCCTCCGTGAGCCTGGATGGGGGAAGAGAATCTGGAATTGAGTGGCGGGGAACCAGGTGGAACAGTGAACTATCAGGGGCTGTGGTGACACTGCAGATTACATTTTGATTATGGGATCCAGGTGGAAGGTAGCACCCGAAGGAGCCGAAGGAGGTGGGACATGGAAAGGCTCAGTGACGGGAAGCTGTCATGTCAAAGAGCCGCCCTCTTGGTCTGTGGGATACAGCTGCGGGAAGCCACATGCTCAGAATTTTCCATGCTCAGAATTCAGGTGCGGAGCCTGGTGCGTGGCTGAGGTGAAACGGGCATACGGTGGATGGGACAGGAGCAAAGTCTAAACAGAAAAAAGCCACTCCCTCAGGTTTCAGAAAATATCAGAAAAATACGAGTATAGGATTGAGTGATGGAAACTGATTAAGTTATTGCCTTGAGTTGCACTTAGAGTCAAATTATATTGAAGCTCCAGCTAGAAAATCCATTTTACAGGTATTTTATGGCAGGGTTACTCTTTTCCCTGCACATATGAATGCGCTGTGTGTGAAAAACCACACTCACTTTGGAGGATTTTCATCCCCGAGCCTGACTAACAGTAGTCCGTTTTATAAAAGCTATAAAGTGGAAGAAAAGTGACAGGCCAACCGCCTGGAACGCTAAAGGGTCAAGGCCCTGTGAGACGGCCGACGTCCAGAGCCATATTTCGTGGCCTGAGACGCAGAAGTGCGTTTTTCTAGGCGAAGCTTACTGACAGCATTTTATAGACGACTTCAGGACTCGGCTGTTGCAAACCAGGGCGGTTACCCGAGCTTGAAACGCTAAGCAGAAGCGGGCTCAGAAGAAAGCCAAATTGAAATCGGTGAAGAGCAACTAAGACCTGGGGCAGTCTTATCAGCCCCAGGCTCGCACCCGCTGGGACAGCGGCCCAGCTCCCTCCAAAATGCCAGCCCGGCCCGACGAGGCCTTGGCCAGCGACACGCAGAGTGAGCGCAGCCACCAGGGGAGGAGATTGAATTCTTCCAAGGGGGGGATTTTTCTGTGCTCGAAGCATGCTGTAAAAACTCCTTTTTATAGATTTTTTTTATTGTTTTTCCTTTCTTTTCACAAAATACGCTTACTCTGGGAATAGGTTGACAATAAAAAATGAAATTGATTTCTATTTTTTACAACCCCTAAACATAAATCACATTCAGACTGTTGTTAGTTTGCTTGTTTCGCAACAAATCACCTCTGTTTTAATAACAAGAATAAAAGCCCATCCTGTAATGCTCAAAACTGTAAGGAAGAGCATTTGAAACAGTTTTACCTCAGGAAATATGGGGCAACTTACTGTGAAATAGAAATACCCTGGCCCAGGCTAAGGCGTGTGGTGCTGGGCCCTTCCTGAAGAGGCTGCACTCCGGGGTCTCCAGTCTCCTGACACGAGCCTCACCCTTTGGGCTTTCTGCCATCCCTGTATTTATCTGTTCAGTTCTTAATTCCTGCAAGGCACTGGCACTTGCATTGCTCAATATGTTCCACTTTTGCATTATAGGAAGAATTCATGAAAACCAGAGCTCTTTTTATAATCCTTTATAAAACAGAAGCTGGGGTGAGAGTGGTCAAGTTTTCATAAGAAAAAGTAAGAGTGGAAACCCCAAGCCATGGGGCTGGGCATCATCTAACACAGTCCCAATGGCCATATTTTAATATAATCACAAATGTTGGAAAACTGACTTCATTTTGTGCCAATATAAAATCTACATTAAAAACAACTGCAGGTCTTCAGAATGAAGAGCTGGCTGCACTGAGCGAATCGTGTCTCTAAATCATGCTTCTGTGGGGGAAGAAAATAGCAACCCCTGTAGGGTCTCCAAGCTGGGGGATTTAGATGACTCCCTTTGTTGGCAATTACACGGATGGCCTCCCTCCCTAAGTGGGCAGGGTCGAGACTGTGATTTCGAGATTTGCAGACAGGAGTGGGTAGTGAGACCCTTGGCTACAGAGCCCAGAACAAAGTGGAACCAAAGCCAGAGCTCTGGAGTAAGGCAGGACCAAAAGCAAGGGATCTTGTGAAACCTGAGGGATAGCGTCGAGGGCAAGAATAGGAACCAGCTCTGTGATGAGGGTCAGAGAAGCATGAGCGGATGGGGGCCTAGAGTTACCTGGGCAACAGAACCCAGGGACGCAGCTCCCTATGGAGCAGAGCTCGTGGGAGGCAGAGGAGCTATTATGGGCTCTGAGAGGTTCAGTCATGAACAGAGTAGTCATAATCATCACAGGTGCATTTTTAGAATCAAATAATACCGTGTACACGGCAGTACTTTATAAAGTGTAACACAAATGGATGTGTCATTATTGTCATTAACATCATTATCAGCATCACAAAAGCTGTGAACATCTAACAAGTCTGTATGCTGGAAAAGAATGAAAAGAAATGATAAGAACCCAATTTTTTTTACCCAACAATTTAGAGGCTAAATATCAGGCACAGATATAACTGGAAGTAAAGTGATTTCACTGATGTGTGCAAAACCTAAATTAAAAATGTATGTCATGTACAAGTTTAGGGAAAATTTATGCCAGTGGTGGAAGGCTGTGGCAGGAACATCTGTGGACCTAACAGGTCCCAAATTGTCAGAGCAAAACAGGAAGTCCTGCTGTGAACAAGGGTGGTGGGAGGATTGCACAGATCAGAAAAGAGGAGAGGCTTTGAAATCTCTTTAACCTTTACCAAAGCCAACTTTAGGGTCCAAATGGAAACCTGCACATTGCCAGATCACATATTTTAATATATCGAATATTCTCCCATTTCTTTTGATGTGTTCTGTCCTGACCATTAAAAGTGAAACTTCCTAAGGTCAGACCCTAAATTTCCCTGCAGGCTGTCCAGAAAGTAAGTGCTGAATTCTCTGTGGGTATTTAGTGGGCATCTGGTGGTTGCAACTGAGTGACAGTGTAGTCGGAGCATGGCCCAGCTTTGACAAAGGAGAGCGCCTAAGTGAGGGGATGGGCAGAGTGACAGGAAACAAGAGACCAATTAGGTTACAAATAAGAAAGTCAACTAAATGAGACCTTTTGAAAAGGCCTTAAAAATATTTTTAGATCTGTAGAAAGCCATTATAGAACTTTCTAGAATAGGATGCTAAAGAAAAACAGCCTAAAAAAAAAAAAAAGGCAACAGTTGTGTAGACAGCAAAAAGGGTAGGATATTTTCAAATGTAGGAAATTCAGCGAGGAGAAATTTCAGGATGGAGTGGAGGTTGAGGAGGAAAGTGCTGTCCCAGAGGAATCTGACATCCAAATTGGACTTGTGGATGAAAGATGAGAGTGGAGCGGGAAAGTGAAGGGTGATATTTGTGTAAATGGATGTTAAAGCAGGATTCTCCCTGCCTCAGAAGGAGGGCACAACAGGTGTGTTCAGTCCCTTCAATATTTCAAAGTATGATGACAGACCCTCTATGCAGGAATTTTAACAGTAAAAAAGAGACAAGCAAAGAAATCTAGGGGTATTCAGGAGGTTGAATTTATAGAGGCCGGAGCGGTTTGGGACTCAGCCACCTGAGTGTGTGACGTTCTTTGCCCTTCATCTCCACCATGAGCAAGGGTGGAATGCTCGGTGCTCCTTCCCCACAGCAGGCAGAGATAGATGGGCGTCAAGAAAGCCACCCGGGAAGCGTAACTTGCACACCTAGGCTTTGTGACGTACAGACTGGTATCAGACCCCCACCTATAAAAGCCAAAAGGCAGAAGATTGTGGCTGGCCAGCTGCCCAGGACAGCGGAGCAGAAGGGCTGCTCTGGGAGTGGCTGTACTTGCGCTGAAGGTGCCAGTGTGGAGGGAGCTGGCCTGGTGTCATTTTGATGCCATCCAAGAGGCTCGCCTGGAGGGGTAGCAGGACTTCAGCACGTCAAGCCCAGAGAGCAGCTGTACTGTGTCATGGCAGTCCCCATCAAGTGAACCTGTCCCTCCTCCCCAGTCCTGCTCGAGGGAGAAGTATAAGGAAGGGAAACAGAGAACACTCCCTAAGCAGCCTGCCATCCACGCCTTTCCCCACCATGGACCCAGGAGAAAGAAGTAAATCAGTCAGTGTAGTAGTAGTGACAAGTTTTCCATCTGAAAATATGCTTTTTTTTTGAACAGCCAAAGGTCTTACAATTATGGCCAATGGATAGAAGTTACAGGGGCAATATTTTGTCTCAGTATAAAGAGGGACATATGTTTTAATGGAATAAATTTGACACATAACTGCATAAATTTGGTGTACATGTTAATTTGATACATTTATCTATTGTAATATGATTGTCTTTGTAGTGATATTTAGCATCTCTGTCTCAATACATAATTGTCTTTTCTTTTTATAGGATGGGATAATTAAGTTTTAGTCTCTTAGCGAGTTTCATGATTATAGTACAGTTTTGTCTATATTCATTACATTGTGCATGAGGATCTTTATGGCTTATTTACTAGTTTGTAAGCAGCATTAATCTTATGCTCCTGTCTGCATCCCATTTTACTCTCTCTTTTTATGAGTTTGATTTTTTTTTTTTTTTAAGATTCTACATATAACTGATACAGTACAGTGCTTGTCTTTTTCTGACTTATCTCACTTAACATAATGTGCTCAAGGTCCATCCATGTTTTCACAAACGGCAGGATATCCTTCTTTCTCATGGCTTACTAATATATATATATTATGTATACTAATATATATATGTTATATATACTAATATACATATATATATATGTCACATTGGTCTTAGCAAAATATCAAAATCAGAATTCACTGACTTTCACCTGATGAGCTCCTTAGCATCATGGGGAGAACATAGTTCCAGAATGATGGCAGGGTCACACTGAGAGCTGAAGGGGGCTAATGGTGTAGGTACTCTACAGAGGATGCAAGCATGGGGTAGAAGTGGGATACATGTCTTTGAGGTCTTCTAATTTGCTTACTATTAAAATTCTGTGAGTATAATTCATAGAACTCTGTCCCTGCCTTCCTTCAAATGTCGGATTTAACTTTACAGGTCATGGTGGTAATTTTAAACTGCATAATAAAAATTTGTCTTTATTATATAAAGTTGACATAAACTTTTAATGGCCTCCATGAATGCTTTCGAAAATAGTTTGTCTTACTCTTTGCTCTTGGTTGGGAGTCATGCTCTGAAATACAGCCGGGTGGCTTAGTCTTAACAAAGTTTTCTCATTGACTCTGAAGGTCTCTCTCCAGACATTCTCTGTGTTTACAACATCATTTCATTGAAACTCATCCAGTGTAATGACCTTTAAAATGAAAATTGTTTATCCCCGATACCCTGCATTGTTCTTATGCTATTCCTTCTGCACAGTCACTGTTGATTTCACCAACCTTAGTAAAATGGAAAATTGATAAGACATAAAGAGCAAACCCTGGCATTTGTCACTATATTGAAGTCACCATAGAATCCTATATGTCTGCTGAGGTAGAAGCAACTTGTGGAGTAAAAGTAGGGCTCAAAAACCACCCCAGGCAGCACAAGACCCCAGATGCTTTCTCTTCCTTCCGTTGCCTTAGCAACAGTCACAGGCAAGTCACAGGGCCTATTGTGAAAACACATTTCCCTGCATCCTATAACTATGACAAGTACAACAGGCTGCTTATATATTTAACATGACGACTCTGACAGAAGTCATATGTTTCCCCCTATTGATATACGCAATGAAGTGGATGAGAAATGAAAAGGAACCCAAGCCTCAGTCAACTTACTGAATTCCTCGGCAAATATATTCTGAGTCCTCATTATGTCTTGAACATAGTTCTGGGTTCTAGGAGAGAGGCAAACTGGAAATCAGACATAATCCCATATATTTTTGAAAAATTATAATCTAATTAAGGGGCCAAAATCAAAATCAATGTTCAAGATCAGTGCTAAGGGTTATCAGAATTCAGTAAAAAAGAACCATTAATTCAGCTTTTATCCACAGACTCACTTGACAGGCCTAATAGGTGATTTACCTACTCCCCCCCCCCCCCCCCCGCAACAGATGTAGTTGCATTTGATTCAAGAAGCTTTTGGAAGATGCCTATGACTTTTCAGATCCATCTTTTGGAAGAATTGATCAGGAATATGTGTGTTATGTGTACTTTAATTTCCTCTCCAACTATGTATTGATTCACAACGATGTCTGTTCTATGAATAACCTAAATAATGCATGTGTCCCGGCATTGCCTGGTGGGGATGAAGTCACTTATTTGACCAACACTGTATCTGGGAGGCTTTTGGGAGGCTACCTCCTCTCCTTGCTCTATTTTCACTATTGTAGAAAGAGCCAGGATGTTTAAGTCGTGTGCACAGGAATTCACAGCCTAGCTTCATTACCTACTAATTGTATATTCTTGGGCAAAGTTTCTATGCTCTTTGAATATTAATATAAAGTGACATATAAAATGCTTGGCATACGTGGAACAGTGTTTTTTAGGCTGAGTGATGGTACATAAGGCTTTGTTGTACTATTGTTTTTGTTAGAAATTTTCATAGTAAAATGTTTTTTAAATTCCTGCCATATGCAGTATTATATGTTCCAATGTGTTTCAAGCACCCTCACACCCCATCTCTTTTCCCTTCCAAGCTTAATTAAATTCCTTGTACGATCTCATCACACTCACCATCTGTACCCATCCATATTATAAAACTGATATTTTACCTGTGAATGTATTTGAACTGTTTCAAGTACTTATGGTTAAGCACTTCTATAATTAGATATTTAGCAAATATGTTTTGATAATGATTGTTTTTATCTTTAAGTCAGTCAAGTCATCATGCCAAGGAAAACTTGTTATATTTGTACTTTTTTTACATTAGTTCAAAAATGAACTTATTAAGAAATATATGTTGTCATCATAGAAAGAGCTGGGATCTGTTATACTCATGGAACATGAATACTGATCACTAACTGGTAAATATTACTGGTCAAGTCACAGTAGCCCCTTTGGTCTCAGTTACAGAATTAATAATCGCTAGTATCCACGTTGGTGATTCTATAGCCCAGGTTTTCATAGAAGAAATGTAAACATTTATCAGAGCCTCACTAGTTCATAAAATAGATTAGAAATTCTATGTTTCTTTCCCTGGATAGCTTTCTTTACCTCATATTTCTTATTAGTTTTCTAAGCTGCCGTCTTACCTGACTATTGAATTTAAATTGTGAGGCCATTAGAGAGAACTGGTCAGGGTTTTCTGAAGCCATGTGAAATATACTATTCAGAACAAGAATTATTTTTAGTGGGCCAACTTCTTTCTAAAAAATTAGAAGCATGGTTGGAGAGAGTCACAAATGATAGCAGGTGCTGCAAATGAAAACACAATTTTAATGTCCTTTTTAAATTTACTTTGTGGTCCCACCTTAGACTCAGCCTGTTCAAGCTTATCAGCAGTTTATCATCCTATCATCTTATGGCTTATCACCTATTCTAAGCCCCCAAAACTAGCTTCTCTCTCCTCTCTATTGGCAGCTCATTTTCTAGGTTGTTTATATTTGAAGACACAGGGTCAATATTGGCTCTACTCAGGCATTGTTGAAAACTATTCCTTGTTAATTCTTCTTCCAAAATGCCCCAACACCCTTATTGTCTTTTCCATAACTGCCAACTGCCAGCAAAAACTTAGTTTAGGTCTTTATCCCTTCAAATATAAATAATTCCAATGGCTTCCTTACTATCCTACTCCAATAAATTCTCTACTACCAAGTCAATTTTACAGTATTAATTTCATTATGATAGTTACATGTTTTTCTGTTGCCTGCAAGGACTAAATTCCTATCCCAGTTAGATTCCTGTTTACTCTCCAACAGTACTGCTACTTATCTTTAGGAATGCTCAGATGCACCAAGCTTGGGCATCCTTTCCCTGTTACATTGCCCAGGAAAGCTCTCGTTCTTCCCTCCACACATTTGCTAACCCTACCATTTCAAATCCAGTACCATGTCATCATCTGGAACTTCTCTGCAGTGATGAGCCTCATCATCTCCCCTCTTTCAACTCTCTGCGACATTGTCTCTCAATAACTCTCATTTGGATATCTAATCACATTATTATTTTATTTCTGAGGTATATGTGGTAGCAATCATCCAAGATAACTCTCAACATCTACACCTGTGTGTATTTAACTTCTGCATGGAATCAGGGCAGGCCTTTGTGACCAGCAGAGTACGGTGGACCTGATGGTGTGACTCTAAGACTAGGTCATAAAAGGTATTGCAACGTTAACCTTGCTCTCTTGGATCACTCACCTGGGAGACAGGTGATAAAGACACTTGAAAAGCCCCCTGGAGAGGCCCACATAAATAGGAATCACTTTACCCATGTTGGCTTGCCAGTTATGGGAGTGAGCCACCTGAGAAGTGAATTCCCCGGCCATAGTCTAGATAAGATGAACAATCACATGATCGGGCTGAGCCAGAACTTTCCAGCCAAGCCACTTCCAAACTCCTAACTCACAGAAGTTGGGAAAGATAATAAATGATTATTGTTTCTTCAGTCATTAAGTTTTGAGGTGATGCATTAAATAACAAAGAGAAAAATAATAGTGCATAAATTACCTCCCAACTGCATTGCAACTCCTTCAGCATAGAACATTTGTTTGGCATTTTAAAATCCAGGCAATTATTTAGATACCATTCACACTGTAGCAAAATTAGATATTGCATTTGGAATTAGAAAAAGGAACCATCGTTTATTGAATGCCTACTAAGGGGCTTTACATATGCATGAGCTTTATATATATACGCAGATATAGAACAAGATGTTCTCTAAAGACATAAAACATTGTACCCAAGCTGTAAAGTACCGCAGTCAATTTTTCTCTTTCTTTTATCATCATTTCCCTGACTTATTTTAAGTGAGATATCTGTGAGAGCATTTAATGAGCTATAAAATGCTCTATAAACATAAGGCATTATGGTTTGCATTAGTTTATTTTTTTACTGAGTGCGATAAAGGGATGTTTTAATACTTCCACCCTGGTACCTCTTTTGCTTTGCTAAGACTAGACTTACAAATGGTGCTGTGATACAAATACCTCCGGTTTTCTAAAAATCAAGTGAAGGGCAAAAGAAAGGAATTTGGTGGCTTTGGTAATGCATTGTCCTTTTGCTGTTCTATGCTCGGCGGATGTCTACCAAAAATTGCTTCAGTCAAAGTCTCTGAATGGAAGAGATGGGTAATTGAGGAGAATTCAACAGAGTTAAGGGAAACAAGAGAGGAAAGGAGAGTCGACAGTTAATGGAACACAGAAAGCGTAATGTGATTTCAGGAGAAGGCTGCCAGCTACTGTAGCCTTTGATAGAGGATGCAGCCAACTGGTCTCCACCTAGCAGGGAGGAGCCAGAGGGCCTCAGACCTTGATCTTTGCCCTCCTTGCACACTGTGCCCTGCTGCCCCACCCCACACTGGCTGAATGCAAGCCCAAGAGAGTGACGAAGCTGGGGTGACACAGTTTATACCAGTCAGCTTCCAGGGGCCCAGAGCAGGATGGAGAAGAGCAGAGAATTAATTGAGAGTAGGCAATGGCAAATATCCATCACAAAATGTAGCATTAGTTATAATGAGAGAATAACCCCAATGACATACAGTGGGCGCAGAAACCAGAGATCTATTCCAGGGGACAACTAGACATTAGGTCTCATATCAAGCAGGATCTCAGCTCAAGATAAAGGAAAAAGTAAGGCCTCAAATAAGTAAGTTCAAGATAAAGGAAAATTACGCCCTCAAATAGCATGAGGGTGAGAAAACAAGTATCATTTTTCTAATAATGAAAAAGTGCCTTAAGTTCCAAAGGGAATATGAATAGTTATGACAGAACTATTAATGTCACTGTCATTTAAACTGGTGAGATGCAACTTCATAGCTATTTAGCTATATTAACCTGTGACCTACCCAGAAGATATTGAAAAATTACCCAGACACAAGCTTCAACCAAACTGACAGCATTCTTTCTGTATGCATTTATAATTTCTTGACTAATGACAGTTTTTTAAGAATAATTTTAATAGTATGTGTCCATGCCTGATAAGAATAAAGGTTCATATTTCAGTAATCACCGTAACTCTAAAACAACTTCCCTATTTGAACTATAAAATTTATTTAATGCTAGTAATAAAAAGTAATTTTCAGCCTCATAACTTGGAAAAAATCTGCTAAAGGGCATTTTAGTTTAATTTATGTGGTACCTCTACAATTTTAAATTATGATAATCCCCCACAGTTAAGGAGAGCTGGTAATTTTCTAAGATTTTGCAAAGGTGTGCATAAATGCAGTAAATATGCACCTATGCTATAGTCGTTTTTTTTTAATTTGTTCTTATTATGTCAATGTGATTTGATAAGACTATAAAATATTCCTAAATTATGTGACTGATTTTAGAGACTCTTCCAGAATTATACCATCCTTGACAGGAGTCTCTTAGTTGCATGCTCAGAGATCATATTTTACTTGAGACAGATACTTTGCTTAATTTAGTGTAAATGCCTAAGATTGCCCAAATTAAAGCAAATGTTTGAAATAATTTTAAGGCATGTCAGTTGTCTCAATGTACCATGGCCAGGTTTGTTAATGCAGTTTCATTAGAAACAGCTCTCAAATGTTCCTTATCATCTGCATGGCAGTTTTTCTTTTCCAGATTTGGGGAACTTTACTGTTTAAGACGGGAGCTGGTGAAATATAGCCCTGGGATCAGCCACATATCATGTTGTCAGAATCTGCACACTTTGCATTACCACTGGGCATGATTTGGCTTTTCCCAGGACTTACCCAGTTCCTTCCCAATAGAGCTTCCAGTCAAGTCTCCATTTCTTCCCTTGGCAAATGATGGCTTCTTCTAGGCCAATGGTTTTCAAATTTGAGAGTGCAGCAGAATCACCTGAAGGGATTGTTAAAACACATCAACATTCTAGAGTTTCTCATTCAGGAAATCTGGAATGTGGTCCCAAGAGTTTACATTTTTCATAATTTGCCAAATGATGAAAATGCTGTTGATGAGGGGTTCTCACACCAAGAACCATTGCTATCACCCATCCTCCCATCCTTGGGAAGTTTACCAGCCATCAACCAATACTGGCCAAAGGGAATTGTCACTCCTCAATTTGAGCAACATTCTGTTTCCCCAGAAAAGTCACTACCTCTGACTCAGCATCATTATTTATATGGCATTCCCACTATGTGCCTGGCTGTTCCGTCTTGTCTGACACCTTAGTAGCTGCCATTAAAGGAAGATATTTCAGTCAGACAAAAGGCAATTCTTATGTGTGCGTATGTGTCTGATAAGACATTTATCAGACATCATTCTTACTACTATTTTCATATGTAATGGTTGCCTCCTTAAGGAGATAAATCAAATGACAATGGATGATGCAATTTCAGTAGCAGCACCCTTATTCTGAAGCACTGAACCATTAGATCTAGCATTATATTAATTTTTTATGTGAAAAGGCTTATTTAAGGCTTCTTGTGTACCATGCTAAGTAATTTAGAAACTTACATGTTCACCTTGCTGTGGCTACCTTCCTGTTGTAGATGAAGATGAAAAATAGTGACTTCGGTTCATTTTCAAACTAATCAAGTTTTTAAAAATCCTTTGGTTGTACAAAAAGCAGCTGCCTTTGGCAGCAGCAGCATTTGGCTTCTGGCTATGAATGTTATTTCAGCAATAAAGAGGTCTGCATTAATAATCTGAAAACAAAGAAAGAAAATTATTTGCATATTTTCATGGTGTTAAAGAAATATAAACAGAATTTAAATAATATATAATATGTGACTGTGTGTGTGTGTGTGTGTGTGTAGGAATACCTCCATTATTGGATATTTCCCCTAAGAGCTTTTAACAAGTAATTAATGTTCATGAGTAGTTAATTTTAAATGATACTGAATGAATAATTAGACTGAGGGAAAGTTGTAAATTTGTGCAGCTTACAATAAAATTGTAATTCTTTCAGAGGCAACCTAAATAAAACAGTAATCTAGTTGATCTAGTTCTTTGGAACTAAAGAAAGAATTTTGCATATTTCTGGTGCTTCCTTTTTTTAAGATTTAAAAAGAAGACTTCAAAACTAATTTTGATAGAATGGTCTATAGGTGGGAGACACACCCATCTGTGTCTCCAGAGCTACGTCTGTGGGCTTCACTCTTGGCTGTGGAACCTCAAATAGTGCTGGGGCTCAGTTCCAGCCCCTGTCAGCCATAGTCCTTGGCCAATCCGTCTCACACAGGGATCCATCTAGTGACCAGGCTGCAGCTCTCCTGGTGACCTGGTGGGAGTCACACACCTCATGCACCTGGTAATAGGCTTGCTGTCTAAGGACCTAACTGTGGACCCTGAATTAGACCCATGTCCCAGCCACCCTACTGAACAAGATCCTGGAGGGAAGCCCATCCACCCAGAGACCAGACAGGAGTCATGTCCACCCAAGCCTCTGGTAATAAGCTTGTCTACCGTGCATCTCACTAAAGACCCAGAGACAACCTCATAACCAGCACCAACCCAGTATAACTGCAATTCCAGAGGTAATCCTACCAGCCCAGGAATCAGATAGGAGAAGTGAACAAGTCTTCACTTGTTGAAACCAACCAGTAAAGACTGGAAGGGAAAATGACACTTTCATGTACACAGACACAAATGAAAGGCTACATAGATCATAAAGACCCAGGCAAATATGACACTCCCAAAGAAAACTTATAAAGCTCCAGTTATCCAATGCAAAGAAATGGAGATAAAGGATTTGCCTGCCAAAGAATTCAAAATAATCATCTTAAAGAAACTGAACAAAATACAAGACAACACAGAAAGACAACTAAATGAAATCAGGAAAACAATGCATGAACAAAATGGTAAGTTTCAAACAGAAATATAAACCATTAAAAAGAACCAAACAGATTCTGGATCTACAGAATACAAGGACATATGAAAAATTCAATAGAGAACTTTAGGAAAAGACTTGATCATTCAGAAGAAAGAAGCAGCAAGCTTGAAGACAGATTATTTATTAGCTATCACAGGCACAAAAAGAAAAAGAATGAAAAAGTGTGAAGAAAGTCTACATGAATTGTGGGACACCATCAAGCAAATGACCATTTCAATCATAGGTGTCTCAGAAAAATAAGAGAGAGAGAAAGGGGGAGGAAGATGATTTAAAGAGTAATACCTGAAAACTTCCAAATCTTGGGAGCATTATGGACTTCCACTTGGAAGCTCAAGATCCAAGTAAGATCAACCTAGAAAAGATTACTCAAAACACATTATAATCAAAATGTTCAGAGACAGAGACAAATAGAGGATTTTAAAAGCAGCAATTAAAAAAATAAAAATAAAAGCAGAAAGAGAAAATGACTCATAAGGCTCTCAGCAGAGTTCTCTGTAGAAACCTTATAGACCAGGAGGGAGTGTTGAGAAAAAAGAGGCCAACCAGGAATACTGCACCCAGAAAAACTGTCCCTCAGAAATAAAGGAGACATAAAGACATCCCCAGACAACAAAAGTTAAGGCAGTTCATTACTACAAAACCTGCCTTACAAAGAAGACTAACGGGAGTTATTCAAGTTGAAATGAAAGGAGCTAAATAACAGCACAAAAACATATAAAAGTATAAAATGGTGAAGGTAACTATATAGTCAAATTCAGAATACTCTAATATTGCTGTGGGGGTAGGTAAGTCATGTTACTCACCAGTATAAAAGTTAAAAAATATTTAAAATAACTATAGCTACAATAATTTCTTAGTGGATGCACACTATAAGAAGATGTGAAGTGTGCCATCAATTGCATAAAACCAGAAAGAGAAGTAAAAGTGCAAAGTTTTTGTATGCAATTGAAGGTAAGCTGCTATCAGCTGAAGAAGAAGAATGATCTTCATAGGACAGTGTTTTACCCAGGGAACCTTATCATAGTCATTTCTGCTTCTGGCATGAAGTTTATCCATAGATAATTTTATACTTACCTTGAGTCTCATTTAATACCCATAGTCACCTATAGAAAGCCTCACCTTCGGATGAAAGGAGTGTATGGTATTTACATGATGTAACCAGAAGCCACAGCAGGCGAGCAGATACGGAGTTTTGTTCAGGAGAAAGACGATTGTCCTCAGAACATAGGCCACAGAATTGACAATAAGCCGCTGTGTGTTTGTCCAACCACTGAATCAAATTGCACTTCTGAAAGAGGGATAAACTTCACTGATCATACATGCAAATTAATAGCCAACATCTTCTTAGGTAGTTCTTCAGTGTAAACCCAGTTTTTCTAACATTGTCAGCAGCTTTTCTATTCACAGCAGCAGCAGTCCAATTAAAATGGCCATCAGAGCAAAACCGAAATGCATTAAGTGGTTCTCATTAATGTCATATTTAATTTACAAGTACTGTGTTGAAGATGTTCTTTACTGTCCTCTGCAAATTTTCATTCAACTTGTGGACATCAAGTTATATAAATTATATCTACACCTTTGAGGAAAGATAAAGATCAGTGGGCTTGTATTCCAGATCCATTCTGCTGGCTTTCTTGCATCCTTTTAAATCTGCAAAAATCAAATCACAATGTTTAAACCAGTGATTTGTAGTAATTGTTCACAGATGTCAGGAGAAGGGCATATACTTTAAAAAAACAAAATTCCAAAGCTAATTGCAAACTGCTAGGAGTCTTATTTAAACTTATCTTCCAGGTGGCAAAACAGAATTAGAACTGAATTATTTTATTGGCTTTTCAAGATTGACAATGTTGTTGAGTTTATTTTACTGCATAATTTAAAATCAGGGAATAGGAAGCTCTGATAATTTTTTTAAAAATCTGAGGAGGAGTATTATTGAAAGAAGCTGCAAAGTGGCCATGGCAATTCTTTGGGCTTTCTCCCAGCATCAGCTCAGCACATGAGTAATGAATTAGTGGTGAGCTCTAATTGATTTGTTCAGCCTACACATCCTTATTTAGATCCTCAAAAAGTAAAATATTTAAAATGTGCACACATTTAAAACAATTTTTACATATGAAATCATGATTAGTACATAAAGAACTATCCATCAATAAAAAAAGGCAAAAATAAGAACATTACAAATGGGCTAAAGATATGAATAGACAATCTGTGGAAGGAAAAAATGTGAGTGTCTAAAAAAAGGAGGTGTGTAAGAGGCAATAACCTTCATTGACGGAGACTTTCAGCTTATAAATCAAAAGACTTCAGTTTAATTTTACCTTTATTCTCTCTAACTGTATAATTTCAGTCCAGTTATTAAACTTCCTTAATCTTCATATTAGCTCACAGTTTTTTGCGTAGACTTTAATAAGCCGATACATCTAAAGGCCTTAGCATTGTGCTTGACACTTGGTAGATGCAAAGGTCAAATATATTCTGGGTATCAACAAGAAGAGTGACTGGAAATGAAATAGAAAGCATTATTCCTTCTCAAAAAGGTACATTCACATGCAAGGGATGCTCTCTACCATTCTGGTCACCAGACTTTATAAGAGAGATCAAAGATCTTGGTAAGGTTAGGGCGAGTTCAACTGAAGAGATCAGGAGAATAGAGTACTATATATATAAAGTATAAAATATCAAAAAACCAAAAGTATATACACGCGTAAATATGTGGAAGTATATGTGTATCTATGTATATACAGGGTGGGGCAACAGTAGGTTTACAGTTGTGAGTATACGAAGGAGTTTATTCTCGCATTATTATTTACTGATTACTGTATTATTTTCCATGCGGATGTAAACTTCCTTTGCCCCACCCTGTACTACACATATTAGCATGAGCATAGAGAAAGGTGTCACAGGCAAAGTCCCTCCTCCATCCAGATGTCCTGGATCCTTTTGTCAGCTCTGTGCGCCCTTCCCAGCTTCCACATGCTTTGTCGCTGAGACTCACCTGCGACATTGAGAAGACAGCTTTGGGCACTGGAGCCAAGTCACTTCTAAGAGAACTGGAGATGCTTGGCAGTGACATATCCCCCAGGAGCCTTTGTCCTGGGCCGAGTAGAAAGCCTGGCCCCCCGGCAGACAAACTCCCCAGGCTTCATGCACACCCGGAGCTTTCCCAGAGAGAAGGTGGAGCTTGGGGTTTCCCCGGAAATTACCCTCTTGTCTGGGAACTTGTCCAATTCTATCCTACTTTCCCCAATTTCTTATGGTTTCTCCTGGAATTAAGTCATTAATAAATCACTGACACCTGAACTGGCTCAGGATTTGCCTATGGGGGAATTCGACATAAAATACCAGTTTGACTTGGGTTAGTTACTTCAGGGGGGTGAGAGTGTTATCAATTATTATGGACACGTTTTTCACATTGTTGCACTAATTGTAATAAATGTCTTACATTTTAATTAAAAAAAACACACCTTTAAGACATTTTAAAAGAAAAAAATAGCTTTCAGTAGCATTTGCTTTATGTGCCGTTTTTGGGATGGTTAAGAGAGAATTTCTCAGCTGCAATTCTTCTTCATCATGAAGAGATAAATGCACATGGCCCCACTTCTGGAGCACCTGATGTCACAGTGCTGTATTTTTCTTACGATTTTATGCCGGAATACATAAAGCAAGATACTCTCTACCTGGCTTCATTTGTTCCTGCTTTTAACCACGCAGAAGAATCAGAATGAAGTTTCAAGGTCCACTGTACTTCAACTTCCTTTGTCAATTTTAAAATAGCAATTCAAAAAATACTTCTATTTTATCACCCTACCACTTCTTCAGCCTCCAATTCCATTTTCCCTATTATTATCAACAAGTAACTTATAGAACTGTTTTGTAAGCGGGAATGCCTAGAGACAGCTTTGTTTTTAATTAACATTGTAAAACGATCGCGCACACACACATTTGTTTCCCAACGGTTTTCCCCTGAAAGGAGTTCTAAGATATACTGTCTTGACAAAGGAAAACTAGTCCTCTTGGCAGACAGCTTTAAATTCAAGCTCTAGTCAAATATTTACTCTAAAAAAAGTAGCCTTTTAGTTGAATTGCTGTCTAGAGAAAGTAACCTCTGTATTGTATGAAAGAAAATCTGATAAGAAAATTGTATTTCTTTGCATTTCCATCTTTTGTTAAATTCAAACATGAGCAGTTCTTAATCCAAAATATGTAACCCCTGGTGCATACACAAAGCAAAGGACATCATTAATTTATTTTGTTTACTCCCTTTTGTAATCCATAACTGCACTTAATTAGGACCCATATCATTACACTATATGTCATGTACCTTAAGACAATTATAAAAAACTAACTTGGTGGGCTGTTTTGCAGAAAGGGTGTTTCTTTCTTACAATATATATACGTGGTATTTTCATCCAACTTGATAAAAGTATTCTCATCTAGGAAAAAATATTTTATAACAGAAAAAAACTACCGGATATGATATACCTAGATAAAATCTGTCCAGGTGAGATAAAAACCAATAAGCAGAACAATTTGCCAGCTCATTTAGAAACTATTTTGTAAAGGAAGGAAAATGTCATTTCGTAATTTTTGCACCCAAATACATGTACTTTATCAAGAGGTATTCTTTTGAGCTGATGGTTCTTTTTACTTGGGCACAGTTCCAATTAACATGATTCAGTGGCACGTAAAGTATTTGTAGATGGGCTCTACGCTTACAAAAGAACTACTCTTTGAATAATGGACTTGGGACCTCTCTTCAGATTTTTATTGGAATGTAATTTATATACAGTAAAATGCACATAATCAACGAGTTCTGGCAATTGCATGTACCTGTGTCACCAGCAAACCCAAGCAAGATACAGACCATTGCAATTATCCCAGGAATATATTTCATTCAACGGAGCCATCCACCCTCCGATGTCCATCTCCATAGGTTAAGTTTACTTTTTTAAAAGACATTATATAAGTGGAATTATATACTCATGTATACTTTTTTTGTGCTCACTGTTTATTTGTTCAAAAACAATGTTGCTGTATCATTAGTTCGTTCTTTACATTGTCGAGCAGTGTTGTGTTACATGAATGCACGGTAGTTTGCTTATGAACCCTACCTCCTTTGATGGGCATTTAGATTGTTTTTGTCTATTGTGAATAAAGCTGCTGTGAACATTTGTGTACAAGTCTGGGTGTGAGCAGATGCTTTTGTTTCTCTTGGGTCAGCATCTGGGAGTGGAATTGTTGGATCATAAGGTAGATGTAAATAAATTTAAAAAAACTGCCAACTAATTCATCAAATAAGTTGCATTTTACATCCCTGCCAGCAATGTGTGGGCCTCAGTTGCTCCATCTCCTTGCCAGCATTTGGTGTTGTGAATTTTTTATAGTTTAGTTGTTGTAAAGGATTGTTTTTTGGTAGATTTCATGGTGTTTCCTACTTTATAATCATAAGACCTCGCATAAATGTTGAGAAGCAGTGATAAGTGTGGACATCTTTGCTTTGTTTCCAATTTTACAAAAAAAAGTTTAGTGTTTCACCAGCAAGTGTAATATTAACTGTAGCTGTTTGATAGATGCATTTTATCAGATTGGGGAAACTCCCTTCATTTCCAAATTATCTGAGAGTTTTTAATATAAAATGGGTATTGAAGTGGATGTTGGTTTTTGTCCAAGGCACTTTTTGCATCTATGATGATCTAGTTTCCTCACCCCCTTATTCTGATAATGACTGAATGATTCTCAAATATAAAACAATCCATGCAATCTTGGGATAAACCCCACTTGATCATAGTGTACTACCTTACTTAAATATTGTTTTATTTGATTAGCTAATATTTGTTAAGTCGAAGATCGTGAAGGATTTTGTTTTCTTATCTCTCAGTCAGGTATTGGTATTGTAGTCTTAGTATATTGGATTCATAAATCAAGTGGGGAAATGTTGTTTTCTGTTTTCCTGTTTTCTGAAAGAGTTTGTGTAACACTGGTGTTATTTCTTCCTTAAATGTTTGATAGCATTCAAAGTCATCTGGGCCTGTTTTGATGTTCTAATTCTTTTTTTCTTTTTTTTTTTAATATGTGTTTATTGATTTCAGAGAGAGGAAGGGAGAGGGAGAGAGAGATAGAAACATCAATGATGAGTCATGGATTGGCTGCCTCCTGCACACCCCCTACTGGGGATCGAGCCCACAACCTGGGCATGTGCCCTGACGGAATTGAACCTCGATCTCCTAGATCATAGGTGGATGCTCGAAACTGCTGAGCCACTCGGGTCAGGCTGATGTTCTAATTCTTAATCTAAATAGTAATCAAAGGAATGGAAATTAAAACCATTTCTTTCATTATTTATTAATCTCATTTGCACAGTTTTTAAAGTAATATTCAGTGTTGTCTAGGTAGAATGAAATAGGCATTCTCATCTATTAGTGCAATTTTTTTAGAAAACAATTTGTAAATAGGCATCAGGAATCTTAAGAACACATATATCCTGTTTTACGCATTTAAGATTTTTATAAGGAAATAATCAGAAAGATATCCAAAGATGTATGCATAAAATATTAATTTTAAAATAATTGTTATATAATTTATATCTAAAAGTATTTTAAATACTCAACATCAGGGAAACTAATTTGGCATGGTCATATAATGAAATATACCACCATTAAGATTAGGTTTCAAAAATGTTCAAAATTTGAGAAAATGCCTATTAGTAAAAAATTAATGATACAGCATTTTAACTGATGATATGATCACTATTTAAAAAATTTAAGTACTAGAATGTGTAACTATATTAAAATACTAATTTCTTAATCCCCGGTATCCAAGTCAAACTGTGTAATAGGCATACTTGAGAAAAATTGGAAGACACTTTAGAATAAAAAGGATGTTTCACTGACTGTTAAAATCAGAAAGCCTGAAATATCTTCAGTTGAATGACAAGAGTTTCAATTATAGAGCAAAATTCTAAAAGTGTGTCTCAAGACTGTGACTCTCCTTTCAGTAAGACTTGACAAGTAGTATTTGCCCTTAGGCATTTACTGAACCTGTTTTTCTCTTTGGAAATGGCTCAGAAGGGCTCTTTGGAGGAACCCCTACAGCAGCAGTCTGACCTCACTTGTTTGCTCTGAATCTCCATTATAATAAAAGCTTCTGGGACTTGTCAAAAGAAAATTGCCTCGGGTGTTCTTGTTGATCACATTTTAAGGCAATTTTCATTAAGTGATCTCTGAAACCGCCTAGCAGTGCTCAGAAGGATTGGTCCAACTTCCTGGCTCGTTCTGATGCTAAAAATCCTCAGTCAGTTTTACCCTTCAGTGAACTGGGCACAAGTGTCTACATGGGAACTTGCATGGGACACGTCTTAGGGTGCAAATTTAATCAAGTTTAATTCAACCTTTTATTCTGCTATGGGCATCTATGACGGAGAATTTTTTATTTGGTATAATAATGATGTCAGTGCATTGTCTCCTCTTTGCAAATATCCAAAGCCTGCCTTTCCAACAGAGCCAAAAGAGCAAAGTCTGAGAACTCTTCAAAGGTTGTGATAGAACAAAATTCAACTGAGTAACTTTGAAGATCTACCTGACTTTCTTAAGTGATTCATGAATCAGGAAGCATCTCGCAACTAGAATGGTGCTCCTGGGTCTGTACCAAATGGAAGGTTTTTATAGCAAGAAGGGTGTGTCAGAAGATCCATTAGCAAAAGAAAAGAAATGATTTTTTTTTTTTTTTTTTTTTACTAAGACATTTTGAGGGTAAAAGATTGTAGGGGGAGGGAAAGGCAAGGGTTTTATCATGCAGATTGCCTCTGCTTTCTGTGGAATATGGAGAGGTCCCACGTGACAGGTTACCTTACTGGTGATGGTCAGAAAATTCCAGACTGGTTGATTAAGGTTACATTTCTGGTGAAGATGGAAACTACAGTTAAGTTGTTATCGTAACTAGCTCATCATTACTTTAAATAATAGGAAAAAAGCCAAGAGGCCACACATTATAAGCACATTTATCTGGTGTCCAGCAGAGTCGTGATCTCATCAGGATCATCAATGGTGTTGCTAGTAAACTGATGACAAGTATTAGGTGGAAATGGAAAAGAAAGAAAAATATGAATAGTATTTTAGATTTAGACTTTACATCAGTTGGTACCTAATATTATAATGGAGAAGTCAAATCTGACTCTTAAGGTGTTTTTTTTTGTTTCATTTTGTGTATTGGTCTTTTTTTAGTGTAGATGATTAAGACAAAACTAAAAACTGAAATAACAGTCTAGAAGTTTTAATTTGAAGGGAAAATGAATTCACTACAGGAAAGTTGAAAGGGGTAGTCAAGAAGAACATATTAAAGATAGAAGAGAGAGCAGCTAATTGATGGAGTAAGATCCAATAGGAAGAGACAGGGATAGATCAAGTGTAAGGGGGGAGGCTGGGGACATAAATATTGGAAAGGAAGTTGGATTTCAAGAACTTATTTTACCAGGATCTGCTAATCCCTATATAGTGTATTTGTGTGTGTGTGTGTGTGTGTGTGTGTGTGTGTGTGTGTGTGTGAATATAGACCCCTTTGCTCCATCCAGTTGGGAAGTTTGATGTATGCTCGATATATATATCAAATTGAGCAGGGTGCCTTATATTCTGATTCCAGGAGCTGATGGCAGGCACAGAAGTGTGGCAAGTCCAGCCTTTGTTTGCCAGGAAAGAGCAAAGAGAAAGCAAAGCATACCATCCAGAGGCAGAGCAAGAGTAAGGATTGTAAAGGAAATAGTTCTTAAGACTCATCCAATGCAAAGGGCACAGTCAGAGGGCAAATACTGGGTCTCCAGGCAAAGGTCATAGACTCAGAAGATAGAGTGAATGTGTTGTGAAATGGATACAGGGTAATGAGCCTGGGCCTGGGTGGTCATACTTATGTTCATGCCAACAAATGAGATTGAGTCTTAAGAGTTGGAGACGTACAAATACATAGCAAATACCATTTTCTTTCAAGAGAGTGTTCAACTGGCTATGTGGTTGAATTTTCAAGGCCAGTCAATGTGTTTATTTTTAGTTAAATGGAAAATGGTAATTAGGATCCATTTATTTGCTTTTTTATTTAGTACAAGCACACTTAGTCAATGCAAAGTGGTTTTCTAATTCCTTTAAAATTTATTTTCCAAGTCAAATGTTCAATTTTATAAGGTAACCAAGTCCTTGTTTCATTGAGATCGAATACAAATTTACTTTTGACCTGCTGAGGTTTGATCTTTGTGGCTCTGATCAACAAATAGCAGAAGTGAAGAGCCACTTATTTAAAAGTGTGAGACTGATTTAATAGATGAAACCAATGCTTATTCATTGCAGATCCTAGGAAGAAATTGAACTTCTGGTGAAAGATTTGATGGACAAATTGCTTTCATTATGAAGACAGTCTTGGAAAGCTGATTTAACATAAACAAGTTAGGCAGTTTCCAGCTGGCTTTTTTTTTTCCACATAAGCCATTTTTCAAAGTAAGGAAGTCTGACAAATACTAAACTCTAGCTTTTTGTGTCTTTCTAAATTACCTCCCTATTTTGTCAGTGTCTAGAAACTCCATTCTGCATCTTAACAATTACTATGTACGTGTTAAATTGAGCCCACATACATAATTTGTAGGTGAGCAATCCTTAGCTCTGACTGCACACTAGTGTCACCTGGGCATTTTTTGTTAAATGCAGATGCCTGGGCCAAGGAGTGTTCAAAAACCAAAGCATTTCCTTCCAGGTTTACTGCGTTCGTAAACGGAAATGTTTGCCAATGGAGACGTTCAAAAACCAAGGTGCCACTGTATACATGTAAATTTTGATCTATTTGAACTTTTTGGTGACTAATGTGAAGTGTGGGTCCAATTTGATTATATCATTCTTTTGAAGGCTATACATTTGTTTATTCATTTATCAACTGGCCCACAGCTGCGACACAATTTTGAAATGCCAGCTTTATCACACTGAATTTCCATATGTATTTAGATGTGTTCCTTGACTATATTCTATACCATGGATCTGTCTCTGTTTTATGCAGCAAAAGCACATTGTTTAATAATTGAAATATTATAATGTGTGTTAATGTATGCTGTTTCCAGCTGTTCCTTTCAATAATTATAGAGTTTTTCTAGCTATGTGTATATGGATTTTTTCCATATAAATATTAGGGCCAATTTATGTATTCCTAAAGCCTAGCCGCCATATGCCTGTATATTGGAAGATTGTATTACCTTAATAATTTAGGAAGAATTAACATATTTATGATGCCAAGTTTTGTTCAAGACCTCACTGGTGTCTCTCAGGAATGTTATGTTTTACTCACATGGGAACTGCATGTTTCTCGTAAACTTTATTCATGGGAATTTATCTTTTTTACTGTTGAATTTTATTTTTAATACAATCTTAAAATCCTTTTTAAAAATAGGTGATTGTTTTAATAATGGTTTAAGCAGAAAAAATTAACAGCCACTATAAGCATTTCAATTAGAGAGAGGGTGGAAGTATTAGAATTTTGCACAATCATTGGAAACAGTGGGAAAGAAATCAGGAAACTACTTCAGGGAAAACTGGAAATGAGGGTATCACAGGGAAGCCTCAATCAATGATCCACTGTACACCAAAGTGGGTGATCCTCAGGAGAAATCCCAAAGAGATATCACCACCAAATTTCTGAGTTACCTACATACAGAAAGTATAATATCAGTTGACTTCCCACATCAGATGTTTTTCTCAGGAAGACCAAGAAACTACCCCTCATGATCGGACTTGTCTGCCCAAAGCTGCTGCATGTGTCTAATTAGGACATCAGGTAAGGTTCAGCCAGTGCGATGTCATCAATGTATTGGGCCAGCAAGCTGCCCTGTGGGATAGCAAGTTGATCACAGAAAACAAAAATATGAGTCCCTTGTCTTCCACCTCCTGTAGTTCCTGTCAAGAAATCTGTTGTCCTGTCTTCTGTATGTTTCTTCATTTTTCTATTTGATTGCCTTTTAGGGTCTTCTCTTAGCCTTTAGTGTTCTACAGGTTTCATATACTGTATCTTGTACACATTTTTGTTGTTAATCCTGCTTTGGATACATTGGAGTTTCTGATGCTGTGAACATTTCATTCAGAACAACTCAGTCTTTTCCATTTCTTTTGTGTTCACTGTTTCTAGCTCTGGATTCAGCTTCCTATTTTTTATTTTATTTTTTCAGGAGAGAGAGGAAATCTTTAGAAATTTCTCTTTATTCCCTGAGAATCCAAAATTTAATAAAAAGTTTATTATATGTGGTATCTAGTTATATTTTAGTGAGAGGGGGCTTCAGAGTGCTTCCAATTGAAAATATTCAGCCCAAATTATCCACCATAAATTCCATGTCTATATTTGTGAATATAATGAATGCTGTAAAATAACTTTAAATGATCACACACTTGCTATTTTAAAAATAGAAACTCTGTAGCTACCTTAAAAATAAATTCAGAGTTTACAGATATTGAAAATGTTTTCTTTCTTTAACACTATCCTGGAGTCTGATTTTGAATCTCCTTGCTTTGCTGCTTAATGCTGGAAACATTCTGAAGGATTTACTAATGTTTAATATTTATATATTTATATATTCTAGATTTCATGCTCTTTTCCTGAAGGCAATATATATATATATATTCACAGTGCATTATTTGGCAGCAATCATGGGTAACCTTGGTGCTGCTTGTTTTAATCTTTTGGATCAAGAAATGATGTTCTAATAGGTATGCAACAAAACATGGTTTTGAGAGTCTTTTAAAAAACATTGTATTAATAACTTATGAAAAGCTACATAAAATGGTTCATTTCCCACCATTACCATGAATATAATGAGGTCTTTGTTTCTGGACAGGCCAATATCCACAGTAATAGAAGTTTCTGAAAAGGCTTACTCTTTAATTTTCTTTGCCAATTTTCTCAAACATTATTAAAAATATTCAGTATTATGGTGGGTTTCTTTCCTTTCCTTTTTTTTTTTTTTTTTTTTAGGGAGAGTAATGGGGACAACAATCTCTCTTGTAGCCCAAAATAAAAAGGGTAAGGCTTAGGGAGGGGGCTTAACCTCTGCAAAATCAATTAATAAATGCAAGCTAAAATATCTACTACACATTTTATTCTTGGTGCTAAATGCTTCATGTATCACCTTTACTGACACATCATTTTCGTGGAGAAAGCAGATGCAGACATTAATTCCCATTTTCCACATGGCAACCATGAAGCACAGAGTGATCAATTGTCGTATTCAAGGGAGTTAGTTGCAAAGCCAGAGTAAGAAACAAAGACTCCCTTTCTTTTATTATAAAACACCCAAGAATTTGTTTTCTGAAGTCTCTTAAAATAAAACTAAACCTGAGAAGCCAAAGTAGTCTAAGGGCTATGTTACATTTCCTGCTTTGTGGAAATTAAGGATCCATATCACAATCCATGTTTTAAAAAAATCACTGTAATAATTTCAAGCTGCAATTTTCTAGACCTAAAAAGGTTTTTGCCAGTTTCATACCAAGGGTTTGGAAGAGTGAAAATAAAAATGTACTCAATTTATATACCACCAGAGTTTAAGAAATGGCAGCAAGCACATGCAGTGAGCAGTACTTCCATCAAATCCTTTTTCTGTGCTCTCCTGTCTCCATTGTCCACTGGGCCAGGCCCTGCCTCTACTCAGACTTCACTTCAGATGCCCCGCTGGGCGGCTTCTGTTCAGCCGCCCATGGCCTTGCCTCTGCCCCCTTTCTCCAGACTGCAGACCACCGATTCCCTGCCGTCTGCATTCTGTCCACAGTCCCCATTCCTTCTCTGCCTTGGATTCTACTCTAGGAGTTTTAGTTGTATCTTGTCATATTCTTAAAAAATTCATGCATAACTTATTATTTCCATTTTATAGATGATGTTTATAAAGCTTGGGGATATGAAGGTAGTGAGAAACGGAGTCAGGGAATCTGTTGGGAGATGATTCTCCATAGAGTCCCATGTGTTTCTTGCAAGTAGAGATACTCAGTACCTTCTCCTCTAGGCGGTCTGTTCAAATGTATATGTGCAGCAAATTTCCTCAAAAGACAGAGATATCTCCCTCCAGAGCAAAGGGCCTGCTGTCCAGTATAATAAAGATAAGGTCTCTCTTGGAAGGCTTCCTTTTATAAAAAAATTTGGGTTCCTTAAGCTCAAGATTCCTCTTCTGTAACGCAACCCACTGTGTACAAAGGTGTCATCTGGGCCTGTCCACATGGCCTCCACGGGACTTACGGGCAAGGGGAGCTGATATGCCAACCTCCCTGCTGCTTGCGGAGCCATGAGCAATGTGCCTTTGTCTCTGACCAGGCATCTCATGTTTCTGACAGCATCCAGGAAGCTAGCAAACTAACTTGTTATCTTGTAAATAGAATAAAACCTCAGACTCTTCAGAGTTCTTGATTTAACCTGCTGGCACAATTTTGTCTTCTACCCTGTTCATCAGAAAGCTCATGTTTTGGCGACATCTAAGTTGGAAGAGGGATATGTTTGTTAATTGGAGTTAAAAATAGAATGGGGGAAGTTGCTTTGTGAACATAGAGTTAAAGACCCTCCTTATCACTGTTTACATTTCTGTGCAAGTGAAATAGAGGAAAAGTAAACATCAAGGACAATATTAAAGGAAATAGAAGTCAGGGGGTGGATTTCATAAAATAGCAGCTTGTAGCCTAAAATGGGTTTGGAGCTTTGGAGATGTGATTATTGCTGCTCACCAGGAGATCATTAAATATGAACTTCAAACCTCTGTCTATTTGTCTAATCTATCTATCTATCATCTATCATCTATCTATCTATCATCTATCTATCTATCTATCTATCTATCTATCTATCTATCTATCATCTATCTATCTATCTATTATCTATCTATCTATCTATCTATCTATCTATCTATCTATCTATCTATCTATCATCTATCTATCTATCTATCATCTATCTATCTATCTATCTATCTATCTATCTATCTATCATCTATCAATCTATCATCTATATCTATCTATCATCTATCTATCTATCTATCTATCTATCTATCTATCTATCTATCTATCTATCTATCTATCATCTATCTATCATCTATCATCTATCATCTCTATCTATCATCTATCTATCTATCTATCTATCTATCTATCTATCTATCTATCTATCTATCTATCATCATCTATCTATCATCTATCATCAGCTATCTATCATCTATCATCTATCATCTACCTTTCTAATCTATCATTTATCTATCTCTATCTATTATCTACCCATCCATCCACCCACCCATCCTCCCACCCACCCACTCACTCCTCCATCTGTCTATCCAGTTGTGTCAGTTAGTGGAGGTACATTAAATATCTGGTTCTCACAGTTTTTGCTCAACCTTCCACATTAGCATCCTTCTTCCAGCCAGATTGAGGACCAGCACCTGACCTGTTGAACCCTGTAAATGGTACTACACAAGGTCATCTATATGCCATGCTTGCTTCAAGCCCGGGTAAGCTCTATCTCCACATTATGTGGTCATGTCCAGGGGTTTCCCAGCCTACTAGCCTCTGTATGACAAGACTTGCTAGCATTCTTAAAAATATTGAAAACCAAAACTAGCCATCCCTCACGAGAAGTCACATTCTGAAGCTGGTTTAGGTTTTATATAACGCTGCTTTTTCCTCCTCAAAGCCGTACACCCTTGGATGTGTCTATTTCTGTCTCAAACTTTTCCTGTTCATAAAAATGTAGTTAATTGGAGTGGATTTGCATTTGTTCTTTTTGTCACACAGAGGGGCATCAACATCCCTGAGGTGTGATGCTATATTTACAATCAGACAAGCACATGCTTTTCACTCTCCCCAGGACTTCACCTCTGAAAGTAAATGACCGGCCACTAGAATATTAGCATAGTTAAGGGAGCTATGCACATCACAGAAAATTTTAAAATAAGCAAATTAAAGTAAGACAGGAAAAGGTGGAATAAAGTTAATTATGAAAAGATCACTTCCTGCAGAACAGGGGCGAAGGTAAGAATGTCACCATGGCCTTAGCATAGATAAGCACCATGTAACCCACGATGACTGTGAAACCTTCCTGTTCTCAAATATGCATTGCTCAGTCAACAGTTCCTAAAACAGGTTTTGTTTTTCCTTTGTGTGTTTTTTCAGGGGGGAGAGGGGGTTATGTATGGGTGTGGTGGTAGAGGTGGGGGTGGGGAGTGGATTTGTTAAGGAAAGGTGACCAGAAGAGTGAGAGGGTGGAATTTATCAAAAATGGCAAAAGCAAACCAGTCCAAAATAGTTTGTGTTTAACTGAAACTAACAGGGAAAGGGGGGTGGCGATGTATACATCAGACACTGTGCTGAGTTTGGAAGCATAGCTTGGGCAGGGTGATGCCAAATCTCAGCTCTTCCACAAGAGCCCCTCAAATCTCCCTTTCTCTCTATTTCTGCAGGATGCAATATTGTTCTGTTCTGGCAAGTCTTTAACTTCATTCAACTACAGATCGTTTTCCATTTTGGTTGTTAAATTAAAACTGAGCTCATGAGCTCAGGTTATCTTTGCCTAAAGGAATGCAGCACTCGTGTGCTCTGGAAAATGACAGTTTATCAGCCCAGTTGAAAGGCAGTCTTTTAGGATTTTTGCTGTTTCTCTCAAGCTCTGCGCTAATCCTCCTGTTATCTTCTCTGTCAGACCTGTTGACTATGATCAGTATGTCACCCAAGGTAGGCATATCTGAAGACAAGAAACTAAGCCTACATCTCATCACAATGAGTCATTTTTTTTGCAAAGAGCTGAACCAAAAAAGTTTTAAACTATGAGCCATGTTATTAAATAAAAACCAAAACCATCTATCACCTTCTACCTTTGTATTTGCCAATTTGTATGCATGAACAATTGATATACTCAATTAGTTTCATAAACAAGAAAATACAAGTCAAGGGTTCCTGGTGATTTGTTTACTGGTCAGTGATGCAGCCTGGATTAGACTCAAGTACTCAGCAAAATGTCTATAGGGAAAAAGGCCAAGCAGTTAGAAATATTTTCCCTCCAACTTCACCCACAGGCATATGTCTATACACACACACTTGACTCTACTAATCTTGATTTTGTGATACTGTGATCTGGATGAAGATTTTAGGCAGTAATGTAGCAAGCTGGGGAAATTTATATTTGAGTCCTTTGTAGGAAGAGCTATTTTGGAAGAAACACTTTGGTAGATAAAGGTAAGAATGGGATTCTGAAGTCTGCTCAACCTTCAAATAACAATTTATAAATGCTGTGCATTAGACAAAGAGAAGGCTTTGTTATATTGTTTGGAAAGAAAAAGGAGAAGAAAGGGGGGAAAAAAGAGATTCTAGCCAATGACATGGTAAAAGGCCATGGTTTGAAAGAAGAGATTCTTTCCTTTGACTCTTACTGTTTGATAATTTTAGCTAAACTCAAAATACATTGTGTGGATAGAATTTTGTTGAAACCAGTGAGATGCTTAATTTTTTTTGTTCTGGTTGATCTATAATAAAGGTTGTTGCTCTCATTAAGCTTATATTTGAAAGAGAATAGACAGAAAAAAATTAACAAATATATAAACCATGTAATTTAATAGAGCAATAAGTGTTAGAAAAAAACAAAAACATGGTATTGAAAAATAGTTGACTTGGGTGGGCTGGCTACAGATTGTTAGAAAAAGGCTAATAAATGAGGCGACATTTATGCTAAGAGTGCAAAGGCAAGAAGATGCCCCTCTTCTAAAAATAATGCATATTGAAATGTTTTGCTAGCTGATTATAGGGAATACAAAAATGAAATTGACAGTTCTGGTCTGCAAAGATCTTAAGATCTCAGAGGAGGAACAGGATACAATGAAAGTGTAAGGCATTTAAGAACATTCTATATACTTAATCAGAAATATTTCTTTGACATAAATCCAGCTGGAATTAATTTCCATGAGATCCATGAGAATGACCAGCTAGCTCTATGTTAGAAAAGTCTTCCTAGACAAGGAAGAGTATAGTAGTCAAGTTTCTTGGCTACGAACTTCAGAATCTAACTCAAGCTGATTTAATAAAAATGGAAAATTCTCAGTGAGCCTAGAGGGTTTCTCAGAAGTAGTGGAAAAAATGGAAGAACGGTCTTGGAAAATAGGCAGGAAACAGATGGTGTCTAGGATTTTGCAGCAGCAAAAATCTGGCCAAGATGCCACTATGTCAACATTTCTCCATGACACGATTGCTGCTTGGGACTTTGCCTCCATGACAGAACCCAAGGTTGGAGGAGCCACTCATAGACTGCACCACATCAAGCAAATTATAACTGTTTTATGCTCTTGAATCACTCCCACAAGGTTCAAAGTCCTGGGTAAGTACATCTAATATGCTGAGCCAACATACCATTCCCTTTCCAGGCTTGAGGGCAGGGAAACAGTAGATCTGGTTCCATAATGGGAGATAAAGCTCCACATTCTACTGAACCTCATGCAATAGGGATTCCCCTGATGTAGAAAAAAAGAGTAGATTCTCACCATTTTGGGCTGCCCAACATCCATGTGCATCTTTATTTCAATTTCCCAAAATAAAAAGTCCTTGCCTAGTTGTAACTAATATTTATATTGTCAAATACTGTGCTTACCTTACTGCAAGACCAGAATTTCATCTTTTCCAATTAAATTAAATTGAAATTAAATTCTTTCATCTCTAGATCTGTCACAATCCCACTTCAACAGTGTCTAATGTAGAGCTTATACCACTAATCTCCCAGGATCAACAGCATTATCATCGCCTGGGAACTTGTTAGAAACACAAATTCTTAGGTCACAACCCACACCTACTGAATCAGATCCTTTGGGCACAGTGGTCAGCAATCTGAATTTTAACAAGTCTTCCAGGTGATTCTATGAGCCACTGGTGTACAGAACTTTCTATTCTGATCAATATAGTCTATGTCTGCACCATCAAATACAGTAGCCACTAGTTATATGTATGCAAATGCTAGTATGGCTAAAAAACTGAGTAATTTAATTTAATTGTTTAAATTTAAATTTCTAGAACCACAAGCGGCTAGTTATTATCACATGAAACAGTGAAAGGCTATAATATTAACCACTGTTGGCACACAATGGTAGGGAAAAAAAGAAGTAAAAGATAGAGAGTGTTAAAATACATAAATATATATATGACATGACAAGAAAGAAAATATTAGTAGGAGCTTTAGTCCTGTTTAGGAGTAATTTTAACCTTGTAACTAACCTATTTACACTGGTTACAAGAAGGGGGATGGGTTATCAGTGGAGCTTGTATTTATAACTTCCACACATTTCCTATTGCCTTTATCTTTAGCTAGCACCTCTACTGCTCACAGCCCTTTAAGTGGCTGAATGACCCAGAATTTTCTTCTGGGGGGATTGATCCCTGTCGGTCCTGCCAGCTTGGTGTAACTAGTAGTCTTCCATTAGCTTTGCCAGTGGAGGTCACAGTAGAAGGAAGTGCCTTGGGAGCTGCTCTTCCCTCATTCCCCGTGGTGAAATCGTAATCCTAGGCCACCTGCCCAGGTTAATCCTGATCTTATCCAACGTTTTAACTCCGTCTTCCGCTCTTTTCCCAGGAGTGGTAGCCGCTGGAAAGAGACGGCTGTGGACTCTGCTGCTCCACCCAACCGCCCAGGCCCCTGCTGGAATGAAGGCCCTACCTACCCTCCAGCTGCCAGAGGACTGCTGGCAGGCAGCCCCCGCTGTCATTGCCCTTTGGGGACTGGCTGAGCTGAAGAGAGCCACCTCGCTGAAGTCCATACCCACTCTTGGGGGGACCCACGTCCCATGATCGGTGGACTCAGGCGTGTCCAGGCCTGGCCCTCCTGCCCAGCTGAGCACAGCTCGACGGGCTTCACTGCCTTAGCTGCCCACAGGGCCGGCCACAGCTCCGTGAGGCCCAGCACAGCTCACCTTCGCCTCTGCCGGGCCCTGGCCCCCGTCTCTCCCCTCCCACGGTGCTCTGCGGGGGGGCCCCCCCGATAAACCTGTGCGCTGACCTCCACCTGGCGGCTTCCTGAGGCATCGCCTGCAACACCGTCTCGTTGCAACTCCGAGGACCGACTACCCGCTGTGAGACGCAGGCATTCCTCGGGCATTGCAGCCCCAGCACCCCAGAACTCAGAGCTGCAGGAAGGGGAAGCAAACATTTCGTGAGTGCATCCTTTGTTTTCTGAATCATGTACACTTACGTGAAAGTAGCAACCCCATGTATTGCTTCCTGGCTCAGAGCTCTGTCGCACCCCACAGTTAGGCACTGCAGTCTCTCCCGGCCTCCTCCAGGCTGCCAGGCACCCTAACTGGCTCTCAGTCATCCTCTCATTTCTCTAAGGCCTGCTGCTTCTGGGCACAGGATAAAACCACTGGCTCTGTATAGTCATGATGGAAGACAGGCCATTTCTTCCCATGAAGATTCTTATCAAGAGGAATTCCCTTTAAATAAAAAGGTAGTTTGAATATACAACAACTGTATGCAGGAGGGTAAATACACTCTCACTGAGAACAAAAGCACGTGCCCTCAGCTGGGTAAGCCCTAGACAGGCTCATGAAATGGAACGTAGTCTGGCTTATCATAAAACGAAAGGTAAATATTCATACTTAAAAATAAACATAATACTGTCAAAAATTTAGACCTGTCCATTAATACAAAAATATTTCATAGCCCAGTTATTTTCACATGTTTTAAAATGGGATCTTGAGTGTTAAATCTCTAGTGAATGTAAGTGAAGTTAATTTACATGCCCTAAGGTAAAAGAAAGTAATCTCATTTGAAATAGTAGGTAAGTCTAACTTTCATAATTGAGACGAATCTTCTCGCTATTTAATCTGACAAGTGCATTTTCTGTTCGTGTTACATTCCATGGAGTGTGAGTGACCATCTGGACCTGATCTGATGTAGATAATCAGGGTCATTTAAAATTGCTCTGTCAACTGAATTTTAAAACTGTGCATAGGAATGCAAATGTTAACTTATGTCTGGCAGCTTAATAGAATAATGTGAACTATTTGAGTATTTGTGAACACTTCCTTTTGGAAATTAGCAGTGGTTGGGCAAAACAATCATGAAATTCATGACAGAGTTTTGTTTTGCTTGTTGACTTGGTTTAAATATGCGCTAAAAGCATACTTAAAGTTTTTTTCATATATATGTGAATTTTATATAGTCATATATATACACGCATGCAATCAAAAAAGTAAGATCAGGGAAGTCTTCCCAGAGCACATGATATTTAAACTTGGTTTCGAAGATAAGACTTCTACACATGGAGAACACATTAACTGCCAGTGTGTGGACGTAAGAGAAAGCATCATGTATTATAAAACTGTAAGAGATTCCGTGCATCTGGAAAATCTGTATACATGAGAATGGCGAGAAACAGGATTGGAATGAGCGAGGACCAGGCGGCAGAAGGCATTGTATATCACGTCAAGAAGTTTGGATTGTATTCTGTACTTCAGCACCACAACCTCAAAGACACTATCTCCAAGCTGGTGCCATAACTAAATCTCCAGTCATCACTCCTCTCATTCTACTAGGCCCAACTGCTTCTGGGTACAGGATAAAAATCATTTAATACCTAAATTTAGCTAAAATAAGTAGGGATTTCACAGTATTTAAGTAATAAGGAAGTTTTCTAAAATTTAATTTTGTATTGAAATCTGTGTGTTTGTGTGTGTGTGTGTGTGTGTATATGCCTCTGGCCCTATTTTCTGGCACAAAACTCCTAAAATCCTTGTAATTTCCTAAATGATAAGAGCACCAGGAACATCTTTTGTTCTAATATTTGGTCTTTGACCATGGTTTCTGATGCAAGAGCTCCTACATTCCTTGCAATTTCCTAAGTAAATAGGAGTGGCCTTTTGCTCTAATGAGGTGACTCTTGGTGGGCTCCTTGATCGCTTCAGGAAGGGTGATGGTCGCCAGAAAGACCAAGCTATGACTCAAAACTTGGCACTTTCAGCACCACCTTTATCTTCTAGAAAGGGAAGAGGGGCTGAAAATTAAATGAATAATGAATAATAAATGATAAAGATCTCAAAAGGATCTCAAAAGTACAACCTAGAATTCGGAGAGCTTCTGGGTTGGTAAACACACCTTCATACTGGGAGGGAGGCACAGCCCAATTCCATAGGGACAGAAGTTCCTGCATTCGGGACTCTCCAGACCTTGCCCTATGTGTCTCTTTATCTGACTGTGCATTTGCATTCTTTATCAAATCCTTTATTATATTAAAAAACCCCAGCAAACTTAAATAAGTGTTTCCTTGTGTTCTGTGAGCTATGCTAGTAAATGATTGAATCCAAGAAGAGGGTAATGGAAACTCCTGATTTGTAGCCAAGTCAGATAAAAAATGTGGGTAACCTACCACTTATGAGTGGAGTCTGAAGTGAGGGGCAGTCTTGTGGGGACTGAGCCTTTAACCTGTAGGTCTGCCACTAACTCTAATCTGTTAGTGTCAGAATTTCTTGGTGTGGAAAACCCACTCATTGGTGTTGGGCAGCGTGAGCATGGCAGGAGGGTAAGAGTAAAGGAAACACAGTGTACCCTGTGCACCTGATGGATTCTCATTAGGCATTGAATTGTTTCTTTAGGACCTAGGGCTCATAAGCCAGTGGTTACTTTCAGGACTGCTATATTTCAGCAATTATATTCACCTTTCTTGGATTTTGCCTTGGCTTTCAAATAATATTCCTGGGAATCTGAAATGCATACTAAAATATGTTAGGGTAACGTGATTATCACATCTGTTGCTATAATTTGGTTACCCCAGTTCTTTTTACAGAGGACATAGTATTAACAACAATCAAAATAATAGAAGAGAAAAATAGTAAACAAAACAAAACACTATTTACAAATATAAGTTGTTTCTGAAGAATGTGTCCCATGTGGGTGTGAATATATATAGCTACTCACCTGCCAAGATTGCTCTGTAAGATGTGTTGTGTGGTGCAAATTAAGAAAATGACATCTCTAGTGAGATAAAATCTTGTGAAAATACTTTCTGACCTTAGAGGTTTCACTGGGAAGTTTTTGCTAGTTTTTTCATTGATGGAGCTTACATGACTTAACCAGGTCAAATTTGATGATTTTCACATCCTTAAAAGTTTAGAGTGATTGCTCTGTCATTGAGCCTGGAGTTATTATTAGGCAATGATAGAAAATGCAAAGAAGACTTGATGTAATCATAAATTTTCAATGTCCCTCTCCTCTCTGTTGGGGTATTGAATTGAAAGCCATTTTCCCTTTGTAATTTAATTAACCTGTCACTTTATTTTGGAGGCTTGCTAGTTCACGCTCCAAAAGGACTGATTTATAGAGCATTGCAAGGGAAAAAAGCTAGACGCCAAATAGCATTAAGCAGCATAATCATAATGTAAGAGGAGAATTATTTTTGAATTAACATCAATTATAAACTGAGTTCCAAAGATTACTTACTGCTTAAGCTGGAAAGTCTGTAGTTTATTGACCTGAATTTTTCTTAGGTGTTGAGAGTTTCCTGTTATTTCATACTAAAGAGTCAAAATAATATTAGAAAATAGTAATAGCAGTCCTTGAATAGTGCCAATTATTTAATGGATATTATGCTAGTTTCTATTTATATTTTTTATTCTCACAAAAAGTTGCAAAGTAAAAATTATTATTAATGATTATTAAACCATGCTCAGGAAATGCTATTATTCCAACTTAGTTTATTAAACTTTTTATGGTGCCAGAAAAAAGATTAAAGAGTGTAAGGAAAATGGGAAAATTGCCACATTTGAAGTTGGGAGACGATTGATCAAAAAATTTTACATTTTAAGAATCATTTGAAATGGCCTCCTAAACATCAGTTTCTTGAACTACACCTAAGTAGTCTCTTTTAGACCCTCCGAAAGTTATCTTGTAAAATATCTTGTAAAATATAAAAGCATGTATCCTTTAGTAACTGGGGGCAGTTATAAATAAAAGAAGGAGATTGAATGACACAACAAGAACTGTTAGCCCTGAGGGAAAGAAAGTTATAAATCTTGGCCTTGGAACATCAGTCTTTTCCTCGTTAGGGGGTTGGGGCTGGGTTATTTAAAGAGGAATCCAGCACTTGCACAGATGGTAAGTGTCTTAACTGAAGGGTATGAGTTGAGTGGGACCCTTTTGCACACTCCAGAAAGTTCCAGTTATTCTTTTTTTTAAAAAAAATTTTATTTATTTTTGTTCTTTTAGTAACAATTTAATTTTTTAAAAAATTACAGTTAATATTATTTTGTATTAGTTTCAGGTGTACAGCACAGTGGTTAGACAATCAATCATATGCTTAACAAAGTGTTCCCCCTGATATTTCCAGTACCCAGCTGGCACCATACATACTTATTACGATATTATTGACTATATTTCTTGTGCTGTACTTTACATCTCCATGACTATTCTTTAATTACAAATCTGTACTTAATCCCTTCACCTTTTTCACTCAGTCTCTAACTTCCTTCCCCTCGGGCAATCATTATTAGTCTATTCTCTGTATCTATGAGTCTGTTTCTGTTTTTTTGGTCTTGTTTTTTTATATTGTTCTTTAGATTCCACATAGAGTATAAGTGAAACCGTATGGTATTTGTCTTTCTCTGATTGACTTATTTCACTTAGCATAATGCCTTCTAGGTCCATACATGTTGTTGCAATTGGTAAGATTTCATTCTTTTTTATGGACAAGTAATATTCCATTGAATAGATGTACCACAGCTTTTTTACCCACTCATCTTTTGATGGGCACTTCAGTTTCTTCTATAGCTTGGCTATTGCAAATAATGCTGTAGTGAACATAGGAGTGTATATTTTCTTTCAAATTAGTGTTTTGTGTTTCTACGGATATATACCCAGAAGTGGAATCACTGAGTCATAAGGCCAGTAATTCTTCTGTATTCTTGCAGGAGGTCACTATAGGTGGAGCCAGGGAGTGAACTACAGGTAGGTGGCCCACACTGTATGTAAGGGAGATTATTGGAATGGTTAGCTTCTGTTTACCTGCAGCAGTTACTACCCTTAGACTTAGGTAACAAGCACTCCCACCCTTTCTTGGCCCTCTTCTGGCTGTGCCTTATCCCCTAGAGTAGAAGTTCATAGAATTAATGCCCCATGGCCACCTGGATTCCAGTCCCCTCTACTTCTAGATTATGCTTGAGTACTTAGGATCTTAGAAATCCATTCTTGCTTCCAGGGCTCAATGAAATTCTTTCAGGTTCTATTCTCCTAAAGATGGATCACACCATACATGTTATTATGCCTATGAGATAATCAAGGTAGGCTCTACACAGGCGTGTGGACAGTCTATGCCTGTAGGGCACCTTCTGATTTGGAATGAAGCCAAAGATGGGAAGAGAGGTACCCAGCTGGGGGAGAGGCACTAGGACATGCTTTGTCTTCACCTCTATGTTCCAGCACAGGATTCCAAGGGGTCCAAGAATTTTAATTGATATTCTATCCTTCTAGAGAATTATGAAAATGTATTTGTAAAAGTAGGAGAACAGAACATACTTTGTGAGCTTGACATGTAACATTTAAATATTCAGATGAAGACAGGTGGATTTTCATTTGTACTCCTGGCCTAGGTCCTGCCAATGTTAAAAATGGAAATACTAGATATTCTAGATGAAACTATTTAAGTTTACATTCCCTAAGATCATAGACTGCAGGGTTATGGTACATTGTAAATACCTGTTTCAATGTCTGCATCCAAGTGTGCTTACAGTTTGTATGTCTTCAATCAATGAATTCCAGTAGGCAGAACATTTGACTATTTCAAAAAGATCCAAAATCCTAATAACAGATTTCAAAATTCGCTTGAAGCTATATTTTTTCAGGGAGAAACTATATCCTGGGCAAGAGAAACCAAATTTTAGAGTGTCCAAAGCCTGTACCCCCTAACAGCATTACTGACTGAATCAACCCAGTTTACTGTACTAGCTAGCAGTCTGTTGTCTCAACAGGGGATAGCAATTAGGAGGCCAATTTTCTGGAAAATAATTTGTTTTATACCATCTTTACCACTCTCTTTCACCAAGAGATATTTACACATTTAAGAGAATTCTATTGTGTTTATCACAATAGCAATGTAAACTAAGTGGGAAAAGCGCTTTGCCTTTATCTTTCCAGACTTTTTCCCTTAACAGTCCTCAAAAAAAATCCATTATCTCTGTAAGTGTTTTCCTCCTGTTTATTGAGGAGTGGCATTCTTGCTGCTCTGTAGACGGGGAAAGTTGATTATGGGCAACTGTACCACGATTGACAAGGGCCATAAACCCATCTGTTGTCTGCTAGTCATTATAGCCCCATGGCACTATATCAATAAACCAGTGGGCCTTCTGCAATTATAAATATATGTGAGTAGAAGACTGTTGGGAATGGTAGCAATATTGCTATAAATATATATTAGTATCCTACTGTTTTTATAGCTTTCCCATTATCCCATTGGATCCCCACAATATCTCTGTGAGTTAGAATAATTACTAGTATACTCACTTCACAGCTAAGAAATCTGATGCTCAGAAAGATTGAGGACCTGCTTTGAGCTCCCATGCATCACACTGTCACTGAGACTGTAATGTGGCTCTGGGCCATGTGTTCTCTCTGACTCTGTCCTACAGGACACAATTAAAATGAAAATTAGCCATAAGGGAGGAAGGAGAGAGCGGTGCTTAGTTTGCTAAAAAGGGATGTTTTTCTGAAGATTCTGGAAAGATAAAAAAGAGAGCCAATTTAACTCAAGTCCTTAGGAAAAGAGTATAAATAACATCCAAGGCTTTCCCCAATGGCACAGTGCTGGAATTTGAAAACTTTGGAAATGGATTCAGTACACGTGCCATATTGAGCCAGGTCTGCCGTAGATTGCATGAGTATTTTTGTCTACACAGAGTGGTTTCATTTCAACTTATACCAGAAACAAAAGTAAAATCAGTTCCATCCTTTCCTCCAAAAATGTGATGTTCTCATTTCAGTAATAAATACCTAAGCTAAACATACTTAGTGCAGGTTAAGCACTCTTCTAAGTAACCCTATATATTTTAACTCATGGAATCTTCACAGAAGCCCTAGGAATTTAGTCGAATAATTACACCCATTTTATAGATGAAGAAATGGAGGAATAAACTGATTAATCAATTGCCTGAGGTCACACAGGCAGAGGCGGAATTTGAACCTGTCCCACACCTTTTTAAAACACCAGACTCTAATATCTCTGAAATAAACAGCGGACCTACATTTCTCTGGTAGAAACATTGTAAGTAACATCATTTCTTACTGAATAACTTCTCACAAAAAATTACTGTCAAATGTAAAGTACATTTTATTCTACATGCATCCTTCATAATCACTAATATGAGAGGATGGTCATTAGGATTTCAGGATCAAATGAAATAGGGCAACACCACTCTTGAGCACCCCAGATGTTAATGCCTATTGTCCTTTATATATGTCTTGATGGAAATCTCTAGGAGGTGATAACGCAGTGATGGGACCATAGTGACCGCCTGTGCATTGGTTGAAGTGTGCCACGATTAGCAAAACCTTTTGAAAATAAAAATTATTACTTAAATAGGAAGTCACTGATTTCATTCCAAGACTACCCTTCAAAATCGTTCCTTGGAAACATACACAGAAGCAGTATGATCTTGACTATAAATAAAATGCCTAAAAGGAAATATGCCAATATAAAATAGTAGCTATTTCTAAATGGTAAGAGTGATAATGGTTGGTTAGCTCAGTTGGTTAGAGCTTCCTCCCGATATGCCAAGGTTGCTGGTTCCATCCCCAGTCGGGGCAAATACAAGAATCAACCAATGAATGCATAAATAAGTGAGACAATAAGTTGATGTCTCTCTCCCCCTCTCCTTCTCTCAATAAATATTTTTTAAAAAAAGTGATAGTGGATTTAAAAAAATATTTATGCTGTTTAAAATTTTCTAAAGTGTGTGTTATTTTTAAAACCATATGGAAAGCAACAGGTATTGTTTTCAAAATTATAGAAAATACACAAGAAAATCAATTGCTAAGAGAGTAGACTTTAAATGTTCTTGTCACAAAAAAGAAATGCTATTCATATGACATGATGCAGGTGGTGTCTAACACCACGGTGGTACTCATGTCACAATACATGGAGGTATCAAATCAACACATTGTACACCTTAAACTTACATGATGTTACATGCCATTCTATCTCAGTGAAGCTAGAAAAAATACAGGAAATTAATTAATATGCTGAAAATTGTCACAAAGTGGACAGTCTTAAAGCATGTTTTCCTTGAAGTACAGACGGAAGAGAGATATTTAGTGGGTTAGGGAGAAAACCAGGAAGATGTGGTGCCTCAGAATCCAAAGTAGAAAAATACTTTAAGAGATAAGTCACCAAATGCATTAAATGCAAATGGAACAAAGAATTAACCATTGCTTTTAGTGAACGGGAGTTAGTGAGGGGGCGGGTGTAAAAGTCTAAGTAAAATTGGTGAAGAGGAAATAGGAGTTCTATTTCTGGAAGTATGGTGTTCTCAATAATCTGAAAACCTCACACCTTAAAAAAAAGAACTTGAAATGTCTGATGAAATATAGCAAACATCCTCTCAACTATGCAGCAGAACTCACAAAATATAATGGAAATCCTCAGCTCCAAAGCAACAAAGAAGCTGAAAGCAGTGTGAAGCAGCTGCAGAAGTTTCCGTCTGAAAGTAGCTGTCCATCTGAGATGGAGTTGTTAATCGCCATGAGATTGTGGTACTGAGACATGCACCTAAACCTGCCTTAAATGTGATTTATGAAAATATTTGCTTTCTAGAAAGAAAGATGACAGGAAAATTTGTCAAGCTTGGCCTGGGATCTGGATTAAAAAAACAAACAACAACAACAAAAAAACTCCTGGAAAATTTTAACCACAGTTCTGTTCACAAAGGTTAGGATTTGAATTCATACTGTCTACCCAGGGCAGTAAATCCCAAGTGAAGAAATTAATAAAAATGGTCCTGGTCCACACCAACCCAGAATGCTGAAACAGAACAAAGAAAATCTCATCTAGGCCCTGGCTGGATAGCTCAATTGCCAAGGTTGTAGGTTCAGTCCCCAGTCAGGACACATAAAAACCCACCAATGAATGCATAAATAAGCGTAACAACAAATCAGTCTCCCTCTCTCTCTCTCTTTGTCTCTCTCTCCCTGTCTCTCACTCACTCTCCCTTCTACTCTCTGTCTCTAAAATCAATAAATAAAATTTAAAAAAGAAATCTCACTTACATAATTCTGATGTACCGTCAACCCAGACATCATAGAATTTCTAACCAAACAAGACCCTGAAATATAAGGTTATAAACATAATAGGAAACAAACCACCACAGCTGAGCTACAGAAAGGAAAATCAAAGACTAGATAGAGCTATATGCCTATGACATTCAGATAATGAAAGTTGATATCATAATTTATTTTATTTGATATTTTAACTTTAAAGAAATAGTATTTAAAGGTTTAGAAAAATAAAATGCTGATTAAAAAAACATGAGAAACTCAATGCTAACCAAAAAGTACTAGACAGATCTGAGCAAAGCACCAAAGAGAAACTTAGAAATTAAATATATAATAATTGAAATTAAAAACTCTGTGGATGAGTGAAAGAGCATGTTAAACCCAAGCAGAAGAAGAAAAAAGTAAATTATAAAACAGAGCTGAAGAAATTACTGCTAAGGAAACAGAGAGAAAATAGGATTGAAACTATGAAAAAGAGCTTAGAAGACATAGAAGATTGAATGATGTATCAGTTATCGATTGCTGCATATCAAACCACTTGAAAACATAGTGACTTCTGACAGCAATGACTTATTTCTCCGTCTGTGGGTTGACTGAGCAGTTCTGCTGCTGCTTCCACCTGGACTCATTCTTGAGGTCCTGCATGATAGCAGAAATAACCATGGAGAAGACAGTGGTCCAGTTTTAATATTTCATAGGTACTGTCTATAAGTTTCTGCTGACAGCAACAAGGATGGGCAATATGACACAGTCTGATTTTCAAAAGACCTGTGTTTTGGCTTAATTGTTTTTGTTTTGTTTTAATAAACAAGGAAGAGAAAAGATTTTAAAATGTGAACGAAAAGCAAAACAGACATAAAGACCTGCTGGTCGTAGCACTTGGCAGGCCGGCGTGGTGGTGGGGTTCACTTGGTGGTTCTCCAAGGGAATCAATGTCCTCAGGAGGCAACTAAATTCAGTTATACCTGAAGGCAACGTCCAGAAAAGGGACAGGCTTGTTAGAGGCAACTGCTGTTGACTTACTATGTTCTAGGGAGGGCACAACCCTAGTGTGGGAAGGTAGGGTGGGGTGGAAATCCAGGCAAGTTAGGTGATATGCTCAACAGTGTATATACTGGAACAATGGAGAATGAGCTGGGAAACGGGCTTCTAGCAAGCACTGCGAGGTGTATAGGAATAACCTTGGCCATGTTTATAGAAAGGAGGCATTTGGTTTTAAGTTAAATCTTTATTTATTTATTTGTTTGTTTCTTTTTATTGTAAACACTATCACAGATGTCCCCCATTCACTCCCCACTTTGCCCACCTCCGCCCAGTCCCCACCCCACCCTTCCCTCTGGCCTTCACCACTCTGTCGTCTGTGTCCATAAGCTCTGCATATATGTTCTTTGGCTAATCCCTTCACCTTCTGTCATCTTGTACCGTCCATGCCCCTCCCCTCTGACATCTGTCAGTCTGTTCTATGTGTTTAGAAGATAAGCTGTGTCTGCTCAGAATTCATATTTCTTTCCCTTCCTCGGCCTCCTGTCCTCATTTCTCAACACACACCTCCACTCAGACCAGTCCGCTCTCCATGTTTTACTCTGATTCAGCTATCGCTCTGGTACCTCTTCGTTTTCTCATGGAATTGTGAGGGTCTTCTACAGATTGGTGCTCTCTTGAATACCCGATAGTACCCTAGCAAAGTGCTGGGTGCATCCTGGATATTCAGGAAATGATTGAACTATACATTTTATTTGTCTAGGTTGTAACCAGCACTCAGACACTCGATTTCACTATAAATTGGAAAGCAAGGATCTGAGATTTTATTAGAAATGTTTTCATGTTTAAAAGAAAATCTTGGCTTGTAAAGATCTTGCTTCCTCCCCACCTCAGTGCAATCTAAGCTTTATAAAAACGTAAGTGGTTGCTGTGGAGACAAATGCTGGCACTAGAGGAGCCTTTGGGAGTAAGAGCAAGAACTGCTATAACATTCAGCAGCAAGATTTTAATTAATCTTTTTGCTTTCAATAATAAAACTGAAAATAAAACACCAAAAAATTAGATGCTGTGAACTCACTATTCTTGTTACAAAGCTGATAACCATCTGGTACATACCAGTATATGATACCCTTTGTTAAGATATTGAAATAATTCCATACTGGTTGCAAAACAGTCATTACCCCATGAATCCACCCACCCACGGCTCCAGCTACCTCATTTCTGTCCTGATATCCTCCACAATTCCTAATAATTCGGCAGCTAAGGGTTAAACCTGGTCAAGCAGGGCTCAGCGTTATGGCTGTCGTTGACACACCAGCTGTTACACATGGGGAATCTACCAGCTGTTAAATATAGTGAATATCATTTCTAACTATGATTAGCAGAGGTTAGGCCCTAGTGCCCTACAGGCAATGATTCCTGTGGCCCTCCCAGGGTTTTACATTCTTCTAAAATATGTCAAGTAGCAGTTAAAACATCACTGACTTCATGTAATAATGACACAGGAGAGGTGGCTGGGCCAGCCTCCTGGACGTGGTGAACTCAGAGCAGCATTCCAGCAGGTGACAACAGCAGCTTCACAACTCTGCCAGTGTCACTTCCACCGCATGCCGCTGCCCAAAGCAAAGCACAAGGCCAGCCCAGAAGGAAAAGGCGAGGAAACAGAGTCCAAGTCTTGATGGCGGGAGCCGCAAAGGCACAGAGGTGCGGATGGCACACCCATCTCCCTCATTCCTTAGGCTGGAACTTGTAGAGGGATGGGCTCCACTGCAGCTGAAGAACGAAGTCATGGCACGAAAACCTTTCAAATGTGTTGGAAATCATATACATTCAGAATTGTCCGGTGAGATGGAGAATGTAAAGATCAGGAGGAGTCTAGATGAGTTCTGGTTTGAAATTCATCAAAGAAGCCAAGAAAGGTGAGTGCAAAGGAAGGAAGAAGGGAGAGGCAGGGGGCAGAAGAATGGAGGCGGGATAGTGAGAGTAGGAGGGTTGGGACCTGCTTCCCGAAAGGCGTCCAGCAGCTGCCACAGCGTGGCCTGGCCTCATTCCCCCTGTCACTCAGTCTCCACAGTCTGGGCTGTTTGCTGACCATCCTCTGTGCTCGCTCCCAAGGGGAGGATGCTCTGATTGCTATGGTGTTATCCATTCCTTCCAGCTTTCCCTGGTCTGGTGCCTCCTGCATAGCACACTGGCTCAGTTTCATTATTTTTAAAATATTTTCATTGTTTTCTGAATAAGTGAACTCATGTAACAAAATTCAAACAGTACAAAAGTTTCACAGACAGAAAACAGAAACTTAGAGAAGTTAAGCAACCTGGTTCCTAATAAGTGGCAGAGCCTGGATTTGAACACAGGCTAACCGTGGAGCCCTCTGACCATGACATTGTTGGCTCTGCAATCGGGCTCCTCATCTGCCCTGCCCACAGAAAAGTTGGAAATTACATTCCCCCCCCCCCACTATAAAAAGAAGTTAATTGACCTTGTTGAACAAGTGAGAAGGGTAGACTTGCACACTTCTTGGCTAAAAGAATCAAGAAGCAGGACAGACTTATAAGCAGTCAGCATTGTCGCTGTCCCAGAAATAAGAAGTTATGGGTAACAGGTGCCCAAAACGCCTTGTTCTAAGACACATGGTGTCTTACGTATTGATTTTGGCAGCACTTGTACACCTTGTCATGCCAATAAAGACACTGAAATTGAAAGTAGAAATTAAAAAATATGGGAGCTGCATCTATCAGCCTCCCAGGAGTTAGTATGGAAGATGGAAGAGAGGAGGCCTTTGGGGGTGAGTGGTTGGCACCTCCAGCTTCTCTCCCCAGGTCTAGCCTCCTTGCATGAAAAGTTACCTTGGAGGAGAGACCTCTTCCATTTGTGCTTCATCCTCTCAATTGAGAAAAGAGACATGGGAAGAGGCATCATCATTTAGTTTCTAAAATTCAAACCCACAGTCTTTGGGTGCTGCATCTTGATATATTTATGCTACAGACAGCACACAGGGTGTGTTTGTTTGTATAAGATTGTGTAGCATTTGCAAGAATGTGCACATTGGCCATAAAACAGTTACCAACAGCACCCTCCACACTGTATGCTTGCAAAGGCTTGTTGGGTTTTGAACACCATTGTTGTGCAATATGAGGGGGGTCATCCTGCCCCCCGGACTGTCCGCAGGTCCATCCCATAGTCAGGCAGGCTTATCTGAAGCTGGACTTTGCAGCCTTCTTTGCTCTGCTAAACCTATGGCAACTCCTTTCCGTGTATCACATGGCAACATCTTTTCTGAAAGGTCGTTTGCGTATTTCTGATTATTTGGATGTATTCTGCAGTAAGAGATAGATTTTACCCATTTCTTGGAAAAATCATTTGGGGGTAATATCTGTCTCTGGCTTTTAATCAGCCACCCAGGCCACCCAGACAGGAGGGAGAAAGATGGGTCTTCTGGCCACTTGATAAATGGAATTTTCCTCTGGCCACTATGCCCGTAGGGGCCTGGACTTTAGCACTTTTCAACAAAAAATTTCCCCCATATAACATTAATTCTTAGAGCTGAAGTTTGAGTCCATATATTCTTGTTGAAAGAAAATTCTCTTTTATTTTCTCCCTTTCCTTGAATTTATAAATAGACCATTCTGAAAGTAAGTCCCCCAGTGAGATTAATGGGTCAGGAGAAAAGTGAGGGTGCTTTTTCTATACATTACACAAAATTTTTATGATTCAACCACAAAAATTACTCGAACACCTGAGCTCTATTTCGTCAAGGTGGGTGAAGGGAAGGACATAAAAGTCCATGAAATTGCTTCTTATACATAAAGAGGCTGCCTGGATTCTCAAAAATACCAGGCCATGCATCTTTATCAATCATTATTCTATTTCATTGGATTTAATTTTCTAGAAGAGGTGTATGCACAATATTTGTAAAATGTAATTTGAATTTGTAGATATAAACTGTTATATGAGTTAATTCTATTTAAAATTAAAAATATATGTCTGTTTTATGTAATATGCCTGAAAAGTATAATTTTACACTGCCTTCCTTATCTGTGTGTGTATATGTGTGTGTTTATGTGAGTGTGTGAAAAAAGTACACAGGAAGTAAGGGTGAAAGCCTACGTTTCTTGTTTGCATTCTGGAGACAGCAATACACCTGTGTTTTAGCACTTACAGTCTGACCCTGGAATGCAGCATCATGACCCCCGGGGTCCCCACTCCAGTACTAGAGACACAGAGGCCAACGCAGGCAGGCCCTAGAGTCAGATTCCTCCTAACCACTGAATCAAATTAATGCCCTTTTAATGAAATATAAATTATACCTTTCTTAATTTCATGCTGAAACGTTACAGAGGCTTTGCATTATGAGGCACGTTTAGTTGCTAGCAACTCAACAGTAAGCCTATTTCTGAAGCAAAATATAATTTGAACGAGGGAGGGGGTGAGAAAGCCGCTCCCTCCCTCCTCGGCTCTCATTGCAAGCCTGCCCCTGAAGCACTGGTGGAGATGGACTCGTTCCTGGGGAGCACACCGGGGAGCAGGCTCATTTATAATCAAATTCCCAGTCAGTGGGGCCTGCTCAGTCTCCTAGGGACTGCCTGCCTGGACGGGAATGGCGAGGCAGTGGAAATAAACCCTCCTGCGCTCCTTCCTCAGTGAGACCTCTGTGACTGCTTTAAAGAAAGCCCTGCTGTCTGCTGGGGACAGGAGTCCACAACACAAGGGGACTGCTGTGAACAGGCCGTTAATCAATATCAGTATCTACCACTCAAATCCACCAGACCATTCCTAGCCAATTTGCTAAATATATATATATATATATATATATATATATATATATATATATATATAATCTTCCCTGACATCTTCAAGTCGGGTATCAGGCTTGAAAACACTGAAGTCTTCAGACACAGACAAATGAAGCACTGCTGAAAGTCTGGAGAAGGCAGCACCCGTTTGTCTCTATTACTTTAGCACGCAGGCTTGCCTCCCACCAGTCGCTTTCCACTGCTTCTTTCTGGAACGGTTGCCTGCAATCATTATCAAAAGTCAATCCTCACTTGACATGAGGGATGTAGTTTAAAGATTCGTTTTGGGAACCAAGATTCCAAGTACATATTTAGAACGAGGTTTGCTATTTACAAAGCACATTTTTCAAATGGGGCTTCTGGGTTTTTAAAATATTTTTTTATAGGAACACCAAACTGAACACATGCTTGGGTCACTTCTGTGTCCGGTTTATTATGGGGAATGTTGGTTGCTTGACCCAATCAACAATGCTATGACATAAGTCAAGAGACGATTACAGAATATCTATTATATGTAAGGTAGTGAAAAGCTGGATTTGAGTCCAAGCTTCACTGGGACTCTGAGTAAAACAGAGGATTTGAAAATGAAATTGTCTGGAAAAATCTGGAGCGATATAATCCTTGCATATCCACACTGTATGCCAGAAAATGCTATTAAAATCTGTTGTCATGAGTAAAGAGTGAAGAAAAAAATTAGTGCAAAATGTGTGCAATGCCACCATCATTCAAATAAGTGTTTGCAGTTAAAAAATAAATGATATGAAATAAATGCTAGACTAACAGTCAGTGCTGGGTACTTGGGCAACTGGACCATCAACATGCTGGATGACTTGGGCAAATTTGACTACATCTTTGAGTTTTAGTTTACTCATCTCTAAAGCAAGGCAGCTGGCATAGGATGATCTGGGTCTCTTCCAATATTAAAATTCTACAATTTTGTGGTTCTACCTGAGTCACTCTTCTATTAATACTGAATTTCTTTAAACAGATATATGCATCAAAATAGCAAAACACACATTTTTGCCCTTCATCATTAATACACACCCCAACCTCTCAAATTCACAGTACATCAAATTGTATTACATAATTACCATGCCACATTACTGGTATTATCAGCAAATGCTAGATTTTGTCAAGAGTCAGTGTCTAAGAGTAATTATACATTCTGAATATTTAGTTCTTTGCAAAGTGCACTCATTGATCACTAAAGCTTACTATTTTTGTTTTGCTGTGATTAGCTTACCTCTTATTATCATAATTGGTTTTAAGTCCCACATTCTGTCCTGGCTGAATAACCTTCAATGAACATTTGGGGAAACATTAAGTAACTGGTATTTTTATAATATAGGAAGAAGCTGAGACAGTTAATAATTACTTTCTGGAATATGAAGGAACAGGTGTTGACCAACTATTTTTCACCCCACAAAGGACAAAGAAAGACTAAAGCAGGGGCAAGAAAGTTTGTGATTACCAAAGAAGTCTGATTATTGTCATTTTCTAGAATTTGATACCAAGAAAAATTGGCAAGCTTATTGTTCTGGATATATTTGAGAATATGCTTGATATATTTTGGTGATTGAGTTGAAGGGCCTCTTGAAAATGAGACAGAGGATTTAGTTTCCTTCTAGACCTTTCTGAGAAATAGTAGTGATCCCACCAATACCTCACCTGTTCTGTTCTAAGGCTTCCAGTATCACTAGGCCCACCTTCCAAAAGATCTTAGTGTATGTAATGAGCAACCAAGAACATCTTTCTGTTTACTTCTGCAAAAGTTGGGACTCTATTCCTAAGTTTGTGCCTTAAATTAGAGTGTTAACATAATTTCTACTAAGCTCAGTCATGAGAATCATGTAAATATGCCCCAAGGAAACCTGGAAGAGTCCAACCTCTGCTTCAATATTTCCACAGAGAAGGCTTCTGAAGCATTTAGCCACTCCTTTGGGGTTTCATAAGCCAGGGGAATGGTGGTGGTGTTATCCACGATCAGAAGTCATTGCAGGGGAGAGAGGGAAAGGATGGACTAGAAAGACACTGAACAAGAATTAAAGAGTAAGTTAATATTGACTGCTCTATTTTACCAAACTTTACATATTCTCTCATATAACCCTCACAAAAAACCCAGAGACATATTCACAGAAATGTTCACCTGCCTGGTGCTGTGCAGCTAGGAAGTGGATAAGTGTGAATTAGAATCTAGACAAATTTCTTTATTTTTAAGTGTGTTAAGAAGAGGAACAAACATGGAAAACATTTTTAAATAGATAATTTCTGATTTGAGGGTCTTTATCTGTATATTTCAACCCATTCATTTATGTGATCCCTTAATTTGGGACCAATAATTGTTAGAATTTCAAAGTAGTGAAGAAATGGATTCATTAATAAATGATGTTGGGTAACCATCTAGGAAAAAAAAAAAGATAAGTTGGATCCTTACTTGGATTGCTCAAAGATTTTAATGTAAACCCAAATGAAACCATAAAAGTTCTTAAAGAAACATGGGGAAAGATGTAATAATCTCAGAGTAGGAAATGCCTTTCTAAGAATAATGGAAAACTCACAAGATATAATAGAAAAATATGAAAATGAAATTATACGAGAAATAAATGGCAAAACCATCAAAAGCAATTTCAAAAGAATACTACCATCTGGAAAAAGATTTGCCATTTTGTCATAATCAGAATTTTCCTCTAATATAACAAATGTCTACAGATTAATATAAAAACACCCCAGGACAGTATGTAGATAATGGGGGAGGCAGCGTATATGTGGTAGGAGAGCACCTATGGAAATCTCTGTGCCTCCTGTCAATTTTGCTGTGAACCTAAAACTGCTCTAAAAAATAGTGTTTTTGAAAAAAATCTATGACCACCCAATAGAAAAATGGACACAGGACATAGAGAGAGTTCACATGAAAAAAATTAAAATAACCCTGAAATGTAGGAAAAGATATTTAATCTTACTCATAATAACAGAAATATTATAACATCAAAAAGATACCACATTGTGTGTGTTAAATTAGCAGAAATTAAGTCTTATTTTAATACATCATACTGAAAAAGATGTGGAGGAATTTTACACATTTCTGAGTGGGTTGGTTTAGTTTCCTTATAGGGCAATTTGACAATATCTTGCCAAAATTTAAATGCACATACTCTTTTCACCCAGCAACTTCACCTCCAGGAATTCATCATTCTGCTATAATCCCATATGTGAAATTTTATGTGTACAATGCTACTCATTTTAAAATATTCATGTTCGTTCTTTTTTATACAAAAGCAAAATACTGAAAATTTATGTTCGTTACATTTTGTAATAGAAAAAGATTGGAAGCACCTTTGGTGTCAATGGATAAGAGACTAGTTAGCTAAACTAGAGTTCAATCATAATGTTGGTCTTATGGGGGGATGGCACAGCCACACTCTTCTGGTTTTCCACAGGAAGGGTTTCTCCTAAGCTTTCTTAATTTCTTGCCCCACAATTTACTGAAGTGTTGCCTAGTTAGTGAGCCTGAGTGAGAAACGGGGCCGTGTAGCTGAGCTCCGGGTGAGAAACGGGGCCGTGTAGCTGAGCTCCGGGTGAGAAACGGGGCCGTGTAGCTGAGCTCCGGGTGAGAAACGGGGCCGTGTAGCTGAGCTCCTTGTCTGTCTTTCCCTTTGGGATCTGCCTGCTCCACAGTCACGCTCGTTCCTTCAGGACTGAGACTTTCAGGGCAGCCATCCCTGTAGGGCGGCCTGTGGTTCTCTGAGCTGCCTGCGACTGAATTGGTAAATCCGTCTCATCTGGGGCTTCGGTATTAGGAAATCACTGCCGTGCATCTGAGCTGCATTCTCCAGCATCAGCTTTCTCAGTAACATATAGATTTCGATCTTCATGTGCTTTGCCCTTTACATTCTCCCTCAGTCAATTTGAAACTCAGGTGGCAGAAGCACAGGTATCATTTACTGTGTCGCTCTCATACAACACACATTTGGATGGCATCCACTCACAAAAATGGGACATCTGTCCTGGTGCACATGGATGGGAGACCATCTCCAAGTGAAGCTGATGGAAGAAAAGAGCAAGGCGCGGAACAGCCTGTGCCCAATGCTGCCGTTTGGGGAGAGAGGTGGAGGAGAGAACATATGTTCATTTGTATCTGCGTCAACGTATCTCTCAAGGGTACACTAGACACTGATAATGCTCGATGCCCCCACCGAGGGAAGATTGAGCCTGGGGACAGAGAGGAGGGATTGGCCACAGTGTTCACTTTTGCACCTTTTGGATTTTGCATACATGAGGACATATGATCACAGGAGTTCTTTTTCCTGCTGTACGTGTTGCTAAAATGATCTCTTCCTCTTCTATCTCTTTCTTAATCCCCAACGAATTCTATTCCATTGGTGCCTGGCGTTAATTAAACTATAATCGCATAACGAGAGGGGGCAAGAATTAATATGCGACTCCTTGGATGTTTCTCTCCCCTGACGATGAAGATGGCCCTCTCTCTGCTCAGGCCCTCCTGGGCCCTTTTTCCGCGAAGGGCTCTTTATACCCAGTGACTGGGGCTTTGATGGTGCAGAATCAAGAGACAGGGAGGGCCTGGTAACCAGTTCAGCAGGGGGGTTGCAGGCGGAGTGCCCGTTGTTGGAAAGGGACTGATGCGAGATTAACTGAAATGAATGTGGAAAGTAGGTGTGCGTTTGAAAAAAGTAAGGACTTTCTGAAAACTTGTATAAATTTCACGGTTTCTGGGCTCTGGGATCGGACCATTTGGGTCCGAGAAATATCATGACTTGGAGCTGAAGACAGTCGTGCTGTGCCTTGCTGTTTTAGATGACTCCCAACATCACCATTCAACAGACACATAAAACAGCTTATGAGGATCGAAACCTTCTCTAGAGAGACTTCTACTGATTCGTTTATTCTGGCAAGGCAGAGCCTATTATCCCAGCCACTAATGAGTCCTCAAACCAGATACCTGTTTTCTGTTTTCTTTCCTTCCTAAAGAATATAATAGGAGTAGCAATAGCCTGAGTGCCCTGGGGATGGGCAGTCTTATTCACAGCCAGATACCAGATATAAGCAATGGCAGTCACCCCGGACACACAGGTAGTTTAACCAGCACCCCCATGCCATAGACCCTGCTGGGGGGATGGTGAAGCAAGGGCAGGTTCCCTTTGGCAGTGAGGAGAGCTCACTCTAAACCCACATCTCTCCCACCCCTGATGACTTTTCTTTCCTCCAGTTTATCTCCAGACTCCTTGGTTTGGCCATTCACGTAAGATATTTTCATCGACAGAACTGGCTTACCATTTATATACAAAAATACAATATTATACAACTCGTATGCTGATCATTAAAGACATATCAGATTGTTACAAATTTTCTTTCATCCCAGCATGAAATTCTGTTCACATATTGCCATTTTTCACAATTTGTTCCTCATGTAACTCATACCTTAGAAGTACACACGCACAGGCAAACTTGGGCTTATGCAAGATTTAGTAATATTGCTCTTCTCTGCTGAGATCTGTTGGGGAGTTTGTTAGAGGCCTTGTGTTTCTGGAATTATTATTTGTTTCTATGACAATGGTAGCAATGGAAAATTATAACTAGCAAACACTCTTATCCTCTAGTCAGAGAGGGCTTGGGGTCTGAGGAGAAAGCAGCTTAAAATTTTGATTTAAAACTCCAGGAAAAAAATTACCGTCACAATAAATACTGACTGTCGTTCAGATACTTAAGCAGAGGCAGAAATCCCTAAAGAATAGAGACTGCTCTGAAGTATGTCACAATAAGGAATCCTTTCTGAGACTTTTTATTATTATCTGTGAGAGCAGAAAGAACAAAGACAGTTAGAAAATGATATGCTCTGGGTGGCTTTCAATGCTCTGATTTTATTAACAGCCGTACTGTCTCACTCATGGAAGTCAAATCATTCTAGCTGGATACTGTTTTTATTTGGGAATTCTGCTTACAATAGGAATGTAATACCAAATTTATATTATTTATGTACTTTCAAACCTTATTGCAGCTTTCCTGTATTTCTAAATCCACAAATATTTCTTGCTTAAGGGAATCATTAATTCATTGAATCACTTGTGGACTAATGAATTTGTCTATTCATCCGCTTACACAGAACTGTGTTTCATTTAATAAGAAAAACACCAGTAAACTACCCCGTTTTCCCTAAACTTTGGTAAGTTAGAGTGAATGACTGGGCAAATAAACACCTTTTCCCTTTTTTTAAAAGCAAGTCCCAACACCAGGTCACACATCAGATGATGGCCATCAGTTTCACCTCCTCTGATGCCAGGGAGAGTAGGGAGTTCTTATCGAGAGATTGCCTGCAACTTGGGAAAGCTCAGAGTCACCGCCAGTGGAGGAAGTGGGCAAATAACTTTCCAGGCGTCTGGCCAGAAAGGCAACTCTGGGCGTGCAATTCTGCAGCTCTGAGCTCTTGCTGCCAAGTATTTTGTCCCAATTCTACCTACAGCCTCTTATGTCTCTTTGTCCTCCCTGGGGATAATTCTTGCTTTCCACCGAGATCTTAAAGCATTTTGATTGAGCAATATCATTGCAGCCCTCGAACAATGTCATTGAAACCCTGCTAAGCCCAACGTTTACAGGATGAGACAACATGCAGTTCGATTGAAAGTGTGACACAGAGAAAGGGAGGGTGTGTTAATGGATGGCAGTCATAATCTTGCTTTCTTCTGTTCTCTATTATGATGAAAAAATTAGACCAACTAAAATCATCTCATTTACCCATCTGGCTACAGAATATTTGATGGTTCTCGCACATTCCTCATTGTTATGGATTTTGCTTACCTCTTCAGGAATTGGGCATTGCATTAGGTGGAAAGGTCAGGCCACAGGCATCTTTTCATGCCACTCACATGGTTAAGTTTTATGATGCTTAAGTGCCATTGTGTTGCTATAAAATTGCATGCATGAATAATTGGGGAATGGTGCCCTGAACTTAAAGGTTGAACAACCTGTTACATTGCTACGTCATGGTTAGAAGACTGCAGCCATAATTACTCTCTGCTTAATTTGGCTGCAAATGACTAATGATTAGAGCAAGGTTATATTACTCCAAGTGCAGGTCACTTCTTACAGTTACTGCCTCGAGTAACAGGGCACTGCCTTGCCACAGTAATTTAAAGAACAAGATTGCACTCCTACTAATTAAGTGATGGTAGGAATACTCTGTGATTTCGCAGTCCAGCTTGTAAGCAAAATGAGGAGCTGTAAGGGAATCCACACAGCATTGTGCGCTGGTCTGTCTCCAAACTAGTCAGTCCATCAGGGCAGCATTTAGGTACTACCTGAGAATCTGGAAATAAATTCACCTCTGATAGTTTGACAAGTAAAATACACATGTAGTACTAATTATATGTGGGAGTAAATTTTGAGATTATCAGTAACTGACTGCAAAACTTCAATAAATGTAAACTGGTAGTAATTTCAGAATTCTTATTCAGACTCTTTCAAGATGGTGAGAAGCAAAGGCTCACTCAGGTTACCTCAAATAATGTGCAAATAGTGTAAACAATCACAGGGAAGGGAAGGAGACAGGAAACCCTCTCAAGAGCCTCATGACCAGGGATTGTAGACCCTGAAAGTTTGCTCAGGAGCCAAAAGAATACTCTCATCCTCCATTGTTTCATTTCCAAATGCTGCCATTGCAATGAATCTACAAGGCCACATTTCTGCTTCCTCTGTTCCTGCCATTACTGACTATGTTTATTTTTCTCTTTACCATTTATTCTTGTCCTAATCAGTTGCAGCTAATGGAGCAGGAATATGTGGTACAAATGTGACCCACTCTGTGTAAGGAATGCCGCAGAAGCAGACGGCAGGCTCTCTGTGGGGGAACTAGAGGACCTCCTTCCATGGCTGATCCCAGCGCATCAGAAAACTGGGGCAGGATTGGAACCTAAGAAATGGAAGATTGGTCAATGGTACTGTGCTATGTGAATAGAGGTATTTCTAGAAGGTGAAAAACAAAATTCTAAATGACAGTGAAACCAAACCCAGGATTGTGCTGCCTGCTGCAACAAAAGTCAAACACTTGAGACAGGTGCTGGTATAAGGAAAGAGGTTTATTCAAGTGCTGGCATCTCAAGAAGATGGGGGACTTTTCTCAGTCCTCAAAAACCCATCTTCCCCTCTCAGTGCAGGCCGGGGTTTTTATCAAGGAGGAGAGTGAAAGCAGAACAAAGAGATTAGGTGTTGGGTGTGGACAATCCATCTCTCCTGGGAGTAAAGAGAATGGGGGGCTGAGGGAGTATCACTTCCCAAGGTTTCTTCTCCCCATTTCATCTTTATCTCTCCAAATTTGTAGTTTTACTGTGACCATCTGTGGATTTTCTTGGCTGGCACGTCATTACGTTTTCCTCTGAAACAATCTTCTCTTAAGCTGTAAAAATAAAAGAGGCTAGATAAGAAAGAATAATAGGGTTTTATTTACACACTCTTAAGATAGTAGAAGGTGAGCTGCAGCCTTAAAACAAACTGAATGCATAGCCTTTTTATCACTTAATTGGAATGTTAACTTGTGATCAAAACAGTGCTAGCATAATCACCACCCAGCAGACAGCATATATTTCTGTAATATTTGTTAATGTGAATCTATCCCCAAGAGATAAAATAACTCAGAAAAATTAAGATTCTGGGCTTATAAAGTTTGAGGACCTGCCTCTGAAATATGATAAATGGCTTCGAGGGAAATTTCAACTTGTAAGCTTGTGCACCACCATGAACAAGAAGCCTTCTATTTGAAAACTACTTCATGGTCAAGGGGATCCCATTAGTAGTCACTCAGTGATTAATATTAAACACCATTTTAGTTGAACCAGGCTGTGGTCATTACATTGCACGCTGAGTTCAGAAAATAAGGTTTTGCAAACTTAGCCATAGAATATAGTTAAAAGGAAGAAAAAAAAATGTTTCAAAGAGATTCTTAAGAACAATCTAATACTGAAATAAGTATACTGTTATCTAAAAATTATAGGCTCAAATTTGGCTTCTCAGCATCATCAGTTCTGAACCTTTATTTCTGGTCCCTCCTATTCATAGGCACAGTACATGACCATGCTGACAACTCTAATGTGCAGACTGAGTTCCAGCAAGCACTTAGCTGAAGATCACTTTCACTATTCCATCTTGTTTGGAATTTCAGGGGCACAGTCCCATCGCAGCCTAAGTGAATGGCACCCAGAGTTGCATGTTGTATAGCCCTCATGTGCTACACTTGCATATGATAATAATGACTCTTAAAATATATAAACTTGTCATAGTGGGTGGAAGATGATGGGGGTAATTTGAAAAGCAATAACCACTGGTGATGTGGGAAAAACTTCTGAAATACGACCATTACGAGACAGCTGGCAATGAAATTATTAAGATAATTTAATACTTATTTTATTTTATTTATTTTTAATTTGTCTTTATTGTTGAAAGTATTACAGGTGTCCCATTTTTCCTCCCCAATTGACCCCCTCCATCTCGCTCCCACCCCCTCCCCAGGCCTTCACCCCGTTATTGACTGTGTCCATGGGTTATGCATATATGCATACAACTTCTTTGGTTAATCTCTTCCCACCCTCCACTCCTCTCCTTTCTTCTGAAATATGATTGTCTGTTACATGCGTCAATGTCTCTGGATCTATTTAGTTTGTCAGATTCTTCTGTTCATTAGCTTCTTCTTAAAGAAGACCCTTCAACATTTCCTGTAGTGCTGGTCTGGTGGTAATGAACTCCTTTAGCTTTTCCTTATCTGGGAAACTCTTTATCTGACCTTCAGTTCTAAATGATAGCTTTGCTGGGTAGAGCTATCTTGGTTGTAGTTCCTTGTTTTTTGTCACCTTGAACATTTCTTGCCACTTTCTTCTGGCCTGCAAAGTTTCTGTTGAGAAATCAGCTGACAGTCATATGGGTGCTCCCTTGTAGGTAAATAATTGCTTTTCTCTTGCTGCTTTTAAGATTCTCTCTATGTCTTTAACCTTTGGCATTTTAATTATGATGTGTCTTGCTGTGGGCCTCTTTGGGTTCCTCTTGTTTGGGACCCTCTGTGCTTCCTGGGCTTGTAAGTCTATTTCTTTCCCCAGGTAGGGGAAGTTTTCTGTCATTATTTTTTTCAAATAGGTTTTCAATTTTTTGCTCTTTCTTTTCCTTCTGGTACCCCAATAATATGAATGTTGGGCCTCTTGAAGTTGTCCCAGAGGCTCCTTATACCATCTTCATATTTCTGGATTCTTTTTTCTTTTTGCTCTTCTGGTTGGGTGTTTTTTGTTTCCTCATGTTCCAAATTGCTGATTTGATTCTTAGCACCCTCTGCTCTACTTTTGTTTTCCTGTAAATTATTCATTTCAGTTCGTGTAGCCTTCATTTCTGATAGGTATTTTATTAGGCCATTGATGGTCTCAGTTGTTTTCATAATACTCTTACTAATATGATTGAGCATCCTTATAAACAAAATTCTGAACTCTGTATCTGTTAGCTTGTTTGGTTTTATTTCATTTAGTTCCTCTTCTAGAGATTTTTTTCTGTTCTTTCCTTTGTGACATGTTTCTTTGTCTCCATATTTTGGCTGCTTCCAGGTGTTTGTTTCTATGTATTAGGTAGAGCGGCTATGTCTCCTGGAATCTGTAGAGTGGCTTTGTGTAGTACGTGTCCTGTAGGGTCCAGTGACTCAGTCTCCCCAGTCACCTGAGCTGGGCCTTCTAGGTGCTCCCCTGTGTGGGCTGTGTGCACTGTCCTGTTGTAGTTGAGCCTTGGTTGCTGTTGGTGTCACTGGGAGGAGTTGACCCCCAGGCCAATTGGCTGTGAGAACCAGCTGCAACTACAGCCAAAGAGCTGCTGTGCTGGAGACACCCCTATGGAGCAGGATTTATTTCAGTGGAGCTTTGGTGTTCACCAAGTGCGCCCCTTGAATATGTCACTCGTGGATGTGGAAGGGGTGTAATCCAGTGTGGTTGAGTCTGACCACCAGGTGCACTGTCTCTGGGGCCTCCCGGGAGCTGCAAAGTCAGCCTGTGCCAGTGCCTTGCCCAGGGCCTCCCAGCATGAGCTACACAGCAAACCGTAGTTGGCTGCTACTTGTGCTGGGCTTGGAGGTGCCCAGGAGAGGCCAAGCTATGAGCCAGTGCAGCTGCCGCTAGTGCCAGGCCTGGGGCCGCTTATCAAGCTGTATGGGGCCCGCTGCCGCTTGTTTGAGAGATTTTAGGAAAGTCCTGAGCATGAGGCTCGAGAGGCCACTTGCACAGAGAAGTCCCTGGAAATGGCCTCGATGAGCTGCAGGTGGGGAGGGGCGGGGCCTCCGGGAATCACGGGGCGGGGCCAAAGGTGTGAGTCAGGTGCTGGGGATTCAAACATGGTGCCTGCCTGCTGGCTGTGTGCGGGGAGGACTCGCCAAAGGAGCAACGGCCTCTGCCAGCCCTTCTGCCCGGGAGGAAGCCGCCCTCCACCTCTCGCCCGGATTCCAGGCAGGTTAGTTCCTCCCTGAGTGTCCCAGGTCCTTTCAAGCTGCTGCCCAGTGCTGGGTTCAGAGGGAGCGTCCGAGTGAGTCCGTGCGCGGGCCCTTTAAGAGGAGCTGCTGGGGCTCCCGCAGCCTCCGCGACCCTCTGGTTTCACAGCCAGGAGTTGTGGGGGCGTCTCTTCCTGGCCCTGGAGCCCTGGGCTGGGGGCCTGCTGTGGGGCTGGGACCCCTCCCTCCTCTGGGAAACCTCCACTGCTGAGATGCCCTCCCGGGTTTACCCCGCAGCACCCGGTGTGGGCTCGAGGCGGCGTCTCCGAGATTCAGCCCCGACCCCCCGTGTCTCCGCCCTTCTCCCGGTCTCGGTGCTGCTTCGGTTCCCTGGTTGTGGGGCTTCTGTTCAGCCGGATCTCAGGAGGCTCCGAGTGATGGTGGTTCTGTGTTTTAGTTGTGATTTTGGTGTGGCTGCGGGAGGTGGCGGGTGCAGCTGTCACCTCTGCCGCCATCTTGTTTCGAGTCTAATATTTATTTTAAATACTTATGTCAACCGTTGTTGGGCAAAAAAAATCTTTAATATTAGGGATAACATAAGCTTTATTGAATAGGACAAATTGAGTATTGAGTCATATGACTTGAAGTTTTATGTTTTGGCAACTCTGTCATTAAGTTATCTGGAAGGAAAGGATACATTTTTTAAAGGGGGTGGAATGTGATGGTATATAGATTATTCCAATAATTGTGCATATATTTTTGCTTTCAAGTGGGAAAGAATGAACGATATTGATGAATTCAGACCTAAGTAGAATTGCATATTTAAGTATTTAAACAGTTTATAAAGTACTGAGACAGCCTTTTTCTTCCTTGACTAGCTTCTTGAAGCTGCCATAACCCAAAGCTTCCATCCACCTGTTTATTAGAAGCTTTGTGTTTTTCATTTTCTTTATATTTGATTTGTATAATTTATGATTTAAACTGCTGCTGTCTTTTCACTGTGTCTTTTAAATTCTTAGAAAGTGTGAAAGAACTATAATTACGGACAATTAGGAAACAAAAGACTCCAATGTACACACATTTACTAAAAGCAATCAGTGATGAAACGTTTAATGTTCAGACTCAGTAAAAACCACACCATCGGGGAACTGTTTACATCATTTTTCAAGGTTCTTAAAGAAGCAACAACATAAGGAGGAGATATTGCTTTGTGTCTGTGACCAAGTCTTGAGAGATGAACGTTAAATACAAGAAATTGCTTGGGTAGGTTTCACTGTGGTCAATAATTCTAGAAAGCACATTATATCTTTATTCTCTGGAAATTGACTGCTGTGAGTTTCCATTTGTGTGTGGAGTGTGTGTTTGTGCAGGAGAGAGAGAGAGGGAGGGAGGGGGAGAGAGAGAGAGGGAGAAAATAGTTATATGTAAGAATGTCTCACTCTCTAAATCAGAAAAGTCATTTTCAATAGAAATTGTTTGATTGTGGAGGTGATTATGAGCTCCTTTCATCTTAAAAGTAGCAATTCTCTACCCCATTAATTCCTTATTCAAAGTTCTTCTTTGTTTAAATACCACTGTTTGTCTCTTGCTCGGAATTGCTGATTTGGAAAGAATTCTGCCACATTCATTAACCGCTGAAGCATCCACAGCTCTTGGTGCATTATCTCATTAAATGAGTGGTTGTTTTTATGATGCAGTTTGAAAAAGCCAAAGATCTACTTCCTGTCATGAAATAATCACACCGACTTAAAAACCATTCCGGCAAGATGGCCTTAAAATTTGCTTTTGCCAATTTGGCAATGACTGTGAAAATTTTAAGATGTCTGCAAAATAGCTATAAGATGAAGCCACACCAATAACTATTATTGTGAAATACAAACAGCACTAAAATAAGCAGTATAATGAAAAGAATCTGGCGAGGTGAGGCAGGATGGTTTGCATCATATGCTAAAAATGCTGTGAGGCATTTAAGGTGAGTGTGAATTAGAGAAGTAAGGGATATAATATGAATAAATCGAGCGTCTCCAACTATCTTGCCTTGGTTCGTCCCCCCTTCTCTAATGTCTTCCTTCCAGTACAATCTCCACAGGGGAACCAAAATATTCTTTCTTAGATTTTAGTTAATTAAAACTCCCAGGTGTTCCCTTCCTATCTACAGATAAAGTCCAAGTTTTTAAGCATAGTATGCAGTGACCTCTGTGTCCTGATTTCTCTGTCTCTCCAGGTGATGACCCTTTCCTGGCTCCACTGCTCCCCCAAGCCCTGCAAATCCCCTTGCCATCTCTGTGTTTTATACTAAAGCACAGGTGGTCTTTCTACCAGTTACACATTTCCTTCTTGGTCCTTCAAAATCACAGGTAATTTCCACTGAGATCCTCCTCAGACTCCTCTACCTTTTGTAAATGTATTGCTGCACATATCACCGTGTAATGGGAGGGCATTCGGGAAGGTAATTGGCTGGAAGTAGTATTTGGGACTGGGGTAATTGTAAATCATAGTTGCTTAGCAAACACACTGACTTACTGAGATTGGACGTTCATTTGGGCAGTTTAGGGATGCTGATGGAGATTATGCTGTAGGGGGCGCTAAAGCCCTCTAAACCTACCTTCATTTTGCAATTTACAGTGTTTCCATCTGTCATCCATATCTCAGTTGGAGCTCCTTCTGAGCAGGTTTTTCATTTCTGTGTCCCACTGGTTAGCAGGGTCAGGTACCCTGAAGTACTCAGGGAATGTTTGCTAAATTGAATATTTTAGTCAATCAGACTAAGCATAGTGATTAGTAATTGAATCAACCTTTAGGATTCATAAGGAACTTGATGTATATTTCACTTAATCCAGACAAACAACTCTGTTAACACAAGCCATGGCATAATAGAAGCCACCATCAGACAAACAGGAGAGGTTATTAGTTTTTGCTTTGCCTCTATCCCTGAGTCTGGCTTCATCTTTCAGTCATTCAGGAAGACTGTTTGAGAAGCAATTTGTTCAAAAAACTGAATCATTTTTTCCCATTAGAAATAACATAAATTGAATTATTTCATTCCAGACCCCCAAATGATTCTCTGTTTTAATCTTTCTTATATACAATACAAGTCTAATTTACTGTTTACTCTATAAACAAATACCTCTTATCTTAAATTTATTGAACCACCTCTACTAGCCTGAAATGAATCACTTTCAACACTATTTCCAGGGGTGTCTTTCAGGAGGTGAGCATGCAGCATCTTCACTTTTTCACATATCACTACCTCAGAAATGTTGTCTCTAGCTAACTGCTTTTCATTTATCCGAATCAACAACAGTTTTTCTACCTCTTCAGTTGATAATCATAAGTGTAGAAGGAAACAGTGAACTTCATCATAAGCCAGAGATGAAGCTAAAAGCAGTCACTAGAAGAAAATTATGTCAACTGCTTTATTTTTAAAAATTTTTATTTAATTTATTGGAGTGACATTGGTTAATAAAATTATATAGGTTTCAGGTAGACAATTCTATAACACATCATCTGTATATTGTATTGTGTGTTCACCACCCAAAGCCAAGGCTTCTTCCATCACCATTTAGCCCCCTTATACCCTCTTCTACCTCCCCTAACCCCCTTTCTTCTGGTAATTGCCACACTGTTGTCTGTGTCTATGAGGGTTTTTTTCTTTGCTTAATCCCTTCACCTTTTTTACCCAGCACCCCAACCCCCTTCCTCTCTGACAGCTGTAAGTCTGTTCTATCTATGAGTTTCTATTTTGTTTGTTAGTTTATTTTGTTCATTAGATTCCACAGTATAAGTAAACTCATATGGTACTTATCTTTGGCTGGCTTATTTCAACCGCTCTATTTTACATTGAACACAGTATAGAGCGGAGGCTAGCAAAGAGTGAACAAAGATTTGTAGACATTGTGTAAAGTCATTTTTCGTACACTGCTCACTTCACCAGTAGTATGCTTAATAATATAGCAAGAGCAGAACCGACAAGAAATGGGAATTAATTTTCCCTTCCAACCCTGAGCAGTAAATTCTGCATAGGTCCATCATCAATGTATGGAACAAACAAAGTATTTTTCAGATTATTGAAGGCATTTCACCAGCATTCCTTGATTAGTCAACAAGCATTAAAAAAAATTAAAACCAATTACTAAATCCCTCCCCTCTCAGGTGGAAAAACTGAGGGCTAAGACAGATTTATTCAAGCTCAGAAAAGATTTATGACAAATCAAGGAGTAGAGGCATATCTCTTACTCAAACCAAAATGGATTGTAGTGCTCAGAATATTCTTCCCAACACCTTTGAATTTCTTGTTAGTCTTTTCTGCCTTTTTCTCTCCCCTAACCCCTGGGGGCTTGATTAGCTGTGTTTATTCCAACTGGTTTGAACATGTTGAAACATTATTTTCTAAGCAGATTGACCCAGGTAAGAGATGTAAATTTGTGGGTCCCCAGTAAATTAAGCCTAAAGTGACGCACAGTCCTGGAATCTTGAACCTTCAATTGCTGCAGTGTTGGAGGGACTTTGAATGTGAAACTAGAAATAATTTTGTAATAAAAAATCCTGAACATGAGTGATGAAAATATATTCCTCTCCTAAGTGATTAAGCGTGTACATACAGACGGGGTGATTATAATTTATCATCCAAACTGGGATGGGATACTTTGAAAGTGCAAAGGGGCCTATTAGTTATTATGCCCAGAAAGTAACTGGAAATGGAGACCACCTGGACAAATGGAGACCAACCTACGTTGTAACATGCCCCTTTGTTAATGGGTAGGGAGAAACATTTGCACACTTGGTGAACACCCATGTCATGAACTATTAGTCTGTCTTGGTTGCTTGCTAGCTCGTTGCCCCTCACTCTGGAGATCTAAATTTACATAATGTATTAGTTTCCTAGGGCCGCTGTTACAAAATACCACAAATTGGTGACTTTAAACAACAGAAACTTATTCTTTCACAGTTCTAGAGGCAAGAAATCTGAACTCAGGTATGGACAGGGCCATTCTCTCTCTGAGGGCTCAGTGGGAGAATCTGTTTCATGCTTTTCTCTTAACTTCTGGTTTTGCTGGCAATTTTTGGCATTCTCATAGAGCATCACTCCAATCTCTGCCTCCATCGTTGCATGACGTTCTTCCTGTGTGTCTGGGTATGAATTTCTTCTCTTCTTCCCGTAAGGACACTAGTCATGTTGAATTAGGGCCTACCCAAACGACCTTACAGTTACCTCTGCAATGACTATTTCCAAATCAGGTCACAGTCACAAGTACCTAGGGTTAGGACTTCCACATTTTTGGGGAGAGAAACAATTTAACCCCTAAGAGAAAATGATGGCATCAAGAATGAAAAAGTAATAAAGGCCTGGTTGCCTCTGGAGCATACTTTTCACTCCTTACTATATTATCTTGAACAAATGGAGCTGTAGAGAGGCCAGAACAGGTTCCTGGAATAGGACACTGGGGAACTGTGAGCACAAAGGAAGTTATTTCATGGCAAGGGTCAAATCCATCATAGAGCAAATAGTCTTTAGGGTTACAAGATGCTTCTTTATGGCATATCCCTTTATTGAAGAGCTTTCCCCCGTAGATAAAGTCTCTAAATTCTGGCAACACAACCTTTTAAATATTTCTTTGTTACAATGTTAGGGAAAAAATTGACAGGTCTGTTTTAAAATAGCTCTTGAAAGGGTAGTGACCCAATCTGGTGGTTTTGAGCTCCAACACTGCAAGTGGAACAGTGGCTGTGCACTCACCTTCACAGCACATAGCTAAATATATATATATATATATACACTTCATGCACTTGCTAAATTATTCATGCTATTCCTTCCTAAAAGCAACACTGCCATTTAATGCTTATCAGACTTACTTCCTCTTTACCATATTCTTATTTTCTCTTTAGAAAAACACCTGGGAGAAGCCATTATCATGCCTTCCTGAGGTACTATGAGCAGCTCCACGCTGTCATTTCACAGGTTACATTAGCCAGTAATAAGGTAATTATTAGCTGGAGTGATATAAATTCAGAGATGAATTGTTATCTGGGAAAGCAAAAATAAACAAGGGAAAAATATTCATGCCTTTAAGCTTTGCATTTATGTTTATAGAGTACCGTATTTCACATTTTATTGTTCAGGCTTTTTTTTTTTTTTTTTTTTTTACTAAAGATGCTTTGGGGTTTTGTTCTTATAATTCATGGAATAATGCATTTCAAGACTATTGTTTATTCACTAACAATGACATATAGACCACTTTCTCTTCAATGCCGGAGCGAAAATACGAGGTTTTGAAATTATTGTAGATTCATCATACTTTATTAGGAGAAGCCAGTTTTAATATAAGCTCCATGGTATATTACTTTTGTTCCCTAATCTTTTCAAACCTCATTAAGATGGAATCCTCCTTCTTTTATATAGAGCTCTTTCGCTGCATTTCTAAAGGACTTGGTTACTTAAGGCAAGTGTTTCCTGCATATTGGACAGGCACAGTTGAGTTATGCGTGCCTTCAACAGTAGGGGTCAGTGCTCTGTGCTTTGGGGCGGGGTGTGTTCTATTTTATCTTGCATTTTCATGTGTCTCTGTGTAGACATCCAAGAGATGGATTAAGAATGTTTTGAATTAAGGAGTAGGGGCACATTTGAATCATTTTAGGTTTGAAAAAGGGGACTTGAGGGGAAGCTTGTCTATAATATAGAGACAATGATGTGGTTTCTGGTGCTGGCCATGACAGCTAAAGCTCAGCATTGACCTTATGATAGATTGCAGTGCCTTAAACTGCAACGGACATCAATCTTAAACACCATAAAATGTCACATACTGCACTTAACTCATATTACAACTCCTTTGCTCCTAAGTATCTTGGCAATTGTGGGAAGATGTATATTTACATTTATAGCCATTTTGACGCACTTCCCTCTCAGAACGTTTTTGTTTTAATATAGACTAATGTGGGAAGGACCAGCTAATTCGTCAGTGTCCAGTTAATGCATCAGTAGTATTAGTGCTTTTCCTTTCTATTAATTTATAGTCACGCATTTACTCTCCCTAAAGCCGCTAACTCAATGCCAAATCTTTATGCCAAATAAGATCACCTTATTTTTGTTCTAGAATACCCCTGTTGTTCATTTGCTAGTGTAGCAAATCAATAATAACCCCCAAAACTGTTTCAAATTGAGTCACTGAAAAGCAAACTTTTGCACATTCTGTAATTCTCTTTGACTAATAGTTTATTATGCCCCTACAGAGGGCTTCACCCCTTGCACTATTATTGCGTTGAGATCTCCTGATTGGGAGGATGAGGGGAGGAATGGGAGGTCTGCATCAGGTCACAAAGTCACGGGACTTTGTAAGGGAGGTGTTGTAGATGGAATGTTCATGCCTCTCCCCCCCCCCCCCCCCAGTTTAGTTCATTTGTTGAAACTCTACTGCACAATGTGATAGTAGTAGGAGGTGGGGCCTTTGGAAAGTAATTGGATTAGATGAGCTCATGAGGGTGGTGGTCTCATGAATGGGATTAGTGCCCTAATAAGAGTCAGGAGGAAGCTTGCTTTCTCTCTCTCTATTCTCTGCTATGTGAGGAGACAAGAGAAGTCTGCCATCTGCAACTGGAAGAGGGCCCTTAGCAAAACTCGACCATGATGGCACCTCATCTCAGAGTTTGAGTCTCAAAAACAGTGAGAAATAAATTTCTGTTGTGTATAAGCCTCCCAGTTTATGGTATTTTGTTATAGCAGGCTGAGCTCACAGGTGGTTGTCACCAGGCTTATATTTATCCATCCTCTGTAACTTTATGGAAGAGTTTATTTGTAGGTGGCCTTATAATGCTATGCTGATAACTTAAGCTTCCTCATTTGTTGTTGTTGTTAAAGCTCTCCTTACCTGGACCAGGGAGGATTGTTGGTGACCCAAAAGACACCAGATCTCCATGGAACCTAACTAGGATACCTGTCTTGAGTTCATGGAGTTGCATGTGGATAATAATAAAATATTAACAGCCAATATTTATTTTGCGAGGCACTATCCTAAGTATGTTACATATGACCTCATCTGATCCTTCTAACCCACTGACAGGTATTATAATTGTCCCCATTTTAGAGATGAGTAAACTGAGCCATAAGAGGTTAAAACTTTATAAGCTGCAAAAGCCTTAAAAGAATGTGATCTCAGGCAGTCTGATTCTGAACTGGAATAATATTAGCAGACAAGCAAAGAAGAGAGCAACAGTGAACATAGAGGTACTAATTTATTCAGTGATGAGGGACTCAGAGTGCAGAGGCTGAACTATTAGGACCATGGGAGGGGACAACCTCAGAAGCTGATGTCTATAGCTGACACATTTGTATGGCCCATTTCCAGCCACCATACGTGTTACAAGTGTTCACCCCATAGTCATTAATATGTCTACCCTGCTTTAACTGAAAATACACATAACAAGAACAGTTGCCAAGGATAGGGAATTTGGGCATCGTAAAAATACAGATAAGAAGCTAGGAGAGGTGGTAAAAGGAATTAATATTGGTTTCAACACAAAATTAGGCCAGAAAATGCATTCTGTTGTATAAATATTTGGATTTTCTTTAATATAAAGCCCACAGAGAAGTGATTCCATCCAAAGTGGAGTTAACATCTCCTAAGGCAGATGGAGGTTCCTTAATCTCGAGGGCTTCGTATGATGCCACTGGGAACTTAAAAAACACCTTCCAACATAGAAACCAAAGCTAGTCCCAAGGAACATAACTTGGTCCAACAGAGTCACTAAATTAATCCTTGACAGTGATATCATCATTTAGAAGTCACTGAGAACCAGCACAGCCCAAAACCTTTGTCCACAAGTACAACTCCCCATCAATAAGAACCAGGAGTACAAGAAACAACACTGGGAATGACCAATATGTGACTTTCAAAGGAAAAAGGAAAATCAAACCTAGTGAGGGGCAAAACATGAAGAGTATTTAAGAGAAAAATGATTCTTTTCTTGAACATGACAAGGATAAAAAAGGGGTGTGTGACAAGGATGGTGCTGAGGTGAGTTGCCATTGTTGAATGTTTGTGTGCTCAGCACTACCGTAGACATTGAAACCCTACAGTCAGGAACGATTCCCCCGGTCTTTCAGATAAGGACAGCAATGCTTAGAGAAACCAAGCGATTTGCCTGAAGGCCCACCGCCATTCCTTCAGCGGTGAGATTCAAGCTCAGTCTTCTACAGCAAAGCTCGTACTCTTCACAGCCCGGCTCCCCTCTCTCCAAGTAGATAAGAATCTAATGCCATGCTTCAGATGAGTGTAGACAGACTTCATCCACAGTGCTGTGATTCCTGATTGACTGGGATGATTTAGGAAGGCACTAAGGAGTTTTCTTGGGGAACCATGGGGGCATAGACCTCCTGCAGGCTGTTCCAAATCCAATGGTCTTCCTCCCCCCCCCCCCCCCATGAGGCACCACAGAGGTCTGGTTATGCTTTATATTTACGACCACTCTGGTCAGGCATTCAGAAAGCATTCACCCAAACCTACTGGAAATCCTATTTTAGTTTACCTTTCTTCAGGAATTAATTCAGCTATTGCTGAGCCTAGAATAAGGAATGAAGACAAAGACCACAGCATCTGAGAAATTTAAATGTTTATTAGAACTGGGACAACCATTTTAAGTAAATTGGAATTGAATTTTAGTTATTTTGGAAAATAAACAGCAAATCAATGATTAGGTTTCACTTTTAGAATTTCTTGCAGGCTTTTGAAATGAATCCTTTTATAAATTATGAAGAGGTACCCTGAGTGATTTTGGAAAGTGGGTTCCTGGGAGCTCTGTGCACAGATGCTGTTGTTTGCTGACAGGCCATTAGCAGAATCTCCAGGTACACTTCAGACAAAGGCCTGAAGATTGATGCATGTTGAGAATTACTCCTGTCCCACTTTAATTTTACTTCTTTTATTTCTCTCTTCTTATTTGTTATTATTATTATTATTTTTTTTAAAGAAAACACTTAAGCTTTAGTCCAGGAATTGAATAACCTAAATTTATGCATTCCTTCAGTCTTGCAAAATGCCTTGTTTGTCCACAGATTTATCGATAAGGAATCTCAGAGCACATTATTTCTAAATACAGGCCATGTGAAGAATAACCACATGACCTTGGCTAGGTACACATCAGACCTGTGCCCTTTTCACCTGCAAACCAGAGGGCTGATAGAAGAACTATGGTAGACATGGAGATGTGCTGCTCAGATGCTCCATCATGGGAGAACTTGCCACACAGCGTGGGAGTGTGGTCAGTATACGGCCACCAGCTGTCTGCCTTTTCATAGTCCCTTCCAACTGTGGAGAGCCACCTGACTCAGGGCCACAAGCTTCCCTGAGGCAGCTGGCATCTGGTGATTGATAGGCAGAAGTCACACAAAAAATGTCTGTTAGGCAATATTTACTTGAAGTGAAAACCTGAATGTAGGGGCCACACCTCCAATCAAGATGCACAGGGGCATCGGTAACTTTCAGGAGATCCTGATGCACAATGACAGTTCTGATGATCCAATGAGCTGTACCCATGACAGGTCAAGGGTACATATTGACCTGGATTCATATTCCGGCTAAAAGAAAATTGCCAAGAGAGGCCAATCCCAAATTGTGGCTGATCAGGATGGAGTCTCAGCTTACTTTTGATTCTGTGAGCCACCCAGTCAGCCTGCTTCATGGCACAGAGAATGAACGGGTAGAAAATGGAGCCCAAGGCGGCTTACAGAGGAGAATAGTACCTACCACCCCTGGATTCTTTTGTTGATAATGAGGAAAGTGGCCTTGAACACAGGGAGCAAGAACTGTATCATAATCACCATACTCACATACTTCCAAAATGGTTTAAGGTAGGATATATAAATTCATACATGATAACTAATTTTTAACAGAAAAATCAGAGAAATATGGGCAAGACAAAGTAATTCAGAATAAAGGAACCACACAAAGAAATATAAAATAGGTTCCTGTATAATAACTAGAAGCAATTTTGGCTCCAAACAACTGTCCTTTGTCCATCCAATAACCTGCTTTTTCCTTAATACCAGCGTTTGGGTTTGGTAGCAGACAGAGTTCTTTGATCTCTGAAGAGTTAGATCCTTCCCTGGTCTTCCATAGAGAAGGAATAAGGGGCAGTAGGCTGGGTTGACTATGAATTTTTTTTCCTTCAAGCAAAGAAGACAGAGCTTGAGGAAGGGAAGACTTTTACCTTATATCTTCTGTCTGGTCTTTAGTGGCAGGCACCGGAGCAATGGTTCCAAAGCTTTGGTTGATATTCGAACCATCGGAGGAACTGAGAGAACATATAAAAGGCCAGGCTCCGTTCTTCAAGGAGCCCAAGCCTCCGCCTGCTCTATCAGCTTCCAGGTCATTCCAATACACACCAGTCAACTAGAGCTGGAGTTGCAGCATCCATCCCATGCCTGACGGAGAGTCATAGAACTGGTCCCCAGATGAGAAGCTGAATCAGTCCCAGCAGTGCTTATCTTCAGGCTTCTTGCTATGTAAAAAGGAAAAGAAAACCTACTAAAGTTATTGTAAGTAATTGTGGCTAAAAGACGTCTCAGCTGATACACAGCCAAAGCAAAAAAGGAATCACAACCAATTATAATATTCTCAATGCCCGTAGAAGCAGAATGTTCCAGTCGCTCAGAAAAAAACTCAACTTACATCCTAAGGCCAAAGAAAAATTACTTCTCTAGACCCACATAAAGGAGCCACTGCTTTCTGTGGTGAGAAATACCTTCAGCAATATTCCTCAAAAGATAAAAAGAGAGCATTTTGTATAATCTTTCCAAGGTGTCTTAATGCAAAATAGCAAGTCATAGTCCAGTAAAAGTGATTCTGGGGAATAAGAAGTAGACTGCAGGGGATCTGACTTAATCCAAGAATGAAATTTAAACTATCTGAATAATGTAAAAAGGTAAAAATCAAAAAGCAAATCTAAGAATTTGTTTAGTTATTAGTATGGGCTTCTCATAATTTAGTTGGACAATCTTTTCTGACTTCTGATACAAACATGAACTTCTAACTTATTCATAGTTACCCAGTATTTGCCAAATAGTACATAATGCTCTGTCTTCCTCAGCTTTGTCACTGAGGAAGAAGTTCATTTCAAACTCACCTTGTTCCAGTTATGTTTTATTTTTGCTGTGTATCTCCAGGTATCTTCTAAGGCTGTACGCTCACCTATCCGGACAGCTTCTGAAAAGTGTTCAAACATTACTACCTTTTAAGAAGAGCAACAGTTGCCTTAGAAGACTGTGGTCAGAACTGCTCCTGGAAAGCCCATGGAGATCTGTCATGAATGAAAAAGGCCTGGCCCTGAAATGAGGACCGATTGCCCCTTTGCTAACCCAGTGATACTTCTAAGGCTCAGTTCTGGACCTGGCCACTAGATCTCACTAAGTAGCAACACTTAGTCTTATGCAGTAATAGAAATAAATGCCCTATGCTGACTTGGTTTATTTATAATTCACGGTTCGAGGCTAAACATTACCAAATACTGGGTGCATTTCTGTAAGAATCATGAAAACAGCTATTTAATTATCCTCTCCCTCACCTCAGATTTTCTCTGCATCGGTACCCATACATTCCTTTCAGTCCTCCGAGGAAGAATTACTCTGTCTTTTGTAAAATAATTATCCCACTTATCTTGATGCCTTTCATCCTTCCGTCCTCTGAAACTTTGCTCCAGCGCTCACCCCTGCTCCTTCATCCTCAGTTCTCCAGTTTCCTCTCCTTTCTTCCCTTCTGCCTGCAGACATGTTTCTATACCCTCATCCTACAACAAACCCCTCCTTCGATCCTGCCTCTGCATTAAGGTGCTGTCTAGTCTCTGCCCTTTAATGGGGAACTTCTAAAACTAACAGGCTATGCTCATAGGTGTCACTGAAAACACTCCACCCCCCTTCCCTTCCCTTCCCTTCCCTTCCCTTCCCTTCCCTTCCCTTCCCTTCCCTTCCCTTCCCTTCCCTTCCCTTCCCTTCCCTTCCCTTCCCTTCCCTTCCCTTCCCTTCCCTTCCCTTCCCTTCCCTTCCCTTCCCTTCCCTTCCCTTCCCTTCCCTTCCCTTCCCTTCTTCCCTTCCCTTCCCTTCCCTTCCCTTCCCTTCCCTTCCCTTCCCTTCCCTTCCCTTCCCTTCCCTTCCCTTCCCTTCCCTTCCCTTCCCTTCCCTTCCCTTCCCTTCCCTTCCCTTCCCTTCCCTTCCCTTCCCTTCCCTTCCCTTCCCTTCCCTTCCCTTCCCTTCCCTTCCCTTCCCTTCCCTTCCCTTCCCTTCCCTTCCCTTCCCTTCCCTTCCCCGTGCTTTGCAAATAGGATTTTCACCTAACACCCTGCAATATCTTGTTTTCTTGAATGACTTCAATAAATGAATTATTCAATTGCTTTTCCACCTTCTTACCGTCTTCTTCAAAGCGTCTGGCATTGCTGACCACTCTGCTTTTGAAATTCTTTATGCTGCTGTCAGCGACGACACTTCACTTTTCTGGTTCTTATTGTAACTTTTACTCGCTTCACAAATTTTAACAGTTTTCTTCTCAGGGAATCTTACTGCTCCCCCACCTTCTGCACACAAGCGCACATTCATACATACATGCACTTAAAAGCTGTCCACGGGAGAATCATGCTGTATCTGTTCTCGTTCTCAGCGGAAAATGACTAGTCACCAAGTGGAGAGCCAAGTGAGGGAAGCTGAGTGGGACAAGGTTGTTTAGCTCCCTTTAGAATATAGGCAACCTCAGTACCCTAGTCCTATTCTTGGGCCCTTTCTCACTTCACTATAGCAGTTCCATTAATCATAATTTCTACCTAAGTGATATCCACATTTATTCACATTCAGCCCCAATTTTTTCTCTTTAGATTCAGACCAGACTATCTAATAATAGCCTGTTACATGTGATCATTCTCACAACCCCTGAAATGCCTCACATCCGCAGCTAAGCCTGCCACCTTCACCCATAACACCCGGCACTGAGCTGAGAACAATGGTATGTTATTATTTCCTAACCTACAGGCCTCTTGATTTTATGTGTGTATAAAATGACTACAATTTTGAGATATAATATTTTCACCTATGTCTGTCTCCTTACATGAGGGGTGGAAGAGAAGGTTCCCAATACCATATAAATTCATCTAGATTCAAGTTAAAATTGAATTCAAGACCTAATCTGACTTTTGGATATTGCTCGGTTCCTTGCTATTTATTTTATCAAAGAGTTTATGACTTTTGAGTGATTTGCTAAGTTCCCACCAAAGACAACCAAAGGCAGTATTAGCTACATAAAGAGCTGGATCCAAGTATATGCAGCAAAAACTGGGTCTTGTAGTATTCCTCAGTTACTCGGTGGGGTGAGAAATACATTGGAATTCATTTCTCATGCTGAAAATCCAAAAGAATAAAAGAGAAATTAATGTTTTTGAATGTTCTTATGTATCAGGCACTGTTAAAAAGCACTTTACCTGTGTGTTGACTTGTTTTAATCTCCTAATAACCCATCAAAATGGGTAATACTATTACTCCCATTATACAGATAAGATAACTTGGGCACAGAGCAGTTCTATTGGCAGTCAATAGTAGCCAGGTTTCAAATTCAAGTCAAAAAATTGCCAGAGTCAACATTTAACTTTTCTGTCTGTTATGTTAGCTGCTTCCCAAATAAATCCCAGTAGCCTTTTAATTTAGTGGTGATGCACTGCATATTTAATTCTCCCATTAATTCAAATTCATTCAATTACCTTCATAACTGTTGAAAACTCTAGCAATTTAGCATTCACTATCTGAAAACTTGTAAATCCAAGATGCTAATATTTTGAGTTTGATCCAAACTCCCCCAACCCACAAAACTTTTCAAGGGAAATACCTCAAAATGTTTGGGAACTGCCCCAAGCATCCCAATATGTCGATCTAAAACAGAAGCAGTAATTTTGTAGCAAGACCCAGTCACCCCAGGCACAGTTTGTCCTGAGTGGGTGCACGACTTAGTCCGAGACAAACGATCCCTGCCTTGGGAATGTGGGACCGGGACTATCCCTGGGTGCCTCAGTTGTGATGCTTAAAAACTGACACTTTTTGAAAGTTATGCTCCTCTGTGGGAACTTGGGAGCAAACACAGGAAAAGAAAAATATACATGAATGAGGAAAAGTCAAGATAAAAGACACAGAAAGAGGGGTTCCCAGGGGTTCCACAAGTGCTCCAATCCTATGGGCCATTTCTGAGGCCCAGTGGTCTCACGCCTTCCAGTTTCATTACACACTTTGGCATCCATCCTCACTGGGGATACCTCTCTGGTACCCTTTTTCTTTTTGTGTCAGCTGGCTCCAATTGTGTCTCTATTAATTGCAACCAAAGAACCCAAACTAGTTTACCAAAAGGCACTTTTGCATTTAGAAAAAGTATGTATATTTTCTATATTCATTTTGTGTAATTACATATATTTGCAAAGTACTTCTTTTATTTCTGCTGAAACATTTGTCAAGCATTTTTATAGCTACACCAATCTCTGCAGGGTCACTCCATGAAGGGAAAGCTGAGAAAGAATAGCTGAATTTTACTGGGCCAGGCTCATCAATAAAACTGAGTTATTTGTAGTTCTACTTCCCTGGGGACACATCATTTTTTCATGTTTATTATCTACCATCATGAAATAAAACTTCCTGCATATCAGAGAATGCTGAATGCACCGTGTTTCTTTTGACCTCTATTTCCAGCTCCCAAGTCAAAATGGTACCCGACTTTGGCTTTCTAGCCAGGATGTGGGCCTCTTCACAGCTCGAGGCCCTGGGGTTATCGGATGTAAGGCAGACCTACATGTGGCCAGAATATTGGCACTTGAAGACAAATGAAAGGCCTCCAAAGACCTCCCTTAGTTACCTTACCCAGTGAAAGTGTTTTTAGTGAGGAAAAGAAAAAATGAAACCTCAAAACTATTCCACAACTGTCCAATTATTTTGGTCAAATGCCAAGTCTAGAAGATACAGTCATAGAATAAAAATACTGTCACTTGAATGAGCAGTGATGAACATGGTATATTGGGTAGTAAAAAGTGAAATCAGAGCTGACTCTGTGGCATTTGATAGAGCTCGTATTTTATTTAACTGGACTCTTCTCCAGTTAGGTGGCGCTTTATTGCCAGGACTCAGGTGGCTGGGATGCAATACTGGTGCTTTAGTTAGTGAAAGTGTTTGCTCTGCGATAGCTAATGAATGCTCAGTGCTTGAGAGGGAAAAGACTAGGAAAAAATTATCACGGGCAATTTCAGTTAATGTTCAGAAAATCATTGCAGTTATAGTTTGGCTGAACAGTAAATGGTTCTCTCACATATTTGAGAACAATAATTTGTTACTTTTATAGGTCCTTCTTGTTTTTCTCAGGGCTCATTGTAATCACTCCCATACCTGGCTGCAGATGCAGACCTGGCCTGTTCTTACTAGGCACTGAGGGTGCGTTTCCAGGGAACATATGATGGAAAGATCTTTGGAATTGGATGAGTTTTGTTGGAAATCCCAGCTCAGACCCTTACTTGCTTAGGCCATGAACAGATAACAATTTAGGATTAAATGCTCACTCTTGTGATAATACTGACTTCGTTTCTTCATTCCTAACGGCTTTGTTCATCATGTCAGGGGAGCTCTTGTGCTGAGGTGGCCTGCAATTCCAGCATGCCGGGGCAACAGATCCTCCAGGGTTCCCACTGAAGGGCGAACAGGACAAGGACAGTGAGGACAAACCCAAACTGCCCAGGTGTCTCTTTTCCTCCCTCAAAGCCTCAAGAATCAATGGAGAAACACTTATTTAAACTAGCATTCAAACTTCCCACCATCCGCCAGCTGAAAATAGCTCTAAAAGTTCAAAAATAGAAGGTGAGAATCACGAAGGAAGGACTATATCTGGGATTTTATATTGTGAGGATGAGACTTTCTGGTGTCTGCTGAACCCAGATCCTTCCAGCAATCTCTTTTAGATTCCTTGGCGATTGCATCAAGCAAAACCCATCAGAGGGACATATTTATGCAACTCACGTGCCACTCCACAAAAATCTTCCAATATTTTCTATAACCTGGAAAGAATAGACAAGTGGAATAATCAAAACTTCAAAACTCTCACCCCGCTGGTGTGGCTCAGTGGTTGAGAGTCCACCCATGAACCAGGAGGTCAAGGTTTGATTCCGGTCAGGGCACATGTCTGGGTTGTGGGCTTGACCTCTAGTAGGGGCCGTGCAGGAGGCAGCCGATCAATGATTCTCTCTCATCATTGATGTTTCTCTCCCTCTCCCTTCCTCTCTGAAATCAATAAAAACATACTTAAAAAACACACACAAAAACTTCAAAATTCTCTTTTCCCTAGTACTTCACTCCCTTCCACATTCCACACCCTCCAACCCCCACTACTTGCTGAGCTAGGAACCCCACTCCCCTCAGTGCAGCACCCCCTTTTGCCACCAGGTGGACAAGCAAGAGGGTGCATATGTGGCCAGAGAACTCAATATTATCCTTCTGCTCTACTGCTATCGTTACCTCCAATTGCCCCACTGAAGAGTGGGCTTACGTTTTCCCTGATGCTTCCCCCACTGAACGGGTTACATATTGAGAAACTGTTTCCAAGCAGTTTCTGTGCCGAACATCATAGGATTGAAGCCCAGCCCAATAGTGTGGAGGGGTCAGTGTATAGTCTCACCGTGTTACAATCATCCATCTGTATTCCACATAGAGGGCTGCCAGCAGGAATCGGCCCTTTCTCTGTCTTTTTAGAGTAGTCATGCATTTTGAGAATAACTTTTAATCTGGCAGCCCAGCCATCATGAACTTAGAGGTTTCAATCCATTTCCTCTGTTCTAGGGGAAATACTAATTTGATATTTAAGAGAGACTGTTGTGCCCAGGGCGAGCAGGAAACTAAAGGGAGAGTGGGAAGAGGATTATTGATCATCAATTCCCTTTCAATTTTGCTGTTCACCTTCAAATATACTATCTCATTAACCTAAAAACCATACTGTAAATCAGGTATTAACATTCCCATTTTTACATTTGAGTAAATTTAAGCTGAATGGTAAGATGCCTAATTTTAACTCAAAGCCATATAAGTTCTAGAATTTACTCACAAATGTCCATAACTTCTGACCAAACACATGATCTTTCAAAAAATAGATGAAGATGAGAAATATATAAAAGAAGGGGAGATTAATCATCAGTAGTATGTAGGCAACTCCGCAAGTGATTTCATTGGCTCTGGCAGTACCCAGATGACATCCAGGGACAAATCTCTCCATCCCGATATAATAATCTCTTTAACTTAAAAGTGATTACTGTAAAAGATATAACAGAGAATAGAGCACATTTTAACAATTCTTTATCATTTATACTTCTATGGAAGGAGCTCTCAACCCTTTTGGGGAGAAGACTTTTAATTTCTCCTACAGCACTGAGAAACCTGGAACACTTGTAACTCCTCTGCTGGAATTGTGTTCAGGGCCAATAAGGATATCACTTTATTGCGCATATTCAGATATTTTTAAACCCAGCTTATTTTTCTACATTTTTATTGGGTTTTATATAACTTGTAGCTAGCTCCAAAAATAAAATTCAGTACTAAATGATGAAGATTGGCTACTGCAGCAGACAGTCCAAAAATGTATATTAGATCCTGAAAAGAATTCCAAAAATATTCTGAGCAAAGACTGAAAAATTGGGTTAAGTCTATGACTTCTAAGAAGTTTATTCTGAAAGGACTCAAACTTTTCTCAATGCAAGAATCAGGGTATGTTTGCTATCATTTTTCTTACCTTAAGAGTAGCATTTCCTATCTATAGTATAAAGAACAAACACACAAGTAAACCTTCTTTCCTAGATTTATGAATTCAGACTGAGCACTGGACATGAACCTGTATACGTTACACAGGCGCTTGGAGCATTGCTCTCCTGAGGTATCATCTTTTTTCAGTGTGAAACTGATATGAGATAAAAGGGTATATCTACTCAGAGGGATCTTGAAAAAGTAAGGAAGAGCAGTGCATAATGCAAAAATGTTCAAGGGCAAATCAATCAGATGCTGTTAGAACCTCCTGAGATCTTCTCAAAAACACAGACAATCGCCTCATCAATTGCAGCACACTTTGACCACAAATGAAAATTAGAGCTAGGATGTTCAGCCAAGTAACATAGAACTTCAGCTGAAAAAAGAGGCAAAGAGTGAAAGAGATTGTCCGAATGTGGTACATGTTTGCAAAACTGCTCAGGGAGTTAAAGACAAAACCTAGAGCAAGAGATTGATATTTCTGTACCAGGACTAATAATAAAAAAAGGAAAACATAGCTTTTTGTCTTACAAGAGAACTTTGTGGAAACTGATAGGCAAACTAAGTATCTCTTGCACTATTAATATGAACGAACATATGTGTTCAGAATTATAGAAGCAAGTCTGCATTGAGAGATAGTTCTCGATAGATCTCTTTCTGCAGAAAGTCACTAACTGATTTTTCTTCTGGACTATCTTTTCAAGGGTCTTTGTCAAGCAAACATCTTTGGAAAATACAAAGAGTGTCTCTCTCTGGTGCAGAGGACAGACTTTTTTTTCTCTGTCCAGTATAATAAAGAAAATGTCTCTCTCTGGGGCAAAAGTTGAGCATGTTTGCTGACAGCCCCTTTAAAAGAATGCATTTTCTCTGATCAGGTTCATCACCAGGCACACAAAACCACTGAATGTACAGCATCGACCTGGCCTTCCCGCGTTGTCCCCTTGGGACAGTGGGAGAAGGAGACCAGTGTGAGCATGAAGCGTGTAAGGCCTGCTGTGCCATGAGTGATAATGTCCTTTGTCCCTGATGCAAGAGTCTCATGTCTTCTGCTAGCATCCATGAAATTGTTGCAGGCTATCATTTTAGGTTGCAAATGGGGTAAAACTGCAAACCTTCCACAGTTCTCGATGGTCTGCAACTTCCAAAGAGAGAATTGTGTAGGATCTTTTTATAATTTCTCTCACAAAACAACTTTTAGTGTCCTAGAAGATAATTAAGGCAGGCATATATGCTTACAAGAAGACAGACGCAAGCATGAGGACAAAAACAGACTAGCAAGCACAGAACCAAAGCCATATGTTAGGTGACTTACAAATGAAGATCACAGATGATAGACAGGTGAATGGTAAATAGGTAGGTAGGTAGGTAGATAGATGATAGACAGACAGAGAGACAGAAATAGATGATAGATGACAGACAGAGGAAGAATAGAATGCATATTTGGAGGTATGAGTATATATCTGTGTATATGTGCTTTTGTGTGTGTATGGATATTGAGCATTAATATACAAATTAAGAACATATGCATACGAGTATAGAATTTGTGTTTCAGATTCTGTAGTTCAGAATTTGTATTTTAAAAAGAGTGTTCCTCGGGCAAAATATTGAGCCCTCCCTCAACAACATGAATTGAAGACGAAGTGGGTTAGTTTTCTTTTTCTCTTCAATTTCTATCTTCGGTGAACCTTCAGGAGAAATGATGCTGTATGAAAATTAGGTCTAAAATTGGCTCATTCATTTCAATTTTATTGCTTGTTCCCTAAAAGAAAAAAAATGGAGGAGCAATAAATGATCTCTCGCCTCAGCGTTATCAATTTGTATTCACTGTGCCTTATGTCTTCCATTCATGGCTGTTCCTGATCTTCCTTTAAATTGAGTTCCAACGTATTTTTAGCATTTTATCTCTCAGTCGGTCTCAGAAACTTCTGGAACATTTCACAGCTGTCTGAGGTTCCATTTCATGAAGATCTTGGCCACTTAGCTTATTTTGTACACACACAGCACCTAAACGCAATGAAAGCTTTGGTTTCAGAGACCTCAGGTAACCTTAGCATATTTCACTTGGACTTCGTTTCTTCAGGAAATTTGGTATATCAGCACGAATCTGGGCAAGAAAAATAAATTGAGGCCAAATATAGGTTTTACTTGATCCCCAGAAGACATTTTAGCAGCATGCATTCAGAAAGCCCTTAATCTGCCCTAAACCACTGACTGCATGAAAGAGACTTCACTTCATTGAAGGGGTCACATGAGGTCGGGGCCTCAGAAGTGAGCTTCTCAACATATAGTGATGCCCTGAACCTCCAAAATCATGTTTCTGGATTTCTGACCCAACTCCTTCTACTTGCTTTATTCATTTTTTTCTTATTAAGAAGAAATCTAGAAACTAGTAAGTGGATGGGGATTTGCTTATTTTCAAGGTAGTCAGGATTTCTCAAGAGTGGGGGCCTAACAGTTCCCATCACTTGTGTTCCTTCGCTCTTCATGCTTTGGGACACCTAACTGTTTACATTTGTTGTTGTACCCCCACCTTCCTTACTGCAATATACCTGTATAATATAGCTTTAATTTCTAAATGAAAAAAAATTACCTTGCTTCCATTTCAAATGGATACTTAATCTCATTCCTAATGTAAGACCCCTTTGAAAAAGGTCTCCCTCACTTTTGACCTCATTACTTTTCATGCAACTTTGGATCTAGTTCCATTTTCCAGAAGAATACATATTTCTGTAAAAGTGATTGAAAGAACTATTTTGCTGACTTGCTCATAGGAAATGAAGTTAAAATAAAAGTTGTACACAACAAAGGCCCTCCAGTGAAGGGGTTTATTACCCCTATCGGTCCTGACTCTCTCCCAAGAGTCCATTAGTTATTTCTGCTTCTCATAGTTGTCAGCTTTGGGAACAAAACAAGGTCTAGCCAAGTGTCACGAACATTGTATTTCCGCTTAGATGGTTACTAGTACTCCTTACCCTTTCTTTGCTTTAACCATTTTCTCTTTTACTTCAGAATCTCTTTTCCTAAATCCTCTGGGTTTATTTCTGTTCTCAGCACATTTGTGGAGCGGTTACATCAAAAGTTCCCTGGTTTTTGTAAATGATAAAACCTCATTGGTGCAGTTGCCAGCTTTGTCACCTTCCTGAGCTTATCTTTGATGAAGCATCCTTAAGGAGTGTGAACTTCTTGGGGTCTGCCATTGCAATTTTATGCACTCAAACTATTTAAAACACACATTAAAAGCATGCTTTTGATACCTTCTAACTACTCACCATTAAAACGTTTTCTTTAGTCGTTCAGCAAATATATGGAGTGCCTACCACGTGCCAGATAAGTTCTGGGCACCGGGAATATGGAGAATCATTAGACATGGTTCCTGCTTTCTTTGAGTTTATAACCTTTCTGAAATATTAACAGGTGTTTTCTTCTGTTGCATATAACCAATTACTGATACACAAGCTCTGAAATGTCAAATGCATTCATCTACTTGAATCCCTTTTCTATATCTTATCTTCTACTGGGTAATATACATATACATAAAACTCTTAATAGCTAAAACTTTTTAAAAAGTCTGTGTAGAAAGACATAGCATTTTAACACAGATTTTACACTATAAGCTATTTAAGGAAGAATTATCTTAAAGTGGACATGAAAGAGCTCAGAACCAACATTGTGAATAGCTCAGCTCTGTCACAAAAATGCTACACGGATTCAGAAAAGCCACTTAACCTTTTGGGTTTCAGAGTCTGCATCTGTTAAATGATGGGTGAGAGTAAATGTTCTCTTAGCTCTCAGATCTAAAATTAAATGATTCCAAATGTAATAGTATTTCAGGTATGAAATACGGTTCTAAACACATTTCTCTTGGAAATTCAGTGAGATGTAAAAATTCAGCCAGCATAGTGGAATTCACTGGAGAAAAAGGCCAGAAGTTGTGTTGAAATCCTGCCACTAATAGACTAGGGGATAGCCAGGCCTGCCCATGGGTGTGGGAAATATTCAGCTCTCAGTCTGCTTCATATCTCAACCTCCTTTCTTGGCAAGGTCAAGCTCAGTGGCAGCAAAATATTATGGGTTCACTATGGCTATTCTCTATCTGGTGATAGTCTCTCCAAATTTATTAGCAAAATTGGGTTGAAAGAAACTATTGTGATTGGAGATGCATGAATATCAGGACTGGTAATCAGAGCAAGACAGGGAGAATCCATATAATAAATGCGTGCATGTGATGAAAATGGATCTTTCCTGTACGCTGTATGGATCTGCCATTCCCAATGCTGTCGTCTGCCGGGAACCAGAAAATGAAATGTGGATTAGATCATATTTGCAATTGCAATGTTGAGGACTGTAATATTGCCTTCTCAAGGCAACAGAATAGGATAAACTGCAGACACTTTCTTCACACAATTTTAAATATATATGAACTTTAAGACAAAATAGTAATACATAAGATGTATTATCAAGCAAAATAGTCTTGGAGATGAATTCCCGCTACTCACTTAATGATTAATTGAAACACATTTTAGATATTGGTTCTAATTTAAATTTTTTCTTTTAAATAATAATTTTCCTTTCTGCTGTAATTTTTGTAAGAGATGTATTTTTAAGAAAAGCTCTCCTTAGTCTTTGGTCTATGTCTGCATGCATGGAGCTGATGCTTGGCTTACTCCTCACTTTATAATGGGAAATGTCATAACCTTGATATGAATCTTAGTCTCTACTGACTTAAGGGATCAGCAAAACCATATACAGCATGGGGCAAAAGTAGGTTGACAGTTGTGACTTTATAGTCAATGACAGATCTCCAGTCTTTTATTTTTGTTGACAACATGAGGGCTTCTAAATAAATAAATTTATATTATGTAACAAATTAGCCATAGACATATAAATATTATTATAAAACAATGCCACAGAACAATTACACTCATTTTCTACATTTCCCATGTAGTTAGAAACATACACTATTCATCACTTGAAAAACATGATTTAACCTGTAGCATCTCAAAACCAGTACTTCCAGAAGGACATTTCCAATGGCTTTATATAAATGTATACAGCAGGTCTTTGAATGACTCAGTTTCCCTTCAAGTTTCTTTCATTATAATGTTGATAAGATGCCTAGGAACTTAACTCCTGTTTATATCAACTAGCCTATGGTAAGACTGGTTTTGTTATACAGGGTGGGGCAAAAGTAGGTTTACAGGTGTTCATATGGAAAATAATACAATAATTAATAACAATTCAAGAATAAACTCTGTGTTTCACCTACTCACAACTGTTAACCTCCTTTTGCCCCACGCTGTATATGGTTTTGCTTAAAGTTGCAGAGCCTATTGATATTAAGTGAGGACTTACTGTATATAAACACGCCTTGTATTTAATGTATACATTCTATGAGTGTATAATATGAGTGTATAATGTATACATTAACTACAAGGTGTGTTTATACATTTCAGCCCATCAGGGGCAGCTCACAATTCTTTAAAATGACTAGAGATGCACAGACTCTATACATATTGAACAGCAGCCATTTTCCTTAATGCCACACAAGCCAAGTTCAAGAGGATACTGAATAGAAATTTTATTTTTTTTAGTGTTCTAATTTAAAAAGTAGTAGCAGGCCATGGTTATTACGTGTCTAGAAAGGTAGTGTACCATAGTAAAGTGATTTAAAAAGGTGATAAATATTCATGAGTGTGTGGGTTAAATAGATGTGTTTGCAGGTTTCCAAATTTTATGTGTTATGCAAAATAATCACAATTTTAATTTAAAGTCACTAAAAGCTATCTTAAAATTTTATTAGCTGTGATTTTCCCCCCAAAGCTATCTTTTCCTATTCCAAATCTCACCTTCTCATAAATGTTGTGCTGGAAATTGCTGTGTGCCCACATAGCTCATCTTATGGATCGAGGGCATAAGTATTAACAAATTAGCTGTAACGGAATTTGTCACCTTAAAATTATATTCATTCTCCTCAGAGCTTGCTGAGTCAGGGCCTGTCAAGTGCTAAAGATCAGTTCAAGAGACATGAACTAAACTGTCATTTTCAGGTGAAAGAAGAAACATTTTTGCATATGCAATGTACACTCGAAGCCACTGGCTTCTAAGGCATATACTTTTTATTTCCATTCATCTCCTCAGTCAAAATGAGGGTAAGATGATTGGCATGTATCCCTCTTCTGTAAGTCAACCCAAATGGAACTGGCTGGGAACTTCCTGACTAAGTCTCTGAAGGTGACGACAGGCTGGGTACCAAAGCAGAGAGCATCTGTGGTGTCAGCAGGCAGGACCTCCCTGGAGGGGGCATCCATTTATCTTTCTCCATTAGAAAGGAATGGAGATACTGGCATAATTTGGGAAGGGGCTTTAGCAAATATTTGGCTAGATGCTCCTGATTGAAGGCCATCTTTCTCTTACTAATCTGTATCTTCCTGTGATCTCAAAAATGCACAGTACTTTTTCCCCCTCACAGCTAGTTTGGTGAATTTAAGACTTTTTAATTTGGTTATATGTGTAAAACAAGACAACCAATTCATTAAAAAACAAAGAAACGAAAAAAGATGTTAGTCTAAACTTACTGACTAATTTGATTAAAAGAACAGTTTTATTAAAAAGAATCCAGAAGCCCTGTGTTGATATAAGTTATGTATAAATGATAGGACTACTATCATTAAACTTATGAAATGAAATCATGGCAATTAAGTAAAGCATTAGGTAAGGAGGAACCTCAAGCAGCACTTCGCGTGTATAAACCAAAAGCAAACACATAGAATTATGATAACTGTCTTCCTCAGTATTTCTAACCAAGGGTTTGGGGAGATGCTGCTGAATTTTATACTATAAAAATGTTAGTAATACCGCATAAACTAATCCTTATAATTTTATGTTTCCTCTAGCCACACTATTTAAGTGACTTTCCCTGAGTACCTAACTTCAAATAATTTGACCTATGACAGTGATGGACCTAAATTAAGTTTCCTACTGAAAGGTAATCAATCATACCAATTACAGAAGTTCACTGGGGACTTCTCTAAGTAAAGTATATAAAAATGTGAACAATCTAAATTCAAGCACAATGATGAAATGACTGGTGTTTAAACAATTTCAATCATTTCTACCCATTCTTTGTGTTTAAACTTTGACACATATGGGCATTACATTTGTGTTCACGTTTCTCAGGAACTATGCTTGATGTGTGCATTTTCCAATAGTGATTTCTTCATAAATGTGGCTTTATCTGAGTTTTCTAACAGAGCGATGAACAGCAGGGAAATGGGAAGTCAAGTGGGAACCACTTCCCTGTCATTCTCAAAGCAGGTGTCTTCCTGTAAGATGTAATATATAAGTTTGTCCTTTGCTGGGGCAAAGCATGATTCAGACTCATCTTTGGAATCAACATTTGCTCTTATTCCAGAATGTTAATGACAGAGAATTTTTAAGTTCTGAAAAAATTGTCAACTTGATTATTAAGCCTTTTTTTTTTTTTTTAAAGAAAAGTAAAGCTTGGATTTTTTGCTATTATATTCATAAAATATCTATCCTTCCAAAGAAATAAGAGACTTTAAACCACAACCAACTGGGATAAATTAAGCTACGAATTTTAAATTTGTATACTAAAGGATTATGTTTTGAATGAAACCTTGCACTTATGGGATTTTCAACCCAGTTGTAGATTGATGCCTACAGATGTGATTCTCTTATAAGTAAGTATATGTTCAAGATATCGAGAGACAGAAATTTAGAATAAGTGGGTTCCTACTCAGGGCAGAAATTTCTCTAAGACAGACATTGGGGTATCCAGAACCAAAAAAAGAGGTGAAAAGCACCAAAAAGACAGAACTTCTCGGATTTTAAGTCAAACATCCAACAGCTCTGGTCAGCTGGGTGCACAGACATTCATTTTTCTATGGGACTGATCAGAATCAAAGCCCTTAATGGTTGAAATTTTCATTTCACTTTAATAGAGTGATTTCCCCCATGGATACCTCTTCATTTGGACAATGTAAGTCAGTGGAAAATAGATTTTTCTTTTCTTTTTTTTTTTTGAATCACTTCTTGCATCTGTTTTGCAGTTCAAATGATATGGAAATTAATACTTGTATCAAGGTTCCCCCCAGGCTTCAGCTGATGCTGGACAGAGTGTGTTCCCACAGCACTGCTTCCTTGGAAACTGCATCATTGAGATAAATTTGCAATGTGGTATCTGCTTTGTTGTGTTTACATCACATCTGTAGAACTACACATGGGCTGTGGAACTGAAAGCTGGCAGGCTGTGGGCCTGTGGACTGGAACAGCATAAAAGATGTGGGAAACTTGGCTACTGTCTGCGGCAGCTGCTTATGTCACGAGTGGGGGAGGCGGCGAAGGGGGCCATGCACTTGAGTAGCTGCTGGGTCCCCACAGGGTGATGCTGTCCAAGCTGGAGGGCCTGCTCTGCATTCTTCTATAAAGCCAACAAAATGTAGCCTTAAATTCTGTCTGCACCTTGTGAGTCTAATTGGTCCTCTCCTTATGACTATGTTCTTGCAATACCATATTAGACCTTTCTTCTGGTTTCCATCACCCCTTCCTGGATGTTCCCCTCCTGCAGATGCGGGGAATGCCATACATAACACCAAATGGAATACAACTTAATGAATATTTACCGAGTGCCTGCTATTTGGAAGGAGGTATGGGATTTTCAGCAAAAACTCTGGAGAAAGCTATTTCTCTGTATAAAAAATGCACACACAGCTGCATTCTCACAGACATACACCCAGCCGATGTGTCATCTCTCTGCACTCAGGCTTGGCAACATATGGGAGGAAAAGTCATTTATTACTACAGGCTGTGACAATCGCTGAGAAAATTTACTGCAGAAAATTAGCCAACAGCATTTCAGCAGGAGGTCCAGAAATTATCTATCAGAGATTCAGAGACTTGAGGCAACACTGCACCTCATTTATTCAAATGCTCAGGGCAAATGAAACATAACAAAGCACCTATCAACCTGTGTCTTGTGTGTTTTGACAAGCTTACTGCCAATTGACAGGGTCCAGCTCACACTACAAAAAGAAATAGGTTACTATTGATTTTAGCTGACATTTCATATTAGAGCATATCTTTTATTATTTATTTTTTTGGTAAAATTAAAATCTAACCCTGTAACTCCTCAGGAGGAAATGGAGGTATGATTTGGCTCCATCCTGTGGCCTGTGAAAACAAGCAACAAATTAGCTATCCAATTACCAACACTGAATAAGTGACCGGTTAAACATTTTTACAGAGTAGATGTCAATACTACACCACTTAAGCAAACCAATCAAACCTGGCATGGGGAGAATGCTATACAAATAAGGACACAAATTCCCAAATGTGTTCTTCAAGCTTAGTCACTTTCAATTAATCCCCTATCAGTCTCTTAACCTTTCATGGTGGAATTGAAATACGTTTTAGGAGACGTGACAGCCACATTAGCAAAGGGTTTACAAAGTCTTCTGACTTGGGATCTGCTTTCAATGCACTAGTACAGCGTTAACTGGATGACATAAGTACATCAACATAAGTAATCCACCAACTGTTGGGTTCATGGAATATTTATTGAAGGTCCCTTGTTACACACTGTGCTGGGCGATGTGAAAACAACTCTAAATAAGAAATAGACTCATCCTCAAGGAGTTCAGGTCTACTGGAGGAAGACATCAATAAAATGTGAGGGAAACAGTAAGTGTCCATGGGCTATGGGGGAGTTCCTGTGGTAAGCCGGTTTGGTCAGACCAGGTTTCTAAATGAGGTCACTGAATGATAGTATCACAGAATTGCAATGTACCCGAGCAGCAAGTGAATTTGGAGGTGATCTTGTTCTGTACCACGAGTTTCAATAGGAATGAGCGAGAACCGTGTGAGGAGGCATGTGCACTTTTGGAAAGTATATAGTTGGCTTTCTTAAACTAGAGGAGAGGGGTGGAGTTACACTAGAACTAGAAAAGCAACATACTCCTACTAAGAAGGGATGCTCTCTATGAAGCTGCTTGTGAACTGAGGACAAGAAGCTGAGAAGTGCTGGTGTAGGTGTTGGTTTTATGGATAATGGTGGAGCCAAAGGAGAATACATGTCTTATCAGAAGATATTTTAAGTGAAAGCTTTTTGAGATCCTACTATATACAAGATGGAGTTTTAAGATTAGAATTAAAATATGTGGTAAAATCTATTCTGTCCAAGGTTAGAGAGAGAAAAAATTGGCTTCTTTTTTAAAGGAAAGTTAGCATGGGTGAGAATATGGGAAATTAGACAAAGGGAAAGGAAGCTATGACAGAAAAAGGCCTTCTGTGCAAAGGAGGAAGTCAAAGAGTAGAGAATATGAAATGGCATCCAAATCCCACAATAGAGAATGTGTACTCTGGCCATGTATTATTGTGCGAGGAGGCCTAGTGACAGCCACTGCAAAGCTCAAGAGATGGAACATCTGAGACCCAAAGGAGAGAAGTGTTCACACCCTTTACTCGGTCAAGGCCTATGGCCCATCAATTAACTTTTTTTTGGTCATCAGCTACCTTTGCTTATTTTAAACTCACTTTTTATTGAAGAGTTTCCATCCTGTTTAGCATTTATTCTAATAAATTTTTACTTAGCCTCTTGAAAAAAGGTAAACAGTTTAACATCGTGAAACACATCACATTTTTCTTGTAAATGTTTTGTAATAAATGAGAAACCATACAGCAGTTAGTTCGATATTACCCATGCAGGATGAATCCTCTGAGCAATTACCTTGTTTCCATGGCAACGGCATATGTGCCCATCCTTCGATGTGCTCTGGGAAGCAACCAAACTGGGTCTGCTCGGTAAAGCTAAGGAAAACTTAGCGAATAGAGGGAGAGAGTGTAGGAGGATTGTAAATTTGATACTAACTGGGTTAACAAACAAACTGCTATTTATATTGTTTATTAAGTGGTTCATTTGAGCAGCTCCAAACAACCCAGGAGGGAAGAACTGCAATGCTGGAAAACAGAAACAAAAAGCACAATCTGCAAAGAAGGTAGAGAATGACAACTAGATTTTCTAGTACCCTTGTCCACACCCAACCCCTTAGGAGGAAGCCTCTGAAGAATTCGAGTGAGGAAGGACTGAAAAGTAATCTCCAGAAGACATTTGCCTCCTGACGTCTGCCTGGACCTCACGCCACCCAGAGTCCACCGGGACTGGAGCCTAAACCTTTTATTTTTTAAGAAAATCCTGAAAAAAGAGGCCAGCAAGTATGCCTTTGACATCCAGGAGAAACCATACTGTTATTTTAGCTGTTACACTCCAAAGAACTGCAAAATAATAATAATAAATAATAATATCAGAAAAACTGTATTGCGGACACCGAGCAAATACAAAAGCAGAGGAAGCTCCTCAGAGAAGACTGTCAGGTGTACCGCAGCTATCTCTTGGGAGGGGGTTTTAAACAGAGATTTAAAGTTGGAAATTAGAAATCTCCTCCTCGGGGGAAAATGGACATTATAACAATGTTGTGCCTGTTGTCACAATTGATTACAGAGTCTCGTGGGAGCTGGCTCCCGGACAGTTTTAAAAGTGGGGTGTGATTTAGAGACATTTTCTTGCTGGTGATCATGAGGGAGGCTGTAAAATGGGAGGTTGAAAGGAAGGTGGAAAAGGTGGGGGGAGGATCCTAGGAGAATTGTAACCTGATAGGCCACCAAATTAATGACATGTAATTACATCTAATTACAGGCATCTTTTGGAACTTGGACCACCAGACTGACAATAAATTCAAATATCTTCGAGAAATACCTTGGCTAACATAATAAAGTACTTTATTCTATTTAGAGGGATAAGCCTATTAATGCAGAATCTAAATCAAAAGATTATACAACTGCAAATGTTACTTATTAAAAAGGAAATCTAGACAAGGGGGTAAAGAAATCAAGAAGTGGAACATAAAAATATTCACAGGATTATACCATTTATAAATTAGTCTGCTTTTATTTTTTATATTTTATTTTATTTTATTATTTTCATTGAATTTATTGGGGTGACCATGATTAATAAAATTATATAGGTTTCAGGTGTACAATTCTACAGTATATCATCTGTATATTGTATTGTGTGTTGTCTACCAATTACTTTGCTTTTAAACTGCTTATCTTTAAAAAGTTGAAAGGATACTTAAACATGAAGATAGAAAAAAAAAATTTGGAAAGTGAAAAGGGAGACAAGCTTTAAAATTATCTTAAAAATAGGATTCAGGACTAACAAGCACAGTACCACCCATGATTTCTGCTGATCTCTTTACCACGTAAGGACTTGGGGACAAACTATTCATATTTCACAGACTACATAATTGCCTTGTCCTATCAAAATTCCCAAAGACCCTTAGAAAAAGTCCCTATGAAACTATGTTTAAAGAAAATGTTATAAAAATACTATTTTTCTTTTGTTTATAAAACTATATATCTCATTATGTTTGACAACTAAGAATCTTATTGCTTAATTTGGTGGATAGTAGAGGAAGCACATATATTTAGGTAACTTATGTTAATTTAAATCCCATAATATTTAATATATAAAAGTACAATGTAAGAGATCTATGCCTCAATTTACTATATTAAAATCACTGGCAGATATAGTTGGATCAAACACCGTAACAATATTTAATCATCTAAGATTAAGGTACTTATTCCATATATTTTACTAATATCTAACCTAAGACAATAATAAACATTAAATAAATGTACATTGAATTAATTAATAGGAAGTCCAAATAATCAGTTTGCTTTAATTCACTGCTGAGTCCACCACGTAGTTTGGGACTGTAGACATAACCACAGGTATCTCTAAATTGTCCATCATTATACAGATGATGCAATGTCATTCTCTCCTCTCCACCCCAAGCTCCCTCTGCAGGTCTCCTTAACTTCCCTATGGTCCGAACTCTATTTTCATTTTGTTACTTGCAACCTCCATGGCTTTGAGAGTCAAGATTTCCTTTGCTTCGCTGGATTATAATTACACAAACACAACAGACTTGCTGGACATTACCTCTGTGCCCAGTGCTACTGGTCACTGTGAGGTTTAGCCATGGTCTCGACCCTAATCTGTTGGGAGAAGTAGGACATACACTCATAAAGAGCAACCCTGCAGTGAACTATTAAATAAGGGAAAATAGGCATTGCAGACCGAATTCTTTGGTGGCTTAAAAAGAGCAAGGGAATGGAATGGATAGAAACTCAATAGGTGAGGAAACGGGGAAACTAACATTTATTGAGCATCTGTTTTTCATCAGCCCCCACATTAGGAGATTTTACATATAGTATTTCATTCATTTTTTACATCAAATTGTTGAGATATATCTTTTTATAGTTTTATAAGATATGAGGCCCATCAGAGTTTCAAAACTTGCTTATGATTATATTGCTTGTAGGTCTCTGAGTAGACATTCTAATTTGAGTTGATACTATTTCCATCACAGGCAGGAGGAACACAAGTGCTCCCTGAAGCACCGAGGTAACATTATGCACAGGTTTTGGACAAAGAGTGATGGCCACAATCACGTAGAGCAGGTATCTAGGGGTAGAAGCCACAAGCTCGGAATTAGCAGGTCTGGAGACACTCAAACTTTTATCTCTAACATTTCTCTTTGGTTTGTTCTTAGGATATCGATCTCTCTGCTTACATTGCCTATCTGTCCTTGCATGCCATCTAACTTGCTCATTAGAGCCCTTAGCATATTAATCACAGCTGTTTTATATTCCTGGTCTGATAATTCCAACATCCCTGCCACGTCTGGTTTTATGCCTATGAACTATGCCTCTGAACTGGCTCCATGCATCGGAGCTATGCTTCTGGCCTGTGAATTTCACAGCTCAGTCTCAGTTTCTTTCCTCCCCCCTTAGATGGGACAGGATGGCTAGAGTGGGCTACAGATAGGTATTTCAGTTCCCCAGGCCAGTTAAGCTGTGATAATACCCTAGCAGGGTAGGCTCTGGTAAACACAAACTCTTTCCCTAGCCTGCATGGTCTCCCATGGTCAGACCTGACCTGTCTACCCTCATCTGGGCCTCACTCCTTTGCTCCTCTCCACACTCCAGTCACACTGGTCTTGTTTTAGTCCTCAGGAAGCAAGCTCCACCAAACCACCAGCGCAGAATGCTCTTCTCCCAACTTCCTGCCTTATGTTCCATTAGGTCTCAACTGAAATACTGACCCCTCAGAGAGGCCTTTCCAACTACTGGAAGGTGGTCCTCCACCCCATTCTCTCAGTCTCTATTATTCTACTTCAGTGGTGCATGTTCTTTCTTTCAATGTACTTAACATAATTCTAAGTTTTATGTTGATTTGATTGTATCTTTGTTTATTACTAGTTTCTTGGCCATGCTGGAACACCATGAAGGCATTAGCCATGTAATCACATTTTAAGCATAGTTAAGGACTACGCCTGGCTCATGAAAGTAGGGGGATAGATAACTGTTTAAATTAATGAGAGAAAGAATGAATAAATGAGTGAATGACACTCTTTCCAATTTTAGTCTCAGCATGACTCAATAAGTGCAAGAATATCTACTGCCCTTGCTTAATATCTGCTGCTAAATAAATGGTGAATTTGTTACAAGTCTATTTAAGAGGGAAGGTGTTCACTCCCAAAGGGCAACAATGTGTGGTTGTTGGTACAACAATAAGTATAATATGCTGAGAAATGATAATATAAGAAAGCTAAGTACTTCAAAAGTTAGATGTCACTGAAATCTTTATTAGCTGAGCAACTAGTTAAGTACTATTGCTCTTTACAGACATCACCAACCCTAAGTCTTGGAGTTTTGACTCAAGCAAACAAAAAATGTTTCTTTCTGTGTCCCCTGCAGGATCTGACACTAATAGAGAGTCTCACTTTTGTCATCACTTGGGGCTCTGGTTCAGCTCCAGGCTCAGGTTGAACCTCTCTTCTTTCCTTGCAGATCCTTTTAAATCTTCACTTTCTCAGGGCCGGTGATCCTTGCCCTAAGTAGCAGATTTAACATCGGGGTCACCACCATCACTAACAACCCCCAACAATGTGTGTGTACATAAAGAGTTCTCAGGAGAAAACTACATACAGCAATCGTGGTTATATTTTGATGGTGGGGTTATAAGCAATTTTGGATGTTCCCTCCACTCCCTGTCTAACAAATGAGAAAGTAAAGTAAAATAGCTTTTTAATTAAAAATCTCAAAGCCAGCATGATCTTTGAGCTTACTTATTGAGAAAATGAGTCACCTTGAGACCAATTTTTTTACTATTAAAGCTAATAATAGTGGTGAATGAAAATAATAGACTTTGCATGTTGTTCTCCTGATGGTCTTAACCAGCACTGTTTCTAGAAGTAAAAGAGCTGATTGTCAGTATTACATTGTAATATTCCATGAGCAATTACTATGTCGGGCACCATGCCAAGTGCTTTACATAGTATTATCTCATTGAATCCTCACAAAAATCATATTAGGTGATTATTGTCATTAGCCCCATTTTCCGATAAGAAAATTAACTAAGAGAAGAGAAAAGATTACACTGGCCCAGTGTTTAGTTTAACTTGGAGGTCCCACTCCATCATTTTAATCTAAACCATTTCCTCATACATTTATTCAATAACATTGTTAAGCATACATTATGTGTCAAGCCCTGTCCCGGCCATACACAGGTGTGGAAAGAAGTTTCTGTTCTCAAGTGCTCAAATCTGGTGGGAAAGACAGTTATGTAAACAGACAGCCCTAATAAAGTGTGTTGAGATAATAAGAGGCAGGTTCAGAGTTCCAGGAGAAACAGGAATGGAGCCCCTAAACTGGACATTTCAAAAGTGTTGCTAGAGCCAGAGCTCCTTTCCAAAGGACATGGACCTTTAAAAATGTTCAATAGAATCTGAGGGTTGATCTGCCACACAGAATCTTGTATTGGTGGCATGAGTCCACAGTACCATCAGAATCTGGGCATGAGTGCCCACAATGACCATTCCAAACAAATTTAGATATGAAAGAGAAAGACACATTCTTCCATCTTATCATGGAGACTTTTGTACTTGACCTAAAATACTTTCCTTTGGAGGAGCCTTGTAAATTCTTTATCATGAGCTCTTAGTATTATGTGGCATTTAACTCAACATCATAGCACTTAGGTCCATCTCTTATGTCTAGGTGAGGTACATATCAAAATATCAGAGATTTCCAGATATATATTGAAAAAAATCTTGTTCAAAAGGATTCCTCTCAATGAAAGTACTAAACTATTGAAAAGAAATAATTAGACGTGCCATTTTCTATGGAGGGTGACATCACAGAATTCATAAAACATGTTCACCAAAAAGCTAACAGCTATCTATCTATCTATCTATCTATCTATCTATCTATCTATCTATCTAATCTATCTATCATCAATCCTCTATCTATCTATCTATCTATCTATCTATCTATCTAATCTATCTATCATCAATCCTCTATCTATCTATCTATCTATCTATCTATCTATCTATCTATCTAATCTATCTATCATCAATCCTCTATCTATCTATCTATCTATCTATCTATCAATCTATCATCTATCTATCATCTATCTATCTATCTATCTATCTATCTATCTATCTATCTATCTATCTATCTATCATCTATCTATCATCTATCTATCTATCTATCTATCTATCTATCTATCTATCTATCATCTATCTATCTATCTATCTATCATCTATCTATCTATCTATCATCTATCTATCATCTATCTATCTATCTATCTATCTATCTATCTATCTATCTATCTATCTATCTATCTATCATCTATCATCTATCATCATCTATCATTTATCATCTCTACCTGTCTGTCAAATAAAGATACAGGATCAGAGAGAGTGAGTCCCATGAGAATGTAGGATTCCTCCCACTGTCATATATCATGAGAATTTGGGGTTGGAGGAGTGATAGGCTTTGGACTTTCCTAGACTATAAAACTGAGGATTGGAGCTAAATCTGACGAGCTGTCCTGGGACAACACTACAGCTCCAACCCAATTGCCCACAGCTCACATCTGTGATGCATGAATATTCCCTGAGGGACAGTTTAAGCAAAATATTTAGGTGGAGCCATTTGATACATAAGCAGCATGATCACACAGGCTATAACATTGTTTAATCCAGGAACATAATGGGAAAAAATACTAACTAGAACAGTATTGACTTCAAACATCTGACAGTTAAACAGAGTCCAAAATAGACTACAATATGAACAGATTGCTTCTAGAAAAAGAGCTACAAATGGCTCATACACATGTGAAAAGATAGTCAACCTTTCTCTCAATCAGAGACTGCAAAGTAAAACTCCAGTGAGATGACATTTTCACTTAGTGAAGAAACAGTCATTCTCATATGTATGAAATTTGCTGGCTGAATTGTAAATTGGTACACACTTTGTGAAGGATATTTTGGTAATATTTATCTAAATTTAAGTTGATTTTCAAAATTTAAAATGTCTGCACTTAAAATCAGCAGCTCTACTTCTAGGAACATCATACGGCCGTTACAATTAGATTTGTGAGAATGACAGATAGGAAGATTTTCATGGCAGTTGAGGGCAAGGCAAACAAGATTTTTAAAAAGAAGAAATAAAAGATAGATGGGCGGGTTTAATGATCCACTCGAGTTGGGTACCACAGATTTGAAGCAGCATCACCAGGTATGGTTAGGTGTGCATGTGTCTTTCCAGCAACATTGAGGCATTCTGCCATGAAAAATGGAGATGGATTTTCAACATTTAACATAAGATTGTTATTTTGAAGGGTAGAAGCAACAGAAGGACCAAGTGCCAATAAATTGAGAAGTAAGAGAAGAGCTCAGATGATCAACTTTGGGTGAGTGCTGAACAGACCAAAAAACCATTCCAGAGGAGCAGATGGAATGAGAGAAAATGGTGGCATCAATAGACTGGAGGACTTTAAGGTAACAAAGACAGCTCCAGGTGAGGATGGAAAGGTGGGATATTGGACAGCAAAAAAAAAAAAGTCTAATGAGGCAATTTCCAAAAGATGGCATTGTCCGTGTTGATAGTGGCTAATTGGAGAAGAGGTAAAGGTCACCTGAGGAAAGGGGAGCAGTTGTGTTGCTGCATCATTGGATGTTTTGTCTACATGGGTGTTGAAAACATCTGGAACCGATGTTCAAAAGATGGAAAAAAAAAAGCAGCCTATAAATTGGGTCCTAAATTTTTCTCTAATGGAAAGGAAGGGACTCATGTTAAGGGTAGCCTATGATAGGGTGAGGATAGGGAAGAGAGCATGAACCCCAGAAGTTCTATAAGATCCAGCTCCTACCACTTCTGACCTCACATCCACCACTCCCTCGTGGACTCACACCATTGCAACCACACTTCTGCACTGTTGGTCCTTAAACTCTCCAGGCAAGTTCTACTTCATAGCCTTGGCATTGGCTATTCCCTCTGCTTGGGGAGCTCTTCCCTGATGTTGCAAGTTTCTGGCAGGTCTTTGCTCAAATGCCACACTCTCAATGAAGCCCACCTGGACCACCCATATATAAAATAGCAACTTTTCATCAACCTTCCTGCTTTCTTTTTACCCATAGCACTTATCAGCTTCTTAATGTTGTTTATTAACTGTTTCCATCTGCTAGAATAGAAGCCCTTTGAGGGTAGAAAATTTACCTGTTTTTTAATTGCTGCATCCCCAGCGCCAAGAACAGTGACTGGCAATAGTAGACATTCAACAAATATTTGTTGAATGAGTGAAATTAGCTTTTATATAAGGTAAATGAGCAGTAGTCTCTATCAGGTTATTTTCCTGGATGTGTGTATTTAAATATAAAGTGCTTTGAATGTCTCACAGAGAGTTTTTTTTCTGTTTTACCAAATATTTGCTGAGCATTTTCCAGGTGCTAAGCTTGGCTGGCACAGCAGATGGAAAATTATCACAGTGTCCTGCTTTCCAGGAGGTCATTATCTGGGGAGGGTATGAAGATAGCAAGGCACAGAAAGTAAGGGCAACCAAAGTGTTGCAGGAATCCAGAAAAGTAATCAGTTCACTTGTTGGTTTCCAAAGTGGTAAGTAAACAGTTCACTACAGGGTGAGTGTGAACCCGGTTGACACCAAGAAGGGATTAAGAGCAACAACATGAAAGATGACAGTGGTGACTAATGTGCTCTCTTCTAAGCATATTACACATGTCATGTCTTGTTAAACTCTTGATAACCCCTCAAGGGAGGTTCTATCATTACTTGTTTCACAGATGAAAAAATTGAGACTCAGAGAAGTGATATAACTTACTCAAGGTCACCAAGGTCATGACAGAACTGGCATTTGAATACAAGCAGCATGCCCCCAGAGCTCCTGTTTTTAATAGCTGTACTCTACTGACTCTCGTTTATTATCTGAAGAAGGACCATGAGCAGTTCAGCGGGGCTGGAACAGAGTTTGTGTAGAGGGAGGTGGTGAGAGATGAGTCTAAAAAGAGTGGTTAGAGCGAAGCTCTAGGGGCCCTGAGCACTTTGCTGTGGGTCAGGACTCCACTCTGTGCAGTGAAGAGCTATGATAGGGTCTTAGGAAATGACAGCATTTGTCCTGTGTTTCAAAATGATAGCCAACAGCAGTGCGAAGGAGACGGAGGAGGGAGATGATGAGCGTGTACATTTGGCCAAAGGAAATGGAAAAGAGGAACGGGGTTGGGAGGTATTTCAGAGACACAGTTGGCAGAACTGGATAGTGCCAGGGCAGCTCAAGCCCGGAGCGGCCAGCTAAATGAGATACAGCACAGAGGAGATAAACAGAGAATTATTAGAGCTACTTGAGCTTTTACATTCACTAGTGTCAAATTACCCTTGTTATCTAGCCATAAGGATAAGCATTCTAAGTTTAAATAGTTTCCTGAGCAGATATGGAAGTTAAATATTCCTCCTTCCAGCCTCACAGAGATTTTACCACCTCTTGGTGAACTCAATTTATCAAGTCAATTAAAATATCTGTAGTAAAAAGTGTACATATGTTTCCCTATAGCAGCTTTAATAGGATTTGGAGCTTTTATGGAAATCTTTACCTTTACAGAAAATTAAATTTTCTGTCAAATTTTCTTCTTGCATTTGTCCCCTAGAGGAAAAAAAACTACCTCTAGAATAAATTGTTTTTTAATTTCATTTTATATTAAAATATTTGTTATTCTGGATACAGCTCACTTTTCCCTGGACTCTTCAAAGCTCAACTTTAGTAACTGAGACTAAGCATCTATACTGAACAGTAAAAGTCAGCGGGGTTCTGGCAGAGGTAGTGGGGTGAACGCTGCCCTGGCAGGTAAAAGACAGCTTCTGACCTGCTTCTACTGCAAGAAGATTTTGAGACATTACCACACTCTCCCCAGCCTATTTCTTCAATACTCTCTAATGCTCATTCACTTTTCCCATTCTATCACACAGTCAATTATATATTGAGTGTCCACCATATGTAAATATTGGAGAGATATAGAGCTGAGTTAGCCTGTTTCAGTTCTCAAAGAATTTTCAGTTTAATGATTGCAAGCTAAACAGTTGTGATTTTAAAAATTAATATAATATTAAAAATCTACAATGATATTTTAAGGAAATTATCTACATTTTGAAGTCAAAGTAACCAATCCACTTATCATATTTAAAAGTTTCAACATTAGTTCCCTGGATAATAATTTACTTTTTAGGCTTTGTTAAAATGGATAGATTCAGGGAACTGAGAAAGAAAAAGAGCCAGACCAGATCAGACTCCCTTTATATCTTCAGCATCTTTGCACCATGCTTGTAAAAAGGGGTTTGACTCCAAGAAAGCAGTGGAGAGCTACCAGGAGACTCCCAGTTCTCATCCAGCCCTAGCTTTACATGAAAAGTGAGTTATTTGTCAATGGGTATGATATGGGGCTGCTTCTATGACTTTAGAAATATTTGTGCTTCTGACTCCCTGCCCTCTTACCCACTGTCTGCACACAGAGAAAGGGCAGGTCTCCTGTGGGGCATGTGGGCTGTTCTCGAAGAAACCATGCAGATTGCTGCACGGTTTGACAGCCTGTCTCACACGTATTTGTCTTCACAGGCAAGGCACTATTTCTACAAAATGTATGTCGGGGCTCCTGCTGCCCAGCACAGGGCAGACGGTGGGAAGCCTGGTTGCTTATAACAGGAAAAGTGCTTTGTGTCCTCTCGGGGCCCTCAGGACCAAACCAAAGCTGTCAGCGAGGTCCAGACAGAGGTGTCTCCCCCTCTAGCTCCAGGGACCTGTGCAAAACATCGTTCCCACAGGATAACACAGCAGACCAGCTCCACTGTGCTCTGTCTTCCTTACCCAGAAAGAACCAGTGTTTCCTTCAAGCCGTCTTCTGAATATGAATGACAGCAGAGAAGCCCAGAGCTGCCGGCTCCAGAGTCAGTGGAAGCTGAGACCTGTCTCTTACTAGCAACTAGCCCATGGCCTGGGTAACGGTAGATGCTCAATAGATATTTGTTGAATTAATTAATTAGTGATTTAACAAGTCAAATAATTTATGGACCTATGCCTGCCCAGCATGGTATCTGGCACGTGGCAAGTGTCAATAAATATTTGAAGAGTGAATGAACCAGCTGCAAAGTCTACAATGCAGTTAAGTTCAGGCTCTAGCCCAGACCCAAGGCAACATTGTGAAGAAAATGAAGTTTTGCAGCCCCTCCTACCCTCACTTTCGGCTCCTAGGTACTCCTCCAGGGCCTCCAGGGGCCACTGCAGACGACCTGCCTGTGTGCGGTTTAGTGCCTGGTCCAGAAACATCTGTGTCACAAGGGAATATGCTGAAATGCGCATTCTCGGGCCCTGCCCCGGAACTACTGAGTCAGAAGGCCTCTGTGGGTGATCTCATGCACGCTGAAGTTTGAGAATCACTGCTTAGGTTTTTGGTTTTGTTTATTTCTAAAAAACTCCCGACTTGAGAATCACCCAGGAGTGCTCCTGCACACGCAGTTTGGCCTCTCTAGATTCTAAACATCTGAATCTCCAGGGTTGCAGCCAGGGGGTCTGCACTTTAAACAAGTGATATTTTTTGCCCAGGAGAACCATTTCCTGGAAGCTTTGCTTTCTCTCTATCATCCACTAGTTAGTCAGTTTCGGCAGAAGTTTTTAGTGAGATATATTTGATTACCTCACTAAGGTGATAATCAGAAATATTCTAATGCTTAGCAGGGAACTAAGGTCCCTCTGTCCTAAAAAAAAAAAATGTGTCACTAACAATGGAAATTCACGTCCCTCTGTAGGCAGTAAAGGATGCCCTAGGCTGGGGTGAGTTTTTCCCCCTCAAATTAAAAGGCATATGGTCTCCTATAGGACATAATGAGAGGAACAAGGGACAAAGTGGATATTATAATGGCTGCTATGTCTTTAGAATTTAGTTATTAAAAAAAGATGAGATTCACAGGCAAAATTCAACCTGTAGGTATGTGGGATTTTTTTGACCATTAAAATATGTTTTATAAATAGGAAACTACTGTTTAAAAATTGGATTTGCCAGAATCAACATTGAAACCTCTGGCACACTTGGCCTACATACAAGGTGACCATCGAGACCCGAGGTGTTGCTGCTCCCATACACCGGTTCCTTAGTGCTCCCCAAAGTCTTACTCGGGTCCACTTCACAGTCATGCTGAGTTCCCGCTCTCTGTGGGCATTGGAATTTGTGACTCTGCTTTACGTAGATTCATCGCCACCACCCCAGAGGGAAGCATTTGGGGGGAGAAGAGTCCTTTAAGGGCCAAGAAAAGAGCACCACAGCACTGTTTCCCAGCCAGTTCAGCTCTCTCTAAACACTTAAAATAATGATGATGCTGTTGCTCTCAGCCGAGTCCCATTGGTCAGGCGTGCGCTCCTGTATAGTTTGTAACCTTTAGAGTTGTCATGTGTTTTTCTCGTCTCCTTAGCAGGTCAGGAGGATTTGCTGGCCTTCCATTCCATGGAGGGGCCCTGACACACTGACTTTCACTTTAGAGTCCTGCCTAGCATTTTAATGCATTTTGCCAAGTTGCAATATTTTTCCCCCCAAATTAAATAAGTATTTTATTAGAAACATTTTTTATGTTTTAAAATTGAATCACAATGTTCCCTTCATCTGGTATTCATTTGATTATGAGAATAACCATTTTTAACCAAGCACATAATATGACAAAACAAATTATAGCTGGTCCACTTAATAACATTTTCCTCCCATACCTATCACAAATATACTACTGCTTGTTGCATTAGACTATGCATAATGCATTAATAACTAACCTTATAACTTTACGTTATCTGTTCCCACTACAAATTACTTCACCCACCAAATATTTCTGGAAGTCCCTAAGTACATGAATTAAACAAGTAGCATCTGACATTTTTCTCCTCTTTTTTTGCTTTAGTATTTGTTTATTCTATATTTATTTCATTAGAAATTTTGGAATGAGGGGATTTAAATTCATGAGCTCTAATGTTTATGCCGAAGCAGAGGGCTCATGATGGAGTAGGTGGGTAAAAGATGTCACACCCCTGCCCTAGCCGGTTGCTCGGTGGTTAGAGCGTCGGCCTGTGGACTGAAGTGTCCAGAGTTTGATTCTGGCCAAGGGCATGTACCTCTGTTGCAGGCTCGATCCCCAGCCCTGGTCAGGGCCCCTGTGGGAGGCAAACAATCAATGTGTCTCACATCGATGTTTCTCTCTCTCTTCCTCTCTCTCCTTTCTACTCTCTCTGAAAAGCAATGGAAAAAATATTCTCAGATGAGTATTAAAAAAATATATATATATATCCACTCCTTTCCCACTGCTGCCTTTTACATTTTCTGCTGAAGTAACCATTATTTCCCCAATGCTCCTGCAAGGAGCCTCCTTTTGCTAAAACAGAAGAGTGCCATAGATCAAGAAGAACACAGGGACCTGAAAACATCGACACCCGTGCAGGTCACTGCCCACTTCTAACAGGGACTAGCTATCCCACTGCCTTCATCCACAGGCCTGGATTCGTCCAGGAAACTCTGGCCCATGAAGCTAAACCCGCAGATACTGTCACTGTTCATTTTAGAAACTTCTGCACAACCCCACTGCACCTAACGTCAGACTGTCCAGCTTTTCCACAGACAGCATCTAATGGCTGTTTACTCTTCAAAACTCTTGAAAACCTTACCATGAAACCCTTGCCTTGCTGTACCCACCAATTTTATTTTCTTTCTTTCAGCTTTACTGAGGTAGAATGGGCAAATAATGTTATGTTTAAAGTATACAATACGATGATTTGATACAGACACACATTGTGAAAGGGCTCCCCTATAAAGTTCATTAACAATCCATCACCTTACACATTTACCCCTCCCTTTTTGGAGAGAAGTTTCAAATTCTGATCTTTTAGCAAATTTCAATTATACAATATAGTGTCATCACCTATAGTTACCATGTTTACAGTAAATTCTCAGGCATTATTTATCTAAAATGTATACCCTTTACCAACCTCTCCCAGTTTCTCCCACTTCCTCAGCCCCTGGCAACTACTTTTCTACTCTCTCTGATTTTTGTTGTTGTTTTTTTAGATTCCTGATCATCAGGCTTTTCATAGTAGTATTTTAAGAAAGCCACCATTCAACACTCTAAAAGACCATACTCGTCAGCCACTTAGTTGGTATTTTTACCAATAGGCTGTTTTCCAAGCTCACCCTTCAAAAGGGTTTCTCACCCTATTTCGGTAGATTCGGTGCCGCCCTGCCGAGAAAGGAAATTGTTTAGTATCAGATTCCACCTCGGAAGCTTCCTGTGCCTGCTCATCCTGGCCAATGACTCTCTCATCCCCAAGTTAGACAGCATTGCTATTTTCCTCAGCTTTTAACTTCTGCTGGAAGAAGAATTAGCTTAGTCACAGAGGGAATCTAATTGTGGCCTCATTACACAAACACGTTAGCTTCACATTGCTCACCATTTTTAGTACCAGGTTATAACTGCGAATACAAAGGAACACTCTCCCCTGGGCCCTGGACCAAACCCAATGGTGTGATGACCTGGGCCAGCTTAATAGGTTTACCCCAAAGCCAAGACGGAGCCATCCCTCTTTTCTTATGGAAACTTCAAAAACTTTAAATACATTAAAGAGGATTGTAAAAATCACAACTTATTAATCAACATACTTTTTGAGCAAGTATAGTGTCTATGTCAGGGAGGACTTGTGTTCACCCTTGGTCTGCCGTGGGAACAGGACTATGGCATCATCTCCACCGTGGAGCCTAGTCCAATGGTGAGCAGCCAGGAAACGAATATTTGCGTACCTTGCATTGTACAAAGTCTATGCAGGGGAAATACAAGGCTTCAACAGAACATGATAGGGAGTGAGCCTAGCTAAATCTAGAAACTTGGGGAAGCTTGTTCTAAGAAAGTGATGTTTAAACTATTTGATCCCATCTGGCTTCACAAGGAGATCTTAAATATTATGGCGTTAATTAAAAGAATGAACCCTTAAAAAGATGAATATTGTTTTTTGGTTTAGTTGAGAATTGTGATATGGTAAAAATTTACAAGATATGTAAAAACAAGAAAGATTTGGTATGTTTTAAGTTCATAGGTGAGGCTTTTTTTGCAGGTTTCTTTAGTTGAATGTGCCCATTTATTACTGGCAAGTGTCTTTGGTTCTTGTTTGCTCTTTTGTCAATACAAATATTCACTGGCACATAAAAGACATATTGTGATAATCCTCAATTTTTAGGCCAATGTTTTCTGTTCCATCTACTGATGAATTCTAGAATTAAGTTTAGAAACTAAAACATCACTTAGTAATTTCTTAGAATTTTAATTTTTCTGAAAACCATTTAATTCAATTTTATTCATAATATTTTTACCTTTCATATACTATTTTTCTCCTACTTATGTTGGAAATAAAATGTCACAAAATGACAGGCCTCAGGAATGTGCTGGAGAGGTTAGACTGATTGTATTATATCCATTTAGAAAGCACAAACGAGAACTTCATGAATATAAATCAGTGCTTTATTTTTTTCTAGTGTCACATATAATAAATCAGTTCCCTGGCAAGTGACAGTGATGTGAACAGTAAAACATCTCCTCAACTCTATGCAAAATAAAGGACTTAAGAAGATAAACAAAAGGAAAATTTAAGAATTAAAAGAAAAGTGTTGAGAGAGATTACATGAGGAAGGGGTAACGGAGGAGGGGGGTTTCACAACTAGGCGGCTCTCACCTCGCCATGGAAATCAGGCAATGATCCTAGTAGAGTCTGGCTTGGCGACCGAAGATTTCACAAATATTTTGAAAGTCAAAATATTAAAATACTGTATTTTTCTCAAACAATCTTTTTATAATTTCCACCCAATTGCAGAAAACAGTAGGACAGGGAAAAGAGAAGAAGGGAGGGAAGGAGGGAGGGAGGGAGGGAGGGAGGGAGGGAGGGAGGGAGGGAGGGAGGGAGGGAGGGAGGGAAGGGAGGGAGGGAGGGAGGAAGGAAGGAAGGGGAGGAGAGAAAAAGAGAGGCCTTGTCTCCTTTGCTGCATGGACACACAGACTCAGGATTCTGTTTTAATAAAGGAAATTGCTCAAAGTTTACATTTTAGAGGAGATGGTTCCCAAGTAATGAAAGGGAGGGTTTTGTTTATGGAGATAGGCTAAAGAAATTGTTTGGGAAATAACTGAAAAGGAAATATGGAGATATATGGACAAGCTAGAGATTACTTGGCCATTGAGGGGGAATTCAGAAATGGAAAAGACTGTGTTTTGTTCCTATGTAACTTTATTTTCAATTCTGTATAAATATTAGAGTTCTTTAAATTACTTCTCAACTTACTCATTCCTTTTCCCTGTCTATACCTACATCTTCTCTAGAGCCATCCCATCTGATAGGAGAGTAAATTATACGGATTCCAGATTCAGCTACTTTTAATTAAAACTTTCCTGTGCAAGGATTTCTTGACCACAGTAACAGATGGAACTCAGAAGCCCTAACGTCTTAAAGTTGAATCAACCTGATTAAAGTTCTCCATAAAGTCTCTCATCTCTGTTGGGCATAAGAAAATATTCTCCGCCAGGCCTCATGGTGGAGGCACTCTCCGGAGTCAAATGACATGTCCCTCTGCTTCACTACTCTCTCTTTTTCTTTCCTTTCTTTGGATTTGCAGTTCAGGAGCAAGATGATCCCCCAATCAGATAGATTATCTCAACATTGACATCTTCTATTTTTAAACCTGAAAAACATTTTGCACATGGATGCTAATGAAGCAATTTATCTGAAGAAAACTTTAAATTGGACTCAGAGAAATTAAAAGAGACACTTTAAAATGCCAACATAATTCTTTAATCTACCTCTCACCTTTGCAGTAGCTTAAAATGAGAGCCAAGTAATTGCGTCAAGTGGCTGAGCTACTTGTCAGGAAAGACTAGATTCTCAGTTTCCCCAGGATCTTACCCAGTTTCTGGAAAATTTTGTTGAATATGCTTCGAACACTTCCATTCTTGTCAAATTTTCCGTAAGTCTTGAAGCGTGCTTGGAGATGGAAGATGGAGATACCAATCTCCAGCACCACACAAATGATGAGAAACCTCGCTCATGTTGCCCTGGAGCTGTCTGGTTAGACTCCTGTATCCAAGCTCATCACCTTTTTTTTTTTTTTTTGGCCCCTAAGATCCTACAAAGTTCTTATTATAAAACATAGATTCACTTTAATGAATTCATGTTTTAATTTGCTCTGTACGGTTTAACTCTTGTTTTGTTACAGAATAGAAAGGTTTAAAGTAAGTCTGTGCTGTCCAATAAAGTTGCTATTTAAATTTAATGCAAATTCATTGAAATTAAATAAGTGTGTGTTAAACTTGTCCATCATTGGACATAATAGAGGTTGCCAATATAAAATAAAAAAGAAAAAGGAAGGAAGGAAGGAAGGAAGGAAGGAAGGAAGGAAGGAAGGAAGGAAGGAAGGAAGGAAGGAAGGAAGGAAAGAAGGAATTGAAGAAGGAATTCAGAGAAATCTTGGCATGTGGCTTCCAGAGGCTGAGAAACTGAGAGAGGGCACAGGACCAACACTATTTAAATATAAACATACGGTTGGTACCTTTCCTGGCACTAGTAAGATATGCTCTTTGTGACTCTGTGCTGCTTTCCAAAACTCCCCTAGAGCCTCGTTACTATTTTTTACTCTAATGCTGATGGACCCTGCCTTGCATCCCTGGCTTGATCTCTCACAGTTGCCCAAAGTGAGCCATACAGACGTCAGGAAGGATAACAACTTTGTTTCTTCACAGCAGGAATTAGAGTCCAATGTTAGATGATGATGATGATGATGATGATGAAATTGCCCTGGCTACTCTGCCTCGTGTTGCCACCCTTCTACCCCCGGGGCCAGACCCTGAACTCAATGCCCTTATTTAATGTGTTGTAGTTTGGGGTGAAGAATACTACAGTCTAGGGTTTTTCTTCAATGGAGAGGACTTTTTAAAACTGCTACGGTCCAGCCACCACACTGAGACTCCTGGCAAGGCCCCTAGCTTAGCCCATACCTGGTCAGCTACTTCTCTTAGGACCCTGCGTACTAGATCGCCCAGCTGTGACTGCTGGGGCCAGCCTTAGCAGCCTGCGATGTTTCTCCCAACTGGTGTCCCTTGTCCTTGGGCTCAATGTTTAGTCAAATTAACCTTATGATGTGATATCATCTCCATTTCTCAGAGGAAGCTGTGACTCAGAGCTGTCAAGCTGTTGTTCAAGGTCATCGAACTAAGTTAGGTTCTCAGAAATAGTTTTGTCTAAATCTCGGCCATCTGTTCTCTCCACATTGCCACCCACCTCCCATTATTTATCTTCTAAATCATTCACAAAAAGAATTTGATATTTTAAAATCAATAACTGAATTCTGGCTTATAAGTCAGCCTCCTGGGCATTTGGGCGGCATGAATAAGGCCACTGTAATTTATTCTAATGAGAAGCTGGTCTCAGCATTACATGCCCAGAAATCTGACCAATGGTGAAGTCACGCAACAATGGGAACACTTTGGCCTCCGTGGCTATCCATGGAGCCACAGACACTGTGGATAATGCCACTTTAGAGACTATTTAACACCAAGACTTGAGATTCAGTTGCAATTATCCTCAGCTCTTAACAAGTCACCTTAACAGCAAATTGAGTGTAATGAGTCAGCCTTATCTGCAGGCTCAGAATAGCTGCCCCGGGGAGAGTGAGCCCGTCCTGCCAACAGTCCTCGCCTCGTCTTGCCACGTGGCTGCACCAGCCGGCTGCTGGCGCGGAGATTCCTCCCCAGTTCTCCTCGGCGATGTCAGCTGGGTCTTGATTTTTTGGAAGCACAACGGGTATTTGATGTGCTTCGATAATGCACTTGGCCCCACTTCTTATTTTCAAAGAGGTTCTCCCTGGGCCCCTTTAAATAGAGCTTTGAAGTTTTAGTCCTTCTAGTGGGGCCATTTTATTGGCTCTTTACCTAAAGAGTCATCTCCAGCCATCTGAGCAATGTCAGGGCTGCTCTTAACATAATGCTAGTTCATTTACTATCCGGGTCTCAAAAGCCAGCCTCTCAACTTCACTAAAGAGGAGTGAAGTTTGTCTCAAAATGGCAGGGCATTTCTTCAGCTGGCCTGTTTCTTTGTGCCACCATAGTTAGGAACAAGGCCTCTGGATTCACAGCTGAGTACAAATGCCAGCACTTGCTAGCTTTGTGGTCGTCGGCACCTGCCTTAATCTGCCTAAACTTCAGTTTCCTTTTCTATCAAGTAAGACCACTGCCTACCTTTATATACATCTAGAAAATGTATATAAGTTACTTAGAATGGTCTCTAGTACTATTATTATCCATTCAAACAATTGTCATAAATTAAAAATAAATAGCCCCAAAATGAAAAAAAACCCACAAATTATTGCTTGGGAGGTGCAATAGAGGAAAACACTTGTATATCCAAAGTATGTACATGTGTCCATGGATTAGGGCTCTGTTTGGCTTTCATAGGTCTACTTTCAACTTTTCCCAGTATGATTAATATTTTTATCAGGGCTGGTGGAATATTCTCTCCAAAACCTGGCACTGATCTGGTTACATTCTGCTCAAAAGACTTCAGTGACCCTCATTGCCAAATAATTCACACACACACCCTTTGTCTTGACAGTCCCCACCCTATTCAAAGAGCCTTGAAATGTTAACTATAAAGAATCTAGCAGAGGGCATGGGACATAAGTGGCACACGTTCAGTCTTGCTTTGTTGCCCTTTCTTGATATTATGGCCTATGACTCCCTCTACACTTTTGTGGGTAAGCGCACCTCTCTCTCTGCTGAACATATCCAATTTTCCCACCTGCCTCTACTTCTCACTCTGTCTGTCAACCCTTCTTTTCCTTCGGGCCAGCTCAAATGTTAACTCATCCATATCTCTGCCATAGTATTCCATTTGAGGAAGCACTTTGATTTTTTTAAACAAGCTTATACTTGTTTATTTTATTACACTCTTCTAGAACTCTCCAAAAGTTTTACACCACTTTGGAGAACTTAAGGAATTTCAATTTTGCCAGAGGACTTGGTGCTTGGGAAATGACCAGTTAGGAACCCAACACCCTGCTAAGCTTAAGAACTGACTGAGGCTTGAACCTGTATAAGAAAGAGCTTGGGATTTGAAGTTCAGCAGACCTGGGTTTGAATCTCATCTCTGGCGTTTAACAATCACTTGGCCATGGACAATTGGTTTCCTCTAACAGAGCTAGTAATGCCCACTTTTAGGTTTTGTTCTGCAGATTTAAGATAATATATGAAAATTCTAGTCCTAGCAAAAAAGTATATGCTAAGTAAATGGCAAATATAATTATTATTTAGTCTACTGGCCAAGCCATTGTCTCTAGTGGGTCCATTATTCAAGCCTGGTTCACAGTTGAGCCTAGTAGAATTTCATTGAGCTCTGCTAGGATTTAGGTGTGATGTGTCTGTCAAAGAGTTCAGTTCAGCTATGGCTGAGTGCAAATCCAAGTGACACTTTGCTTTAAGAGGCTCAGATTATCCCTCGAGAATATGGATCATTTTCATAAATATAAATGTGAGGCTGAGACATGGGTATGTGTTTGTCTAACATCTCAAACCTAGCAAATGACAGAACTTGATCTTGAAACCAGGTTTTCTAACTCCTAAATCAGCATTCCCATCCTGAAATACATGAAAGAACCTTGCATGTCACTAGCATAACTCAATAAATATTAATTCTATTTTCCTTTTGATCTTTTCTTAGTTAAGCCTCTATTATTACAACTACTTCAAACTTGCTTCATTTGGGTAGTTGATTTTGTGCTTGAACAGGAGGATGAGGGGTATAAAATGATGGCAATAAAATCCTCTTTCCCATGGTGAAGTTGTATATTGTTCATGCAGTGGGATCAATTTAGCTAAAGAATTCAAGCTAATGAAAATCTCTTCACAGTAGCTAAGAAACAGGCATTTCTTTTCTTAGTGTAGATAAAATTGAAGTACAGGTAGATGAAAGCTCTGTCTAAAAGATATCAAAATCTTTTTCATTTTGCATGTGGAAGTTTTTGACATTATGTAGGCAAAGTAAATTTCTGCAAGTCTTAGAAAACTCAGAGTAGAGGCATAAAGAACAAAGTCCAGATTGCCCAGCCTCTCTTTTTACCATGACTTCATTCATTTGACAGCAATGCCCTGTATTCCCCATTGTTTCTAAATGCATCTATATTGTGTCTCAAAAATCACAGTTGCTCTTGGAAATGTTTATCATCCTTAAAGTAAACGAATTACTTCACAAGCTATTGACTGACAAATTAAATTAATTCTTTTTTGAGACAAAGTAAGAAATCATGTTAGATTAGAATTCCTCATTGATGAACATTCCAAGATGCCATTGACCATATGCTTGTAAAAAAAAAAAAAAAAAAAGTAATATTAGATAATTAGTGTTTGTACAGTTTTTCGATGAACTCTAATTTTGAGTAGGCACATTCAGACATATATTTAAAAGCCTTAGGTATGTGAAACCTAACCTACATGTTTCTTGGAAAAAAAGAAATTACTCTTCTTCAGGGTTTTGTAGGTAGAGATTAGGAGAAGCTAAAGAAATGTAACCTTGATACTAGATGCAGAGAGGCTTCAGGCAGTCCACACCTGGAGAAACCATTCGCTTTTTCTTCAAAATTTACACCAAAGAAAAGCAGGGTTTACTGTAGACATAGTTGGATTATTCTCTGGGTCCATAAAGATCAAGAAATCTAATTAGGTTAAAATTTTGTACACAGGCATGTCTTCAGTATAAGACAGCCAGTCAACAAAAGCCATCCATTGAGTACAGGGAAGAAAGCCTGCGGCAGACACTTTGTCAGCTATTAAATCTCCATTTCCCTTTATCCCTTCCCATTGGAATTCCAGTCGTTGCTGTAATAGCAAGTGTTTCCTGATTTAAAAGAAAAGAATTTCCCAGCCTCCCTTGCAGGCCAGTGACATCCTTCTGACTGATGAGACAGAAGTAGAAGTCATTATGTGTGGCTTTTCTGAAAACCCTTTAACAGCATGTTGACAAACCTTTTGGCTCTTTGCCCTTTCCATTCTTCCTGCATGGAACATTGATGTGACGACAGAGGTGCAGCAGCCATTTTTCAGCCCTGAGGGGATGTGCAAGAAGAATCTAATCACAGGCTGGGTAGAAAGAGAAAAAGCCAAGGCCACTAGTGGCATCATGGAGCCGCTCTACCTGCCTTCGCTCTACCTGCCTTGCTTTTCCTATTCCATGAACTCCTTATTCCAGGGGACAAATAAAAACAAAAATAATTTAAAGAGCTCTAGCATTTTAATTCACAATAAATTGAGTTCTCTGTTGTGATATATGCATCAAACTTATTTCTTTTTCTCCGAATGGTGGGATTTTTTTTATTTTTTGAGCAGGAAAACTGAAAATTAACATTGCCTCTTTCTTGCGGAGTCATTTTGTTATAGGATAGACATTTTAATTTATCACCAACATAGAGACTCCTGTATTGACCATGCTCACCTTGGCAGTGTCCACAACCTAAATTATAATAAGAATATTTCACTTATGTCAGACCCAGCAACAGAATGGATTAAATCATCAGGGAAGATAAGACATTTTATAGGTACCCAAAGCACTCTCGCTTTCCTGTCTGTGCTGTTACTATACTACTTCTCTACTACTATCAGTGTTCAGGTTAATACTGAGTAGAAACCTGTAATTCATTACATGGTAAGGGTGAAAGTTCTCATTTCAGATGCGAATGAAAAATGCAGTTTTTCCAACTTAACATCTTAGTAATTATAAAACTATTTCAGAAAGCCATTTTTAAATTAAGATATAATTTATATGTAATAAAATGTACAAGTCAGATTTTCAATTCAATGACTTTTGTCAGTTTTATTCACCCATTTATTGTCAGAATTTTTAATTTTAGCAACACTGGTGTTATCTCATTATTGTTTGAAATTGCCTCATAACAAATGATGAAAATATTTTCATTTTTTATATCTTTGGAATTGAATTTTTTTCAAATCTTTCACCACCACCCCCTTTTTTTACTGGGTGATTTGTCTCTTTTTCTCTATTTTTTTCTCTCTTATTTTTCTTCTAAATGCTATTTTAGCTATTCTCCACTAGTTTCAATGGGCAGCATTCTCATTGGAATTCAGTTTTGTCCTTGCTAATTTTTCTTATTTTTCTTTGACTTACGAATTATTCAAGCTTCTGGGTTTTAGATTTCCTGGCATATGCAGTTGTAAAATAAGTTACGGTTTTCTGAATGCATTTATTTTGATCAGAACACTTTGTCCAAATTAGACTAATTCTTTGAAATGCACTGACACTTGCTTTACTTCTAAATATGGAGCCGATTTCATCCACAAATGATACTTTTCAGAAACACCAAACTAGTCTCTGTCCTCTCAGTTTGCCAAGTTCTCCCATCTGGAATTTTCATTCCTTTCCTTGGAATTTTAAACCTCTGCCTGGATTCATTCCTCTCTTGCTTTTACTTCTAACCAGCCTCCCTGAATTCTTCTACTTGAGTTAAGCACTCATTTTATGTTTCTTTATCATTCGTGCTTACCTTTTTCATAACATCCATCCCCATTTCAACTTTTCTTCCAATGTGCTCTGCACCTTGCATCACGACCACCTGAAACGCTTCTGAAAAACACAGGTTGATGGTTTTACCCCAGAGCTATTGAATTAGAACCTCTGGGAGTAGGGTCCAGGAATCCTCACTTTTATCAAGCATCCCAGATGATTTTTACAGGCATTAAAGCTGATGAATCACTGAAGTAGATGGTAGTTGTATGTTTACTGTCTATCTTTCCCCAGTGGCATCTACTTATTTGTTTATGACTATGTTCCCCAAACCTAACACACTGTCATTATATTGATAAATAAAATAAACAATAAATGTGATATAAATTTTAAATAATGAACCAGGCAGTTGCCTGTGTAGTATGGTTTAAAGGAAGGCTACTTGTTTGGCCTGTGTTGAAATCCAGGCAAGTCTGTTACCTTTTAGTGCTGTGAGCAAAGTACTAACACTTCTGTTGAACTTAACTGGTCACACAAACTTAAATTAATTTGTTCATGACTTTGCAAAGTCTCAGAACTGCAAAAGGGCATTTAATATAAACAAGGCAATCCCTGTCATTATACAGATGTGTAACCTGAGAACGAAAAGTACAGTTGCTTGCTTGAGATGTTTAGCAGGAAGATCACAAAATTGGGACCAGATCTTTCACTATTTATTCATGAATAAAGGAGAGGAAAAATAAAAAATACTTGGAAAGAAAGGGAATCCAGGGTAAGGAAACGCCAAGATAAAATGTACCTGATTTTCATTTGTTGGGATGTTAAATAGACCAACCTGTAAAACTCATATGAGAGTTTTTAAAAGATAAAGTCAAAATGAAGCTAATCCACTAGGGAATACAAACATTAATGCATAAAATAAAAGAACTTAAATCTAAGGTAGAAACTTTTTAGTTTAGGTTTTCCTGACTTTTACCTCCATGTTTAAGCAACAAAATTTGAATTATAATCATAAAGATTGCCATGTATGTTGGGGCAATAAATTAATAACTAGAGGAAGAAAATATGGTTAAATATTACTTATTTCTTTGGTTCAGATTAATTTAAGTTTCAAATGGGCCTGGATTAATTTTACTTGGCTCCAGTCAAATGAATATACTGACTCAATGAAGAGATTTTTACCCCTTTAGGTGTTTTTAATGTTTTAACTAATCTAGTTGCAATTTCTCTTTCCTCTAAAATGTTCCACCAGATGGCAGTAAATGTACCGAATACTCTTTTAAAAATAGAAAACTACCTGCTGAATTAACCAAATTTATCTCCAGGGGTTTTTTACAGTTGAATTCTCATTGGTGGGAGGAAAACTTCGCAGGAAAAAAAAGTAGGTTGAACATTTTGTATGTCAAATTAAGGATGTAGTCACAAGGCCAATGACAAAGAAAAAGTTAAAAAAGAACTGAAGTAGAAATCACAAAATAGAAAACACTGACCTTTGTATATATATATATATATAAAAATTATAAATTAAGCCAAGAGAATTAAAAAGGCCAAATTGTCCGGATTTTTAATACATTTCAGTCAAGTTTTACTTGCTTTATACTTGGTAAATTATGGTGCCTTTGAATTAATTTCACTTGTGAATATTTTTGTCCCTTCATAGTCTAACCAACAACTTAAAAGAGATAACAGAAATCACCAGATCCTCCTAAAATCAATGCAAGTAACACATACCTTCATCTCTTTGAATGGACTGAAGCCCGTCAACAGAATTAAACTTCACTTCTACCCAGTATGAGAGCAGCACATAGGGAGAGCTTTCTCTGAGTGAAAGAAAATTCTGCCACCAAGTCAGAGGAATTTGTCTGTGCTCTGGTGGAAAGAAACTCTTCCAGGGCCCAGGCTTCCCACTGTAAGAGACTTTTCTGCCAGCTGATGTTTGCAGAAATAGGATTTACTGCCTCAGGAGCTGGTGAGCTCCTTGCCATTAGCACTGTGAAATAATCTAGTGAACTCTGACTTCAGCAGGGTCTTAACGCTCTCCTCAGCAGCCAGCTAAGGGGCTCTGTAGGTGAGATCCTTGAAACACATTCATGAATACAATTCTCAGCTTTTGTTAAGGGACACATCCCAGAAGTTTTTAAAATTGTATTGAACTTGTGCCATTGCTGGAGTTAAAGTCTGACTTCTTTAAAAAAAAAGGAAACAGAGCCTTGAGCCAACTGTCTGGAACATCTGACTGTTTCCTATTTTGAGCTGCAGGTGTTGTCCTTTGTAGAAGGAGGGTGGAGATACCTGGCTTTTAGGAGACCCATCTGCTTTTAACGAAAATCTCTTTGAAGTTATGCTAAACAATTCATTCTCTTCGGCTATATTTAATTAATTTAGACTTACTTATGAAAATAATAATCACAATAGCTCCCAGGTATTGTGTAAGAAATTAGAGACACGAAACAAATGAAGTACTTTACTTTTTCTTAATTTTTATCCTCAGAAAAATACTGTGAGGAACATCTTATTAGGCAGATGAGGAAGTTGACCTTACTTCATTGCTCACTGCATGTTTAAAGATAGACCAAATGACCTATTAGGGGTCTTGGAGGCCTGATGTTGGTGACAGAAGCTCTGACTAAAAGACACCTGGCCACTTGTGAAACATATAGACTCCAGGTGTCCACACTGGAGATTCTGAGTCTGAGATCAGGCCTAGATATCTTCTGTTAAAGACTCTCTCCCTTGGAGATTCTGATGTACAGCTAGTTTTGATAACAACTGTTGTAGTTAATACGAATTCATATGTTCCATGATGAGTTGGCATACAATAACTCTGTCTCCTTTGAACCTGATCTTATTTCAATTATTTGAAAAATTATTAAGGACCCTTAAGCCCATAGAAGCTGGCAGTCCAAGAGAGGATCAACAGATAGACCTAAGCTGCTTATAAAAAAAGGGTTTTCAGGTTGAAAGACGCTTTGAAACACTGTGCTATATATGCCCCACTGGAGAATGACAGTCTAGCACAATTCAATAAAAATTGACAAATCCTGCAATAAAGAAATCTGCTTAAGTTTATTTATTCCAGGTTTCTCCAACACAGTGTACCACTAACTTTGTTTCTCTTGTAGAACCTATCAGTTCCACAGCCGTGCTCATTCAAGGTTCAAGTACAAACATTCAGGGAGTTGTAAGTAGGATCAACTTCTGCCAGGATATTTTGTCTTTTGGGTTTGTACATTTTTTGCTTTCCAGATCCTCTCTGCCACTAGGCTTGGGCTTGTGCCTTTCTTCCCTTGCCCAGTATCCTGAGATCACAATGACCAACCAGGTCATAACACGGCAAGCACTTTCTTTCCACTTTGCCCTCAATTCATTGTAAACTGGATTGGAAACCTCCAAGATGTTTAAACTTTCTCAGTCGGTATTTCTGAATAGCTGGTCCAAATGTTAGAAAAGTCTAAATGGAGACAATAATAGGCCAGGAGTTGATTCCACCCCCTATATTGCCTTCAAATATTTAAGAGGCAAATCTGTCTTAAAATATTCAAGAAAGAGTCGTGAGAAAAAGGAAGATTTGTGTTCTGCTTTTGCAGGGGCCATAACTAGCACATTTGTGAAGGGAATTTGTGCTATCCAGCATTGGAAGGAAATGCCCCATAAACTAGAAGGGAATCCATTCCTTGACATACTCAAGTGATGGCTGGATGACCATCTTGCAAAATTATTTTTAAAGGATTCTTGCAAAAGTTTGAGCTAGATCATCTAATTCTAGAAGTCTAGTATTTTTAAAGAGATTGCACACTCTTTATAGAACCTTTACTGTGGGTGAACTGATTAAATCACGTCTCTAGTGGCTTTAATGTAATTAGTGCAGCCTAGCAAATAACTGATGGAATGGGCATAACCAGTATGTCTGCTTAAATATTCAAAACCAGAGTCATTGAGGACCCCTGAGGATGGGGAACTGTGTGCTCCACTGAAGATGCATGCTTTGGACTAAAATGAAATTGCTATTTTCAATAGCTAAACCTTTTGACCAACTTACTGAAAGGCCTTTCAGAAGAATTGCATGGAAAAATGTAAAATACCTAAACTATTTATTTTAAAAACAAGTGAAGTAAAATGCTTGTTAATAGAATATATGTAGTGTACCTGGGTGGGGGGCAGCCTTGCCACAATTTGTCTATCCTTTGGGGAGCATATTCCTGTGTTTGACAATGAGAATAGACAGTTTGCTATAGGACCTATATTTTGTTGAATAAAAACCAGACATATCCCCAATGTAAAAACGCGGGTATCAGCTGTTGAGATTTTTCTTGCACTGTTTGCTAATGAATTAGGGATTGATTAGATTTTTGCATCAGGCAACTTGAAGGAGGATGGCAGTCACTCTAACAAACCTACTTGCGCTACTTTGTGCAAAAGCCAGAAACTTTATGGCTGATCTTAGTTTTGGCAAATCATCAAACAGCTCTCAGAAGACTTTTTAATAGAATTTTGCAGTGGAAGAAATTGAGGAGGTTATACAGAGAATTAGTAGCAGAATGAGGAGAAAAGTTTTAGGAGTTGAGAGCCTCACTTCTGGGGGAAATCTGCAGATCGTATCCTTGAGAAGTGGTCTCTCTCCCTTGTTAAAATAACTAAATCTGGTGAATTCAGTTAATTTTCAATACAGTAAATAGAAAGAAGGCTCCAAAATGTCACCAGCAAAAGCCAAAGATCATAGTGATGAAGAAAGAAGAAAATCAACAGTTAGGGCTTGAATCTGTGACTGTTTGGAACACCCCCAGCGTGCCGGGTAAGTGTTCCTGGAGTGACTTGGACAAGAACAGGTGATAAAGGGAAATGAGCTCCTTGAGTACAGAGGCAGGTCTCACTCAAGTTTATATCTTCATACCCTAGGAAAATGGTAAGCCCTAGATAAATGCTTGTTGAATAAATAGATGGATAATTTATTTGGCTTTAAAAATAAGTTTAAATGAAGAAATAAAATTTTGCACAAGAGACTTACCCAACAGAGCAATTCAAGGGTTTGTTAATAGAGCAGAAACTGAAGAGAAATATTTTTAAACCTGAATGAACATTTTTTAGAATGATGAGATCTTGTAAGAAAGAATACCCAAGGTATGGGAGGAGAGAGAAGAATGGAAATCAATTTCTGTATTTTTTTCAGACTATTTTAAAAGTTAGTTCAAAGCTATCATCCCTCATCTCTTTCTTCTCAATAATCTTAAAAGAATAATCTTAGAAGGACTCAATTATCTTTGGAGGTAGTGTAAGTCTATAACTCTATAACATTAATATTTGCTTAATTAAAATACATTTCCATTTTCAGAAAACTATGAATTCAGATTTTTTAATAAAGCAGTTTGATTATTTCTTTAAAATGATTATGCCTATCAATTAAAATGTCAGAAAAAAAGAGATGTAAATAAGTAGTAAAATTTGAAAAGGCGGTTTATTAAAATTTGATAATGAAAATTTGTATTTTCTCTAGCTTGTTTTTTTCCCTAAATGTCCATTCTGTATAATCAGTTATGCTTATATATAGTACTATATCTTATCTATAAGCCATACTGCTAATAAGTAAAATAGGGTCTTTTTATAGACTTTATGTACTTTTTCTTTTTGCCGTAGTCTGTCTAATGCCAGTGCCACACCGAACCAGATCATTTTAGAAATCAGTTAAGGATAATTCAGAAATAAGAATCTTAGCTACTCCAGGGACTAGGGTTAGAGACATTTGGAATCAGGCAGAATTATCTGGATTTAAATATCAGTTTAGGAAGTACTTAAATCTAACCGAAAATTTAATAAATCAAAAACATTTTTAATATTCATCTATAAACCATGCTCTAAATGGGTAGTTTGCTTCTTATTTGGAATCATTCCGATATCTCGAGCTGACACGCTGAAGAGCTCGGCATGGACCCGTGAGCCGACCTGGAGCCTGGCTCCTTGTGTCTTCTGATCAGTGTAGTTAACGCAGCACAGACTCCCTCCTGCACCCTACCCAAGATAACTTGCAATATCGCCCCTCTTTATTTTTACTATAAAATTAGATATTTTTTCTTTTTTCAAATTCTATTTGTTTTGAAAAAAATTACATATGTGTTTTGTTTTTTTCAGTGCTTACAATGTGCCAAGCACTGTGATAAGTATATTTAATTCATTACCTCACTGGCTACTCCCCTCGGCGCAGTTAATACATTATTATCGCTGTTTTACTGAGGAATTCGTGGCCTGATGAGATTGTTATTTGTCAATTTATTTGCCAACAGCTGTTTCCCCCTTAAAATTAGTTTTTGGGACTGATTTGGATCTTGGGAAATGGGTCTTTAAAGGAGAATTGATGTGATTACAGCAGGATGGACTCAATTCTTACTCCTAAATATGTCAACTGTTTGACTTCAATCTAGAAGTTTATTTGGCTCTCACTTTACTCTCCTCCTTAATTTATCAAGTCAAATGTGGATATATTGTAAAAGTCAGGGTTCAAAATCTTGAGAATGAATATCAGAAATCCAAATGTGGATGTCACAGGGTATTTCCTGCCAGATGGAAAGAGATCCCAGCACTCCTTGCGATCTCACGGAATCAGGGATGTGTCTGAGAAGATCATAGAAAGACAGAAGCAGGGGTAGGAGCGGTAGCTGAGCTACACCAGCCCTTCTTGTTGGCAGAAGGTAGGAGCAGAACAGGAATGACTGGCATGTACAATTTCATTGTAATATTTTGTTCACGTGGCAAAAATACGTGAGATGTTAGGTTACTCTTCTCTTCTAACTGGTAACATTGCATAGCTACCCAATGTGCTTTCCTGTGGAATTTAAGAAAAACGTGTTACAATGGGAGTGTGCAGGACAGGGCTGGTCACTGAGGGGTCACGTCAGGAGACTTGCAGCTGGCCTAGGTCTGTGACTAATTAGTCGAAGGGATCTTGAGCAGGTCCCATAGTGTCTATGGACTTCTCTCCCATAAATTGGTACACATTACATCATCTTAGGGTGCTGTCCAGCTTTATGATTCTAGAACTCTGTGGGTATGGTTTTTATTTAGGATTCTTTATCTCAGTTATTAGTTCATGTACTGCATGCTCACATGGCATTTATTAAATTTCTGTGTGCACCTGTCACTCTGTCAGTATTAGAAATGGTCACGTGTTATAGTATTCACAGGCCCTAGACACATGTGAATGTAAAATATCAAATTCTGTCACTTATATGTGAAAAACAAGATCGTATTGGATGCATAAATTGGTAGTAGGCTAACAATTACTAACTTTAGGCTATTTGTTGGCTTATAAACCGTATCTGGTGATTGCCGTAATCCTGTTGAGTACATATTACTATCCCATTGCCTAAATGAAGGAACTGAGACTCAGAAAGATTAACTAAACAAACCAAGATTACTCCGTTAAAGGGTGACTCTTGCATCAGTTCATCTTTGTTCTGCTAACTTAACAGATTAATTCCCTTTGACCGTCTCATGTTCTTTTCAGTGGCATGAACATATTGCACTTGTTACAATTTGGATTGAGAGTGAAAGAGAAAGAGGCATGGAAGTTGTGTTTGCAGGTTATAGGAAACCAGAAATTTTCTCTGTGGCCAATGACCAGTGAGGGAAGGCGATGGGCTTACACTGGTTATCAAAGGGGTTTCCAGAAAAACCAAACACTTTCTGAAATAACATACAAGCACTACTGGGGAAATGTGGGCTTCATTCCAATACAGTCTAAATGGTAGACATTTCTTTTTTTCTTGCTATGATCCCTAGGCAGGTGGTGAAAACTAGAGGATCTAAAGCCTGTGATGCTGATGACACATTTATTAGGATGCCTTGGACTTCATCACGGCAGTGAAGCCAAATGCAGAGGAAGCACAGACTCATTGAAGAGTCAGATGAGGGAGATGCCGACGGCTCAACAACAGAAAAACAACTGGAGCACAGGGAAAAGTGCATCCTGGAGGCAAGAAATTCTAATCACCTCACCAAGCATCCTCCCTCCCATTAGAGACACAAACCAGCTCCTCAGACTTAACCCATTTCATACAGTCTTACTTGCTTTCCTGTTAATGGCTATAAAGAAAGTTCATTACCAATCAATCTTTCTTTAGAAAATTTTTTAAGGGCTAGAAAATTAAAAGAGAATCTGAAATCTCTTCTTTGATCATGCAGGGTGGTTTGACGTTATCCTGGAATGTCTTGTAAAATAATCTCAAAAAAGGACACCTAAAATTAAGGTGGCCTCGTTGTAGCCAACATGCCTATTGGCATCAGCTCAGCACAGCCATACTCTTTTTATCTCAGTGTTTGAGATAGAATTTTGATCAGAAGATTTATTGTCCCCAAGGAGAGGCAGACAGACAACAAACCAAATTAAGATGATGCAAGAAAAGCCTTAAAGAGCTTCATTTATACTCCATTGGTCCCGAGAAAGAAAATGTTGCTTTAAAAGCTTTGCATAGAGCCTCTTAACCCCCACCCCCTGCAAGCTTGTGGATGGAGATAATCACCTCCAGCTGACCTATAATTACCTAGTTTGAACTGAATCCACTCCAATTATGGACTGCCAAATGGATTTCACTGAAATTCGAATTTTCTAAAAATAAATAGCTAACGACCCAGAGCAAGTAACAGTCTCTAGATGACTCATCCTAAAGACTAAACTTAGTTGGATTCCCATGTCTGCTTGCCAGAGCAGTGGCTGTCCTGTTTTCACAAATATGAAATTTCATCTTCCTCTAAAATGTTTGAAAATCAGCAAGTCTGCCTCAAGCATCATGTGTCTGGGAGGCTGAAAGATGGCTTTCTGAACAATATCTCGCCCTCTAGCCAGAGGCTAGTGCCATGATTACATCAAGCAGTGCAGATAGCAGACGTGGTCGCTCAGCCATACTAGCTGAGAAGGAAAAGCACCATTGTGCTAATGCACAAAATTCTATTACCCGTCGGACAGATGACAGCACGCACTCATCACTGTGTTCAAAGACTCAAATAGGCTGGGAGGGAACGTCACACTATTGAAAACATAGCCCTTGTTCTGATGGAGCTCCTATGGCAATTAAAGGGACACAAGAGAGTAGAGGAAAGTGTGTCTGTGAAAAGAGAACCACATGGAGCCTCTCCTCTATTAGTTAGTTACCTGCTGGGTGAGTTGGGACAATCAGTAAATAGGGGATAATATTAGAATAATATTATTCTTACATGAGATGCTCTTTTGTTTGGAAAAAGCACTATACACATATTAATTTCCACTTGTCTGAAAAGATGACAAATGTTTACGGAGGCTAGTGCCATGAGGGCTTGAAGTCTCATGTGTTTGAATTTCTTTTTACCTCCTTTCTCCCCAATTCCCATTGCTGGCTCTTCCTCAAGCCACACAGAACAGAAGCATCTATCAGGGGGCTCAGCAGAGTGTAGTGACTAAAATAACATTCCCTCCAGACTAGGTGATAGAAACCTTAAAGCAAGCAACATTTTAAAACACTGTCACTAACAAGAGTGCGCTTCAAAAATTTGTACTGTTGTTCTTTTGTTACTGATCCCTCCTGTTCATTTCCAAAAGTAAGGGGAAATGAACAGACTTGATGAACAGGTGCTAGCGCTGGAGACAAGAGAGGATCTCAGTTTGGTATGCTGCCACTCTATTACTTGAGCACAGTACATCCTACCTACTCTCACTGACCCAGATCCTTCTTTACAAGGATGGCCATCCTCCAAGAGGAAGCTCTGTTTTTCTGTTTCTCAACCAAGGTTGAGACTAGCTAGCCATACTCTTAATTGTCACAGTAATAAGCCGACATCTACAAAGCTGGGGTTGGGGACTGGGAAATCCCCAAGGTTTAGGAGATAATGGACTGGAATAATGGGAAGAGCAAAGTGAATCTCCAGGAATATTTATATAGTATCATTTCATTGTCAATTTTCACATGTGAAAGGTGACAGATATCATCTCAGAAATTTATTGAAATAGGTTTCCAAAAGAAGGAGCTACCTCCTACTTGGCTTAGGCAGCCAATAAGTTCTGAATCAGGAATAGGTCTCTTCCATTTTATGCATTTTTATGTTTGAGATCCTATACAACCATGTTTTTACAAATTAACATTTCCAATCTGGTATTTAAAAAGTAGTGGAAACCGAATTTAGTGGGAAAATATAGAGTTGGACAGTCAAATTGTGTTTTTAGCTCTGCCAATTACTCTATGACTAAGAAATCATTATTATTATTATTATTATTATTATTATTATTATTATTATTAAGCCAACAAATAAACCCATGAATGACTTTGGGCATGACATTTTATCTTTTTGAGCTTTAGATGCCACATATATATGAAGGAGACAGTAATATTTGTTCCTTTTTTTAAAACACCCCCCCCCAATCCTCTCAAGGCTGTTGTGAAGAGAAATAAGAGGATATTTGAGAACACAATGAAAAAATGTTTTAACTAAGTTTTTCAATATTTTTAGTATTGGAAAATTTGCTGCTTACCACAGGTAAAGGAAGCAAATTTGTCCACGCTAGCCTTCTCTTTCTCATCTGACAGGCTTCTAGCACAGTGGGGGGTAAATGCTGTAAAAAAATACTAAACCCTCTTTGAGAGCTCTGAATAATAACCCAAAGGCTATCTGACCTTTCTGCCCTTATAGCAGCACGAGGAAAGACCACTTTATAAGGCAGAGGGAACACGGTGTCGTAGTGTATGAACAATGATAAAATCCAAAGATGTTTTATTTTCAGTGGCACTCCCTGCTGTAGCAAAGGCATCCTACATATCACTCTAATAGAGTAAGTGAATTATTACCCCAAATGGAGCTTCGCATTGACATTTCCAGGGGGCTGGAAATGCACAGGACAAAAGAACAAGCAGGAAAGATCCAGCGTCTGAGTGGCTATGTCGACGTAATTTACTGTAGGACTTACACTCTCACCATCATCCTGACAATAACCAGGATGCAGAGTTATGTGTCAACCCTCTGTGACTCCCATGCTCCCTGGTCCATTTGAAAACACCCAGCAAGCTCACTGCTGGGGTACAGCAGGTGTTCAATTAAAACTCACTGCACTGAATCTAATGTTTTATACCTCCCTTACTAACACCCTTCTTGTGTTGAATGCCCATTCCAAATGATCAAATTTCATTGTTCATATGAAGAAATTTTTACACACTGGCAATCTTCTGAGAATTTAATGTGTGCAATGAGCATGATATCGATAGATTTGAACACAACATTGTATTACGGAAAGGAGGGCTACAAACTGGATCACTTACACCTATGCTTCAACCTCTCATGGAAGAACTCCCATGGATCTAAAAGCATGACCAGGAAACAGTGCAGCTGCCATCCTTTCTCAGAGCCCAGAGGTCACAGTCCCTGACCACCTGTAACTCACTCCACCATTCTTTTAACATTGTTTCTGTAAACGATGACTTGCAAATTCACATGGAGCTACAGATCAACAGCCTGCTTGCTTGGGTAGGATTCTAGGAGCTAACCTCAAAGGAAGTAGATTCTAGACTTCAGGCATTTCTGCACCAGGAGATTTGCTCACCTTTGACTGAAAGAAAACCAGACCATTGACAGAGTCCGAGAAGGTTATTGGAGTAGACTGTGCTGACTCACACATAGCACCCAGCACCCTCAAAGGAAAGACTGCAACCCCCTCTGGTTTCCTTTGTTCTGCCTTCCGCTTCCCCGCTCATGAAAACCCCTTCCTGCACGGAGATGTTAAGATGGGCTTTGTGACGAGAGCCCCACGTCTTCTCAAGTTGCTAGCTCTTGAATAAACTGAATTTTCCTTCCATCAGCTCCTGTCTCTTGATTGATTGCCGGCTTTGGAGCAGCAGGCAGACAAACCTGGGTTCAGCATCATACCTAGTGCTCAATTATGATGATGACCTGCTGTAATGACAGCTCCTAAACAGAGGAGACAAGTGCCTCTGGGCAACATGTGAAGGTTTGAATTTTCATTTCACTGTTCTTTCCCAACAGATGCCTAGGTCTTTCATTTAGTGAAAAATGTTGGGTTTTTAAAATAGATACCTTGATTTTATTTTTAAGTGTTTGTTGTTTTGTTTAGTTGTATTTTAATTAGGTGCCTTCTCTTATATTGATGATTAATGAAATGTTCACCCTGATTTGTACTATTGTCTTCTTTTTTATTGGCATATTAGGATTTTATATTGTTCAGTTTTGAGACACTAATAAGCATCAAAACTAAATCTTCATAGATAATTCTATGATAATATCAAGTTTTTTATTTTGATGTAAACAGAGGTAAGTGATTCTCCCAAATCCATCAGGACATGATGAATTTTGTAGGGTAAAGTATGAAAGAACTACCTAAAACTCATGATAAATAAAGACCCAAAATGTCACTGCCTTGCAGTCAGGATTCATTTGCCATGTACCATGGGCTGAGCTGACATTAGATGACCTTTCTGAAGTAGCCATCTACAACCCATAGATAATTCTCAAGGTTGCAAATGCAGATTAACAAAAATCACTCAGAAAACAAGAAACAAAACTCACCACCACTTCTCAGTGTTTGTTAGCCTAAATAAGCAATGAAACAGTGGACAATTTGAGTGGTTGCTTCATGTGGATCAGTGTGAGTAGTGACACCAAACTTGTAATTCTCATGAATCTGTAGGTTGAGATGGGAATTTTGAACAAACCACCCCTAGGGTTCCACAGGGTGAGGAAGTGGGGTCTGGCCTACAACTCATTTAACAATAAGCCTTACCCCCCCACCCCCCCACCCCCAGCATACTAACACTATGTACTTTTGCAATTTAGACTTTGACAGATTTTAGAAAACAACAACAGAAGAGATCCTCCCCAAGAGACGTGAGAAGGAACTGTGGCTTCAGGATATTTCACAGTTTTAACATGGAGGTCCTGACCAGCTCTCCATATTTCACCTATCCTTTTTTATTTTCTTTCCCTTTTTCCTCCTTTGTTTTCCTGCTTATCTTTCTGACCCATTTCTTTAGTATCTGTAGGTTTCTGTCCTTTTCTCCCTTTGACGAGATGTTTACAGAGCACCTACAATGTTCCAGGCATTGTGTTAGATTCTGAGGCATAGAAAGGAGCAAAAGAGCCCTTCCCTGCCTCACAAAACCTTGGGAGGTACAAAGCATTTTCTCATTCACAAATGAAGAAACTGGAAGTCAGAAAGTTTAGGGAATGTTCCCGAAGTAACACAGCCAGAGGGAGGCGCAGATGACACTGAACCAAGGGCCAGGCCCTTAGCCTCCCAACCAGGACTGAGCTTCTTGGATCCCCTCCTCACTTGGCCCTCATTCTTCACTTAACACTTTGCCAATCGTCCTATTCTAACACCTAAACATTTACCTTTACTTTTCTCTTTGGAGAAGGTAGGCGATTATTTTAATTGATAAAAGTCCATTAATTTTCAACCCCATTATTGAAAGCATGATGAAAAGAACAAGACTTGGTGTTGGTCCAGCATTCCACAGGTGATCATGGAAACCATGCCTCAAAGGGGTGATACCATTGGAATTAGCTAGTTATTAATAGCAGGAAAGGAGCAAAGGGAAGGCCAGACATTAGAGGCATGAAATTTGGGTAGCTTCACCAGAAAGCTGCAACTTTACACTCCCTAGGAAACCACCAGCCTATTCCCCACAGATCACTGGGGGAAGGGGTACAACAAAGGGGAGATAGATGCATGCACAGTGAAGTTTAGGGTGACTAGGGAAGGTACTTGCTGTGAATCAAACCTAAGAACAAAGGTAATTGGCCAGAATAGGCATGGCCACTGCAAGCCTGTGAAAATTTGAGGATACCGAATCCCCCAAACAAAGGAATTCATGCTCTCTTGGCTCTTGGCTCTCTTGGCTCTCTGGTTCCTTTGGCTTTACTCCTGCCTGTGTTCCCTCCATAGCCGCATAGCTATGTGACCATGCAGACCTCACACACAATAGACTAATGGACTGCAGCTGGGAACACAAACTAAGCTAGCCTAATGCCGAATTAGACTGTACAGACGTGGAACGGAAATTCTGGACACTGGTTTTGATTTTAGCTCTGCCGAAGCCCCAGCTACACTTCTTCCTTGGTGGGACAGAGGGAAACGGGAACTTGGAAACTCAGTGTTTTTAGTCCACAGAAATAAGGCTTTCCACAATACCTCATCCTCCTGTGCCAGTCTCAAAAGATTCTTTTTCTTGGGATATCACAAGAATTCCACTCCCACGAGCAACAGGTGGGGATGAGGACCTCTCCCCACTGGTAACAAAAGGACTTAGAGAAAATTAACCCCCTTTTTTTTTTTTTAATTTTTATTAAAGGACTGATATCTACTTTTCCTTTGGCCTATCTAATCTTTTTTAGGTTTATTGGTATCGGATCCTGATTTCTAACTCAGTAACTTCTGGTTCCTTCCTGGTCACATTATTAAAACATGAAATGTTCTTTCCTCAAGCAGAGCTGGCATATAATAGTCCAAGAAAAGATAGAGAGGGAGAGAGAGAGAAGGGAAGGAAGGAAGGAAGGAAGGAAGGAAGGAAGGAAGGAAGGAAGGGAGGGAGGGAGGGAGGGAGGGAGGGAGGGAGGGAGGGAGGGAGGGAGGAAGGAAGGAAGGAAGGAAGGAAGGAAGGAAGGAAGGAAGGAAGGAAGGAAGGAAGGAAGGAAGGAAGGAGAAAGAAAGACTACCTTCCCCATAAAAAGAATAGCACATTGTTTGCGGGTAGTTTTTATCGCGCGCTCTACTACCAATCAACGTAAAACGTATAAATACGTTTCCCGCATACAATGTGATAGAATGCCTTCATTGATGCGTATCATGCAAGTTTGCTGTTAACCAACCATTGTATCATTAAAATAACTTTCTACAAGAAAGCAAGAGGAAAAAAAGGAAGACTATGAATTTTTTGCCATCAAATTAATGAAGCAAATAAATAAATAAATATAAATAATAAAATAAAATAAGACCAAGTTACCATTCCAGAGGAAAGAAAGTGGAAATAAATCAATCTCTTTGAATCAAACTATAGAGAAAGACAATCTCATTGGAAACAAAGAGGTCTAGAACAGAGATTGATCGCTTGGGAAACTGGACAAAAGAGCAGAAAACAGCAAAATTTACAGAGTAATAAAACTGAAGTGTAAGAGTAACATTCACTTAATAATACCTCACACCTCAGATTAACGAGGCCCTGCAAGAGTCTAACCTTGACCTATTACAGAAGGATGTGAATATCAATCAGAATAAGACAACAACGGGAAAGCATCACATTTCACTTGCTTCTCAGCTTTAAATAAATGTAATTTTCAGAAAGAGCTGAGGCCTGACCACTGCTTCCTCAGTAAGAAAACAAAAAAGGCACTGTCAAATATACGAAACATCCAAACCTGCAAGAATTTTATGAGTTTATCTGAGACAAACTGACAGCAGCTGCCTAGAAGCAAAACGTCAACGGATTGAGAAAATGCTCTGGAAAATGGCAGTTTTGCGTCTTCCTTTCTACATTAGAATCAGAGGAGGAGATATTAGTGGGTTGCATGAAATCGATTGGTGATAGATCAGGGGGGCAAGAGAAAGCAAAGTAGGGGGACCTCTGGGATTGGATAAAAAGTAAAATGATAGACACATACTTCTACATGGGTGGGTACAGGATAGATAAGAGTCAACAATGAACATGATAACCATAACATGATTGTACTTTGCGGGGGGGGGGGGGGGGGGGTGAGAATTACTTACAGTACTTTGTTAATGCAAAGGCATGTTTATCAGGTATGTTATCCTAGATTCAAAGACAACAGACGGGTTTAGTTAAGGTGAACACTGACCTTTGTTAGGGAAAAACCCTGCCCTAGGACATGACTTCCTGCGTGAGCTGCTTCCAGTTGAAAAGCTTTCGTTTTGGAACATCTTCTGTGGTTACTTTGGGTCTCTGAGGTTGTAAGGCCACCACACAGGCCTCCCCTAGCTTGCTAGGTTTAGTACGTGGCCCCTTTTTGTCCACAGCACTAATCAGAGTTCATCAGTGAAAACTTTGTGTCAGCAATTACAGACCACACTATAAAGAAGACTTTCTACCAGGACAGGAGTCTAGAAATGGATTAAAAACAAGCAACATCAAAACCTTATCTCTGAGTCAATCTGCAACTAAATAAATGATATAAATAAATGCTTTCAATAGAAGATTGCAAAGATTTCCCCCTAATGCCTAGCTTTTAAAAAAAATCATTACTTTTCTGGCAAGCGCTCTAATCTGATTATATGTCTTTTACATTAATCCTATCTGGGTTTACCCTAATTACATATATAAACAAATAAAAATCAATCCATTTCATATCCATCAATAATTGAGACTTATGCAGAACTATTTGAGACTTATGCAGAATTTTTAATAATTTTGGTTCTGAAATATATATTTGGTTAATAGAATATACAGCAAATTATATGTAGAAAGGGGGAAAAAGTACTTTATCTCCATCAAATAATAGAAGCACATCCATTTGTTATTTTTTTAAATGGTGACAGCAAAATCAATTCTAAGGGTGAAAAGGAAAATGAGATTCTGAATTTCTCACCATACCTTCTAGTTCCCTTGACACACTAATTAGTCTCCCACCCTCTTTTCTTATGCCTTATAGGATGTTTGCGTGGAGGAAAAATGAACCTGGCAAAACAGAAGAGTAGCAGTGACTAATGAAAAGGACACGAGAGAAGTGACAATTCCTTTGAATGGAGCTATTAGCTATGTTACAGGATAGGAGTGGGCCTTGTCTCCCTGGTTGTTGGGGTGGGTGGAGCTCTTGCGATATCCTGAGAAAAGGAATTTTCCCAGATTCGCGTGGGAAGATGCAATAAAGCAGAAAGTTTTATTTCCATGGAATTGTACCCCTAGGTTTCCCAAGTCCCATTTCCTTTAGTCCAGTCATAAAAGTGTAGCTGGTGTTTTGGTAGAGCTAAAATCAGAGCTAGTGTCCATAGTTCCCGTTCCATGTTGGAACCAGGTCCAGGCCAGCACAAGCAGGCTGGCTGTGGTCCATTAGTCTATTGCATGTGGAGTCCACATGCCCAAGGGCCATACTCACAGATACAAGAGAGCCAAGAGTCACAAGAGTCACGAGGCAAGCACACCAAGAGCAACAAAAGCACAAGAGCACCAAGAGAGTCAACTTCTTTGCTTAGGAGATTATGTATTCTCAAATTTTCATGAGCTTGCTCTAGCCACACACATTCTGGCCAATGATTTCTGTTCCCAGGTGTGACTGACAAGCAAATACCTTCCCTGTGTCACTCCAACTTTACAGGGCATGTGTCTGTCTTCCCTTTGTTGGATCCCTTCCCCCAGTGTTTTGCGGGAAATAGACCAGTGGTTCCCCGGGGAGTGTAAAGTTGCAGTTTTCTAGTGAAGCTGCCCAAATGGCATGCCTATAATGTCTGGCCTTCCCTTTGCTCCTTTCTTATTATAAATAACTAGCTAATTACAATAGTGTCAGCTACACCCTGTTTTCAGGGCTTCAGGTCTCCAAATTCTAGCATTTTCAATTATTTACAGAAATTCCCATTAAGATCTACACACTGTACATAACTCCATCCTCGTTGGTTTAGTATTTGTGCAATTAAGGATGGCATGACCATTCTGTTTTGTGTCTCAAGACTTCTTCTTTGAGACTCAAGGGATATAAAGGATACTTCCTCCTTATCACCATCATCTTGTGGAGTTTAGAATAAAATCTTTTAAAAGTTTTGAATATCAAATACAAATGATAGCCAAATTCCTTATTGTTTTGAAACTAGCTATCTGCACGGTTTGTGGCCAGAATTTGATAATTTAAAAATAATATAAGTATGATTTTTAAACTAAGGGGTACTAGTTGAACACTTATGATTTTAGGGGGTTCTTTTTTTTTTTTTTAATATATCTTTATTGATTTCAGAGAGAGGAAATGAGAGGGAGAGAGAGAGAGATAGAAACATCAATGATGAGAGAGTCATTGATCGGCTGCAGCCCACAACCCGGGCATGTGCCCTGACCGGGAATCGAACCCTGATCGCCTGGATCCTAGGTCGATGCTCAACCGCTGAGACAAGCCCAGCTGGGCTAGGGGGTTCTTGACATGCACAGAAATAGATTTTGGCTTTCAGTTGAAATTATTCAACCCAGGAAAGCATGTGACTGGACCCACTGTCATCAAGAACTGATAAAGTACCTTGGGGGAGGAAAACATAATTTTTCTTCTATCTTTCTGAGTTCTGCTGGCTGGACTAATAATCAAATTAACATGAGACAAATTGACAGGAGACAATGGCCAAAATTATTACCTATGTACATACAGGGGTTCCATTAAAATATGAGACCAAGGTCATATTGGGCAGTTAGGGCTTATATGCCATCTTGAGCCAAGGAGAAGGGGTGGGAGTTTGTGGTTTGGGACTTCAAAGGGCAAGAAGACAGTTCACATAGAGATAGAAGGCAAATGTTTGGTAAATATTTGCTGGGCCATCTTTAACAATGGCTCAGAGGGTCAAATGGGCCTTGCTAAGTTCTTCCATGCCTGTCATCCACTAGTTCATATTAAATTATAGCTACCTATAATGATATCTCCCTTTCTGAAGCAGGTCTTTTATCTAAATTCTTTTAGGCAGTAGGGGGAAGTTTCCAGGTTCTACCTGAATTTTTTATTTCTTAAAAATAACCAGCTTAATATAATCAATATCTTTTAAAAGACATATTTTGGAGTGGCAATCTCTGCCTCTCTTCAGTACTGAAATATAAAAAATATCTTTGTTGTTGTGTTGTTTCAGGCACATTTATATTCTTCCATAATTTTTTTATTCAAATGTCCAATTATACTCCCGAGGAAAAATAAAGCAGATTTAAAAGGGGGAAAGAAACAAGAAAACATCTTTCAGTTCTCCATTTTAATCTTCAGCTACTCTTCAAAATTTGACTAAAAGCTAATCTTTTTTTCTTTTTTTTTTTCACTAGAGTGAGGTCTGGGGTTATTTATGCTTGCTACAATTTTGAAAAGTGATGAATGGAATTAGCATTAGTTAAGATAAACTTTTACAATTTTGGGTTAAAACGTCAAGTTAAGATTCAGGACCTAAGCTCAAGGGAGAAAATCCTGTTGCCATGGAAATGAGTGTAGAAGCACACCTTAAACTTCTCTGTATCCAAGGGCTAATTCTAACTTGAAGTCAATCTTCTACACATACACACACGCCCACACACACATGCACACCATTGAACTTGAGGATACAAAGCACCAGGCTTTACCAAGTGAAAGTAATTTCCTGGCTTCAATCCCTTACCTACTGTACATTCAAGGATGGTTCCTACTAGTTGACCTGGTGGGATGGACCATAGATTCCCATGATTTTCTCAGGAAACTCCTGCCTAGGGATAGTTCTGTCCACTTCAGGGGCTTCTCCTGCCCCATCCCCCTCCATGGCTTTTGACCTTCTAATATTTGGGTGAATTCAGTGATTCCACAGCAGGCAAAAGGAACCAAGAATTGACCTGAACTTCTATAAAGATGCCAAAAGCTGACCAGCTCATCGTGAAGCTCATCTTGCCAGCTGCTGATATTAATGGTTACTTCATCTCTCTCTGCACCTCTCTTTTCTGTCTACAAAATCTGAGGAGCATTATTTTCTTACTAGGTTTACTATGAGAAATGATGAATGCTTATAAAATAAAATTTTGTCATACATTAGAAGTCATGTATTAAAATTAATACCAGAAAGAGAGATCATTTCAGCAGTTTAATGAAGGCAGCTGAGGCATTAGATTTTAATGCCCACATCAACTACGTATTATGAATGGGTGGATGTTTCCTGACATGCAGAGTAGAACAGCTATCTGTAGTAGTCAGGGGCTTTGAAGTTTAGTTTACATGCTTCTGTAGAACAAAGGAATTTGGATTTCTTCTTACAGGCAAAATCATTTCTCAAGTGCTGCCTTCTTGGTTGCTGTAACAACCTTGTTTTTAAAAATGGAGGAAGTAGAAAATCCAGTATCACAGAATTTTGATCTAGTTTTTTTGTTTATTTCCTCTTTGAGCCTTAAGTAGCTTTTAATTCCTGTTCTGCCTTTCTCTATCAGGAAAAGAGATGGACAAGCTAGAACAAAAATTACTACTAAAAATATATATTAAAATGTAACAGCATTTTCTTTCTTCAATTGCTGACTAAGACTGTCAGAGCAAAATATTGGATAAGATCTATGTTTTGAGGGGGTTTTTCACATGGATGGAGGTTAGCAGACTTTTTTCTAATTGACCTTAAAATTTAGAGAGCAGTGTAGTGAGCAATAAACACAGGTTTCAAAGGCAACCATTGTTAAATATACGATTTCCTACTTAGTAATATTAGTTCAGAATATTTTAGATCAAAGCAAAGCAACAGAATTCATCGAAGTACTTTTGGAAAAAAGGTTTGCTTCCAAGCCAGGTTGTCCAGAGGTTCATCATGTCATAAGAACGTCTGCGTTGTTTTTCTCTAGTTTTCTCATGTTGGCTCCCCTTAGGTAGCACCTGTGGCTACAGCAGTTGTTAAAAAAATATTCTGACACTCATTAAAATAGTAAGATTGCTGTAGTCCCTACATGAAAGGGGTTTGATTGTAGAGAAGAGAGATTGGATTCAACTCCAAATATGACAAGGAAAAGTGGGGATTTATATAGTCAAGGAACAGGATGAGGGGTCAGTGGGTGGAAAATTAGTAAGAGGAAACACTGAGGTTAGGGGGATTCTGGCTAAAACTACCTGACAGGATTCCTGCTGAAGGCAGGCCAGGTGATCAAATATTATCTGGGGAGTGGGGTGGGGTGGGGATGAGAAATTTGATTGGATGTTGAGGGTGATCAGGTATCAGGTTCTTGATAAACTGACTTAGCAGGATTCCTGCTAAAACTGGGATCTTGAGGACATGCCCAAGTATGGGACCTTGTCAGGCTCAGAAGAGGTGGTGAGTTGGTCACAGACAGAGCCTTTGTCTAATTCCAGACCCTTCTCCTCATGGAAAAGAAGGAGTCCAGTTCCAGCCTTTCCTAGCTGTCCAGAAAACAGCCTGACTGGACCATCCCATGGAAAACGCCAGAATATGGGGGTACTTGGGTTAACTGAAACCAGCCAGGGCCCACCTCAAGAGCTGGCATGGGGCTATTGTCACTCAAATCACATAGGGGATAGTGTTTTTCTAAAGATATTCAGGTAATATTACAAGAAAAAAAAGGGAAAGAATGCTGGCCAGTGAGCAGCAAAAGTGTTTTGCATCTCTCTGAGCACTGATTGCCTCAGGGTGTCCATCAGATTCCTGTCAGAGATCAAACGCCTCTGCATACAAAGTCCCCAGCGTAACATTTGGGTTATAACACAGACATGTGCAAATGTTAAATTGCTTTCTTTGCTCTTCCTGTAATTCTTATAAATAATTGTGAATTTTTGAGAAACTGGGTCAAACTTAAAAGTGCCTCATAATTTGTGGAGCACCGAGTGTTCTCTGACCCTTAACATCCCAGGACAGGAATGTTACTATGGTAACTGAGTGCACTAAGGGACCACTTAAAGCAGAGCACATTCATTCCTTAGGTATTCTCAACCACCAAATTTCCTGTTTCTCTGGATCAGTCATAAACGTCTTAAAATGATCATGCTGGGCAAGGGAGGGGGGGGGGCATTTGCCCAGAGGCTGACCCTCTACGATGGAATCCTGTCATTTCTGCTTTTCTCAGTCACCCCCCACAAGTCTTTGATCATGTTACCAATGCAACCAACATTGCCCCCTGGCACAGGAAACTTTGTTCTGAGAAACTCCCCTGAAGACTCACAAGCACTAGGGGAGTATTGGAAACATAATTGGGATCATAACGCACTTTCAGCTGCTGCTTGTGACATTTTGAGAAACCCAATGTCTGTATTTTGGAGATGGACTAGAATGCGGTGGAGGATCTTGACCTAGAGTGGAGGGAAATATATACAACAGAATGTTGTAAGACAACAAGGATGTTGGCCAGGAGTGGGTTAACTTTAGGCGACCATTCACTCAAGTTCCTTGGTTGGCTACACATCATAAATAACCTGTTTTTGTAATTTATTTCTCTGCCTTTCAACTTTTCTCCAATATGTTCTTTCACTATCCATTTTATTTTTACCTTTCAGTTAAGCATGATCAATATATTCATGAGGTCTTTTTAAAATATTGCTTCTTGGATATCTAAAACAAAGATTATATGTGTTTTAATCAAATAGTAATCTAAATTAAACAACTACAGCACTTGACTGCAGGCATCAATAAATATGCATTGAAAGGATGAATGAATGAATGAATGAATATTTTAATTTTTTGTAAAGATTGGTACTTTTCTAAGTTACATATTTAAAAACCACTGAATATATTTACTCAAACTATTAAAGCATGGATATTTAAACAGTTCCAATCTAAAAACAATTCTTCCTTAATTTATTATTCATCAAAATAAAATTTAAAAAATTTTTACATTGTGAAACATGAATAAAAGTCTACAAAACTTAAATGTGTAGTATAAAGCATAATAATAAAATGAAGACACATGAACTCAGCACCAAGATTAATAAATAGACCATTACCAATATCTTTAAAACCTCTGTCTCTCCTCAATTTAATCACTCCCCCTCAGGTAATCACTATCCTAAATATTGTTTGTCATTCCATTATTTTTTTGTTCATGATTCTACTATTGCAAACAATAAGTTGTTTTATTTTTTCTATATTTAAACTCTATGTAAATGGAATCACATTGTATGCAATCCTGTCTGCTGAGCCTCATTTACTCACGATATGTTTCTGGGATTCATCCACATTGATATATATAGTTTTAATTAATTTGTTTTAACTGTTATACAATATTCTGTGGTATGGAGGGAAAACCAACACTATTTAACATTCTCTTGTTATTGAACATTTGAATTAGTTCCATGTTTTTGCTATTATACACAATAATGCACTGAAGATTTTCAACATGTATCCAGGTGCTCATATGCAAGAATTTCTTCAAGATATATACCTGAATTAGAGTGATTAGGTCATAGGACATGTTGTACGCACATTTATTATGTAATACATAATTATTTTCCTAAATTTACACCACCTGCAGTGGGTGAGAATTCTAACTGCTCTATATCACTCCATAAACCTGGAATTATCAAATTTTCATTTTTGCCTAATCTGATGGTATTGAAATGTTACCTCATTATGATTTTATTTTAAATTCTCTTATTAGTGAGGTTGAGCATATTTTGTATGTTTTTGGGTTATTGGTATATTCTCCTAAAAGAAAGACCTGTTTGTTTTAGTTTCCTATTGTTGCTATAACAAATTGCACAGATGTGGTAGCTTAAAACCACACAAATTTATTATCTTAGCATTCTTGAGGTCAGAAGTTTTAAATGAGCTTCATGGTGCTGAAGTCAAGGTGTCAATAAGGTCTGTGTTTCTTTTGAAGGCTCTAGGGGAGAACCCATTTCCTTGCCCTTTTTGCATATTCTGGATTAGGCGTACAAAATATGGAATTCTCATATCTGCCATAAAAATTTTATTTTTATCTACTGTGCTGAATTTTTAATTTTTTGTATTACTATCACTGGTAATACATTTGCTTCCTAGTTTGTCTGATATTAATATAGCTCTATCACCTTACTGTGGTTTGTATTTGCTTAGTGTATCATTTTCTAATATTTTGCTGCCAAACTTGCTGTGATCTAGTGTTTTAGATAAATATTTTAAAAATACATTATTATTGGGTATTTTTTATAGCCACATAACATTCTTTCTCATTGTAACTAGAGAGCTTAGGCCATTTATATTTATTGTGATTACTGCATGTTTGATTTTATTTCTCCCACTTAATTTTGTGGTATTAATTAGTTTTTTACTTTTCTCTGTGTGTGTGTGTGTACATGCATACATCTGTGTGTGTACATGTTTTTGGTCCTTTCATGCCTTCTTCTGAATAAATTGAGGGGTTTTTTCACTCTTTCAATTTATTTTACCCCCTCCATTTGTTTGTATGTACTGTGCTATTTGCTATTCTTTTAGTAGTTACTCTATTTTTTAAAATAAAGTTTTTATTTTGGAATATTTTTAGATATACAAAGAAGTTGCAAAGATACTACAGAAAGTTCTTATATAATCTTCACTCATTTTTTCCTATTGTTAACATTTTACATTATTACAGTATATTTATCAAACTAGAAACAAACATTGGTACATTACTATTAAATAAACTCCATAATTTATTTAGATTTTGATATCCTTTTTACATTATTGTTTCAGGATCCAACTGAGGTTTCACATTGCATTATTGTCAATATTGCAACTGGACAATTTCAAGTGTATATGAAGGGAAACAAAGGAGCTTGCGTCAGAGAAACTCAAACTGCTATTCAATAGAGATCAAGAGCATCTCCTAAGATTGGTGGTCCCTCAGAGAAATTGTTCTAATTCATCAAAGAAATATTTTATTTTTCCTCTATCTGGAACCAAGAAACAGGCAGCTTCACAGACACCAATGCCTGGGTTTCAATAATAAGGAGATGAAACTAGTTACGTTTGACATGAAAGGAAGTCCATATCATTGGCACAGAAATCCCCTTAATGGAATTTTTATCTCTGATTAGCAGATCCAAGAACTACAAAATCTGCCAGAAGAGGAAAGTTGATGATTTAAAAATATCTTAATGAGAATGTAATATCCTGCACTGAGAAAATACCATTTCACATTATTATTTCCTATGAGGTCTACAATTAATGCCCATTATACTCCCTAATTACGAGTTTTATCACATATTGAATTCAATGTCTTTCTTCCAATTTTTGGAGGGCTTTGGCTTTGGGTATCCCCTGGGAATTGATACTAGAGATATGGAATTATGGAAGGAATTTAAAAATGTTTTGTCTGCCTTGCTCCATCTAGTTTCTTTCAGAGGCACGCAGCATTGCCCCCAACACAGTCTAGTTATATAATGTCCTTTACGCAACCTCTCAGGAATAAAGTCCAGGCTTCTTATTGCTGAAACCTACAAGAAAAATTAATTCCCAACATTTTGTCATGGATAATATATCTGGAAAAGCAAGTTTACACATGGCCTCAGTGAAATTTTGGCAGGATTTTTACTACCACACCATTAGTGCTGCTAATGGGGAGAACATATGTATTAATAATTAGAGAACTCCATGTGGGATGACATCACCTACATATGAGCTGAAGTATATACCCCTATAAAATAAAACCAAATATTTTTTGGCAGCAATCTAACTCATTAAGAATCCTAAATCATGTTGCCTGAAAACCTGAAAAGAAATTCCAAAAAATTGGCATACCAGTCAGCTTCTTTAGTTCCCAGCTTTACCCCCACCCCCTGTGACACTGTACAGCATGGTAATGTTTTAATATGCTATGAGGGAACCAAAGGATTTTTCTGTATTTTTGGGGGTGTTAGATGGATTAAGTTTGAGGGTGTTTGGTCAGCTAGTCAAGGTGAAATTACATTATATGTAATTTCAACAAATATATCTGTTGAAATTACATATAATTTCACCTATTAAAATATATCACCTATAAAATATATATAGCTGATAATGATAAACTCAGACATATAAGCTGTTTCACAGTAGATATTAGACAGGACTAAGTTGGGAAAACAGAATGAAATGTTTGAATGTTACCAGACTAATAAAATGCCTTAATGGGTCAAGATGCACAGTTCTAAAAACACTGCTCTATGAACCTTCTCTCAACTCCAATAGCTCATTTTAATCATTCTATTTTGTAGCATTTACTTTCTCTACCATTGAGGCATAAAATTACATACTGTTATTTAGTTTATGTATATGCCTTGCCTCCCCATCTTTATTATAAGTTCCTGGATAGTACAGTATCACCTGCTGTTTGTTTCTGTGAATATATTACCCAGTACATTCACAGACACATAGTTATTCAACATATTTTTGCTAATTGTTCTGGTTTTCTTAAGGCAACTGAGCAAAATCTAACCACTAAACACTGTCATTCCTCTTGTAAATAATTTGTCATTTACCTGTCTTCCAACATCTTGATCTAAATCAAGGATAGCAAGGTGCTGCTAGACAGCCTCATAATCCTTCTCAAAACTGTGCTCCAGGAATCCCCTCTCAGCCTACCTATGCTGCCAGCTTTGGTCTAAGCCAGGAAACCACCAACAGAGTTAGAATGAATGGAGTAGTGATGCAAATATATTCTACGTTCTCTCATCTCTAAAAATAATTTTATTTAAATTATTAGTTTACTTTCAAAAAGCACCATCCTGTCCCCTTCAATTTTAGCCCCTCCATAGTCGAACCTCCTGAAGAATTTTATAAACATCCTGTCCCCACTTTCTCACCTCTCACTTACTCATCAATCCGTCTGGCTTCTTTCCCACTATCCACTAGAAGGATCGTGCCAAAGTCACCAATAATCTCCAGGGAACCAAATCAGTACATGTAGGTCTGCTCTTCTCTCTCCTACCTCCCACCTGTCAATTCTCTGCTCTTTGAAACATTCTTCCTTCAATTTTATGACACTTCTATGTCCAGTTTCTTTATACCAACACAAGCAACTGCATCTCAGAACTGTTTTCCAGTTCCTCATCTCAAGCGTGTTGTCACTCAGGCCTTGTCCTTGGCCCTCTTCTCGTCTCTTCTTTACTCTCTCCTTAACGACATGTATGCCAGGTACATATTTATATGTATTTGTATGTGTGTATATATGTGTATGTGTATATAATACAACATAGAATTTATATAATGCCTATATTGGAATTAACAGTTTCACAAAACAATAGTTTATGAGACTATGTGATTCTTTCTATTTTCTATTCTACTACACTATAGCTTATTCTGGTTCATATTTTTAAAAATTTTAGTTTTAACCCACGAAATTAGTGTAATAACACTAATGGATTATCACTCACAATTCTAAAAACACTGCTTTCCCCATGACTTTAAATATCATCTATATGATGAAGATTCCTAAATGTTTCTTTCTACTCACTTGCAGGCTTGTAAATCCAACTGCCTATTTGCCATATCCATTTGGCCATCTCCTAAGAAAACCAAATGTAACCCCATGAAAACTGGGTCATTATTTTCCCCACAAATCTTTTTTTCCCAATCAGCAAATAACACAACCTTGAACCCAGCTGATCAAGCCTGAAAACTCTGGATTGTCCTTGTTTTCCCCTCTCCTTTGTCCCCTCACTCACATACCGAACATGGTCTAGGATCAGGTCTTGTCCGTTCTACACAGTAATCAGTAAACTTTTTACTGTCTGAGACAATAATCAGGATCATTGCGACAAGTGGGTTTTGATGTCAAATTGTGATTTTTTTACCTGGAGTTACTCAAGGTCATCTTTACATCATTGTTTAGGGGTAACTAGTTAGCACCAGGCCTGACAGGGCAGGCTAGACTTCCTCATGGATCAGGAGTTGGTAGGCTTCTCTCCCATGAATCTCATGAGTCTGTTTCTGCTATCATTACCTCCAGGTGGATGAAGTTTAGCTGAGAACTGTACTGATGTACCCAGTCCTTCCTTCCTGGTTCCAAAGTCAGGCTTTAGTCTGTATAGTGGAAAAAGAAGCTACAATGGATTCGGAATGTCTCCTCATGAGCCTGCAGCCAATGATTCACTGAGAGGCCACACATTAAAAGATCAATTTATTAAATGATCGATTTTCCACATTTATTTGTTTTCCAAAACAGATTATCTTAACTGTTTATAATGCCTCTGATACTCAATGTTGGCTGGATTAGCAGGCTCTAAGAGACTTGTGGGAAGCCACAACCCCAGGGGTCTGGAGCTTTCACATTCCCTGTCTCAGTCTTTCCTCCTCTGCCTTCAATCTCCCTTTCCTGGGACTGGAAGCATTTGTCTTTTTCCCACCAACACAAAGTTTCTTCACTTTGCCCAGCTTCCAATAGCTGAGGCAGCAGGGAGTCTGGACAGATGCAAATTGTACATTCTTTTAATAGCTGTTATAAAAAGACAAAGTAATCTATAGTGATAGAGGCCTAAAGAGTTATGGATTAAAAAGGGGTACAAGGAGAGGACTTTCTGAGTGTTAGAAATATTCTATATCTGGGTCTGTTTCACAGACTTATACTTATGCTAAAATTCATTGAGCTATTTAATCATAGTATTTTGCATTTTTCTGTGTTTATGATATACTTCAATATAGAGTAAAAATAACAAAATCCATGAAAACTGTTACAATATTCTATACCATACTAATTGTTATAAACCTTCTACATAGTTAAAGGAACTATTTTGTATTACTTTGGTAACTTTAGTTACTATCCACACAGCAAAACCTAAACCCTAAAATGTCAAAATGTTTACAAGACAGAAAGTAACTTCAAAAGAATTTGCGAAAAAGAATAGTTTGAAACTGGAAAATTCCGTTTCAAACGCTGAAATCTGGGATGTACTATATTCGTAAGAATTATGTATGAAATACATTCAAATATATATTGTATAACAGTATGGAAGTTTCTCAAAAAATTAAAAATAAAACTACCATATGACCCGCAGTCTCACTTCTGGGATATATGCAAAAGAAATGAAAACAGAATATTGAAGAGCTACCTGCACTCCCATGCTCACAACAGCATTACCCATTCCCAAGAGCCAAGTGTCCATCAGCGGATGAACGGCCACAGATGAGGTACGTACACCCAAGGGACTATTAGCCCTGAGAAAGAAGCATGTCCTGCCACTTGTGACAACATGGAGGGATATTGACAGCATTATATCCAGTGACATAGGCCAGACAGAGAAAGACAAATAACGATGGTATCACTTATATATGGAATCTAAAAAAACAAACTCATAGAAACAGTGAGTGCAAAAGTGGTTGCCAGAGGCTTAGGTGGCTGGGGCAGGGGTGGGGGAGCAGAAATAGGAAAAGGTTGGTAAAAGGGTACAAAATTTCACCTAAAAGATGAATAAGTTCTGAGGTTTTAATTTAAAATGTGGTGACTATAGTTGATAACACTGCATTGTATAATTGAAATTTGTTAAGAGTAGAATAGGGGTAAATATATGATGTGTCAATTACAAATGAAAGGAATCCATTGACGATATATATGTATACTGAATCCCCACAATGCACACTTTAAATATCTTACAAATTTGTCAATTATGTCTCAAAAAAGCCGAAATAAATTTTTCAAAAGAAAAATATGTTTAAAAGAATATATTCACAGGAAGGCTAAACCAGCATTAACTTTTTTATTGTTAACAGTATTATAGATGTCCCCAAATTTGGCTAAATGGAATGTATTTATGTAACACTTTCATTGAATATATTCAAGAAGAATATATTTATTAAGATATTCATAAGAAGTATATATATTAATCCATTGTGTACATTCAAGAAGTTTTTCTTTATAACTGACCACTTGAATGATAGTTTTTTCTTTCCCATCCTTTAATTCCCACTCTTGTGTTTTAAATTCACCAATAAAGGGTGAACCCACAAAACCCTATGTGCTCTATCTTCCACCCCAACAAACACAGAACCCCAGGTTCCATTCTCTCTCCCTCTCCCTCTCTCTCTCTCCTCGCGACCTTACTGTGTGGCCCTGGGTATGCCATGTGAAGATGAGACATGCTTTTATTCAGCTGCGTGTTTTTCCAAAGTACTGGGTGGTTGTTGAAGAGGTGTGTCTTGCAATCATAATAAGAACCACCAGGGTTGGTCCAGCCACAATATTGGCTCCAGTCAGGGGAAATGTATGTGGGCTGAGCCACAAGCAGTAGGGCCCGCATGAGTGCCCCCCAGGCATGTCTAGCTGATTTCATCACTATCAGATAGGCTGAGACACACACAAAACCATTTCATTGCAAAAATAAAGTCTAAAAGCCAGATTGCAACAGGTTGAAGCATAGGTGGGAGAATAGGAGATATATCGATATATGGTATAGTTCTTTTTTACTTGACTGGGAAAGGAAATAACTGAAATAAAAATATGACTATGAATGCAAATGTAAAATTAAATGTCATAACAACAAATTCACATTCTGGCCTGGAGGCTCAAAATTCATTATTGAGTGAAAATTAATGTAGGCCTAATTTGGATCCTTGAAATATCAAACGTAGCCTGCTAGAAATGGTTTGCATATAGGACAGGCTTCCTGAAGGAGCCCAGATCGCTCTCCCTCTCACACACCCCACACATACACTCGTGAACAAGGAGACACTCTTCATTCATTCAACACGTACAAGTATATATTGAAGGCCCACTACGGGCCAGGCCACATACCTGGCCCGGGGGAAACAGTGGCGAGCAAGATGGATCCAATTCACACCCTCCTGTTGTTTACACAGACCCACAAAATTCTAACTGTAAGAGCTGTGAGAAAAATGTGCAGCCTGCTACGAGATTATTTAACAGAGGGCGTGAATTAGTCTGAGGAATGAGTTGAGGTACAAAAAAAATTCCCAAGTGGGTCGAGTTCGTGGTGACAGTTCACGGATGAATGGGAGGAGGTAACTGGACCAAAAGGAGAGTGTAGGTGTTGGGAGAGGGGAAGCACTGGAGGCCTGGGGAAAGACGAACGGTGGAGGGAGGTAGAGGGGCACATGGTAACAGATGAGCCTGAGGAACTGGGCACTACCGAGAGCACGAAGGGTCTTGTGGCAGGGTTGTACGGCTTTGGCAAACTGTGGAAAGCTTTTAAGCAAAGCAATAACATAACCAGATTTCAAGTTTAAAACATTCTAGCTGAAAAAAGACCGACTGAAGGGATATGGTGGTGATGGTGGAGGGAGAAAAAAGCCAGACAAATTAAAATAAATTTTTAGTGAAGTCCATAGGGATTGGTAGAATAGAGAAAAAGAAAGTGTTAAGGACTGGGTATATAATGAGCACAGATGTCAAGAATATTAGACATGCTGGTGCTACTGGTCCCTTGAAACTCTGAAAAACAGAAAACAGCAAAATGAGCCACCAAGGACATATTTACTAAATTTGCAGAATTCTATTCCTGTCCATTCATGTCATAAGATGATGATTCCAAAACTAGTGCAGTGGGTTGACTACGTGGCTGGAAAGAAATCCCACAAGGGCACATCTGCAGGACCTTGGCTGGGCTTCATTAGAAATCCTGAAGAGTGTCATGTCATCCTTCGAGAACTACCCTCTATCTACGCTTTTTCTCCTAAGTAAAATTGTTAACCAGAATCAGCAGGAAGACCTTTTCAGATGCTATTTGCAAGGTGAGCTGGGTGTTGTTGCTTGCAGCTGAATTACAGCAATGTATCTAACTGGCCAAGAACACCATAGCAGATTGCTTTTACCACCATCTCTAATTGTGCATATTTATTCTTTAAGTCTGTGTCTATGGGTCAAGTTGTGAATTCATCTCCCTTACCTTGGGTATATATTCCAGACAAATGGTCTGCTTTGACTTGGCTCGATTAGATACTGTAGAGCAATCTGTTCACTTGTTGGCATGTTGTGTTAATTCTTTTAGGCGGATATAGTACCAATTAGCACTTGGGAGTGGTTATTTGGTCAATTCAGTTCCATTTAATTAACATTTATTGAACATCAGGCACTAATGAATCTTTCTAGGCAGTAGGAATAGAAAGACCTGGAAGAAATAAGCATTGTTCTTGAGAGGTTTACAGTGTAGTGGCAAAAGAAGCATAAATAATTAACTTAGTTCAATCATTTCCCTACATAGAAGACCTACTATGTGCCCATTGCTCTCATTACCTCATTGATGCCCAATAAGCCACTGAATCATGGGCTTAAGCACACAACAATGTACATCTGTCTCTAGGGTGCTTGGAAAAGGTACAGACGAGAGAATTGGGATGATACCATGTCGCCTTCTAATCAGCATTACGATGACAAACGTTCCAAATAATGTTATTTTGGCTCACATCTAGAACTTAGCCTTTGATTGGTAGACCTGCACTCCACTTTTGCTACCCATCTTTTATATGAAAAGTTTGCTCTACCTTATTGAAGACTGACAACAGTAGAAATACCTACTACCTCATTCTTTGACTCATAATATGGAAAAGAATAACCTCAGACTTGCCTGTAAAGCCATAATCAAGGGAACAAGGTTGAGAGATCACCCATCTTCGCCCTTCCAATGACACACGTGAAGAATGGGTCCTGCTTCTAAGCATTGGTACTTACGTGCTTTAGTGCCCATGAACCCTAAACATCAAGGGGAATTAGGCCAGACCAGGGTCGATATGACACAGCCTAACTCAATCTTTCTGACATTTACTGCTGCTCCCATCTTCACTCACTTTGCTTGTGCAGTCACTTTTAGACAGACTTAGAGATTTGTGTTTCCTGAGCAGTGTCACAGTGCAGTGGTTCTCCATTAACATAATGCCTTTTTTTAAAAAATAATGCAGCTGACCATGTATCTTTCTCACTTATAAACTTCTGCTGGTTCCATGATGATAAATTCCAAAACCATTTAGCCGTGAAGTATCTGGCTCTTAATCTCATTATCTCCGACCACTTTCCTACACACATTCTGGGTTCCTCAAAGTTCCCAGACTTTGAATCTCCGAACATGTTGGGCCGTGTAATATCTCTGTGCCTTTGCCCAGATTCCTTTGACTGCCAAGAATGCCTTTCCGCCCATTATTACTCTGGATCTACTTCAAATATACCATTCTTTTGGAAGGATATTATGCTGCTTGCCAGTATTTCTGATTCTTTTCTCTTTCCAGACACATACAAGACTGAACTTCCCAGCCCCTTGAACAAGGATGTGACCACGTGGCTTGCTTTGGCCAGTGCACTGTGAGGAGTTCATTTGTTGCTCCTGCATGGAAACATTTAAGCGTGTCTGCAAAACTCTACATGTTCTCCTCTCTTGTTGAACCAACTGAGGAGGTCAAGTATTCAAGATTATGGTGCTATAGCACAGTGAATTTTTCTATAGCCCCGGACCTCTGTGTCACCAGTTAGAGAACAGTGGCCCAGGTGAGTGATCGGACCACAGCAGAAATTTTACATGAGAGAAATAAACTCCTGTGGTGTTACGGTCCTAAGAGTTTGGAGCTGTTTGTACCCATACAACAACTTACTCATCTTGACTGATGACACCCAACCAGCTCCTCCAGGAAGATTTACCTGCTGATACTTCTGTATTCCTACAGTATTTTCTTAATATCTGTTTTGGTGAATACCACACTGTATTATGATTGCATGTTTTATACATCTGTTTCCTCGGTAGCCTGTGACTTCCTCAACGATGTCTTATTAATCTCCATTTCCCCCCAAATGAGCACAGTTTCTAGAATATAGATGCTCAATAAATATTTATTGAGACCTAGGTTTTATCCCTAGCTCTAGTGATGAAAAATTCATTTAATAGTTATGTGCTTTTAGCTTTTTCTTGTAAAAATGTAGATGAGAATGGCCTGTCTGCCCTGGAAGGTCAATTGAGTTAATGAGTCAGAACACTTTGAAAACTAAAAGAATAGAAATCCCTAAGTGATGATTGTTACAAGCTAGGGCCAGGACTGTTTGAGAAAGCTGCAGAACTAGAGGTTGTAGAATACATGGGGAGAATGCTTTTGTTTCTTTTTATTTACATGCAATTCTCGGAATTTTTTCCTTCCTTTTAGAAAACTCTTTGAAAAATTATTGGGGAAGACAGAGGATAAGAGGAGCAATTTTTCAGGCCCCAGAATCCTTTGACCAAATTTTGATCCTTTATTTCCTGGACTGTTCAGTGAGTGTCTTAAAAACAATTCTCCCCCACCAGGAGTTGAACACAGAGCACTGCAGCCAATATTATGGACACCGTGTTCCTCTTTCCCCAGAGCTCACTGCTCCTATGTCCACCCACACCTTCTTACTGCCAATACGTCCAACTTTCTGCTAGAGAGCTTTCTCTGGCTCCAGGAGCGCACGTGCTCAGTCTGCACAAAACTCAAGCCCAAAGTTCTCTGGCGTCCCTGGCAGCAGCCCTCAACCAATGATGGAATAAATTGGTGGGTAAATTCCTTTTTGATGGGAGAACTCTGAGCCATGTTTTCCATAGTAGATTAGAGGCCTCCTGAGGGACTAAGCCCTGGATGCCCAGAGCCGTCCTGTTCCTTACACATATGTGTGGGCTTCCTTTCCATCTCAGCTTTCTGTCCCCACTCCTCTGTCTGATCTTCCTAGGATCCCTCTGTAAGTAAACTGTTTGAAATCAAATTCTTGTCTCTAACTTGGCCTCTGGAGGGCCAACTTAAAATAACTCCCTTCCCAAAGTATTTCTTATATGACGTATATTAAGAAATATATATTTATTAAGTGATAATGATAAATTTAAAAATATAAAATATTTAAATAAACATTTAAATTAAAACATATAAAGTAAATAAAATAATATAAAATTAAAAGCTATTACTGACTCCTGCACAAATAGACATATTTTCAGATTCATAAAGATTCTTCAGGACAATGTTGATTTATCAAAAGAGCCAGTGTGTAAACACCATGTCCATCATAATAAATTATTTCAAGAGCACCCTTTTTTCTCTTCCAGGGAGGCTGTTGGGTATGAGGTCAATTTGCTGCTCTTTGGGAAAGTGTGGATGGTGAGTGCCAAGGCTCAGATCTTCAAAAGGACACCAACCCTTCAGACACAAGCATGAGATTTATTTCAAATGACACAGGTATCCCACCCTTAGATCCAGAGCCTAAGTCTGTCTCTTGGAGTTTCTTTTGAGTCACTGGGGAAGCAAAGTACAGGACCGGGTAGCTTGGCTTTTTCCTTCTGAAGTCTGGAATGGCTGATTAAAATAAGGAGAGACCGTCTTTTATCAGCATTCTGACAGCCGTGGCAGAATTGTTCCTCAAATCTTATTACCTTCTGATTTCTAACTTCTTCTCCAATATTGTTTTCTACATTTCAGAGAATAAATTCGATATAATTTTCACCGTGGCTTAAATATACACTGCGGATGTCAGAGTTAAAGCTCACCTTCTTACCAGCAAAGCAGGCCCCAGAGAAATAAAAAAACAAAACAAAACCACACACCACAAGAATAATTTAGCCCCAGAACCATGGCAAGGGGAGGAAAAATGCCACCCAGAATATATTAGAAATTCAAAAAATCATGCTTATTTTAGCAAATGAAAGTAATTCTTTCATTCTCATGAAATCTCTCAGGTTATAATAAAGACTAATGATGAATAACAAAGAAGCTTTGAGACACTGGCTGAGAGAGGAATGTCTGCAAACTTGGGTTGAGCACTTGTGCATGTCCTGGCCACGTCGGCCACTTTCCCCACCGGCACTGAGTGCAGAGAGGAATTCTCATCGGTGGCTGAGCGGCTGCAGTTGCAAACCCTGCTGTGGAACGTTCGGGCGCCTGGGGCGAGGGCGCGCTTGCTATGTAACAGGGCCATGGGCAGCCTTCCCGACGTCCTAAATTTGAAGATGGTTCTGGGAAACAATATCGATTTATGTGAAACCAAATTCCATAAAGGACCCCGGGTGAAGACACTAGAAGGGAGAGTGTTTAGGAAATAGAACATTTTCAAATTAGTGGGTTGACTTTCTCATATCATCCCCATTCTGGGATCCTTTGCCATCGGTGAATTGTTTATTTTACTGTATGTTTCCGCACAATGAATAAAGACCTAGTAAACTGTCAACCAGATATTTCATTTCTATGTGTTCATTCATTTGTTCTATAAATATTTATTGAGGACTTAGTATGCTTAAGTCGCTATCATCTAAAATTTACCTAAATAGAAAATAATATTGAGGACATGGACTACATCATATGTGAGGTCATGGTAAGCAATGGGATAACTGAACTGAAGATACTGGCACGATCCTGTAAACTAGGCATCTACCACATAGGCTTGTTCCTCCCTCCCTCCCTCCCTCCCTCTCTTACACACACACACACACACACACACACACACACACGCACACACTTTCATTATCTTGAGCATTCAAGGTCAACATGTAATGAAACTATAACAGTAGAAAACTATCTCCATGATTTCTGGGAGAGAGGAGACCTGGGGGTGCTAAGCCTGATTCTGTCAGTGGCTTTCCATCTGACCTTCAGCAAACGAATTCTCCTCTCCCCACCTCAATTTCCTATGAAGGCGAAGACTGTTAGTTTTACTGCTTCATCCCAGCTCCTAGAATAGAGCCTAGCACGGGCAAAGCTCAGTAAGTATCTCTTAGAGTAAAAAGGAGTAGAACAGTTTGGTTTCAAGCAGCCAGGGCCTGGGCTAGGCCTGGAAGAGGTGGAAAAACTGTCCTGCCTGCTCCAGTCTTCATGAAAAGCAGGCTTGCTCACCTCCTTGGCGCTTTACTTCAGGGTCAAAACTAATCAGAGAGTTAGGTATCCAGTCACCCCAATGGTGAGGACTGGAGAGCCCAAGGGGCAAAAAGGGCCAGGGAGGAAATTTACCCAGTGCCTTGCATGGGACAGGCCCAAGTGCCAGGTGCAGTGATGGTGGAGTGGGGTGGGTGTGGAAGATGTTCGGGCAGTAACAACAAATACGTGTTCAGGCCAGTCTAAGCCGTTTGTTAGGATGTCATCGAAAAAAACAACACTGAATCAAAAAATTCAGTGACATCTTTTCTAATTACTTTGGGCAAACATAATTGTTAATTTCTCTGTGATTCCATTGCATCTTGTGTACCTCTCTTATTGCCAGCACTGTAGTTCATTGCCAATATTTGTTCGCATATTTCCCGCAAGCTTATGTATTCCTGGGGACTAAAATGCTTAGCACGCAGCAGATAAATGTTTGTTGGAAGAATACACTATCCTGGGCATGAACATTCTCAAATGCCATGTTACCACCCTCCTACGTGAACATTTAAAAAGCTGAGTTTTGTCCTGATAACCTATCTTGCCATCAGGAAATAAAGATTTTAATGCAACTTACTTTATACAGTGAGAGAGGGAAAGTATTTCTTCACAGCCCTCCTCTGAGACATTTCCCAAGTTTACTCTTTTTCCCACTGAAAACATTACTCACTTCTCTACATTGGTTCTTTAGGTTGCCCACCAAATGTACATCATGACCTTTTGAAAACCCAAACGTAGACTTACCACAAAAGTAAATTGTATAGCTTTTTTTTCTGTTGTGACAATATTGTGTTTGCCATAAATAAAATCAGGAGAAGAAAAGAAAACATTGTCTCCATCACAGACAATGATTCTCACACAGTCAGGAAGTGTTCATTAAATTGGCTTATCAGGAGTTGTCATTGGACAAAATTTTTTGTAGGCAGGGAAACAAATGTGTAAACTAAAGTATTGTTACGATTAGCCATCTGCCAGTTATCACAGAAAGAGCCTCTTGGTGTTGTACTTTTTGGTCTTTTTAAATTTTATTTTTCAATTCAGTTTATATTCAGTATTATTTGTATTAGTTTCAGGTGTACAGCACAGTGGTTAGACAATCATATGTTTTACAAAATGGTCCCCCTGGTAGTTATAAAATAGTCTTGGGGATATATAGTACAGCACAGGAGATATATTCAGTAATATTGTAATAACTATGTATGGTGCCAGGTGGGTACTTGAAATATCAGGGGGAACTCTTTGTATAGTATTTAAATTCATTCTAAAATAAATTTTATTTAATTACATTTTAATATGTTACATGGCATAATAAATAGGGAAGGAAACCCAAAGCAATCTGTTTGTTAATTTATTTGGCAGGGAGCACTGTTGTCACTTAAAAATTGGTTCCAATGTTACAAAATTTGATGCATTAGGTCAAATTTTGATTTCCTGGAGAGATTCTACTTGTTGAGAACCATGGACCTGGGAGAGAAAGCAGAGGCTCTGCTTCCTTGCCACGGGGATAGGTCTCATGACTCTGCCCAGCTTCCTTCAGATCACTAAGGATTCTCTAAATTAATTTCCTAAATTCTCTTTACTAGTTCAGTTGGGAGCTACTGGCCTCCCATGTTAGCTGCCTGGCATCACCGAGAGTAGCTCATTGGACAAGCTTTTCTCCCTGGGCAGTGATCTGCAGGAGCACAGGGAGTCCTTGGTCCCAGCCAGGGCTTTGAACTTGACTAAAACAATACAGGAGCTTTCTTTCAGGCTGCTGACCTCTCCTGGCATTGCCAGGTGACCTCTCCTTTACTTTGTTCATTAGAATCATTTTAGGCTTAGAATGAATGTCTCCTTTCACCTTTTTTATATGAATGGGATTTATCAGTTTCATTAAACAGCCAAGTGTTCCAACTTGTAGATTTTAAAAAATCTAGTACTAGGTAGGAGTGACTTCATTTATTGTAAAATTAAATTATATTTATTGTAAAATTTTTATTAGTAAAGTTAGTGAAGAAATATTAATTAAAACAGTATTAATGAACCATTCTATTCATTTAACAAATTTGTATTGAAAGCTAGACTGTGTGCTGAGTGCTTGAAATGGAAAGACACTACCCTACAAGAACTCACAATCTATTGGAGGAAGTTTAAGCCAAACAAATATATTACAGAGTAATAACTACTAAATTAAAGGTGGGGACATTGAGAAAGTATCTTAACTTATTTCCACTTGAGTTTCTATCCTGTATTATGCTCTCCTGGATATTTTACATATGTTATCTCACTGCTGTGGGGCAGAAAAAATAAATTTTTCCTCTATCTTTCTAAATCCTTCTAGCTGGACTAGTAATCAAATTAACATGAGACAGATTAACAGGAGAAAGTGATCAAATTATTACATATATCTGGAGGTTCCATAAGAATATGAGACTTGAGGACAGATTGGCCAGTGAGGCTTGTATGCTATCTTGAGCTATGAAGAGGGGAATAGTTTGGGATTTGAAAGGGCAGAAAAGCAATTCACATGGAGATAGAAAAGCAAATGTTTGGTAAATAAATGTTTGCTGGGCCATCTTTAACAATGGGACACAGAGAGAACTTAGATCCAGTGGGCCTTGTTAGATTTATTTCTTTCACACTTAGTTTATAATAGGTTAGTTATCTATGATGATATCTCCTTTCCTGGACTTTACCTTCTTATCTAAATTCATTTAGGTAGTTAGGGGAAGGTGTGGTCCCCAGTGTGCTATGTAATTTTCAGGTCTTGTGAGTAATAAACATTTATCTTTTCAAAGTTTTCTGATGGTTATTGCTGAAGGGTATCTTGCAATCATAATAAGAACCACAAGGGCTGGCCTGACCACAACGTTGGTTACTGATAGGCTAAGACCCACACATAACATACTAACGTGAAAAATGGATATAAAAACCGCAAAGTGGCATATGTATTAAAACTAAACTTCTGCAATAAGCAAATGCATACTTTACCAGTAATCATGCAAATTTCAAAATCTTTTTTCCTTTCGCTATTTTACAATCTCTTACGTTGATTGTATACTCTTCTTAATTGCTAGTTTTCTGTAATTGGCTGGTGAAATAATTAGTAAACTCAGGCATGCAGTGAAATTCTTCAAAATTAAGAACTCTCTTCCCTTGGCAATGATACTATGTCAAGTCAGACTTCTGAATTTTTTAGAATTGTTGGCACAGTAATAATATTTACTTTGTTATCTTTGTCAATATGGTTTTTAAACTTCAGTTAAAAAAAAAAAATTGTCATCCTTCAAAGCATCTCCATGGACCAATTACTTGCTTTGGGGGTTATTTCTAAAATTCCTGCATGGTACAATTTTTGTTTTCTGTTATATATTTTCCTGTCTTTCTGTTCAAAATGTAATTCACTTATAGACAATCAAAAACCTTACAATATTCAATATTGTAATAACTTGAAGCTAAGGGTTGACTAACTGTAACAAAGCAGTATCTGAAGAGGAAAATTAAAAATGGGAAGACAAATGTGTCCTCTTGTTTTCCAGACCAGGAATTTCCATTCCTCAAGGAAACCTTTTTACTTGTTTGCTAGAATAGATGACCAGACTTATTTTTTCAAATATTCCTTCCTTCAGATAATATGAATTACTAAATAGACTTCCAGGATGGGGCCTTGCAACCTACATCAAGTCTCTCTATCCCTCTTGGCTGAATTGATTTTGAGAGGTCTTCCCTCCCCCATGTTCACTGGGTTCATGGCTTGCTTGACGTGTCCCTTAAGAGAGTGCTTAGCCTTCAGCTTAAATTGGGATGAGCTTTGTGCTGTTACTGCTCTCTGAAAGTCTTAGGTAATAATATATCAATGGCCTTTTAGTGCCTGATATGGGGAGATTGGGAGGCAAGCAAGACCTCATGTTAACCTCCAAACATCAGAGGTGAACAACTCTAGGGGTGGGACATCCGACTTCACCTCATCTGAGAGGAAAATACACTAGCTCTGGGGCTGCAGTTCAGATACAGTGAATGACAAAACTCACCTACAACCCAGAAGAGCCTTGCAGCTCCAAATTTGTGATGTGGGCAAACCTGAGGTGAACTTCAGGGTACACAGCAGTACCCTGAATAGTGAGTATTCAGTGAGTATTTAAGCCATCTTTCTGAGGCGAGCATTTCTTGAAACAGTGTCATCCTGCAAGAGCATCAGATGCTACTCTTATGTTCAGGTAGGTGCTTTGTCTCCAAGAAGAGTTCTGTGGGAATAGCAACAGAAGACTACAAAATGTGATCAGCTCCTCATGTCTCTAGTGGTGGCCACCATGGTGGCCATGACCACACCAGTGAGGACAGCACCCAGAATGGATGATCCTCTATTCAAATATGGAAAGAGAGCTCATCAAAGACTTTGCAATTGCTGTGGAAAAGCAGGGCCTTTGCATGTATCTGGAATTGGGATAGTAGCAACTGAGATATTGGAATCTTTTTAAAAATCTCTAACCACATGCTCTTATAAAATAAAGGATATACACTATGAAAGGAAGGGTGAAAGATACTTAATCAAAGAACCTAGTCCAAGGTGTATCAAGGATAGCAGTTGTTGTTAATAAAGGAAATGCTTAGCTCTTAGTCTCCTGGGAACTCATAGAAAAAAAGACAGTGAGTGTCATAACCTTTATGTCAACCACAGTACAATAACAAAAAATCATAACAGTTTGTTAAACATGCATGTTCTTCTAATACTTAATTCTAAGTGTATTTTAATGCACGGCAAGTAAAAGGAGAAGTGCCGACATTTATAAATAGCCTTCTAAGATATGAAAGAATCAACTAATTCCTTTTTAAGAAAAAAATCTTTTGATTTCAGAGAGAGGAAGGGAGAGGGAGAGAGAGAGAGAGAGAGAAACATCGAGGATGAGAGAGTCATTGATCGCCTGCCTCCCCCACTCCCCGTGCTGGGATTGAGCCCACAACCCAGCATGTGCCCTGACTGGGAATCAAACAGCAATCTCCTGGATCGATGCTCAACCACTGAGCCATGCCGGCTGGGCAAGAATCAACTAATTTAGTTGGAATAGAGGAATTAAGAGTAATCTTGTTGAAAATTGGGGGACAGACTATATGTTCTTTATATAATTTCTTAACTTTGCAATTCTGATAATCAAATACAATCAATATATGGCTAATAGCATAATGATAAAATAAAATTTATTCTGAATGATCAAAGGGTATGTTAATTAGAGACTTCAGTTTTAATAATTTCGAGCTCATGATTTCTATGAGTATTTGTTAATAAAGTATATGGAATGTCACTAATCCAAATTTTATTTTATATACTTTGATGCTATTGTGTGTGTGTGTGTGTGTGTGTGTGTGTGTGTGTGTGTGTGTGTGCTTATATTGTCATGAACCTGGAAGGATGGGTAAGTGAGTTTTTCAAAAAGCAGGTAGGAATAGATTGAAAAAAGAAGTGATTAATGAAATATCACTGCCAAACAGCCTACTTTAACTTCTGACACTAGTAAAGAAAAGATATTTGAAATATCTGGGAAAACTGCCAGATGAATAATATTGAATATATTTTCAAGATGTTGTCTTTTTTCTTTTTTTAAAAGGTTAGATTGAGGCATCTAACAAATGTCCTAATTGTTGGGAGCCGGTGACGTGTCTGGACATGGTCCACGCCACCTGAGGGTCTGGAGTCAAGGACTCGACCCTCCCCACAATGACCCTTCATATTGAGAGCCCGCTACGTGTCTGGACATGGTCCACGTAGCCTGAGGCTCTGGAGCCAAGGACTCAACCCTCCCCAAAAGTTCCCATTAGAAGCCGAGATAAAGATAGTTACCAAGGTCTGAGCTCCTGCAGGTGGCAGAGTGTTTACTCTGAAAGAGCGTTCAGACGGCCTTGTAGGAATGTGGGGAGGGGTGCTATTCAGCAAAATCAACAGTGCCTGTATATATTGAGCTGGGAAAATAAACTAGAGGCTGGCAGCTGGCAGCAGGCACGAGCTGCAGCCCTCCCGACCCCATCTTTTTTGTGTCAGTCTTTTCTCCATCCTCACCCCTTCCTCAGGACCGTTCGACTCTGCCGGCGGACTCCGGCACCTAATAAATGGTCAGAATCAACCAACCATTTGGATGTTGTGTCTTCAGGATTCAGAGCATGCAGTCAGGGGTTGAATGACCAATTTTTACATTTCTTCCCTCCCCAAACATTTTCTTAATATTTAGAATCATGTAGATGGAGATGAACTGAAAAATTCTATAGGATTGAAATGTAATCAAATGAAAGAAGAGATAATGTCTGAAAACATTTTGTAAGTTGCAAACAACTACATAGCTATAAGGTACTGTTTTTAATTAAGACCCTCTTAACAGCGTGACCTATAAGTAGTAAGAGAAGGCAGGATGCACTTATATTGAGCACTTTCTAATAGATTTTATCCCTTTGTTCTGTCCTTACCCTATGAAAACAGGGAAGAGGAAGGATGCTGAAGATAAGATCCTGAGGCTCTTCCTGACTTGGAGGACCCCTGAGTTTCCATAACAGCAACTTTGGGAACACATTTCCTTTGTGCTACATTCGTTGAACAATTTTTGAGCCTAGTGGTTCAAAGCCTGAGATTTAGAAGCAAGCAGGAGAGAACTTGTCTCTTATCAGAAGTGAGACCTAGGGCAAGCTATTTAACCCTCTAAGCCTTACCTCCTTGCCTGCTAAACGTGGGGGATTAGAGCTCTAATTTATTCTCTGGAGGGCGCTGTGCTAGTGCTCTCCTCCGCTGCTGCGAACTCTTCAGTATTCAAGTGGCACTCTAAAACACCCTTAGCCCCTTGGCAGCGCAAAGAACCCTTTATCCACACAATAGTGATTACATTGTCTTTAAAAATAGAGCAAATCACAGCAGAGTAAAAGGAATATGATGTAAAGTAAGCAAATCCGGAAGTCTTGTCCTTTAGAAGTGCCCACTTACAAGACAAAAAGACCTCCGTGTTCTGGGAATTCCCTAAATCTGTCGCTGTGGCCAAGCATCCCCTCTACCAGCTGTCTTTTCCATCCCTCAGTGCTCAGGCTCTTGACTTCTCGTATTATCATCATTCAGTCTGAGCTCTGACCTCATGCAGAATAACTGCAGCTTTAAAACCACACCCCCCGCAACTATGGTTACTCTGGGTCACCCTTGATGTGCTCATGGTCCCTGCCTCACTCTTGAAGGCTTCCAGTGGGAGGAAAAGGGCCACCGCTATCTCTACTCTGTCCTCCGGAGTCCCACTCACTCTAAGAGCTCTTTGCATGACACAAGACTGAGGATTTGTGTTTGGATCACTTCACTGGTATCCCAGCTCCCCCAGCACCAAGCGAATACTCTCCCATACCCACTGACTCTGGGTGATTCTGGGTTCCTTCCTGAGAAGGAAGGCATGCGTTGAGATAACATGCAGTCTTGAACATGCAGCTAAGCTGGGATCAATGTGTGTGTGTGTGTGGGGGGGGGCTTTGTAATACTTTTAGCAATAAAGATAAATTAAAAAAATAAAATAAAATTCTCATCAATTTTAATGCAAGTGGTTCTGGAAAGATGATAGGGAGATAGCTAGGCAGACAAAATAGATGCCATAGACCTAGGTCTAGAGCTTTACAAATGTGGAAATATGGCTGTATGTCCTTAAGTATAGTTACAACTAGCCAGTTTAGATGATCTCGTCTCACTAGTTAGGGGCTAGGACAGGGTGAAGAAAGGCTGCTAGGTGGATGGAGGGAGGGCCACAGGGGCCTCTTCACCATGCTGCTGGGGCATCCTCTAAATGTAGGCACAGAAACTTAACGTTTGCAGCCAAGCATTTCTCTAGACTCATAAGAAACTGGGTTAACTGTTCAGATTGTTAATATATTACTCTAATTGTAGATAAATCCAGGAGTGATCATGTATATGAAACTTCACGGTGCAAACTCTGCCAAAAGAATATTTGCCAAAAAATATTTGCACCAAGCCAGTATAGCCTGGTGTAAATTACCTTTGTACTCTAAGGATTATTTATGTCCAGGACATTTTGCCTCAACATGAGGCAACTCTGATGGGTCATTTTAGCTCCAAGACACCTTGTGTGGTCAGCTAAGGCTATTGTGGAGGCTTCATCAGAACTCCACATTTTCCTCTGCTCCATCTGGCTCTATGTAAATCGGGCTGCCCCCTACCTAGTATTCCATCTCGTTTTCACATATACCTGTCTTTGTTACTGTATTAAATACCTACCCATTCCTTTACCCTTTTCTCTAATGTTTTGTTCATTTTGCAGACTGTCTCTATTAAAATAAGAAACATCCAAATTCATCATCTACAAATGTGGATCTGTCCATGGATTTCATCGTGGAGTTCTGGAATCGATCTTGGTTGCGCTGTTCATCATGATTAGTGGAACAATTTTCATTTTACAGCCTTGGACTTAGAATTTATTAAACTTAGTATGCAAATCTGAGCAAAAAAATTTGTGCATTTTTCATTTACATTAGGAAATGAGTGCATTGAAGATAGGCCGTGGCAATGGCTAGGCATAAAGAAGAAAATAATCCAAATGTCTATGGAACAGAGAGATCCTGAAAATAAAAGGAAGTTATGATATTTACCCAAGGTCAGGAAGCACATTTGTTGTCGTGCTGAGACTAGAATGCCACCTAACTCCTTTGGCCAGTGCCCTCTGCAATAGATCTCTCTGGTCAATATTTCTTATCTTGCCATGAAGGGATGGTAGATGAACCTCTTTAATATAACAAATGTGAGTCCTTGTGCCTTGGCTGGTTACTTAAATTTACTTCCATCCTACAGTCTCCTTTTCAGTCCACTCTCAGGAGTAATTCAGTCTTACAGTTTTTGCTGTTTTTAAAAGATGGTATACATTTTTGGAGTTTAAGGAAATAACAGGTAGGCCTCATTCCATAAATAAGTTACATGCATGAAATTTCATGCAATTTCTATCATACCTCCAAGGCACAATCCAAGCACTAAATAATTCTTGTTAATCTTTCTTCAAGATACCCACACTCATTATTCTGTCCTTTATTCCAAAATCCTTATCACGTTTATTTTAACTATCTGCATATTTATCTGGTTTCTTTCAATGCAGGTGATTTTCTTTATTCATATTTGAATCTTTAGTCCTTCATAGTTCCCTGGCATTCAGTTAATAAATGCTAAGAGAAAAAAATGTTTACATACACTTCTAATATTTTTGTTCAAGTTTCCATTACATTTCCAAGAAGTATGTATCGTAGCAGAAAGAGGTAGAAACCCAGTGGTGCAACCCATGATAAACGCCACTCTTAGGGCTGTTCCAGTATTCGCTTTACACGGATTTTTATCTTGTGATTGTGTGGTGGGAAGGGAAAAATCCCTTGGCTCTGCCCTTGGTGGTGGGGGAGGAGTGGGGAGGGGACTGAAGAGAGGAAGAGAGAAGTCTCTATGCCTTGATTACTCCTTAATAACAGACAGGGTAGGACAAAATCCTAAATTCATTTGAGACCCATTGTTTTCCCTTGGAGTGCAAAGAATGTTGTCGAGTTCAGAGAAAAGGGTGACCAAAGCCAGGAGTGGGAAGGACTTAAATGGTTACTAAAACTTCAGGATTGAGAATCACCCACAGTGGCAGAATGTGTTTCAGTTACTCCCAAGATCTGCGGGGCAAATCCAGGGCCGCATCCACACCACTGGGTGGTTACTGGTGCGTCTGCAGATCTGAGAGCCCTTACGCAGAGGGCAATTGGGACTCGTGTCATGATAAATGCCACACTTAGGGCTGTTCCAGTATTCGCTTTACACAGCTTTCTATCTTGTGATTGTGTAGTGGGGGGGGGGGGGAAATCCCTTGGCTCTGCCCTTGGTGGTGGGGGAGGAGTGAGAAGGGGGCTGAAGGAGGAAGCTAACCTCCAGCAGCAGATCTGAAGGGTAAATGCAGAGCTGAGGCAGGGCATCCAAGAGGCCAGCGTGATGGCCGGCCTGGGTTATGGAAAAGAGAATAATTTCGAAGAAAAGAACGTGAACGTGCATGAAGTTGGGTGCATCGTTTATTAAAAATGTGTGTGGGTCCGTTTGCCTGTATGTGGGTTGGGGAACAGTTCAGCAGGCTTAACATATATACGAGTACACATGTATATGTGAGTATATATATGAGTATATGTGTTAGGACATTTCTTAAATGATTCAAGAAGACAATTTGGGTGATACAAAGAAATTTTAACACTTCCTGAAGTAGGCGATCTCTCCTCCCAATCTCTGTCCAAAGAAATGCAAAATGGGGTGGAAGGCAGGACATTTTTATCAGATAAAGAACGAGGAGCTGAAAAATAGAAAATAAATGATGAACAGGAACTACGTATAGAGCCAAGCACTGGTGCTTGGGGATTGGCTGGCCGACTACACTGTTTTCCCGGTCAAGTGGGACATTTACGGGGACATGAAATTAACCTACATTTCGCTTTGCCGACGCAGCACCATGAGCAGGAGCGGCTCCATCTTGGGCCTACACATTTATTGCCACCCTCCTTAGTCAAGCCTTTCCTGACGCCCCAGGCATTTCTTCGCTCCTTCAGCAGCTTTCCCATCGCACGTCGTCCGTACGCCATGAAAGCACCTTTCTTACTGTTTGTTTGCCCTCTTTGCCCCGTGCTGGGCTGTGAGCCGCTCCAAGATCATCTCTGCCGCCACTCGGCGGGCCCACCTCCCTGTGCCCTGTGCTGCGGAACACCAACGTCATGTGCAAGAGCAGCCTCCGGGCAGCCTCTGGATCAGCCAACATCCAGAAACTCCAGCCCATCAACAGCGAACAATAAATAAAATGGGAAACAGTCATATAATGGACTGTTCTACGGCAATACTAATGAATAAGTTACTGCTCTACAAACAATGTTTGAATCTCACCCACATAACATCAAGGGAAGGAAGTCAGACATCAGAAAGTCCACACTGTATAATTCCGATTATATAACAGTCAAAAACAGCTGAAACTAATCCATGGCGCAAAAGTCAAAGGAGTGGTTTCCTTTGGTGGGGAGGGGACTGGTTACTAAGAGGAATGATGGGGGATGCTTTATTTATGATCCGAATAGTGGTTACATGTATTTACTTCATAAAAATTAACTGAGGTGGTAAACTTATGATTTGTGCATTTTTCCCGATATAAATGTTAAATTTCAATTTTTAAAAATTGTATTTTAAAATTCCTTTGTATTGTTTTCCTATTTAGTACTGGAAAACTCAGAAGTTTGGGACAGAAGACTGAGGCAGCAAATTGTCCTTCAGCTTCTGAAAGCACCAGAAGGCTCTGGGCCTGATTACCTGAGGGCCAGTCTTTGCAAAGTTAATGCCAATGTGTATTTGAGCAGGTGGAGAGAGGGCAGCCCAAGAGGCCAGCGAGACCATTCTCCAGTGTAGCAGAGTGTGAGGCACTATTTTGGAATCATTAGAATTTCACTAACTCCTCTGCACACCATCCCAGTAAAACTTACTTCCCCCAAACAAGCTACAGTCCCTGAAGTTCATACCCACAGGTCAAGATAGCAGTTATAAAATGTGTCTCGGAGGTTTCCAATAGAATTTTCTAATTTTGTCTGTTCTTTATTTTACATGAAAATCTTTGAAGACTATCATTATAGAGCCTAAATTTGTCTTTTGCAGTTATAACCCACATTGAAAAATATTTAAGGTTTAATAATTTCTTAGACTGATGTCTGTTGATCTCTTGAGTTCAGAATATATGTTCTCCAAGGTTCAGAATAATTTTTTTTTAATCTATAAAAGGATGTCTCTAGAATGCTGCAGCTAATGTAAAATTAAGTTGCTCATGAAGGCTCATTTCTTAACTGTTACTGCCTATTATCATATTAGCCCAGGTCAGCGATTTTCAAGCTTTTTCATCTCATGGCACACATATACTAATTACTAAAATTCTGCAGCACACCAAAAAATATATTATTGGCTGATCTGAGGGGAAAAAGAAAAAAAAGGTATAATTTTTATTCATTCTCACCAAAAGGCTATTGTTGCATATTGGCTGTTGTATTTTCTTATTTGACAATCTAAGGAAAAAGAGGTCAGTACCTCCTGACTAAATAGTCAGGTATTGCATATTTTAAAAAGTCTCGCAGCACACTGGTGTGCCATGGCACACTAGTTGAAAATCGCTGGCCTAGATGAAGGGTCAGCAAATTATTGTTCACAGACCAAGTCCTGGCCAATCTCTGTGTCTACAAACAAAGCTTTATTAGAAACAACCATGTCCTTTCATCTACTTACCATGTGGGGCTATTTTCAAGCCCCAGTGGCAGAGTTGCGTAGTTGCAAGGATGACACATTAGGCTGGTAAACCTAAAATATTTACTCTCTGACCCTGTAATGAACAGATTTCCAAGCCACTGGCCTTCATTTATGTATTACCTTCCTTATAGCAGGAGAAAGAAGAGTCTTATGAGAATACAACTTAAAATATGCCCTGTTTTTTAAATGCCAAAATCAATTAGGCTGAGATGGAGAGCTCTCAGAAAGACCTACACAGAGGAGGGCAAACAGCCCAGCGAGGGCCGCTGCTCGTGTGGGGGGCAAGCACACCCAGAGCCCTCCTTGTTCTGGAAGGGGGGTGCTGCCTTTGAAAACAGAAAATGTACCATCAGCTGGAAGTGCTTCCAAAGGCTATGATGTCTTCAGTGGTATATCGAACATTAATGATCCTTAATTGGATCTTGGATTTAAAAAATAAAGGACATTATTGAGATTAATATGGAAGTGTTAATATGCACTATAAATTAGATAATAATATGAAATCAGTGGTAACTGTACCAAGTTGATAATTGTATCGTTTTGTAGGAGAAAGTCTTTGTCACTCAAGGATATTTGTTGAGATACAGAGGACTTCAAGTTCATATTATCTGCAATGCATTAAAATGCATTATAAAATAATGAGAGAGAGAGAAAGCAAATGTGGCAAAATGTTAACAATTGGGGGAATCTAAGTAAATGACATATGGGTGTTGATTGTACTATTCTTGCAAATTTTCTGTAGGTTTGACATTTTTCAGAATAGGCAGTCAGATGAAAACCTTTTATAGATATTCATAGATTTTTTTTTTTTTCTCTGATACTTGGGGACAGAATGGAAGGGAAAAGACAAAGAAAACCATTTGTTGCTTTTTTTTTTTACTGAAAAGCTAAATCTGTCATTAGCAAATGTATTTAGATATTCACACATGACTATATTTCCCTCTTTTTACCAGTTTTATCTTAGGCTTCACTGCACCCGAGACTCTTCATTCAATTTACAGCACAAAAGTTGTATTAAATATATTCCCCAGGAATACATCATACATATTACACATGAGTACACCTAAAACACACATTAGATCCATAGCCCTCGGCGGAACATTCCCTCTAGTTAAACAAACCTCTATTTTAAAATGTTTCAAAGAATTTGTCACACTATATGACACAAAATAGAAGATAAACCAGATCCAAAGGGATCTCCCATACATGTCCCTCTTTGCTTCTCAGAAGAATGTGCCCTGTAACCTTGATTGACACATTCCCAGATGACAGGAGAGAATCACCAAGGGGAACACAGCTATGTCTAGCATCATCATATGTTTTGTTGCCAACTGCTGACAGATATTCTACAGGGGTTTAGATATGGTGGCCTCAATATGAAATTTGAAGTGTACGTGAGAGCACGCAGCTCTGGGAAGAAAAATAATAGTTTTCCTGATGTCTTTCAAAGCAATTCCCAAATGTCAGTGTGTCCACCTGCAAAACGGAAATGTATTCAGCAGCCTCTTGGATGCCAGTCATCCTATTAGAGGAGGTGGCCACTGCCCAGGTGACTCAGATCTCACTTGTGCTGGTAAAGTTAAAATAGGACGTGTCTCTGATTCCCAAAGCTCCATCTGATGTAAAAAGTGAGGCACCTCTGTCTAGATTCTTCATTTGAATTCCGTTCTCTTGTGCAGAAGGCGTTTTACTTGAGAGACTCGGAGAATGGATCGTCCTCTATTCTAGTTCTAACTTGACTTTTTAAAAAATTCCAGGGCCTTTGAGTAGACACCACTTTTCCTTACAGTTAACGGTTGGAGCAGGGCTACGGAACATGATACAGGAGGTCAAGATAAATTGTTATTGGGGATCGTAAAGGAACAACGGCAGAGGGGTTTTAAGTGTAACTGAGTGTGCAATAAAAGCTCTGTGCCTATCTAATAAGGCTGAAATTGATAGGCTGCTTAAACGTGTCAGCTGAGCCAGTATATCAGAAAGACAGATTCTGGCCTGGCCTGTGGTCTGAGAGCAAGATGGGCAAATGGGGCCAGAGTCATAACATTAAACTCTCACAACGATAAACAATAATGTCAAGGATGTTGTGTTACTTCGCAGTTTCCTGCTCGTGTTCCAAATGTGAAATGAGCAATAATCCTGATGATAAAACACCATTTGATGAAGGGGTCAGTAATGTGTATCCTTTCTGGGTTAAAATAATGAGAGCCCTTCAATACGATTTACTTCTTTCTTAGGACAAAGGAAATAATCCTTTATCTTAAATATGAAGTTTGTGGATTTTTTAAAAAACCCTGAAATTATGCAGGTGAGATCTAAGAGCTTACTGTAAGGGATCTAGTTAGATAGTCAGGATATGATTAAAGGTGTCATATAAACTCCTCATTTGCCAGTCACACTGTGGAAGGAATAAAATGCAATGTTGTTTTCGGGGGGACTCAGAGATAATTCAAATAAGCCAAAAAATTAAGTGGCTTCTTTAAGTCAACACAGACGTCAGAGTAGTAGAACACAGCTCTTTAAAAAAATATTCAACAAGTCAGGTCATGGACAGTAATTAGGAGAGAACCATAGAATATCATCATTGAAAATTTCTTCCCTGCTTCCTTAGCCAAAATATCTAAGATCAAAAAGACTCCTTATTTCTGCAACCCCCTTCTTTTTCAAAAGAGTTCCCAAAGAATAGATACTGTTTCTGACTTATAGGGGTGAGCAATGAGATTAGGAAATCAGACTGAAAGCTTCAGGAAAGTAAAAGAGGCGAGGTATAAGTGAAGTCATCATCTGGTGTTATAAAATGCATCACTGGGAACGGCCACCTCCTTCCAATGAATAAATATGAAGTTGTAAAAGCTGCACCAGAAGTCACCTACACTTGAACCGCAGACTTTGTCAGTGGCCAATGGAAGACTGTGCAAACCAAAGGGTATTGAGAATTGCTTGCAGTGGATAAACCTTTGCCCCAAGCTAATTGTTATCATAATTGGAGAGGAAATGGGAACTACTAAAAAAAGAAGACTGCCCAAAAGAGAGAGAAAGACTCCAGGGGTGGGCTGACTAGTTGACCCAATTAAGAAAATAGTCCATATTTTGTTTAAAAGTCTAGCTCAAGTTGAAGGTTCTATCTAGGTGATTTTCTAGGTCAACAGCATCGACCACAGAATTCACCCCATTCACAGTATTCGCAAGACCAGGTCCTATGTAGCCTGGAGCCTTGTACATAGTAGGCACTCATGAAATGTCTAGTGAAATTAAGGAAGGTGAGGGGGAGGGAGTGAATGCATAAGTGAGTAAAGAAGTAAATGCTGAACGAATATGAAATTAATGTCCAGAGGAAAATCACTTATATTAACAAATATCCGAGCTTCATTGAGAGAACCTGTGGACTGTACAGCCATTTATAAGAGGGACATTCATTGCATGTGGTATATAAAAATACATATATTGTGTCTAGAGGAGGAAAATAAAGCTTAGAAAGCTGTGTCCATCATTGCTGTCAGTGTAGAAAGTGCCTGGAGCAAAATTGAATGAGAATTTTCACAAACTCTCATCATGAAGAATTTGGTTCCTATGACTAACTTGTCTCGCCAGGCCGGATCATTGCCCTTGATTTCTGAAGGAGAAGCCATGGGCACCACGCTCTGTATGGGGGGCTGCCCAGGTCTGAAAATTATCAGCCACCCTTCTCAAACATTCTCATTCATTTCAGGGTTTTGTTTGGGGGTGGTTTTTGTTTGTTCTATAAAGCCTTTGCTCCTTGGGTAGCCTGATAGTGCTGATGGTTTTGTCCAAAATATTGTATAATAGTCTCCCATGATATTTCTGTGTAGCAATTTGCGCCTCTCAGCCTGAGAGTTGTCTGATTTCTTTTTCTTTGCTTGGTGCTTTGGCTTTCCTCAGTTTTATTGTCAACGAAAGCAACTATATAATCTGGGAAGCCTCTTTAAAAAGCCACAGAGGCATTAGCATTCTACTTTAGAGAACACACAGGTGACCAAATATAGTTTTCTATGCTGTTAAGAGCAGCACTGAGGAGACTGAGGAATCCATACCCAAAGCTGCCACCCAATCGCTTTCAGCCTTGAGTGATGACTTAACCTTTCCTTCATTCTAGATGACTGAAGAGGGGGAGGGGAGAGGAGAGAGCAGAGAAGGTAGCAGCTAGTTTCCTACCTTGCTCATTTCAAGGATAATTATGGAGATTAAAAAACTGGGAAATGCTTTTGAAAACAAGAAAGGGCTTTACCAATATTAGTGAGGTTGCTTTAAGTTGCCAGGCCTTCCTTGTTGCCTGCCAGGCCCTCCCCAATGCTGGTGCCTGATGGTGCCCATCCTTGTGATTCTCGGCCTATACAAATAGCTAAAGTCCACCCCCGCTCCCAAATACCCACAATGTCAGGCAAAAGGTCTGTAGCTTCTGAACTGGTCTCTGTTCTTATTTGGGGTATAAATGGGGGTGAAGAGAGAGGTGATCTAGCTTGGGGCACTTCAGGTAGCTATTAATTGAGGGTGGAAGTTTCAGGTCATACCTTTGTGGTAACAAAAGGACTCTTCTTCATGGATGCTCCTGACCCAGGCAAGACCAAGAAATTTATTTCCAAGTACAAATGGTTAAGAACTGTAGCTCATAAATGCCTGCAGCATGTCCTCACTGCATGGGAAATCATTCTGAGAGAACGAAGCTGGCCACAAAGAGAAGTGGATGGGAGACACAGAGGAAAAAACACTCCCATGGGACCAGCATTGCTCCTGGTCTTTTCAGTTTGGTTTCACGTTTCTTTGCTTGTTTGTTTTTAACTTATGCTAGTTTGAATTGGGCTTCTATAACTTGTCAGTAAGAACCCTGGCTGGTGGGGTTACATTCAAGTCTGAAACTGTAGAGTGGGTGAATTTGGTTCTTTCTTCAGTATATTCCCAGGGTCCCACCACTTCTCAGTGCACTCTATTTCTAATCACTGTCATCGTTCCCCTGGATTTTTGCCTCCTACAAGGTCTCTCTGTTTCTGCCTCTGCCTTCCTATACTTTTCTCACAATGGCCTCAGTGATCCTTTAAAAATAGTCACTTCTCTAGTCAAAATACTCTAGTGATGTTTCATCTCACGCAGAATAAAATTTCAAGACCCAGTCATGGTGGTTAAGGCACTCCATGATTTAGCCCCTTCTCGCCCCTCTGACCTCATCTCCATTACTCTGACCCTTGCTCGCTGCACTTTATCCATACTGTTCCTTTTGATGTTCCTGGAACACAAGAAATGCCCTCCCACCTTAGAGCTGAGCCGCCTCTGCCTGGAAGGCTCTTCTCCTGGATAGCTGCCCCCCCTCCCCCCCACTTTTCACACAGGTCTCAGTTCAAAGGTCACCTGATCAGAGAGGCCTTTACTGCCCACCCCACAGTGTCATTCCAACAGCTTCTGCCCCCACTTTTATCTCAATCCTTCTTACCCTGCCTCATTTTTGTATAACGCTCACCAATATCTATCATTAAAAGTTTACTGTTTTTCTCCCACTGAAAAATTAGGAATTCCTGTCCACCAAGGACAGGAACATCAGCCTTCTTGCTCACTTTCATATAACCAGCACCTAGAACAGCTCCTGGCACCTAGTTGGACTCTGCAACTATGGGTTACACAATGCACATAGGCATGGGGAGCTAGCCTCTCCAGGTGACAGTAATGACAGCAATCATAAAGGCCAATATTACTGAGCACTTACTTTATACAAGGCACTCTTTGAAGTGCTTTGCTTTTGCTAACTTATTTTAATAACTACAGCAACCCTGTGAGAAAGGCCGTTATTAAAGATTAGAAAATTAAGTCACAAGTAGGCTAAATAACTTACCCCAAGTCACAAAACTACTTAGTTGCATAGTGGGGGGGAGGGGGTGTGAACCATCACATGCTGGTTTACAAATCCAAATTATTAACCACGTTGCCACTGAACTTCATGTGTTCTTTCCCATGACTTACAATTGGAAATATAGTTCCCTTTGCCACTTAGCACACACACAATGTAGCACTAAAGTAAAAGCTTCACAGAACAATACCTGGCCTCTAATGGATTGTGGCCAGCAATACAAAACCTATTGCAATGGGCCTTGTTTTGAGGTTCACTCCCCTTCACACCTACCACCCCCCTCAATACTGCTTTTAAACAGGTCCCAGGGGCAAATTACACTTAACTCCCTGCAGGCTCAGAGTGAAGGCTCTTATTAGACAGCTTAGTCTATGAAAGAACAGGTCGCCTGGGGGGACCCACCTAGAGAGAGCAGGAGACACATGGACAAAGAACAAGGTAGAGTCTCCTATTAGCTTCACCTGCTACACAGTTTTGCCTCAGTCTAACCCCACCCCGCTGGTTGGATAATTTCTGCCGCTGTCTACAGACCCAGAGGTGAGCCACTGGTGCACAGAAAGCTTGAGTCTTCAGAGGCTTATTAGCACCCTGCCAAGTCTAACTCAGCCCAGCTCCCTTCCTGCCTTTTACAGCTCAATGTCTTTATAAATGGAGGTACCTTGCTGGGAGAGGAAGTCTCTGGTATTTTTTAACTTCAGTTATCTAATTGGGGTTTTATCCTGCTGTTCTTAGCATTCCTATTAGATCTCTTAAATATTTTTACTAATTTTTTATCTCATAATTGTGCCTTAAAATGGTTTATAGATGGACATTTTAAAAATAGCTAAATAAATGATGTACCCCTGAGTAGAATAACAGCCCCTGGTTTTCACTTGTACAATCATTGTGTTCCTCAAGGTACTTTAGAAGTTGATTTTTTTTTCCTTACTGTTCTAGAAAACAGGAGGTTATTCTAGGGCATTTCAACAATAGCACAACACATTTTACTTAAAAGGCAGCTGCAAATAAAAATATTAGGATATACCAGTAGATTTTATAATTCACCATCCTAAAGCCTAATAAAAAATCAAATATAGTTGGATCTACTTGAAAAAAAATTATCATTCTATTTATGGCTTTTAATCCATTTTCAGCTGATATCCTAAAAGTGACACAGGACCTCCAGTGACCCCAGATCTTGATTCTAGGTACTATACACAAGTATTTTTTTTTTTATTCCTAACACTCCAATACCCACTCTGAAATTCCCAGGACTTCTTTAGCAAACCAGTCCTGATCTCCACTGCATGCTTGCCTCTGAGTTACAGTCCCCAGGTACAAGCACCCTGGAAACCTAGTCCCCATCGTAGTTTGTGATTTCCTCTGGGAATATGCAATCTCCTTTGGAAAGTTTCTTTGGAAACTTCTAGAATGAAGTCTTAAATTGTTCCTCACTCCAAAATAGATCTTAGAGTGCACAGGAAAAACTTTAATATTTTAGAAGCGCTGAGCTGAATGCAAATGTTTGGTCTTGGAAAGGATAAAGCTTGTTAGCATCAGAAAACCAGAGTTCACATCCCAGATCTACTATTTATGAGCCGTGTGAGCTCTGGCAAGTTCTCCAGTCGTGGTGAGCCTCGCTTTTCATCTGGAAAACTGCAGGTAGTAATACCAACTTCACTGCTATGGGAGATCTCAGCAATGTTGCATGTAAGGCACCTGCACATGGTACTCGATAGATGGTAAGGTGCAATGTAACCTGGAGGTTAAGAGGACAGGTTCTAGAGCAAGTTTGAACCCTAAACTTGGGCAAATTATTTCACCTCTCTGAGCCTTCATTTCTTCGTCTCTAAAATGGGGGAGTAACAATGAAAGCACCTGGATCACAGAGCCTTTGTTATGAGAACTCAAAACATTTTTCAAAAACCTTGTCACATAGTAAATGTTAAATGAATGTTAGCTATGAGATCCTAATAATTAATAATATATACCCCTTGATGTGCTCCAGGGATAGCTTGAGAGATTGAATATTTTCTTCAAAATATAGAAATTATATTTCTTTTGATCCCCAAGTAGACATTAAAAAGGAAAACACTGAGAGAAATGTTTCTCTGAAACTTGTTTATGTGTTTGTTTCCTGAACATGAGGCCATTAAAAGTCATTTAAGTTTATAGAACCTTAAAATACATACTAGACCAAGGGAAATACTGGTGTTGAAAATGTTTTCTTCCGTTTAGGTTGCTGGTCAAATAAATACTGGCCAGTGAAATCCTGCTTCTTCAGAGAACCTGAGGAAGATTTATTACCCAAGTGTCCCTTAATGTTGCCTGTGTATAAATCAAATGTATCCTAGGGGCACAAATGACAGCAGGAAAATACCAACATTTTACCAAAAGCTGAGCTTAATGTGTACCCTACCTGGTGATGAATAATTTAACTGGTCTCCCAATTTTTGAGAAACATGAGAGGCAATGTTTTATTGTGGGTATGATAAGTTAAGCATGAGTGAAAGCCAAAAATATACTTTCCTCTTGGCAGTGTGAGCAGTGTCCTGGTTAACTGATATAGGACAACTAGGAGAAAGCTTCTGTATCATGTACTGGTTGAGCTTTGCTTCCACGGTCATAGTATACACTTAGGACTTTAAACAAATATTGTCCACTGTTATGTTTTTGGGTAGCAATAAATATTAAAGGAAGTTAAGCTGAGAAAAAAAACTAACGTCATTAAAAGTATAATTTAAACTCTTATGTGTCTTTAAATGAAATGCTTAGTGCCATCGGAGCATTATTACCATAAGTTGAATATGACTAAAAGCTGCGTTATAGACCAATATATTGTTTCTCCTGTGTGGGTTTGACCTTACATTGGCTTCAGTCCTATCTAGAGCTCATGGGACAGACTATAGGATTTTGGAAGGGCCCTACTTGGCCTAAGCAGCCATGGTTCTTTTTATAATGAACCAAGGTTAGAACATGAAGAAGGGTCTCTATCTAACTGAATGGTGGTCACTGGACTATGGAGACCCAAGTGTATCCTAAGCACCCCCCTACTCACAAGAAACTCTCATTACTTCCCACTGCTGCCTCCACACTGTTCTCAGAGAGTGACCACTAACTTCAAGGATCTAGCAGAAGCAAAGCTCCAGACCTGATCTTTTGCACCTAATGGTATAGCTGATACAGGGCGAAAACTTTCAGGTAAGACTTTCTCAAAGCCTCAGCCATAACAGAAGAAAAACACACACACAGCATTCCTAGAGTAGCATGACTGTAGATACTGCTACTTAACAGATATTACTTGCTTTCTGGAGCTCACAGTATCTAACTCATCATCTTTCTGGGTCCATCTACACACAGTGGGCCCCTTCATGTCCTCCAAGTCTCACAGGGACATTAGAACTAGACATTTATAGTCTTCTGTTCAGACCAAAGAGAATAAGACTCAGAGAGACTCAGAAAGTGTTACTTTCCCCTCTACCTAAGATTTACCTTCAGAGTCTTCATTTCTTATCTGAAAAGCTCCTTTCGTCCTGGTAATGGACATCAGGAACAACCATTCCCTTAGGAGAGGTCATAAACACTCTATAAAGGGAAGTAGCCTTAACACTATGAATTCAACTGAAAACCATATCTCAATGTTGTAACTCCTGCACAAGAACATGCACACGTATCTTATTTCATTCTCTTGTGACTCTCTTTTTCTGAACAATTGGACTCTTTTAACTAATAAATTTTACCTTCTGGATGTTAAAGATTTTAATCATTTTGGAAGAACTAAAAAAAGCTCAGTGATAACAGCCTGGGAAATTAATTCAAAAGCAATTTGCTATCAAGGGAAACTTTCTATGCTATTACATCTTTATTGATATTAAAGCATAGCAGTGTGTGTAGAACATTTAGTATAAACTAAAAAAAAAAGAAAAAAGAAAATAGAAACAGACTCATAGATACAGAGAACAGACTAAAAGCTGTTAGAGGGGAGGGACTATGGGGGGCTGGGTAAAAAAAAGTGAAGGGATTAAGCAAAAAACAAATAAACAGACTTACAAAAACCCCTCAACAGTATGATTACCAGAGGGAAAGGGCAGTGGGGGGGGGGGGGGAGGATAGAAGACGATAAATGAGGGAAAAATGGTGATGAAAAGAGATTGATTTGGGCTTGTGAACACACAATACAATATACAGATGATGGGCTATAGAACTGTACCCCTGAAACCTATGCGATTTTATTAACCAATGTCACTCCAATAAATTCAATTTTTAAAAAGGTAAAAAAAAAAAAAGAAAATATAAACTTATCTTTTCTAAGCACATGACAGTGTTATATGCTAGTAAGAACATGGTTTGGGTGGGAGACACCAAACTTCTGCTTTATCTGTCTCTTCAATGACCCTAAGCAGAGCACAGAAGGCAACAGTGAAAGACTGAAAGATTGAAAGCCTCAGTGTCTATAGTCCAGCTTACTATAATATTGAGACCTCAAAGACAAATTGAAACAATGTACATGGAAGCAAGTTATTTATCACTTACAAATTATGACACGAATATAGGAACATTATTCTAAATTTTGGCATTTTCTGCCTTCTGTTTCCTAGTTTTCACTATATATTACCCATCACTAAAAATTACTTGGAGATTGATAGTGGTCAGAGTTATACACTTAAGATTAGCTTATGAAAACTTGGCACTTTTTTTTTAAAAAAAAACACCTCTGTATTGGAGTTTCACTCCAGGTATGAGCTGTGATGAAATGAAATTACACTGAAAATGCCATTGTTTGATTATTATGACACAGGGGAAACCTGGAAATAATTCATATGAAAGGGCAACAGAGAGGGAAAATAAATTCATAAAGTTTCTAGATGTACTTTGTAATTGAGGTACATTATTAACTAAATTGTACGGTGCAGTTGTTTCTTGTTATGGTTTCCGATTCACTTACTTGGGGCTCATTTGCTTGTCATGACTTTGAGAGCCCCAGAGGTACTGCAAATGCATTGCTGAATTGTTTTTTTGCCACAGTAACCTTTTATCTCACTGCTTGGGGCATATGGTGTTGCAATGCTCTTTTATCTGGGATAACACCATGTAATTGAGACATACTGCAGGCTCAGTGGCAGCCAATGAACTTTACAGAATTCAGGCACCTTCCTACTGCCTTTAGCCCCGATTTCCCCCTAAATCCACCATCTACTCATTTTTTTGCGACCCTCACTCACCTTCCTTTATTGACAACACTTACCCTCACCCCCACGCCGAAACTCTTTGAAGACAATGAAACTTTACTTAAAATGTTCAACCAGAAAGAGAATCCTTCCTTTCCTCTATTGCTTTTTCTTTGCCTTTCTCTGTCCTTCCTTCCTTTTTCCCTCCTTCCCTCCCTCCTTCCTCCCTTCCTCTTTTTCCCTCCTCATTTCCTTTCTTCTTTCCCTCATTTTTCCTTCCTTTCATCTTCCCATCTATCCTTCTGTCTTCTTCAAGCTATAAACATGGAGAACCAACAGTGTGACAGACACTGTGTTGTGTCTAATGGATGCAGACTCAACTGTGACGCAATCTCCACCCTGTAGAATTTCACCGTCTGATGGGGAAGAAAGACCTTCGAACATATTATTACATCAAAGTGGGAAGATGTGTGAACATGTTGCTGTGGGGGCCACATAACTGCTTGGAGACAGGGGTGACTGCTCCTCAGGAAGTGGGACATTTGAGCCAGTAGCAGAGATGGAGCTGAAGAGGCAGTCAGGGGCAGGACTGTGGGAGATCACCTGCAGCAAGGACTGTGAACTTCATCCTGTGGACCAGAGATGAGCAAACATGATCCTCAGGCCACACCGCCATCCTGCCACATATTTTTTACAGCGTTTGGTTGGAACACGGCCACACTCATTTTTCAGTATTGTTTATGGCTGCTTTCACCCTAGTTGGTAGAGAGTTGAGTTGAGACAGAGACCATAGGGCACTCAAAGCCTAATTATTTACTCCCTGGCCCTTCAAGAAAAAGTTTGCTGACCCCACAATAGCAACCTTCCCCCCCATATGACAGTGTGCAAGGACAATGTTGACAGTCGAACAGCAAGTTGTATTAAACAGAGATGCAGTTTCCATTCAGAGGCAACTGGGCTGGGGCCTTGAGCTCCTCAGGGTCCCGTGTGAACAGTCTTGGCCTGGGCTGAGGGTCAGCATTTCTGTGTGTCAGCCCCTATTCTTGGCACACGGGCTGGGAAAAACTGCCCTTTGGAATGAGACGTTACTAGAATATTCCAAGCAAGAACTTACCTAACCAGTGTTAAGCCAGAAAAAGTAAGACATTGGAAAATTCAAAAGTAACTTTCTTAGGAAAGCAAAGGTTCAGGGATCTATAATTCTTACTAGAAAGTTGAAATCAACAAAGCAAAGTATTTATTTATCAACTTTTATCTGCAAAACATACTGCTAGGTTATGAGCAGGGACCAAAGACGTACACCTGGCAGCATGGAGCTTAAGCTAACTTGGTAAAACATATTATTCTGGGATAGAAAAGTGACCGAACACCCAGGGTGCTATCTGCAAAGGGTCAGACAACTGCTGGGCCACCTTACCCCGGGCTTCCCTGAAAGCACTGGAAAGAGAGATGCCTCCATTTGCCAGTTTATTGGGGAACAGAGAAGAGATGGTACCAACTCCGGCAGCCTTCTGTGACCTGGTGGTCATGATCAGATTAGAACCCAGAACTCTGAGAAATACTGAACTGTTTCCTGCTTCCAGACAGCCAGAATAGGGCAGGACTTCCTCTCTGCCAGCCAAGGCAAGCTGCTCACACTTGTGGCCCCTGTTGATCACATTGCTAGAAATTCAGTCACCAGGGATCCTAGGTTTCAGAATCTCTTATTAAATCGTCAACACCCCCAAGCCCAGAAATGGCTGAGCCACTTTTATCTAACATCTTATTGAAGCTGCAGTCAGTCATGAAAGATTTATTGAGCACCTTCACTATTCCAGGCGCCCTGCTAAGCCCTGGGGACACAGAGTGAAATCCAATGGCTGCGGCTTTGTTGAGCAACAGATAAATCAAGGCTCTGTAGGAATAAGGCCCTGGACAGCTGCAGCTCCAGGAGGGGTGTGTGTATGCGTGTGTGTCTGTGTGTGTAGGTGGCACGTTGGGGTATGGCAAGGACTTTAGATGAGGGGCAGCAGGTGCAGAAAGCAAGTATTCCAGTGACAACTTTCAGCCACTGCACACTTTGTCTCAGGCTGTCCCTATAAGACAATTTCTTTTTATAACTTGTCGCAGGAATCAGCACCCATACCTCACGTGCCTGAGCAATGTATTTGCATATTTCCTTTACTTTTCTTCTCTGATGCTCAATCACTAATTTTCCATTTAAAAGACCTGCCCAATCTGACAGCAAACCAGGAAAGCAACAGAAACAAGAGAAAGGTTCTTATCAGAACCAGCTGACAGGCAAAGCCAAACTGGGGTTTTGACTGATGGCTGCTGCCCTCCTTGGTGACGCAATGGCCTTGGAGGTGCCATTCTGCATTCCCATGACCTTCATCATTCTTCTCTGTCATTGTAGCTGCCCTACTCCCGGTTTTAGGATGAAGAAAAGGAACTGGCCAGAAAAATTGATTTCTCAAAGGGTAATATCTCAGTAGCTTTTGAATAATCATTGCAGTGACTTCAAAAATAATGTGTCATCTAAGCCAGAGTGCATTTACTTAGGGGTCTTTTCAACTTTATCCATTTGCATTCTATCTTCTCTGTCCTGTGACACGTAAGATGACTTCCAATTCCCAGCCCATTCCTTTGTTGAGGGTAAATCTGTTATCACATTTCTCACTGAGGCAGACCCTGAAAACTAGATTGTTTTTGAGATTATTTACCTGATAAATGACTTCCATCATACCCCAGCAGTATGGCCAATCCTTTATGTAATTGCAAAGATACAAAGGGAGCAATTTAAAGTCTTTGCCCGCACAGGTGATCATCCAGTTCAATGAACAAATTTATCCTATTAATAGGGGAAGACTGGAGCTTGGAAATGTCATCAGGTGTTAGACTTTAGAAGATATGATCACATCTGATTAATTTGATGTGGTGCTTTGTCCTATACTCAGAAGAAACATAATTGTAGTAGCAGTTACCTTTTCCTTGAAAATCATTCTTGAGATACTGCTGCTTCCCAGGCTACCTCACTAAATTCACTTATTTCTATAACACTCAAGTCAATTCAACCAAGATTCTTGGGGAATCTACTACAGCATGTGCCAGGTATTGGGCTAGGTACTAGGAACCCAGCAGTTTACAAAATGCTTCTATGTTTTACCCGTAGAAAGCCTGGCAAGTAAGAATGGAATGTCTGGTGGAATTGCTATATACACGGGTTGTCATATATTCTGTTCCTTCCTCCCCTCAGATTCTCTCTCCATCTTTCCTAATTCTCCAAACCCCTGAAAACTAACCTGTGTGGATACAATAATGGTTAGTTTTATGTCTCAACTTGGGTAAGATATGGTGACAACTGTTTGGATAAACATCTGTCTCGATATTGCTGTGAAGTTTTTTTTTAAATGTGATTAACATTTAAATTGATAGACTCGAATAAAGCAGATTATCCTCCATAATGTGGGTGGGCCTCATGCAATCAACTGAAGGCTTAAGAGCAAAGACTAAGGTCCCCTGAGAAGGAAGGAATTGTACCTTTAACTGCCTTCGGACTCAAGATTGCAATAGCATCTTTTCATTGGGTCAGCTCTGCAAATTTCAGATTTGCCAGCTCCTACAATTGTGAGAGCTAATTTCTTAAAATCTCTCTCTCTCTCTCTCTCTCTCTCTCTCCTATTACTCCTGTTTCTCTGGAGAATCCTGACTCGAATATCCATAGGCTCCCTAGTCTCTTATTTTGAATTTGATTTGGTCAAACAGGAGACAGGAGATCAGAGTGAGGACTGAGAGTGAGGCTCCCTTGTATCCTTTTCTTGGAGCCAGAGATAAGCAATGACTGTGTCCCTCCTATTTAAGGCCATGGCAGCTGTCCAGTGGCCCTTTCCTATCCCAATGTTCTGGATCTCTCTCTGTCTAGGTGCCGGTTACTGCTCTGTCCTCTTACCCCTTCAGGCCTAAGGGAAGCTATAGTTCCTACTGTTGTTTATTTGGGGAATTCGACATACCTTGCTGGTGTCCTTCAATCCCACTCATACCTATGTAAATAGTTACTTACTAAATTCTCCCAAACGTGTCCATTTGGGTGTGCAGCAAGGTCCTAGTGAGTTCATAACTCTGATTCACAGGCATTCAACAAAACATCCTGTCTTTTCCTACTTAAAAAAAAAAAAAAAGGTTTTGGAATACATAGTACACTGGGATTCAATAAGTGGATCACTATTTACTGGTGTCTATGAATTGTTTAGGGGTAACTTCAGTGTGAATCTGTTTACAAATAATTTTTTAAAGAAGTTTTAGAGATGGAAGGAAGGGATTAATTATCCAACCCTGATTCAACCCAATTTTCACATTGAAGAAATTAAATGTAGAGAGGTTAAAAACACACACACAAAAACTAGTGTTAGAACTGTTTCTAAAACCTAGATTAAACTTAAAATTGTTATGGTAAATTTTACATCTTAAAATCCATAATTTCAAAAGTATCATATTTAAAGTCATTCTGCCGATAAAAAGAGGTCTCCCTGAAAAGCCCCTGCTAAATGAATGAACCAACATTGTATTTTACTCTGTTTTCTTTAGCTACAAATATTTAATCCCAAAGTATTGGCATCATAGCCTCTTTGCAGACCCATACATTTATCTGCATGAAGAACTATGGCTCTCCCCAGGGCAGAGGTCTCTTCCTACTGTGATTAGTACAAGCAACAGATAATGACATCCATGTCTTGTGTGGCAGTCAAGGCTTGATGAATTAGTAAAACTACACAACTGTCCCAGTCTGATCAAAGGTCTGTGCCTTTGCTAATTTTTTTTATTCTTAAAAAATTGTATTAAAGTATAGTTGGCATACAGTATTATATTAGTTTCAGGTGTGCACAATAGTCATTCAACATTTATATACCTTACAATGTGATCACCACACTAAGTCTAGTAACCATCTGTCACCTGGCAAGATTATTACAATATTATTCACTGTATTTTCCTTCACCTTTTCCACCCATTCCCCAACCTCTCCCCTCTGGCAAATATCAGTTCTCTATTTCTTTGAGTCACTTTTGTTTTGTTTTGTTTGTTCATTTGTTTAATCTTATTTACCTGTATCTGAAGCCATCTTAACATTTATAATGGCCCCATTTCTGATAAATTGGATAGACCTATCTGTTATGTACTAAATGTGTGTGTCTCCCCAGAATTCATATGTTGGAATACTAACTTCTGATTTGATGGTATTAGGAGGTGGGGTCTTTGGGAAATGATTAGGTCTTGTGGGCAGAGGCCTCATGAGTGGGATTAGTGCCCCTTATAAGGGGCTGAAGAGACCAGAGTTGGCCCCTTCCACCATGTGAGGATATAGCAGAGCGCCAGGAAATGGGCTCTTGCCAGACACCAAATCTGCAGGTGTCTTTATCTTGGACTTTCTGGCCTTCAAAACTGTGAGAAATAAATGTTTATTATTTAAACCACCTAGTCTATGGTATTTTTGTTATAGCAACATGCGTACATGAAAATATCTATCTAAAATAGCAATTGTTTCTAAATATGAATCTTAATATAGCTGTAATAGATTCCATTTAGGTAATTCTCCCTTGTTTTCAGGACTTTGGAGTAAACTTGTGTGAAACTATATCATAGTCTAGAACAGAAGGTAGGCTTTTTTAGACGCTTATAAAATTTATGTCCAAAAGAATACAGCGGCTGCCCACACTCGAGTCTCACAAACCACGGAAGGGCTGACAGGCATCCCTGAGATCCTCCTAACTATCTTGCCCAGATCAGAGCCCCTGAAGCTGATTGGAAGTTGCTGCACAACCCTTGCTAATCCCCAAAACCAGGCCACCAACCCCTCCCCACACACACTGTAAAAGAAGGCCTTTTTCTGGCTTCCCACAGGTTCAAGGGAAAAGAGTTCACTATGACTTAGATAAGGCTGAGAATCCACCTGAGCCCCGATGCCCCAGGATGTTCTCCCCAGCCAGGGCTCAGGTGCTGCATTTTAGTGCCCACCGGAAAATGTGACCAAAGCTCCTTTCTTACCCTCCTCCTCCAGGGCCCTACTATCCCTGCCTCATACTTTTTCAACGTAGATTAAAAACTTGTTATTCTATTTCTAGTTAAACTGTATTTTATCAATTCCAATGTGTTTCCTCGCAGACACCAGTGTGGAGGTGAGCTTGTGACTTACCATCAGTCACAAGATAGCATAACAAGAGTTTCTGATGCTGACCCTCTTCAGCACAGCACTTTAATGTGTTTTCTAGGAAGAAATGCATGACCATTTAACATAGTGAAACAGCCATTAGCCTTTGCTTTGTTTCAAATGCTCTAATCAGCTAGGAAGGAAGGGAGGGAGAGAAGTGAGGAAGGACAGAAGGAAGGAACTTGCATTTTCATACAACTTATTTATTTGACCTTTTGTCCTGAGCACTGTGGCTATGAGTATAGTCTTTCCTGTAAATCACTCCATGTCCTGACCCTGGGACAGTATCAGGGATGACTGATCGAGGCTGGGACCCTAGGTGGTCACTTGGCCCTCTAGATCCCCAACACCAAGTAACAACAGTGAGCCAACACAGGTGACAATGCCATCAACTTAGCTTTCATTACTTGCAGGATTAATCCAAATCACAAACACATCAGAACACACCCCCCCTCAAGTGTTGAGGGTCAACGAACCAAAAGTCCAACAGTCCCAAATGTCTTCCAGTCTGGGCCGCTCGAAGAGAGGTGATCACTGATCACCCGGAGCCACCCCAACAGGTGAGTCACAGAAACCTCAGCATCCAGGGAGTCCACATCTTGCAAGAAGGACTGCTCGTGACAGCAAAGCCCGGGAATACTCAATGGCCACTAGGCCAGACACATGAGTGGTCAGCACGGCTCATTCACAAGTGTCGCTGTTCTAGTTTCATTTTTCTTTTTCTTGTGGAGCTGTGTTTTCTGCACTCGTTTTTTGCTTGTGGTCTCCTGAGATTAGTTCTCGAAGTCCTAAATCAAAATATTTGGCAACCTCCAAGAAGGTACCTAGTCATGCTTATCACTTGCACCTGTTGGTCGCCTCCCTTTGGCTGGCAGCCCAGAATTTGGCTATCGGCCCAGACTTATAAGTGTTCAGATGATAAGGTTCAAACTCAAGATGGAGTCAATCATGCTAACTCTCAAATTCAAGACGGAGTCAGTCATGCTAACTCTGCTCTCCACACCTTCATAAAAATAACTGACCACTGTGACAGGGCCGAGCCAGCCTGATGGCACCACTCCTTCTGTTGAAGGGGAATGGAGCTAACGTGTGATGAGTGCTTGCTATGTGCTGCTTGCTTCACATAACCTCTAATAAAAATATTCATTTATATTTATTAAGCTTTTGTGCCAGGTATTATGGAAAGCATTCTCCTAATCTGCTTATAACCATCTGGGTACTGTTTTGATCCCCATTTAAGGAGGAAAACTGAGGCTGTCCTAGGACTTCAATAAGTGCCCGAACTGAAATTTGAACACAGAACACTACAAAATCAACCACCCTTAATTTTTAAAACCCCTCAGTGCCTTACAAATATTTAGTCCTGTTTTAAAACAGAACTAAACAAGAATACTAAGATGGGATGTAGTTATATGACTAGTCCCAAATCAGGAGTGGTGGGAACAGGATGCGAGCCCAGTCCCATACGATGCCCAGTGCCTAAGCTCTGTCCATCTGCTGCACCATCATCTCTCTTAAATCAGAGAGGTGATCACTGATCACTTGGAGCCACCCCAACAGGTGAGTCACAGAAACCTCAGCATCCAGGGAGTTCATGTCTTGCAAGAAAGACTGCTGAACTAGCTGGAGACATCAAGCCCCCAGAACACTCAATGGAGTCCACATCTTGCAAGAAGGACTGCTGAACCAGCTCGTGACAGCAAGGCCCCGGAATACTCAATGGCCGCCAAGCCAGACACATGAGTGGTCAGCACGGGCTGACATCTACATGTTTATAATCATCTAAGCAGTGCTGGGTGAATGGAGACTTTGAGAGGCAGTGCTCTCTGGCTGGTCCTGCTTCACCCACCCACTCCTGCCCTCACCTATATACAACAGCCTTTCAAGGAGTTGAGTTGTACCCTCACCTACTCGGTCACTTGTTGCCATACACTCTGTCTGTGTCTATCAGTCTCAAGAGTATGATGTCCAGGATCCAAGAAAGGAAGTTCCCATAGTTGTCAGCATTTTTGCCCTGTGGTAGAACTCCAGACATGTATCAATGCTGGCATATTCATGCATTCATTCCACAAACACTGATATTCAAGTATAAACTGTGAAAGTCCTAAGTCTTCAGAAATGTGTGTAGTGTGGTAAGAGCTCTTGCCCACAAAACCTCAATGTCCAGTGTGGAAATAGATATGTCAACCAACATTTATAAATAAATGCCCTGGGAGCTTTAAGTGAAGTCTAGATGCTGTAAGTTAGACCTAGATAGAAGTAGACCCAAACAAAGTGCCTACATTTTCTTACGGGGGTACCAGAGGAGTTAGCAATTGAAGGACAAACAAGAGTTCGCCAGGCCTAAAAGCAGACATATGGGGCAGAGGACCCAGCACATGCAAAGGCAAAGAGGCAAAAAGCACAGCAGACTCTGGAAACTACTGTAGTTCCATAATGAGGGTGGAGTGTAGGGGGAGTGGCAGGACCTTGTTTTGTAAAAAGGTATTGACTGTATTCTATAGGCACAGAGTCATTAAATAACCTAAACTCCTGGTGGCAGCTGCAGTAGACTGCATCTGTCACCAGCTCTATGAGACAGAGTGCTCCGTTGTCATGTCTGCTTCCTCTGCCACAGCTCTAAGGTTCATGGAACAGGACAAGATTTCCCATGGCCTCTCATCCTTCCAATATGCCTGCCCTCCCCAGCCAAAGTGCTCACTGGCCAACACAGCTTCCCTGGCTCGCTCTTTTCTTTCTCTTCCTCCCAGGAATGCTTTGAATCTAAAATAAAATCACCTCTGCTCATAATGCATCATTATAATAATAATGGTATTTCTAAGAGCTTTTGGTTTCTCTCCCCACTTCTGTTGTGGAAGTCCCAGGGGAATCAATAAACTCAGCAAATGTTACATGATGTGAAACCAAATCATATATCTCAAAGCAACCTAATTAGGCTGCTTTGGAAAGGAACAACACAGAAAACAGAAATCAAAATGCCAAGGGGCAGGGAAAGGAACCTGTCAATAGTTGCATTTCTGACACCTAAAGGCAAAGGAAATCCAGAAGGACGGGGGATACTTAAAGCCATCAGAGAGCCTAAAGGTATTTAAGGCAGGTCAGCCCGCAGGTAAGAATATGAATGAATAATCCTTCACATTTGCAGAGTAGCACAGCACTGAACCTTTCCCCAAACGTTTTCACAAATAGCATTTCAGTTGAGACTCACTGAGTCTTGCAGAAGATGCATACTCAGAGAAACTAGGGGTCAGGTGGTTGAATAGTTCCTCAAGGTGATGTGACCCATAAATGGTAAAGCCTGGACAGACACCCCTTTGGATCATGATCAGCATTCACATAATGAGCTGAATTTTATTTTTCCCCTGCAAGAAGCTTATGTTATTTCAGGAGCATACGTTAGTGCTGATTATATGCCAATCAATATCCTAAGTGTTTAGAGCTATTGACTCATTTAACCCTGATAATAACCCTGGAAGCACAGAGAGGCTCAGTAACTCACCACAGCTGAAAAATAGCAGAACCAGGACTTGACTCCATTCTGATTCCAGAGGCAGAGTTCTTAAGCATTATGTTCTGCTGCTTGTCTGTGTTCATTGATACACTCTGTTCATATATATCATTTTTAAACAAAGAAAAATGGTTCATCTCTAATCTATTATCTAACTTTCTATGACTGACACTTTAGAGGTTCAGTTTTTAAAGTTTTTCAAAATCAGGTCATTGGAATATCTTAGACCAGAGGCCCTTAAAGCCCCTTCATGGGATCTGTGAATTTAAAATTATTTTTATCATAACACCAAAGCATTATTTGCCTTTTTTACAATTATTTGTAGACAAGTGTATAGTAGAATTTTCCAGAGGTGACCTAGTGTGTGATATTGCAAAATTGAATATAGAGGCAGATCTAATCCAATAACTAATCCATTAAGTCAGACATTAAAGTAATTTACAGAAATGTTAAACAATGCCACTCTTCTCATTAAACTGCTTCATTTTGGAAAACGAGAATTTTCATAAGAAATGCGTTAACATGTAATGAATATATTGTTATTTTCAAATAAGTTTATTTAAATTTTTCGTTTTTAATTTCTAATAAGGTAAATATCAAAAGGTATAACTCACATAAACTAAAGTTATTTGGGGTCCTTGATGATTTAAAATGTGTAAAGGGCTGATAAAAACAAGAAGTGAGAATTCCTGTCCTAGATCATTTTAACTCTGTCATCATGGAACCTAGTAATGATGGGCTAGGATAGATTTCAAGAGATGCTAAGTATTGTAACATTTTGGAAGTGACATCTTCAATGTCATAGCCATTCCTACTCAGTTATTAATAAGTAAAAAAACTGAAGCCCAAATTGGTTAAGAACTTGTACATTTAATACAAAACTGGTACTAGAACCTGCATTTTCTAAGTAAATTAAATTGAATTTCTTTCAAACTTTTATTGAATAATAACCTTGAAGGCAGAATGGAAAATTAGAAAATAAGAATGGGTCAGATGGAGCATATGGATAGTATTGTAGAGTTTCCAAACTGCCTTCATGTTCATATTCTTCAGCAAATCTTGCACTCATAACGTAACTCCCAGACAGGGTAGAGATCCCCATTTTTTGTTGATTTTTAACTTATTTCTTATCAAATAAATATGTGTATTAAACTTAGCTTTAAATGGGAAGTAGCACTATGTATCTCTTCATATTTTAGCCCAGCTTTATGGGAAATTTGACCAACTTGTGCATCTAATTCTTCTGTGGATCTCTTTGAAATGACCACCATCATGTTTTTAAAGCACAGCATAGGAAAGAGTCCACAATATTGTAATAACTCTGCAAGGCACGGGTGGGTACTGGAAATACCAGGGAACACTTTGTAAAGTATATATGCTTGTCTAACCACTATGCTGTACATCTAAAATGTAAATAATATTGAATATAAACTGTAATTGAAAAAATAAAAAATAGAAAACAATTTTAAAAATTACTACCATCGTGTTTTTATTTTCTAAGAGCTGTTTAGTGTTTCTGTTACTTTTTTACAGTATTCTAGTCTCAATGAATGAAAATGATATTTCCTCTGAAGAATATTATTTATAGGTTTTCTGTCTCTTTTTGTTTATTTTAGTTTCTTTCATGTTGAAGCTTCCCTTCAATGTCCAGTACACTTGGTTTTTCATTTATATTTAGGAATAGGGCCACTATAAGTTTAACTGTTGCCTCGTTGTACAGCGAATGAGAAGGAATCAGGATTTTGGGGTGAGTAGGCCGCTCAAATGATCATATCGATTGGTCTTTTCTCCTTGGCTAGTCATGAGAGGCTGGAGGTCATAAACCTGGTAGCCAGCACTTTAGGAACAAAGTGGAGAGAAAAGAATGGGGTAGAGGAATTAACATCTATTTTGTAAATATTTATTTAATCTTTGTTATTATATCACTGTATTCCTGCCCTTTAGTTTTTCAGGTGCTACATGCTACTGTTTCTTTAGTTTAGAGTCTTTTTCCTCCTTTGGTTTTGTTTTTTTGCTTTGATATAAATTTTAGAGCAAATACATAGCTTGTTTTTAATGCAATTGGAAAAAGTTCTAAGTTACGCCAGTTCAGTGCACAGCAGTTCTGGGCAGAGAAAAGACTATGGCTGAATGGACAAAGCCCCCGAACTTGTGCCTTAGTGATGCTCTTGTGAAGCCGTGATGATAGCTAGTCAAACTAATGAGAAAAACATCTCTTTTGGAAAAGGGTAGCTGTTGTTTTTGACTGTGATAAAAGCCACTCAGGAGGAGGTGGATGATATAATGTAAGAGGCTTTTGATGCCTTTGTTTTTAAGAAATGAGAAATACAGTGGTTACAAGGGATTGTCCCAACAAAGACTAGCAGCACTCCAGCAGCTGAGCTATATGGTTAGAGACCTTTGGATGTATTAATAATGTTGGATAATGTAATTATTTCTTCACTTAGCTGAAAGTATCTAGTTGAGAAGTGGGGGGGGGGGGAGGATGCAATCAAGTATTACTCTCCTCTGAATACAGATTTTATTATGTTTTGAAAAACAGTTTTATTCAGGTATAACCTACAGTGAAGCCCACTAATTGTACAGGTATGGCTCAGTGAACCCTTCATGTGTGTACACCTCTGCAACCAGCATTGTGTGAAGGTAGAGAACATTCCCAGAATCCCAGAAATTTGCCAGGTTCTCCTTCCCAGTCAGTACTTCACTCAGAGGTAGTTACTATTCTAACTTCTAAATCCATAGCTTAGCTTTGCCTGTTCTTGAACTTCATAAAAATATATCCGTACAGTTTGTATTCTTGTTTCTAGCTTATTTCACTCTTACATTACACCCATGAAATTTATCTATGTTATTATGTGTACTTGGAGTTTATTCTTCTTGATTTTTTTTCTCCCTCCCTAGAGCTCTGTGGTATGAATATTTTGCCATTTATTTGTTCATTTCTATTGATGGTAATTTTGTTTATTGTTTCCAGTTGGACTATTAGGAATAAAGCTGCTGAGAACATCGTTGCACATGTAGTTTTGTGGGTGCGTTCATTCATTTTCTAGGAGTAAAATTGCTGGGTCATATGTGGGCCATATGTAACAGTAGATACTGCCACATTGTTTTCCAGATGTGATTGCTACGCTCTTCACACTCACCAGCAAGGAAAGAGTGTCAGTTACTCCATTTCTTTGGCAATCTATTAATATGTTCCAAATGATTCCATCAACTAATTTTGCTCTATCAAATTTAAATTGAGACCAGCTGATTGAAATGTCCTGATTTTAATGATTACCATAGGACAGCTTTGCCATAAAGATACCATCCACTCTCTGATAGCTGAAGTTGCTTTTAACGCTTCCTAAAAGACTTTTTGTCCTTTATCTAGGTCTAGCACTTTCTTCTCCCTCTAAACCACTTTCAATTTTACTGTTAATTCCCTGAAGTATCTATCCTTGAACACTTTCACTTTATGCTTTTTGTAGAAGAACCTTTTGAGACTGAATCATAATCACCAAATCTAAATCACTATTTCTCAACAAGCAGCTTCTTATTTATTTGGTTACCAAGCCAATTTTTTAATGTTGATTACTTGAAAAAAATATGGAAGCAATTGTGATATATTGACCAAATGAGAGACTGTGTAGTTCAGGTACAAAGAGTGCTATAATACAAAATGTAATTTTTAAAAATATTAATGGGGAATCATTCCTATAAAAAGAATTCTGCAGAGTGAAGATCTGTGCTATTATCTGAGAGACATTATCTATTCTGTGTCCAAATTGACTTATTTCCATTGCTCTTCTTCTCCATTTTACATGTAAAGCTGTAAACCTGATTTTAACTCCAATAAGAGTCTGATTCTTTCATTTTTCATTTAGAGTCGATGAACTCATGAACAGCTACTTAAATCAAACTGAAACTTTAAAGTGTTATGTAGAAAAAATTCTGTTAAAACTGAACTGCTGTGTCTTTTTTAAAAGTATATTTTATTAATATATTTAACAAGTCCAAAAAGGGTTGCACAGGTTAATTTACACAGTTTATGAATAACTAAATATTGAAAGGAAAAATCTCATGGAACCACCAACGTGTAATTTTATGAGGTCAAGTAACTAAAAAAAATAATAAGACTCGGTTTGTGATCCTAGCTTCTAAGTTCAGCAACTTGATTTTGTCAGCACACAGAGTAAATCCATCTCTTAGGACTCATTCCAAAAAAGCAAGTTCACAAAAGACTTGTGCACACACCAGAATGATAATTTATGCATTAAAAATGAGAATCATAACTGTTTCAATGCTTAGAACACATCAGCATTTTCAGTACATTTTCTCCCAATAGAAACAAACGATAATCATAAAGCTGTCTCATGGGCAAGAGTTACTTTTAATGGTGTTAGACTCGGGTAATTCAATACAAACATATCCACAGGGAGAAGAGTGAAGGATACTTTGTCTAGAGCATTCCCCCAACTAGTTGCAAAAAAAAGTCCATTCTAAGCAGAAAAACTATTTATTAAAGGGCATTAGTTAGTTTATAGAATCTTCTATGGGCCAGAGGCTTGGAGACAATGAGCCAAGGGCCACATCAATCACACCAGGTGAGAACTCTAATGATGACCTAGCTTCTGCCCCTGCTGGGCAGACATTGCTGCCCACAATGCTGATGCTGGGCGTGAGAACCTTACTCACTGAGCCCCAAGAACAGGGAACAACTTCACTGCCTCTCACACTAGAAAACCTGGATTCTGCTCAGCTCCTGCTTCCTCATGTTACATTCTTCTGATGCAAGCTTTCACATGCATGCATTCGATTGGTGAATCCAAGGTCACATGACTGTACCCTAGCTGCAAGGAACACTGGGAAAGTGAATTCCCCTTTCTACCTTGGGAAGAGGGGAATCATAATGTGGGAAGCTTCCCAAACACTGGAAGTTGAGTAGTCATAAAACATGACAAATGCTGCTCTAGAGGGCATTGCCAAAGTTTGGTTAATCCTCTGACTCCTTCGTTTCCATACTGTATATTTTCATTTTCTTTTGCTAAGAATTATTTTCAACTGACTTTTATTTTAAAGTTAACTAGTGCTTATTGCATAAAATTTGGAAAATGTACATAACTGGCAACATGAATCCAAACGGTGCTGTCTAAAGATAACTTTAGTCTTCTGCTTACTGCCTATTTAAGTTCATCTTTGCGACTGCTTCCTGCTTACTCTTTTAAGGCAGGGATTTATAAAATTTATTATCATTATGAAATAAAGAATGGACTCTAGTCATTTTTAGTCACAATAATCACCTCATTGCAGCAATTTAATTGCATAGATCTGCATAATAGTAAAAATCCTAAGCTTTTTTAATATATGAATCTCCCCTGGGTACAGTTGGAAACTTATAGTAGTAAGTGATGGGACGGGGTGGTTGACTCCCCCTTTTTGCTTCCAGCTATCACATCCCCTCTCTTAACTGGCCATCTGAGGTGTCTGGTGCCTCTAAGATCAGAGAGGCAGAAGAGAGGGAAGCGTCAGGAGAAGCCTGCCCTGAGTGATCCCAATGCAAGCTCTGATGATTTCTTCCCAGCATGGTGGGGGATCAAAGCTGACTTTTCTTCTCAGAGTGCCTCATGGGTTCTTTGGAGGCCCCACTAGGATCATTAGATTGGTCTTTTTATAATACAGGCAATAATGCTTTCCTTGAACTGGCCACTAATTTTCCCTCTCTTTACCTCTGAGAATTCAGAAGTCTCCTTCTCCAGCTAGGTCCTCCAAACAGACTTCTAGGGAAAGACATAAGTGGCCTCAGACCACCTCCAGTCTCCCCAGGGTAGCCCACTGAGGAAAATGCAGAAGCATATTTGCCTCACCATTGGTATTCATGAACCCAACTCTCAATGCAACCCACCCACCTCTACTCTGCCATCTTGGGCCACAGCTTCTCACCTTTACAGTCCTTTAGCTTGTGTCGGATGTTGGATGGCTGTGCTACACATGAAGCTTTTCAGCTGATCTTTATGAATCCCCTGTCATGAAGCTTGAGGTTTGGAGGAAATCACTCCTCAACCTGCTACAGGAGGACACCCCTTTTCCCATAGAAATTCTCATGCTTATTTTCAAGCTTTCATGGCATATCAATACATTTACAGCCAAAACGCAGTGAGAATCTATAGCCTGAATCTAAGAGCACTCAGACTTCTATCTTTATAAAGTTGATTGAACAAAAAAGTTCTCTCCTTGTTTTAATCTGCACATCTTTGATAACCAGAGCTGTAGGCGTCTGTTGAATGAATATGAAACGTGAAAATGAATACAAATGTGGAAGTGCTTTCCTTACTGTGACCGCCCGTCACTCAGAGAGCAGAGTGCAGCCAGGCGTGGGCTGTTTGTTCTATCCTCATGAGATGGCTTATGTAAATCTTAATAAGAGAAAGGGAAGGGTAGTGTGATCTGTTCTACAGGCTCCACCCTGTCATAAAAATTTTTGAGTCTATGCAATTTCACATTTCTGTTGGAGAACTGAGGAAACCTACCTCCTAAGCCTCAAAAGAGAAAGTTGTTTTTGATGACATCTCTAAATGACCTTTTGGTCCTTAAAGAAGGAGACAGGTCCCTTGGAGAGAAGGCTGTGACCACAGTCCCATAGGAGATGGAGGAATAAATCCCTAGTTCCTCTAGAACCTTTAATAAAGCTCCTGGGGAGAGTTGCCATCAACAGAGGGCTGAGAAACAAATATGGGTGGTGTTTTATTTTTACTTAATATTATATTGAGGAGAAAAATCAAATAAGTTTACTTAAAAAAAGCCTTCAAACGAATGTCTGTCTCTCATAGGCTGACACTTTCACTTATTGCCCCATAGAGCCACTCAATTAATTTGGGACCTGGCAGGGAGAACAAACACTTTTTGATATTTAGACAAAAATAACAATTTCTAAAACTGCTCTTTTCATCTATAAATTCCTCCTAAATCTTTAGGATACTTTGTCAAGTTTTTTAAAAAACTATATTAAATAGCAGTAGTGTTATAACATTAATTTAAGAATTTACACCTTTAAAATGGTGAGTCCTTTCATCTAGCTAAAAGGGACTCCAATCTTTTCTTACATCTTTTTAAAGCTTTTGTAATTTCCTTCATATGAAACCCACATATCTCTTTATATTGTTTAATAATTACTGGGTTTGAGGTGCTACTGTAAATGGGATATTTTTCCATTATATTTGCTTAGTAGTTGTTGCTGGGATATAGATTGATTTTTGTGCATTTCTCTTGATTCAGGTGTTTGTGAAACTCTCATTAACTTAAAATCTTTCAATTGATTCACTTGGATTTTCCAAGATGATTTGAGATATATTGACATTGAAGGCAGGTTAATCAACTGCTGTAAGATGACTTTGCCTCACTCCGTTTTGAGCCATTTCATGATCATTTTTTTAACTGTCTTATTTCAAAGTTGTTTGGCCCTCATTGTGGCCAAACCCATACTGAACACACATGCGCATGTGCACAAACATTCAATCATGTCCAAACAGTGCCTAAGAGAATACAGTATGATAGCATCGAGGGTACTTTTTATCCCCATAAGGACCAGCTTTAGGTAGAACTTGATCCTCACCCTGTCACCATGGGCCCGGTTTCTCTGTCCTCTAGTTTTCCTTGGTGTCTTTTTTACCCCAGCCCACCCCTACAACAAACACTCCACCCCCAAGAGCTCCAAGTTTTCTTCCTGTGGGGGCAAATGCCAAAAGGAAATTAAAACAAAAAATACAAACAAAAAACGAACAGATAGCAACACTAAAAGACACAGTATCAGTCCTGGACCTTACTTCCTAACATTATCCAAAAACGAGAGAAAGATTTCCTTTCCTTCGTTTAGAAACTTCTTGGTGGCCAACCAGCAAACATCTCACATCAAATTCTGTCCACTGGCATGACATGGATATCCCTGACCCGGTCCCTCGAGTGAGGGAAAGAGACACACTGATAGATTCAAGACCACAAGATCCATCCCTGGAGAGAGGAGTGAGGTCACAACCACTCCTTCAGTGGCTGAGAATGGGGCAGTGGGAGCCAAAGGAAAGGGGAAGGGGAGTGAATGCTAGGAAGCACAGAAGCTATATTCACCACAGGTGGTAGGTGCCAGCTACAATTTTATTTCATTCCTATCATCTACAAGTCTATACTTACCCAGTCCATGCTGTCTTAAGGTGGAGTCCCTTCCAAGGATTAAAGTCCACAAATCAGTGCTTAAACAGCATTAATTCATAGTTACTGGGATGTCACACTGAACAGAACCACAGTGTTATGATGTATTTCTGACTTCCCAATTTCTGTCTTCCCTCCTCCAAGGAACTGAAGACAGAGGCTTCATAACTAGGGGTCTTTGGATTTGCTGTACACTAAAGCCTCCTGATGAAGAACCATCCCTAGTAAGCTACAATTCTCAAAGAGCCATCTCGATGCAAAGCCATCACCTGCTACTGAAAACCCAACTCGCAAACATACGGAACTACACTCTCCCTTACTCTTTACCTTACGTTGTAAAGAATACATTTGCTTTTAAATAAGAGTGGAGGCTTGTTCATACTTATGCTTGATATCTACCTTTACCCAGAAAGGTGCCACCAAGTCCTTCCAGACTCAGCTATTCCCTTTGAGACGGGACTACACTCCTCTGGACCCCACAGGTTGTTTTTCGACCTGATCATTTCCCACCAGGCAGCGCAGCTGATTGCAGACAGGCCCTAGCTCTGGATCCTTGCCTGATTCATCCATGTCTCTTCCATAATACATTTGACAATGCTATAACCATTCTCTGCACTTGGTAAATATGCTTAATAACTTACAAATTTTATTTCCTTGGAAAAATTCAATATCCCTTGAAGTGGAACAAAGCAATCTGAGACTATATAGACTTCCACAGAATGTGTCCCATATTGGTAATTTCTCACTACACTTCCTCTTAGATTTTAAAATAAAACTTCATATAACACATGTATCTTTAGACATAATGTTTTCCTCTCAATAATGGTGATATATATATATATATGTGTATATATATATATCTCACCATATATATATATATGTGTGTGTGTGTGTGTACCAAAACTGAGTGCAACATTATTAACAACATAATGTGTAGATAAAATTCTTAAGTTACATTCAAAATACAGCATCCCAGGGCATGTACACAGTGTGGGGTGTCCCTGCTGTTGCTGCTGATATGAGAATGGAGCCTGACACAGGATCACGGCACAAGGGTTCTTGCAAGTACAATAACAAACATTATGTTGGAACATATTGGTGATGTGACAAGAATCCTGGTTTAAAATATTTTTTTTTCTTTTAAATAAGCAAATTTGGTTGCTTTTCGTGTAAAGCCTCCACCAGCTCTTCAAAGACTGATCACAGCCTCCTGTTCAGGAGCCTTGGAGCAGCCTCCGAAATACGGCACTTCTTTACCCGTTAACTCCTCTGACTCTGATGGTTTGCCTGAAGTTACCTTTGTCACCCACTCATGCCAAATCTTTTTTTTTAACTGAATTTATTGGGGTGACATGGGTTACTAAAATTTTACAGGTTCCAGGTATACAATTCTACAACACATCCTCTGTATAGTGTGTTCAGACCACCTCCTTCCATAACCCTTGACAAGCAATGGCTTCAACTCTTCTCCCCAATTTTCTTCTGAATTTTTTTCAGGCTGCAAATAATATAGAATTTATTACAGAAAATGAACTTTTTGTTACAGTTTGTATTTGCTTTCCCCCCTAACAACTATATTTATTGCTCTGTTTCCATTTCTATACCTTATCGCAAACATACTATTATGACATGGAAGAACTGTATGTGGTAACATGTACAGTTTTGCTGTGCATGCTCTGTACATACAGAGCATTATTACTTGCCTTACTGAGTGTTTGGTGATCAGGAAGGGATGGTTACATTTGCACTTCTGAACATGGTAGTTACTTCTATCACATATTAGGAACTGGTTGGTTGTCTTACATTGACATTTAAAGTAATGGGCAGTAGGATTTGGTTGGTTAGCATTTTCATGCCAAATGCCTGATTTTTAGGAACAGACCCTTATAAAGACCATTTTATTGTATTAGATTGGACAAAATAATTTTTCAGCATTTTGAAGTGTCTACTGTACTCAAAGCACTGGGCTAGGTGATATAAGGAAGTCCAGGTGATCACTGCGTGACCCCCTACCCCAAGCAGCCCCAGGGGTGGCGGGGATAAGCATCTACGTGTCAAGCCACAGTGCATGTCTAATCGTGGGAAGCAAGAAAACGGAACGCAGACAAGGCTCTGCCTGAGCAGAGAGATGCAACATTTCTGACTGGAACAAAAGACAGAGATTTGACCAGGAAGCCTAAAACTATCAAGCTGAAAAAGAAAGCTTGGAAGCATTAGCAAATATGTTTGTGCATATTAATCACAGCATCAGGGCTCCAAAGAGAACAGCAAATAAGCCAAATCCTCGCTTAACCCAGCAGTAATAGGGGTGAAGTGCAAGTTTGCACTGTTGATGAAAAGGGAAGTCTATTAAGAAAACAAATAGGGTAAGCAAGAGTGTGAATGAAACATCGATTTCCCAAGCAAGGTGCTTGGCTTATTTTAAAATGTATATTAGTCATAAGACCTTGAGCAAGAACTTAATTTCTGTTGGCTTCATTTTCCTCATCTGTAAAACTGGGACTTGAATTAAATGATTTCTGAATGTCTCGTAAGTTCAAAAATGTAACAATTGTATCATTTGCATATAATTCAGCAAATTTTTATTGTGTGCCAGCCATGTATATGATGCCATGTGCACCAGAAAATAAAGAATAAACATAATGCACAGCCTGTGACCTCAAAAAACTTATCTCTTCGGAGAGGTCCATCGGTGTCAGGCTGTATGTGGCTAAGCGCCAAAAGGTAGTTCAAATAACAAGCAGTTTTGGAATTGAGAGAACAGAGGGTCAAGGAGTCAATGAAAACATCTTGGAAAAGAAATATCTTAAAATATGCCTCAAAGGAAGTTAGGATTAGAATAGGAAATGAGGGGGAGAAGGCACCCAATTGGCCTCCCACCTCCCCCTCCTGGCCAAAAGCAGCACCCAGAGAGAGTGTACAGGAGCCGTTTGAACCCCAGCTCACTGTTTGGAAAACGCGGCCATCTCATGCCAGCAGTCACACACCGAATGAATGTCTAGGGCCCACATCTGAGCAATTAGTAAGGGCTGTTTTTTCAAGGCTTCTGTAATACATTGACTTGCATTTTGCTATTTCTGTGGGTACTGTTCTTACTTTGCGCTCATCAGTTCCAACTTTGAGAATAAATCTATAGTGTGAGCAATGGTAGGAAAGATGAAAGCCTTATCCGTTTATCCCCAGCGTTTATTATTAATGACAATAGAATCTCTTCAGTGATGCCTACACTTTCCGCCCTGATTGCTCACGGCTTTTAAATCATTGTCACAAGTACTGTCACTGGGCACCGTTCTCTATGACATGCAATGCTGTGACGTGAATATATACTCCATCAGTTCATCCTTTGCGAGAATATACTATCACTTTGATTAAGGTTTCTTGGAAACAGGAAAGAAAATTTAAATCAGAAGTACATTCAGTTAAGCACAGTGATTCATTTAGAGCACACTAATCATACACAGTTGTTGTTCATAGAAAGTTGGGGAAATGTAAAATCGCTGCATTATTTTTTGTTTAAAAGTGCATTTTGAAACATTCACCAAAAAAGAAACCAAAGTACTCAGAGTTTCTACAGGCTTTATACACAGTTACAAAGACAACCTGTGTCTATTTTATAACACACTCAATGCTGTTTTTCTACACACAAATACAAAGCTTTTTTTTTTCCTTTTTTTTTTTTTTAATAGAGGCTAATCCTTTGTTAGCTTTCCCAATATGCTCTGTGGACTAATGGCTAATTACTTCATGTCAGTCTGTCTTTCCTTCTAACTTTCTAAATCACCATCATTATAAATACCTCTGGAAATCATAAAACAAGGTTGGTTTTATGAATGTAAAAGCGGCCTGAGCGCACTCACCTATTTGTATAAATATACAAGTGGGCACTGGGTAGAGCCTGTGAAATTGGCCAGATTCTGTCTTGAAAGAAAAGGCATCATGAGGAAGGATTTGGCTAAAGGCTGGGTCACACTATCGTAAGTTTCCCTTCAAGCTCTGAATTTAATTCAAGACTTGGTCCTGATTTTGCATCCCCAAACCATAAATTCACCTTAGAAAACCTAAGTGGAAACCGAAGGCCAAGATTTCAAAGGCAGCAATGGCCAAAGTCCCGTTCTAGCCTCCTTTCATTAAGGATATTTAAAACCCCAGCAAGTCAAGTTTTTGACATTCTCCTTGGTCATCATGTCTAAGGAATCTGTGTTTCACAGTTTCTAACTCGACAGGAAGCACCAAAATCTCTTTCTCTGATACAAGGAAAAAGAAATATGGGGACAAGGTGCCATTTATCTGAACTGCAGAAGCCTTGTCAATTAATACATGGCTTCACTGAGATGTAAGGTGGAGGGGCCCCTAGGGAAAAAAGAGAATCATGCTTTATTTTAAAAAGGCCAGATTTTTATTTCATAAGATGTGTGACTGAGTTGTGTTAAAAGGAAGATTACACATTTCTTATGTAAACCAGACTTGGGAGGTTCTGGGGGGGGAAAAAATTATAATAGTTCTCGTAGTCACCATACTGTTTGTGTCAAAAACTTCAGGACAAACCACAGCTCTGTTATTGGGCAGAGGTAGAACAAGAGGGTTACAGACCCTTCCATTACCTCAACCCCCTCTTCTTTAGGACCAAAGGACCCTCTTCAACCACGAGGAGACAGTACCTGTTAGAGCAGAGGAAGCTCCACCAACATCCAGTCAAGATACCTGAGGACTAGACTAGCAAGGCTTCTGGGACTGAGCAAGAGCTCTGAACAGTTTGATGTGTCCAGAGGGAGGATATGGGGACATTGAGAAGCAGAGGGGTAAAGAGGGTTGCTTGGGAGCAGTCAGAACATGATAAGAATTGTCAAGGAGGCGGCTACCATGATGGAAGGAAGGAGCAGCTCTCTGAGTCACCTTGGGAAGGAAAACTTATTGAAGGATCCCTTAGGCTATACTAGGACTTAATTCCAAACACGCTCTGCTGAAGCCTAGGACACTTAAGAAAGAATCAGTGAAAGGGCAACTCTAACGTCCTCTGGAGACTAGTGTATATTCACTTGAGGAAGGTCGCCAAGTGTATAGCTCTCTGCTCCATGGGCATCTGGAGGGCATGGGCCAACTCCCAGAAATGGGCCAACCTGTATTCACCTACCTGGCCGGGGAGATTTGCCTGCTGCCTCAGGCTCCGCATCACTCTCCTGTCCAGAGGATACGCGGGAACCATCCTCCAAAGCTCACAAGCCACCATGCAGGAGCACACGTTCCAGTCTGTCCGGCGATGCTTAAGCAGATCTTTCAATCACGTCTTAAGATGTTTTAGAATAAATTCATACTTGGTAAGAGTTTGAACCGGATAACTTCTTTGCTTGGCTAACTAGCCTATAACTGTACTAGGTACACAGGTAAATTCAGGGTCCTTTCCAGGAGCTCTCTTCATTTTGTAGAGGCAGAAGGAAGGAGGGGGGAGGGGAAGGGGGGAGGAAGGGGGGGGGAGAGGTTGGCATAGACTGCACAGAATACTTTATTTAGCCTTAAAAACTCCATGTTACAAACCCTGTAAAAACTAGGTTGCTTCCCTTCTCTAGGCAAGATGTTACTTCCACTCATTAAAAATATATATATATATTGTTTTTACTAAATTGCCCTGCGCTGGAAATTCCAGAGCTCCAAGAGAGACAGTGAGAAGGGTTTCACTGAGCCTTTATTTCCAATCAAATGGAGAGCCAATTAATATCCGGAAAACAACTTTCACTGCCTCCATCTGCCTTCAGATTAGATTCTCCGATTATCTTAACCATTTTGGTTTTTCAATGAGCCTTTCCAAGTAAGTGTATGGGGCGATTTTTTCAATGAACCTTTTAATACTAGAGACAGCAAAGCCACCAGCAGCCTGTTTCCAGAAACCGTTCCTAAATCCAGCACATCCTCTCTGAACTGGCTTTGGTGGTTTGGAGGCTGTTTCTCTCAAGAATAAAGGTTTTTTTCTTCCCTTCTTTGCCACCCATGACCAAAGTCCTAACATTGATGAGTCAATTGAAAAAGAACTGTCACACCTGGGTGCTGACAGGCTTTCACAGGGTCTGGAATTGTCTATGCCATGGCACCTCACCCCATACACTAGGAGATAGTGTCCTTCCTAAGGTAAATGGCACTGTCACCCGGCTTCCTGTGGGTCACTACTGTCCAACACTCACATATCAATGGATTCAACATAGGTATTCACACTAACGTCTCCATGCAATTTTCCTGGGTTGCCTCCCTTTAAGGATAGGATTCTTAACTTTGTTATAAATTGGATAAAATGATTAGTCTCTTTATATATAAGAATGAACAGATGCACAAATATGCAATGCTTCACAGGATTTCTGGGCTCCCTCAAGTCCATGCGCTGATTCCCTAGGGGCCCATGAACACTTAGTTACTAACGCCTATGCAACCACATTGCTTCGGGAAATACAAGGGGTTTTTTTGCTATTGAGCTCTGAAAAATTAGCATCCCTGACTCATTTTAAAAGCCTCCTTCACTTATTTGATGCAAATGTGTCTTTGAGATGAAGATATGACATTCTTCTAGAGAATGGAGGGAAATTGTCCTAAATTCCAGTAATCAGACTGTAAGCATTACATTCAGTATCACAAGAAATTAACAGGACTACAAAGAATGTGTGTCCCCAATATTTGAAAATACATTGAAAGTCTATTGCCAACTACGGGCAGAGAGTTTCCATATACCTGACATCACTGGAATTCTTAAGAATTATAAATACTTGTCATATTTTATACACTGCAAATCCCCATGTATTATACAGCCAGTGTAGATAAGGTCTTGATAGAACCTTTTTACTTTAGCACTAAATCTCACTTTATAGTAAAAACAATCTGCTCAACTCTAATGGCAGGGTTTTAACCATAATTTTGTATTGTGTTGACACTAATCAGTGATGTAAATAGCATAGCATCTTACAACACCAATAGCAAAAGTACACACGATTGGTAGGAAAAGAAAGGACAGTGAACCAGCAGGAGAAAAACTAGCAGAGAGAGACGTATGGAACTCTGACCTTTTAGACCCTAGAAAAATGCAGAAAGTAAGACGTAAAGGAAGCTTTAATATATAGATTTACATACACTGAAACATCGAAACTTTTTAAAAAAAGAGAGAGCATGGACTTATTCCAAAGCAGAAAGGTATGATACATATTAAGATAATACTGGCTTAATCCCTGAGAACAAACTCAAAATCTCCTAAAGCACGTAGAAGAATATTCCAGGACAATCAGTTTAACTTGCAATTTAAGATGAACTTGAGAATTGAAGAAAAGCTGACAACCATGTTGGTATCAGATTTCATATCTTTCTAAAGAAGAACACCATCTGACTTTCTTTACTTACATTTGCAGTCTTTCCGGATGTGGCACTATTCTGCTTAATTTTGTAATATTTTCTTTTCTCCTTTTACAGCTTTCTTTTCAAGCATGCCTTGGGGAACAACATTCTCTAGAATACTGCTGAATTGCATGACTTCTAAGATTCTTGGGGAAACCTTTCATTGTTCCTGTTATAAGAAAATCTTTGAGGAGAGTTATTCGTATAGTATATTAAAAACGATAAATATTTATTGACCCAAGTGAGTAGGTAGCTAGACTAGATTTTTCCTAACATTTTTAAAGAATCTATGGCTCTACATGTGTGGGTTAGAAAAGAGTGTTTGTTTCTATGCTCAGGGGGTTTGCAATCCACCTGTCAGAACAAAAGAGATAGAAAAATTCAAGCAGTAGATGATTAGTGTCAAGTAAGTGGTACACAACAGTGTGCAGAGAAGCCAGGGGTTACACAGGTTTGGGCGATCATGAAAAGTTTCAAGGACCAGGGAGGAACTGGCTGCTGTCTGCATGGATACTGGGACAAGATGGAGCTGGATGAGATATACTGGCTCTGAAGACAGAAACCATGAGCCTCATTTCTTACCATTTCCCTAGTCAAACCAGCTTGCAGTCTTGGTGGCAAGTTTACCATATCCACTCAGAGAACTGGTTGTAATCAAATTCCAGTATCTGAGAAATAAAGTTTAGATTAAAATTAACCATACTTGCTTGCTTGGTATAATAAACACAACATAAAAGAAAAGAAGGCAGTGGAAGAAAACATAAAGTACTTGATGGTATATATTTAATCGTATTCCATTAGCCAGTTTTTCCTTCTCAGGTAATGCTAAATAGTTCTGGGAATAAAAGATTATAGTGACTTAGGTGTTTTTTGTGTTGTTTTAAGTTCAATAAATTTGGTGATTCATTAACATGTTATCTTACTACTAATGTACTAGATTGGTACTTTGAGACTCAATGAAAACATAATAGTTTTACCCTTTATTTTATAATAGCTGCCAGTGTTCTAATGTCAATCTTTCTCATACAATAGTAGGTCACCTAATAAACTAGTAATAACTCAAAATGATTCTGGATAGAATAATTTTTAAAAATCTCAAAATAGAATATAGTCAATAATATTGTGGTAACTATGTATGGTGTCATTATGTTCTACACCTAAAAGTCATGTAATATTGTATGTCAACTGTAATTGAAAAATAAAAATAAATCCCAAAATACTCATGAAGACTTACAGAAGAGGGAAAAGAAACAGATGTATCTTTGTGCCCTGCTACTCCCTTTTGGAATTTAAGTTCAGTTGGGAATTTTTGGTTTTGACCCAGATTAAATGTAGCTGGTCTAATGAGTAGAAGAAAATGCATTCAGACAATTTAGTGTCAGGAAGATATATGTAGACTTCTTGTACTGGGTCTATATTCAGTTAATCTTTAATAGAGAAGTGTTTAGAAAGCAAATTTGGTTAAAAAACTATACAATCATGCAATTAAAATATTTGTTCCGGGAAGGTCTTTTACCTTAATCATCAAGTAAAATTTACTGTGTTTCAAGGGGATCAAGGGAGAAACTAAGAGCAAGGGTGTGATGTAAGGTTCTAACTCACATTTCTTATTCCTTCCACATCTTTTTTCCTCCTTTGCCTTCTACCATCTGGCCCTTGTGGTGTAAACCTCAGCTGTCACCACAAACTACAAACTACCTGCAATGAGGCAATGAGTCTCGTTTCTTGGCATTCACAGGCTCTGAACTCTTATAATCTTTAGTCCTAAGATTTGAAGTAAAGCCACATGAATCTGGAAAATGAAAACCAAATCACCTTAGAAGCCGATATACAAGGTCAATGGTGTTCAAAAGGATAGTAATTTCAGTAATTTAGGGTTCAGGGCATGCTCCAGAAATGTGGAAGTGGCCATTTCCAACAAGGTCCCAGATGATGCTGATGCTACTGCTTTGGGTACCTCACTTTGAAAACCACTGGTCTATCAATAAGCTCCCTTCTTCCTGTCGTCCCGGCCCACCTGATGGTTTCCAGGCACATTGAAATCAGGCAGAACGCTCTTGCTTCCTGTCTGTCTGCACGACATCTGATGTTCCATATTTATTTTGATAATGGAACAATATCATTTCTCAAATCCAACTACTTTTTTGATCTCTGAAAGTTAATTTTTGAAATTAGAAGTGACAAACTCATCAGAATTCTAATGATAACTCTACTCTTATCAAAATGATATTAGTATGATTTCACTCTTGCTCTCTCTCACTCCCAATCTGTCTCTTTGTAAAATGTTTCAATGGGAAGAGCAGAGCAGCCTTTCCATAATCATGGGCGTCTTGCTCCAAAGACATTTGTGTGAAAGGAAAACAGTGTGAATGATAATTCTGTCCTAGTTCTATTTCACTTGCTAGGCCAAGAACTCCTATACCGCAGTATTAGAATATTCTCTATGGGCACTGTCTGACTAATACAAATTTCAATTCACTTCCATTCTGTGCATCTAAAACATTAGCTCAGATTCTTAATTTTTATAATAATTCAAAAACATATGTCAGAATCATTTTGAAACCTGAAGAGACTATATACTTGTTCTAGTCAAGACTCTTGGTTGCTAAGATAGCGACCAACTTAAGCAAGCTAACTCAGATAAAGCAGTTTGCTTGTTTATATACCTCTAGAGTTTTTGCAAAAGTGGGTCTTGTATTTGGTAAGGTCAAGGAAGCACAGTTGGGCCTTAATTAACTAACCCTGGGGGATGGAAAGTGGGCAGGTCAGGGACTCTCCTACTTCCTTCCTCTCTCCCTCATGGCTTTTCCTCATAAATGATGTATATTTTCTTTTATTTCTGTCTCTAACTCCACTAGCTTTACCTTTCATCTCGACTCCCTATGGCTTAACCGTCCCAATTTCCCAAGGTCCAAACCTGAATTTCACAGAAGAAAAAATGTGGCCCCAGTAATGTCAGCTCCCCTCTCATTCCCAGTCTGCATTTTCTTTCCTCGGCAGTGTGGGTTGGTCACCCTTAACAAACATATTAACAACTGGTCTCTTACTTGGTTGTGTTTGCAGTAATCCATTGTCATCCTGTAGAACTCATCTGGTATTTGCAACGTCCAGATGGTAAATTAAATGAAGATATGGTGGGTTCTACACAACTTAATTCATTAGGGCTTTAAGAATGGCACTAATTTCTGCCATATACCCCAATATATAATATTTGGGTCATATTTGTTATGCTAAAGAGGGGTAAAGAGAAGTTTTAGGAGCTTTCACTACTAGAGTAGTTTTTACCTCATTAGCCAAGCACCCAATGTGGTCCTTGGGTAGGGAGGGGTTTGGGTTGGGTAGAAGTTGTTCCAATTACCCAGTGTATCTATTCCAATTATACATTTGGGCACCAGGAAAATGAACAACAGATTGTCCCAAGGGTACATTGGACCAGTACAAACTGGAACGGATTCCATTATGCCCTCACTCTTATAGGGAAGGAGGTATGGTTATGTTTGGGTCTCTAGGAATCATCTCAGGACTTTGTATGACAGACCTAAAAATGTTTAGACATTCCTCCTTCCTCAGTGTAAAATTACTCTCACAGATAGCATTAGGTGCCATGGAGGAGGCACTGGGAAAATTATTATTAGGTACATTTGGCCAGTGCTGTATTGTCTGTCTTCTTGGAGACCTAGACTTCCCTTGAGTCAGTGAGTTCTGGATCTGAAAACTGTCTCAGACCCAGACACCAGTAAGACATTGTGGCATTTTATTGAATCAGGTGCCCTCAGTCTCTTGATCATCCAATTTGATTTCCACTGACTGTAAAAATTCAAGTACAGCAGGCCTTCGAATAACACTGTTTTGTTCAATGTCATTTCATTATAACATTGATGAGATGCTGTACAAACTTAACTCTTGTTTACGTCAATTAGCCTGTGGTAAAATTGTATTTTGTTACACGTCATTTCACTTAAAGCCACAGAGCTTATTGATGACAAGTGAGGACTTGCTGTATGCTTGTTGGCTGCCCATCTCTTTTGCCCCTAAGTGTGCTATGTTTTCTTCATCATCTTGATAACTCTGCGCCAGGCTTCTGTGGTGGTCACTCCAACCTTGCCACTCATTGTGATAATTGGATGGGTCCATCTGGTTTGAGATGGCCCCAAGCTGCTATCTGGCTTCAGGGGTTTTTAGAACCCAGATATGCCCATCGTCAGCCCTGACCTCCTCAGTGATGCTGCCTTCATTTGCACCAGTGCATTCTTAATTGCTATGGCAATGACATATCCTTTAGGCCCTCCCATGAAATAGAGCCTCTAGTGAAATTTCCAGAATTACATCCTCTCTAACAAGCCGTTTTATGAACTTTCAGTTCCTTCTTTCACTGTCTGCTATGGAAATCCTGGCATTTCTACCTCCCTTGGCATGGGCCATAGCCTTTTCCATGCTTCTGGGAACCAAATGAGCAGAACATTCATAGCATCTCTTAGGTGCTTGCAGGACATTAAATTATGTCTCCTGGGAGAGTACTCTCATTAATGGTGAGTTCTCTTCATACAAATTTATATTCTGCCACCTCTTGGTCTATCATCCTTCAAATACAGTCGCACATGCTCTCTTCCAGCTCCTTCCCCTTCCGTATTGCCTGGTCCTGCACTTCCTTTAGGGCATATAGTCCCTTTCCACTCATAGAAAGCCTTTCACATCCCAGACTTAACTAGTGATTGCCTTAGTGGCTTGGGAGGCACAGATCCTCAGGGGGCATAGGTTGTCTTTTAATTGGCAAGCCTCTGACTGCTCTTCAAACAAAGGGGAAATGCTAGCTTTTCACTTCTGCAAACTGAGGGGAACCTGGGATGCAAGATTTACAGGCATATTCAACTAGATGTTTCCATCCCATGCTCAGAGACCCATTCTCTTCTAATCAGGGCTGTAACCTTGGCATGGCGGACCAGCCTTTTCTGGAGTTTAACCTTCAATAAAACTCAATCTCTTTATGATTAAATCCTGGAGCTGGACTTCTGCATTCTCTGCCCTTCCACTGAAGGAAATGAGAGCTTCTTTATATACTCCCAAAGAAGTCCTCTGGCTTTCACACTTGGTTTTTATTGCCAATTAATCACTCAGCTTCATTTCCCTTTTTCAGAGTGTAATTTTATCAGTAGCTGCCCAATTCTACTGTCCTTATAGTTACTATTTCCCAAATGCCTGAGACAGGACACCAACTAATGGTGTAATTCCCTGTCATAGATATACCATCCCAGTTCACCACTAGTGAACATTTAAATAATTGAACTGTTAGTGTCAAGGTCTTCTGTTTTCCAGATACCAATAGTTTCACATTCTAACTAGACAGCAGGAGAACCAGCTCTAAAATCCCATCTTAGCACCTGTTTTCTTGGATCTGGCACTTAAATTTGCACTTTGAGTCTACTGGAATGTAGATTTTTAACTCGACGATTAGTGTGTAGAATGTTTATTAGGGAAAGATCTTGGGACCAACATGTGTGGATGGAATAGAAGGAAACAGGATTGGCTCAAGGAGAGGTTGAGCCGTGATGCAGTCCCAATGAAGGCAGAGCTCTAGAGTTTGGATGGCCCATTAGATTTTTTCCAAATTGAGGTGAGAGGAGTCAATTATTTATACCACTGTATTAACTAGTCGTTGGTTGTGGGTTGTCCCTGGAAAGAGGTATGACCTTGAGTGGGGTGTGATTTCAACTGAGATGATTCCCAAGGAAGACTGGTGGCTGAGGGTCATCTCTAAGCCCTTCCAGCAGCTGGAGATAGATAAGTGCTCTAGTTTTAAAGAAATTTACAGGCAGTACCACAAAACATGTGTGCTACACAAAAATTAAGTATTCTATGAATTATTATTATTAAAACTATTTTTAATAAAATAATATGACTATGGGGAACTTTACTGTTCATGAAGTATTTTGGAAAAGTAGATTTTTCTCATAACTACTCTGTGAAGTTGACAGGTTAGGTATTATTATCTTTAATTTACAGGTTTTTAAAACCCTGAAGCTCTAGGAATTTAAATTAATTCCTCATATTAGCAAAACTAATACTTAATGTTTGATATTTTCACAAATCTCAAACATTTCATATTAGTATAATTATCAAGTGATTTTAAAAACCCACACAATCTGACTTTAAGTCAAGAGTGTTTTCTACTCTCTCACTGAGGATTTTTTTATGATAAATAAGATGAGAGATTCAATAATAAGAGTATAACATCAAGAATCTCCTCTAGACTATATGAGTAAATTTTTAAAAGCTTTTCATTATAGTTCTAATCTTTTACACCAAAGAATAATTATAAGAATTGACACTCTAGAATCAGGTCAATCAGTGAATAAGAAAGGGATCATTTCTAAAGTAAGTTTTCTTGACAGTTTTCATGGGCTGGAGGGAAGCATCTCTTCAAACTGTGAAATAAAATAAATATCTTCTCTAAGTTAAAAATAATCAATGTTTAAAAGATTAGAAAAGAACCAAGCAAACTCATCTTAGAAAGACTTACACCTAGGCCCATCAATTTTAACTATAATCAGAATGAAAATACAGTTATACTTAAAGAAACACAGTGTGCAATATAAAGAGCTAGCTGACCATGGGAGGAGAGAATGTGTAGTGTCAGTAGCTAGAGTGACATCAAGCCAGTCTTGTCCTCACTGCAGTGTGTCCAGCCCAAGCACTGACGGCCCAGGCACAGTGCACATTCAAAAGATGAAGGTGGATACATTAGGACATCATCCCTTGAAATCATTAAACATCTTTACAAAAATAAATCCTATGCTGATGCTGATGATATTGCTGTTAAACTTCTATTACTAGCAATATTTTACTACTAAAATTCTACTACCAGGGTTCCTTGGGCCCTACCCCCCCCCCCCCAAATTTTCATGCCTTTTTTGCATGGTAGCCAAAACATTTAGTGAAAACTTCCCAACCACTGAAATATTTAGACTCCCAATTTCTGCACTTAGTTTGTTCTTGGCACCTAGAGAGGAGGACAATAACTATCATGAGACCATTATTGTAGAAAAAAAGGCCATTTGCTTTGCATGGACTGATGGATGGGCTTATTCCAGAAAGTCTATCATTTTCTTCTGAGATAGACAAGATTGTTTTTAACAATACCAAGCATCACAAAATCCCAATTGTAGGAAAGTCGTGTGCTCACCACTGGATTAGAACTCAGAAGATTAAGTCTACACCAAGGCCTCTTTCTCAGAAGGTTCTCCTTTCATTGCAACCCTACCGATGATTTTCCTAACTAGAATCATAACCTACAACATCCTAACTGCACAGCTCCTCTTCCAGTTCAGCATCCGCTCATGCTCTGCTACCAACCAGATCCTGACAAGGAGTACTCTGTGCAAGCTACTTCAGTGTTTCTTGGCCATAGACATCTCAGTGACTGTAGTGTAGACCCAGGCCAAGCAGTATCAGGGGCGATGCTCCAGCAGCTCTGTCTGATGATGACTGGATGCCATCCACAGTCCTTGGCTTCCTCAGCTGTTACTTATCATGAGTCTCCTGAGGAATTCACCAGAATCCTCAGGCTATTCCAAAATTCTTCACCAAAAGTGAAGAAAAGTAATACAATATAATTAGCCAATTCAGGAAAAAAAAAAAAAATTGACTTCTCCATTTTTGCCACTTACTCTATACTTTTTAGTATATAATTATATTGTATTGCTTATTTTAGTGTATGATAATTATATGTCTAATACTGCCTCTCCCCACTAGTCTGTGAGCTCCTTGAGGAGCTATGGAAATAATTACACCCAAATGAGAACAAACAGAAGTTATTTATTCAGAGGTTGTTATTGCAAAGGAGTCAGCAACCGGCACTTATTAGCATTTTGGGGTGTGTGTGTAAAAATTCAAATGCAGGCTAGGGAAGTGGGGAAATCTGTATATTGGCCTCAAATGGAAAGCTTTGGATGTGCTCTGATTGGAGGTTGCTCGCATTAAGCAGGAGGTGGGTTAAACAGAAGTGGTGCATGTGATTGGTCTGGGGAGTATATTTGGCTTTCTGATTGATCTTGAGGTGGAAGCAGAGTGGGGGGAAATAGAGAAGCCAGTGATCATTGACCGTTTTCTGGCCATTCTGGGCCAACTGCTGCAGAGACCGTGGGTCAGAATTTTATTGTCATATGTAGTCTCATTATTGTCTGTATATATGTCTCTCAGTCTTTTTGTTTTATAATTACATCTCTTGCAGAAAGTTGACCAATTTAGGAAAGGGTAGATATCTTCATTGCCTGGGGATTGTTTAGTTGTCTCCATAGTCAATAGTCTCACAGAATCTTCTTGACCTTTTTGTTGTTATATTATTATTGCAATCATCTGAGTAGGCTGTGCGGAAGCATTTAAAACTCTGGATAAAATTCAACAAACCAGCACCATGACCACTATGACAAAAACAATAATAATGAATAGTCTCTGTAGGATGCTTCAGAACCAGCAATCTCAGTTTCTTAACTCAGTTCAAGATAATAAATTCTATGTGCTATGAAGCTCAGCCTTAGCGAGCCACGTAGATTTTTCCTTAAGCTTTTTCCTTAAGCCTGCTCTACCTTTCTTGTACTCATTTCACTGATCCAAGTACAGCAAAAAGTATTAGCAAAATCACAGCTGTGCCCAGAACTAGCAACAAGAAACAGCAATACAAGCGTGCGTCACTACTCATGACACGTTGAAACTGATCTGTTTTCCATGCAAGGCAGAGGCGATATTGTCAATAACTTCTGACAGAGTAAGTTTCTTACAGTCTTTTCTGTTTGTCTGATTCCCACCATTGTGAATATTGCTCTAACTTTTTGCATAAACAATGAGTCAGTAATTCTCCCAGGTAGAGCTTTTAAATAATTATGGATGCCTTTGTTTAGGAACTCATATCTGATTTATGGAATTATACTCACTATATATAGAATTATAATAATAAAATATCTTCTTTCCAATCTTGGTGATCTATGATAATTTATTTACCTATTCCTAAGGTAAATGAGATGTTAATGTGATGTAAACAGGACCAGTGTCCTGGGCAGAGAGGAGGTAGTATCTTGTAGGGACACATCTGTAAATCCAGGGAAAAAGTAGTCACTTATGACACAAAGTTAAAATCAAGGCATTGCATTACCTGCGTTATATATTTAGACTTCCATTAATCTTTTTCAGATAGATGACAAGTATTTGGCCCTTTGTCCTTCAAAAGTTGTTGAGTTAAAATTTAGACTTACTTAGGATCTAATCAATAGATTATAATAATTGGTTCTTTTTCTGGAAAGGACACTAGCAAAGTCACAGGTTGATTTTTTTTTAAGGTGACCTGTTTATGTAGGCACAAGTGGAAACATCACCAGCTATAATTCCCTATGGTTTAATTCTATGAGACCAAAATTGTCCACAGGTTTTGATTATGAGGGTCTGGTGATAGATGGCATGTTTATCAATCAGTAAGATTGAGGAGAGTGGACCATATTTGGGATAGTCTAAGAAAGGCTTTAGAGTATGCTTTAGCAACTATTATTAGGAAGAAAGAAAAGAGGGAAAAGGCCACAAGAAGTCAAAAACCAGTGATCTTTAGAAAATAAGGAGAATGTATACAAGCACAGCCAAAACAAGCAAGAATTAGACAGGTGTTCTGGTTTACTCTCTGTCCACGATCTGAGGTCATCTGCTTGTTTCAAAGTTCTTGGGTTAGTGCCTGAAGACAGATTGTTCTAGAAAATTTCCACGAACTCTAAGTTTGAGGTCCCCTATTCCAGTAGCCTTCCCATTGTATGGGATTCTGAATTGTCTCTTTAGTTGTGAAATGTGAACCCAAAGATTTGCTCCCTGGAATTTCAATTATGTATTTGTTGATAAGGTCACTTCCAGGGAGGCTCGAGAGTAGTTTTTTTTTAATGTCTCTTCCAGTGGATAAAACCTCCAGGTTGAATATCATAAAGAGGTTATTTAGGAAAATGTTATAGGAAGGTGGCTTTAACCAGTTGATGACAAGAATGAGTATAGTACATGAGTCCCTTGCAATATTTTGTTGTATCTGCATGCAGACAGATGTAGGCACAAGTGGGGAAAAGTTTTATAGCAACAGTAAAATCACTAAGTGCATGAGGCTTCCAGTGACCATGGCCCTGAGGGAGTGAAACATATGACCATAAGAACTAGTAAGAGTATCTTTGGCCAAGGGAGCTCAAGGATTTCTGAAGGTTTTTTAAGTTTTTAATTTAAGAAAGCCTTTGGTTATTTTAATCTTTCCAGAAGATTGTAGGTGGTAAGGACAGTATAGCTTTTGAGAAAGTGGCTACACTTTACATAGTTTTTAAAAACTATTTCTCATACTTGTTATAGCTCTCAATTTAGCTTGATTACGGACATAAAAGTTGATATGCCACAGGTTGGAAACACAAAATCAAGCAATTTTTTAGCAACCGTAGTAAAAGTCCAATTAGCTTTGCCATTCAGAATGTAGCATCGGAGGTTCCAACCAACAAGTGTACAACTTAACATAGATGAGATAACAACCCTAGGTCTTATGCACCCCAAAGAATTCTAAATTCTTCTGTGAATATTGGCTTGTATTGTCTGGGTTTAGCAAAATCTTGTTATAGCTCTCAATTTAGCTTGGTTCCACCATTTAAATTCTACCATTGCCTACATACTTGACTCATGGGAGCAATGAAACTTAAGAGGAAAGTCGCATTTCAGATTCACAAGAGAATGATGGGATAAAGTAAGTGATCTGGACAAGAGGAAGGGCAGGGAAGAGTAAACACAGGTACAGAAGCAGAGATCAGAAGGGTAAAGGAGAAGAGGAAGCATTGTATATAAATAAGGAGGCAACTGGCTAACAGTGACGGGGGGAGGGGAATGAATCTTATCTTTTATTGCATGAGTTTGTCAAATTGCTTGGCAACTTTGGCCAAAAAATCTCTTAGGAAAGCAATTTTTGTTGAGCATTTTGTTTAGGAGCCTCTGCTACCAATCAAAAAATGCTGCCCGTTGGTCCTGAGAAATATTATTCCCTTTCTTTCCAGGACATCTCTCAAATGAGCAATTATGCTAAACTCAAATGTTCCCCAGAGTGGTCACTGAAAGCCAAATCATCCTCAGTGAAGTTATGCCATTAGGGAGAGAGGCAGGAAATTTCCCAAGATTAAAAGGATTTAGGCTTAGGCACCCCCAGGCAAAAGGGAAGGTCTTTCTTTGAGGTAGTGTCCCCTGGGATCACTGCACGAGTGTCTTTTCAGTAATCTACCCTGAAGAGGGAGCAATGTTGGAAGCTTCTGAAATTTAGGAATAAATAGAAGCAACTGCTTCCAGATGAAACTTTACATTGCTCTCACAGGTTCCTGAGGTAGACAGGATGTTATAGGATATTATCTAATTCCTTTGCTTTTCACATACACCTGCATACATATACAGCTCCCACCCCACACACATACAAGCACATACACAAGAGACAGAGAGAATTTAATAGGTTTTAACATTACCTCAAAAATAGTTATGGGCTCTTTAAAAAGGAAGTAAATCGGTGTCTCTGGTATATGTGAGAGGCCAAGTTAAGAAGTTGGAAGTGAGCCGGGGGAGGTTAGCAAAGAAATTGTATGTTAATTTCAAATTAGCATTTACACCAGTTCCAGGCTTCAAAGGGCAAGGGTCTGAGGAAGTAGAGACAAGGAAAATTATTCATCCTAATTGAAAAAGGACAGTATTGAGGGGTGCACACTAAGGAGGCAGGCTCTTGGGATTGTTGTAATCTGTCTGTGTAGTTAGCTGAGCCGTGTGGAGCAAAAAGCCAGTTCCCCTGGGCAAAACCCGAGAAGCTTGGTAGCACCTCAAAACAAGTGATGGTCAAAGCCCTCAAGAGATTTTGGGTTTTAACTCTAAGCCAAAAAAAACATACAACAAAAAACAAACAAACCCAAAGTAGTTTTAATACCTGGCACAGACAAGAGCTATGTCAAGGTGTTGGAGCTATAGCAGTAACTACAAAAGGCTAAAAAGATATGTGGCGTAGGAGAGGAAAAATAATTTCCCCCCTACCCTTCTGAGTTCTTGGCTGAGCCTCCTGTAATAAAAGAGATTAACAATAGAAACAGAAGTTTATTAATATGTATACCCCATGCACACATGGGAGATATGCAGAAAAAAACTGAGTAACAACGTGATGGCTTAAAACTCCTATTTGCATATTGTTCGAAAAAGAACCATAAATTTGTAAAAAAAAAAAAAGATAACAGGACAAAGAGAAAACAGTTCCTGGCTTCTCAGGCGGGAAACTGTGGGAAGGTAAATATAAGGGAGGAAAGTAATAGTAGATGAAGGCTGGTTAGTGAAGTTTCTTATGTAGATCCCTCTGGTGCTGTCTCCAGGCTGACAGAATCTAAAATTGTTTCTGGTGATTAACTTTGTCCTTGGTAGAGAGAAGAGGGACAGATTTATTTTGTGCAAAATTGATTTAGGGAAACAGGGGAAGGGCAAGGAACTTTTCCTATATCTTCTCCTTTTCCATTGCCTTCAGTTCAAAACAATTCTTATGTCAAGGTGGAGTATCTTGGGGTGGCATGTGTTGCTCCCCTTCAGGGGCAAAGGATTGTTTATGCCTTAAACTGGTCTTAATCGGTAAAATTGAAAAAGAACAAAAAACAATTCCTAAAGTTGACTTTTCCTGAGGTTTATTTCTCATGTGGCCTTCCACATCCTCTTATGCAGGTCTCTTCCAACATGGTGCGGGTTTGGGATATGTCAGAGAAAAGTTGCACTGGTCTGAGTCAAATAGGTAAAGGAAACTTTATTCGAGATTATTAGAGTAAGAGTCGAGATTATTGGAACAGGGAATGGAATGCAACTCTGAAACCAGCACAGGGCAGCTGGGGATTTATAGCCAATGGGCAGGGTGAGGGAGCGGATGGAAAATTATTAAGAGGAACTTGACTTGGTATCAAGGGTAGAGGGACCCCTGCTAGACTGCCTTGCAGGATGCTCACTGAGCAGGGCTGGCAGGCCACGGCTAAGTCTAGAAGGCTCAGCCCTGGCTGATTTGGCTCAGTGGTTAGAGTGTCGGCCCACGGACTGAAGGGTCCTGGGTTCGATTCTAGCCAAGGGCACATACCTCGGATGCAGGCTTGATTCCATTAATGTTTTCTCTCTCTCTCTCTCTCTCTCCCATTAATGTTCCCCCCCCTCTCTCCCCCGCTTCTACTCTCTCTGAAAAGCAATGGAAAAAATATCCTCAGGTAAGGATTAAAAACTAAATAAATAAAGAAGAAGGCTCACAGGTGCTTGACTAAAGTTTGGCCAAGAGTGAGAGCCCCTTTCAGAAGGTACACACAGGTAACAATCACACTAGCAGCTTCGCATTAGCCCAGAGTCTGAAAAAGGGACCAGATTTACCCCTTGTTTATTTATTTGTTTATTTTGGTTTATTGGCCAACTGTGCAAAACATTGTAGGGCATAATTCAGAAATCACCTGAGTTGTTCTTACTAATTGGTATTTGTGAATTTATGGAAAGGCTGCAATTCAAACAACTGACATGCTTGTATCAATGAAAACAAAACCCTGAAAAATAGCTCCCATATAAGGTTGCTCATTCCCTGTCATTCAATCGTTGTGACGCATAGAGGAGAAAAAGAAGACAAGGGGAGGGCGTGAATCAGGAACAAGCTCTCACCAGGTGCACACACAGCTATGTCCTGGATGCCTCCCAACTCCTCCTATTAGGAGAGCCTCAGGCCCATCGTCCGCCTTGCTCAAGGTCAAGTGCAGAGCCAGGATTTGAAGCCAGGTCCGTCTGACTCCAAAGATAAGACTCTTTCCATTACACCAGCACTTCCCAAACACCAGGCCTTGGACCTGGGCCAGCTCAAAATTAAGTTATAAGCTGTCAGAGGCAAAATGAAAAATATGACGGCAATGTAGTGAGCTTTTTATAAAACAAAATGAATTCAATTTAAAGAAAGTACTGTTCCTTTTTCTAAGATTACGGCCTGCTTTTGGTGTTAAAAATGTTCTTTCTTTTATGAAATAATACTGGATATGGTGGCGATTATTTGTTTTTAGGATTTTTTTTTAGTATCTTTACTGGAAAAATTTTAAAACTTGGCTAAGCCGTAATGACACCTGAATGTTTTGGATATTTTGGTCACTCCAGGAATTCCAGAGCCTGGGAACCTGGACTGCAGAGAGGTAAGTTCCCATGAAATATAGAGGAAAAAGCATTTCTGCACCTTCATTCAATTGCCCCCCCCCCATGTTCACGTCAACCTCTGAGATGTGGAAAGAAGTCACTATAATTTAAAGAAAAGCTAATCTCTCTAATTGTGATCAAGCCATTAGGGAACCAAGGACAGACAAGAAGGCACAATCAGAGGGAGTGAAGATCAAGATGATTCTAAAAAGCAGAAGAAAGGCCGCTTTGGAGAGTCTCATGGCAGGAGGAGAAGCCACAGGATGCAGCCCGGACTGAGAAGCATGAACAGTCTTGGTGGCGCAGAAGGGACAAGCAGAATCCCTGTCCTCAGGGAATGGTCTGTCCACCCCTCCAGGCTATTCCCGCCTGAGGGACGCTTGCTTTTACCTAAGAGGGGCACCTTGCTCAGGACCCGCAGCGCAGCAGAGGGCAGCCCCACCAGCCTGCCTGCAGGCGCAGAAAGGCTCTGCTTCTCAGGTTTCTCATGGGCCGTTTTAAAGGGGACCCAACATTTCTAAGAGGAAGTGTTCTATTTTCCATGTTTGCCCACTTGCTTACTTGAATTAATAAGAAAAAAAGAAGAAAAATCTCTTGTCTCCTACCTCACCAAAAAGATGCAGTAAAATGTTATCTTTAAGAGCCTTACGGTCAAGAAAATTGGGCGCTTGATGGCCCACAGGCAGCTCTCCAAACCCTTAGTCCTCTGATTCCGTGCTTGGAAAATGTAAATAATTACATCCCCCACTTAATAAAGCTGTTGTGAGAATTGAAAGTGTATTTTCAGAACTCCATGGACCTCCACGTATACCCAATAAATGTTAGCTATTCTCATGTGGGTTATATTTACTACAAGTAGGATAGCTGAGCACATTCCAACTCAGAATAATAAACACATGCTACTAAAGGGAGCCCGCTCAACTAAACTTGCAGGAAAGCCTGAAAATTGGTGCTGGCCTACATCACAGCGGGCCGACGGCCCCGCCAGCACTTGCAGCCGTTGCTCTGCCTCCCCCGCTGACTGGCAGCCACAGCGGACCAGGGCCGCCTCCGCTCGCCCCCTTCCACCTCATTCCAGAGACGCCGCCCCCAGGGCTGCCCACCGGAATGGGGGCGGTGTGCGGTGCTCTGAGGATGCTGGTTCACTCTAGGCATTGTTCAAGGTCAATAACTCGGCCCTTAGGTTGCCTCTGACTCTTAGAGAAGGAATGCTAAGAGTAGCTGAGGGCCAGGGCATAGGTGCTGTTCCTGAGACTGGGCGGCCACTTCAGTCCCTGTCCTAGGTTGGGTTGGACATTTTTGGTTGGAACTTGCTGAGGACATCCACTTTCCGAAGCCCTTTCAAATTCTGGATAGGTCTTCCAAGTTTATTTATAAGTATCAGTGCCCTTTCTTATTGTTTCTGGATTATCTCATACCAACTTTTATTTCTTTTTAAGACAGCATCAGAGTTTGTTTTAAGCCAAATTTTATTTTTCTTATTGAATTGTTTCTTTGTTGTAAAGTTGATCATCTTATTAGTGTTAAAAGATCTCTGAACAAAATTGTATTACTACTGGAGGTCATCTGAAGCCAGATTCCTGAAGTCAGGGGTCAGCAAACCATAGTCAGCTGGACAAATGGGCCTAGAGCTTGTTTTTGTAAATATACTTTTATTGGAACACAGCCACAGCCATCTATTTACATATCCTCTATAGCTGCTTTCTCTCTATCAGGGCATAATTAAATCCTTGTGACCGAGAGGCTCACAAAGCTGAAAATATTAACTGTCTGGCTCTTTACAAAAAAAAAAAGTGCTGTTTTCCTGCCTTATTTAGTCAGACCACTCTAAGAAGAGTTGGTCAACTCTGAAAAGCATCAGCTACCATCATGATAATTAAGTAATCAGTTTTGTCCAAAGTTTTCCACCAAGATAGCAACATGTCATAAGGAGATCTTTCACTTGAAAGCATTTTCTATTTTAATTGTTCAATGGGAATCACTCAGGGCTTCTACATTAAGCTTCTGACCATAGAAACCGCCTCCAGTTAGTGGTGAACCCATAGTTCTGGTGGGAAAATACGATGTGACACTCGCATGTCTAGATTGAATTTAATAACTGGGACAAAACTCCATATTTGGAAGTCACTGGGATTAAATTGAAAGAGTAGTCTAGTTAAAAATAAGTTAACGGTTGTCCTCCTTCATGTTGTCAGTCAAATAAATGGATGAACTGGTAAAATAATAATAATAATAATAATGATAATTAATAATAATAAGTAGCATTTCTCTATCTTTTCCCCTCACCAGAAGCCAACTGGACATCACAGTGGCATCAACAGCAAGCCTCTGAGTCAACTCTGAAAGCAAGTAATAAGTGCTTGGTATGAATTTTCATCAATTAAAAAGAATACTCAATGATTTGCTCCGTTAAATGAGAACATGAGATGAGGCCAGAGACACTACTTCCAGCTCCTGGAGCAAAGACTTTTTTTAAAACTTTACATAAGTAAATAAGATTTACTTAACATAAAAAATCAGAGAAAATCATGTTCTGTTAAAAAAAAATAACAAAACCCTCTGATACTGTTTCTCATTTATTTCCTGCTCTCTAACTGCATTTTCCCTTTCTGTGTGTGGGGTGTATAAAGCTGGGCCACACACCTTCTAAACTGACTTCCCTTAATTCAATAATCAATAAAATGCACCACCCAATTAAAATTGTCACGTCCCTGTGGAAAGCATTTTGGAAAAACGTTTCAAGAGACACAGGAGGTTCACAGTCTTTGACCCAGTTATCCCCCTGCTGGGAATTTATCTCAAGTAAATAATTCAGAAGAAGGAAAAACCTCTTATTAACTAAGGAATTATTTATAATGGCAAAAAAACTTTACATCCAAAAATAAGAGAATAATTAAATGAATTATGATACGGCAACCAGAAAAACTGCTCTACAGCCACTAAAATAATTATGGAAGCTATGTAACAACATAGAAAGTATTTATGGCATAATGTTGAGGGAAGAAAGTAGGATGTAAAATTATGCCTGCATTATAATCACAATATTAACAAAAGATGTCTGCAAATGACCCAGGACTGGAAGAAACACAGAAAAGATTTGTTTGATGATTTGAAATATGGGATTACTTAGGCTGGTGGGAGGGAGGCTGTGTTTCTTCCTTTAACAAATGTTATTTTTATGGTGTTTATAAGTTTAAAAGTGGAGGAGAAATCTTGTCTCCCCCCCCTTCTTTTTACTATTTAAAATAATGTAGGAACTGTATCAGTCATGGTCCAATTACAAAGAAGAGGAACCATACCAACTGGTTTAAGCAGAATAGCATTTATTACAGAATCAAGGCAATGGTTAAAGAACCTGACTCTAGGCTGAGTTTCCAGGGATGAGTCTCACGGCTAAGCCATAGAACTGAGCTCCCAAAAGAGCTGCTTCTCCTGCCATGACCAGGAAGCAGCTTGCAAAACTGGAAAGCTCTGCTTACATCTGTTAGCTCAGAGCATCATTGCCTCTGCGTGATCTGCAGCAGTGAGCTGAGCTTCGTACCTTCTTCCTCCTGCCATAGATCCCACTTCTGAATTTAAGTCTTAGACAAGTGCATCAGATAGGCAGTACCTGAATCACATGCAAAGTGCTTTACCGCTTTCATTGGCTTCCATGGTATAGTGAGGCACTAAAAGGGGGTTGAACTAGAGAGCAAGCAAGCCAGTCTCCGGTTTCTGCCACATAGGATTGCCAGGTAAAATACAAGACACCCAGTTAAATTAGGATTTCATATAAACAACAAATGATTCTTAGTACAATCATTTTCTGCATATGGCAAGGGATGTGACATACTGATGCTAAAAAATTATTCACTGCTTACCTGAAATTCTGACTTAACTGGGCATCCAGTATTTTTCCTTTCTAATTATGGTTACCCTACTGCCATGGTAACCAATAGAAATTAAAGTTATTCCCGAATCATACAAAGTTTGGTGATATTGTCAGGTAAGGATTCCTGCAATAGAGTGGTCCCAAATATCTAATGAATATTTGTAAACCAATAAACATTCTCTGGGTTCTTTAGAATTTCTACAAAAATTAGGAAGCAAGCAGGTGTGTGTTGGTTAGACTCTTGTAACCAATTAGAAGATATCAGTGCTGGATAGGACCCTAGAGAGAATAAATTCCTTAGAGATATCTTTTTTTCTATGTCTTTCGTTTAACAGACAAAAAGTGAAGTTGGAACAGAGTCAGAGTTAGGATCCAGGGCTCCCAGACTTGACGCTTCCCAGTTAGGTTTCTCTGAAAAGATTACACTCCCTCTTTCAGCTGTGATTTAGATTAAAACTTAAGTCACTCTCACAGAAACATGGAGCCCTGATTAACCCCTCATGATCACTGAGTGCCATGGAAAGCATGAGTTGCCACTCAAGAATTGTTGGAGGAAAAATCTCTGGACCAGAGATGGCCTAGACTTTAGCCTTGGACTGTTACAATTATATTTGTCACAACTATTATGACTAGAGATCTACAAATCAAGATCTCTATTAATAACTCAGTTAACATTCTCTGCCATAGTATGTGTAAAGACCAAATATCTTCCCACATGAATTAGAGGGAGTCTTAATTTGAGCTGCTATAACAAAGGACCATAGACTGGGTGGCATATAAACAACAGTTCTCACAGTTCTGGAGACCGGAAGTCCAAGATCAGGGTACCATCATGGTTAGGTTCTAGTAAGAGTCCTCTTTTGGGTGGCAGATTGCCGCCTTCTTATTTTCCCTTGGTGGAAAGAGATTAAGAGGGTTCTCTGAGTCCCTTTTCTAAGGTCACTAATCTCTTCCTGAGGGCTCCACACTCATGACCTAATTATTTCCCAAAGACCCAATGTCTTACTAGCATCACATTGGGTTTTGGAATTTCAACATAAAAATTTGGTGCAGACATAAACATTTAGACCACTGCAGAAGGTAATTTGATTAAAAATTAGAATCTTTTTTTAAAAAAAGTACAGTTACGACTAGAAAAGCCAAATTGCAGTTACTGTAATCATATAATTGAGTCATTGTTTAGCTAGAGCATAAGCTTCATGTAACAATTGCACAGTGCCTGATACATATCTGATCATTTATAAATATTTGAAGAATGACTGGAAAAAATAGCTGTTAGAAGGTAAAAGGGAGGAGTCACAAATTTTATCTTTGCAGATTGAAGATGACAACAATGAAATTATTTCAGTATTGAGAAATAAAACAGAAACACCAGCTTGCAAAACTGTCCTCTGACTCAGAAAAGTGAGCAGAGGTAAATTACACCAAACCATGATATGCAAGCACAGTACCTAAGCTCAAATTTTCTACCTCATTCAGATCCTTATGTTCCCAGATAAAACCACAGTTGGACTAATTTAGCTTTGCCTGGATTCATAAGGCCTCAGACTCTTTTCAAATCTCCTTAGTTTATAAATTCTGACCAGTTCCTGAGGAGCCCAGCCTGTGATCAACTCCAGCCTGCCAGTAGTTTTCCCTAATTTCCTCTTTTTTGAAACACTCCACAGTTACCTTCATAAGTATCAAAAATAGCACAAATGAATTTAGCTTTGTTTTATACAAGTGTGTTTCTAGTGTTCTTTGATCAGTAGCAATAGGCCCTGTTTTATTAAATGTCATGCTTATTGTTAATGTCTGTTTTCACAGATTTTTCTTGAAGACATGTCTTTATTTTGTATACTGGACAACTCAGATCCCTTCTGGAACAAGATAGTCTATACATATGGATACATAATCAGTGTGAGAACTAGATAATATTTTAACATAAATTTTGCTATATATTATTTAAATTCTCCCCAATAGAAGAGAGAAGAAAGGAACTGAGACATGGTATTTGTTCAAACAGACAAAATCATGAGAGGAAGCAGTTACAAAGAAGGAATCATTTGGAATCACTAGTCAACATATATCAGTACTGAGAAACAGAAGTCAGATAAATTTTACCTTATTGAGAAGTATTGCAGCCCAATGCATTTGGTCTTTTCCACAAGCCCTAATGTCTTAGAACTAGGCAGCAATTGACACCAAGTTTGGATTCAGAATATATTAATATAAAATTTAATTTTGCTTCTTATAATATATGACCTGGGACATATATTATCTGAGTTTTTTAATTACCTTATTTGTAAAGCAGAGAGAGTATATTACATTTAACTCTGGATATTCAACCATATGGCTCTCTTTTACGTAATTTAAAACACTATAAAATTATATTTTATATCTGTGCACCTTATTATCTAATCATACTGAATACATTGAATACTGGTGATATTCATATAACTATGTATGACTGTGTACACAAAGTCATGGTTTTTTATACATTATGAGCAAATCAAACCATTTTTCTCATATAGTTTTGAGTATATGCAGTATTTGTCTGATGTGCTGATTCTAGAAATGAATCATCAAATAATTTTCTCCAATAACTGCAACACAGGTTATTATGAATATTAAAAGAAAAAAATGATAAAACTCTTAGTACACAGTCCATTCTCAGTTTTGTTGACCAAATCTGAATTGATTCCTTAAACCTAAGACAAACATATTTTAATGATATAAACAATAATAGAGTGATCCGTATAGCAAAGAAAATGACTATTAATGATAGTCACCTAACTATGTTGAAGGCCGCCAGAAGATGGGAGTCTCATTACTTTATGGAATAAGACGACTCTAAGACAAATGATTGGGGTACAGTATGGCAGAGAGTGTGGAAGTTGAAATTGCTCAGGTCACTGCTGGCTACTGTCTATCAGTGTAATTCTTTCCCCAGGTAAGGCCAATGAACTCTTTTTGCAGAAACTGCTGGAAACTAAAGAGCCTGACTTTCAATGCTATGAATTAAGCCATGAAAGATTATACATGTAAGGAGAGTAAGAAAGAATTTACAGTTCATCTGAAACATTTTCACCACTGGCTTTTTCTCACCTCTCTTGGAACACTCCTTTTTCATGCTTTGTCAGCATGTAAGAATACTAAGATGGAACCTAGGGCACCCCTCTGCTTTTTTTTCCTCTAGATCCATTGATATAAAGAAAAAACAGATTTACTTTGGTTAAGAGGTGACACTGAAACCAATTACATAGCCATCTCCATGTCTTTTAAAGAAGGCATCCCAACCTGAAATACATCTAAATCCATATTGATTAACCTCCTTTCCAGCCCGGAGTAGTTAGGCAGTAAGACAGCAAATTGCGCCTTCATGCTGTGTATCTTATAAAACCCTCTCATATTGATTTTTGTGACTTTCTGATGCACCACCATGAGCAATAAGCTGAACAAAAAGAATTCAAAAATTCAAAATTGAAGTTTTATAATAGTTACCCTACTCCGTTTCTCCCTGTCTTTGGATAAGCTGCTTCTATCCAACCTATGCATATAGAGCAGAAACAATTTGATTTGCCCTTGAAGAATCCCTCCCCCAACAAAAAAGAACATTGATATTAGTCACATTTTCCCAATGTGGATTCATGTAATGCCGTTTATCCCCCAATTCCTTTTTAGAAGCTTGGAGAACGGTGAAAGCTTACATTAATTAGCATAACCATTTAATTTCCAGAATTAATGAGTGGAGTTCAACATATTGAATGCATTGTATCAAAATATCTGATTCCTTTGGAATTGCTCCAAAACTCCGAGGGGATATGATGACCAAATGGTGCTAAACTAATGGTATGCTCATATTAGGATATAAAAAGAGAGAAATGTTGTAGTATTCATAGGCAATATTGTTTTAATTTGTTGATGACAAAACACATTTCATCTCAATTAACAAGTAGACTTTGTTATGAAGTGCTAGCCAGATTGCTAATAATTAAAAACTTAATGTGTCTTCAGTCATTAGGATAGGACAGTGATGAAAGTTTGTGGAATGTATTTGAATTCTGTTTGCTGTATTTATTTGAGGGAAGAAAAAAATTCCAATCTTCAGAATGATGAAATAAGAAATAGTGCATGTGATTATTCTGGGACTTCAGGAAAAGTTAAGATAATGTTTCTCAGCATTTGGCAGCGATGATACTCCAGTACAGAAATGGCCCTCAGAGGATCTCAGGCCAGTTCAGATACCCTCCCCCAAACAAGTAACTCCTTAACACTTGTTCTAAGCATCTGTCTCCCCAATATCTTTATAATAGACTCACTTTTTAAAAATTTTGTAATTGAGAGGGATACCATTGTAATTAGCTAGTTATTAATGATAAGAAAGGAGCAAAGGGAGAAGCCAGACATTATAAGCATGTCGTTTGGGCAACTTCACCAGGAAGCTGCAACTTTGCACTCCCCAGAGAACCACCTGCGTATTCCTCACAAAATACTGGGGGAAGGGATCTAACAAGGGAAGATAGACACATGCCTATTAAAGATGGGGCGACATAAGGAAGGTACTTTTCTGTCGGTCACACTTGAAAACAAAAATTATTGACCAGAATGGGCGTGGCCACTGCAAACTCTAAAAAATTTGGGAATATATAATTACCTAAACAAAGGCGTTATCTCTGTTGTTGCTCTTGTACTGTTTGCTCTTGGTTTCCTCGCATTTGCCTGTGCTTCCTCCATAGCCGTGTGGACCCCACATGCAATGGACTGATGGACTGCAGTGGGGAAACAAATTAAGCTATATTGGACTGTGCAGACATGGAAAGAAAATTCCGAACACCGGCTCTAATTTTAGCCCTGCTAAAGGCAAAATAGGACTTCTTCCTTGTCAGGACTGGGGAAAATAAAACCTTGGAAACTCAGGGCCTTGATTCCACAGAAATAAAGCTTTCTACTATATCACATCTGCCCGTGCAAGCCTCAGAAAATTGTTTTTCTCAGAATATTGCAAGAATTCCACTCCCATGAGCAACCCATGGGGACAAGGGCCTCTCCCCTCCAGAAAAAAAAGCTCACTCATCTATGTCTGATATCCCCTGCTTGTTATACTCCTGGGTAACTGGCTCAAATGGCCAGTTTTAGTGTTTGTTTGTTTATGTTTTGATTTGGGCAATCTAATTGCTTTAGGTCTTGTGTTGAGATTACTTCCGTCACCCATTTCCTCCTCCCTATCTTGCAGTTTAGGTATGTGAGCATGATTTTATGCATTGAAATTTAAACCCAAATCAGTGTAACGTCTGATGATGTCTGTTTCCCATATATTTTATGCTGAAGTCAACTGCTAATGGTCTTCGGTGTTTACTGAGGACCTTCTTCACCCTGAGATTTGTCAGTGTTGAGCTTGTGCCCTGTAGCAATACTTGTGGTATCAAAGTCCATGTTGTAGTGCAGCTGCTTCATCTCTTTAGACTGGGCATCTGTTCACCACCTTCACTGCCACAGAGAAAATGGATCAGCACTACACATGTTGCTCCCCACACCAGGTGCTATGCCCAAAATGGTAAAATGTTTTTGGCCCTTCAGTGCTTTTTTTTTTTTTTTTTTTTTTTTAAGATAAATCTCAAGTAAGATTACAATATGATCATTTCTGGCTGAAAAATGCAGCCTGAATTTTCTGGCACAAATTTGCCTTAAACTTACTTTGTTTTATGCTGATCCAGAGCTCATCCTCTTAGCAAAAAAATGAGGCAATCAGCAAATGGTAAAGATAATTTTTTATCAGAGTCAGTGAGCCATTGTATTTTTTTTTTTTTTTTTTTTGCATTATGTACACTGCATTATCCACTTAATCCCAAACACTCAGAAGATTTGCCAATGAGTGATTCCAGTTGACAAGTATGGCAAGACAGGGTTTTATCCTTATGATAGTATATAATACAACTGGGTGAATATAATACAATTATATAATTCAGATCATATAATTTAAAACTGTAATAATCAGCACAGTTCAACTTATATGCAATTTCATTTAAAGGGTCAAAAATATTTTTCTATTTTTAGTTTATTTTCTCCAACTTCCTACAATGTAGTAAGAAAAATGCAATTGATTTTCATTTGCAGTTTCAAACTGGTCCTGCATGATACAGTTTAGTTTAGTTGGCTTGCAATGGTCATTCATTCACAACATGTTAGTCAATCAATATGTACTGAACACTTACTTCATGTCAGGGACTGTGCTCCATGCTGGGAACAGAACAAGAATGAACCAGACCCAGGCCCTACATATGAGGAGCTTCATAAACTTTAAAAGGCAACTGGAAATAAACCCTAGAGTTCCAAATCCTTCATTTCCTGATCACTTCTTTATCCAATAAGATATGATTACATGATAGATTTAATTGTTGAATCAAATTTAATTATCTGATAGTTCCTCAACTCTCAGTAGGATGTTGTGGCAGAAAATTTTCAGGTATCATTAATTCAGAAGCAAAAATGCTATTAACTGTGATAATGTTGTGAAAGTATAGTTTTGAATCTTAGTTGCAGAGTTTTGATATTTTTTTATAGGATCTTAAATGAACAAATAAAAATAAGAAATTTTTCATTTTAATTTTCTTGCAGGAAAATTAAGAAAATATCCTTGGCCCCAAAACTTTGTTGTTGTTTTTAAGGTGTTGGTGACTTTTAAGAAATATCTTGCACATGATAGCCAGCTACCAAATGACTTTTTGGGTGAATGTAAGATCCATGACAATAGAGACTTTGCTGCTTTCATTCAGTTCCTTATTTCTAGCACATAGAACAGTGCTTGGAACATAGTAGGCACTCAAATGTTTGTTTTATAAAGAAATATGGCCTCATTGATGTAAAAGAGCCAATTCTTACTGTTAATAGAAAATAAATCACATGAAATTCCTCAGTGACGCTCATTTCTCTGATAGTTTTAGAATACCAAATGTTATTGTAAATACTAACTCACTTCAACCAGTTTATTTGAGTTCTCTATTCTGTTTTCATGTTCCTAACATTTTTTCCTATTTTCTCCTATTGTTGAGACATCTGTTGCCAATTTAAGAGTAGCTTCATCATAGGTAATCTCTCTTTTCTTCTGGGCTGCTTTCAGGGTCTTTGGTATTCTACAGTTTCATTACAATGCTTTTATGCTGACATTTCCTAAGAAGAAATTGTATCCTATTTAGAGCCCTGACCGGGTGGTTCAATTGGTTGGAACATTGTCCCATACACAAAAAACGTTGTGGGTTCTATCCCTGGTCAGGGCTCAGGAGGCAACCAATCAATGTTTCTCTCTCTCACTCCCTCTCTCTTCCTCTCTCTAAAAATCAGTGAAAATATCCTCGGGTGTGGATTAAAAAAAAATGTATACTAATTAGGACTACCTTTATTTTGCAGATACATATCTTCAATTCTGGCAAATTTTCACGCATTATCTCTTTGATCAGAGCCTTTCATTTTCTCTCTGTTCTCTTTCTGGATGCAAGTTAAATGTATGTGAGAGCTTATTCTGTTCTCCATCTTTTAATCTTTGTATCATGTTTTACCTTTGTACCTTTTTTTGCTGTATTCTGATGAGTTATATTATGCCTGTCTTTTAGTTCACAAATTCTTTCTTTACTTTGTGTAATCTTCTCTTGAGTCTATTATTAAATGTTTCATTCCAACAAATATATTTTTTATTTCCAAAAATTATATTTTGATTCTTTTACCAACCTACCAGTTTTTTGCTACTATATTTATATTTCATTTTTCTGTAACTATTTGTACTACACCTTCAAAAAATATGAATCTCAATACTCCATTATTTGAAGTGTTGAGGGTGGGGAACCTGAGTTTGCTTTTTGTTACTTCCAGTGACACGTGCCCAGGCCTGTGTAGAGAGCACGGCTTCTCTGGAAGGATCTGCATTTGCTTCTGCTTAGCACTCCCTGGGGGTGGTATGCTAATATGCAATATCACCTGGAATCTTCTCAACAGGTTCGCAGTACCTTTTCAAAACACTGAATGAGATAAAGCCAGGTTTAGGGTTACAAATTCTGAGGTGACTTTTTTGTCTTCCACTAACCACCAAAATAGTTTTTCTTATAATTTGCTTTTGTTGGTAAGTTTACATATTTTTCTTAGTTCATCTTTTCACTAAGTGTTAGGGGCCTGGTTTTAGTTAATTTCCCATCTTATGGAGCCCAAGTCTCTGTTTCCCACTACAAGGGCTAATTTAAAATCTGGCCACTAAATCCAGCAAATGCCCCTAAAACAGCTGCCTCTTGTGGGGATTTTCCTTTTCAGTCTTTTGAACCCAGCCATGCAGTCAAAATGTCTTATTAAATTTTTCCTAGCAACAGTTTTGGGCAGTGGTAGGGTGCTAGTAAATCAAATTGCTACAAATAAAAGTCTTACAAGTTCTTTTTAACTCCCCTTTGTTATATTGCTTTCGGTCCTGGCAGGCATTAATTGAAAACTGCCATTTTCATGTGAGTTGATGATAAAGAAGAGATGATAGTCAACCTTTTCTCCTCCTGGGTGACCGGACACCTGAACAGACTCCCTCCAGGAAAGACATCCACAACCAGAGACCCCCTCCTGCAGGGACTGCCGCCTGCATCCCTGGATCGTGGGGTGACGGAAGTGAAACCTCTGCCAAGTGTAGATTAGCGTTGCTCATCAGTCAAGGCGAACATTACCGAATCCTCATTTTTTTTGCATTTCTGTCTGCCTTTCCAGTGTGCCCTTGACTTGCATTCCTCTTCGAGTCAAGGACTTTTTTCTTGAGAAAAAGGATCCTATCTCATCCAATCTGAGTAGCATAGAAACACTCATTACAGGGCCATACGCACAGGCGAGGGGGACAGACGCCCAAGTCTTTCAGAGACAGACAATGCACCCTGTTTTCAAGCACCTATTTTTCCCCAGCCAATTTCCAGTTAAAGAGCATGTTTGTGTTGTTGAAATGGAAGCTATGTGTTTTAAAGATAGCAATAGCGGTGAAAATGAGAAAAAACAGTCCTTAAAAACACCTTCCTAAACAGAGCTCCCCCAGCATTCAGAGGTCCTCAGTGATGCTGACAAGCTAAATCGCTGACCTAATTATTTCTGCAGAGGAAAGGAAAAAGGTGACTTAGAAAGAATATGAAGACTGCCTAGAGAAATCTGCATATTTATCTTATTTGTAAGCCTGCTCTTTTTAACTCCTACTCGCATCATATTTATGGACAAAGGAAAGGGTGAAAAGAGAATTTAAAAGGCTACATGATATGCAGGCTGATTAAACGTGAGAGCCAGATCTGCTCACAGTTGACAAAAGATCCTGTAGTCATTTATTTAATTGGACTCTGAGTGACAAGAAGGTGAGATGATTATCAGAGATGAGTCCTTTGTTCAGCCTCCCTGTTTAATTCATTTCAAATGTGAAGGGAACTTTTTCAATTTCCCTAGGACGCCACCTGAAGAGGCTTTTCGATATTAATCCAGGGAACGAGGATCATGGACTGTTTGCCTCCCTCTCAGAACAGAACAGACTTGGGGGCACTGAAGGGAAGGGGTCGGGGTGCTGAAGATGTGAACTCAGCTGCCGTCAATGATACAGGGGAGGGAACAGGAGCCTGTGCAGCTTGATTCTTCCAGTTTTGTTCAGTGGCTGAAAAATACAGTTCCAAAGAGAAAAACAGGACTCTAACTTCCTCCTTAGAGTCAGCATAACCTACAGAAGAATTTAATGTACGCTTTACAGCTGTAGAATTCTGACCCGGGAGCGCTGGGACTCTGGGACAGAAAAACTGGACACTGGAAGCAAGCATGCGAACATGTTTTCATTTTCTTTGCATTAGATTAATGAGACAGAAAAGAATTGAAATTTACTGAGGAGCACGTGCCAAGTAATGTGCAAGACACATTGCAAATTTTATTATATTCTCACAATAAGTGCTGCAAGAAGAAAAATATCCCAGCTCTTCCTAGGGCTAAAACACTGAAGGTACTATTATTCATTCTCCAATACTTTTTTGTTCAATTTAAAGATAAAGAAATAAAGAGCAGACTCCAAGTCAGAACAATGCAATGGTCTCCTTTTAAAGCTCAAGTCCTGGCCACTCTGGGCAAAGAGGACTGCCCTCAAGAGGCTGTCACATTTCTCTGAGGTGGGTGGCATCACTAGCAACTCCCAGCATCTTAGGGGTACCTTCAGGGGAGGGGAGCAAAAACGACTAAAGCCAGATGTGCCTGAGTGGGATGCTATTTTTATTTTCCATGCTGAAATCATAAAATCATATATTTCTGTTTGTTGCAAATGCAAAAATTACCTTCCTGTTGTTCTATAATTCTAGAAGGAAAAATTGGGAAGGTACCTTTAACGTGAGTTTCTTACATTATCCTGTGTTTCTTTTCAAATTAGTCAGCACATGCATTTCTTGTTCCATATCCATCTACCTTAATAAATTCTATGTTAAAGGTGAGTGAAGACCATGTCCAACTTATTCACCAACCTGCTACATAGCAGAGGCTCAAAAATCATCATGTGTTAGAAATGAAATAATTTCTTTTTCTGAATAAGTGTCTTGGTCTTCAAGAAGGAACCTGAGCAAAACACTATAGCATCCACTACAAGTATCTCCCTTTCGGTTCATGGAATCTTCATATCAGGATATTTGTTTTATTTTGTTTTTAACTATGAAACTTTTATGTGTCCTTGACTTGGGACACAGTTTAAATAGACACAAACACAATTTTTAAATTATTCGGTGTCTAACAATATCCTTTAAATGTAAAGCCCATGGGTATAATCTTTAGTTAGAAAAAATATTTAAGGTAATTAATGTGCATCAACACTCTTTAGTGTAGAATTATAGTTACATTTATGCTATGACCTGGGTTCTCTATAAGAATACACAATTTTTCAAAGAAGGACCAATGATTAAATAAATGTCACTTACATTTCAGAGTGAAAGGATGCATGACCATAAAAATAATGTAACTCTGGCTTATTTATTTACTTACTTATTATTTATTTTCCTTTTTATTGAATTTATTGGGGTAACACAGGTTAACAAAATTATACAAGTTTCAAGTTACTGAGATCAAGCGTAGAGATCTGTTCTTATCAGTTTAACTCTAGCTTATTTAAAAATTACTATTTCTAGGGAAACTAGGACAAAGACCAAAAAAAAGAAAGAGCACTAGAACAATAGAGGAGGCAATTTAATGGTAGCAGATAACTTTAAGCTAAGAAAACTCCAGGTGGAACATTAAACTCTGTTTTTTTCCAATGTCTCCCTGATAGAAAACGTGCTCTGAGCCATGGTCAGACTATGCTCCACCGCTGTGGAACAAAACAATTTTTTGAGACTCATTTGTTTGCTCCACACTTCCCAGAGCGTAACTTCCTCAGATCTTCTGGACAAAAGAAACCTGAGAAAGCCTTTAAACCCCTTTGAACAGACTGCTATCTTCTTAGAATAGTGTATTATAACAAAACGACCACCTCCAAATCTTCAACGACCTCTCGGATGACACTGCTTTGGGAAAACAAGGCACACAAGCGATGCATTTAAAAATGATGCCAACTGAACAGAAGAAGCTGAAGATGTTGGGTGCATTTGGTGTTTTGTCTTTGTGGACTTCATTTTAGATTTCCAAAAAATTCAATGCAACTCACAGGATAAGAACGCAAACAGGGATTGGGGGCCGGGAATAAAGTATGTGCACACCACTGCACCTAGGTACGAGCAGACGGCAAGATAGGCAGGCGCCAAGGCAAGGGGAGCACCGAGAGTGTTCATGTCGCCTTCAGAACTAAGCTCAGGAACCCACAGACAATTACTGTGACATTCCTCTTCAGCCAAGTAACCGAGCGAATAACGAGAGAATGAATGAACACTTAGGGGAAAAGGCATCTAAAAACAAGCCACTCGGCCATATTAGATTAAACTACGCCAAATGACTTAAAATGCTGGCATTCTGTAAAGTCAAACAAAAGTAAATCAAACATATTTGGGATCTTCAAAATTGCCATAAAATAAGCAGAAATAATTCTGAAAATATCCTGTGTCTGGAGTTCACATTTTGATGATGTGCGTGTGCCTGCTTGTGAATGTATGTATGCAGTTATGCATAAATTATATAGAAAATCATATAACACATACCTATTTTTTCTCATGGTCCCTCAGATGGCATTGTGGTATTCCATGTGGCCGGGTGAGCATGTGGTCTTACATACTTTTGCTATCACTCTACCCCAAAATCTTAGGAGATGTGTGATGTTGGTTAGAACTCAGATGTGGAACTTCAAATGCATGTATGTTCTGGGGAGCCAGAAGTGCCTGAGTGCTTGCTTAACCACCATCTGCCTTCCCCACATACTTCTTTAGAGGGGTACATGTAACAAACTAAACCTGACTCAGAGTACGGCTCATCCATCCCAGCAGTTGAGTTTATAACTCCCAGTAATTGCATAGTACCCCGCACAGCAAGGCTGCCTATTTAAGAACTATATGGAACACGAAGCTCAGGCCTTGAGGAGCAAATGTGGTCTTTTACTAACTCCCTCCAAACCTGACTCTTAGAGCTACCAAGTTCACTTATTTCTGTAAAGAGAGAGAGAAGAGCTGGCCTGCCCAAGGCGAGTCTGGCCCTCACTTGTCCCCTGACTTCTTAAAGAGAGGAAGCAGGAGGTGCAGGCCCTCAAGAGAACTAGAAAACCTTCATGTATTTTTTAGTTCATGATTGCTGATTGCCAGTTCAGAAGTGGCTTGGAATGCTGGCCTTTGGTATATCTAACATTTTCTCCAGTAGGAATGAATGTATGAGTTTACATAGAACAACGACAGGGAAGCTTTACAAGTAAAATATCAAAAGTGGCCCTGTTTTGGTGGTATGATTATACTTATATTTTATACTTTTTGTGAACTTCTGTATTTTTCCCAGTGGGCTTATCTTGTTTTTATAATCAGGAAAAATCGTTCTTAAAATTTCTGCTTTTGCATACTGATTTTGACTTTTGGTTTATGATCATGTTAAAATGATATTCTATGAATCTTATGAAAGACACTATGGCTTTTTAATTGGATTTTTTACTTTTGACCAAGCAAGGAAATAAAGATTGATGATTTTTCAGCTCAATAGTTAATATAAATATTTCAGAGGCATAGGATTCTGGTTTTTCAGTCTTATCTGTAGTCTCTGGTTATGTTAACCAAAAACAATGTATTTTAAAAAATATGCTTTTGGAAAGAAGGAAAAGAATTAAAAATTTGTGTTTTTTTAAATTTATTCTATCATTTATTTATTGACTGCTATGTGATGGATTTATAGAAATGAGAAAAATATAGTCCTCAACCTCAAAGAGTTAACAATCTAAAGGAAAGACTAAAAATAGACAATCATAAATAATTATATACATATATAATACACCTATATCCATGCATATGTATATATACATGTGTGTTTCTGTGTGTGCACATAGACACATACACACACAGACACATAAACATGCGTATATGTAAGGTTAGGACAAACTAAAAGGAACTCTTTCCATAGGAGATATTTAAGCTGATTCTTAAAAACTAAGAGTTAACTAGGCATCCTAGAAGGGAGTAGAAAGAAAGATCTATCCAACAAATGTAATAATATTTGCAAAGCAGTCAAGCTTTGAAATACTGTGGGGCATTCAGGTACTAATTTCCACTAATTCAGAAAGGCTGAAATATGGAGCTTATGTGAGATATGACACAAGATAGCTCTGAGATTGAGTCACAAAGATTTTATAAATCTATTTTGAAGAGATCTGGTTTCACTCTTGGGACAATGGGAAACCTTTAAACACTTTTAAACTTGGAAATCTCAAAGTCATTTTAAACCAAATGCATCTAACTCAATACATCCATTTTCCCTCCAAAAGTACCTGTCATCTCGTGTCCAACATTCCAGTGAATGTCACCATCATCAGTGCTGATTCATAAGCCAGAATTATATGCAGCATCCTTGATACTAAATCTCCTTTATCCCATAGTCATCCTGTCATCAAATTACTAGTAAAATGTCTCTCCAATCCGTCAGTTTATCTTCCCTTCCACTGTCATCACCCTAGTCCAAGTTGCCATTATCTCTCATCTGGACTATGGTGGTAAAGAACTCTCCAGTCTTCCCAAATGTATTAATTCTTCTCTAATCTGATATTCACATCAAAGCCAGATCTATTCAAAAGGCAAATCTAATCCCATCTTCACAATATTTAAAGCCAGTACTACAAAATGCTCTTATGATGAAAATTATAGACCTTAGAAAGGACCCATAAGAGCCAGCACAGTTTGGCCTTTGCTACCTCTCCCAACTCTTCTCACCCCCCTCTGGGCTACGGTGATTCTGGCCTTTTCTCAGCTCTTCAATCACATCATGTGTTCCCTCCCCCACCCCAGTTGCACATGTGTTTTCTCTGTCTAAATTAACCTACTTCCTCCCTCCCAACTTCTCACTCCCCTCCTTCACTGTCACCTCTTCAGGATACCCTTTCCTGACAGCTCTGTGTAGGTCAGGCGCTTATGTTCTTCAGTGTGATTACTTGGTTGTATGTCTTCCCCACTGGATTCTTTCTTATCATTATTGTATTTCTGGCACGTAATGTGGTGTCTGATAAGTAGTTGGTGCTCAACCAATCTTTTTGAATAAATGAATTACATTGAGAATGTGTGTTTTTAAAACTTTATTCTGATAATAACATGAAAAAAACGAGTTCACATGAATGAGATTAAAGGTAAGGAGAAGGTTAAGACATAAGTCTCATAAGCAGGCTAGACATGGTGGCTATTTGAGCCACACATGGCAGAGAGAATGAGAGGAGAGGGCAGATGCAAGCCCTATCGAGAGGTTAGAATCATTTCATGTGACCAAGATTTCATTCTGAAACCAGGAAAATACCTGTAAACTCACAGGAATTGCTAGATGGCTATCACAGAAATATTTAGATGCTTCTAAGTCTTCAGATCAGGAATTTTCCTCAAAGCAGAAAACTTGATTTGTTATAAATGTGTAAGTTCTTTTGAAAAATTACAAGGGATCATTCTCAAGAAATTTAAATTTCTTGAGAAGGATGCAGTGGATGAAGGGAAAGAGACCCCAGAGCATGTGTATTTCAGAGAATATCTTGTGTGATATTGATGTAACCCTTACTTCTCCCTCCACTTCCCTAATTGGTTCCTGATCTAAGCAATTTGACTTAACTTCACTGTGGATGGGAGATGACTATTAACAGTATACTACCTGCAGCTTCACAAGTGTGCCAACTCTGAGGAACTAGAGTTTTTTATGTTGTAAAGAGCTTATCCTAGATGAATGGAATAATATCATGTCATACACACACACACACACACACACACACACACACAAATATATATATATCTCAGATGTCTTTCAAAAGACAGCCCCTGTAGTGTAGTCTAAGGCCACAATGAATTCCCAAGACAACATGGCAGTGCAGCAATCTACTTCAAAGATTTAAAAAGAGTCATCTTTTTCACTTCCAAGAAAGAATTTGAAGCCTATGACAGCTCCATGTTCTCACCCCCAACCATCCCCAGATACTGATTCAGCTCTTACCCATGCGGCTCTAAGAATTTCAAGTGTACTTTGTCACCATGAATGTGCCTATTACGAACCATTCGCAGTAATTTGTCTTTCAGCTAGTGTGCTTCTGTGTGAATGGGTTCATCTTCTTAAATGTGGAAAAACATTAGGACCATTCAAAGCACTCTGAAGATGTCTATTAAGGATGCAAATGTGCAGGATCTGGACAAAACCAGTCGTTTCACTTGTGAAATATTTAAATTGAGGGAATTTCACTTAGAAAGCACTGCTGCTTTCTGCTTGAGAAAAGGCTTTTCATTTTTCATATCTGCATCTCCTCTGACTCCGCTTCCTCACTTACCCCCAGATGTGCCTATGCCCTGGGTCCCTGGCCTCCTAACTTTCCTATCCTGCGCTGCGCTCCTCAGAGCGCTCATTCACTTCCTCAGCTTCACTACCAACTTCTTCCTATCGACTTTAATTTTACCTCTGCTTCTCTGAGGTTAGTGCAACATCTCCAGCTGCATTCTAGACATTTTGAACTCAAACTTCAGGTGCCATACAACGAGCTCATCATTTCACCTACTCCCCGATCCACAGAAACACGGGTTTTCTATCAGTGGCAATAAACTTGGTGTCCATCTTCACTTAATTGGTTGGTAATCAAGTGCTATTGATTGTCCCAGCACATTCACAACTCAAACCTACCCTTAACCACCCATATTCCCTTAACCTTGACCACTAATCACTTTCTCTGATGACACCCCTAATTCACAAATTTCTTGCTCTCTAACCTCAACCAGCCTCTCACAAATGCTTATCAATGTCCTGATTCCCTCAGTCTCAACAGGTAAGATCCAGACTATCACACTGTCCTTAAGCTTTCTACTCTCTGTCTCCAAATCTGTTCCTCTTTCTATAAGTAGCTATCACTCTCTATTTCAAAATAAGTATTTTACAGTTTTTCAGTGTATCCATTTCCCTGTGTTCTGAACCTTGTTTTTGCTCACTTTCCCCAGTGTTTTATTCCATCATTTATCCTCTGTAGTTTCTTCATTATCATTAAATCAATATCCATTGGTATTTTCCCTTCATTTACAAATCTGTTTAGCTTTTACATTTCTTACAAAATAGGAAAAAACACCTGTCAAAACCCTTCTAGCTACTGTTGGAGTTCTGTCTTTTATTTCTGAGAAAATTTCTACAATCAAATTATCGATATACTTTAGCCTCAATTTTTTCTTCACCCATGTCATCATTTGGCAATGAGTGATCAGTCATCACGCTGCTAATGAAACCAAACTTTCAAGATCATCAGTGAATTCCTAATTACCAAACTCAATAAACTTTTCCAGTCTTTTTTTCTCTGACTACCTTGTATTACTTATCATTTAGCTGTTTTTTCCTTTTTAATTTCTTTTACCTGGTTTCCGTGATGTTGCCCCCTTACTGCTAAACAGATTCTTTTCGTAACTTTATGACTAAACTTGCTAATCCTTTATTGGTTCCCTAATAATCTGTTTCTATGGCTCCTCAGGTTTTTCTCCATGACCTTTTCTTTCCCTTCCTCTTTCACGTAGTCTTGCTTATTACTTTTCTCTACTGTGATTGCTTCTGCTTCAGGACTCATTTCTGTGGGAACAGATCTCAAGATTTGTGTCCCAAACCTCTTCCCTACTTTAGCCAGTGATTAATTAGTACTATATTTTCCCAAATTCTGCATGTCTAAAGTCAAACTCACCATATTCTTCTCTCAAATGTCCACCTCCTGCATTCTTTTGTTTGTAATGACCCCAGAAACTTTCCAGTTCCCCATTTACTAAGTATATTCATTCAACAAACATTTTTAAGCTCATACTGAATCAGTTTAAGGATCCAAACAGAAAACCAGAAACCACTGAAAATGCTTTAAACAGAGGAAACTGAATATAGGATATTGCTTACACAGGTAATGAGAGAGCTGAGAAGCCAACCAGGGTATAGAAGAATGAGGAGAGGAGGTTTTGATGGAAAACTCAGGATTTAAGGTCACACAGAAGAAGATGCATCCATGGCAGCAGCCCTAGCAACAGAAAAGATGCAGATGTTGCCAGAGATGCTGCTCAGGCAGAAAAGGAGGTGAGATATACCCCGAATTCTCAGTTCTTCTCACCCTTCCGTCTCCACTAGTGCCTCCCATTGGTCAAGACAAACCAGAAGCCAGTGGTCATTATAACCTGAAAAATGCCACCCACAGAAGTCACCCCTCCTCCATGCCCCCAGGGAAGATTATACACAGCAGAGTCTGAGAAGAAGGAAGGATGCGCCTGAGAGCAAAATGGGTCAAAGATGGATCACTCTGCATCCGTTCTTGCCCTTCCACCGTATTTTACTCTCATGCTACCCCATCAAGCTTCCATCTAATAAGTTGCAACTGTTCTTTGTAGACAGTTGTTCTCACACTCTCCTCAAAGAAAGGAGACACACGGTCCCACCAGTCATTATTTTTGTCTCAGTAATTCAGGAGCACCAGGTAATACGCAGTCATCCACATCTATTTCGGATATGGCTTCTCATTGGCCTAGTGACTGTGAACTAAATTGTGCAGTTCAGCACCACCAAGCTCCCTTTACAAAAAGAGTAGAAAGGAAAAGGTACATAGGGAGATAATAGCCATCGCTTCTGCAGCCCACATTCTGTTACTGGTGCCAAGACAATAGCTGATTTCTCATAAAAGAGCTGCTTCATTGAGATATAATTCACATATTACACCATTCACCCACTGGAAATGTATAACTCAATGGTTTTTAGTATACTCACAGAGATGTGCAACTGTCAGCACGATTTTACAATGTTTTCATCACCCCCCCAAATTCCCTTTATTTGTTTACAGTCACTCCCCGTTTCCTCCCACCCCTTGTTGAAGATCCTCCCATTTCTTTGAAGACCAATTCAAGACCCAGCCACCCCTGCTTTCAGGCTCTGCTGTGGACTCTGAAATCAGAAACATTTACTTTCTAGACTACTCATTTGGATTCCCCATAGTGATATTAATCTTTTTCTGTATATGCTTTGTCTCCCCAATTAGATTATAAACCTCTTAGAAACAAGGCCCTTGTCTTGGTTGAAGAGATGGAAAACATATTTAGAAGTGTAGCTGCCTCATTGAATTTAATCTTCAATTATTCGTCCTTTGAGTAACTCATAATACTGAGAACTTTTCCCCTAATAGAGATATTTTTCCTTAATCATGTCCCCCAAGAAAATAATTCAAAACTGATGAGATAGATTTAACCAGCAAATTTAAGGAGTTTGTTAAAATATAAAAAATGGAACAGATTAAAAAAACACATCAGAAATAATTTGTTATTCTTGCGTATTGCCAATATGCATTTAAGATGTGCTGGAAATGCTAATGTTTCTTTTATTCCAACATTACAACAGTGTCCCTTTACTGTGGCATATAACAAAGGGTGATAGTACCAAATAGAGGAAATTAAACAGATTCGTTTCTTCTAATAAATGTTAAATTTACAAGTTAAACATAATGTAAGATCTAAAGCATCTGTTCATCAATTCTTTCAAATGTATAGGTATTTATATGTGGTTTAAATATATGTAAAGATAACTTTCAGTCTCTTTCATAAAATAAAACACTTGAATAATTAACATATTTAACATTTTTATCTTTAAAAAAAATAAATATCAGAAGTTCGGGTAAGTAAACTTTCCTCCCTTTCTTTCTCTTCTGCTCTTTCCCTTCCTTCATTCTTTGCTTGTCTTTCTTCTGTTGCTCCTGCCCTCTTATGCCTCCCTTTCCCTTAGGAAGAATTGGTTGGCACAACTTCTAAATATTTGTTAGAAACAATCTTGGAAAAAACTAAGAAAATTGAATTAAAACAACTGAAGATGAGAAAGAAAGTCCATAAAAAATTAGTATCAGTTTCTCCCAAGCTTTACTTTGGAAGGTCACATTTAAATAGTAACAGGTTTTATATCCTACTTTAGATTAAGCTCTGAAATAAATCCTTACATTGAATAGTGTTTTGAAAAATACACAAACTTCCAAATTAGACAAGCAGGTAACTTTTCTAAGGTTCTTGTTTTGTGTCTAGAACTGTATAAATGTTGGGGGGTTTTTACAATCTAGTAGAAAAAGACAAGTACATGAAATAGTGACAAGACAGTGCGCACATGCTGTATAAAGTGCCACGGGAACACTGAGCGCGGGCATTCGTTTCCCAGGTATTTCCTAATGCCACATTTGTGCCAGCTACCAGTCCAGGTGCTGGGGATACAAAGTATCTTCCCTCAAGCAATTCGTGGTTCATACGAAATTACCCTGCAGTGTGATAATCACTTGCCAAGTTAAAGGTGAGTACAGAACGCTACGGAAACCAAAGGATGAAACTGAGACAGAGGGGGCGATTTCAGGGGTATCAGGAACACTTTTGAAGAGAGTTTACTCCAGAATGGAATCTTCCATGATGAACAGGAGCAGAATATACTCGGTCTCAGAGGAAAAATTGTGTAAGGAGGTGGGAAGGACAATAAAAAACATCCACGCAGAAGGGATGTCACATCATCTTTATAGAGAAGTAAGCAATGATGGGTGTCCTAAAGAACCAAAACTGGCAACTAGAATTTCAAGGTGCCCCTGAGGAATTTGCAGGAAATGCGGCTGCAAGCAAGACTGAGAAGCGAGCAAGAACCAGGCCATGGGAGCTCCTGTGCCATGCTGAGGACCTCAGATTTTATCCTGAAGAGGGAGCCACTGAAGAATTAAAGGAAGAGTAAGTGATATGATTGGCTTTGTGTTTTAGAAGAATTGGCCTACTTCTGTAGCAACGGGATACACTGGTGGGTTAAGGGTTGGGGGAAAAGTAAGAGAGATAGAGAGAGACCCACAATGAGTCTTTCTTGCAGCTCCTCAGGTGAGAAACGATGAGGACCTGAATTAAGGCAGCGGCAATGTGGGTGGAGAAGAGAGTGGGAGGTTAGAGAGAGATTAGAAACAACAGTGTCTGGCTCTAACTATATAGAGAGAGTATAGAAGAGGGGACACTTAAGGTCGAGTCTCACATGTCTGCGTGGTGCCACTTGTAAGAAACTGGGCAGAGAAATATTTGTGGAAGGAAGAAATAAGAAAAATTTTGAACATACTACATTTAACATTCTGAAAACATGAAGAAAGAGGTAAGTGGTGTGTGTGTGTGTGTGTGTGTGTGTGTGTGTGTGTGTGTGTGTGTGTGAGAAAGAGACAGGGGTGGGGGAACTGATGATACAGAGTAGAGGAGACTTGGACCAACACAGGACCCCAAGAAATACCAAAATTTAAGCACCCTGCAGAGGAAAAGAGAACTGGTGAAGGGCAGACAAGCATCTAGAAGGAAAACTAGAGTGCTAGAACCACAGGAGGAGTTCCAAGGAGTAGGTGATCCCATCAAATGCCACAGGGCAATATGTAAATGTGTTCTTTTAGACTTTTCTGTTTTCTATAAATTTCTACCCCTAGCATTTATTTTAAGAAATAGAAACTCTCATACATAACCACCATTACTCCATCTCTATCCCATCCAGAGAATTATTTCATTAGAGACAAATTATCTTTTCAGAGCCTTGTAGGGTGACAAAATTTGTTTCCAGTCATTCTAACTAAAAGCAATTAGAGGCTCTAGCAATAGTCCCAGAGGTGACAGAGAGAAGGGAATGGATTCCAATGAGAGGTTAAGAGTGAAGGAGACGAGAGTCACAGATGCTTAGAGATACCTGGCTTAAGTACCTGGGAAAAATGAGATTTGAAAAATAACATAGGCCCTGGGGTGGGAAGGGAAGAGTAGAGATGATGAAAGGCAATGCGGCGCATTCTCCTGGTGTGGCCCCTTTGCTTTCTATTCTAAACGTGCTCTGGTAGCGGTCGGTGCTACTCATCCTGCATTGCTAGCTCGCCGCCTCCCCAGCATACGGTAGAATTGCTTACACTTCTTGCACACTTGTGGGTGAGTGCACCTCGCGATGTTTTACCCAATAAACTGTGAGCAAAAGAACCTGTAGGCCAGAGCACTTTCTCACCAACGTGAAACCTTTCATTGCTCTTTTCCCTCTGATACTACAACTGTACACGTTTGAGCTGGCGGCTGTTCAAGCAGCCTAAGAGTTTGAATAACTGAGCTGCTGGCTCACAGTAGATACATATCATGAGTGAGAACCAAACTTTTGTTGCTTAAAGCCACTAAGTTTGGGGCTTGCTACCTCAGCATACTCTAGCTTATACTGACAGGTGTATACTCCCTGAGTGACTTCATAACCTCATATGTTAGCTGTCACTCATGCACTAAAGAGGCCAGGTCCTCGACTCCAGCTCTCACTCCTTAAATCCAGACCTTTTTTTCCTAATTGCACTGAGATGTCAAATGCATTTCAAACTGATGCCCCAGTTTCAAGCTCAATCCCCACCCAGTAGGGGGCCTGCAGGAGGCAGCCAATCAATGACTCTCATCATTGATGTTTCTATCTCTCTCTCCCTCCCTCTCCCTTCCTCTCTCTGAAATCAATAAAAAATATATTTTAAAAAAAAAAGAGTGAGTGCTGATTCTTGGCCATTATCACTTCAATTTAATCATTTGTGAAGCTATGTATAGTAAGATAATTGAACATTACAAGTAATCTTGAGCTTCATTGTTGTCATAGTTTTAATTTCCTCTAGGAATAAGACTTTTTTTTTAGAGCTGCTGATTTGTCCCTGGCATGTGATTTAAGTGGTTCTTAAATTGGAAAGAAGACCAGTCAGGTAGAAAGATCACTGAACAGGGAATTAGCAGATGTCTCCCCTGAACCTAGTTCTACCACAAGGTAGTCAGTCATCATCTCCCACAAACTGCCTTACTTCTCCATCTATGTAATTATAAGTTCACTCCAGTTCTAATTCCATCTATTCCACCTCTTCACCTACCATCTCCATATATAGTAGAAGAGCTCCTAATCTTTGAAAAGAGATAAGACTCAAAAGAGCAAAGCATTTTGGATAAATCCCCAAATTGCAACATAAGTCTTTGCTAATCAAGAACTTTCTCTTCTAACTAAGCAGGCCCTCAATATTCCAAAGAGGTTATAGATCTGGGAACCTTCTGGCACCTGTGCTGGCACAACAGAGAAGTCATAGAGGCTCCTGATGGAGTGTAAGAAAGTATGTGTGTGTGTGGCTGTGAGAAATGTGTAGTGTGTGTGATGTGTATATGAGGTATGTATTAGTGTGATACCAAATCCTATAATAAATAAATTCTACAATGGATAAGCTTAACATGAAACTTGTTTCTTTCTCTCTCACATAACAGCCCAGTGCAGGTGTTCCTGCTGGTGCATGTTTTTCCCCTGTGCAGTTGTTCAGAGACACTTATTCCTGCCATTTTGGGCTCTGCCATTCCCTAAATCTCAGAGTTCACTGCACCCAGACAGAAGAGCAAAAAGAGGGTAGAGAAAACATGTGCACTTCCTAAACCAGAAAAAATACACATCGCTTCCTTTCATGTTTTCTTGGTGAGTACCAGTCACCTTGAGACAAGTGTGGCTGGTAATGGTGTTCCCTGGCAAGGCACCACTTCCAGCAACAATGTGAAGGCGAAGCATAAATATTTAGGGACTGTAAGCCATCCCTGCACATACTTTCCCTTGGGTTCACCTTATTCCCACACACAAAACATACTCAGTGCCTCCACAAGAAAGTCAACCCAAAGTCCCATCTAATCACCGTATCTGAGACCAAGTCCAGGATCCTTGTTGGTGTGTGGAGTTCCCCATCCAGAACAGGTGCATCTTCTTGCAAGCCAGTGACTCATAGTCCAATTAAAATTTCCTTTGTGTAAAGGAAAGAATGGGAGATACTTGGCAGCCATGGTCCACAGCAACAAGGAATCCTTCCCAGAAGAAATAATAAAGATCCCCTGCCTGAGCAGTGAGAGAAGGGACCCTGCTTCTGCTTTCTTTGATGATCTCCCTTGTCCATAGCTCTTCATAGCACCTGGTTCTGTTCCCTGGGAATCTCTTTCTGTCTATTATCCTCCATGGTCACCTTTGACCTGGGCATTGGCATTTGTACCTCTTCCAGGCTACATAGCTTCTTTAGCCCATGTCCTGCTGGTGTAATTTGAGGGCCTTCAGGCTGATTTATCATCACAGGCTTTTTTTTTTTTTTAGCCCAGGCTTGTGACTACATAGACAATACAATTCCCTCAAAAATTTGTTAGGCTTCTGATCCAATTTTTTCTATTCAGCTCCCTGTGCCAGAAGCCTGTGACATATTATGCAACATTGTTTAATTCCATAGCTTTATTGCCCCTGGGTCTCTCTTTCATTGTAATGGTGGTGTCTTTGAGGCCACCTAGAAAATAGACTTGAGTGGGAAAGAAACATTATTAATAGATTTTTTGTCGCAAATGTAAGGTTTCTCTTTATCTAAAAAAATAACAAAACCCGGTGGACCTCCATTCAAATGTTTTTCATTCTCAGTACTTAGTGCTTAGAGTCCAAAAACATTGGACTTTTCCAAACTTGAAAGTTCTCAAACTTTGACATTCTTCTCTTTTATTTGTACTCAAAGTGTCCAGCTGTTGTCTAAGCTCATCTTCTAGCTTCTGAAGGCTGCTCGTGGCCACATTATTCCAGTCTCTGTCTCTGTGGCCACATTGTGTCCTGTGTGTGTGTGTTTAAGAATCCCTCTTTAATCAGGACTCATATTTGATCACAGAACCCTAGCCAACCCAGATTTGGCCACAACCAAAAGTCACAATTTAAAATAATAAAAGGAAGAGCATACTCATGACTTCCAACTAGTAGGTTCCCAGTCCCAAGATCCTTATTAAAAACAGTCTTCTATTTTCTTCGACTGCAGGAGGGGATCTTTCTACCCCTCCATGCCTTTATGCCTCTTTGAGGACTTTGGGAAATTTTTAGATGCAATTGCTCACCCTGGCATCCCGCTAAGAGCTCGGAGGGAGAGGAGTTTTAAGGGCAGAACTCATCTGCGACCTTGAGTGAAACAGAATGTCACCGAAACCCTGTGGTTACCTTATTAAGGAGATAAATAAAGTGGAGGACTGGGCTGGGGCTCTAAGAGAAGAAGCAATGGGGAGAAAACCTGCTTCTTGCTCTATTGTCACTTCTTTGGTGAAGCAAACAAAAGCCCAAGATTTTCATATACATGAGGCTGTCTTTGTTGTAATATCTTGTCAAATAAATTGTCTGTAATGTGCAGCATGTTTCCCATCCCCTCCCAAACTTGCCTTATCCAGAAGACACAGTATCAAAGGACTGCACACACTCAATTTCACGAACCAATAAACACAGCTTTTGCATTAATTACCATTTTCAGCTCCTTGGAAAAGAGTGACAAGACTTATCAGGGAGGTGTTCGTTATTTTCAGGCTTAATCTGATGAAAAAGGAAGTCCTGCCAGTCACAAACTGAAGATTCCCAAATGGGGACCAGCTATCAATTGAGAGAACAGGCATAGCTGTTCCCAGAGAGTTGCTCACATATTTTATTAGCAAGAACAGGTGACATGTAAAATTTACCCTTTGTGCAGCTTTTTCTTCATTGGTTGCCCCAGTAAATAGGATGCCAACATTTCTGGTCCTGACCCTGATACTCAGCTCAGATGTATATCGGTATCTATCGGTCATGACCATGCTGTGTCACCTGTGCCCTGGGCCATCGTGGAAGGATTCAGGCAAGGAATCAACCTTGCCTAAGTTGGATCAGTCAGAGGCTCTCTCCTGTGCCTAATGGTGGGGCCTGTAGACTGACAGTCACTGGAGCTGAGTTGAAGTCGGAGCAAGAACTGAAGGTAGAAAGAACAATAGTTTCTGCTCCTGAGACTCCAGAGTTACATGATGAGCTTCCTTTCCAAACTCTAGGCTGTTCAACTGTTCCTTTAATTTCACTCTTCTATCTTTCTAATAAATTTCTTTTTTCTTTAAGCTACAAAGGATTGGTTTCTGTTTTTTCCAACCTAAATAAATCAAATTAATATTTTCTTTGGGGTGTAGCTTAGAAACCACCAAGCTAATTATATTTTTAGCATTTTGATGAAAATGACCTCTAAATTCTCTTAGAGAGGAACCTAAACATTTTATATGTAGATAGAGATGGAGATAGATAGAGATAGGGATATTATCTTCCTCACTCTCTCCTCACTTCCCCTGACTCCCCAAGAATTCTTTTCAAGAGACTTGAGAATTTATCACACCTTACCCAGAGACTTGACCTGTTTCATACTAGAGTGGAGAGTGCAGTTGGAGTTAGGGATACCTGGCAGAAGGTAGAATGTTAACTAGAGAACAGGATTAAAGACACTCCAGTGTTTAAGTATCCAGAAACTTCCCCTAAACTCCCCCGCCCCCTGCTGCCCAAAATTCCCTTTACACCTCAGACAGTGGATTTTCAGCAAGATTTGTAAGCATGGCACCTCAGTGACTTCTATATCATCCAGTGAGCCACAGCCCAGCCTTCTCAATGAGATCTAAATCTCACTCCTAGAGGGGTCTTTTCCCTGGGCTGGCCTGGGGGTGTGGGCGTAGGGGTGGGGGTGGGGAGAACTGTCTTGGCCCCTGCTGTAGTGGCTGCTCCTTACCTCTACAATTCCTGTACTCTTTAGCATTTTCTTCCTATCGGTTAATCCTTCATTATATTAATCCTCTGAAATAATTTACAGTTTTTATACTACTATCATATGGTAATATGAAAGTTAATATTATGTGTCAACTTGACTGAGCTATGGGATGTACAGATATCTGGTTAAATATTATTTGGGGTGCACCTGTGAGGGTGCTTCTGGAAGAAATTAGCATTTTAATTGGTAAAATGAGTAAAGCTGCTGGTCCTCCCCATCGTGGATGGCTATCATTCATTCTGTTGAGAGCTTGAATAGAAAAAAAGGCAAAGGAAGGTTGAATTCACTCTCCCCCTGAGCACATGAGCTGGTGCATTGATCTTTGCCTGCCCTTGCAGGCAAAGGTTCTCAGACCATTGCACTGGCTGGGATTTACCCCATTGGTTCTCTGGCTCTCAGGCCTTTGAGCTATACCATTGGACCTCCTGGGACTCCAGCTTGCAGATTCTATATCATGGGATTTCTCAGCCTCCATAATCATGTGAGCAATTCTTTATAATAAATCTCATTATATATAATATTTTATATTTTAAAATCTTATATGTATACAAATATCCTATTGTTCTGTTTTTCTGGAGAATTCTGACTAATACAACCTATTTTAGAAATGAGGGAGCTGAAGCTCAAATAAGGTAAACACACCTTAGGTCTCAATATATCTCCTCCTAACAACTTAGATATTTATACATTAACTAATCATCATAAACTTACTGGGTAATAGCTATTCGCACGGACAGCTCTGCTTTGTGGGTGACACAGAGGTGGTATGAGATAGCCTTGTGTAGTTTCTAATCTGAGCCAATCTCAGTGCTCTGAAGAGCAGAACAGAAAAGCAGTAATGAAAGTCAGTGATTAACAAAGATAGTAAAGTCTGTGGGATAAATGACAAATATTCCAGGAGTTCAGAAAACACAGAGATCAGTAAGTGCTGGAACAATCCAACCATGGAAAGACAGGCTCTGAGTTGATCCCTGACGGCATGTTGTGGCTAAGATGACCCGATCTGAGAAACAGCAAAAGTAGCATAAAACTACCCAGATGCAGAAATACTATAATCCAGAATAATGTCTCAGAAAATAACTTGGGGCAGCTCATGGGAAGCATAATTTAGACAATGAACAATGGAGTCCACTTGACCCCCCTCCCCCACTGAAGTCCTGCCTTTCCTCTACAGCCTAAAGGGGTCACCGTGGGAGGAATGAGTGTTCTAGATTTTCTTTAGATGTAAAAGAGGCCTGCAGAGTCAGCCTGGAACGGTTTCCTTTGGCTGATTCTCCTGAACTACCAAGTAGAGGCATGATTATAGATGGTGCTGGAGAAGATCTTTTGGGAGAGGATGGGGATAAATCCATTTATAATTCTGCCTCTCTTACAAACATGTTGCATTTAAAAGAATCTCCTGGCTGGAGAAATGAACTACCCATACAATAACAGTTTCTCCTTAATTTTCCTTTTAAACATGTTTAAAAGAAAAAAAAATCACCAACATTTAAACACGTTTTATACATCTTTTTAATTAAAAGGCACAAATATAATGTTACTTTTGTGAGGGGACTCAAGAAACACAAAGTGCATGGTCCTATACTCAATGGAATGGGTTGGAACTATTTTTTAAAAATTGGAACTGTTTTTTAAAAATTTATGTTTAGATATAGAATATTTTGCCATTTTTCTTGCTGTCAGGCTTTCGTTTTTCCTAAGTTATAATTGGTGCCTCTGCTTTTGCAACTGAAAGTCCTCTATCCTCTGTTATTTACTCCTTCACCCACTGACATATGCTAATAAAACAAACAACCAAACATATTAGAATTGTATTTAGAATAAAGGTAAATATTTTGAATGGAAATGTGAATGACTCTTTAAGAACTTTAGGTCTTTGATGTACAGGGTGGGGCAAAAATAGGTTTACAGTTGTTTGTATGGAAAATAATAGAATAATTAACAAATAATAATACCAGAATAAACTCTGTGTTTCGCATGCTCACAACTATAAGCCTACTTTGCCCCCATCCTGTATATTACTTGACCTTTTATTTGTAAAAGCATAACACTTTTTTTTTTCAGAGGTTATAAAATTAATTTATTTTCATCATAGGAAGATGAAAAAATAAAAATAGAAAATCCAAATGATACTAATGCCCTTTCCTGCAGATAATTTTACTTTTATGCCCCGCAGAAGCTGAGGTGGACCCCCAGGTGACTGTCATCCCACGTCTGCCTGGGAATGCTCACTCGAGACAGGCCTTACGGAGACTCTGATTCCCAGGAAATGTGACTGTTCTCTCCTGCAGTCTGCAATATGATGTCTTCAAAAAAAAAATCGTAGCCCACTCCCTCTCCCAGCCCAGAGAATCAAGTTTATAAGGACAATCGTAAGGCAGAGTCGCACACTTTCACTTTGCTGCACCCTCACTAATTTGCTGTCCTTCAAATCCTGGCACTTTTCAAAAGCACAGTCACCCTCATTTTAGATAAATGTATTATATTCCATGTAAAGAAATGCTGTTACTTTCAATTCTAAGCAATCAATTGGTTATAGCCACTTCTTGATCAGTGGTTCCTATGGAAATAAAACTATTAAGAAAAAAAGAATCGTTCAGCCTTGGTTAAAATTAAGAAAATATAAAGCACTCAAATAGTATCTAATAAGCCTCGGGAGGAAGAGTCATACTGACAGTCTATTGTAGCTCTGTGCTGGAAAGATAAATGATAAAACGTGTGAAAATAGTAATATTCCTTGAAAACAGGATCACAGAGAACAAAGGGCACCGATAATAGATCTGAAGAATAAAAGGTCTCTCAATTTATACCTCTACTGGTCTTGTCTCTTTATCTCTACCGAAAGTGAGCAGTGTGTTTCTTGAGATATTTAACTGTTAACCATGTTGTTTCTGTTTAAAATCTCAGGATTATAACCTTCAGCCACAAAGCATATAAAGATCACAAAGCTCATAAAAAATTTTGATTTATGAAATAAAATGCATTTCCTTAGTTTATGATGGAGCACCCCAAGCCTTATTCCTGATAACCCTTTTTATTGGACAGCATTCACTGCCTGCTCTTCATCAGATAACCTTACACCTTTGCATCCAGTTATCTCCTTGGAGGTACATGAAATAAAAGGTGTCTGCAGATTCTAAGTCAAGTGCACAGCCACAGCCCATTTTTTCCCACATTCCTGAACACTGACCTGCCATCAAAGTTTCACTGGCCTGAAAAACCCTGAGAAAAACAAGGAAATGGCATGTTCATTGAACAAATAATTATTCAGCACCTACTATGTGCCAAGGTAAACATAGCTCTTTTTCCTAACACTAAATTTATTTACTTTTAAGGACTCATTGATTCTGATATTATGTTCTGCCTACTGTTTGGGGGTTAACATGTGGTGATACAAAATGAAATTGGCTCTTTTTAGCATTCTTGGCAAAATAAAATGTTGGCCACTCAGTGCCAGTCTCCAAATTTCTTTTTGCAATTTTACTGCTCCATGAAAACCAAAAACTACAACCCCTGATCTTGCCTCTTCCCTTTCAGAATATGTCTATTCATCACTATATCTCCAACATCTAAACTGATTATTCCAATTTCTATTTATCGAATAAATGTTTACTGGATGGATGAATCAATGTGTTCATCTCTCTGAGCCAGACAATTTACTGATTAGAAAGACTAACTTGGATTAAGCCAGGGAACCAATATGTGCTAGATGTACCTAAATGGACCGCCATTCTTCAACAGTAACGACAATAATGATACTATCATAATTATTAATTGCTTAGAATATGCTATCACAGCTCTAAGTAATTTGTGTATGTTGCCTCATTTAGACCCCAAAATGAATCTCTAAAGAAAATACTTTTATTACTCTTATTTTACAGAGAGGAAACTGAGTCACAGAGAAGGTAAGAAATGTGCTTAACTGGAGGTTGCAACTACACAGAAAGCAGAAACCTTGTTTCTTTTCATCTGACCTTTTATTTTGATTTATTTCCTTTGACAAACTGGCCTCACTCAGCACCCTGACTCATCTAACTCCCTCTTCCTGGCTTCATCATTAAGCTCTCAGGACAGTGAGGTTCTGGTCAGGATCCAGTAGTCTTAGAAACAGAACCTCGGGTCTGTTGACCACAGAGATAGAGTTTCAGTCAAACTGGAGATAACATCTAGGCCTCAGTTGTGTTTCAGCTCCAGACTGACCTTATCGACTGAGTCCTTGTGAAACCAGATGAAGCAACTCATGGCTGACATCGGGACCAGTGATCAACTACCCCCTACCTAGTGCCAACCAATCAGTAGAGACCACAAACTACCCTGACCATGACCTTAACTCCCTTAGTCGCCATGATTAACGATTGTTTTCCCCTATATAACCCATCCTCTCGAAGCCATCGGGAGCCAGGTCTTTGAAAATGAGCTCCCTGTGAGTCCAGGAATGGTGCCATCTCCTTAATAAATCCTTACTTTCTTGGCTTCAAACTCCTGTTTGTGTCTTACTGGGTTTTGATGTGCTCAGGCAAACCGACCCCTTCCGTCTGGTATCAATATGCCCCAGATTCTGTTTTTAATGATGACACTGTGTTGTCTCCTAGTAAGAAAATAAACCAGAAAGGAGAACAGAAAATGCACTTGTGACTTCCAGTCCCCACACACAAACTCGCTCTCATCTGGCATGTGCTGCAAATCCAGTTAATAGAAATGCTGCTCTTTATCAATCATAACATCAAGTGTTAGCATAGGCAGCTAGTTAGATATTAATGAGAGAGAAGGGAACAAGACTGGCTACGCCTATAACTGATTAAGTCTGAACGTTACAGCTCCAGACACCCAAGGGGATAGCTGAATCCCCAACAAGGGGATTAACATCCCTCCATCCCCGGGTAGGGAAGAAGGACCTACTTTCCAATCTCCCCAGGGTCAATTGGTCCACTCTCCCAGGCTATGGGGGGAGAAAAAAACAATAAAGGATCCCACTCCTTGGACTATAACCTAAGTAAACCTGAAACACCAATCAGAAAGAACATATGCACCCTTATGTTCATAGCAGGGCAATTTACAATAGCTAAGATCTGGAAACAACCCAAGTGCCCATCAGCAGATGAGTGGATAAAAAAGCTGATACATTTACACCATGGAATACTATGCAGCTGTAAAGAAGGATCTCATACCCTTTGGGACAACATGGATGGACCTGGAGAGAATTATGCTAAGTGAAATAAGCCAGGCAGAGAAAGACAAGTATCACATGATCTCACTTGTATGTAGTATCTAATGAAGAAAATAAACTGATGAACAAAACAGATCCAGAAACATTGAAACATGCAACAGATGGATGTATCTCAGAGGGAAGGCAGGTAGGGCCAGAAGAGATTAATCAAAGAACTTATACGCATATATGCGTAGCCCATGGGACAAATGATAGTGTGGGGAAGGCCTGGGGTGGGGGTGGGAGTGGGATGGAGGGGGCTAACGGTGGGGGGGAAATGGAGGACATCTGTAATACTTTCAACAATGAAGATTAAATCTATTTTTAAAAAAGAAAAAGGTAGAACTTAAAAAAAAAAACAATAAAGGGAAAATTCCTCTGCTGGGCACATGCCCTGTGGAAACCAAGAGAGTGCAAGCAAGGTAAGCACATGTGCAGCAGAAACCTGATAATGAGGCAAAACTCCGAGGCCTGCAGAGCAAGGGCCAAAATGGTGACATAAAGGGGTGGAGTCTGCCTGGAAAACCTGGGGAAGAGATGGGATCGCATAGGGGGAGGACCACGCACAAATCTGCAAAGAATGGGGAGATTGGTTAGTTTGAAAGAAAGCCTGCTCTCTGTCAAGCCCAAGGTAATAGAACCAAAGTTAACGAAGGCCTGTCCGGGCAGCACACATTCGGTCCTTCGTTCATTCGCCTGTTTGTTCTCACCCCCGTCAGTGCATCTGTGAGGCCAGCAGCCTCGCGGGTCCAAAGGAGGGCCTGGGTGTGGCAGCAAAGTGCCACCCGAGCGTCGCCCGGGGCAGGGACTATGCCGGACTACCTGCGCAGGGTGATGGCATTACAGCTCTGGATCCTGACCCTCCTGGTGGGCTCCTATGCTCACCAGGCCCAGGACTTCTTCCACAGTGGGGCAGAGCTGAGCCGCCTGGTCGTGGGTGAGACACGCAGCACCTGGGGACAGCCCTTTGTTTTAATAAATTTCACTACGATGCCTCATCCTCCTATGTGTGGGTCCCCAAAATGCTTTTCTCTGATTCCATGGAAGACCCCTATTTCCACCAGCACACAAACAACATTTATCTTGTTTCCAAATTTGCTACCGCATTTTTTAGGCACATGCCTCAGAATCCTTTCTACCCTCTGCAGAGCCTAACATTACGTCATGCTCATAGTAGGCACTCAACAATATTTTTTTGGATTCAATTAAATTATTTTGGAGTTGCTAAGACTCAAATCCCACAGGCTCATCCTGCAAACCCACACAACTGCAGGAACTGAGCGTGACAATAAAGCACAAAGAGTCGGAGAGATCATTTCTGACACAAGGGAACATCCTAAGGGATTAAAATAAACATGTATAGAAATCATCTGAGACTCTGAAAACTGATCAATTATGTCGGGAAAACCAGAAAAATACATCAACTGCAACAAAGCAACAAGCAAAATCCTCATTAGGCAGTATTTTGTTTGGTGCATTGAAAGCACACCATTAACAGCCTTTACCGGTGGCTTTTCAAAGTTATATACATTTTTACCATGACAACTATTTCTTCAGCCATAAAATTATGAAAACCACAATTCCCCTGACAGATAGAAGAGCCCTATCATTTGTTATTCATAATGTTTGCCCCTTGTCAGTCATCACAGACGAGGCGCCTGTGTAGCAATGCAGGCAGGCCCCACCTTAGAAACAGGTGCTCAGAGGAGTACAGAGAGTGGGCTGTTTGATTCTCAGGAGGCTTTGTCCCTGGAGGCTGAAGGGGACCAGAATTCTGCCACCCTGAGGCTGCCCTTTTGCGATACTGATTTTAAGCTGATTATTAAGAAACAAAAGATTCAGAAAGAATCTTTGACCCCCACCTTTCCCACCCAAGTGATTCAGTCCGAGAAAGCTGCTTCGGGAAGGGAAGCCTAGGATGTCACCTTAGCCTAGTTTGAATTAAGTGTGGTAGATAAGAGGGCTTCAGGCAGGAGCCTGCCAGCTAGGTACCCCGGGTCGCATGGTTTCTGAGCTGCCCAGCAAGGATTTTCCTGCCATGTGTGTTCAGCGCTCCCTCGGCTACCTTTAAATCACCCAGTCTCACTTCTGAAAGCTAATGCCCCATTCCCCCTCCTTTCTCCTTTGTCCAAAAGTCTTCTTTTCCCAGTGTTGCCTCACTGTCTTTGGAGTTTTCATGACTGTGAATTCGCCATGCCCATGTATTAAAATTTTGATTTTCTCTTGTTAATCTGTCTCTGTGAATGTGATAACCATCCCAGCCTAGAAGAACTTAGAAGGTAGGAGAAAAAGTATTAATATTTTAACCCCCACAGTAGCTCAGGGAATGGCTTTTCAGGGAAGTATTTCTTTGACTGGATTAACATAGTTTAGCACTAGCCAGCTGGGGACAGACACTGGCCTGAACTTAGCTGAACCAGTGGTGCAGAACCTCTGCACCGGGCCTTGCTTCTGGGCTGGTGAAGACAGGGCTAAACTTCTTCCAAGGCTAGACGGAGATGAGACATCAGGAAACTGGGGCAGTCTTTTAATTCTATTCCGATAAATCTTAACACTCCAACATATCATCCTCCCACGCACGGGTCCCCCAAAGGCTTTCCTCGTGACCCCGTGAAAGGAACCCCTTTTCCCCCGGCAACATCAGGAAATGAAAAAGGTTGAAAACCGCTGCTTCGGACCTTTGAATACTCAGCCAGTGGACAGTGCAGAGCTGTTTGGGCAGAAAAGCGCCCAATAAATAAATCAGGGAGACTCACGCGATCAAGTACATCTTTCGTTCGTTGCTTTAACTTCTGCCTCTGAGATTGCTCTGACCGAGGGCAGTGGGAAAGCCAGGAGGCGGCTGGCACAGGAGCAGGCCTGCCGGAGCGGTCAAATGTATCAGGGTGCCAGGGGCGCCAGTGCTCGTCTCCCTCTCATGCTCCTGTCCCCACCCGCCTGACCTTCCCTGTCTCTGCAGGGTCCCACGGCTGCAGGGGAGGAATACCTGATGGCCCCGAAAGCAGAAATTGCCTTCTGACCTTAAAAAAAATTGTAAATGCATTAAAGAACAGAAAACATCATAAATCCAGAAATACACTATTTTTATTTATGAACTGCCCTACACACCTTTATTATTGTCAACGTAAGAAACGCCCAAATCTGTAAGAATTTTTATGAGTTTATTTGAGCCAAACTGATAACAATTGTTGGGAAGCAAAATCTCAACAGATTGAGAAAATGCTCCAGTGAATGGCAGTTTCGCACCTTATTTTACACATTACAACCAAAGGAGGAGGCATAACGGGGTTACATGAAACCCACTGGTGATGGCCTAGGGAGGCCGGGAGAAAGCAAAGCCGGGAAATCCCTGGAATTGGATCAAAAGTAAAACAAATAGGCACGTATTTCTTTTACATAGGTGGGTACTGGGTAGTTAACAGTTAACAATTAATATGATAATAATAACAATGAGGGGATTTGTGGTCTCTGCTATGGGGCAGTGGTTGTGTTTTGAGGGGTCTGGAAAAAAAGAAATTACTTAGATATTCCAAAGGCATGTTGTAGATGGGAAGAAAAAAAAAGAGGGCAGCAGGCTCAGTTAGATAAAGATTGACCTTTGTTAGGGAAAAATACTGGCCTAGGACATGACTCACACCATGAACAGCTTTCAAGTAGAAAGTTTTCACTTAGACCATCCTATGTGTTACTTTAGGTCTCGGAGTTCGCAAGGCCCCAGGGCAGGCTTCCCCTGAGCTTGTCTGCTTATGTTTTTCAGCTGCATACTCTTCAAGGATTTCTTCCTACGACAATTATGTATTTCCTATAGAAAAGGTAGGTAATTGACTATTTATTTCTAGCAAAATCATTGAATTTTGGTATATTATTATCTTTAGCCATTTAAAGTTTAGAAAAGTTTCTTTCAGGTTTACAACTCCTTTTGGTAAAATGTAAATTTTTAGAATTGTCAAATTTAAGAAAACCTCATATCAAGCTTCTATTATATATGAGCTGGAAGAGTACAGGTCATTCCAAGTTAGTTTTTGCTGTGACCAACTTTAAATACCCTTTTGATTGATGACACCCATTGATCAGTTTGTCATCAATGTCTTTATTGTAGTGTTGTATTATGCATTATAATATGATCACTGAAGTCACTATTTCATGTCAAAACAGCAGGAAATTTAAATCATTTTCCAATGTACTCATGAGTTACTCTCTATTAATTGGATTATTAAGCAATCCAAGGGCATATTCATTAGTTCTCTTTAACACTTCCTCTCACACAGAGAGAATTTTTGGCTGGCAAAAGAATTAAAACATATTCTTAGGGTTTTAGTAGGAACAGTAACATAAAATAATGGCCAACTAATCCCATTTAGTGTAGACTCGACAATAAAGTAGTAATATGTGGTATCTGGTTTACTTAGTTAACATTAATTTTATATTTTTTCTCATTATTTAATTCTGGTAAATGACTTGGGATAATTAAGTTACATTTTTACTATTTCATCTTGACATTTTTTAATGTGCACATACGAAAGTGAATGAAATATGGTGACTTATTCAATAATTCCCATTAGTTCAGTAATTACCATTATTTAAAGACTACTACTTTTAATAGTACCCTCTGAAGGGCAAATCCTGTTCACTTAGAAACTTAATAGTCATAACTACTCTTCTGAATGCTTAAAAATACTAAACATTAACAGTAAAACTGACTGTTCTCTCTTCTCTGTTCTTTAAGGTGTTCACCTAGTGCCTTTGTATTTGATTGATGTGTAATTCAACTGCCTTCTTGTCTGTGGAGTCCTCCTGACTTTCAGGAAGTTATGTCTGCCTTATTAAAAATTTTTATAAATTATACAATATATGTAATGTCTTATCTTGGACTTACTAGCTGGGGTCTCTCAATCTAATGCTGGTGTTTCATGCACTAGATCAGAGACCAGACTCACAATGAAAGGAGTCTCAGCATTTCCCTGTGGGTCTTTTTCTTCCTGGCCAGACAGAAGGGAAAGAGTATGAATGATCGTGTGTAGAAGATATCCATGCGCCAGGAGAGGAATTCACCCACATGACAACTGAAACATTTCATTGACTAGAACCAGTCTCATGGACACACATTTGCAAGGGAGGCTGGGAAATAAGGTTTAGCTGCAGCTACAGGAGGAAGAAGAGGTGAGTTTGTTGACCAGCAGCTGGTCTCTTCCACAGACATTGAGGATGAATCTCGATGCTCCCTCTCTTCTAATGTTTTCAGGAGTTGATGAAGGGGTTTGTTATCTTTTCCTTTTTGGGTGGAGTGGGGGGCCTTTAGAACAATATAGTCACTGGGATATTTTCGGCATTAGGGAAGAGTCCAACGATGTGATCTTATCAGAAAAGGTCATTTTCCCCAGACTTCACCTTTTTAAATCTGCAACTCAGTCATTCAATCAGTAACTGTTCATTGACTATCTAGCAGAAATGCAGCTTATCCCAGAGTCTCTCAGAGATGCAGAAGGGAAGAACGAACCAGTGATGTCCAGGAGATGATAACATCACAGTTTAAAAACTGACCTACATGGAGCAGCCAGAGAACAATTCATTAAACTGTGCAATGTTGTCTTTAAGTAAAAATGGTGTTTAACGAAGGGAGTAATTAGTGTAGGATGAAAGAATTTGTCAGGGTTTCAGGGGAGGCTTGAGGTAATGTTCTAAGCAGTGGCTCAGAGTCAGTCCAAAGACTCTCTCTCTTCTTTCCTCTCTCCCTTTTCCTCTCTCGCCCTCCTTCGGTACAACTCAGCATGTGAGTTTCAAAGTCTAGGTATGGGGTAGAAAAGAGAATTCCCCGCTCCAGCCTAGTGTGAATGCAGCCATTATCAGAGCTCTGCGTGTGGCATCATGTGCTTTCCCAAATTGATAAATTGGTCATTGTACTTGGTTTCCTACTCACTGTTTTTTGTACCTAAACTTAATTGGCCAGAAGCTTAGCTAGAATCCCCACACCCCTAAACATACTCGCAGAAATCGTCTTTCAAAAGATGTGGTCTGAGATCAGATTTTAGCTAAGAATGTGAACAGTAAGAAAGGCAAAGAGAAAATGCTCCAGAAGGTGGGTAGAACAGGCAGAAAGGTTACAGGCAGGTGCAAGTGTGGTACATGGGATGTCTCAGAGAGTCCCGCCAGAGTGAAACAAAAGGCACACTGCTCCTCACTGAGCTGGCCCTGCCCTTGGTAGAATGTTCAGTAACTGCACCCAAGAGCAAGGATCAGCCTCAGCCAGGGCAAGTCCATGATTCCTTGCTCTTACAAGCCCAAGACAGAAGCATGAAAAATAGGAAGCTCATCTAGTGCATTACACTTGCTTAGTATATTGGATTTTTAAAAGCTCTTTTATGTTTGGACTTTCATTTACTTCTCAAGATACCTTTCTGGGATGGGTATTTGTAGACCAATGTGGATTGGAGCAGCAAAAGGGTTGGTGTATTTGCCAGATTCTACATGGCTGATAAGTAGGGGGACCATATCATTTACCTTCTAAACCAGGACAGTTTTGAGAATGAAAAGGGCTGCTCTTGACAACGACACTGGAGAGCAGGTGTAAATTGGGGCAATCCTGGGCAAAAGGTGATGTATTGCCCCTCTATGTACAGGGGACAGAGAGTGGACTTAAGCATAGAGCTTCACATCCCAAGTCTGATGTTCTTTACACTGTATCTGGCCTTTCAGTCCAGCTGAAATGAAGTCATTCTTGTGGAAAATAGCACTTAGTTCATCCTAGAGTACTTTGTTTATATTAAGCTTTTAATGGTCACAAATAATATGTTTGCAAAATTTAAACCAATCCCAAAAGATGTTCAGTAAAAGTCAGGTGTTTAATCCATACAAATGAAACTAACTGGGCTTTAATTGCAGGTAATTTGCTGTTACAGTAAATACCAAGGGAAATATAGATTTAATGGATTCTGTTCTAAACATGATGGAAGAAATTGGACACAGATTCCATGCTGTGGCTAGTGCTTCATGTGTGTGTGTGGTAGAGAGTTTTCCCTTCAGACTTGTGAGTAGAGTGACCATATAATTTATCATCCAAGCCAGAACACCTTTGAGAGCGAGATGGGGTTCTAATAAAAATCATGTCAGGAGAGCAAATATAAATTTGAACAGCTTAGAGCAACTGGAGTATACGGTCACCTCCTGTAAGAGGAGGGGGAGTATTTTCTCCCTCACCCACCCTGAACAGGCTCTAAGCAGGGAGAAAACCAAGATTCATGCCTAATTTACTGATCTACCATTGCTTTTAGAAGAAAGTTACAGTTAATGAGGGTTTTTCCAGAAAATACAGTATTTCCTTTTCCTTAAATTAACATACTGCCCAGAAAACTCTCTGATTTCTGTAATTGCAGGAAAAACTCTAGATGGTAAAGCAGTTATAATTCCTGGAAATGTTTTTGATTGCAGATGATTCAAATGTTTAATTTATATATTGTTTAATGATTACTTACTTATATTATTAATATAACAACACTAGACTGGAACAATGTTATATAAAAACAACTATTTCATCCAATAATACTGCTTACTGATTCTTAGGAAATAAGCTACCAAATATTGAGGGAAATGACCAATTGTTGGGTTGAACAAGTAGGGCTACTTAACCCAAAGATTAATACAATAACTTGCATATAAACAATGCCCAAGTTAGTACCTACATACTTAGATTTTTAGGTCTGAAGAAAGTGAAATTTCACCCAGAAGCCATGCAATAAACTATCAACAGGAAACTGTATGCAAGAAAAACAATTTTGATATTGACACAATTGCAAATACTGGGCATCCTTGGCACATCCTTTTCAATATGCAGCTCACTTCGGTTATATCTTTTGAAAGTGTGGAAATAGAAATCCTCTACTCCCAGAACAATTTTCAACCACAGCTTGCCTGGGTCTGATCATCCCAGGAGCTGGAGCATTCCTTTGAGTCTCACCCATCATATTCTTGATGGCCTCTGAGGACCAACCAAAGATGTGAGCTGTTTGGCTCCACATTGGATTTGGGCCACGGTGTGCTCATCCCCTGTGCTTCATGTTGCCATTGGGCATGTAAATAAGGCTCTGAATACTTGCTGCCAATTTGCACCCAAAACACTCAAAGACTCAAGTGTGAATAGAATAAGAAGACATAGAAATAGCCCCAAAACATTATTTATGCACCCCAAACACGAGACTCAAACTATTAGACTAAGATGCAGAAATAGCCCCAAACCAGCACCACACTGAAAATAGATATATAATATCATTATTGTAAGGATTGCAGTAATAATAGGGACTGTCTTTATTCCTTGGTCGTGCTGATGTTTCTTCTATCAGCTTTAACTTGAAATGTTAGGCCAGTGCTGCTTTCCTCAGAAGTTGGGACTCTTACTCGTAGAACCTCCACCTCTCTAGGAGAAAAGAGCCCAGGCGAGTCTTGCCTCTGAAGGCACACAGCATTAATGCAATAGTGATTTTTGCACGTGCCAGATGTGCTCTAATGCTTACAGTTGCGGAGATGCTTCTTTGGTATTGTTCCAGTTATCTTTGCAGCAAAACAAACCGCTGTTAATTTAGTAACATAAAACAATGACTACTTTGCACATTCTGTATGTGAAGAATTAGGAAAGAGCACAGCTGGGACAATTTTTCACTGCCCCACAGTGTCTGGGGACTCAGCCTGAAAGACTTGCATGAAGACTCAGCTGAAAGGAGGCACACCTGGGAAGAGAGCAGCCACTTCTAAGACGGCTTCTTCCCTCACGTGCCTTGTCCGGTGCCTGGGCTGAGCTGCCTTGAAGACTAGCTCAACAAGACATCTCAACAGAGCGCCTGGAAGTTCTCCGTATGGCCTGAGCTTCTCGTAGCACAGAGACTGGGTTCTGAGTGGGGGGTCCTAGAGAGTTCCAAGAAGACTAGGTGGAAGCTGCACAGCTTTCCTAACCTGGACTCAGAGATCACAACCTGGCCTGAAACTGTAGCTACAAATCCAACCACATTCACATGCAAAGGACATAGATGCCCCCCGTGGAGTTATGAGGCCGTGTTTTAAAAATGACATGTAGCTTTTTACGAAGATGGCACCGAAAGCAAAGACGAAAGCTCCTGTCCCTCCCAAAGCCAAAGCAAAGGCTTTGAAGGCAAAGAAAGCAGTGCTGAAAGGCGTCCACACCATAAAAAAAAGAAGATCCGCAAGTCACCCACCTTCCGATGGCCAAAGACACTGAGGCTCCGAAGGCAGCCTAAATATCCTCGGAAGAGCGCACCCAAGAGAAACAAGCTTGACCACTATGCCATCATCAAATTCCCCCTGACTACCGAGTCAGCCATGAAGAAGATAGAAGACAACAATACGCTTGTGTTCATTGTGGATGTCAAGGCCAACAAGCACCAGATCAAACAGGCTGTGAAGAAGCTCTATGACATTGACTTGGCCAAGGTCAACACCCTGATCAGGCCTGATGGAGAGAAGGCATATGTTCGACTGGCTCCTGACTATGATGCTTTGGATGTTGCCAACAAAATTGGGATCATCTAAACTGAGTCCAGCTGGCTAATTCTAAATATAAAAATCTTACACTGTAAAAATAATAATAATAAAAAAAATAAAAATGACATGTATGATATTAGCAAGTGTGTTCTTTTTCTTTCATCCTCACATCAGACTTGCATCAGCCTTGCATTAGAACCACCACAGTAACAGCTATAATAAACTTTATTAAATATTAAACAAGCCAGGAGATGACTGATGTAATAGAAAGAATATTGTTATTAGGAGTTTTGCTACCTGGAAGGTGGTGGAAAGAGCTAAAAGTATAGGGAGTGGAGAAAATACTGAATCTACTCGCAGAATCAAGACAACAATGGGCCAGACACATGCAGGACCCACCACGGGCTATTGTCTGACAGACAATTTGCTCGCTGCTCCCTTTATATTTCCACTAATAGTGGAGCTTTGACAGTGCGGTCCAGCCTGCTGCCACCATTACGCCACATCCAGGGAAGAGTTCCATCACCTCTTCTTAATTAACTCCCATCTTCGGTCTGACAGCCAGAGGTTATTTGCCTGTTTCTTTTAGATTAGCTTTGGGTAAAAATAATGTTCAATGAAGACATATGGTTAAGTGGTTCCAGCAGCTTAAAGTGAGGAAACAGCCTTCATTGTTGGTGTCTGGGACTTTGCAGTTTGCTAACCTTCCATTTATTCATAATACTTTGTCATTCTTGGTGGTAATGGTGGTATTCGACCCAGGCTTTAAGTAGTGGTAGAAATGATTGGGCTGATCCCATTTTTCATTCTGGTCATCAATAAGTATCCCATGGAACTGAGAACAACTCTATCCCCATTCCACCACCACCACCACCCTTGCCTTTCTGTCCCATCTGACCAGTAAAACCCAATTCTGTTCTTCTTGGTCCCAGTACTTGGGAAGCCAATAGAGAAAATCATATAATTTTGTATGTTCATGATTCAAAGGTTTGTGATTCCTGTGAATTCCAGCTCTGACCTTTTCTATCTGTATTACCTTGTGCAAATTTCTCAACCAGCTTCCCTATCTGAAAACCAGCAAGAAAAATAGTATCTATTTTACACGGTTCTGGTGAAATTTAAGGGAAATTATGCATGCAAAGTGCTTAGCATATGATGAATATGCAGTGAATCAGTAAATGTTAACTGCTTTTAGCCACCATGGTTCTAGTCCCAGCTGGAATTGATGATTTTAACTTTTCCCTCTCCCATTCGGCATAATCACAATTTCAAAACTTTACTCCTTCCCGGAAGATTTATTACCATTTCCATGCTCACTCTCAGCTGATTGCCTCTAAATATACAGAGAAAGCCTTCCTCCTAAGGAAACCCAGAGACCCCCCAAAGCTCCAGATTGCCTTAGGGTTTAGAGTCCTGGGAGTTAAGATGCAACTTCTGAACATCTCCCTTTTTTCGGTCCCACCTTCCCCACACACATGTACGTAACATGGAGCATGGGCAAACAGACACAGAGGTCGATCTGGCCCTCGTCAAGAGCTTCCACTCCCCTGCCAAGCTTCCCCTTGAAAAGGGACAACTTATGCTGGAGATGCTTTCTCAGTGATCTCTACGCCCCAGGAACTTGGGAATCAGACCACAACTGCTCTGCTGATAGAGCCTCCTATACAAATCACTACACATCAGAGTCCTCTTACCGGGGACAATGGGTAAGATCCATTCCAGCTCTAATTTCCTATCACTATAATGTTTTAAAACTTCTGAGCTATGGCCAGTGGTGTTCTGGAGCCTACTTGCACTGGCTTACAAGAACTGATTAATAACTTTTTAGGAATTTTTTGAGCCAGTTGTTAAACAAAGCCATTATTTTAAATTGCATTATGTAAACTTACATATTAAATGAGCCATATTAAAAATAATAATTACCCCAAACTCATCACATCTGGATTATTGTACTACATTCTTTTATTATTCTATGCCTTTGAGGTTATTTATGCCTATTCTGCCTGTACAGTGAGGAGAATATACGGTGATGCGCTACTGTGCAGCTCTTCCCTACTCTGCAATCAGCTGCATAAGGCTGGTAGCTTTACATTGATCATGGTGGCCTCCAATGAGAGCCTGACTTACTCCTTTGTTGATTGTCTAGACAGGAGAAGTAATGGGGACAATGTTAATAATGCAGATTAAGCCTGTAGGCGTCTCTAGCCATTACAACATGAGTAGCACAAAAAATTGGGGATGATTTTCCCAGTATGTGAAACAAAGAATTTGCTCACATCATTGACACACTAATCAAGTCCTAACATACATCTTCACTTTAGTCTTACTCATTAGTGTAAATAAAAATATCAACCAACATTCACATCAGAACTACACTGAGTCATCAATCGCAATCACGGCTTGGCTATGTACAAACAGAAAGTTCAACAAAAATCCGCTCCCGCATTGCGTGAAAATCAGTCAGCTATACACAAGGGTTGTGAGAACAACCCTTCTCCTCGGTTGTTGATGAGGCATCAGGAGAAGGCAGTGAAGGTCCCCTGCAGGACGCTAGAGGATCTGCTCTTTCTCTGGCCTGTTTTCCCTCTGCCTCATTAAGCCAAACCCAGTACGACAAGTGGCTCTCCCTGCCCCTGACCCTGCCCCTGCCCCTGCCCCTGCCCCTGCCCTACTGTGAGGAGGGACAGAGCCTGGTGACCTCCATCTCATCTGAGATGGTGTCTGATTTAAGCCCTCCGTATAAAGGAGACATGGGCTGGGACTGACTGCACAAAGGACCTCAAGTGCCCCTTAGTTCCCAACAACTTGGCCAACGTGTGATAACAAATCCCTGGAGATGCAAAGGATGATTCAGCAGTTAGATAGATGACATGTCAAGAGCCTAGGAAATCTAAACTCATGTAGTAGAAAAGAGGAGACTCCGAGGGACATACCTATAGCCTTTTCATTGTTTCAAGGTAACCATAAAAAGAAGAGAATTGTTAGTAGTGTGAGTTAGTGGGAGGAAATGGAGAGCACGGTGCAAGGAAAGAAAAGCTTGGCCTTTGTTTACAGAAAATATTTTGGAAAAAAGTAATTGTATAACTTGTCTCCTAAGGTGAATAATTTAGGATTCCCTTTAATAGGTGGATTCCCTTTTTAAATAATGGATTAAATGATTAGATAACACCAGGAAAATTATAATGAGGAGCATTCAAAATGAATGATGCCTTTACATGAGTATGTTTATTATGATTTTATGCCAGTAGATTATATAAATACATAGGCTAATATTGAAACTATAACTTTTTTTCACAGCTACATTGGATCTGTAATCAGATTTTTCCTAAAGAATTTGCTTGGACAACTATAATAGAAACTTGCATTTTTCTGCTTTGTATGTCTCATAATAATAAACTCATCATGTATAATTTTATTCAGTCCCTTAACTGGTAGTACAACTTAGATCTCATTATGATTGTTTGAGGGTTTTAGATTTTTACCTATGAACCACACAACTTAATAGGAATACCCTATTTAATGACACGTGCCTTTGCAATTTCCAAAAGGGTAGGCTCAGGGGAGTCTCTGGAAGGATACGCCTATTTCTAATCCTTTTGCAAATAGGCCCTTGTTCCCAAATAAAAATTAGTAAAATGTTTAAGGATTTTCAAGTGTTGGTTTTAATAAGCCTCTTGATTTAATTTTGAATATCAAAGTTATCATGATATTCTTTAGGAAAAGCAGTTCAGCTTGAGAACATTGAAACCTAGGTTCTACTTTAGAGTGAAAGGTTTGTTTGATGCTTTTGGAAACCTGCGTAAAAGGCAATGTAAGAGGCGGCCAATGCTTCACAGACTTCTCTGTACCCCAAATGGAAATGTTTGGTGAAATATGGGAATGCATTTGAGGGTGTTGATGGACCTCTAGGGCCCAATTATTTGCCTGCAGTGACATATATCTCAACATGGGTGTTGCTTTTGCAGCATAACAGGCCCAAGGGACTTCACATTCTTTTTGAGCAATTGGGATTTAAATTTCTTCTTATTTTGTCTAATCTAAATTTTAGATACTATATTTTATACTTAATTATTTGGCTTTATACATATGAGATATGAAAATATCTTTCACTTACACTTTTCCTCCTGTATTTGGAATTCATCAGCCTAATCTCTTTTGGAGAGGAAAATCATCTAATTTTTGCCAGTTGCATAGGGTAGCTTGGCAGTCTCAATGTGTGCACTTTACAACATTTCTATTGGTTTCACAGAAGGCCTAAGGTTTCTTTGCTTGGGGGCTCAATTTATTGCAGGTAAGACTAATATAAATATTATGTCACTATAGGCTAGAGCTTTAGACCAAAGTTATTTTATAATTGTAAGAAATGGAATATCCATCCCCAAGAAATCAATCCAGTCACCACAGTAAAATTTTCTCTAAGCCCATGTGTATTATCTATACTCAGGCACATGACCAAGACAAAGTTTAGCTAATTAAGGGATCACTCCACATGATCGAAGGTAACACTTGAAATAAAGAGTTTTCCGGCATGCCTATTCAAAGGAGAGTAACGAACTTCACAGCTCCAAATAGTGTGTGGTGTTTGTAAAGCAAGATTCTAGCAAGGACGCCATGAGCCATTATCTGAATTGCTCCAAATTTTATTTCCAGGCTCAAAGAGCATTTTTTATTTGAAATACAACCTAACCAAAAGAAGCTCATGAGCATCTAGAGCAAATGCTAGGAAAGCTTGTAAGCGGGTATGCGAACCTTCTTTATTTAAATCAGTAACACTCCCTTCTCACGCAAGGCATTCAGAATGACGTTAGTTAATTTAAGGTTAATATGCTGCACAGAGTCTGGCCATGTGGGCTTCTCAACAGAAGTAAAATAAACTTATGTCAAGTTTTTACCAAATATTTATTTATGGAATTTATTTCACTAAGTTGGGCATAATAGAGTATGGAGAGAAAAAAGAAACCTTACTTTTTTTTCTTATATATGCGTTCTCTGCTTTCTCTCTGGACAGATCGCATAGCTTCTCTGGCGCATTTCAGGTCATAATAAAGGTTATCATCTTTAAGTATAAACAAAAGCCCAGACCTGTCTAGTATCACGTTTCAAACTCTCAAATGATTAATGGTTTTTCTGGCTCCTCTGACCTGAGCCTATCTCGGGCTCAGAACCCTACAGAAGGGCTCTGCCCGGTCACCATCCCTTCACCTTCCTCGGTCACCCCTCCCTGCTGCCCGTGGTGTGGGAGGAGGCTGGCAGAGGGGGCGAGTGAGGGGTAAAAAGGCAACCTTGACTCTTACAGTGGCAGCCTCCACCAGATTCTAGCGTTGGTTCTTCCTTTCATGGCACTTCTGAAGACCCTATGGCCCCGTCCCCGCAAAGACCATCTTTTTCTGCCATCTGTGATCTCTGGCTGTGCCCCGAAAATCACCCTTCAGTCCTGCGCCCAACGCTGCTCTCTGTGCGGGGTCCTTGCCAGTGTTAGGCATCCCTTTGGAGTGGGACTCTTGGCACAGTGAAAAGCCTGGGCCTTGCTTTGTGCTTGGTCCTGCTCTCAGCAAAATAGTCACCAATCTTCCTGACTGGTCTGGACGTGGAGGTGGCCCTCTCTCTTCACGTGGCCACCTGAGGCAAGGTCAGCTGGCTTCTCACCTTTAGACCTTCCAGATATAACCTCTCAAGCTCCAAAGTAGAGGCGGCACAGGTCAAGTTCCCCAAGAACTTTCTCCTCATGCTTAGCTCTCATTCAGGGGCAGTCCTTTGATGACACAGGACTTTAAGTTTAATGGGCGCGACATGAGGAGGGGATTGAAACGGCACTCTTCTTCCTGACAGACACCACCCAGCATTTTAATTCCTACAGATGCAAGGCACAGTGTTGGGGAGGGGTTTCTTGTGGCCCTGAGCCCCTCTTAGTGGACTAGGGAGAGATCCTGTCCTCTCCACAGTGGACAGAGAAGGCCAATGCACAGCCGTCCGTTCATTCACCTCAAGGAAACCCTCATCTTCAGGGTGTGATCGAGCACCTTCTTCAGAATGTGGGCTCCGACCACCTACTTGGCTCTGAGGCCTCAGCTATAAGAAAGACAGCAAGAAGACTCTCATTTAACAAACCTGTGCTTTACCCCATGTGGCACCTTCTGCTACAATGGCCTGAGCCTGAAAGGAAAGCCTTGGAACACCAGTCACATTCTTTCCTGCCTTCTAGAAAGGCCTCAGGTCGTACAGCCTGTGGTAGCCCACCATTCTGAGGAAACGGAGCCGTCACCCTCAGCTTGAAAACAGGGCTCTAATCCTTGAAAATCTGGAAATACGTCCCGGGCGTGCTTAAACTGCTGGCAGAAATGAAAGACCAATTTGCATTGCGTGAAATGGTTGTTAAGGCAAACGCAATAAGCATTCGCCAGGGAAATTCCACTCTCTGCAGGTGTGTGTTAGATACAGGAGAGGGGGAGCGACATCTGGAGGGGGGAGATTGTGCAACGGTGACATGAGATTTCTGGAGGGAGGAAAAGTGAAAAAGAAGATATTTTGAAACCCAACAGTCTTCAGGCTTGCTCAGAAAAGCTGACTGAGGGAGGAAGGGACATGCACATCTCCTTAGACAAGATGCTGTTTAGGAAATAGTGAGCCAGAATTTTTTTCTGCCAGAACTGAAAATATGTTTTTCAGGGCCTTTCATTTTGGTAACTGCATTAACTTTCACATCGTTTGATTTTTTAAAGAAATAATCACAACAGCGGAGCGGAATTGGTTGGTGGGGAATTAACCTGGCCTGAAGAGTTGTTGGCAAGAGTCCAGCCTCTGGGATGCTTTTACTCAAACATTCCCAATAAAACCACCCACAGAATTCTAACAGAGACTTTGTTTAAGTCCTGCAAATTCAAGGCACAGTGTTGGTAAAGGAGACAATGAAGTAGAATATAAATCCTATGAGCATTAACTCTGTAGGAGCTATAAAGAAGTTATTACATAAGGAATACCCATCCTTTAGCTTATTGTCTTCAGAAATTCTCACTTTGCCAATTGAAGAGAGAAAATTTTACCTCCTGATTATTATAAATCAAGAGCTTTTGAATATTTTTAACACTGTTTTAAAAAAACAGGGAGCTGGAAAGGAAATATAGATCCAATAATTTACCATCAGAAGTTTTCTCAGAGCTGCCAGTAAATCTCATGCAACGTACACAATTAATATTTATGAGTGAGACGTTGTAGAGCCTACATCTGCCATTGCTTGGTAATTCACTTAAATTCCCTAAGGATCCATTTCCTTAGCACCATGGTAGAATCCACTGACCCCACTGCCCTGGGAAAGAGGGGCTGGGTTTAGTGTGAAAGAATAAAGGGTGTGAAATTTAAAAAAAAAATTAATCAGAGGTGGGCCATCCCTTTTGTTCGGCAAAAAGAAACAGGTTTGCTCCTTGCAGAGGTTCTGGTAACTGACCCAAGCCCAGGAAACAGTCAAAAGCCCTTACAGTAATGCCAGTTTATTGCTCTCAAGGAGCAGCATGACTATTCTTTCTGCAGAAGAGCCTGGACTGTGCTGTCTCGGAGAACGTAATGTTGGCTGATAATGTAGGCCAGCACCCAGGTAATCTCAGGAGGAAATTTACTTGGCCTGTATTTGGTGAGAAGGTCCTATGTCCATCATCACTTATACGACTATGGCCCATAGTTTCCCCTCTGATAATTAATGCCTGGGCAGACAAGAGTCTCATGAATTAATAACTGGGCTGAGGTTAGGAAGGTAGAAAGTGTGGTGGAAACATCTTCACATGGAGAGTGATGGAGATTCCCAAGGAAAGGTGTCGGGGGCTGAAGAAGAGATATTGACTAGGGAGGTGGCATGGAAAGGAGAAGAGACAAAGACGAAAGAGACTAGGAGAGAGATGGTTTTTCATGGCCCCCCCCCCCCGCCTTTTGAAGGCCAAGTCCTTAGATAGAGGTCACTGTCCTCTGAAATCTGAGCCTTTAGAAACATTTTCTTCCACCTCCATCATAGTTGGGAGTGTGATGGGCTGGAGAAGACAGGCAGGATCAGAACAAGGGGGGTAACACCCAGGGGGAAAATGACCACCTGCCCCTCTTATTTGCAGAGGGTTGATCCCAGATGGAACTGAGGGAAAACTCTGCCAGCCTCACTCCCACCCCACCCCAACCCTGGGGTTTTCTAGCCTGGCAACCAGGGAGCCGGAGTGCAGGGATGCTCATAACCCCAGCAGCAGAGAAGACCCCATCAGCCCACGTGGCTGCACCATGGTTTAGTAAAGAGCAGTCTTCAAGACCAGAATAATATATCTTCAGAGGTTCACTATGAGTATCAAATGAGACCACTTAAATGAAATGCTTTTCAGTGTATAAAGTGCTACACAAATAAAAGGTATTATTTTAAAATATGCATTATTAATTCAATTATACACACCTTAATACAAAGTTACTTGTCTGGCCTTCTGTCTCTACAAAGGTAATTTTTTTAAATGCCTACATATTACCATTCTGAATGGAAAGCCACCTTGGATTAGGTGTATATTCTTTATCAACCAATTGGCTTATTCTCAAGGTAGGCTAGGGCAGAGGGTGGATAGACATTTGAAGCCCAGAATATAAATGAAAGGTGCTATGTTCACTTACTGAATGGTTTTGGAGCATCTACTTTGTCCCAGACAGTGTACAAAGTACTGGAGACAAAAAAAAAAAAAAAAAAAGAACAATTTGTATTCTCAGCAGAGCTCCGTTGGGTGGAGGAGACAGACACAATTCAGTTGAGTTTAGCACAGGATGTGATATGAGAGAGAATCAGTCTTCTTAGGAAGAAGTCAAAGAGAAACATTGTCTTCCCAGGAGTTGGCCAGCTTATGTGACAGGCAGGGTCAGCAAAGCACTACTATGTGCCTGGAAAAGGGAGCTCATGTTGATTGCCTAGCGATTGAGATGGGCAGATCTGCTATTGCCAAGGATTAGATTAGTTAGGGACTTGGGTTGTAAGGAACATCAACTCAACCTAGAATATAGTGTGTGAGGGGTAGGCAGTAAAATACTAGCAAATATGGGAACACAGAAAACAAATCTCAGCCATGCAGAGGTGCTATTGTGAGGTCGAGTAGAGTTTGGGCTCTAAACCATTCTACTACCATTTAAATTCCAAATTCGAGTCCCTACTTACTACGTGACCTTGGGCAAGTTATTTAACCTTTCTTGCCTCGGTTTTCTTATTTTTAAAATGGGGTTAATGAAAGAACCTACTCAAAGAATTGTTCTGAGAATTAAAGAGAAAATTCTTGAAAAACTCTTAAAAACAGTTCTGGCAAAAAATGAGAGCTCACTAAATGTTACCCATTATCAGTGTTATGTTTCTTTGCTCCAGGAAAAGCTAAATGGTAAGAAATCTTGGGAAGGAAAATCAATTTCATTCAGGCAGGCCTCATGAAATTGGAAATATCATGAAGTTATAACTCAGTGAGAATCTGAGTAATGCTAATGACCAAGTGATTTTGTTTCTACTGCCCCCCAACCCCACCTCAGCTTTAAATCTGTTTGCTTTCATCCAGTCTTCACCACTGATAGGACTCAAATTCTCTTCTTGACTTCATTGCTCTGCCTGTCCAGCTTTTGCTCCCTCATGATGTCCCCATGCTGCTTTCTCTCTGTGTGGCACTTAACTTCTGTCCCCAATACCTACCCCTGGTTCTCTCCATATTTTATGGTCAAATTTCCTAAGAGAGAGTCTAATTCATCACTAATATCCTTGTCAGGCAAAACTGTCCCATCAGCCATTTAATGGGTGTTTGGCAAGTCAAGTGGGCTTCCCTGAGTTGGGCAACTGCTCCTGGTGCATTCGGTAGTGTCCAGGATGAAGGCAACAGATGGAACAGAGTATGGTTACCCTGGTGTAAGAACCCACTTGGGTCTGCTGCCCACTGACAGGGTTAGGCAACAACTCCTGGAAGTGGGCAGTGGCTACCTAGAGGCGCGTGAGGATTGACCTCTCATTCTACAGTACAACTCCAACCGCCATCTGTCAGGAAGTTAACCAAATGCTTTTTAAGTGCACAAAACATACAATAAAATCCCAATATCTTCTGATAAATTTCCAACATAATCATTAATATGGTTGAAGCCATACTTAAGCATCATATCTTCTGAATGAATAGAGCCTGGTTCCTGTTTCATCAAAGAATCTATAAAGCTGTAAATTTTGCCAGCCCATAAAGGATATAATTTTCCTTCTCTGTAAAATGAGGTGATTGTACTATATTGATCTTGACAATCCCCAGGTCTTACATTTTGTAATCTATGACTCTCTGTAACATGTCCTTGCTGCAAGCTGTATCTAACATTTGTGAGTCCAGAGCAAGAATACAAATGAAATTCAACATAACATAACATAATATAACATAACATAGCACAACAGTTATATAAACTAAGGAAACAAGTAGCTGGATAAAATATGTTTGCTAACATACCTTTAAAAGACCTGGGAGGCTAGATTTGAATCTAAAATTCTTGATCCCTTTGAGAGCCAGCCCCTCTCCACCCAGCTTACAGCCTGTTTCCTCTTGGCTTCTCCTTCTGCACAGTTAGGGTCCTTGTGGGGATGCAGGCAAGCTCCATTCACATCCCCCACTCTACTCCCCTCTCCAAAACCATTGCTCATGTGTGGAAAGAGTACTCTGGGCAGTCAGGAAAGGTAAAGTATTAATAATAATAAAAATCTGTTCTTCCATAGGGAGTTGTTCAAGATGAGAGCATCACAAATGGGAGTGCACGCCCCCTGCCCCCCACATGCACATCTATTTACAACTTGCCTCTCAAGCTCTGTAAAAACTCCTGATTCCAACATCAAAAAATCAGGTGAACTTGGTTTAGAGGGGTTTTTTTCTATCTAAGTTCAGTCATCCAAGAAATACTCTGTAGAATACTGTGGAATAATGTAGGAGACATAGTTAAAGAGTCAGTAATTATTATATGTCTTAAATTGCCATTATAAAGACAGTTGTGGGTATATAAAGTACAGCACAGGGAATGTAGTCAATAATATTGTAATAACTAGGATGGTGGCAAATGGGTACTAGACTTATCAGGGTGATAACTTCGTTCATTATATAAGTGTCTAATCACTTTGTTGTACACCTGAAACTAATATAATATTGTATGGCAACAGTAATTAAATTTTTTTTAAATTATGACAAGTATTCCAAAAAATAGAACTCCTCAAATTGGATGACTTGCTCAGCTGGAATTTTCTTAACATTTAATTTTAGAGGGAAGAAACAAGTTAAGAGAAAATAAGCTCACATTAGTCATTAAGGAGCCAAGAAATGAAAATTTCAGATTCTGTTTTTGAATCTGTAAACATTTTTTCTAATCTTTCACAGTTGCTGTATTTGCAATTATAATTCTAAGAAATCAAAACTAATAATCATAGCAGGAAGGTATGAGAAAATCCCCAATGTTCAAGGAAAAAATGACTATCTTTATAGGATTAAATTTCCTGAACAGGGAGAATGTACCCAAAACATATTAGAAGGATCTCTACTTAATATGAATAAATTAATAAACACTAATATTTTCTATATTTATAAGCATATGAAAATATCATAAGCTCTGCACTCAAACTCAAGTCTCAGAAGAGATGTGTCACAAATATTGTAGAGGTCCTGAATTCTAGGATGGTAAGAGAGTTCTCTCCTTCTTCACAAGGAAAAGCCTTGAGTCTCTGAGCAGTGGCTGAGGCAATATCTCTAAGAACCTCTCCTTCAGGAGTTGGAAGAGTTATGCCTTTATTGCATTTATGAGCAGAAGCTCTTCCACTCAGAACTCTACAAGGCTTAGCCCCATCGCTAAGGCATGGACCTAAGTGGATGAGCCTCGCCACAAGCATCCTCTGCTCTCAGGAGTAGTGGCCCCAAGCCGACTCTGAGAAATTGGTATCGTTTGGACTTTTGCCTTTCCCACTAATCTGTGGACACAGAACAGCCCTGCTTTGGGAATATTCTGGTGCTCTGTCCTTTGTAGTGTCACTGAGAAATGTACCAGGCCTCATCCAAGATCACTCAGAGGGAGAAAAGTGAATTCATAAAGAAGTCTGCCAACTGTAACACCCTGATGGATGAGGCAAGAGGGAAACAGCTCTCATCTCACCCTGAAATGGTGATTGGTTTACTCTCTGAATCATGAGGATTGAATTCTCCTTGCAATTTTATTTCTGCAAGACCTCTGCTGTTGCATTTTTACATTAAAAAAAGTAAGTTCCCTTTGTTAAGCTTAAAATATGTGCCTTAAAAGAATCTTCCAGCAATGTAATTTTACAATACAACAATCCCAGCATGAGACTACAGTGACTAAGGTTGTGGTTACAAATCATTCAGTCTTCAGAAAGTATTTCTTAACCACCTACTTTATGCCAGAACTTGTGCAAGGAACTGAAGCCAGAGCAGTGTGTCTGGGGCAGAAACAGCTCCTGACCTCATGGAGTCTGCGGAGATGGACATAGCTGAATAATCACAACTATGATGATGATGATAACAATGTACAAGGTGCAATAAGAAAAAAATCTCAGGCTTCCTACCTTGAGAGAGTTCAGGCAAGAAGTTTCCTATCAAATCTGAGACCTGAAAAGGGAGTAGAAACCAGTCATGTGTGTAAGGGGTCGGGGGGCTTTAGGGGGAAAAACCTCCAGTAAGAGGGATGAGAGGCTTGTGTAATTCAAGGACCATTGAGAGGTCACTGTGCCTGGAGCATTGTGAGCAAAGTGTGGTGGCAGAAAAGGACTATTGGACATGAGTCAGACCCTTTATGACCTCAGAGGCCCTTTTACAATGTTGAACATTACATCAAGAGTACTAGGAAACTTTGAAGGTTGTAAACAGGAGAATTAAATGACCAGATATTAATATTTTAAAAGATGTTCTGTGCTCAGTCTGAGGTTTGTCCTCAATGATGAGAGAGAACAAACAAGTCTTCCTCTCTGGGCAAAAATGCAGGCTAAATGCCAACCCACAAGGATAGACTGGGCTAATGTGTGAGCTTATCACAGAGCAACTCATCTTCAGTGTTAAAAAAGCAACTTCTAAACATATGCTCCTCTGGCCACACACAGAGTCTTCACCAGGAACAGCCCAGTTTCTCACAACAGAAATCTTACCTGCCCTTCATTGACATTGATCAGCAATGTGAATATCATAAAATTCTCCTTGGAAGTTTTAATGGCCTGTTCTGTAACTCAGGTCATAGCCCATCTTGCAAATAACTTTCTGTCAAAAATCAGGCACCAATATATCATCAAAGAGACTATATGCTTCCACTTCAATATTTGTGCCAAGAAATGCAACTGATCTTTGGTTTATATCCCAGTCTGGGAGTGCTGATTTCTTCCAACCTCAGAGGCTGGTGTTTGGGTTTAGCATTAATTAGGAAATGTGTTTGGGCAGATCATTTGGGGCTCTGCAATATATTGTCTGAAGGAGGAGGTAATATTCTTTCCCTTCCATTGACCCCAGTGTCCTCTCTCAGCCCTACTTCTGGATTCAGTTGGGTACCAAAGGGTCTTGGTCCATAGATCAGTCAACAGTCTCAAATGTGTGGCTCTCAATCTATGTTGCCCAGATTATAGTTTGGGTTTGACTGCAAAGAGCAACAGAAAAAGAGAGATGTAGACAAACAGGTAGGCAGACAAAGACAGACAAAGACTTTGGAACTTGTTAGACTTAAGAGCAAGTATCTATATGATGATTGATTTCCCACAATTTGATTGTCCTTCTGTGTCACCAGGCACTATGCTTGTCTATAATGATGTTATTGGGGGCACAATTCAGGTACCATTAATTTGAGCCTAGAGATCCCTCACATGTGGCCTGAGTCCTGGCCCCAAATATAGGATTTTGAAAACACAGTACCTCATTCATCTCCCTGGAAAAGTGCAGTCTCTGCCTCCCTGGGAGAGTCAGGCACGAGGTTTTCATTTCTTTCTCTTTAATATGACAAAGGCCTTTGCTCTCTGTGGAGGCAATTTTCTTTATGTCTCACTCGCCTAGAAAACACATTGCTTCAATTATTCCACTCTTTAAAAAGTCTCTTCTGAAAGTCAAAAGGGTGTTTTTCTAGCTAGCTAAGACAGAGTTTCCGCTCGCTGCAGCTCTGACGAGATGGGGGGACTTTCTCCTGTGTGCCGGGTCACCGAACACTCTTCCTGGTGGACTTAATCTAATCCAGTCCACTGAGGCCCCTCAACTGGCCAGTGGGTTGTCATCGCTAATTAAAGAGAACATTTTAAAGTCGTTTCATGAATGACTCACAGACATATCTCAGTGTCCTTTGTGTTTGTGATGGCATTGGATCACAGAAGCGAATGTACTTGAAAAATGTCCCACAGCTCACCAGCAGCTACTTCAATCAATATTTCCTCCTTTTGCTTGTCCTTGGGCCTGTCAGGTCACCTTATCTTTGAATTCTAGAAGATTTTTCTCCCATTTCACACAATTTATTTCTAAGTAAATTTTTTCTTCACCATTTGCCCCCCTAAATCTCATGATTTCTGCTTTATTATTTCTATGTTCCTGAATTTTATGGCACATCCTACCCAACCATTTACCTAAGATTATCATGTCATAATTGGCTATTATTAAAGCCTTTTACACAATAATCTTCATAATATTTCAAAGTCTTATCCAAACATTTCAAAACTCTTAAGGTCAATGAACCAAGCCCATGAGGAGTTATTAGGCAACTGAAATGAAATTCTTTTTTTTTTAACTCCACACCCAAGGACACTTTCCCCTTTGCTTTCCAGAGAGAGTGGGAGAGAGAAGAGAGAGAAACATCAATGTGAGAGATACACATCGACTGGCTGCCTCCCACATGCGGGGATCAAGCCTGCAACGGAGGCACGTGCCCCCGGCCGAAATCGAACTCAGGACCCCTCAGTCTTCGGACCGACGCTCCAACCACTGAGCCAAACTGGCCAGAGGCCTGAATTGAAATTCTTAAAAATCATTACCAACTGGGGTCCCACACATTTTTCATACCATAATTCAGAAAGCAAAACAAGCATTTGGCATCAAGGTTGATAGTACTATTACTGCACTTTCTCTCAAGGGTAGTCTCAAGTTTTCCACATGCTGGAAGACAGTAGCAGTCAGAAGAAGCTTCCTTCCCTTGCTTGGAATTCATGCCTCCCCCAGGCAGTTCTACAGTGTAAGAAAGAGTGAGGCTTCCTCTGGACTCACCGCTGCCAGGCCGAAAGAGGGATCAGTGCTCTGCGCCACCGCTTCCACTTACCTGATTTTCCCCGCTGCTAAGAAAAACACACAGGGCTTTGGTATACCCCAACTGTCCTGAAAAGAAAGGAAAATATTTGCTTTAAGAATTGAGAGGACATCTGTAATTCTTTCAACAATAAAGATATATTTAAATATATACATAATAAAAAACTAGTGCTTGTTGCTTCTATGCAATTAAGTTCAGTATTGCCATCAAAATAATACAATGCCTCTTGAAGATAATTTAAAAATATTTAAGAGGGAGTCAGAAGAGCTACTTCAGAGTCAATGGTAAACTGAGTAAATCAAGACTGCTATTTTGAACATTTGCTCCTTGGGAAATTATAGTGCTTATAGTGTTTTTTGTTTGTTTGTTTGTTTGTTTGTTTTGCTTATAATAAATGAGAAAGGATTTTAAAATAACCATTTTTTGGCTATCTAAATTTTTTTATTTTAGGGAGATAATATTAAATATTAAATTGAGAGCAAATAACTGCCTTTCTTTGTCTGATTTTGTCTTATAATAAAGAATGAATAAAAAACATGAAGCAGGAGTACAGGATTTTCAATAATTTGTGTGCACAACTTGTGAATTTTATTAATGTTTAATAAAAGAAGCATTATGCAAATTCAAAAACAAAAGTTGTATCTTTCTTGTTTTCCTCTTGATGTTTGGGGTAGATGCCAGGACCAGGTACAGAACAGACCATACAAGAGAAGCTGAGGTGCTTTGCTAAGCTGCTGTACCTCGTCAACATTGTGTGTGTTGTGGTTATAGAATGTGTGTCTCTTAACAGTTTTCAAAGGCATGGTGGGAAAAGGAAGAAAGGAATGTATTAAAATGAACACATAAACTATCTTGAAATGTCAGTACTTAAGCAGAGTATCTGACATCCCTTGTTTAGGTTATACTTATGTCAAATCTACAAAGTCAGTAAGAGAGAACAAAATAATAACACATGGCTTTTTCCATGAGTAAGCCAGGGATTTTCTGTCCTAGAATTAAATCTCTAGAATCCTGAAACTTTGGGCTGTGGCTTCATCAACCATAACAACAAGATTTCCAGGTTCTAAAGAAGGAGCAGGCAGAAAATAAGATTACATGACAGTCTAATAGTTTGTGAAAATATGCAGCAAATAAAAGGCATGGGTTACAGGAGGACAGTCACCAGAGAGAGACAATGGAGATGAGCAAGTGAGGATAGGATGATTTTAAAGAGGGTGATTTCTTCTACCATCACTGAGCCAAGAAGACACTTCAAGTTCATTAAAAAAAAAAAAAAAGAAAGAAAGAAAGAAAGGGAAGGGAAGGGGGAAGGGAAGGGGGAAGGGGGAAGGGAGGGGAGGGGAGGGGAGGGGAGGGGAGGGGAGGGGAGGGGAGGGGAGGGGAGGGGAGGGGAGGGGAGGGGAGGGGAGGGGAGGGGAGGGGAGGGGAGGGGAGGGGAGGGGAGGGGAGGGGAGGGGAGGGGAAGGGAAGGGAAGGGAAGGGAAGGGAAGGGAAGGGAAGGGAAGGGAAGGGAAGGGAAGGGAAGGGAAGGGAAGGGAAGGGAAGGGAAGGGAAGGGAAGGGAAGGGAAGGGAAGGGAAGGGAAGGGAAGGGAAGGGAAGGGAAGGGAAGGCCCCTTATCCACAAGTTGCATCTTTTTGGTTTCAGCTGACCTTTCAGTGAGGCCTTACCATTCTGACCAACGCCCTTCTCCTGCTCTAGTTACTTCATGTGGAGCTGCAGTCTAGAAACTTCTTTATGCTGTGGCACTGCTGGTCTATGGGTTACTGTGCACATGTATGCAGTTGAAGAAAAAATCTTATGGGTCAGAGTCAATCGTATACTTCTATACTCTTTCCAATATATTCTATTGCTGAAAACTGGGACTTAAGTGGGTTTAGTAATTCATCCAAGATCCTACAGCTGCTGGCTGGCAGGGTGAGAGTAGCACCATGTCGTATGTAAAGGGTAGTCAGCCAGTATCCTTTGATGGATTGCATGATAGAGTGAATAAAGTAAAAAAAAAAAAAAAATACTAGCAGTTCCAGAAGAACATTTCTATAAGACCCAATTTTATTTTCTAGTTTCCTTAAAAAGAACATGGGGAAAAGTCTAGGATTGGATGGATATAAGAGGAGCAAGTGTTTCTGTCTAATTCACCAAAAACTTAGAAATTTCCTTTGGCAAGTCACTCAACCTTACATGCTTTAGTTTCTCTGAAAAAATAAACACACAACACTAAACATCAGGTTATGTCTCCCAATTAGTTTAGAACTTTAGATGACTCACTTCTATGGTGTCTTCATAGAAGAGAGAGAGGCTGAAATAAGGGAGAAATTAATTAGAATATTGACTGGAATTATAGGGCATGTATCCCCAAATTCTTGATTATTTGTTTTTAAGATGGATAAATAAATAGGAAAAACAATCACAGGGTATGACTTTCCACTTGAACTGAATGCCTTGTTGCTCACTGAAGGGTCTCAGCACAGAGATCCACTGAGAGGTCTAGGAGCCCACCTGCAGCCTGGCTCCTCTTTCATTTGCTCAAGAGATGGGATTAGGAGATTAAATGGGCTAAACTGATTACTATTAATTCAGTTATATTGAAGGAATGTTCATTGAGTGACTACTATGTGCCAGGCATTGTGCTCTCTGTGTTGTATATGTAATAATAAACAAGATGAAGTTCTGTCCCCCAGAACCTTGCAGAAAACCCAACTGAATTTCAAATTGATACAATGGTGTCTTCATAGAAGAGAGAGAGGCTGAAATAAGGGAGGAATTAATTCCACTGGAGAAGAGAAGTTTCTATGGCTTCAAAGGTGAGTAGCAAATTTATAAAAAGGCATAGAAGCAGTGGGGATAGCATAAAGCACAGAGTAGATATGAGTAACAACTAGTGGCTCAATGAAGATAAAAGAGCTGAGTGGTGTTGGGGAGGCAGCGAGCAAGGATTATGTCAAAGAAGTGGGGAACAGAGTGATGGCTGGGAGGGAGACAGAAGCTATATCATGGCAGACTTCATAAGCCAGATAAGAAATACACACTTTAACTTGAAAGCTATGGGGAATAAGGACATTTAAGCAGGAAAGTGCATTTTAAAACATGTAGTCTGGCAGAGTTGTAGAAATCAAGGGAAAGTAGCAATATAGTCAGTGAGAATTTTAAGGGTCTAGACTGAGATTTTAACAGAAGATGGTGAAAAGTATGGGTAGATATAGAGGTGGTAAAATTCAAATGATTTGAAAATCAATGCTATATGGGACAACAAAGGAGAAGTAAACTGAGTAGGTAAGAATTCACTTCAGTTGTCTGACGCGAATAGCAGAAAGATAGGTGGTGCCATTCACCAAGGTTGGCAAGGCCTGTGTGCTGGAATGAGATAATAAGTTGAGTGTTAGACACACTGAGTTTGTGGTATCTGGGGAATGAAAGCCAAGTGGAGATGTCCAAGGTCTTGAATACACAGAGATCTGGTCCAGGGGCCCAGGTTATTATGAGCCCATAGCTAAAACTTTGAGATCAGATGACATAATTTAAGAAGAAATTTAGAGAAAAAAAAATCACATTTCTAAGGGCAGAACTCTCAGAAATAGAAAAGTGATGGGCAGAAGGAATGAAGGCATCAGGGAGGAAGGAAGATAACCAGAGGACGGTGGTGTTGCAGAAGCCAAAGGAGGACCCGATCTGCAGAAGGAGAGGGTCTGTGGGAGGAGGGGCCATTGACTGCATCAAATCTCACAACCCTGATGAGAAAGTGGCCTTTGATTTGTCAAATGGAAGATTAAACATCTACTTCTAAGTGCAGAGTGAATAGACTCTGAAAAAGTGAAGATGGAAAACAGGGACTTCTTTTTCAATAATCTTAGTTGCCAAGGGGTGCAATGAAGGAATATATGGGTATAAATGAAGGAATACAAAAGACTGATCACAGGATTAATTTTAAAGTGAGAAGAGCTTTAGCATGTTCCCAAGGTGTTGAGAAGCCAGTGAAGAGGGTAAGTTTAAATAGACAGAGGAGGGATAAATATAGAAGAGATGGGATAGGATGCAGGAGCTCACTGTCAGCTATGAATAGCAGCTTCCCTTCCTAAGGCTGGAGAGGAAGATGCGGTGAGCATGGGGTTTATCCCACTTCAACTTCAATTATCTTTGGGATGCGGATGGCAGCTCCACCGCTGAAAGAGGAAAGGGCAGATGTGGAATAAGGGGCTTGAACAGAGTAGTTAAAATCTGATAATCACGGGTGAGCAGGAAAGGAAATTGACCAGAGGCAGATGAAGGCCTTGATTAAATGGTCCGGGACCACAGACTTGGGCAAGCAAAGCTACTGATTTTCCCTATTTACTTCGTACCAAATTTTTCACTATTAGCAGGTATGGCTATAGGTTTTCACCTCCTTCCCCAAATTGATTCTTCCTCCTCTGGAAATAAAGCTTTTGGGTTCTGTGGCCATTTCCAAACTGGTAAATCTATAATTCTTGCCAACTGCGCTGGGTGGGAGAGAAGGGGAGAGTAGTCCAAGCAAAAAGCCCACAGAATATTGCTGTTCTTACCCAAAACACTCCTTTAAAAAATAATAATAATAATACATACTTGTCAAATTGTGGTCTACACACAAAATTTGGGCTCTGTGGTCCAGAGCCCTGATATATTTTTCCTTTTAAAATTTTGTCCAATTTGTCTGAAAGAATTCATCACCTTCTTCATACTGTCCTAACTGGAAGTCCCTCTTCTTTTAAAATTACTTTAGGCTGACGTCACCAGTCTGGCTCCCACATTTGGTCCCTAGAATTCATCCACTGTGATCTACTGTTGGAAGAAAGGCAGTTCTTTTCCAGACACAGCCTGTTTCCATGCTACCAGCTGCTTTAGCTTTCTCAAGTATGAATCAAGCCCCACTCATCTGGGTCCTACAGATTCCCTGTCAACCTCACAATGTAACGTCCTTAAGGTTCCTTTCATTAGACTTGGGATCAGGAAGCATCTGCCCCCTGCATACAGACACTCTTAGGGAAGGCGGACTCAACAGGGTAGGTGTCTCCAACGAAATCCTCTCCAAATTCTTTTTATGCCGAATAACTGAACACTTTTTAGACCTTCAATGTGGTTTAAGAATGAATTCAGCCCAGATATCTTGACTTACATTCATTTTAGAAGGAAGAATCTATTGTCTTTGGCTTCAATTGCAATTGAGATAAGAAAAGCTCTATTTTAAGATCCTGTTACAACAGTAATCTGATGAAATACTTGCAAATTCATAGGGGAGGTTACATGGCAACAAAAGTGCTATAACATGGGGTCTTATACATTGAGGGTTTATTTAATCCAAAAAGAAAGTGATTCTTCTCATTTCGACACCTGCCATCCTTAGAAATTCATTAACATTCTCTTTCCCTTGTGGAGGGAGGCAACTGTCTTCTGTCTTCATGTGCTGCTCCTGGGGAGAGCTAATTAAATGAAACATAAGTGACCACAAACACAGAAAGTCTCATCAAGGGGCCCCTGTGGATGCTTCAAGTGATTAAGCCTGTCAAGGGAAGACACTGTAGGAAGGGTGTTACGTTCAAAGAGCGCACAGTGCTCTTAGTGTTACATTTTGGAGGCCTGAGACCTGGCGCACCCTTAATGCATCGCTGCCCTTCCAGGATCAAAGGAGAGGGAGCCTCTCTGCCTGCGCTCTTCACAGCTTAGAAGACATTTAAAAATGGAAGAGCTCAGTTGTAATGCAGTAAGTGAACAAGGTTATAAGAACCTAGTCATTCCTGTCTTTACTTTTTTTATTCACGTAAGAACTCATTAATTAGGCAAAGGCAAGAGCTGTATCTTTCAGAAGGCCCTGCTTCAATACCACCCGTGTTGGTCAAGAAAGGTTTATTACGTGAAATGCGTCTTCAGTTTCCCTGGGTTTATTTTCAATCAGAAAAAAACGACTTGAGATAAACAGTCATCTGTATGTGTAGGGGCAGGGAGGATGTTAGGGGGGTGGCCAGCACGTTCACAAGAACGTTTGTTTCACACACATGGGCATTCAGCTCTCTGCTTGGGTAGTTTTGACACCCACTGAGGACACTAAGCAGACTGTTAGACAAATCAATTTTCAGGGTCTCAGTTTCTCCATCTCTATAATGAGAAGTTTTAACTAAAATCACAGATGGGAAATGAAGTTTACTCACTAAAACTGAACAGTGGTAGATATATGAGTATCATAAAGAAAAGGATTTTGAGGCTATAGAAGGGCTTAGTGGATCAGCAATATTTTCCATGGTCAAAGGATAGGAGACTGGTAGTTAAATTGTAATTTTGCTATCCTTGGAACTATATCTAAGGATTCTTTTACTTTAACATCCTGTAATTCTATAACTCTACGTTGCAGTCTATGTTATATCTTCTGGAAAAAGGCAGTCCAGTTTTGTAAACAGAAATAGAACCACTCCATAGACTACTGAGGATAAAGCTGGTTTCATTTGTAGATAGATTAGTCACTCATTTATATAAAGAGATTTGGGGAAGGAGAATGGACAGAGGTTCTCTTGCATCATTAATTCTAGACATGTTTTCAATAGGTAAAGTATTTTTTTTCTACAGTTTATACACAATCACCCTATGAAATTAATTCGCCACACCAAAATGTAACTGAATAATCCCAATCTACTCATATACTCTTACTGAAATTTTTACTCTATAAAATGCTTTCACAGTCATTCTTCTCTGTGTTGTTGTTATGTCCCAGCAACCTGGTAAGGCAAATATCCTTACTCTTATTTCAGGGGAGGCGTGGAGGGTAAGCAAGTGGGTGGCCAAGACCCCCTGGCTAAAGATGGAAAGTGTTAGAGAGGGCACCTGAACTCACCATAATTTAACACCAAGTCCAGAGATTTTTATACAGCACAGCTAAAAACATTTTAAAACTAGTTTTCAGTAAGAAGATGAGAAATGGCAGAAGAGCAGTAGGTACTGACGAGGCAGGAGGGGGTGCTAGCCGTGAGAGTATAGTCAGATGTTTAGGGGAAAAAAGAAATCTAAGTGTCCAAGCCACACACCACTGACTCCCACATTTGTATCTCAATATCCTTTACCTTGATTTTTTTAGATTCATGTAGCCACCCACTAGCTTCCAAATCTTGTCTTCAGCAGGGCCAGAATTAAGGCCGCTGCCCACAGTTTCTGTTCCACATTAAAGTACAGTCCAGTCCAACATCTGGCACTATCTGGTATGGTAGCCACTAGCCACATGTGACTATTTAAATTTAAATTAATTAAAGTTAAGTAAAATTTAAAGTTCAGCTGCTCTGTCACATGAGCTACATTTCGAGCATTTAATAGCCACACGTGGCTAATGGACTATGAATTAGGTAGTGCAGATATAGAACGGTTTTGTCATTGCCGAAAGTTCAGTTGAACAATAAAAGAGATAACAAAATGCTTTTACAACGTTGTTTGTTAGCCTTCCAAACAGCTCTAGGAATAGGCAAGCACCATTATCACCCTTCTGGAAAATTTCCACCTTCTCCATTCTCCCTCTGAGTCTCATTTATTCTGTTTTTCACAACTTTACATTCTCCATTCTCTTTCTTAATAACCAGACTGTGCCTTTGCCCTCTTGAATGCTTTCCCAGTTTGCCGGGCTGATGCTTTCCTTTTTTCACAAATTTGAAAAGTTCCTCTAGAGAGCACTTATTGAATTATCTGACTAACTCTTCTTTCCTAGAAATACCCCTTTTCCTCTGCTACCCACAAGGTTATCCTAGGAGCTGACACCCTCTTACAGCGTGTCACCCTCACCTCCACATCCTCTGGTCTTATTGACTGGGGACCTGGCACAGCTGGGCAATCCGTCTCTTCCCCGGGAATTGGAAAGCAATTCCTTAGCTTAAGGGAGCAAGAGCTCTGTTTCCTACTGAGTCACCAGTCTGCAATAAGTAACTATTTCTTGGGAGAGGGAGGTGCCAGCCATTTTCTACCAGGCCATGCAGCTAATGAGAAAGCAGAGAGAGAGAGTAATGAAACAGATGTACACACAGGGAGAGGCAGAAATGAGAGAAGGCGCTCTGGGTTCCCTGCAGCACTGCAGTCCTGACTTTCCTAAGGTTTTCAGCTGCTTCATTGTCTTCAAATTCAATGACATAGTCCATTATCCCTCCAATAAATTTTCTTTTTGCCTTAGAGTAGTTTGAATTGATTTTTCTGTTATGTGCAAGCAAAAGAGTTCTAATCAATGTTAACTATAATCAAGGGAAATTGGAACTTGCCTATTTAGACCCATTTTCCTTCTCAGAACATCACACATGATTACCAAGCCCTTCGTTACCGCTCACTGGTACAAGATGTGTTATGGTTAATGGCTAATCTCTTGCAAAGAAATAAAGGAACACAGGACATAATATGCAAAGTTAGATAGACTTGGTTTTAGAATAAAGTAGCTCAATTAATAATGTTTACTTCACAATTTCTACCAGTACAAATTGGGGAAAAAAGGATGGGTTGGGAGTATAATATTACGTAAATCATTCAAGTTCCATAATCATTTCCTGAAAATAAATTAAAAAATTAAATTCTTATCTTTTTATTTGTTTATTAGTTAGTTATTCAATAAACATTTCTTGAACATCTGTTATGTGCTAGATACTATGAAAGATACTAGGATTTCTAAAGTTTAATTTTCAAAAAGCTAAAATTTGCCTTTTGTATACAGACATACCTCATTTTATTGCAGTTAACTTTATTGTGCTTCACAGATGTTGAATTTTTTTTATAAATTGAAGGCAAGACCCTTCACCAACAAAAAGATTATGACACTTTATTGAGATCCTTGTTTATTGCGGGGTCTGACACCAAATGCACAATATCTTCGAGGTATGTTTGTATTTATAAAATGAAGAGATGTCAAAGATGTTACTGAACCCATTAATGAGGGAATCGATGTTGACAAGCCCCTTATTCCTATACCACGTGAGCCTCCTAAGCATTGAAATTGACATGCTGTAATGATAGAATGTTTCCCCGGAACCATTTGCTTTTCCCATTTTAAGTGTATTGTACATGAGTTCCTTGCCTCCTTTATGGCAGAGGCATTGGCTCCCATACAAAGATTAAGAAAATTGTTCTTATTGTTGCCGATGGATGTGGGGTTCTTATGGTGTCGTGAGGAAAAGCATTTCCAGGGACTCACAAGAGGATAAGGTCTGGTGGCAAGGTTTATTCAGGAAGCAAAATTAAAGGACTTCCCATCTGTCCATCTGGACATGGAAAATCAGGGCCAGAAATAGAGCCGAAGTCCAGAGATCCTGTGCCATATTAAAGCTTAGCCCCAGTCCAGCATTTGGTGAGCTTAGCTTGTGTTCCTGGCTGCAGTCCATTGCTTTGCTGCTATACCCAGGCTCCCACCTGGAGCATGTGCCTGGGGTCCACGCGGCCACGTGGCTTCTAGGCCACATGGCTAGGCAGAGAGAATAGGTAAGCACACTCAAATGTGAGTCACGAGGAAGAGAGGGAGATCTTCTTGGTTCACCTGGAGTTACGTATTCTCGGGCTTGGGAGGAACCAGAAGCTTTTTCAAAATAACCAATCAGTTTCCCAAACTTTCAAGGACTTGCATTGACTCCACCCCTCTTGCCAATGATCTTTTCCCCAGGTTAGACTGACAGGCCTCTACAGTCCAACACCTCCCCCTGCACCATTTTGACTTTATTGCACTGTCTTTATCTTCCCATGTTTCCCCCTCCTTCACACACATTCTGGTACTGGAGGGGTGGAAAAAGGGGTGTCTATCCCCTTGGAGGGACAATGCTAAGATTTCTTGTGGTGTGATGCTGGCCTCTGCTCCCCACCAGAATATGTTCAACAATGTCTGACTCTCCCTTTGCTTCCTTTCTGTTCATAACTAAAGGGTAGAGGCCAAGAGAAGACTCACTCACAATCTGAGTAAAACGATCTCTCTCTTTCTCTACAGGGCAGGAGTAGAGGGTGTTCCAGCTCTTACCTAAGCACCGAGATTCATAGTTTTGGAGTTTTCCTCCTGTGCTACCACCTCCTGCACGCATTGGTGCACCCATCTGACTCTCAATACATCACCCACAAGGTGTTGGGCACGAGGAACCAGTGCTATACCATTCTTGCTCTGAATAACAAAGGTGTGACTTCCTATTCCCAGGCAGGTGTTTCTGCAAGTAAGGGGACAGCTCAGACCTTCCCAGTTTCTGACTTAATAGGAAGTAGCAAAATGTTAAACACAGACTTGAAAGCGATTTGAAAAATCATTATAGATATATTATTTATATGTATTATATATTATGTACTTATAATATAAATAATATATAAGTACATTTATATTATCCATAATATGAAGACAAGGAAAAAAATTTTTTAATTAAAAAAATTTGGAAAATCATGCAAATTATAACACAGTGCATAAATATAAGTTATTATTATTATCTACATTAGGACAGAAAAGGAGTCATAAAGAAAAAGAGCAATGCAACTGGGACACCAGCAAAGCCGTAGGTGCTGCAGGGACAGGGCAAGGCAGTGCGGGAACATGCTTCCTTTCTCCGTAGGCCTCCCTCCCTGAGCAAGTAGGTTTGTAAAAAGCAATCGTCTATCAGAAGCAACTGAAAGAGATCATTTAAGGAGGAAAGCAGGAGTAGGAAACTCAATCTTGGTTTAATTACTTCAAAACAAAAGCCTGAGAGGAGAAGTCTCCAAATGAATGACTAAGTATGCATTCGCAGTCCAAGTGTTAAGGGCCTGCACAGAATCCTTGAATGGGTGTAGTTGCGGTAGCCTGTAGGCCTGATGTTATTTTGAAGTACCATCCTACTCAGCCTTTTCCTGGGGAAAGAGCATTTCACCATAAATACAAACTCTGAGTCCTTGGCTTAAAGCTTCTGCAGAGTAGTCTCTTTTGAGGGCCAAACGTTATTTTATTTTTAAGACACAGTATTATTAAGTGAAATAAAAGTTATAATATCAGCTCTCCTCATGTGTACAGCACCACACAAAATACTTTCAAACTATTAAACAAAAAACCACAGGCCCCAAATGGCATCACTCATGCTAAAGGCTCATGATACCAAACCTAGATTTAATACCTGATCTAATTGCAGTTTCAACCTCTTCTAGAAATATAATCTTAACCAGTAGGGAATCTTCTGGTCAAGTAAATTAATCTGTCTTGTAGGCCCTCTCCATCCCCCCTAGAAAGAAGAGGCAATCTGCATAATAAAAACCCTTCCTTATCCCCGCCCCCCCAAGAAAACAAGCATTTCTTTTCTTTTGTTAATAGCTCCCTTGCCCCACCCTTCTTCTTATATAAACCTGTCCTTCTGTTCAACCCCTCTGAGTGCCCTTCTAGTTGCTAGATGAGTTGCCTCCCATTCACGAACTGATTAATAAAGCCAGTTAGATCTTCCAATTCACTAGTTGAATTTTGTTTTTCAACAAATCTATTTTATTTTAAATATTTTTATATTGATTTCGGAGAGAGGAAGGGATAGAAAGAGATAGAAACATCAATGATGAGAGAGGGTCATTGATTGACTGCCTCCTGCACGCCCCCTACTGGGGATCGAGCCTGCAACCCAGGCATGTTCCCTGACTAGGAATTGAATCTCAACCTCCTGGATCTTAGGTTGATGCTCAACTGCTGAGCCATGCCAGCCAAGCAACAAATCTATTTTTAACCAAATATGTGAAAAATATATAACAATTGTACACACACACACAAATCTTTTTTTCCAAGTGCGAGCCATTCAACAAAAAAAGATGTACTGTGCCCTCTCCTATGTGCCAAATGCTGGGAGCTCAGTCTTGGGCGGAGTAACCAAGCAGATGACTAGCAAGGGTATTCCAACCAGAAGAATCTTTTGGTGAGAATTATTAGAATTAACATGACTAAACTGCTTTGAAAGCAAGAGTCTAGGACACAGACCAATAGAATAAGCAATTGAAAACATTGCAGTGTTTGACTTAGCTTTCTCCTGGTTCCACTTTTCCTCTGCAGTGATGTTCATCTTTTAAAACCCTCAGCCAAGCCATACTTTCAACTAGCTCTTGGAAAGGACTTACATATTTTTTATAGTTATAAAACCGGTGTAACTTTTTCTATTATATTTTTTCATGTTATGGATGGTGTAATGAAACATTGAATTCCCTGTGTTGTTGAGCTCGCTTTTAGACCATAGAGTTTGCCCATTTATTCTCTTAATTTGTTTCTTAAAGATGCAATATTTTCAAGTAATTTTACCTTTTGCTTTCTGATCTTCATACCCATCATTTCATCTCTCTTTCTTATCAGAAGGACCAGGACCTACACTTTGATAGTAAATAATAGTAGGAATACCAGGCATCATGTCCTATTCCTAATGAGAATCCATTCTAACAAGACCATTCAAAGTCATGTTTATTTTTAATATTTTATATCCTTCACTGAGGTAAGAAAATCCCATTCTGCTCTTGGTTTGCAAAGAGTTTTTATTGCTACCATGTTTATCATTGATTGATGTTGATTTTATCAAATGCTTTTTTTCTGCACGTGGTCCTGAAACTGGACAAAATGGGTCTGAGGCCACCTGACATTACTTGAGCCAAATTAAGCAGAGTCAGGGTTGAATCTTGTGTGAGCGTTTACTCCATTATTGCCGGCAAAAATGGGAGCAGTCAGTCAGTCACCCTGGAAATTCTGCTCTGACTCCCCTTGCCAGTTGGTTGATTATGTACCAGTGAGGGAGAAGGTAAGCCCATGCAGCTGGAGCTACAAGTGTAACAGAGAAAGGGGAGGGGAGGGTCTGCAGTCTGGCCTTCAGGAGCTCAAAGTCTGATAACTAGGTGGCTAATCTTCAATGATGCTACAAACAGCTCAGCCAGGTCCTAGGACAGAAGCATGGTCACCATTCCTGAGGCAAACTCCCGGAGGGGGTCAGGGTCCAGGCACAGCAACCAACTCAAAGCGTATCCTGTCCTTGGTGTGTTCTCAAAATGTATTTCTTTTCTGAGTAATGGACCCGCCAAGGCATCTTATCTTTTTACAGCCTTGTTTCATCCTCTGGTTTCCCAGGGCCTGTAAGAAAACTTCTTATCTATAGGTAGTAAGGTAAATACTTATTAAACAACTGTGGCTCTATTCTTATTAGTGCCCTTCCCTGCTATCGGTTCTCCTTTATTAACCTCCAGGTAATGTGGTGCATTATATTGACAGAAATTCTAATGTTGAACTGTCATTTCATTCTTCAGTTGACCAACTCTTTTATGATTATTATTCGTAATAGGTTGTCAGATTCAATTTCTTGGCCTATAATTTTATTTTCTTGTACTGTGTTTTTCCAGGTTTTTATTTTTATAAAATAAAGTAATAAAAATGAGTCAGATAGCTTTAGCTCTATTTATATTTTCCAGTACATTTTCTATCATCTAACCACTCTTTGAAAATTTGCAAAAAAAATGCCCATAAAATGAGGCCTGATGTATTTTTTGGGGTGGGTGAATAAGTAAAGGAGAATTTTTGGTTACAGTTTTGACTTCTCTAATGGTTATTAGTCTATGCAGGTCTTCTGTTTGTTTCTTTTAAGCCAATTATGCCAATTTATCACTTTCCTTTAAAAACTGCTCATTTTGCCCAGCCGGGCATGGCTCAGCAGTTGAGCATCAACCTAGGATCCAGGTAATCAGGGTTTGATTCCCAATCAGGGCACATGCCCAGGTTGTGGGCTCAATCAATGACTCTCTCATCATTGATGTTTCTATCTCTCTCTCTCCCCTTTCCTTTCTCTGAAATCAATAAAGATATATTTTTAAAAAATAAAATAAAATAAAATAAAATAAAAATAAAAAAATGCTCATTTTATCTGTTTTCCATTTTTTCACAGTCTTCTTTCATCTGACCACAATAAACCTGATCCGTGTCTCAATGTTTGTTCTCATGCTGTTAGCAGATATTAAACTGCGACAACTATCTAGCTGAGTTTTCTCTTGGTCTATACCCAATATTAACCAGTTTGTGTTTACTGCTCACTGCTGGTTGTCTGACACACTGGCTTCTTCCAAACCTATGGGTGAATGTTGTATAACCCAACTGTTGTCCCAGGATTTGTGACTGTAAACCAGAGAGCTTCTTTAAGGAGATTTTTAGTCTCCAACTACCAAAAGAAGTGATGTGGCTTCAACTAAGAGAGAAAATTTTTTTTCTCCACACTTTTTTATGTTTTGCATTTACAAGGGCACATTGATTTTCATGAGGCAGGTCAAAGGCAATGTCACACATTTTATCAATAATATGCAGATATGCAGCTAACCTATGCTTTACATGCTCTATATTGAATTTTAGTTTGAATTTTTGAAGAAATCAGAGCTCTTAACTACTTTTGGGGAGTAATTTGGGAATTTAAGAAGACCACTCCTTTGTATGACACATTTAAAAAGAATTGTGACCTCAAAGGAAATGTAATGAACCCAAACACAGTGTAAAAGTTCTTAACTGGACCCAGAGAGATGCATTTCATTTAGAATATTAATTTCATGGAAGGATTCAACTAAGAACAAACAGTAAATACATGCCAAGATGTCGTCAGGCAAGAGTTCCTGTTTTCTTCTTGGAAACAAAGAAAACAAAGCAAAAAATTCCACTTGCTCCCTAAAACTGAATATCAACCTAAAACAGGTAGAATAAAATGTTCTAAATATTGCTGCTACCAGAACAAATTGCTCCATCGAGTTAAATCCTGCCAGAACTGTGGCAGTTATCAATAGGTAGCTATAAAACAATGGTCCAGGACCTAACCTGACTTCTTTTAAGTTTGTTTTTCAGATCTAAAGCCAAGTCACAAACCATAGAGACAAACTCAATTCCTACTTAGGAAAGTCCCTTTCTGCACCCCATAATAAATCTTACACAATCCCAGAATGCCTTGCTTTGCTGCCACGTACTCAGACTTCAGTGGGGCCCCAGTGTTCTGAAGAAGAAAAATGCCAGCCAACCTACACTCTGGTTAACCCCAGCAACTTCTGTGTTCTGAAGCAATAAAAACCCCAAAGTCCCACATTTGCAGCACAGGACCTGGGACCCTACCTCAGTGCCCTCTCCCTCTGCACAGCCTCAGTAAATCCGCCTTTGCTTTTACCAGTGTCCCTCGTCTAAATTCTTTTATATCAGGAGACACAAACTCAAACTCACTGGTAACAAGCCTACTTCAAAACCCCTAATCACTCCTAATTTGCTTCAAATATGGCCCCTTAATTACCAGCACCTGCCCCCCCATCCCCATACTCAACAATGATTTTACAAACTGCTGGACTATCTGATTTTTCACCACTATTTATTGTGATTTCGAAATCCACTTTAAACACTTTTTAGCTGCAATAATTCTCCACTCAGTCCCACCTCAGCCACGTAACTCATGGCCATACTTTGTCAACTGCACTGTTTCTAATTATCATGGCTTAATTTTTCTCTTTCTGACTCTCAGCTTCTGTATTTGAGTGTATCTAACTTCATTCCAATAATGTTCTGACCTCGCCGAGACCGCCAATAACACTACATTTTTACTAAATAATATGACATCATGCCCTAACTTCTCTGTAGCGGTTTAGGATTCAATCCAGAGCAAATGCTATTAAATTCTTTGTGCCCCTCTCCCTCCTCTGAACTCCCTCAGCGGTACCTGGCTGTGGTAACGCCCAAGCAACCCCTTCCTCTTCACCTGCGTTACTGATGGACTCACCTTAATTTTTTTTTTAACCACAAATCTCAATTGAACGATTGATTTGGCAAAATAATACTACTGTATAGCCTTAAGAAAGTTTATCTCCCACACTTCAGAATGAACTATTTCATGTCTTCTTCCCGGGCAAAGACTCCCTCCTGACCAAACTTTAACCAGGCTCCTCTGGGCCTTTTCTCAACTTAGGCCTTGTCCTCAAGCCAGCATAGCCCAGTTTTAGTAAGAACCCTGCTAAGTCAGCTGAGTGAGACTCTCTTACTCTTGATGTCTGATCACCCTCAATATCTGATCGAATAGCTCACCCTCCATCACCCCACAGTGACACACGTTCACACTAGCCTGCCCTTAGCAAGGATCCTGCTGGGTCGAGTTAGCAAGAGCTCCCCCTACTCTTGATGTCTCTTTTTAGTAACTTTCTCCCACTGACCCTTACTAACCCCAAATGTTCTCCTTGGCTATAAGTCTCTCTTGTTCTTTTCATTTTGGAGTTGAGCCCACCTCTATACTGAGGTTTCTTTCCTCCTACTGCAATAGTTCCTGATTAAAATCTGTTTTTACCACTTTAATCACTGTGTCCTCTGGTTTTGTTCAACACCTCTCAAAATTTAATATCTCATCCCCGTGTTTTCCACACTCTCAGCCGATGACAGCCCTGGTTCATGCCTAATAGAAAATTAGTTGCAGTGCATGTAAAACAGAGGTCTGCAAATTATAGCCCGCAAGTCAAATCTGGTCCCAAGCTTTTTTTTTTTTTTTTCTCTGTAAAGACTATTGACTGAAAAGAGATTTTATATTTTGTAAAGTTTGGGGGGAAAAATCCAAAGAAAAATTATTTCATGACACCTGAAAATTCAAATTTCCACGTCCATCAAGCAGACAGCCACACTAGTTTGTCATGTGTTGTCTGTGACTGCTCTCCTGATGCGATGGGGGAGTTGAGTAGTTACAACAGAGGCAGCGTGGCCCGCAAAGCCTGAAGTATTTACCGTCTAGCACCCTCCAAAAAAAATAAAATGTGCCGACCTGTGCCTTAGAGCAATTCCTTTCTCCCACAGAGCTCCCTGTGACACTCACTCTCCGATCGCTTTCTTCTTACATGAGAGAAACGCCCTCCTCCAGTTAACACTCCACTTGCTACGGATGCTCTCACCTTCTCGGGGATGTCACTTTTAAATTAGTTACTTCTTACTTTTTTATTAATAGATTTTTCTCCACTGGATTTTCCCCGTTGGCATAGACACACTTTCACATCACCCAGCTGCAAAGAAGAGGCCTCGGTGGCCTTGCGCCCTCCCCCAGCCACCCTTCCTCTCTGCGCCTCCTGGGGGGGGGGGAGGATTGCTCCCGAGGGCTCTGGCCCGCCTGCAGCCCCTGCCCTTCCTCTCCCCCTCCCGCTGCGGGAAAGGCTTTGGAACTCAGCTATGAGCACTTGATCAGGCCCATTCTGAGGAATGAACCAGCCCAGGAAGTCGGCTCTGGAATGATGAGCGCCTCAGTCATTCTATTACAAAAGGCTGCACTGTCCTGTTTCCGCGTCCAGAAAAGGCCCTGGCAAGGCCAGCAGACATTAGCAATAGGGTCTCCCGCGGCTAACCATGGCCTCCTGCTTTCATTCTGTTTGTTTTTCTCTACCTGGGTTAGTTGGTGGAGTCAACAGCCAACACCTTAATCTTTTGCTCTCCAACTAATCAGTAAAATAAATAATGCATCTTTGCTTCCGTAAAAAAAAAAAAAGGCTTTGGGCCTCCCTCCCTCCCTCCCGGAGCAGCCCTTCTTGAAGCCGGCAGAGACCAACGTCTCGCCGAAGCCAAGGCAGCACCTGCGCTTTGCTCGCAGTGAAGTGTCGCGTCCACTCAGCGAAACATCAAGTTCTGGTTTCGCCTTTTGTTCTTTCCTGCGGCCAATTGCGGGCTCGAGTGACAGCAACACTTCGCCTGTGTTTATGTCTGAATCTCGAAGTACAAATTAGGGAGTGCTTTCAACGTGTCCTCTTTTAACAACGGCACATGGAATATTATAAGATGTATTGCGTGTGATAATAGTTTTGTAGTTGTCTCAGTGAATGTTCTTTCTTTTTTTTTTTTTTACAAGATTCATGCTAATGTATCTAGAAATTACTTTGATATAGTTCATTAAAATATACTGTGTGCATTTGCAGGGGAGAAAAAAATATATTTCTTTTTACTCATCTTGGATTCTTTGGCTAGGGATCTGTAAATTAGACCAATAAAAGGCAGATTAACGAGAGAAAAACAAATGGAAGTTTATTAACATGTGCATCGTAGGCACGAATGGGAGCACTCAGCAGTGAGTGACCGAAGGGGTGGTTAGAACCTGGGCTTCCAGCACCTGAACAAAAGAACAGTCCATTTTTAGAGATGTAGCAAGACAGAAAATGACTTTGAGCTTCCAGCAGGATGGGTTGTGGGAAGGACAGTATATGGGGAAACTAATAGTAGATAAGGGAGAGTTTTAGCAAGGCTTACGTAGATTCCTCTGGTGCTGTCTTTGGGCTCATGAAAGTCTAAAGTTTTCTCCAGGGATTAACTTCTGATAGAAAGGATAGAGGAGACACCTTCACAAATTGATGTCTTGCTTTAGGGCAATAGTGGGGAGGACAGCAAGCTTTTCTTATATGTGCTTATTCTCAATTACCTTCAACTCAAAATAATCCTATGCCACAGTAGCATATTTTGTGATGACATATTCTGCTACCTGTCATTTGTGTGTGCGTGTGTTTGTGTATGTTTATGCGCACAAAGGAAAAGAGAAAGACAGACAGACAGACCCAATATGTAAAACGTTAACTAACACAAATAAAAGATATACAGCTGCTCACTAAATTATTATTTTTTATTTTTTTAATAAAGTTTTCCATATAAAAAGTTGGGGGTCAATTATATCATGGGCATCTGTATTCATCTCAGAAAAATATAGTTCAAGGAGAGGAACAATGGGGGGGGGAAGGGGACACCTGTAATACTTTCAACAATAAGGATAAATTTTAAAAATATATAGTTCAACTTTAGAAAAACTATCAATATGATTCTCAAAATCCAGATATTAACAGAGAAAAAGATAATGATTTTAACACATGCAGGAAAAACATGTAATAAATTCAAACCCATTTCTGATTTTTTAAAAAAATCTTAAGAACTTGAGATTGGAAGAGAACTTTCTTCATTTGATTAAATAAATCTACCAAAAAAATCTATATTCATCATCATTCTGAATGATAAAATTAACATTAAGTTCAAGATTGAAGGCCCTGGCAAATTAAACCATGAGAAAAAAATATATATATATTTGAAAGTAAGAAATAAAATTGTCATCTGACACAGAAAATATGATTATCTATGAAAACCCAATCGACATCAGTTTCTGGCAATGCAGTGTGTGCTACCAATAACTGGAAACACTCTCTTCCTTATAAAACACTAGAAATTCTGGGAAATATAATAAATATCCTCAAGAAATAAATATCTCTCAAGAAATATACATCCTTAAGGAACAAAACAAAGAGGAGACTTATGAACAAGCAGCAAGCAGAAGTTGGTGCTGTGGCTATGTGGAGTGGAGGTACTCTTCCCAGTTCCCAAGGGACTTGGGCTGTAGCAGTCACACAGGGAAAGGATTTGAGACCTTGAGCTCGTGTGAGGCAACAGGGTTGGAACAAATGACCTTCTCATGAAGCTAGGACTCTTCATGGGATAAGCCCATTAAATCGTGGATTAGAAAGACACCATCCATCTGTCCAGGGAGATGACAAGCTCTCTTTTCTGCCCAGGGCTAGCATCGAGGTGGAAAAATAATAATTCTCCCCACAGAACTTAGGCCTCCTGTATTCCCACATTTCAAATTTGAATGCATACTATCTATGTCATCTGAGAGCCCCTAGGGTGAGAGATCGACTTAAAAATTTTCCCAGATGGTGATAAGGAAATATGCATATTCGCTAGAAGAAATGACCGTCTTCAGAATACGCAGGGTCCCACAAATCATGTCCTGCCAAACATGTTCACGTATAAGGAAGGAGTTTTTCACAAACAGAAGCCAGCAGGCACAACCAAAACAAACTTCATGCTTTAAGAACTTGCGATAAGCTCTGACCGGGTCGCTCCATTGGTTGGAGCACTGACACATACACCAGAAGACTGCGGCTTCAATCCCTGGTCTCAGCTCTTACAGGAGGCAACTGATCGGTGTCTATGCCCAAAATACAAAATTGTTAGTCCCAGAAAATCACTGATAAATTATGAACATCAAACAACTTAGCCATGCAGATGCTGTTAAAAATAACTCAGTGTGCCTTTTTTGTGTGTGGGGGGGGAGCAACTTTTTGCTGTGAAGCATATTTTTAAGGTAACTGGAGATGCACCACTGACAAAAGCCGGGAACTAATATTTCTGTCAATTGGAAAAATAGAAAGAAAAATGCTTTCTTTGGAATAGAGGCTCCAATTCTCATACTGCAGGTGATTTTCAGAGTTGCGATTTGTTTTCTGTACCTGGAATGCTTTCTGTCAATCCCAGGCTATTGAAAATATTTTCAAACTGTACCTTACTATTTTTACATCATATTTCAAGGAATTGTCAAAGGGAAATAACAAGGTTTTATTAGCCCTTAGAATAGTTACGTGGATGTAGGTTTATAGAGAGGTGTATTAATTTTTATATTAAAAAATGACACTTATTTTGGATGTTAAATATAATTTTAGTGAGTGTTAAAATATAATTTTAACCTTGGGTTAGGAAAAAATTTCTTAGGACAAAAAAAGCACAAAGCATAAAAGAAACATTAATAAATTGGACTTCATCAAAATTTAAAACTTCTGCTATTTGAAAGATTACGTTAAGAAAAAGAAAAGACAAGTTACACTCTGGGAGAAAAGATTCACACTACATATATGTGACAAAAGACCTATACCCGGAACTTATAAAGAAGTTTTACAATGCAATTAGAAGATCACCTAATAAAAACGGGCAAAATATTTTAACAAACTAATTATGTTAATAAGCACATGACTAATAAGCACATAAATGACTAATAAGAATATGAAAATATGTTCAAAGGACTTAAAATAACTAATAAGCACATGAAAAGATGCTCAACATCAGTGGTCACACAAAAAATTAAAATTAAAATGAGATACCAATACAAAGCCACAATGACTAAAATTTAAAAGACTGACAATACCAAGTGTTGGTAAGGATGTGGAACAACTGGAACTCTCACACATTGCTGATGGGAATGTAAATAAAATCTTACAACCACTTTGGAAAACAGTTCACAGTTTCTTATAACATTAACTTACTCTCACCATATAACCCATTAATTTCACTCCTAAGTATTAACCTAAGGAAAAGGCAAAGATTTGAGTGTAGCATCTTTATTCAAAATTGCCCCCAAATGGAAACAACTCAACTATTTAGCAACATGAAAATGGGTTTAAAAAAAGGGGGTGGGGTAGCAATGTACATCCATGTAATGTTACTCAATATTAAAATGAAAGAAACGTTGGTTGCACGTAACATCATGGAGGAATGACAAAGAACCTATGCTGTGTGAAAGAATCCAGGCGCAAGGCTATATACTGTTTAATTCTATTTATATGAAGTCTGAAACAGACAAAACTATAATTACAAAGAGACTGGTGTTGGGTGTTAGAATTAATTGCAAAGGGCAAGAAGAAACTTGGGAGATGATGAGAAGACTCTAACTTGATTTTGGTGAGGGTTGTACATGTCTACACATTTGTTGAAACTCATTAAAATCTTCCCTTAAAATTATATATTTTATCTTTTGCAAATGATGCCTCCACAGGCTTGTTTTTTTAAAAATAAGAAAAGCAGTAAGACATACATATTTAGTGCTATTTATGTAGTTAGGGCTCCCAAGAATGACTGTTTAACAGAACTATAGAGGGAGATATTTTTCCCCCCACGGTGTCTTTGCCATTTCAGGGAACCCAGAGCACTTCTCCCAGACAGACAGAAAGGAGCAAGAGGGAGGGGGGCTTTCCTTTTCATAGGTCCTTGATTCCCAACTACTTCATCAGTTACGAGAAACTTCCAGGAAGCCCCAAGAGTAGAGATCACAGTCAGATCCAAGGTAAACTTCTAACTCATCATGAAAGAAGACCTCACAAAATCAGTTTTGTCTGTGAATAAGAAAGAGTGCACTGGGACCTAAGTTACTCCTTTACTAATCAGACATACTCAGAGACTCTTTTTTGAATATTGTAACTCAAAGGTGAGGGCTGTGGCATTTCAGGAAGAAAACCTCTGCATTACTGTGGAAATAACAGATGCTAACCACAACAAGCTTTGACCTTCACCAAGATCGAAAACCTCAGTGACTGAGTCCCAAGGAGCGTAAAGGACACCATTAGGTCAATAGAATCATGACAACATCCAGATGAAAATAGAATTCCTCCTCTATGCTTCTTCTCAAAAGAGGTGAGGCATTTTTGTGACCAGAAAAAGAAGAAATTATTCTGTATCCAATTGACAAATCAGTTGATCTAGTAGACGTAGAGCTGAATACATGTTTTAGAGATCTGATGAGACTTTTGAGGATTCTGAGCAGAGGTGTTATTCATTCCAATTGATTTCAATCATTGATTGGTAGTTACATGGGGTAAAGAAAGCAGGGCTGGACTTGAGGCAGCACTCAGAATCATGGCTCTGTCACATGCTAGAGCTTAGGGAACTCAATCTCTTTTGTTTCATTTTTCTCATCTACAAAGGAAATCTTACTGGGCTGGGCTCTGCAGAGAAGGAACTAGAACCTGCAACCCCAGGAAACACAGCATGTAGGAGGGTTGGGTTTGTAGAGCCTAAGGTCATGGGTGAAAGATAGGGCTGGAGAACAAGAGGGGCAAAGTGAGAACTGTGGCTCAGAAAGAGGTCGATTGCCAGAAAATTTCCATAGACAACCATGTGGGTGATCAATGGATGGGGTGGGCTGGATAAAGATGTGACCAGGTAGACAATCAGTACTACCATTCAAGATCATGGTGAGGAGCATGCATGCCTATCGAGTGGCTGGCACAAAAGAATACTCAGAAAAGTCCTTAGGTGTCTGCTACAGACTGAATTGTGTTCGTCTACCCCATATTTATATATTGAAGCCCTAACCCCTAGTATCCCAAAGTATGACTGTTTCGGGAGATGGGGACTTCAAAGAAGCAATTAAGTCAAAATGAAGCTGATAGGGTGGGCCCTAATCCAATCTGACTGGTGTCCTTGTAACAAGCAGAGAAAATTTGGACACACAGACACCAAGGATTCACGAGCATAAAAGAAAGGCCATGTGAGGACACAAGGAGAAGCAGCTGTCTGCAAGCCAAGGAGAGAGGCCTCAGAAGAACCAAACCTGCCAGTATTTTGGTCTTGGACTTCTAGCCTCCAGACTGTGAGAAATACACTTCTATAGTTTAAGCCACCCGGTCTGGGATATTTTATTATGACAGCCCTAGCAAACGAACACAGTGTTCGATCTGAATTGATCTGAAAAGATGGGCTGGTGTTCAAGCCATGAAGAGTATATATTTGTAAGAAATGCGAGGCACCGGAAGAGCCACTTTCCTGTGGGCATTGTGGATTCTGTAACAACAAACAAAAAAAAGAACATTCGGTGATGTTCCCATCAATAATATACTGCAAGACATAGAAAATTCCATATTCCTTAGAGTGTTTACAAGCAATGCAGAAAAGCTTGCCTTCTGGGGAGCAGTCTAAGTCATGAAAGGTAAGAATCAAGGATGAAATCCAGATTGTTTTTACAATATGCTCTAGAAGGGGTCAGGGGTTAGGGGTCAGGGTGAGCCAATCTCCTGTGTCCCAGTGTGCCCCCAGGTTTGTCCAGGAGCTCAAAGGTGTTTGGAACCGGATGGTGTCAGGATCTGGAGTGTCCTTTCCATCTTAATTGATGGACCAGTAAACACAAACAGTTCTGCCTAAAGAATCAAGAAAAAAAGGGGGGAGATATCAGAAGAATCCAAACCAACAAATGCCCTGCTTTTATTGAAACAAAGAAATGAAGTGGATTTCAGAATTCAAAAGCAGCTAGATTAAATGTTGATCCCTTGCAACCTCCTAGAACAGAATTATTTCTGCTTTGAATGCCAGGCCTTTCAAAGAGAACAGGAAGAGTAAGTGGGACAATTAGGCAGAGAAGGACCCTGCTGAGAACAGTGAACCGAGCAGGCTGGCAGCCTCCTTGGTCCAAGGTTGCAACTCTGTTGGGCTCTCTCTCAGGGGCGGGTGGGGAAAGGACGTCACAGACTGTCCTAGTGCGGAGGCAGTCCTGGGTCGCTGGAGACAGCCCCCTTGGGGGAGAAACGTCTGCTTCTGGCGCTCCTGCTCTGAGTGTGCCCCCAGCTCTCTAATCATGCGCATCCACAGCGCAGGCAGGGCGGTGCAGGTGTCTGGCGCTTTCCAAACCGAGTGGGGCCGGTGAAATCGCCACCTATCCATCATCCGTCCAGCCTGAGAGATAACTAATTTCTGTGAACCTGAGGGATGTTCCTTCAGAGGAATGCAGGTGACAGAAAAATACAAATGACCTGTTTACAGATGTCAGTGTCGAGCCGAGCAGCCGGCTAGGTGGCCAGCATGAAAACATTGACGGATTTTAATATCTTGCTGTCTAGCCGTGGGAGTGCGTACACGGACTCAGATTCACCCACGACCTTGGAGGGGCATCTTCTTTGTTCCTCAGCCTTCCTTAGTGTGGCGAGCAGAATAGTACTTATCTATGATGCATTTTTTCATTCTTCTCTTCAACAAATATTTGGAGAGCCAACTGTGTGCCATACCCTGGGCTAAGTGCAAAGGATCCAAACATCAATCGTCCCAGCTACTCTGCCCCAGGTGCCTAAGAAACAGCCAACATATCTGGGATATCCATAGGGTCTTAAGGACAAAATAGGAGCATCTTCTCTTGTCTTGGAGGAGAGTAGAGCAAGTTTTAATGGATCTGAGACATCCAATTTTAAAACTATCAGAAAGGGAGAAATCTTAGCATCTTCAAGAATACTGCAAGAGCCGGATCACCTGAGAGGAGTGTAATCTATTTCCTTTCATGCTCTCTTCAGTGGGGCAATCCTTGGATTCACAGACTTCCTGGCGCTTGTACCTTGTAGCAGGCATTGTGTTTCCCTCATTGGTATGCCAGGTCCTCTCTCTTCTCACCCCATCCACCAGAATGGCTCCTGGGAAAGGCTCACATGGGGAGAGGCTCATCCTTGCTAGCCCTGCAGCACAGCACAGGGACAGATGTGGAACAGACGCTGTCCTTGCTCTGAAGCTGACCCTGAGGAAAGTGGAAAGAGAAAGCAGCAGCCTGGGTCTTCAGTGACATACTTGAGCCATTAAATCCACCTAAAACAAACTCCACTCCTGGACTTGCCATTATTTAAGATAAAAAATGTCTTTTATGTTTAAATCTGTTTGAGTTGGGCTCCTATTACCATGTAGAACCTTAGTAGGAGTTTGGCATTTTCCTTTCTTTTCAGTTCAACATTTATTATAATGATGATGATGGGGGAGTTTGGGAGCCACTGGAGTTTTCCTACAATGGGGGCCCTGGCATCCTACATCCAGGCCTGGTATTTCATCTTCATTGCGTCAGGAAGCAGGTCAGTTTTCTGGTCCATATCATGACCTTTGGCCTGAGGCTCCAAGGAAAGCACCAGTCAGTGGCTGATGCACAGGGACCACCTGGAGAGGAGCACTGTGCACATGCATCCTTCCCGGTGGCTGGCCATCCACTTAGAGCTTCAGTCCTGGGATTCATAGTAGGGACCGTGTTGAATTCAAGCGACATGTCAGTCCAGAGAAAGAGGACATTTTGAGGTCTCTTTCTCATTTACACTGAAGTAAAATATGAATTTGTGATGTTTGCTTTAAAATGAGTTTTCATATGGTAGAGAGAAAACCAGAAGGGAGAAAGCAAAGGAAAGAAAGTCTCTGATAAAGGAAAGGTATCCATTTGCTCAGGCTGTTCTAACAAAACACCACAGACTGGGTGACTTAAACATCAGAAATTTATTTTCGCAGACTGCTAGAGGCAAAAGTCCAAGATCAATGTGTCGGCAGTCTCACTTCCCTCTGAGGCCTCTCTCCTTGGCTTGCAGACGGCTGCCTTCTCCCTTTGTCCTCATGGCCTTTCCTCTGTCTACACACCCCTGATCTCTCTCTCGCTTTTCAAATGTCTTATTCTTTCTCTTTTTTTTTTAAGTTTATTTTTTATTGTTGACAGTATTACAGATACCCCCTATTTTTCCTCCATGTCCCCCCTCCACCCAACCCCCACTCCACCCCAGGCCTTTTTCTCATTTTATAAAGACACCAATCACATTGGAGTAGGGCCATCCTAATGGCCTCATTTTAACTCACTTCTTTAAAGATCCAATCCCAAATATGTTAATATTCTGAGGTCCCTGGGGGTTGGAGCTTCAACATATGAATTTCGGGGGACACAATTCAGCCCATAACAGGGAAGGAAGGAATTTGTGGCACCAGTGATAAAAATCCTTTGTGGGCACAGATAGATGACTGGGTACCTGAGACATTTAGGAGATCCATGCACATTCGGTAGGTGAGAGTCCAGGAGAGTGGCCTGAGGATCCCCTGGGGTGGCTCTGTCCAAGCTGAGCTCAAAGGCTCTGCTCCTCTCATGGTCTGCACTGTTCGTTTGTGTGCTCAGACCCCCTGCTCCTTCCCAAGTGCAATCAGCTCCTTGGCCCAGAACCACAAGGATTATTTTAAACTCATGATTTTTAACAATAGCCACTGTCAGGCTTGTAGGATTTCCTTCTGTGTTTAAAAACCATGGGCTTATTCTCTGACTGGCCAAGACACTGAACTCTGCTAAAAATGTCAGGCTCTGTGGACCCCCAGGGTCAGGTTTTGTCCCCACACACTGGGCAGTGCTGTTTCCCTAAATATTTATCAGTGCAGATGAACAACATTCAACCACGTGTCTCATTTGAAAATCTGTCTTTTGTGTCAGTTAAGCAGGATTTCTACCAAGGATTCCTCTAAGCAGGACAGGCTGACCTTGAACTCCACGAGATTTCGGAAAGCAGTGGGGTGCTTCTTGTTGGCAACCAGAGTAAACATTTTCAAAAACTGTCACAGTCTGTCTATCACGCTGAGACTCCTGGTACTGTCTCATGTCATCTGTCCCTGAGAAATCTGGTAATGACTCACATATGGAAACACTGAAGGAGGACGGTTGTGTTTCTATCCATTTATTTTCCAGTTTCTGAACACTTCATGCTGTTTCATCCATATGATATTTGCTCGGCTGTGCTTTTCCTTTTGTGTTTCCAACGAAGTGTTCAGCTCCAGGCCGGACTGGGCTTTGACACACCCTTTGCCTCAGATGTAGAGAAGAGGAGCCCCCTGGAGAGCTGCAGGGAGCCGGGCTCAGAGACAGGCAGCCAGGCGTGAGCTCCCTCAGGTCCGTCTTCCCCTTCCCCAGCTCTGCTTCGCCCAGTCCTTTCGTGGGTCCCTCTGACACTGTGCCTGTGGGCCGCACCCACACCCCCCAGTCATACCCTCCCACCCACATGTCCTTTTGGCCATCATGAGATGTTTGAGAGCCTGGTGACAAATTTGCTGTGAAACTGTGCTTTCCAAATGACCCACAACTTCATTTGAATGGAGCCGGTTTTCAGAATGTTTCTTTCTGGCTGTCTCCACATTAATGCCTCCAGAGGATTCTGTAAATATTCCCAATTGCATGTGCCGGCAGGAGAGATAACACCCGAATGTGTTGATTTGCCTCCAGGGAAGCGTCGGCTCCCCCAGGCCCTCGGTCCTTCCGCGGGTGGGCTCCAGGCGATGGCCCTAGAGAACCAGAGAGAACATCTAGCCCCATTATGTAAATTCCCATCTCCAATTAAGTAAATTTAGTAAAGAGTGGAGATAAGAGTGTAGCAATATGAGAAGGCTCCCGGGTACTTCCTGTCCACTGAAAATGAATCATAACACTTCTGTGGCAATGAACCTGAATTGCTTCATACCCATTTCTGTCACAGCCTGCCTTGGGCCTCCGCCTCCAGGGGAGTGTGTTAAGAGAGTGTGACACGGGGAGGAAAAGTGACATTCTCATTCAGTTCTTATGCAACCCCAGGCGTTGCTCCCCTGTTTTTCCCCCACATCTATTTTCTTATGGAAAATTGATAGGGGCTGAAATTACTGTTAGAAGTGAAGAGGTCAGACCACCCTCTGCTTGCAGAGGGGGCATTAGAGGCAAAGGAGAGACACTGAACAGAGACACTGCCTGCCACGCTGTCCTCCTTTCAGGCATTAAAACCTGGACAGCACCAAGAGAAGGCACCAAAAATGAAACTGGCCCCTCAGCTCTCAGGAGCCGCAGAGACGGTGTGTGTCTTGGTAGGTAGCTCATTGCAAAACTGCCAGTCCCTACACCCTTGCAGTCCTTTGCATTCTATTTTTCTAATGTTTAAGATGATGCTACCATTTAAAATGTATGCTGTGTTATATAGAAGGAGAAGCTGAGCCAGGCCTCAGAAAATTGCTGCTAGCAAAGGAAGGAGGGGAGAGTAGAAATATCCAGGGTAGAGATGCATTTTCTCAGACTCACACCTATGGCCAGTCTGCTGCCCAAGTGTCTGAAAACTGCAGGGTTCTGTGCTCGCCACAGCCCTGGGCAGAGTGAAGGATTCAGGAGCTCGGAGCGCTGAGAGTCGGTTTGAACCTGCCCACCGATGGTCACCGCTGCCCAGCCCTTAGCTGTCTTCTGCAACTCAGGCTTCTGTAGAGCCATTTTTGCATCTCCTTGACTTTCTTAGTTTCCTTTCCTGCAGACGGACACGGTCCTTGTTCCTTACCTTGCCTCTCCTGGCCTCAAGGTCCCTGGGAAAGCCGGCCAGGTGGAAGCAGGGAGCTAAAGCGAAAGGAAGGGCGAGGGCGCAGCAGAGGTATTTTGGCAGATACAATCCTCCAAATTCCATTCAGAAGTTTAAGAAATTTAGGGCAACTTGGCTTTCTCCTACTCATACAGTTTGAATGTCCACTAGGGTCCTTACAGGCCAACTGACTCAAACACTCCTGTAGGAACCCAGAGCCCGCACGTGATTCCTCCCAGTTCGTGACGGTTGGCTCACACAGGATGCCTTCTGTCTGCCCTGTGCCCGGCTGAGCTGACTGCCAAGGCTAAAGCTTCATGTTCACACGAGGCCATAACAGATGCACTCAACCGTACGTGGATCTGTCACCTTGACTGTAGCCATGGGGACTCAGGGAAGAGTCTTATCACACAATTGGCCTTCAGCAAATCTCTCATTGACTCCAGTGGCATTTTTCCATTGTCCCCTCCCTCCCCATCCCTTTTCCAGAACAACAGACACGTTTCTCCTTTTGTCTTCTATGAAACAGTTGTATTCCTTCCAGGAGACCATAAGATGTCACTGGCTATCCCTAAGCTCTGACAGGATATTTTTCCAAACACGAAAACAGTTCTCTTCTAAAGGGAATTCTGGTGCCAAATGTTTATTTAATAACATTGGCTACTTTTTACCAATTATATCGGCCATCCCAGAAATGACGTGTGTGTCCGTTATGCGATGAGGCATCAGAGAGGGAAAAAGAAATGAGTTAATCCACGGCCTGCTACCCAGCCAGACTTTTCTCAGATCTTACGTTTTCTTGTTCTAGGTATTGAAGAGCAACAAATGGATTGTCTAGAATGCTGTGTTATTCTGTTGGGACACATTCTAGGAGGAACAGCTGTTGAGTCACTGGTTCTTATGAGCTACCCTCCCTTCTGGATGCTTTACCACCCTCCTGGCAGCCCTGATTCTGTGATTTGCTTCCAAAAATGCCATTTAGTACAATTATGTCCCGTAAAATGCAAATTAACTTCAAATTGAGAAGGTGTTATCATTCCAAGGTGTCAGAAACATGCAAGGGTTGGGAATTATACCTTTAAAGGTGCTCTCTTTGCATCTAAATCACATATTACCGAGGAGTGCCTCTGTAATAGTCTGTTCAGGCTGCCATAGCAAAACACCCCAGACAGGGTGGTTGCAACAGCAGAAATTAATTTTCTCACTGTTCTGGAGGCTAGAAGTCCAAGATCGAGGTGCTGTCAGGGTTAGTTTCTGTGGGACCTACCTCTCTCCCTGCCTTGTAGTTGGCCACCTTCTCACTGTCTGCACACGGACTCTTCTCTGGTGTCTCTTCCTCTTCTTATAAGTGCATCAGCCCTATCAGACTAAGACCGAACCTCGTTAAATCTTTACTACCTCCTTATAGGCCTTATCTCCAAGTACAATCGCTGTGAGGGTTAGGGCTTCAACATAATGAGTTCTGGAGGAGTGTAATTCAGTCCTAACAACTTGGAGTCAGATGTCTCCTACATGGGCCAACTTCAGCAAGTGGCCTTACTAGGACAGCTACCATTTTTCATAGCACACATGATTTCTCATATAAAACCATACATGTGAGCTTTATAGCTTTAAATGCTTTATAGCTTACAGCGTTTTACAGCTTAAAACTGTCTATAGAGTCATTATCTCATTTCCTTTTTACGATGACAAGAGGCAAGGTAGCCTTATCCTGACATTGAGATGAAGGAGCAGGATCACAGATAGCTGGCCTTGGAAATGCCTTTGGCTGCGAAGAGGCAGAGGCGGGGCTAGAGTCCACATGCTTGGCCTCTAGGATGTTTCCAGTCAGGGTCTTTGCCTCATGGTGGGGCCTGAAAACATCCACGCACTTGCACAGAAACCACAATAAGAGATTTCAAGAACATATAAAATAAGAAGATACCCTCAGACACATTAAAATGTTTGCCTTGGTTGCAGGGGGAAGACAAGGGGAAGGGGTGAATAATGGCCATAAAGGAAATAATCAGACAGATGAAAACAGGAGAGGCTCTGGCACTAAGCTGGGCAACAGTGTGACATGAACCAGAGAGGCTGTGATTAACTCAGCCCTCCACATATGCCTAGAGAAGGAAAGAAGTGGCTCCATGGCTGGAATGACTCTCATGTGAGGGAGTTGGGGACAATCCTTGGAACACCCAACCTGCCTTATCTAAGCCACCATCTTCTAATAAGCATGAAGGAAAACCTGAAGATTTATTAAAAACGGTTGACATCCCCAAGCCTTACTTTGTGATGTCCCTGCCTCAATGGAGTATTCACCTAATTGATACTGAATTACCTGTGGCACCCTTGTTGTTTCAAGAGGCTGTTTTTTAAGGTAAGACATACTTTGGAGTAAAGCACATCTAGTTTCACAGCCCAGGCCTTCCTGTGACCTTCTGAAAAAGCAGCCTTGCTGAACAGGTTCTCTCATCTGTACAGTGGGACCAAATTGCCTACTCACAGGGTTTGGTGAGGGCTGGAGCAATGAGAGCAATGAGTCTAGCACAAGTATTTAAGATCATAGAAAGTGGTCAATAAAGGCAGGGTTTGTTATTTTACTTTCTAGTTGGGAGGAATGCATTGAGGAGCTTAGAGGTGATTAAATGAATCTTCCCGATACCAACAAGTGACCAGATCTAGTGACAGGTTTACATTGGGATATCTGCCACAATTAAATGGATTTGCATGACTTTAATAGTAATATCCCATGTTCTCTCTTAAATTTTTCAGAAAGTATGTTGTCAAGGAAATGATCTCATGGTCCCCTGAAGAAAACACCTACTTCTTGTTAATCACAGAGAAAATGGTGACCTCAGACCAAGAAATGATCGAATATGGAAGTCCTGTATTGCTCAGTGGGGACTTACTAACTTTTAAAAATGGCCAAATAAGAAAGTTTCCTGTTTAAAGGGTCACAGAATATTCCTTGCTTGAAACAAAATTTTAAAAAAAGAACCCTCTTTTTTTTTTCTTTCTTTTTAAATTACTGTCCTAGCATTAGTCATTATCACGTTTCCTCCCATTTTCCATTAAGGTTTATGGTAAATGGGGCCAAGTTGTGATGATTCCAGATAAATAAGCATTACATTTTAACTTCTATGTGGAGGGGGTTTTTTTGTTTTGTTTTTTTGTCAATGAGAGAATTAGATCCAACTCCCTTTTACCTTTGAGTGTATGTGAGTGTGTGTGTGAGAGAGAGAGAGAGAAAGAGGGAGAGAGAGAGGGAGGGAGGAAGAGATTCACTAGTAGAATAGATAGAGGTCAACTCTCCATTAGAGAGAAGACCTGGGTCCCCAAAGCAAAGTTTCAGAGTTGCTTCTTCCTTTGCTAACTGCAAAGTCAGCAGATTCAGAATTTTCTTAAATTCCATGCTCTTCATGGAATTTAAATTGGAAGGCAAGATGCAGTCTCTCCTGCTCTGAGTTTAGCTTCTTCCTTGCCTTGGTGCTTTGCCCTTGCAGACCAGAACCCTCTGAAATGCACACCCCATCTTAAAGCAACCCATGGTTCCTGTTGCTGCTCTGTGGTTTATATTACATTTCTCTTCCCTTCTACAGTGACACTTCTTAAATGAGTTACTACAGACCATTTCTCATGACTCCCTTATTCAATTAGTCCCTGGTATCTGCATATACCTTCTAAAAATGTACTCTTGAAGTTTCTGATGATCTCCTCATAAATTTTCATGTCCATTTTTGATTTGTAATTTCCTTAAATGCATCAGACACCTATTCTTTACCATCTATGCTTTCTCCTTCAAAAAAGTCATGAATCCACATATTTCTTAATGGCAGATCCCTAGTCTTAACCTTGTTGCTTTTGCCTCAGTCCGAAATATTCAACTGCATGGTTTTAACATCTTCAATTCTCTCATTGATTTAGTGAGTTTTATAAAAATTTTGAAATGTGAAATGTGTTCTTTTTATATTTGTTATGAGACTCATAATTTTACCTTTAAAAAATTGTAACAATTGTTTTCTAGCTCTATGGGTCATCAGAGATCTTTGAAAACATTTGTAAACTATAATTTGTTAATATAACAGAATGTCTCCCAGCCTCAGTTGGCTTTCTGATTGGGCTCTTCAGTCCCTGTCATCTTTGGGACCCAGAACATTCTGAAGAGATGTGTTGATCTGTGTTTCAGTGCAGTTTGATTCTGCCCTGTAGTAGGGGCTCTCAAAGTGAACCTGTATTAGAATCATCGCTAAGGTCTGTTAAAGCAAGATCACTGAATCCAACCTGAGTTTTGAGATGGTAATTCTATGGAGGGGACCAAGAATTTGTAGTTCTAACAAGTTGCCTGGAGATGCTGATGCCAAAGGACCAGAGATAATACTTTGAGAACAACAATCTGAAATGAAGCACATTTATTGACTATATTGTTTAGAAGGGGCATCTAATGCTGGTCTGAAGACTCCACTTTACCAACAATAGCTTGTTTCCCCCCATACATTTGACAACCATTTTTTCATTTGATTAAAGTTTAATGGGATTTCTCTTAAATATATTAGACCATGGTTCCCACCACCTTCACTAAAATTCTTTATATCCAAAAGTAAGTCAATGAAATTTGTGCATTGTGTTTTTAGTATGAGTTGGTAAAATAAAATAACCCTCCTCATTCCCTCCCCAACCCATCACCCCTGACAAATAAATTACCTAGTCTATTTCTTATCCCTGGACATAAAGCTTCCTTAGATTCAAAATATAAAAATCACAGTGTAATTCTCTGGAAACATTTTTATGATGTGGAAGATGAAGGAATAGTGAAGATGTGTTATTTAAAGGCTATTAATTTCAGACTCACTAGTTGATTTTAATATCAATGTTGCTGAGTTTATAGTTCATTTTTATCAATAATATGACAATTGCATGTGCCATCAACTTTGGATATTTATATTTTGTGTTTACGCAATGCTCTGAGATGAAGTGTAAAAATATATCTTCAAGATCTGTGTATGCACACACAACTTACTGTTTATATGACTGTACTAGTAGGCCGTCTTCACTAACATAACTTGAGCATTTGACACTCTTTGTTAATATGGTTTTACTCTTCCAAGAACCTCTTGACCAGGAAGATGAAAGTTGCAAATAACTGCATTGTCTATTCTAGGAACTTCCCCAAACACCATTTAAACGAGCATCAAACTGTTCAACTCTTCTACAGATAGCATTAAACATCTGTTTACTCCTCACAGCTCTTTCAAACCCTTGCCTTAAAATACTTACCTTGCTGTGCCCACAAATACTAAGCTATTATATCATGATACTCATCCAATCTTAATCAAACACTTGCATTGAAAGAGCCACCTTAAATCAGACTCCAAAACTCATTTATATCACCATCCAAGACTCTATCAAGCAGTGTTCTTTCTTATTGTGATAAAAATTAACTCAGCTTTGTTTTAACAATAAGTTATTTTAGTGTGGTTTTTTTTCTTTCAGGGAGCCAGCATTTGGCAATCTTGGAGTTCCCCCCAACATCCAATCTAAACCATCAACAAAATGAAAAGACATCCAACAAAAGCAGAAAATTTTTGCAAACTGTATATCTGTTAAGGGGTAAATATCCAAAAAATATAAAGAACTCATATAACTCAATAGCAAAAAGCAAGAACCCAATTTTAAAAATAGGCAAAGAACCTGAATAGACATTCATCTAAAAAAATATATACAAAAGGTCAACAGTTGTATGAAGACGTGCTCAACATCACTAGTCATTAGGGAAATGCAAATTAAAACCACAATAGATATTTCCTCATGCCTGTTAGAATGGCCTTCATCAAAAAAGACGAGAGACCACAGTTGCTGGCATGGATGTGGGAAAAAAGAAACCCTTGTGCACTGCTGGTGGGAATGTAAATTGGTACAGATATTATGGAAATCAGTGTAGAGATTTTTTAAAATATTAAAAATAAAACTACCATATGACCCAGCAATTTCACTTCTGGGAATGTCTCCAAAGGAAACAAAAACACTAACCCAAAGAGATACCTGCACCCCCATGTTAACAGCAACATTTTTTACAATAGCCAAGAAATGAAAACAATCTAAGTGTCTATCAGTAGAAAAATGGGGGAAAAAGCCATGATATATTGACACACACACACACACACACACACACACAGGAATATTATTAGGCCTGCATTTTTAAAAAACAAGGAAATCCTACCATTTGCAACAACATGGATGAACCTGGAAGGCATTATGCTAAGTGAAATAAGTCGGAGAAAGACAAATACTGTATAATTTCACTTATACAGAGGTAGGTGAAAGTAGGTTTACAGTTATAATATAAATTATTCATACAATAATTAATAAATAATAATACAAGAATAAACTCTGTGTTTCCTGTGCTCACAACTGTGGAATCTAAAATAAACAAACAAACACACAAACAAAATCCCAAACTTAGAGAAAAATGAATCGGACTTCTGGTGATGACCAGAGGTGGAAGGTGGGAGGAAGAGAACTTGGCAGGAGATGGTCAAGGGCACAGAGTTCCAGTTATAAGATAAAGAAGCACTAAGGATGAAGCGTACAGCGTGATGACAGGCTGACTCTGCGGGGTCACCCCTAGGACAGTTGGTGAGAGAGTAAACCCTATGAGCTCTAATCACAAGGATAATTTTTTTCTTTTTTTAAAATTGTATCTGTATGAGAAGATGGATGTTAGCTAAGGTAGTGTGGTTATATTTCACAACATCAGTAAATCCAGCCATCATGCTCCACGCCTTAAACTTATACAGTAACGCATGTCAATTATTTCTCAGTATAACTGGAAAAAACCAAGTGAGACGCAGGATCAATTTATGGCTTTACAGAAAACGAAAGGAAAGCAAAACCGAAAAACACCTAGAGGCTCCCACCCCAGGCATTCTGTCTGGGAAAAGACAGCCTCTTGATGAAGACGTGAGTAGTGACCCTAAACAGAAATTCATTGGAAAACAAATTATCCTGTGTTAGCCAAGAAACTAGAGAAATAAAATGAAGTGAATAAATCAGTTAAGGTGCTCCAAGGGGAAACTGAGCACCTGATTTCCTGTTTTAGCCTTAAACTACCAAGGAGAAATTTCTCTAATATTAAAGGAAAAACTTGCAAATGTTTTATTGATACAGGTGCTGCAATGTCCACCTGAAACTACCACTGTTCTACACCTCAGTTTTGCAGCGAACTATTTAGAATATATTAAAACAGAACCCAGAACCATTAGAATACTCAGGGGTGGGTGTCTCTGATAATGCTCAGGCACTCCCTGTGCCCCAATCCTTACCTCTGGCCCTCAGATCTTTGATCAAGGAACCCCTTTTCCTCCCTAACGAACACACACACCTGCTAACTTCAAAGGGAGGGGCCTACTGTGCAAACTGGATCACCAGGCTAATAGTTCTTGTCTTGAAATCCCCAAGGGCCCCTTATTCACCACCTCAAATTGGGGTGAAATTATGGCTTGCTCGTGCTCCCAGATATTACTAATAATCTACCCTTCAGCTCAGGCTGAAGAGCTGAGAGCCGAGAGCAGCTACACCCACTCACCTTCGTCTACACCGTCACGCCCTCAGAAGTCCATTGTCCTCACGAACAAAGCCTCGGTGCTCCTCTGTCTTCATCACCATGATTTTATTAAACTTCATTGTTCTTTCAAGAACCTGCCTGAAAAACTCACTGATATGAACATCAAACAGTTCAGTTCTTCAACAGACATCATCAAACAACTGTATTCCCCACAGTCTTCCAAACCCTGGCTCAAAGCCTTCCCGTTGCGGTGCCTACCCGCCCTAAGCTCTTGCATCACGCACCTTCTGTTCCTAATCAAGCCCTTCCCCTCGGAGATGCTGCAGAATCTCTGTCGAGCAATCTCTCCCTCACGCTTTTACAGAGACACTCGGCTCTGCCTTGTCAACAGGTTACTTTGGGGTTCGGGAACCCAGCAGGCATGTTCCACGGAGGTTCCTGAACTTGACCTGCAGAGTTTCATATTCAGGAGATCTCGGGAGGATCGAATCAAACTCCAGGTGATTCCGAGGAAGGTGGTGCAGGGACAATTTACGGCTTTAACAGCCAGCTGTGTTTCATTTACAAAAACCAGTTAATCAACTAAATGATTCGTTTTTGAAGCTAGGCCAGTGACAGTGGCCTATTATTCTGGGCTTGGTCCTAAACTGTTCCGACCCAGGAACGCCACTTACACAGTTTATGTCTCTCTATAAAAACCTCAGAGCATGGATACTGGGTAACAAATCTCGAGAGGATCCGTTCACGTTCACAGTGCACATTTCCAGTGACTGCTACCGAGGACTCCTCTTTTGGCTATCGACAATACGTGGGAAATGAATTTAATAATCAGTGAATGTTTGCTCAATACACTAAAAAAATAGACTTAGGAAAGCAAACAGGCTGTGGCAATCTAGAGCAGCAACTTTCAACCCTTTTTGTCTCAGAGCACACATAAGCTAATTACTAAAATTCTGCGGCACACCAAAATAAATACATTTTTTGCTGATCTGACAAAAAATAGGTATAGTTTTTATTGATTTACAAAGAAAATAATAACGGGGATTACCTACCCTTTCTGCTCCGAAGTGACTTTTTAAAAAGCCAGGTGCCTATACTTGTATATAAAGGTTTCGGTACCAAGAACTGACCAATCAGAAGCAACCTTATGCGACATGGCCAATAAGGTGCAGCCCTGTTATGTGACCTAGACATTTCTGCTTCAAAGCAGGGCGTTCACACTGGGTGGCTACCGTTGTGCTGCTCTTGTCATTTTTAAAAATTTGACAATCTAAGGGAAAAGAGGTCAGTGCCCTTGACTAGTCAGGTACCGCATGTTTTAAAAATTCCTGCGGCCCACCAGTTGAAAATCACTGCTCTAGAGCATTGTTTTGCTTTATAAAACATTTTTATAAATAGTCCTGGGGGGAAATATGACAGTTTTTACCTGCATGCAAAGGAGTCAGATTTTAAAATTGTTTTTTGGAGGAGAGAAAAGAAGTGGTATTTATAGCTCCATTTATTACATGGCAATCACATTCTGACTGCATGATGTTTTCTTCAGTTGTTTTTTAATCCCGACCCGAGGATATGTTTATTGATTTTAGAGAGAGAAAAGGAGAGAGAGAGAGAGAGAGAGAGAGAGAGAGAGAGAGAGAGAGAGAGAGAGGGCAATATATGAAAGAGAATCGTGCATCAGCTACCTCTGGTAAGCACCCCAACCTGGATCAAACCCAAACCCACACCCCAGGTATGTGCCCTGACTGGGAATCGAATCTGCAGTCTTTTGGTGCTTGGGATCATGCTCCAACCAACTGAGCCACCCGGCCAGGGCTGTTTTCATCAGATTTAGCAGAAACCAGAAATTCCCATTATTAATTAAGTCAAGAAATAAACAAACAATAGTATGGGAAAGGCGGGTGGGGGAGGCAGATTCGGGGTGGAGGGGATCAATGGGGGAGAAAAGTGGGACATCTGTAATACTTTCAACAATAAATTTTTTAAAAAAAGAAAGAAACAAAAATGGGACCTCAGGGAAAACGTTTGGATGCCCCAGCCATTCCCAGATCCTGCTGTTTCTGTAATTCATGCCTGGCTTAGTAGTGCGTGCTATGCATGGCTCATTTAGGAAGACATGGATTTTAGAGATAGAAATTGTTTTTCTCTGGAAATATACATGTTTTCTGAGCCAAGGACAGAGCTGAGCTGAGGGCAAACTGTCTTGATGCTGACCCAGGTTTTAGCGTATCTCTTCAATGATAGGAATATATTGGTTGGCACACGAGATTACTTTCCATTTTAAAATCCTGAATTAAGACTGATAACTGTTTTACTACCCATTTGTCATTTTTGTTCTAGGCTTCATGGGATCATTGACTATACACATTTGCAAGATTAAAACCTATGGCATTAATTCAGCATCCAAAGTACACACTGCAGGATGTTAACAGGTAAGAAGCAAAGGGTTCTGTGGTTAAATGCTTTAGAAATAAATGCAGACTGATACACAGTTTCGCAGGTTGCTTCCCTTCAGTATTTCTCAAAGCTATTAATATATTCATGTGCGTTGTCAATCTCCAAGGGCACTGGAGCATGCAGTGTTTCTCCAAACCATTTAACCAGGGCGTTATTTTATTGGGGAAAGAGTGCTACATCCACTGCATTTTAAATGATCACACTTTTATCTTCTTAGGACCCTTGACACCATCAGTAAGCACACTGAAAACATCACGGTGGAGATTCGGGGATGTGCTTCTATAGGGGATGGTTAATTCCATACATTTTTTCTTGAACTGGATCCCTAAATTTGGGTACACAACCTGTGCAGACCTAGAGTGCACTACGTGTTCTTATGGGGACCTATTAATCCGCCTTCCAGCTTCGTTATTACTGCTGTAACCGCGTGTTTATGTCGGGCTCACCCATTAGGTAAACACTCTCCCCCCGCCACCCAGGGATTTGTTCCCTTACTGTTTGCAGCAACAGTGCCTTGCGCAGCCCAGGCACTTGGATATTTCGTTGTCCAGCCTGTTATAGCCACTAAATTTCAAGTCAAGGCAGGATTCTGATGCATAGTTCACATCCTCCAGTTAATCCTAAAACCCTGATTACCTTTTTAATTTTATTAATTCCTCATTGACATTTTGGGGATCTGGTGTCTAGCATGCTTTTTCTTTTTTTTTGGTGCTCAGAGGCACACATCTCGAGTAGCATGTACAGTTGACTCATTTCCCATGGGGTAAACACAGCTCATGAGATTCAGACTATAGTGAAGGAGAATGTTCTAGATTTTGACAGGCTCACTCAGGTCAGATTTACACTAGAATGACTCAGTTCTTCTCAACAGTTTTAATTATTTTATAAGAAAAATAATTAATATGAGTAAAAATCAATATTTTAATACCTCTGAAAAATGGTCTAAAAAAGTAGCATCTGGAAATATTTATAATTGCATACCATAGCAGTCTGGGAACTCTTATTTAATTATAAATTCAACATTTGTACTTTCTGGACTGAAGACAGCTAAGCTGAGGGCAAATTGTTAATTAACTTTTCCCTTTTTTTGGTATTTTTTTTCTTTTTTAAAATTATGGAATGCTTCATAAACGTGCACATTTGAAATTCAAAACTACCAAAAATAAGCTGTCTGCAAAAGAATATCTGAACTCAAGCATACACTGTAAGTATTCTAAAATATGAAAACTATGCCAGCAATTAGAATGCCTTCAAAATGAGAGCTTAGTAACAAGCGGGTAAGTTTACAGAAAGTGAAAATAAATTGTATGCTTCTCAACAAATACTTGGCAGGGAGAGGTTATCACATGTGCCTGCTCATTTGGTCAAAGTGAAGAACCTCCTACGTAATGTGTGTTTTTCCAGCTACAAATTTGCAATGAAAACAATACCCAAGGACTTGGATGCTTTAGTATTCTGGCCAAAGCCCCCTCCTTTGATTACAAGTTTATATGGTGAAACCTGAGGACCCCTCTTTGAAGCTATACCCTGTGTCTTACATCTCTTGTCTTTCTCACTACAGAATTGGAATCTATTCCCCATGCCTAGCCTTTTAACAACAGACCAACAGAATTCAGCAGAAGTGACGGTGTCCCAGTTCTCAGCAAAGCCCACTGGCATGCCCACACATCTGCTATTGCATGAGAACATACCCAGTTAGCTTGCTCGTGGAGGAAAGAACCCAGCCAAGTTGTAGTCATCCCAGTCTCCCATCCCACATCACTCAACAGTCTGTCAACCCCACACATGCGAGCATGCCCAGCTGGGACTAGAAGGGCCTCCCCAGATCAGCTGAATCCCAGATCCCATAGGCTAAAGAAATGCTTATCATTGAAGTTTTATAGCTGTCATGCAGCATTACTGTGGCAATAGAAAACTATTACCACAGGCAGTGGATATAATGCAACTGTGATTGGTTCCTGGCCTCCACTAGCAAGCTCACTCTTGTCACTGAATTGACCTCACACCACCACTAGCTGATGTTGTATGTCAATGAAACAGTTGGACTCTATTTACAGTGTTAGGTGGTGCGGTGTTAGTGGTGTTTTGTTGCATTTTCATTAAATTCTCAACTAATGAATTAAGAAGGATCTCTAAAAAACTTGGCCTACTGAAAGAGTTGAATGGTGGTGGTGTGTGGGCGGGGAGATTCAAGAGCAAAGGTTACATTTTTCTTTTTTTAAAAAAAGTAATCTCGATAGGGAGAAGTAACTAGCTGAAGACTTAGCATAAAAACCAAATGTTTCCATTTGTTCTCATTTCCTATTTTGCTGGAAACCAACAATTATTTCCTTAGGAATGCTTGATGTGAATATTACTTTGGGTTAGAAAGGGTGTTTAAAATGTGTGTTCATTAAAATGTATCAATTTTATTTATTTTAATAAATTGTATGTTTTGGGAGTTTTCTATTTCATAGATAGCTTTTACCTTTAGAATCAAGTAACATGATTCTTGACACTACTTCCCTACAAGGTGGCTTTAGAAGTAAACTTACCAGTATGGTTAAAATCCAGAGCACATATGAAAAGCACATTCTTTAAGAGCATGAGGCTGAAAGTGGATCTGAAAGGTAATCACTTAAGTTATTAAAACAAAAAAAAAGCTCAGGTACGTTTTTAATGTCCAACATTATTTTTTCCCTATTAATAAAGCCTTTCATCTGTATAGGAAATTGATAATTTTATATATATGAGAAGAGGGGAACACAGTGAAAGAGAGAGAGACAATGAGAGCAAGAGAGAATGTATGAGTGTGTATGCGAGAAACTGCAGGAAAATATGTGGATCAGGATACAGGCTCTCTGTATATGTTATTTTCATAAATGTGCATTCAAACCTCAGATTCTATCAGAGAACACAGCTGAAAATATCTGAGTCATCTTGTGTTAAAATTACTTTTATTCAGGATGAAAAATACAACATGTAACCACATTAGATGATAGTCTATGGTTAGTTCTTGACCACATATTTCCAAAGAACTACATACTTATTTCCCGTTGCTGTTACTGCAATATATTTCTCTTTACTTATTATTATTTAGAAGGTTACAATGTAGTGTTTTATGTAGCTTTTCCTTAATAGCAGATAGAATAGACATGTTGCACACAATTACAGGCAGGAAAAAATTAATACATAGCTTTTCAAAGAACAAGGAAGACACCAAATCGACAACGTGTAGTTCAGAGTTCAGGGAATTTTTTTCTTTAAATAGGTGCTTTTCGTGGGTATCATGTGGCCTGATAAAAGCTCTAGGTTTTGCAGACTGTAGCGGCGTAAAGCTATTTCTGACACGATGGATGAAGACGGGTCTGAGGTAGAAAGGTGGTCATGGCTTTCCTCTTGTATAAAACAATCTTCTTCTCAAAATATCTATGCTGCAAATAGACACCCTTGCCCCCCAACCCACCCACCATTTTCACAAAGAATAGGAATTTCTAACTTTAAGCCTCCTTCTGGCCAGATCCCAGCTCAAGAGAACCCAAAGTTAAAATGTCCTGATGTCTTAAAAGCGCATGTGCTTGAATCAAAACATGTTATTTTAACTCTTTTTTTTGTTTTGTTTTTTGGTTTCTCTACATTTGGTAATTACGTAACATGTCTAAACTGAATGAATTAAGTGCTAAATCGGAAGCTGAACCAAATGCCCAGTTGAATGCACTCGGAGTTAGGAGGGCACCACCACCCAAGCATCAGTTTCGTTCTTCGGCAGAAGCAGTGACCTGGGCTTTATCCCCAAGTGCACGGGTCACAGAAGGGGTGACAGCACATCTGCTATTCACCCAAAGGGACAATGCGAAGTGCACTAAATTTGTGCCTGCTTTCCAAAGAAAATAGCTGGGAGTTTCAAGAATTATAAAGGGCTTAAATATACATGAAGAACAATAAATGCTCTTCAAAGGGAACCAAAGACGACAATGTATCCAGCATTACAATGGGGTAAAGGCCTGCTGTGTATTTAACAAAGAAAATCAAGGCCTTTGAACTAGGAAAGGTTGTACCAAGTGTCGTTTCTGTGCCAAAATGAAAATATGCTTAAATAGGCAACCTTTGGTAAAATGACCTGTGAGATTGTTATAATCCTACTTTAAGTCTCCTCTATCCTATAAACTGGGGTGTGAAATAAATAAAGAAATCAAGAGCTACTTCTATAGAGCAGGGAAATAAAATGCAGGGGGGAAAAAAATCCCAACGGAAATGCCAGTTAGGCCCACAGGATTTTTATTGTGGTTATCCAAGTGGTTGCTAAAAAAAAAAAAGTAAGTGTATGATGTCAAATAAAGTTAAAAAGTATACACAGCGCTATGGCCTAATCCATACACATATGATATAAGTGACTGAAATATACGAACTTATCAATTGGCCAAATCATGAAAACAAATATAGGAAATCTATTTGGTCATGTGGCTGATGAGTTTATAAATAACCAAAACGTAATGGTAAAAGAACTGAAGAAATAAATGAAGTTATTGTACAAGGTTAATATAAAGGAATGTAAACTGTAAAACTGTCTTCTAGTTCTTCTGCAATTTTCATCACGGTTATTAAAAAGGTGTCACGTTAGAAAGTCCCCACCCACCTTCCCGATGCTGTGTACAGTATACAAATCTGTGACAAATGCACCACCGATCCCCAACACCGCTCTGTTCATTAATTTACAGTTGCATAGAAAGGGAAGGAGAAAACAATACTAAATGATTATTATAAAACAAAGTATCCTTCTCTCTTTGGATAGTCAGTGTTTCCCCCCTTCAGTAGGACTCGTGCTCGGTGCTCAACGGCCTGTTTCAGGGAGCCATGGGGCTTCTGATGAAATGGAGCTTGGAAACTGGCATTTGCTGGAAAGGGCAACACTGAAGGTCAGGAAATGTTTGTTGGCTGATGAATGCTTCACATTGCCTGCGGGGAGGGAAACCGTGCTGTCAGAACAACATTTACATAAACCATTACAGGTAGCAGAGGCCTGTCAACTCCTCAAGGAAACACAAGTGCCTCTCTCAGAATGAAAACCCTATTTTGCTATGTTCAGAGGGGGACCCTTTTCTCCCGCGTGACTCTTGCTCCCGGAGATGAGGTCCTTTCCTCTCATCCCGCATCACCTCGTCTGCTCTTTCTGACTGCAGCCGGTCTAGAGGAAGCCTGGAAGCCTGCTCACGCCCAGGCGGGAAAGCGAGCTCAGACTGAGAGGACTTGTCCTTTCCTGCTGGAGGTACCAACGGTGAGCGAGTTAGGCTGGTGCAAGCACCCAGGGCTCCCACAACCTCAGATACTGGATAAGTCCGTCTAGGTCCTCCTTGTGTTTTCAGGGCATTTTTTTCTCTCTCTCATCCCGGAAAACAACAACCTTCTGACAACCACCTCTACCTTTCCTGCTTACTCCCACCAGGACCCCGCTTCATCTATCCTTTGATACTACAGTGCATCGAGTCTCCCGCCTTTTTTCTGTCCCCACACCTAAGCCATACTCACTTCCCTCCCTACACGCTTAGACACCTAGTTCAATCACTATTATTACTCCTTTGACTCCCCCCTTGAACTGCTTGCTGTATGCACTCTCTTGGCCAAACCATGACTTGAACTTCGATTAACTGCAATCCTCGCCCTACTCTGATGCCTGGGATCATGAACTTGAATGTGGCTAGAGAGCAACACACAGCCCCACACCGGCTTCACGTTAAATTCACTAACAGGCACCTAAATTGGTGCCCTTTAATGCTGCCTGGCAGTCAGTCACACTATTCCAGGCTCGACGTGCTCTCTTGATCTCCAAGAGCTATGGCGCCTTCTCTGGTCTTACCTCACACCTATGACACTCCCTCCCATCACGCTTTGCTCAAGTCTCGGCTTCTGATTCATGAAGACAACAGAAGCAATCAGAAGAGGAATTTTGCTCCCTGGGGTGAGGTCCTTCACTAAGACAACAGAAGCATTCAGAAGAGGAATTTTGCTCCCTGGGGTGAGGTCCTTCTGTCTCACCAGCTCTCATACCATATCCACTTATCTGCCTTATGTTCCTTGTCTTTCCTCAGGTTACTAAAGACAAACTGTCTGTGCTTCTCATTAAGATCCCAGCCCCTCTTGCCAATAAGACAATGGAAGAACTTTCAATGTTTCAAAAAGATTAATAAAAAAGTTCACGGAAGAAAATGTTCTCCAAAGATCTGTGGTCTTGTGGCACATTATTACTAAGAGTATCTGATAAGGAAAACACTGAAAGGTATAAGGCTGTGGCTGCCAATAGTCCTCAGCAAATTTTTAAATGAAAAGTCGACTCTCCCCACCCCCGAAGTTACAAAACCACCTTTGTGTATTGCCTAGTCACTGTTTTTAATCAGCCTTCTGTGATCACTACCTTGAGTAGGTATCTGGGAGAACAGAGGTCACCAAACCTCTCCAGGCTAACCACACATAGCATCTACGAGGCTGTTAAAAAGCTATGAGAACACAAAAGATCAGGTATCTGGGAGAACTGGTTTGGGAGGGGTCCTCCTCCCCAGACTGACAAACTGTTGTACTAAATCAGCTAACATTTAAACGTCAGGTCAGGCAAGTGTACTTATTTACATGGAAAATAAAGTAGCACTAAAATTGATAGCGGCGCTGGGTTGTAATCAACACATGAGCCAACCAACCCGAAGACTTATAGGAGCTTTAATATAATTTGTGGCCCAACCGGGATTTTTGCAGTTTGAACTCTGCATCTTGGACCTGGAATGAACAGCCTCTCTGTGCTGTCTGATTTTGGTTGGCAAGTCACCCAAAGCTTTCATCCTACAAGCCTGAACCTGAGCTGGGACACTGACAAATGTCTAATCGTGTGACCCATCGTTCTCATCTCACAGCCCCACTTGCTGACCAGCGTCAGGCACCCATGGAAAGTCCAGTTGCCCCCACCAACCAGAAAACAAATAATGTTAAGTCTGTGGTCTTGTTTCTCTAGCAATCCATCCCTTTGATGGTCAGCTCCTTGCAAGTTTCACCTTTAAAAACTTTGCCCATCTCCTTGATGTTGGAACATGTCCTTGGTTCATACTGAGGGCTACATTCCTGATTTGCAAATCGTATATGAATAAAACTCTCTTTTGATATCTGTTGGAATTACTGTTAACAAAACCATGAACTCTTACCTGTGGCCTGCTGGGGACGTTTGCTGAAAGAGAAAACAAAAGAAATAAATTGAAGGTGGTGCCGTTGCTTGGCTGGTTCCCCCTCTTAGGCATGCAAAAGTGTACCGTTCCCAGCTTGTTAAATGGATGCTAATAAAATAAGAAACAGTTTTTGTTTTTTGCTAAATGCTTTAACAAGGGCTAGTTTCCCTAGTTTCTCATATTCCAAGTGCTTTAAAATACACACACTCCACCAAAATATGCAAAGCATATGCTGGCTCTGTCAAAAAGTGTACAATAAAGCATTCAGTGAATACTTAGTTTCGCAAAAAATCTCAAAATTGCCCACTGAAATCTTGCCATGTATTTGGTTTATGAATCAGAACAGAGCAAATTCTGTATATTTTGCCAAGTAGTACCAGTTCTGACCAAGAAGTCATTAGGGAAATGAAGGTGCGTGAGTCTTTCATTTCTGCCACCCTTGACTCACACTTACCCCCTACCCTGAAGACCAGGAAGATGGCGGCGACATGCTTACATCACGGAAGGGGAAGGGCAGTCTTCCAGGAACTTGGGCTAATAGCTGTGCCTTCCTCGCCCCAGTTAAGAGCATCGGAGAAGTTAGAGCCTGGTGTCTAATTCACCTTTGCAGCTCGAGTCCTTCCTGGGTACAGAGAGCACCGGGCCGTGCAGCTGCTCAGGTGGGCACTGTGAGGGCAGCCACTAGTAATATATTTTTTAAGGCCTCTGCTTTTCCATCCCTCCCTTTCACTGACAAATCTCACACTCAACCCTACTGCAGAGGGGGAGCTCCACCCCTCCAATGATGGTAACAGCTGCTCTGGGTCAGATGAGAATTGTCCCTAATCAGCTAGCATGCTTCTCTCCTTCCCGCTCTCATTTTTCTGTGCTTAGGACAGAACAGAAGGTACTGATGACCACACAGTGAGTGCCAGTAGCTTTGTGAGAAAAAAAGAACAAAGGAGGAGACCTCCTTATAATGCCTGGAGGGAAAGTGAGCCCCAGGAGTAGTAGTTGGGGAAGAAGCGGGCTAACACCGGCCTAGTCCTACCAGACGCGTCGGTTACAACAGGGAGAAAAAGAGTGGACCTCCTCCACCTGAGCCACACCGGGGGACAGCTTTGCTGCATGAGTATTAAGCACAACATAGGAGAGTCATGCTTCTCTTCCAAGTAACAAATAACCAAACCCAAACAAGTCTAATCTATTTTGCCCCAAACCAACATTTTAAACCCTACAGCTTTTTATCAAATAAAAGGCTATGGATACTCCCCTGAACAAATCATACAAATGTATTTTTTAAAGGAAATCATTGCATTTTTGTAGGTTTTGAGCTTTTGATAATGTTGATCAAGCTTAATAATCAGGCAATTCACAGTGAAAATATGCCTAGAGGTAAAAAAAATAATTTTAAAAGCATTTGTTGCTTTTAAAGCAAAAAAATACTCAGCTTACTACTAGTATCCCACATATTTAGATGCGAAAAAACTAACAAAATATTTTACACTAAAAAAAATTGTTACATCAGTCAGTGGAAATTTTAGTAGGTACATTGGTTAATAAGCAACATAATTAAATTTCCTTCATTAACTCCTTGTCAGAAAGAGATACCTGCCTCTTTGCTCTGAAAAGTAACGTAAGTAAGTAAAATATGACTTTGGAGGGCCATAATTCAAGGATGCTATCAGGACCAACTGGGAGATTAAGACAGAAGAATTCTAAAGTGTTATATGCAACAATATATAGATACAGCAAATTAAAAAATTCATGTTTAAGTAGGCAATTCATGCAATGAGAATTGATAAATACAGTTTCATTTTAATTCCAAGATTGTCAGGAGTAGAAATTTGCTTGTGACCATGCTAATTTTTAACCCACAAATGATCAAAAGTCAAGACTAACATGCAGATCAATTCAATGTATGCTAGTGACAAATAATTTTAAAGTTCTCAATAGTTTCAGGGGCTCATGAGATTGGCTCGGCCTTGGGAGGGTGCCAAGCCAATTTGCTTAGAAAAATTCTCCAAAGGTGGTCGGTAAGCTTTGGGAATTTGAAGACTTATTAAAATATTTGCTAGCTGCGCAACTTAAAAGGGAGAGCAAAGCAAATGAGTCCTACAGAACCTTCTGAGTAGCATCTGGGGAAACTTCAACAACTTAACCTTCCTAGTGAGAAAATGAAATCAGCCATCCATCCACCCACCCATCTACCCATCCATCCATCCATCCATCCATCCATCCATCCATCCATCACCCATCCATCCATCCATCCATCCATCCATCCATCCATCCATCCATCCATCCAATTTAGACACATGTATTTGACACCAAGTCTATGTCAGGTGCTCATTTCTATTCTACATCAATTTTTAAAAGGCTCAATCACTTTAGGCAGAATTTTAAAATTATGTATCAATTTTACAAATAAGTCAATTAAGCCTTTATTTTATGTATAGCTGCCCCTATCTTGGAAATTTTTATATTATCAAAGGAAACACAGAATATAAATACCAATAAGAGCAAACTAAACCCAAACTAATAGCAGAAATCATAAGTAATAAGGTCTAAATTTCAAAGGATTCTAAAGTACACTATTATCATTTCTTACATGGGATGTACAGTGCTGGAGCTCTTAAAAAAACACACATGACTAGTAAGGCTCATCTACAGAAAACTACACATATTATAAATATCTGTGAATGAACAAACATAAGACTATGAGAACATGGGGCCAGTGTCCCGGTAATAAACCTCGGGGCTCTATATCCCACTCTCACAACACAGAACAACACAGGAGGAGCAGGCATCAATGCAATGTAGATGCTTAACCTAGTATGTGGGTTCCACTGAAGATACACTCTCTTCTCAGGAACCAATAAAATCTATTACTAGGTAGTAAGATTTGACTAATGGAAATTTTACACTTGCCTTTAAGGGAGGTCATAAAATTAGATGAACACACTTGCCTCTTAAGATTCATTTTTGCCCTATAATTATAATTATTATTTATTTTTAATTACATGCTCTCCTAAATTATGATAAAGATCACTCTTTTACAATATCAAGGCATAAGAATATACTGTAAAAAAAAAATAAGAGTGACTGCTTTAGAAAATTAAACTTTTAAAAAGACATTATGAATTTTTAGTATAAAATTTTAAATATGGAAATTATAATTTTTATATCTGCTTATAAGGCATAAATTTAAGCATTTCTCATCCTAGCTCTCACTGCCAACTGACTTTTATTGAAACTGTCCATCATGACATTTTCTTTTTAATTTTTTTTTTTATCCTTACCTGACAATACGTTGGGTTTTTTATTGACTTTTAGAGAGAGGGGAAGGAAGAAAGACAGAGAGAAAGAAAGGAGAGAGGGAGGGGGAGAGAGAAACATCGACCAGTTGCCTCCTGTGCAGGCCCCAACCAGGGATCAAACGCACAACCTAAGTATGTGCCCTGACCAAGAACAGTCCACAATTTTTTGGTGTATGGGAAGCTGCTCCAAACAACTGAGCACCACCTGACCAGGGCCTCCGTCATGACATCTGAATAAAACCTTCAAATTGGCTCTGACTTACATAATTTGTTTTTAATTAGTTATTAATGTATTTGGATTTAAACTGACCTAAAGGTAATTTCATTTAGAAATTTAATTTTGAAATTCTGGCATAGAAAGACTATATCTAGTCATTCAGTAACATACAACCTCAGTAACCATTTCCCTAGAAAATTCAACCTTGAAGTATAATTAATATAAAGATTTAATCTGTTCATCTTTCATGACTGTTACAAAGCCTAGAAAAAAGCAACGATCCGATAGCCTATAGACTTAATGCTTCTGTAAGTCTCTACGGGGCCAAAAATATGTGTGTGTGTGTGTGTCTGTGTGTGTCTGTGTGTGTGCACACACTTACATGCTCTTTTGGGGGATGAGTGTGGGGACTGACATAGAGTAAATGTGATTCAGCAAACTTTGAGAAGTAGAACTACAAATAATAACCTGGAAAATGACACACTCCCAAATATACATATATTATGTGCTGTAGAAACTGTAATATGTCCTTCAGGCAAATACTTCTAAAGATTCAGAGATGACTATATTTCAAATAGCTGTTTCCAATTCCTGCTAGTGATGAGTTTTGTAAACTGCAGATTGGCATAAATTGAAGGATACTTTTTAAATGAAGTCAATATATCTTATTTATTCCTACTCCTGATAATGTTTTTCCTCTCATTTAGGATAGTATTTTCCAGAGACAGGGTGGAAAAGGGTAAGATGAGAGGCTGTTTATATCTGTATGTGCCACACATAAATAATATATGGCAAATAATAGTATATACTTACTAAAGTCTTAGTTTAGTGGCCACCTAGATTTAAAAATCACTTATAATTTATAAAAATTATAAGTCATATTCATATTCCTTTAAAAGAGTTTTTTAAATGTAATTGTGGCGTTAAGTAGTTTATATGCGTATTCGAGTCAACCGTTACTGTGTGAGACGGAAGTGTCTTTGGTGAGCGCTCAGCAGAAACTGCAAGGTGGCAAGATGCTGAAGACAAAATGTGGGAAAAAAATCAATAACTAAGAATTATTAATAAGTTCCCCTAGGAATCGAACTGCTTCTATTTTGCTATTATGTGGCTCTGGCTGTTCACATGGAAAACTCACAGGGTGCTAATCTGGATGCCTTAAATGGCTTGCCCTCCCAACACTGACCACTTCATCCCACAGGAAAGGAAACCAGAGGAGAAAAAGACGAGAATCTGAAAATAATCCCTTTCGGTACCTGAATCTGGTGACATCAGAGATTAGAGTCTGCAGAGGGAATTACACTGGAAAAGGGTATTTTCCTGCCTTTTCTAGCATACCACTAAAAGCTCTGTTTTGAAGTAATAAAATTTCTTACTTTAGCTTGCACTGAAGAGGATAATTTCTTCTTAAAACCAGCCTTATTTTATTTGCCTTCACGTTATCACTCATAAGGCCCACGGAAAAACCTTAAGGGCAAGACTGCACTGTCACTGCACCCCAGGGATGGGATGGTATCTAGGCTGAGCTTCTTGTGCTTTCCTCACATATAGAATGTTTGATTTATTTTCAAGTAATATTCAATCCGGTTTCTAATATAGGTTTTTGTTATCTTATCCAAGAAGACAGAGGGCCCACGCTGGAAAAAGAAAGGGAAGGAAAATCCGCAGTGGTGGTGTTAGGTGCAGTCATACTCACGGCAGCAGGATGGAAATGAACTGTTGATCTGCTCCATCACCTCTGTGAGGTCCGTGCTGGTGTCATGAGGCGGGGCCAACAGGTCTTCCGCTGCGGGACAGCGATGAAAAGAACACACATTCTGAAATTAATGTCCAGCCTTTCACCAAAACCCATCTTCAGAAGAAAATACTAGCTGTGGCCTCTACATATCAATGGGAAAATAATTCTCGTACATAATGACAGTTATAGGGGAAATACCAAAACCACTTTTGTATTAATTTGCTGGCAATATAATTTTATACATAAATAAAATGTACTAGGTGTTTCTGCAGGAAAAAAATCCACATGCTAGGGAAAATTCATGAGTGAAAAATACATAATGTAGTCATATTATTTCAATTTATTGGTTGGAATTTTATTGTTTTGCATTGCAAATACTTTTTTCATATGAGAAAAATATTCTACCAATTTCTTTTTCCTTCTTTCTTTATGGAGACTTCAGCATAGGCTTGCTTATGCTAGCACAAAACCAAAAGTATCTTATAAGAGACTTCGTACTTTCATGTTTTTATTCTATAGTCAGCAAAATAATACTCTTATTTTTAAAAAATAAAAGAATATTAATATTATAGGTTTTCTTCTGATTAGTGTAGCAAAAGATATCTGATAAGCAAATTAATCTGGTTAAAGTATGTGGTCCTCAGCAGAATTTTGGAACTTGAATTTTATCAGTAACAAAATGTCATTCGGAATGCCCGGCTGACAGGGTCCTTCCTAGCAGCACTGACAGATCCTCTCTGTGATCAGTGACAGGCTGGAGGGGCCTCTGCTTCAGATGGGGTCACAGGGGTGGCAATATCTACAGGTACTGGGATGGAGAAAGCAGAACACTGAGTTCCCAGACCTGGGCAGAGAAAACCATGTTTAATATAATGTTATTTAGTATTATATTCTGAATATGTTCAAATAGGAAGTTTAAGTTATTCCCATGGCAAAAAACTTAAATTGTTATTCATCCCAAAAGGAAAGAGCCGTTTTCCTCATCTTTCACCAAAATTCAACCCGCTGCTACATACTATATACATATCTGTATCGTAGCTACTATACTAAAATGTTTGCTTTCTTGGAATTGTTAAAATGGTTCTGCACTCATCTGAGACCACAGAGAGAACTCCTTTGAGCCCTAAGGCACCCACGGGTAAGAATGCTATTTAAAATGAAAACAATAAATGGCACAGACCAGAGCAGTGTGGGGAGGGCAGCCACGTCTCGGGGACACTGACCTGCTTGGTGGAACTGTGGGCCGGCGTCCGGATCGAGCGAGTGGCTCAGTGCAGGTCGCTGAGGGGAAGCCCAAGGGGAGACACCATTGATCCGGGGATCAGGTTCAGGCTGGAGTCACGTTCAGAGGTTAGGCCAGAGAGAGAACGAAGTTATTATTCAGGAAACCATTTCCTTTTCCCACTCCCCCTTCCCCAGCACGGACAATTAAACCAGGTGGAGTTCTTTACCCTCAGGCATTCCCAAATACATTTTACTGCCACAGATGCTAGAACTCGCTAGAACTAGCCTGAGCCCTAAGTGGTCCTGCCGTTTCAGCCTGGGCACCTGGAAGAACTCACCCGGTTTCATCCCTCAACAGTTCTCTCTCCTATTTTTATGTCAACTGAGTGAATTCAGAAAGAGGCTTAATTCATCTTTAAAAAATCAGCACTGCTTGTCACATCGTAAATGGACCCAATTTCACAATCAGCTTCTTTTAAAGTTCAAATCGATATTTAAAGACAATATTGGAGAGTGGTCCGGAGCACGATTTTGAATTCAGATGCTTAGATTTGAACTCTGTCGCTCAGAAGCTGCGTAGTTCTGGGCAAATTTTTAACCTTTTGCGCCTCGGATTCTTGATGAACTGGGGGCACCGACAGGAGCACCTGCGTCAGGTGCGAGGCAGTCACTGAGTATTTCTGAAGCAATCGGCACAGGACCGGACACCTAGCAAAGCCTTGGTAAGTGCACTCTCACCGAGAGCTTTGAAATGATGACAGACACATTGACAAGTACGCAGTCAAATGAGAAACTGTGACCTGTTGTAGAGGGGATGCAGGAGTTCAAATGTGTTTGATGTCAAGTTTTTCATTAAATCTGTATCAGCTGAAGCCTGGTAGTTTTGCCAGTTTTTACTTTCAGAGTTGAATTTTCTATCTCCTTCTGGCATTCATGCTGTCATTAAGCAGAGATCAGAGCCCTAGAGTCTGGGATATACTGAGACATTCAGATATCAGATATCTCTAAAAGCATTACTGTGTAATTCTGAAAACATATGAGCCATTAGGAGGCTCTGTCTAACTGATGGAGAGAGTGAAGGGGGGCGGGGCAGGGGAACGGTGAGCAAAGAGCCTCAGTCCTCCTAAAATCACCAACAGGCCATGGCAAATGAAGCTTTCTTTCGGAATATGGCTTCCTTCAGCAATGATTGTTATCCATGACTAGGTTGTTAATACTTCACATTCTAAATATGAGCTTTCACGAGAAAATTCACCCCTTTACACAGGAACCATTCAGAAACTTCAGAGTCATAATACTAACAATGCAACTGCTCCCATGTATGTGACTGGCACAGAGGTAAAAGTCAGACATTCCGGAAGACTTAGAGAGCACCAGGCCTTGGGCCATTCTTGGGGAACTATTATTTTCTATTGATGCACAATTTGGAGGCTCCAAAGTAAGCTGTCCCCAAAATAGTCTCACACCAATTCTGAAACAATGGCAGACACACAGAAAGGTATATGGACAAAATATAAGGGGGGATCTTTGGCCTGCTGAGTAGGTAATGCAAAAATTACACTGTTTTGAATGATTCTGACATGTTAAAAGATACTGACAGCAAGTGTGAAAGATGGTTTTCTAAAATTTGAGAAAATCACTGAAAAGAAAGTTGTTTCTGCCTTTGATTCAATAAATCATCTCTGGAGAAAGGCATTCCTAGTTGCTCCAGGGGGTCCCTCACTGCAGAGGCCAAAGGCGGCGGCAAAAGATGACATAAATGGTGACGTCAGGGGATCAGGAGAGAGAAGTTCCAGGCCCATCTGCTGGGATTCTCCACCCTCTGCACCTGCTGCAACGGCATCTTCATCACTAGTTCTGTGACATGACTCCCATTATTTACCTGCTAGATGAACACTAGTACTTAATTATCTACAATGTATTGTGTCTTTATATAAGAAACCATCGTGTTATATATCATACTATCTGTTACAGTCTCTAACAAGGCTGCAGGCACCCAAAAGGCAGAAAAGTTTGTATCTCAAAGAACAGTGTTGTTCAAAATTGCAGGTTATTGTCCACTGATGAGTTATAAAATTGATTTGGTAAATCAACTTGTTGATAAGCACTAAGAAAGAAAGATAGGAGAAAAATCGAACAGAGGGAGGGGAGAAGAGAGACACAGAGGAAGAGAGAGAGGAAAGAAGGAAGGAAGAAAGAAGGGAGAGAAATAGGGAGGGAGGAAGGAAGGAAAAAATATAAAAACTAGGAGAGTATTTTTAGATCAGCAATTGTTTTATATTGACCATACATATATGTATTCATCATAATGTAAATTGTATTCCTTATTGTCAAGAAATTCTGCAAGCAACTTCCATAAGACACGGCCTGGTGTCTTATGGAAAATAATAGTAGCAAATTAGTAAACATCTGTTACTTAATTTCTTGAAAATAGCTCATTGGAAGGAAGGCTTTAGAATGAAGAGTTCAGGTCACTTCCTTTCCCTTAATTGGCACAGATGTTTCCCTGATTTAATTTATGCAGACATATGCCATAAGATCTTTTTCTTTAAACTGTTCAGAGCTGTGACAGATTTCAGTGTTAGAGGAGAATGGGGAATTCCATCTGAAACTGGGCAAGCACATTTTTTTTTGTGCCAGTGAGGATTTATTCCTCACATTGGAAGAGAGATTTCTAAGCAAGTCTAAGTTAATAATAAACTGAGAAATTGAAACTGAACCTCCCTGGTGACACTGGGACAAAGCCCGTGGGACTGGGACAAAGTGGCGCGGACAGGGGTGACGCTGAGTTCTGCATTCTACCTGCTCCAGCAGCTGTCGAAGTCGGTGGAGCTGAGACTCCAACTGCTTATTGTGATCTTCCAAAATCTGCATCCTAGCCTCCAGCCGACCTTTGTGCTGCCTGAGGAGCTTTGCTTCGGCTATAAGTTCTGAATCTTCAGATGTGTGATGAGGAGAAACGATAGAGTCTGGAGGTGAGCCGACAGGCAGCCCCCTTCTCAGGTGCTGCTCCTTTAGCTGCTCATATTCCACCTGCAAATTTCTAATACAGAAAAACAAAAACTGAAATTACCATTGTGTACGACATCTTCTACCCAAAACTGTCTACGCGCTCCTGCTTTAGCGAACGCTATTTATTTCCTCCTAGGTAAAACATTTCTCAACAGCGAGATGAGCAAGCACGACTAAAATGGTACTTGAAGGAACTGTTCTAATAGACACCACCCCTGGACCCAAGATGCAGCTGTAACCTAAGGCCGGCAGGCCAGCTTGGTGAAGTCCTCTAAAACTGTCACTCCCCCCTGACTCCTTGGACAATAGTTTGAAAAGAGAATGGGTAGGAGCATGTTGAAGTTGCTGTGGAAAGTTTTCCATTACAAGTTTCCCAGGATGACATGTCTTCGCCTCCCAGATCCAGCACACCTTTGTTCTTCCTCCAAGTCAGCGATGATCCGCTCCAGTTCTCCACGTTCTTCCCTTTCTACCGACTTCAGGATCTGAGCTGGACTCTGCGGCTGGCTCACCGGGGACTCCCCTCCGAGGGTCTGGCAGTACTGCTGGATGAGGGCATGCTCGTCCTCCCTGGGGAGACAAATTAAACACAGAGGCTCATGGCTGGACGTTGGTGTCCCTGAACATGAAGGGAGTAAAAGCAGTGATGATCAGGATGGCTGCCGGGCCAAGTCTGCCTTCAAGCTCAATGTCCCTGTGAATGGAAAGGGGCGCTGTAATCAATCTAACCAAAAGTGACCCCACGGGGTGATCTGATCATAAATTCCTTACTGGGCAAGTCACGGTGGGTAGTCATGCTTCAGGCCTATAAACGTCTTTAGTTAAAGGTTTAAGCAAGCCCGGCCCATTGCATGTAGGTTAACACATCTTTGAAATCCTGGAAGTAATGCTCTTTTCCAGGCCCCTCAAAAGCATAACCACCCTCAAGGGAGCACTCAGTCTTGTTAACTATCCTATACCTTGCTTTGTCCCACCTTCATGTAACCTTCCTTTGTTCCCTCCTTAATTCCAAGGGTATACCAGAAATTGCAAAACCATCATTCTCTGGAGCACTTGAGATCTTGCTTCCCAGCATGTCCTCAGTTTGGCTCAAATAAACTATTATAAAAATTCTCTACAGGTATGGATGTTTTTGACATGCAATGACATGTTTCTATGACATCCACGACCTCCTTTTAAAAATCAAGGAAGATATTTAACTAACAGTGTATGTGTACTACACATACTATCATTTCATGCTTTGCCTTATTCTAACATGTATTTATCACAGAATATAATATAGATTATATGAAAATACTATGCATTTCATATAAGGCCCAATCCACGCATTGTGGGACCAATCCCCTGAGAACACAGGGGACTGTATTTGAACACGGGGCCTCGGGAGGTGATCAGGTCACAAGAGGGGAACCCTCATGAATAGAACTAGTGCCTTTACAAGGGACTGATGAGACCAGAGTGCTCCTCTTCCGCCACAGAGGAAGACACGGCAAAAAGGCCATGAACCAGGACATGGGCTCTCATCAGAAATCGTATTTGCAGTGCCTTGATCTTAGACTTCCTGCCGCCGGAACTGTCGGGAGTAAGTATTTGTTGTTTATAAGCCACCTGGTCTGCAGCATTTCGTTACAGTGGCCCAAATGGACTAAGACATAAGCTGATGTCATTGTCTTCAGCATGTGGTTGAAAGCCACTTTATAATGCTCTGTAACCCATAGATAGGAAAATACAATCCTCATATTCTTTTATTTAAATAACTCAGCACAAATTAGAGTTATATTTAAAATTATCTACAGTATTTTACTTAATATTATCAGCATGTCATTTCTGTGATCAACCATTCTCCATTAAAATAAAAAACTATAATGAACTCACTTGGATTCTCTCTTTTCTAACTACTTGTCCAATGAACTAGACATATCAATAAGGGGGTTGAATCTAATGGCTGACAGAAACAGAAGCATAACAAAGTAGACAAAGCTGATGTGTTTGTGAGAAGAAGATGCTCATGAGCAGGCCTAGAATCCCTTCGCTTCCTTTATGGGGAGATCCAGGCAGATCTCCTTGTAAACGGGCAAATGACTGACCTCCCGGCTAATGCTAGCAGGAGAGTCCTGCCATGGAATACCTTTAGCAGTTTGGACCTGGTCTGTTTCGATGGCTTTTGGGAAATAATCTAGGGCTTTTATAGCATAGGGCTTCAGAAAAACCTCAGTGAAGCAAACATACACACATATGAAACAAAACTAGACTGGAGATACATTTTGTTTTCAACATTTATATAGATTCATTTCTTTTGGGAAGCTGATGGGGTTTAACATATTATTATAATTATCATCATCACCACTATCATTACATGTTTTCATTAAGGTACCCTGGAAGGGAATTAAGGCAGCTTCTATAAAAAATCGTTTATTAGAACCTATAATTTTAGTCTTAAGTGTTTTTTGACAGATTATTAGGCTGAAAAGTTCAATATAAAAATGGACACAGTCAAGTTCTTAATTATATAGTGAAAGCATATCCTTTAGATACAAACAGTACATGAGGTAACAGATTAGGGTCATTCAATGCCAATAGTGTGCCCAGTGCTAAAACAGAAAATGTTGTAAAAATACAGGTCTGTACCAACAAAATACCATTAGACGGAATATAATTACACTATGTTTAAGTCACACAGACTAGATGCTATCTAGCTACAAAATTAGTACATATCAGATGGCAAAAGAGCTGTGATTCAACCAATGAGCCTTTGAAAGCAGTCAAAACATAAATAAAAATAATAATCTCCTTCCTTTAAAGGGTTATTCTGTTTCAGGCTTCAAACATGCAAACAGCAAGGCTAGTGCAAACCACACTAGACTACCAACTTGACCCCCACATAAAACAGTGTCGCTCTAGGGCAGATGGTGGATGGAGTGAGACACCCTCCTGGCAATGGCCTTGAGTTCCTGCTACTGAGAGTCCTCAGAACTGCCCTGGGTCCTGTCTCTCTTTGAGACATGGTTGCTCAATTCCTCCTTCAAAGAAAATTAGTATCCTTAAGATTAATGCCCTTTAAATTGTCCAGGGTCAGACTTTCAAGGGAGTAAAGAGCGTTGGGATTTGGGTCTATGTGGGATAAAGAGGCGCAAGACTGAGTCAGGTCTAGGGTGGGAAAGCAGCAGCTCCTGAGAGAAGCAACGACTAGTTAACCAGCTTCACAGAAGATGAGCGCTGCGGGGCCCAAACCACTGGCTCCACAGGCCAGTCTGAGGGGCACAGAAAAGCTCAGACTGCTTCCGAAGACACAAATGACTGAAGAGCCTTGGTAACAGAGAGAATTACAGGTTTACATCTCAAAATCCATACCTCAAAGCCTCGTGCTTTCTTTTATTGCCTATGGGGAGATCACCCAAACCAAATATAGATTGTCTGGCAGATGCTGAGTTACAAAATCTTTTACCTACTATATACTTCCTGCTACAACCTCTATTACCTACTTATCTATACTTCTTGCTGCTATAAAAGGTCCTGAAAGACACAGACAAGCTTTGACTGTGAAGCTGGAGCATGAATGGGCAATGGGATTGGGACAAGGACAGTGATAACCTCCAGGAAGACTGGATGGATCTTCAGATGCTCTGACCCCCTCCCACCTCCATCTGGAAAGCTAGACAATCCAGGATAATCTTCTCTTTTTAAGATCCTTAACTTAATTGCATGCGCAAAGTCCCTTTTGCCATATAAAGTGACATATTCAGAGAATTTCGGGGATTAGGATGTGGAATCTTTTGAGGACCATAATTCTACCACAAATGCCCTCACCATGTTCTTCCCCTGCAGGGGCACTTATCTGTCTTCCATCTAGCACATAAGAGTCACGGACACACACTATCTACATCTACAGACCTTTATAGCATTGGGGGCATGGTGTGCTGGTAACTGTTTAACAGCAGGTTCTTGAAAGATAAATAAAAAGACCCTGATTTGCAGGATTTTCAATTTTGATGATTAAAGTACTTTCATCATGGCCAATTTAAGCTAATGACTTCACTGAATGGGAAGTTGGGAAAAGATACCCTGGCTTGAAAGCATAAAATCTATGTAGACACTTTTGTAAACACACATCAATCTTGATTGGCATCAAAATCCAGAGCCATGATCAGGGAAGATGATTTTCGAAAGCCATATACAAGAACTAGTCTACCCGGGCAGTGCTGATTTCATGATTTACTTACACACTTCCTGTGGTAGAGCTGCTATCAGTGAGGAAAGACCCATTGGTCCTTTCCATTTGGGCCAGTCTGAAAAATGAAAATAAGGAGGTTAGGCGATACAGCCACATAGGGCATAGTCAACTGGAGGTATAGCCCCAGTCATTCTTAAACTGTCACAAAGTCAAAATACAGAAAGGTCCAAATCTCCTAAGGAGGCTGTGACATTAAAACAACATCTAATGTTGAGTTATGTTTCTATCACCACTGACTTAAGACCTGTAGGCTTTTATCTTATACCATGTTCTATATTTTCCCAATGGACTTAGCCTCCTAACTAACCTCCCAGGCCCTCAAGTCCATCTTCATTCTCGCACAAATCTGACTATGCTCCTTTCATGCTTCAAGACTCTCCACGAAGCCCCTTTACCTCAGGACACAATCCAACTCCTTAGCAAGTGGGCCCTTCATTATTGGACTTCAGCATTTGTCCATCCACTCCTTGTCCTTGACCTTTTCCCTACTTGCAGGTCTTCGAACGAGCCATTTTCTTCCCCAGCTGAATGCTTTTGAGAATGTTTTTCCACTAGTCCGAGCCTGGCTTTTCCCAGAAATGCTATTTGGTCAAGACCCAGTTCAAATGTTACAATTTTTATGATGCTTAAACTAACCTTTTTAGGCATAGCTAGTACCTAGCACCACAGACACCTATATACCTGTTTTTTGAAAGTTTCTGCACACCATCAAGACCAGCCTATTCTTTCTATTTTGGGGGGACTCTAAAAGAAACCCTGGTAATAACGCATTAACATATATTAATTACATATTGTAATTCATATGTGCACCATCTCCTGAGAACACTTTCAATCACTATTTTCATTCAATGACACTGGGTTACACTGTCTAAACCCTGCTTGTGCAGTGTTTAGATTCTCAAAGCTCGATAATCACATGCTACTGAGTAATTCTTCATACTCCTTATAAAACATGTAGCAGGTGTCTGGTACAGTGAAAATTACAACATGGAAAGATGAGAGCCCCGATTCCAAATATAATGGAATCGTGACTCCTACAAAACAACAGCCCCTAAGTCAAGGCACATTAATGGTATAGGATTAATACAGAAATCGATACACTCTAGGAGGCAGTGCAGCAGAGGGCTCTTATCAAAGTTGCTTACCGTGTGGCATACTGTTCTATTCTTGAATGGGTATCGTCATGAAACAGCTGAGGAGACTGTGAGGGGCTATAAAGGGAGATGCAAACAAACAGTTTTATACCCACATATTGCTAGCTGTTCCTATTAGAAATGTTAGCTTAGTTAAATAATGAATTTGCCATGCAAAGAAACCACTAGGATTGTTACCCAGGAGGCAGGACTATTATTTTAGAACAAAAGTTTAGTAATCACCCCCATGCTAACAAAACTGATCAGAACATCCTCTTTGCATATGGAGCCGTAAATACTCACTCATAATGCTCTGGCCACATACTGATGAGTGTGATAGGACTGCAGAGAGGGGAGAGGGAAACAAAAGTCACAGAACAAACACTTTAGAGCAAGTTAAGACAAAAGCCGTGGGAGGTGAGGGTGGGGAACATTCTCAATTGTCTTCCTCTGCTCTGTGAGGTTCTACCATCGGGAAATTAAGTCACCGAAGTCACTGTTTATTCTAGAGAAGATGTTGATATTTACGTGCCTGCCAGGGTCTTTTCACAGATATTACAGGTATTTGTACAGGAAGCAAACACATCTTTAAATATTCTTATTGAAAAAAGAGACAGAATGCTCCAAAATAGCTCAAAATTATGGAAAAATTTTAAAGATAATATTCCATAATATACTGAGTAAAAATGCAATCATATTTTTCTTTATGTTTCTGACCAAGGAACTTAAATACCAAAGACTATATTATGTATTGATGGCAGAGCTGCAATAAAATAAGGCTTTTCTGATTCTCTGTCCAATTTTAAATGTAAACATTCAAATCCAGGTGTACACCAAGTCTCTCAACCTCATAGATACATTATCAATAAAACTGAAAACTTTTTTAGATCATGATACACTTTATTTATACAAAATTTCATCCATATGTTCACAGTATGAAACTGATAAAGAAACTTGCTCTGCTTGAATCAGGGCTTTAGTCTGGAGCATGATCATTCAGTATTACTCCTGGCCCTGGGGGTACCCTCCAACCTCACAGCCCTGCCTAGAAATCCCCAAGTCGCCATGAAATACCTTTTGAAAACCATTGATCCTAATTAAAAGCTAGTTCCAACCTTAATTTTTTTTTTTTTTTTTTTTTGGTGGGAGAGGAGAGGTACTGGTGAATGTAGAAATTTAAAAGTCTAAAGAAAATCAGTTCTCTATTTAATTAAGTCTCCTACAAAAGCTGATGCTGATTGAAACAAAGAAGGAAAGTTGAAATGATTTTAGTTCTACTTGATTCTCCTGTATCTATTAAACATACACACATAAGAAAAAGTTAATGATCTCACCTCCTACTGGGAGGCACAAATTCATGTCTAAACAGCAAAGACTAAAAAGGGATGGAAAGTCATCTTATTGGGATGGAAAACTAAGACTCTTTGGATCTACTTTCAAAAACAGGCATTTACTCAGTCTGTGTTTGTCAGAATATCTATCCTGTAAATAGACTTAGTTATCCATGTATAAAACAGATACAAGAACAATGAAACAACACTGTACTATTCAACAGTCTCTTTATATCACTACTTTTCATTAACTCGGAAATATGGGTGTTAAATGTCAGGTGAATGGTTTGCTCTACACATTCCAAAAACTGTAACGGCTTGAGAGATCATTTCTAGGATCCAAGGGTATCATAACATTTACCATGAACTTTAAACACAAAGAAAACACTTATTTTTTTAAAAATCTTAATTGAACTTGGAAAGGCTTTGTAAACCTGCTAGGCTGATCCTTGTTAATTCAGTGAGCACAAAAGTAGTTCATTGAAATGAGATAAGAATGGCAGAGGAAGAGAGCTGAGCTGAAGAATTTCTCAAAAGAAAACTTTTTTTATATATTGAAACATTTTCTAAGAAAAGAAAGATTTTAAAAACTTAAACTTAAGGCTTCATTCACTTCAAAGTTTTTGATTTGTAGGAAAAAAGGAAAACACCTTTAAGTGATAAGCTTTCTCATTTAACTCTGGAAGGGAAAAAAAACTACTAAGGCAATATTCTCACTGCACAGTTAGAATCTTTGATTAAATGGAGTTAAAAATAAGATCGATCTGTGTGTTAGCCTAGATTTAATAAAGCCTTCCCTGCTTTCCAGAGTAGTGGCTGAACAGGGTGTTCTGATTAATCACCCACTAATATGCAAGGAACCACACTCTATTAAATATACTTAACAGTATATGAAATATAACCCAGACTTTCTTTGAAGAACTTTGTGGCTCTTTTAGTCCTTATGCTTCCAGTCTTTTGCTTTGTTAAACCCATTTGTCCCAGAGCAGGGTACGTGGCGTCCTCTCGTCCTCTAACACATACACCTTCAATGGCTCCCGGCGGCTCTGAGGATAAACTCCAAACACCCTGGCATGACGTACAGGGCCCTTCATTTTCTGGTTCCTGCCTCTTTCTTCACTCTTATTTCTCGCCACTATTCCCAGCTTCCCGTCCCAGTTTCGAAAACAATCTTGACTCTGAGCCTTTGAAAATGTTTCCCTTGACCCAAAACTCGCCCTTACCTCCTCCCACATCAATCACTGAATGCCCTTTAAATCTCTCAGGTCACGGTTTAGCTGTCACTTCCTCTTGGGACAGTGCTCCCAGGACCATCATTACATTTATCGTGAGCTGGTTTTTGCTACAGTAAGAATTTAAAAGTCCATGCAATTTATCTATTCAACCTTAGGTGTCTACATTAATTCTTTTTTAAGGTAATTTCTTCTTTTTTTTTAATGTGTCTTTATTGATTTCAGAGAGAGGGAGGGAGAGGGAGAGAGAGAGAAACATCAATGATGAGAGAGTCACTGATCGGCTGCCTCCTGCATGCCCCCTGCTGGGGATCGAGCCTGAAACCCGGGCATGTGCCCTGACCAGGAATCGAACCCCGATGGCCTGGATCCTAGGCCGATGCTCAACTACTGAGCCACGCCGGCCGGGCTCCATTATACCTCTTATACTTCTTTCTACAATCTTCTCTACTATATAATGTAAAATTTAGGGAAAGCAGTCTAACTTTAATCAATAAAAATCTCTCACAATTCTCAAATTCCTTTTGCCACTATTTTAGATTATTTCTAGGGATTATATTCAATGGTAGCTTTTAAATCAAGCTCTCCTCATTTATTTTGATTTATTTTTTGAGAAATCTTGCAGGGTTATAAAATTAATTGAACACCTAGGCATGGGTTTGTTTACCTTCTTTTAGTAATAACTCATTTTTCCCATAAATGCCCTCCACTCATCCAAGTATAATTACTGGATAGAGGATAAGACGTTACATTTTGCAGTGATAAAGGAGAAAGAAGGAAATTCTAATCAGCTTCATAAATAACTTCAAGGCATTTACCACTTCGCTGGGCTTTCTCCAATGTTCTCCTCCCACAAATAGCAGGATAAACGAAATCAAACTCTTTTACTACCCACTCACATAAATTGTTACACCAGAAGATTAACTGGCCTTGTACTACGAAGGGCTCAGCAGAAAAATGAACTATACCAAGTACAAGAACACGTTTCAGGATTTAAAAAAAAGAAGAAAATCTGCCCACTCTAAACAGCATCTCATAAATCTTTCTCAAAATGCATCTTGTGACATCTGATTTAATCTTCTACTCTCTTTCTTTCTCTTGTTTTCCGCTCACTGAAAATGCTGGTAAATTTGTGTGAGGTGAAATGAAGCATCTTCAGAGTTATAGCCAAAAATCCTTGCACAAAATTATTGGAATGTTTTTCTGATCTTTTTCACTTTAACTGAGTCACTCAGAATAGAATGATGGATGCCAACGATTATTTTGACAACTGAAAGGCAAATTATCAAAACGACTTAAAAGGACTAGAAAAGATCTATCTATCTCCACGATTCATAGGAAGGACATGGATATTTGAGGCACAAAATGGCAATGATTTAGCAAAGGAGTGAAATGCATATCACCAGTTCAAACCTATCAATTATCCTGTAAATAAAAGCAGTGTCATAATTCTATGCTTCACGCAGCTACTCCAAAGGTGAGTTAAATCTGATCCTAAGAGTCATAAAATTTTGTCTTTCTCCTGAGGTGTTAAGCTCAGTTACACTATATATTAGACACTAAAACAAATAAGAATGTATTGTCATACTACCTGATGAAGGACAAAAACATACCCAAAAAACAAAGAGAAGACCAAAAATCTACCTTTCCTATGGATTTAAGTATTTGAACAGCTCTCTTGGAATTGGAGTTGCTTACTAAAATTTGTTCTAGTGTGTAGTGTGGAAAAAATGACTGGGAGCCATATATCTTAATTGTACACAGTTTGATATCAGCAAAGTTATCAAAAAGTTTGATTTTTTCATATGCTTTCAATGTGTACATGGTATTTTTGGACCTATTTTACATATACAGCTGCTTTAATTTCTATATACACATCCATAATACTGCCTATAATGGGATAAAGACATCCACTATGCTTTGGCTGTGGTCTTTCTTTTACTTCTTAGCAGTTCCACAAATAAAAAATACATTTGCACATAAATGTATCAAAGCCCCTGGCCTGCAGGGCTTTATATGGAAATAAATTCAGACCAAATAGTCTATCCCTCTTTTTTGGCATCTTTGAGACATGGAGTGGCCTAATACACTGGCTATTTACTGTTCTCAGATTATGTCTCTAGGAGTTGTAAAGGTTCGAGAAAGTTTGACTTCACAAAAATTGTTCTTGAAACACTTTTTATACAATCTTCTCTACTGTGTAATGTACAAAACTGCACACTTCCCGCTTCTGAGCTTGTCAGTAGTCACTTGGGAGGGCGTGTTTCTGTAACGAGAACCTCACTATTCTTTACGACTAGGAACTAAAGTTAATTTTCCCCAAGATTCAAGCACACACACACGAATTTGCCATAAATTATATTTATGCTGATATTCTAAAGATTCAAAGATTTAAATCATATCCATTTTTGATCTTTATAATTTAAAATTATTTCTTGTTTGATAATTTAAAATGACTTCTTGAATTTGTTCCAGCTCATTTTCAAAATTCTTCCTTTCATTTCAGGCTATTAATTGTTATTTTTCTTTGCTTTAAAATCCAATAGTAATTTTGTTTCCTTGAAATTTTGTTTCATATATGCTTGTGAACTTAAATGATAACATTTAAAGAAGTTGTGTCTGTTTTATGTATTCTATAAAGCTATCTCATTTTGCTGCCTTTGTGTTCAAGACAAAAGAAATTAGAAAGGTAATGTTAGATTTTGATGAAATTTTAGAATAGGTAGCTATCTGAAGCAAGAGATTAAGTATTATTAATAAATTTATATTAAAAGTATACAAAATAAGTGTGAAACACACTATAAGAAATAGTAAAACATCCCCCAAAGAGGGAAAATTGAAAATAAATACAATAACGAAAGAACATATAATACCACAATTTGCTTTCAGTATTTTTAACAGGAAAAGAGATAACCAATGCAAAGGTTAACACATTAACACATATTTCTAAAGTTTAGGAACAAGTGCAAAATTAAACCGGAAATTTTAGCTGTAACACTGCTCAAAGCAAAGAGTAAAAATTCATGTTGTGAAGACTGATCCTCAGTTTAATTTACCTCCTTTAAAATGAAACATTTTACCAAAACACAGAGAGTTTTTGGTGTCAAACAATTTCTCGTGTCACTCACATAATAAAAGAAACTATCAGATATAAGCATACAGAAGTTCTAATATTAAAATTAAACTTACGTCTCTAAGTTGTCACCCTCGAGAACCGTCTGAACAGGCAGGTAGCCAAGCCGAGGGTGTTTGGCAAAGTATTTCTTTGATCTGAATTTATTCTTCAGCACCTTGGTGAAGTCCCGCACATCTTCCCCAGATGTTGTCTATGAGGTTGAAAAAAATGACACTTCTCTCATTAAAATGGAAGGAGAAAACTTTCTACAATAAATCAGACCAGGTGTAAGTGAAGGCAGTTAAATGACAACACTTTTAGTAGCTTTATGGATTTTTGGGGTAACACAAAATGTCATGAAAACACATGGTAACCAGGACTCATCATTAAATATGCCCAGCAACTAGTTTATAATTTTTTATTTCCTGTTAAAAATAAACCATAACCAGCTTCTTTGCCCGATATTTTAAAAATTGGCCTAAAAATTAAAATTATTTTTGGAAATATTATTGGTTGATTCCTGTCTATAAAAAAGTTGCAGTTTACTATTAAACATTTAGGGGTGATGAAGTACTATGGATATTATATGGTTTTAACTAAGGCGAAGGAACAAGGGTGAGCTTTATAGCCTATGCTGACTTCACACAAGCTAGTAAATACTGTGGTCGGGAAAAAGCGAAAGCACTAGTAAGAGACAAAGCAGCATCACACTCCTACCCTATATCGTCAAAAAGATTATCGGTTTCTCTGTCCTTTCCCAACCATACAAACACATCCAGTTTTGACATGGACTAAATTTTTACTTAGTTTTCCACTCTCTATCACCAACTCTAGTTTTTATTTGCACTATGTCATACAGACACCAACTTCATTCTGTCTTTCTGCAGATGTGTTTAAAATATTTACATTAATTACCTGCACAGAACTGAATTAAAGCCTAAGCTGTTTGGCTCCTTGTTGGCTGTCCAGTCTACAACTAGACAAACCTCACTCCAAACTCTTTACAAAACAGAACCAGAGAACTTTTCCATAATAACAAACTGAGTGCCAAACACATTGGCCTACCTGCTGCCTGCCCCCCTTTTCTTGCACCCTCCCCAGTCTATCTTTTCCTTCATGACCAGCATGCCCAAGACTCATACAAAACTGTTTTGCAAGTAGAAGCTTAAAAATATATAATTATTTTTTTTAAACAACTAAATTCTGAGTCAGCCTTTACGTAGTTGTATTAATTCCTATCTGCTCCTACTCTACCTAAATCTGTCTGCTTCTAGTAAACCATTAAGGGAACTTTTGACTTTCTAGGCTTGCAGAGCAGAGAGAAAACATGAATAAGTCCCAGCTATTCATAACCTACAGTTCATCAATTTCCACTTTATTAGAAAGAAAAGAAGTATAGTGAGGACAGTCCACAGTATCACTAGGCCTGACCACCAGACCCACAGTGTCAAATCTCTTCCTGAGTAATTCTGAGAAAGAACTATATAATAACCTATAGTTCTATGGATACGGATCTTCCTAAATGTAAATAGAGAAGGACAGAAAAGCAGCTATTGACGAAAGGAAAAGGAACGTGGGGCCCTGTGCAGAGGAAAAGGGCTGCTATGCGAGATGACCGTTTGGGGGTGTTAAGGTTTAACCAGGCAGAACAGGAGGAATAAGCAGAATACCGTTGGGAGTAAAGAGGAAGCTTTTAGAAAAGAAAAGCCTGGGACTGAGAATAACAAGAGGACACATCGCCTGCCCTAAAGGACATTTAGGCCTTTTATGATGGATATGCCAACTGCAGATCATTAAGTTTATGAATATATTTACCCCGAATGTTTTGGTAAAAAAAAAAAAAAAAAAAGAAGCTTTTCATGATAGAAATGTAAAACAAACAAACAAACAAAAGGCCCCTAAGCAAGAATAAACATTTATGACCTCATTAATTTCCATGTCTGCTCTTAACACACTGTTAATATATGGGGAAATAATAAAGTAATGGGCTCCAGCCTTTACTTGGGCCATCTCCATCTGGCAGCATACAGGTTTTCATCTCTTAGGTCAGTGGCTTTCGAGCCATATCCAGGTTTTCAGCTCAGGCGCCCCTGAGACAGGGAAATGGGGAAGGAAATGCCACGTGCACAAGGTACCAGGCTGTTCACCCCGTCTGGCTTGGCCAGGGGACTGCACAATACAACGGCCTTTAGTATATTCACAGAACTGTGCAAATATCACCACTGTGTAATTGCAGAACATTCTCATGACCCCCAGAGAAATCCTGTACCCATAGCAGTTATTCCCTCTCACGCACTGTCTCCTCCCCTCAGGCCCTTGGCAACCACTCATCTTTCTCTTTCTATGGATTTGTCTATTCTGGGTATTTCTTATAAATGGAATCATATAATATATGGGTGGTTTTTTTTTTATGACTGGCTTCTTTCCGTTGGCATAGTGTTCATCTAGCTTATCTATATTTGGGATTCAACATGAACTCCTGCGTGGGAAAAACATGACACACCATTCAAGAGTGCAAGTCCGATTCCACATGATACACTCTTTGGCCGAATAAACTTAGGACATGGAAGGACAAAGCAACATCAACCCACCAACAAATAAACCCCTACCTGCCTCCCGAAACGTGGTAGCAGAGGCTGGAATGAAATGTGAGTGCCTGATACAACGTCCACATTTAATATTTGAAAAAAAAATTAGTTCATCATCCTCACACAGAAACGGCACATTATTATTTCATCAATTTTCACATCACGGAAAAACACTACCACCAACAGTTGTGCTCTAAAGGCACCGAAAGCATTGCCATAAACTTTATGCAATATTAAAAGAAAAAGCGAAACGTAATTCATCCCGTGGGAACTAGATATTATATTCAGTTCAGCAGAATGTAATTCTTTCGTTGGGATAGAGCCAAGAAAATGAATTAAGCCTATTTTCCCACCAAAAAAGTTAAAAGCTAGTTATGCATATTTGGTCAAATCTGCTATGTGGCGACAGTTCCTAATATTTCTCCGCTTTGAAGGGCTAGAGCAATGGTTTGTGAAGAATGAAAATGAGGACCACCCACTTCTCATAAGCACATAATCAAACTCAACTGTGTCCTCACGCGAGGTGCAAGACTCTGTTCTTTTTCTCTTTTAAGCAAGTAGCTGTTTACATTATGGCATGAAGATGAACTTGGAAGGGCCGCTCCTTACTACACAGGTTGCCCCATACTTTAAATCATCTATGCATTTCTTGAAAGACTAGGTCTTCATATATTTCTGTACAAAAAAAAGAAAGAGCAACAGGTTTTGCAGCTCTCCTACGACGAGACGAGGGGCGCGCACTGGCACAGATGCCCGCGCCTCCCAACAGCCCTCCTGCCATCTCTCTTTTCCTCCAAGGGCGCGGGAGCGTCATCACTTTCATGACCCGCAGGAAACTGACCTGAGGCGGTCAGGGGTTCAGACCTACAGGCTCAGCCAAGAGAAAGCTGCTCTCGCAAACCCGAAAAAAAAAAAAAAAGCCAATGACTGAAACATCTGGGATTACACTCTGCATTTCCCCTTCAGTTTAAATCAAGCGCTGCTAAGATACCCTGTGGCTGATTTCTGCAAAATTTATATCGAAATAGCCAGTCTACAACTAACTAGACAGACCTCACTGCCTAGAGAAGAAAAAGGGAAAGCAAAAATTTCTAGCTCTTTGAACGTCCAGAAAGAACTACGGTCAAGTTCATGACTGGGTCTTCCTACTTCCGGGCCTTCCCTCCTACTTCCGGGCCTTCCCTCCTACTTCCGGGCCTTCCCTCCTACTTCCGGGCCTTCCCTCCTACTTCCGGGCCTTCCCTCCTACTTCCTGCCCGTCCCTCTGTAGCCCGGATGCAGCCCAGGAGCAGACGGAGCCAAGATGGCGGCGGCCATGGCGGCGACTCCAGGTACCCAATCCCCACCCAACCCCTCGTGCACATAGACGAGCCCCGCGAACAGATGCTCAGCTTCCCCCCAGCGGCGTGACGAAGCTGTTGCCCCACCGTGGCCCTCGGGGTGGAAAGGGTGGATCGCTTATTTTCAAACAGTATCTTACCGTTTGGGCCTATTCAATGAGCACCTATTTCTGTCGTGCTCTACTTGTAGTGATTTTATTTTGCTCCCTTTTTCTTACAGTTGCTCTAGGTGAGATTGGATCTTGATGGTTTTTGTTGCTCCGTGTATTTTTCTCTGAAATGAGTTTTGCTAAACTTTTAGAATGAAGTGGAAATCAGAAAAGCCTTTCTAACTTCTTTTGCTTTTGTGGGGTCTTCGAAAATAGGGCAGTTGAGTGTGGGGATTCCCTGGCGCTGCCCCCCCACTTTGGACTCAGCCAGTTCTTTCTGTCATGGCCACGGCTCTGACCTGCGGGCGCTGGTGTGAGTCCTAGGCCCGCGCAGTGCGAGGCTGCCCCCGGGGAAAGGCCTGGGGGGCGCGGGCGCCCCAGCACCCCGAGGCCTCCCGGGCCCCGCCAGGCCCCCAGCCCTGCCCCAGAACGGGCCCTGCGAGCCGTCCACGGAAAACCTGTGGGCCTGTCTAGAGGTTCTCCAGCTCTCAGGCACCTTCGCTTCCTTCTCTTTGCTCCTGCAGGTTTTGTGCCTGCTGGGGCCTGTCCCACCTCAGATTCATGCTGGAGATACCTTGTTTCCTAGCCTTGTTGGAAATGCTGTCCACAGGTTCGGTTCTGCTGTCTGGTTGCTCTTTCTGTGTAACTGCTTTGCAAATGGGAGGAAAATGGCCAAGGTAAAAGAGGCTGAAAGGCGCCAAAGCCACTGCCCTCGCCTCTTTCCCAAGTCCTTCCTCGTTGGTTTTTAGCAGCTGAGGACTCACACAGCCGACCAAGAGTGTTCCTCAAACTGTCCTTTCTGGAAAACTAATGGTGCTGAGCCACTGTGAAAAAGCATTTCAGAATTAAACCCTCACATCCAAGTGGGCATGTGAATACTTAAAATTATACTTCCCTCCGCTATGCTGTTAGTAAGTAACAGTGAGATGATAATGAAAATTTGGATAATAAGAAGTGATTAGTTCTTGACTTGCTCCCCATAAACTAATACAAATGAATGAATAAAATATTTAAAAACTGTTGCTGAATTATAAAATCTACCCTGAGGCAAGTCTATCCGTGTAACTCTCTACTAAAACCCTCAAAACTCCTGGATAAGCTGGCATCACATGATTTTTTCTTGAGTTCTATTTTGCCAACCGAGGTTGGGAGTATTTTAAATTTTCCTCCATTTTATTATTTGATTGAGAATAAATATAGACACCCTATAGAGCAAAATGTAGCCTATCTTTTGCTTGTGTTTGTATATCTACATATAAATACATGTGTATTATTCTACATCCCTGTTCATATTTCAAACTGTATATTCTTGTCATATGCACTATTAAACTTCAAATACTGATATATGAATGAAAGTCTTTTCGTTCTCATTAATGCAAATCACAAGGAGCAATAAGGCTAAGGTGCAAAAAATCTAGACTTCAGAAATGCTAACCCTCACAGTCTTAGAGCTAAATAGGTTCTTGAATAGACTGATTTACTACTTCAATCAAAAACTCCTTCGCTAGAGATCCGCAAAGCAAAACATAAAAAAGGGTATTACAATGATGCCAAATAAACTAACGGCCAAAATCTCTAATTACTTAGCAGTTTAAGCAAAACACCAAAAAGAACTGCAAATAAAGAAACAAAACCATGTTGATTTTAAATCTCCCCCAATTATTTCTGTTTAATGCATAACTTAGGATGGCAGTAAGTACTACTTAATTCCTTAACAAATACTTCTAACATTATATCTTTAACTGTTAACTATAGATATGAATAAGTTATGGACAGAGGAAAACAAGAAAGAGGAAAGTCAAGGTTGTATAAGAAATGACAGTCATTTGGCACACGAGTAGAACAATGAAACTTCATTATTTGGATCAACATAAGTGCAGAAACCATTGTTGAACAGCAGCCTCGTTAGCAAGATTTAGTTCTTAAATATGGAAGACAGTAGTCCTGAATGGTATATGCATACTACTAAGGAGTACATTTCATTATCATAGAACTTAGTTTAAAGATATTCCAATAGTTTTTAAAAATTGCAAAACTACTTCTGAGTTTTGATTTAAGTTTCATTGATTTTAACAAGTTGAAATTCAGACATATTAAATTCCATGGACACTATGAGATCATTAGGATAAGCTCGGAGCCTTTTTTCAAGTTCTAATGGGAAAATATGGAACTAAAAAATTAGCATTAATTAACAGAATTACCAAGGCATCAAGAATAAGTGGGGTAATAAGTCATCCAAAGCAAAATGGATTTGGGCCAAAACTCTCCTTAAAACCTAATGGCACACTCTAAATGAACTCAACTTATGGGGAAAACAATGTAGAGTGGGCATGAACTGAAAAACCACTTCTGAATGCTGAGGTCAGAGAAATCGCAACGATGCCGTGTTTTTAGCATATTGGTAAACATCTCAAGTCTCATCCAAAGAAGCAAGACTGCCAAAAACAAACTACTAAGTCAGTGGAGAGCTCGCCAAAGGATGAGTCAGCACTCTCTGATACTTGATTTGTACAGCCTTACAGCATTGATGCCAGCAGCAGTGGGCAGAAGCAGACAACACAACTATTTCTAGTTTTTCTCTTCGTTCTGTGTTTCGGTTTGTTTCTTCCCAACAATATATAGCTGTTGTTTTTTAAAGATGTGATTTTACTTCACATAAAAAGAAAATCTTTTTCCCCCCAGTAGAGAACTGTGATTTTTCTACAGTTTCTGCAAACCTTGAAAATATTTGGTTTATTTCTCCACATAGTAACCAATATCGTCAAGAATATGCTTGAGCCTGTTGCTTTAAAAGTACCATGCATTTGCTTTACAAATGCAATACAAATCTGTCTTAGGTGTTATTAACTTAATAAGCTGTTTCCCATTGAGGTCATTTTCTCTTGCCCTCCCCTCTTCCCACCAAAATATTAACCACACTGTCAGTACAAACTAATCCCATCCAAAACAAGCGTGTAAGTAACAAATTGTGCAATGATCCCACCCCAACAAGATGAATGCTGGGAGTAGCTGATATTGCTGACCTTTCTGGCAGTAAAATTTTGCAAATACCCCATCCCTTCTCCCTGAGCTAACGGAGTTAACATGTCTCTCCGACCACCCTCCTATGCTGGCCAGACCAGTTCCCAACGTATGTACTGACCAACGGGGAAGTTCTCGACTGCTTTCCCCATTTCTGCTTTTCCCTGCATGGATCGGGCCACTCTCTCACCAGATGCTCACAGTCTTTGTCTGTTTACCCTCTGTCCCCACTATCGTGGTCTCTGTTCGTCCTAGGAACACATTTCCCTACCTCTTGTTCATAACTGGAATTTCAACCTTTCTCCTTCAATGAACCCTGATGCTCCCTTGATAACACCCTCTCCCCTACAATCATCTCAATCATAGGCTGTATAATCTTTCCCTCACAAACGCCAAGAACAAAAAGTTTACCCCACTTTCCCCTTAGCCTCAGCCTGACCACCCACTAGTACTGACTGTACTTGACCAGGCACAGTATCATCTGTCACTTTTAGAGACTGGCGATCTTCTAAAGTCTATCTCATTTCTACAACCTTTCATGCCCCACTTCAATCACACACTGGGATATGGCCACGCCTTAGGTCTCATCATAACTCAACACATCTTTCAGTCCCAAATCTCTATCTTGGAGAAATCTTTCACTGACGAACCTTCTGACCCTTGCTCCTGCTTTTTAAATATGGGTAAACCCATTCTTGCCCCCATGATCTCGATCTCTAGCCCCTCAACCCCCTTTGGGATTTCTTCAGCATGGGGGTAGCTCAAGTCCATTCCGGTATCACCCCTTTGAACCATTTACCCCCTTGGACGTCAACTATATGTACCACCTTTTAATTCCAAAGCAGCTGAGCCATGACGGAGTCACAGACTGCAAACCCTTGCCAATTAACCTCAGCTGCACTCTGTGGCAGTGTAGCAGTCAGTTTACTCAATTCCTAGTGACTCATGGTTGCCCCCAGCAGCAGTTCCGAACGTTTTCCATTCCCCACCGTATTTAACCCTATCCAACCCTGAAAGCAACTGCAAAAACTCCTATAAATCATATGTAACATTCATCCTCTCATTTAAAGGACTATCGCGTGTTCTAACATACAAAAATGTTTCTAATTTTAATTCAATTTAGGTTATTTGTGACATCAAATATAGGTGATTTTTTAAAAAGACCCAATTAGGGTAATTTTCATTGTAAAACTAAATGAAAATAATATGAAATGTAGCTATTTTTAAAATAAGTGATAATGCTCAAATTCAAACATGGAGTGCACAGGTAAAAAGAAAGCATTCTGACTGTTATCTTGATCAATAAGCTTAATCATTAAAAAAAAATATTACAGTCGTTTGTTGAAACTCTCCACATAGAGGTCTTTTCTCCTTCATTATATTTTCTCTGTATCTCCAGTCCCAACATGCCTGGTATGGAACAGGGTCCCCACTGAATATAATACTCCAGCAAGCATACAGAAAACAGTGTTTACTTATGTGCTAAATTGTGTATATATTTGTCCAGTGGAGTTAAATCATAAATCTATGCCACTAACTTTGAACAAATTACCTTCTGTAAGATTTTGTTTTTTCTTTAAAATGAGAATGAGTTAGATGACCTCTTAGATCCTTTCTAGCTTTAATATTCTATAATTAGTATTTATAACAGCAGATGTGAGCTCATTTAGCTTTTATGGACCAGAATTATCAAGCACAGTAAAAAATAGAGTCCTCAAGGAATTAAAAAGACATTTGAGGCAAAAGTACCACATGAAAAACAATACGAGATAACAGAGACTCAAATATTAACTGGTGAAGTAGGGGCTATTGGTAGAAATCACAGAATAACATCGTTTTGGTGAGGGGAAACTAGAGGAGCTTGGGGAGATTTCACACACAAAGTAAGAACTGAGCTCTTTTTGTGAAAAGGTGGGATATAAATGAATAGAGAGAATGGTGATAGGCATTACATATAGTCTATGTCTGTTTTAAACTCGAGCCTAATGAACTAATTCTTAAATGAACAAATTTGGAGTACAGAATGATCAGGGAAAATAAGAGTTAAAAAATTATTTCTCAGAAAGAGAAAAATTCCACTTCATTACTATATATAAATGTTTAATTATCAATTTCACAAAATACCTTCATAAATTATGATAGCTAATTCATACACCATTAGTCTTCCTACATCTAAAGACAAACATTGCCATAGATAATAAGCTGATATGTTCCAAGAACTATTTCTGGAGCTCTGAGGGTTTAAGATAAGGCTTATAAGCTTCAAAATGCTTTTAACACAGAAATGTTGAGATTCAGCTAAAAAAGGAACTTAAAGGGGAAAGAAATCAAGTCAGTACTAATGTAATTAGAGCACTTTCTAGCTACAAATGTAGATGTGCTATGAGAATTGCAAACATGAAGATCTGTATGGAAAGGTCTAACGCATTTAATACTCAAGTGGTGTTTATTATCATTGCACTGAAAATTTTACATTGGAGTTCATTTTCTAAAGCACACATCAAATGCATTTAGGGAATGCTGAGTAAAAGATGGATGCACCATAAATAAAGTTCACTTAAAAGAAAAAGAAAGAAAAGCTGTTAAATCAAGTAATTCATTACTATTAAATTCAAGGCTGTGCCTTTCAAAGTCTCAACTTACATGCATTTCTAATCATTTTATCAAAAGTTGTGGGATCAAATGCAGAAAATAACCAATCATAAGAGATGATTTTATGAGTAGGCTGCTGATTAAGATCACTATGAAAACTTCAGAAATGGGCAAAGTACTTCCCAGTGCATGAATGCAGAAAGGGGGCCAACCTGTACAATGCAGGGCAAGCAGTAATCTTAGATATAAGAACAATAACTCTGGGAAGACTATATAACAAGAAGAGCTTTAGGTAATTTACAACTTTAATTTAAACTGATACTTGGAGAGTGAAATCCATCAGTGTATCAGTGCTACTCAAGCATGCCCCCGCTGGCCAATGACTGACAGGGAAGAGAGGTAGATTTCAGATTCTGTGGGTATTTTGCAAAATCATTAGGGATTACTACATTTAAGACCAAGAAAAATATTATACATATTTTCCATCTTTGTAATACTATACATCTTTGCTTACTTTATAAATTTTTGAATATGTAGTCATTTTATACATCTTTAACATATACTTGCTCTAAGGTTTTTCCTATTTTGACATCAACTTTTTATACGGTTTCCTAAATTTCTAACTTTGATCATGTAAATATTAATACTGTCTTTCTCCCCAATCCAAATCCCTTACAATGACCCACAGGGTTCTGCAAATCTGATACCTGCCTTTCTTTTTAATCCCATCTCCTCCTACTTTCCCTTTTGTGATGGGAGAAATTCACTCTTCATGAAATCCACTCTAGTTTCTTGTGGTCCAGCTTCGTGGATGTGTGACCTCTGCAGGTGCACAGGGTCCCACACCCAGAAGAGATCTGAACTTGGCTTAATACTCTGCTTCTGCCATCTTGAAAATCGCAATAATTTTTTAACAAGGGCCCCACATTTTCATTTTGCTCTGATCACTTCAAAGTAGACAGCCAGTGCTGCCTCCTACACTCCCCTGTGGAATATGCTCCCCTCTCTCCTGTGCCCCAATCATGCCAACCTCCTTTCCACCTCCAGACCCCCTCGTATGTTGTCTCTTCCCTCCACTAGTTCTTTACACAGCTGATTCTTCCTCTTCCTTCAGTCTCAACACAAATGTTAACATCTCAGAGAGATTCTCCCTGATTTCTTTACTTAAAGTGCTTCCCCTATTCTTCTATCTCATTAGCCATTTATTTCTTTAAAGGCACTCACTACAATCTGTAATGATCTCATTTGCTTCCTTGCTTATTGTCAAAGGCCCCCTCCTCCTAAATGGAAAGTATCAAGAGACTCATAATCTTGTCTGTTTTGATACTACACTGATGAATTATCAGAGCTGGGAACAGTGTCTGACACATGGTTAGTACTCAGTATTTTTTGTTGCATGAATAAATATGTTAGTCATAATAATAAATGTCGCTTCACACATTTTCTTGAGGGAATTTTTTTCCTAGTTGAAGTTAGTGTACACTGTGGGTATTTCATCTGTATAATTCTGCTACATTGTCTAGAGGCTTCCTTTCCCCTTACAGGGCACCTATTTATTTGAGAAGATACCTAAGAATGTGAGTGAGATTTATATGTGTATATTTTATAAGTATTGCTGCCTTTCTGTCAATTTTTGATACAAATAGTAACTCAATTCCTTAAACCAAAGAAAATGTATAGCTCTATGAATACATTTTGGTTTGCTATTTGGGAGGAAGCTAAAAAATAGCTGTTGACAGAAAACGAAGGTAACTTCAGAAAGCATAGCTTTAGATCAAAGGAACAATATGAATTAACAGCCAGCACTAGTGAGGCTGTGGTAAAATCAGGACATTAACAAAATAGGGTAATAATATAGCCTAAACCTCTTTTGGAAAAGAACTTGGCATGAAGTATTTTGGCCATGAAAATACTCTTATTCTGCCTGGCCGGGCGTGGCTCAGTGGTTGAGCATCAACCTGGGATCCAGGCGATCAGGGTTCGATTCCCGGTCAGGGCACATGCCTGGGTTGCGGGCTCGATCAGTGACTCTCTCATCATTGATGTTTCCATCTCTCTCTCTCCTTCTCCTTTCCTCTCTCTGAAATCAATAAAGATATATTTAAAAAAAAGAAAAAAAAGAAAATACTCATATTCACCCATTTTTAGTACTTTATTCTATGGAAATGTAATTTATGTAAAATACGGAGTTATCTTCACAACCATATTTATGAGTGTTGTTTATAATATCATATAATTGAAAATAAGCTAAATATCCAAATTGAAGGGAATGGTTAGATAAATTAGAGTAATTTACTGATTTAAATAATCTGTTACAAAGAAAAATTATACTGTGTGACAACAGAGGGGAAAACTTATACCATATGCTCACTGAAAACAGCAGGATCAAAGTTACATAAATATAAAAATAAATAAAATCAGAGACATGGAAAAATACTGGAAGGTAGCTTATTCAGGAGCTAGATTTATAGATTTTTTTACTCTTTTCATTTTCTACATTTTTGTTAATGTAAATACATAACTATAAAAAGATATTTTAAATATGTCTGAAAGAAACATGATTTCCCATCACATAGTATCATTTTCAATGTAGGTCAGCATGAGCTCTTAAAAGAGTTTGCTGCCAAGAAAGTTATTTAAAACCAAAACACAGATATAAATAAATGTAATTAATTAATTTTTCTGAAAAATGTATAACGATTCTGTTAATGAATACAATATAGATATTTACTTAAAACAACAAAAATCACTAAGACATCTTAAAAATGATTTTCCCCCCAAAAGTTGTCTAAACTGAATAATTTTTGATGCTAGTTAATTCAAAAGCAGTATATTAAAACAAACAAACAAACAATGGCTCAGTACTCACAGGTATACAATATTCCACCATCGGATAATGTAATTTGTGACCTTTTGCTGTTCGACCTGAAAAAAAGCAGCTCTGGCAGACATCATAGTTAAAATGCTTCAGGCTTCTGTACCTAGAGAGAAGAAAAGAAAACTCATTGGCTTGCATGCCTATATTTAGTCCAAATCAATCACTTGTGGAAGGAATTTCATTCATCCAAATCACCACAAAAGTATATTGGCCACCAATGTGCAATTTGCTTAGTGACAGTGTACCTTGTCCTTCATTTGAAGAATGACAGATTTGAAGTTTCTATGGGTCAGAGGGGAAAACATCTCCCAGATCCCCCATCTGCCAGAATGGCAGGGAGTAACTAAGAACATACGTATATTCATATCCACAGAAAAAAATTAAAGAACAGGATTAACAGAATGAAAATGGAAACAGAATGCAAAGGCTAAGTGAGATTAATATTGTAAACCATTAAGTGCTGAGTAGCTTCTAAAATGACCCACGAAAATCACTTGCAAATCGATCTCAAGAAAATAAATGGGCATATACTACATCTAGCTTACTTTGGCAAGGGAGCAGCCTGGTCTGAAACATTCACCTACACTAATAATATTTCTTGACCTATCAGCACGGCTTGACAAATATGACTGACATCTTGCCTTCTAAATGGAGTTTTGCCTGTTTCTGAACACTCCTTGGCAGAAAGCCACTCTTTTCTTCATTTGGTGCCAGACCCTTGTACTATTAGTGGGCCCTGCACCCTGCTAAAAATATGTTTTTCAGTCTCTCTTGCTGATTGATGGTGGTGACCAGTGGAATACAAGTCAAAGTCACTGAGTGGGATTTCTAGTCGGGATTCCAAGGGACTGACTCAGTCGTGAAGGGGCACAGTTCCACTTCCTCCTTCCTGGAAAATGACCCTGCCATCTAGAAGAGCCCTTCTGATAGGGGGATAAAAGGAGGCTAGAAGAGCCCTTCTGATAGGGGGATAAAAGGTGATGGAAGGAGGCTTCCCTTGGGTGGTGCACACAAAAGGCAATATACAGATGATGTATTATAGAATTGTACACCTGAAACCTATGTGATTTTATTAACCAATATCACCCCCAAAATTCAAATAAAAAGGGCCATTCAGTTAGCATGGGGCAACCTTGAAGATGGAAGCCACGTGTTAAGGATAACAGAGCATAAAGCCAGAACTATGAAAAGGGGGGTGTTGGTCAAAGGGTACAGACTTCCAGTTGTAAGAGGAATAAGTTCCAGGAATCTAATGCGTAGCATAGTGAGTGTAGTTAATCATACTGTATTATACACTTGAAAGTTGCTAAGAGAGTAGATTTTCAATGTTCTCATCTCAAAAAGGACATGGTGATTATGGGACATGATGCAGGTGTTCCCTAACACCACGGAGGTAATCATTTTACAGAGAGTGTATAAAATCAACAGGAAAGAAACTTTAAATTTACATAATGTTATATGTCAATTTTATCTCAATAGAACTAGAAAAAAAGAACAGTGAACTCAGATGTCAGGGAAGCCACCATTCAGTCTTGGATTCCTATCTTTGGACTCTTCTTTTTACATGAAAAGAAACTAAACTTCTATTTTGTTTATGCTTTTATTAAGCAGCTGAACGTAATCCTAACTGAAACAATTCCTAGTTTGTAAAACATTCTGCAAATCTGAGATTTCATTAAAATTTAATTTGGAAGTAATTACAGAAAAACTCTAGCAGTATGTATAAAAGTTCAGGGGAAATAAATGAAAAAAAAAAGTATATAAAGTGGTAGCAGAGTCAACTGGGACAAAATTAGCATCACCCCACAGTGCCCATACTCCTCTATCTTTAGTTCTGGAGTTGGCGTTTCCTTCTTCCTTGTAGCTCAGAGAAAGAGAGAGCCCTTCACCTGAGAGCTAATCAGGACCAGCTCTCTTGGCCCTGCCTTATTATTGGGGTGTCCTTGCTTTATTTCCTCTATGGGTAATCTTTGTGCAATCATTAAGTTGATTAGTTTGAAGAAATCTTTGCTTGGTCTCATCCCTAAACCAGATACCCACTCTAGACCTGTTTCCCCTCCGTTCAGAAATTAAACATTTTAAATGGACTACGTTCTCAAAATAGAAAACTGGGAAATACATATGCAAGTAAAAGGGAGATGATAATACTGACATAATTTCTTCAAGTTACAGCTAGCCTCCTCGAGCAAGTGTACCGCACATGCTAACCTGCTTATCTTCTGAGCCGGAGACGTGCCTTCAACGGTATCATGACGCGGAGAGTTCTTTCTAAAATAACCCATGACTTCTCCTGAGTCAAGGGTCAGTTCTCGCATGCGGTGTTTAGAATCTCTCTGCTGCACTTAAATCTCTACCATCTTTCTAAAGCCCTCTTTCTGATTTCTGCAACACTATGATTCTTTGCTTCTCTTGAGAACCGTGATCATCTTTCCTATCTCGCCTTCTCCTGAGCGTCGTCATTGCTCAGGCTGTTCAGTAAACAGTGCCCTATCACCTTTAGGCTGACCTCCTATCCCACTAATGCTTATTAGTTATTGGTAATGAGAAAAAGAGCTAATATTAATGAATGCCTGTTCTTTTTGTGATAGGGACTGCCCTAGTCTCTTTTCATGCATTAATTATTCCCTGGGCAGGGGGGGAATGCTCACAGGATTTGAAGTTGAAGATACTCAGATTCAGGAAGGCCAAGTAACTTATCCAAAGTCACACAGTCAAACGGTAGATTCAGGATTCAAACCTAAGCAGCCGGACTCCAGAGCTAGTTCTCAGTACACTACCTCCTGCACGTCCTGCTATAACCTTGACCTCTGACCACCCACCTGGTCAACTCCACATCTTTTCATTAGAGACATCTACATATAAATTTTATATTAAATACCTGAAATTCAACATTTAACATCATTCACCTTTTGTAACTGCTCTTTCATTTTTCTCTTATGAAATATTTCAAGCTTATTCAAAAGTAGAGAGTATAACATAAACATCTATGCATCCGTATCTCAGCTTTGTTGAATATAATGTTGTGCTACAGTTGTTTCAGGTTTTTGTCTATTTAAGTAATAAAATGTTAAAGGTACACTCAAATGCTAATAATTTTTAGTCTTTTGTCCTGTCCTTCACTCTCCATATCCACAGCCTTTGAGAAATCTGGTCCCTCTACACCTCTCCGGGCTACAGCAATGGCTGTATGTGGCCTGTTTCACATAAGCCAGTCTTCCCAAATCCGTTAATCTGGATGTTTCCTGTGGTGTCACATTACTTTTTATATACAGCATATTACTTTTGGTCTAATAGTCAATGTCCTAAACCACTTGTTCTGTTCAGTATCATCTACTCGCTTCTTAATGTCAAATCTCACCTCTTCTAAAAAAATCTAATCTTTTTAAAAAAAAAAAAATACCCTATTGACTAAGAGCATGAACTCCAAGGTCAAAAACACTGTATCTGAATCACAGTTTTGTCTTCACTTATTAGCTATCTGGCCTTGGGCAGGTTGCCTAATCTCTGAGTCTTAGTTCTTTCATGTGTAAAGTAGAGATAATCCTACCAATTTTACAGGGTTTTTATGGAGAGTAAATGAAATGACAAATGCAGAATGTTTCAGCACAGTGCCTGGCATCCAGTAAGCACAGATAACCAGCAGTGATTATTAGTTCTGATGGTTGTACCTCATCTGGATTATCTTCCCACTCGTACCCTGAGCTCGCTACATTCCAGCTTTTCCTTTCCTCTCCGTCCATCTGTCTACCAGGTGCTTCAAACGCGGCCTCGCTGAGAAACCTGCTGCATGTAAAGGTACCTTTCCCATCGTTCCCTTCCAGGGCTGGGCCTCTGACTTGCACTGGCTGTCAGGCTCATGCTGATTCTGCCTCCCACGCACTACTTGCCTTTCCATCTCTTAAACTGCACAGCCTCGCTGGCACAAGGCACTCGGGACTTGTCACTCTGTAGACTGGCTCCCCTGCCAGGAAATTTACATTCAATTTCTTAGTTTGCCATCCACAGAAAATACGATACTCTTCAAAAACCTATGCTGGCAAAGTCAGTCAAATGAAAGCAACTTGTTTAGTTCAGGATATACTGACACAGGTACTATATACCACAAAACCAATCCTAGCCACCCTGACTGGCCTCCATCAGCGAAATCACCATCTTAACTCCTCTGAGGGATGAATGAAAGGCGCATACAGAGCCTTGAGTTCCACTGCTGAGGAGGCTTGTGTTTTTTCATAACTGATTCCCAAATGAAACTGGGGTCATTTTCTAGATTCCTCCCTAAAGAGAAACTTATACGTTCTAATGTATACCTATCTTAAGACAAAGAGGCAACAGGACCGTGACAGCCAAGACACTTCATCCTGGGGCCAACCAGAGACCCTCTCTGCTTTGGGGCCACATACTGATGAATCCGACACTGATTACATTAAAGTGTGGTGCTGAGCAACGCTCCTTGTGTGTGGATAAATAGGGTTTACCTACTTCACACCAAACCTGGCAGAAGCAGAACAAAGTAACTCAATTACTTCTCAGTTATTATTTAAATTTTGCTCTCTGCTTACCAAGTTTGATCCCAAAGGCCTCAGAACATGACCCAATCCCATCAGGGCCATAGATGTATAAGGAGCTGTGCAATTAACATGCATGAACATTTCTGTGAAGTGTGTGATAGGAATTCAGAAAAGTCCTTGGTTCCAGAGCAAAATAACATTAGTAATAATAATATAACAAGCTTCATGTACTGGCTTAAAAAGAAATTCCATTTTTAGATAGATGGAATATGCTGAGCATCTCACTGACTTAGGAGGCAACCCCTCAATGGGAATGAATGGAAGGGACGATAGACATACACTGAGATGACATACACAGAGCAGAAAATTGTCTCCTGTCACCACTGGCGGTAGATCTTACCGGAATCCAACAATCGGACATTCTTTACAGATGTTGCATTTGGCCTGATGTTTTGCAGTCTCTGCTGCTGCCACTCGGTGTAACACTGGCAGCCAAACCATGGACTGTGGTTCCAGGCGCATCCAGTCTATAAACTCCTTCACACTTATCTCTGGCTTGTTATTATTCTGGGGATGAAACAAATACGTGAAAAGTGAAGAACATTTCTTCGTTTAAATAGCAGCACATGCTGCTGCTTCATAAGCTTCTGAAAAATCTGTGCACAACTAAAAGTTATGTAGTACTTCCCAGGTCCATTAAATCATGAAGCATTTAAGGTTTTTCAAGGAAAGAAAATTCTAGAATTTAAAAAGATAAAAAGCAGAAATTGTCATATAGGAAGAAGAAAAAAAATCCCAATATCTGCATATACTCAGATTTAAAGAAAACTAAAACAAAACCTACCCTATTCCAGTTCTTCTTTTCACATATATACTTTAATCCCATAAAGTTCACTCATCTGAGACAGTAAAAATTTGTGAAACTAAAAACTCCCTGATTACTTTCCAGACTCGAAGGCCATTATAAATGCTACTTAAAAGCTGTTATTGTTGCGTCCTGCTCCAGTCCTGCTCCAGCATCATGCTGGGGGCATAGTACCATGAATGGACCTGGCAAGATTTCAAAATTTATAACAAAATGTATGAAACATCTTAGTCCCCCTGTAAATCTTACCACTAATTTATTTTCATATGTGCAAAATTAAATTTGTACCAATGCCTTTCTTCTGCTGTTGTCAAGGTCATTCTATGAACTGGCACATGGGAAATTACATTTAGAATTTTCAATTGGTATTTTTTTTCCCTATCTCTAAAACAAGAAAAGGGGCCATTATAAAACGTAATAACCCGTAACATCAATTCGCCTTAAAGAGAGGGTGAGTGCATTTTTTCTCCCTGCAATGATGAATCACTGAATTTGCTCTGAGAAAATATCTCTAGTCTGTACTTTATGCAAATGTACAATATCAGTAGTAACAGTTCTAACTAAAATGCTTTATGTACAGTGAGCCTTAAAAAGAAACAAAAATGCTTTTCCAGTTTAACATTAGTTACAGACCAGTATAACACTCTACATATATCATTCCCCTTTTATACATAAGCTCTCAAAGAAAAGATCTTATTTTAGTAAGTTTAAATTTATATATTTTTAAAAATCTTGCCTCCAAGGAACTCAGGGCTTTTTATTAATTTATGAGGCAAATATTTATTAAGTAGCTGTGATGTTCAAGGCATTGTGCACAGGGATACAATAATAAAAAGATAAAAATTATCCCTGTTCACAATGCTTAGGTTTATATGAAAGAAAAAATGAAACAGGCAATTATACAACTTGGTACATAGTTATAACTGTAACGAGCATCCCAAGAAGGCAGAGGAGATCCAGGTGAATACAGTGAGACGCACAACCTCACCTGAAGGGGCAGAGAAGGATTTTCAGAGGGGGTGAGATTTAGGCAAAGATCTAAAGAATAAATAAGGTTAGCGATGAGAAGGGAGTATCACATGGTGGGTGGAGGGTATGGAAGAACATTCTGAACAGAGGGACATGTCCAAAGGCGCTAAGGCAAGAATGGAGGAACTAAAACAGTGTGGGTAGAAAGCAGGGAGCAAGGGGACAAGTGACAAAGGATGAAGCCAGGGCAAAGGCAGGGCCAGATCACAGCAATCTGATAGCACATGTTAAAGATTTTGGATTTTATACACTGAGAAGCGGTACGTCTCCTTGAGGCGGTAGCTATTCCTTGAATCAAATAGGCCTTAAGAAACAACATACAAACTTAACTGAGATGGGACCCAATGTCCTCCACCATTTGGCTCCAGCACAGTCCCCTGTTCCATTTCTTGGAACATTCTCAGAACCCTATATACCAGTGATCCTAGCACCCTATATACCAGTGATCCTAGCACCCTACATACCAGTGATCCTAGCACCCTACATACCAGTGATCCTAGCACCCTATATACCAGTGATCCTAGCACCCTATATACCAGTGATCCTGTGTGTTCACCTGTTGGAAGCAGCTGCGAACACTGGGTTCAATGTTACTGCCTCCAAAAGCTGCTACTTCTCCCAGCTGCCGGGGGATCTGGATGGCATCGTGGAGTAAGAGGCCAAGCTGCCTCTGGTCACACATTTCTGTTGGTCCTGCCACTTCCTTAAAGAGATCTGCAAGGAGGAGAGGCAAGAGGTTAACTTCCATCTGCCCGCAGCGTTCTTTTATATCTTTGATTATGGGGATTGAACAATGTAGATTAAGAAAAATTCATGGGGTCGTGAATCAATTAGTCGTCTCCTGCATCCTGACCACCTTGATATTCTGTGCATCTGTAATCAGGAGCAGGTTAACCACATGCTTCTTAGAACAACCTCCTGTTGTACATCAATACATTTAAGTAGACCAGTAACTACAAATTTCTTTTACAAATGGTACAATAAATGCTTTGGGTTTCACTCAATGGTTTCAATCGGGATTTCCCTTCTTATTGAGAAAGACAGTGAGCCACACAAAGTCTCATCATGACTTGTCAAGGGAATGAATGTGCCTTAAGGAGCAAATCTTTACATTTTAACAGATTTGTTTACTAACTTTTTGTGTTCACTTCTAGATTTAATATTCTATTAAACATATATACTTCTTTTAAAGATCACTGTACTCAAATCTATTTTATATATCAAACATTAAGAAGTACAAGGAGGTATATTTTATTTTTAGGTTTGTTTCCTTTAGGCACAATCAGTCTCATTCCTTAGTAACTATAAAAATTATTTTTGTTTTACTTTATTTCATGTAGTAAAATACATTTATTCAAATTTTAAGGGCATATTAACAAAATTCATGCTTACTTTCACACAGTTCTTTAGGCTTTTCTATTCATTAAAAAAAAAACACACAACACTAATTTATTTTATAACTTGATTCAATAAAATTAAAACTCTTCTTTCCGTTTCAACATTGGCTTATCTTCTATTCACCACTTGAAACATTTTGAAGATTAAAATTATTAGCTTGTTTCCAGCAATAAAGCTAATATGTTGAAATAAGTTGCTTTAAAAATAGGGAGAAATTTCAGGTAAAAACAACCCACTTTGTTGTAGAAACTAATACTTTTTGGAAAGAAGTTTCCAAGTTCTGAAAATTCATAACCACACAAACTCTAAATGCTTTTCGTGTTATGTTTCCAAGAACAGAAGAAAGGAGAGTAAATATTTATTGGATCCTAAAAACCATTTTCAAAAAATACCTGATAAATGAATATCAGATCAAAATGTATATTCCCTTTATTTTAAAGGGGAATAATGCTGGATCTAACACTGTCAACAGTGAATTTTCAAGCAACTGAACCAAGCTTAGTGATATTGACACCATAATTATAATGAAATATGACTTTAATCATAAGTATACACAGGGAAAGCAAATTCAATTAAGATAAATTTAATTTTTATTATCATTTGCTCACTTAGATTTGGTTAGAGTTCTACTTGTTACTTTTCATTTGTCAAAAATTAGACTATCATAGCCAGAAAATATTTGCCCAGGATTCTTACTATGGAGCTCATTTTAAACCTGTTCCTGGGAATTGGCCTCTTAGGTAAATAAAGTTGCATATCATATGTATAATCTGTACAGAGGAGTGCACATTTTCAACAAGATCCATTGTGCCCAACTTTCCTCTTTTGAGGCAGGCAGCTACACTGCTATGCCACCATTAAGGTAAAACTATACACAAAACATAAAAGATAATGTTTATTAACATTAGAAATTTTGACATATTTCTAAATTTTTCTAGAAGTTCACATTTTTGATGTAGTCAGAAATAAAAAGGGGTGTCAGAATGTGGGAATGGGTCAGAGAAAAATCACAATCTAAATCCCAAGTTCCAATAAATTAGGACAGAAGAAATGCAAAAGGCCTCTGAAGAGGATCTTTGTAAATGTGTTTTTTGATGAGGCAAAGAAGCCACCAGCTATAAACAGGAAGGCCAGGGTGTTGTTAGAACCTAATCAAGGGATATTCTCTGGAAGGTATGAAGAGAGAGGGAGGTGTCACCAGGCTAAAGACACAGACATAAGTCATTGCAAAATCCAGGTTCAGATAGATACCAAATAACCCAGGATGGCACCTTTGCCATTGAGTCTGGAGAACAAATTGTCTTGAATATTAATTCTAACCAAGGAAGTGATAGTGAGGAAATGTTCTGCTATTATTGGAAAATCAAAACTGGAATCAGAGTTGCTAAGGACCTCAAGGTAAAAAATAAAACAAAACCTCAGAACATTTCCTGAGTCTCAAGACTCCCCAGAAAAATTTAGACTAAAGATTTCAACCCAAGGGGTTTCTTATTAAGTCCTAAAATGGTGTACTTTCAGGGATTCAATCACGTATCAGAAATTTTCAGGGGCTCCTGCTTTTCCTGCATAATCTGAAATTTTAATGTTAAATTGTACACTGTATTACGTTTCCCAACATTTGTAGGAAGTGAGTCCAGTGCAGTACAAGCGTCTGAGTATGTGTACGCTGAAACACCCTCAATTTAAAGACTGCATTTCACAAAGACGTTTGAAGGTATGTGTAAAGATAAAAGACATCTTTTATACATAATATTGTGTAGAGCTTGTTTGTTTTTGTTCTATAACTATAGCCACTGTGTTGTAGCTCTTTCTTTTGGTCTCGGGTTACTCCCTGATAACCAGCTTCAAAAAGAGAGAGGCGGGAATGAGAGAGGGAGGGAAACAGACCACACTGCTGCACACGGTTCAGGATAAACTGTGAGGCTGAATCTGCATTCGCTTCAGAGCAGGTTGAGCACCAGGACGTAACTGTTACCTTGAGAACCCCCCATCCTGTCAGGAGCAAGTGAAACCCCAAAGCGCAGGCATGGAAAAAGCCCTCTTTTAATTTTGGTACCCTGATGCTTTCATTCACATTTTCCTTTCCCACTCATAGAAATCACTTTTTTCGCTTTGAAAATGGTATCTTTTGACAACTATGATGCTGAAGATGATTTAAATTCCGGGTGAAATGCCGGCAAACAAAAGCCTTGTGCAAAGCGCTGCCCTGCACTAGGTTCGGACTCCACGAAGGCACCTCGCCTGCCCATCCTGCAGTCAGCTTTTCCTCGCATAGAATCTACGTCTTCCATCACTGACATTCTTGTAAACTGTGTAAGAAAATCGGCCTTCATGGTCTAGACCTAAAACTGAAAATCAAATCATACAGCCATCCCAGAAAACAAACTTTTTTTTTAAAGGTATATTCACATAAGATGCAAAACTTGAATAAGTTTATAGGACTTGTGAGCAAATAGCCTCCTGCTTTCAGAATTTCTCCATTCCTGAAGAATCCCTGTCCCTCTCCCCCAAATGTATGGGCACATCTGTAAAGAATCATCTGGGAATATATATGGCAGGATCAAGTAACTCACATTTTATGGACAAAATTAAATCAAAAGATATTTTAAGAGTCTGGAGACAGCAGCAATTGCTACCATTTATTCAACAACGATTTCTAGGTATGTTCCAGATATTATCTCTAATTGCTTTCAAAGCAAGAATTACTAGCTTCATTCTGTAGTTGAAGAAAATTCACTAGATTTCAGCTTCCCGAAGCATGAAATGGAAGTAATATTACCTCTTGGCTGCACTCAGCGTTCAATGGGATCTTGTAACCTGCCCAAAGCCACTCAGCCACTAAGTGGTAGAGCTGAAGTTTGAAGGCAGGTCTCTCTGGCCCATGAGCCTGTCCGTTTCCAAATGGCACGATGCCCTTTGTTAACTAACAGATAAAGGGACACCACTAACTTATTTGGTGAATAGAAAGAAACATAAAATAAAAAAGATTTTTATCATTTTATTTTTTCACACTGTACAATTATTTGTCTAACTACATCTACAACAGTCCTAGTCCGTCTTGATTTTTTTTTTTTTAAGTATTGGAAGTGCTCAAGGTTCTAGTATAAACTATAGTATAGAGGTTCTAGTCTATCTTAAATTTTTTTAAGCATTGGAAGTATACAGAAATAGAAAAGGCTTGGGCTTAGAGTCAGAAAACTCAGTAATCTAATTCTAGCCCCACGATTATTGTCACTGCAGTCTTTGACTAGGTTTTTAACCTATCTCAGCAGCAATTTTTTTCATTTGGAAAATGGATGTCACAATGCCTACATCATCATGGGGTGATTCTTCTAAGAATTAAGTGAGATACAACTTGTAGTTGATTCTCACTTCATCAAGGCACCTCGCCTCTTGATCCTATTATCAGCTCTTCATTACACACAAGTCCACTACTTACTGACACCCTCAGTCTAGCCTGGACATGTAGAGTAAGGGTTAAAAAAATGGGAACTTTTATTACTAGCCAGTCATCTAAAGTAAGTCTCCAACAAATTATCATTACCATTACTAAACACACTATTGGTATAGGAATGGTCTTACATACATCTGTATTTTTCTTCTAAGAGGCCTTTAGAGAGAGACATCAATCCAATCTTCAGACTCTGCACTCTGATTTTTCCAGTCCGACCCCTGAAATTATAAGAATCTCAATGCGTTACATGAATTTAAAACAATATGTAAAATACTTCTGAATAACTATTTTCTTGAGGGTAAACCATTAAAAAATAATTGCATCTTAACGATATAACTTTTCTATTCATGTCTAATAATTAATGCTAAACCCACACCATAAGTTCATGACATATTGTAATAGTATGTTCAACCTAGTCCCAAAGAATATACAGCCTGAAGTCACATTACACACCACATATGAACCAGGAAGAACAAATTAAGGTAAAATAAAAACTTTAATCATAAAGCTGAAAAGATTTCATTTTTATAAATACTATGAATTAAAATGTATTTGTTAATAACTATAAATGCAAGATTCAAAACATACATATAATATGCATGTGAGTTAATTCAGTAAGAAAACTGACTGAAAAATTAACTATCTAGTGAGGGCTTATAACTGCTGAATACTTAAAATGTATTGTCTTTATTGACGGTCTCTGTCAATGCAGTTTTTATATTACTATTGCAATTATTATACTAGTCAGTGATCTTTGACAGGTGTGGACTCTGTATTTGGGGAAGTAGTAAATTATAATTAAATTTAAAATGTATTGATTAATCAACAAGGAAATAGCTTTACACTAATGAGAGACCATTTCAATTTCACTTATAAGCAGACTAAAGGAAAAAATTTATTTTATTTTAAAGCAGAAAGTTGTCTTTGTCCCATCATTTATCAAAGAATCACTGAGTTGTCTATCAAATGTTAGTCACTATACTAGATCCTGGGGATGGGGAAAGGTAAATGTAGAAACTATAAAAATTAACAATATTATGACCCTTGCTATGGAATAGTACACAGTCAAGAAAAAGTCCTTATTGCTATCTTTATTATTTCATACTCAGAATCAGTTTTCAGTTTAATTTTATTGTTAATTTTCTTAAAATATGTTTTTAATTTACAAGTGGAGTACAGTTAAAACCTATAAATAAATTTTTGCATAATTATATGAATAAATAAAATTTAGTAATTCATGCTATTTTTAAAAGGTAAATATTTGTATTATGAAACTTTAATTTTAGGTAGTCTTATTGCCAAACTGCACTTAAATCTTGATCTTATTCATATTTTTACTATTAACATTCCCTGATATCTTCCATTCTCAAACTATACTCAGATAAATTTCTGTATACAAACCATGACATATAAAGTACAAAATACATTTTATAAAACATGCTTAGGGATTGGTAAGACATATTTTCAAAACAGTCTTTCAACAGTTTAGAGTCAATATCTGTATTAAATCATATGCAACAAATTTCTTGAACCCTTACTATGTATGTGTACAACATTCAGAATTGACCTATGAAATAAGTAATACTTACATTTAAAAATAAATATAGCTATTACAAGAAGAATTTCTAAGTTAATATATACAGCATATTCCAGTTTCTCACAATCACAGAAATACTCATTTCAGAATAACCTTAAACTGAGCTATGCTGGAAATTTTGTTTCTATTTCATATTTTTTAGGCATTTCCTAATTATCACATAAAAATAGACAATGTCTCTTTTCTTTCCTCCAGAAATCAGGAAATTTTATTTTTTGGACATAATGAGACAGTGGACTTGCAGAAGATAACAAAAGGCTGTGAATAGACTCGTACATGAATGTAGCTAAGGACAAAGCAATCCCTACAGGGAAAAGATCAAAATGATAGGCATTAGAGGATGACCTCTACTCTGTGGTGTCAACACAAGAAAAGGAAATCATCAGAAAGACTACTGAAAATGTCAGTCATCCGTCATCACACCATCAACGGTTATGAAGGCTTACTGTGATCCTAGCATTGTTCTCCGTACCACAGGGACCCACAGAAAGGCACGAGACATAATCCCTCCCCACGATATGCTCACACTAGCTGGGGAAGCGAGACAAGAAAACAACTAGAGAATCGTAAGAAAATATGATACCAACCTTTATGTGTGGAAATAATCAAGTACAAGATAATTGTAGATGACTAATTAATGATTGGTGATTCATCTGAGTAGTCCTTAGTGTAACAGCATTTGATAAAGGAGATAAGTCGGACACTGAAAGCATGACATGGCTCACCTGTCCCAAGTAGGAGAAGTATCACAGGAAAAGCTTAGGCGAGGGAATAGAGGGAAGTGTGTGAGCACCAGCGACAAGACTCACTCAGGTAGCAAGGACTGGCATCAAGGCTAAACTGTTTATAAAGTTCTCTAGGTGATCTGGGGCCAGATGATGTTAAAAAATGTATTTGGATGTGAAAGACAATAGGGAGCTAATGAAACTTATTACTGAGTGATAAAGCCCAATACTTAACTATTTGGTTCCCTGACAGTTTTCATAATTAACATCTGACATTAGTTTAACTGGAAAGCTATGCACCTTACAAATTATATCCTTCTTGGAAAAGTGGGAAAAAAGTAACCTCACGCTACAGCAAGTGAGGTTAACATTTTCTGTAGAGACAAAAGAATGTGAACCAAGTGTTCTAGATTACTGCATTAAATAATAATTTAAATAATTTTGATTTCCATTAAATCTAGAAGAAAGATTGTGAAATTAAGACTTTTTACCCTGGGAAGATACAGACTGAGCAAGGCTGTGAACTCATATAAATGGAATCAATTTCACTTTTATTATTTATAAAGACCTTTCTACCTATTCGTTTATTTGCTTTTTATAGTCATCTATGGATGGTAAACCAAGCAGATATTTTATCTGTTTTTCAGATGAGAAATTAAGATGTCAAAAGGGAAGTGGTTACCAAATCACACAGCAACCAGAACCACATATTTGGATTCTTGTTATCCACAACAGAAGAAAACAGATTTTTTAAAACAAAATTTAGAATATTAGGAGAAGTGGGGTACATGTTAAAACTTAAAAGAAACAGTAACCTTAGAATAATTTACCAACTACTGTTTTTCTTAGGTATGGCGATATGGTAAGAGTAACTGAGTCATTGTAAAGAAAAATGGAGTATTATTGCTACATCTACCACTAAGATGCAATCGGTGGCCAAGGATAAGCTGTCTCGTCTCGCTGGGCCAGTTTCTCAATCAGCAAAGCAAAAAGGGCAAAATGGTAGATGGTCAAAGTCCTCCTTCTAGACTTCTGTGACCTGCTGGTGTGCTCACTCATTATTTCAAGAGCTGGATGAACACACTTTAAGAGCTGCAAATGCCAGTGTGGGCTGCATCATAGAGCAAGGCAGGCAAAAATATATGGCTCATGAATGAGTGTCAGATAGCTGGCATCTAATCCTTTGAATGAAGGGGTTAGATCGTGGTACCATTTCCAAGGTTCAGAGACTTCTTAGGGGTCCATTATTTTGGTGCATTGGAAGGAGTAGGTTATAATTTCTATCAGATTCTCAAAGGGAGCTAATAGCCTGAAAAGAGTTAAACAGCCTTGCTCAGATAAATGCATAAGTCATAGTTATTAGAGAAATTCGGGCAATCAACGCTGGCCATCTGACATTACCATCATGTAAGTGACCATGTTTTTTTCCTAAGGTTAATTCATATTTCTCCCCAGGATGGAAAAACTAGACACATCGTCTGACCCAGCATGGTCTTTGCTATATTTTTTGACATGAAAGGGAGATATATCCTAAAAGCTTTTTTCCCTTCAGAATGGAGAGTTTCAAGATATTGTCTTTCTAAATAAGAAACAGTATCTTAGTTGAGCATTTCTCATGTGTTCATATTTGATGGTGGAAAATAGAAATATAAAAACACGTAACTCCCTAGAATATGAATCACAGCATTTCGCATGCTGCTTCCTTCCCATCTAAGTGACACTATTCCCTTTGGGCTGTCCAGTGAAAACAGCACATATATGGGTCATAAGCTGAATTATATATCTCCCTAGAATTCACACTTGAAATCCTAACCCCAGTACCTCAGGATGCAACGGTATTTGGGGATAGAATCTTTGACGAGGTAATTAAGTTAAAATGAGGTTATTCGGGTGGGCCCTGATCCAGTCTGACTGGGGCCCTTATAAGAACGCAGGAGATTAGGACACAGACACACGCAGAAGAAAGACCATCTGAAGACGCAGCGGGGAGACAGCCATCTATAGACAAGGCGAGGGGCCGCGGGAGAAACCACCCGGCTGCCACCTTGGTCTTGGGCTTCCAGTCCCCAGGGCCGTGAGAAAAGGAATGCCTGTTGTTTACGCCGCTCGGTCTGCGGCGCCCTGTGTGGCAGCCAGGCGGACTAACGCAGTGTGGAGCACAGACGGTGCCGAGGCTGCGGTCTGACGTCTCCGCCAGTTCTTTCTTTAAACATGGCTCAAGATGTGCACCTCTACCACACTCGACCGGGCTTAAGAAGGTCCTAAGCATCCTATGCATTTAGCCTTCTTCCTGGGATGTAAAATTAAGTTATAGGCTTTGTAGTTAACATACCTAATTGACCAGCTATGTTGGTGAATTTACTATAGAAGATGTCTCTTTTGGAGGTTTGAAAAAATCGACTTAATAGCTCATAATTGCTCAGTTTTCTTTTACCATAGGAGGATAGGTTTGCATTAAAATGAAATGTATTAAAATATGTCAGATAGGGATTTAGTAAACCCCGCGTTCATTATGGTAATTGAGATTCATGCTATCTGTTCTCAGGGCATTTCTTAAGAACCCTCTAGCACACAAAGGCTATTTGAGTACTTTAAAAAAACCACAATTTTATGATATTTGTGAATATTAAAAAAGAAAATATTTTTATAATCAAAAGTCTAAGCAAATTTTAATTAAATCATCACTAGAGCTATTGTCACCACCATTTACTTATACAGAATCAGCGGCTAAATGTGCGCATTTATGAACTATCACCTATCTTCTTTTTCTCTAAATCAAATGAAAGGCTGATAAACACACATTTCCATACAGAGCTAATTAATGGAAAGTAACTTTTAGGGTCTCAGAGAAGAACAACGGTCCTCATGTTCTTATTTCATCTTTGCATATTTTAACCCCCTACCAGAAGAATGAATAATTCTGAATGTTTTAGAAATGTCAGCCCACAGCAGGTCTTTCTAGAATGATTTCACAAATGCATTGTCACATTCAAAACATCAAATCAATGGCAACTGAGTTATTCTGTGAGTTTAGTGTGCTCTTTACATAACTGTGAGAATCTAATTACAGGTATTAGGGCCCTAGAGCATAGATTATTTAAAACACCATATACACACATAACCACTAAGTAAAATCAATACCAAAAGAGACATTAAATGCCTTTAATTGCCATTCAAGTTGCTCTTGTCACACAAAAATCGCAGAGTACACTATTATGAGCCAATAAATTATTTTAATAACAATAACTACAAAATATTATCTTTTGAAAAATATACTGTAAGAAATTCTAGAAAGAGAAGGAAATCGAACTTATTTATATTATGTTTCCTCTAGCACTGTGACAATAAACAAACAGAAAACCCTACAAATTTGAAAGCTTTTGTAACTGAAGCAAAATCTTAAAATAGTGGATGGACATTCTTTTTTGTTTTATTTTTGGTTAATTGCTCAATTTTTGGAAAGTTATTCATTTTTTACAATTAACATAAATATTTCCACTGGATAAAGCACTTTGAAAGTAGTACTTTTAGAAAATTCACTTTAAAACTGTGCATATTTTATATTATTAACATATTTCATTCAATAATTGTACTTTAATGGGAACAAATAAAAACTTACGTGTCATAAACATTGAGCAGCCAGTTGAGACACATATCCACACAGAGCGGGACATTGACCAGGTCCTTATGCATTTGTTCAAGGCCGTCGTACGTGGTTGTCAGACAGTTGATGACATCTGGGACACTGAGGAGCTGATCATTTTGGTTCAGCTTGTGCTGTTTGAAAACTTCATTGGTTGTATTCAACTCTAAGAGGTCCACTAATCAAGTGAGAAAAAGGGGTATGTACAGTCATGACATTATATAACAGCATTGGAACAAAAACATTTCTAGTCTTAAGTATTTGGCTTGTTCTTTAAGAATCTAACCTTTTTAGCTAATTTCAGTTTTTAAGTAATAAATAGCATTTCCATTCTTACATTTCTAACCTCTTCTTTTATCCACATTTCCATGCTTTTGAATCTGAGCTCTGTCACTTTTCAACAGGATTCCATTTTTACTCTTTGGAATATCAATTTTTCCTGCTTTCTTGTTCTGGCTTTTTTTTTTAATCTCTCCCAAGTTCTTTCTACTTTTAAATATAGAAAGGCGTAAATCTCTAAATCTCCTCCAAATGGTAGGAAGCCCCAGATGTTACAATGCTTTCTTTCTCTTAATTCCTGAGAACAGCCTGCTCATTACCCTCTCAAGTCATCCTTTCTATCACTGTCAAACTAGTCATTTTTAAACAGTTCCTCAACATGTACATCATAAGATACAAAGTTGACTAAAGATGTTCAGTTAAAAAAAAAAGGCAGAAAAACGGGCTTTGCAGTATGCAAAACAGCATGATCATTCCTCAACATATTAAGAATAGAATTACTATATAATCTAGCAGTTCCTCTTCTAGGTACTTATCCAAACACAATAAAAACTCTAATAAAAAAGATATATGCACCCTTGTGTTTATTGCAGCACTGTTCACAACTGCCAAGATATGGAAACAACCTATGTGACAATCAGCAGATGAATGACTAAAGAAGATCTGGTATATACATATATAAAACGGAATGCTACTTAACCATAAAAATGATGAAATACTGCCATTTGTGACATAGATGCATCACGAGATTATGTTAACTGAAATAAGTTGAAAAGAACAGGATAAAAACCATATGATTTCACTCATACATGGAATACGAAACGAAAAGGAAACAAACGAAAAAACAAAACAAAAACATAGATACAGACAGACAACAGATTGGTGGTTACAAGGGAGAAAGGGGGGCAGGCATTGGGCAAAGGGGGTAAAGGGGGGAAAATATATGGTGACAGATGGAAAATAGACTTTAGTGGCGAACACACAAGAGTGTATACAGATATCGAAATATAATGTATATCTGAAACTTATATAGTGTTATACACATGTTACCTCAATAGAAAATTAAACAAGCAAACAAATGAGCTGTGTAGAAAAATATTCGTTCTCCCCTGCCTGCCGATGTTCAGGGTCCTCCTAATCGGCCCTAACTTCGTCTGCTTCCCATGATGCCTTGGCATACAGGCAACTTGCTGTGGGTAGGCTTCGTGGGGTTCGCACTGAAGGCCCATCCGCGTGGGGCTTCCCGTATCTGCCCCCGCCCTTACTCTTCATGCTAGGACATCTACAGTGGGCATGGCCGGAGCCAGAGCACAGGGTGAGCAAAGAAGGGTGCCCTCGAGGATGGGCAGTCTGAGGACGACCAGCAGCCTGGTCACTGCTGAAAGGAGTGAGGTGCCCCAGGAGAAAAGACATCAATCTCCATGGCAGCCAATCCTGCTAAGGGAGTGGGAGGACAACTGGAGAGGGCCCTGTGAGGGTGGGCACGAAATGGGCCTCAAAAATACAGCAGGCACATGAGAGCCATGTAAAACAAGGAAAGAACTCCAGGACGATAGAACTGCTTGAGGAAAGGCAAGAAATCAGAGAGCTCCAGGGGGGCTCTAGGGAGTGACCAGTGGCGGTGGGGGGGGGGCTTATGCGTGGGTGGGATGTGGTCACCGTGAGACAGACGCACAGGGCTCAAGGGGCCAGGCAGCATTGCCCCAGCGGAGGCCCTCAAAGGCCAGAAGTAAGATTTTAGACAAAAAAGAAATGAATCTTACATATCTTTCTTTTACATCAACGTTGAGTCATTCACTACCTAACTAAAAACAGGGAAACATAGATGATCAAACTACCATGTAATTTATATATTTATTAAGTGTGGAGACGATTCCTCTCATTCTAAATTCTAAACAAATGGGTTTAGAAAATTACAGAATTTAAGGTCTGCCCATGGAAATTACTGCCTTATAAAATTCTTCCCCTATCTCCATATTTAACTTGTAAGATGAAAAGAAATCAGCTTAGGGAACTTTAAAAAATAATGTAACCAACTAATTCTTCTTTGCCAGATGCAAAACTGTCCCATCAAAAAATATAATGACAACTCTGACAGTTAAATAAAATGAACAGCTTCTTTTGTATTTACCTTTTTTTTTTCATGTCAGACGAATAATGAGTTGATGTCATAACAAGGTTTGAGGGAGGCACAGCTCACACAAGAGCGTGAACACCCAACATCACTCTTATGAACTACAAAAGGATTGTATTTACTTATTTTTAACTATTGAATAACCACTAATTTTGAAATGTTAAGACATTTATGAAATGCGTCCACTCTAGCTGTTTAAACACCACAGAATGATTTATTTTTTCAAGGCATCTACAACGGCAAAGAACTACTTTAAAAAAATACAGATTAAAATTATTTCTAAAACAACTCATTATTTAGAAAGAGAGAAAAATATAAAACACAACTGTGGATAACAGGTCAATCCATTTCCTTCAGATGCCAAATATATCACTGGCAAAATTTCAGCTAATATATAAAATAACTGCGTGAGGTTCACTTGAGTTAGACATGGTGTCAAAAAACAAAACAAAACTGAGACCCATCGAAACTTTCATTGTCTCATTTTCTTGGCACGGTTTTCAATGATAAATTCCAGGACGGCAGAACAAAATTCAAATTCACTCTTTCTAGGGCATGATAAAAGGAAGGGCTCAGTAACGATAGTAGCTACAGAAGACAATTCCACTCAGATACAAAGAAACATATTCAAATGCTGCCAAAGTGTTCTAAGTTTCTGAATTTCAGCACTAATTATACCAACACGGCTGCTGCTGTGCTCTCCCACGTGGCACACAGTGATCGTGAGACCAAATTCCAAAACGATGGTTTCCTGCATGAGGCTGTCCTTACATTCCTTCCAGAAAAGTCTCCTTTGTAATACACGTTGTAAATATGACAGTAATTTGCCACATCCCACAGCCTATGATGTCTTCAATTTTTAGTGATTTGCTCTGACACTTTGTCTTCGTGCCTAAGCAAGGCATACATCTTCCTGAAGTGCGTAACATTTAGGTACCTTTAAAAACTGACTGCATTCAGATCACAGAAAATTACGATCTTCTCTCTTCACAGGAAGACGAATGACAGCTCAGCCATGTGGCAAATGAAACAAACAGCAGAATCATTTTCTAACCAGCTTTTTCTTTAATCCCACATAGGAGGCACAGGATATCAAATGAAAATGGATCATAATCCTCTGTAAAAACACATACTGTACAGCACCCGCCCTTGAGCCTCTGTGACTCCCCGGCTCTGGAACTGTCTGACCATCCCTGACTAGCACCTTTCCCACCCCCTCTTCCCCAGACATGGGAGAAACACAGGTGGTGCTCGGGTCTCCTCCCTGTAAGCCTCACCGACTTTCATCACCGCAGTTATTCCTTCCCTCTGGATGCCCCCCTATCCTGTTCCCTCCCGCCTGAACTCCTGATCTGATTTCCGCTGCTCTGTTCCCAGCTAGAGCTGTACTATTCCCTTTCAGGAACCTCCACCTTAGTATGTTCCAAGCAAAGGTCTTGCCCTCTTATGATGCTGAAATCCAGTAACAGAGTTACTACCTTCCATAGATCATCAGTCTGCAAATCCTGAGCTATCCTAACACTCTCCTTCTTTTACCCTCTGCAATGTGTCAACCACCAAATCCCCCCGTCATCAGTTCCTCCTCTTCACAGATCCAAACCCTCATCTCCCCTCCTCTCCCGGCAGCCAGCTCAGCCCCCGCAGTCCTTCACCTGCACTATTTCTTGGTCCTCTGCTCCCTCTGTTTTTTGATCTGCTAAAGATATTGTCGAAAGCATCTCCTAAATTCCGTAAAACAGGACATAGTTATACAGCACTCTGCTACACATACACACACACACACACACACACACACACACAAAATCCAAACATTAAATACAACATTAGGAAAGCTCAAGGAACAAAACCCAAAAAAACCCCATCAGAACAGGTTTTATAAAAGAAATGACCTTTGAACTGGGCCTAAACTGATTTTAAGAGCATTTCTGATGACTGGACAAATAGCTCATAAGCTATTCCATTTAGACTCTACCACTGGCTGATGTCTCCTGAACTCCACCAGGCCTTTGAGGGCAGTGCATGTAAGTCCTTCCCCTCACCCTGGAGTGCAGCCGCCGCCGAAGTCCTGCGTGGCTTCTGGGCCTGGCTAATGTGCTTCCTACTCAAGGAAGCTCCCTTGGTCCTTCATGGTGAAGGGGATGTCTCCCTCCCCCAACAGCACTTCCCTTTGGATTCTCTGTTATTGCCTATCACATAAAGCTTTCTAAAATCAAAATACAAAAGAATACATATAACACATGTGTGGTCTAAAGAAAAAAACAGAGCAAACACCCATCAATCCATCACACACCTGAAGAAACAGATTGCTACTTACATCTTGGAAATCTCTTGGAAAAACTCAATTTAATCCCCTCACAATCACAGGAGAAGTAATCTTTTTAGCTCACTTTCAGTTACTGAATGCATATCTGTGTCCCTAAATAATAAAGCATTTAGTGTGCATGGTTTTGAACTACATATGAGTGAACTAGAACTCTGCGATTTCTTCTGCTACGTGATTTTTTCATTCACTTTACGGTTCTAAGAGTCAGCCACGCGGATGCTGATTACTCGTTCATTTGTGTTTGCGGCTGTGTCATATCCCATTCGTGAATACGCCAAAGTTGAACAAATTTTACTATTAAAAAGTGCAGCTGTAAACCTTCTGATACATATTTTCTGGTGCACCCCTCTAACTTTCAAACGCAAATCGTTCACTCAACATGTCCTAGCAGACTGCTCTGTGCCAGAAGTTGTACGAGGCCCACAACTGAGAAGAAAACAGATTCGTCCCCCACATGAAAGCTTAGTTCATTTAGAGAGATGGACCATAAACAACCAGAATATCACGCGCGATGGCAAGCACCGCATAAGATCTGAATCCCCGAGATGAGATATCAGGGGTGACCTCCTTTAAGTAGCCAAAAAAGCCTCATGAAAGCCAGGCGACAGTTAAACAAGGACCTAGAGGAAGAAGGTAGCAGCCAGGGAAAGGGGACAAGCACAGAGAGCTAAGACAAGAGCCCTTTGGCCCGAGGAAGGGAATCCGAGCTTGGCCTTTCAACCGGGAAGAGCCACAGCGGAGCCCAGGGAACAGGGTGCATGGGGGGAGAAGCCAAGGCCAAGGCCAAGGCCGCTCCAGTGGAGGGCAACCGAATCAGCTGTAAGTAGGAGAGAAGTGTCCATAAGGTGCTCTCTCCAAGTTTCAGTTCCTTGAGTGTGGGAAGCAGTCTCTTTATTGCCTCATCTCCTGCACAATCTGGGAGCCCAATGAATGAATGAAGAGCGACACAGAGGACGGTGCGCCCTCTGCTTCAGGACATTACGGCGGGGGGAGGTGTACACAAAGTGGAAGACAGCCCTTGGCCTAAAGCAGTTCTCTGCGAAGCCGGGGCCATGGTCCTGACATTATAGTGCAAAGGTGCACACACTCACTAGGTGAGACGCAGCCGCCACGAGCCATCACAGTGCTGGAAAAACTGGCTGCCGGTGGAATTACCTTGTAAACGTTTCCAAAGGAGCACGTTTCTAACAGCGTTTGGGAGGAATAAAGGGTTACAGACCATTGCCGAGGGAGGGTCAGGGAACTGCAAGCAGACAGAAAGGATGGGAGAGGAAGGAGCAGATTAATCATGAACAGGCGAGCTTGACAAAGGGCGCAGAGGCCCAGGGCGAGGGAGCACTGGGGGTAGAGCCGGGGAAAGTAGAGGCCAGGGGCTCTCAGAACATCACCCCAAATATTTATAATCCGGCACAAGCCAGCACTTTCCTAAGTGTTACTAAATGCCGTTGTTTAGTTTATAAGTGGGAGGCATCGCTCTTCTGCTCCTCTTAGGTTTGAAGAGATGAGCTGAAAGGGGGAAAGTTTTTCTTTGGGAGTTAAAACAACAATAACAAAACACCAAATGCATTAATGTTTGCCCACCCAAAAGCATTAGTGAAAACGGGGCTGTGCTCATAATGAACTTGTACAAGGCAGGCTCTTGTCAGTGGAGATTCTGCGGCTGAATCATTTGTCCCTCATTTCACAGCTCATCAGGCCCGAGAAGACCTTCCAGATCTGTCAGCTGGATGCTGGACCTGCAGCTGAGCCTCTTTCAAAACTGCTCTCACCAGGGACTCACTGGGCTCAGAACATCTCTTCTGTGTGTTCCTAATTCACTTCCTATTTCTTCTGGCTCAACACCCAGACCACTAGCCAGAGTGCTGGCTTTTTTTTTTCCCACCGATAATTTTGCAACCCTTGCTGCCATCACTACAACCTGCCAGTTATTTGGGGCTCCCTGAGCTATGTGATGTGCAGTACAGTCAGCTCATCCTTTCTTCTATTGCCTAATCTAGAGGGGTTTTTCAGCCCTTCATAGGCTTTTCTTCCACACGTAGCTTATGCTTTTCTTATTTTAAAGCTCTGCATTGCTGTATTTTTTTCTGAGTGATTCTACACTGTATTTCCTCAGCTCCTCTCAGGTCACCAGCTTAAAATGCATTTCCAATTTCTACTGACTTTTAAGGAGCAGATTTTTAACCTTAACATATCATTTTCCTAAGGGTTATTTTCAAAGCTTCACTGAACTGCCTAGACATATAACAACTGTTAGCAAAAGGCAGCAAATAAGAATCCTTGGAATTATTCAAATTACCCTCTTAAAAGTATAGGCAAATGCCACTTTCCACATTAACCATATGATAAGACCTAAATGGTCTTTGAATAGACTCAATCATTAAAACTACAACCCCAAATTGAATCCAGACAGCTTAAATCTATACTCAATAATAAGTGTTATATTTCATACTTCTACTTAAATTTCAGTTATTTGGGGGGAATGGCCCTTTATTAAAATGATTATAAAAAAAAATCACTCTGAATATACTCTCTGTAGGAAAAGTTCATATTGATAACACTAAATGTTTCAAGACATATTTAAATGAACACAGAGCCTTTTATCTAATTTTCTAAAGTGACAGTTCAAATTTGGATCTGGAATGCAATTCTTTTAGTGTTTACCGTATGATTGTATTGAATGAAATTGGTTCAAACTCTACACTTCCAAAGAGATACAAAGTCCTAAAAAGGCAATGATCTACCACATACATACTTTGATTCCTTGCTTTAACCCTTTTAAATTGGGTGGCAGCATACTTTTTTGAAAACGTGTTACTTTTATGTTACTGCTGTATTTTGGTTAATTTGGTTCTCCAAATGAGAATGGCATACGTTCATTTGTTTATGACTGTGTTCATGCTCATGGGGCAAATAATAGAGCATTTATAGAATCACAGCTAACTCCTTGAGTAAGTCACGCTGAAAATCAGATTAACTCTACAAACACATCACCCTCTTCATTTATCTTTGTCTAAAAAAAAAAAAAATAGGCAACTCAAAGAACAGAGTGATTAGCTTTGGTAAAATGACTCACAACACAATGCTTTCTGTAGTCTTCGGATTTTGATGGCCGTACGGTAGGCCGAGAAACGTACGTTATTCAGGTCAGCTGTAAAGGAAAAGGGAACACATTAAAAAGCATGCTGATTACTTAACTTATATTACGTGGCAAGAAGGTATTTGTTTACTTCAGATGTGTATTCACATTAAAAAGTTTTCTCCTAAAATCCATAGCCCTTATTTAAGGAAATAATTAAATGTTCATTAGCACTGTGGTGAGATATATTCCAAAGCAGTGAACAGAAAATTCCAAGAAAGGAAAAGGAAGGCAATGAGGGAAAGGAAACACACCCGGCCTGTGAGCTTTCAAGGGCTTAATAAACACCTGGCATTGTAGAGGGCCCTTCCTCTGAACAGCTGGGAGGAACTCTCCTCCAGGGGCATTTTCCCCAAGGACAGTTCTGCCAGCCTGGCCTTCCATCTCCCTCCCTAGAAAGCGAGTCTTATTTCTATATTCCTCCATTCAGATCTATTTGCTTCTTCTGCCCTTTCATAGATCTGGTCAAAATTATCCTACAGTCAATATTCAAACCTTTGGAAATAACAAATACTGCAATTTCTTTCTCTGTCCCCTAAAGACAGAGTATCAGTATTAGAGAAGAGTGGAGATAGAAGAAAATTCAGAAACCATCAAAATTTACCCTCTCCTTTTGCTAACTAAACAAACCAGTGGCTTTTCTCTCACTTGTTCAATCTTTGAAGCCATCCACACTCACCCAAATGAATGTTCACATAGGAGCCTGATATTTAAAGAGATTAAAAAGGGGTGATACCATTGTAATTAGCTAGTTATTAATAGTAGGAAAGAGGCAAAAGGGAAGCCAGACATTTTAGGCATGTCATTTGGGCAGCTTCACCAGGAAGGTGCAACTTTACACTCCCCAGGGAACCACTGGTCCATTCCCTGCAGATTACTGGGGGAAAGGACTGCACAAAGGGGAAGATGAACACATGTGCAGTGAATGTGGGGTGACAGAGAGAAGGTGCCTGTCAGTCAAACCTGGGAACAGAGATCATTGGCCAGAGGGGGTGGGGCCACTACAAGCCTGAGAAAATTTAGGACTACATAATTCCCAAAACAAAGGAGTTCTCACTCTCTCTTGGCTCTCTGGTTCCTTTAGCTTTGCTCCTGCCCATGTTCCCTCCATAGCCATGTGGCCCTACGGACCCCACATGCCATGGACTGATGGACTACAGCGGGGAACACAAACTAAACTGCCTGATGCTGGATGGGACTGTGAAAATAGGGAGCGAGAACTCTGGGAAACAGCTTTCATCCTAGCTCTGCTGAAGCCACAGCTATACTTCTTCTATGGCAGGACAGAGGGAAATGGACCCTGGAGACCCAGGGGCGTAATCCCACAGAAATAAAGCTTTTTACAACATCTCATCTTCCATGCGAGTCTCAGAAAACGCCTTTTCTCAGAATATCGCAAGAAACCCACTCCCACTAGCAACTGGTGGGAACAAGGAGCTCTCTCCACCAATAAAAGGGGTGCTGTGCTCCCCACTTGTTAAAATTGGAGTGGGCATGGGAATCTTAGGAAAATACCATTCCCTCTGCAGCAGCCCCTTTGTTCCCCAAAGAGAAAACTCTTTCAAAATGACTGGACCAACCAAGGAAGCAGGATATATATATCATCAAAGTCATATTCTACCTGAAATCTACAAGATCAAAATTCTTACCTCATGAGTTTTCTTGCATTTTTATATTAAAATGAATTTAGCTCTTCATCTCTACTTAGGAGAAATAAAATTAAGCTAGCTAATTTAATAAGGTTTATTAAACAAAGAGTGAGCTAAAAACAAATGTAAAAGCAGTGGATTAGAGGTTGCTGTAATGTAACTGTTTTTGTTTTCACACAAAATTGGAGATTAAGATGACCCAATATGAGGGAGGTAAAACCTCCAATTATATTCCTCCTTTTAAAATCATGCTTTTGGGGATCATGCTATTTCAAACTTTACGTTCTCTTAAGAAGAAAGGTAAAACCTGTTTACTTTATTGCCCTTAGAAATTCAACTGCTTTTATATGTCACTGTAATGATCCTGTAAACATAATGTGCCATGTAGAAAAAAGCTGGTGATTAGTTTTCATTCAAGAATATACCCTTTTCAGTTTAAGTTAACTCATCACTATTAAATAAAACAATACTCACCAAGGGATTGAAAGAGTTCAGTCATTTTAGGATGATCCCAACAGGTTGTCTGTGTTTGATGGCTGGGGAAAAAAAGGTAATAAATTTAAATAAAAGAACATACAAAGAATACATGTCACACAGAAAATACACAAATAGAATTTTATTCAAATTTTAAAAATACATGCAAAATATCCCCATGATGGATCACTCAGAAACCTGGTGCCTAATTATCATCTAATATTTGAACAACAACAACACATTTTTATCTGGGCAATTATATTGTGAAAATGTAGAAGAAAAATTTTGTTTTATTTCAAAAAGAATTACAACTAAAAATTAAAACTTAGATATAAAGTGAGACTGTCGTGGACACTGGGGCCTCAGGCTTGATAAAGCCAGGTCAGTAGAGGCTCCAGAGTCATTCTAGTTGTGTTAGGAAGATGTAGGTTCTCATTCAGAACAAATCCTCCAAGAGCAGCAGTGCTGTGAAGAGTCTTTAAACTTTAGGAGTCCTAACCAAATTCCCGAAGAGCAGAGGAATGAAGAGTTTAACTCTGAATAGCATCGGATCACAATCGACTGAGCCTCCCTCGTCTTCAACCTGAGTCTCTCCTTCCCCTGTATACATTTTCTCCTTTCCTCTGCAGGGACCCACTCAGAACCCTAGTGTTGGGATAAGAGTTATTTTAAGCCACAGACTTTTGCAGTTCAACAGAGGTAGAAAGAAGCCTTCTCACAGCTCCCTTTATCTGACTAAAAGCAGCAGCTCCTGGGAAATGAGGCTGCCATAAACCCCCTCTCTGATGGGGAGTTTCATGGGCCTGAAGGCAGGAAAACCACCCGCACCTGCATAAACAGGCATCATCACAAACTTTCTTTACGTTTTTTTTCTCTTTAAAAAGAAAAAAAGTCTTTCCTAAAGAAACCTATCGGGTTTTCTCACAGGAGCCTGTTCTCCCATCCCTCTCCCCTTCTCAGTTAAGTGTACAAGCCCCAAATTCTAGACCCCTTTGAGTGACCTACCACTGGGCCTTCCTGCAGGCACGTGCACTGCAAGCAGGAGTGAACACTTTCTTTTCTCTTGCTAATCTGTCTTTCCTGTTTAATTCACAGGCCCTCAGAAACTGAACCCATGAAGGCAGAGCGAAAGATGCTTCCTTCCCAGACACCCTCTTCATTGGTATCTGGAGTCCCCACTCCCGAGGTATGTGTCTCTCTTTTGCCAGTTTGACTTCACCACCCTCCCTCGCTCGGCCTCCCTCAGCTAACCAGTACTGGGTTTTTTAAAGTATAGATATTGAACACTTTTTTCTCATGATCCCTATTCTTCACTTTAAAAGAGAGGTTCATGTTGTCTCTTTTTCTATAAATTCGAAAACCAACAAAGAATTAGAAGTCTTTGGGGAATGAGATGGTAAAAGAGATCAATGTAATGCTTAAATTGGGTCCTTTGAGTGTGCATGTGAGCTGATTAGCTCTTAGCTTCAATGGGCCAATGGCCTTATATTTAAAAATAGTTTACTGTCCCTTATCTGGGTCAGAATAGAGTAATAACATTTTATAGTGCTCCAAAGACTTCCTGGATAACACTCAGTTCTTATAACTGTTTAGTAAGCTAGGTGAAATGGCACAGGGCATGAGAGAGAGATATATTAAAATATTCATACAATTGCATTTAAGAGCAATTGTTTTTGAAACCTGTGTAATATATCAAGAGGTAGGGCATGTCACTGGGAAAGGATGCAGTTGCTGTCATGTGCACACAGGTAACAGAACACCCACATTACTCATGATTTGCTTTGAAAAATATTAGCTTTGAAATTGACTTTGTAGAATATACTGGAAATTCCAAAATCTCAAATAAAATAGCATACCTACAATGTGAAGATATGTACTGGAAGAGTTGGAAAGTCATCTGGCTCCTTCCTGGTTCTTGACACTAATGCAGAGGCAAATACTTCCACTTCGTGTTCTGCTACTGAACACCAACAAAACCACTCTAGCCATTTACTATCTAAATTGCTCCAAAACCACAAAGTAAGTACTGGAGTTGATTCACCTAAGGTCCTCACTACTGACAGTATGGCCCAGAGCTGGAGAGAAATGCAGAACCTTGGACTCCTACTGAATCAGAATCCTTGTCTTAACAAAATCGCAGGTGATTCATGTGCACACTGAAGTTTGAGAAGCACTGACCTAAAAGGCTCCTATAGCATGATTGAAAATGAAAACCAAAAAAAATAACAAAATAAAGAAAAACACCTCCAAATTTTGCTAATAAAACAACTGCTTCCCTACCATCACAAAGAATTAAAGAAGGATTTGCTGAAAATAGAGAGTAATTCCAACAATTTTATCATGGGCTTCTCCGACAGCCTACCAGCATTCACTTGATCTCGTCTCTTCATGTGATTAATTTCAATCCCCGTGGCAACACTACAGTCCAGAGACAGACAACCCATCCTGAAGGACCAAGCCAAGGCTCAAGAACCAGACAAAGCTATGAGTAATGCAGAGCCACACTTTATACTTAAGCAACAAATGTAAATAATTACGCTTTCTCTAGTGGGTGCTTTGGCCAGCAACCCCTATGGAACCATGAGAGGAAAACACCTCTGTGCAGACAGGCAGTGGCCTGAGAATTCAGTGAGAACAAGGCTTGCTAATAGCTCTTTTTAGCGAAACCAGTAGTAGGAGCTCAGGGAGCACACACATTTGGCAAACAGATGGAGGGAGGGAAAAGGCATCCCCCTTTGTGAATTCAATACCAGTTGATTCATTAGGCGGAACTGCCAACACTGAAAATAAACACAGCCTCTGGTTGCAAACGTATAACTGCGGCTTACCAAACAACAGCTACAAAAAAACAGTAGTAGACGCAGTTGGCTGCTGGATTTTTCTTTCTTTCTTTTTAAATTTTTTTTTTAAGTGGGGGGAGGATTTTAAAACAAAATCCACAATCCACCCATAGGCTCAAAGTATTTGAACAGCTGCAGATTGCTCAGCTCATGGAGCCAAAATGCTGCCAGTCAGTCCAGAGTAGGCAACCAAACAGAAACATAAGTAGCATTTTTCCTCCCCAAATACAACAGGTTAGGTTCTGGCCAATCTCAAATAGGAGAGAGGAATGGGACTTAATATTACACAGCTTGATAAACTGTAAAATTAAAGTGTAATTCTGTTATAAAAATCCTCTTTTTAAGAGGGAACAGACACAGAATAAAACAAAAAAATGTAAAACCTAACAAAGCAGCAATTAGCAGCTAAATCCAAAATCATAGGAAGCAACAGTAATGAGAATCTGTGACATTAACTAGGGTGCCCAGCCAGGCCACTTTTGCTTGTGTAGGGAAAACGGTGAAGGCTTCTGACATGGACAAAAAATTAAGTGTGTGTCCTGTGAAGTTAAAATTGTTTTTGAGCTATCTGAAACTGGAACACTAAAGAAAATGGATAGTAATGCAAATGATATTTTGTCCATAGAAATGCAAATTGTGTCCACTGGAATGCAACTGATTACTGTCCAGTGGATACTGACTAGCTTTGCATCTGCCTGTCAATTCATTGAGCAACCCTTGACTATAAAGATGCAGTTCTCAGTATTCTCCTTGGAGCCTGTCATAACTTCTTACTCATTCCCTTATTAACTAGTGGGTTAAATGAAATCTTTGACGTGTTCTTTTTATATTTGTATGAGTTGAGCTTTTATCCATTTTTATTGTATTCTCTTTACTTAATTTTTAAAATTTTTATTTTTTGAGATAATTGACATATAACATTGTGTAAATTTAAGGTATACACCCTGTTGATTTGATACATTTATATATTGCAATATGATTACCACTGTAACCTTAGCTAACATCTCCATCGCACTACATGATTACATTTTCTTTTTTGTGGTGAGAACATTTAAGATCTAGTCTCTTAGCAGCTTGGAAGGAGATGACACAGTATTGTTGTCTATCATCACTGCGCTGTGCATTACATCTCCATTCCCTATTTTTAAAGTTATTTTTCACCATCTGGGACAGTCCTGGTTCAGAGCTGCTATCCTCCATAATCATTAGAAGTGTCCCTTTTCTGGTGTCCCAGTTAGGATAACCTGTGGTCCCTGTATTAAATGGGCTTTAATGAAAATTAATCAATAAGACTAATAAGTAGTATGTCCTTCTACCTATTATGATCCATAATGTATTCTGATAAGTCACACAAAATAAAACACAAGGTTATACACCACCAAATAGAACACAAAAATACTGTTTCATAAAACTGTCCAGTATATGAGTTAATGAACCAACAGCAAAGTACATGCAGTTTTGATAGATTAATAACATAAAATGGACCCTCAGCCAAACACACTTACTTGTTACTTATCCAGCCAGACTTCTACCTGAAACTGAACTTTGTGAGTTTTACTATTTATCATTCAATTCCAATTATAATTATAAAGGCGTATAAAAGAAAAAAATTGAAGGTGAGTTCATTAAAAATGCAAATGTGGGAAAAAGAACTATGTATGCTGCACCGTGATAAGACAATTTCGGAAAGAGGAAGATTTCTTCTTTGCTGTGCAGAGTGAAAGACGCCACGCACTAGGTCAGGATGTAGAGTGGTAATTATGGCAATAGCCTATTATTTCAGTGCTCAGTTTCTACCAGGTGATCTTCTAAACCAGTGATTTTCAGTCGGGGTGCCGCAAGAATTTTTACAACATGAAATGCCTGACTATTTAGTCAGGGGCACTGACTTCTTTTCCCTTAGATCGTCAAATTAAAAAAAAATGACCACGGCCAACACAACAATAGTCGTCCAGTGTGACTGAATCAAAATTATACCCGGTTTGTTTTATGTCAGATCAGCAAAAAATATATTTTTTGGTGTGCCGCAGAATTTTAGTAATTAGTTGATGTGTGCCAGGAGATTAAAAAGGTTGAAAATCCCTGTTCTAAACTCTTTCTATGTGTAAACCTAACCTGATAACTCTATGAGTTACATGCCAATATTATCCCCATTTTTCGCTTAGATCACCTGTTCGAAATCACATAATTAGTAAGTGGTACAAATGGGATTTGAACCCAGATGGACAGATCGTAACCCTGATTTCTTAATAGGAAAGTATACTTGCATGACTGAGGTTTTAAATGATTTCTGATGAAATCTGTCTAAGTTTGAGCCCATCATTATAATCATTACAAACAACCTCATCTCCCTGGCTCCTCTCTCCCTCGCGGCAAAACCCAAGCATGGATCAGCTCAATTACTTGCCTTCTCCAGATGCGATCAGCTGCGCATGAACACAGCTGGAGAAAACCGCTCCACAGACAGACTGAGTTTACTCTAAACATGTGACTTCAAACCTCACATGTCCAACTGCTGGCGACTGCACTGCATGGCCTAATAAGCTGGCTTTCCCAGGCCCCAAGACAACAGTTTCCTGCTGCCTTCTCTTCCCCGAGCCTACGTAGGTGTCTCTCCCTGCCTTTGCATCCTTTAACTTGATCTCATGCTTTATTGAAAAACCAAAAACCAATTCCTTCCTCTTCCTACCATGAAATCAATACCCCTCTCTCCATCTACCAGATTGTGTTCTTCTCTCCTCCAATAACCGAGGAATTCGTCACAGGGATTTCTTAGGAACTCCTGCACTGCACTATCAACCCCTCTTTCAATAACTACTTTTACTATATAAATATTTAAGGATCTGCCATCTCAAGACATATGTGTGCACGCACACACACACACGCACGCACACACACACGCACACACACACACTTTCTCACCCCTACCTGGAATCTCTATTCCTGCAGCCACAGGATTCTCAGCTCAGTAAGCACATCCTTACGTCCCACTCACTACTCGGCCCGCTCCTACTAGGCTGCCGGTTTCACTCCTCCACCCAAACTCGTCTGTCAAAATTATCAGTGAGCTCTGTCACTGAGTGGAATGGCTGCTCCCCTTTCTGCATCTCATTAGACCCCTCTCTCCTCAGGGCGGGGAGAAATAGGGACGAGACCCCAGACTTCTTAAGTAAAGTCTACAGTGTGGTAGAAGCTGAGAGGTGCTGTGAAAACAACCAACCTGCAGAAAATAAAGACGACACAGACAGAATGCGGGCTCTGCCAACACCCTCTTCACAGATGCTTTGAAAGTTATATATAGCAGTCAAGCAGGGGCTCCCAAATAATCAAATGTGCAATCAGATGACTAAAGTATAAAGAGTGAAGACAAATTTTGGCAATCTGATGTGACGCGGTTTATCGAAGTTGTATCTTCTTAAAGATGTAAGAGGTGATATTTTCATTTTGGAATTCAGAATCCCTTCCATCTTTGTTTCACTGGAGACCGGAATATATGAAGAATATGGCGTATTTCCATCAGTAATGTTGATTATTCCTCTGAGTGCGTGTGTGTGCGTGTGTGTTACGTGTGTGTCTGCGTTGGGGCCCGTGGGGAGGGGTGGGGGGCAGTAGATAGGAAGCTCTGTGGGGAGTAAACTTCTATGTTTCTCTGGTTATATGTAACTTCATGAACCTTCACAAACACTTTCTACCATAATCTAGGCTTTTAATGGCAAGAAATCCAAGGTTATACTTTTGGAAACAGAAGCATAAATCTGAGGGAAAACAAACCTTTCTGTTCAAAATCCAAATAAGATATATGTTCCTACTTGATAACAGTGTAAAAGCATGCAGTCGTCCTTAAAAGGGCATTAGCTTGTCATAATAATGAAGACACAAGGCAAGAAAACCAGACTGTAAACAATGGATAACCCCAAATCTGTTGGATTTGACTATAAACTGCACTTAAAAATTTCACTCATCAGTAGAGACAGCATGTAGGGGGCTGCAGAGAACCAGAGGCTACAGCACACCCCAAAATACAATGTCAATATGCCAGGCATCCTTGATAGAACATTTGTTACGAGACAATAAGGCAAGGCTTGTGCATGTTTATTTTTATTTTATTTATTTTTTTAAATATGTTTTTTATTGATTTGAGAGAGAGAGAAACATCAATGAGATGAATTGGCTGCCTCCTGTACCTCCCCCACTGGGGATCGAGCCCACAACCCGGGCATGTGCCCTGACAAGAAATCAAACCAGTGACCTCTCGGTGCATGGGATGATTCTCAACCAACTGAGCCACACTGGCCAGGGCTGTTTGCGTTTAATTTTGTAAACAAGTAGAATCAATGACGGGAATGGATGTGCCTGGGTGTGAGGGGAGGGATAGGTGATGCTTGCTTTGAGGGCACCGAAAGATGGTCTGGAAGAATAAAGATGCATACCCTCAATAAACACAAGGGAGCCTCCATCTGGTAGCACCTCTACTTGGGCCCAGAACTCGTAGGGAGCTCCCCACCCACCCATCTCTCCCTGGAGCTCAGGAGAATCAGGCCATCAAGCAGCACTGCCACAGGTCTGTGGGTGCACTGGCCCTGGGAGCCCTAGATGCCCCTGCCCGGGGGTTTGACCTCAGTATTATGTTCCCACCAGAGTTCAGCTTATGACTGTATCCCTTTAGTTTGTTTTTCAAAGTTAATTTATATCATTTAATTTTTTAAAACTTTACTACTTAACTGTTTCCTCTATATTTTAAAGGAGGAATTAATTCTATTTTTTTGCCTATGGCTGTATTGGCTCTACTGTATTATTTCACTTTACAATCAGTACAGAAAAAGATATTCTATTTATCTCACAATTTATTTGACAATTATTAGTTCTGTACTTTTGTTCATTTTAAAGACTATTTTAAAAGTATAATCTTTATAAATTAAAGTACAATTACCACTTTTCCTCCCTTCATGGCCACACAGTGATCCTTTCTGTACCTTATGGTAGACTTTTATTAATTGCATCTCTGACCCTAAAAATCACACTGTACAGTAGGGCTGAAGGTGTTATTATAATGCAATGGAGCTGAGTCATCTAGAAGATTCCAAGCCAAAATTCCTCATATTAATAATAACTCTGGCCCCAGCAATGTACAGATAAAAGGCAGGAAAGGTAGTGTCTTCTTAAGTCTTGAAATGGTGAATATCTTTCTAAGACAATGTCCACGCCACATAAATTATCTCCATAAACCAGGACACTGGTAAACACACTAGAAGTTGGCCTGCTGCGGTTTGCGGGCGTCTGGCTGCTGCAGGGCCGCTGTCTGCGTTAGTTTTCCAGTTGCCACAGTGAGCTCCTGTCTGAGGCCGCCTCCGGACCCCGGAGGCTTAGTGATCCCAAGGTGCTTACGTTCTCTCATAAAGCAATTTCACTCTTACCCCCTCATTAGCAGAGTTGGCCCAGTGAGCTTTAAATATTTATTTTCAATAAAGATAGAGTCACAGGCCATTTCTTGGAAAAATAGACTCTCCAGTACGTCTCTTATGCTTCAATTTCATTTATTTCTTTATCATTAAAGTTCCACTTCAGGAAATGGACTCAAAGCGTGCCCCCAGAGCTCCAGTTAAAAGGCCAGGAATCGATAGGATGCTGCTCCTCATTTGATGAAGGCAGAAGAGAGAGAAGATTTCTGCAGGAAGCCTTTCAGAGGGAGCTACATTCACCTTTCATGGTTAATTACACCTTGGTGTTAGGATTTATTTGGCTCTGGAATGAGCTATCTGTAAACTTTAAAGATAAAACACTTTATGTTCATTTTTTTGGTTAGTGTTTCATCTATACCTCTGTTAGCTTTGACCTTCCTGTTATTTGGATATCCCATTGCTGCCTCTTTTCTCTGCTCATATTTAAGGAGTGACTGTTTCCCCTACATCATCTAAGTGGGGTCCATGATTCCTCTAAAGAAATAAGCATGAATACCCTCCTCTGGACTGTACACCCAGACTGGTATATGCAGTTTATGCAAATTGATAGCACGAATGGATAAAAAACAGCTACCTGTTCTCCAAGATTTCATTTACAGCCATAAACTTAATTTTTTTCAGCAATTGATGGATTAGAGCAGTAGAGGTGTCCTCGGCAGGCGAGAAGGGTGTCTAGGAGAGTACTGCGGGGTTATCCATAATGCGCACAACACCAGAAAAGGAAAACTACAAACTAGATCTTGATTTAGACCTGCTCCTAAGGGGAAGTTCAAGTACATCAGAGAAGGCGAGGTAGTCATGTTTGTGGATACAGATTAGTTCATTCTGGTTGGTGCATCTGTAATACTAGGAAATGTCAGCTTTGGAGAATGTGATATGTGTTGTCCGTATAATCAGAGATTACAAATATGTCCATGTCAAAGCCGTGTGTGGGACTGCAGTTGGGATGCTATGAAGAGCTGAGGTTTGCACTTCAGATTCCAGGGGGGAAACAGCCATAGAACTGGGAGGAGGTGAGCAGGGAGCCTGTCAGGGGGAAGGAGTAACCATTTGTACCAAGACGAAGGCCTGCTGGAAAGTCGTGCCCTGAGGTTTAGAGAAGACACTGTAGGGGAAGAAAGGAACACCTATTTCTTAACTACACCTTAGTAAATTCTATGAAATAGTGTGGCTTACCAATAGGCTGGGCCTGTGTACAGAACCATCTACTCAAAAAGCCCTGGGGACCCATGAGCCAGCTTCATCGACAGAATGACAGGACCCTCCCGACCATGAGAATGAGGAAGGAGAATGGAGGGCCATAGGTTGTCTCCCCAGCTCAGAACTGCCAAGATCTGCTGGGCCAGGCTGTGGAGAATGGCACCTTCCCATTTATAGGAAAGCACCTTTGTCCGTTACCAGACCACACTGTATATATTATATCAAAATGCACACCTAAATACTGAAAATATATAGCACTTCTACCTGAATATTATTTTCTTTGTGGTCAAATTAATTCATTCTAATATGCTCCAAGAAATTCTAATTGCATGAAATGAATGCTAAAATTGTTTTTAAATTTTTCTTCTATTTACTTGTGCAGCCATGCAAAGGGAGGTATATATTAAAAGGCTCTTCATTCATTATTAACCTGCTAATTAATTTGTTTGGAAATTACATTTTGTTTTCAAAACAATTCTTCATCTGGAGATACTGGCTCACATAATGCTACCTCTCAAGATTGATGTTAATTCTTTATGCGGAAATAAACTGATAAGTTACACAACAGAGCAAGTAATGCAAAAATCTCAGTAAACAAGCTTTCTAAAAAAGAAGAGAATTCATTCTATGCACGTGGGGAGATTTCTAAATATTTGAGAGCCATAAAAGACATTTAACACTAAAACTATACATATTTCAGAAAATCCAATCTTTCACTAATGATGTTGAAGGTATTTTAGGATGCTACAATGCTGCAGGTCATCATTAAAAATATTCGCCATCATTATATTATACTCAGCCAATGAGATACCAGATAAACTAGCTTTTACTCTACTGATCTGCCCCATAAAGGATGCATAGACTGAGCGAGGATATGATCCTGCTACATCCCACCAAAACTATAAAAATTCTGAATTAGTTAAATTCTAACTTAGACAATGTAATTCTGTCATATATATCAACCTGGACATACAGAAATCCCTTTTAATAGTAGTGCTAAAATTAAGGATGGATTTTTAAAGTGCCAAATCAAACAGATAACCATTGTAGTACATAATCAAGCAAGAGATTTAATATTGTCTTTATCTAGTAAATAAACAAAAATATGCCTTACTGGATCTAATTTACATTTTTTAAAAATCAGATGATGTGGATTCTAGGTTAATTCAGTAGGTTGATTTCAATTAATTTGCATGGACTTCTAGATTTTATACAGTATATGTATTAGTTTTCTGTTGCTGCTGGAACAAATTGCCACAATATAAAATATCTCCTTGGGCTAAAATCAAGGTTGTCTGGGCTACATTCTTCTCTGGAGGTTCTAGGAGAGAATCTCATTTCCTTGCCTCTTCCAGCTTCTAGAGGCTGCCTGCATTTCCTGGCTCACACCTCCTGCTTCCATCTTCATGCAACCTAACATAATCCCATTCAGAATGTGGGTCGTTTTTATGTGGCCATGATTCTGCCTACATCAGATTTATGCCTAAACCTGTACCACTTAAGTCAATATTCACCCAGTAAATTAAAATTCTCCATTGTTATTATTATTACTCTTATTATTTTCAATGAAAATTTAAAATTAAGAAATGTAAATCTGGATCAGATTATCACATCTCTCTCAATAGACGTGTCCATTTTCCCAGCCTCTAATTTCTTCCCATTCACGCTTGCACAAAGTTGAACTTTATCCATAAGTTTATCACAACTCAGTACATTATAAATTGTACAGCTATAAAAGTATTAAATTCCCTTAAGACAATGTAACACATATTGCTTACTATATCTGTTATGTGTTATCGCAACATTGCTTATCTCTGTTACCCTGAGGCTACATCTCAGATGCAGTAAAAGCTTCATAAGGAAATACTCTTCCAAAAACACTGGCTTCACACACAGGTTTTTCAGGAAGAGGGAGTCAGGAAGAGTCGATTGTGCATGTTGGCATGGATTCCGGAGACTCACATGCTGTGTTAGGGTGTAGAGGAAACTTGGCCCAGAGATCTTCACCGTCTTGCTTGAGGTCACTGGGCTAATCTGACACAGATCTGTCTCCTGATAAAATAAGTCAGCATTTCCCTCCACAATTATAATGACATTCATGTTGATGGGAAATAGTCAACTATGACTCTTCATCACCTTAACACGTTGTAAATCAAGCTCTGCTAACTTACACCTCAAGGGACTGAAGAAGTTGTATTTTATCATTCTGTCCTGTGACAACATGTAGACTACCCCTAAAACCCTAAGCGGACCCTGTGTAAATCATACAAAATTTATAAAATGTTCACCATAAGGAGAAACTTAGTATGTGAAAAGGAGAAACTGTCAAGTTGACAACAAAAATGAAGTATCAGAAGCCTAAACTGATATTGCAGATAATTTCCATAAATCAAAGAAAAACTTGAAAATATTGAACTTTTTCATGATAAAAACACTGTTTCTTTTTGGTGGATTAAAATGAGAAGAGTACAAGAGCTTTTGAAATGGATTTTCTTGGAGGAATAAAAATGCTTTAGAATCAGTACAATTTCAGCAACATCATTATGTCAAGAGTATTATAGAAATTATGTCATTTTCCCAAAATATTTTAAAACCTGCTCTTAAAAAAATCAGCTAAACACAGCCATAGCCCTAACTTAATAAACTACAATTATCACTCTGGTTTTTAAACTAATTTTGTTGAAATATTAAATATATATTATCTCTATAAATATATAGATATATAATTTCCTTCAGATAATAGCACTGAATTCCACTTTTAAAAGTTATAGGATAAAAAGCCTCTTAAGCTATCAACATAACTTTATTTTTTGGTTGGTAAAGGAGAATTAAAATCAACTTACTTGATGTAATAGGGCACTTTATTATGTGAAATGGATCTTTGCCACGGCAGCTGGACTGAAGCTGAGGAAACAAAGGGAGGTTATTGGAAACTGCTAACTCCACAGCCTTATGCCTCAATGCAAAACAACTGAACACGTTTTACAGCGAATTCAGTGAGAACTGCTCTGGTTTCTGAGCTGGGTTCCTATAATTATGAAATCTGCAAGCCCAAAAAAACAGTCACTTTAAAAATTCACTCAAAGCAAGGAAAGAACAACACAGGTTCAATTTCCAATGCCACCCCTTACTATTGGACCTGTTGATAAAAATACTTTTTAAAAAATCAAGTCTTATTGTTTATAGTCAACACAGTTTAAAATTTAGTGCTATCTGGAAACTGTAATATATATGTTATATATATTATATATGTATATAACATACGTCCTATAAAGTTAAAACCAAAGTTAATTTCACCTGGTATATCCAGACTATAAACTAGATTTCTCAAGACTGAAATTTCCAAATTACCAGTAACATTCTTTACTTTGCTTTATTTTATATTCACAGGAATAACTATTAAGAACAGATGACATTTAAACAAACTCAATTATATGAATTTTAAAATAAACATAGGTAAAGGGTTATAAAGAATCAAGGCAATTATATGGATAGAAGAATCCCAAATATGTATTTTCATCTTAAATGCACAGAAAATAGAGTTTCCTACTTTTTACACTCGACACCACTCTCATGGAGACTTTGTGTTTTGTTTCACTGAGGTAGTCTTTTTTATAATTCCAGTTACTCCCCGTTTATAAAAATATATTATCCCTACATTAAGCCGATTATTTTAAGACTTATTTAAGAAGAGTTACACATGTGAATCTAGAGCTCTTAAGGAATTTTGCTAAATGAACTAATAAGCAAATTTAAAAAAATAAAACTTTGCAACTATCACTAGACTCTCATGTAACCAGTTTTCATCAATGATTCTTTTCTGAATTTCATGTCATATTACTACCTTGAAAATATACAGCATTCTCAACTTTGCAGAGCATTTGCGAATATATCTGTAATAAGGAAGCCAACAAGATAGATATTAATGCCCTATTTGATTAATGAGGAACTAAACACTCAAGAGATGGGATAACATGCCCAAGTAAAGGGCTGGGCGAGCACGGGAATCTCCGGATTTCTGACTAGTTCAGCAATTTTTCTGTTCAGTTATTCTTCCTCTCTTCATAAGATGTGAGGACTCCCTTCTCCAACTACGTCTGTGAAAGTGTAAAAAGGGGATGAAGGTGTGGAACAAGGTGTATTACATTTCTCATTAGAGCCAACCTCACCTCATTGTTGGCACCAGGCTATTAGGTCAGTTTCTATTTTGTGCCTAACTAAACAGGCTCCTTTTATAACCACGGCTAATGTCCAAGAAATATAATAAAGCCAAAAACGCCAAGCAGCAAGGGATAACAATTGTTAAATTTATCAATTGGGATTTTGTTTACACATCTAGATTCATTTTCATAACTGTTCTGATTTGAATAACTTTGACCTCCTTGGACTGTCAGTGCCAGACAATAAAAGGCAATAGGCAATGTGCGTGAGGTTCACAATTTTTATAATGTTTTTTCCCCCTAGAAACATGAGTTTGATTTTTATTATGAAAGAATGGTTGCTAAGTGTAGAGTTTCATCAGTACTAATAGATGACTAATCCTTATAACAGAACTGTAAATAGAGTCTCAGTTCCTTATTAAATTCCTCTTTAATTTGATCTTAGTACATGGCTTTACATTCTATAAAATTAACTTTAAGAAATCTGGAGTGATTCATACCAAATGAGTAGACTGTGAGCCTATTTACTTCATCAACATTGATGGTATCCAAAGTTTAGAAATGCATCCCGGCACCCAGGCAGCCAGTGTCTTCCAGGAGGGCCTACAGATCACTCCAAGATGGGCCGTCTAAGGGCTCGGGTGTGTGAACCTCTCAGTGGGAGAGGAGGAGGGGGGTGGGGGCAGAGAGAGCTTGGGCACTAGGGGGGTGTAGGGCAGGAAGGGCAGGAAATGACTGATTAGGATTGTTCTTGAAGTTGTGAAAGAAAAGCCTGACCTTGAGTTGAGGTAAAGCAGACAAAAGATTAAGAGAAAATAGAACTGCAATCAATTTCGTTGGAAGACATGGTAATACTTCAGTGTCCTCAATGGTTCTACATACAAAGAAGGTATCATAATTGGGAAAGAAGCTTTGCCTTAACTTTTTAAACTTCACTTAAATTGAATTAAACACACTGTTTTCTTATATATCTTTGCCAGGAGCAATGAAAGGAAAGAAATTAACATTTAGTGAAAGCATCTGTGCCAAGAACTGTGTTAGGTGCTTCGTGTAACTCAGTATGTTTTCTCATTTAATTCTGACAGTGATCAGAGGAACTGAGTATTATCATAGTAATTTTAAAATAAAGAAATTGACTTTCAGGGATCACAGGTCTGGTAAAAAGCAGAAATATTATTTTAACCCCAACCTGGGTGACTATGAATCCTAATTTCTCTAGTTTATAGTGAATGATAAAGTAGGGGTTCCAATTATTTATTCAAGATCTCATGAACAGTCCATAAAATTTTAAAAAATTCAGTTGGGAGAATATTACATAAAAATCTACATATATGCTTTGGCTAAGTCTGCAATACCTGATCAGCAGAAAAGCTAAATATAATTATAGTGAGCCTAATAAACCCAAATCTTCTCATTTAAAGATTTGTGGGGAATAAAGTTTTACTTTTAAAGATACAGGCGCATTTTAAACTAATATGCACTTTTTAAGGAGAAAAATTAATTTGAAATCATAAAATATAAAAATGGTTTCTCTGTTGTGAAAAAGTTCATAACCTTTGCAATATGACATAGCAACGATGGTGTGATACTACGGTAGTTATCCCAGCAGATGGTTCTGGGCAGAGCCACAGCTACAGGCAGCTTCCTGTGGCTCCACTTCAAAGACGGACTGATTGTGGCCAGGTGATTACAAATAAGGAGCGATAAACAATACTGTCATAAATGTTCATACATCCTTTTATATACTTATCTAATACAATTAAATGTATTTATATCGCAGAATATGGCTTCTTGAGTGAAAAAGTATGCTGACTCATTCATTCACTGAGAGCAGTGAGGTTGATCAGTACTTACTCGAGAGAAAATGCTGAGAGGAGGGTCCAAAATCTCTATGGGCTTCCTGAAGCTGCTTAAGGCGATCGTCCACAGAAACCTGCATATCGTACCCCAAAAATAATTTTATTTCAAAACAATCACTTTAATAATGTCCTTGATTTAAGTATTATCATAAATAACATCACTGTCCAAGATATGAATGCTTGCAGAGACTCTTTTTCTATTTCTGAAATCAAAACACTGTGACGGAAATAGACCCCTTCTGGCACCAAGTGACAGCAAATAGTGCCAGGCACTCTTCTGAGCAATTCATATGAATGAACTCTTTTAATCTGCACAACAACCACGCTGGCATCATTTATTATGATCAGCATCTTACAGATGAAGACACCGAGACATACAGAGGTGTCCAGGACATAAAGTGTGTAGCAGCAGTGCCAGTATTCACACCCAGCTCACTGGGCACCAGGGTCTATGGCTTTACTATTGTTCTGCTTTGCCTCGAAAGCAGGAAAGGTCTAAAACATCTTAAGTCAAGATGTGGCCATGGGGTCAGTGGCTATGCTCATCTCTGTTTTGTAAGGAAGGCAGCAAAAAGCGCTACAGGGAGTAAATGGAAGTCTAAAATATTCTAAGGGAGAAAACAAATAGATGGACATGTAGAAAGGTGGCTGGATTAGATGACAGAAGACAGAGATAGATGATAGATGATGATAGATAGATAGATGATAGATAGATAGATAGATGATAGATAGATGATAGATGATGATAGATAGATGATAGATAGATAGATAGATGATAGATAGATAGATAGATAGATAGATAGATAGATAGATAGATAGATGATAGATAGATAGATAGATGATAGATGATAGATGATAGATAGATAGATAGATAGATAGATAGATAGATGATAGATAGATGATAGATAGATAGATAGATAGATAGATAGATAGATAGATAGATAGATAGATGATAGATAGATAGATGATAGATAGATAGATAGATAGATAGATGATAGATAGATAGATAGATAGATAGATAGATAGATAGATAGATAATAGATAGATTATAGATGATAGATGATAGATGATAGATAGATAGATAGATAGATGATAGATAAGATGATAGATAGATAGATAGATAGATAGATAGATAGATAGATAGATAGATAGATAGATGATATAAGGAAGACAGATTAGTATGGAATATGTTCTTTTCCTACAAGTTTGTGTCCAATTATCTTGATTTGGGGGTATTAATATACCAGTAGATTAATATACTCTATATATTTGTTTGCACACATTGTATGGTTAATTCTCTACATTATGAAAATGCAGAGTTGGTGCACCTAGAAACTATTGCCAGTCGATAACGATTGCACACAGCCTACTGACATTTCCATGTCTTTTTCCCGGTCTTTGCCTCTGCAGTGCTAGTAAGCTGTTCCACTTAGACTGCCGATCTTATTTTCAGCAGCCTTTAAATGAAACGTGTATATCTCTGGCTCACGGGGCAGCTTGAGTTCCTCCTGGTTGGCTATTTAAGTTGCATTAGCAAGTTTGTTTTTTTGTTAAGGCCAAAAGGCATTCAATATGTCACACTTTACATTTGGGAGGAGAAAACAAGCTGCTACTTCTGAAATTGAACACTGTCGCCTGGCAGCAGATTTCCCCCTCTCATTCAGACAACAACTAACATCTGAGCCCTAGCGGTCACCAGGCTCAGAGACAAGGGAGGCAGGACACATATCGTCCTTTGGGCAGAACAGACTCCCTGACTCCTCAGCTTTGCAGATGGTGGCAACAGACGCAGAATGGGAAGGAAAGCAAGACGGACCACAGGGATGCCTACATAAAAAGGATGAATTAGAGAATTAAAGCAGAAGAGAAAGGGGTAGAGGTCAAACATTTCCGTCTCCAGTCACCAGAAAAGCGAGTTTGAGTTTAACATCTCCTGCCTTACAAATCTCAGATTACTAATACTCTTTCAACGACAGAAAAGACTGTCTAATGCTATACAACTCACTTTGTACCACTTCAATTTCATGACGAAAACAGGAACCCATTGTGTGTTTCAATGTTTGAATTCATTCAGGAAACCTATTATACCTTAAAAGGCTTCTGTGTGCCACCTTGAAATTACATATTTATCTTATTAAATATCACATTTTAGGCCCAGAATATAGAGAGAAATTAGTAAGAATTATTTTTTTTCAATCTCCCACTCAAATTATCCTGCTAGTTTTCTGGGGAAAAGAAATGTTATTATGACTCTTGGGAACTGGCCATTGAATGTGACAAAGCTCCACAAAGATGAGCCAAAAATTATTGATTAGCATGAGCAGTAGCTTGAAAATGCTGATACCCAGTAACACTCAGAGGGTCCTTCCTGGTTGGGCTCTATTAAATCTGGGACAAGCAAGTAAGATCTAGAGTCGTTAAAATAACTGCACTACATCAGCTACGATCTCAGAGCTAAAGGTAAACACCACAATAATATCAGTGTGTCGGCTGCAAAAACTGAGCAAGACACCTAAAGCGCAAGCAGTTGGAATAAGAAGGGTGGAGACTTTAACGTTTCAAAAGAAATAAAAAATGCACGATTAAAGTAAGAAAAATGACTCCTTTGTAAGCCATTATGGGGGAAATGTTTCTGTGACCTACCATACGTTTCAATTACTGTGATTTATTTGACTTTTTGCAACTTTCTACAAATACCATACGAGCAGTACATCAACAATTACATTAAAACGTACACTCATAAATAAATGAGGCCTTTGGGTTCAAGATACTGAAAGACGACTGATGTCACACGCTCTGAATCCGTGACCAAACACAACCAATAAAAGAAAAAATGATGGTGGGTGGTACAAGAGTGAGGATGGGTTAAAGGCCCACCAAGGTCTAACCCTGGACTCTGAAGAGGTCCAAGCTGATACCTGCAAAAGCTTCCAGCGCATATTGAGGTCATCTAGCTGGCGAGACATCTTCAGGGATGGGTGCAGGTCAAGCGGAGACAGCTGGCTCGATAGATCATTCACGGTTTTAACTTTTAAGTTGATCGGCGCAATTTCTTCTCTAAATGCCTGGAAGAAAAAGACAGTCATAATAATGTCATCAGAAAAGAATATAACCAAAGTAGTATTTTGAACTTTGCTTCAAAAACATGACAAGATCAGCTGAGAGGCCAACCACAGTTGCTCAGTCAACAACGGCGGGCCGGACTGAGCCCGGGTTTCAGCGACCAAGGCCACCGGCTGGAGGGTCTCCCTTCGTATCGCAGACAAGCTAACGTGCAGCGTGAAGAGAGAAGTTACAGCGATGCAAACGCACGTAAGCGGCTGTGTTTCCTTCAAGGTTTTCATGATACGCAACTCAGTCTGGAAAATGTTTGCCATTGTTATCTACTGGGCTAATTTCTAGTCTTGATTCTATCTTTAAATTTCTGTCCCATTTTCTTTCTTCATATGGCTGCCTGAATATTTTTTCACCTGATGCAACGACTCGATTTCTGCAAGTTTCCACTTAAAATTAAGTTTCAAAATGGCCAGTAAAAACATCTTCCCTAGCCACAATACCCGCGCCTATATTCCTGGAGAGGTAAGGTGTCCCTTTCGAAAGCGTCTGTGACCACTGTGGTTAGAGGTGGGGCAGGAGGAGTGGAGTCTAGAGGAAAAGAGGTAAGTGAAGCTCAGAACTGACAAATGCCACCCCTGGCACAGTGCAGACCCGGTATGGGTTGGGATGGGCAGTGTATGTGAAGAGGGGGAGGAAAAACACATACACAAACACACACACAAACACACATTCTTGGGGCCAATGACAGTCCTGTCCTGTGACAGCAAACAGAACAAGGAAAACATTACATTTTCTACATTCTGCACATAATTTTACCGGCCTCTATGTTCATGTTCTCTTTTTCCAACATCCCTGCCTAGATCCTTTAAGACTCAACTCAGGTGCCCACCCACGTGCCCCATTTCAGAAAAGATTTCCCTGAGGCCCCTGCCATGGGTTCCCCAGCATTGTCTCCGCCAAGACATTCGGCTGGCATACGTCAGACACACAAGCTGGGTTTTATGGTGGAGGCCACTCTGGTTGCCTGGTGCTGTACCATTCAGTTATTATGTGTTTTAAATATAATTCCTTCTTTGAGCTTTCAGTACATGACATTATAAGCATTCATATTCTTGATGTCCCCCACGCAGAATGGACGCTTCTTGAGACAGACACCTGGCAGTATTCAGCACAGTTTGCAATACAAGAAGAGCAGAATTCCTTTCTTTTGACGAAGGCCCACAAAAATTATATTTGAGGCAAGATTAAGCCAATATGGAATTGGGAACAGAATTGGGTTCTAAAACAGAACTGTTTATTTTTATCTTTTGGTACAGCCCAAGATTAGAGGTGCTGTGAACATCCTACTAGCATCAGCCCTCAGGTTTTATCGTTGCTACAATCCCCCCCTTAAGACCCTAGGCATTCACCTGTGAGCCCCCTCTCTTCTCCTCCTTCGCCACTCCAAGTTTAATGAAGCGACATATATTAAAGTGCTTTGGGTACTATAACATTTTATTAAAACACTACAAGTATTAATTTGGCTTCTGTCTTAGGAGTATAAAAAGAGAGCCCCTTTAACTACTTAACTCCTTCCTTCTCTCCTCCAACATTTTTCTAGTTAACCTATATAACTCTGCCTTATATAACATATACAGGCTAAAAATAATCATTATGACTGATAAACATCAAAATAATATTAAGAACATAACTCTTTTTAAAAAGAAATTAATTCTAGGTAAATCAGAGAATACGCTTTAGTGTTTCAAAATTCTTAAACATGCCCAAAAGCCACACACAGAAGCTCAAGGCGGAGAGTCAGAAGGGAGAGTTGCGACAGTTCTCTCCATGGCTGACGTCGGAAAGTGCACACGACAACAGACGCACAAATACAGCCCAGCCAGAAAAGCAGTTATATGATAACAAAGGCATTTCACTAACAACACAGGCCTGAGGGACGAATCATCAAAGCAGAAGCATGGGACAGAGAGAAGCGGGTGGGAAAGAGAATTTTGCAGCCTGGACTTTGAAGAGACATGGTGTCCCTCAGATTCAGTTTGAGAATAACTGTAGAGAACTCAAACCCTTCAAGCTTTCTTCAGTGATGGTTTTAATATTTTTTATACATTAATATTCTCTCCTCGAGCACCTTGGAGGACTCAAGAATTTTAATCAGCTTTTAAAATCAATATCTTTGTAAAATACCAAACTATAGATATTGAAGATTAAAAATGAAATGCTAGAAAATATTCTCAAATTTATAAAATTTTAAATGACCAGTTTTCCTTCAAAAGATGATTTTTAAATTTTAATTAGATTATAACAATTTTTAAATCTTCTAGAATAAAGGATTTTTCATTTTTCCTCTATAAAAATTTTTCTCTTACAAGCCACAGGTAAGAACATGAAAAGACCTGTGACAAACAAGGTCTGTAGGTTTTGTTTTGGTTGCGGTGGTCAGTGTTTTATGGGAACAAGAAATCTCTTAAGGAAGCTTGTATTTTGGTTTGTAGGCACTTCCGAATGAAGGAGCTTGAAATAAAGCAAGTTTTAAAATGATCTCAGATCTGCCATGTGTTCCATTATAAAGAAGCAATTTATCACGTTCTGGCTGTGCTTTCCTATAGCAGAATAAAAATCTATGTGGTCTTCTTGCTGGAAAAACAGAAACATCTGCTAGTATTAAAGGCACTGCCTGGCAGCCTGTTGGCAGATGTGAATCCCAGACTGGTCTCCTGTTAAGAGGTGTGCATTATGCAAATGAGAATGACAAGATAATTTTAGAAAGTTAAAATTATTTGATTACCCCAAAGATTTAGTTTCCCACTTGCTTTGGCATATTTAATAATAGTTAGCAATAATCAGTACTTATTTTCACCTGCCTATAGCTTCGATGGGATTGGGGGTGTATGTCAGAACACATGTAAAACACCCCAGATTGTGAATCCATTTTATTTGACTTAATTAGATTTGGGCTTTTCTAATAAGATGTTAAAGTATTTTAATCCACAGTTTATTCCTCTCTCTTAAATATTAATTGTAACTTTCCTAGCTTTCCAAGTAAGCAGAGATTTGAACAAAAGGATTTGCATATAGCGATGGCTACTTTCGTTAATCAAATGGGGTTAACAGCTCCAAAACAGTTAGGCCTTTAATAACCTGTACAAGTTTTTATTTTCATCCAACACTAATCATCCTATATTAAAAACTTACACTTTCAAATTCAAATGGATACATTCTGGCTCTAAGCAAGAGGCATCGCAGTTCAAAAGAACATACTTTTGTAAACCACTAACTTGAAGATCTTCAGTGTTTAAAACCATCTTTGAAAGTCCAAGAAGTAGGCAACTTCCAAAGAAGCTTTATTTTCCGTTGATTATTTGAAACTCAGATCCCCCCAGGCTAATGGTTTTTAGGAGACTAGAGTTATAAGCCTACTTAATTCTTAGGGTTGCTGGAAACTTATGTTTATTTAAAACATAAGATGTCAGGCACCAATACTCTTTCAATGATATGTTTAAGTTTAAAATTTAATCCATAACTTTTAAAACTCTGAATTGAAATAGATGATCAAAATTGTGCTTAATTACATTATTGTGAATGAGGTCTCGACAATGAGAGAGAAGAGCAACAAAGAAATCATGAAAACTCTACCACTCGCTAGCCGTGCGGGCTTGCGCAATATCATTGATAAGTGGGCATCGTAATAACACCTATCTTGCTGTTAGTGTGAGGATTAAAAGAGATACGCATGCAAACTGTGAAGAACAGTTCTTAGCACACAGTAGGCCTCAATAAACGCTACTATGTTATTCGTATACACACACACACACACACACACAAGTAATTTACCTAAGCATGCACTTGATTACCTGGACCATTCTTCCCTCCCTGTTGAGCCACGTGCATACGAACAAAGGAAAGCACTGCCCCATGTCTATGCACAAAAGAGGGATGTCTTTTGCAATAAACGTCCCAGTCATGATAGGACACTGTCAGTCTAACACCTTCCGGTTTTTCACTGGTTTATTCTTTGATTTGATTTCTAACTACCTGGTATACAGCTTACTACGCTATTACAGACTGCAGGATACTCGAAATCAGTTATTTGTATCTCTTATTGTCCAAATCTCATTAACTTCTTTCCTGGATGTTTTAGAATACTAGAGCCAAAGGGAGTCCAGAAGATAAGTCTAACATCCTTAACTGTGGGCAATTCCTGACTACAAAAAGAATTTACAGCTAAACTAATCATTAATATAATCAAATCCATATTTGAGTATATTACATAGTATATTTATACTATTTATAGTATATTTATACTATATAATATACACAATATATAGTATACCTATTGTGTATATACAATGAGAAAAAATGTATAGATAAGAATTCCCAGTAAAACAGTATACGTTTGATTAAAACTTAAATTAAACTACCAATTTACAGGAAATACAAAGTAGACAGGAATCTGCCAGACTACACCATGTGGATGACATTCTGCAAAATCCAAGCTGTGAGAAACACTACAAAACAAACAATCAACTGTCTTAACAAATGCATTGCACACAAAAAAAGGAAAGGAATATTGGAGATTAAAAGGGACTTTAAAATATTTCTTAAAAACCAAGTAAGTGTTTAGGAATGCAAAGTTAAGTGAAAAATATATAAATGAAAGTAAATTATTGTAAAGTCAGAGTTGTTATTTGGGGGAGGGATTCTGATAGTGAAGGGCACAAGAAAACACATGTTGCTACTGGAAATCTTCTATATCGTGATTTTGGCATGGGCTGTAATGGCATTGACCTTTTAACAATTCCTTATATCCCTTATGACAAGTTATATATTTGGCTCTCTTTCCTTGTGCTGTATGTAATAATAAAACATTTCTGAAACTCCTTTATCTGGGGCAGTGATGCTGACCATGGTTTTTTCAATGTGGTCCTGCAGGGAGTCGATGAGTAAGTCGCCCACGGGCTTCCAGCCATTCCTCACGGCCTCCGCCTCCTTCATGTCAGCATCCAGGTCATCCATGGCTCCCTGCAGGTCTCTGAGCTTCTCCAACGCCTTGTCCACTTGCTTCTGCCAGTTACTAGTAACAGCATTTAGACTTTCCCACTTCTCTTTAACTTCTGAAGACTGTTTGCGCATGGCTTTGGCAATCTTTTGGGCTCTCTCCTCGGGAGTCAATTCTGTGATAAAAAAAAGAATTTCATAAGGCTGATCAATATTTTACATATATGTTTGTTTTAATTGACTTCAGAGAGAGAAAGAGAGGGAGGGAGATAGAGAAATATCAATGATGAGTCATTGATCAGCTGCCTCTTGCACGCCCCCTACTGGGGATCGAACCCGAAGCCCAGGCATGTGCCCTGACAGGGAATCAAACTGTGATCTTCTAGTTCATGGGTCAACTCTCAACCACTCAGCCATGCCGGCTGGGCTCAACTTGACAGCCAAGTGTGAAGACCACCTTTTGAGAAGACATTACCAGGGTACATGGAGACAGAACTACACTAAACAGGGGAAGAAAAAGTTTCTCTATCCTTCTTCCACTAATGCCCTGCTACTTCTCAAAAGAAGAAAACAGTTACAGAGTAATAAGTGGCCCAGTGGTTTGGGTGACTTTTGAATTTTAATATATTTGCAAACCTTGAAATGTCACAAGATAAGTAAAAACATTAACATTTTTTCTTTTACATAAATTTAGTTATGTAAAATCCAGAGACAGTTTTTCATTCCATTGCCCTCAAGAGAAATGGGGAGTATAATTAGGAGAGAAATAGCTTTAAGTTATGAGGAATAAACTCTGCAAAAATAAGATTAATGTATCATGTTCCTCAAAAAGAAAAAAAAGAAAACAGGGAACTGAAGACCAGTAAATTATCTTAGCTGAGTTTGCTTGGCAGTTCATTGTTAATGCAGGGCGTTTTCTGTAATCCAGAATGAGTGTGGCACATAACAAACATTTCAAGAGAAAGAGCAAGATTTCAAGGACCATCCTAAATACTTAATAGACAAGCGGGCTTCCAGAATGTCTCAAGTAAAGTTAGATTTTCAGACAGGAAAGGGCAGGTATGTCAAGACCAGCCATAGGACAGGGGCAGGAAGGCAGAGTAAGAGTCTAGAAGGCAAGGAAAAGATATCGACAGAAATGAAAGTTAAGTTCAAAGCCCAGGGTCAGAAACATAGAGGAATGTGATGGACACAGAGCAGACCCTCTTACAGCAGGTTAGAGAGACCACCAGCTGAGCCCTCCTGGGCCTCACTGCGCTCGGCACCCGAGGATGCCTCCTTTCCTATCCAGCTGGTTCGATGGTTTTCCTGCTCGTCCATTCGAAACCGAGAGACAGGTTAGAAACATACAATCAAGGTGAAATGTAAATTAATCTGATAGACATGCACATTGTTCTTTGTGATAATATCCCATCTTTTAGTATCAGTCACATTAACAACTTCCTCTTCACCTCAAAATATTTCAGATCACTATATAATGAACTGAAGTTCATCAAACTTCCTGGTAAGATAAATTCAGCAAACTCTTCTTTACTACAACTTTCATATTCAACATAAATTTGTCTGCCTATCTTTATTTAAATATTATTTAGAAGTCAAGTTAAAGGGGACAGAACACATGTTTTTATCTATCTAAATTTCCAAATATTCTACATATCAATACTTAGACTTAAAAGCAGCTAGAGTAAATCTCAGGGAACCAAAGAGACTCAAGAATTTAGTAACCACAGGACTTTGAGTTCTACTGCTTAAGTGCTATGAGGCTATACAGAGAGACTTAAAAAATCCCTTGGCAACTAGATTGATCATAAGAAGAGAATATGTTATGATAGGTAGACTAAATATACTGGCACATGTAAATATGGAAAAGTAAGTGAATTAGAGAGCCAGCAACACATCAGGATTTCAAGGTTCCTGAGAAAAAACTTTGGAAGAGACATGATGTCATTAGGCAAACCTTATTTAAATCTTTACACCTTCAAGATACTGAGAAAATGGTAAGCATATAATATTTGTATTATACACAATTTATTTTTATATAAATATAAAACTATTTGTGAGATGAAATAATCATTCATAAATGGCCTGATGAGAAAGGGAGTTGGCCATTTCTATAATGGCAACACCTGTGTTCGTTAATAAGTCACTTGGGCTTTTTCAAAGATAAAATTTCATTGCTAATGATTCACTTTTATAAAAAGACAATACAGTACCAATTTCAGAAAAGACAATCTAATTATGATCATTTTCCTTGGATAAAATAAAAACTGTGTCTGAGTCAGTCACTGAATTACCTGACGCAGCTTCTTTCTCCTGTGACAAAAGACCTGACACTAGCTGTGACTTTTTGTCTTCTCTTAATATAAAATCTTTTGATGGAGCAGTCCTTTTGTAGTATACATTATAGACTCCCTACTCAAGCAGCTACTCAGAAAAAACAGAAAAGCTCTATTTCACCATCTGTCTGCCAGAAAGGAAACATATTAACTAATAACAAAGTCAGAATAAAAGTGCCTCCTACTGCAGCAACAAACTCAGTTCATTATTATTATTATTTTTATTGACTTGAGAGAGAGAGAGAGAGAGAGAGAGAGAGAGAGAGAAATCAATCAGTTGCCTACTGCACTCGCCCCAAATGGGGACTGAACCCTCAACCTAGGTTTGTGCCCTGATTGGGAATGGAACCCGTCACCTTCTGGTGAACTAGACGATGCTCCGACCACCTCAGCCACACCGGTCAGGGAAACAATCTCAGTTTAATGAAGACTTTAAACCAAGAACAGAGCGTGGTATCTAACCAAGCAAAAGCTTTCCAGAACATCTGTGAAACAGGTAACGAGAAGCAGCATGTGAAGTACCAACTGATGGCAATCCAGAGTAAGAAAATAAAACAAACCAAAGCAGCGAAATAGCAGAAAAGATGAAAATAAAAAGAAATGATTACATTTAAAAATCCCCTCGTTTTCAGAAATCAAAGAACAAGAATTTGTTTCAAATGTGAAGAGCTATTTTGTGGGAAATTCCAAGAACCCTCACGCAGGACCGGAGAACCCTCAGGCCCCGTGGGTCTGACTGCTGCTGACGTGTTAGAAACCACCTGTGAGTTCGCGTGTTTGTTTCCAAAGGCTGCTCCCCTACCCCAAAATACTAGAAGATCCTGACTTGGTCACGAGTGAGTGTCCCCACAGATATATTGCCAAAGCCCTGCAAGTGAATGTAACGTGTTACTAGGTCAGAGCTTATAGACTGACCACTCTGGTGCCTGCTGCTGACACTCGACAGACTCTCTCCGCTCCTGAGCTGTGTCCTCCCACTGGGAGCAGCGCCACTGAAACAAGGCCCGAGAGCAAAGGACCATTTGCATTTGAAAAGGCAGCCAATAGGGGCTGACCCCAGGCGGAGCAGGCGCAGGGGAAAGCCAAAGAAGCGTATTGACCATTCTCACACCAGAAGCACTCTTCCTGCCACTCTCAGCTCCTGTGTGTGTGTGTGTGTGTGTGTGTGTGTGTGTGTGTGTGTGTGTGTGTTTTGGGGGGAAGCACTTTGTTTCACTCGTCACTCTTCCATTCCCCTCCCAGGTCTTCCATTTAACTGGCCAGACACTGAGGGTGGAATCACATTTAATTTCTATATTTATATCCTTATATGTATATTATGTACGTGATATACTATATTGTAAATATTACCACATTTATTATATTTATATAATTTAAAACAGCAACTTATTTAGTGTGTTACGGAGCTCTCCGAGGAAGGACACCTTTCAGGAAGAAGGCAGAGCAAAGGAAAGAGAGGAGAGAGGGCGCCAACCCCGGCGCTGGCTCTCGGGTCCAGCCGTCTATTCTTCCACTACGCCACCAGCCGGGTGGCACTTACACCACGCTTTCCTTTACCTCGGGGGACAGTAATAGGGCTCACTGGGACACAGGGAAACCAGCGGGGCCAGGAGCAGAGGCTGGGACTTGCCATCAGCCCTGCTCCGGCCCTGACCTTCTGGAAGCAAGCTTTATGACCCGCGCTTCCCAGCTGCGTCAGGTGGGGAGCCCTATTTTCTCACGCTGGGAAAGCATTTTAAACCAAGGGACACTTTTACCTCTAAAATTCAATTATATAAGAAAGGCAAAGCTGCCCTAAGAAATCTTAACAGTTGAGGGGACAAAAACATCTCCCCTTGTGTGTTTATGCAAAGTAAAAATTTTTTAATTAAAAAAATGAAAGTATATGTTTCTCCCATGAAATAATGATAGAAATCTCTTACAATCAGCCTGTGTTGTTTTTAAGAAAGACGTCCCATGTTTATTGTACTTTCTTTCTCAATTGTGGTACTGGCAATTACTATCTCTGTTGTGACTTTTTACTCGATAGGTAGCAAAGCTTTATGTCATTCATCTTTTATTTATTTCCATCTTGGCTGTGCAGGCCTCAGTCTAGAGACTGATTGTCCTCAACATATAATTACTGCATTGAGTTGAACTGAATGGAATTTTTAGCTTTAGTCTTTATTGAAGATGCTCAACTTCATAATTTAAGTGGAAATCTTCCTTCTTATTTTTTGTTCCTCCTCACACCCATGTAAAGCATTTATAAAAAACGTTTTACTGTCAAAGAGAAGGTTTTAAAAAGTATTTCAAGTGTGGTAATTTCGACTGTCTTGTTTGTACTATTTGCTTTTTATTACATGCGTGTATATTCTTACTGTTGTATTTCACCAAGAGATTGAAAAAATGTTAAGAAAAACACATACAGTAAAAAAAATTCTTCAGAGTAGCCTCTTCACTCCTGGATAATTTGGAGCAAGAAAAGATGAGAGATTATATGCTAGTTCCAACACTAACGAGTTATGTAATCAAAGGTACATCCCTTATCTCTTTGAACCTCAGTTAATATCTATAAAGCTATTGGCCCATACCTGGCAGCAGTAGGGCCTCAAAAGAGTTAATTTCTTTCATTCCTTCTATTGTTATATTATTAAGTGTAGGGAGCTTATTTAGACATCTGTAGAGATTTTCAGGTAAGCAAACCAAGTTAATCAGCCAACAGGAATTCAAGGGCAAAAACAACACATGCCCATTTCTCCAGAGCCCTGACCTGCCTTGCTGTCTCTCTCTCTTTCTTCAGCCCCTCCGTCCCTCCCTGCTCCTCTCTTTCTTTCCTTCCCCTTCCTCATGACCCAAAGATGCTTCTGATTAAAATAATGGGGAATAACGTCTTTTGAAATTTTCTTCTGATTACATGATTAAGATCAACTTAATTTCTTTGAAATGATCGGTGTTTAAGAGGACCCTGCCCATTGCCTATTCTGTATGGTGACAAACGACAACAATTCATTATGAACCTGAGTACAAGTCCAGCAGCCAGCACCATTAGCTGATTACTTTAATGCTTCTAATTGCATTCATCTAATAAATTGTTAAGATGACAACAGTAAGAGGCTACCCCGAGGAGATTCACCTACTCGTGTGCAGCCCAAATCTTTCAGCAGGGATGTGATAAAGATGATATGCATCCATCCAGCTGCCAAGGGGTTTCTCAAAGCGGGCGGTGAGGGCAGTGAACATGAACAGATGCATTTAGGAAAAAGAAAACTCCAAAGAAAACAATGTTTTCCACAATACCAAACTGCAAGGTATCCATGTGGGGGTGGGAGGAGGGAGGGAGAGGAAAGAGTGCAGATCACGCTACGGAGGGAGATAAATGGCATTTCTGACCAGAAGTTAATGAAGGCAGAGAGAGAGAGATCAAACACTTGCAAGTTATGCTCTTCCTGTAAAGTAGGCCAAGTAAATAAAGCCAGCACCGCGCTGAGAAAGCAGGAGGAACAGACTATTAGGAAGATTAACCTTTAAGGGAAGGAGCAGGAACAGCAGAGAGGCCCTGGAACAAACCCAGCTAAGCAACCTGAGATCCAGCTTTCAATTTTCTGTAACTGAATATTCCTCAAACTTCCTCACACTAAGGGTAGTTTGGTAAGTCATTCAAGTCAGGGATTTGTGCAAGACAGCAGGAGGCAGGTCACGGGGGGCGGGAGGGTGACGCCGAAAGGGAGGAGGGGAAGCTGGCGAGGTAAGTCTAGGACGGCAAGGATATGTTTCGCCCGCTGCTCCATCCTCAGGATGTATCTAGACTATCACCCGGCCCACGGTAGGCTTTCCGTAAGTACTTGCTAAATAAATGAATAAATATCTGCATAATATTATTGACTTGAAAAAATAAATTCTGTCCCTCCTCCTTCAAGAATCAAAGGGCAAGAGTCTTAGATTAAAAGTCTTCCCTTTCTTGCTACACTACTGCCCATCTCGCCCCCGGCTGCTTCCCCGACGGACACACCAGCCAATGACTGAGCAAGCTACGAAAGAAGTCCTCAGCTTTCTACCCAAGCTTAGCTTAGCTTAGCTTGGCCATTGTCCTAAAAGATCTTGAGTATGTCTCATATTTATGAACTGCCCAGATAAGGAGCTGAATTTGGCAAACCCTCTAATACACTCAAGAAGAGCCCACATGCCAAGAGGAACAACAAAATAAGCTCACCACAGCATTAAAAGAGTTTAGCACCCTCCTATTGTTTATGTTTAAATCTGAAAATAACATCCCAGATGTTGATTACAATACAATACATACATGTAAATTATTACCATCTTTTTTATTAGACAAATGTGATTTATGGATGGTTGTAACCGTGATTAGAGAACACAACAGATGTGAACAATTAATTTAAAATGCTGTGTCCATCAAACCAACCTTTGTTATCATACCATTTTTCATCAAGAATTTGTTTCTTTAAATCGGATTTCATTACTAAGGTATTCATTAGCAGGCCAAAAAGGTTTTGCAATTTTTACCCAATCAATGGGCTTACTGAGCTGGCTCATTATATTAAGTTAAAGACTCGATTTATTACATCCACCCATACAGTGTAGAACTTTAAATTGGGAAGGAACACATTGCTGCTCTGTAGTTAAGAACACTGGGAAAGAAAGCAACATTATATTTTTTTCTGTGCTTTTTCACGCATTCCATCTTTACTAATCTAATTTGGACTTGAGGAGCTAATTAAATTATTGTCTTGGTCTATGGGCCTGAAAGCAATTAATATTCCAAGTTCTCATGTGAAAATTAAAAAGACAAAGTCTAATATTGCCTAAACGCCTTCTTCTTCGGTGCTAGGAAATCCGTAAACTGGTATGTCATTCTGTTAAGTAGCCTGATATTTCAGTAAAGAAAAACAACAGTAAGGGCAAAGCAAAGAGTTATAAACATTTAGTTATTATTATTATTTTTATCCTCACTCAAGGATATGTTTTCTTACTGATTTTAGAGAGAGAGGAAGGGAGAAAGAGAAACATGGATGTGAGAGAGAAACATGGATCACCTGTCTCCCGTATGAGCCCCAACCAAGGATTGAATAGCAACCTGGGCATGTGCCCTGCCCAGGAATCAAACCCACAACCTTCTGGTGTATGGGATGATGCTCCAACCAACTGGACTAAACAAAATCTTATTCCTACGGAATGTCTAGAAGCATTTATGATTATTGGGGTAAATTAGTATAAGACGGTGGTGAAGAGCAGCAAGTTTAGTGACAACCCTGAGCTGGTGTTCCAGCTCTGTCACATGGGTGACAGTATCTTCCAAACCTCTCAAAAACTCAGTTTTTTCATCTGTCAAATGGGTGGTAAGAGTATTCCCATTTCAAAGAGTTATCATGATAATTAAAGGAATCACGGTGGGCGAGGTGTCAGCACCAGATCAATGTTGGCTCGTGAACATCTATGTTTACAAACATTTCTCTTCTCTTCCTTTCTGGGTGTTGATTCTTCCTCCATCTAACATCATGTTGACACAAGGGGCCTGCCAATCCCACCGGTCTCTCAGCTCCATGCTCCTCAGGCTGTTGGTGAGAGCCCGGGCTGGAATGTGCTGGATGTAAACAAGGGCTCTCCCTCCCTGGTAGGAGGGTGTGAGTAAGGCAGATGGTGACAGGAAAGCAAAGCTAAGTACTGAAAATGAAAACCTGGGGAGAGAGGCAGAAGGGAAGACATGAAGAGGCCTCTCGGTGGCATTTCTGCGGCTGTGGCCAGCTGTGTCCTTGCCCTGACTGTAATTTGGTTACGGGGGTTAATACATTCCCCTCATGCCATGATTATAGAAGTAGGGTGTCTGTCATTCACAATGAATGGGGTTCTCATTAATCAAGCTGTTATTAGTAAAACAAAAAAATGCAGTGTGGAAACATGCCCATTAGTTTTACTAGCCTAAATACTTAGGTTATGTGTAACTTGGTCTCATTTAATGAGATGCAAAGAAATAATTACTGCCATCTTTTTCATGGAACCTTAAGTTATAGTGAGAATCAGTACAAAAGCAACTTCTACTAAACTATATGTTAATTTCATATTTTTACTCACTTAATGACCTTGAAATTTTATTTGCACAAGTTTGCTAACACTGGCATAGAATGGACTGACATAGTAGACTAAAAATGTCATTTATTTCTTTGTTATACCGTAAAATATATGAGATTTCACATAGGAGAAAAACAGTTCTAATAATTGGCTTTCTAAAATATCATGAACATTTATTAATTAAGCATTTAATAGTTAAACGTTTAATGATTGAAATAGTATACCCTGAATTAAAATATTAACTACTAGTAAATATACACAGCCAGCTGTCACAGACAAAAGAGGAAAAACAATAGCCCATATATACTATTTTATCTGAAAAGATGATTGTTATTAACCGGTAATCACAGGTACAACCATATGCAACTATATGAAGTTGTGGGTAAATAAACACATACACAAGATACACATTACACGTAATTATAAAAGCATGAACGCACTGAAATATTATTCTATTATTGAAATGAAGCAAAGTAAACTAATCAGCTACACCAGGCTAAGAAGAAATAATGTTCAGGCAGCCTGGAATAAAACAATAGTCACAGTTACAGTAAAGCCTTGACTGCCAAGTGTCACAAAGACCAGGGGAAAATTTATGAACAAAATAATGCAAACTTTTTTATCTTAAAAGCAAAAGCTGAACAAAGTAAAAGAGCTTTCCTACACCGACCTATACCACGGGCTGTACAATTTTCTGAACACTATTAGAGGTGAAATGTCTTGTTAAGGTATTAGCACTTTTATTTAGAAACTGATGCCATAAGCTCAAGTCATAAAATGTGCGTGTGCACGTCCCTGGCAGACGCGCCTGCTGCATCTGTATGTGGCGTGGAGAGCGACGCAGGCCTAAAGCTCTAACTCCTCTATGCACATCTGACTTTTAACCTGAGCTGTAGGTGATGAAGAGTTAAGAAGGCACAAGTGTTCCCTGATAACCTCAAGAGGTTTGGGGCAGGAATGGGCTAAGGCTGGCTGTGGCTGGGTCCCACAGAGCTCTTGCTATACAGCTGTGTGTTTTTCAAAGGAATTCAAATTTGGGATTAAGAAGAGCAAAGGGAGGTTGGAAGAACACGGGAGAAGCCAAGAAACATTGGTGCAGGTTCAGGAGATTCTTGACACTGAAAGTCAAGAAGGAGCCAGGAGGTCAGTGGCCAATGAGCAGAGAGAGAGGAGATAAAAATGAAGGGGTTCGTTAGAAGCCAGTCAAAAAACGGGGGGTGGCCGGGCCGGGGAGTGGCTCAGCGGTTGAGCGTCGACCTGGGATCCAGGCGATCGGGGTTCGATTCCCGGTCAGGGCACATGCCTGGGTTGCGGGCTCGATCAATGACTCTCTCATCATTGATGTTTCTATCTCTCTCTCTCCCTCTCCTTTCCCCTCTCTGAAATCAATAAAGATATATTTTTAAAAAAACAAACAAGCAAAAAAAAACGGGGGGTTAACAAGGTCACCAACATAGATTAGTGCTCTCTTCCTGGATCTACCCTACTTTAGCTGATGACCTTGCCCAGCACACAATATTTTATTGGACTTTGTGATTCTATTTTTATTTTTAGAAGAGAAGCCATACTGTAGGATCTGCCCAACTCATCGAAATAGTCAGGAGAAGCAGAAAGCAGTGTAAGAAGTGCAAGAACAATACAAAGGATCAGGAGAGGTTTACTGTCCTATTGTTCCACTTTTAACACATAAATCAGGTGATGAAAATAAAATGGAAACAATCCGATGGCAGTAAATGTTGTACACCTTGAAACTTACTCAACTTTACATATCAATTATGTGTCTGTAAAACTGGGGAGGGGGCATACTAGCAAAGCGTACCCGATGGGATTCTCTGTCAGCAACGAATCATTCAGTTGAAACAGTTTGCTTGTTTTTAATGGTATTTATCAATTAACAGATGTCTGAGAACAGTTCATACTTGTGCTACTCAGTAATAACCTAAAATTCCATAGGCTACCATTAAAAAATATAAACATACATATAACACTATAATTGATAATAGAACAAATGAAGGGAAAAAAAAGAGCTGGAAGAAAAAAAGACACTGGGAAAGAATAATCATGGCGGGAAGTATTTTCTGGAATAGTTACTTACAAATAGATGGCTCCATTTTGGTGTCCCCCATGGCACAGAATACATAGCACATACTCAGTAAATAAATGCTTACTAGAAAGAATTTTTTAAAATCATGATTTGATTCCATCCCCTGTAACAATGAGTGCCCTAGGCAGCATCACCCAAGATAACTAATGTGGCAGAAATGCTCTCTATTTCTGATAGCAGTGGCACGGAGTCATGATAAACAACAAAAGTATAAAAGCCATTATGTATAATTTTCTTTCATTTACTTTTAGCAGCAGGTAAAATCTGCCAGCATTACAAAAAATAATAATAATACCAGGAAAGGAGAAAGTATGAAAATTGCCAATCATAAAAAACCAACGAAACACACAAAAATGTCATAGTTACAGTGACATGACTTTCTTCCTTGCCTCCCAAAAATAGTATGTGAAATTGGGCTAGAGACATCCAGAATGGAACAGCAAAATAAGAATTCAAGAAGCAATTTTTTTAACCCTTTAAACTGATCGCTGAGGAGGAAAATTTAGAGTGAAGCTTTAGTGATATCATAAGACTTTTTTACTGCTATGAATTAGCTTATTGTGAAAACGTTTCCTCTATTCTCTGGAAAGTTCTGGGGAAGCAAGGAGATGAGAAAAGATTTAAGGTCGACTGGAAGTTGGATAAGGAGAGACAAGTGAACTTCGCATGTTTCCTTCCACGCTTAAAAAAATTCGGCGACGGTAGCACCTTCTTTCTCGCTGCATTAACTGCTGACTGTCCCCCGACACAGCCGCTCCGCCCGCCCCGCTGCGCCGCTGCTTCTGATGGTGCCCAGCACGGTCGCCCCTCTGCCCTGAGCCTGGTCACTTCCCACCCACCAGACAGTGCTCAGCTCAGGCCTCCACCGACGCAACAGCTACGCGGTAAGCGCCTACTATGTGCGCGTCTGCACGTGCACGTGTGCACATGTGTGTGCTGTGTGTGTGTATGACTCCTATCTAACTGAGTCCTCAGAAGTAGTAATTCTTCAAAGATCAACATAACAATGCTGAGTGATCTGCAGACTCTGGGGGTTGTTGAAAGGTGGAGACTGGACAACGACTCAGGTCCCCAGTGGGCTGAGTGGAAAGAGTGACATCACCAGCAGCAAATACAAGCGAATGCTAACAAAGATAGTAAGTGTGCTTGCTGCGTGTGTGTCCCACAGACACACATACAAAACTAGGTTTAAAAGAGTCGAGAAAATCATGACCTTATGGGAAATTTATTCAGATTGAAGCAGAACTTCGCCGAGAAAGGCTGAGTAGGAAAATGGCTGTCTGTCCAAATGTCTGATCCAGCTCCAGCTGCAGTCAAAGAAAGCATTTTCCAAATGTACTTCCCTCACAAGAAAAAAATGCTCTTGAATCACACTGCTGGACACAGCAGGAGGCAGGCTCTCAGGTCTGCTTTTACTACGTGAATGGCTGAGAACTATTTTGAATGGCCTGTTTATTTTTAAAAATGCATCAAAATGCTTTTATTGCCAACAGTGAAATATCATAATAAAGACATATGCTGGCGCCAAAATTTATGTGATTTATTGCTACCTGCTAGTAAGGTAGTTACTATTTCAATTTTAAACCAAAGTACATAAATGGTACAGCTTGTTATTTTTAAATTAAATAAATTCTGTTCTGTGCTTGTAAAAGAAAAGCACTTTAATGTCTTATTTTAAACAGTAATCTTGAAAAACAGAAGTTTAAAACAATCTTATTTTATAGATATTTAAATATTTCATATATGTACTATTGTATTTAAATACCATTTTTCTACTTGCAGTTATTTGCTATAGAATTTGTTTAAATATAAGAAATGTACATTTTTATTTCTTAAAGAAATTATTTTTAGCTCCAAGGTGCTTTTTAATAAGTCAAATTTTCTGCAGTTACTTCCCTTTTAAAAAAATGATATTGAAATATATAGGCCCTTCATCTTGTAATTTAACAGCCTAGACATTTGTTAAATAATAAAATTTGATTCAATTATTTCCAGAAGAAAACAAATTAATGTCAAATCCTGAAATACTGGAAGAACATTTTTAACTATCAGATGCTGAAATGCTCTAGGGACACGTCCTACGTGATTTTGGTTATGTGTCCTCAGGTGGGTTTTCACGGCGCACAGAGGAAACCAGTCTCACCTGCTTTCGACTGCAGGTTTCTTCTTGGCTCTTCAGGGGCCTCGATGGGCTGATCGGCCAGGAAAACTCGAGCTTGGTCTATGGCGTTCAGGACGGAGCACTCTTTCTCCTTTAACTCACGTCTCAGTGCCTTGGCAAAGAGAAGCAAAAGTTGCATTTGTAAACTAATGTGCTCAGCAAGTAATGAGGCATCCTGAATTAGACCGCTTCCCACCACGCTTGTCCCGAGGATGACTAATAAGCAGCATTTAAGCAAAGTCAGAGGTGAAAACTGTAAATTTTACACATATGAATGATGAAATACATGAATAAAAGCAAAAACACGATTCCTGTCGAACTTAAATGTGCAAAAAACAACCACCACCACTTTGCAAGAAATTGTGACAGTGTATTTGAACTTACACAAAATGTACTTTTAGGTCAGATTGCTAAAATATAATAATAGGCTGTTCTAGAACACTTTTTCTAATAAGACTGACTGACAAAAAAATTACATGCAATGGCACAGAAGAAAGCAATTTCATAAGTAGTAATGAGATCCTCAGAAGTGTTTTACATTCTTTAGAATATATTAAGAAAAAAAATTAGGAGATTGAAACAAATTAAAGTACATGAAGTCAAAACTAAACCAGAGAACACATAAAAGACAGTCTCCAATTATCTTAAAATATGTTCCATTTCTCATGCTGAGGCAATTACAGTTTTTCCCCAGTGAGGTTTTTCATGCAAATCTATGATTCTCAGTAAAGTCTGTCTTCAGTACTTTTGTTCTTTTAAGGAGGGTTAAATAAACTTTCACCATGCTCCTATAAAATGTTTGGTGATTAAAACTCTAATCGACTAAAAACAACAAAACTCAGCCCATGGCTATTGCAAAGTAAGAGTAAATGAAGATTTCCTCATGTGCTATCTGATGCTGTAGCTAAATAAAAATTGTTGTTAGTGTTGTTATTCTCTTAAACTATTCTCTTAAACACCTCCCGGCTCTAATATGTTGCTTTCAATGCAGTTCCCTGGCAACACATTATGAAAATTTATTTTTTCATTTTCTAAGATATTACACTCTAGTAGTATTTTAGAATCAATACAGTCTTTCCTTCTAAACACAACTGTTGTTATTAATAGCATTTGACATACTATGTTGGGACGATGAAATATTTCCAGGCTAAATCCACACTTTTCCACAATAAGTAAAAAATAAACATTAAAAATCAGAATATTCGTCTGATGTCAAAAACTGGAGCTAAACACCTGAAAATACTGGTAATGAAGCTGAAGAAGACCATCGGGTGGGGAGGGATGAGAAGAGCTGGTGAGGAGTAGACTGAGATGGAGTGACAGAATATAGTTTTTTTGTGATAAGCATTGTAAATATTTTTGACTTTTAAATTATGTACAATTATGACTTTAATATTTTAAACTGAAAGAATAAAAGTGAACACCAACCCACACCCTAGACACAGTAATAATGTACAGGATATGAGATGAAATAAAACTTTCTCTAAAATCCATAGATAACATTTACATGTTCTTCCCATCATTTATATAACCAAAGACTGACCATTAAACAAGCACAAGACAATAAATTCCAGATCAATTATCACCTATGAGCATGAAATGACTACATTGGGGGGGAAATGATAAAACCTCCACCACCTCATTTAAGAAATGCAGGTTGCAAAGAAGTCCCAAGGTGTGACACCCAGGAAAATAAGATGATCTTTGGACATTTAAAGTTTCTGATATACAGAAATAAAGGAGACACAAGAGAAACAGGGAATATCTATTTGTAATCTAGAAATATATATACACATTTATGGGTCTCGAGTCAGTTATTCCTTCAACACAGATTATTGTTAGAGCAAGAAGCTCCAGATGAATGCAAATACCAGTATTTACTTCCAAAACCAACTGGAAATGTAAAATGATGATATGAGAAAGTATGCTACCTAAAAGGTAGCAGTGAAAACCAGTAGGGAATATAGAAGTATTTCTAAAAATTGTAGTGGTCAAGAGTATATATCTCCCAAACCCAAACCTAACCAGTAAATGTGGGAGCAGTAAAGATTTTTACATGATGTTCAAGGGCTGTGCTAGATTTCTTCTTTCCGAAAGGGAAGGACCAGGAATGCACCTACTGAACACAAGCTGCTAGAAGGAGCTGGTTTATCCAATAGTATGGAGGATTCACAGACAGTATTTAGAGACTTGGCACAAATGAGAAAACAGGAAACACCAACTGGTTGATGATGTGGAAGGAAGTTTAAAGCTAAAAGAAGACAGAACATAAAGGAATGTGACTGGAGAAAGAAGAACAAAAGCAGGACTGGTCCCAGGGGAACAATTATGGGGCATCTATTTCGTAGAGGCTGAATCCAGCTCTGTGGAGAAAGAAGATAGGATTCACAGGATTCCAGCATACAGAAGTTTCTCACGGGGGGTTCTAGATTATTACTAGTTCTCAAAGTGTACATTGGGTAGGGGTGTGGGGTGGGGAGATGGCAAAAAGAGATTTATCTTGAGACTCTTTAGAATTTCAAAAATCCAAATGGAAAAATATATTTGTCTACAGAAGGGATACTGGGGAAAGCTGACCGGTCAACTTCCTTGATGGCTGGAATTTTACAAATTTCACACGGATGCTGTCACCATGGATCTTCCCACTGGCTGGTAGTTGGCTCTGCCTGGAAAGCTCTTTCCTCGGAAATCCACATGGCAGATCCCTCATCCATGAGGCCTCGGTGAGGCCCACCCACCCGCCTTATTTAGCGGAGCATTCTACCTTTCCACCCCCTGTCCCATGCCCGTCACTCTGCGTCACCATTAGTGTGTTTCCTACACTTATTGCCTGTACTGTGCAAGGCAGGTATTTAGTTATTATGTCTATTGTTTATTTTCTGTCTCTCAGATAAAACGTAATCTCCACAAGGCCAAGGATCTTTTCTGTTTTTGTCCACTGCAGTGAAAAAGGCACCCACATCGATGCCTTGGGACCTAGCAGAGCTTGGGCGGCTCTGAAATTGAGCCTTGCAGAGACAAGGGTACTCCCAACAGAGGACACTAGACACGAGCAGAAGAATAAGGCCGTGTGACAGTGAGCGCTCAGGGAATGACAAACATTTAATGCAGATAAAGCGGCAGCCGAGGTTGGAGAGGGGAGCAGACGATGCTCACAAAGACCACTGCACAGTGTGCTGCGCACTGAGACCCACCCAGCAATGGGCACTGGGAAGCCACTGGAGAGCTGGGCAAGGGGGCTGGAGAGTGACTGTCAGACTTGCAATTTTGTTTTTTATAATATCATTGTCAGGTCTCCTAGATTCGTGAAAAACAAATCTGAGTCTCAGAAAGCTGCATGGGTCTGGAGAATCGAATTTTCCTTCCTGACCACATTAAACTCCAGCACTTCATAAACAATGTGCTCTAAACAGGGTGTTGTCGGGAGCTGTCTCGTGAACTCCTCTGATATGCCAAGGGAGGTAGGGAGGTAGGGGAGGCAGGTGTGGGCAGGTGGGAACCACGCCAAGTAGGAAAAATGTTGGGCTCGAGCCCCATAGCCAACCCAGTACCCCAATACCCGAGAGAACAGCATACACAGAATAAAATCTGCGCATACCCTATTTGGCAAGTTTAATTTTGTTATTGAATTTGTTCTGTCTCAATTATATTTAATTGCATGTCAGAAATGGGCTTAACTTTCAACAGCATTACACATAGAATCATTTCACCACCCTTTCCCTCTCAATTAGACATGAAAAAAGGAGCATTGCCTAGCCACCTGGTGAACATTAATGATAAGACAATTAGGCTCCAACAGAGTTGTTTTGTATACAGAGCTACAAAGTGGCATTCAGCTTTAGGTTCTGATATCACGTGACTTATACATGGGTTGCCTTCAATGAGCATAACATAAACTAATTGGAATTTTTCCTATTTTAATGACTTTGTATTTTCATTCAAAACAATTCGGTCTCAGACAGTAACAATCATTGGCGAGGATGTGAAGAAGCTGGAACCCTCATATGCTGCTGGTGGCATGATGCAGTGGTACAGCCACTTTGAAAAACAATTTGGTAATTCCTTAAAATGTTAAAAGTAGAGTTACCACATGACCCAGCAATTCCACTCCTAGGGTATATGCCCAAGAGACCTGAAAGTATGGGCCACACAAAAACTTGTACATGAATGTTCACAGCAATATTACTCATAATAGCCAAAATGTGGACACAACCTAAACATCCATCAGTTGGTGAATGGATGAATAAAATATTGTATATCCATATACCGCAATCTTACTCAGCAATAAAAACGAAATACTGGCACATGCTACAACATGGGTGAGTCTTGAAAGCATCATGCTAAGTGAAAAAAGCCAGACCCAAATGCTCATTACTACGACACGCCCAAACAGGTCAACGTAGAGAGACAGAAAGTAGACAAGTGCTTGCTCAGGACAGGGAGACAGGAGGAGGGAGGGAGGAGTCACTGCTCATGGGTATGAGGTTTCTTTCTGGGATAAAAAAAATGTCCTAAACTAGACTGTGAGGCTGGCCATAGGACTGGAAATACACCAGGAACCACTGCTGTACAATTCAATAGTGTGAATTTGATGGTTGGTGAACAACATCTCAAAATTGTTCTTAAAATAATTCTGTTCTTTCTTCTACAAAGGTGCTGTAGGTAATGTTTATTTTCTAACCTCTATGCCCACCCACCTGCAAAGTAATGGCTCACCCCATACGTTTAGGATGCTCTCACCTCAGTGTTGCCAGAGCATTATGTATTCCTAACACAGCTTGTCCTGATACATTGTGAGTTCTTCCAAGGTAAGGCTCATGTCTTAACCATCTGAAGGTTTCCTCAATGCCTGCCTATATATATGTACAGTACTCAACATATGCTTGAGAAATAATGAATAAAAGAAGGAATGCTTTCGGGATTAAATACTACATAAAACCTTAAAATGTGGCCAAGCAAAATATGCCAGAGTCCCTGAATCTTATTATTCTATATTGGCGTAACTATTGAATTCCATGGAATAACTACTGATCATCTGAACTACCTACTTTGCAAATTATTGATAAATAATTTTCAGATGCAAAGTTAGTTTTCTACTATCATCTGTCAGCCAATAAGTACTAAGTATTTCAGTTTGCTGAAATTTTATTTGGCCACTATTTTATTAATAGCAAATATCCTTTTCTTTCCCTAAAAAAAGAACTGATCTCACTAAAAAAACTGGTATGAGCTCATTCCATCTGCCCTCTTTGTACCACATCCTAATCATGAGGTAACTGCATAGGGCATAGTTTCAAACAGTTTCAAAACTACCACAGTGATTAGATTGAAAGTTATATCCATTATCACTATTGTGTATCAAACTCATGCAAAATTACTGGCTTAAAACAATGATGGTTTATTTTTCATGATTCTATAGGCTGGCAATTTGACCAGCAACCCAGCTGATGCCAGCAGTGATTACTTCTGAGGCTGTAGTCATCTGTGGTTTGAATGGGGTTGGAAGTCCAAGATGGCCTTACTCACATGTCTGGAAATTATCACTGGACAGTGGCTAGAGCACCTGGGTTTCCTCTACATGGTCTCAAATTGCCCAGTAGGCTGGATTTGGGCTTCTTCAAAGCATGGCGATTAGTGTTCCCAAAGGGCAGAGTGAAAGCTGCAAGATTTCCATGGCACAGGCTCTAGTACAGCTCTGCCCAATAAAACTTTCTGCAGTGACAGATATGCTTTAAAACTATGCTGTCCAATATGGTAACCATTAGGTGCTTATGCTGTTTTGAACTTGAAATATAACTAGTACAACTGAGAAACTAAACTTTAAGTTTTCTCTAATTGTAATTAAGTATAAACAGTCACATGTGGCTAAAGGTTAGCATATAAGTTAGTGCAGTTCTAGAATCTGCACATCACTTCCACCACATCCCACTGTTTGAAGCAAGTCATGAGGTTCAAGGCAGTAAGGAAATATGGTGACTCCCTTGATGAGGGGAATAGCAATGATCCTCGGCACAGGGTCCTAGAGACAAAGAAGCATGGTTCGTTATTATAGCAATCTACCATGCAGGATAAGGGGGAATGGGAGGGTTTGGGAAGGTATGGGGATGAGTAATATTTTATATAAGTGGTCACAAAGGCATCTCAAGGACAGTGGTATTTGAAGAAAGATCTCCATACAGCTGACATCTGGCTCCCTTGCTGACTCAAGCCTTGGCCATTGACATAAAAGTGCTCTGTGTGGCAACCTGTCACAAAGCTCACGCATTTTCCCTTCTAGTACACCTAGATGGAAAGAGCTTCAAGCCTCCTGCGGACAAATCCATGTAAAATGAAGCTTTGGCCACAAGCGGTAGACTATAATTGATTTAACAGGGAGAGAGATACAAAACAATTTCAAAAAATAAAACTGAAATTCTGTTTTAACAGTTGTATGCTCTAAGGTGTTTCATATAAGGGAGTATAGTCTCAGATACCTCGGGAGCCAAGAATAACAAATGGAGAGCACCATGATTGTCCCATGGCTGTAAGAAAATATTCCTCTTCTCTCCTATCCTAAGGTGGCATGAGAGTGTAACAGAATTTTCCAACAAAGATTTCCACCAAAATAAAAATTTCAAGACAGATGCTAAATTCATACAGTCTATAAGGAAATACGCCAGGCACAAGAGAAACAACAATTAGTAAGCCATGATCCTAATTCTTAAGGAATTTATACTAAAGAGGAAAGAATAATGCTAGTGAGGATGCAGAAAGTGCCACAAACCTCTGAGAGAGTACAGACAGGGCACTGGGGAGAGAGATACACAGGGCAGGGAGGGAGGCGGAGGGGGCCGTGAGCTACCTGATCAAAAATATGTGAGCTGCTTACGACAAAGAAATTGGAAATAGATTTAAAGGTAATTAGGGGAAAAGCAATTGAAGTAAACAGAATAAACAGGCGAGGTAATGTGGTCTCTCATTGTTTTCCCTGCTACAAGTGGTGTCTGCATGCTCACTGAAAGCAAACGAAGCCCTGAAATATCGGCTTAGTGAAGGTCTGATTCCAATAGCAGAATTTAACTACACAAAATCAGAGTTTTCCTTCACAACGATTCCTAGGAGCCAGCCTTTAGCAGAGCCCACTTTTCCTGCCACTTCTCTGCCCCCTTCAAAGTCAGACAGCAGAGAAAATCAGCCCTCATTCAACTCGAACTGCCTGAAGAGAGATTCTCAGTGATCCTTCTGCAGTGGCCTGGGGACATTTCTCAATTTAGTGGGAAAAGCAGGGAATTAAGGGATAAGAAGGTATATAAAGAAACGACTGGCTGTGGCTTAAGACAGAAAGTCTCACAAGTCAATCAGCTGCTCTTCGTTTTCGCCATGAACATGGCACTGGCCCAGCAAACGGCCGTAATGTATCAGTTATTCCTGTGAGCACCGAAATGGGCGGATCCTGCAAGTCTCTTAGTAAGAAAGTGGGGTGTGAGGGAGCCTGGAGGAAGAGGCGAGTCGGTGCCATCTTCTTCCAGCCTAAACCGGCAGCCTGTCACACTGGACAAACAGGGAAGAAGAACCGTGAGGATGTAGATGTCCTAAACCCTGGTGCCATCCCCTCTTTAAATCACACCTGTCTCCTCTCCTTTCTCTAACCTAAAGCCAGCACCCAAGTTGTCTGCATATCAAGTGCCAAAATCAACTGGGAAGCACTTTTCTTTACATTTTCCAGATGATATTAAAATTATAGATAAATCAGATCCTTTTGCTCTTTTGCCTAAAACCCTCCAATGGTTGCCTGGTGCACTCAGAACAAATTCTAAACTGACCAAGATCTGGACCTTCCTTGATCTCCAAGCCTGATTTTTAGCCTAAATGTCTTTATTTCCATTCCTAGAATATGCCCAGCTTTTGCTGCCTCATGGCCTTTGCAATTCAGAAAGCTTTTGCATCAAATCTCTAATGGCTGGCTCCTTTTCATTATTTAGATTGTAACACTCAATACATATATCTGTTGGGTGAAGGAATGAAGATGTAAGTAAACTGACTTGAAAGAAAAAGTGGGAATCAAGAAAGAAAACTCCTGGGGAATGGGAGTAGCTCATATAAAGCTGATTTGTAGAAGAAATCAGCATGAAATAACTCTGAGCAGTAGAGCAGAGAAGTAGCCATCTCCTAGTATCTCTTTATAGAAAAAGTTATTTCTCAGGACACAATATCTGTGTGCTTTCTTAGCAATGTCACTGACACTCACTGGTCAAAGTCAAAGAGATCCACTAGGGTCATCCTTCCTACCAGTAGGGACCCAGCTCCAATACTACCTCACCATAGTATAAACATCACCGGGCTCCCCTGCACAGCCAGCCCTCCCTCCCCTACGCTTCTACAGCTCCTGGCATCTGCTTTGCTGGAACATTCAGCACGCATGCCTGTCCTGGCCTCTCTGCAGACCTGACTCCTACATCAGATTGAACCTTCTCTGAAGGCTAGCATTTATGCCCCGGAGGGTAGAATGGAAACTCAATGTACTGTATTTGTGTATAAAACAGTAAGGAGACAGTTAAAATTTTTTTGTAGTGTAGTAAAACCAGAGAGAAATTGCAACCCAAAAACTTGTGTTACAGCCCAGTAGGTACCATGTAGGCACACCCTTACCCACCATGAGTCCTTGGGTTTGCCCCATAACTTCTCTGCATGGTAATAATGAAATTCTCTCACTCTATGTAACTGCACAGGTGAGACAGTGAATTTAAACATATGTTAAAACTATTCAGTGCTGTCGAATAACCAGCTACTGTTAAAACACACTAATCTAATATCTTACCATCATTCTCTGAGCCTGAATTTTTCTCTTCAACCTCTATGAAGTTACACGTGGAGGAAAGTTCTAGCTGTTTTATCTAGTTTGAGTACCCAACCCTCCGTTAGCAGCAACAACTGAATTTAACAATTCTATGAGGCAAATTCTTTCTTTCTTTTTCTTTTTTTTAATATGTTTTTATTGATTTCAGAGAGAGGAAGGAAAAGAGAGAGAGACAGAAACATCAATGATGAGAGAGTCATCAATTGCCTGCCTCCTGCATGCCCCTGACTGGGGATGGAGCCCGCAACCCGGGCATGTGCCCTGACTGGGAGTCAAACCGAAATCTCCTGGATCCTAGGTCGATGCTCAACCGCTGAGCCACGCTGGCTGGGTGGGGCAAATTATTTCTTTATGAGAAAAATGGAATTACATGATCCTCCAAGATTAAGCCAAAGTATTCATTAAGCATAAAACTGAGTTGCAAGACTCTTATGTCACTTTTGATTTTTAGATTAGCAAACAAATAAATGTAGGATCTTTCTGTAAACCAATCTGTACCAGAATAAAATAATAATGTTAATCTCTTTGGTGGTAAGGGGAAAAAAAATAGCCAGATTACATCACACACTCTAATTTGATATAAATACCAAATTTCTCCAACTGATCAGTTCAACAAACAATGGACCACTTTTTCCCTACCCTTCTAGGCCCAACTAAATCAAAGCATCCAATCAGTTCACCTCTTCCTTCTCTTTGGGAGAGAAACTTGAGTCAGACATCTGACATCCTAAACCTGCTCTCTATAAATTCCCATACTGACATGAAATACAAGCATTTTTAATCCAAAAAATACAACATGCACCATAAAGTGGCCCCAAAATGAGAAACCACAGGCAAGAATGGAGTGAACCTTCACTTTCATATGTTGCTGGAGGCAGAAATTGGTTCAATCATTTGGGAAAGTAGATTGGCAATATGACAAGAGTCATTACTATGTGCATATTGTGTGAAACAAGAATTTCAGGTTTGGGAATATATCCTAAGAAAATAATCCAGAAAAAAGCTACAAACACAAAACTTTTCATTATAACATTATTTATGATTCATAAAAATTGAAACCAACTTAAATACCTAACACCTGGAAAATATTTAGGTTCACTAAGGTATGGCTACACTAGAGACCATTATGTAACTTTGAAAAATTATTGTAATAATGACTACATAGCAATGTGAAGAAATAGGAATGACATATATATCTAAGTGAATATAAGTATATAGAATAAAAACCTATATACTCTATTAAAACTGTGTGAAAGGTGAATATGCAAAAAAGAAATAATGCAAAATGAAAATATTTGTGTTACAGTGGTAAAATTATGACCAACTTTTTGTTCTTGATATTACAAAATCTATAATACAATATTATTTGCATAATTAAAAATTATACTTTTAAGAAAGGATTGCCAAATGAAATCAAGATCATTTATCATTGAACAAATTACTACTTTTCAAGAACAGCATTGCAAATATGTTTAGAAGCTTACTTCTATTATCTGTAACAATCATAAAACTTTTCCTTATGTTTTACTTCAGTAAAATCTCTGAAGCTACATTTATTTATAAATTGTAATACATGACACCATAGTTACTGAGTGAGAGAGTCCATGTGTTTAAGCTACACCCTAGGTTTGTTAGGAATCATAAATCATCAAGTTCTCAAGTTGTCAAATTTCTACATAAGAGAGAAGCACAAACACTGGGAGAATCTGGCAGTATTCAGCACAAAAAGGTAAAGTAATAAGCTACATTTTAAATGCTATCTCAGCAATCAACACATGCCAATTCTTTCCCCTTCATACAAAAATCTTTCCATCTCTTGTTCTGAATAATTTAGGCAGTATTAAGACAGGGAAATAGATAACCCCTTAGCTGACAACAATATTAAAGCATAAAGTATAATGGTGTTGATTAATTTTCTTACAACTTCAAGTATGTCATGTAATTGAAATTAGGTCTAGCTCTTGAGAAAAGACTGCTGCTTACTTTTTTGTAGGCTTTTACCTTTATTAAAGATTCAACTATTTAAAGTAGAAATATTACCAAAACGTAATATATTTTCAAACATGAATAAGTAAAAAGGGATTAAATAGAGATGAAAAGGAACATTCATACCAAAGGACATATTATCTTTGGGTATATTTCATTCATCCAACATTCAACAAATATTTCTTGGGCATCTAGAGTACCAGGTGTAGTAAAAGAGACAACAGAAAATAAGTAATTATATTAGAAGATGACAAATGCTAGAGAAAAAGAAAAATGTAGAACAGTGTCAGAGAGATTAAGGATGCTGGGAAGGGGGTTACAATTAAATAAAGAAATGTGGGTAGCATTCATTGGGAAGGTGCCATGGAGGAAATATTTGAAAACACTGGACTTAATCATGTGGATATCAGGGAAAGAGAATTCTAGACATAGAAGGCACCGTGGAGCTATGATTGAAGGCACACCAAGAGGCCAGAGTGGCTGAAACCAGGGTGTAAGAGAGGAAATAGTAATAGTGAGGGGAGCAGATCATGGAGGTAGGTCAGATCATGTAGTGTCTGAAAAACCATGAGGACTGTGGCTTTTATTCTGAATTAGACAGAGAACCACCAAAGACTTCTGATTTACTTGAATGGGAAAACTCTGGCCGTTGTGCTAAAAAACACACACAAACTGATCACGGTAGCTATGAAGAATTTGTCATAGGTAGTAGGTAGTCAAATTCAGATTCTGTACTTTGAACATAGAACCAATAAGATTTCCTAACAAACTGAATATGAGAGGGAGACAATGTTGAAATAATTATTGTTTTTTACCTAACAATTGGAATAGAATTCTACCCATGGAAATGGGGATGACTGGGTAAAAGAAGTTTTAGGGGCAAGTTCAGGAATTCGGTATGGACATATTAATATTAAGTTGGAGGTGCCTATTAGGTTTCCATGTAGAGATGACATGTAAATAGATATAAATTTCGGAGTGGTTGGCATATAGATGGCTTAGAAAAAACCAGGGGACCAGACAAGTTCAAAAAAGAACAGGAGGAGAGCAGTTGGCACGGCCTGACCCCCGGCGCATCCCAATTTTAGGCGGCTGAGGGGAAAGGGGGGAACCAGCAAAGGAGACTGAGCAGGAGCTACCAGTGAGGTGAGAGTCCGGGCTGGTGTAGTGGCCTAAAAGTCAAGTAAAGAGACAGAACATAAGAGTCAGTGAGTCAACAGGAAAGGGGGGACCAAAAAGAAACCACTAATCACAACCCAGCCAGCACGAAGCTAACAAGGAGACATCGCAGGTCACAATGAGGGGCATGTGGGTGAGCGTGGGGCTCGGATGGTTTACTGACTTGAGCAGAAAGGCTTTCGTTACAGTAGAAGTGCTGGCTCACGGATGCCAAAACATACACGTGACCTTCTTCCCTCCTGATGCAAGCAGGTCTGGCTATCTCACTTGCAAACCCTGTGCGAAGTGAAATCACAGGGCCCCTGGTCCAACAGTGCTCAGAATTTCAAGATGCTGGCGGCAGAGCAGAAGGCCGAGCGCAGGGCCCTTCTAAGGGCAAAGCCTGAGTGACCGTGACTGCATGGGACACACCCATGAAGCTGGCCCTAGATGCAAGGCCTCTGAGCTAGAGCAACAGAAGTGTCGCTGCTACGGCAGGCTTCCTTAGCTTTTGGGTTCACAAAAGCACTGCTTCTCGAAGCACGCAAGCAATACATAAATAAATAAATGAGACCACCATAAGGAGAATCTGTTAAAATGTAATTGGCTTTCTCTTCCAACTTGCTTTCAAAGCTAAATCAGCATATATGGATCTGAAATCATTATAATATGACAGTAAAAAAAAAAAAAAGGGGCAGAAGAGTCATTAAATTTGATAGCACTAATAAAACCACATGAAAAAGAGAATGAAAACAGGCTTACTTTTCATCAGTATGCAGATGAAATGTTTTAAAAAATCTCCCTTCGTAGTGCTTTAGAAGTTTTGGTCAATGTCCCTAAATGAACATATAATGTATAAATTTATTTTGGTTCCATCCCATTGACATAAAAAATGATGCCTCAATCAGAATACTAAATACGATGCTAAAACTAAGGCATCCTCCAGTTTCTCAGGGTGATAAAGAAGTATTCTTCCCTACATATTTAAAATGCATGCACACATGAATGTATTTCTTTACCCAGCAAGTATATTCAGTATTCACTACTGTAAAGTATGGTACTAGGTGCTGAACTTGTATTTTCTTTCTCTTTCAGTCTTGTTCTATATATAATGGAAAAGGGAAATGAGCAATACCTCTTCCTCTACTGCATACTCCAAGTCATACCAGGGCTCACTTGGAGGATTTTCCTAACAGAAGTTATGGTAAAAATCTGTAGTGAATTCTTATTCCACGGTCTCTCTCTAGCTCAAAGGCTACTTGCTCTACGGAGTGCAACCCAATCTTCCCAAGTACAAATAACCATGATTCACCTGTGCCTGCTTGGCCTGTGTTCATGCTCACATTACAGTGCTTTTGATATCTACTGTCGTTACTTCTTTCCAAACTTTTCTCTGCTGCTAGAGGGTGACATCTGTGACAGCAAAAACAGTCACAAACTGATGCATGCCCAGTACCTAGCAAAGTGTCTGGCAAATATCAGGTGTAACATAGAAGTTTCCTGAATAAAGAAATAAACTGCTAGATAAATGACATTGTCTCTGGGCTAAATAAGTCCAGAGGCAGTTGATCAGCAATGGGCTGAATAAAGGGGTGGACTATACCTCTTGGTTTTACAGACCTCTATCTCTTGACTACATTTGTGGTCCACTGTTAATTTCACCACCAGCGGGTGACAGCTCTTCAGCTGCCTTGATTCTCCCTCTAGACTTGGATAAACCCTTTGGGGTGAGGTTCCACATATACCTATCAGGTTTAGGTGACAGGCTAGACTGCACACAACTGAATGGAGTGTGGCAGGTACAGAACTGCTGCTTCTCTTTACTAACAGACTGTATGGGGCTGAGCATTTGATGTTTGATAAGAAGGAAGTCAACATAGATGGAAAAGTAGAAGGGGAACCTGGAAATTAATTTGAAGCAATTTTAGCAAAAAGCCAATTTCCCACATAGTTAGCCTTGTAACACAGCAAGACCTTGAAATGACAGGTTTGTAGGAGGAATCTCAGATTGCTTTACCAGGGAAAACACACAAACACACACACACACACGCACGCACACACAGAAAATTTTATTGTGGAGTGTTGCTGTTTTAAAGAAAATGTTCACATTTGTTATTTTAATGAGTAAGTTTGCTTATCTCTCTTGGCAATTCAGTTTAAGGCCCTAATATAATCTTACATAATGAGATTTGAATATAGGAATTACAGTGCACTAAGGAAACAACAGAGCAGTCCTGAGGGAATGGACAAACACACAAGAAATTTTACATTTTCAATTATTCTAGGCGGTTTCCTTTTTACAATCAAACATGCCTCTTATCGGAGAAAGCGTGTTAAATCTCTGGTAACCGCCCCCACGTAACTTACTATTTACATTGGTATGAAAGTGAAGTAAAAGCTGTATAGCAAGACCTGCACCTGCAATTTTATCCAAACTTCAAGTATCTGACTGAAGCAAATCCATAACATCACACATGAACGCTACACACGTTGTAGGCACTTTCCAAGTAATTGTTGATTGAATGACAATATCACACTCTCAAAAGTGAACCTGTGTATAAGTGACGCTGATTTCTATAAAAGTTTTAAAATACTAAAATTTTAAGTCATTATATATAAAATTCAACTACCCATTTATTCCAAAATAGCCATTAATATTATATATTTTAAAGTAGTAATTTATTTTTACATTCAAGGGAATTAAATATGTACTCAGATGAGAAAAAAATGACTGTGTTATTTACAAACTAACATTTGTAAGGACTGGAAGGTGACCACTGTCTAATTTAACAGGTTAATCCTAGATGGTGAGGTGAAGTTACTTCTCCTGGGCTGTACTAGATGGTAAATAACAGGTATTAGTACCCTTTTATTTAATTAAAATAACTCATTTAGCCTTAGTTTTATACAAAACAAAAATGATCAGAACTGTCCTGACAGCCCAGCTGGTGTGGCTCAGCGGTTGAGCGTCGACCTAGGATCCAGGAGATCGAGGTTCAATTCCCGGTCAGGGCACACGCCTGGGTTGCGGGCTCGATCCCCAGTCGGGGGCGTGCAGGAGGCAGCCGATCAATGACTCTTTCATCATTGATGTTTCTATCTCTCTCTCCCTCTCCTTTCCTCTCTCTGAAATCAATAAAAATATCATTAAAAAAACAAACAAACAAAAAAACTGTCCCGACAGATTCACTGCTTACTGAGAGTTTCCCGTGTGCCAGGCCCCATGCCGAACACTTGACTGTCAGGGCCCTTTGACTTACTATTATTATTATTTAATGAGTCTGCCTAAGTGTACATTTTGTTAAATATTAAACCAAGTATTTATTATTGTTGTTGCTGAAAACCTATAATGTTCTGAGTCACTGGTTAAGACATCCAAGAAAGTATAAGCATTTAATTAAGGATTCAAAATACAGTGATGCTTCATAATATCAGTCCCTGAGACACATTACAGAAGGAAATGATGCCATCACTCATTTCAATGTGTAACAGACTGTGAGGCTAGGCTCTGCTAGGGGCTTTCTGCTTACTCACCACCCAGGACAGCTACAGCTTTTTACTCCATACACAATGACATCACTGGACATTTTAATGTAAAGCTTAAGTGCTTATTCATGTAGTCTCCACACAGGTGGTTTTTAGATGCCTCTATGGATGTGTATTTGTCTTTCCACAGCTGAACGACATATTGCTTTTTAAATTCATCTCTAAAAACTTGTGTGCAATGACATTCAAGGCTTGCATTTATGTGACTATATTTCCCAGAATAATTAGCAAATCAGTGTTAAATGTCTTTGTCTCCTTAAAAAAAAAAATCATCTCGTAATCTGTAAACATTCTGATTTAGCATTAACTTCTCTAAATATTACTGTGTGGTTCAAAATAAAGTAATTCCGATTCAGACAGCTACCTGTTAAATGGATGAACTCTTTGCCATTCTACTGAAGACCAACTGCTCCACTTGTAACTGGACCCACCCGTCACTGTTCCCGGATGGTACCCTCCCCCCGGCATCACTGACTTTTCATTTCACTTGTTACCATGGGACATATTATGTATTTATTGTTTGTTTATTGTCTGTCTCCCTTACTACTCAAAATGAGGCAAGAACTTTGTTCATTGTTGCTCCACCACTGACTGACAGTGCCTACTGCACACTGGGCACTCAATAAGTCCTTGCTGAATGAAAGAACCAACATTGTCATCACAATCATAATTGGTATTGTCTTTATTAACTAAATGCCTGGGTCTAAAGGGTCGAAGGATACCAAATGCATACAGTGCTCTAAGATAGACGGAAACAGCATCAAACAGGGTGACCTTGCTGGGGGCGGGGGTTGGCGTGGAAAATAGCTAGACTTACTGGAAATGCTGAGATGCACCTTACTTGCTAAAGCCAGACTACAGTAGTCATTTCATACCTTAAGATTGCGGTTTTAATAAAAAGTAAGACTTAAGTCCATTCTGTTTTCTTACTGCCACAAGTCCTTATTTTTTTTTACCTTATTTATTATAAATTTTGTTAAGTCTTTATGACTCTATGGCTTTTGAATTTAAGATTAACTTGTAGTACAAAAAATTTCCCCAATATAATATATTAATATCTTAAAACTATTGGAAAGTTAGATAAATTTCATAATTACTTAAAAACAATATTATGCTTTAGATATCTGTAATTTTTTTAAAAAAAAGTTTAGTTAAATATGAAAAGAATAATTAATTTGAAACAAATGGAAGCAATGGATATAATTTAAAATAAGTGCCTAAATACTGAAATTTAGAAGTGGGGGCTGTGATAATTGGTTCAACTGACATTTATCTAGAATTTTATTCTCATTATTTACTTCACCAAAATAAAAATTAATTTAAAAACTACCCACCATATGCTGTCAACTTACTTTACAATGATCGTACTGGAGCTGTAAGGCCGGAACATCCCCCCCAATAGGCATTTGGTTTTTGATCTCTTCATCTTTCACATTCAGCCACTTGATCAGCTCTTCCAAGGACATCAGCAACCTGTTCCACTTCTCAGCACTGGCCTCCAGATGGGCCCTGTTGAGAGAATGCTGATCACATTTAGATGTTTGAGTTGCATCCAAAAAATTACATATTTTCTTTTAGCCTAATAATTTTGTACGACCGACTGATGTTCATGTCCAAGAAAGAGGCTGACTCTTTGTAAAAAATAAAACTAATAATAAAATTATAGTTATTACAGTACTATCGAATATATTATTTCCCTGTGAGAAAGTTATTTTGAATTCAAAGGGTATGTTGGTACTATCTATCAAAACTTAAAATGTACAGCTCCACACCACAAAAGCATAAACATGAGACTTTCAAGAAGAATGTCCATAATAAAATGTAAAATTATAAAAACAAGTTTCAGTAGTTTATGTGTAGTATATATGCATATTCAGAATAACATTTTCTCATTTCATCTATTAACATGAAGAGAGGGATAGAGCAGAAAGAAATTATATGTATAAACAATGTTTAGAAAGATATATACCAGCTGTGGTTACACTGAGAACACAGTAAACACTTATTTTTTATGTGTTTTTGTACTAACTGAGTATTTACAACAGGCAATATTATTTTTCTTTCCAAAAAAAACTACTTAATTTTTAGAAAAGGAAATTACCAATGTCCTGATTTCTTTTGCAACCAAATAAATTACTGAAAGCAGAACATCACCAACAATAACATCGAAAAGTTGGAAAACGATAAGGCATTTCTTGGACAGAATGCTATTTGGCTTAAGGCTGACCGACATCCAGTGACAAATGTCCACTGTAAATAGAAACAATTGAGCAGAAATCACTGACTGCAGTACTTTATAGTCTGATGTAAAAGTAAGTCTTTGTTTCAATAATAATTTCTGTTTTTCACACAGAAAAGTACACTCAGATACTTAAATTATGAACTTCATAGTCTGGAAACCATGTTTAAGAAATACATCTTTATATGATGAAGACTCCAATAACAGCCAAGGCTTTTGAGAATAGCAATGCAAACAAAAGAACAATTCGTTAGTTGTTCCTGTAAGGGCCTTGGAGAAATCCCACTTATCCAGTCTCCAGCCCATACCACATGGGCTGGATTTGAAACGAAAGATCCATCGGAAACAACTGCAGAGACTCAAGAAATCAGCATTTACTCGATCCTACTTCACCCCAGTGGGCAGACTGAATGTGGACTTAAGCTCTAAACTGTATGAAATGGAATTACCTTGGCCTTTCAGATCAAAGGGGCAAGGCTACAGAGACAGACATGAGCCTTGTTATGCAATAGTTTGCAAAGACTAAAGACATGATGAGAAAAGATTTGGGGCAACTCCTGGTGCAAGAAACCTCTGTTGATCAGGCTTCATACCCTCTCAGACAACAATTCCCACCTTGACATTGGTATTAGGAGTCCCACTTCCACAAAGCTGCTCTTTTACTGAGTGATACCAGGCATGGCCACTACTGTCCCTCAGGCCTACCAGTGATTTTTTTCCTTTTTTTTGGACATCTGATCTACTTGAGGCTGTCTCATAACTCAGCTCTAAATAATTCAAACACATATTTCCCCATTGATCACATTAGGTGGTACTCCCAGAAACAGAGCAACAATATCTTAAGTCTTTGTTTAGAAATTCATAATGTTTTCAGAACTATAAATCATTAATCTCTAGTTCATCTGCAATTCAAAAAATAATAACCACAGTCTATCAGCCAATATTCTAGGTTAAAAGAAAAATCATGGAGTTCTGCATATCTCTAAAATAGCATGAACCAGCTATTCAGTCACATACAAAAGGCCAATTGTCCTGTAATCTATTTCCAGTTCCATTGTCATCTGGCTAATAGAAAAGAAATTAAAATTCTATGTTTTATTCAAAGGAGCTAGGTATAAAAGAATAAAAAATAATTTTTAAATACAAAAAGAAGTTTGAGGTATTTTACAATTCTTTGACAATTACGTGATTAAAAATTTTATTCTCTTGCACTTAGTCTTTTCTATTCATTCTACAGATGCTAAAATTGACCTCATTTTACAAAACTGTTCCTTTCTTTGAGTCGCCTCTTTTTTATAGTTGTCTTTTTAAAAATTATTTTTCAATTATAGTTGACATACATTATTATATTAGTTTCAGATGTAAAACATAGTGATTAGACATTTATACACCTGACAAAAGTGGTCACCCTGACAGGTCTAGGACTCATCCGACACCATATATAATATTTACAATACTATTGACTATATTCCCTATGCTGTATAAAATTGTTCTTTAATGAGATTCCAATTCTGCTCAAGCACCAGCTTTTCTGTGTTCATATTGATTAATTTTAGGCCAAATATGTAATTACCTATCCCTGATAAACAATGATTTTACTCCTCACAGAGCAGAACTAATTTCAATTATATTAACTAGAAACTCTCTCTGACAGTTAAAAAACGATTCTGCCAATAAGTATGTTTGACTGACCTGATGCAATTCCTTTCCAGTATTTTTAAATGCAAATTTTTTAAAAAGACCGCTAGAAATCAGAGTGGAAATCAGAGGTCTTTAGTAGATCAGGAAGTGCTGGAGTTTCTCTGTATGAAACACTTATGCATATCCCCTGCCTCTTAGTTTAGACTTGGCCCTGCATCTTCAATGTCTGTAGCTTCGCTCTGTAATCAATAACAAAGCAGGCATTCCTTTTATTTCCAGTTACACACTCATTGTTTTTGGAGAGCATGCAAATGTCTTTTTCAATGCAATTAACTCTTTTGACTAAATAGAAATAATGAAATCTACCATTGAAATCTAAGGCACTCAGCACCTGAAGAACTATTTATAAAGATGAAGACAATACTTTTATAAAAGAGATACTGAAGTGACTCTGAAATTTAAAAAAAGATGACATGATATATGTACTTTCCTGCATCTTTCTTTTTCCATAGTATAAAGCAACCTGATCTGGCAGAATCTCTGCCTGGAAATCTGTCTTGGTTACCCTCCAATAGGCTATAACTGTGTCTAGTGGATTACTACCATATGCCCAATTAAATGCGTGCTTCCTTAGTAGCCTTCAGTGTTCTAGTTTCGATTTAATTCTTTCATCTTTCAAGATGAAAGCTTTTTCTTGGGCAATGGGTTGAATGCTCTGCAAGAAGAAACCTTAAATGTGTGTATGGTGTTAATTATACTTTCTCAGTTTGACTCTAAACATTTTAAAGCTTACATTTCCCATAGACTTTAGAACCAGTCATCAATCATGTTTCCAGAATCTTCACTTAAAACATTTCTTCATTCGACACATACCCGTGGCCCACTGACATCATGGATAATTGACTCGTTATCTGAACTCTCACCTGCTTCAGTTCATTCTTTGGGCACTTGACACGGGCAAAATAATAAATACCTTCATTGAATGTGTTACCAACCTAGGATGATGTCTACTGAACAATATGCTTTCTAAAATTCTCTCTTTGGGGGTTGAATCATATATTTTACAACTGTCTAAACATTTTTAAGTGACAAATTACTTATAAAAATATGCAAAAAGTTTTTAGAAGGTGAAGATTCATAAAAATGATAATTATTTAACTATAGTAGAATGTCTCCTGCCATTTATTTTTAAAATTTGTTTTATTTTTCAAATGCAGATGACATGCGATATTATATTAGTTTCAGATGTCTAGCATAGTGGTTAGACATTTATATGAAGTGACCCCCCCCATAAGTCTAGTACCCATCTGATACTATACACAGTTATTATAATATTATTGACTGTATTCCCTATGCTATACTTTATGTCCAAGAAATAAAGAAAGAGGGAGAGAGCAAGAGAGAAAGTGAGAGAGAGAGAGAAAGAAAGGATGGAAGGATGGAAGAAACGGTGTATTATTTATTTTAAATCACCAGATGCCTCTACCTTCCAGTGCTTTTTCAAATAAGTTTTTAGTGCTTCTCCCAGTGTACAGATATGAAAAAGTAAAGAAATTTTGTGAGTAAGAAGGGAAATTTATTAAAATAAAACTTTTTTTTCATTTATTCAATACAAACAAACATTTATGGAGCAACCACTCTGACATTGGGTACTACACTGCTTCAGAGATAGAAAGTTCTGGGGTGAAGTCAGGGAAAATACTCTGAAGCAGGAAACCTATCAACAACTCCAAGAGGGGAAAATGGCTCAGAGAAGGAAGGAACTTGCTCAGGAAGCCATGGTGAGAATTTAGAATCCAATCTAAAGTCCAAGCTCTTTCCACTACATTGCTTCCATCACAGGCAGCCCTTAAGAGAGCGCATAGAAACTACCCAGAAATGTTTGTAGACATTTGGGAAGCAGGTCTACCAAAGAACAGAATGACCCAAAGGTAAGAGGCACAAAGACATACTATCCCCTACTGTGCAAGGACTTTAGAATTAGATGTCCAATTCTCACTACAAATCAAATTTAGTTTTAGTGTATGTTGACACTCATAGATTATAAGTTAAAGATATAATAAAAGAAAATACCTTTGTTAGTACAAGAATAACCAGCAACATTAAAAGAGGATTACTCCTGCTTCTAGAAAGAGAATGAAGGCCCATTAGGAGAAAAAAGTGAAGTCCTCAGAATTCAGCCTGTGCAGAAGAAACACTAAAGCTGGGCTTCCAATACGGTAGCCACCGGCACCATGTGGCTATTTCAATTAAATTTCAGTTAATTAAAATAAATGCAATTTGAAATTCAGTTCATCAGTTGCACTAGCTACATTTCTAGGGCTCGCCATGCCACACGTGGCTAGTGGCTGCCGTACTGAATGGTGCTGACAGAGGACATTAGCATCACTGTAGAAGGTTGCACGGCAGAGCACTGAATCAGAGCAAGAAAGAAAGGAGCTCAGCAGAGCCTTCCTCTACCAGATCTGGGAAAAGGAAATTTTAGTAGTTTTACAACATGCTTAGCAAAATCAACTACCTAAGGTTAAAAGTGGAGTCAGTGACATTGTAAAATGTGATAACATTCAATGTAATGATGATGTTAAAGGTTAATCTTCTCTAACGGCTTTTTAAAAGGTGTCCTGAATTTCTAAGAGGCTCATAAAAGAATAGGATGATAGAATTTTGTCTTTGAACTCTGTTTTCATTAGATTTGACGATTCCACTGGCCTTTGAAACCATATGTTAATAAGGACTTATATTAAACATCACTAAACTGATAAGTGGATATTTAATTAACACAATCCTAAATTAAATAAATGTCATATAAAAATTTAAGCCATGTCATTCCCATTATTGAATTTATTAGTATATTTCCAATTCACATTTTCCCAGGGAGAAAAAAATATTGTTAAAATTCCTAAGAGCGTATCTTCTAACTAAGTTTCAAGTCATTAGCTATCTCTTCTTACGCTGTTCCAAGTATAATATACAATACTATGTATTGTGTTTTGATCACAAAAGAATATTTGGGACCTTGGTTTTTAGTATTTAAAAAGTTTAATCATACTCATCCAAAAAGACTACAAAATAAAGTTTAAGATATTAACCAAGGTATTGAGCCAAATACTATTACATAGTTCAGTGACCACACCATGGTCAAAGGAGGTAATGTCTCTAAAGCACTTAGTGCAGGTTTGGCACATGAATGTTCAATAAATATTAATTGTTATTATGATCTCTGGCAGATATTCTCTCTTAAAAATGATGATACATTAGAGCAAATGGCCCCTGCTTGAGAATATTAACGTTATCGCAATTAAAACACAGTTGGAAATTGAGAACCCACAGAAGGGGCATTCATCAGATGGCCTCACTCTCAGAAAAATTAAGCAAGACCACCCACAGAGGGGGAGTTTGGGGAGCAGTTTGGGAGCTAACGAGGAGTCAAAATCTTTTCAAAATAGGCATGGTGGTGAACATGATAGAAAATCATTCAGAATCACACACCAATTCTAAGCAGAAAGGAGCAAACTAGAGTAAAGAAATGTTATTCTTTTTCACTTTCTAGTGTAACACTAAGTAGACCAGAATTAAGAGCAGGGGGAAAAAGAGGGTGCGGTCATCAGAGTGTCAGAGATCTGAAAAGCAGACAGAAAATTCAAGTGGGGGGGAGGAAATTCAAGATGTGTGTTTTTTAAAAAATCTAGTTGTAATATGTTAGGTGAATTATATATACAGGACAACACTATCAAGTTAGATAATAGTATAGAGATGGTCCTGGTATATAGTAAGGTAACGAAAGAAGGTACCCTCTTCAGAAGATCCAAAACTTTAATGTGATGGAGAGTTGATTTATCAATGACATTGTAAGCAATTCGTATTTGATACAACAGAGGGCTCTTCTCTACCTAACATGGCAAATCAGTGGCATTCGGATGCAGGTGGCCAGGTGGAACGTAGTAAAATAAAACGTGTGCTCTTTTTCCTGGAGATCAGTCATCTCAGGGATGCCAGGATGACATGGGGCATTAGCTGAGTCTCAGGTAGGGCCAAGTCTCTGGGACGTGGAAACAGAATGGGGTAAAGGCTTTTCTTTTTTAAAAATAAATCTTTATTGATTTCAGAGAGAGGAAGGGAGAGGGAGAGAGAGAGAAACATCAATGCTGAGAGAGTCACTGATCTGCTGTGTCCTGTATGCCCCTGACTGGGGATCGAGCCCGCAACCTGGGCATGTGCCCTGACCGGGAATCAAACCGAGATCTCCTGGCTACTAGGTCGATGCTCAACCGCTGAACCACACCAGCCAGGCAGGATAAAGACTTCATCTCTTTTAGAGATAAAGTAAAAACTGAAACTTGGAAGTGAAAATATAAAAAGTTATCAACATGGATATCGACATCAAGAATGACAACTGAAGGAAAGATGAAGGAGGGGGACGTCAGATGCTCGAATCAGTGAGGAAAGTAGAGGAGGGCCCTGCAGACAGGAGGAAGCAGGGATTAGCTGGTGCGAGCGTAGACTAATGGATGCTCCACTTCTAAGGAGAAGCTGGGCGCAGATGGCGAAGCAACGCTTTACCAGCTGCGTGGCAGGGCTCCTGTTCAGCCAGCATGCCAGGGTGCCACAGCAGAAGTCTACGGTTGCCATTCTGATTGTTTGGTGTCCATACCAGTTGTTAAATATGCAGATTATTCCCACAGTCTGCCAGGTGAGGAAAATGGGCAAGTTAAACTTAAATTTAATTAAATTTAAGAAAACCGGGCAATTAAGGGGAAAGCCAGCTTTCAATTATAAAGAAAAGTGGTGTTAGAGCTTATGGAAATATTAAAGGCACAGGGGACTTTGTTCAGAAGAGAAGCCAGTGTTAAGGGTAGACTTTAAAGGAATGAGAGGGAAAAACAGAGACGCAGAAATTCAGTGTGCTTAACAGGCATCATTTTCAGTAAGGACTGAAGGGGGCAGGTGGCTGGGAGACCGGCTGTCTCTGCGTATTTGCCAATGAGAACAGTCCCTGCCACAGGTAGGGGTTTTCTCACTAAGCACCTCCCGGCCTCTTCCCCGCCCCTTTACTCTCTCAGTCCCTGTGGAGGTGGAGGGAGGGGTCTGATCTGTAATCTGGGGATCACTGATGTGCTTAGCTCAGCCCACCCTTACCTCCTGATAACAGGTGTGCAGATGCTGAGTTCTCCCTATTCTTCCATGCAGGGCGCCCCACTCCAGAGACCACCTTGACCAGTGACTGCTGGTGATTTCTGCCTCATTCTGGGGTGCAGTGAACAGCCCCATTTAGCTCTTACTCTAAGCTCTAGCCTCCAAGCTCAGTAACTCACATGGCACTGTTATTCTCTCTTGGCCATACTTTTGGTTCGTATTTGTTCAGGATGCAGTCTTCTTGGGGACCTTCTCAGAATTTCCCAGTATTAGTGAATAAAGACAGAAAAAGATGGAGTAGAGAGAATTTCTATGTCCTTTGAACTGCTCAGTGCCAAACAGAATGGTAATCAATGGGACCAATAATAGGCTAAGCAACCTCCCCACAGTGCCACGGCTGCTAGGTGGCAAAGCCAGGTTTAAACCCAGGCAGTCTAGCTCGGGAGTATAACATGAAACACTGTCCTCTACCGCTTCTCTCTGAGGTGTGCTTCCTACATGAGGGTCCACTACTGAGAATAATAAACCATTTTATCTTTTATAAATGTCTACGTAATGATGAATATGTTCATAAAATTTATCTTGTCCACTTTTTGAAGATAAAAATGAAGACTACATTACTCATTACTTTGAACATACTTTATCTGTATGAAAGCAGAGAAAGGTCAATAGAGATATAGATGTAGCCTGCCAGCTGTTACACACTTACGATAGTGTTATGGGTAATAATACAGTTATAGCAATGTGTTCTCTCTCTCCCCTTCCCTTCAGGGTAGTTACTTGAGAAAAAGAGACTGTGCTCACTCAGTTCTGTTTCCAGTGCCTCACTTCCCACTGACTCTTTAGTCCCCTGCAATCAGATTTTTGCCTCAATCACAAAATGACCTGGCAAAGAGTCATCAAAGCCCATCTACTTACAGCTGGACTCTGCAGCCCTGATCTTACTCGACTTCTTCAAGCAGCCGAGCCCCCCTTTCTGAAACTCCCTCCTCTTGGCTCATGACAACACCCTCCAGGTTGTCTTCCTTCAAGGATGGACACTTCTCGGGTTCTTCGCTGGCTCCCCTTTCCTTCCCCTATTCCTTAGGCATCGGGTTTTCCTGGGATTCTGTACTGAGCCCTCTTCTGTTTTCCACCCTCTTGCCTACTCACAACGCCTACCTGCCTCCTCTACCTGGATACTCCCCACCCACCATCTGTTTGGCCTACAGCTCTCTTCTGAAGGTATCTCCATCCAATGGTGGCTGGCTATTTGTTTCTAGATGGTCCACCAGTGCCTCAACAACATGAATTAAGTATCTATTCAGTCTCTCTTTTCTTTCCTGGAGACTGAAAGGATCTCGTAACAAGTCTCCCCGTCTTCAGAACTGTGCTCATCTAATGCATCCTCATAATTGTGTGGGAGGGGTCGTGACAAACTCAAATCTACTTATGTCTCCTAAAAGTGTTCAAATTCCATTAGCGATGGAATGGAGCATGGTGCACACAGGTGTTCCAGGGTTTATGTCTTACCTCTCTCTCTCCCTTTTTCTCTAGCCACAATCTTTCCTCTCTACACCAACAGCAAATTCTGTTCTTAACCAGGCTGAACTTTTTAACTGCTCCATGAAAGCACAGTGCTACTTCAAGCTTCCTGCTGATAAGCCCTTCTCCAGTCCTCTCCCAGTCCATAGGAGAAATAACACACATCTTTCAAGGCTCGACTTAAGAAATCGCCTCTTTTGTGAAGCCTTTGACGACTGTCTGAAAAAAAACATTAACCTTCCTCCTTTGGGTCCATCTTAATCTGGACAGAACTGTGAATCCCCTATGGGCAGGGGTTATATCTTATTTAAGATTAGAAGTGCCTTAAATATAGAAATGAGTTCTTACTAAATGCTTGAATAAATGCCTGAATCTCCAGAGGCGGGTAATAAAGGTAAAAATTGTTTTAATTCATCATCACATTAATCACACATTTTACTGGAATGTGAGCTCTACTGTGAGGCAGAAGTCCACTGACAAAGCTTATTCTCCCAACAACATTAAGTTATGCATGAGATAATAATCCAAATGAAGTTTATAATGTAATTTCTTTCTGGAGTAGAAAAAAATGTGAATTGATAGGCTTGGGCAATAACAGCCATGGAAGGCCAAAGATGATTTCTTTTGTCTGTAGCTTTCTATTTGACCTGTATGTACAGATGCAGCCTTCCTTAAGTTCTCTTTCCTAAAGAACTCATCCGCAAGACTCCCAAAATTCCACCACCATGTGCACAACTGTCACCGGGGCCACCCCTGTGACTATTAGCTCATTAGACTAGATGTCGGTTTCCCTAGAACCTCAGTGAATGTCACTGTATTAACATTGAAAACCTTTTCACTAATTTGTATTTATGGGGAACAGAAAAGTGCAACCAAATGGGATCTGGCCAGTTGAAAACTCACATCTTCAACAAGCATAAGTATATTCTCTCACTCTACAATAGTCCATAATTTCCCTCTTATTAAAAAATAGTTGGGTGACACTGACATGGTTTTCAATGAGATCCTTACACAGAGGCTTTCATAGTCATGCTACATGTTATATTTAAGTATAACAAGAAGTGCAAATCTCCCTCTATAAACCCCAGAAAAACAAACACCTTTGGACATTTCTTGAGAAAAAAATGTTTTCAAAAATTAATTCACAATAATAATCACTGAAGATTTCCACTCTCTATAAACAAGTTCTATGAAATCCAGAAACCAACTGAAGCAAATCCACTGAGACCCTTTATGTAAAAACTTAAAATCAACTACATGCTACACTGAACGGGTTTTATGTAGATTAAGGAACTATCAGATTATTCTATTCAATCTTCACAGCAATCACATAAATTAAATATTTTTATTCTGTAAATTAAAAAAACTAAGGCTCAGAGAGACTAAGTGACTTGCTCAAGATCGGTGAGTAAAGTTAAAAAGTCAAATTCAGGATCATTTGGTTTAAGGTTGCACATTTTTCAATATGTCATATAGTTTATGAATTTAAAAAAAAAACAACTCACCCAGGTGCAAGATCTCGATCTTTCCCCAACATTTTCTTTTGAATCTTTGCTCAGCAACATGATCTCAGTTTTCTCTAAACTTACATTCACCATCTATTAAATATAATCCTAAAGAATTCTTGGCTCCCAATAATATTAATAATTGTCACAGCAGGTAATTTCCCGAGGCCTTTTCCTAGTCAGCATTCTGATCCTCAGACTCCTCCTTACTTAATTTCACTCTCTCCAAATGCAGATGTGAATCATCAGTTTTCCAATTTAGTGTCCATAAGCAATATTTAATTTCTATAAAATATCTTCAAATTGGATATACAAATAGCATGATGAGGCAAAACCTGTTCATTGCCAAGAGTCCAAAAGATCTAGACTTGAACCCTGGCTTAGCACTTATTAGCTCAAATTCTTGGTAAGTTTCTCACATTCATTGAGCCTCTGTTTCCTCATGTTAAGAAAGAATTTTACTACTCACTTTACTAGAATGTTCTAAATATTAAATAAAGTAATGTTTGCAAGGATTCTAATACAGTACTTGGTCAAGGTAAACAAAAATCATCAGGTGTGGGTAACATTATTAGTAGTATTAGGTTGAATAAATGCAAATTTGTAAATAGTCAAGAACAGATGGCAGGTGGCACTGGACATTAATGGAGCTAAAAGTAGAACTTTAGGAAAATAGTCTTTGCATTTAAATCTTAGGGAATTTCTGGGGAAGTAGCATGGTGATGGGGCTTCTTGTTCTCTGACATACAAGATTCATAAAACCCCCTCCCCCATTAGTTTTATTCTGATATTGACGATTCTGACCTGATGCTAGCAGATTTTGCTTTCAAGTCGTTCCATCTTTGGTTCATATCATCGAGTCGATGCTGAAGCATAGTAGCCTCTTCAGAATTTCCCAGAGCTTTTACCATCTTCTGCCTGTTTCCATCAATACTTTTAAATATGTCATTGTGGGCATCAATTTCTGCCTGGATGTCCTAAAGAGGGAAACAAGACAGTGCAAATGTTAGGCATTAGTGTCAACGTTACTTGGGATTGCTAGACCAAGTTCTATCTTTTTATATTCCACAGGTGAGGGGTTTTTTAAAAGCAAAATATTTAATTTCACCTTAAAGGATAACAAATTCAAGTGTTTCCACAATTCTTGCATTAAAAATAATTATCTTTAAATCTTCGATACATTGATTCCCCAGTTCTCAAAAATAAAATGTATTAGAATCTGAATTTCATGTATCAGCTAGTCAGTTTCAATCAAATTCTTTCTCTCCTTTACACATGAGTAAAACTCCCCTCAAAATTGAAGGTTGCTAGATATCACATCATTTTAGTTGCTATTTTTTTACATTGAGACAAATTTAATAATTGTTCATTCTTTCAATCTAATAAAGTTTATTTCTAAAATTTTTAAAGAACACTTTCATAAAAATGTCCTCATTAGAAAATAAACACTCATGGCAAATTAATACTTCTCCTATTAAATAGGAAAATATTTTGCTTATTTATATAAAGTAAATTTTAGCATAGTAAAAGTAAAATAATAATTATTATAAATTAATAATAAAAATTGGTTCAGACTTTGAAGAAGCATTTTGGCAATATGTATCAAGAGCCTTAAAACTGTTAAAATTGTGTATCCTAGGAAGCTTTATTAATAAACACGTTTATCACATTGATCATTTTTAAAGTAAGAAAGTGGAAGCAATCAAGTAATTCCACTTCTGGGAATATATCCAAAGGAAATGAAAACACTAACTCAAAAAGATATCTGTACCCCCATGTTCATAGCAGCATTATCTGCACTTGCCATGACACAGATAAAACCTAGGTGTCCATTGGCGGATGAACTGATACAGTAGTTGTGAAATATACATACAAGTAATGTTATTCAGTCATTAAAAAAAGAAGAAGAAGAAGAAATCCCATCATTTGTGGCAACATGATGGACCCTGAAGGCGTTATGTTAAGTGAAATAAGTCAGCAGAGAAAGACACATACTGTACGATCTCATGTGGAAGCACAAACTAACTCATGGAAAAAGAAATCAGACTTTTTCGATTAGCAGAGGTAAAAAGTAGGACAAGGAGAAATTGGAGGCACAAAGTTCCAGTTATAAGACAAGTACTAGGGATGCAATACACAATGTAATGACTACAGTTAACACTGTGTGTGACACATAGAAAAGTTGAGAGTAAATCCTAACAGTTCTCATCACAAGGAGAAAACCTGTCCTTTCTCTTCCTTGTATTGTATCTATATGAGAAGATAGATGTTAGCTTAACCAACTGTGGTCATATATTTGTAAATCAAACCATCACACTGTACACCTTAAACTTACACAAAGATGTATGTCAATTATTCCTCAATAAAACTGAAAACAAGTGGAAACAATTATAACACATAATATCAAATTTAAAAATGGAGGTTACAGAACTATATATTATGTTAATGTTAAAGTAGGTTTAAATCAGCACATGTACCTCACATCACTGCATACACATACATGAAAAAACAGTGAGCAATAAACCAAAATACTGTCATCTCTGTATAAGAGGATCGACGGTGATTTTAGTTTTCTTCGTTACCCTTCTCTGAGTTTCCAAGTCTCTACAAAAAAATGAGTTTCTTTTTGTAACTAGATAAGCATTAGAATTTAAAAATTTAAAATACAGAGGGTCTTTTCATTTTTTAACAGTCTCCCGTTATAAGGCTGTTGACGTCTGTACTAATTTGGCGATCACCGTTTCTTCCTGAGTAAAAAGGAAGCAACCTAGTTGTAGCTCATGTGACAGCTGCCAATCGCAACACGAGCGTGAACTTACAGACAGAACAGGCACCAGACGGGGCCGTGACGGGGGGGGGGGCGGGTAAGTCCCCACCGCACGGCCTGGTGACTTACTGCAAAATATATTTCAGGTAATGAATCTGAATTAGTAAAGAGGGAACAAACCCTTAAACACTGTAGTTTTATTGCCCTTCTTATATTTGGTTTTCCTTCATAAGCCTAATTCTTCTAAAGTTTCTCTAGTTCTAAAGGAGCATGACAAAAATTTTAATTTAGAAATTATTTGAATATTCAGAATGCTTTTATTAATTTGGAACTCAACCCTGATAAGCACCCTGTGTCATCCATCGAGAACAGAGGCTTAGGGACCAGCATCTGGGTGATGGTTCTTCCAGCAGCTGCAGAGCCACGCTGACCAGGGGATGCATGGAAAGGCCTCTGCACCTCATTATCTGTCCAATCAGCATGGTAGGAAGGCACCGCTTGCATAAGGTTAAGGGGCAGAACAGCTTAATTACAGTTTCTGAGGAGATCTGTGACATCTAATATGTCACTAATTGGATCACATTTGTGAGGTGGGAGAGATGAACACCAAGTCTGATAGACAGCTTCTGCAAATTTATGCTACACATTTGCAAAGCCCTTGGTCTCTGGGGTTACCTGACTCTAATGACCAAGCCAAATCAGGTTCACCTGTAGAGGGTGATCTGGGTACACCCAGAATTAGGGTTAACCACTGAACAGAAACTGAGAGTATTGATTCTTCTGTATTTCACTAGCAAATATCTCAAGAGCTCCTAAAGGTAGAAAATCATCGTAATATTTCTTCTGTGTCCTTCACAGTCTCTGAGTCTAATATAAAATAGATACGAAGAGAAAAACACAGAGAGGTAGACAGATAAATAGAAAGATAAACAGATGACAGACAGATGGGTTGATGGATGTATAAATGCATGAATGAATGTATGGATAAGCTCATCTTGACTGACTGGCATATTAGCCACTCTAGTGCCATGAAAAATCAGATAATTAAAGAGTTATAAGGGAATGTAGTAATCCTTTTGTTTAATCTCTTCATTTAAAAAATTTAACATGGGAAATCTAAAATTATTTAGAAGCCTGTACTGCAAAGTCTTGCCTAAGCATTTTGGGAGAAATTCAGAATTAAACACAATTAATGCATCATGCTCCTTCAGAGATCACTATGCAATGATTCACTGGTTTTAAAATCAAGACACCAACATGAGAGGCTGTCCGATTATGGCCCTGATGTGGCATCAAATTCTAAAATAATGTTCCATGAAAGAGGGTTTACTCTCACTGCGCAGCTGGGAGACTTGCCCCAGTAACGCTTACCTCTGTCCCCCGAAAGGCTTTCTGAACATTACACAGCACAGGATGGTTGCTGATAATTCGTTATGGGAATGGGATCCATCCAGAATCACAAAGCGATGCTCTTCCGAGCATTTAACATAAGCAAGTTACGTGCACAGAGGGGCCACAGCAAGGTATTCAAGCGGTTAAACTAACACTTGAAAACAGAAGAAATATTTTAAAGCTTCACTTGCGAGGCTTGCAACCCACTTTCAAACAATGTAAACAGAATATGGAAGGTTAAGAAAAGCCAGGGGTTTAGAATAAAAGAACTACATATTTTTCTGTAAGTCAAAACACCATCAAAAGCCTAAAATGTGCCCTTTCAGAAGAATCTTCCGGACGACGGTTACAAAACCTCATATCGGCACATAATCAACGATTAGTCTTTCTGTATACAACATCCAGTACTCAGGACAAAACAAATTCACAAATAAACAAAAACATTTATTTATTTACTTAATTCCTTAATCATTGATATTTGAATACCAATTTTGCCCTTAACTGGGCATTTCTTTAATGATACAACCCACAGAGATAATATAGGCAAACACTTTATAATGTATATCACATACATTTCATTTCATTACAATGTTCTCTAACCAAGTAGTGGCCCTAACTATGGAAGCAAAAATATTTCTTTAGATTATGATAAACAGGACTATTTGAACCCTCTGATAGGAAACAGATTTAGAAAAGTACCACCAGGAAGTCTTCAGCAACTAAATTGGTGCTAGAATGGATTCATCTTCTCTGGGCCTCGTTGACATAATTTTGGTTTATTTTTGCACAGCATGTTTACCTAACCCTACATGGACACGGCAATGTTTTCCCTGAAGGAGTCCTGCCCCTTTTCCTGAAGGTGAGTAAGTGAGGTCAGCAACAACTTCCCTACTGTACCCCAAGGCACAGGCTAGATCAACAATGTTGACCATTCAGGGAAAGCAGATCCACTGTTCCTTTCAGAGTGAAACTGGACTTCAAAGACAGTCAGGATTGATGATCAGGAGCTCGGCAGGATTACAACCAGAGGTTTAGGTTTTGAAAACCAGGAATCATAACGTTTACAAAAAAAATAGGTATTATCTAAAAAATAATACAACCAGATAATATCATCAGGGGTCATTACTGATATGTAAATATGCTTTGAGACAGTTTGTAAGGCATCTGGTGAGTTATTGCAGTTAATTAGTCTATTCATAATTTAATTTATTGACTTCAATGAATTATTCAATTAATAATTGATAGACTACATATTCTTTCAACAATTAGTCTCAGAGGTTTTAACTGCTCTATTAATAATTATGAAATCACCACTTGGTCTGCAGCAGCATTTACTAAGTAAGAAATCAATGCCAGTAATGTTTTTTCCCATTTTCTGTGATTATAAATAGATGTTAGATAATAGAATAGAAAAAAAGTTAAATTACTAAGTGGAACAAGTTTACAATTAACTGCACTTTCAAGATAATTTGAACAAGACAACTTGCAATGACAAAGAATCAATAAATAAACAAACGACATTTTAAATTCCAGTGTAGCAAACACTGCTATTGACAAAAATATTTTTCACAGAAAAAAGTTCCAAATTCTTGACTCTATACCAATTGCTACTAAAACACACAAACATCCTAGTGAATTAAAATAACAGTGGCTTTCCTTCCAAGATGCACTTTATATAAGCAGGTCTAATCTGCATACGAACACAAGTTTCTTAAAAGCAGTTGTTAAACGTTACCTATGGCCAAACTATTGCCCCACCTTAATTATCAAAACCAGATAGTATAATCAAAACTGAACAGGCCTGAAAACCTAGTCAGGGATTTTGCATATTAAATGTTTGAATTGACAATCCTGGGGCACCCAACTCCTCAACTGTGTAAAAACAGTTCTTACTGTCCAGAAAGCTCTCGATTTTTCCCCCAACACACACACACACACACACACACACACCCCCAAACACAATCTCAGTTATTTTAATATTTTAAAGTCATGTTTTAAAGGTAATTTCTTCAGGAAAGACTTCACCATACCCCAATTAAATTAGGGCTGCCTACTGTTCTATAGCTCCTTCTACTTTGCTGAATCACATCCTTGGACTGGAACACTTTCTTGTTTAATGTCTGTGTCCTGGCACTAGGCTGGAAGCTCCATGAGGGGAAGCCTCCCTGTTCTCCGCTCCAACCCTGAACTCAGCCCAGTGCCTGCTACAAGCACCTTATGAATATTTACTAAACATTGAATGAAGGAATGGGCCTTGAAATTGAAAGTTTACTGTGTCTTCAAGGACACACTTGTTTTAAAATTAGATACTGCAAATTGAGCAGTAAAATATAGCTTCAAATTCTAATTTTAAGTTAGTCATTGTAAAGGAGGTAAGTGCCATAAAGGAAATTTGGCACTGACTGGCTTCTCTCCCTGTGGTCACTATGGGAAGCATCTTTTCACAAAAAGAGTGGTATTCAGATTCAGACCCGTGTGCGCACACACCCTTAAAGAACTACCATTATCATTTATCATCTAGTAGCAGAACTACATAAATTAATAAAAGGCAACGGTCACTCAAAATGTCACTGAGCTAAAATTGCCCATGACTCTATCTTCTTTGACTGCTAAATAAATGGGACTGTACACAATGCCAATGGCTGAAGTAGGACAGTATATCAACGGCCGCCGAAGCCATCAGATACTCCCTTTATGAAGCAGTTTCAAGCAGAAACTTAATTCATTAAAGTCGGATGGCAATAAAACCAACTCAGGCTGGATTTCAGAGAGGCGTGTTGGTGACCAGCTTCCTGTGTCAAGTCAACTTTGAGTCTGAACTCTTCAGACACAGTCGCCTGAATACACTGTCCAGATGCTCACCCCCCATCACTGAGGTAGGTGATTAGGACCCGGTTGTTGGCAGGTGCTTGTCACAAGGTCATCCTCTTCTGGTGAGAAGTTCATCTCAGCCTCCCTTTAGGACCACTCTGGGTACATGTGGTTCCTATTAATTGAGGTTTCCTGATCCTTGGTGAGCTGTCACCTTGAGGAAACAGTAGAGAACATTCCTGACTCCTGGATCCCAAGGACTCCCAGCACTGCCTTTCTTGGTCCTAGGAGATTAGGAATGAGAACCAAGTGCAACTTATCCTTCCTGTCTATGCTACCAAATCACAACCCATGCATCACACGTTTTGGGACTAGATGACCAAATATAGATCTCAACCATTTGCCAAACATTCATTTATGAACAAATACCCAAAATCAATCACAGCACCACTGGATTTCTCGAAAACTCAATAATATCAACCATAATTTACCTCACAAACTTCTGTCTAGAAGGTCTAGAAGTTAGGCTGAAGGTCTGCTGTCTCTGGGAATCTCAATGATCGACGAGTCTACAACTTTGCAGACTAACCATCACTGGAAGGCCACCACTATCCCAACCTTGGACCCTAGTTTTCTTAAAGCCTGAAGTGGCGTCAAGAGTCCAGCAAACTTACCTTTAGGCTACGACCACCTAAACATCAGACTGAACAATTACCACTGCTGACATGAAGAGCAAGGTGTGGAATCACTGAGGTTAGTACTATCTCTAGAAGCAGGTCACCAATACCAGGAAAAGACAGGACTAAGGGAACTGAGAGTAAAGAGACTAAGGAAAGACTGTTACTCAGCTTCTGAAGGTGTCGCGTGGCTCTTGCATTAAAGCAGTAAGCCTTGGCCTTTCCCTAGAAGTGGCATTACTGCTTCCAGAGGTAGGGGAAGGTGCGTAGCTGAATTGGAGATTGTGAGGCGCCAGTACCTCTCTGTAATACCAGCTTTCCTGGCAATGAATCAGTGTAGCAAGGGCTAAATATAGGAGACGGCTTTTGTGAAAATACACAAAGGATTTTTTTTAATACCTGAATTGAAGAAAAATACATTCATGTCTGACAACTTCCTACAAATGAAATATGGCAAAGAGATTAAGTTTCACATAGATTTTTATAACGGCGTCTAAGGCAAAAATAAACACATGAGGAGAACTTCAGACTGTGAATTGCAGCATAATGGTTTCTTTAAATCGGCTCTTTGTCTCCAAAAGAAAAACAAAAAACAACACAACAAAAAACAATACAGGTCCCAAATCAAGCCTTCAAGAGGAATAGCCAGGAACCACTTTTACTGTCAATACAATGACTAAAATAAGGATAAGAAATATGCAGATACTAAGGTTTGGGAGTTAAAAGAGGATACATACTCATAGGACCAGAACTTGTCACTTTGTCAATAAAATGGCCAACCGGCGGTGGCAGGTTCCTAACCTCTGGTATCTGACCTAGGCTTTTAAGACTACTAGTGGCAATTACAATACAAAAGTCCAACTATTGCCCACAATTACTACCTCTCAGGGGGTCTATGTAATGAATTATTCATGTAACATATGCCCTATACCTTTTTCAGGAAGAAACAGACAAATCCATACAAACCAAGCTGACAGACCTCCTTATGGTCATAAAGTCTGTCACCTGCTGTTACCAGCTGCCATAAAGAAGATATTCTCTCCCTCCTCCACGCCTTCTAAACTGTGAACAAGTAGACCGGGAGCCATCCTTTACTCTCAGGAATCTGGGTGCTTAACAGCATATTAAAGTGAGAGGTCAAAGAGCACCCTGCTTTACAATCCTTACTCCTGCAGTTAGGGGCTGCGGGGAGAGATGGGTGCATCCAACCAGAAGCTAAATTCTTCTTTCTCTATATTCTGCCCATACACCCCTTCCATCATCAGGAGGCAAGCAATAACTGCAACTGTTTTGGAAAAGTTTTCAAAGTTTTCAAACCTTTCAAATGACGTGGTTTTACGCCTTTCTCCTCTGACAACTGCAGTTTTGTAAGAAAAAGCCCATTGATTCCTTTAATGACTTCACACGGTCTTGCTTATATTTGTTCTTGCAATGAACCACAGAGCATTCGCGGTGAAAAACCACTGAACACATTTTTAACAACTGATAATTGATTTATGCCCATAACGACAGCCCTTTGCCTTTTCCCGTTTCTTTAAAGACTGGAAGTTGAAAGAAGATAGAGGCTTGGCATCCAAAGTCTAAGGCGGGCAGGAGCCCCTGAGCCGCACGTTGAAGTTTTCTGTTTTGTTTAACTATAAATGTAAGGTAGCATTTGGCAGGCTACGCTCAGCCCTAGAGTGTGCCAAGAACTTTCCTATGGAAAAAGGAGCTAAATGCAAAATTAATGATCCAAGCACTCAATCTCCACAGTGCATGCAAGCACTGTGTTTAAAACAGACACAGGGGGGAAAGAAAAAAAAAGAAGGGATCTAAGGTCAGATGTGCCATCGTCACTATGAGGCATCTTCTCCTGACTCTCAGAACTGAATCTTCAGGAAAAAGGGCTGGAAGAGGCAGTGCTGGGCCACTGCAGGGAGATAAAGCTGAGGGGCAAGGAAAACAGAGCCCGTGCCTGATGAAGTCAGACTCTGGCATGAAAACACGGTGTTGTTGCTGCTCTTTTTTTTTTTTTTCTCCTCCAAAATAACTTTCAGTTAAATTACCAGCGGACTTGAGTACAAAAGATCTCTTCTGATGTGGAATTCTGAAACTGACAGGCACCCTGAGAAGCCTCCTGACCAGAGGAAAGAATTGCTAATTTGCTCTTTAGTTGGGAAAAAAAAAAATTCTAAGCAGATATCAAATCAAGAATGCCTTAGAAATTACATTAAATAAGCAGAGTCAGTAGAATATATGCCATCTAAATGTATAGTTAAAAAAAATCAAAAAAGACAAGAAAAGGAAGAAGGGAGGAAGTACATTTAGGAAGTCGCCTTTTGCATACCTTTTCAAATTTTGTCAGCAATTCCCGTAAGCTGAAGTTCAGACCAATCATCGTCCAGTAGCCCTTGAAGTTTACATCTTTCCGGCAAACTTCCTTCAGACAAACAGCGTTCAACTTCCACAAACCGTATCTTTTCTGGCTATACTTTAAAATCCTTTGTAAAATCCTTTACAAGCCTTGCCCTTGAGCTATGGTCCATGAGCAGCAGCAGCTTGCGCTGGGACATGTTAGCTACCCCTCCGAGGGTCCCTTCTTTCATGAGCTTTGGAGTTTGCAAGAAATAGACCTGCTTGTACAGTTCCTGGGAGCTGAGACCCACGAGGCTGGCATGCTCTCCCCTTTTTCTCTGGGAAGCCCAGGATTCCCTTTTGCTCACCTCACTAATGACCTGCAGCCCACAACTGGTCTCTCCTGGGCCCCAAAGCTTAGAATTTGGTCTCAATTACACACAGCAAAAAGAAGCTATGTCCTGGAAACTTGCATGAGAGAAGGCAAGAAGAAAAAAAAAAAAGAAAAAAAAGAGCCAAGTATTACCAACTTCCTCCATTCAGACTGGTTTCAGAAAGAACAAGAGAGGAAAAAAAAAAAATCCTGTGTAAAGAGCCAGTTTTCAAAGAGCATGACTTATGTGGAGTTCGAACAGCAAGGAGCGGACTCTTGTCTGAAGAAACACCCAAACCCGGGACAAGAGGCCACCGGTTTGCACTCTCCCAGACGCCGCAGCGGCGTTGCTATGGTGACCACCAAGCCGGTTTCAGTCCATCTCCCCAGGTCAGGCTGTGCCTAAGGGATGCTGTCAGTGCGACAGAACCGAGCCTTGGAAACTCGTGCTCTCTGTCCCGAGGAGAGCTGCAGCAGTGGGTCTCGCGGCAGGGGGTCATGTGCAGAGTCTGTGGCAGGGCGGCAAGGGGGCCAGCTCCAGCAGCACCCCTCGCTGCTCTGGCAGTGGCGTGGTGATCCACTGCTCTTTCCAGCAGTTGTTTATTATTTTAATCAGCATCCTCCCTTCCACCACCCCTTACACAGTTTGAAGTGAAGCTCACTCCCACTTCCTGGAGGCCTCCCGGCCCCAAAATGCAGAACTTAGCTCTCAAATTGTCTCGATCCTGAATGGATCCCAGGATTCATATTCCAATTTGGAGCCCACCCATGAAAACAAAAGGGGGTAGGTGTACAAGACAGTACCAGTCACAGAACAAAATATGTGATCCACTGGATTATTTCTGAAAAGGTTTTGAACAGTACGAGGATGGGGAAAATAAAGGGAAGTTTATTTGATCTCATTGATGACTCTAAGAGCCATTCAGACCTGTTTTCATGTGGGGAGTTGACTTGTTTGTGAAATAAAACTTAAGTGAAACGACTCAAAATGTGAGTAATAGCCAGTTGCTTTTAAATTGTTGTTATTATTGGTGCACAGAGAAACACTATCTCCCACAAAGTTTTAAGTGTAATTGCTTTAAAAGGAAAAAGCTCAATCCAAAGGATATATTCTTTGCTCTGCTATCACGGACATCATGCCAAGGCAAAACTGATTCTGCTCTTTGCATTACACAGCTATTTAGTGTACCAATAAAAGTTAAGTGTGACAGACATGTCCATATGAAACATATTTCTCTAGCTGTGTGCAGAATGTTGTTATAAATATATAATGCTTTTAAAAGTGACACCATCACAAATGGAATGCTAATCTTAATATAACTAAGTTTACTCTTTGCATCAGGGCATGGAACAAAGGGGATAAAAAAACACACCTGAAATGAGAATATCTATCTCCTGAAAAGCTATTTGAATTACTTAAATATCAAATTTGTTAGCATTCATTTAATCACATATAGAAAGAGATTCCACTAACAAAGTAAAGAACTACACCCTATCAGAGAACAGTATACAATAGGGTCACTACTATTTGAATTTACACACCATTTTTCTTTCCATTGCATTCCCAACTTATTTTCATATCAGCATTTAAATGGCATGTGTTTTACATATGCGGATCTATACAAAATTTAACAAGCTTTTAAAATATTTTCATCATTTATTCATAAAACTCAACATGCCCCCAGGGGCAAAATGGCTTTATGGGGTTTCTAGCAGAGTGTGTTCCACCTCCAAGTGCCCAATTCAGATTTACGCACAGACACTGTTAATTTCCAAAAGCACGTGTTGTAAACCAATGATAACCCAGAAGTTTATAAGTAAAAACGATCTGTACACTTCGGATAAAAATAAAAAGCAAAAGACATTGACATCAGCATGAAAACCAATCGTCAGAAAGGGGTGAAGAAGCCCACAGAAACTGACCAGGCTGACCCTGTCTGGGAGGGCTCTGGGGCCACATGCTGAGATCTTTCAGCAGCAACAAATAAACTTTTTACATAAATACAAAACAAAAGGAACCACCAGCACCACCACCACCAAAAATAAATAAAGGAGAGAGAAAGAGAGAGGGAGAGGGAGAGAGAGAGAACAGTCTTTCTCAGCTGGGCAAACTTCCAGCTACCACCCAGGGTGCTGGATGGCTGTGATCAGAGACTTGTGCAAACACGCAATCCCCCATGCATGTATCCGAAGACAGAATTAAATAAAAACTCTGAAACAGCAGAGACTACCATAGTCTTTCTCTCTGGTACACTCAGGTTTAAAGGGTTCTTGTGCCAGCACAAGGAGGACGTGTCTTTACTAGAGCTGCCACTATCCTGTATCCTGGTACAGGGCGGATCTTTCTGAGGGAAAAGGTTTTGAACAGCATCCTGCACGTGAGGGAGTCTTCCCAAACAGATAAGAGCTAGGGCATTTTTATCACAAGATAGGTACCTGCGCTCTAGACGGGACAAAGACAGGGTGGGGAGAGAGTGGAGGAGTATGTCCCCACGTGGAATTCAGGGGTGGTGCCCAGGAGTCAGTGCCCCTGCAAACTACCAGCTTCCCTGGCATCCGGCGAGTGCCTGTACCCATTTCTCAGAACTCGGCTCAGGCAGGAGAGAACGCAAAATAAAGCTTCCTCACTGACATTCCTAAAATATCAAGAAGGAAGGTATCCATGAACCTGGCTATGATCACGCACTCTTTAGGAGAATTAGGGGGAAAATACTTTGTGGATCTATAAGGAACCATCCAAAAATAATTTTTTTCTTAATTCTCACCTAATTTTAATAACAGCGTAATTGTACTCTCAAGAAAACACCAGAAAGCAACTAAAACTGTGATTTTTAAAATGTCAAAGACAAATAGATTATTTATGTAAAATCCAAAAATATTCTACAAAATTCAAGTAGCTAAATATTTAATGTATTACTCTGAAGTACTGTGCTCTTTGATGCCCGAGTGACATATTAAAAGTGAGACTTATAAAATGCAAATGTGACTTGCTTTAATAACAGTGAGCACATTTTACTATGCATTTGTGTTTGATACTTATAAATAAATAAACTTTCTAAGCAGAAACTCTGTATACAAAATATCACCTTGGTAATATACTTTACATCTCCACAGCCTCTTCTTTTTAAAACCAAGCACCTCTGTGATACATTATCTTCTGTAATCATTAAAACAAAAAATAGAGGCTTCCAGCGACAGCAACACATCACCGGAGAGACAATAAACTGAATGACAAAATTTGAAGAGTTGACATGTTGCAAGTCTACACTAGTGTGTAAATAAATAAATGAGGGACTAATCTTCAAGAGGTAGAATAAACATGATCCCTAAAACAGATCCCAACATAACCCCTACAACACTGAGTATCCTAAGATTCTATAGCAAAATAAGCCATGTCTCAAACATAGACACCTAGAAGGAAGTGAAGGTTACAGAACCATCAAGCAGCACAGAAAAACTCAGCAATGGAATCAATAAAATCTAAACCTAAATGACTTAATAAAAACCATACTCCACTGCCCAAAGAGAGTTATATGTCTATATGGCTTTGGGAAAAACTTTCAAAGGCCAGGCTAATTTTAAAGCTTTTTATGCTTAGACACTATATTTCACTTAACTTTTAAAAAATGACTTATTAGCAATTTCATCGTGATAATAAGACATTTTTAGGGTTCAGTCAAATATAAGCAAAAAGAACAGTCTCAAGGCTCTGTTGAAAAATAATCTATGTCTCATTCATATGGTGGATCTTAAAGTACCTTTCCTACTACACATAAAGCTAAAATTTTTAAAAACTGTAAAGATAAAGTATGTATTCTATTCAACACCTAACAGCTTTCTTTCTCTTTATATCGGTCAATATGAAGAAGAGAGAAAGTAAAGAAAAAACTTCTTGGGAGCCTCTAAGGCAAAGCATATGGAGGTCAATAACTGATTACAAATAAATTGGTACATCATGGCCTTATTGAAAATGAAGCGCTTCAGGCACGGGTAGAAACATTTACTTGTTATAATCCCATTCTGACTCAAGGAAAAATCATTATAACCTTTTAAAGGTTATAATGCCTTTAAAAGGAATATGCACAATTCTCCTTTTCATAACGTTTCTAAATCGGCGTTTATAATTCAAAAATAAAATAGCTTCGAGACCTTAATCACGATCTGAAATTTCAAATTCGTTGTCTACTGCCGCGGTAGTTCTATTACGGGAGACTACGCAACACATTGCAGCTTTCTAGTTAACATCAGCCAGCAACCAAGTCTGTCAGCTGGTAGCTATTTAAAGTAATATACAGCCCTAAAGGGCAGAAGGTTCAATCTGAAATGGAGCCCCGAGCCCCCTGATGAAAGGGGAGCTCTCCTTTTATCCCAGGAAGCTCAGACAATGTGCTTTGTACACAAAGAATTATTCTTAATGTTCATCTCTTCAATAATGTCATCTATTTTGATAATTACACAGGTGGCAGTTGGGAAAAATTGTAATTCAGAAGGAAAAAAATTCAACAGTTTATATATTTCCATAATCTACAGCCAGAAGATTCTACTAGACATTTTAAAGGCACAAAGAGCTTTTTCTTCTAAAGGGAGTGGATGGGTGGGGAAGGGAAACCCCAGCTGATCTGCTGCTGAATTAGCCAACCAGGTGCAGGGGTCAGCGTTCAGCAACCTTCGAAATATTTAATGATTCAGAGAGCACTTTATTAGGTGACTAAAAATAATGCCAAGACAAGTTAATGTTTCAAACCCATATCCCTCCTAAGAAATATGCAGCATGAGACAAGAGTGAAACCATCTCAGGCCGCCAAGCCTCACAATTCCAGATGTCTACTGACGGCACAAGCCTGGGGGATACACACCGAAGTCACACAGGGCTTTGGAGAAGGTTAGTGAAGGCCTCGAAAGGGATTTTTCCCCAACTTTCCTCAGTTATCCAGATTTAGACAAATTAAAGCCAAAATTAAAATACAAAATTGTAATAACGAAGACAAAAGTGTCAAGATAAATCAAAACTGAAGGTGCTGTTTTCACTCACAAGTTAAAAAAAAAAAGTACCTTCCCCAGGGGAGCATTATTCCTGTAATCTGCATGTGTGTCAGGAACTGGACATTGGGGGAACCCAGAGGAAGCTGGCACTAACCCCACACTTCTGTGTGCAATACTAGCTTTCTGATGCCAGCCGGCCAATCCATTCAGAGCCCACTTACTGCTTCAACTCTGATCCATCCCAAGTGGAATTCTCTGCAAAATCACAGCGAAACCTTCTTCGACACTTTAATCACGATTTGCCTTCATTAATCACACCAATAACCAGTCAATACACTCAAACATGAACCCTTTACACTTACAAATATGGCTTCCCCAAAGTCATGGGCATCATAACCTTTTTCCCTACGTATCTTTAGTGATATATACTTTCTGTACCTTTATCTCACTTTCCTCATTTGTTTATTCTGAGCATTGAGTTCTGTGATGACTGTTCCTTTCCAAAAAGTTTCGAATAAAGTCTTCTATAGACAGTGAACCCAGACAATGTATTGTGCAGGTAATAATAAAGTCAGTAGGCTGACTACAGAGGGGGACTTCCTATGTTTGACAGAGTTAAGTCAAGTCATTACATTTCCTGGAGATCGTGAGAAGCAGCAGAGTTGACTTTTAAAAATCTGCCAAATTTGAGGATAGAGTTAGAAATTCTATCCCTAGGAATTTAATTTGCAAACATGTGTGCAGACATAGGTACAAGGATGCTCAATAAGTTCTATTTGACATAGCAAAATGCTGAAAACAATCTAAATGTCCATCAGTAGGTAACTATGTAAATAAATTATAGCAGATTCCCACAATGGAATGCTGTTGGGCTATGGAAAAGAGGGAATGGTGCCTACATGCTGATAAGAAATAATCTCTAATACATATGGATGTAGTAGGTAGGTTATCTATGTAGATGCCCCAAAGGGGGATACTGACATAGATGCATAAAGGTGCAATATATGGAATACAAACGATATTTCTGGAGAGACATAGAAGAAGATAAATGTAGCTACCTCTGAGAGAGGGACTGGAGAGGTGTGTCTAGAATGGGACACTTTACGTCTTTTATACTGTGTGAAAATTGTATCACAGGAACATGGTACATATTCCACACAAAATTACATCAATCAATAGATGGAAAATTCCCAAGTAAAACACACTTATCTTTCTAGGTAGAAATCTATTCCCCCAAATGGTGGCATCATTAGATTTGGAGGTAAATGCCACCAGGGACCATCATTTGTGTCTGAAAGATTCAGAAGTTTTGAAGTGCCAGATGGTCTGACATTACAACAAATCAGCCCTCAACAGAAACACGCCTTCAGCACAGTGGGCTGGTCAATGGTAAACTTTTCTAAAGGGGACAGAGACAAAACCTTTTTGTCCTCTTAAGTTACTCTATAACTAGCCATTCCAGTTTCTTTAAATAATAACTTTGTGTCTAAATAGGCAGTATATAGTTTAAGTCATTCTCATTCCAAGGAAACCAGCACTGCTCTTTTCATCTAATACTGTGACATTCAATGGTATACAATTTTTCACAATATTTATAAAATTAATTGATATACACCAAAAAAAAAAGAATAAGTAACCTGATTTCTTCAAGACAACTGAAGTATGGCTTCATCATTCAAGTTGGCTAAGTGAGCGGCAGAGGGAAAGCACCAGGGTCTATTGAAGAGCTCAAGAGAGGCTGCAGTTCCAACAGCAATTTTGTTAATGGGTCTAAGTCACAGTAGTGAGAGAGAAAACACCATGGACCCTGCCCTGCTTGTCATGTCTGGAGAAGGTATGCTTGATGTATGAAGGTTGCTCTAACAAAATACTGAAGGAGATGCACGCTACAGGTCATGCAACCATTGGACACCAAGATCAGGTACCTTCTTATTTAGGTCTGTATCAAATGGTAGAAGGAGGTTTATAATCTCTAGCTCTATACTAAACATTGTCAAACCAAGGAATTCAGAGCACAATTGAAATCTAGAATTTGTTCTGGCAGATGTTTTAATGTTAAAATTAGAATATGGGATGGCTGTAGTAACGGAGCTTTTAAAAACACAACCTACAAAATAAGTACTGATATCAAAGTCATAACCTTGGGAAGCTAAACCCAAGTGATGTTACTATTGCACAAAACCTTTTTGGAATATTACTTTAGAGATACCTTCATAATTAATTAAAAATCCATATAATAAAATGGATCATTTTTTTTCAATTATATTGCCACTTTTACCAAAATTATTAACACTCATCTTGATCACCAGCTTAATAACTGCTGGTGATGTGTATACTTATAATACACACTAAGAAGTCTAATACCTATCATTACTAGGTGGATTTACAACACAATGTATGTTATTAAGGATGCTGCAGACTACATAATATTGAAAAATATGAAACTAACTTAGAAAACTTAAATGCAACCTAAATGTGGCTACAAAATAGTTTGAAGCATAATAGTATTCTTTGACACATCCTACCCCACCTCTAGTCTCACTTCCAGAGCTATCAGTGGCTCCTTTTTAGCTGTGGCATTTTTAAAATGCCTCTTCATTACCTTACAGCCAATAGTACAAACTCTTATAGAAAAGATTATAGTTCAGAATGTCAAGATTTAAATCATTAGAATATAACTTTCTCATTAGAAACTATGAATCACATCACACTACCACTGTGATAGTCTGAAAAGCGATATAGAACCTGTTCAATCCTATGAGAAAGTAATAACTAACATTACATAAGAACTAGATTACTTGTTTGTATTATTACCTCCAGCTCTGTTATATTATATCTTTCATTGGAAAAATAAAAGAGAATAATACTCTTGGAGTCAAGGGGCCTGGGTTGTGATTTCATCTAGAACACTTATCTAACTGCTTGACACAGAAACAAACACTTGAACCCTTGTCTGGACTTTGACTTTCCTTCGTAAAGCAATCCTGTGACACTTCAGCAAACACTCAAATGCCCTTATGCAGAAAGACATTCACTAGCACTAAATTATTGATTGGTCGTTAGGTTCAACAAAAATTCACTGATAGTTAAATAATTTTATTTATAGCACAATTAAGACTTTCATACAATTCTATGCAACACCAGTAGTGCACTGGGTTTTCTAGGAGTGAAAGTAAGTGTTCTACTAAGTTTTCAAACATTTCCAAAACATTGATAAAAACTCTGAAAAGTATATTATTACCATAGAGTATTTTGAGAAGCATGTGTAAGTTTTCTTAATATTTCTGCATATTTTCACCAAAAAGTTCATAACATGTTAAGTGTTAACACAGGCTATCATTAGCATAAAATTTTTAAAATATAAATTATTTAAAAGTTCATCACTAATCACTAATTATTAAAAATCAATATTATATAATGAAATATTCGTCACATTAGTGAAATGGTTCACGAAACTGCCATATGCTTTTCTATTTTGTTTACTGATATATCCCAGAGATTACAACAGTCCCTGGCGCATAGTAGACAACCAAAATATAGTCATTGAATTCCTGAATCAATGTCCTACAGTCTCTACAGAACCTCATAAAATGTTGAGACTTCACACAACTAGGAATCACCAATAAATACACCTTAATTACCAACTGTTTAAATATCAAAATCTCTTAATATTTTTGGTACTCTCTTACTTCAGTCCTCTCACTCACCTCCTAACAGAATTACTTCAAGCCATCCAAACCTTCTTGACACCCTTCTCTCTCCTCAAATTATCTTCTGTATCCTAACAGCATGACAAGCCAAAATAAATTCTTTTCAAAAATGACTTTAATTAAAAAGTCACTTAATCTCACCCTCTATATTCTCATCTATAAAACTAGTATAATAATAGAAAATCAAAAGTAAATTAACCATGACTCGTTTTTAATTTATTTTTTTAGTTTTAAAAAACTGGTATTACATTTGTTGGGGTGTCATTGGTTAATAAGATTATATAGGTTTCAAGTGTGCAGTTCTGACACATCATCTGTGCACTGCACTGTTTGCCTACCACCCTCGGTCAATCTTCCGTCAGCATATACTTGACCAATTATGACAAGATTCTCAGAACACGTATATACTTAGTACATCTGGCAAGCTGCATCTGGTCCATATAAAGCACTTAATAATAATAACAATAAATAAAAAGTTCACTCCCTGCTTACTGTTTTTAATTTCAAAAGTTCTTGACACAATCACATCAGTCCCTCTGCCTTTCCTTAATGGCTCTCCACATCCCAACCCCAAAATATCTAAATTGCAATGTAGCCCTGTCCCACTGAACTTTCTGCGACAATGGAAATGTTCTTTATCTTTGATGTCCAATAGAGTAGTATGGCGATTGAAATGTAGCTAGTGTGACTGAAAAACTAAATTGCGATTTTGTTTCATTTTAATCAATTTAAATTTAAACGCATATAGTCACGTGTGGCAGTGGCCTTGCTATACACTCCAGGCATGATTTCCTTACAATGTTCTGAAGGATAGGGTTTTCTAACTTTCTCGAATACACACTCTTACTTTTTCTCCATTGATAGACTTCATTTCTCTTAAATAATAGCCTCTCTTTTTTCTATCCATTCAAATGTTATCCAGGCATTGAGATGCAATTCAGTTTCCACCCTGTACTAAAAACCTTGTATGGCAGCTTCAGTTCAAGTTTCCGATCCACATTGGTCATCTCCATTATTTACATGTTGCCTTGTTTTGTTTACAAGTTGTTTTGTCAGTTTGTTTTACCTTCCCTCGAACCCCACTAGGCAGTAAGCTCTTCAAGAGAAGGAAAGAAAGTTGAATTTATTTGTCCCTCAAACGACCTGAAGAATGAGACACATAGAACTATTGTTCAATAGTTTTTCATTGGCAAGAATAAAACAATTGGAATGTATTAAAATTTTACATCCTTACTGTGATTTTACAATTAAAAAAAAAAGTACCATGATCTTGGCAGAACATACATTTACAAAGTTACCGGAATAGTTCATCTAATTCAACTTTCAAGCAAAAAATTCTAGGGGTTATTTTAATTATTTTTCCATTTCCTGAAAGGATTCCAAGTTACTCTAAAGTTTGCACATATCTGACCCATACATTTCTCCAAAGAAAGGGGTTTCAGTCCTTCTGTAAACCACTCAAGCTTAACTTGACAGAAAAATTAATTTAAATATATTTTTTAAGAGTCACTTTAAATTTTAAAAGAAAGTGCTGCCCTCTTGTGAAATGAGGTAGAAGATTTATCATTTCACTGACTATTGAGTAAATATTGCAAAGGAATTAAAAGTTAAAATTTAACATTACAACTAAATAGAGTTTATCTCACAGTTGTATGTGTTTCCCCTGAGGTCTATCCCTCATGCTTTTGGTTAATTTTCCAACCAAATGAAGAATGGATCATCAGGTTAAACTGCTCACAGCTGTATAATAGCTGGAAAATAATGAATGACTGGAATATTTTCACTATAATCGAAACGAAAGATGTAGTTTTAATACTGTGTTACTCAGGAGGCAATGGGAGCAAAGTCAGTGAAGAAGCAGATGAGCCAATGACAATATGAGAAGTCACAAGTCAACTCACTTTCTGACCTTGGGCAGGAGTTTAAGCTAAGCGCCTTCAGTCCACTTATTTACATATAAAGTGAGTATTTTAATAATACCGCAAACTACATAGATTTGCGTTGAGATTCAGTGACACAGCAGAGGTAAAATCATTAGTATAGTCCTTGTCACATGGTAAGTGCTTATTGAAGATTATTGAACCAATAGTAATAATATTACCATATATAAGATTACATTCGTACAGGCATTTAAACAATACAGTTCCTCAGAAAGTCTAACAATTGCGTTATATGTTGTCCTTTATCTGGGCATCTATTACGTGGGACAGGTATGAGGTACCATGAAAAAAGACATGAAAGTATTTACTTTCAAGAAATTTGCATTCTGAGCTATCATGAAAATACATGGAAGAAAACACACAAAATATTCCAGAATCTCATGAAGAACACATGTGAGCAGATTTACAACTCACAAAAATGACTACTCTAAATACAATAGGCTCAAGGATCCAATTAGACATCAGTTTACTAAAAACTTACTTGAGTGACAAACAGTAGATGATCTCAATGTTAAGGATACCAAGAGCGAGAAAACAAACCCCACAAACTTAGCGTGAACCGAGCGTGTGCTCTCGTTCCACAGAGCACGCCTTCTTAGCATGAGCCTTCCCGCCTGTCCTCTCCTCGGAGGCTGGAATGGGAAAGCTGAGAGGCTGGCTGGACAATACAGTACAGCAAGAACAGACTAAACCACCTTGGCTATTTCTCCAATCAGCAAACAGAAGTATTCACAAGCTGGTTTCATTTACCCACCACTTTGGGACTCACAGGTAAATAGCCACCATTTACATATGAATATTAGGAGCAGGTGTGCCTATAAAAGAATGTGTTTAAAATGTAGAACATTCTTGGATTCCATCCTCAGCACTCTAATCCTCAGGATATTCTTTTGTCATGTAGAGGATCTTTTGTCAAATTAAAAGCCACCACCAACCTGTATTTTTAGCAGTTTGAGTTTTTATGCCTGAGAGGTTTCCTCCACTCTTGCCACATCCACCTCTAGATTGAAATTACAATAAAGAATTAAGGTCAGATAAAGACGTGGAGAGGTGCCAGGCAGCAGAGTGCGAATGTTTTATTTAGTAATATGATACAGTTTTGGTACAGCTCCCTTTAAAGAGAATTCTCTTTTTACAAAGGCCTGTAAAATGCAGGGATGACAATCATGCTGTTCTATTATTCTAATTAGTTGTCTCTCTGTTCAAACAGCAGACAGCCACAGAGGAGCCCAGCAACACTTTGGTGAGCTGAGAAAATGTTTCCAGTTAAATGTTAAGGGAAGAATATTATCATGCACATGATTTATACCATTTTAAATGAAATAATTTGATTTTACTGCACTTACGCAAATGAAATGTTGATTCATCATACACGCATGTAAGGGAAGCCTTCCAAACAAATAAATGAAGGTTTAAAAGGTGGGAAAATACATGCCTCAATAACTTCTCAAGCTGAACAGAGTTGCATTACACTGTAACCACGAATTTTCTTAATCTTATGGAGGGGGTGGAAGTTTGACAAAGTGAACTGTTAAGTGCAGTAAAACAGAAGTCCTTGACCTAAGTCTTGTTACCATTTATTTAATCAGGTAAAACAAATCTGTTCATTGACCCATATTAAGATCAACAAGAGCAAGTTTTCAAGTTCACAGACTAAGAGAAATGGGCCCCCACAGCGTGTGCTAAATAATCAGTTTTCAGCAAAGGTGTGTTGATTCAATGTGAAGGCCCACTGAACACCATTTTGACATAAATTTTTTTAAAGAGGTAATTCCTCCCTCCTCCCCTCACTAGCAGTCAGTGTTTCTGTGGCATCTCCCACTTGCTGGCAAAGTCAGAACCATGCTCTGGAGTAGCTCAGAACACACAGTTTTCTACACGTCACCTGCCCCTTCACCCACCGCCCCCTGACTCTGCTAGCCTTAAGCTCCAACATCTCCTGCGTTCGCACACATCTCTTGATCAACAAATTTAAAGATGCTTTCTCTAGCTCATTTTATTTTATTTATTTTTTCATATTTTCATATATTTCCTCTAAACCTTCAAATTCTGTCTCCAGTTGTTAATCAAAGATCCAGGGTCAACCTACCTGTAGACATGTATTAACTACCTTGTTAATATTGTAAGGCACCATTCTACTACATAGATCACATTTCCATCATTTAACTAAATTTTTGTATTTTCTCTATACTTTTGACCTAGAAGCAAGGGCCAAGGAGAAATACAACAGCTGTTCTTGGAGCCATTACATCTAAACATATCTTCAAAATAAAATATTTTATAACTAAACAGTATCTAAGTCCTATGATTACTTAAAAAACGTAAACTACAATTTTATTGCACTAAATAAACAACACTACTCATAGTTACTAGGACAGACAAAAATAACTATTTAAACTACAGTATCCTCAAGAAAAAAATTACATGAGAATAAGAATTCTAGAATTCAAGTTGATGATCACTGGCATAGCTATATTTCCAGGGCTTTAGAGAAATCGGTATCAGCTAGGTTTGCATTCATTATCACTATTTTCTAAAATTGAGATGAAGTCTTTTTTCTGAAAAACTAAGATTTATAAAATGATAGTTATTTTTTTAAAATAAAACACTATGAAAAATATAACCAAAAAACTGTTAGAGAAAAATAAAAAGAAGGCCTCTAAAAATAAATGTATGACTAATACATAACCAAGTACATATTTAAATATATACCTAGTCATCACAATTTTCTCTTTATTTTTAAAGCCTTTTTGGATTATTAGCATATTAACAGTTTGTAAAACTGAATATCACATTATACATGTCATGTTACCCTCCCCCCCGAAACCCTGTTATTGAATCAGTGTTTTATCTCACAACAGATGGTGTCCTATAATTAAGAAAAAAAAAAAGAGTGCTATCATGACACCCAATTTAAGAATAATAGCCATATACAAATTTGTAGGATTGGCTGATAAGAGAGTTTTTTACTGGTTTATTATTCTTAAGTGGATTAATAATATATGTTTTGTTCTGATATCTTTATAGGCATATTAGAAATCACCTGTATTATGCTGTGTCATCTAATCCAAGGGAAATAAAGCATGGACATTTGTAGGCTGAAGGATGAAGATTGGGAATTTTTACTAAAGTATTTAGTTTTGTACATGGTTGCATAGGATTTTGCTTTTCCTAGACATGCATTGCTATGCTTTAGCAACTGGGGAGCCATGCTTCCATTCACATACACCTCTCCTTTGCAAATGTGAACACAAATTAGAGTCATATGTGACACAATATTGAGGAGAAAAATTCCCCACTGATTTTGCCCTTTTCAGAAATATGGTGAAACTAATTCACTAAACCACAAATATGGCAAGGCATAGATACCACAGACTCAGTGTTACACGTAAAACAGCATTGTAAGAAACTGTGTGCATGTGTGTGGAAGTACACAGTAATACAATTTTTAATCCAGTCTCAGGAACACTTCAGCAAAATTAACACAAATTTTTAACAAAACCCAATTATTTACAAAATAAACAGAAACTTCCAAATTTCCATCAAAACTATTCAATCCAACCCACTCTCTCTCTCTGAAGAAAATTAAACTCATTTCCTTCCTGTCTTGCCCACATGCAATACTTTAAACCTTAACCTAGACTTTGAGTATTTGTAGTTCCCTTATAATAATACATTATTTTCCAGCCCATTCTGATAAATCAAAATGTAAATGTCCACCTTTAAAGCCTCCTCTCCACTTCTTCCATGAAATTTCCTCTCCTTCTAAAGTGCTGATCACTCATGTATTTTACTTTCTAGACCCCATCACTCCCTGATAAAGACAAAAGCCCTTTGACTCAGTATCTTTAACTTTTGCCTTGGACTTTACCTCCAGGCATCAACAAATTTTCCAGGGCAATTATTTTTCCCTAAAGCTACGTGATTATGTTGGATGAAAGGAGAACTGAGACAGAATACTCTGGGTGCTGGGAAAATTACTTTTGTCTGTGTAAACCCAGAAGGAGCCAAAAAGTACTAAATTAGGCACAGGGTCAAAAATGTCCTGATTATATAACATCTGTTTAAGAACCACATGCCACAATACAATGCACAGTTTTAAATATAATCCAGGCGAGGATATCAATATAATAAAACCATACTAATATGTATTCCCCTAATCTAGGGGAGGCTACAATTTATATTCAGAATAAAACAACTGCCTTGTTGGAAAAAGATCTCCTCCTTCATGGCTGGGGATACCGTATCAGTATGTCTTTAATTTTCCCAAAACAAAGAAAGCATTTCCAGTTAGAAAGAGTAAAAATTCAGAAGCTGCAGAGTTCCTTGAGAGGATAGAAGAGATGGTAGATTTGTGACCTTATATTTCTAAGCCAACCTGCTGTGACTATTGCATAAAACAGTTGGGATTTGGCCATAAGCAGAACAACTTGTCTGAGCAGGAAGAAAGCAAGCATGTAACTCAGAAATTAAGAAACGTCCCTCCCAAATCCCTCACAATATATCAATTTTGCGTCTTAGGATTGGGTTAGGAGAATAAAAGATCACATAAAAACTGATTATGGTGAAAACGATGTCGGGTTAGCAAGAAAATAAAGAGAAATAACTGGAAAGAAGATCTAAAAATGACTAGGACAACTAAGAAAAAAAACATGAAGCTGTGTACAACCTGTAAGGATCCGCATCACAAATTAAAACCATGCCTGTAAAAGTTCCTCGCTCATAATACAGGATATTTGTACAAGTAGTATAAAATTAAAGAAAAATTAGCCACTATTAAAAAAAAGAGTTCAGACCATGCTTTGGCAGCCTTTTGAACTGAGTTAAAATTGGCTAACCCACACACAGGCAGTAATTAGAAAAATAGCATCATCTTTTCAAAAAGGAACATACACTCTGCCTTGTTGGAGATCGCGTTAACTGGGAATAAGTTCCAGTCAAAGACCAACAGGTTTTATACACCTGCCCTAGATTCTAATTACTGCTAAATATAGTTGATAATTTTATATTCGTGTAAACACCTGCACTGCCTGTGCCAAGATTCCTGAGCAATAAGATGGCTGTGAACCTAACAGCATAAAATCAACCAATCACAAACTAATTACCTTACTCATGGAAATAGTAGTCACGCCTTGAGTATTTTGTCCTTAATAACTGGGTTCTGCTCATTGAATTTACTGAAAGCATAAGAAAACCTCAAACTCTAAAACTAGTACTTTGCTATTATATCACTTAATAAAAGCATGGTATCCAAATCCACAATTATCTTAGGGCACAGGAGCAATTTCCATAGTGAGTCATTACCATTAGTGAGAATGTGTTAAGATCACTAGGACAGTAACATTTAGGGGCATTGGTATTATTTTATTAACTCACCTTCTTCAGTTCCAAAGAAATCTTATTTCATTTTATTTACTTATTAGTAGATATTCTTTATCCAAGAACTTCGGGTCTTTAAATAAATGAGGGACAAAACTGGCAATAGAAACTATTTCAACTACATTAAAAGAAAATAACTTTAGTACGTTTTGGATTTTAAAAACAACAAAGATCACAGATGAGAAGCAGCTCTTTTCAAAACATTTTGATCTATACTATAAATATTGGGACCACGTTGGCAGACTTTCATACAAACCCCTGATAACAACAGTTGTTAAAACAAGTATTTATTTAGTAATTTAAATGAGACCAGAGCTTTGAACAAATAAATATAAACTGTACTCACGATTATATACCTTCCTGTCTCATATCTGTATGTTACAAGATATTCTTTAAGCAATATAAAAGCTAAATAAGACATTTTTTTCTGGCAATTCAAGAAACTGTAAGCTAATAATCCTAGAGAATAAACAGATGTAAAACAGAGTTTAGACATTGTTTATTGAGTAGCATATTCTTACAAATATTTTCAAGCTTAAGAGTAAACTGTACATTTTCTGAGGTGCTTTTAGTTTTATACTGACAGATACTCCCAATATATTATGTTTGGGATGAACCTTAGAGTTCCTCTAGTTTACTTAATATAATGACTCAATTAGCACCATGGTTCCATATTTTATTATTATTTTAGTTGCAGTATGATCACTATAATTATCACAATAATGATTCCATCTATAAATACTTGCTAAGTAATTCTTCCATTTTCTCTATGAACTTTGACACAATGAAGAATTGCCTCTCCATGCGTCAGATTCCAAAATTCCTTCTCTATATTAAAGCAGGAAAAAAGTGCCTCCATCGTATTCTTACCTTCTTCCCTTTCTGCTGATATCGCAGAACCTATTTTCAAAAGATGGTCCTTTCTCTATTTGAATGTAATGTAACTATCATGACTCCTTAGTTTTCTCTCTTTATTTTTAAGCCTAAAGTACTTTCACAAAGCCATTTTTCCCATATTCCTTTTTAGTGCTAGGTTTTATGGCTTTATCTTAATGTTGCCTGCACAGTCTCTGGCACAAGCTGAAGCCTCTCCTGGGAACGGTCCTTCTCCTTCCTTCTGCTGATAATGCTTCAGGCCTCTTTGGCCAGGATAATGTCAACACATTCTTCGGAACTGTCTGCCAGTGATCACTTCTGGGAAGTCTGTTCTGGCATCTAAAAACTTGGTTAAATGTCTCCCTTTCTTCCACACAGAAACTCCCACAGCAGCATCCTACAGACAGACCTTACTACAAAATACACCTGCCACCTTGTCTGTTTATATGGCTTCATGATTCAAGAAATATTGATGGTAAAGCAATAAGACAAGAAAATATAAGTAAGAAGCAATAGGACTTGGTGTCTGATTGATTGAATGTGGGAGTGATGGAGAGAAAGTATTTAAAAATGATACCTAAATTTCTGGCTTGGTTAATTGGACAAGATTAACCAAACAACAGAGTACAAGAAGAGAAATGGATTCGGGTTTTAAAGGGTCTGTGAAATCACCAATGTAAATTTCCATTAAGCAATTAAACATAAGAATATAGAGCTTGCACCATCCTATATGGAGGCCAAAAAGGCCAGTACAAACTGGGATACGCTGTAATTGTAAAATACAGGCCAGATTTCACAGACTGAGTGCACAAAAATAAAAATCTCTCAGAAATAATTGTTATGTCACATGTTCAAGTAAAATTTCAGATACACTGGGTCAAGTAAAACATATTAACACTTAAAATTTTTTGAGATCAATAAAAATACAGGCTGGATATAATAACATAAAAATTTGGGAGTCATCAGCAAATAGATATTTACAGAGGCCAGGGAAGAGTTCATCAAATGAAAATAAAGAGGTTTGAGGACAGAACCCTGGGAAGTTAGTTAAATATTGAACAAAGGGAAGAAAGCCAACAAAAATAAAGGGAAAGGATAGCCAACTGCAGCAATAAAATTAAGAGTATGTGATACACCAAAAGATGAGAACACTTGAAGGAGAATATCATCAGTGACCCTGGCAATGGCAATGTGGTTGTAGCTGAAGCAAAGGCTAGACTGCATTATGTTGAAGGCAAATGGAAAGTGAGAATGTCCAAACAATGTGAGTAGAAACTGTTTCAATAAGTTTGTGAAAGAAATGATGAATGAATGAGTGAATAAATATTATAGACCAGCTTATTCTGACTGATTCAGAAAACACTAAAAACTACAGTTGGATGAGTTAACCATTAAAAAATGTGAGAATTTAAGAACAGTAATTCTAGTTCTAGCTCCTTTAATTAAACAACTGGAATCCCAGCCCTAAAGTTCCTTGATAGTGATAGATTGGCCAGTTCACCTCATCGCCCTCAAAATGGATCACAACCAAGAGCCACAATTTAATGCATGGGCATTCTGTCACATAAAAAAATGAAAACAACACACACACACACACATAAGTTAAAAATAACTTTTAAATACCATTGGCAATCCAGAGCACTCATTAGTAACTCTGATGAACTGAAAATCACTTCTAATTTTCCAAACAGCTATGTCCTAGGCCTAATCTCCTTGCTAAGAAAATGGATATGTGCTACTAAGAAATTCTATATACAATGGCAAACAAGGGTAGATCTATGGTAAGTGACCTCTTTCATTGCTGAACAAACATTCTAGCGATTTACCATCTGTGAATCCATGTTTAAGGGAAGCACCTGGGGTTTAGAGATAAGCAGTCCCAAGGGTAATGACATTAATATTTACAACATTCAAAATAAGACACTGCAGACTGAGAAAACAACAAAAACCATGAAATATATTTTCTATTTAAATAGGAAGCCAAAGAATAAAAGTAGTGTAATAACATCAATAAAGATGATGACAGATGCACAAGAGCTTATCTTAAGGAGAAATGGCCACTGCCTTTGAAAAAAATTACCCTGCACTTCAAAACTATTTTAAATGTTTCAACTAGAAAATCTTTAATGTTATTTTTTAAAAATAGTGCACTTGTTAGGTAAAAAGCTTTCCCAAGTTTATGAACTACATTAACCCTGTGGAGTATTTCATTACCAACTGGCATGTTGAAAAAGGAAATATCTTGATATTTAGAGCTTCCAAAGTGCCAAAACTATACAAACACAGAGTAGCATCTGCCACGGTCTGGGGCATAAGGTCAATTATATCTCTCTTATTAATCATAATTATTAAATTATCCTATTCACTAAAACAGTTTCAATAACTCACATACAGAAGACATAATAACTGCTCCCACCAATTTTTTTTTTTAAAGAGAGAGACAAATTAAACCAGAAAATTGAGGTTATGGTAGGCATCTGAGCACAGGTCTCCTTGGCTGCCATGGCAAACAGAAAAGCAGAAAATTAGTTACATCACTATCCAAAGTCAATGATAGGGGTGAGCGGGGCAAGATGTGTATGTCATATATAGAACAGTGTATGTAATATGTAGAATAACACCATTTCTTTTTTTGAAAAACACATATATTCCTGAAGATCATATAGGAAACTTGTTGTTCTGGGTTGTGGTACTTGGAAAATAGAGAATCTGTGTAGGAGAGATTTCACTTTATAATATCTATATACTACTACATTCACATTTTTCTTACAAGACATATGCATCAGTTTATAATTTAAAAATCTAATATAAATAAATGCAAAATGATAGCGAAAATAGTGGATGCAAGTAGAACTTAAGGGCCAATTAACTGCTTTAGCTTCTGAACATGACAATGCGATAAAAATTTTAAAAGCATGATTTCAACCACACCATTACAGAACAGTTACCATCAAAAACTCCACGTTACTCTCTTATAGTTTGGAACCAAATTTTAAAATGGCTCAGAGCAGAAACCCAATCATGTTTTTTCACAAGACGAGCGAGAGACAGAACGAAAGAAGAGCGAGGAGAAAAGGGAGCGGCCGAGGGGAAGGAAAGGGAAGAGTCCTTCCCGGACATCACGCCCAGGCAGCGAAGCAAACCCACAAACAGAAAAGTCCAACAGCGATGAGCCAAGTCACGGCGCCGGAGTAAACTAGAAGATGGCCATGGATATGTCTGGAAATACGGAGAAAGGGGTAATCCTGCTGCTGCAGTCTACCTTTTTTATTACTTTCATTATTAAGGGGAAACTCTGTTGGAGAAACTAGTGAGAAATGATTAATCTCAATACAAGCATAATAAAGTCACAAATCAAATCAAAAGAGTTTGCATTTCAAGGGAAAGGAAGTATTTATTAATAACTTATAGTATGCCAGAATTTTCAATTTTTAAAAATACTATCACATATATTATCATTTTGAAGATACTTAAAATTCATGCATATAAATTACAAGCGAGCACCCAGATACGGTGCCAAAAGTCATCCCATTCTTATGTAAAAAGTAACAAAATAATTGTCTAAGAGGTCACCGGCCAAAGAAATTGAGAGCTGGGCTTAAGTATTTTAATAAGTTGAGGAGAAAAAAGCTAGCTCTTAATAGTAGTGAGAGGTCTATCAATTCAGAAAACATTATTGTATTAAAAGAAAAATGTAAAAGCATTTTATTGGCAACCACAATCAACTGGAGGTTTTATGTTGTTAATTGTATTTAAAAGCAGTTTCACACTAGCTGACAATGTTCCCAAATATATGCAAAAAAATGAAAAACATATTAACTGGCCAGCACTTCTACTCCTAGGTGAAATACCCAAGAGAAATGAAAACACATGTCCACACAAAAACTTGTCACAAGTGTTCAGGGCAGCATTATTTATAATAGCCAAAGGAGGAAATAAAACAAATATCCATCAACTGATAAGTGAAATATGGCATATCCATACAATGAAATTATTATTCAGCAATAAAAAAAGAAATACTGTTACAAACTACAAGATGGACATATCTTGAAAACATGATGCTAAGTGAAAAAAGCCAGTCACAAAGGACCACAAATTGTATAATTCCATTTATATGAAATATGCAGAACGGCAAATCTATAGAAACAGAAAGCAGATTTGGGGCTGCCAGGGGCTGGTGCATTATGGAGATTAAGAAATACTGGCAAGGGGGTATAGGATTTCTTTTGGGGTGATAAAAATGTTCTAGAATAGACTGGTCATGGTTAAGCAAATCCATGAATATACTAAGTACCACTGAACTGCACGATTTAAAAGGGTAAGTTACACTGTGTGTGAATTATAGCTCATAAAGCTGTTAAAAAATAAAAGACATATTAACAAGTCAAGAGTCTCTGACGTTGCGTTCACTGATCTCAACCTCATAAACCCTATTCCTGAGCAAACACTGCCAGTCAGGAAGACTCTAAACCAGCCCAGTCATGAATCTCTGGGGAATTAGTGTCACATCCTCTCGTGAACACCCACACGGCAGGTCTAACCAGGGATGATCGGCAGATTCCCCCAGTGCAAAGGCTCAAAGTGACAGGCACCTGGAGTAATTCCAGCTGATAACAGGGCCCTGTGCCCAAAATCCTCAGTGCAAGATACTTCTTGGTACCCCACCTGCAGGATTTTCCTAAACACCAGTCCTCATGGCCTATTTACCCTATTTATGGGCTTGAAATTCCTGAGTTCTTGAGCACTGGAAAGACTGCCCATCCACAAACCCCATGCCTGAATTTGTCCCTGTATCCCACCCATCGGCTTGGGCACTGTTTCCACAGTGTGATCCTATACTCGGCCTGAATGTGGCCGGGAGATGTAAGTTCCTACAGGCTACCTGTCCTGACCGCCACGCTCGGCCTCTATGCTCCTCCGTGCAGCTGGACATCCATAAGAGGACAGAATGCCTATCCCTGCGCTTTAGCCCCAGAACCTTCCACCTAAGGAGGAGACACCACACTGACAAGGGCGGAGATTACAAGTCAACCAAGACTTGATCAAACATTTTCTGACAAACTGCAGAATGAGATTTTTCTTTCATTTATTTTCAGTTTCATGGGTTTGAATAAAATAATTTTGAAAGAATTTATCATACTGAAGGGAAGAAAAAGAGTGAAAATTGTCCTCAAGATTAATATAAATACCCAGTCGATTCCTCAAACAGAACTGAAAAGAATATTCTTATAGCACAGCCCGTTAAATGGTGCTGCTTTTCCTTTAATGATTATTCTGATGACTATCTGGAAAAAAAAGTGTGATCACTGAGATCATTTCCTCACTACAAAATAGTGAATAATTCTATACCACTCTGTAAAAAAAGTGTGACTAAAACGGAGAAGCAGCAGGTTATATTTCAAGTTTCTTTACTCCTCAAGAAATACCTTATCTGATTGAACAGGTAAAAGAATTATAAATATGCATCCCATATATTTTGTTCAATGCCTCATTGTAAACAATTTTTAACTTAAAATGGTAAAAATGTGGAATATAAAATGATGTATATTCTTACACAACACTTCAAACATTTACAAAAACTAATCATTGGGATGCTCTCATTATTATCAGAGGGTGAAAATAAGCATGTAAGACTAAGGAGTTTTAGACATCGAGAAATGAGTTTCCCTGGTTCAATATTGAAAACAATATAGAATTTCCTGAAGCTGCTGTTAAGAAAGACCATTTTAAGGTCTGAAGACATGGGAGCCATGTTTGCTCTTACTTCATTCATATTTCTGGAACTTTCCAGGGAAAAAGTAATTAAGATGAAAACCATACCTTAATCTGTCTGCAAGTTTCCATTATTTTCTAGAACTTATATCTGGGGAGATGTTCATCTCTTACTGAGACTCTGTAACTATATCCACAAATGTTTCTCAACTCTTGATTTCCTCTTAAATTACAATATATTTAGAAAAGATTTGTTTAACTGTTAGATACAATTTTTCATACAGAATATAGGCAATATTAATAACCAAAAACCAATTTTAAAAAAAGATTCATGCCCGGCTGGGTGTGGCTCAGCAGTTGAGCATCGACCTAGGATCCAGGTGATCGGGGTTCGATTCCCCATCAGGGCACATGCCCGGTTGTGGGCTTGATCAATGACTCTCTCATCATTGATGTTTCTATCTCTCTCTCTCCCTCCCTCTCCATTCCTCTCTCTGAAATCAATAAAGATATATTTAAAAAAAAAAAAAGATTCATTTTCATATCCTTCGGAGCAGTTGAGATTTAAGTTGTTTTCAAACAGCGTTAAGAGGAATTGAGTTTTATCACTGCAACTTTGTCTCTCAAGATACACTGAAGGCTGGATGATCCCCAAAGAACTCAGGCAGTTTTGGGGGGAGGTTCTAATGAATTTCTTTACATACTGATGTATTCTGGGGCCTCCTCAGGCCCGTCAGAAGCCAAGGCATCTGAGAGACTTCTTCTTAACATCTGGATGTCAGTCCTTTAGGATCGCTGGGAAAAGTCCAGGATTACTTCACCATGGGATATTTAGCTAGTATTCCCTCTACATTCTTTTACTCTTTTTGTTTTCTTTTCAGAGCATTAGTATGCCACAGTGAAATATAAGCCACTATTGTCTTACCAACCCTAACTGGAATATCATTTAAAACAAAACAAAAGGACTTAATTTTTTAAAAGAAAAAAGCCCAAAGCCCTCACAGACAAGAAATGGGAGAAGAGAATTAGAGAACTACCCACAGTGAGTGAACTGAAAGAAAATATTCCACACACCCCTAGAAATCACAACAAGCACCTCTCAACACTGTTGATTACCTGCTATGGTAATTACTGGGATTTTCCGATCCATATGCCAAGCTCTGCTCTGCATGCTCCTCCTTTCCAGCACAAACCTTTTCCCCCTTAATTATTTGCTCCCACAAATTACCCAGTCATTTTTAGAATTTAAAGAATGACAAACCAGGAATATTTTACAAGTTCTGTAAAATGAAATTTCTTTACAGGCTTCCTCTCTTTGCTCCAACATTTGGACCAAGCACAAGTTTGTGGTAAGATATCCAAGGATCGGCATGGCTGGAGTTTGCCAGGTGAAGCCAGTGAATTTCTATAAGATGGTACTCGGAAACAGTCCTGTGGCACCTTAAAAAAATAGTTATAAACTCACGCTCACACTTTTGTTGAGATGGATGGTGGTGATGGTCACACAACAATGTAAATGTACTTAATACCACTGAAACTGTTCACCCGACAATGGTTAAGATGTTAAATTTTATGTTTTGTTTACTACACACAAATTTTTTTAAAAGTCAGCCAATATGGTGTCAAAAGCAATTATTTTGTAGCATACTTGTTATTAAAATTATATGTATAAATTAATATATACATAAAATCTATAATAATTAAAAATAGGTTTATTTCCTCTGGTGGCTACCTGCAAAATAAATATTAATATATTTGGTGTTTAATGTTAAAAAAAGGAATGAAATTCTTAATACATGCTATAACATGGCTGAAACCTAAAAACATTACGCTAAGTGAAATAAGCCAGACACAAAAAGACAAACATAGTATAAAACCACTAACATGAGGTGCCTAGAGTGGCCAGATTTATAGAGACAGGACATAGAATGGTGGTGACCAGGGGCTGGGAGAAGCAGGAATAGGGGGCTATGATTAATGGTACAGACTTTCAGTTTCAGATGATGCAAAAATTTTAGAGATGGACAGTGGGGATGGCCGCACAACACTGTGAATGCACTTCATGCCACTGAACTGGACACTTGGAAATGGTATATTTTATATTATGTGGATTTTACCAAAATAAAAAACGTCATGTTTATAGTCAGAGTAACCAAATAGAGCTATGATAAAGGTTTATAAACATTATTCAAAATATAGATCTTATTTGAAACCAAGAGTAAAGTAAAGAAAGAGTGTAAACTGATAATTCATGCACAAGCTATTTGTCTTGAACAAGTCTTTGGTCTTTACAACGGGAATGTCACCACTTAGGTGTGATGCCCTTGCTCACGGCACAACTGTAGCCAACTGCCCTTTTCCTGGAGACAAGCCCAGCGCCAACTCCACCCTTACTCATTCCCCCCATGCCTACGTGCACGCACACAGGGATGGAGCAAAAGATCGCTGACACGAGACTGAAACTGGGTCAGTGTTCCATTTGTGCCCATCGAAGTTCCTTTCTCAGTGAGCTACTCGGACATGAGCTATACACCAGAGGCTGCAAACTGAAACGCAGGTAACGTAGATGCACAAAGTGATCTGTGTGTAAGAAAAACAACAGCACAACCTTGGTGTTAAACAGGTGACAACCTCAGTTTTGGGGAAAACACAGTGGCTGGAGCAGCAGGCCACAGGAACCATCTGCTCACCTCCAGGCAGTTGCTGTCTTGTATCAGTCCACTGTTACCCAAACTGCCAATTTTCTAAGATAAATTATATTGAACTATTGGAAACGAAGCTTCTCATAAAATACAGCCCTTGGGTTTATCTTGAAGGTGAATTAGAATTATAGAAAGTGGAGAAAGAGAATAGATGACATGTTTGAGGCAGGACACCCTTTGGGTACCCATAAACCCTGGTGCTTAACCTAGTGGGAGATCCTGAGTTAGAGGAGATAGGAGAGGGGTACCTTGTGGACAAAAAATCTGCAAATGTTCCTGAAAGCCACGCTAAGAAGAGTGGACTGTTTGTTACTGACGTATCATTAGGGTTTATCAGATTTAGAGAAATAACTTTTGTAATACCATGCCGGAAAAACTAAAAAGGTGAGAGATAATAGGGAGACAGGCTTAAAAATGCAAATCATGGTTCTCATTAATTCTTTAAATAAATATCCATCACTTAACATATATTTAAATCAATAACTGTCCAAATCCATATTTGCATTTCAAAAGCTTGAAGCAATAAAAATGAACTATTTACTGGCCACTGCTAGGCCTCTGTATCTGTAATGCAGCTACAGAAATACTGTCTGGAAAAAAATTGTTTACTTGGCCCAGTGTCAACAGAAAGATTTTCAGCCAGGAATTGATTTTTTTCCACCAACTTCATTTTTAGAAATAGGCTTTATAAATCTCCAATTTTGTTTATATTTTCAAAATAATTAGCATCATTCAATGCTGCTTGGTCATTTTTGTCATATGTGCACACATAAAAGGAATGTGGAATATATCCTATACAATTGATCCAGAGAAAGCAAAAAGAACCGGAGCTGAGTTGTGCATTTAGATTTTGTTCCACGTTACATAGGGTGGATTTGAATAAGCAATAGAAAACTAAAGAAGATAGGAAAAATATTTAGACCACATCAATTCATAAACATTTTTACCATTACCTTTCCTCAAAAATTTGGCAGCTTTTCACTGAACAAAGTACACCAGTTTCTTTACCATAATCTTCAAGTTTTTCAACCATCTCCACTGAAGCATTTAAGAGAATTCTACAACTAGTGATTTTGCATCTGGTATTCTTTACAAACTAAAAATAAACACAAACACTTTCTTAACAAAGATGAAAATTTTAATTCTGAAAACTAACAAAGTCAATCAACCACAGGTAAGCTAAGAAATCAAACATACAAATAAATGCTTCACCAATTAATTATCCTATCAAATTTCTCCATGGAAAGTATAAACCATTCAAATACAACTCAGAATTGTACAATTATGTAGCTTTTCATTTGCCAAGTAGTGTATGGGTATCTGAAATACCTGATGAACATTTCCTATTTCTGTAACTTGCAGGCTACTAGAACCTCTAATACCCAGAATTTCAAACAGCTGAGTTAGTAATCTACCTAAAAATGGGGCTGTACTTTTCTTCCCTAAATTCTCTGTGCCATAATGAAATTTTAAAACCCCTTCTCCAGTGCCCTAAAAAGGATCCATCTCCATCTATGAATGAAACAAAGTAATAGGTACTTAGAATCATTTCATGTCATTTGCAAAACATGCTTAAATACAATCACCATCACTTACAAACACAATGCTCTGTACAGAATTTGAAAGGCATATTTTGTATCCAAGTTTCTTAAATGATTGAAATCATGACTGTATCGGTTGCAGCTTTACCGATGTCACTAATGTTTCCATTAAGGGTGACAAAATGGGAGTGCCAAATCAATGATTTCATGCTTTCTCCTCTGGGGCTCAGAGAACTTCAGTGACTGGACCCAACTCATGCAGCTGGTAAAGTTGCCAAATCAAGACAAACACCCACGTGTTCAATCCTCTATTCAACAGAGCCACTACTTCCGGTGATAAAATATAAGTAAGAAAACAGTTTATATGGAAGATTCCTTTACAATTTTCTGGAAGAAATTGGGCTGACTGGACGCACTGTCCACCACAGTATTTCTTTATAATGCCTCTCCTACTTGGTGCTCCAAATATACTTTTATACTAATATTCATGGAGTTGCTAATAAGCTTACTCTTACATACCCATATTACATTACTCTAACATACTCATATTAGTTTTATCTAATATTTATATAGAGGTGATTCAAAATGAAACAGATGTCACCTGCAACGACCATTGGCCCAATATGAGAGCGAAAGTCACTTTCCAAAGCAGATGGGAGTTTCTACAGCCTTTCCTGTTTCCTAGAGCTAAATGGCCTCTACGTGAGGAAACATATCTAAAAGATCCATTTATAAATAAAAGCCTATAAATGTCCATGCTTTATTTCCCTCAGATTAGATGACACAGCATAATACAGATGATTTCCAATATGCCTATAAAGATATCAGAACAAAACACATATTATTAATCCACTTAAGAATAATAAACCAGTAAAAAACTCTTATCAGCCAACCCCACAAATTTGTATATGGCTATTATTCTTAAATTGGGTGTCATGATAGCACTCTTTTTTTTTCTTAATTATAGACACCTTCTGTTGTGAGATAAAACACTGATTCAATACAGAGTTTGGGGGGGGTAACATAACATGTATATATAAGTAGTTTATAAACAGAAAATACTGAACCAGTTATTCATTCAAATTTCATGAAAAATATGATAAAATATTTCATGAATATAATGAAAATCTATTTATACTAAAATTAAATAAAATCTCTAAATGGATGAGCAAATATAAACAGGAGCTTTAAGTAAACTAACTGTACCCATCCTACCACCCACCACCTTCCCCCACACCCCCTTCCTTACCCTCCCCCTGAAAGGAGGAAGGGCAGGGAAGAGAAAGGAGAGGAAGGGAAGGAGATGGAAAGGAGGGAGTCAGGAGGAAGGGCAGGGGGAGGAAAAATAAATAAATATTTCTCTTCCAGAACCACCCGGATCAGCTTCCCTGTATTTCCTAAGAAATGCAGCAGATATTTATAACACTCTCGAAATGGGATCTCACGCGCAGGGTAAAAGGCAGGGAGGTGATCCAAGTATTAGGAAAACCTTACCTGTGAGCACTAAGAGAATCCTAAACCTTCCTAGTCAAACATCAGTGACATCCACCTGTTTCACATCCCAGACTACACAGGTTGATGATTAAAATGATCAGACCCTGTATCTGTCCCCAAGGTGGGAATACACACCTGTAAGAAGATCATCTCACTGTAATGAGATAAGTGCCATATTAAAGATATTAACTTCGTAAGTGCCACAGGGTCGGGGGGGGGGGGGGGGGCTAATTCTGCCTGGAGGCATTCAAGAAGAATTCACTAGGAAGATGGCAGTTGAGATGACCCCTCAATAATGTTTCTAGGAGAAAGGCATTCTAGTCAAAAGGAGAGGCCCAAAGTCAGAAAAGTACATGGTTTCTTTGGAGACCCATAAAAAGTTTGATAACCTATATGGTCTGTTCACATTAGCAATAAAAATTCTATTTCTATCTAAAATGGTTCCTAATGCTTGTTTTATAAAACTTACCCACATTGCTATTCCCATCCTAATAAATTGCTATTAAATATGAATATTAAATTAAATGAGCGTCTAAGCACTTTCCCAATAATAGCTCATTTACTCCTCACAACAGCCCTAGAGGTAAACACTAGTATTATCCCCATTTTACAGAAGACAATAAGGCCCAGAGAGATGGACCAATTGGCCAAGGTCTCCCAGCCTGACTTCAGGACGCCCTTAGAGCAGTGATTTTCAAGCTTTTCCATCTCAGGGCACAAATAAACTAATTACTAAAATTCTACAGCATACTAAAAAATACATTTTTTGCTGATCGAACCAAAAAATACGTTAAATTCTGATTCATTCACACCGGATGGCTATTGTTGTGTTGGCCATTGTCATTTTTTTGACAGTCTGAGGGAAAAGAGGTCCGTGCCCCTGACGAAACAGTCCGGAATTGCACGTTTTAAACATCTTGGGGCTCACTGGTGGAAAGCGGGTCTTAGAGCCGCGTTACAGCCCACGTCCCGAAGCATCAGCCCGAGTTCCGTGCGCCGGGGGCTCCCACTCCGCACGCATCTGCTCGCGCCTGCCCGACCTAGGTACACGCTGGACCGAGAAGGGCCATCCCAGGTCTCAAACCCACCTTCTGCCGCCAGCTGAAATCCTTTCCTACGCCTCCCCCTTCCTCTTTCCTCCCAGTTTCAGACCTTAAAGCTCCCATTCCGCTTACACTAATGCCTCAGTCCCCCCTCATTCTCGTGGTAATGTCACCAACAGGTGACAGGGCACAGCAGGAGTAAGAAAGAAAGAGTAGAGTCCGACTGAGACAGGTCAATCCCCAGAGCTCTCGCCTCCAGCTCACCAAGTCTTCACTAGAGAGGGCAGGTTTCCCATGAAATGCAGAAACCGATGCACACAAGATGGGAAAAGGTAGTAAAAACACCCAAAACAAACACAGTATTGTTTCGGACGCTATTTCTCATTCACTACAATTCAGCGCATCAGCAGCAGAAACTGAACATCTCCCAAATAATAGGTTTGAAAGTGTTACAGTTCTTCTTGCTCTTTAGAAACTATGCTTTTTTAAATTGATGTTTAAAGTTGGGAAGGCCTGATGGTGACAGATGGTTACTACACTGATGTGATCACTTTGTAAGGGATATAAATGTCGGATCATTATGTTGTACACCTGAAACTAATATAATATTGTAGGTCAACTATAATTTTAAAAAATTTCTAATAATAAAAATTTTTTTAATTTCAATAAAATAAGAAAGGCGTATATGTCTAGCAATTAAGCAGCTGGTGCCTTTATTAGAACAAGAATAGAGGCTGAAGGGCAACAGCACACATCCCCAGATGAGTTTACCTACCTGTGGGAGTTAAAGGAACTGAAGTTGGAGTGAAAACATATTAGCCAATAAAATTCAAATGGAGAGTTCAGCAGCACAGGTGGGTACTTAAAACTGATTTAAAGGAACGGGCACGTAGTAGTGGCATTTTCCATTCTGTAGTCATGGCCATCACAATGTGTTATGATCTTATTAAATTCACAAGCTTAACCCCAAATAAGCCAGGCTCAATATAAGCAGAAGGTAACTAAACTAATGATACAAAAGGAATTCAATATATTACATTCCTTTTGCATCATAGCAAAAACACAGAGAGACAGATAGACACTCATATAGACATACAGGATATCTGGCATAGGGCTCTGGCTGAAGGGAAGTCCGCACTTAAACAATACATGTGATGAGCTACTCCAAGTTGAAAGACATTTTTTTTTAGACACCAAATGCCTTTTCTGGGTGGTCTAGAGTTTAATCACCCACAACATGCTTCCTTATTTCTAAGTCAACTGTAATATAAATATTAATTCACAAAATCACACTCAGAATTGGGAGAGATCTTAAGAGGTCATTTAAATTCTCTTCTTTCTATGGAGCCAGTCTAACTTTGGCTTCTCCAGATTATGTGCTACAAATCATAGACATGAGATAATTTACAATTTTGGTACACTTTGGCAAACTCAACCAAAGCCAGGGCAACTTCACACAGGTTAAATAAACTCTCTGGAAATAAATTATGTAGAACGAGAAATATATTCACCATTGTGGACTCCTTGAGAAATGTCACAAGGCACATTAACACTTTTTTCCATGTAGACACCAAAACAGTTTAAAGGTAAACTGGACTTGTCCCATATGCTGGCTTAAGAAGTAGTAAAGTTGGAATCTGCCTCATTAAGTAGTTATTCTATTTCATCCTATAATGAGTTGCATTTCGAGAATCACCAAATTGATAGGAAGAGTTTTCAAATGATAATAGCATCATTTAAAATAGAAAGTACTGCATAAATGCCAAATTATCCTAATGGCTTAAAACACAATGGTACTTTATTAATGAATATAAAATTGTGGTCATGCTTCCACTTATTGATTTAAAAAATGAATAATAATAATCATAGTAACAACCAAAAAGCTGATCGGTCTATTGGCACAATAATAAAACGTGTGTATTGACCAATTTAATATGAATTGGCTGTGCTCATTTAATCACATAGACAGCAAATTTGTAATAGGCTCTAAGACCTTGCGTGAGTCATTTATGATTTTAAACGTACTATGATTACAAGGGGTTATTTTCTAAGTGTCAAAATCAAATGGTTCAACTTTTAAAAACTAAATAGTTGAATTCCATCAAGAATTGTGTGTGGTCAATTTCATGCTCATCTTAATGGTTTTTCTTAAAAGGATATAAATTCTGATAGAACATAAAACATATTAAATATTACATCTAAATATGTCATATTAAATCTTTGAGTAGAACTAAAACATATTTGGTGCATTCTGCCCTTTTTTGGCTAATTGTGTTTGAAGATACAGCTTTAGGCATAGCTCTAACTAATAAAGCATGTGTGTAAGCATAAAGTATTCTAATCTCTAAACATTAAATAATTATTGCAGAGAAAAAGAACTGAGCAAGGGTTTTCATAGTGCCAGGCACATAGTAGGAACAAAAATAAATATTTGTAAAATGAATGAACAGCTGGACAAATAAAATTGAAATGGGTGTCATTTTTTAAAATTTCCTGGTTAACCATTGAGTACTAAAGTTATTTGGAGCAAGTGGAATTCAAAAATCAACTCTAAAGATTTTTAGTCTGTAACAAAAATGCAGTTATTAATTTCCTATGTTTTCTACTTATCTGATTATTACACAAAAGTATAAATTCAAATTTCAAGTAGAACATTGGCTGTAGCACAGTATTTACATAAAGTGAAGAAATTTTTATTAAGGAATATCATATGTAAAATGCATTCTTCCCAGCAGTATTAATAATTAAAAATGAATATAATTTAAAAATTGGAAGAAAAATATTCAGCCAAACAGATTTCCAAACTTTGAAGTAGTGTGATATTACACAAGGAGAGCACCTCCAATTGATGTCCCAAAGTTTTTCTTTTCCAACGTATGACAATGATATTAAAAATTATGATCCTAATTATAACTTTCAAATAGTGACAGATGGCTTCTCTAAATAATCGCTATACCTTTTAATTTAGTTTGCGAAAAAGATCCATCTTCTGAATTACAATGTAAGTGCATTTACACTCATATATATTCTCTTTTTAAACCACCAAGGTCCAATTTAATCAAAGCAAGCTTTTAGAGGACAACAGGATACAGTCAAAGTAGGGACTACCCAAGGATCTGCTAAATCCAGGGATAGATTTGGGTTATCTGGAGAAATGGCTGGACTGCATATTTCAGAGGATCCTCCCTAAATTCTCAGGCAAGTTTTGAATGGTACGGAGTGGGTGGCAATAAATTTGAGATCATGTTTCCCTGCAAACCTGGGTACCAAACTGAGACAACTTGCTTTTTCAGACTTCCAGTTGAACTAGTAAATACAGGGAGGGAACATCAAGTGGAATCACAACGATGGCTTTAGAACAGTGATTTTCAAATACAGGGAGGGAACATCAAGTGGAATCACAACGATGGCTTTAGAACAGTGATTTTCTACCATTTTCTTCTCACGGCACACATAAAGTACTGACTAAAATTCTGCAGCACACCAAAAATATATGTTTTGCCAATCTGACCAAAAAATAGATGTAATTTTGATTCATTCACACCAGACAGCTATTGTCATGTTGGCTGTTGTCATTTTTTTATTTGACAGTGAAAAGAGGTCAGTGCCCCTGATTAAATAGTCAGGTATCACATGTTTTAAACATCCTTGCAGCACACCAAGGATGTGCTGCAAACAACTGGCACACCGGTTGAAAATCCTGCTTTAGGATAATGAATCGATGGCAGGCCTGGGACAGCTAGGTCACAGTGGACAATCAAAAATATTCATAGTTTCTGTTACTAAACATGTCATCTGCATGCTGGAGAATGCTTCCCTTTCTATTCAGCAGAGTAGGGATGGAGTGGATCCGATTCATCCAAAAGTGCTATTAAATCATTAAGAACTTAAAACATGTGGAGGCTGGAAGAAAGAACCCGTTCCTGTCTAATCCCATGAGAACGTCCCTCGGATTTCTCAAGAGATCATGGCTATTGACCCTGAATGGAACCAGCAGTACAGCCGTAGATGACACTAGTTCTGCTTGGAAATCAATAAATGCAGAGTCTGAATTGAATTCATGCTGTTTCATTCAATCATGGGTTTCTGTTCGTAGATGCAGAGGCAAAGGAACAGTCTAGATAAGCCGCAAGCAGTCTCCTGTTCCTGACAGATTTCTTCACCAGGTGGTGGAGCGCCCGGGGGTGGGCTGCGCCGGGCCCACCTGCGCCTGGAGCAGAGCCTGGCACGAGAAAGCGGGCTCACGATTTACAAGGGCAGAACTGGCACGGATTCAGACAGACTGTCCAATGAGCCAGTGGGCATATGATTTGGGGACACAGAAGAATCCCTTTGAAACACTGGAAACACATTCCAGTCTTTTTAGAGACTCTGAAATAACTGTAGCAATAAACACGGGAACCAAAGTGTAAATCCTATCAGAAATGTTCATTTTGCTTAATTTTCTGTTCTGTGAATTTCACCTCAATTTTTAAAACTTGAAAAAAAAGGCTCTCAAAGAAAAACCTAGCAGAGAAAATGCAAACATCCAAAGCAACCGCTGATCCATGACCGGGTAAGAAACAAATATAACTGATTCACAACTGTGATTAGGGTTATAACACCTGCTGCAGCAAATTATTATGGCCTGCGGCCTAATTCAAGGAGAGTTGCTAATAGTTCTCCCACTCATCTGTGTTACTCATTTTTATGATTTGAAGATATCCAATACATCGTCTTTAAATCTTAGCCCCAAACCTTGCATTCCTAAGCAGTTCTTAAACAACAATGCTAATTACAGTTAACTGAGGATTAGTTAAGTGATAATTGGGAGTCATAAATTTTTTTTAATGGTTCAAGATTTCACAGTATATGCTGCACGGCCCATTGCAGATCTAGTTCAGAAGAACCGAATTAAACACAATGAAATGGTGACATCGAGGGCCCCAGGCTACTACTGATGAGGAATTACCGAATGAAGGTCAGTGAAAACTGCTTCAGGATAAGGGACAGTGGTGCCGAGGTTGGTGGTAGATACTCTGGGGTGTGCAGGAAAAAGCAAAAGGGTCGCTGTGGCCCAGATGTGGCACGGGTGTGATTTTTGTAAATAATGAGGTTGGAGAGACCAATGAACGCCTGACCAAGCAGGGCCTGGCGGGGCAGGTGAAGGGGTTCGGCTTCATTCTGTGTGCCAGGAAGCCTGCGGGCTGTTTCAAGCACAGCACTGGCATGGCTTGATTTATGTTTCTAAAAGGTCACTGAGGCTACTGGTCAGACTGTGAGGGTGCAATAACAAAGCAGAAAAACACCTAGGTGGCTACTACACTTGTCCAGTTAGGATGGCCTGGCTCTGACCGATGAACAACGAGGGTGAAGAGAAATGACTGAGAGCACACTGTGGGCGCTGACCAATGTGTGCTGATGTGGACGAACAGGAACGGAGCTTAAGACGGGTGAAAAACTCAGCAACTGAGCATCGCTCACAGGGTTTGGTTTTGAGCTAAAAGTTTCAGAAACTAACCAAGAGAAAGATGACAGGGTGGGAAAAGGTGTCACATGAGCCCAGAGAAGCTCCTAGGCCAGGTGTCTAAAGGGGAAGGCAGCTGGGATGGGCTTCCTAGAAGTTATATCTGAATTATCAACTGAGACAATTAGACAAGAGCCCTCTAAAGAGAACAATCTACATGGACAGAGGGAGTAATATTTATTATGGCTCAGAATTAAATGACGAGCTCCATACATTTGAGAAACTGAATTAATACATGATTATGGCTAAGTAGTAAAGGAAATGACTTCTGGAAGGAAACCATTGAGAAGTGTGCAGTTTTATACAATAGATACACTGACTCCTCACTGAAACTATAGATCTCCCAGTTTGGCACATTCCTTCAATAGAAGTATTTCTGAATAATTATAAGTGTTTCATAAACGGAAACACTTCTGATTGATTTGTAACAATATTTTATAACAACTTAGATTTTTTTTCCTGTATCTTAAATTCTCTATCAAATAGTTTACACCCTGTAAATGAACACCAGGAAAGAGCACCCCCCTATTTATGCTAACCAAGGTGAAGCCTTTGATTAAAGGAAATAAAGTGCTCTAACTTGGATTGCCTCTGGACCCGAGTTACAGGGTTTCTTAAAGATTCACATATTGAAAGATTGAAGCTATTTTTGTTTATATCAGAATTGCTTCTGAACTCTTACAATTAAACTCCCCTGGTAGGGACAACTTAGAAGGTTATATTTCTAACCTTGTACAGACTTCATAGGTCAAAGTACTGAGAGGAATTTATCCTTCGTCACATCTCATATGTTTTGAAGAAGACATTCAACTACTGTAATTCATTTACGAGTGACTTGGTAGGATGCATCCTGAGCAACCTGCCGCTGGTGATGGAAGCACCACAAGCCAAAGGAAGCTGACAACCAGGCTCCTTTCATTCATTCACTCACTCAATCATTTATTTATTCATTGCTTCAGGAACATGCAACTAACAGATAATCTACATATCTGAGAAAAAATATAACTATTTTAGAATTTCTATTTATTTAGGAGGACTGGCTGAAATAAAATAGCATATTTAACTTAATGGTTAGGTTCAAAACTCAGGGGAAACCCTCCCAGGAATCCTTCCTTGGGGGAGGGTTCTGAGAGCCTTTTGTATCTTTTCACTCATTTTTCTCCGTCATTTGTTCATCCTGGAATCTGTTGGCTCTTTTCTCCATGCTTTATTGTTTCTGTTTTAAGAAAACATTTGAATTTGTGTTCCTGTTTACCATCAAGAGTCTCATTCAACTCATTTGAAAACAGCACATTTGGAACAGGCAGAAAGCATTAAATACCAGCATTATACTATATAATATATTATATATATATATATTATAACCCATTAAAAAACTAATGATGGGCAAAGCAGGCTGCTGAGAGCACTTCTAGTGCTAAGACATTATTGAAAATTCAGGGGAAAAAGGAAAAGGCTCTGGGTTCTAACAAAAGAGCCCATTTCTTCCTATAGTAACCAGGTGGGGGAGGTCAATCCTGCCACAAAAATGTCCTCAAAATCACAAAGAGTGGAGAAGCCCATTACAAGTCGGACAATTAACCTTTACCCAGAAGCCCTTTCTGCAGCCTTCCACAAGCATGAAGCTGTGGGATGGCCACAACAGCATTTTCTAAACTGATTTCCATGATAAACTGGTTCAGGAAAAAAAATGTTTCAAAAAACAGTGACATGAACAAAGTTAAATATGTTCCTTTACTGCAGGACTCTTCATAGCCTTGAACATATAATGTGAATCATGCAACACCAAAAAAAGACATAACTTGCAGAATTTTCCAAACTAATTGGACCACAGAAAGCACTTTTTAAGGTACACATTTTAACACCTCCTAGAACAGGGTTCAAAAGGTAACCAGTTTGTTAAACACAGGACTAACAAGATATAAATGGGAAATATTTCAGCTCATCCAAGTATTTCCAGAAACATAGTTTCTGGCTCTGCATTTATTCTCATAAGCAATTACGCAGACTCCAGTTTTGTTTTGTATCTTAGCATATGATTCACATGGTGATTCACTGGTGAGTTCCACCTTTAAAGAAAATATGGATTGCTTTTCTCTGCTCGCTTTGACAAACTCCCAAATCAGCAAACAAGTGTCCAGCAAAGGCTACGCAATGAGATTAAGGACCCCACAGGCTGGAGCAGAAGCCCCTCACTTCCCTCCTCCCAAGAGAGGCTCGCTGAGGCTTGGTGGGCGCACACCCCTCTACAAGTGAGGAGTCACAGGTCAGGGTCAATGTGCTACCTGTGGAATTAATCTAACGACTCATGCTCCACCAATTAAATCTCAAACAGGAATTCTAAGATGAAAAATCAAGAATAATAAGAGAATAAGACTGGAGGAAAATGTGTGTTTCAGGTTGGGGGGCATTTCTAACTCAGTGGTGATCTAAGTCAAGGAGAATCAAATTCACAGCGAGATCCATTCATGGGTGTTGGATAATATATGTCTACGACAATTCGCATCAACATGACTTTGACCCACTGGAAATACAAGCTTCAGCCCCAGCTCAATTTGGAGACGTTTGAAGAACATTTCTAATATTATACAAGGCAGTCATACAAACTCTAAAACACATATTTATTGGAATGAGAACACGCAAAACTAGTAAAAATATTGAAAATGTCAGTACGTTGTGTGGCACTTAAACTGAGCATTAGCTAATTTTAATGATTGCTTTCTCCTACAATACTGCCAATATTGCCAGCAACAGATGTTGTTACTGAAAAATGCTAATTATTATATGCCCTAACCACCATCTAGCTCTCACTCCCTGTCTTTCTTTTTTGGCTGTATTAGTAATTACATCTGTGCATGTATAAACTGCATGTGATTTGAAGTTGTGTTTTGTGTATGAGTGTCACCACACCAAAATAGCAGAGATCAGTTATTTTATTTCCAAATTTTAAATACCATTTTTATAAATAGTACTGAATAAAATAAAGTTCATCTATAACTTCTGTTCATTGTCACATTTCAGGTCGATGGATTACAATCAAATTCATTTCCATTATGTTCTAACAAGCAAATACCTTCAATTTAAGAAGACATGAAAAAAAAATCACAAAAATATACTCTATGTTAACTTTCCAAGAAAGTTAACTGCACTTCAATGCCACTAAAACAGGATTACTACTTGAGAATTTTTCTTTTTAGCAATTTTCACAGGCAAACACTTACAAAGAAAGAAAAGGGAGATCCAAAGTGAGAATAAAAGCTACCTGTAATCCTCAAAATAATTTCTTCAGCTTAATTTCTAAACATTCTAGATATCAGGAACCTTACCTTTACCTGAATTTATACTGATGAAATATGAAAATGAGTAACTTACTTCATATATTAAGTTCAGTTGCTAGATATAAAAGATGGAAGGCAAAAAAATCGGTACACACACTAAAGCTACATAATTCTGAGAAACAGTTGCAAGAAACAGGGCTGTAGCCTCTCAAAGTAGAGGCAACACAATAAATAGAATATCGACTCATTTCTATGTAATTTTCTACAAGTAATTGATAGGTTATCTCTTTCCAAACTGATAATAAGGGAAAAGTTATTCAGTCACAATACAAGAAGAGTGGGAACAGATCTGGAATTGGACTTTAACAATGACTTGCAAGGGAAGTTCTATCATCAATGCCCTGCCTTGCAAACTGATATTCTATCCTAATTCATTTCATCAAATATTTTTCGATATCTTATGTACCAATGCTGAATATCAAAGTTGTGATTTTCAGTGCACAGCAAACCTTTGACAGATGTGCTATAGAATTCTGATGCATGGAAAAATCTATTTTCATTAAAAAATTTTGTACCTTGCGGTCAGAAATAAATGATGAATTGAGTAGGTCCTATAAGTTTGTACAAAGGCAATACAATCAAGTCTAAGAACCAAGAAGTATCCAAAGAGAGATCTTGCATTCACTGGGAACTTGGGAGAACTCTTCCAGAATGGCAGAATTTTACCCAATAGCAACAAAGCTATGGGGGAGCCAAGCACAGACTGTGATGAATGGGTCCCTCCAAACATTACAAGAGATCAGCCTCAGATAAAATATTGTCAAACTTTAGTGATTTCATCTTTTGTCTTTTAAAGCCTTCAAACAGCCCACCAAACCATAATATTTTAAATTGAGCAACAATTACAAAATGTCCCACTCATTACACTAGGGAAGCACATGGTGGAAAATGACAAATTCTCATAACATAAAGACCTTTCCTTGAGTGGAAAACAGTAAGTCATTTGTAGTGCTGTATGATCTCACTTACATGTGAAACCTAAAGACACTAAACTTGCCAAAACCGAGAGCAGAAAGATGGTTGCTGTGGAGTGGGGGAAATGGGGAAATGTTGATTAAAGGGTACAAATTTCCAGGTGCAAGATGAATACATTCTGGGGATCTAATGTACAGCATGGTGACTAGAGTTAACAACACTGCATTTATACACTTGAAAGCTGCTAAACGTACATAATGTTATATGTCAGTTATATCTGGAGATCAGCCTATCATTTTATAAAGTGTTCAAATAACATTCAATTTTTAATTATTTAACCTCTTAAAATCAGGTCATTGATTTCTGAAGATCATTCGTAATTGAGTAAAAGTTACTTCCACTTCCCGCTCTTCTTTCTCTCTCAGCATCCTGTTTGGTCTTCCTGAAGACCATTAAGGTGGGTGTAACTACAACATGAGTTACTTCCTACGTGTGTAAACAGTGTGTTATGCAGGTTATTACCAGGCACAGTCTATCTTATGGACAACTCTCAGAGATATGAATTATTGTTTCTACCACACAGATGTAAAAAAAGAGGGTTCATCCAGTGAAAGTGACAAAATATAGTGTGAAGTAGTGTCCAACTTCAAAGATTAAAGGCTCGGAAGTTGCATGGAAACAGAGGAGTGGAGATAAAGATGCAGAGGTGGACATAGTTCATATTCGGGAAAGTCTTCTATTTCAAACACACCCCAAGTCATTTCATTCAAACATATTTTATTTATTTAAATCTTATGAGAATATGAATATCGATACACTACTGCTATATCAAGTGGATTAAACCCTTTTGGAATGAGTTAAAAATATAATCATGAATTCCTCAGAAAATATTAATTATTTAAGTAATGCTGAGACTATGTAACTTCTGGTTTCATTTTGGGCACCAATGAACATACCTGTGAACTGGCATTTTTTAAGTAAATCATTGGAATGTCTGATTTTTTTTCAAAAGATATCAAAAATAGTTTACTATAGGGACTATGACTTGTTATTTTGCTCTCACATACTTAGGAAAATATTTATTTCATAATTTTAATGATAGAATCACTTCCTAACTAATTTGAATTCTCTAGGATCAAACAGATGCTGATGAGCTGTAAAAACATCAAATGGATGTACACCAGCTCAAAAAAAATTAAAATTTTGTCATAGAAAAAAAAGCTAATAAATACAATAAAAATATTCTTACAAGTAGTCAGTGATGGCAATGTAAAACTATCGAATTGACAAATATTTTAAAATTATAAAATCCAAGGCAAACAAGAGTATGATGAAGCTAATATTCTCATACACTATAGGAGCATGGCTTGGGACAGTCTTTCTGGAAAGCCCCCTGGCAGTGCAGAACCTTGGATCCGGCAGAGCTACTTACAGAAACTCAACCTAACAAAAAGAAACTATGAGTTATAGTCAAAGATTCATACACAAACAATCTGTTGCAGCTTTATGAGGTCAAAATGAGAAAAAAGTTATTTGTCTATTTTATAAAATACAATGGAATACTTAACACCGCCATAAAAATCTTAATTTTTAAAATAAAGAAATATAAAATACTGTTAGGAGAGGTGGGCACACTCGATACTCAAAAAGGCAAAAAGCTTTCTGTAAAATGATTCCAAATTTGTATAAATATGCTTTTATACAAATAAATACATATGACACAAAGAAGAGCGAAAGGACATAGAGAAAGACATTAATAGAGCAGAATTAACTGATGAATGTTATGTTCTTCCTTTTTTTCAGCATTTTACAAAAGGAGCACTTTGGGTTTAATATATCTAGGAGTAAAAATGTAAGTGCCAGTTTTAAAACTAATGAAATCTGATTTAACTTGCCAAACAAAAGATGATTTGAGACACATGCATATTCAAAAGCTGACTGTCATTATACTTCTTTGACAGTATAATTCACAAATTTTTCTAAAAAACACTTTTTTATACCAACTTCAAGATGCAAAACCAAGGCTCAGCAATGGTAAGTGACATCCCATTATGCTCAATACAGTTGAAGGTGTGTCCAGAAAGATGACCTCACTTCCCACTCCAGGGCCCCCTCCCCTACCATTCACTGCTTCCCAAGCACCTTCATTCTTTATTTAACCTCCCAAGGGATTTTTTTCAATGTAAAATGATATTACAAAGAACTATTTAAATAAGCGCCCTTGCTCGCTTCCTTCTGGCACTAATCAACCCGCCCACTCCCCAATACAGAGCTGTCCCCTGACGGGTCCCTGTCTGGAGGACTCCACTCTTCCATTTCTGGCTTCATTAAAGCCAACCTTCTACTGCTCTATACAGTGCTTTAAGCACTAAGTGAGGTTTCTCCCAGACTGCAATAAATATTTGTTAATTTTGATTTAATTTAAAGAGCAGGGAGGTTCATCAAGAGCAATTAATCAAGAGCACAAGCTATATGTTATAAACAAATACACACATTTTGAAATCTCCCAACAACTCTTTCAGTTATTTACAGTCTCAAGAATATGCCATTCCAATTCATTCTTGGAAAACAGCATCAAATGTGTTCCCTACAATTTTCAGTAAATACGAACTCTAGGTTTCAAATATTATAATTTCTATCACTCTTTCACCAATGAAAAAATTCAGTTTATCTGGCAATGTGAAAAGTGTTATATATATTGTTATAAAAGACTTAAAAAGCTTAAATATACTAGGATGTGTCCTTAAAAGAACCACACCATATAGGACTAAGTCAATTTATAAAACAGCAGCTTTACGTAGCAACTCAGAAAAAAATGGGAAAAACAAAAGGATGAAATAAAAATGGCTTTTGCAGTAACCTATTATGAGCAATTGTTCCTTTGGCAAAGCTTATGTTTCATTCCTAAATAAAGACAAGGAGAGTCTCAGAGTTGAAGAATTGTGTCTTGATAAATTTCTACTCACCTCGACAAACGTGAAAGACAAAGACATTTTATCAACACGCCAAAGAAAAGAGTCCCTTAGCCTACTGGACAAAATTATCAGTTCCAAACAGGATTTGGAAAATCTTGTTAAATAGTGGTGCAAGCCAAACTTTGCTATTATATTGAATTTTAAATAATGAATGCTTTCACGAAGGACATTTTTCTTTCCAATCTCTGCAGGAATTAGTAGACTATAATAAATGAGGGTATCAACACTGCATATTTCAGAGCTGGGGAAGTCACAAACCTGAGTAATAGACATGTGCAGCTTTTGTAAAGGAAATACAAGTTTTTAAAAATGACTTTTGTACGATTTAAATGAGCTAAAAGAAAGAAAGGCTACAGATTCAGTAAATATTTATCAGCAGGTAAGTCAAGACACTTTTAAACTATTTTTGCATTAGTCATAGTCTTAAGTTAACAAAACGTGAAGAATACACAAAGAGGATGATTACATTTTTTTATGATTCTCAACAGTTAAGCTTTCAGAGTTTCAAGTCATCTCTCCAACATTTATCATAGTCGAGTTGCTATTACTTTGGAACATTTTATCATGAAAATGTTCGAGCACACAGAATAGTTGAAAGATAGTTAAATAAACACCCATATACTGACAACCAGATTTAACAACTGTTAAGACGTTGCCATGTGGGTTTTATCTAAGAGAGATATTTTATTTATTTATTTTCCAGAACCACCTCCAAATAAATCATTCACATCAACAACTTGATTCATTTGGTATTAATAGTCCATTTCAGAAACCTATAAAATACACTTTTATAAAATAGCCCCCTAAAATCCAAAAATAGAATATATCCTTATGAAAGCAGTTCAGCCACTGCCACTATTAATACATCCCAGGACAGGTCACTTAACCCATCCAAACCTGTCTCCTCATCTTTAAAAAATGAACTGAACTTGAAAATATCCAAAGTCACCATTGGTAATTAAGTTTGATGAGTTCAATGCCCACAAGAAAACTCTACTCTCACTGTCTTGTTCAATCTGCAACATGGAATTCGGAGAAACCATAAGACACCTGCCCGAACCAGCCCTCTACTCCACTCTCGGTGCTCTACATGCATTTCTAGAAATCACTCCAGCTTGTTAAATAACGATGATGACATCGGCCAAGTGAATTACTGAATTATTCAACTGTCGTACTGATTCTCAACCACATGGGACTTCCTGAAATTTTTGGTTTACATCATAATTTCTCAGATCTTTCACTAGCTTCCTATCAAGCTTTGCTGCTCAACTTTTAGAAATACGCATTTAGATCATCAGGCTTCCATTAGAAGCAATTATTTGAAAAAGAGCAAATGTTTCCCTTTCTTTCCCACCACACCAAGTAGGGATCTTCCGCAATGACAGGCCATGTAATGAAGTGATTTAGGATTCGCTTCGAGAATTAATGGAAAAGAGCACTCAGCCCTTATGGTCATTAATTCAGGTTATTCAGATCCTATCAAAACCTCTTTCTCCAAATAGAGATTATTAAATTATCATCTTGGAATTACCGGAATGTTTAATTATTATTGAAATTCAAGAAAGATCTTCAAGATCTTTCCAAGTTTTACATGTGCTCACCAGCATCCAAGATCAATAACATATAGATTATAAAAATTATGGCTGCCCTAATTTTAGATTAAATAACAATTCAATCTAAATGGGTGGAGGAAGGCAAAGGGGGGAAGGGAATGGGGACATCTATAATAGTGTCACCAAGAGAAATAAAGAAAAGTATTGTTCAGAATATTTCTTTTGACTAGATAACTGTCCCTCAGGGGCCATTAGTCATGTTCTGAAGATATAGTTCCTTTCATGGAGCCCCAACATGAATCTCAGTTGTTTGGAAATTGTATGATTTGACTGGCAGAGAATGTACCTTAATATAAAAGCTGGCTTGGTGCCTCAGGAAAGAAGAAAAATGAAATGACCCTGCACTGCAGAAAGACATGAGATGGTTGGTAGTCAACATTCTGCTGCTTGAATTGAGACAAACAGCAGCTTTTCGTTAGTATGTTCTGCTGTTTTAAAAATTATTGCAGCAGCAAACTGTGGTAAAAGCATATGTGAATAAATATTGTCATTGTGCTTGTTTGGCTGGGTTACAGAACAAAAAATTACATAAATTTTAATATTTTAATTTTAGTAATACCCTAGCCCCATATAGCAAATTCAAAAACATCAACTTATCGGTCCTATAATACCTTTCTAAAATAATAGAATGCGTAGTATTTTCACTGTCCAGATGAAGAAACTGATGATTGATATGTCACTTGAGCATCACAACAGATCAAACAGCAAGTAAGACAATCAAACCCAGGTCTTCTGATCCCAAATTCAGCATTTTCGCATTATACTTGTTTTTATGGTACTCTAAAAAATTAATATGAAAAATAAACTGCAAAATTTATAATGTTATGAGATTTATGAATCACTTTAAAAAAGCTATCCTAATTAATATTAATAACTAAAACTCAAAAACTATCAAACTCTATGAGATACAGTAATAAATTCATCACAGTAAATTAGAATTATTTTTCCATCCCTTTTACCTAACACTTATATTTTCAAGTGCTTACTCTCAAGCTCATGTTAAAAAAAAATAGATCAGTGCCTGCCGAGGGCTGGGAGAGCAGACAGGATAAAAGAGGGAGCAGCTCTCACTGATGTAGGGTTTCTCTCGGTGGCGTAACGACAAACACGGTCCAAAACTTAACTGTGACAATAGTTGTGCAGCCCTGTGAAAATATTAAAGACCACTGAACTGTACACTTTCACAGACTGAATTCTATTGTATATGAATTATATCTCAATAAAATTATTTTTAAAAGACTACATGGGACCAAAGTATAGCATTTCTGCTATATTATAACATTGTAAATCTAAAAAAAAAAAAAAAAAAAAAACCTTAAAATTTGGTTAATTTATTCAACATTTACAAACATTTGCTCTGTTCAAATGACTCTTCTAAAATAAGATATGGCCCCAAGTTCATGAAATTGACATTGAAAAATAAGAAGCAAACTATAATTCTGGGGAAATTTAAATGCAAATCCCCCAAAATTAGTACAATAAATAGAACAAAATGCCATGAACACTGGAGCAATCTCCTGCCAGTACCACTTGGCTGTGTGACCTTGGGCAGCCTGAAATATTATGTAAAAGCACAGTAAGAACAGGCCTCCACAGCAATGTTAAGGCATCATTTCCTCATTTGTAAAATGAAGAAGCTGGTCAAATAATTTTCATAATTTCTATCAATTCTTAAGTTCTATAAATCTATAATTTAATACTAGATTGACTGACCTCTCCTGGGAATTATGTTCCCTTTTTTACCTGAAATATTGTGTCTTTCACTCAGCGTTAATAGCATAACATTTTTTTTGTCACTCATACCAAAATGACTTATATCCAAAGGAAGGTGGTTCTGTTTCAAGGAGGCATTCAGAAGAATTATGTTCCTATTTCAAAGAATTCACTTCAGGACTCCCTTTTGGAGATGCTCTCCATGTATGACAATCTCCAGATTCATGAACATTTTTCCTTTAAAACTGGACTAAATTTTGGAAATAGTCAAAGGTCAATGGTGATCTGGCGTACAGAGCTGGCACTCAAAGGGGTAATTTTTTATTGAGAAGAAAATGTAAATGCTAATGAGTGATTTTCACAGCCATTTCTGATAAACAAGGACTCAATGTTCTCTGATACAATGAGCACACTTTGTGCCCTATGTCTTTGTTCATTCAGTTGCTATTCCCAGAATTATCTACTCTATTAAATTCTACCTGCTTCTTAAGATCCCTAACTATCTTTTCTCTAAACACTCCCCTGACATTTTCAAGCCAGAATTGACTTTCTTTCTTCCGTGTTCACACAACTTTTAGCTTTATTACATGGTACTTGTCACATCCCATTTTAGACACTAGTGTTTGGCTTCCCAGCTCAGCATCTGGATTTCAGACACTTTTGAAATAGACTGTTTGGTCCCACACTTTAGGGAAATCAGTTAAACTCACTAGGTTTTAGTTTATAGTCTACAGCATGGTTGCATTTTTCACCTAACAATTTCATAAAATATTTTTAATTGGTATCACCTATTTTCGGGGAGGGTACAGGAAATTAGGCATTCAAGTTGCTACTGGGTATGTAAATAGTACTGCCTTGTAAGAGAGAAACTTGGCAATAGATAGCAAACATCATTAAATGTTCATTTGGTCCAGTTAGTGAATTCTAAAAACATATCCTGGAAATCATCAGGATGCACTCTATGATTTTTTATGATGTTCATCAAGAAACATTTATCATGAGAACACTGGTAACAATGCAGCTATCGAACCACAGTGGATTGCTTAAATTATCCTGTAGCCATTCAATAGAAATTTATTTACACTATTAAAAATCTCATATAAGAAATGTTTAATAACATGGAAAAACTTTCATGATGTGTCAAGTTTAAAAGGAAGGCTATAAAATCCCAAAAGAAACCTAATTGCAAACAATACTTCCTTGCTTCCATATCACAGCCATTCAATACATGATCTTGAAGTTTAATTGTTTTTCTGTTGTTATTTTATTGAATTTATTGGGATGATACTGGTTAATAAAATTACATAGGTTTCGAGTGTACAATTCTATAATACATCATTTGTATATTGTGTTCACCACTCCAATTAGAGTTGAATTGTTTTTTAAAAATTTCTTGATAGAAAAGACCCAGTCTAGCAAATTAGTTAACTGACTTTTCAATTTATTTTTTAAGGAGCTATTATGCCCTTTTACATATAATGATAAAAATATACATTTGAGTATAGAGAATTAGGTTCACTGAATACATAACTCAATACTTGTGGTATGGAGACTTAAACCAAACTAAATTATGACTCAAACCAGAACCAACAATATTAATTTGCATTAAGATGAATCAATCTATCTTTTTTATAAAACTGAAAAATGAACCCATTAAAGAAGCATCCAATATATAAGTTTAAACTATAAGAAAATCTTTGTTCTCTTCAAATTATGTAGCCAGAACTCAAATATCAAGGTAGTTTTGAAAATAACATGTTTCCATTATGTTTAAACTTCTAGGAGAAAACAAGTACTCTCCACCTCACAAAACTAGAAGCGATAAATATTCCTAAAACTGTCTGAAATTAAGTGTAAAGAGGCACTGGAGCCCAGCCAGGCCTGGCTCAGCAGTTGAGCATCGACCTAGGATCCAGGAGATCGAGGTTCGATTCCCGGTCAGGGCACATGCCCGGGTTGCGGGCTCGATCCCCAGCAGGGGGCGTGCAGGAGGCAGCCGATCAATGACTCTCATCATTGATGTTTCTCTCTCTCTCCCCCTCCCTTCCTCTCTCTGAAATCAATAAAGATATATTTTTTAAAAAAAACTTTAAAAAACAAAAAAAGAGGCAATGGATCTAGAATCAGAAAGCCTATGTTTAGTCCAAGCTGTGCCACATACTAGCTGAGCAATTAATGACACGTTCCCGCACCTACCAACTTACAAAACCCATCTCACCATTTGTCCAAGGGGAATAATGACAATTTCTTTGCTATCTATCTCTTCAAGATAAATAATAATATAATTATTCATTAATACTCTATGTATTAATGATGAAATATATGAGAAAACACTCCAAAAATTAAAGGAAATTGTATCAGTGGTAACAAGACTTTTTTCAGTCATGAAAGCTTGTGGTTATTTTATTGCTGTATTTGGCCGTTTTTCTTTCCATTTTCTTAAAGCAAAGTTAAATATTGTATTGTGAACCAGGTCAATGTCTTCTTTATTTGCTATTTTTCCAAAATTCTTGCTTAAGCTCTATCAAGTTATACTTTCATATCTGCTTCTTATTTATTAAGGAGGAAAAGGTCCCGCCTGCTTTTATAGGTGAACTTTGTTATAAATGAATCATCTAGAATTCCATAGGACTGAACAAACTAGAAGAAAAAATAAAAGAAACCCTTGAATGCACTTCATGTCCCTTCCAGTTTCAGTTATTTGTACTCATTTACCTTGTCCAGACATGAATAGACTTTGTAAAACTGAGGAAGATACCATAGCATGAAATTTTCTATATTCTTCTGTCTCTATGGTACAAGTTCTACTAATTGCTTATTTTAGAGAGCTACAAATAAAGTGCCAAGTATTCTAAGAGAAGTTGACAATGTTCACAGTGACTGGTAAGAGGACGTGGATAATGTCTGAACGTTCAAAATCCAGCTGTACATTCAGCTTAGAAATTTCCCCTTGAAATTTAACAAACTTTACCCCGAGGTAAACACAAGTCATTAACATGTTAGTCACAATTATCAAATTATAAAAATAAAGGACTTCTTTTATCCATGCCCATAATGCTATTCTAACACTAACCTAGACTTAAACGAATATTATCTTGACTGTTAAAGAACTATTTAAAGTGCAATCTTGTAGAACAGTTTTAATTATTTTTTTAGCTAAGTGACAACGCATTATATCACATCTAATTATACAGCTTTTAGCTTAAAGTCATTGATAGCATGAGTTTTCTGATTAACAAAATGTTCGTAAATAAGATAATTGCTTTTTTAAAAATAATTTTCAAATATATATTGTCTTGGGAAGCTATGGCAAAATAGAGATCAGGGGGTCATCTAAAATAGCACTGCAGTTTTTGGAAGCCGCAAGAAAATACAGTAGACTCTCCTTATCTGCAGGGGATAGATTCTAAGAGCCCCCGGTGGATTCATGAAACCACAGATAGTACCAAAACCTATATATTCTGTGTTTTTTTCTGTACATTCATACCTATGGTAAAGTTTAATTTATAAGTCAGGCACAGTAAGAGATTAATAACAATAACTAATAATAAAATAAAACAATTACAACAATATACTGTAACAAAAGTTATGGGGATATGGTCTCTCTCTCAAAATATTATACCGTATGCACAGCATGGATATGCTGGACCAAGGGATAATTAACCTTCCAGGAAGGGCAGAGTTGGATGGTGCAAGAGTTCATCATGCTACTAAGAATGAAGCAAAATTTAAAACTTATAAATTGTTTACTTCTGGAGTTTTCCATTTAATATTTTCAGACCACAGTTGCCCGTGGGTAACTGAGAAAAGCAAAAGCACAGATGAGGGGGATTCCCGTACCTGATAACAAATAGGGATGCAGGTGTTGTCTGTCTTGACTCACTTACTTTTATCTGTAATCTCAACCCACTGAGGGGGTGCAGAAATAGGGGAGTAAGGGATGGCACCTACCCAGGCACCCATACAGCTCTTACGCAACAGCCTAAGGCATCGACGAAGACACGTGAGATGTAGCCAAATCCTTACACACTTGGCTTTTTTTCTTTTAAATACCTCAAGTTGCACAAATTTTCTGAACTAACCAAAACAAGAATTTCTCATAAAACCAAGAAGAAGCAATGTTCATAAGATCAACTAGAGTTCTAAGTCCAGGCTACGGACCATGATTCTGACCTTTTCTGTGGTTCAAACAATATGTGTGTGATTTGATTATGGAAAGACGTGGAGGGAGTCTGAGAGCTGACCTTAAAATATATACATCTCAACATTCAGATGATGACAAAGAAAAGCCCCAGCGCCCCAAAACATTTGAGGATTTAATTATTAAAGATAGGATAGTTTTCCATCTAAAAAAAACGGGTGGGGGAACTTGCGGAAATAAAAAATACAATTTAACTATAGGGTGCAAATCATTCGAAAACACACCATTGCATTCTGTCTTGTTTAAAAACACCCTCAACCTTAACTGCCTCTAAATAAAGGGGCCCACATGTAGACGAAAAATGCCGTGTGCACTTACTTCTCCAGTGAGTCTGAAAATCTGTTCGGAGACTGGGCCATGGTGGTCGCACACTCAACCTCACATAGCTCTCTACTTTCTCTCCGTGGGAACACCCACACACGAACACAGCCACACGCCAGCACACGCCCACACGCCCACACGCCCACACTGCAGGCATGACCGTCAGTCGGACTGGCTGGTGGCACCCCCTGGTCTACTTCCCTCTTTCAAAGAGCGCTCAGAGGCAGCTGCTCTGCCACCACAAAAGACACGGGTTTTCAGGCATGACTCTGGGATCAGCACATTCACTGTGTGTGTGAATCAGAAGTCACCAAAATGGCATGTGTACACCACACAGAGAAAGAGACAACCAACGGGGGTGCAGGAAGAGACCAGCAGAAAGTAAGAACAAAACTGTGCTCTACTAATATTGAATATGTGACTTTACCATGGCATATGTGTACAGTTTCTAAATGGACAGAGAGAAAAAGATGTTTAAAATATGTCTTACTGATAGGACTACATGATCAAAAGAGTTTGGAGATTATTAAAACTATGCAAACTAAAGCAATTTTCATATACATGCAGGCAAATAAAAGTTATATTACTTAAATATGCATAACCCATGAACACAGACCATAGTGAGGTGAAGGCCTGGGGTGGGGGAGGGCAGGAGCGGGGTGGGGGGGCCAATGGGGGGAAAAAAGGGGGACATCTGCAATACTTTAAACAATGTAAATTTTATAAAATAATAACATTACACTTGAAAAAAATAAAAAATAAAAGCAAGCAATAAAAATTCTTTTTAATGTTTAAATCACGAGAAATTCCATTTATAACACTAATTTTATATTTTTCTCAATTTTGTTTAAGGGTTCATATCTCAATCTACTCTACACAAAGCTGCTTTTACCATGTCCTCAGTAAATAAATATTTTATGAAAACTGGCACTACGAAAGAAATCTGGACTTACAAAATTCCTTTCAGATTCAACATAATTCAATCAGCTTTTAATCCAAAGCTTTAATGAAAAATATCCCAAAATAATCAGACAATAAAAACAAATTAAAACCAATTTTGATTTTTTTAAATCATTTACTGTGCTGTATTTGATGAAAAATTATTTTTAAAGTCAATATTTTAAAGGAGCTAAGCAATGAAAACCAAATCTGGAAAAATTAGCATCCAGCATAAGGTAATTTTAGGTCATCAGGGCGATTTCAATGCTGCTAATTATATCTCCAAGAAAGCAGCACTTATGCTTCCAAATTTTATGGGATGTATAATCAGGAGGAAATCTTTTTAAAAGCAAAAAATACAAGTGAATGTGTGAATAGGGTGAGAGGGGAAAAGCATATTTTAACTCTATGAGCTGTGAATTCCAAGGGCCTCTTTTCATTTCTCCCCTCTTCAAAACATACAATGGGGGGGAAAACAGAAAATGAGAGTATTCAACATGAATTTTCAATTGTGTAACACATAAACTATTTTCTGACACTCAAGACAAGTATGAAAATAAGTGAAAAAAGACAAGGTGCCACGAAGGAAAAAGCCTGATAAAAGACAGAATTTCCCCAATAAACTTAAATTTTTAAAAAGACAGAATTTCCATATAATATGTAAAATGAGAGATTCTAAAAAGGAAAAAGGGGTAGATTAAAATGCCAATAAAAATTTAAAATAGTCATGTCTCCCTTCGATTATGCAACATTTTTTCTCATTCATGTCAGTCTGTAATGTATTTATGACAGACTGCCTCTATGTTTTTATGAAGAAACACTGAAACTTAAAGCATTTCCTTTCTAAGAAACTGAATTTAGAGAATGTAGGAGGAATAGGTAGAGATAAAATCATTACAGCATTTACAATTTAAGAACAGAATTTATAGTATCTTAAAGCAAATAAATACTAAACTTATTTAAACCTTTAAGTACTACAATTAACTATTTGTAGTTGGTATAGATATCTGTGTCAGTATTTGAGATGGCAACTGTTAATATTTAATTCTGCAACTAAACTTTTATTTATATCATATGAGTTAACACAGTCAATAACTAAGATCAGTTTTCAAAATATAACCAAGCAAATAAGTTATGTACGTCATGAGCTGATTTATTTCATAGTAATTGTGCCACTTCCTATTCTGGATTTGCAGTTCTTTAGACAAATTCTCATATATCATTGCCTTATATCGACACCTGCTGGAAAGTACTGGAATTGTATATTTCCCATTTCATTATCTGAGCACTTGTTAATTTTACATCTGTGAAAAGAAATGTGGAAGATATCTTTTCAACTCAAATTTTAATTTTCTAAAAGAAAAAAGTACCATCTATTCTAAACATTTTAATTTTAATGGTTTCTTAGGAAATTGTAAATCTCAAGAAGTCTGCCCAAGAGTATTTCTAATGGGAATTAATTTTCCCAATGACTTCAGTAACTAAACTTCTGTTTATTTGGGGTATAATTATGAAACAAATTACACAACTTTGTCCAGTATTTGAACTTCTTCTGCTTCATACCTCAGACTTTGGTCACATGACTTGAGAAAAAAATACTTGATTTTGTGAAAGTATTCATACAAATGAATCGGAAAAATGACCCAGCTAATAAAAAAAGGATGTTTTACACATTCACATTTGTAGTTAAAAAGATAAAATAACATTCATTAGCAAATGTGCTTTTCTTCTCTACCAAAACTACCTGTTTATATAATACGTAAATGTTTTGTCAGAATAAATTTATTCTCTGAAGTGGACCAAAACACAACACACTGAAATAATTAATTTACAAATTTTTACAACTAAATTATTAATTCATTAAGTTTTCATTAACTTCTTATGCAAACAAAACACATCTAAGTATTTCTGCAAATACGCCACTACCTTATTCTGTGTCCTAAAACTTTTCAAAGAAAATAAATTTTCAGACAGAAATACATTTAATTGACCAAACTGTAAGAAGTAAAACTATGATATGATAAAGTTAATAAAATACTGCCTTCCTCCCCCACCCCCTATCTGCTTCCATATAACATGCACTGTTTAGGTGCTTGGAAATGTCATATTTTGCATCATCATGAACATAATATTGTCCTAGAGACAGTTGTTCCAATTATAAATGAGTTTGGGAAGCTAAGGGGACAGAAAGCTACATTCTTGGAAATGGCACTAAAACATGACATGAAGGAAAAATATTGTACTGAGGTACCACATAAAATGCATTAACATTCCTGTTACAATTCCTCTTATACCACATCGCTCCAATTTTTAACAAAAGTAATGAGCTAGTGTAAACATAGTTCAAGTAAACAAAGCAATGACCAAAATATAACAGCTAAGTTGAAATAATACAAGCGCTCCCTCAATTGTTTATGTTTAGGATGACGTAGTATCTGAAATGTGCAACTGTCAAACAAGTTGTCTCCTGCAAGTGCACTTAATCCACCTGTCCAAATAAAATTAAGCTCGTTAAGGAGGAGAATAAGTCTAAGAGTTTTCAAGATGTGCTTTCATTTTTCAAACGGAAATAAAACAATTAGCTGCGAAGACATGGACAGGTTTTAAGTAACCTACTGAAAGATTATTTTAAACTCTTCTCTAATTTACTGGAATTTCCATAAGGCTAACGGGTCCCTCAGTCTTAAGACACTGCAAAGTGTCACAGAGGTAACAGGTCTTGATGAAGGTAGTTTTGCTGTATTCTCTTCAAACAGTTCACTAGCCCTTCTCAGGAGACAAGGTTTTCAGTTGCAAAATAAGATAAGCACAAAACAGAACTTGTTCCTGATTCTTAAACAAAATGTAATTAGCAAGTCACTTTACCGGCTTTAACGGTCACTACGAAAAGGAGTCCCTGCTGGGTAAGGACGCTGGAGGATTAGTTCTGAGCGCCTGGCGCTGCCAGACACCCAGAGACCCTTATTTTCAACCACCAGTCAGTTACCTTACAGAGCTTCTGATACCGAGGAGAAGAAACTGCCATCCTCTGCAAACGATGTAACAAAACCACAACTTTCTGCAGAGACGTTCTCACCACAGCCATCATTTTAAGTTTACCACACTTCTGGAGACACCTCAGAATTTGCATTATAAATGAAGAGCAATGATCGTTTCCTCCTGGTCACTGGACAATGATTTGCCAGTTCTCTGAGCATGCTCGTTTCCAGGAACGCATTTGAAAGATACAGGGGCTCGGGCTCTTGGCAAAAGGACGCTGCAATTCCTTCAACTTCTTCCCAATTTAAAAAACGTATGCAAACGCCCCCAGAAAGCCCCCCCCCCGCCCCCCAGATGCTCAGAGCCAGCGCTCGCTCCGCCCGGCGGGGCCGGGGAACCAGGCAAGTTGAGCAGCCAAATGCGCCTGCTGCTGGAGAGGAGCGCGCTCCGGAGCCAAAACGGATATTAAGTGAAACATGAAAGCTGCAGATACAAAGCAGACATCCCCTGGGAACCGAGACTGAAGCATCACCACCTCGGTGCAGGCCTCCTGGCGGGTTTCTATTAAGAGATCAAGCAGCATTCACTCTCTGGCGGCAGAGAGGGATGCGATGCGTTCACCCCGACTAAACGCAGCTCCGGCGGGCTCTGAGCGATGCGTGAACAGACCCTGTTATAAATCGGGAGCCGGGCAGAAGGGTACCTGACCCTAATGATATCGGCCCATCCGTTAAGTGCTAATAAATCAGCTCCAGATGGGTCTCAGAACAAGATCATCTAAAACAAAACAAAACAAAACAGAAATACCTGCAGGGGGTATGTGGCTTTACCCAGACACCCTAAACGCAGAGTGGAAGATGCTGCCTAGGAAGAAAGCCATTCAAAATCAAAACCTAACTTTAGGTCAGGACCCCTCTAATTAAACAAAGTTAATACAACAAAAAAGCCTGTAACTGACTACTGAGCATTCTAAATGACCACATTTCCCCTTAGACGGCATCTTCATGATCTCATTTTATCTGTCATAAAGCTGCTTTAATTTAATCAGGAAGAAATGTAAGACACGGTTATATGATGTAAAAACCAAGCACCGAATTTTTGAGTTTTATAGGCATGTGTACAGCTGGAGATGCATTTTCTCAAACTGCAGCTGGAAGATCACTATATGTATCCAGTGGGAGAAAGTACTATTAGGAAGTCAGCAAAATAACCCAGAATGATTAAATGGCTGAGTCAAAGGGCACAGCCAAAAATAGAACCCAGACGTTCCTCATTATCAGTGTCCTGCTCAAACTAATAACGCAGGGAATGTCGCATGTTCACCTGTCTCCATTATTATTATCATGATTCTTTACAAGAAACAGTGTTTAAAGTATGTGTTTCTCTTGTAATACTTCTTCTGCCTTTCCAGTCCTTGATTTTAGCCTGAGTTAAAGTCCTCTACTGGGTCTTACCGAGTTGTGTTTATCAAGCAGTGTTTTGGTGGGCTTCTGCTTGTGATTGGTTTTTCCCCTGTAGGTCTATACTGAGAACCTACACTGCCTCCTTCTGGATAGGCTAACAATGTCAAAATAGCTACGCAAAGGCAAATAGGAAGAGGTAGTTAAATTGATGATATAGTTAAAAATATTAAGTTATTAAGCAAATATATAGAAACAGAAAGTAGATTAGTGATTGCTCAGGGTGGGGGATCAGGGAGTTGCAAATGGGAGGCTGATAGCTAAGGGGTGCAGAAGTGATGAAAATGTTCTAATTTGACTGTGATGATGGCTGCACCACTGTGAATATACTAAAAATAAATTGTACTTTTTAAATGGGTGAATTGTATGCCATATGAATTATATGTCAATAAAGCTGTTATCAAAAAAGATGTAATTCCTGTCCCTAAACCATCAGGCACGTTTCCATGATACAGGTATGTATGCCCTCCCCCCCCCCAACACTATGCTGGGGATGGAGCTGGGTACAGGGGAAGATTTGAAACAATCTAAACAATCGAAGTATGAACTTATAGAACAAGAGGATGAAAATTAGACTGAAAGAGAGTACAGGAGATGAAAATTTAATAAGCCCAAACACATACTGTCAAGGAGCAAAAACAGCCACCTGGTATAACACCACCCCAGAAAAGCTCCAGGGCGGTGTGATTTTACCCAGGAGATAATCAGAGCATCTTAGACCACTGGTACTGCTAAAATGTAAAACTCACATTAAAAAAAATTATTAAAATGATAATGTGTTAGAATGTGGGTGTGAAAATCATGAATAAATGCATTTGAATTAAGAGATAAACTGGGAAGTCAATAATAGACTTTCATTCAAAAACAACAAAATGTTTCTGCATCTTAGGCCAAGCCAAAGTCTCTCATCTGAATATAGACCCAGTGACAACTGCATTTCCTCCTGGATGTCACTCAAATGCCTCATGTCAACATAGTCAGAATGAAATGTGCCAGCCCATCACCTTGCACTTCTGCCCTGACATTTCCTTTTCCTATATTCCCAATTGCAGGCTCTAATGTCACCCGGCAATCCTCTTTGTCTCTACCTCCTCCCCTTCCCTCAGTGGACCCATACTATCAAGTCATTAGGTCTATGCCCCCTGCTATTGCCTCATTCCTGATCACTGTCACCTCTGACCAGTTGGCTACAAGCATATATCCTAACAGCCTGCTCTGGTCAGTCCTGCCCAGGTCAAACCCATTCCTCATATATACCATCAGCTAGATTCCTATAAAATACAAATCCATTGCATTGCTCTCATTCTTAATATCCTTTAATGACTTTTCCCCATTGCCACCAGGTCAAAATATAAAATAGCAAGGAGACTTCTCCATCAAAATAGATTTTAAAGCAAGTTCTAAGTGAGAAGGCCTGTGATTGGCAAGAGGAGGTCATTCTACACATACACAAAAAATGGAAGTTCAAGGACACTACCCCAGCTGTACTTGGGGATAGGAAAGGGAAGCAGATGTGCTTCATAAGAGTCCTCATAAATTTTTTAAAGGAAATATTTTGTATTACCACGTTTTGTGTAGAAGGAAAACTTGAACCTCAGAATGAATGTCATATTATCAAGCTAGAGACATAAAAGTAATACCTTCAAGCCCAATGTTCTTAGTTGTAAACTGAGCTATAGAGCCTTTACAGCTTTTATATTAAGTATTTATAATAATTGGAGAAAAAAACAACTTCATATTAAGAGGAAGTGTCCTTATAATGTAAGATTCAACAAGGGTAACTGTAATAGAGCTTAAAATGACAGAAAACAGAATAGCTATGAGGCTGGAAGTCTAAATAAACAATTATTACTTGCATAAAACAAAGTGTTTTCCCCCAATTATTAAGTAAATGTATTTTACAGATCTTATTTCCAGAAACCAATTCTTTACAGCAGAGGATGGATATCATAAAAGAAAAAGGTGACAACCTTACCTGTCAATGGTAATCAATTTTAATGGTAAATAAAGACTGGTTGCATTTTTCTGGGCACTTGCCTGCATCTGCTGTGTGAGTTCCTTGGCCAAGACAGTGTCCTGAAGAGCATTCTCCCGCTGAGAGGCATCCGCGAGCACATTCACTGTGGTTTCTGCTTCTTGTAGCCACTTCAGGAAGTTCTCCAGGTCCCTGCGAGAGGCCTGCACTGTCCTCAGCTCAGCCTCCAAGGCGCTCTGTCTGTCAGCAATGCTGCAAGTAACAAGACAGACACATTTCTGTTACTTACAGTGTGACAGTCCTCATCGTACACACACTGAAGAAAAAATCAGCAGACGGCATCAAAGGACCTGTATTTATTTAAGCACCGAACATAACTGGGAGATTTATTCAGATGTGTGTCTTAAATAATCCTTAATGGAGGGCTATTGTGAACTGTGAGAAGAGGGAGAGTGACATACAACTATTAACAAAAACCACATCCATATCATAAAATAATTACAACTATATTTTATAACTCGTAACTGTATGTTATACCCCATATGTTTTATTTCAATACCTTGGTATGATGCCTGACACTCAAAAGGCAATACCAGTAAATATACACACAACAAGTGACTAAATAAATTCCAGAAGAATAGCTGAAGAAACTTTTAAGGTAAAATAAAAATAATTTAAAGGGTTTACTTTATATATTTTAAATAATTTAGATCAATACAAACTGGTTTTTTAAGTTGATTTAATTATATTATTTTCAGAAGACATTGGGTAATCAAGCTTTTATAAACCATTCATTAAAACTACATTAAAATTAAAACACAGGACTATCCTGGAGATGCATGATTTAAGAGATACACACATCTGTAACCTCAACCTTTAAAACTTTATATACCTCCATAATAAGAAGACAAACAACTTAATTTTTTAAATGGATACAGTTTTGCTCTCAGGTATTTAAACCCAAGAGAACTGAAAATATATGTCCACTCAAAAACTTGTAAGCAAATGTTTATAGCAGCATTATTTATAATAGCTGAATGGTAGAATTGACCCAAATATTCATCAATGGAAAGGGGAACTGATAAAGAAAATGTAATACATTCATACAAGAAATATTATTCAGCCAAAAAAAGGAATGAAGTACCGATACATGCGACAATGTGGATGAACCTTGAAAATATTATGCCAAGTGAGAGAAGACATAAAAGGCCACATATTGTGCAATTTCATTTATATGAAATATCACAAAAAGAGGTGAATCCATAGAGAGGCTGATTAGCTGTTGACTAGGACTGGGGGATAGAGGCAATAGAGACTGACTGCTAATGAGTGGTGGGTTCCTTTTAGGGGTGATAAAATATACAAAAATTAAGAGTGTGATGATGTTTTTGCAACATGGTAAATATACTAAAAGCCACTCATTTGTACACTTAAATGGTGACTTTCATGATATGTAAACTATATCACAATTTTTAAAATTAGCACATGTGATATCTCATTTATAAATATTTTCTAATTGTCCATACACACATCCATCCATTCATCACCATCCATCCAATCCATCCGTCTTCCTATTTGCATGTTAACTCAATATTAAAATGGTTATTTCTGGGTGCTTCAACTAAGGTGGTTTACTTTGTTATTTGTACTTTTCTGCATTCTTTGAATTTATAATGAACAGTTTATCATTTTTACATATCAATAAACACAATATTTAAAAAAATGGGTAAAAGATTTAAACAGATACATCATCATAGAAGATATATGGATGTCAAATAAACACATAAAAAGATGCTCAGCATCATTAATCATCAGAGAAACGTAAATTCAAACCACAATGCAATATCACTACATATTAGAATGGCTTTAAAAATCAAGTGCTTGTGAGAATGTAGAGTAACTGCAACGCTCACACATTGCAAGCAGGAGTGGAAAATGGTACTGCCATTTTGAATAACACTTTGGCATTTTTAAAATAAAATTAACCATGCACTTAAGATATAATCCAACAATCATTTTATCAGAGAGAAATGGAAACATGTCCACACAAAACCCATATGCAAATATTTATAGCAGCTTCATTCACAATGGCCAAAAACTGACACTAACCCAAAAGTCATTAACTGGGAAAAGCTGAACTGTGGTACATGCATATAATGGAACACTGCTGAGCAATGGGAATAAACTACCGACAGATGAAACACACGATGGAACCCCCAATGCATTCTGCCACGTGAAAGAGGCCAGGCACAAGAGCTGCACACCTTGATTCCATTTATATGACATTCTGGAATATCAGTAACCTCGTCTCCGCGTTTACTTACTAAAAACCTCCCACAGTGCTTGGCTGCCTGCAGAATAAACTCACATTGCTTCTCCCGGGACTCAGCACCCTCCACAGTCTATCACTAATTTACTTTTCAGCTTTATCCCTGAGTTCCCTCCAATACTCTTTGTTCAGGTCAAGGTGGTATGCTCCTTTTTCTCCAGAATATTCTTAACACCATGTTCACATAAAAAATTTATGTCCACATATAAATGTCATTCCGATCACCTCCACTTATCAAAATCCTACCAATCCTTTAAAGGTTAATGACCGTCTCCTCCAAAACATCCCAGGCCAATTAGGTTTCCTAGCTCGGAGTTCATAAAAGGTCAGCACTCCTCCTCGTACAGAAATTAATCACAGGTATCCTGGGAAAGCCCTTGGACTGTGACCTTATTTCACTCTTAACTTTAACTTTATTATAGAGACTTCTTGTCCGTCCACCTATTCTGTAAACTCACTATGGGCAGAAGCAGTCTTTTATGTCTCTGTTTCTCAGTCCTTATTACAGCATTATAATAAGCATTTATAAAATAAAAATCTATTTATAATATGCCTTTAAAATTACTTCCCAAACATCATTTTTCCAGAAGCTACTAAGCAACGTCCTCCACAATACTCAGCCTGCAAATCCAGAAAGAAGATCCAAGCAGCATGAAAATGCCACCAGCACAGGGAGGGGCTCTCACACTGATGGGGAGAGGAGACCTCAGAAAAGAGGGTGGTGAGTCGGAACTGGACCAGATGCGGCCGCCATCACCACTCCGACTGCCGTGTTTCTTGTTTTCATTTGACAAAGTTAACAAAGGATACACCCTGACAAAGCGAAAGAATAACCCAAAATAGGAAAGGGAGGGAGGGAGGGAGGGAGGGAGGGAGGGAGGGAGGGAGGGAGGGAGGGAGGGAGGGAGGGAGGAAGGAAGGAAGGAAGGAAGGAAGGAAGGAAGGAAGGAAGGAAGGAAGGAAGGAAGGAAGGAAGGAAGGGAGGCCCATGAGGTGCAGGAATAGGGATTCCAGACCAGGAGGAAGGCACAGGCACCCCCGGATGATGGCCGCGCAGCACACCTAGAAAGCATGTATCCTAGTAAACACATTAGGAGTGACAGAGCGCTTAATACGATTGACTTTGTGGGAAATTGTACTGTCAGGCCATCCGAAAATGTGGGAAGAATTAGCAACAGGTGCAAAGAGAAGCAAGCATATAAAAACAAAGCAATTATTCATTTTGGGTAAAACAGAGGAAGCAAAATTATAGTAAACTTCAGTGCCTGGCTGTTAATGATATTTAGACAGACATAATAATGTCAACACTGAATATCTGCTTATCTGAACATTCAGTGATGAGATGGTACAGCCACTGTGGAAAATAATATAGTAGTTCCTCAAAAAAACAAAAATAAATTTAATATATCACCCAGCAATTCCACTTCTGGGTATATACCCAAAAGAATTGAAAGCAAGGTCTCAAAGAGTTATCTGTACACCTACGTTCATGGCAGCACTATTCACAACAGCTAAAATGTGGAAACAACTCAAGTGTCCATCAGTGAATGGATGCAAAACAAAATGTTGTATATACAAAGGACACAATATTATTCAGCCTTAAAAAGAAAGGAAATTCTGACAGATGCTACAACATGGATGAACCTCAAAGACATTAAATCACTAAGTATTATATGCCAGTCACAAAGGGACAAATACTGTAGGATTCCACTTATATGAAGTACTTAGAGTAGTCAAGTGCATAAAGATAGAAAGTTGAATGGTGGCTGCCAGGAGCTGGGGTGAGGGGAGAATTGAGAGTTAAGTGTTTAATGGATGTGGGGTTTCAGTCTACAAGACGGAGGGATGTGGGGATGATGGTGGTGATGGTTTGGCAACAATGTGAATGTATTTAACACCACTGAACTGTATAATCAAAAACAGTTATGATGGTAAATTATATGCTATGTGTATTTTACCACCATAAAAAAGTGGAAAAAGATCAGTGATGAGGAAGGGAAGGGAAGAGAATAGAATGGTGGCACAGGACAGCTATATCCTAGGTACATATTTACCAGAATACGATGCCCACAGACAACGTCTCACACTGATGAGTTGGAATACAATGGCACACAGTACTCATTTTATTTAGAACATGAAAATGTACAAATGACATCAGGAGAAGCTGAAAGAAGAGAACGTAGTTGCCCCGATGGAGGGGAATGGTGGTGAGTAGTGAGAGAATTACAATATTCTGTTATAAACCTTTCAGTAATTTTTAAATTCGGGGTAATCATGTGCCTATATTTCTTTAATTTTTAAAATTTAGAAGTTACCTACCAGAATTTGGGTGGTTCCTTTTGTTCGTGGTTTTATCTTCCACCTAAGCCTGCCCACATTTACAATTTTTAGAACATTAGAAATAGCCAAATAAAGGCTGTGCAAAACATCAAAGGAGTACACATGTGCAATTAATCAACCATGAACTGATGATTCTTATTTTAAAAACACTCATAAAATTTAATAATTATAAAACTTAGTCAAGTCACACACACATTCATTTTACATAATCATTATCCTTTATTTTTAAGAATTTTCATATGCACATAATAGGTTATGTGGCAAACAGCTAATGTAAAAACAGATCATTATACATTAGTTCTATTAAAACCTAAAAATGCCCAGTCCAGAGATAAATAGGCAAATGCCTGAGAGCCCCATGGGTGAAGTCAGAGGATTCCTTAAACACAACAGACAATCATACACCCAGCAAGCATCCAGCACCAGGCTAGCAGGGGAGGTGGAAAACCGAAAGTGATGCACAAAACGACAAATTATCTACTGGTCATCAGTGGGAAAAGAGATTCTGCTTTAAAAATATTCACTTTGTAGGAAAATGCAGAAAACAACTGTTAGATGATGAAAGAAAATTCTACTTTGTCAGTTAGGAAAGCCAAAGAAAAAGTGTTTTGGATCAAGGCCGACAAGGCTCCCCCAGGGACTAGCTGCGGCAGCCTGGAGCTGGCTGCCCGTCTCCTCAGCAGCAGTTTCATTAACCCTGAACCCTGCTCGGCACAAGGTTCTCCGTGGTGGGCGTCTTTGCTTACCTCCTCAAGATCATCCCAGCACTCCAAGCCTCATGCTTTATTTACCTAAAGAATGAATCAATTCCTAATCCTCAAAGTGGCCACTGTTTCTGCCAGATCCAGAACTTTACTTTTACTCCTTTTACCTTAAATACCCCCCTCCACCCCCCATGACTAACCTTCCTCTCCACGTTGTGTTAATTTTTACTTACCCTGCAGAACTTGCTGCAGACACCTTCCAAACCTGTATGGTTTGAAGATGGAAGAAGAGGCCATGACACCGCATCCCGGAGCTCCCGTGATTTCCCTTACCACGGCCACTGCCCTGTAACAAAGCACTAAAACCGAGCGGCCTACAGCAACCACTGTCTCACAGTGTGTAAGCTGGTTTCTGAGAGGGGCCTCACTGGACTAAAATCACGTTATCAGCAGGCAAGACTGTGGTTTTTCCCGAGAGGCTCCAGAGGTGAATCCATTCCCTTGCCATTTCCAGCTTTGAGAGGTCGCCCACATTCCTTGGCTCGTGGCCCCTTATTCCATCTTCAAAATCAGCAGTAGAGGGCTGAGCCCTCACACCGCATCTCCCTGACCCACTCTTCTCTTCCCTCCTCCACTTTTAAGGACCTATGAATGGAACTGGCCCACCCAGATGATCCAAGATAGTCTCTCCACCTTTGCGGCCATGATTCTGCCTGCCTCATTACACTGTACCTCCGATCACAACTCAAAGGGACTGCTTTCTTGTGTGTTTAAAGTTTCTGAATCATCAGTTCACCTGGTACCCCCAGGACCTACACAGAGTAGCAACTCAACAAATATTTGTTGAATAAACTAATACCGAAATAGGAATAACATCTCCCTTCCTGCAATATTTTAATAAATGTATCAAAACATAGTAAACACTCAATAAATAGCATTTTCCCTAACCTTAGATAACAATTTGGTGAAATACTGGGAAGTTAATTTTGCTTATAGCATACAAATGTGCATTTCAATCATAAGTGTCCTTTTTAAATTCGCATATATCTGGTGTCAGATGTTTTATCATGAATATAATCAACTACTAAAAATAATGAACATACTAAAAACTAAACTCATTTACAGCAGTCCAAATTATCTTCATGTTATTATAATAAATGCACATTTTAAATTTTTATAATTGTAGTATATAAGTATATTAATTTATAGTCTGATTTTTTAAATTAATATAATTTTATGTGAAATTGCTAATAGAATACAGCTCAAACGTATCAGTTCTCCATACCACCCATTTTTTTTCATTTTAAAATTTAGATCTAATACTAGAGTATGTTATATTAGACACCACAAGAATCTTTTATCCATTTTCAAGGAATTTCACATGATGTATAGTACTACCATAAAGCCAAAATTAACTGCTAAAATTAGAGGCTCAGGAGTGTGTGTGCACACTTTGCTAAACAGGCTGATAAGTTACCATTCATGCCATTGGGGCACTGCTCCCAGAAGAAAACCTAATTCTACACCTCTGCCATTGACTAGCTATAAGGCTTAGGTAAAACATTTTAATTCTACAATTGTTTTTTTCATCCTTAAAATAAGTTGTTTGGACTGGATGACTAAAGGACCCATTTCAGATTCTCAAGGGTCCTTTTATGACTACAAAAACCATCACATCCCAGAGATTATAAAACCCGCTAGAAGAGTCCCTCCATTCTCTCCCCCATCTCTAGCTTCAAATTCAGCTTCATTAACAATCCCTGCAGGTAAATGAAATGTTACTGATGGGAATGGCTGAGCGGTGTGCAAAGAGCAAAAAGGCTGGGAAGTATGAAGGTGGAAGTTTCCTGAGATGACACCCAGCACTGAACTGGCATTAGTAAACGGTTCACAGAGTTTATATCTGGCAGTTCCAGTTGCTGCATCTCAAGAAAGACCAGGGCAGAGTGAGAGGAAGCGCTGAGAAATGTAATGAGACAATACAGGGGAATGAGCACTATTATAGAAAAAAGTCACTTCAAGTTTAGGAAGTTGTGGCTTCTGGACAAAGGCAGAGAATTTCGTAAAAATCTTTTATAACCTACAAATCATAAAGAATAGGAACAGGCTGAAAACCTAAAAGATAAAACACTTGAAGTACAAGGGGAACTTTAGCAGAAATAAGATTTTTTACTTCAAACAGAAGTGACAAACTATAGAATTCTTTAGAAGAAAAAATGCTACAGACTAAAAATATAAATAGCTTCTCATAAAAGATTAAAGGAATTCACTGGTGACAGATTTATAATAGTTTACATTAAAGGGAACTGGGGTTTTAAAAATGTAAACTCTTAGCTTTTAAAGAGATTTATGTTATAAAAGCAACTGATATGTTATAAAATAGCTTATATTGATCAATCAAAATATATTTATTTTGTAGCATAAAACATGGCCACCCACATAACTGCCTTGTTTAAATATTATTTTAAAGATGTTAAATAATACTTGACATTTTAAGCTATAAGATATATTGGTGAATCAAATGTGCATGTGATTATAATTGGTCAAGGGAGTGTTTGAACATAAATAGATATGTCTTCTTTTTAGACTTTAAAAGAAAAGAGCATCTCAGAAAAACCACAAATATGTGTTACTCAATTTTTGTATACTTAAAAGGTGATTTAACGTACATGAGATTTAAATATATTTATCTTTTTTAGAGCAGAAAAATGGTAGCATCAGTAGTTTGAATGGCATATAGAAAACTTTCAAGGAAACACTATTTAAGCTTTCCAACGGTTACCTCTCACAAGGTAATTTTGTTATTTGGTAAATAGAATAAGATTTAGCTGGGAAATATATTAAAACACCCTTTGGGGAAATGCAGTTGATTTAATGAAGAATCAGTCACTGCAGATATCCCCCTCGTTACACAGAGACTGGGTCATCACCGAGCACTTTAAAAATTCACCCCATGGGATTTAAATCTGTTCTAAGCTGCTAGCCCTGCCCCCTTGCGCGCCCCATGATGCCTGCCCGTGACCTTATATAACCCAAAGGAGCAGCTCTCCCTCGGGCTGCCATTGACAGCAAGTAAATATTCAAGACCACAGAGCTATTCTTGTGAGAGGATTAATCTCACCACTTCCTAGCTAAAAGGGAAATACTCTTAGCTAAGTCACTACCAGACATTCGGTCTCCGTTAGCCAAACAGTATCCGGCTGTAACTCTAGCACTACTCTGCCCCTTTCCCAGTTTGCCGCAATCCACCCCCATACCCTTCAGTGAGGCCCGGAACTCTAGGCCATTGCTAATGCCAGGCCACTGTTCCCTCATCCCCAGGCAAGACCCTCCCCTCTCCAAGCGCAAGACTTTGCACCCCTATACCCTTCAGTGAGGCCCGGAACTCTAGGCCACTGCTAATGCCAGGCCACTGTTCCCTCATCCCCAGGCAAGACCCTCCCCTCTCCAAGCAAAAGACTTTGATCCTCCGTGCTCATATCCTTACCTCCAGGTCCCTGGTCACCGCACAGCGACCACCACACTCAGCTCTGTCCTCGCCTCCCCAAGGGTTCCCTGCTGCCTTCACAATCTATCCTCCGCATAAGACTCAGAAGGAGTAAATCTAGTGCTATGAATTAGTGTCACTCCCGTGCTTCATAACTCCAGTAGCTTGCCCTGTACTTCCAATATCCGAACTACTTTCCATGTGTCACTGAGTCCAGTGCAACCTGGCCTTTGCCTCCCTCTTCCACGGCATCTCGAGCCCTCTTACTCTTTACATTTCAGCCGCCAGTTGGGTTTCAGAATTTAAAATTTTTTGGACATTAGAAACTATTATGAATGTATCTAAGTAGAGTGTGAATCAGCAAGTACATTAATATTTGTGCACATAGGAACAAGGCTATTCACACTAAGCAGGAAATAAAGGCTATAATAAATAGTCTGTCAACTCAAAGCTTTCTGATATCTCAGCATATTGGATTTTGGCCTTGCAGATAAGGGACTGTGGACCTAAAACTATGAATGGCCAAATTACTTAGGCCAATTGCAATTCACAGAAAACATTTCCTTTGAAAGCTGATATTAAACTTCACACATTATCCCGCAATAATAGTATTCCATTGGCAAGTATTCTAACCCTTCACCCCTCCAGCACTTGGCTGCCAATGATATATATTCAGAATACAGCGGAAATCTAATGAACAAAATAAATTGACCAACAAAATAGGTCCCGAGGCATGGAAGCATGGAACAGACTAACATATCTCAGGGGGGAGAAGGGAGTTGGAAAGAGATTAACCAAAGAACTTATATACTTATATGCATAGTCCATGGACAGACAATAATGTGGTGAAGGCCTGGGGTGGGGTAGGGGCTTGGTGGAGTGGGGCAAAGGAGGGGAAATAGTGTGTGTGTATATATATATATATATATATATACACACACACACACACACACACACACACATATATATATGTATTTTTAAAAAAAAAAAACATCAATCAACACCAATCAAAAGAATAAAAAAGAATACAGCTGGTAAGAGGTGAGCCATGGTACAAAACCTCTCAGCAGCCATTACAGTGGCCACATACTGGATAGTGTTATATCATTCATAACAGAGGCACTGTATCTTTAATCGGATCTGGCTTCTAAACTCAACAAGATAAGAACTGGTAAGTGGAATCATGGGCAGATCCAAGAGGCGAGTACACAAAGCCGTCACCAGTGACAGCTGACATTCTGACAGCAAAGAAGAAAAGTAAAACTCTTTGTAAAGAAGCTCAGAGCCTCGCTGCATAGATGAAAGGCTTGGATTCCAATTCCAGCTCTGCCCACGTGAGTTGGGTGATTTTAGGCATTCCCTGACTTCTCTCTGCTCAGTTTATTCATGGACATAGAGTGGAGGAAAATGATGCCGGTCACCTATGGTTGTTGTGAGGATTTAATGAAATAATGCGTGTGTAGAGCTTAGCACAGTGCCTGACAATGAGAAGATACTCAATAAAACTTATGCACTAAAAATAAAGCACAAAATATCACAACACATAACAGCCTGAATAAGTTTACTACCAACTCTTCAGAACTTGGAACATGATCATAATTTAGTATAGAAAAATATCATTGTAGCTATGCTATGGGACTTTAAACATGGCACGGAAACTTCTCTGAGCCTCATGGCATCTGATTAGACCACGCTTTCTCCACGGAGGCAATGAGTGATTCTGCTGCAGGGCAAGGCAGAGGGGGAGTGGGGAAAATGGACTCTTTATGTATAAAGCACAACCATAAAGTACAGCAACAGACACATAGTGTACCCATGGTATTAAAACTTCACAAGGGCAGGTATCTGAAAAGGCTTCTTAGGGGGTTAATAATATAAAAAGAAAGGTTTGAGAAATACCAATTTAAATTCATCATACAGTTTCGTACAGCTCTTAATGTCCCTTAAATCTATCTTCACAACAGTAATGCCAAGAATTCAAAAAATGTTTACTGTAAGTTCACACACTTTGTTTAAGAAGGCAGGGAAAGAGTTGTATATTTTAGAAAGATCTCCAATCAAAACAGGTAAAAATTGTAAATGTCATTGGTTAAAACAGAAAATCTTCTCAATACATAGAGACCCCAGCTGGCCCTTGTGAAGGGACTCTGTGAAACACAGTTCTGTTGAATTTTCCCTGCTTTCGAGATAAGAGTTTACCAAAACCATGTCTAGATGTTAGTATATTTCTTTCCCCCAAAAATGGAGAAAGAAAGTAGCATGAGGACAACTATTTGTAACCACCATAAAACTGGAACAGTGTGCTGTCTTAGCTATGATAAATGAAAGATCACCTTGCAATATAATTCATTTTTAATTGCCTCTTCCATCTAATCTAACTACTGCTGTAGTCTGTCATAAAATATTTACAAAGAAAAACCAAAAAAAGAATCGGGAGTGCTAAATAAAGCAGGCCACACATTTCTACATGATCAATTTTTCAGGGTATTGTTTACAACAAAAACAAAGTCATAACTTATACATGAATTTTTGAAAATGGATAAAGTATGATAAAGGACCAGCTCTCTGTGTTAAAGCTGTGTGTGTTTTTTAAACTCAGACATAATTGATATACAACCTTGTATTAGTTTTAGGTATACAATATAGTCATTTGATATATGCATATATTGCAAAATAATTAGCATAGTAAATCTAGCTAACACCCATCACCACAGTTACAGTTTTTTTCTTGTGATAAGAACTTTTAAGATCTACCCTCTCGGCAACTTTCAAATATACAATACAGCATTGTTAACTATAGTCACCATGACGCACATTACATTCATTTTATAACTGTAAGTTTGTACCTTAAATCTGTTTTTAATTCACCTTCTTCCCTACCTTAGTTTTGGGATCCTTACTATACCCAAATAACTTGTATAAAATGCTAGGAAGATCAGTATTATAGCTATGTTCTGCTTTAACCGCTTAAGAAGTTTTGTATTTGCTACTCCAGTCTTATTTCCTCCAGAACCCTAGGTTTTTTTCATGCTCATGGACTGCCCTCATAATTCTCTCTGAGTTTTCCAAAACTCCACTTTAGAAATTCTAACTGAAGATAGCATTCTAAAAACGGATAAAACGCCTCCATGTCAAACTGTTATTAAATGCTTGGCCATACTTTATTACTCGTAATGTATATCAAAGAGTGGTCTAATATTACCCATTTCATTCACTGAAAAATAAATGTGTTCTGATATCCTTGATAGCTTTTAGGCAGTGCATTTTCATACGTAAAGATGTGTGTGAAACCAAATTCCCTTAGACGCAGGCACTCCCTGTACTATGCAGGAGGCGAACACGTTTTTTACTGATGAATATAAATATGCCATCTTAAAAAGATGCTAACCACTGTTTATAGGTCCTCAAATCCTAGGTGTTTAAGTGACAGAAAAATCTCTCTTATAAACTCATATGTTATTTTAGACTGTTCCAAAGATACTGACTGGACAGAGTAATGGAAAGAAAAAAATAAATTAGTTAAGCCCTAAATACACACAGCATATTTCAGGAGCCCAGCGTTGGATCCACGTGTTCTCAGCCTCGACTGAGGAAGATCCGGCCACACAGCACACATTTTACTTACCATTAGGGGTGATATCACCCCAGTGCAGCTGTGAATACCTAAGTGTCCCTAACCGTCACCGTGCTACAAGATTTACTCTAGGCAACACCAAGACGGTAAAAAAAATCAGAGCACATCAATGATCACTAGCAAGGTTTAGGCTTATTTTAAAAAAAAACTCCATTGAAGAAATTCAAGTAGATATTGTATAAACATACATTCTGTATAATACTTGGTAGAGTGTAAAAAAGTTTGTAAATCGTAATAAAACGTACTTCCAGTAGTTGCATATCGCGGCATGTATCCATGAGAAAGTCAAAGCAACCGAATTCTCAACTTGACACACATTCGCCGGCAGGGCGCCAGCACTCACCTTTGTCTGAGGCTGGCCCAGGACGCTTTCAGGTACTCGGTGGTCTCCTTGACGTTCCTTGTGTCGTCGCTGCCATAGTCCTCCAGGAGCTTCTGCAGCACACTGTCGAACGCCATCACGGCGCCATCGCCAGGCCCCAGCTCCTGAAGCAGCGTCTGCGGTGAGATTTCAGGCGTAAGTGTTAGACTTGGTTTTAACATCTTTTAGACACAGATGTCAAAAGAAAACAAACTATTAGACAAACTCTTGCATGGAAGCTTAAACCAAAATAATCATAGATGCGAAAATAAAAATGTCTGAGAAATGGATCAGGTACATAGCAGTTAAACAAATGATTATCCTTTCCTCTCTTAGATATTTTATTTCCTGCAAACATTTGTCTTTTTTCATTCCTTCTGCTGTACGTCTGATCCTAATAGGAACGTGCATTGTACAGGAATGAATTTACTATAGAGTTCCCCATATATGCTGAGAGAAAGGGAAGGGCCAACAATACAGAAGTATTCTGTCTCTTGCCCCTGGATCCCTGGGCATGTTACAGGAACCGCTTGAGTGGATCAAGCCCTAAGCAGGGTTCACCAGGAGTTGCCTGAATAGCTAAACTGAGGCTGAGTATGTCCCCTGGCATCGGTTCCTTGACACACTTTTTCAGTCTCTGAGAGTCCCTGGATCAAGACACTCCCCATGAAATCTAACAGACAAATGGAAGTTCCTATAGTGTTTTTTAGTAGCAATTGAGAGGAAAATCCACCCTAAAACTTCAGAAGAAAATGAGCATACTTCTGATTAGAAAAGAATATTCTGAGTACGATGACAGATACCACTTTGAATTGTATTCCTTTAGTGAAGTGCCAGGGTCTTTGCCGATGTTACTTTTGATTCACCTGGTGAAAACAATCAGCAGATGTCATAAACACAGAGAGCGACCCAGGAAATCAGGAGGCCTGGCCGCTTGCTTTCTACACGGTAACCATGGAAAGTCCATATGTGCGCAGAATGAAAACATACTTTCATGTTTTAGATTCTGACTCCCACATATTCATTATTATATTTTGCACAAATGTACACTTTCACCTTAGGCTATCTGAAGGGCAAGTAAATGTTCCACTAAAATATAACCTGACAACCATAACCTCCAATTCAAGAACATTTTCCACGATCGCAGTGAGACTTTAGAATAACACCATACATGTTCAATATCATCAGCTCTGCAGCCTAACTGATCACAGAAGGTATCTGCTCTGATGACATTGATAAATAAGTTTGGTTATGGAGGTATTAAAAGAAAAGAAACTTACTTATTTTCTGATTTATTCTACTACAGTAGCCCTCAAATGAAAGTCTCAAGAAATTCCATAAACAGAAATAACCTTCAGGGTAGACATGAAGGGGACAAAAGAAGGGCTCTTGGGATCCTGAAAACATGCTCTTCCTAGATGCTGGTTTGTGGGTGTGTTCCATTTGCGAGGAGTCAGTGAGCTGTAAATCTAAGATATATGTACATTTCTATTTGCTATGCCTCCAGAAATCTTTCAGAATCTTTCCTGGTCGAATTCTTTACGTAAATTTCAATGTGTAGTCTAAGAACTCAGGAAAGCATCATGACAAGAGTCCTAAAGTTTACAGTTAACAGAACAAAAAAGTACATCCAACAATCGACATCACCAAGAAACATCTAATGAGTCTTACTTGATTATCAGAAATTTGCTTGATCAGCGGATCCTTCCGGGCTTGCTGAAGAATATAGAAGCGAGCCTCATATTTTCTCATAAGCTCTTCGGTCTCCTCCCTGTGGTCGTCCCACTGCAGGCTGTCGATCACCATGTCCTCCAGCTGTCGCTGCCGCAGCTCCACGCCGTGCTGAGTGCCGTCCCACTGGGTCTTGACCTTTTCCACTGGGGGAAGCGTTGTGAAAAAGAATTCCAGAAAGTGACGCTCAGGAAAGGGGGAAAGCACCTGATACCCAATTTATTACAAATAAGACTACCCATAGAAAAGAGAAAGCGGCAAGTGGATACACACATTTTAAAGAAATGTCAGTATGTCCATCTCTATACAGTTGATATATTTCTGAAACCATTCTTGAGGAAAAACTCTTAGATTAAACTCTATTCGAAATGCACTAAAATACCTCACAATAAAAAATATCTACTGTTATAAACTGGTAAAGCAAAAAATGTATAAGAAAAATAATTTCCTCTTATTTTATATTTATAGGACCTAGTTTGAGGAAGGTAGGCTTTAATAGCACTTTATGATAGGACTTGAAGACACAGACTTAGTTACTTGACATCCTCAAAGGAGATGCTCCGAAGTAGTCTTGATTGTAAAAGAAAACTCCTTAAGAATACTTTCACATTTGTTTTACTGTAGCATTACACCTCTCTAAAAGGAAGTATTTTCCCATGTTCAAGTTCAAGAGAAACACTAAAAGTAAAGTAAATTCAAGTTCTGTGTATCCAGCAGCTCTTAATCATAAAAAAAGTCCATACTGGCTCTTTTCTGCTCTTTTTTATTGTTTCTTCCTATTTCTCTTTCTTTCAATCTCTGTCTCTCTCCTCTCCTCCCCTCCCCTCCCCTTCTTTCCTTTTCTCATTTTTAACATGAAGTTAAGAAAAGAGAGATCTAAGGGAATAATTTCTGATTAATTACTTCAAGGGCAGTGTATGATCTTGAACTATAAAGTACCAGTAAGAAACTACTTTGACTATCTTCAACAACCATTGATAATAAATAGGTACGTAGAAAGTTAAAAACAAATTTATAGAAGATATTTTGAATGCCAGACAGACTGAAGGGCTGTAGTTAGGAACCAGGCCAAGAAGAGCGTAACTACAAGATAACATTTCTTTTGGTAAAATCCTTGGGATAAACCGCTAAAGCTATCAACTTAACATTGCTCAGAAAGCTACAAATTATGCTTGCATGCAATAATTCTAAAAAAGTGTTTCAATGAGATGACTTATTTTATACTGTCCGAATCAAAGTTTAAATAAATTGCTTAAGATTTTAACTCGAGAGGACGAATCTATCATAATGTTCTACTTGTCAGTTAAAAAGTTACACAGAGTACTTATGACCAAGTCTGCTACTAACAGAATCCTGAAATATCAAATAAAACTAAAGACATCAAGTGACAGCAAATACCACACTTTTATCATAAAAATAAGCAAAGTATCCTTTTATTTGTAAGAGCTAAAAGCAGGTTACTATTGGAAGTACACGCCAGCTGAGGATGGTTTTTCACATAATATTTAGTGACAAAAACCATGCAGCCTCTTTACAAGAAAATGGTGAGAAAACAAAGAGGGAGTTAAATTAGAAATGGAAGATATTTGGGAGAAGGAAAGTCTTTTTAAAAACCTTATAAGAAACTTTGGACAAATACAGAGGTGGGGGGGGGGGAGTAAGATGGCAGAAAAAGCAAAGTGGAGATGGGTTTGCAAAGAGCCTGGTGTCACTAAACCAGAGAAGCTCCCCTGCCACGCGGTGGGAAATGGGGTCCCTCCAGAGCCCCACAGCAGGCCAGCGGTCCATCAGTTCACAGTGGGAAGGGGGAAGGAGCAAAGTGGCTAGATCGGTAAAATAAACCAACACCGTGAGACACTAAAAGTTCTTTGCTAATGCACCCCTTTAACAACCTGCCTGCCGCACTCATTTTGAAGTCGAAGCATATTTTTTATAGGAGAAGGAGTTGAACTTCTCCCCTTGAGAAATATTAAACAATGTGATAAAATGCATTCCAGTTTATATTCTGCCACAAATTAAGTCCATCCCTTGTATCGGGCACTGTGGGAGGCCCCGGAAAGGTGAATAGTCAAGGTCCGTGGTGCCGAGAACATTTAAGTAACTGTGAGATCCACAGTGAAGTTCTGGGGGAGGTCACAGCAGGAACTAAAGGTAGAAAACGCCAGGGACCAGAAGAGGGGGAAAGACTTCACAAAGGGGGTGACATTTTACCAGCTGAGTAGAATTTCACCTGGGGAGAAAAGGCTGAGGGGAAAAATAATGCGAATAAAGGTACGGAGAGTAAGAAATGTCAGGGTGTTTTAAAGAACATACGCAGTACAGCGTAGCTACAGGAGGGGCGGAGGGCTGCAGTGGGCGAGTGATGATACAAGCAGACTGTGACTGTCCCTAGAAGTCCCTAAAGTGTGTTTCAATTTCAAAATAAATGTGGCAACAATGATGTTATTGTAACAGATGAGTTAGCGGAGCACTCTTAGTGTGTCACAACGTGGGGTTATTTTTCCTGAATTAGCCATTTCACTTCTTTCTCCCTCCTTTTATTAAGTATTAGGTGGCTTGTGCCTATCCATTCTCAAGAATTTAAATTTTGTTTTATATGGCATACAGATGCTTTTAATACAGAAATTAAACTCAAAACAAAAACCATGGCTGTGGTTGTTTTGTTTTATTTTGTTTTTAGCTAAAGCATTCCCAAATTACTGCCAGGCTCAGCGGTACATAGTCGTTCAATAAATATTTTTGGAATGAATTTTGAGAAGATAAGTTAAAAGACATGCTAAGATCTGGTTTTAATGAATGAATTATAATGGAAGAATGGATTTGCATCCCTATGGCTTTCTCTAATTTGTTTTCTTGGTTCCTTCAAAAGGAATACAAAGTTAAAAGCCAATAATTTAATGAATCAGTAATTACATAAAAATAATTATATTAATACTTTAAAATTCATAAGGGAATTCTGACAATGTTCACAAAAAATAAAAAACAAGGAAAAGCTGTATTCATAAAGAGTATCAAATATTAAATAATATTAATTTCTGGATGAATAATCTTTGAAAATGTGTGTGTGTGTGTGTGTAATCAATTTCAGTGAAAGTGCATATAGATTTTTTTTAACTTACATTTTTCTGTGATTGCTGTTCTCACATCTGAACTGGAAGCTTTATTTTTCAAATTCTGAGCCAGAGTAAAAACATAATCAAGCTGAGGGTGGCGCTGTTCCAAGTCAGCCTTTGTGATCTGTTTAAGAAGAAATGATTTTTAAGACAGGTTGATAGGCTATACGATCCAAATACTAAGGAAACAAAACTGGTGTGTTGACATCACAGCTGTCTGCCTCCTACAGGGGATAGTGAGGCCTCTGCGATGTGGCAGAGAAAGCGCAGGATCTGGAGTCAGAAGTCATAGGTTCGAATCTCAGCTCTGCCACTTATCCCTCTAGCTCAGCAGGCACTTCACCTCTCTGTGTTTTTGTTTTCACAAAAAGAAACAATAAAATACTTAAAGCTCAGCTGCATGAAGTCTGAGCAGATTAAATGAAAGTCCCTTTAAAAACTTAAAAATGTTCTGCAAACGTTCACAGTGATTTCTGCAGATACCCTGCATATCGGTCCTACATCAGGTACGAACACAAACTAATGTCACCTACAGGGATGGGGGTGAGGTCTGAAGAAAACGCTAATTGGAATAATTGTAAATTAAATAATTTTAGACACGAGAAACTGTTGCTGAGAGCTTGTCTTAGTACCAATGAATGTTGGGGGAAAGTTCATGTCTGGAAAATGGTGTGTTTTAAATCTAGAACTAATAAACAGCCATCAAGACTATTTCCAATAGGTACAAATAGTCTGGCAAAGATTCTCTCCCGGTTTTTCCTCTTTATGAATTCACTGATTTTGCAGGCCTCAATTACTCCTCCAGCGTCAGATGTTATTTCTAAATGGACTGTTTACAACTTCCAGTCGTGAGTCCCACACAGACATCGCAACGAATGCTCATCATTTCCTGCTAAATGGCATAAAGCCTCTCAACACCATGTACTCAAACTAAATCTCTCCAACCCTCACCCACGATTCATTTCTTCTGTTCCTGGTTTCTGCTCATTGCCACAGTGGCATCTGAGCCGCCTGGAAGGCTCTTTTCTTTGTATTAAGCAGCTCTTGCACTATTCCCATTCTCCCTACTAACACAGACCATTGTTAGCATAGTTCTCCAGCCACGATTTAAAAAAGCAAAAAGCAAAAGGCAAAAGGATGCCTGCCCTTGGCTTACAGATGGGAAGGCCAAGGGGCTCTGCGTGCCCTGCACGCTCCTGCAGTGACCACGAGCCGCCTCGCTATCTGACTTCCCACTACACTTCTTTGCTGCACAAATGTCGCCCATGTCCCTCACACTCCCCCACTTCATGTCTCTATTCACTCTGCCCCCCACACCACGAAGGTCATTACTTGTCTCTAGATGTGAAAATCCCACCCTGCCTGCCTGGCACCACTGTGGGAATAACTCACAAAAGAACTTTACAAACGCATGACATGGTAGCTTGTGCGTGTGTGTAATTTTACATATACATGAAATTATAGATTCTTATTTCTAATGCCAGCAATTAAACAAATAAGCTCATTATGAAGTATAATTTGAAAAGGCACTTCGGGAAATTCTCCTCCATCACACAAGGCATGAACTGTAGCACTAGTTTATGTTTATACTGATGGGGCTGGATTTACACTATCCGTTTCTAGATCTTAAAATACACAGAGTCTACAACCGAAGTTGGTAACGGTGATCTTACCAAAACAGCATAAATGCAAGAAAAGCTTGACTCCTCAGAGCCCGCCTGAGATGGCAGTTGGACAGATAAAGTTTTTAAAGCTCCCTCTCCTGGAGTTCAGGATAAACAAAGGGGAGCCAAACAGGCCGCGTCTACCCGTGTGCTGCGGTGTTCCCGCGACAGGCCTTCATGCCGTGCACCTACTTTCATTCTGGAGACCGTCTTATTGATCTCCTCTACATCCCCGACAGTGACGATGTTGGACTTCAGCATCTGGTCGATCAGCACCAGCCAGTCGGCTAGCTCGGTGATGGTTCTATCCAGATCAGCAGGGACTGAAATTTCCGAAGCCCGAGGAGGCTGAGCAGGCAGGTCCGAAGTGGAGGATGCTAGCACCACCTTTAGGACACTGGGATGAGCTGAAATGAAAAATGCAGCCAAGTGTTGCTGTGTCAACGGGAGATTCTGACAGTGGTGCTGCAGCGCTGACAGGGGTCTGTGGCTTTATGTGAATTTCAGATTAGGTTAAAAAATGGTAAGAGTTTTTATTTTTTCATACGGAAGAGGCAATCGTATTTCCTGCAGTATCTATGTCTTTGGTAGCAGTAAAGCCAATTAAACACACAGTCTCAATATTCTAGGGCAGCAATAACTCAGAAGTAGCTAACACTGATACCAAGAGAAGATAAAATAAAACATGCATCCACTGTGAGAAAATTAGCACTGCTATTTTATTCTGTCAAGATGCTTGCCTTAATCGTAAAGCCAGTTTATCCAGTTTTCTGTTCTTTTTCACTTAACTTTATAACATGAGCATTAGGAGTAATTCTTCAGACACGCCACTGTGAATACGCAATAATCTGCGCATATATTCACTGACTGTGAGTTAGCTCCTTCCCTACAGCTGGACACTTAGATGGCTCCTTACATTTCACCTTAGAAAAGAACTTGCAAGGAATATCCTTTTCTGTAGAGTATTTTGCACATTTCTGATGAAAACTTTGGTATCGATTTGCGAAAGTAGAATGGCTGGTTCAGAAAATATGAACATAGTTCATGTATTTAATACTTATTGGCAAACTGCTTTTCCTTAGAAGTTGGAAACTGAGACTTGCAGCAAGAAGTGTGGCCCCTGAGCATCCCATATGCACACCAACGACATTCCTTCTCAACGGGTGCACACACAGCCCTCACCATTGTGTTCATTTACTGGCTTTTGATTAACAGTGAGAGCAAACATATTTTGTTTGTTAACCAAATACGGTATAATTTATAACTGTGTTCTTTACCTGCTTCCTTATCAATTTGAATGAACTCATTTTTATAGGAAAGATGAACCCTTGCCACATTGCTGAAAACACTGTTTCTATTTTAGGATTTTTAATGCGTGTGTTTTTTCTTTTTAACATATAGATGTCATCCAACTTGGGTGATCAAATCCACAAATCTTTCCTGGGAGATTGTTTTTCCAAATCTTTTACTTAGAGATTCTTGTCTTTTGGATAAATATTTTTTCTCTCGGCTCTTTGTGTTTGTCTTTTGTTTTTAATGATGGAAGATTGGTTGTTTTTCTTTAGTGTTACATGAGGCCGTTGAATTAATTATTACACCCAGATGTGGTGTATTAGGTGAGGCTTAAGTAATTTTCTAAGAAATATAGTCAATCTGTAAATTCAGCATAATTCAAATTAAAAACCTCAACAGGTTTGCATATATCTTGACAAAATCATATACTGAAATTCCTGATTCTAAAATTAATATAGAAAAGAGCCAAGAACAGTCAACAGAAAGAGAGCAGGGCACGGTGGTGCAGAGAGCTTGCCAGGCAAGGAGCAGCAGCTATGGTGCCCGTAGCCCACACTCTAATCTGGACATGGAGAGAAGAAAATAGAAAACTCTGTTTCCTCCACACCTAAGTGATCAGCATTGTCAGTAATAGCTTCCCCGGGAAGGAGGACTCTTCCAAATGCCCATCTCCCCCCTGGTTCCAGGATATCGAACCCTTTGCTCTCAGCCACGATCTGCACCTAATTACACACCCCCAAGGACATGTTAGCATAATGGTTATAGCTGATTTTCTAAGAAACTGCATGTCCCCAGTTTCCCCACCTTGCCCCGTCCCTTCCATTCCACAGGCTCTCTGGAGGACCATGTCCCACTCTAGTCCCAGGAAAGGCAAAAGGTCTCATGTCCCGTGAGTGCCTTGCCCACACTGGGCCGTCAAATACGTGTTGGGTTTAAAGAAGGCATTCCTTTCAAATCATTGAAAACGGAGTAACAAATCACAAATGCGTTGTGTTTTCAAGTTTAAAGTTTTCTCATAATCATCATATTTTTCTATGTTTATAAAAATGGTTAGGAATAAACTGCATCTTACCAGCGACTCTGGACTGAGAAACAGAACAGGGCTCCTGGGCGCGCTCCTTCAGTGCGCTGGGCACTTCTCTGCACACCTACGGCACCCGGCCAAACACAAGGAGGAGAGCACCGTGTGAGTGACGATCGTGCTTTCAGAAGGGGCACCTGTGCCGCTCGGCTTTCCCCTCGGTGCCTAGGCTTCTGTTCCCACCTTCACTATCCACCGCAGTCTTGCTTAAACCCCACTCGACCGACGTTACTGTCAAGGACGCCACCCAGTCCTTAGCTACCCGGGCCCTTTGCAACATCTAATGCTGCCACTCCCCCTCCCTTGAACTCTGACTAGTCTGTACTCCTGTCTGTCTGACCTTCTAAGCGTCCTTCATCAGCTCATTCTCCTCTGCCCACCCATCAGATGCTAACATTCTGCAGGGTAGGTTGTTTTGCTCTTTTCACCATTGACTCGGGCCTCTCTCCTGGGCTCCTGATTTCTAATGGTTTCATCTGCCACACAGAGTTTAAAGATGCAGAAGGCTCCCAAAAATGTATCTTCAGTCTGACTCTGGTGACTGGATATTCAGACATATCCAAATCCAAAGTCATCATCTGTCTCTCTGACACCCCCTCCAAGAAGCTGTCTAATGACTAATTGATCTTTCCAGATCGGTCATCCTGATCTGGATGGTGGGTTTTGCTCAGAGGAGTTCCTTAACATCCTGATATCCTAGGGACATCCATCCTAGGATCACTCCATCCACTTCTCTAGTTCAACTACAGTGAGCTTTCAAAATGTAACTTTCTCCTGCTTACCCTTTGATAGCTGACCACTGCCCTCAAGGTGATGAACTGTTCTCAAGATGGAGCTTAAATTCCTGGTGATGCACTGTGGGGCCTCTAGGATCTGATGTCTGCAAGCATCACTGGTTCTTCACTTCATACTGAGCTACTTCCAGGACCCAAGTCCACTGTGCTCACTCGCGGTCTCTTCTAGACCCTTTCACTTGCTGCTGCTTCTCCCCACAATGCCCTTTCCGCATTTTTCATCTGGGCAATTCTGACCCATCCTTTACAAATGAGCTTAGGAATGATCTCCTCCACAAAATCTTCCATGGTTAATCCCAAAGCCCGGTGTGTGCCCTACTTTTATATCCCTATGGATCCCTCTGTGTTATAATTGCTTATTTACTTGTCTCACCACAATAAGCTCTTTGGGCTAGAAGGAGTAACATACTCTTTGCCATATTCCTAGTCCTTAAAATAGTGCCCAACCTAAAAACAGAGTCAGTGAAAACCTGTTCAGTGAGTGAATGACTGCATGAAAGAATGAAATGCCCCAGAGTAGTAGTTCCCAAAGTATGTTTGTTGAAATTCTCTGCACCATCAGCACTGCTTGTCCTTGGACAGCCGAAATTCATATAGGTAGCATAAAATCGTTGTGAAGTGCTGGCTGTATCTAACATAGTGCTCTCAAACTGTCCACCACGCCCTACTCTACACAACACCCACTGACATCCTCTGAGCTAAAGAAACATGTGTACTCTGATTGACTGCACAAGCTAAGCCTGGCATGTGACACGGGCCAACATGTCTGGAAAAGAGTGTAGGGGTGAGAGAGAAGCAGATGAGGCCAGAGAGAGAGCAAAAAACCAGAACATTTGGGGCCTGATAGGTCACAGTAAGGACTTTAGCCTGTACTCTGAGTGAGATGGAAAACCATCTGGGTTTTTTCGCAGAGTTACTTGATCTGAATTATGTTTTAACAAATACGTTGACTGCTTTGTAGAGAAAAGATTGACAAAGGACAAAGAAAGAAACAGGGAGACCAGTGAAAAGGCCTTTGCAGTGATCACAAAAAGGACTGATGATTGCCCTGGCCAGTGGTTTAGTGGTTAAGAGTGTCAGCCTGTACACCAAAGGGTCTCGGGTTCAATTCCTGATTAAGAGCACATACCTGGGTTGCAGGTTCCCTCCCCACCTCTGGTGGGGGCACATGTAGGAGGCAACCGGTCAATGTGTCTCTCTCACATTGATGTTTCTCTCTCTCTCTCTTTCTCCCTCTCAGCCCCCCTTTCCTCTCTCTGAAAAGCAATGGAAAAAATATCCTCATGTGAGGATTAACACAAAAAAAATTAAGAAAAGGGATGGTGGTGGCTTGAAACAAGTTCGTGGAAATGGAGGTAATGAGAAGCAGTCACATTTATGAAATTTTTCAAACCTAAGAAAAGTTGAAAGAATTTTACAGGGAACACCCATGTGCCATCCAACATCTATGATTGTTAAAATTTTGCTATGTTTCCTTCATCATGTCTAATTATCTAGCCATCCATCACACCACACACCAAACTAATATGTATTTTGAAGGAGAAGTTGATAATGGTGACTCCAAGGTTTAGTTTTTACAAATTGAAATATAATCCACATGCCAAAAGCCTGACTCCAAGGTTTTTGGCCTAAATGATAATAAAGATATAATTGCCAGTAGCTGAGGTGGGAGACGTATATTAATGCACAAGGGGGAGGTGGAGATCAGGGGCTCAATTGTTAATGTGATTCTGAGATGCCTATTAGACATCCAAGTAGAGCTGTTGAGCAGGCAGATGTACATACAAGTCTAGGGCATGGAGAGAGGTCTCGGCCATAGATACAAGGGTGTGAGTCATCAGTAACAGTGACTCATCAAGACAGTAATTATTACCCAGAGAGGCTAGATCAATAAAGCACCTGCATCGTTAGATGTACCATAATGGCTACATTTTACGGGGACTGAGGGGGAGGAAATGACTGATACGGAGTCTATCCAAACCAGGGGCAGATGCATCCATTCAATGTCCCAAACAAACCTCATACTCTGAGACGGTATGTGCCAAACCAAAATAAGTAAAAATCTATGATTTTATCTGCCTTTAACTATTTCAACTGCGAAATAATAATAATAATAATAATGGTATGAGAAAAAGGCCTTATCTCCATCATATTTGAAGCCACATGCCATTACATTCCACATGGAACCTAAGAAATTTTGTTGAATGAATAAAATCATTAAGATTTACGTACATACGTGACATGTCAAGTGCAACATCAGGAAGTTATTTTCATGTCTGCATTTTCAAAATAAAACTACTGGCATTCTATTGTCCCATTCTGATATATATATTCAATATTTAATGTAGTATATAACATAGAAATCCCATAGGTCAAAAAATATAAGTAAAATAAAAAACATTCTTTGGAAATATATGCTTCTGTCCATGACAGATGCAAAAATAATAACTACAAACATTTTATTAGTAAGCATTAATAAAATGTGCCCATATTTGGATATCCTTAAAAGTAAAATATATGATCCTACTTCTTTGACAACAAAATCAATAAATATGAGAAAGATGTGACAGTACTTCTTAATGCACACCTTATTCCATGTCGAATTTACAGTTCTTAAGCTTTCTGAAGTCTTCTCTCTTTCATGTAAACTCAGACTTTTATCTGAAAGCATTTCCAGTTCAGCTCGATTCAGCCATTTGAGCTTCTCAGCTTGTACGTCCATCTCCTGGCTTAAGTCCTAAAGGTGTCAGGACAGAGGTTGTGATTAGAAGGTTGTCATACTCGAGAAAGTTCAAGAACTGTATTAGAAAGTGACTTAGTTTGGGTAAGTATTTTTCAAATGTGGACTTTGAATTTCTTAAGTAGAAAATAAACTTATAAGGAGCCTGAACTTGTGTGAACAAACTGTAACTGACGTGAGGATGACCACCCACCTCAGTGTGACCGGGTGCTCCCACCCCCACCCTGTCTCTTAACAGGGTCATATCCAATCACATCGCCATTGATAATTTAACATTCTGCTCTTATGTGATGAAAATGGTGTCTGTTCTAATGAAAGGCCGAAACAAACCAAAGAAACCCAGCTGGAGTCTTTTATGCATCTATTCCTACTTTATCTCTGTCTACCCTACTGCGCTGTCCAACCCTTTGCAATGGCCCCCGAACTGTCTACAGAAGGGATATTCCAAGAAAACTACTGAAATTTTTAGTTAAAACAGGAACAAGTTTGTTAGATATTTGTTGTCGCATTTTGAAAATAAAACAATAATTGTTTCCGACATAATATTTTTTTGTCATTACTAATAGTTTCCCAAAATGCCTCAATCTTATTCCTTTAGAGAAAACCTCTTTTCGAAACAGTGGGTAACCTTTTAGGCTACTTGGATACAGTCCCATGTGTTTATCCACATACACACCCAATTTCTTTTTTTTAAATAAAAATATGAACGCATCATGCTTATGTTCTGCAACAAGTCTTTTAACTCTTAACACAAAAAATATAAAATTTATGGATATTTGAGTATACTTATATGTCTATATATCTTTATGAATTTTACATATAGCATAAATAAACAACTATAAACAATCCTTGTAGGTTGTAGATCAACAAAAAATTTTGATTAATACAACCATGACACTGAGTCTAGACTAACCTGTGGTGAGCACTCTCAAGTCACCTAGAGTTTCCTCTAGTTTCTATAAAACTCAATTTTATAGATAGTAATGAGCAATTTACTCCACAGCAGTACTGTCTTCTAAATCTAAAAGCAAAAACTTTACTCCTCAGCAGTATTATATTCTACAATGATGAAGTCTGTTTAAAATATCTTAAGAACCTTAGGTCTAATATCAAGACCACGTGATTTATCATTTTTATGTGAAGGAAGCCTTACCTCTGCAGGGACAAAATACAGCTGCTCTTTAAAAGAAAAGGAAATGATATTCCTCTTTAAAGTGCACCGCATATACCACAAAGTACAAAGTTTCTTCCCCTTTTCTTCTTCTAATATTTTATCTTATTTTTAGTGTAAATGTTCATGCATCAAAAAGTATTAGCAAATATAGACACAACACACTTACTGTTAATTCTTTCAGGTTTTCTTCCAGCTCAGTGGCTGATCTCTTCTGCACAGCATTCTCGGCCTTTGTTAACCAGCAGATAATCTCATCTAGTCTCTTTCTATATTCCATCACCTGCTTACTTTCTCCTTTTAGCCTAAAAGAATATATTATTGAAAACTATTGAGAAAAATTTTCCAATTAAGCAGAATGTCATATATTTATTTTGTATATCTGCACTAAATAAACCATTAAGGAAATGACTCTTGATAATTATTTTAATATGCATCTCAAATGTGTCAATAATAATATACATTCTGCAATACCAGAGATTCTTTGATAATGTAAGAATTCTTCCTTCATTAAAGTGAAAAACATTGAAACTAAAGACTATTATCTTCTCTCATCATGAAAATTACATAGACATTTAATAGAAAGAATTTTTTAAGCGAGATACCACTGTACAACATAATAAACTTTTAAAAAAACATGAAAAGGGTCTTGATCTAAGATTATAATACAAAGCACATAATTACTCCATGGAGACATCAAGGCATCATTATATGACATATTATTCACATTAGGTGGCAACTACTACTCTACTTCATTTACAGGAAAGAAAGACTAAGATCAGGGCAAGATACTGAGAATGGAAATTTTTTACAAGTATTAGAAAATGCAAGAAAAATGGACATTTAGTTGGTTCATTAAAATAAAGCACATTTGAATATAGACAAGTTATAAAAAGAGATCTAGAAAATAAAGCAAACGTTTTAAAGGACATAAGGAAACAAAGAGTCATTAGAGTATAAAAAAGGAACTGCCTTAATTAGATCTTTTAAATGTTAAAAGAATAACATTTATAAGTATATAAACCATGTGTCAGAAGATGTGAATATGACTAGAACCTATATTATAAACAGATTATGTATTTTTTAGAAAGGGTTTGAAAGCTATTTAGAGCTTGGCGGTGGTACCACTATTTTTATAGCTGCTGCTACTAGCTGATGATTTAAAAATAGAATCCAATTTTTTAATAAATTACATTGTGTCATCTCCTAATAAGAATTTACATTTTTATGGCTATGACTTTGTTTTTTTAGTCACAAAAAGACTTAACATATTGATATACATATATAATAAAATGCTAAATAAATACTTATATATTTAGTAGAGAACCAGTAATATTTGGAGGAGAGTATTTTAATATTTAAAAAAAAAAATAATGAAAATCACAAGTTTTCATTTTTAAGTACCCATCAGAAGAGAACACTGCTTCAAAATTAAAAACAAAAAAATCAAGTAACAGTACAGATTGTTAAGACTAACCATACCAAAACAGGTAATTTACCGTCTGTATCACAGAGTATTTAACTAAAATAGCAACTTTAGAAACACCTAAAATGCTATTCTAGACTTGTATTTCAAAAAAAAAAGAAGCTGGAATTTAAATTTTTCATGTTTCATAATCATGACTAATCTGGTATTTTGAAAATCTATCTATGAAGGCGAAAAACATTATCAAGCAATTTCAATAACACATATTCAAGTCACACAAAATTTTCATCTGCAAACTAGCTAAATATAATCTACATTTTAAATGTTATCCCTAAGAGTAAAAACAAGCTTTAAATTCATGTTCAAACAGTAGATAACAATTGCTCATTAAGAAATAACACCACGAGTTGTTGAACTGTGCAAACAGATTGAACTGTGCGCTATTTCTCTGTGACTATGATAACAGTACACATATAAGCTCTCAAAGTGCCAACGTGGCCCCAATTTAAGATAAATGACTCCATGAAGTGAAGTCAAACATGAATTTATGAAAACAAGCATTGCTTTAGTTAAAATATCAGATGCTGGAGAAGGGGTGCATTATTCTTTTCTCTCCCAAAAAATGACTAAAATATGTAGTGGCTTCCCCTTATTAGTTCTGGGAGCAATAATTAGCACACTCCACAGAGGTCCATTGAAAGTCTTTAGGGGAGTTTCTGCATTATTGCTAACACCATGTCAGCAGGTACATCTTTATTCTTAAGAACACCTGGGAGATATGCCATTTTCTAGTCAGAAAGATTCTCCATGCAAACTCATCAGCATGGCTTAGAAGATTCCATATGACCTCCATTTTCAATCCTGGCCCTGGTCCCTGAACCTTCCTCCCCATCTAACCTTGGCAGATCTCTCACCTGGCCAAACTGTTTCATGCCCCCCACCTTTTCTGTTCCACTTCTTTTCCCTAGAAGGCCCTCCCTCGGAGGAATTTATGGGAAATTGCTATAAATACTTCAAAACTCAGTTTCAGATCCCTCCCCTGCGATGCCTAAATTCCACAGCCCATCACCCTGCCCGAGACAACACTGCATCTTCTTAACAATGTTCTTTAATCAAAACAGCATTTTTCCCATAAAATATTTTCTTCTTAGTTTCTGAGTTTCTTTGTCATATTTGTATCCCCAGTGCTAAACACAAGGCTCAAGAAATACAGATCAAATCAATCCATCAGTCGTTGGCAAAATTCAGCAATAACATGCGTGAAGAATCAGTTCTACATTAACTTGCTATTATAAGAACTAGATATTTTGAGTTTTACTATGAGTAGTCAGGGAATATGCTTTTTACAAACACTATCTTCTTTTATCCTCATGACGCTCCTTTGAAAGATACCACAGTTCTCATTTACAGAGGGAAAACTTAGCCAGATGGGGTCTTTTCAAGTTTGTACAGCACAGTAGTTGAGACAGCAAGTTAGCACCATCGCTAACAGTACTAACAGTTAGTACCATCACTAACAGTACTTGTGAGACCCTGGACAAGTTACTTAACCTCACCTCTCTGAGCCTCAGTTTCCAAAGCTGTGCAATGGGCCTAACAGTCCCCTAGAGGGTAGCTGTGAGCATTAAATGGGGCAATGTGTGCAAGGCGCCTAACGCTCTCTCTGCCACGTGGCAAGGTCTCAACCAAATCACACAAGCTACAACTGCCTCTTATCAAAACACAAAATAACAGATGACTTTATTTTATAACAAGCAGCCAATGCCAATAATCATACTTGAACATTTTATGGTACACTATAATACAGGCACACCTCATTTCATTGTGCCTCACTTTACTGTGTTTCACAGAAATTGCATTTTCTTACAAATCGAAGGTAAGACCCTCAGCCAGCCAAAAGATTATGACTCACTGAAGGTTCAGATGATGGTTAGTATTTATTAGCAATAAAATATTTTTAATTAAGGTTTGTAATTGGTTTTTTAGACAAAACGCTATTGCACACTTAATAGACTATACAGTACAGTGTAAACACAACTTTTATATGCATTGGAAAACAACAAAACCAAAAATGTGTGGCTCGCTTTATTGTGATAATTGCTTTATCGTGGTGGTATGGACCCTAACCTGCAATATCTCCAAAGTATTAGATTGTCCTTTAACAAAACATTAGCATATTTCTAAAATAATACATCATCTACAGAGTTAAAATTAGCAGAAAAAAATATCTGGGGATTTTTAACTCACAATTACCATTAACTCTAAAACGGGTAATTTATGATATGGAATATATTAAGCAAAGTAGAAATCATCCATTAATTATGGATCATCTCAAAAAAAAACTTCAAATAATTTTAAATATGTAAAATATGTATAATGTTGAACATTATTTTCACTGGTAAACATATTTACAACCAGAAGACACCAATAAAATCTGGGGCACTGTAACATAATTTGACATAAGAACAAATAACAATTCATCATATGTATTCTATTACCTGGAAGAGGAGCTGTATTACTTACCGAGCACCGACATAGTATATGAGCCCAGCACACCCTCTGACTAAGAATGACCGAGGGAGAGGATTAGTAATGAAGACCCCAGGGCCCAGTCAGGAAATGAGCAAGTGAGGTACCTGACCCTGGACCCAGATCTTCAAACTGGAAGTCCAGAGTGTTCTTTCAGCTAATTTGAGTTCCTGCCACATGGGCACCATAATCATAATAAACAGTCAAGAATAAAAGCAGTGAGGCATTTTTTATGTGTGTGATATCTGCGTAGAAAAATGAGACTTTATGGACAGCGTGAAAATACAGTAAAGGAAAGTGTTCTAAAATGCAGAACATGGACAGTGGAGGTCTTAAATGTCAGTAAAGCTCGCATCATAATATCAGACAATAAAAGAACTTTGAAGTCATCTGACTGTATCTTAAAAAGCCTCAGCCCAAAATATCTCTACCCTTGTGCCCTTAAATGATTGAGGCTAAATCACCTTGGCCGCCGATCCTTCACTTCTGCAAGGATCGCACTCCAGCGCTGGTTTAGGCCTGCCAGCTTGGTTTTGAAGAAGCTTCCATCTGTGGGGGAGAGTTTCTGGACAATCCCGTCACCAGTTCTGTTTAATGCTGCAAAACTGGGCTGGTGGCTGCTGATCCCCTCTTCGAGTTCCTGCAAATAGTGGAAGCCAAGATTAATTCTACCACTAAACTAAGATGCTCTGACGCAGCGGGTCCCCCAGGTACCTGGCGCCAATTTCAGTGTCAGAGGAACAAAGCCTGGGAGGGTACATTATGTTCATGAAAAAGGCTCTTAAAAACGCTTTCATTACATTTCAGTAAACATGCTAAACAAAATCCATTTGGAAATCCCACCCACGCTTGTAAATGTCATAGAGTGAAACAGGACAGAAAAATAACATAAAATAAATAACAGCTGTTTACAACTGAGGCGTAAGCATCAATGAGGTCTGATTAAAGTGGATTGCTTGTCTTCCTCCAAATACGTGCTTGAATGCCTCTCTTAAAAAGAAAACCAAACCCATGTACCCTTATGTCCTATCATGTATAAGTAAAGCTCAATACGCATTTTCTTGAGACACTGCTTCACTGATCTCTAAATTTTTAAGCAATGAATTTAAAGAGGATATCTTAAAGTAAAATTTAAGCACTCATCTATATCTCTAAAAATAAAAATTCATTAACATGTATGTGAGGCAGATGAATGCATTTGTTAACTCTTCATTAACCTTCTACATAAAATTTATTTTAAAAATTTAATAAAAGAAAATATTTTCAACAATGGTAAAATTGAAAGTTTGCTCATTTTGACCATCATTTTTAAAGACCTGTTGTTATCAGCAGAACTGATTTTGCTGCTGTGTCATATTTTCCAATACTGAATTAGACTCACATGAGCAGCTGCCCTGATATAGCCCATGAATGATTTACTTTTATGATAATTGTCAATAATACAAAGTGGAAATGAGATGCCTAAGTGTTTTAAGTACAGAAAACAGAGGTGAGGTATGCTGATATCTTTCCGCCATAGTCTTGGGTACAAAATTTTACAAATGTTATTCTAAATATTAAAATTTTTAAATAAAATTGTTTTTCATATTAGTCACTAAGAAGATTTTTAATTTAAGTTGTGTTAAATTCCTAATTAAAAAGTGTAAATAACAAATTTTCTTAAGCCCTTATGACTGGAAACTAGAACTGGAACGAAAATTACAGATTGTCTGTATGCGCCTAAAAAATTAATATATTTAACCCCTACTTTCGAAATATATCTTAAATGTCCCACACTAAACAAGTATGCCGCCTTTTTAGCAGATCCCCAGCCTCTGACAGTGAGCATTCACCTGCTGGTGTATCCTGGCTTTCTCTAAGTCCAGGCCACCATCTGGAGCCAAGGAATCCGCCAGTAACTCTTCAGCTTCCGTTATCCACTGGGTGAGGTCATTAAGGTCACAATGGAATTGTCTCCACTCTTCCACCGTCCTGTCAAAATGACTAGAGGACAACAAATACATAAAATAGGCTTTCAAACTTTCCAGGACTGTCTAAGAAGCAATTTTTCTAAGTAAGTTCAAATCTCATTTAAACTGAAAACTCCAAAATCAGTGGATTCACAGATCACTGCTCCAGGATCACTTTTTGTAATGATTACAGTTAATGATTCCTTTTAGAGAAACATGCGTCATACCAAGAGCAAAACAGTTGCACACACACCATCCTGCCCACCTCTCTCTCACATGCCTGCACACATGCACGCACACAACAGGCAGCTTATCAACTGAAAAGATAGCCTTTTCCTCCAGCTTGGAAAATTAAGATTGATTAGCTGCAGGCAGTTACCTACCCAACTTTAAACACTTAACATTTCAAATACCATGAAATGTCAAATATGATTAATTACTCTATTCTCCCAGGAAAAAATTATGATGTTTTACTTCCTGAACATTTAGTTCCCAGGTAGAACAAAACCCAAAATGCCAAAACACTTCAAAATTTCCTTTCCCTCCATTATTCTCTGTGTGATGGACTAAATTGTGGCCCCAAAACTCATATGTTGAAGCCCTAACCCCCAAAGTGATTGTAATTGGAGATGGGCCTTTAGGGAGGTAATTTTTAAAATGAGGTCATAAGAGTGGGCCCTAATCTCACAGGTCTGGTGTCCTAATAAGAAGAGGAGGAGACACCAGCGATATCTTTCTCTGTGTCTGAGAGAGCAGAGAGAAACGGCCATGTAAGGACACTGGGAGAAGGTGGCCATCTGCAAGCCAGTAAGAGAGGCCTCAACACAAACTAACCCTGCTGGCACCTTGATCTTGGACTTACAACCTCCAGAACAGAGAGAAAGTAAATATCTGTTGATTAAGCCACCCAGTCTGTGGTATCTTATTATGGGAGCCCTAGCAAACAAACACACTCTTTGCAATGACTAATCCAGAGTGTCCCATTTATCTGAACACAGCACAGTATGGAAGTGACTGCAAAGCCCAGCTCAGACAATGAGACAAGTATTACTGAGATGCCTATTTAAACCTCACTCCTTTAGAAATGAGATTGGAAGTCAAAGTCTGATGCTTGTCGTATTTGGAACATATAAGTATAAAAGAGCATAAGCTGTATTTCATTCAGATCCTAAAGAATTTCCTTCTGCCTTTTCATTTCAATAAGTGGTGCTGGGAGAGGCTCAGGAGACACCTCTGAGATTTTAATATTAATAAAATTTTTACTTTATATAATAAAAAGATATTACTATTTTTTTAAAAAATAATAAAATGATCCCTGACATCTCTAACTCAAAAATAATGTTTATATTTCCTTCTCCCATGAAAATCATTTTGAAAATTTAGTTAATATTTGTTGAGTGCCCACAGGGAGCAACATTCTATTGGGCATGACAAAAATAAGAGCATTTCAAACAAAACACTATGAGAAAATACTAAAACAATCTTTATTACTTTTGGTAAAAATGTGCAGTAACTAAATAACAATCACAGATTTCAACTTTTGAGATGCTGCAATAATAAGGAGAAAATGTTGCTAGAAAGGCTGCTCCAAAGATTTAAAGACTCTGAGAATATAAACAGCAAGCCTAGTAAAGATCATCATCGTAACAGAACATAAATTTCAAATAAATCTCAGCAGTATAACCATAGATTAAATAAGGGGGGGGGGCGAGGGACTGGGGGGGGGGAATGTTCAGCTACAATTCACTAAGCCATCACCTCCTCTCTGAATATGGTCAGTTCATATGGGAGGCAGCAAGGAATTGTGAAGGACTATGAACTGCCTGAGAGTCAAAGGATTCAAAGTTAAGCCTTAATCTAGAAACATAAAAGTTTGCTGTCTTTAATATCATAACCGGCATGGATATCTCCCCCCCAAAACTCTCACCACCTATGTTCCTGGTCTCTGGCAATGGTACCATCGCCTACCTGGATCCTCAAGCCAAAGATTTGGGGTAATTTTTACTCCTCCCTCTTCCTTCCTCTAACATCCCACTGATCACCACATTTTATTGATTCAACTACTTAATTCTCAGATGTTTCCCTAGTCCCCATTTCCAGGGCCACTTTCCTAACCAAGCTACCATCATGCGTCAGGCACAGATGGATCACAGAGCTCTTAGCTTTGTCCTCTGCAAATCCCTCCTGCAAATACAATCAGCAACCTGTCATTCCCTTGTTAAGACAGGGCAACAGCTCCCTACTGTTCTCAGAGTAAACTACAGGCTGCTTAGCATGATACGAAGGTCCTTCTGATATGGTCCCCGTGGGCCTTTCTGGTTTTCTCTCTGCTATGAGTTTCCACCACGCACCTCTGGGCCCGGGGGAAGAGAGGCCGCATCTACTGATCGCCTCTTCCTTTCAGTCCTTTGTAGCCGCTTCCACAGGGCTGCGTGGGCCTGACATCAGCCGCAACTCAACAATATGCCTGAAGTGAACGACGCGTGTGTGGATGCACAGGTAGGGACATACAGGTAGGCGGGTGGGTGAAGTGTTTTCGTGATAAAATTGAATTTCCAAAACTTTTTAAATGATGGAGAAATTAAGAAAGAAAATGACTCCTGGAAGAGAACTGAATTCTGAGTAAGAATCGGAAACCAAGACAGTAAAGAAAGCAAAGAAAATTGTCATCAAGTTTAGACAAAATGAATGAAGAAAACTTTTTATAACAATATGCGCAAGATATTAGAAATTAAGCCATCTGTTAGAAAGCTTGTAAGTTTAAGATGAGAAGACTGAACTTGGTTCACACAGCAGTGAGAGTCACCAAAGAGGACACAGTATAAAATCTGAGCCATTCTTAGAAGATACATAAGGATCCAACATGAGAAGGAAGAAATAAGTGGCTTAAAGCAAGGGAAGAAATCTGACTGGGAAAGGAGAGCTCCATTATCTAAGATGGTTCTAAAATTGCTGATTTGGAAAAATATTAAAGCGAATGCTATGAACATTAGCAAAGCAGGCATACAGGAGTTCTCAAAGAAAGATGATCTGTTTTCATGGGTATTTATCTTGCCTTTCCGACAGGCCCACAAAGATTGAAAAGTTTTACAGGCAAAAAAGCGTGATCTGGTATAGACAAATGGACTCGGCGGTGACCCCTGCTGGCTCTGACTGTTTCCGCACAGGGTATCTGCCTTTGCCTCACTGCTTTATGAAAAGGACAGGACAGAAAGAAACTTCTGGCTTGTTCAATGCAGATAAACAGAGATGATGAAAAATAAACATTTTGAAACTGGTCACCGAGATTGGGAGAGAAAAACAAAGGAACATTTAGGAATAAGAAAATAACCAATTAATGCATCCCAGTACAGGGACAAATAAAATAAGAGAGACAACCTTCCAGCAAAGGAATGCAGAAAACAAAGAAAACCCAATAATAAAATAAAAGACATGATAACGTAAGAGAGTCCTGTGCTTAAAATTTTGAAAACTCCCATGGAATAAACTATTTCCTAACAGGTAACATTTTTATAATCAAGAAAATAGCATGAATTTCTGCAATCAACATTACAAATCGACAATGTCCTTGAAGTTCTATCCCATCGCCAGAGGCATATATGCAAATAGGGTAACTGAAGAAAAAGTTACCATATGCAAATGATGTGTGAGATTACTGACAAAGGCTAAATAAACCCATTTTATATGCAAACACACTTGCACACACACACAGGTACACAGACACACACAGTGCAGAAGAAAGCTACCAAATACCAACTCTACAATAACAAACAACAATAAAAGCACAAAACTACCAGGGGTGAAAAGTATACACAAACCATCAAAGCTCTTCTGAGGACACAGAAAAGGACCCAAGTAATGAGAGAAAGACTACATTTCAAATTGATCATTTTTTAACCAATTATTGAAATTACTAAAACTTTACTGGAAGAAGAAATATAGAAAAGGAATATGAATTTTAAAGACAGAATAATTACAGGAAATGTACTGTACTGAATGAAAAAAAATTATAAGAAAAATGTTATGGTAATAGACTAAAGCTGATTGTGTCATAAAACAGAATTAGCAAAACTAAATAAATATGAGATAGAAATTCATTTAAAATGATGAGAAAGGAAATATCACCAATAATAAGAGCTAAATTATTCAGGAAAAGTATTGAGAAAACTGATTGTTCACTTAAGAAAAATATAACAAAATAGAACAGATTAGTGTTTTTTATCTCAGGATATACAAAAAAATGAGCCGAGGAGTATTTGAAAAGTAGAGATGCATGAACCCGATGCTTGATACTAAAGAGAGTGTATAGGACTAACAACCTGGAGCCTTAACACAAAATACATTTAAAAATAAAATTCAGGTGGCTTAGTTATTAAATGTAAATTTTAAATCAGACAAAATTGTTTTTAAAGTACACATAAATATTTAACTAATATCACAAGAAAAGTAATTTGTATGCATAAAAGCAAACCAAAATTACAAAAGGAAATCGACTAGCAAGGTATAATTATATAAAATTAAACCTGTATGTCAAAAGAACACCATTAACAAAATTAGACGGCGTATGAAAAGCTGTGACTAGGCAATAAACAAGAAATATGAATAGGTAATATCCTTAAAATAGAAAAAAGCTTTTGCAAGTTAATCAGAAAGTGGTAATTCCATAATAGAAAACTGAACAAAGGACATGACCTAACAGTTGACAGAAGAAATAGCACTGAGGCCAATAAACACATGTAAGAATACTGAAATGTCACTGATAATGAAAAAAATGAAAATAGCGTTGAGATGCAATCTTCGCTAGACAATTGGCAAAGGTCTTAAAAGAAAAATCCAACCTTTCACTGTTAACAAGTGCTCAGTTAACTTTCACATATACTGTTGGCAGGGGTATAATAACCAATTTCATAATGCAAGGCAGAGCCTTAAGATGTTGCTTTTTTAACAATTTCGTCTTTATCTAATAAGAAAGTCTAATTAAATAGAAGTATGCATAAAGATGTACTTAAAACAACATTCTCTAAATGTACAGAGACGGGTTTAAAAACCCATGCAAAGGACTATACCAAAAGGCCATTAAAAGTTACCTTTTCAAGAACTGTATAATCACAAAAATTATGTATGCTAAAACAAAACAAAACAAAAAAGATGAAAGCATGATGCCTAATTTTTGTGTGCGTGTCTCTGAAGTTTTCCAATGCATTTTTCTGTGCTAACTTTCCTCTTACATGGTACTTTATCTTGGGCTATTTCATATCTTATTTGCCTTTCCACTACATGCCCGGCTACTGCCCAAAATCCTCTCTCATTGTTTCATTTCTACCTATTAATAGGCCTGGTCAAAATCTAGACAGAAGAATGCTCAAACTCATTCTCTTAAACAGAAGGTAATTTTAAAAAGGGGTTTGTGGTTATATATGGATTCCAGTTCTCTGTGCCTGTCTCTCACTCACATTAATCATCAACATGTGGAGAAAGTAAACATTAATGAAAACCCGTAAGTTATTTTAAAGAAAATGGACACTATTTAGATTTTAAAAATTAAGGTGCTTCCTTTAATTATTAAGATATTATGCTGCAAATGATCGTCTATATGTAATCTCTATCATCTTTCTTTAAGAAACTGCACTCATCACAATACAGTAAACAAGCCTCTTCCAAGGATATGAAACATAGCCTCATTAATCTTAGTGTACATATGACTTTTGTCGTGGCTCATGAGCTTATGGGGTCTTTTCAATTAAATATTAGCTTAATTTATACGTACCCTTTACGATCATTGTACATCCTATTAATTCTGTCCCATTTTGCATTCAGTTGAGTAAGTGTATCCCGGATCTGAATGGCTTCAGGTCCAGAAGCTTCAAGGATAACATCTGGTTGTTTTTCATGAATGACTGCGATCTGCTCTCCCAGTCTGTCCAGCTGGTCTTTGGTATTCTACAAACATTCACAAAATCCAGAAAAGAGATAAAAAGAATGAAATCACAGATGAAAATTTATATTGTATAACACTTATTTAATAGGAAATGAAATATAATAATTTTTGCTATTCAAAACTGGAAACTTTAAAAAAAAATAACACCCTGTATTGGCCAAAGTGTGAGGAACACAACATGGTATGCCAATGGTGGGGGGAAAATCCTCACAGATATTCCAAGTGGCATTTGTACAGGGCATATACAAAGCTTCAATAACATTCTATAAAGGTAATAAAGTGTTTGAAGCTAAAATTATTTATATTTTCATATATCTAATAATGCTAATTTAAATGACAGAAATGAGCTGTCAAGGCTATCAAATCTATCAGCAATGCTATTGTGACATTATACATAAGTACAATCAGATTATATGAAAAGGCCTTGATGATATTTAATACTTTTGTGAATTAACTAAAAACTTCCAGATCCCTGATTAACTTACAATGAGGATGCCATCCCATACCCTAACCATTGGCCAATGTTAAATTGTTATAGATGGCAAGATGAAGGCTAACCTTTCACATCCAACTGGCAGTCAGGTTAATAAGAAATAAATATGGTTTGTGCAGGTTTTTGATTTTAAAATGTCTCTGATGATGGAAAGAATTACCTTCCCACTAAAAATCCATACCTACTTGTAAAAATTTAATTTTTTATATTATTTCCTTGGTGAATACAGGAGAGGTTTATTATTCATACACATTATTAATTCCCTGGCACAAATTTTAATAGCTATAGATCAGCTAAGTAGGCACAGTGACAAATTCCTTGTATTATTCCTACATTAACTGCAGCTATTCAAATGTCCCGCCTGGAGATTTACCTTTAGAGCATCTTCCTGAAAAGAGAAGTCTTCATACACAGCAGTGCTGAGCTCTGGAGTATTAAGTGATAATTCAGCATCATCCATGGAAAGTAAAACCTTATTAATTTCAACCAAATACTCTGCAGGGAGCGGTGATGATTTAATTCCCGAAGCTAGTTGGCATGTTCTCCTCTGTTGAATAGGGATTGCCTGTAAAAAAAATCATTAAAAATAATAATAATGCACATCTCTTAAAATATCCCCACAATAAGAACAGCAAATTGAAAAAAACACAAGGCTCTTTTGTGGAGAAGTGCAATACCCTGAACCAAATTTTTAAAAACAAAGTTTTCATTTTTTATATTTCTGCCCTGCTTTGCTAGACCCTTAACAGTCTCTATTCTAGTTTTTGCCTGCAGCTTGCTCTTAAACAGAAAGGTTTCACTTTAAGACCTATGCCACCTGAGCTCATTTAGCAAACTTTATTTCTTAAAGTTCTATAGGGAATAACACATTTTAATATCATAATTATTTCACCCATTTTTTAAATCTCACAATTATATTAAACACTTCTAGGCCTCACTGTTAAAAATGTAAATAAGCTAAACATGTATTTATAACATAAGAAATTCAATAGGGATTTTTATTAAAATAAGCTGCAGTTAATTCAGTATATAATCTTAACCTTGGAGAACAGTATTATAGAACATGAATATCCTGCGTAAGACAACAGGTCCAAACACTCTAAATTCAGACAAATTAAGCTAAGCTGAGTGGATTACTTCTCTGTCCTAATAATTGCATTTTCTGTGTCCTCTAATCAGAGCTTTCAAAATAATAAAGCAGTCTCTGGGATGGGCCACTCATTAGTCCCTAAGGAGATGAAGTCTTTTCCTTCTAGATGGCTATAGCTTAATAAATGCTGTCTGCTATTTGCAAATAGCCAAAGTTCATCTACTCACAAATTAAGGTAGCTTCTTTCATAGTTTCACTATATCTCTATGTTAAACTTCTAAAAAATGATATTCCTCTGTAAATTCAAAGGTGATAGTAAAATAATCATAAATATATGTTTATTGAGTTAGTGACCCTGAACACAGGTAGGATTCCTAAATGAAACCAAAACTCAAAGCTGAAATCATTGAGTCAATAACATGGTGTTTAATCTAGAGGTCTGCATTCATCTGTAACAAGAGCAGACCTCTGGGGACACCAGCACATTTACAATGCGGCTGGGGATACAGCCATTGAAAAGGGAGCTGGCAGTGAATCTTTTCCAGAATATAAACCATAATTTACCAATTTCACAAATTTGGTTATTTGTAAGCCAGAAATTTTTTTGATGTGGTCAAGCCTCTCCATAAAATACAGATCCGAAGGAGGAAGCCACTCCAAAAGAAAAAGATCCCTGTTAAGGTTTAGTACATTATCAGAAATCCAAGAGAGATGCCCAATAATAAGGTCTTATATTGCTATTTTCTCTTACTCTTGCCCCACCTAAAAATATAAACATAGCTAGCAATACACACTAGGAAGGAGGAGACAGTATTCCAACCGCTGTGTTCTGAAGTGTCCATGGATAAAAACCAAACATCTGAATGACGTGGACAGACACTCCCCACGACAATACCTTAGTTTTGTTGTATCTTGTGTGCAAAAGCAGTAACTGCAGGCGGATCTTTTCCTTTTTACTATCCTCCGTAGGATGATGTAACATTTGTTCTCCTCTTTGTAGAACTTCCTCAATCTGGGCCCTTTCCTCATCCACCTGAATGTTTAGAAGGAAAAAATTTACTCAAAAGGAGAACAAGGTCATTTACCATCAGTTCCTAAGTAGGAGAACGAACCTACGAATTATAAGTCAAGATATGTTCATCTAAATTATAGATAACAAAAAATTCATGTTTTCCCTAAAATATTTCACATTGGATGTTAAAACATAAAGAATGCTAGTTTAGCAGAACTTCGATAGCATCAAGATAACACTACTACTATTTTTAGTCAGAAAGTACTGTCTATTATTTTAAGCATTACATAAATCACTTACATTGGGACTCATCAGAAAAATCATATTTGGACTGTTCTATCATGTTTGGCAGATATTTAGGTAAACACCACTGGTGCAAAAATATAATTAACAGAGAGGAAAAATAAGAACATTCTGGTTTTGAGAATTCTGAACCCACCTTTTCATCTTCATTACTGGATTCCAAGTGTTTTTCCACAACTTTTAACATATTTTCTATGTCATTTTCTAGTTTTTCCAAGTCAGAGAAAGGCACATCAGCTTCGAATGCTTCAGCGGTGACCAGATGTTGATATGATAATGGTTCCTGGCCAATTAGCAACTGTGGAAGGAAAAGTGTTCTTTGAAAAGATATTCTTAAAACAAGGTAGTAGCTTTCCACATGAGGTCTAAATTGTGAAATTACCTGTATCGTTTAGAAGCATCAACACAGAAAAGCAAGTTCAGAAGTGTGTAGTGTGCACAAATGTATAAAGTATGACTATAAAATGAGGTTAATATGTATGCCTAGCTTGGGAATTAGTCTCATTATTTTAATAGCCAACTTTAACAACCCATCGAGACTCCAAAACCTTTGCTCGAATGGGTTATTTTCTTCAATACTCATCTCATATTTTCTCTCTTTCATATGCACACTCACAAATAAACAAAGACAAATGCTCCATTCAAAGAAAAACTTACTTTTACAATTATTTACTTATATACCACATAACCATTTATAATTTAGATATATAATTACATAAAATAGTTTTATATAAAAATAGAATTACTCACGTTGGCACTTTTGATGTGTTGGGACACCTTTTCAAAGTTTCTATTCAGTTCTGCTAATTTTGGTTCCACAAGCTCCCTGCTTGAGCCTCCACGCGCATTCACCAAAACGACAGCTTGATCGCGGACATTCTCAACTTGGAGTCGGGCATCATCCAGCTCAGACAGTAAACGCTGGTTGTAAGAAAATGCAGAAAAATCCCATGGGAAAACGGAAGCCAAGCATGGGTGTGATGCTAACTGAGAATTAAAGGCAGTTTAAGTAAATGCCTGGGATTCCTACTAAAAGATTTTAATACGATCAGCTTGCGTAAGAGCTGTTCACATATTAAGGCTCATGCAGGACTTTGGTTTCTCCCACCAAAATAAAGGCTGATGAATCTACTGCATGGGAAGGACGTGTGAGCAAGTAACCTGGCGCGTTCCCCAGGGGCCTGCAGCAAACCTTCCACCCCAGAAGCACTGCTGACCCCCTTTTGCTACCTTCACAACTTCTTCCTGTTTACTTGCTGGTTTTTTTTCAATCTCATCCAACAGAGCTTCAGCTTGATAAAGCCAGGTACTTATGTGAGCAACATTTCCATCAAATATTTCCAACTGGTTCTGATGGCTCTAGAAGGGAATTAAGAAAACATTGATACAACCCTACAGAATATTTAAGATGAAAATCTTCAAAGAGATTTAAAAGACCTTCAAAGAGCTAATTATATGCTGAATTTAAAGGGTTTACACCTTACTGCAAGGCTCTTCCCAGCAAATAAACCCTCAGTCCTAAAAATGCACAGCTATGCCTAAGAAGTTCTTCAGTCTGTTGGGTTTAGGCCTCAGTACAATAAAAAGCTGAAGAACAAAAGGTGAAAGTTTCTTTTTCAGCCTCGTTTTCTTTGCCTCCCTTATTCTTCATCTTACGTTGCAAATTATCCCATTTGCCTCTTGATCATATTTGTTTAAAACTCATTTAAGAAATAATAACATAAAAGGATGGTTAAAATATGGGTTGAAAAAGATTCTGCCTGTTCGACAGACTAACATCTTAGAGGACAGGGCCTGGGTCTCCTCTGACTGATTTCAGTAACTGCTCAAACACTCAATAATGTGTGTGTTTTTTCTATCTCTATCCGCTACCTAGTAATTATACAAATTTGGGGAAAGTCCTAGCTATGATATGAAAGAATAAAATAATAATTTCTACTAACAATGATTCATTGTTAGTAGAAGAGGAACAGAAAACAACAATGAAAATTAGGTGGTCACTATATCCACGAAGTAATTAACAGTGTAGTGGTATAGCCAAAGACTAACATAAAACCCTTAACAATTATCACAATCATCATACTAAAATCCAAAATTCATTGTTTTAGCTATAGCTATATAAGAGCACTATATGTTTTATGTCATATAATCATCACAATAACTGTATGAGGTAGAAATAATAATAATGCCCATTTTACATATGAGAAAACTGAGACTTAGAGAGGATTTATGTAACTTGATCAATGTCACCCAACTAGTCAAAAGTTTTATTTAGGTCATCAGATGCTAAAGACTGTGGTCTTAACTAGTACCCTATTATTAGAACATTATAAATAATATATATAGTTTATAATAATAGGAAAATTAAATATAATAATAAATCATTAAAATGTAACAAAAAGGTACATTTACTAAGAAACTAAAGTACATATTCTATGTATATCAGAAATGGTTTATTATGTATTACAGGTATTTCAAAGTCTTTGCAGTTATCTTTTCAAAGGAAAAAATAAAATGTAATCTAATGAAGTTAATTCACAAGGAACACATGATTGTGACACAGAGAAAATAGAATTTGGAATTCTAATCAAAGCTCTCTATTCATGTTTAAATAATTAAAGGAGAGAAGATTCCATCATTCACTTTTTCCCAAACATACCATTAAGGTGTTGCACCAATCCTCGGTCCAGGTGCGTACTCGGCTCCACCCGGCGTTGAGGACACAGAGCCTCTCTTCTAAAACAGGCTCGCTGCCCTCGATCAAGTTCTGGAGGGCAGCACTGCTCTCTGTGATGGAATTTAAATCAGCTTTTCTCTTTTCCAGGTCCTTCAGAATATTCTAGAAAAAAAAATACCAAGACCCTCTTGATCTTTCAGAACATTATAAAAGTTTATACAACCTTAATTTTAAAAAAATTTCTTCCACATATTCCCTTAGAAAGTTTACAATTACCAAAGGTTTACAAAATGCATAACTTATTAACATGTGAGAGTTCTTAAGTCGCTAATAAAAATTAAAATATTTAATTATGCATATAAAAGGAAATTATTAAATTCTGGTATGAAAAAGGTAATTTATTTATTTTAAGTATAAATCCATGTGTCACACACAAACATTAATTATTTTCAACATAACTCCAGATGTAAACAATCTATTTCATGTTCTATATCTATAGGCTGGCAAAGCAGAACTTTCCCAGAACTCACAATTCTAAAAAATTCATAATGAACTTATCTCCTTGATTACTTCAGGAGACAACTGATGTGTACTATAGGTACTTGCAAGGACTGCATCCTATAACAAGATGACTTCACATATAATTTGCTATGTAAGCACTACAAAGAATATTTCATCTTAAGTAAATCATAAGAATTAGCACGTGTAAGCTTTGGTCTCACAACTGTCATCATACACAAAGGTAATAATCTGGATGGTATGATGACAACTTGACTCTCACCTTCATAAGTCTGAATAGGCAAGGTGTACAGTCAGAGAGTTCTCTCTCTACAGAGAACACTGGATTCCAAAATTAAACCTACAGTGTTCTTTCAATCATAAAGTGACATGTGAATATCCAACCTCCTGCTGCTGCACCTTTTTAAACCAACATGAAAACAAATCCTCTAAAGAAGCTCAAGTCTATATTTAATCTCACATCATTAAATCACATTTTGGAAGGCATAAAAATTGCAGATTCACCAGTGAGTCAAGGTTTGAACGCTTACTTGGCTATGTCAATTACTGATATTTTTAAAGACACTAAAATGTTCCTCTCAAGTGTCCTTCTCCATCAGGGAGAAACAAAAATAGAACCCACAGCCATGCTTCCTGAAGCTAAGACCTTCTGCATTCCTCCGGTGGGTATGTACCGACTGACCAGCATTGTCCTTAAGAACTATAGGAAAAAATTAACTACAAGTGGTCAAGTTGCAACAGTACCCATGCTATTTATGCTAACAGATTTTATTGTAAAGAAAATGACTACATTGAAAATAATGGCATTTAAGTTATGGAATAAAAACACTAAGTTCAGGAACAAAAATGCTATTTAAATTTTGCATTGAAAATAATGTTACCTATTTTTACATGCAAAATACATACTGATGTTTCATTCTATTTACTCTAGTGAAGAGAATGTGCTGTGAATTCATGACTTATATATACTGTCTTCATTATTTCAAATCTAAAATAAGACTAAATGGGAATTTAAGAGTGAGTAGTTTCAGAAAAGACAAGCTTATTATTTAGTCTTTATCTGAAAAATTAATTGAATCTCTGTGTACAAAGATAAATGAATAAAAATTAAATGTGCAAAATTCAATAATATCTATGTACCAGCTATAAGCAATTAGTGAAAAAGGGAAAAGGCATACTTTATAAAGTATATAAAATAAATAAGTATAAATAAACTTCTTTGCATATATGTGTGTGTGTGTGTGTGTGTGTGTGTGTGTGTGTGTGTGTATATATATATATATATATAATGTTTATGAAGAAAATAACCAAAGCATTATGTAAGGATTTAAAAATTTTGGTGGGAAATGAGACATACCATGTGACTAAAAAGACAATATAAGAAGAAGTCAATTCCCCTCCACACAAATCTATAAATTTAAGGCAATTCTCATAAAGATTTCTAACAGAACTTTTAAGAATTTGAGAATAATAATTCTAAAGTTCATATGAGTGTATACAAAAAAAGCATAAAAACAGGGAGTCCATTAAGTACATGTTCATATATATTATAAAGTCACACAGTCAAACAGCTGAAGAACATTTCAGAGGGTCCAATCAGTGAATCAGAAAACAAAGAAAATCAACAGCCAAAAAGAAGAGATGAAGTTAGCATGTCAAATCAGTGGGGAAGGGATAATTACTCAATAAATAGTGCTGAGATAGCTGGTTAACTACTCAGAAAAAAGGTTAGAGCCTTACCTCATTATATACACCAAAATAAATTCCAGAAGGATTAAAGCATTAAAGATAAAAAGATGAAACTATAAAACAGCTAGAAGAAAATATAAGTAAATAATTACAAAACCTTGGAGCAGAGTTGGACTTTCTAAGCACTAATGACATAAATAATGAAAGAAAAGATGATTTTATTGTTTAAAAATATATAATAACAGTATTTTTAAATATATATACAGAACATAAAGGGAACTACAATGGCAAAAAATATTTTTGCAACAATAGACAGCAAAGCATTAATAATTGTAACAGGTAAAGAGCTCTAAATTAAAAGACCTAACAGGTTAAAAAAAATGGTCAAAATTACAATAAAAGGGAATTTTTTAAAAATGAACTACAAATGGCCTATATACTGATGGAAAATGTTCTAATTAAATAACCAGTACATGACATTTGCCTACTGTTGTCAAAAGTCTGGTTAAAACAAGCAAGAAGGAATTCTCACTCGGAGCTGGTAGGTACAACATTTCTGAAGTACAATTTCATAATACATATAAGCCTTTAAACTGGATACATCCCTAGACCCAATATTGTAAGGTCTAAGAATTTACCCTTGGAAAATAATTATGAATACATGCTATGAATTAGCTACCAGTATATTCATCATAGCATTTTTTACAATAGTGAAAATTGGTAATAAATTAAATGGACATGAATGGAGAAATGAAACAATAAAAAAGAAAATATGCAATTAAATACTACACCTTTCTCCAATACATGATACAAAAACACCTGTAGGTAAAGGAAAATGTTAAAGATATAAGTTTTTTTAAAGAGAGTCATGAAACACTAAATATAATACAATTCCTTTAGATACATGTTTGTGCATGTCCATATGTGCCTGTACAAAACTGGAAAGATAACAGGGTGTTCTTTGATTATAGATTATTTTTGTTCCTGTTTTTTTTCTTTTTGTATTACACTATAAAAATGGCATTCAATTAGCTCATATAACATATGTTACTAATAAGAAAACAAGGTCTTTCAAAGTGTATAAGGAAGATCATATTTCCTTGAAAAAGCTAAATTTAACAAAAAGCCTGGTGCCTGTGCTTTGCATTCATCCACAATACGCTCAGAAATGCCAACATCCTTCATTTCCTTCATATATTTTCTTTCACTTCACATAGCCCATAGCATAATTATGCTTTTCCTGAACTATTTTTTAAACTAAAAATACTCTTTCTAGTGCCTAATATCTTGGCTTTCATTCAACTGTTATTCAGATTAAGAAGTTGTATCCACCTACGATCTCAAATCACCTCCTCTTCACTTCCCACAGGCTAACATGAGTACAGGATGCCAAAACTGATCTTGTGGACTTTACAGAAATTTTTCTCACAGTGTTGATAATTTATTTTCAGTACTTATCTCTAGTATGCATGCCTCTTTCTTAGAAAATAAATTAGGGAAAAGAAAATGCCTTGGTAAAAAAATAAAAGTAAAAACTACCCTGTGTTCCATTAAATTATTTGTCCATCTCAAAAGATAATTGGTAAATCCACTCTCTAATCTCTGTAATTTCAAAGTACCTAAAGGGCTAAAGAAAATTCTTGAATCTTTTATTGATTCTTTTGAAAATTCTGTTCCTACGCAATTTATATCAGTTTACAATAGAAAGATTAGTAACTAGTACAACAGTTATTATAGAAGAATTAACAAATATATTCAGCACAATACTTTGCAAAGAATGAATACTTAAAAAAATGCCACCAACTGTGAAGGTGATAACTTTCATATTTTCAAGGGCCACATAAGCAGAACGCTTATAAAGGCCAGTTGGTGATCCATCTGAGTTCAACCCTTTTGGAATCAAGACAAAAATAGCTTCTTAAAATAGTTGTTTTTAAAATATCCTTATTGTTTTCCTTAGGACAGAGTAGTAGGAAAAATAATGGGGAAAAAAGAAAAGGCTATATTTAATATGAAATGGAGAAAATGCACTGAACAAAATGTCCCAGGTCACACTGGCGCGACGTTGGCGGTTCACCTGAACTACAGCTTACCTTAGCCCAGGAAATCTCTGCGTCCAAGTCACCGAGCAAACCTTCGGAGGTGGATTTCTGCACCAGTTCCGCTTCAGTCACCGAGAGCCATTCCGAGAGAGAAGCCGCCTCTTTCCTCATTTTCCGGGCCAGATGTGAAGCTCTTTCCAGATCCTGTTTTCCCTCTGTGACCTGAGAAGGGAGGGAGAGAGAACTGAACATGAATGGGAATGAATCAGAATATTAACCGAGGATCCAAACTGACTCCGATTTAACCACAAGATGTTTTAACACTCTCAGTAGACTCTTCAATTTAAATATACAAAGACCAATAACTTGAGTTTAAACAGGGGCTATTATTTTTAAAGTTTCCTTAAAATAACTTCTGAAATGTCTGTAGTCTTTGAAAATACAAAGTGAATCTGGATTACAAGTTAAAAATAAGTTTCAATACAACTAGTAATCATTGTAATATTAACACAAACATCTAAAAAATTAATAAAAATTATTGGGATCACTTAAAACATTATTAATACCATAAAACCTTAGCATGCATTCTCCCAGGAGTGAAATTTTAAAATAAAAATACATAAATGGGGGGTGCGGTCCTCACCTGGGCACCCAGGTCATTGTAGAGCACCTTCAGAGATGTCAGCTGCTCATCCATCCCCTTGGGGTTGTCAGTCTGCTGCTTCTGAACAATGTGCCTTCCAGTTTTGATTACAGTCTCCACTTCAAGCTTGACTTCACTTAGAGTTTTATAGAGTTTCTTAAAAAGAAAAAAAGACAAATCATACCCATCACAGTGAAAACCTGATAACTGGAATCATTGCAGAACATGGCTTATCCAGACTGACAGCTATGAATTAACTATGGAGATCAAAGGGCTTTATCTTTCCCAGATTTGGAGTCAAAGGATGAGTAACATGACATCAAGGTTGCAATACCTTTTCAAAATCGGAGAAGAAAATAAATAGAGCTTATACTTGTTTTAAAAAACAACACTCAGATGTATATTTTCAAAATTTATGAACATTTTTCCTACACAAAATGGGAAAATATCAGGACTAAAAATTGAATGCCTATCATTTTTAAAACTACATTTTAAAAAACTCTAAATACTATTCCTAAGGAAAAAGCCAATTCTGCCTATATTTTTGGGTGTTAGAATTTGGGAGTATTAACATTCGTTTTTGTTGGTTTTCTTACAATTCTCTGAAGTATCAAGTCTACCACAATCAGTACATATTACTTATATAATGAAGAGGTATATGACAACTCAACTTATCAAGATGAGTATGGCTATAAGAAATCGGAGCTATGTAAGTCAAATTCACAGCTATCCCCATCCCAGGTACCTGGAAACCAAAAATATCTGTCTGTACCGGTTCTCTTGTCTCCATTCACGGTGATCCTGACCTGAAACGTCCCAGGTGGCTCTGTCACATAGTAACAGACCACTGGACCATGTTACACATGGTCGAGGGTGGTGCTTGCTTTGTTGGCCTCTGTATCTCAGTAAATATTTACATGGACCTGTGTGTGCACATGCACACGCACACACACACAGAAATGTATCCTATTTATTTGTTCTTCCACACATTTCAGCTTTTGAGTAGTCGAACAACCTTTGGTATGTAACAGACATGCGGAGATGATAGTTCTGAAAAGCACAAAGAACTCATCCTGAACTGTTCTTGTCTGAACAGGTATCATCTTCAGCTTCTTCATGAGTCTTCTCAAACAGACCACTAATTCTAAGAGTGTGTATGCTTAGCCACATTTTTAAATTTATATGCAACGGAATTTTAAAGTTCAAGACTGCAATAGCAATAAGGCCTTCTAAATAATTTCTTTCACATCTTAGTTTTAAACTTTGATTTAAAATTAATTTTCCTAGAGAATGATCTTTTTCTGCAATAATACTCCTGCTATCTATTCTAAGTATAATTTCTTCTTTCATATTTTAGACTTAAACTTTATAAATTAAAATTTAACTATCCTTAAGAATAACTTTTTTACACTGTAATATTCCTAACAACCATTTTAGGTATGGTTCTTCTAGCTAACTCAAGTTTCTCCTTTCAAAGTTAGTTCATTAGTCATATTCTGCCAAAGCCTTTCCTAACTTCATACTGTGCTGTGATGTGTTTCCTTTGTTTTTCAATCATGTTTTATATACATATTTGTGTGTGTGTGTGTGTATATATATTTTCCTCTCTCTTACCTTCTCTCCTATCTCTTGTAATTTCCTTGGAGGAAAAGACCACACTTCTCATTTTATATGCGATTTGTCATCAGTGAACCCTATTCTTAGCACACTGCAGACAAATAATTACTGAACAAGCCATGTGCATTCTGCTAGATGAGGCCATATTAGCTGCTGGAAATCCCACTGGACCCATCAACCACCAGTGGCCTCACCATACACTTGTCCAGGTGGGTCTGGATGACATCGGGGTCCACATCCTTCACGGTCAAAACATGCAGCTCTGCTTTCACTCCGTCCAGCACGCGCTTGCAGTCGAGCATGCGCTGTTCGAAGTTCGCGGGCTTCTGGAAAAGCTGGAACTTAGTGGACACCTCTCGAAGCTTCCTCTGTTTGAAGACATGAAAATAAGGAATTCACATCAGAATGATCATCTCTCTCAGCAGACAGTATTAGTATAACACATGCTGCTAAAAGGCTGTAAAAATAAAGCACCAATAAAAACATCCCGTAAAGAAACTCAGTGAGGTTACCCAGGGTCATACATTATTTGACACTCAGTGTCTCAGTCTGAGATATAATAAAAAGCTAAGCTGGCCTCGCTGGAATTAAAACTTCATAATTTTCTAACACGTTTGAAAAATATAGTCAGGAACCTACAACTCAAAATGCTCTTCATCATGAGCTCGGAGTGAAAGTCAATCTTGAAGCCACCATTAAGGGACTGAGTGGGCCTGCATCCCACCCACTCAGCCTGCCCATCCTGTCAGCCACACAGAACTGACAGGGGCTCTGCACTGGGGAGGAAGACCTATCAAGCTAACTTCTAAACCTAGCTCGCTATCTCTTCTCAACTATCGAATCACATTCAATATTTCCCACCCATGCCACAACTAGTTTCTGCTGCTCTGCCTGGGATGCAATGTGCTTTCAATGCATCACTCCAGTCTCACTGTTGACATCAAAAAGAAGACCAAAGGCATCCACGTAAGCACTCCCAACACATCGCTGCCCCTGCTCACCTGCAGGACATCCATCTGACTTCCTCCCTTAGCAGTCCTGCCTTCTGGGGAGGTCGGAGGTTGAGAACGAGTGTTTCTTCTCAACTCCTCTAGCGTTAGCTCATGGGCAGAGATCTCTGCTTGGATTCTCTATAAAGAGATTAGAAGGGGGGGAAATACCTTTTTTATTGAAGTTCCATATAGTCATATAATACATAAGAATATGCAGATCCCTATACAAACTTCAGTAAGTTTGCAGAATAATAATAATAACATAAACTACTATACGTTGTGCACAAACTATGGTCTTTGCACTTGTCATTTCTGATGTTCGCCACTTATTTATAAAAAAGGAATTTTCCCAATTTCACTGCTAAGAAAGCGATCATTTAAAAACAGTGGGTTTCACATAAACACCAAGAGAACTCCAAAACCCACATTCATGCCCCATAATAAGGTCAACCATTCCCACTGACTGCCGGTTTGGGACGGCAGGAGGGGCTGGTTCTCTCGCAGGGGAGGAGGCAGTTACAAAGCTCTTCTTACGACTCCGACACCTCCGAGCCAGGGCAGTACCTGAGCTTCCTGCGGAACCTGGAAGGCGTCTATCCTGTCGGTCAGGTACGTCGTGAGCTGCTTGTCCAGCTCCCCTAAGCTCTCCTGCAAAACCTGCAGCATGTGATCAGTTTCCTGCAGGACCTGGAGCTGCTTTTCCAACGAAATCTGCTTGCTCTCTGCCTACACAGGGGACAAAATTGAACCATTAGTCACTCAGCACTAATATAAATAGCTGAATAGAAGAAAACCCTTATGTTCTGACCACCAAGAAAAAAAAATACAAGCTCTAGTTCAAGACTTTGGCCCTCAGTATAAATAAATGACTAGCAATGATAACAGTGAAAAGGTCCTTCTGGCATCTTATATATCTTGCAGTGAATTTCTCATTTTTACTTCTTTCTAGATATAGTAGGAATACATAAAAATGTAAAGATTTCCTACATAACATATTAAACAGAGGATAAAAGTTTGTCATTTATTATAAATTGAGGGCATTTTTAAGAATCAGCAATAAGCCTATCAACAAGAATATAAAATATAACAAGAATGTCTATCAAAAGAGTGAACATATAAATCTTTTTTCCAAAGTCTAAGCAAATTCCACAGACGCGCAGTTTTGAATTAAGCTTCATTCTGTTCATGATCTCAGCAGCAACAGTTATTATTTAATATCATCTAATATCCACCTAACCCTCCTATAAAAGAACAGTCTCCTTGCTCTACTTACTGATACAGACATGCATGTTGTAATTCATCCTGGATATGTATCTAAGACAGTATGGCATTTTATAATGACAGCTTATGTCAAATTCTGCTGGCCTTAATATTTACTAGGACAATATGAGTTATTCTTATATATAGCTAGAATATGACCCTTAAAGGAAATTAAATAGCTCATAAATAGAGACCATCTCAAAGACAGACTTTTTAAATCATCAAGTTCTGCCTGCCTGATAAGAGTTTGGTCTACTCTTTCTCAGCTAGTATTTCAAAGCCCTCACCACCCCCGTGAATGTTGGCGACCAACTTCCCCCCTTGGTAGAAGTTCTTGAGGTCAGCTCCATCTCACAAACACCTAATCTACACCCATGCATGTCTCAGTTCTTACCAGGTGACTCAGTTCTTCATATCGACTGTTGAAGGCCTCCAGTTTCTCACTGATTATGTCATCGAGGATCCCGCCATCAATCAGAGTCTGGCCAAGTTCCCGAATCTGGGTGCGATTATCCGCTGGATGTCGCAAAACAGATTCTAGGGACTGGACAGGGATGGGGGAGGGGGGGAAGGGATAATGCATTTGTAAAGCAAAATGTATCAAGAATCCAAAAATTCCATTTGCTAGAAATTTACCTAAGGAACAAGACTAGAAATAACTAATTTGCAAAAATATCCATCATGGAATTAAAAAGTACATAAAATTGAGAAAGCATGAATGGTGATATATGATAATATAGCTCCATAAAATAATTTTAATAATTATTAACTACATACTTAAATATTCTTTCATAGTACAGATGGGAAAACTGAAGTTCAGAGAAGTTAAGTAATTTGCCTACACACACACACAGTAAAAAGAAGAGCTAAGATTTCAACCCTTTGAAATCTAAGGGTTTTGACTTCAAAACCCTTAGATTTCAAAGCCTGTGATCTAGTTACTGTAATGTATTACTTTCCAGAGTGTTTATTAAAACATAATAATAATTAGGAAGAAATATGCCAAAATGTTTTAAAATATTTAGAGTTTGCTTTATACTTTTCTCTATTTTCCGTATTTCTAGAATGCACACGTTTTAATTCACATATTATGAAAATTCATATTTTTAAACTAAAAACTAAAGTTTTCCTTTTCTTTTTATTGCTCTTCATCTCTCACTCTGCTATTTTACTTGAGAAATGACATCTTCCTCCAGCAGAGCGTCCTGCTCCTGGAATTCAAGTACCACCCTGACTTACTTCTGCCCTTCAATCCGGTCATCCACCTACATGTCCCTACAACTTTTTTTTTAAATATATCTTCATTGACTTCAGAGAGAGGAAGGGAGAGGGAGAGAGAGAAACATCAATGATGAGAGTCACTGATCGCCGCCTCCTGCGCCCCCTGCTGGGGGTCAGCCCGCGCCTGTGCCCTACGGAACCGAACCCCCACCTCCCGGATCCTAGGCCGAGGCGCCGCGCCACGCGCGGCCGGCCCTACAATGTTAACAGCATATCTATCCCCTTCCTCTTTTTTTTTTTTTAAAGCAACTCTAGCCCTTCACAGTTTAGCCCCCTTGAGAAGCGGTTATTAAGGCGTCACGCACCACACGCTGGTAACCGGGGGACGAGAAACAGCGGGTGCGCTTCTCAGCCCGGAGACGAGCTCCAGGCAGGGCCCCAGCGTCTCCCCCGCCCCCCCAGCGTCTCCCCCGCCCCCCCAGCGTCTCCCCCGCCCCCCCAGCGTCTCCCCCGCCCCCCCAGCGTCTCCCCCGCCCCCCCAGCGTCTCCCCCGCCCCCCCAGCGTCTCCCCCGCCCCCCCAGCGTCTCCCCCGCCCCCCCAGCTGCCCTCCCCCTTTCCCTTCTCAGGACAGCAGGGCAGGCCCGCTGCAAACAGCCGCTGCCCGGTCTCAGGAGCAGAAACGGCTTCATGAAGACACCAGGGCGCAGCTGCGGCCGGGGACCCGCAGGAGGCAGCGGGGACGTCCCGGGAGCGCCCGGCGACGCCTAAAGCGCCCCATGTTACAGACGGGTAACAGCTGCGGAGGCCGGGTGGCGGTCCCCGGGATCGGGATCTAAGTGACGGCGCAGACCCCCGGGCCAGGCGGGCCCGCGGGCCGCAGGGACGGCGCAGGGCTCGCGCGCCCCGTCCAGTGCTCACGGGGCTGGGGAAGGACGGGCGGACAGCGGGAAGGGCGGGCGGACAGCGGGAAGGGCGGGCGGACAGCGGGAAGGACGGGCGGACAGCGGGAAGGGCGGGCGGACAGCGGTAGGGACGGGAGCACAGCAGGAAGGACAGGCGGACAGCGGGAAGGGCGGGCGGACAGCGGTAGGGACGGGAGCACAGCAGGAAGGACAGGCGGACAGCGGGAAGGACAGGAGGACAGCGGGAAGGGCCGGCGGACAGCGGTAGGGATGGGAGCACAGCAGGAAGGACAGGCGGACAGCGGGAAGGACAGGCGCACAGCGGGAAGGACGGCGGACAGCGGTAGGGACGGGAGCACAGCAGGAAGGACAGGCGGACAGCGGGAAGGACGGCGGACAGCGGTAGGGACGGGAGCACAGCAGGAAGGACAGGCGGACAGCGGGAAGGACGGGCGCACAGCGGGAAGGACGGCGGACAGCGGTAGGGACGGGAGCACAGCAGGAAGGACAGGCGGACAGCGGGAAGGACGGGCGCACAGCCGGCGCGCACCTCCAGCGCCTCCCCGACGGCGTCGGCCCGCGCGGGCAGGGCGTCGGCGGCCCGCGTGCGCTCCTGCAGGCTGCTCAGCCAGGCCGTCTCCAGGTCCAGGTAGTGCAGCAGCTCCATCCAGCAGGACCACACCTCCTGCGGCAGGCGGGGGACAGGGTTAGACGGCGCGGGCGCTGAGGGGCGAGGCTGGAATTTCCAACTGAACTCGAACCTCGTTCTCCCATAAATCGCATTAGGCCACCCGGTGGGGGACGGGAGGCGAAGGGGAACGAGCTGCCTCAGATCTACACTGAAATACATTCCAAGGATCTGGTTAAAAGTCAAGAATAAAATTATGTAATTAGGAGAAGAGACCAGGAGGAAAATATTGCCGGTTTTTTTTTTTAAATAGAAAAGCAAAAGCACTCATAATTGCAACATTTTTTTTAAGTTACATAGAAAACTGGAATTCCGTGGGGTCGTGGGGTCCGTCCTACTCCAACTCGGAGCTAACGGATGTAACAATTTGCTGCATACTCTTTTCGACTTTTTTCTAAATTCATATGAATGTGCCTGTGTATGCAAAAAGCCATTATTTTACTCCAAATGGAGTTATACTATACTTACTGCATTAGTGGCAATCACTCATTCCATATTCCCAATGGAGAGTTTGGGGGAGAGGTGAGAGGAGGGGATAAATTTATACCTCCCACTTCCTAAGAGAAAATTACAGGGGGGAATAGCCCCTTCCCCACAGAGGAGCCTATCTGATGGATGGATTTAGGAAGAGTTCTGGTGGAGCCTCCAGGGTCAGTTCTCCTTGGGATGTACCGACCGAGAGGAGGCCATTCTAGCCTCCATTCCAAAGGAGTTGTGTTTCCCGGGCCAGGGGGAGCAACTTTTTCCATAAAAGGCCGGACAGTAAATATTTTAAGGTTTACAAGTCACATCTGGTCCCTGCTACAGATTCTTCTGTTTATGTTGTGCGTGTGTTTTGTTTGTTATTAACAACCCTTTAAAATTTAAAAACATACAAACCATTGTTAGCTCACAGGCCATAGAGGAAGCACAAACCAGACCTGAGCCTCAGCCCGTATTCTCCCAACCCTTGAATAAGACTAAACAGAAAAGGTGTGGCTGGTCCCCCAAATTTCCACAGGTGGAAAGCAGCCAGAGGAAACCTACTTGGCTGCAAGCAGAGCCCTTTGTATTATGGGAACGGAAGATGGCTCTCAGAGCAGCACCCCCAAGGAGCAGAGCTGGCCCCTACCCGAGTCCCTGGTGCAGGGGCCTGGCTAGACTTCAGCATTCCTATTATTAGATTTCAGAGTCACTATTACCAGTGACTGATATTTAACTTCCACTGCCCCGACTTTTTTGAATGGAGTGTCCACTGAGGTTTTCCTGTGCCTAGCTCACCACTGTATGTGGGCACATGGGGCAGGATAGCTTATCATTTTAGTGCCCAAGTCACCAGACTGAGCAGTCCACACCTGAATACCTGCACTCGAAGAAACCGCCCTAAGGGGCCACATCTGTGTTTAGACCTGATGCTGGATTGCGAGCTTGATGCTGTGCTGGATATGACTGGGAGTCCCTGGGAGAGAGGACGTGCATTTTGCACATGGGAGGAATGAAATTTATGACCAGGGCTTGAACTAGGGTGGATTAAGGATGGCCACAAATTTTTAGCCCCTACTCCCATTAAGTGGTGCAATTCTTTTGCACCAGTGGGTTGGCCCTGTGACTTGCTTAGACCAAAAGAATGTCACAGATGTGATACTGAGTCCAGCTGCAGACCTAGCCTCTAAGAGGACTGGAAGCTCCCGCTTTCTCCCTCTCAAAAGCCAGCTGCCATGCTGTAGGGAAGCTGAAAAACTGAGAGGCCGCGTGGAGAGGGACCTGGAGGACGAGAGGCCACCGTGAACACTGCCGCAGAGCTCCCAGGGGGGTGCAGCTACCTGAGTGGGCTATTCATGTACCACGCGCAGCAGAAAGCCACCCGCTGAGCCACATCAGCCACGGAATCATGCGAGAGAATAAATGGCGCTTTTGTTAGTCACAACGTTTCAGTGAGGCTGTTACATAGCAGTTGATGATGGAGACATAAGTGGGTGTATATATTAAAAATATAAGAACGTGGCCAGGAAGACTATACACCAACTTCTGGGTGGCAAGTACATCAAGAGAGTGATGGGATGGGACTGGAGTCCCTGGGATTTTTATTTTATTTTAAAAACAAGATCTGGGAAAATGTGACAAAAAGTTAACACTAGTTACAGCTAAAAGACGTGTTAGTAGTACTATCTCTGATCTTCTATAAGTCTGAAGTATGTCATGATTTAACATATTTTAAAGGATTATTTTTATTCTAAAAACAATCAAGCTCATAGAATTGGATTTCTCGGAAAAAAAGGGATTCTTACGCTAACTTAGAAATTTGGGCTCTTTCTGCCCAATATCCCTTGGTAATCTCTGACATCTTGTTAAAAGCATTTCCATTTTTAAGCCTCTCTTTCCTTCCTTTCATTTCTCATTTCAAAGACATCAAGGTCTTATCTTTTCTCTTTTACCGACACCATTTTTTTTCCATTTTTCCTTCTCTCAAAGTAATTCAAACTAACTTCAAAGTAATTCTAATGGTAATTCTCAGAGCAACTCCAAACCCTCAAAATCTTCATTTCATTCCTCATTTTCAAATTGTCACCTCTGCGTCATAAAGGCACGGTGGTCTTTTGTTAGCTTGGGATAATTTGGGGACTCCATTCATTATGTAAACATGTTATGAGCTGTTATTTTGGCCAGAAATAAAAAGGAAAGCTAAAAAAGAGCAAAATCAAGGGTGGTTACGACAGAGAGGAAAACATGGGTAAGACTGTAGTTGAAGTTCAATTCCAAGATAGTTCACCAGGACTTCAGACTAGGCCTACGTAACACTACAGGTTATAGTCCAGCAAATTACTAGCACATTCAAGATCTGCTTCCTTTCAGGTGACTCTAATTTTGGATGCCAGTCTAAATAAATAAATAAAAACCTCAATTCATGTCTGTGTACTAACCAGGCAAAACAAAACAAAAAAGAGATGTTCATGGTAAACTATTCTAGAATTTTAGGGCTGGAACAGACCCTACAGATCACCTGTGATATGAAAACCTTGATTTCACATATAAAAAAAAGTAAAGTCTGAAGCTATTCAATGACTTTCCCAAGAACCTTCCATTAACTGGGGGCAGATCTTGGTCTCCTATATTTTTTATCCCTGCTTCATTTTATTTTCCTTTATGATCCAGTACTTGGGGGGGGAGGGGAACGGAGGGGTTTTTTCCTAAGATAGGGAAATGGTCAGCACATTACAGAGTTTTAATCTCAGAAATGCATCACTGAAAAAATAACATACCTCTAGCGTGTGGCACTTTCCTCGAATTCTGTTGCAAAGAAGCTGGTAGTTCTCCAGCACCACGTTCAGCTCCGACGTCAATTCCTGGCCACCAGAGGGCCCCCGAGCAGCCAGTAACTTGATGTTGTCCTTCAGGATCTTCACTCTCACCTCCTTCTGCAGCACATCCTCTTTTGCCCTCTGTTCCAAGAAAGCAGAGTTTTGAAAACTCTCTCCCTTTCTCTCTAACCTATTTCCTTCTTTTTTAAAAAATAATTGAACCAAAATAAAAACATCTACCTGACTCCAACTGCCTAATTTGGAACACTATTTAGGTAATCACTACAGAGAGCGCTGTTGAAATACGAATGCTAACTATAAAATCCCACCCATCATATGCCCCGACATACAAACATTTTCATTTAATAACAGGCACGTTAACACCTAAGTCATCCTAAGTGACGTTCACTGACGTGATATATTTTCAAAGCCTGGGCCCATGGTAAGAATCTAAGTGAATTACCGTAATTTTAATTGACCACTAGAGTTCTGAGCATTTTAAACAGAAGTAAATAAATGTTCGCAAAAGTTGCGATGCACCATGGTGGAGGTGTCCTTTAAAAATTATTCAAAAGTATTTTTCTCTCCTGGGACACAGGTACGTCTATCTTTCTGATAATGAACAGCATTTCCAAGGTGATATAGTTATACTAGGAAGAGCTGATCTAGAAATAGCTTCTTGCCTGACTCTCGCCCTGCACTTAGAATAAAGTCTCACTTTCAGGAAAACCAACCAAACACAGCTTTTCACTTTCTCTTTCAGCTTTCTTTACTGCTTAATGGTTTTAAACTTTCCTGGGCTGGATACAATAATTAAGTGTAGTGGTTCTTAAAATCCTAATATTTGTTTGGAAGAATAAAAATAAATTGAATGTTGCCCAATCAAGGGTGTTAATCTTATTTTTATAAACTCTCATCCCTAGAGATTTTAATAAATCACAAAACTACAATGCCAGTAGTGTAAAGAAAGAGAATATATGAAATAAGATGGTTCTTAATGTAGCAAGTTACCTTTAAAATACCTTATATACTGACTATTCTCAAGGCTTTCCAAAAAAGCTACTCTTAAAAAGATGTTTCAATGAAAATACTATGAGTACAATACAAGTCCTTCGCCGCGTTTACTTTTATTCATATACAAGAATGCATGGACGGAATCTACTCCTTTTTTAAAAATATCCGCACAGAGGTTTTTGGTTTCGTTACATTTTTAGGCCAGTTAACTTTGGCCTGAAACAGTCAATGTGTTGCTTAATCCCATTTTTTAAAATAGCCTTTAATCACTATCTCCTTTGGCTTGAACACTGAAGGAGACTTGAAGCAGTGTGAGAAATTTGGGAATGATGCCCAGTTCTTTTATTTTATTAAAAAGGAGAGTGTTCAAGACTATGGGCGCAGGAATGTAAGTTCACAGGAAATATATCCTGTGGCCCCAACCAATATTAAATCCCTTGACAATGTTCCTACTGCTACCTTACCTGCTCTAACAAAAATGTTTATATACGCGTGTGCCCCGTGTAGTAACGGGAAGAACACATCTGATGAAATAAGAATAAACCCCAACCAAATGGGAAAGTCTCTCTTGTTCTTAATGAAAAATAACTCTTCCTGAAAATATCTGGAAATAGTGGTGATGGCTGTACAACACTGTGAATGTGGTGGGTGCCACTGAATTTTCAGTCATTCTCTGTGGCACCCCAAGGATCTCACATAAGAAAACATCTCAGGGCCCTTTACAATTCAACAGCTGAGCCAAATTGAACTTCCTTTCCCTACTAGAATCATAGCAGCTCCCCTTCGTGGTTGCTTTTTTTTTTTTTATTTGAAATCCTACTACGAAAGATTCTATGTACAGTTGACCCTTGAACAACACAAGTGGTCGAAATCCACGTATAGCTGTTGACTCCCCCAAAACTTAACTACTAAGAGCCTACTGTTAACCAGAAGCCTTCCTTATAATACAGTCAATGAACACATATTTTGTATGTTATATGTAAGCTAGAGAAAAGAAAATGTTATTAAGAAAGCCATAGGGAAGAGATACATGTATGAGTGGACCCATGCAGTCCAAACCGGTGTTGTTCAAGGGTCAGCTGTACAATCATGATTTACAGCCAGACAGATGACTGATCGACTGAATGAATGTTGTGAAAGGGAGGAAGGGAGAGATAGGCCTGCTGGCACAGCCTCACCTTCATTTCTTCCACAGCACTCTCAAGTTCTTCTGGTGACTTGTATTCAAAATCCCTCTCCAGGTACTCTTCTTCCGCCTGAGTCATCCATTCCTGCATCTCCGCCAAGTCTTTCTTCAAGTTCACCACTTTTTCCTGACTTTCGGACAACCTATTTTTCTGAATAGCAATCTAGAAAAGAAAGCCATTTACCCAAATAAACAAGTGTTAATATAGTAAATGCCAAGTTTCTAATAGCTAAAGGCACAGTGATAACTTTCCACAAAGAGTCTTAGGTTTTAAAATTCACGTGAAATCCTTTATACACTGTATGCTATTGTGAGATATACGCAATAATGAAAACAATAATTATAACTGGGATTCTAGTTCATATTTTAGATATTAATCTAATCTGGAAATATCTATTATGATTTTGAAAATGCATAACTTTTGACAAAGTAATCCCAAATGAAGGAATCTAACCTATAGCAATAAAAGCATATATTTCAAGGAAATTTACTGTAGCTTTATTATGGAAAAAACCCTGAATACAACCAAAATATCCATTTTCTGCTTTTTAACAGGATTCTCTGTTAAGATTTCAATTTTAACAGCAGAGAAGAGAGGGCTGCTATTAAAGATGTTCATAAAACACTGCTCTACAAAATTTGGCTTTGAAAATTTACTATACTTGTATATTCCCCAGAGACACAAAAAAGTTACATTAGAAAACAGGTATTTTTCCGAATCTGGTTCAATAACTTAAAAGTTTCAGAGAAGTCTAAAGTATTTTCAGAGAGACCCTCCCTCTAACTACAAACTCGCTTCGCTATGGGAGAGATGCTCTGCACAGAGATCATGCTCACTCGCTATTTACCCTCTGCTCAAATTCAGTCTCACAGTAGTGGTCACCTGCCAGGGCCGCTTGGCTGTGAAGCTCATAGTGACCAAAGGCCAGGACAGGAATAGACGGCTCTCACGAGAGTAAGGGGGGCAAGACTTAGTGGCTTTCCTGTTCCTGCTTTTCCACAGGGTCACAGTCATAAAAATAGAAGGGGCTCAAACCCAGGCTTTGATTTCACTGCCAGCCTGGTGCTCTAGGAGCCTCTGCCAGCAATACACACAGCCCTGGTCCAAAGCCTGGCTGGTCAGCTTTAAACACACGCCGCACGCACACGCACACATAGATTTCCTGGGCCCCACTTCCAGAAAATTCTCTTTACTAGTAGTTTCTGGACACTAGTTAGTTATGTAATTTTTATGGATCCATAGAGAAATGCAAAAAATAAAGACACTAGCAAACTTTTCAAAAAAAAACACCCAAAAGCTCAAAATTAGAATTAACTCCCTTGATATTATAAATTTTCTATTTTCTGGTATTATAATGTTCTTCCTTTCATGAGACCATGGATATATGTAATAGATGATGTAGGCTGTCTTTAGTTTGCTGGTTGGTTGTATATGTCTGTCCTTTCTTAACAAAATAAAAACATGGCAGCACTATGTTTATCTCAGACTTCTTCAACCTTTTTACGATTCACTGAAAGGCAATAGGCTGGAGGGTTGCCTCCTGCTGAGGACACTTAAAAATATCCTATACTTTATTCCCATGCTTTGAATCAGTAATAATTCACAACTAATTCTATGCTGTCATATGTGTGTATGTATATATGTGGATAGATAGACAGTCATAGATCTGAATGTCTATGTCTATGTCCCTACGTATGTATCTATCACCTTCCTGGCTCCTCATTGCCACTTCCAAACAATTTTCCCCATTTTCTTCCCCAAACACCCCATTCAAGCATATAGCTTCAGATTATAGCACATTTAGAGAAATCTCAATTTGGCTGTATTAATAGATGATATTATAAAATACTTTATCAAGTGTGATCATGGTGTGGCCGCTTTGTATAAGAGTGTCCTCATTCAGAGGTGAAGTGTCATCATATTTTAAAATCCCTGTCAAAAGTATATTTTTAACCAAAAAAAGAAAAAGAATGTACATGTCTGTATGTAAAGGGAGCTGGGGGGAAAAAATGAGAAAGCAAACATGGTAAAACATTAACAACTGGCAAGTGTAGGCATGGGTATGTGACTGCTCCCTGTATCATTATTTCAACTTTTCCGTAAGTTTGAATATATACAAGTTAAGGATTTGGGAGGGAAACCATAAAACAAAACAAAATACTCAAGGATGCAAATTATAATTTTTGTCTACATAAACATTAACCAAAAAACACTGTGAAGAGGCATGGGCTCTCCACGCCTGCCTGCGAAGTATTCCTGTGCCTCACACTTCTCCCACTTTCCACCCCTGCTCACTCCGCCACCGTTTCTCAAGCAAAAGGGAAGCGGGCGGGGAACGGTCGCTTTCCCTTCCATTTCCACGGGGAAACTGTGCTCCGCAATCCTTTCACCCAGAGAGCAAACCTCATTCCCTCGCATAATCACAGGCCTCACTTCAGAAGCCATGTCCCTCAGTCTCTTCTGCATCTTTATTGTCTCCATCCAGGTGAGGTCCTTCTTGTCAGCATGCAACTATCCTGTAGCATCTCTTATTTTTAAAAATTAAACGAACATCTCTTTGGACGCCCATGTCCCCTCACGCACCCCATTTCTCGGCTCCCTTGAACAGAGAAATTTCCCCAAGCTGGTTATACTTGTTGCCCCTGTTCCTCGCTTCCCATTCTCTCCTCAACATTCTGCAGTGTCTCTTTCTTCCCCGACAATCCACTGGAGTGGCTCTCTCAGGGTCTTTAGAGGCCTCCACCTTGTCAAATCTCAAGCTCGTTTCCCAGTTCCCACAGGCCTCAGCGACCCTCGGCTCTGGACACTGTGGGGACCTCAGTGTCCCTGCACTCTTCCTCTGGCCGACCCCTCCTTCTCAGCACCCTCGGCCCCTGCCCCTTCCTCTTTCCCGAGGGAAGTAATAAAGAACCCCACCTGCATGTCTAGCAAGGATCTCGACGTGGACCCTTCCAGAATGGAAACCACCATGTCGCCTGCTCCCACAAAAGCTTCTCCTCGAGTCTTCACCATTCGGTAAATGACCCACAATTCACACAAAGCAAACGCTTTGCAAAAATCCTAACCTGTCCTTGACAGTTTGCTTTTTCTTATGTCACATACCCAATCCATTACCAGACTCTCATCTCTAGTTACAAAATAGGGCCCAAACCTGACTTTCTCATGACCTCCACCACCACCTGCCTAGTCCAAGGAGCCATCCTCTCCCGAGACTGCAACAGCCTCTTGCCTTTCCAGAGCAAACTCTCCAGATGGAATCCAGGGTGTTCTTAAAAGATCTTTCCCAAGTCACTTCCCGGTTCAAAACTTTCAAATTGCTTTCTGTGTGAAGTCATCCTTGAAATAAAACCCCAAATCTTTGTCTCCAAGGCCACATACAATCCATCCCAACTATCTTCTTACCTCACGTCTCACCATTCTCTAACCCAGTGGCTCCTCTGTCCACTCTATTCCAGCTACAATGTCTTTCTTGTTGTTTTTTAAAAAATATGTTTTCATTGATTTTATAGAGAGAGAGGAAGGGAGAGGGAGAGGGAGAGAGAGAAAGAGAGAGAAGCGTAGATTGGCTGCCTCCTGCACACTTCGTACTGGGGACTGGTCCGCAACTGAGGCACGTGCCCTGGCCCGAATCAAACCGGTGACCTCTTGGTGCAGGGTACAATGCTCAGCCAACTGAGCCATACACCTCAAGCTCATTCCCACTGAGCAGTCAAACTGGACAATTAGTATCCTCTCTGTTTTTCAAACTATATGGGCTATACAATCAATTTTATCAATTTTATCTACCTCTTGAAAACCACAGGCAGTAAAGCTGAAAAACTTACCTCCCTGCTGAACTTCTCCAGTTGGGGTTGATAGTCAGCTAGTTTTGTCTGCACCCAGGTTTTGATTCCAGCAACTGGACAACTTCGAAGGTTAGTCTCTACTTCCTTCATGTCTTTCAGCGATGACTCAATTGTTTCTATTTCATTAACAAAAGCCTGAACACAGAAATGAAGCCCTTGTTGACTTCATTCCCAAAGAAGCCTATAATTAAAATTATACTTTGTTTTGACCCCTGCGAATATCATAAGAATAGATTACTTGGGAGTCACAACTTTAACTGCTTCGGAAATATTGTGCCTTAAGAAATTCAGTTCACCTGGGTGCTTCACACAGACATCTGCCAAATTAGATTGGAAATACTTGACTCTCTTCAGGAAATAGCACTTTCAATTAATTTAGAGAAGCCTAATAATTTCACCAAATATAAATTGTAGGCAGTATTACTGGGACATTGCAATTGTTAAATATGTTTTTCTTAAAGCTTTACCATGTGACACAATAAGAGCAAGATACAATTGGTAACTATGATACTAAGATTGTCATCATAACACAAAATAGAAGCTCCCGTTCCCTCTCTCCAAAATTCTATGACCATGGCCAAATATAAATAATCAGTCATTTTTTATTAACTATAAAGTCAAAGAACACTTTATAATGAAAGATATTTTATCTGGATATATTGTCATGTCATGTTCTTACATTGTTAATAACAGCTTCAAATAATAAATGGCAAGAAGAGCATGTTATTTATAACGGCAGGTCCCCCAGGTCAGCAGGACTCACCGAGCACTGGTCAAGCTGCCTTTGTAGCCCTTCGGCGTCTCCCTGGACAGCCTGCTCTTCCATTAAGAAGTCTTTCACACCATCCATCCACTTCTCAATGACTTTCGAATCAGCCTAATCGAACACAATAACAAAGGGGGATATTACTCAGTGACATCCAACCCACTACGTCTCGAAATCTATTGCTACTGGAAAAAAGACCATTTTTCAAAAATTTGATAGCATCATTTTCATTTACTTTATTCCTTTTTGTAAATCTTCAATTTTAAAGATAATGATTTTCTTCATGAGTGGCTAAAATCCCCATGAGATGACAGTTTCCTGATCATTCTAAAAATTTCAAAACACCCTCCAGTGAACCAAGCTATTTTGCCTGAATGTCAGCGATATCTATGATTAAAAGTTCAAATTACAGGAAAAATGCTTCTCTTGGTATAATCAAGTAAAAATCTTTTGTTCTCATATAAATTAGAACAAATTTTCTCCTAAGGTTATCTACTCAAAGCAGAAATAAATAGAGAGCATAGTGGAGGGGAAATAGATTTTTCTTAGTTCTGCTGTTGGATGCTGTTATCTGAGAACCCAGACAGCCCGCTGCCCAGTTCCATCCTTTCATCCAAAATTCACTAACACCCACAATAGTCCGATACTGTGTATGGAGCTGGGGGGTCTAAAAGAAATAAGAAAAGAAGTATTTTGCAGAGAGAAAGTGACTTCAGAGAGGCAGTAGCACTGGAAGTGGGCCCTAAAGAGCGCAAATCAGTAGGTCCAACTTGACCTCTAACGCTGGAGGAAAGCAATGGTCGTTTCTTTCCAAGGCCTCCCATTCCATCATCAGTCTGACTTACTAATTTCCCTTGTATTCAGCTGAGCTCGCTTCCTCATGCCTTCTTCAATTCTTTGCTTCTCATCTAACCCGCGGAATGAAGAGAAATTTTCTATCCTGTTCAAAAAATACCTTCAGATTTGAAGGCAACCACCACGTCTGCCCTTAGCCTTCCATTGGTCCAACAGTCCAGTTCCTTCCATGATGGCTCTAGGACATGACAGCCAAGTATGGCACTCAACACGTCTGGAAGCCACATCAACTTCTGATGTCCTTATAATAGGCCACACAGAACTGTGTTCTTATAATGTGGGGATGAATGGCAACAATGGAACCTAACTGGTATTTCACGTGCGGATAACTACACTCATAAAATGCCATCTAAAATTCTTTAAGTTTTATTTTTCCTATGGTAGGGGTTGTTTTGGGTTCTTTTGGTTTTTTTATTTGACTGTTTATAGACATATTATTCACAATAATATGGTTAGCTGAAACTCCAAAATTCCCTTAACTTCCTCAAAATTACATTTCCCCTGTCTCATATTGCTTAATTGACTTCTGTCACAAATTCAGGAGTTGATGTTTGTAAACAATAAACCCTGTCTTGTTAGTTCACAAAGTGATCTGAATTTTTAGTCTCTCCATTTTCATATCAGCTAACCCTCCCAGCTCTCTCTTATCTGCAGATCTAAGAGTGAAGTATTCCTTTTCTGTTGGGTTCTTTGGGGCAGTTAGGGTTTTGTCGGGTGAAAAATAAGGACAATGACAGTGTCTACCTGAGCATCCCCCCCTCAATAATGAATGACACTATGTTCAATAATGAATGACACTATGTCATTCATTATTCAACCAATTTTTGGCTTACTTTTCAAAATATGGGAATCAACCTAACACCAGCATCCAACTATAGACTTCATCCCCCTCTTACAAGATTAGAAGAGATTTTCTCAAATACTGTACTGAAACCTAGGCTTGCCAAAAATGATGGTTTGTAGCATTACTTAAACTAAATGAGCAACCATGAAATGTGAAAGTCTATGAATCTGTGATTTGAATAATCTAATATCTCTCCTCCAAAAAACAAGTAAAAGAAATTTACTTGTACTTAAAGGAAATGAGTCTGGGCAAGGCTTACGGTGGTGTCCATGTGGATTCCTGGGCACCACACAGTCTTTCCTAAGCACATGTAAGATCTCTGGTTGGTCAATTATCTACAGCCAAGAACTGACATCAATCTTACTTCAGGTCTTTAGCTTCTAAGTAATAATGCTCTCCCTTAACTAGGACACTCATCCATCTCCATTTGTCTGGTAATTTCTCACAAAATGCATGAGGTGACCTTGAGATCATGGGTAAGAATCCCATGTGACTTGGGATGTAGATTTGGCATCTGAAGGATCTTGGGCAGTTTTTCCATCTAACTCAGAATTCAGGCTCTAATGCACTCTCAGTAATGACCACTCTACCCTTTCTAGTTTGCAGGGCCATTCTCTGATGAAGATGGAAAGCAAAAAGTACCGATACAGTGAGGCCTTTCTGTCTCTATTAATATTATATCAACCTGCACAAGCACCTCCTCCCTCGTTCCACACACAGCTCTGAAAGCCCATTTCATCCCACTGCACATTTTCCACAGCTTCCCTTCCCTCTGTTCTGTGGCCTGCCTGCCCCTGTCCTCACAGGCCCTTGCTACTCTTACCCTTTCCCATTACTTTAATTGGTGATTCCAGCTCTCTAGGATCTTATCACAGAAGGCTGCTTAGGAAGACATGGTCAGCAAGGGGTGGGGCGTGCAAAAAGACAGAAGTGCAAAAAGAGAGAAAGTATAAAACACCTGAGAGTTCACGAAGCACTCTGCCCACTAAGTTGTTGGCACTTCTTACACTGTCAATCTCCACTCTGAACTTTTTAAAGATTTGAGGCAGCGTTGCTGCTATTTAACTGGCAATTCATTAAATCTAGTTTTCAATAGGAAAACTGATAGTCTCCTGGGCCAGGGATTTTTGACACTTACAGGGAAGCATTATGTTCCAAGGAAGGTTTAGGCACAGGCAGCCTTGACTGGAGCAAGTGGCCTCAACGATCCACTTGTTGGGATGAGGGAACTTTCAGGGCATCGACCCCCATCCCCCTCCCTCTCACACACAGGCCACGTGAGCTCACCCATTCGCACACACCTGTCTTTCTTTCTTACACTTCAACTTGAGAAAAAAGAAAGAAGAAAGCAGCAGATGCAGACCGGCCAAGCAGACCAACTGATGGCCCCAGAGGGAACAGACAGGCATCTGAAAAGCTGCTTTCACTGCTAAAAGCCCTGCAGGACTCCTGACCGTGCTGAGTCCTGGGAGATGCTGTGTGGCCCCAGGAAGAGGGAGACTGAGGTCTGGATGCCAAGCTCAGCACCTTTCCAGCCAGCAGGCCTTGAGAAACTCATTTCTCTGAGCCTCAGAAGCTCAACTGTAGCATAGAGAAAATACCAAACCCCTTGCCTGGTTGTTCTGAAAAACAGAGATAATGCTTGAACAGGGCCTGGTACAGAGCTGGCACGCAAAAGTGGTAGCTATTGTCACTGAGATCTACAAACTAAGTGCTTTATGACCACGATTAACCCCATAACGGAGATACCACTTCCAAACTCTGGTGTTTACTCCCATCAGAGACTCCGCAGGAATAAGCAAGGGTGAGTACATGTTTGCAAAAGGATGTTTAATGTCTTTAATTGCTGCCAACATTAATGCGTGTTCTATCATATAACTGTTGAAAAGTAACTGTTTAAAAATAACTGTTTGAAGAGCTGCTACTTATATTTCCTGACTGAATCCAGCTGAGCAGAAGGAAGCCAAGTAAATGAGGAAAGGCCCAACTTTAAAAATGCCTGGAGGCAGCACCATAGACTGCGCCCCCTGTGGGTCACACCAGGTGGGAGGGACACTAAGATCACCGCTAATGACCTGTGTGAGCAGATAGGAAGCTCTGCTCCGCCCTCCAGCGGCTCCTCTTTCCTTGGAACAAAAACATCTCAATCCATTTGTAATGTTTCCTGTGATTTAAAAAATTCCAAGCCCTGGACAGTGTGGCTCAGTTGGTTGAGTGTCGTCCCCTGCACCAAAAGATTGCTGGTTTGATTCCTGGTTGGGGCACATGCCTGGGTTGTGGGCTCGATCCCCAGTAGGGGCCATGCACAAGGGAGCCAATCCATGTTCTGCTCTCACATCGATGTTTCTCTTTCTCCCTCTCCCTTTCTCTCTCATTAAAAATCAATAAAAATATTTTTTAAAAATACCAAAAGTCTGTTCAGCTTTCATTCAGTCTTCAATCGTGCAGCAAAGAGGTTACCAACAAAGTGAAACGCTCACATGCAGAGTTTCTCTGTCCAGTTAAAAATCACTGAGCTGATGCACTGTGAGCTTCTAATGCACTGAGCTGATGCACTGGGAGCTTCATAAGCATTTAATGTCCTCTCCACCTCCATCCACTTGCAGAATATGAACAAATTCATTGAATCAATGAATATATGAATATATATTAGATTAGGTAAGTTCTAATGTTCTATCTTCTTTGGAGGACCTCAGTTATTTGAAAACTTACTAGTACATTTCTAAAATAAATGTCTGTCATTATTTCACACACAGAAAAAAATGTAAACTGCATATTTGCAACAGGCAAGATACGGAAGCAAAGTGCCCATCAACAGACAAGTGGATAAAAAATTTGTGGTATATATACACAATGGAATACTACTCAGTCATCAAAAAGAGTGAAAGCTTACCTTTTGTGACAGTATGGATGGACCTAGAGGATATTATGCTATGTGAATAAGTCAGATAAAGACAAATACTTATGATTTCACTTATATGTGGAATCTAAAGAACAAAATAGAAACAGACTCATAGATAGAGAAGAAACTGATGGGTGCCAGAGGGGAGGGGGTTGGAGGGATGAGCAAGGTGAAGGGATTAAGAAGTACAAATTGGTAGTTACAGAACAGTCCTGGGGATGTAAAGCACAGCACAGGGAATATAGTCAATAATACTGTAATAACTATGTATGGAGCCAGGTGGGCACTTGAAATATCAAGGGGAACACTTTGTGAAGTATATGATTGTCTAAGCACTATGCCCTACACTTGAATCTAATACAGAATAATATTGAATGTAAACTGTAATTGAAACTGTAAACTGTAAGTGCTATCTAGAGCAGCCGTTTCTCACTCCTATTTATACTCATAAATTCTCAAATATAAAATGAATAATATGGTAGCTTTGAAAACCAAAGTATCAAATACTCTAGTTTAGGAGGGCGAAAAGCCTAAATTCTACATTGACCATTACTGCTCAAAAGCACTGATCTGTAAGTATCTAGATGGGTAGCACTTGCCGCTGGGTCGTGGAAAAGGAATGTGAGGTCACTAAGCAATTCCTTTACCCATCACAGCCCATCGCCCGGCCCCTGAGCCGAGGGCAGAGGAAACCTGAAACTTGGCAACTCTGGGTTTAAGACAATAAGATTCCAAGGTACACAACCACCTCCCTGAGATCTTGTTTACAGCTAAATTCTTGGCATTTTATTTTGCTCCTCCCCCACCTTTTGGAATGTCCACAGCTTTTTAAACAGTCAATTTCTAACCCCAGACAAAGGCGAAAAAAATGGTGAGACCAGAATTAAAACAGTAATTTAAGGGAAGGAGGTTTCTATTTTGCTTGATTTTATAATATTCATTAACCTCTAAGACACTCTTTAAAAAAGTGTTACCGCATTTAGTAGGGAGGACCAGGGACGACATTGCTACGACATTTCTTACCTGAAATTAACAGAGTTCTTAAATCTAAGGTTTAGGATAAATCAGTATTCCCTTTAGTGATATAAAATGAATTCAAAATGAGAAAAAAAAACAAAAACCTTTGACATAATTATACTGATTATACGTTACCTAGAAAGAATGAAATCAGCCATACTGCATACTACTCTTAGAAATTATAGCGTTGTGTTTATACCCTAGAATGTTTTCCAAAGTAAGTTGAGAACCTGGTTCGGGGCGGCCCAGAGCTCCAGCACGTCCCCTTCCACACTCTGGGTCACAGCGCAGCACACAGTCTGACCGAGGAAAGGTGGGTGACCACACAGGTGTCAGGCCACTCGGGACAGCCAGGCATCTAGTTTCCTCCATCCAGCCTCACAGGAGAGGTGCGAGTGGGTAAGACGTTTGAAGGCCCTTCAAGGCAGTGACATGCGCCTCTGCGCCTTGCCGTAGGCCAGGCCAGGGGGCTGTCCTGGAAGCTCAGGCCGTGGGGAGCCGCGACTGGCAGGCCAGTGTAAGGACGGCCGGCTGAGATGGGCTTACTGGGAGGGACACGGAGCGGGGAGCCCAGAGGCGGAGACAGCTGCGCCCCTGTAAGCAAGGCTAAAGGCTGCCGCCAGGGCTTCCTCCAAATGAGCGTGTGCAGAAGATGTAAACTGCCAGCGAGGCAGTGACCTTTCCAGAGTCGGGCGATGGTCCGGTGGGGTGTCTGCGGCCCACCCACCACACTGTCTCCCCCAGCGCCCAGCTCAGCCCCAGGGGGGCGCAGCAGGGCTCCGGGCGGGACGGGGCGGGCGGGAGGCCTGGGGAGCACCGCATCACCACAGCCAAGACAGCCGGTGCCTTCCAGAAGCCTCACCCGGGGTGGACCACGAATTCAAGAGGGAAGGGGCCGGGAGCAGCGGTCAGATTGGAAAGGCAATGCACCGCTGAGGGCAGGGGGCTCCTGGAGCCGGGCCGGCAGGAAGGGGCTGCAGGCGGCTCCAGGGGGCGGGTCATGCGGGCCTTGGGGACAGCTTCGTGACAGGCGGTTACACCACGGGGCAGGAGGTCGTGAAAAGCAGGAAGGCGGTAACAGGAAACATCTTCCAGCCCCTGAACCCAAAGACAGTAGTGCTGGGGATAAGCAGCCTCGGGATTTTATCATATTCAATCCCCACAACGCAGACGAAAATCTTGTCCGTAAAAATCAGTAATTTTTAAAATTACATTTTTCATGTATTTTTAAATGTTTTGCTGCCTGGAAGGAGTGGGAGGACTTTCCATGAGGTCATTTTAAATGCACCAATTAACAGTTTAATTCTTAATTACAGGAATTGAGGTCATTACTTTGGCATGGGATAGATGAAAAAGAAAAATTTAAGAATGTATTTGAGAATAATACTGACTTAGAGCAGTGATTTTCAATGGGAGTGGCCGCAAGAATTTTTAAAACATGAGATACCTGACTATTGAGTCAGAGGCACTGATCTCTTTTCCCTTAGATTGTAAAATAAAAAAATGACAACAGCCAACACAATAGCCGTCCAGTGTGGATGAATCAAAATTATACCTATTTTTTTTTGGGTCAGATCAGCCAAAACTATAATATATTTTTGGTGTGTGTGCCACAGAATTTTAGTAATTAGTTTGTGTGCCAGGAGATGACAAAGGTTGAAAATTGCTGACTTAGAGTGTGCAGGCCCATTCTCTCTATCTGTGCAAAAGGAACCAGCTGTGTAGACAAAGGAAACGTAGGCACATAAGGAAAACACTACTTGCCGAAAAATAACCAAAAACTAAAATTTGCACACAAGCAAATAATACAATTTCCTTGCAGGAATTGTAGGATGGTAGGAAGAAAGTAAGCAAAAGCTATGAGAATACTTTCCGTTTAAATGCACTGTGTCAATGACAGGCATTATTATTTGAGTAATGAAAATTCATACTCCGAGCTCATGCATTTGAGTACTATCTATTTCAGTGCCCCTCATGAAGTTCCAATATCATTTGTTTCTATTAGTGTGGGAAAAAATGATTAGAATTAGAAATATTCATGAACTTTCCTTTTTCACTTGGAATATGTTAACCTCCTGCAAGAATCATTGTTAATGCGAGCTGCCCCCAGGAAAGGAAATGGTATTGGGAAAGACAGGGAACTCTGAGTGCTAACTCTAAATACTTTGTTATTCAATGTCTTCAACAAGCGTTATTCATGTATTACTTATATAATTAAAAATGCATTTTAAAAATAAGTCATCCACTGTGTTCCTAAGAAACTTTATCATGAATTGGAACTGAATCAAAAACCTACTGTGCCTCATTCCTTAAAGACAAATAGAACTAAAATGCCTTAAAAATTATAAATCAGGTAATTAAAGGGGGGAAAGAAGGCTAACATCAAAATGAATATTTATTGTAATTATCTTTGGGGGGGATAAAAAGTTTTCCTAAGTTATTAAGTAACAAGCAGTTCATTCAAAGCAAATAAAGGAATAAGTGTTCTTTAGAATTTAAAAATGTATCTCAATGAAAAGCTGTACAATTAGGGAGTACAGACGCGGTCAACAATCTCATAGTTAGGACACAAAAAGTAAACTAAAAACAACTGGACGTAACAAATCTGCTACCATAAAATTTAAAAATTATAAAATCTAATTATCAAGATGCATGTTTGATGTGGAATATTTTCAGTGGAAATGAATTTGGCGTGCACTCCAATTGGCCACTTGAAGTGCCTAAATTTGCTACATGAGTAACAATAACACACTAAAGCCTAAAGCTGGATCACTGTAGCCACAGGGCTCTCTTTTGTGTTTTGAAGAACATTTATTATCTTTAAATTCCACATTAAAATATTGGCACACATTTAGCTAACTCTATAATACACTCGTAAGAATCAAAAGATCAACCTTTGGGTTAATCTTCACTTGTAAATTTCCCTAACTACATCTCAGACTTATGTTTGAAAACAAAGCAGCGATCTTTGAAAAGATGGGAAAGATTTAATCCAGCATTGCTCCGCCTTGGCACTATTGACACTGTGGGGCTGTCCTGTGCACTGTGGGAAGTTTACCTGCAACCCTAGATGCCAATAGCACCCTCCTCCCTTCCCCCACGGCTGAGACACACAAAAATGTCACCAAACAGTAACAAATATCCTCTAGGGGGCACAATCACCCCTGACTGAGAATCACTAATAATCCAACGCTTGGGCGATACCCCAAAATTTTAGAATCATGAATAAGGGTAATTCTGGTTTTTGAAGTTGGAAAGAATTACAAGTGAGACAGATAAGGGGAAGTGGATCCACTCACGATGTTAAATAAGTCAAAAATACTAAGCTACACAGAACACAGCCTCAAAGACTCAGCTCTTTGCTACTACCTGGGCACCTTCTACCACTGCAATCTAGTCACCAGTCTGTATGTCATGCAGGCTCTTCATCCCCAAAACATTCTGTTGGCCCTTTTTAAGCAATTTTCTCTTATCTTTGTGCTCTCCAGCACATTAAACGCATAGCTTTGGTAAGCAAGTTATAAATCCCAACTTAGGTACCTAATAAAGGTGACAGTAGAAAGAATGCAAAATTCTCAAGTAGTAGATATTTGAATCTTACATGATAACTGCTACTGGGTGGTCATAAACTTAAATTCCTAACGGGCTCTGGATTTACCTCGAAAGTTCTTAGTTTAGGCGTAACTTCTTCAAGCAAATGCAGATCTTTGGAAACCTTGACCTTTACTTTGTTCCACTTTCCTTCAACATCACTCAATTCTCGATTATACATTTTTTCTATATCTGGAGAAACATTTTTCTCCAAAGCCTTTGTTTCTTCTGCAAGTTTAAATAATGTAGGTTTTTGATTCTCAAGGAGTTCATCAAGGGCCTGGAAAAAAATTTTTAAAGATTAACAATATGCACAATTTGTCTGTACAGCTGTAACAGTATGAGCTATAAACAGTCAAAAGCCACCTTTTAAAAAGCATTCAATAAAAAAACAAAACTGAAAACTCATTAAAAAAAATAAGCACAGTCAAAAAAGTTACAGCTTTCCCTTCATGAGTTGTATGTGGCCAGACGTAGTACATTCTCTACTCTGAAAACCTCGAACAATACACGCAGTGGGTGCTCTATCTCATGAACTAGTTCGGAGCCATGTATCCTAAATGGCCAGGGAAGCATTTTTCACTCAACATAGAAAAAGAACAAGTCAATTCAATTGATAGTGTTCATTTTATTAAAGATATTTTAGTAGATTATAAACAGGTTGAGAATTTCAAGCTAATGACAATAGGAGAAACATATGGTTTCATTCTAGTAAAATATTTAACATAACTATATTTTCTTTTACCTAAGAGGCTATGTTATAGTAACTAATCTTCAAATTGTAAGAAATTTTTGGCCAATTATGACCAAAAGTGATTAATATTTTTTTAAATAGTTGAAAAAAATATTTCAAAATATGCAATATATTAGAAAGGACTCTAGATTTTCTAAGACCTAAAATATATGTTACCTTTTTTTCTTGCAGGGCCTTTTCCACCTCTGCAAGATCATTCAAGACATCCAACGACGTCTGGGCCTTACTTTCTGAATCATTTAGCGTATCTTTCAGTGTTTTCAACATTTCCAAATATGCGTGTCCAGGTTGGCTCTTCATTTCTGTTTATTTTAAAATACTTAGTTTGAGAAAACAAGGCTGGAAACCTTATGTTATTATAAATAACATGAATCTCCTCTATATAATAAGTGAATTATAATATTAAGAAGTTAAACTCTGTAACTAAAATTAAAAGGGGTCTCAGTTACTGAAATCATTCCATTGGCATCTATGAGAGTCAGGCAGTGAGATCATCCCTACGGATGTTGGATGTTTGAAATATTAACTAGCCCACTATCATTTTTCTTCATTTTGTCATGATGAACTGGCTCTCTGAAGATGGTACTACAATGATCCTTTTGTCTCATATAATCTCTTTTTTTCTAGTAGCTACACAAAGAATAAAGAAAACAAAGATCCCTTCAGCCAGTCTTCCTCTAAGCTCAAGCGTGCAGATGAGCTGCCATGGCAGAGTGGTGGACATTGTATAGGGACACCACAGCCAGGTTACTGCAGGTACTCTGAGAAATAATGACTGCAAAGGCCAACTGGAATGAAGTCTACTGCACCCACTAATGTAAAAACCACAGGCAAGCAACACTTAGGTGGAAAGGAAGTAAGCTTATTTGAAGCACAAAGTGATGAAACCAACTAGCGGCAAAAAGTTAAGCCAGCAGCACTATTCGCAACAGCGAAAAGTGGAAACAACCCAAATGCCCACCAACAAATACATGGATAAACAAAATGTGGTGTGTACACACAATGGAATATTACTCAGCCTTAAAAAGGAAGGGAATTCTGACCCATGCTACAGCATAGATGAACTTAGAGAATTTTATACTAAGTGAAATAAGCCAGCCACAAGAAAACAAACACTATAGGATTCCACTTATATGAGGAATCTAGAAGAATCAAACTCATTGAAACAGAAAGTAGAATGGTGGTTGCCAGGGCCTAGAGGGAGGGGGAAATGGGGAACTTGTTTACTGGGTATAGTTTCAGTTTTACAAGATGCAAAGAGCTCTGGAGATTGGTAGCACAATAATGTAAATATATTTAACACTACTGAACTCTACGCTGAAAAATAAAGTGGAAAATGGATGCTCTATATAGTTTACCACAATTAATTTAAAAACAAAAAAATTAAAAACAAAAAATAAATTGAATTTTTAAATTAAGAAACATTTCAATTGCCTATGGATCCTTGTCAAAAATGAAAGCGTATTTTGTAACAGTAAATTTAAAAGGAGGTACTTTCAAACATTTCACCTTCTAGGTTAACTGAACTCAGTGAACAAAGAGCATGGTATCTGAATGCCTTTCCAGAAGAAAGGACACGTGGCACATTTGCTCACCAACACGCATCTACAATTGCTGCAGGTAAGGGTATGGTTAAGTGTGCAGCTTTTTAACGTGCACTGCCCATAACATTACCTAATGCAACACAATTCCTGACTTAAACAATAGCTCAGGAGAAAAAATATAGCATGAGGGATGGGCTCTGAAAACTTTTAACAGTTAATTTTCCAAAACCAGGTTTATTCTCAAAGTAAAAATCCTGTAAAATTTTTCAGACTTCAAAAGAGGAACATGATTTCTGTTAAAAAAAAAGAAGATGGAATTGCTAAAACTTGAACCATCTTGAGCAAACTGAAGTAACTTATCACTCTATTTAGCCTTCAGAAATGATACTGACCAGCCTCCTTCAAGGAAAAGGGAAAACAGCACCCTTTAAAAACAGCCTTCAAATCATTATATCCTAGTAACACAACTTTAGAGCATGTGAAAGCTGTTTGCATTTTTACAAACAATTGTGAATCCAAGAAATAGTCTGAATATACTTTGAGACCTGGAAGAGTAGCAGGCACAGAGGAAAACAAAGCGAGTGTGGCGCAAAGAAGCAAATGTGCTAAAGGTGTAAATATTGGGAGTAATTTTTAAATTAGGGCAGAGAAGCAATAGAGGGCGTGGTAAGTTTACCATTCTCTAGCTGCTGCTGCTGATCCTCTAAATCCTGCTGCACAGACTGGTAGTGGCCCAGAAAGCGATCGAAGGCCTGCTGCACAAAATCTGGGGCAGAAGGCCTAGACTTCAGGGCTGCACAGCTGGCACGCACCGTTTCAATTTTGGGGTGGAGGCCAAGGAGATTCGTCAGTTCCCGCTGTGGAAGAGAAAATATGGCCACATAACTCACCAAAGATGAACATCCTCACAGAAAGTTAATCAGAGCAGAATTAACCTAATGTTCACGATACAAGGAACATCCCTTTAAATAGGACTGGGCACAGAATTCTTTCACGTCCTGAACGGTGTCTCTTTACCTTGACGCTCGGCAAGGACTGCTGGGGAGATGCTGACGAGGGGGCATGTTGTACCCACTCCTCCTTTGCCTTTACGGTCTTTTCAAGCTCATCGAGTTGTTTAAAGTACGTGTTTATATCTTCCTGGAGCTGAATCTTTCTCGCCAGATCTTCCAAATGCTGAGACGCATTCTTCCATTCTGATAGTACCTTCTCCAGGGTATGTTTTATATCTTCAGTCGGAAGACCTTCTACACAGACATGAAAAATAAGGAGACAATTCATACATTACAACAAAACTTTTTGGAATTTGTCATAAGTATTCTAACATTCAAAATAATTAGGAAATCTCACATATAATGATCATTCCGTAAGTCCCTTTTAACATAACAAAAAAATTATAGTAATGAAATAATAATATAAAATAAATAAATATAAAACATAAATTATAATGATGTAATAGTAATGATGATGATGCTAATAATAACTTCGATTCCTTGACCAAAGTGAAAGGAGGGAGCTTGAAAGAGTGGTGTGACTACCACGAAAGGAGCATCAGTAGGGCTTAGAACTCCAGCCACAGCCTTTCCTGTAGAAGGTGTGTTTGCATCCTTGGCAGCCAGCACTCTGCTAGTTTCTAGTCTAAGCCTGGAAAATGAAACGGCCTGTCTGGACTTCTCTGGGGCTCTGACATCAGAAGGTATATGCTCTGAAAAAAAAACAGCTGGCTAGAAACACTCGGAGGCAGCTCAAGTCTTTGATGACCAAACCACAGTGTCATATGAATTGCAAAATGAATGGTAAGAATTCCCAGTGCTGGGAGCAACCTGGGGAGTGCGGGAACAGTCAGCCAGCAGCCAGATCTGCGAGCATCAGCAAGCCTACTGAGCACACCGCACACAGACCAGCAAGTACCACAGTATCGAGGCAGCAGTAAGATTATCTACTTTAGAGAGATAAATTTATGTTTATTCCTGACAGCTTATAATTATTACTTTAAGTGGGACTATCCCAACAGTTTTATTATTTATTTACTTTGGTACATTATATCCCTAGGACTTATTTATCTTATAAATAATTTTGCTCGTCTCCCATTTTTGAGAGTTACGGAATGTTCATAGAAATAATCAAGTTATATAAAATAATAGGTTTTGTCAGTCTATCCCTTACTATAAAATGCCATCAAATCATGTAAAAGCACTATGAAATAGCATGAGAAATCTGCAAAGGTGCCCGTATCGCCTGAGGAGAGCATGCAGGTGGAGAAGATGACCTTAACATCTTTATCATTTGAGTAGGCGGCCAATAAAAACAATTGTGTTTTGTAAATATGTGCCATCAAAATCCAGGGTAAGGAGAGCGCTAAGGAAAAAAATGCAAGTACAACCAAAGTACACTTATGATCCGCAAATGATGCTATTTCAAAAATTCCGATAACACCCTGTATCCACTGAAAATTAGAAATGCAAACATGACATGATTCGAATATCACCCGTGTCGGTGGCTGAAGTTCACTGTCCCTCACGCAGGTAACAGAATATTAATTAGACCCAGGCAAAATGTTCACACCATGGTCCAAGTTCAATTATCCCTGTGCATGGGGATCATCAACAAATTAACATTTTCCTGAAAAACTGAGCAATGGAAACCCAGGCTGTGCACCTGCCGGGTCATTTCTAGTCTAAGTGGGCAAAAGAATATCAGCCACTTCACTTTCATGTCAGCAATTTATGCTAAAGAAGAAAGAAAATCAAGCTGGTAAATACAAGTGTTTAAGATGAAAAAGTATCACTGCTCATCTAGGAAACAGGCAAGAAGTCCTCGCGCTGGGCACTAGGGACACTGACGCAACTTCCCCAGCTCCTTTCTGTGCTCACCGACCGCATTTCATAGTCCATTCATTTTGCCCCCTTCAAACCAATCCTCAAAATTTAAATCTCCCTCCTCCGAGCCTGAGGTAATATAGGTTCAACCGATATCAAGTAGGAACAAAAGAACAGTTTGCATCATATAAAAGGGAAACTATACGTTGTTTTCTAAAATAATGGATTTGCTCCCAGAGACTTGGAGTTAGAACTTTTCTATCTCTACAAATTTCTAAGGGAGGAGAGATGGGAACAGAGAGAATCACCCAATTGTGCTTCACTTCTGTTCAGCATTTCTGGTTTTACAGCAGCAGGGTTATCAGCACAACCACACGTAGAGAAGTCAGACCAATACTGTAACATCAGAATCATGGATAACATGGGACGACAGTGGGGAGACTTTTTAAAATCATTTTCATTCTCTCACTAACAAAAAGCAAACACCCTTCAAAAAATGAGAAAATTAAACCCTGAATATATAAACCCTATTCAGATCAATGCCCCCATTTCTCAGCTTCCCACCCCATCCTAAAAAAATCTTAATAACAGATATGCTTTTTTAAATAAGTATAATTAGGGTTCTGTAATGAATGCATTTTCAGCGTTACCAAAGTTCAAAAAATAATGGCAACACAAAATATAAAAGGTTTCTTATGAAATTTAGCAAGCATCCATTAGGTCACAAAATTCATACCTTAATATAACTTTATCTCTCCAATGTCACCAAAGTAAAATTTTCTTTTGCAACCCCCTCCCCCCACACAAAAAAATCCCCGATATACAACTCCAAAGGAGGAGATTTTTAAATCTACACCAGTGGAATTTTACTGTTTTGCTGAGGTATCAGAGTTTTAGGTTCCCTGATCCTGTCTAAAAGCAGAACTTTGCTTTTATCAGTTTGATATAATCAGCCTCGGCATAAGATTTCATTTGAAAAAGACATTCTGCTGACAAAAAAGTTTCTGAAAATCACTTTTCTAGCAAAGAGGGTTAGAGTATCAAAATATATATCTTTGATTTGTCAAACTAAATATTATCCAATGCCACCATCTAAAAACACATAAATAAAAAATCAAGAGTCTCACCTTTTCTCATTTGCTCCGAAAGGATTTGTCCAGTTTGGTTTAATTCATCCAGTCTGGGTCTTCTTTCTATCTGTTCTTTTTCTAGTCCCTGGAAATAAAGTCTCGATATAAGAAAGTTGCAAACTTTCTTCTCAGTGTAATGCAGATGCTATTTTAAGTTTTAATGTTTAATGTCCCTCCCACGTTCTCTTTATGTGTTACAAAGTTTACCTAAGAGGATACTACAGTATAAACCCAGGCGGTTCCAGGCTGCCCTCCAGGACACCAGAGATGATTAACTTTGAAAAGGTAAATTCAAACAAACAATATAAAACTTTAGTTTCTTTTCAAGAACTACATTTTTACACTATAATTAAGAGTTCCTACCAAGAGGAATTAAGTACAATTAGTGTTTTAGGTCCAGGACATCCACCTATTCACATACGCCACACCGTAAAAAGCAGCGTTTGCGTCCAAGTGAACTGAATGGGTTAGGACAGAAATCACTGAACAAAAATTATCAAGAAAAAAGATGAAAATCATTTGAGTCGCAGTATTCTTTTGGCTGGTGTTATATGAAGTCCAGGGATGACTGCGGTCCTGGCCTCCTCTCAATTCCCGTGGCACCCACCACTTTCTAACTTATATCAGCGATACTTACACGCATTATTCTTTAAATAAACATCCCCAGGCCCCTTACGGACAGACTCCATTGCTGATGGAGACGGCAGTCCAGGCCTGCTCTAGATGCCCAAATAGCTCACGAAAGGACCAACATCAATGGCTACAACCTCCTGGCACAACGTCAGTAACAGACACACACATACAAAGTAGCAGAGCCAAGCTCCGTACATTTGAATAGCATTTATGTTTAATAAAGTGAAGAAATAGAGTGAAGGAATCTGAAATAGAGTGATCCCCCTTATCCTCGGGGGATCCGTTCCAAGATCCCAGTGGATGCCCGAAACCACCACGGGTAGCCACTCCAATACACGCTAGGCTTTTTCCTGTACTTACATGCCTATGGTAACTAAGGCACAATACGAGATTAACAAGAAACTAATAATAAAACAGAACAATTATAACAATATATTGTAATAAAGGTTATGCAAATGTGGTCTCTCTCTTTCTCTCTGTCTCTCTCAAGATATCTTACTGCCCTGTATCCACCTTTTCTCTTTGGCATCTCTGAATTGCCAGCATCACTACTCTTGCGCTTTGGGGCCATCATTAAGTAAAATAAGTATTACTTGCACATAAGCACGGTGACACCTCGACAGTCCACCTGATAACCAAGACAGCTACTAAGTGACCAAGACAGACTCTAGGTGACTAACGGAGGGCAGTGTATCAACGTGGATGCACTGAACAAAGGTGGGACTCACGTCCCAGGTGGCCGAAGCAGGACAGCGGGAGATTTCATCACGCCACTCAGAACAGCCTGCAATTTAAAACTTATGAACTGTTTATTTCTGGAATTATCCACTTAATAGTCTTGGACTACGGTTGATTTGCAGGTAGCTGCGGATACGGAGGTACTAATGCGGTCTGTTGTATTTGGAAAGCCAAACATCTGCATACACAAAGTCACAAATTATTAGGTGCTAGATCAAGGCCTAATCAAGCTAAAAATAGAAATCATATTTAGAGGCCTTAGGAAGCAAGGGTTCCTTCCTACACAACTCAGTGGTGAAGAAGGGGAAAAAAAATCTTCTCCACGCAGGGCTCTGATACCAGCCAGCTTGACTCAGTTCATAGTTTACTACACTGGTCTAAAAGCTACGTTGTGGCTGCATTTATTTTACAGGAAGCTTTTGGATCCTGTCACATCTTTGTGCCAAAGTAAATCTATCCTGATGAAATATTTTATTCACTAGTGGGCTCTTGTTTCATGGTTTACCTTCAGCTTCTTTTTCATTTCTGAAGTCTCTTGCATCTTCTTATATTCTTTTATCTCTGTGGCCAGAATGGCAGTCTTTGATTTCAAAATCCAGTCCAACAGCTCTGCACTCAGGGCATCAAACCTGATTTAAGATTCAGATGTTACCACTTGTCATTCGCTTCCTTCTATTGTTTCACTTGGCTCAAGCAGGAGAGCAGCCAAGACACCCATCCAGCAAGTGTTTTAAACACTCCTCAGAAGCCAAACCAAAATGAAAGAGGCAACCCAGAAACGCAGAGACCACGCGAAACAAGATCATGCATTTACAATTCAAAGTACGAAAAGAGGAGTAATGTCGCCGTGTTAGTATGTAACTAAAGAAAATAAATTTTTAAATGTTGAAACTTTTTAAAGAAATCACTTGTATTTTCATAAAACGCTTGTAGAAAATGAAAAACAGATTTGCTTAGATGACAGAAAAGACATTGCTCAAGTTCATGCCTTCTTTAATTTAACATGTTTCTGAGGTGAGCCTACTATGCGCCAGGCACTGGTCTGGGCTCTAGATAGGAAGGTAAGTGAGACAATCCCAGCCCTCAGGGAGCTTCCAGTCTCCTGAAGTCAATGAAGGGTAAAAGGCAGTAACTGAAAGAGTTTGCTAGGTGCCAATTCCAGGAATTCAGGGAGGGGTGGCTTCCTGGGGGAGAATGGCATTAAGCCAGGAGTCTGCCTTGCTGCAAAGAGAGATCAAAGAAAGTGAGAGCCGCACCGTGCAGGCCGCAAGTAGTCAGGTGTGGCTGGGAGAGCGAGCGCTCAGTGCGAGGGAGCGCAGCCTGTTACAGGAAGGCCCTGGGGGTAGATTAAGGAGCTGGGTTTCAAAGAAGGGCCGCTGAGAGCCAGGGGAGGGTGTAAAGCCCGGGACTGGCGGTTCTATTCACCTGGCAGCCTTCACCGAGAAGAAGGCATAAGGAGGCAAGGCCAGAGCAAAGGCTGAGGTGGGAACAGGAGCCAGAGCGAGGACAGTGGGAGAAGACAAACGTGTACAGGCTGGAGAGGCGCTGGGAAGGGACGTCAAGACCACGGCGCGAGGAGCGAGGGGGAAACGGTCAGGGACTGCTGGCCACCCTCCAGGCCCTGACTAAGCATTTTATGTGTACTCTTACCCCAAGGCGTCCTCACAGCCACCCCATGAGCTATTCACTACTATCATCCCTTTAATAACAAAGGAATTGAGCTCCTGGAGGTTTTAAATAACTGACCCAGGCCACGCAGTTGATAAATGATAGAGCTGGGAGTCCAACGAGGCCATCTGTCCTCTTAATCACACTCTCAAAACAACCGCTGGATACTCTGAGGTACTTTAAGGTGAGCACAGATGGCCATGGCTGAATCTTTGGGCAAACTTCGCTTAAAATGTTTCTAGTGAACTACGAATAGTTGTTTTTTCACCCATGTAAATTTTCCTTGTAACTTGTACAAGATTTTGTGACACTCCAGGTACATAACCGGGGTCCGCGTGTCGCTCAAGCCACGGTACCTCCGGACTCCTTGCAATGTGAGATGATCAGCGACCTCAGAAAGAAAGAAAACGTGCAAAAAGATCGAGGGGTGAAAAAATGAAGGGAAAAAAAGGAGACTAACTACTTCCCCGAATGAAGTATTTTTGACCTGCGAGAAGAGAAAGGAGCGTCACAAACGACAAGGACATGTGTCTAAAGCAGAAATGTCGGAAAGGTGGCAATGAAAGGGTAACGGAGGCGTCTCGGGGAGCAGGCCGCCGAGGCGATGGCAGGAGAGGCAAGCGCGGTTCGGCCCACGGTTCGGGGTGAACGCAGGAGAGACAAAGCCCCCCCCGAGACGCTGGGGCCCAGCCAGCGAGCAGAGGGCGCTCCGAGGGCGGGGCGAGCGCTGCTAACCGCCCTGACCTCTAAGTGTGCGTGTGCTCGGTGTGAGTGTGGAAAGGTGCGGGGACCGAGCGCGCTATGCGTGGCGCTGGGTTTGGGAAGGTCTCCTGCTCTCACTTTTTCCTAGTGTCCGTGTCCACGGGGACCTGCCTCTTCTTTGGAGGCGGGGGAGGAGGCAGCTCCTGCTTAGACCGTTTGGTGGATACTTGTTCTCGGATGTGAACAGTCTCCAGGAGGTCCTTCTGAGGAATCTGCGACATCCCCAGCTTTCCCACGGCCTGAGTCACCTGAAATACAATCAGCCAAAGTTTTAATGTTTTATTGCCGCTTTACTGAGATAGAATTCAGATGCCAGAAAATTCTTTCTTTGACGATGTACAACTCGGCGGTCGTTAGTGCGTTCACAGAGTTATGCAACTGTGGCCACTTTCTAATTCCAGAATAATTTCAAAAGGAACCCTGGACCGGTTAACAGTCACCTCCTGTCCCCTCCCCTTGACTCCTGGTGACCACTAATCTGCTTTCTGTCTCTACGAATCTGTCTGCTCTGGAGAGTTCATAGAGATAGAATCAGACGGCTTATAATCTTGTTGCGGGCTCCTTTTACTTGCACAGTGTGTTCAAGGTTCATCCATGTCAGAGCATGTATCGGTACATCATGTTTATTGCCAAAAAAGTATCCCACTGTATGGGTTCACCACACTTTGTTTATTCATTCATCCGTCTACCGGGCATTTGCATTGTTTCACTTCTTGTCTATTATGAATAATGCAGCTATGAACATTTATGTACAAACCAGTTTTATTTTTTATTAATTCGCTAAAATATTTTTAAATTAATAAGATTTAAAGATCATTGAATGAATTCACATCTGATATCAGTTAGCAAGGGTTAAATAACTGGATATTACTCTTTTTTTTTTTGAAGATCTATTAAAATTTACTTTAGAAAACTAAAGATTTTCACATGTCGATTTTTCAATTTTATTGTAAACCCGGTATAAGGAACCAACTTTTTAGTTTAGCTACTACTCTTTTGTTTCGTAAAAACTAAAACTAACCTGAACATTTCATCGCTACTTAATGGCACAACATACTGCCCAGAGCAAAGGTTACCTGGTTGGAGGAATCTTCTAGTCTCTGCACCAAAGAATCCCACCTCTGAGTCAGTTCCTCCGAGTCACTGTTGATCTTCTTAGATGCCTTCGGATTATCAAGTAACTGACCCACGTCCTGGCCAATCTCACTCAGCTGGTCCAACGCTTGACGCTTCATTTCCATGTCTTCCTTCAAAATCTAGTATTTCAGATATTTGTTAGATGACTCCCTTTTAACAAGACTTGATCTTTCTGTCCCCCCGGCCAGAAAATGTAAACATGCGTATTTTATAGTAAAATTTACCCTTGCAATTCTCTAATGCTAAAACATACGACTCCTGGTTCTAGATCATTCCATGGCAGCACTGCAGTGTTGGATAACGTGTCCTAATCTGCATTTACTGAGTTGTATTAACTACTGATCTAAAACCCTAAAATATCACAGGCTCACAAGACAGGTGCTGACGGTGACATTACTTACAGCCAGTCGTCGAACACTGACACTTAGTTCCTTTTGGTCTCTGAAGTTGCTCGTCTGGACTTTATTTAAAGCTTCTTCTTTTTCGGTTAGCCAAGCTTTCAGCAAGCACTACAAATGATAACAAAAGTCAGAAATATATTTGGGGGATCCTTTGGTAATCCAATATCAAGTTCCCAAATCTCTAACGTTTATGCTCTTAGAGGGTCCACCCTTACCTCGGATAAAAAGGATTTTAAACACCTAAGCAAGAGGCCTGAGTGACACAGAAAAGACATCTTATTAAAGGCATTATCATTCTCAGATTTGCAACAGATCAACCTGAAATGAGCCCCACACCTGGATAAATAAACCTAATTCGCAGGGAGGGAGGTGGATCTAGAAGACTATTCAAGTCTCCAAAAGATTCACACTGTGACACTCGGGGGCAGAAGGAATCTGAGAGATTGTCTTGTCTCAACCCCTCGTTTTAGGGAGGAAAGAGAGAAAAGCCAAGTTATACATCCAAGATCCCTTGGCTAGTTCACAGAAGAGCCAGATCAAAGACCCACGCTCCAAAGCTAATGGTTTTTCCACAGCATCGCCAGAAAACCGCACTAACGCTCAGATTCAACAGTAATTATGGTTAGAGAAGTCTGAGGACAGTCCAAAGTCAGTATAAAGATATTTCAACTTCACTGGGCAACAATACATATGGGTTTTTTTTAGGCAAAAGTAGAGAGATAAACTTGAAACAGGGTGGAAAACAGCATGGCTGTACTGGGATCATTCTTCCAAAATGCCGTGTCTACCACAGAAACCCTTTGCTATGGAAATGGGCGGGGGGAGGGCGGGGGTGAATCTTGGCTCTGTGTTTGCAATGGAATCAATTCTTTCTCTAATTGTATTTTACCAGTGATTGTAGCTACTATTCCTTTCCTCTATACCCCACACACACACGGAAGATAAAGATTAAGAACATAAAAGACAAAAATGGGCCCTGCCCTCAGTGTAGTAAGAGTAACAAGACATGCACAGGATTAACTATGGCACAAGACACAAAGTGCAGACACCACACAAGAGATCAAGAGATCACGTCCAGTTTGGGGGGGGCCTAGATGACTTCACAGTTCTTGATGACTGGAGAGAACCTAAAAATAAAGATGTGAGTCTAAAGGCATTCCATGGCAGATGCCAATCTTTAAACAGAAAACACAAAGGCTAGAAAACAAGTGAAATACATTCTCTCTTTCAAAAAACGAAACAACAAAAGCCACGAGGCACCTACAAGGTGCCGAGCACTGGAACAGACAGTGAAAAAGAGCCGGGACCGTTCTTGTGGCACTGGCAGCCTGGCAATGGGCTGCGAACTGGGGATTTAATATCCTCCGTGCCACACGCAGCACGGGCCCACGCTACAAAAGCTTAGAACTAATTCTCACAGCACATGTCTGACTCTTAAAGCCTCTGCGGCTGAGTGCACAATAATCCGGGGAAGATCTTCTAATTCAGATACAGCTGACTTGGGCTCATTCCTGCAACGGCAAGTTTCTCTATATTAAGTGCCCATGTTGGCGTCAACTCTCCAGGATCACAAGATCCCTCCTTCCATATCACCATGAGAAAGCCACTCAAAGGTCAGTTTTAAACCTAAAATATTGACCAAAATACTAGCTACTCCCTATTTTTAAATATTTTTATTTAGCAAATTAAAATTCTTTCCAAGTTTTAAATTATTTTACCTAGCAGAAGAGCAACACAATGGTTTTCTCTAGCAACCAATGTCTCCTACTGTCCTTGTTAAAGTACAGTTTTAACTATTTGATGTTACGCTTTGACGTGAAAACAAGGGTCTAAGTAATAAGTAAATGTAAGTATTTGTAAAATGATCTGTAAATAGTTCAGAAATTAGAACCAGGTCCATTATGTGATTCTTAATAGGAAGACTGTAACCAATGACTGGGGACAGGGAATAGTGATTAACAGTTTATATTTTGCACCCACTTTTGAAGATGTTCTGTCTGCACCCTATTTAGTAAACCACAAAACATCTACACTTGTTTAATTGCCAGAAAAGAATATAGTTTCTTTTCTGTAGATGGAAATGAAATGCACTTAGAAGAATCAGAATGGACACTGAGATGTGGGAATAGAGTATCTGCTTATTTGCTAAACCACAACTGTTTGGTGTTTTCAGAGAAAAGTTTTGCTTATTTGAACCCTCTTTCGACGGTAGCTTTTCTGGAAGGATGGAGGGGGGCAAAGGGCCACCATTCTGACTGGAAACAAGGTGGCAGCTTTGTGCCAAAGGTTCATTTACTATGGTAATCCTATGTGGGGAAAATATACTGTTAAGCAAATGTTAAATCAATGATGTTGCTAAATAATATTTTCTAGTTAATTTCAGTACTTATTCTGTTTTAAAAATCATCAAAAATTCTTGTGAATTAAATGTCACCAAGTATTGAGTGAATTCACTCATTCATTATCTATGGAGCACAAACCATACGCTAGGCACCATTGATACAAGTTCAAACACAAATGTAATGAGATTATCATGGCAAACCCTGAAAGGAGCACATCTAAATACTAACATTCTAAATAATAAACACAGATCAAATTGTTGTTACAAAGGAACCACATAATACAATCTCTATGAATAATCTTCATGTAAAATGGATACAAATCTGACTTTAAAAATAATAAATAATTATTTGTAAATGTTCCTTTAGAAGAAAAGTGAATAAGACTTCACTCTAATGCTATAATTAAAGATGATTTACCTTCCACCATCTATTTTGACCACTATGGATCACAGTTTCATACCTGTTCTTCCAATAACTCCTGCCACAAGATACTGATTTCGTGTAACCTGTTCCAGCGTTCTTCAGTCCATCGGCACACTGCTGTCCAACGTTCACCAAGTTTCTAGGAAAGGAAGAAACCAACCTTTGTCAACAGGGTCTTAAGAAACAGTTATCACTCTCCTTAAAGTAATTCTTGACATCTGTTGTTCTCTATTACGGAGTAACAATTTATAAAAAATATATTTTTTTATTTAAAAAACTGCTTTAAAATAAAACAGATGAATCCTATAAATTTCTAGTTCAGAAAAACTAATTTCCATAGAATATAACTAATTATTTCATATTACATAGCTAAAAAGCAGCACAACTAGGAGTCTATCCTATAACTTTCAACTCCAAATTCAATTTCCATTTTATTGTGTTTTTTATTTGAGAATTTAACATTTTTACATACATTGTCAAAATATAGCGAACATCTACTTTTTGTGCTTCAATTTGTTTCAGGCTATAATTATATTTAAAACAAAATTCAATGCATCAATAATTTCTTTTTTTTTTTTTTAATATATCTTTACTGATTTCAGAGAGAAGAAGGGAGAGGGGGAGAGAGAGAGAGAGAGAAACATCAATGATGAAAGTCATTGATCCGCTGCCTCCTGCATGCCCCCTATTGGGGATCAAGCCCGCAACCCAGGAATGTACCCTGACTAGAAATCGAACCTCGATCTCCTGGATCATAGATCAATGCTCAACCTCTGAGCCACGCCAGCTGGGCATCAATAATTTCTTAGCCATCTTTTATATGCCAAGAAAATTTTCATTTGTAGTACAAAAATAAAATTTTAACCTTATAAAAACTGTGTGTTTAATGAGAGAATTACTATTAAATATAATTAATTGATTTTTTGTTTACATCACATGATCCATAGAAAATTCCACAAAATTTAGCCACAGAATATGTACAAGTATTAACAATACTAAATAAATTATTTTGATTACCTTTTAAAAAAAAAATCATTCTTCATGATAACTTTCCCAATAAATTATTTTGTTACCATTTTATAAATAATGATTAACAAAGGTTCAATTTCATTTGTACATTACTTAAATATGAGCAAGAATTATTTAATTCATTTATCCTATTTTGATATTCATACCAGAGAAAGCCTCATACAGTGCAAAGAGTAGAAGACAGAGCCAGAGTACATGTCTCATCATGAAAACTCACTGTCTAAGTAGGCTAGACACGAATGCCTACCTCTCACGTTACTAGTTACTAAGTAATAACTAAGTACTTCTGCACCAAGGCCTCAGAATCACTGGCCAACTTTAAATGAAGATACATGCGATGAAATTACAGTCTGAAAGCTTTTCTGAAAATCATAAACTGGTAACATCATAGCAGATAATCCCAGTATTATTCAAATGAAATACCAATCAATCTCTTTGAAAAGACTTTACACTATAACCTTTATGCAAAAAGAAGCAATTTGTTGGGGTTCCCAAAACTGTTGTTGAAACTCACACATTGATCCACCAAAGAAACAGGGATGTTAAACCCTACATGGCTGAAATTCTCAAACTTTAATATGCGTGGACACTTTTTTTAAAGTGCGGATCCACTGAGCCCCACTCCCAGGAATTCAGGTCGGCATGGAGCCCAGGAATCTACATTTTAACAAATTCCTCAGAAGCCTGTGGACCACTTTTGGAGATCAGTTCCTGTGCTTCCCAACCTTGTTACTATTACACACAAGGAAGCTGATGACCTGAAACAGCCCCGCCCACTCACCCCAGGGCTGATGCAAAGGAATGCTACCCAGGTTCTCCCGTAACCCACATGCTGTGGGACCCCAACCCCTAAAGTAGGTTCCTCTCCTCTTCTACACGGTGTGATGAGATGTAAAGAACAGGGTACATGTAACTGGGTCTCAGACCACAGGTCGCTTGGGATTACCCTCCCATTCTTACCTGTAACTGATCTTCTAGGACAGCTGTGGCACTCTCACCGCTGTTTTCATCAACAATCACCACCATGTGAGTTAGTGAATTTACCTTCACCTGTTCAACCTCAAGATCATTTTGCAAACTCTAGAGAGAAAAAAATGAGATATACCATTATTTCTACTCTTTCACATTTACCTATTTAAAATCCACTCGGTTGTCAATAATAATTAAGGACATTTAATAAGGCATCGTGTTTAAATTTCCAATCATTACCCTAAGTGTTCTACTAATGAAACAAGCCCATTATACAGCCTTCCGTTTCATCATGAACCAAAGCAGTTTGAAAATGCAATGTCATAACAGATTGCAAACGGGATGTCATTACTTTTATTCCAAATTCTGGCAAAAAATAATGTAGCATAAATGAGTTGAATGTCTATACTAGGAATTAAAATTAAAATGTAGAATCGGTCAATCAAAAAAAGTCCCAAATTTTCGTTTTCTCTAGTGCAGCCTGACATAAAATGAGAGATAAGTAGATGCTATCTGATGGTCAGAAGCTATTCTGATAAGTACTGTAGATGCTATTTGACTAGCTACCCAGGAAAGCAATTAAGGACACAGACGACTTTCATTCTCACCTCTTCCACAGGATGAGCATGGCAGGCCAAGACGTACAAATATAGGTAATTTATTTAAACACTACCAACAGTGCTGTCAAATGCCTTTTGAGTTGCATTTAAAGTATCCCTAAAGCTTTATTTATCAGTTATCCAGACATTTCATTGAAAAATCAGATTATTCAAACACCTTGCAGACAAGCTACTTGCTCTACTTTTCCTTGACTATGAAAAGTTACCTCCAAAATTTGTGACCAAATGAAACTGCCCACCAAATTTTTATTCTTCACCTAAGGCCCTACACTGCCCTAGACTGGAGAAGAGGCAATAGCTTTCTTTCTAGGATGAGGCGCAGATAAGGCTTAGGGTTTGCTTCTTTACCCACACACGGCACTCATGCCCACGCCCGGGGCCTCTTAAGCACTTACAGGTCCAAAACACCCTCGAGAATCTTAGAGACGCTGTGCGCTTTCCGAAGAACACTATGCACACCCATACGAAACGTCACCTGGGCACCCATCCCAGAAAAGTCGCATCCCTGGGAACTCCACCCTCTAAGATGCTGAAAAAGGGGACAAGGAAGAAGTGCCCCACCGCTGCCCTGATGACAGAGGCCCCTGAGAATGCTAAGTGCTGCCATGTCACATTTGATAAGGTATAAAAGAAACATGAACGGGATTTACTTTATGGTCTTCCAGCAGCTTTTGGAGGGACTGCAGATCCCCGTCCAGGGGGCAGGTTTCCATCTTCTGGATGCGCTCTTCCGTGAGCGTTAGCCAGGCAGAGAGCTGCTGCAGCTGCTGCTTCTGCAGTTCCATCAGCACATCGTGCAGCCTGTCCAGGAGGGCGCAGCATTAATCCCACTCGCTTTTCCCCTTTGCAAAGGCAAATGCACACAATACACACCCCGGGCAGCAAAGGAACGGGGCAAGGAAACGCATTCCTGTCTAACCATTTAAAGTAGCATTTAGTCTTCAAGTACAGAATCAAGCAAACTTCCATGTCCTTCCTAAAAGGTGTCATTTAAATGCAGTCCAAAAATGCAAATAACAGCACCCACTATTCCTATCAGAATCATTGTCTCTTCAATCAGGAATTCCTGCATATTAAATAGGTGGAAATGACAAGGGAATGCAGTTTGCTCCTTAATACCCAATGCAGAAAATAAAATGACCGTGGGGGGTGGGGGACTGCTTTAAAAAAATGTTACAAAACCAAACTAAATAAATACTACATAATCCTGTCTTCATATCGAGTTAATGGTTAGCCAAGGTTAATACTGCAAATCAATAACTGTCCATATGAAATGTCCTTTCCTTTTTCCTAATTTCTGTACTCCAACCTTCACCTTCTAATCTGGTTAACACATCAAAGGAGAAACAACGATCATACAAAAGTCCGGCAACATTACACAAAGAAAAGAGTCAAATTTTACAAGGCAAGCTCTGTAATTATCTTGTTTTCACAGACAGGCAGACAATGATTTCCAGCTAAATGGGGCAGCGCACTTTATGGAATAAAGTGTTAATTTCTTGGCTTCCACTCACCGGGACTGTCTGTCCATACTTTCCACCCTAAGTGCCTCCCATCTGGCATTCAGCAGGGTCATTTGTTCCTGAATTTCAAACTCCTCTTCATCTGACAGAGTTCCTTGTGTTATCAGCTGGTTTCCGGCCTGCAGGACACTCCCCACACTGCTCTGGTGTGCGGTCAGCTCCATCATAAAGGCCTAGACAGGAACATCATTATGATTTTTGAGCAGCTCATTGCAAAAAATATATAAATAAATTATTAATGCTTAATTATCAAAGCTGCAGAAAAAGGCACAGTGTAAATAACGTAGACTTTGACCCAATTTTGAATACAGGAAAGAGGCAGCTGGCCTAAGCAAAAGGGGGAATCGATGGAAGAGAGCAATATTACATCAGATAGTAGCAACTGGTTTTAAGTAAATGCTGATTATGATACTGATAGATCGTGAACATGGAATTATGAGAAAACAGAATAAATAAAACACTATGCTCACCCAAAAAGAACTACTTAAAGAATATGACAATCTCTATTATTTTCAGACCAAACCAGCAAGTAAGACCTGTCAAATTAACATGCTGGCACACACACCAAATAAACTACTTAATCAAAAAGAAATCTCCATGCAATCAAATCAATACAGTGCAATATAATATATCCTGGAAATACTAGGAAATTTTCATTATATAAAATTATACATGAACACTGGGTATGACATTTGCTTAATCATACAGTACATAAAAATAATCACTTCCTGGGGAGCACTCCAAATCTAAAGACTTGGTGTATTTGTATTAATTAGCCACCCTGTGTTTTAACTGTAACAACAGGCTTCTGAAACTAGCGGCACTGTGCATTGATTTGTGTCGGCTCCACAGAATATACAAGTTACGATAAGACTAAAATCTAAAACCTAATTCCAGTGCACAGCCAATCACCCTTCTATTTAAGTAGAACAAAGCCCTATTTAAATATCACAATGCGCCGCGGCCTTTCTGGGGAGCAGAGTTCAGTAAACGTGCAGGTCGGGGCAGAGCCCCTGATAAGGCACAGGCGCCGGGCCAGACAGATGCCACTGGTCGGCTACAGATTATTTACTTCGTGGGTGGCGAACTGCTCCTTGACTTCTTCCACATCCTCCGAGATGTCATCCTGCTCCTGGAACGTGTCCTCGGCAGAAAGCAGCCAGGTCAGCACATCCTCCAGGGCTGTCTGATAGCTGTCCAGGTCCATGTCCACCTCGGTGACGGTGCTGGGGGTCTCAGCCCGGGGACTCCCGCGCTCCTCCTCTGGCGCTGAGCTCTAGGAAAACGAAGTCAAAAGAAAACCCACAAGCGTCGTGAAGACCGGGAGGTGACCTGTAGAGACACGCTGCAGGGAGAACCTTCGAGGGGAAGCACCCGCTGTGCCTCAGGCATTCGGCCAGCTCTGGGGAGCGGGGCGAGCCATGCCCGGGGCCAGGCGGGCGCAACGCGTGTATTCAGGGCACTGGGATGGCACAGGGAGGAGAGCAGGAGCAGCGTGCACTCCTGGGTGCTGTGCTCAGGGGGAGTCTAACATAGTCGGGAAGAGACAAATAACCCCAGGAATCACTCTGAACAAAAATAAAATGGCTTTTAGCAAAGCTATAAATTCCACGGTTCCAATAAGAGATGTTATTTGAGTTCAGCAAGGGCTAAAATAGGAAAGTTTCACGCAGGATCGTGTTGGACCTTAAAAGATAAATATAAACTACAGAAAAGCAGGTAAAAATTGGAACTCTAACGGACCCTAGTTAAACTGCTGTTATTGAAATGCATTTTAGCGTTTTATTTTTTACCCCGAAAGGCAGCCACACATACAGGCTGTTGATAGTATTGTTTTTGGAGGCGGCTACCCTTAGTTCACTTACTGGCCTTTTTTTTTTGAAAAGCCCATGGGAATAAATTTATCTCAAGCAATGCATTATTTTCTATATACTTTAGAACCTTGGAACCAAATGAACTGTCTCTCTTCTGTTCATTTGTTCCCTTTCAGAGCAAAACTTTAAAATCTGCCAGCAGCCTATCTACACTTAATTACCACTCATCCACAATTTTTATGTATTTCAAACATACAAAAATGTATAGAGAACCATATAAGAAATGCTCATGTATGTGACAGCTACAATTCGTGAACTCTCCCTTTCAGATGTGGTATTGGTCCCCACCGCTCACCTGAGAAGGCTTTTACCAGTGTCACCAATAACCTTCCCACTGAAAATCCACTTTTCTAGCATCATCTGGAGGATGACCATGTAATTAACCAACAAACGAGAACATTTTTACAAAACCGGTGCTAGGATAACACACAGAAACCAGAACTGTTCCAAGCAAACCAAGACCTGGTCACCCTCTTTCTTTCTTAAGCTCTCAGCAGCGCTCCACGTGGCTGACGCTCCCCACCCTCTTGAAGCCCTCCTTTCCCTGCCTCAGTAACACCACCTTGGTTTTCCTCCTGGTTCCACAGCCAACCTGTAAGTAATGAATCTCCTCAAAATCTCCTCCTGGGCCCTTTCTTCTGTTCTCTGTGTACTTGGTCTGAGTGGTTTCATACATTCCCATTGGATTTAAAGATCCATCTATATCCCACAGACATCTGCCTTTATATTTCTGGTCCTAAACTCCAAACTCCTCCGTCCAGCTGCCTTAACAACTTCATTTCAATGTCCTGGAGGCATATCAAACCATGTCTCTATTTACCCTTTATTTCCCCCCAAACTTAGTCTCCCTCAGGCTCTCCCATTTCTGTAAATGGCTCCTTCATGCACTAAACTTCTCCAGCTAAGAACCAGGGAGCCGGCCTTGGTTTCTCTCTTTCTTTCACCTCCCACATTTCATATGTAAGCAATTCCTACCTTCAAAATGTGCCTCCAAGCCATCCAGACCTTTCCATCTCCATAGCCGCCATCCCGTGCTCAGGCCCGCACAGCCTGCTAGCCGGTACCTTACTGCCTGCTGCCACCCACTCCCACCTCTACCATCCACGTCTCACTCAGCCACCAGAGTGATCTCTGAAAACGTAACCGCATCCCAAGACTTAAAACCTTTCACTGCTTTCCAGTGCTACAAGATACAATTTAAAATTCTTGACATAGTTTATAAAACTACTGTGACAGCAAGAAACTGAATGAGTGAGTGTGTAAGAGTGTGTAGGGTTGGATTTCAATAAGTTAATCAGGGAAGACTTCTCTGACAAAGTTCCATTGAAATTGAGGAAAGGCTGGAAGCTTGCCATGCAAACAGTGGGTGAAGGAGCATTTCATAGAGAGAAACCCACATGCACAAGACTCTTCGGGAAGCAGAGGAAATAGTCCGCCATGACTGCAGTGCGGTGGCCTGAGATGAATTGCGGAGGGAGGCTGGGTGTTGTAAACGACAAGAGAAGATGAGGTCTTCAATGAGCATGAAGGCTGAGGCAGAAAACACACACACACCAGAGACATCTTGGAGAAAGAATCAAACACAGACCCAGTAAACTGTATGCTGGCGTTTAAAAAAACAAATCAGTGAGCACACAGACAAAACACTGGATAGTTAGGAGACAGCTGGTGCCAAAGACAGAGAAGGGAAAGTGGGTTAAGTTCTGGACCTCAAATTCTGAAACTGAAGAGCCAAAATAACCCTGGAGAACTTCTAGCACCAAAGCTCTGTGCTCTAATGATGCTACCTGAGAACTAGGAAACTTACCGAGTGACCAGCCAAAGGCTGCTGAGATAAGCACTAGGATCTAGGGAGGTGGGACATGGATGGAAGGCATTATCTAAATGCAAATGTCAGCAGGTATCAATTAAAACACAAGAGGAGACTTTCAACTGGGACATTCAAGAGAAATGCAGGAATTATTTGCTGACCACCCCTCAAGCTCCAGAGCACGTTTGTAGAAAGGCAGCAAGAGAGGAAGGCTGGCTGTCGGTGTTCGTGGCAAAGTATCGGAAGGCCAGCTCTGTCCAACACTAAATGATCAAAACTGGACCACATTTTATTTCTTCAATGAGCTTCATGCAATCTCTAAGGCACTAATGAAAGCATGCAAATGAAGAAGTTAGTGTTAATACACTTTCTCTAATTAAACAGCCAATGGGTTCTACAATTCATATCATGTCACCTTGAGCCCTAAAGAGAAGCAATCATTTTATCTCCACATCATGAAAGGCAAATGAAATCGCCTTCCTCTTTAAGACAGAATAACCTTAACTATAGGAAGGAAAATATCCCAGCGTCCTATCAAAAGGAGCCCAATCCAAAAAACAAATGGCTCCAATCAAAAAGCAACCTCAGAAGATTATCTGAGCCACTCAAAAGGGTACATCGTTATTGCAGGGTAACAACTTCACCCTTAGACAATGCTTCTCAGTATTTTCAGTAAATTATAAAAAATTACAGCTTTTCCTCAGCATCATTCAGTTTTCGAAACTACTAAAAGGGGCCCTCTGTCACCATCTGGCCCCATCCCTTGCCTGTTTTCCTCAATAGGTCTTTTTCCTTTTACAAAGTCATGCTAGTTTTGAAATGAAGTCGTTAAAAGGATTGGTACCTGCTACCCCGAAAAATCTGAAATAAGTAAGTTCTCTGAACCTTGGAAAAAGAAAAAAAGATGCTATGCCAATTCCAGACCATCATCCTTATACGAGAATTAACGAACATTTTCGAAAGGAATTTGTCGGGTGAGAATGGACGCCAAGACAAAAGAAGGGAAAATTAGAATGATGACAGCTGCTCTTGGGGAGTGCCCATCGAGATGATTTTAAACACTCTGAGTTCCTTATCTTTATGAAGTGGGTGGCTTTATCCAGATTTCACAGATAAAACTGTGGGTGTGAGGGTAAGTAACCAATCTAAAAGAATTAGGGAAAGGAATAAAATTTAAGCCACAAAGCCCATGCTTGCCGCCTCTCTAAAATGTACTTCTTATCACTTTGAAATTCATGTGTATCTCTTGGTTGATGAAATGTTGGACCAAATGACTTTTTAAGGTCTCACCCAATTGTTAAGATTCTCTCATTTTATGAATTAAGAGGACCAGTTAGACTAAAACAGAGTAAGATAAAATATGGATTCATTCAAGGTAGGATAATTCAGGAAGAAAATTCATGACTTTATTTATATCTCCTGGGGGGAGAAAAAAACAATTTTTATCCTAATGAGTAAAACCATTATAAGCCTTGAAGTGAAAAAAAAAAAAAACCCCACCAAGTGACATATTTTCAGTTATTCTTCCTAAATGAAGAGAAAATAAAGCTTGTGTTTTGATGGCCCTTGTGGAACTATAACAGTAAAAATACCCTTGTTATAGGAAAAAAAGGGGGGGGGAAGAAAATCAGTAAAACAAAGCCAGGCTGACATGAGGAAAACCATCCTTCGCACAAAATGACAGTGATGAAAGACGGTGACCAGATGATGGAACAACACTGGTTCTTAAGCAGGTCACACAGCAGCATGATCACAGCCCCGGACCCCTTATTGTGTGAGACAGTGTATTTTCCTCCTTAAGGAATCAGCTGAGTTATGGCTTCCCATGACACGCGTGTGACACGTGACAGCTAGCTGATAAACTGAACTTCTCAGGCCAATGTAAGCTGACAAACCAAGATGTTCTTAGTCAAGAAAAAAAATCCCCTGAAAGTGTTTTTCTCCAGTGCTCAGAGGTAACAGATAGGGCCGGGGAGCACTTCGATATGAAGGCGCCTGTACCTGCATAGTCACGTCTCCCTCCTCGCATTCCTTCTTGTATTTCCGTGGCAGTGTCTCCACCTCCCGGATGGCGTCTATGGTGACTTGCTGAGGGAGCACCTCGAACAAAGATGTTAAATACATAATGATGGACTTCTTGTCAGGCAGCTGAACAGCAACATCTAAAATGGGAAGGAAACAAAGACAGGCTTCAATGAGATGTCCGAAATATGTGAACTGCTCACTAGGAGATTTAAAATAACTGTCCTTAGTGCCCCTAAACAACGCAATGATATAATCTTTGCAATGCTATAGCTCAGTGAGTTTCTGTTTCATGTAATAATAGATGAGCCAAAGGCAAAGACTCTTTCTTATGTTTGTTCAGGATCCCATTTCTTAAAATTCTTCCCTCAAAGCTTCCCAGTGCTCAAAGATAAGCTACATTTAAGATGCTGACACATTTTATTCACATTATGAAGATAAGTCTAGAATTCAGCTCCACAACATTTGTAACTTAAGTTTTCACACTATCTACAAGAAGCATATATAAAAATGCATCTAAATAAAATAAGCCAAATACTGAATTGTCTATCTAATAACTGTATTTTCCTAAAACTTTAAATCTCATGCTGGTACCAAATAACTATTCAATGATGTAACTCAATTTCCGCCTAAAGGATCCTACAAATTGTTAAGTGCAAAAGTAAGAATAACTTTGCAATAAAATGACTTGCACTTGTGTTTCAAAGAGAAGGACAGTACTTAATTCTCATAATTCCCTCTTTAAAAAACAAACAAAAAAACCACTGCTCTTCAAGTATTCCAAATTGTAAAGCAAAATCAAGGTTGAAATTAAACACTGAACCATACCTTCAGGATCTAACAGCTTTTCAATTCCCAAATACGTCTGAGCCTTGCTGAAGGCATGTTCAAGTCTCTCAATGGGGGACATTTTGACAACTCTGTCCCAGCTGAAGAGGTCGGGTCTGAAAACACCATGCAAATAAAACGCAATGAAGACAAAAGATGTGGAAATGAAGTGGCTATTGTTATAATCCAGCACATTTCAGTTTTAGATTTTTTTTGCTTGTGAGTTTCAATTAACAAGTTTAATTTGATATCCCCAAAACTTGTCAAATATATAATATTTTTAAATAACTTATAAATATGAAAACAACAGATAAAACTTTCTAAGATTTTTATAATGGTTAAATATGCCTATTACATTTTCTAGGGTAACCACTGAAAGACTAAAAATGGTATATAATATTTCCCAAATAGTAAAAAAAAAAAAAAAAAAAAAGGAAGGAGGAACCTTTTATATAATTAGAATCTGTTTACAAGTTTCATGGGAAAAAAAGAAATTTTCTATATGTAATTGAGATTGCATTGAATTTATAGAACTTTCCCTTTGGTCTAATGAATACTAGCACAGTTCTTTGTATATATTAGTGGTCAGTGCTGAATGAGTGGGTTGGAACTATGTGAATTATTTTACATTTTTTAACTTATAAATATGTAGAAGGAACCACGGACACTGCACTATGCCATGTAAGTCCTACAGATTTGATGGGTTGTTTTTTCCATGTTATTTCTTCCCTTAATGTTTTAGTAGGACGTGTGCAGAGAGGAGAGTGGTGTTAGTGGCAAAGGAGCTCTAGGGGGTTAGCAATGAGGGAGAGAGAGAGGAGATACAAATTTGGGAATCCCACGCCCAAGTAGAGCCGTGTCTCACTTATGTCGGTGGAGCAGGGCATTGAAGGCGAGCCCATCTGTCCAGCTGGTGGTGAAGTTGAGCACGTTGACCTGGCTGTACGGCCTGGTGGACTGGCGCACCCAGCTCAGCAGGATCTTCTCGCTGTTTGTCTGCTGCAAGTCTGACATGATATCCTTCATGACATCTTTTACCTGTGCGAGAGAAACCACGCCTGCCTGTAACTTAAAACAGCTACTGGAATCAAGTCCCTGAAGGAGGGATATTACATTAATTATCCACTATGGAGCAGGTCATTGGTATGCAATTTATTTCAAATTTTCCCTTAAACACTAGAAAGGTAAGTGCATTTTTAACAGTGATTATTTTGAGGCAGTAGGATTTGGAGGTGAGTTTTACCTCCAAATTCCACATTGCCCTATTTTCTATACCTGAAGCAATACATGTATTAGGTTTGATTACAGCAAACAGTACTTTCATAGTCACTAAAAAAGTACTATTTTAATACTATCCATTTACAAAGAACTTTTAATAGTAAGAAAGCTCAGTTATGATTTTCTGCAAAAGATGAGGACACAAGAGAGAACTTTGGACTGACTACAAAATCAAAGAATGGGATGCCTTTCCTGATTATAATGCAGAACTAATACTTCACATTCTTACTCTAAAGTAACATATGTGTTTTAAGGAGGTGCCCAAAGAATGAGGGAGACACGTCGAAAGGACGCAGGAGCTGGTGTAAGAGGGCCAATCACATGGGCCACATCTAGGAAAATTTCAGCATCAAAAGAAATAATAATAGCAAAAAATTATAACCTATTAAATATGTAATACTCCCTGAGTGTACACTGAATATACAATGAATGAATGAATAAATAAATAAGCAGATAGCTAGAGACAGACAGATAAACAAGGGACAAGGGAAATTTCTTCCTTACAAGCAGAAAGCCAATTAATAAAATGGAGAAAGCACGACTTTAGAAAATCCCTATTTGCCAAGCATCATAATAATAACTGATGAGCTAAGAATTACGACTGGACCTTAAAATTAATGAACAAAGATTTGATAAGTAGCTGAATATTTACACAGTCTCAGAGTATATCTCACAAGGTATTTTTAGTAACACAGGGCAGTCACGTTACAGTAGAGACATGCAGATACCATATAATCCCAACCATGAAGGTTAACCCTGCCAGAAAATAACTCCTGGACAGCACATGCTTTCTGGGGAGGTCCACCAAGAACAAGTCAACGTTACTTCTGTGGCATTCCTGCCTAAAATGAATAACTTGAGTCTAATCATGAGAAAATATCAGCCAACCCCACATGGAGGGACATTCTACAAAATAACCATCCAGTACTCTTCAAAAACGGCAATATCATAAAACACAAAGAGAGACTCAGAAAATAATCTCCTTGATTTTACTAGAACAATTTGTTTTTAGAAAATACACACTGCGGTATTTAGGCAAAGAGAAAAAGAGAGAACCCAAAAGTAGCCAACAGTTAACATTTGGGGAATCTGAGGAAGGTATCTAGAAATTCTCTGACCTATTTTTGCAACTTTTTGATAAGCCTGAAATTTTTAAATTCAATATTTAAAAAAGATGCTTTCTTTTTTTCCATGCCAGGAAAATAGAGCAGTCTGTCAGTCTCTTCAATTCCAAATTGTTAGGAGTTGAATTGTGTCCCCAGCAAAATTCCTACGTTGAAGTGCTAGCCCCCAGTACCTCGCAATGTGAATGCATTTGAAGATAAGGTCTTTAAAGAGGGAATTAAGGTAAACTGAAATCATATAGGGGGACCCTCATCCAATGTGACTGGTATCTTGTCATAAGAGGCAAAGATTAGGACTATGGACACACACTGAGAGAAGACCATGTGGGAACAAAGGGGAGAAGGGACCTTCTACAAGCCAAGGAGAGAGACTCCAGGAAAAAACAACCCTGCTGACACCTTGATCTCAGATTTCTCGCCTGCAGAGCTGTGAGAAAATCATTTCTGTTGTTGAAGCCACCCAGTTTACGGTACTTTGTGATGGTAGCACTAAGAAACTAATACACAAATGATGTATTTAGAGTGTCTATTAATAAGGGATGAAAATGTCCCACCTGCCAGTGCAAAATGATGCTCCAAAGCAACCCCAGCGTCAGCTTGTGATTTCCATCTACAATGTCAGTTCCTCCTATATTCACTAAATCCACCTATTAAAATAAAAAAAAAATTAAAAGTTTAAGACAGTTTCTCCATAGAAGCTCAGGATTTTGCTTGAGCACATCTGCGCAGCAATGCGTGTGCATGACCAGAGAAATTTCACTTCAGAACATCAGGTAAACCTAAATCTCAAAAATGTATTATTTATTCATTAGATCAGTAAAGGAATCGGAGAAAGCACGACTATTCCTTCAGGCACAGGGAAGTACAAAACTTCTCCTAAGAAAAGGATTTCCCAAAAGTGAGCTGATGCCAATGCGCACGCAGAGCAGGTGGCTGCTTTCAACAATAACTAATCCTGGGGCGCAAAAGGACCCCGAGGGTCACACGACAAACTTACATTGTTCTGGTGTAGAACCTGCAGCACTCTGTTGACGTTGTTTAAAGCATGCACCCTCGTGGAACCACGTTCCTTCGGCTGGAAAACAAAACACGAGACCAAATGAGACGGTCCCTCCACATCCCCACGAAAAACGACACTGAGATGCACAGAGATCAGCAGCAGCGGCGCAGCCCCTCTGTGGCTTCTCGGCCTCTGGCACCTGTGTCGGCAGAGGGACAACACCCCACGCCACCACCCTAAGGTTGCAGTTCCCTCGCTGGCCTGTACACGGAAATCTCCAGGGAGCGTCCAAAGACACCAATGCCGCCGTCTGACCCCACCCCCAAAGACTGTGACTTAGTGAGTCTGGGGTGTAGTCTCTGGTCTGGAATTTTTAGAATTCCCGAGTAATTCTAATGTGCAAACAAGTTTAGGGGACAAAGCTTCTTTTTTCTAAATGGGTCTGGATGCAGAAAATTTTAGAAGTCATGTCACCTCCATATCTGTACCAGTGTGGACAGAGCAGGGGGATTCAGATGTGCTACCCCAGCTTCCTAACCAGCTGGCATTACCAGGGCCCACTGGGAAGGCAGGAATGCCACCTGGGGAAAGGTGATCTGGGTGGCGTCTTTCTGCCTCACTGGCTGGGGAATCTTATCTGAGAGAGAGACTGGCCTCTCCAACAGGGCCTACCCACCATCTGGAAAGCAAGAAAGGAATTCATCTTTGGGAGTGCATCTCTCTATACGTTTTACAGTAATTCTACCCCTGGTGTTAAAGTCTGTCTTCATAAAATGCATCCTCTTCGTTAGCCCTATTTCTACGTGCACAGTACCTTGCACATAAAGTAACAGAGTAGGACTTGATGGAGAAACAAACACAAAGACAATAATGAAATTTTGAATAAAAAGAAATACCACAGCCCGGCCCCAGTGTGGCTCAGCAGTTGAGCATTGACCTAGGATCCAGGAGATCTCGGTTCGATTCCCGGTCAGGGCACATGCCTGGGTTGCAGGCTCCATCCCCAGCAGGGGGTGTGCAGCAGATCAATGACTCTCTCTCATCATTGACGTTTCTATCTCTCTCCCTCTCCCTTCCTCTCTCTCTGAAATCAATAAAAATATTTTTTTTAAATAATAATAATAAATGCTATAGTTTTTAAAAACTTTGTTTTAATATTTGTTAAATAACATTTAACTGTGTCTCTAGATGTTCTGCTGCTCAAAACATGATGCCCTCTTTCCATATCCATTCTTCTTTATAATTCTCTACTGGGCTACCTGAGAGCAATAAACATTTAAAGTAATTTTATCTTTGATAAACATAGACCCCGCCCCCCCACCCCAGAAAGCCTAAATATTGCTCTATCAAAGAATTCATTAAAATGCTTTTTTTTTTAACATTCATATTTCAGCTTTTACATTTTAAGCAGCCCCAGTGGGTCCTCAAGGATCACTAATGATCAGAGACAGGCAATCCATTAGCCTGTTTCTCTAAGATGACTCCTCTCACCAGCGATGTTCCTGTGAGGCCTTCCAGAAGGTCCAACAGTTTCCTTCCATCTTTGAGGTCTGTGAACATATCACTGATGGGTGGTTTTCCACTCTGTATAAGAAACAGTAAAATACCAGTTAATTCAACAGCAAAAATTCCATACATGCCTGGCAGACAAAAGGACGGTTTATTTTTTCTGATTAAAAATTCTAGACGATCAGCTGACTCTTCAAGTTTGCCTTGTATAAAAAGAACAAATATAAATACACAGAACTTTTGAAATCTCATTACAAATGTAAGCTGACGAATTTAAATTGCATTATTTCTTAGAAAGGGGGCAAATAAAGCTGGGGTTGATGTCAATACGCCTTGATGAAGGTATATCGTCCTGAGAAGGAATCATAAAAAGATGCAGTGAAACTATAAATGAGTATACAAACACCCGGGGCAGAGGCCAACGAAAAGTGTACAGGTCCTTATTCCATCACTGCCCTTACACTCATGGTGTGAGAATGCATTTCTCTATTTCCATTGTGCGAGCATGAATTTCAGCTCTCGGGTGCTAGGTCCATACCCCTAGCTCTTAATTTCTTTTCTTTCTTTTTTTTTTTAAATTTTATTATTGTTTAAAATATTACAGATGTCCCTTTTTCTCCCCAATGACCCATTCCACCCCGTTCCTTCCCCCTCCCCCATCCCTCTCCCCACCACTGTCCATGTCCTTGGGTTGTGTATATATGCACATAAATTCTTTGGTTACTCTCTCCCCCTAGCTCTTAATTTCTAAATGATTAAAACGCTTTGGGCTCTGGGTCAAAGTCCAGTATCAGTTCAGTGTTTTGAATAACAAAGCTTATAGAATTCTTAAACTCTCACACTCTTCTCCCTGACTGAAATGGCATCAGCTTCCCTGGTAAACATACTCTGGGGTCTGAACCCAGAAGGCCCACCCCACCCCAGGCACATCCTGCCCCGTCTGTGTGATCTGATGGGGGGGGGTCCAACAGGACGATTACCACACACAAAATCAGGAAGCTCCGTTTTAATCCGTTTGACCATTACTTTGCCGGTGAACCTAAGTCAGCTATTTAACCCCTTTCTAAACCACAGGTTATAGTAAAGATCAAATAATGTATAATACTACAGGAAAATGTCCAGTAAACTAGAAAGCCCACTGTCATAAATACTGTATCATTCTGTTATGTCCCATTTCTCCCTCCTAATAGGAAATCTCCACAGTGATGAACGGTCCTAGCTCCTTTCAACAATAAAGATATTTTTTGATCAATAATTATTTTACATTCTGCCCTTTTCGCTTTAAAAAACATACACACAAAGTCGTATGAAACAAACTGCTACCCGGAGCTGGAACTGGAGGAGGGGGGAGCCATCCTGAGGTTTCCTGAAGTTTCACATTTATGCCTTTTTTTCTATTCTCCTGACTCATTATGGTTGTGGGTGTAACGTGTAGTCAACTAACGATTTCTAACATTGGCCTTTCCACAGTCCAAACACTCTACGTGAGGGGAAGTATGGCAAAGTGTTCAGCACAGAATTAGTAAAGAATAAACTGACTCATTTGTAGGCTAAACAAAACTGCTCTTCTCTTCCCAGCTGCCATTTTCTTGAGCAGCGATGGTGTCAGGGACACACAGATTATCTCCACCGATCCCGGTAACAAACAGACTTGCAGGACGCGGGAGACGCGGTCCAGAGGCAGAAGTACTTCAGGAGGCAGGGCAAGGGGACGTTCACTGCACATTAAACCTACTACGTGCCCTCAGGGAAGCAAAGGCAGAAGCGGCCCTGGTCACCTGCTGCCGCCCCTTCGCGTCCCCCTTTCTCCACCCACCAAAGTCCTCTTCAGCAACCTACCACCAAATAACCAGGTTCCCTTTCAGGGAGAGCTGAACCGCCCTTGGAGCAAAGAGACAAGAATAGAGGTCAAGTTCATGGGAGAAACAAACAGGGCAACCTAAGCACAGAAAGGATCTTAGGAAATAATGACGACAAGGGCAGTCAAATAACCAAGCGGCGCTTAAGCCTTTTCAAATTCTCTATCCATTTAGAAATAAGATAATATAAACCAGCATAATATAAAATAAAGTACATGTAAGTATTTGTCCATATTACAACTAACTATGAATGTCTGCTGATGACCTCACTGTAGACAAGGAGAGCTTCTTACCCACCATATAACTCTGGGCAAGTTACTTGACCTTTCTGTGGTTATTTGTTCATCTATTAAAAACTAAGATGACAGCCCTGCCCAGGGTGGCTCAGTTGGTTGGTGCATCATCCTGTGCACCAAAAGGCTGCCGGTTTGATTCCCATCAGGGCACATACCTAGGTTGTGGGTTTGATCTCCTGTGGTGGTGCATACAGGAGGCAACTGATCGATGTTTCTCTCATACATTGAGCTTTTTCTCTCTCTCTCTTTTCCTCTCCCTCTCTCTCCCCCTCTCCTTCTCCTCTCTCTAAAATCAGTAAAACATAGCCTGGCCAGGCATGGCTCAGCAGTTAAGCATCGACCTAGGATCCAGAAGATCACAGTTCGATTCCTGGTCAGGGCACATGCCCAGGTTGGGGGCTTGACCCCCAGTCGGGGGCCTGCAGGAGGCAGTCGATCAATGACTCTCATCATTGATGTTTCTATCTCTCTCTCTCCCTCTCCCTTGCCTCTCTCTGAAACCAATAAAGAATTATTTAAAAAATTAAAATAAAATCAGTAAAACATATCATCAGGCGAGGATTTAAAAAAAACACACATTAAGATGACAGATGTTCAGTAAATAATTGATATTATCATTCATCTCACAAACTTTTAACTCTAATATTTCTACTGTCATAAAGGTGCCATAAAATTTCAACAATGTCTCAAAAGATAAATAAAACAAATAAGCATTTCTTCATCCCAGGAAAGAATGCAAAAGTGGGCTCTGAACCTGAGTACATGGTAGTGTCAATTCATAGAGAAATATCTTCAAGGTCTTGAATTCACTAATTGACGACAGGAAGGGATACATCCATTCAAAAATAATGAACATGCTAATAGAAGAGCACACCTGTGCTTTAGGTATGTACCATGAGACGGCGTGACTCAGCCCACTGGGCTCTTCCCTGAGCTCCACTGCTGCTCAGTGGTGAAGTGGGAGGCATTAATTAAGAGGTAGCATTAATTTGCCTGGATGAGACACTCTTTTCATCTTTCTCTTATCTAACTCATTCACTCGTTTACTGAACAACAAATTTTGAGAAAGGTTCCCTGGGGAGCATTCTGTTGAAACAAAGATGACTGAGTCAGTCCTGTCTTTCTAGAAGTCACTCACTCAGACAAGGGCAACCAATTCCTTTATTTTCTTTAAAACCAAAAACCCTACAGTAACAACTCTTTCTTTATTCTGTTCCAAAATTTCTGACAAATGCTGATGACAATAAGACATATGTTTTGTACTGTGTCCCCTCCTCCTAGCACTTTCCCACCCCACCCCCAGGGATGGTGCTATCAGTGTGTACTCCCATCTGGCACCCTCAGACAGACCACTTGGCTGACCTCCAGGACAGCCAAAGAGGGGAAAACACAGCCTATGAATCTCCTCCCTGACACAATGAAGGATGGTAACCTGCATCCATACAAATCCAAAACTATAGTTCAAAGTTACACAAAAACACAGCCACGCTGACCACACATATGGCCAGCCAATACACAATACTACATACCCCCAACAAATACAATTTAGGATGTCACAGATGCGGAGGGAAAGAACCAGCCTATGCCTAACAGCAAGTTCTACCTACAACCCGGAGAGTAACACCTGCAGGTGTGGTGATTCAGTGCTTTGTGCCCTACGGCAGGGGTCAGAACACTTCCAGTGTGTGGTCCAGAGAGTACCCAAGTGAGGTGCTGCTGACCAGGTGGTTGGTCTCTACTGAAACCAGTCTACCCTGCTGTAATGTGAAAGCAGCGAGAAATGGTACATAAGCAAATGAGCCAGTCAGAATGACGACTGTATTCCAATAAAACTTTATTTGCTGACTCTGAAATATGAATTTCATATAATGTCCATGTGTCACAAAATAATTATTCTTCATTTGCTGTTTTGAAACCACCTAAAAATATGAAAACCTTTCTTAGCTCGTGGACCATACCAAAATGGAGAGTGGAAACATTCAATGTTCTTCAGCACAGCAACAGCCACCACCTAGATGTGTTCTAAGAGATTTAGATGTGCTATTTACCTGTATTATTTGTTTCTTCATAATAGTACTTTAAGGTAAGGAAACTGAGACATAGAGGGGACATGACAACTGAGGGTCAGAACTGGGCTCTGATAACACAAAATTCGGTTCCAAATGCAGGTTCTCAAAGTCTGTGCTAAACTGCAACTAAAATTATGAGGTCACAGGACTGCAACATACAGGGAAGGAAATAGTTAATCAGTTGGGGAGGAGGGGGTAGAGAGCAGAGGGAGCTATATTCAATGACTTCCCGAAGAGGGCAACAAGACATGTATATCACATTTATATTTTTTATCTTTACTGTTGAGAGTATTACAAATGTCCCCCCATTTCCCCCTTGCCCCCCACTGCCCAGTTCCCACCGCGCCCCAGGCGTGTCCATGGGCAATGCATATATGCACATAAGCCCTTTGGTTAATCTCTTCCCCGGCCCTTCCCTTTCCCTCTGAGACTGTTGGTCTGTAGGTATCACATTTAAATGAACTCAAGCTCACAGCTTTAAAGCACAGTGGTGCTTTCCCATCACAGGCTCTAACATGGGACCCGCCCTGAGAAAGTTTGGGAATGTCAGAAGTCATTGCTTAATAAAAATAAAAACATTCTTCTGGACAGTTAACCTCTTATTTAGATTTTTAATTGTTCACAAAGACGTATTTACAGAGACTTCTCTGACAGAAAGAATACAGTTTAATAATTCAATCAGACAAATACTTGGCAAAAACCTCCTTTGTGCCTGGCCCTGAAGAAATGTCAAGTTCAGGTCACCCTCCCCAATCATGAGAAGGGTTTCCATAGTTTTCCAATAAACACAAAGTAATACAAATGAATAATCTTGAACTTGAAGGGCAGATAAGCCTTGGGTCACATTTAACCTTAAAACAAAATTTAAAAAGGCAGCAACATGGTATGATTCCAGAAGACAGAAACTGGAAGTGACCAGCTTTGGCTGCCCCCTCCTCTCGGCCCCTATTTCCCTGCATTGTCCTTTGCACTCCCTTAATGCCAGATTAAGTAAACTGATGAAATTAGGTTCATCACAATTATAAAATGTGTAGCTTGACCAACTAGACGAAGATTGCATGATCTTCCATACCTACTTTGCAGATATCAAAGCCTAGGGTAGAGGAGTGAAAACAGAACAGCTTTTGACTGCAAGCAGAAGAGGCCTTTAAACACCTTGACAAAGGAAAACCAGCAAGACGCTTTAGGGTCGCTTAAAGAATTAGTGAGTGCAGGGCTCCGTTCCTCATTCAGCTCCTCTGTAAGAAGGCCTGCTGGTCCCCAGGAGACCCTGAGAGCTGAACAAGATTCCACTTAGAAGCTTGTCTGGAAGGAGGGAGGGAGGGGAGAAAGGAAGGAGTAAGAGGAAAGGAGAAACAGGTGGCTCAGGCGGTCACACGACCACCACACCACCCACCGAGCAATGATTTACGCGGTGCTCACGTAGGAATCAGATCAATCATTAGGCATAGGCCTGAAAAATTACAGTGTGCTATAAACCCAGGCTAGACCACACGATGTCTTCCAGAGCATCAGGAGTCGTAACACCAGTAAGAGAATCTTTACCTTGAGTTTGGTAACCCAGTCCCCGAGATAGCAGACAGTGCTCATAAAACTGCAATGAGGACCCTTATGTGGGGCTCGCACGCCTGGCAGCCAGAGGCAGGGCCACGTGCGGGCCCCACGGACAAATCACCAGGCAAGGGCTGCTGGCTGAATAACCCCAACTCCACGTGCACATCGGCAAGGGCTGTAGGCAGACGAAACAAACAACACAGCTCACCCCCCACACGCACGCCCGGCAAAGCGGCGGCGATGTCTTAAGGATGCATTGCCTCAAAAAGCAGCTCCCGTGGGACCGGGGTGAGGCACTGGTTACGGCATTGACAATGATAACTAATGCAAAGGTAACCAAACGCCAGCTTCTTTGTTTAATAAAGGAGAGGCAGCTGCCCTGCCCCTTCACTTCCCTTAGAGTGTCCCCTTGAGAACGTAACAGGCCCCAGCAAGCCCCCTTCTGGGTACCTAGCTCAAAATTTTGAAAAAATATATGTATCCCTATGCTTATTACAGCATTATACAAAGTGGCCAAGACATGGAAACAAATTAAGTGTCCTTTGATAGATGATTGGGTAAAAAAAGATGTGGTACATATATATACAATAGAATACTACTCAGCCATAAGGAAAGATGGAATACTGCCATTCGCAATATGGAGAGCTCTTGAGAATATCATTCTAAGCAAAGTAAGTCATACAGAAAAAGTTAAGAGCCATATTATTTTACTCACACGTGAGATATCAACCTGAAAGCAACAAACGAAGACCCAAGACAAGCAAACTAAAACTCACAGACACAGAGAAGTTTACAGTGGTTACAGGAGGGAAAGGGGATGGGAGGGAGGTAGAAAAGAGTAAAGACGATCCAATATATGTTTACAGAAGAACACCTGACTTTGGTTGGTAAACACACAATGCAATATACAGATGATGTACTGCAGACTTGTACACCTGAAACTTATATAATTTTATTAACCAATGTCACCCCAATAAATTCAATAAAATTTTAAAATAGTAAAAAAATAAAACATAGGCCCAAGTTTTGGAGCAGGGATTAAACTGACTCTAATTTTCCAACGCAAGATAACAAACACCTCTAAATTTACTCAGGAGTCTCTCAGGAGGCAGACAGGAGACCAGCGCAAGGTGCATCCATTGGTCCCCCCAGGAGACAAGCGTCGCTGCTCTTTCTTCTACGTCACCATACATTCATGTGAAAGTCTGTCCAGACTTTCTAGTCTTTTGCCACTGCCTGCATGCACCTCATCTGAACTGAATATTCAATAATAAATTATTTTCCTTGCATTCTATATTGAATAGAGGTCTTTTTGTTAGCAGATTTTTTTTTCCCCAACAGGGAAAACAATAACAATGTCACCATCACCAACACCTCAGTCTGGCTCCTCTCACGGTCAGTGGATGGCTAGCTACCTGTAGCAATTGGAGCTAAAAGCTTCCTAGGCCAGGTACAGCTGAAAATGGGTCCAGTGTCCCCTAGCTCTGTTTAACAGAAAAAGCTTCTTTCCCCCCAAAACCACCACTCTTCGCCAGTCCTCTCTTTACAGCTCACTGGCCCACATTGGCTTAGGCCCCCCCCTCTTTGCACTAATTGAAGCTTATACTTTAAGATCACTCCATCCACTCTGCAGAGAGTGGAAGGAAGGGGATGGGTAAGGTGAGGCATGGAAGAACCAGTTGGCAGGCAGATTATTACAGTGACCCACGTGTTCAGGGATAGTTTTCAAAGAAAAAAAAAAATTATTTTTGCAGGGGGCAGATACACCTTGGCCATTCTGGAGTGGAACCTCCAGACACCCCAAGAGGTAGCAGCAGAAGATGCAGGTGCCTGCGGGAGAGGCCCAAGAGTCAAAGGACGGTAGCCCTTCCTCCCCTCTGGAGGCCTCCAGCAGAGAGGCGCGTCTTTCATCAGGCCCCGCTCCTGGTGCCACAGGGCCTAAAATGCCTGCATTAGACGCGACCAGCAGGAGGTCTAGAAGAGCTGGGTACAGGATGGATTTGGGAGTTGAAGGCATGGACCACTTAACCTGGCACTGACCCAAAGCTAGCCCTGGGTGGTGAATGGAGGGAATCTGGTGACCCTGGAGGGGAGGGGAGGTAGAAATTGGGGGGAGGGAGGGTATCACACGGGCTAAATAGAAGAACACAGGTAGGTGGCTCTGCTCATCCCTTTCTAGGTGGAAGGTGAAAAGTTATTTCCTCTTAGCAGATCAATCCAAAAATTGATCAATTACTAAGACTCAGCCTATAATATCAAATTTGTTTAACAACTACAAATACTACTAATAGGCTCAGTCAGAATGTACACAACACAGCATGCTAAATATTTAATTTTTTTTAATTTTTTTATTTTTAGTTTCACTAGAGTAACAAGGTGAGAGTCATTTTGCAAATATAATGTTTGGAACCAAACAAACAAAAATCTAATTGAATGACACCAAAACAAGCTGACTTACATAATATAGCCAAAGCATATCTGGAAGCTGTTTAGGGACATGAAATGCATTTTATTGTTCACTTTTGAGAGGTATTGGTGAACAGACTTAAATGGAAACTTCTTAAGGAACCATTTGAATGATTATGGTCCCTAAAACACTTAGCTGAGTGTTTTATATGCCATACACATATTCATGGAAATAAATCAATGGTAGACCGAGTGCGTAACCGTCCAGCTCAAATCTCTACTGGAAATGCTATTTATCGTCACACAAGGAAGCCTCGACAGTCTCCTTAACGAGACTAAAAAAAGGCTTACACACCTGCAGGATGCTTTTGTTGCACCGGCCTCTACAAACCTCCCTACACATATTTCCCCACTTCTATTTCTGTGACCATCAACTTCTAAGGATAAAAGGGAAAAAAGATAGGACTCCGAAAGAATATCCCACTGTCTCCAAAAGGAACACGTCTGAATAGCACTTCACACTGAAATCTATAAAAATGCTCCAGGTTTCCCCTTTTCTGTTCTATCAATTTAAATGTCAAGTTTGGAATAGTAACTAAATGAAAACGTGGCTCACCTTTGTCTTCAAAAGGGGAAAAGCAGAAATCTGCCCAAACTCAAGTTCAGCATTTTTAAGTGTTGCATGTCTTACCTAACCTTTATTGTTAAACCTTTTGTGAGAATCGCCTCACTAAACTGATAAAAGAGCTTCAGCAATTTGTACATCTCGGCTCTGCCAGATGAGAAGCTCTGAAAGTCATCCAAAGAAAATGAAGGCTTAAAGTCAGAACACATTTCCCAACAGCGAAGCAACAAGGCCGGTCCCCCAGGGGACCTGCCCACTAACAACCCAAAGGCTCTTCAAATTAGGAATGAAACCCTCACGCCTTACCCACCAGACAATGGAACAAAGTGGGCTGACTGAGCCAATGCTTTCTTCTTCCATTTCTGTCTTAAAATATATATATAGCACAGACCAGGGATACCACAAGCTGGGGGTACGAGGTTGGGTTTTAATTTAGCATTCCTAAGTAATTATAAGCTTCCATAATGTTTCACAATAATGCCTCTCTATTTCTTAGCAATATGAGGCAAGTAGTTTTATGATCAAGTGTGTCTCATCGCTAGAGAAACAAAACTAAGCGACTTGAAAAAATTGCCTAATAATTTGCCAGAGGTCATAAATAAATGAGCAGCATATCCAGCAAGAAGGGCTTAATTTCCTAACTCTTTGCTCCTTTAGATAATCATTTTCTTCTGAGCTTTGCATAACTTTTCAAAATCCAACAACCATAAGTTTTTCTATACTGTGTGACTTCTCAGGATACCCGAAATCCAAAGCATGGTGTACTCTGTGAGACAGTAACAAGGGCTTACAGAAAAAGAGTATATATTTATAGCGAATGCTGTCTTAGCGATCATATTTCTACATATTTAGTTAAAATCAAAATACGACTTTAGATCCATATTATTCAGTATTCTCAAGCTCTTTTCCAAGTCCTTTATCAAGGAATGAATTAAGCTGGTTTCGTTTTAAATCTTATTTTCTTCACTGTTCATTTATAGGTGGATCCTACTTGAAGAATTCTATCCAGTAAACCCGGGAATGATACGTATTAAATCCAAATGGTGATTTAATAAACTTTGCAGCACAACTCCAAGAAACCAGGTAAATATGAAAACTTCACATAGCTGGATTTGTTTGTTTTTGAGAGTAAAGGCAGCAAAAGCCCTGATGTATTTATATCCACGAAATAACACAGGTTATGCCGCTTAGCTCATTCCCACATTCCTCTCTTTCCAATCACCACCTCCAACTGAGATATATAGTAGAAGGCATTTAAATGTATGTTTCAGTCACTATTGTTCATTGATTTATTAAGTCTATAAATACCCTCCGGGTGCTTGCTAAATGCCTGAAGTTGTTCCAGTGAACAAAATAGACAACCCTACATCCATGGAACATTCCACCATCTAGGAGAGGAGAGACAAATACTTCCAGATACAATTATTTAAATTACAGTTATGACGAGTGCTTCAAGGGGTATAACTTTAAGAGTTCGGAGCATACCTACCCTACTCTAGGAGCTCAGGAAAGGTGTCCTGACTAAGCAACGTTTAAGCTCAGGCAAGGATGGGTAGCGGTTGGCCAGGAAATGATGGAGAGAGGTGCTTATGTACACGCCATGGGAAGATTCACGGGGTGGGGGGCGCAGACTATGTGGCCAGAGCATAAGCAGGGGGCAAGAGTAAAGTGAAATTAAGTTAGGAGTAAATTGGAGGCGGAGGGGGTAACTATTTAGCACCTCAAAGCCAGGTACTAACAATGGACAGCCACTGAAAGATTTTACTGAAAAGAAGGAGGTATCTAGGCTTACACTTTAAGCTCACCCCAGCTACTCTGTAGAAAGTGGGAGGAGGGGATGGGTAAGGAGAAGGTGGAAAGGAAGAACCAGTTGGCAAATTATTACAGTGGTCCGTGTGTTCAGGGATAATTTTTTTTTTAAGGCAAAGTAGTGGATCTCATACAAATGTAATACTAACGTGTCAAAGACTTCGACTCATTAATTAATGAGGGAACCAGTAAGGCATTAAAACTGGTGCAGAGGAGAATTCAAAAAGCCATATGTTTACCTAAAGGAGAGCTGAAGTAAATTTATAATAGATGGAAAAACAGGCCTATCCAAGGGGCAATAATCCATTGCATTCCAAGCTACTTTACATTTTTATGAATAAGAATCATTCGCATGATTATCTGTTGTCTATAACTCACAGAGTTGTAGAGTAGCTCAAAGATAATGGAAGGCAGATAACCCAGATAGATGAGCTGGCAGGGCTCCCACTAATCTTTTCTGCCCGTCTTAAAGTCTTTCACAATTATTCCTAACACAAATAATGCTGACTCGGCAAAAGAAGGTGTCGGTAAAGATGGAGAGAAAGGGACAATGTTGAATATATATGATACTGGAATCAACAAGACTTGGTGTTTAAGACTCTGGCTAGGGAGGGAGCCACAAAGTTTGAAATGCCTGGGGAAGGAGTTTAAAGCAAATTCCTAAATGGCAGAAGATGCCATCAGGGTCTGCTGGATTTCTCACCACATGGGGCCCTTTCTCCAGAGAGGCCCACACCACAGGTAAGCAGCAGATGCAATCACTGATTCTACTTTAAAGTCCACCATGATATACCAGAGGACATGGATAAGATAGAATGACATACAGTTCATCCCTTCCACAGGATTTTTTTTCTTGTGCTAGCCTGTCAATCACCTAGTGACACCCTGCTCAAATACAACCTTAAACCAGCTTCGCGGGAGGTAAGCCCTGCAAGGAGCCTATGGAAATCTCCCAGTCTGTCCCTTCCCTGATCACTAGTCTGGAAGCAGTCTGACTTATGGACTTAAGACAGCCAGAGGAAAAAATATATATACATATGTATATATATGAAGTTTAGCATAGTCCTCCACCTCATTATATCCAAATATTCATAATTTCTTTCATAAATTTCTTCTAGATGCAGCCAAATTTCCTTTTTGACTCTGATTTCTTACTAGAAGTAATCTAAAAGAAAATGTTTCCAGGGTCATCTCTACTTTCAATACTGTTTCTCCAAATAAAAACAAGCCTTTAGTTTCTGTGTCAGTTTACATAACTACAACTTTTTCTAAAAGTATTTACATTACCTGGTCTTTTCATTGTCTTGGAAATAATTACAAGCCTCCTTGGGCAAATAATTTACAGGGGACTTAAAGCCCTGATTTAATATTACAAAATAATATATATAATATAAACGTATAATTTTAAATATCAAATTCATAAAATAATCTACTCTGGTACCACTGGAAATCGAAAGCACTCATATGTTACCTGTGCCTCTACAACAAAACGAATTGAAATTCACCAAAAAAGTACCTGTGTCCGCTTTGCAATAATCCTACACAGAAAACCACCAATTACGGAAGGGCTTCTATATTCTTGACCTCTGTCAATGTCAGACAGTGTTCACATTCCTTACATTCTCAGAGGCAAGATAAAATATCCCTCCACGAAAACTGGCAAAACCTAAATACACATTGCAAGCAAATAATCAACTGTACATATTGGGATGTGGAGCAATTTTTAATACTGTACTGCTCCTCAAAGTAATCTTCAAACAGTCTCATTTTGCTTCAAAGTAATACCAATGTTTACTTTCCTAACCTTTGCAACCTCCCCAAGTAGAAAATTTTGAAAAATAACTCAATTAAAACAGCTTTCGTACTACTTCAAATACCATAATGGTGTTTCTCTGAGAAATGTTTATTTTTCATCTTGCTATAGAGTCATCCTACAATCCATTAACCAGAAAATTTTCCTCCCATCTCAGACTCAGAGTAGAAAATTCCAGTAGCCTCTGGATTACCTAGAAACACCAGGAGGGAACCAGTTCAATAACCAGTGGATAACTCCATTGGGACAAGTTTGAAATTAGCATTGCCAAGCCCTCTCTTCTGCTCACTCTGCCCCTAACAAAAATAATCTACCAAAACCTTGACTATAACCCAAGTGGTAAGAAATACTGGGGAAGCATACATCTTTAGGGAAAGAAGTGAGGCAGTTCACAAGAAAAGAATGACATGGCAGATAAACATTAGTAGCCACAACCACAAGTGTAAAACTTCCCACACCTGACTGCACAGGGTAAAGCAGTTGCCTGAATGATAACAATTTGATCTTAATCAGGCAAAATGAAAGCATCTTTTTAGCTACGTGAACATAAAAGTTTCCCAACAATGTGCTCATTTCCTAAATGTACCCAAGATTCTCAGAGTCAAAAGGAGCAAACTGTTGGCTTGATTGATGTCCAGAGCCTGCCGGGTAAAAATAAAGAACTGTTTGCACCCTGAACTATTTACACCAGAATTTCCACTCCAACCTATTTTAAAGAAAACAAAGATAGAATAAATGTATCTGTGTATTTTTATTAGATCCCATTTCATGGGGAAAATTCACTGCACTTCCAACCAAATTCCATCCATCAGAGTGAAGCACCCGAATCGTCAGGAGGTGTCTGAAAGTCTTGCTTACCTTTGAAAAGCGAGCATTTATCCATTTGGTGAAAGTTTTCTTCTGCACGTCATTGTGTTCATCTGTGGGAGGGAAAAGGAGAGGGGAGGGAAAAGTATGAGATACGGTAGTAAACAAGATCATCTCTACGCCGAGAGTTTTAAATAGTGCTATTTATTAGTAGGATTCACGAGGCACAGGGGCCCCCAGCTCACTTACGGAGCCGCCCGCTGCGGCCTGGAGCACAGGGGGCTCAGGCGCCTCTCCCTCGGAGCTGGCTCTTCACCCTCCGCCTCGGTACGGAGCTGCCAGCCATTAAGCCCACATGCGTAGGACAGAATCAGGACCTTGCTTTCAAACTATTATAGGCAACACAGACTTGCATTTTGTTTAAGTAAAATTTCCGCATGATGAAAATGTCAGCATGTTCCAAACAAAAATCAAAGATATCCATTAAAAACTAAGGAATTCACGATTTCCCTCCTTTTCATACGAGTCCCATACCTTCCAGAACAAAAACTAGTATAAGGTTTAGTGTAAGTACAGCGTAGGTTTATAGTCAGTTCCATACACAGTGTTCCTGTAGTAAGAATGACATGGCAAGGTTTTAATGATCTTGTTCCATAAAAATGACCTATATATTTTACAAGTAGAGAAATCAGCCTTTTTTTTAAATGATTACAAATTCATTTTTTACGGCACAACCAATGAGAACTGACGTTAAAAAAACTAAAGCATCCTGAACTTCTTGAACATGGGCAGTAACTGAGTGGGCTCTAAGAAGGCCGGGTGATATAAGGAAGAGACCAAAGGGCTTTAGAACCAAAAAGACCTCATCCCAATCTACTAGCCTATGGCCTGGGGTAAGTCATTATAAGGGCTCCTAGCCTCCGAGTTCTCATCTGTAAAATGGGAATAAATAGCACCCAGCTCATACGGGCACAGTGGGGATTAGTGAATATAAGGGGGAAACACTAGGCAAAGAGCTGGGGTTCAGTTCCTTGTTGTTGTTAGTGCTGTTGATATAGTATCTGTGTGATCGAAGCAGATTAACATCTGTCTTACCCCTTCTGTTACTTCCAGTCATATCCTGTTCAATTGCTCGCCGATTCTCTAATACAACCAGCAAGGGTCATTGTTGGTTAAGTCCTACAAAGCAGCCCGTTAACAACCTCTAAGTAGTTCTGAAAGCTGCCTAAGGAGCACTTGGAATGGTGCAGAAAGCTGTGGCTCCGGGTACGCATGTGCTGCTTGTTCCACTATCGCCCACGCCACCCGGCTGCCCCCTGTGATAACAGCAAAATAATAATAACAGAGGAGGCCCAAGTGTGTTCTGCCCTCCATGCATCAGTCTGAAAGGGCTGCCTCCCACCCAGACCTCCTCACTCATCTCTAACAGCATAATCAGAAGTTCATCCCTGGCCAGTGTGGTTGAGTGCACCGAAAGGTAGCTGGTTCGATTCCCGGTCAGGGCACATGCCCAGGTTGCCGGCTCAGTCCCTGGTAGGGACCTGCAGGAGGCAGCCAATCGATGCTTCACTCTCGCCTCAGTGTTTCTCTCCTCCTCTCTCCCTTCTCTCTCTAGAAATCAATAAAAATATTTTTTCTAAAAAAAGAGAAATTTCCCCTGACACTTCCCCACGTCTGTGGTATCTTTGGTCCTCAGTCTCTTCTGGAAGGAGAGTTTGTAATGAAAAGGTCATTCCTGGAATAAATATAGCAGCAGCTTCGGGAAAGAGTGCACTTCTACAGATCCATAAAGGTAATTGGAGACGGACTCCGAGGCACAAAGGGACAACTGGAGGAAAAACAAAACTGCTCTCTAAGAAACTTCTTGATGTTAATTGTGCTGAGTGGAGGCCTTCCTTCCAGAAAGGACAATTGCAGTCAGCATCAGCCCTGATTTCAGGCTCTCTGCCATCTGATCAATGCCACATCTAAGCCATTTATTAACCTAGAGGACTTGCTTACACACTCTGAATGTCCCAGCCTTGACCATCACACCCAAGAGGGACAGAGCTCAGATTATACACAGACTATAAGGCAACCAGACGCATCAACCTGCAGAGAGCTATACCAGCTCCACCAATATGAATACCATATTAAAATCAGTGTTCAGAGCACCTGGAAAATCCAATTATTTGTCCCACTACCTCAAAAAGATTTATTTTTTGCCATATCTATTATTCTTTAGTGCTATGAACAACTATATATGTCATAAATACGAAATTCTGTTAATTTCATAACATTCAAACAACTTAAGAATATTTGACCATAAAAATTAGAAAAATTCTAAGGGATAAATATTACTACATTTTGTTTTTTCTTAACCTGAAATAAGCCTTCTTATTTTCAAAAACATATTAAATTATCTAATACTATATAGCATCCTTTACAGGTATAGAGTGGAATGAAGTACCTGTCACCTTATCAAATGATAAATAAGATCTTTCAATTTTATCACATATAGAATAAAATAAAATTTTAAAAAATAGATTCCCACCATATAGAGATGTTTATAAAAATTAATAAGGTAATGTTTCTGTAACAGTCTTTGATCTTTGGGTCAAATCAAAGTCTGAATATGAGTCCAAATAACTGATATAAAATAAAGCATTGGCTTGTAAAAGATAAGTAATAAAACCCAACATTTCAAAAGCACTCCAAAATTCATAAAAATTCTTTTATATTAATGTTCTTGGTAAAGTTAAAGAGGAAAAAAATGATTCATACCTCAATAAGCCTTGAGTTCACAGGTCACTTTTTTCAGACACATACACACCAACACACATACACACACACACACACACACACACACACACACACACACCTCTTATTTTCTGCCAGATAGGAATTCGGTTCAAGTACAGGAATTAGCCTTGGGCTTTTTGATTATGAGATTAAAAATGTAACAACTTTGGAACACTTACTAGCATAGAACTGCCTTCCACAGAACAATTATGACCTTGGCCCAGGTCTCTGTATCAGGGAGGTAAAAATACACTAGCAAAGTGGTAGCAGGACATCTCAAAATCTAAGTCACGCTATTCTGATCAATCATTTTGCCTTCCTAGAAATGTAGACAGAACTTCAAAAGTCTTAAATTCACTTAGCTCTCCATGATCAAACCAATTAATTAATTTACATATAACTAGATTATTTATATATGCATTAAATGAGTGAGTATAATTTTCAGTCTAAATATATTCTTTCAGATTTCCAAACAAGTGTTTTCTTTGGATGTGGATTTTAGAAACACACTTAGTTTCTGGAAGCCTTTCCCAACTCAGTAAATCTTACCCATTAATGACCTTTCTCCTTTAGCGGGACAAACACGAGACCGAATTAGGAGAAAAATGTGTTAAATCCCTGAAGGCTGATTTTCCAGATTCTTCCTCTAAATATTTTGCTCTTCTTAAAATGCTTCTGACATGCTCACGCAGATCTAGTGCCTTGGCTGCCGCCTGGCCTAGAATTTTATTTCTGTGACGGGTAAGGGAAATGAAGCAAGAAACATGAACACAACTGTCTTATAAATCTGCAAAGGAACGAGTCTGAAATTTATTTCACTCCACCAGCTCAAATGCATATCAAACATTCCTTTAGCAGACCTTAGCAGCAAATCTGTTTAAACTTTAAACTGGAAATGGGGCAGAGAAATTAGGAGTTGCACCCCCTATGGAAACACGCAAGCCTCAGGAACACATACACCACCGTTAAAACTCTACTATGAGAGGGAAAGCATGACCCCCTAGTACATTTTTCAAAGCAACTGAAGAGTGTCCAATTGGCTGGCAATAACCTGAGTTTCATAAAATGCAACTACTCAGAAAAGAAGTCCTTAGAATTCAGGCCAAAAAAGAAATGTCTTGCTGGATGATTTCAAACTTGGATTGACTTTATGGGAGCCTCTTTCACAAAATTTAACACAACCTAGAAAGCCAGTTTCTCATTAGTGCAAAGAGATGATTTCAGAAGCAATGAAAGCATTTCAGACCATGCTCCCACTTCTTTTTCTGGGGATGCGAATTGAACCCCAAATAAATCTTCTACTAAGGCTTAAACATGTCATTCTCTCCTGCTGTGTCACACCCGACTTGCTGCTCTCTGAAAAACCCCAATTCATTTATTCCAACACTGTGGATTAAAATGTCATACGGAAACATAAATATTATGTAATAATCGGTAAAATACCATAAATACGGAGACAAAGAAATAGAGACAGGAAGAGACAGGCTCACAGGCAGAGTGCTTAAACTCCCGAGTTTGTTTCCTCAGAGGACCTGGGGAAAAACTTAAAATTAAAAATGTGCTATTCAAAATTATCAAACTACCTAAGTGTAAAAGAAATTGAGATAACATTTCAAATGATATTTTTGTAAGTTTACTGCATTTATGGTTTGAAGTTATTAAAGCTAAAAACTGCATTTAAAGCAGACCTTTGCTTCACTCCATACAAAGCAAAAAACAAACTGATGGTCTCTTTGGGAGAAGAGATCGATGGAGTGAGAAGAGGAAAACAACTCCACTTTTCAGATGAGAAGCCGAGACCCAGGGACAAAAGTCAAATGAATCACCCGTGTCACCCACGTAGCAAGCGGCAGAGTTGCAAACAGAACCAGGTCTGACCAGCTTCTGAGCCTGTGTTCAATGCACATCCAAGCACGAGGTCAAAGGGAGTTTCATGGGGGGAAAGGGCACTTACAATATATCGTGAAGGACAGATGCAGTCGGTTCATGCAAAGATGGAAAGAAGGGCATTCTAGACAGATTAAGACGTAATCGAGTAACACCCTCTCCATTTTCAGGCTCAGACTAAATACCTGACCCAAAAAAGAGCATATTTAATAAAAACATAATTGTGTATCTATGAGCAAACACAGAGGGCTGTAACATATAATGATGTCAAGACAATAATTCTAAAATAATCCAATCTTCAGAAAGCTTTCAATCCTGAAAACAGTTGACACCCATAAAGGGGATCAAGAGTACAAAATTAGAAATATATGCTCAAAAGAATGTTCTGTAAGAAAATATAGATTCCTTGAAAATCAACCTGTTTAAGCAACTGCATGCTCTGCTAGCATGACCTATGGCCTTTCTACTCTGCTCCCAAATTCATTACAAATATGGAGCTCAGAAAGTCCACAGTTCCACCTTGACTGGAAAGAGAATTTCTACTATTCTCAGCACTGGAGGAAAATGTTACAGCTCAGAGCCAACCTAACCCACCAGAATGCCCACCTTACTGTCACTGAATCACAGTGTACAGAGCAGGAAGGGAAGTAAAGAGGCACCTGATCAACCTCAGACCAGAGACGCCAGCAGCTTACCGACAGCATGCAGTTAGCTGGTGCCGTAAATCAAGTCAGGATCCCTGTCTCCTTATCTAATACTCCTCTAGCTCCCCAAACTGTTTTTTTCCAAACATCTTTACTCAGCCCAGCCGGGCGTGGCTCAGCAGCTGAGCGTCGACCTGGGATCCAGGCGATGGGGGTTCGATTCCCGGTCGGGGCACATGCCCGGGTTGCGGGCTCGATCAATGACTCTCTCATCATTGATGTTTCTATCTCTCTCTCCCCCTCTCCTTTCCTCTCTCTGAAATCAATAAAGATATACTTAAAAAATAAAACATCTTTATTCAACTATAATTCACATATCATACAATTCAGCCATTTAAAGTCTGCATTTCAATGGTTTTATTATTTTACATTATTAATTTTTTAAATTGTGGTAAAATATATATTACATACAATTTGCCATTATAAACCACATTAAAGTGTGCAATTCAGTGGCATCAATTACATTTACAGTGTTGTGCAACCATTGCCACTGTCTGTTTCTAAAACTTTTCATCCACTCAAACAGAAACTCTATACCATTGAGCAATAACTCTCCCACTCCCCTTTCCCCCAGCCCTGATAATCAATCGCTAATCTTTCTATTTCTATGTATTTGCCTCATCTAGATATCTCATATAAGTGGAATGATACAATATCTGTTGTCCTGTGTCTGGCTTATTTCATGTAGCAGAATATGTTCAAGGTTCACCCACATTGTAACGTGTCAGAATTTTGTTCCTTTTTACTGCTGGATAAATAGTCCATTGTAGTAGATGCCACATCTTATTTATCCATTCATCTGCTGATGGACCATTGGGTTTTCTACATTTTGGCTATTGTGAAAATGCTACAGTGAAAACTGGCATACTAGTATCTATCTGCTTTCAGTTCCTTTGCGTATACTATACCTACGAGTGGCATTGTTGGGTCATATGGCAATTCTATGTTTTGATTTTTCAGGAACTGCCAAACTGTTTTCCATAGTGGCTACACCACTTTACACTCCCACTAGCAATGCACACAGGTTTCAATTTCTCCATATCCTCACTAACACTTCTTTTTTATTATTATAGCCATCCTAGGTGGTGTAAAATGGTATGTTGTGGTTTGGATTTGCATTTCCCTTACCACTAAGGGACCTTAAGACTTAGTTGTGAAAATGCAAAAACTACTAAGCAAAACCCCCCAACCATGGAGATATTCTTGAAGACGGTCTAAACTAGCCCAAGTTCAACAGCATGATACCCCAAAGTAGCCAGGGTTCAGAGACAGCTCTTTTGCATTTAACCCAACAGTGTTACAAAATGATTAATCTACTCCCCAAAGAATTACTTTCAGAATTAGATATATCCATTTAATCCCTGGCCATGTTCTAAGTTTAGAATTTACTTACGTCTTACCTATTTTTTCCTTGATGAGCTCCTCAAGTTTTTTAAACAAATGCATAGGAACACAAGAGGAAATGTGCCCCTACTTTCATTTTCCAGAGCTGCTAACCTTAACCTGAAGAATATCTGTAAGATTTATAGGCATCTGGTATTGTTTGAAACCGCTATGTAAGTATGTTTTGGAAAAACTCTTGACACCTTAATTATTAACCATAGTATATGTGTTGCAAATGCACAAGAAGGACTCAACCTATGGGGACAGGAATTGTAAACTTTACTTACAAATACTTCATTTTGGACTCTTATTCTAGAGCAAGAGTTTTATTAAAATCAGTTGAAATGTCACAGAACAAGGAGAGGTTATTTAGGAGGAACCGAATGAGTCATAAGGATGGTGAGTCATTGTCATGAAAGCCAATAGAAAACTAATTTTTTTAGTTATTGACCAAAGTTAGACTTATTAAATAAAACTTCTGTGAAATCTGATTACTCACTTTATTATTATTAAATAAAGATCTATTATCTTCTACAAACTCTACAGAAATCTCAAAAAAGAGTGACTGCTTCATAAACAGATATCTCTAGATGCATGAAGATTCATGCAAATAACTTTTCATGGGAATAGGGAACAGTTTTTTTAATGTAGAAAACATTCCAGTGATCTGACTTCAGACTTTGTCATGACAAGTTCTACTTTCCAAAACAAGAACAAAACATGCCCTTTCAAGACTGCTAAATATTCAGTGTTTTTTTGAGTTTGCTTTATTTTTCTCCATATTATGAGAAATCTAAGAGATATTTTTAGATTCCTTATAAATCCATATGATAAACAATAAAAATATCCAAGAAATAGTAATTCTCAAACAAAAAATCTTGTAGAAAAATATCAAAACAAAAAGAAAATATTTTCAGTACCCAAAAAGCTTCCTGCACTCCTATGTAGGACTATTATTATTGTCTATAGAGCTGATGTAGAAAACCTTTAGAAGGTGTATAGAAGACACTGTGTACCGTGTGTCTTCTATAATCACAACTTTGGGCCATCACACTCAGATAAAAATATACAAAGACTGAATACACAGACTAAATGAACGAGCATTGTAGAAACCAGTGCCAACCTTCCAAAACCAACTCCAGTGAATTAAAAAGTGTATCAATACGATTTGGCTTTTCTCCTTAGGACTACTTCAATTTAGTTCTCTGTGTGTCAAGGCCCATATAAATACCTTTAGACAGATGGAGACCCAGACAACAACCATCCGTATAAGCACGAGTGTCATCTTTCAATTCAGCTAAGCAGGAGAGTCCCCAGGTAGCCCCAAGACCAATGTGACCTCAAGGAATTCAAGGATCAAAGAAAAAGCATTTCCAGCTCATCAAGATTAGACCCTTGCAAAAGTCTAGACAACCTTAGCAGCCAGAAGGCACATTCCCGCAAATAGAGCTAGCAGCCATCATGACCACACCCCAACATCTGCAGAATCACTGGAGCTGGGACTCTGACCCTCTTTCTTCTCCCCTCTTTGTGTTCACTACCCATTCCCTTCTTCCACCCACCTTGCTTTTCTGAACATCCAAAGCTCCTCCTTCCATCCTGCCTCCCTGAATATTCTTTTTCAACATTCTTCCCTAGACCTGTCTTGGCCTTGGTCACCTTTCTGGAATTCTCAGCCATAAAGTCTGCCTGGCTGCACCAGTCCTGGTCACCCTACAGCAATCCAAGTGCATTGGAGTCTCTATCCAGTATTTCTTTTCTCGAATGTCTTTTTCCATCTTTTCTTTCTCCTCTTGAAACTTCCTGTATGATGTCTTTAAAAGACTTCAACATAGAAAGGATAATACTATATTTATGTCAGCTTAAGTCAGAGGCTTCAAACATTTTGTGTTCATGAACATCTAAAGCAATTCCCATGTACATTTTTTAAGTTGACAGCTAATATTAATGGTAATTTTAAATAGGTAAGAAAGTGCAATTTCCAGGATATTGTTAAGGAGCTACAAATTTAGCTCTTCAACTAATAGAAAATGTCTTCTTTATTACCTAATTGGCAAACGCTAGTCCTCACTGTCAAACTAATCAGCTAAATCAGACTTAATTTCTGACAAGAGATGTCTGATTTTAGTTTTCTACTTAAAACCATGTCCATATATATCTCCAGGGCAACAGCTCACCTCAGAATTCTCATTCAAAGATGGATGGATGGATGGATGGATGGATGGATGGATGGATGGATGGATGGATGGAGATGGCAGGCACAAAGCTTTGTCACAGATACAATAAGGCATAGACCGTTTAAATAATTCTTCAGGGAGTGTTCTTTGTTTTGCATTTTTAAATTGTCCCCTTTTTTGATGCCTCACAGCACTGTAATGCAGTGAGATTGGGGAGGGTGAGAGGTGTTTCTTTCTGTTATAAAGTGAAGAAGGGAAATCCTGAAAGGAAAGATGGGAAAGAAGAAGGCAGGTACCTAAGAGGCCTCCTCAGGTTCCTCAGCCAGGGATAAGCTGGCCATAGGTGCAACACACATATTCCAGAGTGCAAACCACTCTAGGGGCTCAGGGTTGTCCCAACCCAGGATAATACTCCAGGGAAGGGGAGCTGTAATTTAATTAGAAAGGCTAAGCTCCAGAGGTGGCCACTCCAAAGGCATCAGCTATCTTTGTCACCATTAACACCAGAGACTAGGCCAGTTAATTTAATAAATATGAGAAACGCGTTTTTACTGTGGCTTGAGAATTGGCTTAATTAAAAGGTTAAAAACATTCTCCCACTGGTGAATTTAGTGTTATTCAATGAATGTGAATTGGTCAAAATATTTTATAGACATGCCTCACCATTGATTAATCAGAATGAAAACCTAGAGAGGCGAGGAGGCTGGATCCCTTAAGGCCCTGTGTTCAGCCACTAACTACAGGACTTCTAATATCTGATGCTGGCCATGTCCTTTAATTAACTCCTCTCTCTAAAACAGCATTGTCCAATAGAAATGTAATGTGAGGCATATACATAATTTTCAAATTTCTAGTAGCTACATTAAGAAAGAGGAATAATTAATTTTAGTAATATGTTATTTTACCAATATGTTCAAAATATTATTTCAACATATACTCAATATTTTAAAAACTACTGATATTTTACATTCTGTTTCTTACTAAGTCAATATTTTAAATAAAATATTTTTAAACTGTATAATCATTGACTCAGAAATTCTGGAAATTTATCTTAAGGAACTAATGAGACCCACAAATATTTAGAGATATTTAAAAGGATAGTCTTCAAAGTACTCTTCATAATTGCAAAAAACTGTAAACAATCAAAATGTCCACCCATGGGGACTGCTTAAATGTATGTTTTCATGCATAAATACAACCATTAAAAGTGGTATTATAAGGAAGACTATTAAAAGACATAGAAGGATTTTCTCAATACATTAAGGAATAAAAAAGCTGTCCATTGAAGAGCATAGAGTGTGTATTTATACCCTGTGCACATAGATGACTAGAAAAACAGGAACCAAAATATTATTACTGTTTATTTCTAAGAGGACCTGGAGATTCTTGTATTGTATTTTTATTAGCTATATATTTTAATTCTTATAATAAATATGTAATACTTCCATACCATCTTTTTTCTTTAAAACACCCATCCTGCAAAAGGTGTATTTTTCTCCACTTTGATGTGGACAAGTAGGAAGGGAAGAGAATTGGCAGCTAAAAAACTAAATTGGGGTGAGAAAGGCCTGCTGTCTGCTTGCATGGGAGGGGGTGTTAAGAGCAAGGGACACTTGCATTACCTGTCATCACATGCAGACAGGAAGGATCTAGGAGGGAGGGAGAGACTGGATGCCCACACTCAATACACAAGAAGGGCTCTCTGATGGAGCCAAACCCCACAGGGTGGGTGAGAGAAATACATCGGGAGCCACGATCCTCAACCAGATGCCGTTAAGGTCACATATTTCTAAAAATGAAGCTCTCCAGGTTAAATTGCTTTTCTTGTATCTGTCTTTCTAGTGAGTTTTCCACTTCAGTCTGAGAAGATAATTAGCCAGATGAAAAGAACAGTACCTATGGGGGTCCATCTCTTCCCAACTTCTAGTCTGTTCACTACGAAATACTGTTAGGGAGGTGCACCACTGTAAATACAACATTTGCAATAAATTCAAGCATTTCTAGGTAAAATTATCATGATTCTGATCAGTTACTAAGATGGAAAGACAAAAATAGAAGATTAATGCAAAACCAAATGTTACTGATGGACACACCAAGCTTCCCAGACTTTCTCAAGGGCCTAATATTTTACTCACTTTAAGAAAATGAACATAAATCCGGGGTGGGGATAAGAAGTATCTGTTCTTTGTTCACATACTTTAATGAAATACCACCCACTCTAAATATAATTTTTAAAATAAAAAAATAGGATATTTTAGAAGTACTTTTTCATTTTTTTTTCTCTATTTTAGTGTTAAAATACTGAGCCATGACAAATTAAAACAAAGGTGCAAGATAATTTTTTTAAAAGGAAGAGTCATTGTAATAACTGAATCTTCAAAATTTCAAGTCCATTAAAATGCCATGCTTTGTCCAAGATAAATATTTATAATAAGCAGGGAAAACAAGCCAGAAAAGAACACTATGTTTCCCCCTGAAAACTCAGGGCTAAAGAATTTTTCCCATGGACCTCACAGTTAAGAAACTGGCTCATGGAGCATAGCACTCTGCTTAAAAGTATTTAACTTGAAAGCTAATGAGTAAAATAATTTAAATATTTAGTCTCATGTTGAAAAATGTATACTCTCTATTTTCTTTTCTTACTTTTTTTTATTGATTTCAGAGAGAGAAAGAGAGAGTATCAATGATGAGCGAGAATTGTCTATCACATGCCCCACTGGGGATCGAGCCCGAAGCCCGGGCATGTGCCCTGACCGGGAATCTAACCGTGATCGCCTGGTTCACAGGCTGATACTCAACCACTGAGCCACAACGGCTGGGAGACACTCTTTCATTTTCAATTTGCATGACTATGTAAAAAGTTCACATGAGCTATTAATATTTTTCACTGAAAAGCATATTCAGGTAGGAATGGACAAGGGAGATAGATAAAATCTACAATATGAACAAAAATGCAAGAAACCTCATATTCAAGCCACTCCCCAACGCGCTAACACCATCCTCTGTGATCCTTTATGCTCCAAGTCACTGCTGAAAATTCGGATCCTGCCTCAATCAGCACCATCTTTAATAGCCTTCTGTGGGTCTGACGTTTATTTGCCTTTTTAGAAATTTGTAAACTCAGTCTCTGGGTATAACAAGCGGTAATTATCTTCTGCATAACATAGCTTTTCCTTGTTTTGGTCTTAAATGTCCCTCTTTTAAACATCAAAAAGTCCATATTAATTTAACTTAGTTAAAGATTAATTTAATTAATTTAGGTGATGGTGAGAAGAACAAGTTCATGTTTGCTCTTCTGAAATAAATGTTTTTATAGCCAGTAATTATATCTTCTCTCCACTTTCATCATTTTAGACCAAAGAATCCTAATAATTTTAGTCAGTTTTATGAAAACACCACATGTATTCACTCCAGAACTTAAGTTTCCTTCACTAGACTTCCCTCACTGTTAAATTAATTCTTTGGTAGGAGACCAGAGCCTCGGAGAGTAATCCACGTGTACGGTCATCTTTAGCTTTGCAAAGGAAAGGTAATGTTCTGTTTTCTTTCCTGTTTCCTTCCTAATCACACCCTACAAAGTAGGGTCCTTTTTCATTGCACTCAAAGGCCACTGTCTTCTGAGAACATTGCAATTACTTCCTCCCTTCCATGATCCTAGACTATATAAAATATAATTCGTGATGACAGATTTTTCTTAAAGTTAGCAAGACACTGAGTCACACAGAAAGATTTGAACAGATAACCTTCCTTCAAAGCTTTAGCACTTCTCTCAGGACAAGGGTAAGCCAGCAAACCTGACTGAGTCTACGTGAAAAGCACATGCAGTAACAGACCCAAAAGAACTGAAAGCAGGATCTTGAAGAAACATCTGCACACCCATGTTCAAAGCAGCACTGTTGGCAAGAGCTAAAAGGTGGAAGCAACCCAAGCGTCCGTTGATGGGTGAATGAAGAAAACAAGGTATACATATACAATGGAATATTATTTAGTCTTTAAAAAGAAAGACAATTCTGACACATGCTACAAGATGGATGAACCTTAAGGACGTTTCGCTAAGCAAAATACGCCAGTCACAAAAAAGACAAATACTGTACAATTCCATTTATATGAGGTACCCACAGTGGTCAAATTTATATAGACAGAAAGTAGAATGGTGGTTGGCACAGTTTAGGCAGAGAGGAGAGTTGGGAGTTGTTGTCTAATAGAGATAAAGATGGATGGTGGTGATGGTCGTACAACAATGACAATGTACTTAATACCACGGAACCGCTAACTTATAAACGGTTATGATAGTAAACTCCATGTTATATGCAATTCACCACAATAAAAAATTGGAAAGAAGTGCGCATGCAATAAATGTTTTTCATTTCCACTTCAACTTGATTTTCAAAGAAGAGATATTTAGTATATGTCAGTCCAGATATATCCCAGCAAAATAAAGGGGGACATTTCACTAGGTTCCAATTTCACCTTTTAGAACTCTTCAACATAAATACAGGTATTCTGAATTCTAGAATCAGAATTGTTTTCATTACAACTCTGTCTCTAGACATCTTACTCAAGGGGGAACTATCTTCAAACTCATGGTGGTAGATCCTGCTGGTTTCCCACACAATCACCCTTTCTCCCCTTCTTTCTTACTAGTTACTCTCATTTTCTTTAAAGCAAGGTGGCCAGTTACAATACTCACCTCCCCTTGCAACTAGGAATAATCATATGGCTCAGTTTTGGCCAATGGTGCAAAAGGATGTTGCATGGAATGTCCACGCAACCTGTTATTTCCATGACAAAGAACTAACAGATTCACCTGGTATAAACACTTGGTATAAACATTTTGCCCTTGGCCTTCCACCCTTCTCCAAGGAGACAGAAGCCGGTGGTGTCCCTGGGCAGGTAACCAGCCGCCCTGGATTGCCTACCTACAGGCTGAAGGTTACTGGAGAAAAGTGAATTCTTTCTTAATTAAACCAGAGTAGTAGGGTTGCTTTACGTTGCAGGTAAACTCAGTCTTAACCTGTCACCACTGAGATAAGTCTGAGGGAAGAAATCCTGGAATATTTCTGACCTAGAAGATGGAGTTAGACATTCTACCTCTGTAAAAAGGATACTGATAAGACTCAAATGTACCAGCCCCCATGTCACCTCCCACATCTAAGAGGTAATACTAAAAGACAGATGACTGAGCATCATCCCAGGCACCGAAAGTCGCCAGTTCGACCTTTCGAGCACATGCTCAGGTGACAGGTCTGATCCCCGGTAGAAGAGTACATGTGGGAAGCAGCCAATCAATGTTTCTCTCTCACATCAATGTTACTCTCTCTCGCCCCCTCCCTTCCTCTCTCTCTAGAATCAATAAAATATATATATATATATATATATAAAAGAACCACTGGTATAAAAACACAGCAATTCTAACGCTCATTAGAAAACGAAATTGACCCGATTCATCTAAATAGGAACGCTTCATCCTGGTGTTCAGAGTTTTAATGAATAGTCATTTCTCTTTCCACAGCCAGGTGGATTTGTAAAGGCAGGAGGGTCATGATGCTGCACAAGATTCTTTTTTGATGAAGAAATCAGAGACCTGCTGAAGGGAGAACCAAGAAATACCAGCGAGGGCAAGATGAAGCCCAGAAGCCCGGGCGCTCACTCCCAGGCAGCGCTGCTCTGGCTCCTAACCGGAGACGCGCAGGGCTGGGGGCCGACTGGGCAGGCTAGGCGGCAAAGGCACACAGGGGGACAGTGCCACCGCAGTGCCGGCAGCAACTGGCCAGGAGAGAAACTGTGCCTGGATCTCAGAGTGGAAATAAACATACAGCATGCACCAGCCTCTCCACCCACATGCACACACGCGCACCTCAGCCCAGGGCCCAGCCTAACTGCCGGGCCACGCAGGTTTCTGTGTAGGCACTAAATTGTGCCCGGCTCCAGTGAATGGGACATATTTCAGCCTAACAGACTTATGGGAATAAGTAGTGGCAGAATGTGATGAGCTCAATTACACACATAAACACATTGTGTAAGATACTACATAGTGGCACCCAGGGAAATAAATGTTACTTGGTACAGGAAAAGACTCAATAGTCGTTGAATCTGAAAAGTGACAGCTTAGGTCGTTCCACTCGTTGTGACAAATAGGTATGTGCATTTGTTTTATTGTAGCTTGGAGTACATTATTAATATTAACCATAACTTGTTTATTTTATAAGTCAGGTAACAAAGCTAGATCATTTTTACTGCAGTAAATTTTCCCCTTCACTAAAAGTGAAATTTTGATAAAAGAATTTAACCACCGACAGCCATAGTGATTGAACACATAATTCTTTGATGTATAAATTACCAGAACTCACTGATGAAACCACCTTTTCTGAATAATAACAGGTAAAGAAAATAAATTATATAAATGTTTAAGAAATAATGGTTATTCTAGAAAAATTCAACTCAGAATGACACTGGGTATCAAAACAATAACCATATATAATTTATTCATATATAAACAAATAAAATGTTGATATTAATCCTCATGTTAAATATACTACAATTTCTAAAAAGGCTGTTACACTTTGTGGGGGGAAAAAGCCTGTCATTAGACTGCCATCCAGAAGGTGACAAGTGCATGAGAACAAGAGAAGGGTGTCCCAGAGCAGCACCCAAACAAGAGCTAGGCAACAAGAATACCAACACTTAGGGCATCGAGGGACACACTCCAACCAACAAGCAAGATCAAAGCATCCAAATGGCAGGGCAACCAGGTGGGTACCCACTAGGAAAGAAAGAGTCAGTGTAATGCTTTATCGAAGGTCAAAGTGAAATAGCAGATGAGTTGCCAGGCAAAGCAGAGGGGGGTAGAGATCTATAACAATCGAAGACAAGTCAAACAAGGTCACACATCCAAACAAAGAGCTTGGCAAGAAAAAAAAGTCACCATGGCACCCAGCGACAAGGACACCAAAATGATATTGATGATAATGAAACAAGAACAGGGTTTAAGCCTGAGGGAGTAAACCCAGAAATGAAAGTTACAGTTCTGATCCATTTTAGATCCTATAGTAGACAGATAATGCGCATTTCCCTGGCCATGATCAAATATTCTCACATGTTACAAACTGTATTTTATTCAAGTTTATACACTTGCATAAATACCATTTAACCCTTAAAATCATGAAACTCCCCCATCCATTAATAGTTCTAAAAGGATCAGTGTGTCGGATGTGGTGCACAATATTTAGCAAACACAGTCCAGATGTTATTCCAGATAACTGACTAAAGAAAAGAGTTGATTTTACATGTACTTTATATAAAATGCATTTTTTTAAGCATACAAGTGTGGTTATGTTAGCATATTGTATGTACTACTATGTAGCTACTGCCCAGGAGAAGCTAGACCATTGTTTAATTGCAGGAGAGGAAACACTAAAAGGAAATTTCATCAAGAGTGAGGAATTCCTCTAGACTTCCCTATTCTTGGTTCCTCTGCTTTCTCTCCATTAAAGGAGCTGAGTGTGTCCAATCAGAGAAATCATATAAAACAGAGTAAAAAAGAAAAAAAAATCTATAAATGCCACATGACCTGCCAAGAAGTACTTTATTTTATCGAAGAAGATGCAGTGCAAGCAAATGGGAAAAACACAGGCACTCACAGTAATTCAGACTTTCCATCACAAAACCTGCTCACAAATGCAGATCTCCCAAAACATTTTTCAAGCACTAAATTGCTGGTACTTGTGTACTTTGAAGGAAAGAACAAGAAATAATATAACCAAATTATAGGCAATTATCTTTTTTATAATGATGATGATGATAGCCATAGCAGAAGTAGCTAATACTTGCAGAGTTCTTGCCAGGTAAAGGCTTGGCACCAATTCCCGGGCAGTATCCTATTTTTTGTCAATTGAGATATAACTCACAGGCCATAAAATCCATCAATTTAAAGTGTACAATTCAGTGGTTTTTAGTATATTTGCAAAGTTGCGCCACGATCATCACTATCTAATTCCAGAACACATTCATTACCCCCAAAACCCCGCACTCTACAGCAGTCATTCCCCACTCCCTCCCTGCCTCCCAGCCCTAGGCAACCACTGATCTATTTTCTGTGGATTTTCCTATTCTTAACACTTCACATAAGTAGACTCATATGATTCGTGGCCTTTGGTACCAGTCTCCTTTCATTAGCATTATGTGTTCAAGGTTCACCTGTGTTGTGGCCTGTGTCAATACAGCGTTTCTTTCTCCACTGTACGGAGAGACCACATTTTGTGGATCCATTCATCAACTTTGCTTGTGTCTAATTTTTGCTTATTATGAATAACATTCCTGTGAACATCCCTGTACAAATTTCTGTTTGGACATATGTTTTCAATTTTCTTGAGCATATAACTTAGAGGGGAATTATCGGGTTAGAAGATAACACAACTTTCTGAGGAACTGCCGAGCTATCTTCCAAAGCCACTGCGCCCATTTCACATTTCCACGAACACTGTATGAGGGTCCTCATTTCTGCACATCCTTGTCAACACTTGTTCTTTCCCACAGTTTTCATTCTGCCCATCCTGGTGGGTGTGAAAGTGGAATCTCATTCTGGTTTTGATTTACATTTCCCTAAAGACTAATGATGTGGAACATCTTTTCATGAGCTTATCGGCCATTTATATATTTTTAGAGAAATGTCAATTCAAATCTTTTCCCGTTTTTCAATTGGACTACTTGTCTTCAGATAGATAGATAGATAGATAGATAGATAGATAGATAGATAGATAGAGATTTCAAAGAGAGGAAGGGAGAGCAAGAGAGAGATAGAAATGTCAATGATGAGAGAGTCATTGACAGGCTGCCTCCTGCACGCCCCCAACTGGGGATCAAGCCCACAACCCGGCCATGTGCCCTGATTGGGAATCGAACCACAATCTCCTGGGTCCTAGGTCGATGCTCAATTGCTGAGCCATGCCAGCTGGGCAGGACTACTTGTATTTTTATTGTGACTTGTAAGACTTCTTTATATATTCTGGACACTAGATCTTTTTATCAAATATGTGATTTGCAAATACTTTCTCCCAGTCTCTGGGTTGCCTTTTCACTTGCATTCTCTTATTTTAATCCTCACAAGAACCGTGAGACAGTACTATGAGTACCCACCATTTTATAGATGAGGAAACAGAGTTAATAAACTTGTCTGGGCTTCACAGCTAATAAGAATTGAATCAGAGATTCCAACCCGGGCATGCTGCCTCCGCTCATCAGTAGGGTGTTCTGTCAGAAACACCCAGCTTGTTAGGTGCTATAGCAATAGGCACTAAATAAGGAACCAGGATTTAAAACAATTACCTTAAAAAATAAATAGTTACTGCTCCTTTGCATGGAAATACCACAGGCCCCTCCTGTTGTTTATACCAGTTTTCTTCAGAAGAAAGAGAAGCTTAAAATAAAGCACATTCAGCCTTAAAAGGCAAAATTTGGCCTCTGAACAGTGTCTATTCTTTTCAATTGTAGGAAACTTTCTTTCTTACTGAGTTATGCAGTTAAAACAAAGGAATTCAGAATACAAGTGGTATTTTTGCTGAGATTCAAGCATTGTAAGCCATCACAGTGGGTGTTCTGTTAGGTGGAGGCCTATTTCTTGGCCAAGAACCGGCTCTGTTCCAAATGCATGCCTCCCCCGGCCCACCACAGCCACCCTCTGGGGAGGTGCACAGAGCAGAGCTTCAGCAAGCACAACGCCACTGCGACCAGTCGCTCCTTATCCTGCCATATTTCTGCCACATGCCACATTAAGTGTAAAAGGTAATCAACAAATCATTTTACTTCTTCTGTAGAATTATGTTCAAATAAAGGGTGAAAGAGTGGTTTAAAGTAACATGCTAGATCTACCAATACCGGCATGGAAAGGGAGTCGACATGTACAGTCAAGGGGGAAAAGCCCTGTAAGACTATATAAAAAACAATGATCTTATATTTATTAAAAATAGGCAATATGAATCCATATTATAATACATATGCATACAAACCAAAAAAATGCCATCTAATGATGGGCATTGTTCCCCTGGGGAAGAGGGCATAATTGTTATATAATGAAATGTTTAACTTTTTAAACATATATACATAGTATTGTTTTTAAATGAATTTTTTTTTTAAATATATCTTTATTGATTTCAGAGAGAGGAAAGGGGAGGGAGAGAGAGAGATAGAAACATCAATGATGAGAGAGTCATTGATCGAGCCCGCAACCCGGGCATGTGCCCTGACAGGGAATCGAACCCTGATCGCCTGGATCCTAGATCGATGCTCAACTGCTGAGCCACGCCAGCCAGGCGCATAGTATTGTTTTTAAAAGAACCATCGAGTGTGCCATTCTATCAGATGATCCTACAAGTCCTAAACACCGTGGGAATGAATAAACAAATATGAAAAAATAAACAAGTGAACAAAAGCTCTTATTTTGTACCTATCTGCATGTTTTAGTAACTTCATAAATGAGTCATGAAAAAAATGACGCACTTGCATATGTGATTTTAAGTGGGGCAGAAACTCCATAGTTTCTATCCATTTTTAAAATGATCCTCTGACCCCCAACATGTTTAAGAACATTATCTTAAAAGAATATTATAAAGTCTCATTTTATGAAAAGTCATGATAGAAACTAAAGAATCAAATAACAACACACAATCCCTTAAGTCAAACACAGTAAAGAGACACCTTCAAAATAATGAAAGGAAAAAAAAAAAGAAAGAATAATCATTAGATCTCCTAAGTCTACCTCAGTAATTCTTAGGATGACACCAAGCTAATCTTATTTTTAAGCTCGTGATGTATAGTTCTAAATGTTAAAAATTTGTTTCTCTTTCCTTTAGATACAACACAAAAACCTTTCCTAAAGCAAAAGGAGAGAGGAAATCCACCCTATGAAAACTAACTTGAACACTTGAACACACATACAAACAAGTCACTTCATTCATTCCTTTAAAAATTATTTATTGAGCATCTACCATAAGCCATGCATTGTTCTTCCTTTTTTTATCACCTAATGATATGCTTATTGATTTTTAGAGAGAAAGAGGGAGAAACATCAGTGAAGGAGAGAAACATCAACCTGTTGCCTCCCCGAGGATCGAACCCACAACCTTTTGGTGTAGGAGATGATGTTCCAACCAACTAAGCCACCAGACTCGTTCTTTAATGTCACTCCTATTTGTCATATCCCAGCATTTTTCTTCTCTCTTCTACATGCTGCAGAATAAAGAAACTGGAGGAATCACTGTCCAGCATTAGGCCATCTTAGGTGTCCATGTGATAATTCCCAACTGCCCCTATGATGTCTCTTTATGGGAAATGAAAGGAAGAGTAGCAACAAACTTAAAAGACTTCAATCCTTAGCTCACTAAGGATTATCAGTAATAAAAGAAACACAAACTTCCCCTTAACACTCCTACACTTTTTCTCTTGGCCCTCCAGGAGAAATAACTGTTGGGAAAATCCAACAAATAACTGTCTCTTTGAAGATAAGTTTCACCTTGAAAGTAAAAGCTAATCAAATTTATCCCAGGAAAACAAAAGATTATGCAGCATCTAAGCGAGTAGGTTATTACACAGACATCTATTTGTCTAAAACAAAAACCTTACTTTAATTCTAACAGTAACCTGAGTATTTCAGAAATGCGTATGTTCTAGAAGTTATTCCAGTTGTTATTATTCTAAAAATTCTAAACATTATTCAAACTCACCCTAATTTACTACAGCAGCAACAGGAAAGGACCACACCCATTCATCTGCAACATTTCTCAGCCATTCATCCCTGCCTGTGAACCACATACTGAAATACAAACTCAGAAGTAGCAACACGGCAGCAGCTGTGCAAGCCTCTAGCCCTCGCTGGGCAAAATACACAGATCAGCACCTACAAACAAAACCTGCACGAGGGACAATCCCACACAAACTGGCCCAAAGGAATGAAATTTGGCATAAGCGCCTCCTGGTACCTTTCAAGGGAAAATAACTTGGAAAAGCACCAAAGAGACAGTGGGTCACACTCAGAAGCAACTTCTGCAGGCATCGGCTGAGCTCCTAAACTAGCAATGGATACTGTAAATACAACCAGAGGGAAGACTCTTTCACACACAGGTTCTTTCTGTCTCAGTTACACCCAAGCGAAGAGTGAGCTCAGCTTTTGGCACAGCGGAATCATAAATATTAAAAACCATGAAGTGAGCTTTGCCATAACTCAATTTAATTCTTCAACAGAACCAAGATATTCCCCAGCTACCAAGCTCAACATCCAGGTCCTCAGTATCCTTCCTTCGATGTATTATAAAAACCTCCTATTTGCATCCCGAACTCCTTGGATAGATTAACTTCGTATGATCATGAAGTTCTGCACATACAGAACCGCCCAAACACCACCCACTGCCCTCAAAATCAGGTCTAGCCGTACGATACAGGGTTCGAGGCATTGGGCAAGCCTTCCTGTAGCCATCCCCCGCTCAGCCGTGCCCTCTACCTGCAACAGCTTCCTCCAGCCCCTGCTCTCCCACCAGTTTCCATATCAAATTGCACCTTCTTTCATGAAGCCTTTGGAGTTTCCTTCTCCAGCCCTGCACCCATCCCAGCCCACCTATTAAATTCACAGGATATTTTGTTCTTTACTTGTAACAGGCTATCTGGGGAGTTTGAAGGTTTAATAATATTATACACATGTATGACCATGTTGATCTCCCTCCTAATGAGATTCTTAATTCCCTGAAGGAAGAAACTCTCTTATTCCCTGGCCTCTGTCACATAGTTCCTTAAATACCATAAATATACAATAAATATTGACTGAATTACCAAAGAAATAACCTGATGTATCCTTGGGGGGGGCGGGGAAAGAGAGAGAAAAATCCTGATTGTTCAGGAAAAGTAAGAATTCGCCGTGTAAGAAAACATTTTTAACGGGGATAATCCAACTCCAATGAAAGTATATATAATGTTCAGAGTTTTCTGTGTTTGTATGCTTTAAGCAAGGAAATACTCCAATGGGAACTGCTGAGTGAGCAGTGTGGGCCCCACCCACCGGCAGTTATTCCTACCACACGACCAAGTTCCTACCAGTTGACTTGGGGCCTAAAAGCTGTCTTGGGAGAGGAGATTGAAGACCCAGCTGGAAAGCAAGCGAATAATAACACAGGAAGGGACAGGACCCAACCAGGCCCAGCCATCCCTCAGCCATTCCACATCGCCCCAGTCCTGGGAAAACCACACTTCCTGTGTGTCCCTTTCAAAATGCATCTACCCTTATGACTGAAAGCTATAGCTGCTAGATCTTGTGGCATCTCATCACACAAATATACATATATAACTAAGAGCTGGGGCAGTTTCTTCTCCAAGGGGGAAAAGTAAAGATGAGCAGACCAGAAGCCAGTCTTTCTGACTCTGACTCAAAAGGCTAAAAACTACATCAAAAAAAATAAAAGTACAAAATTTAGTTCTATAAAATATTATATTTCATGTGCCTTGGTCTCTGTTTTTAAAGTACTGCTGGATTTTCATCAGTTATTGAGTGACTACTAAATTCTTTTGAAAGCATAACAAAATTCAGAGTGCTAAGTACTAAGAAACTTCATTCGAAATCGTATTTCAAATAGTGAACCAGTAAGATACAAAACTTAAAAATCAAGCTATTAACAAAGTAGGCTTACCTACAACTAACTCCTTAACCACATCTGTTGGCACAACAAACTCATCTGAACAACCTGGGGCACAGCAAGTCCTCCCTACACCTTTGTTTTAAAGTGTCACTCAGAGTGCAAACTCAGCCTCATTGGTAATCCTAGCGTATGGATCCAATACATCACTTGATCTAGTTGAAATCAATTTTCGTATCATATAAAGAATGAGGTTTCATTTTATTTGTGTTTTCTTTCTCTGCCTTATTTCAAAAACTATCCAGGTGTTAAAGCAGACCTTTTAACCACATCTTGGCAAAGTTTAGTTTGAACAGGCCCTTTCTCATGACCTTCAAGTCTGTGTTCAACAATGAAATCATTTGGCTTTATATCCTGTTCAGTTATTAATCACAAACAACAAAGGAAGAACTTTCACACGGAAAATGTAAAACCTATGCTGGCCAGCATGCACTCTGGGTCACTCTGGGTCATATTCACTACAGCCAGGGTCACTGAAGATCGTGTACTGACGTCCACTTTTTAAAAACTACATTCAACATTTGCTAGTGAGAAAACAAAACCACAATGTGACTTTAACACAAGTGCTCCTGGAGGTCTGCAGTCTGAAGAGGGAGCACTGAAGGGCAGCAGCTGGGTGATGGGCAGATGGGAGGGGACGGGGGAGACAGGTGCCCATTCATTCTGACCACAGACCCTCCCTTGGGAGGACTCTTTCAGTAAGCGCCTGAGACGGAAATTTCTACCCTGGCGTGAGACACCCACATCAGAACCTCAGCATTCTGACCTCGCCCATTTAAAGAAATTTAGGTTTTACGTTCTAGCCAAACCTAACTTTTTAGAAATCAGCTCCAACAAGTTGGTTTTTTAAATTAATAAAGCAAATACTTACAGCTCTATTTATTTTCCTCATTTTCTCTGTTTCCATGACTATTATTATGACTATTATTTGGGCCTTTGTTTTTTAATAAATTTATTGGGGTCTTACTAGATTATATAGGTTTCAAGTGTACAATTCTATGACGCATCATCTGTATCTTACATTGTGTAATTGGCTTTTGTTTTTATTCTCTAAATTTGAGTAAGGACGTGGCAGAATAATGACAAAAGTCCTTGGAATCAAACTTTAATTTAAAAGGCACTTCCCTTATCAGTCCAGTAAAGTCCCTTTTAAGATCTAAAAATAGACCCATCAGGTCTTCCCTCAACTCCGAGGTGGTTTTAATTCAAACACAGCCCTCCAGACTAAGACTGAAATTAAAACTAATATTGCCCCACCTGCCAAACTGAGGGGCCGCAAGCTAAACATTTTCCTCAAGGGGTTAATAATGATCTCAAAAACAAGGGCAAAATTAGGAAAGCAATGGATGAGGGGGTTTTTTCTTCCTAACATTAAGCAGTCTCTATGTGGAGAAGCCACTAATGGAAAACCAATCTTTCTGAAATCTAGCAGGCCTCTGAGTCACTCAATGGCGTGAAGGAAGTGGGTAGAAAGTCACACTGGGCGGAGACACTAAAAGTCATCCTGCAGTGGACCGCCATGTAGTCCAGAGACTCTTTCTTGGGACACTCTGGGCAGCGTAACTAGAATAGTTACTTGTCCGAATTTTCTCTTGAATCAATGAAACTAAAGTCACCTACTTCCTATACAGGCAGCTCTTTAAAAAATTTCTATTCCCCTGATCTAATTTTTTTGTCTTCTTTCATCAAGGTCAAAGTAAAAGGTCAAGGTATTAGTTGGTTAACATCTTAGTTTGGTTCCCCGCAGAAGGAACACCGAGATAAGGATTTAAGTATAAATAGATGATTTTGGAGGCGATTCCACGAAATACGGGTGGGCAGTGAAGAAGTGAGACAGGAAAGGAAAGACAGCCAATAAAATGGGTCATTTTCAAGCAAGTTACCACTGACTCAAGATCCAAATGGGAACTTGGAGAACCAGTGCAAAATACTCATCTCAAAGGTAGCTCACTGAGATGCAAGAGAGCTCGGGGAGTTGTACTGCAGCAGGCACCCCAAAGAAGGACGCCCTCGGGCAAAGGAATGCAGGTGCCCGCAGCGGGCAGGCCCCAGCGCCCCCGGTGCTAAAGGCAGGGCTTCTGGGCAGCGCCTCTGTTGCAGCTCGGATCGGAATTATTTCCCAAGGGGTAAACCAGAGGCAACTCCATTTATTAGATGACCCATATCACAGAATACAAAGTTGAGTGCTTTTCCACAAAATTACCCTTCAGAAAAAGAGGATTGCAACCTTATATTTAAATCCTGAAGGGCCTCGTATTACAGGGCGTTGTGAATTACTGTTTCTTATTCTGAGACAGCAAAGGCTGTTTGGGTAAAATATAATAATCTGAAAGGGCCTCAACAATGTTCGACTCGGATGCTTTTTAAGGTCCAGCGAAGAAATTTAATATGGGCTTGGTTATCGAGGGTATGGTTTTCAACTTCAAGCAGATAAAGCAGCTAAAAAACAAACAAAACTATAGAAAAAGGGTAGCACAGCAAAGGTGATTACCAAGTCTCCAGATATGGCAATACAAATAAAGAATAACAGGAAATGCCTGTCTTGACCTGTAATTACAGAAATTGAAAATAAAACAATTTGTGGTACTCACAATTGAATACTGGCTAGATCTCCAAGATATGGACATATTTATGTACAACTGATGGCATGCAGCTTAACACAGTCCTGCGGAGCACTTCGGAATACATGTCAGACACCTGAAAATTAAAACTTTTGTCCCAAAAATTCTATAGTTAGGGACTTATCGGATATAAATAACTGAAATGAAGAACAATGAAAGAGCAGAAACAGTCATAGCCAATGTTTACATAGCACTCGCTAGAGCAGCGCCAGGCTGCTCTGGACGTTTTACATCGCAGGTTCTCAACTAGGACTGGTTTTAACTGGGAGCAATTTTGCCCCGTAGGAAACACTCAGCAATATCTGGAGCCTTTTTTTTTTTTTTTGTCAAAACTGGTGGGTAGAGGCCAGGGATGCTGTGAAACATCTTCGATGTGCAGGGCAGCTCCCACAGCAAAGACGTATCTGGCGCAATTTTTCACTGCAAAATGCTGAAATACTAGGAATAAACTCAATCCCAAAAGAGCAGGGAAAGAGTTAAATAAATAATATTATAACTACCTAATAGAAACATGGACAGTACTTATGAAATAATATAAAACTAAAGTACCAGGACCAAAAAAAAAAAAAAAACACATCAAAAGGATTATATAATTATAATTATTTTAAAATATGATTATAGACACTAAATGGGGAAATAAGACATGAAAGTTACTATGGCATTAAGATGGAAGAAATAGGAATGGATTTTTTTCTTTTCTAATATTCTTTCATATTAATGTGGTTTTTAAAGGAAAAAACGCTCAACAATGAAGAAATTTGGAATTTTCTTTTAAAGAATACAATTTTAATGAAATATGGGATATTTTATTTTAGCAACAAAAGGGTGAACAAGCTAAGAAGACAGCTAATATTAAGAAATTTGAAACACGGATTTCCAGGGAACAGCAACAAGTGCTAGTGCTTTAAATTCTAAAGTCACAATAACTACTGTGCAGTGAAAGGATAAATCACCTAGATTTTATATCTACCTTTCTTTCCACCTTTTTGTTATTTCATGGCTCACTATCACCTAAAGAGAATGGGCAAAAGGAATCAAATTCCAATTCAGCTAAGTCTAATTCATCTTAGCAGCTCTATTATATAAGATAGTTCAAACTATGATTTTAAATTTGTTAATAACAGTGGGAATGTTAGTGGTGGTAACCTTATTATTGTTGCTGTTATCAGCAGCATGTATTGAACACTTTCCACATGGATTAATATGTAATCTAATCCCCACATTCATTAGAGGTCAATGTTTTATGGTCCCCATTTTTCCAAAAGAGGTCACAGACACTTAAAATTAGGCAACTTGTCTAGATTATACACAGCTAGTCAAGGAAGTGCCTGAATTGAAATTCAGACAGCGTGGCTCCAATGCCCAAGCGTGCTGGGGAACATGACGGGGGAAGGGAGGTCAGGCTCTACCCTTCCTCTTCTCCCTACAGCAATGGGCTGATCATATCTGATATATGGGATGTAAAACCTGCCTTTTGAAGTATGTTTACTACTTTATCTGAGTAGACGTAACAACGATGTAACCACCAGGATCTTATATTTTAAATAATTTTCAGTTCTAAATTTAATTTTTAACCTCATATTTAAATAGTTTAAATAATTATTTTTATAGTCAGTCCATCAATATTGACAAACAAATGTTTGCCACAAACAGCTGAGTGTATTCAAAGGGAAAAAAAAATAAGGCTGCCAGAATTACTGCAAGAAGAATCAATGATTCTAACATGAGGGATTTCATCTGATCCTCATATCCCACTGAATATTCTGTTCTCATGGATTTGAGGATTAAGAAAATAAGCCTATATCCTGTTAATAAGAAAATGGATACCTCAGGACAAGTAACAGGGGATTGTCTGTTTAAACATTTCAAGCATCTGTTTCTAAAACGCTGGAGAGGAATGGATAGGAACGTTACATATAAAACACTATTTGTGGATATTAAATTGTTGGGCTTACATGTCTCTAGTCTAGTCTCACCTACGCAGAGCACATATTACAAAATGAGGTCACTGAAAACAAAATGCTGTGATCTTCTGAGATCCCTGAAGCACAGATTAGCTCAACAAATAACAGGGATCAGGACACTAATAACATATCATCATGGGGAAATGAAGGGAATTTGGCATTAGTCAAAGTACAAGCTCCTACCCCGGCTGAGCCACTGTCAACTCAAAGCAGGCTACAGGTTGGCACGCAGGAGACTGAGAAACAACTGGTCTCCAAACCCCACACCCACCAGCCACCTTCACAGTCTCCTGGTGTCAGGAAGGAAAGTGGCAGGTGAGGCGGAGCTCCTCTGTGGATAGAGCTTACATTTCTTCCTACCCTATGTCTGCGTCTCTGATAAGTTGTGAGTAAAGTAAATATAACCTTATTGTTCATACACGTGGTGATTTCACTATATAAAGAAATCCTGGTGAGTCTTTCAGAGCTGTATGTTTTTAACTTATTGGAAATAACTGAAATGAAGGAAGGCGACAATAATAAAAAGAATAGCAAATATTAATACAAGGTGGGGCAAAAGTAGGCTTACAGTTGTTCAGATGGAAAACAATACAGTAATCAATCAATAATAATACAAGAATGAACTGTGTTTTGTGTACTCACAACTGGAAGCCTACTTTGGCCCCACCCTCTGTAGCTCTGTTAGAGCAGCAACGGGCTGTTCTAAATGCTTCCTAACAGGAGAGGTAAGCAAGGAATTCCTGGAAAAGGTGTACCAATGAATTCCTGGAAAAGGTGAACCTGACCAATCGTAGGAGTGATTGTTGATGACCTAATAGCAAAATAAACCAAAGGACATATCCTGCTTGCAGGGCGGGCGGCTCAGTCCCCAAAACATTGGTTGCAGTGACTCTAAAAGGAACTGAACGCTGGCTAGAGTACCACCCAGAGCAGATGAGCCCAACTCAGGCCACTCACTCTCTCGCCAGAGAAAGGGGATTTGTTTTCATTCACTTGGGTCAGACAAAAATACAAGAACAGGATTCTAGAGCCTGAGGGGATGCCGCTGCCCAGGAAACCCTGCTGCCTTCCTTACTTGCTAGTTATTTCACTGGAAGAGTTTTTGTCACCTGCTAGTGGTTTTTTTCCAATTTTTGCTTACTTGAGTAGCAAAAGAGAATGCCAGGTGACCCAGGCTGCTTGACGTTGAGCCTTCTGTGCTCTGTTATTTTCCATTTCCTCTACAATCAGCACATCTCATTATTGTCATCATGTCAATTTTTAGCAGCATTCACACCTGCTACCCTTCTAATTTACTGCCCTAGACCTACAAATTGAGTACCTGAGTGGGAATTACGAAAACAGTCACTGAATGAGGACCTAAGTGTCCACAGTAATCTACATGCAGTCTGCAGGACATCCAGTGGTTTGGGCTGCTGGTGAGCAGAATCATTAAGTTAAAATCCAGATTTCAAACACCCAGCGACCATGGCAGAACCTAGAAAACAGCAGGTCTCAGTAAGTGTTCTCTAAATCATTTATTTGGGGCTGCTTATCCCCCAGTTGCTTCTAATTCTTAGCCATGTGTGGCACAATTGAGATCAACAGAAAACTGATCACTGCTCTGTTAAGAAATATGGACATGAGAAATCTTAGAAAATTACAGGGAAATCAATTCTTACTTTCTCTCTAATACACACCCAATATGATAAGAATTGTTCATAATAAAACACCAGGCAAATGTTATCTACTTCCGAATTATGGGAAGTACATATCAACTCTTTACTACAGTAATCAAGGGGTAGATTTACCTTGAACACCTTTCATTTTTATTTAGATTTTATTACTAGGAGCAATTCTCTGCAGCATAAGGCCTAGCAAAAATTTCAGAATACACAGAATGCAATCGCAAGGACTTTTTTCTAATAGGGCACAGTTCATTTAGCCACAAAATAAATTCTCATCACAAACAGCAGAAGAACTGGGTAGGAAGGAGGTAGACGGATAAGAAGGGTCCTGTGGGACATGGAGGAGGAAACTGAGGACTGTTTTCTCAACCCACCTGCAAAATATTATGCGTAACCTCCCAGTTTAAAATCTGGCACTGTAAAATACACCATGGTTTGTAAAATGCATATGAACAAAGATAGAATGTAACAGTTATTTTATAGAATTTGCATGGGCAGGGGTAAAATACAGTATTTTCATTTCATGATTTTTTTCTCCTGTTCCCATAAATCACTGTCAGACACACGCACACATACACACACGCTATACATTTCCTCTTCCTCCTGTAACTCTAGTTATTCAGAGTTAGGCTATAAATATTTATTAAAAACTAACTAAACAGCTCTCAGAGTATCGTCAGATACCAGATTGCATGGAAGGGTCGGAGTTATCCAGGGAGAAAGTGAGTCTTTTCTGGGAAAATAAATTTCTTCTGTCAAACACAGTCCAGGAACTACTAACACCAGAAAGGAAGCTATTGCCTAAGAGTCGAAACAGAAGCTGAAGGCACAGAATCCAGGAGGCGAACAAGAAAACAGGCCGGGTCAAAAGCCAGGAGACTCACTCTGGCAGCAGGTTCCTAGCGAGGGGCTGGCCAGGCCAGAAGAAAAGGGTCAGTGTTGGCATGATAGGAAGAGCTGTTTCTCAGAGGCCAAGAGGATCGCTATCTGATGAGGCGTTTCCATTGATGATATGCAAGTGACCTGGAAGAATTTGTGCAAGATGCCTATCTTACAACCTCAGTGTAGCCCAGCCTCTCACACTATCTGGATCAGCGGCATTAAGCTGAAATCTATCATGTTTCCAGACCATTATGACAGCTCTCCCCTATTTGGAGAAATAGTCCTCTCTGCAGACTAAATAAAGCTTTTTATATAAGGCACCAAAAGGCAAATAGGTCATACAGCACCGAGTCCTATGGGAGGCTGGGTGCCCTTTCCCTCTTCTTGCCTTGCTTGCTTGCAAACAATAAAAACCTTTCTGAACAAATGAAAGTGAACTTTGAAACCAGCAAAACATTTCGGGCACCCTGCCACGGAGATATTCTCCAAGCAACTGCGGGCCATTTGCTGTCCTGTATAGCTCTATATTTCTGGCCACGTACTGGATCTGTGGTTAAATGAGCCCAGCATAGAATTACAGCCTCGATGCTTTGATGTGAAAAATCACTAACAGATCTAGACTGAGGGATGGGGAGCGAACGTACATTTTCAGCATGATGGTACATACGGGGCCCCATTTAAACTAATATCTTCATTTAGCATCCAAGCTGTATTCTTTCTCCTGCATTAACTTTAAAAGTGTCCACCAACAAAAGCAGCCACCATTGACTATAATCCTTCCTGCCATTTGCCATGTACTGTGCAAGGGATTTTATATGCATACAACTTTTAAGACTTACAACAGCCCCATTATCTCCATTTGGCAGGTGAGCAAACTGAGATTCAGGCTGTAAATCTCTTCCTGCTAATTCTAACGTGTTCCACAAATTACATGGAAAATGGGTTATTCTATAATTAACTCTGGGATCTACTATCCCTATGAAAATAACTGATCAGAAAATGAAATTTTAATAAAGTAGTGAGGACACCTAAATAATGACCAGTTTCAGCATAGTTTGGGATGATGACAGCTTCCAGACTACCAAAAAGAGAAAGAGAAAATCCAGAATTTAAATCTAAAGATTCAAACCTCTGACTGAGAGATCGGGAAATCATGTCTGTCTTTTCAGATGGAAGATAACTGTTTCAGATCTCAAAAGAAATTCAAATAAGTAGTCACTCAAAACCTGCCATTTTCATAGGAACTTCCTTCAGAATCAATAAAAGTTTAAAAGTCAAAGATCCAAACACCAGAAGAAAATGGGCAATGTACAAAAAAGCAATTCGCTGAAGAAAATTGTTGAAACAGCCAATAAACATATGCAGAGAAGTTCAATTTCACAGTAAAAGAAATATAAATCCAAAATAGTTATATTCTACTTTTCAACTCTCCACTCTTTGTGGATAGTAACTTAACAGTAAAAGCCTATTTGCCCAGCAATTACCCAAAAGAACTAAGATACATATACAGGTCATTATTTTGAATAATTTTACAAATGGGGTGCCACTGCTACAGGATGGTTTAAATTTTGGTTCAAAAAGAAAAACTGAGCTTGTGGGAACTTAGATATATATTTGTACATTCATAGAAAAAAGTGTGGCAGGACAAACAAAACTGGTAATAATAATAATGGAGGGCGTGAGGGAATGACAATTTTCCACTTTGTGTATTTTTTATTCCACATTGAATTTTAAGAAGGAGAATGATTACATAAGGTATTTTTTAAGATATTTTAAATACATTATTAAAAGTTAGACTGTAAATCAAAAATTTATTACAATAAAATGCTTCTTTATCTTGAGAGCAACTCTGCAAAGGGGGCCACACCAATTCCCACCCAGCTCATAATCCAAGTTTCAATACTATGTGGTTTAGACAGAAAGTTTGACCTGTGTTCCTTTAGTCTTAGACTAAAATTTCACTTCGGTACAATGTTAAAACTGGGCTATGACTCATCTTCCTCTGCAAAACAATGAAAGTTCTAGTTCAATGGGAAAAAACTACTTGAGCTGCCAGTTCACTGAACTGTTCGAATCAAGGTCAAAATATTGGATAAGAGTGAGGTGTCACTGCCCAAATCCGATCTCATTCTGGCACCAGTCCTTTCAATGGCCCTCCAACTGTTACTGTCATAACTAGCTAACTAATATTAATAATAGGAAGAAAGCAAAGGGAAGGCCTGACATTGTAAGCATGGTCATCTGGGCAGCTTCACCAGGAAGCTGCAATTTCACACTCCCCAGGGAACCACCAGTCCATTCCCTGCAAATCACTGGGGGAAGGGATCCAAAAAAGGGGAAGATGGGTGCATGCACAGTAAAATTGGGGTGACATAGGCGAGGTGCTTGTCTGTCACTCTAACCTGGGAACAAAGATCACTGGCTAGAAGGGTGGACCCCAATGCAAGCCCTCGAAGATTTGGGGATACATAATCCCTAGACAAAGGAGTTCCCTCTCTTGATCTCTTGCCTTGCTCCTGCTTCCTTGCACTTGCCTGTGCTCCTTCCATAGTCATGTCTCCATGGCCCATGGCCATGGGGCCCCTATACACAATGGACTGCAGCTGGGAACACAAGCTAACCTAGCCAGATGCTGGACTAGACTGTGCAAATATGGGGCAGAAACTCAGGGCACTGGCTTTGATCTTAGCCCTGCTGAAGACAATATGGGATTTTTTCCTTGGTGAAACTGAGGGAGGTGGGGCCTTGGAAAGTCAGGGGTTTAATTCCACAGAAATAAAGCCTTCCACGATACCTCATCCTCCAAGGGGGACTCAGGAAATTCTTATTCCCACAGCACACCAAGAAGCCCATTTCCACTGGCAACAGGTGAAGACATGGAGAGCACCCCACCAATAACACAACCAAATTCTAAATTTACAAATGGTGTGAATAGGAAGCACCTGGTGCCCTCTAAACAGGGGTCAGAGAACCCAAGTGAAACATGAAATGGATGCAGGATCCATGTAATGATCATATCTTTCAAGTAATGGCAAAGAAAAGCACAACTAAAAAGATGATGATTAAATACACAGATTCATATTAAATGTATTTTAAGTCATAATGGACAAAATATTTTATTTCTATTTCTAGGCTCTAGGTAGCAGGCAAAGCTCTTTACCAACTGACAGGATTTTCATAATTTTTACAGAACTTATTATTCCTTTTACTATTTACCTGGAACGGTTACCTATAATTTTCAAGGTGCTTTAAAATGTGTTATATCATTAATCCTGACCATGACCCCCTGGGGAATCCTGCTGGGGGGGAAACCCATCGCAGAAGGTAAGTGCCTCCACAACCCTTGGCAGGTGACCCTGAAATCCAGGTCCACCCCTCGAACCACTGTTCAGTACTAGGTTAATCATATTTCTCGTTTCCTCTCCAAATTCCTTTGTTTCAAACAAATCACTGTCTCTCTCCTCTCCCAACTTAATAATGTTCTCACAAGCCTCCACAAATTATGTTCTTGCTGCTCTTCCTAACCAGGAAATCACTTTTTTATAAACATTAAGATCGGCTAAAAATTCACAAGCTCTGAGAAAATTTTCCAAACAAACTTCACCACACTCTGATCTGAATTCTGTGTTGCTTCATTCTTATAGTCAACTGGTGGGGCAGGAGGCACCTAATATCTGCCAAAGATAATCTCACTCCCTCCTTTCAAAACTCACCCTTACCCAAGTCATTTCAGGACACCCTCCTGGTTGTGTTCCCAGTCGGCCTCACCTCCATATTCATACACATTTGCCCCCAAGCCCTTTATGAAATTCTGATTCCCAGGCTCTCAACCTGCCTTTCTTCATGATGACACAGTGAGCTGGAGCCTTGTCTGTGCTAAGAGGTCTGCTCAGCGTACCCTAAGATTTGCCTGTTCACCTGTGACTCTCCTAAGAGCTTCCCAAATGACACCTGATGTTCAGACGGGCCAGTCTCACTCTGCCACATCAACACAGATCGGGAATTAAGGGAACCTACCCTCTGTCAGCCCTCCTGTTGCTCAGAGAAATTCATTCATCCATTGCACAAGCAAATGCTGAGCCTTTCTGCATGCCAGGCACACAGTGCAGTACTGGGTACCATGCTGACAGAGCTTCCTTCTTGTCTTGTACTCATAGGGCTTTCAGTCGAGTAGGAAATGAGTTGCCTTCCCCTGTGCTCCTCCACCTTGAGCCCACATTAGAATCACTTGGAAATTTTCGAAAAGCTCTAAAATCAAGGCCTAGTCCAATTACATGTGGGCCTCCAGCACTTGAAGGATTCTAATGTGCACCCAGGGTTGAAGAGTTTAGTCTGTCCATCTGAAAAGGAAACACCTGGCAGAGTCCTATCGGCTCACGAGATAAGCAGGGCCTCCCAGAGGTGGCTTCCTGAGCAGGGCAACTTCTAGACATAAGTCATCTGTGCGTTAGTGCATGCCTACAAGTCCTATGATGCCTCCAAAAAAATCTTTATTTCACATTTTCAAGCCTTTTTTTTTAAACTTTAGTCTCCCTCAATTGCTTTATTTTTAACATTGGGTCATTTGTACAGACATCAAGATTAAGAACAGGAAAGGAAATATTTAACAAAAGTTTAGGGTAAATGTTTTAAATAAAAAGATTCTGTATCAAAGATAGATAGAGATTCATATTTCACCTACTCAGTTTTCCCCTGTTATATATCAGTGGGTGAGCTGAGAGGCAAATTCACCAAATTGGTATTCCACATTCTAGATGACAACATAGAGCAAAGAACTGACAATTTCAAAAATAACACTGAAAGGTAATTTTGAGCAAATATGCCTTTTAAATCTATTATATTATTTGTTTTATTAGTCCACTCAGGATCTGCAAGAGTCATTTGAAGTATCAACCTCTGCACTGTCAAAAGTTTAATGTAAAACACTTATGGTTTCACTTTCTACCTTACTTGAGGTCTGTAGATAAAGGATTCATCCCAAAGTTTAATCTATAATGGAGACTGCTTTGAAGAACAAAAAAGCCACATGTTGCAATGAAATATGCTATCCATAAAAATGTATTTCTATATCTTTATTTCTAACAGTATTGCTAAAGAGATCTACCTACAGGTACAAGGAAGCTCTCAGGTCAATAACAGTCGATGTGAAGGGAGCCTAGGCCCTTGTGGAATCTGAAATCATGTGCCCACTGGTTTTCTATTTTTGTTCAAAATAACACGTAGCGAAGTTTGGGGGTTTTTTAATGCTTTCTATTTTCCTAAAGCCTTTTGACCGGTCAGAGGGCAGGAAAGAAATCCTGTCTAATTGGATGAGAATTCATGTTTAAAGCTACAGTCTGCTTGCTTTAAAGTTTGCTTACTATTTAAAAGTTTATTGGTATTTTTCTTTGAATTACCTTCTGGTTTGGAGCACCAGAGTTCCTGAGCCCCTTTGTACCAAGATGATAAGACGCACACTAGGGAGATTATCAATGCCAGGGGAAAAAGAGGAATGAGTGAGAGTTAAGAGGTATCCCTGAGCACGGCTGAGCATCGACCTGGGATCCAGGAGATCACGGTTCCGTTCCCATCAGGGCACATGCCGGGGTGGGGCTCAATCCCCAGCGGGGGGTGCGTGGGAGGCCACCGATCAATGACTCTCTCATCATTGATGTTTCTCTCTCTCTCCCCCTCTCCCTTCCACTCTCTCTGAAAGCAATAAATTTTTTTTTTAAAAAAAGAAGTATCCCTGAAAAGTCACAATGCTGTCATTGCTACCCCCATGCATGGAGTTTTAATTCAGGTCCCTGAAAGGTATTTTAATTTTCTGTTGGGAACCACATCATTCTTTAAATAAGAGAGAAAAGTCAATAGCCCAAGAAGAGAATGATAGGCACACTGATCTCTATTACCTGTGGCGTAGAAAGTAAATTTACAAGGAAAATATGGGCTGCTCCAATAATTTCCCTTTAAATGCGCTCCACAGAGAGGCTGCCTACAAGCATGTACCCCCTCACTTATATGGGTTTATAAGAAAGAAAAACATTAAGAGGGAAAGAGTAATTCCAAAGGAAAGAAAAAAAATTTTTTTTTAGTTCTAACCATCCTAAAAGTTTTCCTGTAGTGACAATGTCCAAGCATGATATATGAGATCAAATAAAACACATCCCTTGTTTTTTCTCAGAAAGTTTCTATGGCCAGTACGTGAATATATACATGAAACAAAACAGGGACGTCTGAACTGATCGAGAAAACCAGGTCGCCCTGGAGGTGAACTCCAGTGATGGAAAAGTACACGAGCGCATCCAACGTCAAGTTCTGCTCTGACATTTCTCCAGGAAAAGACTGCAATAGAACAAAACAAAACAAAAACCCTCACCTGCATTTCCCCCCAAAGTACAAACATCCGGCTCTCCCCTTGCTCAGCTCTGAACTGTACATTTTCAGAAGTAAAATACATTTTTTTGCCAGCACAGTAAATCAAATACAACATGGGCTGAGATCTGTCACCCTTCAACGGCAGAGGAAACCTGCTCCGTACAACAGTAAACAGTCCACACGCCAGGAGCCGCTTCGAAAATACGGGGAGGCCAAGTGAAACACACTTGTCACAACAAATTTACGGTCCCTTGCGTGCTTCCCCCAAAGAAGCTAACATGTGGCAAATCAGCACATTCTGAACAGGAGGCTGAAGCACACAGGTCGCTCTCCACCACTCAGGGTCTGCAACAGAGGTGGAGACGGGAGGAGCAGGCCGGGCTGGCCCCTCACCGGCCCAGCCCTGCCTACAGCGTCTCAGCGACTTAACTGGACTCGTCGGTGACGGGGGGAGCTGACAGCCTCCTTCGGAAGCCTCGGGCAAGCTGACGAACGTACCTGGCAGTTGCTGGTGAGCCCGGCGAGCTCCCGGCCCTGGCAAGTCAAACCGGCACCTCTTCCAGCGAAATGCGGTGGCCGCCGGGCTGGTCATCACCTACATTTGCTTGAGCGACAGGGGAAAAGATGCGGAGGAAGCGGACAACAAAGCGGCCTGCGAACTGCACACTGGGATGTCCTGTGGGGTGGCCCGTCTTTCCCAGGAGAGGGTCTGACGAAACCGGGCCGGCTCCTCCACAGACCAGACAGGAAGTGACACTTAGCAGTCAGCCCAACGCCTTAGGTCACTTGGGGCTGGGGTTTTGTTTTGGTTTGTTTTTTTAGTTTTTTTGTTCTGTTTTCTTAGTTGTCACAAGTAGGAGCCTTCAAATATTTCTGATCAACTACAAAGAGATTATAACTTTGTTTCCTGTTTTGACAGCATCGGTGGCTCGTAAGGGACACCTCCACCCACCTCTCTACCCACTACGCGTATAAATAGAGGCTTCTGCCCTGGGCGTACAACTGGGCTGAAAAGTCCGGTTACATATTAACTATACTTCAAAGAATCAATCAGATTTGTTATTTCACTTTAATATGCCATATATATCATAAGGAAATAAAACTCAAAATGATTTCTTCTTAATTCCTTAGACATTGCTATTATGGAAAAAATTAACCACACAGAATTCTAAGATAACAGGCGACGATTTGACTCATTTCCAGGCCATTTTATTTTCTGTATTTCCCTGCCCTCTTGGCTCTCGCTTACACTCATGTTATCCACACACCTACAACAAGCAAGAGAAATCATTACCCGTATCACTCACCTGTTTTCCTATTCCTACTCTTTTTCTCTCTTGCTTTGAAGTAGAAACTTCCTACTTACTTGTCAGAAAAGATTTTCATAGAACATGTACCCTTCTCAGGAAACACACAGGTTTAAATTAAAAGACATGCCCTTCCCTACTACTACTGGCTGAGGTATAGAAAAGAGAACCACCCAAGCCCTGGCCAGTGTTGCTCAATGGTTTGAGCGTCACCTGTGCACAGAAGGGTCTCGGGTTCGATTCCCCATCAAGGGCATGTACCTGGGTTGCAGGTTCAATTCCTAGCCTCAGTCTGGGCATGTGTGGAAGGCAACCAATTGATGTGTTTCTCTCACATCAATCTCTCTCTCTCTTTCTCCCCCCCCACCCTTCCTTCCACTCTCTCTATCAATCAACGGAAAAAATATCCTTAGGTGAGGACTTAAAAAAAAGAAATGAAAAGAAAACCAGCCAATACCTGCCCCACTCTCCTTCTCTTTATCTGTGTATTGGCCTAGGCTAGAAGCCATATGACTGGCAAGACACTCGCTCTAAGCCTCAATCTCCAAATCTGTAAAATGGGAGTAGCAACCTCACCTGTCTCCTAAGAGTCTTGTGAGAAGGAGAGAAGCACAGTGATACAGATTATGTCACATAATCATAGCGCACTTTTTTTCTGGTAACAGCTTTATAGGTTTAGAATTCACATGGTATGCAATGAACCCATTTTGAGTGCATCATTCAATGATATTTGTATATTCACAGAGTTGTGCATCCGTCACCACAATTAATTTTAGAACATTTTCATTGCCCCAAAAAGCTGTCACGCTCCACTCCACTTCCTCCTCCCACCCTCTGAGCTCTAGGCAACCACGAAAATCTACTTTCAGTCTATCGATTTGTCTCTTCTGGGCATTTCATATAAATGAAGTCATTAAATATGTACGTGGTCCTTTTTTCACTTAGCACACAATGATTTTAAGGTTCATCCGTGTTGTAGCATGTATCAGTACTTCACTCCTTTTTATGGCTGAATAATATTCCATTGTAAGAGCATCCCACATTTTATTTATCCATTCATCAGCTGATGGATATTTGGGTTGTATCTACCTTTTGATTATGAATAACACTGCTTTGAGCATCCACGCACAACTTTGTATGCGTCATATGTTTTCACTTCTCTTGGGTATATACACCCAGCTGCAGAATTGCTGGGTTACATAATAACCCTATGGTGAACCTTTAGGAAAACTGCCAGACAGTTTTCCAAAGTGGCTGGACCATCTCATGTTCCCACTACCGTGCATGAAGTTTCCAATTTCTCCACATCTTCAGCCACACTTATTACCTGTCTTTTTGTTTATAGTACACCCTATTAGGTATGAAGTGATATCTCACTGTGGTTTGATTTGCAGTTTCCTGATGGTTATCAAAGCCCAGTTCTTAGCAGTAGCCCAAAAATGTTTCCATTTTTAAAGGCAAATACTCAAAATACAGAATAGAGCAAGGCATGGGGACCACTTGGTCAGAATAAATACTGACCACAGTGCTAAAGCAAGGCCTTGAAGATGTTCAGCTCTAACAGTGGCTATTTTCAAACAGGTATACAAGAATTTCAACATTTTAACTGCCAGAGTTGTATGGATTTATACCAGCTAAGCACTGCCGGCCTTCAGCTAAGTACTATCTCTGGCAAGAAGCTGCTAACGAAGTTGGCCCTTCTTGCTCTACCAAAGAGCTGCTTAGGAAAACGTATAAGAAGATGAAATTCTCAAAGGAAATGTAGCATTTCAATCACTTAAAAACCATTTCTTTCTATCGGTCTTTCTGCTCTATCTTCCTCTTAAATAGAAACAGGTCCAATTAAAAGCAGCCTTCTGTAAGTGAATAGCCATCATTATTGATGGGGAAAATTCCTAATTTTTACTTTTCAATTACTGTTGACATTCACTGTCACTTTGTATTAGTTTCGGATGTACAGCACAGTGGTTAGACAACCATATACTTTACAAAGTGTTCCCCCAATATTTCCAGTACCCACAGGGCCCCATTTTATATAAAGAAACTTTAGGTCAGATGTGATTTAAGACTGAAGACATCAAAAATGTTGAAGGTAGCCAAGGGGGACAACAAATCAGGGTTCCCCCTCCCGCTGAAAAATATGATACAGTAAAAAGGACAGTAATTATTCCAATTCAAAGGAATTATCAAAACTAATTCAAAGATATCATCCATTTCAAATTCAAACTATCTAATTCGAAGGGGTGATCGTTTTTTCTAATTCTAAGGGACTATCTAATCTAATTCAGAGGAATTATCCTTTTTTTCAGACTATGGTGTTTAAACAAATTCATAGACAATGTTATTTATCTCTTCCTAAGACATTCTATTTCAGAATCTTAAATTTTTAATCCCTAAAAACAAAAAACAAAAAAAAAACTACACAGAATATAATCAACATAAAGCTGGTCAAACACAAAAAGGCTATAAACTTTAAAAAGTAACAACTTTTTCTTTATTTTCCAATATAAGGCCTCAGGCCTTGCAAGCATGTGCTAATAATATATTCATATTCTAAGAAATTTTCCACATCCCAAGCCTGCACCATGTAATCCATTGTTTTTGTTATTTCTTGGCATACGGCTGACTATGAGGCTGACCCCTGCACTTTCCTATGTCAAATAGAACTTTCCATTGCGGGAAATGTCTAAAACATTCATATAAAGCTAAGTGGAAATGTCATCACAGCTCAGGAGCAAGTATGGCCTATATCAACCAGGACAACTAACTAGATTCCACACAGGAAAGGCAAACTACTGAACGAGCACAAGTGCAAAACCTTCCCTCCAGTTTCTGTAAATGCTTGACCATGAACATCAGAAGCAACAACCAGTGTAGCAAAGTTATCTAAAGGTCCTTCTAAAAAGATCTCACAGGAGGGCACTTTTAAAAACTGCTCCGTGATGTCAGGACCCACCGTCCATCCACAGCCCCTTTGTTCTTCAGCATTACACGGTGGCCTCCTTTCTAGTTCTTGTGAAATCAATAGCCACTTACGCTGCAAGGATCTGTCTGGGGTGTGCACTTTCTTACTCAGTCTGGTGTGGACAGCAGTAATCAAATTTTGTACATACCACTAGCTCTATTATAGCTCAGCAGTAACTGGCTGTCAGCCTAGCTCTACTCTCATCAAAAAGGAAAGGAAGGGCTGGACCGGAGAGAGAATTACAGAACGAATCAGCTGAACTACAGGAGGTGGTGCAGAGGAGAGAGTGAAGCAAAGTCACTTGGAGACTAATCCCCTCTCCACTGGGGAGACACACGTCCGCCGGCAGCATCTGTCCCGCCGAGACCAGCTGAGCCAACCTTGGCTATTAAAGGCACACACTTTTTCCTTCTTTCTGTTAGCAGCAAACCCTCTTGGCTTTGAACGTCTAATTATAACTGTCAGATCTAACTAATGGAACTACATCTAACTCTGCAGAGCAGCAGACAAAAGCTAGAGACCGACCACACCCACCAACACCAGGGAGCCCACGTGCAAAGGGACGCTGGAGTCACAGCACCTTCCCTCCCGGGAACGCTCCGGACGCTGTGGCTTCATCTTGTAACTCTTCTGTCTGCGCTTAAAGTGGAATCAAGCATTTTCCTCAGATCAGAATATGTTAAATTAATCTTACGATTTAAACAAGGTCAGCTTTAAAAATAAGTAGGGAGGGGGCGGAGACCTAACTTTGACATTTTACTGGGCTTGTATTTCTTGACCTTGAATCCTCAAAAAAAAAAAATACCACTCCTGCTAACAGATATTCTCTACTTAAAAGCAGCACAGAGTATGCCATTTCCTGTTATAACACGCAACTTTTTTCTCATTTGTTTAAATTGTAAATAATTTTAGAGTTATCAAAAAAGTTGTAAAAATAGTACACAGAGTTATCATATTTCCTTCACAGAGCTTCCCCAAATGTCACCATCTTTACATAACCAGAGTGCAATGATCAAAACCAAATAATGAGCACGGAGGCAACACTGTAAACTACTCTGCAGATCTTATGCAAATTTTGATATTTGCCCCCTTTTTCTGGATCATGATTCAATCCAAGGTCCTACATACAAGCAACTCCTCAAAACTCTAAGGTACATCCTTTCCAATAAATCATGTCCTATCTAATGAACATTTCTGAGCCCCCCAAAGTTGTTTATTTTCATGCTAATGAAGTAGTATCATCATTGACCACAGAGTCCTCCAGAATAGAGTGTTCTTTTCCTCCACAATTCTCTATCAGTCAGTCTCGTCAACCTTAACTTGTAAACAGAGCTCAAACAGTTTCACAATCCCTTGTCCAAAATCCTTGGGCCAGATGTAGTCACAAATCAGAATGTTCCCCATTTGAGAAAGTTAGACAGCATAAAGCCAAATATTCCATTAAAACAAAAAAAACAGTGAGACCCAGAGAAATTTCCCCTAATTAAACACATTAATCCATCTGCAGCAAATATGTGTATTTTATGAATGGTGAGGTAAATAAAGATGGAAAAGCACCCCAGCCGTTCAGGTCAAATGTTGCCACCAAATGAGTTCAGGCCAAACTCAGGTTTCTTGTCAAATGAATTACAAAGAAAGTACCTTTTGGTATTCAGAGTTCTTTTCGGCCACTGCAATTGCAAATGAGGTGTTTGGGGCCTGTACTTATGAAATCCATGGCTTATCCATCTCCTGCCCCCCTTCACCACATCCCCTATCACTCCCTCTCCTAGCAAAACAACTGGCAGCATTCTCTCTGCCGCTAGGCTCTCTCCATCCCAATCCCCCTCCCCACGGAGCTCCTAGAGCAATCTTTGTAAAACACCTACAACTCCCTAGCTTCAAAACCCTTAAAGATTTTGCATGCAAGGATGGAAGTTTAAATCTAACCTTCATGAATTTATGAAGCTCTCCACCATCTGAGTCAACTCCCCTGAGTGCACAGACCATCTACACAGCACTACACCCAAGAACACAGAAAAAAAAACGGAGAAAATCCCTATCATCAAGGTTGTCACAATCTAATTCATTCTCTTTAATATTTTCATCAAAGCAATTACTGTTTAGAATACAACTTCTCCAATATTCAAAGAGCATGTTGGGAGTTTTAACTCGTTTTTTTTCTAGCTAGAAAATTCTACCTTAATTCTTGACCACATTAACTAACATTACTATCACATTACTAACAAAACCCCACATGTTGACATAAAAGGGATTTTTCACATGATTTTAACAACACATGTCTAAAAATACTCACTATGCTACTGTTGGTATGGTTAAAACAATTACAAAAAGCAAAAGCCAGGAAAACTTTTCTAAAAACAAGCAAACCCAAAAAAGTAACGTCAAAGATGGTATTTAATGGGCTGAGTGATTTCTCATGAGATTGTTTTTCCAAGGCACAAAGATATAAATAAAATCTGAAATCATGCTTTTGTTTCCATATTAGTATATTCATGCAACCAACTGGCATTATAATCAACAGAATTACATTAGAGAGAATTAAACAAAAATCCCCACCATCGAAGAGTTTAGAGTTATCCAAAGCCACACAGAGGCTGACCTCAGATGCAGAGTGTAAGGAATGCACCAATGAAAGAGGAATGAAATCATATTTTAAGTATTATTGCTTTTATTTTCTAATGTGTAAGCAGCCAAAGACACCTACTTGGAGTGATAAATCAAAAGAAAATTTCCTAGAAGTTGTGTTTCAAGATAAAATTATAACCTTTCTTACAATTCTCTCAGGAAAATTGCACAGAAATAGAAATCCCTTAATGAGGGGGGTAGAAAGGTTGTAGGAGCTGACATCTTCTCCCTACACCAAGAGCGGTGAGGAGAGCTCTGAGAAAGAATCTGGGTTCCCCCCCGGGGAGGCCTTCCTCTCACAATAGTGTGTGTGTGTGTCTGTGTGTGTGCATGTGTTTGTGTATATGGTTTCTCACTGGCCGAGTCACTTTCAAACAGACTAGCAACTGCCTGGAACCCACTGGTTTGGCACCCAGTGACCAACAGCAACCTGTGGTAGAACAAGCAGACACCACATGGCTGCCAGCTGATGCCACCACCTTGTAGATGCCAGGATACAACCTGCCAGGACCCTGGGAGGAGCCCCTACAGTGCTGGCTGCTTAAGGCAAGGGTCCCTGGGACAGCCACTCCAGCTGCAAACATCTCACTCTAGCAGAAAAAAGGAAGGTCACTAAAGGGTTCTTCAGGGAGCAGAAATCATTTTTACAGGGATATTAAGAGATTAATAAAACACAAATGCTCTAAAAAAAAAAAAAAAAAAAAAGAGGAATTTTTAAACATTATTTAAAGGGGGGGGTGATTTTTCTGGATTTTCTACAGTGTTCTGTTTTTCTCTATCAGGTGAAAAATAAACATTGTCTTTTCTCATTTACCTTTGTATCACCATCCCTTGGCACAGTGCCTGGCACACTGTAAGGACTTAATAAATGAACAGTTACTGAAAGGAGAGAGATGAACACAGAAGACATCAACACAGAAGTAACGCTGGGCCAGGACAGTGAGAGGAGCCCGGCCAGCTCTCCCACCAGAAGGGCAGAGAGCCTGTGACAGGTCCACCTGATGCAGAAGGGGGGTGACAGGGTGAGGACAGGAGCAAAATCAGAAATAGCAGCTCTGAGGCAAGCTCAGCAACCCCAGCGCTACAGAAAGGAACTCCGCAGGGGACTAGAGAGCTGTGGCCAGGCAAGAAAGGCACTTTCAGGAATATAAAAGGAGTCATTTGGAAATAAAAGTGCTGAAAGAGTAGAAGCAATAACACTGGCATCCTGCTGGGCTGTGGATCTAAGGTCAGCAAGTGAGTTTTCCTAAAATGTGACTGCCGGCACTGTGAGGGAACCGTCTCTAGTTTCTAGAGGGTTCTAGAACCTTCATGGGAAGGTGTGAAGAGAGAAGCATGGGGGTTATTCTTTGTTGTTAGCAATAAAACCATCTAGCGGAAGAAATGATCTAAGTGTCCCAAAAGGCACAAAGCCTATGAATGTGTCATTCATAAAATTTTGTCCCTCAGTTGCCTGCAGCGAAGATCTCAATTTAATGTCTTTCTCGTGGAGTCCTTCTGCCCTCAAGCAAACCTAAGGATGCCAGCTGCTCAGAAGATGCGGCTATTAATGTGTGAGTCATCTGTATATTCAGCCTGCAGGGGATCGTCCTAACTGTGGGCACACCCACCCACATTCCCGTGTGTCATCTCTCTCAGCTTGGGAAGGAGGCATCATCACCTACATGTGACAACTGAGGCTGAGAGTGCAGAGAAAATGAAGGAGCCAGGTGATAATTAGGCAGAACCGATGCCAAGGAACCGACAAGCAGTATTTTAAATCGGTTCCAGGTTTCCAGGAGGTAAGCAGGTGAGGAGCAGAGAATGCAAGCAACACTTATCACAAGAATTTTAGCCACAGGACTCAGCAACAAGCTTCCAGGGCCCAGAAAGGAGCACTTGTGGGAGAGCCAGGCAGCTAACTGATGTGTTTACTGAGCGCCTACTCGGTTCCATACAGAACAGTGATCAGAGCCAGTTCCCAGGCCAGGCAAAGAGATGAAACACCCAGTGCCATAGTGTCGTGGCACCTACTATCACAGCCTCAGGGAGGAAGCCCGAGACAGGCCAGAGCCTGCAAAAGAAATCAAGGAGAGGCAGAGGCGGAGCGAACGGGTGGGAGCAAACCCCACACAAGGCAAGAAACACCCGAGGGCCTACTAGACAGCCTACTGGTCAGGTGTTCTGAGGAGTCACAGAGAAGGCACAAGAGAGAAACCAGTGATCTGGAAATGAGGGAAGAGCAAAGCCAGGCCCTCTGGTCCTGGGGGGTCCCTGAGGGAGAGGGAGCCACCCTGGGGTTGGCAGGTGGGGACCATCTATGTGCCGTTTCACGCAAAGCTCCACTTTCGACAAAAGGCTCAGCTCCAGAGAATTTCCATGAGTAAATCTGTCTATCTATAAAAGTACAAATAAAGCAAATATAACCAGGTTGGTCTGAAATTAGGAGTGTTGGACTAAAATAACTTCCTGGCGGCTGCCAATTCGGCGGCGAGCTGGAACTACCACGCTTCCCGTTGGAGCATGGCGATGTGATTTGGTCGGTAAACGCTGACCAGCTTTCGGGACCTCTGGACTTGAAAGTCCTTCCACATTTCTTTTCACTGATGCCTGCAAAATTCTTACGAGTTAAGCTCTGTCAATACCTCAACTCGCATTTGAAAAATGAGGTAACTGAGGTTTGTTAACACAGAGTGAAACAGCAAACCCGTGGCGTGGGTGTTTCTAACCTCTCCCGGCTCCCGGCTCCCCGGGCTCCCCGGGCTCCCAGGGCTCCCGGCTCCCGGCTCCCCGGGCTCCCGGCTCCCCGGGCTCCCCGGGCTCCCCGGGCTCCCCGGGCTCCCGGCTCCCCGGGCTCCCGGCTCGTCTAAAGCAGCCTCCTGGCTCTCAGCAGCACTCCCTGAACCAACAGGAAGGCCAGACATTGCAAATTTACTTTCCTGAAAGTAAATGATACCATATAATACTTCCTTTCCTCCTCGGAGTCACAGCCAAAAATCAGATGAGGCCAAGAGGAAATGCATGTTCCTCAAGAGCGGGAGGTGCCAGGTGTCAGGTAGCTGCAGCAGCAGCTGTGGAAAGCGGGCCACCCCCACCGCAGTCCCCTACGGGCACCCACACAAGCCTGGGAGCCTTGAGGCCACTCAGATGGGAGTCTTTCAGCAGCAGGCCGGGAAAAGAACAGCAGATTTCCAGTCCCTGGGGCATGGAAATCATAGCCCTGCGGGATCAAGGTGGTTACTCAAGGCAGGAGTTACTCAAGGACTCCTCCACACCGGATGGAGGGGGGAGAGAAAGGAAATGAAAGCGAATGACTCTAGGTTCTGAATTTCATTTGCAGGAATAGCCAGCAACAGGTGCTGTGTGCCGGTGACATAATGACTCTTAAAACATCCTCTGCCTCCGCAGCAGAAAACCCCACATTAGCAAGGATGTATGAGTGCCAATCATCGTGGCCCTGCCAACAGCTATATTGGAAAAAAAACTTTAGCAAATGGACCAAACGATATTTCTCTGTTGACACATGACTTCTTTCACATAGTCTCCTCCTAAAACAGTTTACTCGAAAAAAATTTAAAAATTTAAAGTTTACTGTAAAAAAATTTAGTCATACAAAAATATTTTTAAATGCCTAGTGACTAGTATAGCGCCTGGCACATAGGAGGCAGGCACTAAATATTTCCTGAGTGAATGAATGAAACAAACAAGCAGGTGAACAAAAAGTTGTCATCACAAATAAAGGTAACCAAAATCTCACCTTCAGGGCAATATGTAAGTATATTTTTTCCCATTTCTCCAAGAAGAGAACAAGAGGTTGGCGTCAGAAGCCAAGAACAGGAGCTATGGGCCACGAACTTATATATCAGGAGGTGCCAACCCCCAAACCCCTGGCTGAAGCCCTTTGGGATTAAGAAATCTGTGTGGGGAACTCTCATTTGGAGAAGACCAAATGGGAAAAACCATCACACTCATTTGAGCAATCCACCTCCAAGGCCTTCCTTTCTTTCATCTGACGCTTCGCATAGCATTCTCTGCCTGCCATTACTGTAGAGTCTACCAAATAAAGCTTGCTGTACAATCTTTTCAACATGATAACAATAAGCCGCTGATTATATCTCATAGAAAACGTCTGGTGCTACATGTGACGAGTCTAAGAAAAACATGTGCGGATAAGGTGGAGTAGGAGTGAAGCCACGTTGCGAGCTATAAAAACTGACAGGAGTGGAGGAGAGTGGCAATGAAATTGAGCCCACGTTGAAGAGTGTCTGTCACACGAGTGCTGTAGTAAATAAAAATATCAGTGTGAGAACATCACTGACTTATATCAGATAAAGGCTTACATAATGATATTAATCAATTATTTATTTACTTATTTATTTATTTAAAATATATCTTTATTGATTTCAGAGAGGAAAAGAAAGGGAGAGAGCGAGAAACATCAATGATGAGAGAGTCATTGACGGGCTGCCTCCTGCAAACTCCCCGGGGATCGAACCCGCAACCCGGGCATGTGCCCTGACCGAGAATCGAACCCCAATCTCCTGGATCCTAGGTCAATGCTCAACTGCTGAGCCATGCCTGGCCAGGCAAAATTATACTAATTATAAAAATAAGGTTTCAGAGCACAGATAAAAATAAATCATCAAAATTACCAGGAAATGTCAGAGAATTAAGAAGTACCAATAAAAATATAGAGTAGTAAATAATTTTATAGAATTACAAAAAAAGACTAATTCATTAATGATTCTCTTCATTCACTTTTCTTTAAATTCATGAATTTCTCTTTTGTTTATAACAGTATTAAGTATTCCCAGTAGAATTTCTCTCATCCCCATGTATTCAATTTAAGAAATCCTTAGGTTTTTCAACTCATTCCTTCCAAGATCCAAAATAACTCGCACTTTCTTTTACCTCCAGGTAAAATCCAAAGGTCTTGAGTAAAATTCTTAGCTGAGCTCCTAAGTGCCTAGTGGAGAATTACCTCAAACTTCAAGGAATAAACTGGAATAGCAAATCTCTTAAGAGTGCTTTCGGTTTTTTAAGTGACATCTTTTCATTCATTCATTCATTCATTCATTCACTCACAAGATCTATCATCCCTACAGGCCAGGGGCTATGCCAGGCACTACAGACAGTGGTGAACTAGAAAATCTTGGTCCCTGCCCTTATGGAGATCACAGCCTAGGGACTATCAAAAACCAAGTTAACAAAGCAAACAGCACTGTGATAACTGTGCTGAAGCTAGCAACAGGACAGGTGGCAGGAAATAACAGAAGGAAATCTACTTTAGGTGGGTAGTCAGGACAGGCATCTCCGATGAGGTGTAATTTATCCCCATGCCCAATCCCAGAAAGAGCAGAAGGGACTAGCCAAGTGCTAGGAGTCAGATATTCCAGACAGAGAAAAGAGCCTATAAAAAGGCTGCTCCTGGAGCTATAAGTCAGCCACAGATGGGGCGATGGACGGAGAGAGAGGAGGCTCATTATAAATATGCCAGCAGCATCTCACCATGTGACTCACCCAACACGCCTTTGCCTTTACACACACTTTCCCCTCGGCCTGGGATCCCTCCCTTCACTCTCTCCTCTGCCATCTCAAAGATCCCTCCCCTGGAAGACATTTCCTGACCTTCCAAGGAAGAACAGAATTCCAGGAGTTAATCCCTCCTAACCTGTGGTCCCACAGCACCTGGCACGTCACTGTCATACCTCTTATCACACTGCACAAAATCGCTGTGTTCAAGGGCCTATCAGCAGGAATCTTGCCTTATTTGTCTGTTTCCCAGCAGTCTATTATGAAACTTAGCACCAGCAGACACGCAGTAAATGACAAGTGAGGGAGTGACCACACCAAGAAAGGAATGGACAAGTTAAATGAAGGCAGGAACGCCACCTTGGCATTGGAGATCTGGAATGGCACTATGTTCACAACTCATTAACTCATTTGTAGTTTGGGGGACAGGATGTTTTCTATCCCCATATGATTTTCATATAACAAACACTTTGGGGCAAATCGTCTTGCATCACAGAGAAGTGACAGAAGAATTTTCAAGGAGTTTCATTAGACATCGGCACCGATCCGTTCACACATGACAAGCACACATTCCAAGCCAGGCCCTACACTAGGCTCTGAGGGTGACAGTCACCCTGCCCTAGAATGTCTACAAGACTAGTAAGCAGAGCAAATCTCACATTTCCAAAATGTTGTTACTGACTCACATTATAAGATTTTTTTACATGTAACTTACTTTTTTTCGTGTTATTAAGAAAAAACGCTTTTTTTAAAATGTCCAAGGTCACCCAGAGGACAAAATCATTTAGAATCTGTTGCTCAGGACCGTCCACACTAATTCGGGGCTCACTGAGTCACGCCCAGGTTTCCTTTCTACAACAACCCATGGACAAAAGGTTAGGGAACCACCACATTCTAAGCGAGTCTTCTTTACCTGCCTGCGGCTCTCTGCCGTCTCCATGCTTGAAATCAGACGCCACTTCCAGTTCTCGTTGGCTCAGCATGTCCTCCAAAGGCAGCTAAGATTCACCAACCAGCCATGCATGTTTTCTAAAGTCACTGGAGAACGTGCTTTGATACAGTCAAATTGAAAAACAAGGCCAAACAGTATGGGAACCGTGGAGGGAGGAGTCCTTCCCACCTGCCCCGACCAGAATGGTAACATTCCTGCCCCAGCACAGCCCAATCCTGGTCTGCTCCCTCTGAGCCTGAGCCTCTGCCAGGCTGGGAGCCTGTCACTTTAAAATCCGGATGTGTGACAGCACTTATCTGCCTGGGAACGTTGAGACCTGCAGTTCTGCTGTTCATATTGCTTAGAACACAGGAAAGCCAAGCACTTCCTCACTTCTCCTTGGGTTTTCCTTCCATTGGTGCCAAGTGAAAATTTGGGTAGGCAAAAATGTTTAGGAATTAAACAACTTTTTTAAATGTTCCTAAGTGTCCAGCTCTTGAAAGAGAGCTCATTCTCAGAAAATCTGCAATCAATTTTTCAACCTATATATTCCAAACGAATCTCTAAAGCTTTTAGGGAGCCATCCATCAATATCCTAAATAATACATGCCATCAAGCTAAAAGGTAAACTGTGCCTCTCTTACAGGAATTAAAAATACTATCGAGTAAAAGGCAAACTGCACCTTCCTGCCAACCTCAAGGCACCGCCCGCTGCTCGCTTCACCCCCAATCACTGTCCTCATTCACGATGGCCAGAGGCCAAGGTCCGCCCTACTCAGGGCCTGCACACAGGCTCTGCCCTCACCCAACGCCCTCTACCCTCTTCTAGTGTTGACTCAAATGTGGCTTCTGAAAGGCCCGCCCTCACCACCAGCGCCCACGTCAGGCCAGGTGAAGGCCTATCAGGACACACACTCACAGCAGTGAGCATGCTCATCCACTAGGCAATTAGACAACTGTGTGTATATCCTGCACTTTGATCACTGTTTCTTCTACTGGTCTACACATGCCAGAGGCCAGACGTCATGTCTGTAGTGCTCATCCATTTTCTTGACCATGCCCAGTACAGTGCCTGGCACAGGGGGCACTCAATAAGGAGTTATTTCCATTCCAAATTGTTGTCTCTATAGAACTACATAGCACGCTGCGGTGACTCCCAAGCGCTAAGAAAACAAATGTCATTTCAAACCATCAACTTCATCGGGGTTACTACAATGCAGGGGGGTCCATGAACTTGGACAGGGAAAGAAAATGACACTCTTCACTAACCTTTTACAGAAATTTGCATCACTTGTTCTAATGTCCAAAAAGCACACTATTCGTAGTACCTCTGACTGCATCACCAACAAAAATCAGAGCCATTTTCATATCACTTAGAGATAAAAGATTGTTTGGCTAATCATCACCTCAGAACAGTATGGCAGCTACTGGGTCTACTGTTAGATCTTGTCCCTGAATGCACTAATAAAAAATAAATCTTACTCTACCACAGGCTTCTTAAGTATTTTGTAACTGAATTTTTGTATCATTGGTTTTCCTTTATAATGCCTTGCTTTTTATTTTATGCATTTAAAAATATTTCTCTGGATTCACCAAACTGCTAAAGGAGTCCATGGATGGAGGAAAAAAAAAAAAAAAAAAAAGGGGAGGGAGTTGAGGAGCATAAAGAATGAAAACACTGATCTACATCATTTTCAAGAGATACAAACATTGATGTACCAACAAACACATTCTGTTTTCAGTGGATTGAACATAATTTTACTCACGGGGGAAAGGAGTAAAAAAAATGTTCTATAAGAAAGACAATTCAAAACAGCATGATTAAGGAGTCATTTTTACAATAAATACGAATCTCTATTTTACTAGCTTTAGTACAAAACAACTATAAAGAAGGAAATTCTCGAGAGACATCTACAAGTTTAATAGTTACTAAACAGTTCAGCTATCACACATCCTTGGTATATTCTTGATAAAGATAAAACTTCTCCCACTTTTCCCAAAAAGACTCACCTCTGATCCAGAGATGCCCTGTAGTTTGTAAAGGGAGAAACAAGGCAGGTAGGGTTACAAAATATATCACAACCCACGTCTGCCGGATCAGCTGGGTGAATATACGCACATACCGCCAGGAGGAGGAACGGAGAAATCATTAACACCTTGCTGAGGGTTGCTTTCATCAGTCCAGTATTAACATCCACAATAATCCAGTAAAAAAGGAGCCCTGCTGAGAAGGCAGAAGCCAGGCCTGGATGGAGTCAGCAGGCCAGTGGACAACATCAAGGGGTCACATCAGCAGAAAAAAGTTGAGAGAAGGCACATAAATTCTGCAGACCCTCGACGGCAGCCAGAGGTCCCCTTGCACCATTAGGATGGGAATGCTCAGGCAGACTAAATACCACAGCTTTTCTCTCACACAAATTAAGACGGGGTCTGGCCAGTTCAGTTCAGCAGCTCCAGTTACATTCGGCATCATTCTCATTTCTTTCCCAACAAGAGGAAAATAACCGGAAAGGAACGGTCCTTGCACCCCTGCCCATTTCTTCCCATTGGCCCTCACCCTCTCCCTGTTCACCCCAAAACTCAGGACTCCAAGCCCAAGGCCTGACTGTTTTAATCCTCAGGTAGGTGTCACATCTCTTTCTGAATATTAACACAAGCCCCAAACTTCACACAGTAAATATAAAACTAAAATCTTTAAAGAGATTCACTCCCCCTGCCTCCCAGCAGAATATTTCCTGGAAATCAGTGAAAGCATTGATTCCGAGGCACCAATCCACCAGACAGCTACGGACAGAAGTGGGCGAGGCGTTTCCCCGGAGTCCGGGAGGCCCAGAGCAGCAGAAAGAAGGCTGAGTTTAGGCGGCTGTTTAATCTTGGGAAAGCCATTTCCTCCCTCTTTGACGACGTTTCCTCAATCATCACGCAAAGGAAATAGACTTAGATGGTATCCCTTAAAGCATCTTCTAGCTCTAAAATTCTGGGAAGGTCCAAGCTGTCACAGCAGCCATCTACGATTATAAGTGAGCGGGAAGGGCAGGAGGAGGCCGCTTACACCTAAAAATGGTGTGTGAGTCAGGAAAGAGACCATTTCGGCCGCAAGGTCCCATTCGCAATTCTCAGTTCCTTCATTTGTATTTCATTACCAGTAAACTAAAGATACACAACGTCTAAAGTGTCTTAACAGAATATAGTCCATGATCGCTGGCAACACAAAAAGTATGTGGCCGTAATGAGGGGAGAACCGTGCTCAAATTAACTTGGATTTTACAATCCACGCGCACATTAAGTGATTCCTAGAGCCATGAAGCCTGGCGAGCTCGGCAGACGTAGAGGAAATGTTGGGATAACCATGCCTGACAGTGGTAAGAAATCGGTGCTGAGAAAAGACAGCTACTGAAATAATGTCGGAGACCACAGCATCCCCAGAGGTTTATGAGACTGCCAAGGTAGTAATATTGTGTAGCAGTTTCTATACCGTCAACACAGTTTTCAACAGAATTATTTCCAAAGTAAATCTCCCATTACCTAGTTCTCAATTTGTATCAAAGTCATAAATGGACATAGTTTTTTTTTTAGTCAAACAGGCCTAAACGAAATTCAGCAGTCCTGCCCAGCCCTGCTTTCAAGCGGCCATCCACTTCCCTCTGTTGTTTGTTCTGACACTCGTTTACACATTTCTAAATGCTACACTTATACTACGGTTTCCAGATTGTAAGTCAGACATTAATTACAGAATTTTGTTAGAGTAATTAAGGATTTACTTCTCTTAGATCCGCTCTTCCAGTCTCTATCCAGTTTTTTGTTTACGACATCATACTTTAAATCTCCAAGGCCTTTCTCACCCCCCGAATCTGATTTTTTTATAGCATTCTGTTCTTGTTTCAAAGATGCAATCATTTTTCCCCTTCTCTGAGGATATTTATTGTATTACACATCACTTTCCTGTTTCCCCTAAATTTCTTCTTCCTGCTGTTTGTTTGGGTATACCATCAATCCTGAAATCCCTGGCTCCCAGCAGCCCCTCGCATTTTAAAAAGAGGCCGTCAAATGCTCAAGTTCCATGAGCCTGTATGTCACTTGAGGGCTGCGGAGCTCAAAGTAGGTAAGCAGTTTCCAGGCTGAAATTGTGCTGCACTCCCAATAAAAGCAACCTCTGATTTGGAGCTGGGGTAGCTTTAGGAATTCTGGGAGAGGTGTGCCAGGGGTTTCACCCTCCCAGTATCCCTTAATCTTCCTGATGTCAAACCAGAGCCTCACCATCCTCTGTGGGCCAAGGATCCCAAGCCAGCGTCCAGTTTCCCCAGAGAACATAGAAATCTCTGTCCTCCTGTGCAAATGGGGATGAAGGGCGTCAAAGTGGGCTGCTTACAGATCTCAAACAAACTCCCAGGTTTTAGCCCCAACTTCTCCCCCTTCCTGCTGATCCAACCTCAGACAGTACCAGTGACTCTGAGTCAGGGGGCTTGCAAGCTCTGGAAGGTGCATCGGGAAGCCTCTGGCCATCACCCCCTGCTCTGGACCCTGGGTAGTAACCACTCTACCACCACCTCCCAACATGGGATGCCTTGTCCACCCATAGCTACTCTCTGGACACTTTCCTCTGGACACACGAGTTCATTCCTTTTTGTTCTTTTACCGTAATTATAGTGATATCATGGCAGCAAGCAGTGATAAACACATAGATGCTCTACCGCTTTCAACTACTATAAGTTCTGCTCTCTTCCACTTATCCTTAGGAAGACACCCCAGATGGGCTCACTACCATGAGCTGGGCTCCGATTTCCCAGCGGCATATGCAGGCAGGACTTGCTTCTCACAGCCTCAAATTCTAAAAGATAATTTTGCTGAATATTTTATGGCCAAAACCAGACTTTGTACAGTAATATTCGTAACCTCAGATGTATCTGTCAGTTAGTTAGTCTCTTCATGATTAGGTCCAATTTGGAATGTGATTCAATATTTACAGTATGATACAAAAATGATTTCATATGTAGCAAAATTTACAGTTATAGCATATTATATTTCTTTGCTTTATCTTCAAATGTGAAATTATATTTTATATTTAGTAATTCAGGACAGCCCAATTATAAGTGCTATGTGGGGACCACAATGCTCATTCACTTTTTAAACTGAAAATACTAAATTCCATTCAAACTTTATTAAAAATTCCAATAAATTTTATCTCTGAAAGTGTATGCTAAAATAAACACAGAAATCCAAAGTTCATCTATATTTATTAAAGAAAAAACTATATGTGGATCAAGTATATTAATAATGAAAGAAAATGTACCCAATGTAGATGGTCCTATAACCCAACCATTCAGTGCCTCACAACCAATAAAGAGGGCTGCCTGTAAGTTTTAAAAACACAAAAAGCCACTCCCATCTTGGCTGAAAGGGAACACATATGTTTCTGATAGAAACATGCTGAAATACAGAAATAATATTTCAAAACCTTCTTTTGGATCAGAAAGAAATTCACAGTTGGATGCCAATATCTCCCATAAAACCCAGGGAAATGGACTGCGGCTACCTACAAAGAGTGTGGAAACATCTCAAGCTAATAAAAGTAAGGTTTTCCAGCATATTCATAAAACTGCAAACTTTAGCATAAATTATGTGGTTTGGTAGCTCACATACAGCCAGTTTGATCAAGCCACTGGAAGTCATGGGAGCTCATAAAGTATATTTACCCAAGTCATGATATATCTTTAATGGATCACAAAAAAAGATGCTAAGCAAGGGAGAGAAAGAAAGCAAGAAATTTAAGGTGTTCTTTATTTTCTTTAAACCTTCCTGTTTCTGGATAGCTGAAGTAAGAAGTAAAGGTAATACTATCAAGTGACTTCAGACTTAAAGCAAAACAAATATTAATGCTGTGCTCCATGGATTCTGACCAGCATATTTAATAGCCCCTGGCCTAGAATTCAAAACAGTATCTTAAAAATCTACTTCCTTGCTCCTTTCCATCACATCACTAAATGGAGCAGGAGGATTATTCCACTGTCATTCAAATGATAATAATTTTATCAATTATAATTAGTGTTGATGAAGGAATAAAGATGAGTGATGTTAAAATATTTACAAATAATATTTATAATCCACAATTTACCTAGCAGTCATGACAATTTAATAGCCTACTGAAGGAAGTATAATTGGTCCAATCACCAAATTTAAGAATTACCAAGTTTCCTGTATAATTAATTATAAATGTCTTTATTACTTAAATGTGGGCATTACACCTTAAAATCCTAGGGCAGTTAAAATAGTGCCACTCTCTACATAACCTTCTAAAAAGATCAAAATCAAATACTCCCTGCACATTTTCCTACGTCCTAGGCCTAAACTTTCTATTCGTTAATCCTTTATACACATATCCAGTCCTTCTGTGTCAAGCAATGCTCAAGCAGTGACATAAAATGGTCCACAAAATCCTTTCACTTTGTTTCCAGCACTCTGCTCACCAAGACATCAGTCTCATCCAATGGGCCCCCGTGGAAAGTGCTTCTGAGTTAGTATCTTTCGTTTCTGACACCTACTAAGGAAAGATAGAAACCTCAGGTGATGAGTGACAACCCTGGGTTTGGTGGTAGAAATAAATTCCTGGTCCAAAAAGTCACCCGCAGGACAGCTGGTTAAAGGCCACTCACAGACTTTGGGGGATTGGCGGATACAGGTTTCCAGATGCAAGACGGCAAATCCAGTGGACACACGGGACGGGTGCTCACTACACAGGAGACACGCAGGGAGTCACAGAGAGCACGTGTTACACAGACATCCAGACAACTAAAGCCTTCAGGTAACAAACAGATACAGCCAAATCTCCACCAGAGGCCACACAGGCCCAGCCACAGACACCGGGTTCCATTCTGATAACTACAGAGTTTCTTAGATTTTCTTGAAATCAGACAACTTCAGACTTATTTACTATTATTATTATTTGCTTGGAGTTACAGACTAAGAACTAAGTCCTACAGGGCAGTAATTGAGAGTGTGGTCCAGCTTCCTGGGTTTAACTCTGCCACTCAATACCTGCGCTACGTTGAGTAAGTTACTTAACCACTCTGTGTTTTGGTTTCCTGATTGTAAAACAATGATAACAGAAGTGCCCTTTCACAGGGTTTTTGTGAAATTAAATGAATTCACATGTGTATATGCCTATATGTATATATACATATATACACATATATGGGAGTGTGTGTGTGTATAAATAAATAATAGTAAAACAGCTTAATAGTGACTGGCACAGGAAGCATGCAAAAAGCAGTAAGCTACTCTTCCTGTTACTGCAATGCTTTTTATACGCCAAATTATTTCATGTATTGCTTCAGGTTAAAGTTAAGGGAACACTAAATATGTACATCTGTGTTTAATACGATGAGATAGAGATGATTTAAAATTATCAGCTGAGCCCGGCCAGGCGTGGCTCAGCCGTTGAGCATCAACCTAGGATCCAGGCGATCAGGGTTCGATTCCCGGTCAGGGCACATGCCCGGGTTGCGGGCTCGATCAATGACTCTCTCATCGTTGATGTTTCTCTCTCTCCATCTCCCTTCCTCTCTCTGAAATCAATAAAGATATATTTTAAAAAATAAAAATAAAATTATTAGCTGATTCCAAATACCAGTGCGGTACAGTCGCTGCTGCACAGCAAGGTTATCTGAGTATCCCCGTGCTTTCAACCAGAACCTCCCCCCACCCCATCCCCACCAGCAGGGAAAGGCAGTAAGAGAACCGGACAAATAAAGCACAAGTGGCATCTCGGTTGCTGGGAAAGTGCTTAGCAGAATTTTATAAAGTGACTCAGGTAAACGTTCCCAGTGTTAAAGGAGACCTCTGCGAGTCATCACCAACCAGAATTCTAACATTTCACACCATGACTGAAAAAGGAAGGGGTGAAAAACAGAGCGAGTGGCACCTATTGTTTCTGCCTACGAGAAACTGCTCTTTGCTCCTGAAAGCCCCTCTCCCCTTAGTCTACACACTTCCTCCCTCTTGCTGCTCCCCCCACTCCCTGCCCCGTGAGGCACAACCAGAATGTCAAACTGTGTACATCGGAGTATTTGTCAACCAACGCAGTGCTGGGAACATGGGCCGAGTCCATTCCCCAGACCTGGGAACCTGGGCCGGGAGACTTACCCTCTGTCTCCCTCAACAGCCTGCAGAAAGTCAAGGGCAAATGATGCAAAGAGAGGACGGGAGCGCAGGAACCAGGCGGGAAGTAGCAAGAACAACAAGGAGAACAAAAGCAAGAGCCTCTAACAATATCAGCCCAACACTCTTAACTCATTGCATCTTCCCAGCAACTCTACAGAGCCATTAAAATAGAGTAGAATCATATTTCTATTACTGAGTCCCCAGAATTTACATTTTAAAAGATTTACCTTAGGTAATTTGGGGCCAAAAACTGAAGATGGAGACACATATCACCAATAAGCGTTACGGTGTAGAAGATTCCCTGGGAGAAGCTGCTGGGATCCCTTATTTGCAGAAACGGGATGGAGAAGGCAGGAAGCAGAAGGATGTCAGTGAGCCAAGTTACTCTCAAGGCGTAATCATCCAAATCCCTAGTCCCAAGTCTCATAAAATGTCTCAAAAAGCAAATAACTTAAAGCATTTTGTCAACAAATCCTTAAGTGTCAAGGTCTCCGGCGAAGGCACCAGGCAGGTACAGAAAGTCTGGCATTTCCAAGTGCAGCTCTCCCCGGGCAACGCCAGGCCCTCAACTTCGTAGCCTGATAGACAGACAAACGCCTTGGGCCAGGACAATGAAAGAGTGAAATGCACGTGGCTTAGTTTAGACAGATACAAAAGAGTCATGAAAAAAAATCCTAATAGAACATTATAAATATTTACTTCGATTCAAAATCATTAAAAAATCGTTTTTGATTTTTCAACGGACAGTATAAAGAAAAAACTAAGCAACACCTTATGCCCTGCTGTCTTCTAAGTACACCTAGAGGAGTAAGGGAGAAGAAACACGCCGAAGACGGATTTTTCCCTCCAGCGCTGCGTGTGACAGAGGAGTCCAGGGCACCGCATCGTGACCAGAAGTATTTTGCAGCCTCTTAACAGCTGCCAAGTACTTTCAGTGTCTATTACAGAGTATTTTTTTAAAAATCCTAAAAGCAGAGTGCCTAAGCCAGAAATGAAACTCAGAAAAGAGACAATAGGTCAAAAAATAAGAAAACATAAGGACTTGAGGTTTGTCAAAAAAAAAAAAAAAATCCCATCTGGAAGCTATTTCCAGGAAAGGAGGGGAGGAAAGAACAGACGCCGAAAGAATGCTTCTGTTAGGAATTACTGACTGCGAGGGTGGACATCTCTGCACCACTGCGGGAAAAGTACCATGACAAACGGTCAACTATCAAAGGGTTTCTCGACAGGAAAGTCAGAGGACCGCTTTTTAAAGAATTAACTTGTGAAAAGAAAGATAAGCTCAGGTACTATCCTCATATTACGAAAAGTTGGTAACTTACCAAGATACTAGAATCATTTAAATTAGTTGTTGATGTAAGGCAAAAGACCAGAAAACTTCCATCTGTATTGTAAAGAGTGGTTTTATAAGCTCGTACCTGGCTGACAATAACGGGCGCCACAAGCGAGAGCTCTCTTAGTCGAGACATCACGTATAGCTAAAGAGGTGTCTCTCTCCATATCACTCACTGTCCCCTTAATAAAGTTCTGGGGAAAAGGTTCGTTGGAACCTCAGGGCGAGGGGAAAAAAAGAAAACTGCACTTCACACCAGTAAATGCCTTTTTCAAAATTGATTGATAATGTCAACCTAATAACTAATCACTTTCCTCTTTGCATTGTCTAATATAACACTCAGAGACAAATTTGCATCTAGAGTTTAACAAAAGGATGGGGCACCTTGTCTAAAGCAAGCAGAATTTCTGTGCACTGGCTCCTCCTGGCCTTATCTTACTAATCAATTCATTTCTTCCTCTCTCTGCATTTTCGCTATACTTTTTTCAAATTCTACTTCCTATGTGACTTTCTGTAGGAATCTGGAATAAGACAGCGTGTAAGTCTGTTAAATGTTACAAAAACACTCACTGTAAGACCTGGCTAATAATTCAGATGTATCCTGGTCTGAAACAGGATACATCTTCCCCATAGGATATTGTAGGAAGTAAATGAAATAACGTATTTTAAACATCCCAGCACACAGGCTTAGCTCTCCCCCTCTTTCTACTCTTTTAGGAAATACTTTCTCAACCTCAAATTAGTTTTCCTCATGTGCTGTGGATTTAGCAAGCAATCAATTAGTTCACACATTGCTAACTTTTATGGTGTAGCTAACTGGCTACAATTATAAAAGGTTAATGTATATCCAGATACTTCCATAAAAAACATTGACTCTGGCTAAGACTCCTGGACCTCAATATTACATGAAGTAAAAGTTTAACAAATTATGTTTAATTTTAAATGAGGGTCACATAAATGAAGATACTGTTAACAGAGGGATTGGTGTCCTAACATTTACCCAGGCCTTCTCATCCCTGATGTTTTCTTTGAACCTAACGGCATTCTCCAATCCAATGGCACCCCAAGGAGCCCACTGTAATACAAACAACGTGAATGACAGCCATGGGCTGAGTAAGAGCCACCAGTGGTCACCTGGGTCCAAATACGAATCAATATCAGCCTGCACGTTTTTTTAAGAAAATAATGAAAGAAGAGAAGTCGTGGACGATGAAACACTTGGGGGAACAGATCCTGAAACCTCTCTGCTGTCTCTTCCATTTTGGAGGCAGTGTGCAGGGACAGACCAGGATAGCAAGGGAGCCACGAGCCACGAGCTCCTGCGATGAGCCCAAGCAGCTCACAATGCCACGAATTGCCATCTATCAAACGGTAATCACAGCTCCTCCACGGGATCATCATAAGACGATTCCCAGGATCCTAACATGGATGAAGCATGTTCCTACAGATCTTTACTCATCCCAAACTGGCCACACTCCAGCGTGAAGTCTGCCCACTGCAGGGGAACCAGGCCATGGAGGTAAAGGGGCTGAAATCCAGCCAGCACACTAACCCCGAGGAAAAGGGACAACCTCAGGGTGTCCACTAAGTGTGTCCGCAAGATTCTCTCTCCAGAGGGGCCACCTTCGTGCAACTGTCCACCCAGAAGGGCTGTTTGGACCCAATATTCATAAAGGTAAAATATCGCCAATCCGCAGTCCTGACTGATCTACACACTAAACTCTCCACCTCTATGACAGTTCCTTTTTCTGGAGCGGCCACGGCCACTGCTATGAGAACAGGAACCAGAGTCTGGAACTGGGCCCTGCCCAACGAGCGTCTGACCTCGGCCCATTCCCCCATCCCTGACCTCCGCTGCTATCATGCCAAACACCCCCAGCTTCCTCTCTCTGCCCTCCACTTCACCCACGTCCTGCCCACGCTCCCCTGGTCCTGGCCCGGGGCCCTGAGCCGCGGCCCTGCCGGGCCTGGAGGAGCCTCACGGCTGCAGGAAGGATGAGCCACAGGCCAGGGCCGGTCTCACCCTGCTCCCTGACCCCGCCGCGCGAGCTTCAGGGGCATCGGCTCAGGAAACAATGTTATAAAGGGGATCGCCTCCCATGGCACTTGTACTGCCCTGCTGTCCTTCAGCCGCCGTGAAAGGTGAAAGAGGATTCCCTGAGCTGACTTATATTCCAAAGTTTCAAACAACAAATTGGAAATGAGGGAGGAAGGGAGGGAGAAAGAGAGAGAGAGGAAAGGTAAAATACCTTCCTCCTGGGTCTAGTGTGAGCACTGCAAAATGCAATACATGAACATGTCTGGCACAGAGTAAACACCAAGAAAACAGTCACCATCACACCAGGTGCACAACCCCTTATCCACGATGCCAGCGTCCGAAAAGCTATGAAAACCAAAGGTTTTGTTCATAACCCATTTGACAGCAAAACATTACCTGAACTGACTTGAGACTATTTATAACCTTGTTTGTGTCCCATTTAGTGTGAATATTCAGACATTTTACCAAAGAAATATTAATATATTTCATTACAGGTGCAGTCCCGAACACCCCCACAGACATTGCATCTATTATGGGATCTGTACCATAAGCTCGCTGAACACCCTAAAAACAAATCATTAATTCTGACAACGCATCTGGTTCCCAGGGTTCTGGATACGGGACTGAGAGTGTATCATACCCATTCCTACACTGAAGGGGGGGTGGCTGGCTGGATCAACCCAAGAGCCGTCTTAGATGGCCAGCTGTCAGGAGGTCTGACCACAGCAGTGGCTCAGCCCTGGGGCAGGTTAGAATCAGTGTCCTGGGGCGAAGCTGGCCAAGCACAGTGGGTGGGGGAGGAGAGAGCTGGCAGGCTGAGCAGACAGGGGCCATGGAAGCCAAGCCCACCCCAGGACTTCACTGGCTCTCAGAGGGCCCAAGCCATCAAGCACATTCTTATAACTGTTCAGTCACTTTTTTCCTAGATTTTCTAAGTGAATCTAGTTTTTAGTCCCAACACTGGCTCCCTGTAGTCTGGGCAAACTGCCATTGAATCACAAGGGCCACTCAAAGGATTTTTTTCAGGCTGTTGAAAACATTCAACTAAATAAGAGAATATTCGCCAGCCTCCCTCACTGCACCCTTACCATCCATTAAAACAACACTCCATTCATTCCAAAGATATTCTACTCATAGTGGATTAAATGTATAACATGTATGCTATAAATAATAAATATGCGTCTTAATGAAGCAGGAGCATGGAGAAAGTGGAAAACTTGAAGAACTAAATCAAGTTAATGTTTCTCTTTATAGTGCCATCCTCAGACCTAGACAGGAGAGCGCCTGCCTTCAACACTGCCTTTCCAAGGGCCCTCCTCTGGCCCTCCTCCAGCTGCGTCCGTCCCCATGGGACAGAGAGCTCAGGGCCCGGACAACTGTGCACCCAGAGCCCGAGCAACCTCTTCCAAAACACACTCTAGGGACCCAGGGTCCCCGTAGTCCTGCCCAAATGAGCTCACTTCTCAAGGGTGGGCCACACCACTGTTTGCAAGTGGGAGAGGGAAGACGGCCAGGGATGGCTGGCCAGGGGGACCACCGACTTGTGTGTGAGGCCCTTCTCAATGCCAAATGGAGCCCTGTCCTGGCACAGAAGCCTGAGGAGATGGAAAATCCTCAATTTAAACCTGGCCCACCACGCTGTCATAAGAGTGTATTTGGCACTATCTGTTCTCACCTTCTTCTCTTTGGTGTCAGAAATCCAGCCTTTCCGCGCTCTCTCAGTTTCAGCGCGTGGCCACCTGACCACGAACCCCGTTTCTCCGCCTCCCGGGCAGCTAGATGAGCAGGTGACTACGCGGCAGCCAGCGGGACGGCAAAAGGCACCACGAAGGAAGCCTCTAGGTCGCACCCTTTACAAACGAAATGGCTTGTTTTCTACTTCCTCTCTTCCCTCTGCTGGGACTAGAACTTGGACGCCGTGTTGCAGGCCCAGCCTTTACCAAGATGAGACGAGACTGCACAACAGCAGAATAAGAAAGGAGACGGGATCCCTGAGAAACCTTTTGGCGCAGAGCCACCGATGCCACCGACCAACTCTGAACTCTAATGTGAGGGAGAATAAACTTCGATCCTATTGGAGCCACGGAATTTTGAGGTTTCTCTGGTATACCAGCTTAGCCTCTCTCTAATATATTTTGCAAATGATCTAAATACACTGTAAATAAGATTTTGGGAGGTATGCTAAAGCATACAATATGAGTCAACGACAGTGATCCCGGACAAAAACCGAGAGTACCAAGCCTTAGCGGAAAAAAATAAAAAGTGGAAAGAGAAGAATTTTGTATGGATACAGAGTCTTTTTTTCCCTCCAAAAATCCTACCAGAAAAATGAATCAAATATATAGTTCAACACACAAGAAAAAGTAAATAAAAGAGTTCCATGGGAGAATTAATCATAGCATCTAAGGGTCTATAAAATGACCTGAAAATATTCAATCTAACTCAGAATGTCTTCTTGTCAAACAGAAAAGAGAAAAAAATTAAAAAGCAAAATTCTAGATATACTTAAGAAATAAAAACACAAAGTTTGCATGTGTGATATAATTAAAACCATTTTTACATGCTCAGTTTAAAAGACCAGAAAGCATACACTCCCACTAGAATCAATATGTACATCGTAGGAAGAGCTAACATTTCATTTATTGAGTGTTGCTATGTATCTAAGTGCTTTACCTATATTAATTTATTTCATTTTTACAACACGAGGAAGCAGGTACAAGTACTATGCCCATTTTATTGATAAGGAAGCTGAGGCACAGAGCAGCTTAGCAATTTGCCCAATATCACGCAGTCAGTAGGTGGCCACACTTATATTCCAAACCACATCATCTGACCGACGTGGCAGTCAACCACTCCCTACGGTATGACCCCAAGAGAGTGCTAATAAAAATTTGAAACCCTTAGGAGTTTCTTAGTCTGCTTTTCAAATATTGTGTAAAATAATATCTTGCTATACTTGATACCAAACCCACTTGAAAGATAAAAGGCTTATCCCAAGTGCCCTCTTGCAATCCTTTCTATAACCCCAACAAGCTTGCTCTAAGAACCCAAGGGTGGGGGATACTTGGGAAGAGGAGATCACTGCAGACAAAACCAAAATTACAGCAATGAGGAAGATGGTAAGAGAGCACAACCCTTCACTAGCACAGCTATGACCATCAGCATTAACAATTTGGTTCTCTGGAGCTTATAAAGCAATCAGTGTGAGGTCGTCCAGTCCACACTCCGTACCTTATAAACAAATCGATTAATTGTACAGAGACCGATTGATTTATTCAAGGCCACAAAGCTGGTTATTTGCAGAACCAAGACTAGAACCTAACTCTTCTCTTTTTAGTAGGACACCCAGGTTTTCTGGAATTTATCAACTAAAGCAGTGTTATTAAACTATGTTCCAAAAACCATGAAGGATCCTCAGGGACCTGGGTAAGCAACCTGCCACTCCCACCCCCCCAAAAAATCCCTGCTTTATAGAAAGCTCCGCCCTGCCTCTCAGCTCTTCATTAAAGAGGAGAGCAATGCACTGTCACATTCCTAAAATGCACCTCCATCTAATACTTATTTTCAGAAAGACTTCAAGGAAGGGAGGAAGGAAAGGAGGGAGGGAAGGGAGAGGTAAGCAGGCTCCAAATCTCATAACAAAACCAAGTATTAATTCCTTACTTTCAAGAACCCTCTACTTGGGCCTTTTGGAGAGCTTAATCTGAAGACGGACTCCATCTCACAGAAAAGCTATCACCATCATTTCCTTAAGTGGGCCTTTCTGTGCAAAATAGGAAATTAACATATTCTCTAAATAAAGGACACCCTTGGAAAAGAAAAAGCAGTTGACAACCTTACACTGACATATATCTACATCACTTTGGCCTGAGTCTTATTTCCTGTCTGACTGTTGAAAACATCAAGTACCACCAGCCAGCTTTTGAGAAGCACAGTGGCAGACTAACTTAGAGCTAAGCAGTCGGTGCAAGAAGACAGAATGAAGTTTAAACGGTTATTTGTATTGGGGATTACACATTTGTTGAAAGCAACAAAAGACGCAATTTGTTTTCTCGCTCAACATGTATTTACTGAGCATTTACCCCAAGTCAGGTACTGTTCTAGATACCAGCCATTCAGCCCAAACAAAAGACCTGCCCTCACGGACTTCACATTGCAGTGGAGAGAGACAGGCATTAGCACAGCAAACAAGTAAATGGAAGAGTGTGCCGGGGTGATAAATGCTATGGAAAAAAATAAAGCTGGGTAAAGAGGGTAGGGAGAGCTGAAGAAGGGAGGGTGTGCAGTTTGAATCAGGTGGTCAGGTGGGCTGCATAGGGGAGGGAGTCAGCCATGTGGTTACCTGAGGGAGGAGAGGGCAGGCAGGGGCCACCAGGGCAAAGGCTCTGACCTGGGAGGACACCCACCGGCTGTGAACAAGAAGCATAGAAAGCCAGGCAGGGTCACTGGGAGCCCTGCATTTCACTCTGCTGCTGGCTGAGACCTGCTGCAGTGGGGCACAGCTGGAAGCTGGGAGATCCCGAAGGAGGCGACTACAGAAATTGAGATGAGAATGACCATGGCCTAGACCAGGGCGGTGGCAGTGGAGATGGTAAAGTATGAGCAGGTTCTGTGTAAACAATATCCAAGGAATAGAGTCAGCACTTTTTGCTGATGGATTAGATATTGTTAAAAAAGAGAAAGAAAGAAAAGACTACGGGATGACTCCAAAATTTTTGGCCTGAAGTTTTATAGAAGAAAAATAATCGTAGTATACTGATGAAAAGGGTCCACAAAAGAGGGAAATAGCAGGGATTCAGAAGACAGAGGAGAGAGATCCTTGAGGAAGCAGGAAAGGATGGGCTTTCAGTACACTGCTGGGCTGCCCTGGGCAGGGGCCGGTTGGAGGGAGATGTGGCGTCGAACCTTGTGGATTCCTCCTCAATTTTCTTAGACAGGAGTAGGCAAGGTCATCAGCTAACAGTCAGACACGGAGGAAGGCACAAATGTCTCAGGAGAAAGGGGACCGTATGAAATACTCATCCAAGCAGCGGGAAAGTGGTTGCCAAGCAGCATTAAGGTCTCACGTGTGATCACAGGTCACCCTGGGTAATGGCTGTGTGCTCTCTGTCCTCCAGCCCCGCTCCTCTGCATGCAGGCCAGTGCAGAGGGGGTGGAGAGCTAGATTTAACCAGGGGTGGGGTTTGCCACAGCTGTGACGAAGCGAGGAGAGCAAGGGAACCCAAGGCATGAGCAGAATGGTGATTGCGACCAACTCTAAATCTCAGTAAAGAACAAAGAGAGGACTTGAAGGGGTGGGGGAAGCGTAACGGTCATAGGATGGATGGACTATAAACCCTGCTGGGGCCAGAGACTGCTAGAGTTAGGGTACAGGAGGGAGGGGACTAGACACGTAAGGCGTGGTGGGTAGAAACTGCGACGCTTAAAATTTAGATTACAGAGGGGCTGCAGCCTTCAGAGATGACGTGGTTGGCCAAGAGAAGTTCAAAAACTGAGAGAGTAGAGCGTTAGGATGATCTATGCTTATATTGAAATCACTAAAACAAAAGTAACTTTGAGAGAGAGTGACAGTGAACCAGGAGCTAAAATCTCGGAGAAATTAGAGTGATGGGGAAACAGGGGACAGAATGGCTTCTCAACAATGACGTTGAGTTGGCGATACAATCTGATGACATGGAGAGGGTCTGATCCAGGCATGATATGAGGAGCAAGGGGAACGAACACCACTGATCTCTCTGGGAGTGAGAGAGGGGTGGAGAGAAGAGGTGCAGGGGAGGCCATCACGGAGCAGGTGAACCATTACTCTTATCACTCCATGAGTAAAGGAGAGACTGACTGGCCTATTTTCAAATGACAAACACATCAACATTTTTGAGAAACAAATTACCTTTGGTGTAAGGAAAAATAAAGCATGTGATACCCACTCCACCAGAGCTTGATGAAGCACAGGTTCCATTAATTTAAAAAAAAAAAATCTAAACCAGATTGTTAATTAGTAATTTATGTCTGATTATTTGCCACTTTTAGCAACAAAAGGGAAAGGTTCATCAACAGATAAAAATTCATTACATGCAAAACTGGGTCAAACGTGATCAGAAATTATGCCCTTCAAACTTGTGTCTACCCACGCTGATTCTAGCAATCAGGCCTTTTGTTCCAATGGCTCCGAGACCACAGAGGCAACATAAGGTTCAGAATTTGGGTTGTGGCAAGAGTGTGGGACCCTAAACTCATGCCAGACTATCAGACAGCCAAGTTAATTTCCATCAGAAAAGACGGGAACTCCACAAGAGACACAATCCTAATAAGACCCGACTTTTGATGGATCACTACCTCCTTTGAAAATATAATGAAAACTGTGCACACCTTTTCCAGAAAATACGCAGAGGCACACATGTAAAAAAAAATTTTACATATTGCATGCATTTCTCAACAACCCCCTCCATCCCTCCCCAAGCCGGCCAGGTGAGCTAGCATAACATCTGCAAGTCGGCTTCCTGTGACTCTCGGGGATAAAAATACTAAAAACCAAAAGCCACTTCTTAGCTCCTCATCTTCCACGGCCACAATCTACCACTTTACAGTCCCCTTTCTCCAGATGCTCATTCTAAGGGCAGTCAAAACTCTCAGAAAATACAAAGAGAAATAAAACAGTTCTTGATGCAATTTTGAGAAATGTTAAGGATATGTTTAAAACAGCGCCATGGGTTACCGAGGAAAACACGTAGACAGGCTTCCTCCGCCAGGTGATGCGTTGGCAAGCAGCCTTCTGCCTGGCCGCTGTGTCCCATCACATCCATCTCCTACCTAAGGCCTTCCAACTCCCCTCTCCTCCATCCCAGCCACCACGCCTCGGTTCAGGTGGACAGTGCCACTTACCCTTCGACGGTGACAGTCACACAGCGGCCCTTCAGGCCCCAGCCTTGCCCTATCACCCGTCCCAACCCAAGTCACCTCTTCTCCTGAAGAGACTATCTGATCAGATCAGCCCTCTGCTTAAAGCCTCTCTTTTTTTTTTTTTTAATATATCTTTATTGATTTCAGAGAGAGGAAGGGAGAGGAGAGAGAGAGAGGCATCAATGATGAGAGTCATTGATGGGCTGCCTTCTGCATGCCCCAGACTGAGGATCGCGCCCGCACCCCGGGCATGTGCCCTGACGGGGGATCCAACCACGATCTCCTGGATCCTAGGTGGACACTCAACTGCTGAGCCCCGCCTGGCCGGGCTACTTAAAGCCTCTTGAAGGCAGCATCTCCAGTTGCCAGAGGGGGGAAAAAAAAGCCCACAGTAAATATGTGACCTGATATTAGAATTGGGGTTGATGTTGAGTGTGTGTGTGTTGGAGTAGTGTGAGAATTACCTAGACATTGGAAGGATTTATTTTAATGCTCAGGTTTGAAAAAATAGGAAATATTTCAAGCATGCACACAGATAACAGTAAAAGGACACGATGTACATCATTGTAGGGGGTGCACAGCAGAGACTTGCCCTGCAGGACGGAGGCAACACTTGCATTCATTCCCTCAGCAGCTGGAAGTGCTGCCAGCTGAGCCGTTTGTATTTTAGGAAGTATTTATGAATACATAAACATTGCATAGTAATTTCTGTAGGTATTTGGACTTTCTATGTGGTTCCATTCAATGAATTCTGCAGCTTGATTTTTGTTTACATTCAAAACTGTTTTTAAGATTGACCCTTGCTGAGATCATTGGCTCTTTAAAATATGATCTAAGCAAGTATGTCAAAATATTAATAGCTGATAAATTTCAAATGAGGGCACACATATGTCTGGTATATCATTTCCTGTATGTTTATTTATATTATTTTTTAATAATATTAAAATTAACATTTTATATTTAAAAAACAAAACAAAAAACCTTTCAGAGTTACCCTTTAGGATACAATCGAAACTCCTGGCTGCGGCTTACTATACTCTTCAATTGCTGGTCTAAGCTAAACTTTCCAGCCTTTTCCCTCAGTCTTAACAGTCCTCCACCTCTCCACCCTTTCTCTAATTTGTATTCATTCTTCCGATGGTATCGATGCTATCGTACATATCCATCTTCAAAGATGCCGTTCCTGAGATCCCCTCCACATCAGCTATCCTTCCAGGGGCTCACACAGCATCCTGTGCTGTTTTACTTTTTAAAACTGTGTAACTGCTTATTTAATTCACTTACTTAAAAACTTTGCAACTGCCCTCTCTAGATGAAAGACACCTGACAACTGGAACCTGTGCTGATCCGACAGCATGATACATGTTAGGAGAAATGTAACAAAATGCCATTCAAAACGTCTTCTACAAATAGGCCAGACAGATAGGTAGGTAGGTAGGTAGACGGACAGACAGATAGAGACAGATAGACAGACAGACATAGATACAGATAGAGACGGACAAATGAAGTCCTTCCTTGATGACTGCCACTGCTTAAGATAAAGCTGAATCTTAACAAAAGGTAGATTCACAGCCAAGACCGCCAATTAAACCGGTCAAATAAAAAATGTGATGTTTCGAACACCTCAGCAACACAGTGTTTTCTGATGAGACCATTTGTATTCTTAAAAGTCAAGGGGACTACCATTCTGGAATACTTGGCTTATATACTAGAATTTAAAGTTAGCCTACTGGATATAACGATTTCAAAGATGGAACTTAAAAGATAAACAACATGACAATAACAGCCTCTTCTTTCCTCAGTTCCCCAAATCTCCACAGTAGAGCCTCACATTACAAAAAGCATGTTACCTGAATAATTATGACGTCTTAGCAGCCCAGCTTTATCTACTGAACTCTGACCTTCCCATCACTTAATTATTCCGTTAATGAAGAGGTATCTCTCAATATCTGTTCTTAATTTATTTTAATCTGCATTTTCTCATCCTATCTGAAATTATAGTGACATTACATTCACAGCATCACATGAAACATCTATGCGATTAAAGACCCTCTGAAATAGTTTTCCAGGCTTTATTTGCACATATATTTTCTTTTAGCTGCCCAAGACTACTATTTTCACTTTTAGATGAGATGAATATTACCTTTCTTTGCTACCATTTCAAAGAATTTTTATATTGTACTAAATAAACATGAGTAAATTTCTTTTTTCTCTCATTTTAATTAATCTACTTTTTTTGCCCTGAAGTATGACCTTTCTTTCAGAATATTATGTAGAAAAAATACAAATGCTATTGAGACTTAATTCAATGTAAGTTTTCCTAAATAAAGTGACCAAGAGGCAATGTAGAAAAACAGCAGTAGCCCTAGCTGGTTTGGCTCAGTGGTTAGAGAATCAGCCTGGGGCCTGAAGGGTCTCAGTTCAATTCCAGCCAAGGGCATGTACCACAGCTGCAGGCTCGATCCCTGGTCCTGGTTGGGGTGCGTGCAGACGGCAACCAATCAATGTGTCTCACATCAGTGTTCCTCTCTCTCACTCTCTCTTTCTCTCTCTCTCTCTCTCCCCCCCCTTCCACTTTCTCTGAAAAGCAATGGAAAAAATATCCTCAGGTGAGCATTAAAAAAATAAAATAACACCTGGCCGGAGGGTCTCAGTGGCTGAGCATCAACCTAGGATCCAGAAGATAGCAGTTCGATTCCCGATCAGGGCAAATGCCCGGGTTGCGGACTAGATCCCCAGTTGGGGGCTTGCAGGGGGCAGCTGATCAATGACAACTCTCTCATCATTGATGTTTCTATCTCTCCCTTTCCCTTCCTCTCTCTGAAATCAATAAAGATATGTTTTTAAAATAAACAAACAAATAAATAAATAAAATGTTAAGAAACTAATCAAGTTAAGACAATTATTTCAGGAGGAAGAGCTAATAACTGAAAGTGTTAAGAATCTGAATTACAACATGATTTGAAAAGCTATACTTCTGATTAAAAAACATAAAACAAATCCCATGCAGGTCAAGTGCACCATGAGGCTTTAGATGTGTTGTGACTCACTGCCAACCATCTTTCAGAGCCTTCTGCCTCCTCCTTCTGCACCTGCGCCACGCTGGTCCAAGGTCCCAGCATCTCTAACCTCAATTACTTTCTCAGCTCTTACCTGCTCCCTGCCTCCCTCCAACCCTGCTCCCTTCTAAATGTATCCTTCATACTGCCGACCAAGTCATCTTTCTGAAAAGCAGTAGGGAGCTTGTCATTAACACACTTCAAGCCCTGTAGTGACTCCCTACAGAGAAAAGATCACACCTCTTGGCCTGTTTCAAAAGAGCTTTCAAATCTGGCCCAACCTTTCCCATCCCCTGCCAAACCCCAGCCACACTCACCTACCAGGTAAGGACTCAAAATGCATTGCTCTCCTGCAAGTGCCCTTCCTTCACTGTCCCCATAGCTGTCTCCTACGCATCCTTCAAGGCATACCTTCAATTCCCCCCTCTTAGGGTCCTCTCTAACCAGCCCCTCATTCCCACCAAGGCAAGAACCTGTCCTTCCACCTTCGGTGTCCCCACGGCCTTGTGTATACCACGCTGCTGTTGTGCAGGGATGTCTATTGGTGCCTCTCTGCCCCAGGAGCCTGAGAGCACCTTAGGAACTGACAGACACACACCTTACTCACCACTGAGCCCATCATCTAGCAAAAGGAGTGAACAATAGCCATTTGCTAAGTGAACAAGGTGTGTATAGAAGCACACCTGATTTTTTTAAATCGTGAAAGTACACTGTAAGCCTTTACAGAGCTTAGTCTGTGGAGACTAAGCTACCTCTGGCATCGGAAAGTCAAATTAGGAAAGCATATACCCATACACAAGCAAACAGAGCCAAAAAATAGAAACAAAGAGCGAACAGGAGTGAGAGATGGGTTCTGCCTCATGATCAGAGTGTAGATGGGGGGGACAGGGTAAGCATGGGGGGGAGAGGAAGTGGGGGTGAAGAAAACAAGCAACTGAGCACAGGAAACAAAGCAAGCCATCCAGCACAGGGGCTCAATGAAGGAATATTTCAGCGCTGAATATTCCAGTATGATCTTCGGGCTCAATGGGCCACAGTAAGAATGCACCAAGTGCCTTCACTCTCCTGGCCCACTTTCCACAGGTTCACCTTTGCTCAGCACAACCCAAACTCCTCAAAACACAAGACAAAAGGGAAAAAAAATCCTATACCAAGATATCTGCTTCCTTTTGCAGTTGCTTAAAGGGAAGTGTTTACACGTAGAAATAATCTTGACCATTTGCCTGGAGCTCTCCTTGCTCCTCAGAAATGCACAGACCACTCACTCTCTTTCGTTCCGGGAGCCTTAAACCTGCCTCCTTCGTCCATCACTCAATGGCAATAAACAGAATAACCCGAGGAGCTTGTTAAAACTCCAGATGCCGGGGACCTGCTCACATGACTGAGGCGGAATCCCAAGGGTGGTTGTGACATGCAGCCCGGGCTAGAAACTCCACGTGGAATGAGCCCAAAACCTGACTTTCAGAAGGAAAGCATATGCATACATCTATGTAACTACTGAGTTAATGTTGACATGATTCACACACAACGTATGAAGGGCAAGAGAACCAACCAATTAGTTTCAACCTCAAAATGCTATGCCCACCCCCACACACACAGTCTCTTCACATAAAGATCATACCAAAATCTTAACAAGAAAATGGAATAGAAGAAATTTGCAAGTATTAACATCATGGAATTAGAGAAGATCTAAACAGATAATACTTTTCCAGTTATAGTACCTGTATTGATTGCAAAGTTGTACCAATTTAGGGACATAAAGTGATTATTTTTATTGGATTCCCCTGCTACTCAGAAATGTGATTATGTGTTTTTTTCTGCCCTTTCAAAAAAGTTTTGCTTCATAATTAAATGCAAAAATTACTGAACGAGACAGAAATCAAAAGAACTAGCCAGCCACCCACCCACCAAAAAAAGCCTATTTGAGAACATTCACCTATGAAATGTTACTCACACTTTACACTTTGAGCTCAATGGCTGTAATAGACAGAATTGATTTTTCTTTTTTTTTTTGAAGACACTGAATTCTCAAAACTGATGTGAGGTTTCACTAGGCCAGGAGTGCAAGCTTCTGACCGAGAAGCCGCACCGGCTGTAAATAAACCTCGGGCGCTGGGTTGTGCGAAGGTTCCGTGGAGCTGGCCTGTGCACATCCAGGGCCAGAAGCAGCAAAGTGGAAGGGCTGGGGCTGGAGAGGATTTCTCAGCCCACAAGCCATCACTTGGGGAGTAAATTCCCATGTATTTAAAACTCACACCAACTCACCTTCCAAATACTGACTCCAGTGTGTCTGTTATTATACAGTTAAGACATACAAAAATAAAAATAGAGCAAATATCTCTCCCTCCACACCCAGCTTAAGGTGGGGGAGGGGGGAAGCTAGCCAGTACATCCGAAAGGAAACCACCTGCACATCCTTTCATGATTAAATTTTAACTAATATTTACAACTGCTTCAATGACTTCACATGTTCCTTTGTTCCCTGAAAATCATCGTATCAGCCTCTAGTTCAAACTTCTGGCCCCGATGAAGGTTCAATAAAATGGAGTTTTCCATTCTGTCTATATAATTAATGTACTTCCACTGCCCAGAACATTCTTAGCAATTCACGTTTTCCTATCGTGAACGGGTCGCCTACCAAGCTCTCACAACCACAGGAACAAGTCAGGAGAATCACATTAATCCAGAAACTTTTCTTTGATTGCATTATAGCAGCGTAACAAGGAAACAACACAGAGATTTTACAGGCATCACAAGAATAGCTGCGCGACTCCGTCAGAGTTGAATTTCCATCGGGGCTACTTGTCCCTCCCCACAAATCCCCAGGGCTCATGGAAAAAACCAAACCTGTTCAAAGACTTTCCTTCAGAGCACAGGTATGCCAGCCATGCAAAACTTCAGGGGAAAAAAAACACAAAAACTAATTTTTAGTCCCTTAAGCTCTTTAGAAAAATCCCTGCAGAGATATTTCTTTAAATGAAACAGAAAGAAGCAGCCCAATGACTCCCTAAACACAACTTAACCACCGTCCTTCGGAAAGAAAGGCTTCTGAAAGATAAACAAATAAGCTCATGTTCCTCGTAATTTTCATAACGCTGACTCTTTCTAAGCAAGCTGACTTTATTGTAAATGTAGCACCTTTTTAGCAGGCTTGCTGTAAATGTAACCAGGTGTAATATTCCATCTTAAATAATTCATTTTCTTTTTATTTCACTGGCCTTCTCTTCTCTTGCCTCCCCTCCCCCATCTCTTACCAACTCTTTCAACCCACAGATACCCATCTGGGCATCAGACCAGGACTTGAACTGTGCCAAATCGCAGTGCATCTGAAATCCACTACCTTTTTTCACCAGCCAGTGAAAAGCCTTGAGCGGCAGTCGGAAGAAAAGAGAAAGGAGAATGCACGTCAGAAACAGATTATCAATTTCCCTGCCTTCCACCCAGAGGACTGCCTGTCCTCTGGTATTTTCCCCTTTGCTAACTCTTCACAGAGAATGACAAAGACCAGAGCCAGGGAAGGCCAGGACAGGTCTGGGAGCTGCAGGTCGCACCTCCTACAATTTGGCCCTCCCTTGGCAGAGCTATGAGGACAGCTGGGGGCCCAGGAAAGCTCTACCTCACAGCCCAGGGTCCCAGCCTAGGCCATAAAGGAAGAGGCACAGGCATGTATAAATCCAATTAATACTGTGAAAATTTTGTAAGCGATAGATTTAGGCACCAACTGAAGAAGAATTATCCACAAGCAACGAAATTAGGAGACTTGGTGCCATGCGGAGATCAAATACAGGGTTTTTGGAGTCAGATCACCTGAGAGCTCTAACCCCAGATATGGCACTTTCTAGCTCTGTAAGCCTTTTTCATTAAATAAACATTCATCGATCACTTACTAGGAGCTAGGAGCCAGGCTCACTCTCAGGGATGTATTGATCCCTGCACCTTTGGAATTAAATTCTAGTGGGAAGGACATTAATAAATACACAAAACAAGAAAAGTGCCAGATAGTGTTAAGAATATAGAGGGAACTTAACTAGAGTGATGCAGTCAAGAGTGACTGGGAAAGCTACTTTCCTTTCCTTTTCTTATTCCTCTCCCAAGGGCATGCTTAGAGAGAGGAAGATACATCGAAGTAAGAGAGAAACATCAGTCGGTGGCCTTCTTTATGCTCCCCAACTGGGGATCAAACCCTCAACCCAGGTATGTGCCCTGACCGAGAATCCCTGCAACGTTTCAGAGCACAGGACGATGCTCGACCAACTGACCCACTCTAGCCGGGCAAAGGAGAGCTACTTGCTAAAGATATGTTGGGAAGATCTCTCAGAGATGGCATTTAAGTCTAAATTTAGACGATAACAAGGAGCCCATCAGACAAAGGCAGGTGTAAAGGGATGTGCAAAGGCCCTGAGACAGGCAAACGGGGCCTTTGGAGAACTGGAAGGCAGGCCAGTGTGTTCAGTTACTTCTGTGTGGGTAGCTCACTTTTGCCACTTGTAAAACAGTAGTTGTGAGAATGAGACTCTTGACAACACATCTGCACACAGTCTGTATTCAATAAATGTAAACTGCTAGAGTTTCCTCCTCATCACCGCCAAGGAGATCCCATCATGGAGGTGTGCAGGCAGGGGCTGGGTAGCCGCCTCGAGGCACGGCCGGGTTATACTGCCCCTAAAAGTCCCTCAGCAGTTAGATCCCAGGACCAGTCGAGAGGAAAGAAGAAACGGTAAAACTGTTACACTCAGGCTTCCTACCCAAGGCCCTTTAAAGAAGGCACTGAATCATGCAACAGCGGGGCGCCTACCTGACTAACTCATTCCAAAGGGCCCTTCCCATCTGAGAGCCTATGATTCGAATCCCCAGGTTGTCAAAATCCCCACAGGTAGCCAGGTGACACTGTCTTTAGCCTTGAGATCTACCCCCGCTAGGAGGCTCTAGGTTAAAACCGCAACAGAACTGACAAGAAAAGGATGGCTTGTTCTGTCTCACCAGCTTTAATACGTGTTAGCTACTGACAGAATGACGGAGCAACGAGGATATTCTTCGGCTTGACATGCATCCCAAACCATTTTATTATTTCATGTTTAACATGTTCCAAGCAGAAATGTACACATCACAGACTCCATTGGCAATGTTTCCCTTTAAAAACAAACAAACAAGCAAACAACTCTATACCTTGGCCTACTCTCTCAAAATATTTACTTACTTGGTGAGCTTTCTGAAGCCTACTAATTCAGGCTGTCAAAGACGCAGTTGCTGATGACAAACTTGGCTTAGGTATCTTTAAGTTAGGAAAACAAAGGTCTCCGTTTACCTCGCCCCAAGATCTTAATCATTAAAGGTCATATTCTTTCAAGTTCTCTTCAAAAGTTCACTCAAATCCAAGGTAAATGTACCACAACCATAAAGAAATGTATGGTGTCATATATCCATGAAACTATTTCACCACCTACCCTTGATAATTTCCTATGTCTGTTTAGAAGGTGGAAATCACATAAAAAATTTAAAACCTCATACAAATCATAAAGCCAAGTAATACTGAATGAGGGCAATATAAATAATCCCAATAACTAAATATAAAATGCACAAATATTTGTATTATGTCAGGCTTTGAGCCTTCCAAACTCAAGGATTTGGGGAGGGGGGAGAAGGAATCTTCATAAACCAAAAGATTAATCAATTTACTCTCAACATTAGTTTTTCCCACCCTAATCTTTGCTCCCTCCTCCATATCCAATCCCCAAAAGGAAAAAACCTAGAGGAGCAGACTAGAATTGAAATTCTCCTATAGAAAAGCATCCCTTTAAAACAATGAAAAGGCAACGACTTAGGCATAGAACATGTCCAGGAAAGATGTTTTTTTGAAATGTCTTATATGTAGATGATTCCTTTGACTTAATCTGAACTAAAAACCCCTATTCAGAATGTACATTTGGACATACCAAAAGACATTACCACTGTGTACCAATATTTACCTTAAAAGAATCAAAACTGTGTTTTCCAGAAAGCAGAATTGGGGCTAACAGGCCCATTCAAATCCAAATGTATCTACTGGCTTTTGCAACATAATCCAGCCAAAGGAATGTGATCCATGTCTCAGCTATGCAGCAGCTAACTTTTCAGTGTGTTTTGAAGTAGGTGCCACCAAGGGAAAAAAATGTAACAGTCAGATCCTTGGCATTAAAACACTCTAAGCAATCTGAGAGTCTTTAGAAATAAGAACCACGTAATACAGGCTCATTGAAGAACTTTAGAAAATACATATGAGCAAAAAAGAAAAATAATAATCCCAAGATGCCAAGGTAGCACTATAAACATTGTAGTGTACAATCTGCTAAATTGTTCGAAAAAATAATTTGCACATAACTGAATTCATATTGCATATATTTTTTTACTTAACCATGCCAAGAACCTATTTCTATATGTATATACACATATCAATAACATTTTTATGAATGTATAATCTTCTACTTTATGAGTACACCCTCATATAATTAACTCCAATGAGATTCTCTATGTCAGTTCAGATTCACTTAGTGTATACACTAAGTGAATACAGTAAGTTGATCTCTAACTCCTAAAATTATCTGTCCATGGCACCCTATTTTAATGACACATTAGAACTTTGTGCTCTTTTCACAATACTTGGGGAAATTATGACTTAACCAGTCCTCAATACTGGATTTTTATGGTGTTTACACCATTCCTATTCTAAAAATGCTGGGATCTTGCTTGTGCATTTCTGTATATTCTAGGAAATAATTCTAAAAATAGAGTTAATGGGCCAATTGGTATACACATGTTAAAAACATGTGGCAATTTCTGCCCAACTGTCCCCCAACAGTCTATGGGAATTGTAAGTCTTTTTAAATGATAATTTTTAATCTAAAGAATAGTCTGGAAGTTACGTGCACTCATCATATACACTTAGTATTTCGAAACTTATACAATTATTTTTTTATGGGCATGGGTAAAGCACATAGTTATAAAGATCAAAGGTCTTACTGTAATAGAGGGTGACAACTATTTAAGAATATACCTCCTTACAATGTATGGAACTTGACCAGCATGGATATGTTCAACTGTCTCACTTTCACTTTCTTCTTTGTTACATTTACATAGTTCTAGATATACATTCTACTCTTAAGAAGATATTGATAATCCCTTATTCTACATAGTACATTATATTACTAAATCATTTAAAACAAAAAGAATTTTAGAGGAAGAAACATCATCAGAGCATTCCTTAAAACAAGATAGTAAGCTGTAATGTACCCTCAAGAGATCCTTCAAGCTCCATAATAGTAGCTACATATTTAGAGCCAAGACTGCAATAACCAAAATCTCTACCGATCAATCAATACCAGTATCAAAGAAAGAAATGTGAATTTTCAATGTGTATGTATGTCTATTAATTTAGAGCTTATTTTCAGTGCATATTTCTGCCATTTCATATAATAAGAAATAAGCTCCTAACATAATATAAAGATAGTACACTGAGCAAAACAGGCCATATGTTCCTTTTTTTATTTTAAAGTGACACTGGTTGTAATTTTATACCTGAGAGCCACTCTCAAGGTTACTTAAGTATAGTGTTCACACCCAGGGCGGAGTTCTGTGTAATTTTCAAAGCTCAAAAAAGCCCAGCCTGCTCAAAAATATCTCCCCTTACAGCCTGTCTCAAACTTACATTTGAAGCTTTTTAAAAATCTAGAAATTATTATTCAATACGTCTGGAGAGGAGCCAGTGCATCTGTATTTTTTTAAAAACTCCCCAGTTGATCCCTTTGAACAGTGAGAGTGGAAAAGCACTCGGTTATATAAAAAGACTGGGGGAGGGGGTGGTATCTTAGGTCCCCAATTTAAACGTTCATATGAAAACCATTAATCTGTCTTGGTCTAGTTCATTAGATTAGATTACCTAGGTGAAAACTGTACCTTGAGAAGGTCCATAAAAAGTTTCAAAAATGAAAGCAAAGGTAGGACACCTGTTGGCCTAGCCCTGGCCACCAAAAGGAACCGGGGCAAGGACATATGGCAACCAAAGCAAAACTTCAGAAGGTCCATCCTGCCAGAAACACTGGTACTTCCTACTTTAAGCATATAATCCCTTCAACTTCATAAAATAGGCTGAAAGGGAGAAAAATAAATGCTCAGCTATATTTTTGTGTTAAAGGAGGTTAGTCTGATAAATGAACAGCATTCAGCTGCCGGTCACAGCGTCACCCAGCAATGCCAGTCAGCGCAGAACGAGATTGAATTGGGTTGAGAAATTAAGATAGGACACTCAGAGACATTATGTTACCCTTTACAATATAATACTCCTTTGTCAGAATTATGTTTCTCAAAAGAAATCTGTCTCACAAGAACAGTGCTACACAAGCCACACACACACACACCAAAAAAAAAAAAAAACACCACCTGTCTTTTATGTAGTTTATGCATAAAAACTCATCATTTTCATAGGCTTCCACTACTCACCAGATCTGGACTTGATGATGTCACTGAACTCGTTCTGCCCGTCGTCTGGCCTGCCCTCCTCTTCTCCATACTTGGCCATCTTTGCTGATTTTCAATAAAATCCAAACACTTGACTAAATCTTCTTTCTTTAAGACATCAATACCTAAAGAGAAAAGGGAAAGTACTGACTTGAAAAAAATACATATATACATATTTTATTTAATATATATAGTCATATACAGTTATATATTGTAACCATTTATTCAGGAAATATTTATTCAGGGCCTACTATGTGTAAAGGCACTGATCTGGGCAATGGGAATAAGAGTATCAAAAAGCAATTAACTATATAATGAATTATTTCTGATATGCTACAAACATACAACAGAGAAGCACAGAGTAACATCATCATATAGCAGAGGAATCTAACCTGCCCTGGGCAACTAGAGAAGGCTTTCTTGAAGAAGGGACATTTGAGCCAAGTTTTCAAGGGTGAGAAGAATTTAATTAGGTAATCCTTGATTAAATTCAGAATTTTTTCAAATTACACATTTTAGGATAATTTGAAAAATCTGAATTTGGGCTGTATATTAGACAATATTATTTTATCAGCATTAAACTTCTTGAATATCGGTTAATGGTTTTGTCCTTGTACAAGGATATGCCTTTGATTGTAGAAGACACATGATGAAATATTTAACAATTAAGTGTGATATTATCTTCAACTGAAGTTCAAGCAGGACAGCATACATCCGTCTATTGTATGTCTATATATCTATATGTCTGTATGTCTGTACGTCTATATCTATGTACAAATGTATACATATACATGCAGAGAGAGAGACATGAAATATTGGAAAACGCTAAGTGGGGAATATAGTTAAAGAGCATATGGGGGTTTTAGGTTTATATTCTTTCTAGTGTAATATTACAGGCAGGAAATGATTGTGGCCTAAACAAGGGAAGATGGAAAGAAACAGGTGCATGTGTGGGATATTTAAATACTGAATAAAGAAGGTGCACAGGATCTGGGAACTGGATGGATACGAGAGGTTCAGGATACAAAGGCACAAAGTGACTGCCCAGCTTCAGCTGGGGCAACTGGGTAGAGGGTGAGTCATGCACTGAGCTGGGGCTCTGGAGCATAAGCCACTGAAGGAAGAAGTAATGAATACAGTTTGGATTTGCTGAGTGTGAGGTGCTTCTGAAATACTTAAGTGGAAATAACAAAAAGCAGTTGGATATACAGGTCCGATCTCAGGAATGGTCTGAATCAGATACAAATCTAAATAGTTATATCATTTTAGAAGGTGTATCATATTAATTCTGCTGGGTATAGACATCACTCAATAAAATAACTTTAATCTTTAGAAACTAATTAGTTGGACACATCTTTAGAATTGAAAGAATTGAGGGTTCTATCCTCAATACCTAACCTTTTCTTTAAGAATGTGAGGGTACAGCATCACCCTAATAGTTTCTATAACACAATGCCCCCAAAACCCAAACAGAATCAGAATTCAATCAGCAATTGGGCTCTATCCTAAGAGCCCCTTAAGTAGACTCCAAATGTGAATTAAATAATCATTGCCCTGCTGGCATGGCTCAGTGGTTGAGCATCAACCTGTGATTGAGAAGATTGCAGTTGGATTCCTGGTGGGGGCACATGCCTGGATTGTGGGCTGGGCTGCTGGCTCAATCCCCAGATAGGGGCCTGCCGGAGGCAGCCAATCAATGATTCTCTCATCATTGACATGTCTGGGAATATAACAGTCAACACATCCAAGTATTAATCTGTGAATAATGGACAATATTTCACTTATTACAACATATGTCAGAACCAGAGTTTACTGCTAGCTAGGATTAGACAACTAAATTCTTTAAATTAAGGACACATTATATGGTATTATTATTTTATATTTCATTTTGCATATGTATGTACTATTCAGTATTTTCTATATTATCTTTATGACATATAATATTCAAGGAAACATCACATTACTTTATAATATAAATATGTTACATATAATAATTATTATATTTTTATCCTGATCAGTTAGAGAAAGGGTATGTTCTAAAAACAAAGAGATCAAAGTTATCTTAGAGAAAAATTTTGTGTTAAGAGTTTGAGGCAGATAAAACAGTGATAGATTGTTAAATGATTGACTCTCCAGTAGGGAGGACTGTGTGGATTGTGGATCATCAGTCTGACAAAATTTATGAGTATAAAAAACTTTTTTCATTTTTTTATATTGCTCTACTACTGTGAAGACTTTAGGGATTACTATGAGATTAAGTTCCCTTTGGGGAATACCTACCTGTAAAAGATTTGCTGAATTCTGATGTGTACTATATTATATTCAAAAACCAAAAACTTTGTTCACAGGAATGGATGTAAAATTTTATTATAGAAAGTCAGGTTTGCCCAACAAAATTCTCTTTACTGGAAAACTAACTATCCTCTTTGAGAGATATTTCTAATGCTCTCCATAACCAGTCTTAGCAAAAGGTCTTCACTCCAGTGCTTTCCAAAGACCTATCCCACCCCATAAAAAAGCAAACTGTTTACACAGGACTTTATTTCATTTGCACATTAAATTAAATTCATTATAATATTTTATTTTGGCACTCTCCTTAAGATAATTTCTCAAATTTTCCCTTCTTGATGATCAAAATCCCTTACATGCTACAAAGATACAGCAGAAAGGGGGATCAGAGGCCAAGGGGAGAATGGGAAGGCGGGAGAAACAGTGGCAGCCACCGACTGCCACCTGTTGCCACGAGTGGTAGGGTTGAGCACCTCCTTCTAAACCGATAAATGCTGCAGCGACTTATAATTGGCTGTCAGGAGACAGAATCAAAGTTTCATCACTAACACCTTCACCTCTGGGAGATGGAGGGAAGGCCCCTTTCCACACAGGGCTGGTTGAGAAACAGAATAAATGAATGGTACGCTGCTTTAGAAGCTTTAAGCCCTTTAAAACTGTAACTTCTGGTTACGGCTGCTCTGCTTCTGGGCCCCGATAAGGATTTCTGCGAAGGTTAGCCAGGTCTTCTCACTGAAACCAATACACTAAACTCCACGTTCACCAACTGTTCTTTGGAACACGTCTGGCTGTCCCATGGACCTGAAGCCATGACGGTGGCAATAAACCAACCTGGGGTGACAGGAGAGGAGATGGTCTTAAAGGGAAAGCTAATGTTTTAATTTTAAAATAACATGGGAATTACACACTGTAAGAATACGGATATGTCCAACGATGTACAGTTTTGATGGAAATGAGATGCTGATCCTTGGGTAAAAAATACTCATTCATTGACACTGGGGACCAAAACCCTCGCTAGAAACACTGGAAAGGGAAGCCGCTGGGGGGGAAAGTTTGCCACTGTGCCTGATACATAGTAAAAGGCACCACCCACTGCCAAGAACTGCCATTCACTCTGGGAAGCGCTGCCAGGGAAGGTTAATACTACAGTGATTAATACTGTTTACAGGCCCATAAATTGTATGTAAACACCCAAAGGAGAGTTAAAGAGCTGCCTCATGGGTCCCATAAATAAGGGTGGAGGGGGCGGGAAGTGACTGCGTAACGCGGGGCCCTCGCCGCCTGGAACTCGGGAAGCTGGAGCGCCCACGAGCCGCGCTCCTCCGCGGGCCGCGTCCCCCGCGCCCACCTGCCACCAGCCAGGATGGGCCAGCCCGGCTTCCCGAGGCCGCTGCAACTTACTAAGCGGTGCCACCGCCGGTCCACGAGGCGGTGAAGCTCTGGCCCCGACGCCAGCACCCGGGGCTCCCGGGAGCTCGTGCGCTCGGGCGGCGGCACCCGCTGCACGGACCCTCGGGAGAGCCGCGTGGGACACTGACCCGCGAGGCCCTGGCGACCAAGGTGACCCGGTGGCTGGGAAACGGGAGGCTCTCCCCGGACCATCCCGGAAAGCGAAGCCCTTAGACCAGGTTAGACCCCGGGCTCTCCACTTGAACGTAAAACAAATCGCGGGTCGTCCGGCGCCAGGAGGTCCGGCGGGTTTTCTCCTTCCCTAGAACAAGTCCCTTTCCTGGCCTTGGGGGAAATTCTTTTACCAGCGAGCCTACTAGAACTTGCACAGCCTAAAATGGGTGCTTTGTTGGTTTTTCTAAGTGGCCTTGGACAACCAGAGCCTGGGAGCCGGGGCCAAAGGTGGGCATGAATGACCTTACCAGTTGCAGAAAGAGATGCCAAGGCTCCGCACCACGCACCGTCCCCTCTCCGGAGCCCCACCCTCGGGAGCAGCAACCGCCGGAGGTCGGACACGTTTCCTGCCAGGCGGAAGGCTGGGAGCTGCTCCCCTGCCCGCCGACCAAGCCGCCCGCTCCTAGCGGACACCTCCTGGGCCCCGCCTTCCCGGGCTGGGCGTGGGTGACGGGCCCCGGCCCGCCCCGGAGACCACTGGCCCCGCGCCCCTCGCCGCGCCGGGCGCAGATGCGCGCCTCTCGCAGCCCAGCGGGGAGGAGGCCGCCGGGAACCTGTCGGGGGGGGCGAGGGTCTTCCCTACGGATCCCCAGGACCTCCTCCTCTCTCCAAGTTTCGGTCGTTCTCTGTCCCACCGCGGCGGAGCAGAGCTCGCGTCCCGGGGAAAGTGTATGTACGCAAAAGTTGGTGACATCTTAGCCTCGGTGTTGAGAAGGAGCTCGGGACGCCGATCCTGGGCGCAGGAGCCGCAGAGAAGTCCGCCTCCCCGCAGCCCGCGCCCCGCTCCCCCAGCTGGGGTCCCATCGCCCGGCGGGGGCTTCAACAGCGCACGGACTTACCTGCTCCCGGGACCCGCGCGCCCGCCTCGCCTGCCCGCCGCCGCCGTGCCCTGCGGGCCCAGGGCTCGTCTGGATGTGTTGGGGTCGTAGGAATCGCGGGGGTGGGGGTGCGAACGTGAGTTCTGTAGTGCGACTTTTAAAAAAAAAAAAAAAGAACTCTAGAGACCTAGACGAGTTCCGAATGGAAAAAAGAATTTTGACACCCGGTTAAAAAGGCGCCTGACTTGTGCAATCTTCCTGCCCAGGAGTTCCGCCAACAACAAAACAGTCCCAGCGCAAAGCTGGACCGGGCGCGCGGGCACCAAGTTTGCCAAACACTAGAGAGTTTCCCGTCGGCAGAAACGACCCAAAAGGAGGGGGCGCCGCTCCCGGTGATTCCCCGGCCGGCTCGGGAGCCCGAGGCTCCGCCTCGCCCCGCGGCGGGAGGAAGCCCGCGGCTGGCGGCGGCCGCCCGCTCTGCGCCCCGGGGCCGGGCGGCTCCACAACTCGGAGCGCGCGGCTCGCGGCCCCGGCCCCTCCTCCCGCGCCGCGCCGCGGGCGGGCCCCTTTGTTGGAGCGGAGCGCCGGAGGCTGGGGAGGAAGGGTGGGGCGCTGGATCCCTCCGTGGCGCCCCCCTGGGACCGGGCTCGCGGCCGGGCACCCCGGGGCCCGCTCTCCCGAGGAGGAGGCCGAGCAGGTCCGGTTCGCGGGCCCGCGCTGCTCCAGCGCCCCCGCTCCCCGTCTCCTCCCGCGCCCCGCCGCCACCAGCCCAGCAACTTTGTTTTGGGAGATCAGCCCCTCTCGCCTCCCAGCTCGGCCCCGGCCCCGGCCCGGCCCAGGCGGCCACCGCCGGCTGGGCTCCGGGAACGTGGCGCCCGGAGTCACCTGACCGCGCGCCCGGTCAATCAGCGCCCGCCTCGCGCGCCCTCCCGGCCGGCGGCTGGCCTGGGGCTGCGCGCCCCCGCCGCTCCCGAGTCGGGAGCTGGAACCGACGCCTCGCACGAGCACAATCCCCTTTACTCAGATTACCCCAATATGGGAGTCACGCCCCTACCCCAGGCAAACTGAGTGGTTCGGGTGATTTTTTTCTCCTGTGGAGATAAATTTCCATTTATTTGCTCCTGCGCTCACTCCATCCATCTCGGTTGGCCGACGGTGCTGATCTGTTAGCCCTAGTTTCAAGGGTACATTTATTTTATACGGTTTTCTTAGTGTCGTTTTCATATTAAGACAAACTTGAGATTTCGTTTTATATTCATTCGTACCTACAAATAGTGTTTGCGCTGACCTTATATTCCTACCTTTCCAATGTATACACACAAACATACATACACCTATTATAGAGCCTCTTTGGAGGCTGAGGGGTTGGTTAAAAAATATCCGGGGAGAAAGGAGTTTGTGCTGTGTGAGCATCTTTCTCACATATTTCATTCCCATGTGTTCCTGCTATTCTTTCACTTGATCACCAAGCTTGAGAGGGGAAAGAAAAGACCAACCTAAGTGACTAGTTGGTATAAACAAGAGGAAAGGGTGATTGACAAGCAAGCTCTGGCCTCTGGCTGATTTAGCATTTGAGAGTAAACAATTTCTGAGTTAGTAAAGATAAAACCCCTTGGAGCCTTAAGCAAATTTTTCAGAAGGAATTCACTAGCCTTTTATTAGTTATAAAGTGAAAGCTTCCCCAGTCTCTAAATGCTGTGGAGTGGTAGGAGGTCCTGAAAGATCATCTTTCTTAAAGTCTCTAGCTTAGCTTCCTTCCCTGAGGGTTTTTCTTTATATAATCCAAATAAAATCCAGAAGATTAATTTGAGATGGTTATAACTTAGTCATTCACTTTCATTCATTCATTTATTCATTCATTCAACAAGTGCCGATTCGGGGCCTGCCAGGTTCCCTGGCACTGTGAATGATACTAGTAAAAATCCCTTAGAAATCTTACCTTATAGAACTTCAAATCTAGTGAGATAAGGCATGTAAACAAGTCAGGATATGCAAGATCAGCAATAAGTATCATAAGAAAATGACAGATCAAGTGTTACTTGAGTCTGGCTGTATTAAGGGAATCTGTGGTTTCTTTGAACTGATAATTCTACAGACCCTTAAAGCTCTCATCGGGCACTGTTATCTTGCTTGTTGAATTGATGGAAACTCAGATTTCCTCCTTTAAAATAAAACCACATTCGAGTGTTTGAGGATTTTGTTACTTAAAATTATGTAAGTGAAAAGCACTTTGTAAATTGCAAAGTGCTAAATAAATATTACTTAACTCGAAGTTTTTGAAAAACACAATCATTTGGGGACCTAGAATTCCTGAGTATTTAAGTTCTGAGGGAATGTTTAGTTAAGCTTCCCCAAAGGCCATAAGGAAAGGCTCATAAGGGACAAGAGCCACCGTCTGTGTGGGAGTGACTCCACCCCACACTCCAGCTTCAATGGCTAATGGTGTGTTACCAGGGGGCCTCTCTGTTTCTATGTTCCCCGTTTCCCTTCTTCCCTCATGCACAGACTGATATTCTCTGTAGGCCATGGGCAAGAGAGAACACAGAACTTCCTATTGATGAGATAACCAAGAGGACCCAAGCTGGTCCTGCTCCCTATTTCCTTTGTAAGTGGGGAATCACATCTAGTGGAAGATTCTGACCACAGAGGGCTACGTTTTCATAGAGCAGACAGTGTGATCTTCCTTCCAAGCCTGAGAATTGAGTTGGGGGGAAAGTGAGACAGACCACCTGCAACCAACATTCTACCCACAAGTCACATGGCAGGGCACGGACCAGTAATGACAGTGCTCTGTGGGGTTTTCCCTGCCCACTCCAAAGATCAATGCAGAACATTCAGACAAAGTGATAGGAATGTGGCCCAAGGTCTACCATTAACCCAACAGTTGCCACAGAACAGTGAAAATTTAAGAAAATTGAACTTCTGTCATTGGGATAAAGCCCTGACATAGGAGAAACTATTATGATATGAGTAGTATATATGGTGATTCATATAAAAGATATATACACATGTACGTATATATAATAGAGATGTGCTTCTACATAGATATTGTTCATATACAAGGAACAGCATCCTAATATAAAAGCCAAAGAGGAAACTTTCTCTACTAAACTTTGTGCAAGAGTACATAAATGCAGTTTCTCTATAACAACAGACACACAGTGTATTAAAAGCAAGACACTCCTTCAGTTTTACCCTTGTTGTTGACTATCAATACAGCCCTACATGGAAGCATTTAAGAGAGAAAGAAAGGTTAGGGAATTTACCTTTTCTTATCTTTTTCAGGTCAAGAAAATATACATCTGTAGCTTACATAAAATAGATACTAGAATATTTGCTGAAATTGTTGCTGAATTCCTCAGTTAAACATCTAATACCTATTTTGCAAGTTGAAGATAGATATATGTGAAATTCTTTGTGATACAATTAAGGAGATGATGATAACAATGATGATGATGATGCATGAAACTTTTAAGAATAATTAGCACAAAGGGAGAGTTTCTCACAATGTATGAGCTAAAGAATCACCCGAGCCTGGATTTCCAGTTAAGATGGTGGTTTAGGTAACTCTATGCTCCCCTCCTCCCACAACCACATCAGAATTACAACTAAATTATAGAACAACTACCCTTGAGCACCACCTAAAGTCTAGCTGAACAGAACTTCTATAACTAAGGAGATAAAAAAGAAGCTACATGGAGACTGGTAGGAAAGGTGGAGACTTGAAATGGGCTGGTCTCCAACCTGTGTGTGGTGGTTAAGAATCAGGAGAAATATCTTGAGTGTGGAGGACCTTCTGAGGACTGAGGGGGTCACAGCCCCACACCAGGCTCCTAGCCTGGAGCACCAGTGCCAGGAAGAGGAGTCCCCACAACAGCTGTTTGTAAAAATCAGCAGCAACTCAGTCCAGGTGAGATGGAAGGCCACTGGAGACTCAGGCATTCCTCTTAAAGAGCCGGAGCACAGACTCACTTGCCCACAAATACTCACCCTAAGCTACAGAGAAGGGGCAGCAGCTTGAACAGCTACAGTGACATATGGGGAGGAACTGAATTGTTTGGCTTTGAGGGTGGGGGAGGGGGGAGCTGGAAGGGCAGCTCTCTCTGACACAGAAGTGCTGGCAGGTAACATTATTCCTTTGTTGAGCCCTCCTCTGACAAAGCCAGCACGCACAGATGGTGCCATATCTGAGTCTCCATTAGCCTGGCTAACACCACTCTAGCCCCACCCTGGTGATTTTCTGGTGACCCCACCCCACCCATCTCAAACACCTGGCTTGAACCTCTTTCAGCAGCTGTTCTTCACAAGCTGCCTACCTCAGCTCACACTGCAGACTTTCCTAAAATCTCTCAAAGATCCACAAATCCAAACAAGCAGTGACTGGCCTCTGAATGACCTGTACCTCTTGCTAAGTGGCCTCCAACACTAATGGCAGGCAGCCTTGGTTTGCAGCATAGGCTCTCCCAGACACCTCCACGTCCAGTATAGGCAGCTACCAGGTGTAGATCCTACCAGGTAGCCTCGGGCTGAGCCCAGGCAGCAGCTGACCTGGGCCTGCACTAAAGCCACTCCCAAGAGGCCCCAGAACCAACATACCCGATGGCTGGCTTCAGACCACACCAAAGCACCACCCAATTAGCTCCACAAATGAAACATACAAAGGCACCAGTGCCCCACTAAAGCAAATCCCATTCTGTTGGGTCGGCCCCAGGAACAATAATAGCTCATCCACCATAGCCTGAGGGTTAATCCCACTCACTGACATGCCAATAGCAATCAAGGCTCAACCCACACAAGAGACACCCCTAGAGCACTTAGCTCAAGTGACCAAGGAATCTGCACCAGACCCTACAGGACACCTACTATATAAGACCACCCTGCCAAAACTGGGAGATGTAGCAGATCTACCTATTACATAGAAACAAACACAGGGAGACAGCCAAACTGAAGGAATAAAGAAACATGTCCTAAATAAAAAAGCAGGACAAAACTCCAGGAAAAGAATTAAACAAAATTGAGGCAAACAGTGTACCAGATGCACAGTTCAAAACACTGGTTATAAGGATACTCAATGAACTTAGGGGCAAAATAGATGAAATCAGTAAGAACTTATACAAAGAGATAGAAACCATAGAAAGAACTTGTCAGAAATGAAGAATACAATAACTGAAATTAAGAATACATTAGATAACATCAACAATAGATTAGATGAAGTGGAGAATCAAATTAGCAATTTGGAAGATAGGTAGCAGAAAACATCCAATCAGAATATCAAAAAGGAATAGGAATTTTAAAATGAGGATACTTTTAGACCTCTGAGACAACATCAAGCTTAACAACAGTCACATCATAGGGGTACCAAAAGGAGAAAAGAGAGAGCAAGAAATTGAAACTCTATTTGAAGAAATAATGACTGAAAACTTCCCTAGCCTAGCAAAGGAAATAGACAAGTTCAGGAATTGCAGAGAGTTCCAAACAAAATGAACCCAAAGAGGTCCACACCAAGACATCATAATTAAAATGCCAAAAGCTAAAGACAGAGAGAATCTTAAAAGTGGCAAGAAAAAAGCAATTAGTCACATACAAGGGAACACCCATAGACTATCATCAGATTTCTCAACAGAAACTTAGTTGGCCAGAAGGGACTGGCACAAAATATTTAAAGTGATAAAAAACAAAGACCTACAACCAAGACTACTCTACCCAGCGAGGCTATCATTTAGAATCAAAGGAGAAATAAAAAACTTCCCAGATAAGAAAATGTTAGATTGAAAGACACACACAGACTAAAAGTAAAGGAAGAGAAAAAGTTATTTCATGCAAATAAAAATGAGAAAAAAGCTGTTGTACCAATACTTATATCAGAAAAAATAGACTTTAAAGCAAAGGCTATAGCAAGTGATAAAGAAGGACATTTCATATACAATAGCCAAGATACAGAAGCAACCTAAATGTCCATTGAGAGATGATTGGATAAAGAAGATGTGGTGTATATATATATATATATATATATATATATATATATATATACACACACATACATACAATGGACTATTACTCGGCCATAAAAAGAATAAAATCTCACCATTTGCGACAACATGGATGGACCTAGAGGGTATTATGCTAAGTGAAATAAGTCAGACAGAGAAAGACAAATACCATATGATTACCCTTATATGTGGAATCTAAAAAACAGCATAAACAAACAGTCAAAATAGAAACAAACTCATAAATACAGAGAACAAACTGATAGTTGCCAGATAGGAGAAGGGTGAGGGGACTGGGTGAAAAAGGTGAAGGAATTAATTGTGAAGGAATTAATTAATTAAAGGTGAAGCACATATTGGCAGTTACAAATTAGTCACTGGGGTGTAAAGTACAGCATGGGGAATATAGTCAATAATTTATAATAACGATGTATGGTGCTAGGTGAATACTAGACTTATTGGGAGATTACTTCATTAATTATATAAATGTCTAACCACCATGCTGTATACATGAAACTAATATAATATTGAATGTCAACTGTAATGTAAAAAATATATAAAGATTTTTAAATGAATCACCAAGGAGAATATTTTAAATTCAGGTTGCCTGACAGCTCCTAGCAATTCTCAATTACTAAGTCTGGCGGGGCCCAGGAAGCTACAGTTTTAACAAGTAACCCATGAGGTTAGATCAGAATGGTTGGGTCATCGAACTTTGAGCCACTGCTCCCTGGGGGCCTCAAATAGGCCACTTTGAATGAGTGGAGAGGGGTCTAGAAATTGCCCTTTTTGCAGAAAAAAACATCCAAACTGGATCAATCTTAATTTCAAAATACCCACTATTAGCCTTATCTCCTTTAATTCAAGTGTTTCATTCTGTTCTCTTCACCTTTGAGGTTACCAAGGGTCACCAACACCCCAGGAACATTCTGGACAATTCAGCCTGCATTGAGGTACAAAGCCTGGCCTGGTTCTAACCAGATGCTTTTAAGAGACATCTATCTGGTGGCAGGAGGGCAGGGAAGAGAGGACTATGGAGGCTACGGGAGCTGAAATGCAGGGTCCAAAAAAGCCTAGTACAAAATAAAAGGGCTAAGCTGTTGGGGAGAAAAGAGCAACTGATAGAACCAAAGAGGGCAATAAAGGAGGCTTTGAAAGAGGGGGGGAAAGTGGAGGGGGCCCACCCACTGAGAACCAGAACCCCTTCTTGAATCACACAGGTGCCTTGTCGTGGAGTTATCATACTTGTTACTTTTACCTGGTTTCATTTACTTTGTATAATTTTATAATGTTGGTCCCGGAAGGGATTTTGCAGTCTTCCCTTCAACCCTCTAATTTTGTGGATAAAGAAACACATGAAAGATACAAAACAGGCGAGGGAGTTCATTTAGGTAAAATAAAGCAATCAATGGGGGGTGGGGATGGGGGTGTTCACATTACAAAGAACAAAACAAGAGAGCACTCCTATGTTAGATTAGCTCATTGTTAACCTGGAGGAAGAAGAGGAGGGGGAGGGGGAGGGGAAGGACAGAGAGTGCAGCTGAGAGGGAACAAGGCTGGATGGAAGCTACCTAAGTGCTAATTATTATACTGATAGCTATTAGCTGTATGATCTTGTGGGACTTATCCTTTAGCTTTCTGCCTGTACAATGGAAAGAATAGCTTCCTGATGTGCTGTTGTGAGAAGCAAGTGAATTACTTAATATAAAGCCTTTATCATGCTGTCTGCTACTTTTTTACTTTAATTTTATGTTCCTTCCCCAAGGACCTGCTGAAATTTCATTGTTAGTCTATAGGAATGCAGTGGATTTTTGTACATTGATTTTTGTATCATGCAACTTTACTGTATTTGTTCATTGTTTCTAATAGTTTTTTGGTGGAGTCTTTAGGGTTTTCTACATATAGAATCATGTCATTTGTAAAAAGTGACACATTTACTTCTTCCCAATTTGGATGCCTTTGGTTTCTTACTCTTGCCTGGTTGCTCTGGCCAGGACTTCCAGAACTATGCTGAATGACAGTGGTGAGGGCAGATGGACATCCTTGTCTTGTTTCTGGTTTTAGAAGAAAAGCTTTCAGTTTTTCACCACTGAGTATGATATTAGCTGTGGGTTTGTCATCTATGGCCTTTATTATGTTGAGGTATTTTCCTTCTATACCCATTTTTTTGAGTGTTTTAATCATAAAATGGATGTTATATCTTATCAAATGCTTTTTCTGCATCTCCTGATAAGATCATATGATTCTTATCCTTTGTTTTGTTAAGGTGATGTATTACATTGATCAATTTGCATAGATTGAGTGATCCTCGTGCCCCTGGAATGAGGCCCACTTGACCATGATGTATTTTTCTTTTAATGTGTTATTGTATTTGATCTCATCTGTATTCATGAGAGATATTGGTCTGTAGTGCTCCTTTTTTGGGTTATCCTTGCCAGGTTCCTATATAATAACAATGAAATTTCAGAAAAGGACAAGTCCTATTTGCAATTACAACAAAAAGAATAAAATACCTAGGAATAAACTTGACAACAGATGTGAAAGACCTATATACTGAAAACTACAAAGCATAGTTAAAGGAGATCGAAAAAGACACAATGAAATGAAAAGATACTCCATGTTTATGGATTGGAAGAATCAACACAGTCAAAATGTTCATCTTACCCAAAGCAATATACAGATTTAATGCAGTCACCATCAAAATCCCAGTGGCTTTTTTTTCTTTAGAGAAAACACATGAAAAATAGAAGGGGAAACATAAGCAAGTTAAAAGACTGATCCAGGAAAAGTTCCTTAAACACAGACAAGAGAAAACAATTAACTCACCAACAAAATAATTTAAGATTTCTGAAAATTACAGGATATATAGTTCCAGTGGGAAAAGGCTCACCAAGTATCAAACGATGAAACTAGACCCACACCAAGGCACATCATAGAGATATTTCAGAACATGGGGGACAAAAAGAAGATTCTATAAGTTTCCAGAGAGGTGAGAAAAAAGACAGATCGCATACACAGTAACAGGAGTCAAATGGCTCTGACCTTTTCAACAGCAACACAGGAAGTTGGAAGAAAATTGAGCAATGAATTCAAAATTCTGAAGGGAAATGATTTCTAACTAATATTAATTATCTAGTCAACATTTCCCCTAAGTGGGAGAGTAAAGATCTTTCAGTGAAAAACTTTACCCATCCTCCACATACACACACCTTTCTCATAGACACTAAAGGATATGTATAACCAAAACAGTGAAGTAAGTCAAGAAAAAGGAAGACAAGATTTATCGGATAAAAGAGAGTCAACATAGGAGAAATGCAAAAGGAATTCTCACACCCAGGACAATGCAGCAAGCATGGGGGCCACCCATCCAGACGTACCCAGGCCCAAATGCTCCAGAAGAGACTTACGAAAATAAAATTGATATAATCCCCGATACAAATAAATGTATCAAAAAGATATTTAAACATCTGGACATATGTACATAGAAATAATTGTGTACACTGAAAACTAGGCAAAAAATAAGACAGTTCTTAACTGAAGGAAAACTACAAGTAATCATTGTTTACTATATGACTCAACACTGAATAGCCCACAGAGTCATAATAATGTTAACCTTCAACATGGAGTCAATCAAAACTGCAATAAATCTCAGGAGCATGAACAAACAGCTGACAAGTGTTTACGAGTGGGTTTGGTAATAGTGGAGGAGACAAGACAGCTAATCCTCGTCTTCAAGATAGGAAGTCAATAGATAATATCTAAAACTGAAAAAAAAAAACACTCAAAAAGCAAGAAATAACATTACAAGCTTGTTTCTTAGAGATATGGAGGAAATAACCGAAGAAGTAGCTTTAAAAGTTCAAAGTAGATGCTTTGGCAAAGGGATTATGGAGGAAAGGGCTTGGGAACTGATATTTGCAAACTTAGTAGAATTAACTGATTCTTAAAATTATGTATAATTTAACTTTAATAAAAATAACAAAATAATCTTATAGAAATCATGAATTGTGCAGAACAGTACAAAAAGCAATGGTTTTTGATTGGAACCAGAGACCCAAATCATGGGCCCTAGGCACTTTCGACTTTGAGGGCAACTACCACTACAATATCAATATTTAAAATGATTTCTGATACAATTTTAGTTTTCACCTGCATCTTTTTGGAAACAATGTGTCGTTTGCCTCAACCCATTGAAATGGTAATGATTAAACTAATCACAATATATGACATACTCTAAATGAAGAATTATAAAGATTGTAACTCAAAAGCCAATGTAAGGTTCACTTTACAACAATGGAGAAGGAATTGGAGATATAAAGGCCTTTTAATGTTGTATTCAGTTGAGAATAAGCCTATGGGAAATTGACAATACATTCAACAACTTTAATCCTGGTTTACATTAAGTTGCTGGGCTCAAGCATTTCAACATGATATTGTTGCTATGAAATAAATTTAGAAAAATCAAGAGAAAATGTTGTGTAAAACAGTTTTGTACTAACAGTGTTGGAATCAGAGCAAATAAAGGTTTATTGTTTATAAATGTTTTGAGTAATAATACTTGGCACTTCTTCAACTCTATACATTTCTCTAACTACTTTCTCCTTTTTACTTAGATGTCTTTCTATCCTTCTCAGCATATCTAAAACTGAGCTTCCCTTTAGTATTATCTCCCTCTCTTGAATTACCCAACCCATTCAATTGGTACCACAATCCTGGTCACGCTAGCTTGAACCTAGGATTCTTGCCTCTCCGCCCCATTCTCAATATCTAATTGGTTAGTAAGCTCTGTTGATTCTTCCTTTGCAATATTTCATATATCTCTGTTACCCATTCCCAGCCCTGTCTCCCCTCCTCTGTACTTGAGCTTTTGAATGGCTTCACTCATCCAGCTCTTCCTGTTTCCATTTATCCTACACTTTGCCATCACATCAGCTTAACATGGTAAGTGTGCTGTTCAAGAGTCTTCAGCAGCTCCCAGTTTCCTTCAGATAAAATCAGCCATTTCAGTCCAATAGCAGACTACACTTCTGCTACTCTCAGACTTTTCTAACCACTTTTGTTGGTCTTTTATAGCCCACCTCCATGCTTTGGCCACTCTGTTCTTTCTTTCAGAGTGTCCTCTTGTGACTTCTCCCCTTTTATTAATGTGACTCAAGTCCACCTTCCCATTTCTTGAGTAGTTGTTTCATAATTATTGTGTCCTTTGGATTCTTAACACAGATTGTCAGTACTATTCATTTTAAAATGTGTTCTATTCTGCCTTTTCTGGTTAGTATTAGCCTCCTATTCATGTATCTTGTCACCTGAACAAGTATAAGCTCCTTGGGGCCCAGAGGCTGTCTGATCTTAACATGGTGTCGGTTGCATAGTATGTTTCCAATAGTTGATTGATGAGGGGAAAATATTTTTGGCTGACCTTTTCCATTTCCACATAGATACAGGACATTATAAAAAAAAAAAAAAAATATATATATATATATATATATATAGTAATATGAATATACTTAATACCACTGAACTGTACACTTAAAAATCATTAAGATGTAAATTTTATGTTACATATACTTTACAATTAAAATTATATATTTCAAAGTCCATGTTTTTTATATTTATAAATTTTAATGTACTATCTACTTGATTTATTAAATAGGAATGAGTTGAAAGAAAACACTGGATTCAAGTCCTAACTATCAGAGACCAACTATGTGATGACTGTGGGCAAGTTGCTTAACTTTTGGAGACTTCATGGCGTGGACTGTAAAACGAGTGGGTGGATTCACCACATGATCTCCGAAGGCTCAGTCTGTGAGTCTGTAACTTTACATCTCTCTGGAGAGCACACATCATCTCCAGAATTATGGGAGAAGGCTTTCTGGCTCCCTTCCCAGATTCACAAACCAAACCCTGCTAAATGAGTGTAACCTATTCCACTCCCAGCCCTGCGGATTCTAAAAACAGTTTGGGAAACTGATAGCAGCTGTAAATTTGGAAGTCTGTGCCCCACCCCAGCCGTGCCCCTTTTTTGGGTATGCTGGCTGGGCTTATACTCCACCAGAATCCTGCCCTGGTAGCATCCACCCTGCCCAGCCCCACTGAGAAGGAATAAATCTCTCCTTTTGATGGCCCCTGACCAGGCCTCCAGCTCCAGCTCTTCCTGCCTGGTGGGGGCGGGGTGGGAAAAGGGGTCTTTTCTTCCCTCAACAACAACGTATCCCAGAGTGCTTGGGGAAACAGATTTCCTTAATTTAACAAAATTTTTGAACAGACTTCTAACTTCAAATTTTAAGTGGTGGGATTTTGTCTGCTTTGCAGTTGTAAAATCCATTAAATATATGTATCTATGTTTAATTTTCCTGCTTTTGGGGAAAGAGTACTGTTCTGATGATGGCTGTCCTTTGAAATTTATTATGAAAGCTGAGTTGTTGGGTTGGTTTGTTTGTTTTGTTGTTGTTGTTTCAAAGTCATAGTAAGTTTTGTTGGATTTTGCAAAAATCTCTAGTTCATCTTTTGGCTCAGGTTAGTTATAATAACTATAAATCTGTCAACCCAAAAGGCAATATTATTAATAGTCTTTAAGAGTGTTAGCATGTTGAAAAATTCCAAAGGTTCAATTTATCTATGCAAAGCTTGGGCAGAAGAGGAGAGAAGGGGATTATCATCTTAATTGTAGATCATTCCCTCACTCCAGCTTACCAAGAGTCCTGAACAAAGGGGAAAGCCAAATACTTTAGGGCTGAGATCACCAGACTGTCAACCAATCTTTGTTTTTTAAAAAAAAGAGAGGAGAGAGAGAGAATTTCTTGCTCTCATTGCCTTAATAAGTATTTAATTATTTAGTGACCATGGAATTTAAGGTTATTTATATAAAAATTAAATAAAAAATTGAAACTAAGCGGGTGAGGAAAGCTGGACCAAATTAAAATAATAGGTTGGAAAGGTAAGAGGTCAGGAAAGAGATTAAAGCACAAAGATACATGACTAAATTTTTGCTTATTTCTTGGTGTTGAGCCATAATTATTGTGAATAACAACCCTTGTTTAATAATCACAAAATACTACTTGTTACCAGGCCATTTCTAGTAGAACCTTCTCCAAGAGCTATTCCATGAAGTGGCTCAACCCAACTGTGCCTGAGCCCTACATATTTTCCTTATCTTCCTTCAGCTAATGGTGCGGTTTGTCAATATTAACTCGAGCGGTAGCTGCATCAACAGAGCCAAGATTCCTGGGGTTAACTTCTTTAAATTCTAGAAGTCTTGATGTTCATTTTTCTGTCCTTGTGATTGATTAACTGTCTGGAGCTGGCTGGATGAATAGTGAGGTTTCTCTGTGGCACCTCCCTGAACTTGACCTCCAGCCTTTCCAGTGGTTACCTGGAGCAGCCAAGTGTTCGGATTTTGCCAAACAGAGATGCAGTGGTGATATTCCTTTTTCCGGTTATGCTGGAAAAGAGGCTTTTCTGTCAGTACTTTTGTTTCTAATACCAGTTGTGTGGTTTTGTGATTACACTGCAGTTTCTTCAGAAAATTTCACTACTACTTTATATCTTTTCCAAGAATTTCATAACCAACACACTTTTTAAATATTAAAAGTAATACTTTTTTTTTTTTTTTTAATCTAGAAACTCTTCCTAAAAAGGAAACTCAATTCCAGAGTGTTTCCCAAAAACTAAGCTTTTCTATCTTTAACAAAGATATTCAGCCTGGCATGAGGTGGGAAAGGTCACAGAAGAATTCTTTCAGGGGAGAGAGTATAAATGTTTCTACACCCCTTTGATGAATTGGAGACAGAAAACTAAGGGCTGGGTGACAGCTCATACACTAAAGAATTCGGGAGCTAGAAAAGAATGTTGCCCTCAGGCTTATAATTTCAGAGCTATATTTCTCCCCTCAAAGTTGGCCTTGGGTAATAGATGTCATAAACAGAGGGTGGAAAGAAGAGAGAGACAGAAAAGAGACCATGGCTCCTAGACTCCTTTTTGGACATTTTGTCCCACTGTAAGATCATGTATCTTAATTTTTTTTTCGATGTGTGATTGACATACAAAAAAATCTGTACATATTTCATGTATATATCTTAGTGAGTTTGAAGATACGTATATACACCCATGAGACTATAACCATAAGGATGCCACGACCATAACCATCACCTCTGAAAATTTCCTCCCTCTTTTTTTTTTATAAGAACATTTAACGTAAGCTGTACCCAATTAACAAAGTTTTAAGTATACACTACAGTATTGTTAACTGTACGCATTGTATGCTGTGCAGTGGATCTCAAGAACTCATTCATCTTCCATAACTGAAACTATGCACCCTCTGACCTGTATCATCCCGATTCCCCCTCCCCATGTAACCGACTTACTTTTTGGTCAGCAAAAAAGATCATCAGAAAGATGAAAGGGTTGAAATCTCCCCTTCTGAGGCTCAGAGTAAATATTTCTTGTAACCTCAGCACTCTTAGGTAAAAATATTCATTTAGATTTATTTCATGAAAAACCTTTAAATAATGAATATTCCTGTCTAAATAGAATAAGCACTATATTAGAGAACACATTCCCAGCTCTGCCACTCACCAGTTCTGACTCAGGAAAATGTTTAACCTCTCAGTTTTCTCACCTATAAAATGGTGATAATAACACCTACCTCATAAAGGTGTTAAGAAGGATTCAATGAATACAACTCCTAAATGCATTTAGCATAGTTCTGAAAACAATGTATGCAATAAATCATCATTATTCTTTAGATTTTATTCAACAGTGTCTGATACATAGTCCAAAATTTTTTTTGAATGCTTTACTGTGGTTTTATTACAAGGCTGAGCAAAAGCCTTATAGAAACCTTATTTCTTTCTCAAACATTACAAGTAGGTGTAATATATATTTTGCAGATAAAAAAATAGAAACTTAGGACTATGGACAGAATGTTTGTGTCCCTCTAAAATTCATATATTGAAGCCTTAATCCCCAACGTGATTTGAAGGTAGGACTTTTGGAAAGTAATTAGGTTTGAGGTGGAGCCCTGTAGTGGGATTAGTTTCCTTATAAAAAGAGAGACCAGATATATTTCTCTCTCTCTCTCTCTCTCTCTCTCTCTCTCTCTCTCTCTCTCTCCCTGTCAAATGAGAATACAACAAGAAGATAGCCCTCTGTAAACTAAGAAGGGGCCTTCCACCAGGTACCAAATTGGTTGGCATCTTGATCTTGACCATCCCAGTCTCCAGATCTGTGAGAAGTAAATGTCTGTTGTTTGCAACACCAACTCTGTGGTATTTTGTCACAGCAGACTGATGTGACTAAGACACTTAAAAAGGCTAAGTAAGGTCACCCAAGGATCACACAGCTAGAGAGTAGTTGCACCAGAATTTGAATACATGTTTGACATCAAAGCCTGGGCTTTTTCCATAAAACCATGCTGCCACCCTGTGTAAGAGACAAGCTACTTGGGTTCATCCAGGTAGAAAGTTCGCCTGAGCCAGCCTGAATCCATGCAGTACACTTTGTTATCTGTGTTACCATGTATAAGTTCCTTGACTTCTCTGTGCCTTGGTTTCTTTATCTATAAAATGGGGATAATAGTAATACTCTATCTCATAGTTGCTGAGAGAAATATATGAAGACATATGAAGCGTTTAGGACAGTGACTGGCATGTAGTAAATTTTGATATTCTTTTTCTTATTATTATTATTAATACTATTTATAGCCCTGGGGTCAACCCAGATTAGTCTTTGGGAGATGGGAGAAAAAGAGCAACAAATACTGAGTTTTCAGCACGGATTGTGAGATTTTATATAGTACAATACTAGTGTATTACTCATAGAGTATGAACTTTGTGGTTTCCTGAAATCATCCCTAAGAATTTTAAAGCAGAACTTAACTGGTCACCCACAGAATCACCAGCAGAGCTTTGAGAAAATAGTTGTCAATCCCCACTTCCATCTCTAAACTGGCTCCTACTCACCCCACCCCTATCGTCCTCAAGCCATACCACGAATCAGAACCTGCGGGGGTGGGCCAGAGGGACCTACTTCTAACTAGTAACCCTCATGATGTACATGTGCAGTCTTCTCGTCTAGCCCATCAAAAAAAAAAAAGAAAAAGAAGACCCAAGAGGTTATAGGATTTTCCCAAGGTTTGGGGCTCTTTCTGCTACAAGATGCTAACATTTACACAGGTGTGCTGCCTGATTGGTTATTCCAGGTCTTTTGCCAGGACAATGTTCCGACCTTGTCAGCCAAAAGAATCATGCACACAATAGGAGCTAGTCCCACACATGCACCTCTCTACACCCGGGGTGCTAGAAAGCTGGGGATGGGAGGAAGACTCGAGTGACAGGTACCAAAGTTCCTCTGCCGTCTTCCATGAGCCGGGGTGACACGCATGGAGAAAAAGTAACTCACTTCCGCGGCTTGGTTCTGGGTCTGACATAGACGCTAAGGACTCTCCATGCAAACCTGTCATTCATCTTCTGTTTGCCTTGGCCCTGCTTGAAAGATAATCCTGGGTTAGCCTTTGGAAGCATCTTATCTCTCTCTCATGTTCTTCACCAGGTGTGACCCTCTTTTCTCTCTCTTTCAGCTGCTGTTGACTCTGGGGTTGAGGTTGAACCCACTGATCCTTTGGAAGATGCCTAAGTTGTTCATTTACTTTCTCTGACAAGGTTAACTGTGCTTGTGGACCCACCAAATGGTTTTCATACCAAAAATGTTTCTGTACTGTTGGCTTGTAAACATAGCCCTACAGTCAACAGAGTCTTTTGTCTGAGAGCTCCCAGGTATTTCAAGAAATCTAAGACAAAAGAAAAAAAAAAAATCTCTTCAAGGCTCTCATGGAATCAATTTGTATATATAGTTCAATAATTGCCTTAACTATTATTTAAAATCACGTGAATGCAATCTTTTTTTTTTGAGGGTAGTTTCTAAGTATCTCCCAGGCAGGGATACTTATAAAATGTGGGGAATAGCTTAGTCACCAAGAGAAAACTAAGAGAATTGTTATAAATACCTACTCTTAGGCAGTCAGCAGCGAAGCTGGAAGTATGCCTCTTGCTAAAAGGATGTTTCTACTTTCCTAAAATGGAAGAAAAAAAATTAGTCAGAGAAACTTGTTTTTACTTCTCGATACAGATATTCCCTATGTGGAATCTTTCCTTTGGGTTGCCAGGAACAGAGTCAGAGGGAATACATTTTATAACGTGGTGGCTTTTCCTCCTGAAGCCCAGGAAGAAGTGTTCCCCTGGCACACATCGGGTACCTCCTTCATTGTTACACTCATCAAACTTATAATAGCTTGTTCAATACCTGTCTTCCCATTAGACCGTAAATTCCAATAGATTGACTATGTTTTTCTTATTTGCTGCTGTGTCTCTGGTTTAGGGCCCTGGCATGTAGTTTCACATTCAATAAATCTCTTTTGAATAAAATACTAAATAAATTATGTTGAAGCCATAGTCTTCAACAGGGATGACTGGAGCCAGTAAGATTTAAATCGCAGGTGAAGCCACTAAGGTGAGTTGGAGTTGCTGAGTGTGTTGTGTACAAGGCAGCGAAGTACATGATAGAATTAATTAAATGAAAGAGGAAGAAATTCTAGTTTTGAAGGCAAAAACAGGAAATAATCTTGTGATTACATTGAACCTGGTGTGATTACATTTGTAATCATTAGGAATCAAAGAGAAAAATGCCAGATTGCACCAAAGTCTGGCTATCATCTAACATCGTTCATCCATTATATAGCACATATTAGTGTTCTAGGTTCAGTTTGTTTTAACAAAGATTATTTAAAAGTACTAGTGTAAATGTAGTCACATCCATGGTTTCAACTGTATAGTAACAACACAATTAGCTTCTTAAAAGCTCTTGAAGAATTAATCTCCAAAGTTAAATATATGAAGTATCTGCAATAATGTCATAAATGCTATCTGCTTGAAAAATTAAGAGAGTCATGTTATTCCGTAGATAAAACCTCTTTTGATGGGATGGATAGCTATCTGGTAGAATGATGAGGAAAGAGTCTAACTGAAAAATGCTTGAGAGCATGTATCTGTTGAACTTTAGTCCCTTGATAGTGCCGCCTCTTCTGAAGAAAACTAAAAGTAATGGACTCAGAATTATAATAGAAGATCAGGATCCAAACTGGAGAGCTATGAACATGTAAGAGACAAACTTACTCATATTGACTTAAAAAAATTTTTTTGAATAGACTACACTTAGAAAAAAATCATTTGGAATAATTGATTCTGAAAATTTAAACATTTGACTTATTTTCAGAAAATCTGCAGTTTGGCAGCTTTATTGGGATATAACGACATATAATAAATTAGACATGTGCAAAATATACAATTGGACGAGTTTTGACATATGTTTTGTCTGTGAAACTATCAGCATAGTCAAGAAAATCCATTGGCCTCAAAAGTTTCTTCATGGCCCCTCATAATCCCTCACTCTTGTTCTCTCCCCCAGACATACTAATCTGTCCTCTTTTTTTTAAAATTATGGTAACAAAAACAAAAAACAAACAAAAACCACATAAAATTTACAATGCTAAGGCTATAAGGTAGAGAGGAGATTAATGAAATTGAAAATACAAAAACAACAGAAAAATCAAGAAAGTTAAAACCTGGTGTTTTTTTTAAAGATCAACAAAATTGAGAAACCAGTAGACTAAGTAAGAAAAAAAGAGAAAAAGGTCAAATAACTAAAATAAGAAATGAAAGAGGAGGTATTTTAACTATAAACTCCTAGAATAAAACATAGGAGAAAAGCTTCATGCATTCAATTTGCGATGATTTCTTGTATATGACTTATGACACCAAAAAACACAGGCAACAAAGGCACAGATAGACAAATGGAACTACATCTAACTTAAGGACTTTTGTTTATCAAAAGACATAGTTAACAGGGTGAAAATCTATGGAATGCAAGAAAATATTTTCAAATTGTATATTAAATAAGGGTTGATAGCCAGAATATATAAAGAACTCCTAAAATTCAACAACTGGACAAAGGAATTGAGGAAACATTTCTCCAAAGATGATACACAAATGACCAACAAGCATATGAAAAAATGCTCAACATCACTAATCATCAGAGAAATGCAAATCAAAACCACAATGAGATACCACCTCAACCCATTAGGATGGCGACTGTCAACAAAAAGAAAAAGAAGGAACAGGAGGGGGGAGGGGGGAGGGGGGAGGGGGGAGGGGGGAGGGGGGAGGGGGGAGGGGGGAGGGGGGAGGGGGGAGGGGGGAGGGGGGAGGGGGGAGGGGGAGGAAGAGAAGTTTTGATAGGATATGAAGTTGGAACCCTTGTGCATTGTTGGTGAGACTTTTAAATGGTACAACCACCTTGGAAAATAGTATGGCAGCTCCCCATATTATTACTCATTTAAGTAATTACTTTAAATTTATTACTAATTTAATTATTCATAGTATTTTAATTTAAGTTACATAGTACTACCGTATGATCCAACAATACCACTTCTGGACAGATATCCAAAGAATTGAAAACATGGCCTAGAAGAGATGTTTGCACATCCATGTTTGTAGCAGCACAATTCACAGTAGCCAAAAGGCAGCAGCAACACAAATTTCCATCAACAGATGAACAGATAAACAAAATGTGGAATACCACGCCACCTTAAAAAGAAATCTTGCCACAAGCTACTATAAGAATGACTCGAGTACATGATGCTAAGCAAAATTAGCCAGTCTCAAAAGGACTAGATACTACGATTCCACCTATATGAGGTATATAAAGTAGTCAAATTCATAGAGATAGAAAGTAGAAGGGTGGTTGCCAGGGGCTGGGGGGAGGGGGCAAAGAGGAGCTGTTGTTTCGTGGGTATGGCTTCTGCAAGATGAAAAGGGTCTGGATATTTCACAATAATGTAATTATACTTAACACTACCAAACAGTACTCTTAGTAATAATCTTATTCTTTTTATCACAATTTTTTAATCCTGTAAATAAATAAATAAACAAACAAACAAATCGGACCATACCAGGTGTTGACAAGGATGTGGAGGAACTGAAACTCTCGTATACTGTGAATGGGAATATGAAATGGCACAACCACTTTGGAAAATACTTTGGCAGCTTCTTAAATACTAAGCATATCTCTTATTCCATGCTAAGTATTTACCCAAGAGAATTTAAAGCATAAGTCCATACAAAGACTTGTATAGGATTGTTCATAAGAACTTTATTTGTACTAGTAAAAAGGCAGGCACAACCCAAATGTATGTCAACAATGAATAAACAAATTGTGTATATCCACACAATAAAATGTTACTTACAAAACAGGTGTACTTTTTAGATATCACTTATTGAGTTTTTACTATGTACCAAGGACTGTGCCAAATATGTTAAACATGTAATCACAACTCTATCATGTAGGAATAATTACCCTTATTTTACAGATGATGAAGCTGAGTTTTGGAAAAGTTGAGTAACACAGGGTTACACAGCCAAGCTACGTCAAAGCCAGGGTTTGAACTTAGGCCTAGAGTAATGCCAAAGACAGAAGGCTTAATCACCACATTGTATTTCTTGACTCAACAGGAGCAATACACTGATTAGCTGACAGTAGACATCTCAGGTGAAGAATTCCTTAGAAAAGGGGAGCTCGGCTGTTCACCAATGGTGTTAACTGACATACAGCACAATGGGTGAGTCTGTGGACTGTAAATGTAAACAGCCTCAGTGTGAATTCCCATGGCTACCATTTCCTAGTTGTGTGAGCTATTTAATCTCTCTGTCCCCTTATCTTTAAAATGAAAGTAATAGAATCTACCTCATTCCCTGATTGCACTTATAACAATTCCTGGAATACAGTAAAACACTACCCATCTTTATTTAACATCTTAAATTTACTTTTGAATGCTTCCTGTCTCTGTCAAGAGAGATAAGCCACTTAAAAACAAAACAAAACAAAAACTTCATTCAATTTAGTGTATTAAAACCTGTTCTGTGCAATGTTCTGGGCTAGGCATTGTTGGGTACAAAAACTGAGACAGATGAGAGAATCCCCTCCTCAGGAATTCTGCAATCTATTGAACAAAAGCCATAACTGGCACATCCAATATTCTTAATATTTATATGCCTGGTGCTCTGTGGTTGGTTTATATTTAAAAATGTGACTTTGCACCATTCTAATCTATTTTGCATTATGAAGTACTTTGTATAGACCACTTCCCATGACCAGCCCCACTTTTTTCTTATAGCTATATTTCTCGATAATGATATTTCATTTCCTTTTACTGCTGGAAGTTAGTAAAACTTACTAAACTAAACCCATCTTGAATAAAGTTTAAGCATTCTAAGTATTATCAGACATACCTCCTACATATCATAATGTTATACACAGTAATTGCCTCCCTGATTTTGTGAGGGGTAGAGAATCACAGGCTACGTTGATGGATTCTTTTGCTTTTGCGAAAGGCTAACTAACATTAGTGTCCGGTCAACTCAATCTGTTGAAGACTGGAGCTAAAACCAGGCTTAATTTTGTCACAGTGTGACTTGTTTAAATTGACTGTTTGACCCCTCTGCAGAGTTGGTTTCAGGCTGACTACATCAGGTTCTCCGGCTCAGGGATCAGCACTGTAATAGAAGCTATGGAGTAGAAATGTGTTATTGGTTGAATTGTGTCCCTGTAATTTCATATGTTGAAGTCTTAAGCCCTGGAACCTAAGAATGTGACCTTATTTGGAAATGGGATTGCAGCACATGTAGTTAGTTAAGGTGAGGTTAGTAGGTCAGGGCCCTAAACCAATATGATTGGAGCCCTTATAACAGGGAAAATTTGGGCACAGAGACTCACACACACTTGAGAACAGCATGTGAAGATTGGAGTTATGCTCCATAAGCCAAGGAACTACCAGAGACCGAGAGAGACCCAGGACACAGCCTTCCTTCGTAGGGAGTATGGCCCTGCGGACACCTTGATCTCAGACTCCTAGCCTCCAGAACTGAGGCAATACATTTTTGCTGATCATCAACAGAAATGACCGAACAAAACCGAAACAGACTCTTAGACACAGAGAAGAGACGATGGTTACCAGAGGGGAGGGAGGTTGGGGAGCTGAGTGAAAAGGTGAAGAGATTAAGAAGTACAAACTGGTCATTACAAAATAGCCACGGGGATGTAAAGTAGAGTATGGGGAATATAGTCAATAATATTGTAATAACTATGCGTGGTGCCAGGTGAGTAGCGGAAATATTGGGATGGGGAGGAATCCTTTGTAAAGTATATGATTGTCTAACCACTATGCTGAACACCTGAAACTAATACAAAATAATATTCAATGTAAACTGTAATTGAAAAATAAAATTTAAAAAAGAAAATATATACTTAAAATAGCACCACAAAAGAATTATTTTTACATTTGCTACTTGTACAGGCTTACAAATAAACTCAAGAAAAACTCATGCATACCAATAAATAAACAAGTAAATAGCCCTGGCCAGGTGGCTCAGTTGGCTGGAGCATCATCCTGTACACCAAAAGGTTGCAGGCTCCATCCTGGGTCAGGTAGTGTACAGGAGGCAACCAATTGATGTTTCTCTCTCTCCCTCCCTCTCTCTCTAAAATCAATAAACATATTCTCAGGTGAGGATTAAAAAATAAAAAGCAAATAAATATGTTTTTATTGTGTAAGTTACCTGGTTTGTGGTGCTCTGTAGGGCAGCCCTAGCAAACGAATACAAAATGGAAGGGGATTCTGTTCTCTTTTGTTTTATTTTGTCTTTTCTCCTTAGTGTAGTGTTAGGCAGATGCTAGAGCTCTTCTGCAACTTGATTAAAAAAATAAATAAGTAAATAAGATAACAAAGATAAAATTGTCACTTCCCTCATATTGCTTAAGGTCTGCTATGGGAGATAAAACAGATCAACCGGGAGGACACAGTTTGAATGTCAGCTCTGTCATCTGTTGTGTGACTTTGGGCAATTTACTTAGTTTCTCCAAGTTTTAGTTTCTTCATTTATAATGTGGAGTTAATAAGATCAACCGCCAGTGTTGTTGAGTCATTTGAGATAATGTATATAAACTAATAGCGTGCACTCACAAAATGCAGTCATTGTTACTGCAAAACAACTGCAATTTAAGGCAGAATGATTAAGACAAGATCAGAGATATAGCAGATGCTTTGGGGGCTAAAAACCCAAGATCAAGGTGCTAGGAGATTCAGCTCTGATAACAACCAGCTTCCTGGGTCATAGCTCTCCTTCTCACTGTATTTTCATATACTGAGAGTGGGGAGGTCTCTTTGTGGGGTCTCTTTTATAAGGGCTCTAACTCCATTCATGAGGGCTTCACCCTTAGACTTACTTACCTCCTAAAGCCCTCACTTCCAAATACCACCATATCAGGGATTAGGTTTCAACAAATAAACTTTGGGGAACACAAACATCCAGTCTATAGCACAATCTTAGACATTCACCCACTGTTTTGCTTCTTCTAGGTTTGAGTGGAGAATTGAGCTAATGTGCTTTGAAGTAATGGGAGTCCTTGAGCAGAAATCAGAGATATAAATATTCCCACTCTATTTGGTGCCTATAGATAGATCTCAGCCTCAACCGTGAGAGTTCTTCCAAACTGCAACACACAAGTAGTCTTTTTAACAGCAGTTATTCTGGGACATTCCAGTCTGAAGCCAAAAATGATCTCCCACCCAAGAAAGGAAGTCAAAAGACCAACAGTAAATCACCACAATTGGGGGGGGGGGGAGACCATGCAGAAAACACACATGCATATGAACTTAGAGAAAAAAAATCTGTCCATTTAGGAAAATACTGAAGTCTATTTGTGAAGGAAATTTTTAGGATAAAGACAGGACTTAAGGAGTAGACACAGACCAAAATCTAATAAATCATGGAATCTGTAAACTGGTATCAGATGTTCTCTAGTCAGAGAGCCAGCAGGAGTCCTAGCAACATTTCAAATTTTCCAAATAAGGTTGTCCCAGGCAAAGCTGCCACTCTTTAAGACAATTTCCTCTTACCTGATTGTCTGATTTAGAATGAACTGATTGTTTTCAGAACCAAAATACATTTATAAATGCAAGATTAGAAGACTCGTGAAGGTCTCCTTAAACACGAACACACACACTCACACACATCATTTTTACTGAGTCAGACTTTCCAGTGTATCAGTTGGAGAGGAGGGTAGATAGATCTAATATGAAAGCTGTCTGGTTACATTTGGTGGTCAGGGAGCAGGGGAAATTTGTTTTCCCATTGTAACATAGCAACTTGATTTCAGCTCTGCTCCTCCATCATATGCTCGAAGGGAGATGCCAATTATCCCACAAGAGAATTTTCCAGAAGGTGCAGGAGCTCTCGAGCTCTCAGACATACATACAAAGAGTAACTACTTAAAGCACGGTGTTTGGATTCCGGAAACTTAAAGAGTAAATAATATAGAATTGTAGACTTGTAGAAAGAACTCTTGATAGAATGTTAACTGGAAGAGTGACTTGCGTGTGTCAATATATCCATCTCTTCTGCCCCAGGAGGGGTTGGAGGCAGGGTGCTGCCCGCTGGAGTCAGATGCCCCGGCCAGTTGCCTGAGGTGGTTTAATTTACCACCTCAGCTGAGCTGAGGCAGCCGCCTTGACATCCCCAGCATGCCGCACAACACTGTTCCCCGTGAGTGACAAGACGGGAAAAGATTGGGAGGCACTGGTGTGAATTAGGCTGTAGGCCGTAGGCTTTCCAAATGCGTGAATAATGGATGATTTTAGATGACACATAAGCATGACATTAAAAACGTTGACTTACTTAGTGAGAAAAAAATTCCCATTCAATTCTCTTTCAATCCTTCTGACTAGAGAAAGGGAAGGGTCAATTCACAGCTATGGCAGAGCTGGTGTCCCAGGGGGAAAGCAAGCTGCTCTAGAAAACTCAGATTGCAGAGGCCGGATGTGACTCTGGGGGGAGTTTGGCCAAGAAAGTCAGCTGAATCAAGAAAGTCTGCTCCTTTATATGAACTTTGTATGTTAACATGGGAGTGAGTGAGAGGTGAGTGAGAGGGTGTCCTCCACTCTGAGCCTACCCCAGGGGTTGTTTCCAAGCCTCCCTCCATGCGTGGTGGAGAATAGACAGCGTTACACCAACAAGGTTTCCGCACCAAAGCGCACAGTTGAGACGAGCTGGTGAGGAGGAGCAGGAGGAAGGCTGGTTCCAGCAGAGCACACCCTGATAGCAGCCGCGGTGACAACTGCCAGCGACAGAGGGGCCAGAGGAGCCATACCACAGAGTGACCATAAGTCAAAAAGCAGAGCTGGGGTGCCAAAAAGAACAAAGTTCCCAACTTCGAAACTCAGTATGGAACCTCACCAATCAAGACAGCGTGGTATTGATATAAAAAAGACATAAATCAATAAAACAGAATTTCGGGCTCTGGAATATTTATGGTCCATCGATATTTGAAAAAGGGGCCGAGGCAATTCAATGTAAATTGTCTTTTTTATTTTTATTTTTTTTAAATATCTCTATTGATTTCAGAGAGAGGAAGGGAGAGGGAGAGAGAGAGAAACATCAATGATGAGAGAGTCACTGATCGGCTGCCCCCCGCATGCACCCCAGCGGGGACCAAGCCCTGACCGGGAATCGAACCACGGTCTCCGGGATCATAGGTTGACGTTCAACCTCGGAGCCATGCTTGGCTGGGCCAGGAATTGTCTTTTTAACAAATGGTGCTGGAATAGTTGGATGCCCACATACAAAAAGATAAATTTGGATCCTTACTTCCCATCATACATAAAAACGTAACTCAAAATATGACCCAAAGCAAATGTAAAAGCATGATAAATCGAACATCATCAAATTAAAACCTTTTGTTCTTCAAAAGACACCATTAAGAAAATGTAAAGATAAGTCACAGAAAGGGGAAAAAATATTTGTAAATCATATATCTGATAAAGCACTAGACCTAGAATATATAAGGAACTCTTTCAATTAGATTCCACTTATAAGTGAGGTCATGTGATATTTGTCTTTCTCTGACTGGCTTATTTCACTCCGCATCATACTCTCCAGTCCATCCATGCAAAGGGTAAGAAATCCTTCCTTTTTAGAGCTGCATAGTATTCCACTGTGTAGATGTACCACAGCTTTTTTTAAAAACAATATATATCTTTATTGATTTCAGAGAGAGGAAGGGAGAGGGAGAGAGAGAGATAGAAACATCAATGAGAGAACCATTGATCGGCTGCCTCCTGCACACCCCTGACTAGGGATGAACCTGCAACCCAGGCATGTGCCCTGACGGGGAATCGAACCTCGATCTCCTGGATCCCAGGTCCATGTTCAACAGCTGAGCGACTCCCGGCCGGGCATACCACAGCTTTTTTAGCCATTCATCTACTGATGGGCACTTGAGCTGTTTAAATATTCCTCCAGATGATTCTAACATAACCTTCAAGCTGTGCTGCTGGCCCTGCTTTATCCCCTTAGTTTGAACTTCTAGGAACTTCTAAGATGTGTGTGTTCCTCCAAACTGACTGGAATTCCGGGTCTGGTTGCTGGAGCTCCCAACGTTCAACTTGGCTGGGGCCAGACAGCTTACGATCTAGGTCAGGTCTAGGGTTTCTCTGCCATGCAACTCCAAATGGCTCATTCATATCATATTTATGTGGATGGCACCACTAGATGTAGGCAGTGCACCCACTACACTGTGCAGGGTGGCCATGTCTTCATCTAGTCACCACACAAGTTTGCATCAAGCAAATTTGCCAAATGACCATGTAGCAGATTTATCCATTTTACTAACTTATTAATTAGCTTTACAGGAATATTTTCACATCTCTGATAGCTTTACATTATAAATTTAAAACCACCTAAAGTAAATCGGAATTTAGCTAAAACAATCTTGTGTATTAAGAAAAAATGCATAAACGGAAAGATTCCCATATGAAATACGAAAAATGTGATAAATCAAACATTTTATAAAAGCAAATAGTAGATTTTATAAATTCATATAAATTTGGTATATCAGGTTATTCTATAAAGTAGCTTTCGGAATTGGAATTCTGCAATTTATTTTATTGGCTTCTGCTAATGATAAGCTTCCATCATCTAAAAACTTGTTTTGTGAGACTGAATTGAACCCTAATGTTTTCCACTGACCAAAATTCAACCCAGTAAACATGAAATAATTGGCTTTATTAAGTGATTCATGAATCAGGCAGCATCTTATCTAGCAACTAGAAGGGTGCTCAGAGGAGCTGCTCGAAATGGAAGGTTTTTATAGGAAGAAGGGTTGGGCAACGGAATTATTAGCAATAGAAAAGAAAAAATTATTTTGGGGCCAGGACATCTTTTCTTTGGGAGAAGGGAATGGGAAGGGTTTTGATTATTCAGATTGCTCTGCTTTCTGTGAGGAGCAGGAGAGGGCCCAAGTGACAGATTATCTTACCGGTGTTTGGCCAGACAACTCCAGACTGGTTGATTAAGACTATGTTTATGGGAGAGGTCGAAACTGCAATTCGATCAGGTATTAAATCTAGGTTTGTTATCATGGGCTTTTAGCACGAGTGACACCATTTTGGGCCTGTGGTTTTCCCTTGAACAGCACCAACATTTCTTTGTGTAGCATGCAATTACCAGAGTGCATTTTGAAAGTGTTTAAAATAGAAATGGCAGGAGTAGAGAGGAGGAAAACCTGAACCGCTTCTGACCAGGCAAGGCTTTTTCCCTAGGGTCTGGGTGGCGCTCTGGAACAATGCACCAAGAAATTTTTTGCAGCAGAAAAAAGATTTTTTTTTAGCAGAACTTGGCAACTAATACTGGGGTAAGAGGTTGTATTTGACATTAATTAGGACCCTGATGCTGGTATATTTCCTGAATGAAAACAGTAGTTGCCTTTATACATATTATTCTTAATGAAGTCAGTTCAAGGTACTTATGTGGGCTACTTTTTGTCCATCCACCTGAGGAAAAAAATTTTCAGGACACTTTTCTCTCTGCATCAGACTGGAATAGGAAATGAATTTTAGAAACTTCCTTTTCTGCCACCATGAAGAGAAGGGAATTCAAATTTTTAATTCTGATTTTATTTTTAGTTACATAAGAAAATTGCTAGTGAGATAAAAATGAACCAGATCAACTCAATAAAAACTTCCCCAGCCCTAGCTTTGAACCTTCCCTCTGAATCCCAAACCTCTAGTTTCCAGTTTATTTCTGAGTTTGTTGATGAGCTAACCAACCCTGAGAGTGGACGGTGTAGGACTCAACAAAAATCCTTATAAATATGTAGCTATGGTTGGCAGTTTTTGAAAAATAAGTAAGAATTTCCGACTCATTCTACAATTCTCAATTATCTGAGACTACGAGAGGATCTGGAAATACAAAGTTTAGGGTTCTGAGCAATCCATTTCCAAAGTGTCATTCGGGTGGGCTAAAGGTGCATATTAGTTTGGCTCTTACACCTCCTGCTTCTTTTCAGGAGAATAAATAATTACAGTGATTTATCTTTGAAAAGTGCAGCTTGGAGTTGGATGTAGAGAAGTCACACGATGGTGTCAGCGCTTCAGCCCGAAGTAAATAAATTGGGGAAATATATTTAGCAAGCGATAACGCCAGGCTCTGAGAAACAGAGATAAACAGAAGAAACTGCCTTTACAGGATTACAGAACTTCACAAAATACCAAGCTTTTGTAAAAAGGTAATAATTATAGAAAACACAAACGGTGGGGGGGGGGGGACACGAAACAGAAAGTCTTCCAAGCTCCAAATTTCCACCCTAATTCCAGCCCCGCCAAGGCAGGTCAGTGTCTCCCGCGCTTTGTCTGGGTTTCTGCTCTCCCGGCCGCCAGCCTCCCTCCTCATGCAAGTGCTCAGTTTTGGAAACGGGGCCGGCGCTTAGACCTCCAACGCCTTCCAAGGCTCGTGTGAACAATCAGGCTAGTGGTGGCTATTCTCGCCTCCCTGCCTTGCCCAGGTGCCCGTAAGAGTCCTGGGGAAAGCAGGGACACCTTGGGCAGGACCATAGTGCCTGCCAGAGCGGAAATGTCACCCTCCAGTTTTCTGATTCCTCTACCATCGTCTGGGTTTGCATACAATATTAATTTGTTTCAAAGGACTTGAAAAGTCCAATCAAACAAACAACTGATTTTGTAACTGACTTGGCCGCTGAACACAAGCCAAAAGCACCCACATTAGTTCGTGCGACAGATGGAGCCTTGGACAGGGTACACGCAGATCTGGGCCTCTCCTCCTGCGGGAACCGCTCCCCGGCCCTCAGCCCCGCCGCCTGAACCTGTCACCGTCACCAGGGATCTCCTTGTGGCCAGATCCAAGGAGTATCAACGCATAACTCATTTCCCAGATCACAGGAAGTTAACACTGTTTACCAGTTGATCAAGAAAAAACATGGATGATGTTTGAATCTCTGGCGCCTCCTTCACAGGCTTCATTAGGGTTGTCTCTGCCCACCTCCTCAAGGGCAGCTCCCCGCAGCACTGTTAGAGACCCCTTCTCACCCATCTCCTTACCCCTGCATAACTGCACCCAGCCCTTTGCTTTCATCGCCCCCCATAGCTAGGTGACTCCCATCTTCTATCTCTAGCCTGACTTTCTCCTGCATTTTCATCTGATGTATTTGAGGGTCCCTGGGAAGCAGAGAACACAGAGGGTCCGGAGGGGAAGGACATGTTAATGGGACCAGAGCCCTCGGTTTCACAAAGTCTTTTGCTCCTTCCGCGTTGTAAAGAAACAAAAAAAATAGGGAGAGGTTGCTGGTTGCTTTACCTGGCACCTTAATATTAGTTTATTGGCATTTCACTTAGAAGCAAAAATAAATACATAAAAACACAAATAAATAAATAAATAAATAAATAAATAAATAAATAAATAAATAAATAATAAATAAGCATGTGAACGTTTTATTTCTAGGACAATATTCCTAGAAATAAATTGACCTTTCTCTTAAACTACATTTTAGTATTTCAGAGCAAGATGGAGAGGACATATGATAAAAAGAAAAAGACAAAGGGTTAGTATAGGTGATGGTCAGTGACTTCTTTCTCATATTGCTTATAGGAATACTAATATTTATACTAATTTGTACTACTATCAGGTAGGCCTAGCATCAACTGCAGGTCAAGAAACCATCCCCAAATAAGCATTTATTTCAGTTTTCACGGAGGTCTGAAGGTTGGTAGTCCAGAGATGGGATGGTGGCTTTGCTCTTAAGGCTTTAGGATAAAGCTCTTTCTAGCTCACGTCTCTTCCAACCCTAGGCCGTGACCTCCATCCTAATGGCCCAATGCGGCAGTTGAAGCACCAGCCATCAAATCCATGTTCTCAGGAGCAGGCAAGGGGCATGCCACGGGGTTTTTTAAGGATCTTTTCAGTAATACTTCTACTTGTAGGTCATTGGCCAAACTTAGTCACACTGCTGCTTGCAGCTAAGAGAAGAGCTGGACAATGCGATCTTTATTTGAGGAAACTCTGTGTCCTCTCACACACTGTGCTTCAGTTACTATGAATGAGGTGGACTATTGATGGGGGAGAGGTGCAACCAGCAGTCTCAGCAATATTGTTTTCTGAACACTAAATAAGACCAAGAGAAAATATCTAGATTTATTTGATGACAGCAACAGGCCACTTTCCTGAGAGGTGGTAGGCAGGGAGCCCTTAACCCAGAAGCTCACAGCGCCACAAGTGGCCTAGTCCAGTGGGTGGACCTGTCTGAGCTCCTGCCAGTTGGGATTGTTCGCCACAGAAGTGCCTCTTTTATTTTGCACAGTTCATCTCTTAAGTATTCCAAGGAGGATTCCCACCACTTCTCTTGAATTTACAGACTCCTCCTTGGGGATTTTCTCCCTGCTGGTCAATTTAAGTCTCCCTTTGTTGAGAATCTTTCTTCTCCCTCTGTTCCTACCCCTTCAACATGACCACAACCTCAAGAATGTGATCTCTGCACACAATGTTCTACCAAATCCAAAAAAACAGCCTTACTGGACTAATCCTAGTACTGCTCCTAGTACTTAAGATTTTTGGTTGTTTCTTCTTTTTAATGTCTAGCAAAGTCACCTTCATCGAGTACATGAGTATGTCTTTTGTAGCTTCTATGGCATTTCCTAGCTGTAGTGAGCCTTAGATCGAAGGTGTTAAAAAAAGAAGAAAACAACAAAAATTATTAACTTTCCTTGAACTAAAAAGCTGCATAGAAATCCATAATGCTTCAAATGTTGCTATTCTGAGAGATAAAATAATGTTGGGTAAATATTTCACATGTAGAAATAATTTAATTTCATTATTGTGTTTTAGAAATAATTTGCTTTTAATTAAGGAGAGTTGTACCTGATTTTCTAAGTTAGGTTTCAATCTCTACATCAAATGGGCAATTCGGTAAGACATCCTGGGAAGGGGTTCAAGACACTGTGAAGAATGGCTACCTGTGTACACCCAGGGACCTGAGGCAGTGCTAACTCCTGAGACCTACAAGTTAACCCTTGTCTTGCCCTTGGGTATAACTATGGGCCAAGACTTGCACTCTGACTACTTCATTAAAGAAGCATAATGTAAAATCGGAAAGAGGAAGTCCTTTCCCCACTCCCATGTAAACTGATGGAGGTGTTGTGAAAGAGCAAGGTGTCAGAGATACACCCGCCTGGGTTCAAGTTCCACTACTTCACTTAACAGTCACACTTTGAGCAAGTTACTTAACCCTTCTGATAAGAAAGCAATGAGCAATAGAAGCCAGCATGGATTCATTAATGACATGTTAGGTCAAACTAACATATTTTATTTTTTACAATGTCACTTTACTATGCACAGACAGAATGCACTTTAATTTTGGCACACTATTAGAAAATATATCTCAAGATATCTTGTGTTTGCAACAAATAAATCCAAACTAGGTAGTCCTTAAAAGTAAGTTTGGAACTGGTTGAAAAATGACATACAAAGGGTGTATATTAATGTATCAATTCCACCTGGAAAGAATATCTCTAATAACAGGAAAGTCTCCCCCTGTTATGTTCAAGATTTTAGCAACAATTTGAATTAAAATGTATGAAATGCTTCAGTAGATCAAAAGTAGAAGGGACAATGAATGCATTTGGATGACAGATCAGATCAAAATTCAAAGTGATCTCAATAGCCTAGGAGAATAGCTGAAATAAACGCTGTTAAAATAGCTATGTCAAGTTCATAATTTAGGTTTATAGCTACTTGGGATATGGATATGGCCCACAGTTAGAATTGGTATCAGGTCAGCATGACCAGAGCAAGTGGACTGAGCTCACTTGGTTGCCATGTATGGGGAGAGTCAGGGAGAAGAGATGACCAGCTTGCAAGGGCTACCACTGGCCAAGTCTGGAAAAATTTGAACAGCCAGATTTTAGTTAGTGATTATATGGATTATAACTAATTGAATAAAATATGAATTCATCAGTCCATATTGATATAAATAAGTAAATGAATTAATATGTGAGGGAGAAAAAGAAAGTCTCTCTTATAGTAGAATGTCAGCTAAGAAATGTAGAAGAAATGGTGAACATAGAAAAAAAATCACCATTTGGCAAAAATCAGTAATAATTGTTTCAGACAAAAATCATCAATGGAGGCTAACATTAGTTGGTGGAAGCACAAAATACTTAGTAATTAACAGTAGAGAAACCTGTCCAATATCACCTTATCTAAGTTGTAAAAGTCAATGTCCTCAAAAATAGGACAAATTGACACCCTATGCCTCCTGATAGGATGTACTATGAAGAACATGGCATCACATTTATGATAATCCTGTCAAAAGTGAATAGTCTGGATCTCATAAGGAGACAACATAAGACAAATGTAAATGGAGGGATATTCTATCGAAAGAATGGATCTGTACCTTCAAAAGGGCCAAGGTCACAAAGGTGAAGAAAAGACTGAGAAACTATAGAAGAGCCTAGGCTGGAGACACGGACCAAAAAGGAAAGGGTGTACATAAGGACACTACTGAGGACAGGAGCTTGGATGGTAATATTATATCAATACCAATGTCCTAATTTTGATTAATATACTGTAGTAATGTAGGAGAGGATTCTTGTGCTTTAGGAAACGTTTGGGAGCGATGGGGCATCATAACTATAACTTACTTGCCAATGATTTAGAAAATTAGAGAGAGAATGGGTAAAGAGAGATTAAATAAATGTAAATCTTAACAATTTGAGAATCTGGGTGAAGGATATACTATTTCTCTAGCCTTTCAGAAAGTTTTTAATTATTTCAAATAAAAGTTTTAAAAGCTCAATTACACAAGTTCCAATGAGACCCATGAGTTAGCAGTGCTAGAGGAGACATTTAGACCTCAGGGTAGCTCACGACTCCCTCTGCTTGACTCTCAGGTCTGGAGGAGGTGGTGTGCGGATAAGGCCAGGCCGAAGGCAATCTTCTGTGCGGGGGTGGGGAGTAATCCCATCACAAGGACAGCAGGGAGCACTCAGCCGGGCTTCCCAAAGTCTGGACCTGGGATTAGGAAATCTAGCGGGGATTCAAGCAGTTGCTCACTAGTGTCTTTTTCTCTTTGGGGCCACATGGCCACTCATCTCTGCTTTTATCCATGCACTGGCTTCATCTTTCTCTCTCTCTCTGCACATCAGATGTCTTGCTTTCTCTGTGCACGTAGCAGAAAATAACCTTAGGCATTCTTGCAGTAAATTTATAATCCAAATTGTTGGGAGAGAATGTAATGGGCCCTGTTGATTCAGGTGCCCATCCCTTGCCTAGTCAGCTGTGGCAAGGAGGCTGGGGTGATGTGATCCTGCCCACTTGGCCTCAGCAGGGTTTGGGAAACAGATGTTCCAAGAAGGGGCATGAGCAGGCAAGCTGTGCCTATCCTGGCAAAGGAACAAATGAGTCAGCGTTGGCATGAAAGCTGACTTGATGAGTGAGGAGGCTGACGACTTCTGGTTCTGCAAATATCTCAGTAGGTCAGTGCCAGAGCCTGGCCACGGAAGACGGAGGCCGGTGAGCCGCCAGGAGGACAGCAGCCCCAGGCGCATGCGAGGCAGGTGTGTCGAACCTGTGAGTCCGATATCACCAGTGCCTGCAGGGTGAGCGATGTCAATTTTCCAACATGTAAACTAACTCGACGAAATGAACAAAACAAAGTACAATTTTCCCTTGATTTACATGGTAGTTGTATACTTGGAAAAATGCACTGCATATTGAAAGCTTGCAAAAACATTTTGTGTTTAATATGAAAAATGAAGTGAGGTTGTGGGATCAGAGAAACAGGCTTTTAACCTACAGGAATATCCTGTTGGACATCCCTAAATCTTGCAGGTGAAGGGTAATTCTTTATTGTGTGGGACTCTCACACACTGCAGATGCCCAGCATGCCCTCCCTAATGGCAGTAGACTTCACAACTTATTATGACAAGCCCAAAGTGCCCCACATTCTTCCAGAATGTCCCCCAGGGGCCGATGCTATTACTACTAAGGATCACTGGTTTACAGGCTAGTTTATTTGTGCCAAGAGTGGTCAGTGGGTTCTTTCTGCCTTATTGGAAGTTTTGTCTACGTAAATCCCTCCCAACTCTAACCTTCAACAAGCCCATGATTAAATCTCATGGAGATAGTCAACTTTATACCAATACTCAAAGCCATGTCAGCCAGGACACTTGCAGCTTTAAATAACGAGAAACCAACACAAACTTGTGTCCATTCACACACAATAGAGGAATTTACTGTCTTAACTTGGAAACACAAGTGTGCAGCTGATTCCAAAACAACTGGATCCAAGAATTCAAATCCGGTTTTGAAGAACCCCTCCTGTTCCCTCCCTTCCTTTCTTTCAGCCTTCCTTCTCTCTCTCTTTCTCTCCCTACCTCTTCTTTTTTCTCCCTCTCTCCCTTCCTGCCCCTCCCCTCCCTTCCTCTCTCCCCTTTTCTCTCTCTTTCTGCGGGTTGAATTCAGGCTCTCTCCTGGGGTTAGGCAGATGGCTACTGACCATCCTGCATTCACACCCTTCCCGCTCTGTGCCAGCTCTCTGCTTCCCCTCTCCTCTCTGAACCTCGCCCTGCAGCTGTAGGAAAAAACTACAACTATGAAAAAGTTAAGGTCACCGGTATTCCCTAATAAAATGTAAGATCTATGAGGTGGAACCTTGTCTTTCCTACTCACTGCTATATCTCAGCAACCAGCATAGCATTGCCCATTCTAGTCGCTTAAAAAACACTTACTGCATGAATACATTGCTCAGCTGGAACTAAAGGGGGCAGCAGCTGTATGTCCTATAAGCAGGCACTAAGCTCACTTATGGTTCTGAGATGTGGAAGCAGAACAGAGAAATCCAGTGGGAGGATCCTGTCACCCCAGATCCACCCAGGGCCTTCTCCACCCAGAGTTATGCAAGTTCATCCCCATCTCACTTTGATCTGAGGATGGGGATTAAAGCCAGCATTAAAGACATGGACTGACTGATTCAATTAACATATTATTGAGGTCATTTCAATTCATTAGGCCACTTTAAAATTTCACTGTGGTTCCATGTACACTCCTACGTGTTGTTCTTTGTAATGCACTAATAGAATCACAGTGAAAGCGCTCTCCTGCATACGGATAGACTTCAACGCCACTCTATACTCTAGGAAGCACTTTGCCACACTTAAAGACATGGCATTATATACTATTTTACACATCTTCTAAGTGATAGAAGTTTCTTCTTTTTCTTATGTGGAATAAAAAAAATTAAGTCTGATTGCACCTAAAATTGAAGTTGAACTGGGTGGGTCAGAATTGCTAGGATTTAAAAAATGTGAACAACATCCTTAATATAGTTACTTGTGACTAACCCAGTGGGTGTGACACTCGGGGGAAAACAATAAATTCACTTATCATGAATTTGAAAAGTTAGGCTTTAGAACTCTGTGTTATATTTTTCTGTGTTATTTTTTTAACAAAACTTATTCAAGGAATTACTCAGAATTTGTTTAAGAAGAGATTTTTTCATGATGAAAAATTAGGCATTTAAAGGCTTTTAAATGGAAAACAAGTTTAATGAACAAATCAGAAGAATGCAATCTGTGCCCCTCTCCCAAATATCATGTCTTTACAAGACTGTACCTTTTGCTAAAGATCTCACTTTACTGCAGTTACTATGGCAAGTACAATGTATCTCCAACAGCAGAATAAAGGCCCTAATCATTTTACCTTTGTAGCAAAATCGGTCTCATAGTCAATCCATAGGTATATTTTATAAGAATCACTAAAGTATAACAACAGATTAATCCACTGATCATCCTATATACCAGGCACCTTGTAAGCACTTCATCAACATCACACTCAATTCTCACAACGATTTGTTTGATAGGTATTTTTATCACACCCACTTTAGAGGTGAAAAAAATGAAGACTTGGAGAAGCTAAATAACCGGTTCAAAGTCACATAACTAATAAGGGTAGGAGACCGGATTAAAACTTGGGCTGGCTGACTCCTAATCCCAGTTCTGTGTGCCTCATGGGACCTAGGCTGTGTATTTCACGGTATATAAAGGAGACTATAGAACTGAGACAAATATTCAACATTCTTCTTGATAATCCATCTTTCAGTACAATTTAAAAATTACCTTATTCAGTGACTCACCACTACAGCAATGAATAAAATGGCTGGAAATACAACCTAAACCCAAAGATAAATTTGAGATTTGAATGTATAACCTACCCAGGTAGAGATGACCCAAAACTACTTACACATTTGCTTCCTTGGGCTCCTGAATCTTGGTTCTCCTAACTAGATAAGGTCAAGCTTACTTGAATAAGAGAGAGGAGGGGGAGAAGAAAAAGAAGTGCAAGAAGGCCCGCATTAACTATGTTTTCTTGTTTACTGTATTCTTGATGCTCTGGCATCTGGGGCCTTGCTGACCGGGGAGGGATGGCCCATCCCAGGCTTAGCTAATTTCTAGAGATATCAGACAACTCAGGCGCAGCTTCCATTTCACTTCAGTGAGGACCCAGTGCAATTATGGCCTCTCTGCCAGGCACTGATAAGTGGTTCAGAGACATCAAAATCTCCTTGGATGAAAATGAAACCAGGTGGTTCCCAGTGAACCGGGTGGTACACAATAGCCCTCTACCCAGCACTCTACTAGATGCGAGGGACCTGGAGCCATGCTCCTGACTCTTACATGGCATCTTTGTGACTGAACAGACTCATTAAAACGCGGGGCATCATCATTGATCTCCTTTGAACAGTAAGTAAACGTGGGACACGCATTCGAGTTGTTCATGAATTAGCTTCAATTATATCTAAAAGCAAAATGTAAAACAAAGGGAATAAAGATTTCCAAACTCTAACTTGTTACTGAGGACACAAGAAATCTTCCTTTTCAGGATTTCTCAAACTGGACATGATTTCTGTGTTTTAAAGGTGATGGCTAATCCAAATCTCTATTCTTCTTCAACGTTATGGTCAGTTTTGGAGTTTGAAAAAACATATTATATTGAAGCAAACAAAGATAAGGGATATGATGAGACGAAGGCCCTATCCATACAATTAAAATAGCTTGCGCAAGTTGTGCCAGTGATTTGGGATTCTTTTTGATGGCAGATTTATCATTAATGATGGAAAGACAAAAAAGAAAGTCCATTTACTGGCTGGCTTTAAAACAGCCTTAATGTGGTCTTAAACACAGAAACTGTGAAACAACACTTTATCTGGATTTTTATAGTCAGATATAAAGCAGACAGAATTTAACAAACAAATTTGCCTCAAACCAACCAGTAGATGTCACTGTTGAAATGTACTGGCAACACTTTTCCTACAGAGTTCTGCGTCAAGAAGTCCTAAGGAAAACTCAAAATGAGTTACTCAAAACGAGTTAGAGTAGCTTACAACTAGCTCAAACCCACAATAAAAGTGCTTATAAACCCATGTTCTTAAATTATAATTCAAAGTAGTGTCTTAATTTGTTATTGTTAAAATAATCATTGCAAAATCATTCTAAGCTTACTGGTGGTATACCTACAAGTGTTCCAAATTTAAGTACAAAATATTTTAAGAATTTTGAAAAATAAAGACTCTAAAATAATAGGTCTCCTTTTCAAGGAAAAGTAAAGATTCTGCTACATTTTAGGACAGGAATTCAATTTTTAAGAATTAATACCCTTTAGCTCTATTATGTAATTTTGAGTGAAAGAAAACATTACTTTTAATTTTTTTTCTAAGGAAAATTATGTCTAATTGTACTGACCACGTAGGTATAATGCATCTGGGTATATCCTCTCATCTATCAAAGGACATTGCGAATGTAAAAGTGGTTTGAAAACTGCCCAGTGGTCTGCACATGAAAGGTAAGATTTCTTCGTACTTGCACAGTGTTCTACTTCCCACAGCAAATAACCCCAGAAAAGGGAAGGGAACTCAGTTACGAAACACCTCCTTTTATGAGAAGAGTGCTACAGCCTCATAACCTCTCTGTGGGGGTAAATATTATTTTCCTACTTGCAAAAGACTGGTAACCTGGGAAAGTTGGTAAATCTCTCCGACCCCAAAGCCTGAGTTCTTTCTAGGGACTCACCTTGTAATTTGAGCTTTTATAAACTAAATCACCTTCTTAGATTTTGCTGCATTAAATTAAATTCACTTCGAGAGTCCTGCTAATCAGAGAAAAATCGATGTTAAAACATTTTGTAGAGGATATAACAAAGCAAAAGATCCCATCTAAATTAGCTTGTTGAGGCTGCAGTTAAGTAGGCCGTATACACTGAGCAATAGAAAATGTGCGGGTCCATGCCCGAGGGTCTGCCTGACAGCTTCTCGTTTCTAGACCAGCCGCTTTCAGACGTCACTTCATCCCCCTTGTGGCATCTCAGTGAACTGCTTGTCAGAATTTCAGCAAGCTCCAGAAGAACACGGGCTGGTCTTTCACCCTCCGTGCTACAGCATAGTAACTGCTTACTACTGACTAGAAGCCTGATCTACAATATAGTTTTAAAGGAACAAAGTAAAGCTCCACACTACTCCGCCTGTTCTTGGCAGTACTGTCCCATATCCGCACTTGAACACATTCACGCAAACACTTAAATGAGCTTGAGCCCCGGCATTTGGGCTGGAGAGGCTTCACATCAATATCATTTCTCCCCTTGCTCAGCTTTTAAGGAGGAAAAGAGAGAAAGACCGAGCTCAGCCTAACTGGCCATTGACTGAGTTAAACAAATTTCACCCCAAAATATTTCCTGCCAATTCGACAGGCCTCCTCCCGAGCCTATATAGACTGAGAGTTTCTACATCGATAGGTAAGCTCCTTCCAAATGCAACACTGAGCAGATTGCTTCTGTTTCTGACCCAGGCAGCATTCTTAGCACGGTTCCAAGGCGGCTTCCCCCATCTGTATTTCTCTCCTTCCCCTCCCTAGCCCTCCCGGGGCCTTGCCCTTCTTCCATCAGTTCTCAACTGAAGCCGACTCTCAAGAGAGTTAGGGCTTCCGTACTGCTCCTGTAGCACCTTGGGCATAATTCGTATTTTCTCATTGTAGATGTCATTCATTAAAATCTCTCTCTCTTACTATCTATTAAGCTCCATGAGTCAGAGGCTGGGTTACTTGTCTGCACATCCCAAGTATCTAACAGTGACTGGCGCAGAGCCATTTCTCAGCGCTGGCAGCATGCCTCTTTCCCAGCTGTTTAGACACTTTTCCTCTTCTCTTCCCTTCTGAACAATTCAACTCTAAAGCCATTTGGCCCAAGTAAGATAGATGTTACACTTGGGGGTGTGGTAGGGAATTACAAATATGAATAGAAAAAATAAGTAAAATCTGTAGTGTTAAATCAGAATTGGAGGTATTGGTTTGAACTCCTGGAGAGAGAGAGATAGACAGACACACACTCCCTAATTCTGTGCACTGAGACGGCTTGGGACCAGCAACACATCAAAAGCAATGCGCACACCTAGCACTGAAATCTTGGTTTCTAAATACCATCTTCCACCCAAGGGAACCAGAGATCTTTTGAAAATGGCTGATTCTAGGGCTGCGTCCAGGAAAATACAAGGCGAACATGGAGTATCTTGGACTAGAAAGTAAGGGAGTGGTAATGAATGACAAAGACATCAAAAGTCAGCTTGAATGGGCACCCACTGGCCAAATCTGGGATACTTTGAGCACCGGAAAAAATAATTACAGAATGGATTGTAAACGTCAATGAAAACAGGACACCAGGAGGGCATCCTTATATTACTTATGAGTCCATAAATACTTGAATAAAATGGAAAGCTTAATGAGTAATGGGATAGTTGCATAGCTTCAGAGCACTTCCCCTCACAATATGAATTAATCACAAAGAGGGGAAAGGGTAATGTAATAGTGGAGAAGCCTGGCAGGGAAGCTTAAGCGAGTGAATGAAGTTAAGATCAGTAACAGGCCGCGTTAGAACCATGCCACCCGGAGGGAGCGATGCCAGCACAGAAGCCTGCCACCCTCCTGCTTAAGTAGCAGACCCCGAATCTAAAGGCGAGGGAACATCAGGCAAACCCAACCGGGCAGCGGGACCTTCCGCAGCAGGGCTGGCCTGTCACCCAAGATCAGGAAGGTCGGGGAGACCGGGGATCGGTCCAAACTGAAGAGGCCTGCGGAGTCCTGACACCTAAACGCGATGCCTGACTCCGCACAGAAGCCCTTTCCTACCCAGGACAAGCAGCGATTAGACGGGTTTGGGGTTAGCTGGTCAATTACCAAGGTGAGTTTCCTGACTGTAATGGTTGTAGCGCAGCATCTAATGATCAAGGTTCTTTGCACTGTACTTGCAACTTTCCCCCCTCTAGGTTTTAGATTAGTTTCATTTTTTTAAAAGTATTTTTAAGCAACTAGCCCACTCTGTTAGTATTTTAAAAGTATAAGCCACACGCAAGCTAGAGTCCCTTTTAGAACCACGACACCGGCCGTCTCGGCCGTCGAGGGCACGGAAAATGGTGTGCATGCGATTGATTTTGGCGAGAAACACAAGGGGAAAAGGTAGAGATTATCTTCCGCTTTTCCGCAGTTGCAGTTTTCTAGCCGCGCTGCCGAGTCACAAGCGCCGCCCGCCCGGCCAGCGCGCAGCTCGGGGCCCGCAGCGGGGGAGCAGGGCCCCGCCCCGCCCGGCCCGCGAGCCCTCCTGGGCCGGGGAGGCGCGAGCGGGAAGCGAGGCCGCCGCCCGCGCCCCGCCCGCCCCGCCCGCCCGCGCCCCGCCCCCGCCGGCCCCGGGGGAGCGGAGCCGCGCCCAGTGGGGTGTCGCTCTTCCCGGGCCGAAGGAGGAAATCTGGCGCCCAAAGTGTGCGGTGCTTGGTGACATTGACATTTTAAAAAATTAATAATAATTAAGCTTTTAAAGGAAAGCGAAAACGCATCTACCAGGAGTGGGGTTCGAACCCACGCGGACATATGTCCATTGGATCTTAAGTCCAACGCCTTAACCACTCGGCCATCCTGGTGCAGACGAGTGAGGCTCCTCTCGCTCGTCCTACAAGCTTTACCGCGCCGTCCGCCGGGCTCCCTCCCGCAGGAGGGCTGAGCGGCCTTCGCCTCCGCTCCTCGGCTCTCCCACCCGGGAGCCGCGACGCCCTTCCCGTCAGGGCCTCGGCGTCGGCCGCCGCGGCTCACTGTCGCCCCCGGCCCGCCGCGGCCGCCAGGACGACTGCAGCCGAGCGCGCGCTGGCGGCGCGGGGGCCCCGGCGGCCCGCTCGCCCGGCCCGGGTGCTTCCGGTTTCGAGGCGCGCGGGCGCAGGAAGCGAACCCTCCGCGCCCGGGCTCCCGGGGGCACGTTCTGGAAGCTCCGGGCCGGGGCGCCCGGGCCCGCGCGGAGCTCGGCGTTTGGAGTGTTTTACTCGAAATAGGACAAACTTCAAGAAATGAATCGCACGCGCGGCGGGAGAGCTCGTGGACCCGCGCTGGTGGCCGCTTTTCTTCTTAGCGTGTGTCGCCTGTCACACGGTCAGAAAGCTTTGGGGAAGTTTGTGTAAACACTGTGCCAGGGCAAATGCGGGGGGTGGCGGGGTGGCCCGACTGGTACTTCCTGCCGGCTTCCGGCACCCCCCCCCATTGCACCCCCTCCCTGGCAGGGCCGCGGCCTCCTCTGTCCCCACGGCCCAGCCGGGCCTAGCGGTGGGTGGTCACGTGTCTTCACTGCCCGGCGCTCTGCTGCCTGCTGCCCTAGGACTGCGGTGCGCCCGGTCCGCTGCTGCCCCAGGACCTGCGCTCCCCTCGCCGCCAGGGCCTCGGGTCCTCCACCTACCCCGAGCCGAGGCTGAGGCGTCCCCAGCATCAGGGAGCCTGGAGGCGGGGCCGGGACCTGCACCCCGCCCCGGTGCGTGCGGCGCGTGCTCGGCCTTTGACCCAGGACTTGTGTGGTCCTGGACCCCGCACAGGTCCCCGCACGCCGCTGGGACTCACCCACCCGCTCCTCACCCACTGCCCGGCCACCTTCTGGAAGTCCTGGGTCCCCGGGAACGTGGGCAGCACCCGAGGAGGCTGCCACTCCGCCTGCTGCCCTGGCTCTCAGCTCGGCGACGCTGACCGCCCCTCAGGGTAGGGGCTGGGGCACCCGCCCGCCTGGCTCTGCCACAGGACATTGTGAGGCATCAGTGGCCTGCGCCTGTGTCCTACCCTCAGCTGCATCCCTCCTGCCGAGAGGCAGCCCTGGCCTCCAGAGCACACAGGCCGGAACACAGAGCGGTTCCTTTGGCCTGGCCCTGCTCAGAGAAAAAGGGGAGCTTGGACTCCGCTAGGATCTAGGAGCGTTCCTGGGGTGACCACACAAGGATCGCCAACTGCCACCCAGCATCTCCATCTTATTGCACCAGATTGTCAGAGGCCTCGGATTTCATAGAACTGGGCTTTCAAGATACTTATAATGGTCATAATAAAAATATGTATTGAGTACTCGCTACATGACAATCACTGCTTTAAGCACTTTACATATCTTATTTAATGTTCTTAACAACCCTGTAAAGTAAGAGTTCGTATCTCCATTTTGAAATTTAGGCAACAGAAGCCCAGTTACAAACTCACTCAAATACAGGAAGCAGCCACCGAGATGTGCGCTCCCCTCCCCGCCTGGAGGGCATTGCAGAGCACTGTTAATCCAACTGTTGAATTCTCCATGATCTTCTGGAACAGAGCACTATACAATTTGAATAATATTTTTATTTAACCTCAGACTTAGCCTCCAACAAGCCCCTAGTACAAGACAGTTCTGAACAACACAGCCATATCAGAGGGCACCTCTTAGTAGTAACTCTTCCAAAGCCTCAAGGTTGTATTAAGTTTCTCTGGCTGCTGTTAAGGATGGGCCTATAACACAAGTTAGTCTGATGGGAGTTACAGGAGATTCTGAACTAGTCGAAAAGAGATGTCCATCTGCTGTGTGGGAGATTGTATTTTCCCAAAGAGGAGACCATAATAGTATCTCTCATTCCAATTGCTTTTCTTCTGCTGTGACTTTGACAAAACCTCTACCACCAATAGTTGGGGGTGATGAGGGGGCGAGGCCTGTGTTCTCCCTCATTGAATATGGGAAGACTTGTCTCTGTGGCAAAAGAATGCTGTGTGACTTCCAAGTCTACCTCATAAAAGGTGCTATACTTTGCATTGTTCTCTTGGGATGCTTGAAATAGGAACCCTGCAGTCATACTGTGAGGAAGCCCAAGTAGCTACGTGTACTTGTTCCAGCTGACGGCCCCAGTTAACAGTCAGTACTAACTGCTACAATTATACTTGAATGAGCCTTCAGTTGGTTCTGGTCTCTAGCCATCAGGTGACACTCTCAGCCATTAAGACTTTCCAGCTAAGTACCCAGATATCATGGAGTAGGAACAAACTGTCCCCACTGTATCATAGACTCTATGGGCAGAATAAAAATGTTACTGTTTTTGCTACTAAGTTGTTGTTTTTTAATGAAGTAATAAATGAAAATTCTGAGACTGATAAGCTGGGATACTATAATGGAGTCCTGGGAGCACTGCACAGAGACAGGCTACCTGAAAATAAAGCCAACATGGGGAAAGCAGAGTCCTGTGATGAAGAGTCCAAGATCTGGTTCCACCACTGATCGGAGTCCTTTCCTCCATTCGTACTGGATTCTGGGTCATGCTACTATTTTCCAAATTCACATCTTACATGGGACTGACTGAAAGAATACAAGTTCTGCCCAGCCGGGCGTGGCTCAGCGGTTGAGCATTGACCTAGGATCCAGGAGATTGGGGTTCGATTCCCGGTCAGGGCACATGCCGGGTTGTGGGCTAGCAGCTGATCAATGACTCTCTCATCATTGATGTTTCTATCTCTCTCTCTCTCCTCCTTCCTTTCCTCTCTCTGAAATTAATAAAGATATGTTTAAAAAAAAAAAAGAATACAAGTTCCATACCTAGGTCCTAGCTGCAAGGGAGGCTAGGAAGTGAAGTTCTGGCTTCTGCCTTCCAAAGCAAGCCTCGAAATGGAGGAAATTTTCCAAACATAGGAAGGGTGTTTAAAAGATGCTGGTGACTGCAAAGCATGACAAATATCTACTCAAGTGTTGGAATAAAATGTGAAAAGCACTGCACGATGACATCTGTTACAACTGACAATATTAGAAAATGACAATATTGTTTTTCAACTTTATTAAAGACAAATTTTGTTTTATGGAGCAGTGTTTCAGCATCACTTTACATGTATTATCTCATTTAATCTATTTAATCTAATTTTCCCCATTTTTATTTTAGTTTGCTTTTAGTGTTCTGCCCCAACCTTGTTTTCCTTTGTGGACAAAAAAGGGGCCACATGCTGAACCTTGACCAGTTCAGGGAAGGCCCTGCCTGGTGGCCTTACAAATTCAGAGACCTAAAGTAACCACATAGGATGGTCTGAAATTAAAACTTTCTAACTAAAAACGAGTCATGGCAGGTAGTCACGTATTAGGCCAGGATCCTCCCTGACAAAGGTCAGTCTCTCTCTTAACTGAGCCTGTCTATTGTCTTTTTGCATATACAATAACATACCTTTGGAATGTCAGGGTAATTTCCTTTTTTCCTTTGTGGTCACAGAGCAGAAACCACAAAACCCCTCATTGTATTGTTACCTTGTTAATTGTTAACTGCTATACCCACAAATGTAAAAGAAGTGAGTGTCTATTCCTTTTACTTTTTATCCGATCCCAGAGATTTCCCTGCTTTGCTTTCTTCCGCCTCCCTAATGAATCTCATGTAACCCCCTTCCGGCTTCCCCTTTGATTCTGATGTATAAAATAAGTAGTAAAACTGCTGTTTTCCGGAGCATTTTCTCAGTCCTTGATATTTTGCTTCCTGGCCATGGTCGTCAGTTTGTCTCAAATAAACTCATAAAAATTCTTACAGGTTTGGATGTTTCTTATGTTAAAACTTTACTTTGCCTTTATTTGTATTTTTCTTTAAAATATTATTACTCTTACATCTTATTGAAGTTATATTTATTCCTGGTTTAACTTAGAATTTTTCTTAATCTACATTCATGTGTTTATTTTTACATATCACAGCTTTTAATTTTTATTGTATAATTAAATATAATTATTTTATTTTGTAATAGTTCACTTTTCATTACATTTTTATTTTAATCCTTATATTTTAATTTCAACATTTTAGTTTTTCTTAATTTTCTCTCTTCCTTGTATTATTTTACTTTAAGTATTTCTTTTTATCTTAGGAATATTTATTTTACTTTGTGGTTTTGGTAAATAAGAAATATGGCCTCGGGAAGTGGCAGTGAAGAAACAAAGGCCACATCCTCTGTCCCCACAGGCTTCACACCAAGAAGAGAGAGGAACAGTCTACCAAAAAAGGCACGGTTTTCCTGAAGCCACTCAGGATAGGGGCTCAGACTAAATTAGTTCAATATTAAAAGGCAGGGTGAACTTAGAAAATGTCCAACAAGGGCACACTCAGGCTATATATCATATATGTTGGGTGACCATATCTATAATTTATCACCCAAACGCAGACACTTGAGGAAGTGAAAGAAGGAACTATTAAAAATTGTGCTGGGACAACAGGCCTGCAAGAATCTTCTCTCAGGCAGTTTACGTATGTGAAAGAAATGAGCATGCAAGTTTGCACTAAAATGAATTAATATTAGTTCTGCACTTAATAGACATTTATTGAATGAACAACCATACTAAAAATTATATAAATTTAAATGGAAATCAAAACACAATTCCTGATGTATGAAACACTTTCTTATCGGGTCAATTAGGAAAGTTCAGATAGGAAACTGTAGCTGCCTTCACAGCTCAAGTATCTGGTGTGCTTTTTGGATTACATTGACCACATAATAGCTCACAAATATTCTTTTTTTTTTTTTTTTTCTCAAGTATCAGCAGCAATCCTGTAATTACATTTGGTTATAGACAGAGAGCATAGAACTAAATGAAGGTCATCCTAATGTTTTGCCTCTAGATCTGGGAGGATAATCATTCCATCAATTAGAGGTCCACAGGAGGAAGAGCAGAACATGCGTTTGAGGAACCTGTGGGGCATTCACAAAGAGAGGTCAAGTAGACAGGATAAAAACAATCTGGAGCTCAGGTGACAAATCTAAGCTAAAGACATAAATTATTGAGTGACTGAGTCAGGCAAATTTCACTGGTGTCATACCCCACAGGCCAGAACCACGGGCAGAGGGGCTGCCCCAGCACAATGCCTATGCACTCTCTGGTCATCCCACGGGATGCTTGGGCAGGACCCAGCTGGACACATTATGACCTGACACCCGCTCCTCAAAAACAATGGTTTTCAAAGGTGAGACGAGAGCGAGCAGAAGGAAAAAAGAGCCTAGCTTGGGCGCCAGCTACTCAGGGAGGCTGCCCATCACGCCGACAGCACCTGGGTACCTTGGGTAAAGTTGAGACTGTGTGTTTGCTTTTTGGTAAACAAACTAATGGGAGCTGCTGGGGTCAGATTGTCACTATAAAGGTATCAAAGCCCCGGGACTCATGAGATCACCTACAAAGAACATACAGAAAAGGAAGTGTCCAGGGCAGAATCCTTGGCCATTTCACATGTGAGTGTGTAGGCTAATTTATTTGACCCAACAAGCTGAAAAATAAGTGGGGTGACTCTGATTCTTATGCAGTAACCTTTCTGCTTTCTTCTCCCCTGTTTTCCTAGCTGCCTTACCCACACCTGGGGGTTTACGGTAGCTAGGGGTGCACAGGCTCAGCGGTGGAGAAGGCAGAGCGTCACCCAGGCCCACACCAGGTACGTGGCCTGCCTCTGGCAAGTCACTTCCTCTTATTCCGTCAAACAGACCAGAGGAGCTGGTAATATCAGTTATGGATGTTTCATTTCATTGTTTTACCTTGGCTTTGCAATATACTTTAAAGAGGTGATTCAGTTGCCCAGTTACAACATGGTGTACCTATAATTCCAGGAGTTTCTATTTGTGGTGTAAACTGCAGTGATACTACTTTTAAGACCCTGTGAAAATTGTGAAAATGTAACACATACATATATATATTCTGAATAAAAAAAGCAGACTAAGCCAAAAAACAATAGACTGAATGGAATTAATAGCATCATGCTCTCTAGTGTATTTATTGTTAAAAAAAAATAATGCAGTAGTAACATGAAGAGAGGAGTGGAAATTATATTTTATCAAACTGTAAGAACAGGCAGATCTTTGTCATTTATTTAACAAAAGAAGTAAAAGGGGCCCTAACTGGTTTGGCTCAGTGGTTAGACCACTGGCCCATGGACTGAAGGGTCACGGGTTTGATTCCGGTCAAGGCCATGTGCCTGTTGCAGGCTCGCCCCGGTCAGGGCAAGTGAGGGAGGCAACCCATCGATGTGTCTCTCCCCCTCCCTTCCACTCTCTAAAAATCAATGGAAAAAAAATGTCCTAGGGTGAGGATTCACAAAAAAAAAAAAAAAAAAAAGGGAAATAAATTGATATGCAAGTGAATATAAAGGCTTTGAGTTTTCCAAAATCTACAAAGGCCTTCTTTAGGTGATAGAAGAAATTTCCAAAATTTCCATCCCACTTAACACACTGAATTTAAGCCCAAACAAAATTGTGCCATAGAATACTATAAAATACAATTTTACCAAATTATAGTTAAAATTTACCAAATTTCAGTATTTTCAGCTTCCCCTTTCTAATGTTTGGTTCACTTCAGTCATGTCCCCTAATCCTATTCTGCCCTGTGCATGTCCAGGTTTATCTTGCTTTCTGACCTACCTTGTATCTAGGAACAGGTCATCCTTATTTCTTCCTTCCTTTCTTTTTATTTTCAATCTCAAGTTCATTCACACCACTGGATTATTTCTTTCAAAAATATTAATTTTAAGGCTCTTGTCTGTTATTGAGAAGGATTTCTCTTCATCGTTTTCATGTCCCCTAGTGTGTTCTGCCAGCAGCACTGAAACTCTTAGTGGGAAGAAATGTAACTTCTGCTAGTAAAGCCGTGGCTTCCTTTTGGAAATGAGAATTTGGTGCAGTTACTTCAAATACTGAGAATGACCAATGCAGAGTGTCCAACACAGGAAGCTACCCCACTGATGAGCAGTAGCGTTAAAAGAACAGGCACTTTCTGCCCATCAGTAGATGAATGGATAAAAAAGTCCTGGTACATTTATGCAATGGAATACTATGCAGCTGTCAAAAAGGATCTCTTACCCTTTGAGACAGCACGGAGGGACCTGGAGAGTATAATGTTAATAGAAATAAGCCAATCGGAGATAGGCAAGTATCACATAATCTCACTTATCTGTGGAATCTAATGAACAAAATAAATTGACAAACAAAATAGGTCCAGACATGGAAGCATGGAACAGACTGGCATATCTCAGAGGGAAGGGCAGGGGTTACGGGAGTGGGAAGAGATTAACCAAAGAACTTATATGCGTATATGCATAACCAACGGACACAGACAATAGTGCGGTGAAGGACTGAGGTAGGTGGGGGGCAATAGGGGAAAAAAGAGGGACTTCTTTACTCTCAATAATAAAGATAATTTTTTTTAAAAAAAAGAACAGGCACTTTGTTTCATTTCCCAGTTTTACCTTCTCCTAGGTAAGTGCATGTTTGAACATCCTGCCACTGGTAACATTTCTTGTTTGACAAGTTTCTTCCATGAACCAGGTTACTAAGCATAGATGAAGACTATGAAAAGAATCCATGTTACCTCATTTTATGCCCTTTTAAGGGAGCATTACACTAGGGTACACCACTGGGCAGGGCAAAAGAATAAACTAGTTAAACATTCCTAGCCACAAGAGAAATTCCTGTCTTCATTACACAGAGACTAAATAATTTCTTAGACCCAGATAACAGTATGGTGGTTACCAGAGGGAAGGGGGGCGGGGTAGTAAAGGGGACCAAGTATATCGTGGATTCTGTAGCATTAAAAGTGCTGGTGGGACATTTAATTGCAGATGTTTGATAGGCAGTGGGAGGTGCAGACCCAGGTCTCAGCTGAGAAGGGCTGGAGGTACAGATTTGGAAACCATCAGCATTTAGGAAAGTGGTATTTGAAATTCTGGAAGTGAGCGAAATAGCTCAGGAGATTGCGGAGACCAAGAAGAGACAAGGTCTTGAGTGCAAACTCAGCGACGAGCACTGGGAAGAGGGAGAGAAGCCTGCAAAGAAGGTTGAGGAGTTGGAGCCGAAGGTTGGGGGGAAATGCGGAGTCAGAAGGCCGAGGGAGGAACATGTTTTATTCATGTTACAGACATTAGCCAAAGAAAACACACACTCTCTCTCTCTCCACGCAATTTATGCTGCTAGACTGATGTTGACGTGAGCTTAGTAATACGAGAGTAAGAACACATGGAAGGACATAACTACTGTCAAACATTAGAGGACTGAATTCTTAGTTTCCATCTCTTAGAATCAATGAAATGGTAATATTACTTCACAGGATTGCCATAAAATAAAAAAAGAGATCAAAGCACTGTTACCTGGAGAGTGTCAATGGGCTTTCTGTTGGCTGAGTGACATTCCGTTGAGGGACTGGACAACCAATGAGCAAAGAGTAGTCAGACCCAGATTAGTGTCCAAAGTGTGCATAAGTTGAAGGTCAGGGTGAAAGACAGGCAGGAAAACTTGCAGACAAACAACAGCAGTCAGGATGTAGGGTCAGAGCAAGCAGCTGAACATAAATTAGACAAACAGGAACACACGAATAGTTGGCTGTAGGGCCATAAAAATGTAAAGATATATATTACGAAAAATGGAAGAAGTCCAAGTAGCTAAGGATGCTTGCGATTAAAATGGGGTATAAAGAATACTTTTAAAACAAACACCAGGAATTAAAAAATGATAGCGCTGGGACTTGTCTCTCGCTCCTCATTTGTCAGGATATCACTGGTTTTAAAGCTTCCTGTGGAGGATCACCCAGATCAACGGTTCAGAGCCTTCCTTCTTGCAAGCAAATATGTAATCTTTACAACAAAAGCTTCCAGCGTATAGGACTCCCTTGTCTACTTCTAACACATGCTGGTAACAGAGATGCTCTATAGTTATACGATGGTGAAGTCACACCCCAGCCCCTATTCACCTCCCATTCCTAATGGCCCCATTTAATTCACTGCAGTGGTTTTCAATTCTGCTGTCAAGAGCAAGTCAACTGTTACTCTGATTCCTGCTGGATGTTTTAAACGATCATCTTGATTGCAAGTGAGTGAACTGCATGCTACAGATAGAGACACTTATAATATTTCAAAGAGAGAAGTAGAAGTTATGTCTGAAAACAGACAGGAGAATGGTAGGATTTGTACATAAAATCTGAGACTATAGTTACCCTATTTTATTATTTTTAAGCTATACACAACTTTTGGTAGTTTCCTGTCAAGATAGGAACTGTGTATTGTAGAGCCTGAAAAATGTTTGCATATGACATTTAACTGACATTTAACTATAGAGCATTGGGACTGTTTTTAAATCAATAGAAAGCATTAGTACAAGAACACTATTCTCTCTCCAACTCATTATCTTGAATGGACATAAACTTGCTCCCATGATGTCAGCTTGATCAGCTTTTTTAAATTCTATAATTCAGATTATGCTGGATACTGATACTGATGCTCGTGGGTGAGCATCTTTCCTATTTCTGATATTTCTGGAGTTGTCACTGCCTATAATCTGTGGTTGTGGCTGGAAAGTGTGGCATTTGGCTAGTTGGAAGTAGTCTCAGCCTATGGTAAAATAGCTTTAAAAGATTTCCACCTTCAGCTCCTGAAGGCGCTACTGTTCTTTGTGGTGGATTTTTCCATTTCGTACACGAAATGACATTATTGTATGAATTTTGCAGATTTACAATAAAGTCTTCTTTTTGCCCAAAGTCACTCTTCAGAGTTTGCCAAGTTCAGAGCATCCCAGGATTGGGTAAACTAACGCTGCAGCATCTCTTGGTGGCGCTGGAGCACCTTTTCCTACAGAAAAAGCCAGCATTTCCCCCCCTGCTTGTCGTGGTAGTCAGAGCCAAGGGGGGCTTTGGGGAAAACAGAGCAGGATATGGGAAAAGCCAACCACCTATTGTGTCCGGGCCTCCACAGCTGAACTCCTTCTGGGCTTTGTGACTCACAGCTTGGGAAGAATCGGGGGAAAGCACTTGCCAAATTGAGCAGAACAGCTGCTTCCTGCTTAACGTTTTTGAATGGAACATTTAATTTCTTTTCCAGAACATGTTTGGATATAAGAAGGAATAGAAATGACACCGTGAAAAATAGTTTTTTTCATTATAGAAAAAAAAGCCCTCATAGTCAAAGAAAATAGGGTCTTGGTTTCTTTATTCCACTTTATGAAAGACTTAACAGAACAGTGTTTATTTTTCCTCAGAAGTTAATAACTACTCATTTACTCAAGTCAGTAACAACTCTGTCTACGAGAAGGTTATTTAATAACAATAACAAACACATAAGCGCTGAGCATATGCCAGGCGCTTTCTAAGGGCTTTTATAGATTTAGTCATTTACTTCTTAAAACCTATGAGGTAGGTCCTAGTATATCCATTTTACAGATGAGGAAACTGAGGCACAGAGAGGTTAAGGAGCATCCCAAGTCATACAGCTAGCAAGAGAGTGGGGCCCTGAATCTGTGTTCTTAGCCACTGCCACTCCCAGGTGGTTACTAAAAAGCAGAAAGAAAAATTCTCTCCTTTTCCTAGGCAAGAGTTAATCTCTTAGTATATTAAAGTGCAGTTTTTACCTAATTCTTCAATGTGAAATATGGGAAATTCAAAAATACACAGAGCCTGCAAACTCGTTCACTTTTATGAATGGTTCTAAGCAAAGAAAATGCTTTATGGGCGTAAGCAAGTCAAATGCATGATTTATTCTCTCTAGTGGAAACTAGCTGGTGGTCTGTATGTACAGTATCTCTTCTCTTCTATGAAAGACATAGCAACGGAGCTGTATGAAGACTTATTTTGGGGGGAAAGGGAATTAGGCCAACTTAGGTCAAAGGTGAAACATCCCTGGAGTGAGCTGAGAAAGAAATCGGGAGAAATATGAGAAGAACCCGATGGGACTTGGTTTCCACAATTCTCATATTTAACCATGAAATTAAAATTAGGTGCAGGGCTAGGTTTTCACGGTCCTAAGCAGTTTAGTCAGTGAGTTACAGAGTTCACACACTGTTCTTTCTACTCCTTTTAAAACTTCACTGTCTGAAGGACCTGAGAATTATGACAGCCGAATACATTCTCATTTATTAAATAATGAGTAGAAAGAGTTCAGAGTTGACTCCGGAGAAAGACAGGAAACATGGTAAATGTGGGTAAGGACATTCCAGCGTTTTCCATTGAAAGCAAATCTCTAAAGCATGATGATTTTGCTAAACTATTGTAACTCAGGAGAGAAAGGAAGACACACCCCCATGTGAATTCTTTTTCATTTTTTTTCTTTGCTATCCAGATGTTGCAACTTTCAGCAGCTAGAATTATTTTTAACACAATTGAAAAAGTAAACTAAGACAAATACATAAAAGGGGTATTTATAATGCAATATTTATTAAACTACCTTAAAAAGAATTATTTTAATTTAAATTACATTGTTTAAATACATGAAAGGAATGGTCCACAGTAAAAACAAAAGTAATATTTGCAAGGATGTTATTTTATTATCTCTACTTCTGCATGCACTTCCAGCTGTTGACATCTGTCTTTATCACCATAACTGACACAGAGTTGCTCAAGATAAAATTTCAATCCAAACTGGACTGGAAATGCAGATGGAAGTGAGATTAAAGTCAAGACAACCAACACCAATAACCAGGAAACGTGTTTTTCTTGATATTTATAGTCTACATTTACAAAAGTAAAGTGAAAACCAATTAGTCATTATATGTATGCATTAGTGAACATTAATCCTTCACATTGACATGTGTGTCCGTGCATGTGTAACAATCAAGTAAAAAAGATACATTTAAATTATTTTTATTTATGAAAAATATATAAACTGTGACTGACAACACACCTCCAGTTGAGTACCCTGTTCAATACTCAGTGCTTAAAAATATTTGGGGAAAAACCCCCAAACTCTATCCCGACGGAAGAGAGAAAAGAGCGAGTGTTCGACGTGATTTTAACAAGCGCGGCGGTGAGCGGAGCGGACGCGCCTGGGCGGGGAGCGCACGGCCTGTGCGGGACGGAGCCTCAGAAACGAGCGGCTGGGGATCGAGCGGAACCAAGGGACTGCGGGGCAGGGTCAGAAACGAGTTTGCTTCATGAGTTCAGGCCCTTAGCCAATGCGGGGCTGACTTCCCCCTGCGGTTTCACTGCAAAACACGGCTGGGGACACGGACCCTACAACACCCTGCAGCGGTCGGCGCCTGACTCGGCTTCCGTGGGGGGGGGGGGGCCCGGCGGCAGCGCGCCCCGCGAAGCCCTCGCACAGCTGCGGGGGCCTCCTCTGCGCTCCCCGAAGAAACATCGACGGCACCGCCGACCGCCCCCGCATGGGCTGGGCTGGAAGTCTGGGACCTCGAGTTTCCTCTTCCTCTAAAGACCGAGGTCCCCCAGCGTTGGGGCGGCTCGGCCCCGGGGGGGGGGGGGGGCGAGCTTGGCCAGCGCGCTCCCGCGGCGAGGCTAGTTGAGGCAGGGACAGCAGCAGCAGCAGACGGCCCTGCAGGGGTTCTTCTTCTTGTACTGCACGGCCTTGCGCACCTGCGCCTTGGCCTGGCCCGTGTAGTCCAGCGTCTTCTCCACGTTGAGCTCGATGACGTTCAGGGTGTCGGCCTGCTCCTCCACCAGCAGGGCCATCTGCAGGAAGAGCTCGTGCACGTCGCGGATGCGGCTCTCCAGCCGCAGCAGCTCGCGGTGGCGGCTCTCAATCTCGTTGAGCGCCGCCCGCGCGCCCTTCACGTCGGCCAGCAGGTTCTCGGAGAACACGTCCCACTTGCCCTGCTCGAACATGTCCTCGATCTGGTCGCCCGAGACGTCCTTGCCCATGATCTCCAGCTGGCGCTGGATGCGGATCTTGCAGTTGTCGCGCTGCTTCATCTCGGCCAGGTTGTACTCGTGCATGGCGCGCTGGAAGCCGCGCGTGAGCGCGCTGTACTGCGCGCGCGAGATGCGCGCCACCGCCGAGTCGGGGCCGTGCTGCGCCTCGGCCGCCTCGCTCAGCGCCTTCATGGCGCGCAGCTTGCGGTGGACGCTCTCGCCGCGGGCCTTGATGTCCTTGGCGATGGAGTTGGTGTCGCGCTTGATGCTGCTGAGGCGCCGCATGGACGTGAGGAAGCGGGCGTTCTGCTTGCCCAGGCGCTTCACGTCCACCATCAGCTGCTGGTTCTCGTCCTGGAGAACCCTGATGTCTCGGTACAAGGACTCCAGGATGTGGTCCATCTCGAACACGATGTCCTCGTGGGGCGAGTCGAAGTCATCGTCCCCGTCTGGGAACTGCTGGTCGTACTGCTTGGTTACCTCCAGAAGCTCTGCCAGCCGGTCCTTCATTTTGCCTGCAAGTAGAGACACCGGCGTTAAATTCCTGTAGTGAGGGGCGAATGTGCGCACCCACGGAGCTGGAGCTGAAAGGCAAGCAGCGTCCTGCCCGGCCGCTGGGGCTCAGTCGCTGGGCGTCATCCCCTGCACGGAGAGGTGGCCGCTGGATTCCCAGGAAGGGCACAGGCCACGGTTGCACCGATGCTTCTCCCTTCCTCTCTCTCTAAAACTCAATTTAAAAAACCTTTTAAAAAAAATAAACGAACATTCTGCCCAGCACTCCCAATGCTTTATTCCTGGGTATAATACATGCGCTAGAAGGAGCTAAAAGTTCTGTGACATTTTGCTTACAAGTAAAGGATTAATGTGCCTGAGTCACGAACACGGTTGTATTTTAGAGCCTGCAGGCCTCAGTATTACAGGTGCCCAGGATTCAATCAGCATTGAAAACTGTAGATTTCATTTGGAACCAGTATTGTTCTTGATTTTAAGTTCTCCAATAATGGCAAATCAAAACAAACACAGAAAAAGGAAAAATAGGAGGGAAATACTTGCAAAGATCCTGATTTTTAATAAAGAGAGTCAATTTACAAGATTTTGGGGCCAAGTCTAAATGTCTACTTCGTGTCCATTTCAGCACCAGCTAGCATCTCAGTCCTGTGCATCATAACAATTCTTCAAACAGTGACCATATAAATCATGGCTTAAATATGTTTTTCTTTTAAAAATGTTGTAAAAGTAAAACGTGCCTTAAGTAAAAAAACAGCAAAATAGACAAAGACAAAAATCTAATAAGGAAGTAAAAACTTTGGAAGTTGCCATTTCCTTGTCCCTCTGTCCAATGTCATTGACACATACTTCAGTTTGTGTGCCTGTTCAATACCCAGTGCTTACAAATGTCTGAGGCAGAAAACCAAGATATATTCTAGTGGAAGATATTAAAAGTAAAGGAGCTAAGGAAATAGTTAAGTGTTTAATGTGATTTTAATTAGTAGGAGAGGTGAGCAGAAATAAGATATCTATTTAGGCAGGAATCACATAGCACAAGCCACATAAAGAATCAGTAATGAAAGACGAATGGTTTTCCCCAAGGTCTCTAGTAGTAAGCATCATTAACAAAGCTGCTTTATTTTTTAAAAGTACATGGAACATGGAAAATTTCAATCATACACAAGCTTAGTAGCAATAATAAAACCTATTCCCATTTATCAATCACGCAGCAGCAACATTTGCCCATTTCTAATGGCTTTTTGAAACAAGTTGGCAGCTCAAGTAGCATTTCCATGTTTTTATAAGGGTGGTTGTGAGCATTTCCCTGCTTGGCAAGGCAAAATAATCTTCTCTATGTCCATATTTGTTCCATTAGAATATCAGGTGCTTACATGGGGCCAGTAAACAATTTCTAGGCACTTTTCGTGTGACACCCTCTTTAATCTTCATAGAGACTCCATGAAGTAGGCATTGTCATCATCAGAGCTGGTAAACTGAGCACAGGATGATTAAAGACCTTACCCAAGGTCACCAGTAGGTGAACATTCGGGCTCCAGAGTACCCCACTTAACCACCATACGCAACTATCTTCAGCAAATGTACCAAAGGTGAGTCATGAAAGACTATACTATTAAACAAGGAAATGTTCCATCTGGAGCCTCTTGGGAGGGGCTCCAGTGTAGGCTGAGGCTGGGCCCCTTGTGGTTGCGCTTGGAACCGCTTGGTGGGAGCTACAAAGCAAGCCGAGGCCAGCTGCCACATGTACCAGGCTTGTGGCTGCTTGGGAAAGGCCACAGTTTGAGCTGCGGCTGGCTGCCACTTGTGTTGGCCATGGAGCTGCTTGGGAAAGACTGTGCTGTGAGCCAAGGCTGGCCTCCGCCTATGTGGAGGGTGAGTAGCGTACTTGGTGTTAACTCTGGCCAGGGCAAGCAGGTTGGGCAGGGGAGGACCACTGAAGAATGCCATGCCAGGACAAATGGTGTTAGCTAGCTAGTATGCAGTTGAGCTGTATCCACCTGTTTAAGTTAGCATCCAATTTATTCTACTATGCAAGGGGCAGATGGGAGAGAGAATGGGTAAATGTTGATGAACAAGGCAAGAAAAGGTGATACATGCCTTCCTTGCATCTTGGCCAAGACTTAGGAGGCACTACAATGGAAGGAAATGGGTAGTTAAGAGACAGTGCCACACACCAGAACATTAGGGATCTGCTTATTGATCTTCCACTAGTCTTAACAGCTCCCATGCTCTGTATTTCTCTCCTAAAGCCATGAATCGTCTCATTCATAACATGAAGAGCAAAGCATACTTCAATCATATAGAAAATGGCCTTGGGTGATGTTCAGAGACAGTCGTTCTTTCTCAAGACCTAACAACCATAAAGTCATGGGTCCTAAATAAGGTGAAGGCCTAAACATATTTGAAGGCACATTCCATAACCTGGTAAGGAGAGAGAAAGGAGCAGTGTGTGGAATTAAAGATTCTCTATGGAGGTGTAGGTAAGAAAGTAGCTTTCACCTTGCCTTCCTGGCCACCTTTCCTGGCCCAGTCCAGCCCCAGATGAGTTGGTCCCATTGACCTAGAAAGTCTCCTGGTTGCCAAGAAGCAAGCATTAGGGAAACTACAACACAAAGTCAGCCAAGAGGCTGCTGTTTCTAAGAATGTCCCCCGAAAGAGTCAGATATATTCCTTGCTGCAGCTATATCAAAATATAGAAGTAGGCAGAGAAAGAACATCAAATTAACCTACACAACCTGTAGGTTCACTCTGCACGGTGAGATTCTAAAATGGGAACTATGATAACTTAGAAAAATTGAACAATTCTATTGACCTTCCTATCTCACTGTGATAAAGAGTAATGTAATAAACTTGAGTAAACTGTGTTCATAAAGTTGCTAAAATAAACCCCGCTTTGATTCACACAGAGATGAATATTCAAAAGAAAATTTAGAACCAACTACCAGAAATCTGCCTCTGCTTTCCAATTCCCTTTTCAGGCATGCATGTCGTCTGTCCTGACAACTAGACCCCGCAGGGAAGGAAGGGCACACTGCACGGCCCTTCTCTCATTGGGCAATGAGATTTCCTGTAAGAGAAAATGTAAAAACAGACAAATGGTGGTAGCTCGTGGCTCTCAGACTTCAGGAAGCAACAGCATCTTCTGGGCAGCTGCAAACATTACAGATGTCTGGGCCCTTTAGAGCTTCTGATTCAGTGGGTCTAGGATGATCTCCTGGTGATTCAAATGCACACCGAAATTTGTGACCCACTTCACAGATACTTATTGTGGCAGCTTCTTATTTACAAACACCATGCAGTTCCAGACAACTGATAGTAGTCCCCAGGTTAGGGCCAACTTGATGAGCAAACAATTGACAGGGGAAGATTCACAAAGATAGGGAAAGAGAGGTTCAGAAAGCAGCTTTGTACCTACTTCAGAAGACCAATGAGTGGGGGTGATAACTACATAAATAACCCAAACCTGGGTCGATCTTTATTTACAAAGATCGACCATGAAAGTCACTGTTCCCTAATTGTTTCCAAGGGAACCAGGTATAAACACAATACATAGACATATCTCTGATCATAAGAGAGGCTTTGCACCTCTGTACCTTAAGGCAAACAAGGAAAAAATGTAAATATAGTTATGAACTGAATTGTACCCCTCACCCCCCAAATTCATGTTGAAGCCCTAACCCCAGTAACTCAGAATGTAATGGTGTTTAGAGATAAAATCTTTGAAGAGAGAATTAAATTAAAAGGAGTTCTTTATATAATGCATACATTAATATGCATTAAGCAATAGATGCCTTAAGCGAGTTTTTCCTACTACCAGGAAACAAAACCTTTCCCTTGTTTCACAGCAACATATTAAAGTATTTTTACAAGTCATAAGAAACTTCAGACATGGGGATACACAATGCAGAGCAGGGCAATGTGTAAGTCACGTGAAGTTTCTTATAGAGATGAACTTATAGAATTACAAGAGGGAAACAAATCCAAAAACATGGAAGGGCCTTCTTTTTGTAGTTAGGACAAAGAAATCTATTGGAGACTACTCCTCTGTAATATGAGTTCAGAAGGCTTAAGACTTTTGTTTCCTTTAGGAAATAAAGTACACATTTACACACACACACACACACACACACCATTAGTGAAACTAAAGAGATCTTGCTCCAAGATATACTCTCCCCGTGAGGACTTTCGAGCAATGTCTCCCCTACCTCAGTAATGAAGTTACCATGTTCTGATTTTCAGATTTTATCATCTATCTCTCCTATGTCCTGATTTTGTTCCAATTTTTAAAGTCTTGTTAAAAGAAAATGATGATTACAAATCAGAATGTCTTTATGCCCAGGTTCACCACTGGTCCATCTGGCACCTTAATGAGCCTTTGTCTAGGGGCCATATGACATCTTTGTGAAAGCCAGAGGGCTGGGTGGATGCACTCCTGCACAGAGCCTGGTGAACTGGGCCTAGATGGCTCTCCAGACCCTCTCAGCCATGCGGCCAGGCACCCTTGTGCTGGCACAACATGCACAGCCCCCTGTAGTCACCCTGAATACACCTTTCTCCACCACCTCATCCAGTCCCTGTGGCCCAACCATCACCACAAATATCTGGTAGGGGCCAGGAAATCCCCACAGGTTCCGTGTCACAATAATTAAGTGGTTACTTTTTAGGACATGCCATAGTAATACAACCTTTAAAGGGCAAGTGTACTTTCCCCAACAGTTGGATTCTGGTCCATAAATAAATGACAAATTTCATTCAACTGAGTAAAATCTGGTGATCTCCATTTTGTGATTTTAAAAAATGACACATCTAAAAGGAAAAAAAGCATTCTTTGAATCTCTAAAAATTATAGGCTAAAAAAAAGGTCTTTTCTTGCTGCTCTATAGTGAATTAAAAACCAAAACCAAAAACTTGTGTTGGATCTAAAGTGTGTTGGCAAGAACACATATAATAGTTTAATTTCTTGGGGTTTACTCAAAATGCAACTTGAGAATTTGAAGAGTGTTCATTGAGGTGGATTGTAATTATAAAAGCACGAAGACAGAAGGAATAATTTTTAAAAATGTGTCTTGTTTCCTCTCTCTTCTAAAGCAAAAAGCAGGAAGAAGGTCCTCCAAAGCATTTGGGGGAGCACCTAATCTAAGAGCAGCCTCCACTTTTCAATCCCTTTTACTCATTTGTTGCTCCCTGACACTTTCACTTTTCGGCCCCCTCAATCAGAATTTTCTGCCAATGTCTCAAAAGAAGAAGGAAGTTCAATACCCATAGTTAATAAACAGCCAGTGGGCAGCCGGGATTTTACTTATAGCAACATGCTTTTGGATGCATTCTGCAGAAATGCACTATAAATCGAAGCAGCTGTTCCAGTACTTGACCCATACATTCTGCTCTACAGCTAAGTGCCGTGCAGCCCCTATTTGGGAAATTAGCCTCATGTCATTTTATAGGTGAGGACATTTGAGGCCTAATGAGTTTAAACAACTTGCCTAAAGTCCCACAGTTAATAAATGTGAAGCTGAGCTGTGAATCCAGAAAGTCTAATGTGAGAGCCCATCTGTAAATCACAAAGCTATGCTAGCTTCTTTTCCTGAACCTTCCTAAAAAAAGGTTCCTGAAGTCTTTCATCTTACAGGGAACTTATTACCGTCTAAGTCCATTCAAGCTGCTGTAACAACATACCACAGATCGGGCAGCTTAGAAACAGAAATTTATTTCTCACATTTCTTGAGGCTGGAAGTCTGAGATCAAGGGTGCCGGCATGGTCAGGTTCTGTGTCACCTAGTGAGGACCCGCTTCCTGGTTCATAAATGTCCATCTTCTTCACGTGTCCTCACGTGGCAGAAGAGGCAAGCAAGCTCTTGGGGCCTCTTTTATAAGGACACTAATCCCACTTGGGAGGGCTCTACCCTCATGACCTATCATTTCCCAAAGACCCTACCTCCCGATACCATCACCTGGGGGGTTGGGGTGGCTGTGGACCAGTGGTTGCTATTTGTATCCTGTCCATGTGCCTTTGTTTCACATATTTTAGTTATCGTTGCCCTATTTCACAATTTATGTTGAGTGTGTGTGAGAGCATTTATTTCTAGTCCACTGTCTCAGGATGAAGAGGCTGCACATCTAAAGAGCTGTGTCTGAGGTGTCCCATCTGGATCCAGAATGATGCAAATCATGGATAAGCCTCTGGACTTAGAGGCTGATCCCATGACGGGATAGGACGAGACTTCTGGGAACACTAGGATGAGGGTCAGCATATTTTTCTTATAAGAGAAATGTGAATAAATTTTGCCAGAGGCAGAGTATACTTGATTACAAAAAGAATAACCAGAAATTCTTAGTAGTACCTCTGATCAACAAGTTGTGCCAGTTACCCTACCCTTTGACGCTGGGTTTGGCCATGAGACTTGCTTTGACCAAGAGGATGGTAGCAAACATGATACAAGCAGAGGCTTGAACAGCACCAGCACATCTGGGCTTGCCCTCTCTTCCTAGTGGGAACACTGGAACTGCGACGGGAGGAAGCTCAGGCCAGCCTCCTGGGGGGTGACAGCCACAGGCGAAGAGAGGCCAGCACCCAAGCGACCCACCGCTGCAGCTGTTTGACTGAGCCCAGAGGAACCGAGAGAAAGGACCGCCCGGCGTTTACTCTCTGCCGCATACTGTTGTAGAAGCTCCATATGAATTATCTCACTTAATCCTCATGACCAGGAGAAATAACATCATGACTTGGGGGGGGTTTGTTATACTGACAAAGCTGATACACCCCCTTGAGGTTAGGTTACTGTATTCCCCATACTGTGTGTTCTTTAAGGAGAACCTAGGAGAATGGCTTGGGTCATGGATAAATCATAATTTTGGAAAGTAAACAAAAGTTAATTGCTACAATCTTAAAACACAAACATAAGCAGCATATGTGTCACCCACTTTATGATCACAGCCTAATCACAGATCTTGATTCTGATGCAGTGTTATGTTTACAGTCCCCTACCCATGTTGTACACAAATGTTACAATAAAGCATACACAGAAAGGGAGCCTCTGTTTCTTAACAGGTCTGAGGACAGCCTTCCTTTCCTTTTGAGGATTGTGGTCATAACCAAGGCAAGAAATAAAAAAAGACGCTCTCACAGCCAGGCAGGCGCTGCAGGGGCTCTGCAGACAGTGTTAGAGAAAGCAGTGTGCAAAGCAGTGTGCGAAACAGGAGGCCTTGGGCAGCGGGGCAGGACAGCACAGAGACACCGGCAGCTTCAACCTTGGCTGAGTTTCAGTCTGATAAAGCTTCTGAAAACTGGAAGAGCCAGTTTTGAAGTGAAGGTGGATAGTTCTAAGTGTATCACAAGTCTACAGTTCAGATCCCCAAAATAAAGAACACCAGGCTAGCGAAATGCAACTTCCAAACACCGCTCCACTGCCAGGCTCCAAACCTTCCTTCGTCATCCAAGACCGGACCGCGCCTGTTTCTTGCTACTATTCTAAAGAGAATACGAATTAGTGGAATGTGAATTAAGTTGCTAAGAAGTTGATTATGGCCCTTTTAATCGTTCAGAAAGTGAAAGGCAAGCAGGATACTTCTTATCAGAGTCGTAGACTCCGCTCAGAATTCCCCATCTACTCAGGGAACTGGAAGAGAGTGGCCAAGTGCTGAGTCCGGGGAGATACTCAAATCCCAGCTCTGCCGCCCCGGACCCGGCCTGGGCTTCCTCGCTGGTTTCAGGGTTCCACAGTCAGAGAGGCCAGTTCCTAATGGATGAGTGCTTTTCAAACCTCTGCTTGTCACACTTCTCTGTAATCACCTTCTCTGCCCTTCCTCTTCCCCATGTATAATACCTACCGCTTAGGATGGGGGAGAGAATTCAGTGAGATAATCCACGCGGAGCTCTTAGAACAGTGCCCGACAGAGCAAGCGCTCTGTATACACGGCCCATCACCGTCTGTTCTGGGATTCTCACTCGCTCAGAAGACTAATGCGGATCCAGGAACTATTGTATAAATAGCGCATTTGCTAATTAATATACTACTAGCAGTTTATTACCCGTCTCATCTACAAGCACAAGTGAACACTAACACCTGTGCATTACTATATTATTTGGGGTTTTAAATTACTTTTGTTCTAATTCTGTTACTGTAAAATCTCTCTTTTGCTGAGTATGAAAGCAACCCATGATCTCTGGAAAAAAATAAAAAGGAGGGAGAAGAAGATGAAATTAAATGATACAGAATGGTTTTACATAAAAAGCAAAAATTTCACATGATCTAATACTACTATATACATTAACTATGTAAATTAACCAATGACCACGTCTGTTATATATTCTTCTGGATGCTTTTCTATCCTAAGGTTTGTGAATTCTTAAGAGACAGTATTCAGAAGGCCTGACCCTGATAACGTGAAATATAGAACGTTTCCTGGTAAACCACAGGAGTTCTCTGGCATTTCTCCTGGTAGGGGCATCTCAGGGATGCGGGGCCATGGGACAGGTCCCCTGTACTTTCCCACCACCGACATTTGTGCGCAGGTGAAATCAGGTACCAGGGAGCATCAGAGGGAACCTGGAATGCGAAAGGGAATTTTAAACTGGAAGGGAATCTTCGTGTTTTACTTTTATGTTTAAGGATCTCAAGGTGGTTTCCCCAATTCCACATGTCCCAGGGATTGTGAGAGTCTGGAGGTCCCTAGGCCAGCCTGAGGACAGCTGTCTTCAAGGCTTAGTGTTTATAAAGTCAGTGCCTAGGGTTTCTCTGGGGAGCAGGTTGACAATTTTAATTCAATAAGCACCCGTTGAACATTTCCCTCATCAATGTCTCACAAAGGTAAGCCCCATTCCCCACCCCACCCCACTAGTTAGATTTTGCTGTTGGGGGGGGGGAGGGTTGTTTTGTTTTCTAGTCAGACACAGGGAGATACAGGGAAGAAGTCTTGCTCCTCAGTTAACTGACATGGTTCCCAAAAGCAAACCTGGTGCCGGAAAAGGTGCTGTCACTCAAGAACCACGTGCAGATCATAGGATCTAAAATGACCCTGAAAACCAAACAACTATTCTACGGTCAGCTTCTACCTTATTCCTGTAACTCAAGGGACAGAATACTAATGCCCTATATTCACTCAGAACCTCAGGAAAGCATGAGTTGTTAATGCCTTGTATTTACTCTATAAAAGAGGGCCTCTGCTTGTCACACTTCTCTGTAATCACCTTCTCTGTCCCTTCTCTTCCCCATGTATAATACCTACTGCTTTGGATGGGGGAGAGAATTCATAATGAATTCTCATAATGAAAATTATCATAATGAAAATTTTTATTTCAAAGTGAATATCTCATGAATGTGGTTTGGTGATGCAGGAAGATCCTGAAGCCCCCCCCCCCACACACACCCCAAATCTACAACTACACATGAATCAGTTCCATCTGAAAAAGACCTGACAGCTATCTGAACAGCTCCCCTCCAACATAGGATAAAAGGGCCACAATGACATGTGTAGGTGAGGCAGAGATGTGGTCTTGCCCACCCCACCCCCCATGGGATGACCCACAATTAAGGAGGGCCCTCAAAACACCCAGCTTTGAAAAGCAACGGGGCTTACAGCCAGGAGACCCAGAAGGCGGTGGGGAATGGAAATTCCTCCCTCCAAGGGTTGGCACACAGACTCACTCAGGCCAGGACCCGTGCAAAAGCAGCAGTTTAAAAAGAGCCTAGATAGGGGAAGGAAATTCATTAGCTGATCTTTTGGTTTTGTGCATTTTATTTAAAGATTCAGGCCACGGAATATCTGTAACTTAAATCCCTTGCATCTACTATATGCATGTATCCCAGAGGAAACAGGAAGTAGTGCTAGACAGAAAATGCGTTTTCGTGACTTCCTTAAAAAATCCTCAGTTATCTCCTCTTTTTTACATTAGGGTTGTAGCTAAAGAGATCATCAACAGGAGACGCTCCTGTGGCCTGTTGACTTGGCACCTCCACTTCCCGCCTTATTCTATATTCTGTATTCTTTCGAGCACAGCGGGCTATTACTCTGATCCTCCGATGACCTGTGGAAGTCTTCCCACTCCAGGAAATGGGACCTTTCTGAGTTTCTTGAAAGTCTTCAGTCGACTATGACCGTCATGTACACTGGGTGCACTTCTGGAGGCAGGGTTACTGCCCACCAGTGATCACCCAGCCCTGGAGGCGGCTCACCATCCTGCAGCCTGGCACTGTTACATGGCTCTTCTTTAGTTAACTAGAGTAATTCTTTCTTGATCTCACATTTCTTCCCAATTTCATTTTCTTGAGATATTTCTTTATTTTCTGGTATTGTTTCATCATTAAAAGAGCCATTTGTTACTATATCCAATCTGGGCATTTTTCTGATTCTGACTTCTTTATCCAACAAGTATTTAGTGAGTACCTACTATGTTCCCAGCAATACAAGAGGATGACATTAGCTCAGTGAGCAAAGCGGACATGGTCTCAGTCCCTCAAAATATATTAGTTAGATAAGGAAAAAAAAAAGCTTATAGAGAGCATTTTTAAAGAAAGAAATGAAAATTTCAGAAATGTGAAAGAATTCTGAAATATTTAAAACAGAGACATAGCTAAAACCAAAACTGACTTATGCAGCTTCCTGATCTCAACACACTTAAAGACAAAACTATCAAGAAAATAAGGGAACTACACCTTCAGTTTTCTGTGTAATTACAAAAATTTCTTAATTTTAGTAACTGGTGTCACCTATGACACAAAGACATAATAACTTAGTGTTTAAAAGAGGCTGCAAAGCCGAATAAACCTGCACTGGGCTCCCAGCTCTGAGCAAACTGGAGTAACCGTCAACCGCAAGGGTGCTGGGCCAGGTGCCTGGCGCAGAGGGAGTGAATTCTCAACCCCCGCAACCCTCCTGATTTTACTCACGGTGGTAAACAGACACACGCTCCGTAACATCAGCGAGGAAATCTGCAGGTGATGGTTATTCCCTTTTTACTTACTGCCCTCAGTCTGTCCTGGCCGCAATAAACGCCACCATGGCCATCCTATCCTGCCTTCCTCCCAGACACACCCTCCAACCAGACATGCCTCAGCCTCCCCGACCACACTCAGGCTTGCCCAAATTCAGACATCCCAGTGCTGTGGTCCAGCCTCTGCTTTTTAAGGCAGCACATTTCAGCGAGTATGTGTACTCTTATATGCTGGTAGCCTAAGATACTACTCAATCCAGAAAACACACTTGTGGCAAAGTGAACATTACTTTTGCTCCCTTTCAAAATCCCACTAGAGGAACTTTCAAAAAGGCATGTGCGGGTAAGGACAAAGAACAGGAGACAAGAGAGCGGCAACGAAATTGTGGAAGCTGTAAAGCAAATGGACAAATGATAATTAGCCTGCAGAGATAAGAAAGCTGAATCCTAAGCGAACAGTGGAAAAGGCCAAGAAACAACCTAAGTTGCATCATAAAATAAATACCCAAAGGCTCTGAAATCAGAGATGAAGGCTGAGTACCTACGGAAAAGAAGGTGATAGTGGGGTGACAACAAATAGGATTTGGTTAGAAGCCTTTTTTTTTCAAATTTTTATTGTTGAAAGTATTACATATGTCCCTTTTTCCCCCTGTTAATCTCCTCCATCCCGCATCCACTCCACCCCCAGGCCTTCCCCATACCAATGTCTGTGTCCATAGGTTATGCATGTAAGTTCTTTGATTAATCTCTCCCCACCCACTCCCCCATCCCCACCCTCCCTCTGAGATCCCTCAAAAGCTGTGGGACATTTACACCATGGAATACTATGCAGCTGTAAAAAAGAAGGATCTCTTACCCTTTGGGACAGCTTGGAGGGGACTGGAGAGTATTATGCTAAGCAAAATAAGCCAGTCAGAGAAAGACAAGCACCACATGATCTCACTCATACGTGGAATGTAATAAACAAAATAAACTCATGAACAAAACAGATCCAAGGACATAGAAGCATGGAGAAGCCGCTTAAGAAGCCTTTTTAAGAAGTGAGAATATCCACCATCCCCTGTCCTACCCTGGCAGGAGGGTAGAGAGGCTAGACTCTGAATCTAGACTGGGCTAGAGATACCCAACTGAAAGGGGTTGGGTTAAGTGAATGATTTTAAGGAATGCTGGGCCTCCAAGCCCTCTTCCTTCATCTACTGTCCAACACACTGACCTATATCCTATAGGCAGGAGAATGGACGATCTTTTTCCATAAAGTAGAATGGAAAAAAGAAAGAAAAGAGAGTCAAAAATAACAGAAAATGTAAGAAACTTAGAGGTCTAGTCCTTTAAGTTCAAATTCTGAATAACAGGAATTCCTGTTATTCAGAGGGAGGACATCATAGAAGCTTAGAGAGAGAGAGAGACAGAGACAGAGAAGAAAGGGAAGAGAGACAGAGAGACAGAGGAGAGACATATCACCTACAGAGCACAGGCAAACTCTTTGGACTTCTAAATAGCAACAGTGGATGTGGGGGAAGCCCCAGCAGACATGAACACTTATCATAAGACAATAATTAAAAGATTGATATTTTTAGAAACATAAAAATTAGATAAATGGACATTAATAAAATACTGAGAAACAGAGCAATTCTATATAAAATGTTAGTATATGAAGAAGCAGCCAATAAAAAATAATAGGGGAGAAAAAAATTTAAGTGACCAGGCTGGTACAAGCAAATAGACAAATTCTAATTTATCTCTAATCCTTACCGTAGATCCCATAATATGCCTCAGGGATATCAAAGAATTAAAACTGAAAAATGAATAACAGAAACACTAATTGAAAGTAAAGCTAAATAGTTATCAGTACTCTAGGATAATGGTAACTTTCTATGAGATTTTAGACTGGAAAATTTTCAAAGGAAAGATAACCAAATTTGAGTAAATAAGATTTGAAATCTCTGTGCAATAAGAAGAATAACAAATATTAAGAATTAAAGCAAGGCACTGGAAGAAAATTTTTTCACAAAACATAACAGACATTATATAGGCACTCAAAATGATGTGAAGAAACAATCCAACTGATAAGACAACATGACCATAAATTACTGAGCAAAATATATAGAAAGACAATTCATGGGAGACAAAATATGCTCAATAAAAATATAAAACAATACCCACTGTCTGCTATTTAGCAAAAAATATGAACTTAAAATAATACTTTTTAGGCTTATTAACTTAGCTAAAATGAGGGGGAAGTCAGATTTATCTATCCTTTAGTTACTAGACTAAATGGAAAGAACAAAGATTAAAATACTTATTGTGTGTTTATGCTGATATCTAGATATGTGACTTCTTAGATACAGTCAGAAAGGAGAAAATGTCCATAGCATTCCAAGTTTCAGCAAAGGAGTGATTAACAACTTGACAAATTTTCCAATTAAACAACAACAAAAACATGCTGATGAAACTGGATTTTCCTCTATCAACTCTTGATCTTTTCACATGAATTGACACTATTATCATTTTGATTCTTTAGGGAACAAGCTTCATCCTCTAAGGGGTTCCACAATTTTTAAAAGAAAACATTTCACTTAACCACCATAGCCTTTTATTAAAAATTCCAATTCTTAATGAAAATATAAAAGTTGAACTAACTTACAATTAACAAAATATTCAGCCGCATTCACAGTGGCTAAACTCATTACCTCAGTAATAAACCAAGCTCAAACTACACGAAATAGAGTGTATCCAGAGTTATTTCCCTTGCCATTCATATATTCCTTATATACAATATTTACAGTAAAAGCAAGACAAAAAAAATTGAACATAAATTAAGTTATACTTGAAATAAACCAAGGAACATGACAAAGCAAACAAGGAAAGATGCAATAAAACATGACAAATAGTCATTTGAAGACATCACATGTCTACTCAAAGTCACACTTCAAGCCTGAGTTTTATTTTCACTTGTACTATAATTTTTAATTCCACTTTTTTAGTATCAGTGTTGCTTTAAGATGCTGTATGGTGCTGACGTGTTTAAGTTGACTTGAATGAGACGCAGCAGAACACTGTATGCCTCCATCTACATCTAATACTTGCTGCTCCCTAATGACTTAACCCACCTTCCTGGAATCAGCCAAATAGGTGGTATTCTTAGTAACTAAAATAGACTTTTACAGGTTAAATATGTACATGTTAGCGCTTGGCATATTTGCCTTGTGATGTCAGGTTAAACAAGAAATAGGTTCTCAATAGAGAACCAAATGAATCACTTTCTCAGCCCAAGAATTGCCTCGTAATTCAGATACTATATGCCAGGTTATTTATGTAATAAGTGTAAATAAATTGCCGTAGAAGAGCTGCAGGAGATTCCAATATTAAAAATCAAGAAAACACAATACCTGCTCTCAACCAGCTTACAACTTAGAGGGAGAAATGAGCAGATACTGAAATAATAAAAGAGCAAGAACTGGCCAGAAAAAGAGAAAGAGGAATCCAGCATGAGCTTCTAGGCAGGGTGGAAGCTGCAAACCACCACCTAGTGCTCTGTCCTCTCGCACCCGGGCCACCAGAGAGAAGCGGAAAGGTGGGAAGTACAGACACTCACCTCTGAGCAAATGGGCTTCAAACTTGGACTGCAACAACGTAAAAGCAAATCTGCCAACACCCCCCTATGCCAGGATCATCAGATTCTTAAAATTCACTTTTAAAAAGCTGTGAGATCATCTCATGATTTTCAGAGCTTTAAGTTTATCTTCTTTTGCTGTTCATTACATATTATAACATGAACAAAGTAACTTTTAGCAATGGCACATTGAAGGAGACGCACAGAAATTTCCTGTTCCTTGCTATTTATTTTAATCAGTAAATGAAGAAGTCATTTTCTGGTCCTGTCTTCGCCAATGCATGTGCTCACACACTGGAGGCGTGTGTGCGCAGGCACACACATACACGCACACACACGCACACGCACGCACACACAGGATTGGTTAGTTTTGAACTGAACAGACCAAAAGATCTTCCTTCATTACAAAGTGGTCCAATGTCTTGTAACCAAAGCCAGCCTTCTAGCTTCTATTTTTATATAAATTATGTTTCATGAGAATGGGTAACTTTCTCTGACCTTATACTCACACTTTCCAGTGCTTTCTCTCTCCAAATACTCACCATATTCTATCAATTGCTTTACTGCCTGTCTTCTCTGTTTGCCCATAAACTCCATGGGGTCAGGTTCTGTACTTGTTTGTCATGCATCCCGGAGCATCCAGGATATAGGGAGCCTCGAATAAATATTTGTTGAATAACTATGTTTACCACAATGATTATTTCTTGCAATCATTTTTTATGAGCTAGGTCTCCTGTACTCAAAGATGAAAAAGATGGTCCTGGCCCTCAAGGCGCCCAACAGGCTGGTAGAGTTAAAAATGATAATACGTATAACAATAGAGAGACACAGGAGAGTACTTTCTGAGTCCAGTGGAGGGTGGTGAACTCAATCTGGGAGAGGGGAGGGAAGGCTTCTTAGAGAAGATAGTGTGTGAGCTGATTCTAAATAGTTTAACAGGAGTTAGATGAGCAAGGGGGGGGGAAGGTAAAACAAATATAGACACCCGAGCAAAGGCACAAAGCATTGCAGGAACTACAGAAATCTGATGTTTAAGGCAGGAACAAAAACATAACAAAAGGTCCTAGGAGTTTATCAGATCATTCTTTTTTTTTAATTAATTAATTTTTATTTTTTTAAATATGTCTTTATTGATTTCAGAGAGAGGAAGGGAGAGAGAGAGAGAGAAACATCAATGATGAGAGAGTCATTGATCGGCTGCCTCCTGCACAACACCCCCTACTGGGGATCGAGCCTGCAACCCGGGCATGTGCCCTGAACGGGAATAGAACCCCGATCTCCTGGATCCTAGGTCGATGCTCAACCGCTGAGCCACGCCAGCTGGGCTATTAGATTGTTCTTTAGGTGACTAGTATTTCCTGCAATGACCTGACTCAAAATCGGTAAGTTTAAAGTACTTTTCCTTTTAAAGAAAGAAAGTATTCCCTGTGTCAATAAATCAAATAACACATTTTCCGGTCATAGTTCTCTCTTTCACCCTGTTGGATGGTCATTTAAGATTTTAAGGCAGCACCTCAAAACTTCATCTGGCATAAGATTTCCTGACACCTAGAAAATGTACTGATTCCTATAATTCTCTGATTCCCCATCCCCCTAACTCCCCTTATCTAAAACTATTCAAGGTATTTGGCATCTCTCACCCAGGTATCTAAGTTATTAAAGGGCCCAGCCAGAGATATCTCCCTCTCTCTCCAGGAATCTTGGTCAGAAGCCAGCCAAGGAATTCAGGCTGGGCTCTCTATTGGCCACACCAGGGAAGTGCTATGAAAGATAAGGGACGAATGTCACTGTGTCAAGCCTGCTGGGATTAAGGCTGAGGTATTACTGGGTTGTCCCATGGTTCCCATGGCTTCTTGCTAATTTGAAAATCCCAGCAGGCTTGGTCACCACTGAGGGCATAACAGTTTAGGGCAATGGTTCTGGAACTCTGGCACGTATCAAAATCATCTAGGGAAAATTAGTAAAAATGTCAATTCATGGGCTCCACTCCTAAAGATTCTGTTCCAGTAGTTCCTGAATATGGGCCTGGACTTTCCTTTCTGTTTTCTTTGTTGTTGTTGGGGGAGGGGAGGGGTTTTAAATATCCCAGTTAATTCTGATGCGTATAATCTACAGGCTTTAGTGAGATTCAATAAACTGGTTTGGGGCCTTTCAAAGGCGTAAGAAGACAAGAAAGAAGAAGGGAGAAAAGAGAGAAAAAATGTAGCCTAATATCACAAAACTGTTTACAATTTAATAATGTTAAACTCTAGAATTATAGTGAAGACCAGTATGCATTACACTTTAGTTATCTGGACAGCCGAGGGTATTAGTCTTGTCTATTACACACCACCACTCCACTTGTCCTGGTCTACCCTCTCCTGGTTCTTCTGCTCCTAGTCTTCCTAGGGTTAAGATTACCGTCTTCTTGCTGTCTGGTCAGCTATTCTAAATTCTTAAGGACCTTGGACAAAATGGCAACTTTCTGGCTCCACCCAGCAGGGTGATTGTTTAGGTTGGAAATACACAAGCAAGTTCTTGCAAAGGAAAATGCTCTCTTCCACATGAATGTTGTGGATGATGTGATTCTCAGATCCCCTTTAAGACCAAGGCTCTCTTTTCCCCAGTTGCCAGAAATATTGGTTGCCAAGGGCTCTAGCTCCAGGAATTGCCCTTGACTGAAGGAAGCTGTTAACCCAAGATTATGCCTTCAGCTTGGGTGTAGCCACATCCCAGTTGAGGGATACAATGACCAGCTCCCTTGCTTTCAGGTGACAGAATAATTTAGAAGGGCCACCCCAGCTCCAAAGTTCCCTTCTGTTGAGGCCACCATGGTACATGCACTATGGTTCAATTTCTCCCTCTGGGTAAACCTGCTGACTCCTCTCACTGCCAACTGTTGTTCCCAGAGCATCTACCAAGAAACTTCCTGTACGAAAATCTCAGAGTCTATTTCCAGGGAACATCATTGACCTATGGAGCTGAACTTGCCTCCTTCAGTCAAGTACTGACAACACAGTGTAGTCGGCCTCTGCACCTTACTTCTTGGGTAATATTGGGTGGTCACTCAATCTTTCCAAGTCTCTCCTTCATCTATAAAATTCTAATGCAGACAACAACAATAATAATACTTATTATTTCTATTTTATGAGGCTTTTATAGGAATTAAAAGAGAAAATATGAGGGGATCCAAGATGGCAGTGTAGTAGGTAGAAGTTACACTCACCTCCTCCCAGGACTAAATTGGAATTACAACTAAAATATAGAACAATCAACCTGAATAACCAACTGAAGACTGGCTGAACAGAGAGAAGACTTATAACCAAGGATTTACACAAGAAGCCACATAGAGACTGGTAGGAAGGGTGAAGATGTGAAAAGGGCTGGCCTTGCACCCATGTGCAGTGGCTGAGCATCTGGAGGGCTATCTCAGCAGCAAAGGTTCCACCTGAGGAGCATGGGGTCTCAACCCCATGCCAGGCTCCCCAGCCCAGGTCACTAGAGCCAGGTAGAGGAGCCCATATAACATCAGGCAGTGAAAGTCAGCAGGGATTCTGTCCACCAGGGACAGAGAGGGGTGTGCTAGAAACCCAGGTGCCCTCTTAAAGTTCCGGCACACACAATCTCATTCACAGCTACTTACCCTGGGCCCTGGCAGGGGGAGGGTGGCTCAGAGCAGACTAGAGTCGTGTGAGGAGACACTGGTTTGTGTGGCTCTGGAAAGAGAGCTGAAGGAACAGCCACCAGAGCCACTGTGCTGAGTCCCTCTACCACACCACAGATGCCATCTTTCCTGGGTGGAACATTCCCTTCCGTAAATCACCAGTTTGGGGAAATGCAATAGCCCCACCTTCTCAACTCCCTGTAGCCCCGCCCTGTGGCAGTCACACGCTATGAAAGAGTCAGCTGTCTGGCCCCAGGGTGTAGAGGTCCAGGCAGACTCAGAAGTTGTCAGAGACTGATTTGTGTGCCTCTGGGAAAGGAGGCCATTCCCCACAACTTCCCAGGAGTCTGATCGGTTCTGTCCCCCTTAACACAGGAGATCCGCTAGCTCCATCCACCCAACTCCAGGTACCCCAACCCCATTCTGAGTTCAGGATCTCCAAGAGGTGCTGGTAGAATCCAACACAAACTGAGTTGTGTGGCTCTAGGGAGGGGGACATTTTCCCCTTACACGCCTGACTGGTACCACCGTTCCTGTGCAAAACCCTCTCTTCACACGACAAATCTTGGTCTGTTTGGGTCTGATGAACTCTGATGGCTCACCCAGATGACTGCCTGAGACCCCGCCCCACTACAAAGGTCTGCGGGCACCCGCATTGGCTCTGAGTTTGAATCTGTATCAGTCTGGTGAATACCACTCGCCCCTACCTGGTGACTCATTGAGAACCTACCTCACACAATTCATGTACCGCCAGAGGCTCTTTCAGTGACCAAGCCTAATAGGCAACCAGCATGTGGAGGCAGGAAGAGGTGGATCTCAGGGTACTTTGGGCCTTTTGCTGACCTCCCCTGGGGCTCAGCGTTGGTGGAAGCCAGCCTTGGTGTGCAGCTTGGCCCTTAACATGCACACCCAGGCCTAGTAGAGGAAGCCATAAATTGTGATTTGCTTTATAGCTCCAAACAGGTTGCCCAGGGCAATTCACAAGTAGTACCTGACATTGACCTGCAGTGCAGTACCTCCCAAGAGGCCCCAGAGCCAACACATCCAGCGGCCAGCTTCAGATAAATACCAGAGCGGGATTCAATTAGCTCTACAAGTGGCACATCCAAAGGGAGATCTTGACAGGTACCAGACCCTACTGAAGTAAATTCTACTTTGTGTAGTCAGCACCCACACAGAAGTTTATACACTGTGGTTGGGGACAATCCTCACAGTCAGCCAGCCTGAGGGTTGACTCACGCATGAATAGACCAACAGCAATAAATTACAACAGAAAGGCTCACATAACCCACACAAGGGACATTCCTGGAGCACCCAGCTCAGGGGATCAAGGAGACTATGCCAATGGGTCTCACAGGACACCTTCTACGTAAGCCCAAGACTGGGAAACATAGCAAATCTATCTAACCAAAAGAAACAAACACAGAGAGGCAGCCAAAATGGGGAGACAGAAAAACATGCCCCAAATGAAAGAAGAAGAGAAATATCCAGAAAAAGAACTACATGAAATAGAGGCAAGCAATCTACCAGATACAGCATTCAAAAAAATGGTTATAAGAAAGCTCAAGAAACTTAGCAAGAACTTCAACAGCAGGAAAAAGAACACAGAAATCCTAAAAAGGAACCAGTCACAAATGAAGAACACGATATCTGAAATGAACACACTAGAAGAAATAAACAGTAGGTAAGATGAAGTAGAGGATCAAAGCAGTGATTTGGAAGACAAGGTCGCAGAAAACACCGAATCAGAGAAGCAAAATGAAAAAAACCAATATTTTAACAATGAGAATAGTTAAGGGACCTTTGGGACAATGCGAAGCATAAAAACATCCTCACCAAAGGGGTACCAGAAGACTAGAAAGGGCAAGGCACTGAGAACCTATCTGAGGAAATAATAACTGAAAATTCCCCTAGCCTGGTAAAGGAAAAAGACACACAAGTCCTGGAAGCGTAGAGAATCCCAAACAAAATGAACCCAAAGAGGCCAACACCAATACACACCACAATTAAAATGGCAAAGGTTAAAGACAAAGAGAGAATCTTAAAAGCAACAAGAGAAGGACAGTTAGTTACCTACAAGGGAGCTCCTATAAGACTATAAACTGATTTCTCAAAAGAAACATTTTAGGTCAGAAGGGATTGGCACAAAATATTCAAAATGATGAAAAGCAAGGACCTACAACCAAGGTGACTTTACCCAACAAGGTTATCATTTAAAATTGAAAGAGAAATAAAAAGCTTCCAGATCAAAAGGGGAAAAAAAGCTAAATGGGTTCAAGGAGTTCATTACTACCAAACCAGTATTACGAGAAATGATAAAGGGTCTTCTTTACGAAGAAGAAAGAAGAAAAAAGAGAATATAGTTATAAAGAATGAAATGGCAAAGGAAACCATCAACAAAATGAAAAGACAGCCCACTGAATGAAAACATGTTTGCCAATGATGCATCTGATACGGGTTTAATATCCAAAACTTATAAAGAACTCATACAACTCAACACGAAAAAAACAAACAACTCAGTTAAAAAATGGGCAGTGGACCTGAAGAGACACTTCTCCAAAGAGGACATACACATGGCCAAGAGACATATGGAAAAATACTCAACATCACTAATCATCAGAGAGATGCAAAATAAAACCACAACGAGCTATCACCTCACACGTGTAAGAATGGCCGTCATCAATAAATCAACAAATAACTGTTGGAGAGAATGTAGAGAAAAGGGATACCTTGTGTACTGTTGGTGGGAATACAGATTGGTGCAGCCACTATAGAAAACAGTATGGAGGTTCCTAAAAAAATTAAAAATGGAACTGCCTTATGACCCAGCGATTCCACTTCTGGGTATATATCTGAAGAAACCTAAAACAATAATTAAAAAGAACATATGCATCCTAAGTTCACTGCAGCATTATTTACAATAGCCAAGCTATAGAAACAACCCAAGTGCCCATCAATAGATGAGTGGATAATAGAGCTGTGGAACATGTATACAATGGAATATTATTCAGCCATAAAAAAGAATGAAATTCTTATCATTTGTGGCAGCATGTATGGACCTAAAGGCTATTATGCTAAGTGAAATAAGTCAGTCAGAGAAAGACAAATACCATATGATTTCACTTACATGTGGAATCCAAAGAACAATATAAAAGAACAAACAAAAGAGAAACAGGCTCATAGGTAGAGAACAGACTGGTGGTTCCCAGAGGGGAGGGGGTTTGGGAGATTGAGGGAAAAAGGCAAAGGGATTGAGAAATACGGATTGGTAGTTACAAAGTAGTCATGGGGATGTAAAGTACAGCATAGGAAATGTAGTCAATAATATTGTAATAACTCTGTATGGTGCCAGGTGGGTACTGGAAACATCAGGGGGAACACTTTGTGAATATGATTGTCTAACCACTATGCCATACACCTGAAACTAATACAAAATAATATTGAATGTAAGCCGTAATTTTAAAAAATTTAAAATTTTTAAAAAGAGAAAATATACATGAGATACTTTGTAAATAACAAAGAGCTATATCACATTGTCAGTTAATCATACTATACTTTGGTTTATCCTGCATAATCAGAGAAAAGGGGAAGAGGAAGTGGGATATGTAATGATATTATACAATTTGGCTTACACATTGTGTTCTAATTTATCTCAAGTCAACAGGCTTGTGTCACTAATCAAGACAGGCATGCACATAATAGAAAATTAGAAATAAAATCAGGAGGTGAGATGTGCATTGCTACAATGCTGAAACTGAAACAAGACAGAACAATATTTGTTCACTGTTTCCATCTGAAGATAGCAACAGAGCAATTTCCACTACTCTGTAAAGTCAGAATTCACATTATTACTCAACAAGTCAAGCAATGAGTAATGGAATGTCATTTTGAACAGAGAAACAAGTAAAATGGTTATATAAAATGAGGCTGACTTTTGTGGGCAATTTAGTATTTTCTGGATTACCTTGATACTGTATCCACTGAAAAGAGAAAAAGAAATAGCACACAAGTGAAGTTGAAAACATTTGATTAGATCAAGATGGAATACTTGGAAACTGCCAATTCTAAAACTCTGTTTCATATTAAAATTACCAAATTGTTAAGCCTTACGAAGAACTTGAATGAGATATGCAAATAACATCCGGTATCCACAGACCCAGAAGGAGTGACCAACAAATGACCTGCTCTGACAGATGGTTTCATTATCAGTAAAAGTCATAAAATGGTTAGAACTGTGAGGGCCTTAGAGACCTACCAGAGCCCCCAACTCTGCTCTCTGCCCTCAGGAAAATCACAAATAGAAGAGGCAAGACAAACCCACATGAAATAGTAACCAAAACCTTTCCCTTCCTCATTATCTGGGCAGTGAATGAATTATCAGGCAGGGGTATAGGAATTCAGACCCGAGGGTCAACATGTGAGCTGGATCATCCCAGAAGGCTTCATGTCAGTCTCAAATAATGGGAAACTATAAAGAAATATCTTGATTTCCTAATAAAGCTGAAGAAATGCTGAATGAAACATATTCACGTGTGGAGAAAACATGTAAGAACTTCAAGTTTTAGACATTTGACCATTTTAAAACTTCACACTTAAAATGAGGTTGCTGATTCAGTTTAGGCACAACATTCATTCAGTGCTTACAATCTGTAAGTGGTCCAAAGTAGAGGCCTCTAAGGAAAAGGTAATTAGACCCTGCTTGCTGAACAAAAATCAGAGTCAAAGTAGGCTGAGTCATGAGACCATGAGAACAGTGAAGAGTTGGGGCCAGTTTTGGGGGGAAAAAGGAGGTGGGGTTGTGAGTTAAAAATACCTTTATCAGGACCAAAGGAATCTTCCTGTAGCTGCAAACAGAAAGCCGGGCCTAAACCCAGGGAGCCTGAGCCATTTGGCCCAGTCAAACTCAAGAGGACAGAGGACACAGCAGGCCAGCTTCCCTTAATAAGATTCTGGAAGTTAAAGGCAGGAGGCGGCAGGTAAGCACCTGCTTTAGGGTAAAGCGAGAACAAAATAGGACCCAGAAGGCAGGTCACAAACCAAGAGTGTAAGATCTGGACTTGTTACGGACCTGCCTGCATTTGTTAGTGATTCTTCCACCATCGGGCCATGCTCTATTAATTAATTCCCTCAGGCCAGCCTTTCTGCTTCCCCTCAGGAGGGATATGACAGGTCTTAGCAACAATACTTTGAGTGCCTGTAAGAAACACAAAGCACTCAACTTCAGTGCTTGAGATGCGAGGTAACCAAGGCAGGTCTAAGGACACAGTTGTTGAAACTCTGGGAACCTTCAGTCACTGTGAGTCTCCATTAAAATGTTTAAAATTCCCAGGAGAAATTTTCTAATTATTCTAGGCTCATGCCTAGATCAACCAGGTATAGCTTGGGGTGGAGGGAGGGGCAGGGTGGCCATGCAGTACAGTAGGGTCACTGGGGGCCCATCTTATGTACTGGGCTATTCCTGGATGAGGGAGAATTGCTGGGATCAGAACAGTAACTCCAGTTTGAGTTTACCACAGTGTCCAAGAGTTCGTTCGTTCATTCATTCATTCATTCATTCATTCATTCATTCATTCATTCATGGAGTTGGCATATCATAGCACTATGGTTCAGAATACAAGCTCTGGAGCCAAGTGTTTGGGATCAATTTCTAGCTTTATCTATTACTAACACTGCATTTTCTTCACCTGTGAAAAGCAGTCCGTTTTAGTACCTACTTCATAAGATTCACGTAATGAGCCTAGAATAGTGCCTGGCACTATTAAGCACTGAATAGATTTTAGCTGTTATTATTATTCATTCACCAAAAATTGTTAATGAATACTGATTATGTGTGAAGCTCTGTATGTGGCCCTCACTACCTGCAGCTCATTACCCCACTCTTCAACGTGTGTTCCTACTTAGTCCGTAACTAGGAACGCGGGGTCATCCTAAACTCCTCCCTTGCCCTCACTGACGGCTTCGAAAGAGGGCCAGGTTCTACCTGTTAAACACCCGTCAGCTCTTTTCTGTTCCTCACTATCACTGCCTGACTCAAGCCTTCTTTAATTTCTCTTCTCAAACACGATCGTCATCTCCTCCGCGTCTCCCTAAGGGGAGTGTCACTCTCACCCAATCTACTCTCCATCTTGATTCTAAACTGCCTTCTGAAAACACGTATCTGGCAACTTCATTCACTAGCTTAAAGTCCTCTATTGAAAAACTCACAGCTCCTGCCTGGCACACAGGCCTTTGTGATCTGGCCCGGCCTGTCTCTCCAGCCCTTTCTCTAGCCCTCACCCTGTGCCCATGCTAAACAGGTTGGAGTCCCTGATTGCTGCTGCTGATCCTGCTGCTGAGCCGTCTGTCCTTCCCCGCATCACAGCCCCTTCTCTTACATTAAGGTTCATTCCTCAATCAATAAATACTTCCTAACACTTACCCGGAGTAAAGTCTGTGCCTAGTTCAGGGACTGTGATGATGAAGAACACACTCAACCCTTTATTCCTCATAGAAAAAGTGACTCTGAGGCTCTCGAGGGGGAAATGAAGTATGAGAAGTCAGGTAAAGTTGTCTCATATTTAACGCTGCTACTCTCACCTGTTGGGACTCTTACAGAATTAGAGAAATTGAATAGGTTTAGGCATCAAGTCCAAAAGTACTTCAGCAGATTTCAATCCCAACAGTAAAGTGACGCAGTGGATGTACTCATTTTGACACATACATACAGCCATAAGACAAGCAGATGATTAAACTCACAACCTTCCTCATTTTTCCAGCCATGACGACCCAGTTCATTCAAAATCCCAGACCTGCAGAGATGTCAGTCACATTGGAACAGAAGCCCTGCTCTGGGCATAGATTTGTCACAGTGCTCATCTCCTTCTATTGAACTTCCCAGTGCATTTCCAACCTTCCACACTAGTCCTTAGGGCCCTCGTGGGCAGGATCTTGTGTTATTCATGAGCTCAGGGAAGAGTCTGGCACAGACAGGGCACCCAGTAACTATGTGCTGGGCGGCCTCAGCTCAGCTCAGCTCCAACAGAGATGCTGTTCCCTCCTCTGCTGTCTTTTGAGATAATGCACAGTCCTTCCTCAGGGCTACTACCCAGCTGCAACAAGGCCTATCAGTTCCAACACTTTAATTTCTCGGCTCCAACTGGTACCCACCTTCTTCAACAATTTTCACGTGGTTTTAACACTAATTTGCTAAAGACAAACCATCTAAATACTTTGATGCAGAGAGTGACACACCATCACGACGTACAATGACCGTTCTCTGCCATACCATACCAGCGAAAGTAATGACAACTCGGCTACTGAATTATGAAATTAATATTCTGTTTGGCGTCTGGGGCAAAGCATGTGATTTAAATGGTTATCTTACATCAGCCTAGTGACCCTAGCTGGGACCATTTTCAGTTTCAGGAAACTGAACACTTGAACTGTTACTTCCTACACCACCTGCCCCGGTTGCAGTGTAACCATTTCACACCTTAGTCTGACTTCATACACAGCCCGAAGCAAACCTCACTTCTCAAAAGTTCATTAACAAAGTCTCACAGTTAAAAGAGCTGCCCTGTGAGTCATTTTTGGATATTTGTGTGGAAGTAACAGCTCCTCCCTTTGCTGAGAAATGGCTTCAGCAGTGTGTGAGAGCCGCAGGAAGTCAGGCGGATCAGCTGGTGGCGGTGGGCCCTAGAATTCCCTCTGGGACGGTGCGGTCCACTAGGCGCTGCCCCCACTTCTTGTCTTCAGGCTTCTGAAAAAAGTCTCCTGTGGGCTCAGGCGCTGTTTCAAAGCCCTATCAAGGTGCCTGTATTTCCTGGCTCCTGACTTTTATATGGTGAAATCAGAAAGTAACCACTCTGGTATTTCTGAGCAAGTGTAACCTAATAGGAAGTGAAGAGGTGATGAAACCGACGTAACGCCCCCCCACACACACACACACATTAAACAAAAACCAGAATACTCCAGCCTGTGGACTTCAAGCAAAAGTAGCATTAGGCGAATCCTTGTCTTAGGGAAGCCTGTCAACAGGTGCCTCTGGAATAATTTCTAGAAGCCCTAGATGCGCAGTCCCTTGCCCACTGGGAGGAAAACAAAAATCACTCTATTCTGTATGAGAAACCCAGTGCCCCGTTCCCGGAGGGGCCAAGAGGCGGCGGGAGCCCCGGGGTCCGGCGCGATAGGCCCCCCCCCCCCGCGCATCCCTCGCGTCCCCGCGCCAGGCGGTCCCCACCCCCCGCGGAGGTCTAAGGAGAGAGAAAGAAAAAAAACAACGAACCAGGACCGGGCCGGAGCGTGCGACCCGAGACGCCCTGTCCCGCGCGGACCGCCGTCCCGCGCGGGGCGCAGCCGGAGCGAGGGAACCTGCTGCGCCTCCCGGCGCCGCCCCGCGCCTCCCGCGCCTCCTGCGCCGCCGCATCGGGCGCCGCCCGCCGGGCCCTCGGCGTCGGAAGCGCCCACAGCTGGGGCGCAGGCCCCGCCCCGGGGGACAGCGCCGGGCCCCGCGCGCGTCCGCGCCCCGCCCGGAGTCGGTGCGCCCCTGCCCGCGGAGCGCGCGCCCCCCGCCCGCGCGCTCGGGGCTGCCCCGGAGGCGCCTCCCCCCTCCCCACTTCCCCGTTTCCGCGCCCCCAGGGCGGGAAGGTGACCTGGAGGCGCTGGACTTTCCGTGGGAATCCCCGCTGCGCCGGTGACGTTGGCGCGTCCGTGGATTTCCCGCGGCGCGGACGCCTGCCGCCGGCCTCTGTCTCGGCGTGGGCGTGAGCGCGCGGGGCTGGGCGGCCCTGCACCTGCCGCGACTCGGGCACAGGAAGGGAGGGTGCGGGTCACGGGAGGCTGGGCGCCGGCTTCCCAGCGCCCGCCCGGCGCGCGCCCTCGGGGGCCTGACACCAGCCGGGGTTCATTCATTCGCTGCCAGCTGAGCGTCCCCCCAGCACCGAGGCCACTGCCCTCGAGGACCCGGCGTGCCAGCGGGAATGAGAAACAGATAAAGTGCATGTCATGGGAGGTGTGATATGCCAGGTGTATTATGTGGTACCCTGGAGAATAAGGCTGAGGCTTAGAAGTTGTAAGTGCTCGGAGAAGAAAAAACCAGCCCTGACGTCAAGGAAATGCAGGAGCCCCCAAAGGCCAAATCTGAAACAATCTGAGCTACAAAATAAATAAAGTAGTGTTGGATTGCACCCCAAAGTAAATAAAGAAAGAAGTCCACAGGTTCATCATGTTATAAATAAATAGTTAAACAAATAAATAAATGGTGGGGAAGAGAGAAATCTCCCCTGCGGAAGAATTCCTGGTAGTTTTTGTGCAGTGTCCACCTCAGGGAGCAAACCTTCCCTCTCCTTCAGCATGGTTTGCCCACACCCGCTTTCTTCCCGAAAGTACGTGGCGAGGGAAAACAGTAGCTTTACAACAGACACCTGAAGAACACGACCTCGGCCAGGTGACCCACGTCAACATTAAGTCGGAAATCATGCTGATAGTGTGTCCTCTTGATGGGACGCGATAAAAATGGCTCTTTTCCTTTGGGGTCTTCCTCTCCCCAGACCCATAACCCTAGTCTCACCATGGGAAGAACATCAGACAAATTCCAACCGTGCGCCATTCTATGAAACACCAGGCCAGCACTCCCCAAAGCTGTCAGCATCCTCAAAAACAAGGGAAGTCTGAAAAACCCTTAGCCCAGCGGAGCCCAAGGAGACAGGACAGTTCATCGTAATGTGGCATCTGGGGCAGGAGCCTGGCACAGAAAAAGGAAATCTGATTCCTGAGTTGTGATGATGTACCTACTGCACTACTGTAAGATAGTAATGGGGGGGATGGGAATGGGGTTTATGGGAACTCTCTACAGTATCTTTGCAATTTTTATGTAAATCTAATACTATTCCCAAAAAAAAGCTTTGTTTTTAAAATAAAGCAAAATAAAATGGATGAGGGATTAGAATAAATTTATATATATGTACGTCTATTACAAAGTCTTCTAAGGTAAGAAAACACTTGAGGGAGGAGACAATGTGGCTCTTCAGGTTCAGGCCATTTCAAGCTGAAGGGTCTGGGAGGTAAAGGCCCTGAGGCAAGGGCAAGCCTGGCTTCTTGGGGGAATATCTGTGCGGGCGGGACAGGATGAGTCCAGGAGGAGCGATGTGCGGTGGTGGGGTGAGGGGCAGGCAACACTTTTTAGCTGAGGAGTCGTATGATGTGGCTTTTTTCCTTCTTTGGTCAACGGTTGTGTGGAGGGTAGATTAGGGGACAAAGATGGAGCAGGCCAACCAGTGAGGAAGCTGTGATGGTTAATTTCCTGTGTCAGCCGGCCGGGGCCGTGGGGTTCCAGGGGCTTTGTCCAACCTTACTCTGGATGTGTCCGTAAAGGCTCTTCTGGCTGAGATTAAAGTTGAGTGGGTAGGCTGAGTAAAACAGGTTGCCCTCCCAGTGTGGGTGGGCCTCATCTACCAAAAGCCTGAAGAGAGCAAAAGGCAAGGTAGCAGGCAGGGGAGAAGTTTTTCTCCCTTGGCTTGACTGTCTTTCATCTGGGACATCAGTTTGCTCCTGCTTTTGACTTGCCTTCCAACTGGAACTTAGACCATTTGCTCTCCTGCTTCTCAGGCCTTCAGACTCAGACTGGAACTGGATCACCAATTTTCCTAGGTCCCCAGTTTGCCAACTGCAGATCTTGGGACTTCTCGGCCTCCACAATTGAGTGAGCCAACCCCATGTAATTCCCTCTCTCTCTTTCTCTCTCCCCCTCCCTCCGTATTTATTTACTGACTGGTGGATAGAAATACATCCTATTGGCTCTGTTTCTCTGGAGATGCCTGACTGATACAAAGACATAGCAATGGAGCTGGTGAGAAGTGGGCAGGTTCTGTGTTCACAAGGAAGGTCTGACAGGACTGGCTGATTCATTGGCTGTAGGGTGTGAGAAAAAGAGAAATCAAGGATAAGCCAAGGTGTTTATGCAGAGCAACTACAAGGAAAGAGGTTCCTCATGCTGAGATGGGGAAGACTGCCTGAGAAGCAAGTTGTAGAGGGGTGAGGGAGGGTTGCTTGGGAGTAAGAGTTCCCTTTTGGACACTAGGTTTGGAGTTGTCAGGCTGTGGGATGGATGAACCTGGGGTGATGATATCAATCTGGAAGTCTTTAGCATATGGATGGTTTGCAGATAGAATTTAGATGTTTGCAGATAGAATGTGGAGCTCTGGGGTTACTCCAAAGTTCAGAAATCGGGAAGATCTATCAAGAAAGGAAACAAGAATGAATAATTGGTGAGATAGGTGAACTAACAAGGATGGGGTTCCAGAAGCCCAATGAAAAGTGTTTCAATTATGATCAGCTATCAAATGCTGCTAAAGTGGATAAAACCGGGACCCAAACTTGAACAATGGTCTGGACCATGTGGGGGTCAGTGGAGAACTTGATAAGGAGAGTTTTGGTGGCATGGGGTGATCACAGCCTCTTTGGAGTGGGCCCAAACAGAACACAAAGAGAGTAAATATTCAGAGAAATGTGACCATAGCTGGGAAGTAATGTATGGTCAAGGAAGAGATTTGTTTTTTAATTAGAAGATATACATATTTGCATCCTACAGGAATGAACAGAAAGGAAAGGAAGAAGTGATGACGCAGGAGAGAAAAAGGGAACATGGCTGGAACAATGCTCTTGAGTAGGTGAGCAAGAGTGGGATCCAATGCACAAATGGAAAGTTGGGGTGAAGTAAGACATAGACTTCTTCCCTCGTAACAACAGGAGGGGAGGCAGAATGTATGAACGCAGAGGCTGGTGAATGTACAGGAATGTGACGTATCATCGACTGGGCCAGGCCATCAGCTGTGAGGGGCAGAGGAAGTTTGAGAAGAGAGGACAAGGTATGAAATAGCATCTAGGGGCAGTGAGAGATTAAATGGACTTGAAAATATATTCAAATTGTTGGTTAGGACTAAGGGTTCATTTGAAGTCAGGAATCATGAATATAATGGGAGGCCAGTAAGTACAGTTGTTTGTTTTCACCAACCTCCTTTGCCTATGTGGTGCAAATAAAACTAGGCCAAGGTCCAGAGATAACCAGATGTTGGAGTTTCCTGGTGGATGTGCTGGAAGGGAGGGAGACAAGCACACTGAGGGTCTTTGCAAGGGAATGATTATAAAGAAGGAGCATGGCATCTGAACCAATAAGGAGAGGGGAGAGAACATGAATGGTGTTGAGGCCAAGTAAAAGGTGTTAGGTAAACGGATTGGAGGCACCAGCACACCAAGAAAATGTTGCATTTAAGTGGTTAGAGAGGTTCCATTAAAAAGAAAATACACGTCGGTTGTCAGAGAATGGGACCTTTGAGACTTGGATTAGGAAAGGATGCAGATCCAGGTAATGGCAAGGTCTAGATCGACATTGGTTCTCTGCAACTGATCTGCCCACCTTCACTTACACTCCCTAGTAGGTCCTCTATGTTTTATACATCTTTCTGGAGAGGTTGGCCCCCACGTCCAGTCTGGGTTTTTTGAGCCATGAGGACTTAGGAGGACTTTAAGGGAAAACCCAGGTAAAGCAGGGTGAGCATTTGGAGATGGGCACATAAAAATGTATCCCCTTGTAGACATTTGTATACCACTTGTATACCACTGCCATCCCTAACGTGAAGGGCTCATAAGCCCATTGAGTCTCAGCGTTGGAAGGTCATCTGGCCCAGCCGCCCCTCCCAGGTGCAACCGTCCATCACCCTCAGCTAGTCACTGTATATCCCCACACAAGGTAGTAGTCGCCAGCCACTCTCTCTCTTTCCCACACTAGTCTGCGAACTGCTTGAGGACATGTGTCTACCTTATCATTTTTAATTGTGATAAAATATATGTGACACAAAATTCACCATTGTAACCACTTTATAGCATAAAGTTCAGCTGCATTAAGTACATTCACACCGTAGTGCAGCCATCACCATCCATTTCCAGAATTTTCCCATCTTCCCCAAACGACAACTCTGTACCCACTGAACACTAACTCCATTTCCCCTTCCCCAGCCCCTGGCGACCGCGGTTCTACTTTCTGTCTCTGTGAATTTGACTACTCTAGATACCTTATATAAGTGGAATCGTACAATATTTGTCTTTTTGTAACTCATTTCACTCAGCATTATGGCTTCGAGGTTTCCCCATGTTATACATAGCATGTGTCAGATATCCTTCCTTTTTAAGGCTGGAAAATATTCCTCTTTCAGTCGCTGCTTTTATTTTTCTGGGATGTATACCCAGAAGTGGAATTGCTGGATCACACTGTAATTCTATGTGTAATTTTCTGTGGTATCACCATACCGTTTTCCACAGCGGCTGCACCGTTTTATATTATACCAGCAACACACAAGCGTTCCAGTTTCTCCACCTCCTTGCCAACACTTGCCATTTTCATATAACCTATCTTTGATCTACTCTATTGGACACCTTGCTGGGCACATGCTTTTGTTGTGTGAGTGGATGAATAGCTGTTATCAACCCTACCAAACGGGAAATGAGGTTAAATCAACTTGTACTCAGCAAGCTCCACCTTGTACCCCTTGCTCTGCATCTGCACTGTCTGTTACTGTAACCACATGTGGCTATATTTAAATTTAGACTAATTAAAATTAAACAAAATTTTAAATGCAGTTCCTCAGTCTCACTAGTGACATTTCAGGTGCATCATAGGCCCCATAACTAATGGTTATCAGTGGGCCACTGTCCTATTTCCACCTGCCGGTTTTTCTTTTTGTACCAGCTGCGACGTTTTCACAACATGTTCCTGCTCTTTTGCCACTGCCTCTGATTTAACCTCTGACCACACTGACTAACTCGGGCAGGTGTCTGGCCAGATGCCTGTTGAGGAGACACTGATCGTCTCATTACAGGTGTGCCATGGGCTATGGAAACAGGACAGAGGCTGGCATCACAGTAGGGATTGTCTGAATAACTACCTTGGAGTGGTTGCTGTTGTTGGACTAGTGCTGGTTATGAAGTAAGCTTAGAAATTTTACTTTAAAAAAAAATCCAATGCAACAGATAACTCTTATACAAAAGCAAATTTCTTGATCTTCTGTAGGCTTATTTTTCCGTGTCTGGTACACTTGGAGGGGCAGAAATCAAGTGGTGGAAATTGCATTATTTTCCCTGCCTATAATTCCTTAAATGACACTGTTATATTCTTATTTTAACCCAAATTGCAATTAAGTGAAAACTTTCCTCTGATATACTGGCATACTTGTAAGAGGCCTGAAGTTTAGCACGTATTGCCTGTTATATGCATACAACCAAAGAGAATGAGCTTAAAAATTCTGGTCTAGAGTTAGGAGGGCTGATCTACTGAATAGCTCTTAAGGGAAACCAATTTTTCTGCAACTGTGATTTTGCATAACATGTTGCAAAAGTATTTTAAGATGAGGCTGTTACTCAACAGTCATTTCTGGTAAAAACCCCTTTTGCACCATGGCCCTGTCCTGCGGAACTAATAAAAGTGAAACAAAGGGAAAAACAAAACAACAAATAAGCCATGCCTTTTCTAGACAACAGTTTAGTCATAAGCCTTTAAATATTGGTTTTGAGTTTGATAATTAAGTTAGTTCTCAGCAAATGTAATTTTCACAAATAGGCTAAACATTTTTACATCCATATTTTGTTCACTGGCATGAATTTGTGCCGTCTGTTTAGAAACGATGTATTTCTACACCACAAAGCCTTACTGTGGGGCTGAGAGGCGGGCTTCTTCCCTTCTCCCTCCTCTTCATCCAGCTCAGCCCCTTGCTGCAGCTCCATGTCGTTACCAGTCTTCCTTTAACGCACCTTCAGATGGACCGATTCCTTCCTTCTGGATGGTTTATAATTTCTCTGAGTTCATGGATCGTAGCCAGCATCCCTTTGTAACCCTAAAGAAAATTGTAAAGTATAATATTGGCACCACACAAAACAAAGATGTTTCAGAAGATGAATATGTTTTAAAGATGAACTTACCAGCCCGGCCCTCGTGGCTCAACGGTTGTGCATCAGCCAATGAACCAGGAGATCATGGTTCGATTCCCAGTCAGGGCATGTGCCCGGGTTGCGGGTTCGATCCCCAGTCGGGGGCGTGCAGAAGGCAGCTGGTCAATGACTCTCTCATCATTGATGTTTCGATCTCTCTGTCTCCCTCTCCCTTCCTTGCTCTGAAATCAATAAAGACACTTAAAAAAAACGAATTTACTAAAAGTAATAGTGAAAACAGATTGAAATCTGAGCAGTGAACTCACAAATTCAGGGGGCAAAGTCTTTCCTTGAGAATCCCTGCCTTTGGGGTGATGATCTTGGGGAGACCTTGGAGAAGCTGACAGATGTTCCTCTCGGTCGGCAGCTCCTTACCGTGCTGTGCAACCCGAAGGTGAGGAGGGACCTTTGGTAGGCTGACATGGCCTTGCATCACTCGCTCAGGGTGTTGAAAGCAGGCCACTCCAGCTAATTTCTTTAAACCCTATTTTCTACAGGTTGGTGATGGGCAAAAGTGATTTATGAAACAGGAACTTTTGCCACAACTCTATATCCCTAGTCACAAAGAAACAGTTACAAAACAAATGCCCCCATGCAAATCGGAATTGATTACAACGAAAATGTAAGTGGGGGACGTACACTATTCATGCCTTGTTTCATGGTCCTGGTACATCATCTCTCCAACTTAAGTAATGAGTAGACCCTTCTTCAGGGAAAGGAATCTATGGCACCCAGTGTTGATGGATTATTTCTACTCCAATGTTACCCAAATATAAATACTATAAATACAATGTTACTTACATAAATATGGTATAAATTCCTATGGCTACAGACTATAAACTCCAAACCAATCTACACATTAAAAGTATAAAATTAATAATATTAAAATAAACATTGACTTAATGTTGTTTTGAAGAAGTGAAACCAAAAATGTGTGTTCTAAAAGTAGAAAAGTGCATTGGGATATTTTGTATTTCACTTGTTATCTATATGATTCTCTTTATTTTTAAGACAAAAATTAATGGCATTTGTCAACACCAGTGGAAAAAAGCAAGTTTGACAAAAATGTAAACCCTACACCAGATTATCTATCTCCGTAACTATTTCAGGCTCTTTGGTAAAATGTTAGGAAGTTTGGCTGAATTAGATACCATTAGTTCTTCATCGTGTGTCCTGCCAGATCCATCTTCAGCCTTTCTACCCACTGCTCTGAGCCTCAGGAGGCTTTGGCAGGATGAGGCCGGGTCTGAGTATTTCTTCTCAACTCCTTGCAGGTGACACCGAGGCCCTGACAGTAGTCGCGTCCCTCACCACCACAGCTCCCATGGGTGTGGGAAGGAAAGGCTTCCTGCCGCTGCTTGCTCTGCATGCCTCAGTTTCCCTTTTTGGTTCTCTTCACCCTACCTTCACTATGTTATTTTAATAGATTCTCATCAAAATCCCACCATAAAGGGACTTGTGTTCTGCTGGGGCCTACTCGGATATATTCTCCATGAAGCAAAGTTTATGAAACTCTTCTGGAGTGTGGGCCCCGCAGTAAACTAGATCTCAACCTACCAACATGCATGCTGCTTTTTCCAGGTGATTTTCAGACATCTTCATCACCAGGTCCACTTCATTAAAATATTGCTAAAATAAACTGAACTGTCCCATGTGGTGGCGAGGCTCAATTCTGTTCCCAGAACGCCTCTTCCTGTATGTTTCTAATTAGGAAGGTTCCACGGGCGATCATCTTGAGTGAGATTTGGAGAAAACTTTTGTAGCTCACACCGTTGTTGTTGATCTGTGGGATGACCCTGTTGGTGTGAGGCATAGCCAGGCCTCCCAGCACTCCAGCTGACCCAGTATCCCCTTTTCCAACTCTTGAGCCAAGCAAGCGTGATTAGTTCTTTCATGAGGGGCCTCAGATTCTGCAGGACCCTCACCCCCTCAAGATCTGAGGCAATGGGAATGGACAGGTGTTCCAGCCTGTCCTTGTAAGCTCCAGCTTGTTCTCACTCTCCCCTACTTTCCATCCATCTTCCTGTCCTGTCTGCCTGTCCTCTGACCTCAAGCTCCAGCATCAGCCCTACAGAGTTTGCATAACCAGCAATCCAATTGTGTAAGGTCAACTCCGTGTGCTCGCGTGTGTGTGTGTGTAGGTAGATACATGAAAATTAAAATGTTCATTATTCCTTTTGTGCCTTCCCTTTCAGTACTTTAAACTCTGAATTTAATATTCTTTTCTTCTAAGCTCTTTTTAAGATTTTTCTTTGTATCACTAACTCTCAATAGGTTGATTATGATGGCAAGAAATTCTTAGATAGGACCCCAGTCATGAGCCATAAAAGAGGAAATGAATGAATTACAAAAATTAAAAGCATTTTTCCTGTTGAAGGCCTTTCAAAGAGAATGCAGGATTTGCAAGCCATGTCTCTGGCAAAGGCCTTATATCTCAAATATATAAAGAACTCTCAAAGCTCAACTGTAAACAACCCAGTTACAAAACAGGCAAAGGACATGAACAACTATTTCACCAAAAAGGAGTATTAGGATTTAATATGTGAATCTTGGGGGGACAAACATTCAGTCTATAGCATCACATTCTCACCATGGAAAGGAGAAACCCCTTCCTTCAATATCATTCGCAGAAGCTGCACAGGCTGTTTCCACTTACACCTGTTGGCCAAACCTTAAACGCATGCCCCCGTCTCACCGCAAGGAAGACAGGGATTAATCTTGACTCAAAGGCAGGGGGGAAATGGGTACTGGAAGACAACAAGCTGTCCTTGTCACGAGTGCCTAACATCCCAAGGCTCCTCAAAACTGGACCTTGTCGTTGGCCTAGATTATCATCACAGCCTAACTAGTCCATCTGTCTCCACTTTCAAATTCTCCTGAGTCACTGTCATTAGTCATCAATCCAAAGCCCCGGTTTAATTAAACGACTCCCTTGTCCCATACTGGTCAGGGTGTCCCTATTACTTACAGATCAAGTTCAAACCCTCTTACTCACCATGAGATGAGTGTCCCCCACAATACCTTCCTTCTCCCCCCAACTGGACATTACCCGAATGCACTGTGAACTTTCAGCTCTCTTGATGTCTCCCCAGCAGACCCTCTACCAGGACCATCTTCCTAAAAGCCCATCACCAACTTTTGAAACACAGCACAGGCTTCCAAACCTATCCCCAATGGAACTTCTTTTACCAACTCATTTTTCATCGTTTCTATTAAAAATAACCTACCCATTCTTTGAATAGTCACTTTCTTACATTATTAATAAATTGTAAATTTTCTTATTTGTGACCATGACTATATTGCAAATTACATACTATTATTCACCTTTATAGCCCTGGGAGCCCCTAGTCTCTGACTTTTTACCTAACAGCTGCATAACACATATTTGTTCAATGGGATTGTTACATAAGCGCTGAATTTATCGAAGGAAAGAGAAAAACTTCAGGTCAGCTCTCTTTAGACAAAGGCCTCATTTAAATGCTTTATCCACAACTAGTATTATTCATTATGTAATTCTCTGAGTCTATACGTACTCGTTTGGGATTGTTCTGAGTGATCTGTGTTACATACAGAACTTCACATGGACTTGCATCAGGACTTGTAAGAGCTATTTTCAGCTCTAACAAGGAAGTGACAGTGACCGTTAGCAGAAGTGTTACAACTTATCTCCGTCGAACACTGCTAGGTCATTTCGTGCGTCACTTATATTACTTTACTCTCTTTTATTAACCCTCAGGCCTATTCAGAAATAATAAAAGAAAATTCTGGTTTTGCTTGCTGCTAATTTTCTTGTGACCGAAGGTAGAAATAAAAGTAGTTTCAACATTGAATTGTCTGTGTGTTAAAATATGACAAGATCTATTTCATATTAATCTTGTCCATGTTGGCCAATTTCATTAGCTCTTTATTAGGTTCAGGCAGGAAAAGTACGGCTATAGAATTTGAAGTAAACAACAAATTTGTAATTATGATTAATAAATTATTTAAAAATCAACCCCACATTAGACTTAAAAGGACACCTGGTCCTAAAATATAGGTTTTCATGTTAACCTTTTTGTAATTTTATATTATTTGTCCCTCTGTGCCCTCTCTGGCCTCTTTTTGTGTTCATAGTTATCATTTCTGATCTGATTAAAACTATTTCGTGCACTTTGTATTAACCCTGGTCGTATGGGAAGAATTGGGACACCGACCAGAGCTCAGGAGCACACATCACTCCAGCTAAAAGAAGACTTAGGGAAGCATATGGGTGGGCCGAAAATAAACTATAAGGCTAATACTTTTCTTTCTGACTCCATATCCAATGCTGAGTCATTTTTTAATACAAGAAGACACAGTTAGCTTTCTAGGGCAGGAGAAGACAAAAGAAAAGACAAATCATTCGGGTGGTGACTCATGGACTCATTCAGGTGCAGTGAGTGCTGCTGAGCTCCCCCAGGATCAGGCTGAAGCGCACCTCCCACTGAGCCCACACCCTTGCTTAGCCCTTCCCCTGCCCTGTCCACCTGTCCTCACTCCCTTTCTGCTGAGAGCACTCTTTCAATACATCACTTGCAGGAGAGTCCTAGTCTGAAGCTCTGGTACTAGGAATCTCAACCTAAGACGACTGGTCCTGGAATTAATTCTAAGGAGATTCTGGAATGAGTTTCCGGAGTTGATTCACTTGCTGGCCAGATAGCAGCAAGAACCCCATTGCTAGTTGTAGGAGGAGTGCTGTCGGCTCCTGGCATGCCGTAGAGATGAGATTGCTGAGGCTTTCACCTGTGGTGAATTTGATGGCCTGTGAAAGGACAGAGGTACAACAGCTAGTGCACTGTCTCTGTAGTATGAGATTCCTGGGGGAAACAAACAGTAACTATAAACTCTGGAATCGGGAGCCTGTTGCTAAGTGACACTGATACACTGCAGAGAGAAAATAGCAGGTCTAATATATTAATCAGCAATTTAGAGCAAAGCGTGAACTTCAGAGGCCCTCCTTGGCAGCATTTAGAGAGATCTTCACCTGCAATCAGAAAAAAGTTCAGAGAAGGCTGAATTCACAGCCTGGTCCAGTCTCCTACTCCAGACTCAGGGTCCTCATCAGAGAGGAACAGGACCCTGAGACTCAGGATGGAGATTTCTGGGTGGCCTCCCTCAAGTTCCTTGAGCCCCTAAACCCTCCTGAACTCTCTGGACCTCTAGAAGTGGGCAACTGCACTTGGCTGGAAGATAGAGGTCATCTCTTGAAGATTTTGCAAATGCCTCAAGAAAGACAGGTACCTTATAAGACAATGCTTGCACTCCCTCAGGGTCTGTACCCACCTGTCTTTCTGTTCACCAAACTGATAACTAGGGCCACATTTCAGCATGACCTCACTGGAGTGCAGAGCCTGCTAGGGAAGGAGAGGGCTTACACACCCAAGTCACTGCACAATCTTACTAACATGTGCTGCCAGGAGCCTGTGGAGGATGCCTTAAAGTAATTAGAGGGTCCTGGATCAAGGAGGCAGAATAAAAGGGAAAATTTATCAACATGGAGGCACTCTCCCTTGATACAGGATTCAATATCCTTGTATGGGCCCCCAGAGATGGTTCTAAGGCATAACTGGGATTATCTCTGGGAGATCTGAAAAGCAGTGAGATCACATAGAGATGCCAGAACTGTCAGACCATGTAGGAAGGGATTGAAAGGTCAAGACATGTGGGCATGCTAAAGGGGGTCTACTATATGAGACTGGAAAACTTGCAGATAACTAAGATCATTGAAAGAGCATAAACGGCTCTATGTATCGAGCAATAAGAAAATTACCGCAGGAAGGGGGCACCAGTGCCATTGAAAAGCTCCTTGGTGACTCTCCTCTGTAGGCCCGAGTTGATGATGAGAGATGCCGCTACCTAATTAGGACTCCTAATAACCCTGGAGATGATAGGATCCCAGAATAACAGAAGCTATTTACTACCCAACTCAACACAGGTATAATTTCAATAATGAGCACGAAGTTTGCATTTTTAAAATGTTCTCAGTTGCCCAGCTGGGCGTGGCTCAGCGGTTGAGCATCGACATAGGATCCAGGAGATGGTGATTCAATTCCCGGTCAGGGCACATGCCCCGGTTGTGGGTTTGATCCCCAGTCAGGGGCGTGCAGGACACAGCCAATCAATGACAATGCTCTCATCATTGATGTTACTGTCTCTCTATCTCCTTCTCCCTTCCTCTCTCTGAAATCAATAAAGATGTATATTAAAAATTAATTAATTAATTAAATGTTCTCAGGTGATGCTGCTGCTGTTGATCCAGGCACCTACTTTGAGAACCACTTCTCTGAAGGACGTCTCCAGGAGTGGGAGTGGAACTGCTTGGACGCAGGGCATGGCTATTTTTAACTTAGATAATCCCAACTGTCTTCCTAAGTGGCTGTACAAGTTATAGTATGTGCCCACCAAAAATTAGAACTCCTCTCCAATGTGTAGTATTATAAAACTTTTAAAAGTTTGCTCATGTGGTGGGCATGCAGTGGCATCTGATTATTTTCATTATCATTTCTGTGCTTACTAATTGTGTTGAGAACATTTCCAGGTTTACTGGTCATCTGGGTTTCCTCGACTGTGAAATGCGTAAGGCTGTCAGTCTTGGGCGTGGGCTCTGCCCCTGGGCCTGGTCTGCTCTCTTCAGCCACTGCAGCTTTCCTGTCTGATTTTGGGTCTTCTCCTTCATGACCCTTTTTTTTTTTGGGTGTCACAAGGGTGAAGTGGCAGAGACTGGGGACCCAAAACATCACCGGTCTTCCCACCAGGTGGGTTCAGATGTCACTGATTTGTAAGAGATACTATTTCCTCTCCCTCTGGGGAATTTGTCCTTTGAGGTATGTCTGAGGTACTTCAGTTGGTTTAAAAAGAGTAGATGCCATCCTATTGGGCCTGCTTGAAGAAACAGCTTCTTCTGGACTTAAAATGACCCTGGAACTAGCCCTTGAAGTGTTGCCTGCTGCTGGGAGCCTTCCTCAGCTCTCCTAATCTTTACTTTTTGGTTAGTGCATTTTGGGTCTCATTTAAGAAACCCTTCTCTGTTGCAAAGTCATAAAGATATTCTATATTAATCACCGAGTGGCTTTATAATTAGATGTCATATCCACCTGGAACTGACTGTTGTGTATAATGTGAATTAGGAATCCAATTTCATTATTTCCACACGGTGCACAGTTGTCCTGGCTCCCCTTATTGGAAGGATTGTCTTTCCTCCCCCTTCCCTGCAGTATGTATGCCTCTGTCATGTATCAAGTATCAGTTTGTGTGTGGGCCTTTTTTTTTTCTTGTTGCTGGGATATAGAAATACCATTATTGTTTTTATATTGATTTTGTATCCAACAACCTCCCATAAGTATTTTAAACTGCGTTAGTGGGTTTAATATGTTTAATTTTAAGCATTTCAAATGCCTGACCAAGCAAGTCCATGTTCCTAGTAAGAAAAAGCTTCCAAAGCATCTCAAAGGCTCTTGTAAACCTAATTTTAACTTATAAATCAGGTAAATCCATTTCCCTTAAATATTAGAATACCACTCACACACTTGCTCACATTCTTACTTCTTTTCATTTGAAATTACAGGTCAATTACAAATTTTAAATAAACAGAATCACAACATTAATCTATCCAGTAGACTAAAATGTCCAAATATTTTAAGTATTACAAACACCTTAAATAACATACATAAGTAGATTATTCCTAAACCTCAAGTGAAACTTGAGGTTTAATACTAATGGTGTGATTTAACTTATCACCTTCATATTTAATTATAAATCTTCCTGTGATTGAAAAGTCACTCACCCTTTAAATAAAGCAGCTTTAATATGAAGGTGATCAAAATTTCCATTTCAGGATAACTGAGGTTACTACCCAGAACAAGCCATTATTACTACTTATATATAGTTTATGACTTTAAGATTACTTACCAGTAAGAAATTTGAGACTGGATGGGGACTTGGGGGGAATTTAAGAACAGGGTAACCTTTTTTGGGTGCTTCTAAATATCATTTCTAAGTTAAGAGCATCCTCCAAGCCCAACCTCTTCATCTGGAATTTCTCAACCTGCCTCTCTGAGTTCACGAGGTAAGCACCAGCCAGGGCCGTTCCTTGGGCACCCGGCAGGCCCGGGGGGGGGGGGGGGTGCACATCAGCAGCAAGGTCAGCTCTGGGAGGGCAGACCCAGGAAAGAAGCCTGCACAGGCCCCGGAAGTGGGCTTGGGGCCCACTGTACTTAGAATTTGTGTTTCAAAGCTCAGTCTGTCTGTGTTTGAGCCAGCAGTTGGGGGAGTGGGAGCATGGATGGGTATGTCTCCTTGACCCATGAACTTTCCAGCTCGTGGGAGGGTGTAGCTAGTGGGGAGACATAGCAGGACCTTCTAAAGTGAGGGGGCCCAGGGCAAGGTCCACTCATGTCTTGGTCTAGGGGCAAAATTGCACTAAAACTAAGAACAAGTGCTTTTCTTACATCTTTAAATAAAGTAATTAAGCCAAATATAAAGATTATCCTAGCAAATTAAGGGACACAAAGTAGAGATGAGAGGGTATGCCAACAGCATTTTGCTATCTTGAGGGCCCCATAGATGGAACTTTAACTGGAATATTTTTTATAGCTCTACAGAACAGATCAGTTCCTCAAACAACTAAAGCAGTTAACTCGCTGAAATTTATTATTGAAGCAATCCTCAGCAGCCGTCATGCTAGAATTTCTTTATGAGAGAGACTTAGAGGCAGGTTATCTCGTTGGAAATGGGGAGACTTGAAACTGCATTTGCACAGTGGTTTAAGTAAGCTGAAGAAAATGTGGGAAAAACAGGTGGGAGATGGCACCATTGGTACTTTGCCACGGCTATGTGTGCCAGTCTGTTCCACCCCCAAATTCTTTTTCTGCCTGAAACAATCATAAACAAATTAACAGCATTAAAATTATTAGGTCTGCTTCTGTGTCATTTTCTTTGGGGGCCACTATGCACAGCATATCAACACAGATGCTTCGTGTTTCCTAACCTTTAAGTTCACCTGTGACTTCTACTCTAGGTAGACCACATGGCTCATTCGATGCTTGAAATGTTGCATAGAAGGCGAGTCCCATCCATTTCACTTCTTGTTTTTAGATTTCATTTTCTAACCTGTAATTGCTGATGTGATCCACATCTCTTAGGCTTAGGGTAAAAGGTGGTCATGACTTTGAGGTGGCCAGTTCCAACTACTGGGGGATGCTCTAAGATGCTGGCTATCTCCCCGCCTAATCCAGTGTGAGAACAATATTCTAATTCAGCAAGTATTTATTGAGTGCTGATGATGGGTAAGTCATTATGCTAAATTAATAAAGAAAAAAGTTACATATTTCAAAGGAACTTACGTTCAAACGAGATATGCCATATAGAGCTAGATTACATGGTAATTTATGTAATTACTTCTTTATCGTTGGCACTAAAGTTGTTTCCAATCCTTCATTATCACTCAAGATGCTATCAGGGAAACATTTATTCATTTATTCAATAACTATTTAGGACCTATGATATGTCAATCATTCATCTTAGTGCTGCAAGATTTCATATCACTGTAACAAATGGAACATGTTTATAATACTTCAAAGCTCCTTTGTGAAATTTCTCCTGTGAGAAATCTTTTTTCAACAATTGGACAGGCTTGTGATTTAATGTTATCTCTAAAGGACAGAGACGGACCAGCTTACTTAACCTCAAATGAGTTGTAGAATGCATGCCTGTGACAATCATACCTGCCCTGGGAGAGATTATAAAAGGTGCAGAACCCTTTGTTCTTTTGAAGTATATGCCCAATTGGAGGCAAGTTCCTCCAAAAATTGAGGATTCTAGATCTGCTCAGAGATATGAAACTCATGATGGATGGGAAAACACTGAAGCTGAAGATATTTTTAACCACAGAAAAATGACATGTGTAGCAAACATTTTTAAAATAAGTTCCCTAAATTTAATATCACCTAAATTCCACAGCACTGCTGAAGCTAACTAAATATAAAACCCCAAAATATAAAATTTATATTGAAAAGGGAAAGGTTGTTTGCTTTTCTCCTAACTTAGAAAAGTCTTAATTTCTCTTCAAGGCGCCTAATTAGAAAACGTTCTCAACCACTTGTGTATTCGTTGGTGTTAAATACTGTTTGGGCGACCTCTAGTGTGAAACATGGTACCAGTACCTGTAATGTAGAAAATCCTTTTAATATTTTAAAACTTGTTTACAGACAAAAGTGGCATCTAAAATAATATTTCACCAAAGGAAATGTAACTTTAGCTCACTTCAGCTTGGAGTTCATCTTTTTCTGCAATTATAATAAATTTTAAACATAATTTCTGGATGCACAGGCATTTGACAATCAACAGGAGGGTGGACAGTAGAGAGTATGCTACACCTATGCAATGGAATATTACACGGCTGTAAAACAGGACACAAAATGAGGAAGCTCTTCACGTACTCATATGGGATCATCTCTATTATATGTCAAAGAAAACCTAGTAGAAAACTACTGAGCATTTGGCTGCTATCTGAATTTTAGAAGGCGTAAAATATCACATATATTTGTATTAGCTCATTCATCCATGAAGTATCTCTTCAAGAATACGCAAGATACATGTAGCAATGGGATGGGAATGAACAGATGTCAGGCACTGCATTCCTTTGTATACTTTTGTATTTTGAAAGGTGCTTTGGCTACTCAAAAATATTAAATGACTTTTTAAAAAAAGTTAAAGACAGCAGCAGCACAAGAAAGAGAGAAAATGTTGCCTTGCATTTCCAGACTTAAAAAACAGACTAGACAATATACAATTTTCTGTCTAAAACACACTTTTCATTATAAATCTTTAATTCTGTATCTTTTCCCATGGAATCTTTTCTTGCATATTTTTTTCTTACTCAAATGCCAAGCAGGGAGGCAGCATCTGATAGTTACGCAGAAGCAGCCCAACGGACAGGATTAACTTGAGGGTATATCTTGGAGCAGGAAACCGTAACAGCTGCTCTGGCATGTCTTGATAGCACGTCCGCTGGTTCCAGACTGAAATTCTTTATTGTCCATAGTGTAAAGAATTGTGATATTTCTTACTAGGTCACAATTTAAGACTCATAAGGAGTATCTTTAAGTAACCAGGGTTGTAAAAAAGTAGGCTTACAATTGTTCGTAAGGAAAATCATACAATAATTAATAAATAATAATACAAGAGTAAACTCTGTTTTGTGTACTCACAACTGTAAATCTACTTTTGCCCCGCGCTGTACATAGCAGATACCCAGGAATAAATCTAAGAGAAGATGTGAAAGACCCATATGAAAACTATACAAGCTTTATTTAAAGTCAAAAAGGTAGATGTAAGTAAATGGAAATACATGCTATGTGCGTAGGTGAGAAATGTCAATATAGTTAAGATGACAATTCTCCCCAAAAGGCCTATAAATTCAATGTAATTACAATTGAAATTGAAGCAGTCTGCTGTTGTTGCTGGGTGGTTTGTTTTGTTTTGCTTTGTTTTTTGGTGCCTTTGAGTATCACTTTGGGGGAATCATTTGAAGGAATGCAGAAAGTACTATTCATAGATTTATTTATGGTTGTAAAATTAATATTCAATTTATTAAAGTTATAAATCGAAAAACTGCCTCTCTCCTTAAGCTTTTAAGTTCAGTTAAAAATCCTACACTGTAAATCTAGCACATTTTCACAATCACTTTTAAGGGGCCTTTGGGTAAAATTTAGTTCTACTCCCAATTTCAACTCTTAAACATTTAAAATCACACTTGTTAATGTAATATATTACATTTTCTTGTAAATATTGGGATTGTCTGTTTTAACAAATAAAATCCTTTTGCATACCTAAATTATTTTTACAAAGCTAATTAATAAAATTTAAATTTTGTAAAAAGAAACAAGTTATCATATATTCCACAGCTGAACTATGTCACCTCACAATCCATATGTTGAAGTCCTGACCACCAGTAACTCAAAATGTGACTACATTTGGAGATAAGAGAAGGCTAAGACATAGACACACACAGAGGAAAAGCCATGTGAAGATGCAGAGAAAAAATGGCCATCAGGAAGCCAAGGAGACAGGTCTCAAAATAAAATCAACCCCACCCTGACCTTGATTTTGTACTTCTAGCAGCCTCTAGAACTGTGAGGAAATAAATTTCTGTTGAAGCCACTCTGTGTGACAGTTTGTTTTGGAAGCACAAACAAACTAATACACCTTGGCTCTTAATTAATACACATATATGTATTGCTTTGAATTTGAGGAATTCGCTCATATCCTTAGAATCATTTGTAATGATATGGAAATAATATTAATTTTCATGGCTTTGTTTAACTGGTCAATCTCAATTTCCATAAGAACTTTACTGAAAATTCTAAATTCACGTAGAAGAGCAAAGAATCAAAAATGTTAAAACATTTATGAAAGAAGAAAACTGTATAGGCTTTCACCCTGTCGGATATCGAGACCTATTATAAAGGTACAATAATTAAGAAGTTAAGGTCCTGGGGTACTACTGGGGGCGCAGACTAAGAAACTAATGAAACAGAATGCCCAGAGACAGGCCTATCCCTAAACAACAGAAGCCGAAAGGATGAGTAGGGAAAGGATGTACCGTCTAGTGAATGACTGGTTATCACTGGACTAGTTAACCATAGAGGGAAGTATTAAAAAATTAGATTCCTGCAGCAGCAATTTTCAACCTTTTTCATCTCCTGGCACACATAAACTAATCACTAAAATTCTATGGGACACCAAAAAAATATTTTTTGCTGTTCTGAAAAAAAAAAAAGGTGTAATTTTGATTCATTCTCACCAGATGGCTATTGTTGTGCTGGCTGTTGTCATTTTTTTATTTAACAATCTAAGGGAAAAGAGGTCAGTGCCCCTGACTAAATAGTCAGGTACTGCATGTGTTAAAAATTCCTGCCAGTGTTCCGGCTGAAAATAGCTGCCCTAAAGCAAAACAAAGCAAAACAAGAACTTATAGGTGGATTAAAACAATAAATATTTAAAAAAAAACCAAAATTGTAGAACTTTTAGAAGACAATGAAAAAACTCTTTTTTATGGCCCAAGGATAGAAAAGAGTTTTACTTGATTTCATTTTTTAAAACAAATGCAAAAAGCACAAAACATAAAGGCTGATACATTTGACTCCTTTAAAGTTAACTTCTGTACAACAGATGATGCCACAAAAAAAGGGACAGATGACCCACTGATTGGAAAATTATTTTCATATAGGCCATTTCAAAGAGTCTGTGGAATCAAAACCAGGAGCTCTGAACGCTGTGACCTAAGACTGAAGTTCTCTGTAAGCTGTAATAGACACTCATTAGAGCTCAGTTTCCTAAGGAGATAGAAGCTTTATAAATAAATAAATAAATAAATATTTTCATTGCATTATAACTGATAACCCAAGTGTCTTGAATATATAAATATCTTCTTTAAAAATTACTAAAAAAAATTCCCAATAAGAAAATGAGCAAAGGATACGAATATGCAATTCACAGAGTAGAAATATAATAGGTCAATTAGCACATAAAAAAGATACTCCCTAGTAAGCAGAGATATGCAAATTAAAGGCACAATGAAATTCCATTCACTCATCTGATCTAAAAACTTTTAAAATGTCTCAGGACACCAAGTTTTGAGAGGGATATGGATCAAAATGAATTCTCATTTCGCTGGTGGGAGAGCCAACTGGTGGAATTGGAGAGCAATTTGGCAATATCTAGCAAAGCCTGAAGACACTCATCCTTGAATCTCAACTTTATTCGTTTATATATTCTCCAAAGAAACTTCTTCACATGTATAAGATACATATAGAAGAATATTTCTTACAACATTGTTTCTTACCATAAAAATGTAAAATTAAATGTCCATTTTTGAGAAAATGGGCGTGCAACGGTAAGCTAATTCAGCAGCATACTACACAAAGGTAAAAATGAACTAAAGCTACATATATCAACATGGATACAATGAGGGGAAAAAATAACTTTCATAACAATACATACAGGATGTCATTTATATAAAGCTTTAAAACGTGCATAACACCAACACTATTGTTTATGGATGCATAAACTATCAGCAATCAATCAACAGGCTCAGGAATGATTAACTCTCAATTCAAGGTAGTATCCTGAAGTGAATAATTTAGGGAGGGGAACACAGAGAACTTCAAGTTTGTTTCCATAGTTTTATTTCTTTAAAAAGCCCAAAACAAAAAAACAAAGTTGAAAACAAAAATGGGAAGATGGCAAGGTCTGCCATGTCTGGATGGTGAATCCACAGGTATGCCTCATTAACAGTCTCTACGTTTTAGGAATGAAACGTTTCTTATAACAAGGTTTGACAATCCGAAGGATAAAAACCTTTTCATTTTTGGTACAGGCATTTGATCTCATAAAGAATATTTTTGTTTTCTTTTTTTGATCTCTTTTTAAAATAAAAACTTTATATTTAAAGTGTCCAACATAATGAAATGATTACTACTACAGTCAAGGTAATTAGTACATCCATTTCCTCACATAATTACCTTTTTGTGTGTGTCTACTTAGAAAATTTCGTTTTCAATACAGTATTAACTATAATCTGCACCTTTGTCTCAGAATAAAACTATTTTAAAGTTATCTTTCTCCCAGTAAAGAGTTCTTTCTGTTTGGCTGTCATACAGTTGTTCATCCATTCATCGGATGTTTTTCGCGAATCCGATCTCTGCTAGGCCACGAGGAGATCATAAAAGCAGCATATGATAAAAGCTATCAAAAAAGTAAACTTTCTCAAGTAGTTTGCATTCGCGTGAGAAAGTTGTTAAACCAAGAAAAGAGGGGGTGGGGGCGTGTAAAGCGATCAAAATGAAGAGATGACATACATGTTGCAAAGAGGAAGGAGAATTTACATCTGCCTGGGGCAGCCAAAGCCGATTTCAAGGAGATGCTTTAGAGCTGACATCAAGGGCGCGGCCTGCCGAGGGTGGTCCACAGGCGCTCCCGGCCCGGGAGCGGCGCTGGGGGGAGGGCGAGCGCGAGCCTTCGGAAGCGCGGGCCGGGCGGCCGGAGGCGGGGCCTCCCGCTCGGAGGCTCCCGAGGAAGGAGGCGCTAGAGGCGGGAGCGCGGCCGCGCGGGAACGGGTACCCGTTAGGTCGGCAGGCAGGGCACGGCCCCGCACGCGACTAGCAAGCACCGGAACCCGAGCCCGCCGACTTCAGGGTGACCTACCGCCCACTGGGAAGGGGCTACCGTGCAGCCACGTCAGCCCCGACATCAAAACTATAGCGAGTTCCTTTTCCAAGTTGCCCGTGGTGTCCCACTAGAGTTTCCCCTTTCCTGTCGGCCCCACACCGCCTATGGACATTACCCGCCGCCCTGACACCCCCTCCGTTAGGCCGCCCGAGGCCTCTTACAACGAGGCCAGGGCTCCCGGGAGCTCGTACGCAGGAGGCTTCGGAGACCACAAGTCCCAGCATGCAACCCTTCCTGTGAGAAAAAGGGCCGCTAAGTGGACCATCATGCAACGCTCTCCGGAAGGGGGCGGGGCTCACGATAGGGGCCGCCGACTTATAGCGTCGCCTAGGCAGCTCCAATTAGGTGACAGAATACACTTCCGCTTCCGTCTCTGAATCCTCGAACCGCGAGGAGGTGGCGGTGACGTCATTCGCCAGCGACTCTGCCGGTCCGGAGGTTCGGCGGCGCGGTGCCCCTGCAGCTTTACTCTCCAGAGCCGGCTCCTTCTCGGCCGCGGCCCCTGACCCGAGCGCTGCGAGGCAAGCGGCGACATGACGGACCGCTACACCATCCACAGCCAGCTGGAGCACCTGCAGTCCAAGTACATCGGCACGGGCCACGCCGACACCACCAAGTGGGAGTGGCTGGTGAACCAGCACCGCGACTCCTACTGCTCCTACATGGGCCACTTCGACCTTCTCAACTACTTCGCCATTGCGGAGAATGAGAGCAAAGCTCGAGTGCGCTTCAACTTGATGGAGAAGATGCTGCAGCCGTGCGGCCCGCCGGCCGACAAGCCCGAGGAGAACTGAGATCCGGCCGCGTCGGCGCCGTGCGGGAGAGCCGCGGTGCCGCCCCGCGTGCCTGCAGCTTGCCGGCGTTCCCGCGTGCCCCCGACCCGGTGGACCGGTTCTCCGCGGCTCCGGGCTCTCGTGTGTCCCTGCGCAGAAGTGCTTCGTCCGGGGGCCTCTCCCGACCTGCCGTCACGTGGACCCTTGGAGCACAGCGCTGGGGAGATGACCAGGACCCCTGAGAACTGTGACCGTGGCGACCCTAAAACACTGTCGTTGTTGATTTTTCCATAAAGTTTAGAAAATTTTCAGTCTCTTGGTGTGGGCTACTTGTGTTCGGGTGGAGGGGTTCAGGGAGGGTTCTGGGGAGTCCGAACAGGAAACCGGGGTGGGCGCGGGCCAGCGTCCTTTGCCTGACACATCCTCCCTGCACAACCTTAAAATATTCTCCCCCCTGACTTCTCCCAAGAGCCTTTTCAGGTCCATGATGCCTTCAGTACTGAAGTTTGTGATCATTGCATCCCAGTTTCTTTTTCTCCCATTCAAAAAATCTGTTCATCGTTGCCCTCCCCTCGCTCTGAAATTGCATCCTTTCTTTCTCTTGGGACTTTGTGGACATGCCATGAGGAATGACAAGCTGTCAAAATAGTTTTTTCATTAACATTCAACAAATAAAGGGTATTCCCCCAAAATGTATACACACACTTTGAATAATTATAAAGGCAGTGTTTATTAAAATACATTTCATTTTCAAAATTCAGCTACCAGCTGTTAAAGTGTGTATACATTTTGAGGGGGGGCACCCTGTATTCACTGGGCCCTACGTGGTAGGCACTTTTTCAGACTTTGGGTGGGGGGATTATACTGGTGAGGGGAGAGGGAGGCCATACAAACTGTAGACATAAGCAAATGTTAGAAGATGCTCTAGAGGATAGAAGTAGGTAGGGTTGCGATTTTAAATAGGATGCTCATGTTAGATTATTGAGATGGTGACATTTGAGCAATGACTTTAAGGAAGTGAGGGTAATAGCCATATAGAAAACTGGGGAATTTGCTTTCCAGGCAAAGGGAACTGCTGGTGTAATGGTCCTAACACGGGTTGTGTCTGTTTGTTGCAGGAACAGCAAAGAGGCGAGTATGGCTGGAGGGAATGAGCAAGAGAAAGAGTGGAGGGACAAGTAATAGAAAGGAAACAGGTTAGTCTGGTAGGCCAACATAAGGACTTCTTGCTTTTACCCGAGGGCGGTTGACAGCCATTGAAAGGTTATTAAGTGATCTGTCATGATTTAGATCAGTGGTTCTCAAACCTATTTAGGCCTTGGGATTCAATTACATTCTTACAAAAAAATTTGTATAGGTTTTCATTGATTTTTAGAGAGAGAGAAACATTGATCCGTTCCCTCCCATACACACACCTACTGTGCCCTCACCAGTGACCGAACCCACAACCTGGGCATGTTCCCTGACCAGGAATTGAACTGGTGGCCTTTCAGTACACCAGAAGACAACCAGCTGAGCCATGTCTGTGGGCCAGGGCTTACAAATTTTTGAAGACCCCAAAGAGCCTTTGTTTATGAGGTTTGTAGCTGTTGAGATTCACCAAATTAGAAGTTAAAACTGAGAAAATTTAAAAATATGTAGTAATTTATTTAAAATAACAGCAATAAACCCATTAGATGCTAGCAAAAACTAACTTTTTTTAAAACAATTTTACAGATGTCTTCAATGTCTAACTTAGTAGAAATTTGGATTCTCCTATCTGCTGCACTCGAACTATTGGGATATGAAGTTCTAGTTGAAGTATGAAAAAATCTACTCATAAATATGTAGTAAGGGAGAAATATTTTAATAACCATTTCAAATAACTGGATAGTCTTTGATACTCCAGCAAAACCCAACAAGTAGTAATTTCTTAAAACTTGGTTACGAAATGGAATTTGATCACCGAACTTTTCATTCTCTATTACATTAAAATCCATTCATCTATCGTAAACTTTGGGTCTTTGACCCATACATTATTTTGCAACACCATGCATCAGTCATTTGTAAAGTATTGGCTCACTGAGTTATACAGGCTTTCCAAATGTTCACATTATGCATATCAAGTCACATTTATTAATATCACCACTGGTCTCCTCAGGGAAGTATTGGGAAGCTGAAAAATTACAATGAAAGTATAAGTTTTTCACAATTTTAAGTTTTTTGTTGATAGCCTAAATTCTATCACTGGTAGCAAATATAGTAAGCCCTCAATTTTCTGGAGTTCAGATTTAACAGACAAAATTTCCAATCTGTATGTGAAAATTAACACCCTGTTAATTTTTAAATGCTTTTAACAAATATTTGCTTATATTAAATTAACAGGTTACTTTTTGTTATGAATTCACTGTTATTTTTAACAAATTTTAGCGAATAGGTCATATGTTGGAAAAAACACTTTAGTAATTTCTCTGACATAAAAAAAGATTACATATCTACAACTATAGTCTATATTGAAATCCAAGAGTCACCACCCATAATGTTTGGGGAACGATCACACCGCATCACTTGCGGTAATTGGTTCTGCTGTCTTGTGGCATGACTTTATTTAGCAGTTTCACCAACGTGCAGGCTGGTTTTCTGATGTGCTAAGCCACACCCCAGCCACTGCATTTGTTTACTCATGGTGGTGACTGGTGAATGCACGCATTTACTAGAATCATTCAGTATAAATTTAAAATTACAGTTCATAATTTTAAGTACACAAATGTGTCTACATAAATAAAAACAGGTAAACCAATTTGTCAATTTTTTAACAGACGCATGTGGATAAACCACTTTGTTCTATAACGGACTTTCAGCTTTAACAGGTACTCCCTCACCTCAATTAGTCCATTATTTTGAGGTTTTAGTGTACTGTCTGTTTTCCTTAGTATGACAGTGAGCCCCTGTCCCTGATTGGGGGCTGCAGCAGTAGACTAGGAGAGATTACCACCTGCACTGGAGATAGAGAGGAAGGCACTGGATATATAGTATGGGGCCGCTCATATAAAGAATCAAGAGAGAAACATGGACAGTAAGAACTGCAAGACTTTAAAAGGAAGTTGGTATCTTAGAGAAAGACCCCCATGGACTGGCTAGGATTTATATTATGTTTCACAAAGGCAAGGATTTTGGTCTGTTTTATTACCTGAACTTAATCCAGAGACTATGCTGGGCCCATGCTAATTCATGTTCTTAGGCAGTCTTCATCTTCACCAAAATAGGTAATACCAGAGAAAAGATATATTTCAAAACATGCTTCCTAAGTAGTAATACTAGGTAACATTGATAGCTTTTATGGTGTGCTACGTGTTTATCTTATGTGATGTTTGGGAGGTATTAACTTTGTTTTACAAATGCTATAGGTACAGAAAAGTAATTTGCTCAAGATCACACGATTACTATGTGACTAAGCCAGGATTTGAACCAGGTCTTTCCAGTTCTGAAGTACAAAGTCTTATATATTCTGTTGCCCAAATGTAAAAATATGTAAAAATCATATTAGAATAAGTTGAAATCAGTTATTGTCTCAGATAAAAATAGAAATATTAAAAGTTTAGTAAATTATACTAAAGGAATATCAGACCAATATGAAAGTTCTTATATAACTAAGTAAACATATAACTTGAAATATTTTAAATGAAGATGATTTTAATGGGAAGACTATTAATTTGTGTGGGGGAAAAATTGATTTAAGGACCTGAAAGTAAACAAAATTAGTCCAAATAAATTTAATTGAGCCAGTTATTCTTTTTTGTTCTGATCTAAAATTATATTTGTGTCAAACACAGGAGGGCAGCAGATGATGCTCTCATAGAATTTACTTTTGGAAAGAGCTCTAAACAGATTTTTGCTAACTTGGGAGAAAATCAACTCTATATTTATGTACAGTGATGTTGTAATTAGAAAGCCCCTTTGTGAACTCTAAAGTGACAAACATGGGATAAGATGTGGACCCTACCCTAGAAGGATGCTAGCTAGGGAAATAAACACAGCAGCACATAAATAACTCTGATCTGTAGGTAGTGAGTGGTAAGTGCTAAAGAAAAAAGGCTCTAGAGTTTACATGAGGAGATTACTGCAAACTGCCAGTGACGGTGTGCATGAGGACATGGTTGAGAAAGAGTCTTTTGAGCAGGACCATGAGTGATAAGTAGGATTTATAAGTGTTAAGATAAGGGCAAGGCAGAATGAGCCTTGGGAGTATTACCAGCTGCCCTAGGACAGGCAGGGGAATTCAAACCACTCATTCCTGTTTAAAACCTTCCCATCATTTGCAATGACTTATGGTTTGGAGGGTCCTCCACTCTCTCGCTCCTGCTTCCTTCATGAAGCTGGAAAAGCAAGTTAAGGTCTAAATCCTAAGAGTGTTAACTCAGTCTTCACAACTCTGGGAAGGTTATTAGCTCATTCTACCAATAAGCAAACAGACATATGAAAAATTAAGTGGTGGTGGTGGTTTTAATATCACTCAGTTTGTAAGTAGTAACACAGGGACTTACGCTCAGGTCTGATTTCAGCATCCAGGCTCTTTGTAGGGTTGGTCGGGGATTCCCAAACTGTCCCATGGGATTCTAATTCCATGAAAAGTTCTAGGTGGGCTTTTGAGGGGGAAGGTGGGTAATGGTGGTTGGAGGGGAATAAGGGTAAGGGACTATCTTGATTTAAAAAGTTTCAGAAATGCCCCACACCTTGGAAATTCATGCTTCAGGTTATTTTTTTTAAAGTTCAGCAGTAAGAAATTTTGCTTAATTCATTTCCTAAACTTATTTAATCTTGGAGTTCCTTTTCTCAAGAAATACCAAGATAATTTTGAGAATTTTTGGGGGGGGAGGGGGGTTGGATACTGCTATTGGCAATGAAAGAAATTTGAATAGAGAAATCATGTATTCAACCCTGAGCTTGAGGAAAATGAATTTGATGTCAGTGTGTAGGTGGAACCCATAACCACAGATGATTTTTCTGTCTCCTGAGACTAATGCTTTCAGCTGAAAATGAAAACCTTTGCAAGCGGAGAGTTCTTTGTTCCCAGTTTCGATTGTTTCCATCTCTCCAAGGCTAGTTACTTGAAGATATTATAAAGAAAAGAGACAATTATATTTTGCAAATTAGTTGTGAAGCTGAGGCTCGTTCTTTTCCAGGGCAAGGGCATGAAAACAACAACAACAACAAAACAACGTTATTGAGGGATTTGGACTTTTTTGTTCACTGAGTGTATCAGTGTCTGGCGTGATCAGTAGTGAATGATCTGGCAGGCCAACCAACCATTGGCCTACTCCAGAGAGATGACAATTTGTTCTTAATGTAACTGGCTTCTTAACTCATATCCCAAATTCTTTCCAGGCCCCCCGTGTCCTTCATTTTCCTTACCTGCAATACACACATCACACCTAACTGCTCACTCCCTGAAACAGTGAAAACCGGGAAAGGGTGAGGGGTGCTGGTAGGAACTCAAGAACTGGAAGAATCCATCTCCTCTCTCACGCTCTGCAAAGTGTGTGTCTGCTACAAATGACCCTTTGAAGCTCTGTCTCTTTGCTCGGTGTTAGCTCAGAACCCTCTGGCATCTCCATTTCTTATTCCTTCCCGCTGCTCCCAGCTGCTCACCTCAGGCCCCAGCTTCTCTTGTCGCTCTATCCTGCAGCTTGAAGGAACTGTATCCTTAATACCTCCATGTCTCCTCACAAATGCAGTGACCTTCAAATCAGAAATGTCTCATACCATTAAAAATGGGGGGGGGGGGGAATGTGGGGGGTTGTGGTTCGTAGCATAGAACAGTCCACCAGGTCACCTCCTCAGGCCCCCTCCCCTGTTCAAGCTCTCAGCTGGCAGACCAGTCTCTAGCTCTGGTTCAACATCGTCTCTCTCACAATCCTGCCCTTTACAATGAGGGTGTTATAGTCCTACCTCCATGAATTTTGCTATGAGGATCATTTTTTTAGGAAAAAAAAAAAAAGTACATATATATTTACTCTCCTGGTTGTAAGCTGACTTGCTGTTCATTTTTTCCCCAGCTCTTCAGTAATCTCTCTGGCTTTTCTTCTATCTCCCTTCCCTTTTATCTCCTTTTGATTCTTGCTGTGCTAAGAAATTTAACATTTTTCTATTTAAATTTAAATTTTTCTAATTAAAAAAAATTTTAAAGGTACAAAGAATACTATAACATGGGATATTCCACTTCAAATGAACAAATTTTGCTTCCCCCTTTCCTATTTTTAAAATAATTTTCCAAATAAGGAAGATCCTTACTTATTCCATCCCATCTTTTAAAAAGTATATGACCTAGAAGAAATTTTTCTAAAAATTAGTTTAAAAGAAAGCAAAATGTATATTTTCCCCGATGAAATTTAGGACTTGAACATCCCTTATTAATAGGTTAATCCGAACTTTAGATGATAAAGTGTTATTAAGCGAGGACAATGATTTGAGCTGATGTCCATCATGCAGCTTACATTCAACACACTATCAATGTTTTAAAATATTTGTTGTCTAACAACCCTAGTAGGGCCTATTATTTGACCATGTAAAGCACTGAAGAGATACAAAATGGTAATAAAAAAATAAATAAAGTAAGATCACAATTAACAAGGAAGACATAGTATAACAATGGAGCTCCAGATTCTGTGATAGTGGGCCCTCAATAGCTGTATTTGTTGACAGATGAATAGGTGATAAATGAACAAATGAGCAAACAAATACATAAGAAGCAATGGGGATTGGGTCAAGTTGAGATGGGCATGAAAAATGCTGATCATAGATTGATTAGGGATCTTTCTATCCCTAGGTTCAAAACAAAACTCTGATGTTTTGTAAAGTGTTAAAAAACCTCGCTGAAGTGATTTCAACCCTATCAAGTGCAATATGCACATAGATTTTTTTTAACCCCAAAGAAATGCACACTTGTTTTTATCCTTTGTCACATTAATAAGCGATGTGGAAAATATCAAATACCCAAATAACTGGACAAGTTCACTTAAAATGAAAGTTTCAAGCTAGGTAAATCTCAAAATATATTTCTGACTGAATAAGCAATTTCACAATATTCATTTTTATATGGTCACATGGGAGTTCTTAGTTTCTCCAGAAAGGATATTTTGCTAAAAACAAGATTCTCTCCTATATGCACAAGAAAATAATTATTGATATGGAAAATGAAACCTGAGATAAATACATTCAGTAAGGACCTAATTTGGGGAGGATGACTATAACGTGGTAGCACAGGGCAAAACCTGTCCCTTGTTTTGCATTAATTTCAATGGTCCTGTAATTATTGGAGTATAAACTGTGAAAAGCAATATATTTACTCTCCTGGTTGTAAGCTGACTTGCTGTTCCTTTTTTTCCCAGCTCTTCAGTAATCTCTCTGGCTTTTCTTCTATCTCCCTTCCCTTTTATCTCCTTTTGATTCTTGCTGTGCTAAGAAATTTAACAGATAATTGGTGTAGTGACGTCAATACATCTTTAAGCTTTTCTCTGAGCCCTCCAGCAACTTTAGAATTCGCATATCAAGGCATGTCATGCTAATTAAGTTTTCCATACCCTGAAGTCTGCGTCATAGAGACATGAATTTTTAAGGTAGTAGATAAGGAGTATTTGTGTGAAGGGTTCCATAGTTTGACAGCATGCATTTATTTTTGTAAAATAAGTGTTGTTAATGGAATTAAATGCTAAATAATATTTATATATTTTATGAGTGTGTGCAGTAGAAGAAAGTCGTGGGGATTATTCATGTGTAGGGAGCACCTGAGTATGTTAAATGTTCTCAGTATATGTGAGCCAGTTATTCATGCTTCTGTATAAAATCTCTGAAAAAATGTAAGGGTGATGAATTTATTTAACAAAAGTATTTTCATAATGAGACCATAGCTATGAGTTTATTCACTATTTAAGCCAGTAACTTTGCTCACTACAAATTCTATAGTGAGATGCAAACTGCAGCTCTACCCAGGCCAGGACTCTTGGAAATGTTTCTAGTGGGGAGGCAGGTGAGACGGTCTGGACACTGTTACCTGAGACCCATCTAAAGGGCATATCTTTCCAATAGCATCATATGCAACACGAAAGGCCAGTATTGTATTCTAATAGTCGCAGTTTATAGTCAAAGTTTGGGGGTAGTGGTTGTTGTTTCTGTACTTCTGAAAGGACTGTTTTAATTCTTAGAATATATCTATTTCTTGGTAGGTAAAAATAGAAACAGATATACAATTGTTCCTTGAGCAACATGGGGGTTAGGGGCACTGAACCCCATACAGTGGAAAATCTGAATAACTTTTGAGTCCCCCAAAACTTAACTACTAATAGCCTATACTCCGAAAGCCTCACTGACAACATAGTCAATCAACACATATTTTGTATGTTGTATGTATATCATATACTTTATTCTTACAATAAAGTAAGCTAGTAAAAAGAAAATGTTATTAAGAAAATACATTTACAGTATTTATTGAAAAAAATCCATGTATAAGTGGACTCACTCAGTTTAAACCTGCGTTGTTCAAGAGTCAACTGTAGATACAAAAATAGATACAGATAGCACCATACAGAAAGTCTCTTTGATATTAAAAGCCTGTAAAATTATCTCAGACTTTTTCTTTGACCTATTAGGTTGCTTCATGCCTTCATGAAAGTTATATTTGTAGGTATTCAACTGACCCTTACTCTATCAATGAGGACTCTGCCCTATATCTGAGTAATTTTAAAGATATTTAAGGTCCCTTTCCATTCTAATGTATCAGTTCTAGTTTATACAAAAGCCTACTTTTGCCTCAGACACAAGATCCTAGGCAATTACCAAGCTAAAAATTGGCTCTCGCTCTTTGTACATGTCCATTTTTAAGTTTCGAATAATAATATAATGCATGTATAGATTTCTGTGCTTCCACTTAGCCTTTGATTTTTAAAATTCCAATTAGCATTAATAACAACTAGTTCATTTTTTCCAAGTATACATAGGATAATTCTGATTTTTATGAGCTTTCAGTAGTATAACTTCTTCAGACCAGCTCTACATTGATGAAATCTTTCAATGTGAGACTATTTGTGGGAATGCTAGAATGCAGTTTTGTATGCCCAGCACCTTAATAATCAACACTAGTATCTCTGCCATGTCAAGCACTGAAGTGAATGCGGCATTTACTTGTACCCCAAGTGCTGTACCCAGAATGGCACACTTTTCTTTGTTCTTTGGCCTAATCTGCTGAATATTTTCTGTTTCAGATTTCCACTGAACCTTGAATATCAGCAGTGCACGGCACATAAACCTTAAAAAGCATTTAATTCAAACTACCCTCTGATTTCTACGTGGGTATCTCTCGTAACAGCTTCCTTGAAACAGCACTGCTGTTTCGGGAGATAATGTTAAGTTTATGCTCGAAATTGGTGTCATGGCTTAATTTTTTATAATAAGAGATTATGGTTTTCAAAGGGATAGAGTTTACCACAAATATGTGGTTAATAAACTCCAAACAGGATCTGTTACAGTGTACTTACAGAAATCCCTCCTGACGAAGCCACTTGCGTGAAATCTGTGTTTAGCGTGTTCGGGGTGGACACAGGGTCCAGGGAGAATGCCAAGCTGACCTGGGCGAGGCCAGTGGAGAACTCTCCCTTCCTGCTTAAGAGAAGATTGAAGGGAGAGACTATTTTACTCATTTTTTTTAGCACAGTGCTGGTACACGTAGGCACGCCACAAATATTTGTTGAATGTGTCTTTATGCCCAGGGCGGGTTGTCTTCTTTATCCTAAGCCTGGATTATATCAATTGCAAAACAAAAAAAAATAGCAAAGCTATTGAGGTCCACCACCCTGTCTGGTTCATGTCACTGACTAGTCCAAGGGCTTCGTGCTTCGCTCTTGGTGCGTCACGATCCAGGACTCAGATATGTGACCCCAGCTTTGTTTCTCTCTTTCTTCATTCCTTAAATCTGACTCCTCAGTGTTGCCCCCCTTCCTGAAGGCTGCCAATGGCTCCATGGGCTTTATACCTCCAGGTTCAAATTCCAGACTTTCCCTGAACCCATCTTTCTAGCTGGGGATAATAATAAATGGGCTATTTAGCCTTGGGTACGTGTTCCATCCCTGGGTTGCAAATGGAGTCAATGCCTCCAGGGGTACCTAACCCCTCACTAGGCAAGGGGGTGGGCCCATTGAGGTAAGAGGCAGATGGTTATCAGGAGAAGATCGAATGGACAAGAAATGACAAGTGTTGGCCAGGATGTGGAGAAAAGGGAACCCTGGTGCACTGTTGGTGGGAATGTAAATTGGTGCAGCCACTGTGGAGTTTCCTCCAAAAATAAAAGAATAAAGTTTTATTGTGTAAGCCCTCCAGTTTGTGGTAGTTACAGCAGGCCTAGGAAACAAATACAAACAGTTTTAACCTCAGTCTTCTAGATTGTGTAGCAGAGCTGCAGATACATAAAAGGGCTTCTGCAATAAAACAAAACAAAGCCCAACCAAAGCAATTGCAACTTTAATGCTTCTTTTTATTCTAGAAAGGCTTTTAAAAAACAAACAAACAGAAGTCTTTGAAGATCTAAAGTGAAGTATTCAGCATGAGAGATAAAAAGGCATGTGTGACAAGCAACTTTTCATGTAAGTCTGTTCCCTCAGAACTGATCTGCTGCATGCAGACCCCACTCCCTCAGTGCTCTTGGAGGCCATGGGGGATCAAGGCAGTGTGGCCTGACCCAGACTAGGTCTGCGTTCCTCCAAAGGCACATATATGCACTCTGTCCTGACCTCCTGCAGTCTCTGTAAACTAACTCTGACTAGTTCTGTCAGAAGAGACAGGAAGGTGTAGTAGGCAGTTAGATAGGCATGAGCAGAGCAGGAACGGTGGGCCAGGTACAGAAGGTCACCAGGGGGGAGAGCCCCGGGTGCCTAGCAATGGGCAAAACTACAAACCCTTGCATGACCACTCCCTTAAGCATTAACCCCTGGAGATGACATCTAGGCCTCAGCTGTGTTTCAGCTCCAGGCCCAAAGCAGCAGCAAAACCAGGCAAAGCGATGCCATGGCTGACATCAGGACCCCTGCCCTGGTGGAGACCACAACCCAGAGGAAACACACTGGGAAAGCTGGTGAGTATTCTATTGAGACCCTCCCCTGAGACCTCAGATAAAAGCCCTCAGGATGAAGGACCCAGAGCTGCTCTCTCTACGGAGTCTACTCTCCCCTTTCCCCAGGGCACATGCCTGCTCTCCCACACACCTCAAGCATGCCTGCACCTCTCCCCCCTCTTTGTCTCTCAAGGTCTCTCTCTCTCTCTTTCTCTCTCTCTCCTAACTCCCAAGGGCCCTTCTTTTGCTGTAACTTGTTTCCTGAGCCCATTTCTTCTACAGCTCACTTCTTCTACCTCTGTGACTTTCTAAAATAAACTTTCTCTTATAATTTGAGTCTTGGCTCTGAATTTTTCTCTTAGCCAGAACTCAAGGACTGAGGTTGCTGAACCGAGGTTAACTCCTGGTGCCATTTTTCTGCTGCTAACAAAGGGAAATTGCTGGAGTCTTTGAAATCTCTCAATGGCTAGGGACTTCTACTGCTCTTCAACAGTATTTTCAGATCCATCAAACTCTGCCTTACTTGGATGGGGATTCCCTGAATCCCCTGTGAAACAGGAGAAGTCCCCCGGAGCCATGAGGGAAGTGGGCTCAGGCCTGCACAGACTGAGAACTAATTAGTGACTTCCGCCTCACTGCCAGCTTAGACCCTGTTAATACGGGCTTCGCACAGCGTGGAGGTGAAGGATCTAAGGCTCAGGCTCAGGCCTCTAAGGATCAGGGGTTAAGCTGCCTAGATTTAAATCCTGTCTCTGCCACTTAGTGGCTGTAAGAAAAACCTTGGAAAAGCAACCTAATTGGTTTGGGCATCTGATTCCTCATTCATTAAATAGGAATAATTCTAGAACCTGTTTATAGGGTAGTTGCAAAGTTTAAATGGTTTATTACACATAAAGAGTGAAAATGAATAGCTGGCACATCGTAGGTGCACAATAAATGTAAATAATTATAATTGTGTCATAGCCTGTATAAAGCTTCCATAACACTGATAAATTGTCAATCTAGAGACTTGAGATATATATATATCTTTATGACAAAATATATGGTCTATCTTAGAGATATTATGGGTTTAGCTCCAGACCACCACAGTAAATTGACTATTGCAATAAACCGAGTCACACAAATGTTTTGGTTTCCCAATGCATATAAAAGTTCTGTATATACCATACTGTAGTCTATTTAGTGTGCAATAGCATTATGTTTTTAAAAAAAGTGTACATACCTTAATTTTAAAATATCGCTAAAAATTCTAGCCATCATCTGATCCTTTAGCAAGTTGTAACCTTTGTGCTGGTGGAGGGCCTTACCTTCAATTTGTAAAAACTGCGATATCTGTGAAACACAATAAAATGAAGCGCAGTAAAACAAGGTGTGTCTGATAACAATAATATCTACATAGACATGGCATAGACACTTCACCTCCCCTAGCTCTGGTTATTAATCTGTAAAACACAAGATTCTCCACATACTAAGAATAGCATATTTGCACACACATAAGCGAAATCCCTCCTATTATTTAAAAATAATTGCTTCTATACATCTATAAACTTCAACACCCAGCCCTCATAGTCAAGAAAGGTAATCGATGTGTGGTTGTATTTTGTTTCTTTTGAAATGGATAATTTTTTTTTTTTTTGCTTTGAATTATTTTTCTATCTTTTCGTGTTGGTGAAATTCACATAATATACAATTAACCATCCAGCGGGCGTGGTTCAGCAGTTGAGCATTGACCTATGGTCCAGGAGATCGGGGTTCGATTCCTGGTCAGGGCACATGCCCAGGTTGTGGGCTGCAGCCGATCAGTGACTCTCTCATCATTGATGTTTATATCTCTCCCTCTCCCTCTCCCTTCCTCTCTCTGAAATCAATAAAGATATATTTAAAAAAAAACAAAAAAAAGCATACAATTAACCACTTTAAAGTGTACAGTTCAGTGACAATTAGTGGGTTGAATTTTTGTAATTATTACTTTACTTCATTAATATTTTTCAGGTGTGCAAAGTTGTAATTCAATATCTGTACACACTACAGTGTGCTCACTACCAAAACACTAGTTTTTATCTGTCACAATACAGTTTACACATTTTGCCCTCTCCACATTTCAAATCCCTCTGTTAACTACCAATTTTTTGTCCGCATCTATGAGTTTGTGTTCATTTGTTATGTTTCTTTTATATTCCACATGAGTGAAATCACACATTTGTCTTTCTTCATCTGACTTATTTCACTTAGCATAATACCTTCAAGGTCTACCCATGTAGTTGGAAATGGCAAGATTTGATGGCTCAGTAGTAGTCCGTTGTAATACATACCACATCTTTATCCATTCATTCATTCACTGATGGACAGAGTTGGTAGAAAGAAAAAATGAAATATTAAAGCAGCAGATTAAATTACTAACAGATGAAACCTCCTTGGCCAGGTAGACTAAAATACTGCCCCAGGCTTTAATACATTTCAGTGATCAACCAGTGTAGCCCGTTGCCCCATATGCGGGACTGGGAACCCCTGATGAGACACCAAACACCATACAGGTATGGAAACAGCTATTGCCCCAGCTCTCATCATGGATCAGCTCCTGCTGTGCTGCTGAGAACACCAATCCCCATCATGCCTGGGAAAGTTAAGTTGTCCAGTGGAATTTGCAATGACATATCCCACCAGGATGGGTTTGCACCCCAGGGTGAGGGCGAACTACTCAATCTCCACTGGGGTCCCTCTGTCCTGCTGCAATCCAGACCTGCTGAAATGAACCATGCCTGGAATGGACCATGCACAACTGAAAGAGGGGAAAAGGTCAGGGTCCTGGTCTGGCATATTCCACCCCCAGTCCATCTGTTTTCCTCTGGTACAATCATTTGCCAGTGTCTTTGCCCCTCCACTGGCCGGGAAAACATTACAGCACAGGTAGAAGCCCTGACTAAATTCACTCAATGAGCCTTAAACGAGAGCCCGCAAAGCCTGTCTTTACTGAACACTGACATGTCTCTGATGAGAAAAGCTGTCCTCCAAAGCAGGATGGCCGTGGCCATTATTACTGCCTCAAAAGGAGGCACCTGTGCCATTAGCCAAGCAGACTGCATGTGTTCATACCTAATGGGTCTGCTAATGTGTCATTTTTTAAATCACAAGATGGCACAAGTGAACTCCCTGAGTGACCTTACCCCACCTCTACCTCCCCCCAGCCCAGGGTCTTAATCAGTGGTTCAGATCACAGAGCTCTCAGGGGAAAACATTTGTTTGGGGGATCATTATCTTAATCTGTTTTTTCTTGTTCGTGCCTGTATTGTGGTATCTGTCCTTAATGCAGCCAAATAGCTGCTAAACAAGACACTTCCATGCTAGAGAAAGCCCTTGCTGACCGCTCAGGTCACACTGGGGAGAGAGGAGTGGGCAAGATTTTAAGAGCCAGTCACAGGGGTGGAGTGTTGGGAGAGGTCATTTAGACATGACTGTTGGCTGCCCCTCAAGCTGGATCCAGTCAGTACGAAACTCCTTCCTCCTCTCCATCCTTGGAACATATACCCTGCCCACCAATCCCATAGTGGGAGCCATTTTCAAGGACATAGCATTGAGACAGTCAGGTGTTGTTAAGACCATCTGGACTGTGTACACGACTGAACCCAGGTAAGGACTCTAGGGTGCTCGCGGGCAGGTGCGAAGATCTACTCACCATGTAGTCACCCAAGACAAGCCTCATAAGTAAGTGCCCTTGCACATTAAAACTGCCGCCTACCAATCTGAAGTGGTCTGCCCCTTTCTTTTGTTTCTCCTTGCCCTCTGTGTATGGGCGTCAGTTTACAAACCAACTCCGCCGCAGTAGGAGATATCAACAGAATCTCTTTAAATTACTGTTGGGTTAAGCAGACAAAAATAGTAAGGATAGGAGAGGTTTGAAAAACATAACTGACAAGCTTGATCTATCAGACATACATAAAATAAAATAGAGCAAATTCATTCTCCCATCCCAGATTGAGAGTACAGCTCTCCTTAGTACACAACTAGTTAGGAAAACCCTTATATCCAAATTTCACTGGCACATCCAGCAGTCCTCAACTTGCAAATATAGTATTTTAGTTGTGAACAGTCTGGACAGTTGTACACTCTGCATTAATGCCCACCTACCCCACATGCATTTCATACACCAAATTCCATTCTGCACCATCATCTGCTAAGAGAGAACATCAGCTACTGAGTGCTGGGTGGTACTGGTCAGCTGCTACGAAAAAGTCTGTACTGTGAGTTATCCTGGGGGCTTGTGGCCCCAATGTGCATCACCCCATACGAAACAATGGTGTTTTAAGTAAATGACTCTCCAAAACCTTGAATCTTCATTTGTGGCAGCTTGAGCCCTACTATTTTTGCAAAAAGGCATGCTAAACTCTTCCATTTATTATTCTGCTCTTCCATCTTGGCTACCTGAAGCTAGCAGATTAGTGGACAACGGGACATCATTTCTAACCTCAGCTCTTCTTCCAATGTTCTAACTCAAGCTTCAGCCTCTAACTGGGCATCAGTGGCCAGCTGAACTGCGCACAGTAAACAAGGCCGCTGCAGCAGCCATTTCTTCCCTTTCTTTGCCACAGTGCGCTATGTGTAGTTTCTCAAACAAATACATTACAGCAGTCAGCATTTTCAGGGCGCCCCTATATTCACATGTCAATCCACAAACATCTGACATACAGCCCACTCCCCATGTAGAGGTGGATGGCCAACACAGGATCTCCCATGTGGGGATGCCTCTTTCCTAAGGCCCATTTCTCCAGTCTCCTGGCCAGCTTGCCAATTGTTCACTAACCCCAGGAGCTTAGTGTGTGTGATCTGAAACTGGCCCCCCATACTCACAGAGAACAGAGAGAGAGACAGGAGAAAGAGGCAGGCCACTCCAGAATTGGTAGGTGGCAGCTTTAATAAGCAAGAGGCTTGTTTGGGGCACCTGCTGCCAGAATCTGAAAAGTTTATATAGAATTCTTAACTGGGTTCAATCATGTACACCGTCCAGGTGGTCTCAACAACACCTTACTCTCTCAAGACCATGTCCTTGAAAAGGGCTCCCACAACAGGAACGGTGGGCAGAGCATATATTCCAAGGACAGGGGAGGCTGAGGAGCCTGGGATTGCCGGAGTCCAGCTCACGAATCAACCAGCAGTCACATCTCTCGATGACCTCCTGCAAGTAATGGATTTTTCAACTTTTCCTTAAATTCCCACCATTTCTGCATTTTACATTTTGATATGATTTTAAGAGTTCTTTGATAATTTTGACATAAAAAAGTTATGATACTTCAAGGTATATTGTATTATGACCCTTCCTCTTGAAATCGGTAAGTAGAAACAAGTATTCTTTGTAATTAATTAATCTTTCTTTCTTTTTCAGTAACACATTTATTCTTTGGCTTTGTTAGAGAATTATATAATAAGCAAGTGATATGTTATTAATGTATTAAAATACAAGAAGAATAATTGGAAAAATATGGTATTTCAATTGCTGGGCATCAAAGCTGATCTTGTGTGCAGAGGAAAAATGGAAAACAAGTTATTAGTTGGTCTCAATCTGCTTAATTTTATTCATTTGTGAGCTAATGCATACATTATGATAAAAATGGTAGGTTAAAAATACTAAATATTTATTGAATAGAAGTTGAATGAGTTAAGTCAATTCTATATGTTTGTTTTTTTATAAGAGATGATTCTGATTGGAGTTCAGCCAACATATTCATTCACTTAACAGTTTAGTTTTCTGTTTTGTTTGTTTTTACCTCTGACTCCTTTCACCCATTTCCTTAAACTTTAGGCTCAAGAATCTCACACCTTCTGCAGGTCATCTAAGAAAGCACCAGTTACTATGTATTGCCCAGCCTGCAAGAGCCAGATCAAAAGTTTTAACTTGCTCTACTTAGAAGTGCTTGACAGCGCGGGCTGAAGAGCACGGGTGCTGGAGCCAGCTGGCCTGGATAAACATTAAAATGTTAGCTATGATTCCCTTTATTACATCCCCCCTTGAAATATCTGAAAAATCACCTATTCCTTGAAAATTGCATGTGTGCCTCCCCCCTCGCTTCCTTCACTGAATTTGTCTTTGAAAGCTTTGCAAGCTCACTTCCTGCACGAGCGCTTGTGCGCCTCCGGGAGAGGCGGTGAACTCGCCTCCTCGATCTGAACGCGCCACCGCCCAGCCCCACCCCAGCCCAGCCGCAGAGCAGGCGCACGTGGCTGGGACGCACGTGTAATTTCTGCCGTAACAAAGTATTGCTGTTTTCACACTAATACAATAAAAACAAAACTATGGCTTCAACTTCACAATTTAGGTATTAGAGTTATCGCACTTTTGAATTTCTTTTTCATGTTTTTTACAGATGCAAAATATTTTCTGAGAACCAGGCAAGGGAAAGGATCTTCTTTCTCATTCCCCCTTCCCCTCCCTGGCTTGCCTATGGTCCTTTTACTAGTCTCTGCTCTTTCCTTCTTCCCTTTGCTCCCTATTAAAAATTGATTTGCCCATTTTATTGGCCGATAGGGACCCAAGAGTAGATACAGTGAGAAAAAATAGGTCAAAAAACCTTCTTTGCTATACTGTCATTTTACAAGAATTGCATGTATTGAAAGGTAACATTTAACTAATTCTTTTATGAATTAACTCATTTATTCAACATATAAACTGTTGTGTACCTGGCACTATACTAGGCACTCTTCCGTCCTTACTTTAGAAAACCAAGTTTTGGGTGTAAGCTTTAAGTTTAGTTCTTCTGCTATAGAAACTTAAGAAAATAACTACTAAAATTTAGTATCTTCTTTCCCCCCGCTTTGCCAGAGATAAATGACTTCACGTACTTTTGCTAGTTTCTTCTTTTCTAACCAAGGTGTGGAAAAGAATGCCAAGGTTTAGGATCCAAGCAAAATTGGGTTTAAATCCTGGCAGTAGGTGTGAATTTAGACAACTTGATATACTTTTGAGGGTGGGCCTGGAGCTCGATGAGGTTGGGGAGGGGAAGGTAGAATTAGAAGATCGGGTGATGTTGGAGTAGGATTTATCTTGGTGACTTTAGGATGCTGGGTCCATTGTCAGTATAATTATGCAAAGCTAAGAATCTAGGAAATAATAGAAAGAGAAGGAATTAAAAAAAAAAGATTTTAACTGAAAGTACCCACCTTGATCCTGAAAGAAGACAAGCCAACAGCAACAGCAGCAATTGAGCAGAGTGTTGAGCATAGAAACCCAAGCACAACTCACTAAAGTCAGTGTGAACAAAGTTGAGGTCAACTATGTAAAACACTGTATGTACCATAAGAAGGCTTTCAATCAAGTAAATAAAGTATGTGTAAGTTGTAAAGAACAGATTGTAGATATAGCTTTCATCAGTTAATGGAGGGTAACTAGCTACAGCAAAGATGTGGCGATTCAATGGGAAAAGCGGGTCAGGTACCTTACACAAGGAGCGTTCCTTTCATTATGTTTGTCTTAGTTTATCAGCCCTTTGGGGATAAATTATAAACCCATTAACCTAAATTGCAGTAGTATCGATAGCCTATAGAAAAAATAAACACGTAGGGCTGGCAGAGCAAGCAAATGTGTAACCTAAACACATATAAAGAAGTTTGTTGATTTTGCGATCTGGTAATTCACATACAGGGGGTGTAGTTTCAAGGCCAATCCATTCGCTGTTCTGAGCTGGGGAAATTTTGCAGTGAAAATTCAGAAATGCAGGTATTTCTGGTGCACTTTGATCTCTCATGGGGAATTTTTTGTCTTTTCTTGCTTAAACAACCAGTCATAGTAATAATATATTTTACACATTATTATTTGTAAGGTGGCTTGTGGGAAAAACGCGTACTTGCAATGTGGCAGAACTGAGTTCTGTGTGACCATGAGCAAGACATATGACTTCTCCGCTTCTATGGTTGATGTTTTTAAAATTTTAAAATATTTATTGTTGCCCCGCGTCCACCTGGCTCCCGCCCCACCCATGGGCTATGCCTATGGGAGAACATATTCACCAATGATACATCTGATAAGGGGTTCATTTCCAAAATATATAAAGAACTCATACAACTCAACAAAAGGAAGACAGGCAATCCAATTACAAATGGGCAAAGGACCCGAACAGACACTTCTCCAAAGGCCGCACAGAGACGGCCTTCCGTTGGCTTCTGAGCTGTCCAATTGGCATAACCTTTGCGCGTGAAGTAAGTTCAAGCGGTATCTAAAGCACCCGGCACGGAATTGAACCCATGTTCTTTCCTCCCCCCACCCCGTGTCCACCTAACCTGTCACAAGGACATCACCCCCATGGACAACACCTGTTGAGTCTGCCGGGCCCCACTCTGGAAGGTTCCCAGGTTCACCGGGCTTAATGCTCGGGGCAGCCTTGGGCAGAGCTCGCAGCGGCCCTCGACGCTTAAAGCTCCAGTTTCCGCCTCAGGCCTCTGTCCTGGAACGAGCCCCTCGCGAGGCCCTGCATCTAATTTTGTACTTTCCTTTAAGAGGCCCGCCCCCTGCCCATTTCAGGTTTCAGGCCCCACAAAACCTGGGTGCGCGCAGGATGGGTACCGGCCTTCCCTGCACTTCACAGAGATGGGGAGACAGGCCGCCCCGCCTACACCCCCGTTCGCGCAGCAGCGCGGGAGCCCAGCGGTCTGACCCTCCCCAGCCCCTGGTATTAGAAGGGACGGCGCGGCGCGGTGGGGAGGCGGGCACGGCTGGGGTCGCAGGGGGTCGCCCGCCGGGACTCCCCGCCCCTTCCTCCCCTGCCCCTTCCCCTTTTCCACCGCGGCCGCCGGGACTGGCCCGCTCCCCCCGGGACGGGCGCGGGAACCTTCCAGGGAGGACCAGGTGAGGCGCGCGGCGGGCGGGATGCGGGGGAGGCCGGGGCACGCGGGGCGGGGCCGCACCGGGAGGCGGGCGCCGGGCGGGGCGGGGCCGTCGCGGGGTGACCGCCCCTCGCCCAGGCCGGCTCACGTGCTGCGTGCGCGCCGGCCGCCCCGTGCGCTGCGGGCGCGCTTCCCCTTCCTCTGCCGTCGGGCGCTCCGCGCTCCCCGCTCCCGCGCGGGGCGGGGCGGGCGACGGTGACAAAGGACTGGGGGACCCGCTACCTCCCGCCCGCCCGGCGGCCCCCGGCCCGGGGGCGTGTCCCCCCTGACCCGGGGTCCGTGCGCACAGAGGCTGGGGAGCGGGGGGCGCAGGGCCCTCTGCGTTTACCGCAAAGTAACTTCGGAACCGCTCCAAACGTGTCAATCTCAAGTCCGAGCATAGCGCGTCCCGAGTGGTGGCGGGGGAGTCCCTGCAGGCTTCAGGGAGCAAAGGGACCCGGGACCGTGACGCCCCAAGGACCCTAGGGGACGCACAGAGAAGAGTCACGGGGGCAGGGTGCCCTTTTTCAGCTGTGGCCGCGGTGGCAGGCGCGCAGCTGTGTTGTTTTGGTGTCAGCGCGCGTTGTGTGGGTGCTGGGAGGGGAGGGGCCTCGCCGAGGACGAGCGACCCCCTGGGGCTGAGTTTTGTTTACGGAGTGTGAACAGGCCCACCGTTCGGCCGCTTTGAATGGAAAAGAAACGACTCCAACGTGTTCAAGGGAGGCACACGGCGTTACAAGACGCATGTCCTGTGGTTCGGGCTCCCTAACCTGAGGAGCCTCCCAGAAGCATCAGGAATTTTTCAAAGTACACCTGTGGGGCCCACCCAAAGGTCCTGAATCCGGAGTGCTAGGGCTGCCGCCTGGCCTGAGCATTTTTGTAAAAGCTTCCTCTGGGGATTTTGCTGGGGGCTCCTATTAAGGAAAAGCAGGTAGGAGAACTGGGCTCTACTCAGGGTGACCGCCGCACAAATTCTAAGCAGTTTCCTCACCTGTACACTGGCCCCTAAGAACTTGTTAGAAAGATCAGCTAGGATGTGTGGAAGTGTGTTGAAAAGGCAGAAATTGGTTCAGTGGCAACAAAGGACAGCCTGCTTTGGTTCTGCAAGTGATGTTTGGATTAAGGGAGAAGGAATTGGGAGAGAACCTGGCCAGGGAAAAGGGAAGGAGGGCTTGTTTTCAGGTGATCGATCATCCCTGTAACAGTGTTGGCGTAAACTGTAACTCAGAAAATCAGTATCATCTGGATGGAAAGGAAGCTGGCTGCAGACCAACCCGGCTGGGATGGTTTGGAAAATGCACCATTTGTATTTCCTCTTCTCAAGTACCAAAGGCTTTAGATTACTTTCATTTAGGCAAATCAGCAGCGGTCATCGTCCGTGTGCCCTGTGTTGTAACCCTAGTCCATTTGAAGGCTGCATGTTTTCCTGCTAAATGTGAATTTTTGTTCCATTGTTCAACAGAAGTGTCTTGAGGATCTTGATGTACTGGGCATCCTTGAAATACAAAGATGAATACAAGGCTGGGTTTTGCCCTAGCCGTCTCTGTCTCGTGGAGGAGATGGACGTGAAAACAGGCCGCAATATGACCTGGCTGTGATGATAGTAAGGGTAGAGAAGGAACAAAGTACCATGTGGCCTAGAGGACAGAGCAGCTGCATCAGCCTCAGGGGAAGGCCATCCTCGAAAGTGACCTAGGAGCTGGGTAAACAGCGCCCTTCTGTAAAAAGCTTCGAGAATCTAGGATTCTGTGTGAAGTCAAACTGGGTTCCTATTTTTAAATCTGGTAAAATTCTAGTGTAAGCATATACTGACAGCCTAAAGCAGAAATGACTTTTGGTTTCATGATGATGCTTAAAAATTTACTAGGCTTTCTGTCACCTCATTTTTGTAAAATATCTGAAGTTAATTTAAGAAAGGGGTTGTCAAGAAGAACCAGAAGAAAAATTTTACATGTCCTGAATTCTTACTGAATATTTAGTTCCATGTAAATATAATATTCAGGTAGACAGTCTTTTAATTACATGCACTTTCAAAAGTGGTGCTATTTTTGATGGCCTCATCATGTTTCTTATGAAACAAAGTGATTTAATAGAGGAGCGGGGCACACGGGGAAAATTGTAAGAGGAATGAGAAAGGACTATCTAGAAGAGGGAGATGGGGGGAGAAAGGAGTTCGATAAGGTTGGTGTTGGAAAGGAGCAGAAGTAAGTGCTTTTTGGTGCTGACCTAAAAATAAAAGGCTTATCAAGAGGCAACAAGCGTTTACTGAGATCAGTAAGAATAGCTATTCGGGAGTCATTCGAGAGTCATTCAGGCAAGAAGCACAAATAAAGTTCCCACTAGGAAACAAAGGCAGTGAGTACAAAGAAGGGAAGGGCAACAGTGATGTCACCAGAAGGAAGGCATTTTTGATGGTGCAGATAACATAACCTAGTGCTGTTCATTCTAAACAATTTTTTTTTTTTTTTTAAATTTTCAGTCCGGTCATCTTCAGTTCAGTAGTCATAATAATTGCTGTCCTGTTATCTTTGCAAACAGTTCTTCAGGAAACAAGGTTACTTAGGCCCAGTCCAAAGGTCATTTTGCCCCATCTTAACATTCCAAAGTTTGAGACATAGGACATGCAAGACAGTCGTGGCGTAGCAGCTCCGGCTCCGTTTTAAAGGGGCTCTGTTTATATTGCTTACCTCGGGAAGGAAGAGAAATGAGACGTGGGTGAATCAAACAGGGCTGCCAGCTTCAGGGGCCTGTTGTCTTTTACACATTGTGATTAAACTCGTACGTAGACTCTCTTCTAAGTTATTTCAAACCTATTTAGAAGGAGGCAGTTACAGCATGGGCTCAGCAGCCCTGCATTGGAATAGATTCCAGCTGGTGACTTTGGGCGAGGGTCTTAACTAGCTGTGTCTGCTCATTTGTGAAATGAGGATGCTGTCTCCAGGAGACCTGTGAGGAATAACTGCTATGAGGCTTAGGAGGCACCTGGTAATGATAAACCCTCAATCAGGAGAGGCCTCTGCTCCGGTTCTTATCTGACGTTACTAGATCCTGGGGAAGCACTGGTGAGCTGTCAGATAGCACTGACTTCTTGGGACTGGGAGAGGCTGACTTGCTAAGGTCCTATAGCTAATAGGTGACTGACCTGAAGTGAGAAGCTATGACTTTGGCAGCTCAGTCCTGTGAATTTCTCCTGCTCCACGCACACACTTGCTGGTCTGTTAGGACTGAGGTGGACTCTCCCCGGAGTTTAAAGGGGCAAAACTATAATCATGGGTGTCTGTTACAACTGTTCCACTCAGAATCATTCAGTGAATCCATTTCTCGTTGTTGATTTCTATGAAAATTACATTTTTATTTCTGAGGATTATGGGTGGGAGTCGATTTCTGCTAGGGGTGGGGATGGGGAGACAGTGGGAAAGCCATAAGGAAGCCATGTATGGGAGAGCTTTAAAGGGGGAAATGCCTCTTTCCAACTTCTAGTAATGTGTTATAATGTTACTTGAAAAATAATCAGCTCTATTGCTCAGCAACTTAACTGCTTTTATCTGCAGCTGATGGTTCTGGTCAAGAATTAATATTTTCTAGCATGTCCCCTTTCACACATATGTGTGGTCCCTGGAGAGGGGGGAAGGGGATCATGGCTCTACCTACTGACAACTCATGGATGTTGGTCAGATCTAAATTAGAATGTTGATTGGAAATTTGCAATGAAAAAGCCTGACCACGAATCTCTTCATTGTAAAACAAGTGTATAAAGGAAGAATGTTTTGAGAGTAGCCCCCAATTTTGGTTGTTTTTTATTATGAAGGATCATCCTTAGTCTTCTTAGATCACCTATCTACTTCTACATGTGGACAGTCCCAATTTTATATCTTTCAGTTCAGCATTTTTCACCTCAGTCAAGCAATCAAAAAATGCATGTGTCCAGGATTGTATTAGGTGCTACAGGTGATACTTGAAGGTAGAAAGTCAACATTTAGCCTAGGGAATAATGGATTTAAATGCTAGATGGGTGTGGCACAGCCTCCTGAAAGAAAGAAATCAGAAGGCTCTCAAAAGGTTTGAGAAAACTTCCTAGAGGAGGGAAGGGGACACACCCTTGCTGCAGGGGTGAGAGTGGCCTTTCAAAACTTGTTCACCTGGGGTTGCAGGAACCCTTGGTGGCCTTAGCATTAGAGATGAAAGCGTAAAGGAACAAATAACTGGGACCTTGAGGCTGATCCCCCAGAATTTCCCCAAGTATCCCAAAAGACTAAAGCAGGTTTGCTTGATGGGCAAGCTTCTGGGACCCGGATGATGCCTCTTGTCAGGCTCCCTGAAATTCACAAGACAACAGAAGATTTAGTGAGTGGCTATAGTAGGCGGTATCTGTTTGTTGAATACATTTGCTATATACAGGGTGGGGCAAAAGTAGATTTACAGTCGTTTGTATGGAAAATAATACAATAATTAATAAAACATAATACAAGAATAAACTGTGTTTTGCATACTCACAACTGTAAGCCTACTTTTGCCCCACTCTATATATCAAAAAATACCTGAGAAAATTAAGGTTAGAGTTAAGATTAAGGATGTGGATAATATTTCTCAAAATGTAAGTGATTTTTCTATATTACCAAGAAAGGGGGTTAGAGATCAAGAAGACACAAGGTGCCCAGGAAAGGGAACTGAAGTGGAAGCAACTGGAGATACTTTAATTGGGATAGTTGTTGATTGGACACAAACAAAGGTCCTTGAGTCCTGCCCAGATGTTGGGTGTGAGCCTTAGAAGGACCTGTGGGTCTGAGTCACACTAAGTAAACTCATCAAAATCTGTCTAAGTACCCCATTTCAGATTATCAGTTTATATCTGGAAGACAAAAGTGCCTAGCATACCCATCTACTTGTTTGGATAGCAGGTTTAGGCATTTTCATCAGGACAGGGGAATCCAGTTAAAGGCTGGAGGGCTACTTGTTTAGAAAACAGAGCAAAAGAGTTGACTGTCAGTGAAAACCTCACAAAGCACTGGGAGCCTGTGAAATGCCCTTCACCAGTCAACGAGCAGAGATGCCCTTGCTGGCAGACAGACCAGGCTCTCCCTGGCACACTGACTGATAAAATGCTCCTCTTAGGTTTCACTTTCCCAGATGCCCAGATCACCACCGGACTTTGGTTATATTTTTCAACCATATGTCAGATGTGCATGCTTTTGATTTACTTAGTTATGATCATTTCTCCCAAATTAGAGGTCATTTGTCTTAGGAGAAATTCTAAGAACTCAATTTACTTTTGAGTACTTATTTTGACAACACAGATTTTAGCTTCATTGTAGGTATGTGAATTTGGAGTCACTCTTACTAGAAATAATCAGGCATTGGCTCAGCCTAAGCTTGGGTTGACATCTGGCTAAAGATACAGCTGTAATAATAATAGGTTCCTTTGGGCATTAATTTGTATTAGTCCTGAAGACTTTGAGTTGAAGGAAGAGAGAAGAAACATCTAGAAGTAAAACAAATGGAGGGGAGTGGGGTGGAGGGGATGAAATGGGAGAGCACCCCCCGTTGCTATCCCCAACAACCCCTTACCCCAAGGGCCCAATTACCTAGACTGGGTTTTTGGGGAGAGGCGCTAAAAGCATGAACTGATGAAGCAAAGTTTTGTGGCATTTTTGTTGGAGGATCGAAAGAAATATAGTGTCTTTTAGCAGCTTGAAGGGTTGGACCTGAGGGTGCATTGAGAGGAAGCATCCAGCTCAGGGAAAGGGTACAAATCTCTGGAGCACTGTGAGCAGCGTGCTTGATGAAACGGGCCTGTGCTCCTCCAGCCCGGGACACAGGTGGGCTATCTCAGCTGCAGAGGTCCCCCCTGAGGAGTGACGGGTACATCAGCTCCACACCAGGCACCCTAGCCTAGGGTTCCAGTGCCAGGAAGAGAAGTCCCCAAAACTTCTGGTATAAAAGCCAGTGGGGATTGAGGCCAAGGGAGATGGAGGGCCTCTGGAGTCCCAGGCATTTCCTCTTAAAGGGCCCATAAATGGACTTGGACTCCCTCCCTCTGAGCTCCAGAGCTGGGGCAGCAGCTTGAAAGGCACCAGAGACATGCAGGGAGAAACTGAATTATCTGGCATCAGGGCAAGAGCTGAGGGGTCAGCTTTCTCTCAGACAGAAGTTCTGACAGAGGCCCCTGTTCCCTTGATGAACCCCCCTCCCCACATGCACAACCAGCAGGTGGGCACCATGCCTGAGTCTTTCCGTCAGCCTGTCTCACACTGTTTCCCTGTCCTGTGATTCCCTGCGGCATCACCCCACCCAGCTTTCACCCCACTCAAGCTGTTTCCAGTGTCTTTTCCATAGGAATGGCTTACCGTGGCTCATGCTTCAGATTTTTCTAAAATCTCTCAAACAAGCAGAATCTGGCCTCAGCGTGCAGCGTACCTCTTGCTATGTGGCCCCAGACCTGGTGGTGGCTGGTCACAGCCAGTCCTTGCAGCTGATCAGACTGGGGGTAAGCCCCTCCCATTCACGTGCCAGCAGCAATCAAGGCTCAACTATAAGAGGAGGGTGTGCACAGCCCGTAGAGGGGGTGCACCTCAAGTGCTCAGCTTGGGTGATGAGGGGGGGCTGTGCCACTGGACCCTACAGAACATACTACATTGGGCAACTCTACCAAGCCTGGGAGACACAGCAGCTCTACCCAATACATAGAAACAAACAGAGGGAGGCTGCCCAAATGAGGAGACAAAGAAACGTGTCCCAAATGAAAGGACAGAACAAAACTCCAGAAAAAGAATTAAACGAAACGGAGACAAGCAATCTACCGGATGCAGAGTTCAAAACACTGGTTACAAGGATGCTCAGTGAACTTGGCGAGACCCTCACAGGGTAAAAAAGGACCTGTCATAAGTGAGGGGTACACTAACTGATAGGAAGAATAGTTTACAGGGAATCAGGGGTAGAGGAGATGGGGCCAAGAATCAGATCAGCAGTTTGGAACATAAGGAAGCAAAACACACCCAATCAGAACAGCGAAAACCCAAAATCCAAAAGAAAAAAGATAGCGTAAGGAGCCTCTGGGACAACGTCAAGCATACCAAGAGCAAGAAATTGAAAACCTATTTGAAAAAATAATGACAGAAAAATTCCCTAACTTGGTGAAGGAAAGAGACTTACAAACCCAGGAAGTGCCGAGAGTCACCACTGGGGTGAACCCAAAGAGGCTGACACCAGGACGCACCATGAGCAAGACGCAAAAGGTTACAGACAAAGAGAATCTGAAGAGCATCAAGAGAACAACTGTCATTTAGAATCAAAGGGCATAGAAAGAGCTTCCCAGACCAGAGAAAGGTAAAGAAGTTCGTCACCACCAAACCAGTATTATATGAAATGTTAAAGGGTCTTCTTTAAAAAGAAGGAAAAAAAAGATTTAAAAAAATGAACAATAAAATGGCAATAAATACATGTCTGTCAACAACTGAATCTAAAATACAAAATAAAAAAAACAAGCAGAATAGAAAAAGACTCTTAGATACAGAGAATATTTTGACGGTTGCCAGCTGAGGGGGGAATGGGAGGGATGGGTGAAAAGGTGAAGGGATTAAGAAGTACAAATTGGTTGTTTCAGAACAGTCACGGGGATGTAAAATACAGCATAGGGAATATAGTCAGTAATACTCTAATAACTATGTATGGTGACAGATGGGTCAGGGTTTATTGGGATGATCACTTAATAAGTTATGTAATGGCTAATCACTGGGGTGTACCCCTGAAACTAATGTAATAATGTATGTCAACTGTAATTGAAAAAATAAAAGTGATTTAAAAATGAGCCCTGGCCCTGTAGCTCAGTTGATTAGAGCATAGTCCCCATTACACCAAGGCTGTGGAGTTTCAACCCCCATCAAGGCACATATGAGAATCAATGTCTCTCTCCCCCTTCTCTCTCTCTAAAATCAATCGATAAATAAAAATTTAATGATTTAAAAATGGAAAAAAACATTATCCAATGCAAAAATTGTCAATGTAAAAAAGTCCAAACCTGTAGAGAATTTTTATGAGTTTGAGTCAAACTGGCAACATATGCTAGGGAGCAAGATCTCCCGTGCTCCGGAGAATAAAAGTTCTGCAATTTCTTTTATGCACTTGGAATCAAGGGGACTTAAAGAAGATTACATTAAGGTGGGAGAAAGCAAGGCAGGGATTAGATTACAGGGTAGTTAACGAGATTAGGTACTCTCTGGAGGGTGGTTATGGTTTATTGCCAAGGTGTTTTAACCTAGATGCACAGAAACAACGGGTGGGGCTTACATAAGGCAAAGATTAACCTTTTACTGAAGAAGTTCTGTGCTGGAGGTGTGACTACCCACCGTGACCTGCCCGGTTAGGCATTTATGATCAGATCATCCTGTGAGGTTACTTTTCATAGAACTCCCCTTTTTTTGGTCTGCAATATTTATAAATAGCTATTGTTTCAGAAAAATAAGAGTATGAAGTTTTTAGCAAGCAAGAGATAATAGGACGCCCATTATTATCAACTTGCAATATGTAAAATGTCAGTTACCCTGTCTTTATATAGGTGTTGAAATTATTTAATAAAGATAAATGTGTCAAAATATATAAAGTAGTTCAAACTGATTCAGTGGGGTTCTAGGGCTCCTCAGGGATGCCCAAAGCTGGGTGCAGGCTGGGAAAAGGGGTAGAGGAAAAGTAAAGTGAATTTTGTTTTTTATCAGCTGCCGCTTCAACGCGTCTGTTGTGTTTTTATCTGTTTTATATTTGAGTTTCTGATATGGCATTGTGAAAAAGAGTGCATCTACTTTCAGAAGTAAGAGCACCACTGTTATACAAGCTTTCAAAGGTAAATTTTTAGCCCGAATTATAGGGCTGCCAAACATTTATTTGGAACATGAATATGTCTCTGTGAATGTGGTGCTCAAATCAAGACACTGCTTATGTAATCTTTTGTGGCGATCAAATTCCGTGTCCCAGGCCTCGTTACCATTAATAATGGAAATGTACCTTTGGTTTTCCTCACCGCACCTATGCTTACGATTTATCTCTCTGACAACCGTGGCTCCAGTCTGGAGATGGGTATGTTCACGTTTCACTTTTCTGAGCCTCAGGACTTTGCTAACCATGAATATGAATAGCAGGCCTCTGGGCAGAGAGCAGATGGGCCTGCAGGAGGGTCACCCATGAACAAGATTGTAGAATCCAGCCTGGAGCAGGGAGAAAGGATCACAGGCTTGAGGGTAGCTGGGGGTCCTGGGATGCAGGCACCCAGGCTGAGAAGCAAGATTTGGGGACAAAGGCAATTGTTTTTAAGCCTTATAAAGCCTCATCTCTATAATGCAATTCCTCGTGCTAGAGTGCCGGAGCAGTGTGGTTTTGTGTAGCAAACACAGAAAGAGACGTGGGTTGTGGCTGTGGCACTGTCTCTGTTCTTGGCCCTGTGACCTTTGAGTCGCTTCCTTATATGTAATACGAAAGCCTTCTGCTAAGTGTCCTGCAAACTTCCTTCTGTGATAAACAACTCGACTCGGGGCAGGTGTGTTTTCATGAATATCTATGGATATGAATATCTATGGATGTTCCTGCCAGAGCTCACCTCTCATATTTCTCATTTAACAAGAAATTAGATATTTCTTTTTAAATATATGTAAGTACCACCATATGGTCAGGATTTTATTTTATTTTTTCTTCAGTAGAAAGGTTTATTTCTTGACCTTCAAACATTTGGGGTGAATCTTTCATTATAACAATTCATGGTGAAAAGGTCGTTGTGATAATGCATCTTTCCCTTGTTTTATTTTGACACTGAGCTGTGTTAGATGCAAAATAAAATGGCATTAAAACAAAATAAAATGGCATTAAATTTTGCATTATCAGTCATCTATTATTTAAATAGTGTATTTCATTTATAAATTTGAAGTTTGCTAGAAATATTTTGGTAAAGAATGTAGCTCACGCATGAACACACATACCTTTCCTTTTTTTTTTTAAAACATAGCCATAAAATAATTTTTATTTTATTTTTTATTTTTAATCCTCACCTGAGGATATTTTTTCCATTGCTTTTTAGAGAGAGTGGAAGGGAGAGAGAGAGGGAGAGAAGCATCGATGTGAGAGAGACACATCGATTGGTTACCTCCTGCACATGCCTGACTGGGGCTGGGGATCGAACCTACAACCGAGGTACATGCCCTTGGCCAGAATCGAACCCGGGACCCTTCAGTCCAAAAGCCAGTGCTCTAACCACTGAGCCAAACAGGCTAGGGCCACACCTTTGTTTTTTATTATATAAATATAAAGAAAGTTTGGGAGGACATTTGCCAAAAATAATCATGGCTACCTCAGAATGGACTACCTCAGCGCTGCCTGTAAATGACCAATGTTTACAATGTTACAGTAAACATATATTAATTTTTATAATTTTATGTATGTGATATGTTACAGAATGATCCTTCATTATTATAAAGTATCTTATTTTATTGGATTTGTAGGTACAATCACCATTGGATAATAGTAATTTGAGACCTGAAGTTCAGGAGTGGCATTTTCTTAGACCACATAGAGAAACAAGTGCCTCTTCCTTGATGGACTTTGGAGTTGAAGGTGTTCTCTTTGGTGTGTGTACAGACGGGACTCATGGGATAGTTAATGTCAACAAAGACTTTTCTCCAACCACCTAAGAGGCTTGAGCACAGAGATGAAAAATAAGCTCCATCGTCTTTGATTATGGCTTCCTAGAGGGATGTGCGAGAAGGATCTCAAGGTCCCGTCTGTTCAGTGGGCAAGAGTACCAAGATCAGTAATGGCCTGACATCGGTACCAAGAGTGAGGACGATGGCTGACCACTTGCCTTGTGTTTGCCATCCTTGAAATCCAGAATTCTAGGCGGTAAGTTTCTTTTCTCTTTTTGTCCAAATCTCTTAAGGACTGTACTGTTTATTATACTTAATCAGATAACATTTTGCATAGTTAGTGGACATTTTAGTGATAAATCATGCTAAGATTGCAAGGACTGGAATCTTTTGTGTTCCTCATAAAGCTGGCATGATGCAATACCTGAAAGAACTACTCAGGAATTAATGACTAATGAAATAAATGACAAATTCATTTCTTTTCGCACTGTGAGGTTATAAGTAATAAACCAATACTACTGAGCATAGACTAAAATAAATGTATCCTTATTGGTCAAAATATAGATGTTAAGCTGAACAGCTGGGTACTATGACTTGTGATTTCTTTCTGTTGCCCTCTTTAATCATCTCAGTTGATGAAACCAAGAAAGAGTTAAATGGCTTACACGCATGAAGGAGCAGCTTAAATTTTACATTTGTGGTTTTAAAGGGCACCAGTGTGGCATATATCCTGGACATGGAGGGAAGGGTGCACATACTCTTTACTTTCATAAGGGCTAGCTGTTGGAGAGGAAAATTACAGAAAGCCCCCCCTTCCTTTTTCTCTTGGGAAAAAAAAAAAAAAGAGAGAGAAAAGCACTTAATCACAGGGTAATAGGAAGCTGCCAGCATATTGGGTCTCCAATGAAACAGGCTGAATTTTAAAACAAAGTCATGCATTTGGATGATGTCCCTCTTGCAGCCATATGGACAAGATGCTTATTCATCCACTCGCGCTGAGCACTGTTCCAGATTTGGGGAACAGCGTGGTGGACAAGACAGAGCCCCGCCCCATGGTATTCGGTACAGATGAGAAAATCCATTCTCTACAGGATGTCTTGACCAACATGGTAGAACCGGGACTCAATTCTAAATTCAGTGTTCTATCCTCCCTACCAAGTAATTTTGGAGGACCCTGGTTGAATGTCAGCAGGATGGTTCTGCCTGCCTTTTCTTTGCTCTTAGGACGCTCCTGCCTGCCTTTTCTTTGCTCTTCCCTTGGTACTTTTTTCCATCCTATGCAGAGTGGCATGGATACTGTCCATGAGGTTCACTTACACCTTTTTCTGGTCCTAGGGCAAGTCATATTCCATTTCTAAAAAGCAATCTAGGGTCATGTTATTAAAAATAATATGTGAGTAAAAGCAGTATTTTCCCAAAATCTTGAGTTTTAATTTGGTAGAATGAAACCAGCGTTTAACAAAATAGAAACAGAAGCATGGATACACGGGACAGACTGGCAGCCGTCAGAAGGGAGAGGGGCAGGAGGACTGGATGAAAGAAGGTGGTGGGATTAGCCAGAGAACATCTGTGCTTAACCCATGGACTCAGCGGTGTGGTGAGGGCCAGAGGGCAGGGGTGGCGGGGGCTTGGCGGGGGCTGGGCGGAGGCGTGCAAAGGGGGGGGGAATGGGGGACTTCTGTAATAGTGTCAACAATAAAAATAAAGATAAAAGGATAAAAAATGTAGAGTGCACCATGATTAGTAAGGTAAATATTATGTAAAACTTTTATTCCATGAATATATCTTTGTATTAGGTTGCAACATGAAGATTTCCCTTACTGTTGGTTGTGGTCAAAAACTTTTGAAACATATTGGTTTAAAGAGCATCAGGGAAGATATGGTTTGTGACAAAAATAGGGGTATATCTTTAGCTTTCATTTGCGTGTGTGTGTTGCTTACCTAAAGGGTTCATAGCAATAAAGTAGAATTTGTGTGATGAAAGTTCTACAAGTTATTTGTCATCTGAATATGTTCCTGAACATATTTTTTTTTTCACTAAACACTCACGTTGCAGTTACTGGTTTCCTTGTGTCCTATACTTTTGTTTATTGTGGTTTCCTGTATCGAGTGGCTTCATTATTTTTTGAAATATATTTATTTTGTAATTTAATTGCATGGTATATAGAGAAATTTGGGGAAATAAAGTATCTAATCACAACAATATCCTTTACATTATTTGATTATGATAAAGTCTACAGCTGATGAGACTTTAATGTAAGTTGTTAAATATTATGTAACTTATTTTAAAACTGATTTAATATATTATTTTTCATTTAATTTCTAAATGTCAGTGGATTTTGCCTGAAGATATGATTTATAATACAAGAATAACATACAGTTTTCTAAGTTGCAGTTTTTCATACACTGTAGGAAAACATCATTAATTTGGTGTTTGGGACAAGTTGGACTAATACTTTGGAAAGATGAGAGCTTGTTGCTAAAAAACAAACAAACTGCAAGTAGATTTTAAGAATTTAAAATCTGTGCAAAAATACATTTTTGGAAGCACATAAAAAATCTACTTTTGTATGTTATAATTTTTTTCAGAGATATATGTAGAATCTCAATTATTGAGATGGCCAGGACACACAGAGATATGTTTAAAATGTTATATGCTTATTCTTTGCAAGGCAAGAACTTGCTCCCTAGTATAAGTTTGTAATCTAATTACGGAGACAAGAAATGTAAAAGAAAGGCCATCCTTGAAAGACCATAGAGATCTTTCTTTCGACAGACAGACAGAGGACAGGAGAACATACAAAAGATAAAATTTCCTTGCAAAGGGCTGTGGGCAGGAAAGCCGAGCGAGCTCTGGCTGCTGGTATCAAAGACCTTACAATGGAAATGCGCTGCCAGCACATTTAACTTGCTTGAGTTCAAACAGTCAAGGTCAAGAGAAGGAAAGACAAGGACAAGCCAGCAGCGGCCAGTTAGAGGGGCCCCTGGCATTTGCCTGCGCGGTTGGCCATAGGTCCTGGAAGGGTGTGTGGCCTGGGGAATGTGAAGCTCCTTTCTCCAGCCGGTCTCAGTTCCACTCAACTCTCACCAGGCACCCCTTTGCTCAAGCCAGCCGGCACCCCACTTACTCTGGGCAAACAGCCTGACTTCCTACAAACACAGAGCGGCCGCTGTCCATTGTGAGCCGCTTCCTTCCCACTCGGCCTTCCCCTCCCTGCCAGCGACGCCCTGTCCCAGCCTCAGAGCTATGTCCCTTAGTCAGACCGGCCTCTCTCCTCCGGGACTTGGCTCCCTCAGTTCTGCTCTCGCTCTCATAGCACAGAGTTTAGATTAAAGTCCTGGCCGTGGCGCCCTGGCCGGTGTGGCTCAGCTGGTGGGGCCTTGTCCTGGGCCTTGTCCTGGGCCCTGCCAGGTTGCCCATCCCATTCCGGGGAGGGGGCACGTGCAGGAGGCAGCCAGTCAATGTTTCTCTCTCACATCGATGTTTCTCTCCCTCTCCCTTCCTCTGGCTCTAAAAATCAATTTAAAAAAATATATTTTTAAAAATCCTGGCTGTGGAACCAGAGCCTGCCAAGTTGGAATACAGCTTCCTACTATATTCGGAGGCAGCCAATCGATGTTTCTCTCTCACCGATGTTTCGCTCTCTCTATCCCTCCCCCTTCCTTTCTCTCTAAAAAAGAAAAAAAAAAATCAATAAAAACATCTTTTAAACAGGTTTGCTATGAAGATTCTCATACATATATCTTGGCACACACATACAGAAGATTTTCTAGGATACATACCTAGGAATGGAATTGCTGGGGCATTTAGTATATACCCCTTTATATTTGCTGTACATTAAAAATTGGTAGTCAAAGTGGTTATGCTATTTGACTCCCATCAAAAATGTAAACCCTCTGGTCAGACTTTTTAATTTTGGACAGTGAAATGGTATCTGACATTTTAAAATTACATTGTCTGATTACTGATGAAATGAACCATCTTTTCATTTGCCCCTTGGCCATATTTTGGTCTCTCCTTCAGGGAAGTGTCTCTTTATATGTTCTGCTGTTTTCTTTCAGGTTGTTTCTCGCTCTCTATTTATAGCCGTTCTTTATAACTGTGGGATAATAAGCCTGTCTCCAAATTTGTAGATTGTTCTTTGACTCTCTTTATGTCCTTTCTCCTTCCCCAGCTGCTTTTGGAATATGTTTGCTCGTTACCGGTTCCCAGCAGTTTGATTATGATGTGCCTCGATGTGGTTTTCTTCTCTTAAAAAAAACACACAGCTACTTACGGAGACATAATTCATATACCATCCGATTTACTCAAAGTATATAGTTCTATGGCATTTAGTATATTCGTAGTGGTGTGTATCTATCACCATAATCAATTCTAGAATATTTTCACTACCTGATAAAGAAACATCATTTCCCTTAGTCATCACCCCTAAGCCTTCCACCTCCCCAGCCCTAGGCAACCACTAATCTGCTTTCTGTCTCTCTCTGTTTACCAGTTCTGGGCATTCCATAGAAACAGAATCATATAATGCTTGGCCCTTTGTGACTGATTTTTTCCCCCATAGCATAATGTTTTCAAAGGCCATCCATGTTGTAGTATGTATCAATACTTTATTGCTTTTTGCTGCCAAGTAATATTTCTTTATAAGGCTATATCATATTTTATTTATTCATTTATTGAAACGACTGTTTGTTCCCCTATTGTATTGTTTTGCCACTCTTGTGAAAAATCATCTGGCCACAGATGTATAGGTTCATTTTGGACTTTTAGGTCTATTCCATTGGTCTAGATCTAGTCTTACACGAGTACCACATTGTCTTGATTACAGTAGCTTTGTATTAAGTTTTGAAATTGGGAAGGCTGAGCCCTCCAAGTTTGATCTTGTTTCTCGGGTTTACTTTCAATGTCCTGTTTCCCTTGACTTTCAGGAGTAGCTTCTCAATTTCTGCAAAGAGGTTAGCAGGGATTTTGATCCAGATTGGGTTGTACTTATAGATGAAGTTCAAGCGTGGCTTTCTTTATTTCCGGTAACATGGTCCTCATTTCCCTGAGTCCTCACTGGTAGCACTTTTAGTGTCCAAATTTCTATTAGCAGTCTGTTTAAGGAAATCTGGGCTTTTTCTATCATGTTTCTCAAAAACCCTTCCAGCCTTCACACACTGCTCAATTCTAAGGCAGCAAAGTTTATATTCATTTTCTATTGCTGCCATAACAAATTAACATAAACTTAGTGGCTTGAAACACTTATTTTATCACATCACAGTCTGTAGGTCAAGTCTGAGCTGACCCTTCAGTAGCTCTTCTGTATTATCTCTCACTATTTTTTGTGTATTCTAGGCTCTAGTGATAACACACACACACACACACACACACACACACACACACACACAAACTGCTGGTAGGGGTCTGTAGATATCAAGCTATTTACATATCTGTGCACTTCTTGTGGTCTCCCCTTTATCTAGTATTTGAGTCAGTTTGGGCTGTTGTAACAGAAAACCAAAGATGGGTGGCTTAAACGAACATTTATTTCTCACAGTTCTAGAGGCTGGACATCCAAGATGAGGGTACCAGCATGGTTGGGATCTTGATGAGAAGCCTCTTACTATGTCCTCACATAGTCTTTCCTTAGGACTTGCATCCAGAGAACAAGAGAGCTCTAGTCACTTTTTCTCTCTATAATTTTTTTTATATTCCTATCATCAGGGCTCTACCCTCAGGACCTCATCTAAATCTAATTATTTCCCAAAGATCCTCCCTTCAAATATCATCGCATTTGGGGTTGGGACTTTAACATGTGAATTTTGAGAGGACTGAAATATTCAGTACATAGCATTTTGCCCCTGGCCCCCCAAAAGTCATGTCCTTCTCGCATGCAAAATACATTCATTCCATCCCAACAGTTCCAAGAGTCTTAACTCATTCCAGGATCAACCTTAAAGTCAAAGCCTTATCTAAATATCATCTGAATAACCTGTGGGTGAGACTCGAAGTGTGATTCATCCTGAGGCAAAATTCCTCTCCAGCTGTCAGCCTGAGAAACTAGACAAGTTATGTGCTTTCAAACTGCAATGGTGGACAGACATACGATAAACATTCCCATTCCAAAAGGGAGAAATGGGAAAGTTGGAAGAGATGTTGGGCCTCAGTTAAGTCCATAACCTAACAAGGCAAACTCCCTTAGACTTTAAGATTCAAGGATAATCTTCTTTTTTGCTGGATGTTCTGCCTTAGGGACCCCCTGGGGCAATGGTCTTGACCCTTGGAAGGGGTTGTGTCTCCACTTTTCTGGGTGGCCCTACCCACATATGTCTATTGGGCAGTGGTCCCACCCTTTGAAACCAATGTTGGGGCAGCCTTGTCCCCACCCCGGGACCCATGCACTCTGGGTCTGGTGGGAGTGGCATTGCTGATCATCTCTGAACCGCTGAATCTTTGGTGTAATTCTTCCTTTGTCTTGAAGAATAGCTCATGTTCACAACTGAATAACTTCATGGTCTGGCCCTGTAGGATCTGAGAAGTCCAACAGCCTTCCTTCACTTTGTCCCATCTGTGCTCCCTTTAGTTCAAACTAGCAGTGTTCCTGCTGGAGTGGCTGATTTGGTTCATAATTCATGCTAATCTCCTTATCAAGTGGTTGGACAGCCCAGCCCTGGTGGTCTCTTCTGAACATGTTTTGTAATATGGATAAGCTGAATATTTTCTAAATCTTTAAGTTCTGGTTCCTTTTATGCTTAACATTCCTTCTTTAATTCATTTATCTCTTTTGCATTTTACTATAAGCCATTGGGAGGAACCAAATAGCTCCTTCAAAACTGCTTAGAAATCTCCTCAGATAAATATCCTCTTTTATTGCTTGAAAGTTCTACTTTCCACAAAACACTAGAACACAAACACAATTGAGCCAGGTTCTTTGCCACGTTATAACAAGGATGGCCTTTCTGTGGTCCAACAGCATGTTCCTCATGTTCATCTTAGACCTCATCAGAGTGGTGTTTACCATGTTCCTACCAACATTCTGTACATGATTACTTAGGTATTTTTTAAGCAGCTGGACAAAGGCTTCTCTACAGTTCTCTTTTCTTTCTGAACTCTCACCAAAATCTCCTTTAAAAGTGTCTTCACAGTAATATCAGCTTTTGTAGCATGCACCTCAAAATGTTTCTGGCCTCTCCCCATTCCGCAGTTCCAAAGCCCCTTCTGCATTTTTCAGCTATTTGTTCCATATTTTTAGGTATTTGTGATGGCAGCACCCCACTTCTCAATACCAATTTCTGCTTAGCCATTTGGGCTTCCATGAACGAATGCAATAGACTATGCGGCTTAAAAAACAAATTATTTCTCACAGTTGTGGAGACTGGAAGTCCGAGATCAGAGTGCCAGCATGGCCAGGTTTGTAGAGAGTTCTCTCTTCCTGCTTATGTCCTCACATTGCCTTTCCTTGGTGTGTGCAGGTGGACACAGAGGGACAGAGGGAGAGGAGAAGAGAGTGTGCTCTTGAGCTCTGGTTTCGTCATATCCTCACAAGGGCCCATCATGGAGGCTCCTCTCTCAGGACCTAATCTAAACCTAGTTATCTCCCAAAGACCCCATCTCCAAATACCATCATATTGGGGATCAGGGCTTCAACATATGAATATTGGGGGGACACAAACATTCCGTTCATAGCATCTAGCATGCTCATCCCATGCTAGGGATTGTTGACTAATATCTTTATTTTCTAAATTAATCTATAGAATAATTTCTTCTAAAAAAATTGGACTCTGCTGCAAGTTAGGCTAAGTGGCCTGACTGTGTGTGTCCATAATAGCACATGGTCCTTCATCTTCACTCACCAGGTTGTGTCAGAATTACCTATCACATGCATGCCAGCTACCCCTAATAGACTGTGTCTCTCAACTCTGTACTCCCAGGGCTTAATCACTGCCTGGTACATTGTAGTAACCAAAGAATGCTTGGAGCTAAAATAGGCTGAGGAAGTTGTAACTATCATTGACCATACAAAAAGTTAAACTTCTGTCAAATGGCTGAAAATCAAAAGACAGATAAAAACTGGTTTTTGAAAAGTTCTCTCTCCCCCGCCTTCCCCCCTCTGTAAAACAGAGAGAAGGTTGATATATGGTATAACATATTTTAGGGAAAGCATTGTCCCCAATAAATCTAAGGGAAGAGGTCATGACTAGGCATGTTACGAGTGGTTAAATACAAAGAGCTTTCAAAATGTGAAAAATGTTCCAACTGACTAGTAATCAAGATAAGCCAGTCAAAATGATGCTGTTTTTCTAATCACTTTATCAAACAGAAAGATCTTGCGTTGCCTATAATGCCTGTGAAAGGTACTCACAAACTGCTACCGCAATAGAATTTGGGAAATCCTTTGGGAAAGCAGTTCCACAGTGAACAGTCCTACAGTGTTTAGACTCTGACTGGATGACTCTACTTCTAGTTGGAAGTAGATATATTTTAGATACTTATCCTAGAGGAAAAATATAAATTTTATTTCTCTAGTTGGAATACATTAAAATGATTTTCAATTCAAAAGGCACTAAAGGGCCCTGGCCAGTGTGGCTCAGTTGGTTGAAGTGTCATCCCATGCATCATAAGGTCATGGGTTCGATTTCTGGTCAGGGCACATACATCAGTTGCAGGTTCGATCCCTGGTTGGAGCACGTATGGGAGGCAACTGATCATTGTAGCTCTCTCACATTGATGTTTCTCTCTCTCTCTCTCTCTCCCTTCCTCCCTCTCTAAAATAAAAAAAGAAGGCACTAAAGGGTATGTAATGAGTGATGAATCTTAGGTAGAGCTGCTGTGGAGGGACTGACATCCCAACAGATTGACTGTGAGGACTGGCTGTGACTACAGTGGAGCCATAGTACAGGAGCCAACCCTCCGGACCAGGACTTGCTTCAGTGGGCTTTGCTGCTCCCTGAGTCTTCCCCTTGAGTGTGTCACTCGTGGAGGTGATAGGATTGTAATCTGGCATGGTCTGAAGCTGTCCACCCAGGTGTACTGGCACTGGGGTCTCCTGGGAGGTGCAAGGTCAGCCACCGCCTGTGCCCTGCTTGACACCGTGGAACATGAACTACAGAGAGATCTGCAGATGGCTGCTACTTGTGCTGGGCTTGGAGGTGCCCAGGAGAGGCCAAGCTGCAAACCAAGGCCAGCTGCTGCTAGGGCCTGGCCTGGGGCCACTTAGCAAGAGACATAGGTACACACAGGCCAGATGCTGCTTGTTTGAGAGATTTTAGGAAACTGAAGCATGAGGCAAGAGAGGCCATTTGTATAGAAAACCCACTGGAAACAGCTTGGGTGAACCCATAAGTTGGGTGGGGCAGGATCTCAAGGAATCACCACAGTGGTGTGAACAGTGTGAGCCAAATTGATGGAGACTCCCACAAGGCTCTGTGTTGTTGTTTTTTTGGGTGGGGGTCTCAGAAAAAGAACAATGGCCTCTGCCAGCACTTTTGTCTGGCAGAAAGCTTCCTTCCCAGCGCTCGTCCTGATGCCGGACGATTCAGTTCCTCCCCATGTATCCCTGGTTCCTTTCAAGCTGCTGTCTCAGGGCTGGAGTTCAGAGGGAGTGAGTCCGAGTCAGTCCACGCACGGGCCCTTTAAGAGGCATGCCTGGGGCCCCAGCAGCCTCCCTCTCACTCAGCCGCGGTCCTTGCTGGTTTTTACAGCCAGAATTTATGGGGACTTCTCTTCCTGACTCTGGAACCTGGGCTGGAGGCCCGGCGAGGGGCTGGAATCCCTCGCTCCTCAGTGGGGAACCTCCGCAGCAGAGCGATCCCTTCCAGTTTTTACGTGGCACATCGGGTGTGGGACCAGCCGGGCCTGGGCCTCTGCCCTGCCTACCCGTCTCGATGTGGCTGCTTTAAATCAGCTAGATTTCAGGCGGTTCCGAACGACGGCTGCTCTGTAGATTAGTTGTAATTTTGATGTGCTTGTGGGAGGGTTTGCGTACTGCATTTACCTGTGTCACCGACCTCACTGGCAGTGTTTGCTGATTTTTCTGTTGAGTTGTTGGTCTTTTCCTTACTGATCTGTAGAAGGCCTCTCCATATTAAGGAAATTAGCCCTTTGTCATGAGTCACAGTTCGTTTCCCTAGCCCCCTTTGTTGTCTTTTAACTGTGCTTATAGTGTGTTTTGTTATGCAGAAAATTTGATTTTGTTATATGGTTGAATTGATAAGTTTGTTTTCTTTTATGGTGCTTCAAGTTTGTGTCAAACTTAAGAGTACTTTCCTTACCTCAGGAAATAATTTTAAATATGTCGAAAGCTTTATATGTAAAGGTGCTTATTGCATTCTTTGTAAGTTAAAAAAATTGATGACAACATAGAAGTTCAATAATTGTTGAATGGTTGCTTTAATTGTGATATAACTACATCATGGATTTCCATGCAACCTGTATAGATAATAGGTACAGGAAGTTCCTCATATGTTTACAAATGAATGTCATGAAAAATGTTTGTGTTCAGGCTGAGACCGGAATCAAGACCATATTTATTTCAGATCATTGCAATAACAAACAATGGAGAGGCAAAAAGCGCAAGACATATTAATAATTATAATTGGATAGTGAGGTGATGATTTTCTTTTCTTTATTATTTTCTTTATTTTTTGATGGTGATTTTAAATGTCCTCCAGCTCTTTGTAAACTTCTAAAAAAACAAGCATGTCGTTTTATAACAAGGAAAAATTTACAACGTGGATGGTCTGTAGTTTCAGTTGTATCATATACTATGTGCTTTGTAGGATTCACTTGTTTTGAGTACTTGACATTCTCCACACCCTCAGCAACCCAGAAGCTGGGCAAAGAAAACAGATTGTTGTTTGTGTAGAATAGAGCTAGTTTATCCAGATTTTCTTCTTTTTTTCCTTCTGTTGTTGGATATTAGGATCTCAGGGAATGTTCTCTTTTATGTATTTCACTGTAGAGAAGGTGCAGCTCAAATTACAATGGTACCCTAAAATCAGCACGTAATTGTGAATTTTTATTTCTCACTTTTAAGGTCTTCCTCCTAAAGTGGCCTGGCTCTCTTTTTTTAAATTAAGCCTCTTTTTTCTTTTCTTTTTGCCCTCTATATCCTCATAACATATGGTAGAGTCTCCCCCCCCCCCCCCCGCTCATTGGTTCTGTTGAGTTATAATTTCCAAACAGTAAAATGCAAACAATCTCAATGTGCAGCTTGAGTTTTGACAAATGTGTTAGCCCTTAGAGCTGTCACCACAATTGAGATAGAACATTTGCGTCAGGAGACTACAGAGACCTGACATAGTAAAAATATAATTTAAAAGATAAGATGTGGTTTATACTAATATATTTTGGAACAGTTACAAGAGTAACAGTTAATTTCAGATAGAGGATTCAAAAGAGGTAAAGATCTTGAAAAGTTAATGGTTTATACAGTAACTGTATATAGTTCAATAATTAACTTCACAAAGGAATTCTGCTTTGGTTATGGCATAAAATTGTAATAATTAAACGTGGTAAAGGACCGTATGAACCACTGGTTGAGTTCCTCCAGGTGCTGAGGCTTTAAAGGAACAGCCGTTTGCATCTTTGGAGTTTCGGTTCTTGACGTTTCCTTCCCTTGAAATGCTGGGAGACATTTGTTTGTTCTCATATCACAGTGATAGGAGCCACTGGGGATCAGCAGCAAGATCCTTTCTTTCGGATCTCATCCTATGTGAGCGTGTACACATATCAGCCACACCGGAGACACTGCGACCGCTAGAGTGGATATGTGACAGCAAATTGAGCAAACATGGTGCAGATTTCCCCAACACAGCCAAGTTTCCCAGCAAAGGGACTGTTTTCACTGTCCACCCGCATCTCCAAAGAGGAACCCTCACAGAAGCTTTCATCTGTGGGAGCAAGAGGTTATGTTGGTGGAAATCCAACCGCTGCACAACCTCAAGCTGAGTGTGAGACTTTTCTAGATTCTCTGCAGCGTGAGCAGCTCATGCCGGAGCTCGGTGGGAGCGGGCATTGGCGCGGCCACGTGGGCTGTTCTCCTTTCATTCCCTCGCGTTTGAGTGGTTTGTGCACCCTCCTGTCTGTCTCACCCACTCGCTGCTTCTCCCCTATTCCTTCCAAACAATAAAATGCCTGTTCTTGTACCCTGTTTTCTCTTCCCCCCTTGCCTCTTTTCTGGAAAACGTGGAAGAAACCAAAAGGAGGCTCTCGCTCACAGTATCACTTTTTAGCCTGGATCCTCAGATTTCACTTCTTAAAAAATACTTTGTGCCTCAGACCGTTTTATTCTTATGCTTAATTTGCATTTGGGAAGCCTAAGGTGAACTGGTCCAACCTGGAGCTCTTAAATTGAAAAGTTACTTTTTCAGTCTTTAGATAGAAAATTTCCCATCCTCTTGCCCATAGTTATAATGCTTTGCAGGCCTCCAAAGGCTTAAATGGTAATTGATCTTAGCATTGCTCTGGGCTTGTGGAAGTGATCTAGAGATGAGAAATGTGTGTATATTCAAATTCAAAATAACAGCTAAATAAGCTTAGTAAGCTGACCAGAAGCTTGGGTCTAATTGAGTTATTGGAAATATGGTTGTTTGGATTTCCATAAAAATATACCATCACATTTTTTAGTCCATTGGTAGAGAAAATTTGTACAGCAATTGACTGTTAAGTCCCTAAATTTCATAGCCTAGATGACTCTCTCAGCCAGTTAGCTGCCTTAAACTCCTTTTGGAAGTTAGTGGTGTGTTTGTAGGGCTACCCTAACAAAATACCATAGACTGGGTGGCTTAAACAGAAATTTATTTTCTCATAGTCTGGAGGCTGGAAGTCCAAGATTAAGGTGCTGTCAGGGTTGGTGTTTGGTCGGACCTCTCTTCTTCGCTTGTAGATGGCAGCATTCTCACTGTACCCTCCCATGGCCTTGTCTCTGTGGGTGTGGAGAGAGAGCTCCAGGGTCTCCTCCTCTTTCTATAAGGACAACAGTTCTGTCAGATTAGGGACCTAGCTTTAGGACCACATTTAGCCTTAATTACCTCCGTAAAAGCCCTGTTTGCAAACACAGTCACATTTGGAGTTAAGGCTTCACTATATGAGTTTGGAAGGGAACACATTTTAGTCAATAACAGGTGGAATGAGTGATAAATAATTATAAATATGCAGTGATGCTACTTTGGTTAAGATTGTGTGAACTGGTTAGCGCTGTCCTTTTTTTGTATGAGTCACAGAACACAGTTTCATTATGCTATAGTTAAAAAAAATCTTTTCTTCAAGATTTACTTGTCTCTTTTCTTCCACAAAAGGAGCATAACTTCATACAGTAACTTTCAAGTTTTTTTTACTTTAACTTACGTTAAGAAATTCATTTTCTGTCATAATCCAAGACGAGCCTATACATACTCAAAATAAGTTCCCAAACCAAGACCTTATTATGTAAATTGCATTTAGATATTTTCTTTTATCTTTTCATTTCGGTAGGGAAAAATGCTGGTTAGGACCCATTAGGTCAATTTGATGACCCACCGATGGTTCATGACCAACTGGAAAACTGTTGCTTAGGTTGTGATCGACGGTAGCTCGTAGAGTTCCCAGCACATGGTAGGCCTTCTGGAAGGGCTTATCAAATATACGACTGGTTGAGTTGGGTGTATGCTAAGGAGCTGAGTAGATTGGAGAAATTCTTTAGAGGTAGATTTGTTCCTTACTTGTTGACACTACTTAGTATTCCTGTTAGCTTCTACTCATGGCGGCATTCCTGAGCTTACAATCAAATCTCCTCAGCTGGAGCTCAGGCAACTGGGTTTTATTCTTTTAATACACTTTGTATTTTAGAGCCATTTTAGATTTACAAAAAAGTTGCAAAGGTAGTGGAGCCAGTTCCCAGATACCGAGCACCCAGTTCTTCCCACTTTTATCAAGCTTACATTTCTATTGTGTCTTTGTCATAATTAATGAGCCAATCCTGACATATTACTATTATTAACTAAACTCCATACTTTATTCAGATTTTATTATTTTTCACCTAATGGTCTTTTTTCTGTTGAGAATCCCATCCAGGAGAGCACGTTACATTTAGTCTCTCTAGGGACCTTGTTGGGGTGACTGCATCTCACAGCTTCCTTTTGGAGATCACCTTGACAGTTTCCAAAAGTGCTGGCTAGTTTTTTTGTGCAGAGACCCTCAATTTGGGTTTCTCTAATGTTTTTCTCATGGTTAACTGGAATTTGGGGGCAGAAGACCATAGAGGTAAAGGAAAAGGGTACATGATATGAATATGACTTAGCACTTGTTGATGTTCACCTCGATCACCTGGCTGAGTGAGGTTGTGTTCATCAGGTTTCCCCAGCGTGACGTGACCCTTTCCATAAGGTACCCTTTGGAAGAAAGTCACCGTGTGCAGCCATGCCCGGAGGTGGGGAGTTAGCTCTGGCTCACCTTCCTCAGGGCACAGTATCCGCACGGATTATTTGGAATTCTTCTGCACTGGATTTGTCTTTATTTATTTATTGAATCATTTACACAAGTCCGTGCTGATGTAAATACTGATATTTATTGTATACCTTGGCTTGGTTTATGGGAACTCTTTCAGGCTAGCTCCTGTGTTCCTTGGACACGCCACCCTTACTGTTTTGTTTCTGAGCACGTCCCTCCTTCCTGGCATTACGAGATGCTCTGGGTTGATCGTGTGTATTCTCCACCCCAGCCCTGGAATTAGCAGTTTCTCCCAGGGGGCTGATTCCTTTTATCGGAGAATGGTATTAGAAACAAAGATCAGAGGGCTGGCTGTGCGCATTGCTATGGGGTGTCATCGCATCTGGTTCTTCTCAACAGACAGAGCTGGGAAATGTGAACCTGCATATGACACAAACCTAGAACTATTTCTCTATCCATCTGCGTTGTTCTTAAAGCTAAACGAGCTCATAATGATGTCTTTGACTCTAACCCAGTAATACGTGTCTTATTCTAGCCTTTCCTTCTTTTTTGTCAGTAACTTCCATCCCCCAAAGTGAAAGAAACCTGGCTCCCACCATGGATTTTACTAAGATTTCATTTCCAGTATCATGGACAGTGGTTTCATAGCTGTTAACTAAATGGACCCCCATGGAAACAACTTTACCGACTGGAGTGCAGTGCTTACGTACAGTTCCTTTTTTCTTCAGTCATTTCCAAAGTTACTTAGGTCAGCACCCTTTTGCTCCCACCCCCTTCATTGAGATTATACCATACATTAATGAAACTTAGATTCTCTTGTCACGGTCTGCATTACATGATCTCCTGGTAGATTTTTTTTTTTTAAAGTTTGCATACATTATTTCCTTTTTATGCTGTATAATTCTGTGGGCTTTGTCAAATGCATAGTTATGTATCCACTATTACATTACAATACAGAATAGTTTCTCTGTCCTAAAAATTCTCTTGTGCTTCACCTACTCAGTGTTCTTCTCTCCCAAAACGGATGAGTTTAATCCATTTTTTTAAGTATACTTTTTTTAAAGAATTTTTAAATTGATTTTTAGAGAGAGAGGAAGGGAGAGAGATATAGAAACATTGATGAGAAAGAAACATAGATCGGCTGCCTCCTGCACACCCCCTACCAGGGATCAGGCCTGCAACCTGAGCCTGCCCTAACTGGGAGTCAAACTTACAACCTTTTGATAGATGGGATGTTGCCCAACCAACTGAGCCATGCTGGCCAGGGCTAATCTGTTTTTTTAAATCTCTACAGTGTTCCCTTTTCCAAAATGCTATGTGAATGGAATCATACAGTTTGTAGTCTTTTGAAACTGTACACTTTTACTTAGCAGTATGCATTTAAGACTCTTCCATGTTGCTGCATGAACTAGTAATTCATTTCTTTTGATTGCTGAACAATATTCCATAGTATGGATGTATCATCGCTTGTTCATCCATTAATCTATTGAAGGCTATCTTGGTTGCTCGCAGAGTTTGGTGATTAGGAACATGACAGTCCTAAACATTTATGTGGGGGTTTCTGTGTAGATATGTTTTCCAGTCAGTTGGGTAAATACCAAAGATGGAAATGGCTGGGTGGTATGCTATGTCTGTGTTTAAAAGCTTTGTAATAAACTGCCCAACTGTATTTCAAAGCGGCTGCTGCATTTTGCATTCCTGGCAATGATGGACTATTGTTCTGCATCCTGGCCAGAATTTGGTATTGTCAGAATGTTGGATTTTTGCCATTCCAATAAATTTATGGTGCTATTGTCTTCATCTACATTTCCCTGGTGACAAATAATGCTGAACATCTTTTCATATGCTTTTGTGCCATCTGTATGTGTCCTTTGATGAGTGGTCTGTTTGGATCTTTTCCCCATTTTTTTAATTGGGTTTTTTGTTTTCTTGTTGTTTCGTTTTAAGTACTCTTTGTATATCAAAATACAAGTCCTTTATCAGATATGTGATTTGCAAATATTTTCTCCCAGTCTGTGGCTTGTGGTGGGCATGTGGGTTTTTTAATTTTGGGGGGTGATTCTAAACCTCGGGTTCCAAGCCCCAGATCTGACTGAGATGGGAGAGTTGGATCACCCTACCTTCTCCTCTCCCTTTCCATTTCTCACTAGTCAGCCTCTCTGGCTCTTGATGGCCTCGTCTGTAAAATGACGAATATTAAGTTACCTTCCAGAGAGCAGGTATCTTTCAATTTTCAGTTCTATGATTCCGTGACCATCTGACCTTTTGAAACCCTCCTGGAAGGCTACCAATATGCAGTTAGATCCCCTTACCTTCCTAATTGCTTTCACAAAGGAAAAGAACAGCATGATCCAGACATCGAGAGTCTTTAATTTCTTTGTAGAATTTTATTACCCCCACTGCCTGAAAGCTCAACCGTTATGATGACATGCCAGGGTGCAATATATCTGTCAGTAACTTTAAAATGACAATAGGACAAAAATCCACTGGATCGTGCCTCAGGGGTGCAGCTCACAGCAGTGACCTCCATGCTTCCCATGGGTTACAAACTCTACGTTTATAGGCAGGTGAGAAAACAATTGGGCAGTTTAGAGTTTCTCGACATCCTTCCTCTGTGCAGTTACTACATCCTTAAAAAGCAGACCCCATTTTCTATAAAACTTGTTTGTGTTTGTTTTTTTTATCTGCAAGAATGTCCCTGGAATGGCAGAACAGGAAAGCGACTAGAAGCTGTGAGAAAGATTCACAAAGAGCGAGGGTCTAGGGCCTTGAGGATGGAACCATTTTAGAGAAGATATTAATAAACCTTAGGACAGTAACGCAAAAATAGTAATCATCACTAAAATTTCCTAACGAAATAGACTTGTAGAGGCTCTTACCCCGTCCTGTGTTGTTCTTAAATGAATGCAGAACGTGAGGCCCGTTTTCAACTCCAGTTTCGGCGTCACGCAGGCCTCACAGTCACCATGTCCTGGTGCCCGTTTACTTTCTCCTTCTGTGTTCTGCCGTTATGCTGATGTTAGAGTAATGATTTTGTGGGAATTTCATGGCACAGTCTCTGGAATCAAAGAGAGAGAGTTTCACGCTTTATTACTTACTAACAGAGATGGTTGATAAGTTCCTTACCTCCCTAAACTTTGTTTCCTCCTGTGTCCCACGTAGATAATAATAGTGGCACCTACTTGGATTGCTGTGCCAAAGAAACTAACAAAACTTAAAGGGTGCCTAGTGCCATGCCTGGCATATATTTGCTGCTGCTGCTACCACTGGTTTAGATGTTTTGAATGAGAAGGCCAGAGGGCCAAGGCCATTTCAATAGCCTGTAAAAAAGAATGTTGAAACTCTCTGGCAAAACAGTCTTGGTGGAGACTCTTACTCTACCCAGGAGGCTTGGAAAGGATGGTCGAGTAGTAAGAGAAAAGCCCGGAGAGCAGGGTCCCATTGACACTAAGGGGGGGTGTCCTTCTGCGCAGGAAAGAGTGAGGAATAGCACCAGATGCTGCAGAGAGATCCCGGATGATCAACTGCCCATTGGCTTTCCAGTTACAGACTCGAGTCAGGGGAGCAGCGAGGGAGACAGAGAGCCGACACCCGGGCCCCAGGCTTAGGCATGAATGATGCTGAAGATGTTGGGAGCCCAGGTGGAAGTTACCCTCAAGGAGCTTGGAGGGGAAGCAGAATTATAAAATGGAGCTGGAGGAGAGCTCAGGTTTGGGTTTTCAGTTTTTTTCAGGCTGGGAGAAACTTTAGTAATGTTTGTTTGTAGAGGAGAAAGAGCCAGTGGGGAGTGCAGGAGGGGAGTTTGAGGCGATAGAGGGGTGTGGGCTGATGGATCATGTGTTTTGAAGAGCTGGCAGGGCATGAGAACTCACAGGGCACCTGGAGGAATTAGCTTTGGGGCAAGAGGGGCAGGATGGGTGAGAAAGACCAGCTCACAGGTAGGGCGTCAGGAGTTTATTCTTGATATTCTCAGCTCTCTAGGAAGTAGGGACACGGGAAGGGGTTTGCGACAGTTTGAGGAGAGGCATGAAGGTTTAGAAAAGCTATCCAGCAAATGGGGTGCGAGCCGACGAGGCAATATCAGGGATAGTTTGGTGTTCATGAACGTTTTCGCTTGATGTTTTTAACAGCCTGAATATGGGAGTGTCCTAATCATATGGTGGAATCCAATTTGGAGTTTACTTTATGAATTTCTTGTGGTTTTAAGGCTTTTCAAAATAAAAAGTTGAAAGAGTAAACTCCCCTACACCCTTCGTGTAGATTTACTGACTGTTAATATTTTCCACATTTGCTTTATCACTTTCATATAACCCATATTTATGTTGTTGAGCCACTTGAGAATAAGTTCGACTTTGATGGTCTAATCTGAAATACTCCAGCCTTTATCTCCCAGGAACAGTGATATTTTTCCACATAACCACAGTACAGTGATTATATGCAATAAATTTGAGATCAACACAGCACTGTTGTTGAATGTATAGTGCCTATTCAGGTTTCCTCAATGGTCTCAATATCTTTATAACTTTTTTAAAATCCAGCACTCTTAGGGTCAAGCATTGCATTCAGTGCAGTGTTTTTAATCTTACTGAATCTGGAAGTTTTTCAGCCTTTGTCTTTCCTAACACTAATGTTTTTGAAGCACACAGTCTAGTAATTTTTTGAATGTTCATCAGTTTTCGTTTGTCTCATTGCTTCCTCATTGTAAAACTTGAGCTCTGTGTTTTTAGCAGGAACACTTCATACGTAATGTTGTGTCTTTATCGATGAATTACATCAAGAGGCACATGTCGATTTGTCCCATTCTTGGTGATATTAACTTTGGTCAGTTGGTTGAGGGACTTATCTGCTAGTTTCTTCACTTTAAAGTTACTGTTTTCACCTTTTTAATTAATAAGTGATTTGTGGGGAGATAGATGCGTAGAAACAATGGAGATTATGTAAATACCCTTTTCTTTCACTTTCACCCAGTGGTTTTCGCATCCATCGGTGGTTCTTGCGTGTGTCGATTATTACGATGGTTACAATATGCAGCGTTTCTGAAGTATCCCTTCTTTGCTTATGAGTTTTCTGAGCTGGGGCTTTGTGGGAAATTAGTTGCCCATATATGTGTCGGCCTCGTTCAGTTTTTGGATGCTCACGAATTCTCCTGTCTAATCCTCTTAGCGATGGGTATGAGTCTGTATCTCTCTCAGTTCAGTTTATCCAGATATTAACTCTCTGGCTTCCCTTGGGGTGGAGGAGGCGTGCTTGCCTGACTACCTAGGGTTCCAGAAGGGACCTGGTCACCCCGTTGGTCTGTATGCAAAATAAAGCCTCTCGCTGACACTTTGCACTGAGAGCCCTGCACGTGGACTCCTTGCCCTCTGGTACTGCTGAGTGTCTAGCTCCTAGGAGGGCTCTTCCCTACTCTTAAGTCAGTTAGCACTCCTGCATTTGCTTTTGGTCTTTCAAAACCCACTGAACTCTCTCAAGCGTGCTCATGTCTCTCCTCTGATGTCCTTGTTTTGGTGGAGGCCCGGAAAGGAAAGGACATGGATAGGTGCAGTCAGCCTGCCATAGCCCTTTGCTTTAACAGGAGTGGCTGGTACTCCCAAGTTATGAAAAGCCCCTACCACCTTCCTTTTCTCTTGAATCTCCTAGCCTAGTGCTGTCGATTTTTATGATGAAATTTTAATTATAGTAGAGTGACCAATAGAATATCAGTATTTTGCATTTGCACACTGCTTTTATATATATATATCTTTATTGATTTCAGAGTGAGGAAGGGAGAGGGAGAGCCTCTCAACATCAATGATGAGTCATCATTGATCGGCCACCTCCTACATGCCGCTGACTGGGGATCGAGCCCGCAACCCGGGCATGTGCCCTGACCAGGAATTGAACTGTGATCTCCTGGATCCTAGGTCGATGCTCAACCCCTGAGCCACACTGGCCGGGCTGCACACTGCTTTTATTTCTTTGCTCCAAAGGCCAGCTTTTGGTCAATCGTTGTCAGCTTCTTTTTGTTTTTTTTTTTTTCATGCCACATGAAACAGGAATGAACATGGATGACACTAATTCTATTTTACATCACTTCTGACTGGTTCAGGTGGCTTATGTATAAAAGGAAAAAGTTTGGGGGTTCTTCCCCCACATTTGATGTGGTATTTTCATTGCAAGCTAGACACTGAATTTTTCTACTTAAAAATTTAAAATTCATATCCACACTTTATCATTTGAATTGCTTTAGTACATTTTACTCAAAACAAAACAAAAAACAGAAAGCACACAGCTGCTTAAGCCAATGGGCCATCCTCACTAACTTCTTTGGGAGCCACAAACGGCTTTTCCATCTCACAAGACCACTTTGACCCTTGGTGTATGGCCAAGCTACATGATTGTTTTGAATGTATATATTATATGATCATATATTATTTATATACTTTCCAACATGCACGTGACAGGAAAACTTTACCACGTAATGTAAAAAGTGTCGGCAGAGGAACTATGTACCAAACATCGCCTTGTAAGTTTACCGTGTTCCCCAAATGTCAGTTGAAGATAGAAAATGGACATCAGTCAGTCTTTCTTTAGGGGAAAAAAATGTTCTCATGGGAGGCCTTTTTGGGGAAGTGATACCTGGATGGAGAAGTCATTTAAATAGTGACAAGAGTGGGGAAGAGGGGAAGAATCCTGTGAGCCAAGAATTATAATCTCTAAAAGAAAAGGGACCTGGAGCTTGAGGGAGGCCAGTGTAAGTCCTGAAAGAAGCAGCCTGGCTAGAAGCCATGGTTGGCCTCAAAAGAACTATATGTTTATATATGTTTTAAAGCGTTACTTATATTTTGGTTAGAGAAAGTTAAACCTAGGCACTTATGGGATACTTGTTGAGTTGAATTCACTAAAAGATTTTTTCAAGTTGTTACGGTTGAAATCTGTTAAGCAGGATGTAAACTGTGTAAGGCGATTGCTGCCCATGGCTGGCGGTGAACTTGTGAAAAAACACCAGGTTAGGAGCCAGAGGCAAGACTTGGGTTTGAGTTCCCTCTCGGCCACCTAACCCGTCCCCAGTGAAAATGGCTTTGATAATGTACAAGAGATGCTAATGGAAAAGCTCACAGTGAGTCAAAACCCTGCTTAGTGGGGAACTGAGTCGGGCGCGGCTTCGGAGAAGCAGGCGGTCGTGGGGTAGTGGGAGGCCCAGGCGTGGGCATGTTAGCAGAGGATTGATTGTCTGGTAAGAGGAGGGGACTGTGCTTTGCTTTCAGACCCTCCAAGAAAAAGGAAGGAAGAAAAGAAAGGAAGGGGGGGAGGGAGGGAGAGAGGGAGGAAGGAAGGGGGGAAGTTAACAATGAAAAAGCAGAAGGTAAATTCTAATTCAAACTGTGGATAAAGATGAAAAATCTCAAATAATTTATTTCTCCCCCCTTCCATGCCAGTAAAAATGGAAACATTTTAATGAACTTCATTGAGGTTTTGTTTACATGTAACCAAATGTACTTATTTTAAGTGTATAATTCATTGAGGTATGACAAATATAAATAAAATCTGTGCAATCATTTAGATGATCAGGAAATAGACTATTTCCATTACCTTACAAAGTTCCCTCATGCTCCCCCTCCATCCATTCCAGGAAACCACTGATCTGCTCTTTGTCACTATAGACTTTTTCCCCCCTAAAATAAATATAGTATGTTTTCTTTTATGTATGGCTTCTTTTACTCGGCATAATGGTTTTTAGATTTATCTATGAGATAATCAAAAGTTTGCTCATTTTATTACTGACATTCGAGTTGTTTCCAGTTTGAGGCTATTAGGAATATTTGCGTGGAAGTCTTTGCAGAGACATGTTATTGTTTCTTTCGGATCAGTACCTAGGGGGATTGCTGGGTCATAGAGTAAGCGTATGTTTCGCATTGTAAGAAATCTCTGTTTTTCAGAGTGGCTGTACTATTTTATAGTCCCACCAACAGTGTATGAGAGTTCTAATCTTCCCACAGAGCTGGCAACACTTGGCATTACCCTTCTTTTAAACTTTATCCATTCCAGTGGGTATGTAGTGCTTTGCTTTCAGACCCTTCAAGAAAAAGGAAGGAAGAAAGGAGGGAAGAGAGGGAGGGAAGGGGGGGGAAGGGAGGGAAGAAAGGATTGTGATCCTTCATTGTGATTTTAATTTGCATTGGGGAATGATGCTGGGATAATTCATTCATTTACTTATTGGCCATTCATATCATCTTTGGTGAAGCGTTGTTTGTCTTTGTCCATTTTTATTGGCGTTATTTATCATGTTATTGAGTGCTATGCGTTCTCTAAATATTCTGATTCAAGTCCTATATCAGATATATGTATTATGAATACTTTTCCCCCAATATGTGGCTTGACTTTTCAATTCCTTAATGGTTTCTTTTGGAGGACAGGAGGTTTTGTTTTTGGTAAAAATCCAATCGCCAACTTATTCTTTTATAGTCATTGCTCTTTGTGTCCTACCCAAGCAATCTTGGCCTATTCCTAGGTTTTCTTTTAGAATAGAAATATGGGGTGTGTAAAAGTAGGTTGATAGTTGTTCATATGGAAAATAGTAGAATAATAAATTAATATAAGAATAAACTCTGTTTTGTGTACTCACAACTGTCAGCCTACTTTTGCCCACCCCATATTATGTCAGCCACATATGTAACTTTTTATAGTAGCTACACTAAAAAGTAAAAAAAAAAAGTTGAAATTAAATTACATATTCTATTTAAATCAATATATCCCAAATATTAACATTTCAACATGCAATCAATATAAAAATTATTACATTCCTTTTTTAACTGAAGTCTTTGAAACCTGGAGTATAGTTTATACTGGAGCAGGTTGCAATTTGGAGTAGACACATTTCAAGTGCTCAATAGCCTGGCTAGTGGCTACCATATTGGACAGGGCAGTTCTAAAAGTTTTATAGTTCCTGATTTTTATTTAGGTCTATGATCTAATTTGATTTAATTTTTGTAATGTGGAGTACAAATTTTTTTTTTTCCTCCTTCTAGATAACCAGCTCCCCCACCATTTATCTTTTTCCAATGGAATTACATTGTACCTTTGTCCAAAATCAGTAGATCATATATGTGGGTCTATTTCTGAACTCACTATATCGTTCCATTTATCCTTATGCCAGTACCATCGTGACTTGATTATGGTAGCTTTATAGTAGGCCTTATAATCAGGTAACGTAAGTCTTCCAACGTAGTTTCTCTTTTTCATTGTTGCTCTTCTAGGTTCTTTTCATTTTTATATAAAATTTAGCATCCGCTTGTCAATTTCCACAACAAAGCTGCCTGGGATTTTCTCCAGTATAGAGGGTTAAAGGATGTCCCACCCAAATACATGTCCATGTCCTAATCCCTAAAGCTGTGAATGTTACCTTATTTGGAATAAAGGGTCTTTGCAGACGCATTTAAGTTAAGGACCTTGAGATGGGGAGATCATCTTGAGTTATTCAGGTGTGTCCTAAATCCAATGACAAGTGTCCTTATAAGTTAAACACACAGAGGAGGAAGCGACTTAAAAATGAAGGCAGAGTTTGGAGTGATGTGGCCAGAAGCCAAGGAAGCCAAAGAAGCCAAAGAAGCCAAAGAATGAATGCCCCCAGCCACCAAAAGCTGGAAGAGGAAGGGAGGATTTTCCAACAGAGCCACTAGAGGGAGTGAAGCCCCACTAATGTGGAGCTTTCGGGCGCCTGGCCTCCAGGATCGTGAGAGAGGAGCTATCTTGTGTTAGCCACACGGTTATGGTAATTTATTGTAGCAACCATAGGAAACAGAAACGCCCATTATCAGGTTGAGGAAGTTTCACTTTTCCTAGTTTTTTATTTTTTCCAAGAACGGGTGTTGGATCTTTTCAGATGCCTTTTCTGCATCAATTGAAAAATATTTTCTCCACATATTTTGTTAATGTGGTCATAATCTGTATAGGCTCTGTGCTCACATGGTATTAATTTTTAGCTCGCTCCCATGGCCACTACCCCTAGTAACACCTGTTCGTGAAAGTGTCGGCTCCTGACACGTATCAAATGGTAAATATGTCAGCATGAATCTTCTTGCTTTATATGTGCTAAAGTCATTTTAAGAAGTCATCGAGAAGTCTGCAGAACAAAACTGTATCTCAAAATACAAGAGAAAAACAGCGATCAGGGAACATATCCTGAGGGGTTCTCTATCATGGGTATCACACTGGTCACCCTTGGGCCCAGTTTGGCCTTGAGAGAGACTTCATTTGGCTTCTGTAGTGTTTCCAGGATTAGGAAATTTTATATTGAAATACTAGATAGCATGCCTTCCCGGAAAATTATACAGATTTGGCAACACTGCCCTGAATTCCAACATGGCAGCAGTTGGCCCGAGCTGCACAGCATCTGCTCCTTTCACAAGCAATGTTCTTTTCGCTTTACCATAATTTCATTCCTCATTGCTTTAAACCTCAGAGAGATTTGGGTTTGCAACTGCTGTTCTAGAACGTTTGCGGGGTACCTCATGACGCCAAGCATGTGCTACTGGGGGAAGGCTCAGGGAAAAGGAGAGCATCGCATCGCAGTTACCAAGTCAGCGTATTCATGGTTGTGGAGAACTTTGTGGAAATAACCCAAAGACGAAGAAGGGTTTTCACATAATTCATTATCAACCAGAGTGATAGACAGTCTGATCGGCTAACTTATGGGTAAAGAAGCACTAAAATATCAAAAATAAACCCCTAACCCACTCGAAGAAAAGAAAAAAGAAGTTCAACCTTATAATGTAAAATGTGAGAAGTGACGGTAAAGATACCAAAGATTCTGTTGAGGCCCTGGCCCGGGAACTCAGCTGGTTAGAGAGTCGTCCCTGTACGGCAAGGTTGTGGGTTCCATCCCTGGTCAGGGCACATACAAGTATTAACCAGTGAATGTATAAATAAGTGGAACAACAGATCTCTGTCTCTTTCTCTCAAATCAATTTTAAAAATAGATTCTGTTGATAGGTGATGTGCCTACAAACCTCCACCCCACCTCCCAATTATACCCAATCTCTGCTGCAAGACATACTGAGGAAAAAGATGAACAGACCAAATCCTGAGAATTTTCACAAATGTCCTCCAGCTGGGAAAGAAGTCGGTCTGAAACTCCAAGGAACCTTTACGTACCACTGGATCTTGCCAGGAGCAGCAGAGTTTGCCTCCTCCTAGGGCACTGTGCAGACGTGTGCAAATGAGCTGAAGCTCAGAGGCGTGCCCTCATCCTGAAACCTTCAGGTCACAGAAAAAGTAGCAACAACACTCAGCCCCAAACTGAAGCTCAGGGCGGGGAAGACAGACACGCCTCAGGAGTTCATTTGCAGTATATTAGCTCAAATACAAGGTCTGATTTTAACTTGTAAATACAAGTAAAGGTACAATACACGACAAGCAAGATTGCTGTTGTGCAAACGTCCTATCACATGGGAGGTGGGAGTGTAAAGCAAGGAAAATACCATGCAGAAAACAGATGAAGAACCAAGCGTGGAAGGAAACATAACCGAGGAACAGAAATGTATGTTCCTTCTATGTGGTTCACTCTGCAGAAAAAGAGAAAATAGAGCGGGGTCCTCAGAGTAGTGCAACGACAATATAAGAGGAAAGTGTGATGAAAAAGGACATTGCAGAGCTAAGAAAATTGAGATTCTAAACAATGTGACTTTAAAATCCAGTAACCTTGGGAAAAACAATGAACAGGATACGGAAAGGAGATGGATGCTGAAGAAAAAGACCAGGTATAAGGATAAATGGTGACTCTGAAGTAGAAAACCCAGCCAGTGAAAGACAAACTCATTCAGATATGATGTGAATAGGGCGCTGGGGGAAGAATGGAACCCGTAGGTTGGAAGATGATGCTATATACTTGGGGGGGGGGGGCTGATACAGAGTAGCTGACGCTGAGCCATAGCCCAGGTACGGATACAAAATGTACGTTAGTGGTAAAGAATTCAAGGCATCCCAGCAGAAAAACCAAATCGCTCCGTAGGGAAGATCACATCGTATCCGATCTCGCCACAGAAATGTGTCGAAAATCAGTGAGTCAGTTGCCTTCCAGTTCTGTTATGTTTTGAAGGCAGGTGTCAATCCAAAATATTTACCCTGCGCCGTTTTTATTTAGGTATAGAGATAAAAACACACACGCAGCTGAAATGTTAACCTATTCTATAGCCCTCCTTAAGGAAAGTGCTTGAAAAAGAGAGCAGCCCTCCAAAAATAAAGGAAAAAGACAGACTTTAGGAATGGATACTTTGTGATGAACCTTGAACTCATCTAAATATGGAATTGAGGCTGGCTGGCTGGGAGAGGCAGGGGCAGAGCCCTGGTCAACGTTGCAAGTACCGGGAAGCCCAAAGTAACAGGCAGGGGAAACGGGGGGCTGCCGCGTCCACGGCTGGGAGCGGAGGGGGCTGCTAGCCTCCTGTTTCAAAGCTGAGAGGCTCTGAAATATGCAGTGAATTCCTTATCTTTCTAAATCTTCTTACTGAAAGTTTATAGGGCTCTTAGGAATGTATATCGGTGACGAAGAAAGCAGCCGCTGGAGATCTGCTTTACTTTCTTTTTCTTAAATTCAGAAACATGGAAAACTTTGAAATTACTTAAAGCATAACCTAGTAAGGTAGCATAACTATTAAAGCCTTTCCCTCCGGTCTCTCCGTGCCTTCGTGGCGCCCTGTGTCAGACGGGAAAGCAGTGTTTCTCAGAGGGGTGCCGCGAGGGGCACGGCTGTCGGCCGCGGCGCGCTCAGAACAGCGCCCGGCGCGCAGCGAGCGGTCCCAGCGAAGCTGCCATTATCTGCACGCCCACGGCCGCGAGTCCGCCGGGCCCGGCCGCGCGCCCCGAACGCCGGCCGCGCTCCTCTCGCCGGGTTTGGCTCCGGGCGGCACATCCTGGCGCGGGCTGCAGCGCCCAGGCTCGGGCACCGCACGCCGCTCGGGGCCACCTGCGCCAGCCCAGCACCTGGGCGACCTTGGCTTTGCCCGCTCGGATGACTCGATCGATCGGGATCAGGCGTCCGGGCGCCCCTCCACTTCCTCCGCCCAGGCCGCCGACCCCCCGGCTCCCCAGCGGGGCCTCCTGGTGCCACGTGACGCCCCCGCCGGGGGGCCCCAGCGCCCTCCTCGCGGACGCGCCGTTCCGGCTCCCGGGCCCCGCCCGTGCGCGGCCTCCTCGCGCTGCCGAGGGCGGCAAATCCCACGGCATCTGCCATTTGTCACTCAGCCCGTCGGCACCGCCCCGAGCCTTGATTTATACGGGGCCGGGGCGGATTCTGGCCTCACTCTCCGGGCGGACGGCTGGACGCACGGACGGGGCGGCTCTCCACCCCGCGCAGCGGACACCCCGCGGGCCTTGGCGCGGGCGCTTCCCCTGGTCGCCGTCATGGCCGCGGAGGCGGCGCGCCCGGGCTGCCTCGCCTGAGTTCCAGGGCTCTCCACCCCGCAGGGTACGTGGTCGGGGGCCCGTGGCCGGGCTCCGTGGCCGTGGGGCCCCCGGGGCCAGGGGCGGCGGGCGGCGGGCGGCGGCATTGCCGCGCAGCGGGCTCGGTGCCGCGCCGGGAGGGTGTGTCGGTGTCGGTGCCGCGCGCCGCGTACGTGACGGCTCGGGCTCCTCGCGACCAAGTGTGAAACTCCGACAGATTGTCACCAGGCGCCGCCGACTTGCCCGAGTGAGCCGAGTGCCACTCTGCAGCGTTCGCGTTTGTTGGACATGCAGTAAGTAGACTCGATTCTTGAAACCTGGCACTCGAGGCTCGCCATCCCCCCCCCCCCCCAAAGTCTGTTAAAAGTAATAACGTAACTGAGCACGAAGTGTTTGCACGTTTGTAAATGCGCCGTGGAAAATGTGATTCTCTTAATGCTTCGCTCTTTTGGACCCGCTCCGACTGACTTGTAAAACTATTGTAAAATGTGGGCTCCTAGAGTTTTCCTAGATCGGGATCCCTGATAATGCAACTTTGGTTATGTAGCCTCAGCATCAGACTTGAGGGACGCTGGTGGAGATCCTTCCTTCTTAATAAATATTCTCCTGTAATTTTGACTCTCCCCCCCCCCCCCGCCCCTCCTAACAAATGTGTTACTTTTATGTTTTAGGAAACCAATAAAAATTAAAAATAGAAACACTCAGCTTAGGTCCTCCTTCTTCCAGGAACCCTTCCCTAACCCCTCCCTCTCCAGGCAGATCTGAGGCCCCTCCTGCGAGCTTTCTGGGGCCTCGCTGAGGTCCGGGTCCCCAAGCCCCCCCCCCCCCATTAACCCATCAATCTCTCGCTCCCAGCCCTGTGGATCCTCTGCACATGGTAAGTGATTAATACTGTTTAATGACCCAAGGAAGCGATAAAACCGCCTTAGGCTTCCCGGCTTTAGCTGCAGAATTGAAGAGTGGTAAAACTAGGTGAGAACATCCGTTTAGAAGTTAGGGGTCTGGACTAGCTGAGGACGCCCGGTGGCCCCGCTGGCGGCCTGGCGCCCCTCCCAGGTACTGCTCCTCGGGAGCGATGCTTCCCAGCGCCTGGAGCCCACGGTAGTGGGCTGCGGGACCGCGAAGTGGGTCAGGATCAGGATGTGTACAAGAATGGACAGAGCGCAGAAAAACGTCGGACCGCGGATCGGGGGCACAGGGCATTTACTTCATCAAACTTTTTTTCCCCCCCTCTCAGTTTTATACACACACAGATCTGTGTCACGATGTAAAACGTCATTCCTTAGTATGAGTCATGGTCAAAAAAGTTGGAAAGCCACTGCCCTAGATGAGTTTTCACACATAGGCACCCGCAGACCTGTGCAGGAAGGTGGGCTGCAGTGTCCTTAGGAATAACCCCCCCAGCTGGAAGCAACCGCCCCCCATCTGACAGGCGAAAGGGACACTGTCCTCCAGTCCTAAAGTGAAACCCACCCAGGACAGTGGGGAGTGAAGTAGTTCTGCATTTTAACACAGATGAGTCTCAATGTTGAGCCAAAAACCAAAACGAAAAAAAGCGAAAACTAGTTGCAGAAGAATACGGTATGACATCATCTATGTGAAATCCAGAGCCTGGTGACATAAAGCCGTCGTCAGGATGCATGCATAGGCATTAAAGGTAGTAAAGAAATGAAGACCATGAAAGTCGAGTTAGCAGTCATCTCCTGGGGGAGTGAAGGGGGGCTGCGAATGGGAGGGGACACACTGAACGCTTTGGGGTGCTGGAAATGTTCTATCCCCTGACCTGGGCAATGGTTACATGGGTGTTTTAGCTTTATAACTCTTTGTTAAATGATACATATGTCTGTATATTAAGTTTCCTCCCAAATATATTAAAATATGGGCATCTCAAAATGAAGAAACCTGAAGCCAGGGTTCTAGTCTATTATTCATATTTTCCAGCTGCTCTTAAAAAAAAAAAAAAAGTCATGATTAGGGAGAGGTATCTAGGGAATTTAATATCAGTAATATTTTATTTCATATATATCAGGTTCATTAAATTTTTTAGTGTTTTTCTGTCCTAAATAACATAATATTTTAAAATATTTAGAATAAAATGAAAAGCACTCACAGATGATATGAACATTTTGATGTGTTTGTTTTCTAAAATGTGATTTTTGTGTATCTTACAAAACGGAAATTCTATTTTATATGGTAATTTAAACTAAAATAAAATCATTTTATAAAAAATTATATACTGAAAAACATATAAAAACAACAGACTTTCATCAGGGATTTTAAAATGCTAACATGCTGTCACACTTCAAAAATTTCAGTTCCTCAGTCACTCTAAGCCACATTTTCAGTGCTCAGTAGCCAAGTGTGACTAGTGGCTATTATATTTTATGATATTTTATACTATACTATATTGTTTAACAGAACATTTCCGTCATTGCAGAAATTTGTATTGGAACACATTGTTCAAGATACAAACCCTTTGTTGGTTATATAAACTAAAGACAATCTTTCCTTTGTGCTTTTGTGTCTTAAGATATTCTCTACTATTAAGGTAATATATTTTGAAATTTTTTCCTAAAAAATTTTCAAGTTTCTAGCTTTTACATATTTAGATCTTTAATTTTTCTGACACATATATGCATATATGTATATGTCAATGTATAGTTTTTATTTATGTTGTGTGATTAAGATTAATCTGTTTTCTTTTTCCGGTGTGGAGCAGTCCTGGGACCAGTGGTCTGCAGTGCCACCTCCGTCATAAACATATTCACACATATGCTTGGGCTCGTTTCTCGGCTCTTTACACTGGTCATTGATCTGTCTCTGCTAATTCTACAGATTTTTTTTTTTACTGTTGCTTTATATTTAGTATATTTTTCAGTTCTAGGAATTAAAACTTTTTTCATTATATTTTTTCTTTTTTTATGAGATTTTTTAGAAATATTTTTTAGTTCCAAACATGGAAGTTTTTATGAGTTCTTCTTTTGTTACTGGTTTCTTACTTTGCATTGTAGTCAGCAGATGAGGGCTCTATGCTACCGATTCTTTGAAATTTGAGAATAGCTTTATGGCCTCATGGTGACTTTTTCAATTGCTCCTTGAATAATTTAGAAGAATATGTATTCACAGACTTTTGGGGCGAGATAGGTATGTGTATACACACACACACACACACACATATATACATGTATATATACACATATCCATATATACACATATATGTCTTAGATCAAGCATAAGAATTGTGGCTCTCAAATCTTTTTAACCTTACTAGTATTTTGCTTTGTTTGATCTATCAATTACTGAGATGGGTGTAATAAAAAAACCACAATAAAATAATATATTTTCTCAATTTCTTCTTTTAATTCTCTCACCTTTGCTTTGTAAAAGTTGAAAATATATGCAAGTTTGGAATTGCTGTATATTCTCTGTGAATTGGAGCTTTTGTCATTCTATAGCTGCCTCTCCCAAATGCCTTTTACCTTAAATCTGTTTTGTTTTATAATAGTGTAGTCACACCCTTTTTCTTAGTTAGCATTAGCTTAGACTGTCTCTTTCAAATAGGTAAAACCTGATTGTTTTTCTAATCCACACTGACAATCTTTGTGCTTTAACTGGAGCTCTCAGTCTAATTAAGTTTAATCTAATTATTGATATATTTAGAATTAAAGTTAGCATTCTATCTTATGGTTGTTTTTATCCTGCCTTCTTTGTGTGTGTGTTTTTCCTTTCTTTGCCACCTTTTGGATTTTTTATTATTCCATTTTCCTTCCTCTCAGCTAATATGAAAATTATATGTTTGATTTCTTTCTTTTAGTTTTCTTTAAAATTTTAATGAATAAACTTAACATACTCTAAAGTTTAATTCTATTCTTCTTCCAGATAACTCAAGAAACCTAGTTTGCTTTGACTCCAGTTAATTTCCTGGCTCACATATTATTGTCATCAGAGTTTTAATTCCATCTTGATTTTTTTTCTCCTATAAATTTGACTTTCTTTTTATGGATCCTTTGCTTGTCATTCCTTCTTGCATCTCAGGTCTTTTTTTCTTCATCAAGTATATATTTTACATGTTTGTTTAGTAAGAGGCTGTTGATAGCAAACTTTATCTGAAAGTCTTTTATTTTCGTTCTTGAATAATGGTTTTGTTTGGTATATATTTCTCAGCCCTTTAGAAGTATGATGCCATTGACTTTGACTTCAGTGTTAGAGTTCAAATAACTGCTATTTGTTGGTAACCTTTTTTTTTTTGCCTGATTTTAAGATCTCTTTTCTCTTGTGTTCTACAGTTCTACGACGGAGTGAGTCCAGGTGTGGACATTTCATCTGTCCTGGATTGATTGTGTTTCCTGAGTCTAAGGTTAGTCTTTCATCAGTTCTCGAAAGTTTTATTTTATCTTTCCGTTTGTTCTTCCCCCATTTTTTCTTTTCATTCCTTTAGGAACTCTGATTTGACTTCTGTCAGGCTTTCCCATTCTGTCATCCATGTCTTTTCATTATAATCTAGCTCTTACATATTTTTATCCATGTTGAATTCTAAGTAATTTTAGACCTGGATTGTGATCTTTGTCTAATTTTTGTTTTCTTCTCCAAAATGAGCTATAATCTACATTCAATAAAGGCAAAAATAAAATGTGTGTCTTAATGAAATTTATTCCTGTGTGAACACCACCAGATAAAGATTTTCATCCCTGCAAAAGTTCCCTCCTGTTCCTTCCTATCAGTAGAGCCATTTCTCTCCCCCAGTCAAGTACTCTCCTGACTTTGATCACCATGGGTGATTTTCAGGTATTGTTGAACTTCATATAAATGGAATCATATAGTTTATTCTTCTTGTGTTACTATCTTCTATTCAAAGGATATTTTTGAGATTCATCCATGTTGCAAATATAAGGAGGTTTTATGGTTTTTGCTTTATAACAAGGGGTGGCAAACTATGGCCTGTCGGCCCAGTCCGGCCCAGAACATATTTTATTAAAATTTTATTGGACATAGCCATTTCCGTTCATCAGAGTTGAGTAGCTATAACAGAGACCATATGTCCCATGAAGCCTAAACTATTTTCTCTTGGACCATTTACAGAAAGTGTTTGGTTTATATGGATATACACAGTTTATTTATCATTTCTCTTGTTGATGAACACACATGAGCTGTTTTTAGTTTTGGGCCATTATAAATAAAATTACTATAGATGTTCATGACACTGCCATTGGTAAGTAGATAGTCTTATTTCTTGAATATATACCAAGGAGCTGAACTGGTGGTCCTGGGTAAGTTGGTTGCATTTCTGTGAATATTAATAATGTTAAACATCTTTTTATATCTTTATTGACCATTCAGACTTTTTTTGTGAAGTACCTGTTTAAATCTTTTGCCCACTTTTTTATTAGGTTATCTTTTTGTTAGTGATTTTTAGTTCTTTATATACTCTGATCATGAAACCTTTATCATATTTGTGAACATTTTCTACATGTCTGAAATTTGCCTGTTCTCTTAATGGTGCCTTGGGGTGACCGAATTTATTTTTATGAATAAATAAACCCAATTTATCAGTATTTGGTGGTGGGGGGGTGGTGAGGTGTTAGTGCTGTTTTGCACCCTGCCCACAATATTTTCTCTCAACCTCATTTTTGCCCTCCTTCAAACTCCTAAAGACATTTGCCTATGGTTTCCTCTAGAAGCTTTATCATTTTAGTCTTCACAGTTGGGTCTCTGATTTATCACTGGTTGATTTTTATATATGGTGTGAGGTAGGGGTCAAGATTTATTTTCCATATGGACATCCAACTGCTCTACAGATTTATTGAAAAGACCTTTCTTTTTCTATCAAATTGCAGTGGGGTATTTGTTAAAAATGAATGATCATATTTTGGATCCTTTTCTGGACTGTTCTGTTCCACTTGAGGTATTGATCAATTTTCCATCAATACCACAATTTCTTAATTACTGTAGTTTATAGTAAGTCCTGACATACAGTACTGCAAAGCCTCCAATTTTGTTCTTCTTAAGGACTGTTTTAGCTATTTAAGTGCTCTGTATTTCTATATAAATTTTAGAATGAGCTCATTAATGTCTATTAAAAAAAAAGTACCAGACTTCTGATTGTGATTGCATTGACTCTACAGAATAAATTTTGGAGAATGGATATCTTAACAGAATCTTCCAATTTATGAACATGGTATATCTCTCCATTGAATAAGTTTTTCAGTTATTTCTAGCATTTTTTGTGTGTTTTTTTAGTGTAGAGAACTTACACATTATTAAATTTATTTCTAGGCATTTAATTTTTTGATGCTATTGTAAATATCCTTTTCTTAATTTTATTTTCCAGCCATCTTGCTAGTATATAGAAATACAATTGATTTTTGTATATCGAGCTTATATTTTGTGGCCTTGCTAAATTCACTTTTCAGTTCTAGTAGCTTGTAGGTTGTTGGGGATTTTATAAATGCACAATCACATCATCTGCAAAAAAAAAAAATTAATTTGCCTGTCCAATCTTTATTTTTTCTTTTTCTTGCCTTATTGCATTAGTTGGGAACACTGGCAGAATATTTAACAGAAATGTTTAAAATGGATGTCCTTGCTTTTTTCTAAACTTAAGGGAAGATAAATCAATATTTCATTATTAAGGATAATGTTTACTGTATTTTTTTGTAGATGCCTTTTACCAGATTGAGGAATTTTTTTCTGTTTCTGGTTTCTAGAGATTTGTTTTCACTAATGGGTATTAAATTAAAAAAACTTTTTATTATTAAATAATTTTAGATTTATGGAGAGTTGCAAAGATAGTATAGTGTTCCTACATACCTTCACCCACCTTCCTCTATGTTAACATCTTACATAACATGGTGCATTTACCAAAATTAAGAAATTAACATTGGTATAGTGCTATTAACTAAATGACAGACTTTATTCAGGCTCCCCCCCTTTTTCCACCAATGTTCTTTTTCTGTTCCAGGATCTAATCCATATACTACATTGCATTAAGTTGTCATGTCTCCCTAATCTACTCCAATTTGTGACAGTTTTTTAGTTTTTACTTGTTTTTCATGACCTTGCCACTTTTGAAGAGTCCTGGTCATGTATTTTGTACAGTGTCCCTCAGTTTGGGTTTGTCTGGTGTTTCCTTACTATTAGACTGAGGTTATGGACTTTGGAGGAAGAATACCACAGAGATGTGCCCTTCTGTTGCATCCTGTCTAGGGGAACATGATATCCACATCAGCATGTTTACCTTGATCACGGAGCTTAGATGGTGTCTGCCAGATTTCTCCATTGTAACATTACTATTCACTTTCTATCTATTCTGTTAGAAGCAAGTCCACAGTCATGGGGAGGAGAGGGGAAAGTATCAAATGATTTGTGGATATATGTTAAAACTACCACAGTCACTAGTAAAAATTTTGAGGGAGAATTTTGAGGGTTTGCACATGTCTTGTTTCTCCTTTAAGTTTGCTCCCTAATTTTAGCATTCAGCTTATCTTGCCTGCAATACTTACTGTTATGGTATTCTAATGGTTATTTTCCATTTCCTTCTTTCTTTCTACATTTATTAACTGGAATTCTGACTCTGGAGCCAGATTGCCTGGGTTGAATTCCTAGTTCTGCCTCTTCTTACTCTACAGTGTAAAATTGGACAATTACTTGACTTCACTATATTTCAGTTTTCTCATCTATAAAATGTAGGTAAAGGTGCCTACCAAGAAGGTTGTTGAGCTAATTAATTGAGCTTATACTTAGCAAGGGCTAAGAATTGTGCTTAGTCCCTAAGGATGTACTTATATTTCTTAATGTGGTAGATTATTTTAATTTTAATTATTTTAATATATAATTATTAAGTCATCTTGTACTCCTGGATAAACCTTGCATATATTTATATGATCTGGATTTAACTTACTGTTTATCTTTTTTCATATAATATTTATGAGTCATACAGTGGCTCTTCTCTTGCCATAGCACAAGATGCAATGAATGATACAGATTCCTTAAAAAAAGATTACACAAGAGCTTAGCAACTGAGGTGGCAACATTCCCAGCTTTCTAGAGCGATTTGTATCTGAGTCTTTGGGTAGAGATAGAGATCAAGATAGCTCTTGCAAATGAGTCTTTTTCAGTATTGAATTGAGCAAATTCAAAACTTGGCATATACTGTGAAAAATGGCCCCTCGACAGGAAGGAAAACGATCTTAACTTTTCCACATGTTTTACCTTGCACGTTTCACTGTAGAGGTTTCAATATTTGGAATACTCTAAAGAATTCATTTGCCAGCAATAAATATTGAGCACTTTCCAAGTGCCAGGCAATGAGTTTTGCTGGTGTGGGACTCTTTGCTCTTGAGCGTGTGGGCCATGTCAGGATCATTCCAAAAGCTGAAGGCTGGCCTCCTCGAGTCATTCGAGGAAACTCAGTATCTGTTCAGTGTTTTAAAAGTGGGCAACACTAACTCTAATACCTTTTCTCTCTTTTTCTTTCACTCATCTGAGCATCTTGGATTAGGCCCTTACCATCCTATGTTTATTTCTCTCTCTGTTGATGTTTTCCTCGCCTTTCTAGCATGGCTGATGACCACTGGGGTCAGTTCCCTGAAAAAAATCCTTCAGTGACAACCCAGGACTTAAGAAAACAGGTCTTTGACTTTTTGGCCTGACAATGGTCCCCCTTTGTCTAGTCCCGACTTGTTTTACCAGCCTCATAGTCTTCTCAGAATTAGTCCAGTGGCACAGTTGATCTTATCCACTCATCAGAATTTGAAGTCACTGTACTGTGTTGGAGGCTCTGCTTTTAGCCATTTCCTGTGCCTTAAGTGGGTTTCCAAAAATTTCCCAGGTTCTGTTCAGAGGATACTCACTGCAACCCTACTAGCTAGATAGGAACCCTATAACTTGTAATCTGTAGCCCTTGTCAAATTCTTATCTTTCAACACCAATCTTTATATCTAAACATCATTTCCAGTTGGTCAGGTTCTTAGAAATAGGGTTCCAGTACCTACCATGATAGTTTGCATACAAAGAGCTATTGCTAAATAGCTGCCATTCTTAAGTACCTACTATAATTGTACCACAATTTTGCAAAGTAAGTAGTATTGTCCCTGTTTTAAATTGTGAAGAAACTTAGTATCAAAGAGATTAAGAAATGTACCCAACACCATATAGTAAGTTGCAGAACTGGTTTGTCCGATTCAAAAGCTCTTGCTATTTCTTCTATGCCGTATTACGTTGGTACTAAAAATAAATAGTTAAATAAAACTATTTAATAGACGCATTTATGGTAAAAACACACTACTGAAATTACTTTGCTTACATTGTCAGTATGCTACTTGGAGTCTCAAGTACAAAAGCCTTCTTTTATTTTATCCCATCTAGGTTCCCTTTGGTCCAAATTGGCAGCATCTCTGTTGGTATAATCCCAACTCTATTCCTGGCTTTTGCCTACTTGGCTGATTAATTCCAAGGGTAATCTCACTGTGGAATGATTATCCAGCCACACCCTCTCCTGGACATGCTTTCTCTTTTTTTGCAGTACGCGTAGATCGAGGATTTTTCCAGATCTTCCAAGTTCTCCTTGCTTTTTGCTTAGGGATTTCTTCATCTGTGTCCTCTTACATTTTACAGCACATCGTAGGGAGAAGCCAGGCCACACCTTCAACACTTTGATTAGAAATCTCATCCACTAAATATTTAATTTCATCATTTCTAAGTTCTTTCTTCCACGAAACACTAGAATACAATTCAGCCAAATTCTTGGCCAGTTTATATCAATGTTCACCTTCCTTCCAGTTTCCAGTAGCATGTTCTTCATTTCCACTCCCCTTCTCACCAGAATCACCTTTACCGTTCACATTTCTACCAACAGGCCCTCCAAGGCCATCTAGACCTCGAAACTGTTTCAGCTTCTGCCTATTAATCACCCAGTGCCAAAGCCACTTCCACACTTTCAGGCACTTGTTAGAGCAGCACCTCACTCCATGGTACCGACTCTGAATTAGCTCGCGTAGGCGGTCATTAACAGAATACCACAGATTGGGTGGTTCAAACGACGTACACTTATTTTCTCCCAATTCTGGAGGCTAGAAGTCCAAGATCAAGGAACCAGCAAGTTCCGTTTCTGATGAGACCTCTCTTCCTGGCGTAGGGAAGACTGCTCTCACTGTGTTTTCATTGCAAAGTTTTCCTTTGTGCACTCTTGGAGAGAATGGCCTCTGGTGTCTCTTTCTTCTTATAAGGGCACCAGTCCTATTGGATTAGGACTCTACCCTTGACCTCATTTAGCCTTAATTACCTCCCTAAAGGACCTCTAGTCACATTGGGGGTTAGGGCTTCACCATATGAGTTCTGAGAGACCCAATTCAGTCCGTAACAATGGGTCTCGTAGAAATGCATGTAGCAGTCAAGTATTGGGGCTGAATACAGGCTACTTTAGCGTTCCTGCTACTCTCATTATGCCATGTTTTTTAAGCATAATATTAGCATTTATAATGCAACTAGTTTAGTTTAGCTCCCGCTGGAGATTTTGAGAGCTTGTGTGAAGTAGAGCTATTATGTTAATTCTCTCTGCACTTCTCTGAAGCATGAAGTCAGTGTCATACGTTTTAAGGGTAAAACCGTGTCTCATTCAAAGAGGTGCTTGAAACTGCAATCTAGAAAATTGCTTTTAAACAGCTGGGGGAAGATGTTCATAGTCTCAGAGGACATGATTTAGAAAATGATTCACCATGAGGTTTTGAAAAATCTACATTATATAGGAAAATTGTTGATTTTTCTGACACCTTTCTGGGAATATTAATATAATACAGATCCATACATAGTCTTTGGATATTGTAAATTATATTCCCAGTTTACTTTAGGGTTTTTTTTTTTTTTGGTTTGTGTTAATTCTAGTTTTTCCTCACAATGTTGGAGGAATAAATAATAGAAAATATTCTAATTTTAGAGCATAAACATATTACTCAGATTTCTAAATCTTAGAGTAGGTGGTATCTGTGTGTGTCTCTAAAACAAGAAGGAACAGCATTTTTTTTCTATTAGGTATCATGAAATGATACCTTTGGGCAGAAACTGAGTAAAGGGTACTCAAGATCCCTCTTAAAACCCCATATGAATCTGCAGCTATCTTAATGAAATTCAATTTAAAAATGAGTGTGAAACTATTATATAAAACTAATAACTTTGTATTTTAAATCTATTTTATTTTTAGGTTGTTCCTGCCTGGTTGGTAACATAATCACCATTGGCTTTTGTAAGTTGATACTTTAATTTTTTACCCCCCTGACACTTGCATTTTCTGATTACATGAGAATTCTTTTCTAGAGAACCTGGAGCCAAAATTAGAGCAAAACTATTCTGTTATGTGGTTCTTATAATATTTTTAGGTCTGTTTTACTTTTTATAAATGCCATTAGGTGATAAATAGTTGTTTTGAGGAAGTTTGAATCACACATCTTGAGCTGGGGCCAATTGTTTCTTTGGAGTGACTTCCTATCAGGGTTATGATCAGCAGAAGCAAAGTGCTGCCTGTGGAGCTGAAATTGTATGTGTATCCATTCTTCTGGACATCAGAGTCTTCACTGAGACATCTTTGTGACAGATGATAGGGACACAACTCCCTGGGAGAAGGCCACTAGTGTGAACAGTTTGACTAGTGAGGCAAAAGGAATTTGGTTTCATTTACTTGTGAAAATCTGGCAATTAGGTGATTGGGAGACTTTAGCTTTAATTCCCATTTTATCATTGGGAGTAGCAATATTTCTGTTCCATAACTTTTTCTTTTAGTATATTGAAAAATAATTAGAAATCCTGTTTTAGTAATTGTGTTTTTGTGTGTGTGTGTTTTGTTTTTTTCAATTCAGTGAAATCCAAACATTTGAAATAGGGAAACTTGAATAAACATTTTAACCTAATGAATTATTCACTGTATCACTGAAAACATTTATTGTATTAAGTGGGTTTTATTTGGTTATCTCTTAGAATAGAGACTGCATTACCAATATGGAAAAATAAGGTTATGAACCATAATATGCAGCCAGTAGTTTTGATTTATATGTCATAAATTTGATGGAGAAGAATTGAAATATGTTAAACTAATTTTAAAGACCTCTACAAGAAATATTGACTGAAGTTGGCTTTGTTTTTCATCATGTTAGCAATAATTGGAAACTTAAGATAATAGGTTCACTTCTTATGGCTAGAAAGGAACTAACATATTAAGAATAACTGAAAGAAGAAATGTGTATTTCAGGAATTTCTACACTAAATATATACAGCACTGTTACCAAAAAATAAACAATAAGATCTTAAGCAAGCAGAAAGTGTTTTTAATGTTTAGATGTAAGAAAGATCTGCTGAAGCTCAAGTTCAGCAGAATTTTGTCAGTTGTAGGCTTTCCCAGATTACTCAATAAGGAAGTCTGAATGCCTGATTTGAGAACTTTAATTATATTACACATGATTAAAAAGATACTCAAATCTCAATCACCTATATATTTCTATATACTTCATTTTCTTTTTCGTTGCTTGTTTGATTAGAAGTTTTTTGGTTTAAAAAAAAAAGAATAGGTCTTGATACTTTTAATAAGTGGTAGTCGTTCCTAATGCCATTTTGTTATTGAGGACTTGGAGTGTTCTATCAAAGTTTAGCTCCAGAAGCTCTCTTTTTAAGAGATATAAATTAGGGAGCAGATAGCATGTTGGAGAGAGAAAATTTTAGAACCAAACACAGCCTGGCTTGAATTCTGGCTGTTATGCCAGTAACTACATGGTTATGAACAATTTAATGAACTTTTCTTAGCCACAGTTTGTTATTTATAAATTTGAAATAATAATAGCTGTGAGATTTATGAGGATTAACTAAGGTGATAGACCTGGCCATTAGCAGCATTCAGTAACTATTAATCTTTTAACTAATTCTGTATTTCTAAGTACTGTAAGCTTGAGATACTAGTCATAAATAATTTTACAATATACTTTATAGAGAAGACAATATTTTATTACTTATTATATATAGTGAATTTTGAAAAATTATATATTTTTATAGAAGAGAAAATGACTAGGAGACATGGGCTGATCTGTAATGGACCTAACAAGTCACTTTTTGCATTTTTTTTTTAGCTTTAATGTAATCTCTACATCTTATCAAAGTAGACAAAAAGAAATGAGGTAATGTAGATATGTCAGTACTGTACTTACTTGTAAATATAAAGCACTAATGGAAATGTAAGGAAGTGGAACTTCATAATGAGGGGATTTCCACCATGACTTCCAGCCATGATGTAGTAACACGAACTGGATTTATTCTCTTGCCTGAGCAGCCAAGAAAAAGAACCCCATAAAATATATGAAAAAAAAGGTTTTCAGACACTGGACAAAGAATGTCAGAGTAGATTTTTTTCTTTTTTTTTTTAAAAAAAGCATTAACTATATACTGCCTACAAAAAATGTACTTCACGTATGTAAAGATACAAATAGTTTGTAAGTTAAAGGATGGAAAACAGTATTTTGAATTGAAATGAAAACATATTTCCAGATAACTAGGATGCAGCTATAGCAGTGCTTAGAGGAAAATTCATAGCCTTGTGTTCCTATATTATAAAAGAGGAACATTCTCGAAATAAGGGTTCAATATAAGGGATTGTTAAAGTCTCAAATATCAGAATGTCTTTTACTTGAAAATATGCTTGTTTCATGTTACTGAAGAAGACAATTATGGGTGGTTATAAGAGGGCAGCTCTTAGCTCTTCATAGGAAAGAAATAACCATCAGACTTCCCCAGCTATGTTCCCCTAGGTATCCTTACAATTTCTTTCCACCTATTTCTGAGATAAATGGTAGTAAAGGAAAAATATATTTTGCAATGTTAAGAGGCTATAGATTTATATACACACTTAAAACAATGTATTAAAGGTAGATAATGCAATATAAGAATGAGCAGTATTTTTAAATCACAGAACTATAGAATTAGAAGTACCCTTAAGTGGTGTTTAGTCAAACAAAAGTGGACTGAACTCCTTGCCTTTTTCGTATTTAAAGCCTTGAATTAAAAAAAAAACTTTTAAAGGGGGATTTATTTCCCAAGTTTGAAAACCAGCAAAAGCATTGAAGGAGAACTGAATCACATGAAGTGAGATATCTGTTAATTCTTTAAAAACTTTAAAGCACTAGCTGTATGCAATAAATATCTCTAATATGTATTTTTCTCTTCGTGTGGCAACAGTCTATGACTTTCTGCCTAGCACCAATGCATTTGAGGGATTTGCCTCAATTTGCTTTTTAAAAGACAGTTCAATTACTGTTTCTACATTGTATAGTAGCATATCTTTTATGACAGTTTGACGTTGGTTGGTTTATTAGTTGGGCCCATAAATTCCTCAACTTGAGTGCTAAATATTTAGCTCTGAGGGGAATCATGTAATCCAGAAGCTGAAAATTAAATTTTATGTCTTTTATTGAAAAGGAAGCATTTTCCCCATTTTAACAAGTTTTACATTGGTTTGATTTTCAACATCAATGGTAGTAGCTACCCTGATTAAGCACAAAGAGAAAAATACATATTGTGCTAACAGAGTTCGAGGTGCTTTATACAAGTTGCCTAATTTGATCTTTAACAGACCCTATGAGAAAAGACATTATTCCTTTTTTACAGATGAGGAAACTGAGGTTGTAAAATATTGTTAATTGCTTAATTTATGAAACTACGAAAAGGCGACACTATACTTTAAATATGGATCTATCTGATATCAGAGTGCAAACACTACCTTCTTGAATGAGCGATGCAGCACATTGGGTTTAGATAGATGACAACTTATTTCCTATAGCGATGGTGGGAGAAATCAGTGAATAATTACATGCGTACATGGTAGCTAGGTACAGTGGAAACAGCATGAGGTTTAGAAACAGAGTACTGCAAGTTCTAACCCTGCCTTTGGTAAATCAGTTTATTGCTTCTAAGCCTGTTTTCCTCATTCAAAAGTAGAAATTAATAAAACCGTCCATCTCGGTTGACTGTGGGGAAGATCACATGGATATTTCTAAATGCTCTGTAAATGCTCTTGAAAGGCACACAAATGAATCGATGAGTGCGTTTTGTCATTTGCTGTAGCCTTTAAGTAGTACATTTTTGAGTGCTTTTAAAAAATGATTTGCTTTATAGAAACTTAATGAATTTCCAGAACAGCTCTCTTAGATTTAGAATGATCTGTTATGTGAGGAGTTTCTACTCAAAAGACCAGCTTTTTTCAATGAGATATCTTTTTTGAGATATATAATTATTTCACAATACCTGGTAAGGGAGTTCTTGATGTTTCTGCCTTTCCTAAGTTCATCTCTGTCCCAACTTGAGTCAGTGAAAGTCTCCCTGAGGGCACCCTGTACGAAATGGAGAAATGGCACCTTTCAGTCAAAGGAGGAATCGTGACAGATCAGCCCTGAAGCTCCAAAGATGGGCATGTGGGAAGGTTATGCTCTGTCAAGGAATGAGTTCTCCATCCCTTCCATTCCAATGTTGTTTATTTTCTTTTTAGGCTAGGAATTTTGAAACTTAATTTATCCCTTCCCATGTTCACTCAGGATTAGTGACAGCAATGGAAAGGAGCTCAGTAAAAGTGGACACATTTTGTTACAGGTTTTCATGAAGGCTTTGTCAAAGGAGCAGTTCAGAATTCAGCGGAGACCTTGGCAACCTTTTAATTATATCTGCTCAGTGTAGGTAACCAATCAGGGTAGTCCGCGTCCTCTCCTAGGCCCGCCTCACTCCCGCAAACACACACACAGCTCATTCACACACAGACTGTCATTTAGGAGCTTGGGTTACCAGTTTGGATGATTCCCCAGCTCAAATCAAAAAGCTAACTGTTCTGTCGCCGTTCACGGTTTTGTTTTGCAAACAGAATTTACGCAAACGGACTCCTTTAGGTCTAGCGGTGTTTGCGGGAGGGCGGCCACGAGGGAAGCCCTGGGGACTGCGGCTCTAAATTCATCATCTGTCATGGCTCACTGGGTCCCCGCCAATAATAAGAGCTGCGCCTAGGGCCGGACTCCGGTCATCGGTAGAGCCATTGATTGAGAATAAAGTGTCCCCGTCGTTTGGGGACAGTGACACGAAAGAAATTGCAGATTAAGTGAGAACATCACTTGTAGGATAGCAAGATGGAAGAAGAAAGGGAGAGTGAGCGGGCGACGTTTATTTATGGACTGTCAGGGGCCACTGAGGCTCCGCAGGCCCCAGCAGCGCAGGACTTCCCTCGGTGCGGGTTTTCTCCCCCTGACCTTGGATGAACTAGCGCGCAGTATATTATGCCTGGCGATTGTGCTGGTTTGTCATGGTTAGCATTCTGGACTGTCACTGGAATGTAGGAAACGGATGAATCTGAATTGAACCATGAGGTGGTCTCGGGGCCTTCTCCCTTGTCTCGAGGAAACCTGTCGCTGTTTGTCTGGGCCTGGCCTAATGAAAGCAATGGAGGGAAAGAGAGGTGGGCCTTTGATCTCTTTGTTGCAGCTGCTCCCTGGGAACTCGCTGAAATCAATGCCCTGTTTTCCTGAAGGAGTGAATGGCTCTGCCTAACTAGCTTTGTGAAGCCGTGGGGGAATTCAGTGCCTCTGTTTATTGACAGCTGAAAAGGAGCACATGGGGTGGAATGGACCTTCTTGTGAAAACCAGGCACAAGGAAAATTAGAGCTCAATTTAACACAGAGGAATTTGGAAATTCACCCCGAAGGAGACGGTGGTTTCTCATGCTTGCATTAGGATTACTCAAGGTTGGGGCTAGTGTGTGACGAACAGTGGGGGTTCTGTCACAACTACGTGATAAGTGGGAATATGGGATACGTAATAAACGATGCTCAGCAGAAGTTGAGCCAACACACCCCTCTTCTTTTTTTAAACACAGAAGTAGGGAAAGACAAATATTAACCATGATATAATCAGGTGATTATTTTTGCCTGAAGAAAAAAAAGTGATGTTTAACGTAGGCATTACTAATGTAATACGAAGTCTCTAGAGTGTGTCTTCTGTTCATTTATGTTCCAGAACACCTTTGAACTTTGTATCTAACTTCCACGAATGCTACCTATTCATGCCATTCTGGATTTTGTGTGTCAGAGGGGAATCTTAAACACATGTATTTTTAAAAACTTGTATTTTGGGGATCTTTTAACTGAGAGTCTGACTCTGTCGCAGGGAAACCGCCATACCTTCTTTTTACGTCTCCCCACTTGCTTGATTTCCCAGGAAGAATTTATGGCTTCTTCCCTCGGCCTCCAGCCCTTTGTGCACACCTCTATTATAGCACTTAACACAGTGCCCTGTAGATCTTTGTTTAGGTGTTTTCTTTTAGCTGGAAGTAAAGCAGCTGTGCCGAATTCGTTTTTTTACCTCCAGGCCTCGCTAAACTCTTGGCTCGTGAATGCCTGCTGAATGAATGGGGATTGATAGCTCCCCTTACGTTACTTTGAATGTAATTGCTTATCCAGGCTTCCACTGCAAATACTACATTTTAAGAAAACCTGATTGATCTATTGTTACCTGATGGGGGCTATAGTCTTTTAAAGTCTTTCCCTTATGGAGAAATGTTAAACAGTTGTTCTGATTTGGCAGGTTTTCGGGGCAGTCCACCAGCCTCTGGTAAAAAGTGCATGGCACTCTCCTTTTCAAAGCCAAGATCTCTTCTCTAATAGTCTTTCCCAAAAATAAATCCCTGCACGGCATTTAGACATTTTCAGTATGAAGATGGAAAAGCTTTTAATTTAGAGTTGTGTAGAGTTTCACCTAACCAGATTCAGGATTGAGGTGGATAAAGCTTCCGTTTTACATGATTTAATTCTGTGATGTAATGTTAAATGATGCAAAACAAGACATCCTTGGACAATATCTTTAACCAGATTTGTTACCACTGTGTGTTATGAGCCCCCGTATCAAAGAAAGCAGACACCTTCACCTCTTGGTGAAAAGTGTGAGGGAAGTTCTGATTCTAAGGACCTTCTGCTATGATTTCACAGGGCCCCAGAACAAGCCCGACTTCTGAGCTATTCTCAAGTGAAAACCTATTTCTTTTTAAACCAGAGCTTTAAGTGGGAAATAGTTGTCAACATTCTTTGGGAAAATAACATCTTAAAATTATAATGGAAAATTTTAGAAATGATCAGGGTTTGGGGGGGTGACTATAGTTAAAAATTACGTTCTTGCTATGTAGAATCAGATAACTTCAACTACATGGTCCTACATCAGAGAGACTCTGTTTTCCTCAGGACTGAAGACTGCTACAGTATCCAAGAAGTAGTAATTTAAAAGAGTCAAGCCCACAAAATAGGTTTGGGGATCAACATATACTAGTCTGTATGTGTGTGTGCATTTATTTCCATAAACAAACCTCCTAGTAGACAGATATTTCCTTCTTAGATGGCTTCCCATCCATCCAGACTGACCAAAAAGAGCAGCCCCAATAGGGAGACATCTCCTTACTGTTAGATTGAATGGCAAGAAATACTATTCTGATATGTAGCATTATTAAAAATTACCTTTACTGGGTATGCTTACTGTCAACAAGTTTTGCCCTCTGGCTTCTCTAGTAGGAGCCTTGTCTTTGAAGAACAGAACTGGAGTTAAGCAAAGGTGCTTTTTGCTTCGGAGTTTTTGTCGTCTGTCTGCCTTTTAGTGGCCTTTCCTTGCTCCTTAGAATCCCATCCCCTCACTCCACTTCACCTTCAGCCCTGCTCATGGACCTGTTTCCTTTTCCCAAAGATTAGTGTAAGAACACTTTTTTCAGAAAGGTTTGTCATCTGATTTCTGCTCAAGGCTGTGAGGTACTTTTACTGAATTGGGGTCTCTGGAAAATAATCTCAAATGCATGAGGGCTCCTTGCTTATCATTTGGTGTTAAGCACTTTGCTCAGATGAATCATTTATTCCTCAAAAGGCTCTTGTGCCATAGCTACGATGATTGTTTCCATTTTACAGGGAAGGAAGCAAAGGCAGGGAGAGACTAAACAGAATGCATGGGGTTTCTGAGTGGCCCCAGGTGGCACCTGGATTCGGACCCAGGCATGCCGGCACCATAGCCCCCGGCGGAACCACATCACCGCATTCCCTCTTGAAAACTAAAAATCCTTTAAGGCGCAAAGGTGTGCCTCGGGAGCGTGGGAATTTGCCCCTGTGGCGTGTTGACGGGAGGCATTTTTGACCCCCACCCGTTTGCCATACGTTAATGTCTCCTTACGCAGGCCCAGGAGGGTTTTCCAATGCCTTTTTTTAACCTTTTGATTGTCCCCCCACCCCTCTAGGATTGCCCTCCATTTGATGTGGCCTGTGCTTCGTGTCACATCTGTAACTCCGCTGTGCCTCCGCCTTAGCAAGGTAAGGCCGCCTCTGCCAGGCCGCCCGCTCCTGCCGCGGCCTCGCCTTCTCTGCCTCACGGTGCGCACCCAGCTCTGCCTCCTTGCCAGTGGAAGGGCTTTTCTACGCTTGGGTTTTATTTATCATGACTTGTTTACTAGAAACTTTACGACCTCCCTCCCTTACATTTTAAAAAGATGTTTTAACATTGTTTTATCTCACAAAAAACAAATGCATACCAGGACAAAACTGGGGGTGTTACCCTCCACTTAGGGTCACATTTAGTATGTTGCATATGTTACAGTTCCGTTTCTAAATCATGCTCCTAAGATCGTAACGTGAGGTGATTCTCAGTTTGCATACGTTCTGTCCAAATTTCCTAAAGTTGTGAAAGACGTGTTAGGAAATAAGTGCCCCTAAATCCAGTGTTTATTTGAGGGAACTCGTGGCTGGCACGATCCATAGTTTTTATCTCCTATCGTTCCCCATACATCTGGAGATTACGATTTGTATTAAACACCTATTTCAAAATAATCATTCCTGCCTTAAATGTCATACTCAGCATTTTGGTTGTTTTTCCCATGTAACATACATTCTGTTCTCTGTTTAAGCCCGTTGCCTTTTTCACCCTAAAGCAACCCTCCCCCTGTTTTGCAGCTTTAGCGCTAACAGTGTTGCTTAACCATAACGCTTGGCCTCTCTCCAAACATTTTTTTACAAAATGTCCTTGACTGCAATATGCCATAATTTTTTTTAGTTGCTGTGTTCTTTGTAAGTTTTCTTATATTTCATCTTACACTTGCATTTTTGTTTTCCCTAAATCTCTCACTAGATAAACCACTTCCAAATTTATTTTACTCTTGGGGCTGACTTCTAGAAAAGCTATCCACAGCTGCTCCAGTTGGAAGCCAAAGTGGACAGAAAGTTAGATGGGTGTGTTTAAATTCCTGTTCTCCAGATAATTCTAGTTGAAACTAGTCCACTTCCCCACTAACGCATACAAAAGGAAAATTCTAGCAATATCCAAAAATGCCAGAATCACTTCTATATATCATTTGGGTAACTTTACAACACTGGCAAGACCAGTTCATGCCAGGCCCATCTTTAATTGTTTTCTTTAGTTAAACATGCTATTGCCATTAAAAACACAGCTGATAAGATTACACTACTTGATAATTTAGAAATCTTTCAAATGTACAACATATAAAACTTAAAGCACATAGGAAATTAGAAATTTCTTTTATAAGTACGTGTTAGGAAATGGAATTGTATCGTGATGGTCCAAATTAAGAAAGACTGCTGAAGCGAATCAGGGATGTCCCCTCTTTCTTTTCTACTGTATTCTGAAACACGTTATTAATGCTTTTTTTCTAATTGTGAACTTAACCCAGTTTGTAAAATCGTTCTTGAGACTTATTAACAGAGCACATCTACTTTGTGCATATACTTTAGACTCTGTACCAGTCAGTGGGCCTCTGTTTGTACATATGTAATGTATAATCTTTTAACAGCCCTGCAAGGTAGAGAGCTGTCACGGTGAAGAGAGGTTAGGAACTGGCCTCAGGTTACACACCTGGCAACTGCAAAGCCAGTGTTCAGACCTAGAGCCAGCTCCCTGCAAAGCCAGTGCTCTTCCTCCTCTACCAGCCCATCTTCCGTAGGCTGCACAGGCACTTTCTATTTTTTTTTTGGGGGGGGGGCAGTTTTTTGTTTTGTTTTTCCCCAAGGAAATTACCACTTCACTGATTTTAAGGTATAAAATGGATAAACCCAGGAACATAATCTGAATGTCTCCTGCCTAAGGTCGCTTTCTGTAGCACAAGCCTGAGCATATCGCTCTCCTGATGAAAACCTTTCAGTGACCTCGATTATTTAGGACTCTCGGTTGCAGTTGACAGAAACGAATGGGACTGTTAAAGAATTCCATACAGCCAGGTGACAGGAGCATATTTGCATGCTAGCAGGATCACTCCAACAGTAGGTGGTGGTTAGGATGAAGGAGAGTCAGTCTTCCATATGTGGAAATGTCCCTGCACACTGCCCTAATGAGACTCCAAGCTCTTGATTCACTGGGCTGGTAGGAGGTTTAAAGCAAGCCACGTGAAAACTGAGTTTTGGCCGATAGAGTGGGCTGGCCCTCCATTCTCCAGCATGCCTTCCCACAGTCCCCCATCCCCACCCCCATCAAGTTTTGGGGCACTACAGGTTAGAAAGCAATGTCCTGTACAAGGTTGCCCACTTTAGGGGATGGGCCTTGTGCATGTTCATTAGCTGCCCTCTTCCCTCCTGGGCCCCACGTGTCTGGTGTGAGGAGGGAGGCGAGTGTCAACAGAGGCCAAATTCCTGTGAGGACTGAGTGGCCCCATGCTCTGGTTGCTCTGGTTTTCTAAACATCTGCCTGCTTGCTTTTAACACACCCTCGCTTCCACGTTCCCTGCTTGCAAGTTCTCTTCTTGGGTGCAGTTTAATACAAACGTCTCAGCTTCCTAAAAACCAAAGCGGAGAGGGCAGTCTTGGCACACTTTGCCTTCGCAACAGGGCCCATGGTCCCCAGGCCAGTCCTCGTCTCCCAGGTCCATCTTCCGCCCGCACGTGCACCCCACATGCCGGGCAGACTTAGTGGGCGCCTATGTGGCAGGAAGATGGGATGGGGATCCCTGGTCACTGATTTTTGTACATCTGAAGCTCTCCCTGCCCAACTTCTGTTCTAAGAGTTTTCTTTGAACAGTGGCTCCCATGTCTTGAGTCCTCTCGTTTCCAGCAGGGCCTTTGTAAGCCTCGTCTGAAGGTCTCTGACATTCCGCCACAGAGCTGAAGTGGGATTTGCTTTGAGGACATGCCTGGCCTCAAAATCTGGACAGCCTTAGCCATTTCATTTGGTGCCACATGTACCTACCAACACTGCCACATCTTTGAATCAACAAATATGCCACATTAAGGACTTGTATTCCTTCTCCTGGGGTGGGAACCACCCCCCTCCTAAGCCGCCTCAGTTTCCAGAACACGGTCATTTCCATCTGCTGGGAGTCCACAGCCCCACTCCCCGTCCCTGCATGCGGGTCCCCAAGCTCGGGGAGCAGGGCTGCCCTTGCCTTGGCACCGGAGCACTGCCTTCTCTCTTTCCTTATTGACTTCCCTTTTTTTTCTTTTTATTTGGTTTAAAGCAATTTGGAGTTTAAGATAAAGTCCTTAAAGATAACTTTCTCTGCCTTTCCCTTTCTAGGTATTTGCATAGGAGTCAGAGGAGTTAATCCTGTGAGTAAAGCCTTAACATCTGCTTGTTTCTGTCCTCTGTCTGTCCCCCGGGGTCCTGAAGCACAGGCCGGACTCCAGCGCCTTTGCAGAGTCCAAGCTCCTTTGCAGTGTCCAAGCTCCCTCTGCAACAGGGCGGGGGCCTTCTTGGCACAGGAGTCTGGCTCCGGTGACGGTAGTTGCAGCCAGCCTGTAGCACAGATGTGCACTGGCCTAAGTCTTAGCGCCTGGTTGAGGCACCCGAAGTCTGCATCTCGCTCCATAGCTTCAAGTATGCAGGAAGTATCCCCTTTTCTTCCCCATAACTACCTTAATTCACACTCCAGCCCCCACCTGGCCAACCTTGAGGGAAAGTTCATGGCTGTCATTTTCAGGTGTCTTCCCTTCTCTCATGGGGTATGTCCTAGAACCTGGAGATTTTCACGTACCTGGTAGGTGAGGGACTTGCCTCTGGCCTTTGGCACATCACAGTAGTGGTCTCTTGAAGCCTCAGAGCCACCAGTGGAGGCTGGCGATGTCTTGCTCAGGTCTGGCTTCCCTGAGCGCACCCCACACATGTCCTCTGGAGGGTTCTGCGCTGCCTTGCGAGCATCCAGAACATGTTAGCTGTTGTTACTAGTTGGTGCCAGTGGCTAAAACCTGTAATTCTGGAAGAGCAGCAGCGATTCGAGTTAGCTGCCTGGAGCCGCTGCTTTAGAACAGGTGACCTTCAGGGGGCACTGCGAGACATCAAGGTAAGAGGCAGGTAGATGGGTTCAGGGCTCTGGAATTTGAAAGTTTAGGGTTGTAGATAGATATTTGGGAGACCTGTGACCTCAAGAAGTAGTTGAAACTTTGAGTTATGAAGAAGGTCCCCCAGGGATTGTGAGAAAAAGTAGAGGGCCAGGTGCCAGGCTCCAAATCTATTCATATCTCTGGTGACCCTTCACAACATGTCCCTCTGTGTCGTATGAGTATAAATAACCGTTTAGGGCCTTCACTTCAGAGGTATAGTCTTATTGTTCACCGTGGTCCATAGATTTCGTTGTCTGTAATTTACTGTATTGGGTGGGCTCCTTTCCATGTGCAATTACGGACTTTAGGAAGTAAAATTAAAAACTTAGTTGAGAAGCTTTTCAGAAACAAGCCTTGTCCATCTTCTTTCTAGAGAAGTCCTTCACTGGAAACCAAGGCAGAATTCCCAGTGTGTGGGGCTTGCCCAGTTCCTCCCCACCCCAATCACTAGAAATAAAGAGCAAAGTCAGTCTGAAGAATTGACTGAAGCAGAATCAGGAGTAGCTAGAAGTGAATGAGCTGAAACTGGAGGGAAATCCCTTTGTTCAATTTGGGTTTCAGTGAATGCTCAGCGGGCGGCTAACCCAGTTCATTAACAGAAAAGACATGGTCTTAAACGCTGCTCTCAGAAGTAAATGCCCAGAAAAACACATCACGACAACCAAAACACGCATTCCAGAAATCGTATGCTCTAGATTCGTGAAACTTTAGTTTTTGTCATCAATGAAGAAGCAGATCATTTCCCCCCAAATATTTCCCCACGTATTTAAAATCATTAACCTAGAACAAATCTGTCTGCAGTGTGCCAGCCCTCATTCCTAGAAAAATGTGATTTTTCTTGCTCTTCAGGAGCTCAGACACATTTGTATTTAGGGAGGTTGATGTTATAGGGCCATTTTTTACCATGTACATTTTTTTAATATAATTAACACAGTAAAACCCTTCTCTCTGATTTTGAAATCTAAATTCAGACCTGAGAAGCAGCCTGCAAGTCGCATCCTGCCAGACTCAGATGTGTTCTTTTTCTGAACTGTCTCTCCTCTGCTGTGCTAAGGTGCCCTCCACCGCACAGGATTTCCCCCAGGGCCATGCGAGCTTTCAGGTTCTCTGTGGCATTGTTAACTCTTTAAGCGTTAGACTGGTGCCCTGGTGGCAGGTGGGAAAGGCCGGGGACTTGATCTCCTCCCGGCCAGGGTTCTCCTCTTTCACTGGCGCTGCTCACATTGAACAGCTTAAGAATGAGCTCCTGTGTGAGCCCTCGAAGCCCAGGCGCATTGTTGAATTCAGAAAGGAATCGCTTTCTTGTAGTGACAATTTGAATATTTTGACAATGAAGCTAAGCTATTGCACTGCCTGGTTTGCGTACTTCATGTCATGTGCTCCCTCCCTAGTGGGGCGGAGAGCCGCCTCCTCTCTGAATTCATACGTTGGCACTGTCTGTGGGCGAGATGGGCAGGAGCAAGGGAAGAGTCATCCAGAATTTCACTCTCTTGCTTTAATGCTTTTTAAAGCCCTTTAAAAATATATATTTAAGCCAGGGCTTTGGAGAAACAGATAAATGTTGAGCATTTTGAGAAGAGAGCTGGACCGTGAAGATGATTTGTGAAGTGTTTATACATGCAAAGTGAGGGGTACACTTAAAACAAATTCTCTGGATGATTCAGACGACCTGCTCACCTCCAGGTTTTTCCTGACTTGTGACGGGTTATTTTAAAGATTTAGTTGTCTAAAATGGCCTTAGTTTTTCCCATTTTAACCTACAAGGATGTTCTTGTGCAAAATAAACAGACATAGCCTTTTTGGATCAAATTAAGAAGAGAGGCAGCCAAGTGAAAAAAATCCCTTAGATAGCTCTAATTGGCTTTGTTTTGCAATAGATTTACCTTTGTACTGGGTAAGGAAATCCTGAAAAGCTTCTCACCTAAGAGGATCAACTGGTTGGAATAGTCTTAGTTGGAAGAAGCCAAGCTTTTTAATTAATGGGTGAACAGAGATACCGGTTTCCGAATGCTTACCAGGGATCAGTAGTGCAAAGCCGGCTGCAGGCTCGGCCCTGAAGACTTGGTGAAAACGTAAATCCCAGGCCCCAGTGACGCTGTGTCAACCTGTGCCAAGGATTTCCCTGGCATTCTGACACACAGCCAGCGTTGGTGACCACTGAATTCGGAGCCTTCAGCCTTTCCACCCTGCCCATTTGATAAATCTATATGTCTATACAAAGCTTTTGTTGAAAACAAATGCCTGCTAGTTATTACTGACTTTTTTCAATTCGTCATTTCAGGTTTTGTTGTTGCCTAGATTTGCATGCCTGTTTTATGGTATTCTAATACTGTTGACTTAAAAAAAAAAACATCGTTTCCTCTGACTGCTATTTTGAATATTTTATGTAAGCAATTGCATGGGTTTTTTGTTTTTTTTTCTTTTTCTAGTTGCAGAACGCAGGGGAAATTTTCAGGTTTTTCTAATCCAGTTGTAAGTAGGACAAAGGATATAATGGAAATACTTAAAGGCCTTCTTGGGCAAGAGTATATGAAATACTGAAAATCGTCTAAGTTACAACATTATGAACTTTATGACACCTTTTAAATATATCAGATGGCCCACATGGTTTAAGGCTTTCGCCATATGGTATTTCCGAGACTTTTAAAAAATTTATCTTTATTGTTGGAAGTATTACAGGTGTCCCCCTTTTTCCCCCATTGACCCCCCCCCCTCCACTCTCGTCCCCTCCCTGGGCCTTCCCCGCAGTATTGTCTGTTCGTGCTGAGCTATTTTAAAGTTAAGGGCGGTAGGTCTGTTGAGGTATTGAGGATTTTAAAGTTTAAAATTAATCTGTCACTTGTTAAAACGCATGGAAAGCAGTAGAAAATGTCCCCTGTACCTTATCAGTGGAGTGTGTGGGCTCCGGAGGGGAAGCCCCTGGCAGCGGGCTGGGGGGAATGTTTTCCCAGCTGCATTCACTGACGACCTGCGAGATCTCTTCTTACAGGTGTGAATCCCCAGACACACTTCGGAGGAGACTCCCGTGACCGCTTGAAAGCTGACGTTTCCTGTCACCCAGTAGGTATGCAAGTGACAGTCTCTTTTTAAAATTATTTCTGACCGTGCATGCTTATGAATAGCTGCTTGGACACGCATAGTAAAAGTAGTCAAGGGTGAGTGGGAGGTGCAAGGAACTTCACAAAGGTTCTGGTAGAAAATAAGAAGATATTTCTCTCTCGTCGCAAAAATACCTTAGAACAGAATTCTTAACCTTTAGGAAAAAAAAAAGCGTCCGTACACTCTGCAGCTCAGGGAATCGGAGATGCCATTGGCAATTTCCACATCCCCTGCTGCACCCCCGCCCCAGCCCCCATAGCATCTGCAGATCCATGGACTTTTCTGCTGACAACCCTGTCAGTTCAGAAGCTTTGAGGCTGCCCTGACTACACCCCCAACTTGTATACATAGGGGGATGCCCTCCCCTTTGTGGGAGATGTTGACTGATAACACTGAGGAAGATGCTGGTCACATACCGGTGGCACTAGGGAATCCACCTGCAGATTCCGAGGCTTTATTTGGGGGCACTACAGTAAAAGCTCCTCGTGCAGACAGCTCAGCTAAGGGTGCAGGTGGGAGCAGTGCTCAGCTTAACTCAGACCCCCTGGGCTGGCCTCTGGGCTCCATCGTGGTCGTAAGGATGTTCATGGAAGCGAACATTTGGGGCACTGCTTGTGTGCTAGACGCTTTGCTTAGTACAGTTCATTACTTGTAGAATCGTATTCATCAGTGCCTATGGGTGAAGATCTTAAGTCTCTGAACCTCAGTTTCCTCATCTGTTAGATGGGGATAACAATGCTTTTGCCTCTCCCTGGCTGGCAGATGGAAATTATTAGACAAAATAGCACGAGAGGGCTTTATGGGTTCAACTGAAATATATTACTGTTTTACTACGTATTACTTTGGTTCCCTTTGAAATACAATGTTCTTACGAAAGAATATTTTGATCTGTTGGCCAAGAGATTGAAATTCATCCCAACATGCCAGCATATCTACTAGCAGCCGCGAAAGGCGCTGGCATTTCTAATGAGGCGGGGGCGGGGAACCTTGCATTGTATCTGTTTCCCTGTGATTGACATGAGCAGACAGGGCGCGATAGCCGGTAGGGTCCTGGGATGTGTCTGCCCAGTTAGTTGGTGGTGAGTCTGTGGGCTGAGGACAGGTAGGGGGTGGCTAACGCACCAGGCCGAGACACAGGAGCAGAGTGGACAGTGCAGTCACCAGGGAAGCAGGAAAGGCAGCCTGCGGGGAGACATCGCTATAGGCTACTGGGAAGGAGCAGCAAGCATGCGGCGGCGGGAAGTGGGGGCTTTTTGCAGCAAGGTGCCGGCCTCCAGGGCGACTGGACCCCTGCGGATGGGCTGTGGCATGGACCACACATGTGGACGGCGAGGACAGCTCCTTGGAGTGCACATTCCTGCCCATTGAGCTGGGTTTAATTGTAATGGTTTGTTAAACAAACAAAGGACCCAGAGCTGTGAATAGGGGAGAGAAAAGACTTCAGGTGAAAAGGAGAGGAGGCCCTGCTCGCTAGCGTCCCGCTCTTTTTAAGCATCTCCCCCATTTCCGTGACATTCCTCTCTTCCTTTCAGAGAAGCCAGCGCAGGAACTTGGAAAAGTGGCCTTGTGTCTCTAATGTCATTTCCTTTGAAGATGGAAACCTGATGAAATGTTTACCACCTTCAAAAGAAAAAAATTAAAAACTGGGGTCATCCTGAAGGATAAATATTTACATTTAAGTCCTAAATATAAACCTTTTTATATTTCAAACTAAGTATTTCTGGATGAACTCTTTGCGTCATTTGAACTTACATACGTGACATGGGACCGCAAAGAGAACATTCCCACTGAGGCATCGGTAGTACTGTGTCTAATAAACGAGGCCTGTGGCCTCCGAGGACGGCTTCGGAGGAAGGGGAGTGAGCGGGGGACCTGGGCAGCAACTTCACTTTCCCTTCTTAACTGTACACAGCTTATAGTAAAGTTAGTTCCGGATGCTCATCCATTGGCAGAGCTTGAAAAGCAATAAATAGTGTTAAGTTGTCATTTAAAACTGCCAGTTACATTTGTGTCCACTTGGGTAATCAGATTTGGTCTCAGGCTTGTCAAAAAAGACCATTTAGAGTTTCAGAGTAGTCCTTTCCGCTGGGCTGTGCCCTGGGGCAATGAAGCTGTCCACGGGGGAGGGGTAAGCGATTCCTTGAGCTGTTTTCTTGTGTAAAGCAATCTGTCGATGAACTGTCCTCACTTTCACTGGCTCCCGATTCCCTATAGGTAACCCCAGATTCCTCTCCTGGGGCGTGGGGCCTTGTGGGTTCGGGGCACAGCCCCCTCTCCACGCTTCCCTGTACTCACACCTGCGGTCCAGCCAGACTGGACCCCGAGATCCCTGTTGCCCTGTGCTTTGTGTCTCTGCTTTTTTATGTTCTTCCGTCTGCCTGAAATGCACGCCCATCCACCTGGTGCACTCCTAGGCTCAGCCTAAGTTCTCATTGTCAAAACTTAGAAAATACAGAGAGTCAAAAAGGAAACACAGAGAGAAGTTATCTCTAACTTCACCCCGAGATACTTCGTTGACTGTATTTTTCTCTGCACTTTCAGGCCTTGTTTTGTTTGTTTAGAGGCACTGTTGTTTTAGGATCAAACAGCCCACCTTTGAGTTTTTAAATTTCCTTCGAGAGATGTTTGACTCACGAATCTGGCTTCCCGTCTCCGATGAGACTGGTCTGCTTTTCTTGTTACTTTTCTCAGCTGAGCCTTTACCCTCACACACTTCCTGGGAAGGACCCGGGCCTTTCTTTTCCCTAGAATGCTAACCGTATTAGGACAATGGGCCCTGCTGCTAATTAGGTAGTTTTGGTTCCTCCGTGCCCTACTCTTAGAGTCCCAGGAAAAGAGATCACGGCTGTCAGCTATAGAAGCCTCCCCTAAAAGAGCCCAAAGGCCAGTGGCTGAGGATTTGTTGGGAGGGAGGAGGGGGATCTATTTTCAGATGTCACAAAGGAATAGTCCCCATCACTGACTTTAATGACTAGAAAATCTTCTCCTAATTCCAAAGGCTCTTGTCTGGGTTTCGGCTCGCTGCCCCTCACCCCCACCGTGCTACCTAGAGTTCATTAATAGTCTCCTTACAGCAAGGTCCTTTCCATTTCAGCAGACCCAGCTCTGGGCTCCACACACGCTTCGTTTGCTTGTTTGTGGACATTTGATATTCCTTCCTAAATGTTTATATTTGAAAATATAGTGTGTGTGGTGGGGAGAGGAGGCCTGTGGAAGATTTAAGAATCTATAAAGAGGCCTGCCCTCCCCTGCCTTTCTCTCTCCCCCACTCTCCCCCCCAGAGCACGCCCCCTAAAATCTTTTCCAGTGTACTTTCCTAAGCTCCAGGGACCCTTCTTTTGCCTCTGTTACTTGCTGCTTTAGCCCATTTCTTCTATGGCTCACTCTTACTACCTCTGTAACTTTGTAAATAAACTTTCTCTTATAATTTGAAAAAAATCTGTAAATATGCTTCCTTCCCTCCTTTCTGCAGGGTGGGGTTAATGCCAACCAACCCATCCTGTGGAAGCCCTCTGGTGGCCCTCTCCGGGGATCCAGCTGTGCAGACCCCCTGCTTCCACTCTGTGTGGAGGGAAGGGCTGGGAGCTTAGGGACCTCTTTCAGTAAAGGCCCCTGCCGTGAAGGGTCCTGGCTCCGGCGTCCTTCCACATTGGTAGTGTTGACTTCTGTCTGCTGTGGCTCTTTGAGGCTCACGTGCCTGGGCTTCTGCCTTTTCCATTGCTTCTGAGGGCTTCCTCCCATTCCAGTTCTGTTGTTACACTCCACCTACTTCTACCTCTTCCCTTCCCACCTTCCTTGTTTCCCCTCCATGTAGACTGGAGTGGCGAGCGTGGCTATTAAATAGGTTAAGTATCATCTTCAGTCGGCTCAACATATTCGAACAAAGAAAGGCTCCCACCTGTCAAAAGCCCACCTTCTTTCAGTAGATTTTGAGCTGTTGGGGTCTTGCTGTGTACTCTCACCAGTTAGAAATTAGTTTGGAACATCTTATCAAGTTTTTTTTTTAGTGCAAACTTAATTCTCATTTTTGTGTTTTTTTTTTAAATCACCATTAACTTGTTGCTACACTGTCTTACCCAAGAGGAACTGGGGGAATTTGGAGGCGAAGGCTTCTCCTGTCCTTGGGGCCTCTGAGACTTGCATGTCCCCACAGGCCTGCTTCCACCCTGTTCCACAATGCAGTGTAGATATCCTAAGGGAGGACCAGTCTAGCTGCAGCCTGCCGTAAAGAAAACAAATTCCTCCTTCCCCCAGGACAGCCCACTTTACAAACCACTCTGGGTTGATCATGTGAGCTTGCTGACAGGGTCTGAGGCCACCCATGTAGGGCTCAGTACTTTATAGAGTCCCTTACAGAAGCAAGTGACATCTACTCCCCTGAAGCGAGACAGCATGAGAGCATCGGTTGCTCTGTTGGGCTACAAGAGTCAGCTCGTCCATGCTGTAGGCCTCCCCGCTGGCCCGGGGGCCCCTTAGGCACCGGGACACTCAACATATCCAAAGGGGAACTTTGAACTCCAAGGCCGTGCTGGATTGTTCTTCTGGCTCTCATCCTTCCCTTCCCTGTCGGCCATCCTGTCACCTCTTTTCTCTAACCTAAGCCAAGTTCTAATCTAACTACTCTGTTTACTACTCTGTCATTTCAGCCTGCTCTCTAGGCCTGCTTTTCAGGCCACTGTTAATTCTTCCGAGATACGGCAGAAGCCAAAATGCTCTCCCTCCCCCTGGTCCCACCGCTCTCCAGTGTAGCTTATACGTCGCTGCCATAATTATTGTTAAAAAGTAGAATCTGACAAGTCTGTTGCTTATCATGGGCTCTGTCGCCTGGCCCCCTGGTCATCGGTGTTCGGTCGTCCTTGCCCCTTGTGACCTGGCTCCTCTCTCTTCTGGTTCTGTGGGGCTTAGAGCCCTGTGCTCACGCCTTTCCCGCTGCTGATCTTTCCCGTTGCGACAGTGTTTTGTGGGCTCCCCACCTGCCTCACTCCACCTCCACATAAATGCCGGGTTAGTGGTTCGTAGGTTAGTCATCTCCTAAAGCATTACAACAACCCCCCCTCCTCCTTCTCCTAGTGGGATGGAGCCAGACATCCCTAACCCTTCGTGACCGGCCTCTGCCTCTCTCTCCAGCCTGTTTGTCCGCACTGTCCCCATACTTGCGCCCTGTCCAGGTCATGCCCAACTCCTTATTGTCAGGAGCCCTGTGTTGGTTCATTCCCTTGGCCCGAAAGACCACTTCTCCCTCGAAAACCGGCCAAACTCGCAGGCTCAGCTGTGACTCTGGATTCCCCCATGAAACCTCTCTTGATGTCTCAAGCAAGAGGTGGTCACTCCTTATACAACCGCATTTTTACCTTTCTAGGCGTACCTGTCTATAGAGCAATTGAAAGGAGTCATGTCTGTAACTTCCTGAGGAAGCGCGTCCTTGAAGGCACATGTCCTGTCCCTGACTCTAGTCCTATGTGTGGCCTCTTTCCCTTTGTTGGTTTTGCCTGACTTTCTATTTTTGCCAAGCTAGTTGGTTTAAAAATTGAATTTTATTGCAGTGTGTTCGGGTGGTGGGGTGTGTGAAAGAAAACAGAAAATGTCAGATGTAGTAAGCGTGTGACAAAAAGGGAAAAAAAGCAGGGAAAGGGGACATGGGAGTGCCAGGGGTAGGAGTTGGGTTGGTCTGGGACTGAAGAGGCTAATGAGGGCTGGAGTCTCGCCAGCCAAGCACAATGCCGAGGGAAGGCCCACAGAGTACAAGCACAAGGGCTGAGATTTTAATGATGGACCCAGAACTCTGCCTCTCTCTAGGATATTAATGATCGTTGGTTTGAAGTTTTCTCAATAGAGGCCTTTTTAATTCTCTCCTTTAGCCTAGTTGCTTTTTTGTATTTGTTCTGTGTCAGTTTTTCTCCTGCTTTCTGGTGATCCTGGGCTGCCTACTGATTGAGGAGAGCGGAGCCATTAAAAAGCTGACGTCAGCTTTGTGTTCTTAGACGGGGCTAGTTGGCAAGGGCTTTGCTGTGGGCAGGGCAGGTAAATCCTGGGGACGCCGTTTGTCCTTGGCGGTAGCTCCTTTCTCTTGGGCTGGTCAACTTTCCAGAGAAGACTCCGTCAGGCTCCTGAGCTGCTTCAATCATAGGAGGGGTAACGTCTCCCAGGCTGTTGAGTAAATTGCTCTGGAGGGAACATAGAAGAGCCTTTTGTGGAGGCAGGGTCTCACCAAACACATTTTCTAATTTCCCCATGGTTGTAGTGATCTCAGAAACCGAACTGCCATTGTGTCAGTGGGGACAATGGAAATAGAAGCCAGAAGTCATGGTTTATTTTGAGGTTGCTGTAAAACATTTGTCCCCCCGTTAGATGATTGGGGACGCCCTGGAACTACAGCTGTGCTCTGGCCCCTCCCTCTCCCATCGTATACTCTCAGCCCGCAGGGAACACAGTCCTTCCTGGCTGTTGCCATATATATATGTTCTTATTCCAATCTGATCCTCTCTCCTCCCTAAAATAATCAGCACGAACAGAATGAAGCAGATGGCACAAGCCTTCTTTGGCATCCTGGCAGATCTGCATCACTCAGTCAGTATTTTTAGAATCAAGGGGATTGAAAATCATGTCCTGAGATGTTTTGGGGGAAGACTTACTATCTCTCTGTGGCGACAGGTGTTGAATGTTACTGTACTGAAGACTCATACGCATTCTGTGCGTCGAGTCACAGAACAGGCTGATTATGGTCAGGACCGTCCCTTTGTCAGTTCCCCGCTAGGATTGTTGGTGGTTTGCCAGATAATAGAAAGTTAATCACAAGTCTGTTTTAAAGATGTGGCCACAAAGCGCGTCAGGTTTCAACCAAAGATTGGAATCAGCAGCAGCCAGCCAGCTCGCTCTGGTCAAGTACGTGGTGATGGGAGATGTTGTATTACCCTCACGGTTTGTTTTTTAAAAATAGCTGGGCTTTGATCCTTGGCCACAGTGAATTTATAGTCTGTTGGGAAAGATTATCTTTGTAGAAGTTTGTGATTATATCAGGAAAATCATACAAATATTTAGATTTGAAGGTCCGTATTAATGAAATACACAGTTACAGTGCATGAGATAACTCTTTGTGAATTTTAATTCGTCATGTAAAAAAGACTTCCTGAAAAAATTAACGTTTACTATCATATAATTAATTCAGTTCAACATCTGAGGTGTATTTAACACACAGATCTAAAACTCAGAAAGATAAAGTCTTGGGAAAAGACATTTATGAAGTTAAATAATTTAACTGACTTGACTTTCTGTAGTTCTTTGGGTGAGAGTTAAGTGGGGGAGAAAGTTGGAGGGAATGCGCCTCCCATGTAAGTAAAATGTGGCCATGTCTGAAACTCCCTGGGTATGGATTTGCCATCATTGAAGGCCCCAGAGAAATGTAGGTAGTGCTATCCATGACTGTTGGACTCTAGGAAAGTGGCTGGAGATTGGATCTGGGAAAACTTTATTAATGCCAAAGGGCAGGCACCTCTTATTTTAATCAAACAATCTTCTGGGTGACTAGTGCTATTTTGGGTTCAGCCATGGAGACAAGGAGATGAGTTTCACACTTCAGACTGTGTGTACATTTTGATCATTTTGACAGACCTGGGAAGAACCCAGAGCGGTTTCGAGTGAATGAGCTGAGCATATTTCAGGGTGATCATCAGCTCTCTGCCTTTTATAGCCGGGCCCGTCTGAGCCAGACTTAGGCTGGAGGAGTAGACGCATCATGAGACCTGGCAGCAAGAACTCGGCCACACAGGGTAGGATTCCTGGAAGGAATTACTTTGTGGCCAGCGTTGTTGGGGATGCTTCAAAGCAGGGCCTCAGGCACGAACTCGGTTACTGGGAGGGAACGGAGTTGGGGAGAGGGATCTGGGCAGAGCCAGGACAGGGGTTCAGCTCCAGTCCCCACACTTAGACCAGAGGAACAGGGTGTGCGAGCTGCCCTCAGAAGGCTTGGTGCCAGGATGCTGGCTGAGCGCGTATGCCTGGCTTTGGATCGGGGCCGAGCTCCGGGTCGGAGTGTGCGCGTCAGTCCTGAAGGTTGCCGCAGGTGGGCGGGACCGCGAGGGTGTCTGCCCGGTGCCGGCTCCTGTGAACTCGGTCCAGACACTAAACCTCTGAGCTGGCGGGGGGAGAACACAGAAGTTCGCTGCAGCTTTTGCAGGCTGACATAGCTAAAGATGCTTGAACTATCATTATAAAGTTTCATCGAGTTAGGCTCCAGCGTTCCCATCTGAAAGTACCTGAAAACGTAAGGAAAGATGAACTTTCCACAACGCAGAGCAACTCAGACTTGGCAGTAAACGCACAGCCGCAGGGCACAGACTCCTCGAAGACCTGCTGTGATTGTTCCCTTGGCCATGAGTGCGCTGAGTCCTTGACAAAGTACAGAGAGGGCTGGCCTGTGTACAAAAGCTCCTCCAGTGTGTTTAATGTAAGCATATAGTACGCTAATTGGCACTTGAGAGGTTAGCGTCCCCTGCCTGGGAATCTCTCTCTCTGGAACAGCGCAGGGCTCCAGGTAGCCAGGCTTATGCTAAGTGTTGTTCGTGACGCCACCCCAGACTCTTAAGGCTCCTCAGATGATGGTCAGTTGGTAGAAAAAGAAGAGCCAGGTTTTCAGGGACTTTGCCTGGGCTGGAAGGGTGGTAATAATTTGGGTTTGAGACAGTTGAGGTTGAAAAGTCAGCAGGCCCACCTCCTAGAAGTGGCCGGCCAGCAGGAGCCGTGGTCCTCCGGGGTGGGGCTGGGGAATGAGGAAATGCCTCCACAAACAACAGGGGGCGAGGTTACTAAAAACAGTTTACTAGAGGATGGTACCTACACGTTTCAGGGCAGCCGGAGCTGTCTCCCAAACCGCCGTCAGTTTTGTTTCCCTGGGAGTATGTTGTCTCCCCTCCAGAGGCGCAGGGGTGTATTAAACTGGCCTTTTTCGCATTTTGTTTACATCATAGAGCTGAGCTCTTCTGCATGGTAAACTTACAAGCAAATGAACTTAGACGTATACAAATGATTTCGTCTCAGCCCCTGGAAGTTTAAACAGGTGTGATGAACAACATACGTGATGCTGACAGTGAGTGGAGAGGAATAGCCCCTGGTTTGAATAAGCAGGGATGACTGGGTTCTGTACCAGTGAAGCACTCAAACACCAGTTTGTTTCCGTTGGTCAGCTGAGCCTCACACTGACCTGAGCTCGTGGTCTGAAGCGGAGTCTGTGGAAATAGCCGCCTCTCTCACAAGGAGAGTGTGCGCGACTCCTTGCCACCCAGGAGCAGCACAGACAGGTGCATTTCTATGCAGAAGGGCCTCTTAAAGCGCCTGGGGAGGAGCGGGAGGAGCGGGAGGAGCGGGAGGAGAGCTGCCTTGGAGCCCTCCAGAGGATCACACAGAGTCTGGGTGGCTGGTTCTGAAGAGGGGGAGGAAAAGCATTGCTTTCCAACAGCTAATGCAAGAAAACGGTTTCTCTTCTCTCCACAGAGTCTGGTGACCCAGGACTAGCCCTGGCTCCAGTGATACAGATTTCCTTTCTCCTGGAATCTCATCTGCGCCCGATACCGCTCTTAAACTAGGCTGTGGGACAGCAGGAAGCAGAGCTAGTGACCCAGAGAGGCCCAGGTCAGAGTAGAGCCGGGCCCAGGACACCGCCTTTGCCCGGGGCTGGGGCTGGGGCTGGGGCTGGGGTTCCGCGGGGTGGCTCTGCCGATGGGCTCAGCACTAACCTCCCCCTTGTGCTTAAATGGCTCAGCATTTTGTCAGTGCGTCCGAGAAGGAAGGCGTGAGAACAGCACCCATGGCTGCCTACCCCTGCCAGGTGTGTGGCCAGACGTTCCTTACGCTGGAGAAGTTCACTATCCACAGTTACTCCCACACCAGGGAGCGACCCTTCAAGTGCCTGCATCCAGAGTGCGGCAAGGCTTTTGTTTCCAGATATAAATTGATGAGGTGAGAGGCTTTAGAATCGAGTATGTGCTTTTACGTGGCTTTGCTGGTCCTCAGACCAAACACTGCAGGGGAAAAGGGACACAGAACGCGGGTATATCACAGCCTGAACGCGGTCTCCAGGGATGACTGTAGCTGAATGGGCAGCTTTGCCAGGCCGGCTCAGTTCATGCTTTCAACAAGTGTGTCTTGTGCTCCTGGAACAATATGCCCCATCTGAGAACAGAAAGACCCACGGCTGGGGAGACAGTGCACACACAGACTCCTCGAGTTAAAATGCAGTGAACATTCCCCCTGCCTGGGGAGATCCCGGGAGGCTTCTCAGAGGGGCACCACGTTAAGCCGGGACCTGAAGAATGAACAGGAGGCAGACGGCGGGGAGGTTCTGGGAAAGCCCTGAGCCTTGGCCCTGAAGCCCACGTGTGCAGAGGGTGAAGGAGGAACAGGGTGAGGCTCACAGTGGAGGCAAGAAGGAAGCAGCTCCCAGCAGGCCCGGCCGTGCACTGTTCCCGAGGCTTGGTTTTATTCTGATGAGTCTAAGCGGCGAAGAGCATGATTTGATTAGGACGCTGGAGTCACGGCTCTGGCAGCCATTTGGAGAATAGAGAAGAGGCAAGTAGGCTGACTTGAAATCTGTCATAATGGTCCAGGTACGGGCACTTGGAGGCTTGTCCCGGTCCAGACACTGAGGATGCAGAGGAGGGAGCACCTCCGAGCATAAGGTTTCGGAGCAGTTACTCCACTCGGGTCTGAAAGCCACCCTAACCACTGGAAATCTGTGGGGTACGCAGACGTGGAGTGTGTCCACTAGTCAGACTTTCGAAAGCATCCACGATGCAGTGAGGGATAAAAACCACTGTTTTAGCAGGTTTTTTTTTAAATAGTACGTTTTGTTTAAATTATTTCCTGAGTGCCTGTTAAGAAAGAGGAGATGGACATAGGAGATGTAGCTTCTGCCTCCAAAGGGTTCTTACACCGTAGGAAAGACAAAACACAATGTCGGTGGGAGCTGCTCAGCACCCGTCAACCGTGACTGCTGCGTGCCGCTCCCACCGACGGGCGCTTCCCCCGATGCCTGTCACAGATCGCGTAATTACAATAAGCTAACATTTAAAATGAGGTTATAAATGCTTACGTTTTTAAAAATTCAGATGTGTTCTGGACCTAGGCCACTCTCCCTTGCCATAGGTGTAAGTCTTGAGCACCTACTGTGTGCACCTACTTTGCTGCCGAGGCTTCCCGTTTCGCGACAGGCCCCTCCCGTCCTCGCTCAGACGCGGGAAGCGGCGCCGGCTCCGCCACGCCACAGGGAGGGCACTGTGACCGTGGGCAGGGACGCGTGTAGGAGATGGAGCTAGCAGACTACAGGAACGACAGGAATTAGGCGGGATTACCGTGGTAAACCGCACTGAAGAGGCGTCTTAAGCAGTATTGAGGAGGTGGTGGTTCTCAACAAGGGAAACAGCTTGTTGGGTTGAGAGTGAAGTGAGCTGGAAAAGGGAAGCAGGGTCCCCGGTGCAGGGTCCGCCTCTCCGGCCCGAAGCAGCGGCCCGAGAGCAGAGCCGCGGTGGACGGCAGCCGCTGTGGGGTTGGCTCGGTAATGGCAGCTTTCCATCCCGCTTCCCTCCGCCGCAGCACACGCTCCATTTTCTAAGCAGAGGCTGAGGGAGAAAATAACTGACTCGCTTACGAGAAACGACAACATGGGTCCCAGTACGGCAGACGGTGAAAGCAGTTAGAGGCATGACAGCTGTGAAAACGAGCCTCTCTGAAATTTTAAAGATGACAAACTCAGGGTTCCCTTATAGCACTGAGTTTTTTAAAACCAAGAGTTTAAGTTTTAGGAATTCAGCGGAACTATGATGGAAATGAAATTGTGGTCGTTTTCCAAACCTGACGTGTGCTTTACAAGTACAAATATAAAATAGCTGCTTGGAAATTCCAGCTTGCCTGGGATGACTGTGGTTTGTCCCTGAAGCTGTTAAAGAAACATGTACAACCGCTGCGAGGAGTAGCACCGTGGCCCTAGAGAAAGTCCTTTGGGATGTTGCCAGTGAAATTACCAGGGATCTTCAGGGACCGGTTGAAGGGCTGTACCGGGGGTCTTGAGGAAGTGGAGACGGGCTGGGAGAGAGCCGATAGGAAAGTAGCGATAGAGGAAACCAAGACGAAAGCGTGACGCTCTCCCGGGAGGCGCGGGGTCCAGGGCACAGGTGCTAGGGCTGGCATTCTGGGGCCAGTTCCACGCTCTCTCTGAGGTTAAGGATAGACTTTTTAGTTTATGTCTATGGCCTGACCTTCTTGTCCAAATCAATACAGACCAAGCAGGAATTGTATTAGAAAGAAGAACCTAAGAGTGGGGGGTCCTGGGGTTCTGCTACCAGGCAAATCGAGTCACTTTGGAGATTCAGGAATTTTCAGTGCACAGAATACCCGTTTAACCCCTTTCTGAGAAATATTTTTCATGATCATATATTTTTAAATACTTGTATATGCTTAGCAGTCTCTTTGCACACATTAGGAAAATATGTACCCAAACCATGTTCTTACAGGTGCGAAACTGCATCCTGTCCTCAGTAGCGCCTGTTTCTCTATTATGACATTTTATGTATGTGTAGAGTCTGGAAACTTCAGAAGATTATTTTTTTAAAACTGAAAACAATTTCTTATACCGCCACCTAGAGAAAGCTGCTACTGACATTTTAATAGTTTCTATACCCCCCTTCGGCTCTTAAAACCCGAGTCCATTGTGCAATTCTCCCTTCTGCCCCTAGACACATGGCTACCCACTCGCCCCAGAAGTCTCACCAGTGCGCCCAGTGCGAGAAGACCTTCAACCGCAAAGACCACCTGAAGAACCACCTCCAAACCCACGACCCCAACAAAGTGGCCCACGTGTGTGAGGAGTGTGGTAAGAAGTACCACACCGTGCTGGGCTACAAGAGGCACCTGGCCCTGCACAAGGCCAACAGCGGCGACCTGGCCTGCGGGGTCTGCTCCCTGGAGCTGGCGAGCACCGAGGTGCTGCTGGAGCACCTCAAGTCGCACGCCGATGAAAAGCCCCCTGCGGCGACCAAGCTGAAGAAGCACCGCTGCGACCACTGCGAGAGATGCTTCTACACCCGGAAGGATGTCCGGCGCCACATGGTGGTCCACACAGGCTGCAAGGACTTCCTGTGTCAGTTTTGCGCCCAGAGATTCGGGCGCAAAGACCACCTCACCCGCCACACCAAGAAGACGCACTCGCAGGAGCTGATGAAGGAGAGCCTGCAGGCCGGAGAGTTCCTGAACGCCTTCCACACCATCGCTCCCCAGTTTCAGCTGAAGGCGGCCGCTCTCGCTCCGTATGCTCTAGGAGTAGGGGCTCCTGTGCAGAATGGGCTTGTAGGGAGCTTGCCAGCTGAGGTACACGGCCTCAATCCTGCAGAGCCACCCTGCCAGGCTGTCCCACCACTGCCAGAGCCCCTGGTGCCTCTGCACCCCATGGCACCTCCGAGCTCTCCCCCTCAGCCCCTCCAGAATCACAAGTATGCCACTTCTACCTCATACCCCCTGGCAAACCTGCCTATCAAAGCAGAAGGATTCTGCAACATCAATTTGCTGGAGGACTTGCCTCTGCAAGAGCCTCAGTCACCTCCCAAGCTGAACCCAGGCTTTGACCTGGCTAAGGGCAGCGCTGGTAAAATAAACCTGCCCAAGGAGCTGCCCATAGATGCTGTGAACATAGCAATACCCGCCTCTCTGGATCTTTCCCCTCTGCTGGGCTTCTGGCAGCTGCCACCGCCGCCTGCCCAGAACGCCTTTGGGAACAGCCCCCTGGGCCTGGGGCCCGGGGAGCCCCTGCCGCACCGGCTGGGCTGCCTGGGGCCGCAGCAGCAGGACCCCCCGCTGGCCGTGAGCACCATGAGCCTGGGCCAGCTGGCACTGCCTCCGCTGCCGCATGTTTTCCCCGCGGGCACTGGTTCCATCCTGCCCCACTTCCACCATGCGTTCAGATGAACGGCTTATAAAGCCCACTTTTCTTATTCTGGAGGGTGACTTCAGGAGCATTTTAAGGTTTTAAGGAGCATTTTAAGGTTTTAAGGAGCATTTAAAGTTTTAAAAAGCATTTTAAACGTCAGTTATAATACAAGGAAAGATTTGGAGAGCAGGCCTGGGATTGGGGCTTATTCAGTAGCGATGGCTGGCTTGATAAGAGTTGTAGAACCGCGTGTATCGTGCCAATCTGCCCTGAGTATTCACGCTTTGTACCAAATGTAATCAGCAAGTATTCTTTAATGGAACTGCAACTAGCTAGTGTCATAATCGACATCCACACGAGGGCCGCTGTGTATCGTCGTTTGTCCAATCGAGTTGAATCGTAAGCCATGATCGTAACGATGTTAATGAAAGAACTTTATGTGGCTCTGCCTAGTGAGGGAACTATGGAAAGTTTGGATTTCTCCAGAATGGGAGAATTTCTTTTTCTTTTTTTTTTAAAATACGAAAATAACCTTTATATTGCATATTATACTAGTCTGTGTATCTTCTTTCAGGGATCTTTCTACCTTTCGGGGTTGGGTGTAGTTTAGTGACTATTGCCATAGCCAACCTGTAGTTTTATAGAAACAATTACTTGTGGAATAGTAGACGCCTCATTTTAAACAAGCATTTTAAATGTAGTTTGAATATTTTCCACAAGATGCTACAATGTGAGTTATCGCTTCATTTATCTTAAAGACTAAACTGATTGTCAGTTATGTCTGACAGAAAAAAATCAAAAAAAAAAATCACTGTGTAACCAAGTTAAATGGTAAAATAATCCAGCGTCAGTCAAAATAAGCATTTTGCTGACTTTAATGTTGATTATATTTTTAACAGGAATTTAAGAAATATTACTGGAATTTTTAAAGATATATATCTATATTAAACAAGAATTTTCTTTACTCTCTTTGGCTTAAAGTACTACTCTGCTTAAGTATATTTTTAATCACCAATAAATAGAAGCATTTAAAGATTTATCATGTTAAGTCAATATTAGTTTTATTCAGAAAGAATAACATTTTGCAATGTAACTATAATCTATGTAATCTCTCTCTTGAATTTGATATCTAATGAGTTTTGAGAATATGCAACCTAATCTTTTTTAAAAGCTTTGTCTTTTGTGTTTAGAGGCTTTCTATATGAAGATATATCTTACATATAATAAACTTTACATATCCTGACAATGGCGTGTTTGATTTGTTACAGCTACACCGCCTAACCACCCCGACCTAGACACACATTCCCAGCTCCCTCGCTGGCTCCCTCATGCCCCCTCCTGGCCATTGCTTCCCCACAGAAACTACTAGTCTGACCTCTATTCAGCATCTACTAGAAACCAACTTTTTTGAGTAGAATTATGACTTAAGATAGAAGCTTGCGTGCGTTGGCTAAATTCACAACACTAAGAGCTTATTTCTAAAAATTACTGTATAAGATTCTGAATCCTTCTATGTTACAAACTTATTTCTGATATACAGGTCAGAATACTAGCTACTGAAGTTGAGTCTGCCCTGGGCCAGTTCTACAGTGGTGGTTACCATTCATTTCTAGCGTGAGTTAGAAATTTATTTATTCCTTAGTGCGATTTCTTCACAAAGTATTCCTCACCCCGAAATCCAACAAGCCTGTTTATTTTTGTTTGTTTTACCTCTAAATAAGCGGCGGTGGGGGGGAGGGGGGTAGAGAAAGGGAAGCCTTGAGTTCATTTGCTCATCAAAGAAGCCCAAGTACCACATGATCTCACTCCTATGTGGAATCGAATGCACAAAATAAACTGACAAACGAAATAGATCCAGACACATGGAAGCATGGAACAGACGGACGAATCTCGGAGGGAAGGAGGGGGGCAGAGTTTAACCAGAGAATTTAAATGCATATATGCGTAACCCATGGACACACACAACAGTGGGGTGAAGGCCTGGGGAGGGGCGGGAATGGGGAGGGGGGAGTCAATGGGGGGGGGAGAAGGGGGACATCCATAATACTTTCAACAATAAAGATAAATGAAAAATAAATAAAAGAAGCCTATTAGCCAAATGTGACAAACCTTGGCTTCCAGCCCTTGCCAGTGCTGGACAGTAAAGGGCCAGAGGCGTCTCAGGAAAGCTACCTGGGATGGGGCTGTCACTGTGGAACGGTTTAACCTGGGGGCAGGAAATAAGACAAAGGGACGCCGGTTACCTTGTCGGTGGAATTCCAGGCTCTGGGACGTTAAGTCAGCTCCCAGAGCCCCTCACCTCTCCGAGGAAGGCAATCTCCTGGAGCGAGAGGGAGAGGAGCGGCTCACCTCGGCTAAATCCCCTCAAGATCTATTTACAGAAGTGTCCACAAATACTTTCACCTGGCCCAGCAGTCCTCAGTTCCAGGACATACACCTGGGTTTCCTGAGCATGAAACATAGTATCTGACCCCCAAACACTGATCCCGGGCATTTCAGATGTGCTGTGTTTGCTGCATTACCCGTGGGAGTAGCTTGGGGGTTCTCCTACTTAAATTTAGGCAGGAAACGTGGCTTTTGGTTCCTAATTAAAATCCCCGAGTTTAAGAAGAAATAAAAATTATTAGATTAAAATGCACGAGTTAGGTATAAATGACTCTACAAAAAGAGTTTATTAAGCCCCAAGGCAACAAAGAAAAATAGTTGGGATACCACCTCCCCACAGAGCTGCCTACACCAGCGGGGAGATGAACAGCTGGCTTCTGATTGGGCCACGCTCGATCCGTGGCTTGAGGCGGCAGACACGCTTCCCACCGGGTGGGACGGTTACTGTAACCCGTTCCCGCCACTGCAGTGTCCCCCCAAAGCAGCTGTGTGCCCTGGTGTATGAGACAATTCTACACGGTATAGAGACGGACGTTAAAAACAGGAGTTGCTACTAATTCCAGTTTCATGCTTATTAGAAGCAAATATCAAAGCTAGGATTTCACAGCTATTAAGTAGAACGAAGCTGGGCAAAAACCAATTTTCCTAGGAAGTAAATAATGCTAATACTCAAAGACTGTTTCACTAAAAGTTTTAATATCAAAGCAACATTTTTGAAAAAGCCTATTATATGTCCCGTTAAAAAAAAATGCTTCAAGTGAATCTTTAAATCAAGTATTATCATACAGATTAATGCATTGTTTAATGATTTGGTTTTGAATATTTTGAAGGGAGCAAATAAGAAAATTGGAGGCTAGTTTTCCCGTGTTCTACATGATGTCTCCAGAGGAATCACAGGCATCTAAACAGACCTCTGCGGTTCCTTCCTTTTAGGTGGCATTCCGGGGACCCCAGCTGTCCATGCTGAGGAGGTTTAGGGAGCCAGTCTGAAAGCAGAAAGAAAAGGCCTTTCCTGCAACTCCGTTGCTTCCACACTGAGAAAGTTAAATAATATAAGCCTCTCTAAAGTTTCAATTGTGTTTAACAATTCACGGTATTGAAAATGTCTCCAACTTCATCCGAATCCTACTTCGTGTCAGTCTCAGGCACTGTCTTTTTTGAGGGGCTATGTGTCTGGAAAAGGGCCCAGGCAGTCGCCGTCCAGCTGAAAATGAAGAACCGCTACCCTTTAAGTCAAGAATCAAACTGAGTATCATTTCCAACTATAGGTTTAACAGAAGAGTGTGCTTCAAGAGCGTACATTTTGTTAACCTAACTCAGGGCTTGCCCATATTTCTCTTTGGTCTGCCTGCCACGGGGTCATTTCCCTTAAGGCCCACTCACTGTATCCTGCACGTTAGATGACCAACACCTGGATTAGCGTTTGTTTGTTTTTCTTACCTGGCCTCTAGGGAGTTAATCTTTTTTAGAAGATTTAGTAAATCCTTGTTTGAGTTTTGCTCCAGAAGCAGGGTCCATGGCTAATCCTTTACAGACATAAACAGATTTGTTATTATGTAAAAGCAAACATTAGCAAGGAAAAAAGAGGAATGATTGTGAAATCCGCGCACCGGCTCAAAGTCTTGTTTTGCTCTTGTAGCTATAGACAAATACTCAGTCTCTATCCTGGGCCAAATAACAGGGAAGACCAGGGGCTGTCTCAGGAGCCTTCTGCCCCCTGCCCCTAGCCCTTCACTTACCCATGGGTGGGCCCTTTGCACGGCCACCTCAGGTGGCCCACCATTTACACAAGCTGACTCCCAACACCTCTCCCCACCGCTGCTCTGACTCTCAGAATGTACCTTGAGTGGTCCCTGCCTCAGTTCTTTATCTGCTCTCATGCTAGAAAGGGTCTGAGAAGCCTTACGGAAGCATGGGGTGCCTCCTGCCCCCCACCCTACCCCCTCACCCGGATATTTTACGTAGCAATGGACTCACTTCACAAACAGGACTATTTTCCTTTGTGTCCAGCAGCTCTGTTAGGTATGGAGAGGTCGGTTTATGGATACAGGCACACCATAGTCTGTTTTAGATCACATGGTATGGGGCAGGATTCTCAGAGAAACCATTTTTTTTTGCAAAAGGGAATAAATCCCCTCTGTCCTAGAGGCCTCCCGTGTTGTATGAAGGGGGAGTAACCAAACAACCCAAGGAAACCGTGAATCAAACTATCAACGGACACAGGAATAGAAAGAGCTTTAGTGTTCATTTTACCCAAAGGGCTGCAAGTTTTATTTCTTCCAAAGGATCAGCAACGGCCCCTCTGACGCTCATTACATTTGCTGAACGGTGAAGCTAGATAAGGAGAGGAGGCTGGCACAGGGAAGGTGCTCAACTTGATCAAACCCACTGGCCCCAGAAACAAAAACGGAGCCCACCCAACAGAGTTAAAAAACGCGATTCACTAAATATAGGAAGCAGCACAGCTCTCGAACCCAGAACTACATCTTCGCAGTGACCCGCGTCTCTCTGTGTAAAGATACCGGAGGTGCAGATGCTCAGAGGCACCTTCCCAGCAAATCAGTTGCTCTTATGTCAAAAGCCCTGGAGAAAACGGCCACCAGTAGATACCTGCTGACTAGGCTATAAACTTGTTTAGCATCCGAACTTTAAACTCTTTGTGAAAGTACATGAAGAGCCAGAACTTAATGTCTATATTTTTTGACCCAGTTTTCCCCAAGCAAAGATTTGTTTGGCTCTACCACTTCCTATGTGCTTCTCTCATCTATAAACTGGGGATATGAATAGTACATTTACCCTCTTGTGGGGATTAAAGGAGGATTGATATGTGAAGTGCTTACAAGAGTGTACAGTTAAGTGTGCACTACTGTCCACGAAGAAGGGAGTTATTTAGTGTAGCAGAAAGCAGACACGACTGAGCTGTTCCACACCAGGAAAGCAGCTAAATAAGTCACATTGTATTCTTGTGACATGTTTTTAAAGATACTCTTTTGCCACAGGGAAATGTTCAAAATTTGTTAGTGAAAAATATCAGGATGTCACGGACTATGATCCTAATTTTGATAAAAAGAAAACAGAAAAAAGGAAGATTATAAATGGAAAAAGAAATTGAAAGACATATCAATGCTAACAATGGTCAGCCATGTCAGGATGTGCATTTTGGATGATTTTTTCCTTTATATAATTTTTTCTCCATTTTCCAATACTTTTTACAGTAAGCATTAATATCCGACAGGATAATTTTTGAAAATGCTCTTTCTCAAAATACGTTTTTGCAGGCTAAAATTAAAGTGGCTAGAAATGAAAAGTTCCTGGGCCATCCTAATTGCCTAACTTACAGTGTCAGCATGAATCACATATAGCCTGGGCGCCCGGCCGAGCCACCTCGGCCCTCCTGGCTCCAGGGCCAGCCTTCCACTCTAACCTTAATTTCTAGTCACACCCCTACTCCTCTCTGTGCTTTGGCCAAGTGGGCCATTCGTTTCCACAGTTTGTCCTCTGCAATCTCATTTTCATATCTTTGTTCAATCTTTTTGCAACTCTTCTCCACCGGTTAAAATCTAGCTCATCCTGAAAGCTCATCTCAAATGCCTCCACCTCCAGGGAGCTTCCTCTCTCAGGCTGTCGCCTCCTCCATAAAGCCTCCTGGGCAGAGTCGATCTCTCTCTTGTGTCCGCTTAGGACCTTTACATCCCATTGCTAAATATTAGTTTACATCCCACTGTTAAATATTGACTGCTATCCCCCTAGACTTTTAAGAACCCAGGGGCATAAGAAACAACTATGCATAATAATTATGTGTTGAATGAATCTTCTTAAACATCCCTGGCAGCTGTGTATCGGCTTCATCACATGCTCTCTCCTATCAGACTCTCCTGTACACGCACATCTTCTCCGAAGACTCCGGGTGGGTAAGGATTTTGACTCACACACATGTATCTCCCTTGACTGTGGATTTAGAACAAAATGTTATACCTGGGAGATACTAGATGCTTCTTTTACTCAAGAGAGTTGAAGAGTGAAAAGCCAGAGTTTTAGGGGGTTAGCTACCACCTAGATGAAAAGACATAGGACTTACGTGGAAGGCAAGTGACAATAAGTGGCCTAAACTACTGATTGTCACTCGAGGTATAGCAAAACTCAACAACAACAAGCTTTAGAGGACCCTCATCGATACTGCCGATAGAGGAGTCCTGACCAGAGCAAATACAGTGGACAGCACATGGGGATCCCATTCACACACTGGCCTGTTGACATTAGCAGAAGGCACTCAGCGCTTTTCTCCAAGCCTTCAACATTTTTGAGAATTCACTCCCTCCTCACCACCCAATATATTTCTGCTTCCTTCCCAGGCCCTGAATGAAATGTGCCCAATTTAAAAACACACCGACTCTGGTGATTTTTGTTTTAAATGTAAGCAGGTGAGGCTACAGGAAAGGACAAGAAATTAAATTGAAAATGCATCTTAAGTCCACCTGTCTTCTGCACAAAGTCAACCATCATTGCAAACTCTTCTAGCCATGCCTGGTGGTTCAAGCGAAAACACTGAATACACAGTCTCTAGTCAGTGCATTCAAATCAACAAATTCACCCCGACCCAACCATTCTCAAATGTATTCCTCAGGGTTTTCTTTTTATCCAATAAAAATTGTCAAAATCTTGAAAAAAAATAGGAAAATGTATCTTAAGCCTGAAATAAATCAAAATGCTATCTCTTAAAGCTAATTAACATGGTAATTCTATGCATAGGCCAATAACTTAAGTGAGAAATTACAGACTCAAGATACCTACTTTTTACCATACATTTCATTCAGAAAGTATTACTCAACACCTCACATGTGCCATGAACAATTCTAACAGGTAGGGATGTGGCAGGACTGTGCAAAATAGGCAGAGTACACAGATCCCTGCCTTCCTAAAAGTTACATTCCTTTTTTTGAGGGAGGGGGGACAAGCACATGAACACTGAATATTAGATGGTGAAAAATGCTATTTTTATAAAACTATCGAGGGATTAATTAATTTAAAAAAGCTACAGTGGTTGGGGGGCTTTACTGGGAGGTGACACTCAGCAAAGAACTGGAGGGAGCGAGGGGGTGAGCAGTGCAGATTAGTGGGGGAGTGTTTTGGTTCTCAGCAGCTGCAGCAGACAGTGCAAAGGCCCTGGACCTGGAATAGGCAGGCCTGTGATGCTTAAGGAACAACACAGAAGCCACAGGCGATGGATCAGTAGGAAAATGACGGGTGAGGTCAGGTGGTGGGATAGAACCCAGTGTGGGCCGTGTTAAAAACTTCGCCTTTTACTTAGCAACATCACAGTGGTTATCAACCACCATTACCTAGTCAAAAGCAAATACAATACCATTTTGCTTAGATCTACTGGCCTACTAATCTATTTTCTAGTGTATCTGAATGGCGTCTTTATAATGTTCTGCTTAATTTACTGAGACACAGGACTTCTGAGTTCTCACTTAGGCCTTGCTGCTGATTTTTTAAAAATTACTTAGTTCAAGGAAGGAAACTCTTTTCTTATTTTCAACACTGCACCTGGCTTGCTGTCCTCTCCCATTCCCAATCTCTTTCCAAGTTTACTAGGCCAGGGAACAGAGGTCTGAGACTCTGTTGCTGTACTTGGACTTGACTTTGCACGTTGTCAGAGTTCCCTAATCCTGATGAATTAAGAAATATTCCCTCTTGGCAAATAAGCTTTGACCTCAAACTCAAAGGAGTGCTTTTTACTGGAAAGGAAGCATTATAACATATTCTTGGAAAAACTAAGAAAAGCAACCATAATATAAAGAAACTGTCTTTTCTGAAGGACATTAATCATTATACTTTAGGGAAAAAAAAACTTGTTAGTGAAAGTTTTACCAAACAAATACATATATAATTTGATTTCTTTGTGGGTGTGTGAAAACTAAAACCTACCTCATTGTTAAGTTTTCACAGATCAGGAAAAAACTAGCAGCCTGGATTTACAGGTCTATGGGGAAATGTTAAGATATTAACTCAATTTTTAGCCCATGATAAGCAACTCATAAGGAATTTAAAAACTAATAATCAACTTTCTTGTGCTGTTTGTGAACTGTGAGACTGGCAGTTCTTACTCTGGTTCTGATAATACCTGAAAAATAAGACTCCTGATCAGAGGTGCCACGTGGCCATGAATTAATTCATCTTGCCTTCCCAGTGCATGCTTATCATAAATAAAGAAGCATGCCACATTTATTACAGCAGCTCGAAGAAGAAGGAGAGCACAGTAGAGATTTAACCCAGCTCTGCTGTTTACCAGTGTGTGCTTAGAACAAAGAACCTATCCTCCGAGCCTGTTTCTCTGTTCACAAGTGAAAACATTTGGGGGACTATGGTGAAGACTTCATGAAGTGGTCTAGCTTCTACGTAAGTCCTGTTGACGGGGTTATGCCTGCCTGTTGCTTTGAAGAAATTATTTAGTCCTGGAAAGGAAATTCTTCCCCTTTTCTTTTCCTTCTTCCAGCTTTCTTGAGAGATAACTGAATATGCATTGTGTAAGTTTAAGGGGTAGAGTGTGATGATTTGAGATATGAAGATACTGCGAAATGATTACCACAATGAAGTTAGTTAGCACCCATCAGGTCACATAGTTAACTTTTGTGTGAGATTTGCTCTCTTTGCAGCTTTCAAGTATGCGATACAGTATTGCTAACTAGAGTCACCATGCTGTCCATCAGATCCCCAGAACTTACTCATCTTGTAACTGGAAGATTGTATCCTTTGACCAACATCTCCCCATTTCCCCCACCCCACCCCCAGCCATGGCAACCATCATTCTATTCTCTGTTTTATAAGTTTGTTTAGCATAAAGTCCTCAATGTCCACCCACGTTGTCAGGGAAGACAGGACTTCCTTTTTACGGCTGACTATACCTCGTTGTGTATACTATGTGCCATATCTTTATCCATTCATTCGTCAGTGGACACTTAGGTTGTTTCTGTATCTTGGCTACTTGAAAAACGCTGCAGTGAACATGGGCGTACAGATATCTCTCCGAGATGGTCTTCCCTTATTTTCAATACATCTGATAAGCTGTCATCTCTCATTCTTCATCTCTTTTCAATTTTACTCATCAGAGAATGATGGTTCTAGACCCTGCTGCTGCTGTAATCAGATCGAAACCTGACAGTTTAGGAATTGTTCCCTCTTGGCAAATAAGCTTTAACCTCAAACCAACCCACGTATCTTTATATCCAAAAGCAAGCTTGGATATCACAGCTTTTGCCGACTGCCCACGAACCCCAAAGCCAACGGCGGTGGCCTCTGACCCTGTCCTTGGAGAGCTGAAGCGCTCACTCTGACTTACCTGGCCTCGCGGGGTTCACTCTCAGGGCCTCAAGGGCCCTGTTCTGTAGCAGGGTTCCCACGGCACTGGTAACGGTCGGTCCTTTTTTTGGACTCATCTGAGCCCTGCCCTACAGAGAGAGAGAGGGAACAGGTCTAGAACCTCAGGTAGCACACAGGAGTAAAGCTCCCCACGTACCCAGCAGCCGACCGGAGTCATCTCCGGGGACCTGCTGCACCCCGGGGAGGGGGCACACACACCCTGTGCCTTAGTCAGCCTGGCTCCTAACCTCCCTGCTGGCGCTCAAAGCCACGTCAGGGTCTAGGAGCTTTCGCTCCATAACCGAGCCTTTCGGGGAACTTCGATGCATTAACCCTGTACAAATAGTTGTATGCAGACAAGAAATCACTCATGTCGATAAGGACAGTAATGGGACATTTCAGTTCTTCATTACACTCGAAGATGCGTTTGTTTTTAAATACACGAACAGAGAAGAAAAACAGACACTGGCAGGCAGCAAGTGTTTTAAACATGGAATTCCAGCATCGCCGCACCACGCCCTCCCTGCTGGGCCGCGGCGGCAGAGTAGCTGCATTAACGCAGAGCGCGGACCAGGGGTTCCTTGGTCGCCCCTTGGTACCTCCCCACCCATCCCACCACCATCTCCATGGAAACTGCATAAAGATAACCTGTTACTCAAGTGAGAATTCTCGCTTAGGCAAGGCCAGCTATGAGAGGAGAGCAGGCAGTTCATCCCCATGCAAACAAACAGGGCTATTTTCAGAGGGTATAACACTTTTTTTTTTAAAAGTTGATTTTATTTAAAATAGAAACACATTTCAGCTGTGCTGTTAACAGCCCTTCAGAACTGAAACGGCCCCTCCCTCTCTGCCCCACTTCTGAATAGGCTCCACTATGAGGCAGGGCCCCAGCGTGGCGAGGCTGGCATGGGGAAGACAAGCCCTGCTGTTCAGACACACTCGACAGTGAGTTTACTCAGAAAGCAGGCAATTTTTCTTCTGTGTTCCCAATCACCACTTAGCTCTGGAAAACAAGGCGCGGAACGGGGCCAAGTCACTGGTTACAGTCAGGACGGCCAGCTGGCCTCCTTCAGGAATAAAAAGCACTTCCGTTGCTGCTTCCCAGTGCTCCCTTTGGCCCCACCAAACCCCAGCTCACTTCGTGGACTGGCCAGAAGAACCATTCGAAGAAATGGGCCGCACCCTTTAGTGCTTTAGAAAGCGGAGGGAGAGTTATACTGAGAAATCCTTTCCAAAATGAAGTTGAATTGAAGCCCAAAGCAATCATATCCCCTCAAAATCGGGGTGTCTATCCCACCCACAGGAAAGGACTCCCAGAGGGGGGAAGGAGGGTGGGGTGGTGGGGAAAGAGGAGAGTGGGAGGACCCCTACTTGTGTTATCCATAATCCTCCCAACAACTCAGGAAGGTACAGATGCAAGTGAGTCTCAAATAAATTTTTTTTAAATTTTAAATTGATTTTGGGGGGGGGGGGCAAGGGAGGGAGAGGGAGAGAGAGAGAGAGACAGAGAGAGATACACTGACCGGTTGCCTCCTGCATGTGCCCCAACCGGGGACCAAACCCACAACCCAGGTATGTGCCCTGACCAGGAATCGAACCCATCACCCCTTTGGTGTATGAGATAACGCCCCAACCAACTGAGCCACACCGGCCAGAGCCAGTCTCACCGAGTTTAACTTGACCGAGTTTACCTGCAGATAGTGAATTATAGGACTGAGATGCAAACCCCGAGTGCAGGATCTGGGCTCTTTCTACACGGCACAGCCTCCCATCCTATGTCAGGTGTAAAGATTGAATCTCTACAACTATATTTATCATAACCACCCTGCCTGCTCCCATCAACACACCCACCCCTCCCTCCTGTGTCCTTTATTTCGATGTACAGTATTACTTATCTGCCTAGGCTCTGGGGCTGAAAACCTTCTTGTCAATCCTGGTCCTCTTACCCTATGTCCGATCACCTTCGCAGTCCCATCAATTATTTCTTAAATTCTCCCCCCACCCGTCACCCCCATTAGTCCTCTCACTCCAGCCCTTAACCCTTTCCCTGTGGCCGTGGCTTTTAACCGTTCTCCTGCCAGTCCACCCTGACCACTAATCCCAAGGGTAGTCTTTCTGAAAAACCAATTCCATGTCACTCCCGCCGACGCTGTTCAACCAGCCAACACTGCCTATGAGGCTGACAATAGACAACTAGCCAGAAAAGCCAAGAAAGTCAGAAAGGAGAGAGAGCAGAAGCATAGTAGGAAGAAGTGGCGGCAAGAGGTCAAGGAGGACTCCTCGGGCCCCCGGGGACCTCACCGTGCCCGCCTCCTGGCCCTCGGGCTGGCTGGCCTCAGACTTGGGGCGCCTCTCCACTCCATTCCTCTCCTCCTCTCTGAACCGGCTTGACTCAAAGCCCTTGACTTAAAGCCCTTGACCTAAAGCCCTTGACTCAAAGCCCTTGACCTAAACCCTTCCAGACCCGAGGCCGGCCCGGCCTGTCCCATCCCATCCCTCACACACTGGGCTCCCAGGCCACAAGCCGGGTGTTTGGGCATAACGCCCTTCTCGACCTGACTCTAGGCCGGCAAACCCATTTGACATTGTAGGGGGACATGTCTGCTCCTCTCTGAAGCCGCCATGAATCCCCGTGACCTCTTTCTCGGCTGTGCTCCTATACTTGTCAACTGCCACATCTCCCTACTGCACTGTTCCCAAGTCCCCCTCTTCCCTTGAATCAGCCAGCACCCAGCACCCAGCACCCAGCACCCAGCACCCAGCACAGGGCCAGGCTCAGAGCAGATACTCATAACTGTCTAATATGTGCGCACTAGAGCGCGCACTCCTTAGCCATGGGCTGAGCTAAGGTTGGGGAGTCCCACTCCCATGAGGTACTGGATTTCATGGAAATCTTTCTGAACATATTTCATACTCTAAGTATTCAGACCAAGTTAATCTTTCCTGGTGTCTGAGCCATGTTTATGACTAACAGTTTTCATGCGAGACTGTAAGTGATGTCCCTGGGACCTGTGATGTGTACGGAGCTCTCCGCTGGCTCCGGTTCTGTTTTTATAAATCTATTGTCTTCCTGGTCAAGTTGTGATTTTACTCATTTGTCTCTATGACAGTGGCTGCCATTTCTCCACTTTGACTTGCTGATTCTGTGGCCTTTAACACCTTCCTCTAAAGAGCAACACGCTCGGCCTGTGGGACTGGTCTCCTGTGGTGGCTCCCGTCACTCGGGCCTGCTCCACTTTAGGTTCCCAATTCTTTTCCACGGGGTGAGGGCTGATAACCACTGCTGGACAGGCAGAGCTTTACCATAATACTATAGAAATATTACTTATATATTCAAGCCTTCATCCAAAGAAGCTGCAAACACCATAGAAATATTTTTTTTCTATAACAGCCAAAGGTATGGTAAGCTGGGAACTCAAAAGGAGCCCAGACCCATAAGGACAAGCGACAGTGATCAGCTATGGCGATGCTGACATTTCCCAGGATGGGTAACAGGTTCCCCACCAAACTACCTGCCTGCCCCTGGCATGCAAGGGCACCTGAGCCGGCCCCTGGGGAGAGCCATTTACCTGCGCTCTGGACGCCAGTTTGGCCGCCGTCTGGGCTGCGTCAAAGACTCGGCGAGAAGACTGATCCTTGCAGAAATTAATATGTCGACTGGCTGCATTTTCATTAAACCTCCTCAAACAATATGGGCATTGGATATAATCTGAATGTGAAGATAACAGCAAAAGGCAATTAGCGTTTCAAAAACAACTCTGAACCAGGCTAGAGGAAATGAAATAAATAGGATATGAACCCTGCTCCCTCATGAAAGAACAAGGTCCCAAACCCTGGTGTGAGGCCCCCTTCTCTGGGGGCAGGCAGCGAGGGCTCGAACGACAGACGGGGGAGAATGTTCCCCTGCGCACTTCCTCCAATTAAGAGTGCACCCTTAAACGTTTGCATAAATTATACTTAGGAACTTCCCAATTAAGTGAATTATTGAGTGGATCTTCATGTAAAAGGTAGTCGTGGAGTCACAGGATGTTAGTATCGATGGTTCGAAAGGACACAGAAGCTGCAAGAGCCCAGGCTGTGGTGCTGGGCGTGGCAGACACACAGGCAAGAGCTTATGGGGCTACGAGGGAGATAAGATGTCCCGGAATGTGGGTTTCGGGGACGGGATTTGAAACCAATGTCACGGGCAGAAAGACACTGACTCTGCAGTGAGAGATTTTTTTCACTGAACTCTGGAGAGAGGGGGTAAAGGAAGGAGGTTGTAAAAGGAGAAAATATGGGGATTCAAAAAAAGAGGAAAGGATAGGAGGCGTGATTGGAAGGTGGCCCCGGAACAGCTTCCGTTTCCAGGGCTAGAATGTCGCAGGCAGGGGGGCGGGGGAGGTGGGGGACGGGAAGGGGGATACCTGGTGATGGAAGGAGACATGACTTGGGGTGGTGAACACACAATACATTACACAGATGATGAATTATAGAATTGTCCACCTGAAACCTGCATAATTTTATTAACCAATGTCACCCCAATAAATTCAATAAAAAAGAAAAAAACAACAACGTCGCAGGCAGCTCTGTGGCGCCAGGTCCTGGGCGGGTCTGTGGCATACCCAGTCATCCCAACCTGGCTCTCATCTGCATCACTAGACAGCGAGAGGAACGGGAAGTGAGAACGGTCCACGGTCTTCTTAGAATGTGGAGATGCTCACGGCAAAGCCAGATTGGAGCCTACCCCTCCCTAAAGCAAGCAGAGGGAGATGCGGCGCTTGTTTTGTTTTGTTTTAGGTGCCTCTCCTTAAGGGAAGACAAAGCCGATATGAGCCACACGAGAGGAGGCTTCCCCCCAGGAAGAGTCTGAGACAGCACTGACTAGAACTCTGCATGGAGGTTTGGGTCAGTCAAGATTCCTGCATGTGTGATGTCAGGACACAAAACAAATATCCACAAGTTCAAGAAGACTGAAATCATATCAAGCGTCTCCTTGGACAGCTCCACTATGGAATACTATGCAGCTGTAATAAAGAACGATCTCGTACCCTACAAGACAGCACCGTGGCTCCTGGAGAGTATTATGCTAAGTGAAATAAGCCAGCCAGAGAAAGACAAGTACCACATGATCTCACTCATATGTGGAATCTAATGAACAAAATAAACCGATGAACAAAACAGATCCAGAGACATAAAAGCATGGAACAGACGGACGAATCTCAGAGGGAAGGCAGGGGTGGGTGAGTGGGGGGATGGGGAGAGAGTAACCTAAGAACTTACATGCACATATGCATAACCCATGGACACAGACAATAGTGTGGTGAAGGCCTGGAGGGGGGGGTGTGGGGTGGAGGGAATCAATGAGGGGGGAAGGGGGACATTTGTAATACTTTCAACAATAAAGATAAATTTAAAAAAATATATGATTCCTACATGTGTGGATGGATATTTAAGGCAGTGATGTCTTCAAAGTTAAGTCTTTTGAAAACGACTTGTAAAGCACTTTGGGGAGCTTTCCATTTTAACAAATCATTTCCTAAAGTGAACATTCATAAAATGTAAGGGTTGGAAGAAATTGGGAAGAAATAAGAGATTAGCGCTCACCCTAACCTTTTATTCACTCTGGAAGGCAGTGCTTCATGATTAACCCAATACATACTGAACACCTATTCTGCGCCAGGTGATACATACGATGTCTCTGTAACCAAGGCCTAGGCATTCCAATACAGACACACCATTTTCCCACAGTGATAAATTCCTTGAAAAAAATAAAATAGGGCAGCATTGGGAAACGGTGGAGGCTCTGACGCCTGCCCGACTGGTTTTCAGCCCCAGCTCTTCACTTGCTGTGTGTGAACTTGGGCAAGTTACTCAACCTCCTTAAGCTTCGATTTCCCCAGTACCCACATATCACCTACCTCATCGGGCTGTTGTGAAAGGTCACTAAAATAACCCCACCAGGGCTGGCACAGCGGGCGGGGGCGAGCACACCATTGCTGTCAGGAAACAGGCCCAGCGAGCTTGTGTTTCCAACTATCCAGCAAGAGTGAAACTACTTAGAAAAAGTAAAGCCCAAGGTGTCATTATCCTGCAGAACTCACAGCGGCGTGGGAAACCATCCAGAACTCGGCCCGTGGCTGGGTGGGTATTTCTTCAGTTTTACCGGCTGGAAAGTCAAGGCTTCCATCAGAAACGCTGCCACCATAGACCCGGCTGAGCGCAGGCAGAGAGGGGACTATGGCCACGACGGCGTCGCTTGTTCGCTCGTTCATTGCTGCCCGTCTGTGCGTGTGGCACTAGATGCCACCACGGAGACAAGACAGGGGAAGTGCATTTCCCGGCCAGTAGACTCAGAGGGGACTGAGGACGCGGTGAAGGAGCGGACAGTCACCGTCTGCGAGGTAGGCTGTAAAAGGAGGCGGCGCTGGGTCCCCCAGGAGCCCTAACTTAGGGGGCAGAGAAAGGGAGCCTCAACCACTCTGAGGACGGAAAGGGATTTTTCAGCAACAATAATCTGAACACAGCGTGACTGAGCTACACGCTCTACTCTCATCTCTGCCTGAGCCATCTCTGCCTCTATCAGTCACAATGTCATAAAAATCACTTTGGGCTATTGATTTCAATAGATGGTGGTTTTAAAAGTCTGATTACAGCCTGGCACGGTGTGGCTCAGTGGTTGAGCGTCGACCCAGGAATCAGGAGATCGGGGTTCGATTCCTGATCAGGGCACATGGCTGAGTTTCGGGTTCAATCCCCTGTAGGGGGCGTGCAGGAGGCAGCCGATGGATGATTCTATTCTCTCTCATCATTGATGTTTCTATCTCTCCCTTCCTCTCTCTGAAAGCAATAAAAACATATTTAAATTAAAAAGTCTGACTACAGATGGATTCTTATAAGGACTATGGGGAGGATGGTCAGATCTCATTAAAAATAAGTGAAAGTAGAAAAGCAAGCATCATTTTAAAATGCAAGCATTTTGTTGAGTACACATGTCTATGTAGCCCTGTGACAATGGTGACCCAATGTCCCAGGCCTCAGAGAAAATCCCACTTATAAATATTCAATATCATTGTCCCCATAAACTCTTATGACATCTGGGAAAGTTGAATGATTGGCAGACCTACTTAACTCAGTAAGAATTAGAATAAATATATACATGTCACAAAAACTGAGTCATGAAAAAGGGAATCATGCTGGGGAAAAAAAAAAAAAGGAAATTACTTGCAAACTTGTGCATCCTAGGCTATATAATATGTAACTCTAGTGATGGCTCCATACATTGCCTACTATTTAAGCCTGAGAATATATGAGCTAATATAAAGTCCCCAAACAATCAAAACTGAACGGTAATTAAAATGTGCTATTGTATATAATAATTTTGTTTGGCGCATACAAGTATAGTAAGGACACAGGAAACAATTACAACACTATATTTTAGCATGAAACTGTAAAGGGCAGAGAAATAAATTGTATGTTTGATTAGGCCTTACATAGGGAATTATTTATTTAAGAAAATAATCCCTGCATTTTAAATTCAATGTGAAAATGACAGAAATTCACACAGTGGGACATCTGACATGGTTTCACTTATTCAACTAACGAATCATAAGCAGTCGCCCAACCCTAGAGCTTCTGCTATTAAAATAAAGTATTTCTCATAAAAGTTGTTTTGTTATGTGAAGCTTGTTGCCAAATCGTTATCAAAATCATGGCCGTAGCTCTTTTACTGAACATCTTAAGACAACACATTATTTTAACTGCATTCTCATTAGCACCCAGCAAAAGTGAAGCACTTGCTAAAATTATTATCTGGTAAAGATATTCAAATGACTTATTTTTCAGATGATTTTTATAGCATGATTATACAGGAGTTTTTTGAACTTTAAAAAATAAATTTTGAGAAATAATTTACATGCAATAAAATGCACCTATTTTGAATGTACAGTTGAATGAATTCTAACAAATGTTTATATTTGTGTAACTACCCCAATTAAATATAGAACAATTCCATCACCTGAGAAAGCTTTCTTGTACCCTTTCAGGCAATACTGCCCCAAACCCAGTCTCAGGGAACCAAAGATCTATTTTAGACATTAAAGATGCTATAATTTCATATAGTAGAACATCCATGCTGCTGCATGTATAGTAGCAATTTCTTCTTACTGTTGAATTGTGTTCCACTTTGTAAATATTCCACAATTTGTTTATCCATTCCCTTGTTGATTGACATTTTTAGTCTGTTCCAGTTTATGCTATATAATGTTATGAATATTAATTTTTTAAAGAGGTGTTTTCATTTTTTTGCATAAATAACCAGGATTGGAGTTGCTATAGAGTTAAGTCTATGTTTAAGAAAATACCAGTTCAGCCCAGCTGGTATGGCTCAGTGGTTGAGCATCCAGGAAATCTTGGTAATTGATTTAAACTTTTTCCTTTTCTAATATAAACATTTAAAGCTATAAAATTCCTTCAAGGTGCTGCTTTAACTAAATCCCACCAATTTTGATATTTTTTTTATTACCATTCAATTCAAGATATTTTCTCATTTCTCTAGTGATTTCTTCTTAGATCCATGGGTTATTTATAAATGAGTTGCTAATTTCGTAAAAATTTCTAATTTAATTCTAATGTGGTCAAATAACATAGTCTGTATGATTTTAATCCTTTTAGATTTAATACTTGTAGACCCACTTTGTGGTCCTGCATGTGGTCTATGGGTGAAAATTCTGTATGCACTTGAAGAGAAAGAATTATAGTCTGTTCTTGCTGTGTGTCACAGTATAGTCACAGATACCAATTAGGTCAAACTGGTTGATACTGTTGTTCAAGTTTTCTATATCCCTGATTTTCCTGCTGCTTATTTCATCAGTTACTAAGAGAGGAATGATAAAATCTTCTAATATAATTGTGAATTTTCCTACTTCTCCTTCCAGTTTTATCAGTTTTGTTTCATTTTCTTTGAAGCTCTGTCACTAGGTACATAAACGTTTAGGACTGATAGATCTTCTTGATGAATATATCTTTTAATCACGATCTCTGCTAACCATACTTGCCTGAAGTTTACTTTGCCTGATATTACTATTAGCCACTGCAGTTTTATGATTATTATTGGATGTGTATCTTTTCCCATGCTTTAAACATGCTAGTCAACAGTCGTTTTGACATTGCTGGTGTTTATTTCTCTTTTTACCTTTTTATCTGAGAGGAAAGGCACAATTCATCAGTGCATGGCTCTGTGAAATGTTCACAAACCACACACACCCATGCGACCAGCCCAGATAAGACACAATGTCCCCAGCAATCCCCCGTGTGTTCCCTCCTGGTCCTTCTCACCCTCCAAGAAAACCAGCATTTTACTTCTAACCTGAGATTCAACCTTGAGGATTCTAAAGAGTTTCTATTTATAAATCAGGAAATCTGCATTTCTGCCATCCTCTGAGAAGTTAGATCTGGCAGCCTTGGGTGTGCGCTGCTTTGAGGCAGTGGCTGCTAGCTGTCCCTTAGGAAGGGCCTTGCCTCTCCTGGCCCATGGGGCCACCAATTCATCTGCCTGGCCCACTTATTTGTGTCTTTATATTTAAAGTGTGTTTCTTGTAGAAAGAATACAATTGGACCTTGCTTTTTTATTTAGTTTGACAATCTGCGCCTTTTATCTGAAGTTTTAGGTCATTTCCATACAATTGTCCATAGAATTAGTTCGAAGTCTACCATCCTGCTATTTTTCTTTGTCCCATCTGTCCTTTGTTCCATTTTCCTATTTTTCTGTCTTCTTTTGGAATGAGGTTGGTGGTTTTTTTTTTTTCATTTTATCTCCACTCCATATATTGTCTTATTAGCTATATGTCAATATTTTGGGGTGTTTACTCTAGGGTTTATAATAGGCATCTTTACAATATAATACTCTATCATCCAATAATACTATACCTATTCCTGTATAATGTGGACCTTTCAACAAGGTGTGTCCATTTTCCTCAACCTTGTCCTACTGGTTTCATACATTTCACTTCCACATGTTATAATCCCCACAATATGCTATTATTTATGCTTAAATAGTCAGTTATAACCCTCAGCTAACATTATTCTCCGTGGAAAACAAGACAAGAATGTCTTCTTTTGCTAGTGCTATTCAACATAGTATTGGAAGTTCCGGCCAGAAGATTTAGACACAAGAAATGAGAGGCATACAAATTAGAGAGGGAGAAGTGAAATTATCTCTCTTTGCAAATGATGTAATCATATATGTAGAAAACCATAAAGATTCCACACCAAAAAACAACTGGTGGAGCTAATAAAATTCAGCAAAGTTGCAGTATACAAAATCAATACACAAAAGTCAGTTGTATTTCTATACACTAACAATGAAAAATCTGAAAAGAAAGTTAATAATTCCATTTACAATAACATCAAAAAGAGTGAAATACTTAGGAATAAATTTAACCAAGGATGGGAAAGACTCTCATACATTGAAAACTATAAAATGTTGCTAACAGAAATTAAAGAAGACATAAATAAATGGAAAGACATCTCATGTTCATGGATTGGAAGACAATACCTAAACAATGAACAGATTCAATGCAGTCCCTATCAAAACTCCAATGTCACTTTCAGGAATTAAAAAAAAAAATTCTAAAAATTCATATGAAAACTCAAAGTTCCCCAAGTAGCCAAAACAATCTTGGGGAACTCGCACTTCTTGCTTTCAAAACTTACTACCAAAGCTATGCTAATCAAAACAGCGTTGTACTAGCATTAGGAAAGAGGGACATATAGACAAATGGAATAGAAGAGAGAGCCCAGAAATAAACCGTCTCACATATGGTCAATTGACATTTGATATGGTACCAGAACATTTCAATGGGGAAAGAACAGCCTTTTCAAAAAATTGTGCCGAGAAAACTAGATAACCACATGTAAAGCTAGATATCCACCTTCCAATGAAGTTTGGATCTTACTTTACACCACATACAAAAATTAACTCAACCTGGATCAAAGACCTAAGTGTAAGAGCTAAAACCATAAAACTGTTAAAAGAAAACATGGGGAAAAGGCTTTACAATACTGAATTTTGCAATAATTGGGGGGGGGGGGTGACATCAAAAGCTAGGAAACAACAATAAGAAAGATAAGTTGGACTTTTTCAAAATTTAAAACATTATTGTATCAAAAGATACCATCAAGAGAGTGAAAAGATAGTTCACAAAAATGGGAGAAAATATTTGAAAATCCTGTATGTGGTAAGGGATTAATATTAATATTAACCTATTGAGCATCTAGCTCTAATTTCCAATTTATGGAGAGATGGAGGACAGAAGAACAAGTTAAACACTCACATGACAAAAACAAAAACCCAGACAAATCCAGAACATGAGAAATTCTAAAAGGTAATCGGCCAGGTCGGGGTGTTGTGCAGGATTAAAAGAGACTAAATAAACAAAAAAAGACAATGCATAGACCTTGAATGAATCTTGGATTGTGGCTGGGGGATCAGAAGAGAGCTTTAAAAGACATTCTTAAGAAAATTGGGAAAATATGAGTCTATATGTTAAGTGCAATAATCATATTGTGGTATGCAGGAAAATGCACTTATACTTAGCAAATGCATACTGAAATAGTGTCATAAATTTTGAAAGTTACTATTAAATAGTTCTGCCGAGCCCTGGCCGGGTGGCTCAGTTGGTTGGAGCGTCATTCTGTGCACCAAAAGGTTGCAGGTTTGGTTCCCGGGCAGGGCACATACCTAGGTTGGGGGTTCAGTCCCTGGTCGGGTACAGGAGGCAACTGATCGATGTTTTTTCTCTCTCTCTCTGTTTCCTTTCCTCTGTCTCTCAAATCAGTCATAAAAAAACATATCCTCAGGTGAGGATTAAAAAAATATATTTAAATAGTTCTGCCAAAAAAAAAAAAGAAAAAAGAAAGAGAGACAATATGACAACAATGTCAACAACTGTCCAATTTCAGTGGAAGGTATATTGAGTGATCATTCCTTCCTCTTTTCTGTAGATTTGAAAATTTTCAAAATAAAAAGTTTAGGGTAAAAAAATCCGTAGGCCACTAAAGTATACAACTTACAATGGTTAGCCCTAGCCGGGTTGCTCAGTGGTTAGAGCATCGGCCCAGGGACTGAAGTGTCCCGAGTTAGATTCCGTCCAAGGACACATGCCTTGGTGGCAGGCTTGACCCCCAGCGCTGGTCCGGGGTGAGAGCGGGAAGCAACCCATCGATGTGTGTCTCTCTCACACCAATCGATGTTTCTCTCTCTCTCTCCCTCCCTTCCACTCTCTCTGAAAAGCAATGGAAAAAATATCCTCAGGTGAGGATGAAAAAAAGGTCAATATGGTGAAGTTTATATTATGAGAGTTGTATCTCAAAAAGTAAAAAAGAGCTGTAGGTATCTGACACTGGGGAGCTATTGTGCAACTGCTTCAATTGCTCTGCCCAGCTCCATCCTCATGAACCACGATGCAAACGGCGCCCCCTGGAGTGAGGCAATGCCATGACACTGGTACAGGGTTAGAAAGAATCTTTAGGCAGAATTGAAAAAAAAAAAGACAAGATCAATTGTGTGATAAAATTACTTTTATATAATTTAATTCCTAGTGCTACTTTTAGAGTAAATAGGAGGAGGCAAGGCATGATAATTTGGCCAAAAATTAAGCAGAGCCTCAAGTGGTTAAGAGTGAATGTCAAAAGCAACTCAAACTGGCCACACACCTGGGTTGATGGACGCAGGGGGAGGAGGCGGGAGAGGCCGCCCTTCTTTCATGGCAAGGGTACACTCCTTTGCTGATCGAATTGTATTAATAAAGTCTTCATGTTGTTGTCTCCAGTTAGCTTTTCTCACAGGCTGAGGCTATAAAAAAATAAAACCAACATATACTAACCTAGACTATATATCTCTCCATTATAATTTTCTTTTTTCTTTTGCAGCTGGGATTTGAATTTACAGGAAACAGGACTGTGAGATTTGGAGAGGGAAGGTGAATTTGTTTTTCAAAAGTACTAAAAGAGGTTTGGAAAATACAGTAATAAAACTTACAAGTCACAGTAGTGAAGGAAAACACAAAATAACAATCAGAAAACAAAGTAACTACAAAACTTTAAAGGAAGACTTAAATGTAAGATTAAAAGTGACTTTCTTCCAAGTTAATTGCCAGATTTAATGCTACTCTAATGAAAGTATAAACAAGATTCTTTTTTGCCACATCTGGAAAGTATCTGAAATACATTTGGAAATCTCAGTGAGCGTGATTAAAAAGAAAACAGTAAAGGTGGATTATACTTACATGACTTTACATTGCTCTATCGAGCAGGAATGAAACCAGAGAGCCAGAAAGAGGCTTTAATGTACTTAAGGCTGTAATCAAGAACAGTAAGGAAGATACTGCTAATACCTTGGATTGAGGAGACATCCTCACAGTGGGAATGTCAGTGCCCTGTAATCTTTGCTTCAAGGAATTGAAAGGATTACGCTTTTTGTTGAAGATTTTTTTACATATTGGTCCATGCCTTTCCTAGAAAAGAAAGAGTGGGGATTAATTTTTTTTAAATGTACAAATCACCAAGTTTGTAATGCTGCAGTGTACTCAGCCAGCTCCCACTACAGTGACTGAGTTGCACCTTCAGAGCCAAGTTCATTCTCCAACTCTCAAATCACAGCAGAGCAAATCCATCTGGCTCCCCCCACCCATGTTACACATAACTAGATATTATGTTTGGTCAAGGTCAATAAAAGGTCTCTACAGCTAGAGAGACTTACTTCAAATTTGGTTTTACACATTTAACTCTACCACTTGGGCTGTTTGAATGGTTCTTGTAAGCATTCACTAATGTTGAAAAGACAAACTTTGTAGCTGAAACTGAAATAAATATTTCTGACCGTTGAGCCATTTTCAGGTACTCACGGAAACCAATGAAGTTTTGCTGATTACTTCTTCCATTGTCTCCTGCCTTCAAAAGCAAGCTATCCAGTAATAGAACAGGAAATCTGAATCCCAACAACCTTAATATTCGGTTTTATCATCTTTTTGAATTAGCCCTTTGCACACCGCAAGGGGAAACATAGTTTCCTACCAATAGAACTTTCTCAGAAAAACACTTTTTCCCACTCAGCATTTCAAAATTGAGTTTAAATGGGCCACTTTTCCGCATACAGCAAATTAAACCACTTAACTCCTGAATAGGAGCGGAGAGGTTTCAGAGAAATAGTTGAGAACATCTGCAAAAGACAACTGGAACCACCACACAAATGCATGAAGACACACTGATTCTGTTTAAGTGATAAAAACGCTTTCCTTGAATTCACCCGAACGTTCCACATGATTAGGGAAGTCATTCAGTTTCCGAGCAAATCTAAGCTGATCATATTCAATTTAAAACTGTTACAGTATTTCCAAGACGATCGGCAGGGAAAACATTCTTTCTCCATCCGGCAGTCCTCAGGTTTTCTGGTACTGAGAGCAGGGAACCAACACACTGAGCCCTGCCCCTGCACCATCTTTACAGAGTCTGTTACGGCACCACTGTGAGGTTCTACCAACATCTTCGCCTTCTGCTCTAAATCGTCTTCCTTGGTGGCTGTGTAACTCATAAGAGCTGTCACTTACATAGCTGCTTTGTCCAGACCCAACAAAACACAGACCCATGGGAAAGCACTGCACCTGTCCATAAACAAGCCATACCATTTGAAACTAAAGGAGAGAGACAGAAAGACCAGATCAGTTGATCCGATGCTCTCTGTAGTCTAGAGATAGGCTAGGAAATAAAACTTGAGGGCACCCGAGACGTACTTGACATTTAGTGGTCCCCCTTCAAAGGGTACCTCCTAGGTCTCAAACCCCTTCCCGTGGCGGGGTGGCCCGGGCTGGCCAAGGCCAAGGCCAAGGCCAAGGCCAAGGCCAAGGCAGCACTCTGGTGGGTGACAGGCCACAAGAGGCCCTGGAGCGCCCCTTCTAGATTCAGGAAGCTCTAACGGCACTTAATTAAAAGAACAGATACTTCATGTTTTTAATTCCCCAGAGAAATAAAACTTACGAAACTCATTTTGTCGTCTTTTGCCTCAAACGTAGTCAGGCTTATAGTCCAAACCCTTGTAGTTCAGTGTAAGTCTCCTTGATCTAAAATGTCCCAACTAACAAGTGCATTATCATCTTAATTTTTTAAATCATTTTTTTTCTTGGGAGTCTTTTCATAATGTTGGGGTCTAAATGCCTGCTTGATCCCCTAACTTTGAACTAAATCAAGTTTTATTCCACCTTACAGGCATCCGTCGGGAAACGTGATATGCAGTTCGCTTGAAATTAGTTTAACAATTCAATCTTGAGAAAGGCCTTACGTTCATTTTGTTCAAATTACATTAAGGCCCCTGAAATCGGAGGGCTGTCTTCATACGTGGCAAAGCAGGGAACAGAGGGGAGTTAAAGGACTTGTCAGAATTAGTGACAAATTTGAAGCTTAAAGCCAAGTTTCCAGATGCTCCAAATTCAATGTTCATTCCTCTCGACTAGCTAATTTCCCTGGTGCTTTGGGCCTTAAAAATTTGGATTTCTGATGCTTATAGAAAAGGAGAAACAGCCAAAACCTCTCATGAGACACTCAGCTGTGCCAAGATACTTTTTCTGGCATCCTTTCCGTTAGAGAACCAGGTTTAATAAGTTCCCCTTCGGATGGGGCAGCATCGGGCAGCCTCAGTGTCCCCCGGTCTTGCCAGCCGCGGGTTCTGTGCTCCTCTCCCCTCGCTTTCCCTCCACATCTGTCTTCAATCTTTGCCACTGCGGCCTCCTCACTAACTTGACAGTTCATTTAACTCCAGTGAAACACATCTACAAAATGTCTTTATGTTTACCAGAACATCTGCTGCAAAGCGTCTTCCACAGACTTCACAGGGAAATAACTCCTGATTGCCATCTGTATAGGATCCAAGAGCACATTATGTTAGTTTCATGGAATTGCCTGCCTGAGAAGAAATGACTAACTGGAGACCTCAAGAGCTCGAGATCCTCACTCTTCTTTCCCTCCCCACCGACGGCTTCTCTCTCCTAGAAAGATCCTCTGTAAACTCACCTGTGTTTTCCTCTCGTGTCACTAGACAGGTAAACTCCATAACCTTCAGGCCACCAGTGTGTCATTATTTAATGGATCCTTAAACAATCTGCCTGATAGCTTTGCTTTAGACAGAAGCACAAAGTTAGTACCTTCGTATGGAGTCATAACTAATCCAATGGGAATGTCCTGAGGGTTCCTACTAGAATGGAAGGGCTACGGGTGTGCTCAGCGAAGGCATGCCAGTGTGTCAGGGGCCACAGGGAAAAGGTCCGCTCATCACTGAATGTGAGGCAGACCTTCCTGAGAATGGCTTCCTCTCTCCCGATAAACAATCTTTACTGGAAAATAATTCCTACCTGAGAAGAAGGAAATGGAAGAGACTGGTGGACGTTGGTGGAAACCTGGAGAGAGGGGCCCTTACAGTGAAGAAGCCTGTGAGAGTGGTGACCACCGTCCTAGGGGTCGCGTTCAGCATCAGACCTCCTGATGGGGCCAGTGAGTAACGCGCTCTGCTGGCATTTTATACGCAGCGGTGAATGAGCGAAGGGTTATAATCATCAAATGTTCACTGCCTGCTATTGCTTTTATTTTAATACTTAACCAGAGCAGTATTTTAAAAGTTAAATGAAGAATAAACTCACCCTGGCAGGGTGGCTCAGTGGGCAGGAACATCGAGCCGTACACCAAAAGGTTGTGGGTTTGATTCCCAGTCAGGGCCCATGCCCAGGTTGTGGGTTCGATCCCCAGTTGGGGTGAGTACAGGAGGCAACTGACAGATGTTTCTTTCTCACATCAGTGTTTCTCTTTCTCTCTCTCTCTTTTTCTCTCTCTCTCTCTCTCTCTCCCTTCCTCTCCCTCTCAAATCAATAAAAACATATTCTTGGGTGAGGGTTACAAAAAAAAAAAGGGTAAACTTAAATGTAAAAGAAAAAAACAAGCTGAAACTGGGCCCGCTATGTCCCAATGCCTCAAAGTACCTGACCCATAGAAAAGTGCTCAATAAATACTTGTTGAATGTATGGGCCAAACAAGAATTGAGTTTCCACCACAGGACCAATCACTCATTCCATAAATATCTGCTACATGCAACGCTGTGGGAATATTGAGAAAAACCATACGTGGGTCCGGCCTAGAAAAGAACAGTATGCACATAAATTAAGTGAAGTTAGCAAAGTGTCACGAGAAAAGGAAAACGTTATGGAATTCTAAAAACAGAGTTTCACTTCATAGTACTTCCTTTCTGTTCATCTGGGGTTGTGTACGTAAAGATTTAAAAAGCAGTTTGATCATGGGGAAGATTTCATATTAGAGTTAGATTATTATCTGGGCTTTTTTTCTACAAACCAGGGGAGCGATCAAGAACACGGGTTAGGAAAACCCTTAACTGTGGAAGATTTCATGCGACAGAGGGAGGAAAGATGAATGGATGGTGGGGAGGAAAGGTAGGATTTTAGTTAAAAAGCTGAAGTCATAGCCCTGGCCGGTGTGGCTCAGTTGGTGGGGCACCGTCCTGTGCACCGAAAGGTTGCTGGCTTGATTCCTGGTCAGGGCACATGTCTTGGTTGCAGCTCCATCCCGGGTAGGGGTGTGCTGGAGGCAGTTGATCGATGTTCTGCTCTCACATTGATGTTTCTGTCTCTGTCTCTGTTTCTGTCTCTCCCTCTCCCTTCCTCTCTCCCTAAAAATCAATAAAAATCTTAAAAAAAAAGAAAGCTAAAGTTGTAGGCCTGCAATGGAAAGGAAAGAGGAAATGGAAGACACTGTGGTCAGAGACTCGCCAGCGTGACTAGATTTGGGGGGAGCTGGGTGATAGCAAAGAGAGAAAGATGCCCAAGGATGGAGAAGATGGGTAGAGCTGTACATAGAGATGGAGAATTTGAAAAATAGGGCCATCTTAGTAAGAAAAATGACCTCAGCTTTGGAAATACTGAGTTTGAAAGAGAGTCAGCCAGCCAGCAGGATGGAAACGAGGGAGGTCAGGGCTGGAGACACAGATGCAGGCTTTGTTTGGAGAGTGATGTAAAGGCATGATATTGCCAGGGAAGAGGTCATGGAAAGAGAAGCACAGCGATGATCCCGAGGGAACTCCGTACTTAAGGGCCAAGAAGATGATGCTGATAAGCCAGAAAGAGAAGCAGGAGAGAACGGGGCCATGGAAACCGAGGGAAGACAGTTTAAAAAGGAAGGCTTGATTAACAGGAATCAGATGGCAGCTCATTACACACATTGTTGACTTAAATGATTTCTTCTCACATCTGCCAGATGGTATTGTATTTGCAACACAGGTCATCCATTACAGCACACAGAAACCCACTCATCCTCTGTTCTTTTGGCCTTCTAACTCTGCAAAACAGGGTCTTCATTTTTTTTTTTCCAGCAAAGATATCCCACCCCTCCACATACTTACCTGTTAATCAAAACTACTCCTTGTACTTATAAAACTGCTGCTTTTTCTAAAACATCAATGAAGGTTTATTTGTATAAATGTTACTTTAACATTTGTATATCGTTTTCCTGTTCCCCAAACACTTTTCCTATGTGATCTCACTTGCTCCTCATAGTAATCCTATGAGGCAGGGTTATTATTACTATTATTATTTACTGATAAGAAAATGCAGATTCAAGGTTAGGTGACTTCTCTAAGACCATAGGTAATAAGTGGTAACACTGACACTTGAACCTGATAAAAGTATTAAGGCTGTTTATTCAACTGTCACCATAAATATAGATATATTAAGTCAGGACTAACCTGCAAAGCAAATGGAAGTCTCAGCAGAAACAACAGCCTTTAGTTTAAATCAATGAGTTTTTAAATAATGACAGTGAATTTAAAATAATGACAGATACAATAGGATTCGACTGAACAACTGAAATATATGGACCATTACATTCTGAATGACATTCACCTTGGAAACTTGAATGCAAGGAGAGAAGGGAATACCTGCCCAAGTCAGTTGACCCAAACATGGAGACCAATGAGGTCTACAGTGTTTGTTACAGAATATGCTGAATCAGATGGGATATGCAAGCCCTAGGACCTTAAAAGAATTCTTTGAAATAACCAAAACAACCTTCAATAGGTGAGTGAGTGGTTAAGTAACCTGTTACATCCATACCCTGGAATACTGCTCATCAATAGAAAGGAAAACTGTTGATACGTGCAACAACCTGGATGGATCTCAGCACTGAGTGAAAGCAGTCAATCTCAAAAGGTCACATACTGGATGACTCCACTTGTATAACATTCTCAAAATGACAAAATCATAGAGATGGAAATTAGACGAGTGACTGCCAAGAGGTAGGGATGGTTGGGGGGGAGTGGGTTGTGGCTATACAGGGGTAGAAAGAAGAAGGCCCGGAGGGGATGGAATAGTTCTGTGTGTTGTGGTGGGTACACATGTATAAAATGGTACAGAACTCTAAACACACATATATTTCTTGGTGCTGCTATTGCACTGTAGTTACTGGGTCAAGGGTGCATGGGCTCTCTTGTACTATTTTGAAACTTTGTGAACTATAATTATGTCAAAATTTAAAGTTTTTAAAAATATCTAGGAGCTGGCAAGTTGTGGCCCATGGGCCAAATCTGGGGCTGCATGTTTTTGTAAATAAATTTGTCTTGGTAAACAGTTCATGCCCATTCGTTTGTTTATATAATATAGATTGCTGCTTTCACATGACAGTAGCAGAGCTGAGTAGCTGTAACAGAGACCATATGGCTTGCAAAGCCAAAAATTATACTTTCTGGCCTTTACAGAAAAAGGTTACCAACCAGCAAATGAGAATGTAGTAATTAAAAATTATTTTGGGAGAATAGCATGGAAAATGTTAATGATACATTAACTATACAGATCTCTCCCTCTCTCTCTCTATATATATATATGTATGTGTGTGTGTGTATGTGTGTGTATATATATATATGCGGTAATTACCTCTGAGTGGTAAGAGTAAAGGTGATTATTTCTTTTTCCTACATTTTCAATTTTTCTATAAGGATTATACATCACTCTTAAAAACCAGAACAAAATGTTTAACAAAACCCTTTGAACCTCTTTTCCCAGCTGTCAGTAAGGTGCTTGGTCCTTCCGAGGAAGCCAAGGCCACACGGGGGTGAGGCCTTCACTACATCCGGCCACGAGCACCGTGCCTGGCAGCACCCGCTCAGCACTCGCCCACGGCGTGGCCTGTGAGTCGCCCGCGTGTACTCGGACCATACCCCACATGACAATGAGGTGACCACAATGAGGTGACCGGGACGGAGGATAAGTTCAACGCCCTCATTAAACCACCTGGTGTAAATGTTGAACCTTTCTGTCCAGGCTTGTTTGCTAATGTCCTGGCCAATGTCAACATGGGGAGCCTCATCTACAAAGGAGGAGCTGGTGGACTGCCCCCTCCAAAAACTGCTGCCCCAGCAAAGAAGGAAGACTCTGAGGAGTTGGATGATGACACGGGCTTTGGTCTTTCTGATTAAACCTCTTTTGTAACACGTTCAATAAAAAGCTGAACTCTAAAAACCCCCAAAAAGCCCAACCCTTTTGATAGAGGATTCTAAAACTAGGAGTATCGATTTAGCTATTTCTCTTTACCCTCTCTCATTAGAGTCTTACTTAGTAGATTATTAAAGTGGCTATTACTTTTATACATTGGCTTTTAATCTTAGACAATTTTTAAAACGAGGAAAGAAAAGTGATCTGTAAGTGATGGACAGTTTTGTTTAGCACGTTAACAGTGAAAAATAAGCATGACACAGCTCTCAGTTCAAAAATTTTATAAGAAGCCTGGAGAGGATTATGGTGGTAATAAAATTAGGGGGGGGGGGGAACATTCTACTTCTGACTAGACACTCTTTCTGAGCTGGAAAAATGCTTTGTAAAAACACCTACTAATTCACATTTCCTTATAAAGGCATGAAAAAGAGATAAAAAAAAGATGTTTTCTCATTCCCTTGTTAGCAAGTCAAATAACTCTTAAATCCTTTACAATCCGGAACATGCAAACATTTAGCAATTTCGACATTTCCCAAGGCCATATGGCGAAGGTGGTGTGACCACAACTTATTAACTTATCTCAGGAACATGCCTCGTGAACAAGAAACGGAACGAGCCTGACAGAGAGAACACCCCATCAATATTTGCTTTCTCCCCAGGACCTAAAATACTAGAGTAAACGGACACAAGGACATGAGAGGTACAGAAAAACACAAGGACAGGGGGAAAAAGACAACATTAAAAAAAAAAAAAAAATTGGAATCTGGAAAGCTGATGGGCCTGGTAACCAACTTGGAGGACTTAGAGCTACATCAAAATCTACTTCCCAGGCAGCCAGGAGGGAAAACAGAGAACCCTCCAGATTTGCTCCGCAGAACCTGTCAAAGTCATAGGAGCCCCCGGGGCAGCACATCCCTCTGTAACTGAAACAGGGTCAGCGAGGAGGGGAAGAGACTGCTGAAGTATGGGGGATCAAGAGTCCTAAAAAGAAGTTAAGATCCCTTCCCAGATCACCTCCCTCACCGCACGCCCAGGGGACTGCCCCTCCCCAACTCCAGCACAGGTCTGCCCTCCAGAAGCGTGAAAGAGGTGGTCTGTGCAGGCGTCAGCATGGGCACAGTGGAAGGTGTGTGCACATCCATATAGACACACACACATACGGCTGATTCTCAGTATTTGTGGAGGTTACGTTCCATAAAGTCTCTGTGAGCACTAAGTGAGCAAACACTGGCCTTATTATTCTGAGGGGAAATACAGGGTTAGATTCCTGTGAGCCTCTGGTCAGAAATTGTTATCAATCTATCAATACATACCTTGTTTTATGTACTTCTGTTTAAAGAGAACTTATTTAAACAAATATTGTTGCTTCAATAACACTGACTCGCAGCCAACACTATAACTCATGCCCAAATGAAGTTTACCTAACAGACATATTTTCTCCGTAAGGCACATCAGGGCCTTCCTGTGCTTAGAAACACAAGATAACACTTCAGCGCTACACTGGGGAACCATTTTCAACGGTGAAATCACCAAGAGAAAGTGCAAAAACATGAAAAATGTGGCACTCCATGGACCGTGAAAAGGACACTTGTTTACAGCATGGGCTGAAACTAGGTTTGTTCTGCCTCAGCTGGGAATGAGCACGTCAGGCAACTCCACCGTTTAACTGCTACATGCACGTCTGTGAGTGAACTATGGAAGCACCATGAGTTTTTATTTTAGGGTTACAAACTTTGCGAGCAGGCAAATTTGCAAATAGGGACTCTCTGATTAATGAGGATTAACTGTATATGTATTTATATGTGCATATGTACACACACACATATATGTATGTATATAATCTAGTGATTAATCTCATGAATAGTGTTGCTGAGGGCAGAGAATACTCCACATGTACCTTCCTCTACTTGGCTCACAGAACTCTGCCTGCTAGTCCCTTACTCCCAAAGCAGAATAAAAACTTCTCTGGGAATATAACTTTTCCATGAGGAAGGAGCGAAGATGCTGACATTGGGGAGAGTCCCAAACAGCTCATCCAGATCACCCTACAATAAAGCTCAAAATCATAAATAAATGCTACTCATCCCCTTAGAGTTGCCAGTGTTTTTTCCCTCCAATCTTAATCATGGACAGACAGACATAACTCTCCAAAGATCTGCAGAAAGTCTCTAGCACATAAGCCCAAAACAAACAAAAAAGGAATTTAAAGGAAAATTAAAGCTCTTGGCAATTAAAAGACTTACAGACGACATTACAAACTCAATAAAAGGTTGGGAGATAAAATTAGGAAGATCTCCCAGAAAGCAAAGTAAAATGACATAGAAATGGGAGAGACATATAAGCCAATTAGAGTACCTGTCCAGAAGGTCCTACTCCAAATAACAGGGATTCAGGAGAGAAAATGAGAAAACACGAGGAATGAAATAAAAATAATTTTTAAACATTTCCAGACGTGAAAGGACATGAGCCCCCTGGTTGAAAGCATGGAAATAGGTCAACATCATTGTAAAACTTTAGAACACTGGAGGCTAGAAATTCTATGGATTTAGAGAAAAAAACAAAACAAAACACAGTATCATACGAAGTGTCAGGGACTAGAATGGCTTCAGGTTCCAAACAGTAAAAATGGAAATAAATGAGACAAATCCTTTAAACTTCAGAAGGAAAATAACCTACAACTCAAAATTTATACCCAGCCAAACCATCAATCAAATATGCAGGTAGAATAAATACATTTCCAGACATGCAAGGTCTCAAGTATACCCTGACTCAAGTATTACTGGAGGACGTGCTCCACAACAAGGTGAGCGAATGGGCAATTCAACACAGGAGGGAGAGAAGGAAACTCCCAGGACAACAGCGAGGCACCGAAACGAGAGAGCGACCAGTCCAGGGTGGAGGTGTGTGATTCAAGACACCAACATGCCCAGCCGGGCGTGGCTCAGTGGTTGAGCGTCGACCTAGGATCCAGGCGATCAGGGTTTGATTCCCGGTCAGGGCACATGCCCGGGTTGCGGGCTCGATCGATGGCTTTTTCATCATTGATGTTTCTATCTCTCTCTCTCCTTTCCTCTCTCTGAAATCAATAAAGATATATTTAAAAAAAAAAGAAAAAAAAAGACACCAACATGTTGAAGACTATCACGACCAAGATATTCACTGCCTTTGTAACCTGAGAACAGTTATGTCCTAGTATATCTGGCTCCCATTGTGCTATACTTGACTTGTTTGAACATGTCCCAATGAAATGCCTGCTCTCCCCTTCACATTCTGATGTCCAGATCAACTGAGGATACTCCACTCCATGGGAAGGTGCTGCACTGATCTTGAGAGATGGAGGTAGGTGAGCCTAGCAGCAGAAAATATAAAACAAGCATACGACGTTTAAGGATATTTGTACAGGAGATCCAAGATGCTCCATCAGACTCAGAGGCTATTCAACCCATCTTCTCAAGGATGTCTTCATCAAATGGTGGCAAATATTGCCTTCGCAGAGCTAGTTACACTTCTCAGTTCAAAACTAAACAAAATTCTGTGTTTAGGGATACCATACAGGTGATGAAATCTGTATAGTACATAAGAGGACAGTGGAATGAAACTGAAGATGGGCCCACAGGTGGCCCATAGGTTCTATTCCTTAACTTGAATAGTGAGTATGTTTATTATAAATTCTCCTGTTACGCTTCACAATTAAATTAAGAGGCCACTAGAATTTTTAACTTCTCCTGCATTAACTGGAACAGACAAGCTGGCCAAAACATACTAACATCAACACAGGAAGAAGGAACATGAAAGTATTGATAATGCATCAGTAAAGTTACAAGACGCTAGAGTTCTGTCCTTCACCTGAGGTGACTTGATGACATCACAATGGAGGTGTGGATACAATGTACCACAGGCCATATACCCAAATGTAATAGTTTCTGGTAGTTTGATTTGTAACATAACAGTTCTAAAATAACTGAAAAAGTGACTTTATACCACTCATGGACAGAATTTAAACAAAATAGGTCCTTAAGATAAAGCAGGCAAGTTCTTCATGATTTTGCCCCCTACCTGGGATGCCCTGGGCCTTCTTTTTCCTTGCAAATATTAAGGCTGTTTCTCATTGTTTCCTTCAAGTTTAAGCAATTCTTTTCAGGAAAGTCTTTCCTAACTACTATCCATTCATTTATATACTTAGTGATCATTTACCAAAAGCTAGGCCCTATTCTAGACCCTGGGAATAAAGTGGTAAACAAATTCCCTGCCTTGTTTTAGTGAGGGGAGAGTGAAAAATCACTCAGATGCCAATAGGTGCTATGAACATAAAGCAGGGAAGGAGCATAAATACAGGGTAGGCCCTGGCTGGGTGGGTCAGTTGGTTGGAGTGTCATCCTGTACACCAAAAGGTTGCCGGTTTGATTCCTAGTCAGTGCATACGTAGGTTGCGGGTTCGATCCCTGATCAAGGCAACCATCAATCTTTCTCTCTCTCCCTTCCTTTCTCTCTAGAATCAATAAACATCTCCTCCGGTGAGGGGAGGGATGTATGTGCTATTTTGAAGTACATGGTTAGGGAGAAGTTTATGGGAAGGTGACAATTCAGCACAGCCTTGAAAAGGTTTATTTGCAGTAAGAGCACTTTAGGGGGAACAGCACATATCCAGATCCTTTCAAGTAGTACTTTATCAGGGATTTGGCACTGCTAGTCCTATTTTGCTGCACACACCCTGCCTCCTCAGATGGTGCAGTCCTTGAAGGCAAATCCCCCTTTATCACTTTGGACTCCCAACACTTAGCATGGAGCTTATGTTAAGTTCCCAAGCATTGTTTATAGATGACTCAAATCATAAATATTCCAAAATGTTATGAAATCATTCAAAATACTGTGTAAGCATAAAATTAAAATCTTTAAGTTTGGAGGATAATCCACATAAATCACATTATGTTTCACCAAGACTCGTGGCTTATAGTCACATTCTCCAAATTGCAAAATATGTGTTGTGCTGATTTAAACCCTCTGGGGGAGGTACAGTGAAACTAGCAGCTCCTAAGATGGAATCTGAACAGCACCAAGCAAAGTAACTTTCCATGTCTATAAGATTCGTGCTGGTTTTGGGAACCTTCAATGGCAATAGCTACCAAAGTAAAAGGTCAATTCTTTTACGATTTAATACAGTCCCAATACATCACCTGGCCCTTTGCTTCTTCAGATTGGCATTTAAAAATATACGCCAGCATCCCGCTTTTGTAACAAGCTCTTCAGCCAAGTTTTTTGTATTGATGTTGGTAGAGTACCTAAAGCTATTGTTTTTCACAACTCTTTTAAAAATCCTACAGTAACTGTTTAGATTTAAAATTGGTAACATAGAGAACAAGATAATACCAACTTTGGAAAAGACAAAATGAAATGAAGTACAAAGACACATTCCAGTAACTTAGACATCAAATGCAGCTCACCTGCTAGAAATGGTTCTGCCGTAGCCATTCTGTTCCCAACTCAGATCAACAGTGTCCACAGATTTCTTTTCCAGAACGGTCCAGATAACACATTAGTCATGGACACATGAACAAGGGGCACTGACAACTTGTCTATTGCAAGGAAGTCAAAGTTTACCAAATAATTAACAATTGTGATGGTGTCATTGCTTTAGCCTTAAAATGTTTGAAGAAATTAAAGAACCACCACCACCCAACTCATTGAAAAGCAGGGAGTTTTCAACTATGTATTTTCATCAAGTATAAATAGTTCCAAGCATTAAATAATGTTTAAAAGACAAACTTTCTAGTTTAAATTGAGTATTTCTGGTTTTGAGCCAGGTACTCACTGAAGCCAAGGAAGTTTTCTTGATTATTTCTTCTTCTGTTTCCTGTCTTCACTGTTCCTGAATTCCAAAAGCAAGTCATCCAGTCACTGAGTCTCAACCACATTAATACTCAGTTTACCATCCTTTTGAAATAACTTTTGCACCAGCTTCCTACCAGTGGAACCTCCTCAGAAAACCTCTTCTTCCCACTCAGCATTTCAAAATTAGTTTAAATTGGCCACTTTTCCACATACAGCAAATTAAACCACTTAACTCCTGAAAAGGAGTGGAACGGTTTCAAAGAAATAGCTGAGAACATCTGCAAAAGGCAACTGGGACAACCATACAAATAAATGAAGAACACACGATACCATTTAAATTATGAAGACATTTTTATTTAATTTATCCAAACATTTCACATTCATGAAATCATTTATTTCAGAACAAACCTAAGCTTATCATATTAAATTTAAAAACATTACAGTATTTACAAACTTGCTGGTATGGTATAAATACAAATAGTGTGCTGTTTTCTTTTCAACACCAGCCAGGAAAAATGGCAGATCAGTCTGGTCTCGCTGAAGATGCTTGTTCACCCTTGAATGCAACGAGCAACCCCAAGGGGAGTGCACCTCACCCAAATGTCCCACCGTCACAGCTTCAGACCCTCGACATTCCTCTTCAGGTTCAGCAGCTCCTTTTCCTGCCTTCTTTTCTCCAGTTTGAAGGCTAATTTGTTAGCTTTCTTCTCTACTCTCCGTTCCTGTACAAGAATACATTCATGTTATTCAAATCTTCAAACTGGTGCAGACCAATTTTAGAAAAGAAAATTCCCATGACCTCCTGCCACCAGCTCTCTGAACTCTCACGGCTGAGGAAGGTCCTTTACCTTGCGCTCTTCCTTTACAGCTTGCTTTCTTGCTCGTTTATCTTCTTTGCTTTCATTTTTAGAGCGTGGCTGGGTTGACACCTTGGGCAGATCACCATCATTGATCATCTGCATTCGTTCAACTTGCTTTGCGGTGAAGCCTTTCTGAGGTAAGACATGGAGAGGTATTCCTGTCTTAGCAGATATTCGGATTTGTTTGGGCTGAAATAAGAATACAATGGCATTAGGGTTATTTCCCATTCCTAGTAAAAAATAGCTCACGTACGACACATTGTTGTTGCTTTTCCTAATGGTGCTGGCAGCCACTAGAGATAAGGCCACTGTGAGAAAATAACTTGTACACTTCCTCTCCTGCACTGTGTACTTCAAACAGGTCAGGACATCAAAACTTACCTTTGGTTCATACTTGATAAGCTGTGGATGGTTATACAAATTTGAATATGTACCTAAAAAAAAAAAGTCATGTATTACTAAGTATACTTCCAGTTCAGCAAAACATTGCCGAGTTCCTACTATATTTCCAGGTTTAGTGCTTTCACAGTTCAAATGAATACTGGAGTCTCTCTTACAAATGTTTTTATATTGTTTATAACTTAGAAATATTTCTTTTCCCCAATTATTTCCACAACATACATACTTTTTCAAAATGCTGATGTACTTCACAGCAGTAAAATGGACACTAAAACACTTACTGCAAATGGATTCGCAATCCCACTTCTCTCTGACGTCTTCAAGAACTACAGTAACCACCTCTTCCTCCTCAGACCCATCAAGTTCATTCACGGGCTGGTCCTGATCCTCGCAGGATTCAAGAGTACTCAGTTTTACACAACTTTTGGTTAAGTTTTCAAAAATGAAGACAGGAGGAGAAAAAAGAACACCACCCATGTTACTGTATGTTACTCAACTTGCACTTAAAGAGCTAGGGAAACAACAGCATTTTTAAAAATCCACACACTCAGGTGTCCTGTTTGTCATTTCCTGTCTCAATTAGTTTTATGTTGCCCTGCCTCTCGCTTCCAGCAGGTTCTGGACATTCATTCTGCTGACAGGAAGGAAACACCTATCTGCATCTTTGCAAGGATGTAACATATTACACATAACATCAGCTCTTCTAAACTATAATCTTTTTGAAAGCCTCAAAAAGCACTAGCCCATCTGTCTCCCCAAAGTATTCAAATAACTCACTCCAAGTATGCAGCTCTTACCCTGCAGCAGGATCTGTGTGACCACAATCATGGAACATCAGACCTGTCTGGCCCATGTAAACACCCCATTAGTTTCTCAGAGAAATCACCTAATGCGGGTGCTGATTCACCAAATATGTGGCTGGAAAGTTCTACTAATCCAGCTGGAGAAATACACTCTTATCTTTCTGTGAGCCATAAATATTTACTTTTCAGACGCCTGGCATTGCAGCAGGATGGAGAGCGGAAGTCAACTCACTCTCCAACCAGAGGCTGTAAGCACCTCTCTCACTCTCATTCTCTCTCATTCTCAAGAGGCTTGCGGCCCAGTCAACATCCCATAACCCTCAGTTAGGATCATTACTCTCAGGACAAGTTACAGAGAAACTGGTTCTCAGAATGGCCCCACTCACTGTTATGTTCAGCCTCAGAACTCTTAATGCCAAAGGTTATGGAAAATGTACCATCTTCATATGGATTCTGACTGGGTGATTTTCGATTCACGTGCCAATTACTTTACTTGAAAATGAATAAAAAGCAGGTAAACAAGGAAAAGTCCCATACTTCTCTGCTTTCTCTTTATAGTAGTCATTCACAACTTCCTCTAAGCGACTGCTGTCTATTTGAATGGAACCTTCCAATTCAGCATTATCCAGAGCTCCAATTTCATCATCATCATATTGCTCATAAAACTTGAATATAAAGAGAAAAGATACCATGAAAATGAATGTATTCAGGAAGAATACAGCATTTAAATGTCATTTTTACATTGATTTTATTCCTACACAATATAAGCACTACCATGAGATCACAACTACCATGAAAATATTAGCAGAGATTCAGCACCATAACAGTATGATGTGGAAGACATCCTACCCAGCACCTTAAGACTGCAAATAGGCTACTATTTAATATGACAATGACAACAGTTACTCCATTGGAGAGCACAATGCTAGGCAGAAATCTTTACCTCGGGATATTTTACAGATACTTTCAAATGCATTAATTATACAAACTAATGTATAAATTCATCCCTTTTTTAGAAGATGTTTACTATATCAGTGCTGTTCACACTATCAAACTTTGTAAAAGTAAGCAGGGGGGTGGTGTAGCTCCTGAAGTGAGGTTGTTTCTAGTCACAGTTCGCCTATTTCTTTGAGAGAGGAGGGAAACCAGTGCTTACTGAAATGCAGTGAAGTTAGAATCTTTATCTGAGGAAGCCACCCACCTATCCACCCACCATTTACTGAGCCGGTCAAAGTTTAAACTGCCACATGCCAGATACCACGTTAGGCCTTGGGATATATCAGTGAGCAAAAACACACACACAAAAATTACGGAATTTCGTTTATGCTCAGGCCAATGCTTGAGGAAATAGTATATCTCAGGAATTGTGACTGAGGAGTTTGGAATCAAAATGTCACCATTCTAAGAGCAAAGTCAGAAGGCGTAATTGCTATCTTTTGACCTACATGCATTCTTTCCAGAATTAAAATTAGGGTGGCTTTATGGTCTGTTTTAACAGAGGTTATAGACTGTTTCCAATGCTGAAAGTTCTAGCTTTAGGTTCCAGTGTCATATGTAATGTACTAGGAACTAATATGAAAAGGCCCTTAATTGGGACCTTACCTTCTCAAACCTTTCATCATGTAGGGTCAGCTGTTCATTTCTCCTCATGACTGAGGATGTCATAGAATACTCAGTAAAGCGACTTTTTGTCTCCTCTTCCCAGAACAAGTGGTGTTCTAGGGACCCCGGAGGCTTCCCACGGGCAGACACTCCCTCATCTGAGAACGAGCCTGCAGAGCCATAGTCATTGTCACCACTGCCTCCGACCTCATCGTCCGTATCTTCCCACTCACTGCCATCTTCAGCCTCAGCTTTCCTAGAGCCAGAGTCATAAATTAACTGTCAAAACAACCTGAACAACAACAGATTCCAGTCACTTTACCCAGTCAAACTTGAGACTGCTTCAGGGAGGATTCTTGTTTAGAGAACAGCTGTGCTGCCTGACCAGTCTGGCAGGGTTGGGAAAGGAATGAATTAACTATCAGGCAGCTTAGGCTTTAGCCCCACCTACTGATGGTTTGTAAAGAATTCACAGTGCACATTGTCTGCTGAAATACAGAATTCAGACTGAAGTTCCGAAGGTCTCCTTCAGTTATAATGTTCTACTGTTGTTATCCTATTAAAGCAACAGTCATCCTGTTTTGGAACAAGCTACACATACCATACATCCATTCCCTCTTCTTCTTCTGTTGGCTTATTGGCCTGAAGAATAAAATCATCTTCAAGTAGATTAGCTGGATCATCAAAGTCAAAATCATCATCAAGAGCTGCGACAATGTCAGGATCAAAATCCAGCCGAGGCCCTAGACAAAAAATAAAAATTAAATAATAATTCCCAAGAAAGTATCATTCCTTCCTTTAACTAACATAATCTGAGTACCTATTATATGCCAGAGCATAAAAGAATGATTAAGAACTCTAAGAAATTCAGTCTAGTGAGAGAAATAGAGCTGATGACTGCAAGGAAATAAAAAAAGGGGGAAAAAACCCTTCCATTATAGATCTACACTATTACACTGTCTATTAAGCAAAATTCAAAGCTTTGGCCTGCAAGAAGAAACTGGACTTTAAATTTACCTGTCAGAAATAACTCTAACCTGTTAGAAGTAACTCAAATTAAGTATCTGTAGTCTATTAAACCTAGTCTTTTCAGACGAGATTTTAGTAAATCCCAACCTGTTTCTTTATCTCCTATAATTAAAAAAAGTACAAAGCTCAAGAAAAAGTTTCAAGTCCAAACCTATAAACTGACATGGCTTCCTCACAACATGGCTTCTGCTTGGTTCTCCAGCCTCCTTTCATAGTGATCCTGACCCCTCATTCCAGGCCTGCTAATTGTGTGCAGTTTCCTCTACTCGAGTTGTCCTGTCTTTGCACACAGACCTTCTTCGGTCTGGAATATCCTCTCCTTTCCTCCCCACCCTGCCCTCCTTCATCTACCTCTTAATTTAGCCCCAAGAAATCAACTTGGACATGACTTCCTCTGGGATGCCTCACCCAACGCCCCCAGACCTGTTTGGTACTTTACCATTTACTCATTTGTACTGTAATCATAACTGCCCATTCACTGTCATCTTCCACAACTGACGGTAAATTCCCTGTGCTCAGGGATTATGCTTTATTCTGGTTTAACCCAAGACTGTCAAACAGTTGCAACTCAAAATCCTATAGAATGAATTAATAAATAAAGGCTACATGGCAAGGTTACTCAGTATGGGTTAGGGGGCTGGGTGAAAAAGTGAGGGGATTAAGGACAAATTGGCAGTTATAGAACAGTCACGGGGATGTAAAGTACAACACAGGGAATGCAGTAAATAATACTGTTGTAACTAGGCATGGTGTCAGATGGGTGGGTACTCGACATATTGGGCTGATCCCTTAGTAATGCCCAATCACTGGGTTATACACCTGAAACTAATATCATATTGTATGTCAATTGTAATTGAAAAATTAAAAATTATTTAAAATAAATTAAAAAAATAGTTCTCACCACAAAAAAATGTTGTAACTATATATGGTGATGATGTTAATTCACTATACTTATTGTGGTAGTCATTTCACAACATATACAAATATCGATTATGTCGTATACCTGAAACTAATGTAATGTTACATGTCAATTATATCTCAATAAAATATATTAACCATTGAAAAAAAATCTAAGGCAATTTAGGAGAAAATTCCAAACACTACCTCTGTGAACTTCTGTGTTTGTTCTAAAATATAATGTTAGTACTCACAAAAAAACCCCCACAGACATGACAATTTTCCAGTGTATGTGAAACTGATGGATAAATGGGACTTCTATATAATAATACTTCCATACTCTTGGGAGAACTTTTTTTCTTTTAATCCTCACCTAGGAATTTTGTTTTTTATTTCTTAAAATCCTTACCTGAAGATGTTTATTGATTTTAGAGAGAGAGGGAGAGAGAAACAGTGATCTGTTGCCTCCCATACACGCCCTGACTGGGGATCGAACCTGAAACCTAGGTATGTACCCTAACCAGGAACTGAACCCGCAGCCTTTTTTGGTGTACAGGACAATGCTCCAACTGAGCCACCTGGCCAGGGCTTGGGAGGACTTTTAAAAGCTAACTTATTAAGTATTTTCAAGATTACACTATATGTATGTAAGGCTAATTGAATATCACTTTCCTTTGTAAGAGGTTAGGTCAAGATTAAATTCCCCCACTAGATCACCAAAAAAAATCTTCCCACTTTCCTCTCTAAATAGGAACTTCAAAGACTAAGAATTGGATGACAATAAAAGAACAGAAGGAGGATCACACTCATCCCTTCTTAATGATCTCTAATCTAAATCAGACACATCTCTATTGTTTCAACACTTTATCAGTAGCAAAACTACACAGAAATTTCTTTTTGTAAAACAAAACTCTATCCACTTGAAAAAATAAAGAAACTGAACACACCTGAAACAGGAGCGGCTTTATTTAACAATCCGACATCTTCCTCAAACTCTGATGCAAACACTGATGAAGGCAACTTAATTCCAGTGGTCTTGAAAAAAGAAATTACACAATGGTCAAGTTTATTCAGCGATACTTCTGGTTGAAAAGTGTTCTCTCAATATTCATGTCCACCCAGAAACTCAGAATGTGACCTTACTGGCAAACAGGATCCTTGCAGGGGTAATCAGTTAAGATGAGGTGATAATGGAGTATGGTGGGCCTTATCCAATGACTGGTATGTCCTTACAAGAAGGCCATGTGAACATAGGAAGACACATGGGAGAACGCCATGTGAAGATGGAAGACTGGAGTGACACATCTTCTAGCCAAGGAACACTAAGGATTGCCAGCAAACACCAGAAGCTAGGAGATAGTCATGGAACAGATTCTTCCTGAGCCTCAAAGAAGGAACCAACCCTGCCGAAAGCTGAATTTCAGACTTCTGGCCTCTACAATTATGAGAGAGTAAATTTCTGTTGTCTTAAGCCACCCAGTGGTAATTTGTGGTAATTTGTCACAACAGTCCTAGGAAACTAATGCAACCACATTCTGAATTCTTTTACTTGTGCTTCAGTTACACACATTATACATGTATATTCCATCATCAGCTCCAAAGCAACTTCCCTGCAAAACTTCACAAAGTTTTCTCTATTATATTATTCCATTTAAGCATCACAACCCCTTGAGGAATCAACATGTTTTAGTGAAACAAAAGCTAAGAGGAATTAAATGGCATGCCTCCCTGAACTGAAACTGGTTAACTGAGGTTCTGGGATCCACAATACTATCTCTTGTGCCTTACTTCTGATTGGAATTTTCCTTCCTCTCTCTTCAATGGAACCCACCCATTAGTGGCCAGCTCAGTTCCTCCTACCTCCACAAAGCCCGATTCCTGTCCTAGAACTTCCTACTGTGAACTCATCTTCGCACACCATACAATCTACTTCAGTATGTGCTGGCACACATTTCCTGACTAGTCCTTATGCTTCAGTTTCATCTTTTAAACCAGTGGATAATGTGAGGGTCACCACCACGTTATCTGTATCCATGTACCTCACCACCCACTCTGTCCTCAGCTGAGCAGCAGGCATGAAGCTGAGATGCACACTGTCACTGGCTCACAGATAGCATGCTGAACTAGAAACCTCAGAAGAGCATGAGCAAAGGCTACATACAGTAGCACATATCTAGCAAGCTGTTATTGTTATGGCTTCCAAAGTGAGTTTCTCTATGGCATCAATTGGGCAAAGATCTGGTTTTCTGCTGTAGAATCTTTTTTAATGTAATTTATTTTATTTTTTAATTGATTTTAGAGGGGGGGAAGGGCAAGAAAGAAACATCTATTTGTTGTTCCACTTATTTATGCATTCAGTGGTTGCTTCTTGTATGTGTCCTGACCGGGGATCAAACCTGCAACCTTGGTGTATCAGGACGATGTTCTAATCAACTAAGCTACCTGGCTAGGGCTGTAGAGTCCTTTTTTAAAAAATAGACTTACTAGCCCGGCCAGGTGTGGCTCAGCAATTGAGCCTCAACCTAGGATCCAGGAGATCTCGGTTCAACTCCTGGTCAGGGCACATGCCTGGGTTGTGGGCTCGATCCCCAGTCAGGGGCGTGCAGGAGGCAGTGGATCAATGACAACTCTCTCATCATTGATGTTTCTCTCTCTCTCTCTGCTTTCCTCTCTCTGAAATCAATAAAGATATATTTTAAAAACAAACAACAAAAAAAACCCAGGTTTACTAGATATAATTCACATACCATACAATTCACCCATTTAAAGCCCACAATGTAATGATTTTTTTAAAAACTGCGATAAAGCGCAGCCAGTATATGTCTCAGTGGTTGAGTGTCGACCCATGAACCAGATCCCAGTCAGGACACATGCCCGAGCTGTGGGCCTGATTCCCCAGTAGGGGGCGTGCAGGAGGCAGCTGATCAATGATTCTCTCTCATCATTGATGTTTCTCTCTCTCTCTCCCCCTTTCCCTTCCTCTCTAAAATCAATAAAAACATATTTTAAAAATATAAATAAATAAAATAAAAATTGTGGTAAAAAATGTATGTGGTCTTTTAAAAGGTTATTTTGTGTTTATTAATCCTTGGAATTGAGGGGTTAAAAAAAGGGAGGGTCACCTTGTTTTTAGTGAATTTACTTTTGGAGATGTTTCCAAATCTTGAGAAACAGTCAAAGAATCATATACACAATTAGAGTTTAAATAGTGATTTAAAAGAGGAGTGGAATTCTTTTTATTGGCTGCAATAGTTCCTAAATACAAGGTGGGCAAAAGTAGGTTAAATTACCAGCCATCATTACCTAAAAGATAAATCATAAGTAAGGATACAAAATAACAATAAGTAACACAAATATTACTATATGGTGTACTCAGAACTGTAAGCCTACTTTTGCCCACCCCTCCCTGTATAATGAGTTTGCACAGCTGCTTTCTACCATGGCAGCACCAGCTTTCCCTCACGTGAAAATCAGGGGCTGCCCAAGCAGCACTAATTTTTGTACTGCCTTTCTTTCTGTTTGTACGGCTTATTCAAGATTTCTGGTTTATTTAATTTTGGTGGTTTGTTACAGATTACTTTATGGTTAAAACAGCTCATGGGACTTATCTACATTTTTGCACCATGGTACAGAAAACCAATGGCCATTCTGTTTCTAAACATAATGCACTCATCCTTGTAAACATCACTGAAGTGTCCATTTAAGAGCCTTATTCTGTTGAAAGTGAAATAAACCAGTCAGAGAAAGATAAATACCATATGTTCTCGCTTATGCGTGGAAGCTAATGAACAAAATAAAAACTGAACAAAATAGAAACCGAGGCATAGATACACAGAACAGATTGACAGATGTTGGGGGTGGGGAGAACTGAACTAAAGGTGAAGGGATTAGCCAAAAAACATATACATAACACACAGACACAGACAACAGTGTGGTGATAGCCAGAGGGAAAGGGGGTGGGAGCTAGGTGGAGGTGAGCAAAGGGGGATGAGGGCAGAAAGAGACTCTGCTTGGGGAGATGGGCGCACGATGCAGTGCACAGATGATGTTTATGGAGCTGTACACTTGAAACCTGTATGGTTTTGTGAACCAATGTCAGCCCCCCCCCCCGACCCCTGCCAAAAAGATGTCAATTAGATGGTGATTCTTTTTACACACCACGAATTAGGGAATAAAAGTTAATCTTGTAGTGGTCAATACATTCAGCCAGAAGAATGTCAGGACTTTTCTCTGTAAGATAAAGAGGCTGAACCACTACTAGACACCCCCCACCCCTGAATGGTTTATAGCAGGAAATCAGTAAGTACCCTACTACTTATATAAGAGCCTTGGGGAAGAAGGGAGAGGTAAGCTGGTTTAGCGATGTGGTCATGGGGTGTGTGACCTTACAAGAGAGCCATGACCTAGTGAGTGAATGAACAGCTGCAGTTACTACCTCTTCTTTGGATGATACCCTGAAATCTAACCTTTTTAACTCTCTTTAGGCAAGAAGCTATGGACTGAAGAAGCTATGATCACATCTTTCCTAGAAAAAATGCACTGATCATGCAAGGGTTAGAGAATGAGAAGCAGGAGAAACTGATGCCCTCTTTTATCTCTTCCCTTTTGTCAATAACCTAATTAATAAATGTCTTATTTTTTAAGTGCCAAGTGATACAAGTTTCACAGAGAAAGTTATACTAATACAAAATGCAAATACCAAAGCCATGCAACACGGGCATCCTTAACATAAAGAGGGGAAAAAAGAACTTAATTTGGTAGCACTAATTTCATACAAATATGTGCTGTCACTTATGCTTAAAAGATGAAGTATTAAAGTGCTAACTAACATGACCACAACTATCAAAAGTTCTAATCCTGCCAAAGGCTGCCACTTCTAACAGGTGCCACCAGAGAAGAGGCAGCCTACTCTCACTTGATTGTACAAAATACAACATGTACACACACATACCACTTTCAGTGAGAGCACGGCCTGCCACATTTCTTGCCCCAAAGTTATATTTATTTAAAAATGGTTTTTTCCCCACTCACCCCCACATAGTCTCTCATATTTAAAATGCTGAAAAGTCTTACTGAAATTATTGAAGTTTCTTCATTTTCACTTCTCCTGTTGGGTACACTGACGGTACTTGTGGGAATAAGCTCCGAGGGCCCAGATGGTTCCTTCAGGTGCTGCAGGTAGTCATAGTTGTCATCAAAGAATACTCCATACTTCCTCTGTTCTGCGCGTCTCTCTTCATCATTTATCTAGGATAATAAACAAAATGGAACTAGAACCTCTTCCAAGATTAAGGAACAAGAACCTACCTTAATGAGCACAGCTTTCAGAACAGGAGGCAGATGGCACATGGACACTTGGCTTATAGGAATGAGACAACGAATTCTTGACAAATTCAGGAAACAGAGCTTCTAAACCATGTGCCACATAAAATTAAAATGGAATGGAATAATTCCTTTCACTAGACATCTCTCTGCAACAATGAAAGCAGAGAAACGCGCACACACAGTAATTTATCATGTACCTGGAGGATTAGAAAAAAAGACTAGGGGGCCTTGAAAGGTTAAGTACAACTTCTTGTATTTGTATGAAAAGAAACTTCTCAATATACAACACAAACTGGCTTTACTGAAAAGCTAAATAGGCCCAATGTTCCCCAATACTTCCTTTCACATTACACACACTTAACAAGCATACTGACTGGTAATTACCAAATCAACCTTTCTAAGCAGGGGTGGGGGCTGTATATGGCCCTCAAAATGATTTGGTCTGGCCCTGCCAAGGCAACTACAGGCGGAACTCAAAATTCAATAATGTTAGCAGCTTTTTTCATAATTTTTAAGTTGATAATTTTGTATGGCCCGCGAATGACGTTTTAAATATTCAAATGGCCCTTGGCAGATAAAAAGTTTCCCATCCCTGTTTTAAAGGCTCCCTGGCATTTTCTAAAGCTAACTTATGAGTTTCAATGTTTTACATTTCATGAGATGAGTGACCAGGAGGCAAAATGCAGTTCGTGGTTATGAAATGAAAGGATGTCAGGGAAAGCAGAGACTGAGCATTTGGTTGTGCCCTAAATAACATCATGCAGTATTATAGCTGATGGCTTAGTAACTATAGGGTGTCCCAAAAAAGCGTATACACACATTTTGAATAATTATCAAGGCAGTGTTCATTAAAACACATTTCATTTCCAAAACTGAGCTATCAGCTGTTAAAGTGTGCATACATTTTTTTGGGGACACCCTGTATTTATCACAACTCTGTAGGATTTGCTCATTGAACGTCACAAATGAGGATGCTTTATCGTCTCAATCAAAATGAATATGCCTGATGTAAAAATTGGCACATTTACTGAAAATTAAGTCACAGATTTGGTTTCCTTCAAGATCAGTTATATGCATAGGAGCTGGCTAAAATAATTTATTAAAAACTGCCAACAGTCCACCTACAAACTCGTTGGCTGAAGAACAGCACCTACTTTCTGTGTAGGCAACAGAACCCTCTGGGGTGCAGTCTCATCTGCTGCTAAAGGATCTCGTTGGCTCCGATGGACCAGGTGGAAAGACACAGCTTTCTTCTTTTCTATAAAGGGCTTTTTCTTCCTGTGAGGCTTCAAAGGACAGAATCAGAACAAGTCATTAAAACAGAACCAAAACACGAGTGAACAGTACCATAGTCCACATAGGCATCTTCAATAAGTTATGTGAAGGATCAACAGATTTTTGAAACCTACACTTCTAGGAAGGCAACATCAACTGTGTTCTATAAAATCTACACTTACCTTTCTCCAGTACACATGTTGGCACCTACTCTGTAAGCAGATCTTGTTATGGACACTAGGGATACAGCAATGGGAAAGCCCGACAAGCCCCTATTCTTCTCAAGTAAATCATCAGGAACAATGATTTCAGGTAAAGAAAAGAAAACACAGTGATGTGCAAATGACCGAAGAGTTACTTTCGACTGGGTGCCCACAGAAAGTCCCTGACAGGCTGAACCAAAATGACAGCGAGGTTGCCACAAGAAAATCTGGGGAAGGCAGTTGCAAGCGGGGTACACACTTCATGTACCAACTATTACGTAAACCCAAGACACAACAGATGAAGTTCAGGAAGGCTCATCAGACATTTCTACATTTTTATTTCGCTACCCAGCCTTGATTTTCTAAGCTGAGAAAGCATCATCCAGTTGAGCAAGCCTCCTTGCTTCGGGCGGAACCTTAGACTCTCCCACAAGCTCCCCTCCCCAGAGCAAACCATGGGCAGACACGCCCCTCTCCGCCCGACCCCGCGGAACACGGGGTGGTGCGTTTGTGCCTGTGTCACCAAGGTTTTCAGGCCCTTCGGGGTGAAGGGGAGGCCACTGTCTAACGTCCATTCCCCAGGGAGGGGCTTGGCCATGGGAAACCCACTCTAAACTGCACAGTACGCCCGGGGTGGAGAGGGTGGCCCCCACTGGGCCCGTCGCTGCCGCCCTCCAGCCCCAGGGCGCGGCGGGCACCGGCACTCCAGGAACCGGCCCGGCTTCCGCAAACCCAGGGCGCCACGCCCCCCCGCCCCGCCAACCGGGCTCACTCACCATGTTGCAGCCGCACGGCGCTCGCACCGAAGAGCGGCGACTACACGCTCCGAGCCCCGAGGAGGTGACAGCTACGCCCCGGACGCCGCGGAGGCCCGGCTCCAGGCGGCGTCTTTAGCCCTAACTACACGTGCAAGCGCCGACAGGAAGTCAGGCAGCCGGCCCCGGCAACCGACCAATCGCTGGAGAGCTGAAGTCCCGCGGCCCGTAGTTGCGCGGAGCTCACTCCGTTCCAAAGATCGCGAGAAGCTCTTGGGAGGAGGGCTGTTCCCACTCCCCGGGGGCGGGGCTGTTCCGGCCCGAAGGGAGTGAGCGGAGGCGCGGGAACCGCCGGCGTCCGGGTGGCCGAGAGGCGCGAGGGGCCTTCGGTTTGGGGAGCGCTCCCCTCTCTAGCGCTCTCTGCGGAAAACAGAGGCGACGAGTCTGGCATCGCCACGGACAGCTGTAGGCCCTGCCCAGTTCCAACCGTAAAAAACAAAACCAAAAGCCCTGGGCTCAGACGGGGGCTCCCTGCCGCGTACCCCAGGTTTCCGGTTCCTCTCTTTTGGGCTGGCGCGGAGTTAGTTGCCTTAGCAACCGAGGATGCCCGGGCCTTGCAGTTATCCTTCTCGGCTGCACCAGGCTTCATCAGGTCTTTATTTTACTCCATTTAGTCAACTGTTAAAACATCCAGTTAAACCCCCAAGACTGTTGGCCGTAGCGGCATTTGAATTAATAACACATATTCATCATCTCTTGAGTACTTGCACAGTTTACAAAGTAGAAACACTAGTTTATGCTCTTTCGAGGCCTTGCTCCAATGTGTTCACGTGGGTTAAGCCAATAGGCCGGAGGCGCCCCTGCCGGGCGGGGGTCGGGAGGGCGTCGGGCACGTGCCGGGCGCAGGGCGGGGGTCGGGCACGTGCTGGGCGCCGGGCGGGGGTCGGGAGGGCGTCGGGCACGTGCCGGGCTCCGGGCGGGGGTCGGGCACGTGCCGGGCGCCGGGCGGGGGTCGGGCACGTGCTGGGCAGCGGGAACGGGTCGGGCACGTGCTGGGCGCAGGGCGGGGTTCGGGCACGTGCCGGGCGCCGGGAGGGCGTCGGGCACGTGCTGGGCTCCGGGCGGGGGTCGGGAGGGCGTCGGGCACGTGCTGGGCTCCGGGCACGTGCCGGGCGCAGGGCGGGGGTCGGGCACGTGCTGGGCAGCGGGAACGGGTCGGGCACGTGCTGGGCGCAGGGCGGGCGTCGGGCACGTGCTGGGCTCCGGGCGGGGGTCGGGAGGGCGTCGGGCACGTGCTGGGCTCCGGGCGGGGGTCGGGCACGTGCCGGGCGCCGGGCGGGGGTCGGGCACGTGCTGGGCAGCGGGAACGGGTCGGGCACGTGCTGGGCGCAGGGAGGGCGTCGGGCACGTGCTGGGCTCCGGGCGGGGGTCGGGAGGGCGTCGGGCACATGCTGGGCTCCGGGCGGGGGTCGGGCACGTGCCGGGCGCAGGGCGGGGGTCGGGCACGTGCTGGGCTCCGGGCGGGGGTCGGGCACGTGCTGGGTGCCGCGAGGCTTTTCTGGGCAAAGGGGCGGGTGATGCGCTCGGTTTTACCGGCTACTTTTTCTCAAATGTGTTTCCCCTCCCCGGTTCCCGGAGTCTTTCCCATGTCTCAGTTATCTTGGACTGCATCTTTATGTCCTGTTACCATTATATATATATTTATGGGATTTTATTTTTGTATTACAGTGAAAATTATAGAAACAATTTAGATTAGCACCACAGAACTTGTCTTGAGAAAATACTTTGTAATAGAAATAACACACTTGTATGTGCCAGGCATTCATCATCATTAAGCTTCATGAGGGCAGGTTTAATTTTGGCTTGATCTGTTTTATTTACTACTTTGTCTATTCTCGGGGCCTAGAATAGTGCCGGGCGCATATACTCAATAAATACTATTTGTGTACGTGAGTTAATGTTCTGGTACTTTACCTGAATTATTTCATGCCTTCCTTACCACAACGCTATGAGAGAGGTGCTGTTATCTTCATTATTTTACAAACGCTAACACTCAGGCATGAGAAAGTTAAGTGATCTTCTCAAAGGCACACAACTAGTCAAATGGCAGAGCAGGGATTTAAACTCAAGCTTAACCACTTAACCACATTGCTTGCTTGTTTTTTCTTTTTTAGTAATATTCTGTTACTTTATATATATGTATGTCTAATACTAACACGAAACACACTGTGCTATGCACTTTGGATTCGTTCTGTCCTTCAGTTCCTTTGATAAGCCTGCGAAGTGCATGCAGGTAGATAACAGTAAACCAATCTGACGGATGCAGAGTCTGAGAAATGAAGTGGCTCCCTAAGGTCATGTAGTAAGTGGAAGAGCGCAGATGTGTAGCCCATCCGTGTAGTTCAGAAAGGCCACACTCCTTTTTGTTTATTTGTTTTGTTAATCGTCACCCAAGGATATTTTTCCATTGATTTTTTTAGAGAGAGTGGAAGGGAGGGAGGGGGGAGGAGAGAGAGAGAGAGAGAAACACTGATGTGACAAAGACACATCGATTGGTTGCCTCCCCCATTCGCACGACCTACCATACCAGGGCTGGGGATCGAACGTGCAACCAACCAGGGTATGTGCCCTTGACAGGAAATCAAACCTGAGATCCTTTGTTGCGCCGGGCAAAACTCTAACCACTGAGCACACTCACCAGGGGAAAAAGGCCACACTCTTAAGCATATGCTACACTGCCTCCCTAAGGCAGTCAGCCAGCAATTTTTGTCGATTCTGCCTCCTAAATATCCAAAGGCATCACTTCATTGCCCCTTTTATCAAATTTATCATTTTAAATACTCTAATCCAATCAGGCAATTTTTCTGTATGGAGCTTTCAATATCCACCCTCTGGCCTCAGGATAAAGTCCAAGCCCCTTTGCATGGCAGCCGAGACTATGTCATCTGACCTCTATCCATCAATACAGCATCGTGTCCCCTTATTCCCTGACATACCGCTCTGTGACCCAGCCCTATCAAACTGTCTGCAGTTCTCAAATGCACCGGAAAGACACAGTATAGTAAGGACTCAATCATTACGGTGTTCAAACACTTTCATACATTTACTCATTAGACTCCTACAAGGATTTAAGGATATTCACTATTTTTGTCCCTTTATTTTACAGATTAGAAATTGAGGAACAGAAAGTCAAGTGACTTTTGCCCAAGGCCATGAAGCCAACATTTGAATCCAGGTGTAGCTAGAGAATCACAACCCCCTTAACCATTGCAATGCACCCCATTTCAAAAAGCCGGCTTACAGGTGTCAGACACTGTTCTGGGTTCTGTATATATGTTAGCTCATTTAATACTTGTTGAATATAATATCTAACACAATGCGTTCATTAAAATGGTTATATACAAACTCTGGCTTGTCTTAACACAGTGTTATTTCCTACCATTAAAATGTTATTTCCTGCCATTCAAAACTGAAATATCATAGCAATGATAATAAATCCAAGCCATACTTCTACTCTTATTAGTATGCTCTAATTAATGGCATCTATTTCAAAATGATTAAACAGAATTTTCAGCTTAGTTTAGGCTTTGAAAATGTTATTTTTTTCATCTGAAATCAGCTTGCCTATTGAAATTGTGTTTATCAGCTTAGCTCAATTATATCCCATTCAGGGGAGGTTCTCCATCAGCATCACTCAAGGATCCCAAAGCATCAGGAAGCTAGTACCCTAAAGTGGAGAAAAGTTGCCAGACCCTGAAGCAGTAACTTTAGGAATTATAAATTACATGCTTGACAATATTAATAGAGCTTATGGAGGTACTTAATTTATAAAAAGGGGAGGTGCATCAGAATGGATGTAATAGGATGGTTACTGTAGCTCCGTTTGTAATAGAGAAGGTAACTGAAATTCCATTAGTAAGGGATTAATTGAAAAAAACAAAAAATATTTATACTGCATTCTACTGTGAAGCTGTTCTAAGGAAGAGGCAGGTCCATAGCAGCAGCCACTTATTAAGTTGGGAAAAAAGCAGGTTGCAGAACATCACAGTAGATGTCATTTTCTGTTAAAAAAATATAAATAGAAAAACATTTTACACAGAAATATCATAGTGCAAGCACAGAAAAATATCTGGTTGACTAAGCTGCCCACAGCAATTCTCTAGGATGAGCTGGATTGCAGGCAAGTTTCAATTTCTATTTAGATATTTCTTCATTGTTTACATGGTTGCAGTGACAATTTGAAGTATTACATTTGTATAAAAAAAAGTAAAGATACTTAAATACAAAAACCAAAGAGGGGACAGGTTAGATACTAATATAATCTACTTTAGTAAATATTGTTAAAGGATATTTTTAAAATTGTAAAATCATGAGTCATATGTATATTTATATGTATATAAAGCGAGCACATGTTCAAGATTTTATGTAATACATCATTAGGAGGGAACTGGTAAGATGTTTCAATTAGTTCAGAAGGCAATACAAAGAACAGAAACATCAATAGAGCAGGAATATTGAAAAAAATGTGCAAAAGGAGACAAAATTGGCTTCTTTCCCAGTTATCTAGGGAAGGCAGCTGAGCCTTCACTGGACAGAATGTATGTACTTGTCTAGAGACAAGAATTATTTTCATTACTGTCAACTTTCTATGAATTACAAAACTGTAGAAATTATAGCTCAAAGGCAAGGAAAGGTGCAAAGCCACATAAAGTCAGAATTTGGAGTGCTTATCTAAAAAGTGCATCACTTTTCACCGAAGCACAAATTTTTCCCTATAATATTGAATAACAACAGTAGTATGCCTGGTATGCTGCCTGGAATTAGCTTCTGGTGTTTATTTCACTCTCATTGTATAACCGGGGCAGGGGAGCTTCGTTTACTCACCTCAGTGTAGAATGGGAGTGATAATGTTATTAATACTTATCTCACAGGGTGTGTTGAATTAAATGAGAGATTGTGTTCCGTGCTTGCATTGTTGCCTCAGGATGGCCATCTCCCCAAACCAGGGCCTCCTCCAGCATCTGGGACTTGTCAGGAAACACATGCTTTGCCTCAAATCAGGTTCTCATCACGGGAATCTGTTAGCTTGCATCTTGGTCCAACTTTCAGCTTCCCAGGATCCCAATCCTTTTGTTTTCCCTCAATTCCTGGTGCCTTTCATGTTCTTTATATTACATGCTTAGATTCCTTTACTTGTTTCCAGCCCCTAGTAATTTGTATGTTCTTTAAAACCCTTTCTAACTACACAAACTCTTGAAATTGGTTGGCTTTCTGTTTACTGACTCCTGTTCTTAGAGTCAAAAGTACATTTCATTTGTGAATACTCTTTGGAAATATTAATCCAAATTAATTTTCTTTACCGTGCTTTTAAATTATAAAATGAATTTAGATTCTTCGGTATGTTTTGGTCACATTCATTTTAGCTTTAGGCTATAAAAAGCTCACAAATCACTATCAGTCCCCTTTCTTTTAAGTGACAAAGAAACAGATGAAAACTTCTTACAGATATGGGGTAGTTAGATCAGGCATGCGTTTAATTATAAATTTAACTCTATGTTTACAGAAAAGGGGAGACGACTATTACTACTATTGCGGGATTGCATTACTATTGAGTGATTCTGCCTGTCACTCCGTCAATGTGCACGTTACCGCCTTTCCCTCCATCACTCTTTGCTCTGCGCTTACAGTGTCAGCATCTCACAGTGCCGAGTGTAATTCTTATGCTTAAAGTAAGGTGTGCGTGTGTTTAAACACAATAGAGCACCTAAATGTAAACTAACTTCTTAATCTGTGGCTTAAGTAAAGAACCAACCAAACATTCCATTGATAAAGTTAAAAAAAAAAAAAGGCTATGTTGGGCTTATTGAGATAATTTGCCCTTATATTTGGGGCAACATAAGGTATTTTCAAATATAATTCTTCCTTTACAACTTAACCCCCTCCATAAGGTGCCACTCCATTTTATTTAAAATTAAGCTAACCAGTAAGACCCAGTTAAATTAAAAAATATGTATATCATCTGAAGCACTCAGAGGATCTGTAAATGAAGTAATTTTACGATTTAGAGACAAACTCAGGCAACAAAAGTATAGCTCATTCAATTTTCTTTGTAGTAATTTCTTCGCAGTCTGCAGCTACATTGTTAAGGAGTTTGCCCGTTGCCACAGCTTCCGTTGCAAGTGCTGATGGTTCTCAACGTCCTCTCAGTAGACGTTTTCTTCGACCTTCAGACTCATTCAGTGGACTGTTCTCATGCGGATGTCCCAACAGGCAGGCAATTGAAACAAGCTGAATTACATGTACAAAATTGAATATTTCCCCTCTCCACACCTTGTACCCACTTCTCCCCCTTTTGCCCCCCCCACTTCCATCTTATAACAACATTACCTCTGCTGTTTGCTATCTCAGCAAGTGGCATTACCATCCTCCACCTAGTTGCCCAAGCCAGACACGTGGGTATCGTCTTTAATAAGATATTTGTCTTATTTCCATGTGCAAAAATCACTTCAACTGTCCCTTGATTATGTTTCTTCATTCCAATAGTTAATACCTTGGTTGAGGCCATCACCCCCCAGCAAAATTATAGCAACAGTAATGGTCTCCACTATGGTGTCAGATGAGTACTAGGCTTATCAGGAGGGATCACTCCATAAGTTATATAAATGTTTGACCACTATGTGGTATACCTTAAACTAATATAATATTAAATGTCAACTGTGAATGAAAAAATTTTAAAAAAGTAATGGTCTTCGCACTTCCAATATTGCTTCTCCTAATCCAGTCTCTACATTGTGGCCAGAATAAATTAGGGGAAATCTGAGAATGTTATCTGGGTTTAAAATACTTAGGTGGGCCCCTCTTGTCTTAAGGATAAATTCCAATCTCCTTTAGAAGGTTTACAAGGACTTTCAAGGTTTAACCATTGTTAAGCTCTAGTTTTCCATGCCTTTAGTCACTTTCTTCACCTCATTTTTCATAATTGATTGTGCCATCCTGAGCACAATGATAGCGTTCTGGCCTCAGGGACAAAGAAGACTGGACATTTAAATAGAATTGGGACAAACCAAATTGGATGTCCTTTAAATGAGTTGGGTCAAGTCAGAAAGAATATAGAAAAAAATGCAATAGCTGGAGAAGACGTCTGAATCCTTCCTAGAAAGATGGGTGGGATGTTAATAGAATTCCAGTTGGAGGAAAAGATGTGAAAACAGTTGTAATGTTGGAAGAAGGCATAGTTGGAAGAGGGAACAATGAGTTTCACTTGATTTGGCCCAAGTGAGGAAGAAAAGGAGAGTCGTTTGGAGCTGTGGTCTGTGGTGAAACTGCAGAAGACCTTGAGGCTAGATTAAGTACCGGGGAGTTTTTCAGTGGGCAGAGGAGACTCACTGGAAAATTCTGAGTTGGAATAACATGCGAGTTGCCCGTCAGGAAGGATAATGTGGTGGCAGGGTGAAGATGAACTGGTTGGGGAAGACTCGGAGAGGCACCTACCAGGACTTCAGGGGTAACTGGGGACGGAACTGAAGACATGACAAACTTTGGGGGGAAAGATGGTGGACACTTAAGTGTGAACTGCTGAGTGTGCCCACCTGAACTAGTAGGGGCAAATTTTCCCCAACGTCAAGTGCTGTTTACTCCAGATTGTCTCACATGGGCCAACCAAAGTCAAAAGTCCATCCAGGAACAAAGTCTTGGTCAATAAGTATGGAAAATGCCAATTCTCTCCTCCCTAGGATATTTGTCTAATTATAAAAAGCACATGCCAGGTTTTTTTCTCCTTAAAATCTCTAGAAATGGTACCCTTCTTAAGCAAAGGAGCAGGAAACGTCACATGAACTTTAGGTTATTAGCCTTTCTCTAGAAGTTTGTCTGTTCACGATAGCGACCATGTTTTAAAGGGCAGAGTTCAGAACTAAACTGAGCAGCACTTGTCCTGCCCGTGGACGGCAGAGCAGGAGCAGCATCTCCGCGTAGCTGTCGGAGCTGAGGTCCCGTGACGCGCTTCATTCAATCGCAATAAATGCTACACCACCGAACACTGTCCATTTCTTACCTCCATTGGGTTCTAGAAAGTAACGTTTCAATGTAATTTTTAATAGCATACTTGGGGCCAGCTTTTCAAAGGTACTTTTTAATTTTTTGGTCCTAATCTTCTCATCATATGTCATAAGTCGAGAATAATGGTACACAGATTGCTTTTCAATACCCCCTCTACCTCTGTTCTTGCCCTGGAGTTGAGGGAGCATAAGTTACCATTTGTTACCCCTGTTGAAAAATATGAAAAGTATACTCCAACTCTTTTTCTGGTCAAAATATGTTCCCAACCTTTTTCCTTGCTTATAATACATTAAATAGTAAGCATAATGAGGAAGTTTTATTTATTTTCTATATTATAAACTCTAAAGGGACTACCTTTTATTTTTATACATAATAGTGTCAAGAAAAACATCAATATCAAATATCCTCAGATATAAAAAGACAGCAAGTTTAAAAAATACACTGTAAGTTGCTGTTTAAAGCAGTAATTCTTAGATATTTTAAATAAAAAATACAAATCACAAGGCCTTCTATAAAAATTTTTTCAGTTAGGTGGAGCTGAAATAACAGGCAATTAGAAAGGCCGTCTTATTCTTGCTTGACAGGTGAGAACTCTGCACACTTTTAATTTGAAAAGACTGAGCACTGTCTGAATACAACAGAAATTGGAACAAAGTAGAGCTGGGGATTTCCCAACGATTTTATTGAGGTAACTTTTCCCAATTTTATACATATATGCATTTTTATATACTTAAGAAAGCTAAACAATGTTCTAAGGCACTTGGAATTGTGCACAGCAAGGTATCCTATAATATAATACAACTAAATAGAGCATAACTTTGCTTTTTAAATAACACAAACACCAGTACAGAATAAAAAAGATAATACATAGTCTTTCTTTCAGGTTACAATAGTAGAATACATATACATATGTGTGTATACTTGGAGATATTTATACCCACATACTATAATACAGTACAGATCAAGAACAACAGCAACAAAAAAGAGAAACTGTCATGTTAATTGGTGTACAGTTCCAGTTATTTACACTCATAGATAGTACACCTGTGCAACATGTAGGATCAGATCACTCACTGGAAATCAGGAGTCAGTCAGTCAGTCTGATAGTGGTCACAGCTTCCCACCCATATCACTTTAACCAAAGCTTCAAATAGTCAAAGAACGACTATGTCCTTTATTTTAAAATGACTGTCACATAGACAAAAAAAAAAAAAAAAAAAAAAAAAGTTTTTGGTAGGTACTAAATCTGGTGAAGTCGGTTCAGAATGTTGTGAACACATTGGCACATTTCTAAGCCACAGAATATTTAAAAATATATAAAAAATATTAGTGCCTATATTTTAAGTCATGAAAGTGGTTTGACCCTAGATTCATGCAGATTGTTTTTGAACCCTTGTTAGCATTGCAATGGCGACTTCTCCTTGTGGAGGCTCCCTAAGCGATGTAATGGTATAGTCAAACTATAACAGAAGCATCCAGTAAGGGAAAAGCACCCCAACCCCCGAAATTGGCAAGTGGCACAAATATTATTGGCATTTTACATACCATAAAATTGACCTGAGGGTGGAGTGGCATTCTGCCTCATTTAGTCCCTTCAACTTATTCTAAAAAAAAAAAATACTGGTATTTAACAAGGTACAAATTCTTAAGCACCAACTAAAAGTTCACAATATAACCACCTTTATCGACTCTGAGTTGCTCTTTCTCAAAAAAGATTTTTAGAAATTTGAATATTTAAAGAAATTATAGTGGCTAAATTAATTCCATTCTATTAGCTACAATTCATCCAAATCTATTCAAGACACATTTACCATTCAGGTTTGGTCATAAAAAGCAACAAAGAGAATAAGTACATTTAGGTATTGGTAGTGCAGTGTAATGTTTCACCTAGGTAAAACTCATCCTGTTTCGGGCACGATCGCCACTGAAGTATAAACAATGTAGATGCAATCCACGTTTCCTTCGTAAGTCAATGTTCACAAATTTTGGAAAAGTTGAACCACATGACTACATGTGCACAGGGGGAATGTGAACACCTGCATGTGGATTGAATACTTCTTTAACAGGATAAACAGGCGATTGTTTTGGAATTCATGGGATGCAGCTTCCCAGGTAACATCTCATGGTGAAGCTCAGAGACCACAGGTTTTGTTTACGTGGACTGTCAGCCACCATGTTCGTGGTTAGGCCATGCAAGGGTCCTCGTGACATCAACAAGGGTTATGGGCAACAGCATAGTTCTGAAGTAAAACTGGTCAAAAAATGAGCAAGTCTGCTTCATGTGAAATCTCTCCGTTAAGTCCATCCAGGGACCACCCAGGTGAAGATGCCCCTGAGAACTGCCAGGCCTGCCCAGTAACGTCCTCCCCAAAGAACTGGCAAATGAAAGCTGAATCGAAGCAGAAGGTTTGAGAAATGAAGGGAGATGAAACCATTCAGGATCCAAAGAAATGCAAGGCAGTCGAGACAACGTTTAGGGACAGAAACTTCTTCCTGTGTGCCCTAAATTGTAGTAGACAGTGGTATTCAAGGGAGGGACAACCACTGTCCTAGGGGGTGATCTGACCACGGGGGAAAGCTTTGTACGTTTGGTTTTTACAGTGACTGAGCATGCTACTGGCATTTAGTCAGCAGGGGTCTGGGATAGCATACAGCTTACAAGGTGTGAGGCACTGCTGTGCAAGCTCCAAATGCCAACAGCACCCCCACTGAGAAACACTGACCCAGGGTGCTTTGCTCATATGCACAGCTATGCTAGCAACACTAGCAAAATGACTGTGTGTGTGTGTGTGTGTGTGTACAGCAAATCCTAGCATAGCTCAAAATGACCCTTGCCTGTAGGGTTGGCTTTCAGCAGGAATAACTGCCATAGGAGTCTCCTTTTAGTGTGTGCCAGAAACCTTACAGTATATACAATGGGATTTGTTAATTTGGGATGACACTGTCTTTGAAAAAGCTTAAGTGGACTATGTTTCTGTTGTTTTCTAGAAATACTAATGGTGGTGCACATTTCCATACAAAGCTAAAGCTTAATGATTACCAAAAAAGTGAGAATGGTTTGAAACTATTCTACCTTTGTTCCCACCACCCTTTGGTCACTGCCAAATTATAGCAGAGCCCCATGGTACTCTTTGAAACTTGGGTTTGAATTATCTGGAGAGGTGCTTTTTCTCAGAAAGATGGTCCTGTGAATCTGATGGTTACTTTTCCCCTCTAGGATATATTTCAGTACTGGAAGTTCATTCTGCTTTGTCAAATAAAACAAAGTGATACAGCCAACCCACAGTAGAGAGCAAATACTCAGTAGTGGAAGATGAACTATTTCAAGAGGCCAAGAGAGAACTTTGTAATGAATTGCATCTAAGGTTCCTTAGTGTTCACAGCACACTCTAATGATGTGAAGAAATCCATTTTTGTTTCAAAATACATACTTTTACTAGTAAGGTTAGGCTTAAAAATATGACTGAAATTTAGGAATGCTCGAGCTACCATACTGATGAAATGACATAAATTTATATGTCATGTACGAATTTGATTCCCTCTCACCTGTTCTGAAAGAGATTTCTCACTGTGAAATGTGCTGCTGAGACCACTTAAAAAATATTAACACTGAAGAAAATGTTGAGCAAGAAAGAAAGAGAGAAAAGAAATCCTTCCTGTTTAAATGTGGGCATACTACTAGGCGGTAGACAAGGTTGCCCTTTTCTATTGTGAAGATAGTACAATTTTTGAAAGTTGTGTCTGTCTCACTCCATTAAGTATAAATGCAATGCCTGTTATGTGTTAAAATGTGGTACTTATCAGGATAGGCGTGTTAATGAAGACTTTTCTCTCTTATAAGTGCAAGCTACTGTATTTTTTTTAAAGTGCCAGCGCAGCACTGAATTAACTGCAGCATGTAAAACCTGAATTATGGGTGTGAAGAGCTTACCTCTCATTTTCAATATTGGATCATTTTTGAAGGGCGTATTCAATGCCTCTGCTTCCTTAAACAGATCTTCACTTAAATTTCAGAACTTTCTACTTACAGAATATATTTACTAACAACAGAAAAAGATTAAGTGAAAAATCACTGTGCTAATAAAGGATATAAAAATGAAACCAGAAAGTCAGTTTTTCTGGGTAAATCAAAGAGAGAGACGAGTTTGTCTTTTCCTGTATGTAAAACAGTTATTGAAATACCCAAAATGGTTCTCTGAATATTATAGATTTAATGTAAATAATTTAAGGAATTAACACAAGGGTGAACTATTTGACCATAAAAATGCAAGACATTTCACATACACAGGAAACCATCAGGCAGGGTCGCCTTAAATTAATGCTGCTCACCAGAGGTCTAATTTGTCAGACTGATTGGTCATGGCCACGAAAATGCTGATAAGCCCAGGGAGTCTTCTTACTACCTCAATGTCAATGTTCCTTTTCTCCATGTTAAGAATAATGGAAATGGCCACTTACAGTCTGTCTAGTTCTTTCCTACCTGGGACCATCCTGGAGATGGGTTTTTTGGGGACTCAGGAAAACCCACACACTTCCTCTACATCAGCCTAATGTCGTGGTTTAAATAGGGAAAAAGATTCACACACACACTTATTTTCTTGCTAGAACTATAGCTTATGGGTTGGATTGTAGAACTGCTGAAATTGCAGAAATGCTCTGGCAGAGGCATCAATATATGGGGGGGCGGGGTTCACAAGACCTCTGGGTGGGCTGTCGGGGTGGATATGCAGTGTTTCTGCATTTTAGTTAGCTATTAAAATAGAGCCTATTCTGCACAGTATAGCTTACTTCACAATCTTTTGATTCTTTCCACAGCTTTTTATTTAAAGAATCAATCTAAGAAGTAACTGGTGGTTCCAATTCTTATATATTGGACTAGCAGCGGTTAGTTTTTTTGACTTTTAAATTTGTGTTGTTTAAACTTTTCTCTAAGCACGTAAATCAGTATGGAGAAAAAAAGTGAGTAGGTTCCTCAATCTGACCTATCATACAAGAAAATATATCGAGGCACCAGATTCTCATTTTTGTCTGGGTGCACCTCAGAGTAGGAATAAAAAAATTGCATTACATGCACCACTAGAGGGGAAAGAACTGTTCCTTTTATCAGCTAAATAGGGACTTTCTATGACATGTATATTGAGTGACAAAATAGTGATGTCTTATAGTTATCGTTTTTATGGAGGTGAGGCTTTGTGATTTGTTCAAAAATCCTAAGTATAGATAATTAAAGTAACATTACATTCCTTGGTACTTTTCCCAAGACAATAAACTAATAATACAATAATGTAAGGAAGAGGGTGACTTCAGCCAAAAATTAGGACATAGGTAATGTTATGTCTATGGCTGGATTGAAACCCTATGAAATGGACTAAACCTCAGCCAGAGAAAGACACCCAGGCATCAGAAACATTTTCCAGAGCAAAACTATGTCTTACCCTGTTAGTGAAATGATAGCAGTGCAGAAATCTATGTTTGTTTCATTAATGCACGTGGCTAGTGTGGCAAGAGGTGCAACAGTGCTGGTCACTCTTCTTAGTTATAAATGGTCCTGTTTTTTTTGTAATAGACTAATTGGGGCCAAATATTTTTACTTTTAAGCAAAATCATCTAATTTCAAGTGGTTTTTTAAAATATCAATAAATGGCAGGATCCAAATTTATCTACCAGATGAAATGTTTGCTTTTTGGTTGAAATTGAAAATTACAGTCTTCCACATTATGAACCAGAATCATTTCAGAAAATTCTTGTCCAAGCTCTGAGAATAAAATGAAGTCTATTTAGGTCTTGTCTTATTATACAAATCATGTGTTTTTAATAAAAGGGGCACAAAACAATTGTGAAAAACAATTAAGTGCAAGGTAGTATTTACATGTGGTCGTATGTGTCTGGGCGCAGAAGCCATGCTGTGCCTGTGACTCCATGGAAAATGCAAGATGACAACAGAGGGTTTATTAATGTAAACAATACAGACTGTAGGCGCAGAGGGACACCTTCCATAATTTTAAAGTCACCTATTTTTTTTGCAGTGAAAGTCAATGTTATATTTATGGATGCAATCTGCACACTCATAAAACACAAAATGAGATTCTCCTCACTCTCGACTTAGCAACAATTTTCTGTGTTCCTTTATGTCTTTGGGTGAGTATTTCTTTGATCCCTGTGCTTTATCTTTTTAATAGCAGCGATCCAACTGAATGCAGCACTGGAAATAAGTAGTCCTTTGCAGTCCCGCTCAAAGCTAACTGCTGGCAGAACACTTGCATTTTGCTTAAGTTTTAATTTTGGATTCAGATTTTTTTTAAAAAAGATGTGATTGTCGATATTATCTTCCTTATATCAAGTATGGTTGTTTCCACCTTGGAGATAATCAAGCGAGGGAAAGACCAAAAGATTTATTTCTAAAGCTTGCTACAGATGAATAGGGTCACATCCTGTGTGACTTCATTCCCAGTCTTGTTATCCTTCTAGAAGGTTGGTCATTAGGAAAAGAGTATAAAAAAAGTGAAGTGTGTATAGTTATGCTACTTAAAGCATGCAACAGAATTTGGGTAAGCATGCTTGCTAAGAGTACATAAAAGCCTCTTGCATTTAAGAAAAAGATGCATGAAAACACTCAGACTTATTTGTGGCAATTGGATTCACTGGCACAACATAAAATAACGGTACTATACTGTACCAACATAATGGTGAAAGAATATTCTTCTAGGATCAGGTCTGTAAGAATCCACAGCGGGTGATTAGATCCCCCAATCCCTTAATAAGTTCTCAGCTATCAAAAGCCTACTTCAAAAATACATTTAAGCTTCAATTTTCTCTTTTTCATTAACATAATGAAAAATTTCTCTTTCTGTTTTTCAACCCCCACCCCTTGCCAGTGCCCAGCCATTCCATTCTCCACTTTTTTAAAACCCGCACTTTAAAATTTGGCTTTCTGGTAATAGGGAGCCAGCGATTGTCTTCTGCTCATCTTCTTTGATTAAAACCCCTGATGAAGAACAACTCATGTAACCATTGTGTCCCTTACCATCAATACATATGCTGAACAGCAGGGTCACTATACCTGTCCCTTTGCTTGTTGGCCACATGTGGGCTGTACAGGCGGGGAGCACTTTCTATGCGCTTCCACTTTCCACACGCTTCCTTCACCACAAGGTACACGGAAACACACACAATCAAATCCCAGTGCAATATCAGGTGTTCGGGGAGCCAGGCTTCCCCCAAAGATGATCAGTCTATTTTCCAAAGGGTCTCGCACCTCATTACGGACGATGGAACCTGAAATAAGAAAATGGAATCACTGAGTCTATGGTACAGAAGCAGAGTCTGCATTCAGTGAGCTGAATAAGGAACGGGAATGTCTGTAGTTAGAGGTGGCTCCAGACATCCCCCAATGAATCACTGTTATAAATTACGGTCGTAACAGAACACTGCTACACACGTTCGGTTGGAATGCTGGGCAGCCCTGCACAGAAGACGCCGGTTATATCATCCAGGATGCAGAGCGATCAAGAAACAAAACACCACTAGCCTCGTGGATCATGCTCTAACCTTTATTGAGCAAAAGGAGATGTTTCATAAGGGTTTTGGTTACCCCCGGATTGTGGTTATACAAGGAAAACATCAACAAACAGGGACTATTTCATTAACTTCATCCCCTCATCACCTCCCGTGCAGGACTCCAAATCTACTTTCTACACCTGAATTTCCAAATGCCTGTTGGGAATTTCCCTCCAAACATTCTATAGGCAGCATACTAAGCATGTGCACAGCGGCACAGATTATCTTTTCTTTTAAACCTGCCCTTGTACTTTCTAACTCATTAAACATTCTACCTTTTAAAATCCTTTTAGTCTAAAACCTCATGCTGGCAACTCAGATCTCTGGGCCCTACACAAACTTCTTGCAATGACTAGAAAAGCACGTCCAGCAATGTCCCTGGGTTTGAAACAAGAGCATCACTCCCTCCGTGCAGGAAACACAGCCCTGTCCATACCACACGGAGGGGGGAGCCTGGGGTCCCTGTCGATACAGACAAATACACTGTCCCTGCAGCGTGTCTATACCACGAGCTACCAAAGGTCCCTCCCTGTTAGGTCCAGCTTTTCCAGGAATTACAGACTCATGTAACTTAGCATTTATTTTAGGCCTCTCCTTATTTGCTGGGCTTCATACACCAAACACCCCACAGTGTCTTAATCTTCATTTGGTCCTGGATTCAAAGGCCAAGTTTGGGGAAACATGACATGAGGAGCTTTCTCTTCCCATCAGTAATGTCTGTGGGATGAAGTAGGTAAATAAAAATTTGGGAAGGGTAACAAGGTGAGTAGTCAGTGGACCAGGAGAGATTTAGAGCCTTCCAAAGCCCAGCATTTTTCCTGGAAAGTATCCTGTAAAAACATTTCTAAAATTTGGCAGGATACTATAAGGTTGACACTGTAAGGTTTTTTGTTTTTTCCGCAGACACAATTTGCCCATGGGTCCCATTAGAGAGTGAGTCCCACAGTCTGGGTTGCATGGAAGATCACAGGCCATCAGCATAGCTTCAAGGGCTGGCTAAGAAGGGAAGGTGACCAGCTAATGTGTGATCGCAATAATATGCTCACAAAGCCCAGGGTCAGAAATGTGGGCTCTCTTCATATGGGCTGAAAGGTCTGGTAAAAAAACCAAAACAACTCACATATTTTCCCACACTATCCAATCAGAAAAGGGCATTTACACTGTGTTTAAATTAAGCATCTTATCTTCAAACTAAGCTCTAAAATTTTATGCTAGAGGTACTGAAATGCAAAGCTTTCTTAAGTTAGTTACTATTCAGTGGTTTGCATCCATTTTGACACATAAGAAGTTCAGCTTTGCCTCCTGAGAAGTTCGCCTACCTGGCAGAATGACAGTTTTGGCTCTAGGCTTCAAGCCGATGGAGCAATAAATACATCTACTGTGCCCTAAGGATACTTAAGTTTTCCTGACTGCTCTTTTTTTTCCAGAACTTTCCAGAGATTCAAATTTGAAATTATCTATATTTTATCTTCTTCTTAAAATTGCAATACATTTTTCTTATTTCCATACTGTTGAGAGGGAGTAAACTGGCGGAAAAGCTATTTTTAAATCATGGAATTCAGGAAAAAAATAATTCTTTTCCATAAAAAAATAATTTGTTTCCATATGGTTCCTTCATAATCTATTTTTTAAAATGTACTCCTGTATATTCGTTCATAAAATATAAAATATAAAATCACTCACAAATGTAAAATATGAACTTTCCTATGCTTCCTATTTGTGATATACAGAAATCCTGAATAATTCATTTCCCCTTTATTTAAGAGCGTTTACTTGTCCCGGCCCACACACTTATGTTAAACAAATGAGGAGGTTCTCCTAAACCACAGCTCCTTGCTTTGCCCGAGAAAACAGACCACAGGTTGGGTGGGATTTTATTACTTCGAAAGCTGAGCCATGATTTCAGCTCTGGTGGTCATAGCAGCATTTTGCAACCCTTTTAAGTTTCTGTTCAGGTAGCAAGTAAATGGCGCGCCCATGAAAGAAAGCGCCACTGCAGAAGCACCCTTCTCCTTCCTCGGGGCAGGATTCTTAATTAAGCTGAAAGAGGGGTTTATTTTATCTGTAAACACACCTAAGATAGTGATACCACAAGATGGCACAGAATGAGATAATTAAACACACACGCACACTCAACATAACCACATCAAGAAAATTTGAAAAGTAGAGAAATGAAAAAAAAAAAATATCCCTACTCTTAAACCAGTAAGAGTTTTTTATATCATTTCCTAATTTTTTTCTATGCATCTGAATTTTAAATAGAACATACCACTGCTGTATGTACATTTAGTTAGTATCCTGATTTTTCCACTTTATATTATGCCAACGATCCCTCAAGGCTCGTTTTCATTCTCAGAGCATCAATTCAATGGTTTCATAATATCCCTTAATGGAAATACTACATTGCACACTCTAAAATTGTTCCTATTTACAAGATTCAAAGTTTTTAAAAAAAATAATACTCTCTTGATTATAAATCTGATACACATTGAAACTTAAAAAAATTGGAAAGCAGAACTTTCAGAAGAAAAATATGATTATCCCTAATCTTAACACTCAGTTGTAACCATTTTAAAATTTAGTTTTTAAATAAAATTTGACCTTTCATACAATTTGCCTTTATGGTTTCGAGAATTATTTTAAATGGTAGAAATTCCATTTACTATGGAAAGGGAAGTGGCTTTCCTTTGCCATGGAGATCTCCTTCCAGAACGCAATGGCTCTGCAAATGGTCTTGGGAATTGGAACAGTGGTGTGGGAGGACAGCTGCTGCTGGGAGAAGATACAGGAGGTGGCCGGGTAAGCAGCAAGTGTTCTAAGGGACAAGGTTAGGGCTTGGTACCTAACAGGCCACAGAATAAATTCTCAGAGGGCCCACTAGTCCTCACACTTGTTACATGCCCCTAGGGTGCATTCCAATTCCAGACAGCTACCTGTAAATACTGGGAGAAACTTGGGGAATTGGGTGAAAGAGGGGATCACTACAATTCTTCCCCCCTACAGATCAAGCATGTCCCAGAATGTATTCATGATGGGGGTTTCCAAGGTGTCTTCTTGGTATACCAATAGCAAGAGTGTCACATGATGACTACTCAAGAAAAGTCATCGTGCTGAAATTCTCATTTACAAAAAGAGTAGGGAATAGATCCTTTATTTAAATTTTTTTTTTTTCCTGATTAGGGAATAAATTCTGATGTTTCACAAATTCAAAAGGTTCAAAGAGTAGTGAAAAGAATCCCTCCCATGCCAGCACCTAGTCACTCAATTCCCCTTCCCAGAGACAACCAATGTCATCAGCTTTTTGCGTCTCTCTCCACAGATACAGAAGCAAAAAAACACAAAAAACCCCACAAGGCTACATATGGGAACGGGTCCTTCCAGTGTTGACCGATACATCACTGTGTGGGAGATTATCTCCAGATAACGAGGGGCCCGGGCAGAGGGAACAGGGCCGCCTCAACCCTTTTAACACCCCCAAATGCCCCGGGAGTTAATAGATTTACGTTTTACAGGAAAAGTTTAATTGATGTAAGGAGATAATGTCTGACACTAATAAGAAGAGCTAATAAGTGAGCTGCCCCGTATCCAGGTGGCACTGGAGAGGCTGGGTAATGATCGACAGCGTGTTTATTCCCTCTGAGGGTGGCTGGCACTAAGAACACCGCAATCTTCTACATGAGCAATTTTCTAAATGTAAAACATTATCGTATATTTGGATTATTTGGATTAGACACAGCAGTGTTTACCAAAACTTGTTCCTCCTGAAAGAAACACTGAAAACAATTTGATAATCATACACAGGATTTTTGTAAGTCTCAGAGCCAAAATGTTTCTGTACTGAAAGGCAAGTCTGATAATGTAATATAAATGAATGGAAAAACAGCAGATCTCTGCTTTACTGCCAAGTTTTTAAGAATACTTAAGCAAGGCATATTCATCTTAGTGATATGAATATTTAATTTTTTTTCTTATCAGGAAAGACATTTGAAAGAGTGTTAATCAATATTGTTTTTGAAAAACTTTTAAAGCTTATCCTCAATATCAGCTGTTATCCTCCAAAAAGTCTGTAATTTTCTTTTGAAATACAGCTCAACCTTATTTACATCCATTAATATTTACTTAAACAATGAAGATATTAATAGACTATTTATGGAACACAACAAGCATACTCTAAGTTTCTATAGATGAGTAAATACAGAAAAATAGCCAACAGAATTTTCAAGGTGAGAAAATACCCTACCAGATATAAAAATATACTACGAACCTATTCTAATGAAACAGTAAGACACAGCGCAAGGCTAGACAATAGAGCACACTAAAGAATCTGAAAACTGACCCACGTGTACATTAAAGGAAGAATTTCACATTGAGGGGGAAAGGAGTGGCAGTGGGAGAACTGACTACTGATTTAGAACAAAGTTAAGTGTTTACTCTCTTGAATCACACACTCAAAGAAAAGCACAATGGATGAAAGATCTAAGTGTAAAAAAAAAAGGCATGTATAAAATTAAAGTAATACTTTCATAATCTTGACCTTCCTCCATAGGACACAAAACAATGAATTAAAAAACGACAATACAGACAAATTTAAGTATGCAAACATTTAAACAAAGGACCATAAAAAAGTTAAAACGCTAGCAGTAAACTGGGGAAAGTATTGTGACATGCAGTTAAGGACGGGTATCCACAATATTTGAATTTTTACTAATCCATAAGGAAAAGACAAACAACCCAAAAGAAAATTGGTCAAGACAAATCAAAGAATAAAAAATAACTGGTTAATAAAGGTATGAAAAGATGTTCAACTGTACAGAAATCAGTGAACTAGGATATTAATGTTCATCCTTTATTTTTTTTATTTTTTATTTTTTTAAAAAATATACCTTTATTGATTTCAGAGAGAAGAAAGGGGAGAGAGAGAGAGAGAGAGAGAGAGAGAGAGACAGAAACATCAATGATGAGAGAGTCATTGATCGAGCCCACAACCTGGGCATGTGCCCTGACCGGGAATCAAACCCTGATCGCCTGGATCCTAGGTCAATGCTCAACCACTGAGCCACGCCTGGCCCGCCAATGTTCACTGTTTAGACTATAGACCCCCCTCTCCCCCATCATCACCCCCAAAGCTGATAAAGGTGAACAGACCAGGTATGCTTCACAAACTGTAGGTCCCAGAATAGTGTCTTCCAAAGCATAAAAAATATATACCCAGCGACCTAGCAAATCCACTTCTGTGACTAATACATAAATACCGGTGTGTGTGCACAAAGACATATTTATAAAGAAAGTCAAGGCAACATTGTTTCACTAACGAAAAACTAAAAATTCCATAAACATCAACCAAACGGTCCAATAATTTACAGCATATAATCTATGAAATACCAGAGTCATTCAGATGAATGAGGTCTATACTAATATGGAAAGATTTTCTAGATGCTGTTTTGTGTGTGACTGAGAAGGTGCACATATATGCAGATGTATACACACACACACACATTTGTAAGTGCACAGAAAAAATGTCTAGAAGGATCTACACCAAACTTTCACCAGTGGTTACCGGTGAGAATGGGAATGAAACTGGGGAAAGGGTGAAGGGGGTTTTCATTTTTACTTGATACATTTTCATACTGTTTGAATGCTTATTTAGACTCTATTATTTGTTTTCACTAAAAATACACATATAAAAAAGAAATGACCTTTACATTCCCATGCATCCTATTTTCTTTTTACTTGTTTATAGTGCACAACAGAAGAGAAAGACCTTCTTTTGGGTATAAATGCTTACTTTTCATAAAATGAGGACTTCCACAGAAAGGCATTTTAAATTTTTAATTATTTTTTATTGTCATTTATTCTTTATATAATGCCATCAAATGAAATGAGAGGTCCAATTACTACAATTTCTAGGAGAAATACGGAGAAGTAAAATTATCCTGAATGACAAAGACTGGGTTGATGCAGTCACTACGTTCAGGGGCCAGGTCTCAACGACAAAAACATGCCACCTTCCCAGTTGCCTGGCGGTCCCAGCCAGCTCGAAGTCACCATAAATATCCAGCCACCTTATTATGATCAATTTTACTAGAGAAGTATGACCACAGGTGTCAGATATTAGCATGAACTTCTCCTGACTCTAGAAGTAGGAGGGAGAAAAAGAGAGGACTCTCAGGTCTGGCTTGATATTGGCATGGGATGGGTCTATGTGTAGATTATGATAGGACGAAGCCTTCAAACTGAGAAAAGCCCTATACACTCAGGATGTCTGAAAGCCCTACATGCATTCACACACACACACACACACAAATAATAAATAAATCAACATGACATTGGAGAAAACAAAACAAGAAACATCACTAGGAGAAAGGGGAGTTTCTTCTGCACACCAGACCTTACTATAGGAGCAACAGGCTCCATGCACTGCAGGGAAGAGGTTTGCTATTAAATCTACTTCTATCATGTGACATGCTCCCGAGCAGGGACACCACCGTCAACAAGGGCCTCTGCAGAAGCAGTGGCACCCTGATGTACGGCTGCCCTCCAGAGGCTGTTTCTAGCCTAGGGGGTCAGTACATGTTCTCCAGATAGAAGTCTTCATTTAATCATGTCTTGGTATATATTTAACAATTCAATTTTTAAGTTTTGATTGGCATGCAAATTTTTAGGAACACACCTGTTATATAAAGCAAAGTATGTAGATAGAAACATATAGAACACCTGTGAATTGTGGGGTCAGACACGATCACTCAGGGATTATAAAACTGAAGGTGCTGGGAGGAAAAATGGTAGGATTATAGTGAGCTTCTGTGGCACCAGTAAAAATTGGATTGCTATTTTAAGTGACAGACTCTGAAAACTGAGTTTCTCTCCTCTCTAAGTATGTCTACTGTGAGTCCAAAGCAGACACATATGTGCCCACACCAGCTCCCACCAGCATCTGTTCTGGGCATAAAACTTTAACTGAGTCTCTTCAAAAGCAGAGGAAACGATACTGGAGCTTGTCTTAGGCCCAGAAAATAAAGCTAAAAAGAAACCAAAATGTAGCCCTTTAGAATGACTCAAACTTCTCTGAAAGAAAACCTTAATTTTAGAAATGTTCATTAGATGGTATTATGTTAAACTGTGTTTTTTGTGTTTTTTTAAAAATTTAATTGTGGTAAAATCCACATAACATAAAATTTACCATGTTAAACCTTTTTAATATGCTAAAGTGAATTTTGTCTACCTACCTTGTAAACTGTCGACTCTCTTCGTGAACTTCCATTTCTGTGCTTTTAAATTCATTTAGTTCTTTCCTTATTGCTGCCTAAATAGGAAAAAATAAAGATATACAGAATTGTTACTTAGGTCGCATTTCCTCGGCATGTACTGCATCAACTAAGCAGATCTGCTAAGGAATGTCCTCAAGAAAGGGATTCCTAATTCCTACCAGGTAAAGGTGCGAGAGACGCTCAAGTCTGTCAGGTCGAAAAGCTGAAATGCTCATTGTTAACATCAGTGATCTATTAACAATAGTGGCTGGATCATGGATGGTTTTCACTTTGTGTTTATCTTTATAGCCTAATTTTTCTACAAATAGTTTCCTCATGTAAATTTAAAAATACTAATAAAAACAGCACCAAAATCTCTTTGAAAAATGGACACTTCAGCCAAAACATAGGATGACGTTACAAACCAGAGAGAGTAAGTTTACCGGCAGATAAGGAAAACTACGAGGCGGGAAAATGATGACTATTAGAAAAGGGAAGTGACAGAAGAAAACCCTGAGGCCTCTCTCTGGCTTTCTCCTGTCGCTGTCACTCTGCAATCTACAAGTTTTTCTCCCAACGCCCCTTTCAATGTGGTATTTAAATCCTGTTGTCTCAGCTTGCCTTTTCTCCTCTCAAATATATTCCTCAGCCCCTATAGGTTCTATCGGGAGCCTGTGGCTGGGAAGCGATTGCAGGGATGGTTTTTTTCTTTGAAAAGCAATTCTTGCTACTGATTTTTGGAAGAGATGAAGTAAGCAGAAAGATTTGTGGGCCTGGGTCCCCTGTGACAAGAGTATACATCTTGCTGTACAAGTGAGGTAGACTGTGAGGATACTTTGTTTTAATCACTATAAACCTTGGTACCTGGAACTGAAATAGTCGAGCTGTTCCATACTAATCGCCAATTAACATCTATCAAAAAGTCTTCCTTAAAAGGAGGTATTTTAACATGGATAGTGGCATAAAATCCTGTCTCTATGTTCATTTAAAATTTCCCCTTTGAACATTCAAGTTTCGGTGGAGGAAGTGGAAAGTAGTCCACTCGGAGTCAGAAGTCATGGGTTCTAATCTAGTCTTACCTACGCCTTCAATAGCAGTGTGACCCTTAGTGAGTTACTTTGCTCCAAATCTGTTTTCTCATCTGGAAAATGGGGATAAGAATACCTCACAATATTATGAGAATCAATTAAGAGCATATTTGAAAGTGCTTTGTACACTGTAAATATTCAATAAAATGTCATTACCGTGATACTTTCAAAAAATGAATTACATTTTAGTTTGTGATTGTGACTACTAATCCTCTCATTTTCATGTATAGAGAGTCTACTATGTGCAAGAAGATAATGTCACTCAAGGAGCCTTGGAAACAAGGCAAAATCCTCATTCTCAATGGTAGGTTGGCTATGATCTAAGAGTCTGGCAAAAATCAATTAAAACACTCTTTGAGAATCAACCGGGATGTGGAATCTACAAAAAGAGTACTGTATGGTTTATATTTAATTGTAAATTGTGTGTTACCCATTCTTTATATTAGTAACACAACTCACTTATGACCATATACGTAGACAGCCAACTCAAGACACATCCCACATGCTCATCTGCACTGTGACCTTGCCATTCCCTCATCAAGAGGTGGAGTCTACCTCTCCAGCCTTGGACCTCAGTGAGACCTATAACTGCTTTGAACAACAGAACACGGCAGAGGTGAGGCTGTGCCAGTTCAGGATGTAGCCCTTAACTGGCCTACCAACTTCTGCTTCCTTCTTCTTGCAAGCCAGCTGCCATGTAAAAAAAATGTGCCCACCCTCAGGAAACCACACTGCGAGGAACCCAAGGCTCAAGCAGAGGCTCCAGAGATGCCCGGTGGATACAGAGAGAGAGCAAGGAGCAATAAGGCAAAGATGTGCTAGTGAAGAAGCTATCCCAGAAGTGGACTCTGTAAGCCCAGGCACCACCCTACTTGACGCCACATGGGTCAGAAACAAACTGCCGAGCTGAGCCCTTCCGGAATTCCTAGCTCACAAAATTGTGAACAAAAGAAGATGGCTGTTTTAAGTCACCAAGTTTTGGGGTGGTTTGTTACAAAGCAGTTGATAACCTGAACACTGTTTCAAGACTTTCATCTCACAGATGATGAAATGGAGACCAAGTGACCTTCTAGATATCAAATGGGCATTAAGGTACAAAGATGGGGCTCAGGCATCAGCCTTCTTACTTTGAGTCCTCCACTCTTTCCAATAAAAAGAGCTTCAGAGCCTACGTCATCCAGATAATAGCCTCAGATCTCCGCGCTGTGTGTGCTGGTTTGTAATTAGAAATGATGAGTCAGTTACAGGCAATGAATGTGAAGTGAAATGATAGGAACTGGTTGCTTGAAAAAGTATGTCAGCAAGTTGTTATTATAGCCAATTAAAGAAATGTAATACCTATTTTAAAAAAATTCACTAAAGAATGACCACAGTTTTATTCCAAGAGTTACTTCCTCTTAGTATCTAAAGAGATTTCCTGAGATTGTTAAGAGAGGGAAACAAGTTCCCCCCCCTCTCAAATGTTATGTTAGTGAGACACATGTACAATAATCTTAACTCTCTTCTACTCAAAGAAGAACCAAAGTTTAGGCCTAATAACTCTTCATGTAAGTGTAAATGGGGCTGATTTTGTTGACAGATACAGGACAGAAAGAAGTAGGTTGATGTAGTGGGATTGGAGCCCTAATGGTACTGTGTTGGACCAACAATGGGAAGTAATTGAGCTGAAACTAGGTATTTCTAAGATTGAAACAAAACAGGCCGCCAAGAGATAGCACTGAGAATACATAGTATTTTTTATTATTATCATTTAAATCTTCACCCGAGGGTATGTTTTTATTGATAGTTAGAGAGAGAGGAAGGGGGGAAGAAAGAGAGAGAGAAAGAAAGAGAAACATTCATTGATGTGAGAGATAAACACTGATTGGCTGCCTCCCACACACGCCCCAACCGGGGATCAAACCCACAACCCAGGTATGTGCTCTGACTGGGAACGGAACCCGTAACCCTTTGGTGGATGGGGCGATGCTCCAACCAATGAACCACCTGGCGAGTATTTTTGATACCATGAGAATTACAGTTTTTTCCTGAGGCTTAGTTGAAAGAACTTCATTAATATTACTAAATATATCACATAAGTGGCTTAAATAATCAAAGGTAGAAAATTATTGGGATAATTGGTAATATCTAGCTTCCTAAGATGGCTGAGAGGGGATCAGTGGGCGCTTTTAGAAAAGCAATAAAATCATAAATAAGTGAAATCATGGCTAAAGTCACTGGAGTTCTTGCCTTGTCTGCAGGTGTCAACCTGGCCCAGGGCTTGTCTGCCCGGCGATCGTAGTCGGGAGAATCGGTGACTTCTACATACTCGTTAAACCGCAGGATCCTTCGAGCCTGTAGCTCTGCCACCGTGGGTCTCAGGCTGAGCTGCAGGAGAACAGGGACAAAGGACCAGTTCAGTAAACCATTTACAGCCTCGTGGTGGCAAGTTTTCCATAGAGAACTTCAAAGTTGAGGTTAAATAAGGTCACTTTCAGTTATCAAAAGAAAAAAAGGAGGCAGCAGCATCTTGGGAGTTTCTAATAAGAACTAGAAAGCAGAGTGCCCTAATTCTGAGACTATAAAAATCATCATTTTTAGATAGGTCACAGTCTTTGGTAAGTGTCTGCATTATGCTGTTTTTTCCAACTTGCCAGGCATTGTGATAAAGGGGCCTGTCGTCGCTGACACAGGGAACATGAAGCCACACAGATACGACAAAACTCCAGATACAGGATGGCTGGTTTGGGGACTGAATTATGTATCAAGACAAAAAGTCCTGCAATTTTTAGAAATGAGAATAAAAATCCTGATTCCTACTTTTATTAAACCTGTACACTCAGAAATGCACAAAGTTATGACAAAGAAATGGTCCAGTGAAGGGTCTGTCCATGGCCTTCTTCCATGGGAGGCTAAGGCCCCAGGCCCACATCTGACATTGACTCTTGGCCACAAAAGCTGATATGCAGGAGGGGGACCTTCTGAAGAACTGCACTTCAGTGGGGCCCTAACTGCTTAAAATCAGCTGCAACCTTAATTTAAGACACTTCTAATACCGTGGATTCCTCTTGTGGTCTTTGTCAAATTTGAATTTATAGTCTTATTTAATCTACCCAGCCCTTGTGTGTATGTGCTTTCCTCTCTTGGTCGTTTCCCAAGCCCAAGATTAAGGCAGAGATGGTTCTGAGACTAAAGAAACATGCCCGCCTGGTCGACAGGCATCACCTACTCTCTGCTATTGGGGTCCATGCTTCTGTGGTCTTTCTCGCTTGGGAGGTGTCACTGTATTGTCACACAGGTAAACCCAGGCCTCTGTTTTTTTCTATGGGGTCCATTTTCAGTGTCTTTTCTGTCCATATATGCACTCTGTACATAGCCAGACTACCCACTGTCTAAGTAGTCCTCTGTGGAAGTGTTCCTTATTTACATAGGCTCAATGTTTGGAAAAATTAAGCACAATCACAAAAAAATGTTTTTGTGGTTAAAAACATCCCCTTTCCAGGGCCTTGGTTTCCTCTTAAGTAAAACCAGAAGCTGAACTCAGTCAACACTCTAACCTTCAAGGCATTCAAAGACTCTTAGAAGGCTTGGGTCTGCACCCTGAGCCCACCTGAGCTGGGATATGACCATTTCAGTTCCTTCCAGGTTCGTGAAGCTCTGGTGGGCAACGGACAAAGGAAGGAGTAATCTAAGTGGTTCTGTTGTGCTCTCAGTGACAGTCTAATCTATACTGCTAGATTCTCACTGCCTCTCCAGGACAGGTGGGGTTACGGAGGTTTCCCTTGCCTCTGAGGACTGCCCAAAAGGCCAGTGACCAAGGGTCACACAGGTCAGAAATTCTCCATCCACCTTGCCCTTCAGGACCAGTGCTGGTGACAGTGACATGAACTGTCCTGCACCTACGGCAGGGAGCTCTGTATGGAGGAAGCAAATGGGGACAGGAGGTAAGGCAGGCTCTGCTGCCTCCTGGAAGGGCCCAACTGGATTAAGAAGACTATACGCGTGTCAGGGGTGAGCCTGGAGCAATGAGGAGAGGCTACATCTTATCTGTAGCTGGAACTTAATGGCCACTGAATGCCCGAAGAGCCATCTCTAGAAATTCAGTTTGCAGAGTCTTTCTCAGCTTGATCACTATTTGACATTTAGGGTCTTTAAGAAGAACACAGATGAATAAATGAACTTTTCCCCTAAAAAAAAAAACCAAAACCTCTCAAAGTACAGTCTCTGACTTTTCCAAGGGAAAGGAGTGTTTCTTCTACCTGCCTTAGAATGCTTCCACGTGGACTCCCCGGCCAGCCCGATAAACGTGGGTCAGGCCACAACCTCACTGCAGAAGTCATGTCTTGCTTTACTCATCTTGCCTTGTCCAAAGGTGAAAGGTATATCTGAACAATTACTGAGCAAAGATTTATGATGAAATATAAGCTCTGATAGTGCTTAATTTTTCCAGACTGTTACTATTTTAACACAGAAAAAAGTGATAGCTCTGGCGTCAGATTTATATTTTCATAAATGGTGGAAACAATTGTCTGAGTTACGCCATTTGTCAACTTGGGTAGCACTGCAGTAGGCAGGCTAAGATCAAGTTCACTTAAAAAATTACTCACGTGGCCCCGATACAGAATAGTGGCAAAACTTCAGTGGTAACAAAATATTTATTTAATATTTCCAAGACTACGTGGAAACCGTGAGCATTTTAAAAAACTAAACATTGAAATATTAATAATGGATACCTCTAAATGGGAGAAGTCTGTGTGATATTTTTTTTCTTCTTTTAATTCCCTTTTGCATTAAAAAATTTTTTTACACAGACTGTGTTATTTTCATAATCATCAAATGTACTTTAAAACTTTCGATTGCTAATGTCAAAATCAATATATGTAATTATCCACATAAACATAGCTCATGATGTATTCATTACAATGATTTTAGTTTCTGTCATTATTTGGTAGACAAACAGGAGTAATTATTTTTAAATTCAGATTTACATGGAGAGAGTTGATCTGCATTTAAACATGAAGTTTATCTCAAGACACACACGCTCGGTAACACTGTTTCCTCACCTTTCTGCTGAGTCTGCGTTTAAGTTCCATTTTTGCTTCCTGTTCTTCCTCTTCATTCTTCTCTGTTTGTCAGTGGGGGGGAGACATGAAGACTTAGTTACTATAAGTGATTCCATAATCGGAAAAGTAGATCAGGCACAATTATTTGACTGTAACGGATATTGATTAAAACCCCAACACCTTTATAAAGCTGTCAAAAGATTCTGCAGATAAGTCAATCATGAATTTACATATGTCTATGTACCATTAATTTATATATGTATATATACACATGTATTATTTTTTCCTTATATGACCACCTTATTTACCAATTGTAAACCTCTTTGCTTCCCAGCTTCTTGTTCTATTTGGGAAAAACCACAAGAGTGTCCATATTCTGGTGACAGCCTTGCACTGCTGATCATCTCACGGGCTTACAAGCGCAGATTATCAGAATTCAGAGAACAATTTACTTCTGGATCTGGCTGCCATGTGAAAATCCGAGACATATCAAAAGAACAAATTAGAACCATCTGATGCACGTCTGAGTTGCTGGTCTCCATTCAAATCCAACTAAAATACTTGATGTGTCTGCTTTGGTTTCCATAGAAGCAGAATGTAAGCATTTCTTTGGACTTTGCTTTTGAGCCAGAATGTTCTGAATGGGGTTATGGTGTACTTTTGGTGGAGATGATTTATTTTCTTATGACTGTGACTTTCCAAAGTCTTCTCTTGCCTCTAGTACTTCACCAAGTAGTACAATTTAATGGCCAATGTAAATGAATGCTGCCCAACAGATGGGATTAAGAGAAAAATGTCCAGGACTTTTAAAGAAATAAACATCCCTTCGGGTTTAATGGTTGCTTACTTGATGAATTTTTCTCTGTTGCTTCCTGTAGCTCATCATTTGTTCAATAAATGAGCACCGATTTTACTCATTGGGTATTAATACTTACAGGAGATTATCTTTTAGAAAGTGCTGTTATGAATTCTATTGAAGGAAAAATCACACTGTATAAAAGCTCAGCTAAAAGGGTGAACAAGAAGTCTCCTCTCTGAAAAGATAATTATATTTTTAAAATTCAAATAGACTTCTTACCACTAAGATTATTTTTATCATTAATAAAATATTAGCATTCAATATTTGCAACATCTGAATTTGTTACTCGAACATGCTAAATCTCTAATAATTTTCCTTATCTCGACAGGGAAAAGACTCTACAGTCTTCTGAAACACTCATGTTAATTTATAAAAAAGAGAATGATTAGTCTGGTTTTTCGACAAAGAGTGAACGTAAACTGAAATCATCCTGCAAGAAACCAACTAGTTAGTATGCTTTTATTAAGTGTAAAAAAAATTTGGTTATGATTCAGATTTCTTCCCACGAAACGACTATAGGTATCCTTAAAATACATCCTTAGGGTCAAATAATTACCGTTTGTGAGTTGGATAAGGCATGTGGATTGTACAATCCAAACACCAAACTTATGGTTCAAGCCATTCAAATTAGGGTTTTACAAGATCAATCCTCTGCTGACATTATTAATAAAAAGAAAATTATCACCCTTAAAACATTTTAGTCAATTCTTCCTATACAGTGATTATGCTATGTTTTTAAAGGTACTTTTCAAAGACAAAAAAAATGGATAGCCAATATACTCAAAACTAATGCTCCAATTTTCATGAAATACACAAAATGTCACTTCTTAGGGAATATTAGATAATTTTGCCTTATTAAGCATATTGTACATCTACGTGACAGCCAGTTAAGTTTTAAAAAAAGAAGGGCCTATTGCAGTTAGGGAAGTGAAATAAACACCATTATACCATTTGGGAATTCTTTTTTAGCATCAGAAGCTGCCTTCCTTACATTCCCCATATTTGAAATTATGCTTCTAACAAGTTAGGGGAAGAGGGTTAGAGGTGGAGGGAAGCCAACATCACTGTTCTTCTGAATCTTATTAAATAGTCACTGTAAAATCTCTTACAAAGAGTCAAGGTTAAACTAGTAAACTTAGTTTTAAAAAATTCACTGAGTTTTTAAATATTTATTTATTAGAGGGCTAATTATAAAGTCGGACGTAAACCTTTCTGGTCCCTTGAAACAGACTGGAGGAATATTCATGAAGGAAGTGATGCGGCCCATTGACAAATCTTGCGCTCAGTAACTTTCATCAGAGCAGAGGGGGCGGATATTTCAGAATAGCCACAGGAAGCATTGGCCATAAACACAAGCAACACAGGAGGCCTGGGAGGAGGGAGGGCACTACAGGAAAGCTGCCTAGCTAGTGTGTGTTGCCCAGAACATTTGTGGATGAGCTAAAACAACGGAGACAAACACGGAAATACCAGCAACTGGAGTATTATATTCTTGAGTCATCAATTAAGATAAAATGGGATTTAAAAAGGCCAAATATTTTTGTGGATTTGTTTCTCTTTTTGCTGTTTTACATGTTTCTGTATGGGAGTTTTTAAGAAATGAAAATACATTTCTAAACCTACTTGAAATGCCCCCCTTCCAAAAGAGATGGATCAATGGATGAACAGATATGTGATAAAGCAAGATGTGATAAAGTAGATGTTAATGGTAGAATATAAGTGGTAGATATATAGGTGTTTACTGTAAAATGGTTTCGACTTTTCTGTATGATTAAAAAATTTCATATAAAGTGTTATATGCAGAACTCAAAGCCTTAATATATTTATTCCCTATAGAAGACACAAATGGAATTACAGTCACAGCTAAAGAGTATGAGATGATTTTTATCTTTTATCCCTGCCCTGAAAAGATGTTCCATATATATCACTTTTTTCTGATAAGCAAAAGTTGACCTTTTAAGCACCAAAACGTGCTTTCCATTTTAACAATTTTAAGGAACTGGTTCAAAAATGTACAACTAAATATAACTTTGTATGTATTTTAAAATGCTAGATGCACTGAAATAGCAAAGAAATAAAATAGGTTATGATAGCAGGAATGAAACGAAGAAATAAAATTTGTCCTGTGTTCCAATTAGAGTTATCATCTGACTCATGTTTACTAAACAATTAGAGCTATCATCTGACTCATGTTTACTAAACTAGTGGACTTGGATCTGAGAACTGCTGAATGTTTTATTCTGTAAATTCGTTCCTTAATTTGTCAAGAAAAAGTGACCTAGTTAAAATAAATGTCCTTAAAAACCACACCATGTCACGCATAGACTTTTCTTCAAATAGACAATCATACTGCTTTTGAACAAAAGCTAGTGAGGAAACATCAAACAAGAGCCATCTACGTGGAAGAACCGAGAGGCAAGCAGGGGCAGAAGAAAGTGTCACACGTATGCTCTAGATGACCTCCACCAGTCCTCTTTTCTGCTTCCCTTGGCCATACAACATTATGTCAGGAGACCATAGGCCAATTATCTGCCTCTCCGGACTGCAAATGTGTCTTTTGTTTCCAGAAAAAGCATGCTTAACCAAACTGAAAAGGAAGTAAATAAGGGCTGAAGTCAGATCTGAAGTTGACTTTGGCGTTTCACTCTTTTCCGAACCTCCAGGAAAATGGGGGATAAGAGCCAACACAGCACTTAAGATCAATGTGGGATAAATTTCTAGATCTATGACACAGTTCGTCAAATAACTGAACACCAACGTGGTCTGGCACTATTTGTCTCCCAGGAGCAGGAAAAAATTGCCCACAATTCGCTCTTCCTTTTTTTCTAGGTATTGCATCAGGCATCCAATAAGAAATAATCTGTGTGTTAGGAGCTCAAGATCTGCATTTGAGCTTATCTAAAAGGCAATTCAAACAAAAAGCCAGGAGCCTTTCTGGTGTTGTTTTGTCTAAATTAGACATCGCTCTTCTCCTATTTTAGAAAGCTAAGGCCTTTTCTTTTTTTTCTGGCCATGACTTTTTCCCTCTCCAAACTGGCTCTTATATACATTGATGGTCATTTAAGTCCTTTCTTGGGTTCTATCCCAGTAATACTCACAAAGAGCCAGGAAAAAAACACAAAACTTTCCAAGGGAGAAAATCCCACAGACTGGCAATTCCTCTCTCTCTTCAGCCCTCACTGATGAACTGTCTTAGTAATAGTAACTGTAGTATAACTCTGCTATTAAAACCCTTCTTTCCTTCAAGAAAGCAAACAATTCAGATTGGAGAATGGGGGTCACCCGGACAGGCCAACTTGACCCTAAAAGCTTGGTTGAAAAAGATGCAGCGCATGCCAGTGGCTCGTTACTATGGTAGCACTATCCGGAGTTTGGCCCATCCCTGCTTTTTGATATTTCATACAACAAAAAGCTCTTTGGAAACTGGGCTAATAATATATAAAACTACAAGCTGAATTTTAAAATATCCATTACTTAACTCACTGTAGTTAGTAACCACATTGATACACTATAGGACGACAAACTGCTTCCATTCGTTATATAGCTTTAACATATGAACTTTAATACTTTAAATATGACTGGACTCATGAGTGAAAAGTCGAGTCAAAGAAAATAGAGAAAAAAAATGAAATGAGAAAATAAAGTTGGAAAATGGAAGGAGAGCTCCATAAGTGCTGAGAAATCATAAATAACTCAAGAGGGAAACAGTTATCATAACAAGGGAAGATGAAATGCATTGAAATGAAATGGATTGAAAAATTGTTTTTACCAGGATTCTGTTTTAAATAGAATCATCTGTTAAACCTGGCAACAAATTGTATTATTAATAATAATATAGGAAGGTTTGATTCATTTCCTTGTGGATTCTCTGGCCTTCTCTTTGACATGTATTTGCAAGCTGACCAGAGGATTTTCTTTTATTTAATTGTTGAGTGAAAGAATACATGGACTATATTTCATCTTTCTTAAAAACAACTGTCACAACCATGACTCTGGTCTGGGGGATGTCAGGCTGAAAGCCACAAAATGAAATACAAATTTCAAGAAATTATTTTTTAAATTATGTAAACGATGACACATAAATGTGACATGATTGGGCCATTTCAATCCTTTGTGAATAAATATACTAAGGTTTCCTATTGATAAATGGGTCATGTCTAGAGTGAGCTTGTTAATGGTTAGTCAAGGGATCACTGTATAGTACAGGATACTCACGTTTCAGGATATTTCTTTGCTCTAATTCCTCAGTTGTGGGCCTCTGGCTAAGTCTCCTATGATGACAAAAAGGATATATTGCAGGTTACAAACAAGGCCCCCTTAGTGGGAGACACAGAATAAAACAAAGCTATAGTTTTTCATGTTTTGTGAAACAAAAATCAATTTTTAAACTGACAAAAGTTTGGAGACTAGAGATTGTGGCTGAGACTGCTAACTACCCCCAATTACCCATTCTCTCTCTTCCTTTCAGAAACGGAATCCCCCGAGCTTTAGCGGTGACCCCCTCCCTCCGGCCCCCATCCACCCCAGCTACAGACTTCTGTCTCCTGAGCAGCAAGGTGTGGCTATAAGACCAAGTTCTTGCAATGGGATGTGAGCAGAAATGGTGTCTGTAATTTCTACTTTTTACCCTTAAAAAGATGGTGTGTGTATGTTCTCTACCTTCCTTCTTCCACAGGCTGGAACTTAAACATGGTCAATGAGCCAGCTAGGATCATGTAGACAAGAGTACCCATGGGGATGGCAGAGCAACAAGACAGAAGGAACCTGGGTACCTGGCTGGACTAGAAGGAGCAATGCTTCCAGCCATGCTGAACAGCCCACCTACCTTTGGACTTTTATGTGAAAAAGAATAAACTTGTGGAAGTGTGTGTTTGGGCCACTGCACATTTTGGTCTCTTAAAACAGCTTAGCTTTTTGGCTAATTCACACACAGTCATTCACATCTACAAAAGGCTGCTGCTTGAGAGTTCATATCAACTTGGGAGAAGATCCAATCTACACCACATAGTGTTTTAAATGAAACTGTGCTTTTTTGAGCTCAAATGAATTCCATTATATATAGTTCTCTTGAGATACCTAGGCCCTTCTCATATGCCTTCAAGACAAGCCAGGCTTACTTGTGATTAGTAGCTAACTATTTGTTAGCTGAAAGTCTTGTGAACCCTTTCTAACTTTGTTTTTGGTCTTGTTTACATTACTAATTTGTTGTTAATCACAGACAAAACCTTTCTCTAAATGTAGGCTGAGTTTGTGTGCAAATTAAACTAATATACACGACAGGTAATTTTAATATAGATACTATCAATTCTAAATTTTTATGGCTGTGACAGAAATTGTATTAAGAATTAAAATCAGTATTTTAAATAACTCATCAAAAATTTTGTTAAAGTTTAATCTTCCTCAGAGCTTCCTCGAAATTAACTTAAGTAATTGAGCCCACAAAAAAACAAGCGACCATCTATGCCAGCCTGATGTGCCATCTGTGCATCCATGTATCCTGTATGACATATCCATACTATGTCACCCCCCAAACACACCATCCTTTGATTATTTTTGTTTTTTAAATATGTCTTTATTGATTTCAGAGAGAGGAAAGGAGAAGGGGAGAGAGAGATAGAAACATCAATGATGAGAGAGTCATTGATTGGCTGCCTCCTGCATGTCCCCTCCTGCATGTGGGGACTGAGGCTGAAGCCCCAGCATGTGCCCTGACCAGGAATCGAACCGCAATCTCCTGGATCCTAGATCGATGCTCAACCGCTGAGCCACGCCCGGCTGGGCCCTTCCTTTGTTTATGGAGTTTCCTCCCTCTAGAATGACCTTTTCTCTTTCTCCAACTACTGATATTTTATAAATAATTAAAATAGTAACTTGAAGGTAGGTGTTGGACTTCTCCCAAAAGTGAGAATTAAAGGCTCCTGGTTCTTTGCCCCTATACAGCAGTTATACAAATCCTGCTCTGGTCTTCCGGAATGTTCCCTTCTCCCAATTTACCCACCCTGCTGCTTATGCAGAGTGAGAGAAGTCAGAAAAATAACTAATACTTAAACAGGCTTGGACTGATAATAAAAAAGAGAGCTTCACTGCTCATTTCTATTAAAACAACCAGTTCAATGGATTTCCAAAGTCACTAGTGGCAAAAATAAAAATCATACAAGAGCTGGAGGCAGGAAGAGAAGTCAGATGATCACTTATTTGAAGTTAAAAGAGGGAACTTTCGATATCGGGGCTGTGGTTACCTGTCTTGGACGGAGCTGACCACTGAAGCTAACTACTATTTTCACAGTCTCAGTGCCCACAGGCCCGAGCTGCCTGGAAACCATGGAACACTGCTGAGTCCATGAACTAGGCCTGCCTCTTATTTTGATCAATAACGTTACAGTGGAATACAGCCACACTCATTTGTTTATATACTCTTTACGGCTGCTTTTGTTGAGCAGCTGCAACTGAGGCCTTCTGGCCAGCAAAGCCTAAAATATTTACAAACTGGTCCTTTATAGGAAAAGTTTGTCAACACTTGGATCAGGCTTTGGCCACCTCAATGCCACTGATGAGCTGGACTGAAGTGCAGGTTCTCTGAGTGGTTCACCATCCAGGACCAACTTTCAAAGACCGGATAGGCCAGGTATGCCCAAGGAATTCATAATGACCTCAGGTTGGGGGAAAGCATGCATTAGTCAGTGCAGCACTAAAATTTCAGCCATTACCTGACTAGCTTGGTTCCAATTTGCTGTCGGATTTCCTGCCTCTCTTCTTCAGATGTCCGCTGCAAGATGTTCTTGTCCTCTAATTCTTTTTTGGACGGTCTGTTGCCAAGTTTGATAGCAAGGGTATCCCTTCGACGGATTTTACTTGCCAAAGCACCTGAGGATTAGAAAAGGCAGAAATGCAGAGAAAGAGGCCCTTAGCAGGTGGCACTCAGGTTACAGGTGGCATGGACTTCAAACTGAGTCCAGACCTAATTCTTTGTCCACATGCAAGAGTGGAATTTTAATTAGCTTAAGGGGAGGAAAAGTTTTTAGTCGAATGTAGTTCATTTTGGAAAACTGGAGAACTATTTTTTAAAATGTTCTGAAAAATGTTGAGCCACCATGAAAAACTTGGAAGCATCACCTCATCATTTGGAAAGTGATATGTGAAGTTTATTTTGCTGAGATGGTGCATCATGGAAACCACTGATTGCATAATGCCTTTTCTTTCTTTTCTTTTTCAAGTTTTATAAACTTAGCCCCTTTACTTACACTGTACAGGAAATCCTTGTCTTCCCTCTTCCTCTACTCAGCAACCACTCTGGCAAAAGTCCACATCTGATACTAAAGTTTTAATCCTAAATTACCCAGAGAACCCTGACATCCCTATAGGTGATAGTTAATATCACATGGATAATAATCTGTTGTTGTTGTTCAGTACAAACTGAAGGAAATCTGACAAACTGATGTTTAATCATTAATATGCCAATAACTTTTCATAATCTAGAAACTTAACTCTACAGTGAATCCCTCCCAAGTGATCCTGCTTAGAAGACTAAAAAAAAAAAAAGGCCCTTCCCAGTTCCCTAAGTTACACATAAATGGTTAGCTTTCTCTACTTTACTTTTATTCCTTCCTAGAAGGCATACATTTTTTTTTTTTTTTTTAAATATTTATTGGTTTCAGAGAGAGGAAGGGAGAGGGGGAGAGAGAGAGAAACATCAATGATGAGAGAGTCACTGATCGGCCGCCTCCTGCACGCCCCCGACTGGGGATCGAGCCCGCAACGCGGGCATGTGCCCTGACCTGGAATCGAACCTCGATCTCCCGGATTCTAGGTTGATGCTCAGCCGCTGAGCCACGCGGGCCGGGCGGCATACAATCATCTACTGTGGATGAATGACTGTTTTTAATTCTTAAAAGATATGTGTCATTTTTGACTCATTCCTCCCTCCCCTCTCCTTAAACCGCAGCATAAAAATAAGTGAAACTCTCCAATAGTTCCCACGAGTAACCCAGGGGATCCTGCAGTGATTCAAGAAAGGTCCCCAGGAAGGGCTGTCTGATCGTCCTGAGAAAGGCCTCCGTCCTCAGAAAGCTTTGCCTCTCCGGACAGACACAAATGTGCGATGTGCCCAACAGACGCCACCCGCCCCTCATGGACCCGTCCTCAGGAAAGGCCTGGCACCGAAAGCTAAAGCTAAGGCCGCACTCGTCTCTAACCCGAGGACGGAATAGCAGGGGAAGGGCACATCAGATGTCTGGTTCCCGATGCGGCTTTTGCTCTGTCCGCCACCCACCTCCCTCCCTCCTGGGAGCCAGTCTTACTTTCTCCACTGCCGTCCTCGCCCTCCTCGTCGTCGTCGTCGTCGTCGGTGTACAGGATGGGCCCATCGGAGTCCGAGTCGGTGGCCCGGGACTCCCTGTGGCCTTCGTCCTCTGGGGCACTGAAGGATTCGGAAGAGTCCCCCATCAGCCCAGGAGCCAGCAGCTGAGGCGCTGCCTTTCTCAGCTCGTCTTTGGCTGCGAAACTGTTAAGGGCACAGAAACACAGGGGTGGCGTGATGCTCGGAGCGACCCTGGGGGACGCCCCGCCCTAAGGAGTGCTGGCTGTGTGAGCACCTTCGGGCTGGCGAAGGCAAAAGCACAGCGGCCGCTGTCACTGCCGCGGGCGAGCAGCGTGCCCGGTGCTCAGAGTGCTAGACTCCTCATCTGCAACGGGAAGGCGACCGACTAGCTGGGTCTGACGCAGTCACACGTGAGTACAGTACAACTATATTTTGCATTAGTCCTTCCGTAGCGACGGGGGTTCCGTGGGAAGAACAAGGGGCTAGAAGTTCCCGAGCACCTGACCTCCTTTCTCCCTTCTCTCACGGTGGCCTGAGGACAACCCCGCTGCAGCACTCGGCACGGTGCACCTCAGTCACCACTTACTGGCCTTCCCCACCCCCAGGGGGCCTGGACAAGCAGGACTCACCGCCTGGAAATGGAGTGACACGCAAAAGTACATCTTTCACTGACACATGAATTAAGCCTATTTTCATCACAGCCAGTGTGTCAACAGAAAAAAAAAAAATAATGCATCCTCTCTGAGCCTAGCTTTTCCATTTGTAAACTTGCCTGTCTTAGGACTATATTAAAAACGTGGGGTGGAAAGCGTGGGAGTTAAACGGACTTTTTAGAAGAAGTTTATGTGTAAGGATGCAATCATTTCTATTACCGAATTTGGTAAGAGTCTCTGGTTTAAAGCACATATGTACAATGGAATATTACTCGGCCATAAAAAGAATGAAATCTTACTGTCTGCAACATGGATGGACCTAGAGGGTGTTATGCTAAGTAAAATAAGTCAGGCAGAGAGAGACAGATATCATACGATTTCACTTATATGTGGAATCTGAAAAACAAAATAAATGAACAAACAAAACAGAAACAGACTCATAGATACAGAGAGGAGGGAAGTAGGGGGACTAGGTGAAAAGCGAAGGGATTAAGAAGTACAAACTGGTAGCTACAAATAGTCCTGGGGATGTAGAGTACAGCACAGGGAACATAGTAATATTGCATAACTACGTATGGTGTCAGATGGGTACAAGAAATATCGGGGGACCATTTTGTAAAGCATAGGATTGTCTAACCACTATCCTGTACACCTGAAATGAATATAATACTGAATATCAACTGTAGTTTAAAAATAAAATATAAAGTTACTATAAATATACAAAGCTTTCCAGTCTTCATCAACTAGAGTAAAAAATATATACTTTACATAAAAAATATATTGAAAACAACGTAATCTTCATTTTAAGACGGAGAAGATCCTCAAATCGCTTTCTGATATAAATAAAAGAATCCAAATTTGGGTGTCACACTTCTGAAAAAACGTTTAGTGGGAAACATGTGCTTGCTGTCCTCATTAACTACAAAAAGCCAAAACCAGTTCTCTGTATAATAAAAACAAACTTTGCCCAAATCTGAGGTATTGAAAATTCTTTGTGGTTACAGGCCCAAGTGCTTTCAAAAGTCTCATTTTTCACATATTCGAAAAATTCAACAGCCAGGATACTTGTTTTCAAAGGGGGAGATATAAAATTTCATTTATTGTGTAAGATATACATTTTATTATGTAAAAAATGGCATAACATTTAACCATTTTTAAGTGCACAGTTCAGTTGCACCAAGTATATTCACACTGCTGTAAAACTGTCACCACCATCTTCCCCATTAGATAATAACCTCCTATTCCTCCCCTCCAGCCCCTGGCAGCTGCCATTCTTTCTGTCTTTATGAATTTTACTGTTCTAGGTGCTTTGTATAATTAGAATTATGCATTTGCCCCGTTGTGTCTGGTTTATTTCACTTAGTATATCTTCAAGGTTCATCCATGTTGTAGCATGTGTCAAAATTTCCTTCCTTTTTAGGGTTGAATAATATTCCATTTTATGTATAGGCCACATTTTGTTTATCCATTCATCAGTTGACAAACATTTGGGTTGTTTCTACCTTTTGGTTATTGTGAATGATGCTGCTGTGAACATCAGTGTACAAATATCTGTTTGAGTACCTCCTTTCAAATTTTTGGCAATGTACACAGGAGTTACAGGATCATATGGTAATTCTATGTTTAGTTTTTTTGAGAAACCACCATACAGTTTCCATAGTGTGAAATCTCATTTGAAATGAGAGGAGATCTATTTTATGGGAAATCTTTTCCACAGTCCGGATTTCTAGCCGATTGCCACTGGAGGCCATTCTTGTCTGCCCCTGTGGATGACCACAGCACAGTGAAAAGATGTGCCAATTAGTAACACATTCTGAAGAGCAGAACAGAAGATACTTTAGAGTTAAGCCCTGGTATTTGCTCATGTCATGATTCAGTAATTTATTATGTTATCGATTACTATTTTAACCTTATTTGTATTTTATGTTTTACAGTTTTCAAAGACTTCTGCATACATTTATAACTTATAATTGTCCTATAGTATAAGGAATGCCATGTGTGAGTTGCCCAACCATGGAAGCAAATCCAGTCTAGAATCCAGACTTCAGTCTCTTAGTCTACCTATTAAATGTTATGCTATATTATATTTTATTTACACTTGATATTATAAGTTATGTTAATATATTATGGGTTATATTTACTGTTAAATATTACACTCCACATTTATATCAGTTAACTCATGGCTTGGTTCTTACATTTCTCGAAGGTTCCCGGGCACACTGGACAATACAGTGCACTCCACCAATGTTTGTGGAAATGAACTGAACAGATTCAAGTCCCTTTTGAGTATGGGCTCCAGACGGGCTTATTAGCTTCTGCCTTCAATTACACCAGACACACACGGTACTCACAAAGCTGCCAACGGACAGAAATCTACCAAACAGTTACTACCCTGCAACGTGTGAACAGAGGTGGGTATTTTTACACATGGCCACTTGTCTTCTTTAAAGTCCTGATATTTGTGTTCCAAACAGAAGCCCCTTCATAAGACGACAGGATTTTCACACACTCGTTGACTAAACATAACTGGGGAGAGTTCTAAGTAAAGCAAGTGACTAAGCGCCAGGAATTCTAATTCAGATATCCGCTTCAAAACACAAGAAAGAATTTGGAAGGAAATTTGGGAGACTGCTTATTCCAGGCTCATTAACTCGAGAGCAAACGCAAACCATCCCTGTGGGATGAACTGCAATTTAACTTTTTTATTTTGAAGAATATATGAAGAAAATCTCTCTGCCCTCTTCTAGGAAAGCATGGTGGTTACCCTGAGCGACAGGAAAATCTATTATACAAACCTCGATGTCTAATTATGTCCTAAGCTCGCTCTCTCTGATCACAGTCCCAGTGGAAATGCAGAACAGATGCTCAGCCCTTTTGCCTGACAGTCCTGCGAATACTTGGGCTGAAGCCTGACATTAGGCCCCAGCGCGCAGCCTGGAGCTTAGTGCAATACAGTGTCCTCCCTCAGTGTGTGTGGCAGTGGACTGGCCACCTTTGGATACGGGCCCCCTCACGTACGCTGGATATTATTTTGGTAAGAAATAGTGTTAACTATAATGCCTTGCTTACTTGTGTATCTTTGGTGCTTGGTACACTGCCCAGCACACAGAAGGCAAGCAAAAATATATGCTGAACGAGTGGCTGTTTAGGTCTAAAGGTTGGAATTGATTTTGAAGCTGGAAAACACTCACTATAAATAAAGACATTTGCTAAGTGCTGGAAGTATGAGGGATACCATAACCATTCATTTCAGTATCTGCTTTTCCCATAGCATTTATTAACATGGCAAACAAATAATTTGCAATTTAACATTTATTTATCATCCCTTGGCTTTCCTTTGAATGATGGTGCTCAAGATGATAAAAACAAACAAAAACAAACAACAAGAAATGAACACACACATACACAAAATAGCAGAAGAAGTGAAAGCAACTACTTCGGAAACTTCTAAAATTACTTAGGGCATGGAATCTGCTGTGCAACTCTAGGTCTGCGTTCTGGCTCTGCCACTTGCTACCTGGGTAATTTCGGGCAAAATTTACTTCTCTCAGCATCAGTTTTTTCACCTATTAAACAGAAATATTTCAAGGAAGTCCTATGTGAATTTAATAACTGAGAGTTCCTGACATTAAATAGGTATTCAATAAATGAAGATTATTATCAGTATTTGAATAAACTTAGTATTTTAGTCTATTGGTACAAATCAATTTAAATCAATGTACTAATTTCTGTTTTAACACAACTAAAATTTTCTTGGAAGAAGAAACATTAAATTAAATGAGTTGAAGTGTGAACTTGATTTTATTCTTAAAAACAAGAGAAAAGAGGCTGGATTTAAGATGTCCCAGCCTTCCCTAGACAGAATTGGTTATGGCATCTACTATACACTGTGACAGCCCTCCCTTCTTACCTGTGGGACAGGAGAGCTAACATGGCTTATTTACCTTTAAGTAGAAAATTCAGAGGACTTGGTGAATAATTAGGTGCAGTGAACAAAGGAGACTGAGGACCCTAGGATGAATTCCAGGTTTCTGGCTTGGGCATGCCTATGGCATACCAGCTTCTGTACTGGCTGCTGGGGAAACAGAGGTAAGTAAGACATGTTGGTTCATTCTGTCCCTCAGGTAGGAAAAAGTGCTGTCAGGGTAGAGTAGATGCAATAACCAATTCTGTCTGGACAAGCATCGCAAGGCTCCACAGAGGAGATAACATTTAGTTGGGTGGGGAATTAAAGAAGCAAGAAATGGAGCCACTCTGACGCTGGAGAAGGAGCTGGAATTTGATAGGGTTCTTTCCTGATGGTTTTTATTTTCCTGGAGAGGGAGGAGGCTGAATAACTTGTTGAAATGAAGGTAGCAGGAGTGGATGAGCAACCGAGACAAGTGGTAAAGATTTAACATAACCACGGCAAGGAAAGAGAAGGGAACTGCTTAATGAAAGGAAAAAGGACTGCTGAGCAGTGACCAGGCAGCTCTAAACGTCCTTCAAAGGCCCAGGTCACTGTTTCCAGCAGCCTGTGGCATTCCTGGAGCAGGGCCATGAAAAACCAATGGTTGGATGACCTGTGTATTGATCTAACAATCACTAGATTAAACTACAAAAGAAATCAAAGTAGGTTCCTTGTTTCCAGCAGAATGCTTTAGTGATCTTTAGTACTCAGCTTCGTAGGGAGCACAGAGGGAATAAGGGGCTGGGGCCCCGACTCACCATTTTGCATTTTCTCTGCTAACACTTAAGCCAGGGCCTGCGTGGACAGTGGTTCTGTTGGTCGACTCTTCAGTCCAGAGAAGCTGACTTGGGTCTAAGGCGGGGACGGGCACGTCGGCTCCATCGCTGACCAGGACAACAGGAGTGTCAGAGGCAAAATCGCAATGATCTTCCAGAACAAGGTGAGGGGCGGGCGGAGGAGGCGGAGGGGCCCCCGGGGGCGGGGGGACTTCAGACTTGGATTTGCCTGTGCTCGGCTCCTCGGCCCCAGGGCCAGGCTGCTCGCTTTTGAGGCTCTCCACCTTGGTCTCCGAAGGCTCTCCTTTAAGGTCGGACGTCCCAGAAGTGGTTGCATCTGTGGATGGCCGAGACGTGGGCCGCTTGCCAGTTTTTTTCTTGCCCTTTGTGGTTCCCACCGTCCCTGTTTTGCTAGAAACTATCTCCTTTGAAGTTTTGAGAAAAGATGAAGTGGAGGAAGTAGATGGTGAAGCTGATGCTTTGGAGCCCGTTGTTTTTTTTGAATGAGAGGAACCAGCTAAAATAGAGAGATTTTGCATTAAAAGTCAAAGAAGACAACACCTTCAAATAAACTAAGCAAGTTGCAATCAGCAATGACAACATTCCCTTTAAAATTTTAAAATGTGTTGAGTAAATGACTGAAAGAAAATAGGCCAATATGATAATGGTTTTGTTTTCTGCCCCCTCCCTGAGTCCAATCAAGGAAGGAGCAAGTGATGCTTTTGTTTTCTCCCTCCTCTAGTATTTACCTGGGTCAGCCAAAGGGAAAATCCTCAACTCCTTGTCCTTTGGGTCCCCTGAAAGAGTCCCTGAATGATCCAAAGGAGGGAAATCATCGTGTGTAGGGGACAGACAAGGGCGACTGTCTGGGGACAGCAGAAGGTTGAGCTCATCACAAGTTACACAAGTTCTATGGTGACACAAGTCCTGGGACCGGCGTGGTCCACATCCAGAAGAGGCTGTGGTACAGAACACCAGCTACTTCCGTGCCAAGAGCCAACGCTCTCATCTCACTAAACCAGCTCTCCACGCGGCTCCAGAGGGAAGCCTGCCACGCTGGCCTGGGTCTCTGTGGGCAACGCTCATGGGCAGAGGGAAAGCTTATGGCCACGTATGAAAGACAAGTCCCCTGCAAATGATCAAAAGGCAGAAAAAATTCTTCTCTACAAAAAAGCCTAAGTGGGTACTATTTGAATAATTTGAAGGAAAAGAATATCATTCTCGGATCTTCCGATAACTGCTTATGTTCCTCGAGGGACTTCGTCAGTGGTGTGTTTGCCTACTTCTGGATAGGGCTGCCTTTAACCAAACAAAAAGGTTAGCTATCTTTTTCTTTATACCATTTTAGGAAATATATTTAAACTCCTATGAGAACATACTTTTATTTCATGACCTTTATAACCTATAAATTTCTCATTGCTTTTTCTGTTATAATGCTGTATGTTTCTTCTTTTTCATGAGGGGTTAAACTGTCTTCCACAGAGCTATCAGGGAGTATCTGGTTAGTACTGTGAAGCCAATCTGCACTGCATACAGATGTTATTGTAACTTACCTCTGGTTATAACCTTATTGAAGTCAGTCGGGAGGGTCATGAGATGAAGAACAGATAAAGGAACAGACAATGAGATGGAAGACTTCACCAACTCTGATACACTACAAGCCAGTCTCACTCAGTGACAAGATCCAGGCTTAGAAGAAGTCTATAGCTTGGGGCTTTATTATTTTAGATATACATAACTAGAATTCCCCTCCTCCAAGTCTGGGCCTGTCAATACTATTTTTTTCATAGTTAGTTCTCTCTTTATAGACTCTGGTTTGTTGAACAGGTTGCCTGCAGCCGGCCAGCCACAGTTAATACTACGTTTTGAAGTTAACAATCTTCACTTGCTTATAAGACAAACATATTAAGCATAAGCCTACTACCTAAGTCCATTCTAAATTTATTTTCCACAACAAAGATGCTAAGGATCTGATGTCTAGACATGTTCAATTATTTTCTTAGATAAATTGAACATAATCCCTTCCACATATCAATTCTAATAAAAAAAAAAATCTTTAAAGAAAATGTTTTCTTTTTTAAGAGCAAAGTTAACTTTAGTCTGGCTTAAGGAAAACGACTTTTTTCCCCAATGCCTGGAGAGCAGACCCAAGTCATATTATATTTTTTCCTCCTAAAGTGACAGGACTTTGCTGAGATCAACCATGTTGCTTAAGTCATCTTGAGTGAAGACCATGACTAAAAAGAAAAGCCACCTCTCCCCAGTTAGCTACTTTTGTTGTTAACACAGTGCATAACACTGATGAGAAAGAATAAAAACTGGGAGAGTTTGTCTTATTTCACTGGCAAAGCAGCTTACTGTGCCAAACAGCTACCTGGTCACCTGGAGGTGTACACTAATTAAGTAACAGAGGAAGAGTCTTAACTGATATCTTTTTTAGGAACTTAAAACATCTGACTGCAAACCAAGAGCAGCATTTTAAGAAACTTCCCAAAAGGTCAACATTTTTCAAATTAAATGTTACGGTGTAGACAGCTGTAATAGTTACAAGTGGAATATCAGTTGGATTCTGATGGGGTGTTATCAGTATTTGAAAAAAGCATCCCTGTACGATGGGCTTGTTAGTACATTGCAGTGCGACCCATTTCTTGGTGGCAGTCCCACGAGTAGCAACATCCTTACATACACTGTGGACCAGTCGAGCCTCTTGTAATACAATGGATAACACGACTGTACTATTCTCTTAGGAACATGAGTCTGTAAATAAATCAAGTAAAATATCTGGAAATAACCAAAAAATATTTCATGGAAGCTGCCCACTGCCCTGCATTAACCAGCTTTCTTATGAGAAGGAAGGTGGAGTCTAAGCGAGGCACCAGCCAGCTGCTACCATGTGGGCATGAGGAAGCGGGAAGGTTTGTGTGAGACGGGCTTTAATTCCCAAGGAGAGGCAGACAGGTGGGGGCTTTTCTTCAAGAGGTGGATCTGAGCCCACCTTACGTCAAGCACTGATCCCAGGGTGCGGCAGGCAGTCTGGGGAAAACGCAGACGCCAACAAGGATGGACTCTGACGTGAGGGCAGCTGGTCCCTGAGGAAACGGCCTGAACGCATTGTTGGCATGGGATTCCGAGACATTTCACTTTAACACCCTTATGAGAAGAGACCCAGACGCTCAAGGCCAAAGGCAGAAGACGGGGACACAGGGAGAGAGACACCTATCTACACTCAGGGGTTTGACATACTGTCAACCAAGCCATTCTCTGAATCTGAGCATTATGCGTATGAATTACAAAGGGAAAAAGGTGAATACGAGGCAAATCCTGGTGGCCAATTTCGAGGACGTTGCTGCTGATTTTGGGATAAGGTTTGCTATAACAGGAGGATTTTTATGCATGTGCTAAAGGAAAAAAGCCACCTAGCACACGTACTTGAATGTCTTTTAAAAAGGCTAGATGGCATGGTAGCCTTCCTCATTCCCGTTCTCTAGAAGATGGGAGCTCCCTTTGGGTTAAGCATATCTGAATTGAAAGGAGAGCTGGATATACATCACTTACAGATATTGTAGGTCACCAAAACATCCCCTGGGGATTTGCAATAGTGATTTGTAACCACACCACTAGGATGCTTTCCTTCTAACAAATTGAAGTCTTTTGTTTGGGGAAGGGGAAGCACTGAGCATGTAACTTTTGACTCTGCTGAAACAGTAGACTCAATACAGAGTGGTGGGCTGAACCAACCTTGGTCACTTATGAATAGAGAAATGACTAGCTATGTGGACAGACTCAAGACATTACAATACAGCAAATATGTCAAAGATGCACGTGTCATATTCTCATGTGCAAACTTAAGACATCTTGAAAGAAAATCCAAGCCAAAAATCCACCCATAAACTCAAACAGGCAGAGGCCAGTTGATGTCTAAATAATGTCATCTCAGAGCATCGCCATTCACCAGGCACACTGCTCCCTGTTTCCTTCTAATGGTTCTCATGTAGACCGTGGCCACTCAGGATGAAAGAGGTGTATTCACCCCCAAACTAATGAGGTCAACTAATCAACTGGTTGACTTTCTTTTGATAGAGATAGCAGCAAAGGAATCTCCTGGGCATTCTTGGTGTCAAAGCTGAATCCATTGGTGTTACATCCTAAGATACCAGACATCCAAAAGGCCATGATTCTTAGAAGCAATTAGCCCCACCCCAGAGCCGAGTACCCTAGACTCAACCCCACCGGGGGCATACTCACCGGCCTCTCGGGTCGTGTTTCGGCTTGTTGGCTTGGGTGGAGGGATGGGGGCCTGCTTACCAGAAGCCTTGGTATTTTTTTTAATAGGAGGCACTTCGTCACCCTTGGGGCTGGCCCCAGCAGCAGCCCCTTTTGGAGGCACGGGTGTTTTTTGGGGCTTAGGTTTGGGTTTAGGCTTAGGAAGAGTTGAAGGAGGTGGAGCAGGAGCTGCCGGTGTTTCAGAGTGGTTTTCAGTGTTCTCTACAAACGAGAAAGTGAACAGAAGCAGACTGATACAGACACACACCATATAAATAGAAGGAACAAGACATACGGCGACAGGGATACAAACATGTGGCTGCTTGGCCCTTGGGAAACAGGGTGGCATTCTGCACCAGGGAGAGCGTCATTTGAGGTCAAAACAAAGGCCAAAGCAGGGCACATTGTCCGGGTATGCTAATCATTCCTGTGATGACACAGGGTTGCTCAAGTTACATTGATGAAGTTATGTTGAAGATGAATATAAATGTCCACTCTCAGGGGCCAACACCAGGCTTGAATTGGACGTTGCTGGATGCTTATGTGAGCATGATTGCTACACTGAATTTCACAAAACTGAAGGGCTCCGGAGAGGGACTGACCAGCACATTACAGATACTGCCATGGGGTGAGGATTGACTACACAGAGATGGCTGGACTCACAGTTACCTTTGTCCCCTCCACAGAGGGACTTGCTCTCAGGAGAACTCAAGCCCCATCAACCAGAAAGGGACTTGTGCTCTGCCTCATTGTGGTCAAAACCCAACAATTTCTAAGCTAAGGGAACCTCTGTGGAACCCTTTACAGGAAGCACAATACACAGAACGAACTGTTTTCTACTATTTAAGTTTTCTCAAGCTCTCCCGGTGCAGTTGGGCAGCTTCCTGTTTTATAACAACTTCCTCTGGCCTTTCCTAATGGTGCCACAACTACAGGTACAGAATCCAAAAAAATACCAAACTTGTATTGTGATGTAAACACAAGTAACAATTTTGAAAAGACAAAGGTTAAAATTTATTTAAAAAAATTCATACCTAAGAAAACGAAACTCTCACAAGGTTTGGCCTAACTGAAGGAGAAATAATATTTGTCTCTCATTACTGAGAGTGAAGATACTGAATGTTCATTCATATAGTCGCATCTGTACTTTCCCTAATAGTGGTCAACTGAAATTAAAATACAGTTCTGGTCCAAAGAGCTAAGCAGCATTTCTTTATAAATGGAGCACAATAAAAAAACATAAGACAGTGTTAAGACAAGTCTAAGCCTTCACTAGATATAGCCTCCCATTATTGAATGACAGAGAATGGGTTGAATATTAGAATGCATCCAGTTTATTATTTCCTTTGTTTCATTTCTTATCCTAGTCTGAATGAAGTGAGGACTTCACCCTCCTCTTTATTCTACATCCCCATCAACCTACATATATAACCACCATAAAAATGACTCAAGTGATGGTAGGTAATCAGCACAACTTTTCTTTTACCCTGCCTCAGCCGTGAAGCCCACTCGGTCACTGTAGCCCAAGTTGACCCCTCCTGCATCGAATTTCATCGTAGCTACTGATTCAACATTTATCAAAGGCCACTTTTTGTATGTGCCTTTCTATTTATACATCATATCTCCCCAAAGGAGCAGTGGCTCTCCTAACCTACCTGGTCTGAACCTAGAGGACACTTAGTCACAGAAGTCAGTTAGGGTTGAGAACAACCTAAGTTAATGCGCACCTACAACATTTTACATACAACGTATATAGACGTTGACTTGCCAGCCTTTTGACACTGGACAGAGCCTAGTCTTTTAAAATCCTTAGAAGATTAGCTCCTAGCATAATACCATGCATGGAAATTAAGCCCAATAATACTGTCTGGTGAGAGCCAGCGAAAAGGACCGGCAACCCTTCCTCTCTATTTTCCTTCACACCTCGAGCCCTCACAACCTTTCCCTCTGCCTTCCTGGCAGATCACTGAGGGCTCTTTTTCCTTTCTGCCTAAGGTTTTAAATTCTGAAGTTATACCCCAAGGAATCCAGCTTCTGGGTTTGGGAAGGAGGAGATGATTGGCTCGATGGCATCTAAAAATGACAATCCCTCCTGGGTGAGAATGAACACGGTGCGTGCAAGCTCTGGGCCGGCTCTTCGAGAAGCACGGTCCACTCCTCCCTGTGGGCTCCACCAATTGCCGGTGTGTGTTTGCCACATGGCCAGTGTTTATGTTTAGTCTGTGGGGATGCCTGGGGGGGAGTGGTGCACACACACAAACAGCATGCTTTTCTGACTAAGTTATAAACGCCTTTTGTCTAAAATTTCTTATCCCATTAAGCGTAACACTTTAAACACAGTGTCTATTCAACGAATGTGACTGATTGGCAGACAGTTATTAACAACACACATTAGTAGAAGACAAACTCCTCCTTTTATCTGGGAGATAATGAATTCAGTCAAGTTATATTATTGTCCTATGATCTGAAGACATGGTTAAACTGATGGTGTCCATGAGTATTCTCTTTTCCAGAGGAGGTTAATTAATAAAGGGCTGCCGTTCACTCTGGCTTGACAAGGACAAGGCTCCACGAGACAGTCTGGAGGACGGCTGTTTATGTTTGGCTCCTCCCACCACATGGAGAGTTTAGTTCAACAACACGGGGTAAACCTGAGAACTGCATGCATCTCTGCCTTGCCTAGAATACACCTCTGCCCCCATTTCTCTCCTTCACCAGGCCGCCTCTTTTGTGTCTCTTTCAAATCTTAGTTAGAAGTATCTTCCTCTGAGGACCAATTTTGGTCCCCGTTGAGAGCTCCCCTGACTTGCAGCACCCAGGCCTTCCAGAGTACTTGGCACCTTGTATTGCATGCTGGGCTCCTCATAGGCCATGATCTGCTTGCAGGCAAAGGCCATTTCTCATTCACTGCTCTCTGCCTGGTCCCCAGCAGAGTCCTACCCATGGCAGGCCTTCATTACTGTGTTGGCATAAATGCATGAAATCATTTGTTACTTCATTGAAAGTCTTCTATAACTCAACAGAAATACATCAAACAATTTTCAGATTTCTCATAGTTAATTCCAAGCTACACTTAACAAACTGCAGATCAGTTTTTCTGCCTCTTTTATGTTTAAAGGCACTTGTTGAGAGACTAAGCCCTGAAGGTCTTAAGGGGAAAGTCTTCAGTGTTGGGCATAGGGGGCCCAAGACCACTGTATCAACTTCAGAATCAGGAGCCTTTGGGAGCCTCAGGAACACCCGTGTGTCTTAGGTGAAACCTACCCACAGAGCAGTGTGAAGACCACTTGTTATTTGTCTTTTTTGACACTGATGTTTTAAATACTAAAGTACAGACGTACTGTCTTAAAAAGAGATGTAAGCGTCTGGAACTTTAAAGGCACAGGACGTGGTTTTACGAACATAACCAATTAATAGATGAAATTATGCTCTCGGATAAGCTGCATAAATAATGTTCTTGCAAAAGGAAAGGGAGTGCTGCACCCCAAAATAAAGGGGGAATTAAGAACATGGGATGGTGGATTTGCAAGGTAGTAAGCTCAAACAGGAAGTGAGATCAGAACTGAAGATGTAAAAGTGAATCTTGGGGTGTTTTTAGAATTAAACAGTATCTTTACAGAGAATTAAGTGGTAACCTTTGTTCACAAGGCATTTCCTAGCAAGTTAATGCTATGTAATGCGCACTATGAGTGACCTTCACTTTACTCCTGGAAGTGGCTTCCGTAGCGCATGCTTCCTCTCACTGAGTGGCTCTGGTGCCCCAGCCGGGTGCACCGGGGAGGGAGGCTATGTGTCTGATGAGCGGTGTGGTGGCATGTCCAGCATTTCATCTCCTTATGTACAGACCAGCCAAGCAAGATGCTATCTCGGACCTTATTTGACCAAAAGGAACTGAATGTACCAATTCTGAGAAAAGAGCAAGCAAACAAAAACATCTCTCAAATACCCACGGACCCACGAGGCCTGCCATGGTCTTTCTAGAACATCAAGGCCTGCTGGTTTAATTAACATAAAACTGTCAGCAACTTTTTATTAAGGTGATAAGGGACACGAATCCTTTGAAGTCTGGCCAGTCCACTGACTGACACCCCACATGGACCAAGAGAGCACCAGAGACGGCGCTGTTACACAATAAAGGATGTGACTTCTCAATGCGCAAAGGCTGTTCAAGGCACACACCACAGATGGATTTGAAATGTAACAGTTTGGTGAAACAGGACAGTTGGAATAAAAAAATAAAAATAAAAGAAATCACTATTTGAGTTAACGCTTTCAACTGAATCCCCTTAAAATCTATTTAGGTCTGTTTCTCTTTATGTTCCAGGAATAGATAGCATCATGGAAAACTTTAGTTAATTTCTCATCATCAGTATTCATAAGCTTAGGCAGAGTCCTTCAATGAAACAAGACTTAAGAGTCCTATACTATACTTAATATTGAACAAAGAAAAATAATAAACTTCTAACAGATGATTAACAGAGGCTTCTAAAAATTTTAAAGGCTAATTTACATGCAAATAAAAGGGGGGATGGACTTTCAGAGTAGTTGATTTTTAAGTTAGGTCTGTAAGATGCTCTTTTGTTCTCTTTGTCTTTGAAGGATTTGGATCAAGAACAGAAGAGAAGTTTGCTTCCAGCAGATTCTAAGAGTTCCCAAAATGCCTACAGAACCTAAACTAAGTTTGACAAACCTTTTGCCATCTGCCAACTGAGAAGCAGACATTGTAGAACAGGAAATAGCCCATTTCCTGAGGATTCATTTTTATGCTGCATGGAATCATCTAGAACCTCCCAACAAAGCCTTACTTGTGGGAGTTTCAGTTCATGTTTACATAAGTATGAGGCTTGGAGGTGTTTGCCCATAAAAGCGGTGGTATGGGGAGGTGATCAATCATTGGCCATGAACTTGTGAATGTTCTGGGGGTTCTTGATAGACATGTATTTTGCAGTCATGCAACTTAGCATTGCATAGTCACTCTAGAAAGTGGGGTCTCTAAAGAAGCTTTTGGGGAATGGCATAATTGCCTCTGGCATATTTTGAAATTTCCAACTGCATAGACAAATCACTGAGTAGAGGCTATGTTCAGTACAGCAACCCAAATCCCAGCATCTCTGGGGACTCTTCCTGGGTCTTAGAATAGTCTAGAACCTGGTCTAGAACCTGCGGTATTGGGTGTGTGGATGCACCAGCCAAGCTCCCACTGCTGGAGGAGAGTCAGTGCTGGGCTGAAAGAGCCACCTGTTTGATAGTCCTCTGAGCTGAGCTGCTCACAGGGGCCACTTCTAACCAGCAGAGAATGATGCTCTGACTGCTGGCACTTTTGTTTCCAAAGAAGGTACTGAGAAAAAGCTCCTGAGGAAAAGAGAATAGTCCCAGACATCTCTAATGACGGAAGAGGCCATCCCATCTGATTCTTAACGGTAATTAGCCCTCTTTAATAAAAAGTTAAATGACGTGCTTATAAAATGGATGTGTCTCCTTGAGGAAATGATCCAACCTTTCTTCACCAGTTATCATTTCTCTCTTCTTTGTGTTTGTAAATTTCCTCTCTACTGGTCTTAAGGTCACTCTGGAGCCTAAGACCTGATTCTCGCCCTTGAGCTACAGTGAAGTAAAAGAATAAGGGGTTCTCTTGGTTTTACCTGTCTTCTCTTCTGCTTTTTCCTCCAGAGGTGGCGCTTTTTCAGCGACAGAGCCATTACCTTCTTCAGATTTTACTACATTTTCCTCTCGGGTAGACTCCTCTCCGATGGGTATCATGTGCCCGTTTGAATTTTCAAAGTTAACTGTTACATCTCCATCTAAAATAGGGAAAGAAACACCTAGATGTCTAATTGGATGGCTTTCTTAAAACCCAGTTTTCCAGTTACTAGGACTGTAGGGTTCAGGTTTCAGGCCCTGGGAACCAAATACATCCTGTACTGTTTCACTGTATTTTACTAAATAATTCATTCAAGTGAAAGAACTACAAAATCTTAGTCTTGGGGGAATGCAGCTATGGAGGGGCATCTCGGTGCCACTTCAAGACAGTAGGAATGATTATTCTAATAATAAAATCCCCCCGGGCAGCAGAGTCCCTCTCTTCTTGAGCTTAGGTTTTGTTGAAGTCAACACTAGGAGTTTCTTTGTCATTCAGAAACGGAATCTAAAAGGAGTAACCTGAAAAATGGAACAAACATTTTAACAAGCACCAAAAACACAGGGTGGATGCAAATACACAAGTAACATGAAATGTAGTTACACACACAAACAATTAGTGGGAGGATATGGAATTTTACCTCTATGATATGTTAACTTTATGCAATAATACAATTGCTACTTTTATATTCAAGGAATGATGGTAGCATGGCTAACTGTATTTTCATTTTCCTATTTATGAAAATATTAACATGAACTCACATAATTTATTATATATAACTGATCAAAGAGTCTTTAAGTTGGCCAAACAATAACCTGAAAACATTAGGGGTAAAAAATGTGAAAAAAGGTAATTATAGAAGAAGTTTTAAAAATCCCAACTGAAAATAATATTTCTAATACATTATATAAGTAATAAATAACCAATTTTAACCCCTGAGTTTCACAATCCCTCGGAGTTTCTAAAGTGGAAGAGATTTTGCAGAAAACTCTTAATTCAGCAACCAAAATGCTTGAAAAGATTAACCCTAGTTCCTACTTGGAAAATTTTAAGAGGTTTTGCTACCACTGTAAAAGAAAAATTAATGAACTGACATTTTTACTTAGGAAACTTGAAATGCATAATTACAGCTGATTTATGCAATTTTGATTAATCTTATTTTGGCAACCATTATAAAACAGAGACCATCTTCCAAATTTTCATTAAATATGACTGAATGGCCTTAGCTCCACAATAAAACCTACTGGCCTTATTGACAAAAACAAGCAGGACATTTCAACAAGTAAAAAATATATATCATAAAATTATATCACGTTCAAAATGCAAAAGTGGTTGTTGCTTAGTCGTGTAACTTCCAAGCACCTCTAATCCGACTCGTGTGTAATAATAAAAGAGACATAATGGAAGGCAATGTCATTGCTAGTAAATCTTAACTATTCCAATAAAATTAAGGCAATACATTTTTAAAGAGTATGTGTCAAACCAAAACAAACCCAAAAGATTTTTTGTTATTATTACAAGAAGAAATTGGATTATCACAATAGAGAGAAATCGTTGACAATGTGAAGGGATACTTACTTTGAGATATGAAATAAAGCTAGTGATTATTAAAAAAAAAACTATAGAAAAAGGAAACATGTCTGTAATAAATGTGGAAGTTAAGAATAAAACAGAGGAAAACTGAAGTTACTAACAATTGGTGTATGATTGAGAAGGTTTTCTAGTTTTGTATATTATTTTGGAATTAAAACAAGTTAAGTCTTTCATATAGTTTATGTATGTCCGTAAAATACAAGCTCTGCAAAAGAAGTCAAAAGAAGATGCTGAGCCAGACTGCAAGTTACAGTAAGAGGCCCACACCAAGTCTTAGAGGAGCATTTATATGCAAAGAAAAGAGAAAACGCAGGAAAGAGTTGTGAGATTAAAATAAACCAAGAGCTACAGCAGACATGGAAATAAGTGGTTAAGGAAGGAGTGTGAGAGGGTCTGAGGGCTTTTCCCTCCTTCTGGTAAACAAGTGTACGTGAGATAGTTACTGCAGGAACACAGACCAGGAGGAAGTCATGTCCGAACAAAGGTGAGTGACCCTTTAGAAGGTTAGAGATGCGCCATGAGAGAAAAGGAAGGAGGCTGGCAGGCAGGCAAAAACATCTACTGCCCTCCTGTTAAGGGAGAGGACGGAAGGAAAGACCAGAAGATGAGAACTGAGCCTGCACTAGACCACGAACTTCTCAGGAGAGAAGACCAGTCGCTGAGCTTTTAGACTGAAGGTAGATCTTGGTGTAAAAACGATAATTTAAAAGGGGTAATACTAACAGCTGAGAGGGAGGGTAAGGAGTGGGATGGGGCAAGGTCAAAGCCAGGGTAGCCGGAGAGATTTAAAAAGTCTATCTGGCTCACTGAATAAAGGGCATAATTGACAAGCACTGTCAAGAGCTAAAGCAAGGTCAAGAAGATCAAGGCAAAACACGAATCCTCACTGGCAGAAAACAGGCGGCTGTCACCAAGCACAGCAGCTTCCAGTCTCTGGCTAGGGCTGAAAACAGAATGAAATTCTCAAGATAATTGTTTATGGGGAAATGACAAGAATTTCTTTTTTCCAGCTCTTGGCAGAAAAGGGGGAAAGACTCTATTTCCAATAGGCATCACTGGGAATGTCCAAGTATATTAGGTAATTTCTATAGCTGTGTACAGGGACTGTGCAAAAGGTGGGAAGTAAAATTCAGTAATTTATGACTTCCCAAACATTAAAACCTATCACACTACGTTAGGTTAAAAACTGTTTTGTTCTTCCATGGTTTAAACCTTTTAATGTTCAGTCTGCAAAAGTTAAATAGAAAGGGCAAATAGGTCAGATTTTGGGGGAAATAAGTATATGCAATTGTAATCGGCCATAATGTAACAGGCAAATAATGTAACAGGTTAGAAGACTAAAAAGGAAGCAATACAAAGCATTTATTTAGATTGACAGTTGCCACTTGTTTTTAGGAAAAGTAAATTCTTTCCTAGCTATAGTTTTTAACTGGATGAAAAAACGGGGTCTTTAATCAGATCTTTAATATCCAGTAACGGTTTCAATCATAAATTTTCCCTCCTTTAAAATAGAGGTGACTGTAGCATTCAGCTGTTAGTGGATCTGTAAATCCTCTCCTGCCTCCAGAGATTTTACTAGAGAGGAGACAAATTTTGATACTGTAAGCCAACCTTCAAGGGAAAAAACATTTAGGGATGTGCATTTTTTATTTTTAAAAGTCCCAGGCAGGAAATAAATAGCTTCAAGGTAATAGAAAATTAGGGGAGACAAAATTCATTCATAAAATGGAGTGAAAAAAGCGTAACAGGCCAGAAATCAAAGTAAAATACCTAAAACTGTGAGGACTTAAAAAAAACACAAAAGAAAAGGTAGTATTCACTCCAAAGAAAAGGTAGTATTCACTCCAGACTGCCCTGTTTCCTTTGAAGCAGGAATAAAATAGTAAAGCATTTCCTAGTTCCGCTCGGATTATTCAGACTTTGGAAAAAGAGTGTCATTTGGATTTATAAATAGCGAATGCCAAAAGGTGTTCTTTGCAAGGACATAGATCCAAGTATATTAAGAAAAGAGAAGTACTACTATTTCAATTCCAATTTAATAGCTTTTTATTTGTTCCCATAAAAGTCTGATAATAATAATTTACCCCAGTAAATGTTGGGGGTGGGTAGGGCGAGGAAGGCAGGAGGTAAATCAATGATGTTACAACAGAAACTTTCTTAAGTTTCATTAGTAATGGGAACAATAAAATTTTTAAGTATTATTTCCTTGGAGCAATAACCGATCTTGGTGTCTTCTTCTGCGGGTCTATCTCAGTTTCCGTCTAATCTTTGTCTTTTTTAGTAAGATTCCCCCTTGTGAGGATAGAGGGGAAAGGGAAGCAGATAGAGGCAGAAAAAAATACTTGGAAATAATCGTTAGTGAAGAGGTGAGAGACTGAGAAAATTACTTGAGAGAATGCGAAAGCAAATTAATTTAATGTGCCCATTCCCGCCTTATTGATTATACATTTGAGTGCATGTCAAAGGACAAGAGAGGTGTGTTTTTCATCTCTTTTTCTCTTTTCTTTTACAGGTAGACTTAAGAAACCAAAGTCATGAGCCAAGCGAAAGCTCAGCATTTACCCAAACAGTGGAGTTAATTTGTATGGAAAGGTTGTAGCTCAAGAGCAGAGAGGAGAAGCAGCCGTGCAAGCATTTGTATCTTATCTGTACCTGCAGCTACAGGTACCTTTGTAGAGCTGCAGGCTTAGAGTGACACCTGGTGAAGGACTCACCAAAAAGGTCACTGAATTTCTCTTCTTTTCTAGGAGACCTTGGGTTCTCTGCAGCCCACAGAGGCATTCTGAATTCAAGCAAGATTCTCGGAGTGAGGGCTCACTGCTTTAGCTCCCAAAGACCACGGTCATCTTAGGTTTCAAAAGCAAATGAAAGAAAGACCAAAGGACGAAGGATCAGCTTATTTAAAATGTACGATTAATGTCCTCACCTTGATCAGGCAACTCCTTAAGAACTCCCCTTCTTATCAGCTCCTCTCTACTTTGTCTTGTGGATATCTTCCTTTCTAACACTTTTAAAAAGAATAAGCACAAGTGAGAATCAAGTCATTGCTTAAAACAATTACTAAAAGCATTCCAAGTAGAACTGACACATTCATTCCCTTCACGTGAGGGCCCAAACCCCAGCTTTCCTTGGGGTCTAGCAAAACATGTGACTGGCGTCAGCCTAATTAGGACGAAGGGCCACGACCACAGGCCATGGTCTGAAACCCAGCCACGGTGCCTGGTCTTTCAAATGAGGGTGAGGGGCCAAGAAGCCACCTGGTCTTTCAAATGAGGGTGAGGGGCCAAGAAGCCAGACAAATCACTTCAGATCCACGACTTCTCACTTGGGAATATCCCTTTCTTTAGCAATGATGCACTCTAAAACATAGGTCTCTGTGAACATGCAATGTATATAGAGAATATATATGTTTACAGTAAGAAACAACAACAAAAAATAAACAAACTTTCAGTAAATAGGTAACCCTTGTCACACTCAAAAATTCTAGAGTGTTCTCCTATCCCCCGACGCATCCCAAGTCTTATAAAGATGAAGTCAAATCATGTAAAGGGATGGGAATTTCCACACCGCTTCTTTCTTCTTCTGGAAGAATCAAAATTCCAGTTACGACGTCAGGAACGAGCTTAGGAGCTCACAGTGCCACTTCAGTCCTCCCCCCGTAAGTGTCTAATACTAGTTCCTGAACCCTCCATGACACGGAACCACAAACTTCATTCCCCACTTTCAGGGCCCACGAAGGTGTATAAAATCAGTACATGGTCATGCCATCTACTGATCCTTTGAGCTAACAGTCCCCAAAGTGTATTCCACAGAACTCTCTTCCCTCTGGATGCCCTGTTCAAAAAAGCACCTCGACGCAGCAAAAAAGGGCCAGAGGAGGGGCTTGGGGCTTGGGGCTCTGTGGGAGAGGGGCAGGGACAGTGGTGGAGGCAGGGTAGCCACGGCAGGACCAGCTTCCGACCCTCCCTGCAATTCCGACTCCTGTCCTTGTGGTCTGCAAATCCTAGAGACACCTGGACAACACAATTTCATCACCCAAGCTAAACCCCTTATCCCAAGCCACGCACTGACACACACAAACAGAGCCAATGATAACACTAAGAACATGTGGGGTTTTTTAGGAGGGGTGCTCCAGGTGGCCTGAAGCAAGGACACTTGGAAGAGAGAGGAGGGAGGGAGGGGTGTTCTTGAGCTGGGAGCTTTGTATTAAGCACTGGAAAGTTCTAAGTGTTTAGTAACGCCACGAGCCCCAGAATAGCAACACTTAGTCTCTCTTGAAGAAATTGGAATTTTTCCCCCTTGCTGATAACTAGGATTTGTTTATTTCTTTTTTATTCTGGTTGCCAGAAAGGCCAGAGTAAAAGTTGATATTTAACACAGATTTCATAGGTCAATTCACGGGTGAAAAGTTTCCCCCTCCTCAGCGACCTGACTTCATGTCTATTCTATTGACTGCGTATATGCTCTTTGCTCTAGGTTTTGTCAAACTTTCTTTGGATAGAATCAGAATACAGATCAACAAGAAAACGAATGAACAAGTGAATGAGGGAACAGTGACAAAAACAATAATTGACAGCTTATTTGTTCAAATGGAGACACGCAAGAACAGTCTCCCCTTCCTTCAGGTTACCCACCCCCCCACTCTCTGCCCCCTGCCGCAAGGAAGTAACAGCAGCTCACTGAAATGCTGGCAGTTTTAATGAACAAAGTTATCTGGGAGTGGGCGGCCAGCAGGAGCTGTTCTTTCATGGGAGTTCTTTTATGTAAAAAGAGTGCTGTTATTTAAATATAACTTTAATTTGTTTAGGCTTTTGTCAAAGAGGAGGGAACCGGTCAGCACAGGAAGCCAAACAACACCCACTGTGACACTGTGGGACGCTGCTGAGAGGGCGCAGGTGGCTAGAAGGCCCCTGACCACAGCAGTCTCCCCAGGACCCCACACACCCGTTCAAGCTTGACTGGGGTCTGAGGGGAGGCAGGCCTCTTACAGCCAGGTCTCAACCCCACTGCTGAGGCCGGGAAGAGACTCCAGGCTGTGCTGCTAAGTCTGAGGACTCAAGGGGCCACATTCAATTGTCTGCTGCTTCTATAAAGTGGTCGAAAACACAAAATGGTTGTCAGGAGTCCTGCACTCTAACGCCACAACTTCCACAACTGGTTGTGTGACATCGGGCAGTCTCTGCAAGTTCCAGGGCTTCTGATCCGTTATCTGTAAACCAGGGGACGAGATTCGATGATCCCCAAAGGACGCCCCACCCAGCTCGAATGCTGTGTGATCCTGTATCATGAATCAAGGCCATTCTGTGATCTCTGCTTTAAGCACCTTTTCATTCTTGCCCTGAAAAACCATCTGAGAGCCCAGAACGCGTCTGCCTTTCCATCATGGAGTCCAGAGCATGCTTTAATTTCAGCTTTAAGTTTTCTATTCTAACTTCATCTCAGCTAAAAAATTCCCCCCTTCTTCCTTGTAAATCCTGGAGCTTTGAAGCAGCAGCTTGGCCTCCTGCCAAGACTCAAAACCAACAGCTTTGTTTCTTGGCTCTACCTCCTACCAACCGGAGCTGATAGGAAAATGCCTTTAGCTATTTGTTTGGTCTTTGGCTGAGCACATTTTTAACGCATAAAGCAGATAGCTGTGTTCGGGGCCAATGAGAACAGACTGCAGGCGACTGAGCGTGGAAGGTATGCTGTTAGGGCACCAAGTTCCAACCACTGCCCTCCCAGAAGAACAAGTATTTCACTCTTCATCTTGTAAAATATTTGCCTCCTGTTTATATAGTGTCTGTATGTTTGCAGAGCACATTCACTGAACACTTTTCATAGGCTCCGAAGGGTTTTGCATTGGAATGAATCAGAGAGTTCATTCTAGTCCAACAGGCACACAAAGCAAGAGTCATTTCATTTCAGGAACATTCCTGAGATGTGCTACCTGCGTGCAGACATTCAGAGGCAGGATGGGCGCTATGGTGTAGCCCACTCTATTATCCATCGCCCTCATTTTTAGGAAGATAGTTCTCCTAAGGAGTCGAAATCACCTTAACCAAGCCCATGCTCCTCGTAGCTCTAGGCTAGACAAAGTCATCTGTGCAGGGAAAACAGCCTGAGTTAGCTCCAGGTTCCCCGAGAGCAAAGTGGGTTACTGAAGCCTCCTAGAATGATTCTTAGCATCCCACCAGCTGCTCTTGGACTCTGAAGCCCACACTAATCTTTGCAAGAACAGCAGTAATGTTGGGAGCCTCACTCACAACTCTAGCATAACCACAATGCAGCCAGAGAAGAGACTTCACATGACGCTCATCCCTGGCGGTGGCAGCCAGGTCTGTCCAGGAAAAGTACTCCCACCAGTTGAGTAAATGGCTCACGGTTACTCACTTCTGTCCTCATTTAAAAAGCATGTGTGATTTTTACACCAACGTCAAGCCAAGCTAGCGGTTCTGTTTCACGCTCTGCCCCGGGTGAATTAAAGTTCTGACAGTCCAATCCTGATGACAACAGCACTCATTCCTTTTCTCTCAGACGTGAAGGGTGTGTGGTCCCTGTTATCCTGACTTTATGCTCAGACTCTGGTTTTTCAAGTATTTCAAAAGGATCAACCTTCCCAAAACGTCCAATGGCTGTCCATCTCCTTTTCAATAGCATCTCAGCTCCTTGGCATGGTCTCTAGATGAGCCCTAGGCTAGTCCTCCCCCATGTGTCTCCTCTCCTTACTACTCCCTTCTGGCTCTCTCTACTCCAGCCCCTCCACCCCCCACTGGGCTGCTTCTCACCTGAGACGTGCCCCTGCATGGTGGCCTCTGTCTTTACTTGAGATGCAATTTCCCCAGAACCCGCATGGCTTGCGCTATCACTTTCTTCAAGTCTCTTCCCAAAGGTCCCCGTAGTAGAAATCCATTTCTGCACACCTGGTGTGGAATAGCTTGTTGCCCTTCCTGCCTTTATCCATTCTCTCACCCTGCAAAATATGTCATCACCTCCTGATATAGGGCCTACTACTTTGTGTCAGTGTAGTCTCAAGAATCAAAACCTTGTTTTGTTTACTGCTTTATCCCCAACAGTGCCTTGCAGGTAGCTGACACTCAGAAAATACTATGTGTACTTGTTGAATATATGAATAAAAGAAAATAGGCAAATAATGATCATGGTCTTAGAGAATTTCTGCTCCTTCCCTTCCTCCGATCTAGGAGAAAGCAGGTGAGGCCTGTGGCAAAACTCAAAGAACAAGGGTCTTCTGTCTTCTCCTTCCTCTGCTCCTTGGCTGGGCCCGCCAAGGGGAAAATCCTCAGCTCTCTGTCCTATGGCGCATCTGAAAAGGCCCCTGTATGGTCTGGAGAAGGGCGGTCATGGTGTGTACAGGACACCGGCCAACCAGCAGGGTGTAACACACGACTGGGCTCATCATAAATTACATGTGATTTATGATGTCCTCCGGGCGCGGAGCCTGCATTCAGGAGGGGAAACTGGGGCCTATGGCACCAGCTCCTCTCTGCAGACGCATGGCCAGGATTTTCTACTCCTCTGGAAGTATCTGTGTGAGTAAACGTTTCAGTCCACAAGCCACTTGTGTTTTCTTTTGGCCAGAAAAAGAGAGTCCTAATTTTCAATTCTAACACCGTTTAATGACGGAACAAAATAGGAGAGTAAATAGAAAATGAGTAAATGAGCGTGCCATGCTATCTTCTTGGTTCCCGGCGCTGAATGGCCTTACTGTAACACTGTCACGGGAACAGAGAGCTGCTTGTCTTGTGCTGAAAGTGTTCTATAAGCCAGGCTTGGCTTTACCTCTCAACAGCAGTGACAGAAAACAGAATGTCAAGAAATGGCCTCCTTTTTCAAAGACCCTTCACTAAGGCATAGCTAAGTCGTTTAAAGAAACAAACACCAAAATGCCACCCAACAGGACATTTGCAAGAACCTTCTGAAACATCTCAAGAATGCGAGGCAGAGAAATAAAGCCAACATCCCCACCTAGAAACGCTCCGGGGTCTGGCCCTTTTCTTGTTTATCGGCGCCGCTCCCCGCCTGCCAGCCCTACAGCCCACGCTGGGGCCCACTCGGCACAGCAGCCGGGCTTTACACCTGGTCCCCACCAGCCCGGCTTCCTCTCCCTTTTCATCTTTCCTTTTCGCGAGCCCGATGTTCAAGTCAAACTTCACTTCTTGCCATTTCCTAAACATCGCCTGCACCCCATTGGCTCCGTTCCTTCTTTTCTTATTTCTTCCTCCTAGAATGAGACTGTCTCTCCAGCCACCTAGCGTGAAATTTTCCCCAGATATTCCATAGTTTCTTCCAACAGCGCCCCCCTGTGTCGGATCTCACTACCTGTCCCGGCAAGAACGAACAGCTCTACACTCCTCACGTACTTCTAAGGAACTTCTGTGCCTCAGCTTCCTATCTACAAAACAGAATAAGAGCTGCTATCTTTCTGGCTCTTTTGGAGATTGAATGAGTGAAAGCAAGGAAAGAGCTTAGACTAGCACCTAGACTCTAGAAAGCATTCAATAATGCTAGCGATTACTATTATTTCTGTTACTTCACTTTTACATTTTCATTGCTACAGGTGTACATAGTTGCATAGTCACACGACTCTAGTCTAAGTCCTATGAGGGATGTCTTGTCTATTATTCCATCCTCATAATACCAAAAATAATTTGTTTCAGAGTAGGCATTGTGCACTTAAGTGTATTTGGGGTGGGAGAGCTTTGGGGGGGAATGCATGCCTTGTGTTCTTTTCTACTTCTTTTAGAAACAGTCCTGAGTTTTAGCCTTTGAGGAACCACCTTCCCCCTCTCTTGGTCCATGTCATTGGTGTGAGGCGAACCCCATCACTGGGCTCTAGGGCTCCCGGGCTTATCCAATCAGAGCCCAGTTATTTCCCTGCCACTGGTGCTTAGTTTAGAGACGGGTGTGTGCCAAGTGGAACTCATGAGATCCTGGCCCAAGAATTTTGCTGGAACAATAGGAAAGGAAGACTTTCTCTTTCTTCTGGAGCTATTAAAACTAGCTGAATATAAGCTTAGAGTTTCTAGTAGTCACTTTGCACCCACAAAGGGAGAGCCCAGCTTAACACACACACACACACACACACACACACACACAAATACAGAGGAACACAGGCTGAAAAGAAAGACACAGATTCTTAATCATAGTTTCTAAGCACCTGGATTCAGTCACACTTAATGGTGGTTTGTCCCCGGCTTTTCAGTTACATGAACCAATAAATTCCCTATTTGCTAAGCCTGTTATCATTCATTGGAAGTGAAAAGCTCTGACTAATCAAAAACGGTGTTCGATGCTTTTTAAAAACTGAATATTTTTCCAGTACAGGCTAAAGGTTCTGTAGGTACTCAAGGCAGAAATATGAAAGAAGAACCACACAGGCCCTCTTCCCCCCTCGAACATCTGAAACTTGACCAGGCCTTAAGCAAGAGGAAGGTGGAGAGATCTATGTTCTTCTCTTGCAAAATCAGCGTCGCAACTTCCTCTAGAAGCCTGACAGCAATCATCATTTACTTGGTGCTAAGATAGCATTTTAATATTTATTTTCTCCTCAACCCTCCCATTATTCCTGAAAGATAAGCTAGGCAATTACTTCTATTTCCTTAGAATAGATAAGAATATTGAGATTTAAAGAGGCTAAACACATTTTCCAGTCACGTATTTAGAATCTGGTTGAACCCAGATGTGTATGACCAAAAGCCCACCACGTGCATTCTCGTCTGAGATGATTATTACAAAGACTTCAACTTTCCCATGAGACGTACAGTGCTTTCCAATTTTCCTTCAAGATGTGAGACAGAAGGACAGCTTTTAACTGTTTATTTTGAGTGCCCAATTTTTAGATGGTAGGCCATTCTCATAGTTCAAATTATAAAAGGCTACGGTAAAAATTCTCACTCTCCCTTTGCCCCCCACTGGCTCTCACCCTGTCCCCCACCTATTCAGATTGAATCTCACCCTTACTCCACAAGCAGATAACCACTTTTATTTGTGTCTTGTTAATCCTTCCAGAATTATTTTTTAAATCCTCACCCAAGGATTTGTTTTTTTAATTGATTTTAAAAAGAGAGGAAGGGGGAGAGAAAGAGAGAAACATTAATCAGTTGCCTCCTGTACAAGCCCCAACCAGGGATCAAACCTGCAACCTAGGTATGTGCCCTGATCAGGAATCAAACCCACAGCCTTTTACTATACAGGGCGATTCTCCAACTAGCTGAGCCACCCAACCAGGGCAAGAGGTGATGATCTCTGTCCCATGCAAACAGCAGCAGCTGAAATCCCTGTATTTCCAGACGGGGTGAGCTGGGAACAGCCATGGCAAATCAGCCCACGGGACTCACGATTATTGCTCCCAAAGGTTGTTCAGGGTGAGAACAATGGGCAGGCCCCTGATCCCAGATGGGCCAGGAAGTACAAGTAATCCCAGGAGAGTGATCAGAGGACAGGATTTGTGAGCTACGTGAAACACTGTGCGTCCTTCCTTCTAGTCTGACTCCTATAAACTCATGAGAAACACAAATGCATAAGACAGGTGCTTTCAGATTTATCCAGTGGGATGAAAAGTTTCCATTTCTCGCCCTGCCGGGCGTGGCTCAGCGGTTGAGCGTCGACCTAGGATCCAGGCGATAGGGGTTCGATTCCCGGTCAGGGCACATGCCCGGGTTGTGGGCTTGATCAATGACTCTCTCATCATTGATGTTTCTGTCTCTCTCTCTCCCTCTCCTTTCCTCTCTCTGAAATCAATAAAGATATATTTGAAAGAAAAAAAAAGTAAACCCACCCTGGAGGTGTGGCTCAATGGTTAGAGTGTTGGCCTGCATACCAAAGGGTCCAGGGTTTGATTCCCGGTCAAGGGCACATACCTGGGTGCAGGTTTGATGTTTCTTTCTCTTCTCTCCTCCCTCCTTTCCATTCTCTCTTAAAATCAATGTAAAAAATATCCTCAGGTGAGGGTTAACAACAACAACAAAAAAGACAGCAAACCCAAGACAGGATGAGCCCACAAAAGGGACGGAGGTTTAAAATTAAGATAACGACAATTTTTTCAGGTGGTTAATGTAGAATCTTTAACAGTCTATTTTATTTAGTTATCCTATGAACAATACATATTAAAACATCACCACTCAAACTAAGAGGTGTGAGTAACCAGTTTTAGTTAGTAAGATGACTAGGTGGCAGTTTCCAAATCTATATTTCACATACACATCTAATCAGAACAGGTTCCTTAAGATAATTAAAAAGCTTGTTTTCTTGCCCTGGCTGGTTTGGCTCCATGGCTAGAGTATTGGCCTGTGGACTGAAGGGTCCCGGGTTCTATTCCACCCAAGGGCACGTACATCGGTTGCAGGCTTGATCCCCAGCACTGGTCAGGGCGCATGCATGGGAAGCAACCAATCAATGTGTCTCTTTCACATCGATGTTTCTCTCTCTCTCCCGTCCACTCTCTCTGAAAGGCAATGGAAAAAATATCCTCGGGTGAGGATTTAAAAGAAAAGCCTGTTTTCTTGAGCATTTTTAACATTCCCCTCCTTTACCTACCGTCTTGCCCACACAAGAGAATATACAGCATTTGTAAAAAAACCAGTATTTCTCTGGTAAAACGGGTCCAGGCCAAGACTAAATCAGGAGGGATAATCAACCCAATTCCTGCTTGACCCTGAGCCAAGGGTAACTTCAACTAAGGGTTATATCTTCCAAGACAAAACACCAAAAACGTGTTTGGGAAAAGCACTTGTTCTTCATACCTGCAACTGGAATGTGTACGGAGTGAGCGCAATGCTAACTTCCCACTTTGACATAATGCCCTTCCCCGACTCTGTTTCAAAATCCCTGGTTATTAAGGTGCTATCAGGGCCTCATAATTCTTCTTGAAGATTGAAAAAGCTGGAAAATAGAAACTCGATGAGGAAGTACACAGTCTAGCCCTTTTTTCTTTTTTTAAATCTTTATTGATTTCAGAGGGGGGAGGGAGAGGGGGAGAGAGAGAGAGAGAAACATCAGTGATGACACAGTCATTGATCGGCTGCCTCCTGCAGCCCCCAACTGGGGATGGAGCCCACAACCCGGGCATGTGCCCTGACTGCGAATCGAACCACAATCTCCTGGATCCTGGGTGGATGCTCAACTGCTGAGCCACACCCGGCCAGGCAATCTAGCCTTTTTAAGAATATGGCTTGAGTTCAAACCCAGACCTTGCAGCTTATTAGCAGTGACCATAGGCAAGCTGCTAACCTCCTCCCTGTCTCTCAAATGAAAACAGAGGCAGTAAAACCTAACCTGGATGGACATTAGGGTGATTAAAACATCTTGCAAAGGTGGTGGGCACACAGAGCAATGTACAGATCTTGTAACATAGAAACCCACACCCGAAACCTGTATGTTCACATTGACCATTGTCACCCCAATAAATTTAATAAAAAACATCTTGTACAGTGTTTGATACAAAGCAGGGGCCGCACAAATGTGAGTCTTTTCCTCCCCAACTTTCCATTTTCTCTTATCTATATGTGTATATATCCCTTTGATAATATTCTGTTGATAATTTTCATCTAGATATGCTACGGATCTAGAAGGCAGCATAGTACAAGCGTTAAGAATGAAGGCTCAAGCCAGGCTTCTGAGGTTCAAAGATGGGCTATGATGCTCCTAAGCCCTGGGATTTAGGGTAAGTCATTTAACTTCTGTGCCTCCCTTTACCCATTAGTGACTCGGGGTGATAACAACAACCTACCTCATAGAGCAACTGGGGAGATTACAAGCAGCATCTGGCACATTACTGTTAACATCCACATATCTTATTCTGATTTTAAGTTTAATCCCAAATAAAACTTCAAATGAGTAACAGAAATAACTGTTTTTTTAACTTTATTTTTCAAAAAAACCCACTTTACTTCATAGGTTTACATGTAGCAGATTACGGAAAGTATTCAAAGGGAACATTTTCAAACCTCCTGGGGTACTAACTAAATTGAACTTTTTAGCACTGAACTGAGAAGCCCCGCAGACAGAAAGGGCTACCTAATGCCGGCAGTATGTCAACGTCAGATTTAAATAGGTGATTAAGTCTTAGTTGGTGTCACTAATGTTTTATACTTGATTTACTTGAGGTTTTCTTTAAAAACAAATGAAAGCTCTGGCAGGGAGAGGAAATGGGGGCTGCTGTTAGGTTTTTCAAGATGAAAAGTCCTGGAAATGGGCTGCAGTTCAGAAGACACTTAAAAATGGTGAGGATGATAAATTTTATGTTACGTGTTTTCTACCACAGTTTAAAAATAAATAAAACTTTAAGATATTTTTGGGCTATGTTAATGCTGAGAGCCATATACCTAAGATGGAAAATAGATCACAGGAATTTTCGACGAATTTTAACCACACTAATGTGCAATGTGTGCTCCCTATTTTCCAATATCCAGTCTTCTCTCTAACCTTGCCTTTTATTCTCTTATATTTCCCACACAGCCTCTCATGTCCTGTCTTATGAAAGGTATAAAGGAAACACTTATGCTTCGGAATAAAGGAAACTTCAAGAGTATCCGTTTCAAAACCTAGAGAGTCTGGGTCTGGGAAAGCAGTTGAAGAACCCCACCCAGGCTGAAAAAATGTTGTAAGCCTAGAGGTGCAAATTCCTTTCACCTAACAAAAGAAATCAGAATTAAAACTACAATTTACACTCCAAGTGGAAAACAAATCAGGAAAATGTCTAAGCCAAAAAGCAGTCACTTTCCAGGACTGAACCCTTAGTGATAAAGACCGGATTCGTATCACAGGATGAAAAAAACCAAAACAAAGCCACCAAGGGAAATAATAGGCAAAGGAAATAAAATAATGGACTTTCCTGACATGAGCTCTCTGACCCCGGCCAGAAGGAATTCTGTAGTACCTTTAAAAGTGTTTAAAAGTGGCACCACTCCAAAGGAAAATGAATTTAGGAAATTATCCACCCAAGTAAGGCGTATAAACAATCAGATCCTCTCTTAAAGCAATACAGGCTCACACGGTCCCATCCCAGTCAAAGCCCTTTTTGTTAAGAGATTGATGAGAACATTGTTCCTTTGCTCCATATTCCACTTAGGAATTAAATGTGGCAAACAAACAAAAAAAGAAACTCGAGTTCACAATTCTACATTTCAATACAGTGGGTGTGATTCTTTATTAAAAAAAAAAAAAAAAGGTCACTTAAAATCAGAAATCAGCAGAGTCTATAGCATCATGGCTCCTTTGAGAATATTTTCATAGACCACTCAGTGAAAATGCCCTGCTTCTCTGAGCCCACTTGCCCCAGGAGAACCTAACTCACCCGGGGCAGGGTGGAGGCCTGAGGTTCTAGTCAGCTCTCCAGCTCCACACATTTCAACCTAAAGCGCAGCGTGAATGACACACCCACCACCGTGTTTTCTAGAACATACAGGAAGCAAGGGAGTCTCCATTTGGAAATCAGACTCTATGGTTTATATTTATCTGTAGAAGGTGGGTCTTGATGGTGTGGCCGTTCATGGTGCAGTTGGCTATTTTAAACCAGTGATGGAAGGTTTTGATATTTATGAAACCACTAATTTCAATTATGACAAATATACAAAAAGTTAATACTCTGATCATTCTTTCCCATGAATGGGTTTTCCCCCTATGGTGGATAATAAATGCTCCATAAATAAAATAGTGGGCCATAATGATTCTTTCTATCCACCTGTGTGTGCAAAGATTGAACCAAGAAAAAAAATCCATTCTCCTGGGGCAAGAGACTGAGGAGGGTTTACCTCCTTCATACCTGACGCACAGAGAGGAGGTGTGTTTCAATGCCATCGTGTATACTTGGGAAAAGAATAAGAGAATTTAAGAATGTACGTATGATAAAATCATTATAGTTTATCTCTCTAGCCACAGAATTTCTAATGCTCATTTGGGCTGATTAGGCTCAGTAATAAAACACACAGGTATGAAAATGGTTGAACTGAACACAACGCCTATCTGCCTCCTTTTTGTGTCAATGATGCCTCCACATTGACCTTGAAAACACTGCTATATACAGGGCAGACAGTAAGTTACTTAAGTTCATTATCCATTCATGAGGGAATGGGCCACCACCCTGTCCATTATATTTGGTGAAATATTCATTTTGTCTATTTTGGCTTTTCAAGATTCCTTAAGGCTCTTAAGCAGCTCTCAATGATATGAACACAAAGGACAAATTAAAAATACATATTGTCTTTCCCTTACCCCCCAAAATTCCAGCATTTTTCAAATCAGAAACACTTGCGAAACACCCAGTATATGGGATGGGATAAGGCTCATCCAACGCCTTTCATTAATGCATTCATTCTACAAACTGAATGTTTAACATAAGCCAGGTACTATTTATTCTAGTTGCTTTGGGATTTTTATCAGAGAGGAAAACAAAAATCCCTGTTCTCAAGGAATTTATAATCTAGTAGGAAGGGGGACCAGATAATAAACAATAGACATAATTTATAACTGTTAGAAGGTAAAATGTACTATGGAAATTTAAAAAGGCAGAAAAAGAGGAACCAAGAGTGCCGGGGGCCCTACTTTATACCTGCCAGGATGGCAATAATAAAAAAGACAGATAATAACAAGTGTTGCCCAGAGTGTAGAGAAATCGGAACCCTCACACACTGTTGGTGGGAATGTAAAATTGTGCAGCTGCTTGGGAAAACCGCCTTGGCAATTCCCCAAAATGTTAAACACTGAGTTACCATGTGACTCAGCAATTCCATTTCTAGATATATAACCAAGAGAAGTAAAAACACGTGCCCACACAAAAACTTGCACGCAAATGTGCACAGCAGCATCCTTCATGATAGCCCGAAGTAGGAACGACCCAAATGTCCATCAACTGACGGACAGATAAATAAAGTGGGGCACATTCATACAACAGAATATTATTCACCAATAAATGAACTTAAGTACTGATGCAAGTTACATGAATGAACCTGGAAAATATGCCAAATGAGAGGGGCCAGTCACAAAAGACCACATATTTATTATATGAATTTATTTACAAGAAACAGAGAGAACAGGCAAACCTACAGAGAGAGAAAATAGAACCGGGGAAAGCGGGGAGTGATGGCTACTGGGATGGAGTTTCTTTTTAGGAAGATGGAAGTGTTCAAAGTTGATACTGGTAATGATTGCAGAGTTGTGATAACACTTAAAACCACTGAATTACACACATTAACCGGGTGAATTGTATGGTATATAAATTATATCTTAACAAAGCTGTTATAAAAAGAGTGCTGGGGAAGAGACAGGATGATCAGGTTACACCTAAAAATGGCACTAACCTACGGTGAAAACAGGGATGCACAGAGAAACACAGATGCCCCCAGACTCGGCCAAAGCGATGGGGCTTGATGCCAGGATGCTGAGTGCGGTTCCCGGGGAAGGGGCCTCGGGGGCCACGCTCACTGCCTCCGTAGCAGCTGCTGCAAAACAAATGCCGAACGCTATTTCTGCTTTTTGCCTTCCGAAAGGCCTAATGTAGGCCCTTTGTAAAAGTAAAGTGATGTAAAGCGAGTTACTCAAAAGCGGGGGTGCCTGCATGTGCATACAGTGAAATACTATGCAGAATGATAAAGGAAGGACACGCCTTCCTGTGCTTCTGCGGGAACGAACCTGAGGGCGTCATGCTAAGGGAAACCAAACAGTCATCGTAGGGCGACTGCCGTAGGACTCCACTTACATGAAGTGTCCTATACGGTCAAATCCATAGGCGCAGGAAGTAGAGTGGTGATCACCAGGGACCGGGGAGTTGTCTGTAAGATGAAGAAGTTCTGGAGACCTTCACTACAATGTAAATACGCTTCACACCACGATGCGGTACACTGACAGATGATTAAGACAGTAAATCTTAAGATAAGTGTGTTTTTACCACAACAGTTAAAAAACTCATGACAATATCAAGTGCTGACAAGAATGTACAGCAACAGGCACAGGAGTATCACCCGGCAGGAACGCAAAGCTCTGGGAAACAGTTTGGTGGGCGCTTACAAGGTTAAACATTTAATGTATGACTCAAAGATCACCCTCCTGCATCTTTCCCCCAGAGAAACGAAAACTTTTATTCACACAGAAACCTTTCCATGAGTGTTTATAGCCGCTCTCTTCCTAATTACCCCAAGCTGGAAACCACCCATACGTCCTTCAACAGGTGAATGGATAAACAAACGGGCACATCCCTGCCACAGAACCCGACCTAACAATCAACCTCAGACGTGCTACGCTGGGTCAAGGAAGCCAGTCTCCAACGATTTCATGCTGAAAGGTTCCAATTTTTATGACATTTTGAAACAACACGATATGAAGAACAAGGCAGTGGTTGCCAGAGGTGAGGAGAGGCGGTGGCGGGAGGAGGGGACGTAAGGTGTGGCTACAAAAATAGCACAAGGAGATCGGGGGAGTGACGGATCTGTGATATATGCTGGTTATAATGGCAGCTACACAAAACTTTACATGTATTAAAAAATTTATAAAACTGAACAGACACACAAAGAAAATAATACCAGAGTGATGAACAGCCCAGAAAATGACGTCTTTTGAGAAAGTCGTGATCACAAACGCAGCGACAGAGAGGGACCCGGTTGGTGGGTCCCTTGTGTCTCTGCCTCCCGCACCGGCCAACCGCAGCTGCTCCTCAGGAGACCTCAGGAGTCCACCACTGGAGCGGCCGGCAGGGATGCAGCCACCTCCCACAGGCCCAAACCTGGTTCCCGGGTTTGATTTTAACAAGGAAGCCCTAACGAAATGTTTATATTGCAGCTGAATCTCTTTCCCGGACGTCCGCTCCTCTTCGGTAGAACTGAATGGAGCGCAGTCGCGTGACTTGTCAGGAGCCCCAGGGGGACCGGCAACACGGGTGGGCAGAAGGAGGGTTACAGGTGTGGCTATGAGGACGTTTATTCTTGTATTATTATTTATCACTCATTGTATTACTGTTGTATTAACTTTACCCTACTTCTGCCCACCCCTGAAGATATTAGAATTAACCATCATGAGGTTCCTGAATGTGGGGCATTTTAATTGCTAAATTATTGGACCGAGAACAGTTTACAAGGGACTGCAGTCACAGTGCATTAACGTCACTGTTAGACAGAAGGAAATGCATGACTATTTAGCGTTTCTGGGAGTGCTCTTCTGTCCCTCCTCCTCTTTGCTGCAATGCTGTTGCCTTCCCGATAGAGTTTTCCTGACCACCGGATTTTAAACGGCAACTTCCATCCCACAGTCCCTATTTCTGGCTTTATTTTTTCTCTTCTTACTTTCTAATACACTGCCCAACTTACTGCGTTGGCTTTCTGTAAACCCCGCGGGCACAGAAGCTCCCTCGGCAGGGCGGCCTGTGCCCCGTGTCCTGCTGTCCCACTGTGGCAGTGCCTGGCGTGTGACACCCGAGCGTCGTCTGACACCCAGCGAGGCGCCCCACCGCCCCGGCCGCGTGCCTGTGGCTGCTTAGTACCTTCTCTCGCTACACACACTGGGAAAGGCAGAGATCCTCTGCTCTCCCTTCGATGTGGTGTGAGGCTGAGTGATACCTGAAAGTACTTCTGTCTTCTCAGGGGACACAGATAAATAAAGGCAAAATGACGTCGTTTATTAATGCAACCAGGCCAGTTCCTTAACAGATATCACCCTGGGCAAATCCTCTCACTTTGCCCTACTTTTTAGGTATAGAAAATCATCCCTAACACACCTCTGTGGTTACAGAGAATAGGATCTTTACTAAGACCAAACATATTTTTGTCCTTGCCAATCATTTTTCTATGTGTACACTGTGGAAATCAAGCCAGTCAAGAACCAGAATAATTCCCGAGACCAAATCCTTCTTACAGCAAAAACTAGTATTTGATGCAAACCAATGTATCAGATTGGTCTTTCAGTGAGCAGTCCTTACTGATCTGGCCATGAACTTAACTTCTAGACATGCAACAGAGTGTGACGGTCTCAAGTGCTGGCTGTGGTGCCAAATTGCTTGGGTTAAAATACTGCCTTTGCTTCCTACCCGGTGTGTTTTCTTGAGCAAGGGATTTGAATTTTCCTGTCTTGGTGTCTTCATGAGTAAAAGTGGAATAATACTAGCACTTAAACTTCCTAAGTTTTGATGATTAAATGAGTTAATGTGAATAAAGTTCTCGGAGCAGGACCTGGCACATAATAGCATTCAATAAACATTAGCCACTATTATTGAGATTAGGAAATGCTGAGTACCTTGGGTAAATTAAAGTTTTTACCAGATGGCTCTACAAGTTACTCTGATTCATAGAAAGCCGATAACGCGCAACAATGTTATAGAAAAATCTAGACTGGCATTTCTTCCCCATTTCTAACAAAACAAATAAAAGTCACAATTTTAATGAAGATAAGTTGCCTTGATTTTCTTTATTTAGGAGTATAACTTACTTTTAAAATAGGAGCAAAGATAAAAAAATTTCCTAGTTATTTTATTGGCTTCTTAATAGTTGTCTATGGTCGTAATTGTGAGTACAGATGTATTTGACTGGCATTTTAAATTATTCTCTTTCTCTTTCCATTATGATTTTTAAATCTTTAGTTTCTTTTATAAAGTCCTAAAGCAGCCAGTGCTCTATTTTTAGTTATAGTGGATAGTCAATAAATAAGCTATTCAAGGCATGTGCAAGTGTACACACCGGGTACAAATTATTATACAAAGCACCTGAAGTGGGGCAAAGGTGAGTGAGGTAGTCTCTGCCCTTAAATACTTTACATCGTAAATTAAAAGCAGACACAGAAACTGGAAAAGAAGTCAAAATATACGTCATAACAGTTGTACAAGCAAAGGAAGGGAGGTCCCTACCCAGCTGACGCAGAATCAAGGCCGCTATCTTCAGCTGGAAGAGACATGTTATGACCCTGGCGTAGGGCGCAGTCTTTCACCAGGTGTGGCTGGGGAGGAAGGCGCCCGGAGGAAGAGGGAAGACCATGAAGCGTGGCCCGGGGACAAGCAGGCTTAGGGCGCGCTCCGTGTGACTGGAGTCTAAGGCTGTGAGCGACAAAGACAGGAAAGGCAAGGCCAGTCTGGGTTACTCTGAGGAGAGCCGAGGAGCCCGGGGTTCATTTAGGAAACAATGTGGGGCCAGTCGCACTTTCTGAGTGAGATGTGACAGGCCCACGTTCCACCTGCAGAGATTCCCGGGTGCTGGTACCAGGGTGATCTGTAGGGAAAGGGCAGAGATGGGTGCTCTGTCTCCCTATTTCCCCAAATCCACAACCTCTGCTCTCTCTTCCCTCCCAGGTCGTGGGCTGTGCCATTCTAGCAGCAGGAGCCCCAGCATCTGAGGTTTGGGGTCTGAGGAAGCTACTTCCACAGACCCATCTGTGTTCCTCTTTGTACAGGGAGTTTCTGTCCCAAATCCTTTGGTAACTTCCTGTCCTAGTTACCAGCTCTATCCCTCAGTTCCTTAAAAAAAAAAAAAAGACGGAGGCCCTACTTAAATCCTTCTGTTTCCTTACACCCAGCCCCATGTGCCCACGAGTACCCCACTTAGGTAAAGCAGGCCCTGGCTGCCACGCGCTGCCTGGATTTCCCAATCTCACTCACCCGATGCTCTGTTATTCTACCCTACCTGGGGAACACGTGCCATTTGGGTGTGGGGTACCCCTGTTCTACTTGCCTGGCCTGAGACTTGGAAACGTGCTATCTTGCTTACCCTGGGGTTCCTGACAGCCGGTGCCATCCTGCACCTTCTGTCAGCCTCGCCAGCTAGTCAGGTTCCCTCGTGGGCTTCCTGCCAGAACCCAGCCTCGCCCTGCCTTCCCGGGCGCCCCACAGCTGCCACAGCCAGTGCAGCTAATACCTCGGACAGCAAAGGGGCCACCTGCAGCAACCACACCGGCGGTGATGAGGCCCAGGCAGCGGGGACTGAGAGGAAAGGCTGATGTTAGACACCACCTAACCAGGAGGAAATCAGTAAATGGTTCTTGGCACTAACCAAGTGTGAAGACAGTAACAGGCAGGGAAGAGCCAAAGAAATCCACGGTTCAAAGTCTGGATGCCAAACAAAGCCAGGTCTGCAAAGCAGGATAGCCGGGGCTGGCAAGGGACCTGCTTGGTTTGGGACACGTTTGTACACAGTGCCTTTCTACTCCTAGCCCCTCGCTCTCTGTGCTCTTTCGCAGCATCTACCAGCCCCTGACTCTGTAGAATGAAAGCTCCATGAGAGTAGGAACCCCGCTCGCGTATTCCCTGCAGAATACCTGGCTCCGGAGCAGGGCCTGGCATGTACCGTATTTTCAGTGTAGATGTATGCAGACCACATGAATGGATGTTGGTTACCATGCAGTCCTCAGGCGTTGCTGCCCATTAGGTGCTCGGGCAGAAGGGCCTGGGCCTTGGCTGGACCCTGAGTTTAAGAGATGTGGGTACTGAGAAGAGAGGGTGTGATGAGGAAGGACACGTTCAAAGAATGAGAAGTGCTAAGACATGTAGCCACCCCCCTTCAAAGATTCAGGGGAGATGAGAAGGGGGCGAGAGGGGGCAAAAGAGAGCAAGAAACGTCAAAGACAACTAAGACAATGACATCTCTCTGAAATGAAGGAAGAACTAATCAGCGACGGCAAATGGAGAGGCTGAGATGGGTGAAAATGAGACAGGAATACTAACTTCATGATTGGGGGGCCTGGAGTAGCCTCAGTGGGGTGCTGGGTGCTGGGGAGGCCGCAGTGGGAAGGGGAATGAGAGTGTGGAGAGAAAGTGGGAGCAGCGGGTACAGGGTGGGTTTTCAAGACACTTGGTCTCAATGGCAGCAGTCTACGCAGAAGTTAGAGGAACAAGTGTGTTTAGATGGAGGGTTTGTATTCTTAGCTTTGGGGAGATGAAAGCATATTTAAAGATCCAGAGGGAGGAGCCTTAGTCTACCTCCCATCCCTCAAAGGAAGAACAGGAAAAAATGATTACGTCGGGAAAAAAGTGTAGATGACATTTTGCATTCTAGAGACAGGGAAGGGATCAAACCTAGAGATTAGGTGGTGCCACGGCGGAGAAGGGCCCGCTCACTCAGGAAGAGAAAGGTAAAGGCAGGCACCTGGGGGTAGTATATGGAAAAGGGGGCGATTCTCAGCACCACATCCTGTTGACTGCCAATTAAAAAGTCCTCCAGCAGGAACCCAGACCAGGAAAAGTGGTATTAATCAACGCGTAGTGCACCACAGAAAGATTCATGGCCATGAGATTATAAAGCCAGGAGTTTAGGAGACGGAAAAACACAGAAGAGTTACTTTTCTTGGAAGGAATTCGTCTTCTTTCATATCCCAAGATACTGTGGCTGTTGCCTAAGGTGTACTTTATAGTTTGCCAGAGAGCACATGACCTTGGTCATATGCAGACAGCTAGTTTTCTCTGTTTCTGAGATAATTTAGAAGAAAACACCTTTCTCTTGGTTATGTCCAACCGCATCGATTTTCCTCTGGATGTGATGTCCTTCCTCAATGTGAAAAAACCCATGACCTACCATTTTGTGCTGCCCTTTATTTAAAAAATTTTTTTATTGATTTTTAGAGAGAGAGGAAGGGAGAGGGGGAGAGAGAGAAACATGGAACAAATGTTAGTGCGAAACATCAAGAGGCTGCTTCCTGCACGGCCCCTACCGGGGACTGAGCTGCAACCTGGGCAGGGGCCCTGACCAGGGATCCACCTGGCAACTTTCCGCGCACGGGATGAGCCCAACCAACGGAGCCACACTGGGCAGGGCTGTGCTGCCCTTTATTTTAGACCTTACTTATTCATTCCACAAAGCTCAGCGGGCATTTAAGCCTTAAAAGAAACATACATTTAGGGTGATGATACAATACTTTATAATTGGGACACCTGATAAACTCTTATAAAATGCAAGTAAAACATCAGTAATAATGCGGGTTTAAAAATAAATCGTGCAAGTAAATGTAAGAGGCAAATTTACAAAGAACTGTTAACACATCTACGTGGCTTGCTTTTATTCTGTCACAATTTTGATGGAAAACACACACACACCAATGAGGCATCGAGTAACTTGTTCGGGTTTTTAATGTAGTTTGGTAGTCTTTACGAACTGGGGATATAGTATCCACCACGAACTTCTTGGAGCTGAACTCATATAAAATCCTGTGTGAATCTGAAAAGGAGAAAGAATACAAAGATGGCCGGGCCATCCTCAGTAAATACGGGACAACATGAAATAACACTTGAGTGTTTAAAATCACTTTTCTTGACTATTCAGAGCAGGTGGAAATATGTTATAGCCCCCCTACTGTTAAAATGATTAAAAAGCGGTGACAAGGTAAGATGGAGAGGCATTTCTTTGCAGCTGTCTTTTCTGCTTTAGGGAGAGAGAAGTCAGCAGCCCAGGTTCAGCTAAAGAGCAAGAGAGGCAACTGAAGGGATGTCCATCCTCTCGTCTCGCCTCAGTATCTCCTTCCCGCTACTGCCCAGAGCCCTCCGCCCTCGTGGCAGCCGTGGCGACAGGAGGAGCCAGATCCTCCCACTGCTTAGGGCACCGCGAGAGGAGGCAGTTAAGGCGAGTGTGGTGCCTTCACATCTGAAGAGCAGGGGAGAAGAGGGTGCCCCCAGGGGCTGACTTGCTCAAGGTCACACGACACCTGGTGTGAAGGAAACTACTACAACCCAGAGGTCCTCACTCGGCACAGCACTCTGCCCACCACTTCTTACCGCCTCTTACCCCAAGAAGCCAATTAGGAATCAAAGAGGGTCCAATAACCAAGCTATCATTATTTCCCCCTAAACCAAGTTTCTCTTCTGTTTCTATCTTTTTATTAAGGAAATTTTCCAGTATCTACAAGTAGAGAAATGAGAATAATAGACCCCACATACCCATCGCTCAGCTTAAACCATAAGCAACTTGTGGCCAATCTTCTTTCATCTATACTCACTCCTTTCCCAGGATTATTTTGAAACAAATCCCAGGTAGAGTATCATAATTTCTTTTAACGTAGTAAGTACTCAAAGAAATTATAATAGCTACACATACAGCAGAGACCATTTTCTTTAGGAAACTTTGTGGTATTTTTTATCTTATTTCATAGCTCTAGAACTAAAGGCCAGCTCTCACCTCGGCGCAGACCAGTAAGACGTACTCTGTGACCCTGTACACACACTGACAATATTAGACTGTGGTGCAATGAAGAATTTTGATGAAGTGACTGTTTTGGACTATGAGCATGGAAAAAGCTGAACTTAACATTAAGATATATTAACAAAATACCACTGATATTGGACACTTGTTTAAGTTAGGCTTAATTCTGGCCTGAGATTTAAAGTGAGCTTCCTCCATGAGTCCATCCGAAAGGTACTAAAGGATATAATTCTTAAGGTTTAACACATCCACAAATTAAAATAACAATAAAAAACGTTCATACCAATGGGGTTATGACTCCCCTAGGAAGGAGACCAGTCCTAAAGACATGATGGAAATTTAAACTTAATAAATATAGCAATATTTTTCTTTTATATACAGTCATTCAAAGTTTGCCCACAGAACAAATACATTAAAAAAGTCATTAAAAATTTTTTTTAAGTTAACAGATAGGATTATACTACTGGAACTAAGTAGACAGATATATAATCGAGTCTGTGTTTGTGTGTGCGGGTGTGTGAGTGTGTGTGTATGTGTGAGTGTGAGTGTGTGTGTGTGTATGGATTCCATCATTGCAGCCACAATGTTGGCAAATAACATTTCCACTTTTAATTTTCCATTTTACCTGCCCCTCCCGACACACGAGTTTTTAGACGAACTTACAAGTATGTTTTTACAAGACTATCTCAGAAAGCCAACATGGTAAAAATAAGAAGGCAGATCAGGATTCCAAGTTGTCACACCCTTAAGTGAAATAATTTCATTTTAAATACAAATTAAGTTTTTTTCCAGAAAAAACTTGCACGCCCCACTTGTTTACCTGTTGACGAATTCAACAACTTATCTTCTCGTCTGACAAAGTTATGATTCTCATACCTGCTGAGGTTTCTCTGAATTTGTCACTGGTCTTCTTTTTCCTCCACTTCCAAGGCTTAAAGATTTTACCAATGGTGGAGAGCTTCCCTTTCCTCTTGAAGGGCGGCGTTTGGGAACCTGCCGCTGGGCCATCCGAGTTCGCTATAGAGGCTTTGTCCAGTCCGTCAACTGTAGGAAGAAAAGGAAGGTCAGAGGAAAGCTGTGCGCCGGTTTGAGACAACACCGTCGACTGCTTCTGGCACTAACAGCCCCATGCTCCCCTTACCTGGAATCTCAGATGCAGCTTATCTTGCCCGCTTCCCAGCTGGTACAACTCCCCTGGTATCAATCAGTGTAAGTGAATCAGAAATTACAGTCCCCTTAATGGTTTTGTGGAAACAGCCAAGAAGCAAGAGGCTTCCTTAATAGGTAGGGACAGACAAGTATGGGTCTCTGAAACAGCTGAATCCATGTGCAGCAATGACATCGATATTTTGTGCAGAAGCAGAGTATTCTAAGTATTTCTGAAATAGGATGTTTCCCCATAGGCCAGTTTGGCGTTCTCAGTAATGAATATTACAGCTATGGTTTCTCCTTCACACATTAAAATTTAGTGCCAAGAAGCTAAATTCTAACTTCCACAATGCTAAAACTCTCTTTTGCTTCTATTACAAAAAAGTTTTCAGCCTCGAATAAACGATAGCTATCACCACTGACAAGAAACGTGAGCAGAATGTGGGTACTGCGTGTGACAGAACATACCTTTATGTGCCTTGGTCACGTTATTAATGAGAAGGCACAAAACCTACGTCACCTCACACTATGTTCAAAGCAGATGGAAGACAGTGATGACTTAAATTACCCCAACTATCAAATTTTAATGACAAAAAACTGGAGGCAGCCCATATTGTATAAATACAGTGTTATTTCTGTGGGGAAATAGCACTTTGCAGTTAAAAAAAAAAAAATAGCCCTTGATACACATACAACAACATGAATGCATCTCAAAAACATTGTGCTGGAAAATAAACCGACATGCAAAAATGTGCATACTGTGTTGTTCTATTTATATGAAGTTCTAAAAGAGACAAAATAAATTTATCACCACCTCCCCGAAAAGAAACAACAAAAAAGAAGAAAGAAAGAACAGCAGAACAGTAATTGCTTCTTGGGAGTGAGGGGCAGTAAGAATTGAGAAGAGGCGTGAAGAACTTCTTAGGCTGATGGAAATGATCTCAATAAGGGATGGGTTATACAAAACCCATCAAATGGTAATTATGATTACTTTGACCTATGACTCTTACTACTACAATTATGTGCACTTTGCTTTATGTAAAATTTACCTTTAAAAAACCCGTTAAGTAGTGAAGTCCAATTACTAATATTATGCTGATGTGTTTAGGGGTGAAGTGTACTGATGTCCACTAAAAAGAGTAAATGAAGGGACAGATGGAATGGACAGATAAATACAGGGTGGGGAATCCTAGGCTTACAGTTGAGAGGACATGAAACACAGTCTCTTCTTGTGCCATTAATTAATTATTGTATCATTTTCCATATGAACAATTGTAAGCCTACATTTGCCCCACCCTGTAAACAATAAAGCAAAATATAGCAAAATGTTGTGTTGAATCTAGGTGGTGGATATGTGGCGGTTGACTGTAAAACTGTTTCATTTTCCAAACTTTCCTAACAAATATTGGGAAAAGGAAAACAAAAACGGAGCGGCAAGGGAGATGGAGCAGACTTATTATTTCTTCTTCCTCCTGCTAAATGCAGTTAAAAAACCCTGGGTGTTATATACGAAACCAACCTCAGAAGACGCAAGGTGAAAAAAAAGACCAGGCGGGACCTCAGGACCCAAGACAACACGGAGGTAAGAGCCCTGGGTTTTCTTTTTTGTCGCATATATACTAGGCTTGTAGTTGAAGGTCACCAACTTCGAAACGCCAATGGTCACAGGCCAAAAAGGCCTCAACAAAAGCCAAAGGGGTGGGAGAGGAACAGCCTGGCAACACAGAAAGCTTTTAAATTTTATTTACTTATTTATTTATTTTTATTTTTTTATATCTTTATTGATCTCAGAGAGAGGAAAGGAGAGGGAGAGAGAGAGAGAGAAACATCAATGATGAGAGAGAGTCATTGATCGAGCCCGCAACCCGGGCATGTGCCCTGACCGGGAATCGAACCCTGTTCGCCTGGATCCTAGGTCGATGCTCAACCACTGAGCCACACCCGGCCGGGCAGCTTTTAAACAGTAACTGCGCTCCTGCAGCCGATCACCACGGAACAAACGATGACCATCCGTGGCCACACGGGCTGAGTGGGGCGACTAGACTGCTACCCTCACGAACCTAAGGGGAGCCTGGACTTCCAACCAGGCCTGGCAGTAACGAGGTGTCTCTCTTTCTCCCTCCTCCCAATACCGGGGTGGTATCAAGCCACTGCCCACGGGGAACAAGACCATTCCCACCCACTGCGGTGTCAGTGGAGGCCACGTGGCGATCCGAAAATCTCACCATGCCCAACAATAACAAGGAGTTACCACCCCCCCCATTTCCACCAACAGGTGTCAACAGAGGAAGAGTGGGAAACCTGGAACTTTCCCTCCACCTGGCAGGCTTGTCCCTGGCCCTCACGTGAGGATTAAAAAAAAAAGAATGGTAAATCGCATTCTTCCCACTAGTGAAGCCTACCCTAATTTAAGGGAGACATGCAAGTTCTTCTGCGTATGGCTCCCAACCTGCTTTACCTGCTCATGTTGGCCATAGCGCAACAGGCGGAGAGAAAGGTACAATGAACTGATTTTGAAGCCAAGCCAGAGTAAAGAAGTGAAATCCTTATTTATTTCATGTACACTACTGTCCAGCTGCCTTCCTTAAACGAGAGGAAAACCCAGGGAGGAACTAAGTGTATGGCTTTTTTTTTCCACTGAGGCTTTATGCTGAAGGGCTCAATTTGAACAATTTAAATGTTGTGAAATATAAAAGGGCTATTACCAACATAGAAAGTTAAGTTTCCATCTCAAATTCACCTCTGTAGCTACAGACACATATCCTAGCTCTCATTTTCTCTCAACCCACATACCCAATTCTTCGGCTCTCCATAAAAATTCTGCTCTGCCCTGGCTGTGTGGCTCAGTTGGCTGGAGTGTCGTCCCACACACCAAAAGGCTGCGGGTTTGATCCCCGCCTGTGGCGCTCACGGGAGGGCAACCAATTGATGTTTCTTTCTCACACTGATGTCTCTCTCTCTTCCTCCCTCCCACTCTGTCTAAAATCAATAAAAACATATCCTCAGATGAGAATTAAAAAAAAATTCTGCTTTGGACCTGAACCATTTAAGAATCGTCTGTTTGTCTCCTGAGAACAAAAATAAACAAAAAAACACACAAATCGAGTAACGCCCTAGGTGACAGAGGGGAGACTGAGTGAGTTGATGAATGAAAAATGAAAGCCTTGATGCTAAATCCATTGCTGCGTAAGAATTCAGCCATTCTCTCTCTCTATTATGTGTTTGCAGTTCTACTCTGGGGACAGCCTGGGCCAGTGCCAATGACCACAGCGACACTCACACACACAGTTTCCTGACTGAGTGAATCCACCTGTAATTGCATAATTGTTGGGCTATTATAGTAAACCACACTTGCAATTAGAAACCACGTGCTGGCACAGTTGGCCAAACTGCCATTGTACTTCTCTTACACCATGACCACAAAGGGGACTGTCACCTGCTTTTGAGTAGTATAAACAGAACGTCAACTCTCTTCTTTCCTCCAAACACCTAAGATACCGCCAGTGCCATTGATATTTCCATAATCTTTCTTTTAGACCAATTTATCAGTAAAATTAGTTTGAAACTTCCTAAAAAATTTTCACAAGTCTAGTGAATTTTGTATTTACATACAGACAAGAACAAATTGCCAGGTTAATCCCAGATGAAAGACTAAATTCCGCGAGGGCTTTAAATGTTAATTTTTATCCACTTTTATGTTATCAAGGGTGATCTGCCATTCATCAGAACTTTCCTTTTCCCACCTGAGATCAACACTTTAAAATATTTTAAATGTTACTTAAATATTCAAATGTTTTTAAATATTTCAATATCTTGCATACAGTCATCAGTTGTTCAAATGCAGTAATTTTAAATGACACAAGGCTCAGTCTATTTTCTCATGGAAATAAGCTCACACCAAACAGGACTTCTCCACACCACCAACTGCTAACAATTCAGAGAGTATGTGCAGGTTTTATTTTTCATTTAAACAGAAATTTATCGCTTAAGCAGTCCCAGTGCAAATGTGACCAGAGAAGCCAAATATCAAGAGGTTAGAGAATTAGCATATAAGATAAATTATAGGTTTGAAGAGTTTTCCCTCTGAGATCTGAGGGCTGACAAGGATTCTTAGAAATATCAAATCAAATACAAGAGTTTGTAGTATTTTTTATATTTTGTAGTTATGTGACATTTTAGATATTTATTTTAGATTTTTCTCAACATAATTATTTCAGTCTCTGAGGAAGTGAGACAAATGTGGCAGAGTATTTCAACTCACAAATTTTATAGGTAAAAGATCATTTAGAAAAAAAAAACCCTCAATAAAACAACTCCTGGTATTGATTCTATATAAACTGACAGCCACTCTGTGCAAAAGTAGACAGCAAAGATGGTCTCAACATTCCTCTAAATATCCTTAAATATCTAAAGGTTAATGAGAATATATTTTTTGAAGCCCAATAGGGACGAAAACAGAGAAATCAGATGTGGTTTAAAAAATGCTCTGACAATACTCTGCTGTACTAAGTCTATGCTTACAATAGTACTCATGGTGATTTTACTGTACCAAAGAAAAATATTCCTCTTAAAAGGGCATAGTACAAAAATACCTGACATTTAAAAAATCAAAAACTTAAAGGAAGGCAGCAAAAACAACAATAAGCAAACCAACCTTTATTTCCTTAAAATATTGTTTCTAGGCTATTTGTGCCTTCGTAATTTATTATGCTTACATAATATTATCACTGCATTTTAAATTTGTATTCAAGTTTTTGTTTCCATTATAGTTCTGCCACTTGTCCCTTTAGAGGCCATGGAACACATGGCAAAGTAGCATGAAAGCAGTACTTAGGGAAGATATAACTTGATTTCCTACACTTACGTGAGTCTTTTTTCCAAACTGACACGATGACTTAGGAAATGTGTTGTCACACACAGGGGCATATGTACAATTTCTGGGCACAAAAGGCCAGAGTGAACCGATTCTATGGACAAGGCCAGAGTGAACCGATTCTATGGACAAGGCCAGAGTGAACCGATTCTATGGACAAGGCCAGAGTGAACCGATTCTATGGACAAGGCCAGAGTGAACCGATTCTATGGACAAGGCCAGAGTGAACCGATTCTATGGACAAGGCCAGAGTGAACCGATTCTATGGACAAGGCCAGAGTGAACTGATTCTATGAGCCATCACAGATGAGATGATTTCTAAGGAACTCAGGTGGGTATCCTTGTCTTGAGTTGCCCGAAGGGGATCCTTACATTCTTGCTAATGAGTGTCTACAGTGGGTTGGATCAAATCTCTTCCTTTTGGAAGGTAAGATGAATGACTATGGAACCTTATAGTTTCTTTCAAATGACAGAAGAACAGAAATTGGCAAACTTGAGGCCATGTCCTCCAAGGAGATTAAAATTCCTTCATTTAACTCTATTATAGCAATATTTTTCCATATTCCATTCTTTTCCTTTATATTTAATTTCTTGTTTACATTCTGCTCTTTTTTACTCTTGCCAGATTTAAAAAAGACAATGGCTAAATAATTTAAAAAATGTTGTTAGCCATGACTTTCACCTTAATGCTGATTATTTTTTAAAGGAACTATCAGCTGACGAAAAGCAATTTTCTTCTGCGCCAACTAAGGTCATTTCTAATTCTAAAATTCTATCATTCTCAGATTTTTCAGTAGTGGTAGATCCATTTATACATAGAAAGTTGAAAAATTCTCTAACTGCTTTTATTGGAGAGTGTTATTAGAACCGAAGACGAGCGCTCAGTATACTCACAGGGGTATCATTGCTTCTAGGTCCTCTAAACGAACAGCTAGGAAATACATGTGTGTCCTGAGCCAAAGGTACACATTATCTCTCTGTCTGTCTGTCTATCGACCTACCTATCTCTTTGTTTATCTGGCCAAACAAAAGTTCAGTGTGATGTCTCCAACTCTAATCCAGTACCACGTGGCTCCCTCTGGCTCCCTGGCCCTTGCTTATCTGTAACCTTTCTTTCCAAGAGTGAGAAACCTGGCTCCCAACATTCGCTGTCCATTTGTTCATCCCAGTATATATGTAGAGCAGTGTCAGAATTGCTAACTCATACCCCCATGTAATGACACATGTTCAAAGACAAGACTTTATAAGTTTGTTTTTGCCTTTTTCCAGAAATATGTCTGTCTGTCTGTATGAGCACAGCACTGTGATGAGAACATCTTTCTTGGCATTACTTTAAAAGGTCGGCCACCTTTGGTTTGTTCACTTTCAGGCCATTCCCTTCTTGATTTTCACCAGAAAGCCTACTCATCTTTGTGGCCCCAGTTCAAGTCTCCCTCTCCCTGTGAAATGTTCCTGAGACCCCCACTCAGAGTTACTGCTCTCTCCTGGGCAGCTCTGCTTTTGCCCTTGTTCCAGCGCCTCCCCCCTTGGCTGGCATCACTGGCCACGATCATGTCTGCTTCCCCCTCATGCTGTGAGCTCCGTAAGGGCAAGAATCCTGTCTGTAGTCTCCCTGGACCTTACAGGGTGAGTCAGAGCACCAAGTTAAAGCAGTGGGTAAGGGGCCCATCTCTGGAGGCAGACAGACCTGACTTCTGGTCCAGGCTCTGCCCGCTACTTGGCATGTCACTTGAGGAAGATATTTATTCTTTACTCAGTTCTATAATTTGACCAATAAATATTTACTTACTCTTTCTCTATATGAACACACACACACACACACACACACACACCATCCATATCAAGGTCTAGTTCATTTCCAGGCCCAGAAGCTTCCTTGTGCTTCGTCCCAATCAATACCCACCCTCTCCCATCCATACCCCCAAATAACCACTGTTACAACTTCCATCACCACTGATTTGTTTTATGCGCTCTTGAACTTCGACTTAGTGTAATCATACAGCAATTCTTTTGTGTCAGTCTTCTCTCACTGAACATCATGTATGTGGATTCATCTAAATACATGTGCATTTCAAAGAGAAGCTACTGAGTTACAAAATGAGAAACACGCTATTTTAACAAGACCTCAGACGACAGAGTACTTGAAAACGGTGAGCTTTACAGACAGCTCCTTTTTAGAGAGGCTATCATTAGCACTTTGTTTACCTGGAAAATGTAAATAATATCTCCTTTCCCTTAGTAGCTTCTGGGAGAGCTAATCTATCTTTCTACCATCTTTTGAGGTTGCCCTGAAGCCGTGCTAAATTAGAAGACTAAATGTGGGGAATTGTCTTTTCTGTAATAATGACAGTTTTCTATTCATTCTTACTCTGCATAATAGAGCAGGCAGTCATTCTGAGAAATGCAATCCACAAAAACATCGAATACATTATCATTTATAAGAAAAACGATCATGTTGAATAGTCTACATTACTATATATATATATGCCCTATATATGAGGAGACTAAAGCCTAAGAAGGCCATGTGGCTTCCCAAATCATTAACTTGTGGCAGAGATAGTCTAGGTCACCTGATTTTGATCAAGGCTTTTTCCCCACTCTCCAAGGCTATCCTCATTGGAATGTGATAGCTGAACGCATGGAGAACCAGCAGCACCTCCCAGTCACTCTGAAAGAGCAGTAAGGCTGTAGAACAAAACTGTGCAAAGAAGACATTGTACAATCAGGAGAGGCAATAAATGTCAGCTAATGTTCTGGGTTTTGACCATCCAATTGGTATGGTTAATTGGTAGCCAAGAAGAAAGCTGAGTCCCAGACCCAACTCTGCTACTTAACTATCCCTGTCACCTTGAGCAAGGACCCCAATATTTCATTGCTGAAATTAGGAGGGTAGGTTCAATGATCTCTAGGCTTCTTTGCAGCTTTAAAAATTCTATGATTCTCACACTGCTTGGTGCTGATTATATCAACCTCAGGTCTCCTTCAGACCTCTCCCAAGTGCTTCATGAATACTACCTCATTAATGGTCACCACAACCCTATGAAGTAGGTGCTATTAGTATTTCCATTTTATAAATGAGGAAGCTGAAGCCCAGAGAAACCAAGCAATTTGCCAAAGTCATGGACGGTAAATGGGATTTAAACTCAACCGTTTGCTTCCAGAGTGTCCTTTGTACAAAATGGGTCACAGGGTCGTGGGTGGGAATAGGATCTATTTTAAGAAAAGGCAAGACATAAACCCTAATGAGTAATAACTTAATTCTACCCCCAACCACTTCCTTGGACTAATCCAAGAGCTGGGGCAGGTACTGCTTTGCTCTCTGAAGCCATGCCAGTGTCATCACAGTCAAGTTCACGGTGGATTCAGGCAGAGTGCACGCCTCACTTATATTGACTATAGTTGTTTGGATTGCACAGAATCCTTATTTACCGTAGTATTAATTTTAGAAACTTGATACCATCAGTTTTTTAACTTGTTTTTCTAACGGAGGCATCCATTATTTTTAAACTCCCAAAGGGAAAAGCAACTAAAGACTTCCATGTGTCCGCAAGCCCTCACAGAGAATTTCGGAGTTTCAACTTGTGCTGATCGGCCTCAGAATGAGAGTGTTTGTGCAGCTGTGTGACATCTTGATGCACCGACATGAACAACACGCCCCAGACTTGCTGCAGGATATTGAAAAGAGTAAATAATGCCACTCGGATTTGGGGTTTACAGGAACTCTGACTGAGTGGGAGTCACTTTGCAAATGGAAAATCAATTTTAATGTAAACCAAAGCATCTTCAGTTTTGAATATCACTGTTACTACTACAAGCAAAGGGCTCTATGAACAGACAGGATGGCTGTGCTCAAGAGTAGCAAGAAGTCTGCTACAGAGACAAAAACGAGGAAGGAGCCACTTTCTACCTTCCTTCCCTTCCCCAGCCCTCGACCACGCCAAGAGCCCAAGGTGGGGGCCAGGTCTGGGAGTGTGGAGGGTGCACTGTGTTTGTGAAAAGGAAGAAAAAGTTGATACATCTCCAGTGGACAAACTACCAAGTGGGAGAGAATTCTACCTTCGCTGTTAGGACAATGACCACTGGGTTTACGCTGCCCGCGCACATGGGGATGGAATTTTCGGGGAGAAGCTGGCAGACCTTATATAGAAATTGTAAAATAGAATCGAATGCAATTTCATGTCTTTTAAGAAAGCAGCTAAATATTGCCTCAGACAAAATTATTAAAAATTTCTCATAGAGGATGAACGTAACAGAAGTAGTATTAAAATGACACATGAAATCTGGACCAATATCTTCAGGTCAATAGGCTGATGGATAAATAAGAGCCCTCAGAATCTACATATAATGTGACTAACCCTGTCATTTTTTTTTTTTTTAATATGTCTTTATTGATTTCAGAGAGAGGGAGAGAGAGATAGAAACATCCATGATGAGAGTCATTGATTTGCTGCCTCCTACATGCCCCCTACTGGGGATAGAGCCCACAACCCGGGCATGTGCCCTGACTAGTAATTGAACCTCGATCTCCTGGATCATAGGTTGATGCTCAACCGCTGAGCCATGCCAGCCAGGCAACCCCAGTCTTTATTCCAACAGCTCCCTAGAAGTCACACCAAGTTCCCAACGCTGGTATCTGTGAAGAGACTGGTGGCCACATGTAGAATTCTGGACTCTCTTCCCAAGACAGAAATGAAACTTACAGGCTTATCCAATGGAAGGCAGGGCACTGGGAGAAGAATTTATGTCAATTAGTCATAAAGAGTCTCCAGGGCACCCAGATTGATTTCCTTGTCCTTCAGTTAAGGGGCGACTGTGACAGTCCAGGCATCTGAAGTTGGACTGGAGCAGTGAAAATGCATTGGAAATGGCGAATCGACTCAAGGGACACTGAGGGAGAAGTGAAGAAAGATAAACTACCTAGAGGAGTCACAGAGAAGTCCACGGCCTGAACCTTTCTGAGGATGTGATAGGATGTCAAGACGAGAAGATGGCATGGAGAAAAGATCTATGGCTTGTGTAGGCACCACGAACCCCAGGTGTTGGCAGGACATTCAGGGGAAGCTGTTCAGCAGACAGTCAGAAATACATGACTGGCACACCAGCAGCAGCTGAGGACCAGAGGTAAACTCTTACATTTGGGGGGGGCAGCAGACATCCCACAATAAAGAACCTTTGATTTCTTTTATACTCAGAATCACCAAATACAAGGAAGTGTTTCGTTTATTTGTTTTAAATTCAAAAGTGTGGGGATACTGAAGCAGGTTTATGGGCGGAGGGGAAAGAGCCCGGTGGGAGGAGAGAGTGAAGATGCAGGAGAGAGCAGACTAGCACGTGGGCCTGAGTTTCGCAGGATAATGCCAGGACCTGGACATCTGGTGATCAGAGGAACGACCGGGAAGTCAGGAGATGGGGACAGCAGCAGAGAGAGGTGAACAGAAACTCAGCAGGATGGCTCGTCCTTTAAATGAGAAAACACCCCATAATGGAAGCAAAGTGGGCAGGGCTGGATCGAATGTCAATGGTGAGATAGGAAGGGGAACAGCGCCTCCAATACAGACAGTTACCAGGGAACCACCGAGGAAAGGTGGGGTTCAGACAACATGAGAAAGGGGAGCAAGGAGAAGTCCAAAAAAGGTGAGGAAGCAGGAAAATCTGCTTACTGTGAAATGCAGTCATTCACTTATAATTACTTTATTGAGCAACTATTATAAACAAGGCAGTGCCGGGGGCGAGAATACTGGGCAAACCAGGACTGGACCTCTGCCCCGAGGCGGCTTACAGTCCACGGGGAGGCTGATGTCACCATTCAAGCGCCCATGCACCCCAGTGTAGAAGCAGGGCCTGTCAGGGAGCCAGCGCACCTGGGTGACGGGACGTGCTCACGCGGTGCCAGGAGAGCATGAGTTCTAGTGACAGGCATGGCATAAAACAGTCGCAAAGTTCTGAGGTCGAGTTCAGGGTAAAACTGTTGAGGGTTAGAGACGGTTTAGTCTACTTTCCTAATGTTGCCTAAAAGGTGAAAATAACCTGTCCAAATTAAGCAGGCAACCATTTAAAAATCACTGAAAAGCAAAGGATTAACATTCCTTCGTTTACACACTTGAAGGGGAGGGGAGGGGGAGAGAGAGAGAGAGAGACAGAGAGAGGGGGAAAGAGAGAGAGAGAGAGAGAGAGAGAAACAATTCCATTAGTTGCTTTCTTCAAAAATAATTTTATAGTAATGATGCCTTCAGGGTTGCTTTTGATTTTTCCCTCCGATACAGTCACTGAGGAGATCCCACTTACAAGATGTTCTATTTTGGTTTCGTTCCTTCCAATAACATGTGTGCGAAGCGAGCATTCCAGAGAACGAGCTGTACCAGCAGGACTTGGGTAGGACACCGCACGCAAAGCCTCAGAATCCAATTAGGCCACCAGCGGGCCAACCAGCCTCTTCCAAAATTCTTCTCCGATATAATTTTTATGAAGATTTTCAGTGCTGGCCTGAAGGAATGCTGAATGCAGACTAGAATGAAGGGGGGAAAGCCTGTAGCTGAACTTCAGAAGTACCTAGCTGCGGTGCACCAACTTTCCAGAAGCCATAAAAATAATTGTTAGTGAGTAGGGGGAAAAATTGCCTCTTCGAGGAGCAAGTATGAGAAGGAAAATAATAGTCCTCTCTACCTCCCTACTAGACCAGGAGTCCCGTGAGGGCAGGGACCAAAAGGGTTTGGTTCCCGGTGGGTGGTGCCCCCACCCTGTACCTAGGCCACAGAAGGTACTTAATAAATATTTACAAAATGAGTAACTAAATCATGGACAAATGTTTGCCAATAATGTGCGAGGCCTGGCCTAACTAGGCTGTGATTTATTTTAGCTTCAGATTTTTCACACAGAGGAAACTGTTTCCAACAGTGCCTTCCTGTAGAATTCCAAATATTTTGAAAGATAATACAACAAACACTGAAGTTTGAAACAGAGAAAATATCAAAGCCAGCAGGAAGGATGATTAACACTCCTAAGAATGGGCCAGGCGTTTTGGCCAAATTTTCCAGGGGAATGAAGGCCTAAATGCTGTTTATTGTGTAATTTAAAGACGAATCACTGGGAAACAGTTGGAATAACTTATCTGTGAAATAAGCTTTTAAAAACTTTCTATTTTCACACGGCGATGAATGGGGAAAATTAATTTTTTCAAGAGCTGCCTGTCCACACACACACACTGACATTTCCTTCTCTAAACATTTCAAAATGTTCGGCATCTCAGATTTTTCGTCAGTCTTCACCTTGTTCTGCTAACTGGGGAAGTCAGAAAGGTAATTTAGTTTCGTTGTGGAAAAAACTGAGAAAGGCAAATTATCTAACTAAACTGGAACTTAATCCAAGTTGCTTTTATTGTCTCCCCCATTCTTTTCAGGCATTCCACACGAGAATTTGCATCTCTCAGAAAACGAGGGAACCACATGGGAAACTATAACCACATTTTTAACCTGAAATCAAATTCTTTCGGAACATAACATTATTGTGGATGTTTAGCTCTATATCAGTACCTTGGACCTTTGATTCCCTAAACACATCGGAAACTGGTAGGATGATCAGGCCTTCGCACAGCAGCCTGGTGCTGTGGTGGCAAATATCTCACTATGTAACGTAACCTGCTCAGTTACTAGGAGTTATTAAGACTGGCAACCGGCAGCAAGTTTCTGTTCCAGTCTAAATAGAAAACACCACCTCTCCTATCTCAGCTTTCAAGCGGGAATCGAATATCTTCTGTCATACCAGTTATCGTAAGGGAAGCTAACACAGATGCAATGATGACGGATGCTTACTTTATACGTTGCTCTACATTAAAACTTCCAGAGAAGAAAATGTTTTGTTTTAGTTCTTTAGTTTATGTGACACCCTGGGAACACTCTATGCATACTAAAGGGAAAAAAAAAAAAGAATTAGTCATTTTAAGGATAAACACAGACCTGTCTGTACTACAGAGGAAAAACATGGGCTCTGGGGCTAGAAAGACTGTAATTGAATAATCTCTTCCTCTATATCCTAGCTGGTAACCTTGGGCAAGTCATTCAACCTTTCAGAGTCACTTCTTCATCCACAGAATGGGAGAATACAGTCCACCATTTGGGTTGCTGCTAAGGTTAGCGGAGATAACACAGGGAAAGGGCCATACCTCAGCAACATTCAAGAAAACTCAACTCCTTCCACTACTTCTGCTCCTCCTGCCCACCCGAGCAAGTGAAAAGGGTGTCATTAAAAGGTTTTGAGGGGGATAAATGATAGAAGTAGATTATTTATAATCTGAAGCAACTGGGGCAGTAAGTTTTTTTTCTTAAAGATATTTTCCTAGAGGTCTCTGGGGGAGGAAAACGCCCCCTCCCTCACCCCCCAAATAGACTCCTGCACAGAGCCACCTGCATTCTCCTTTGGTCTCAAGACAATTGCTGGTAGCTGCTGACACCCACTAGCACTCAAGGGAAATCATCATTATCCTGCCTCAGAAATGCCCTGGACTAAGGAAAGAAACAAAGCAAGAACTGAATTTGACTCTATTTTCTACCAGCTGGGAAGTTGCAGAATTTCTTTTTATACTTTACCTGCAAAAAATTAAAAAGTAAAAAAAACACACCACCCCACTATTTTATTCAAAAGACTGGTTGCTTACTTGGTCAATACATTTAGTGAATCATGTTGAAAATACAGTTATGGAACTTTCAACATTTAGTTGGGCTAATAAGTTGTTGTTTTTGTTTTGTTTTGTTTTTTGAAACTCCTGAACTATATAAACTGTCATGCTAAAGCTGACAAACACAGGAAGTTGCATTTACTCCTGTTTCCAAATACACCTAATGTCAAAATCTAAAGAGAGAAGAAAAGCTCTGTTTTAGGAACTCTGAATCTCAGCTCCTTTACAGTTCAGGCCACCTTTAAATGCAAAAGAAAGACCAAAGTCTGAGGACCCTTGCTGGGCTGGCCAACACATCATTCTCAAAGATGCCTGTTTTGCACCCTTTCTTTTTTAAGATCTAACCAGAACCTTGTGCTCTCTCTCTTTGCCCCTAGCACTGGAGTACCCAACAATAAAAATAAGGCTGGACTGACATTGCAAACTCACAAGGAATTAGTCAAATCCTTATCAGTTATTTCCATTGTATATAGTAAGACTTCATTTTTAGGCATTAGGATATTGAATTTTGAATCTGAAATATGAGGGTCTTGGATCCAAGCAAAGTGTTCTCACTTGGGAGAACATAAATGTTCTGTGACTTTTAACCTTCCTTAGATCGAGTGTTCAGCAGATTCTAACCTGCAGAATGCCTTAAAAAACTAAAGTGACAGTCACCACTAGTGGGTGTGGAGGCATGGCTAAGCATTTCTGCACCCCCTCCCCCCCCAATACTAGCCCATCAGTATGCTGGGTCTTGCATGCAGCTTTTGGGAAATGTTTATTTGTTTTCATCTCAGCCATCTCCAGTCTAACTTCTAGGAAACTTCTGGTCTGAAACAAAAGCTTTAAAAATTAAATCATTTCTGAAGTTACTGATGAGTTTTCAATCCTAAGAGAAGATCTAAGAATGCTAGATTCTGATGCACCCAAATCTTGCATGCTTCAATGGCTTGAGGGGCCTGTTCCATTTAAATTAGGGAATTTTGAACCTAAAGAAGGTGGGGATGCTTTTGAAGCACTATCTTCATGTCCTGGGACAAGATGACCAAGTCCACCCACACTGTCCAGCCCTGTGAAGAGTTTCCTGAAAAATTTACGGAGAAGTAGGAAGCCATGGTAGAAAGCCTGCTAAGTGTTTTGCAATGCGTATGGGACATGATACAAACGCATTCAGTCACCTGTGAATCATCTTTGAATTGTCAACCTGACTCAATGAGGCAGCTGCATTTTCTGGCAAGAACATTCTTGCTTTGGCTTTACTTTGACAGGTGTTTAAACACTATCTTTCTTTCGCTTCCTTACTCACTTTCTTTCTCCTTTTAGCAGCTCTTTGTGAAGAGACATGCCACTCTGCTGGAGAGCAAACACATCGAAGCCAACAAAAGCATACAGGGCCAAAAAAAATCAAACACAGAAAGAAATAATATGTATGTAGTGACATTTGGGAACAAAACATTTCTCTAGATAGACTGCCTCACATTCAGGGGCCTCAGCAAAGACATAAAAGCAGCCAGGTGGCACACAGTTGGCAACCACGCTGGGATTAGGATCTTGATAAGCATTTTTGTTTCTCTTAGGATTATGCAATCAATTTGGTGCTCCAACCACAAGATCATTATTTCTTACATAATTATGGCAGAAATGTCATGTTCACATAGACTGTTTTCTAAGTTTACCCTTTATGCTCTTTATAGGCTATGCTTCACTTGCTAGGTGGCACTGTTTGGTGACTTTGGTTGATTCCCATTGCTAAAAATAACCTTCAATGCCTACTCTTCCTCAAGTCATAACTACTAAATATGTGGCACTGTTGGAGAAGAGCAGGAAGGGGCTGTGGTCTATTTAAGAAATGGAATTGAGGAAACCAGAAAAATGACCATAGATCCCAGTTTGTTAACTTGCTTTAAGGACATGGTCATGGGCTGAACTGTGTCCCCCAAAATTAATATGTTGAAGGTCTTAATCCCCCAGTACCTCAGAATGTGACCGTATTTGGCTATAAGACCTTTAAAGAGGCGATTAAGATAAAATGAGGTCATATGAGTGGGCCCTAATCCAATATGACTGGTGTTCTTATCAGAAGAAAAGTTTAGACACGGGCATGTGCACGTACAGAAGACAGACCATGTGAGGACACAGGGAGAAGGCGGCAGTCTACAAGCCAAGGAGAGGGGCTCAGGAGAACCAAACTTTGCTCCTGGACTTCCAAGTCCTAAGTTCCTGGACCCCAGAACTGTGAGAAAATAAATTTTTGTTATTTAAGACACCCAGTCTATGGTCCTTTGTTATGGCAGCCCTAGCAAACTAATACAGACATTCACTGCTGTCTGTAAGGCTATTTATTTATACATTGAAGGGACAGTGAAAATGTCACAAGGCTTTCAAGCTCGTCTCTAATCCACGCCGCCTGAAAGACGGGAAAAGAACGGCTCTTTAAAAGCTGCTGCTGTGATTGCTTTATAATGGCTTTATAAATAAAACATCGTCGTCTGAAAAGTGAGGTATATGCGTTTTCTGACATTCTGTGGTTGGATGACTAAAGGGGGTTGGTTTTTACAGAGTGCAGTTCTCGATTTTCTTTAAAAATCTCAAGTTTGGTCTTATTATTTTTGTTTTCTTGAATAAACTGGCAGCCAAGGACTTTCCATGGGACAGAGCACCAGTTGCGCACCTACGTATACAATTCTGCTTTAGTAGATTTTAGGAATATGAAACTTTGCTCAGTTAGGCCCACACAAACATTGGACGTGAGCTTAGTTAATTCATTATGGCTTATCCCAAATTTCCACCTCAGGAAGCTCCCCCATAGGCAGCTTGGCAGGTCCCACAAGCGAACTTTGCAGATAGAGATTTTGAAAAATGCAAAATCCCTTCGAAGAGAGGAAACTGGCAATAGCAACCCTGAATTGTCCTCTTAGGTTGCGGGCTACCCAGGTTGTCAGAAACATTCCTTCTTATCTGCAAGAAAGGTCCAAGGCAGCGCTCAGCAGGCCTCCTTGGAACACCTTGGACAAACAGTGGCCTTTCCCAGGAGGCTGGGAAACTCTTCAGAAAAAGCTTTTAAGAGACCCCAATTAGCACCGGCTGGAATTTACTTCACACTGGGCAAGGTACGCAAATAGGCACCACATTCAAAGGAAAGACCCTGCAGAACAACGGAGGCGAAAATAAAAAGCCAAATATTGCCCAAAAAGGAACATATGAAAAGAATTTTTAAATAAATGATTGCTTCCTTTTGGCATTTTCAGGATTTGCTGCCCACATTTCTAAAAGAGAAAAGGGGCTCGGCCTCCTTTTTAGAAATCTATTTTACTAACATCTTTCTTGCAGTCCCTGCCACTCATTAGTAAACACCTATTTTCACTGAACGCCCTGTTCTTTGACTTTGGTTCCTCCCTAATTATCACGCGGCTGCCTCAGATGAAGTTCGCAGGGGTCTCCCTGAAAAGGCAACAGAGGTGAACTTCTGAGTCCTTTCCTAAAACAGTAATTACCATTCTGCTGATAACCCCTTTCTCTTCCAATGTAATTATATTAGGCTCACACCTGGCTATTGTGGGAAATGAATTATTTTGCAGCTTATAATACTAACAAAATGTATGTAGGAGCAAAAAACTCTCTGGCAATGAGATTTTGCCAAAACTGTACTAGACAATGGAAATACCTGCTCAGGAACAGGACATATTAACGACCAAATTCACTGAGTAGAGAATACCTTTGTCTTGAACTGGACATTTTGTTCTACAAGTTAAGAGAAGATACACATTATTAGTGAAGAGAAATTTTCGTCTGAAGCCACCTTTTAAAAACTGCTGATTACCAGCAGATGTCTCTCAGAAAACCCAGATCCTGAGACTCCTCTCCAAAAGACTGATTTTGCTAGTCTAGAATATGGAGCCCAGCAATGAGTATTTTTACCAAGCATCCAGGTGATTCTCACAATTGGCAAGTCTGTGAAACACCAATGTTCAGCTTGTACTACCCCAGGATTCCTCAGGGCCAGGACTCTATATGGATGATCTGCCCTTAAAATAAAATTCACAAAAATAAAGGAAAAGTATAATTATTCTACACCAGCGATTTTCAACCTTTTTTGATCTCATGGTACATGTAAACTAATTACTAAAATTCTGCAGCACACCAAAAAATATATTTTTTGTTGATCTGAAAAAAATAGGTATAATTTTGATCATTCACACTGGACGGCTATTGTCACTTTTTTTATTTGACAATCTAAGGGAAAAGAGGTCAGTGCTCTCACTAAATAGGTACTGTATGTTTTAAACATTCTTGCGGCACACGAGTTGAAAACTGCTGGTCTATACAGATATTCAATGCAAATCTTTAAAAAAATGTTAGCATACTATTATCACTATAAACATATGTTTAGTCTATTCAGCTATAAAACTTAAACTTTCATAAAATTTTAGATCATATCAACAAAAGCAGGTCAAAGTTGAGTTGTGTGACAATCATCCAAGAAAGTCAATTGAAATTAATTAAAAGCTGTGTGAAAAACACACAGTCCTTTACATAAAGGGAGAATGTGAATCATGAAAAGTGACAGTGGGTGTTAGTGCATATTACAGCAAGTTTGCTTTGCTACCTTATGGCCCAGCCAAGTTACGAACCAAGCAGGGAGCCAGAATAAAGACATTTTCTAATACAAAGTCTCAACAAAACAAAACAAAACAATAAAGAACATACCCCATGAACTTTTCTCAAGAAGCTCCCTCTGTGTCAAAATAAGGAAATCGACCTATAAAAAAATAAGACATGAGGAGCGATCCCAGGGCAACAGCTGGGCAGTAGGCGCAGAGGAAATCCAGTCCAAATTGGAACAGGGCAAAGAACTACACAAATGCTTCTTAAAGACGAACTTGAAAGAGTAACAAAACTGAACGTATCGATCTCTGCGTAACTGGGGAAAGGTTTGGGGATGAACATTTAGGATCCTTAGCAAGCAAACAAAATCCCAAGTGAGTAGGGAACGCAAAAGCTCTGGAGGAAAGAAAAGGTCATCACGGTGTGCACAGGTTTGGCTGCTGTTGGCTTTCATGTCATGACACGGGGCACCCATCTAATCAAAAGTGCACTGTAGCCTGGCCGGGCGTGGCTCAGCGGTTGAGCGTCGACCTAGGATCCAGGCGATCAGGGTTCGATTCCCGGTCAGGGCACATGTCCGGGTTGCGGGCTAGCTGATCAATGACTCTCTCATCATTGATGTTTCTACCTCTCCCTCTCCTTTCCCCTCTCTGAAATCAATAAAGATATATTTAAAAAAAAAAAAAGTGCACTGTAAGCACATCGGGGAAATGAGAACACAGGAGGATGGGAAACGTGTGACTGGGGCCAGAGGAAATGGGAAAAGGGGAGCCGCAGGTTCAGTTTCCATACTGTGGGGTCAGTAAGAATGTGTCAGCCGAACGATCAATACTTAGCAAGGTAAGCATGCTAGTCCGAGACTGGAGGTACCTACTGAAGAATCAGTTTAAACAACACCAGGCATGTCTAGGAATAAGATATATGGGGGAAAAGACTACTAACTTCCTTTAGTTCCTGGAGCTTAGGTTCTAGAGAAGGGAGACAATGCACAAATAAACACGTAAACATGATAATCTGAGTGGTAAATGCACTGAAGGAAGAGAACTGCGGCCTTGAGGGCCGTAGTAGCAGATCTGGATTTCATTCTAGGTGCGATGGGAAGACACAGGAAGGTTCTGAGTAAGGAAGAGTCATGATTTATGTTTAAAAAAATTAGCTGCTGTATGGAAAACAAATTGCTGAAGGTTGAGAACAGAAGCAAGAGGCCAGCCCGAGTCCACCGCTTGACCAAGGTTTGGATGGTGGCAGTAGAGACAGAGAGAAGTGAATAGGTAGGAGTTACATTTTGGAAGAAAAGTAGACAAGACATGCTGGTGAATCAGCACGGCGGGGACAGGAGAGACCCAAGGAGGACTCCTAGATTTCTAGCTGGAGTGAGTGAGTGGTGGAGGTATCGTTGGTGAAGCAGAAGTCAGGCGAAGGACTGCTTTGGAGAAGAAAATCAAGTCTTCTGTTTAGATCTTAACCTGTGAGCCACCCATTAAGGATTCAAGCAGACCCGCCAAAGTAACAACAGTAGCCTACCTGAACCTGGAGATCAAGGAGGTGGCAGAGATGCAGAAACAACTTTGGGCATCACCCTCCCCATTTCTCCCGCCACCCCCCAGGTCAGTCATTCATCTCCCCTGGCTGGACCGCGGCTGCCTACACCCCCTGGTCCTGCCTTCAGTCCCCCCGCTGAAATGGGTACTGCAGGCAGATTCACACCCTTGAAGCAAAGCTCTAAGCATTTCTCTCAGTTGATAAGCAACCTTCAGTGGTTCCTATGGCCTGTGTCTTAGAGTCTTGCCTTCCACCCCTCTCCATCACAGAGCCTGAATTCTTTCCCCCCTTGGATACTTTCCGGCTTCCCAGATTTGTCCCCACAGTTCTCTAGGGGTCCCTCCCCTTTCGCCCTCTTTTCTGCACATCTCCACTTAGTGCTTTCTAGGCTCGGACCCCTGCATATGGTTTACCCCTGGATCTTTCCCTGTGGCCTGGCACAGCCACCTCACACATAATTAGTTCCGGAACTGTTTGCTGGAAGGAGGTGCCACTCCTTCTCCTTTTTAATATCCCCTCAAAAGTGAGGGGATTTGAGGGATATACCAGCCAAGCACATACCAGCACAGCTTTCCAGAAAATTCTTAAACAAAATTCCACTTCAATCTGTCGTCAGCCAAATGTTCTCAGTGTTAAGGGTTGGAGTGTTATACTTGCCAGAAGGTTTATATGAATAAAAACATCCAGACCCTTGAAATGAAAATGAATGGGGGGTAGTTTACAAGTATAAATGATAGTGGTTAGACCAACCTTTTAAAAGTGATGTTATTTTGTTCCCTTCTGGGGAACAAAACCTGTTGTTTTTGTTTTCCGTTCCCCTGCCTCACGTGGCAGTGGGGAGAACTGGACCAAGCAGTGTCTGTTTTCGGGAGACCGTTTCTACCTCAATATCGCTTCTACTAAGTTGAGTCCTCACTAAACAGGATTCTTTAGTCCCAAGAATAGAGACCCCCAGTTAGCTCGCTACACTAAAGTCCCTTGAGACAAGAGAACGTTTGGGAGCTTGTCCTCTATTAAATCGAAGAGGATCGCTGAGCCTGATTAGGGGACCAGCAATCCCGGGTTCTAGCTCCTGCCCTACCGCCCGGGGGGCCCCGGGAAGCCGACTGGCCACTGGCTGGCCCGCTCTCAGGCTGCCCAAGACAAGGAGCCGGGGCTAAAACTACGCGACCCTACTCCTTGGCCACACCGACTGCGCCATGGGCCAAAGAGAAGTCACTGAAGTTCAAAGTTTTGCTCAGTTTCTTTCTCTCCAAGTGAGTGACATTCACATGATAATCAAACAGACAAAGGAGGAAGGTAAACCTAAAAAGCAGATGGCTATGTTAGAACCTATATTTTTGTTTTCATCATTGAGTTCAGAAGGAAACAAAGGTTGAGAAACAGCCATGTGAACTGAAAACTGAGTCCGACGCCCCCGCAGCTGCAGGTCAGCTCAGGGCTTTAACTCCAGCGGGGGCCAGGTGGACACTGGATACGGGCCCTGGCTTTGATCATGTCCAAAGCCGGGGAAAGCCGTCACCGTCACACTACCTCCACCTAAACGAACCTCCTCTCTCTGTCCTTTATGCACATATTTAAAACTAGAATCACATCACTTTAAATCTAATGCTTCACATTTTTATGTTATTTATTGTGAAAATTACTTTTCAAAATCATATTAATTTTTAAATGGCTTATACTATTACATGATTGAATATATCCCAATTCATTCGAAGTCTCTTGCTGTTTGACTATTAGTTATTTCTAATTTGATAAACGGTCAACAATGCTGTAATAAATATATATGATGCCAGGTGGGTACTTGAAATATTGGGGGAAATCACTTTGTAAAAGTATGTGACTGTATAACCAAAACTAATATAAAATAATATTGAACGTCAACTGTATTTGAAAAATAAAATGTAAAGAAATGGTAGTTACCGTACATGGATGTTGTGAAAACTAAAACGTTAATTCAAACAAGCACTCAGAATAGTCATTATTCTGAAAAATGCCTGTTCAAATGCTTCAATCATTTTCTATTTGAGTGTTTGCCTTTTTCTTATTGATTTCTTTTTCTTACTAATTTTAGGAGGTTTTACTACATTAAGATACCAATCACTGTTTCCTTGCACAATACAAATATTCTGTGAATTTTATAATTTCCTTTGTCAATTTGCTGATGATACACTGGTTTTTTGGGGTTTTTTTTCTGCCATGTGGGAGTTTAAAATTTTAATATCATTAAGTCATTTACTTTAAATCAGAATGATAGACATCAAATATTTAAATATGAGAAAAACAGCAAAGTGAAGCATGTTTCTTAGTCACTCTAGTTTGCAAAAGAGAAAAGAATTGATAGATCTGACTCCATAAAAATTCAACATTGTTACATAAAAAAACATAAGCAAATATAGAAGGTAAGATATAGATAGAAAAATATTTACACTATATGATATACATAAGGCTAATGTCCTTAACCTACAGATCTATAAGAAAAGAAAACAAAAAATAAGGAAAGGCTATAAATAGGCAATTCAGGGGAAAAGAAAAACAGATGCCCTACTTCACTCATGATCAAAATGAGATATTACCTTTTTACAAATAGATTTACAAAGATTTTTCAGTTAATTCTGCACAACACAATGGTCACGTACAGTTGTGCACAGTGCTCACTGCACAAGGACATCGAGGCAGGGGAGAACTGCAACTGAATCCTGCTGATGTTCCACTTGTTAAGCCATGTGCCTGAGAATCGCCTCACCCAAAAAGAGTGACTTCTACTTCTCAAGAAGCGCCATATAGATGGTCTAAGAGAGACCCTGAAATGCGTGTTGGCGAGAGAGTGCAGGAAAAGGAATTCTCATACACTGATACAGCCTCTGTGAGAACAATTTAAGTCTATCAAAATAAAATATACAAATCTTTGACCCAGCAATTCTACTGCTAGGAATTTACTGGTACACGTTGTTCAAGATGTTTAGATAAGGGTATTTATTCAGCATTGTTCGTAACAGTGCACACACACACAAAACCCAGAAACAATATAAAAATACAAGCATAAAATATAAACACATAATATATTTTTAAGGAAACTACGATATACCCCTTTATAATATTGTTTGCTTATAAGATTAAAGGGATAAATATGGAAATATGTTGAAGTTACATCACTTGAAAAACTCAGAGTCTCGAGCAGAAAGTATAATATGTCTTGCTGTGTTTTGGCAAAGATACACACATAAATGAAAACTATCTGGAATGAAAAAAAGTTGTACGTTTTGGGTTATAATTGGAAAAAAACTGGAAGTCTACGAGGGAGTAAAACTCATTTTTATCCTGAACTATCTTGTAAAGTTCGACCTTTGATCACGTGCATGCTATTTTCATTAAGGACAATAAACTCTGTCTACTTTTGCCTTTATGATTTGTTCTTATACAAGGTTTACAAGGAAATGAGTAAATATCCTGAGCATGATAAATACAGGGCCCCAACCAAAACATGGAAACCGAGAAACACAGATAGGCCAAGGCTCTCATTGTGGCCGGGGGTAATCCTGCACATTTTATCCACTTGTGTCCCCTTGTCTCCTAAACATGAGAAGAGTGACGTTGCCTGTGCTTTCAACTGAAGGGCCAAGGCTAAGCGGTCAAGAGCTGGTCTGCGGCACAGCGGGAGAGGGCTAGGGCTGAAGAAGACCAGAAGAACCAGTAACTAGACTCAGACACCCCCCTTCAGACAACAGAGCCAGAGTCACATGCAATTCTTGAAGTAAAAAAGAAAATGATACGTATCTCTCGTTCATATAGTCATTGGCTTAAAGTATGGCTGTTCGTTGAGAACATCTGTTGAGTCACTCATATACTCAACAAACATTTATTGCACCCAATCTACTGTGCCCTGCACTGGGCAATGGGAGTGCTGTAAGTCTCAACTCTTCCAGAGCATGAGACCAGAGGATATAGAAACCACATTATTTGGAAGCGTATCTGTTTAGCCTGTACTTAGAAATAATAGATCCAGTCCTCAATAAAACACTAGCAAACCAAACCTAGCAAAATGTTAAAAGTGTTATATACCATACCCAAGTAAGAATGAAGGATTAGCTTAACATCCAAAAATCAATTAATGTGATATGCTATATTAATAAAGAACAAAAACCATTTGATCATCTCAATAGAGCCCCCTACTCCCCCAAAAAGAGCCTTTGACAAAATCCAACACTTTCATGATAAAGACACTCACAAACTAAGAATAAAAGGGAACTTTTTCATAAAGGGCATCTATGAACAAAACCACAGCTAATATGACATTTTATGGTCAAAGACTGACAGCTTTCTCCCCCAGATCAAGAGCAAGACAAGAATGTTCACTCTTACGACTTCTATCTGACATTATACTGTGTAATGAGTGAGAGCAGTTAGATAGGGGAAAAAAATAAAGGCGTTCAGGCTGAAAAGGAGGAAGTAAAAGGATCTCTGCTTGCACATGATCTCTGCTTGTATACAGACCTTGTATACAGTATGATACAGTTAAAAAAACTATTAAGACCAAAAAAAAAAATGAGTTCAGCAAGGGTCCAGGCTACAATTTTTGTATATCTATAAACGAGTAAGGGACATTGTGAAAATGAAATAAGAATACAATTCATTTATGACAGCATCAAAAACAATAAAATCCTTACGCATAAATTTAACAAAGGGAGAGCAAGACTTATACACTGAAAACTATATTGTGCAAAGAAATCAGAGATCTAAATAAATGGGAAGACTTCCATATTTATGGGTTGAAAGATTTCATATTGTTCAGATAGCAATATTACTCAAATTGATCTACAAGTTCAACACAATCCTTATCAAAGTCCCAGGCTGGCTTTTTTTTTTTTTCCCTGCAGAAATTAAAAAGCTGATTGTAAAATTTATACGGAAATGCAAGGAAACCAGAATAGCCAGAAGAATCTTGGAAAAGAAGAACAGTGTTAGAAGACATACACTTTTCTGTTTCAAAACTTACTACAAAACTACAGAAATCTAGACAGTGTGCCATACTGACAGACATACAGGTCAATGGGATAGAACTGAGAGTTCTGAAATAAACCCTTACATATATGGTCAACTGATATTTGATAAGGGTGCCAACGCAATTTAATAAAAAAAGAACTGTCTTTTCAACCAGTGGTGCTGGAAACTGGATATCCACATGCAAAAGAATGAAACTGGAAACCTACATCATATCACACATAAAAATTAACTTAAATACATCATAGACCGACATATAAGAGTTAAAATTCTTAGAAGAAAACATAGCTGTAAATCTTGATGTTGGTTAGGCAATAGTTTCTTAGATATGACACCAAAATTACAAACCAAAGGAAAAAAATAGACACAATAAAAATTTTAGAACTCTGAGTTGTAAACCATACTATCGAGAAAATAAAGACACAATCCAGAGATTGGGAGAAAATATTTGCAAATCATGTATCTGATAAGGGACTTGTATCCATTATATAAAGAACTCTTATAACTCAATAATAGAAAGGCAAATTACCTAATTAAAATCACCTTCTTTGGGCAACTGCACTGTTAGATATATACCCGAGAAATGAAAATGTACGTTCACCAAGAATTTGTACATGAGGTTCACAACAGCATCATTCATAATAGCCAAAAAGTAGAAACAACCCAAATGTCCATCAAATTGATGAATAGATAGATAAAATATGGTAGATATATACAACAGAATGTTATTTGGCAATAAAAAGAAATGAAGTACTGACACATGCTACATGGATGACCCTGGAAAACATCATGCTAAGTGAAAGAAGCCCGTCACAGAAGACCATGTGTTGTATGATTGACTCCGTTTATATGAAATATTCAGAATAAGCAAATCTACAGAGACAGAAAGCAGATTAGTGGTTAATTAGGGGGTGGCGGTTGCAAAAGATGAGAACAAGGACTGATGGTTGCACAACACTGTGAACGTACTAAAAAACAACGAATTGTGCACTTTCCGTGGCTGAATTTTATCATATGTTAATTACAGAACAATAAAGCTACTTTAAAAAATAGAAATAACTGCATGTTTTCAGAAATAATTATTAATGGTTTTCCTAGATCCCAGAGAAATAGATGCAGCATTAAGCTGAAAGTTTCAAAAGAGCTTGAAATCAAGAGAGCGAAAAGCAAGCCAACTTATAGCCTAAAATCATGATTCTTACAAAAGCCCAAATCCAGTAACAAGGGTGAAATACTGGATTCCGTGATACTGATTCCTTAGACTCGCACAGATTCCCCGCCGCTAAGTGCTTAAGATGAGAACCATCTTCACCACTGTAATCCTAGCAGCTACTCTAGGCTTAAACGTCTAGTAGATGGCTGAGCTCAAGCAGAACATGGATCTTCACACCTTTTGCAAGGCCACAGTTAAATGGCTAATAAGGAGTGAACAAAATACTTGGGAGAGTAGAGGGTAGGGCATTCTCACACTCAGAGAAGAACAACATGAATGTAAGACTTTGATGTGACAACCAAATATTCATTTGTTGTTGTTGGTTTTATATTTTCATTTAGAATCTCATGGCAAAACTTCAGGGAAATGGAGTAATAGTAATAGACTTAGAGAACCCAGGTGGATATCATGCGAAAATTACTCCACTCTTCCAATACCAAAACTTAAGTCATAACCACTGTCATCCCTTAACCAACCAAACAAAACTAGAAAAACCCTCTCTAATCATGATGTCTGGACCAGTCACTTCAATACATACAAACTTTTAAGCAACTAAACTGAGGCCCTGCAATTTAAGTATAACCACACCGTGAGATATTTCTCTGAAATATCTTTTATGGTCAAGAATAACATTTTGTCTAAATTACTTTTGTCTAAATAAATTGTACAATCTCTTGACATCACTAGCCATTTTATTAGGAATTATAGCAATCCGGGTTTTGTTTTTGTTTTGTTTTTTCTGTACTGGGTAAGAGCTAGGACAGTCACATTGTAGATCCTGCTCTGCTTCTTAAGTCATTCATCATTTATGGAATATTCCTTGATTTTTGTAAACACAACATTCACTCTTCTAACAATAACGTCCCCTTAATATTTTGTGGCAAAAGAATTAAATTCATGGTGGTACTCTATACCTGATGTACTGGAGTCCTGATATAACCCTCTGCTTTGCCAGTGCAGAAATTTAAAAATATAACTTTTTCTCGACATGAAAGAAGTCACACTCCTTTAAAGTGAGACAAAGGAAGCTAAGCCTATTTGCACAAAATAGTTTTCTAAAATTAAGACCCAAATCAATACCCCTTCCTCCAAATCCCCCCAAAGCCATCCACACGAAGTCTCTGATGTCCTGGAGCGCTGTACAACCCCGCCACTAACAGTAAGGGGAGGTGGGATGTTTGAGGGGTTCGGGGCTCTCCCCTTTGCAGGGGGTTCCTTCTCTGAGGGCATTAACATAAACCCAGGAAAGCTTATGATGCTTCAGGGAGGGCAACTGCAGGATAACACACAAACCCATGCGGGGCGAGGCTGGGATGACAGAACTCCATCCAGAGACATCCTGGAGCTGATTAAAAAACCTTCATCTGCGCCCTGTCATTTCCTTTCAGTAAGATCCTGTTGACGTTTACACAACGTTGAAAGCGTGTGAAATACCTGAAGGAACAACGTAAATGGCCCCTTTTAGGTATTTAACTGTCAATCAAAATAGTACCGTTTAAATGTATGTCATCCTCCAGCCACAAGCACCACCACCAAAAAGTTGTTGATCCCTACACCGCTGGAGAAGCGCCAGCCGTGCCTTCCTTCCCCCTTTTTTTTTTTTTTGTTCAAGAAAATGAAAAAGAAGAAAACAGGGCATTATAACTCAGACGCATCACACAGGCGTGCACAAAACGAACTTTAGCCCGCAGCGGGGTTCAGGAGAGGTGGTCCCCCAAATGTGCGACTGCTGTGTCTCTCACATCCACGACCCAAGAGCCGTCCGACACAGGTCAGCCACTTTTTGTAGTTAGTTACTGAGAATTCAGCGTCCGGCCGGGATAAGAGACAGCAGGCAATCGGCGCTTCTCCTCCGAAAAAACAAACCATAAATCAGTTGAAAAGCTTGAAAGAATGCGGCTCTGTCTGCTCAGAAGCCAAGCGTAAACACAGAAAGACCTGTTGGCACGTCCATCGCACTAAGGTCCGCGCTTTAAAAACACAGCGCGGCGCCAACGCCGCCGCTCGCGCGTCCCGGGTTCAGAAGCAACTGAGATAAAGACGGAGGACGGCGCCCGCGCCGAAAATGGAGCCTGCGCCTTTAAGGTACAGCCGGCGGGGTCCCAAAAGGCATCCGCTCCTCCGCGGCCGCGCGGGGCAGCGCTGCCCTCGGGTTTCTCGCAGGGATCCGCCGGGCGGGCCAGGGCAGGGCTCGCGGGGAACCCCGCCGCCCCCCGCCCGCCCCCGCCGCCCCGCGCCGGCCCCGCGCCCGCCGGCGCCGCGGGAGCGCATCGCGCGCGCCCGGGACCCGGGACTCACCGCTGCCGGGCTGCGGGGACGGCGTGGAGACCGAGGTCTGGCCCATGTCTGGGGTCGCGGGGCCAGGTGGGGCGATCACGCGGCTCTCCGGGTCCCTGGCTCATGGGTCCGCTCGCAGGCGGAGTCCCGAGCGCCCCTGTGGCGGTGGGCGCGGAGCTGCGCGCCCGGGCCCTCGCCCTCGCCCCCGCGCGGGTCCTCCAGCCCGCCGGCCGCCGCCGGCACGGCGGATCCTGCCCGGCGGATGCCTGTCATTCCTCTATGCAGATTAGCCGGGGTCAGGGGTCACGGAGGAGGAGTGCGGGGGAGAGGGCGAGGGGGAGGGGACGGCGGGGAAGTGGGGGGCGAGGGCGCGGCGGGGAGGGGAGCGGCCGCGGGCCGCCGCGCCGGGGTCGTGAGGCCGGGCCGGCCCCCCTCCCCCGGGGCAGCGGGGAGGTCGGGCGACTCCCTTTTAACTTAAAAGGTTCAATGTCAAACGATCCTTAAGGGCTGGAAGGAAAGGAATTAAAGTACTTAGTCACGGTACTTAATTTAAGAAAATTTGTTTCTTTAAAGTTAGTTCCTTCCTGCAATTGTGTTTGCAGGACTGCAGCCCTGTTAGATGGCTCTGTGCGCGCTTTTTTTTTTTTTTTTTTTTTTTTTTTGGTTAAAAGCGATCTTCCTTTTAACAAATACAATTAAAAACATTAGTGGCCTCAGTCGTGTTGGCCAGTGCACCTGAATGAGGGCTCTGTGTGTGAGATCAATAAAACGCACGCTCCACCACCGAGCGCCTAGGACGCTCCCCTCCCCTGCGCCAGAAGGAATCACTGGGAGGGCTCGGGGACCACGTGGGAGGGGCTCACAATACACCAAAGGTGAGAACAGCAAGAGCAACAGTCATTTAAAGTTGAATTAAATTCTACTACAATATCCCATTAAATCTGTTTTCTTCAAAATGTGAACATGAATACTCTTGGTACTTACAACTGATGATTAGTATAATGAGTAATCTGGGCCTTGTATTTATCCAGGGTTGGCAAAAGTCGGTTTAGTTGAGTACACAAAAGAGAGTTTATTCTTATATTATTATTTATTAATTATTGTATTAATTTGCATAGGGACTTTCGCCCCACCCTGTATTAGAGCTAGAGCACGCTGAATAGCAGCTGACGCATCACCATGAGCCACTGGAACCCGGAGAGAGCTCCAGGTACTTAAAAAATCCTCTGTAACCTCAGGAATCCACAACTTGTGGAAATAGTTCAAAAACAGCAAAGCAATAATACTTTCATATAAAAGGTAACTAATAAATTTCAACACCAACACAGATGCTCATTATAGAAAATGATAAAGGAAATTATTCTAACTAAAGGAAAAGATAGAAGGTGGAAACTGGGATCCTTATAACAGCACGATAAAATTAAGAATGATTAAATATCTGGTTAAATGCAAAAGATTTATAATTTTTTAATTTCCCCTCCTCCTTATGTATACACATATATACATATACGTATGTACATGGCATTATACTGAATGGTGGTTACATAAATGTGTTCACTTTAGGAAAATTCATTGAGCTGTGTACTATGATTTGTGCACTTTTCTGAATGAATATATTTCATTAAACAGTAAAAAAAAAAAAAAAAAGTGCAATATATTTAGGTCACTTGCCACAGCTTTAATGTTCTAGGTTTTCCTAAAGATTCAACTTGAAACTCTTAAAAAGCTACAAAGTATATATATTTTATAAAATAATCTAACTTATTTAATACTTAAAACATGACAATCTTTTCCCTAAAGTTTGTGTTGCTTTATTTTTTGAAAGATACCTGCTTGTTTGTTCCATCATCATTGCCCTGATTTTTAACACCCAAATAGCCCACCCTCGATCATGGGAAAGATTTTTCCCACTAGAATAGTGTGATCAATTATCTACTTTTCTTTGCCTAATTCACTCTTAAGGAACCCTAATTTTTTAAAATGAAATTAAGGATTAAGTAAGACGTGAGTTCTAATTAGGATATTGAAAATTAATCCTAACTAAATTTCCTTAAAAGTGTAAAACTTGCATTTTGGGAACACATCCCAGCAGGGAGGTTCAGCAGTGAAAGTAAACAATTATAATGATTTTTCCATTTCTTTGCTTTAAGTTGCCTTAAAACAACAACAAAAAGCCCTGGTTAAGTGTTCTCTCAACCTAAAGTGAGAGGAGGGAACTTCTCACTGTGTCTCCCATTGATGGAGCTTAATTAATAGTGAAGATCATTGATTAGAGGAAATACACATTAAATGTTGCACATTAAAATACCTAACTGTAATGATTTTTAAAAACTGATTAAAGTTCAACTTTGAGGTGCCACATTTTTGCTATTGTTACTTCTTTTCCTTGAGAAACAATAACGTGTCTCTTTTTTCTTCTACAGATTCTTATTTCAAACATCAAAGTGGTACTCTATAGTTCTAGTCTTTCAGGATTCCCTAAATCCATCTATATTTACTTTATTCAAATCCTTTCATGATTTGCTAGTTAATATAATCTTAGCCTCATCTGGGATTCTTATAATCCCCTGATCAGGTTACGAAGTTTTCTCTGAAACTTTTCCAGTTCTATTACATTATCCATGAAGCATGTCAACCAAAGCTGCAGGAAGTGTGCACTAGGGTTTCTTTAGAAGGGTGGGACAGCTATTCTATTTGATTTCCAGAGCTTCTGATGGGGCTTGGCGTGGAAGTAGCCTTTTTATCACAGCTAATAAATTATATTAATGACCATAGAAAAAATGTACAGAAATCCCTAAATTTCATTTCTAGATCACAACACAAAGGTTAGAACTTATCACTTAACGAGGGTATTTAAAGATAATTTCTCCTAAAATTGCCTTAGTCTTTCCTTATTCTGCTATTATTCAGCCAACTCACAGTTTTCTAAGAGTTTTGAGTGTTAATCCTATGGGCCTATAGTTTAAACTGTGGGAATGTTTAATGTCACCTGAAAAAGATGGATAGTTCTCCGTTACCTCCTTCCAGGGAATTTATAAAAATGCTAAGCAAGATTAGTGCCAACATCTAACCCTTAGGAAGCCATCTATAATTCTTCGGCATTTATCCCATTGGTTCTGCTCTTTGGTCCATATTTGTAAACCAATTTCTTATCCAGTGATATCCTGGTAAATGTTCAATCAGTTTTGTCTGGGGGTAGGGGACAAGACTGATTTGCAATCTGTAGTGTTTGCCGGTTTCCAAGATATCAACACTCCTACAATGGCCAATTCAACAAGTGGTCAACCAACTTGCAAAATTTATGTCAACTGGTTTGCAGAATTCCTAGACATATAACAACTGCACTGTAGGAGCTGCCTTCTGCATATCGCTGCTTTCATATTTTGTAATATGCGGTCACCAAATCATACCAGGACTGAGTTTGAGGAATCATTTATGCTAAGCCTTCCTGAAAATACAGAGTGCTGGCATCTACTGATTTTTCCACTAGACAGTCTAAATATTTTTCAATCCTTGAGAAACTTCTGTGATTTATTCATTTAATTCTGGAAAGAAAGGAAGAGTGGATTAGATAGAATTTCCCCTTCCTGAAACTGTTTTGCCATTTGACAAAGAGGGGCACTTACTGAGATTTTCAAGCATTCTACCCTAGAACACAGATTTCACTGGTTAGTCTGATGTAGGAGTCATTAAGTTCACCCAGCTGAGGTACCCAATGTCACACTTGCACTCCTAATGAATGGAAATCACTATGTCTATTAGATAAAAATTAAAAGCAAACCTAAACTTTGGCATCTATTTGTGGAAAACTCCTTTCCTACTAGGTCAAAGCCCAAATTGCAGACCTATAATTTGGTAACTAGAGGAGATGGTTTATAATTACTACCATCACCACTACTAAATCCCGTCACTTAGGTCACTGCCAGCCTGTTCTAGGTGCCAAATCTAAGCTTGGAGTGCGAGAAAGACTGAGAGCTTCCTCCTTGAGAGCACAAATGCCATCAACACACAGCCTGGGTGTTGGCTTTGTCCAGATGCTGACAGCTGTGCTGAGGCCCATTGGAGACACCAACAGTTAGGAAGAGGAGGCTTGGGAAGAGTCCCAGGAGATAAGATGGTTGATCACAGCACTGGTGGCTCAGGAAACAACAGTGGCTGGTGGTGGCCATGTACAAGTAGGTGAAGATTCTTTTACTTGGCACCCTTATTTCTGAACTTAGCCATGGAGATCCAACGAATTACCGGCATTTCCTTGAGTAATGGAAATTGCGGTCTCAAAAAACCCTTTCTTAGTGGAAAGGAGATGGAATTTAGTAATTGAAACTTAGTAATTGTCCAAATAGGATTTTTAAAAATATAGGTTTGTTTTCCAGATCTAATGGTCAGATGAAACAACAGAAATTCACAGATCATCTAAAGCATTGTTTTAGCTAATTATTTTCTTTCTACTTACTATTGTCAGGTTTATTAAAAAGCAGGCAACTGTCTTTTCTCCCTTCCTCTGATGGAGGTGCTAGAGGGCAGTTTTTAAACTTAGCTCTTTTAACACAAGAGTTTCTAATAATCAGGTAAAAGAATATATAACTAAGAAACTAAAAATTGATGTGCAAAATATTGTAAATGTTAAGGTAGTTTTTTATTAGATTATCTGCTGGTTTTTAAAAATTTTGTATTACCTCAAAACTTGGCTATAGTTTGTAAAAGGCAGTAGTTTACTTACAAAAATATAACTACTAAAAAGCAAACAGTTTAACTATATCTTATCATTTCACTTGAAATTCTGTATATGTAGCTACTGTTTACTTTAAAATATATTACTCTATAGCAATTGCAACCAAATGTTTCTATGCCTTTTATTTTGACAATTCTGAGAGATTTTAAGTCTTAACATGAAAATATAAATGGATCAAGGAGAACTTTGGTTAATAAAAAATTTACAACTTTGGACATTTTAGTTATATTAAGCATCAGTAGGAGAGAAAACCACATTCCACAAGTATTAGCACAGGAAACAAACCTGTAGGACAGGCTTTGCTTTCCTATTGTTCTCATATTTTTATATGATTTATTTCCTGAGTTTTCCTTCTGCTGCTTGCTCAAGCTAAAAGGATTAACAAAATACCTTGGTCCTGCCTTTGTGTGGAGGGTGTGCTGTGTCTCACGTGTGCTCACTTACTGATTGAGCTGGACAGTTGGAAGATTTACTCTGGCAAATAAAGACCTCAGGGGGTGGTGCTGGAATTTCCTTTTGCGAAAACTTTCCCCCACCGAAGGAGAAAAAGTGTGCAACTTGCTGCACATCATTTCACAAGGAAAACAAATTACTCAACCACTGTACATAAAACTCTGACAACTGTTATAAAATGAATAATCTTTCATTTACCAATAAAAACTCTATAGAGACATCTTGAATAATTATTGCCCAATTTACAGAAAATAATTGCATTAAATAAGGTCCAAATCGCTGTTTTATTAACCATCATATCCCACTCTAGAATATAACAAAATGTTGGGCACACAGAGGGCATTTAATACATATGTAGTAAATAAAAGAATAAGCATTTAGGTTATGTCCTTAATCATGGCAATTTGAAGTATGGATTGAAAAAAAAGCCCATTAGCAATATATGTATGATTTTGGTAACAGTATGTAAACTCCACTGCAATACAAAATCAAGTCCAGCAGTAACTGTAGATTTCCTTTTACATGACATTTTATTAACAATTATCTAGACATTCAAGCAGAATTCACAGAGGACCTCCCAGGGGGACCAGCACCTCTAGCGCATGGACTTGAAGATAAGGTACAGACTCTCCCCTGGTGGGACTCACAGTATGTATGGGAGGGGGGGCAAAAGCAGGTTTACAGTTATTTGTATGGAACATTATACAATAATTAATAAATAAAAATAAAAGAATAAACTCTGCTTCACATACAACTGTAAACTTACTTTTGCCCCTGTACAGCATCTCCTTGTCCTTGAAAGATATGTTCCAAGACACCCCCCTCCGGTGAATCCTTAAACTGCAGATAGTACTAAATCCTATATTTACTATGTTTTTTCCTATATATACATACCTATAATAAAATTTAAGTTATAAATTAGGCACAATAAGAGATTAACAACATAACTAATAATAAAATAGAACCATTATAACAATATACTATAATAAAAGTTATGTGAATGGCTTTGGGGCCATTACTAAGTAGAGTAAGGATGACTTGAACACAAGTACTGGGATTCTTTCCAGTCGACCTGATAACCGAGAGGGCTACTCAGTGATTAACAGGCTGGGAGCACGTACAGCCTGGATATGGTGGACAAAGGAATGACTCATGTCCTGGGCAGGATGCAGTGGGACAACTCGAGACTTTATCACACTACCAGAATGGCAGTCATGTAAAATTTATGAATTGCTTAATTTTGGAATTTTCCATTTAGTATTTTTAGACCACAGCTGATCGTGAGTAACTGAAACTGGGGAAAGAGAAGCCATGGATGGATAAGGGGGGACCACTATGCATGTAAAGGGTGGGCACTGTGGCTTACAAGTAAATGATGACAGTAGTGAGCACTGGTAGAGGTTTGTTCCACCAAGAGTTATGGATGAACAAAGGGCTTACAGAGGGAAGGCTCTGAATTTTATTAACTTTCCGATACAGAGTCAGCAATTTTTTCCAAAGATACCTCAAGATCATGAAGCACTTCCTAAATCAAAGAAAGATTAAACTCTGATAGTAACTGTATTTGTTTACTTACTGCTTATAGGTTTGTGAGGAATAGTTTTAAAACCCTAACATCTACCCATTTCAAGTAAACAGTTCAGTGAATCATATTGGTGACTATGTAGTACAGCCACGACCACAATGAAGTTTTAGAAAACTCTGAGAACCCTAAAGAGTTCCATTATGTCCTTCTGTGGTTAATCCCTGTTCCACCCTCTGGCATCAGGCAACTACTGACCTGCTTTCCATCCCTATAGTTTTGACTTTCTAAAATTTCATAGAAATGGAAAAACACCAAGTGCAGTTTTTAACATCTGGCTTCTTCAACTTAATATTTTTGATACTCATCCATGTTGTGTGTATCAGCATTTTGTTTCTTTTTGTTCTGAGTAGTGTTCCCTTATATCACTATCCCAAAGTTTATCCACTTACCAGTTAATGGGCATTTGGGTTCTAACTGTATTTTACTGTTCTCATCTTCTATGAAAACACACAGGATCTATATTATATATGCATAATAGTTCTATATAAATAAGAATTCATTTTTATTGGTTCATCATTCAACTAACAAATATTTATTATGCATATCCTTAATGCCAGGCTCTGTCCTAGATCCTTGAGATATAAAATTTAAAAGTAAAAATACCTTTACTGCATTTTTGAATAGAAAAAGTTATTGGAATATAGTTGAAGGGAATTCAAGATGAAGAACAAAACTACCCAGTATTTATAAGACATGAAACATCACTAGGAAGGCAAACTTAAAACATTATTTTGCATTCAGGGGAAAATACAGATGCATTTTTAGTGTTATTTAAACCACTTCCATTATTAAATAGTTTAGCATTCTATAACTAAAAACAGATGAAGCACTCATATCCACTGCTTATTTTTGTTTCCTTTAGATTAAATACCTGTCTGTAATATTTTTTATCTGTAGCACAATGGTATCTTTAAAACTTCAAGTGATATCTTAAGGGAACCACAAACAAACCAGTAGTTTCTCATATTTAACAGGCTTAACTTCAACTGTACTTTTATGCTTCTGGTATTTCAAAACAAGAAAGAAAAGAAGCTATGAGGTTTGTTCCTAAAAACATATTTAGTTTTATTAGAACTTAAATCTGAATTTAAGAAATGCCTTCAAGTAAAACAGCCCTCTAGAGAAAGCTGTACACATTGAAGAGACCTTATAATATGAAATGGGTTTCAGTAACTACAAATCACTTCTCAATTAAGGGAAGTTGTCACATTCTCCAAATAGGTGAAAAAGATGGGAGCCAAGCAGGGGTGTGAGGCGACTTGCAGGTGTTCAGACATAATCTTTCATCAAAATGAGATTTATTCAGGGAGAAATCACACAACTAAGAAGCAGACATACCAAACAGGCTTGGAACAGGGCCACTTCAGACCACACGCCACCCTCCAAGCAACCAGCCTTTCTGACTGGAGGGTTTTCACTCTCCACTTCTCTAAGCTGAGGGCTTTCAATTATGAGAAGGCACAAGGGACATTTTTACAAATTACAGAGGGGCCCGATATATAATAAGCAAGCTTTACCTGAAATATTTATGGTTAGACTTTATTTATTTATTTATTTATTTATTTATTTATTTACTTAGCAGGAGAAAATGCTGTGGATTTTGCTTTGCTATAAATATCCCCAAAACCAATAAAGTCCCAAAGATTTCCCTGTTTCTTCAGATTATCTGATTTCTTCTTTATAGGTGGATACACAGTGTGAACCTGTGCTGACAACGATGTTCAGCTACATTTATGAATAAAACAGTCAACATTAATAAACATTTCCCACTTGAGTCTATGATTTTTAGGGTGATAATTTTTGCTTTGTTTTCAAGTTAAATGCTAACCTAGAATTTTTCATCTTATGCAAAAGCACTATGGATATTTAGGTGCATTCCATTATTTATGTCAATATAGAAATACCTAATACCTTACTCTGAAAATGGAAATTACTATCTGAAGAGTGAGACTTTCTTTCCCAGCTGGCCAACACTGCACTTACTAAAACTTCATGGCAAATTTCTTCCCCATCTTCTATCTAGGTTTACCCTAAAGCCTTGGTTCTCCAACCTCTGTTCACATCTAGAGGACTCATCCTTCCTCAGGTTTTATTTTCTATGCCTGCTGGGGTTGATTGATTCTCAGTATCTGGCCTCCAATTCTCTTATATTTTATGCTTTCAAAGACACGTTGGCTTAGATGACAAATCTTCTGAGACCCAAATGTACATATTCCACAGCAACCTTCACCATGGAATTTATCCCAAGGCTCTCTCCTCAAATGAATCCTGCACTGGACTACATGTCATTGGAGGCCATGTCTTATTTACCATTATAAGACCAGCACACAGTTAGCATGTGGGTAAGAGCTCAGTGAGCATGTACATATGAATGAATGAATGAACCTGATCTGTATCAATGCACTCTTTAGATCTTCTTTCAGGAGAAATAGGAACAGGAAATTGAGGATGCAGTAAAAGTGCTTTGGGGTTCACTGTTAGGCCTAGCAGTAACCAGTAGTGTCAACAGAATACCATTTACTGATGAGCACTTACGTTTTTTGATTCAGTAATTGAAAAACATAGAATCTGAATATTGCCATCACCTATTTAATACATACATTTATATTTCCAATACCCCCAGTTAAAGCTTTGTTCAGTTTCTCCAAGTCTTGTTAAAAATTGGTTTGGTTAAAATATAACAGTGCTTAGCGTGATAATCTCCAGGCCCACCTATGCTGTCACAAAAGGTAAGAGTTCCTTCTTTTTTATAGTTGTGAAGTATTCCATTGTGTAAATGTACCACAGCTTTTTTTATCCACTCCTCTACTGATGGGCTCTTGGGCTGTTTCTAGATCTTGACTATTGTAAATAATGCTGCTATGAACATAAGGATATAAGAAATTATCATGCTAAGTGAAATAAGCCAGACAGGGAAAGACGAATACCATATGATCTCACTTGTATGTGGAATCTAATGAACAAAATAAGCTGATGAGCCAAACAGAACCAGATGCATGGAAGCATGGAACAGACTGACGGAGGTCAGAGGGGAGGAGGGTGGAGGACTGGATGAAAGAAGGTGAAGAGATTCGCTAAAGAACATATATGCATGGCCCATGGACACAGACCACAGTGTTGTGCTGGCCAGAGGGAGGAGGAGTGGGGGCTGGGTGGAGCTGGGGAAGGGGAAAGGAATGGAGGACATCTGTAATGGTGTCAACAATAAAAAATAAAAGCTACTTGCAAGGTGAAAAAAATATAACAGTGCTAAAGGTAAACAGGAATATTTGTCAATGCAAAATCACTGCATACAGGTTAACCGAGGGAGGGTTCTAGTTTACTCTGCCTTTGCAGGAAGGACACATCTGACTAACTAAGGTAATAGAGAAAATGTTTCAGAGCATTGGGTGTGGTGGACAGATGTCAAGGTGGCTTCCTGGTATCCACACATGTGTAAGCCCCTTCCCTTGAGGGTGGATGGGATCGGACTTTCTTGTAACCAACAGACTATGGCAAGGATGTATGTGATTCTGTGCACGTGCTTACATTCTGTAAGATTGGAACATCTGTCTTAGGAGACGCTCTCTTCCTGGCTTCGAGGAAACAAGTTGCCGCGTTGTAAGCTGCCATGTGGAGAGGGCCGTGAAGCAAGGAGCAGGGTATTCTGGCTCACAGCCAGGAAGAAACTGAGGCCTTCAGTCTAGTGTTCTGCAAGGAATGGACTGCTGCCAGCAGCCGGACAAGCTTGGAAGCATATCCTTCCCCAGTCAAGCCGTAGATGAGACCACAGCCCTGGCTGACACCTTAATTGCAGCTTTTGACACCCTGAGACTCTAAACAGAGGACCTCATTAAGCTCCCGACACACGGAACTCCTGACACAAAAACTGAGAGATAATATGCTGTTTTAAGTAGCTAAGTTTTGGATAATATATTGTTATGAGGCAATCGATAACTAATACGGGTGGGAATATGGATTATTTGAGAGGAAGCAGGATATACGAGAAGTTTCATTTGAATAGAAGGAGAGGAACAGCATGGACCGGCAAGAAAAGGCCTTAGCAGCTGAGCAGAGAGCCAGATGGTTAAGTCCACACTTGCCCCTCTAATGCATCCAAAGAGAAGCAGAGCTAGAAAAATAGACTATACACAGTAGTTGAGAAGAAATGTAGTTTGTATATCAAATATATGGCTGTTATAAATATAACATTTTTCACTCAAAAATATTATACCGGCACAGCTGCACTGTCCCCCCACCCAGTATATGTGAATTGCAGAAGCAATTGTTGGGTAGTCACTTAAATCAGTGAGAGCCCGAAGTGTGGGTCTAAGCTCCAAGGTCTGTGACTGTGATCCATTCTCGATGCTCCAGCAATCCATCTGGACCCGTATCTGCAACTCTTACACAGCCAGCTGTGGGTGCCTACTGTGTGTAGTATAATGTCTAGAAGTATAGTAATACAGTATAATGTATGAATATTATATCATTCTATCTAGTTACTATACCAAGACAGAAAACACAAGAGTGAAACTGTTCTTATTGTCTGTATCTATCAGCGATCTATCTATCTCCTGTCCCCTACTATTGGAATGCAAGCTCCATGAGCAAAAATATTTTTTTGTTCAGTACCTTGCATGTTAATGGCAATCAATAAATACTTGTTGAATGAATGAAGCAGCTCCATCTTTCCCTATTGTTTCCTCATTTGTAAGATGAGGGTGATAATTATAGTATCTACCTAAATTAATTGTAAGAACTCTAACACATGTGATATGATTAGCCCATAGCCTTGCATGTAGTAACTGACCGGTACTACTAAAGCACATTATCTAAATATACTTTACTGAAGGAATGTTAGGAAAAAGAACCTGAGCATCATCATTTGTTTTCTAATACAGAAGAATCTTACCATTAAGGAGGTTCAATTTCAGATTAAGTTCATACTTAAGTTTAACCTGAACTTCAAAAATGCAAAGCAATTTTGAAATAAATTTGGATATGGCAGTACACCTCCAAAATAACAAAGGACTTAAAGTCAACAGGTTAAATGTGAATTTTGCTATAAAATGTATATGAAGTTACGCCTTTTGTATATCATAAATTCAGAATCTGTCTAGTCCAAACTCCAACCCAAGCAGAAACCTCTTCTGACATTCCCATCCAAGTGGTCAGGAGACTTGTCAAGTCTTTCCTATAATTAAAAAGACTAGACACCAAGTGTCGGTGAGAACATATAGCAACTGGGACTTTCATTCACTGTTGGTAGGGGTGTGAAATGGTAATCTGGAATTTGGAAATTTGGTCTGGCAGTTTATATTAGGTTAAACATACACTTACCCAATGATTTAGAAATTCTACTTCTAGGCATTTATCCAAGAGAAATGAAAACATATATCCATAAAAAGACCAGTTCAAGAATGTTCATAGCAGCTTTATTCATAACAGCCAAACATCCATCAACAGGGGGATGGATAAAATATATTGTGTTATATCCATCACTGGAACTCAGCAACAAAACTTGATGACGTGCTGCCCAAACCCTCTCAGAAATTCAGAACTTCCCATTCTGCTGGGGTGCTGCTGGAAGACAGCCCTTGGCAGCCAATCCTTTCGGGGAGAAGCAGCCCACATCCAGTGCCTGGTCAATACAGAGTGGGCAGAACTTGCCACAACTTGAGACTACTCCAGCTCCAGCGCTTCCACTGGCAGGAGAGAATTCCACCACTGAACGACTCAGGCACCGAGGGGTCCCCGAGAGCACCCACTGGGATCAGCTGAGGCTGGTGCAGGGCTGCCTCACAGCTCCACTTTTCCCTCTGCTCAACCCTGTTTCTTTTGCCTCCCTTCCAAAACTGTAGATCCCAAGAGGCCTCTGTAATAAATGCCCTGCAGGCTAATCTTTGTCTCTTTCCGGGGAACCCAATCTGGGAGAAACTACTGATAAACCCAACAAAATGGATGACCCTCAAAACCATTTCACTGACTGAAAGAAACTAGACACAGAAGAGTATATATTGTATGATTCCACTGATAGAGGTCTAGGACTGGGCAAACTAATGGATGGTGAAAGAAATCAGAACAGAATTTCCTCTCTGTGGGGACTGACTGGGACGGGCTGTGAAGGAAATTTTTGTGGGTATGTGAATATTCTATATCCTGGGTTGAATGGGTGTATGCAATTGTCAAAGCTCATTGAACTCTCTTAAAATTGTGCAATTTACTGTATGTAAATCATGCCCCAATAAAAAAAAAATTAAAAGCAACCACTTCCAACTTGGTTCAGACTGAACTTCTGGTCACCTAACATTCAAACTATTTAACATTTCACTGCGGTCAATCAAGTCTCTGTTCATGTTGAACCTGCCTGGTAGTTTTTTGAACCCAAGTTTGGAAGTCAACATGTCTGTTCCGCTCATCTTTCTATGGATTGCAAAACTGATAGACACGATCTTTCTACTTTAGTCATTTATCAGAAATGCTTCGCAGTTCAGTTATTGCTACAGAAGCCTGTGAGAAAAATCATGAAATTGCTTCTTCTAAGAGTTAGTTTTAGTTCTTACATATAGATTTTTGTTTAATTTTGAGTTAATATTTGCATATGGTGTGAGGTAGGGTTCTCACTTCATTCTTTTGCCTGTAAATATCCTGCTGCCCTAGGACCTTCTGCTGGAAAGATGGTTCTCTCCCCTCATTCAACTGTCTTTGTAACTAAGTTATCCTTTTTTATTGAATTTATTGGCATGACATTGGTTAATAAAATTACATAGGGTTCAGGCGTATAGTTCTATAATACATCATGTGTATATTGCATTGTGTGTTCACCACCCCAAGTCATGTCTAATTTATCCTTGATGAAAAACCAAATTTCCATAAATGTGAAGGTTTCTGTCCAGACTTTCAATAGTCTACCATTTATTCCATATATAAACTACTTCTAAAAAATAAACTTGGCATGTGGAAAACTACATTAATTCTTTCAGGCCATTAATAAACTCTGTCTGCAAAGCATTATGATAAACAGCCTGGAGATTATACCCTCAACGTCTCAGGGAAGATAAGGGGTTAGACACAGCAGTGTGAAGCATCCCATTGTCTCACTCCAGGCAAGAAGGTGACGTTCACAGGCAGGAGCTAGAGCTAGAGCAGCCTGCATTATGTGAGGGTGGAAAGACCAACTCTCTGGACACCTTTACCGAAGTCCGGAGTGAAACCTCAAAGCAGCCTGAGTTCCTGAACATGAGTTAGCTTCCTGATGCGTCCTGTGACTGGCCCTGTCTCCAAAGGACCAAAGTATAATTATACGGGACACATCGGAGGCAGCTGGGTCCAGAGGCATCCAGGACAAATGCTCCTTCATGGAGACAGCAGTCACATCCTATGCACCCAAAGGCGCCTCTCCTGCTTTGGGAAACCTGCCAATCACAACTTTTAAGGGAGAGGAAGACTGCTGCTGGAAACACCTGGTGCTTTTCTATTGTCTGCCAGGAGCTTCTGGACTAAATCTTGCGGGAAATAACATGGATGTTCCTGAGAAGGGGCTGGTACTGTGCCTGCCCAGGGCTCATCAGTTACCTACCCTACTTAGACAAGCTGCTGAAAAGCAACTGAGTTTCATGCAACTATGATAGACACACACACACACTCACACATTCTCAGTCTACCAGAGTAGACCAACAGTCCAGGTGTGACAGCCCAGGCTTAGTTCCAGGTGGGCGTTCAGCCTTATTTCAGCCCCTGGGTGTGCATGTCACTGTTGATAAAACCACCCTCAGCTCTGCTTACCTCACAATAAACTTTCTGTTTATCCAGGAATTGTCAAGGCTGCTCACCTTTATCAACAGGAATTAGCAGCCCACTTGGATTCCTGAAACTCTGAGCTTTGTAATAAGAACTGAAAACAGACCCAGCTTAAAGGGAATCTCTTTGCTGGGGAAACAAAAGCAATGCATGTATGTGTACCCGCAACATGGACAGGTAAATCACATGTCCCACAGGGAAAACCACGGCCGCAGTCCCTGTAAGAGATTTTCATCTGAGAAATGCTGGCTCCAGTGCCCTCTGGCAGAACTAATCCAGCAGATAAGGGGAAAGGCAGGAGCTCCAGTGCCCTCGTTTGGCTCAAGGCTGCTAGCTGATGCGGTTAGCTAGTGTCTTTCCTTGGAAGAACTTAAAAAATGCTTTTATTGGGGATTTTACATTCAATCACAAAAAACCCCAACAAACTCATCTGTGTGGAATAAATACATTTCAAGGCATGAGCCTACCAGGTGGTGGCTTTCTCACCTTTCTGGTCAAACACTCGGACGTTCTCTAGTAAACTCTTGCCCCGCACACACACCTCTTTAGGTGGGAATGAGAATCGACAGTCTGTCAGCATCTTAAAGCCAAGGCAACAGCCTGGTTCCTGCGCTTCTGACTTGCTTCTGACTCCGGCCCGCTGCACACTCTCCTTACCCCTCACTCCCTGGGCGTGAATGTTACTGTTCACAAACATACCCACAAAAAGGAAAGACAAAAGGAAGGAAAGGCTGTTGACTTGGATGGCGGCTGGTTGAATGTGGGCCATTTAAAGTCAACAGCTCAAAAGCCACGAGGGGAGGCATCTAGTAGCCACATAGGCCCACATGTGCATGCACGCACATGCACACGCACACGCACCTGCTCTGGGCGGGAGAAGCATGATCCCCAGTCTGCCTACCTCAGGAAAATGGGGAGCTGGACGGCATGCACATCTAGGATCTCGCCACATCTAGGATCTCGGTGCTCAGAGCACTGGAAAGCTCTACCGGCTCTCCACTCCCTCCCGCATCCCGTGGCTCAGTGACTTCAGATTTCCCTGCCACTGTGCCTCTTGTCTTTCCTTACCTACCCCGCTGAGCACAGCCTTCTCAGTGAGCTCTGCCTTGCTTTTTCTGTGCCTCACCTTCCTACCCTCTTCAATTATTCCCAATATACAGACAATCAGATCTTATTTATTATCCTCTGGTCCTTTGGATTTAATTCGTTTGAGAACTCTATCTAGAAGTAGGATGAACTCATGAATTAATAAGGCAACTTGGTGGCTGATGAGCTCTCAGGGAAGTGCAGACAAGGCTGTAACAGCTTCCCCCCGTCTCACAATACCCAGCGGTCACCAGTCCTGCCTTCCCCAAGTACTAGGTAGGAGACACCTGGAAGAATGTGCAGCTAACAGTACAGTACTTAATTGGACACTGCCTTTATTGTCCCACCACTCTGTTATGAGATTTGTCCATGTCCCCAGTTAGCTACCAAATCCCCTGACCCTGAATTCTCAAAAGAGACCCCAAATGCAGCCCTCACCAGCTCCCCCACTGCAGCATCCCCTTACCTGCACTCCCTGTTTCAGCTACGGCCCCTCCAGAATCTGTTCTCCTTACAGCCAGGGTCAGTGAGGCCCAAAGCCTAACCTTTCATTAGGTTCCCATCACACATTTAAGATAAAAAATTGTAAATCCTTGCCATGGCCCACAGAGCCCCCCTGAACTGGCCCTGGCTGGCTCTCTCTCCTCATTTCCCATCATGCTCTCCTTCACCCTCCCCTTTTCCAGCCACACTAGCCTACCCTGTTGTCCTCAAACACAAGCATATTCCTTCCTCAGGGCCTTTGCACTTGCTGTTCCTTCTGTGGTGAGTGCTCTTCTCTGCAAATATCTACATGGCTTCTTTCTCCCTGGTTTCATCCAAGGTCTCCCTTCAGCTAACAAATTTTCAGCGAGGCCTTCCCTGCCCCTACATGTAGTAGCACCTCTCAGGAATCTCTGTCTCTCTATTTCCTGTATTTTCCCCCCCATATCACTTAACTAATATTAAGCACTTATTCGTTTCAATCAAATTCGTGCCAAGGAGGGCAGAGGCCTAGCCTGTCTTCACCACTATATCCTAGAGACTGCACTAAGGTCTAGCACTATGTAGGTGTGAATGAACGAACACATGTTAAACTGTTTCCACTGAATGCAGAGTGTTTGAAAGAAAAAAAGTCATTGGTTCATAGTGGGGTTTGGACTTAGATTGCTCTAGGTTTGAATCTTGCTGTTGCTTATTAGCTGTGTGACCTTATCAAGTTTTAAAACCTCTCTGAATCTCAGTTTCTCATCTGAAAAATGGAGGTAATATCACCTGTGTGAGAGAACAGATGTCAAGTGCACATTACAACAGATACCACTTAGTCCTGGTTCAGTAAATTGTAGTATTTCCAATTACCAGTGGTCACCAGCAACCAGTCACTAAAGAATGTTCTACATTCTAATGGGGACCTAAAATAATTCTGTTTTGTGTTGTACACCCCTTAGAAAAATGTCATTAGTGACAGCAAGGTAAAGATCCCATCTTTAGAGCCTTGCTAAAAGCACATTTTAAAATTCTTAAGAAGCAAGCCCCACCCCACTGTAGACACTTAAGAAATGTTGACTAGAGAGAAAAGTCGTCATCACAAGACTGTTATTTCAGCACAGACATTACAAAGAATAGGATCATGTTGTTTGCTGTTCTGAAACTAAGCTCTGGCTTATAGTCAGCATGCTGAGCATAACTTCGTGTCAAGAGAGAACATGGCTTTGCTTGCATAGTTTTTCTGGCTCTTCAGATATTAGTGCTTGAGGCAAAATTCCTGGGGAAGTATGCTGAGCAGCCGCAAATCCTCCCATATTCTTGGTTAAATTTAAAGATGAGGTCAGAGTGCATCTGCCCTTCTTGACATTTCAAGAAAAGTGGAATTCTGTCTTCCCTGCTTGTTCCATGAACACAGGAAAGGGGAATGGGGCTCAGTGGTAAATCATGTAAAATGGGACACATTTTCAGCTGCAGTGGAAGGATTAGGTTATGCCTAAGAAGTGACTGTATTATATTAAAATGCATTTATGTGTGTAGGCATGTGCCTGCCAAATCAAGTTAATTAGATCTTAAAGGTCTGTCACTCATTGTATTATTGATATTTGGAAGCTACTTAATTTAGTTATTTTAAATAGTCAATAAACTTTAAGGATCTATGTTATACTATTAATATTAGATAATGCTTGCTCTATTTAGAGGTTTTTTAAGTGGCATAGAGTTTTATAATTTGAAAATAACTACTTATTGACATAGACCCTCTAAGAATGGAAATGAAACTCTAGATTTGGGGCTCTTGGAAGGACCCTCTCTGAGTCTAATCTGTATCTGTCTTGTGTTTAGCCTATGACTTCAGACACGTTAGATGCTCATTTAAACCCGTTAAAGAGCTTGAGAACATACATTTTAATATAATAGGTTTAAAAGAGTGTTTATGGTATTGTTTCTGACATGTTTATCTCTGTATAAATATTTCCCCCCATTTTTTAAATTTATGTTTTCTTATAGAGTGTTGCTTTATAATTATAGGTACTCAAACCTTTCAATCACTTCTTTTATGGTTTCAGATTGGCTTTCACACTCTAATGGTATAAAAATGCACTTTTTCATATTCTGGGGCTTTTTATCTTTTACATATAAAGTTTCAATTCATCTCTAATTTATTTTTGTGTAATGTGTAAGGTAAGATATATATCATCTCCTTGAAATTGTTAATTACTAATGCCAAACACTACTTATTAAAATTTATTTTTTCTCTGTAGATTTAAAGCACATTACCATACAACAAAATTAGGTCATATATCTATATTCTCAAAAATGGAAAGACAGAGAATTATAAATACCAGAACAATTTCTTAATATACCCACTAGAAATTATTCCCTTCCAATGAGCAATTCACCCCTCAATGATAGAAACTCACAAATGCTTTCGCCACATTCACACTTCTCTTTTAGTTTGCAGATGCTGGACCTATAATATTAAATTAGAAAGAGCACTTTCCAACACTAAATCTAACTTTAAATAAAAACACGTAAGTTCTCTTATGCAAACAAAAGGGACTTAAAATATTCATGAGTCCAAGTAAATGCCACTAAAGTCATTGGGGTCTAAATACTTCATAATAAAACAGATTGATAACTGTACTGTTATGCAAAATTTCAGTGTATTTTAAACAGTCTTCTTAAATAAGCTGACTTTTACTTTCAGTACAATGGAAAAGGTGTGAATAACAGCTTGAAGCATCAGCTATTAAACATTTATGGAACACTGGTTTCTTAAAATTGCATTTTATTTAGAATTCTGTTCAGTTACTTTTCTTTAATGAGAATTTTTTTAAAATTTGAAAACCTTGGAGTAAGCAGATGTGTATTCTTTGATCTGAAATCATGCTGCCTCTAATCTCTTGATATCCAGAAACATGACAGGAGGTGCTTGCAGGGGCTTGTACAAAGGCGAAGAGAGTTGTAATAGATTACTTCTCTCCAGTGTTTTGTTTCATATCAAATATCAATATCAATCATGGAAACAGAATACTCAATTGTGGCTTGTAAACAAAATATGCATTTCCAGTGAATTAACATTCACTGGAATGTTAATTAACATTCTAAAGAGCTAGATTAAAGATACCTAAAGGTCTGATTTTAAATGGTAAGAAAAGTGAGAATTACATGTCATTATTTAAATCTGAACAGTTATGAGCTGCATACATCATGAGTTTTTATGTTTTTACTTCTGTTTCCCTCTAGTGACACACTGCTTTGTGGAACTTATTAAAGTTGGCTGAGGTACCTCAATGTCCATGACACAGATATAGATAAATGAAACAACTAATTATAATCAAGTGTCAATCGATTGAAAGTTAGAACACTGTTAGAATCAATAACTTGATGCCACAAAGGAATGTTACCAAAATTTATTAAATTCCAAACTGAGCTAAACCCAAATGATAATGATTTTTGAGTTATAAATCAACCAATTTGCATAAGTAACCTGGTCATAATATACTACCACCCATTGTTTTTTAAAATATTTCTGAATTGAGCCACTAAAATACTCTCCAAATAGAAGTGATGTTAAGTTTGATTTGGAATCATATCTATTTCAATAAAATTCTGAAGCCAATCAAAGTCACTGGGTAGATTATTTATGAAATATTTTGCCCTAAAAAAATACCTGTTTTAAGTAGAAATTTCTATAAATTGTTTGCCAATGATGTGTCTGTAAAACAGTGATATATTCAATTCATTATTATATATGCAATATATAATAGTGTTACTATAATGAGTTTAAAATAGTTTAGGATGAAATCACCTGAAATATAATCTGAATCTTTTCCTTTCTATTGTCCTGAGCTGTCTTGGTACTTGTGATCATTTCTCAAGCAAATTAATAGGGAACAAACGGTACTATACTTGTTTGCTAGGACTGCTGTAATAAAGTACCACAAACTGGGTGGTTAAACATCATAAATTCATGGTCTCACAGTTCTGGACGCTACAAGCGCAAGAATCAGGGGTCCTGGGAGACAGAACCTGTTCCAGGCCTCTCCCCCAGCTTCGGGTGGTTTGCTGGCAATCTTTGGCATTCGTTGGCTCATAGGCGCATCAGTTAATCTCTGTCTTTATCTTTACATGGTATTCTCCCTGTGTGCATTTCTGTGTCCAAATGTCCCATTTTTATAAGGACATTAGTCTATTAAAATTGGGCCTACCCTAATGACATCTTAACTATTCCATCTACAAGGACCTATTCCAAATACGAGCACATTCTGAGGTACTAGGGGTCAGGTCTTTAACCTACGAACTCTGGAGGGACACAAGTAAATCCAAAACACAAACCATTCAACAAGTCGTGCCCAAACCAGAACTTCAGATTGCAGTAGAGTCATGACGATACGAAGGTTCAAACCCTCAACGCAAATGAAATGCTTGTTTTATTTGTGAATTTCATTTACTTGTATAACTTAGCTATTCTTTGCTCTGGTCAACCGATCACTTCTTTTAGGCTCTCAAAGTGCTTCCAAAGCAAGCCTGTTTTAATTCAGACAAAAAAAGAGCTGCTCCCTAATAACAATGTGTTAGAGAAACAAGATCTGAAAACAATAGAACTTTGATGGAAATACTTTTTATTTTATAACAGAATTAGTACACCACCATATCTGACTTCACCTAGGGTCTGGGGTACAGTATGTGAAAGAGAAAGGACATTCTGAGTCAAGGAACTTGTGGCAATTGTAGTGACACTGCAGGGCATCTGACCCCAGAGCTGCTAACACAACTTATCACAGTGTAGCTTCGGCCACACATGGGTCGAAATAACAAACACTGTTATCTAGTCATGTGCATAAATCTCTAGGTCTTCTTCAGCATTACAAGAAGAAAATGTAAAACTAAATTTCATCAAAGCAGCTTGTATCAGTTTTCTGTGGCTGTCATAACAAACAATCACAAACTTGGTGACTTAAAACAGAAGGAATTTATTCTCTACAGTTCTGGATGCCAGAAGTCCAAAGCCAAGGTTCTGGAAGGGCAGTGCCCGTCTGAAGGCTCTAGGGGTGAATCCTTCCTTGGCTGTCGCAGCTTCTGGTGGCCCTAGGCATTCCTCAGCTCGTGACCACAATGCCCCCGCCTCTGCCTCTGTCTTCACACGCCTTCTCCCCTGTGCGCCTGCACCTTCTCTTCCGTCTCTCAGAAGGACACTTACTTAATTTAGCACCCAGGAGGCTTGCATCGTAAGAGCCTTAACTTAATTAGATCTGCAATGACCTTTTTCCCAAATAAGGTCACATTCACAGGGTGTTAGGACATTGACATATCTTTCTGGGGCGCACAGTTTAACCCACTACACAACTGCCCAAGAATGTCCCTTGTATTTTAAAAAATGTCTTAATATTTTTCAAATTAAGCTGTAGTATATTAGTGTATCAATAGTATATTAGTTGTCAGAAAACAAACGGGAAGTTTGTTCTGGGGCTAAATCAGGAGGAATACAAAATCCATTAAGTTTTTCTAGGTTGTGACCAGTTCTACTAGGTCTGCTTTACCGTCTAGCCTCACCTCCGGGCTTCTCTCTCTTCTGTCTCTGCACTTCAGCTAGCCAGCAAATTGCCCTTCTCGTGTCTCTCTTAAGGGCTTTTGCCCGAGAATCCTATTTTATTTTGTTGGACTCTGAGTCTCCTGGTTAACTTTGGTCCCCTGTCCATCCTTTCGGTTTCAAATCCAGGAGTCACTTTTCTAGGAAGCGTTCCTGACCCAACAATTCTGTTCAATGTCTTTCCTATGGGAATTTATAGCATGAATCTTCTGATCCCACAATTTCACTTCGAGGAATTTGTCCTGTAGACATATTTAAGAGAACAAAGATTTCTAAATATGTGCTCTTTGTGTGGTGTTTTTGTAATAAAAAACGTGCACACACAGAGAAACATCTTAAATGCCCCCAACAAAAACGGACTGGTTAAATACATTTGGGTATGTCCAAATAATGGAGTAGTATTTAAAATATCCATACATACCAATATGAACAGTTAGCCAATGGAAATTTTAAGTTAAAAATGATTATTACATAACAATATGTATAATCTAATGTGGGCTAAAAGAAAAGATGTTGTATATATAAAGGGGATAACACTTGCTATCTGCAAATAGCAAGGCGGAGAGGGTAAATGTCACACTTTGGAATATGTGACACTGTCTACCATCTTGATGATAACAGTGAAACTAAAAAAGGTTCAATTTCCTTTAGTAAATAAATGTCCTGTGCATAAAAACTACTTCAGTTTCTAGGATTACCTCAATTAGCTTGTCCTTCCTGAAAAGAATTTTTAAAAGATTTAAAATATTGGTGCTGATTTTAAAATTTGTAATGACCCATTAATTTGTGGCTATGACATCCCACGGGGACGAGACCATGTTTTATAGCTGCTGCAATATCGTGTCCTTTGCCTGCCAGATCCAATGAGCAAATATCTGCGGCATGCAAATCACCCAGGGTTTGCCTGCAGCGATCCGCACATGCCCAGCTGCACAGTCATCAGCTTGACACCTTATAAAGCAGATGCCGTTGGCCTTTATCATCTTTGGCATGAATCCAAGGCTCATTCTCCAATGGAACAGACAAGAAATAAATCATCTAACTGGCTCGGCCTCGCTAGCATCAGACTCCTTTATTGTGAGCACTTATCATACAATGAACACAAAACTGATCAGTAGCATGAGTCACAGCTGGCCCCAAGACCTCAATTTAAAAACCAGAGCACTTCTTCAATAGTCCCTGAGTATATAAATACCATCTTCAAATCTACAGAATATTATATATCAAAATAAAAATGCAAGTCTCATTTTCAGCAAAACTGCTCTCTCATTGAGTAAACAGGACTGGGTGTCCTCCTTCTGGCAAGATCACACAGCAAGAAAATGTATTTGTTGAATCACAGCCTTTAAGAGGATGGTACATTGTTAGGCTGTAACTCTCTAGAAGAGAAGTGAGAACGTATATGAAGAACACCCCTGAAAGGAGTAGCAATTCACTAATTATATTGTACTGTTGAATTATCTGCAAGGAAAAAAAATACTGTTCCTAAAATTATTACATAGAGCAAGATGAACATGGGACTTGGACCTTAAGGTTTTCTAGGCCATTTTCTACATGAGCTTATTTTCCTTCCCTAGTGAAGACATAGTATAGTACAGTAAGAATGAGGTCTACAGACACATCTGCACTAACCAGGGTTTTCTAAAAGTGGAATGAAATAGAACTGTCATCGTCATTTCATGATACTGCCTTGATAGGTAAAATATCTGCACCTAAACCAAGACTATTTCTATTTCAATCTTAAACCTACAATTCACCTTAAGAAGTTAATTTTAAAAGTTCATATTAAAAAGAACTATGGGATATCCAAATGCAAAAAATAAAATAAAAATGAATCTAGACACAGATCTTACATCCCTCACAAGAACTAACTCAAAAAGGATCATGGACCTAAGTGTAAAACACAAAACTGTAAAACTCCTAGAAGATAACATACGTGAAAATCTAGATGACTTTGGGTATTAGCGATGGATTTTTAGACACAGCATTGAAGTTATAATCCATAAAAGAAACAATTGATAAGCTAGACTTCATTAAAATTGTTAGCTCTGTGAAAAGGCAATGTCAAGAGAATGAGAACACAAGCTATGACCTGGGAGAAAATATTTGTAAAAGATACATCTGATAGAGGACTTTTACCCAAAATATTCAAAGAACTCTTAAAACTTGATAATAAGAAAACAAACAACCCAATTTAAAAATGGTCAAGAGATCTGAATAGACACCTCTCCAAAGCAATACAGATGGCAAGTAAGCATATGAAAAGATGCTCAACATTATATCATCAGGGAACTGCAAATTCAAACAATGATAGTTTTTGCACTTATTAGAATGGTTACGACCTCAATCACTGACAACACCCAGTGCTGGCGAGGATGGGCACAGCAGGAGCTCTTGTTCATTGATGGAAGAAATGCAAAATGCTACAGTCACTTCGGAAGACAGTTTGACAATTTCTTACAAAACTAACCATGCTTTTACTGTACAATCCAGCAACTGCACTCCATAAAATCCTCCCAAATGAACTGAGAACTTATGTCCACAAAAAACCTACACATAGATGTTTACAGCAGCTTTGCTCATAAGTGTGAAAATCTGAAGCAATCACGATGTCCTTTAATAGGTGAATGGATAAAACGTGGTACATCCAGACAGTGGAATATTATTCAGCGCAAAAAGAAATGAGCTGTCAAGCTATGGGAAGACATGGAGGAAACTTAAACTCAAATTATGAAGTTAAAGAAGGCAATCTGAAAAGCCTGTGTATGATTCCAACTAGACTGCATTCTGGAAAAGACAAATCTAGGGAGACAATAAAAAGATTAGTATTTACAATTTGGGGGGGCAGTGAAACTATTCTGTATGATAACAGATTTCATTACACATTTGTCAAAACCCTTAGCATCCACAACACGAACAGTGACCTGTAATGTAAGCTATGGACTTTGGGTGACGATCTGTCAGCGCAGGTGTGTTGATTGTAACCGACGTACCAAAGCGGTGCAGGATGTTGGCAGTGGGCATAGCTGTACATGTGTGGAGACACTGGTACATGAGAACTCTCTGTACTTTCTGATCAATTTTGCTATGAGCCTAAAATCACTCTAAAAAATAAAGTTTATTAGTTAAAGTAAGCCAAACATTTCAAAATATTTATGTCTATATAAATTCTAGCCAAATTATTTTAATAAATGGAGGGTCTAAACTTTTTTTTTAAATAACATAAATATTTAGGTAAAATATAGATACCCAGAATAAGCTATAAAAACATACTTGTCCTCCCCCAAATAGAAGCAGTGTAAATAACAGTATTATGTGAACCCCAAAGAAATAACTGTCTCTACGTGAGTTTTAGCCAGTGCTTCAGATGCGGGTAAGAAAACAGCTTAAGTTCTCCTTTTGGTGGTTTTGGGGATGGGGGCAGGCCTGGGAAGTGAACCATCTCAGTGCCTTTCTCGAGCTTCAAAGGCCAATCTATGCCAGTGTGTTTCTGGCTTGGTTCCATCACTCCTTATTTTCACATATTAGTTTCAATTTTCCAGAATAAATGACACTGGACCATAACAGAGATAGATTCATCATCCGAGAAACAAAGCAGATCTGAATCAAAAAGCACTGCAGAATAAAGGAGCGCAGGGCCTGCATCACTGTGTTCCTTTTCCACTCCGTCTGTCTCTTAACGATGCTTTTTCGAGGGCAGGCGTTTATGAGCAGCTCAGTATTTCTCAGAGGCACGCAGAGTTCCAAGTTTACCAGGCTGCAAACTCGCCTTTGTTGCTGAAACCCAGCGTGTGAGGTTTGGAAAGGAAACTGGGCGTTAGAGGTCAGGAACCCAGGTAGGTTCAGGGCCCTGACTTTTCCCTTTCAAGTGAGACAGTCTTCAGTTTAATGTAATCATACTAACTAGGTGTACCGCAGATGGGGCTCCACCGTGGGCTGTGCCGATGGGGCCAGGAAGGCCCTTGAAGTGAGCCCGCACGTGGGAGGGCAGATACTCTGTAAAACCCCCTTCTATTAAAGCCTAACATGGGGGTTCAATTTTCATGCGAAGTACTTTACTGAATTCCCTGCTCATGACTTTCAACAAGGAAGGCTGGTGCTGAGGGAGAGAGGACAGGGTTTGTGGGATGATGATTGCTACAGCTTGTGTTGCTTGAAGCAGCCACTGAAAACATGCTTTGCTCAAGGCATTGGTTATTCAGACCACCTATGAGCAGCTTCCTGTGAGGGAGGCTCAGGGTGCAAAAGACCCCTTCTTTGCCACCCCAAGTGAACTGGCATGCTGTAGACCTGCTCTATTAGGTTTAAATTAAACAGAGGAATTCAATTTGCCTCATCAAGAGCATTGAGTAAGTGGAATTCATCCTCATGATCTTAATTTATTTTATAAAGTAATGTGTAAGGGATGGGGCTTTACAAATACTAACTCATTCAATCTTTGTAACAACTCATAAAGAAGGATCGTTGTTTATGAAGTCAATAATAGTTATTACACATTTTTAAGTTTATTTTGAGCCATAATTAGGGGATCGATGTTTCAGGTTAGGAATAAAATTTGGGTAAAATGAGTCAGAACTGGATATACCGTATTTATAGGGATTCTACTACTGCAGTTAATTTAAAAACATCACCAATTCAAAGGTTTTATATATTAACATGTATTTCTTAAATTTCCTCTGAAAGTAAAGTTAATATTTTATAAATTATGCCTGACTGTGGCTTTCTGGACAGACGGCATTTCCTGAATATTTGCATCGACACAAAAAAGAGCATTTTTTAAATGACAGCAAAATAAAGACTTTTAGTCATTTCATCTTAAAGTATTTATAAGGACTCATCTAACATAAGAAAGACTCGAATCCCTTTGTTGAGTCATTTTAGCCGCGTAGCCAAGGCTTTCACCTTCCTCTTGTCAGAGCCCACCTCAGCAGAAAACGCAGCCCGCAGGACGGTGAAGATATCTGAGCAGCAATCCTGCTGCCTGCCTGGCAGAGGTCAGCCAGATCACGCCGGCTGTGGGCTTGCGAGGCTGCGATGCCACATGTTGCAGGTGGCACATCTTACAGGTCATTCTCAGTGAGGAACAGCACCCTGCAAACACTGCAGAGGAAGCTGAGCAGCAGCCCGAAAGCGCCTTCAATCTGAACTTCATTATCTCAGGGCTAAGAATTCTCATCCTAAAACAGCACAGCGCTCTGCTCTGGGCTCCCTTTCAGTAAGCGTCCCCTCGGGATTTTCCCCCCTCTTGACAGCACACTCAACAAGTAAACAAATGCACAGCATTTATGTGCGGTGACAAAACCCTTCAAGCTAAAGGCCACCTACAAGCGGTGGAGCCTGCCGATGCCCCACAAAGTGGCTGGTAGAATCTCCAGCTCTCACTAACCTGTCTCACCTTCCATCCCAACACTCAAGGACATTTTGTGGAGGTACCGTTATGATGCCAAAATGCTTTTCTCCATCACAGAGAGGTACTTTGGAGTCAAGCCCAAATTACCTACTTTAATATTTAGCTGATTCCTTGCCAAAAGTGGGGCTTGATATAAATTCAAATGCTGAAACTTCACTTGTTTTTAAAAATACCACTGAAAGGAAATTTTAGACTGGGTACCAGAAATATATTCTGCTCTTTTGGAGATGGGGAAAAGTCTGTCTCTCTCAGCAGACCTGGATGGCCACCTTCTACATGTTTCATTTCCACAGACATATTTAGGGAGAGGGTATGTGGTCAAAATGATTGTCACATAATAGATTTGTATTCATACTTGGAATTAGAGAACCTTATTATTTCCATGGGCATTTTTAAGAAAACTTTAAAATGGCATCCTCCCTCTCTGCACAATGTAACCATCACCGCCACCTTCTACAGGGATCGAGTATGTGCTTTGACTTCTGTGAGGCATTAGGGGAAAAGAGATGAAGGTGGCCATCTCAGCTGCCCTCAAGGAATTGCAGTCTAATGCAATCTTTTTCCATTTAAACATATATCTTCTTACCAGAAAGTGAAGGCAAAGAACTTAAAAAATGAAACCTTCAATAATCAAAATACAGCCTAAGAATGTTGGGACCAGCACTGCTAAAAAACAAAAAAATCAGACTGTGACCAGGTGGTCTTTGAGAAAGCCACTATGACAGGCTGAATAAAGCCCCCTGTCCCGCTGTCCCCACCCCAATCCCTGGAACCTGTGACTATGTTACCTTCTATGGCAGGAGAGTCTTGAGACGAGATTTTCCTGGATTATCTGGGTGGGCCCAGTGTAACCCTAAGAGTCCCTCTGAGGGGTCGGCGAGAGGGTCAGTCAGAGGGAGAAGGGGGAAAAGCAGGAGCAGATGTTCAGGATAAGAAGATGCTGTGTTGCTGGCTTTCAAGAGGGAGAAAGGGGCCAGAGGGGCCACGTGCCAAGGAATGTGCGCGGCCCCACAAGCCAGGAGGGAAAGAGAATTGATTCTCCCCTGGCGCCTACTGAAGGAATGTAGTCCTGCTAGCACATTTTAGGCTTCTGACCTCCAGAACTGCAAGATAATGAATTTCTGTCGCTTCAGCCACTACGTTTGTAACAGCAAAAACAGGAAACAAATACAGACACTGAGCCATAAGCTAGGCTGGTTCCCCAAACAGGGACAGATAAACCCGGTCCCCGTAATTCTGGGTGTGTCGTCAGCACTGGCCTGTTTTGAATGGGCTTCTTTGGCCTTACCCTGCCACTGTCCTTTGAAATCACACCTGGCCACCTGGGTAAAGCCTGCCCATCACATTCCGCTCCCTCCCCTGCCATCTAGCTTCTGCATGCTCGCACTTCCCAGAGCGCCCTTCCTTGACCACCTTTCCTTCAGCGGCAGCCGTCAGGCCCCCTCCCCGTTTTCTTTTGTTTCACAGCGCTTACAGCCACTGACACACTTGTGCTTAATCATTTCCTCTGACGGAAGGTAAGCTCCGTGTTTTGTTCTGCGATAGTCCCAGGTCCTAGACAATTTCTGCAACATTGTCGGTGCTCGATGCAAAGTTTTTGAATACACAGAAAGCACCAGGGGGGACACTGGTTGCTACAGCAAATAGTGCTGTGGTCATCTCTCTTTCTCTGGATAAAGAACATTGGCTCTAGGCCTTTCCTTGTCCCGAGTGCCTAATCTTCGTATAACTGTGGAGCTACGAAGAAAAATGAGCAGCAGCTTTCACTGGGAATATTAAAAAAGATGTAGAGTTTTGTTTCTGGGGAAGCAAAAGAACAAATATGCTGTATAGAAATAATTATTGAGTTGAACTGTTGAAATCTAAGTTCAATATCCCTTCTAGTCCTGAGGCACTATCTCTTTATACGTGTGCATATTTCATAATTTCTATACCAGCCAAACATATACGTATCTTTCGCAAATGTTTGGCTAGTATAAAATTTATGAAGCGATATCCCACAGGCAAAATCTATAACATCTCCAAATGCTATGAAGAAATGGGTAGATCATAGATCTGGCTCAAATTGAGTAACTTCTTATCAGATCCAAGCTATTGCAGAGGAGAAGCTAACGCTTATCATTGAGAAGACACTCGTGAATTCATGTTTTAACCAATATAGCAACAGTTGTGCATAACATAAAAACTATAAAAGAAGATTGGTTTTTAAACCATCCATCCATAATTTTCAGAGCCAAATGAGTACTGTCTGCCTAAAATCAGTCCCCTTGTGAGGTGCTTCAGTTATTTTGCCATGGCTATCATTGCTTGGAACATTTATATAACTTTTGTTTGGAATTGCCATCAAAGTTGGAGGAAAGAAGATATACAAACGTCCAACAGGCACAAGAAAGAAAGCTCAACATCATCAGTCATAAGGGAAATGTAAATCAAAAACACAATGAGATAATTCTTCACATCCACCTGGACAGCTATTATTTAAAAAACTGGAAAGTGACAAGTATTGGCAAGGATGTGGAGAAACTGGAACCCTTGCATATTGCTGGTGGGAATGTAAAATGGTGCAGCCACAGTGGAAAACAGTTCAGCAGTCCCTCAAAAAGTGAAACATAGTGATACCATATGATCCAGTAATTCCACTGCTAAGTATATACTCAAAGAATTGAAAGCAGGCATTCAAACAAATACATGTCCACGAATGTCCACAGCAGCACTATGCACAGTAGCCAGCGATGGAAAGAATGCAAATGTCCATGGGTGGGTGACTGGATAAACCAAATGTGGGATAGCTATACAATGAAGAGTTGTTGAGCTGTAAAAATGGAATAACACACCGATACATTCCACAATGTAGGAGAACCTCGGAAACATTATGTAAAGTAGAAGAGGTGAGACACAAAACGTCTTATATTGTATGATTCCATTTATATGAAATATCCAGAATAGGTAAATCCATAGAGACAGAAGGCAGACTGGTGTTGTAAGGGGTGGGGGAGGGGGAAATAGGGAATGACTGCATTATGGATACAGAGTCGTCTTTGGGTGATGAAATATATTGGAACTAGATAGAGGTGGTGGTTATAAAAAACTGTGAATGTGCTAAATACCACTGGTTAATTTTATGTTATGTGAATTTTACCTCAATAAAATATTAAAAAATAAAAGATGGGAAAAGATTTTGTTGAGCTCTCCAAGGCTACCTACATAATGGCATAGCATATTGCCTGTGGCTAGGTGCCCAGTATTTATGAAATTGAATGGTAGGAAATATTCATGTCCTGTAAGTAAATTTATTTATTTTTAATTAGTCAAGATCATTCTAGGTCATCGAGTGGAATAAGACAGGTTATCAAGCTGAGTCATGCTATCTTAGTTTTGAAAATAATGATGTGTAAATACAAAGTAAGAGGCTACTGCCAGAAACTCCTATTTCCCTCCGCCTAGCAAACTTGAACCTGTCCTTCGAATACTTCGGCCCAAAGGCCATTTCCTCTTGGAGCTCCCCCTACCTTGCCAGGCAGAGCTCTTCCCTCCTGGCCTTACACCTTGTACTGTTCACGGTCATCTAAGCACCTCCAGTTCTTATCTGTCTCCCCATAACAGCATCAGCTCAGAAGAAAGTAATGGCTCTAATTTATTGACACACACTTAGCAAAAAGCACCACACTGGTGGATAGAAGTCTTCACAAATGTTTGTCAAATGACAGAATGAATGAACTAATGAATGACTAGATAAAGTTTTGGTCTGGCTTGCAAACTGGCTCAAAGGGCATTTCTAAAATCAGAATTCTGTATTTGTTTTCGAATAATACTAAAATTTTGAAATGAATGTATACACATCTAATGTGACTCCTGAAAGACACTCTCTGGCTGTTGAAATTCTAATGTCTTTGCTAAAATCCATCTGTCCTTCTTTAATTGACATGTCTTATACATTCTCCCTGGGGTGACTGGTGTACACAGCAGAGTCAGGCAGATGCTACTAGGACCAAAGATTTTTCAAAATAAACATGTTCTAACTTGTTCTATACAAGGGTAAACAACGAGTCTTTGTCACTGAGGAAGAAATGTTTTACAATTTTTGTAATCAAGCTGCCAGGGTGGCTCTGCCAGACCTTTCTTATCTCCTGGGAATATCCTCTGATAACAATGTAGTTTTGTGCTAAATTTCAAACAAATCTGGGCCACTGCAGGTTTGTCAGGGGTGGGGACGGTCATGTAATTATGTGCCTTCATTCTGTCCTCACACAAAACAAGATGGAATTCTTAGCATTTTTCTTTGACCTTGGGGCATTTCTGGAAACTTGACACAGCACGAAACTTAATGGATTCAAGGATATGAAATAAGGAAAAATAGTGTTCACTTGAAACTACACCAAGTTGGTAAAAGAAGATTTTTAAAGCTATGCTTAAAAATCCCCCAGGTTTTGAAACCCAGTCTCATTTTTATGGTCAACCATTGGGATAAATTCACTTTACTTAAAACAGCATTTCTATGACCCCTGCTCAACCTCTCTGCTTTATTCTCCTCCAGGTTCTTAGCACTACCTGGTGTTTGACCACGTATTCGTTTGACCATGTATTTATCTGTTTATGGTCTGTTCATCCCAAGAGAGTGTAAACCCCATGGTAGCAGGGATGTGATGTATCTTGTCACCACTGTGCTCTCTGCAGCTAGAAGGATGCCCGAGAAAGCAGGTACTCAATTTCTCTTTGTTGAATATATCTTTCATCTAAATTATACTCAAAAATTATGATCATTAACGGAAATAATAAAGGGCTATTTTTAAATAAGGCAAAACAATAAGCTTCGCTCAGTCCTGTTTAACAACTGCAAAATTCACACACTCACTAGCAGAACTAAATCTATCAGAGACACAGTGATGTGACTGACACAGAGACACTGAAGAGCCTATATCTCCTCGCACAAGGTGAAGTTAAAATCAATACATGGCACAGACTTACTTGATAAGTGATCAAGTATTATTTGAATGAACTGCCCCAGTAGCAGTTCAGTTTAAATTCTGAGTCACCAAGTATAACTTTGATATACCTCAGAATAAACAAAGTTCTGGCACAGAACTTGTCCCATTCTATTGTATGTATGTATGCGACTGTATTTTTAACACAGGACAAACAATACACTCATCAAGGATTCATAACGGGAGCTCCCACCATGTTCCTTGACTCCTGCTTTATTATGATACTGTTTCCAGCTCTTGACTGTGGTCTCCATCTCTCACTTCCACCACTGCTGTCAACTCTTGGAACCAATAACAGACTCAGCTTCACCTCCCAGGTGGAGCCTTTACACACTCACCCTGTGGCTTCTTGGCTCAGCCCCTCTAAGAAGCACCTCACCTGATTCCCTGCAGCCCTGGGGTCCTACCACAGGCCTGGAGCTCTTCTGAGGCAGCTTGAACACAGTGCCGCCACCCAGACAGACACAGGGTGGAGCTCAGCCATGTGAACACAAGTACATGCTATGGGAATAAAATGCTTCCTACCACATTAAAAAATGACTGGTGCTATACTCCCAAATTGCTTATTTTACCCATATACCTCAAGTCCACTCTCAATGTAGGAAGACAGAAGAAAATCCAATTAAAATGTTTTTGTTGTAATAATTTTGCATGCAAGTTAATCACTGTGACCAAGTCTTGGTCATAATAATTAACAAGATTTTATAGCTGTTCTGACTGATAAAAGAACAATTTCAATAACAGCTTGTACTGGGGGCAGTGTGGGGAGTGGGTGGGGAGACAGGACCTTCAAGCCATTCACCCCAAGTTACTAGGGGGTTGGCACCCACATCATGAGCATTTGATGTGTACCCAGCATACAATGCGCCTCACATGGGAAAGCAGTGTATATGCTATTTTCCCGTTAACTGATTAAAACATAATTTATTGGCTTTTCAACATTTCTAAAAGCAGTGCATGCTTATGGTAAAAAGCAAAACCAAGAAGACCTCAAACAAAATAGAAAAATATGAAGTAAAATATAAAAATGCCCCTTTGATTCCCCAGGGAAGGAGAACAGCTTGGGTATATTCTTCTCAGACATTGCTGATGCACACACAACATATTTTTATAAAAACAAAACCATCTTTATATGCCATAATCACATTAACGTATTTTCAACAATAGTTCAGAATTATTCTCTCTCATCTGGATATTATGACTAAGTTTTTCTTTCCACCTCCGCATATTAAGAGCAGGGGATAATTTAAGAATATGATACATCTGGGGTATTTTGAAAAAGAATTTCTCTTTCTAGAAGAGGTAATTGGAAATGTTCAAAGAAAATGAATTAAAAAATCACTAGGCTGCGTTGTTTTCAGGTTGAAGGCTGGTTCCTTTTTAGTCCCCACTTATGGCCAACTTTCACTCATATATCACTCATGCCTGTGATATAATCAAATCTCCCTTGAGAAAAACATTTTCTTTAGGTATATACTCCTTCCTTCTTCATGAGATAGCACATTCAACATACTTGTTGCTGTAATTATCACATGTTCCATCTTCCCCTGTAAGGAATCCCTACCAAAATATGCATTTTAAAGTTCTAAATTTGGTTTAATGTCAGTCACACAGGAAAAAAAACCCAAAACATCAATAGTCACAAGAACTATTTCTGGGTGTATAAGGATTTTACCAACATCCTCAAGCTGACAGCAATGTTTTGCATATTTGCATCCAACTACATTTCCTTCAGACAATTCTTTTCACCTTAAACTTTAAAAAACTGACGTAGTGAGACTGTATAAATACACCATTGTGCTACATAGCCCATTCTGCAGCTTGGTAGCGAAGGCCTAAGCAGTGAGCCAGCCAGCATGTATTGAGTCCCTACTGAGTGCCACGTACTGTGCTAGGCCTTAAGGAAACCAAGGAGAAGGTAACTCTGCCCCTGAGCAGTTCCCTGGCTGGTAGAGAGAGAGGACATGAAGGACTCATGACAATGCAATGCTATGTGTGCCAGATGAGCTCAGGGAGTGACTCGGCCTGCACTGGGTTCCCTGGTGGTGACAGATTAGCCATGTGTCCTGAAAGACAAATGCAAACTCACCAGGTGAAGAACAGGGAAGGAACAGTGGGCAAGGAGAAGACCATGAGGCACAGGAGCAAGAACCCAGTATACGGGGTAGAGTCTGGGGTGCTGGGGCCCAGGGCTGTATGACTAGAGGTGGGTGATAATGTTGGTGACTCGGGTGGAGATTTGTGTGAGACCTTAAGTTTCAATTTTATCCTGAGGGCACAGGCAGGATCACTGAAGATTTTGTCAAGAGCTAGGAAATAAACTGAACGGCCCCTTGGTCCAGGTCCAGGTCAAATTCATGAGCTCCAGCCCATTCATGAGCTCCAGCCCATGGACATAACCTTGTTCCAGGACAACAATCTCAATTGTCTGGTTTCCCGGACCACAAATGATAATAAACAGCACATGTAAACATTCTTTGTATCTATATGAGATAATAGATGTTAACTAAAAATCTTATGAAATAATCATTTCACAACATAGGTAAATCAAGTCATTATGCTAGCCACCTTCAACTTATACAGGGGTGTACATCAATTATATCTCAATAAAACTAAAAGGAAAAAAAAAAAACTAGCCCATGAAAAGGGAAGGAAATGGAAGCTGCCAAAAGCAAGAACCCGGGGAGTAGCACAAGGGCAGCTGAGGGTGTGAGGACACACGGTGGGAATGCAGGGGTCACGGCGGGCTGCGGGTGGGGCCCTCACAACCATCTGCGAGGTGACTGTGACGATTAAATGCCTTAATATTTGTAAAGATAAAACCCAGGTAGGCATTACACGAGTCTGCTTTTATGTCATACTTCTAGCAGTGCCAAGAATAATCGACCCTCCGCTTAGAAGGAGAAAGGAGGCCCGTGGATGCGCCCCTGGCCCCAGGCCAGTAAGCGGGCGAGGCTCAGCCAGGATGTGTGTTGTCCTTTCCTACTGAGTCTAATTTCTTTGCACTTTTCCACACTCTCCCAAATGACAGAGGATGTTCCATTTGAGTTTGCAGGTAAACGTGACTAGAGATGAGAAAGAGCTGCGATTTAAGAATGATTCTCATGCCCACTATGAATTAAAATGAAATGGTGGCGGTTGAAGGGTGAGTTTCTCCCCAGGTGCTGGCTGCCTGAGTCCTGTGCTGCCCCAGGGAGAGGCTGGACTATGGCAATAAGCTGCCCTTCCACACGGAGGGGGCCTGAGGGGACTCGGATGCATGGGAACTTGCCTCTGATTTCAAGTTTTCTTTGCTGCCAGCTCACATCAAATCAAATAAGCCAGGATAAAACCCATGCAGTCCTCTCAACATCTTCCATCGACCTGTCTCATAAACTAGCATCTACTTGGATCTCTCTCTCATCTGTCCAAATTCCCTACCCAATACTCCAGCCCCTACGTTGGAACTGGGTCTCCACTCTCAATCTCTGTGGGAAAATGCTAGGGCTGCTCTAATCCGCCTACTTTTGTTATTTCCATGGGGGGTTGTGCTGTCCCCTCATCATCTGCTCCCCACCTTCCATATAAACATGTGCCCTTCTCAGGTGTGGTCCCAAGTTCATGAGCCTCTCCTGAAATTTCCAGCTGATTTCCAATGCATCATCACCTGAGTGCACATCCCAGTACAGACATCAACGAATGAGGACAGTTGTATTTGTGGACGCTGTGACCAAAGCCATTTGGCTGTCCTCCCCAGAGACAGTCTTTGTACCCAGGACAAATATAACCACATTTCCCTGAAAAACAATATTGCATGCAACCCTAAGGGTAAATTGTGTTTGGCTTTCCTTCTGCATAAAAGTCAATGGGAATCAGATTTGCCATGGCCTGTGCCTCAGGTGTTGGCCAAAGGCCAAGCACATACTCACGCAGACATGCTTTTTCTATGTCAATGCAACGTTTTCCATGTGCAGTTAAGTGGCACATGAGGCTGCTCCCTGAAGTAAATAAGTAAACCCACTTCTGTGCCTTACTTTCATATCTGTAAAAGCAGAACCGGTCATTTGAAATGTTTACATCATTCACTGGAGAACTGTGAGAAGTGAACTATATTTCTAAGCATTTTGGAAGATGAAAGGGATGTTACTGAAGAATGTACAGCATTCAAAAAAAAAAAAAAAAAAAAATCACTTAGTTCTAGTCCTGCATTTAAAACATAGTTTTGTGGGACATGATTTTGTTTTAAAATAACCCAGGTGCCCAAAAGTACGTTAGGAGATTTTATAGTTTTAAGGCTCCATGTAAACCTTCTCTGGAACTGCTGGGGACAGAGCCCATGTCTATTAGCGTGAGAGACACCTCTGTTTATAGAATGTTAGCGCTGCGATCAAAACTGACACAGGCCAGGACATGTGAAGTTAACGGCAGTGCTTCGTCCTGAATGTGAGCTACAGGGCTCCTTCTTTTCCACAAAGTCTGGATTTTAAAGACAGACTTGGCTTTAATTTTCAACTCTCTGGCTTTTCTCAATTAGAGTTATAGTCACACAGTTATTTAAACAAATGTCTTTGAACTTCCTTAATTTAAAAAAGTGACCCTTAGGTTAATGAATGTTGTAAAATGCTTATTGTTTGAGCAAATGAATTGACTTCCATTCTGTAAGTGGGTGTGGTGGAGGCTGAAGTCTCACAGAGGAAACCGAAGATATTTTTACTCTTGCACGGTGCCGACCGTCCATAGGTCAGGACAGGCAAGTTTTCCCTTTATCCCCTTATTACAAATGCCCTAAGTTAAGCTGCTCATAAAAAATGGATGGGTGTCGAATTTCCATTACTAAGAAAACAACACCCAAGTATATAAAATGCGAACGGAGGCACACGGCACTTGATCAATTAAAGGCAAGTTGGGTGGATGAAGTTCTTAGCGAGTCTCAGTTAATGACAAGGACCCTAGAGAGCATCTCCCACAGTAAGTGGGTGAGGGAAACACAGAAGTCACCACCCTTTTCAGGCACCATCTCAATGAGAGGTGCCTCTCCACTTACTGGTCAATGCAAGTCTCCAACAGGGTATATCAGAGCATTTTTGTAAATGGCACAAGATCTTAATGATTCTAAATAATAATGTGTTTTCATATTGGTGACAATCAGTTATCTTAACACAAAAAACAGTAGAACTCCGCTTTGTCTGAGCAGCTTTATTATATGTACCTTAGACTGACAATGAGTCTCACAGAGGCGTGCAATGAATCACCAGGAAACTTTTTTTTTTTTTTAATAGAGCTACCTCTTTTCCTCCATGGGAGATTCTGGATTATAGGTCTGATGTGGGGCTGGGATGATGCTAGATAGATAGACAGATAGACAGATATAGATGATAGATGATTGATAGATAGATAGATAGATAGATAGATAGATAGATAGATAGATAGATGATAGATAGATGATAGATAATAGATGAACAGAGACAGATACAAATAGATAATAGATAACAGATGATAGGTAGGTAAATAGACAGATAGGTAGACAGACAGGGAGATAGATGGGTAGACAGACACACACACACTTTAATCCCACAAGCAGTTCTGATGGGCTCCCCACTACTTGTCTTAAGTGGTATATGGCCACATCACTCAACTGCCAATAAAAATTAATTCATAGTTTCTATGTAACTATTAGTGCTGGAGAAAAGATACAACTCAGGCTTTATTTCTGCCAGTTTGTTCATTCGCCCTCTTAGCCTGGCCCGGCTGCACTAGGCAGTGACTCATGCAGGAGACCAGGCCCCGTCCCTGAGGAGTCTGCAGTCTGGCTGAAGAGGCAGACACATAAAATAGCATCACAATTCACCTGGCAGGTGCTGTAACAGGAGAGGAGAATACAGCTTGGGAGTGGAGGCAAGAGAACATTAACTCCATCTGGAGGAATTGCAGACGGGCCCCGGAGCTGGGTCTCATTCGAGGTGGAGGGTTTTCGAGGTGGCGACGGGGGATGCGGTCAGTGCTTTCCATGTAGAAGGATCAGCATGTTGAAACTGCCTGTGTTCCTGGGGTGTATTGGGGAGCGCAGAGCAGCCAGACCAAGGTACATGTGCTCGAAGGGGACGGCAAGAAGGAGCAGGGGGTGGAGCAGGGTGGGCAGTTAGGGTGGGGATATAAGGTACATCCATGCAGGAGTGACACTACAGGCAAAACAAACAAACAAGAACAGAATGTGGGGCCCCTGGAAGTCTCCTTTGTAATCCCTGAGGGCTCCCCCAATACCGAATGCTTCACTTGCAAAAACATTTAGAGGTTTTTTTAAAAAGCCCTCTGTCAATTACACATTTTCAAATGATCCTTATGACCATATTACATAAAATATTATACAAGATAAGTTATTTTAATTTTACTGTTTCCAATAAAGGTATATACTGAACCTAGTGTAAAAAGCATCATTTCCCAAAATACCCAGAAAAACAAGTTATGAAACCATCCCTGTGCTTCACTATTTAAGGTCACTGATCTGAAGCTCATTCTGAGGGGTGTGCGTGTGTGTGCGCGCACGTGTGCGTGTGTTTGGAGGGGGAAGTATCAGGTGGGACAGGACCTACTTCTCCATCACTGAAAAGCAGGCCGCCTGTGGCGAGTCACATGGATCCAGCAAATATAGCATCGTGTCTAGCGGCGGCGCTGACCCAGCCGCTCGGCACAGATCCACGGTTAGCGATGAGAAGTCACTGCGGTGCTATTTGGGGACTAATAATGTATAAACTCTCGACAAGGGATGTTTAGCATCTCTTACTAGTTTAAAGCTTTACATGTTAAAGTCTCACCAGAAACTGTTTGCCACTGCAGCGAATCTTCACTCGGTGTTTACTTTGCCTGAGACGCTGGAGGGAAAGCAGCCCCCGTCGGAAGCAGGGCCTGGCCCTCTCTGTGTCCTTCTCTGGTCAGGTCCGCACGCTCCGAAGGGCTGGCGTACAGAAAGCCTGCAGCCAGCTAACTTGGTTCCTGTTCTGACGCACTGTCCAGAGCCTCTGCTCTTTTGTTTTCAACTTACTTCCTCGAAGGTCTCAGTCACTGTCACAGCCTCACATTGCACCTGGAAGCAGACAATTCCCCAAGCACAGATTCTCGGCTAGCCCAGCCCATTCAGAGACAGGGGGAGGGCGAGGGCAAGGGAGGGGCAGAGAAGAGGCAGGGGGGAGAAGCTGGGTGCTGGCTCCTACTTGGTAGCTATTTCTGAGTGTCTGTAACAGTGGTTCTCACCCAGGTTGCTCGTATCAATATTCTGGGGAGCTTTTAAACACATACCAATATGGTGACCCCACTCCAGGGACTCTGATCTAACCTGCCCAGAGCCGGGTGTATTTTGAAAGCTCTCCAGGTGATTCTAATGAGTGGCCAAGTCGAGAACCAGCGCTCTAGCACTTCGGAGGGCACAGCAAGCGTCTACGATGTGTCCACTGCCCTCAAAATGCTTAAAGTCCGGTTGGGAAGCAAAGACTGAAATGGAAGATCATCTCAGGTAGACCACCACCGAGTACCAACTGTGTGGCAAGTTCTGCTAGTGCCCTGAGAAAGGCAGGGCCAGAGACCACTCGGGAAGGTACCATGAATATGAGACATGTGCTGGGCCTTGAGACAGCGCCGGGCTTTCCTTACATTTCCTCTCCCGTCCACACCATCGCCTCACTCGAGAGCCTTCTACATGGATTTCATTCTTAGGAGCTTCCGTTCTTGCCTCTCTCCCATCCATTCTTCTTATGATTTTGCTTTGAAATCATCAGTCCTATCATGTCACACGTCTTCCTAAAACCTAAGGCTCCTAAGGTTCCCCAGAGCCGTAGAATAGAAGCCAAGTTGCGCATGAGGCCCCTTGCACATACAAAAATGTGTGAATGTTTATGAAAGAAACACTCAACTACATTTTTTTCTTACCCATGCACTGACTTCTATCTAAGGATGTATTCGGATATTCAGATGTGGTACGATCACCTTCAACACTAATATTTAAAAAGGAATTTCCCTTTGGAAAAATTGCTCTCCATTAATGAAATGGCACATTCGACTTAATTTTAAAACATATATTATATGCTGACTACATCCCAGGCACTGGGAAGATACCATTGAAGATACAATGATGAAGACTCCCCATTCTCAGTGGCATTAAAGATGCTGGGTTGAATTTTGCTATTGTCAAAAAGAGCTGGATTCCAGTCTATAAATCACCCACTTCTTTATTGAGTGAGCTCTTACTCAGCCTCAGTTTCCTCATGCGTAACTTGAGGAAATTATATTTACTTACAGAGCAAGTAAGAGTGGCTGCAAGAATTAGTGATGTAACATGTGAATACTGAAGTTGGTGCCTAGGACATAACAGACATTCCAAAAAAGTAAGCTCCCTTTCTTTCAAGACACTTAATATTTCGTTAAATATGACTTGCCTTTTTAATATATGTTTGTGAGGCTTGACTTACACAACATTTTACATATAAAATCTCTTATCATCAATTTTCGATACTTCATGGGGAACGATAGTTTGGGTTGTGAAATCCGCACATTACTCCTAATCTCACAGGTGTAACTGACTTCCAGTCGTTTCCAAGACAGGTCTGAGTCCCAGCTCCCTCTCCCTCTTTCCGTTATCAGATGGGGGTGCCAATGACCAATGAAATGCCCCAAAGGCCAGAAACAAAGAACAGCAAGAGAAATCCTGGGCATAGATGACTCAGATATTTAATTCCTAAATAATCAAGCTTTGCTATTTATGCAAACAGTTTGCTAGTTCCCAAAAGTGGCTTTCTAAATCCGGAAACAGGAAGCCGAGAAGAATTCGAGAGAGGAAAGGAAGGTGGAAATGAAAAGCAAGAATAAGAATAAAGCAGTTCTCAGTGATTTCCAAATCTGAGTTATCCACCTCACAGCCAGGCATCCCCTGGAGGGCCCTGGTTACGGGACTAGGAAGAGCTGCATTCTATACTCTGTCTTGGGGATTTGCAACACATATCAGCACAGGAGAGGAATCACATGCTAATTCCACTCGCATGTTACAAAACCTGTTTTATATTGTTAAACTCAGCCATTTCCCAAATTGCCTGAACACTAAATTCTTTATGTGTGTGTGTGTGCATGCCGCTGTGGCTGTATCAAGGGCAATTAATTAACACACTATGGAACTGTTACGGAATGGCATATAATTTAGAAAATGTTGGATTACTGATTTCTCTGCCACCAAAATGTATTCTTTATTCCTATTCTCCATATCTCTTCCAATGGTTCTTCTTGATCCAAGCACGCCATTTCACAAGAACTCCCATTTTATCTTATCAATATAGAAAAATCAGAATTCAGTTCGCCTTGGGAAAGACGAGTGGTTGCAAAGAAAAAACCACTCAGAACTAATTCCCGTTATCTGAAAACACACACACACACACACACACACATACACACATACACACGCAACTTTGTTTTAGAAACAAAGACTTTGTCCTGCTTCGCCACACTCTTAAGCCGAGTCTGTTGGTTTACTCTCAGGAGGTCAAAGTTGCTCTACAATTAGAGTAAAAACTACTAAGAAAATTTAGTGCCACTTTTAAAGAACTTTTACCTTTTAACGTGAACCTATTTTTCCTTTTAAAGGGATGGTGATTTCCATAGTAATACTGTCATTTTGAAAGCCAATGTTCCTAAAAGCAGATTATTTATCAAATTTTAGTCTCTCCCTTAGAAAAAATATCTACATGAACCCTGGGTGTACTTGGTGAACCATAAAGTGCTGCAGCAGCACAATGGGCTTCACAATAACTTCAAAGGAAAACACTGTAATTACTTGTTTTATAACTAATAAAATGTTCAATAGTAACTATTTTTACAATATAAGGGATATTTCAGAGAAAAAGAATAAATTTCTTTTTTAATTAAAAAGAAAATCTGTTCTATACTTTTATTAAGTTCACTCCCCTGCATCAAGGCTGGTAATACGCCCCCCAAGAACACACACACAAGCACACACATAAAGGCCTTCTAATGCATGCAATGTATGCATATATATTACATAACATGTATATGTCTATATAACATTACTATATTTATAAAAAGTGTCATGGTTAACAAAATTGCAGCTACTAAGACCAAGATATCATGAAAGTAGGATAGAAGAAAAAGTTTTAAATTGTACCAAATATAGTTTTCAAACATAGCCAAATGCCCTAGAAAGCATTCCTTTCCAAAGCAAATTAATTCACATGAAAAGTGTACTCCATTAGGTAACCATTCTCCCGAATCACCATCTTCTGAGTTCAGGAACTCTGCTGGGGCAGCCTGAGCTGTTCAAGTAGCTTCTCCTACTGGAGTTTTGAACCAGTCTGAAATAAAACGTCTCTGTGCTTACATCTGCTTATATAACAGCCTGGTCTTTACCAAAACCATTTCAGTGTTGAGGGACATGTTTCTCTGGGCCTGGTCTTATCTCCACCTGTGTTGGAAAGATTTTCAAGAAGCACTGAAAAGTCTTCCTTTCTCTATAGGCTGGAGGGAGAGGGGGCAGGGAAGCATTAGCTGCTGTGGGGTTTACTGGGATGAACTACATCATACGGAAAATAGAAAAGATTTTAAACTGGGGATAAAACAAAAAAACCAGAAAACCACCCTGTATTAACTCAAATCCATGGTTAGTAAGGAATTTCATGTGTGCACATGTACCCATGCCCGTGTGTGTGTGTGTGTGTGTGTGTGTGTACACCTTTTAGTGAATTAAAAAGTCATCACTGAACAGCTACTAGGGTTAGTGGGTCACATAGAACTATTTCAAACCCAACAATTCCAAAATGGAACCCATTGTCTTTCCCTTAAAACTCCTCTGTGCTCCGTAGTGCAAGACTATTATCTTAGATTCTCAAACTAGAAACCTCAAGGGTCCGCTGTGACTGGTCTGCTTCCCCTGCTCCTCATGCTCTACTGACGCAGATCCGATGCCTCCCTCAACCCCGTTCCCGTGGCGCCACCCACATCCATTTCCCACTACACCCCTGGGACAGTCGCCTGACGGCCCTCAGCTTAGAACTGCTTACCTTTCCACAGCATCATCTCACTGCTGCAGCCATCTGCTAGGGTCTGTGTTTGTCCATAATGCAATCCTGCTTCAATTTTTTGATGGTTAAACAGCCAACATGCATTGAGTCTTACCATAGGCCAGCTATTGTACCAAAAGCTTTATACGTATCATCAAATCTTCTCTTCATAACAATCCTGAGATGGGTACAATTTTTGTTGCCACTTATAGAGGAGAAAATAAATGGCTACAGAGTTTATAGACCTTGTTCACAGTCACTGGGATGCAGGTGGCAGAGAGGGTTTCCATCTTGGATTATTTAATGCTCTTGCTCATCCCATTATAAACCTTTCCTCTACTGGTTCCCTGATCATTCCCCAGTCTCTTTTGCAAGGAGCTGGTAGACTGTCAACTTCTCACATTCAGTGATTGTGCACCAAGGCTCAAAAACCTTTAAGCCACTGGGACAGAATGCAAGGTGAGGACACAGTGGCTCTCACAGATGCCACCTCTCCTCCCAAACGAATGTGCCTCTTGTGACCCGCACACAGTAATGGAAATATCTTGGTCTCAAGCAAGATATTTAAAATTAGCCCAACAAATGCTACAGAATGTGTGATGCTCTTCTGCCCCTGTAGAATATGAAGTTACATTTCAAAACATTGGGCCTTCTTACATGTTAATCACACTACTAATCAGCTTTGCCTCGGCACTCCTTTCCCCAGCGCATCCACGAGGACGCTTGGTGAAGGCTGGGTGGAGAAGCAGCAGAGGCAGAAACACAGGGGCGGAATGACAAGGACTGCAGTTGGAGCCATAGCCTTGCTTGATAGGAGAACATCCATACCAGCCACAGAATTCACAAGAAAACACAGGCACACGAAAAAAGGAGAAAAGCTTAGATATTGCTAAAACTGCCCTGACATATTCCACACACACCGCTTGATAAATATTTTATTGTGATTCCAGGAAAAGCTTTTAAAGGAATACATGCGCCAGCAGTTATGGGCAAGGGATGCCTCCTTCTCAGAGGTGGGAGGACTGTCAGCTCTCACCTGCTAAGGAGAGGGTGGGGAAAAGCCCACCAGCATGCCGGCTGAGATGTCCTCACTGACAGATTGAGAACAAAAGTCAAAGGGCCAGAGTCCCAGGCAGCAACTCTTCCTTACGTGTTAACGGAAAATGCACACAAATACCTCCTAGGCAGCCCTCCGTGTGATTTGAATAAATCAGAGGCACTGGGCTTGTGCGTGCCCACTGTTGTGTTTTGCATAACAATTTATTGCCAAACCCCTGCAGGAGGAGGCCTGGCTCCTTGGAATGGATGGTGCAACCGTTAGGGCTGGTGCTGAGCTCTACACTGCTGGCCTCTCATATCCAGGCCTCGACCCATTTCTGACTGGAAAATTCAGGCAGGTATTTAACATCATTCTCTCGTTCAAATTAAACTGGAGAAGTTGCAGTATTCCAAGTTAACTGGGAGTCCGGGTAAAATGTTAAAAGTATTTTGAGCTTTGTTTTCTTTGTTTTTGGCCACTTACTAGTACCATCCTAAATGCCTTCCTTACAATCAATACAAGTTACTGAAGTGTGTGTGTGTGTGTGTGTGTGTGTGTGTGTGTGTGTGGTGGCGGTGGTGGTGGATATCCACATGTCCCTGCTAGACAAGGCTGCTTACATCATCAAAACATTACCATGAAAAGTGATCACTGACAGGCAATTAACTATGATGAGAAAAGTGTTATTTCTGAAATATTCAAATAATTTAATTTGAAAGCCTGTTGTTCCACTCAAGGGTTTACATACTTACATTTGGGATTTCACCTGCGATTGGAAATGATATAGAAATTGCAGCTTTAAAAGCTACTCGACACAGTGTGTAGTCATAAACGTGTCAGAAGCAGAGGTATTTTATTAATAGCACCTAAAAGCATAAATAGAAGTACAAATTGTGAAAACACTTATCTCCCTAAGCTACAGTAAGCTAAGAAGTAAATCCTAGCCCTTGGCATTTTTTTAAATCTACAAAAGGACTGCTATAGTAGGTTCCTTCTTTTCTTAAATGGCCTTTAAATAAATACAAGAGTTAAGAAAGGCATTTACTTGAATTCAAGTGATTATGCTGCCAGGACCTCAGTATAATTAATTGTGGGTGGCAGAAGTTTTAAATGAGCCTAAATTAGGGATTCTAGTTTATTTATTAATTTTTTACTCTACTGCTGTAATTAGAGAAGCCTTGGGTTGATCTTGAAATTGTGCCTTGTCATGGAACATCATTCCTACATGCTTTTATGACAAGCCCTATTGGCATATTTTTTTAATGACCACAAATGTGGGATACAATGCAAATATACATCAGTCGAGCCTCCTTCCACCCCCCCCCACACACCCTGTTATATCTGTTTCCTTTCGTTCACAACCCTCACATTTTCACCCCTAAGATTGTACTGTTCCAATTTTTGCCAATGTCTTCAATGTCAAAGAAAATTATTTTAGTCACAGAGTCTGGTAACTTATTTCATGAAAGAACACAAAACACTCTGCCTCCAAAATCTCCGCTTGCCTACGCCGCCGGAACCAAGGGCTGAAATAGCCACATTTCATTTCACAAACAGTTACTACAAACGGGTGGTCTTATTTTGTGGAATGTGCTGTAAGCGATGCCTCCTCTGCAGAGCTGAGCGTGTCTCCAGGCTGCGGGGCATCCCTCTCTAAACCTGCAACCAGCTGAGCAACTGAGCTAATGAGTTGCAGGAGGCAGAGGATCCATAACACGTTTGGGAGAATTCTGCGTTTAGGATCTCTAACACCAAAATGGGGAGGAATCCCGTAAAAGTTCAATACAGCAGAGAAAAAGTTCTACCTGAGGAGCAATTTTATGCTAATCATTTAATTGGCATTAGAATATTTCCACAGTCGTGTTTGTCTAGCTGTCGAGATATTAAAGGCAAATATACTTTTAAAAGGCACCTGACTGGCCACTAATGCCTATACCCTGAAATTGAAATATCAGAAGATATTGAGACATTTTCCACCCTTCATCCTAACATGAAGACTAAGCCTCAGACAACAAGCATTCACCTGCTATTACACAGTTCATACTGCTAACACTGAAAAAAAAAATTGTGTTCAGTTCATTAGCTCCATCTATCTTTTGCCACCCTTTCGCAAGTTGTTTCATTAACTGCATGCATTCTAGCACACTGTTCTGAGCACAAAGGGATCCAACGGCACACTTCTGCAGCCTAAATAAAATAACAGCGCAGTCTCCCCAAAGGTGACTGTGGAATTATCATCTGCCTTCCCAATTCCCGAACTTCAAAGCACACACATCGCCTTGTGGACAATGCGGCAGGGTTCGCACATGCCATGCCTCCCGGTTTTAACATTAAAGTACAGAGCAAGACTCGCACATAGACAGACATCCTGCAGGGAAGGACGCAGACGGCCAGGGAGCCGGAGGGCGGGAAGGGTCCCCGCTCGCTTCACCTACCGGCATTGTCCATGTCTCGGGAGTGGCGAGCGAGCTCTGCAGCCTGCGGCCGGCTAACGAAGCACCCTGCCCGTCTGCTGATTACCGGTCCCCGCTGGCACACGGAGCACACTCCATGCACTGTCTGCAGGAGACGCCGCCAGGAAATTTATATCTCCAAGGATGACAAACAGCCATTAGGTCCATTACAGGCTGATTAAGAGAGACTGAGCCTATCAAGTGGATAATTGAATCCACTGGGGTTTTCACCTCTGTTCTAAGCAAAGGAGAGGAAAAAAAAAAAAAAAATCACTGCAGCGTGGAGTGTGTTGCACGTTTCAGAAAAGACGTGCACAGGCTATGCAGAGCGCAGGGCTGCTCCCCAAGATGCCAGAGCGAACTTGAGCAGGGAGGCAGAGGTAATGAAAGGTAGAAAGGCATCTTGAAAACACAATGCACGATCCTTTCTCTGCAGCTGGTCGAAATGGGGTCCGGTCTTCGTCACTCATCTCACGAATGACTGGACAACTTTTCAATGTGAAATTTTACAGTTTACTTGTAGTTGTTATTGCTGTTGGGGACAAGCAAGGAAGAGCAGATAAAACATTTTAAGACAAAGGCTATCTTCAGATTTTCTGCTCCAAGTACGTGCTAAGAAGCCGAGTCCTGCATTTTGGTTGTTTTCTTCCTGACCAGTGTTTCTATTTCTGGTCAGGATTCCTGCCCACCTAGCCTAACAGAGAAAGTCAGAGGACTTTTAATAAATGTCACTAATCATACAAGACATGATGGCCATATATATCAAGGGGCGCTAAAGTCCGTAGGCATTTCCGTAACAGGGATCTGAGGATGAAGAACACTGCTTTGACTAACCCAGGAAAACCCATTTCACTTCTTTTCTTTAATTTGGCTATAGAAGGACGACCCTCCAAGACACCTAGAGCTGCTGACACCACCAAAGCACAAGGACGGCCAGAGTGCCGAGGGAATCAGAGGTCACGCCCTGTGGCTGTTATGATGGGGTTAGAGGGTGGGGAGAGCATCTCTGTATTTTCTGCATTTTCTCAGGGAAAGTGAAAAAAATTTACAATGGCCTCATTTGACCTCTGATACAATGAATCCCAGTACAGTCAGATTCTACAGGTTTTTTACTTTGACGAGTTTTTAAAAAACAGTTTTTGGTGTTATTGTTCCGCAGGGTTGTTGAATCTAAAAAGCAATTCATTTGCTTAGCATTTCTTTATGCCATTGGAATTTCTAGTGACAAACCACTTGTAAATTATTCAGAATCTAGTCTTCCATTTCAGTAGCTTCTAAATATTTTTCCTTTTAATGTAATTTCATGTTTACCTATGGATTTGGGGCTCCTTTATTGTTTAAGCAAAATACTTCATTTATGATATCATAAGTAGTACAGAAGTATTTTCCTCCCAGAAAGGTTGACTTTCTCAGTGATTTTGCCCTGAGATTTTTATTCCTGTTCTTTTAATTCTGTCACACAATTTTGAGGACATATCACTATTAATTTCAAAAAAATTCTTCATATGTTTTAAAAAATGCTTGGATCCCTTAAGATTGAAATCACTGTGGCTTCCATGCCTCATCTTCCTGCCCTGATTAAGACTGCTAACTACCCAGAGTGTCATAAGGAGAAAATCTAGGGCAGACTAACTTTTTTTTTTTTTTTTTATTAAAGAGAAGAGTTAGGAAAATACAAAATATAAGAGAAGGAGAAAATACATCATGAAGACTGAGATTCTGGAAAGGAGTAGCTAATAAGTGTCATCTGCTGGCAGTGTACACTAATATAAATGTATTTCTATTGGCTGTGTACAGTTCAAAATGTGGCTTTTGGTTATTTTTATTAATACAGTCAGTCCCCAATATTACAAATGGATTGTGTTCCAGCGTTTGTTTTGTTGGTCATTTGAAAAACACTTTTTCTCATAAACACTGATTGGGTTCCAAGGCCAGACCATTAAACATTAAACACTGCTTAATTCATGATATGATTTATGTAAGATCCACAATCTCATACACAATTCTAAAATTCAAAACCTTCTGAAAATCTTAAGGTTTTTTTGGTGGTGTTTTTTTTTAAGTTTGCCTCTTAAATGCATCAGTGTTACAACCTGAGCAGAAGTGATGTGAGGCTATTTAAAATCTCTATTTATCTCACTTAGGATATTATGTTTTGCTACAGAAATTCTGATGTTATCGGTTACGGGAATCTGTTCAGATCCTGCTGGGGGTGATCCATAATATATAATATAGGCATATGTTACCTTTCTAATTTTGCGATTTAAAGGGGTAGAAAATAATCCTTTCTAGTGTTTTGCCACAGGGCCCCCTTCCTTTTTTAGGAACTCCCTCTCTCCCTCTCACACCTGCTAAGTACCCGAACCTCTCTAACTATTGATGACGTCAGACATAAACAAGGGGTGGGCAACACAGAGAGGGGCCTAATTAAACGAAACTAATATTGAGTGTCTGTTAGAGATGGGGGTGTTTAAAAACTGCATAAATTCCCACGGACACATCTGCTTCCTGTCTCCCTGCATTTGCCGCCCAGCACCACCACTGTCCCTACCTGGCACCAGAAAGGCAAAGTGACAGTGAAAAACCCCACTGAGTGGCCTCAAGCTCCAGGGAGAAGCCAGGCCCGTCCTGGATTTAGTTCCGACCCATATTAACATGCACTCATTAGGGAACGTCTGAGTAGAAAGCGTTCACCAGGCTCTTTCTCATTGGCCCAGAGAAGCTGTATGGCATAGCAGCAGCGTCAATAAGCCTAATGTTCGACATCATGTTTTAAATATGAGTTCAGTTCCCATTTTTTATTAACTTCCCCATAGGTATATTCCTCAGCTTTCTTAGAATCAGGCTGATCTGCTTGAGGCTAATGGTATCTCGGAGCACTTGCATCCAAAATACCCTCAGTGAGATTCCACCGACAGAGAGGAGGCTACGACCTGCCCCCGGCCGGGGTTTTAAGGGACGGTTTGTCTGAGGTTGACCGTAAGGTGTTCGTGACTCTGGGTCTGACCAGCTGAGGGGGCAGGGGCAAGGCTACCAGGGGCATCCAGCACCACCTTCAGATGCATCACCGAGGACCTGGTGATCAGCTGGCCATTCTCATATCTTTCTCCAAAAAACTATTGGTCTCTCTCTTTCAATTTCAAAGAAGAAGAGAAAGTCTTCGCTTCCCAGAGAAGTTTTTCTCATTTCATAATATTCCTTAACTTTTCTGTGAGAAAGTTACCTGGATTTTGGGGACACAGGGAAGAGCTGAGGGTAGGTGGCAATCATGCTCTGGCTCTTCTGACTGAAATCTGAGCCCAGGTAGACCCAGAGAAGTTCAAGTGGATGCTGTGCAGAATAAGAGGCTGGAACACTTTCCAAGGGGTGTGGCAACTCCAGGATCACAGGCTAAAAATAAAATGGTTTGGCTTTCAGGGGGCCAATTGGAGTCCTTTTCTACAAAGCTAAGACTCTGTTCCTTGCAATGAAAAAATTAAGAGAATGAATTGCCCACATAATTATATTGCTTAGCCCAGCAGATCTCCTGGACACCTGGGTGAGCTCATCAGACCTTCTCCCTTTCTGATTCATACAAAGAAATCAAGTGCCAGAATATTGATTACCGATTAGGAAGTAGTCGAGCTCGCTCCCAAGTTCCTTTGGGAACATTCTACTGGAAATCTGTTCTGAAGAGATTTGGCCACTGCTTTTACAAGAACTGCTATCAGATAGAGATAGTTGCATGGAGCAAAGTGCTTGGTAACTCTCCTAAGTACTAAACCAAATCCCTGAACTATTAAAAATAAAAAAGTGCACAGGAGAAAGTTTTGCAACAGAGAGTAGTTCCAGGAAAAACTGGGCAACCCCCTCCTCAAAAAAAAAAAACCAGTTACACATTTAACTAATATTTTATTATCTGGATTTTAGGACAATAGTTGCTTGACATGCCCTGTTTTTTATTATTCCCATTTCCCTTTGAGATTTCTCTTCTGGTGTCATGGGGAGGAGGGGTCTCCTGAATTACTCATTAAAGTGCTTCTCTTCCTTTGTACATGGTCCTTAGAGTATGTCTTCCGTTCACACAGACTCAATAACATCTTAACGCAGAGGCCACGAAAGCTCCCCGCATACTCGGAGCTTTGCCTGGCACCTAGGCCTTAACGAAGCTGTAGCCTTCAGACACAGCCGTTTGACATGTCTGGACTTTTGGTCAAGGTGGTCTGGTGAGTCCACGCTTGGACACCACCCTTCTGCTCCAAACACATAGTGATGGCAGATCAAATATTAAATAGGTAAGTCACAGCTGGGCTTGAAAAGTTAGATAACCACTTAAATGAATTAGAAAGGAGCCCAAAGCTCTTGAGCTGTAGACTGAGGCCTGCTGTGCTCACAGTGCTTTGTGCTGGAGGCAGGAGGCCAGGTGCACGGCTCCGATGTGGAGATGGGTTTAAAAGAGCTCCACTCAAGGAAGGAGGTGTCAAAACCAGGCTGCAGGGCTGCTTGAACGGGGCTCCCCAACTCAATAACATAAACGGGGAAATAAAAAATGACTACTGATCTATTTCCAGAAGCCATGTCTTTATAAGGCCTGGATGGGCAGTGGGAGTATAAATCCCCAAAACCAAGAATGGAATAAGATGTGTATGAAAAACAACAGAAAACTATGAAATAAAAAAGGTGGATACGCGACGAGACTAGATGGCTGTGGAAAATAAACTCCAAGGCAATCTCGGAAATGAAAGAGAGAGATGGCATTTAGACCAACACAGACTTCTCATTAGCAATCGTAGGTGCCAGGAGACAAGATGCTGAATTTAAAAATTATTTCCGAAGGGAAGCTAAGTTATAAATCTATAAATCAAAGCAGAATAATCTATGCTTACCGTTATCCAGATCAATTTATTTATCACTTGGAAGATTTTAAAAACAGTTTTCAGCAATTTCACATACACTTTATTATGGCTAGTGCTCAAAAAATTGTCAGCAGACAACCAGGTCACCGGAATGTAGAGGAAGGCTCTTGTCTGATTTGGTGCTGAGTAATTGGCAAAAGGGTGCTCTTGACTCCATCCATGGGCCTGTTGCTTAAAGGGCAGTTACAGCTGCTTGTGGAGGAGCCTACTGCTATAAAACCAGCAAACAAAAGGAAAAACTACTTCACAGAACCCGATCCAGGGATATACAACCTGAACAAGTTTTCTCCACAAGCCATCACTTAGCTGAAAGTATGACAGGTGCCCACCCAAACCAAATAGCAAGTTTCCTTCAACCGGCAGATGGCAGGCAGGTGCATGCTGGCTTGATTGAGAGAAGCCTGTGCCCCAAACTCACAAAGATGCTTGTCTCTAGAAGGCTTTAAGGGGGTCAGACTACTGTTTTCTAAGATGAGCAATCAAGGGCTGCCAACCGGCAGTCTATAAAAAGCTGGCCTTCTCACATAATCATTTGGTCAGGCCAGACCTTGAAAGTGTTAGTCAAGGCATATACTCTCAATTTGCCAAAGTCCCCACCATACCCTATTGCCTTAGATTGAGTTGTACACACCTACAAGACCTACCTGGCTCCTGAAAGCATTTGTGCCCAAGTCAGTAGAATAAACTGATACCCTCTCAAATCCCTCCTGGACTCATGATTTTATAAAGAAAGGGTGTGGTGTTTCAGTTATCTAGATAGCATGGACAGGGGAAAAGGTTTAGGCTGGGTCTTAATGAGCTGTTCCTATAGGGTGGCAAGGGCAACACCACCTAGCTACCAAAAATAGTCCTTTCATGGGATATCTTGCTGGGTTTCATCAGGCAAGGTATCCTAGGCTCTGAGTGACTGGAATTTAAGTGGCTAAACATTTCTTTGTAACAAGATGTTTCTTGGAATGCCTTATTAATCATAAATTGATTACCTCTGCTGCAATATACAGCCCATGAAAGCAGGGATCTAGTCAGTCTTCATGACTCTGAGAACACTACTAAGTGCTCAGCAGTTGTGTTTAGAAGGATGCATGACCACCTAAGTGATGTGTGGATAAATAAACAGACATCGTGGTAAGACAAGGCCCATTCTCAAGTTCAGCCATTTCATATTTCACCAATTAGAAAATCCCATCATGCCTCTAAAGTACTCATCACTTTTTCACTCATTCATCAATTTCCACTGGATGTCTTTAAATAGCCGGAAGAAAACTGTGGTTCCTCCTACACAAGTACACTTTGCCATCTCTTAGGAAACAATGGTAAGTACTGATACTTATTTAGCCAGCAAATTAGAGAAATGATTCTGTCACCATGCTGCTATTATCTTCTTTTCCAGGCATTGAAGAAGAAGTGGAGGCACCTGAGTCTTTGTATGACCCCAGGACACCTAGAGCAACATGCTGAGTACACAGAAGGTAATCAACACATGCCTGGCTGATTTAACTGGGAACTAAGCTCTCAGGATTTTCCCACTAAGACCACTGTTCTAAGGAAGTAAAGGATAAGATCTTAGCTATTAATTACTAGGGAGGAATCTCGGGTACTGGCCATTCAGGCCACCAAACTTGGCACAGGTAACAGTGAGCATCAACACCAGCCACCTAAGGATTTGTTAGGACCCTAGCAAACATCTAGCTACATATAGTCTTTGAGGAATGTAAGGCCAAGTCATTCCTCCAAGACAATTGCAGGGAAGTTCCTGAGAGCCATGGGGGGGAAAAATGAGATAAACATTTGTCTCTGATATGAGGGGCAAGACAAGGAAAGGCACTGCATCACAATCAGGGGCTAACCAAGTTCTAACTAAGAGCAGGGAAGTGGGCCAAGATGGGGAGCCCCAGTGGTTGTTCCTAGAGAAGTAATTAGCCATCCTCTGGCTGCCTTCTCTACTGGATTCACAGTTCTGCTTTCAACTCACTTTTCCCATTGTATTTTCATCTGTATTAGCTTTATTCTTATAGCCCTGGAGGTCAGAAGTCTGAAATGAGCCTTACAGGGCTTGTCAAGGTATCAGCAGGGCAGTTCCTTCTGGAGGCTCCAGGGGAGAACCCATTCCTTGTCTCTTCCAACTTCTAGAAGCAGCTGGCATTCCTTGGCTTATGGCCACATCACTCCAATTTCTATTTCTGCTGTCACAGTGCCTTTTCTTCTTCTGACCTTCTTGCCTCTCTTTTATAAGGACCCTTGTGATTTTATGAATAACATACAGCTTCCTAAAGTCAGTCTTTTCTTATAACCTGTTCAAACCAGGTTTTAGAAGCAAGCCTATTTTAGATTCTTTCATCTCAGGGAGGCTAGGGTGAGTAAGTATCTTCCTGGAAGTCATTCCTTTTCCTCTCCTACAATGATAAAAATGAATGTGCTCTTCCACATTATGGACAATGAGAACACAGGGGAAAACCAAACACAAGGGGTAGAAAGAAAGATCCAGAGTATACAGCAGAGTGACGTGGCCTTCATGTGGATACCAGGAGCAAAAGCAAAGGAGGGAAGAAGGCAGGAGTGAGGGCAGCTCTGAAAGCAATGGGACCTGGCTCAGGACACAAGACAGAGACAGAAAGGGTGTGGGCCAGCTGAGTGAGTTCATAGGACTCGCAGCAAGTCCTCACCGTTGGATGCCGTGACTCTTACAGAGAGCTTTGGTATTTCTATAGCAAAAACCATTCACTGCTTGAAAACCTACTATATTATCCGCTCAGGAATGTTTGCTGTAATTATTTATTACTAATACTCTGATACAGACATACATAAGACCATCTCTTTGCTAATGAAGCCCAGGTAGATGGGAGCCTCTACGACAGGAATAACCACTAGTTGGTAAACCTTCTGAGGAAGCATGAGCCGCTCAGTTAACCACCCCCAGCTTGGAAAATGGAACATATGCTAAAAAGACTAAGACATGACAAGAGTGATACCCAGATCTGTTTTGCTGGGGACAGGAAAAGTATTTTCCATGGTCAATTTTGCAGAACCGACGGGTCAAGATTCAATTACCATTTGCATAGTGCTATAAACTATCTGGAATTCGCTTGGGATAGTTAAATCACTTCAGTTTGATGATTAGCAAACTGTGTTAACTTTATATAATCTCTGCAGACTGGATAATTCTCAGATATGCTCTTATTCTCGAAAGTACTATTTTAAGAGCCCCTGGTAGCTACTGCTTACATAAGAAATAGTTTGAACCACGGGGAAACTTAAAAGGAGTCTGATAGGAACAAACTCTTCTCTGAGTGAGTTTACCTATAACCCACCTACTCATAGACAGGCAGGAAATAGGAAAAGGTTGCAGAATTAGCATTAAAATAGCAACATCAGCTTGCCATGATTCACCAGCCTGTTTATCTTTAGAGGGCTAAATTAAGTAGAACGCCCTGGCAACATTCTTTTTCTTTATTCTAACAGCGTTCCTTCTCTCTTCAAAAAACAACCAAACTCTGGTCATCTTCATGGAAGCCTTCACTGGGGACTAGAATTAAGGTAGGGCACTGTTCCCTTAAAATTTGAATTAAGTTTTAAATTTACAATTTAAAATGTGAACATCAAAATACAACACACAGCATGGAACTCTCAGTTCGCATGAGTTCATCAAGGCAAGTCTGCGGTGTTTGCTTCGGGCACAGCGTATGGCTTGCTCTGTGAAAGTCCTAATTAAAAATATGTTAGCTCATCAGTCATTTGAGTCTGGAAACATTTAAATAATTAAGCTCCAAAGCCAGTCAGCAACACAGAATGCTCATGACCCTGGAGATGTCCTGGGCCTTGTCTGCTCTGCTCAACAGACCAAAAAACTCCCCTAGAGCCGAGTAAACGTAACAACCTCCACAAGTAAACGTGGCACAAACCCCTCCGTTTAGGTTCATGCCTAATAAAGCCAGAATGTCAGAAGTTTATCACCTACACTCCTTCCTTTACTAATTAACCCTGAGCGTGCCATTTGACATAGTTACCTTAGCTCATATATATTTTAGTGGCCGTCACCTAATTGTACCTATTAATGAGGAACATCATTCCTTATCCAGCTAAATTTTGCATCAAATGTGTCACACCTTATAGCAGTTTCTAAGTTTGTTCTTACTACAAGAATCTAAAATAAGCTTGCTTCTAAAACCCGGTTTGAAAAGGTAACAGGAAAAGACTGACGTTAGGAAGTTTATGTTATTCATAAAATCACTATGTAATAGTCTTCATTTCAGACTGTCTTCCCTCAGCTGATGTGTTTGCAGAGAAGCTCGGCTAAAGCAAGCGAATTGGAAGAAGGGAGCCCAACGGTGTCAGGCAGCCCCACAGACCCACTCACCCCACCCACCGCCTGGTTAATGAGAGCAAAGCAGGGCCGAGTCCAAGTCCTCTGTCACGGCGCCAGCACAGTCTCCGGGCACAGGAGCAGGAGCCAAGCCTGGCATGCCCAGAAGCACAGGCTGCTGGCTCTGCAGTGGATGGCAAGCTCTAGAGGGTGTAGAGTGTGGCCAGCTGGGTTTAGCCAAGGCCAGTGCCGAGGCCGAAGCCGGGGCTTACCCCCTGGACCATATTCAAGCCGAGGGCTTTCCCTGTCTCACTTCCTCGGAGGCAGCAGCAGCGACACCCTGTCTTCCTGTGGAAGACGATTAGTGGCATTCAATCTATGCCAGTTCCCGAGTATTGTATCCAAATTCCACCAGAATATTTTCATTGGTTCTAAACACGGGTAGTTAACCTTGAATGGCTTTTCAGATGAACAGCTGTCAAAAACACACACTTATTTTACAAATTCATTCAATCGGCACTCATTGAGACAGATGCAGGCGGGGCACTGAGCAGAGTGACAGGGGCTCAACGGCGCACAGGCCACTGCCCTGAGAAGCCACCGTGGGGCAGAGATAAAACAAGCGCATGACACTGGTGGAAGTCCACACCCCACGTGTCCAAATACGCAGAAGCTATAAAATCAAGCTAACAAACCGTTACTTAAAACGCATTCTATCGCCGACTGGTGTGGCTCAGGGGTTGAGCATTTATCCACGAACAAAGAGGTCACTAGTTCAATTCCCCATCAGGGCACATGCCTGGGTTGCAGGCTCCATCCCCAGCAGGGGGCGTGCAGGAGGCAGCCGATGGATACTTCTCTCTCACTGATGTTTCTCTCTCTCTCTCCCTCTCCCTTCCTCTCTCTCAAATCAATAAAAAAAATATTTTTTAAAAAATGTGTTCTACCCTCCAAGACAAATATACCTTCATAATGACCTGGAACATGGCCATGCTGAAAGCCCGCTCTGACCTGAGGCTCACCCTCCTCTGCCCACCCCAGGTTTGCCCTGCACTGCGAGGGCTGCAAGCCACACTTGCATCCACATTTATGTCAACACACCAGACAAACAGCCCCCCCCAGGAGACCCCAGTGGTCTTGGGGTACAAACGCCAGCAGTACAGTCTGCCCACGTCCTCATAAAGATGGGGCTGGGGCACCAGCCCAGGCGGGCCCTGGAAGCGGTCCGATCAGGAGTTTGGACCAGGAGTTCCAGGACCCCAGGTCCCAAGGCATGGCCTCGGAAAGGGTCAGGGCTCCAGGCAGCACATACCTCTCCTAGGACTCCTCGTCTCTGAGGGTAGCGCAGCACCGGGCCATCCTCTGTCTAACCAGAGTCCTGCGAGCCGTCCCTAATCCACTTGACCTTCACCAGCCTTAGGCCAGAGGCCCATGGAGGCGCTGCTGTGCCCTGCCTCCCTCCTGAACTCAGCCTCCTCGGGTCTGTGGCCTGAGTGCCACATTCACGCTGCTCTTGGTCGGGCGCTTGGAAGCGTTCTGCTGCTCTCACCCCCCGGACGGGAGAAAGGCTGCGTCAGGGCCCCTGGCTGCACAAGCTTGTCCTCTGCTCCTGTACCGGCCTGCGGGGCAGGGCGCCTGACGACACGCTCAGGCGACCGGCCTAAACACCAGGCAGATGTTTCTCTTTCTTCCTCATCGTGTTTGATGCAAGGTCACTCCAGAGTGTCCTAAATGTGTCTGGGTGTGCCTGCCTCCAGGATTATTCTCAAGCAATTCTTTCCAGTCTTTTATCTCATGCCAGGCCCAGGCTCTCGAAACTCACCAGCCAAGAGCTGGCCTCACTGTTCTCTGTACCCTGCTCTGTCCCCCTTTCCTAAGGAAGTGAATGCAGAGGCCCCAGCTGCCAGGCTAAAGGGGGCATCCATCACAAGGAGCAAAGAATTACAGGAAAAAATATGTTCATATTTCAAAATACTGTCTCAAAAACTTATAGACAATTATTATAAGAAACACTGTCCTTCATGTACAAATATAATTACACTGGCCTGCTGGCAGTGGGATATAAATGTAGAGATTTTTCTGCCAGTGGGTGTGGATTTGTTCCATTTCTTCTGTGGTCTCAGCCAGTCCACCTAGTGACAAGCACATGGCAGGACGGCCATCTGGGCTTGGAGGACAGGATGAGGCCACACAAGGGAGCAATGAACCCGCCCACTCAAAGACACCACAATAGACCGGGCTTGTGAACGGAATTTCTTTACCACATTAACCTCAGCTACTAAGACGCAAGGCCTTTTGTTTCTTAGATCTTCAGATACAACATATAAGACAGCCTGTTCCTGTTACTAAGTAAGTAAATAAAAATAAATCCCATTAGAAAGCTGAACTCCTGGAGTGATATTTAAGCATAAAAAGTTTACTGAATGGCCTTTGCTTGGTGGTATTTCCTTCCTTTCTCTTCTTCAATAGCACCCACTTGGGATCACAAATGCCTATTGACTGTGCAACCCAGGATCCTGTAATTAGCTTCGAACACTGTTTCATGTAAAGTCACATAAATAACATGGGGGAGGTGAGACGCTATGTTCTTCTTGATTAGCGTCTTAAAATAACAGATGTGAGCAGCCACACGCTGGTAGATGTTTGTTCCAAAATTACATTTAAGAAATCAGAGACTGGCATTCTCTCTGAGCAACTCAACCAAAGGACTTGTGTGAAAACTATGATGTGTTTCTGAATGCGGATCCTTCAGCCTCATGGCGGTGAGCTCCTCAAAGTCATCTGCAACACATTTAAAATTTTGGTATCTTCCCAAATACAGGGAAGACACCACAGTAAAAATAAGTTTTATTAAAAATCCATAGGTTTTAATGAACATAAGACCACCCAAATTCCAGGTCTTATGTAAATTAAATATATTTTCAAATAAGTACATTTTTTTACAAATCACTAAGTACCAGCAAACTAATCAATTTTAAACTGTTACCATGAATTTTAACGACTGAGAATAGAGTTTTAGTGACTATAATATTCTATAATAAACTCAACCTGGGCATGATTATTATATTTGTAAATACATTGTTGGGTTCGGTTATAAACATTTTGTCTAGGAATTCTTCATCTACTTTTATAAGTGAGGTTTGTCTGTCATTTTCTCTTCAGGCTTTAGAATGAGTTGGGATGTATTTCATCATTTTCTATAATATAAAAGTTTGTGAAATATTAGCATTATGGGCTGAATTGTGTTTCATATGTTGAAGTTCTAACCCCCAGTACATAAGTATATGACTGTATTTGCAGACTAGACCTTTAAGGAAGTGACTGAGTTAAAATGAGGCCTTTAGGGTACAACCTAATCCAATCTGGCTGGTGTGCTTATAAAAAGAGGAAATTTGCACACACACAAAGATACCCCCAAGTGGGAGAAAGGCCATATGAGGACACAATAGGAAGGCAGCCATCTGGAAGCCAAGGTGAGAGGCCTTGGAGGAAAGCAAACCTCCCAACGCCCTTGATCTTTGACTTCTAGCTTCCAGAAGTGTGAGAAAATAAATTTCTGTTGTTTAAGTCATCCACTCTGTCGTATTTTGCGATAGCAGCCCAAGCAAACTAGTACAATTAGAATGACTTGTTTTTTGAATGCTGAGTTGAATTCACTAGTAAAATCTTTGGGGTCTGGTGAAATATTTTGATCATTTATTCAAATTAGTTAATAATTATAGGACTTTGTGAATTTCTATTTCTTCTTGAGCCAGTTTTGTTAAGTTAAATTTTTTAGGGACATGTACATTTAATCTGTTTTCAAGGTTATAAATTGTTATATTCTTGCTATCTTCTAATCCCTATAACCTCTATAGGTCTGTTCATTTTCCATTTCTAATATTGTTTATTTTTGTGTTTCTTCTCTTTCTCTCATGGACATTTCCAGGTGTGTCACAGCCATTAGTCTCTTCATAGATCCAACTTTTGGCTTTGTTGATCCTCATATATTCGTCTTCTCTTTCATTAATTCTTACATTTATCTTCACTATTTCATTCCTCTGCTTTCTTTGGGTTGATTACAGGAAAGTCTTAGTCAGAGGACTGACATTTGGGGCATCTAGTATAAATTAATGATTTTCAAACACTACTCTGCAAGACCCTATGATATTCCTTGGTGGTGTCTCAGAGATAATCTGACTCCCATTGAGAAAGCTCAACTGTTTTAATCAAAGCAGGTCTACTTTGATTAGTTTTACATGTAGGACCCCAACGAAGTTTAGGGGAAAATTGGCTGCATTTTCTAAATTAGAAGTCTCCTGAAGGACTGGGCCAATGAGGTCTATTTCTTCCATATTATATAACTTTAGTACTTATAGATACACATATTTCTACTGACAATGTAGTGAGTTACTAAGTACCAATTTATAGCTAGGACAATTTTTCCACATTTGTCAATGCCAGAACCCTTCTAAACTGGGATCTTGTAATTCTATCTACACTTATAAGATCAATGATATTAAGTATAAAAGGATTTACAAGATCTTTCACTGCCAGTAATATTTGGAATTTGTGCTGAGTATTGGACTAATGTTTTACTCTAAATAACCCCGCAAGTGAAGTTCCTATGGGATGGATGAAAGAGTAGTGTTTCTTAATTTCAAAACAACTTTCTTGCTTTCAAATATTTCATTAGTTTGTTGATTATCGCCATGAAAAAGTATCCCGGCTTTTTGTAAACAGACTCCAGACTTAATCTTTCAACTTGATCTTGCATGAGTTGCTAACAGGCTTTTGGTATAATTATCCCATTATAGATCACAACCAAAAACCATTTCATGTTACTGAGAAATGAGTTAACAATGACACCAGATTGCATTTTTTTAATAAAAGCTTGGGTAATATTAGTTTATCTAACATACATATTTGATTACATGGACAGAAATAATTTATAGACTTACTTATGTAATGGGGCACAGATAGTCCATAAATGTTTCTTTAATGTTTGCATCACATTCATTGTCAAAAAAAATAAAGTGTGATTTCTTAGAAAAATAATTAAAAACTCAAATGCTATAGAACAGAACTGAGTCTTCATTATAATTCTCTCTTTTTCTATACTTGCAGCTAAGTAATTTGATTTAAAATTTAGAATAATCACCATGTCTTGCCACCATGGCTAATAGATGATTATCTGTCTTCATGCAGATGTTGTGGACTTCACAAACCAAGAACAGCTAATGAGTTGAAACTGCTAGCTAATTAGCATCAGGAAAAAATGACTCCACAATTACAAAAATCGCAATATGCTGATTTGGACAATCTTTACTATTGTGACACAGGGTGCCAAACACAGGGTGCAAACTTCCAGAACTTCTGAGGAAGACAGGTTTCAGCAAATGCAGCATGAGGGACCCAAGTGAGGTCTACTCACAATCAGACATACCATGGTTCCTTTGAGCTGTGGCCGATTGGTACTATTTGCTCTTAAAAGTATCCAAAAGAAAAACTCCTCTACCATTTAATATGATGCAAAAGCACACGATAATGTGTTCCCAAGGTTTATATTTTGTTTTAAAGAGAAAAGAATCTGCTCCTTCCATGATGCAATATTCGTCCCAGCTTAAATCCCCTGCTGCTGGGCTCATCCACAGCCCCCACCTCCAGCCCTCATTTGGACATTAATTCTCTGGCCCAATCAACATTTGAAGAAGTCTCATTCTTCCACATCATTGTGAGGGTTTGGGGGACAGTCACTAGTGTAATTCATTCACTCACACTTGCCAAGCCCTTATAAGGTGCCCAGCTTGTTGATAACAAGGGAAGAGCCCTGCCTTCATTGTGCTTGCTTTCCAGTCCTGGTTAGTCTTTTTCTGGACCCAGTACCTCCAAGGTGACACCATCAGCCTCCTGTATTGCTCCCTGAGCTACAGGGTGCCCATGTTGTACCCTGCTTGGTAAGAGGCTCTAGCAACTCTGGTTCTGATCCAATTCCCCACTCCTTCAGCCCTAGGTTAATAGTGAACCTGGTTCCTCATTTCCAATGTGTTCTCCTTGCCTTGTCTGCTATCTCAGTTTCTACTTGGAACAGAGATTTTCGCCTGTGTTAAATCAATCTAAGCCCAGACTTCAAGTTGCCTTCCAACCCCTTCCTGGTGGCTGGAATCCTGTTCCAAGGAACAGACCTGCCTCCTGACACTACTTAGCTGGGTTTCCAACATCCTTCCTTGCCCGGATACCCTTTCCCCGCACTCCACCTGCATCCGGGTGCTGACATGGTTCCCACCCAGCTGAGCCCCACTCTCAGTCCCTGCAGCCTATGAAGACTCTTCTCCAGTTCCCCTCAGTGTGTAGGCTTAGTGCCAAATCCTGGTCCCGCCCATCTACCACACAACTGCTGATTAAATATTCATATGTTTCTCTCACTTGAGTTCTGACTAGCAAGCCTAGAGAGGCGGGACTTCCTTGATCTGGTAAAGACCAGTCAGGCTCTCTATGTTTAGAGGAAAATGCCAGCATCTCCCTCTCCATGGCTCCCAGCCATACCTTCTGTTCTACCCTGGTGCCGGAGTCCTAGTCTTTATTACCTGCCTATTACTCTGATCCCCAAGAAGGAATTTGTTGCCCTCAACTCAGGCCCTCCCTCTAACCCTGTACTTACTGTCCCCATGAGAGCAAAGACAAAAATGATCATCCAGAGCCTGACAGTCACTGAGCCAGGTTTTGTCACTATGCTGATAAATAGTACACATTTGCTCATTTCTTACATTGTCTAGTAGCAACTGACCAAGGCTTGGGGAATAATTGCATCACACCCCATACATCATTTGAATCTCCTGAGGTCTTCCAGGCCAATGAAATTCTGCCTCAGGGTCTCCAGGGAAGCCATCCAGTAAAGCCAGCCTATCTGGTGCCATGACTGGAGATAAGGTGGTGCCTTAACCAGACACTGCTTGTTTCTCTCTTTACCTTTTTTCCTCCAGAACTGAGGCCACTTGATCTTCCCTTGAAGTGGTAGCTGGGACCAATCCTTTCTATATGTACAGTGGAGGGAGTCAGATATCCAACACTCTGAGATCAGACAGCAGGTCACTTTTCCACTGATTGCTGTTCATATCTGTGTCTCCAATTTTCTGTCCCAACTACTCATTACTGCTTGGATCCCAAGAGCTGATCTACCTCAATTCTAACAATTGGTTCCTAAGGTCAAATCCCTTTCTTAATTACCTGCCTAATACTGTAATTTTTCTAGAACTGATAGTTTAATTTTGCAAGTTCCCCACCCAAAAGCTTTGAAGCTTAGTCTGGAAGCTTATGTACTTAGCAGATGTTAGATGCAAAACAGTCATTGACTGGATGATTGATGATTGATTGATTGAAAAATACCTGGACTACAATAATAGGTGTCAGACACTATACCCAGGGAGGGACCTAGAGTAACCAGAATTCCTTCAAAGGAGGCTTCCAGACTTCTGAGGGGTCTAGAGGGCAGGGGCTGTGTCTACTGATCACTGCTCCTTCTCTGCCTGGCCCCCAGGATATTCTTAATAAGAATTTAATAAAGGAGTAAATTTACAAAGGGCAGCTGAGGCTCTTTTTCCACTGGCAGGCTCTCTCCCTGAAGCTGCCTGTCTCCCTGCCTGCCTATGAGTATGCCTCCTACACCAGGACTTCCCTCTGCTTTGCTGTACCAACCTGCCTTGACTCATGACCACCTCCAGTGAGCAATATAATCCTAAAGGGAAAGAAAACTAATCTTCATTGACCCCCTACTACCTGCCAGTCTCTTTACATGTATGGCTTCATTTAATCCACATTATCTCCTTAAGGTCAAAAACCACATCTTTTGAAAATTTGTATCCATGGTACGTAGGATGTTTGACATATATTAAGGCTCAAACTCAATAAACACTTGTTACAAGAGTGAATTAAGTGGTATGGCAGATGTGAACCTATTACTATCTCTTGCCATTATGACATGCCGCCTTCCAGTCAAGACAGAGGTGACTTACAGCTCTGTTATTGCTCAATTCTATGGTGTTCATATTCTATAGTCAGTGCCCTGCTTTTGTGATTGAGCAAAGCACAAACATATCATTGTGTCACCTGGCAACTTCAGGATAAACCTCGGGAGTGTAAACCAATGTTCTGACCACGTCAAAAGTGAAGAGGGGTTTGTGTTTTCTTTGTAGATGGTTCTTTGCAGATGGCAATCTGAGAATAGCTGCTAGCATGCATTTCTGTAATCCATCTTTGTGGGGTATGACAAGTGCTTTCATTAACCAAATCTCTGTTTAGTAAAAAATATTGAACCTTCTCGGCTCATCAAGATGGGGAGATTGTGGAGGAATGCTCTTTATTGCTACTGTGAGTCATGGTGAAATCATCGGTACCTAAGTGGCCCACATTCTGGCTCCTATGGCATAAATAGTTGATACATAATTACATTCAAAGACAGGAACAGAAACTCACTGACTCCTACATCCTGTGAGGAGTTTTCATATCCAAAATAGAAAGATTCAGTATGGTGTTTCTAATTCAAGGATGTGAATGTAGACTGCATGTTTTAAGTGCATCAGAGTTTGAAGTTGAAGTCTATCTGTGCAAACTATTACTTATACATTTTTATACTTCAATTCCTTGTAGACTTTTCTCTTTCAATACAGCTGAATCCTTCAACAAAATCTTGGCAAGGCCATCGATTTTCCTATGCCCTTTCTTCCACTGCTGAATACATTAAATACCTATTTAAACAATAAAATATTTTTGTTTAGCTAAATAATTTGGGGAGCTGGACACTGCCATGTGTAATAAGCAGTTTTTGATCTTGCTCTTAAATCTTTGCATGATATTGTAAGCACATTCCCATGTCATTAAAACTGTTTATAAATATGAATAATGCTTTATAATTTCTATTACTTATTCACTGCCCAGCTCTAGAAGAGGAAGATTGTTTCCAAGTTTTTAGCATTATGAGTAACACTATGATGAGTATCATTATATATCCATACCTGATCATTCGTTAATCGAAAGTTCCAGGAATCAAATCATTAAAGGAAATAAAAGCTTTTAAGGTTTTAAAAATTCTTAACAGCAAAACTGATTTCCAGATACCTGCCATTGAATCAAATTACCTGCCTCTTCCTGCTGGTATACACTGTCTGTACCTGATCATTTGGAACCTGATTTCCTATTACCTTAATTTCATTCTGATGGCCTCTCCTTGAGACTTGTTTGCTAGTGTAGTTTGTAATTTTGATCTGTGAACTCATGTTCAGTTGAGCATTGTGTGGGAATAGCATGAAAGGAGTTGCAATGGGCTGTACCAGGGGCCCATGGTGCTCCAGTCCAGAACCACTTAAAGTGATTCGCTTGGCGTGACATTTACAGACCTAAAGAAGTAGCACAGCCCGGCCGGGCGTGGCTCAGCGGTTGAGCGTGGACCTGGGATCCAGGCGATCAGGGTTCGATTCCCGGTCAGGGCACATGCCCGGTTGTGGGCTTGATCAATGACTCTCTCATCATTGATGTTTCTATCTCTCTCTCTCCCTGTCCTTTCCTCACTCTGAAATCAATAAAGATATATTTAAAAATAAATAAATAAATAAGTAGCAGAATCTCTAGCCCCAACCTCTGAGGATGGGACTTCGGTCCCATTTTCATGGGAGGTCTTTTTCCATCGCAGCCTAGGCGGAAACCAGTAAGTTTCCTTATGTCCCTTTAATGACAGATTTTTTTTTCTATCTCTCTCTATTACCAAGGGTGCAGCCCTTTGTCCAGGGTTTATGTGACATATCCAGGTGTTAAAACCCAAGATCCTGGAGCCAATGCCCAGGAAGCTGCCTTGCCATCTCCATGTCTAATTGCAGAAACAGTGTTCATCTAAAGGGGACCTGGTGGTCAGCAAGTGAGGGGCAATGGCTTGTTATTGTCATCGTCACACCTCACACCCCTACTCTCCAGGCCAGTTAGAGACATCTCTAGGGCTTATGCCATAGTCAACAGAGGGAAACCAGATGACCGCATCCTCTGATCGCCAAGAGACTAGAGAACATCACCCAAGGCCCCAGGACGTCGATGGAGGGTGGAAGTGGCTTCAGTGGGGTCCAACTCCCTTTGGTTTCGGCCCCTGAAGGATTTACCACTTTTTTGGAAATTTCCCCTAGACATTTCAAAGGATGACTCTAATTTTGACTCTCTGATTTGCAGGCATTCTGTAACAGAGTGTTTTTCAGGATACCCAGTCTGCCGTGTTGCCAGGAGTGGTGCCACCTGTAGTCTTTACACCTCTTGTCACTCCCCAGAGGTGCTGGTGCCCAGCTCAGTGTCACTTCCACTCCAAGTCCGCTCGTCATCCTGGGCCACTTCAACACGGATGTGGGTCACCCACCCAACACCTCGGCCTCTCAATTACTTGAATGCCTCATGTTCAGTGACCTTTATCTTCACATTCCCTCAGCCACCCACACTGCGGCCCTTTTCCACCCCACCGCTTTTAAACAATATTAATCCCATCACGTTACTCTTGGACCTCGAGCTCTTCTATTTCTAATTCTCTTACTCAGTTACCTCTTGGATATTTCCAGACCTGCAGTTCTTCCTTTTTATTTCTCTTTTTATCACCTCCAGTCTTCCCTTCCCTCCCTACCCAGTTTACACCCTAGGATCCATATTTCCCCGCTCTCACTCCATTGGCCTTGCCCTCCTGCCCTTCAGTGGCACCCGCCTGAACAACCACAACGACAAAAACGATATGAATCCAACTGTCTGCCCTTTTCTCACCTTCCCCTGAGCTGCTGGGAAAATCCACACAAGCCACGTGGCTTGTGCCTCTTACATTCAAGGTCTGTACCTGGCTGCTCTAAACTGCTTAGCACTGCTTTGAAGTCTCCATGGTTCATTCCCTCTTCTGTGACCTACAATGGTCATTTCAGCCCTTCTCCAGCAAGCTGGGACCCTCTCCACAGCCCTTAACAGAACTGTCCTCCTACCTCACAGAAGAAATGGGAGCCATCAGACAGCTCCTTCTGCTTTCCTGCCACCAGATTCCCACCTAGCCGCGCAGTGGTAGGCAGCCTTACAAGAAGGTCCCCATTGATCCCCGTTTCCTGGCATTCACACCCCTGTGCCATCCCCTCCTTTTGAGCGTGGGCTGACCAAGGGACTTTCTCCTAATGAACAGAGTCAAGCAAAAGTGATGGGAGATCGCCTCTGAGGTCAGGTTACACAAGGACCAGGGCTTTTATCCTGCTTGTCCCGTCTCGCTTTCTCTCTGGGAGCTGCCCTACGGAGAGGCAGGCCCATGTGGCGGGAAACTGAGGGTGGCCTCCTGAACCACCGCCAGAGAGGCACCGAGGCCCTCAGTGCAACAGCTCCCAAGCTCAGAATCCTGCCGACAACCCTGTGAGTGCGGGAAGCAGGTCCCCGCTGAGCCGAGTGTGGAAGGGACGGCAGCCACAGGCCTGCACTCCTGAGCCGCAGAAGTAACAGCTGCATTGCTTGAAGCAGCTACGTTTGGGGTTGTTTATTACACAGCAGACAGACAATGAACACACACCCCCATCCTTCCTGCATCCCTCCTGTTGCACCGGGAAAGGAGCTTCTCCTCCAGCCTGAGGCGGGTTCCACTGTCGGCAGTAGAGGTCCCTTCCCCTCTCCTGCCCCAGGTCTTACTGTCCCTCACGAACAAGCTTCTCCTCCAAGATCTCGCCCGACCTGTGGGCGCCCCATGCTTGCTCACCGCGCTTGTCCACTGGCCTCGTTCCTTGTCTCTCTTTGTCCCAAGAGTGTAAACTAAGTGAAGACAGGAGCCATGAGAACCCACCTCACTGTTTTATCTTCATTTTCTACCATTATCCTTTGAACACGGAAGGCCCATGATAATAATATGCTAAATGAATATATCATGAATGGATGTTAAAAATCGTGTGGCGCCATGCCAGTGACGCTCAGTTGGTTGAGTGTCATCCCATGTACCAGGAGGTCGCTGGTTCGATTCCCGGTCAGGGCATATGCCTGGGTTGTGGGTTTGTCCCCAGTAGGGGACATGCAAGAGCAGCCAATTGATGTTTCTCTCTCATCAATGTTTATATATCTCTCTCCCTTTCCTTTCCTCTCTCTGAAATCAATAAAAACATCTTTAAAAATTTGTGGAGATAAATCTAGTAAAATTTCTTTGGTATTGGTTAGCATTATCATATCACCTGTTTTAAACCTTAAATAGAAATGAAATAAAATAACATGGCAAGAAACTCTAGTTAAACACTATACACATAACAGAGTAAATGGCTAGAATATGTGTTTTTGCTGGGTTTTGTTGCTTTCTACTAAAGAATCACCTACCTCCAGCCACCCACAAATGAAAATACTTTCTTTCCTTCGATCAGAACCTCCCTGAAGGCTTCTTTCTATGCAAAACTTTTTAAAAGGTTTGCGGAGCCTGCCAAGCAGCGTGCAGGCTGACCTTCAGGTCATACTGCCATGGCCAATGCTCCAGTGCAATGAAAAACCTGCACATCCTCACGTCACTACCCTACTCAACCCTATGCACAGGGAAGCCTGGGGCCAGGCATTTGCTGCCTGGCCTCCCTGAAGAAAATCAAGAACCAACAAGAGTTGAATTAAACTACATTATCCAAGAAGGGGGCAGATGGTGGATGATGCCTGGCATTGAAAAGGGGGGTCAAATAAAGCTGGTGATGGCTTTTCCACCCTAGAGCGTGAGGATGGCAGGGCTGGGGGGCCATCTCCAACAGTCACCGAGCCCCGCACATGACTGTAATGGCCTGTGAAGGAGCAGCAGTGACAGTAACCACAAGGGCAGAGAGTGGGGCCCCTTCCCCATCGAGCGCCCTGGCAAGCAGACTGATGGTGGGAGTCTCACCAGTGTTGGAAAACAAATGAGGGATGGGTGTCTTGGACCAGACTTAGACTAATTTAGAAAGATGGACAATGAGTCCTCATCTGCACAGTCTGTTATATTATAACATATCTGTCTCCACAGATCCCTCACCACGCCTCCCATGTAGCCCTTGTTTCCGGCCGTCCTCCTTAGGCCTTTGCTGACGGCTGGACTGTTTCATACTTAAGCTACTGAGTAGGTGGTTCACAGCTCTCTGGGAGTCTCTCTTCTCTCACTTTCCCCCCATCTATTACGTGATTACCAGAGTCATGTCTCACAAACATGACTTTTCAGGATAGCACTGGCGTCTGAACATTTTCAGTTGCTCCTCACTGCTGAGCAGCTGTGGTTCAAAGCCGCAGCCTGCGTTTCAAGGCCTCGCACAAGAGTCTCGGGGTGTCTGCTTGGCTCCCTCCTCCTCGCCTGTCATTCCAGCCAAACGGAAAGTTCACCTGGAACTTTCTCATCCCAACGAGTCTGCCCATTTCTTCTCCTTGGTCTTTTTTTTTTTTTTTTTTTACACCTTTTTTAAAAAAATCAAAATTTTACACAATCTCTAACAGATTAAGGTTAACACATTAACATCAAAATGTTCCCTTCTCCCAAAGACTTTCCTACCTTGTTTAACTCACCTTTCATATTGTTCGTAATCATACTTTAACTTCCCCACGTTATGTAATAGTTTATTTCAAAATGTTGATGCCTTTGACCGTGAGTTTCTGGGGGGCAGGAACCAGACCAAGTTGCTTAGCTCAAGGTTTTGCACAAAAAAAAATTAAAAATAAAAATAATTTGATTGGCTGATTCTTCCTTGGCCAGAAGAAGATCCACCATAACAATATTCTTGGTGGACTTAAAATATGACTTTTAAATAAAAAATTATATTTAGATTCCATTCAACGTCTCAAAAAAAGTTCATCTAACTATGAAGTTTAATCACAAACTCTGAAATATGCATCTTATCAAAATTAAAGGACATAAATATATAATTTGACATAGAAGTTTTTTGTGTTGTGTGGGGAGGGGGGGCGGCTTACGGCTTTTAAAGTAGAATATACCTACACTATAAGTTCTGGCACAGAAAATTTGGTCTGTCTCAAAGAATTTTAGGTTATTAACTTTAAAAGAATAAATATTACCTCTTACAACATATGTTCTAAAACTGAAAAACTAAATATTAGAAATAAATCTTTCACTTGAAGCCTTTTTGGGTAGTAATGAACACTAGTCCAAAAGTTAATAAATTTAAAATCTGGCAAACATTCTGTTTTCTTGTATTTTTAAGCACGGGTCCTTTATGAATGAATGCAATTCAGCAAACTTCCTTTTCAGGAATAGAAAATTACCTTCTGACTTGTAAAATGTGTAATCCAAAAATGCAGGAAAGGAGAGCCCTCCCAAGCTCTGTCACAAGAGCCTTGGGTCACACAACAGCATCTCTCACTGGTGCCCCCTGGGTGTTGTCTGAGTCAAGGGAAACAGGTTCAGGCTTGGATTGCAGATCCTGCCACAAAGAGCAATCTAACGCAAAGACATCAAGTTTGAAGATGCTCCAAATTTCCAGCAAAGATAAAGAAAAGCCCTATGGACATATACATTATAACATCTGCGTTAGCTCTGTTGGCCATCAACTTAAAAGACACTCAATTCAGCCAGGGCGTTGGCTCTCTCTGACATATCTCATTCCAGAAATGTGATTATGCCCTATTAGCTAAAAACAGCGACTCTTCAAAAGTTTCTAAAATCTTTTTGAACATTTGTTCACAGACTGTGTCTTTTAAATTGAAAACAAATGTCCACTTAGAAAGACTTAATGTACTTAAGAATCAATTGTACTCTGAAAACAACTGACCCCAAGAGGGACTGGATTTTTCATTTAACAAAACAGCCCAATAATGGTTTTAATAGATTGGAAGATAAATAAACATTAAGTAGTTAAAAACAAAAAGGAATTCATCTAATATTGCTTCACAATGGCTGTAGTATTTTACAAGAGAAAAGAATTCGAATCACGTATTTATAGGTACATCTGTCTTTTGAATAGAAGCCATTAAGTGCGAACAGTCAGCCTGTGTCCGAGGGACCGGACGCTTGCTGATCAGTAAAACCACTGCTCCATCTAGTGTCCCAACTGCAAACCGCAGCTGGGGAGAGATTTTTCTCCAAATCTGTCTTTCTGAATGCCATTTTATAAACTGGTGTTTTTCAAAGCAGTTTATTGCCAAGACTATAAAAAACAGATTGTTGATATATAAACTATAAATCACTATTCTATTTCCAAGGGTATTAAGAAATTAATGCCTGGTGCCTATAAAATGTCACAGAAACTGTATAAATTAACCAAAAAAAATCAGGTAAAGCTATAAGTTCACCAACTTACTTTTTAAAGACTTTTCATAAAAGAGAAAGCTAAGATATATCATTGAATCATAAACTGTGGCTAGGACTTATGCCATTCATGGACTATACAAACAAAATGGGGGAAAGAAATAGCAGATATAAAATCAAACATAAAAATATGAAAATATATGCAAAAATAATTTATTGGTTGGAAATGTTTTCAGAGTTACTGATGACTGTTTGTTTATTTGCCTAATTACAGCTCTTGATTATGTTCCAAATGGATATTTTGTTATAACTAACCAGCCAAGTAAATATTGAGAAATCTAATCTGATAGTCAATCTAGCTATTCTGCATAGATAAAGAAAATTCTGGCAAAATGTCACAGGGCCCTATCTTTGTTAATTTTTGCATTTGGGAAGGGAGTTTTGTGTGTTTTTTTTAACACCATTCTACAAGTGAAAAAAACAAATGGCAGAAGGCCAGCTGTTGGATTTAGGACTGAAAGAAGTACCTGTAGGAGACTGCATCAACTTTTGTGGTGTTTGTCAATATCGCTATTGAGTGGGTGCTGGTTCGTTTGGTAAATATTTACATCAAGCTTCCAGTGCAAGCAACCCTAGGAGGTGCTGCTTTTTTTTATGTCATCAAAGGAACATAAAAATATTTTGAAAATTTAAACATGTCCTCAAGGATCATTTTATGAATAATTATAAAATAATTCAACTTAATGAAAAGTTAGCCCAGAGAGCGAAGAAGCTACATGGATGTGCTATGTTCTCTACAAAGATCAGAAAGGCACGTTGGGTTTAACACACAGTTCCAAGGATTTCATAATCTATGGAAAACTGAACGCTAATTAACTATGAAGAGTAACTAAACTACATTCTAATACAGGTACAAATAACATGACTGGATGGACAGAGCAGGGTCTGTGTCAATAGCAATCTTTGCAAGCCACACAAAACCCACACCAAAAATACTTTGCAAAGAAAATAGAGGAAAGAGGGGGAAGTTCACTGATTCACAAAACTGAAGTCTTAAGGTAGGGTTAGTCTTAGGTTTAGTTGCATCATCTATCCTCAAGTCTCAGAAATTCTCTAGGCTCTTCCCTCCTAAGGGTGTTACCTTCACACTTGGGCAGCCTGCCCTGCCCCCCACCCCATGTTGACAAATACAACTGTAAGATATACCATCGGGGGTTTCCGTGGAACACAGAGGAAGCTTCTCTTCTGTAAGCCCCAGTGAAAGTCTCCTTGCATCATCCTGACCTGGGATGGGTCACGTTCAAGTCTCCAACCAAGCTCCATGCCAAGGCTGACTGGTCAAAGTCAACTAGAGCAAAGAATAGGTCATTTTCTCTAAGCTACATGGGGAATAATGCCACATAGAGTTGGTTTCCCCACAGGAAAATCCGAGGGTTATTGGTGGGGGTTGAGGACAATCAATGGTTAGGTAGTCACCAACAACTGTTGACCACACGGCCCTGCTAATTCTGAGTGGGAAGATCATAAATGGAATACAGAATTAAGTACGTACAACCTATAAGGAAATTATACATACACCTGAGTGAATAGTTTTGTAAAGCATAAAGTTATTTCTAATTAGAAACTTAAGAATATTTCATTTTGTACTTCTGGATTAGATATGACCAAGACTGAACTTCCACAGATTAAAGAAATTAGGTTTTTTAAATGTGGTAATAAAAAAATAGATTTGTAGCAGTAAGGCTTGTGAATTTCAAAAGAAAATAAACCATTTCTGGAGACTAAACTTCATCTCTATAAGAAACACACACTCTCTCTCTGGACAAAAATATGTGATTGGGATACAGTTGATGTAAGAGGTATTTAGACCCTCTAGTTTCGGCCAAGACACTTTCCCGTCCACCTCAGTGTTGAGCTGTATGTATTGATTGAATTGACTAGGAAATGGGTACAAGGGTCAGAGAAACAGAGATGCTATACCAGGAATCCAGCAAAGAGCAGAGGTGTCTGGATGAAATATGAGGAGAGGGGAATTTAGCCAGTAAGGAGCTAAAGAGAAGAAGACAAATGTGACCGAAAATTTATATGAGGAAGAAAAAAATTCTTTTTGGCAACAATGAAGTCTAAAAGCAAAGAAAAGCCTAAAAGATATTGACTCTGTGGTCAGGTGCAGAAAAGAAATACAGAACCAAGAAAGAAACAGCAGATCTTTTCATGAAAACCCTAATTGTGTGGCTTCCTTTTTACGTTTTTTACCACATAAAACAACATAGAATATATGCTTTTGTAATCTGACGTTAGTGGACCTGCTTCATAATTAATTAAGTACTGTAGATGGTAGGAAAAATCTCCCACAGGGTGAATATTAATTTTCAAAGAATATGAATAGAATGTTATAAATATAACCTTAAAACAATACTTAAGTGAGGGCTTCTAGGAAAAGTGGCTGATTCCGGAACAGGGGCCGGGAATGCAAGATAAGCCTGGAATATCTTCTGGTGCCAGAAAATAAGGAAATGCTTTTAAAAAGTGATGGGGGCAAGTAAAACAAGACAGAGGAGTCAATTTGAAGGAGCCCTCAATAGCCAAATATGCACTGATGAGGGCGATGAAATAAGTAACAATAGTACTGGGTTATAACACAGAATAAAATAAATACCCATGAGTCCATATTGATACAGAGAAATAATTTAATGAATAATAAATAGCTCCAATGAGACAGCTCGGCCTTATAGTGGAACTCCAATGAGTGAATGTGGAAGGAATGACAGAAATAGAAAAATCATCATGTAGCAAGGACCAGAGTAATCACTGTCCAGGCAAGAATTACTGAAGGCCCTTAGTGGGAGAGCTGGATGGACTCAAATAAACTCTGTAGATCAGTTAGTATTTTATTAACGTTCCTTAGCTGGTTTCAATATTGGAGTGTGTTTTTGTAAGATGTTGTCATTTGGGGAAGCCAGGTGAAGGGGTAAAGAGAACTCCATGTACTAGCTTTGCAGCAGTTATTGTGAATTAGAAAGTCCTTAAGTTTTAAGGAAGAAAATATGAACATAATTGGACTCTTCCAATCTCGGGGTCCCACGACAAACGTCAGTCACCACTTTCAGAGCCGTCACCTAGGTCAGCGCAATGAGCCTGGGAGTTGGAGGAAGGGGAGGAGTACAGGGGAGGGCTCTGGGGGCTGGGCAGAGACAGACAGACAGACAGACAGACAGACAGACAGCCAGCACAAGAGGAGAGCAGCACAGCACCCTCCTGTGGGCTCTTTCCGCGGGCGTCTGCAAAGCTGCTGCGAACCGATGACTCCCCCTAACGATGTGAGGCTCTCGGGGCGGAGGAGCGAGGGGGAGACGGACAGCTGGGCTGAAAGCCTCAAAATGCCACTCAGTGGAAAGCTACTAACAGAACACTCTGGTTACACTCGAAATGAAAGATATGACGCCGCCACACAGGAGCAATGTTTATTGTCCGCGTCCTGGATAAATATGTAACTTCTCGTCTCACATTTTAGTATCGAGCACAGCGAGAGAAGTCAAGGTGCCACACTGGACAGTATGAGGACTGGGACAAGGCTGTGTGTGGTGAGGGCCCAAGGGACAGCAAAAAGGAAGGGTCAGTCAGACCCATGGCAACGTCCCTTCTGAATATCTGCTCAACAAATCTGTTTGAAAAATGTCAACTATGGTCACATTTTAAGTTCTTAAATGTCATGATGCCACAAATGCTAATCTTTGGTTAAATCTGATTTGAGTCTAATGCACTGAGAAAAACATCGCCGCTGACCTCAAAAGACTTGGGCTGGGCTTTAACTGTTTACGTTCCTGGATAAAAATAATTTATAATAATATCCACTCACTCCAACACATTTACTGAATCTAGTGCCAAGCACTGGATGTCAAAAAATGAAAGTCTCTCTGTCTGGTGGAGAGCGTCTTTAATAGGCATTCTACCAAATAATTTACCATACACAGTGCTTCCCAACTCTCCGGTTGCTTGAACACCACCTCTCTGATTTTTGCTGAATCTGTATGCTGATTACACTTTTATCTGTTGTATATTTCTCTAAATCATTTCATTTTCTCCAAGGTTATTTTTAAAGAAAGATTTTTGTAACTACTATGAATGGAAAATGAGAATTACATGCTGTACATAGAAACAAACTGTAAATAAACATCTAACATACAAACAAGACTATCTATGTTCTACATAAATTATCTCACAAACTACTAATGGTAAGCATGCCAGAGCTTGGGAAATATTTTGACATAATCTAAAAAATACACATACATTAAAATTTTAAGGATTTACTATTCACATTCAGAAAGGCTTAAAAATGAAAGAACAGGTTAAGGCAATTTTAGAGATGGAACGTACAGTAGTCAGGAGAGGCTAGCTTGTGCCAGCGTAATAAAAAAAATCCCGGACCTCAATGAATTGAACCCACCAAAATTTGTTTCTCAAGTCATACAGAGTCCTCTGTCGGGGCAGGTAACTCTCCTAGGAAACCATCCTCCTGAGATGACTCAAGGTTGTCATGCCCCAAGGCTGATGGAGGCTGTCCCATCACGGAGCTGCAACATCCTGAGCCGGTGACCTCCCAGTTGAAGATGAGAGGGAAGAAAGCAGGGAGACTTAGGCTCGAGCTTCTCCCTGCCTCAGCCCACAGGTGACACACATCTTTCCCTCACAGCACACTGGTGGCAGCTAATCACACGGCCCTGCCCAATGGCCAGGGAGGCAGGGAAGTGCAGGCATTTCTCATGGACATGAGTGAGCACTGGGAGTCTCTATCAAATAAGGGTTGGGAAGATTAAGGGACTAGTCCAGAAGAAAACAATCTCCAGGGAGAAATATATCTGGGGATAGGCACCGAGGAACAGCTGAGGGAGGAGAGCTGAGTGATAAGAGGTATCATCAGCCCACGTCTGCACTCTGGTTAATAAAACCCAAATGTGCATATTGATCTACTATACTGCAGAAATGCTGTGATCACCTGTTCAGTGATAAGAGAAATATAGGTAATTACATATCTGCATGCACAATTCTCCTCTGTTTATTCCTTAACTCAGGTTAACACAGATCTTCTGGTCTCCTACAGCGTGCAAGAAGCATGCTAAGCTCTCAGGACATTCATTCTAAAGTATAAAAGTACAATGGCAAGTGACGGATGCAATTGCACAAATCTCCATGAAAATATCAGAAGCGTTTGAGATTCTCAGCTCCATTTAGCATCAGAGCAAAGATTGTTCCAGTATTTCTTGCATTCTGGACTTGAGACCTCATTTAGGCTTTAGCAAAGGTCCACTGCTTATATGTGGGAGGGAGGAGATGAGCACCTCCCAGAAGGGCAGCTTGGCAGCCACTCACTGAGCCCCGGCTCTGAGCTACCACAGTCTGAACAATCGCCTTCCCTCCCCTTGCGGCCAGACTCTGCTCCCAAGGACTGAGTGCCTTTGGTCAGCAGAGAAAATCACTGTTTCCTACAGCTTCACTCTCTGCATCTGAACACAGACATGAACACATTTTTTCTGAATATTAATTTAGAGTTTACAAGGGCCCCATGAGTTCATTATTTCATTTTTCATTTCATCTCTGTAACAACCCTGTGAAATGAGAGATGTCGTCCCCATTTAATGGAGAGAAGTTAGGGACAGGCCCTGGTTATAGTTCTAGTTATGGCAAAGCCAGGCCTGGGACACAGTTCCTGACTCCAAATGTTTCTTGTCCTTCCCAGTGGATTCATCTTTCTACCACCAAAGAATGCCTTGGATATCATGATTCTTTGAACAAGGAAGGTAAAGGAAAAGACGTAATAACAGAAAAGAAGTGTTAATGACATCACGGTGAACAAAAAAGGGTAAAGCTGTGTATGTGATTACAATTTTTCAGAAGGTTCACAGTGACTGGACCAGAATCTTCCTGCCACGGCACTGGGCGAGCCGCGGGAACTGCTGAAACCTCTCTAAAGGTGACACGGTTTGACACGTAGTGACCATCTGTTCATATGTGTGACCTCTGGAGAGGAAGGGATGCTGGTGAGACAAGAGCTCTCAACCCAGCTTGTTCTTCTAGGTGTCTATCTCCTCCCCTCCCTCCACCTCAGAATAGTTTAAATTCCAAACATCACATCGTTTCTCCTGTAAATATTTTCAGTGTGTAACACTACAGACCGGAACCCTTCTCTCCAGCCCTCACCCCCAGAATACACCTTACGCCCCCAGGTGAAAAGCCAAACCCACCGCAGAGAGGGGAGCTCATCCCTCAGCTCAGCAGCGCGCGTCCCAGCGAGGCCGGGGGCCCTCAGCGAAGGCTCCACCTGGAGCGGGCGAGACTGGAAACAGGCACAGAGCCTGCGTGGAGGGCAGGAGGGGACAGCTTTGTTTCACCTCCAAAGGGGAGAGCAGGGCAGGAGGGGAAGCAGGGCCGGACAGGAATGTGCGGATTTAGCTCTTTGGAGGTTTGCAAAAGCCAAGCTCACCTAACCCACATCTGCCTCTCTCGAAATGACTCCGGATGCTTTCTGAGCTGAAGCCACTTTGGTGCCTAGTGGCTGTGAATTAAAGAAGTAAAAGGCCTACCGTCACAAGAGAAAGGGAAGTGACCTGGTGGAGATATTATAATGGGCACAAGGAATGGATTACGAGGAACATGGGACTGAGCGTTTGTCTGCTAATTGCTTTAGACAAATAATCCATAATTTCAGAAGGAAATTATGGATCAAACTGAACAGATCAGCCTTATTTGGGTCCTGATTCAAACCAACACTTATGAGACAAGTGGGCAAATTCGAACACTGAATAGTTAATGGTATTAATGTTAAATGTTTTTAGTGTGATGATATGATTGTGATTGTGTTTTTAAAAGAGTCCTATGCTTTAGCGTTATGTACTAAAATATTTACAGGAAAAATGGTATGATGTCCGGAACTTAAAACTATTCTGAGGTTTCTCTTGGGACCAACAGTCGCCATCCACAGGGGTGACACTGAGGCCCTATTCAACTGGCCGGTGATTTAATCAGGCCCTCTCACAGCCCCGTGGGATTTTATTTGTAGGCCCCACAAAAAAAGAGGTTCTATATTTTCTCTGGCATTTTCACTAGGATGATTCAACTTGGGGCCGCTGGCTACCGTACTGAATCCTGCAGCCGCAGAAAAAGGGCCCATCCCAGACACCCAGAGCCAAGATAATGGGGCTGCGCAAGGTGGGATGAGGAATGGGGGGAACGAGGAGGAGAATTAAAGATATGACAACTATTTTTTGATCCCAGGATCCAGCGTTCAATCCCACCCTGCCCTAAGTTATGGGAGCCATTAAGTTCCCCCATATGGGCTTTAAATGCCAGAGGTTTACTCCAGACTGGATGTCTTACCAGAACTCCACACTCGATTTTGCAGGTGTCATTAATTTGAGGACCTTGAGATGGGAACATTATCCAGGTGGGTCCAATACCGTCATAAGTGTCCTTACAAGACGAGGGCAAGAGGGCCAGAGAAGGGGAGGTGGAGGTGCGTCACTCTGTCCTCTGTGAAGGGAGACGAAGGAGCCACAGGTCGAAACATGCAGGTGGCCTCCGGACGCCAGGGAAGGCAAAAAAACAGGTTCCCCCTACACCTCCAAAAGGGACACGGTCCTGCCAGGGCCTTGATTTTAGGACTTCTGCCCTCCAAAGCTATACGATAATAAATCTGTGGTCTTTCAAGGGAGTAATCTGTGGTAATTCATTTCAACAGTAATAGCAAATGGATACACAATGGTCCACTCAACACATCCCCTTGGATGCCTGATAGATGTCTCAAACTCGATGTGTCCAAACAGAGCCGATCTTCACCCCAAACCTGCTACACCACCCACAGCCTTCCTGCTTTCCACGGGAGGCAACTCCATCTTTCCACTGCTTAGGGCAAAACCTCGGGGCCATCCTACACTCCTCCCCCACGCCATGTCAACTCCATCGAAAATCATGCTGATCCCACCTCCAAAATATATCCAGACCGGGACCCTTTCTCAGCACTGTCCTGCCACCACCGCCTGTCTCCCTAGAATGTAGGAATAACTTCTGCACAAGCCATACATCTCCCTGTACCTCTCTAGTCTATTCTCAGCACAGCAGCAGAGGGAATCCTTTAAAATTGAAATCAGTTAAGGTCACTCCTTTGCTCAGAACCCAGCAGGGGCCACCCAAAGCAGACGCCCCTCGGCCCTTTCCTGCCTTCTCTCCAGCAGGCCTGCAGCATCCACATGGCCTGGAACCAGCAGGGGGTGCTCCTGCCCTGAGGCCCTCACACCTCCAGGGCTGCGAGGCTCCTCCTCTAGTAACTTCCCAGCTCCAAGTCTTTGTCCTGCGTCACTGTCTCCACAAAGCTTAACCTGCCCACCCTGACGCAGCCACCTGCCCCCTCGCACACCTCCCTTTGGCGCGCTTGAGTTTCCTTTTCCTGCTCTACTTTTTATTTTCCGGTAATATGGCTTTCCCGCATATTACATATTGCACTCCTGAATAAGGTTTATTTCTTACTTTGTGACTCCCTCTGCTAGAACACAAGCTTCACGATGGCAGAGAACTTGGTCTTGATTTGATTTACTGATATATTCCAAGTACCTACCACAGTGCATGGTATATATAGTAGGTGCTCATCAAATATGAGCAGAATGCAAGAATGAACACATGAAAGCTGATTTTAATTCCACTCCGGACACAACCAGAAACTCCTCACACACATCTATGGATCAGAATTGTCAGTCTTGCTAGAAGACTCTTCTGCTGACCGATGTTTTATAGCCCCCTACTTAGGAGAAAAGGTGAGTAGCTCAGCTTGTGATCACCAGTCCCTCATCTGGACAAAAATGCCAATCGATACGTTTCCCATTATACTTCCCACATGTAAGGGCTTTTGTCTTGCTGGGGTTGCACTGGTTATTTTTAGGGCCCGTTACTCTTTGTGACTTTGCCATTTAGGCTCTGCCAGAGCCTCTGCTTCTGATCAGCAGCCCTTCCGAGAACTGACGTCGGATCAGCCAGTGGCATTTATCAGGCACCTTCTATGGGCCCTGCCCCTGTGTGTTCCCAACACAGCACAGGCCTCCCTCGGCATCAGCTCTGACGTGCTTCCTCGTGTCCCACACAACGTGCCTCGTGTTCTCTAACTCTTCATGGAGGGACATTTTAAATACAGACCTCCCCCTTTAATGAGTCCCCATAAATGTGCACGGGAGTTAAAAATACAATATCCAAGCAAAAGATTTATCTGACATAACAGAGGCTCCAACCCCAGGAAAGTAAAAATTCATAAGACCACTAATCATGTTATCACTGTTGATTTAATTTTCACCTTTGAGTATTATTTGTCTGTAGGTACATATAACATATATATTATATATATATATATGTAACATATGTATACATTATATACAAAAGGTAATATTAGCAAGTGGTTTACTTAATTATGAAGGGGGAAAACAACACAGTAGCATGAGGATCACAACTGCCGTGTGTTAAATGACTGGCCAGGCGTCGGGACCTCAGGTGAGCTGTAGCCAGGCCCTTCTTCAAAAGCCCCCTGAGAACAGAACCCCTATGTCCTTACCCTCCACCCCACCAAATTCACAACACATGGCCCTGTTTCATATGCGTAATTTTGTCTTTTGACCAGAACCTCCACAAAAACTGAATGGATTGAGGGTGAGAATGTTTATATGAAGAGCCTATAAATGTCACTTTCTCAGAATCACAGAAATAATATCAGACCCAAGTTATGAAACACATTTTTAATAGTAACTAGTATTAAAAAAACCAACATGCTACATACTAATAACATTCCCTGTTCAAATTAGATTAAATTTTTTTTCCACCTTCATTTTTTTATCTCCAAATGTGATAAAAGCAGTAATACGTAAATAATAGAAGGAAACACTTTTGGTCACTCTTTTCCTTGATGGCAACTCCTTCCTTCTTACCCCGTCTATGTCTGATGTGAGGTGACCCCGTCTCTTTGGACAAAGCCCCAGTGTGAAGCGGTCATCTTGGAGAGGCAGGGACCACAGCCCTTGTAGTACTCTAGAAATCCAAGAGCCCTCTGCTGGTGTCGCAGGGTTTGAGGGTCTTCACACCCACCATGCTCGGAGAGCTCGTAAGCATTGCAATGGGCCCTCTAGTGCCAGCAAATCACAGCGTCCCTAAGTGCTAAGACTGTCGTCACATGGATAGGGAAACGGTGCTCGGGGGCACCAGACCCTCTGGAGAGAAGCAGGATGGCTCCCCGGCACACACACATCATGCCAAGGTCAGAAGAAGGTCAGCCCTGCCGCATCACCTCCGGAAGGGGTGCTGGGCTGGGGCCAGGCCAGGCTGGCCGCCAGCTAAGCCAACGGCCCAGGACTGATGAGCCCAGACCGGCGGCCAGGTTCAGGAGTCTGGCCAGAGCATCACTTAAAGCTCCCCAGAGTCTTTACTGGTCCTCAGCCTGAAAATCCTACCAACGTGTGACACTGTCCCACTCACCCCTGATCTTTCACACACACACCCCTTCCATTTTATATGCCCACCGCCCAGAGTTGTTTACTGTTTCCATGCCCCCTGTGTTCCCTTCCATCTAGGTGCCACGCTGCTCACCTTGCCTGGAACCACCTCCTCTCCCTCACCTGGTCAGTGCCCACTTAGTCCTTCGTGACTCAGCTCCGGTATCCACCCCCCCCTTCGGGTGACTTCTCTTAACAGTTCCAGTCTAGGTCAGGTCTCCCGTCTTTGGTGCCCATACTACACTGTACTGAACTATAAGGGAAATGAACTAGTCAAGTCGGTTTACGTCATAGCAATACGCTCCTAGGTACAGGGACGAAGGATGCCTTACTCATTTGTGTGCCTCTAGCACTGTCCGCAGAGTCGATTCTCAATCGGAGTTGATCAAATGAAAAAATCAATAAATGGAAAAATGAAAGTGAGAAAGCTCAAGACAGTTGTTCCAAACGGGGTTAAGTTTCTGGCCATCTTTAATTGGCTGCTAGTCAATGGTTTATAGATGAATTAGCCTAATTTAAGGTGCAGAATTTTACAGTTGCTTCAGTTTCTAATCAATTAATTGATTGGCTATATCAATCAAAACTGGAGGGCTCTTTATAAATACAGATATTCTGCAATATACTTCCCCCCCCAAATCTCTCTCTTCATAAGTAGAGTTAAAGGATTGATTTTTTAAAAAACTCAATGAATTATATTTTATAATTCTTTTTTTTTTTTTAATATATCTTCATTGATTTCAGAGAGATGGAGAGAGAGAGAAACATCAATGATGAGAGGGAATCATTGATCGGCTGCCTCCTGCATTCCCCCTGATGGGGACCGAGCCCGCAACCCGGGCATGTGCCCTGACCGAGAATTGAACCCCAATCTCCTGGATCCTAGGCTGATGCTCAACTACTGAGCCACGTCCGGCCAGGCCCAACGAATTATATTTTAATAAATAATACTATGTAATATTTACTAAAAAGGTTAAAAAATCAAGTGTTTATTTTCTTCAAACAATTCCCATCCATACAAGAACTCTACATCTTGATAATGTTTTATAACAATTCTAACAATCGCTGTCCTAAATTTTTTAAGTATTTGAAAATAATTGGCAAGGTTTGCTACATGGCAAAGTACGAGAGGGAAGAAAAGGAGCTACCTGACATGCTCATGAATGAATTACATTCAATTCCTTCCTCCACTGTCTCTTCCTACTTCAGACCCAGGAAGAGTGAGGGGTGGAGGTAGGAGGGACAGATATCAGGACAGAGTTACCATTGATACACACAGAATCACACACTAATAAATAACGCACCCATCTTCCGCTTCTCCCTCTCCTTTCTTTCTCCTGATATTTCCTCAGTAGGATCCAAAACAACTTCCAATTGGGCTGGTCTTACATTAGATCCCAGGGATTCTACCTCTGAATTCACAGTGGCCCGAGAGACATGGTTGGAACTGACTCACCTGATCAAGATGCAAATAAAAAGCAGATGCCTGCAATAAGAATGTTCAGCTGAGATCCAAAGACACCCCTGAAGGAGTACAGCCCACGGACACTTGGGGAAGCCTTGCTCCCATTCCGGGATATCTTCACAGACCACTGAAAATTAGGGTCTTAGATTAATTCATTCCCTACTTGGCTCAGCACCCCTCCATACACCCCATGTCTGGCAGAAGTTAAAGATGGGCCAGGAGGGACTGAAAGCTACTATGATCTCCTTCTGAATGTCACCTGTCCTGAGTGCCCCTTCTTTCCTTGGCCTTTGTAACAGAGGGACTGGGGGAGGAGAGGCCTAGGCCACACCCATGCATTCCAGCCGCTCAATCATCAGAGAGGAATTTATGGGCTACCAGCTACCGATCACCGATCACCACTACTGGTCCACAGTTTGCAGCAAGGTCCTGAAATTCTCTCCAAAGGTCTGACAACCCAAGCACACCGGTTTACAAAAACAGTTCCCAGTTCAGAAAGTTAACTAGATTGGGTCAGAGGACCGCTCACTACCGGTCTGCGCTGTAGAAACAGCATGAACCCACCTTGCTGCTGCTCATACACTGTCCTCACCTTCCTCTGCCCAGAATATTACTGAGAAAAATGACCAAGATGATATGAACAAAGAAAATGTGAACTTCCTAATTCACCACGTGGCCTAAAAGTGAAAATGAACATGGAAACATTTAACTTGCTTCTTATAATACATCTGACACTCATGACTTATTTTTTTAAAACCTAGTACTATTACTATGTATGAACTTAGAAGTTTTATTATTTCTAATGCAGACAGAACATGTTTACAAGGTAAAGGGAAGAAGCTAAGTGAGATCTGAGCATTTTAGAGAAAAAATATGATACTATCATATGCAAATGTGACTCTTACTTTTTTTAAGAAACATCGCTGCAGTATCATTTCAGTATCAATTCCTTAATATCATAAAATATACAATATTAACTTATTTTGTCCATTTTGCTAGAAAAGGAATCCAAATAAATGGGAGCAAGGCTTCCCCTCACATGACACATACATTTTGATTGTACAGTGTTTCTCTTCTCTGTCACTCTATAGGTTTTCGACCTGGGGCAAAAATAAAGACATGGGACATGAGGTGAAAAGGCAGAAGCCCGAGCGAGGCAGCACAAGGGATGGGCCAAGGGGAGGCTCAGAGGAAAAGTGCTCACACTGGGGGTCTCCTGAAATAGGTGAGGCTGGACTGGACACGAGGGACCCTGTCTACCCTTCACAGGCGTTTCTGAGGAAGGAGTGAGAAAAATCAAAAGCGGCACCAAGGGAGGGTGCTTCTGGCAGCTGTGTGCAGACTGTCCTCGCGATGGAAGGTGGTTCTGTCAGCAGCGAGAACAGCACCAGGGGTCAGACAGGTGGGTCAGACCGGACTTCAGGTCAGCAACCTCAGGCCTTGAGTTCTGGCTAAGAATTCAGAGCCAAGACTCAAACTATAGGAGAAAGTTTGTTTAGAAAGTCACAGGGGTAGAGAAAGTGAGCTGTAGGAGAAATGGAATCAGGAAACAAGTTTTTACAGAGGCAAAAATAAAAGGGGGAGGGGATGGGGCTTAGAGCTCAGGAGAGAGAGAGGCCAGGAAAATGGGAAAATGCGCCTGGGGGAAGGGGGCGGGGAAAGGCACAGGCACCTCCCAGAGAGAGCCCGGCTGGGGGCTTGTCTTGAGGGTATTGCTCCAGGGAGGGTCACAACAGAATTCTCATCAGCTTCCCAGGCCTGTCCTTTCAGCGTTGTGGTCTTGACTGATTGTCCGGCGCCAGGGCAGGGGTCATTAGTCAATGCAGCTGGTCCTGATGTCAGCCATGGTGTTGCTTGTCTGGTGTTGCTGCTTTTCTGGGCCTGGATCTGAAACACAGCTGAGACCTAGATGTACCTGATGCAGGTCAGAACCTCATTGTCCTGGGGACTTAATGCTTAAGGGCTATCCTCTGGCCCCCTTTCTGTTCCCCCTCTAAGAGGGTCTAACCCCTCTAGCACCATGCCAGGGGAGGAAAGGTCGGGGTGATACTGAACTCGGGTCGGGCTGCCTGCGGTTTCGAAAGCCAACACTCAAGAGACAGGTGCTGCTGCAAGAAAAGACAGTTTATTCAAGTGCTGGCAGCCTGAGAAGATGGCTTGACTCCCATCCCAAAGACCATCTTAACATCTCAGTGCAGGCAGAGGTTTCTATTAGCAGGGAAAGGAAAAGTAGAACAAAAGAAATCATGGGGAAGGGAGTTGAAAGTTCTCTACATGTAAGTCAGCACAGTCCATTCTGATGATTATCTTGAAACTGGTCCAGTGGAGGTCCGGTTTTTATGGCTGAGAGTCAGCAAGTCTCTTGAAGCCAGGGCGTCCAGTTGCTGGGCCCAGCCTCCTTCCCTGAAGCTAGTTCATAGGACTCTTACACAGATATGCCGCTTACCCACGATTCACCTTTTAGTTCACAATTCACCTTTTACAAAAGCACTTTTAACAGAAACAATATTAAAAGAATAGATGGGTGAGTTACAAGGGGAGGGTCCAAACCACATGATCAGCAATGTGCTGGGGAAGAAAACGTCACCCTGGGGACGAGGTCCTTGTTTTCCAGCTTTGCCCATTGCTAGGAATCCAGGGCTCTCTGCCCTGGTGACCTTCTGTACCTGGCCTATCGTCCTTGCTCTGCTCATGTCTGTCTAACTGCCTACCACAGTTACAGCTTATTCCATGGCCTGTGGGCCTAAATTTGACCTGTTCAAGAACATGACTTATATTTCCACTCTGTTTTCATCAGAGTTGAGGCAAAAGAAACTACATGTCTGTCTACGTTCCCAAGGTGGCAGCATGCTAACCGGAGGTGGTGGGTAGAATAGGCAAAGAATCAGTACCTTCTGGCCTGGATGAGACCATCTGGAGGGAGAAGTTGGCCACGTTAAACGGCTGGAGTCTGGAGGAGTGGCCCAGGCCCGCTTGGCCGATCAGTTCCTCGCACATAAAGACCCTTTGTGGCGAGAGAGCAGTCTCAGCATCAGGCCCAGTCTCTGGCTGCCCACACTGCCTCTGACACCTCCTCTCTAGCCCTCAGCCAGCACGCCTGTTCCCACAGATGTGGGATGTCACCGATCTGATTATCTGGTGTGGTTACAGCAGGCCTAGACCGGGGATCAGAAGACCCGGTTTGAATTCTGTCTGGCATTCACGATTATATGACCCAAGGCTATTTACCTGCCTCTCCCTTCCCTCATCCACAAAATGGGGTAAGAAAGAGTCAAAGGATTCAGAAGGCTAGAAGAATAAAAAACCCTAACAGTGAACTTCTCTGCAATACTATGGCAGTGACAATGATGATGATATGATGATTAAAGTAATCTACATACATATGGATGCGAATGACTATCAGACGGCCTTTACCCTTCAGGTAATGCTTGTTCTTCAAAAGGGAAAGCCTGTCAAACCCAATCAATCTCTTATTGGTGTGCTCCACGGAGAACTGAGAGGGATGCTCAGCCAGTTCTTCTGACCCCCCCCCCCCCAAGTGACTGCTGGTAGGCTAGGGAGGCCCTTTCATTCTGGCCTTGTTTTTATTTTATTTTTTTAAATATATCTTTATTGATTTCAGATAGAGGAAAGGAGAGAGGGAGAGAGAGATAGAAACATCAATGATGAGAGAGTCACTGATCAGCTGCCTCCTGCACATCCCCGACTAGGGACCGAGCCCTCCACCTGGGCATGTGCCCTGACCGGAAATCGAACCCCGATCGCCTGGATCCTAGGTCGATGCTCAACCGCTGATCCACGCCCGGCCAGGCCTGGCCTTGTTTTTAAAAGACAAATGTAGTTTCTAGGAGGAAGGGGGAGAGGATGTCTCTGGCCACTGTTTCCATGATCTGCTGGCCCAGTTTTTATACCTGGCACCCATGACCACTGGAAGTGCCCAGACCAAAAATTCCACTCTTAAGGTCCTGAAATAGGTTTAAGATCTAAAGTCCAGGATAAGCTGGGGTTGGATTATATAGTTGCTGGTGTTACAAATTTCTGTGTCGAAAAACCAAACCAAAGCTGGAAAATTTGGTTATCTACAGAGAACAGAGGCCTGCCTGAGGTCCCTGAAATTCATTAATTTCTCATCTTGAATTTTCACTGTGCCTTCTACTGTGACTTCAGTCTAAGACCACAAATAGAGGAATTAAGAGTAAAAGATTTGGTTTCCTCCCTTCCTTTCTTCCTCCCTCCCTTCAGCTCTTTATTTCCTTTAAAAAAAAAAATAATTGTGAAATAGTAGCTTAAAGACATCAGTTTAAGAACAACAGTTTAAAAAAAACACCACCAAATGTCAAAGTGCCCTAAATTCTTTTGTGCCTGCGATTATATTGTCTGACGAGAAACCATTCTTAGGTGATAATTAGATTATATCTGTATATGGAGGTGGGAGGAAGGTTGTAGGTGGGAGCATCAACACTTACCAGAACAGCAAGGCAATTCACATGATCAGTTAGGAAAAAACACACTCAAACAGGTGGCTGGGCTTACCAGCCAATCAACTAAATTCTGACAGTCCAGTGAGGTGGTTGTATATTTAATTTTCATTTCTATGGCCAGAACTTTAGAAATGCAAACTGGAGCAAAAGGAAAAGCAGAAAATAAACTGATAAACGAAATATAAAACATCTCTGTTGGTGATCATCCTTGTAGAAAATAAAACAGACCTGAAAGATTGCCCTTCTTTTTCCTCCACAAGTTTTCACAGATGGTTATATTAGTTGTTTCAGAACTATATCAAGGATCAGGGTTAGGGACAATGAAATTTAGCAGCAGTACTGGTATTAGGCTCCAAGTAACACCTTCCAATCTGCCAACAACAACAGAAATTTGCTTCAGGGAAGGTGGTGTCCCACATTTTAACTTACCCCAAAGAAAATATCCTGAATATCACAGGCCGTTGAAGTAATCTGACCTGATTATAAATCTCTTCTGCATTCCCCCCGATGGCTAAATGAAGCTCTGCAGGCCCAACCCAAAGGCACAGACAAGAGCAAAGCAGGAAGCCTCCCACACTACACGGGAAGATAAGAATCACAGATGCCAGAATGGCTTCTATCGAAGGGCATTTCAAAGCAAATAGAGACATACCCAGCACATTGTAAATCCTCCTATGTGTCTATCAACGCGTACCTGCACACATCAAAACTGATTTGTTCTTGAGCAACAGAAGCAACTGGGAGCAAAGCGAAAGCAACTGAATAGCAGAAAATGTTTACAACATATATGACAAAGAATTATTACCTTCACTACACCAAGAGCTAAGAAAGTAATATAACAGAGAACTGGGCAGAGGGTCTGTACAGGAAGACCACAGAGGAAAGCAATTCCATTGGCTAATAATACAAAATACTTCCCAAGTTCAAAAGTGGTCAGAGAAATGTAAAATTAGAGACACAACTTAGACCTCGCAGACTAGCATAAGCCAGAAAATGTTAATAGTCTGTGGTCCTGGCAAGGGCGTAGAGACAGGCACTCACACTCTTCTAGAAGTGTGAATTTGTACAGCCTTTTAGAGAAAAACATGGCAGTACCCTATTAGAATTGGAAAGCTGACCACCTTCAATTTGGGAATCTTCTCATGGAAATATGTCCACATACACAGAAAGATACCTATGTCCAACTTTCCCTGAGCATTTTTTGTCATATCAAAAATATCCAGAGAAAACAATTTTTATCAACAGGGAAGTGTTTATACAAAATACAATACAACTAGACTGTAAATTTTTTGCAGACTTTAAAATGAATGAGATAAAAGCATGTATATTCACATAAAAGAATGTTCAAGAAATTTTTGAGTTAAAAAAAATAGTGTGCAAAGATTATGCAGAGCATCATCCCAAATTTGTGAAGGGAAAATACTGTTCCTGTACATTTCTGTGCGCTTTCACGGAAACTGTCTGAAAGGGCACAAGCTGAGGACACGCGAGGACAGGGAATGTGAGAGCAATTATACTTTTCCTTTCACACATATCTGTAATAGTTGAGCTTTCCACGTTAAGAATGTAATATTTTAATGATAGAAGAAATATAATCTGAGTTTGCCGAGGCCGGAAAAGTAGAGAATTGTTGTTTCAATTACCCTTCAATATGAAGGCGAATTGTTGGAGGTTAGATGACATTCTGAGAGTTGGGGACTAGTTTAGCTACTTCCACATAATGTTAACTTTAGAGTCTCACTAATTTGCTAATTTCTGGCTATTAACTAAAGGAAGTAGGAGAGAAGAGGCAGACACCATAGCCCTGTCATACCCATGGGTTCACTCTTAAGGTGACGCTGGGTTAATGAAGCAGTTATCTCCCCAACTTTGCTTTCCACATTAACTTCATAAAAAAACATGACATCCCTCTGCCCAAAGTCTCCACTCACATGCCAGCTCATTCAGAGAAAAAGTCAACATCACTGCAAAGGTCTGTAGAGGCCCGTGGCCTTCTCCCCTCTCTGAACTCACATCCCACCCCCTTTCCCCAACTCACTCCACCCTTCACGCCTCTTCTCTGTGGCTTAGACACAGAAAACATCCCTGCGTCCTGGATCAAACTCTAGGAAGGCTCTTCCAAGCCCTCTTCTTGACTGGGCCTCAACTTTGGCCTATATATATTTGAACAAACACTAACATAGTTTCTAATAGCTCAAGGTCACATCCCTAGGATGACCACTGCCCCCTTTGTCATGCCTGCCTGAGGAAACTCAAGGCTGCCAAAATAATTTACGATTTGTTCCAACCACCAGTTGAAGATAGGGCCTCTGTCTCCCAGGCTCTGCGGGAGGAAGGAACCTGAGATAAGCAGCAGATAACAAACCCAAACAGGCTTCACGTGGACCAACCGGCTCATAATTTTTCTCTCCCCTAACTCTACTGTACCCCCACTTACCCCCCTCCCTATCCCCTCACTCTCCCTTTAAAATGCCCGGTCACCTCTGTACAAATGGAAGTTGAGTCCAGCCCACACTAGGCTCTTCCTTATCACAGTAGCAGGTTACTGATTAAAACCTGACCTTTCCGCTTTAACTAATGTTCAGCTTTGTTTAGTTTTTACATTCCCCACTACAATGCAGGCTCCATGGGCTGAATTTTGTTTCTCACTGGCACATAGTAGAGACTCAGTAAATACCTGCTGAGCATCGTGATGGACCAACAATGGTACATGGGTGTCAGTGCCTCAGTTACACTTTTGGGATGGATATAGCAAGTTTAAGCTTGTGGATGAAATGTCACTGCTCACGTCACTCCTTAAGTACTTGGCAAGTGACAGGTGGCTGAATAGGACAGATCACGGCAGTCTTCCTAAACTTCTCTTCAATTTGTTTTTAATCTTGATAGGGCACCATTTGCTACCTGCTTAATATTACCCGTAGATATAAATGCAGCACACAGAGGACCACGGTAATGAAAGATTATTGAAAAGTACTTGTTTCACAGGAAGACTCCTACTGTTGATGGTTATTTCCTCCACTCCCCACCCTCTATTTCCACCTGTGGTCCTGGTCTGGAAACTCCCCTTCATCTCCAACTCCCCCAGTTCCTCTCTGGGTTTCCATTCCCAGGACTTCACTGCATGTGCTTTGGTGTGAAGTCCAGTCACTTCCTTCAGGTGCAACCCAATGGTGTCTTTTCAGCATTTATTCTTCAGGGTCTCTTCGGTGACTTGAGCGCCACTAATAACCACTCTTACTATACCCTTTCTCCTTTATTCTCATTTTTTTTTCCAGCTGTGGCTTCTCACCATTTCTAGGTGACTACAAAGAGTCCAAGTATAACCTATCATTTCCAATAAATGCTTTATAGGCAACTACTCTGGGTGAAGCACTGTGGAAATGACAAAAATCTAATACTCAAATGCTGCACCCAAGACAGTCTATCCTCATATGCACACTTAAAATTTACTGCATAGTGGTTGCTTTAATAATTATTTGTTGAACAAATTGTCATGTATGAAAATTCTGGTGCTATGCAAGGCATAATAAACTGTCACATGACAGACCCAATCAGTAAGTCAGCTCTCCACAGCCTCTGTCCATTGTTATTTTTCTCACTTCCACGGGGTATTGTAACATCAAGCACAAATGTTGACAAAACTAATGTATCTTCTTTCTGCATCCTCAAACCTGCCTATTTTCCAACATGCTCTTGATTACCAGGGGCACCACCAACAGTCTGATACTGAGGTGCATCTTGGCATCTTCCGTCTCCTTCAAAGGAGGTCCCTGCCCAATCCGTCTCCACAGCAGTCCCTGAGGTCTCCCTTCCATCTCATTTCTATGATCGCAGCCCTGGTCTGTGCTTCAATAACCTCGACTCCAGTCTCCTCAGCCTATTCCTTTCCTGCTGTACAGAAGTCATCACAGACACGGAGGGATGAAGAATTAACACCTTTCAGAAGTGTATATTCATCTTTTACTCGTCTTTACATGTTTTGCGCAATGTCATCTTTAAAAATGGATTTGAATTTTGAGTTTCCAGTGAATTAGGTGCTTTAATCTTTAGTTAAAAAATATATATAGGTGAAGGTGGTCAAACGGTACCAACTTCCAATTATAAGATAAATAGGTCTTGGGGATGTGACGTATGGCACGGTGTCCATAATGAACAATATGCATCGTATATTTGAAAGTTGCTAAGAGAGCAGATGGATGTTAACTAAGCTTATTGTGGTGATCATTTTGCAATATATACAAATATCAAATCATACGCTTTACACCTAAAACTAATACAATGTCATATGTCAATTATATCTCAAAATAATTCTCCAGCTCCATCTCTTGACCCTACTCTGAAAACCCTCTAGATGCTAGACACTGGAGGGTTTACAGGTAAAGTCTCAGGAGCCAATTCACATGGGTACTCTTGAAGCAAAATATCCCACATAAGTGGGAGTTCTAAAGGCTCCCTCTCTCTTAAATCTTTCAGAGCTTCCACCTCCTATAAATAATATATAGTAAGGTTTATTAAAAAGGAAAGCAAGAGTAGGCTTTAAAGCAGGACAGAAGTTTCCATGGATGGAATTTTAAGACATTAGTGCAAAAGGAATCTGTCCTTAAAATAGTTGACAAGCCCAATAAAAGCTATCCCTAGAGGATTTCTCTTCAAAGTGTGGTTCATGGACCAGCGGCATCAACAAAATTTAGAAGCCTGTTAGAAAATGCAAAAGCTCAATCTGCACCCCAAACCTACCAAATTTCAACAAGATCCCTGGGTGATTCATAAGCACAGTAACATTGGAGAAATGCTACATTAGATCACCTAAATGCTACTTTGTCAGCTAAATCAGATGAGAACTCTGGTCAGCGGGCCATTAGAGTTTGAACTGTCCATCAGTTTACTGAAACATCACCCCAGGACCCACCCAGAAGAGAAAGGTGGACTTGGTGCTTTCTGGTGTGGCTGACTAGGACTCTAGTTTTCCATCCTTTGTGGGGTGCCTTTGTTGCCGTTTGACTATTAACCAAGCAGTGAAGTGATAATGACTGAAAACCACAGCCTGGGATTAAGGGCTTCCTCAGTGGGGCCCAGGGCCCAGTTGAATCATATCGAGACACCTCCACCCCCAGTCCTCAGTAAAACTTTAACACAGGTGAGGGGCTGCAGAAATGAACATGAAGGGAAGCCTTGGGGGAAGCGTGCTCACAGAGCAACAGTTAATGTAGGCATGAACAGGAGAAGGGGGGCATGGCAGCCAGGCAGCCCACAGGGGGCGGTGGGACAGGGACATGTGCACGCAGTTTTTGATGTACAGGGTAGGTTTTTCCAGAACCAGGAAGTTCAAAACACCTCTTCTTCTGCAGCTGCGTATCAGGCACAGGCAAACGACCTCATCTTGGCACTGCCTAAGGCCATGGACTTGTATTGCATCCCAGGTCGCTGGGAATTTGTCAGCTGCCTCTGAGCAGTCATCCCAGTGAAAAACTACCAATCTTGATCTGGATAATCACATGGGACCTGGCGCCAACTCTAAACCCTTGCTGAGAAATGCTTAATCAGACCAGGAATGCCAACCCACACCCTGAAAAATCTCAGAAGCCAAAGTCACCATCTGGGAGAACATAGTCCCCAGACAGCCAGGGTTTGGATCAGCCTACCACTGGGGCCCACTTGGAAAGAAGCACAGGCCCCATCTGCTGTGCGAGGCCCATTATGAGTGTAGGGACAGGGGTCTGGCAAAATGACCATTGAGGGTTGAGTAGGAATTAAAGGAGCCCAGACAACACCATGGTAACATGCACCCTACAGTGGGTGTGATGGTGGTTGGAGGAGAGATTGGGCAGCCACCCCCTCCACTGGGTGAAAGAGAAGGAAACCTGTCTTCATAGCCAAGATTTCTCCCCTGTATCTTTATACTTCTCAAGCCATAAGATCTGCTCCCTGTGACGCCCCAACAAGTACCCCCACCCTGCACCCCAACCAGTGACTTCCATCGCCCTTGCTATTCCTACCTTGTTGTTCCTAAACAAACCCTCCTGCTTGCTTCCTCCCCAAAAACTCCATAAAACCCCGCTGTGCTCCAACATCCACCCCACTAGTCATCTTCTGTATCATTTTATTATCCCACCCTTCTCCTTCTTTCTTGACAGGCATTTGGCTTTTCTCGGGGACATTTTGCATCCCAGGAGCCCTGGAGTTCCTCACTTCACTCCTCCTCTGCTACACTGAGGCAATGGGTAATTTCGGTGTGTTTTCCCACCCCACCCCCCATCTCCTATCTAAGAACTGTCTTCTCCACACCTACAAGGGTACATGCCAGCACCTCACTCGTCCCACATAATGGATAGAGCTCACACAGTAGGAATCCAAGGAGCCCAGACAGTTTCTGGGTACAGGAATGTCTATCTGGCCCAGGCGAGGCCTTTGGAATTGGGATCCAAGAGCACAGAGGAGTCTCTCTCTCTGCTGATTTGAACTGAAGATGTGTAAATTTAGGAGGTAAACATGGGCTCATAATGGCAGAGGAATCTGATACGTCTGGGTGGGTGGATGGATGGATGAATGGAATAATGGAAAGATAGGTTACATTAGATAGGTAGATGTTAGATGATAGATAGATGATTGATAGATGATAGATAGATAGATAGATGATAGATAATAGATAGATAGATGATGATAATAGATAGATGATAGATAGATAGATAGATAGATAGATAGATAGATAGATAGATAGATGATAGATAGATAGATAGATGATAGATAGATAGATAGATAGATAGATAGATAGATAGATAGATGATAGATAGATAGATAGATGATAGATAGATAGATAGATAGATAGATAGATAGATAGATAGATAGATAGATAGATAGATAGATGATATAGACAGACAGATCCCTAAGGGGAAAAAGTGATGGAGAGATAGAGAGGGTCTTCCTTGCCCACGGGCAACTTATTGGTTCCTGGTTCTCTGGCTTCACGAGACTCCTCAACTCTACTTCCTGGTTTGGGGCTGCTCTTATATCCTTAATTTTAAAAACTCTCTTCTTTCACTCAAACAAGGAAGCCTCTATTACTGGCTATGAAAATGTGTTCATTTTGATCAAATCCTTGCCATCACTCAGTAACCTTCCCATTGACATCTTCCTGAGCCTCTCCCACAGATGTCACAGTGGCCTTCTCCAGTTTCTGAATCTCATAGTCCTAGTTTAAGAGTCCAAACTGACCTGTTTGGTTAGCACGTGCCGCCCTTGCATGGCTAGGTATTTTCGGGATATGATGTATTGTTTAAAGTAATATGAAGGACTTAGGTGTCCAAATGATTGTTATTCCCACCAAAAAAAGTCATGCTGGGAGACAAATGAATTCCCACAAGGTGACCACTAGCCTGGCAATTTCTAGAATGCCACTTCAAATCTCCCCTGATGACAGTGTCCGAACAGCAGATATGATTTTTATAAAGAGCTACAATTATGCTATAATCAGGGCAGGTAAATAAATGAGGGATCAAACATTTTAGTCATACAACTTTTTAAAATGTTTTTTATTGATTTTAGAGAGAGAGGAAGGGAAAGGGGGAGGGAGAAGGAGGGAGGGAAAGAGAGAGAGAGAGAGAGAAAGAGAGAGAGAGAAACAGGGAGAGAGAAATATTGATGTGAGAGAGAAACAGCGATTGGTTGCCTCCCACACGTACCCCAACCAGAGACAGAACCCGAAACCTGGGTATGTGCCCTGATGGGGAATTGAACAGGCGACCTTTTGGTCCATGGGATGACACTCAAACAACTCAGCCACACCAGCCAGGGCAATCATACATTTGTTAAACACTATTTTACCCAGCAAGATCATGCTCTTCCAATAGAAAAACTCTAAAAGATAACAAGCATTTAAAAACGTAAGTTCTATTACATTTATTATACATAAATCACATTCTTTATCATTATCATATATTTCTGTCACCTTCATTTAGGTATCTGGAGCAGAAATCAAAGATTTAGAATGCCCAGTAGGTGGAAGAAGGTGTTTGTTATTGATGTTTAGGGGACTTAATTATTATCTAATACAAAGTATACCTCCAAGGAAGTATGCCAAACATTCAGGTAGGTTAAAACATACGTGAAGATAAAAGATTACAAACCAGCAGGGATGACCAGAATTGTGGCCATGCATTATATATCACACACTTAAAATATGTGAGCCACTGATCCAAAACTGAATCACCACGCCTGTGATATTCCCGCCCCAGCCATAGTCCCGCGCTCTCAATATTGCTAACGTACTTTTCTTCAAGTTGCAAGTGTCTTCCTGTTATGAGGGAATAAGCAATAGCTACTTTTACTCAAACCTTCTCAGAGGCATCAAGAAACTGCAAAGTAAGCTATATAAATGTCAAGTTTTAGCCAATAGGTCACAAAGAGGGCTAGATCTCAGAAACTTTTCGAAGGCAAGCTGGTGCAACCTACTTCTCGGTGCAAATTTCAGCTACTGTGATCAAAGAGAATGAGTCACCCGGAATGGTATTTTAAAAACACTAAAGCTGCTTCACTGTTTTTTCCTGAGCTTCACTGTAACTGAAACTACACTTGTGTACTTTGAGCCGAAATATGCTTCTCGCGCATGAATTACACACCTGACTCCAAGACCGAGAGGTCTAAGGTCAGAAGGATGGACCCTAGTGAGGATACCTGAAGTGTGCTACCCTGTAAATACTGAATTCCAGAATCCCATCACATTAATCCAAATTTGCTGTTTATGCTAGAAATCTGATGTGTTTGGTGTACTTTGAAATGGACAGACAAGTGGTTGGGGCCTTAAAAAGATCTTTTGGTAGAAAGAAGTTTTTTCTGATGGTCTCTCTAAATATGGTGCTTGTAAAGTGTGATGCGATTTCCTCCCTGTTGATGGGGGTCCATTTAATGGTTTTCATCACGGCGACAGATAGGCACCAAGGTACTGTGCAGTAAGGGAAAGCATGGGAGCTCTGAGGTCATAAAGATTTCAGTTTCGGTTCTACTTCCCTGCTACCTGTGGGACACTCCACCTTTCTAAAGCCAGGTTCCTTATCTAAAAGTGACATATACAGCTATGTCACGCGGCTGCTATAGGGATGAAATGTCAAGCACGCGGAAACAATGCAGCACTGGGCGGGCCTGAGAGTTCACTTCCTGCCAACCCCTCTGGCCTGCACTCTCGCACCCAACGTCCAGCACTAGTATTCCCAGGAGGCTGGGGAGTCCCTGTTACCTGGAGGCCACCAGCACCAGCGTGAGGCTGGACTGACATTCACCAAATCCCTTTCACAATTTCTATACATGTCACAAAGCGCGGTTTGCCCCGTACCCCCAAAGAAGCTCTCATTATCTCGTTTGTCACACTTTAAAAACACTTGTTAGTTGTTTTTGTTTGTTTAATTTAAAAACATTTGGAAATAATAGCTTTTACTCAATCTTCCATTTATATTTTTTATCACTTTGTCTATTTTTTTTGTTTATAAAAATGTATTAAAATTGAAAGTTGTTGATCTCCTGTCCATGTGCATCCATCCAGCTGCCTTTCAACTGCTCAGCTGCGTGAACGCTGCCATCAATGCCTTGAAATCTCTGGGGTAACAGGCCTGCCTTTGCTTAAAACTCTGCTCCAGGTCTTGTAGCCAACCCAACTCTTCACACAGAGCTCACATGCTTTCCCTTTACATTAAAGGTCTCCAAAATCTGCACCCCAAGCATGCTTTCCACAGATAAAAACATATATCCAACAGCAAAAAATAAAATAAAATAAAGCCAGTCCAGACATGTCAAAGCCTTAAAAGTCTACCATTCCAATGCCCAGGTAGTTCTTTTTGATGCCTGTCGCTCATGGCAAGAGTGTGGTGTTTGTGCTTTAGGACCTGGGAAGAAAATTTCATGTCAACTTAGGTGCAGCCTTTATTTTGTCTAAAACACCATGATTTATAGGCACTCAGTGTCAAAACTCACTTAAGGAATTCACACATTAATTTTGTAACTATCTAGCAGGCACCTAGTATATACCAGGCCCTGTATTAGGCACTGAGAATACAAAAATAAATAAAACATCTATCTGATTTCAATGATTTTACAGTACAAGGAAGGAGACAAACCCATGCATAATTTGAGTATAGCACAGGAGTTACCCTAACAGCAGTGTACAAAGGGTGCCACCATTTACATGACACTTCTCACACAAGAATGCTATGAGCTAGGTATTGCTGTCACTAACCATTTCCTTAAGGTCAGAGATAAGGGAACCAAGCAGGAAACAGAGGGAAAGTAAGTTGACCAAGATCACACAGATAAGGACCGTGAGTCTGTGTCTCAAATCTTAGTGGTCTATGTTCTTTCCTCCATTGTCCCTCGGTGTCCATGTCAGAAGACACTAGAACACACCCCATCGAGCTCACAAATACCACCAAAATAGTGTCTCCCAAGACACAGTAGGCACAGGAACCTCTTATTCTCTGGCCTTGGCCTAGCACCCTAATCTCCCTTTTCTCCCCTCTCCCCAGGAACCCTACTGAGAGCCAAAGGAACTGCTGGGGGTTTTCTGATGATGTTGGGTTGTTTCCACCTTGGTGCTTTTTCGCGTACTGTTTCCTCTGCCAAACACTCCTCCACCTCACCCAAATCCATCTACCTGATCCTCATTTTGCATGGAGATAGCACAGCTTTCATCTCCCCCAGGAAGCCCTCCCTGGTTGCCCTTCCCCAAGCCATTTCTTATCCCCCAGGCCCAGAACACGGCACAAGTCATAACTCATACTTGATTGCCCTGCAGTTGTCTGTTTACTTGTCTTCCCCCCACTAGACTGTGAGTTCTTTAGAGATGTATTTGTAGCCTTCATGTTTAGCCCATTAGCTGTTTGTTGAATGAATGAATGAATGAATGAATGAATAAAAAATCAAGATATGCTCCCTCACCTAGTGTATCCCCTGCAGTAGCTGGAACTTAAATTCACGGCTTCACTATCAGTCTCAGAACTACCACTGAATTTTGATACAAACCAGAGCATGCCCAGTTCAGGTATAATTTGCAATTCATGCATCCTCTAAAAACAAAAACAAGAGTAATCATTGTCATCATCATCATCATCAGTCAATTTTTTATAATCATGTCAAATAACAATGGCTTAGCTCACTAGACATGCTGCTGTATCTGGCCTGCCACACCTTTTCTGCCCCCAAAATTGCCGAATCATATCCTGTTACCTCTGTACACCCAGTGCCTAGAACAGTGACTGGCACAGAGTAGCCCTCCTCTCAATAAGGACCAGTTGAATGAATGAATGAATGAATGAATGAACGAACGAACGAACGAACGGAAACTCCCCTGACTCAGTCCTTTCTAAGTGGCACTGTGCGATGACTTCCCCTTCCCGGCCACAGCGGGTTGGAGTTAGGGTAGGTGTCATCAGATCAAGGACAGCCAATCCGCAGGCTTCACTGTGACCTATGACCTGCTATGAAAAGGTGGTTTCAAACAGTAGGTCCTCTCTAGGACATCTGAACTAAGAAAGACAAAGAGACTTTTCCCGGCAAATGTAGAGACGGGAGCTCAGAGGGAGCACAGGTAAGGATGGGGCAGCGCAGACAGAGCCACGACGTGGTGTTTGTAAGGAGAAGCACCTGTGAGGAGAATCTCCTCAGGTTCTCCCTGTAGCAGAGGGTGTTCCAGCCTCTCTATAGGTGAAGATGAATTTTAAACTGTACCAGCCTCGGGTACAGGACTCCCGTCAGCGTCTACGGGTGCCTTTGTGAGAATCAGATGAGAGGCACCCCTTCTGGGATGAAGCCTGACCGATGGTCAGCTTCTAGCTGGCTAGAAGCCCATGGCCTTTGGGCAAAGACAAAGGTTCCCTCCTTGGGGGAGGAGGAGGGGGAGGGGTTCATGTGCACACCAGGGTGCACAGCTTGACCAGGCCTGGGCACCGCTGGACTCCTTTGCACTCCCAGCAGGGAGGCTTTGGTCTCCTGTGAACAGGCACAGACGGAAAGTAAACTTAGAGCCATGTGGTCTTTATTTGGCAAAAACCACTCTGAGTTAAGCAAATGGAAAGTGAGCAGACACCCATTGTTCCCGGCCTAGGGCAGCTCCAGCCCAGCTGTGACCGAGGCCCCTGGGGACCCAGCCTCCCTGGCGCAGCATCATGCTTTCGGAACAATGTCCAAACATGCAAGCTTCCACTCCAAGGGCTGTAACCCTGGAGGTCAGTGAGAAGCGCTCTGGGCAGGACTTCTCTCAATGGGACAGGTGCTATCAAGTGCAGAGCCTGTCGCGGACAGCAGCACCTCGTGGCGGTGGCCAGAAAGCCGTGGGTGAGGAACGACAGAGCACCCAAGTTTGCTAGATTTCTCACTTCTTCATCACTGAACACACCAGGGATGAAAGACTCGAGAAAACGATACTGGATTTGCAGTTACCTACACACCTTTATATACCAGGGCGAAGGGAGGTTGGAGAGATGAATCAGGGTACCAAAGGTCTATGCATCCAGTTAATAATGTGTTCCATTCATTCATACCGTCCTTTTATGAGGTGGCTCGAATAGTTCTCCGCTCTGTGCAGCCCAACATGCGAGACTAAGAGTCATCACTGGAAGACTGCATGGCCTGACGAGCCCAGCACAGTGCCTGGCACACAGCAGGTCACAGTCAGCACTTGCTGAAAGCTTACAGCAGAAGTGTGCCCTGGGTTGTGTCCTAAGGTTCTTTACTCGTTAAGCATTGGGTTTATTAGACGAGCACATCAGAACCTACTGAATAAAGTCACTAAGACTAGAAAAGATTGGTCTGAAAATTAAGAAAACACCTATCCAAAAGCTTATTTCAGGATTTTATACTTTTAATGATAAAATATCACTAGATTTACATAGAAATGCTAGGTTTTTAAAATCTAGAACTTTTGTTGAGTTCCAGAACTGTGAGTTCAAACATCATAAAGCAAAATCAATCTGGGTTTTTATAAAGCAAAAAAGCCCTCAGTTTTTATAAGATCAATAAATGGGCTTATGTATCAATTCCAATGTTATTTAAGGAACATTTTAAAAATGCACTTACACAAAAATATTTGGTTTTCTTCATATTTTTTTAAATGGGTTTTAAAATACAAAACAACATATAGGTTTTGCTGGCAATACACATGCATTTTTATCAGGTGGAAAAATAACCACTCACATCACAGGTTAAATGAAAGCCACTGAAGTCTGTGGTACTTTTCTTGACAAAATCTAGCTACAAAGCCCAGACGGGGAAAGTGGATTCTCTTGTGATATCCCCACAGCATCTACACAGTGTGAGCACAGAGCAGGGCTTCAAATATGTTTCCTATTGGAGTGAGCCTTACTGCCATAGCTGATAAAATTTTCAAGGCCAAGTTTCAACTTTTTCAATTATTTTTTCATGGGAGATGGGTGAAGAGGCTGGGGTGGGAAGTGGGGTGACAGATGGGAGTAACAGGGAGTGCACAGTTGTTTTGGAGTGAGGTTCTTCTGGACCAACCCTTGGAGAACACCTGCAGTCTTCCTTCCCCTCCACTCCTCCATCCCAGACACACATCATTGCAAAATGTGATGTCCCCTCCCTGCCATCAACATCTTCCCAAGGACTCACACCAGGCAGTTGACTCATTATTAGAAATTAACCCTTCGGGGAAACTTGTTGACAAGAAACTGGAATCAAGAAAGGGATTGAAAAAAGCTGCTTGGGAGTGGCAGGAACAGGAGAAAGCACCAATAGGGATGTGAGAAGGTACTGTACCAAGTTCATCAACCTTACACTTGCTCAGGCCAACCTGGCCACAGCACCACAGTGCATACTGACATATACGCTACTAGATCATGGTTCTCAAGCTTTGTTCCACATTAGAATTACCTAATGCGATGCGGCACCTGGCGCCAATTAAATCAGAACCCCCTGGGGGTGGGACCCAGTCATAAACTGTTTGGCTGTGGTGGTTGTTTTGTTAATTTCCCAGGTGACTCTTATGTGTACCTGGCTCTGAAAATAAGTGTCAGAGAATCATGCTTCTCACATGTGAATGTGCCTAAGAACAAATTGGGGACCTTGTGAAATGCAGATTGGGATTAAGTAGGTCTGGGGTGGGGTCTGAGATTCTGAGACGAGGCAGGTGCTGCTGGTCTGGGGCCATTCTGGCAAAATTACATAGAATCTAGCTCTAGACTCTGCCCACGTGTGTGTCCAGAGCTTCTGGGGAGGGTCTAGAACTCAGGCTGCCCACCCCCAGGCCAAGCGATGTTTTACAAGGTGGCCTAACCTTGCCAGCATGCCTGTGGGAGAATTCCGTTCTCCCAGGCCAGTCGTCTGGCTGAATCTCATGCATCCTGCATGCCTGCGGAGGCTACAGGACTCTGGGAAAATACTCTGTGTGTGTCCAAGAGGGACCAGGTCACTTTTTTCTGAGTCTAGGAAAGGCAGGGAGCTCCTGGTCACGTTTAGCCTGTTCTTACAGAATTCCAAGGCTCAGTTCTGAAAATGGAACACGGTCACATGGGAGAAGTTCGCTCTTTTACACATGGGTCAGCATCCAGGGGCACAGGGGACAACTCAGCTGAAAGTTGTCATTTCCAATGTCCTTTAAGAGCATGCAGAAGACACAGGGTTCTTGGAAGTAAAATAATGTTATTAAATGAAGCCCACAGCTCACATGTACACTGTGCACACTCACATTTGAGGGTTTTAGTGCCCTTTTTTTTGCTTATGTCTTAATTTCTCTATGAAAATGAACAATGGTGATATGAGCTATGCTTATTTATCTACAGTCACCAACTGGATGACTTTTCAGTTGTCTCCTTAGAGTCATCTGAACAGTTAATGTTTGTAAAAATCAGTCGAGATTATCCACGGGCTAAGTTCAGTTTGGCCAAGACATAAAAAGCCGGAGGTAAAATACTTTCCAGTCAGTGCTTCCACAGTATGAATTCCGCAGGAGAATCTTTTCACAAATCCCACCGCCTACCTTCCATTACCTGGAATGAACAATTTTAACCAGCTTTATCCAATGCGATCTGCAATCTCAGATCAACAGTACCTTGAATGTTTTCTAAGTATACACGTTGTGGGGCAAAAACAATATTACAAGAGTAAGGAAACAGAGGGCCTCGGTGGGACACAGAGCTAGCTAGGCCGAGGGGAGTCAGACACGGAAACGTGCCTTTTCTGACCAGGAAACTCGGACTCAGGTAGAAGGGAAGTTGAGTTAGAGCTTAAAGGCCGGAGCCCAGAGCCTGACGGGGTCGTGGGGTGTTGGGGGGCGGGGTACACCTGCGCACCCCTGCAAGGGCCTTTCGCCGCTATGCGCACTTTTGACGTCAGTTTTACTTCCAGCTTGCAGTTCCTTGCCGTTCCCACGCATCTGCCCAAGACTGAAAATGAGAAAACAATCTGTGGGAACTTCACGAATCTGGTGGACTTTTTAAAAGTTCTGCAGTTCTTAGGATAATGCTTTGCCGCAAAGCATTTAAAATGACCAGTTACTCAACCCTCCCAGCCTCCCCACGCGGTCGTTCACGTTCCCACCCCACTGTCAACACGGAGGGAGGGCAGACGAGGCTCCGCGCCCCCCCCCCCGCCGGCCGGGCTCGGGCTCGGGCTCGGCGCCCCCGGGTCCAGGGCAGCGCCCGCCGCGCACCCCGCGCAGAGGGGCCCGGGTGCCAGGCGCGGTGCCAGGCGCGGGCCGCCGCGGAGGTGCTGGCTCCAGGCTGTAGCCAGTAACAGTGAAGGACCCGATGCGCAAACAGGCTGCCCAAACTCTCCGCGCCACCCGCACGGGTTTTTACCGGGAGGAAAAACGCGTATCTCGAGTCCTCTGACCAGCACCCCACCCTTCCCCCCCCCCAAAAAAACCCCCCCACACACCGTTGTTGGGAGGGTTTCCAGGACCTGCACTGGCCCAGCGCCCCCAGCGACAGGACCGCACCCTTCCGAGGGGCAAAGTCGCGCTCAGACCGGGAGGAGGATCCTCCTCGCGACGCCGAGCCCCGGAGCCCGAGCCGCGGCGCCCCCGCCCGGCGCCCCAGCTGCGGGCCTCGCGCACCTCGGACCCAGGGCGCCCAGCCGCGGGCGGCCTCGGAGGGGGCCCGCCCGCCCCCCAGCGCCCCGCCGGCGGCCGCCAGCCTGCGGGACCGGCGCCCGAGGACGCCCGGCGGCCGCCCAGCCGCCGCCACCTGCCCGCGCGCCCGCCGGCCCCCCGCCAGCGCCCCCTGCGCCCCTACCTGAGCCGGAGATGTGCACCCGGAGCGGGCGGCCCCTGCTCGAGCACGACGACAGGTCGCTCTGCGAGCGGCCCCGCGGGCTGGGCTCCCCGGGCGGCCTGCGCAGGGCCCGCGGCGGGGCGGGCGCCTCGGGCTCGGGGGCTCTGGCCGCCACCTGCCCGCCCGGCTCCGCCCGGGGGCCCGCGGGGCGCCGGCCCGCCTCGGCCATGGGCTCCTCGGGGTGCGGGCCCGGAGCGCGGGGTGGGGCCCGCGCCCACGCTGCGCCGCCCGCCGCGCCGAGACCCCGGGCCGCGCGTGGGGCCGGCGGCGGGAGGAAGGGGCTGAAAAGTTTGCACAGGAAGGAGCCGCCCACAGCCCGTCCTCGCTCCCGCGGGCGAAGCCAGGGCTCGCCGCCGGCGCCCGCAGCCCGCGAACCGCCCCGCCCCGCCCCAGCGCGGGCTGGCCTCGGCCTCGCGGGGCGCAGCCGGAGCCCCGGGCCGCCCCCAGCGCGGACAGGTGCGGCTGGGGCTCCGGAGCTGGGCTTGGGCTGCAAGGTGGGGTGAACACCACGGTTTCCATTCCCGGGGGTGGGGGTGCCACGTACACACACTTGAGCCCCCCCCCCCCCCCCCGGGAGGAGCGGGCGTGACCCAGCCGGGCTTACAGGTGTGAAGCTGCCAGGCCCAGGGGCGCGCGGGCGGGCTCCTGGCAGGTCCTGGGGCCCCTTCGGAGGAGCCTCAGGGCCTCCCCGTCACCCCTCGTCCGAAAGCTTCTCCCCAGGTCTCATCCCTGGGTTTCTGTCCGCCGGGCAAAGGCCGGGTTTAAACGACGAGCCCTCCGAGGCCCTGGTGAGGAACCAGAGGCGACGTCCGAGCCGGTGCTTCCAGGCGGCCGCCCGGCCTCCCCGCGTGGGCTGGAGGCGGCGCAGCTGACCCCCCCCCCAGCCTCGCAGGGGTTTGCAGAATGGGCAGCGGGGCTCTGCGGGCTCAGCGGGCGATCCCCCCCCCCCCAGCCTCGCAGGGGTTTGCAGAATGGGCAGCGGGGCCCTGCGGGCTCAGCGGGCGATCCCCCCCCCCCCCAGGCTTTCTCAGCTTCCTGATGAGGCCCCAGGTCAGGACCTGCCCAGGACCCAAAGGCTGTAAGTCAGGCTCGGAGTCGCCCTTCCCGAAAGCTCAGGGCCAGGGAGGCACTGCCCAGGGTTAGATGGGCATCGGGCAGAGGAGATGGGGGTGCTCGTGGGGGGAAGGGGGAGCAGGGTTAGCAGTTCAGCTTTACCGACACGCGCGCGCCCATGCTCCAGGTGCTGGGTCAGACACTTTGCACGCATCTCTTTCAATAAGAAAAACCACCCAAGCAGAGGACATAAGAGGAAAGAGGCACAAAAATAAGGGATGGGAGCTAGAGGGGTTCGTGAGAAACACCGAGGCCTTTGTAGCAAGTAGGTCACAATAACAACAGCTCACCCCTGGTCGTTTCCCGGGGCTTTCACCTGAAACTCACAGCCACCCTGCGGGGAGGGTGTGAGGATCCCAGCTGTGCGGGGACAACTGTCCACACAGGTCCCTGTCCAGAGTCCGCAGGCTCCCGGGTCCTGCCTCGCAGTAGCTCCTGCTTTCCCACCTTTTTAACTTGGCTCCACGTGTTACTTCCCTCTCTGGCTACCTGGTGTCCTTTAGGACAGAGGAAAGAGGTCTCTGTTTCACAGCCTCGACTTGCATTGTGTTAGTGGACAGGTCACTCTCGGGTGGAAAGGACACGCAGACGGGGTTCCCACTGCCCTGGATAATCAGCGTGATTGCAGTGGCACCTCTCATCCCCGGTGGCCCTCCCGGGTCTGGCGGGGGGATGAGTCTGTACTCCTTACATCCACCCCCTGCAGGGTGCCTTCTCTCCGGAGCAGGCACCCCTGTTCCCTGCGCCCCACCTTCCTCTCCTTATTGCCTGCATCGTCGGTGCTCCCACCATCTTCCAGGCCCCTGCTTCTCTCTTCTCTGGTCTATCCCCTCTGCCACCTCTTCTGAATATAAATAACTGACCAAATACTTCAGAACACTTGAAGTCTCCCCTGGCTCTTAGTCACTCAGCAATTCATTATTTCAACTCTTATTCAATAAATAACATGCCTGAGTGGGCCAGGCGCCGTGCTAGGTGCTCCATGCCCTCAAGGAACCCCTCAACCCTGCACTCCTCCGTTCATTTTCCCTCCACGGCCAAGTTTCTGGAGAGAATAACATGCACTTGCTAGTTCCCTGTTCTGTCCATTCTCCATCTGAAATAAAAATCTCCGGATTCAGTTTCCTGCCTGCTCTCCTCCGCCCCTTCTTTATCTTCTACCTCTTAAAGGCAGGGACCTGCCTCAAGGCTCACTTCCTTGCGCTCTGCCCCCGCAGTGCCCCCATTCCCTCTGCTGGCACCAGCATTCGTTGCCTTTCACTCCTAACTGACGGGCCATCACTCTCCTTCCAGCCTCAGGCCAAGCGTCTCAGCCTGAGTGAGGCTTTTCTGATACCTTCCAGCCTCAAAGCCCGGCAAGGGCCCCTCCTGAACAGTGCCACATGTCCCACCTGTATCTCTATTATGTCACTTTTCACACCAGATTGTAGCTGTTGGGATGCTAACCTGTCTCTCCTACCCCCTGTGAACTACTTCAGGGCAGGAAGTACCCAGACTGGCCTTGTCCCCCCAGCACTGCTGTGTGTTGAATGAGTGAATCAGTGAATGATGTCTCTTTGTGGGAGACAGATATTAACAAATAATTACCTGGAAATTCATTGCAAATGGCAAAACTGACAGGTCCGTGGAAGGCACTCTGGAAAGCCGGAGGAGCAGGCACCTAACTTGCCTGAGGGGAAGGATCAGGGAAGGCTTCCCAGAGGAAGTGGCATCTGAGATGCTAAGACACCGCAGGCTGAGGGAGGGCCTCTGCAAGGACACAGGACTGAGGAAGTGGGGCTTCTCAGGACACTAATGTATGGCTGGAGAACAGGAGTCCATGGTGGGGGTGGGGGGAGGTGGTAGCTAAATTTTGAAAAGGTAGGCAAGAAGGAGATTAGGATTCACTTTTCAGAAACCATTATGCTTGTACAATCCTAAAATCATTAGTCATCGCATTTATTTGGGGTTTTGTTTATTTCCAGTTTTGTTTATCCTGTCTCACTCCTGCTATAAGATTTCTATTTCCTTAGAAACAGATGCTATTAGCTTGCTTTTCATTCAGCTATTTTCATTCAATGTTATTTCTGAAAGATTAGAAATAAAAACTGAAGATGAAAAAGGAATGACTTTTAATTACGGAGTGTCTTAACAGTGATTGAACACTTCAAAAAGAATTTCATAGTTTTGCCATTTTCTTTGAAATTAGGATTTGTGTAAGATGATACAAGATATAAATGAAAATGTATTAATTCATTTCATTTATCATTCATTTCATAAATGCAAATTTAGTTTGCTCGGCCCACTGGTGCTGAGAACACTCTGCCTTCAACAGGAGCAGGTGCACGGTCTGTGGAGTCTACCTGCTCTGCGGCCGGTGTCTTCCTCTCCGACAGCCACAAGCAGCAGGAAGGGCTCTTTGTAGGATACAGTTTAACTTATGCGAAGAGGAATTTTTATTCAAATACTTTAATGCATAGTAAAAGGTACTGATAGTTTTTAAAATTAGACACACTAGGGAGTTGAAGATATTTTGTAACTGATCAGTATTTCATTGTCCGGCAGTCTTTAGACATGAATGACATGCAAACAGTTGTGCTGCTCAAATTAAAATCAAACTTCCTAAAGACATTTCTTGAAGACAATACTAATTCTCTTCTAACTCGGGTTACTTTTATGATTGCGATTTTATTTTGCTGTCTTCCCCTCCCCCCACATTTATACAAAGTTCTGTTTATCAGACTTTATATGTAACACACACACACACACACAAATACAGTGTAAGTTTTTTTTTTTAGGAAACATGATTCCAAAATTAAGGCACTAGAAATGAGTGTCTTTCATGGGCAATATTGTTTCCTTAATACAGGTGGATAAAATCACCAGGAATGAGAGAAGTAATATTTGAAAAGAAGTGGCAGAGATCAGAATGGGTGATATACACAATCAAAATGAAATAACAGAAAGGTAAGGAATTCAGCCCACACACAGAGCTTGGTAACAAAGGAAATGAAACTAATGGACCACAATATAGTAAAAGTAGGCCAGCATTTAAGGTCACATATAAAAAAGAAAAAAAGAAGAAAAAAACACACACAAGAAATAAAAAACTAGTTTTGATGATCTCTAAGGTTTCTTCTGGTCTGAGAGTTGATGGTTCTGTGACACTTTTATTTGCATTCATTTTAAAAGTGAGTAGGAAAACAAGAAAGCGAAAAGCCTCCCAGGCAGAGGGAATGGTGTGGTCAAGGGCCCAGGGCAGGGAACAGTGGAGAGAAATAGGGGGGTGTGGGCCTGGAGCCTTGGAGGTGAGTGGGGACATGGTGGGATATGACACAGAGAGGCTGACAAAGGACTTCGCGGAGTAGTAACAAGATTAGTCTTTTGCTTCAATTCTGGTACCTAAATTTGATACCTAAGTGATGCGTATACTGAATTTGTTGGGTTGTTTTAAGGATCGAAAAGTAATGTATCTAAAGTGCTGAGTGTAATGACTGGCATATACGGGAAGCTCAATACAATACCCTAAGACATTTGGGATGTGCAGTCTATTTCTCTGTTTCTATAAATCATACCCAGCTCAGCTTCATCTGCAAAGGCTGCCCCAAAGACATTTTCCTGAATTAATTCCTTCTCCTTGGATCAAACATGAACTCTAGTGCTTAAGGCTTTAGGAAGAAGGGAGGGGACTCTTCTCCTTCTTAGTCCAGTGGTTGCCGAGGTCAGCTGTAGGGTCCTTCACCTTGACTTCCAGGGCATCCTCGTGTAGCGTCCAGGACACACAGTCAACTCAGGAGCCGCCTCTGCCAGGCCCCGAGTCCTCAGGGACTGTCTGAGAGGGGGTGTTAAGGAGCCCGTCACTCAGATGTCGAAAGGTTGGAAGTACCCGACACGCCTGGGGACTGGGTCCTCCTCAGGTCAGCCCTCAAAACGCTAAAAGCAGTTGTTGGTGGGAATGCAAAATGGCACAGCCACTGGGAAGCTAGCTCGGCAGTTTCTTATCGAGGGAAATGCTGTGACTCAGCAGTCCTGCTCCTAAGTATTTATGGAGGGGAAATAAAAGTTATGTTTTCCCAAAGAGCTGAAAGCACGGCAGCTGCATTCATAATCTTCAAACACTAGAAACAACCCAAATAAGTACTTTCCCACCGTGGAATATTACTCAGCAATTCAGAGGCACGAACGACTGATGCGTACATACGCCCCGGAGGAGTCTCAGAAGCACTGTCGTAATTAGAAAGAAGACTCAAAGGACTTCACACAGTGTTGCTTCCCTTCAGTGATATTCTGGAAAAAGCAAAATTCTAAAAACAGAGAACAGAGCAGTAGCTACCGGGGAGGAGAGCGAGGGGATGGCATCTTGTGCTGATGGTACTGTTCTGTCTTGATGGTGCTGGTGATTACACAAGGGCATTTGTCCAAAGTCAGAGACTTGTGTGCCATAAAGAGGGAGTATTTTACTGTGTGAAAATTATATCTGAAGCAAAAAAAAAAAAAGAAAGAAAGAAACCTCATCAAATTGCTTTCCTTTTCCTTCCCTTTGGAGACAATCCAGCCTCATTTCCTTGAATGGCCAAGACTTTCAGCAGCCAGAGACCTGCGTAGAGATTGTTCTGTGCTTAGAAACTTCTCTGGTTTGGAGGCCTTGTACTCACACATAAAAACATAAAAAATGTTCAAATGCTACTGCGTGGCTCCCAGGAAGCAAAGGTCTGCCCTTCTGGCGGGGAGACAAAAATGATCTCTTATCCCTTCTTGCTGCATCCCCAGCTGTGTGGGGTGGGAGGGAAGGTTTAGGGGTTGTCCTTGAGACTTGGCAATTCCTGGTTTGTTTTTAAGCTTGAACTCCCAGCAGGGAGAGGAGTAGATAAAAATTACCTTCAATTCCTTGATGAGAAGGCCCTGTGGAGAAATTAGACAATGTAACTTCTGGTAAGGTTTCTGCTCCACTCTGTCTCACAGAAGCATCCCAGCAGAGGATCTCCTCTGAAGGCTGGTTCTGTGGGATGAGGGGGGAAAGGGTGGGCTGCAGGGAGCTCGCAGGGAAACAGGGAGGGCCGCAGGGGAGGCTGGAGCATAGTATGCACACGAACAAGGTGGTTTGTCACTGGCAGGATACTTTGAAGAAAATAAACAGGGTGGTCTGGTGGGAAGCAGCTGGAAAGAGGGCTCGTTTAACTAGCAAGGTCAGGGAAGGCCTTTCTGAAGATGTGGCCTTTGTCCAGACCTGAGAGATGAGGCCTCACAGGCACCAGAAGCACAGAGGACACTGAGGGACTGGCAGGTGTGAAAACCGCAGGAAGAATGAGCCACAGAAATGCAGCAAGGGAGGTGGGGATGCGATGGGCAAGAGGGAGGAGGTGTGCAGGGGCACAGAGAGGCGGGAGGGTAGCCAGGTGCTCCCTGACCCGAGTGGAATGAAGTCCACGAAAGGCTTAAGCAGGAGAGTGACACGGTCTGAATTATACTTTAAAAATCTCTGAATTTTTTTTTTTTTGGAGGTGGGGGATGATGGAAAGCAATGAATCACCGACCACTGCAAGGTTTTTGGCTCAAAAAAGTAAAATTAGCTAACTTTTTAAAGGAATAGAAAAGAGGAAGTCTTGTTTTACTCAATATTTTTAAAATAAGACAGGGCTATAATAACTAAAACGTGGTGCTGGCATACTAATAATTAAGACTCATTTCGCATGTATAATATACCAACATTAAGTGCTTTAAATGTATAACACGGTAAATCCTCACAGAAACCTACTAGCACTGTTTTGCAGATGAAGAACAAAGGCTCAGAAAGGATACATAAAACGTCCCAAGTCCCAAAGCTCAGAGGCGGCCTGGCTCCCGAGCCCCTGTTCCAACCACACACCCCTTTACCCATGACTAGGCCAGTGGAAGAGACTATGGAACCCTAAAAATAATCAAACATCTCTAAATCTTAGTCTACCATAAAGGCATCATAACAAATCAATGGGAATTAATCAATAAACAGTGTCTGATTTTTTTCCAAAGTATTTGGAAACTATTTTTAAAATCTCCCTTTGACATTCGCCAATAGAGATTAAAGAGTTAAATTTAAAAGGATACACACACAAACCATAAAAAGTTAGAAGAAAATATGGGACAGAAAAGCACTTTCTAGAAATGAAAGTAATGGAAAAAATTATGAAGGAAAAAATCAATAAATCTGACTTCATAAAAATGAAAAACTGTAATGTAAAATCAGAGACAAAATGAAACGTAAGTTGCTTTCCAGAAATACTGCACGCAGTTTATACCATGGCTGGCAAGATTGTAGCAACTCATACCCCGCTGGCAGTGTTTGCGAGTACCCATCACACTTTACCCGCTTTGGCCATAAAATTTTTAACAAAATTTTCTAGATTGACAAAAAAGAAAATGGTAAACTTCTGTTGTTACAATTAGCATCGTAAAGGTGTGGTCACTTTGCACCTGTTTGGTCTCTGTCTTGGTCGGTTGTATTTCCTGTTTGTGAAACGGTTGTTTCCCCTTTCTCGATGGGGGTTTTCGTCTTATTGATTTTTGTATGAGCACTTTATAGATTGAGAAGAGTACAGGTTTTTTTTTTTTTTTTTTCATATTTGCAGAAAATGTATTTGCTCAGTTTGCTGTTTACCTTTTAGTTTCTATTTCATATTTTTTGTTGCTATTATTAATGGACTTTTTTTTCATTTTTCAAACCAGTTGTTGTGTATACAGGAAAGCTATTGATTTTTATATCTTTGTAACCTAGTACCTTATTGAACTCTTTTTAGCGCTAAGAGTTGTCAGCTGATTCTCTCGGGTTTTTAAAGTCTACAATAATATCATCTACAAAAACAAGGGAGGAACCGAGGTGAGGAAAGGAAGGGGGATGTTTCTCCCTGCTAATAATAAACTCTTAGGTAGGCTTGATATGTTAATTTTTTAGCCAGAATTTCCAGCAATTTTGGTGGTAATAAATATCATAGTTTTTTTCCCTTATTCTAACAGGAATGTCTCTAGAATTTCATTCTTATCTGTGAAGTAATGATTATCTTAGGATCATCCAACCTAAGGTTTTGTTTTCTTAAGGACATATATGGCAGGCTATCATTCCTATCTATCAAAGATGATAACAGAAATAAAAGCAAAAGTTTAAACCTCAGGCAGAAACCACACCAGCAACACCAGTTTTTGCAGTTTGAGGGCAAAAAAAAAAAAAAAAAAAATGTCCTCAACTATTTCTCTGTATTGTGGACAACCATTTATTGATTTTTTTGTTGTTGTTTTTTACCAGTCCCTTGATTTTCTTTGGGATAATACTCATCCTTTTTAAAAAATCAACTTCCTTGAAGTTTAATTTACATACAATACATTGTGTCTATTTAAATATACACTTTTATGGATTGTGACAGATGGACACACTGGTAAAACTCTCACAATCAAGATACTGACCATTTCTATCACCCAAAAGGTCCCTCCTGCTTCTGAATTGTAGGCCTTCCCTCCTTCTGCCACAGCCCCAGGCAACCACTGACCTGCTTTTCTGTCATTAGGGAAGAGCTGGCACTTTCTGGAATTTTGTATAGATGGACACACAATATGAACCCTGTGTCTGGCTTCTTTTACTTAGCTCTGCTCCCACTTCTGGAAAGGAAGGGGTGGCCCCTTAGGAGGAGAAGAAACTTGGCGCTACTGTAAGTAACCTTCAGAATGAGCCGGGGCCTCCTGGAAGCACCGAGGCCGACCCTCCTTCAGGGACTAGAGCTCACGCACATTCGGGCGCCTGGGCACGCGAGAGAGGGCCGCGCGTGGGAGTCCCGGGAGCTAGCCACGGAGGGCAGGCCACTGTGGCAGCCCGCGGGTGGCCGCACGTGGGAAGGAGAACAAGGAGCACCCCCCTCGGAGAGCCCAGGAGCCAGCCCAAAGGCCCCACAGCACAGAACCGGATCATCTGCTCAGCTCCACGGGCAGCTCAGAACCGATTTCCCAGCAGCCAGGAGAGCAGCAAGAAGCAGGCCCTGTGGGCGGCCCAACACCAGCGCTCTCCCCACCAGGAGGTGGAAACTGGACTTTTTTCCCCCTAAATATCAAGAGCACCTACAACAGCTCATGTGGAAAGGAGAAGATATTAAGCTTTTTGCCACGAAGATAAGTGAATGCTTGGGGCAGAATTAACGAAAAGAAACGAAACGCAATGAACAAATAATCAACATTTTAAATATAGACAAATCAATCCTCCACTTAAGGGAAAAAAAGAGTAGATGGAAACTCCTTTTAATTCTGAAGATGAACCCATGCCCGTAAGATTATGTTGCATTTGCTACGCTGCTCGGTTACCAAAGTATATGGATCCAGATACGGATCTTGCCTTCAAAAGCAAGCCGGAAGGTTTCACAGTAGTTTCTGTAAAACTGTAACGAAGATTTCATTTTTCAAATCCCATGTTACTTGTCGATGAATAACTACATGCTTTAAAGTTTAATTTTCTGTGAAGAAAATTGGGGAAACATAAAATACGGAGAATAAATCTTATAGAGATATTTGAGGGAGTCTTTCAGTTTTCGGAATGAACATTTGAGCAGTTCAGTGGTCAGATAATAATATGGGCTTTACCAATCTTCACACTGATGGGTTTTTCTCTCTCTCTCCCCTCTCTCCCTTCCCTGCTCCCCCTCCCCCTTCCTTTCTTTCTCAAAACCTATCCTCAGGTAGGATTAAAAACAAAACAAAGCATGGCCTTAGTCTATTTAGGCAAGTTCTTTAGTCTCTCGGTGCCTCCTGTCCTCATCTGTAGAATGGGATAATAAAAGTGCCTTACGAGGATATTTAATTACATATATATACACACACATATACTGTGTATATATTATCAAACACTTAGAAGAGTGCTCAGCATATACTAAGCACGAAACAGTATATACCAGCACCTTAAAAAACCACCTCTCTGCAGCCATGGAATTTTCATGATCATCACATTCAGCTGCTGCTATTCTAATGCACTTACCCTGGCTCACATTAATATAAATATTTCATCTAATCTCTCTGTATATTTTTAGTGCTTGTCATCCTGTGTCTCTCAGTTCTCCAGGGCTCACTTATCTATCCACGCAGGAGGCATAGTGCCCAGGGCCCCACAGCACTTGGAAAGGTTCACAAAAATGTTTAAATTTCTTCTAAAGGCTGAATAGGGGAGAAAAAGAACTTTCGGGTTAAAGAAAATGTTTTAACATATAATAGTAACATATTTGCCTCTATACCAACATAGTCATGAAATACACTCCTTAATATGTGTGGGTTTTTCACGCAGGAAGAAGGGCCCCGCGGGGGCTCTGGCCCTGACCCTCCGCACCCGAGCTTTCACCCTGCAGTTAAAACAAATGGGCACAGGGATAGCCTTGCGGCAGCCGCCGGCCCCAGTGCCCCCAGTGAATGGTGCATGGCAAGGGCAGGTCGCTCGCGAAAAGGCCTCCCAGCAGTGGGTCATGTTTCCGTGCAGGCTCTGCCCTCAGGAAAGCAAATCTGCTCAGCGAGAACCAGCAGGAGGGAGGCCTCCCCTCTCCTCATGTGTCCCCTCCCTCCCACTGGTTCCCCAGCCTCCCACTTGCCCTCAGCCACAGATTTCCTGCCCCCGCCCTGCCGGCGCTGGAGCTGGAAGGAGCGTGGTCTCCTCTCCCCCACCTCTGGGATGACCCCGCGTCTGTCACCTTGCTGTGTCTGTGGCGCCTCGTTTTTGATCACCCCCTTTGCCTCCCCTGTCTTCCTTCTCACCACAGTCTGCTTTTCTTTGCATTGTAGTTTCTTTCTGTTTGCCTTTTGTTTTTATTAGCTTCATGCTCTTTTGAGTTGTTTTTCGCTTCCTCCTGTGTCCAGGGACGTGGCCCCTTCTAACCAGGGCTGTGGAAACTTCCCTCTCTGCTCTGACCCACGCAGCCCAGAGCCGGTTATCCCCCTTGGCCAGGGGGGCCCGGGGAGGGAGACTGATGTGGGACCAGACCTCTGCCCCTGAACCGGGCCTCTGTGCACAGGCACCGATGAGACCACTCATTTTTCATGAAGACGTTGGGAAGGAGTGAAAGCGAAGGCAAATGTGTTGCACATTTGGAAGCTCGGGGTCCTCAAATTACCTGGGGGTACCCACTGTTGTGCTGAGAAAGTGTGGCTCCTTTGTTCTGCGGACAGCCGGCCTGCCTGCCTCTGCAGACTGGCACGCTGTCCCTCCCCATACACACACCTGTTGGTTGGTAGCCAAAATGAATTGTTCCATCTGGACTAGATGCAGACAAGTCCTGTAAATTAAACAGCCTCTTTAGCAAATATTGAGGGTCTCCTTTGGGTAAAAACGCTCCGAGTCTCAGATGCTTCCCCAGCCCTTGCTTTTCCCGAAGGTGGGAAGGGGCTGCAGGCCGGAGGCTTCGGCGACGCTCTCAGGTGCTGGGTACTCACCTGTCCTGCTGGTGTTCCCGGATGAGGCCTGGAGCGGCTATAATTCACGAGCTGTCTCTCTCGGGCCCGCCTCAGCTTTTGGTGGTAAGCTGGGGTCCTCTGAGTTTGGCTGCAAACTCTGTGTACTCGGCGGCACAGAGGCCTGGCCATGCAGGGAACCACTCCGGCCAGATTTCCTGTGAGGTTCTCAGCGACTTCTGGGTCCTGCGGGTATTACTGAATATCAGGGTCTTTGGGGAAAGCTAAACGCAGCCTCTCCTTTCGCCTAACAACACGGCTTCACCCAGTGAAGTCTGCCAGTCAGCCTAGGAGGCTTCCTCTGGAGTCCTCGGTGGGATTTCAGGCAGAAACGCCGGTCCCTCAGCCTCCCCTTACTTACCTAACATGTATAACACTAGTCCACACTTAGATGAGGCTGACTGTGTGCTTTGCATGATTTCATTTTCCCAGCAATCCTATGAAAGGATGCACTGTTATCATTCACAGCCAGTAGGTGCAGAAACTCAGGTCCAGAGATGTGGAGCGACGCCCCCGGGATGGCACAGCCCCGTGGCAGAGGGGCAGCCGGCATGGGAATGGGGTGGCCTGGCTGCGAATCTGTGCTCTCAGACTGTGCTCTGCTCTGCGGCCTCCCCTGAGCCCTGTGGCCTCCTCCTTCCTCCCTCCTCCTTCCTCCCTCCCCCGCCAGTAAAAGGGGGATGTCATTGCCCCCTGTCATCTGCTTGTTCTACCCTAAACAGGCTTATTTACCACATAAAGAATGAAGTAGCCTCAGGTTGTTTGGACGCTGCTCTTCTGCATTTCCAGAGAGAGGCTGTGCTGATGTCAGTGCTGAGCAAATGTTTCACTTCCCTGTCCACTGGCGAGGAATTCTGGTATCTGCTCAGGCTGGTGGGTGGCAGTCATCCGGCGCCCTCCTGGAGATAGGAAACTGTCCTCGAGCCTCACTCAGCTGTCAGCTCCCCCTGGGCAGCCAATGGTATCCCTGGGAGGACAGCAGGGGCGTGGCGACTTCCTCCGGCAGCGACAGCTTGTGCAGGGCTAGCCTCCTGCCCTCTTCTGCCGGGAGATCAGGAGCAGCGACCGTGGCAAGCACCCCGTGTACCTGCCGCCCAGCATGTGGCTGCTGACTGGGATGGCTTCACAGTGAGGAACACCTGTTGCTACAGGGACAAACACCTTTTAATTTCTTCATCTGCCATCTCACGGTGACCTCAAACAGGATAGGATGAGGGGCTCCTTGCAGAGTTCCCCACTGAGGCCCAAGCCCCCCAAAATGAGCCACGTGCACCTGGGGAATCTGTCATTTCTCAGATATCTGGGTCCTCTATCAAAACCTTTACATACAGAGTTTAAGCCTTAATGTGCTGTGGCCCCACTGCTCACTGAGCAGCGGCTTTAAGTGCAGAGACTGTAGGTTTGTAGCCCATTATCTTATAAAGTATGAGGTGCAATCTATTGCATGCTTTTCTCTCTGTAAGTGACCATGTTTTAAAATAGTTCATAGATATTGCCCGGCTGGTGTGGCTCAGTGATTGAGCGTCAGCCCATGAACCGGGAGATCTTGGTTCGATTCCCGGTCAGGGCACATGTAGGGGTTGCCGACTTGACCCCCAGTAGGAGGCGTGCAGGAGGCAGCCGATCAGTGACACTCTCTCATCACTGATGTTTCTAGCTCTCTATCCCACTCCCTTCCTCTTTCTGAAATTAAAAAAAAAAAGTTTAAAATATTTTATAGATTTCATTCTTTTAGTCATTTAACAAATACATATGGAGTAGAGTCTTTTATTTCCAAATAAATCTCCTTCTTATTTATTTCAAAACCTGTATCAATGGTTCCCCATGTGATATTCTGGGATTCTTATGTGTCCTTAAGGGCACTGAGGAAGGTCTTTAATCTACTTTCAGTATTTCCTACAGAAATTGTAATTTTTATAAGGTTGTACTTACCGACTAAAAAAATTTCATTGCCTTCAAATGAAATGATAAATGACCCAAGTGGCACTTAGGTAGATCAGAAGGTCTGATTAGCACCGATTAACCAAAATACATGAAAATGTAAATAATTATTGAGTGATAAGTAAATTTGTTTGAAAAATGGAAACCTCAAAATGTGGGGTTCACACGGGCAAATGCTCGATGGGAGGACAGGGCCCCCCTGCTGCACTATCACCTAAATCTACCGTCCCTTTGCGCACTCACCATCTCATTGTGCTATAAAAAATGTCTTTGGCACTTATTACACAAGCCTCTGTTTCAAGGGACGTCAAGGCCCAGTGACGGAAAGGCCCACCTTTTTGTTAAAATGTGCCACTGAGGTCCTAGGTCATTCTAGGATCCAAGACTAAATAATAAAAATCGTCACCGACTGTATCGCTAACTGGGGTTATTGTGGTTGGTAGTGCATGTTCAGCGGATTCCTTGAGCCCTCTATTCCAGGGGACCCTCCACCTGGGAAAACCGGGGTCCTTATGGAGCAGGTGTGGTCCTGGGGTGTCATTAACACTGCATCAAGGGGGTGAATGCCCTTATACCTGGGGTGCCAGCGGCAGCTGCTCCTCCTATGTCTTTGCAGAGATAGGACAGTGAAGGCAACAGCTACTAAGTGTCATTTCCTTTGTTAAGAAAAATCCCAAAAGGAATTAAGAGTTGTATCCATATATGATTTGCAATCCAGGGAGGTAGCTCACAGTATGAACTGAAGAAGTGCCAAGGTGGGAGGGGGAGAACAGGATTTGTTTGTTTGTTTGTTTAAGGTATAAGTTGTAGCAAAGGGATGCTTGCTAAGGGAAACAAAACCACACACTTGCAGTGCTTGTTTTCTAATTGGTGGGCAGTGGGACTGTGAGATGGGGACCATGGGTAACATGATTAGACATCTGTCAACGTCCCAGTTCAGGTCCAGGCTTGTAAAAAGAAACCTCTGGGTTACTTACCAGCAGCAATCAGCACAGACAGGCCGTGGGTTCTGCAGGCAGTTTCCAAGTCCAAGGTGCAGAGTCATGAGCTATTAAGTAGACTCAGATTTCAAACTGCAAAAATCCAAATGTTGGGCCACAAATTATGATGCTAAAGTTTCTGTGAGTCCACATCTTGTTTGTTCTTTCATAAGACTTCACGATCAGAACTTCAACAGACATGCTTTGAGCGCCGCCCTGCGCTAGGCTCTGCTCTAAAGGCGGGGACCACGTAACTGAGGGTCAGGGTCCCTGCCCTCAGGAAGCTCACAGCCTAATGAGCAATGAGAGCTGTATGCTCCTAATTACAGGCACTTTTTGGATCCTCTATTAGAGGCTGGGATGAGGTGTTAATGGAACACACAGCGGGAGCAAACTGCGTGGGAGGGAGGTGGTGACGCGAAGCAGGGAGGGGCGCCCCGTGCACTGGCCCCCAGGGAGGAGAGGCTCTGCAGGAGCAGAGGGGCGGGGCTGCGCCTTCACCGCGGTTTCTGATTCAGTCGTTCTGAGGCTGGAGCCTGAACCAGCAACAGCAGCAACTAGAACTGGTTTGAAATGCACGTCCTGGGCCCCCGACCTGAATTAGAAACTTGGAATTTCACCCGATTCCGACTCGGAAGCTGGGCGCGATCTGGGTTGTTTTCGGCGCCTCCCGCCTGGAAGAGCCGGGATGCCCCGCTTCAGGTTCCCGTCTCGGCCTCCGGGTCCACGGTTCCACCCGGGGGTGCTGCTCGCGTGGTCCCCTCGGGAGGTTTTAGTGACGGTCGCGCAGCTGGAGGAGAGAGTCGCTCCCGCAGCCCCCAAACCAGAGTCACTCTCCTCGTGGACAGAGGGACAGAGGGACGGCCCGCGAGCCTCGGCCCAGCCCCCAGGGGGCTGGCGCGGGAGTAAAAGAAAGCTCCGGAGACGCGGAGCGAGGCTGCCCTCCCGGGGCGTCCGGGGCCCAGGCCGCCGCCCCTCCCTAGGGGGCTGGGACCTCGCCTTTCCTCCCCCCCCCCCCCCCCCCGGACTGTTCGGTCAGGTGACAGGGGCGGAGCGCGCTTCGCGGGAGACGCGGAAGGACGCGGGCGTGCAGGCGGGCGCGGGGAGGCGGCGCGGGGGCACGGGGGCACGCAAGTAGGGCGCGGGCGTGCAGGCGGGCGCGGGGAGGCGGCGCGGGGGCACGGGGGCACGCAAGCAGGGCGCGGGGGCGCGGGCGTGCAGGCGGGCGCGGGGAGGCGGCGCGGGGGCACGGGGGCACGCAAGTAGGGCGCGGGGAGGCGGCGTGGGGGCACGGGGGCACGCAAGTAGGGCGCGGGCGTGCAGGCGGGCGCAGGGAGGCGGCGCGGGGGCACGGGGGCACGCAAGTAGGACGCGGGCGTGCAGGCGGGCGCAGGGAGGCGGCGCAGGGGCACGGGGGCACGCAAGCAGGGCGCGGGGGCGCGGGCGGGACGCGGGGGCGCGGGCGTGCAGGCGGGGCGCGGGCGTGCAGGCGGGGCGCGGGCGTGCAGGCGGGGCGCGGGCGTGCAGGCGGGCGCGGGGAGGCGGCGCGGGGGCACGGGGGCACGCAAGCAGGGCGCGGGGGCGCGGGCGTGCAGGCGGGCGCAGGGAGGCGGCGCAGGGGCACGGGGGCACGCAAGCAGGGCGCGGGGGCGCGGGCGTGCACGCAGGGCGCGGGGGCGCGGGGACATGCTGGCCCCCGAGCTCCCCGGGATCGCGCTCCCGGTGCTGCTGCTGCTGCTGCTGCCCCCGCCGCCCCCGCCGTGTGCCGCCGGCCGCGCCGCGCGCTTCGACCCCACCTGGAAGTCCCTGGACGCCCGACCGCTGCCCGCGTGGTTCGACCAGGCCAAGTTCGGCATCTTCGTCCACTGGGGCGTGTTCTCGGTGCCCAGTTTCGGGAGCGAATGGTTCTGGTGAGTGCGCTCGCTCGCGTGTCCGCCGACCCCCTCTCTGTCCGCTGCCTGCGGCCAGGACCCAGCCGCTGCCTGCAGATTCGCCTCCCAGGGGCTGGAAGGCCCGGGGGCTAAGTGCGTGGTTCACTGTGTAAGCTTTCGTCCTGGAAGAGCATCGGCTCTTTCCTCCGCGGGACTACAGTTATTGTCAGACACGAGAGGTGGCCCCGAGTTCTCAGCTTCTGCAGAGTTGCAGTCACCGACTTGTATTTCTCACACTTCAGCGTAACGGGGACACCACCAAGCTGGCAGAAACGCACCCGCCTGGCTGGGGTCAGATGAGCGCGGACGCTCGAGCCTGACTCGTCCCCGGAGACCCGACGCCCGTCTGCCGCCTGCTCGTTTTCAGTCGTTGCGCCATGAAGCGTGGTCACAGCATGAATTCATCGCTGTGGGAAACGTCTGTTCGCTTGCGCGGGCACTGGCTCTCCGGTGTTACCATGTGTGCCTCTAGCAACTTTTAAAAAAAGGTTCTAGAATAAAACAAAACAAAGCCCACCTTATTATATGAAAGGTGTTGCACAAAAAAAGTGTCCTTTAGATTTTGCCTTGGCACCTGTGTAAAAATGTGCATGTAATCCCTAACAGCTTTGAAGTGCTTCACCTACCTTTCTTTCCCGATTGAATACTTCAGGTGTTAAGTTCTTCAAGATAAATGTAATCCTAAGTAAAATAAAAATGAGTATTTACTTAAGTCTGCTTTATACTACATGTATTATATAGTATGCATAAAATTTAATATATGCTATATGTAGTATATAGCATAAACTCTATATTGTATTAACATGGCATAGTATGCATTGTACCGTTTTCTACAAAAAGATGACTTTCTACAACCAGTAACCTTCCTTATTAAGTTAGGCTGGTTGTGTAAGAGACGGGGTACTACTCTTTTGAAATCCACTTGTAAAACAAGTGCTTCTTTCTTCCCTTACCATGTATTCCCAAACATACAGGGTATCCCCCCAAAAACGTATGCACACTATACACAATTTAATAGCTCAATTTTGAAAATGAAATCTATTTTAATAAACGCTGCCTTTATAATTATTCAAAGTGTGTGTATACATTTTTTGGGACACCCTATATTTACTTTAGGATGCTATACATCTTCATTGGCAGGTTTTGTGCTGAGGCATTTGGAGGTTCTTTCTGAAATGTCTCAGATTTGCCAGGTACATGAATTAGCAGATTTTCTTCATCTTTTATTAAATATAATGCATTATATTTTAAATTATCATTTTGTTCAACCATGAACAAATAATACATTTGGTGCTAGAAGAGAATTTGATGTGTGTTAGTTAATTGAGACTAGTGCTTTGCCACAAACAGCTAAGTTTTGAGTAATTTTGTCCTTTGTAAACTTTTCATTTTCTACCAGTGAACACAGGGTTGTTTGTTGTAACCTAGAACAATACAGATACTTCTCAAACAAAACAAAACAGAGTATATTTCTGCTGGCCTGGAAGTACATTAACCCTGTAGAACATTCTTTAATTACCACGGTTTCCCTTTGTGTCGTTTCTAAACTGCCCCATCCCAGTTTGACTCTGGGGCAGTCAGCAGTACCCGTGAGTATATCTGACTGTCCTTAAAGGCCATTCAAAACCAAATATAGGTGATAGACCGTTCAAGTGCCTCTTTTCATGTCTATTAGTATGAAATCTGAGAAGTGGCTCTAGACAGTCTCGAGAATGCAGGTTAGAGTCAGAGTGTGCTAGGAGAAAATCGGAGAAATCTCTTAACCTTGTTCAACTTTCAGACTGTGTCCATTTCTCTTCTGTAGTTCAGTTTAAAAGGTAAAAGTGTGTCGTGGATCAATTAGGATACTTTCATTTCAAGGTATAGAAAACCCAAAGAAAACGTGTAATAGGAGGGGCTTGTTATCATAATAAGAAGAGTTAGGAGCAGTTGGCTCACTGACAACATCGAAGACATTGGCTCTTTCTGCCATCCTCAGCCTGTTGACTTTTCCTTCACGGTCACAGGATGGTTGCCAGCCAGCCATAGCTTCACACAACCTTGTCCAAAGGCAGGAAGACAGAGTTCTTGTCTAATTCATTTCCCAGAATCTCCTAAGCTGGCTTCCCCTTAAATTCCCTTGCCCAGCATGGGTCACATGTCCATGTCCAAGCTGCCATGGAAGCTGGGAAATTATGTATCTGACTGGTGGTGGCAGAAAAATTAGAAGATGGGTCCGAGATGGAGCTTGGGACTATTTCATGAGGATAGTTACTGCTATGTCTACCTAAAATGTATAATTATATTTTTGATAGTTTTCCTCATGAAGCCTTACTTAGGAAATTTAGACCCCCGTTCAGAATAAATGCATATAACAAGGGCCCCTTGAAGGTTGAGTCAATATATTAAAATAACAGCATCTTCTTAATTTTGCTGTTGCCTACGCCCCCACTTGTTCTCTGTTAGTGAACATAATAGATCCATGTTATGTTTTAGGCATTTAGGTTTCCCTTGGAAGCCTTCCTCACTTATGTTACAAAGATGTATACTACATGTTGCAATTTAAAAGTAGGGAATTAATAGCAAATGGGTGTTGGGTTGTCTAGAATGTTCTAGCTTATGAGTTGAGTGGATTTCACAGAGGGATAGATGGAAAATGAAGCTTTCTTTAAGGAAAAGTTGAACTAATGGGTAAGTGAGAAAGAGTCTGGGTAATATCTGAGTGGGGGAATTAGTAAGGGGAGCTGATTTAATCATTGCAAATGTTTATATGTTTATATGCTGTTTCTGTTCCTCCCCTTAGGTGGTATTGGCAAAAGGAAAAGATACAAAAGTTTGTGGACTTTATGAAAAATAATTACCCTCCTGATTTCAAATATGAAGATTTTGGACCACTATTTACAGCAAAGTTTTTTGATGCAAACCAGTGGGCAGACATTTTTCAGGCTTCTGGTGCCAAATATGTTGTCTTAACTTCCAAACATCATGAAGGTAAGTAACAGCAACATTTGCAAACATGGACGATGGTTATGAAATGTAAAGTAGTTCCTTTGGAAGAAGAAACTAAAGCAAGGTCATCCACGTGAAATCAGAGTTTTCTCTTGGGATCAACTGTATGTGGCTACTGGCATTTGCTTGTAATTTAAGGGACCCATGTTCCACCCAGTTAAGAGGCATTAGGTATGCAGAAAGATCATACCTAATTACAGAGAAAAAATAAAAAAATGATCACATTTTGTTATATGCATATTTAACAATATTTCCAAAATTTGCTTAAAGCTATTTGAAGTTGGATGTGGGTTGCAGGTCCACGTTTATAGTTGGAATTCTGCTGTTTCCCTTCCTTTCATTCCACCTCTATAATGCATTCTGGGAAGGCACCATGGGGGTGATGCCACTGTAGTCTTACGTCATTACCGACACTATGGCTGTGCTTTTGGCCAGCTTTTACTTGACCAAGTGGTTGGCAATTTGCTAGTGATGCAGGTGACACAGATTACCCAAGAGGAAAAGGATTATGGGACCGTTATGGTGCACAGAAATATCAGAGACGGTGGAAGAATATCTAAGAGGAAACACAGTGGTGTATTAGTCAGGGTTCTTCAGAGAAACAGAACCAACAGGAAGTATACTAGATATAAAAAGATTTATTATAAGAAATGACTCACACAGTTATGGAGGCTGAGTGGTCCAGACCCATGAGAGCCAATGGTATAGTTCCAGTCCGAGTCTGAAGGCCTGAGAACCAGGAGAGTTAATGATGTAGGTTCTAATCCAGGTCTCGGTTCAAAGGTGGGGAAGACCAATGTCTTAGCTGAAAGACAAGCAGAGAGCAAGAATTCTTTCTAACTCAGCTTTTTATTCTATTTAGGCCTTCAACAGATTGCATGAGACCCACCACACTGGGGAGGGCAATCTGCTTTACTCAGGCAATCTATTCAAATGTTAATCTTATGCAGAAATACCCTCCTAGACATACCAAGAATAATGTTGAACCAAATATCTGGGTACTCTGGCCCAGTCAAGTTGACACAAAAAGTTAACCATCACTGTGGGTCCTACATTAATAAGGTAGTTTCCACCCATTGCCATTCGAGTATTTATAAGATCAAGGAAGCATCAGTAAATTGTTACTGTCCCAACTTCATGTTAATTCATTTGACAATTTCCTTTGCAAGATCATCTTTGCCTTGGTATAAGAAATTTTGCCTCATTACTTTTTTCAGGGGTGGGGAGCAGAGTATGAGGGAAGAACCAAACCACAAATCTGGAATAATCTTAGAATATTTTCCTCTTTGGCCACATTCTAGTGGTTTTATGATTTTTTTCCTATAGATGTTTCTCCTGCTTAGATGAATATTTATGAAGTGTATTTGTTTGTGAACGTGTTGATTTCCTTGCTCTAGGAACTTCTCCAAGCTGTATGGCACAAAGTATTACATAGTGAGCTTATTAAAAAACAAACATAACAACTCTTAATCATACTGTGAGGACAGAGAATGAAGCTCACATTTATAAACTTTCTCGGACCCATGTTGTCAGATATTTTCATTGCTAATGGAAGACACCCTGCTGAGCTTGGTTGGGCAGGAAGACCTGAACTGAAGACCCATGTGGTCTTAGCACTGCCTGACCTTGGGGCTTGTCAAGTTGAAACATTTTGAATCAGACTCTAAAATATCCACACTGCTTTGAAGCTTACCACAAACATCTTTGGAACAAGTGTGAGCTCTTTTAAAAGCTTCTTAAAAATGAAACTGAAGAGTCCATCTTAGACTTGTCCTAATTTACAAGAGGTTAGGTGTTTCACCAAAGTGCCTCATGTGAGTGGGATAGTAACAGTGTACCTATGTTACTAGGCACTCATTAAAAATGTTCAGATTTTATATGATTTCTTAAGTAGTTCAGTTTATATATCACATCTGATATTTTTTAGATAGAACACCCAGCAATTTGTTTGCAAATTCCTTTAAAACTATGAATTCTATTTCAAAGTGCTTGCTTAAAGGTAGACATTTTTCTTACCCACTTAGTTGGTAGAGAATTCACTTTTAGGTAATTTAAGAAGCAACGTCTAAGCATATGACTATATGTAATAGGATGAGATTACAAATGGTGGGTATAGTATTTTAAAGTACAAACTAAGGTCTTACCCAACCCCGCCCCTTCATTAAATGAATTATGAGGCTAAAAGAGATGTACTGCCATACATGGATTGCCAGTGTTCTAAGAATCACACTATCATGAAACAAATAATCCTAAAACCAGGGACTCTACTTTAATCTTAGCTGTGACCGCCTTCCTAATGTTGAATGCTGATTTCCTGGTAGGCCCAGTGCTTGCAGTTGGCAGGGGCTGTAACAGGGAACACAGCAGACATGATGCTGTTTCTCAGGGAACTTATATTCTAAGAGAAAATACAGAAGACAGATCAGACTATGCAGACCTTGTCAGTACCCTGAGAGTTACTTTTAAAAACTTCAGCTTACCTTGCTTAAATTCTCGTTTGTTGCTTGTATAAAGGCAGAATATATACCATGAAAAAAACTGCCATCAGGGCTGTTGGTAGAAGCAGTTATTTATACATCACGTGCACGATCAAATTTGTTTTGGCGTTTGGGTAGAGATTTACCTAAGATAAAACGCACATACTTACCCAGGCTTTTACCTACCTGTGCAGGCTTCACCTTGTGGGGCTCCGAGTACTCCTGGAGCTGGAATGCTGTGGATGAGGGGCCACACAGGGACCTCGTCAGGGAACTGGAGGTGGCCGTAAGGAGCAGGACTGCCCTGCGTTTTGGCCTGTACTATTCCCTTTTCGAGTGGTTTCACCCGCTCTTCCTTGACGATGAATCCAGCTCATTCCAGAAGCGCCAGTTTCCAGTGTCTAAGATGCTGCCTGAGCTCTACGAGCTGGTGAACAAGTACCAGCCGGAGGTCCTGTGGGCGGATGGCGACGGAGGGGCGCCGGCCGGCTACTGGAACAGCACAGGCTTCCTGGCCTGGCTGTACAGCGACAGGCGAGTGCGCCCGGGCCCAGCCACCCCGCCTTCCCAGAGCGTGTAGCATTGCCGTGCCCTTGCTGCTTGAAGTATTGCCCTTCAGGCTCCTGTGTAGTATGGGGGGAGCATTGTAAATAATGCTTATTACATGTGTCAGTAGTTACTCAAAATAATCAAGAGTGAACTCCAACTCAAAAGTCTGATTTTGAAAACAGACTAAAAATCACAGATTGCAGAATTTTTATTTTTTTTTAAAATATATCTTTATTGACTTCAGAGAGATGAAAGGAGAGGGAGAGAGAGAGAAACATCAATGATGAGAGAGTCATTGATCGGCTGCCTCCTGCCCTGGGGGCAGAGGACCGAGCCCGCAACCCCGGGCATGTGCCCTGACAGTGAATTGAACTGGGACCTCCAGGATCCTAGGTCCACGCTCAACCACTGAGCCACGCCGGCCGGGCAGACTGCAGAATTTTGAAGACATTCATTTTGTGGTCCATTGTCTCCTTCTGCTGGGACAACTGTTTATTCATGACTATTTCTGATCATGTGCTTTTCAGTTCTTCTAACTGCTGCTTCCTTTCATCCTCTTACCTTTTGACAACCTTTGCTGCCCGGTCAGCGTCCCCCAGGTCGGTCTCCCTTTTCCCTTCAGCACCATTCTCACCTCTTCCTGCTCTTTCCCATTGCTCTCTAGCATGTTCCAGCCTGCCCCGTTAGCACAGGGAGTTCTGCCGAGCTCCTCTGTTAGGTTTAAACTAAATGGAACCAGCTTATATTTATAACTAGAAGGTACTAGGTACTGTGTCAGGAAGTCAGGGAGTGTTCTGCTGTGTCCCTGGGCCCACAAAGGGCGCACATACAGAGGATATACTCCGTTCAGCTCTCGATATTTAAAAGAGCGGTCTCTTCAGGTACCCCTTCCAACAAGGAAGACCGGGAGCCATCCGCTTCAATTCGTAAATCAAAATCGCCCCCTCTAAGTAGAGAGGTGCTGCAGGTACCACCTGTTATGATAGATAACTTTGTAGGGATATTTCCCACCACAGTGAATTTTGTGATGGCAACAGTCGACTTTCTTGAAATTTTTCAGTACTAGACACAATTGTAAGAGAAAGAGAAAAGCTAGATGGATGTATGAGATGATTCAGCCATGGGCAAGAACGTCTTCATTGTAAATTCAGTTTCGGGTATCATTCACAATATTGGGGGGAAGCTTCAAGTAATAGTACAGTGCTCTTATTGGTGCTGTATGTGCTGGGCACTGGGTGAGGTGTCTTACAGAAGCTATTTCTGTTCTAATAAGAGCTGAGGAAATTGTTTATTCAGAGGAATCAGGTAACTTGCTCTAGGATGGGGAGCTTAGAACATGACAGAGACAGAACCGCAATCAGCCCAGGTCTGTTTGACTTCAAAACCATGGGCTTTGCGTTATATTACACTAGGTGAATTTTCAGGAGTGGATTGCAGTCAGATCTCTTATCAGTGACATTTCCTTTTGTCTTGAAAAATTTTACTTTTTGTTTATAAAAAATATACTTTTCATTTCAGCCCAGTTCGGGACACAGTAGTCACCAATGACCGCTGGGGAGCTGGTAGCATCTGTAAGCATGGTGGCTACTATACTTGCAGTGATCGTTACAACCCAGGACATCTTTTGCCACATAAATGGGAAAACTGCATGACAATAGACAAGTTTTCCTGGGGCTATAGGAGGAATGCGGGAATCTGTGACTATCTTACAATTGAAGAATTGGTGAAGGTACAGTAAAATGTCTAGTAACAATTATAATATTCTTAATAGTGTGGGTGTGTGAGAATCATTTTTTATTGTTTGTATAGCTCGATGGCCTATCAACACGGGGCATTGTTCTGTCTCCCATGTTTGCTCTCCTAGACGGTGACCATACATTCATGTACAAGTCTATAAATACAACATATTAATATATTTGTGATGGAACTGTTTTCTCCAAGAACTATATTTATTCTTAATTTTTTTAGCAACTTGTAGAAACAGTTTCATGTGGAGGAAATCTTTTGATGAATATTGGGCCCACTCATGATGGCACCATTTCTCCGATTTTTGAGGAGCGATTAAGGCAAATGGGGACCTGGCTAAAAGTCAATGGAGAAGCCATTTATGAAACCAACACTTGGAGATCCCAGAATGACACTGTCACCCCAGATGTGTGGTAAGTTACTCTCATTATCAAGTACTCTTTGATAGAGGAAAGCACTTAAATTTCCTCAGAGATGTAAAGAGAGAAGTAGGATGAAAAAGGAAATGGGATGAATTCCTGTCTGTGCAAAATACTTTCTAAACTTTATGTAAAGGGAAGGAAGGGGAAGACATATGCATTTTTTTGACACATACTATTTAGCAAATTGAGCTTAAATCATCTCTAGATACCTCATAATGGTAGACAGATTTTAGTGAAAAGTAGTCAACTCTTTTAAAAATTATAAGTCATTTAGAAAAGTGGAGTGATTAATCCAAAAGAGAGACTTCTGTTTAGTCAGTTAAGTAAATTCTAACTTTTGCAGATGTCTTATCACATCAAATTAGCAAGCACGAGGTGCTGAAGGGCAGAAAAACATATTTAACATCAGCCCCAATGACAGCATTATTTTAGTTGATTAAAAAAATTGTAGTGTTCATAGTATTCAAGTAAATCTAAACCTCAAGTTTCTTTAAAATGAATCATCTTGCTAATTTTTCTTCTTACTGTATTTAAGAGCCCTCAGGCTTCTGTCTGAGCTCTGGAAGGTTCTGTGGGACAGTGGGTACCTGAATCATACTCTGTAGATGATGGGCTCTGATGTGGGGTCTTATATGTACGTAAGAGTAGTATGAGTGAAGCCCGAAAAAGTCACCTTGTGTTGCTGCCAGAGTGAGAACAGCCTGATCAAGTAGAAATCAGAAGATTAGACTAACTCTTCTCCTTTGATTTCAGTTGAATTATGGCTTGAAAAACTGGTCAGCTCATTGAAGGAAATAAACTAAGGCAATGCAGATAGAGGCCACGGTTTGTAGAATTTTATAACTTTGGGTCAGTGAGAAGCCATAGTGAGAACTCAGTACCGAGCCTTCATTTCACAGAGGCCGGTGTGGAATTTTTTTCTGTGCTTATATTTGACTATGAGGGTGTCTGATCTGGGACTTCACAATCATTAACTGTTCCATTAGGTTTTCTTTAAATAAGTAAAGATAAAGCTGAGGAATTTGACAAGGCTTGTATAGCCTCATGTCCGGCTCCTGCCAGTGTCACCTACCTCCAGTGGCCCTGCTCTCCCCTCCTCACTGTGAGCTCCTTCGCTCTTGGTTCCATTGCTGTGCCTCCCCACCTTGCAGCTGTCATCTATAGTGTCGAATAAGGAATGCCCAAACCTGTAGAGAGTTTTAATGAGTTTATCTGAGCCAAAACTGTTGACAAGTGGTGGGAAGCACAATCTCAAATGCTCCTGAGAACGACAGATTTGCAGTTTCTTTTATGCATTTGAAATTCAGGAGGGGATGTAAGGAAGATTACGTGATGGTGGGGAAGCAAGGCAGGGATTGGATTACGGGATAGTTAACAAGATTATGTGCTCTCTTAGGATGGTTATGCTTATTTCAAAAATGTGTTCACTAGATGTACAAAAACAATGCACAGTGCATCCTTGCAGCAAAGTGAAACCTTTTACTAAAAGAGTTACGTGCCTGGGGTGTTGACTGCCGCGACCTGTCCACATTTGTGATCAGCTCATCCTGAGGTTACTTTCTGTGGCACCCCTGTTTTGTTCACTATGCACTCCCAGGACTATCCTTAAAACCCTTTCAGATTTTAGCCCCAGAATTACTCTTAACCTATGGAATCTCACACTATCTCTGGGTGGATAGTGTCAGAATTGAGCTGAATTGTAGAACCCCCAGATGGTATCTGAGAACTGCTTTGTGATATGGGGAACCCCCTCCTTCCCACTGGAATTGGGATCAGTACCATTTTGGGTGCTTTTTACACTACCATGGGCTATTTTTCCTTCCCTCTATTAATGAAAACATTGGTAAATATTTACCAAATGAGAGTATCTCTGTAAATTCCAGACCCAACCCATAAATAATGAGAAATTTTACTATGCTTTTTCCCCCTTTTAACCAGGTACACATCCAAACCGAAAGAAAAATTGGTCTATGCCATGTTTCTCAAATGGCCCACATCTGGCCAGCTGTTTCTTGGCCAACCGAAAGCTACTCTGGGGTCAACAGAGGTAGGAGGGAACTTTATCTTTATTCCTTTAAATTGTTGACTAGACTATCCCTGATGAAAACATAACTTTTAACCTCAAGGAGAGCTTTATACCTGTTCCTCTTATTACCCATAAGAGTAATTTTTAAATCAGTGTCATCAATGACAATGTGTGGCCAGAGCATTTGAAAATTTTCATTTCCCAGAAAACTAAACTTATAAAACAGATACGTCATGTCCATGTACATCAATGTAAAAGATTCTTCACAATCCTTCTATGTTGTTGAAGTTCACTGTATGCATCCAAAATGATTATTTTCATAAAACTGGACTCTGTTTTCTTCCCCTAACATTTACCCCAGAACACATTAGAATAAAAGTAAAAAGTCCTGGCCGTATTATTTTAAGTTCATAAAATACTTTGGAGAAAGTTAAAGCTTAATCTAAGAATCATAACCACTAGGTCTGGTATTGAGTTCATTTTGATACATTTTATAGCTTATTTTAAAGAAATCGACAATTTCCTTGGAGGTGAATTGTCCACATGCTGCTTCTTGCATCATCATCTCATGTTTCATTCCTAATGCTCATGGCTGATTAGGCAGAAAAGAAGATGGAGCTCAAATCTGATGGTGAATTATAGCTGAATGGCCTGAGTCCGACATTATGTTTTTATTTTATCACTGTTCTCTTTGGCCCTCATTAATACTGTTACTTAAAGTTCACGGATTTTACCCAGCCGGCATGGCTCAGTGGTTGAGCATCAGCCTATGATCCAGGGATCGAGGTTTGATTCCCGGTCAGGGCACATGCCCAGGTTGCGGGCTCGATCCCGTCGGGGGCGTGCAGGAGGCAGCTGGTCAATGACTCTCTCATCATTGATGTTTCTGTCTCCCTCTCCCCCTCTCCCTTCCTCTCTCTGAAATCAATAAAGATATTTTTTATAAAAGAAAAAGATTACCTATAAAACATATTCGTGGATTTTGTTTTTGTACTGCTCTACATGATAAGCAAAATTTATGTTTCAAAATAACCTCAGATATGTAGAAAACTATTTAAATTCACTTAGTATAAGACTAAGGATGTAAAACCATTACTGTAATAACTGATCACAGTTAAGTATTGTTGAGCAGTGGAGGTTACTGGAAAGTCTGGGGAGGAAGTCTCTCTGGATGAGGGGGGGCCCTTTCTCCAAACATTCTGTGTAAGAACTTAATTTGGGCAGATTGGCTCCAGGGTCATTTTCCCTGATCCCCTCGTCATTTTCTCTGCTCTGACACTTTATTCAACCTTCTTCTTCCCCAACTCCTTCACACTTTTATTTCAGAATAATATGGGAGTAAGACGGATATATGCCCTCTTTGATCAAGGGTTAAAACAGCTTGTGAACTACTAAATAAAAGTAAAAAATGAATCTTCTGTGTACAGTGCTTTTAAGAAACATCAACCACAACCTTCTCAATAAAGTGGGCAAGTCAGAGATACATTTGGAGACATCTGTGTGTGTTTTCATTTCAGGTTAAACTACTGGGACACGGACGGCCACTTAAATGGACCTCTTTGGAGAAAAATGGCATTATGGTGGAGCTGCCACACCTAACCTTCCATCAGATGCCCTGTAAATGGGGCTGGGCTCTCGTACTAACTAATGTGATCTAACCTACAGCGAGTGGTTCATGCTGCAGCTACAGCTAAGACTAGAAAATGTCAGGTTTCTATAATTATAGCACACGGAGAAAGAACACATAAAAAAGGTCAAGAAAAGTCAAGTACTTATTTAGGCACTGCAGCCCTTTCCCCCTCTTACTCCCTAAATTTCTTCCTAAATTACCCACTAACTGTTTCAACTCTGCAGTACACTTTGTGCTCAGAACGGGCCTCGCCAAGATGCGCCACTGCCTCAAGTGCATTTTTTCGAGCTGAAGGCAATCGAGATCCTGTAGGCTCACGAGAAACTTTTACCTCTCCCTTCAAGCATTTAAACTTGGGGCCTTGAACATAGAGTTATCACCACAAATAATTTTTAAAAAGTATATTTCTCACCATTTTAACATTTCAAGAAAACTGACAGATCTACAAAGTAAACACAAAGAGCATCTTAAAATCTTTGACAGGATATTTAATTTCATTAGAATACAGAAATTAATATTAAAAACAAAGGAGAAAAATCCACAAAATTCCAAGAATAGTCTTGTTTCAAACCTTCTTTGGTCATTTAACAATCTATTTTCTCCACTTAATTCTGCAATTATAAACCTAACACATTCTCCAACCTGACTTAGGACACTTCGACACAGAAATGTTGTTGCTGTACATATCTTGGAAAGAAAGCACCTTTTATGACCTATCTGTGGGGCAGGGCAAACTTCAAATTACTGAACATCTGACTTTCTTTCAGTCCTGCAAAGACCTTCCTCCCCTCTAATGCCTCCGTGCGCCTCACCTCACCTCAGCCTTAGCTCAGGATGTCACAGATGCCTCATTTTAACTGTCTCTCATCCTCTCATGTACGTGGAGTTCCCATATGTATGAATGGAATTAAATTTGATTATTTCTTGTTTACCTGTCTCATGTTGATTTGATTAGACCAGCTGGAAAAACCTAGATGGGTAGAGGAAATTTTCTGTCCCCCCATATTTGCTATTAAAATTTCTTCACATTGAATTTAATTCCATGCGTGATTCAGAGGTGGAAATTTTTGTTTTAGAATAGCTAGGAATTGATGGTGTTAAGGACTGAATTGTGTCTGCTGCCAAATGTTGAAGCCTTAACCTCACAGCGCGGCTGTATTTGGAGATGCGGCATTTAAGGGGGTAATTAAGATTAAAATCATAGGGGTGGGGCCCTAATCCAAAATGACTGGTGTCCTTCTAAGAGCACGAGACACCAGGGATGCACAAGTAGAGAGGAAAGGCAATATAAGGACACGGTGAGAAGGCGGACCATCTGCAAGCCAAGGAGGCCTCAAGAGAAACCAAACCTGATGGACACCAAGTTTTCTGCCTCCAGAACTGAGAAAATAGATTACTGTTGTTTAAGCTACCTAGTTGGTAGTATTCTGTTATGGCAATCCTAGCAGACTAATACAAGTGGTAGGTATAGAATATATTTGGCCTAATATATTTCCAATGCTTACAGTAACTGTTTTTATTTAAAAAATTGTCTCTCCCCCACCCTTGGTAATAAAACTAATAAATGTTCACTGTAGATATTTTAAAACATACAGAAATGCTCAAAGGTAAAATCACTGTTCAGATCACCATTATTAACATTTTAGTACATATTACAGGAATCAAATCTACGATCCTTTGGTACACAGGACAATGCTCCAACTGAGCCACACCAGCCAGGTCTATTTATTTATTTTTTATGATACCCTGTTCTGGGTTAACCAAACAACTAAGGGTCCCAGACAAGAGGGTTCCTATTGTACTAACAGAAGATAAATTTGTAATGTCTAAGGCCATTAGCTTCAAATACATGTGGTTTTTACCTTGTAATCTCTTCAGATGCCATAACTACAGATGCAGATGGCAGGTGATAATTTTCAGCTGATCACTTTGAAGACTTAGAAGACCACACCCGTTCAGCCTCCAATTTTTTTGGATGAAATCCTGGGTTAATGCTGCTGGAAGAGATGCCCTATTATACACACATTCACTAGTTTTCCAAATGCTTTTTTTTACATCTCCTTATCAGAAATATCATTATATTGTCACATTTTGAAAAGAAGCATTCGCCCTCTACCTACATCTATCATCTATCTATCATCTATCTATCTATCTATCTATCATCTATCTATCTATCAATCTATCTATCTATCTATCTATCTATCTATCTATCTATCTATCTATCTATCTATCTATCATCTATCTAATCTATCTATCATCTATGTATCATCTATCATCATCTATCATCATCATCTATCATCTGTCAATAATCATCTTTCATTATCTACACATTCTAGACATAGACTCCCTAGCGGTTGGCTTCGGGCCTAGCCTGGACTTAGAATTCATTTTCTGCCTTCCACTACTGATCTACATGTATGTTGGAGGAACATAAACTGATGTCACTGAAAATATATTACTGAAAATATATCTAATATATTAATGATACATGATTCATTTATTTCTGCCCTAATTCCCCACCTAAATTTACTATAGGTTTACTGGAGACAATGAATTACTTCTTTTCAGAAGGAAATGCTGCTTATTTTTTCTAAACAAATTAAAAGATATCAATTGTTACCAGTTAAAGTGAAACTTGAAAACCAGCATCTTCCCAAAGTAACAGCAAAAATACTATGGATATTATACCAACCTTGCATCTCTGGAATAAATCCCAATTGATCATGGTGTATGATCTTTTTAACATATTGCTAATATTTTTTTGAGAATTTTAGCATCTATGTTCATCAGGGATATTGGCCTATAATTTTCTTTGTAGTGTCTTTATCTGTTTTTGGAATTAGGATAATTCTGGCCTCATAAAATGAGCTTAGGAGTCTTCCCTCTTCTTGAAATTTTTGGAATAGTTTTAAAAGGATAGGTGTTAGTTCTTCTTTGAATGTTTGGTAAAATTCTGGTCCTGGGCTTTTGTTTGTAGCGAGTTTTTTGATTACTGCTTCAATTTCATTAGCTATAATCTATTTAGATGTTCTGATTTTTCCTAATTCAATTTGGGAAGATTGTATGTTTCTAGGAATTTATCCATTTCTTCCAGATTGTCCAATTTGTTGGCACATAGTTGTTCGTAGTATTTTCTTACAGTCATTTGTATTTTTTGGTGTCAGTTGTTATGTCTCCTCTTTCATTTTCTATTTTATTTATTTGAGTCCTTTCTCATTTTTTCGTGATGAGTCTGGTTAAAGGTTTGTCAGTCTTGCTTATCTTTTCAAAGAAGCAGCTCTTGGTTTCACTCATCTTTTGTATTTTTTTTTAAGACTCTGTTTATTTCTGCTCTAATCTTTATTATTTCCTTCCTTCTTCTCACTTTGAGTTTTGTTTGTTTTCTTTTTAGTTGCCTTAAGTATAAAGTTACATTGTTTATTTGAGGTACACTTACACAGTGGAATACTACTCAGACTTAAAAAAGAAGGAAATCTTTTGTGACAGCATGGATGGACCTGGAGAGTATTATCCTAAGTGAAATAAACCAGTCAGAGAAAGACAAGTATCACATGATCTCACTTATATGTGGAATCTAAAGCAAAATAAACAAAATAGAAACAGATTCATAGATACAAAGAACAGACTGACAGTTGTCAGAGGGCAAGGGAGTTTGGGGGGGTACGTGAAAAAGATGAAGGAATTAAGCAAAGGGAAAAAACCTCACAGACACAGACAACAGTAATGGTGATTACCAGAGGGAAAAGGGAATGGGGGAGGTATAAGAGTCTAAAGCAGGGATAAATGGTGATAAAATGAGACTTGTGATAATGAACACACAATACAATATACAAATGATGTATTATAGAATTATATACTTGAAACCTATATAATTTTATTAACCAATGTTTTTAAAAATGGGCAAAGGGCTTGAATAGACAGCATGACAAGATTATTTACTTACATATGGCCAACAAGAATTTGGAAAGATGCTCAACATCTCTAATAATCACAGAAATGCAAATCAAAATCGTAGAAATATCACCTCACACTCATTAGAATGGCTACTGTCAAAAAACAAAACAACTAGGAATAATTAGCAAGGATATAAGGAAACTGGAACTCAGGTGCACTTGTGGTTGGATGGTAAAATGATGCAAAACCACTATGAAAAACAGTATGGCAGGTCCTCTAAAAATTACTACATGATCCAGAAATCCCGCTTCTGGGTACATACACAAAATAACTGAGGGAAGGGTCTTGAGATATTTGCACATTCAGGCTCACAGCAGCATTGTTTACAATAACCAAGAGGCGGAAGCAACCCGAATGCCCACCAACAGAGGAATGGATAAACAAGGTGTGGTTTTTTTAAAGAAAAAAAAATGCTATGGAACAGAATACATTAACGGCTATAAAGTATTAACAAAACCATATTTTACTAAAATATTTTATTGCAATATCCACTGTGCTTAAAATCAATACAAAGTAAGTTATTAAAATTATTTACATACAAATGAATGACACTATGTAGTTAATAATAGCTGCAAATAAGTGGCATCAACACGATTTAGCCTCTAAATCCCTATGTAATTTTCTAAAGATTAACAGTAAAGAAATGCTGATCATGGTTGTTAATTTCACTGATTTCCATAAAAAGAAAAGTCCTCCATCAGATATATTTAAGACTCATAATTTTTTCCTTTGAAGAGTAACTGGAGAAAAGTCTGATTTCTGTATGCTGCAGCCCAATGAACTTTATGATTCATTAAACAGCATATTTTCCAAACTTCACACCTATTTCCCAAAGAGATTTTACCTCAGTATTAATGTCAAAGTATACTGAATTTCATATTATACAAAAAAAGTATCTACATTAGTTTTCAGTCAGTTTGGAACTAATATCCATGGTGTAACAAATTCTGATATATGTGCTGTGTATACTCAGATATGCCCAAAAAACTAGTCCATTGATGACTTTAAAAAAATATATTAAGATGACAAATAAATCTGTTTTATTATGAACGAAGACTTTAAGAATATTTTTATTAGGCATTTTGGTAACAAATCATTACCCTATATAGATAGCTGACTTATTCAGTGTATTTTTAAAAGTAAATTGATTCCACTATAGGTTTTTTTGAAAGAAAAAACTCATTTCTCCAGCTGTTGAGGAGTACTAAAAGCTTCGTAGACATTAGCTGCAAAGTCTTTCACTTGCTCCATCATCAACAGATCCTAGCAAAGATGACAATAAAATGTTAGTTTGAAAAATGTATAGATAACCTGAATCCATTTCTGCAATCAAGACAGGAATTTAGCTCTAAGTTTTGTGGCGTTAAAGCCAAAAAGGAGTATTTTTTTCTTATAATAAATTCTAGGAGATATTTTTTGTTTAGGTTCTTACATGAGGGATGCCATCTTTACACTTAGGCCTAGGGACTCCTCTCACGGTACAGTTTCCAAGTTTGCAAATGTCTCAGAAAAAGAAAACGTATGTGATTCACAGTTGCCCATTTAATAGCATCAGTCTCACTGAATGCACTCTAAAATGCTCTCCTAAGAAGAAGGTGGAGTGATGCGTAGTCTAGTGAAAATTTAAATGACCTACTACTGCGTATGCAGCTCTTAGTGAGCAGATTACTGGTGTACTATTGATATTAATTATTAAAATGCTTTACTTTTCTGCAAAAGTTTTTTGATTTTTCTCAAAGTTTGAGGGCTTATATCACTGATCTGCCTCAAGGCTCACTATTCTCACTAGCACAGCTTAATGCAAAACATTAGCACTGTAAACTTCCCTGACCACTAGAATGTAACTGGAATAAAATGCAGTCTATAGGTGCTGGACTATAACATGGAGAAAGGTATACCCAACCTCATAAACTTGCCATGATACATTACTACTCTCTTGGGGCATTCTATCACACTCAACATGTGGTTTCAAGCTTCTGGTTTCTTTGAACGAATATCACAGGAGAGAAATTCAATTTTATGTTAGACAAGCAGGACCATGTCCAAAAATACAATCTGGTTTTAATACCCCAAAGCCGCCTTCTTACCTGAACAAAATGACTAGGTGTTTCACTGCAAACCGAGTGGATCTGTCCATTTACTATTGGTATTATCTTAGCTAAAGGCAGGCTGACACTGGAAAGGCTGAAACATCATCACAGTAATAAGTATTCTCTGAAATTTATTGTCTATGTATTTAACATTTTAATTACAAATTATTAAATAGCTATTGAAAAATACTTCTCACACAAAATTCTATCACCTAGAAATAACAACTATAATTCACATCATGGTTAATTTCTTCCAGTAATTTTTGCATATATCTGTTTTTATTAACATACGATAAATTCCCAAGCAATACTGTTTTGAATTTTTATTCTTATAAGCATGTTTTCATCTGATTAAAAGTTCTTCCACATTTTTTGTCTGTTTTTAATGATTAATAATCAAACTAACTGTGACAATTTATATTATTAGCTCCCTAGAATTAGGCATTTAAGTTTTTGCCTAAGTTTCCTTAATATAAATAACTCTATGACTAGTAACAGTTATAATTAAAATCACTAACAACCGCACTAACTAAATATTCTCAATCCTACAATAAGGGCTGAAAATGAATACGCTTATGTAGTTGTAGAACTAGGAGATAATTCATCAAATGGAAATCTACAACAGGAGTGTCTGGCTATTACAATGACCAAAGTATTGAATTATATAGGCCAATTACGGCTTGCAGTACTGGAATAAAATTAGAGAATGCATTAAAACTTAAAACATTTTCAGTTTTGTATTCTAAAGAGTTAAAATACACCAATGATTGGAATTTGGTCTATAGAAAGGTAGTTTTACAACTTAAGTATTTATCTATAATGGGAAAATCTGGGGGAGAAATGAAAGTTTTAATACTGAGTTCAGAAAGAGTTCTACTAATGAAGGCATAATTGGTTTAATGAAGTTTAATTTGTTGAAAAATGAGGATTCAAATTTACTCTCTAAGATTTTTTCACCTGAAACAAGAAATAAATAGATCCAAAGCACTATTTTATTAGAGTATTCATTAGGCTGATAACATTTTTACCTGTCACCTTACCTATTCATGGAGTTACTGTGCTGCAGGTCCTGTTCAGTAGGTCGAAAGAACTCAGCCATATTGTCTAGCAGTCTACTAAAACCTCGGTTCAAACAGGTATTCAAGACTGTACTAAAATCTGGACTAACAAAATAAGGATAAGTTACTCTTTAGAGTCTCAATGGAAAAGGAAATAAATTCAGTAACTGGCTACCGCTGAAGCCCCCGTTTCTAGTCACAATCTAGATTTTACAGCCTAAAACACTATATAAATATATCAAGGAGTCAATCTTTAAAAATCAGTATAAAAAGAGAGTTTCTTATTTAGCACAACACAATGAGAATATTCATCCATTTCTTTAGATTTTCTCACATTAATCAGCATTTTTATAATGTATTTTTAAAATGCCAATAACAGTATCACTTCTCTGGAAGAAACTTCTGAAGAGAGATCCCCTTACAGCCACAGATTACTGGTTTGGTTTACATATTAAATCATCAAATACCAGTAAGTTAGGAAATTTAATTACCCTGTACAGATGAGGAACTGGATACTTGAGGGGTAAAGAAACTTGTCCAATGGTATGAAATGAGTAAACGGGGGAGCTAGAATTTGAACCCAAGCCCTTTTTAAAGTTCAAGATCTTTTTGTTACACCATATTAGCACTTCACAAAAACTTTGATATAAAGAATAATATATGTGTGCTATGAAAGTCAGAAAATGCCTAGTTGAACAAATTAGTTCTAACTTCGACATGCAGAAATCTCAATCCACACCAACTCATAGAGTGGAGGGCTAGTGCTATAAATTTGTGAATTAGCACACAGACAGTAGTTAAAGCAGTGGGAGTAAATAAATCTGCTTGGAGCAATTAAGGATGAAATAAGAACAAATACCTGGGAAACTCTAATGTTTAATGGAAAGACAGACATAGAGGAACCTAAGAAAATATGATGTGAGAAAAATTAAGAAATTATACTGCCATGGAAGCCATATGAGAAAATAACTTCAAGAAAGATGAACATTAGGAGTTGACTGGATTTGGTAAAAGATCACTGATGACCTTTTCTAGAGCTTCTAGAGTGATTTGGTGGAAACTTGAATAAGAAAAAAAGGGGAGATCACTACTGTAGAAAGTCAAGGGACTAGAACTTGGTGAATTCAGATTGTAGATTCAGTAGCTGAGTTAACCTAAAAATTTGATGATTTTCTTCAAGATCATGAAAAAATATTATAAGCAGAGGATATAATTTCCTCAGAAAACAGAACTAGAGAAATGGTCTTAAATTATCTTTAAGTTAAAAGAAGTTTTTATTATTTTAGTCACTTAAGATAAAGTGGGTTAGGCTGGCATTAGTACTCAGATTTTACAATGATAAAACTACTCGAAAGAGTTTAAGTGGCTAAAGCAAGGGTGAAGAGCCAAAAAAACAAGCAAGCCAATCCTGAATCTAGATTGGGTCTTCTAACATACAGTCGGTGCTTTTTCTACTGTTAGCACCCTGGCTCTCTTCTGCGTGATTTAAAATAGTAATACTCAATTTAGGGAAGATGTGAAATTTTTATCACTCAAAGTTTTAGGAACATTATATTCTATCCTAAAAGGGTTCAGGGGAGTAGTTCTCAAATTGAGTGTGTGTGTGTCTACATGAAGATTAGCTGAAGCAGGCTAGCTTTGGCTTGAAAGAGCTTCTCTTCCCAACTCCCCAAATAAGCAGTTTTAACAGAGCTGGTTTATAAACATTTACTATTTACTAGTGTACACTGAGTATACCAGAATCATCCTTGAGAGCTTTATTCAAAATATAAACACTACCTTCCAGTCCCTCAACTAATATACAGAATCTCTAGGTTAGGGAAGTAAGTGGACCAGGCATGGGTATGTTAAAAAAATCTCTGCTTCCCTCCCTAACCTAATAAGAGAACCACTAGTTTACGTAGGAAATCCTAAGTAAAGGCAGGGCAAAAGATTCAAAGATTATGTTGAATATGTTATTCAAGAAAGACTAAAAAATGGTCATAGTACAATCAAAATAGAAATACATGATTTCTGTTACATACAGTATACATACCTTTCCAACATGTCTCTAGTTTCATTGAGTAGTTTAATAGTGGTAACATCTCTAGGAGAAAGCCCACAGGCCTGTGAAATTAAAATGCCATACTTCAGGTTTCACATATTAGCAAGGGGTTATGATGCAACTAATCATATTAATAAACTCAAGAGTTGACAAAATCTAAAAGTCTGTGTTCTACCAACTATCAAAAAATGTTAAACTGAAAAGAACTGTAAAGATTTTTGTGTTTTTAAAGGATGTGTCGCCTGGCCGGGTGTGGCTCAGTGGTTGAGCATCGACCTAGGATCCAGGTGATCGGGTTCAATTCCGGGTCACGGCACATGCCTGGGTTGTGGCTTCGATCCCCAGTTGGGGGCATGCAGGAGGCAGCTGATCAATAACTGTCTCATCACTGATGTTTCTATCTCTCTCTCTCCATTCCTCTCTCTTATTATATCAATACAGATATATTTAAAAAAATAAAAAATAAAGATGTGTCAAAGTAAAATTATACTGTGTAAGATCTTTGTTTATCTGGGCCTCTTAAACACATTTCTAGTATATATGTACAAAGAAAAAAAACACTCTTTGAGGTTGCAGAGGCCTGTGATTTTCTTTTCTTTTACTGGAAAGACATTTTATCAGGATATGTGTCTTTTTTATCAATCTACCCTAGTCTGGGGCTCTGTGTGTCCTTTCATTCTGAAGTTTCAGGTTTTAACGCAATTCAGATAAGATCTGGTTCACTATTGCCACCTTCACCTGTTCTTCTGAATAGTTTTTTTTAAAGTTCCATTGTTGAATTTTAAAATTGTGAAACTGTGTTATCATTGCCGACTACTTTTTCAATATTCCTCTCACCCTGAGATTCTAGTTTGTAAGTAGGTGTTCTCCTGTTTCTTTTATTAATTCTGCCCCCTGTCTGCTCGCCCCTTTTGGCCTCCACCCCTCCTGCAGGATGCCTTAAAGGGGTTGTGACTTTTCTTTGGCCTACTTACGAATGCAGAGCGTCTCAGCACCCAATAGGTCTATCTCTGGGGTCGTTAGGGGAGGGGAAAACCTGTAGGCAATGAAAAATATGGCATTCTTTGTTCTAATGCTAAGGTATGGTATAGGGGCCTTTCTGGTCTAAGGCATCTCCAGTTGTTGAGTGAGAGAGATTCTTTTCTCAACTGCAATGCATTGGTACAATCCACTTACATGTGAAATAACCAATAATTATTTTAAGATGAGGTATATAACCTGCAATATCTGGCATTTTTATTATTTTTAATCAAGGAATAACTTAAATCACAACTGCCCAGGACACACAGGTGTGCGGCAACACCATGGTGGATAACTGCTAGATTAGGCCTCTCTGTTTCTCAACTGGACAGCTTCCTTCAGTCCACTTCGATACTGCCATAGTGGTACTGGCCTGGTTAAAATTTACCTTTCTTTGTCTATAAATTTAAGTTCAGACTCTTTATCTTGGCATACAAAGCTCCTCAGGATCTTGCCCCAGCTATCAGCTCTATCTTCAGCTATTTGATTTCACAGGAATATACTCTAGTCACATGAGCTGAATTTGTCTCCTGAGCTCCCCCATGCAATGAACATGTCCTGTTCATTTTATATCCTGATCATATATCATAGTATCTGTCACATAACTCATACTTAATAAAAATTTGCTCAATATCTAAAATTATAAATGTTTCTAACTAGAAATCAGTCATATATGAAATTTGTTTTTTAAATTAATGAGGTCTTAAATTATTGAAATATATATATTTTTCAATTGCTTATCTTTTAAGACTCAGAAATCAAAATTTTAAGAAACAGTAAAAAAAATTTAAATATATAAAGTGGTTTGGTTAAATGGTTATGAATTAAGCACCTGAGCTGCTAATGGAGTTTCCTCATCTGGCATCATATAATGGCATAACAAAGATTTGGATCCATCGTTATTAATCCAAGAAGAAGATTTATGCTGCTCAGTGAGATTTCTGATTTCTTTTAGTTTTTGCTCCAAGTCCAAAAGGGACAAAGAATGTTTAAGAGAGACACTAGAAACAGAGAAAAGGAAACTGGGATTAGTTGAAACTATACTATACACACACTATTACGTTACTATCTGAGATCCGGCTTCATCCAGCCAAACCTGAAACTGCTGACTGTGAAATCACTAGAGTAGATTAAGAAATCAGCCATCAGTTAAGGGGCATTATTACAGAGTCAAGAAAAATCTTGCTGCAGATTTCACAAGAAAATTCCCACTGTAATTACAGATACTACCAGTATAAGTGGGAGATAAAAGCCTCAGAGTCAGATTTTAAAGTAGATTTTTATCTCATGACCCAAATATTTCTGGTTTGGAAATCAATCAATAAACATTGAAATACTGAGAGTTTCCCCTTAGTATCAAAAGGTCAATACTGATGAAGAAGTGGATTCCACAAGGCAGCATCCAAGGCTGTGTCTCATTAGCTCACCAAGAATTTCATGGATGACTGTCTAGTTACTAGCTTCACTAGCACAATTCTAAGTTTTCTTTTATTCATTAGGATCAGAAGTCAGAAAAGCCAAAGCAACATGCCTCACCTTCCTAAAGTCCTATGCACAGCTTGTTTAATGACAGTGATCAACTCTGTCAGGCCTATTGAAATAAAACAAACACAAAAGCCTGTTTACTTTTCAAATTCCTCAATAATACAAATGAATGAATTACACTTCGTTTACAGGTCACAAATAATCTTACCATCTCCAAGGAGGTGCTGAATACTTGACAAATACTGCTGTTGGACCTCTGGGGGAGCAAGGACTGTCTATACAAAATAGAATAACATTAAATTACCCAATATTGTTAGTAAATAAATACTATTTTCAGTGTAACTTGAGCTGAGATTTTCAGGACATGGACTTATAGGCAAAATGATATTCTTTAATATAACAAAAAAAAGTATAGTTTCAAAATATAAAAAATAGTAATGCTAAAAGTTTACAATCACATGAAATAGAAAGATATCTAATTTATAGAAATGATCAGAATAAGTAATATTCGGCTACATTTTGAACCTCTTGAAACTAAGGACAATATCTATTTAAGTCTATTAAACTTACGGTGCCATTTTTGCCAACTGCTGCATTATCCAGGTAAATATATCCACCAATAATGTTTAACTGGACTCGCAAAAGAACAACCAGCATACAGGTACTATATACAGCTACAATACTTCTTGTAAAACCTTCATAGAGAAAAGAAAGCCATTTGGTACCACTATTAAAAAACAAATAAATGTGCAAAATCACCATTCCAATCACCAATGGTTACTTTTTCGTAAGATGACTTAAAAATACATTTGTAACTGTTTCAAGTACAAAAATGTATCAATTCAAAATATTTCAAAATCTATCTCCTTACAACTTTTTAATGTATATTAGGTATGATCTCTTAATTAAAACAATAACCACAATATTGAGTGAATGGTTATATATTATTATCTTTAAAAAAAAATAAGAAAGGACTGGGAAGCACTAAGAGTTGCAGCCTTAGCCTGGCTGGTGTAGCCCAGTGGCTGAGTGTCAATCTAGGAGCCACGAGGTCACAGTTTGATCCCTGGTCACGGCCCATGCCCGGGTTTTGGGCTCATTCCCCAGTAGGGGGCATGTAGGAGGCAGCCAACTGATGATGTTTCTCTCTCATCGATGTTTTTCTCTCTCTATTCCTCTCCCCTCTCTAAAAATCAATAAAAACAGATTTAAAAAAAAGAAGAAAAAAAGAAAAGAAAAAGAGTTGCAGCCTCAGAACTCTGGTTTGTCCAGGGAGCTAGTTCAGAGTAAAAGAGGGCTACGCCTGGAAGAACTCCGGCCTCCAAAGGCAGGCAAAGGAGCGTGAGCCCATTAAAGGGCTAGGGGAAGGTACAGAAACATAGGGAAACAGCTGGAGATGAGGTTTCACAGCAGATAGAACAGAGTGTTCAAAACAGAAGAAAGCAAAGGTGCTGACTGCTGCCATGAGGTCTAGCAGGAGAAAAATGTCCAGTGGATTTAGCAACAAAAAGTTACTACTAAGGTTGCAAGACCTGCTTGGGTGGAGACATGGGGGTGGAAGCCAGGCTGTAGTGTGTCAAAGAGTGAGTGGAGTGAGAAGGGAATGTAGAAATACTCGGTGTGAGAGTAATACAGGGGTGTGAGAGTGCGTAACAGCGCAAAGGGAATGCAGGGTACTACAAAGGTTTAATTTATTTTCAAACAGGAAGGCTTAAGCATGATTCATTTGATAAAGATTAGTTGAATGGATAGGAAAATGTAGGAATAAATGATGGTATGAAGTTATAAGACATCGACACACACACACACACACACACACACACACACACACGCCCTAGGGAACTCTGTACACAATACAAAGTAAAGTTACTATGTGGGCTGGAACAAAAACTTCTTTAAAGTATACTATTGAAGAAATCAGTACCTAGTGTAGGCATATGTAGTCTCGGGCAGGTTTATATATTATCATAACATACCAATAACACCACCTCCACCATTAACACCCACTAAGTACTTTCTGTGACCAGCCATTGGCCTATTCGCTGTATGTGAATTATTTAACCCTGACGACTCTGTGAAGTAAAGAGCCATCCACACGAGCACGAAGGCTCCCCTTCAGAAACACTCTGCGGACGCGCTGCCCTCCCAGCGTGCGCAGGCTTACTTATTATCTTCAGGTCCTCCCATATCTCCAGCTTGTTTGAAGGCCTGAAGAAAAATCAGAATATATGAAAACAATAATCAGGTAACCTAACAGGAACCTTTAAGTTTTACAGCTGTAGTTTAGTACAGGGTAACTTCAGAAAACAAAATATAGTAAAAAACAACTATAATTTCAGTAGCCAATGATGACAACAATTGGCACTAGCACATTGGTACATATCCTTCCGTCTTTTTTCTCTTTCTCAGCACCTGCATGTATGTATTATAAAATCATATAAGAAAAACAGAAAAAATGTTTGTTTCTTTCCTTCATTTACCATTTTTACATATAATGAAGTAGGTCCTAAAATCATTCAAAGGTAAATAATGAAGTATTTTTGTTTTAAAGTACCATTACAAACACATGAATTTAAATATATATTTGATGTACTTCAACTCACTGTAGTTATTCTTATTGATGTTCAAATTGTCCATCTTTGATAAGGGGAGACTACTCAGGTTGGTTCCTGAATCCTTTGGACATAACTCCATTTAGTCTTTGATGGCTTCCTTGCTTACTCACTCACAAAGCGGTCTGTGTTTATCGTGTTCATTTCTTGCTGTAGACCTAAAATCAGCCATTGCTCCAAGAGTCCTACTCCCTGGTAGCAGGAAATGGTAGTCTGAGATGGCAACCTTCTATTAAAGATATTCATCACATCTAAGCCTTTTCAGTAGACTAGCTAATAAATACGTGTATTTACATACTTATATGAACATATATTCAGAGATAAAATACATCATGAACTACTTTGAATTCTTCAGTGTCACTAAAATATCTGCTTAAGAATTAAACTAATCCTTTCAAAGTGTTCTACCTCTCTTATGATAAAAGATGTTTAAGAGTCTTTGTCACTAAAACATCATTGCCATTATTGATAAGAATGCTAAGGACTAAAAACAGTGATGCATGTGTATCTGCTATTATAAAACTGACAAAATAAGACTACCAAATCTTTTATTTATTTCTGATTAGTTATCATAACTAGCTTAAAGAGAAAACTGACTTGTTTGACAGGCTTCTATGAGACCTTAGTTGACTGAAAACTAATACAAAAGCAATTAGGTTGGAGGCCTTATTTAATCACACTTTGTAAGGGCTCAAGCTCCTCTTTATGCCAATATCTTTCCAACGAACATTTTTTGCCCCAAACTGCAAATCATAATTTCAAATCAAAAGAAAGGCAAGGAAAAATAACACTGAGATATAAAGAGGAAACAGTGAATAAGAACTGTTGCCAGTCTTAAACTTTAAGTGTAAGTTAAGCGTAGGAACTGAAGAAATTCTCCTGTCTGCGAACTGAGTAAGAAAAGAGGAATGTCACCTTTTCTTTAAAGCTGTCCAGGGTTAGCCTTCAACATTAATCCCTGGCTTCTCTAGCCTGCTACATTTTCACCCCACATTTTGCTTTTACTTTTTTTTTAACCACAGATCAAACATAATATGTCTTGAATTAGAATCTATTTCATCTACTTCCTTCCTTGGATGACAACATCTTAAAGGGAAAGAGACCTCATGTTAATTATCACAGGGAATCTGGGGCCCTGCAGGAAACAGTCACAAGAAGGAAGAATGCCACTATGTTTCTTGTGTGTGGTTTTATGTTGCTTTTATTAAGGTGCTATTCACTTATTTCATTTGTCTTGTCTCCCCAATAAGACGAAAACTTAAGACAATGAAAATGCATTTTTTATTCCCTACTTATGAACATATTTCTTTAATTCCTATTTATGTACATACATGTAACAATTAAGCATTTATCTGAGAGTAATCTGCTTATATGTTTCTTCTTATATAATTATATAAACTAACTTATAAACTGAACCTTACATCTGTAGGTAATGGTGAAATTATGTCAACCTCTAAGAATGATGAAATTTAGAAGGAAACCCCCTTATCACTAGCATTACACTTTAATAAGATTAAAAAAAAGATTTCAAGTACACAAATCCATTGGTACTTTGGGAGATATTCTCTGAATATAGAAAATGTTTCAAAGAAATTTTCCAGCTTGCTATTGAAGCTATCTGAGCAGTAAATTCCTATGTGCAAAATAAACGATAATATCTGCCTCACAAGGATATTGTGAAAATTAAATGGGAGCAAGTGTGAAAATTAATTCAATGTGAAAATTAAATGGGAGCATGTACGTAAGGTGTCTAGCACTGGGCCTGGCACAGAGACACAGCGGAAATAGCACTCCCTTCCCCTGGGTATTGGAGAATGATTATAAGGAAAGTGAATATTTCAGTAAGGCCACAATGATTAAAATTTATTTATTAAACCCACTTCCATCTTGTTCATTAAAATAAGAAGCCATTTCCTCCCGGAACTCTTCTCAAACTTATACAGCATCACATTAAATGACAATATCCAACACACACTGTATGCCACATACAAGGTCTTCTGTGTGCAAGTGCTATGTACCCAGTAAACTATCATGGCAAGATAAATGATCATTACTGTGTGCTCATGGTATATCTGTACTTCGCATAGTGGCATTCTAATATAAAGTGTAAACGTTAATTAGAAAGGAAAAAACAAGGAAACAGAGATGTTTGAAAAGTATTTCAGTTGACTGTATACACTTTAATTGGAGTATGTAAGTAAAGAATGTTGTAACTTGCATTTACCTGTTTTTTAGCAGAGCTGTGAGGCTCTCAGAATTGAGTTGCTGCATTAAGGCCTCTCTTAGTGTTGGAAGCATGGACAGCACTGCAACACAAACAGAAAATAAAGACGGTGACAAGTGCTATGACTGCCCTCACTGAGAAATGCACATTGTTTTAAGCTCTATGACAGAACTAGCAACTAGCAAGGGTTGGGAGGCAAGGGCAGGACTAGAGTTTTCAAATTATTGTTATTAATAGTAATAAAAATGGATTATGTACTAATAAATCATTTATCTGCTTATGTTAAGTGAACAAAATTTTATACACACTATGATTACAGCAATATAAACAAGTACACATAGAAAAAAGTATGAGAAGAATTATTCCTAGATGCTAACAGTGGTGGTCTCTTGGCTATGGATTATGGATGATTCTTTCTTTGTCTCTTCTTTTCTGTACTCTCCAAATTTTATGTACAATAAATGTTTATTTCTGATATAATAAAATAATTAAAAACAACATTTTTACCTTTATCTAAGCTTTTTGCTTCACATTTTATTTCCAATTTTAGAAAAACATTTATTAAATACTACAAAGTGGTAAACTAGGCAAAAGGGCATAAGGCTAGAATGAAGAGCTGCTAAGCTGCAGTTCTTGTTTTGCCAAAGGCTACTGCCTGTAACTCCCAAGAATAACATGGAGATAAAGTAAGATACAGTACTCTATGGTAAAAAGATTGCATGTAATTTATAGGACTATTACAGCTAAAGCAGCAGCTCAGAGCCAACTAAGTAAAAGGTGACTTATCTCTTAGTGTACTTGGTGTCTATCTATATTTGGCCAAACATGGTATGTTAACCAGAAAAAGCAAGGCTAGAGTCCTATATTCAGCACATAGAGTTAGTAGGGAACTGGCTTAAAGATTGTGTGGTGTAACAACATGACTTGAGAGGAGCCTCTCAGTAATTCTCCTGAGCCCGGCCGGGGTGGCTCAGTGGTTGAGCATCAACCCATCACCCAAGAGGTCACGGTTTGATTCCTGGTCAGGGCACATGCCCAGGTTGCAGGCTCCATCCCCAGTTAGGGGCGTGCAGAAGGCAGCCGATCAATGACTCGCTCACCATTGATGTTTCTATCTTTCTCTCCCTCTCCCTTCCTCTCTCTGAAATCAATAAAGACATATTTAAAATAATAATAATAATAATTCTCCTGAGAGGTAGGAGCTTTTTACTTTCCATTTCAGCCTTCTGAGCCAAAGACAAGTCCATTCTTCTCTTCTAGCTGCCTGTATGAACACTGAACAAATATGCTTCTGTATCTAGTTGAATACAGCATTCATATCTTTTTTAGTCACATGATAAACATCTCCAGTCCAATCACAAAGCACAAGACAACCCTTCATCAGCCATGAATCTCTGTGACTCTGAGCATCTCACTCAACCTCTCTGTGCCTCAGTATCCTCATCTGTAAGCTAGGATAACACCAGATCTACCTCACAGGGTGGCTGCGAGGACAGACATACAAAGCACTTAGAACAGGCTTCTTTGCACATGGAAATGCTCAGTAAGTGTCAGTGCCTATTAGCATCCTTACTTAGCTGCTTCTGACACATTCCAGTTTGTATCTTCTTAACATGCGAGAGGCAGACATGGACCTGTTCTCTGACTGCTGCAGAACTGCTCTAACTGCCTTTGATCTGAACCACGACTTTATTACTGAAGTCTAAGATTAAATTAGTATTCCTTGAAGTAACAGCATACTACTTGTTCATAATAAACTTATGCTCAATTAGAACTCCCAGCCCTTATTCATGTACCTTGCTTCCAAGCAAGCTCAGATATCTAACTCTGTATCTGTACAACTGACTTTTAAAAAAATATATGTTTTTATTGATTTCAGATAAGAAGGGAGAGGGAGAGAGAGAAACATCAATGATGAGAGAGAGTCACTGATCAGCTGTCTCTTGCATGCTCCCTACTGGGGATTGAGCCTGCAACCCTGACCGGGAATCAACCCCTGACCTCCTGGTTCATGGGTCAGTGCTCAACCACTGAGCCACGTCAGCCAGGCTGTACAACTGACTTTTAATGCAGACAATTCACTTATCCCAATCTAGCACTTATATGAGATAAAACTATTTTGCATCTAGAAATTTCATTTATGGTGGCAGTTATGCATCCAAGCACTGTGTCACGTGTAAATTTGATAAGCACTCCTTCTAAATCTTTAGTAAAATCATGAAGATGATAAAGCCAATAGTCAGGGCACAGAAGTATTTTATTAGATGCTATATTTCAAGTTGGGGATAATTTATTAGGCAGAAAAACTAGCTATATTTACCTAAAAGTACTAAATTTGTTATAGTATATCCATCACATCTCATTCAAAATGATAGAAACTTAGTGATATGATTTGTAACCCCATTATCAATGCATACCAGAAAGCTAACTTGGAAGGTTTTTCAGTGAATATATTTTGGCTCCTAGTGATTACCATATTTTATTTTTAATTGCCTATAGTCAGCTATTTATTCATCTGAGGGCTTGATGGTCATGGAAATGTGCCACCACATCTGCTGGGAGGAGACTGTTAGCTGACAGCCCCAGCAGCCACCTCTCTCAATCCATTACCATGTCTGAATGGCTCCCAGCCAAGGAGAGTGCTCTGTGAGGGTACTGAAGCACGCCCATTCCTGCGGGACTCCTCCACCAGGAACTCTGGCTTGAGGACTCCCCACTAGACTGCCAAAACTTTCTTAGAATTGTGCTGTAGATGGAAACTCTTCTTAAGGAATCTTCCTTCCTTCTCCCTTTCCATTCACAGGTCAGACCTTCACTGTGGTCTAAAGGATTTCCTTGCCTGCTTCTGCTCCCTTCCCTTCATTTTTCCTAGGTGCTTCCCCCATTAATCTCTCCCACATCTAATTCCATTTTTAGCATCTGCTTCCCAGAGGACACAAACTGATACAAGGGTCCACGTCAAACTGAGATGGATGTATTTTGAGACTCCAGGACTTTCCTTTTTCTATTTTCTGAAAATTTGAGTGATAAGCAAAACTGGATTGTTCTTAGTGTCTAAAAATGCATTAAAATGACCTTGATAGCACCACTATAAATGCTAAATATCAACTTAAAGAATTATGCCATTTTTAAAAAGTTATTTACTGAGCATTATATGCCAAGCACTTTATATGTATTATCTCATCACATTCTCACAAAACATTTATGAAGTGGGTTTTATGATGAACTTTCATAGAGGAGAGAACTGAGATTTAGGTTTGCCCAAAGACACACAGATATTACAAGGCAAAATGGGAGCTGAGCCAGATCCGCCTCACCCCTGAGCCTGTGCTTTTACTCACTGTGCCTTGTCCAGTATTCATGATTACTATTTGCTTTATAGAATGAAGTATTATCATTTTAAATATAAAAATCATACTCCAGCCATAACTTTGGATGTGTCTCTTAACCTCCTAATCTTAGCCTCTTTATCTGTCAAATGAAACTGAACTAAAAATAATGTCCTTTCAACTCTGAAAAAAATTTTACCTTTAAAATTCAACAAAAAGAATTTACCTTTATAAATTTGTTCTAAATTAACTGTTTTTAAAAAAATGTTACGAGAAAGGATTAAGCTTTAAATATTTTTTAAAAAACCCCCAAAACCAAAACAGGTTTGACATGGATTTGAGAACGAATTCTTTCAGGGGTTATGCCAGTTATAACATGACTGGTTCTTTTTAAATGACTTTGGTGTGGCATTTTCCCAGTACGTTTCTAAATCTGGAGGTTAGATTGCTACCATTAACTAACACTGCTTGAGTATGTAACATTGTACTAGACTTAGAGGTCTGTAGTTGCCTACCGTAAATTTAACACACTTATCACTCTTTACTATGACACATAAGGCCCTACAGGATCAGGCCTACCTGCATGCAGCCTTACTTCTCCCTGCTCATTGGCTCCAGCTACACAGCCTTTGTGGTTTCTCCTCAGGCACTCTGGCATTTTGCATGGCTCCCTCCACTGTATCATTTGGGTTCTCCTCTTCACCTCTTCAAAGAGGCCTGGCTCTCCCCACTGCCCTGTCGTAAGGAGCATCCCCACCCCTCCCACAGCTTTAGTCTCCTTAGAGCAGCCACCACTGCCCAAAGTTATTTACTTGTTGGGTATCATGTTTTTCTCTTACGAGCACATAAACTTTGAAGTTTGGGGATTTTTTTTATTGTTCACATTCTGCTTCCCCAGTGCTGGGTACCGCACATTATGTGCTGAATGAATAAATAAAATAAATGAATAAGCATTTATACTGTATGTTGATTTTTAAAATCCACATTAAGTAATGTATTTTAGTTAAATCATATAATAAATACTTGCTACATTTTATCATTCTTCCTTTGCCTTTTCTTCTAACTTTGGTCCAGGAGGTATACAATTAATACAAATGATCAAATAACTTTACATATGTATAAACAGTTCTCTTGGCTTTACCTGTCATATTGCAAGTCCTCTGGTTACTTTCAAAATGATATTGTCGTCGTGCTTGGGCAATATATTCTGCAGCCTCCTTTTCTTGTATTTCTCTGATTTTCTTCTGTCCATATTTCCCCAGGATATATACTCCTAAAATTGTATATTTAAAACGAGTTAGTAAATTAATACAATAATTAGTAATATTAAATATTCCATACAGTATCTTTAACCCGCTTTATTCAAATATAAGGCCTATATTAGCAAAATGCTAAAAATTACAACTTTTAAAAACCTAAATTAAAGAATTATATAAGAATTGTGACCTAAAGAGAAGGAAAAGGAGATTGTCATTTTAACAGCTAAAGATAGACAGGTAAATAAGTACTAGGTCTGAAAACTAAAGGAATCGAATCTGGAGATATTCTAAATCACCAGCAATAGGGACTTGCTTAAATAAATTACAGTCTATCCATACAATTGAATCTGATGTAGCTATTAAAAACCACATTAATAAACAGTCAATGACTCAAGGAAATATCCATGTTATGTTATTAGATGATAAAATAAAATCCCGGAAGTTTTGTTTTTTAATGTAAGCAGCTACACAGAAAAACAGACGGGTTTTCATTTCTAACATATAATAAATAATGATCATTATTGAATAGTGGGATAGCAGGTGAGTTTTCTTCTGTTTGCTCCTCTATATTTTCCATATTTTCTTCAATCAATATATAATACTTTTTAAAAATATAAGATAAAATGTAACACCAAAAAGGACATTGGAACTTCAATGAGCTCACAGAACAAGTTTATAATACAAGTTTTATCTATGCCTGCTAACAGATGTTTTTATGTGTGCTGGTATGTTTCATTATAACCTGGCAACAAGGTTGTAAAGGAACAACTAATCCTCACCTACCTCCAAATGTCTGGGGCACCTAATATCTACCAAAAAGAACCTAAGAATTGTGCATGGCCTAAATAATGGAATTTGGTCTGTTTGTCACAGATGGGGAGGAGGCATGCATCTAGGGCCTGTAAAGCAAACACATATCCTGAAATGTTTTCACTAAAATAAGCATTATAGGTGAACATGATAACATATTGTATACTCTTAAAAATCATAGTTCATCAAAAGGGTGTGCGCTACAAATAATTAGGCAGAAATAAAGTATGATTGTTGTTAGGTTTGTATACAAATAAAGGCATTATAATCATGCTCAAAGCACAAATAAAATTTCATGTGACTTCATAGCTACCTTTCTTTTTAATCCATCTTAAATAAACTGATAACAGTGCCACAAAACCAACAAAATGAAGAAATTGATGTTTCACAAAGTAACCCTTTGACAGGCAACTGTTACATAACAACTACTTCTCAATGAACTGCTTATATTTTATTTATACAACAGACTGCTAAAAGTTATGTGTAAAATTATTATTTCTCGCCTGGCCGGGCGTGGCTCAGTGGTTGAGCGTCAACCTAGGATCCAGGCGATCAGGGTTCGATTCCCGGTCAGGGCACATGCCCGGGTTGCGGGCTGCAGCCGATCAATGACTCATCATTGATGTTTCTGTCTCTCTCTCTCCCTCTCCTTTCCTCTCTCTGAAATCAATAAAGATATATTAAAAAAAAAATTATTATTTCTCAAACAATAATAGTGTAAAGTGAAACGCTACAATAATGCCCTTTGTATACCTAAGGTTTTTCAGGAATAATAGTAAATTTGATTAGCATATGTGTTTTCCAGGAAGAAGGTCCACTGCTTTAATTAGATTCTCAACGTGTCTGATTAAAATTCTTTAGGGACTACTGTATTTGTTTGATAAATGTAGTATAGTCTAACTAAAGCTAAAAGAAAAAAATGCATTGTTATGGGTTGAACTGTGTGCCTTCCCAAATTCTGTGCTGAAGCCCCAGTACTTCAGAATGTTACCTTATTTGGACGCAGGGTCTTTACAGAGGTAATCAAGTTAAAGGGAGGTCATTAAGGTGGCCCCTAATCCAGTACGTCTAGTGTTTTTATAATATAAGAAGAGAAAATTTAGACACAAGCATGTGTAGAGAAGATGATGTAAAGATACAGGGATATAGATGAAAAGGGGCTCTATAATAAATCTGACTAAAAGTAATCTCACAAGGTTATCTGGTCATAAATTCCTAACTAGGCAGGCCAGGATGGGTAGTCACACCCCAAGCCTATAAAAAGGTTTATCTTTGCCTTAAGCAAGCCCAGTCCATTGTTGTTGTATCTAGGTTAACACACCTTTGAAATGTCAGAGTAATCCTCTTTTTAGATACCTCAGAGGAGTAACCACGCTGGAGGAAGCACATAGTATTGTTAACTACCCTGTACCTAGCTTTCTCCTACTTTCATGTAATTTTCCTTAGTTCCCTCCTTTATTTTAAATGTATAAAAGAAACTGTAAGACTGTCACTATGGAACATCTGAGATCTTGCTTCCTGGCACGATGTCAGTTTGGCTGAAATAAATCTTACAAAACTTCTCTCCAGGTTTGAAGGTTTCTTATGTCAATAGGTAGGAGATGGCCATCTAAGCCAAGGAGAGGGGCCTGAAACAGATTCTTCTCTTAGGGCCCTTAAAAGGAACAAATCCTGCCAACACAACGGTCTTAGACTTCTGGCCTTCAGAAGAGTAAGTTTATGCTGCTTGAGCCACTCAGTTGGTGGTACTTCATTATGGTAGTCCCAGCAAACTGATACATGGAGTAAAGCTGAAGTCCCACAACCCATTATTTACTGAAGGAAGTTCCTACACAAATTCTAACTTACCCAGGCTTTCATTCCCAAATTTCCTAAATTTTGATTTTGTCAGATTTGTCTCCCTAGGAAAATAAGAATGAAGACAATTAATTAGCTAGGTTGTGGAGCTCAGGAGCGCCCGATTCTGACCGGGTACCTGAGTTCTGGGGGGAAGACGGTACTGACGGCCATGGCACGACCTAGGTAGGTAACTTTGAGCAAGTCCTGTCCTATCTTAGGGCCGAAATTTCTTCACTTGTAAACGGAAAGGATGGGATTATATAGCGTTAACATTTCCTCTGTAGCTATGACTTTATTTATGAATAATGAAAAAATTCATTAAATACCTCAAAAAATAAATGTGAGATGTTTTGAGGTTTCCGTGCGGAGCACTGTTGGTGAAGCGAATGTCTCCTGATGCTTCCCTATCATGTATTCAGTTTTTAAAAAACGTTTCAGCCTCCTCTCCCTGGGTGAAAACCCTTTCAGAATAACTATTTCACTAGGGTAATGATTTAAATAAAAGCTTGAAAATAATGTGTTAACACTGCTCCTGATCCAACAGACTGCCCAACCCTGCTGTTCTGATTCTACTTCAGAAATACAGCCTAACTTTGCTGCCTGATTGCTCTACCACAGCCTTCAGACCCTAAGTACCAGTGCCTCCTTTAACAACCTCCTAACGCCCGTCTTGTTCTTGGTCTCACACCTTCCCAATCCACCTTCCATACGCAGTGATTCTCTAAAACTTAAATCTGACTACTTTATTTCTGTGTTTAAGATTCTTCAACGCCCTTGACCATTTCTTAACACGGATTCTCTGTTCTACTTACATCAGAATTACTTGAAGATCTTGTTAAAAATGTAGCCTTTAAGGAAGTTCCTTGAAAACACCTCCAGTAAGAGCTCCATAAATAGTTGCTGAATGAATTAATGATCCTGGAAAGAAGGATTCTGTATTTTTATTAAAAATATACTAAAGCCCAGCCGTTGTAGCTCAGCGGTTGAGCAGTGACCTAGGATCTAGGAGATGGCGGTTCGATTCCAGGTCAGGGCACATGCCCGGGTTGCGGGCTCCGTCCCTAGTGGAGAGCGTGCAGGAGGCAGCTGATCAATGACTCTCTTATCATCAATGTTTCTCTCTCTCTCTCTCTCCCAGAAATCAATAAAGACATATTAAAAAATTAATAAAAATAAAAATATACTAAAGACTGAGATGCACTGATACATGGAATAACGTACAGATTCTGTAGACTAGTCCAGTAAGGAAGGCCCTTGGCAGTCTGCACTATCGCTAGTTCTCCAGGTTCATCTGCCATTCCTTATTTGTTCTCTGTAGTTAGCCAGAATGAAAGGCACTTTGACTCATCTGAAGTAATGTCTCTGATCTGTTGAACACCCCCTTTTCCTGCTGTGTTCCCTTCTCCTTTGCTAGCTGTACAACTTAAGTGGATTCTTGAGTGAAGCTCACCAGACACCTTCATGCTTCTCTCTCCTCTATGTTCCCCCACAGCATCCTGCTCTATTACAGTATTATAACACTATCTATCATTGTACTACTTTTGTTTATTTCCATTTCTGCTTTCTGGACTCTACGTACCATGAGTTCCTCAAAGTCAAGGACACTGTCTCATTTTTTTGTACTTCCAGAGCCCGATACAGAACACAGTGAGAGTAGGCACTATTCTCATTAGAATGTTTGTTGAATGAATAAATGAATGAAAAACTTAAGAGACCAGAAGTTACAGGGATTAAGATATAAAGTATGTCAATGCTCAGGGACTTGTAGAAATCGCTAAGCCAATAATATGAATCTGGCTGTTCTCTGTTTTTTCTCTAGTGTCGTGGTTCTCAGAGTATGGCTTGGGAACTACTGGAGGTGTTCAATACGCTTTCAGGGGATCTGAGAATCAAAACTACTTTCATAATAACACTAAAACACTATTTGCCTTTTTCATTCTCATTCTCTCATGAGTTTACAGTGGAGTATTCTAGAGGCTACATGACCTGTGGCACTGCAAATGACTAAGTACAAAATGAGATACAAGAAACCAGCTTTCTTCAATTAAGCCAGACAGCAAAGAGATTGGCACAAATTTAAAACAATGCCACTCTACACTAATTTAGAAAAATAATTCTGTTAATGTGTTATTAATGAGACAGTGATTATTATTTTTAAATTAGCATTTTAAAAATTTCTTAGTTGTAATTTCTAATATGGCAGCTATTAATTAGATAGAAAAATTAAAAGGATCTTTAGAGTCCTTAATTTTTAAAAATGTAAAGATCTCCAGCCAAAGAATTTGAGAGCCAAAGCTCTAGTATTTGCATAAGCTGTTCAAATTGTACAAATTGGTCTAAAGCAATTACTCATTTAAAATGTAGTAAATTCTTACTCAAGAAGGCCTGTACTTCAGCCCAGCCAGCATGGCTCAGTGGCTGAGCATTGACCTATGATCCAGATTGCAGCTGGATTCCGGTCTGGGCACATGCCAGGGTTGCGGGCTTGATCCCCAGCAGGGGGCATGCAGGAAGCAGCTGATCAGTGACTCTCTCTCGTCATTGATGTTTCTCTCTCTCTCTCCCTTCCTCTCTCTAAAATCAATAAAAATATATTAAAAAACAAAACAAAAAAAAGGTCTATACTTCAAAGTTTTTACTTAGGATTTTTTCCTACCACTGGATGGCTAACCCCCTTGGAACACAGATCTTACCTAGCTTTCAAACCTGTCAATATGTGTCTTCCATAAAGTCCTTTCCTGATTTTTTATAACCTTACATGCTACATGCTAGTTTCATCTATATAACATTTCTTCAGCTCTTATTGTTTTGCATTTTAATTATTTGTGTACTTGTTGCTAGGTTGTGAATGTTTGTGTGCCCCCCTGCCCTGAATTCATATATTGAAACCCTAATGCCTGATGTGATGGTATTAGGAGGTGGAGTCTCTGGAAGGTGCTTAGGCGATGGGCCCTTCTGAATGGGTTTTCGCAGAGCCCCTTCTGCCACGTGAGGATCCAACAAGTGTGCAACCTGGAGTAGGCCCTCATTTAACCATGCTGAGACCCCGATCTTGGACTTCCAGCCTCCAGAACTGTGAGAAATAAGTTTATGTTGTTTATAAGCCATCCAGTCTGTGGTATTTTGTTATAGCAGCCTGAATGGACTAAGACACTTATTTTTCATTCCTACCAGACCATGAAGTCCACAAAAGCAAAGCGGTATAGTGTGGAAAGAGAATGTGCTTCGAGATCCAACACACCTGGGTTTGAATTCTAGCTTCCTTCTTACCAACTCTGAGACCTGAGCAAGTTTCTTAAATTGTTAGGGCTCTAGTTTCCACATTCTTGAATGGGGGTAACAATAACTATCCTGTTGTCATCCCCATTGACTACTATAAATGGTAACTATTACTATTAGAAATCTCTGTAAATCTTCTATTTCCAATCACATTAGCTTCAATACTACAGGCATTTGATAAATATTTCTTAAATTAGATTAACTGAAAAGTAACATGTTATAGGACCTTTCCCTTGAAGCAAAAAACAACAACATGAGGCTCAAATGCCGTAAGGTCATCTACTTTTTTCTTTTAGATTAACCTTTTTTTTTTTTTTTTTTTATAAAACACAAAGATTATTTTCTCTTTCTGTTTCTATGAACCGTTTTTTTTTCTTTCTCGTTCCTCTTAATTTGTAACTATTAAGCGCTCAACAGATTTTTGAAAAAAATCTATAACTATCTCAACTGTAATCTTCTGCTTCCCCTATGATTACTCCTAATCTACTGGCAGATTGTTCTGTAAGTGGGAAGGGGTATGCTAGTCTTTCTGAGATTGCTAGAGAGGTTTTCTCATTTCCTTTAGTGGTGGCAAAAATACTTTATTTATACTTCTTCCATCACACATACATCTTTAGCCTCTATAAATAAAATGGACTCAACAGTCTTAGCTTAATCTAAATATACATTAGATGTCAGTGGCTGAATATATTGGAAAACGCACTGTATCTGTAAAGAATTTCTGAAATATTTAAATGAAAATTTATATCTGCTCATTATCAAATTATGATAGACCCCAGAGACGAGGAAAGGCTCTCTCCTTGCCTCATCAACAAGATGCCTGTTTCAAACTTTCAAGAACCAACAGATCTAAATCACTGATGCTAAGAGTATTGCTAATTTCAAATTGTTTGGGGGATAACAAGAATATAATCTAGTAATAGTAAGAGAAAAGCAACCAAATTCTTTGGGAAATTTCCGTTCCTGATTTTTAAGCACTTCGGTAACGAAAGCATGTAGTTAGGGATAAGAGTTCCCCAAAACCTCAAATTCTAAAAATTTCTTAACATTCCTACGTTTTCTTCTCCTACATCTCACAAGGCTTTTCACTCTCCCCTTTAACACCCCTGCTCATTATGACATGACTGCCCTATGAGGAAAAGGGCTCTCAAGGCTGCTATCTTCTCTAAATCTCTTTTCAGCTTGTGCAACTCGGTCACATCAGCTAGATGGGCGCTGATCCCAGCCTGGCAGATCCCAAGGAGGCCTGCACATCCAGAGAGCGCTGTCTTCCTGCACAAACACCGCGCAGCTCGTATTCTAAAACAGCAGAAACAGAGCTAAAATACTGGTGGTGTTTTCTGTGTTTCTGCCTAGTGTATACCTTCCAGTCCTTCTGTGCAACTGTGCTGTTCTCAAAGATGCAAGGTAACCTGAAACACCACTCGACGTGCAGACTTTGGGTAACTCCTAGATTATTATTACGAAACTTGGAAGGGCGAAGGCCAAGCAAAGTACCAGGAGGGCCAAAGAGAAACAAAGAATCTCAGGAAAACGAGAGAAGCGCGTTGAAAAAAAAAAACCAAAACAAAATACACACGACAAAAACAAAACACGTGTCCGTACGAGAGGGATGCTTGGAAACAGACACTGAAGTGCGGCGGGTGGTCCCAAGGACGCGCGGCGAACAGAGCAAGGGGCAGGGCCAAGGCCCCGGTTCCAAACCCGGGGAGCTGTGCAGAGCCTGGGGGGCTGGTCGCCCCGCTCCCCGCGCGACGGGCTCCCCCCCACATGCGGGCTAGGGTCCCGGCCCCTCTGTTTGTAGACGACAGCCGCCTCTCCCGCCCCTTCTCCCGGGGCCCAGTTCCAAGAACGCTGTCACCCACCTCCGAGGACCGTGCCCAGGAAGATACATTTCTTTTTGTGACGTTTGAGAAAATTCCACATAGATCTCAGCATCTTCAGGCCCTGGGGTGCGGGCTGCCTAGGGGTGGGGGTGGCCCCAGGAAACCGTCTCTTTGTCACCCGACCTGGACGACCCGGCAGGAGCGCCGCCGGCCGGCTCGCCGCTCTCCAGAGTCCACGAGCGCGACTCGGCGCGGAGACGGTCCCGGGGGCGGGCAGGGGCGGGGACAAGGCGGAGCGGCTGCGCTTTCCGCTGCTGCCGCCGCGCGGCCGCCGCCTCTCCCTCGGCCCGGGCGCCCGGGTCCGCCCGGAACTCGCTCCCGGGTGCGTCGCCGTTCGACTTCCCCGGAAACGGCGTCCGCCGCGCGCCGAGTTCCGGCGCAGCGCTCTTCGGCGGCCCCGGCTCGCTATGGAGGCGAAGGAGTTGCCCGCGCCGGCCACGGACGGCGGGAGCTGGGTGTCGGCGGAGGAGATCGAGAAGTGGATGGAGGAGGCCATGCAGATGGTGAGGAGCCCGGGAGATCGACGCCGCGGGCGGGAACTTCCCCGGCTCGCTGCCCGGCCGGCTCTGTTGAGCCAACGTCCCAGGAGCTTCCTCGCCCCGCGGCCCCGACGGCGCCCGTTCTCCGGGGAACCGGCGGGCCGGGGCCGCTCTCACGGGGCCGGGGCCGGGAGAGGAAATGCAGAGATGGTTCCTCGTTCACGGGCGCGAAGCGCCCCCTGCGGCTGCCGCTGGCACGTGCGCGGCGCGCCCCTTCTTTCCTGGGAACACTCGCCCGCCCGCCGGGCGCCGGCGCGTTGCCTTCACGGCCCGAGACCCGCCCAGGGGGAGAAGGAGGGAAGCGGGGGTCCGGTCGGGAGAAAGACGGGGCCGTGCGGGCGGGTTCCACCGTCCGTCCGTCCTACTGCCTTCTGTTCCTTTACTTAAACCTCCCCTGGCTGGGACAGGACCGTCGATGGAGGGCTCGTGTGTCATCCACGCTTTTCCCGCCCTTCTGGGCGCCCCGAGCTCCTTAGTGGGGACAGACGTGTGCTGGGCGTGCGTGCGTGCGTGTGTGTGCGTGTGTGTGCGTGCGTGTGTGTGCGTGTGTGCGCGCGTGTGTGTGCCTGTGTGTGCGCGTGTGCGCGCGCGCGCGTGTGTGCGTGTGTGTGTGTGTGTGCGTGTGCGTGCGTGTGTGTGCGTGTGTGCGCGTGTGTGTGTGCGTGTGTGCGCGCGCGCGTGTGTGTGTGTATCTAGATCTATCTAGAGAAAGCAAGTGTTCTAGAATAAATCAGTTCTATATTATTACAGGATTCACTTCCTGGGTGTCTGGTATTAGTATAACATTGTACTGGGCCTGAGGGAAATTCTTAAGGAAATCAAGCACAGATACTTATCCATTTCAACAAATGTGGTGTAATTAAGTGTTTCTCATGTTTTAGGCCTTGTGCTGGCTGCCAAGGCTGCAAAGGTGAGCAAGTCAGGTTTGCTAGTGCCTGGATCTAGTGCATGCCCCCCAGGAACACACTGTTTAATGGATGAACCTAACCCATGCACTAATGGAGAAGTTAATAAGTAACATGTCCAGGGTCCAAAATAAGAGACAGGTATAAAGTGCTCTCAGATAATACGCAACAAAGTCCTGAGCAAGTCAGTTGAGACCAATTTGGGATGCTCACTGAATTTTTAAAAGAACAAAAGGCATGCGGGTTGGTGGAAAGGAAGGGAAAGGCTGATGAAAGCAGAGGAACTGTCAAGTACCAAGAAATGGGGGGCTTTGTCTGGGGTTAGGAGGCGATCCAGCTATCTGTCTAGAAAAGGGCTTCCTAACCTGGGGCCCTGAAACTATATATAACAACGTTATGTGCACCTGCCTGTTTGGTGTGAGAGAGTCCATAGCTGTCATCAGATTCTCACAGGGGATTTGACTGTGAAAAGGGTAAGAACCAAGGGCCTAGGAAAATAGTGAAAAGTTAGGCTGGCTCAGTTGGCTGGTGGGGATGGGTGATAGTTGGGAGGCTTTCAGTGCCAGGCTGAGGAATTTAAAGTTGATAGAGGAAAACGGAGCTTCTGAGTGTCATTAGCAGTAACTGTACTGTCGTAATCTTTAGTGTAACCTTTTGGATGTTATTACCTAAGAGTCATTCTGGCTGAATTGCTTTTCCCCCCAGCTTTTTCTTTCTTTCATAGGAAATCTATCTGGGGGTTCATCAAGAGTCTGTGCAAACTGCAGTCTGCCCCCGGTCTCCCCGACTTTACTACCACCTCACTAGAAATTAATCTATAGAGTGATGGCTTTCAGGAGACTGACTCGTCCGTCCTGGAGCTGCCATCATCTTTAACCAGCAGGCCCTGACTAGAGCAAAAGAAAGGACGCATGAAGGCAAAGCGGAGGCCAGTGTTTGGGAAGAAGGGAGATTCATTCTTCAGTTCTGAAAGCATGTGGAAGACCAAGTGGCCATTTTACATAGTAACTGAGCCTTGGCCTCTCTTCCAAAAGATGCGATAGTTAAAACCTCCCCGCACAGCTCTCAGAGCCAATTTGCCTGAGCTCTTTTGCATTCATAAAGCAAGGATCGGACTTGCCAGAGGAGTTGGTGGGAGCATTGGGAAGTATGAGATGCGATGGATAGAAAATTATTTTCAGCCTAATTAAATCTATTTTGAACTTGACGGCAAAGCAAATATGTATATTTTATCTGTGCATATATACACGTAGACAGTTGACCCTTGAATAACATGGGTTTGAACTGCACAGATCCACCTATAGGAGGATTTTTTCAGTTGGTCCTTGCAGTTCAAATCCATGTGTCTCAAGGGTCAGCTCTGTGGTTGGGAATCTGCAGAGAGGAGGTAGGAAATAGAGTAAAAGGAGATAAATTTGCTGGCAGGAAAAAAAAAAAATCCACAAGAAAGAATGAAATGCACAAGCCCAGTCTCTTGGAGGCCTGGGTGGAGAGAGGCTGCCAGGCCTCTGAGGGTGCCCACCCCCGTGTCCTCCAGGCGAATAAGTCAGGACCTGGATCCCCCCTGGGCAGTACGGGTTCTCCCTCTCCCGGGCCCCAGGCCCAGCCTCCCTTCCCTCTTGGTCTTGGTTTCTCTTCTACATGTTTGAAGTAGATAGTTTGACAGAAAGTCTGTCACGTGGCCTCTCCATTTGTTTATTCTCTTTCAGTTCTGTCAGACTTCCTGTGTCTCACTCTTGCTAAGTGTTCCCTCTCCTTTTGCCTCTTGAACTGGAGCTTCTTTGACACCACACACTGAGAAAGTAGCTGATCAGGGGTGACTGGAGTAGAAATTAGAGGCAGAGCAGTGGTGAATTGCTGAGGAACCTGGCACCGGGTAGCTGCTCCACAAACACTGTTGAGCAAATGAATGAATGGAGCCCGACTGCCTGGGCCCCAGTCCCAGCCTCTCACATGGGCAGATTCCACAGCCTCCTATGTCTCAGTTTCCTCATCTGTAAAATGGGAAAGATCATCGAACCTATCTCACAGTGTTGTAAACGAAATACATTAGTATTTACAAAGTCCTTAAAATAGTCTTGGTTCAAAGTAAGTTTTTCATTAAATTGTAAACTCTTATCATTTGCAAGCTCAGAATCAGAATGCTTGAGATGTCGCCATAGCCGTGTGTTGAAATAGAAGCTGGACGTTTAACTGTAGATAAGTCACCCTTCAAGCCACTGGTTTTCATTGCCACCGTTCTACTCAGGTTGCCTCCACATCACTGGGTCATTCATAACACCAGACGCTCCTGGTTTTCCCCCTACCTCACTGGGCATCTCTTAATCTGCATTCCCAGATACTTCTCATTCACTGCACCTTTTTAAACATTTTTCATTTAGAAATAATTACAGTTTCACAGGAAGTTGCAAAAAAAGTGCCCAGGGAAGGTCCATATGCCCTTCACCCAGTTTCCTCTAATTAGGTAACATTGTACGTAACACTCGCAGTATCAAAACCAGGCAAAGAGCAATGCTGCAGCCTGAGTGTACCCAGGCCGCGTCGGCGCTCCGTGCACTCGGGTAGTTCCGTGTAATTTTGTTACATGTCTGCTTTTGTGTAATTACCACCAGAACTGCCCCATAACCACAGGTTCCCTGATGCAGCCTTTTTATGGCCACCATCCCCTCCCAAAACCCTAAACCTGGGCAGCCACTAGTCTGTTCTCCATGCCTATAATTTTGTCATTCCCGGAATGTTATATACAAGAATATGTAACCTTTTAAGATCATGTATTTTTTATCCATTCAGCATAATTTCCTTGAGATTCGTCCAGGTTGTTGAGTCAGTCAGTAGTTCATTCCTTTTTATTGCTGTGTACTTTTCCATGGTGTGGCTGTACCCTGTTTAAGTATTCTCCCACAGAAGGACATTTGGGTCATTTCCAGTTTTTGGCTATTATGAATAAAAGTCCTATGAACATTGGTGTCTGAATATGAAATTATGCATTGTAGGAACCTAAGATTTCATTTTCCCGGGTAAATATATGCCCAAGAGTACAATTGCTGGGTTATACGTTCAGTGCATGTTTAGCTTTTTAAGAAACTGCCAAACTGTTTTCCAGAGTGGCTGCACCATTTTACATTCCTACCAGCCGTGTGCGAGTGGTCCTGTTTCTCCACAGCCTTGCCAGCATTTGATGTTTCTATTTTCCATTTTACCCATTCTGATAGGTGTGTGGTGCTGTCTCATTGTAGTTTTAATTTGCACTTTCCTAATGGCTAGTGATGTGGCCGTCTTTTCATGTACTTATTTGCCATTTGCATGCCTTTTTCGGTGAAATGTTTGTTAATATATTTTGCCCATTTCTAATGGGCTTGTTTGGAGTTTCTTGTTGAATTTTTGAGAGCTCTTTACATAGTCTACATACTAAGTCTTTGTTCAGTATGTGGTTTGCAATGACCTTCTTCAGGTTATAGCTTGTCTTTTCTTTGTCTTAATGGGACGTATTAGTTTCCTGTGCCCTTTGTAACAAATTGCCACAAACTTGGTGGCATAAAACAACACAAGTTGATTCCTTTACAGTTCTGCAGGCCAGGAGTCTGGAATCAGTTTCTCTGGGCCACGGCCAATGTTTCAGCAGGGCTGAGCGCCCTCTGGAGGGTCGAGAGGATATATTTCCTTCGTTTTTCCAGATTTCTAGAGCAGTGATTTTCAACTTTTTCATCTCATGGCACACAAATTAATTACTAAAATTCTGTGGCACATCAAAACATATATTTCTTGCAAGTCTGACAAAAAAATAGGTATAACTTTGATTCATTCACGCCGGATGGCTATTATGTTGGCCGTTGTCATTTTTTTATCTGACAATCTAAGGGAAAAGGGGTCAGTGCCCCTTACTAAATAGTCAGGTATTGCACGTTTTAAAAATTCTTGCAGTGCACCAAGTACTGAACTGTATCTGAGAAGAGGGAAAGGTCAGTCCCATTTCTTTGTTCCAGTATTTATACCTGTGTTTATGGCTCTTGCTGCATCTATTTTTTTCCTATAGTCCTTTCAAGTACTGAACATTACACCTGAGGTTTTCCACTTTGTTTTCCAGGCCAAAGAAGCCCTAGAAAATGTTGAAGTTCCTGTTGGCTGCCTTCTGGTCTACAACAATGAAGTTGTGGGGAAGGGAAGAAATGAAGTTAATCAAACCAAAAATGTATGTGAGTTCAGTGGTATGATGTAGGCAAAGGGCAGGGATGGTAGGAGTGGGGGCCCCTGCCACAGCTGGCGAGAAGGTGGGTGTGTGGGCGTCCAGTAGGTGTCAGCGGAAGGGTAGTTTCCCTAAACATCTCTTTTTTTTTTTGACTGATTTTTTTTTCTCCGATTCTAAAAGTGACACATGTTGACTTTTTAAAATTTGGAGAATTCAGAAAAATTTAATGAACCAATAAAACCTTCGGAGCTGATTTTCTATTTGATGGAGTTTTACTTTAATGCTTGAGTACAACCTAAGAGGCAATTTTATTACGTGGGAGTGTCAGTGTGGAAGAAACTGTCAATCTCAGTTTTAAACAAATCTAACATATGAAAATTCCACCTTACAAAACATATCACATTCTCGAGTAACGATAAAAGGTGTATAAAGAAGCTATTTCTATTTCAGATAATTTAACAGAATGAATTCTCCACTGCCCGCTGTCTCTGTACCTCCATGAAGTATGTTCACTTTAATGGGCTGTGGGACTTTAAATTTATTGTGGTTAGGTTGAAAAGTTCATGAATTAAGGCAACACTTCTTGAATATGTATCACAACAGTGTGTCACAGTAAGTATAGATGAAGAGTCAGATTTTATGATTATAAGAAGTGCTAGGCGGGCTCAAAGAGAGCATAAGCCCACTCACACAGACTTTGACCTTGTTGTATGACCTTGGGAGCCAGGGAACAAGCTGGTGTTGGTACTGGTGCTATGTGGGCTTTCAAGTCATCCATCCTGTCCATCAAAAACAAACTGAGGCTTAGCAAAACACATGCACAGTGGGAACCCGGATTCACAAAGCAGTTATGTGGGTGTCAAAATACCTGTGAGATAAGTAATAAACATAATACAACAATTAGGGAATATATAATACTTACACTTGGGAGGAGACTTTTGTATTTTAGATCATTGTCATCTCTCCCCTACCTGTATTTTGTGGTTTGGCACAATATCTTTAACACAGGAACTCTGCATGTCCTAACAACACCTATCTACCCTCCCAGGGGCCTTGGTTTCTTCTTTACTTTGAAATTAACCTGGATTTTTTTGGCATTCTGTGTTCTATAGAAGAATATCCTATAATTACAGAGAAAGACTTGACCCCAAGTGAGGAGACCTGAGTCCTACTCTTGGCTTTGATTCCACCACCACCCTCTGTCACCACCGTCATCCCCTGTCCCCTTGTGTATCTTTAGTCCACCGTATCCTAGCTTGCGGCTCTTCAGCCGTAAAAGAGGAGGTTGACTGAAACGATTCAGTTTAGCAGTTACTTATTGAGAACTACGAGGAGATTTGATTTAGTAAATCTGAATCTGATTTTTAAAAGGCACTCGAGTTGGGGGAACTTTTCAGGCTCCCCAGTTGGTTCTGGTGTGCGGCCCGGTTTGCGAGCCTCTTCTCTAAAGCGCCCTCTGGCCCTGAGTTTATAGTCCTGGCTTTCATGGTACTCGGGCCACTGTGCCAGCATTTTTGACTCCCTGCCCTAGTCACAGGTAAAGGAGCACCTTTCTGTTTACCCTACCAGACTTTATTCTTGTTGAGGACAGAGACTTCTTATTCACACAGAATTTAGCGCAGTGGCTTGTACATAGTTAACGCTCAGTATCAGTTTGTTGATAAATGTGATGATCATGAGTATTATAAATAATTGTCACGTAGCAGGGTACATATATAGCATTCTACGGCATGCGCTTCCTTAAAGGAATTCAGATTCCTTTAAGACGTACAGACACCACTTTACGTATGGGTAAACCAAGGCTTAGAGAACATACGTAACATAATTGGTAATGTCATGGTCCGGATTCGAATTTAAATGCGGTTGATTCCAAGTGCTGTGTGATTTCTCCTGTGTTCTACTGCCTGCATGAAGTATCTGAGACCTATACCAAAAATCTGCTTCTCTTTAAGGTCTGTCAGAATATAAAATCTCATCCCAAAGAAAATGTGAGACATTCCAATAAACTAAGTATAGATTTGCTCAGAGTGAGGTCAGTGACAGCCTTGGAAACCCATTGGGAACTGGAGCGCATGCTTATGAAAATTTCAAGTTTTCCCTAAAATATTTGGAAACACCAGGCTCATCTTTTTTTTTTCGGACAGATCTCTCTGCTTTGGCATTTTAATTGAAAGAGTGTCTCCCAACTTCTTAGGTACTTAACCAAAAATACAGCATAATTCGTAGGGCACTTCAGTTGAAATGTGTTGTGTTGGTGAGGCCGCGGCACTTGACCCGGGGAATGCGTTGTCCACTGCCCAGGGTGCCCCGAGACCTCCATTCTTTAAAACGTTGGCAGAAACAATAGGCCCGTTTTTCGTTTTTGGTTTTCGCATTTGTTTTTGAGTATTTGCAGAATACAGTTACGCGTGGCGGAAAGCGTGAAGGCCAGCTGCTGTCTCTTCCAGGCGACTCGGCACGCGGAGATGGTGGCCATCGATCAGGCGCTGGCCTGGTGCCGGCGCGGCGGCCGGAGCCCGGGCGCGGTGCTGGGGCGCGCGGTGCTGTTCGTCACGGTGGAGCCCTGCATCATGTGCGCCGCCGCCCTGCGCCTCGTCAGTATCCTTGCCCCCGTGCTTTATACCTGTAAACGTACCTCGTTATGGAAGGGTAAATCATAACTGAAGCCGAAGTAGGTTATAAAACTGCCTGGGGGAAGGCCTGATGACTGTGCCCCAAGCCTTTCCTTTGGACGGTAGGTTTTGGTGATTTAAACATTTCCTTTCTCTGTTTATATGTTTCTGTTGGTTTATTTTTTGCCACGAAGTCCTGTTACAGTATATGAAAAACTATCAGTCAGAAGTCAATACAAAGTAAAAATAACAAACCAATCATTTGTGGTTTAATTGTAACTAGAGGGGAAGTTGCTAAAGTTACAGCTCTTTGAATTGTTTCATGAAAGAGCAAGGGACACAAATACTGAGTGCTGCAACTTAGTCTCTAAAGATTTTAAAAAATTTAATAATTAAAAAACTCAGTTTCACACTTGCATATTTTTGTCTACTTATTTTACTATGCATGTGTGAATCATTTGATCATTTAAAAAATAATACAGAGGGTTTTGAGTGTGATAAAATGTACAGTCTCTAGAAAGGGCAGTTATGGTCAAAAGAATCCTCTCCCCACTGTGCCTTACAGAGTGGCTCAGCTTCAGTCTGCTTTGTACGGGGGTTCAGGTTATATTTTATTTGGGGAAAGAACAGGGAACAATCTGTTATTTTTAAAAGGTGAAAAATCTCTGGATTAACTCTTGCCTCTTTTCTGGCTCCAATTCTCTAATGATTCCAAAAACACTGATTTAGGAAAAACCAGAGAGAGCACCAAACTGTGAACATTTGCCAGCTGCATATTTAGTTTTCACTCTGTTTGCGATTGTGAGATATTAATTTCTAAATCCTTTAAACCTCTTTTGTGTAACTGGGTTGTATGATTTTTAAGCTTAAGCCTCAGCTTAGTTGTTTTTAAGAGTAGCATGAGCTTTCCTCACCAGGATGGCTGCTGTAAATCCTGGTTTTGTCTTGAACTGCACATTCTCCGTAGAACCTTGATTCTCTCTTATAAATCCCGCTGGTGGTGTACGGCTGTCAGAATGAACGTTTTGGTGGTTGTGGCTCTGTTCTGGATATTGCCTCTGCTGATTTACCAAACACCGGGAGACCGTTTCAGGTAACATAAACTGTTATGCCTTTTTTTTGTAATTACTTTGATCTCATCGTGGGCTTGCAAAGAGTGAGCGTGTGGTGGGTATTCCAGAGGCCCTGGGAGAACGAGACGCTCTCAGGACTGCTGGTCGAGTTCATTTGTGCCTCAGTGTAAGACGACAGGCAGTCATTTCCAGCTGGGTGCCCAGCTCAGAATGGACAGAATCTCTGTGGAAGGAGAGTCCCCTGCCTCCCGAGGTATCTTCTGACGATCTTTACCCAGGCCTTGAGGTATGTGTGAAGACACTACCGCTGTTGGTGTTTCCACCCAGTTAGTGTCCCCGGCTTCATACTATACCAAGTTCTTGTGAAGCTTGGCCTCTGATGGTGACAGTAGATGCTATTTACCTTAAACACAATATTTTTGCACAAATTCAATATTTTTGCTTAGTTGCCACGTACTATTTTTGGTGTGTAGCAATCAATACCTGCATTTACATTATTTTTTTTCCTTGCCCTTGAATCTGAGAGGGTAGTTTCAGTGGAGTCCTGGGAGCACAAGCCAGTGAGAAGGAGGTTGAGGAGGAAATGAGAGCCCCAAAAATGAGGGCCACAGTTCTGGAAAATTCTCAGGGAACAGCAGGGGGGAGCAGCTTGCCTGGAGGCAGGGTAGAAGGAAAGTCATTGAGTTGTTTCCCCATAGCTGTATTGAGACAGAATTGACCTATAGTATTGTGTAAGTTTAAGGTGTAAAACATGATAATTTGAAACATGTATATGTTGTGACATGTTTACCACAATAAGGTGAGTTAGTACATCCATCACCTCACATAGTTACCATGTTGTCGTTGTTGCTGTGGTGGGAACATTTCAGCTCTACTCTCATAGCACCTGTCAGGTATACAGTATATCGCTGCTACCTGTAGTCACCACATTGTATCTTAGATTCCTGGAACTTAACCCTCTTATAATGGAAACTTTGTACCCTTTGGCCAGTGTCTCCCCATTTCGGCCACACTCTGCCCCTGGCAACCACCATTTTACTTTTTGCTTCTAAAAATAAAATATGATACATAAATGCACACACACACACACAGAATGTTATTCAGCCATAAAAAAGAAGGAAATCCTTCCATTTGCGGCAATAAGGATGGACTTCTAGGTCATTATGCTCAGTCAGACAGAAAAAGACAAGTACCGCGTGATCTCATATGTGGAATCTAAAAGCGCTGAACTCATAAAAGGGTATTTGTTTTGACGGGGAAGGTTTATGCAGCCTTTGCAGGCCCAGGAGAAAGGGGGGCTCATTCTGAGCAGCGGACCGTGCCTGCTAGTCCCTGTGCCGGTGCTCGCTGGGTCCTTCCGTCTGGGTGGCGCCTCCGCACGGGCCTCCCTGCAGTCTCTGCTCTGTATCATTTCATGCACCTCAGAAGGGTGCAGCCTATCAAGCCCAAACTCCTGTGACAAGCCTTCAAACCTATATATTTTGACCTTGTTTTATCCCTTTAATTTCTCTCCTTGTACTCCCTTAATAATCACCCCTGCGCCCATCAGCTGGTTTCTTCATGTGCAACCCAAGCTTGTCTTATTCTTTCCCTGGTGCTCTGGTCAGCCTCTTTATTATCCGTCATGAAGGAAAGTTCAAGTTTCAGATCCTCACTGTTCTCACAATGTCGTATTCTTCCACATGTTGCTCTCTTCTCCCCAATTAGATACCAAAGATAGCTCAAACTGAACACTAAAAAAACTCCTTCATAGTAAGAATTGACAAATTTTTTTTTCTGTAAAGATCCTGATAGTATGTTAGCCTTTGTGAGCCATTTATGCCTCTGACTCATATTCTTATTTTTTTCTTAACAACCCTTTAAAAATATAACAGCCCTTTTTAACTGACAGCCAGCCATAGCTCTATAGCATCGAACACTTAATGGGGCACAGTAAATAAGAGCAGATAAAAATAACTCATGCTTAATGAGCCTTTATGATGTGCCAGGTACTTCACAGGTATTATTTAATCTCATTGAACCCTCACAAATCCTTCTGGGTTAATTGCTATAATTTCGTACATTTTACAGATGAGGAAACCGAGGCATAGAGAGTTTAAGAATCTTAACCAAGATCACATAGCTCATAGCTTCAGTAGTTGATTGAGAAATAATAATTAGTTGATTGCAAATGATGTTTGGCAGGCCATACTGTGTATTCTTTTGGAAACATACTTCCCGTGTTACTAGTATCCACAAAGTATTAACATGATCTGAAAAATGTTTATGTAATTATGTATTGTTTTCTGTGGGATGCAACACACATTATGACAGGCCTATGTTCATTCTCAACTTTAACTCTTCACCAGTGCATTCCGGGGTATCGGGCCGAGGAAGCAGTGGAAATGTTAAAGAACTTCTACAAACAAGAAAATCCAAACGGTCAGTTGTCCCTACTGTGTATAATATACCTCACTTCAAACGAATCATGATGTAGGGAGTGCGACATGGGCCTGCCGCTTCATCTTCTTTTCTCTTCTGTCCCTTTCACAGCACCAAAATCAAAGGTTCGGAAAAAGGAATGTCAGAAATCCTGAACGTGTTCAAAGGAAGGGACCAGTGCCCCTGGATGAAACTCTTGCCTGAGAGCTGGTGACATCATCGAACCATATGTTACATATTATCCTTCACCCGTGGGAAAATGGTCTCTCATCATTTCCTCTGTTAAAGAAACAAATGAACACTTTGAAAAAGTTTGACCATTGTAATCATCTGTTAGTTTTTCCAAAAGCAGAAGGAATATTTTAAGAAAGGGACAAATGAAAGATGAAGGTTTTAGAAATTAGTAAGCAATGCAGTGCACTTCCTGCCAACACCATGGTGCCCAGCCCAGGACAGTGCTGCCAGAGAATGAGCCTGCAGGCCCGGTTACCTGGTGTGTCTGGACCGGGCTCTGCCACCTCGGACACCTGCTCCGCCCCTGGCGTTGCAGAATCAGGTTCTTCATTCTTTGCAACCACTGTGTTCTTCCAGCGTGTCAGGGGCCTGTGACTTCTTTGGAAATTGAACATGAGTCGTATTCATATAGACCATGATTCTGTGGTCCTTTGAACAGATTTTTTTACCTTTATAAAGCATTTAGAGAAAGTGCACATTTTAAAACACGTGCTTAACTGTCATTTTAAATCGCAACGTATTGCTAAAATAAAACTGTATTTGTGCCTTTTTTGAAGATGGATAGTCTTAAAAATAAAAGATAAAAGCATAAATGGGACAATTCCTTCTTTATTACTGAACAGATGTACTGGGAATCAGTGAACAAAACAAAGAGTCCGGCCCTCATGGAGCTTATATTCTAGCAGGGGAGACAGATAATAAACAGAATAGATTATGCAGCATGTTAGAGGGTGATCCGGCTCATGGAAAACGAAAGGGCGTGCCATGAGTGGTGGGAATGCTGGTGCGCCATGAAATAGAATGGTTAGTTTGATCTGAAATCGAATACAGCCCTTTCTTTTTATAAAAATCCAGGTTTAGAATTTGAAACCTGAACCTGTAAGACGTGAACACAGCCCTGGAAAGGGAATCCACGGTTCAGGCTGGCCGCCTGCGGGCTGCCCGGCGCCGAGGGAGGGCGGCTTTGCAGAGCCGGCTGCAGTGCCGGCGCTGCCCAGCAGGGGGCCTCGGCGGTCCACCGGGAGCCGCGCTCCAGGCCCGGCCGCAGCTCCTCAAGTTCAAGTCCTCAGGGGCTGGTCCCCGTGCAAAGCGCCTGAGCCCGCGGCTCGGCCGCTGAGCGATGCCTCCGACGCGCTCGTCCCAGTTACATTACCGGCCGGGCTGCCGTTGCGGTGAAAGCGTTTTTATGTTGCCGAGAGTAGCAGCTAATCACAGCGACATGCTCCAGAGGCCTTATAATTGCTCTTTTGTACGTGTGTGTTTTTAACTGCGTTTGAGTTTTATGGAGAGGAACAGGCATGGTTTTAAATCTATAATGATGTGATACGTAACTTCAGTTTCACCTGCTTTTAAAATTGTCCTCTCATTAAATTTTAGTGCTTTGACTAGCTTATTCCTGTTTGCGGTGGGCCCTAAGTCATTTCTGGCTCCTCAGGCTTTTCGGGGAGCAGACTTCATTGCGCTCGCTGTCTTCATATCACTTTCTGGGGGATTCTCTGTAGACAGAAAACCTGGAATCTTTCCTCTGGAGAGTCCCGCCCCGTATGTCTGGCTAAGCATCTCATGCCAAGTAGGTTCTTCGTAAGCGTGTTAAATAAAATTATTGATTGAAATTTTGGGGGAAAATGAATAATAAGGAGAATCTCTAGGGTAAAAAGCCAAAACCGAAAATAGTATATGGCTATTTTAACCCAAGGATAGTCGCCACTTAAAAGGACCTAGAAAATAATAAAGCGATAAACAGGGAAGGATAGAAAAGACTTGCCAGTATACATGTGTTCTGTTTTTGCTGTGTCTTGGAGAATGGGTGTCTCCCGATTCCTAAGCATGGCTGAAAATTTTAAGTTTGGTTATGACCTTTATGATTATCCAGTGATTGACTTATAGAGAAGTCTCCTGAAGTTTTAATCTTAAGCACAGTTCCCGGCATTACTTCAGGGGGGAAACCAGCTTAGATGGTGCACTGCAGGTTGGAGGTTGACACCTTAGTGCTGGTAAAGGACCATCACGGAGTCAGACATGAAGGCGGGATTCTGCCAGCCGTTTCGAGGCGGTGGGGAGGAGCCGTGGATGTCCGATGAGGTGGTCCCTGCTTTCTGAGTACCACTTTCTCCAGCTACTTCGCCTGGCTTAAAATATTCAGATGCTCCAGTTCAAAGGATTGGCTCCAGTTGATCGATACTGATAGTGCCTATCTCAGAGACTAGCCGAGAGACTCGCTTCGTGTGTGAGATCATTCCGGAAGTTGTGGGGTGTCAAAGGGTTTCAGAATCTCTACCCTGCATAGAGAAATTGCTGGGAAGTGACTGCCTAGAAGTTGCTAGAGTACCCAGCATGTGCTGGGTTTTGCAGTGGACTCTGCTGAGGATGGGTGGTATGTGATGCTTTGGCAGGCTTCAGTCACTGATAAAAGATCATGTTAAAATATCTTTGCACTTTCTTGTTACTTGGGCCAAGCATCTCTTCCTGTGTTGTATTTAGAATATCATGGAGAGAAATTAGACAGCCAAGAACTCCAATGTAAGCAAGAACTGTTCCTTTTTGCTTAAACTCTCTATTTGGAAATACTTTCAAACTTACAGAAAAGTTGCAAAATACCCATGTATCCCTTATTCTTCAAACCTGTTGTTAACATTCTACACCTTGAGCTTTATTATTTGCTCTCTTTCTCCCTCTCTATTCATAGATAATCATTTTTCTGAATCATTTGATAGAAAGTTACATGCATCATGCATCATGGTTCTTTACCCTGAAATGTTTCAGTATTTCCTAAGCATAGGATATTCTCTTGTATAATCTCTTGATACATTACTTTTATCTAATACGCCGCCCCCCACATCCCCACACTGTCAGATCCATTCTAGGGTCCAACATCACATTGAATTATCACATGTCTCATGGATCTTTAGCTTCTTTTAGCCTAGACCCTTTCCATGGCCTCTCTTTGTCTTTTATGACATTTAAAAACTCATACAGTCCTTCTGCCTTCCTCTTCAACTTTTTCTTTTTAAAAATAATGATGTTTTCTCATGGTTAGATTCAGCTAATGCCTTCTAGGTGATGTTATATTCTCAGAGTATCATTCCTGGAGGTACCCCAAAGCCACCTTCCTTTGCTGGGTGAAGATGTTACCTGTTTCTACAATACATAATTACTGCTCCCTTCCCCCCTTTGCAATGGGAAACGGTTACTTTTTTTTTTTTTTTTTAATGTATTTGACATTGATGGAAAGGAGGGGAAGAAAAGTAATGATATAAATTTCACCAAATACTAAAGCAACTATTTTAGTATTTGATTGCATGCTTTGTCTTTTATTATGATTGCCAAAATTTACAAGATTTCCTAATAAGACTGTTTTAAAGAGGAATGTCTTAATAAAAATTTAAAAGAAGCTTCAGGAATAAGTTCTTTCTCTCTTGATCTCCTCAGCAAAACTAATAATTATATCAACTTAACTATATCTGATAAAATAGAGTTTGGGAAAAATAGGTCTAAAATGTTTCTGGTATCACAGATGGCCCGTAGTGATCCAATAGGTTATATAATTCTAGGTAGGTAGTCATTTGGCCATAAAATAGTTTTCTTGGGTTTCCATAGAGACATCTAGACTTAAAATGTCTCAAACACTGCTACTTTTAAAATGAGTGTCAGTAAAAATAGCAAAAGGCAAAGCTCTTAAAAAAAAAAAAATCATTAAAATTTTTTTAAAGTAGTGAAGTTCCCCGTTAAAAACCCACGTTTAAGCCAAAGCTTGTCCTTCCCAGTCATCCTGCATCAGCTGGAGAAGAGGCACCGAGAACTGGTTTCCCTGCCCCTTGGCAAAGGAATGAGACTGCATTGACTTCATCCATGGAGACAACTGCCAACTGTTTTCTAACTCCGCAACTGTGAACTGTATGTGCTGAGGAAAGGGGTGATGGGTGACGTTATTTTTATGGTATAAGTAAAGTCTAACATCTTTAGGACCTTGTGTTTTTTCAAGTGGAGCTAATAAAAACAGGCCCATGATGGGATTCCTTCTTACCTGATTTTTAAGTGAATGTTGTGGTTGAAGAAGCATGAACTTGGGCATCTAGTGCAGGAGTTGGCAACGTATCGCCTAGGGGCCAAACCCAGCCTGGCGCCTATTTTGGTACCACTCACAAGTTAAAAATGGTTTTACGTTTTTAAATGGTTGGAAAAAATAAAAATAATTTAGTGACCTGTGAACATTAAATGAAATTTGAATTTCAGAGTCTATAAATTCTTTTTTTTTTTTTTTTTTTTTAATGCAGCCACACTCACTTGTTTTTCTGTTGTCTAGGGCTGGCCCTGTGCTACAAAGGCAGAGCTGAGCGGCTGTGACAGACACCTACCTATGGCTGCCAAAGCCTAAAATATTTTGTTTGGCCCTTTAGGAGAAGATTTCTGCCCCCTGTTCTAGAGATGATAAAATGTTGAGGTTGGATCTCTAAGGTGCTTAAGTTCTGTGACTTTGGAGCTGGATAATGTGGCTCATTGGGCAGCTGTAGAGAATGAATGGCTCCAGTACCATGATTTTTTTAAGTCGGTTTATAAATATGAAAGAGAGATCCAAGACACAAAAACATTTATTCTGCCTTAAAATCTTTTGTTTCCTTGTAGACACTTTAAGAGAGTGGCAAGGAGAAGAGATGATTTATCATTTTATTTGGGTTTAGAATAAACAATACATTTTATTTACAATCCTAATACTAAAAACATTATCAAGTATTCATCATCTTTAAGAACAGTTGCTATAATGTCAAAAATCTATTGGTCTCTTAAAAACCAGGATTAAATAGAATCTGTCTCCACAGCATTTCCTCTCTCCAGATACTCTCCCCTTTTCTCTGCAACAGGTTCGGTAACCTTTCGGTGCTTAGAATCACGTACACTGAGTTTGAAGAAAAGACAAAAAATAAACATGTATTAGGTGTGTGTGTGTTTTTTGTTGTTGTTTTTAACCCAGCATTGAGTTTAGGACCAAGCCTTATGTGTAATAGGCAAATACTATGTCCAAATTCTAAATTGCACAGCAAAGAAGCATTTGAGGGGGACTGCCTGGAGGAGGGACACCAGCTGTGTCCCGAAAGGCACGTAGGATTTGGGAGTAAGACGGTAAGCCAGAGGGCAAGGGCCAGCACATGCAGTGTTAGAGCAGGAGTGACAATGATGGGAAGACACAGGTGACGAATGCTTGGACCAAGTGACCATAATGAAGATCCCCAACTTCTTTTTGAGGAGTAATTTTTCATTTTCTTTCTGATGTGTGACTTCATACTCGTTCCTGGGGTGAAGGATGCCAGGGACAAAGGTGTGGCACCCCGGTCACCAGGGTAAGCAGACTGGAATCTGAGCTGTGAGATGGCTGGCGTGTATCAACAATAGAAGCCAGTGTTTACCTATTACTAGGTGCCAGGCTCTATTCATATGTTACCTCATTGACCCCCATAACCATGCTTTTTGAGTCAATGATATTATCTCCATTTTACATCAGGGAAAGTGAGGCACAGGGAGATTAAATACCTTGCTCAGGGTCACAGAATACTAAGCGGTCATGTGAGAATGGGCTGGGTCATTGCAAGGCAACACTCTTCATGGTTTACTGGCTTGGAACAAAGGTTTAATTCTCTCACGCTTCACTTCTTGTCCATCGCAGCCAGGCCAGGGCGTAGGCTAAACTCTCCCATCTGCATCATCACCAGTCACAGCGGCAGGAGAGAGGTGGGGACGAATGCTCCGTGTCTAGAGAAGAGCTTCCCAAACTTGAGGGCACATCTGAATCGCCTGGGGAGCTGAGTAACTGCATATGGTGACTCAGGAGGCCCGGGAGGGGCCTGAGAGTCTGCATTTTTAGCAAGCTTCCAGGTGATGTCTGTACTGCTGGACCATGGACCACCCTTGAGTCAGGAAGGCTTACTAGCTTTTGCCCAGAAGAGACAAGTCACTTCTGCTCACCAAAGAATTAAAGTCAGTCACATAGCTGCGCCCACCTCCGAGGTGGTGGGAATGTAATCTACCGTCTGCCCTGGGGGAAGGGGAACTGGACCATTTGGGAACAGCCCCAGTGAGGAGCAAAAAAAGGGAAGCTGGGATTTGAATTCAGGCAGGCTGTCCCTCCATCCAGTCAGAGGCGTTGGTGCCTTCTCCGTCAAGCAAGGGCACTATGGTGGCACCTGGCCCGCTTGGCAGGCTGCCAGGTGGGGAGGCTGAGAGACTGACCAGTGGCAGTCCGTTTGTGTGACATCGATGCGCTGTGGTTTAGGCAGCTTGGTGTCAGGCAGCAGTCCTCGACAGCCTTGCAATTCTGAAATGTTTCAATTAGTTTTTTCTTAATAATGTGCTGCCATCTATGAATTCTTTCTTTTTGTTCAAAGCATACCTTAGAGTAGAATCAAGTCTTTCCCTACGACACTGTCTCCCATCTGATATTCTGCCACGCTTCCTTGTTTTGGAGAAGGGGTGAGGTTAGAGCCATCATTCAGGGAGATGAGCATGATCCTGGGAACTCCCGTGGGTGTGTGTTCACACACGCACACACCATTCGTCACGTATGTTTGCTGCAAAGTGCTGGAGTGGCTGGTCTGGAAGAGTCCTGGGTGTGTGGTGAGCACAGCAAACTCCATTTCCAGATGGTGGTGGCTGAGAAGCAGCTTCCCTGAGCCTGCGGCCGATGCCCTAGCTGGGAACCTCCAGCACGGTCATAAACAATTGAGAACGTGCGAGTGAGCGGTGGGTTCCAGCCCACGTTAGAGTCTTCAGTGGAGAGCAGCGGACAGGGTTACTTACAGGGCTGAGCGGACCCACACCTCCTGTAATTGATGTCCACGCCCTGCATTGGGTCCCAGGCTGGAGTGTCGACAAACTGCTCAGAAACACTACAGGGTGTCCTCCCAGAAATGTATACACACTCTTTTCTGATAGCTCAATTGATGTTTCTTTTCAGATTCAGCCCATTGGTATTAATTAAAGCGTGTATACATATTTGGGGACACCCTATATTTTAAGCAAAGCCCCTGTCTGCCTTATGGAAAACCTGATCTGCAAATGATACTTAGAATGAAATAAGATTGTTCTTCCTCCATTAAATACAATTCCTCCCAGAAGGGAGCTAGAGGTACATACATTTCTGTTTTATGTAATCATTAGAGACAAGAGTTCAGAAGTAACCCACTACACTAATCCATCCATTCAGTCAGCAATTTAGACAAACATGAGGGAGAAAATGGGCCTTGAGAGTTTTTCTTTCAGGAAATCAAATTTGCCAGGTTGAAAAATGCCTTCACCCTGCCCACCTGCTCTGTCATTATCATGGGAAGAGCTGGAGACCTGCGATTGTTCCTCCAGAGATACTTTTGTCCTGTGACGCATGTAGTTCAGTGAAAATATGCAGATGAACACAAAGTAAATAATTAAGGGAAAATAAAACAGAGTATTGCTGTTTTCCTTAGTTACTTAGACTGAAACCTGCAGTATGACTTTTACATTCATGGAAGTGAATTCTTCTGCTCCGTCATTCTAACCCTAATCCCAGAAGGTGCGTCCACTGATCTTCCTTGGCTGTTTGTGCCCTTTGGAAAAAGCCCCACCGCTCCACTAGAGATCCTGATTTCACATTAAAGTGGCCTCAGCTTTTCATCTAGCCGGGACTGGCATCGGTAGAAAGCCATTTCTTTCAGTGACATTTCTATATTGGAGGGCTGAGTAAGTTAAGGATGCCAGCTTGATCTTTCCATTGGCAACATCACGATCCTGATTCACATGCTAAGCAATTTCAGGAAAGATTAGATTTCTTCTCCACCTGAGAGCAAAACCATTTTCTTTTTTTATTATGATGAATCAATACTTTATTATGATGAATCAATACTTTATTTTATTTTTTATCATTATTGTTGAGAGTATTACAGATGTCCCCCATCTTTCCCCCATTGCCCCCCTCCCCCCCCTCCCACCCTATCTCAGGCCCGTCACCACACTATTGTCTGTGTCCAAGGGTTATGCATATGTGCATATAAGTTCTTTGGTTAATCTCTTCCCGCCCCTCTGAGATGTGTCAGTCTGTCCCAAGCTTCCATACCCTGATCAGTGACACTGGCAGGGTGCCAAGGAGAGCCTGCATCTTCCTTCCTTTGGGGACCTCCTCCTCAGGTAAGCTCCGCACTTACTCAGCACAGTGTTCTTCCATCCTAAGCACATTTCATCAATGCCAGAAATCTCAAGCCTTGTCTTACCCTTCCTTTCAAAGTCCTGCAATCTCCGTGAAATGTTTCTCAACGACTCCAGCCCACAGTGATCGTTTTCTTTAAACACTTACTTAGTGTCACATAGTTTAATGCTCAGTGGGTCTGTAATTATAGTAATTCTACTGTAAGCTCCTCCAAAGCCAGGACTTAGCCCAGTGCTAGGCCCAGAGGCGGTTTCAGTCGATGGCTGCTGAGTGACGGATGTGAGCTCTGGATGGTTTCCAGTGAGCAGGACAAATGGTGGCTGAGCACCACCCTGAGAAGGAGAAGGCCATCTCAGCTGACTAAGCAGGGCCTCTGTCCCCGTGCCTGCCTGTGAAGGCCATCGCTGCCAGACAGCTCTGGGCAGCCAAGGTCGGGCAACCTAGACACCCAAGGTTGTCGGCCGGCTCATCTCTTCTCATCTAGAAAGGGACATTTTGAACTCGGGCATGCAATTTCCCATTTTTAGGTTTGAGAATTCAGAAAGAACAAGCAGTAGAGAGGGAGAGAGATAAAAATTTTATGTCTGCTCTGCTAGACCCTGCAACTTTCCTGTGCAGGCAGAACAAATAAAAGGGAAGACACGTTGCATGCTGAAGAGCAAACATTGCTGCGTGGAGACTGATTTATATAACTTTTTTTGCTAGGCTAGTCCAGAAGCTGGATTAATATTTTAATCATATCCTCTTGGGAGGAAAAGGCAGCTGGTGAAATTGTTGGAGGTGACATGCCAATCTACATAGAAACCGAGTGTGGTTTGGAGACCACCATGGAAATAATAACTTCAGTCATTAAGTGGGGAATGAAAGAAACCAGATAAGTTTTCCAGGATCAAGAAGTTATTTTTATTATAAACTAACTTTAGGGAGACCATAGACTTTATTATTATTCTAACATTTAAATTCAAATACTGATGGTTTTATCTTTTCACTGTTGATTACCCTTGGCAACGACACAGCTAGTGGAATGCGATAGAGCATCCTTCATTTTTTTCATTTCGAAGTTGCCATTTTAATTGTGTGCATAAGCTCAGCTGTGAAGGCAAAACATGGCAAGGAGCACACAGTGACACAGTTCAGGTCCCGATGTAGGGTTTCTCTCTCCCTTGAACTTGACTTTCCAGGATCCGGATTCTAACAGTTGGTAAAAATTGATTGGCATTGGAAGGAAGAGGTCTTTTCCCTTTTTTGTTTTCTTGCAGACCTGAATAACAGCAAATCTTTACAATGGTCTGTAGCTCGCACTAGCAGTAAGCGTCTGGAATATAATGTGTTGGGCTCTGGGAAATGCTATCTTTTGCCTAGATGGAAATAGATAATTACTGAGAATTTGTGTTTCTGGATTTTGTGGGATTAAGGCTGATGCTGTGATATTCTCACATGTTCTGTTGACCCTCAGGTATTTGAGAAAAGAGGGGAAAGGGTGTCTTAGGCTTGAAATAATCAAATTTTGGAGGTGCTAAGGCTTTACTCCAATTATATTGGCAGATGGCCCAGGGTGCAGCTGCTGGCAAAGGATCCCAGATTGTACCCGAAGGCCCAAATACTGTCTCTCCTGTCTGGAACTGAGTCAGCAAAAGGAAATAGTGTAGGGCAGGATTTTGGACTGAAATTTCTCTGCGGGAGCAACAGATTGAATTGATAATGGGAGAGAGTTTGTATTGTTAACTTTTATAAGGCGGCAGTGATTTCAGGAACTATACAGTGCCGGCAAATTATTTTCTGCTGGTGCTCCTTGTTTGCTCAGCTTGGTTGGATGGCATAGCCAAGCCGGATCCAAGGTGACAGAACGGGGGCCGACTGTGGCACTGGGCTAATGTTGCCACAGCTTCTGGGAACCACGGCAGAGAGCCATTTATAAAGGCCCCAAGGGGTGAAATAGCCATCTCTTTGACACCAGGGAGAAATGGACAAGAGGGTAAGAGGGGATATAGAGGCAGGGGCTCCATGAAAGAAGGAGTAATATGTTGTTTTTGTTTTTACTTCTTTTCTGATCTCCTTTCCTGAGCAAGACAGCAGCCCTTGGGGTAGACTATGGCTTTGATGGTTAATTTCACTGGATTAACAAGAGAAATAGCCCAAAAAGGAAGAGGCTGGTGTGTAAGGTGGGGAGAATGGCTTCTCTATTCAGGCCATTGATCAGTCAGGCGAAGGGCATTTGATATGTCTCTGTTCTAATGGACAGAAATACGGTGCAAAGTCAGAAGTCACTTTGAGCTCCCCTTATCATAAGAGGCTAGATAAGATGGCTTGGGAGCAGCTGCGAAACACCACTCCTGGCAGGTGTCCAAGCCCTGTTTCTTCTTCTGCCTCGTGGGTGTGGCTTTGCCTTCCATTGGAGTATGAAACCTGGGATTCAGTTTTTCGTCTATCCTTAGGGTGGGTACTGGTAGTCAGTACTAATGGGCTGTTTTGAACCAAGGCCTATTAGGCCCACCTTGTACAGATAGTCGTGTTCCCTATAATCTAGCCAAGTTAGAAATGCAGCTGACAGAACACAGATTCATTCATTAGACTAACTAGTAATAGCTAATAGGTACTGACTGTTTACTGGGCACCAGGTACAGCTCCAAAGGCTTTGTAGATATTATATGATCCTTGCAGCAACCTTAGGAGGTTACTGTTCTTTTCCCCACTCAAGTGAGTTTATAGAGGTTTATAGAGTTTAGCTTGCTCAAGATCACAGGGCTAGTAAGGGACAGAATCAGAATTTAAACCCTAGAGATCACATTCTTCAAACATCATACTAAACCATTTCAAGATTACCCAAACAGGCCAAGAGGATGGGAAGTGTTGCTTCCCACCAAGCCCTCCACCGAGTGTATTCATGAGGCTAGTCAGTACTTTAGGAATTTGAATGTCTTTTTCTACTCTGTGTGTGTGTTTTGTGTTTGTTTTTAAATTTTAACAAAGTAAATCTAGAAATGAAAGAGGTGTTTTACTTATAAGAACAGATCCCAGGGTATTTATAAGCTTAAACAATTCAGTTGGACCATCGTCTTGGTTCTTTACAAAAACTGGAAATAAAATTGCCTGATTTTGTAAAAAATTTTCAGTGAGACAGGTCTTGTTCAGGATCCACAGATGAACTGACTCGCCAACACCTTTGCATATCCTGTAATTGTTTCTCTGAAAGAACAGCACATGTTGTCACTGTGGTTGTTATTATCATCAGGTACTGTGCTTAGTGATTTATATGTATTTTGCTATGTATGTGAGAGGTGCTATCATCATGTATCAGTTGTCTATTGTCACAGCAATGATGCATAACAAAAGCCCAAAAAACCCTCAGTGGCATGCAAAAATAACTACTTATTGCTTGCACATCTAGGATGATTGGTTCAACAGATCTCCCAATCGTGGCTAGACTGGCTCACCACACATAGGGTTTGGCTCACTGAAAACTAAGCTAGTCTGGCCTTGGTTGGAATGAATGGGGAGATTTAGCTCCTCCATGTGTCTCTCATCCAATAGACTGGGCTGGTCATATTCTCTTGGCAATTGCAACTGCAAGCTCTGTACAAGCTTAGTTGTGTAAGTCCATTTCTACCTTCTGCTTGCAACATGTGTGTTAATATCCCATTGGTCAGAGCAAGTCACACAGCTAGGCTGTGGAATCACACACTCCATCCTTTGGGAAGGCCCTGGAAAGCAGCATAGCAAAAGGCCTTAGATAAAAGGAATGGTAAACAATTGGACCCCTTTTTGCAAGCTAACACATTCTCATTTTATAGATGGAGAAACTGGGACTTAGTAAGCGGCTTGCGTGGGATCACATAAACATTAACTGATGGAGTTGGAATCTGAACCTGGGTTTGTCTTTTCTCAAAGCCAAAACTCTTAATGATGTGCTATAAATGCAAGATTTAGAAACTATCTGCCTCCAACTCCCTTCCAGATCTGAGCAATCTTCTAATTCCCCTTTTATGCATCTTTGCCAATGAAGACAAAATGCAGCTGTTGATATTATGAACTGAAAATGCTGTGAGGAGTAAATAATGTTATCAAAGTCTCTGAAAAGTGCTAGGTATGATCGAAGAAATATACAGATTTTTAAATCACTGCTTGACCTCATTTTACAATTTGTAGCTTTTCAAATCTCTCTCACCTGTCATGGTTTAGAAATGTACTGAGATTAAAATCTTTTCATATTCTTACTTTTTCCCCCTCAAATCATCCTAGCAGTGCCCCAATCTGCCTCCATTAGCAGTAACTATAAATGAAAATAATACCCTATGTAAGTTTCTTTGTAAAAAGTGACAGTAACATCTTTAAGACTGTCCATAAAATTGTACACAACTGACAAATGTGAGCTCTAAGCTGGTAAAACCCAGTCTTTATATCAACTGCCCTTTCAACAGATGTGTCCTAGTCTAGTTTTGCATTGTAACTAACTACTAGTGTTGTTGTTTCTTTTATTAAGTCAATTTCATGGCACACGTTTTGGAGCAAGTTGAAAAGTTTTATACACCTCTGTTGACCCTAGAGGCAAAACAGCAGAAGGACACTGCAGTTCAGACATACTGTTCGCCAAAAATCCATTCCTAAAGAAGAAATTTCTGGTGTACCCTTGGACTCTTGGCCTTCTAGTCCTGTCCTGGACCTTGGACAATAGAACAGAGACAAGTTTCTGCTTCTCAGGAAGGAAATTTTGTATAGAGCTCTGAGGACCATTGAGGATCCACCAGCATTTTTGGGAATGCTCTGTGGGTCCATAACAATGTTGGAAACCACCTTAGAAATATGGAATTAAGGAGACTATAAAGAGGAAAGGGAGAAATTTGGAGAATGGTGATCCTGTGAAGATGAGGGGCCACTGGCTCTGAAATGAAGGGGGAGGACAAGGCTGCTAAGTTTCAGCCAATATACAAATGAGTGGGCGAGACCGAAAAAATTAAATTCAGAGTCTCTGTGAACATAACATTTGGGGACCTTGCCTGTGTGCTGTATTTCCTGTCCTGGCATCTAGTGCATGTATGGTGCTCAGCTGTTCTCCCACGAGACTGTAAACTCGGTGAGAGCAGGGACGATGTAGGTCCTGAGCGGTGTTCCATCCCAGGAGGGCCAATGCATGCACTTAGCATGCGCTACGTAAATATTTTAGTCCAATGACCCAGAACCAGCGAACACTTCTGTTGATTTCCTTGAGCAAAAACTTAGAAACTGTCTTTATCTTATGCAGCAAAAGAATAACCTATGAGTTGGATGTAATGTGGGAATTAAATAAAATATAATACCTGTGTTTAATTGTGTCCTGAAGGAAACGTTTCTCACTGTGGTAGAGAGGGAAGGAAGGAACATCTCTGTAAGTCAGGGGACCTGTCTTCTTGTTGCAGGTCTGGTTTTGATCTTGATCACATGACCCAACAGCAGTTTACCCTGAATACAATACGAACAACAAATGATGCATTATATTTGAAAATATTTCCAAAATAAGAGTGTCAAATTAACACCAAGTACTAATATTTTATAAGACACAATTTAAACTAAAGAAAAGAACTACAGATACAGGAGCCAGGGCAGGTGACTGTCTTTTGTCTTTTGCATCTTGTGCACGACTCCAGTGCCTATTGTAGTACATGGTCAGTAGCTGACACTCGAGATGTGTTTATGGATTTAACCAAGGACCCTAAACTGCCACATAGAATCACAAAGATGCTCTCAGGTAGTTATTCTTGTTTACGAATGATGATTTTCATATAGGATTATTGTCATGCAGTTGAATTGTTAAATTTTATATAAGATATATAGTTTCTTCCCTCAAGAAACTTCCTATCCCACTGGTTCACAAGACTTAATTAGCTCCTCTCCCCTCATATTAAACAGCAATAAAAGGAAACAAGAGAGCCCTATTTCAGTTTATTTGGATATAGGGAGAGACATTTATTTTGGCCAGCTTAAGGGAAAATGAGAAAAAGGGTAGGTCCGAGAGACGAAGGAAATGTGGAAGAGCCAAGTCCAGGAAGACCGGGTCCTATACCTCCCAAGATCAAGGGGGTGGGACTGGGGCACAGGCTTACCAGGCCCCCGCAGCCAGGGTGGTTTAGCTCTGTCCGTTTCCTCCTTGGGTCACTCTATTCAACCTTCATATTCTAGGGAGAGTCCAGTCGGCATGACTAGGGTGCATCCTCACTCACTGGCCAAGAATGAGCAGTTAGGCAAGACTGCATGAAGCAGGTAGTGTGTCCAAAGCACAATTTGGGCGCACCTCTGAGATGCAGTGGGTCCTATTGACAGTATTACAAGATTTCTGAGAAGGCCGGTTCTGGGGAGACTTCACAGGGCTCAAACTGGACCGTCAAGGATGGGTAGGACTGGGGTAAATAAAGAAGAGGGGAGATTTCAGGTGGGGCCGCATGAAGAGCAAAGACTTAGAGTTAGGACTGAGCCCAGTGGGTTCACCAAACTCCCAAGGGGCAGAGACAGAGAAGACAGATGTCAAGAAAAGGTCCTTTCATTTGTTTCAGTAGAGAAGTGAGGACAGATGCCAGGTTTAAAGGATAAGCCAAAGGTTCAGGCAGGGAAACTGTTAGTGTAGAGCTAACTGAATAGCAGATATTCAGGGAAAGCATAGGGGAAGCCTATGTATTTTTGAAAGACAATCAGAAAAATCAATGACCATGAGAAGAAGCTTCTGTGTATGAGATTGAGAACCCAAGGAAAGGGGTAAGCCTTGAAGAAGGCTAAGGCTGCCACTTGTTCAGAGGCTGGATGAGTAGTGGGGACTGATGGGGGTGGAGATATCAGCCCAGTGGTTTAGATGACACGTTCTAAATATACCAGCTCTTAGCAACGTCAGGCAGAAGCCATGGTCTCGTGAAGGGGAGCAGTGTTGGACACGGACCCAAAGATGAAGATGCTCTGGAATAGCCAACGTGGCCAGAGTGCTTAGGAATCAACCAGGGGTCAGTGAAAGATCACAAAACAACATCTCTGCCTTGGTTAAAGTCAGCATGAACTTGGGTTGTGTTTCCAAACGACTGGATGGAAACTCTTTTTGCTTAATATTGAAAAGCTAGGGCTTCCAAAACCTTGGAGCCGATTTTAAAGATAAGAGAATTTATTCAGGAATTTAATGTTTGTTCCTAGACCTAAAGGATTATTGGAAATATTTGGGAGACAGCAGATTGGCATATTTTGTTTGGGATGGTTTGCATCCCTCATTTATATATGGAGCAGTTGCCGCAGAGGTCTCTTGATCTTATACCCCTTTCATAAAATAAATGTATTACTAGAAACATCAGACACGTTAGTGTTTGACTTAGCACTGAAATAGCACTGAATAGAATATCTTTAGCCATTTCAACCTTCTTCTGTGCCTGCCCATTATTTATGCTGGAGTTATCTCAAAAATGGATTAAAGGAGAAAGCACGAATCTACAAGCAATCCTTAACCTCAAATATTGGTCCATGTCATCACATTTAAGTAGTTCAGAATCTGCTGAGAACAGACAAACCAGGGTCTGGCTCCTCTTTATGCCTTTGAAAGAGTCAACATTTAAAGCTTGTTAGTGAGCCTGCTTCTCTCTGTGCCTAAGTCATCCACTGGTGGCCCTTTCTGTCTGCTTAAGGCCATGCACAAATAACTGCTCTATGTCATACATCTGTTTCTGTAAAATTAAAAGTAAACCAAATGCTCTTTGCTCCAAAAGAGGCCTATGAATTATTTTTCAAGAAAACAACAATCACTCATTACTTGCCTGTTTTGTAAGTTTAAAATTCCACATATTGACTTTACTTACAGTGAGATGCATCAGAATTAGAAACATAGTCTGTGGGGTATCTACCTGGTCCTAAAGGGGCCCTTTAGGGCACAGTATGTAATTGCCCACAAGGAATAGCCTAGTCATTGATATGGCTAAATGTAACAACCACAACAACAACTGCTGCAAATTCTGTTGGTTGAGTTTGCACTAATTCTTTACAAATAGTCTGTTGAATACAGATGATCATCATATAGATAGTAATATAGATAATCATAGTCATATGAAGTAGGTATTATTATGATGACCCATTTTATACATGAGCAAACTGAGGCTTAGGAAGATTAGGTAACTAGCCTGGCATCATACAATTGGTGAGTAACTAGGCCAGAGTTGAGCCTATAACCTGGATGGTTCCAAAGCCTGTGTTTGTACCATGAATTATCATTTCCTGACTTAATAAATGCTCCTGTGAGAGACATTATGCTATACTCTTGACCAGAAGCCTATACCCATACTTGCTGTTTGTCTTTAATATTTTTTAATTAAAACCTTTTTAACTTTTTATTTTAAATGAATTTTACACTTAAAAAAGTTGTACAAGCAGTATGAACAATTCCTGTATATTCAGAAGCCTCAAATGCTAATCTTACATAACTACTGTCCAATGATAAAAATCAGGAAATTAACCTTGATACAGACATTATTAAAATGTCACTAGTTTTCCCACTAATGTCCAGGATCTAAACCAGGATGATGTTTTGCATTTCACTGTCATGTCTCCTTGGTGTCTTTCAGGGCCAGCTCTATGCTCCCATGACCCCAAGAATAAGTGACTCTTCAAATTTTGCACTCTAACTGCTTGGCTTGTTTCATTCCAGGCCCTTTAATGTAGAGCAGTTCCTCAGCCTTTGACTTTCAGAACCTTAACACTTTTTAAAAACCACTGGCCAGTTATTTTTGCAGAGTTTTCCTCAATTTGAGTTTGTGTGATGTTTCTTCATGAATAAATTTGGCATATTAATTTGGGGTAAAAGTGCTATACAACTTACCTATGTCCTTCTCAGCATATCATTCCAAGAGGCACATGGTGTTGACATGTCCCATCACTGGTGATATTAATTTTGATCATTTACTTGGTTAAGGTAGTATCTACTAGGTTTCCCCACTGTAAATTACCCATTTTTCTATTTTAATTAGTAAGTATTTTGTAGGAGATCTACCTTGAGACTATGTAAGTATCTTGTTTCTCATACTATTTTTTTCCCCCTCATTTTTATCATTCATTGGTAATTCTTTTCTGAAACAATCATGCTATAGTATTTAGAAATGGTGACCTTCTTTTTCCATCTTTAATTCTACACTTACAGAGTTTTACTGTAAAACAGAGCTTCCTCATCTTCCACATTTATTTATTCAATTATTTATTTATCAGTATGGACTCATGGATTCTTATTATATTCTGTGGGTTATAATAGATTACTACCATTATTCATTTTGTTTGTTCAAATTGTCCCATATTTGGCCAAAGAGCCCCTTCTTGGCTGCTGTATCCTTTTGACATGTTGCCATCATTTTGTTCTGAAGCACTTACTTTCTGGCACCACAGGATGTTCCAGACTCATCTTGTACTTTCCCTGTCCAGGAGCCCTGGTCCCTTTTGTTGGACAACGGTGCCCAGAAACCAAGGATTTGGCATCAGGTGCACTTACTGCTACTGCAGCATCATTGCTTCTAGTTTCTCTCAGTAGAGAGAGCTGGGAATATATGCGAATATATGCACATTTCTATAGCTATCTGTATATCTCTCTTCCTGTAAATGTAATAAAAATCATTACCTCATAATGATGCCTCCAATTCGAATAGAACAGTACAGGTCTATCCTAAACTTTTATTTGTAACTCCTTCCCCAGGCAGGGATAAAACCGGCCCCGATGAGAGGCGCGGGCTGTCGTCTCCTACGAATGCAGTGCCTTCCTCTGGGGTGCCTCCCGAAGGACCCGCCGGAGGCTCTTCTTGAAGAGGTCTCATCAGCGCTACTCCATGGTGGTTTGCTTGGTTTTTTATTTTTAATTTTTATCATAGATTTGCTTGTTAGCAGATGATGCACCATGAACGTTCCTCTCTATTAATGAAAACCTTTTGGCGTTGGGGGGGGGGTCTACGTTTTCAGACTTTTTAAGGAGCTTGTAGAGGTCTTCGAAAGCCCATTAAACCCTTCGCTGGGAATCTTCGTGGAGGTCCTTCTTCTCCATCTCTTCCAGTTTCCCCTCTCTTGCCTCTTTTTCGGCTCTGTGTTCCCATTCCAGTTCCAACGGCTCCCCTTTAGTCACGACCTCAGGAACCACTTCCAGCAGCTCTTCGACGCCACCCTCATCGCCACCCGGGTGAAAGGCGTTTGCCGTCTTCACCCCGGCCTCGCAGGTCTTTGCAAGCTCCTCAGCCTTGGGAAATCCTTTGAGGTCATGGGTGAACCTCGTGAGTGTTCCCGATGCCATCGTCAACTACTTGGTGACATCACCATGCAAGGCTGCTGGTGCAGCCATAGACGTTGTGTTCCTTCCAGAGTTGCATCAGTGTTGTCTCAGTTACAGCAGCAGGCTGGGCAAAGGTCTTTCTCAGGTGGTGGGACTTAAGAGCTGCTCTAACTTTGTGAAAGGTACACTATCCTCCCAATAGCACTTCCCCGCGTCCCTGGCAGAGCAATTCAGGACGGCATCTTGGAAGAGGAACTGGGTCATCCCTGACTCCTTACTGCTCCTGCAGGACACTGGCAGTGCCCGCTCATTGATATGCTGGAAGGCCCTGGGGTTCTCATTGTGCCAATCACAAAAAGTTTCAATTTGTAGCCTGCAACATTGCCCCCAGGCAAGACTGTTACCCCGTCCTTAAAAGCCCTGAGACCTGGCGTTGCCTTGGCCTTCTTAGGGATGAAAGTCCTTTTCAGGCATCCGTTTCCAGGATAGAGAGGTTTCACCCATATTGGATATTTGCTCTGGCAAGATATTTTCTTCCACATCAGCTTATCTAGCCTTTCCAAAAATTCCTTAGCTGCCTTCACATCAGCACTCACACTCACCACTCCCTTTCACATTATGCAATGCATAGCTGTTCTTGAATTGTTTAAATCACCCAGAGTTAGCGGTAATGCAGCACTGTAGTTGGGTCCAGCCTTCTCTGTCAACATTGCAAACCACCTTTTTGCTTTGGCCGTGATCTTCACAGCGCCGAGAGGGATATGCTTCTGTGTCTGCTCTTCAATCTAGGTCATTAGAAGTTTCTCCATGTCTGATATAGGCCTTTATTGAATTTCTGTCAGTTTTGTTGCCTTCAGTGAAGTAGGTCTTTTAACAGCTTCCATCACTTTGTTCTTGCTCTTCAAGATCATAGCTGCGGTGGAGTGGGACAGGCCTGGCTGCCGATTTCCTACCTTCTTTGTCCTTAATCACTTTTAATTTTGTTTCCAGGTCAGTCACTGGGTGTGACCTCTTATTGGCAACATCAGTGGATTTTGTAGGCTTAGGGGCCATGATGAACAAAACACCACAAAATTAAATCAAGTACAAGAGAAATTGATGCAATCCAGAGACACGGTAAATGCGAGATATATGAGGCCACTGCCAGCATAACACAGCAAACTATTTTACAGCAGACTTTTTTTAAAAATTAAATTTATCTTTATTGTTGAAAGTATTACAGATGTCCCCCCCCCACCCGATCCCCTCCATTCCGCATCCACCCCGCCCAGGCCTTCCCCATACCAATGTCTGTGTCCATAGGTTATGCATATAAACCTATAAGTTCTTTGATTAATCTCTCCCCACTCACCCCTACCTTCCCTCTGAGATATGTCCATCTGTTGCATGTTTCAATGTCTCTGGATCTTTTTTGTTCATCAGTTTATTTTGTTTATTATATTCCACATATGAATGAGATCATGGGGTATTTGTCTTTCTCTGACTGCCTTATTTCACTTAGCATAATACTCTCCAGTTCCCTCCATGCTGTCCCAAAGGGTAAGAGATCCTTCTTTACAGCTGCATAGTATTCCATGGTGTAAATGTCCCACGGCTTTTTTATACACTCATCTGCTGATGGGCACTTGGGCTGCTTCCAGATCTTAGCTATTGTCAATTGCGCTGCTGTGAACATAGGGGTGAATAAGTTCTTTCTGATTGGTGTTTTGGGTTCCTTATATTCCTAGAAGCGGGATCACTGGGAGATCAAATGGCAGTTCAATTTTTAATTTTTTGAGGAAACTCCATATTGTTTTCCATAGTGGCTGCAGCAGTCTACAGCAGATTTTTTTTTATAAGCAGAAAGAGTACACTCTAAAATAATGACAGAAAGTATAACATAGTAAATACATATACCAGTAAAATACTCATTTATTAGCATTATCAAGTATTATGTGCTGTACATAATTGTATGTGCTATACTCTTATAGCACTGGCAGCACAGTAGGTCTCTTTACATCAGCATCACCTCCAACACATGAGTAATACATTGCACTAGGACCTTATAATGGCTATAATGTCACTACAAGGGCTACAATTATAGGAATTTTTCAGTTCTATTATAATCTCAAGGGACCACCATCATATATGTGGTCCGTTTTTGACTGAAGCATTGCTGAGTGGCTCATGACTATACTTAAGCCCTTTCCAAACAATGTTGCAATGAATTACCTATGCATATATATTTTCCTATTTTTGGAGATGTATCTTCAGGGTAGATTCCTAGAAGTGGTATTGCTCAGTGGAGAGGTAAGTGCATGAATTGTTTTCTTAGTCATTGCCAAGTTCCCCTCTCAAAAGGCTGTGCCAATTTGTATCCCTACCGGCAATGCATGAGAGCACCTGTTTTCTCCCAGCTTAGCCAACAGGATGTGTTGTCAAACTTTTAAAATTTCTGCTTATCTGATAGGTGAAAAATAGTATAGTTCTAACTTGTACTTCTTTAATTATGAGCTATTTGAATATGTTTTTGTATGTTTAAATGCCATATATATGTTTTAAAGTAAGCTTTCTGTTTATATCTTTTCCCCATTTTTCTGTAGATTTTGGTTATTTCTCCCTCTTTAAGATTCTCTAAATATTTAGGACATTAGCACCTTATCTGTGGTATAAGTTAGCAACAATTTCCCTAGTGTGTCAATTGTCTTTTGACTTTGCATATGGCTCTCTTGCCACACAAGTGTTTTTATAATTTTATGTAGCCAAATTTATTGCTCTATTCTTTTATTTTTTTTCTGAATTGTGAGTCATGGTTAGAAAGACTTTCCCTCTAACATGGTTAAAGAGGAATTCACCCATGTTTTCTTCTAGTACTTGTATATTTTAAATGTTTCCATCAGATTCCCAATCCATTTAAAGTTTATTCTTGTGTAAGGTGTGAGACACAGACTTTGTCTTTTTCCAGTAGCTACCCAGTTTTTCCTATCTTTGCCCCAGCAATTTGAGATGCCCCCTTTGTCACACATTAAATTTCCATATGTACTTGGGTATCTTTGGTGGCTCTTTACTCTATTCCATGGTATGTTTCCCTTTTCGGTTGCCAGTACCAGAGTTTTTCGGATACAGAGGCTCTATAGTAGGCTTTAGTGTTTAAAAGAGCTCGTTTACCCTCACAGATGCTCTTTTTAATTGACTTTCTGGCTATTCTTGCATGTGTATTTTTCTACACTAATGTTAATAACACCTTGTTCTTGATAGTTAACGTGATTCAATTATGTGATGCCAAACTGAGGGAGCAATTCAGGAGTCCAGAAGTAGATTTGCATTAACAGTGAACAATTCAGCCAATGGGCATCCATGGCAGAGACCTCGATCCTGGAAGAAGACTGAGGACCAAGCGTCAGTAGCCCAGGTGGGGAGAGGAAAGTCACAGAGGTAGGAGGCTAACCCCAGCTAAGGGCCGGAAGTCACGGACGGCTAGAGCATCGGATCAGAAAGGCCGAAGCAGCGACCAGCCCCAGGAGAGCTCAGGAGTCATGACCTTACATAAAAGCGGTAAAGAGGTTTGATGTGGTGGCAGCAGGTTTAATGTGCAAACCAACAAGTTCTGAGTCCCAGGTGAAGTGAACTGATATTACCCACTTGGTAGGAAAATTCTCAACTCTATTCGGATAGCCAACAATGCGGCTTGAAACGGCATTCGTGCCTGACATATTTCTGGAGTAAGTTTTGTTTTATTTTGTTCCTAGGAAATCCAAGTCCTTTCTTGCAGACTTTAATAACTGGAAACTAAAAGTTTTAAATGCATTTTAAACAGCCATTTTCCCTCCTCTACCCACACATTTACCAAAATAAGCAAGGCCCGTCTACAAGCCGCTCTTTGGTTTGCATAGCAGTGAGAACTGATGCAATTTCTCACACTTGGGGCTATTTCAGAGTTTGCGGAGATGGCAAAGGGTTCCTTTCCTTAGATAGTCCTGAGAATGGCACCCTTGGACGGGTGCTTTTCTAAAGCACTGTTGCTATAAATGGAAGACACTAACCGAAGTAAAATACTAATGATAAAGGTAAATTTTAGATGGTGTGAGGTTTGATTTTTGCAGTAAGACAACATCACATCCCTGAGTGGAAGGTTAAAACTTGTTGTTGGGCTGTTGGCTGGGGCTCGAACTTCATGTCTGTCCTGCTCCCTGCCACAGGGGCTCCACCAGGCCTGCCATCCACACAACATTTCACTTCTTCCCTCCCACGGAAGAGCAGGCCCTGAATTCCCTTTGCACCCCCACCCAAGTCTATTCCCCTCAAAAGCATATGAATGCCACATGCCACGTTTCCCTTTTTCCCAAAGTTAACTCAAGGGATTTGAATTTTAGTTTAGTGTTTATGTAGACTCCAGCACAGCACATGCCCACCTGGTGGTAAGACTGTGAAGGAAGCAGAATTTGTCCTGCTTCCCCCCCTTTCTCCCATGGAACCATCTCATCCTGCCCCACTGCCTAGAGCAGCCCAGTGTCCCCAATTCTGCATGCCAGCTCCTGGTCACTGCTGGATTCACAAGGACGATAGTGGCAAATCACCTGTTAAAGGGAACTGGAGGAAAGGGGGAGGGAATTCACATCTGCAGAGCACCTGCTTTGTCCAATGGGGGAAAGAAATGCCTTACACGCCTCATTTCATCTAATTATCATAACTCCCCATGAAATAACACTTTTCACGGTGCCATCGGCGAGCCAGGTCTTCTCCCACCTCCGTCCGGCCCAGAGCCCATGCTGAGCTACGGTGTCTTTAGACTTGGTCAATGTCTGTGGCCATGTTGAGTGCAGAGGGGGCGCTCAAGAATATGGTGGCTATTTGAAGCTTAATCGTGTCCTTTCAAAGATTCAAAGCCTGACCCCCAAACAATGCCTCTCAAAGACTCGGCCCCAGCACAGGTACCTTGGCAGATGGAGATCTTTCAGCATCACCTTTTATCCCAGTCACGCAGCTGAGTAGGCCGCCTTGTCTGACCTGGAATCAGAGTTCTCTGAATTCTGATTCTGTTTCCTCTCTTTTCTGTGCTTTTGGCTGACCCCAGATTTAGAAACTCTCATAGCATCATGTGGTCTCTAGATTTTCTCAAGGGTTTGTGGGTCCCTGATGACTGAACTCGCCCTGCACTGCTCAAGTTCCAGGGAAGTCTGAGCTCAGCTGCGCGTCCGCTCTTCCCGAATGAGGATGTCATTCATGTTTCTTTTGGGGATTCTTCCCAGATGCAGCCAGATACAAAGGCCGGTGAATGTATGTAAATATGCTTGACCTCACTAATCATCAGGGAAATGCTGATTAAAATTAAGAGAAGCCATTTCTTTCATCCCACAAACTGCCTCCAATTTAAAGATTGATAATATCCAAAATCAGCTTGGATATAGGAAAACACTCTTCTATTTTGATGAGAGTGAATACTGGTAAACATCTTCAGATGACCAATTAAGATTGCTGATCAAAATTTGAAATGTGCATATTTGCTAGTTTACTTTCGGTTGTTTTATAATCATTAAAAAATTTTTTTGGTATCTTTTCTTTCTGTATTAGTCCATGTTCTCTAGATCTAGTGTCTTCCTGAGATCAGAGAGAGGGACAAGGCAAGGGAACAGATTACCTGGGCCTCTCTCATCTACTCTGACCTGATGGAACAAGCTGGGCGCCACTGCTCTGAATGGTGACCTTTTAACCGGCATCCATTAGGCAACAGAGAGTGGGGTGTTGTCTCTGCTGGGCCCCGGAGCCATCAGAACTGATGAATAAGAACAATTGTGATGCACTCCTGCCAGGCAGGCTCCGGTTGGTATTTGCTATGCTCTCTGAATTTTACAACCCTCCCCCTTATCCTAAAAAATCTAAATTCTCTTTCTGTACACTCCAAGATGACCTATGTTTAATATTTTTCTGCCCCTCAAATCTTGCCATCTGTATGCTGATATGTGAAGGGACATCTCATTCTGAAAATCTTGGGTTAGTTTTGTTTTTTAACAAAACTGCAGAATTCATAAAATTTAAAAGGAAGGAGGAGGGCAGGAGGCACGTTTCACTTTCAACATGTTGTCAGAAATGAGTGAACTACAGTCTGGAGAGCAAATCTTGGCCATGAAATGATGATTTGATACCCATGGTTCTGATCTGTCACAGTGATGGGAACAGACAGGCTGGTTTCTCCCCAGGGCCCTGGGTGCTCTGGGGGGTGGGAGCGGGTCTGGATTCAGAGCCGAGATTTCCCTCTCTCCCCTTCAGGCTGTGCTCCCAGCATACTTGCCAGACAGGGAGCCTTAGGAGAGCCTCCTAGACCACCACGTGCGATACGTAGCATTCACTGTCTTTTAAGTTCGGCTATCATTCACAAGCACACACATGCCTAGGAAATGGAGTACGTATGTGTTACTCAGACAGTTGTGCTACAATATGTATACACGTGAAACCATTTCTGTGTAAGGTATTAGAGATTCTTTCAGGGTCCACAAATTACCATGTGGCTATGTCCACCTTATAGATCGCAGGTACACGTCTGGTCACTAGACAGCTGCCACCCATTCACTCATGTCCCAGGTGCTCTGAGAGCTTCTGGGATTGCCCATGAGGGTCTAATTCATACACTGTATTTATAGGTTGAATTATAAGCCTATTCTACCTAAGTTCCAACTTTTCTTTCTTATTACACATAAAGTCAACTTCCTTGCTAAGAGTTGCAAGGCCCCCTCTGACCTGGCTCCTGCCACACCTCTCACCTCCTCTCCTGTCTCTCTGTCTCCCAACCACTCTCTTTGGCTGCTCTTGCCTTCTTTCTGCCCCCAGCATACCCCAATCTCATTTCTTTGGGGCCCTTGCACTTTCTGTTCCCTCTGCCTTGAATGTGTCTCATGCTGCAAGGTTGGCTGCTTCTCGCCACTTAGGTCTCTGCCCACGTGTCACGACCTTGGAGATGTCTTTCCTTACTCCCCTAGCTAACGCCACTCCCTCCCATGCCTTCGCCATAGAATATTTTGTTTCTCTTAAGACACATCACTCTGAACTAATCTCTGTCTACTGAACTTGCTATTTGCCGACCTGCCCAGTACTGGCTCTGTGGCTGTTGGGACATGGTTGGTGTTGTCCAAGGCCCAAGGCCAGCTCCTGGCAGAGCACCTGGCACAGAGGGTTGGCTGGAGACACACTGGTGGACTCCATGGCCGCACATACACTGGCTACAAAGTGAAGTCTATGTTTTCAGAGTCAGAACAATACCAAAAACTAAAAAAAAAAAAAAGGTCTGCTAAACAATTGTCCCCACCATGTCATAATCTGTGTTTCCTGGTGGATTCCCTTTAGGGAGATGAAAAAGTAAAATCCTATTATCCCATAGACGTTTCTGCATCCACTTGCTTGCTTCTCTCCCTGAACCTTCCTAACTCACCCTCTTGGCTCGCCACGCTCCACTGTTGGTCTCTGAAGCCCGATTCAGGGCTCACCACCCCGGGAAGCCTTTCCCATCACCTCTGCCTCCTGCCTCCCTCCATGCTCCTCAGCGTGCCCTGGGTGCTCAGGTGCCATCCCATGTGTGAATTTGCGTTTGCTGATACCCTGTTCTGGAAGAGTACTTGATCGTTTGGCGTGTAAGGTGGCAGGGAGGGAACAGGCCAGGGTACTTCCCAGTCATATTTTCAGGTCTTTGAAAAGAAAACTTGGCGATTTTTCTCTTTTGCCAAATTTTTCTTACTTTACGAACTGACATAAGAAGCCACCTGAGTCTTCTATTACATGGGCCTATTGTCATCTTAAGAAAGGTAAATCACTGTCTGCGAGAAACAACGAAGTCATGCTGTCTTGCTGCCTAAAATTTAAACCACCAGTATGAGTGTATCCTTTCAGAACAGACTCACCCTTTCCAGCAATGACACCCTGCTATTCCATGGCCCTCGACAGCGGGACATCGCGACAGCTCTTAATCCTGAGAGCCCCAGGGTGGAAGGATGTCGGGGTCTCCTCTGCTCACCACCCACCCTAGGAGAGATCCAGCTGAAGCCATTCAGTGCTGCAGCAGAATGAAGGTAATCTGGTTAAATCATCCAGTCCTCTCTCCTGCCCCAGGCACCAACAAAGCTAACCTACCCTAGTCCAATAGCGGGTGTTTACAAGACCCTACCTCCCCTCTCTTCTCGGAAGGCATGGGGTGGCGATGAGAAGTGACAACGCAGGAAGTCAGTGTGAGGCCAGACCAGCAGGGATGCTCAGTTCACTTTCCCAGGCTCGAGACCAGCTGCATTCCTGCAGTTCCCAGGGAGCAGAGAGGCCTGTGTGGGTTTAGTCATCTCCAGGAGACGCTGGTCCTGAGGGGACGGCCTCCTCCCCCCCTGGTGCCAGAGATGAACCCTGTGACTTCATGCGGCAGGCGTTTCCCGCACGTCCTCAGTTTTCTAACCCTGAAGGTTTCCTAACTCACCCTGACTCAGAGTGAGCTGTTGCTCCACAGCATGATCAAACAGGGATACATACTTTGCCATGCTCACACCTGTGGGATTCTGAATTCCAAGAACAGGAAAGGAGAAAGCGCAGAGGCCAGGGAAACCTTATAAAGCATTTTGTTTCTCACCAGCCCTGTTTCTGAGACCCAGGCGTTTCTTTCTTCTACCATTTTCTCCTCACTGAGTCCTCACTGCTCAAGTAGAAAACAAGCCAGGAAAAGAACCAACAGGCAGGATTCAAGGAAAGACATTTACTGGGAGGCAGGGTGTAGGACTTGATCAGATCTCCTGTTTGTCCCACCAGGGCCTCGCTGCTTCCGTCCGGTGGGAATGCACCGAGCACGGGCCGGCAGCCCCCATCCAGGCCAAGCAAGCCCTCACCCAGGACTGATGGATCTGTGCAATGTGTGCATGTGTGTATGTGTATGTGCATGTGTGTGGGCATATGTGAGCATATGTATGGACATGTGCATGTGTGTGTGTGTGTGTGTGTGTGTGCAGGGAGGAGGCCCATGATGGGGAGGGTATGAAAAAGGCTCGAAATTCAACCTTCAAAGAGGATGTGTTTTTTTTTAAAGATGCATCTTTATATACATATTGACTTCAGAGAGAGGAAGGGAGAGGGAGAGAGAGATGGAAACATCAGTGATGAGAGGCTCATTGATCGGCTGCCTCCTGCACGCCCCCCACCGGGGATCGAGCCCACAACCCAGGCATGTGCCCTGATTGGGAATCGAACCCCGATCTCCTGGATCCTAGGTCGACGCTCAACCACTGAGCCACACCCGGCCAGATGCAAAAGGGATGTGTTAATCCAAGATGTCCCCACCAAAGAATTCTAATACAAAACTAGAGACAATGCATCCTTATGTCACAAGTTGTTGCCAACAAACATGTCAAATACTTGTGCTTTTCATTCAAACTTAGAGTTAAGTCAGTTAACAGGCTCATTAAGGCTATTAAATAAAAATTCCTGCCGGGACAGAATTATCTGGAGCTCCACAAGAAATCTGCCACGTGCTGTGTGTAACTGGCTTTAAGATGCCCGGTTCCGCTGACATCACCGTGTCCTGGGTGTCTCTCTGAACTTGTTATAGCCCATGTTTACACTGTCTCTTTGTTCTCCATCCCCAACCAGTCATTTTGTTTGATTCATCTCTCATATCATCTTCCAAACACAAAAGGGGAAGCATCCAGTGCCCTCTGATGGAGTGTGACAAAACCATGGCTGTGACATCTGAAGAGCAGCAGAGTTGTCTCTGCTTTGCTAAGTGACAGGTCAGGGGAGACAAAAATGACTTTCTCTCACCTCCCAGCTGCTCTGTACTTTAATGCATTTTCAGCCAGATTACTCAGAATTATTAACATTGTAAAGCACATTGGAAAAGTGATTGCCAGGCCATTTTCTAAGGCCTGTGTCTTCTGGATTTTATCCCCAGTCAGCTGTTGACCTGGTAGTGCAGAGCCCTCTCAGTTTTCCTGTTTATAAAGAGGGGTAAGTGATATGGGCCTTCAATGTGCTTTCAGAAAGACATGACTTTTACAGGCATTTTGAATAATTTAGAAATGAGCACAGTTGCTTTTTCTGCCCTTCAGCTGGCTGATAGAGAACAGGGTTTTTTAAGCTAAGGTGGGGACTTCTGGAAGGATCATGAGCTCTATGGCTCTGATTGTAACAGGTAACACAGGTCTGGGGTGAAATGGATGGCTAAGCCCCAGCTTAAATCAAATGTGGGGGTGGGGGGCTGGGGTGAGAACTCAGACATAGTTAGGAGTACAGCCTCTGGAACATGACACGTGGAGTGCCAATTTCAGCTCCACCCCTTCTGTGTGACCTTGGTCAAGTAACTTAACATCACTCTGGATTAGTGATAAATAGCAGAATTATATGATCAGTGGGATAACAACAGTAGCTCCTCATAGGGTTATGGTAAGGGACACATGAGCCCATCCACTGGGGTCATTACTCTGGTGTATCATGGTTGTAGAGAGAAGAGACTGATTAATCCCTGAGAGATCAGGAAGATGAAAGTTTAAATAAATTCAAAAGGCATTGGAAGAGGGCAGTAATTTTGTGTAATTAAGGTCACATTTTATTTTTATTTTATAAAAACTCTAAAAACTTATATGCATATGTGCGTGACCTATGGACACAGACAATAGTGTGAAGAAGGCCTGGGTGGGTGCAGGGGTGGATGCCAGGTAGAGGGGATCAGTGAGGGAGAAAGGGGGGCATCTATAATACTTTCAAAAATAAAGATAAATTTAAAAAAAAAGAAAAAAAAGAAAGGTAAACCAAAGTAGTACATCATGTTTAGGAAATATTCTCATTTTTGTTGATGTTAAAAACAAAACAAAAACAAACAAAAAAACTCTTTGGGTTCTTTGCATGTGTAGGGGTGGCTCACCTTCTCTGTCACTCCTAACACTTGTCCTAGACCAAGGCAGCTTCCCCAAGGACTGTGTTTTGTCACTTTAAAGTTGGTTAGATGCAGGTAACATTCATCATATTTAAAGTGACCTTGGCCCATTTTTGAGGTCTTGGATGGATGCTTAACTATTTTCAAATGCTGTGGGAAGTTCTCACCAAAAATGCCCCGGTGCATTCTGGAATTACAGAAATTTCTTCCCAAATCATATTCAAAGAACCAATTACGCAAACTGCCAATTATAAGATGAACAAGGTATGAGAATCTAATGTATAACACGGTTATTGGAGTTGATAACACTGTATTATATATAACTGAAATTTGCTAAGTGAGTAGAACGTAAGGCAGATATGAGAGGTGATGGATGTGTAATTAACTTGATGAGGGATCTTTTCACATTGTATGTGCAGAGCAAATCATCACGTTGTGCATTTTAAATACCTTACCATTTCATTTGTCAACTATACCTCATAGTGCTGAATAAGTAAGTAAACAAATAAATAACTTAGAACAAATGGTTCCACCTCATCTCAAATGGAGGCTTTTTTTTTTTTTGGCCAAGAAGAGGGGATTTCTTTTCCTCACTTCTCTCCCCCCTCTCAGTTCAACTCTAAATAAAAATTGTTTAAATTCTCACAATTTCTTGGTGGTCTCCCAATGGGACAATCAGCCACGCTGACACATTTAAACACAGTCAGTGCTTTTTGTTCACCCATGATTGAGCTTCTTTCTGCTCAATTCCTTTCAAAAAATGGAAATTAAGTGGGGAGCAAAGTACCTGCCCGTGAGCTCTCCCTGTGTCCAAGGTCGGTAGAAGGATGGAAATTTGAATGACGCTTTTGTCTCATGGGGAAAAGGTGTGCATGTCTCATTGTCATCAGCTTATAGCAGGTAGGTACCCAGTGCAGAGGAGCTAGAGGTGGGTCCTGGCAAGTATTGCCTGGCCCTAAGATCAGGGGCACAGCCCTTGGGGCCAGTGCTTCATGCTTATGTCACCATACAGGCTCCAAGAGGTGGGGCTGGGCCAGGGACCATGGCCCCTGCTGTCACAGCCCTTCCTCCAAGTCCCCCTCCTCTTCCTTTCCCCTCTCACCTGAACTGCCTTGAATTTTCCCTAGTGGCTCCTCTGCCCACGAGTGTGGGGGATCTTTCTCTCCACCCTTATTGTCTGGGCAGGAGGAGTAACCCCAGGCCTGGTGGTGAGGGTGAACTCAGGACAGTCTTTTCTCCATAATTCTGAATTTCCTAGGTTTCGTCAGCGTAAGCCAGACTCCTAATACGATTTTAATGCAGTTGTTTTGTGCGTGAATAATATGCTCGTTTTGCCAAACCTCAAGCCCTGGGACTAAGATCTCATAAAAATGCCTAGAGTCCAAAGCTAACGGCTGCTATTCAGCTGGTATGGGTAAGGCCCAAAGAGTTTCAGATTGATGTTATTTTCACCAGGGCAGCAGTGACGTGAAATGATCGAGGGGTGGCTGGGACTCCAGATGCCTGAGGCCTGGGAGGAGATGCGCCCCATCAGCCTGTCCCAGCCACCCCACCGCATGGAGGCCCCTGGAGTTGATTTTTAAAGTTCATTCTCTTTGCAGCTCCTGGTTGCAGTTTCCCCTTTTGTGATCTTGAACTCAGTGAATAGCCTCACATCCCACCCACGATGAAAGTTCTGGAAGTCATCTTTGACCCCTGTCCCCAGCCTCCATCCCCCCCACCCTTTTTACCACACCTATCCAATTATCCCAACATTCATTCAACAAGAATTTATGGAGGGCTTACGCCTGCGAGCCATTCTTCTGGGTGTGATGACAAGATGGCAGTCTGCTGAGAGAGAGTGTAGGGTCATGGCCAAGAGTTCAGGTTCTGAAGCCAGAGGTCACAGGTTGGCTCTGTCACCTATTAGCCCTGTGACCTTGGGCAAGGCCTTCCTGTCTCCCTAAGGGGTGATAATAGTACCTTCTTCCTACATGCTTTCTGATACCTAAATGAATTAAAACTTCGAATGCACTTAGTGCCTGTACTGTGGTAAATAGCATGTGTTTGAAAAATAACATAATGGGGGAGAGGGGATTTGTATCAATCCTTCACACAGACCTGTGAAGTGGCTTCCGGGAGAAGGTGATACATGTGAGGTCTGAAGATCCTGGGCTGAGATGCAAACGGCAAGTGGGCACTGAAGTCCTGTGGGCTCCACCTCCTGCTACTCACCTAACTGAAGCCATGGTTGCCTCTCATCTGGACCACAGGAATGCCCTTCTTAGTGGTCTTCCTTCCTGTTCCCCTCTTGTCCAGTTTTTCTAAATCTTAAGTCTGATTGTGTCATTTCCTAAATGATATTCTTCAGTGGCTCCCAAGTAACCTCAGGTTTATGTCCAAGTTCCTCAGTGGCTCCCAGACCCTCATCATTTTCCTTCCAGCATCATCTCTGTGCCTCCAGTCTTCATCTCCTTAATAGATAGGATACACCCTCACATTCCATATGCCAACCCCCATGGACATTCTTTTTGTTAACTCCACCTGGAATATCTGTCTGCTTCACCCCACCTTTGCCCTGGCAACCTCCTATCATCCTGCAGACCTCAGGCCCAAACTCACTTCCTCAGGGCAGCCTCCCTTGGGCTCCATGCCTCGGATGGGTGCTTCACTTGTGTGCTCCCACCACCCCTCTTAGGACTTTATCACAGTGTCGGTAACTTTATTGATGATGCCATTTTTCTTTTATTTTCTCTGTACCCCTCCCCCATAATATGTCCTGGGAGGTAGAGACTGTCTTTCTTCCTCGAGAGTATATCCCCAGAATCAGCACAGTGCCTGGGCTGTGATAGGTTCACAATCTATTTATGGGTTAAACTTTTTCTTCCCCAAATTCACATGTTGAAGTCCTTCAGTACCTCAGAATGTGACCTTATTTGGAGACAGGATTGTTGCAGATGTAATTAGTTAAGATGAGGTCATGTTGGAGTTAGGTGGGTGGGCCCCTAATTCAATGTCAGTGGTGTCCTTAAAAAAAAGGCTGCCTGGTGAAGAGGAAGACACTCATAGAGGGAGGTCAGTGTGAGGATAATCAGGGAGAGGAGGTCCACAGCTAAGGAGAGGGGCCTGGAACAGGTCCTCCCTCACAGCCCTCAGAAGGAACCGATCTTGCTGACACCTTGATTCAGACTTCTAACCTCCAGAAGCGGGAGACAATAAATTTCTGTTGCTTAAGCCACCCAGTGTGTGGTATTTTGTTACAGCAGCCCTAGAAAATGAATGCAACACATTTCTTCACAGGCTGGGTTTCCAACTCTTTTAAATGCACTCCTCCAAGTGGAGCTTGTGCACAACAGTTCCATATTCCACAAATAGATGGATCCACAAGAATGGTAGGCCCAGGTGGCCATTAGTCAGCGCAGCAAGCAGCCAGTTTTGGCTTTTGAATGACCCCCTTCCTGATGGGTATTCCAAGAACGTCATCCAAATAGGCAGGGGTGGTGGCCCTCTCAGCAAGCCCTGCAGCAGGGGGATGTGAGTTGATGGGCAGGCAGGTGCTCGCTTCTCAGGAGAAGCAGCTGAGGAGGAACCAGGGAGGTGGGGGTGGGCAGAGCAAAGGGAAGAAGAAAAGTGAGAGCAGGAATCTGGAGCCAGAGTCCTGCTCGTGCTGGACCCAGGACCATACCACAGGATGTCAGTGCAGACTGTGCAGAAGCCAAGATGTCAGGGAGGAATTTCCCCCCTTCCTAAGGAAAGTTCTCCCTTGCCATTTGATTGCAGCCTCTAATAAGCAATTCTTCCAAATTTCTTCTGACTTAAGAAGTTCAGAGTGTGTTGAGCTAAAGAAACACCAGGATCATAATTATGGTTATTACGGAGAGTTGTTGTGTGCCCATCACCGCAGCATCTGGCTGTAATCACATGCTTAATGGAATGCAAGACGATCCACTGCTCATAATGGGCACTTTCCAAGCAAGGCAGCCACCAAGTGCCCACCCTCCCACTCGGGGGCCCATCAGAACAGATGTTTGTGGAAAGGGAAGATGCTTGTGTCTATCTGGAAGGCCAGTGACCTCAGGGCGGTGCTCAGGGAGTCAGTTCCATCACCAGGTCTTGGAGCTTGTATCGTTGCAAGTAGCCAACAAGGTCAGGAAATGGGCTCTCCCCACCTTTGGGTGGCAGGGAAGGGGCATGTGTAGGCAGATCCCATTGGTTACCTGTGATCACACTGAATCTCACTGATGGTGAAGTAGAGAGGTGTGACTCTGGGATATGGGCCCACATTTGCTCTTGGTAACCCCAAGCTCCTGGTCCCATTCTTTAGCAACTAGGATATTCCAACTCACTGCAAAGGCAGAATGAAAATCCCTCTAGTCAATTCCTCTGAAGCATAATTGTCTTAGGCAGCTTGGGCTGTCTTAAAACACCATAGACTGGGTGGCTTAAACAACACTTACTTCTGACAGTTCTGGAGGATGGGAAGTCCAAGATCAAGATACCAGCAGATTTGTTTTTTGGTGAGGAGCCTCCTCCTGGTTTGCACAGGATGCTCTGGTGTCTCCTCTTCTTGTAAAGATACTAATCTCATCATGAGAGCTCCACCCTAATAACCACATCTAAACTTGACCATCTCCCAAATACCATCACACTGGGGACTTTGGCTTCAACATATAAATTTTGAGGGGACACAACTATTTCATTTATAACAATAACTAAACTTGCTCTATTATTTTTATATCACCCATTTCTTTCTTTATATTCAGTTTTGAGAGCTGAGAAACCCAGTTATAGGTCCCTGAGCGGGTCCCATTCCCTATAGACGGAGCCTTGGGCTTCTTCAGGCCTCCCCTGCCCCAGCTTCTAGACACAGTGCTTACCCATCACCCTGTGCTCACTGCACCAGGTTTGAGTTTTGCCTATAGTGGAGTCTTAGCTCATGCTTTTGGTAGGTTCTTTTAGATTGGTACTATTAGCAACCTCAAGACCACTTGATTTTACTGTGCCCCATACTTCTGGGTATCTTTGTTGACTTCCCCAAACATAAAACCTTATAGCCATCTCACCTCTCCTGTGGCGTCATACTCAGTCTCTATGTTGCTTCTCTTTTATTCTAATTTTCTGCCGCTGCCTTCCCTCTGCAGTTCCAATGCAAGTAAACTTTCCTATTTCTTTAACTCACTTCATATCCAAAGATCTTCTGTGTGCCCTTAAAAGCCTCTCAAACTCAACATGGCCAACAATGAACTTTTGATATCCCTTTGCCACCCTTTGCCTTGCAAACCTATGTCTGTGCCATTGACTAGGTCAGTTGGTAATATTACCACCCATCCAATGGACTTGTCCTTTGTCATCCAACATCCTATGTATGATGTCCTTCAGGGTTTACTCTCAAAACACTGAAGATATCAGGAAAGAACGGAAATGAGCATTTAAAGTAGGTTTTATCAATTAGATCATCTCTCTGAAACTCAACCATATTTTGAGGGGGCTATTTAAGCGTTATATAGTCTATATTTAAATGATTATTTTAGCTTCACATGCATACAGAAAATAACATGAAATACAAGATACTAACTTAGAAATGAATATCCCCACTTGTATTTCATGAAACAGTTTTATTCAAACTTCTTATGTGCAATTTTGACATGTGGGGGTGTCTTTGCCATCACTAGAACCAAGTCCAGGAGAATTAAGGTGGTTTTCTAAAGCAAATCACGGTCAATTTTGCAATGTTTGAGACACAGCATTTTTTGGAATCCAGATGTGATTCTGTCTCTGGAAATGTTTCCGAAAGTCACAAGAATCTATGAAACAGCTATTTTTTTCAATTGTGTATTGTAATCCGCACTATGTAATCACTTAATACGTCATTTTAAAGTAATCTTTCAAACACTTGTTTATAACACTCTCCAGCATTTGTGAATGTGAAGCCACAATCCCAGGAAAAATTACTGCAACTCTATTAGTTGACTTTGCCTTATTTAACTGAATCAGTCAAGAGACTCTCTAATACCCCAAATTAACATTGATTCAAGCCATTTCAGGCAAATGTGCCTTCTCCAAGCATAGGATGACCATATGCCTAATTGGCCAGGACAGTCCTGGTTTAACAAGTTGTCCTTGTGTAATTATTAATAGAACCATTTCCAAAGGTTTCAGTTTAGATGATCAATCACATCATCAAATATTAGTTTGCTTTTCCAATTAGAGTAATTGAGAGAACTCCATTAATAAGGACTTACAAGGATTCCAATAGAAGGTTACACTGTGTTTTCTGAGGGATTATGTGGGGGTGGGAAGCACTTTGTCTTACATAAGCAGTGCTTCTCATTGACTCTCACAGTAGCTTCCCAAGTGGTTTCTCTGCCTCCAGGTGCCCCTCAGGTCAGCTTCCGCTGTCCTGTCTGTCCCCTGCTTATAACTTTTCAATGGTTCCCCACTGACTGCAGGGTTATACCCAGACTCCTAATGTGGCTTACAATGCCCTCCTTTTCTGAGTCCCTTTCTGCTTCCTAAAACACATTTCCTGCCATTCACTATGTGAAAGGCTGAATCGCAGCCTCCCAAACATGCCCTTGTCTTTATTCCTAGTACCCGCGAATATTATCTTATAAAAAGGGAGTTTGCAGACTTGATTAAGTTAAGGATCTTTGAGATGGGGAGATTATCCTGAAGCAATATGAGTGTCCTAATGAGAAGGAGGCAAAAAGGCCAATGAGGAATTAGGAAATGGGAGGGATGTCAGAGGAAAAGGCCATAGGATGATAGATGCACAGGCTGAAGCCATTTGCTTTGAAGAGGAAGGAAGGGGCCATGAGCCAAGAAATGCAGACCAACAGCAGAAGATGAAAAAGGCAAGGAGCCTCTGGAAGGAACCAGTCCTGCCCACACCTTGACTTGAGCCTGTTGAATCTCAGTATAGACTTCTGACCTCCAGAACTATAAAGAAAATAAATTCATGGTGTTTTAAGCCACCATGGTTGTGGCAACATGTTACAGCTGCCACAGGAAATAGTACACCCTAATAGTGCCTATGTTCCAAAACACCAGCCTGTCTGACACTCACCCCGCATCATGCTCTTTCCTGCCTCTGCTGATTTGCTGCCATCCCTGCTGCCTGGAATGCCCTTTCCTTCCCACCCACCTTCCTGCCTCACTCTAGCCCCTCATTTGTTTGGTCAAATCCTACTTACCCATGTGACTCAGCTTGGGTGTTCCTACCACAGAAAAGAGTTCACTGACCTCAACACCTATATCCACATAGGTGGGATCAGTCTCCTTCCTCTGACTCCCATGACCCCTTTCCCATTTCTCTAGCCTTTCTTTTACCATAGTTCACTAAAATTGTCTATGTGATTGTTATCTCCAACAGTCCAAGAATGGAATGTGTGAAGGGACTGTGTCTGCTTTATTTTTCTATCTCCATATTTAATAGATGCTCAATAATTTTTTGTGGAATAATTGAAAGAAAAAAAATTCAAATAGCTTAACAAATATTTCTTAATTAAGAAATATTGGGTATTCCTTGCCATTTTCCAAGTGAATTGAAGAGGAACCATCTATGTTCAGTATTCTATTATGTATTATCTTAGAAGAAATTGTGATTTGCTGGCAATTGGAGAAATCTTAGGAATGAAAATGGAAGAGTTCCAGGTCTCCTTCATCCCCTGCAGAGAGGGCTTTGTGGAAACCCTGGCCCAGCAATAGATATTTGGTGTATCAGAGGAAGCTGTCTCCTCTGATGACCTTGCTCACCAGAATCTAGGATCCCAGGCTCTAAGCTCCATTGGGTAATGGGGGCTTACCTTCAAATTGTTATATGCCAGAAATGTCTCTTCTCACACCTTAGCCCAACTGGACTGTACTTGGCCTCAGACACACCTTCCCATCTTGACACCTGTGCCCACTCCTTCTCCTCCCCCTTGAATGCTGCTCTCTCACTCTCCACATTTTCAAATTTCAGCCTACTTCTCTACCGAAGTTACAGCTTCTAAAACTATCTCAAACCCTGGTTGGCCATTTCATAGTTTAGATGAATGGATAAGAAGAATTCAGCCCAATGCATCACTACCATAAAAGTGGGTGAAATTCAAGTTCCTCCAAGATGGAGCCAATATTTCCCTACAAAGGAGAGCACATTTTCAAGGGAAAGCAAGCATATCTTCATAATGTTGTGGACTCTGCCATACAGGCCTCTGAGCATTCTCTTGTGCATATTCTGTGGCCCATTATGGTAATTTCTTTTCCTCTTTACCTTTCTTTGTAACTGGGTGATTATACTGCATATCCCTGGGCACTATAATTTGCATTGCAATACTAGGCTTTATTTGATGCTTGCAAATTATGGGCCCAGGGCTGGGGCTTTGATGCGGGAGTTGCTTCTACATAAGTCAGAAGAAGTTACATATATACCAGTGCAGCTCTGGGAATAAAGAACCTCTTTTCACAATCACAACTTAGTATTTAAAAATCAAATCTCAGTTACAGAAAAATACCAGGAGCAGGCCCACCCTCAGAGGAAGAGGAGAACTGAGATGAAGTGCTCTCATAAAAGTTTCATAAAATACAGCCACACACATATTATACAGTTGGGAGGAATGCTATAAAATTTCCGTTCAGGAAGAAGCAATGTTCCCTCGGTCTCTTCCTGCTCAACAAGGATTTGTTCTGAATTGTGAAGGCCCCACAGGTGAGTGTTCATGGGCATCATGCATCTCAGAGGAAAGAAGTTATAATCACTGGGCTGCGAAGATGGGAAAAGAGAAATGAGCTCCATCCAGGGAAATCACAGGTTATTGGAATCAGAGGACAGGATTTTCATACAGATGTGTTCTTCTTCATTCAGGTTTTATAAGAATGCATAGTTTTTGCTGATCTTGAATTCAGGAGAGGTGAGAAGAGCCGAGTTCTGGTCTCATTTCACCTCCCAGTTACCTCGTAATCCTCTAACAAGACCTTGGTTTCTTCATCCTATTTATCCTGGAGGCTGAATGAGGGTGTCTTCAAGGTCCATTTTATGTTCAGTGTTCTAGTTCTATTAACCAGGACTCACTGGCATGTGAGGACCGTTTTTGTCAGGGTCACTGTCTGTAGCAACCAAGGCCAAAACTGAACCTGGAGAATATTATTCCACATTAATCTCCATAAAAGAGCTGGTGAGACACCACATCCAGAGCCTGGGAGTTAGCCCATCTCTGTCTTGTTGGTCTAAGCAAAAAGCATTTTACTCTGCCCTCGAAATCTTCCATAGAATTGATTTCTCTGTGGAAGGTGTGTGTGTGTATGTGTGTGTAGAGGGGAAGAGAGAGAGAGAGAATACTCTGAGAAGAACAGTGTTTAAATTCATAGATTTGACAAAACCAAGGCAGGGAGGTAAAAATGAGGCAGTCTTGAGCTAATATCTATTGGCAGAAAAATAGCAACAGAAAAGTACCCATAATTGAAGATGACACTCAAACAATGCTCTGTTCTCTGTACTTCAGCTATAGGTTAGTGTTTAAATAAGATTTATATAGAGTAAAAAGATTTCAGGTCCTAGGAAAAACATCTATGATAAAGTTCTTCTAATTTTCAATTAAGGGTTACTTATTTCAAAAAATACCCAATGTAATAAATGATGATACAATACCAAGACTGCTTATAACAAAATGGCTCAGAGGTTCTCCTGAATTTCATTATAAAATCTGACCCATATGGAATTTCACATACAACAAAACTGGTAAGAACAATCTACAATGACAATTCTGAACGTCAGTCTTCTTTTTCTAGTCATTTGAGAGGCAGAAGGCAAAGAGTTCAACCTTGGAGTCTGGCAGTCCTGAGATGTTCTTGATTTGTGACTGTTGTAGTTTTAGCTAGTTTCTCCTTGACATACTCTCAGGCAGTTGTAACCCCTTCCCCCACACTCCACCTTCTTTTCCAGGATCCTAACAACATAAAATAAGTAACACTCTGTTTGGAGCCATTCTTGCCTTTATTTAAGCAGGTGTTAAGTAATTATAGACATACTTAGCATTTAAAGGGTGTGTTGCTTTTTAAGTCTTTAAAACATATGCTCACGTTCATATTCCCAATGTAAAAACAAATTCCAAAGAGAAGAATACAGTCTCAGAAGTTGCCTAGTTCTGGTAAATAGAAATGGGACAGGTGGCTTCACCCTCCTGAAATCAATATTTTATTTTGAAGGGAACGGAAGTCATTCTGGCTTAGAACCTCTTGAGAAACAACTCGGGCTTTGAACTCTTTTTTCTTCAAGTACAGATGTGAATCACATATACTTTCTCGGGAGGCACACACAATTGGTGGATGTGCTGACATCCAGAGATGAGTTCTGTCATGCATCTAATTTTCAGGCTCATGGATTTGAAATATCCTGAGAACAACGAGAGTTGACAATGAGGGTTGCTAGACATTGAAGACGTTTTTGAGTTTTTGTTGTCCTTATGTCCCTAGAATGTATTTTCGTGAAGTTATACAAAAATTTGATAGCACCTCATATTCTCCAGTGGTTCTGCCTAGAGACAGAGAACTGGATTTAAATGGCTTTTTAAGACCCCTTTGAGCCCTAATGAGTCTGAGTTTGCCGCTGCTTCTGCAGCCCACCAGAATCATTAACCACAGAAAATTCTACTATCCCATGAAAATACTAATTAATAAGAGGCATATTCAAAGCCTTTATGGGATCTGCTCACCTTTGTCTCCTTCAATGTCTTAAATGAACTAGAATTAAGTTGAGCGATGTCTATAACATCCAGAGGATGGATTTTTACAAGGACTAATTAAAGAGGGTGCCATTTTTCTCTGATCTTTTTAGCTGTACAATTCCTAATGAAGCCTATGAAGATCCATTGATGTGTTCTAAAGAGCTGTGATTGCAGGAGCTTCAACATCTTTAATCTGGAATTTGAGTTAAAACCACCGCCAAATTAGAAGAGTGCTAATTCTCCTTTTTAAAAAAAACACACACAACAACCATGTAGATGAAATGTAATCCCAGTAGGGTTTTTCTTAGAACACATCTGGATGCCCAGGAAAAGAAATATAAGGAACCCAAAATGTGCTTGGGAGTAAAAATAATGAGCATGTTTTGATGTGTTTCAACTCAGTTAAAAATTTTTACTCCATGGGTGTAAAAGTAAGCTTTGACTTGAAAAGTATTTCTAGATTATAATAGGACTGCTTTTTTTTTTTTTGGATAAAGCTAAATCTTTTTAAAAATTGTAATTGTATGATGATACAGAGAATTGAAACTTGCGCTGAAGTAAAATCTTGGCAATTGTATAATTAAACAATTTCTTTTTTTTCCAAGAGGCATGTAATAACAATAGTCTCAGAATCACTTAACGTAACTCTTCATTCAGACATTTACTCAACATTTCTTTCTGTGGTTCAGTTTCTTGTTAATGGATTATTCATGTTATCCTGATTTTACTTTCACATTTAGATTCTAAGTATTATAAGAACAATTAAATGGCTATGGAAGCACTATTTGTGAAATTTAAAGCAAACATCTCTCTTTTCTAACATCTTTTGAGAAAGCACAAAGTCTTAATATTTTTATATTTACTCTCCTTGTTTAGTTGGCTGTCATTTTAATTGACCTCAAGTCTATACTTTGTGCGTAAAAGGTAAGTCAACATGCTTGGACATTCTCTTTGTGCTCAACTTCATGTTTGTGTGCCTGGGGAGGCACAGATATGTTTAAAGGCCTCTAGTGCTTATCAATTGGCCCAACATATTCTGTATGTTTCCAGTTTAAATATAGTGAGTTTTCAGTGGACAAAAAAGTGTTGGTAATACTCCATGTTCTATATTTTCCTTTCCAGGCTGGTCCAATTTAGGAAATAGTACCCTCTCAAGTCATAAGTGAAGAGGAAAAGTCTTCAGTTGCTTTTGTTTCTGAAATCTTGAGGAAAAATATCAGGCATTTGGGCCCTGGATTATGCTCTTTTACTCTCTTGTCTCTTGTATTTCACGTGTTAAGTCTCCTCTTTCTCATAACACTTGAGTTTTTCAGGTCAGAACAATGCCTCATTTTTTTAAATTTTATTTTATTTTTTTTTGTATTCCTCTATCTGGGTTTCTAATAGTTGTTCAAGAAATACTTTGTTAAGTGGAGCCAACTGTTTGATGGCAGTTACCATTGCCCAAGAGTTTGGTATTAAAGTTAGTGTCTTTGGGTCATCTTGACAATCTGTATTTCTCTACAGCAATCCCTAAGGCCCAGTAAGTTACTCTATCTGGTAATGGAATTCATTCACTTACTTTCAAGCGATTCACTTTTAGTCTTCCTGAGTCAAGTAGAACCCTATATTGGCCTTATTTTCTTCATATTTACATTTTTTTTCAAACTTCTGTATCCCAAACTTCTCTGTCTTCCCAAAGGTCTGAACCTCTGAACTTCAGGGGGATTTTCCATCATTTACCCTAAACAGTTGCTGGGTACTGTGTGCTCATTGTTTGGAGCTCCAGACCACAACGAAGCCACTTGTATTTGTTTTAGATCCATGGCTGCCCAGATCTATGTGATTATTACACTTATTCCTAGCTAAACACATGTTGGGAGGTAGGTGGGAATTTGGCGGCCATATCAGTCTTCATGTGTATTCAATTAAGTCAGAGAAACCACTCCTCAACTGCTGTTGTTTCCCAATATCTGTTCTCCCTCTTTCCATAGTAATACAGTTCCATATTCTTAGCTGGACTAATGGCCACTCAGAATAAAGGCTACTTGCCCAGTCTCTCTGTGGCTAAGTTTTGGCCAAAGGAATGCAAATGGTTGTGTCATGTGGCAGCTTTTGAAAGCCTTTAAAATATAGCTAGGATCTTTCCTTTGCCTTTATTTCCTTTACTCCTTCCTCCATCCTGCTTCCTGGAATGTGAAAGTGATGACAGGAGCTTGAGCTGCCACATTGGACCACAAGACTGAGACCACAACCTTAGGGATACTGACTTATATGCAGGAAGGAGACTGGGTCTGTGAGGGCTTCAAGGGGCAGAGCTGTTCTAATATTACATTGCCAACATCTGGACTTACATACAAGTGATAATGAGCTTCCATTTCATCTAGCCTTTGCTATATTTTGTCTTTGTTACTCACAGCCAAACCTAATCCTAATTGATATATCAGCCAAACCAAAATCCTAGAGTAATGCTAGACAATCCCCTCTCTTCCAAAACCCACAATCAATCAATCACCGTGCTCTATTAAGTCTTACCACTCTGGTATCTTTCTTTCTTCTTCGAAGCCTTTATTTTTTTAATCTTAATCGTCAGTTTCACTCTTTTCCAATATCTGCTCCACACTGCCACCAGAATGACCTTTTTAAAATTAATGAAATCACTGCTTAATTTCCTGCAATTGTCCCTTACTTTCTACAACTCTTAGTATGGAAAGCTCTTCATGATCTGTGTCTCTTCATTTATCTTCTGCCACTCTGCCATATTCACGACTCTCCAAGCTCTTCATAGTTCTGGACCGGGACACCCTATATCATATCTCTGTGCCTTTGCAAGTGCTGGTCCTACAGTTTGGTACACCCAGTCCTTCTTCTTCTTGAACCTTCATCTAGAACCTTGATGCAAAACTCCTAATTCCCAAAGAAAGGAGGAGGGCTGATAACATCCCCCTTTGTGGCAGGAATGAACCTTACACGTTCATCTGTGTTGCAGTTTTTATTCTGTTCTAGAATTAATTGCTTATATCACTCTTTTAGACTGTGTGCTTTCTGATGATAGGAATCATATTTTTTCTTTTTGTCATTGGCATCTAACCCAGTGTCTGGCACATGGTGAGTGTACAGTGACTTAACTGCCTCTCTGCTTCCACCTTTGCACCCCATCTGTATTAGTTTCTTATTTCTGCTGTAACAAATTAGCACAAGCTAAGTGGCTTAAAAAAACAAATTTATCTTTTAGTTATGGATTTGAGAAGTCTAAAATGTGTCGGCAGATTGCATTCCTTCCAGAAGCTGCAGGGGAGAATCTATTCCCTTGCCTTTTCCAGCTTCTAGAGTCTGCCTGCACTTCTTGGCTCATGACCCCCTTCAGTCTTCAAAACCAGCAATGATGGTCAAGTCTTTTGCATTACATCACTCTCACTCTGACTCTCCCATCACCCTCTTTCATTCATAACAACCCTTGTGGTTACACTGGGCCTACCCAGATAATCCAGGATAATCTTCCCATCTCTCCCCATTTGATCAGCAACCTTAATTTCATCTGCAACCTTAATTCCCCTTTGCCATGTGACGTAACACATTCAGAGGTTCCAGACATTAGGAGATGGACATTATTCTGCCTGCCACGCCAAGTCAAGTCTATTCTTACCGCTGTAGCCTCAGAACAAACCATTAAAAACAAAACAAAACAAAACGTTAGGCAACATTTACAGCTCTGCTGGAAACTTGCCAATAACTTCTGATTTCAGTTAGGGTAAAAGTCATTGTAATAATACTTCCTGCGCCTTACATGCCTGAGCCTCTTCTTTCTCCTTGATTTCTGCTTGCTCTGCTCCAATCAATCCCCAAAATACCAAGGAAACTCTAGCCTCAGGGCCTTATCCTCAGATAACCACATGGTTCACTCCCCCATCAGCTGCAGAAATCTGATCACATGTCAACTTGCCAATGTAATTGATAAAATTATATAAAATAGCAACTCTCATTCTTCTGACAATTCTTATCACCTTATTCTATTTTATTTTCCCTATAGTTCTTACTTTTGTATGACCTACTGTATGCATTTACTGCTGTTGATTTAAATTTTCTGTCACATCCAGGTCATTTAGGATGAGAGTAGGATTTGTTGCTGTTGCTGTTCACTCTTGTATTTCTGGTTCATAGGAAAGTGCCTGGCGCATAGGAAACTTTCCAGAAAATGTTCAGTGAGTGTAATGAATGGATATACGGATGCACAGAGCACTGCTGCTCTACCCAGGGCTGGGGGGAGTTAATGAGGTGAAGACAATGGAAGGCCCGTGTTAAGTAGAGTGCCTGGATTTAGCGCAGGCCTATTTTTTAGTAAAAGAAATTCTCTCATCTTTATCATTCAAGGAAGAGGCCCATATCAGCCTCTAAGGAGGTTTCATAAGTTAACATGACTAATTTTTCAAAGATGTATAAAAATTTGTTTAAAAATATTTCAAGAGAGTGGAGCTTGCCCAGGAGCAAGCAGGTCCCGTGGCAGATGCCATGTAGACTGGAGCGCTGGGAGCTCTGGGAGCCTCAGTCAAGACAAGAAGAAGAGCATGTCCTAAGATAGACATAGTTTAAAATTAAAAAGAAATCCTCATTTAAAAAGGTAAAAATGCTCTCTTATTGGCTTTCTTTCACATTGTTTTCTTTCTTTTGCCAGGAAATGTTGAAAATAGCTAACTCCCCCATATTAGCATGTGTCCGTTCTTAACAGAAATCCTATGCCATGCATGTGCTTAAGTGGTAAAACCTATAAAATGAAACACACACACACATATTCAGAAAAATCTTAAATCTCCGAGGACAATAGAATACTCCAAGTGTAAGCTTAATGGTAATTTATTGAAATTTCATGCAAAAAGTGTTCTAGAAATGGTGACAGCTCCTCCCTGAGGCTCAGCGAAGAACCCTGGTGCAGAAACTACCTCAAGCTTTTCTGTGCCCCGGACCACTTTCTGTGTCTGAATCTATTTCTCCCTTCCTTCCGTGTGTAGAGTATCTCCATCATCTATCATCTATCTATCTATCTATCTATCTATCTATCTATCTATCTATCTATCTATCATCATCTATCTATCTACCTACCTACCTACCTACCTACCTACCTACCTACCTATCATCATCTATCTATCATCTATCTATCTATCTATCTATCTGTCTGTCTGTCTGTCTGTCTGTCTGTCTGTCTGTCTGTCTATCTATCATCTAATCATCTATCATTATCTATCTATCATCTATCTATCTATCTATCTATCTATCTATCTATCTATCTATCTATCATCTATCTATCTATCTATCTATCTATCTATCTATCTACCTACCTACCTATCATCTATCATCATCTATCTATCATCTACCTATAGCTTTCATCTATCAATCATCTGTCATGGGGTGGAGCCCTCATGAATGGGATTACTGCCCTTATAAAAAGAGATCTTCCTCTCTCTGCTCTCCACAACGCAAAGATACGACCACAAGAACAGGATGCTATAAAGCAGGAACATTCAGGAAACATAGATAGAACTTTTGAAATTAAAACCATGTTAGCGGGAGATAAAACAAGATGGCGGTGTAGGTAGCAGCTGCGCCCGCCGCCTCCCACAACCACATTAAACTTACAAATAAAACACAGAACCACCGTCACTCAGAACCTCCTGAGATCCAACTGAACAGAAGCCCCACAACCAGGGACCTGAAGAAGCACCGAGACCGGGAGAAGGGGCGGAGACGCGGGCAGATGGGGGCAGAGACACAGAGACGCGACCGCGGGCCCACACCCAGTGCCTCGTTTAAACCCGGGAGGACATCTCGGCGCAGAAGGTTTCCCGGAGGAGGGAGGGGTCCCAGCCCCACAGGAGGCCCCCAGCCCAGGGCTCCAGGGCCGGGAAGAGACGTCCCCACACCTTCAGCTGTGAAACCAGCGGGGACTGTCCCTGAGGGTCGCGGAGGCTGCGGGAGCCCCAGCAGCTCCTCCTAAAGGGCCCGGCACGGACTCACTCGGACGCGCCCTCTGAGCCCAGCGCCGGGCAGCAGCCGGAAAGGACCCGGGACACCCAGGGAGGAACTAACCTGCCTGAGATCCGGGCGAGAGGTGGAGGGCGGCTTCCTCCCAGGCAGAAGGGCTGGCGGAGGCCATGGCTCCTTTGGCGAGTCCTCCCCGCACACAGCCGGCAGGCAGGCGCCATGTTTGAGTTGCCAGCACCTGACTCACACCTTTGGCCCCGCCCCGTGATTCCCGGAGGCCCCGCCCCTCCCCACCTGCGGCTCATCCAGGCCATTTCCAGGGGCTTTTCTGTGCAAGTGGCCTCTTGAGCCTCACGCTTAGGACTTTCCTAAAATCTCTCAAACAAGCAGCAGCGGGCCCCATACAGCTTGATAAGCGGCCCCAGGCCTGGCACTAGCGGCAGCTGCATTGGCTCATAGCTTGGCCTCTCCTGGGCACCTCCAAGCCCAGCACAAGTAGCAGCCAACTACGGTTTGCTGTGTAGCTTATGCTGGGTGGCCCCGGGCAAGGCACTGGCAAAGGCTGACTTTGCAGCTCCCGGGAGGCCCCAGAGACAGTGCACCTGGTGGTCAGACTCAACCACGCTGGATTACAGCCCTACCACAGCCATGAGTGATACACTCAAGGGGCGCACTTGGTGAACACCAAAGCCCCACTGAAGTAAATCCTGCTCCACAGGGGTGTCTCCAGCACAGCAGCTCTTTGGCTGTAGTTGCAGCTGGTCCTCACAGCTGATTGCCCTGGGGGTCAGTTCCTCCCAGTGATGCCAACAGCAACCAAGGCTCAACTACAGCAGGACAGTGCACACAGCCCACACAGGGGAGCACCTAGCAGGCCCAGCTCAGGTGACTGGGGAGGCCGAGCCACTGGATCATACAGGACACCTACTACACAAAGCCACTCTACAAATTCCAGGAGACATAGCAGCTCTACCTAATACATAGAAACAAACACCTGGAAGCAGCCAAAATGTGGAGGCATAGAAACATCACAAAGGAAAGAATAGAAGAAATCTCTAGAACAGGAACTAAATGAAATAGATCCAAACAAGCTAACAGATACAGAGTTCAGAATTTTGTTTATAAGGATGCCAAAGCATCTTATTACGAAAATAACTGAGAAAATAGATGACATAATAAAGTACCAATTTGAAATGAAGGCTACACGAACTGAAATGAGGAATAATTTACAGGGAATCAGCAGTAGAGTAGAGAATCAAATCAGCAATTTGGAACATGAGGAAACAAAAAACACCCAACCAGAAGAGCAAAAAGAAAAAAGAATCCAGAAATATGAAGATGGTATAAGGAGCCTCTGGGACAACTTCAAGAGGCCCAACATTCGTATTATTGGGGTATCAGAGGAGAAGAAAGGGCAAGAAATTGAAAACCTATTTGAAAAAATAATTACAGAAAACTTCCCCTACCTGGGGAAAGAAAGAGACTTACAAGTCCAGGAAGCACAGAGGGTCCCAAACAAGAGGAACCCAAAGAGGCCCACAGCAAGACACATCATAATTAAAAGGCCAAAGTTTAAAGACAAAGAGAGAATCTTAAAAGCAGCAAGAGAAAAACAGTTATTTACCTACAAGGGAGCACCCATACGACTGTCAGCTGATTTCTGAACTGAAACTTTGCAGGCCAGAAGGGAGTGGCAAGAAATATTCAAAGTGATGAAAAACAAGGAACTACAACCAAGATTGCTCTACCCAGCAAAGCTGTTATTTACAACTGAAGGTCAAATAAAGTGCTTCACAGATAAGAAAAAGCTAAAGGAGTTCATCACCACCAGACCAGCAGTACAGGAAATGTTGAAGAGTCTTCTTTAAGAAGAAGCAAATGAACAAAAGAATCTGACGAACTAAATAGATCCAGAGACATTGACACATGCGACAGACGATCATATTTCAGAGGAAAGAGGGAAGGGGGGTGGAGGGTGGGAAGAGACTAACCAAAGAAGTTATATGCATATATGCATAACCCATGGACACAGTCAATAACAGGGTGAAGGTCTGCGGAGGTGGTAGGAGCGAAGTGGAGGGGGTGAATTGGGGGGGAAAAAATGGGACACCTGTAATACTTTCAACAATAAAGATAAATTAAAAAACAAAAACTAAAACCATGTTAGCTGTTGAAAAGCTCCAGTGAAAGATTGGAAGATAAAATAAGAAAGTTCCCGAGAAAGTAGAGCAAAAGGCAAAGAGATAAAACAAGAGGAAAGACTAGAATTATAGGACCAGCCTAGGTTGTCTAACATTTGAAAGGCAGGATTTCCAGACACAAAGAACAGAGAAAAAGGAAGGGAAGAACTTACCAATAAATAATTCAAGATCCGTTCTAGAGCTGAAAGACATTAGTCTCTTAATTCAAAGTGATTTGAAAGGGAAGGCTGCCCAGCACCATACATGGAAACAACGCATTCCAAGGCACTTCCCAATGGAATATAGGAATATTGGGAATGAACCGAAGAGTCTACAAACCAAGGGAGAGACTCAAATATGTATTAGACACATACAAAGTACCAGGAGTCTTGAGAACTTCTTCCACTTTCCCCTTTTGATAGGATTCCCGTAGCCATGAGGGCAAAAGGTTAAGACCAGCCAGTTTCAATATGTGTAGTGACAGATTTTGTTATCCAAAATCGCATGTAGCTTTCCACTGTCTCTGAACTTTAAGGATGATGAAGATGGTATAGAAATGGCTATACATTAAAAATGACTGATTTCTTAAAGTTAAACAAAAGTTCTGTGCCCTTTATAGCATCTTGACCTCTTCCTCAGTGTTCACAAGTTCCTCCTGTCTTAGAACGGAGGCTACTGCTTACATACTGACCTTTTCCTGAATTATATATTATTTATCTTTCATGGTTTTTTTAAATTAAATTGTGAGCTCCTGAACAGCAGCAAATACCTTCCACTCCTAATTTATCCTTTAGTTCCTATCACATTGCACTGAGAAAAGTAGTACTGGCTTCTACTTCTTGAGTTTATATTAAAGCTAGTCAGTTGCTGCATCCTTGCATGTCTGCAACAGCTCAATAGGAAGGGGACGTTGTTATCTCCACTTTGCAGATGAGAACAGCGAGGCTAGAAGGCCTAATCAGGAGGTCCCCCAGCTAATGGATGGCAGAGGTGGGAATCCGAGTAGCGCCTGCCTGAATCTGCAGCTCGAGATCCCAGCACCATGCTACTCGACTCACAACTCATTTCCTCTTTGTTTCAGCCAGAATAGTTTTCTTTCAGCTTTAGGAAGGTAAACTGGGGAATTTGCTACAAAAGGCAGCGAACGCTGTTATTCTGTCCGTTTCTGCCTTTTCTTGTCTCTGTGCTCCCTATTATGATGGTCCCTTTACACTAATTGAAGGGCCCGTGGCTGGGGCAGTGACGGGATGAGGGAATGCTAAAGGATCTTGGGGAGATCCAGAGTTTGGGGGACTGTGGCAACAATCAATATGCTAATCACCTAACAATCCTCAAACCATTTAGTGGTAACACTTCAGTGTCCTGGGACCAGTGCTTTCCATTTCTATTCCTCTGTGATGGGGACACAAAAGAGCAGTGTTCAGGTTAGCAGGGGGCCTGGCAGAATCCCAGCTCCACTCTCTCCCCACGCCCACAGCCTTGTCTCAGGGCCCTAGCCTGTCATTTCTCTTGATGGAAGGGATCAAGTCTCACAGCGGTGGGGAATTCTCACTATTCCCGTTTAGGTTATGAAACCCACTGTCTCAAAGAAGGAGAAAGAATGAAAATTGCAGGGGAAGGCGCTATGTGGACAGAAATAAAGAGAGGGGCCTGAAGGCTCATAAATGGGCAAAAATAATGAGTTGAGAAACCGCCTTGCTAGAAAATGGCCAGAAATCTGTGAGAGGGAGGAGAGGGGTCCCTGTGGATATGAGGAGTCACACGAGAAAGGAGAGAAAAAATTGTACACAGCCACTTTTAATGCAGGTCCATGCCAGGGCCACTGCCAAATTATTTTTCCTGTATTGTCTTTTTAAATGTAATATTTGATGCGTACAAAAGAATATGAACAATACCTCAGGTTATTTTTAAGGTGTCAGAATTTCATGTCTCCGTAGAGTGTGAGAAAACACACAGTAGGTAAAACAGTTTGTTCTGCGCCTGGGGGAGAATGCAAGAGGAGATATGTCTTCACCTGGAGTCGGGCATTGAAAATGTCCCCTTTACTGCTTGAAAGAGTACTGCACATTGCAGGTAAAAAAACAGGTACTTTTAAGGAAGTGGAAGCTTTGCCCCTTTTGAGGCCCTGCACCCACATCCCCCGTGCAATGAGACTGGGAGGGCCTTTACGTTCAGGCCCTCCGGCAGGGAATCTGTCTTTTCTCCTGGTCGTAGTCTCAGTTGATGTTCAAATAATAGAGCATTCTGTGCCCCAAATAACTCTTTTTTAAAAATTAGATCGTGTAGCAAGAGATTAACTTAGGGAATGTTATTTGCGCAAATTAAATAACTCCAAAACTTTAAAAGGAATCTGTCAAGAGTGACCTGCCTGAAAAGGAGCCTGATTAGGATTTTGGCCCGTTGATGATGACTCCTCAGGAATGACAACCCGGGTATTTCGGCTCCTATTTATTGAATTTCTCCCCTTGTTCTCTGGGACTCTTTGCCCAAGTTAAAAAGGTGGAATTATAACATGCTCTTCTTTACTCCTGGTAATATTCTTTGTTATAAAGTTTATTTTGTCTGCTATTAATACAGCTACTCCAGATTCTTATGACTCGTGGCGCATGACATGTATTTTCAGTTCTTTTACTTTTAACTTGTGTTTTTATTTTTAAAATGAATTTCTTGTGGGCAAAATATGGTTTGGTCTTGCCTTTTTATTCAGTCAGAAAATTCTTGCCTCTATTGCAGTATTTAGATTTACATTTAAAGTAATTATTAGAATGGTTAGATTTAAATCTAAAAATCTTTTTCAAAAAAATATGTTTTTATTGATTTCAGAGAGGAAGGGCGAGGGAGAGAGAGAGATAGAAACATCAATGATGAGAGAGTCATTGATCGGCTGCCTCCTGCATGCCCCCAACTGGGGATCGAGCCCTCAACCCAGGCAAGTGCCCTGACTGGGAATCGAACCGCGATCTCCTGGATCCTAGGTCAACGCTCAACCACTAAGCCACGTCTGCTGGGCAAATCTAAAAATCTTATGATTTATTTTCTATTTGCCCTACCCGTTTTGTGCTTCTTTTTCCTTTCTTTTTTGCTTTCCATTAGATTATTTCTATTAACTTAATTGGGAAATAATGCATGTACAATAAATTACATTCTCTCAAAATGCACAATTTGATGAGCTTTGACAGTTGTATACATATGTGGAATCACCACCACAGCCAGGGTACAGAACACTTTAATAATTAAGCATTTTTAGTATTCCATTTTATCTCCACTATTAGTTTATTAGCTATTATCTCCCCTTTTTACTAGTTGCCTTTGGTTTAAATATTGCTTCTTTAATTTTTGACAGTTTACCTTAAAGAATATTATACCAATTTATGAATTATGGGAGAACCTTACAAAATTCTCTCCTCCAATTCTTTGTGCTATAAATTTTTTTATATATTTTACTCCTACATGTATTTTAATCATGTATTGTTTATATAGTTTTATTTTTGCTTTAAAAATTTATTATCTTTTAATGAAATTATAATATGAGAAAACCTTTAATATTTGTCCTCAAATTTGCCATTTTAATGTTTTTCATTCTGTGTGGAAATCCAAGCTCCCAGCCAGTATCATTTGCCTTCTGCCTGCAGTACAAGGATGCTGATGAGGTTTTCTCAACTTTTGTTTGTCTGAAAAAATAATCTTTATTTTTCCTTAATTGTTGAAATATATTCCTCTGGGTATGTAACTCTACATTGACAGTTACATTCTTTCAGCTCTATAAAGATGTCATTCCAAAGTCTTTGGGCTTGCATAAGTTCTGAGAAGAAATCTGTGTTTCTTATCTTTTTTCCTCTCTATATAAAATGTGACTTTTAATATGCATACTTTTAAATTTGTCTCTTTATCTCATTTTCAGTAATATTATTACTTCTCTTGGTGTGATTTCCTTTGCTTTTATCCTGCATGGGATTTTTGTTAAGCTGAGTTTTGTGGATTTATATTTTTCAACAAATTTGGAATGTTTCCTGCTATTATTTATTCAAATATTATTTCCTGTCTCCCCTCCCCCCTTCTTTCCTTTTTTATGGACTTCAATTACATGTGTATTGTTTCACAGGTCAGTGAGGCTGCGTTTATTTCTTCAGTCTCTTTGTTCTCTGTCCTTCAGTTTGGATAGTTTCTACTGCACTGTCTTCACATCCACTGATCCTTTCCCCCCTGAAATCTCTAATTTTCTGTTAATTCTATTCAGTGTATTTTTGATATCTAAAACTTCCATTTGCTTTTTAAGGTTTCCCAATCATATTAATTTTTCTCTCTGCCTTCTTGACATAAAGAGTATATTTATAATAGTTGTTTTAATGTCCTTGTCTGCTAATTTCATCTCTTTATCAATCTGGGTCTATTTTTGTTGACTGACTTTTCCCCTGGTTTTGGATCAAGTTCTCTTGACTCTTGGCATGTCTTGAAATTTTAATTGTATGACAAATTTTCCAGGCATGACAAATTTTGTCTTACTACTGAATTCTTTATTTTTGAAGGGTTTTCCTTAAAGAGTGTTGTGCTTTATTCCGTCAGGCAGTTAAGTTACTGAGGATCAGTGAAATAATTTTGAGTCTTCTTTGAAAGCTTTTTAAAAGTGGGTCTAGCATAACCTTTACCTAAGAACTCTGACAAATACCTGACCCTCTGAATACCTGCGTGTTCAGTGAGGCCTCTTCCCTCTGGCCAGTGGGAACATGAATGACTCCTGGTCTTAAGTGAGCTCTTGGCTTTGTTCAGTTTATAGCTTCTTGGTAAGTGTTCTTTCCCCCAAATTGTAGAGTTTCACCCAGTTCATGTGCACATTGGTATTCAGCCAAGGCTGGCGGGGATTCTTGCAGATTTCTGGAGCGCCTTCTCTTCATAACTCCCTCATGTCTAGCACTCTGCTCCACAAGCCCAGTCGGCTCGTTCTTCCTGAACTATGGTCTCCTTCACTCCGTGAAACCAAAAGCTCAGTTTGGGGTTTCCCACCCAGTGATGTGGCAATGCTCGAGGCACGAAGCCAGAGTGATCATAGGGCACATGGAGTTTATTTCCCTTTCTTCAGGGATCATAGTCCTAAGCAGCTCTGTGGACCAATGTCTGAAATTTAGTGTTTTTATTATATTTCACCAACCTTTTCTAGCTGTGTACAGTTGAATGGGGGGTTTCTCCCAGACCTTTTAATTTCTTCATGGCAAGAATAATAAATTCGCCAGACACAATATAACCTTCTTTCAACTTTGCCTTAATATTCTACTGGAGTGCAGAAAAAATGCTGCTGATTGCGAGGCTGTCTCACAAATGCAAACTCTATTCATTCTTGGACTTCCTCCCTTTGTCGCTCCTACCCTTTGTTCTCAGAAACTTTTATCCCAGAGTTACAACTGGACTCTTGAAATGAATATAGTGACCTCCTAAATTATAATTTAGTTAGTGCAAAGATTGTACTCTCAAACTGAACCAGCTTAGATAGAAAACTCACTTCAAAACTGCCTCTAGGACAGTTTATAACAATGTTATAAATTGAGGATCTGTCTTGGGAAAATCACCTTGTAATATAAAAATTCCAAAATTAATGATGACCATAATACAGAATTAATATACAAACAGTGGTGAAGTGGTGATGAGGGACATTTGTGCTTCTCTGGAACTGTCAACTAGAGTCCATGGTTCAGGATAAAACTTGTCAAGTGTCTCACCTTTTAAGTTCAATGAGATAATTTCCTGATGCCAGTCCCATCCTATGATCTTTACTAACAAAAGGCACCTAGCAGAACCAGTTTCTTAAACCCTACTCCTTTAGTCTTTATAGAATAAGACACAGTGGGGGCAAGGACATTAGACCTTTGAAGGAAGGCTCATGATGTATTAACAATGCCTTTTCCCTCTCCTTGCCTTGGTGGAGAGCCTGGGAGGCAGGCAGCAGGGAAGTTTCTATGTGTTCCTACCTCTTCTGTTGAAATCTGTTTCCCAAGTTCCCTCCACTCCCCAGGAAGAACCGTGGGGGTGGGGTGGGGATGGGGCTGTGTGCCACGAGCTGACAGAGCATTTGGTGGTGGTGTTGATGGAGGGGTAAGAGAGAGCGCCCCAGGGCAGCCTGTGTTTCCACTCTTGGCTTGGAAAGGACTGATGGGTGCATGCCATGGAAGGTAGCTGGGGCTTGCCAGAAGCAGAGACTTTTAGATGTATTGCTTGTTGCCTTGGTAATAGGGGAAAAGAGGACAGGGGAACTGTGCAAGGGTGTGACCTTGGGGAGCTCCCTAAAGAGCTAACAATTTCATCCCCTTCAAAACCCAGGGCCAGCACTCGATTCCAGCACCTCTGTGTTGGACTAAGAGGCAGAGAAGGGATTCTCCAGCTCTGAGGCCATTTCCTATGTGAGCATAGGTCGTTCCCCAGCTTCCCCAGGCACAAAGAAGAGAGAGAAAGGAGAGGGAGTTTTGACAGTTTAGATTTCCAAAAGCGCAAGAATAAATATTAGACCTGAAGGGGATGAAGAAATAACATGCCTGGCCTGGGCATGATGCAGGGTTGAGAGCCCAGAACATTTAGTGATGCTTGAAAATGAATGAATTTCACTCTTGTACACATCTATGTTGAGATTATTTCAATCGAACTTACGAATATGCTTGTGCATACACATAAAACCAGACATAGCATTTAAAAGTCTTTTATGTTGTGTTTGATTTTACACGCTTGCAAAATTCCCAAGAGACTTTTACTGCATGGATTGTTTCGACCGAGGCATTAAATAATATATTTTCCATAAAGTTGGACATAAGATGCCTATCTCTCTTCCTGGAAAATCTCTCTATAACAAGCAAAGGCGTTTGTCATTACTCCAAAATCCTTTGAATTGTACTTGAAATTAGGGTCATCTGCCTCAAAAATTTCCGTTGCTTAGTTGATGAGTAGGCATGAAAGCATCCAAATGTTTTGAGTGTTTCCATGGGGACTTCATCAGTGATCCTCAGCACTTCCATTTCACTAAGTCAGATGAGACAAGATGAGTTTGAATGACTTGGATCAGCTTGTCAACACTGGATAATTGATTTGACTTAACGAGGGACAACAGTGTCAGTCATTCAAGTATTAGAAAGTCACAAATACGAATTTTGGATATTACCATGTGGCTGTTACTCATTTTGTTTTGTTTTGTTTTTTAGCATAACACAAGAATAGCCTACATAAATATGTAAAAACGCTTAATGATAACATATGTATCAGTTTGTTTGTATTACTACAAACTTAGTGGCTTAAAACTCAAATTTATTACCTCACAGCTCTGGAGGTTAAGTCCTAAAATCAAGGTGTCAATAGGGTAGAATTACTTTTGAGGCTCCAGGTGAGAATCCATTTCCTTGTTTTTTTGAGTTTCTAGGGTCTACACAAATTCTTTGGCTGTAGCCCCTTCCTTGTACCACTTCAACCTCTGGTATCATTGTCACTTTTTTTTTTCCATTGTGAACCTTCTTGCCTCCCTCTTAGAAGGATGATCTAGTGTAAACCCGACATCTCAGAATTCTTAACTTAATCACACCTAAAGTCCCTAGTATTAAGCCATCCTTGAATTTTTAGAATAAACCTTATTTAGTTTTGAAAAAATTATTTGTGTACTTCTGGGTTGATGTTGCTAGCGTTTTAGTTAAAGCAAGTGAAATTTTTTTCTGTTATGTTGGCTTTGTTTTGAGGGTTATATTAACTTTGGAAAATAAACGGGGAAGTGTTTCATCACTCTGTAATTTTGGAACTATTTAAATAACATGAGAATTGTTACTTGAAAGTTTTCAAGAACTTGCTTATAAAACACTCTGGATCCAACTCCTCTTTTGGAGATAGTTAATTGAACATTAAAAAATATCTTCTATGAATATAAGTTCATTCCAGCTTTCTAATTCTTACTATATTCATTTTCCTTGAAAACTGTGCATTTCACTGGGTCCTAAGAGTTTATTGCCATAGAGCTATAAAATATATTTTTATAGTTAAAAATTTGCTTCACATCTGTGTTTATATTTGCCTTTCTCTCTGTCATTCTTTTCAGTTAACTTATCAGTAGTTTGCATATTTTAATGCTATTTGAACAGATGAGATACTATAAAAACAATTTATTAATTCCACTGTTATTTTCTTGCTGCCTTACATAATTTCTACGTTGATTTTTATTAGTTCCTTCATCATATTTCTCTAAGGTTTATTTTTATGTATTTTCTATTACATATTCTGCATAAGTATTATTTAAAAATAATTATGGTCAAACACTTTATAAATTAACTTTTTTCCATAATATATATATTTTTTGATTTATCAAAAAGATACACATTTTTACAATCAGCAAATTATAAGAACCAGGTTCAGTAAACCCACTTTCAACAGGTAAGTAGAAACAAAGTAAGAAAGGAGACAGCAATGTTATTAGGGTTTGAGATGTACCATGCAGACATCAGACTAGGGGTTGCTTAGTCTTTATTAAAGTTATAGTTTGCATTTAAGAAAAGTTTCAGAAGATTAACCCATGATATACAAAAACATCCAAGTATTTAACTAAATTGATGTACTTTTTACTAACATTGCCTGTTTGCGGCAACATTGACATTATTGCCATAGGGACCATCCACAACATTTCCTCCAGACTAAACCCTGTGGCCCAGGTCCATTAGTCCAGCCACTGTAGGACGAATCCGTGAATGCCTTACTCCACACCTGCTCCTTTGATTCTCACAAATTTCTCAACAAGAAACAATAGAATTTTATTCTTAATGGTATCACAATTGCACAAATTAAAATCCAGTGACCAATTTTAGTTTTAAAAACTAGAAGAGGGGGAAAAAAGATGTTATCATCAATCGTGAATTTGGAAAGAGTTCTTTAACAAACAACGAGGGGGAGTTATTTTGGAAACAACTGTACTCTATTCTTATGTAGTACATTTTTCTATAGAAGGTGTCCTCCCTCTAGGGCCAAGAGGTGGAGGCAATTCTATCACCTGCTTCAAGGCTTCCTCTACCTGTACTGCCAGTGCCCCGGGGGTAATGAGTCTTCAATGGTGGCTCAGTGCATCTCTTCCATGTAGACTTCGATCTCATTCCAATTTAGGCTTCTCTTTCTCTTCTTCCATACCTAAAACATAGGCAAAGTTGAACATCAGATTAAACTATGAGCAGCCTAGCCAAGCTGCTGAAAAAAATCCCATCTCTCTTCTCTCTACACTTCTCATCCACTCTCCTGCACCCACCTCTTTCCATCAACTGAGAAGAAAAGTCATTTACAGCTCTCTCCAGAAACTTCCTTGGTGACCTCTCTCCCCACCCTTTTCCTCCAAATCAGGACCTAACATCTTTGGGACACACCCAGTTCTTGCAGCTTCTGAGAGCGAGGGACTCAAGTTAGTTCCTGACTCACTGAGTTTGCACAGAAGCCCCAACCAGTCTGCTTCGTAACCAGCATCTTATGATAGTAGGTGTGCGACAGATGAGTTTCAAACAGACCTTCTTCATTTTGATTTTTTTTCCTGTTCCTTCCCAATGCAAGGACTCTGGGTTGTCAAAAGTCAAGAAATATATATATTTCTAAGCTCACAGAGAGCTCATTAGCCACAAGAACTGCTTATTTTCATACCCATCTGTATTTAAACTCAAGTTCTCCCTCTCGTCAACACAAGCTTGGTAGACTATGGTTTTCTTCCAGAGAGACTCATATGGACCAGTAAGACCTCTGACTGTTGTTTGTAGTGAACAGCTAATGATGCTTCATTTTCCTGGAGACGAAAATATCCAAGTCATTCTCTTTAATTAAAGTTAAATCTGGCCAATGCTCACTTCTTTTTTTTCTAGCTAAAGGTTTTTCTTCTGATACTAAGTTCTTAGAGAATTTTTGCTGGAACAAAAATTGTTGCCTTGAAGGCTTTGCTGGTATTCTTTTGTAAACTACAAGCTCTCTGAGGGCAGAGCTCTTAACTGTTTTAGTCCAGATTATAGCCCTACACATAACACAGTGTCCTTTTCATAGTAGGAGCTCAATTAATCTTTACTGCATCAATTAATAAACAGTAAATATAGAGGAGGCCTCAGCAGGCTGGACGCTTGGGAAAGCAGAACAAAATATGGAGCTTCACAATATAAAAAATCACAAAGCCTAACTGCAGAGGGTCGCCATGCTAGGGCTTCATTAGGAGAGACCCCCCCTCCACCAGCTCCTAGTGTGTGTTTTGTGGGGCCAGGGTGGTGGTGGCGGAATGTGGAGAACATGCTCTGAACAGGTGTCCTCAGACATTCTTTTAGATTTGGTTTTCATGACTAAGGAACTGGCAGAGATCTGTAACACTTTTTCCAAAGTAATTTTCAGAATCATATTAAGGAAAATTTCCAATCAAGAAGTCAGGACATCTACAGGGAGGAGGAACAGGGTTGAGGGGGGAGGAGGCAGGCGATGCCTTAGCTGTTGGGTAACCAAGGCAAAGGCACAGAAACATCACAGATTCCGTTCAAACAACGCACGTGGCTCGGGTCCGCACTTCATCCCACGTTCGTCCCCGTAGAGAAGCTATCAGGAGCTAACGGCTTGCTTTTCTTTTTCAAGTCTGTTTCCTCCTAAGTGTTTTCCTGCAGATGGGTTGACTTGGCAGCAAGAGTGGAATCTTCAAAAGCAGGGGTGGAGAACAGGGGGTGTTCACTGACCCAGACAGGGAAAATCGCTCCCCACCTACATTCGTTTGGCAGCTTGGGGGGGTGGAGGGAAAAAACTGGATGGCTATAAATAATATTTGGAAGAACCAGAGGAATAATTTCCACACAAATAGCAGAAAGAGACCTGTTAGAGCTGAGGCAGGAGGTGCTTTCGGGGACATGCAGGAAGAGCTGATTGACCCCGAGATGTCCAGTCACCTGTGATTCCCCAAGGCTGGGACAGGGGCTGAAGCGGAGGCTGGGCCAGTGGGGGACGTGAGCTGGATGGGCAGCTTGGGGAGAAGAAAGGTGGACGTTTCTCTCATATAGGCCTGGCTCTGGCCTCCTCTGTCCTTCTGTCTGCTTTTTACGCCCTCACCCCAACCTTTCACCCTCAGAAACCTTCATTTCTGGTTGTATGAAGTTTGACTTTAATAAGACTTGTCACCCCAGCCAGACACATTGGAATTGGAATAAATTCTTAAAGTACAAAAATATTTCAGCTGTTGTAGGTTGAATTGTGTCCCCCAGCAAATTCATTGGTTGAAGTCCTTCCTAATCCCCAGGACCTTAGAGTGTGAGAGAAGGCCAAGGATGTGGCTGAGCAACTGTTCACTAAAGAGATTAAGCAGGTGACCTGTGGATCCAATTAATCATCTCAGCAGAGCCAGGAATGACCTGTGGGGGACCCTTTGATGATCTAAACCCCCATGAATTACATGGGAAGCCAAAAGGGTTTTGAGAATTTTGTACCAGCAGAAACACTGCTAGCACAGACCAAAAGGGACAGGATGAAATGAACGAGCAATGACTCCACAGGCATTTCAGGGGTTGGATCCTTCTTGGCTCCAGAGGGTAGGGCTCCTGCCCAGGGCTAAGGATGCAGGGCCACAGCGCCCTCCTGGTGAGTCCTGAGGACAGAACATTCAGCCAAAGAGGATTATTCTCAAGCCTTAAAATCGAATGGAATTTGCCCTGCTAGCTTTTCGACTTGGTTAGGAACTATGACCCTTTTTTACCCTGTGATTTCTTTCTTTTGGAAAGGAAACGTATATTCTATGCTTGTCCAGCCATTGCATTTTGGAAGCAGATAACTTTCTGTCTGGTTTCACAGGTTTGCAACTGGAGAGCAATTTTGCTTCAGGATGATACCTCCACTTTGACTCATGTGTGATTTAGATACTATTTAAGGTGAGATTTTGGACTTAAGAGTTGAGCCTGGAAAGACTTTGGAGGCTGTGGGAATGATTTTGCATGAATAAAGGATATGAATTTGGGCGGGGGGGCAGAAGGCAGAGTGTTATGGGCTAAGTTGTGTCTCCCCAAACTAACTCCCAATACTTTAGAATGTGAGTGGATTTGGAGATAGTTTCTTTACCAAGTTAAAATGAAGTGTCTAGGGTGGGCCCTAATCAAATATGACTGATGTCTTTATAAAGAAAAAATTGAGAGACAGCCTCATACAGAAGTGAGAATGCCATGTCAACATGAAGATGGCCATCTACAAGCCAAGGAGAGGCCTGGGACGTTACCTCCCTCGCAGGCCTCAGAAGGAACCAACCCCCCAACATCTTGATGTTGGACTTAGGGAATCCAGAACTGTGAGACCTGACATTTCTATTGTTAAAGTCTTCCAGTTTGTAGTACTTCATTGTAGCAGCCCTAGCCAACTAATACAATATGCACAAAGCCACATGGAGTTACTTTCTTTTTAAAAGAGTAAATTATTACCTACTAATTTAGCCAATTTTAAGGACTTTTTTCATAGTATATATGAGGTTGATCTGTTTTGTTATTTTATAAGCTAGGTCCATGGCTCTGGGCGAACTTTCTGAATTCTCACATGTCTGATTTTCGAATGGTGACATTCTGATGGTTCACTAGAAATAACACTGGATTGGACATCTGTCAGAAGCTGTTGAATCTGCAACCACCTTTTTTGGTGGGTTAATTAAGATTTCTGGGCCTCAGTTGTCTCAATAAAAGGAAAGGGGTGGCTTAGATGATTCCTAATCTCCATTTTAGTGTTAAGAGTCTGTAATAATGTAATTTCATCTTGTAGTTGAGGCCAACATAATGTGAGCAAGTGGAGGAAGTTGAGCCTTTAAAACTCATTATGGATAAAAAGAAGGGGGCTGAAATGTGGTATTCCTTCTTCTTGGGGGAATTTTATTTGGGGTGTAGTAAATGTACTCAGGATTATAATAGTGTACTCGACTGTATTCAGTTCATTCTGACATCACACACACACACATAGGACACACACTGCGTTTCATCTGCAGTTTCAAATTCAACTACCTACAGCAAAGTGGGCAGGTGAGGACCAGGGGAAATTAAATGGCCATTTAAAGGGGGCAACTGACACTCCATGCCAAACCACTGTTGCCAGAAGAGAACAGTGGGGTTAGTGTTGCCAGATCTGAAAACATTTGAGAAGATAAAAAATCTGGCCTTTATGTGTAATCTCCCAATTTTGAAATGTTGGTTCCAAATGTTGGTTCCAAAGTCTCACTATATAGGCCTAACAAAAATTTTTGATAGATAAGATTTGGAGGAGGCCATCAGTCTGTGATCCCTCTCAGATATGAAAACGATGACCGCTTGGCACAAAACATCTGTCGCCATGGAATTAACTAGATAGTCCCATGCAGATAAAATTAATCTCTATACCTGACGTGAGTTACAAAATGTTAGTCAACTTTAACTCAAGTTGCTGAGGAGAATGGCACACACTGAATTGAACAGATGACTGAACAAAATCCTTGGTTCCACTATTCATTTATAACGTCTCACTCAAAGCTCCTAAAGGCAGTATTATATTAATCTTGGTTGGATTTTTGTTCTCTCCTGGTTTTCAGTTCATCTTCTCTTAGAAGTAGAATAACGGCCAATGACTGTCGGAATCAAGCCGACGGAGGGGAAATGGGTGGTCATAAACACTTCCTGAGTAACAGATATTGGACATGCAGTATTAGCTTAAATTGAAATAATGGCCTTTCTCTCAAAAAGCTAAGAAGGTTTACATTTTATTTTTAATACATTTTGAAAGTTAACTAAATACTTTTATAAGCCAATTAGTAGAAAAAGATTACATATTCCCATTGAACAGAAAGGAAAATTATTAAAAGATTAATTTCTGGTCCCTCAAGCTGTGGCCTGAACAGAATAAAAATTTTTGACACTTTTCCTAATAGACCACTTATTAAAATCAAGCCAGCTGCTGAGAAAAGAAGTCCTCACTTTCCTCTGGGCCATTTAACATCGGCTAACACTTTGACACATGCCACCTTAGAAGATCCACGCACAAAAGAAGTCGGATTCAATACCCATGCAATGACTGTTTTATTTGTCTAATTAGGTCATGTTCCTGGCATAGCGTCTGGCACAGAGCAGGGTACTCGATGTTTGTGGAACACATCATTTTCTGGTGATGTCTAGAATGTCGTGATTGTTTCGGAGATGCCCAGAGCTCTCTAAACTTCCCAAGCCATCTTGCCTTTGGATGTATTTTCATGCAGGCCTCGAGTCGCTACATATCCGTGCTGCTGCTCTCTCCACCCTCCCATTCTTATGCTGTGTTACATACACTTTGGACAGGTTGTGCACAGCTTGGGTAAGATTACGTGCCTTGCCAAGATGGGGGCTCTGCCACACATAGAAACAAAAGAGAAATCAAATTGTAGGTTAACACAGTTTTTACAGCAATGAAGTATTATCCTTTAGTGCCCGGACTTCTCTGCCACTTTCAGCCCTTGAACGTGACAGTCACTGGTGCATCACAGTGGCCTGGGCCCTCTGTGCTGCTTAGATGTCTAGGAGAATGTGGTGATGTCTCTGAGGCTACCGCACCATGCAAAGGATGACTTAAAAAGTGGAGATCTGGGTGGCTTTTATCAAGGCTGGTTACATTTGATTATCTAGTTAGCTGGGGGTCCTTTAGCTAAGGCAGTATTTTATTAATCAGAGTGAACTCCCTAAATTTTTTTCTGTTAACACAACATTTCTTCCTATAAAATTTTATAGACCTGCTTTTCTCTTAGATTTAGATATTTTACTAGCTAATAAGACAGAGAGCATAACGAACCTTTCAGGTAACTGCCAGGAGCTCTTAAATTAACATTGTTATAAAAGAGTAACTCTTCCCAAGCGATCCTGTGCTGCAGTGGAATGTTCCTTCGGTCTCTGCACACACTTTTTAAGACCACACTTCTCTTATTTTATGCTCCCCTAAACAATACTTACTTCTCTGTGTATCCCAGATATAGCTGTTCAGAACTTCTCCCAGCAGGTACAAAAAGTTCATTAAGATGGTGGTAGATCCAAAGAAGATGATTCTGGCTCCTGGGCCAATGTGTTCCAGGAAAGGGTACACCCACATCCCAGTTACATGATGCACCCAACACACCCTGCAATGGAATTACAACGGAGACAAAGACGGGACTTATTCTCATGTCAGATTTCAGAGCCGCGATATTACCAACATCCCCCCCACTCCAGCCATTCCTCAGCAACGCCAGACACAGGTTTACCTCTGACACTCCCGAGCTACTGGGAAATGTTGTTGTTTGTTTTCTTTCACTCTTTACTCTGAAATACTTTTAGACTCACAGAAGAGTTGCAAATACGGTATAAAGAGTTCCAGGATGCCCTTGCTGCATGCCCTTCCCTGCATGTTAACATATTGTATAATCCTGGTACACTGACTAAAACAAAGCAGTTAACATTGGTACAATACTAGTAGCTAAACCACAGATTTTATTTGGAATTTCCATTTCCCCATTAATGTCCTTTATCTGGTCTAGGATCCCCTGTTGTATTTTGTGGTCAGGACCTCTTACTCTCCTCCGATCTGGCAGTTCTTCAGTTTCTCCATGTCTTTTCTGACTCTTGAAGGGCTCTGGGCCGGGATGTGAAACTGTCGTCTAAATATCGTCATACGATCTTTTTAATCTTCTCTCTACACAACCACATCCCATCTATTTGTAGATGACTCCTAAATGTCTATCTCTAGTATCAGTTGCACCCAATGAGGTAAATCATCCCCATTTCACAGATAAAGAAACTGAGAGTGGACTATAGAACTTGTCTAGAAAAATGGCAAAGCTGGGAAAGGAATAAACATCTTATTTATTTATTTATTTATTTATTTATTTATTTATTTATTTATTTATTTTTTATTTTTTGCTGCATCAACTTACTTCCCTATATGAGGCATTTATCATTATAGGCCTCCAAAATTGAAGTGAAGGTTTTCTTTTAAAAGTTTTCTTGACTTAGTAGGTCATCAAGCCATCTCAGATACAGAAGTCCTGTTATGTGGGGTTTCACCTGGATTGTTGTGAATGGTGCATCCGCTTGTCCCAACAGGTTGTGCTTTCACTGATCATTTCCTTGATATGATCAGCATTCAATTTTCTGCACAAAAATGACTCACAGACTTGCTCATCTATTTCTGGAGAGTTCTTGGTTCTTGGTTGACTTTCAATTTCTCTCTCAATCTAAGGCTCTCTTATCTCAATGCCCAAATAGCTTCTGCTTAATGTAATGATACCAATTTTAATTTTAGCCTCAAACATTGATACCCATGGTGTGTGTGTGTGTATGTGTGCATGTGTGCATACATATATATGCCCATGTTATAGTGTCATAAGACTTCTGGGATGTTCTATTTTATAAAATGTACCTCCAACGTGATTCAGTTTAACATGCAATTAAAAATGACATTTATTAATGCCTCCTATCTGAGTACTGTGATGCACACCAGGGATACAGAAGTAAATGAGACAAAGGTGATTCTTGTCCTCATGCAGTACAGTCTAATGAGGAATACAGATATTAAAAAGGAAATGACTAGTGTAGTCAGAATTAAGAAAAGGTTCAGTGTAGGATGTCATGGGTGCTCAGGGACCATTTCCTGCTTTTTTCGGGGGAACTTTACACTTACCATCAGTGTTTCTTTCTTTTGTGTATTCAACTCCCTTTCAAATCAATTTTTTCATAGCTGATAAATATGCTCAAATGACTTTCATTAAAGCACAACAAAGCTTTTCCCATCCACTTTACAAAGACTGCTAGCTCTCCATTTCAAGGGCAAACTTCTCCAGTGAGTCTTTACTCATTGACTCCAGACCTCGACTTGGTGCTCATTCCCCACCCACAATAATCTGGTTTCTGTTCCTGATACGCCACCAAAACATACTGGCTCTTTGACATCAAGTTCTCCTGGTTTTCCTCTTACCTCTGGTGCTGTTCTTCTTGGATCTTTTTGTAAGTTCACCTTCACTACCAAACCATTAGGTGCTGAATGTCCTTAAGGTTATGCATATATTATGCATTCTCAGTTGATGGCTTTTATTTATGTCACTGCTCCATGTCTACTACCTATATGTGGATATTTCACAAACTTATGTCCCAGTCCAGATCCCTCCTCTGTTCCAAAACAGTCATCACATCTCGTCTTGCGCGTCATAAAGATGCCCCCGTCTTGACATATCTGCAGCCAGCGTCATGCTTGTGTCCCTCCAACCTGGTCCTCCCCTCGTACTCCGTATCTCTGCAAATGGTTCTACTTCCATCCAGTTTTGCAACTCACACGGAGAGTCATCTTGGTACCTCCCTCTCTTTCATCACACATTTTCAATCCATTACTTTGTCCCGTCAAGGTTATCTCACCCATCTTTGCAATGTTTATTTTTTCCATCTCCATCATCAGCATCTTAATTTGTGTTGCCATCATCTATCTCTGTCTAGAGTACTGTCCTAGTTTCTAATTTGTCTCCGTATGGACTTTTGTCTCCTACCCATCCATCCTCTCAGCTGCCAGAGGGTCTTTTCAAACCAGAAATCTGAATACATTATATCCCTGCCTCAAACTTGTCTATGGCTCCCATTGCCTTTTTTTGTGTTTTTGTTGTTGTTAAAGATCCACATTTTTAACAAAGTCTAGACTGCTCTTTGTAGAGTGGCTACTGCCTGTTTCGTCCCTCCGTATTCTACCTCCTTTTGTTACACTGGTTTTCACTCGGTTCCTTGATTTTGTCATGTTCCTTCCTGCCATGTGGATTTTCACATACCCTCCTTTTTTTTCTGTCTCTGCTGTTAGTTACCTACCCCTTAGACTCATTAAATTATATTTCTCCTTTATATCTTAGCTCAACTATTATAACGAACCAGTCATTACTTAGAACTTTTTTCTGACCTATTATATTAGATCTGATTTTATAAACTCTTTCAGAACCATAAATTTCTTTTACTTTTAAAGCTTTGCTTTTTATTAGTACTTAAATTTGAATGACATATTTATTTGAATAATATTTCTCCTCCTCTAGAGTATCTAAATTTTGTGAGGTGAAGACCTGTATCTATTTTTATTTCTCATTGTATCCTCAGCACTTACCACAATGCCTATCACATAGTGGGAGAAAGAATAAATGAATAAAGTTGCATTTATGCTGTGATAGGAGGAGTAAGAGTTAACTGAACAAAGATGGGAGACAAGAACGTTCTAGCCAAATGGAATTGTATGTCCAAAGACCTGAAAACAAGTGAGAGCTTCCAGATATTCAAGAAGAAAACATTTTATTGAATTCAAGGGTGAGAGAGCACCAGGGGCAGGCAGACACCACACTGTGGGTGGCTTTTTAAGACATGGTAAGAAATGTAGACTCTGTCCTGGTGTTGACATCAGGAAGGCTTTGAGGTCTTCCTCAAATAAATAAATGTGAAACGTATCAGATGGTCAGGAGAGTGGGTTATTGAATCTTTAGGATGTTTGCAAGCTGCTTGGTTGGCAGCTTAAATTCAGCCATGGTGGGAGTACTTACACCAAGGACTGTCAAATGCTATCCATTGGGCTCCCCCCACCCCTTACCTGCAGAAGAGCTGGTTGTTAAACATTTGCCAGTAACCTACTGGTTATTAACATTAAAAAAAGTAAGAATAGGAGAAAACATAATAGAAAATATCAGAAGGCCTTGCATATAATGATGATAAAAATGGTTTTGTGAAACTCTGTTTCACGTGTGTGTGTGTGTGTGTGTGTGTGTGTACACACATACACATGCATGCTGGATGGGTCGTTATGCAAAAGAAGTTTATTTATTTTTTTATTCACAGTAAATTAAATTTGAAAGGCATTGATTTAGGAAAGAGAACTGAGACAACCTGGTGACTGATGGACTTAGGCAGTTAGGGAACTGAGATGAGCTAAGGATTAATCATAGATTCCTGGCTTGATTTCGTGGGTGGAGAAGGCTGCCATTTCCTGAGATGGGGAATGCTGTAAGGGAGCTGGTTTGAGGGGATGGAGAATTCAGTTTGGACATGCTGGGTTTGAGGTATCTGTAAGATATCCAAGTGGAGATATCCTGAAGGCAGTTACATGGGTTCGAACTGTAGAGAAAGGGCTAACGTGGCAACACAGATATTGGGTTCACTGGCAGAACGATGGTGGTTGAAGCCACCAAAACAGATGGAGATCACCCAGGTAGAGTATAAAGTATGAATAAAGTGAGTCCATGAGGGAGCCCTAAAAAAATAAAGACTTAAGAGATAGTTTGAGGAGGACAAGGCTATAAAGGAAACAAAAAATGTGAGCTAGTGACATGGAAGGAAGACAGAAAAGTGTAGTGTCTTGAAGCCAACGAATGAGAGGTTCAAGGGTACCCCAGACCACATTTATTAGCACAGTAACTCTGAGAACTGAGAAGAATTAGAAAATGGACATTCCACCTACAAAGGAGAAGCAAGATATTCTTCTGGTTCCAAGTGGTATATGTATCATTCAAATCTATTTTGGATGCTGAATGGGTATGAATGATAAATAGTAAAGAAAAATTGACCTTGTCAAGCTCAGTAGCTCTTTACACCATATGGCCAAATGTCATCCTATCACATAATTCACGAGTTGTGGAGGTCCCTGGAGCCCTCGAGGAGCTGTAGTGAAGGAGGCATAGCGTCCCTCCCTCTTCTGGCTCTGTCACCCTTATTTATCCTGGATAGACACATGTACCTATCTTACTACTGATGACCTTTCGGCTCTTAAGATGAGTTTATTTTAAAGAGGATTTAAAAACTGCTCTTATTATTCATATTTTGGTATGGAGCTAGGCTATTTGGCAGCTAGGCTATTAGGTCACAAGACAAAAAAGAACACAGACTCAATGCAGTAACAGCTAATAGCTAATGATACTGAATTCTTAGTGACAGGCACTGTGCTCAATGTTTTATATTTGGGAACAGTTTTATAGTAGTACCATCTTATAGATGAGATCACTGAGGCCCAAGGAGGTTCAATAAGTGGAGAAGCAGGGATATGTACCTCAGCAGGGTAGCTCTTAGCGTGTATGTCAGGCTCCTCTCACGCTCTGAAGACTGAGATACGATGGATGCGAACAGGGCTCTGGATGGCTTTTAATGTGCTCAGAACCAAAAATAATCCAAGTGTAAAATCTGCGTGAATTTTTCTTTTTTCCCCAAGACTCTAAAAGTAATTTATGCTCATTATGAAAAATGTGTGAAATATAGAAATGTTGCAAGATGCAAGATAAGTGAGTTTTGGTAAAGTTTTAATACAAGGCTGAGTCTCTTATAAAACTCAGAGATTAGATTTTAAAACTTCCCCTGAGGAGAGGAAAACCACTGCATGGCTGCAGGGGTAAAGTAATGAACACTTCCTTCAGAGAAGGCACTGAATGACCTCTTAAGAAATAATCATACCATGTACGCATTCAGCCTCCTGGAATTTACTACACTGTTTGCCAGGCAATGAGCATGTTCCTCAACGGTGGAGTGAGATAAGGGATGTACATCAGCTTCTCACTCAGTGGGTCTCTGTGTGCCTCCCATGGCACCTCCAACCTGATGCTCCTGAAGGACTTTTCAAGGGCATTTCACTTTTGGCTCAAATGCTGACTTTAGATCTGGCCCTCTCTGTAGAACTAATCGTCTCATTTTAGGGCCATTCTATAGGCCCCTTGGACCATTTCCTGAGTACTGATTGCATGAAGACTGGTCCTTGTTACATTTTTGAAAACTGAGAATTCTGCTGGAGTTTTCTGGAACTCATATACTCATTCATTTATTCAAAAACATTTCTTGAGCCCCACTTTGTGCCAGGTGTGGCAAGCAACAGTGGGGATGCAAAGATGCACCCTTGAGGGGTATCGGTGCAGAGGGGCTGCCAAGGTTGCCACTGAAAAGACTGTACGTCCCAGGGAATATGATGAAAACAGGGCTCTGGAAATGGCATTCAGAAAGTTCTCCTTGGTGATGTGTGTGACAGTGCTAGAGAATTAACGCGTCAACTCACAGGCAAATACCAAATGGAGGGGTCCCATCTGAAGCAGTGTGGAAATATCCTCTGGCTCAATTACAGAGTTACTTTTAGAAGTTGCAGATAAAATTATATGATCCTTCACTTACTGTGGGTTCAATGGAGTATTCTTTGATCTTTTAAGGCATAATCATAATTTAAGATTGACCGAAGTCTTTCCAATGTTCTCATTGGAGCTCACCCAAATTTACAGAGCCTGGGATGTATCTAGGTATCAGGCTGGCTTTAGGGTGTGCATCCCAGGACGTCACTTGTGGCCCTGTGCTCAGAAGGGCTCCGCACTTGGTTTAATGCTCTGCTGTCACCATCTTGAAATTCTTAATAGTTTTTGAACAAGGGGCTCCACATTTTATTTTGCACTGGACCCCACAAATTATGTAGCCAGTCCTTTTATGTAGATACGTCACTATACTTTGGATCAACTTCCAGCTCATCTGCATAGTAGTAGGTCATCTTGGATATTATTTAATTTCTTAAGCCTTGGTCTCCCCTTTGGTAAAGGGGTATAAACCGCCTACCTCCAGGATGTATTCATCAGTTAATGTAAAGGTCTTAGCACCATCAACTTAGGTTAGATACAAAAACAAGCCAACAAAACAAATAAAACACCTTTTTACCGCTGTTCCTTATGCAGAAATATATAATATTTTTCTGTACTTCTCACACACAAAGATGTTTTCAAGGTTACAAGGCCCTCCACCCATCCCTGGGGAAAGAGGCAAATTGTGCGTGCCTCCCAGACTGAATTCCTGTAGTGAGGTAATGAGGGAATGTGTTTTCTTCCTGATTCTCAATCATAAATATCAGAGTCATTTATCCACACAGGCAGGCCAATAATTTACTTCAGAACATTTTCCCCAACACATGTCTTGGCACATGTCTCAACTGGTTTCAAAATTATTTGCTTCCTTTGAGTCCCACTTTCTACAGCCTACCTGGTCTTATGGTGATGTTTCCCTGGAGTGGGTTCAATTTGAATTTCCCTTAATAAAATTCATACTGGTTTTGCTTAACTTTAATCATTTGGACCTTCTCAAAAAGCATATAAGTGCCAAGCATCGAGTTGACACATTGAACATTGTAGGGAACATGTGTTCTTTCTGGAGAGAAGGGGGGAGTGTAGTCAGTGAGGGACTCATGGCCCAGACAATCATCAGGGCTGGCTTGGGTAGTGAGAAACCCATGCATTCAATCTGCTAGTGCTGGAAGGAGGGAGAGGGAGGACATCCCAAATCCCACAACAGAAATCATAATTTCCATATTTTTCAAAAGTGATCTGTAGTGTTTCTCTAGCACATTGTGTGCTTCTCCTTCTAGTAGATTCTTATTTTTAGGATTACAATGTTCTGCTTACCCCTGCCATGATTACATCTTCCTTGACTGTGACCTGCTTGGACTACCAGCCTCTCTTTAATTGCCAGCCTTCTTTAATAAACAACAAACTTCCCAGACATGTCTTGAGATCCTGCTTTGTGGCAGTGCCCAATGTCAAATTATAGTGACGCGGTCTCTGTATTATTTGTCACAACTGTCCTCCGTGTGCTGCTTCCACAATTGCTAAATGTTCCTTTTATTTTTTCATTCAACAAATGTGTATCAGTGCCTAGGATGTGTCAGACCCATGAAGGTAGCGGTATCTGAAGTAGATGTGGTCCCTGCCTTGGCGACACGTTCCCAGTCTAACAGTAACAGACATTAGATGACACCCTAGTATTATGCCCTGACTAGGGCAAGGGAGGAGTGGTAGACTCAATTACTATTTTATTTCTAGGTAAGTTTTAGTGTTCATTTTTTTCAACTTTATTTTAATTTATATTTGAATTAAACCATCAAAAAGTTCTGGAAAGCTCATTAAAAAAAGCAGGAACTCCCTGCCCCACCCAACTGCAACTCTTTTCTCTTTCCCATGCCTTGTCCTGCTCTCCAGAGGAAGCTGCCTTCAACAATTACAGCTGTTTCTTCTAGCTTTTATATTAATATTTCTTAAAGTAGCCATATATTGCTGTTTCTTGATTAATCAATTTTAGATGATATCTTAAGACTTCCAAATATGAAAGATGAGGGTTCAGCCCTCTTACAGCCTCTCCCCTATTTTTCCCCTATTTTTTTATCCACCAAATACAGTTATATCATATTTTGGGGGCCTAAGTGAGTTTTCAGTATTTTTTTCCTTACGCTTTTTGTGTTGTATCTAAAAGCTCTGCCAGACCAAAATTCCTTGTGTCTTCTTCTGGAAGTTTATAGTATTGAGCTTTACATTTAGTTTATGACATATTTTGAGTTAATTTTTGTGAAAGGTGTAAGGTCTGTGTCTAGATTCAGTTTTTTTCATACAGACTTCCAATTGTTCCAGCACCATTTGTTGGAAAGATATCCTTTCTTCATTAAATTGCCTTTCCTCCTTAGTTAAATATCACTTGACTATATTTACGTGAATCTATTTCTGGGCTCTCTATTCTGTTCTTTGTGTTTATTCTTTTGCGTAGACCACAGTGTCTTGATTACTGGAGCTTTATAGTAAATCTTGAAGTCAGGTAGTGTCAGTTCCTCAATTTCTTTTCTTCTTCAATATTGAGCTGGCTATTCTGTGTCTTTCGCCTTTCAGCATAAATTTTATAATCAATTTGTCAATATCCACAAAATAATTTGCTGAGATTTTAATTAGGCTTGTGTGAAATCCATAGATCAAGCCGGTAAGAAATGACATCTTAACAATGTTGGGTCTTCTTATCCATGAACATAGACTGTCTATCCACTTATTTACATATATTTCTTTAATCAGTTTTACAGTTTTTGCATATAGATTTTATACATATTTTGTTAGATTTATATCTTAGTATTTCATTTTTTGGTGCTATTGTAAATGGTGTTGTTTTCAATTACAAACACCAGTTGTTTATTGCTAATATATAGCAAGGCAATTGATTTTTGCATATTAACCTTGTATCCAGTGGCTAGTTAATTCCAGGAGTGTTCTTGTAAATTATTTGGGGTTGTCTACATGACATCTGTGAACAAAGACAGTTTTATTCTTTCATCTTAATCTACATATACCTTTTACTTTATTTTCTTGTCTGATTGCACTAACTAGGACTTCCTGTACCATGTTAAATAGGAATGGTGAGAGGGGACATCCTTGCCTTGTTCCCAGTCTTAAAGAGAAAGCATCCAGTTTTCTATGATTTTATTTGTTCTGAAATGTTCATTGTTTGATGGGGATTTGTTCTATAATAATATGGTTAAATGTTAGCCTTTTAGTGGGCCTGTGTTCCTGATCTGTGAGAAAGGAAAGCTAGAGGGGGCTAGAGTTGGGCAATTGCCCTTCCTTTGGGTCTATAAGGCTCTGGTAAAGTCTTTTCCCCTTTAAAGAAGGCTTTTGTTGTTGAGAATGCTCTGGGTATATTTCAAAATATTTTGCATTCTCCTTGCCAGAAACACAAGGGTTTTTCTTGGCTTTTCACCATTGTTCTCACTCATATTTGAGTCCCTATCAGCTAGCACAGCAAATATATGGTGAATACTGTATATATTTGCAATACAAATAAGTCAGTGAAAAAAGGCAAGTCCATAAAGAAGACGGTTTAGAATAAAAAGTAAAGAGTATTTCTACCTCAACACTGGTGACTGCATTCAAAATGCAGGGTAATATTTCAAACTTTATATCCATTAGACAGAGGAAAATATGTTGGGTTTTGCTGATTTTTAAAATGGGAAAACAGTAGTGCTTTGCACACTGCAGAAACAATTGAATGCCTTCCTTCTTCCAGAAGAGTGTCTGGTTCACTGTCAGGTTTCTGGAAGCAGTGCAGGATTCCATCAGGCTGGCTCTTGGAGCTCTGCCTCTACTCCTTCCCACTCACAGTTCTCCACTGTATCCCCTAATCTTGATCAGTAACTCCCTCCTCCCCAGTTTCTGGTCCTGCTGACCTTGAATTCCTGCCTTTGTTCTGATCTTATTCTTGTCTGTCCATTGAGAAAACCCACAGTCTGCCTATTATCCACCCCACCTGAAAGGTGAATGGTTGCTCCCCAACAACTTCAAACTTGAAACCTTTAGCCCTTGATTCAATTTAAATCTCTTCCATCTCAATCCTGGGTTCTTTCCATTTCTACCTCACTGTCCAAATTCGTATTTAATTCCTTATTAATTTATGTTCTCCATCTCATGGAGGTTTTCTTTTTTAAAGTATTTTAAAATATGTGTTATACACGGCAGAAATTACATGCCTGCATGCATGAAGGTATATAATGAAGACTAACACTATAAGGGCAGGTCATACAATGCCCTGGGAAAATTTCATAAATTAAAGCAGCTAAAACCAAAGCACTAAAGTCCTACCAGTTCATAAACATTTTCAGATTTAGCCTTCAGGAAAGGGAAAAGTAAATTAAATTAAGAGTTACATTTTACTTTCTCCTAAGTGGCAGAAACAATGTTTTTGGCAGGACTGAACAGAAGAACAGATGCTAAGCCTTAGTAAATAAATTGTTCTCTTTATTTGAATGACTGAGCACCAGTTGACTTCTCTGGTGATCTCTGTTAGAACAAGACAGGCTACCTAATAAAGCTCCCCTGTGCTGCTAAGGGGCTCAAATAATCCACTCACGAGCAAGGGGAAGTGACACTTACCAGAATGCATTTATTTTATTTTATTATTATTTTTTTTAATTTTTGTTTAAAATATTACAGATGTCCTTTTTTCTCCCCAACGACCCATTCCACCCTGAGAATGCATTTATTTTAGACAACAAAGGCAATGAGCAAATCCAGGTGTGGCGTCACTAGGAAAAATGAACACATACACAAACAACAAAAATCCAAAGCTATTTTTGTTCCTCAATGTTATCCTCACTATCTTGAAAAATTAATTTTTTTCCTCCATAGTTTCATACTACACTCTTACTAGTGTATGATCACAAACCTGTCTTTTGTAAGATTCAGCACTGATGAAATAATTCTATTCATCATTCAGTTCTACCAGTCCCTGGAGCAATAATACGAGACCACTGAAGGTCATTAATAGGACATAATGTAATAAGATCAAAGGGACACTAGTCTCACTAGGTGGAAAGCTGCTTGAAAGAAAACCTGAGTAGCCAGCATGCCCTCCCTTAGTGTCGCACCCAACGACCAGCTTCCTGACTATGCTGGCATTGCCAACATTCAATTTCTTTTCATTAAGCAGTGACACGGTGAATATTTGGATACTGTCTGTGTTACCAATGGAAATAACAAAAGGAGAACCGCTACCATGGAAACCTACCTGATGGCCTTTGTGGTGAGCTCCTTGCTACTTGAATGCAAGCAAACCCCACACAACAAAGGGCCGATCAATGTTAGGCATAATGCTTCTATGCAAGAGCACTGATTATTAACTTTAATGAACGCCTTGAACATTGCAATCCGAGGCAGCATTATTCTTGTCCAACCTCATTATTAGATAAGCACAGGGGATCTTGCATTGAGTTATATTTTGGATTGCAAAGCAAGAGTCAATTTAAGACCATCTCCCATTATCTGTCTCTTATAAAAACAAGCAAAATAGTCAGTTTAAAGATGCATACGCTTAGAAGTAAACTATTAAAAGCAAACTAAAAAGCTGGGTCGTTGCCTGCTACATTTCAATAGACCAAACTCAGTTAATTTGTATGTGTGAGGTACTCCTTCCTCTACACAGTGCCTTCCTCAAAGAAAATTCATTCAAAGGCTTAGAGCATGCGATGTTTTAAATGTAGCTGTATTTTATACAGCTAAATGTTTTAAAGAATTTATTTGATCAAGTTCAGGTGATATTCCTATTAACACAATATTATTAAAATCCTGATTTTCCATAATTTAATAATTTTGGGGAATGTGCACAGCCAACATTTTAATCGAGTTAACAAAAAGAACTAAAAACCGAGTTAACAAAATTGATGGTAATGAGGGAGCACACCAGCAGTGGTTTTCTTTCTTTTGAAAAAGCACTTTCACTCTCTCCAATGCCAATTAAGAGGCTATGTCTAATGCTAGGTTACGTTTGAAATCCTGGCTAGAATCCTATTTTCTCTGCCTGTGTCCACCTGAGTAAATAGCCTCCTGTCACTTTCCAGTTTTGTTCTAGAAGCCTTCATTCAAGAACGGAACACCAAATGTGGACAAAAGAAAGAAAATGGTAGAATTGAAAAGCTAATATGTCCGAAAGATTCTTTTCAACTTCGGTGGAGAATTTGTTCGGAAATACAAACAAATATAAGTATCAAGAAGAATCAAGAATCACTGTTCTTTCCCTCAACACTGGCTCAGACATGAACAAAGGTTTCTCTGTTGGGGACAATAACAACTGTGTCTGGTTGCCCTCATTTATTCATTGGCCAAGACAACCAATGTCGTGGTATGTGTGGGGCAGGAGAACCACATGGATGGTGAACCCAGAACAAGAGATGCATCTGCGGTGCTACTGAGTATGATTCCTACTGGGTGAGATGGGGAATCAGGCATCACACCTTCTGCAGCGATTCCTGTTGCTCCTGGGAAACCCCATGTTCTCCTTAGTGAAGCTCCTTTGAACTTCAAGAACACTCGTTACAGGTCCTGTGTGACATCTCCAGCAGCCCAGTCACACATGCTGCTATTCTGGTCATGCTGTCCCTGTGTGCCTCTGGTCATACACTGTGGGTACAGAGACTTGGGTCATGATGTCACCTACACAATGCTCACCTATGAGGGTTATACCTGCTCTATGCTATCTTATCTCTGGACTCAGCTGGCTGAGACTTGGAAAATATTGTTAAAGATTGTGAGAAAAAAGATGTTACAGCTTCACTATCACAGCTGAGAAGGAAATGATACATGATGTCAAGGAGAAGTGCCACCACACTATCACAGATGTCCATCAGGAGCTATCGCTTCTAACTGTGCTCCCTGGAGAAGAGAACTGAGGCCCTGATGTCAGGTGAGGCTCTCTGGAAGAGGGTCTTAGATTCAGAAGCTTTTTCTAGTCATCCTTCTTAGGCATGGAATCATGGCATTCATGAGAAGGCTTCCAGTTCAACCATACGATGTGATGCTTATATTGGAAAGGACCGATGCGCCAGCACAATATGTACCATCTGGTCTCGAAGTATTACCGAGTATCCCGGTGTTACTGACTTTAGAACAAAGAGATGTCATAGCCTTGGAACCAACCACAATGAAAATTAAGATGATCACTCCTTCCAGTGCAAGTACGGTGTCTAGCTACTTTCTTGACCTTCCAGCCAGTGTGGATTAGTAAGAGGATACTGATAAGCTTACCCTGTCTGTTGGCCACGGTGAATACTTTCAAATGGACTGCTGGCAAATACACTGAACTAACTGTCTGTACAAGTTAGTTCACAAGAACAAGTTTACGCCGGCAGAGGTATACATCTTATGTTAGAATCATCCACCTGGAATATGCCTTTTTAAAAAGACACCGATCCTTGTCTGATAGGCAGGCAAATAGCATTATTCCACATTGTAATCAAGTTGGCTATTTTTTATAATACATTTTATAAATTTCTGTATATACTTTTGATTTAAAGTTTAATACATTTAGTTGGGCATTTTGTGTGACAAAGGGAGACTAAAGGTATTGTGTTTATGGAAGGAACTTGGCCTAATGTGATCGCTCTTTGTCTGAATGACAATTTCTTGTGAGCTGTTCACTCCTCCAGGGCTTGATCAGATCTGAATAGAGTACTAATGACAATTCCTGGATTTCTCTAGAGGCTGGCATGAATTTATGAATGAATTGTCACTCCTTTCTTGCAGTTTCCCACAGAGCTAGAAAACAAGTAATCCAAGCCTTCTGACTCCATTTTCTTTCTTACCCAATGTTTTTCCAGCAAGACATCATGGGGCTAAATTACTCACTACAGTCTCAGAATGATTTATTTGTACCTGTAAATTTATGCATTGTTTTCATTTACATGAGATTTTTGTATGTAATTCTCAGCTTTTAAGGATGACTTACACATCTTGTTTTTCTAATGTCATGTGAGAATATCACAGCCCAAGGATATGCCATTGTATAAAGAAAAAAAAAAGTCTACCAAAGAAGAAAAAAACAAACCCCAAATTGGAAAAAAACACCACACTATGGAAGAGTTTTCAGTAGGAGGATTGGCATGACCAGATTTACATTTTAAAAGAAACTCTCCGGCCAAGAAGTGGAAAGTGGGTGGGTGGCAGAGTAAGAAAGTTCACTATGGAGATTTATGCATCAGGGAATGAGTCCACGAATGGCACCTACCAAGGACTCTAAGGAGGAGCAGCAGGGGAGAGCCCAGCATCATAGGAAACGGGCAATCGACCAACCAACCACCATCAACCACCCACCCACCCAAACAGAAAGCTAGCTCAAAGTCAGATGTTATGGAAAGGTGGATAAAAGCAGCTCTGGTGGGGAGAGTAGAGGTAGAATCTAGATGGTAGTGATTGGAGAGGGCAGAATGTCGAAGGCTCCAGGTGCACTAAACTTCTTTGGCTGCCTGTGATTTTCTCTCTCTTGGCCCGAGGCCGTACTTTTTCTCTGCCTGCAACACTCTTATCCAGCCTTCATATAGCTAATCTTACTCACCTCCCAAGGGCTAGCTTCCAGGTCACTTCCTCTGGGAAGCCTCCCATGGCCCTGTAAGTCTGAGTCAGGGAATGCTCATCTGGGCTCTCGGATTCCCCTGTATTTCTCCTATTATTAATAACTCTTATCAACTCTATGGTCATTGCTTTATTATTTCTCTTATTCTTCAATAGACTGTCAGCTCCTTGAGGGCAAAGCTGAAGCTTCCAACATCGTTTACCCCCTGCACCTAGCACAAACCCCAACACATGGTAGGGACTCAACACTTGTTTGAGAGAGTTAATGAGCTTTGTTCTGAGTCAACATGAACCCAGTTCTTTCATATTATGGGAGAGTCAAAATGCTCTGTATAATAACCAAGCTGGCTCCTTCTCTTACTTTGTAAATTATTATGGAAATGGGTCTACTTAAATGTATAAAGTCAGAGTTTTGCATGTGTAATTTAGAGTACATTTTTCCCCCCATTTCCATTTTATCTCAAACAAAAGGTCTTTTTGGCTGTAAATTTACTTTCACTAGTGAGGAATCAAATCTCGGGCAGATATTTCCTCATCTAAATTGTTTATTTTCAATTGGCTTTTATTTTGTGCTTCCTAGGATCCCAGCACTGCTGGGGAAGGCACTCTTTTCCTCCCAGTTATTGTAGGCTGTGGAAATCGTCTGCTGAAGGTGAGACAGGGCAGGGCTCAGGTCACCTTAAATCCCTCCCATGGAGCTACCAGAGAATATGTTCTGAGCCTTCAACGTGCTCGCATACACTCAAAGGTGACTTGAAGGCTCACTCGGGAAAGTGAGGAGACTATAATTTGGCTAATAAATGAATCTTTCTCTATTTGAAATGTTTTTATTTCCTGTATGAGTTCATCTCCCACGGAGGATGCCACTTTGGCAAAGGACTTCCCACAAGTCTATCAGGTTCAGTGGGCAATTTAAATGAATCAGGCAGGTGGGAGAAGAGACAATAAAGTTGAAATTCAGTATTAGAGAAATAAATGGTAGAAATATTGTAAACACTTTATATGGTTACAATTGAGCTAAGTGGAAGGTAGGGGTATATATATAGTTAAAAAAAATTTCCCTACTTTCTCTGTTCGCAATTAAAACTCACATACTGTCACAATTAAGCATTCTATCTTAAGAATATTTTCTCTGACACTTTGATTGAGGTAATGTCTAAAGAAAATGTGTTTGTATTAACTCTTAGAAAACTGTAGACAAGGAAGCTCTTTTTATTTTTCTTAAGAGCATTTCAATTGTTCATCATATTCTTGCTCTGGGTAGTGAGGGGAGGAAATCTGGGTGGCAGACTTTGAAAAAAAATTAACCAAATAACTACATAAAAACAACTGTTGTGTTTTTTTTAAACTCCCTAGATGGAAATGATGGGGGTGGGGATTAGAGTAGTGTGCCCCAGAGAGGCTGATCCAAGTCTTGGGAATCAGGGAAGGCCTCCCTGAGAAAGAGACACAGAAGCGGAGACCTGAAGGATGAGTAAGATCTGGATTAATAACTCGGATTAATAATCGTGGATTAATAACTAGGGGAGAGGGAGGGTTGAGTGGTTGTATGGAGAAGATGAAAGCTTTGAAGTTGGAAAGAACGTATTGCTCTTGACAATCAGAGAGAAAGTGTCTGTGGCTGGAGCTAGTGAGCAAAGAGGGAAGGAGATGAAAGTAGAGAGGTGGGCAGGCTCAGGTGAGGCAGGGTCCCCTGCCCCTATAAGCCATGTGAAGGATTATTGGACTTTACCCCTAGAAGCACTGGGAAGTGATCCATACTCTCTGGTCAAGGGAGTAGTATGATCACATGCGTTTTTAAAAGGTCACCCAAGGTCCTGTGAGCAGACAGGGGTGGTGGTGGGTGGGCGGATGCCAGTTCTACTCGGTGGTTCACGAGTGAGGTAAATGAAGCGGGGGCCATGGTGTTGGCAGTAGAGAGGGGGCAAAGTGTAAGAATTCTCTAAAGTACTTTGGAGGTATGAAAGCCAGAAATGAGGAATGACCTGAGAGAGAGGGGTTGAAGATGTCTCATAGATTTCTGGCCTGAACAACTGGGGGGCCGGCAATGCTGGAGGGATACAGGTTGAGGGTGCGACTGGGAAAGCAGGTACTGCATGAGTTTGGTTTGCAGTTGCTAAGAGTGAGAGTCTTGTGAGTAGATACTGGGAGAGCTCTGAACTATAGATCTGGGATAGAAGTGGTGGCAAACAAGAGTGAATGGGTTTACCTAGGGAGAGAAGGTAGTAAAGGAAGAAGGCCTAGCTTAAGAGGGTAGATCTCAAGTTAAGCATTCTGACCACAATAAAATTTAAAAATTAATAAATAAAAAAGAAGTCCTAGGGCTGAGCTCCATAAAGCTCCAACCCTGAGTTTCGGGAGAGGGCAAATGATGCAGAGAGGGTCAATTTTGAAAACTGGGAGGGAAACACAGAGATCAATATGTCATCTAAGTCAGAAGAGAGAGAGATTCAGGAAGGGGGATGTTTCAGTTTCGAAACTGCTGAAATGAGCATTGAGGAGAAGACTACAAAGCTTTCAATGACTTCGGTGAAACAGAAATCATTCGTGACATCAGCAAAGGTTTTGCTAAAGCCACATTGGAGTGGGTTAATAAAATCAACATAGTGCCCACTCTGTGGTAGGTACTATGTGCTTTACATATACTAAAGATTAATATTATTTTAGTCATCACCACTCTGGGTGGGAGCTCAATGGGCTCCAGTCTACGAGGGAAAGTTCCATTATCCCTCTCTTTCTCAACATTCACTATCCAAATCTAGGAAGAGAACAGATCCGGATAGGGAGGGAGATTTGTGAGACAGAGAGAGAGCTAGAATCAGAGCAAAGCAGCCAGCCAGCCTGGCCAGCAGCCTTGGACGTATAGATTCAGCTCAAGTGTACAGAGAATTGGAAGGGAGATCTATTTACTTTATAACTAGCATGTGATAAGAGGAATGCTTTCTTCCACTTTGGCATGAGGCTCTGGAATGTGCAGTCACAGCCCTGGTATGCTATCAAGAGATCTCATATCCTGAACCTTCTGCTGGTCCATCAGCCCCGAGATAGAATGAAAGGGAGCAAAACCCAGTACCTTTTTTGATAACAATTAAAATCCTTGGATTTATATTATGTGACATGATGCGAGGGACATTGTTTAGGCCTTGGCATAGCTGTGAATGCATAGGGCAGAACACCAAAGGAAAAAGTCAAGTTTGAAAGCTTTCTCAGAACCCATCTGAGAGAATTTGCTAGTTAATGCAAATACAGGTCCAAACAAGTTCTGGTTTGCCTAGGGACTACGCAGCGCTGGCAAGCCTCACTTGGCATGAAGAGCGTGAGTAATGCTTCATTCTAATGAGGGATCTTGGGGGTCCATAATGAAGACGATGCGGTATTTCCCACGTGTCTCTTTGGAATGTGGGCTGATTGTACCCACAGTGGAAGAAAAGCCATTGGAAAGTATATAGTTCCTGAAAACTCTGGGGCTCGACAAGATTCAGATAATTTAATGGCATATAAATGAATTCATGGAAATACACTCAGAGTTCCCAGAGTAAAGAAATTCCCTTCCTATAAGTAAGGGAATTTGAGTATAAAATAATAAGAATGCAAATATGAGTGCAAACTAATAAGAATGTACTTTTGGGAGGGAGGGGAGAAGGGCATTTGAGGTTTAAACAAATGCTATCGGCAGTCCCAGGTATGCTGCGAGCACTGCAATGTCCTTGAATAATTGTGTAGTTTCCCAAAAGACTCTTCTGAAGGGTAAGAGTCACCTGACTCTCAAGTTCATATGTATAAAACACATACATTCATTTTCAAGATGTAATTTCACAGTCACACTTCACCGGTGAGCCCTGATCATTTGGACCTTTTCTATTAGAGAAAGTTAATACTCAACGTTGCAGGTGGAAAAGAAAATCTAGACCGTGGCTAGGAAAACAAACATTCCCCAGTCGTCACAAATGGTCTCTGACCAGTCGACAAAGTGGCAGATGGAATGAATGTTACTGCATGTTAATTCTGAGGTCTGTAGTCTGGATGTCTGCTTAGACCTAGTCGTAGGGTGTGACTTCCTAGGAGCAAATTCTCATTCTGTTCAGATCTGGTGCATTATGTGAACATTCATGCAAAGTATGTGACGTACTGGATTGACCTTTATTTTACATTTCTGGGCTGGCTGGAGCAAAACACTCCACGGACACTGGGCCTCCCAAAACGCTCCAGGAGTTTGATGGGATTAAGTACAGTTCGGGGGTGGGGGGGGGATTGGAAGAATGTTATTCCATCCTTCAGGCTTAAAGGAAGGGATGGTGACCCAGAATTCAGGACAAGAGGGTCCTAAGAGACAGAAATGCTGGCGGGAGAGACCTCTTCTAATGTGAATATATCCAAGAGGACTTGGAATTACAAAGAGAAATAAGAAACATTAAAACATGGTACAAATGGCAATTAATGTGCAACAAACTCATCAGGCAAAAACTCTTATCAGATAAATTTGGTATCTCCCACTTGGGACTTATTCATGCCCAATAGACCAATTGGAGATTTCTTATGATTTATTTATCCCAATTAAAAACCAAACCAAGCCATTATATGTAATGACTAATTCTGGAATAGGTTTTAAACTGACTCAGTACATTTTCACTTGTTTCCTATGAAGTCTAAAGTCACTTCTTTAAGAGGTCATTTCTTCCGTCCCTATTTGCATTCGCTGCAACTCCCCCATTCCCCAACAAAAGCAACAACAAAAAATCCCAAGCAAAAAAGCCCTTAAGCAATAAAATTGGTGTCCAAGAAAAACATTTAGTTTGAAAGAGAGTTGAAAAATGTAGCCTTGGAAGAACCACTGCTTACATGGGATTGTTCAACAAATTCCTGTTGTGTGAGGTTTGGCATATACTTTCTAAAAATATAAGCATCTGGGGAAATGAGACAAAGCCCAGGTCTTGGACCAAATGAGGCACGCAGCATGAATCTGTTTGTGATTATATCCATAATGAAATACGTGCCCAAATTTAGCAGTGCAAAATCTAATACAATACGAAAGCGCAGCAGGCACTGGCCTTACCATAATATATAGCCAAAGGAGAAGGTGCATATGGCGGCGAGCCCGCTGCTCCTGCTGGGGTACGCATGGTGCGAGGTCCTCATCTCGATCAATATAAAGGGCAAGACTGTCGTGTGCTGAAAAAGAACAGAGACCCGGTGACACAGATTCTCATCATTGCCCCTCAGGAGTGGTTTTGTCTCGAGCTGGAGAATGAATAGTGTAAATCCTTAGCAAAAGCAACACATCAGAGAGCAGCGTATGGACACAAAAACATGAAAAATGTCAATTGCTCCATTGGTATTTTGCTTCTGTATCTTAATTTTTGAAATCTCATTTACTTCTGTTATAAGAAACGTCTATAATATAGATATATGTATAGGAAGGAAATTAGAACATAAGGAATAAAATAACCAGTGTTAATATTTTGATATATGTCTCTCCTCCCTTCATATTATTTATGCATAGTTAAGATCATACTGTGCATGAATTTTGTTTTAAATTGTGGCATGAGAATTTCTGATATGCTACTTTAAAAATCCTTCTAAGAATATCAACCCTGGACATAGCTGCTTAAAATTTCACCTTACAGATATACCAAAATTTATTTAACCAATTCCTGTTCTTGGACAGTAAATAGTAAAAGATTTTCAAATTTTCACTTATTAAAAATATCATAGGAAATATCTTTTGTAGAAGTCTCTGTATGAATGTCTGAATGTGAAATTATTTTCTTATAGTCAAAGGCTATGAAGATTTTAAGGATGTTGATTCATAATGCAAAATTATGTGTGTACCAGCAACAAGCTAGGAATAATGCCAGCTTAGCTTCCAGAAATAAGATACCAGTTTGCATCAGCAGGGCATGGATTTAGATATGATGTTTGAAGACAGACTCTAAAGATGCTGGGTGGAACATTACCATTTGTTTTTTTGGACCCACTGTTTAAGCTATATACTCAGTTCAGGGAGCCAGGTTGGGGATGAAATTCATCTCCTCCCTATGGTAGGAAGAAAGGAAAGTCAAGTGTTTTTGGTATTGAAATTTGGAGGACAGATATAAGGGACAAACAACTTCTTAGGTAAAACTGGGTCAGGGTACAGAATGGATTTACCTTCCAACATTGTAGAGTTTCCCAAGATTAAGAAGATGACAGAACTAAGAATGTTCCATCAGCAAGTTTGAATTCTATTTAGTACCCTAGTAAGGCTATGAAAGAATCGTTGTTCTGCTCTTGCTCTATTATTAGCATATTCAAGGAAAAGGCAGGGAATTGAATGTTATGATTTTCAAACTCTAATAAGTATTGTAGCAAAATGGAACCAGGTTGCAGGTAGGCCTTGTCAGGAAGGTATGGTGGGATATCAAGGGGAACATTTTTGGAGCAACTTATTATTTATATTCACAGAAAAAGTAGCACAACAGGATTTTATATGAAAATTAAGACCGGAAATTCTTTGCCTTAAGCATTCTTCTCTAGATAACTGTTCTGTCAATATATTAGCAATTAGAGTATGGTAGTCCCAGAATGTCAGGTGGGTGATTCCACAGTTGGGTAGCTTTATCTTTCTTTATCCTTTGTTTCTCTATTATTGTTTTAAAATAGTATAATTAGCTCTGAGGGGAACCATGCAAAATGTACATGTGTGTTAATTCAGAGATAGTATGTATTTTAAAAATCACTATAACCTAGTCACCTCAGATGACACTGGCCTGGAATTTTAGCAACAATTTCAGCTGCTGTAAAAAATGTATTTTGCTAAATGCGTTTTTTTTTTTTTTCCTATGGCATATAAGTATTCTGAATAATAATAAATAATAAAATCAGCTGGCATGAAGTCAGAACTTAGAGTGGTGCAGTGACAGTTGAAGATGGATGGCTGGAGGCAGCTCTTTCAGTTTTGGGCTCAGAAGAGGCCAAGGGGCAACTTCCTTGGTCATCCTGCATCAGGATTCCTCTGGCACTAGCCGCCTCCCCCATGTCACCTACGTTCTACCCAATGAGTTCAAAGTCGTACATCTGAAGTGCAAGAGCAGGAAGTAGGTGCCACATCTGCTCTGACCCTCAAGATTGGACCTTTAGGTCTATCTCCAAAAAAGTAACAGGTGACTGGAAGGGTCTGAGAATTACAGGAAAACTGATCATTCAGAACAGATTGGCCCAGACTGAGTGGTACCTTCTGTCTCTGCCCCATCATCAAAGCCCTCCAGGAACCAGCCAGAGACACAGAGAAGCAAAAACCCATCAAGCATGCTGGAAATAGCACTTTTGAAGAGATTTTCAACATTGCCTGACAGATGTAGCATCAATACGTACAGCCAGAGAGCTCACTGGAACCATGAAAGAGAACCTGGGACTGCCTGGTCTATTGGCTGTGACACTGATGGCCACCACCTTCATGACATCACAGCCCATACCTACAGTCATGTGATGGAGTGCCCAGCTACTTAAGAACTACAGAGAAAAATATTTCTATAAAGGGTCACTTGACAACTGGAAAAAAGCAAACTCAGGAATGATCGGTTTCTATTCTTCAAACCTTTTAACTTACAGTTTTTTCAGGCAGGTATAGATATACTTTGGATAAACAGGCATACTTCTGGAAATACAGGCTGGCTGCAGAGGGGGCTCTTAAGAATTGTATTGGGCTGCTTTCTGCAGTACATTATCAATAGAACAATTCCCCAGCAGCTGAGTTACTGAAGTTTGACTATTTCTTAAGTGTCAAGTGAGATGAAGGGTTGACAGCCCAAGGAGTAAATCCTTGATCTACCCTACAAATTCCATGCTGGAAAATACTGGTCTAGGATGTAAGTAGTCATCCTATCCCAAGCTTAATGTTCCACTGCTGTTAATTTTAATGAGACTGTATTTGGAAGATTGTGTCCTAAAAGAAAAGACCAAATCTATGTTGGGCTTTTGCATCCTTTGTGTTTTTCTCAATAGGGTGTGTAGAGCAGCGATTATCACCATGAACTGACCAGCATCCCATGGCAAAGGTCTCCCTGTAGAGGGATCTACCAGGTGGTGCCACCTCTGCACAGAGATGTTCAGACCTGAGCAGAGGGCTGGATCCGAGAAAGGACCCATAACTTACTTATGAAGTGAAGGAGATGGGATAAGAAAAATGCTTTTGAAGAAGATTCTCCAAACAGTGTAGTTAAGTGGAAAGATCAGGAAATTGGCAGTGGGATCCAGTTCTGAGTGTGCCACACCTCCCTATAAGATTTTAGGCAGGTTCTTGCACACCTGTGAAGCTCAGTATTGGTCATTGTAAAATGAGGGGTTGAATTAAATTCATGCATCTCTGAATTCAGTCATGAAGAACTACTATTTTAAGTTTTGCTGTGTCACATACCAGGGCCCAACTATGCATTAGGCATGGTAGACACAGTGCCCTGGGCCCAGGAAAATGTTCTAATTTCTTTTACAATCAGAAGAAAAAAAATTAACTTGCAGAGTTGAAGATTATATTGATGATTTTACCAATGCAGTCATAAATGTTATATAAAAAACATATACATATAATATATACACACATTTATATATAAATATATTTATAAATAATAGGTTAAATGGAGAAAGAAACCCACAAATATGAAGTGCCTAGGGCCTACAAGAGTATAAAGCTATAATTCAGACTATTATATGCTACCTGATCTTAAAAATAATTATATTCTTAATTTAAATTTTTTTCTTACATATGTGTATTTAAAGGGAAACTTACGGAACTTATAAGCTCTCATAGATGGAATATTATTTGTCACAAACAGAAGACAACCACAAATATAATGAAAATTAGTTGATCTTAATGAACGTTTGCTACATATGTTTGCTGTTAAAGGCTCTATTCTGAGGCCTACTCTATATATGTTAAGCAGGGATGTTAGTAAGCAGTAGAGGGGCATTAAAGACACAGTAGCATGAACTAGAGACTCTCCTAAATGGAATTAGGAGGACTGAGGATAACTGAGAGGGAGTCACCTTTTCACTCTGTGATTCAATATTATTTAATGCCAGGTTTCTGTGCCACATCCATTATGGTGCATGCCATCGGGGCTACGCTATGCACTAGAACAGATTACCATAAACTGTAGCTGTTCTTCCTAACTGCTAAATTATTTGATTTATGAGCAGATGTTCTCTTACCAGAAAAATAGAGATGGATGAGTAGGAAATTTTGGTACTGATGGAGGAGTTTAGTGGGATGTTACAGGGTTAAAGAAAGCATTTGCACCACACAAGAAGGATCTGGACTTGCTAGTGGGAAAAACATATTGATGACCTGTGATGGCTATCAGCAGCCTATAAACTAAAGGGAAGTTTTAGAATAAATTTGCTGTGGAATAAATAAGAATTAAAACTATGCTGTGCGAAGATATGAATTCAGGCAAGAAGAGTGGATGGATGCATTATGGGACCACTCAAGATCCTGGTAGAGCTCTAGACTCTATAGTTGTAATAGGAGTGTACATTATAAAAATAATAGACAAGATATGCAGACTATGCATAACTGCTATTTCTCTGGTCTTTCCCCTCTCTCCAAAATATTCTTTAAATAGGAGAGTGCTGCTTCCACGCCATATGAACACCAGATACAAGTAGTTTTCTCCTGGAAGCAAAACCAGCTTTTGAATGTGAGGTGCGCCAGCCCAGCCCCTGCCCAGCTGAATAATAAGGGAGCTGGCAACCCCATGTCTGCTTATTTGCATCTGTGGGACATAGGCAGAGCTCTGGGAGTGCTCTCAAAGCAATGTCTGCATCAAATCTCCAGGTGAGCTTCTTAAAAATTACATTGCTGGGTGCAGCTCCTGGTGCCTGGCTTACTGGATGTGGAGTGCTGTTCCTGGTAGTCCCCACGTGGGCAGATCATGATTCTTGCCTTCATGTTTGTCAGGATATCTAGGTTGTCCTATATCCCTATGACAACTTGGATCATAAATAAAGAGTTGAAGGATATCCGTGTGTGTGTGCACGTGTGTGCACATGTGTCACCGAGCACTGCCTTTTGGGGGCAGCCAGAGAAGCTACCAGACTTGCCTGGGAGGATGGGGAGAGGGAGAGTCCCCTATGATGTTCTGACAAGTTTACAGGTATATCACAAAGTAAAAAAACGTGGAAAACTGCTCTAGGATACAGAAAGCTGTACACTCCAGATTGTAACTTGAATATTTTGTTTACTTTTTTTTTTCTTTTTTTTTCTTTTTACCTCTTAATCCCCTCTGGGATAAGAGGGGATTAAAAAGAGAGATATTTTTTATTCTGTAATAAGGCAAGAAGGGATTTCCAAGTTTGAAGATAATGGCCATTGTATTAGCAAAACATGATCTAAAACGACAGAGAGGATGATGTCAGAAAAACTGGCAAAGATTATAAAATGCTGACTGCTCCTAACTTTTGCAAAGCTTCTGGGCTCTCCACAGAAGTCACTGGTTTGGTGAAAACAGGAACAGTGTTGGGTGGGAGCATGCGCAGAACTGGGCTGGATCTTCCCCTGGGGCAACTGTAAATTCAGTCAGTGGATGCGGGGAGCTGTCAAAGACATCCCTGGCAGCTTGGAGACAAAGGTGATGCAAGCTCTAAAAAACCTACTTTCTTAACTCTGAAAACCTGACCAAATGTTTTGTTGTGCCACCAGAAACTGTCATTATTAATTTTACTAATTGGTCAGCCAACTAAAAAATTGCAGCCCTCCACAGGAGAGCTATTCTAGTGCTTTCAGTGATAGGGACCTGACCGTCTCACCCACTGCAGTTTCCAGGAGCTTTCTCTTGTCAAGGGCCTCCCCCTACAAAGGGCTGAGTGCGGTTTTTATAGGGCAATCAGTGCCTGTGCAATACCACAGAATCTCCCCGAGGCTGCCAGAGCTGTCTGGTTGCCCCTTTTTGGGGCGGTACTGGATACTTGCTCCTGCTGGCTGTCACATCAGCTTGGGATGCTCTTACACAGGCCTCTCGGAACCCCATTAGAAACATGACCCTGCATCAGAAACTTAGATTCAGATGGAACCAATATTTACTGAGTGCCAGCAAGTTCCAGGCACTTCCCAAACTCTGTATGGGCACAATACTAAATTTGGGACTCATCCAGTTCTAACATTAGTCCCCACAACTCTTGGGATATGGTTTTAATAATTAGGCCCAATAAACAAAATAGTGACATGCATTAAACCAAGACATTAATATCTTTGCAATTAAGAGCAAAGGAGGCATCGATTACACTAGGTGGTGGCCCCATTTTACTAGGATATTATTTTTCATTTAAAAAGCATTTTTACTTAAGGGCAGGTAATATCTCTTGCTGAATCTTCCTAATGAAGGTATCCACAAGGTGCTTAGGGTCTGTGGCATCATGAGGGGACTACTTTGCCCCAAACCATATTTATATGGGACCAAGACATCAAACTAAAGTTGTATATTCACAAAATTATGTAGAGGCATTAATTTTTTGAAGTGAGAAAATAGTGACACACTTTCATTGATGTCTATAATTTCATCACACTCCTCTATCACATGTACAAGCTGAGTCTTCAAATACAATGACTTCAAATGGTTTTAATTTACTCTTGTTTATGATAAAATAAATGTTATTCTGATTGATTGGCAAATGTCTACATGCAGCAATAAGAGCAATTATGTTTGACATGAAGACATTATAAAATCTATAACCCAAACCTTTAAAGCCTGATTTGAAATGTCAAATTTGACTTATGAGAACCAGTTATAGTCCTGCTTCATGCAAAAAGCATTAGGTTAATGCTGGAGCAAAGCACTGTTGCCAAGCGTGCACTGGCATAATTAATCAGGGATATTTCAGAAACGAATTCATCTCCAAGAGGTTATTGATTTACTGTCATGACACGTTTTCTTATGGCTGCGAAAGTGCTCCAAAGCTGGGATGCACTGGCATGCATTTTTCAGTGACAAAGCCTTGATCTGTCCTCCTGGATCCCTGCACTGACATCTGCAAGCACTCACATTTGACAGCCTCATGCCTAAGTGTGGTGGCTTCCAAGCTGATTGGATTATTTCAGAGGCTTTTTGGACTAGTCTGAGCGTAATCGAAAGCAGAGAGCCATGAGTCTCCAGAGAGTGACATGCACCCTGCAAACGGCATCATATTAACAAAGAATGTACGTGAGTATACGCACATACATGTAAACACAGATATGCACACATCCATGCATACACACATACAACCCATACTTGCAAGCACACACCCATGCAAACACATAAAGGATACACTCATGCAAACACACATGTGAACACACCCATGCACACACAGTGTAACATACTTAAGGAACAGGGATCATTTCAGCTTTAATCTTGAAGGTCATCTCTATTACCTATTAAACTAAATTCAAGCCCTTACAGAAGCACTCTTTTAAATAACATAAGGCAGCTATAACTTAATTCTTTTTCACAATGACTCCATGACATAGGTAATACTGTCAGAAGGAGCCCTTAACGCACTGAGTAGTCAGATGTTCTCAAAGCCCTTCCTTCCTCCCTCTCTTGCTGTGTAAATTTTCAGTTTAAGTATAACATATATACAAAAAGTAAACAAATAATAAGTGTCCAGAAGATGAATATTCACAAAGTGAAGTCAGTCCTGTAGCCAGCACCAAGATTAAGAAACTAAGCACTACAAGTCCCCACAATATCCCCCTTGCACCTCTTCTTGCTACAACTAATCTACTTGGAGGTGACCATTATTCTGACACCAGAGAGCAGTTGTATGTGATTTTGAAGTTTACAAAAATGAAATTATACACTATGTATTTTGTTTGTTCCTGGCTGTTTTGGCTCAATATTACATCTGTGAGACTCATCCGTGTTGAGCTGTGGAGTTGCAGGCTCCCATTCTCACTGCTGTATAGTACTCCAATGTGTGAATGCAATACAATGAATTCATCCACTCTGCAGCTGATGACATTGTGGTTCTCTCCAGTTTCATCCTTTAGGAAGCGTGCTGCTATGAACAGTCTTGCGCATTTTCTTTTGGTGAAAACGTTTGCATTTTTCTTGGGAACATACCGAGGAGAGGAATTTCAGGACACGACTCTGGCTCTTTAGCTTTACTAGATAATGTCAAAGAACTTTCCAAGGTGATGGTAGCAAAGCACACTCCCATCAGCAGTGTATGAGTTTCACTCGTGCCACATCCTTATCAACCCTTGAGGTTGTCTGTCTTTCTCATTTCAGTTACTCTCGTGTTTCTGCATTTCAGTCGCTCTCATTCTTTAAATTGCAATGTAATATTCCTAACATATCACCTTTGGATGCAAGCTACCCAGACCGGTTTTGTGTTGCAGGTCAGGTTCCCTGTGAAGCAGACTCTGAGATGGAAATCAGCATGCAGAAAATTAATTAGGGAGTTTCTGAGGACCAGCATCTGTCAGGGGAAAGCAAGGAAGTGTGATGCAGTCTCAACGAAGGCCTTGGCTGACCCCACCAGGAGCTCTGAAGAGCTGTTCCAAAGTGGGGTAAGAGGGCCAGGTCTTTCCACTCTTGCATGGACCAATTATGGGATGTGGGCTGTCAGGGAAGGGGTCCTGACCTGTAGGAAAACAGCTCTATTCAGATGAGGGTGGCTCCTGGAGATGACTTACAGTGAAGAACTGGAAAGTTCAACACTCCCAGCTGCTGGGGAAGGGAGTCCTTCAGTCCCAAAGGGGACCTGTGTGACACCTCGCAGCTTTCACTGACCATAAGTAGTCTTTGTTCAAGTTGAAGTTCCCTGATATTCCATGTTTTGACCACACAATCATCAGTGTAGTGGGATTGACACTCTGTGAAATTCATTGAGGGAGCACCACCAGTGATGGAGCCTGACAATTCACAATTGCACTACAGGGTTATGGACGCACTGACATCAGCATTTATAGGGACTTCATGTTTTTAAGAGACAAAAAACTGGCCAGTATATGGTAAAATTCCTAGTACTGCCTAATTTGGGGTTATAAAGTCAGTTACTGTCATTTAATATGTGGTCAAACATGACTAACAAGTCTCCTTGACATGTAACTGGGTTTCTTATTAAACAGGTCATAGTTAATACTTAATTACTTTAAAAATTCATTATCAATTTGTTGCTATTCAATACTTTGTTCTGCTGACTAAGGAACACAGTAGGCCATCTAGTTTGGTCACTGCAGACTTGAGGCTCTAGAAACAATGCCAGTCACATGGACAACACAAAGCTCTTAACTCCTCTGTAAGACAGGGCACTTGGCAGGGGTGGCTGGACGGAAAAATATTCTTCAGGCTCCATATCCAGATCACACAAATGACCTTTAGCTTTATTTTTCCTTAAGGCCTTATGCTTTGTTTATGTTCACCCACGGACCAATATTGTAAATGGCTTTATTCCCCAAATCATATATATCAAGTCATAACCCTCCCTATTTTATTTTATTTTTTATAATTTATCTTAATTGTTGAAAGTATTACAGATGTCCCCTTTAACCCTCCCCATTTTAATACAATCAATCAAAGACATATACAAGATGGGGAAAAGGTTTCCAGTTATGAGTACACAAAACACAGCTTATTCTTTTATTATTTATGAATTATTGTATTATTTTCTATATGAACAACAATCAGCTATAAACTTACTTTGCCCCACCCTGTATTTTGGCCCATTTCGGATCAGCATGAGATCAACAGTATTACTGCACTGTGCTCACAAAGTTCAGCCAAATGGAAGAAGCCTGACATTTTCATTAGCCCCTGCAGCCGGGTCATGGGAGAGGTATACATTTTTGTAAGCTTGAACACAGCTCGTGGACTCTCCCCACACCTCCTTACGTTGGCTCCTTGGAGTCAGGTAACCGTTCTGTGAATATCTCAGGTAAACAGAAAATCCCCAGTGTGTAGGGCGATGAGTGGAATCCATGTTTCTTCACTAGGAGACTTCCTTTGGTGGAGACTGGACCGTCAAGGGCTGGCCATCAGCTCCTGTCTTCAGTCAATCCTTTGTGTCTTCAGTCGATCCTTTGCTCCAGCCAATGTATCTGTCTCCCTTTGACAGCTGTAAATCCAAGCTCTCTGGGACCATGAAAGGAGGAAGCAGGATGGGGTCAGAGCTCACCTGGAGCCTTGGGAATCTTTTCAGTGTGAAGAATTGGAGAGGAGGAAGGGAGAAAGAATGGGAGAAGATCTGTTCAAAGGTATCAGATGAGGAACTGCGTGGGTTTTGTGAACTGGATATAACAGCCAGTTCCTGGAATTACTGGGGCCAGGAATAAAGGGACTTGGGATCATAAAATAAGCCTGTGCTGTGCTAGGCAAGGATTGGCAGGCTAAGGGTCACAAAAGTGGAACAGACTAAAAGTATAAATCGATTCAAATACTGATTCAAATTAATGTCTCCATAAATTTGTGAATAAGAATGTACTAGGAAAAACTAGGGGGCATTAAGACTATCAGATGTCGCTGCTGTTAAGAGGGACAAATAAGTTCCTGTGAGTGCCTCAGGAACCTTTTCCTCGGGCCTACGTTGACCTGGGGTCTGACCCTCTGTGGTGGCTGCTTCAGTCCAGGGGAAGCAACAGGGCTTCTGGTATCTGAACAGAAATGTTAGACTCCTTCAGATCCTTGAGCAGATGTTCTACAAACACAGAGGAACAGGGAAGGGAAGGAGAGAGAGGTAGGACACTAGCAAGGGCCAGGGTTGAGTTTCTGAGCCATGAATATTCCTTGGGGTCCAGTTCTTTGGCTCTGCTTAACTTGGCCCTTGATCATATTATTGCCTTTGATCAATTCTTGACAGATCATCTCAGTTAATTTCCATTTAATACCTGCAGTGAATGGGCCATGGTCTTCTCCTTGTTTCCTTTTCATTCATAACCTACGGAACATTACAGATAAGCAGCATTCTAAATCAGAGTAATGAAGAGAATCGTCACTGAAAGATCTTGGACGCCCCTGGTGTGCTAAGGGCTAGAGAGCAAAGGAGACTCATGCTAAGGAACCCCCACTCCACCTCACAGGGACAGCCCAGCGGGGACTCGCACGCAGGGTTCTCACATAGTAGGTGCTTAACACATTTTTGTGAAATGAGAGCATGGGTGAGGATTCTGCAGAAACACTGTGGGCGCCCGAGGCATGAACGGAGTTGCTTTTAGTCACTCAAAATTCACAGGGAGGATGAGGGGGGTCTTCCTAGAAGGGTCTCTCCCAAGGCTTCCTCTTCCCAGTGAGGTACGCCGCGTCCAGCTCTTGCCAAACTTAAATTGCATCCATGCTAAAGAGGAAAAAGGGCTTTAGCACATTCCTTTGGGGAATGGAAGCAATTTATTTTGTTTGTTTCTAATGGAGAGGGTTTGCTCCAAAATCTCACTGTGAGGTCTGAGAATCTGGGTTGAGGACCTCCAGGCAGCCAGAGGGAGCGGGAGAAAGGGACCGAGGGATAGAGGGGGAGGGAGGGAGGGAGGGAGGGAGGGAGGGAGGGAGGGAGGGAGGGAGGGAGAGGGGGAGAGGGGGAGAGGGGGAGAGGGGGAGGGGGGAGGGGGGAGGGGGGAATGAGCCACGGAGACCTCAGCAGGTGATAGAAACTGCAGGAGCAGCCAGTTATAGAGGCAGAGCATAAAATCCGGTTCCTGGGTTTAGGTTAGGAAGGAATATTAGGCTATTATATTATTTGATGTGCTTTCATGATTCGTCATTTTTTCTTAAAATTAAAACCTTCCTGTGTTGTTCAGCACAACCAACTGCCGTAGTTTTTCTTTCTTGCATGGGGTGGTGAAGACGATCATTTTGCTTGTTTGTTTTGCCTCCTTGACAGTCAGAAACTAAAACTGCCGGGCTCACAGGTCACCTTCCTCTGGAGAGGAGGCGAGTGGACAGCGTGAATGCAAACGACCTGGACCAGACCAAGTAACGAGCGTTTGGAAAGCCTCTCCGGTTTCCCACCATGAACTGGATGAGCAACATGGGCACGATTTCTCATCTGCTGGTGTCCCCTGAAAGCTTTTTTTAAAAATAATATAATTTATTTCCAAAGAATGGGCTTAGTCTCCTAATGCGAGCAGAGAGCTGTCACTGCGAAGCTGCCAGTGTCGGGCTGCAGCCTCGGGTGACACGGGTGGCATAAATAACAGGGAAAAAGCACCCTTCCCAGAGTCCTCGAGCCTGTAACAAGCCTGCCGGCGCGCCCAGTGATATACGGTCTCTTTTCATTTTCGGCGGAGAGCAGTCTGCTTTGGGTCTTTGAGATACTGTTTGATTGCTTTATAGAAACCAATCAATAACACCCAGGTAAAGCTTTCTGCAAGGCACATAAATTCTAGCATGGGGAGACCAGCTGTTGTGAGGTTCTGGATTGGTGCCAGATTCCAACTGGGGCATCTCAAGGAAATGATCCCGAATCTGGGGCTTTGTTTGGATTTCAATGGAACATAATCGGGCGACATCTGGTCCCCCACCTTGTGCTGGCTTGGCCACACTTCCTCCGCCATGGCTCTGGGCACCTCCTGCAGGGCTTCCTGTGAGTGCCAAGTGCCAGTGCCCTGCCCGTCACCAGCTGCCAATCAGTTTTTCACAGTGGGGGACCAGAAAAGAACTTGGGCCTTGAAGACACCTGCTGAGAACAACTCATAAAAATGATCTTAAAATGCAATTTGGGTCCCACTGCCCCACAAGTTACTGGACACAAGACAAAAGAGAATTACAAAAATAACTTAGGGGGGAGGAAAAGCTAGCAGAGGGAATGAGGAGATGCATTGGAAATGAGCAGTGTGGGGCACCAGGTAACGGAAAGGTAGAGAAGGGGTGAAATAATTAATGAATAAAGACTAACAGGAAACGAATTCATGGAAATACATGCACTCTGACTAATAAGCAGTTACATTCAAATGAAAAACCATTTTCATACATTAAGTTAGCAAAGCTTTCTTTTAAAATAAGAATACTTAGTGTTACAAGTATGAGGTCAGCAGTGCACACTCAAGAATGCTGGACTAAGAATACGTTGCCACTGCTGTTTCGGAAGCAAATCGACCCTATTATCAAGGGCCCTAACCCATTTCCCAAGGACCAAAGTTGAACTTCTGGGATCTATGCTAAAGAAATAAAAATCAGCCTAAATAAAACCAGCAAACACAAAATAAAAACACACCCGTCCTCAGCTTAGTAAACAAAGGTATTTTCCCTGCTACTATTTACAACAGCAAAATAATGAAAGATTATCTTAATGATCTACAATGAGGGAATGATTTTTAAACTAAGATATAGGCACTCAATGGATATTACATAACCATTAAAAGATATTAAGAAAACTACTGATATTTAGGCATCAAAGAATACTTACATTATCATATTTAGTTTTAAAAATCTTATTTGTAAAACAATCTAAAAGGAACAGGTTCCAATCTGAAAGACCCTGAGTGGTCATCTTTCTTGTGCCTACATTGTGTTATTTTTCAAATGTTCTTTTCCTGTATGTATTACTTTATTATTAAAGATAAAATCACAGAAATTTAAAAAGAATACATTAAAGAAAATGTGGCACAGGAAAATATCAGAATTTAGTGGTTTTGAGGAAACACGGAAATATAAGAAGCAGGACACAGCTTGTAGTGAGCTGAGATGAACAAACTCCCGGTATCAGAAATAAAACAGAAGTGACGGGGAGGAAGAAGCATAGGTAAGTAATAAGAAAGGAAGAAAACCCGGAAAAAATACCGCGACTTAAAGGAAAAGGAAAAGCTTTCCAGTAAAAGCTGTACAGCTGAATGTCCGATTACTTTTGCTCGGTCACCGTAAGTAATGCTGGGGTAAGGTGATGTGACTTTATAAACAAGAAGTCAAAGACAATTGGGCTGAGTCAGGGTGATGTTTTAATCTGATTTCCCTCATACACAGTCATGGCCAAAAGTCATGATGTTTTAGGTTTCAAGATTTCAAAGAAGCCTATTGGGACATTAGTGCCCTAATCAATGTTCCTTGTGGCTGTCCCCTGCCAACTGGATTAGTATACTCCTGCTTCTCTCTGGTGTTAATTTTATGTGTAATATTTGAGGCTAGCTAAGCAGATTTGTTTCAGGAAGAATTTAAAGGGGAGAAACGGAAAAAGGTTTGCAATAGCAATGCATTGAAACTTGACTTTGAAAAACTTCTGAAAAATTGACCACAATGTTTAGCCAGAAAAGCGTATATTGCCCAACTCCCATCTGTGGTCCCCCTAACAATATTCTACCCCTGGATTGGCCTTCTGGGAAACTAGTGGAGACCATAATTGTTATATGTCTTTCTAAGATCTTCCCCTTGCTAGATTGTAACCAAAGAACTTATAAGCATATATGCATAGGCCTGGACATAGACAATAGACAGGTGAAGGCCTGGGGTGGGGGTGGGAGATGAGTGGAGGGGGGCAAAGGGAGGAAAATGGGAGACATCTGTAATACTCTCAACAATAAAATAAATTTTTAAAAAATCTTCGATTTTTAGTTCTGTTTGATGTATACTGGTTTCTTCCATCTTTTTCTAATCCTGCATAAAATCCTTTCATTCTAGAAATCCTTAAGAATCATTTCTTAAAACCTATATATGATCAAACAGTAAGTTCATGTGATTCTTGGCAGCAGTTTCCTTCATGTGAAGGCCAAGGCTTCCCCAAATGTCTTTACATTCCCTCCCTCTGCTCCCCTTTTTGCTTTGCAGCTCGAAAAAACCCCGATGAGATAATATAGGGCAGTTTTTGTTCTCCAGTGACATCATAAACGCAAGGCAGGGCTGTGAGTTTGTTAGAGTTTTTCCCACAGGAAATAAATCTTCCTACCTCTCACTTGTGGATGGAGCCTTCAATTTCCTGGAGAAAAAAGTACCTCGGCAATGATGTCACCCTGCTTTAACAACATGAACTATTTAATATTTCCTATGCTACTTGGATTATATAACCCCATTTACCTTCCCCTGGTACAGTTTAAATTTGCAAGTAGATTTAATATAGAAATGTTTTAGCTAAGCCATATTATGAACACACTTCCTCTTGCAAACTCTTCGACTGCCTCCTATTACTCATTTCACTGAAACATCCATGGCTGAGCTGCAGCAATTGCTGAAAGGCTCTTAGCAGCAGCACCTCCAACATGTTATCAATTCTCTTTTTCAACAGCGGGATAGTTAGATACTCTCTCTCTGTCTCATAACTCACATGCTTCCTGAAAGATAATCATTGAGAGAAACTGACCATAAACGAACCATTTGCTTTTCCCAGAGTCCAAGGAATATAAGCCAACTTAAATTTATGGCACTGATATCAAAGGAGAAGAACTTCAAGAGGTTTCTTAAATCACAGCGAAGTTAGAGTTGTTTGCTTACCTCATTGATCTCACTGAAGGTGTCCTTCACTAGGTTTCCTCTCACGAGGCAAAGAAAACTCTAAGTTAATGAGGCTTCCTCTAACTTTCCATTTTTGCAAACTCAGCCCATTGTGCTGTTCGTTTGGTGGTGATTTTACTTCTCTAAGTGTGTTCAAAAATGTTATCAAAAGGGAAAAAAAATCCTTAGCCATCTAAGCAAATCAATTTAACTTATTTTAGCTATTCCTTTCTAAAATTAGTAAATTTGATAAAAGTTATTGAATATCTAATTATTTTGAAATAACAGACTACTAAAACAGTGATTGCTAAACAAGTCCTGGTTTCACCGGCATTTGGTTCTTATTGCAGAGGGGCTCCATCCATCTAATCCCTTCTCCAATACAACTTTGGCCTCCATACTCTGTAGAAATTGTTCGGTTGGCCTCCAGGTCACTATATCTGAAACTTAATTATACTAAATAGGCAGCTCCAATGCTGTAAGTCCCCAAATAAATTAATCATCAGCCATTTTGCCCTGTTATTGCTCTTCTAGGGTTCTCTATCCACTATCCAAACAACTGCTCAAACAAAACACTGACAATCATTCCTGCCTTCCCTTTGGGTTTCTTGGTGGCAGAACTGGATAGGGAACACTGAGAGTGGACCAGGTTTTAACAGGGGTGGGCGGGGTACATTCCCAACTTTGGCTATGAGCATGTTAGACATGAGGAACCTTTATGATCAAGTTTATGTGGGTCTGAAGCTTGGGAAAGAATCCTTAGCCAGGTGTTAAGTGGAAGGAGAAGTCAATAGCCTTTAATCCTCCCAAGAAGGCAAAATAAGGACTGACAAGGACTATTGGTTTTCTGGCAAATGTAGTTCAATGAAGAGCCTGGCAAAACACATTTCAGTAGATGATGGGGCCAGTGGATAAAAGTGCAGTAGATCCCGCTAGCCCGTATTACTCAATCAGAATCCTTGGGTCTAGAATTTAAGACCGTGTATTAGTTATTCTGCAAGTTGTTTTCCATCTAAGTTTTCATTTATAATCTCCAAAGCATCTCTGCCTTGGCTATGCAGTGCCCCTACTGATTTTTTCTCCATTCTACTTACACATCCCTCTTTGATTTTCTCTGATAAGCAAATCCATGAAATAATCTCATTGGCTAGCAGAGGCTGCAGGGTAAGAAGCATTTGAGAGCAGAAAAATCTTTAATTAAAGCTTTTTATGAGCTTTGCAAAAAAGGGTGGGTAAAATGGAAGACGCTACTCTCTTTAATGTTAGCAATGGTTCAGAAGAAATCTCTGCACTGGGATGACATGTATTTCAGCATCGCTGAGTCAATGCAAACATTAATTCTATTGATGATTTGAGTCGTAATTTGCTGGTGGTTGTTCACAATTCATGAAGAGGCTGAATGAACACCAACTCTCTTTAACTGGTTCAGCTATGTGCGAGATGCTCCCACTTAATGACAGGTAAAACGAGGTGGCAGGTTCTTGAGTTTATTTTACTAATAAGGAAATTGAAAGCTTATCTTCTTTAGCATTTGTCTAGAAATGGTTCAGTCTAATAAGAAACATCTGGCCTTCGTCTTCGGCAAAACCTAGGTTCAAATACTGCCGATGCCATGGATTAAACTGGAGGGCCCTGGGCATCTACTTGGTTTTTCTGATTCTCAGTTTGCTTATCTGTCAAGTGGGGATAATAACAATATTCTCATGGGATTGTCGTGAGCGTTAACTTATATAAACCTCAGCTGCGCTAAACAGGCATTCAGTAGTTATTCGTTTCCTTTCCCTTCCACCCTTCAACTTTCAAAATCCCAATACAAAAGCACCACCAGCTGCACATGGAAGTGCTTAACCTTAAGGGCTGGCAGGAAATGATGAACAGTAAGGGGAACTCAGCCTGTCACCCAAGTGCATGCTTCTGGAAATAAGTCTCCTCATTCCCCAGACATTACTTGGCAGAAGTGAAAAATCAGAACGCGTGAAGAGGTTCTCCTGGCCCATCAGACGGACTGAGCTGGTGGGGTCAGGGCAGAGAGCACACGTGTGAGGGGAGGGCCCATGACTTAGATTTCTTACGTCCCTTTGGCTCCTACAGTATCTAGAACCTACCAGATAACTCAGGAAAGAAGGGATGGCGTGTTGGCTAGTTAAAGCAGCACATTAAAAACCCCTAGCTCAAGAATAATCTTCACAAACTCTGCCTGACCTGGGGCAAATTACATAAAACATCACAACTTTGTTTCTCTGCTGAGCAATTTAGAGCCAAAATGTTGTGAGAACCAAAACAAAACAAAACAAAAAACAAAACCAAACTAAATCAAATCAAACCAAACCAAACCAAAACAAACAAACCAAACCAAAACAAACAAACCCAAACCAAAACAAACCCAAACCAAAACAAACAAAAATCCAAAAAAGCAGCGGTAAAGCTTTAGTAACAATATAAACGCTTAACTATAGCAGTTTACTACATACACACATACAGAAACTCAGTAGTGTCTTTTTCCACTGAAAATCCCCAACACTCACAAGTGTTGCATTTGTACTAATTTCAGAGGTTTTATTTGTTTTTTAAAGGTTTCCTCAATTTCTTTGTAGAGTCAGTGAATGAAGATTTTTTTTTTAACAACAGTTATGCTATCTGGAAATATTCTAAGTCTCTCTACACAGCAAGCAGTACATTTCAAACTTTTTATTTTAGTGTTTCAGTGCTATTAACTGCAGGAGTGGAACGGATGGGACCCCAGGAACTTGGAGCACTCCCTGAAAGCCATCAGGCATGGACCAGGGCAGTGGGAGCTGCCAGCTGTCTTTGATCCTGACACAGTGACTGCAGCAAAAATGACATAGGGCTCTGAAATGACTCTTTCCTAAAGAGCCATTCACCAGTATTAAATACTTAGTTCTGTGACTCTAGCGGCATGCTTTGGTGGCAGATGAGACCAAAGGTTGAAAATGTTTCCAAAGCCAATGATATGATTTAAGATTTCCAGTCTCCTCCTGCCATCATTGTCCTAAAGTGAGGAAAAGGAAGTGAGCGTTGTCTTAATTTTCCCATCCACTACTGACATTTTTACAAGAGGTCACAGAGAAAATAAATATGTCCCAGCTAATTTTACTCTTTAAAAAACAAACTGGGAACATCATTTTGTTTTTTGCTTCTGATAGTCCAACATTTAGGGACTGCTAAACAAAGAAAATAATAGATCACTTAGGAAACTCCAAGGGTTTTAAGAGTTCTATACCAGAAACAGGATGAAGAACAAATACATAGTGTCTTTTATTTTATTATTATTTTTTATTTAAAAAATATTTTTATTGGAGAGGAAACAAAATGGCAGCATAGGTAACAGCTACACCCGCCGCCTCCACAACCACATCAAAATCACAACTAAAATACAGAACCACCATCACTCAGAGCCTCCTGAGATCTGGCTGCACAGAAGCCCCACAACCAGGGACCTGAAGCAGCACCGAGACCAGTAGGAGGGGCGGAGACGAGGGCGGATCGGGGCTGAATCGCAGAGACGCGGCCCTGGGCCCACACTCGGTGCCACGGTTCAAACCCCGGAGGACATCTCGGCGGGGGAGGTTTCCCAGAGGAGTGAGGGGTCCCAGCCCCACATCAGGGCCCCAGCCCAGGGCTCCAGGGCCAGGAAGAGATGTTCCCACAGCTCCGGGCTGTGAAACCAGCAGGGACTGTTGCTGAGGGTCACGGAGGCTGCGGGAGCCCCAGCAGCTCCTCTAAAGGGACTCACTCTGATGCGCTCCCTCTGAGCCCAGCGCCGGGCAGCAGCCTGAAAGGACCTGGGACACTCGGGGAGGAACTAACCTGCCTGAGATCCGGGCGAGAGGTGGAGGGCGGCTTCCTCCCAGGCAGAAGGGCTGGCAGAGGCCATGGCTCCTTTGGCGAGCCCTCCCCGCACAGCCGGCAGGCAGGCGCCATGTTTGAATCCCCAGCACCTGACTCTCACCTTTGGCCCCGCCCCGTGATTCCCCGAGGCCCCGCCCCTCCCCACCTGCAGCTCATCCAGGCCATTTCCTGGGGCTTTTCTGTGCAAGTGGCCTCTCGAGCCTCACGCTTAGGGCTTTCCTAAAATCTCTCAAACAAGCACCAGCTGCCCCATACGGCTTGATAAGCGGCCCCAGGCCTGGCACTAGCGGCAGCTGCACTGGCTCATAGCTTGGCCTCTCCTGGGCACCTCCAAGCCCAGCACAAGGAGCAGCCAACTACAGTTTGCTGTGTAGCTCATGCTGGGCAGCCCTGGGCAAGGCACTGGCACAGGCTGACTTTGCACCTCCAAGGAGGCCCCAGAGACAGTGCACCTGGTGGTCAGACTCGACCACACTGGATTACAACCCTACCACAGCCACGAGTGACACTCAAGGGGCCCACTCGATGAACACCAAAGCTCCACTGAAGTAAATCCTGCTCCATCGGGGTGTCTCCAGCACAGCAGCTCTTTGGCTGTAGCTGCAGCTGGTCCTCACGGCTGATTGGCCTGGGGGTCAATTCCTCCCAGTGATGCCAATAGCAACCAAGGCCCAACTACAACAGGACAGTGCACACAGCCCACACAGGGGAGCACCTAGAAGGCCCAGCTCAGGTGACTGGGGAGGCTGAGCCACTGGACCCTACAGGACTCCCACTACACAAAGCCACTCTACAAATTCCAGGAGACACAGCAGCTCTATCTAATACATAGAAACAAACACCTGGAAGCAGCCAAAATGTGGAGGCAAAGAAACATGTCACAAAGGAAAGAACAGAAGAAATCTCTAGAAGAGGAACTAAATGAAATAGATCCAAGCAAGCTAACAGATACAGAGTTCAGAATAATGGTTATAAGGATGGTTAAGCATACTATTAGGGAAATAACTAAGAAAATCAATAACATAATAAAGTACCAATTTGAAATGAAGGCTACACGAACTGAAATGAAGAATAATTTATAGGGAATCAACAGTAGAGTAGAGGACACTGAGAATCAAATCAGCAATTTGGAATGTGAGGAAACAAAAGCACCCAACCAGAAGAGCAAAAAGAAAAAAGTCCAGAAATATGAAGATAGTATAAGGAGCCTCTGGGACAACTTCAAGAGACCCAACATTTGTATTATTGGGGTGCCAGAAGGAGAGGAAAGAGAGCAAGAAATTGAAAACCTATTTGAAAAAATAATTACAGAAAACTTCCCCTACCTGGGGAAAGAAAGAGACTTACAAGTCCAGGAAGCACAGAGGGTCCCAAACAAGAGGAACCCAAAGAGGCCCACAGCAAGACACATCATAATTAAAATGCCAAAGGTTAAAGTCAAAGAGAGAATCTTAAAAGCAGCAAGAGAAAAGCAGTTACCTACAAGGGAGCACCCATACGACTGTTGGCTGATTTCTCAACAGAAACCTTGCAAGCCAGAAGGGAGTAGCAAGAAATATTCAAAGTGATGAAAAACATGGAATACAACCAAGATTGCTCTACCCAGCAAAGCTATCATTTAGAATTTAAAGTCAGATAAAGAGCTTCACAGATAAGAAAAAGCTAAAGGAGTTTATCACCACCAGACCAGCACTACAGGAAATGTTGAAGGGTCTTCTTTAAGAAGAAGCTAATGAACAAAAGAATCTGACGAACTAAATAGCTCCAGAGACATTGACGCATACAACAGACGATCATATTTCAGAGGAAAGAGGGAAGGGTGGTGGAGGGTGGGAAGAGATTAACCAAAGAAGTTATATGTATGTATGCGTACCCCATGGACACAGACAATAATGGGGTAAAGGCCTGGGGAGGGGGTGGGAACGAAGTGGAGGGGTTCAATTGGGAGGGAAAATGGGACACCTGTAATACTTTTAACAATAAAGATAAATTAATAATAATAATCGAGTATGAACTGCTAATGGATTGAGGAATCCCACCTAGAGTATACTACTTAGGATTAGAGAAATACTACATTATAGCATATTTTTATTTCAGTAGGAATCCTTTCCCACTTTATATCAGCTGTAAGTTCCATCTTTATCTACTTGACATCCATGGAAGATTGTGTTTGGATTGAATGGTTCCATAACTAGAGAAAAATTCGAAAATCACTGGGCAAGAAAAATGCCTAAACCTATCAAAATGAAATTTCTTGATGGTGAATGGAAATCCAAAGTTCAGGTTTAAGGAGTCAGCAGCACAAATAGGCAATAAAAATAGTAGCCCCAGAGATCAGCACATGATAGGATCCAGATAAAGGTCTATAAGAGAGAGAGAGAAAACAATGGGCAGGGATAACTTTTAAAGCGTCATTTATCTACTATTTTCCATTAAAATTTTTAAAAATTTCTTTAGGTTTTTTCCATAGGCCCCATTTCCCAGCCCCATTTTTCATTGTTTCCTCCACTTATTAAATAGGCCTTAACAGCACTGCTTATATTAGGAAGGTCAACCACATTAATTAACTAATTCTTGTAATACGATTTCTATATCCTAAATTCGTAATTGCTTTTTAATTGTTATTCTCTTTACCCACCTCAGATATTTATTTGATTTATAGAACTATATATTTTCTCAAGTGCTCAAGCCACCATTTACAAAGGAAGACACTCTAAAACTGTACAGTAATGAAAAATACAATGTCATCATTTTAGTCATCTCAGCAGGACAGGAGAACATGTTCTCCAACTAGTCCCTAATCTTGGGAAAGATTAATGATTAGGCAGAGTCTAGATCTCAAAATCCACAGAGGATGGAGCAGCAGGGTTTATAGAATCATAGAATCTCTGAGAATGATTCACATGTATCATCACACCTGGAAAAATAAGTAGGGAGGTTGATATAAAGCAGTGTGTCCTATCTATCAGAGTTCTTTGAAATTCCCATAAAGACTGTAAACTCTCCAGAAAAATCCACATAGGACCATGCTCGCACACATTTTATAAACTATTTATGGCCTCCCAACCTACCTCTGGGTGCTGTGGGTAACCCCATGTTATGAACTAAATCGTTAGTTCATAACCCCATGTTATGAACTAAATCGTATTCCCTCAAAATTCATACGTTCAAGCCCTGGCCCACAATGCGGCCTTTAAAGAGAAAACTGAGGTTAAGTGAGATCATAAGGGTGAGGCTCTCATCCAATAGGACCTGTGTCCTTATAAGAAGAGGTAGAGACACCAGGGATGCAAGCACACAGAGAAAAAGCCATGTTGAGGACACAGAAGGCAGCTGTTTGCAAGCCAAGCAGAGAAGAGAAACCAAACCTGCTGACACCTTGGTCTTGGACTTTTAGCCTCCGGACTGTGAGAAGAAAATTTCTGTTGCTGAAGTCACTCAGTCGGTGGTATTTTGTTATAGCAGCCCTAGCAAACGAATATACCCCATGACTAAAATTACCCTTATCATATATGGAGGAACGTGTGGTTCAACTGGTGTTGCTAACTGCAGACCTGGATGTTCATACATGAACTAGTCCGTATCATGCAGCAATTCAAGGGATTATTCTACGTCGCACTGGCTGCTACTCTACCCTGACAGTTTACCTGATAGGCCATAGAATCAGAGACTTCTATAGTGGGGAAGATCTACTTTTCATCGCTTCACAAGGCATCACAACAGCTCTAGTAATATCTTCGTTGGAAAACAAAACATAAAATGCTTTATCAGAGCTAAAATTTTACATAGCTAAGCTGGAGAATTAAATTGGGGAAGAAAAAAAAAGCACAACAGAATCAATTTATAACTAGTCCATGAGTCAATACCTAGAAAAAAAAAGTACAGAAAAATTCCCAGAGTTGCAGCTTCAGGTTGTGTTTACAGATGAAACAAAGCAGACACATCATCAGGATGTCTGGGGCTTTGCCGCAGGGCAGGGTCTCACTGCTCTGGTGCCTGAGGAAGATTCCCACGGAAATAACTCAAGTTGTTTTAAATTTGGACTCTCTCATGTAGAATGGCTTTGGGATGTTCACCTGGGCCAAAGTTTCCACCTAAGGATGAGCCACTTTAGTAGCCACTCCCTGCTTCATGCAGGTTACAGAAGCTGCAGCACTGCTGAGAATAATGCATGTTCCACCACCTCTCCTCCAAGTGATGCTGCTCAGAGGCTTTCCTCTGATTTCCACGTTCTCCAGATCTCTGTAATAGCCATGACCTGCTACTGCCGCTTATTATTTTTGTTTATTGCTGCTTACTCTGACAGGTCCACCTAAGGGAGGAAACCACCACTTTCAAAAGGCACTTTCTCCCAGCACAGAAGGGAAGAAGCCTTTGAAGCGGAAACAGGGTCAGTGGGAGCTGAGTTCAAAGCGCTCCCCACTGGCTAGGAAGTAAGAGCAGACTTCAAAAAGGAAAAGGCCCAGTCTGATGAATCTAAAAATTCAAAAGACTTTTTCTGCTGGCAGAGGAAACGGAAATTTTCCACATTGGGCTGCAGGGAGAGGAGGTGGCATCGATGTTAACCCATGAGATTTAGTGTCAACAAACCACCAGGAATTTAAGCTCCGGGGTATGTGTGTGGGGGGAGGCTGGTATTTTTGCAATGAAAGTTTTTGTTTTGTCTTTAAAAATTTAAAGATGATTTGAAATAGTTCCTTGAATGAACACATTCTGAACAACTTTGAAAGTGATTTACTCTCCCTGTTGAAACATTTAGATTTTCAGTGCAAATATTGAGGACTTCATAGAGTGACTACACAGTAAATGCATCACTGAAAAACATCAGCTTGTGGATAAATATTTTGCTTGGGAATAACCTGTTCATATACATAGTGTAAAGTAGTTAATGAGTTCCTGATGGCAGAGGTAGAGAACATCTAACTACCCTACAGGCTATGTTGAAGATGTTAACTGAAGAATTTGTTCCAGTGTCCCAACTTGAAATATGGAGAGCATACTCTCATAAACTAACAATGGAATAAATAAATGTTGGTTATAGTAGTTTGGGTAGCATGAACCTTGGTACATTGTGAGTAAAAAGCCCTTACCTGGGTAGTAAGCTCTGAAATCTAAGTCCATTGTTTTTATAAAAACTCATACTAAATTCTTAATTCCAACCGAGGAAGAAATAATATTTTAGAATATGACCCATTAAAATACTTAGGGAACACCTATGGTACTTACCAATGGGGATCTATCAGAGTTGCTGTTGGGTTTCCAGAACTGCTCTCTGATGAAAGGAGCTACCGCATAGTCCTAGCCTTAACAATGACCAATGTTTACTTCTCTGTGAGGCCCGTCCATGAGGCTGCCCAGCTGGTTTTGTGTCTTCCCTTAACCTCTCCATGTGTCCTCCTACTACATCCACACAACTTCAGTAACCCATGCTTTCTTCTTCCTCACAACCTGAAAGAACTTGGAACTCAGAAAGCATGTTCTATTGATGTCAATAAATACTTAATAACTGATTATTTTGTCAGTGTGATACTGACAGTGGTACTAAGGAAATAGTTTCTAATCAACCTTTGTCCCCACAGAAGATACACCAGTCATAGAACATCTCTGTACCTGAAAGTAGGTTTAGAATTTTCTTCAGTTGTAGTCATTTACATCCAGTGTGAAAACATTTCAAAAACGAATGTATTTATAAATGACAATTAAATTACCTTGTGGTAAACTTGCCCTAATTTAAAAAATAGTCATGCTATCTAATTATGTGCTTAACTTTTAATTATGTGCTTAACACTAACAGCCACTCTTCCAAACCAAAATTAAAAATAAGTGGGGGCTGGTCATTTCATTTCCCTTTAAAGAATAAATCTGCCCTAGATGCTGAAAGTGAGTGTTAGATGACAGGCTGTCCTGTTTCTCATATTTAGCAAATTTAAGTTTTTAAATGGTGGCACAACTTCAGTTCTATTACAGGTTTAACATTTGCTGTGCTTCAGAATCTCTGTAGAACTTTAAAAAATGTTCTGTAGTTGCTTATGCCTTACCCTGGATTCATGAGGAATTCAACTAACTGATGGGAGTTGTAGAAAGTAGGGGAGGAAATACACAGATCTTTCTGCCTTAATTCAAGTTCAATCAACTGAACTCACATAGCTTGATTCCTACCTTTGTGATGAGCTGGCCTTGTACTTCAGCGAGGCTGATCTGTAGGAAATGCCCTTCCCTTTGGTTTCATCAATGATCCCTCTCTTGTGTGCAAAAAAGCTCCTCTCCAAGGGTGGGGCTGTGACTCTCCTTCCACTAGTCCCCTCAGAACCATCCCTGCCTGACAAGGAACTGAGACAAGGTTTTTAAAGGAACCAGCTGTAGCTTGGTACCTATAATTGCATCTTAAATTTCAGGGTACTAGAGACAGCCTCCCGAGACATAAAACTGCCTTCAAAAATGTGTGAGGAAGCATTGCTCTTGTGCCATTGTGATGTACTGTATTGAACAAGGGAACCCTAACTCTGCTTTCCTAAAGACACTTAAGGCACATGACTATCAATACCTAGCCTTGGCTTTGAGCTTACATGCATATACTAGGCAGTACTGGTAGAGCTTTTTTCCCTGTAGAAATAATACAGAATTCTTAGCCTCATAAACAATATTATTTTCAAGGCCCATAAAAACTGCACTGACTCTGAATAGTCATATGATGATTCCAGGAGACCACGAAGGAGCACTTTCCTGATGCTCAGCAGGGCTTGGTGTGTGAGAGGGAGAACCCAGTGAGGGTTATTAGCAGCTTCACCTGTCAAGAAGCAAGAACCTCTAGACAGTGAGGCTCTCATATCTTAGCAAGGAAAAGCCAGAGGAACATGGAAAGACCGAGAACTCTTGAATCACATCCACCCAGGTTCAAGTCTAGGTCCTACCATTTACCGTCAGTCTGATCTCAGGAGAGTCAATGAACATATCTCCAGGCATTAAGGAGTAAATGTTTGAAGATCCCAGATAAACACTGACTGGACTGGAATCCTGGCCCTCTCCTTACCAGGTAAGAGCGCGTAGGCAAATTTCTTAGCCTCTCTGTGTTTCAGTTTCTTCATCCATAAAATGAGAATATTTGTAGTAAAGAATTAATGTTACCCAAGGAGAGGTCTGGCTGTTGCCCTCAGCTCCTAGGAGGTGCTCTCAAAGCCCTTGGACTGTCCTGGCTGACAGTAGTATCCAGGAGATTTGGCCAATAGACAGCCTAACAATGTGATTTTATGGATGGGGGCTTTGTGTTACTTTGTACCAGTTCTGCCTCCAAGAAAGGACTAGAGACTAAAGGCCAATCACACAGGAAGTATGTGATTGAGCCCCAATATAAACTCTGGACACCAAAGGCTCAGGTGAGCTTCCTTGGCTGGCAATATTTTGAGCACATAGTCACTGAGAAGAATCAACGCCATCCATAGCTACTTGCGGAGAGGACAACTGGAACCCACTTTTGGACATCTCTTAGACCCTTCCCTATGTCCCTATTTTCTTGGCTGATTTTAATCTATATCTTTTTCCTGTAATAAATACAACTGTTCAATGAGTCCTGTGACTCCTTAGCAGATTTTTGACCCTGTGGATGGTTTTCAGAATCCCTAAATTTGCAATTGATGTCAGAAGTGAGGATGGTCTTGTGTGGACATTGCTCCCTCTACTTTTCTAGTGGGCTGACTCTCACAGTTAGCTGAACCTTTTGGATTCCCTCATATGGCTGCTTGAGAGGATTAGAAGAGTTCTTACATGCAAAACACGTATATATGTTGCTCGGTAAATGTTGGCTATTATTTTATGAGCTTCACACACAAACATTTACTAATCATTTTTCAAATGAACACTTCCCCTTGCCCATTTCTCAAATGGATCACTTCCCGACTAACTCTAAGAAGAAACTGAATGACACCTAGAAGGTTCAATAAATTAACTAGGTTGAGTCAGTTAGTAAGCAGAAGCAAGGACTTAAACCCTGATCTTTGTGACTTAGCACAGACCTATATTCCTTGAAAACCTATGCTGCTAGTGGATAAGCTAGACTGCCCCAGAACACACCTCGCTGACTACACTGCCATTGGGATTGCAGGTGAGGTTTGCAAGCCCCCAGCAAAGTGATCAATGAATGGGAACAGCAGCTATCGGGTTTCCAGTGTTTGTCCTTGCAGGACAGGGATGCTCATATCATCCTGTAGAAAAATATGCAGAGCCCCACTTCCAAGTCCGCTTCATTGGTTGTCAACAGGAATAGCACCTCATCCCAAACTTGTCTATTTCTTTTCAAAGCAATTAGCACTCTGTGTGATTGTAGCTTTGGGAGGGGCAATATTTATTCTTGATTGGATTTTGTACTGACATATGAAATGATAAACATTTTAGTTTCTGAATTAGAGTGTACCAAATTCCATTATACTATCAATAAAAATGAAAAGAAGCAGTAAATTTAGTGCATAGCCCTTGGGGGAAATTCAAATCACCATGAAACTCTACATCCTCAAAATCTTCCCTGGAAGCTGCGTTCCTTCTCCTTCATCTTTTTATTGACTTTGTAAAAATAGATGCCACGTTGGTAGACTTTGCTGCTGCACATATCAAAATATTGTTGAGAAAAAGTACTGAGAGCAGATCCTAAACTTTTCCTCCGTTGTTGGATTGTACAAGTCACACACCCACTACTTGATGTCTCCTCTGCGCCCAGCACCCCTTCCCTTCCTCCTTCCCAGTCCTGTTCATCTCAACCCCCCTCCTTTTTCTTCAGTTCCTTCCAAATTTGACTTCATTTTTCAAGCTTTCAGGGGTACATTTTGCACTTAGGATACTGTGCTAATAATAGCAATGTTTCAAATTAAGATAATTCCTGAAATTGCATGCTGCCTGGTTGCCATGAGACCCAATTTGTGACAAGGTTCAGGTGGTTCAACTTTGGGGTGCTTCCTCACCTTGAAAAATATTAAAGGGCTCTCATAAACCCTGCATAACCCCTCTCTGATTTAATTGGCACAGGATGGAAAAGAGCCAATACATTTAATTGTCTCAATTTCTCATTGCTGATAAGTATTCAACCCTCTGATTCATTCTGTTTACATAGGTATTTGTCAAAAAATAAATAAAAAAATCCAGATACAGGATAATGGCAATACTTACCACTAAAACAGGTTTCATAATACCTGTCCATATACCATGAATGGTTATTAGAAGCACAGAATGACATAACATACATGAGAGAAAGTGCTTTGCCGACTGTCCTATGCAAACGTAAGAGATTATTATAATATTAACTTGGGTAATGAGGACTGGCTAATGTTCAATGTGTTGATGAATAAAGCCCAGAAGCCTTGTTTATTAACTGGAATTGGAGAGGTGTGACCCCCTCACCCCCCCAAAAGTGATAATGGTTGCTGATCCTTAAAGATGCTAATTTAGTGATAATGTTACAGATTGTTTCTTCCAAAGTTGAACTATTAGTCAGATTAATAGCTGAACATATTTCCTTCATAGAGTATTTATTTAAATACAATGACTGCTCAGAGAATGAACCTAAGTTCAAATACTCTGGGTTGTCAGGAAAGGGCTTTAGGGGTAACACGTGCTATGAGCTCATGAACTCAAACTGAATTCATATAGTTTTCAACACAAAGAGAATTAACTTGATTATGTAAGATGTCATGAAAGCACCTGAGTAGATGCTCAGGTCCCAGGACTCTTCTAAATGCCCCACATTTCCCACCTTGAACAGGAAGTACATTTTCACAATTAAGTCAATTCTCCAGCCAGCACCTTTATGGCCACTTGGGTTTGTGGCACTTCAGACTAAACTGTTGAGGGTGAAAGCCATCTTTTCCCTGCATCTTCTACTGCTCCAAGCACACTGTGTGTTCTTAGCAGTGACATTATAAAAGTACACACCTGTGTGACACAATGACCATGTTTCAGAGGCTACTCGGTGTGCCGTGAATTAATAATTTCATGGCCCCCACAGGGTCCCATTCAGACTGGACATTCCTCTACAGGAAAAATCCCTACCATCTTCCCTGGCAATGAGAGACAGCTCTTGACCTGAGGTCTGCCTCCCATTCCCACCGTGGACCACGCTCATTAGAGCCACCAGGCCTATCCCACCTTGACTGAGAAGTGAACTCTCGCCTTTTAATCTCCTTCATGTTCATTTTCTCCAGGAAACACTTTTTCAGGAATAGTTCCTTTTTCTTCCATGTTTCCACACCATTGAATGCATAATTCTATCATTTAATCTTGAAATATTACAAATTGCTCTTGCTAGGCCTGTTTCCCTCAAGTCTGAGAGCTGCTTAAGGGGAGGAGCTATGTTTTACTCATCTTTGCAGTACCAGTGCTCACAGGAGACGGTAAACAGGTTTCAACTCACCCGCCAACTGTCATGCTTGAGAGGATCTGCCTGGAGCACTAGGTAAGGATTTAGATGCCAAATCCTGGCGTGGCAGGGAAGAGTGCTGTGATTGATTAGCCATGTCTGTGTTGGGCACAGGGGGGAGAGCTGAGATATGAGTGGCACATTTGCATCCTTTCCATTGAGAATGGATGTGTGGATGGAGAATGCTTTCTGGTTGGAACTAAATGGACACCTAGTCACAGATGAGCCTGGCAAGCACACAGTGCAAATGTTGGTTTACCCCCTTCCCCCATTAACCTCAACTCTCTCCAGAAAATCTCCATCTATTAAGTCTTCCTTTCCCGCATAGCACAGGGGATGGATTTCTTCTCCTATTCCACTCTCAGTGATGGCAAGGCAGTAGCCCAGGGCAATGCTTCTGAACCATAGCAAGGTGGCAACATAGAATTAGCTCTCTCCTTAAGCAAGTTACAGAAAGCCTCCTTCCCTCACCGTCCTTTATCAGTACGTTAACAATACCCTACGCTACCATCGTCTGTTACCAAGTAAAAAGGACAAGTTGATCTGGGGTGACTTAACATCAGATATCTTGAAAGATGAGACTTCACCTGGTCCAAGATTCCTGGCATTTTGGTATCTAGGATACTTTATCTGGCTATTTTTAACTGGGAGGTCATTCAAAGAGAGATAAGACTAGGGTTCCAAGGACATATGGCCTTATGGGGAAGTACCTTGCCAATTCCAAGAATGCATAAGCTTCCCCTCATTTTTTTTTAATTCACTCTCATCAGTGCCATTTCACAATCCCACTTGGCATTCAAGAGTCTCTCTCCTGATGACCCATTCCAGTTATTTGGCTTTTATTGCCTTATTCTTGAATTGCTTTAGATAAACTGAATATCCTAGATAGAATTCCAGTTTACACCCATTATGGCTTTAGCATCCACATATGCAACTGAAAATGTTCCCACACAATTAAGTGATTGTTTAGGAAGGACTGAAAAGTAGCTGGACCAAAGAATATTGTAAAAGGAAGGGAATGCATTTTATACAAGCCCCATGGAGCAATGAAAACACTCTCTGGTCTGGTCTCAGGAACCAGCTCTATCTGCCAACAAACTTTATGTGGATCTAGGATGGAAATAATGTTAGAAGAACCCAATAACTCTAGTGGGTCATCCATCCAGGGCATCAGATAGGCGTCAGGCTCGGTAACACTTCACCTTCAACAGAACACATGCAACCTGGTATAAGAGAGACAGATACCCCAGGAGTTTCAGTGGGAACACTTTCTCAGCTCTCATGTCTACATTCCTCCTATGTTACACATACCTAATTATAAGGAGACCTTCTTCCTCTACTCCCCACCTACTGGCACATTTCACAATTCCAGTCATGTAAAACATCCCGAGCCAGATATGCTTAATATAATGTTGCCAGGAGAACACTTCATAAGCTCCATTTGCCTATGTGGCCAACACATAGGTCGCTCATGGCCAGCTTCTCACTTCATTCATCCAGTCACCCATTTGTTCAACATCCATGTTCTGAGCAACAACAGTGTGTCAGTTCTCGTGCTAGAGCACGGGGAATCAGAGACGTAATGACACATGCTTTCCTGTTCAGGAGGTGAAGCTTACTTAGCAAGACGGACTTATAAATATGGATATGGAAGTGGAAAGATGAGAGGGAAACAAGATCACATGGTAACAGGTCAGGAACTGAACACACGTTCCTTCCCACATTCACTAGGGGCTGCTTGCCCACTGTTCTACCCAAGGGCAGCTCCTCAGCTCCTCAGCAAACAGCCATATATAAGCATCCATCACCTCCTCATTTTGAAGCCACAGCAACAGTCTATCCCAACAAAGACAAAAATTACAGGTTTTCTAATTACCAGGTGTAAGTATTGATTCTTTTGATCCTAAATGTCTTAACATTAAGTATCTGCTGAAAAAGGTTCAGAGGAGTTTGATTTCTGTTATAAGATTCCCTTGGGTAGATTGTCCTTTCCTATTTTCAACTCTGAATACCTCTTTTCCTCCTTCAGGGTCAGCTCAAATGTCATTCCCACTGTACCTCTTCCCCGCATCCTGCCCTGCCCCATTCCAAGCAGAACTGACCAGTCCCTCCTCAGGGAGCCACTACCAAAGTCCACCTACAATGGGCAAAGAGATTAAATGAGCCGGGAGCAAGCATTTATTCAAACTATGCATGAAAGGGAGTATAACAGGAGTTTAAATTTTAGACTCTTCAACCACCTATGTGAATCCCAGTTTCATCATTTCCTGGTTCTATGACTTTGGGAAAATTACTTAAACCCTTTATGCCTCAGTTTTCTCATCTGCAAAATAGGGATGAAAACAGTAACTACCTCAGAGGGTTGTTGTGAGAATTAAATGAATATATGTGTGTCGGTCTCTATATTATTACATGCCTGGCAAATAGTAAGTACCCTACAAGTGTTAACTACTTGAGCTTCAAAACAACCTAGGACATAAGTATTACTTTCCCACTTTACAGATGAGGGGAGTTTGGCTTAGTGATATTAAGTGAGGCCCTGGATCTGCTAGGTCAAGTAGGTAGTGACAGAATCAGGATTGAAATTTAAATCTGACACTACAAGCTCTGTTGTTAGAAATTGAATGACTACAGATTATGCTATTAGTAGCAATCTGTTAACCTTAACATGGCTAGATAGTAGCTGAGACTCCCATAAATATGTCTCCTTTAAGAAATTTAGACTTAGATCCTTTCTCTTTCTCCACAATCCTAAACCCAAGCCTCCCTTGTAAGGCCAGTTAAAGTAGAATTGACTTTTATAGAGCTGGTATCTATTTGATATCTGAAGAAACCGAGAGAGTTTCAGTTCAATGACTTGGCCAGAACATACATAATAAATACTGGTGCTGGAATCCAGCTCTTCTGATTCCTAATCCTGAAATTGCAATTCCTGAGAGTCCCAATACACTGGAAAGCTTAACTGTGAGTGTAACACAGTTAAGGAATGCATTGTTTTTCACTTTATAGCCAAGTCCCTAGGACAGTGACTGTATACTATTGCTTATAAAAGTGTGTTAAATAAATAAATGTAGCCCAAACTATATTAGAAGATCCATGACACAAAACTTTATAATTGGCTCCTCAGGACCCAGGGTGGTGTATGGCACACAGTAGATGCTCAATAAATATCCGTTGGGTGAATGAATGAATGAGAATTGTTAATGGATGTGTGATGCTCTATTTAAGAAGTAAGGGATTTTTTAGTCAAAGGCATTGAAATTCAAAGGAATGGATAATTAATATCAAGAGAGGGGCAGTCTACAAAAAAATGTTAAGCTCTTGCACCCAGGAGACAGGCAGTGGGGTTTATATTTAGGTTTCATCTCTTACTAATGACATGGTCACAATTAAGTTAATTAACCTACCTGAGCCCCAATTTCCTTATATGCAAAAACAGGAATAGGAATGGCATTTCATTGCATTTTTGTAGATAAAATGGAATCATGAGAACATAAGACATGCAGCACAGTATCTGGTATGTAGAAAAAATTAATATATATTCCTTATTCTTACTGTCTTTGTTTTTGGTGAAAATAAAATTTCTTAAGGAGGTCTGAGAAAGAAATGTGGTTTAGAACAGTCAAAGCAGTCATTTAGGTTGACAATGTAAATGTGTCTTAATTGGGGGTGTGTGCATTTTTGGTGTAGGTAGCTCACTCACTTTGCTTACAGTTTGAAGAGGGAAAAAGCGAAGCAGATGGCATGGTGACACAAAAGACTGCAGCTAGAGCTTGTAAAAATGGAACCCCATGGCTGCCAGCTTGGCTGAGCTTCAAACAAGTCCAGTAAGAGTGAAACTCGCTCAGGAGGAGGCAGGAACTTGGTGTGAAGCTCTCTACAGTGCAAAGAATATAATCATCACAGCCATGGCAGCTTGACTCGGGGCTGGGGCCTGGCCCCAGACCAATGGGAAGCTGGTGTCAGAAAACCATGGCCAGACAGTGCCCCTCATGGAGGGACTCCAGAAATCGAAGCTTTTGAAAACCCCTAACTCCAGAATAACAACAAATTACCCACAGATGGCGTGAGTCACGGAAGCCGAGTCCGGGTGAAGCATCTGCAGGTTCGGAGCTGAGACCCTGCCCTGCTGGGCTGAGCAGGCAGACGCATGTCCCGGCCCAGATGGCTGCGAAGGTCACCAGGAGGGGCACCAGCCATACGCGCTCTACTCCTGAGAACTGGCACAACCCAAAGCCCACAGAGGCTTCCTAGGATCCAATAAACCAAAATATCCTGATCAGGTAAAACGTCACACTTCCTTTTGGGCTTACTGGCTATAGGAAAACAAAAATGTATCGGGGAGAAGGGAGTAGGATGGGGAGCCGAGGGGAGGCGTTTAGCAGAAAAAGGCCACCGTTCTCCATTCCAGGAGCTTCAGCTGACACGATTCCTGTCTGACACACAGGTTCAGCTTCAAATCACAAAATTCTGAGCATTTCCCACATATTTCCCCTCCCATTACTTTATACACTAGAGCCACATGCAAAATCAAATGCAAAAATACCCAAAGTGCAGATTTTTTTTTTCTTTCAATAATATAAAAACATATAACATGTGCCCTGATGGAAACCTTCAATGATGAAAGAAAATATCAAGTTCTATTAAGAAAAAGTCTTGCATGGAATAAAGCCCTCACAGCATTCCGTTGGAAGAAAAAGCCCATCTTCTGGGGTTCCACAGCGCCACTCACACAGCCTGCCCCTTACCTTGTATGTAACCATTTCCTAACTCACTTTCGCCACTAGAACTGCAGCCCTTCTAATGTCATGTTTTTTAAAACCCTTGACACCACCTACCTAACATTTAGTAGGCTCTTAATTAACGACTGATGAATGAATGAATAAATGCATGTATACAGAGCTATGGATTGATCATTAATTTAGCTTAGCTTTTGTTTTCCTGGGAAGGGGAGGGTATTTGAGTTTAGCGTGGAATAACCCCTCTGCCATGCTCTCAGCCAATCTGATTGAAGTTCATGCCACCCTCGTCTCCCAATCGCTTTTCACTCCTGTTATGTATCATAGACTACTCACCACTGGTTGTGAAAGGCAACTTTCTAAATGAGAGGCCCATGTATTTCTGTTCCACCTCATTATCAATGGTATTGATTTAGGTTCCCCAGTCTAATTTGGATTTGTCCTTTCTGATTTAAAAAATCTAAATCAGAATCAGCCTGAGCAATCCTCACTCTCCACATCCAAAGAGGACACTTGAAAAATCTAGGTTAAGAGAAAGGGGACCCAACCAGGAGATGCTGGCTGGATTATTTTTTCCCTTCCCGCTTTATTTCTCCAGCAATATATATATTATATTCCATATAAAGACAAGACCTCCTAGCCTGCGCTCAATCAATATTCTCTTCTCTTTTGAGACAAGCTCCTCAAAGGCAACCAGGTGGGGGAATCTCAAGGATTTTCTCTTTTCTTTGGGAAACCCCCTTAGGGATACCCATTTATTATCACTTACTCAAATCTCCCTATGAAAGAAGGGAATTGACAAAAGCCACAGAAATTGACCTCATGCAGTTTTCCAGCTCATAATTACCTTTTCTTCTTTTATGAGTGAGCAAGTGTAAAGAGCTCATAAAAAGAAAACTTTTGCCTTTGAAAAGGCTAATTACCCATGGTTTTATTTTAACGGTGGAAAAAATTGTCCATGGCCTTTCTTCTACTCCCAGTGGCACTGTCCACACCCCCCACGCCCCCCTTGCTGCTCCCACCACACAGGCTGGGGAGGGCGTGTGTTAGGGGGGCTTTGGAGTTTCCAGAACATCATCTCTGCAGCTCAAGCACCATGGACAGATGCCAGGCAGGCACAGAGCTGGCTTCCCAGAAGCATTTAACTCACAATGCAGATACTTTTTTTAAAAGAAAAAAAGAAAAGAAAAGCCCTTTCTAATGATCTACTAACTCTATATACTATGGACATGATGGAGAAAGAACAGCAGTTATTGACATCTGGCCCAGTGAACTCGAGGCGGTTCTCCAACAACATAAACAGTGTTCATTTCTCCCTTCCTCCTTATTATCTCATCAAACCACAATCATTCCTGAATTTCCTGGGCTCTAATATGAGCAAAATAAGTTAATCCATTAACGTTATGGAATCTGAGGGCTTGGTTTTAAAATTAAGAATTGTAGATTTTGAAATATTAGATTTCAGAAGTGGCTGCAGGCCCAAGCAGAGCCACCCCTGTGGTCCATGCCCTGAGGTGATTGACGGCCATCAGAATCACCCCATGCTTGAGCCACTTCTGAACTTTGGAGAGAAGCGGATTGGATGGTTCCTGGAGTAGGGGCAGATGTGAGATGCAGACACCTCCTCCATCAGTGAGAGCAACACCGCCTTTTGCTTGTGGCCACCGATCTTGCTAGCTGCTCCATATATGTCTTAGTTATTATTTGGCTCGAGAGGACTAGAATAGGTCAGGGAGCTCTTCAGCATAAAGAAGAGGGGCTTGGCTAGCATATTGCTTTGAAAAAATTCCATCTGCTCTACTTTCACATATAAAAATTTACTGATATGCTGTCTTTTGTATTAGAAACCAGTGGAGCTGAGATGGAGCACTGGCGGAAGGGCAGGTAGGAAGAAGAAAAAAAGGAGCCCATAAAATAGGCAATCTTGAGAAAAAAATGCATCCAAGAAGCTTGCCTCCTGCCATGCAAACATGCATTCAGTAACAGCCTCATGCCTGTGCAAAGTGGGTTGGGGAGGCCAGGGTCTCTTAAACTAAGAACTGCATAGCATGAGCTGCTTAGTCCAGGCCTAATGGTGTCCACACCCAGAGTTTTCTCTTTTACAACCTGATACTCTTAATTCCTTTTCAACCTTACTCTGCAAATTCTCATAAAGGCCCAGAATATGATAAAAAACTCATGAGACGCTGAAAATCGAGAACACCTGTTTACTAATTGCTAGAATGTATATGAAAGTTTCATTAAATGCAGAGAACATAACGGACTGAGAAAGGACCGCCAATGTTCTTTGCACCGTGCCTCCCCAATCCACCCTTCATAATCTTCCCAAACCTCAAATTTGATCTGCATAAAACCTCTCAAATGCATCAAAGGCTCCTGAATGCCTTCATGATTAAACTGAGACTCCTCTAACTTGGCATCGAAGGCCTTTGTGGTCTGGTGTCTGCCTGCATCTCCCTTTTGTCTCCCACCTGTCATCCACACCCAGCCTGTGCTAGAGGCATCCCAAAGAACTCCCTGCTTATTTAATAGTCCAAGGTTTTCCCCCATCATCTAAACCTGCACTGTTAAATGCAGCGGCCACTAGACACATGTGGCTACTGAACACATGGACTATGGTAAGTTCAAAGTGATCCACTCTATAAGTGTACATCATGAACTCTAGATTTTTAAATTTAGTGTGGGATAAAGAATATAAAGTGTTTCATTAATAATTTAAAAATATTGGTTACTTGTTAAATGACAATATTTAGGATTTTTTGAATTAAATAAAATATACTATTCACTTGATTTCACTCGCTTCTTTGTATTCTTGTTTAATCTGGTTCACATTTGTGGCTTGCAGCATGTTTCTGTTGAGCAGCCCCGTCTACAGGTTTGTGCACACCCCTCAGCAAGAGGCTCATTTCTACTCTGTTCACCGAGACAGCTCTTTGTTATTTTTACCAGTGTCACCGTCACCTCTTCTTGGAAGCAAATGTGGAAACGTACAGTACAAAATAAAATACCCTTTTCCCCCAGTTCCCAACAAACTACACCTATTTGTTTGTGATAGAACCCCAGGGAAGGTGGAAGAGGATTGTTATAATATGAGCATCTTCAGACTAATTCATTTTTGGAGTCAAAGGTCTTCAAATGTGAGTAGTAAGTACAAACACTTTGTTCAAATTGCAGGAAACAGTCGTTTTCTTCACAGTATCTTACTGCCAAGTGCAAGGGCACTGCTAGAGGCAGGCCTCCCCTCTGCTGGAGGCACAGGGCCCGCCCGGGGCCACGCTGGGTTTCCTCTGGCTGGGAGAATCCCAGTGTCTCCTCCCGGGCCCCCATCTGGGTTTCTGCTGTGGTGCTGGTGCAGTCCAACACTGCCCAAAAGATCCTGGCCAGGCATCCTTCAAAGCAATGCCTCATGTGGACACAAAAGCAACTTTTGCCTTTTCTCAGGAATAAGAATGAACACTTAAGTTGAGGGTGGGTTGGTGTTTTACACTTGACATCTTTGAAAATAGAAAGAACACATTTTTAAAAAGTTCCCTCCATCCCTACACAAAGAGGCAGATGAAGGTTACCTTTGCTTCTCCTGTTCCCCAGACCACACCCGTCACTTTGGTGATAATCTTCTTTATTTGTTTTGAGCTCCCCACAGTTCCCTGAGTCCACAGCCCCCTGCCTCCCTCATTCATGTATGTAAAGGACGTTCGGACCCCCACGTGCCTGCTCAGATTCTCCTTCCTGCCCCTCAGCTGTTCTCACCTGTGTTGGCCCATGGCTGTTTGATGTGTCCGCTCTCCTCTCCTAGTTTGGGTGCAGGGACACTGGCTCCGACCCCACCAAGCAGGAGACACGGCAGTCATGGTGCCTGCCACATACACACCTACACACAATCCCTGCGGAGCCACCGCCTTACACAGCCCCTGCTGAAGGGACAGCACTATGTAGCCACATTTTACATGAGTCAACTCCAACCCCACTTTGGCCACAACTGATTGGATCAAGGGTGGACACTTCATTCAAGAACTCTCCAGTCTGGTGCAAAAAGACAAAATGGGGCCCATTAGATTCTCTCTTTGGGGTGTAAAGTGATTACATTAAGTCATGGGAGAAAGTAAACTGAGAAAACCAAAGTTAAGGGCACAGCAGACGTTTTTGAAGCACATTCCCAGGAAGCACTGAGGTCCTGTGGGGGTGACACAGGGCCCGAGGTCAGGAGGAGGAGAGGCCTGTGGGGGAAGGGAGCCAAGCCTAGGCCCACTTATCCAGAGCAGTTCCACTTTCATCAGCTTTAAATATAAGATGTTGCTTGAAGAAAGGTTTTCACTGCCCAAAGTGTTAAAAAATCATAGAAAAGAGAAAATAACAGAACCAGAGAAGGTTAAAGAAACTAGATAATAGATATGCAACACATAAAGCAGAACAGAGCAGGCCCTGGGAGAACATCTGGGTCACCTTAGTGCGGACCTCCAACTGAAGACCCCACACCTCTGTTCTTCTGAAGCCCCAGCTCCTCCTGGCTTGTGCTGGGGCCCCAGCAAGTGAACCCTTATAGTAAACTGCCACGCCCATCCCCAGCTCCTCCTTGACCCAACCACTGAAGCTGCTGAGTGAGACTTTGGTCCCTCCTTCTAAAGTACCCTGGTGAAAGAACCCTAAAATATCCACACGGTTATTTCTGTGTTGAAAAGATTTTACATCAAAGAGATCACAGCTCTTTTGGCCTAAAATTGGAAGACTAGACCTCTGCAGAGATATTTTAGGCCTTAAAAGTTAGGCTGGGTTTTTTGTGTGCGTGTCTTGTTTTTATTTTAATTTTACAGTCTCTTGAATCAAAGAGTTTAGCATCTTCCAGGTCCCAGACTGGAGGGCACATAAAGGCTACCTCTCACTGCTGTTTTCTAAAACCTTCCTCCTGGTGACGATGGAGTCAGATGGGGGCGAAGGAAGGGCATGGGGTAGATAGAGGCCCTGGCACATCTGTAATGACTCCTCTCCACTAGACAGCACGCTCCATGTGGCAGGGCCATGCCTGGTTGCTTTGCAGTGTCCCCCAGTACTAGCCCAGTGCCTAGAATGCAGTAGGCACTGAGTAAGCATTTATGACAAGCTGACTAACTACAGGTAAGATTCTTGCTTTCTGGGTCAACCTCTGAGAAGCCTATTATCTGTGTTCAAGAGTCTTAACTCAATGACAGAAGCTCAGAGAGTTAATTCTCTTTCTTTAGGACATTAGGTTATCTATGGAAATAACATGATTAGTGGCTTGCTCTGACATCCCAGTTTCCTGAGAGGCGACGTAAATTAGCTACCCCGCTGCAATTCCATTAATTTTTAATAGCCACCTAAGTTAAGTAGTCCCTATATAATTTTCATAAACCTAAGCATCTACTAAGGTGTAAGCATTTCAAATCCAATGAAGGTTAACTGCCTATATTTTCATTTCTGAAAACTCATACTGAGATAAAAGTCTTGGGTAAAAATATTCACAGCAGTTGACAGAATTTTTTGAGCAGTTATTGAATGGAAAGAACATGATCTCCTGAATTTAAGAGTTAGGGAGAATGGGATCTAGAGCTGTCATTTTAAAGCTCTAGATGGTTGAACAGGTGTAACTTTTTTCACTATACAGAGCACTTTTGTAAGTCAAACCGGTGGTAAACATAGAAACAGGAAAACCCAGAAAACTACAACTGAGATATTTTGTTACCTTTCCGAGAGGTCTCTTTGCAAACAAGGAACTTCTTCTTAATGATATTTTGAGCAAAAATGAATTTTTTAAGACCTATTCATTTAACCATATATGTTCCCTTAAAAAACTTGTATCTCATAACGACCATAAACAGTTACACAAACAAATGCCAAAATAGATAGCAGAGCCACATTACCTTAGCATATACACACAAATTTGCTTCTCAAATTGGAACAGAAGCAATAAAAAAAATCAAGACCAAATTGTGCCATGCATTTTGGAGTTTGGAGAAAGGTATTAAAGGAGATTAATTGTAAGTATTTTCCAAAGCCCGAGTTGTAAGCAGATGCCTGACTGTCACTATATGCATGTATACAATGTTTCTTTGACGAACAGTTTTTAAAAAACTGGCCAAACTGGGCTAATAGCATCAAAGCAAAGATTAAGGGGCAAGTTATTTGTGTTTTTAGAATCTTTACTGTGGCTAACTTGATGGTTTTATTCTCTTAGTTCTTAAAAGGAGCAAAACAAATGATAATTTTTGCCATATATTTTTAGAAACTTTTGGCTAATTGAGGAAGCAATGGCAGTATTTAATTACTGGCAGGGCAAAACTGACTTTCATTCAACCATTTATTGATTCAACAAGCATGTACTGAGTTCCTCTTTTGTGTGGATTATCTAAAGCAAAGAGGCCTGGGCCAGGTGTACTCTATGCCTCCTCTCACCGCCCCCTTACTTGTAGGATGTCTAAAACCCAAGCCTGGTTAACTACAATATAAAACAGGGAGCATCCAGTGCTCTAGATTATGAATGTGACATCCTCAGGAGAATCTAGGGGGTAAAGGAAGAGCGTCTCACTGGGAAGATTGAGGAAGGCTCTTTGGAAGAGGTCACACTCTAGCATGAAGGACAAACTGGATTCTAACAGTGGAGACAGGATGGAAGAATGTGACAGCCAGGGAGAGAGCATAAACAAAGGCATAAGAGAAGGCAAGACAGACAGGGAAATGGTTGAGCTTGTCTAGAACTTGGTGTAGGGAAAGGACAGTGCTTGGAGTTAGGTCTGAAAATATAGATCGGACCCCAAACAGGAGGACTTTTAAATGCCATGCTGGGGAGCTCTAACTTTAGTAAGCGAGCAATGGGAAGTCATTAAAGGGACTTAAGGCAGAGAATGATTTAAGAGATGCGGTTTCAGAAGATTAATTTGGCAACAGTGCATAGAATGTAGTAGGGGAGAGACATGGGAGGCAAGGAACTCAATCAAGAAGACAAGACTATCCTTCAAGTGACAGTCCCTGAGGACAGCTTGGGGGGCAGGAGGGATGAAAGTGAAGGGCAGATTCAGAAAACACTGAAGGCAAACTGGAATGGCAGGAAGGAAGGGAATGGGGATTAGTATTTATTGGGGACACGACTATGTTTTACTCATAACACTAAATGTATAGGATGAACACATGTCCTGCTTTTCTTGGCACAGTCTGAGTATATGCCTTATTTTTGATTCTGGGATGATGATTAACAACGGCCTCTCTCATTCTCAATGTTCCTGGTTTGGACAATACATTTCACAATAATATTCTTACATACTTTTCCTCTTTGATTCCTCCAAACCATCCTCCAGTTTACACATGAAGCTGAAGATGTAAGGAGGTGTCTCATAGCACGTGTGCCAGTAGGTGGTGGAGCCTGGATCTGAATCCAGATCTATACAGTTCCAAAGCTCATGAATGTTCTACGATCCCTGCTTTCCTGCCCCCAGCTTATGGCAGGTTGTGGAGGGCACACAGAGTGGTGGTGGGGGGTTTCATTAAAAGAAACAGGGATGTTAGAAAGAGTTGGGTTAGGGTAAGCAATAAGTTCTAGTTTGGATGTGTGGTCTGTAAGGTCTTGGAGGTGCTGGAAGGATATTGAAACAGTTGGAGATATTGGCTGGAACCCTGGAGCAAAATCACACTCTCGTTACAGACTTGTGAGCCTTCCAAATCAACAGATGCAGGACCCTGGGACCAAATGACATTGCCAAGCATGAGACTGCAGGACAAAGGTCATAGCTCAGATGCCTGCAGTGGCCGGGCAGGTAACACATGACTGAGGGGGCAGGAACGAGACATTAGGGAGTGGTGGGAGGAGGTGTTGGTAGGGATTATCTTAATTTCTCCCAGAAATTATTGGCAATTTTAGATTAAAAATATAGCCATTAAAATGGTAGTCTATTTCTGAATTAAAGCTGGCAACTAGAATAATTTCCAGTAATTAAACTGAAAATAAATCACAGTTGATTTAACAAAATAGTTTTGTTAACAATAAAACTAACTAATAGAACAGAAAATTATAAATAGCAGTCATACAATTTGGGTCTATTTTTTTTTTAATCTTAGGAGAAACCTTAAATGAGTTTCTAAACAGTGCAATTAGTTCCTATCAAAATACATACAAGTAAGTTAAAACAAATTTCAGTGAGCTTTTCCAGTCCTAACAAGAGTCAAATATAACTCAGACACCATTGCCAAGAGCATGTAGGTGGGGGCAAGGGGAGAGGGAAGAGAAAGGTGGGGGCAAAGGAGGGGCAGGAGGTGGTGGTGGTAGAAAGCATTTAAAAATGCGGTATGCCCAAGGTTCAAATTTACATACCAGTTCATTTATATTAGAAAAAATAAATTTATTACTGAGAAGTTACTAGTCTTGTCACTAATAACTTTCAATTCAAAGGTAATAAGCTCCCGTTGCTTCCTGGGCCTACACCAGTGGTTCTAAACTTTTACCAGCACTTGTACTTGAACTTGTTTACCTTGAGGACTTTTTACAACACATACTGCTGGGTCTTGCTGATTCAGCAGGTCTGGGATGGGTTGGTGAAAGTTTGCATCTATAACCAGTGTCCTAGTGGTGCCAGTGCTGCTGGTCCAGGGACCACACTTAGAGAACCTCTGGTCTCCATGCCAGTGAGTACGCTAGCTGGGGGCTGGCTGGCTTTCCCCTCTCTGAATTACCGTGGTGCAAAAACATCCACCAAGGCTCTGTTTCTCATGGCACTCTGCAAAATGATTCAACGGCACAGCTTCCACAGAGGTCCAACTTTTTGCCTCATTGTCTGTGTTCTGAATCCAACCTAGTTTAATATTTTGGAAAATGTTACCCTTTTCTGTACCGAGCAAAGTAAATATTTTGTCAGTTGTTAAGGATGAGCTGCAGCGTAAGACCTAAAGATGGATCCAAATTCAGCAGGAAGGCTTGGAGCTGCTGTGGGACTCTTTCCAGGTTGTGATTTGTAATGTATTTCAGAAGCCAGCAGAAATACCAGCCACTCGATCTATTAAGGAAAGGCTGAATGAACCTTTTCACAGCAGTTTTTAAATTTTATTTCCACACCAACTCTCATTCTGCTTGGCCAAGAAGAGAGAAAAGAGGAGACAGACTGTTTTTCTGTCTATAGGATTTCATCTGAGTATTGTTCTCATAGAAGGAATTTAGTAGCACAGAATTTTTAGAATTTGAAAAAAAAATTTTTAATGTAGTTTTCATTGAATTTATTGGGGGACACTGATTAATAAAGTTATATAGGTTAGAAACTTCTAACAATCCCCTTTGACAACATAAACAACTAAGGCCCAAGGAAGGAAATGTCATTTGCCTGAGGACCAGACAGTGGCAGAGTGGCAGCTGGAATAAAGCTCAAAGGCTGCTGGGCCAGCACTTTCCTTACCACAGCCTACCACCTCCCATGCAGTAGAATCATACAAAATAAATAAAATATACAAATGAAAAACACATACTACCAAAGTGCATTGTATGCTGTGCTTTCCCAGCAAACGCCTAAATCAATCGGTTATAGATGGCCTTGCCCTACCGCTGAGCGTGCTGGGGGGCAGACAGAAAGGGTCCTGGGGGTTGCTTTTCTTACCTCCCTTACTAAGCGCTTCCTGAAGCATCTTCCATTACAGTGTTTTGGGTCTCTTTAACTTGATGTGTGGGCTGAGATGGTAGAAATACAAGCCTCATGGTAAATTTCACATTTCAATGAAGAAATACGTGCGGGAAGACATACAGAGGACAAAGGGTCTTATGGATCACTGGGTCCACACATCTCATGCACACATGAGAAATTAAAGCTCTTAGGAGTGTCGAGGAACTTGCTAGGGTGTTTAATCTATTAAATGGCAGAACTCACACCCGATCGCAGATCTTGCCCTGCAGATTGTTGCTACCTCTATCTTACTATCCTGTCTACTCTAATACAGTGTGTTGATTTAAGCCAGAAAAATGCATGCTTCTCTGTGAGTCTAGATCCAAAAAACACTGACTTTCTCAGCATTAAAGAAGAAATATACTAATGATAACAGCTAACATTTCTTGAGGGCTAACTCTATGCCAGGCACTGTCCTAAGCCCTTTACATGGATTATTACATCGAATCAATCATATCATTGGGGAAGCTAGAATACCATCAGGTGGGAACTGGAAATTGAGGATGAAATGAAATAATGAATGTACAGCACTCAACACCGGGCCTATACTGTTTTCCCAGGACAAGTTATTGCCTAGTAAATGCGATAATCCAAGTAAGGCATTTAGAAGAGTTCTTGGCACACAGAGCATACTAAATACTAGCTGTTATTATCACATTTTTCTCTATTTCTTCTTGTGGAACCACCCAAAGAAATTGGATCTAGATAAAAGTTATGAGCCATATAAGATTCAAACATAGGGAATATCCTTGGGGGCCAGTTGCCACCAGTGGAAACCACAGTGACCACAGTGTAGCTTGGACTAGAACACTCTTAAAGGCCAAAAGTTGAAGCCAGAGACCACAGAACAGAATTAAACAGGTTTGTATTGGGCCTTGGTTTCAAGGAGCTCAGAGGGTTTAATAGACATCTCCTTGTCAATCCGTACCCCATTCACGTTGGAGGGGAAAAGTGAACCTAGTATGAAGACCTCTTTCAAAGGCACACCGACCATTCGAAGCCCATGGTGAGAACCCAACTTCCTTAATAAGAATGCGCTGACCTACTGGCAAAGGAAAAGAGTATCACTGCTAATTAAGATGAAACCACAACACTACTGCTTGTTAAAGCATCCTCGGCAGGTGAACTGCCTTGTCAAATGCCCAGGTGGCAAAGCTTGATGTACCAGGTACCTGCACACAGGAAGAAACCAGGGAAATCTAATCTAGACAGAGGCCACCCGGCTGCTACCGACTTCCTCTCCAACATGACAGCTAGAAAGGATTCATTCTGTTTTGCTGTAGAGGGATAAACTAGAATCAATGAGTGGAAGATTCATGAAGGTGGATTGTGGCTCGAGATAAGACAACGTTTTTTAAAAGTTAGAGGTATCCAACAATGGACATGCTGCCGGCTGAGGTGGTGTGTACGCTGCAGGTGATCAAGGAAGAGGCTGGGAAACACTCATGGGGTATACAATCACTGGCATCATAATGTCCACTGTCCCTGTAATCATTATCTTGTTAGCATGCCACCAACTAGTTATGGGTACTGATTAGAGTTGAAAATGCTTCCACCAAAAGAGGCCAAATAACAGTTAAGAGTGGCTCTTGGGTCAAACTTGAGTTTGAATCCAGTTTCTATCATTTATTGGTTATGTACCTTAGAGTTGGTAATTAAACCTCTCTAAGCCTCCCTTTACTCATCTGTACAATAGAAATTATAATAACTACCTCTCCCGCTCATTTATTCATTCACCAGATACCTATAAAGCATCCACTGTGGGCCAGGCACTTTTGTAGGTGGTGGGGGTTTGGTGATGAATACGGCGGACAATATTGTTATTCTTTAGGGGTTCACAGTCAAGTGTGTGCGGAGAGAGTCAGCAACTATACAAGTAAACGTAAATACAACGAACTAACAACTAGTAATATGCGAATAGTAATAAATGCTGTGAATTAAACAAGACAGCATGTCCAGGATATCTCCAGTTAGGATGATCAAACAGGACTTCTCTTAGCAGGTGACATACACATTGGAACCTAAAATAAAAGAAAGTGCCACCTTTGACAAGCTTTAGCAGAAGCAGCAGCAAAGGCCCGGTGGCCCCATCAAGCTGGACTAGTGTGTGTGGAGTGGGTCGGAGAGCACAGTTCAAGATGAGGCTGGTGGTGAGCATTAAAGGAGGCAATGCAGGGAAGATCTGCATCGCTTTGCATGCCACACAGGAAACACATTATTCATACAAAAATAATTCCATGACATATCAATGGCCTTGTATAGTCCGGGCACAAAGATCACTTCTCTATCCACGGACACCCCAAAATGCCCAGATCTCACCCCAGAGACCTCCCTACGCTAATCTAACCTACTGGATCGATCTTAGCATGATCCACATTTTAGCCACTGGAGAGTACAGAATGTCAGAGATGGAAAATAACTGGGTGATTCCATATATCAGTGGTCACATCCTGTTAGGGAGTAACCTGAGGGAGGCCCCCTGCAGTAGCCTCTGAAGCCCTGAGGCAGGGAAGGTTGGGGGGGTTAAGAAGATGGAACTCAAGGCCTCCTGTCTTTACTTCAACCAGAGGGATTCTACAGGTAGAGGGGTTTAGGAAAACAATAAAAGACATGATTTGCACAGTGCAGAGAACAGGCAAAGGGTCCTTCAGGATGCCTTTTTTAGGAACCACCACCTTAGACAGTGGGAATGGTTCATGTTCTGTTTTGACTCAAGTTCTGGTAAGAAGAGGAGACCTGGCTGCTTTAAAACATCACAAACAGGTTTAGAGGAAGACAGAAACCTGCAAAGATTTGTAAAGACATATGTCAACCACCTGTTTCAAGGACAGGAAGTTGGGCAGGAAAATTGGGTCAAATAGAAGCGAATTTCCTAGTTGGGAAGGGCAGTAATGATGGGGAACATATGATATTTTATTCTATTTTTGCCTGTGGAAGCAATGCTGGCATGTAGGATGAGGTAATTTAAGTGTTTCCTGGATTAGCTGACAGTAGTTATGAATAAGTTGTCTTTTTTGGGTCAGTTAATGCTGGCAGCTAAAGCAAGGTGACAGGAGCATTTTCACAAGGTCGCCGATTTTCAGAGCTCCAGGTACTTTCAGAAGAAGGCTAACAGGTTTCTCTTCAAAGGAGAGGGAAAGTGTTCCCTCAAAAAATCCCACAGCAGATGGGAAAAACAAACAAACGAGGACAATACTAGCAGTAAATATAAGTTAATAGCCTCACTCCATTTAGAGTTCATTCAAATTGCTAATGTAAGTGAATTCACAAATGAGCAAATGCAGTCACTAAGTACACAAATGAGAAAACGTTCCCACTAAAATCACAATGAGCTGCTGTACTTCCTTCCAGTGCATGAGTGCTGACAAGGGTGCAGGGAAACTGGTGATCTCATGCATTGCAGGGGGGATGCTGCCAATCAACGCGGCCCTTCCAGAAGGAAAGCAATTTGGCAGTACATATTAAGCCATAAACATGGTCATACCACGTGACCAGTAATTCCACTTGTGGGAATCTATCTTAAATGAAAATACATGAAAAGCTATATCCATAAAGATATGTGTTGGAATAGTGTTTAAAACTTTACAAACTTAGAATCGGCAAGAATTTCAATTTATTTCAACAAATGATCATTGAATACCTACCAGTAGCTGGGTATAAGAAAGTAGAGTTCCTTCCCTCAATAATTCATAATCACAACAGAATAACTACACTCTTTTCAGTATTATGCAACCATTGAAAAAGAGGCTATAGAGACACTAAAAGATTAAAAGGTGTGCAATATATTAAATTTTAAAAGCTCTACACATGCATTATATTTACCATAATGTTTGGGGGGGGGAACAAATGAAAAAGCACAGAAGGAAATAACCCAAAATGGTAACAATGATAAAATAATGGGTCATGTTTTCTTTTCTTTATTTTTTTGTAATGTGGTTATATTACCTTTAAAATAAAGAACAACAATAAAAATGAGAAGAGAAAAAGAGAAAATAGAGCAGATATTGAATAAAAACAAAGATGAATGAGGCAAGTGCCAAGTATACTTGAGAATTTTTACTTATTTAAAATTGCTTTTAGTTGTATATCTTTAGTATTTATGATTTATTAATTCAATGAACTATTTTATGTTAGTAGGAAAAATGATGAGGGTTCTAAACCAGAGATTCATTGAACCTCACTCATGGAGGCCTTCAGAATCTCACATAAATAAAAGTTACTCGGAAGCATAAACTTTAAAAATTCTGCTACTTAACACGATGGGCTAAAATTCATGCCAAGGATTTGGGCTTGAAGAACAGATGAATCTGGTGTCCTACTGAAGCTGGAGAAAGTGGCTCCCCTTGGCAGGAACTCCTGCAGGTATTGGAGCAGCAGTGTCTTTTGCAAGGAGGAGAAGCCATGTCCAAGTGCAAGGGAGGCTTTTGAGAGCAGGGATTTCCAGGTATTCTGTGACCCCAAAATTAACTGCTCCAATTCCCTGGGCCCTGGGAGACCTGAGGACATTTGAATTCAGCTGACACTATGATTCAGAAACTCACAGGATCAAACTTTGTGGTTTTATTTTATTAAATCTCTCTTCTGAGGCCATAGAAAAGAGTGTTTCTACATGGCCATTGAAAGCTCTTGGATTTTTATTTTACCTCAAACCCCCAATCACGGGTGTGGATGTGAACCTGCCATTCTACCTCTTACTTCAGGGACCTTGAACCCCTCATATCCTTTCTGCTCGTCCATGGCAGTGGTAATCCATGACCTTGATCTCCCTCCATGAGCAATTGACACCAGGTGAGCAGAGGTGCATTTAACTAACATTCACTACGGGGCGCCACGGGCTAATAGAATCGCATTCTGGATACGAAATTGGACTTCTCTGCATTCTGCCTAATTTAGGTAAGATGATCAGTGCCCAATTCTTCCTGTTTCCTTGAAACCCACTCCTGGATCAGTTCCCATGTCAACCATAGTTATTGATTGCATGCAACAGAAACTGACTCTGGTCATCATTAACCTAACAACAAAAAAGCAATTTTTGGAAGGCTATCAGGGGCTCACAGAACTAAGTCTGAAGGATGCCAGGAACAAGAGCTCTAGAAGTATGATTGTGGGGCCCAAGCAACATCTACTAACAAGCAGGTTCAAGTTCTATGTTAGAAAGAAATTATAAAAAGTTAGTGAAAAGTGCAAAAAAAGTCTTAATTAAATATGCATAGTATTGTGCAATGAAAAAACTCACTGTTAACTTCTAATAATGGTTTAACCACTAACTAGCTGTGTAACCTTGCATGTGTTATTTTACATTTCTAAGCCTTAATATGGCCCCCAGTAAAATGAAGATCCAAGTTAGAGACTACAGGTCAAACTATAGCTTCCTTCTAACTTTCACGTTCCCTGAGTCTATACCAAGAGTGAGGACCTGTGTGAAACCCCTCCTCTCCTGCCCCCATGTGCCTGGGAAGACACTGGTAAGGAAGCACAGACCACGTCTGTAAAGATCTGGATGCAGCCACAGAATCCCTCTCAATACAGAGTTCCTGATACCTACTACCCATCAGGCTAAGTTTACCTGCAAGAGGAAATCGATTTGCATCCTTGGTCTGTACGGTTCTATTCCACTCTCACAGGATGAGCTAAACCAGAAAAGTCACGACTTTCTAAGAACATCAATTAAAGTCTTTGCTGGAAAGTATCTTCAAGACCAGCTCTTGCCCTGATGCTAAACATCAGTTCAGCTTGCACAGTCTCCCTGGTAACAGAGTCCAATAAGCTATCATTCAGTCAGCCTGAACTCTTTGTGGTATAATTCAAGGAGTACAAGTCAACAAGGGAGACAGACAACCACATGGACAAGAGACTTTCAGGAAGAGAAGTTTCTTGGGAAGGGAGATACTGACACACCATGGAAAGCACACAGGAAGGCCTTAAGACTTGAGCTGAAAGTTGAGGAACTAGGAAGAAATCTGCAGGGTAAAGGCAGGGAAGCAAGGGCCTTTCAATATGAGGGGGCAGTGCAAGGACATGGAGGAGAAAGAGAGTGAGCAAGTATAGCCTGGCTGGGGGACACAAGGGGTCAGCCAGAGAGGTGGGCACAGATCACCCACCAAAACAAAAGGGGCCTCGGCACCAAGGTCTTGGGTTTTTCTCTGAACAAGGATGAGTGGGCACTGATGGGTATCACTTAGGAGAGCGACGTGATCAGAGTGTGTTCCATAGAGCTAATTCTGGTCATCGTGAGGACAGACTGAGGAGGGGTAAGAAGGTAGGGAGACAGCAGAAGGCTTCCACTTACCCCTCATCACATATTTTGCAATTATGTTTAAGTTAAAGTCTGATCTTGTATTGCTGCACAAGAAGATCTGTTCACTCAATAGCTAGTAAAGAGATACAATGGACAAAAATAACCTATATTTCATTTAATCCTCGCAGCATCCTGTGAAGCCCCATCTGACTAATGAGGTAACTGAGGCTCAGAAAGGTTAGGTGGCTTGACTAAAATCTTGCAGCTAATCTAAAATCTGGCAGAGTGGGCCTTGCATTAAGGTTTTCTGATGCCAAGTCCAGTGCTCTTCTGACTGCATGTGGAGAGTAGACAGCTCTCCAGGCCCAACCTGTCACCCCTAAATCCAGCCCAGGCAGTGCTATTTGCATCTTGGCAGTAACGTATCTTAGTGACATTAAATGCAGAGAAACACGGAGACATTTCCCTTCAGTTACTTCATAAGGAAAGATATCAAGAGTATTTTATTAGGCTTTGGCAAATTCTCTTAACAGGAAAAATCAACCATACATTTTATTGCTCTTTTGTTTGGTGCTATGGCATTTATTCAAACTGAACAATCTATGTTTCTTTATGATTCCAACTTTCTATTTGATTACAGTCCATCATTCCTCATTTATGTGGGAAACCATAAGAATACTCAAAATAAGACTTGTTAAAAAGCTCAAATCAATTGTGTATTATATTTTTATTTATTAAATTGTTCTCATAGATTTTTGTCTTCTTAGAAAGAACTTTCCAGATACCTATTCTCTTGCCCAGACCTTCATGTTTGAGTTAGAAGCTGTCCCTCCTTTATTATGCTATCCCACATTCTGTCAAGACACTTAAAAACCTGCATTGTGATGATCAGTTTTCTCATCTTTTTCTGCACTACATGGTAAGATCTTTGAAGTTAGCAACAAGGTATTTATTTAGTTATCTTTATTATTTCCAAGCACAGTAGTTGGGATTTAATAGCCCATAATAACTATTTGTAGGTCAATTAATAAAATGGGGCAACGGTGTAACTAAACACATACACATATTTACAATGGAACTGTAATAGAATATTTTGCACATATAAGAAAGAAAGAACTACCTTTGCTGTGATTTTACCACAAAATATCAAAAGCTCTAGGGACAACTTCAGGGCTGTGGAATCCAGAGGGGCTATTTGCAGGCCCATTTCGATATTTAAGACTTTCTAAGAAGCAGATCCAGAGATGGCTGCTACACGGTGCCATTTCTTCCCACATGAAGCATAGGCTTCCGAGATTAAGTCTGCCTGTCCTGGTTTGAAAGCAGAAGTCTAAGCTTTCTTGAGTTGCTGTCCTGTGAGACCAGAAGCCATGCTGTGGGCGCATACGCCTTTCAGATTAACTGCTGATTTCCGTTGTGTGGCTATTGTCCATGCTGGAACTGCACAGAAGGGAGCCTCTAAGTTTTGGCCTGAAAGGGAGCTGAACTCAAGCACAGACACTCAACGCTCTTCTATCCTCACACTTCTCACCTTTTCTCCTCAGGAGTGCAGCACCCTAAGGTAGCACAGTTTCATTTTATGATTCAGTTTTGAGGCCTGAATAGGTGTAACTATAAAGTTATGAGACATTTTCACAAACAGATCAGAATTCATTATCTGGATGGTCCCTTACTCAGAACATGTCTGGAAGCCATTCCTTAGACTTGCTTTCAACCCTGTTAATATCCACGCTCTAAGCCAGTCTCCAACTCTAGAACGGTTCTTTCCACCCTGACTTTTCCTCCTTCCATTTGCTCTGCTAAACTCACTCTCCCTCCGTCCCCAGGGCCAGCAATGGCTGCACAAGTCTTTCTTACCTCACATCTCTCTGACAGTGACCCTTCTGCCAACCTCTTCCACATTTAGAGGACCCCTGTGATCCCACTGGGTCCACCTGGATAATCCTGGATAATTTCTGCACCTTAATGTCAGCTGATTATCAATCTGCACTCCATCTACAATCTCAACTCCCTGCCTGCCATGGAATATGACATAGTCAGAGGTTTCCGGGATGAGGGCATGGACTCCTTAGGGGCCATGAGTCTGCCTAACATGAGGATATAACGGGTACTATAATTTCAGTATCCTGTTCAACATCTAGAAAGAACAGAAGTTTAATAAATTCAATACTTAGTAAATAGATCAGAACTGTACACACTTGCTTCTTGTTAGATGGCCATAGCAAGGGCTGGGTTTTCTTTCTTGCAGCATTAGCGAGGGGTGGAGTGGTATCAAACTTGCAGGCTAACAACAAAGTTATCCTAGTGCAGAGGGAGGCTCGGGGGCCTGGCCCCTCAGGCTCTGGAGGAGACCCCCTCTCTGCATTCCTCTGGCTTCTCCTTTGAGGCTGGTCCTGCCTTACCAGGCGAGGGTGGTGCTCTCCCCTCCCCTCCTGTGGCCTCCTGAGAGCTCCACCACCTTGATTTCTATTGGCTGTGGCAATTTTCCTGAGCTATAAAATGGAGGGTTTTTAAGGATCCGAGGTGATGTTCCAGATAGAGAAAATGAATTTTAGAACAGCTGGGGGAAAGAGCTAAAATGGTTTGGAAAGGCTTTTGATTGGTAACTGCAAGATTAGACAGTTTTATGGGGCTGCTTTATGCAGTATGACTGTGGTGAGTTTAATTTTTAATTTCTGCAGTGCTGCTCGGTTTTACGACGCCACTATTCTGCTAGATGTATCTGAAGCGCGTGGTTCTGCCTGCTCACTACGTTACAGCCTCCCGTTCCTCCAACTGTCCCACAAGAACGAGGCCTCGACAGTCTGACAAGGCCTTCACCACTGACCCTTCCTGCCCCCGATCAGATAACGTGCTGGCCACACGGGTGCCACTTCGCTTCTTTTATTTGTACCCATGAACTTTGCTGCGGACGCGCGGCTGTGCCCTCCAGGCAACTGCCAGCCCCCAGCAGGCAGGAAGGGCCATGGCTCTTCTCTTGCTGGTACTTCTGCACAATAGCTACACAGTTCTGGGGCCAAAGTTGCTGAGTTAGACTTTTTTCATAAAGAATGGTGCTCGAAAATGCTGCAAAAAATATTAATTTTACTTCCTAGCCAGCGTTTATCTGCACAACTGAATATGAGCGCCGTCCATCAGAAAGGTGTTGGAGTCAGTTTTTCGGAGAAAATGGGCAATGCTGAGCCACGCTGGAACGCCCGAGAAGGCCAGGCCTATTCACATGCAGGTAAAAACCCGGCAGTGCCTTCTCTGGACGTCGCCCTCGTCTCATTTCTCACCGAGTCAGATCTAATTAGAAACTGCCATTCACACAGACCTTTCATTTCTCTATAGAGTGGCTGCTGACATCTCTGACCTGGAAGACTTAGGTAAAGCAGATCTGAAAAGTCCCAAATTAAAGACAAGAGCCTACCAACTGAAACTCTGAGAGGAAACAACCTTCTAGGCAAAATAAATGTTAAGTTCATGCTTAGCAAAATGAGCTGTGAAAAACTGGGAAAATTTGTAATTATTTTCTTTGTTTCCTTTCTATTTTTCCTGAAGCCCACCCTCAGGATTAAATATCAGTACAAACGCATTTATTTTATATTCCGCTCCCATCAAGAATGCTCTGTCTCAATGGCTCAGAACACTAGTTGCCTGAGCTCTCATTCGGCTACAAAACCCCAAAGAACTAGTTGCATCTCAGCTCTATGGCCACGGATGGGAGAGTCTAGCCGATTATACTGTGTTCACAACATAAATTAGAAGGTGTCTGTGTGTGTGTGTGTGTGTGTGTGGTGTAATGGTTGCAAGGAATCTAAATTGAAGCTTTGCTACATGTAGTTGTAATGTTCACTTGGATAATTGCTTTTTTGTAAACATAGTTTCATACACAGTCTTAGCCTGCTGCTATGGAAGCAATGACATTAACAGAAATAACTGTGGTGCCACAAATCTTCAGGGATTTTTCTTTAATGGAAAGGAAAATTCTAAAACTAAAAATATACTTTTTATTTGCAACTATGGGAATCCAAACACCAGAAAAACACAAAGGAGCTGCATAATTGGGACATGGGAGGTATTCTCTCTCATGGTTTTATGGAAAGGACAGTCATAGGATGGAATCTAAGTCTTAGGTCGTTACAACTTGGGCAAAGAAGGAACCCTTCTTCCCCTGCATTCTTCACAAAAGAGGTCATATGTGGAGGCAGTGCCAGCTCCCTGCACTGTTCCTTCACCATCCTTGCACCACACCACCACCACTCTTGTGGAGTAAGGGGCTGCCCCTTCTAATGCCTCCTGAGTTGATATTGCTTATGACATCATGAGCCCTGTCCCCTTGGCATAGGGTTTTTAAATACAACCACCCACCACAGAGATACTGTCTTCTACCTTAATTTTTAGTTGTTGATGTCAGTTGATATTTATTTTACAGAATCCATAGAAAAATACCCAGATCTAAAAACATTGAAATATAAGAGAAATACCCTCTTCTTTCCCTCACCTGTAAATAGCAACATCAGTTGGACTTGAAGGCATATTATTAATATCAGTGACCTCCCTCATTTGAAATGGCCTCTATTAGCACTATTAGCAAAGACCATGAAATGGTTTTCTGCATGCTTGAACTTAATGATCTTCTGATTATAGCTGTAAATTATTTATATCGAAATGCTGACTCATAAAGCTTGGCAATAGAAAAAATTTCTTTCCATTAAGGAGGGTCATACTTTATATATCTACATCTATCTACCTATATATATATCTTGCTTTCCTAAAGATCTTTAAAGTTTTAGTGGGGGTTAAAGGACAAATGTTACTTTCTGTATTTTAAAGTCACTCTAAGGCTAAGGTAGGTTTATACGAACAAAAAGAAGACGTGTCTGTGTTCTATCAAATAGATGTTTGAAAACAACAACACTCCTGGAACCTGACAAAGCAGAGAGTGGACTGAGGCCCCCCATTAGCAGGCTGCAATAGCATCTTAATTTACAAAGTTGATATATTGCATCAAGAATGTTTTTATTCAGTTACACTTTGCATCAGTTAATTTGCCTGAAAAATATTATTCCAGGTTTTTGGAACAGGAAGAATAAGATGGTTAAGAGCTGAAAACTACCTTAAGAAAGACTAAATAAAAGTTGTTACTTAAAATAGGCCCAGAGTGAACGCAGGCCAGAGTTCCGTCAGCATCGCACCGGCCTGCTAGCTACTTAAACGGATGGTGAAGAATTCAATTTTACTTTCTGCAGCTTGAGCCATGTCACTCGTGTGGCTACGTCAGCCTTCACTGAAGTTTTGGATCTGACAACACAGCTATACAAACACTGGAGCAAGTGAAAACGTAAAAATAAAAAGTTGTGAAACAACATAGTCAGAGGGCTCGGTCATTTAAAAACCCAGATTCAGTAAATCAATAGAGATAGCCAATGTCTAATGATTTAGAGGAATGAAATCATGTAACAATTACCCTGCAATTCCATGGGCAAGTCCATGAAAAGTTGATTCCTGAAGTGCTTTTGCTATCCATAAATTCTCACGTTCATGCCTTTTCTTCCCTGTAATCTGTATTTTATTAAAAACTTTAGTTTGGGGAATTCTTAACTGCTGGCTGAAAGAACTCGTGCATGTCCTGGGGTGTTGTAACAGCACATTAATGCAGTATTACATTCATCAATGGCACCATAGACATATACTATTTTAAAAAAAGAAACATGCAAATCCACACGTGTGTTGTCTGGGCAAGTGAGATTTGGACTTGGCCAAAGGTCCCATTCCAAATCCAGCCATCCTAAAACACATCCAATCTGTGTACTTTACATCCACAACAAAAAACTCTGATTGAGCAAAAGTAATGTATTTATGCATCCATCACTTATTACCAGAATAAATAATGTGAAAAGAATGAGACATGATGCCAAAGAGAAACATTTCTTTAAAATTAGATGGCCAATTTCTTTTCTATTTAAATTTACTGGGGTGACACTGGTTAATAAAACCATATGGATTTCAAGTGTACAGCTCAATAAAACATCTGCGCACTGCATCATGGGCTTGTCACCCAAAGTAAAGTCTCTTTTCATCCCCACTTATCCCCCCTTTGCTCACTTCTACCTCCCCCCACCCGGGTTCATGGTTTTTCTGCTCAATTACTTAAATGTGGACTTGGACTGAAGCCTCAGATGGGCTCACTTTCCAGGGAGACCGATTTACTTTCCCCACAGCCCTGGACAACACTGGACTTTGGTGTGTTGCATGGGCTACGTGAAGAACACTGAAAATGTGAACCAGAAATACTGCAGACACTGACTTCAGACAACAGGCTGCTGGAACCAGTGAAGACAGACTATTGTCAGAATGAGGAAAACCCAGAGGTAAATTATACAGACAGTGGGTGGGTAGCGCAATTTTCATTATGTGAAACGCTCCTTCCCCTAGACAGCCTGGGATTACTTGAACTCTGAAATAACTCCTTCCACTTTCTCTTGTTTTCATCTCAAAATCTCTATCTCCACGGCCAGGAACCTCTTTTCTCTGTTTTTATCTCCAGGGCAGATGTGTCCCTCCACCATTTGAAGGATAACCCTATCTTTGCTCGCAACCTGGACCCCCAACACTGCCCAGAATCTTGTTCCCTCCGTTGCCCCAGAGGGAGATTAAAGATGGCTATAAAGTCTTTGCTAATCCTCTCACTGAGCAGTGGACCAAGTTCCTTTCCTCTGGAACCGGACCTGGCCTTAGGGCCTGACTGACCAATAGGGTGCAGTGGAAGTGATGCTTTAAGGCTCTGATGCTAGGTCGGAAGAAGTCTGTGGTATTGCTGGACCTTCTCTGGAGCCACCATGTAAGAAGCTGGGCTGCCCTGAGAGACTGATGAAGCCATACGTAAGTCCCCTGGTCAAGTTCCAGCTGAACGCAGCTTTTAGGCATCCCCGCCGAGGCACCAGACCAGGCCAGATGAATGCAGCTGAGTGATCTATGATGCTACCGTGTGGAGCGGAAAGATCACCCCTGTGAGCCTGGCCTTGATTCCAGACCTACAGAATCCCGAGATACAGCTGTTACTTAAAGCCACCAAATTTTGGGGTCGTATGTTAGGCAGCAATAGTTACGGAAACAGAACTCTAACTTTTAATTTTTCTTTTTTTACCAATTCCTTACCTCCTGTGTACAAATCTGCTCAGTTCCTCCCAGTGTTAAAAGCTTCCCTCAATCCTACCTTAGGAAGCTGTAAAGCTCTGCGTCCCTCAGTGGCAACCATCTTCAAAAAGGGAGTCGATCCCCACTGCTTCCATGCTCTCATTTTTCATGCTTTAAACACATATCAATCTGGCGTTTACAAGCTCCCTTCTAAAATGGCAGGACTTCAAAGGTGAAAGGGACCTTAAAGCTGCATCACCCAGCCATATGTTCCCTACTGATTTCCCTTCCATAAGTCCCTTCTTTGTAGGAGGTGTCCCAAGATGCTCTAACTTCTCAAGGGACGTGGCATTTGGTGTCACCCAAGGATGCTCATTCTATCTTTGGACAGCTTGTGAGGGAGTTCTCTTTGATTTTGTATAGAATTGTGTCTCTTGAAACCTTCCATACATCAGTTCTAGATCTCTTGCTCCTAATTATATAGAAAAAGCTTAATCTCTCCAATCTGGAGGCATCTGCAATCATCCAGGTAAGACCTGGGTCACATGGTGGCAGTAGAGATGAAGATGGAAATGTCCAGTCAAAGACATTTCAGTGTTACTGAAATCTGTGTGCATCTTAAAATCGATGTGTAAAGTCCCAAGGTGAACCTCACAATCATCCTTCATCTTCCTATAATGTCATTTAACTTAGGTCATGAGCCACCATTGCACTTAGTTCTGGGAAACGTGGAGCTGGAAGGGTACGGAATGATAGAGCGTAGATAGTGCCTTGACTGTGGACTGAGCGGTCAGACTGCTGGGCTGCAGTCCTGGCTGCAGTCCTCTCCAGCTATGTGACCTCGAGCCACTTAGCTACTAAACTAAAGCCACTTCCAGGGACGCTCAATCGTGCTCAGTTACTTCACAGTCAAATTCAGAACTTAAGCATAATGAAATTAGGGTCTCGCCCTTCCCCCCCTTTTTGCCGGGTAGTATCTAAGTTCTAGGAAGGTCCATATGTGTCATGATATCAGGGAAGAGATGTCAGGTCCATGAGCCCTCTGCTCCTGCTGATCTGTTTTGGGGATGGTCAACCCACACTGCTTTTGCTGCTAACGTTGCCCGTTTCCACAGCACGGAATCCACATCAAATCTGCTGATGGTATCCCTGTGACCCTTCCACGGGACACCAAGGCCCTTCTGATCCCTTCCCAGGGAATTTTAAGATGAAGCCCGGACATCTCAACCAGTCGGTGCTGCTTTTCCACTCCAGCGTCATGCTGCTGCCAGATTTCTCTATTAGGTCCTTCCCTCTCCCAGAATGATGACTGGAATCCGACCCCGGGTCCCCTGCCCTCTGGGATTTCCCCAGACACTTCTGGGATTTCCATTCTCTCCCGTCTCCAGGGAACCAGGGCAGGGAGTGCCTTCTCAGGGTCCTCCAGCCTCTCAACTGCACTCTCCTCCTGCCAACAGCTAAGATGTCATCTCCTGTGGGACAAGAAGCTTCTCAGACATCAGCCTCCATCCTTCCAACTCCACTAAATTGTCAGGCTTCGGCTCTTGATAAGGAAAGCAAACCTTGAAGACATTTCTGAAGTTTATATTTTAAAAAATTCTGTCTTGTAATTAACAAAACAAAACCAAAACCAACCCCGGCTCCTGACTCTCCTTTATGAATTGCATGACCCAATTTTGGAAGTCAAGAGGCAAGAATTTGCCTCCTTGTTTTTTGCAATTAGCTTATCCCTGAAGCTAAAAGCCTCAGGTAGAAAGGAATTGCCAAGAAGAATAAAATAGTGGTTAGAATTTTTAAAAAGAGCCCTACTATAACTACACTTGATCTGATAGTGCTTATTTTATTCCTGAAAACTTATTAAATGAAATTGATGGTACATCTTACATCAATGGCACAATAGGAATGAGAAGAAGTAACTCAGAGGTAGCTCCCAGGCAACCTGATAAAACAGAGTGGGCAGGGAGGTATGAAGTGGAATCCAGCCACCTGAATTTAATCCTTAGTGTGTTTGAGCAATCCGCAGGCTTTCTCTGCCTCAGTTTCCTCATCTGTTAAATACTAGTTGTTATGAGGATTAGAGGAGTTCACTCAAGTAGAGCAATGGACATTTACTGGCCCACAGTAAATACTCAAGTGGCATTAGTTATTATTATGTGTTGGATGTGGAGGGAGGGAGGGGAAGAGGTAAGGACAACTCAACTAACTTGCTAGTTCCACAGGGGAAACTAGAAGCTGGGTCTCTTTCCTCCAAATCATTGTGTCTTCCCAAGAACAAAGACCCATTAGACATGGGTAAAATGCAAGCCTGCTCTCATTCTACTCTCTCGAGATCTAGTGGGATAGAAAGGAACCCCAGTTCCTTGCCAAAAAGGAGAATTAGGGTTACTGTTTTTCACCACTCTGGGTACAGTAAAGGGTGGTGGGGAGGGCCACACCTGCAGATTTCTAATCTGGCTGGAAGAAGAGCAGAATCTGCATCCCCTAGATGATCTGTGGGGTCCCCTCTACTTACAGAAACCCCTGGGGCTAGTCCTGGCTAACCAAGTGTGGTCAGGCTCAGAGTTTGGCTGCCCAGGACAAGCAGACCACAAAATCCTTTAAAATACATAGCTTAAATCCAACCACAAATTTGAATTTATAGCAGCACTGGTGCCTAAATCACACTGCTGCGTTACAATGAAGCTACGTGGGAAAGCTTTATTTTTACAGCTTACACTTCAGCTACTTGAGGGAACAGTCTGAGGATCAAAGGACATTTCATGACGCAGGGGTACCTGTTTGGGCTTCCTAGCGGAACTGTCCTGTGGACCTTTTGCATATGAAATGATTCACATTATGGGCCTGAGCAGAAAGGTAGGTAGATGGTGGTGATATCTACTGAGATGGAGAACAGGAAGGGGGTGGGAGTCCGAATTTCAGTTTTGGATGTGTTATGGATGCAATACCTGTGAGAAATCCAAGTGGAGGCATTAGGTGGGTTCAGAATTCAAATGAGAGATAAATGTCAGAGCTTTGTTGACTTTTCTTGGGTGAAACCATGGAACAGGAAAGACTCCTCTAGGAGAGATTGCAGAGAGTCCAACATTGGTTCCAAAATACCCCAATACGTACAGGTTCATGAGAGACTCTGTGAAGAGAGCGAGAAAGAGCAGCCCTGGGAAAACCAGGGGCCAAGAAGAGAGATTCCTATGAAAAGGGAGCCGCTGGAGAGCCAAGGGAAGGGGGAGCACACCCTTTCCAGCGGGAAGCTCATCATCTAACCACGGGCTCGGCTGGCAGTGTGTGCACCTGGCCCCCACACGCACCAAGCTCTCTGCATGCTCCACCACCACATCTGGGTCTCACCAGTGTCTCAAAAATGGCACGTCCCCCTAAAGAACATGAACTTTCTCCATCGGGTCCACCTCACTCCCCTGTTTCCTTTAATGGTGCATTCAGATATGTTCAAAATCATATCTTCTTTTCTTGTCATCAGGAAACCATCTCATACTCTCTGGCTTAGACACTTACTCTTGGTGGCCCCCTGTCCAGAACACTCTCCCCACCTCTTCCATCTACCAAAAGCGAACCCTTTCTTTAAAGCTTATAATATCTGATCCAGAAAACTTTCCTGATCCCTCCAATTTGATGTGATCTCCTACCATTTAAGTCTTCTTGTGCACTTCTTTCCGATTAGATTTATCTGAAGGACTGTCTTATCTGCCTGATTATACTTTAAATTTAGTGGTCAGGGGCCTCCGTCTTAGTTCTGCACCCTTTGCATAACTAGATGCAGCAGGCACTCAACAAAGTTTTATTTAATTGGCTCAAAAGCAAATTGTTAATGAATTTTTGAGGTGAAATGAGCATTCTGCAGTTGTATGCATGCAGAATAAATAAGAATACGCTGGAAACTTAAGAATGCACTTAACTGGAGAACAGAAATGAGCTCATATGAACCCCAGGGCACTGCCAAAAACTGTTTTTCTTTCCTGGAACAAGTGTTTATTAAGTTTTTATTATGGTATGGGATATTTCAAATACACCTGGAAGCAGACAGAATCGTGTAACGAACCCCCATGAACCCATCATCCAGTTTCAACAACTCAACATTTTTCCAATCTAATTTTATCTATTCATCAACCCATCTCCCTTTTTTCCCCCTGGAGTGTTTTAAAGCAAACTCCAGACATCATCATTTCACTTATATAGACCTCACTAAATATCTCTACCAGATGAGGTTTTGTTTTATAATTTAACCACACATCACACCTAATGAAATTATTTCTAATTACTTAATATTATTGAATACCTAGTCTTTGTTCGTATGTTCTCAATTCATTGCAATCATCCTCTTCAGAGAATGGTGGATTTAATAGTTACAGCCTCTTTTGAAGTGATTTGTGCAAGGCACTAATTCTTGATTCTTTTAGCATGTGCCTGGAAGAAGTCAAGGAGAAAGGAGATACTCAATTTCTGAATTACTTCGTTTCCTTGATTCATTTCCTTCCCTTCTCTGTTACTGTTGTTTCGGATCTTTCTCACCATCATGTTTATCAAAAATGGGAAGAAAAAGAAGGTGTGGCAAGGGCGGCTATTTGTCCCACAATATCTCCTGTCCCGTTCCATAAGAATACGAGTTTCAGCACAAGCCAAGCACTTAAAGATGGCACATCCTGACTCTCTTTGCAGATAGACAGCAACAAGGCCATGTACCTTTTTGAGCAAAAGTGATGTGTACAATTTCTGGGTCATGCCTTTAACTGAAAAGACATCTGCCGTGGCCTCTATTGTACCCTCTTCGTGAGGATTAAATGCAGATGTGGTGTGGTAAGCCAACTGCCACCATGCAGATGGAGAACCATCCTAGAGGATCCAGAAGCAACCAGATGAAAGAGCCTGGGGCCCTAGTTGACCTCATGAGGAAGAGCTGGCCAGCCAACCTCCAGACCATCAGTTTTAAAGTACTGTTATTTTGCTATCTGTTACAGCAACTGTGATGATATCTTAATTAAGATAGAAGGTAAAACTCAACAATGTCAGTATCATAATTTTCTAAAACTCTAATGAGAGTTCCTGTTCCCCACATCGCAGATAATCAAATCTTCTTTGCATATGTTTCCAATTATTACTGGCTATCATTCTGTCTTAGAGCATCAGGATCAGCTGATGTTAGTTAACGGAGTGCATGCCACGAAAAGCAGCAAAGTGGAAAGCTTGGCTGGATGTGGCTCCAGGCAAACTCTTCTTTGAATCCTCCCTTGCTACTCCCCTGCTATGAAGAAGGTATTAAAACTATATGACACTTTAACAATCTGTAAAATGCAAAAAACAGTTTCCTAGAAGGCTGATTATATACAATAAATAATGTATATTAGAGAAGTAAACACAGTACATGGCACATAGAAGTATGCAGAAAAGGTTAATTCTGTCTCCTTTGGTTCCCGGTGCATATAAGTCACAAGGGTCTATGATATTTTCCCTTTCCCATTACCTATAGTTGCTGTAGTCATTCCGGTCTCCAGCACTTGTCAAAACAACAGTTACTATTGGACACTAATTAGGGGCCTTGAGCTTTACAGGGCCAGTTTCTTTCTAAAGGTTGTGCAAGAAGCTATAGGGAAAACTTGGAGCTGAAAAACATGAACCTTTCCCCAAGGATTATATGTCTACTTAGAAGAAATACTGAGAGGCAGTATATTAGGGCAACACAAGGCAACACAGCAGCACACAATCCTGACATCTCGGGGGGTTTGTCTCTTTCCCACAACAACAGATGTTCCTGGTCAGCAGTGAGGCTCTGCTCCACCCAGTTACTCAAGAGTGCAGACGGGCAGACCAGCCTGGAATTGAAAGGTGGGCGGAATAAGTGGGAGGTATCTATGAGCCAGACCTGGAAGTGGCTTCATAATTTCCATTCACATTCCACTGTCACATGAGTCCCATGGTCAGAACTAACTGCAAAGGATGCTGGGAAATACAGCCTGGCTAGTGCCCAAGAAGGAGAGAAATGAAAGCGGGGACCAGCTAGCAGGATCTGCCATAAGCAGTTAGCTTGAGAGATAATTTACTAAACTACTTTATTCAGCTTCAACTTGAGCAGTGGGAGAATATATTTAGAAACACTAGCTCAAAAACCTCTATTAATAGTGTCTCACAAAAATCTCGGACACGGACAATGTGGTGATTGCAGGGGGTGGGGTGGAGGTAGGAGAGGGCATAAGTGGTGATGGAAAAAATAAAATTAAATTTAAACAATATTTCTATGATACAAGACGTACATTTAGGAAAGATAATTTTTAAAAGAACTGATCAGAAAAAAAATTCCTGAACCCCTCTACGTGACTTTAGTAAGCAATTACTTAAAAAATTTAATGGCAGAAAACCTAAATTCTTTTAGTCAGAAAAAGACTCAGCTTTAGAACATTTTCCTCTAGGAAAAAATAAGCACTTTTGTTTTACAAAGTATTTGAACTTTTAAGGAATTCTCAGGAGCCATTAACTTCAAGTTGTCTTTTCCTAAACAATGATGTCCTAGTTACCAGATCAACGGCTCACAGGTGGCCCAGAAACCACACACATTTGTCACAGCCATCGGCAGGGTCTCTGAGATACATGGTGAAACTCGCTAAGAGGCTGCAGACTATTATGTTTCGCTATAATGATATTTCCAGAAATAAAGGGAATTACACATTAATAAAGCAATGAAACTATGCAGGTAACCATGGTGACCGCTGCAAATTCAATAACATTTTATACTCCTGAAGAGTTTTTCCTTCTCTCTTTTTTTTTTAATTGTCAGAAAGATTAGAGAAATTACGAGAAAGAACTGAGAAGCATTCATATCTCATCTGTCCTCTCGTACCTCCAAAAATGTCATGGGCAGGCTGAGCTCATTATAATACCAACTTCCCAGCAACCTCTGCAAATGCCCCTCCCGGTCCCTACCTGCGTATTTATCTTGAGAAACAGTCATAGCCTAGAGCCCATAGTCCAATGTCTTTAAATAACATTTGGCCAAAGAACTATTTCTCCAAGTCAAGTCTAATTTCATCTGTTTTCTAAAATACATTTCTCTTTTTGAATCCTCACAAAAACAAATGGTTTCTCTCTGACGACATGTCCACAGAAATTTCTGAAGGCTCTTAAGTATCAAATAAAATTTCAGAACATTGTAAAGAAAGACATAACCTAAATAATGTGGCCTTTTAATTAATCAAATCATATTTTTGTTATTTTTGCTTTTGTTGCTTCGGATGTGTTGACAAATGAGAAGTCACAATGGGAAGAATTATTTGAACGTTTCTCAAGAAATGCACAAAACAAGTAACTTCTTTTTACTATGTTTTTGCATATGCTCCTTAGTTTTTGCATGATTTCTCCTTAGTAGATAGAGATTAACATTCAGGTCAATACAGAAAAAAATTATTCTGGGTTAAGTGGTAGAAAGAACACCAAAGGCCATTATCATGTAGCTGGGGGAACTTCTGACCTTGCTAAGGGCATAGGTTAGAAATAGCATGTCATTCACTGGGGGGAAATGGAGCTGAGGCCAGTAAGGGAAAATCATCTACCCCTCAAATGCTGCCCTTGTTTCTGGCTCAAGATGAAACTGTCTCTCTCTCACCTAAAAAAGTGCCACATCAATGGGATTTATTTATTTTTTTAATTGCATTTTGCTTTTCAAGCAGGCTCCTCTTTTCTCTGTAGGTTTGTCTCCTTGTGGTCACTTTGCCACTCCAGCCCCCGTGTGAGCTGCTGACCTCTGACCCAGGCTGGGTCTGACCTGCCTTTTCCGGACGCGCCCTCCTGTCTCGGCTTCCTTTCTCCCCGAGCCACTCTCCCACCCCTGGGATGGTGTCTTCTCAGTCTGTCCTCCCTGTGGTGTGGGGGTTGACCAAAGCTCCACTCTCCGACTTCTTGTCTTTCCTCCCAAATCCGGGCTGTCTCTGTCAATTCTCCCTCCACCCAGAAGGAGGAAGCCTTCTCATATGCTTGCCTGACCCCACTGTTCTTCTGTTTAAAATCCTTCAACAACTCCCTCAAGCTACTGGGATCAAGCCCAGTCTCTTTGGCCAGGACACTGGGTATTTTGGGGCTGGCCCTGGGTGACCTCCCAGTATCCTTGCCTCCTTGCACCTAGTCTGCTGTGGGATCAAACTTTACGCGGTTTGTCCAACATATGATGGTATTTCCTGACACTGCATATGCTGTCCCTCAGCCCGAGTCACCCTTCTTTCCTTTTCCCTCTCTAATGTGTACATGAATCATTCCCCTCATGCAGAACTTCGCATGCTTCTTGTTTCCTTAAAGGGAAAACCTAAACTAGTTTTTGGTATGTGGGGCTCTCCCAGATCTGAGCCTAACGTCTACGGGTAGAGACCCCCCAAGAAAGAGTGGCTTTTGCTCCTTTGACCAGTGCTCTCAAATATCAACATTAGGTGTTTTGAACATCTTTAGGGTCCTCAAATTAAATCTGCTTTCCTTCCAGCACCAGCATTTAAACGAAAAGTTTTAAGCGACAGCACAACTGATTTTATTGCTTTTATGTTCTCTAGATCTACAAGTTTTCAACAGTATAGTCTACTATTTATCACTGTAAATGCACCATCATTTGGCTTCAAAACAGAATGAGGAGAGTTTATGAGCTTGCCTCTGAAATTAATTACCACTTATGTAACAAAATTTCTGTGGGGAAATATGCTCCCAGTTCACAATGACTAGCTCCTGAACTTCTGAAATCCAAACCCATTTGCATTTCCATGCTGTCCACAACATACCCAGCAGATACCATGAAACGTTCTACCTTTATAATGTCATTAAGCTAAAAAATGTAACCTAAAGTAAAACATGTTGCCCTTGCTCCCTCTTTCCTTCCCTTCCTTCCTCCCCTTTTATTCCTTCCTCCTTCCCTTCCTTTCCCATTTTTCAAACACAGTTTTTAAAAAAATCCCCTATACTCCAAGCTGCAATGGCCAAAAAAAAAAAAAAAGCTTTAAAAAAGTGTTAAGACTATGACTCACCTCACTGTAATTCTGTTTATAGGATTTATGGAAAAGTAATGAGATCCAAGAAAATAAAACTGAAAAAAATCCCACCGACAAGCAAAAAATCTTTTCTGTAGGAAATAGAGTTATATAAAAGATTTATATTTTGTTTCATATAACTCAGAGGAAACCCATATTCCCTGTTAACTGCCATCTCTAATTAGTTACAGACAATTTAACTCCATAAATATTTTCAAGGATTAATTATAATTGACACATGTATTATGCTTTTAATCTTCTAAGAAATGTTAATATTGATTCATTTATCCTGGGATGGTGCCAGTATTTTATCCCAGCAGAAACCAAGGCAGAGATGCCACCTTATAACCAGCTCATTATGGTTAAGTTAACCTGGTTATGCACATGTAACCAGGTTTGTCTGTGTGCCATATCCTCCTTCCAGCTCAGCTCCAGCCATCAACCAAGGTGACTTTCCTCCTGTGTTCTTCCATTGATTCCAAGGAAGCCTAGAGAAGAATTTAAGGGTTCTCAAACTTGGCTATGCCTCAGAACCATGTGAGGGAGCATTAAAAAAATACTCATGGTGCATGGGTCCCATTCCAGACTGAAACAATCAGAACCTTTGGGCACCAGACCTGGGCCAAGTTGGGTTGACCAACATGAGTGCAACTTTCACGGCACGGAAGGAGGAAGGCATTCTGCAGACCTCTACACGTGGAGCTGTTTTTAAAGAAAAAGAGGAGTTTTCAATGGGGATCTGCGATGGTTAATTTTATGTGTCCACTCGACTGGGCATGGGGGGCCCAGGTATTTGGTTAAACATTATTCTGGGTATGTCTGTGAGGGCGTTTCTAGGTGAGATCACCATTGGATCAGTAGGCTCAGTAAAGCAGACTGCCTTCCTTGGTGGGGTGGGAGTCATCTGATCCACTGAAGGCCTGAGGAGAATGAAAGGCTGCCTAATGGAGAATTTGCTGACCTTTTTCTATGCCTGACTTTTTAAAGCTGGGACATCATTCTCATCCCACCTGTGGTCTCAGACTTAGCCTAGAACCTACCCCATTGCCTCTTCTGGTTCTCAGGCTTTTTGACTTGGATTAAAACTATCTGATGGGCTCTCCAGGGGCAGCTTGTTGACTGCATACTTTGGGACTTCTTAGCCTCCATAATCACGTGAGCCAATTCCTTATTACATGCACACGTCCTATTGATTCTATTTCTCTGGGGAATCCTAATGAACACAAGATCATATTTCTTTCAATCACGTATTCTGGTATAAATATATATGAAGGTACAAAGGAAACATCCGAGATATTCTGCAATGAAAGCAAATAGGACAAAGTGCCATCATGTTAAAATTAAGGTTGAGAAAGTCCCTACCTGAGGCCTTGGAAAGAAGGCCCCTGTTCAATTGGGGGAAGCTCTGTGGGGATGCAGAATAAAGTTTTTCATAGGGAGATGCTTTCCATTCTATGCACGTACACATAAGTCATCTCATGTGATTCTAAAAATCAGGATGCTGAGGCTGTGAACATAGCTTAAGGGCAAATGTCCTGTCTGACTATACTGAATAATGGCAGGCTCTCTAATTCTTCATATCTGAAGTGTTTACTGAAAAGATAAATAAAACATATCATCAAGAGGAGATAGGTAGTGCTCAGTGCTTAAGTTAGCAGAAGGGCAAGGGCAAAGGATTCTCAGGGGTCAAATCTTGTTGGCTTGGGCTTTCTCTTTTTATTTGGTATCGTGGTTCCTGTGACCTATGATATTGAGGGCCAGAAGTCACGGTGTACCTGATGGTTCATGTTCCCTGCTACGTTTCCCTTCTCGTTTTCTTATCCATTCCTCCATCTTTTTCCCCCATCCCTTCTTTTTTTAAGAAGTTGAGAAGTGTTTTAGGAAATACATTAAAAATTAGGCATATTAATATGAAGGAGCTCTAAATTAAGGATGAAGGCTATTGGGAAAAAATGTGTTCTCTAATTAAAAACATTTAAAAGTGAAAAAAATAAGGTATGTACTGTAATTTAAAGCAAATCATCCTAAATATAGATAGATAAAGAAACTAGGGTAAGACAATGGAATCTTTGAGTTTCCTCTGTCAGAACCTTTCGAGCAATACCAAAAACAAGCAACTGGGGGGGAAAATTCACAAGCAAATAATTTAGCATATGACATTTAGCTTCACCAAGCTTGACTTCAATATGATTTACTCTATGAAAAAACTGTTTTGCAAATGTGTTATTGGTTTTAATATAAGTTACTGTATAAAATGTGAACAGTTTTGCAATGACTATATTCTATAATTTAGATTTTTAGCTTAATTGCAAGGCTTACTTATGTAACTCTACAAAATGATGATTCTGGAAGGCTTGAGCTTGTAAGGAAAAAATGCCTTCATTTTAGTGATTCCAGTATAAACTTACAGAAATATCAAATTACTTATTGAAAAATCCCAGATGAAGTAAGAAGGAATGTTCTGGGAAGCTGCTGTTGACAGTATGTTGCCCTGATCTTATAGATGTCTATTTTTCAGGATTGCTTAGTGAGGATTATCAGCATTTAAAAAATGAGAATGGCCAGAGGTCTTTTACAATCTGCTCAGAATGCTCTAGAAGGGTTGAATGGTCTTTTCTTTTTTAAAGATATATTGAATATGATTTTGTATAAAAATCTGAGAGCTAGTTTAAGAGAATTAATTAAGAATGAATTCAGAGAGTATGACTTGTTCCCCAGTTCTCTTCCAACATCCCACCTTGACTGCTCTGACCTTAGCTGTCCTAGCCTCCCCATGAGTATACAAGCAAGGTCACAGAAAGGGAAGTCATGTCATCCCAGGAGACTGATCACTGACTACCCAATAAGGTTAAAGCACAGCTTCGTGATCCAGACCCTGAAACGTCGGCCAACGTCACCAGCATGAGAAGAGCAATAGAAACGAGACGTGCACCAACACAAACACATCAGTCAGTATGTGGAAACCATATGGCAACAGCTGACGTCAACATCGGTGAACATTTTTCAATACGACAGATGACTATACGGGTGTGCATGCTGTGATAAGGCAGTGCTCCTCTCCTGGAGCCTAAATCTGGTGCTATGGAAGCATATCAACGGGCAGTTTGCAAGTACAGAGAAGTACTTCTTACAATCTTCTCTTTATCCACTAACTGCACCTTCACCCTTTGGGCATCTTCCGTTCCTTCAGCAAAAGTTTGAAAAGAAAACACCTAAGAAAAACAACAGTGGAACACCAATTTTCTCCATTACCTAATTTTTCCAACCTGTTACGAAGTGCAACCAATAAAATCAAGAGGGAGCATCACTGCTTGTGTATGTTAAACACTCTTAGTAAAGCAAACACCACATTAAGAGGCTGAGCTTTGACAATGCTGCGAACACCCTTCTGTAAGTCGCTTGTGAAATGTCACTTCTTGAAGGGCCATATTTCATTAACTTGGCAACACTGTGTTTCAAGGTCATTTCCAAATGCTCGTCTTGTGCAGAGCAGCATGCGTGGAGAGCACTAGCATGGCACCAGGTCAACCCATTAGTCATTGCTGGAGTGAGCTTTCTGTGGAGAGGCAGGCTGCTTCAGAGTCAGATGGGCTTTCAAGAAGCGTGCCAAGGAAACTTTAAGACTTGAAATGTTACAGAAGAGAAGGTCACGACATCTTTTAATTGCCCTACTATCCACGCAGAAGGTTGCTTTTCATATTTTCATGCAAATATTATATATCTGCCCTGTGTGAAAACCAGCTTAAAAAATGTGGTGAGTTTGTGCATATGTCTTCAATTGAGTACAGTGCTGAGTGCCAAACTTCAACCAAGCTGATCAGACTGTAGGTCTCTGTGTAAAAGCCTAAAGTGGTGGAATCTAGTTGCTATAGCTGCAAATTAAACAAATAAATGAGACACCATGGAATGCAGCAAAATATCTGTGGTCTGATTAGTTCATATTTGCCATATGTGTGAATATTAGCAGTCAGATTCTGAGTTTAAGCAAAGTTCTTTTGACTAGGTGCAACTGGGGGGAAATGCTTCAAAATAAGCAAGAAGATTTCAATTCTTTGTCCAAGGATAACTATCTTACATTTTATATAAGCTTTTGAGGAACTTCATTAACTTTTTACTTTAGGAGTATATATGAATTCAATGTTGCTAAAAATACAGGATTTCCACCAGGGCATTTTCCTTGAAGCTTTAGACACTAATATGTTACTTGTTATATGATAATAAATGGAAGTTGCTGGCTACAGGGAAACTCTCATTGCATCTTCTATTATCTTGTCCTATCCTATGCTATTCTATCTTATTTTAGAGGACTTATATTTTTTAGGCTTACTATGTGGCAGGCATTGTGCTATATGCCTCCATGGCCAACCGCACGAATTCCCACAACAAAGTCTAAATTCCTTACTAGTGGAACTGTTTTTATACAATAATAAAACCAGGGAAAACCTGAGAGATCATTGGCCCAGCCCTCTTTCTAGGTGGCTCATGTGTCTGCATCTATTAGAAGCATGGCATCCAGAAACAGGGCGGCTCTTTTTGGGTTAAACTGGTGTGAGAAAGAGAATGGAGCAAAAAGACATTCTGTTGTGTGTGTGGTGATGGCAGCAGGGTCGGCATAGAAAGGACTGTTTACTAACATTAGTCTTTTCATCCTAACATACATATAAAAAATGAAAATAATAACAACTTTAAATCTTAGCTTAACCACACAACTACTTTGTAGGAATCATGTGGAGGTTTTAATGTAGAGTATAGAGAAACTACCAAAAAAGTTAACGGAAGCCTGGACTACACCAACAGGCAAGGGCAACAGCTAAATCACTTTGCTGTGCACTTGCCAAATCATATGAAACTGCAAAATGAATCTAGACAAGCTGAAGCCTGGTCAGAGGAGACTGATGGTGAACGGCCTTATGCTCTCTCATCAACAAACATCTGCTGAATGTGCACAAAGTGCGGGGCACTACGTTAGGTTCTAGAGAAAAAGTTGAAGAAAACAGCTGCTGCCCTTTATGGCCTCATACACCACTGGAAGAATAAAAACATAAATAAATAGTAACCAAGCCATGTGATAAGAGAAATCATGGGTGTTTGAACAAGGTGTGCTAAGCACAGCGAGAAGACACTCAGATGCCTGCAAGACGGAGGATGGTTTCACTCACAGGTGGTGTCTGAGAAAGGAAAGTAGCAAGGAGCCATCAGAACTTCAGCTTTTCTAGAAAGGTAACTGAGGCAGCAATGTGGAAAAATATGTGGTGAGGAGACAGTGGGGAAGAGAAGAGATGAGAGATGAGCCTGTTGCCTCAGCTCGGTTGAGAGATGATAAAAGCAAGGACGGTGAAGATGAGGATCCTGGGGCAGACTTTGGAGCTACATCTGATAGGACCTGTTAACTGTGGGGGATGTGGTAGAGAGAGGAGCTTCTGCCATTATTAAGATGACGATATGACTAAAAAGATTTAGAGGAAGGGTTAATGTAATGAGTTTGTTTCAGTATGTTCATCTCAAAGTCACTGTGTCAAATGCACAGTATAGATGCTCCCTGGGAAGGTGGACCAGGAAGTACAGACTTGGGAAAGACACATGTCTGGCAGAGATGAAGTCATGGGGGAAAGTGAGATCCTCTTGGAAGAGAACATGAGGAGAACGAAGAAGGCTGGTGTTTGAATCCTGTAGAGTAGGTAAAGGGACTGGACAGACTTAAACTTGAACAGAAGACTCAGTTCCTTGCAACGAAGTGAAGCCATTGAGCTAAAGATTCATGGTCCTGGTCCACTGCTGAAGCTCCATCAGGGGAGATGCTCAAGCAGAGACTGAAAGGGAATTTGCCAGGATGCTGTTCAGACGATTTAAGTATCACATGGTGTATGGATAGATGATCTTTAGAATCACTTCCCAAGTTTAAGATTCTGGGATTCTGTGCTTCCATGACAGAAAATGCAGCTTTTTTCCACTTTACTTTCCTTGGCAGTTATCACCGATGCTTGCTGAGGTTGAAGCTTCAATTAAAAGGGAACTGGAAGGGATAAAGGAATGGACTTCTGCCAAGGAGTTGGGTCTGTGTTAGATGAAGGATCTGTCTGTGGTAGTGAAGGAAGCCAGTTCCTAAGACAATACCTTCCTCCCTGCCCACGCCTCCCCTGACTATGAAGAGCTAAGGGCAAATGAATGAGAAACATATGAATTAAGTTTACTTTGAAATATCTATGGATTTAAGGATTAGGGGTAATAGAACTTGAGTAAACCACACTTTGGGTTTTGCTGACCCCAAAACATCTGAATATAACTTACAGACCTTTTGATGAACTCACACTACTGCTGGGCCTGCTCATCTATTAAATGTACCAAGGAAAAGGGCAGAGTATAAGCCAAATATCATTAGCCTTGAATTCTACCCTTGCATAAAAAAGTAGTTCTACAAAGGAATTGGCAGGAAATTGCTTTAAAAAGCCGCTGCCTGACTGTTACCCTAGAGAAAAAATAATGCCCAGATGAAATAATCAATATATGGAAAAGCTTTTCAATAAATTTGATCCAGGCTATTATATACCTGGCCTGTAGCTCTTAGGTGTTTCAGGCACCCATGGTGTGTTCTTTAGACATCCATTCAGGCCTTCTCAGGTAGTAGTAGTATATGACACATACCAACCAATAAGACCCTCTCAGAGAGGGGTAGCAGGCCATGTATGCAGGATTTTGCTGCAGTGCAGCTGAGATTGAAGAGTGAAGTAAAATACAAGTAAGGAAAGAAGTGAATGGTTTGAGGTTGCATTTTCTGTCAACTAGTATGAAGAGGATAAGATAAAGAGTGGGGAAAACAGAACAAGAGAAAACATGGATGTGGAATATTGCGACAAATATTCATTGACTGCCCATTATGCAGAGACACTGTTCTAGGTACTTGGGATAACTCAGTAACTAAAACAATGATCTCTGCCCTTATGGAAATTATATTCTAGCAGAGGGAGACAGACAATAAGCCACAAATACAACATATTAGTAAAATCATGTAATATGTCAAAGATAGGTGCCATGAGGGGGATATAGAGCAGGATGAGGAACTCTGGGGGGCATGGTATAGCTGCAGTGCTAATGGGATGCTCAGAGTGAGCCTTACTGAGAAGGTGAGATTGAACAAAGTCTTGAAGGAGGCGAAGGGGCAGATTTCTGGGGAAGAGCATTCCAAGACAAGGATGGTGCTTGATGGGTTTCAGGAACAGTAAAGAGGCCAGCTCAATCTACCAACATTTATTGATTCGTAAAATAGTTACTGAGTAGCTATAATATGCCAAGCAATATGCCAAGCACTGCAGAGAAAAAATTAATCCTCAAAGAACCTCAAAGAACAATTGAGGAAATATGGTATAAAAGACTATATGACCTGGCCATTGTGCTTCTTTATCCTGGAACATTTTAAACTCTCTCTCCCCTAATCTTCTTCCCATCGCTTACTCGATATCCCTTCTTTTGCAGCCATCTCCCTTCTCACCCATGGCACTACCATATTCCCTTTTCTCTTCTCCCGTCTTTTCCCTTCCCCATCCTAGCCTCTCTATGTACAATTTCTCTCTCCAGTTCTGTCGGTCTCTCTTGCTTCTTTTGGGAGTTTTTCTTTATCTCTGATTTTCTGTGTTTAAAAACAAAATGCCTAGGTGTAGATTTTTTGGTATTTATCTGAGTTAGTGTTCCCTGAGCTCCTCGATCTGTGGTTTGGTGTCTGGAAATTTGGGGGAAATTCTCAGTCTTATTTTTTCTGTTCCTTCATCTTTCTTCTCCTTCTGGAATTCTCATCATGCGTGTATTACACCTTTGTAGCTGTCCCCCAGTTTTTGGATATCCTGTTCTATTCTGTTTGTTCTCTTTACTTTTCAGTTTTCCAAGGACTCTATTGATATATCCTCTAGCTCAGTGATTTAGGCTGTGGTTAGCCTCCCCTGAGGGCAGACCCTGTTAACAACAGGATGCTCCAATGTATTTAAAAATGGTTGCTTTTTCCCTCCCAATGCTGGAAGCAGGAGGGGATTTTTCTCAGATATTTACTGTGGGGAGACAGTCAAGCTCCTAGGGGTAAATCTCACAATCTTGTGGAGATCCTTAAGAATGGGTCCTCCTGGAATTTTTTCACTCTCAGACTTGTCCACTCTGAGCCTCCAACAATCTGCCAATTAAAGTTCAGATCTCCATAGCCTGGTACTGGTTCCCATGGTAGTTTCACTCATGAATATCTGCTCCAGTAAGTTATTATTCTTTACATATGCCTATCTATCTCTCCAATCTTGGGGATAGTAGTTTGCCCTGTGTCCTCCCTTCTCTTAAAGATGCAAGAAGAGCTGCTGATTTTTCAGTCTGTTCAGTAACTTGTTGGGATGGAGAAGTGATCTGTAAGCTCCTTATGTGTGAGACTGGAAAACCCTCTTGGTCTGTCTACTTCACAAACTGTTCAAAAGTTTCCCAAACATCAGTTTAAAATATATGTTTTCTCCAATTTACAATATTTTTGGTTGAAATAAAATATAAAAAATAAAATTGGCAACAGTTAAAATTAAATATCTTGAAGCTGATTACCGATTTAAATAGAATAATCAAATCTTCACGCCAAAATTTAGGTCAGCAAAATCTGACAGTAGAATTAGACCTGATAGAACTACTGATCACAAATAAAAATTCACAATGGAATAAGCTAGGGTCAGTAAAATTGAGTATGAGAAAAAGCTTACACCCGAGAACAGTAGAAATTACTGCTGAAAGTGTCTGCCTCACTGTGGATGTAACTCTCCTTGGTCCTGGTCTTTGGGGTCTTATTTGTTTTCTTTGTTAGTTCCACTGGGAGTCTTAGAAAGAGGTTCCCAAGAAATTTCTGACCTCTGTTCCAGCCTGAGCTTTTATTTTTAAAAATTTCCAGATACCTTCTAGCTACTTTAGAATACATTGGGAAAATTGAGAAAGGTCAGTTTTTTTCATACGGAATGTTTACAATGGTCCTCTTTCAACCAACAGCTTCTTTTATAAAATATCCACTATCAGGGTGGCACAGGCTCCACGGGGAATGGAATGCATAATCTACATATCCCAGGACTGGAAATTTACCAAAAGAATAATGTCAAAGCTGAGTCCCTGCAAAACCAATGATCATACAAGCAGCATTTAATGCCTTTTCTTCTGGGAAAGACAGATGTACAAAAACTTTAGTAATTACCAAATGTCAAAATAATACTGAACAGAATAAATAGTTGCCTAAATGAAGGTTCTCTTGAGGATCAGTTACATATAACAAGAACAACTGACAACTCAAGCATGAAGAGAGGTGGGGTTTATTTCTTTTCTCTCCTTATAAATTATATAGGGAATGAACAACTCCTGCTGTGATTATAAGAATATCTAGGTCATGTCTGCTTAAAGATCTGTGGTAATAATAACAATATCCTAACCTTCCACAGTGCTTGGCATTCTCAAAGCACTTCATAAACATTAATTAGGTCTTCAGTAAGCAGAGACACTGTCTTATTGTTGGTTTTTTCCTGTTACAGCATCAGTGAGAGTCTGCAATCATACTGGAGTTTAAATATTTATTTATTTATTGTTTTTAATGTATATTTACTCCATTGGCAATGCTGTAAAACTATAATCAGCAGAAGAGGAAGGTTCAGGTTTCTATTTTTGCAACCAAGAAACAGGCCAGAACAACAATAGTGCGTCTCCCTGTGAGAGTGAACACAGCCTGCTGGGAACTACTCTCTTGGCTTGTGGAATTGTTTTTGTACTTACCTTCCTCCACTTCAAACTTGGCATTTCCATCCTCTAACACTGCAAGCATTTTCTCATCCTGTAACCACCCAGTGCCTATAGCACAGGCATTCAAAAAATGTTTGCTAGATTGAATTAAAGTGCGGCTCCCCTACTCCCCCCATTGCAGCCATGTGGAAAACTTGCACAACTGTCCATGACCATTCTCATTGCATTTTAGAAACAGAGTCATTTGCTGATATTATCTCTAGTTTTCTTTTGTCTAGTCCCCAGTGGACTGAAGATAGAAAGGTGGTAGAAGGATATGAATGTAAACCTGATGTTTTTCCAAGTTTCAAAAGCAAATGCACAAACATCTTTTTTATCATCAACACTTGGTGAATGCCTTTTGGGCATCATGTTGTTGTTTGAATTGAGGGAAAAACAAAGATAAATAGGGCTTCTAGGATAGACATTGTTTTGATTTTTGATATTGAATTGACTCTGTTTAAATTTGCTATATTTATATGTTTATATTTTTAATTGTAACAAGTTAAGATTCTTTCTTTTTGGGACCATTTTCATGGAGCCTGGAGATAACTTAGTGGTTACACACCAAAGGTGTATTACTATTCTAACTCATCTATTTTCCCATTTCCTCTTCTCTTCTGCAAATAAATTCTAGGATTACTTGCTGAGAAAAAACAGGCAGAGAGTGGGAAGGAAGTGATAGATATCTGTCTAGTTAGAATCATGTCTGACTTCTGGCAATGTTAGTGCATATCAAAATGAAAACCCTGTCAATTTCAGATTCTGTGAGTTTTCCTTAATGCTTGTTTTCTGACTAATTTTGTGCTGGGAAGTTTAAATGCTGCAAATTCAAGACTGACTTCAAGACTGACTTAATAATGTCTTCTGAAATGGTGTCATGATAGACTTATAAACTGCATCTGTGTTCTGTGGTTCAGGGCTCCAGATCCCCAGAAATTATATTGAGACTCTGCAAATAATGAATGTGACGTACACATAATAAGCGCAGGGTGCATTCTCTCTAGGAATTCCTGTAGTTATAAAAATCTAAACAAGCAACAGCAAACAGGTCTAGTGGGCCATAAAACATTTACAGAAATATCTAGGAGTTACAAATTAGGCTAGTAAAGTACTAAAAAAATTTTCTATCATCCTACCTTGTTATAGAAATGTTTTCATAAAACAAAATAGAAAAATATGTGATTGGATTATTAGTAGACAAGTTGACATAAATTACAAATATAAATATAAAAATACTTAATATGTTTCAAAATTTTATTTCCTTGTCTTCACTTCAATAAATTTATGAAATTTGTTGTGATAATGGAAATTTTTACAAAATTTGAGATCTACTGATAGTATTACTCTAAGCTAAATCTAACATCAATTAAACATAAAATGTAATTATAGCCCGGCGAGGCATGGCTCAGAGGTTGAGCATTGACCTAGGATCCAGGAGATTGCGGTTCAATTCCCAGGCAGGGCACATGCCCAGGTTTCGGGCTCGATCCCCAGCAGGGTGCCTCATGCAGGAGGCAGCTGGTCAATGATGACACTCTCATCATTGATGTTTCTATATCTCTCTCTCCCTTTCTATCTGAAATCAATAAAAACATATATTTTTTTAAAAAAGTAATTATAATCAAAGTATACACAATTTAAATGTTTTCATTAAAATATGAGATTAAAATAAATGTAAAAACTTTTTAATTGAATTATTTTTCTATTTCTAAAATTAAATTCAAAATTGTTTATTAAAATTAAAAACAAATACAAATTATAATTATTATTAAACTTTTAAATAAAATTTAAACAAAGCTGAAAATGCTTATTTAATTTTTTGAAATTTCATAAATCTTATTACACATTTTATAAAAATTTAATTACTCATGATTCCAGCATTTAATGTTCACGTTTTAATTGCCAATCTAAAATAGCATCATGCTTTAGTCATGTTGTATTTAAATTTTCATATATACAAAGTTAGAGTAATGTAAACTATTTAATACTGCAAAATATTCCTCAGCCACCATATGCAATTTGAATTGAAACTCTGGACCCTTGAATTGAAACATGAAAAAAAAAGCAAAGAAATGGTCATTTATTTCTACTAAGAGACAAAATTCATTGGAAAAGAATCTATGGAGCTCATATTATCAATTATTAACATGTTAATCAATTTATCTTTTCCCTTTCCTGAATATTTGTGACAGTGAAATCCGCCTTGCATTTCTAAGTGGCGTTGCCTCCAAGAGTGAGCATTTTAACCCATCTGAGTGAATCAAGGGAAAACGGTGAGAGTCAAGTTGAAGTTCTAATGGCTGCCTACATGCTCAATAAACCGTTCACTGGAAACATTAAATAGTGCCAGGATCTGCAAAGGCGGTGATTCATTCTCTGGCCCAAGGTAATATTGTGCAGTTGAGGGACCCAAATAGTCAAGGGCTGTACTTCTAAGCACATCATGTACCGATTGTTCTCAGCTAAGGCCCTTCAGTATCAGAAACTTTCTGAGCTTAAGTGCTTTCATCTGTAAAAGGGATAATACTTTTTCATTCATAGTACCTGTGCGAAAATTAAATAATATAACCACTATAGAATGCCTGGCACGCTGTAGGTTCTCAAAAATAGTAGCTGTTAGTATTGATGGGCAAGGAATTATGGAAACTGGCAATACTAAATTCATTCATCAATCTAATAAATGTGTATTGATTCTATGATAAACCAGGCAGCCGGGCAGAGCGCTTGGGATTTGAAGGCTGCTGTTTTGAACTGGGAGCGTAACATTTTTGTGGGGGATACAGATGTGAGTAATGGACACAGGAAAGTGCTGTGCAAGCACAAATGTCAGAAGAGCTAACTTGACTTGGGAGAGTGGGGCAAGACTTCTCAGAGATGTTATCTCAGCTAGCAGGGTGGGCAGGAGTTTCCCAGCAAACGATGGGAAGGCATGTGGGGCAGAGGGTTGCAAAGACATGGAGTCATGAAAGGGCTCTCACAATCAAGAAAGGTAGAAAGTTAAAGGGCAGCAGAGTAACCAGGTCAGGCCCCTTAGATGGCTGAACTGAACCAGTAAGACTCAGCTGACTTCTTGGGAACCAGACTAGAGGTGCCGTTAACCCTTCGGCAGTGTGGCTCTACTGGACTCAAAGAAACTTCCAGTTCTCTGAGATGCACCACTTTTGACAAAGAGGCTTACAAAAGGATTGAGCAAAGCCATTCAGTATAGTAATACTTATTTGTTAGTACACACCACTTCTCTTAAAACATACCAAAACTGGGGCAGGAGGAAAACTCTTACTTTGGACCTAAGACACTATTTCTAGCTCTTGGCTCCCCTATAATTTCCATGATGGGTCGCCCTTTTCACCAGGAGCTCCCAGTGACAGTCTAAAAATTGCTGTAACCAAAAAATGCAGGCTTCTTAGTTAATAGCAAAATTGTGCTCTTTTCCGGAAGCAGAAAAGGAAGATGACACACAATTTCTCTGTAGAAAATATCCCTTCAAATTGTATAAAGTGATGTGAAAACCATCCAACATATTTGATTTGAAACTTGGGAGGATAACACAATGGGGAAAGAGCATCAGAAAGTGTTAGACCGAGAGGAAGAGAAAGACCTAGCAGCCGCCGGCAAACACCCTTGGGTGGGCACACCCTGACGAGGCAGCCGCTCCGGAGGACACCTCCGAGGAAACAGAATGGCCCTGCTGCTCCTCTGGGGGAAAGTCCCCAAGTACAACACGCGGCTACTTCCAACACAACCCCACTGACGGGAGTGGAGGACCAGGTGTCAGTAGCTGTGCAGGTGGGAATCGATCCTCAGGCTCCAAGAGCGGGTACGCCTTTCAGTGATGACAGTTCATTCCAGTTGTATTATCTAACACCACTGATGCCTCTTATGAACTGTGGATTCATCCACTACATAGTTTTAATAGTGACTCAATTTCATGGGAAGACATATTTTACTTACACTCAGTATTCTTTGGTTATAACTGCATTATAACCTTCCAACATTTCACAGTTATTTAGAGAGCATCTAAGGAAAGGTAAGTTAGCACTTAATAGATATTTAAAAAATAGAAGTTATCATTTGTTTTAATGGACTCACCATTCCGTGGTTCAGCCACCCTGGGATAAAATTATCAAGCAACTTCGGGTAAATCATCTCTCTGTCATAGGCATAAATGATCCAGAACACCGCTACAACAAACTGGAAGGGAAAAGAAATCCTTTATTTCCAATTCACCAACTATCCACAACATACAATTTGTTAATTATCTATTGTTCAAAGAACACAACGGCATTTGTAATCTATAATGAAAGACAAATCAGTAAACCAGCTAATGACCAGCAAGACAGTTCTAACTTCATGCCATTAGTGGTAATGGTTGGGGGCCCTCCTCTGTCCCTGGTCTCTCAATTGCGTTCTCTCAGGCTGAGGGATCTGTTTGGGAGGGAGGGAGGGAGGAATGGTCTGTCTGCTGTCTGCAACGGCTCCCTCCCAGGTCTAATTGGGTTGGTTTGATTCCTCTCGAGGGTTTAAAAGTTCACTGGTGGTTTTCGGATCCCATTCCGCACTGTACAGTTAGCACGCATTCAAGAATCTGCGGTAGATGTCCCTCTGCCTTGAACCCATCATGTGGTTTAAATTAATCTTCGCATTCTCAAGTTTCTAGTTCACCACTAACAACATTGGAATCACTGCTACAAAATGCCCCAAAGTCATATTGCGAACAAATGTATTAATTTATATAGTCTAAGCAGGGGCTTTAGCTGCACTGAGAATTAGGGTGTATGGAAGGCAAAGGAAGATCCCTAATTCTCTTGGAGTAACTTGTAAGTTCATCTGGGCTCCAGAGGTTGATTTTGACTCATCAGCAACATAATCATCGAGAGAGTACAGCACTCAATTTATTATCATTTTTCTTCAAACTAATGATGAGATAATAAGTTCAGATAGAATAAAGAAATGAATGGTCCAAGTCTTAACCTTTAGCATAGAATTTAAAAGAAAAAGTGAATGCTTTTGTAAATACTCAATAAATGTAGCAGGAAAAAGGGAACCACCCCAGAGGGAGGGATCAAAGTCTTTGTAGAGTTAAGTCTCAAATAATAAATACTAGAGAATGACAAAATGCAGCATGAATATTCAACAGAAACAATTGAAATCTCATTTCTTATAAGTCATCCATGTCTCCACATTTTATTAATAAAAATAATAAATATTTTAATGCCACATCTTATAAAACCTCTGGTGGTTATGGCTCAAGGCTAGTAATCAGATGGGTTCCAAAGTCCTATTCCAAGTATTTCAATTACGACATGGGTTATCTTGCCTGAAAAAAAAAATCACCCTTAAAACCTAGGATGTTGTGAACATTCATTCTTTCATAAAACGTACTGAATGATAATTACAATATGCAAATATAGACTATAGACATAGGTTTAATATGACTGGGGTCCCCAGTTATTTATTCTGCTTTTGGGCCAACCATTTTCACTCAGTTGATAAGTGCACAAGATAAAAAAAAAAATGTTATTAGCTTAAGGTTAACTATCATTAGGATCTTTCCAAGTACAATAAATGCTTTTTGAATTATCCACAATTTTAGTTCATTCATTCCACTACAGACTTCAAATGTCATAGCTATCAGTGTTACCTGTTCCCAGACCTGGTCTCCAAGCTTTATAGCCTTGCTAATAAAGTGGGGTCCCACGGATCAGCAGCGCCTGAGAGCTTGTTAGCTGTGCAGAATACCACCTCCCATCCTGATGTGTTCTGATCCTGCATTTTGATAAGAGCCTGAGGCCATTCACATGCACGTAAGAGTTTGAGATGTCCTGCTTTGGAAGGCCCTCCTCTAGCCACCCTGAGCCTCCTCCCTCACCATGGAGTGAGGCAATCCCAGGGCAAAGTAGCTTGTCTACCCAGAGCCTGCACCCCTCCTCTTCTAGGCTACATCCCAGGAAACCACGACCCTGGAATTCCCAAAGAGACACAAGTATGTGTCAGGGCCTGCATGGATCTCCATCCTGGGTCTGATCTCAGAGGACTGACTGTGAAATGTGTGTATCCCTTGACCTGAGAGATGGTTATGAGGCATCTGCTTCTGTAAGGTGAGAACCAAAGTTTTATATTTGGTCTGGTGTCCATACAAGCATGATGCCATTTCAATCCTAAATGGAGCCACAGGTGGAAATACTTTACCTTTGCCATATAATGTAACCTTATCATGAGAGTTAAGTTTTCTTTTCTCATAATGTCTTTTTCTATTTTGGTAACAGGATAATGCTGGCCTCAAAAGATAAATTTGGAAGTGTTCCCTCGTTTACTTTTCTGAAGATCTGTGTGCATGATTGTATCATTTCTTCCTTACCTATTTGATATGCTCCTCCAATGGAGCCATGTGGACTTGTAGGTTTTCTTGTGAGATTTAATTGTGAATTCAAGTTCTTTACTAGATATAGAGTTTTCAGATTTTCTATTTTTTCTTGAGTTAGTTTTAGTCATTTTTTTTGCATCTTGTGGAATCTCTCCATTCCATCTAAGTGTTTCAATTTATAACATTGTTCTTAATATTCCACTATGGAAATCAGCAAATACTACAAATCAGGTATTTTCACACTGGAGAACTGGTTGTTAATCATTTACCAGCACATGACTGATGAGAGCCACTTTCTGTTGATCATTCAGTGTGCCTACCACAAGTAAAGCATTCTGGGATCAATACTTAATAGTGCAATCTGGACAATCCTTTGGCCCCTATCATATGTTAAGGGAATTATATGGGTTATTAGAAGTGAAGTGACTTTCAAGAAAGGGTTAGTCACCTTTCTTAGTGTAACACTAGAAGGTCAAGAGGCACAGCTGATTAATCAACCTTCTAAATAATTCTTGAGACATAAACACAGTACAGATTGTAGCTTCTTGGCTTCCCGGCACTGGTATCCTCTTGATAGTATGGTCATCAGCAAACCCAAAATAAGTTTGAGCTCTACTACCAGGGCACGGATAGGAAACAAAAATAGGTGCTCTTGGACCGGCTAAGGGAGAGTGAAACGTTCCACGGTTATGAAGAAGCTCTTTCCCTGGCCAGGACCAATGGCCAGCTATTCCTCAGCACACACCTGCTGCCTCTCTGCTGCCAGGGCCAGAATACTGTACTTGAACCGAGAGTGAAAGGAGCATCGTCACTGTCCAGTCCTTCAAGCGTCCCAGACAAAAATACCTGTGTCACAGCAAGTCACGGAGGCCTCATTTGAACCCCTGGGACTGTTAGAAATGAAAGCTAAAGAAAACTGGATTCCCCCTTTCTCACTTTCTGTAAGGAAGCTCTTATATGGAGTCCAACAGAAGCTACGGCGAATCAGCATTAGCCTACTCCTAAGAAGCTTTACTTCTGATCAATGGGGAATTCTTTGGAATTTAGTAAAACAGATTACAATGCAAAGGATGTCGCAGAGAATAGTGCCATGAAGGAGGCTAATGAGAAAAGTGACTCATCTACAGATTGGTCTTCAAAGGCCATTTAGCATGGCCTCAAACATCCACTGTTGAAGGAGGGAAGGAAGGAGAAAGGAGGGAGGAAGAAATAAATGAATATATATATTTAAAACCTATAGCTTCAACATGACATGATCCTATGAAATTGCTTTCCCTTTTAAAATAAATCTACTAATACTCAGGCTTTACCAAATGCTGATTGTAAAATTTTAAATTTCCTTTGGGGCTCTACTTTGCTTGCCCATGCTTTTCTCACTCATGATTTTCTTTCCATCACTTCTTTCCATGGTCGTATTATTGCTGAGCGATAATATTTAGAGATGTTTCCAGTTGTGATTTCTCTTTCCAAACGCACGAAGCATGATAACAAGTTGTGTGTTCTGGATGCTAACTGGCTTTGTCTCGGGTGAACCCCACGCACACAGTGAATGTCTCATTGGAACATGGCCCTCGTCTTCTCACTTTCTAGATCTAGGAGATCCTGACTCAGTAAGTGCTCTCCTCCTGGCCGAACTTCCCTCAGCCACAGCCTCAAATTCAGAAATGCGTAGTGAAGCCTAGGGCCCTCTGAGATGTTCCAGTATCATAGCATCCTTTGTTCAGGGTACAACCGGTTTCTAGTACTCACTCCTGGAAGTGGGGCATGGACTTCCTCTACTTGCATTTATGAGGCTGTGAGTTACACTGGGCTTTTTGTGCTATGTTTTCTGCTCAAGTTATCTTAAAATGAGAACCTCCATTTACAGAGTTTCTAAAGCACATGCTGATGTGATGCCTTTTTGCATGGCTTCCAACTATCATCTTTTTGGTAGAATTTATAATTTGTCCCTATTGATATGCATTTAGGTCCTTGGTGACCTCTTCTGGCTGAAAAAATCATGTGAGAATAAAAGACCAACTCCTGTAAGTGCCCATGTGGTTTGGGGCTTGCCTTTCTCTCCAACCTCAGCTTCTACCATACTCTCTCTTGCTCCATAAGCTCCAACTGGCAATTTGACTGTTTCTAAAACTCATTGAGCAACTTGCTGCCTCAGGACCATAGCATTTCCTGCTCTCTGTGCCAGGAGCGCGCTCCCCCATTTTCCCGAGGCTGGAGCCTCTGTTCCCTCGGGTGTAGCTTAAACGTCACCTCTTCCTGGAAGCCTCGGCAGCGGCTCCGCTGCTCCGTTATTTTCTATCACAGGCCCTGATTAAAAACACCAGGCTCTTTTTGTTGTTGTTGTTGTTTGAGTGCTCACTGCCTGGCTCCTTGATGAGAAAGGGAAGCCTCGGAGACTGAGAACTCGTGTGTCTTCTTCATTGCTGCTTCCCCGCTGCCGGGCACAGAACATGTTTACGATAAAAACATGCCGAATAAGTGAGTAAGGTGAAGGCTGCTTCTTGCCTGCGTCAGACCCCACATCTCCCGCAGGAGTAAGCACTGTTTCACGCCTTCAGTTTTCTTCCTGCTGACCTCAAATTTCCCTTTTATGATCTTGCTTTTGTGTCCCCCTATCAGCGAGGCAGATACGCCCTTCGTAGGCCCTTCTTTCTCGGGCCTGACTTCTCGCCCGTCCCTCCTCAGGTCGTCCAGGAGTGAGCCCCTCCTTCACCCGTGTAAGTCTTCCTTCATCCCAACAGCATCCTTCCCCGGGCTTCCAGACCCAGACAGAAGGCTAAAGGCGCCCTTTCCCGAAATCAACCAAGTACAAGGAGAATGAGAAGCGGAAACGAAGCCAAAGGAAGTAGGAAACACCCCGAATCCAAATATCACTCTTTTATAAAGGCTGCCAAGTATTGGAAAATTAAACCAGGGCAGAGGAAGACTCTGATGTAAGAAACAAGACACAAGGGCTCTCCGGTTGAGCAAACAGAACGCAGAGATCGTTATAGGTGGCACACTCGAAGGGACACAAGATGACCCTTGCCGGGAACAGGAGGTCTGCAATGCATGAGGGCACCGGGGAAATGTTCTGATCCCCTGGCTTGGCTTCAGGTGTCATAAGTGATCATGTTAAATGTGAAAATGGGCCAGCACGCCATCCCTTCGAGAAGCAGGATGTGGGTAGGTTAAGGCAAACAAGAAAGGATCCAGGGCAACCGGCCTGAATGCTCGGCCTCAAGCTCACCTGGCAAAGGCCAAACTTCCTGTCACCACACGAAAGGGTTGTGATCAAAATGAGTCAAGGAAAGAGAGATGGGTGGAGGCCAGGAAGAAGCCATCGTCCAGGGGAGGGTGGTGGTGGCAGAAAACAGCTGGAAATTCACACCGCCCTAGCTCAGTTCCCCAGCCTGTTTGCCGTTCCAGCCTTGCACGAAAAGCTGGCTCAGGAAAAACAGGCCGATTTAAGGATGAGCAATCGTAAGTAAAAGAACAGCATGGAATGTATTCATCGATACCACTGAGAGAGAGAGAGAGAGAGGGAGAGGGGGGAAGTGGAATATGACCCCCACAAAGGGCAGCTGAACAATACACACCAGGAAAGTTATTCCAGGAAAAACATAATTTATGATCAAATCATTAGCCATTAAAGCATAGAGGCCAAAGAAGAAAACTTAAGACAAAAACAGAAGATAAAGCAAGAGAAGACGGTAAAAGTGAATGAACAGAACTTAAAAGAATGAATAAAGTATAAAAAATAAAACTATATAAAACTGAAAGTCACATTATAAGCAATGAAAGGAAAAACTGTCTTTGGTAAAGAGATTGGGGTTTAGCTTTCTGCAGTACCGTAGACCAGAGACACTGAGAAACCTTCCTGCTGGGAAACAGTGGGTGCTAAATAAATCACGACAAACGCACTTTCAAACGTATTGCTGAGCACACAAGAAAGGAAAGAAGATCACTAGGAGCCAAAATGAAAACAAAAACACACACACAGGCCACACACAAAAAAAAAAAGAGAGAAAAAATCAGAACATGGCAAGTCCAGAAACGGGGGTTGCTCTGGGCCTAAACGCCAATACCAGCATCAGAGCGCTCTGCATCGTGGGCAAAGAGACGGATGCCTAGGGCCTCGGGCATGCAAGCTGGTGTGGCGGGCACTGAAGCTGAGGGGCCCACAGGAAGGCCATTCCTTTTTTTTTTTAAAATATATCTTTATTAATTTCATAGAGAGGAAAGGAGAGGGATAGAGAGATAGAAACATCAATGATGAGAGAATCATTGATCGGTTGCCTCCTGCACGCCCCCGACTAAGGATCGAGCCTGCAATCCGGGCATGTGCCCTGACCGGGAATCGAACCCCGATCGCCTTGGATCCTGGGTCGACGCTCAACCGCTGAGCCACACCTGGCTGGGCAGAAAGGCCTTTCCTTCAGTGAAAGGATAGGCTAGAGAAAGTACCCTCCATCAGGTTAAATACACTGCTTTCTATTCCTTTTTTTTTTTTTAATCAAAAGGTTTCATTTTATTGAATTTTATTCTACATTGAGATCATAGTTTTCCCTCCTTTATCTTTAGTATTATGAAAGCTAAGCTGGGGTAATTAAGCAAGGTCTTCAAAGGCAGAGGATAAAATTTACACTTATATCAAATACCTCTGGTGGATGCTATAGTGCTTCTCCCAGATCCGCTTTTCAGGGACCATGCTTCCATCTCTCCACTGCTGCGAATATCAGTGGCTGCCCATGGTCAGCTTCACCCTTCATTGGGAATTTCCCTCAGCTGCAGGGAGCTGCCTTGCCCAAGGTTATGCTCCCTCTATCCATGACCAGCCCAAAAACAAATTATTGACTGATGCAAGGATACAAAGACCAAACACCTTTGCCTCAACTTAGGGCAACTCTGAAGGGTCATCCTAACTCTAGGGCTCCCAGGATGCCTCGGTTACAACTGCAACATGGGTCATCTTCTCCCTCTACCCAGAGCTGTCTTCCTCACTTCCTAACTGGTGTATCTCCCAAGGGCTCCTCCTTCTGCATTGACTCTCCATCTCAGAGCCTGTTCAAGGGGCACCCAATCTAAGACAATGGCATTTATGTATAAGTACAACAGATATTGTTAAACACGAAAACATTGGTGGTAAATAAATGACCATAAAGAAATGCATAAAGAGTAAAAATTCTTTGCAGTAGCACCCTGCAGACATAGTCACTGTCAAAAGGACAAGTGTATCCTTCAAGATATTTTCCCATGAATGTAAAATGCATCCTATACATATTTTACAAAATTAGATCAGTAATTTAACTTAAAAATATTTTAAGGCGATACCCCATATTTCTTAAGCACTCCATAGTACCCCACTCTATGATTATGCACCATAACTTACTTAAGCACTCAGTAATAGAATGCACAGTCATTCAATTAGTGTCATTTTCAATAATCCTCCAACGGGCATGTTATGTGTGTTTTTATGTACAACATGAGTACCCTCAGTGGAAAAAGTTACTAGAAGTGAAGCTCCTGGATCTGAGGTCACCTTTGCATGCTGAGCTGACTGTCACAAAGTTCCAGGCCATACTCTCCCTGTCCCTGACTACTGAAGTAGCCTCTTGGTGAGTGAGACCCACTGGCTTGAGTTTTGTTATTTTTAAAAAATTCTATCTATGCTTTATCTTGACCTTAGAGTTATCTTATTAAAACTTTTAAGAACTTCCCTGCTTAAAACTTCCAATGCCACCCCCTCTTTGCTTGCAGAATAAAATCAAAAGTTTTGCATAGCCAAGGAAACCATCAACAAACTGCAAAGACAATCCACTGGATGGGAGAACATATTTGCCAGTGATACCTCTGATAAGGGGTTAATATCCAAATATCCAAAATTTATAAAGAACTTATACAACTCAATACCAAATTAAAAGATCCAATTTAAAATGGGCAAAGGACCTGCATAAGAAGTTCTCTAAAGAGGACATACAGGTGGTCAATAGACATGTGAAAAGATGCTCAACGTCACTAATCATGAAAGAAATTCAAATTAAAACCACAATGAGATAGCACACTACCTTGAGGTAGCTATTACTATTTTTCCAGTTTTATAGATGAAAAAAAAACACACCACACATTTAGAAAATTTTAGTAACTTTTCCAAAATTAGAAAGTTAATAAGTGGCCAACCAGAATGTGAGGCCAGACAGTGGGGCCCTAGAGCTAATGCTTTTAACCTCTTTAAATATATATTGCACATAGCAGTACATACTTCTTAAAGAATTTATAATTGAATGAATGAAAAATTAAACACCAAAGACTATTTCATTCCCGGGTCCTCTAGAAATGCCTGCATATAACAGGATTTCAGTGAATGTGTGGTGAGTAAAATGTGGTTAATCATTCCAGAAAAAAACAAAAGTAAAAGAAGGAAATCACCAAGCGTGTCCTCTGGATTGAACATGGCGTACAAAAGCCACAGGACTAGTGTGGAACGCAGAGCAAGTCAGGGGATCACTCTCGTCTTTGCTGTAACAAATGCATGAGTGGAATTTCAAGCATCTCAACAAGGATTATTTGAACAGGTATATCTTTCCTCTGGCAAATTCATATCCACAGGATAGGGAAGCAGTCCTGACCTAGAGCATTTGCTGCTCTTAATTGATATTTCGGTCTTGTCCTACACCTTGGAGCCATGCTCCCTTCCTTACTCAAATTTTAGTTAATAGGCTCCTATCTCCTTCTCATGTCATTTTGGGGACACGAGTGTTTCCTAAGAATACCAGCTTGTGGGGGATTTTTTTTCTTTTATCTTTTTAGTGTTTCCTTTTGCAAATACAGGAAAAAATGTATACAGCCACACATATGTCTGTATGTTCACATATTTGTGTATGTATATATATCCCCTTCTTAGGTGTATATAATATCATGCTCTATAACCTTGATTTTGCTGTTTCAGAACATATCCAGGTAACATCAATCATCTTTTAAAATAAACCACTATGTGACAAAAAGTCTGCAGATGTCAAAATAAAGTGAGAGTGAGAATCCCAGGAGGCCAGCAAGCACAGGGGCCAGCTTTCCTCCAGGGGTATCCATCACACCACAGTGACCCTGAGCTCATCTTGGGATGCTCTGTGAGATTCAAGAGACAGGAGACAGGCTGCACATAAAGCTAGTACTCCAGAGGGTCACACCTTCACTGTAAGGGCAAACGGGAAATGACGGTGGGCGGACAAGAGGACAGTGAGGAAATATCCTGCTGGGCCCTGAGCTCTGTATTAAGAGGAAAGAGAAAGAAAAATTACCCTGAATATTCATACCCATAAGACAGTCATCAGCACCCTAAGACAGCCGCCATGTGGGCTTGTGGCCTGATATGTGCTTTCAGGTGTAGCGGTCTAAAAAGTGTGTTCTTTTTCAGCACACATTGTGAATATGAAAACTGGCCACCGTTTAGGCCAAGATACCAAGTTTCAAAGACATTTCAGAGTATCAGTATCTTACTGACCATAGACTCTGGTGAAAATGCAATCAAGTTTGAAATCAGTAACAGAGAGAATCAAAATCCCTATACACTGGGAAATCGAAAAATGTAAGAATTCCTCCTGGGAGTCTGGATGGCATGACTACGTTGAATTTCAAGAACCTGCATCCTATAACCTTTCGAGTGAGTGTTTGCAGTGGAGCAGCATCACACTCACCAATAGACGCTGTTGTCTTACGCAGTATTCTCCGTGACGGAGGGCCATTTTTAGGGCAAACTGAAGGAAGCTGACATTCTCTGACTGCTTGTCATGGGCCAGATACTTTTCTAAATATGTCTTTCACTGCCCTTCAACATAACTCAGGTACGTTAGGTTTTGCTGAGCCCTCTCTTTACATCAGGAAACCAAGATTCTGAGAGCTTATAAAACAAAGTGGTAGATTCATTGGGAAGTGGTGGATCCAAAATTAGAACCCAGGTCTGTACGTCTCTACTGCCCAAGCCTTTGACTACATCGTGTTTCTCCAGGCCTCACACAGGTGAGATCAGCCCCCAGCGTGGGTCGTCTTAGCATTCTAGTACCTGACCATGTTTGTACGGGCTCAAAGTTAGGTCCATTTTCAACTGAATTCCAATCCAAAATAATTAAGCAAGGCTTCTTTCACTCTGTCGAGTGACAACAAATAAAATAAACACCCATAAACCTCACACAAGACTATTTTTACTCTGTTAGAGAACCACTGCCAATCAATTAGCACTGGTAGAAGTTTCTTTTTCCGAAAACTATTTGGACTTTTGTCATCATAAAACCACTGAATAATCAGACTGTTGCTGTATCTCTCTCCCTCTTTTTTTAATAAAAAGGGACTATAGTCTACTTATTAGAATTACATTAAAATGAGTATCCACAGGGCAGCTATAAGTACATAGGAGAGACATAGAGCTAATTGCAACTTGAATTTAAAGTTACCACCTGAGAAAACAATTAAGAAAAATCTCATTTAATCTAATCTAATAAAATTTAAGTAAGTAAGCAGAGCATGTTTTGTAGAAGCCTCCTAAGTTAGGTGGCTCTGTGTCAGTGACTTCCTACATTTATTGCCTTGAGTGGAGTATCCGAACAGCCTGGCCAGAGTACTACTGTAACAGTGGAAGCAGAAGCCTGATCGAATGAATCACAGCCTGCCAAGAGGACATGTCAACAGGACAACAGTGATCATCATAGTGGGTATAGAAGAGCAGGAATGTGCCCTCAGCTTTGTACAGAGAATAGGCCACCCTGGCCACCCGAGGCAGCCTTCTGGTTTACCCAGCAAGTCAGTCCCTATGGAGCGAAAGGATGCAGCAGACTATAGTAATTTGACAACCCAACACGAATATCATCTCATTACTGCCTTGATTTCGAGTTCACCCAGAAATCTTCTGGTTATTCTTTTTCTTCCTCAAAGTTGTTCTGCCTCTAAGAGCTTATGTAGACTCCAGTCTTCCCAACAGTCTTTTTGTCACTATAAAGTGCTGAATTATCTCTCCGAGCTAAACTTTAACTAATATGAGTTCATTTACTGAGAGGATGACCTCAAAATAGACTGACAAAACGGAGTGTCTGGATTTTGGTCCTAGGCTGTAATGACATTTGAATACTGTCCCAGCACACGGGGACACCCACAAATGGCCAGCCACCTCACTGCCTCGCAATTGCTATGGAGATAGGACAGGAAGGAGGCTAAGGCTGTCAGTGTTTTTGTTCAGTTTATATGATAAACAAACTAGGGAAATATGTAGCAAGTTCTGTACATAGTTTGCAACAAGAAAAGAACTTTTGGAGAGGTTGGTGTATTTGTTTTTTAGTATCATATCAACTGTGTATAAATCTTCCTTCTTTTTTTCTCTATGAACAATTTACCCTCTAAAATTTTTTTTTTTTAAATATATCTTTATGGATTTCAGAGAGAGGAAAGGAGAGGGAGAGAGAGAGATAGAAACATCAATGATGAGAGAGTCATTGATCGAGCCCGCAACCCGGGCATGTGCCCTGACCGGGAATCGAACCCCGATCGCCTGGATCCTAGGCTGATGCTCAACCGCTGAGCGACGGCCGGCCGAGCTTACCCTCTAAATTTAGAGCATGGACATCTCTAAAGGACAATGCACTGGCAAATATTACTGTGATTCTTTCCCAAATGTGAGTAGTTGAGTTGTATGAGGGCTTTTCTAATACTTTGTTTTGTTTTTTTAATGATAAAAGTAACAAATGCTTACTGTGGGAATTTGTGTGGATGTTCATTTTTGCCTTTTAAATTACCCCGTGATGATCTATGTAGTATAAATAAAGCGGAAAGAGTCAATAAGCAAACAGTCATCCTTGGAGCCAAAAGGGCTCAGAGATGCCTGTTCCAGCCTCAGCCTCAGCCATCTGTCTCCCTGACAGCACATCAGGATCGCTCCCTTGGCATCTGGTCTACCTGAGTTCCCTGTCATCTGCTTAGACCACCCCTTAGAGTTGCTAACCAATATGGGGGTGTGTGTGTGTGTGTGTGTGTGTGTGTGTGTGTGGCTGAAGAACACTTCTTGTCAATTAAGAGCCAGGAGGTTGTACTAAACTATTTAGGTTTGAGGACCAGCTGTTCAGGAAGGTGCCAAGATTGGAGAGTCACATCTGTTTTGATATTTTTTGTGCCAAAAATGCCAGGAGACCCAAAGAAAATCTACCTCGTGTGGATGACTTTTTCCTTTTGAACTTTCCTTTTTTTCTCCTACCTTACTAATCTTTTTGCTTGAGGCTCTTCAAGCACAAAGAGTTCACTGAACACCACTGGTAAGGTCCACCATGGCAGAGGTTATTCTTTAGGTGGGACTGAGGCAATGCAAGAACCAGCTCTCCTGGCCCAGGTGGCAGCAGCATCCCCTCCCCTCGGTGCACCAGTGCTTTTGGTGGCATCACAGTCTGCAGGGACCAGGGAGCTTCCTACTGTCTACTGCCTCTTGTTTACGTAAGACCCCCTTCTACATATGTGAAATCATGTCATAGTGTTTAACACAGTGACTGCACATAGCACTCAATAAATGTTAATTACGTTTGCTAGAATTGAAGGTTTCTCCCCAATTTTCTAGCTTGCCTCACTTTTCAAGATAAAGTTCATACAAGTTCCTCTGTGTATCATGCAGCATCGTATCAAAGACACTTATCCCAATAGGCACGACTATGTACAAGCAGCCTTTGCTGAGCTATCCTGAGGTCCCTGAGGCAGGACCACTTTGATTAACTGATTTGACCTAGACCACTTCAAATCCTTGTCAAAACTAGGTGAGGGGACAAATTATAAATTTTAAAAGGAAAGATTTGACCGAGAACTCTCTTGACATAGCAGAACAAAATGGCTTTCGGGAAGGAATTCTTAGTAAAACATTTCACTGGGTAGGCACAGCTCATTGGTTAGGATACCCATGCAGAACGCACTGGATCATTTCTTGCCAAAAATATTATTTTGCAATTGTGCAGCTATGAACTATGCCTTCTCGGAAGCCCAGGGATGATTTACAGATGATATTGGATACATTTAGTAACCACTTAAAAAATGTAGTTAATTCTACTGATAAAACCTTATTTTCATATATTTAAAAATAGCACATTGGGAAAATATGTGATAGCTTAAGTCTGCATTCAGTTGTTGAGAAGACACGCGGGAAAGATTTTCTTTTCTTGCCAGAATTTGCACTTTGCAAACCCGCCTGCAAAACTGCATAAAACCATTGGCTCTACCGTGCCAAACAGCACATCAAAGGGAGACAACAGTGAGCACCAATGAACAGCCTTCTGTTAACGAGCTTCAAGGAAACGGCTCCAGTGACTTTGGGTCCAGCTTCTGCATAACTCCCTTCCTAATTCTGATGCATTTCCAGAAATTAGAAGCAGTGGTCCGCTCAGACTCTATGTGCATAGCTGAAGGCGTCTACCAGGTGAACGGTGAAGAACCAGGCTAGGTTTGCCTTGTTAACAAGTCCAGAGCTAAGAGCAAGAGCTCCATCGGTTGGAGCGGTTGGGTCCAAGTCCTGGTCCCACCATGTACTGGCTGTGGGCCTCGGGCAAGTGGCCTGGAAAGTGGAAGCCCCATCCTAAAAACTAAAGCGGAAGCACCTTCTGTGGAGTGGGAATGATGGAAAGTCCTACTTGTTGGGGCAATAAGAATGAATTAACTAAAATAAAGCCTTGAGCAGTGTCTGGCCCACAGTAGCATGGAGCAGACGTCAGTTCTCATTATTGGCTTTTTCAGCCTCTTGAGTTGTCTGGGGGTTTTGCCACGATGAGAAGGGAGATGATGAGAAGCCTCAGGCCATATAAGTGGAACCGCTCATCCACAGGCTGGAACCAAAAAGGAAGGTGACAGCGAACGCCTCTGGGAAGGCAGTGTCGTCATCAGAACTCTATTCAAGTGGCTGGGAAGGGGACAGGTAACATTTCCAAATATCCAGGCAAACATGTTACTGCAGCAGTGAATTCAGGGGCTGTTTTCCTCTGTGGACTCAATACTTATTTTACTGCAACCCCTGGGCATGGGCATGCTCACGCTATTTTCTGGGTGTGGGAGCGCTAGGGCTTCTCTCTCTCTAGTCATTTGTGCTTGTTTGAGAGGGTCATTCTGATCTTGTAGTTGATTTTTAAGGTGGAAAAAGGAAGAGGGGATCCTCCTAAGATTAAGGGGTGAGATGATAGAGATAAGTGCAGAAAATTCCTCTCCATGCATGCCTTCCAACTCCGGCACTTACGCTCAGGACTCGTTCTTGTTTCACACCCGTCCCCAGTCTCCCCTTGGACCGATGAACAGAACTGTAGCGAACCCTGAAAAGCAGAAACGTGGACTAGACGGAAGGGCTCCTTCTCATTCTCTCACTGTCCTCGGGCCGCAGTAAAATCTGCCAACACGACCCAAAGTCCCGGTGCCCGTCTGTTCCTACGTGTCGATGAAGCACAGACCTGACCCACACGATCAAGGGACATTTTGAAGGGAAGCTTCTTGGAAAGTTGCTCCTCAGAGGTGCCTGGAGACGGCGTGCTGGGCTGCGGGGCTGCCTGTGAAGTGCGGCTGGCCATGCCCCGGCCCTCACTGCCGCCCGGCTCCCCTCCTCGCCCCCCACCTTCCCACCTGCGTCTCCGGGACTCGTCCCCCAGAGTCGGAATTATGCCTCAACTCTGTCCTGTATAAAAAGTCATGATGAATGAAAGTTCTATCCAGGACTGTTTATTTCATTTGCGATGAAATAAACAAATCATTAGCATGGTGATTGCAAAGGCACAGCTAACAGTTGGTAAATGTTGTGTAGGTGGAGAGTCCACCAGCTCCTTCCTCCGGGGAAAATGTTTCTTTTGATACAGGCTGATCAAACTCAGCACACTCTGGTCTGGCTAAAACAGGTAAGAGCCACCTCAAAACGCCCACAGGGACTGCAGCAATTTCAGCAACACCCACACACTACACAGCAAATCTTTTTTTCTTTCTTTCTCTTTCTTTCTTTCTTTCTTTCTGGAGATGACTGGGGTAGAAGGATGGGGGAGGGGCAGGCAAGAGAGAGACAGAGATAGATGCATAGAGAGACACAGATAATGAGAGTGGAGGGAGGGAGATATGCAGAGAAAGAAGAAGAAAAATGAATAGTGTTCCTGTTTCCTTTTCTATTTTTTTTAACCAACAACTAATATTGCATCTTGTTACTGGTCTCCCACACAAGGCATACAAAAGATCCTAGTTTGGGGGTCATATTTTCAAGAACAGGAATCACACGTCTATTTTATAATATGCATCACGTTATTAATATTCCTGAAGATCAGTTCTACCTTTTCTTGATCGCATATTTAATATATATTTCACTTACGGATATAAATGTGGAAAGAAGCTATCTTTATTTTCTGAGATCCTTCTGTGGCTTTTTGCCCGGAGAGAGTGGGAATGCTGTAAAATGATACACAGGGCAAGATAATTCGCTACAATTTCCAGGGGACTCTGAAAGGAAGACTTTACCCATTGTATGCAGAGCTGAGCTGGTCTACAGCAAGGCCTCTTCTGACAAATCTCGTAAATCCAGAGACTGAACATAAAACATTCGGTCAATCATGTAACATATCTGACTTTCTTTGAGAAGAACTTCTTTAAATGTCAGATTTGGATAGCTGTTTATGATAATACTGATAAAAGTGCACACAAAAAGTGGTATTGGCAGAGGATACGTGGGAAAATATGTCTTGCGTGGCTAGGACAGAACCTGCGCATAATTAGCCTCATAGTTTTACTGTATCTACTTTTCATATGAACATAGGTAAACAATGTTACCTAAAATCCTATTGGTTTTCACTTACTATATTTCATTGTGATTCTCCAACTTCTTCACTTATAATATATCTTGAACCCCCTGATTTTGTCTGGGGACCAATGTGCCAGCCCATAAGGATGAATCACAATTAGTTTGAGCCCCCAAGGAAGCCTCACCCCTTCTGCTCCCACTTGCTCTCCCAGCCTCCCATGCTGCTTGTTCTGGCCAAGTGACAGTCCTCGCCAGGAGCCCCACGGGACAGCCTGCTGGCAGGGATCCTAGGGAAGGCTCATTTGCCTGAGGAAGAGACAAGCACTGGGGGAGAGCGACCTAAAGAGCTCCTTCCTCTTCCTGCCTCGAACACGGCTGCGAAGGATGCGAAGTCCGGTGTTTATCAGCCCCCCCCGAGACTGTAGGTGGCAAGTCCAAGGACAAAAAACCGACGCCCTAGAGACAGACAAGTGGAACGCGCCTGAGTCTCAAATGATAATACTGAGCAATATCACGCTGAAACTACCTGTTTACAGGCTTCTTGTTTTGTGAGATGTTACATATCTTTACTGCTTAAGTCACAGCTGGTTGGATATTCACTCAGCAAGTACTGAATTATTTAGACACGGCTCCTGACGTGTGGGCTGCATATCAAATATACAACCTCCCTGGCCTCACAGGGAATGTACCGCGTCAGAGGAGACATGCACTACAGGAAGAAAAAATTAACATGTGCTGTGCCAGGGAATGGTAATCATTACGGAGAATTTAAAGCAAGGAAAGGGGACAGAGATAACGGGAAGCTAATTTATACAGGTTGCTCACGGCAGCTTTTCTAAAGGGAATCGTTTGAGTGGAGACGAACGAAATGAAAAAGTGAGCCAGGTGGATATCTGGGGATATTGTTATTTATGGATGAAAGCACCATTAACTTATACATCCAGTAAGTTGTCAGCCAGTCTTCAAAACGGAGCTCAAATATCATCATTTCTGGGATGTCTTCCAGGACCTCCCACTCGCTAAAATTAATCCCTTCCTCTCTGGGCTACTCTGTACCTTAGACGTGTATTATTACGCTCATCATGCCCTCTGTTAATGTACTTGCTGACACGGCTCATAAAGTCACCTTCTCTAGACTGTAAGGCCCTCGGAGGACGAGGTCAATGCTGTCGCTACTATTCTGGCTTCTGGCACTCACTATTTGCCGCCTAGCAGACGTCTCTCTTTCGACTCCTCTGGGTGTCAATGTGTGGTTTTCACTGTCGTGTGATTCATGGGCACCTACAATAAAATTTTGTTGAAGTGAGATTATGTTTTGTGTTGAGGACATTTGTCTTGCAAGCATTGGGCAAGCTGACTACTCTGAGTTTGCATGAAAATCTTTGGTTTTTCACTCAGGAGAGACTACGTAAGATGGTTGAGAAGCAACCTGGTTTGTTATCAGGTTTACCTGTCTAATCACATTCTGTCCTTGGTCTTTTGAAAGGCTATCAGAAAAATAATTGTAAGACCACTCACTCACTTCTGGACAGTCCTCTTGGCTGGGGAGAAGCTCAGTTTGCTTTTTCATCTCGAATGAGTCCTCGTGTGGAAGCCTCCTTCTTAGGCGACTCAACGCGCACTCATGTCAGTGCAGCGGAAACCATATTGTTGGCTCAACTCTAAACGAACTGGGTGTGCCATAAAGCACAACCTAGCAGATGGTGTATTTTTAACTTCAAAGGTGTGTAGAAAGGAAAAGGGCATGTGAAGAAATTTATAGCATCAGCAAAGGCTTAAAAATAAGAAAAAAAGAAGTTGATTGTAGGTACCTATGTGAAAATTTAATAAAGAGTGGATCAGCGGATATTATGTGTATTTTTAAATTAAATGTAGAGTTTGTAGAATAAATTAAACAATGTGCTTTTAAAAAATTTCCCCACAAGGAAAGGCATTTGCTTTTATTTATAGTCTCAAATAGAATCAAATTCCCTTCCCTGTGTATTATATTAACAGACATTAATATTAGTAATTAATATTTAATATGATTGCTTTCCATTTAAATCAAACTCTTACTTTTAAAAACTCAGAAATAAAAATAATGTATTTTAAATTGGAAAGGTATGAAAATCTAAATGTATCACATCACAAAATTTTTCTTAAGGCTCTCTTAGAGTTAGCTAGTGTGTCAATACATGAAGATTTTCAAGAAACATTTTTTAAAAGATAATTCCTAGATACGTTTTCTTTGAGTTTGCATTTGAGACTTCAAAGTCCATAATCCATGTGTTCACAAGAATGAGAATAAGTTTTAAATACGGATTCTAGAATAAGTCGGTACATATAAAATATTCACTAAGTGTTCAGAAGAACATGATTATAATGCCAGAAATGGTTTACGTTGATGGCCAAATTTCAAAAAAGTTCGTCCTGGTACATGCCAGATTGTTCCTTATGCACTAGATGCTCATCGCGGGTTAGGACATTCCTGGACCCGTTCCTGGACCCGTTCCCTCTTTATTGAGGGAGGGACACCCCCCATCTTCACCCTGAGTGGGCCAAGGTTAGTTTGGGATCAGCCAGCATCTGATCTAGAGCAACCAAGTAGCACCAGGGATGATAGTACCGGGGAGCTGATGAGCCTGGATTATGAGTATTAGGCAAGCTGAGCCGCTGCAGCTGAAGGGGATGCATGGGCTTGAATTAATGGAAAACATACGACTGTCCTTTGTCATTGAAAGGGCTGCTCAGCACAGCAGCTGCAGTCACAGGTAGGACTTTTGAGAGGGGCAATTTCACAGTCATCATCCTCATTTTTTGGCTGCTCTTCCTCTGCTTCTTCATTTTTTGTTGCTGTTGACACCTTAGCCTATTCTCTCAACCCGAAGCTTATCTGCCAGCGGAAAAGTCAACTAACTCACAGGAGACAAAAGACATTCTTAGTTGGATTCCTCCTTATCAGCGTCGGTGCATCCAGACCACATAATGTCATAGAATTGTCTGTAATGCTCCTTTAAAAGGGTGGCAGGTTCAGAAATAAACTGCACGTGGTAAGAGGAGCCTCCCCTGGGCCATGCCTGCAAAGTGAGAGGCAAGGCTGTGGGAGCGGCGGTGGTTTCCGGGCATTAGCGTAACTAACCGGGGCCAGCTTAGCATTTATGGGAACCTACTCGGATCAGGCTGACAAGGGCTCTGTTCACTCAGGCCACCCTCCCTGATTTTCTCAAGGTCATGCTGAAACAAACTTTACTTCAATTATCTTTGATTGGAACTTTTCATTATTTTTATACATCCTTGAGATGGAGAGAGTCCAGGCAGTAGACGCATTAGGTCCCGGGTCACGAAATCATACCGAGTGCCGAGTGCCCGCGTAAAGCAATTACTGTCAACTCTCAATTAACCTCATTTTTGGAGGAAGCATTAGCGTAGAAAATACAAATCTTAGATAACCTACTGTGTCTTTCTTGCTGCCACAGATGCAGCCGAGGTGAGAGAGAGAAAGAGAGAGAGATAATGGAAGCACCAAGAAAAGCTTGGGGTTGAGAGGTCTCTTCAGGAAAATTTGAGCGAAGGTGATAAATTCAGCTACCACTCTGCCCTCTAGTTATGCCCACTGCCCTTTTGCCCTGCACCAGGAAGCAAACATAACAATTTTTTACCCCTGCAAACTTCTGGTTCAAGAACAAAAGGCGCTGGGCAGAGGAGGCCAGCAGAAGGCAGCAGGGGAGGCAGTCTGGGAGGCTGGCAGTCACCTGCAGTCAGAGCCTGAGGCCTGGAGGGACCACCGGTGGGGTCCCAGCGGCTCTGCCCCCTCCTCCTCAAGAAGCCGAAGCCGTGCCCAAGGCTCCGGGGTGAGTGCTCCGGTGTTTTACCCTTCAGGGTTTTGACTGTGTCAACCAACATGGTTAAAGGTGCTTAATTACAAATGTTATAATTAATCATTTGCTCCTATGATCAACATTCTTACACTACAGATTCCTACATGTAAAACTAGGTGTTCCCCAGGTCCTGGGCGCTAGTGCTATTCCCATCTTTCTCATGCAAGAAACTCTCAGGCTGGCACCTCACTCCAGGCCAGGAGCCACAGGAAGAGTAAAGATGACCCCTCTTCAAGTGATTCCTTGTGGCACTGCTCCAGGAAGGGTTCACATTTCAATAAGGAAGAAAATCTTAAGTGACAGAGCTAAAACTACAGTGACTTCCAGGACCCACCGAGCAGCTGGGGGTTCTGAGAGGAGATACAGAAGGGCAGGGACAGCTCTGAGGTCCCAGCAAAGACAAGGAAAAGAGACCTGGGAAATAACCTTGGGGAAAGGAAGGCAACAACATTATAAAATTATATGTTTTGATGAAGAAAATATTTTGGATTTGTTAAAAGAGAGACAACAGACCCAAAATGCTGTTACTTGTGCTAGGCCCCATGTCAGCAAACCAAGATTTAATACCGATGCTAGCTTGCCAGAAATGCAACTTTAACCAGTTAACATGGAGTGACCTGGTCAGCATCAGTGAGATAATCCAGCCCATAGGCCCCTTCTGTTCCCCTTAGGAGGGCAACCGTGCCTGAAACAACACATTCTTTCCTAATAATTTCCTTTTTCCACCCTCTTTCCGCCTTTAAAGAACCTTTCCTTTTCCATAGCTCTGTGCAGCTCCTTTCTATTTGCTAAATGGGATACTGTCCAATTCATGAATCACTGAATAAAGTCAACCTGATCCCCTACATCAGGTTAAATTTTTGTTATTTAAGAGGTTAAAAGTGTATAAAAAGCCAAATTAATATCCTCTGTAAATATGACTTTGCAATAAAATTAATGGGATCTGGGAAGAAGCTGTTTGCCAGTTTGGGCCTCAAAGTGAATTTGTGTGTATTAGAGTGAGGAATCTAGTAGAAATTGGATAAATAGGTATAAAAAGTCAAATGGCCCGGCCGGGCGTGGCTCAGCGGTTGAGCGTCGACCTAGGATCCAGGCGATCGGGGTTCGATTCCCGGTCAGGGCACATGCCCGGTTGTGGGTTCGATCAATGACTCATCATTGATGTTTCTCTCTCTCTCTCCTTCTCCTTTCTTCTCTCTGAAATCAATAAAGATATATTTAATTAAAAAAAAAAAGTCAAATGAAAGAGTGAGAAATAGTGGAAAACATAAGGAGATTTCTGGAGACTACTGGCCAGGATTCTTCTTAATATTTAGGGGGGGGGGAGGCGGGGGGGGAGGGGAAGCATACATGAACCAAATTCAGGAAGGACACTGAAAGCTGACAAATACCTCAAGTGTCAAGCAGGTGCAAAAAGTTTCTGGCCAAAGTCATGTCAAAATGCCTAAAGAGCATATGTAATGAGCTGTTAATGAGAGTGACAAGACTCACAGTCTACGCCCTAGAGACACAGTCTGACATTACATAACAGGAGAGGCAGCGCTACCAGGAGACATGTCGATACTGTATTCCTATTTGCTTTTGTATTATGTTACTATTCATTCCTTCCAGCGGAGGAAGAATTCCAGAGGCAATGGCAACGTCTATAGAAATACCAAGGGAGTAAGGGATAAAAAGAAACAAAAAAGTGTACAGGCTTAAATTTTCTAGGTAACTCTTTTACGCAGGAAGCATATGATTTTATTACCTTATGCCAATGGCAATTTTCTCTGAGATGACTACTTTGACAGAAAGCATTTGAATTTTTTAAGGCAAGTCCAAAGAAGGAAATACTAAGTAATACATAAAACATTTAACTTTGTTATGTTAAGCAACAGAATTTGAGAAATTTGCTAGATGCACCAATCTGAGCACCCATTTAGGTTTTCGGGGGATAAAGGCGAGCGAATGAGGAGTGACCAGATTATAATGCACCCCTTGGGTTGCTGTCAAGAGCTAAGGGATATTTTATCTAAGAACATATAACTCAGTACATGAAGAAAAGCAATTCACTAATTGGTCTTAGAACAAGCATGTAGAGGCTTCCACCAGCTGTAGATCTGAAAAACATGTAAAAGGGTTTACAAACAACTTCTTGACCCTTACTACCCTGAACCTTGGATGTGGTGCCTGGGCTAGCCCAGGTCACTTGGGTGTGTGTCTGCTAGTCCCGGAAATCAGCTGGCAAATGAAAAGGCCTGAGTCTGAATTAGGTAATACACTCTTACTTGCACTCACAATTTGAGATTTATGAGTTCTCTCATTCTCCTGGCTCTACACAGGTAAAAAAATCTATAGAATCTCACGGGTCCCTGGCTCTTTAAAGAAACATGGTTTATGTTTCAGACAGACCCAAACATGTTCAGAACATTTACTTAAGTGATATTAGCTAATGGGTAACACAGTTGGGTAACTGAAGAAGTATGAGTTAATGCTGATTTCATCTTTCCCAAGTTCAAAAATACTAGAATGATCATAGACCCAAGGACCACACATTTCAAGCTCGGGCAGCTTAAGAAACTCTTGAAGTGTGTCCCCCACCCCCTAAAAATTCATATTCTGAAGTCCTAACCTCACAGTACCTCAGACTGTATTTAGAGGTAGGGCCTTTAAAGAGAAAAATTAAGATTAAATGAGGTCATTGGGGGCCCTAATCCAATATGTGTCTGTATAAGAAGAGGCGCGTGAGACACAGATACACAGAGCGAAGAACCCACTTATAAGCCAGGGAGAGAGACCTCAGAAGAAATCGACTTTGCTGACACTTTGATCTCACACTTCTAGTCTCCAGAACTGTGAGAAAATGAATTCTTTTGTTTAAGCCACCCAATCTGTGGTGCTTTGTGATGGCAGTTACAGCAAACTAATATTGCAACCTCCTACAATGAGCCCTTTTCCCCCTGAGAAGTCTGCAATAAGACCCAAGTTGCTTTTGCGGTTAAATGTATTCTACATCGTACTCACAACCCCAACGGGAAAGGCCAGCACAGCTAACATCCAGTCCCGAAGAGAGATGAGCTTCTTGAGTTGCCTCTCTTGTTCCTGGTTCCCACTCCCTCTAGTCAGAAGACTGGAAAGGTCAGTCAGCACACAGATGCCGAAAAAGACAGCCTGGATCACCTGCAGGGAGACAACAGCTGGTATCAGTCCATGACCTCTACAGAGGCCCAAGCTGCCCAACGGCAAACAAGCTACATGTTTGCAACACAACACATGATACGAGGGGATCAGAAGCACATTTAAAAAACTGGCCATACACATGAAAAAGGAGAAAGATAGGTGAGAAAATTCATCTTAATACCATTACTTCCATTTTTGTTCCTCTAAGGACAAATGCAAAACATGCATGCACACAAGGGGTTCAAGAGAAGGGAACATCAATTATCAAAATGACACGCCCATTGTTTTAAGATATCACACCTGTGGTCCAGTTATATTGACTAGTGGGATTTAACAAACATCTAAGATGTGCAAAGAACAGGATCAGGGTAGCCTGAATAATAAATGAGATAATTCAGCCTGAATGTGAATGCTTTCATCTTTTAGATTCAGAAATTTTTACCAAATGAAGTGGTAGAAAGCTTCTAGTCTGTGAGTCATAGAGAAATCGACTGACTGCAAGAATCAAGCAAATTTTTGTTGTCAAACTTGAACTAAATGACCTCTTTCTCAGGTTTTCCGTTTTTATGAATCTTCCGTTTTAAATCTTCATAAAGCATTGTAAACTTAGATACTCTCATCATTTCCCCAAAATAAAGTGACCAACTGTACGTTCCCAAATCAGTTACAGACTGAATTACTTACCTTAGCTATGTTTAATTTGCACTGTCACAGAGGGAGAACACTGAAATGCTACAGCCCAGTTATTTGTGAAATTCCTAAAGTGCGGGTAAAGTATTGATGATTCAGAGCTATGAGTGGAGGCAGTCAGCATACTGTAACGCAGCTGGGCAATGATAATTAAAATTATGAAAAGGGCAGAACACACAACCCCTGGGCTCAAAGTCATGCTCATTTATCACTAACAAGAGATTCACGAATATTATTCTGGTTTCTTCTACCAGAAATAATTTCTTGATGATGTAGTTATTTGTAAAAGATACAATTTTACTTATTACCTGCTTAAAAACCGTAATTTTTTTGGTAAATTTCCATGGTGGCAGTGGAAAGAACTGGTGAAAGCTCTGTGCATGGGTTCCCCACTGAGGCACAGAACAAAGGGAAGAAGGAGCCTCACAGTTACCCGGGCCTATCCCTTAGCACGGCACTGACACATGCACTGTAGTTCATTCTGTTCAAACTCTTCCCGAAGCCACTTTGAAAATTCCCCGTAATGGAGACTCCACCACCATATGTAAATAGAAGTCCTGCAGTATGTTTATATACAACACACTGGGCTCTTCGGAGCTCACCAAATCCTGCTATTATTAGCCAATCTTGTCGAAGTAATGCCATATTCTTCCTAATAACTTGGCCTCTCTTTTAGCTTCAATGACTTAAGGTTTATTGTTCTTTCTAGAACCAGAAACACCAGAGTAGGAGAAGCTAAGACTTCTACAACTGAGCGTGGCAAAACCGAACGGTTGGCAAGAATCATGTTGTGATGACCAGAAATGATTTGAATGACTCAGGGAATAATTTTACACTTGGAAACATGTCCCATAGCATATCTTATGACTTTAGATGTTAGAATTCAAATCCTTTTCATGCTTCGGATATCTCTAACTTTCCCTTCTGCCTTCCTCTTTTGCTGTTGACCTGAAACAGCTTTCTGCCTTTAAGGCCTCATGTGGGAAGATCAGGTCTACATGGTAATGTCCCTTTCCTAGGGTGAACACAATCAGAGGAGTTGTAGCTCATTAATTCTCAGGTTCTCGAGACTAGAGTGGGACCTCTTTGGTGGACAATTTAGAAATTCTGTTTATCACAACTAATAAGCCAATGGTGGAAATAAAATGGAATACTAACACGATCGAGGTGATCAGAAAGAAAAAGTCATATAGTAAGTAAAAGGAACAATGAATAGATGAGGCAGAGAAAACAATAAGATATCAAACTTTAATCCAACAAATGTTTATAATTACATTAAATGAAAACGGTTTAAACTCTCCAATTAAAAGTCAGAGACTAACAGATTGCATTTAAAAATCAAACAAGCGAAAAGCACTTTAAGTATAAAGATATACGTTTGTTAAAAGTAAATGGATGCAAACATTAAGCATAAGTTGGTATAGCAATATTAATATCAAAAATAAGTTTCAAGATAAGAAATATTACCAAAAATAAAGAAGAGCCTTTCATAATGATAAAGGGCCAATTCATTGAGAAGGCATAGTGATTTTAAACGTATATGTACCTAAGAGATGAGCTTCAAAATAGAAAAAAACAAAAATTGATTTAACAAGGGGTCCAATTACTCAATAAAGTTTGTTGGATAAATAAACAATTCCTTAATTCTTGGGAAACAGATGCTTTTCTGAAGGTTTTTTAAAAAAGGAAAGAGGAGAACCTTAAAATGCAAAAAGGGGGGAAGGGAGAAATAGAATCTCATATTCTAGAAAAGAAAAATGAAAAAATTACTGCAAATACAAATGTAATAGTCTAAACATTTTGCCAAGTGAAAGATCAATGGTACTATGAAGTCTTTTCTTCTTCTGATCCAATGGAGTCATCTAACGGAGACTATTACCTGGTCGCTGCCCTGTCACTGTCTGTAGACCTCTCCAGTAGCTTGCCCTGCTTGTCACCACAGGACGGCCCCCACCTCACCGGAACTGCTGTGGAAGACTCTCCCCAAATTGGGTACAGGGAAGTCAGGGAAAAGAGATACCACACAATGATGTTCTCCTAACTTACATACATCACAAGGCAGAGAAAAAAACTGTTGGGTTTTGTTATTTTGTTTTTTTATTCAAATTCACACCAATGAATTCTCAAAAAAATAATCCCTTAAAATTATGGAACAGTGTACCATTCCCTGGGGAGGAGCACGGACTGACCTCTGGCTGTCTGCTCACTTAGAGAGCAGTTAGCCAATACTCTTAAACCACTTCAGGTTTCTGCTACCTTATTAGAACTCGATTTGAGCTGAGAGCTAACAAATCACATCAGACAGATTTTACTTGTGTTTTTCTGTTGCCTAGAGGTGTCATGTCATCCATTGCCACTTAAGATTCATTAAAATAACTGCTTAAAATGGAAAGGTTACACGGAGATGTGCCAGTGAATCTCCAGTAGGTTACCTGGAAGCATTATGCGGCTCCAGCCATTCTCAGAGCTGGCACGGCCACACCACCCACTCGGCATGACACACACATGCTCCCTCTGGCTCTGAGTTCTTAGCAGGTTGGTGGCTCTTATTATTTTGTGTCACGTGTAGAAATGAGGTGCTCAACTGTACCATTTCTCTCCAAGAAATGTAAATAAAGATTAATCAGAATGAGAAAAATACCCCAGGGTATTTTGGAGTCACTCTAGCATTTGTTCTAGAACATTCTCTACTGTTTAACATCCTCTGCATCTTCTCTGTCCTCTCAGCTCTCCCTGCCAGGAAATCATGGTTTTTTTCCTGAGTTGTTTTAGGTTTAAAATTCATTTTCACAAGTATGGGAATGTACCCAAATCCCATTCATATCCTTAACTTTTTTACACGAGTGGTTTTCATTAAATTAATTTTAAATTTTCCACCTTTTCTCTGGAACGCATGGAACTACTACAATTTTTATGTACTATAGGGAAAATTCATTAGACTTCTACCACTTAGTCCCAAACATATATGATATGGTTTTTCCAGAATCAGTTTTTTATTTCATTTTACTAGATCATGTTCAGTATCCTCAATTATATGTAATTTGTTGCACCAGATCTATAGTCTATCTTTTAGGCATGTCATTACTTTAATTAGTTAGTAATTTTTACATTTCTGCCTAATTGGCCAAACTCAGGCAAGAACCAAGAATGCACCAAAGTGGAAAAGCAGCATATTAAGTGAGAAATTGAATCATTTATTTATATGAATTTTTAAAGAGCAGAGTGCAGCTATCTTGACCCTGGGAAGCAAGATTTCCAATGACTTATACTATGGTGTACCACGTTTTGCTTATATTGTATTTTCATAAAATGAACATAAGGAGTACCGTAATGTCTGTTTGAAGATTTTGCTTATTTTAGAGTTACTTTTAGACACGGTACAGAGAAGAAACAAGACGATGGAACTCTGAGGGGCAACAATGAAACCAGAGTGATGAAGATCATGGAATGAAGGGAAACTGTGGAGAGAACAGATGGGAAGAAGGCAGGGAGGTTTACAGTGTCACAAGGGAAGTCCCAGAGGAGTCCTCTATGTGAGGGTGACGGTTAAGTTAAGGGAAGATGATAAAGAAGAAATAAAAGTCTACCTGAACTCTTTTATAATTAGAGAACATATTGTGTAACCTTTAATAAATGTATATGTAATTCAGGAAAGAATAGAATACTAGATAGATAGATAGATAGATCTGATATATGCTTTAGATAGATAGATATGACACACATATATGACATACATGGTATTTGTGAGTGTGGATGGGTGGTGTGTGTGTGTGTGTGTGTGTGTGTGTGTGTGTGTGTGTGTAATCTTTCCTAGGCAGAAGGCTGAATAACACATTTGGAGAAATGGTATGAGCTCGAGGCCTTCCTGTATCTCACCTATTGTAGACCAAAAACATTATTTTGTCTTTAGTTCATAAATCTTTCAATGCAGTTCTTGCCAGAAACCAATCTATTGCAGTATCTGTGCTCAGTGAAGAGTGAATTTGACTGAAGGAGTTAAATAATAATATGTGAAAAAGATCCAAAAATCATACAATAACAGTGCCATTAAACACAGTCTTCAAGGCATTCCCTCTCCGTTCCACACATATCTTACTTTTTAATGGCGCATAATTCCTTCTCCTTATTATCAAGATCAAGAGCGAATGCCAGAAGTATTTCGGCACCATGGGACAGTGACTCAGTATGAAATCAGATGAATGAATTCCGCAAGGATTCCTTTGCATTTGTTTCCAGTGCCTTGCTTGCCTGAGACATCTGAACATCCCTAGCAGTCCTACAGCCACAGAGTCCGCCTGGAAGCCATGATCAGTTACATGTTTGATCAGCTATGATCAGCTACTCTATAGAGAAATCAATGCATTTAAAAGTACCAGAGGCTCTCTCTGCCTCCCTCATCCACTGAGACTATGCCCATCAGATGCATCGCCTGGTGAATTTTCCTCTACTCCCCTTGGAGAGAGTTAGCCAAATAAGCCAATACGATTCTCTCACTGTAATGACTGTAACTCTATTTTTCTAAATCTGTCATTTAAGTGATGTGCTTTGAGCCCAAGCATTTTCAAGGAATCTTCACCACAAACATTTTTGAGGAGATGGACTCACTACATTATCAAGCCCGCGGTTTTCAGAAAGTGATTTAGAATCCTTGCCCATGTACACAGCCATTTACCTCATTCTGCTCTATCTCATTACTGAAAATCGATGAGGTAAGCCATAAGTCACCACTGGCAAGCAATCCATTCAGATAGAAAGAAAGAAAAATAAGCTCTTCAGTCAGAAATAATGCACTTAGATAAGCAGCTTTGGAAAGGAAAGCTTGTCTGCAAAACTCGGTACAATTATCACATAAATCGCTTTCAATACATAAGTCACAAGAAGAGTCATCTAAAGAAGGCACTTGGAGAGGCTTCACAAACGAGAGCAATCGCGCCACGTTCCAGCAACAGCCCAGTGAGAGGCCTGCAGGACCTTCCCAGAGATTCCATCCTAATCTGCTAATAACAGAAAAGTCCCCTTTGGGTGGTTCTCACTGTGCTTCGCTGACACTATGAACTACTCAACACTTTTATAGGCCTAAAGATTTTTAAGCTATGAATATTAGCATGAATTTTTTTGAACACTGTATTAAACACACCATTGATTTATTTAACAAATACTTATTGATTAACTAATATGCACAAAGCACTTAGTAAACTACTAATGTCGAAATGCAGACTATTAAATGACTATGTTGTGCTGCAGATGTGAATGTGCTGAGAAGGCTTCAACTTCTTAGTGAAACCTAGATTTTAGCACAGTACAGTGATGAACACTTGTTGAAAAAAGATGTACCTTTTATAACAAATCTGTTCTGAAGATTTTCTAACATTGTAAAATGTTTTTATCCCACTAAATTTTTACTTGTGGTAACAATTTACTTTAGCAGGAAATGACTTAAGTGCCAAACATAATCATTAAAGAGCTAGATTAATCTGAAACCTGAAAAAAAAGGATCTTGACCTGAATTAAGGCCAAACCAGATCTTAACTGAGTATGTTATAGAATCAGATAATCCCACATACTCATGCACAATCTATACATAAAAAACTGAATTATATATATTAAGCGCATATACACATGTAAATAAAGTCAATTAGAAAGACGGCCACTGTCCCTAGAAGTTTCTATTTAAAATATTTAGAAATCTATTGATTTTGGTCTGCCTGGGATGACTCACAGTGTGAGGGACATAACTTCTGAAACAGCTTTGAGGAAAAATAACCTAAAAATATATTTTAAATTGTGGCTACCTGTAGCCTGGACTAATTTTTGGAAGGAAATTGTAGGTATGTCAGTAAGTGTGGAATCAGATAGGGCAGAACCTGGTTCTCCCATGAATCTCCTTCTATGCTCTGATATTCGTTTATTCACCATTCCAAACCACTATCATTTTTTCACAAACAGAAGACTAGTTCACTTGTCCGTGTCTGGCAGTGCTTTCACCTCAACCTGACACATGCTCTTCTAATTCCCCTTCAGGTAGTCCACTATTCATCCTCAGACCCAGCTTCACTCTCTCTTTGACAAAGTGCAGCTGACTTGTCCACATGTATCTTGCTGCCAAGATTTTACATCCTATGCTCCTCTACCCTTGCACTTATGTCACTGCATCTAGGTGTTTGTTTCTGTCTGTCTGCCCTAAAAGATGATAAGCTTCGTGAGGAAGAGCATAGGGTTTCAGTCATCTTTATATTCTTAGATCCAGTTTCCCTGCTTGACTGCTCAGTCACCCTTAGGAAAGTGCTTCTTACACTCTGAGCTTCAGTTTCCTCTTCTGTCAAATGGTCATAAGAATATTTGAATGGTCATAAGAATATCTGCCACATAGATTTAGTGTGGACATGAAATGAGATAGTACAGGTGGAAGCACCTGGAACCTTGGCTCTGAGTTCAGCTTGACTAGAATCTGACTCATTCCATGTGTCGCTGCAACACACATCAGTGAATCAGCAGTGAGCGAAATGCCCAGCACCAAGATCTTCAATAAATGACAACCAGATGAACAACTCTGATGAACATAAACCAAAGAGTGTAGAAGAGTGGTTCTTTGAGTTACAAGAACTTTAAGGATATGATGAAAACTATGGCCTCTCTCTCCATATGCACATATACTTAATTTTGCATGGAATTTTAGTGACTTTCCACACTTCCTGAAGCTCAGTTTCAGTCACGGTCTATAGGCGCTGGGATGAGTCCTTACTACAGACAGTCCTGTAAGTTACCTTGGTCTAGACGAATTCGGCTGCCTTATCTGACTGCTACAGTGTCAGTTCACCTCAACCTGTCTAAGGCTCTGGCTATGATCTCCCAGCCTGCTACAACAGCTATGGATAGCTCTCAACCACAGAGTGTCCTCTCCTGGGATGTAGCCAGGGGAACCAGAATATGAAGATCCTGCTTTGCTGTACTGTTTCCTGGGATCTAACATTGTATCTGAAAAAGATAAGAAAACTTTCAAGGTTTTAGTTTCTCCTTCACCATAAAGGCAAATGAACACTGACAGTCAGGGTGCCCGTTTGTCTCAAGCAGGGTTAGAGTTTTTATCAGAGACCTCCTAGGCACACAAAATAAGCTGCTGACTTTCAAGTCTCAACTAAGCTTCATGCATATTTATCTCCCTAACTCCAAAACAGCTCAATGCATCGATCTCTCCAACTACACCACATAATGTTTATTTGTATGCTCAGGTGTGATTTGTAAATATTTTAGCTCCCATACGGTCTTTGCATCTGGAGATCCAAGGGAATAATCTCTGGAGAGCAAGTGGTGAAATTGGCTGTGTGTTGCCAGGAGTTTTCCTGGAGATGATCTTTACTTGGAGGGTTATCTCTCCACACATCATTTCTCTAGAGATCCCTTGTGTACACTTAAACAAAACTCACTCAGCCCCAGAGCCAGGTGCTCCTTCTTTCATGTTTTGTAAATACTTGTAATGTGGCACCTAACAAATTGCACAGTAATCATCTGTTGATGTTTCTGTATCACCTTCTGCACTGCGAGAGCCCCGAGGGCAGAGATGATGATCGTCGCATCCCCAGAGCCCAGCGCAGTGCCCATTCACAAAAGCAGACACCGAGGGAGGGTACAAACACGAAAGACTCCTTGTCTTCAAAAAGTTCAGGTTGGGGTGATCAAAATACACCGACTCACAATGCAAACTAATACTGTCTAGGCTGGTGGTGAAGGATGGGGAAAGGTCTCCCCTAGAGGGGGTCCTACCGTAGCTGAGTTCTGGAGAAAGGTAAGAGGCAGACGCTAGGAGCAGGGGGATGGCCAAGGAGGGCGGTGCCTGCTCTGGCCAAAGGCGGCAGCACTTCTGAAGGGAATGCAGAGTGACAGAAGGGACAGTAGGTAGTTCAGGAGGCCAGTGACATCAGGCAGAAAAGGGGTATTGTCAAGAGATGAGGCTAAAGAAGCAGGGAGGGGCTTGAGTATGACTAGGTTTAGAAAACCATGATAAAGGGTTGGAGGCAAAAGGAAAAATGCTAAAGAAAAAATAGAACTATTATAGTTTTAGACAGAGGAGTAGCACATTTGGAAAGCTCATCTTGAGAATAGATCGTAGATTAGAACATGACAATATTGAAGGCAGAGGGGCCAGTGAGGAAACCGTGTAAGAAGGCCAAGTGTGAGAACATGTGGAAACAGAAAAAAAGGCAATGGACGTAGAGAGGAGGCCCAAGGCTGGAGCCACCACTGGATAGGGAAGGATTAAGGAGAAAAGAGAGTTAATCACCATTTCTATGATCAGGACTACTGAGAAGGGTGCCACAGACCAAGATGCACTGCATGATCAAAAGTTTCCTTGTGTCCTATTAGATTCAAGGTGCCTTTGGGGCACTTAAATGGAGAAATCCAACACGTAGTTGGACATATGTGTTTGTAGGGTAGGAAAACAACCTCCCAAACCATCTGAATACTGATTTGTCATGAACTCTCAGAAGTGAACAAGTTCCACCAGAATGCAAGTTTGCAGGAAGAAGACAATGAGTGTGAAGCTGGTCCAGAGCGACACCAACATTTATGGAATAAAGAACCTGAAAACTGGCCTGAAGAGGAGTGTCAGAGAGGCCGGAGGAAGCCCAGGAGAGGACGGTAACTGGGAAGGAAGCCATGAAAGAATAGTTCCTCGGAGAAGGAATATTCCCATAACCTCAAATGTTGAAAGAAGTTGGAGAAGTGCTTTCACTCGATCTGACAATGAGGAGGCCTTTGTGTCTTCATGATGAGAGTAGTTTCAATGGACGTTAGGAGTCAGGTGTCAGTGTGAGAAGTGAATTGCAGCTGAGACACTGAAGTCCCCGAGTAAGAAATACTCTTTCCCAAAGCATGACTGGGAAAGGGAAGAAAAACAAAGGAGTAATTAGAGGGATTTCCAAGAGAATTCAATTCTGAAACAGTATGCTCTCACTGACTCATGCATGATTTACTAAATTTTGAAGATCTTTAAAAATTTAATGAGAAATATGCTTGATGGCAAATCCAACAAATGTGTCCCTTACTGAGTCACCTTGATAATATTGTGATCATTAATTTTAAAACTTTTCATCTCTGGTGAAGCTAAGTCCAAAGATTTAGGAAGGTAGGTCCAGGATGTAATCTATTTGTTTAGAATGGCCATTGGTTTCCCATCAATGACTATGCTTCAGATACTTACAATGCACACTGGTGTCTTCATTCAACTATGAAATTACCCAAGGCAGTAAGTCAGCCTGCTGCTCAATATACTCTGCCAGTCTTCCCACACACATCTGCTGCTTTTAGGAATATTTCGAAGGTTCCATCTGGACAAGACATACTGCATCTCATCTACCCCCACCCAACAGAAACAATCCCACACCTCCTCCTTCAGGTGCAAGGGTGCTTCCTTCCTCTTTAGTTCTAAATGAGTTCTCTGTGATATGTTGTTTGAGGGAGTGAGTCTAAAGGAAGATTTTGCTTCTGTACAAACTAAAACAGTTCTCTACTAAAACGAAGGCACATACTTGGGAATAAGCTAAGGAAAGAAGTGCAAGACCACCACAGAGAAAACCTACAAAACTTTACTAAGATTAGTGAAGCCCTGAAGGAATGGAGAAATGTACTATGTTCCTGGAAGGTACAATATTGCAATTGCAAAATGTGAACTCGCTCTAAAATGATTAGAGTCAATGTTATTTCAATTAATGAACTAAATTGGGGGGGGGGAATAAAATTTGGCAAGCTGATTCTAAAATTAAATGAAAATGCAAACAGCCAAGAGGAGTAAAAAAAAATCTTGAAGAATAAAGTTGAAGGACTTATACTACCCAGATATAGAGATGTAATTTATAGTTGTAGTAATTAAGAGTGTGACAAGGGAGCAAGGGTAAATAGACCAATGGAGCAGAACAGAGTCCAGACACAGAACCAATCATACAGTCCCCCTGCCACCGCCCTTCTTTGGGCTAAAGAAATCTCTGACTAGTGCCTCATACCACACATAAAAATCACCACCAAATGGATCATAAGTGTGAAAGGTAAAATGACAAAACTTCTGGAATGTAGCATAGAAAAAAAAATTATCTTCATGATCTGGGACTAGGTAATTATTTCCTAAAAGAGCAAAAGAAAGCATGAAGACTAATGAAACAGATTAATAAACTGAGCTTCCCCAAAGGTAGAACTTCATTTGATCAAAAGACACCACAAAGAGTAAAGATAAGCCATAAAGAAAGAAAATATATTTGATATATATGTGTGTGTGAGTGTATATATATATATATATATATATATATATATATATATATATATATGAAAAAGGACTTGTATTTTTAAAAGCCTTCCACAAATCAGAAAGTAAAAGAGAGACCACCCAAGTTTTTAAAATGGCAAAGGACTTTAACAAGCACTTCATAAAAGAGGCTACTCAAGTGGCAAATAAGCAAATAAAATTTTTTAACATCATTAGTGATCAGGGAAATATAAATTGAAACCACATGTATTATTTCACACCCCCCGGAATAGCTAAATAAATATTGACACCATAAAGCTTTGGTGAAGATACTGAGTAACTGGAATGCAAACACTGTGGGCAGGAATGCACATTTTCCAGCCACTCTGGAAAACTTGTGGGCAGTATTACTAAGCTGAACATACATGTTTACCCTATAGCCCAGCAATTCTACTCCTAGGCAGACATGCACATATATGTGCACCAAACACATACACAAGCATGTTCAGAGATGCATTATTTTCAATAGCTTCAAACTGTAAATAAACCTAAAATGCATCAGCAATAAGATGGAAAGTAAATTTTAAAATGCACAGTATGGAATTCTACACAGCAGTGAAGAAGAGCAAAGTACTGGTATGTGCAACCGCATGGATGAACCTCAAGGACACAACCTGAGCAAAAGAAGCTGGAGAAACTAACAGTACAAGGCGCATGATTCCGTTTCTGCAGAATTTAAGAATGGGCAGCATTAATCCGCAGTAACAGAAGTCATAACAGTGGTTGTCTTTGAAGGGTTAATGCCACGGAAGGGACACAGGGTGGCTTCTGGGGTGCTGGTGTTCAACATCTTGATATGGGTGGTGGTTACACACGTGTTCCCTTTGATAAAAGTTTTTTAGGTACTCATGTATGATTTGTGTATTTCTCAGTGTTTCTTATGCTTAGATAGTAAATAAATCAATGAATGAAATAAAATGAATGAATGAGTGAGAGAATAAAAAAATGTATAAATAAATGGGACATAGTAAGATGAATTCAAGTGTATGGAATCGTTATTACACACGAATACACCTATAGTCCAGGGTTTAAAAGACATTTCTGACAACAAATATCTTAGAAAGCTAAATATCTATGTATATACCACATATATGTGTCTGAAACTGGCAAAGGCAAGTGCTAATGTCCTCCTATACAACTAAAAGTGTAGTTTTATACACCAGAGCCAGATTCTGGGCCCCACCCAGCTGATATTGTTAAGTGAGAATTCTCTGAGCTGCAGACAGCCCTTCTGTTTTTTTATTCCTAGAAACAGAGGTTGCTAGGTCAGGGGAAAGAAAAAGCAAGTTCTATTTTGCTCCTTGCACTATCCAACAGACACAACAAACATGTGACCATTGTGGTCAGAAGATGTTTTCTTTCCTTCCTACTCTTTTCACTTGGTTTTAGGTTTCTCAAGATACTGTTTTAGATTGTGTAAATTTTTCTTAAATGCTACGTAGCAAGTAGGAAATCTTAAAGAAAATTTTTATCTTATCATATTTAGTAGAATAAATCTGGAATGTGTTTAAAGCAGATTTGAGCCTAGTGCCTGCCTCTAGTTAGCACTCTCGTTATAGGAATCTCATGCAGTAAACACAGTAGAGAAAAGCTGGTGTAGACCTGTGACCATATAAGATATGACTTTCCCTGTACTTTGAAAACTCAATAAAAAAAAATTGCTTCCCCCCCACCTCTCAGCTTTGCTAGAACAGTGGTATAAAATTTTCACTTATCTGTAGATACTATGAAGGTTATGATGTTTACATTTTTAAATACAGAAATACCTGAACAAAGTGCAGTGGTGGATCTGGGGAGAAGACGTAATCAAGGGAAGCCAGAACTGGGAAAATAGGATATATGTTTTCCTAGTTGAGAGATATCCAAATGTTTATTGGTACAAATCAACATATTTACTTACTTATTCAATAAATATTTCAGGGGCCCTCCTAAGTGTTCTGGACACTGTGTGCTAAGTTTTGAGGGTTGAGACATGACCAAGATGCAGTCCCTGACCTCAGTGAATGCAGAGGGAACTAGAGGAGACTGACAAGAAACACAGACAGTACATGTATTCATTCCCTAGTACCACAAACTAAATGGCTGAAACAACAGAAACGTATTGTGAGACATCACAGTTCTGGAGACCAGAAATCTGGGATCAAGGTATTGGCAGATCGGTTCCTCGTTCTAAGGGTTGTGAATGGAGATCTGTCCCAGGCCTCTCCCCCAGCTTCTGGTGGTTTGCTGGCAATATCTGGTTTTCCATGGCTTGTAGAAGCATCACCCCAATCTCTGGCTTCATCGTCACCATCTTCACATGCGTTCTCCCTGTGCGTGTCTGTGCCAAATTTCCCCTTATGAAGGACACGTCTTGTTGCATTAGGGGTCCACCCTATGCCATTATGGTCACATCTTAACTAATTCCATCTGCAACAACTGTATTTCTAAATAAGGTTACATTCTTTTATATTAGGGTTTAGGATTTTGACATAAGAATTTAGGGGGCCCGGCCCGGCGTGGCTCAGCGGTTGAGCGTCGACCTAGGATCCAGGCGATCAGGGTTTGATTCCCGGTCAGGGCACATGCCCAGGTTGTGGGCTTGATTAATGACTCTCTCATCATTGATGTTTCTATCTCTGTCTCTCCCTCTCCTTCCCTCTCTCTGAAATCAATAAAGATATATTAAAAAAAAAAAAAAAAAGAATTTAGGGGGACACAATTCGATCCATAACAATACAGAATGAAAAGTATTCAACCTCACTGTAATCATTCACCAGACTTTGGGGAATCCTTGTAGAAATGCCACCATTTCCTTAAGGGCATCCATTCCTACCACCTGTTTCCCAAAGTCGGTCCCCTGTTCCTATCATCTGCCCCAATGGCTGCCTGCAGAGCTAAAATCCTAATGAATGGGAGCCACTGCAACTGCGTGTGCACAACAGCTGTGGGGAAGTCCTCGCCTTCTACTTAGCAGGACTACCAAGTTTCCAAAAAACTAAATCAGAGGACTCTGTGATACAGAAAATGATCCATTTCACTTGTACTGCCAATTCAAGGATCGAATTGTGCTTGTGGACACGTTTTTTCTGGAGCTGTGGGTAAAACATTGATATTGTTCGACACATTTTTCTCAGTAAAACCTACACTCCATAATGTTTATAGTCAACTTGGGGAAGCGCTCCAGCTATCACACTCTTAGGCAAACACTTTAGACTTAAGGATGTAAGTGACATTAAAATTACAATACACAACAAGTTTCTGAATTTCTTGACTTTTCTCCTCTGAAGATCTATGCTCTATTTGCTCACCCCATGTGGGTTCGTCTGCAGCCCCATCTTGAAGATTACTCACACCTCCCTTCTGAAAGCCTTTCCCCTTCAATGCTGACTCAGTACCTCCCACTCTTACTGTTGTATCGCACATTCTCTTGGTGAAATTCCTTTGGCTTCTCTGGCTTCTTTTGCCTGAGACCTTCATTAACCACTCATATTACCCTTGCTTGACCACACCCACAGGATTCTGCTATGTTCTCATTGATCTGTACCATGTTGCTCTTATTTTAAACAAAAATTTGTGAAAATGTAGAATGTGGCTGTGAGCTGACAGGCACAGTGATAATCCTATCTTAGCTGAGCTAAACTGCTAATATAACATTTTCTGCCCAGGATATAAGTCCCCACTCCTGGTATTTAGTTCCAGGCCTACTATCTGTAGCTCTGGGTCACACTCAGGACGTTCTATGGCTTCTATCGTTTCTGATCCAGCACTGGAAAACAAAGCAAAAACAGAAGAGCTCACACCTGGGAGAGGCTCCGTCTTAATGAACCAAATGTCATACACCCAGAGGTCTTCAGAATGACAGTGTCCAGTTGAGACAAAGAAGCACTATCTTCCTGCAGAGGTGGCACCTTCAGGTTGGAGAGAGGGCCCTCATGGAGAAGAGAATCCCTCCACTGAAGTGAGGTCAGAAGGAAACTCACCCTAAGCAGTAAGAGCCCTTTATTTGCTACTGTGAAGGAATTAGAGTAATATAAGCCAAAGGCCTCTATACAGTAGCCTGTAAGCCCTGCAACCTTTCAATGTTAGTCTTTTTTATTTTAGCGTCTTGTCTCTTTCCATGGATTGATTAGTTGTAAGACTCTTAAATGTAAACGAGTCTTAAGGAAGCACTAGAAAGGCAATGCAGAAGATTCTCAGAAACCACCACAGGCCAACTCTCACCTCCACGTCTGCTAATCACATGGCTTCTGGGGAACACCTCTGGGGTTGGTTAAAATAAATACTGTACAGAAATCTCTTTCCATCATTCCCACCACTATCATCACCACCAGCAACAACAACAGTCAGAAATACTGTCAAGTCCATCCATGTAGGGCAGAAAATAAAGGCAATTTTTTTTTTAAATATATTTTCATTGATTTCAGAGAGAGGAAGAGAGAGAGACAGAAAACATCAATGATGAGAGTCATCACTGATCGGCTGCGTCCTGCATGCCCCCTACTGGGGATTGAGCCTGAAACCGGGCATGTGCCCGGACAGAGAACCAAACTGCAATCTTCTGGATCCTAGTTCGATGCTCAACCGCAGAGCCACGCCCAGCCAGGCGAAGACAAAATGTTTTGATGGGGCAAGTCCTTTCCATTCTGTTACTCAGAAGAATCCTGGCTAATGACTAAACCTCCTCCAAGGCCTTGGTAATTCTCCTTTAGTGAACACTTGGGTTAGAAAATGCCAGGAAGAAGGATGTTCAGTAGCTCACTTTAGAAAACTTCTGCATTTATCACATCTACCCTGTCTGCTATAAATGATAGCTCAGTGAGTGTATTACTTGTCATTGTACTGTCATAACCTAACCGAGTGGCACATAGTAGGTATTCAGAATGTGTTTGTTGAGTAAACAAGTCAACTAATAAAAAATGGCTATGTTTTCATTGCCTTTGAGCTGGTTTTAAATGTATAATTCAAGGACACTTTCTGAAAGAACAGATTCACTGCTAATGACCTAAGACATACATGCGCCTAATGTATATACAGGTCTTCAGGATTTGGGGATAGTATAAAAAATAAAATAAAGTGTCAATCCAATATATAAAATTTTATTTGTTTCTTTGTTTTAGTTTGGTTTTAGCTTTGATGACAAAATAAATGACTACTTTGACATGTCTCCTACATCTGTCTCTGCTCATAACCGACTTTTGTATTTTATTAAGCTAAGTATCTGTTAACTAAATAAAAAGTAAAAGGTATATGATGGTGATGAAAAGTAATATCAACCACTGCTATTTTTTCCAGGGCACTTTTACATGCAGGGTTCAGAATGTTAAAATAAATGCAATGATGAACAATTACTATTATCTCCCATCGGGTATGTTCTGTCCATGGTCTTGAAAAAAATATCTGTAGACTCCTGAAATAATGGCATTTCTGTTTAACATCTCCTGGATGTTTTAAGTCATTCTTCTGCATGAAAATGTTTGCTCAGACACTAACTCAGGAGCCACGTAGCAGACGGTTTCTATGGTGGTCATGTCAGACAAGCTGCTCTGGTTTCAGGGCCTCACCCCTCATGCTGTCCTCCAGTCCCTGCAGACCTCTAGACCTCTGCCTGCTTCAAGCTCCATTCTTGAAGGAATTCATGCTCTTAAGCATGGTCTTCCTCTCCCCAACCCTTCCAACTTGCTCCTCTTTTTTCCTAACCAATAATTACCCAGAAATTAAGCTAAGATGGTGGAAGGCAAACGTTGTGACTGCCTAGTGAGAGTAATTCATACAACGTAGTGAATAATTGATAGGTACCAGCACTGCAGGCTACTTGTTCTTTAGTTGATGGAATGTGCTCACCAGGATTTTTTTGAGCATCGGGTTCAGTGGTCTCCCAGATGCCTCTATGTGAGCAATCTCGTATTTTCTTATCGAGTCCCCTAAAATACAAACTGGAAGGGTAAAACTAAGTAACCTGACATCTCACTTTTATAAACTTATGTATGCCTAATATTTAGAGCAGTTTATAACATCAGTATAAGTAAAAATAGTTACAAGAAATATAAAAGCCTCTCAGATATGCATACAAAGATGATACAAAATAAAATTCAAACTTTAATAACAATAAGCATAATTAATTATTTAAGGCAATAAACTTTAAGTATGACTATATTATTGTATTCCTCATTAGTATCTTATAATAAAATCATTATGGGGGTATGTATATTTCATTTGCCTTTTAAAACAAAGGGAATAAGACAGGGCAGAATATTAAGAGAGCACTTTCAAAACCAGAAAGCTTTAACTAACAGTTTTCATAACAGTGACTCCTATTATTTCTTAAAGTAAATCAGTGCTTTTTTCATTTTGTAGATTAAAGTTATGGCCAAACGTTGCTTTCTCTTTTTTCTGCTTTCTTTATAAATATTTCTTTAAAAATAATTGACAGCACTTTCTACGAAATTCACATTGAGACAAAATACTAAAATCAAAACATTACTTTTAATTAAAACAAAACTCCAACCATCTCTGAGGTTGAAGTGAACAACCTGGACCAATGAGCCACCACCAAAGAGCAAAGGAAAGGTGTCTGCATGGAAACCTCATGGCTCAGACAGTCTACTTGGCAGCTGACACCGGAAGAACAGAAAATATTAGCAAAGGCAGTGGCAAAAACCAAGCTAATATAGTCAGTGGGTGGTGTTAGGGCCCTTGGGTTATATCCATGCGTGTTGAAAGTTTCAACAATGCTGATCGAAGCTATAGGAAAGGTAAATACATTTTAAAATCAGTACGACCCCACTGGCTAACTAAGCCCAAATTGTACTTGAATGGAATTCAACTTTGGCTGAATTTTCTTAAAAAGTTGGCCACAGGTCTGCCATCAACACACATGTTTTGGTTTGGCACTGGGCCTCCCAAACAACAAAGCAGGTGAAATTCCACAAAGATACACTCCTAATAAATCATCCTGTCAGTTTGACAGTAACATTTACATAGCACCCCTCCAATTCCTAATTGGCTAATCAGTTGCAAGACCAAATTATACAGTACTGAAGGCAGTTAGAAACACAGGCATGTAAACAATATCACAATGGCTCATTGTACTGTCAAGCTTACCCTACTTAAACATGCTATTTCTATTTAGATAAAGAAAGCTTCATAATGATACCATTTTTATGAAGACCCTAATCAAGCAAAACTAACCAACACAATATATTGTTTAGGAGTACATACTATTTTTTTTTTTTAAGAAGGGGAAATGATAAACATAAAATTCAGAATGGCAGCTACCTCCAGGCAGAAGGCGGAAATATGAGCTAAGACAAGAACATGATGTGGAAAGCAACAGTATTAGTAAAATCAATTTTATAGATATGTTTAATACCTTATGCACATATTGATAATGCTATTTTGTGTTTATCAATTTTTTCCATGACTGACTTGTGAAAAGTCTCTATCTTGCTTAGACTATGGAGTACTCTATGGGACAGGGCATAGCAAGCCTGGATTATGCAGAGAGAAACGTATATTTATTGTTAATTAGAAATCCCTTTGAAAGTTCTTTGATCTTTGCAGTATTCCTGGTCAAAAGACTTCTGAAGTTAGTTGTAGTGTAGCAGCATATAAAAAGAATAATGTGCTTTCAGTTCTTTGATATTTACCACTTTTTCTTTTATTAAGATTTAATTTTTTAGAGCACTTTTGGTTCACAGTAAAATTAAGGAGATAGTACAGAAATTTCCCATATACTTCCTGGTCCACAGTACAGCCTCCCCATTATCAACATCGAGACCAGAATGGTACATTTGTTACAAATGATGAACTTACACTGGCATGTCATAACCACCCAAAACCCATAGTTTACATGAAAGCTCACTCTTGGTGTTGTACATTCTATGGATTTGGATAAATGTATAATGACATGTATCCATTATTAAAGTATCATATAGAGTATTTTAATTGCCCTAAAAATCATCTATAGTCTGCTTTTTCATCCCTCCCCCTACCTCCAACCCCAGACAACCACTGATCTTTTTACTCTCTCCACAGTTTTGCCTTTCCCAGAATGTCCTATTGTTGGAATCATATAATATGTAGCCTTTTCAGATTGACTTCTTTCACTTAGTAATATGCATTTAAGAGGATGTGGTACATATATACAATGGAATGCTACTCAGCCATGAGGAAAGACAAAATACTGCCATTTGCGACAACATGGATAGACCTTGAGAATATTATGCTAAGAGAAATAAATCAGGTCGAAAAAGTTAAGAACCACATGACTTCACTCATATGTGGGATATAAAACTGAAACTCAGACAAAAGTGTGGTGGTTACCAGAAGGAAGGGGGTGGTAGGGTGGTGGGGGTTAGAGGGAGCTTAATATGTGGTGACAGAAGATGGTTTGCCTTTGGGTGGTGGGCACACAGTGCAATATACAGACTTTGTATCATGAAAGTGTACACTTGAAACCAGTATGATCCTATTGACCAGTGTCACCCTAATAAATTTAATTTTAAAAAGATTTCTCCATGTCTTTTTATGGCTTGATAGCTCATTTCTTTTTAGTGATGAGTAATATTCCATTGTTTGAATGTACCATAGTTTACTTGTTCGTTCACCTACTGAAGGACATCTTGGATGCTTTCGAGTTTTGGCAATTACAAATAAAGCCTCTAAAAACATCTGTGTGCAGGTTTTGGTGTGGACGTTTGTTTTCACTATCTTTGGGTAAATAACAATGATTGCTAGATTGTATGGTAAGAGTATATTTAATTTTTTAACAGCCAAACTGTCTTTCAAAATAGCTGAACCACTTCCAGAAATCAGTGAGAGTTCCTGTTGATCCACAGCCTTGTCAGCATTTGTTGTTGCCAGTGTTTTGGATTTTTGGCCATCTGATAGGTGTACAGTGGTATTTTATTGCTTTGATTTGTATTTTCCTAATGACATATGATGTGGAAAATCTTCTCATATGCTTACTTGCTTTTCATCTGTATATATCTTCTTTAGTGAGGTGTCTGTTGAAATCTTTGGCCCATATTTTATTCAGGTTTTTGAGTTTTATTTTTTCTGAGTTTTAAGACTTCTTTGCATATTTTGGATAATAGTCCTTTATCAGTATGTCTTCTGTAAATATGTTCTACCAGTCTGTGGTTTCTTTTTCTTATTGACTTGACACTGTCTTTCACAGAGCATACTTTTTGTTTCATGTTAATAAAGTCCAGCTAATCAATTATTCCTTTCATGGATCATGCTTTTGGTGTTGTATCTAAAAAGTCACTGCCAGACCCAAGGTCATCTACATTTTCTCCTATGTTATCTTATTTTTTATAGTTTTGCATTTTACATTTCAGTCTGTCATCCATTTTGAGTTAATTTTTGTGAAGGGTATAAGGTTTGGGTTTAGATTCATTTTTTACATGTGGATGTCCAGTTGTTCCAGCACTGTTTGCTAAAAACCTTTGTTCCATGGAATTGTCTTTGCTCCTTTGTTAAAAATTAGTTGTCTGTATTTAGTTGGGTCTGTTTCTGGAATCTCTATTCTTTTTCATTGATCTATTTTTCTACTCATTCACCAGTACTATACTGTCTTCATTACTGTAGCTTTATAGTAAGTCTTGAAGTCAGGTGTGTCAATCATCCAACTCTGTTCTTCTTCAATACTGTATTGGCAATTCTGTGAGGTTTTTCATTTGTTTTTGTTGTTTTGCCTCTCCATATAAACTTTAGAATCCGTGTGTTGCTATCCACAAAATAACTTGCTGGAATTTTTATTGGGATTGCATTACATCTCTAGATCAAGTTGGGAAGAACCGACATTTTGACAATATTGAGTCTTTCTATCCATGAACATGGAATACATCTCCATTTACTGATTATTCCTTATTTTTGTTCATCAGAGCTTTGTAGTTTTCCTCATATATATGCTGTACATATTTTGTTAGATTTATACTGAAGTATTTCATTGGGGGAGGGTGTCCTAATGTAAATTGCATTGTGTTTTTCATTTCAAATTCCATTTGGTCAATCCTGGTATGTAGGAAAGTGACTGTTTCCTGCAACCTTGTTATAACTACTTATTAGTTCCAGGAGGGTTTTGGAGGCAATTTTGGGGAGATTTTCTACACAATACTACCACTTGTTAGTCTAATCCAAATATGGCAACCTTTGGTAGAATCAAAATATAGTATAAGGTTATTCCTCTAAATGCTAAGTAAAAACTAATTTAAAAGAAATCAAAAAGCCTTTGCTGAAATTTCTCTAAGACCTGAAACTGGTTGAAAGAGTGTGTCATTGTTTTTTTTTTTCTTTTTTGCATTATGTTCTTTGGTTATTATGAAGGTTATTCCCTGATCTTTGATAATTTCTCAAGCAAAGTGATATTAGTAATCATGTAATTAATACAGTGCATCTGCAGAAAGGTTGAAAATTTCAAGAATTAGGTACAGTTGCCAAATTGTTTGAATTACTAAGTCCATTTCAAATAAATGAGATGCCCAACAGTGGTGACATTTGTTGAGATAGAAAACAATGAGGTAGAAGCAAGTTTCAGAGGTGCAACAAAGAGTATTGACTTTGAGTGTAAGTTCGAAATATATATTAACCCTCTAAGCAGAGACATAAAGCAGGCAGTTGGATAAAGTAGCATGGAACACGGGAGAGACTGGACTCCAGACGTAAATCTGGAGGACCAGCACCACATAGAACGACTTAAAGCCAGGATGCGAGGCCACAGCCCCAAGGCAGTGAATGTAGACTGTGAAGGGAAGAGGGCCCAGGGCTGATTTCTGGACACTTGACACTGAGAGGTTAAAAAGAAGAAGAGAAACTACAAAGGGAAACTAAGAAGAAATGGCTGGAAAGTAGGAGGAAAGTCAGGAGCACTTATTTTCCCAGAAGCCAAGTTTAAGAAAGTGTTTCAAGGAACAGAAAGTGACTAACTGGATCAAATATTCCTGAGAGTTTGAGTTAAATAAAGACTTGACATTGGCCATTATATCTGTCAGTGTTGTGGTGACTGATGGTCTTAATTATAGCTCTTTCAGCAGGAGTGGTTTTAAGACAGAACGGGAGAGAAGGAAGTGGAAACTGGATGTGTAGACAGTTCTTTCAAGGAGCTTTGCTGAAAATAGATTAAGAAAAAATGAAGTGGCACCAAAAAACTTAAGACCAAGATAAATCTTATTTTGTTTTGTTTACGATGTGATATAGCATAGTATGTTTGGAGACTGGTAGAAACAAAGAGGTAACAATGGAAAATTTTATAATACAGGAAAGGAGAGGGGGAAATCTCAGTAATGGAATACTCAAGTAGCTAGAGATTGTGGAGTGTGTGAACAGAAGGGTTGTCCTTAGAACAGACAGCTCATCCATCGTAACAGGGAGGAACATGGCGTACAGCTTCGGTTGAAGGTAGATTGGTAGATTTGATGATAGAGGAATGTAGAATTCTCTCCTGATTGCTTTTGTTTCCTTATTGAAACTAGCATCAAGTTCATTATGTTCTTTGGCCAATGTGAAGACTGTTCTCTGAGTGAACACTCAGAGGAGCAGTGAAGGGGTGACTGAGTTTGAGGACAGAGGGAAGGAGGTGAAGGAGGCACTGTGAGAACAGGGGATTCAACTGACTAGGGAATGTAGTGCATTGTTGGCAGTACTGAGGGCCCACTTGATATCTGTGGTTATAAATATCAAGCAAGAACCAATGGCTGCTTCTAAGATTTTCTTTAATAGTGCTCAGCTGCTCAGGTGCAGACATGAGTGGGCAGGTACTTGGGTTTAATCAGGATTACAGATTTTCTAGGTGAATGACACTGAAGGCAAAAAGGGATATGGTTATTGAGGATATGCAAGGGTGTGTTTATAATGTTGAACCATGGAATCTATGTTTTAAAAAGTGAGGAAATAAAGAAGGCATAAAGACTGGGGAAATTCTCCTACAAGTTAACAGAGCAAGCCCTATGTCAGCAAAACATCTGACAGGCATTCTATTTAAAAAACATCTCTTTTCCTTTACAATTTAGATCTGTTGGTACAGAGCGGCTCCTTTTCTATTTGTGCCTAAGGATACTAATGGTAACTTTTAAAATATCAAATTAGGTCACATCATAATAGCTTCCTGTGGCAAACAGAAATTGGTTCAGATTATGTTTATTACAGTGAAGTTATCAATTTAACTTGTGTTAACATATGGAAACATTAAATGTATTAGAATAAAAAATCATTTTAAGTTATAATGTTAGGCAGCCATTCAGTAAAAATGTGAAGTACGAATAAAGCAAGTGCAATTATATTAAAGGATCTTTAATATACTTTCATTGACTTCTAACATATTTGATAGAGATCCATGTCTAGATTAAAAGAGATTTTCTTTTTTATTATTAATTTTGAAAACAGAGAAGTCATTAGGAAAACTGCTTATCAATCATTATCATAGTTATCTATTAACTATCTATACCTGCATGGCACTATGGAAGTATATGGGAGAAAGTAGGTGTGGCCATAAAAGTGCTACATGAGGTATCTTGTGGTGATGTAACTGTTCTGTATCTTGACTGTTTCAATATCAATGCCTAGGTTGTGATATTATGACACAGTAGTACAAGATGTTACCATTGGGAGAAACTGAGTAAAGCCTACACAGATCTCTCTGCGTGATGTCTTACAGCTGATGTGAATCCACAATTATCTCAATAAAAATGTCAATTAAATATAAAAGATTTGATAAAAGGCTAATTTTTTAAAATACCATTTAGAATAGCACTAATAAAAACAAAACAGGTATATATTTAACAAAATATGTGCAGGAGCTATATGCTGAAAACTACAAAACACCAACGAAAGGTATCAAAGATCTAAATACATGGAGAGATGTATTGTGTTCATGGATTGGAAGGGTAAATGTTAAGATGTCAAGTTTTCCCAAACTGTTCTATAGATTCAATGAAATTCCACTCAAAAATCCCAGTAGAATTATTTGTAGATATTTATAAGACTAGTCAAAAATTTAAATAGAGGCAAAGTAATCAGAATAGCCTAAACAAATTTTGAAAAAATCAAGACTTATGGTAAAGCTGTAGTAATCAACACAGTGTGGTATTTGTGAACAGACAGAAACATCAGTAGAACAGAATAGAGTCCACAAACAGACCCACAACGTAGTCAGTTGATTTCTGACAAAAGTACAAAGGCAATTGTGAAACGACAGTCCTCTCAAGAAATGCTGCTGGAACAACTGTATATCCTTATAAAAAAAAAAAAAATAAGGAAAATACTCAACTTGATACTTCTCTCACACCATACCCAAAAAACTACCCGGCAAAAGATCACAGATCTAAATGTATATCATAGGTCTAAAAATTTAGTAAAACTCCTAAAAGGAAATAGAGAAAAAAACTCTTTGTGACCATGGGTTGGGTAAAATGTTCTTGGGTAAACATCAAAAGCATATTCCATAAAGAAAAAAATATATTATTTGGATGTTCAAAATGATAAACTTTTGCTCTGCAAAAGAAATTACTATCAAAGCAAATGTTTGCAAATCACATATATGACAAAGAACTTATATTCAGCATACACAAAAACTCAAAGTTTAATCGTAGGAAACAATCTAATAGATTTGAGCAGATACTTCTCAAAGAAAACATAAGTATGATAAAAATGCACAGGAAAGACCCTTAACCTCATTAGTCATGAGTAAAATGCAAATTAAAACCACAATGAGATGCTACCACACATTTATTATAGTAGCTAAAATAGGAGAAAAATTGACGATGCCACACACTAACAAGGACTCTGAGCAACTGGAGCTCTCGTACCCTGCCGATGGCAATGCAGCATGGCATGTGCACCCTGGAAAACGGTTTGGCAGCTTCTTATCTAGTTAAACATATCCTGCCATATAAGCAAGAAATTCCACTCCCAGGTACATACCCAGTAAAAATGAAAACTCATGTTCATGCAAAAACTTGTATGCAAAAATTTATAACTGCTATTTTATAATTACTCCAAACTAGATAAAACTCAAATGCCCTTCAACTTATGAGTGGATCAACCAAGTGGTACACGAATCCCATGGAATACTATTTAGCAATAAAATGGAACAAACTATTGATATACAATGGCATGCAGGGCTCTGAAATGCATTATGCTAAGCAAAAAGAGCCAGACTCAAATGATATACACTGTATGTCATATATTTTTTTAAGAAAAGGCAAAATTATAGGGGTAGACAACAAATCTGGGGTTGCTGAGGTTCACGGGAGGGTCTGGCTGTAAGTGGAGAGCATGAAGGAATATTTTTAGGTGACTGGGGTAGTGGCTGCATGAGTCTGTGCATCCGTCAAAACTCATAAACTGCACACCAAAAAAGAGTTAATTTTGGTGTATGTTAATTTTAAAAAATTAATTTATGCAAACCATATGTATATATTGAGCTTTTTTTATTTTTTAGGTACATATATGGCTCAAAAGGCAAAAATCAAAACACTAACATTGGTATCGCTGTGTGATAAATATTTTTCTCTGTAATTTAAAAATAATTTTTAAATCTGACTATATATATATATATGTACACACATTGTATACATAAACATATATATACACACACATATATGTATAAAACTGCAGTCTAGCTCTATGTGTGTCTCGTGTGTGTATAAAATTCCCATATAAATAATACCTTAGAGCACTCAAATGCTAAGATGCACAGAAAATTAGGGATCATTAAGATGGAATATATTTTCTTCCCTATGGTTTCCTGTATTGTACATATTTTCTATGATTCTGTGTATTGCTCATGAAGTTTAATTTTTAAGTAATAACAGCTGGATACATCTAAATATAACTCAATATGAAGGGGCTATGCCATTATCTAACTGACTTTGTAGAAGTCCATGCTTCTAAAATACTGTAATGGACACCTTCTATTTTCTCAAGATTCTAAAGAACAGTTTGTAAGCAGTTTCTGTGGTCATTCTTGATTAGCCTATCTTCATGGAGCCCATCGAAGCTCATTCCTTATCTTGCTCCAGAATAGATTTGATTAAGGGATGACCGGAATTCAAAGAGAGCTCTGTGCTCTCTGGACGCTGGTAGGCCTGCCCTGCAGGTGAGAAAAGGGCCCTCTGGCTGTCTAGCCATAGGCAGCTCCTCATAAAAGAAAGCTCTGTTGTTATGGAATCGTAAGCAGTGAGATTTTTCCAAGCATGCCTGGCTCACAGGAATATCTGATTCAATATGGAAAATTGTATTCTTGTTCACGGTTCCACAGAAACACATGACACTCAGGGGAACACAGAGAAACAAATGAAAACCCTCAAGAGCAGCTACCAATTTTGCTAAATGTTATACCAGAGATGGGGGATGGCAGGGATGGGGAAAGAAGTGACCTCAACTAGTGGTCAGATGACTTTCTGTAATTTCTACAACCGTTGTTAACTAGGAAAGGGAATGGATGATTATATCCTCAACTATGTCCCCTACTCAGACAAAACCAGGCCACTATTCTTTGTTGGATCCCAAAGAAGTACTTTCAAAGAAGGTGCCATGCAAAGTGTTACACTCATAATTCTTCTCCCAGGTTAAGAAAAATTATTTAATTCTTCAAGTTCATGTGCACATTTCAGGGTCAAGGATGATTCTACTAAAATTTTTTTTTGCAGTTTCACTTTCTTTGTATAATATCCAAAAACAAAAACAATAAAAACAAAAAACAAAAAAGCCACCTCATTTTGTTCACTGAGTACTCGATGCATTTTTGGCCTTCACGTGGCATTCTGTGGTTTTAACTGGCAAAACTAAGTATCATAGTTATAGGACATGCAGAATCTCTTCTCAAGATATTTAACTTCCTATTTAAAATTAGGCCATGAACTAGAGTTAAGAATATTTTATTGTAAGTATATGAGTAAATATAAGACAAACTCAAGTGCGTTATTTAGTATACTTATGTAGTTCTAATTTTTAAACATTTTCTTTAAATGTCAAAAATCCTTAGCATGTCTGAAAGCAAAAAATGTACCCTCCAGGTTTTCTTGACCATTTCCTGATAGAGATCACCCCAGGCTTTTCAACATCTGAAGCCTTATCTGTCCTTCTCACTCTGTGGTTTTCTTAAGTTCTTGTGCAGTAGAGATTTAGATAACAAAAATAAGTGCCTAGATCACATTACCTTAAACCTCTACAAAAATGCCTTCACCCAGTCAAAATACACAACCATGCCTTTGGCTTTCATAAAATCATGATACAAGAAATGTCAACTATAAGAATACTTCCATTTATTCTGCTAAAAACCAATCAGAGGCATTACTACTATGCTACCCAATGTTCTCTGTACAACAGTCCGAGTGATAACCTTGAAAAGTCAGTACCTGGAAAGCACTGTTTTTTCCTGGTAAATTGCTAACACTAGTGGTAATGCAATCAAATGTGTATTCTTTTTCTCCTTGGTTGCCCTGAAGATATTAATCTAGTATCTAATCTTGTTTTCACAATGGCAGTAAATAACCTATCCCTGGTGCCTAATGCATATTTTTCCGTTCCTTTTATTTTAAAGTTGTCATTTTTTATAACATGTTTTTAATCATGCCACAGTAAGAGTCACCTTCAATGTATTTTGAAATATTTTTAAATATGTTTTAAGTAGAGTAGTCAGGATTAATATATTGAGACAGTGTTCTATAAACTATTCCATGTTAAATTAGCAAACAGAAATGCTGTGGCTTAGAGCAGCGTTCATCACATTATAATGCACAGTCAAACCACCTGATGATACTATTAAAGTGTAGACTCCGATTTAGAAGGCCTGAGGTGGAGCTCAGGGTTCCCCTTTCTAGCAGGCTCCCAGATAAGGTGGAACCTTTGGTCCCCAGACCGCACTTCAAGGAGGCAGGGCCTGAACAATCTTCTAAGCATGTACAGATGAAAAGTCAGTGCAGGAAGGATAGAAAGTCAAATGCAGCCGGCAGGGATAACTTTCCGAATGGTGGGGAGCACCAACTAGAGCACAGGGGACAGCCAGACTTCTGTTTCAATCTTTAAAAATCAAACGTCTTAAATCCAATGTCAATATTAATTTAAGGTTTGATAACAAATGTCCAGTTCACGTTTTTCAGAGAAGTTGATTCTGGCTCATGGGTTAGACATTCTACCATATACATCTGAATAAAGTTCTGGTTGATATATTTGAAAAAGTCCTATTATTTTTAATGTTACAGGAGGAGACAGGACAAGAAAAGAATGCTCACTGAAAATTTGGTAAGAAAAAATGTCCAGTTGTTCGAATGTTTAAAAACACCAATAATACTCCAGCACTACTTTGAGGCCTCAACATGCATCTGTTTTTTTCTTATAATTTATTTATGCTGGTTTTATTCTGATTCCTCATTTTTACCATCTTTGAGGGCAATTATCTTTTAATTAGTGATCAGTGAATGAATCTGTATCTTTTGAAGAAAATTCATCAGCTGCAATATTGGGTAAGGAGGTATTTAAACATCAGTTAGTTTAAATTTTGTTTCCAGCTTATTTCCAGTTAAGGGTATTCCTTCTCCTGGCACAGCATGTTGCATAGTGATAGTCTCCAAAATACTTTACAGTAGAGCAAAGACCTAGTTTTTCCAATGTTGTTCAGTTTCTACAGATTCTCATATTGCCCATTGTTATATGTATGTCTCCTCTGCATAGTTTCATAGCTGCAGTAAGCAGAAACCTATATTTTGGTTAAAGCTCAAATTAACCAATTACCTAATAGACATAAAGAACTAGCTGAGTCACTGCCTAAGCACAACAACGTTTAGGATTTTTTTTCTAGGTCAGAGGATATAAAGTCACATGTACTAGCTTTCCATTGCTGCTGTAACAAATTACCATACATTTAGTGACTTAAACAACACACAATTACTAGTTTACACTTGGGGAGGGCAGACGTTCAAAATGGGTCTCACCAGGTTAAAACCAAGGTGTCAGCAGGGCTGTATTCCCTTGTCCTTTCCAGCTTCTAGACACCCCACCTCCCACATGCCTTGGCTCTTGGCCCTTTCTTTCATCTTCAAACCCAGCCATGTTGCATCTCTTTGTGACTTTCTTCAGCAGTCAAATCTTCTTCCAACTGATTCCTCTTATGCCTCCCTTCACTTTTAAGAACCCTTGTGATTTACTTTGGGCCCACCTGGAGAACCCAGGATACTCTCCCTATTTTAACGTCAGCTAGTTAGCAGCCTCAACTCTCCTTTGCCATGTAAACTAATGTAGTCACAGATTCCAGGCTTTAGGACACGAACATCTTTGAGACCCATTTTTCTGCCTACCATGCCACAGCGTTCCGTTTCCATTTACTAACTTGAATTTTCTTGAAGCACTGTAGTTCTCTTACAGTTTTTCAATGCTGGGAAAAGAAGCTCTTGGGGAATAACAGTATAAAATTATGGAGAGCAATAACTTGCATTTCAGTTATTAACCATGAGCTCTGGTTCTATTGGGATGACTCATACTCAAAGAAAGATATGGATATAGCTGGAGTGGCTCCTGCCACATAACCATCTGCTCCTGGATACGCATAGCCTGAGATTCCTGACTCACATTCTGGTAAACTGATGCCATGGAACATGGAATCAGACTGTGGCCATCAGGATAAATGTCCAGACTCCCTGCAAGCCAACTGGACTAGATAAAAGGACTTCTCCTTAAAATTTTGAGAAGCCAAACCCTTTCCAAAATTGCTCTAATGAACTTAGAATCATTAAAATTGTCCAAGGCACTAAACAATGAAGTTCAGTTTTTCTTTACTCACAAAAATGAAAAATTAAATGGGTAAATTATAGTAGCCTAATCTTTTTAAGCAATTCCTAAGGATTGACAAGATAGTTATTCTAACAGCTGTATAAGGCTTAAGCTCTAAAGACTATAAATCCATATATATATATATATCCCTAAATATATATATACTTTAAATCACTAATATATATATATTTCTTGACTTAAAAATATTAGTGATATATAGTTTACTTTGCGTGTTTCTGTGAATATATGCTACACATACTTTCTCATAAGCACTCTACACATAATTCTCACAAAGAGAATTATTATATTTCAATCAGAAACACAGAGAGTAAGAAATTTGAATGACTGGCTGAAGGCCCTATACAAACTGAATTTAAATATAAAACAAAATAAAAGTTTCAAATTTGAATTTATGCCTGAATTCTGATAGACAAAAGTATATTTGTAATGATAAGTATTTAAAATAGACAAGTCCAATCAATCACCAAAGGCTAAAATATAAACTGTATGACAGTTTAAGTAGAGCCGAATTGGCTCTACTACAGTTTCCTGTCACACAGAGGTTAGGAGAAGTATAATGTTTTATGTGAGTCTTGTTTTTCAATACGCAGTAAGCAGTGCCAATGGGAGAATCGGTCATCTCTCATGGATTAACCAACATGGATTTCTATCCCTCTCACCCAGTGACCCCCTTCTCTGCTCCCCCCCACACACTATATCTAATACGAAGGTACTTCTGAGAACTTGTTCATAATTGCTATGGCTCTGCTGGAGTCACCATCAGTATTTTAGCTCAACATTGATCCTTGGTGGCACTGAAATGGGCCCGCTCTGGGTGAGATCTGATTGAGGAAGGGGATACTGTAGTAATCTAAGAGAAATTCTGTTTGCATAGCCCCTAAAAGAATTCTGAAAACCTAGGCACATATTTTTAAACGACATCTAAACATTTTTAACCTAAGTTTAAACGCTTCAAAAAGGGACATGATTTCTAACACCCTGCTTGCTACATATTTATCAGAACCTCAGGGCTGTAGATTTCACTCGTTCTATCTACGGCAAGTGTGCTATATTGCATAATTGGCAGAGTCAATCCTCACTGATGAGCCAGTCAACCCAAAACACCTTCCTGCCAGTCAACCCAAAACACCTTCCTGTCAAAACAAGGATGACTTCGCTTTCCAATCAAATGGGAAGACAGTCCTGGTGACAATCTTGTATCTTATGAATGCTAAAAGGAACAGATAAATACAGCACGGAGCCTTGTCATGTGCTCATCCCTTGGAAGAATGGGGAACAAAAATTAAAAAAGGACCTGGCGGGCATCCCCCATATGCAGAGAGCTCAATCTCAAGAAAGACACGGATGTTGAAGGTCTGAAAACCGAAACCCTGGAAACGCTGGGAAGTCAAATGGGAAAAAAGAGCTTCGGCTCCTCTCTGAATGTATCTAACGAGATACCAACATAAGGTGGTTTTTCTAAATAAAAACCCTGTGACTACACTTGTTTGAAGGATTCCAGGCCTTTGGAGATATCTTAAAGCAGGTATCCAGTTCTCTTCATGGAAACTGAGGGTCCATGGAGATGCTAATCTTGCTTGTGCAGCCAACCTCGCGTGTCACCTTGGACAGGCAGGTCTGGCTCCAGGGCTGGTTCCATATCTTCTGTCGTCCTTAGCACTGGTCGCTGGCCTTTGAACCCTCTGCCATACTTGATGACCTTTCAGTGCGCACTGGAGAGCCCATTAGCCGCCCTTGCTTCTGAAGCTCCTGGGTTCCGCCCCGTGTCTCCTGGGGCCTTAGGGTCGTGTGCTAGCCTCTGGCCCTTCTAGTGCCACAAGTGGATGCAGCACGTAGAAAACAGACCCCCTCCCCCCGCAATTGCCAAGGCTGTTCTGTTGTGCCAACGGGAAGCTGCTTATGCAAACAAATGCACACCTTCACGTGGGAAGGCGAGGAAGAGTGAGGTCACGCTGCAGAGGCATTCTGAAAATGTCCCCAGTGTTTCTGGGTGAAAGGTGGTACGGGGATGCCTGACAATGGGCAGAAGACAACTTTATTAGGCGCCTTCCCTTCCTCGCGTGGAGGGTTTGGGTGCTTTCCGAGGGCGCCCGGGTCCTTCGCCAGCGCGGTTTCCACAGCTGCGGGAACTTGATCCCACGACGGGCGCTCCGTGGCGCGCCTCGGCGAGTGGGCTGAGGCCCCCGGGGCCGAGGTCGTCAGTCCTCTCAGGAAGCCGAGGCTCTTCCCGCGTCACCTCTTACCAGCGGGTCTGCTCCCCCGCGAACAGCCTGCACCTGGCTGCACCCCACCTCCACGCGGGCCCGCGACCAGGTAACGCGGCGCCGCGCGGCCTCCAGGCGCGGTCGGGGGGCGGCGGCCGCAGGCGCGTGCGCGCAGGTGCCGGGGCGCCCCCGCCGCGCGGCGGGGCGCGGGGCGCGGGGGAGGGGAGAGGGCGGCCTTACCAGGTCTATGAACGTCAGGAACTTCCAGCTCCCGCCGTAGGTCTGGTGCGAGGGCATTTCGATGGCCTTGTAGTTGCAGAGGATAGAGCAGTAGGACAGCAGGATCGCCACCCGCAGCACCTGGCAGGGCACGAGCGCCATGCTCGCCAAGGCCTGGGCTGCGGGCTGCCGGGCCGCGCGGAGGGCGGGCGCGAGGCGCGGGGTGCGCGGCGGGGGCCGGGCTGCGGGGCGGGGCGGGGCGGGGCGGGGCGGGGCGCGCCCCCGGGGACCCGGCGACCGCGAGCGCCGGGGCGACCTGCGCGGGCGGGGCGGCGGCGCGGGCGCTGCCCGTGGCCGGGGCCGGGGCCGGGGCCGGGCGGAGGGCGTGGCGTCACCTCTGTCGTCATCTCCGTCATTCTGTTCCTGCGCGCGCGGCCCGGGGGAGCCCGCCGGGGCGCCCCCTAGGAGTGCCAGGAGCTGGGGGTGGCCCCGAGCGACCGTAGGGCACGGGACGGGTGCGCCGCGCTGCAGGACTGCTGCTGGTGACCACGGCGGGGCTGCGGGAGGTCGGGAGCCCTGCCTGGAAAAGGGGACCCCAGGGTGGACCGGTGTCCCACATGGATTTCGGCCAAGGTCCTTGCGGTTGTTCCTGTTGGGCAAATAGGGTGCGTGGTGGAGGCGTGGATGTGGGGCGTGGAGCTGCGCGTGGGCAGAGTGACTCGCTTTATTTTGGCCCCAGCTGGATTGTTGGTAGGCTAGGCTGCTGTTCATCACTGTGAAATTCCCTTATAAATTCTGTCCCAGTAGACAGACTTCCTGCACTTTCTACAGGAGGTTTCTAAAGAGCCTTTTAATACTTAAGAAGACAGACAGTGAACTTTGGCCAAAGAGGTTTATGGATAAAAGGTTATAAAGAAAGAAAGTGTCAGATGACTGTTTATGCTACAAGATTGCATTCTGCTTAAAAACAAATCATTCTGAGTTTGGATGTAAAACCATATATGTAATTGAATACTGATCTTTTCTGGTTAAACTGGTTTTGCCCTTTCGATTATTTAATTTTTCCTGCACTACACATACAGGGATTAATGGAAGGAAAATAAATATAAACTGGATTCCCTTTGACTCCCAGTAAATGTTGTCACATTGGAGTTTCATCAGTCTGTGGGCAGCATAATCACCTCAAGCCAACCAGAGGCAGGGGCAAGTTATGAAAAGACAACATAGGTATTTCCTGGGGATCCATTTAAAACAGGTGCCTTCTCCAAATAGGCTCTGAGTCAGAGACTGTGGGAGGGTGGGGGAGGGAAAGCAAGTGAGAGAGAAGGAGAGAAAGAGAAAGTTTAACTCCCAATGTTTGCCTGAAAATTTCCAATCAAGCTGTAAACCAAACCTAAGAAACGCAGATTTTTTAAATTGGCCTTATAATTATGCTAATAGAAACACTGTCACAAAAAAATCAAGATAATTCCAAGAAGATTCTACCAGCCTAAAAACTATTCATTATTGATGATTTGTAGCTTTATCATCATGTGAAAGTTGGGTCTTTTTTTTTTAATTGTGTGTCCATACTACATGTTCATAAGCTTGCAAAATTTAAAAGTTGATCTACTGAAGATCTATCTTGCTAGGTCTTTAATAAAGTGTTATGAGTTCATGAGATATCCTTTTAGTTTGATATACCTTCCTACCTTACAATTTAGAAAATCATTAATAAAACTCCCTGTCCCCATTATCACAAAATATAAAAATATTTTCATAAAGCCTTCATTCAGTTCTTTTTTAAAATAAATAACTATAGCACTCAAAAAAGTGTTTTGAATCTCTTCTAATGGATTTGCCTTTGTTATTTTGTGATTGTCTAACCATGGTGAGATCATGAGTTTTGTGGCAGTTTTTAATGAAACATTTGCATAAACTTTGACTCAAATATTTTATGGAGAATGTCAGTCCACACTTTTGGGAACTTCTTGATAACTATGTACTAACATGTCCCGGTTGCTCTTTTTGCTTTTTAGTCGATATCTAATAATCTTAGCTATGTTTTAAAGGTATTTGTTGTGAAAAACAATATTAATCTACACACGGATTTTTTTTTACAATGTAAATAATACAATGGGGTATTGCTTTTAAAACTTCACTCTGTAGCAAATTATCCTTTCTTATGCTCTATAATACAATATTCACTGATAAGTATTTACATGAAGACTCTATATTTGGGCTCAGTAATACATTGTGAGGGGCGATATCTGTGTGTCGCTTGGTTGTCTTCTTTCTGCCACAGAATTAGTGGGATGGAGAATAGGCTTATCCAGGTGAATTTCATGGAAACACCTTTCCCAAGGGAAGATTTCAACACCCTGGTTTAGCTTCTAGTTACATTAGTGTTTTTATTATTGTAATAGCTCTTACTCTTGGTTTGCATATGGGCTGAAGGCAAATTCCTTGAGTACTTTTTAAAATTGATATTCTTCTTATTCGTCTTCTTTTTGAGGGGGAGGGTGTCTGACATGTTGGTGATGATAATCCTTGCTAACTTTGGAACGGACAGGGACCCCTGTGTCTCCCTTATGTTGTATTCCAAGAAGCCAACTTCATATAGCCATGGGTCTTTGCTTGAGGTCTTTGCTTACAGGAGGAAGAATTGTTTATGCATATCCTTACACTAGTCAATGTTTATGCTTTTCCTTTGATTCTGTGTTTACATTAGACAAGCATTTCCTAAGAGTACCAAAGTATTTGAGCAAATTATTTTCCCCTTCACATTTTTCTGCACCCAGGGTAGATGTTGGGATGTGCTCCTTTGAGAAGAGTCTTGGGCATGAGAAAAACCCCTTTGGTATCACAGAAAAGACAGCTTTGAATTGCTTATTTTTTCTTCATTATAAAAGTTGCATATTTATGATATATTAAAATAGGAAAGCCTCTCATCAACCAGAGAAAACACTGCAAACAATTTATCATATACCTGGAAGTCTTTTTACAATATAAAGGGTGGGCAAAAATAGATTTACAGTTGTGAGTACGTGAAACACAGAGTTTATTCTCATATTATTTATTATTATTATTATTTTTGTTAATATTATTATTAACCTACTTTCACCCACCCTTGTATACTTAGCTTTTTGTGACATACTGTGTAACAATTGCATCAGATTTCTTTTGCTTTAAATTTAATATGAACGTTCTCTTATTATTTAAAACTCTTTAAAATTATGTTCAATGATTATATAACATGACATAATAGGAACATATATTTTGCTTAAACTTTTCTCTTTTTTTAGATATTTAGGTTTTCAGCTTTTTATTACTATAAATACATTGTAATGTCTGCATTTTGAGCTGAGAAAGACACTTTTTAAAAGATTATTTATACCTAACATCAGTTAAGATACCACCCTTTTATAAACTAATGTATATATTTTTCACCTGTGTTTATATTAATTGAGCCAAGTAGAGCTCTTTTGCCTTAGAGGGAACTTGGGAAAGATTAAGATTTAAATGAGTGAGATAGGTAAAAAATCACTCTTTTTTTTCACACAACTGATGCTCACTTTTAAAATTTCCTTAGGTATGAAACATAGTGCCAAATGCATTTAATTAGTCAGATTTTTTTGCATTTAACCAGAAAGAGTTGTTATTTACAGGCCAGTGAGCAGCAGCTATTGGCAGTTGCGCAATTGTTGCTGGTTGCAACAGTTTTCGCTTAAAATAGACTATTTGCTATAGGGAAGTCTACTAAGTGATATTTCTAAATACCAAGGATTCTGTGGAGAGTCATTAAAAAGCTTTAGAGAAAGTAGTGTGGAGATCAGGTGAGAGTCACCGTCCAGATCTCCCCGAATCTTTTGGTGCGTTTGCCAGTGCTACTTGTCCTGCTTGAACCCTCTCTCTTCCTGTGCGTATGTCCAGACCCAGCACATCTGGCTGGACTCCGTGTGGTCCCCTCTGACAGTCCCGCTAGGATATAGGATGTGGTTTATCTGTTCTGAGCGATCCTTGTAGATGGCTTACTGGTGATTCATATTCTACGTGTACTCATTGTATCCTTCTTAAAGCCTGTCCCCTCCTCAGTGCCCCAATCTTTGGAAACTGTACCACCGTCTATATTAGAACTAGATGGCCTGGGAGTGTCAGTCTCTTAAAGGTGCTAAAATACCCCTGGCAGTGTGGCAAGTTGAAGGTAATCCACTTGCCAGAATTCTTCTCAGGAAGGAGACTGTGCTTCTAAGGAGAAACGTGTTCATAAACTACTTTGGTGGATGGGGTTAAGAGAGGTCTCCTAAAACATTTGAGATGAACATAAATCATTGCTAAATTTCTTCTCCCCAGTGGGTGTCAGGGTAATTGCAGAGTTTCCGTTTTGCTGAGTAGAGTCTACATAGGAGTTTGGTGCTAGACCTCACTTGCTCTGGGGAGTAGAGAAGAGGTGGGCCACCACCACCAGGGGGCCTTTCTTCCCCACAGCCTTCAGCCTCTAGTCTAAATAAATGTTAAACAGACAATTAACAGATACTTCAGACGTCTTAAACTCAAATCCTTCAGAGAACAAACATGTATCAGAGCTAAGTAAAGCTAGGTGTAAGGCAATGGGCATGGCTGGGTCTATAACAAACCAGCGTAAATGCCCTAAATGCATTTTAATTCAAATTTTTAAAAATTGTGTTAACCCAAAAAAAGCACACCTGTGCGCTAGAGTCAGCTGCAGGTTGGAACTTTTGGATTATCCTTTTGAAAGAGTGCTATGTTAATACATGAACACTTTATCCAGGATGTCCAAAAGGCCCTGTCACTCAGTCATCATCATCATCATCATCGTCATCGTCATCGTCATCGTCATCATCATCTGTAAGAGCGAAGATTGCTTTGGTTGTAGCTGACAACCTTATTCCTGGAAACAGGATGGAGGAAATCATGAAGACAGGACAAAAGGACACATGTACAGTGCCTCTTAAGGAAAGTTTGCAGCAGAAGCTGCCACACAACTATTCCACCTTCGCCTCATTGGCCAGCACCCTTCCACTTGGCCAAAGCTAGGAAAAGCAGCCTCCATCCTGGGGCTGCTCAGCCCAAAACCAGGACTCTATTTTTAGGGACGGGAACTGTTATGGGTTGAACTGTGCTCCCCAAAAGGACATGTTGAAGTTCTAATTCCTCAGAAAGTAGCCTTATTTGGAAATAGGGTCATTGCAGATGTAATTAGTGTTTCAACTTCCATTATTGCACCTTTTAAAAGAATTATGAATTCCATTATCATAGGAATACTTATTTTCCCCCCAAACTCAACATTTACTTTACTCTTCATGCCCCATGGACACGAATAATTCATATCACCTTCTCCACCTGTCAGAATTCTACTCATCTTTGAAAGCCCAGCTCTGGCAGCAATTCTCTAATAATACCTGCACTTGCAAATACTTTGCCAATGAGGAAGCACTTTCACATTATACTAAGTAATGATCTTGGCATCTTCTCCTAATGGAGCATCTGGTGAGCATCCCTGGCACAACCGCCATCACCTTCTCGCAGGAGGTTGCCCCGAGATGCCCTTCCCATGGAACCAGCCAGGGAACACACTTACCAGAGAGCATTTTCTCTCTTTTGCAAGATGGAAAATGTATTCCCCAATAGTCTGAGATTGTGTGAAGCAGTTAATTAAACTATTCCCTTGGGACCAGACTCTTTGTCCATCTAAGGCAAAACTTGGAGGAACTGGTAGCCTCTGCAGTAAGCAATGGCACAGAAATGCAGAATGCCGGGATGATGTGATGGGTTGCTACTTCTTACCATATTAAGCAACTTTTCCAAGAATTAAGGGCAGCTAAAATGTCTGCATTCCACTTATTGGCCTTCCGTGTCAGTTATCCTCGGAGCTAGTTAAAAGTCTGTTTTAAAAATTGTATAATAAAAATGTATAATAAACACTCAGCACAAAAAAAGAGTTCAACAAAATTAAACCAAACACCATCATTGTGTCTTCAGGAAACGAGTGATTTTCCACGAGAGATGGCAGTGTCGGGCATAGTCCTGCCAAAGGCCAAAAACCAGTTTAAAAGACCTGTGAAGTTGGCCAGCTGAGCTCTCAGTTCCGTCGTCTTGAGGGAGGACCCTGGTACTCCAGCGGGCCTGCTGGAGCCAAGGTTCGTTCTGACATCTCGTCCCCCAGAAGCTGAGCATCTAGTGTCCATTCCTCTCAAAAATTCATCTGTGAAAAAAAGCAAGTGAATTGCTCACATCACAGCTAAACTGTGAATATAGAAGATATCAGGCCCATAAGGACGTTTGGAAGTTTACCTGGGATTGCAGTGATCTGCCTGGCCAGGCCACAGTTCTGAGTGAAGTTGGAAACTGCTGGAAAGACTCCTGAGAACTCTCTCAGCAGAGAAGCCCTCCTGTGCCCCTCTGTTTCCCGTTTCCCTGTGTATGTGATGGCTGGAGCTGCAGTAGTCATCTCGTAAGCATGAAAAAAAGGGCCAGAGAACCTCAGAGATTTTGTCTGGATGTCAATACACCAGCTGAGCCAATGCCTGCGTGGCTTCCTTCCAGACTTCTTGTGATATGAAAAAAAAATACCGTCTCTTTGTTTAAAGCAGTGTAGTCAAGTGTTCTGTTACATGAAGCTGAATGTTGGTACAGGAAGATACTTGGGTTATTTCTTGGCGTGTTTAAAACAAGTGCTGAATCAAAAAAAGTGCTGAATCATAGGATAGTGAGATCCTATTAAGGAGAACAGGGTTCACATTTATGTATTGTTTTAATTCAATAAGTACTTGTATAACTCTTACTGTGGGTCAAGCTCTGATCTAAGCACTTTACAAATATTAACTCACCTTCACTTGAGGATGGTTATTATTATCTCCATTTTACAGAAGAGGAAATGGAAGCATAGAGAAAATTAGGTAAACTGCCAAAGTCATAGAGCCAGTAAGTGGCAGAGCTGGGATATGAAACCACATCTTTTGGGTTCTTAATCACCACGACATGCTGCCTGATGTCACATCCCAGGGTCTGAATCTCCTGCTGCTGCTGCTGAGCTGTGTGACTGGTTGTGTTTTCTCATATGTTGACGTTCTGACCTCCACTCACCGACAGCTGATTCCTCCACCTGTGCTAATATCTGACAGAAATATACCGTATCAGGCAGAAACAACATCTGTATTTCAGCATCTTTATAGACATTATTATCAGATTCATAAGGGTGAGAAAATTTTAGATAAGAATTCCAAGAGCCACAAATCATTTCATCATAATTTTCATGAAACTTCCATTATTGACAAGCTTTTTGTTATCATTTGACCATGTCATTTAATTTCATGGCATCTGAAGTTATCTTTTAAAAACTGAAGCAGCTGCTACTTTGAGCTGAAGAGATGCTCTAAGGACCTGAAAACATATCTTTAATGTAGCAGGACATTGACTTGTAGGAGATGGAAAGAATATTAGAAATTAAATCGAGTAGCCCTTTTGGAACACAGACTGCTTGTGATAGAAGCAGGAATTGCCTCAGAGAACACTGCAGAATACAGACTGCAGCCACAAAATAAGGACCAGCCCAGAGGATACAAATGAACACACTTCTTCCTACAAGTAATTCTATATCTTTATAGCATCTCCTTCAAGGCTAACACGTTTCCTTTCCTTTATAGCTTTATAACTCTCTGGAGAGAAGATTTAAAAAACAACACCATTATTTACACTATTAAAATTTTAACACATACATGTACTTATACAATGGGATTCGATGGGAGAAAAATCCATGTGGCAGTAAAATTACTTTATAAATTATTAACTAGCTAAGGTTTCATCTAAGTAAGAGAATCGTGAATTTTTCTCAGCATTGCCTGTTAGAGAGATAATAAAGTCAGACTGTGAAAGGATTCTCAACATCCTGCTGGGACAATAGATGATAAAGTCCAGGCAAATATTATTGGCAAAACTTGTCTTTCCCCTTAAAGGAAGGGAAATTGCAAGAATAACTCTGAAAAGAAAATAATTTTTATAGAGTGAAGGCAACACTGTGCATTTGACTGGGAAGCAAACTCCTGGATTTAGGCCCAGTTCTGCTCTTTATTAATACATGGAATTACATAGCCCATCATCAGACTTTCCAAACCATGAACCTCCATTTCTTCATCAAAAGATGGGCTTGGACTAGATGTTTATAGTTATCAAATATAATTATAGATTTTCAACAAAGTAATACAGGGCATATATATACCCAGGTTACTAATTCACAGAGTTGATAAATAATGTTAGAATGGGACAGGATCCCCCAAAATACCTATTTAAGTAAGGGCTTCCAATCTATTAAAATTAAAGAAATGGGAATGAAAGGGAGAGGAAAGAAAGGTAGCGAGAAAAAGACCAGGGAGAGAGGAAGGAAAGAAGGAAGTGAGGGGTTTAGAGTGATTTCAAGTTTTAATCTAAAAACTAATTCTTATTGACTGAAGTAAAGCTATTCTGTCTTTTGGTGACACTGTTTATGAAATGTGCTTTTTTCAAATGAATACAAGTATCTTTCTCAAGTTGTTATATTTGAAGTCATAGTATATGTTGTTCTTTGCTCTTGAAACAATACAAAGAGAGTTGTAGGTAGGAAAATGGGCCAATTTTTGTATATGATACACAAAATACAGGTGGGGCAAAAGTAGGTTTGGAAGTTGTTCATATGGAAAACAATACAATAATTAATAAATAATAATACAAGAATAAACTCTGTTTCGCATACTCACAACCATAAATCTACTTTTGCCCCACCCTGTATATGCATAAATGTCATATTACCCTGAAGACATTTTGAGTTCTATGGTAACACAAATACCCAGATCAAATAAAGTACAAATGCTGTTTTCTCATAGACAGGGAAAAGTGTTTACAAGAGAAAGGAGATATGATAAGGGGTTCATAAAACTAAACTTTTTTGAATAGTTTTAGATTTACAGAAAAGTTCCAAAGATAGTAGTACAGGGCACTGCTATATATCCTAGACCCAGTTTCTCCTATTGCTAACATCTTATGTTTTATGATACATTTGTAACAAACAATGTACCATTGATAAATTCCAATTAACTAAGGCCCATACTTTATTCAGCTATCCTTTGTTTTTACCCAGTGATCTTTGTCTATCCCAGGATCCCATTCAGGATACACGTAGTCATCACAACTCCTGATTTGAGCCTCTGTAATTCCCAACAGTTCCCCACAACTGGGCCTCCTGACTTCGCATTTACTAGAGCAACTCCAGCCCTGGGTCAGGACTGCTCTGGTCCAGCAGGCAGAAGCCTCTGCCTCAAGTCCCAGTTTCTTTAAATTGACGATCCCATACTAACGGCTTCTGTGAGGCAGCAATTCAGTCCTGAAGTCCTCCAGGTTGTCCATGGTGCTCTGCTCTAGCAACTAAGTGCCTTTCTGACCCTGAGACCTCTTTGCCTTTTATTTGATCTAGGATAAGATATGTCCTACTGAACTTTGAATTCTACACTCATGCCCAATTCCCAATCTCCTTCAGTGCCATGTTCTTAAAAGGTGGTTTTGTCTCCAAACCCACCTTTGTCATGTGTCCCTGATTCCCAATTTGGGTTTCTGCTTTAATCCAATTCAAGATCTTTGTTAAATAACCTGCCTGGTTCTCCTCAGAAAACTAAGAGCTTGCTTTATCCTGACAAATCCCCTACCCAATATTGGAATCATTGAAATCTAGTCCACCAGCTAAGGCTTTGCTTCCCCATGGACACCTAAGCAGCTAAAGACCTGCACATTCATTGAGACACTGGTATCGTATCATCGTATCCTTTCTCAGCCCAGTTCTCTAACACATGTGCCAAGGACTCCCTATGTGATGACTGCCCAGGGCCCCCATGGTTCCTGGCACAGAGGATGTATTCAATCTATTTTCTCTGAGTAATGCCCATGAACCTAAGTCCAGGCTGTGAGTTTTAGAACCTGGGTCAGCTTTCCCCAGGGACAGAGTGGCCCTTCTCCTGCCCTGCCTCACTGTGAGTCACTGGCCACACTCTTCAAATGAAATACCCTTTTAACGGAACAACTCGGCAAAAGGGGAAACTCAGTCTCTGAATGAAAAGGAAAAAAAAAAAAAAACGAAAGAAAAATCTTAGGAAGATTTAGGGGCTATTTTCTGACTTTAAATATGCATTAAATTTGACAATACATTTTGTGATTTTACTAATAAAATAATAATAGCGATTGTCTTTAACAGTGGTCTTTCCTTGATTAATGCTACAGAGGTCATGGGTGACAAATTTGGTTAAGGTAAACCATTTATTTTAGCTCTTTTTATTAGGCATGAAACTGATGTAATAAAAATTTGAAAATCCAATAAAAATACTTTGAAATCCCAAAACCACTAGTTATGTAAATTTTAAATTCTATCCAATTAAGGACAATTTTGCTAGTGAAAGTGTTTTTTATTTGAAAAACTTGAACACGTATTTTCTTACCCAATTCCCAAATCAGAGGTAGCAGCTTACATAAACCATAATTTCTATAACATTTATCAACAGGCTACGTTGATAAGCACAATCTAAGTGTTTATCCTAACATTCCATTCATTTTAATTTATAATTAATGTTTATTATTATTTAATGAAGTTCTCGAACTATTTGTAAATTTCGGCACCTTTGTGTTTAAGTGCTTTTGCAGTCTAGACAGGATACTCTTATTTGTATGATAAATAATAGATAAGTGATTAGTGTGCCACTTGCTGTTACTGTGATTGATAGAGTCCACATTGCATTACTTCTCTGTTCTTATTTTAGCTCTGATGCAAATGGTTCCTGTCATTGTCCAATGCCTATATACCTGTGAGAGATTTAATGGGGTTCCTCATGTTTCTTAGCTTTGTTCTTTTTTTTTGGAATTTCACACACAAAAAATGGTGCTAAAATGGAGCCTCAACTCAGGACTTTTTTTGCTCTGTTACCACTTTAGTATATAAAATAGATTTTTCAGAAGCAGAATCTTGGGGCTATTTAGTGAGAGGTGTGAGGGAAGAGAAACTAGGTTAGAAGTGTTTTTTTTATGGCTGGGTTTCCTGAGGTAATGCAAAACGACAGAGTGGAGCTTCTCCTTCCTCCTGTGCAAGTTCACAGAGCATGCGAAGGCGACTGTGACACTGAGGCTGAGAGTTTCAGCAAGACCTCAGGAAGCATGTAAAGGCCGCCTGCCCGTCAGATAAATATCATGCATCACTTACTCATATTAAAATTAAAAGAAATCTAGCATATGCTTGAGAACATTCTATCGAGAACAGGACACAAACATAGGCTTAAATTGAAGGTATATTTATATAATATATAATTATATGTATATTCAATTGTAATAAAAACTAGATTAAAACTGGAGAAAATATGCCCATGATTACAGAATATAAAGTATTAAACCCAGTGTCCAGATCTTGGTTCCTAATATGATTCTCCAATGAAAAGAACCGGGATCCTTGAAGAAATGTTTTAAATAACATCTACATTTTGAACTTATTCAATGTTATATGCCAATTATATCTCAATAAAAAAAGAAAAAAATCAGGGGGTTTTGCTAACTAAAATTATGAGTGATTGTTTTTAACAGTGATCTTTACTTTTTTACACTTCACGTTTCTTACATCACTGTGAAGCTGGGTCTTGCATGTATTGGATGGACTAGAGAGACCTAGTGTTTTAGGTCTAGAAATCTGAGCTCTAGATTTAGATTGTTTGCATCTTCAGTTATGTATTTAAGTCTTTTCACTCTTTGGGAATTTTCCTGTATGTGAAAGGACACTTTTAATTATCAAATCATGCGGCATTTTGGGGAACTGATGTGTTCAATGACACTGTGCCCTGGCGAAGAGGGGCAGCTGAGTGTTTTCCTTTCATTTTAACACATATTACCTCACTCCCCTCCATGACTTCCTCAAAGGCAGATAAGCAACAGATGTTACTGTTACCAACAATTATCAGATGAAGTAGTGGAATAAACATTCCTAGTGGGATGCGGATAAGCTGATTTGCAGAATATGTGCAAAGAGAAGCCTTCGGAGCGGAGCATGAATCCCGGGTTGTAGTATCAGGTAAAAATGTACTTGTTGAACATTCCAGAGAGGGAACTCCTCTGACTTCTCGAGGCTATTCAAAGTCAACTTCTAGGGCGGAATGCCTAGTTTATGAGGTAGAACTTGCATGCTGAATGGAGAAAAACCTGGAGGAGGCCCGTAGCAGCACCTTCTCATTCTCCTTAGAGGTTCCTTAGGCTTTCCCATTTAAGAAGGAATTATGGGGCGGAGGAACTGGAAGAGATTAGCTGAAATACGTGTATCCATATAAGCATTGCCCATGGTCACAGACAACAGTGCAGTGAAGGCCTGGGGTAGGACAGGAACAGGGTGGGGGGCAATTGGGGAAAGTAAGGGGAGGGGCATCTGTAATACTCTCAACAATAAAGATTTTTTAAAAAAGAGGAATTAGCATCAACACAGTTCAGGGGCCTGGGGAGTTCTTTGTCCCTGGAAAATCTAAGTTCATTCTAACCTGACTGAGATGGGCATAGAGAAGATTCTTTCCATCTCTACTCTAAAAAAAATTAAAGCAGTTTAAGAAAATGCCTCTGAGTGTCTCAACCCTACTTCTCAGTGCAGAAGAGACCGAAGTTCTCTTTTGGATTCCCTCACAAAGGTGGTTGAACTTCAGCGAGAGCTCAGCCAGGTCTTTTGCAAGCTACTCCCTAACCAGCAAGTCATTTGGGGTGTCGGGTGGCTCATTCATTGAATCTCAAAACTGAGTTCCTCTTCGCCATGCTCCAAGCCCAGAATTTTTTTATGACTCAGATATCAGCTCCATGGTTTTGCGTATGACCCATGTCTGAAGCATTCTGTGCAGCACCAGCAAGATCTCACGTGGCAGGTTAACAGCCCCATTCCCCATCATCACTTTCTGAATCCAGTATCAGTTTAATAGTACGTAAAATACCAAGGTGTATTTCAGCTTTCAGCGGGTAAAACTGAAAGCCAACAACAATTTTTACTGTAAAGCCAAGCTCTTGATGAGCACCCAAGCTTCCATTTGTCTTTTCTCATGTTTTTACTACCATCTACTACTCATCCTGTTTCCTAGACTAATATTTTAGGATTGACTTAAAGTAATGGAATATGAGCTCTCTCTTTCATTAATGGTACATTAAACTATTTCCTAATTGAAACAAACAAACAGAGCTCCATAAAGAAATGGCTGATTTCAGGACTGAGACTAAAAAAAAAAAAAAAATGCAAGAAAATCTGAACTATTTTGTAATACCAGAAAATAATGATGTGCTCAGAAATGATGAGACTGTGCCAAAAGAATGTAGGAGCCAATGTCTTGACCTCATGGGGACTTTAATTGGATGCTTTATTGAAGAAGGAATATTCTTTCAAGAGTCAATTTTGTCAAAGGAATCTTTGTGGAAAACATGGCATTTATAGAACTTTGTTATCATTGCAGGAACAGAAGATTAGGCAGACAATTGCATGTATCCACATTACGAAAGAAATTACAGTAAGGCAATTCTTTTGAAATTATATTATAATATTTTGGGACACCAATTATACATGTCACGATTCAATAGAAGACATTCATACATTTAAAAATACTGGGTTTAAAAAACAACAACAATGTTTTCTTACTCTATTCATATCCCTAGTTATTTGCTTGGTAAGCTGCCCACTACTAGAGGGATAAAACTGTTATGCAGAAGACTAATAAAGGGCATTCTCAGGAAACTTAGAAAGGCTCATAATTCAATAAATATCTCTATCTACCCACCCACCCTAACATCCATGGGAGAACCCAATAAGCCAAACAAAAAGCAGTACTAGACAAATAGAAAATTAACAAGCATAAAATAAATATTTGTAATAAAATCATGGAAAAAATAATTCTTCAGTAGGAAAAAGGAGGTACTGAACAAACAGGTTTTACCTTGATGGAATGGAAACACCTGAGCATGTCACAGCATCCCGCTTACACACAGAGAGAATCTTGTCCTACATCTTCTACACCAAGCCATTTATACAGTTCTTAAAATATAAAAAGGGAAGTCCATAATTATTAAGTTACTAGGTATTCATAGGTTACTTGATGAACACATATGACAAACCCTAAATTCTGTAAAACTTTATCAGAAACAGTTTTTGAAAAATGTTTTAATACAACTTTCCACCAAATTCAGATTTTTACTCCATCTCAACTCCAAGTACTATTTCATAGTGTTTAAATAGAAATATAGGTGTTTATAAAATATTGTTAATTTAAAAATATGATAGAAAAAAATAAAGACAGTCATTTCAATGATTTCAATATTGTGACTGACATGTCAAGTTTTGTTTATATTTTTAATGTTTACAAATAAGAAACTCAGTTGTAGTAAGCTTATATATATGTCATAGATATGATAGGCTTATATATGTGATGAGGTAAACATATATATAGTGTAAGTTCTCTGATATATAGGACAAGTTTACACCTCTAATTATAAAAATGAAGCCAGCATCACATAACTTTGCATTAAAAGCACTAGGAACATTTTCTGTTCCTTTACCGTATATTATCACACTTACCATGTATTATGACATTGTATCTTGTCTGAATTAGGTACAATTTTCACCTAGAATGAAGAAGCAGATGTTTTTTTGACCCGAGTGATATCATTCACCAAATGTGACAGGAGTTATCTTGTGCTGCTCCTGCATTTATCTCCATCTCAGGAAGTTCAGCTCTGTTTGCTCAGGTCCCACACCTGGGAGTCCCCTTCTCACTTTCTCTTACACTCCACAGCCAGCTTCTCGGGAAACACCGGTTCCGAAAGGTTTCGTGTTTTGAATGACTGGTCCAAAGGTCACGGAGTCACAGAGGAGTCAGCGTCAAATCCAGGCTGCTTTCTCCCACTATCCCATAGCTGCCTTCGGCGTTACAGGCCACAGCACGAACCAGCAGGCTCCGTCTGGGCCCAGCTGGGAGCATCGGGCACAGGAAGTCTTAGAGTCAGCCCGGGACATGTGCCAAGTGGATGAACAAAGGGAAGGGGCTATACACCAGAATTTGGAGTAAGATGGGAGCTCCTGAATCTGGAGAAATATCTAAGATCTGAGCCACTTCAACGAGCAGGTCCCGAGAGACAGACATAGATACAAGGCTCTGATAATGAGAAGGTCTTGTGAACAGAGATCTCAGTCTTTTCTATACATCCTCTTATTCACTCATTTATTCAGCAATGACGCTGTCATAGACCCAGGAAACAGTAAAGGAAAAGAGAAATGAGGTTCATGCTTTCATGTTGTTTGCATATTTAGCAACAGAAGATAGACAAGAAACAAGTCAATAAATACAGAAACAAGAATTTTCCACATCAAGATAAGCACTATGGAGAAAAAAGGCAAGATCGGGTAATAGTAACTAAGGCCAGGGAAGATCACTCGGAGGAAACAGCATTTGAGCTGAGCCATGAAGATTGAAGCGAGAGCATTTCAAATAGAGGGAACAGCAAGTGCAAAAATAAAATAATAAAAGAAAATGACTTAGAATGTTACAGGCAAACAAATAAGACCAGTGTGGCTAGAAAGCAGCGGAGGAGCATAGTATGAGACAAAATCAGTCTGATAGGCAGGAATGGGATTGCAGAAGGCTCCCTGTGCCTGGCAAAGGCACTCCTGCTTTATTCTAAGGGCAGTAAGAATCATGATCGAATGGAAAGCATGCAAGAATTGTGTCTTAGTTCAGTGATATTTTGCAATTGGAGCTGGACATCTGGTTGAAATAGGGAATGGAGTGGCTGAGCTAAATCTCGATGCTAACTAGCATATCTGACTAGAAAGAATAAGAGATAATTAATGACAGCCCTCTCTCCCTTGCTTCAAGAGAGCCTTTAGTCTCCGCAGACAAGTCTGATTCCTTGCAGCAGGATCAGAACCTAAGAATGCCATGCTTTAGGGATGGTGTTCACCATTGGAATGAAATTACTGCTGTTTCAGGCTAATATTAACTTTGCTATTCTTGGCAAACATATGCTCATTACATATTTCTTTTCTTTTTAAATATTTTTATTGATTTTTAGGGAGAGAGGAAGTGAGAGGGAGAGAGAGAGACATTGATACAAGAGCAAAGCATCGACCTGCTGCCTCGTGCACACCCCCTGCAGGGGACTGAGCCTGCAACCCAGGCATGCGCCTTGACTGGGAATCGAACCAGCAACCTTTGGTGCACGGGACAGTGCCCAACCAACTGAACTACACCAGCCAGAGCACAATACATATTTCTAAATGGATGCATAAAAGCAATTAGGCAGCTTCACACTTGTTTTCTTCTACTAGGAGGTTTAGAATATACCCTGGAAGTCAGGACAATGCAACTTAGATGTTTACTCTGACCTGGTGGCCACATGCTGCATGCTTAAATTGTCAGTTGACTTTTCCCTCACCCCCAGTATCCCTCCTCATTAACCTCCTAATGAAAGTTAAACCTGTAAAGCCAAAATATCCACCTGTGCTTGTCACAAATTCGCATTCTGGGAGAAAAGGAACCTAAGAGGAAAGTCCGCATAACACAATTTTCCTGCTGCTCCTTTAAATACGCTGCTTTGGATCACTCTGATTTCAATATCCTAGTTTCCCTTCAGTTTGTAATTACCGTTAGGATTCTACCAGCAACAAAAGCGTAGCCAATTATGCTACCGAGTTCTGTGTTTAACAAAAAAAAACAATTACAGATGGCAATCTACTTTGCAAATCTCTCCCATAAAAATAAAATAATTCGTTAAGTTGGTTTGTTGGTCAGACGAAAAATTAAAGCAAAGGAGTTTGGGGTTTGGTTCTTATTTAGCGTCGGTCAGTTGCACACAAGAAAACTGGCAGGAGAAAATGCAGTACTTTCCATTTTGTGAAGGTTGCCAGATAGAGTCAATTTATTTCCAGAATAACCTTGAAAACAATCTAAGTTTCAGCAGATATGGTTTTGCTGAAAAGTTTTTGGCCTTTAATTGGGGTCTTTCACTTAAATATATTTCCTAGCTCTTGTTTCTTTTTAGAAATTATAGTCTTTTTAAAATCAAAGTACTGTTGACATACAATATTATATTAGTTTCAGGTGTACGACATAGTGATTCAACATGTATTTACCTTATGATGTGATCACCATGAAAAGCCTAGTAACCATCTGTCACGGTACGAAGTCATTCTGATATTATTGCCTATATTCCTGGTGCTGTATGCTCCATCCCCAGAACTTGTTTATATTATAACTGGCAGTTTAGACTTCTTAATTCCCTCCTCTTTTTCCATTCATCTCCCCATCTCCCTCCCCTCTGGCAACTGCCAGTTTGTTCTCTGTATCTGTGAGTTTGTTCCTATTTTGTTTTGTGTGTGTGTTTGTTTTGTTTTATTAGACTACACTTGTAGGTGAAATTGTATGGCATTTGTCTTTCTCTGTCTGACTTACTTCTCTTAGCATATTACCCTCGAGTTCCATCCACGTTGTCACACATGGCAGGGTTTTATGTCTTTTGTTGCCAAGTGACATGCCATTGTATACATCTTTATTCATCTATCTGTCGCTGGACACCTAAGTTGTCTCCATATCTTGGCTACTGTAAGTAATGCCTCAATGAACATTGGGGTCCATTACAGCATTATTTATAGTAGCCGAGGTTACAGTCTTTTTGATAGAGTGATACAAATCCCGGTCTCTACCATAGATCAGCATATGTTGAGTGGTTGAGTCAGTCAGTTCTATAAAGGGTCTGACTCAGCAAATGAAAAAAAATACTACACACTTGTCATCTGGATGCCCATTAAAAAACACTTTCCACATCTCTAAAACTTTTCTTCTAGAAGCTCATTTGTTCCTTTAAATCCAAAATTGTCCTTTAAAAAATAGATTCCAAAAGGGGAAATGAACAAAATTAACTGCCCAAGAGAGAAATATGTAGACTTGTAACATGTGGGTCATGTAGGGCCATATTTAATATCTTGTTGAAAGTTGTATGTGTGTGTAGGTATGCAAATACCTCACTTTTATGTATTTATCAATTCACAGTCAGAAAGTGAAGTGGTTCTCAATGAGAATACCATTCATTGTTTACCCAAACATAGCCTAATAAAACTATCCTTGAGGTAATAAAACAATTTTATGAGCATTGTTTTAATGAATCCGTTACCCACTGATTGGATGTTTAGAATTTTAACAGTAATCTTCTTTAACTAAATGCACTTAAGTGTTACCTATGTACCAATCTGTACATTGAATTTAATAATTTCCATAATCATAAGTAATTTAATTTCCCTTGAGCAATGAGCTCCATATTCTGTGTGTAGTGATATTTACATTATTGTTGATGCTCCTAACCACTCATTCTATGGCATGTGAAAGTACATTTCAGGTGGACGTTTCCAGTCATAGTTTAAGAAAACCTGAAATGGATACCAAGAGCATTATTTATTTTTCAAAAGCCAAACTGAAGTTTGTGGAGGAAAAATAAGTCAGCGTTTAATGGATGGAACAGAGAGTGGAAACATCTGACTGAACAGTAGGAAACTTTGTACTGTTTTTGAATGCCTCACCACTACTCAGACCATCTGTCATGCATTTCTCATGAAATAAACAATTTTCAGAAATGTTTTGTCCAGGAAAGAGACATTTTACATTTTATTGATTTATTTATTCTATGTGAACTTCATGTAATGATGTTTAAGGACATTGCTTATGAAGGGGATATTTTTATACTAATAGCCAGTAATTTTTTATTTGAAAGTATTTATGGAGGACATGAGATGTGGATACATAATATAATAGAGGGATCAAATGGGAAATGTGGGGGGTGGTCTGAAAAGAAAGGAAGTGCTGCCAAGAGCAGACGCTGAATTTCCTGCCGTTTTTATTTCCCCAAATCTGAGTTGCTGAGGAAGATCTGGCTGATGGAAAGAACTGGGGGAAGGGAGGGGAACGATGACTCTTCTTCAGGGGGTCTCCTTCATAAAATTTTTGAACTGTTGCCACAATCTGGCCATATTTTTATGCCAGAGGAAACATGACATTCTCTTCATTATTTATAAGTTTCATATTCCGACGGTTCATATCAAGCCCCTTCCCACCATTCCATATGTGAAAATTAAATATTCTTAAATAGCTATCAGTTCCTTAATAGTCTAGGATCATTTTCCATCACAATCCAATGACACTTTTGATGTTGACCAGTGGGGACTTGTTCTAATGTTTTTAACATCACATTGTTAGGATTTCTTCTATTCAATAATTTTCACCTTCAGTTTTCCTTCCTTTTGTTTCTTCTGTTCTACAAATGCCATTTGTCCCATATCAAGGAGACAGATGTTGTGGCATGAGGGTCCGAATCCAGGCTCAGCTTCCAGGTAGCTGTATGTTCTTGGACGAGTGACTTACCCTCCTGCTTCTTCAATGGCAGACGTGCGACGCTGATGTGCGCTCCCCAGGGCTGTGGTGAAGGGTGACTGAGAGGATGTATCTGGAGCATCTGGTTCATATTAGGAAATAAATGTTTTTTCCTCCCTACACTTATTTCCCCTGTTCCCTTAATCAGGATCCATTGCCGGGTGGGGCCTTCCTGCGATACCTTTCATTCACCAGCTTCTGCTCCCGGGTGCAGGACACTGCCTTTGTCCCCGGGGCTGGATCGCAAGGCCGGGGCGCTGTGTGCCGAGAGCGTGTGCGCCCCCGTCTATTATGCTATGTTCAAGACAACTTCAAGGCTCTACAGTTCGTACTTCGTAGAGCACAGAAAGGAGCAGGAGTTCTCAAGCTACCAGAGCGACCCCGGCCTTTCCTCAGGCTCCTTAACTTTAATTCCTCTTTTATCTGCATGCTTTCAGGCCTTCTGAGGTCCGGACACACTCTGTGGCTTCCTTCCTTTGTGCCCCCCACCCCTGTGTCTCTCATTGTAATCTCCTTATTGCTTTGCTTTCTATTAACACTTCTTACTCCCTTTTGACTATCTCCTAATTGGGTATCCACTTGAAATTAAAGAGGTATTTTGTTTAAATCCAGTGGGCCTAGCATTTCCAAATTCAGTGGCCCTGTGCTGGCCTTAACCCCGATGACTGACTGGCCTTGCTGTTTACGCCAGTCTGTTGTCAGCACAATTTCCTCACGTCTCTCAGCCCAATCCTCATTCTCATATGTGACAGCTTTATGTTATGGTGCCTCTTTATCTAAAACACATTTTGTAACCACTTGCCCCCCCCCCCACTTTTTCCAGGCACTAAAAAATTCCCAAACTCCACCTACTTTCCATTTAATTTGCTATGACATTGCATTAGTCAGAGTTCTCCAGAGAAACAGAACCAATGTGATATAGAGAGATACACATAGGAGGAGGTTTAGTATCGGGATTGCCTTACGCAGGTATGGAGGCCAAGGAGGCCCCCAATCTGTGCCCTACAAGCTGGAGGGACAGGAAAGCTAGCAGTGTAATTCAGTACCAAGGCGAGGGGAGAGTTTTTAGAGCAGAGCTTGGAGTCCTTCCACCTACAGCTCCAAGACTTAATACTCTCACGTTTGGGAGGCTATGTGTGAGGACAGTCAGGAGCCTGCGCTTGTCCAGTGTTACCCCCACAGTTCCAGCCGAAACACTACCCTTACTGTGTCTTTTACCTCTTCTTTTTTCCTTTACACTGTTTCCCAATCTCAGTTCACTAAGACCCTATTTATCTTTTTAAAAAATCCAGACAGAATTCCTCCTCCTCCATGAAGCCTTCTCAGTATTCCTCTAAAAGTAGTTTCATATTGCTTTAATTATAATTGCTACCTGTGTTATAAGCACTGCAAGAGTCTTTAGGGCTCTCGATCTATCAGCGAAGCTAACGCTTTATCTTGAACTTAAAAATATTTTTTCATTGCTTTAAAAGACTCCTTCAATTATAACTTTCTCATTGTATTATCTACAGCTCTTCTCTTATTCTTTCCCAATATGTTAATCAAAACATATTGGCATATCTTTTGAAAAATTCTTAGAGTGATGTGTTGGGTTTACTTTGGCCAGTGAAGAGCTGGGGAGTTAGAAAGAAGGGAATGGTAGGTGAGCAACGTGTGTTATTGAATGAATAAATATATTAAAATACTACACTTCTGCTGTATTTACTTCTAATCCATTCTCCACACTGCAGTCAGTGGTCTTTCGTCTGCTCCTGTTGCTACCCTGCTTAAGCCGTTAAAGCCTGGCCATCGCTCTTAGGATGTGTAAACCCTTATGATATCCTGATATGATCTGGTTCCAGTTGACCTTTGCAGCCTCCTATTGCTCCACCTCACTCCACTTGCCTCATCACGTTGAACTTCTTGTTTCTTCTTTGAAGAGTCTTTAGTCTCTCTGAACCTTTCTAAATGTTGTTGCCTCTGGAGGACACAATCTTCCTGTTCTCCCACTCTTGGTCCCCAGAAAATCATCCTGTGGATCTCAGCTTAGATGTCCTTTCCTCTGGGAGCTCCCTCTGAGAACCCAGTACTAGGGTAGGTGCCCCTCCAGGATTGTCTTACAGCTCCCTGCTGCTGCAGCGTGGGCCTGCTCTGTTACTACAGTTATCAGCATGACCCCTCATAGGCCAACTGTGGGACCTCAGGGCTGTGCCTGCCTCGTATACCAGTTGTATTTCAGTGTATCCTAGGTCAGCAAGACTTAATTTTATACAAATATATATATCTTTTCCTATCTATATCTATAGCTCTATAATATTATATATAAGTGTGTGAATATCTATGATATCTATAATATAGAATAAAATGGTATATTATTTTATTATAGTATAGCATAATATATTATAATCTATATGTTTGTATATATATTTATATCTATATCTCTCTCTCTCTTATTATATATATATATATATATAGAGAGAGAGAGAGAGAGAGAGAGAGAGTAATATGCCAGGTGTATGAGTGACAGGTTAGATGCTCCTGACCTTCAACCTCAAAATATGTCACAGATTAAATATTTCAGAAGTTATGTGGCTGCAAGATAATTATTTCTTGTCCTGACAATCTCATCTATTACAGGACGTCTGGCATTCCCAGACCCTGCCTATAGATCTAGTCAAAGCCAGTAGCTTCTTTATCATGGTGACAACCGAAAAGCGCTCCTCCCTCCATTTATAAAATGCCACCAAGAGGAGGGTAGAGGCCCCACTGAGAACCAGTGCTCTAAAATAGCCATCTGCCAGGGAACGCCGACAGGGCGAAAGACGTGGCAGAGGTGGTGGGGTGTAAATTGATTTTACACACCTTCTATGTTGCACCACCTGTGAAGGAATTTTACCTGTTCTTTAACTTCACTTCAAAATCGACCCTTGAGGTAAGCAGCCTAGAGAGGTTAAATAAAAATGCAAGGTCACACAGCGGGGAAGTTAAGATCTGGGCAGAGCTGATTCCATGGCTGGCAGCAGTCTTGGCTTTCTGGCTGTACCGAAGACTAAGAAATGGTCTGTATCACATACAGAATGGGAGAGGCCCCTTCATGGAAATTTCAGGGGGCTTCCCAGCTGGGCCATGCCAGATGCAGGAAAGCCCGAGCAGGCAGGGCATGTCAGTCACGTTATTCTCCAGCTCTCGCTGAGTGAGGCCCTGTCCACCGCTGAGCAGCAGAGTCCAAATCTTGGCCCAAGACCCAGCCTTGGAACAATGCCGCCTTCTGTGGGGTTTCTCTCTCTCTCTCTCTTTTTTTTTTTTAAGAAAAACTTCATTGTTTTCCCCTTTATAATAGAATAGATGCCCAGTGTAAAAGGTTCCTTACAATGTAGAAATAGATAAAACAGGAAGTGAAAATTCTGTAATCCCCTCCCTCAAAGATAATTGCTGCTAGCCAATTGGTGTACGTCCATTGGGATTTTTCTCCTGAGCATATAAAATTGGTTATTTTAAATGAGATCACATTATACACACAGCTTTTAACTTACTATTCTATTTAACAATTATTGTGACTTTCTTTCATTGTCTGTGTACAGAAAACAATCTCTCTTCTTTATTTTTAATAGTAGCATAATGTAGAATTGTTTGACTACTCTTGCACTAGGCTCATAAGAAAACTTTGCCTAGAGGAAATACACCACAAACAGCAATTTTATTTTACACTTCTGCTATTACAAACAATGCTATAATGAGCATCACTGGGCATATATCTTTGTCAAGGGTACAAATACTTCCACAGGATAAATTCCCAGGAATTGAATTGTCAAATTGTCCTCTAAAAGGCTTCACCAATTTACAGTTATAGCAATAGAATAGAAAATCCTCAATTCTTTCCACCCCAACAAACTTTAGTTGTTAAAAAACTTTTTCAACTTATTTTATTGTTTTCACTTATTTTTTATTTTTTTCCATCTCAAATTTTTGAAATTTTATTTTTCAATTAAAGTTTACATTTAATATTATTTTATATTAGTTTCAGGTGTACAGCATAGTAGTTACACAATCATGTACTTTATAAAGTGATCCTCCTGTTTTTTCCAGTACCCACCTGGCACCAAAATAATGCATGTTCCTTATTTTTAAAAAACAGTTAATTATATAAAAAAGTAATAATCTCTTGAAATCACACTCTTTAAAAATTTCCATTGAAATATGTTCACTGGTGCCTCCACAAAAGATATGTCCCACTGTGCACCTGTGAATGTGAACTGTTTGAGAAATGTATCAGTGTTAGTACTTGCATTAGTCGGGGTTCTCCACAGAAACAGAACCAATATATATATAAATGTATGTAAGAGGACATTTATTATAGGCATTGGCTAACTATTATGGAGGCTGAGAAGTACCACAATTTGCTATCTGCATGCTGGAGAATCAAAAAGCTGGTGGTATAATTCAGTACAAATCTGAAGGCCTGAGGACCAGAGGAGCAGTTGGTGAGGGTGACCTTCTCTGACTCAAATGCTCATCTCTTCCAGAAACACCCTCAGAGCCACATTCAGAAATGTTTTACCAGCTATCTGGGCATCCTTAGTATAGTCAGGTTGACACATAAATTAACCATCACAGTACCTGGTTCCTTTTTTATGGCTGAATGATTGTCCATTGTGTGGATACACCAGATTTGTTCATCTGTTTATCATAGGTGGGTATTCAGGTTGTTTCCACTCTTTGGTTATTACGAATAATGCCTCTGTAAACATGTGTATACATTTTTGCATAAGCATATGTTTTCAACTCCTTTGGGTATATAACTAAGAATGGAATGGCTGGATCATGTGGTAATGTAATTTTTAATTTTTGAGGAGCTGCCACTGTTTTCACAGCGACTGCCCCATTTTACCTCCCCACCAGTAACATACGAGGATTCCAATTTCTTCGCACCCTCATAGTTGTTATTTCCTTTCTTTTTCCATTATTATAGTCAGCCCAGTGGGTATGGTGTGGTATCTCCTCGTGGTTTTGTTTTTCCTTAATGACTGATTTGAACACAAGATCACTTTTCATATTTCAGAATATTCCATTGTATGTATGTACCAGGATTTATTTTAAAATTTATTCAAGCAATTTCCTACTGATAGGCACGTACATTTTTCCAAAATCTTTGCCATTATAAGCAATTTTGCAGTGTATCTATCTACTTTGCTTAAGAAGTACAGTTTTTTGGTGTAAAGTCCTAGGATTAAGATTGTTAGTGAAAGAGTCGCTCATTTTACATTTTAACACATATTGTCAAACAGCCCTCCAGAATAGCTATGCTTTCTTTCTGGTGGTGCCTGTTTCTCCCCATGCTGGTTAATAATATCACAACTAAGCCAGTATGAACCCGGGTGCACAAGAAATGTCTTATTTCCTTATTTACTTAAAATAAACTTAAATTAGACTCAGTGGTCTATCCTGAGGACAGGAGAGAAGGGATTAAATTACAGCCTTGATTGAGAATCTCCCCCAAACCTGCCCTTCCCCCACCCCCAAGATCTTGTGAAGTCCCTGGGGACTCTGAAACCGCTCCAGTGTGGCTGAGAGCTCCCTCTAGCCTCCATCCACAGGGCTACCACAGAGATGCTTCTCCAAAGCCTTCCAGTCCCTTGGCGTCTGATGATTCTGCAGTTTCCACATCATACTTGGGGATCTTTAAAAAGTTGTGAACCTGGCTCTGGTGTCCAGACTCCCCAAGGTGCTACCCCTAGTGGGGCTCATGTCCTGCTGCTCTCAGATCGTCTTGAACCTCTGCCTCCTTCCCTTTCCCTGCAAATCTCTCTCTGTCTCTCTCTTCCTTTGTCTCTGTCTCTGTTTCTCTTCCCACCTTCTCCCCAATTCTCTATGAAGCCAGACATAGTCACATGAGTAAGTTCAGTTGTAGACAAATGGCAGGGAAGCCAGGCAGAGTTTGCTTGCCAAACCCGGGAAAGCCCATGAGATAAGCAAACAGAGAGGCTGGAATGGGGGTAGAGCATGCTTACAGGGGGAACGTACACATATTAGTTGCTCGAGTTAGTCTGCTTCCTTCTATTTGCCCCTCTTTCCCATCTCTCTTAATCTGACGCACAAAACTTATTTTTTCTTTGCCTATTTTTCTACCAATGTCTTCTACATTGATTAGAAATCTTAATCTTTGAGAATCTAATTGGTATTCAATTACAGGTCACCTTGCTTTACTCTCTATGTATTTCATGTAGTGACATAGGTCAACTTTACCCACATTTGTTGTTCATTTACAATTTTATTCTGTAATTGCCTTTTCCTTTTCATTGTCCATCTCTCATGAGTGTTTGACTTTTCCTTATTGATGTGCAGGCACCCTTCATAACAAACATGTTCTGCTCTTCGGATGTCACAAGTATTTTCTCTTAGTCTGTCATTTGCTGGCCAAATTCCCTATGCCTATTAAGTTTCTAATTTTATGTAATCAGTAGTCAATATTTCCCTACATAGTTTTTGGACTTTTTACAGAGGGTCACAATAGGCCTTTTCCATGCCAAGAAGTCCTATATTTTGTTTCAGTGCTCCCATCTTTTATTTTTCATATTCTTCATTTGCATATTTAAACCACTTGGATTGAGTGTGCATGGTATGAAGAAAGAATATAATTCTTTTTTTTTATTTTGGCTATAAAATTTTCACAAAACTATTTATTGATTAATCTGTCAGTTATTCACTGATTTGAATTGATGCCTTTCCCCTATTACATTTTCTAATTAGTTTTGCTGATGTCCATAATTAATTCCATGTATTTCCACTATTTCTAATCATATAGCTGAACTTTAATGTTAAACTATCAGCTATTTCTCTTGGTTTTCTATGTATAATAATAGTAGCTCCATGAAAGAGAGAGAGGTTTAGCCCTCATATAAACTTCAATGAAGTTGTAGTTTTCTACATATGGGTTTTATGTATTTCTTGTTAAATTTAGTTGGGAATAGAGTTGATATGTGAGTGAGGGTTTCTTTTCTTATTGCATAAGTAGGACATCTTGAACAGTATTAAATACTAAAGACACATGTTTCTAGTGTTTCTGCTGAGCTTCTTCCCTCCTTTTAAACACTCTCTGGCTTCTAGCGAATGCCCATTTAAAATATCTAAGGGGCTTTTCAAGTTGTCCTAAATTCTTTTTTCAAATTATACTCTGATGAGACTAAGGCTATTTCCTATACCAGTGCGGAAAAGTGTCACAATGTGTCATAATTCATCTGGGCTTTGAACATGGTCTTTGAAAGAGGAAGTCAGATCGCCCTCCCAATAGTTTGTCATATTTCTCCCAAGGCCTTGCTTTCCCAGTGCTCCAACTATGGGCTCCAATTCTTTGCTGTGCTGCTGGCACTGACTCCACTCCTCTTACAGCCTCCTATCTCACCTCGATCTTGGCTTTAACTTAGCCGTTCCTCCCCCTTGTTTGATTTGTTAACTCACCCCTACTTGTACAAGATGGAGCTGGCCTGGTCAGTCAGATACTGATCAAGTGGATCAAAATACATCAAAGAGTAGGTTTCCCAGGGCCTGGCCCTGGAACTGAGTCAAATTCCATAGGTTGAAATGCAGAAGATACCCTGTACAAACAACAGGAGGCCATATGCAAACACTGCACCTAAGCTTTAAAACCCAAACACAGCCAGCTCACTTTTGAGATTATCGGCCCTTCTCTGACTTGGACCCAGTAACAAATCTTTATGAATCACAGCTGATTTCAAAACTTAAATTTTAAAAAGTGCCAACTACAAACATTACCATAACCATTCCTGTTTTAGTTATGATTACATTTGGTTGTGAGTAATAAAACGACTTGCTCTGAAACAGTAGCTTAAGTATGGTGAAAACTGACCTCTTTCCTGAGTAAAAGTGCAGAGGTGAGTAATCCAGGGCTGGCAGAGTGACTTTGCTCTTGAAGTTCTCAGGGACCCCCCGCTCCTTGTAGCCTTCCACTTGACCATGCCAAGAATAGCCCTTTTCTCAAGCACCAAGCTGGAACTTCAGATATTACATCCATGTTCCAAGGAATGGACTGGAAAATGGGGGAAATACGGGACAAAGAGCCTGCAACAGCTGCCTCTGATGAAAGGGTCTCGGATGCTGGCAGGAGACAATTTTTCACTTAGACTCCATTGGTCAGAACTCAGTCATGTAATCATGCCAAGTTGTAAGGGAGGCTGAACATGTAGCCTTTGTTCTGGGTGGCCATGTGCCTCGCTTAGGAATTTTATTAATGTGGAAGAAGGGGGGATGGATATTGAGGGTTCGTGCAGAGGAAGACAGATGCGTGAATAAACAAATGAAATTAATTCTTATCTTATTGGCAGTACTGGGGGAGGTATGCAAGAGGAACCTGGGGTAAAGCGAACTGTTAATCAATTCTACTTGGTCAGGAGAGAATGTGGAGGTTTCATAGAAGGGGTTTTAACTAAGTTTTTGAAGTTGAGTAGACTTTTTTCCAGGTGCTCTATAAGGAAGGATATTTGGTTGCAGAGCAGCTCAGGCCTTGAGGAGTAAAATGAGGGTGCCTTCAAAAATACGAAAGCAGGTCCGTCTAGTTGGTAGGCACAAGAGAAGCGAGTACTGCAGTAAGAAATAAGTGGGGAGAAGCAGGCAGGGACCAGACCACAAACAGCTGTAAGTGAACCTTCTTAGGAGTTTGGACTTTGTTCTTTAATAATAGAGACCAGGTCTGAGTTATGGAATTACAAAATTGTATCTGATAATTGCTTTGAAGAATAATTTGAAAGGGACAGTGACTGGATAAAGGCCATCAGAAGGAGAAAGTGTTTAGGACGTCTGTTAGACTCTTAGTGTGGAGGTCTATATGGATGGGGCATCCATCAGGGTTCTCCAGAGAAACAGAACCAGTAGTTTGCTGCAAGTCTGAAGGATGAGAGCAGGTCAACAGGTTGAAAACTCCTGGGAAGAGCTGATGCTGCTGTCTTGAGGCCAAATTTCTTCTTCAGGAAAGCCTCAGTTTTGCTCTCAAGGCTTTACAACTGATTTGATGAAGCCCACTCAGATTATCAAAGATAACCTTCTTTACTTAAAGTCATCTGACTCTAGATGTTAACCACATCTACACATATCTTCTCAGCAAAACCTAGATTAGTTTTTATTTGAGTAAACTGAGTGCTATATTCTAGGTAAGTTGACACATAAAACTAACCATAACAGATGGTGATACTCTTAACTGTGTAGGGCCTACAGAAGAAACAAATTTGGGGACTAATGAGAGAAAATATGTCTGGCTTGGAACATGTTGAGAGTGAGGAACCTATGGTACATCTAGGAGGAACTGAGATATTATACAGTGTTTAAGAACATGCTCTGAATTAGAACTTTAGAGTGAGGTAGTTTAAACCACAAGAACAGGTTAGATTACAGAGGGTGAGTATATGAGGAATAGTTGCAAATGCTCATTCACGTAAATGAATTAAAAGGGCAAGTCAAGGATTTAAGGGAATAGGGAATGGTAAGGACTATAGCAACTGGAGGGCAAACATCCAATCTCTGTAGAGCAATGTCTATTTAAATCCAACTAATTACTGCAATGCACAAATGTTGGTCTAGTGTTGTCAGAGCTTTCCGTAAGTGAAAAGGTCAAGTTTTAAATACTGTTTCTTAAATTTGCCTGAAATACTGCTGAACCAAAATTGTACACACATCTGCGGACTATATCTGCTCTGTACCCACTTTGAGAACTTTGAAGAAGAGGGAGAATAGAAGACAATGGCTAGAACTCTGGGAGCCCCAATATTTAAGGGTCAATAAGAGACTGCATAAACAGAGTAAAATAAGAACTAAAATGAGGCCTGGAAATATGGCCATTAGACGTTAATTGGTGAATTAGTCTGTGTCCTGTTTTAGTAGTGTGGTGGAGGCAAAAGGTGGATTATGCATATTAAAGAAAATTGAGACTATTCTTTCAAGACTTGCCTCATAAATACTTGGGTGTTTTTTTTTCATATAATCAATTTAGTAACTTACTTTTAGCTCTTGAGGATGCAATGTATATTTCTCACTCCCTCCATGGTTCTGTGCTCAGATTGGGGGAATATGTGGTTCTCTGTTCCTAGAACACTTTGATCTTCCTGGTTCCTGCGTCTTAAGGGGTGCAAATAAAATATAGCAAAGAAACCATAGGAGCAACTTTTCTCTACAAATAAGTTATGCATGAGTTTATAGAAAGCAGCTACCAAAAATAATACCTTGCAACAATTTGTGAAAACTGTCCTAAAATAAATCAGCACAGCTTCACATATTCACCAAAAATAATACAATATACACAAGGCACTCAGTCTTCCCAAGACTCTTTGAGATGTCCAGAGAGTGAGTTAATCAAAGGTCAAGGAACTGGAAGTTCATAGCATCTGCACTTGTCAATCGATAATTCAGGATTTAATCAGGCCCCGATCAAACCTGAATCTTTTTCTATCTTCTGAGACCAGAAAGATGAAAAAGTGTCCAATGTAACTGAAATTGTATTGACTCATGAAGGAGGAAGAAGTCCTGCTTCATGTGTGTGTGTGTGGGGGGGGGGGTGCACACATGGGTGAAAAACTTCATTTCCTCATGGGTTTATGCCCATCAGCATGACTCTGCAAGCTGCTTTCATGACCCATGTACAGAGCTGCATTCTTGGTGCCAAGCTTGAGATGGCAGCCAGAAGTGACTGCTAATCCCTAAGCAGCAACTCTTCTCTGGAAATACATATGGAATCTTTAAAGGCTGGCCCCAACCAAGGGGGATGGAAGCTTCACACATGAATCGAGGGTTAAAGGAATGAAGAGAAGTCTGTTCCCACAGATACCCTCATCCTGTAACCTCACTCGCCTCTCAGTTTTGTGCGATTTCACTAACTGCAGATAAATGGTGGTCAACATGCTGAAGATGCAACACTTTGCCAAAGAAAAAGCAGTTATTCACAGGTAAGACTTGATCAGTTGACTTTCCTGTTTACACATCTTCGAGATCAAAGGTTTGATGGGAATTTGATGGAAAAGGAAGGTGGGGAAAAAAAGGTAGCAATCATTTTGGAACTGGAGAGCCTCCAGGGAGGAGTGGTCAGCGGATCTGCCAGTGTGAAGACATCAGGCTCCTGGGGAGCAGGGTAGGAGGGCCTCTGAGCAAGGGGAGGGTTGGGAAGAAGGGGACAGTGAGAACCCAGAAACTGAGGTGAAATGGTGGGCACCAAAGACATCCTACTGCCACTTGACTGTCCCTGTGGTTAGCTGAGAAAGTGCTTTTCCTGGTGGTGATTGAGCTGGGAGATTCCAAGGCTGGGCTGAAGAGGGGTGCTGAGAGTGGGGGAGCAGGAGGGGTTGATCCCACCCAAAGATCCTGGGCTGAGGTAAAAGCGAGGAAGAATCTAATTAAAATATTTCAAATTAATTAAGAAGACATGGTAGTTGAGAGATGAATCATCAGAGTATTGCCATAGGAATCACTTTGAACATCTTCATCTACCAGAGAGGAATTTTTTTCAAATATAATTTCTTCATTTGGCTAAATTTAAATTGAAACTGTGTATGTGTATATATATATACATAATAGCTCATACAATTTAATTACATAATTACTCTTACTTGTCAGTCATTTGACTTTGTCACAGGTTATTTTTGTGTGTGTGACTGTAGTTGTGTTGGTCCTTGGATTTTGAATATATGTTCTATAATTCATAAGTCAGGGGGGAGTTAAAAAACTGTGCTCAATTATTTTCAGTGTTATATTCATATAGAGATGTAAGTGCTTTAAAAAAACCCCTAAACTATAAAGTTTAAAAGAACATTCAACTTTCGATCCTCACACGTCCTCTGAGGAAGGCATCAGTCCTTCTACTATATAGTTAAAGAAACTGAGGCTCAGAGAGGTTAAATAATTAGGTTTTCTAGCCCCAGCTGCAGTGCTAACTAACCTCTGAGCCAAAAATGGCACTGCCATCAGGACATCCTTCCATTGTGCTTCAGGATCATTCTCAACACTGCCTGACAGGGAGAACAGCTTCCTTCTCTCCCCTGTTTGTGGCTCTGCTTGAGCTAGGAATTCACATGAAGTTTTGTTCGGAGGGCATCGGGAGCTGGTTGCAGCTAGTAGAGAATCCTGTTAAGGTGAACACCATATAGAAGGCCACAGAGTTTGATTAACGTAATAACTCTTGACTTTGAAAGGAGTAAAGTAGCACTGCAGATTACTAACAGCTTGGCTGCCCACACGTTTTTGTCGTACCTGTGACTTAGTCCTACCTACCCAATTTTGTCTTCAGTTTGCTGTGAAAGGAGAAATTCTCATCACTGCCTTCCAGGTCTCTGCGATGTGCTTAAACTGAAGCAAAATCCAATGAAGTAGAGGGTGTGTTTGACTATGGCAGATAAAAATAGAAGAATTACGTGTCAGACATGAAAACTCAGAAAGGACCTATGATATTCTTACACTGTTATTTCTCTAAAGTTTCCCAGGGTATGCTAAATTTTTGCAAAAAGTTGGGAGGTTTAGAAACCACACAGAAAAGCATTCCTTGGAAAGAGGAACTCTTCAATGGTCTAAGATTACAGATCCTTGAATTGGAATGGTATGCAGTTGAGTTTTCCATTCACAGTTCCAGGAAAAAATGGGATTTTTTCCCCCATTAAGATACTGTTATTTAGTTATTTTGAAGTATACAGTACATACACGCGTTTTTCTAAAACCACTGGATTTCACAAGAGGTACACATTTGAGTATTTCAAACCTTCTCTGTTGATTTTAGATCAGACCTGGAGGTCAACTGTAGAAAAATTTCATTTGAAGTACAGAACAGAACAGAAACAGGCATCCATCATATGCCTCATAAAGTGCTTAAATTTACTATTTGTTTCTTGAGAATGACTCAGCATCCATATTTATTATATTAACATGCTACACAACTGCTAATAAATATTGGAAAGGCTGAACTTTCTAGATACAATGCAGTAATTACTCTATCCTGACAAAGTTTTCTTAAGTCTTGATAGAAATGAAAAAGTGCTTTAAAACTTTAAAAGAATCTTAACAAATAAAACATAATTAAAACCTTGCCCTTTAAGTAAATTTTCTTTTCTGTTTTGCCCTATTAAGTGTGGACCAACCTATAGCAAGTTGCTTAACCTCTCCAAACCTCTGTTCATTTTTCTATAAAATCAGGAAAATGTTAACAGCCCAAGCAAAAGCATAGGACTTGTTTTGGTTGTAAATAAGAGATACTCCACTCAAAATGGCAAAAGAAAAGAAAAATAATGTGTTGACTCTCGTAGGTGAGAAGTCCAAAGGTAGCCCTACATTAGTGTGGCTGGATCCTGGTTCAAACAATGTCACTAGAACGTAGTCACAGCAATAGACGGAATGTTTGTTTCCCCCCAAATTCATATGCTAAAACCTAATCTCCAATGTGATGATATTTGGAGGTTGTGCCCTTGAGAAGTGATTAGGTTATAAGGATGGAGATTTCATGAAGGGATTAGTGCCCTTATAAAAGAGGTCCCAGAGGGCACCCTGGCCTCTTCTGCCATGTGAGGATACAGAGAGAAAATGGCATCTATGGATAGGAAGCAAGCCCTTACCAACACCGAATCTGCCAGCACCTTGATCTTGGATTTCCCAGCCTTCAGAAGTGAGAGAACTAAGTTTCTGTTATTTACAAACCACCCAAGAGCTGGATCAGACTAAGACAGTCACTCTCTGTGCCTTTGCTGTTCTTTTAGATCCTACTCTCAGACAGGCTCTGCTCATGGGTCAAGATGACCTCCAATAACTCCAGCTCACATCCAACTAGCTTCAGAAAGAGAAGGTCTACTTCTCAACTGTTACAACAGCAGTCCAATCATTGATTGGCAATGACTCCAATTAGCATGATTTGGATGTTGTATTGATCTCTGAATCAGTCTTTGTAATCGGGCAGATGTGAAGTTTGATTGGCCTGGTTTAGGCCATATGTCCATCCCATAAATGGAGATAGATTCAGTTCCACCTAAACAGTAGGAATTTGAGAGTAAATAAGGAATAGGAGCTCCCCATAGAAAAGCTGGGTGTTGTTATGAGAAATAAACAGAATATTTTAGGGTCATCATAATAATCAAGTAAAATAATACATGTACATAAGATAGTATGCAAACATAAGGGATTTTTCTTTATTGTGCCAAATGTTTTTTAACTAGAATGTTTCTTAAAGACTATTTTTTCAATAATGACATTAGAGATTTTGTAACTTGAAGCTTCTGAGTTATCTATCTCTTGAAGGTCTCTTTCAGTTTGGTCTCTACCAAATTCTTCTTCATAGTTATGGTGGCAAATTCTCGTAGAGCTGATTGCAGGAGAAAGGAACCACTAAGTATTATCTTCAGCATAAGGGTTTGCATTCCTTTAAAAGAAAGAAGCAAACCTTTGGCATCCAAATAAAGAAATGTTTAAAATGAGTAGAAGAGAATAGTATGGTCTTATTTTGCAATTACAAAAACTAGAAATGATCATTCTTTGACTAGTACGTCTGCATGGGAGCCTAACTTTTGACTATTGAGATTGTGTATTTGTTATTGAGCACTTAACTGAAAACTAGCTCTCTGATTTTCAGTTGCAGAGAAGGTCATCAGTCTTAATTCCTATTCCTGGGCACATTTGGAGTCTGGATTTACCAGCCCCTCTGCATTGGGTTGAGCTTTTGTGACTCTGCCTGGTCAATGGAATATGGGCAGAGTGATTGAAGCCATTTCTAGGCCTAGCCCTTAAAAAGCTTCAGGCAATTCTTCAATCTTATCATCTAAGTGACACCCTCAGAAATCACATTTCTAAGATGGCAGATTTATAAGATTACAGGAACCTGAACCCCTGAGCTAGCAGAAAATTTTCCAAAGGGAACCACCAGACTCACTTTGAAATGTTACAAAAATGTGTAAATTTTTATTATATTAAGTCTCTGGTTTTTATGACTTGCTGCATACAGCAAGCAAGTCTAGAAACAAAATAAAATTTTACTAATAATAACATTGCTTCATTTCTAGACAAATCTACATAGAAGTACATGAATTAATGAGGCAGCAATTGATCCAGGCTTCCCTAGACCTTAGAGGAAGTTGCTTCTATCTTTTCCATTCTCAGGATAAAAACAGTCGAAGGAATAATTAAGTAGTTTGACACTTTCATTTATTTATTTTTTTAGTATCATATAATTACTCTACACCAAGGTTGTGTAAAAAAGCTCACCATTTGCCTACAGGCTCTCGAGCACAACGTATCCAAATTGCATCCATTATCTCTTCCTAGATGGTTCCCAAACCTCCACCTCAATTCCCTGTCCCATTGAATGACACTGTCATCTACCCAACTGCCTAGGCCAAAAACTTGAGAATCATCTTCAATTCCTATTTCTCTTTAATGAGGCCCTATAGATCTTACTCTTACATAATTCTTTAATCTGTATATTTCTCCCCATCATTATCACCACTGTTTTAGTTTACTAAAATTACTGTTCTTCTTATCCTGGTCTGTTCCTTATCCTAAATTCACTTTGAAGCTAGATTAATTATTCTAAAAGGCCAGTCTGACTGTGTCAGCCTTATTCTTAAAATCCTTCAGTATCTCCATATTACTCTCAGGATAGTCCAAACCTCATAGAATGGCTTACATGACTCTCTATGATCTAGCCCCTGTTTTTCTCTCCAGCTTATCTCTTGATATTTTCCCCAACACCTATAATGCAACTATTCATTGCTAGGAATAATTCTCCCAAGATGATATTTTTGTTAAATTTACAGACATTAGAACATTGAAAGTAAGTTATATCTGCCTATTTGGTGCTCTTCATTCCACCCTCCTGCCCAGCTTATTGTTGTGGGGTCCCAAGAAAAGGCTCACATACTTTATGTCTAAATATCAAAATGTTATCAATCAAATGCACAGATTGTTAAATAAAATATATTCTATCCTCTCATCTCATCAAATATACTCATACTAACCTGTAAGGTCAGGTTTCAATTTTGATTTCTCAGGTTCTTCAGCTTTACTGAAGCTTTACAGTAAGTAATGTGAGGAGAGATGGCCACAATCAATGGAATGGAATAGAGTCCAGAAATAGACCACAAGCAAGAAAAGTAGAACCGTATATCCATTTAGAGACCTGTCCATGAATGCTCATACAAGTTTTATTTGTAGTGATCAAAACCAGCAAATAACTTAAACGTTTATCAACAGATGAGTGGATAAAAAACAGAATATGATCAGCATGAAAAGGAATGAACCTTTTGGTGCATGCAACAACACAGAACAATTCTTCATCTCTATGAAAAGTGTTTTACAGCTTGCCAATATTTGACATTTCCTAAAATATGGTGTTATGGAATGAATGTTTGTATATCCCCCCAAATTGATATGTTGAAGCCTTACTTCTCAATGTGATGGTATTTGGAGGTGGGAGAACTTTGAGGGTAATTAAATCATGAGGGTGGAGCCCTCATTAATAGAATTAGTGCCCTTATAAGAAGAGACACAATAGAGATATGACCTTTCTCTCTGCCATGTGATGATACAGTAAGAAAGTAAACCAGTAACCAAATCAGGCAGTACCCTGATCTTGGACTTCCCAGCTTCCAAAACTGTAAGAATAGATTTCTTAGTATATGGTGTTTATTTGTTATAGCAGCCTGAACTGACTAAGATACATGGATAAAATCATCTCACCATAACATGACTGCCATGTTGTAATACATACTTATAAAGTCTAGACCAGGTGTTGGCAAACTCTTTATGTAAAGGACTAGATAGTATTTTGAGCTCATCAGGCCAGATGATCTCTGTTACAACTGATTCTGACCTTGTGGCACAAAAGGAGCCATAGACAATACATAAACAAATGGATGTGACAGTATTCCAAAAAAACTTTATTTACACAAACAGTGGGTAGATTTGGTGGTCCACAGGATGTAGTTTGCCAGCCTCTGGTTTAGATTATTAGATGTGGGATGTGTCTTTCAACTTTCCCCTACCTGATATGTTGGATCTGGATACTATTGGCCATTTACTAACCCACTGATGCTGGATATTAGGAAAAATATCAGTGGATCTCAGCCATTTCTGTGGTGCCAGGAAGTCTGGATACGTAAACTTATCTGGGAACCTTTCCAGGACAAGTGAGCAGGTTCTTTATCTCACAAGATGCCAACAGCCTATGAGAAGTGTGGTGGACTAAATATGATTGGAAATTCTTTATCACTGCCGTAGAGAGGTGTTCATTTCTGTTCCCTGTGAATCTGGGCTGGCCCTGTGACTGCTTTAACCAATGAATGTGATGGAAGTGATAGGATACACATTCTACACTTCAATCTTTAAAAGGCCATAGAAGCTTCTGGTTTTGTACTTTGGGAGCTCTGAACTACTATGTAAGTTGCCTGCTTAATTATGAAGATACCGTAAGGTGAAATCACATGGTTAACCCATGTGAGGAACTAGATAAAGGGAGAGGCCCGGCCATGGTAGCATCCAGAGCTAAGTTCAGCCTCTTAGCCATCCTGATCAAGGCATCACAGTGAACCACCTTGGATGTTCCAGCCAGGTCCATGCCTCAGGTAACTGCAGACTCAGCTAACACTGTGGAAGTGAAGAATTGACCAGGTTACTCCAGTCAACCAAAATAATAAAATTGCTTTAAGCTACTAAGTTTAGATAGCTGTAACAAGGAGATAAGAACACTGAATGAGACCTCTGTCTGAATTTAAAGATTAGTGATTCTCAAAGTAGGTTCTATGAGATGCATATAGTTCCCCACAGAATGAGATCATAAGGGTTTCGTGTTCAAAAGAGATTGGAAACTATTTTGTGAATTAAAATTAAGTAGGTTTATTTACTGCAGAACTTTTCAGAAGGTTTTTGGTTTTTTTAATATATCTTTATTGGTTTCAGAGAGAGAAAGGAGAGGGAGAGAGAGAGATAGAAACATCAATGATGAGAGAGTCATTGGTCGGCTGCCTCCTGCACGCCCCCGACTGGGGATCGAACCTGCAACCCGGGCATGTGCCTGACCAGGAATCGAACCCTGATCACCTAGATCCTAGGTTGATGCTCAACTGCTGAACCACGCCCGGCCGGGCTCAGAAGTTTTAACATGTACTTTTGAGCAAAGGAAGACAAACAAAGATCACAAGTATTATTTGATTCCATTCACATGAAGTCCAAGAAGAGGCAAAATGCAGTAGGTGGCAGAAATCAGAAAATGGTTGCTCTGGGTGTCAGGGCGGACAGGGCAGGGAGTGTTGATGGAAAAGGAACAAGGGAGCTTTCCGGGTGGTAAAAATGTTCTATGGTTTTAGATGGTGGTTACATGGATTTATTCAAAACACACCGAGTTAAACACTGTGATCTGTGCATTCTATTGAATGATAGTTATACTTCAATTTTTAAAAATGCCTGAAAGATGATTTCTTTCCAGAGTGTGAGGGTAGCAACATGATTTGCCCACACTAAAGCTGCGCCAGTCCTGTACCTGGCACATGGCGATATAATGACTCTACAGTATATTTCCAAAGGTGTGGAAGAGAAACATAAACACAAATAAGATGTGAAAAGATTATTCAGCAGGGTAATAAAGCATGAATACTTCATGTCAACTGCAATTTGGACAGATGCTTTGGACTTTTCGATTAAAAAAACACTGAGAAATCAATGACAATCAATGATTTGAACATGTATGTATATAGGTATTTCTTTTGTCACCTATGAATTAATTTATTAATTTCTTCTCTAGAAGACATCAAGATGAAAATTAATGGAATATGACCAAAATTGAGTGATAAAGTCAATAGAAATTATTTTGACATCAAGAAGTAAATTGTAACACAACATTTTCTATAATACAAAGAGCAACAATTCATTAAGAGGAAGAGAAATTTTGAATTAAGGTACTAAAGAGGTTATTCATTCTTGGATAGCCTACTTAATGAAGATGGCTGAATCACAGAAACTTATTGAAGAAATGTTTAAATTTCTTTCAAATGGAAATAAAATACCAGCATTGAAAAAGATGAAATAAAATTCACAACATACCATTACAACAAGGACACCAATGGCAAGGGGAGTCATGGGTGTTGTCAATGGGAAGAGTACTTGAAATTATTCACACACGAGAAAATGTGCTATCCCTGACATCTTACAGCTCCCATATGAAAGAAACTTAGTTAAGGTTTTTCTGCACTTGACGACAATCCTGAAAATCTACTTTTAATCTTGAATCAGTTGTGAACCATAAAGAATACAAGTTATGAGCAAGCACACTAGAGGAAAGGCTGCATTATGATCCTAGCCTTTTTATAGGAAATGATATAAGAAAATTCTTGTCCTGTAGCCAGCAATATGCAACCAAAATGTAGGACAAATAGAGTGAGAGCTGTGAGAAAGTAGTTAATTCTTAATAAAATACAGTTCTTTCCCCTAGATTTTGTGATGTTTCTGGAATTTGTCAGAATTTTAAAACTCGTCATTTGTTGTGGTCTGTCTGCGATAAGGGTCCACTTCGAGTGTCCACTCTGCGCCTGTCATTTTGAGCTCTCCTTAAAGGAGCGTAAGGCCCGACCACGCCGAGGCCCTGCTGCTTCGCTTTAGCTTTGCGTCTTCCTCAGGGTCCGCGGCAGTGGCCTTTTTGCCTTTAACTCCTGGCATGGTGCCTAACAAAAAATAGGAGCCTCGAAAATATATGTACGATTAAATGGAGTGGGGCAAGTAATCTGAAAGTTCACTATAAAACAAAATGTCAGTGATGGAGGGAGCGGGGCAGATCCCTCAGATCTCAGCCTAATTCTCTCCTGGAACCAAGAGCCTTTGACCTCTTGGGATATTGGTCTGGTAGACCCTAATAAAGTTGATCCAGTCTAGCCCTCTTGCAACCTCAACCTCCCTGGGTACAAGCCCTACTCAGTTAAAATTAAAAATTGAATGTAGGATTCAGTATAGTGCCTTGTTTCTAACTTTCTTGTAAGGACATAAACTGTGTACATTTCTGGTTTCATAATATTTGGAGGAAATATTACCAATGGGTAAGTTAGGTTTGAGCCTTTGCTGTAAATTCAGCTATATTTAGTTACCTACCTTTGCATTGCAAAACCCAGTGAAAATAGTTTTGTAACCATTAAAATGATGGGCATTGTAAGTCCCAGTTTGCTTGGTGAGCGGAAGTTATTTGTTACTTTCCACAATCAGAAATAGAAATGGTAGGATTAACAGACTATAGATTTGCTTTAGAAGCTGTCTACTCAAGCAGTACCACCATTATCCCATCCCAACAGATGTGATCCTATTTTTAAACACTTCTGGGAAAGGGAGATTCCCTAACCTCCCTTAGCAACCCCTTCCGATGTTTAACAACACTTGCTGCCAGGGATGCTGATCCTCTGAGCCTGGCTGGAGTATTTTTACATGTTTCTATGTGCTGGTGTTTTGTCTTGTTCCCATTTCCTCGTTTAGGATTTATTTTATCCCCTCACTCCTTTGCCGCTTTCCACCATTAATTTTGCTTGTAGGCATCTTTTTTCCCTTTAATTAAAAATAAAATTTAAAATGAACAAAAACTAAAGTAAAAGCAGAACAAGTAGAATCTTACTTTAGCTGTCATGCCTATTTGGAATGGAAATACATCACAGCTTAAATTTTATGCAGATGGTACACGGGCATTTGGTACTCTGTCCCTAGCTGCGTCTAGCAGACCTTTGTACAGTTGGGTGAGTTGAGGATATACATATTTGATTGAAACACATTTATATATTTGTTTTAGTCTAGTCTCTTCTGAATGCTCTCCAGATTTTCCTATTTTTTCCTTAAGTTGTTGGAGATGAAACTTTAATAGTGGTCTGAGTAGTGCTGAGCATCTTAGGCAGGACACCTTTCATTAATTTATAGGGTTTGCCTATGAGTCTATCGATACACTTGTGTAGCTGACCAATAGGCTTAAACACCCAGGTGGACAAGTCTCATATGAGAGGTGTGATTTGACAGGTGCCAGGAAAATAATGTTGTTTTGAAATAGTTCTATTATCCAGTCCTCACTAGTCGTAATTCCACTGTTAGTGATTCATTTCATTTCAGTTTCTTCGTGGGTTTTTTAAAATGGGAGAACTTCCTAAAATTATTAGACTTCAATCAGTTGACTCCAAGAAATCAGCAAGTGGTTGGAAGCACTGGGTATCTGGCAGATAGAAGGTTGGGAATGGAGAGATGTAAAGTGAGGGTGACCATACGTTCCAGTTGGCCCTGGACTGTCTTGGTTCCTACCGATTGCCCAGGCTTATTTCTTACAGTTTCTCCTTTCACTCCTAAATGTACAGTCACCTTAGTAGAAGCAACCAAAGAGGAAAATGGTTGCTAAGTGCACTTGTGAAGAGTCTGGGGCTTAGCTTTAGAGCCCATAAACCTGGACTTGAATCTCTGCTATTGCACTTACTGGCTGGGTGATAATGGGTAGATTATTTAACATCTCTAACTCAGCTTCCCCATAGACAAACATGGATTTGATATTAACTATCTTTTGTCACATCTAGTAATGATGCAGCCACTATTATTAGAAATTCCAGTTTTGCCCAGGCTTGGCATTTCTAAACTATAGAAATTTACCAACACAGAGATATTCCAGAGTCACTATCTTATTTGCACTTCACTTCTAATTATTTTCATAAAATTTACCCTTTAAATTTTTCTTTTATACACCAAGAAACTTGATCATATTTACAATCTGCACTGCTGTTTAGCACTTACTTTCACCTTGATCTGTTATTGTTGATGGTTCTGCGTGTTAACTCTGTCCTTCCTACCATGTTACAAGTTTCTTGAAAGCAATAAGACTCATATTTATGTTTTATACCAAAAGAACATGCAATTTTATTTTTTTATTTTTCAATGACAGTTGACATTCAATATTATCTTATATTAGTTTCAGGTGTACAACATAGTGGTGAGACATTTATATAATTTATGAAGTGATCTCCTAATAATTCTAGTACCCACCTGGCACTGTACATAATTATAATATTATTAACTATATTTCCTATGCTGTACTTTATACCCTTAGGACTATTTTATAACTACCAATTTACACTTAATCCCTATGCCTTTTCACTCAGCAGCCCAGCCCCTGCAAAAAGACTCATCTTCACTTTCTCAGAACCTAGACAACATGAAGAACTGTCAGATTGATGTGGCTTCTCTGAGTTAAAATTCCAGGCAACAGAGCACTCTCAGCTTTATTTATCAAATTATTTTACCCGAGGATGAAAGGTTCTAAACTTATCTCCATTCTGTAAAATGTGTCCAAGAGCTTAAAAGAGATCTAAACAATCTTAAAAAGCATAGCAATTGCATCCTTTAGATTGAGATCCAAAATAAAAACCACTTTGATTTTGTGACAATTTCTTGTAGCACAAGCTAAGAAAATGAATCCGCTTTGAACTAGAAAAAACTTCTACAGAGCTCAAGCTGTATCTTCATGGTTCACTAGGTCCTTAGCCTTCTCGCTGGGCCTGCCAATCAAGACACTTAGGAGAGTTCTTTCTTGGCAGACCAGCCCTGACTACTTGAAATGAGGCAGACAGGACCAGAGCATTTCAGAGGCCAGACACCAGATGGTAATAATACATTTCAACTATTAGAAGTTTGGATCAGAAAGCTAAAGGTGAAGGTCTTATCTCATTTGTCAAAAGATGTAATTCATTATTAAATCAGGACAAACCAGTTAACATCTGAAGTATAATTTTGGACGCTATTTATAACACACTTGCCAGTTCGTTTGGCTTGACTGGCTGACTTAATTGTGTGTAGCGTTTCACAAAATGCTTAGTGAGAGCTAGGAAATGACCTATGCAAATCACAGCTCTGGATAAATCAAAACTTGCCTTCATGTGCCAATTAAATGTTAGCATGCTTGAGTTACTTAATGAAATTGTGAATTATTTAAAATAACTTGAAGCAGGAAACTCACCAGGTAAATTTAGTGAGCATATGACAACATGTATGTGATTTATTTACTAAAGATATATATATATATCTGAGATTTTACACAATCACTACTTATTTCTAGTTACATGATCATGAAATTGTTGGTTCTCTAAGTTGCCCAAATATCACATTTTCTTTGTAAAGGGGAAAAATTAAGTTTTCAAGAGCAAGGTAAATTTGGGAGTTACTCCCTTAATGTGGAGACATGATTCGAACTTAAGTATCTGCTAATAAGAGAAAGGTACCCTTTAAAGATATTCAGAGGCTATTATTTTTACTCATCTACTCTGATAATACAAAGCATGTTCCAAGACAAGCTGGGGGTGGTAACCAAGGGCTTCATTTATCTGAAATTAGAAGTGCCCATAATGGGTAGGCAGGGCTGTGGGCAGCATTGTGTGTTTCCTGGTTCTCTTTAATTAGCCATAGAAATGTGAAGAACAGCACCCACATTATCCAAATCTCGTTGGGATTTGCTACCTTAAAAACTATTTTCCTTTTGTTATGTTCACTATGTATAATTATGCTTTCAGAAAGCCCTCTGCTTTGAAATGCTTTCTTTGCTGACCTGCCACCCAGTTGTCAGTCTATGTAGAAGCCACTACTCATTTACTGAAGGTTCCTTCTGGGAAGAGCTTTAAAAATTAATTAATAGAATATGCCAAATATAGTTTTTATCTCCAATGTCTATCCCCTTTTTGCAAATCCATCCCCCTTAAAGGAATTTTCCTCTGGCTCCTGGTTGCTTCTCTTACATGCTCTCTTACGACTTTCTTGCCCACTCTCCACCTTCCACGTCTAGCCACACTGGCCTTTCGGTTCCTCGTGGCCCTGAGCTTCTTCTTGTCTTAGGGATTTTATACTTTCAGTTCTCTCTTTCTGGGTCACTCTTTCCCTGTTCTTCATCAGCCATTTCTCAGCCCAAATGTCAACTCTGCAGATACCCCCGACTCCTATCCAATATTGCTCTACCTTACCTGTTAACTGTTTATCAATTACCTTGTTATATTTTTCTTGTTATTTTTTATGATTTGAAATGGTCTTATTTGTTAATTTGATTACTATCAGTTCCCCAACACAGCCTCACAGAGCCCAGAGGCCTGTGCTCTGTGAGGCTGTGTTGTTTCCCTACTTTGTTTCCCTTTGTATCTCCAGCTACCAAACAGTGCCCAGCATGTGGGCACTTGACACATTATTTTTTGGAATAGATAGATAGATAGGTAGGTAAATAGATAGATGACAGATAGATGGATAGATAGATGAGTAGATAGATATCTTCACTTAATAACTAATCTATGGAGAGAGAAGTTAGAATACCGATTACCTCAGGGGTATATTCACTGGGTAGGGGCATAAGGGAACATTACAAGGTGTCAAATATATTCTCCATCTTGATCAGAGTAATGGTTACACAAACACACATAGATTTGCAAAAGTTAACCTAGCTGTATACTTATAATTTGTTTACTTTATGTACCTAAATTAAAAAAAAAATACTAATTGTATGTCAATCAATCAAGAGCTGGTCTATATACATGACATTAGGTAAGCTTGGTACCACTGCTGCTTGGGTCAGGCATCCCTAAATGTCCAGCACAAAATCTTTGATCTTTGGAAAATAATCGTTTTCTTAAGGGACAGATCTAAGATCAACAACAGAACAGGTTGCTTCCCCGAAGTCATTACTGTTCCTTTACTGTGGATCTGTTTTAACTGTGACCCTGCCTATGTCGTTATGCAAGACTTGATTGAGCTGAGGGAGTCTCCTACTTTTCAGTGCCATGCCATGGTCTGTACACAGAGCCCAGGAACAGATAAGAAGGCACGGGTAAGATGCTAACTTTGAAACTCGGAGTTTTTATTCACCACAACACATCGTTGACTCAGTCTCTGTTCACTGAGGATTCCACAGTCAGGAGAAATGATTATACAACAATAACAGATAAAATTGAGGGCATGGAGTATATCAGTTTGTTAGAAGAGGGGTTTTTAACATATCCATCTATATATGTGAGAATGGCCCTGGGAAACGATATACTGAATAATTGGTTCCTTTATGAAAATCTTTTTCAAAAAGATATGAAACAAATAGTTAATTTTCTAATACTATTATCCTCTATGAAAAATCAATGAGAATGGTTTCATCTATATAAGAGGACTTTTCAAATAATTGAATCCTTAACCCTTCTGAGTACAAAATATTTTTAAAATCATTTTCATTTTCTCTTTTGAAATCTTTCTAAACAATCATAGATTTCTTCCTCTTTTATACAAAATGTATGGCTGTGACACACTCCTCTCTTCATGGTTTGGGGTCATTATGTATGTTGATGGTTGCATGGAACCTTCCAGTAGTTACTGTGCTGTGATCGAGTCTAACAGTGAGTGAACCTACCCTGCTGCGCATCTCTGCAATTTTAGTATCCCTTTCCCTGCTGAGAGCATTCTCCTGTGGGTCTGAAATAATGTCTTGTACCAGCACATCTTCTCTTTGATGTAATGCTTTCAGTTTGCTACCTTATCTTACATAAAATTTCTAGCTAAGGGCCTGAATCACCGCACAAGCTTTGTTTTTGTGCAGTGTTGCTGTAAATGACAACCATTTAACTTTGTTTTTGTCTCTTCTTAACTCAGGGTTCAAAACTATAGAAAAGAGTGTCAAATTTACCAGAGAGTTGACCAGCAGGTAGATTAGGAGTGGGTCAAATCATTGTTCTCAGAAACCCTAAAAGTTTAAGGTGGTGATAAAAGACTTCATTGGCTAAATTAAAGAAAAATACCCTCCCCCCCAATGTTTTAAGGCTGATAATGATGAACAACTCTTCTTGTTTCTGAGCATGTAGCCTGTCAAATTTATATGGCCCTAGCTTAAACCAAAATCTCTATCCCCTCATTGTTACTCATTACTTATCCACCCTCCAGAAATTTCTTTAAAACTGTACACTGACGTTTTGCCCTAAGAAACCGCTACAAGGGCTTGGGAGGAAAGCGATGGTCCCTGATAAGCAGTCTACCCTATTTTTTCCTTTCTGCTCCCCTCTCCTCCAACCTCCCTTTTTTTGCTGATCCTGTTGGATTGTCAGGAGTTTAATTTTCAGAGTCTTTGGCTATAAGGGAACCCCACTGTATTTTGGATGAGGAAGTGGAGGCCCAGAAAGGGGAAGTAAGTCTCCTGTTAGTTCAAGGTCAGAGCTGGGACCTGTATTCTGGGCCGACAGAGCCCCCCCCCCGACTCCTGTCTAAGAAGCCTAGATCATCACATGCCCTCTCCACAGGCCCTGAGCAGAGACATCCTCAGTTGGTGCAAAAACCTTGCTTCTGCTCTGTCTGTCTCTCACTTTGAATTTCCAGATCCCTTCCCCCTTCAGTCTGTGTCCAATCCCTAGGCCTCTAGTGTACCCCAACAGTCCTGCCCAAGCTTTGGACCCCTGTGTCTCACCCCCTCCAAAGCTCTCTATCATCCCCACCTGATACTTTGTCAAGATAAATCAGTGTGAGTCCTAAGCTAGCTGTCACTCTGGAAAAGAAATCTAATAAATTAATCTCTCATAAGAAGTTAATGACTCATTAAGAGCTTAGGATATTAAGAGCTCGCTACTTATATTTGGATTGCAATGGAAGATTTCAATAGATGAAAGACTTAACCCCAAGCAGTGACTGTTCAGTGGAGGAATTTCTACTATAACCCATTCTGGAGTGGGGGGAGGATGATGGAAGAAAGTAGGGCTAGTGCGATGGGCTTAAATTTTAAGGATGCTATTGTAAGCCCCCTCCCCATCTAAGGGGGTAGTTCAGGCTTCAGTAATCCCGAACCGAGCCTTATTCCTACTACTGACTGTTTCCTGATCTGATTTTTGTTCTTTCTCTAAGGTTTTCCCTGAGAGACCAGTGAGCTAGTCTTCCTTAGGATAAAGACCTGAAGTGGGTGTTTCTGGGGTGCCCTCTAGAATGTAAGAAGCTAGTTTCACAAGCAACTTCGACGGCTGAAGTGTGCAGTTTCTTTCCCTAAACTGCGGACACGGCTAGTCCAGAAAACCTAAAAAGTCAAATCAGAAAAGCATTGTTTACATCCTGCCCATCCCCACCCACTGACCTCTCCCTCGCCCTTTCCTAATTCTGTGAGCCAGGTTGCCTTTGTCCCCACGCCACTGGAGTTTTTTCTTTCCTAACAAATTTTTACACTGATGAAATCTGGCTAAAATGAGAGCCACAAGAGTCTTTGAAGAATAAAAAGGATTGACTTGCCGTAAGGGATCAGATGGAACCTGAGGAATGTGACAAAGAGTGGGGTGGGAGGTTTTCAGACAGCCAGCCGGCCGCAATTGGATCTTAGGGCCAAAGCGTAAATCAATGATTCTCAAGCTTTAATGAGAATCAGAGTCATGGGGGGTATCTTATTTACCATGGAGTTTCCCACACTCTAATCTTGAGGATTCAGATTTTATAAGTTTAGAGGGCAGCCCAGACTTTTAAATAAGCATTTCAAGAGACATTGCTACAGAGGGTCTTTGGAATATACCTATAGAAGCTCTGCAGTAAGGGGGTATATGTGGTTGGTTAGATGTCTTTGAGCTCCGCCCATCCTAAGAAAGCCCACAGGATGAGTGCCTGGTCTTTCAATCCTAACAGATGTCACCTTGAGTCTCAGTAAGTCTATGAGGCTGGCTGATTAGTCCTTAATTACCACCCCCACCCCCTCCATTCCTCAATCAAAGGAGGTTATAATGGGATAAAGAACCTAGCCTACATTAGAGCGTTTGGCTTATATCCTATAAACAATTCAGCAGACCGGCAGATGTTTCCTTCAAAACTCTTTTCCTCAACTAATTTTTGGAGACCTAAATATTCTTCACATCACAAAAATCATGACACTGCTTAATTTTTCTCTATATACCAATGAAAGCAGATGAGTAGGGAGGAAGTGGGAGCTCCACCAGAAGGGCAGTTCTAAATTACCCTTCTTTACCAAGACCCAAGGCTATATTTCCTTTAGTCATCAGAACCCCACAGCAGGTAACCCCTTTAATATTTTATATAAAGTACTATAAATTTATTTGTGGGGATGGCATGCCAGTTTATTTAGCACAGTTTTGTGAAGGGGTTTATTACAGAGATTTATAAAGAGTTTATAGCCAGCCCGGCTGGGCATGGCTCAGTGGTTGAGCATCGGCCTAGGATCCAGGAGATCGTGGTTCAATTCCTGGTCAGGGCACATGCCCAGGTTGTGGGCTTGATCCCCAGTCAGGGGCGTGCAGGAGGCAGCCGATCAATGACTCTCTTATCATTGATGTTTCTATCTCTCTCTCTCCCTCTCCCTTCCTCTCTCTCTGAAATCAATAAAGATTTTTTTTTTTTTTAAGTTTATAGCCAGAATGAATCAGGCACATTATCTTGACCATCTCCTTAATTTTAAAAATCAAGAAACCAAGGTCAAAACTTAAGGGATATCGTGGACACCCCCTTCTACCTCCTGTACAGCTTCTTTCTTTTGGGAACTGCTGTTTCCATGAGGCCCACCCTCGACTCCAGATCTAGGTCTGACCGATGAGATCACCTCATCACCCAGTTCTCCTGCCAAGGTACAGCAGCCTGCATGCTCTGTAGCAGTAGATTTTGGGCTTTAGAATGTTTAAGAATAAACTGCAACATCTATTAAAATGCAGAATCCTGGGCCCACAAAGATTCAGATTCAGAGGAACTGGGTGGCAAAGGTCATAAACCTGCCCTTTCTCAAGCTTTTACCTGAGTGAGAAAAGTCCTCACGGTGGCCTGGGAGACTGTTCTGTTCAGTGGCTGTCACATTCTCTTCCAGCTGTACTGTTTCCCTTGAGGTCCACAAGCATGCCAGGCCTGCTCTGGTCTTAGAGCGTTATCTTAGCTGTTCCCTCTACCTGCAAAGCTCTTTACTCCAGATTACCTCCCCTGCTAAAGCATTTCCTTCGAGCCTTGGCCTGGCCTCTCTATTTAATACAGCAACACAACACCTCATCCCACAGACATCCTTACCCTATTTTATGTCCCCCTACCTATAACTCTTTTTACTTTCCAATGTCCAACACTGTTTATTTCTTATGTTTATTTTCTATCCTATTCCTCCCCCCCCCCCCGCCCCCCGCACTAGAATGCAAGCTCCAGGAAATCAGGGATTTGTTCACATGTATCCTAAGTATCTTTAGCACATAGCCAGGCACTCAATAAATATTTTGTGAATGTAAGTGCTTTTCAGTTTGAAGTGCTTTCTTACTGAGAAAATGCTATACTGCCGTGTGGAAATTAATTATTTAACTATCTGAATACCTCATAATCAAGATTACTAGATTTTTCTTTCCTTTGAAATGAGAAGTGATAATAATGATGAGCAATAAAAAGGAAGTTGCTACACTGTTGTTGATGAGCCCTATGGGTGCCCAGGTGGAATCAGCTCCGGCCACCCAGCCCTGCTTTCCTCAGAGCTTCCCTGGGCTCAGTGCACAGTTTACCAGAGCTGGTTTCGTCTTCTGAGGATTTCTGGGGAGAGGAGTTCTCTTGTTAATCTATTACACTTACAACTAAGCAACTGGACAGGCATATTGCATGAGGGGCTGGTGACAGGAATGTATCTACTTAAAGATAGTAATTCTTCCCAGCAGAGGGGATGTCACCTAGTTGACATAATATACTCACAAATATTATTACTTCTGCTTCAACTCACTTCAGGTCCTATTCTTTAGGGCCTGATAATTTCGGAACAAGGCAAGGAGAAGCCAAGTTTGACTAAAGGCTGTGTTTAGGGTGGTCCTCTTTACCTGTCTAATTACCTGAGTATTCTAATAGTCACATTATACCACTTAACCTCCTATTTAAAAGAGGCTTTTAAGATCCCAACTAACATTCATCCTGGTGCAGCAAAACGCTGCCAGCTACTTTCTTTGCTTAGTTTCTGGGAGCTTGGGCAGCTGCTGTTGTGTGTGCTGACGGGAAGTTGGATTCTTAAAGAAACTGCTTAATCTTCTCTATTAAGCAATTAAATAAAAATGGACTCTGGGAGTATGTAGCTGGTGGGTTTGGAAGTGAAAAAAACATTTTGAAAATCACGTTTTGCATTTTAATTGGATGTTAAAAAAATGCAAAGGCAGACATTTAAGAGAAGATGATGACTGGGGGAGTTTTTATTAAGCGCATCAAGTTAAGAAGGGCTGAATATTAAAGAACTTAAACAATGAAAGAAGCTGGTTAAGTGGAAGTAGGCTCCGAATTTAAATGAGATAAACCTGAAAGGACACAGGGAAACTTAAAGTCATTCAGGTTTTTCTCTTTTTTGGGGAAAAAAAAAAGTCCATTAAAAAATGTACCAACTGCTTTATTTTGCAGAGTCGTCCTTCAGGGCAGTGTCGCCTTTGGGGAGGACCTCACACTGATTATAGGTTTAAATGAAAACAAAACCAAACAAAACCGAAACTAGCGGTGCTGTTCTCGCAGTCCTTAAAGAGGCTGCCTTCCCTTTAAATATATTCGTTTTTAATGGAAAGGGAAAGGAATATTTGATATGACTTGACATTTGGTTCCTTTCCACGAAATGTGAAACTCGAGACGCGAAAAATTCCGCAGTTGGTGAAATACCTGCCTTAAAAGCAGAACCACAGCGAACGTCTTTGGCCCGGAATTCCAGAGACTAATTTCCACCCCTCCCACAGAGTCACCTGCTCAGGGGGAACCCCGGCCAGAAATCCGGGTCGCGCCAGGTCAAATCTTGCGTCTCTTGTTTACTCCGCCCCTGGCAGGGCGGCGGCGCGGCCTGGGGGAGGAGGGGGAGGGGGGAGAAGGGGGCAGGGCCGCTGGGCCCGCGGCGCCCGGGGGCAGGGTTCCGCTCGCCCCCGCCAGGCCGCTCCTGCTCCCGGGAAGGGCGGCGAGCGGCCCCCGCCCGGCGGGAAGACCACCCGGAGGAGGCGCTCCCGGCGCCAGCCCGGCTTGGCTGCGGCTCGCAGCTCTCCGGCCGCCGCGGCCTCCTGGGAACCTCCCCGGAGGGTTCACATGAGTCCACACTAGCAGGGTAACCGGCTCGAGGGAGCCCTGGTGTCCCCCGGGTGTCGCCGCGCCGGGGAGGAAGCCCGGAGCTCCGTCCCTCGCTCGCCTGGGATTCCCCCGCCCCCCGGCCCGTCCTCCGGGCGCTGGGTGTGATTCCACTCGCTTCCCTTCCAAGGAGACAGGAGCGCGCGGGCTGGAAGCGGCCGCTCGCCGCGGGTCCCCGCGCGGCCCACCGGGAAACCCGCAGCCGCTCCTCGCGCCGCTGCGCAAAGTGATTTGAACTCCCCGGAGCTGGCGAGCGGCGGTCCCCCAGCTGGGTGCGCCCAGGGCGCCCTGGTGAGTGACCCCAGGGAAGGCCATCGGGGCATTTGGAGCGCGTGAAAAGTTCGTGCTTCCGCAGGGGCATGGAAAGTGCTAACCAAACACTTTGCAAAGCTCCAGAAAACGCTTCCAGGAGCTACGAGCGGTCTGATCTTGTTTTATCTTGACGGATGACATGATCGGTAGAGGCGGGGGCGAGGGAAAGGCAAAGGATCAGAGGTACACGGACAAAACCATAATGGGAATACTAATTATTATATAATTCCGCTTGTTATCGAGACGGGGAACGATGACATGGAAAATGGGGGAGGTGGGGGAAGGGGGGAGGTTTCCACAGCCCTGAAGGAAATTCTCAGGCTCTCAGAGACGCCCAAGTGTTTTTGCCGGACAAGTAGAGACCCGCTCCCCGGGGAGTTCCCCGGCCTCCGCGCGCGGGAGCGCAGCCGCGATCTTCCCGCCCGGGGCGGCCGCGGGGCCGGGCCCAGCGCTCGGGCCGCCTCCCTCCCCGTCGCGCGGCGCGGAGCACATCCCTCGCTCGCTGGCCGGCTCCAGACTGGTTTTTCTGGTTCAGCCTCCCTCCCTGGGACGCGCTGGGGGATCCGATGACGTCGCTGGCTGAGTCTCCCCCCCCCCCCGCGTCCCCCCGCCCGCCCGCGCGCTCCTCCTAGTAACTTCTGTTCGGGGAGGCGCTGCCAGGAATGACCCGGTGCGTCCGCGGACCCGGAGGGGAGGCGGCCGCTGCGGCTCCCGCAGGCAGCCCGCTGCGGCCCGGGCCTCGCCGCTCCCCCCGGAGCCCCGCGGCCCCTGCCCCGGGCCCATCTCCGTACAGTGTCAGAAAAATAAATAAATGAAAGAGGAGCCCGGGCAGGCGGTCGGGATCTCTTCCCTCCCTCCGCGCCCGCCCTCCCTCTGTCCTTAAGGAAATGCTACCAGACACCCCCCACCAGACACGCTCAGCCTCGGCGAGGAGCGGCCGCCGCGGCAGCGAGAACGAGGGCACCAGGGGGGTTTCCTCCCCCCCTCCCTCCTCTTCCTCTCGCTCCCCGCCCCCTCCTCCTCCTCGGCGGTGACTTTCCAGGTGAGCGGCCGCCGCCGCCGCCGCTGCTGCCGCGAGGATCCCCTCGCCCGCCGGGCTCGGGCCGCCGCGTCGCGCCCTCCTCCCGCCCCTGTCGCCCCGCCGCAGCCGCGCTGACAGCGCCCGGGGCTCGCGGCCCGAGGCGGGCGGCAGGCGGGAGGCCGGCGGGAGGCGAGGGGGCGGAGAGCCGGCGAGCGGGCGAGCGGGCGAGCGGGGCGCTGCCTCGCCCCCCGGAGGAGGGTCTCCACCCCGACATCTCCGCTGACTGTGGCACGAGTCTCGGCCAAGTTGTGTCTTGGACGTGGAGACTCCCAGGACCCCGGAGCAACTTGAAGGGTCTCCTGGCTCGTTGACAATATCCCTGCACGTCTCGACTTTGGGGCGCTGGGTGCAGCCTGGGGGCGCGCCGAGGGCGGACTGAGCGTTTGGGAGAGCGGCGCGGCAGAAATGTAGGCTCTCGGCTCGGTAAGTGGCCTGGGCGCTGTGTTTTTCCTGCCTCCTGGAGCGCTGGGGAGCTTGTTTCACTTTACACCGAAATAGCCTCCGCCGGGCTCCCTCGCCCTTCCCGGCGCGCGCCCCCGGTGCTTCCCGGCTTCCCGAGGGTGAGGGTCGGAGGGGGCGGGGATGGGGGAGACCTGGGGGGGGGGTCCGGCGCGTTGGGAAACGCGGGGAATACCCTGGCCGCTGACCTATGCAGATGAGGGGAGGCTGCTTTGCGTAATGTCCTGGGGGGAGGGGGCCGCGCGAGCGCTGGAGGCAGGAATGTGCCTGGTTACTAATGAGGGACGTGCACCGGCGCGCACCGCCCGGCCACCGCTGCGGCTGCCGCGGCCGCGGGCCGCCCGTCAGCAGGTAGCGGGGGAGGGGGCCGCGGCGGGGCCGCGCGGGCGGGCGCGAGGCGCGGGGGCCGGGCCGCCGGCCTGCGGCCGAGGGAGCGCGGCGAAGGCGCTGGCTGTTGGCATCTCAGTGACTCCTTTCTCCCGCCGAGCAAGGAAGGAAGGAAGGAGAGAAGGAAGGAAGCGAGGAAGGAGGGGACTGTCTCGATGGAAGGTTCAGGCGGAGGCGCCCTCGCCTTGCGGGTGCACCGGCCGCGGCGCGGCTCCCGGCGGCGCGGGGCGGCCGGGGGCGCGTGGACACCGGTGGGGGCGGTTTGCATGCGTGTTAGTCTGTGCGCCTGCCCGGGGACCGGGAAGGGACATGTGTGTTTGGGCTGTGCGCCGTGGGGAGCTGGGTCTGCGCCTTTATGTCTGTTCCCTGAAGTGGGTGGAACGTTGGCCCGTTCCGGGAATGTTCCATGACGTGGTGCAGCCACAGGAAGGGGGTTAACGAGGGGCTCTCTGCCGCGGCGGCTCTGCCGGCTGCTATCAAAGCAGATGTGCTGCTGCTGCTCCTCCTCTCACCTCCCTTCACCCCTCCTCCCGCCTTTCCATTCTGTGCGTCTGGTACTGGAAGGGGTGAGACAGGAAAACACTGCCGTGGGGGTGGCCGGGTGGCCGGGTGGGAAGGGGCGATGTGTGTGCGCGCGGTGCCTGGCGTATTTGGTGGGGGAGACTCGCGATCGGCTCTGCCACCCCAGCTGTTATCACAGATCCGTGCGCCGTATACGCATGTGCCTCCCGCGCTCGGTCCCTCTTACATAACACATCCAATGCAGCAGAGGACCCGAGAAAAGACGACCCCAGCCCTCCAAGCGCAAATTGGATGAGGGGAGAGAAGGTCAGGAAGTGTCCCTTGGTGGTGTCCTTCGGGGACGTGGCTCCCAGTGGGGAGAAGCAGGAGGGGAAGGGGGGCTTTCTTCAAGTGGCTCCTCTCCTCTCTGAAAGCATCCACCTAAAAAAGACTGCAGGAACTAGTCCTCCCTAGTGAGACAGCTTCTACATGCTCGCCGAGGGCAAGTGGGTACTCTGACCGAGGGAGTGCCGAGACGCGAGAGGGTCCTCAGTAAAGACACTCGGAGGAGATGGGCAAGAATGTGCGCTGGGTAGAGGGCAGTAGGGATAGCTTTGGGGAGAACCAGAGGAATCCCCTGAGCATGGGTTTCACTGGAGGCCCTGGGACACCTGTAATGGCTTACACATCGCCCAGGAAGCGGTGTGTGCACTGACTTTGTGAAAACCTTAGACTCTGCACAGTTACTTAGGCCTGAAATGAACATTAAAAGGCTTGTTTCCGGTACTTTCATTTACAATGGAAAATCTGAACTGATTTTCTTCCTTTTTTGCTAATTTAAAAATAACTCAGTTTACCTCCAAATAAATATTGGTACTCTCCCCTGCTCTCAAAGGCTAGACCTTGGTAATTCACAAGAGAACTGGGGGGGGTTTTCGTAGCATACTCTGAACCTTAGTCAAAGGCTATTGATTTTTCTCTCAGTACAGTGTTTTTTTTTTGCAGTGCATAATCAAACCCAGAAATTACTTGAAATATTTATAAGATCATTTAAATTAAATTTGCAATGATCTAGCCTCCTAGAAAAAGGCTATTTAACTTTATTAGAAACATTTCCTCCAGTGATACAGTAATGTTTGGTGATGTTTGTCCTTGAGCAAAGCAAGTTATTTTAAATATTTGCATATATATTATGTTACATAGGTACATGTATATTTTATATATGTCTTACATAGATATTAGAATTTATAAATGCCTTGTGCTTTTTCACCTTATAGGAGTGCCAAAGCAAAATTTTAACTAAGTAGGTTGTGTAATGAGTAGATTGCGTTTGATTTTTAGGATATAGACCAAATAGTTTATCAAGACAGAAATGCCTTTCATGTGAGTAAAATGGGTATCATTTTCATTATTAAGACAGAATTCCTGTGGAACACGAGTCATGATGAGAACTGTCCATGTTTATTTTGAGGTGAAAGGGATTTACCAACATCTATTTAATACTGATAGTGTCATAATCCCCTTTCACCACTAGGGTGGAAATATTCAGTATATTTTTTACCTACAGAAAAATGTTATATTACAATGGTGAGCCTTTTGAAAATTGCCTGTGTTTCTTGCTTTGAAGATAGGTCAGGTGTAAAGCAAAATTTGCTTATTGGTATATATATTCCTGTTATGGCGATTGTATTTTACGTGGCTGGCTTTATTAAAGACTGCTTATATTCATATAAGGATTTTTGTGATTAAATTGATGTGAAATTGATTCGGTGACAATTTTAGGAAGGTATGTATATTAATGATATTACAAATTTAAAATTTAAGTGATTTTTAAGTAGTAAGATCCTTGTGGAAGCCTTTGCAAAAATACCGTTAAAGTAGATAAAACCTTTCTATACTTCTGTTAGTCATGGATTTACTATGTGTATATTATTACATAATGAAATCATGCTGTTTAACTACATTGAATGATTAGCCAGCAGAATCTTTTGATTGATCAAGTTCCTTTTACCTGAGATGTGTTTACAAATGTTCTTGTTACTATGACAACAAAACAGAGGCAACATGTATGCAGGCGTTCCTTGTGGAATAATGGTACATGTGTCTGCTTGAGCCTTGGCACTTTGTCATGATTCAGAAAACCCCAGGTAGAATCTTTTATGCTTCTCCAATTTAAAATGAAAAATCCTTAGTTAAGAAGTTGCTTATTTATTTTATTTTTTTAAAGCAGGGCTTATTTTAATGGCAGCATTAACAAATAGCAAGCACTTTATTTGTGTTGGTTTTAGAGTTTTGAGTTATCACTTATTAGCTGAAGTTAACCGGTAAGCTTCAACATAGAAAAAGTAGTTTTAAAGACCTATTGAAAATGTTATTTGGCATGATTGAAAGTGTAATCCATTAAGATGTGGAATAATTTAATACCTGATGTAGTAACTATTATAATAAAGGAAAAGTGACTAAGATCCACTAAGATCCATGGGATAGATGCTTGTGGATCAGACAGGCTGCTAATCACCTAAGTCTCTTAAAAATAAACACTGTTTTTACATTTTGATTCATAGTCAGCATCAGCAGAACTCTCTGTTAGTCTGTGCAGTAGTCCTGTAGGTGGAGAAATAGTTCACAATTTAAATGATGTGTTTCTAGTTAACTGATTTACATATGAATTCTTTGTGAATTCATATTTTGGCTAAAACTGGTATATAAATGTTGTGACTTAAAATTATATTTGAAAAGGAGCAAAGGAAGTTTGCTAACTCAAATCAGTGAACTTCAGGTTTTGAGAAACTTCAAGCCACCCCACATGTGTGCGTTTGCTGTAACCATACAGGCAAAGCCTTTATTAATCTTGAGTAAAACTTTATGTTCCAGTGAGGCTCCTCAATCTTTGAAGCTGTGGATGGACATAGAGGATGGAGAGAAAAATGGGAAAACTTTGTGAAAATAAGATTGTGTGTATTTGAAGGAAATTGCATAAGTGATATAATTTTTTGTTTGTTTCTGATGACCACAATCAAAAGCATTGCTTACCATATGCTATTTAAGGCAATGCTAACAAAAAAGATGTTATAAATCAGACTTTGTTGCTATGAGATGGCTTCAAGTAATCTGGAAAAATGTTTCAGCACTTTATCTATTATTGTGACACAACTCCCAAGTCTTCATGTGCAAGAGGGTAACATAGCTTACTTGGTCTGTGCAATCTTCGGCTTCTCTGGGGTGGACCGTGGATACTAACATGAAGATAGACTTAGGACTGTCCTGCCTTCAAGACTGCGTTTGGAATAGAATCAGAACTGCTTGATAATTTGTGTCATGAATTATTTGAGTTATTAACTATGACATGATTTATTCCAAAACTGTTTATAATTTTAGATTTCCTAGCAGCCTAAAATTTGAAGTCTAACTGTTTAGGCATATTTAGGCATATTTGAAGAAAGTGCTCTGGAGAGAAGAGATTAAAATGATGTTTGTGTGCCTAAAGATGAATCTGGGTAGCAAGCAGGTGGGGTTTGTCCAACCACTTCTGAGTCACCAGATGGTTGGATGTAAAGTCAGGAAGTACTCAGGGCCAGCCAGCATTTTTGACTTGTAACTCACACATAATCTTAATCCATTCTTCAGAGTACTCTGACAGTGCCTCAGTCATCATCAGTCAATGCAATTTCTTCATCTACTCATTCCACAAGTATTTCCTATGGGTCAGGCTTTGTGCTCGACACCAAGGTTATAATGATGATCTAGACCAGAAAAGGAATTTCTAATCTAGTGGGGTTAACAGATATTAATAATATGGTGGACCAATATATGTAACGTCACATTTCTTGTAAGTGTTGTGGAAGAAATACAAAGGCGTGTATTACAAAGGGTATATCACCCCTGTTTTGGGGTCGAACAAGAGACCTCTCTGAGGAGGTGATGTTTGAATAAGACTGAAGGATAAGTGAGTCAAGCAGAAAAAGGCAGGTGCGAGGAGTGGAAGAGTATTGTATGAAGAAGGAACAATGCCAATGCCTTCAGGTTGGGGGATGTGCAGTGTTTTGAGGAGTAGATAGCAAGCCAATGATGCTGAAGCGCAGATAAGAAGAGAGGGGGTGCAAGGTGAGGTCAGACCATGTGGGCAGGTTGATAACATGAATGATCACCTAACCTGGCATAAATGGGGGCACTGTCCTTAGCAAATCAGGACATGTGATGATCCTACCATTGGCCATGTTAGAGACTGATCATTGGAGGGGGGATTCAGGGGAGCAGGGCCTAGAAGTTTGAGTAGGGATGTGGTGACAGCTGTTTCATCACATTACCTCCACATCAATGATCCCTGGCCCATAGGAAATCTGTACGATTCAATGTGCTGACTTCAGTTAGAAGGGTTTAGTTGTGGGTTAGCTATAGAGTATGAATGGAGACATGTCTTTTTCCAAACAGAAAGATTAGAGGGTTTTTGTGGGAAGAAGTGATTTTTGATTGGGGACCTTGAGGGTTGAGGGGTGTAGTTGGAGCGCCAGGGGAGAGGAGTAGATGAACCTGCAAAAGTTCCTGATGGTGTGAGAAAGCTGGGCCTCACTTAAAGCTTTTGAGTAGAGGAGCGGTGCTGTTGTGTGTGTTCAGAAAGATTATAAGCATATATGGGATGGGTGTCCTGGCGGCAAGAAGACAGTTAAATTGCTATAGCTCCTAAAAGAAGTAATAAAGGTTGACACCACTGCGTGACAATGAGTTCTTCCATCCTGTGGACTGACATCTTAAAACTAATAAATAACAAAAGTGATCAAAATGTTTTGATAAACATGGTCAAGTAAGTGTGGCAGATGGTCAGTTTGAACTGCATTTTAAGTAGAGTACTGAATTATTATTTCAAACCTACTATAAAACTTCTAACTCCAGACAGTATTCATAAATATCAATAGTAAATGGACCATCAAACACTGGCCTATAAAAATGGTTATACTTAAAATTATAAGCTTTTTATATTTTTAGGTGTAAATATTTTGAGGAACACATAGCTGATTAATTTCATGCTTCGTTAGAATGCCACTTTTTGACCGATGCCCAGTTCTACCTAAATCATGACAGTACTGCCGGATAGATAGTATGGTGCAATGTGTTGAAAGGCATTTTTTTTGACAAAGATTTATTTGATGGTTTCATTTTCTCTGAAAAAGAAAGGATATCAGCACAGCTCTTATTATTTGCATTGTGGCAGATTCACTTGATTTCTGAAGCCCAACAGAAAGGTGGGACTTTTGAAACCAAGCCATAGGTAAATGTGGACACACCCTCATTTGTATTTGCTTAGTGATCTGTAGGCATGCATGTGTGGGTAGGCGTGCACACATGCACACGCACATGTACACATACTAATCTTAGAAAATCGTGTGTGTTCCGTGAGAAAGAAAATTTTGATACTCGAAATATAGTCTGAATTCTCATCCTGATAGTGCAGAAAGCATTTCTTTTAAAATGGAGATTAAGTCTAACTCCATATAAAGAAGATTATAGGAAAGGTAATTTAAATTGTAAGTAGCTTTGTTCACTGAAATGCTAGATTCATTTGAAACAGTGTTTTATTTCTTTTGGAAGCCAGACAACTCATTTAATAGTGTACATATGAAACACTAATTTGGCTTGTTAATTGGATGCAATTAAACTGAGGTTATTTTATACTGCTTAATTGTCTGAAAATTACATGCATTGCCATGTCTGTGCAATGTGAGGCAAAAACTGGGGGTAGAGAGAGAGTGGGGGTGGAGGGACATAAGGTCTGGTTGTGTCTTTGCATTGAACTTGCTGTAAAAACTTGGAAGCAAGTTATTTAAATGCTCTGGACTTCATTTGGAAATGGAAAGGATTGGAACAGATGGCCCTTAAAGCCTCTTCCAACTCATATTCTATCAGTTTATAAATTCTGCTTTGTAGTTCTAGAGAATGCAGTGTCATTATATTCTGTAATTATGGTATTATAAGGATGAACTAAACACTTAAAAAAAAAATCAGCACAGTGCCAATTTAGCAAATCCGTTAGAGGGAAGGGAATTTAGGCTTAAGGAACACTTACTCTGTGCCAGGTTTCATACCAGGCACTCTTAATAACAACCCTGAGAATATTTGGTATTATTATTTTCATGGTTACACTTAAGGGAATCGGGATTCAGAAAGGTTAAGTGGTTTTAGCAGGGACACTGTTAGTCAATAGTGAAGCAGGACTTGAACTCAGGGCTATTTGGCTCCAGAACCATTTGGTTTTTCCACTATTCCGTGCAACATAAGCAATTGGTAAACATCAAATTATACTGTTAATTCGTTTTTATCACTTTGCACAATGTTTTCCCCTAGTAGTTGACGTACATCTGCTGGTGACATGTACAGGTAACCTAGGGGCTAAGAGTCTAGATTTGAATCAGACAGAACAGAGTGAATTCCAACTCCACCACCAGCTAAGGGAATTTAGGAAAGCCACTCAACCTCTGGAGATTATAAAGTGAGGATGATAATATCTGTTTAAGGGTCATTGCAAAATTTTTATGAGAATGTGTGTACCCATCTCAATGAGCACATAGTAAATGTATATTAAATACCTCATAGCTGTGATTATTAGTAAGAAGTGATTAGACCAAAAGAAAAACACAAAAGAATTCAAATTGTTGTACATGCTTTCAAATGGTCTATTAATCTTTTGATTGAGATGGTTTTAGAAATGATGTCAGAATGCACATTTTTCAACAGTTCACAAATGGAAATATTAGTTTAAGTTCGGGTATTTCTTATGATCTCAGCCAGTGCTATCGTAATGAAGTGAACTAAATTCTCTGGTTCTCTGTGGATGGTCCTTCTGGAGTTTTTGGTCTAAAAATAGCCTTTGGGGCCTGAATTACCTAACTTGAGCAGGAGAACCAGTGATTCCTTGTGCGGCCTTGGGTGGTTTAGGAGACACAACTGGGGTATTCATGGGACTACTGACTTTTAAACAAACATTTATTAACTAAACAAAGATTTATTAAGCACCTGCTCTGGAAAAGGTGCTATTCTAGACACTGGGGATTTATCAGTGAACAAAATAGTAAAAGCAAACAAACGCAAAACCCATGCCCTCATGGTGTTTACATTCTATTGGACTAATTTAGAAAGTTATAGGCTGAATTCAGTCCTTGTACTACTTTCCAGTGTTTTTAGGAATCTACTTTTATATTGGGTCCCTCAAGCCAAATAGCAGTTGAAGAAGCACTGCAAGACTTAGTCCATCACTAATGAAAACATTTCACTTATTATATCTATATGTTTTCATAGTAAGGTAGTTTTTGAAGAGATACTATTTGTACATAACTCAATATTATAGCATAGTTTTAAAGAAATTCTTTATGGTTCAGGATTATGGCTTTTTATAACCTGTAGAATCGGTTCCAGACTCTTGTTTTATAGGAGAGGAAAAAAAAAAGTTTTACAAATGACACATTCTGTTGTAAGATGCATTTATTAGGCTGTTAAAGTGAACCGATTGCCACCACTTATATTGGAATGCATATTTTTAATCTTATTTAAATGAATTTTCCGTTTTTTTACTGATATTTTTTGTTATAAAATTTCTAGTGGATTGTGACCATTTATACCTTCACAAACATATGGACAACGTGCATGGCACAGATATTTGGTGAATGTTTACAGTCATAATTCTCAAGCAGCTAACAGTCTAAATGGTAAGAAAAACTGGACCCATTATAAGATGGGGGGGCGGTCATCAGAACGAATGAGGGATGAAGTCCTGGCTAGTCTTCACTCCTGTAGCCACAGTCCATCAGTCTGTTCACTTTTTAAGACGTTGTCCAGGAAACAACTGCTCCACCTATCCACCCAGCGATCCCGAACACTTACCGTCACAGTCAAGGTCTCCCTGGGCTCTGTGCTTCCTGGTAGATTTTCCAGCACGTGAACAGATGGGGCCATCTTGGGGTGATTTTGTTCCTTCAGTTGGATAGGGAAGTTTACAGTTGAACTGGGATTCTTCCGTGTAGAACAGTCTTCTTTGGCCGTATTTTGTTCAGGGAAGCTTTGCGAGGTGGTCACGGTGGGGTTTGAAGACGAGTTGTTTCTTGGTGGGCCTGCTTGGATAAATTCAGCAGGGAGAGGGAGTGTGTCCCTTTCTTCCATTGCATATCCTTGTCTGTGGAGGCAAAGAAAAGTGTAGGAGAGAAGGCTTGAGTGTGAATCTTTTCCTTTCATTTGAAGCTAGTGAGGAAATCTGTCTTTGCAACTCAGCAGGGCCCTGCGGGACCACTCCGACGGCTGGCCCAACACTGTGTGGACAGGTCATGGGAAGTTCAGCTGCTAATTACCCATTTCTTCTTCTCCTGGTGCTTACAGTTGGAATAACCTCTACTTCTCTAAGCAAGGGGAAAATCCATTTGATGTATTTTCTTGTCATTCAATTTGTTTGCCATGTGTCAAAGTTTAGGTGGGGGAAAAATGAGATTTCAAATATCTTTTCTGTCCTTGTTGTGAAGATGTGCTCATTAGGGCCCACACCAAAGGCTGCAGAGGACACCAGAGCGGCTGACAGTGAGCCTTGACCCCAGCAGTTTATTGCTTGCCTCATTATTGATTTTCAAAATGATTCAGGCGAAGTGGCTGTACCTCTGTTATATCTCATTGTTTCATCTGTAAAAATGAAGCATTGTTTATAGCTCTGCCCTACCTCCTGGGAACAGAGCAGGGGAACACACAAGAGAATTGGAGTGGCTATTTTTAGGATATGAAGCAACACTAAGTTTTGAGAAATAATTCAGTTGTTGGGGAAAAAATCTGACACACAGCAATACATTTATGACAAAGGGTTAGTAGAGTGTTCTTGAGATAATTGACTGCTATTGATGCAGCTCATTACAGGCATACGTAATTGTTTTCAGAAAGATAATGGTCAGCAGCTCCACGGCTTGCCGTAATATCCTCTGGTGCACTTACATTTTGTGTAGGTCACTAATGCACACTGGTAACAAAATTTTGAGATAGTTATACCCATATTCAAGCAACAGAAAAGGAACCCAAAAACATTTGTTTTTGAATTTGTAATCTGTTTACTTGTTCGATGACCTCAGTAATATTCGTGAAGGACTTGGTGCCCAGATTTAATCAAATGTAGCTTTTAAAAAGTGGCTGAGAATATTCAACATGACCTTTTAAAATAAATCACCTGGCAGTATAGAATATAGCAGATAATTGGATGCTAAGTGTGGAGATTAGATTTTCTAATGGACAAACTCCAAATGTGTTCAGTCATCAGTTGATTGTTGGCCATGTTTGGTAGGAGTTTGCTAATGTTAAACCTGATGATGTCTGAAAATAGTTATGATGGATAATACTAGCTGATCTGGAAAAATTTAACAAGTTAACTAATAATCCCAAGAATTTACATTGGGAGAAAAATGTCTTGATAATTAGTCTTTTTTTCTATATTCTTACAGATTGTATAGGATGGGAGCAATGAGAATGAAACAGAGGACATTTTGAAATTAATAACAAATTTGCCCTGGCTTTGATGCCTGCTAGGATTATATTTACCCTTCTGATAGCTATAAAAGCAAACATTGCCTAACAATGTATCTAACATTTGTGATCTCCTTTAAACCAATTGGTTTTGGTTTAAATTGCATAAGGAATTTTTACAATACACAGTTGTGTAAATCAAACTACGGTTCTTATGTCTGATGTGTAAGTATTTCTAAAAACTGAGGTAGGTAGAAGGAAAGGGTATAGAAATGAGATTCTGAGGTCCTTTGGAATATGCACGTAGCCTTGCTTCCTTACACAAGTGCTTTTTCCCAGGTGGGCCAGATCTTGGTTTTGAGCAGGCTGCAACTTCAGACTTAGTTTAGCATTTGGGAGAAGTTTTACTTCTTCCTGACACTCCAATACAATTTGTAGTCCTGCAGTGGCGACTTATTTAGGACCTCTCTTTAAATGGTCTCATTTAAATTATGCTGATTAACTTGCTTAGGTGTCGAATCTGATGCATTGATTTGTCAAATGGTGACAGGACACTTTCAGTGTGATATCTTTCATTGAATTTCAGTATTAGATAAAACCTTTGGAGGCACCATTTAATCCCCAACCAAGCGAGGAGAAATCACTCAGGACAAATCACCAAGGACTGCCAACATTCAGTCTCTACTAAAATACTTCTTCCTTTCTTAGGGAGGCCTGTTCCACTCCCAGACACTTCAGTTTATCAGCAGTTGGCCCTCTGCAGCTATCCAGAACAAGTTTGCATGACAATCATTGACTTGCATGACAATCCTATAGTTATTTAAAGATTGCGATTGTGTGGACCTTAAGTATTCTTTTCTCCAGACTAAATATCCCTAGTTCCTCCAACAAGACCTTTTAGTATGTAGTTTTTATTTTTATTTTATTAATTTCTTCGGGGATCAAGCTGTTCATGTCTGAAACAAACTCCAGGCTATGTTCGTTATGAGTCCTAAAAAATAAATTGCTTATCTCCAGTTACTCTTTAGAATATAGCCTCTTGCCAACTGGTTTAGAAACATTTTATGGAACAGGCCTTCTAGACATGCTTACTGAAACTTTTACAGCTGGAACAGAGATGGAATGTATAATAATTTAATACAAATCTAGTTTCACAGATGTAATTCTGGCATGTGTAAGATATATGGAAATATAAAATACAATAAAGATAGAAACAGAATGCAAGATACAAAGAAGAGTGTTTCACTATTTTCATCATCAAAACTTTTATAATTTACTATATTGAGGCAAAGAACTATGTGAGGGGAGCTATAATTAAAATAAGCAGTTTGACGACCAAAAGAGAGGCATATATGAAATATTAATGGTATAAAATCACCCCTGGCCAATGAGATCCCAACAAGTTTCATGGGAGAAGGGGCTGCTTCAGATAGGCCTTGATTTTGATAGGCGCCAACATGGGAAAGTGTCAAGAGTGTTTTCAGAGGAGCATCTGATTTGAGGGCAACATAAAATACATATCTAATGGATATTGGTAAAACAGTTAGAATGTTTGGGATATATTGTCTGAGGGCTTGTATTCCAGCTTAAAGTGTTTGTACCTAAAAATAGTAACAGGTACTGTAACACATTGAAAATTTGGTTCCTGATTTTGGCAATTCCATAACTTTATAAACATAGTTAAATGAAATAAAATAGATAAAAGATATGCAAAAATTTCTATGCAGAAATTCTATTTCATTTATAATAGTATGGAGTATATATATTTTTCATATAAGACATATTGGATTTGGGTTAGATATTATTATTACTTTCTTTGTCCCAGAAGCCCAGCATTTTCAAAGACACTGACTAATCATAAAGGTAAAGCAGATATGTTGCTGATGGACATATTGTTATATTCACACCTGTACCAGTTATTAGTACCTTTTCTACACTGCTCTATGGCCATATAAATGACATGCCATACTGACACCAAGGTTAGTTCAAATGAATGGTTGCCATTTTAGGATAAAATAAATTAACCTTTTCTTCAGTTTATCTTTTCTGTTAATTAAAAATGGCGATATAGCCCTGGCCAGTGTGGCTCAGTTGGTTGAGGATCCTCCCATGCACCGAAAGATCACCGATTCGATTCCCGGTCAGGCATATACCCAGGTTGTAGGTTCAGTTCCTGGTCGGGCACATGCAGAGGAGGCAACTTATTGGTGTTTCTCTCTCCCTCTCACTCTCCCTTTTCTCTCTCAAGTCAATAAAAACATATTTTTAAAAAGATATAGAATGTTGGGAAGTACTTCTATGTAAGTGTGTTACTTGCAAGACTATCACCTATATAGAACCTGATAATATACAATGAGTTTTTATTGCTTCTTTTTTTAAAAAATATATCTTTATTGATTTCAGAGAGAGGAAGGGAGAGGGAGAGAGAGAGAGAAACATCAATGGTAAGAGAGTCATTGATCGGCTGCCTCCTGCATGCCCCCGACTGAGGATCGAGCCTGCAACCCGGGCATGTGCCCTGACTGGGAATCGAACCCTGATCACCTGGATCCTAGGTCGATGCTCAGCCGCTGAGCCACGCCAGGCCGGGCAAGTTTTTATTGCATCTTAATAATAATTTTGAAAAATATTCTTACTCTAGATTGAGTATCTTTAGTATCTATGAGAAAACGCTGTTCTTTTAATTTATCTACATAGACTGCTTATTAATCCACATAATGAAAAGATGGTGAATACCTAGATGGACAAATATTTCATAGAATTATTGGACCTATATGCAGAAACAATACATTAGACAGTAGCAATGTTAATTATCGTACATTACCAAAACAAAAAGTTATCATTTCCTCAGAGGGTACTTTGATTTTGGAACTTTTCATTTAACCACTGTGGAAAGTAACTTATTTTAGATTTAGTCGTTCTTTTAGTCTCTGGAGAAGTACACAGAACTCTGTGAGGGACTAGGAGAACATAGAAAATACTTCATTGTAATAAAATAACTTATACAGTTCATTAATTTTTAATTATACTTTAATGCATGTGGGAACACTGATGTTTCAATAACACAGTTGATTATAGGCCATCTGAGCATTTGCTATTATTTAGACTTTATTGAGGGTCTGTTCTGAAATATTAAATATAGATGGAAGCTGAAAAAGGAAGTGTGCTCTGAAACACTTGAATACTACATATAAATTTCCATTTGATGAACATACTGGCTTTTACCTGGAGCCTGAATGGCATGAGGTAACGATGCCTCTTCTTGCTATTGTCTAGAGGAGGGAATGGTCAGGGTTTGAACCACCTGTAGGTCTGGGGACTGTCTTAGTGACAGGTGCTATACTTTGTATAGTTACCCAGCCTTGAAGGGATCAAGACACTAGTAATTTGTGCTGAGGGCCATTTAATAAAGAGAAGGTTGTCATTTTGGAGACCATTTGTAAGAAAAATCAAATCATGGGGCCTGAAAGTGCTGAAGTAGAAAAAGGTTCTTATTGGAACCAAAGACTGTGAAGCACGTAGGTAGGATTTTCACTACAGGTTTCTTCATTCGTGTGTGCGCGCACGGGCGTGAGTCTGTATAATGCCCTGCTGCCTTCCCTCCTGTACATTCCTGGTCACTGAGCGAGCCATAATCTTCACCTGACTATGCTGCATGTATTTAACTTTGAGCCGGGCGCTGATTTGGGGAAGCTGGCTCTAGAGGAACACTGCAGTCCTGCAGTGTATAATGGAAATAGACCGTGGGCCTAAGGAAGAAGAGCGTCCTGATGGTTTTGTCATTGCATTTCTTGGGAGCCAGTTTTCTGGAAAAACAACAAATGATTGGCGAATGCTCATTTCAGAAGAGCAATACTGGATATCGTGAGACAAGGATAAGTTAGCATGCCTTTCTGAATGTTTTTAGAGATGTCAGCTTGTGAGACCAGTCCTCCTCTCACAGTCAATTATATCAAAGACTATTCAAAATCTAAGAACTTGTGGAGGCTGTTGTGGTAGAGAACTGGGACCTCAGAATTGTGGAGACCAAATAGTTCCTGCAGCAATCCACTACTCACATGTTGCAACTATCCATGTAAACGAAACCAATCCTCAATTAAATAATGAGTTTTAAAAGAATTAACTTGAGAAACATCAAGTCTGAATCCTTTCAATTGAATGAAGTGAATATATTTTCCTGGGCTGGAATTGTGCACTCTCATAATGTACTTAAAAGCATAAAATTGGAGCATTAAACATTTTTTTCTGGCGTTTTCTAAAGAGAAAGTGAAAAAATATGTTATCCTATAAAACATCCTTTTATCCTCACAGTTTATGTGTTTTCTTCTATGATATAAATGATACGTATTTGAAAATAGCATCAGCAACCTGAAGACTTCATAGTTTATTACTATGGTTTATATTTTCAATTATGTGTCTATTCACACGTTTATTTCATTGCTATCATACTGGTGTTTATATTTCAGTCTATACTAAATTTATGGTAATACTGATTGAACTGAGTCTGAAATTACAAGTATAAAATAGGATAAAATGTAACCATCCGTTCTTTTGTTCTTTCCAAGTGCCATCTCTAGCAAATAAGTATTACCCAGAGAACATGAACTTTGAATAAATTCTTCAGTGACTTAGTGTTTGGCAGTCACTTGCAGTTTGTGGAGTGTTAATTATATATCATTGACAGATGATGTAAAGGAATAGGTGAAAGTATTTTCTAATCCAAAACACAAGAATCACTGTAAAGATTTAATGGATAAGTTGATGATCGATATGAAAGGGAAAAAGACACTGAAAAATGTTGGTTTGAGATTGCCCAGGAGACGGACAACCTCTTCAGTGTTTCCCAGGATTGGACACATAGGTATCACTTTTACAATCATGAATCCTTTGATGACAGTTTGGGAAGCTCACCGAAGCTGTTTAAAAATTGCTGTATTCAAGCTAGGTAGGTAAAGCAGTTGGTTGTGATTTCTTTGTAGGCCCCTCGCAGCACTCACATGCAGAAGCACTGGCTCCAAAGCCAGGCTAGAGCATCCTAGGAAGTACAGAGGGTGTGGCTTTAGTTTGGAGTTTGGAGTATGGAAAGGGGAAGGGTGTGGCATTCCTTTTCAACAGGATTTAAAGGAGCCCTTCTGAGATCCATACATCTGTGCTAGTCCTGTGTTCTCTGAGCCTATTTCTTGGTAAAATGGGGATAGGAAAATAATGTAAAACAAATGGTAAACAATAATAAACTATGCAGGTTTAAGAGATTATTATGTGATAAAATACTCAACTCTTTTATTCAGATGTTTATAAAATAAGACAACAGAAAAAGTACTCAGGGGCTTTGGATCACTTCAAGTGGAAGACAAGGGTACCTTTAATATTGCCCTTAGGTAGTAAATGACTTAGGGCAACTAACATATATTACATTGTGATGTCTTTTATGTACATTTAAAATATAAATTATTTTTCAGTAAAATTTTTAAAGAAATGTAACTTCTTTATCAAGGTGGGGTAGACCCAGATGGTGAACTTCATGAAAGCATCAAGATGATTATTTCTTCGTCAATTCTTAGGATTCATTTACTTGTGAGTTGGTAGGTTACAACTGCAGTGTGTATTATAAATACTATGATACTTATAACAGCCTAAACGTATTTTTAAAATAGACTTTATTTTTTAGTGCAGTTTTAGGTTCACAGCAAAACTGAGTGAAATAGAAATTTCCCATATGCTTACTCCCAACTTCCCCCAATATAAAAATCTTGTACCAAAGTGATATATTTATTACAACTGATGAACCTACATTGACACATCATTACCACCCAAAGTCCATAATTTACAGTTTGTAAAACCCTAAGTATTTTAATTCTATGTACCGATGTGAAGCATTGCTTAGTTCAAATGTTAGAGATGTTGGCACAGTATAACATCTGTAACATTAATTCACTATGAGAAAAACAGAATCTATAATTTGTTTTGTAATTGACTGTCATTGACACATTACGTCTTTCAGTTTTTAATTAAAAAATGATTATACATTACCTTATGGCCTTATTTTTAACCCTTATGAACCTTAAACCACCACTTCTCTAAAATTACATATGGTTATAATCTGGTTTATGCTTTGAAACTAAAGGGAAGGCTGGGAATTTATGATAAAGGAAACGAAAAATCACCATTATTTTTATATGAATGGGTAATTTCCATTTAAAAACATTCTGGCCAAAAGTATTGTGTGCTATTAAAAAAAAAATAAGTACAAGATTGAAAGATTTTTAAGGGACTCTGATTTTTTTATATTAGACATTTGAGATATGATAAATTAAGGGCTTAATAAATAAAGGGACTTTATATGTCGTGTAATGGATGTTTTAATAAGGAAAACACAGACTGTGACTCAGGACCGTCTAAGGGGCGTCTCCTTGCCCTCCCCGACCTCGCAGGAGCCGTGCAGAAGCCGCCTTTCCCCGCGCTCCTGACAGTTCAGAGGAACCCGCAGTGGGAGACAGCAATCGGAGACATACCTGCACAGCGACACTCCAACATAGTCACTTTTGATTGTTTAAAAATAATCCTGGTGCGGGGGAAAAATCAATCATCTACGTTAAAAATTAAGCCGAGAAGCTTGCGCAAGGAAGGTGCTTCCGATCTAAACACCTGGAAACACACGCCTTCGCCTCCCCCCTGGGAAATACGCGGGGACGAGAGGCGGCCACGGTACTGGCCGGGCCGGCATGGTGCTGGGAGGAAGAGCGCCCCCTCCACCCCCCACCCGCGCCCCCACCCGCACCCCCACCCCGGGGCGGGCCCCAGGCTGAGCGGGCACCAGGCGCTGGGACCGGTTCCAGGAGCCGGGAGCCCCGACCGCCTCGCCCTCGCCCTCGCCCTCGCCCTCGCCCTCGCCCTCGCGCGGCGCTCGGCCCGCCCGGGAAGGGCCTGAACTTTGGCCCCGGGGCCGCCGCCACCCGCGGGAGGGTGACTGCAATGACGTCTCCGCTCGGTTCAGCTGCACAACAGGAAATGCTCTCGGCCGCCCCCCTTCCTGCCCGGGGAAAGTGGGGCTCGCTTCGCAGCGCCGGCCCGGACCTAGTTTCGGGCGGCGGGCCCGGGCGCCCGGGGCAGGGCCCCGAGGGGAGGCACCTACTTCGCAGTGGCTCGCGCGCCCGAGCTCGCCCGGGGCCGCGGGGAGCACGGCCCGGGGACCGCAGCCCTCGCTCGGGAGCAGCGGGTCAGGTGCCGGGCGCCGGGCAGAGCTGAGTAATGCTGAGTGCGGAGGCCCGAGCGGCCTTCAGTCACCTGGGTACAGTGTACAAGCCCTCTCCACCGAGCGCCGGCAGGAAACCTCTTGGTTAACCCTCCTAACTGTCACCTTTTACTTCGCTGCGGAAACAAAGACAGTGCGCGTCTAGCGCAGAGCGCAAACCTCGTGCCGTTGTTACGCACCTGGAGACAGAATCGTGGCAAGAAAATGATCTCCGTATTTATGATTTTAATCCTTATGATGTAGGTAGTGAATCTAGTTTTTTAAAAAAATATTAATCGTCTTGTCAGTTTGCAAACAGTACTGTCACCCTTGGATGTTCTACCCTCAAATTATAGATGGATTTTTATTTTATTTTTTTACTGTTTTTGGACATTTTTATGTTTTGGCAATAGACATAGGCTTAGGAAATTGAAGCCAAGCCTTTTAAATAAAAAGGTGTTTGCATTTGCATTCGTGATCTTTCAAGTTATATTTTAACCTATGTTCTAATACTCTGTAATTTAGTAGCACGGATCTCGTGTTTTATACACTCGCGGCGGTGATAAAGAAGAGTAGTATACGCGGGGCACTCATCGCTGTGATATCTCTGGTTGACTCATGCACAGGCTTTGTAATGGTAGATTGTTCTTTTGGCCACACAGCCAAAATGCCAAAGTTCACTGGGAGGTCTGCTAAGGTTTCTTATATCAAAGACTTGACAGAGAGAGGATTTCATAGATGAAAATATTGGTTAGTCGTTCATAGCAAACCTAGAAATTATTCTAAATTGGAACATACACTGTTTACAGTTTAAGTTAAACTGAGTCATCAAGCTAATCACTAACCTATGCTTTTATAATTATTGCCTAAATATTTTCCTTTAAAATAAGTCCCCACAAGATCATTAGATGTGTATATAGTACAATGTCATTTCCCTTGGGACGCTTTCAGCTGGTTTAGGCAATAAGGAAATTGAAGATTATTTAAGTACATTTAGAAAAAGAGCTATAGGTTTAAACTTTGTATCTTGTTTAGGTTGCTTTTTCCTTTGACAGAATGTAACACAAAGATCCTCTCTTTTTACCATCTGAGCCTCACTCAGGTTGTTATGGTAGCACTCTTACTTGGTTATGAAGTGCACAAAAATATTTGTACAGATATTCTCAATGGCCCACTAAAAGAAATAAAGTTAGAAGTTAAGAACAGAGGGGAAGTTGTAGCTCCTTGGTGCTATGCCAAAGAGAGCCGACTCCATTATAGTAGTCTCAGCAGTCACATGAATTCAAGGGGCAAATGGGATGGTGCAAGTGAAAATGCTTTGTACAGCTGCAAAGCACGATGCTAATGCGAGGTTAGTTTTTCATGATCTCTTTTTCTTTCTCTCCTCCAGTAAAATTATACAGAATGTATATATATCATCAGATATAACAAGGAAAGCTCTTAAAGTGGGTGTTAGTTTCATCCTTTGTGGCCACATTATAGTTGGGTCCCCTACATTATGTTTATTTGCTCTATAATAAGATTTAACTGCTTTTAAACCCAGCTTGGCCATTTATAACACTGGTATTATGAAAGTATTTATTTAGCAGTACTAATATAGGGATCAATTACTCCAGATCTGTATTAACACTAATCCTCAGTTTTTATGCAGCATCTCATTGGAAGTGCTAAGTAGGATCTTTGGAAACATTAATTAAATCTCATAACAACCAGGAGATTAGCATGCTGTTTTATGAAAACCTCTGTGTGAGTTCTTAAGGACCGTACATAGAATTTAAATTTTTATAACATTAACCCAGACCCAACACCTCACTTGCAATTGTGGTCCAAACATGTAATTTGATTCATACATGAGTTATAGATAGATCTACTTTTGGGGATATGCTTAATTTTTTTTTATGCTGCAGAAGAATTTTGTGCCTTTGTAGTGATCAAAACTACAGTTCTGATTAAGATGAGTAGAAGAATATCTTTTACTTCTCAGCTAAGAAGTTTGTGCTGCTTGGAGGAAAATCCTGGAATAAATGCAATTCTCCATTCATTCGGCACCATTGCCCTGGGCATTGGCTCCAGTGAGGACAAGGTAAATTCTGCCCCAGCTTATGAAGTTCAGTGGAAAAGGCAGACAGTAGACAACCAGTTCTTTTAAAACAGGATTAAGATATTGTTGAATAAATGCAAAAGTAGAAGGAGGTACAGGGTAGTGATAAGAAGGCCTAGAAGGAGCTCGAAGCCATGCTGGGATGGGGGCATGTGAAATGGACCCTTCCCTCAGCTGCCCTTCCAAGGGTCAGTAAGTGTCCAGAGCACCTCTGGCAGATGATGAAAAATAGGGTAGAGGTGTAAGCTGTGGATCAGAGAGGTAGGAGGGCAACCAGGGAAGTCCTATTTGACCAGCCAACAGAGTCAAGCATTTCTCCCAAGAGGGAGTGAGCGTATATATACAAAGGGCTATGGAGGGTTTAAGTGAGATCAGTACTGGAAAATGATTTAATAATTAGGAGATGGCTGGCATTTATTTTTATATCATTTGCTATCTAGTGTGAATGACTATTGAAGATCTGACTATTGGTAATTGTATGGGAGACATTTAAATTTGACACAGAAACTTCTGAGATGATTAAGTCCTCGAATTTCCAAAAGACGTTTTATAATCCACTTCTCTCTTGTGCTTTCTGAGTAGGATGAACCACTGGTTTGAGATTAGTTCAAGGTCCTACTAGATCGTCATCTTCATTAGGGAGATGGACTAGAGCCTTATTTATCATTGCAACTTTAGAATCTGATCAAGTTTTTAGTTCCTAGTGATAATTTTAAAAACTATTGAGTGTTGGGCATTTTTCTAGGCACTTCACATGCGAATTGATTTAATCTTCCTATTACATTAGCTCATATCTTTAAATCTTTATGCTCTTATGGGGCGATTAGTCTCCTCATTTTAGAGATGAAAAAACTGAAGGACAGAGAGTTAAGTAGCTTGTCTAAGGTCACACAGCTGAAGTATTTTGGAGCTTGAGTTTAAAAGTCTGAATTCAAACCCCAGACTGCTTTTTATCATGATTACACCTCCTGCTTCCTTACTGCAACTCATTATATATTTGCTGGATGAATGGGTATTTGAATGGATGAAAAGGGATGGGTTAATAATTACTTTCTCCAGATTTGTAAATCTGATTTAAAAAAATTTTTCTCCCCCTGGGTGATAGATTCCTTTTATTTTTTAAGGGAAGTTTATTATTTTATTACTTCAAACAACAATCCAGCTTCTAAATTGTTGACATTTTAAGGTGTATTTGGGGATTTGCTTCTTGGTAGTTAGGGAGTAGCTAAATGGGCTTGCCTTCTGGTGTGGGTCCTTGGGGTCTTAGTTTGTTGAGGGTGGTACTGCAGAACACAGACTGGATGGTGCTGTTTGGATGGTGCAGGAATGGACCATCGCTGGAGCATCACTGGTGAAGCCCCGAGCCAGTGGGCCAAGGCCAGCTCTCAGTGCCCTGATCTTTGGGAACCAGCACTTAGGAGATACCAAGATAACTAAGTGACAGACAAGTAGCAGAATATGACAAAAGAGACATTATTCTTATGTTTGTGACTTTCTTTTTAGCTGTAACTCATGTAGCAGTTATGCAAAATGGGACTGTAATTCTTATCTTTGGAGAGGAAATGAACATGAAAGGAAATGTTTGCTGGGCTTATAGAAAGATTGAACCACTGTGTCTTTACAATGAACAGGATTACTTTATATGATGAAACTAACTGTCCTACCATAGAAATACTTTCAAAAAGTTTACTTATGTCTGAGGACATAAAATGTTCTTAAAAAACTCCACGTTTTTACCTACAGTAAAGGATCTGTAGAGTGTTTTTAACTGCTGTAGTTACATCTGGTGAGTAGGTAATTCTTGGAGATATTTCTGCATCTGTTGAAGACCAAGATTCTTTGCTATTTAACGCTAGTGACTAATGTGGAGTTGGCATGTATTTATTTACAGTTTATTAACATTACTTGAGAACAGCCACACTAATGTGAAAGGAACAGAGTGAGAGTCATGTCAGGGTACCTTTTTTTTTTTTTTAAATTAAGTATGCTTATAATGGTCAATATTTAAAAATGCTGCTTTATTATTCTTGCATAGATAATATATACTGCATTTTATTTCCTAAAGCTTACTAGGTTTGAACATGGAGTTTATTTGTAGAAGGCAAATAAGATACTTACAAAAGTGGGTCTTTGAGTAGAGTAATGATAAACTTACCCACACTGTAAACTACGTTATGATGTGTTTCATTAAAGGCAATGTGATTCTGGAAAAAGTGCCTGCGTGTGAGGAGAACATCGCTGTGGACCTAGACATTGGTGGACAGTTCTTGATTGGGGCTGCAGCTGGTCAAGCACATTCCTGACCTGAACAATGACAGTCTAGTAGGATTCATTTGTTAAATTGTAAAGCACAATTATGAATCACATTTTAAAATATAAAGCTCTGGCACTGGTGGGAAAAAACCACTGTTATCAGGAAGAGAACACAGGGTGTTTTATACAAAAGGTATTTAACTGTGTTGTTTCTTAATTTTCCTTTTATCTACTTCATTGAGATCTTGTCTCATGAGAAAAGGAGAATTATGGCGACTTACTTCACGGGTCCTTGTAACTTTTGAGGGTTCTTTTTTGCCTGTGTTTTTATAGAACTAAAAAAACACTGACAATACCCTTTCTCGACCTTAAGAAAGCCAGTGAGAGAGAATGAAAATGGCATTAAACTAGGTAGAGTGACGGGATAGATGGGTGACTAGGAGCTAACAAAGACATTTACATCAAAGCAGAAGAATATGTTTTAAAAATAAAACAATCGCCCGGCCGGGCGTGGCTCAGCGGTTGAGTGTCGACCTAGGATCTAGGCGATCGGGGTTCGATTCCCGGTCAGGGCACATGCCCGGGTTGCGGGCTCCATCCCCAATGACTCTCTCATCATTGATGTTTCTGTCTCTCTCTCTCCCTCTCCTTTCCTCTCTCTGAAATCAATAAAGATATATTTTAAAAAAATAAAACAATCTAAATTGTATTACTTAGAAGTAAAATAATATGCAAGGAATTATGTGCTATGAAAAAACACATGAATGTGTTAACTACAGATTTTAATATACTTTTTAAAAACCATGGTGGGAATGATTTAATCTGAGACTATGAGCTCTCTCAAAATTGTTGTGTGTGTTTTTTTATGCCATCATTTCCTAAATTATTGGAACCCAGTGTCAGAGCTTATTTTTACACTGCTTGGTCATGGGAAAATACATTTAGATAACTTAAGGCTCATTCATTCATTCGTTTCACCTTGTATTTATATAATTCTATGTCTGTGTTAGTTCTCTAAAATTGAAAGGACATTATGTTCATTGGTGAACAAGAGGTCGGTATAGAGCGCTCTATTTTTACAGCTGTGCTTCAGGGTATCATGTTCCAAAGAGGTCAGCTGGGCATGACCTCATGGGCATGAATCTTGGGGAGACAATTCTGAAACAGCCACAGGCCTGCAGAGTTGAAAGCCCAGGCAGAACCTCCAAATGCTGTATGTAGGAGGTAGCTAGTCTGTTATGCTTTAGTACGTTTTTCTTAGTAGCATCTAAATTCAGAACAGAATCCAAAGATAAGAGGACCGGGAAGATGTAGTTAGTAGGAAGCAGCATTTGCATCCATGAACACTCCCTGGATACTGTCCCAGTTTTAACGCTGAGTTTGTTTGTTAGAAAAAATAAGTGGGAAGTAAAGAGATGGGGGTTGAAGGAAGAAGGTATTGAAAAGGGTTGTAGAGAGACTATTGTGGCAGTTTCTTTTCATTATAACACTATTCTTGTTAAAATGATAGAAAAATAGTATGGTTTTGAGCATGAGTGGGGAGCTACTAGAGAAATAGAACTTGTTTATCTGATGTACAGATACGATTATTTATAGGATATTTGGTTAACATTGTCCTTTATACAGCGATGCCCAAGGTTTGTGGCAGCTGTTGGGTACACATTGGAAGCTGTTCGTAAGATTCTTATTTAATAAAATAAGTTCAGAAATACTAACATTTTCCCATCATTTAGAAAAGGTGTTACATTTTCTTTCATCATCACTGTTCATGAGAATAAAATCTGTTAGGAGTTCACGTGCACTCTCGGTGCTGCCGTCTGCAATGCCTGCAGTTCTCCGTGGTCACACACGTGGCTTCTGCCGGCTGTTGCTGTTCCCTCCTCAGCGTCGCATCATGATATGCACTTGAAAGTTTCTATAATAGGGCTACGGTAAGTAAGGGACTGTTTCACTTTGGTGATGCAACGTCAGTACTTTATTTTTCGATTACTAGCATATTTTTCATGTCAAGTAGATCGATAATCCTGAAAAAGGGTGAATTGATGCTAAAGCCAGCAGCACGTCACCTGTGAAACTGTTACCTGATTTCTACTTACTCATATGTGGACAAAGAGTAGGAAATAAGTTATCAGGTAACTGAGATTTGTAACTTTCAGTGACATAAGTTAATAGTTGTTTATGACAGCATAACTATTAACAATACCGATCAGAAGAAATGCACTTAAAAATGATCACCCGTAGCATTTATTGTATGTCCACTATGCTAGAGTAGAAACTTTTGGGAAATTAAAAAATAGCATATATATCTTTCTAAAAACAGAATTTGCATTGCAATATGATAGACAATGAAAACGCAATGGCTTCTTTCAACGCATATATGTCGCTTGCCTACTATTCCTTAAATGATTTAACGAATATTTATTGAGCGTGTGCTATGTGCCAGGCGCTGTTGGAAGAGCTGGGGATAGAGCGGGAACGAGATAGGCATGGTCTCAGCCTGTGTGGGGGACACTCATCCATATTTACCAATATCCATACAGATGTATAATTGCTTAAATGCTAGCGAGGAGAATAGGGCAGCTTTTTTTGTTTGGCAAACCAAAAACGTCAAAAAAAAAAAAAAGTTTTTCCAAAGTCCAGGAAAGATTTCCTGAGGAAGAAGGGGTAATTTAAGATTAAAGATCAATGTACTTACTGGTTTCCCTTTATATAAAAGAATGGTAGATATTTTGTGTGTTACGGGGAGTCTTTTGGCATGAATCAGGCTGGGTCTTACATTCAATTGCTTTAGTCAGTAGTTATTTATTGGGAACTTACTATGTGTTGGGCACAGTGCCAAGGGCTGGAGATAAATCAGATTTTGGTTAGGTGTTTAAACCGTTTCTCCCAATACCTCTGCATTAACTATCATTTTAACACAGAGTTCATGGGGAATTATAGAAGGATTTTACCTTATGACTGGATGCATTTTCAGAGTCATGAATTTAATAATAGTAACTAATAATAATTGAACATCTTACTCAGGGCCAAGCACTGTTCTAAATACCTAAACTACATTCATTAATTTAATCTTTACCAAAACCGTGTGAAGTAGGTTCTGTCATATTTCATAGATGGTAAGGTGTCAGCAAGTAGCGTTTGATAGCATATGATGTACCTTTAGGAAAGCGCAATAAACCTTCCAATTAATTGAAAGAGGCCATTGATAGTGAGACAGAGTCTGATTTCAGAAATATTGAAATATGAAAAATATGCATGTCTTAGTATTGGTGGACAACTTGAATTTCATGGTGTACTATACCTGTATTGACAGATGAGGAAGTGGAGGCCACGAGAAGGTAAATAGCTTGGCCGTGGTTACAGACAGATGTGCAGTGAAGCCCAGATTCTAATCCGGGCGCTGGCCCCGGAGCCAGGGCACTTAGCCATCCTGCTCTAGCGCCTGCAACAGGACTGCAGAATCTAAAAGCACATCCCAAGTGCCCCCAAGTTTGGAAAGCACGGTGGCAGGAAAGGGGTGTACAGAGGTGCAACTGACTGCTGGGCATCTGTTGGACCTTGAACTTTTCAGGGTAGGTCTTTTGGTTGGCCACTTTTTATCAATCTAAAATGTTAACACTGAAGAAAGGCCATCATGGTGAAGGAGATGGAGGTGAAGGTGAGGATGGGGCAAGAGGGGGTGACTTCTTGTGGAAAATGATGCATCTTCAGCCCTGTTTTGGGTTTCACTTCCTCTGCAGGCCACCCTCAGCTCCCCCTCCTGTCCTTATCATTCATCTCTCCGATTGTCATCAGTTGTGCTCTCACTGTTCTGCTTGGTTTCATTTCCTGTGAGGTTACCTTTCCTCTGATCTAAGGTGGCCCCGTAGGTAACTCCAGCTTCCACAGCTTGTGGGAAAGTGTCCACAAACTTAGTTAAGGACGGGAAACTGTGTTAAAGTTGGCTAAATAAAACACTAAGCAGTGAAGTACAAATGTATAACTTCTCCTTTAAATTTTTCCCCATCTTCTTAGACACATTCGGTGTGTCTTGATATATGGGTTTTCCCCCTCGAACATTTTTAAAAATAAAATTTATTAATCTCTTAGATAATTTGAAACTGTCCAAATGATAACACAAAGGAAATATACTTGTTTTTAGTGGCCCAGAAGTTCTGAGATTGAAAGTAGAGGTTCTCATTTGGAATCCAAGGCTTGAGTTTTTGAATATGTTGTAATTGCATGAGAAATAATTGAATTGATACACACTTTTTGAAAAGCTCCTCCTAAGCTGTGCGGTCTAATGCCCATAGGTCCCTGTGAGCCCGGGGCTTGTCACCCTGCACAGTGGTAGGGGCCCGTCTCTGTGTGCTGGTTGATGACAGTGTCATAGGATAGCCAGAGCCCTTCTGATTTACGTAGCTAAGTATATTTTCGACCCGCTTTTAAAATAATTTGATTTTTCTTCTTCTAAATATGCCACACAGGCAATCTTTTCACTTAAGCCGTTGCCCCCTAGGAATGATTACAAAACCTAACTTACCATGTTTCTGACTCTTCTTATTTTTTTCTCTCTCTTTTATCTACATTTTTATTCTTTGGATGATCCCAATAGAAATATGTTCTACCTTGTAACCTTTTAGTTAAGAGTATATCCTGTATTCGGGGAACTCTTACTGTGTTTAGGTAAGAAATATGACTCCACGGGTCTTGAGGAGCTAACTGTGGGAGACGGGTGTGCACTTACCTCTCAGCCCAGGATGTCGGCAGCCGTGGAAAGAGAGGTGTGAGAGCAGGAGGGGCCGAGGGATTTCTGGGGACGAAGATACGAATTTCTGTTGGAGGAGCTTGGAAAGACTTAGTGGAAGGGACAAAAGTTTGATCACTGTTGTTAGCATATGTTTAAAACTAGATGCAAATGACAGTAGTGCATCCTGGGATCTGTAGTTGTATTTTCAGGGAATGATACTCCAGAGCAGTGCTGTTCGGCTGAACTCTGCAGTGATGGGAATGCCCTCTCTCTGGCCCAGCCATAGTGGCAGCCACTAACCACATGTGGCTTTGGAGCACTTGAAATGTGGCTGGTGCACCTGAGCTGCTAAATTTTGAACATTATTTAATGCTAATTTAAAATTTTAAATTTAAACAGCCACATGTGGCTATCCTATTGGACAGTAGAGTCAGAAGAAACATGTACACTAACCCAGTATGGTGATTTCAGATGAGCATTTTAACCACAAGTCAGAGACTTCGATTGATTTTTACTTTTCAACATAATTTGCCATAAATGCTAGCACTGGAACCTCCATGAGCATACAAAAATGCAGTAACTCTATAAAGAAATAATGAGTGGTTAGTTAAATTAGTTATTGACACCCCTCCACATACACTCTTGTGAATACATGTACACTCAGATGTGGATGTGTACTTGCATATACACACATACACAAAACACACATATATGCACACATTTTTTTCCTGTCTTCTTGAAATGAAAGGGGGAGAAATATGTTTTTGAATGGCTAGCTGTTTAGAAGGACAGGTAGTGAATTAATGACCCTTCTACTGAAAATGCTCGGCAAAAAAGAGTCCCTGATGGGTGCAAGGGCCAACTTGGCCCTACAATAAGAACTCTGGCAAAGGGTCCCAGGTGATTCTTACTTTTCTCATCTATAAACTGGGCACAGGAATACCTTCTCTGTCTGCCTATTAAGATAATATATATTTGTTAAAGCTTCTTTTCAGGGAGATTTGCTCAAACCAATATCTCAGCTTTTCTATTATACTGCACTGGGACATTTCTCTTTCTCTTTGTGTTCACTGTGGTACCAAGAGATATGATTATACATATTTTTTCTTTTATCTTAAATACCCTCTGGCAATCTCCGACCTCTTCTGAGATCCACACTTGAAAATCTCTTCTTTGAAATTTTGCTCTAAATTTGTTTTGGAAGTTCTTCCTTTATGAGCTCCAATAAGACTCTGCTCAGTCCCTCACTCTGCCCCTCTGAGGACTTATTTGCCCACCATACACAGGACTGCCATTGAGCACCCATCTGCTGCCCTAAATGTCATTTGTGTATTTTAAAGACGTATTTTCATATGTCTATGTTTTATCTTCCTGATTAGAGTGGAAGCTTCCTGTGTTCAGAGTAGGCCTTTAAACTTTTTTTTTTATTTTTTAAACTTAATTTTATCCAGTGCTTTGTAGATGGTGGCACTTAGCAAATGTTGCAGACTGGTAATAAAATAGAGGACTTGGGTCTTTGGGGCTCAGTCTGACATTTTTAATCAGCACTCGCTGATTGTTTAGGTCTGTGGTTTCAAGTTTTATCATGCTCAACAGGCTCCCAGGGTACACTAAAAAAATTCAAGTTCTTAGGCTTTATAAGTATTATTCACTAGGTCTGAGGTGGGACATAGGAAACCTGGATTTTCAAATCTGGTCATTCTGATGCCGGTGATTGGAGGACAGCTCTGAGAACAGTGGGTTATGTGTTATATACCATGTCTCAGTGCTCTGCTTAAAGAAACCTTTTCTGGCAGCAAGGATATTTCTTCCGAGCAGAAGTGTTGGGTTTTATGATTTTTTTAAAGGAGGTTAGGAGAAACGGTGGTAAATTTTGTGGGTAAAATTTTTTTTCTTTTAATTGTCTTCTCAAATGTGTGCTTGGGTCAGTGAGATGATAGAAATACCACATGAGAAAGAACTGGAGAACTTCATCTGACTGCAGTGATATAAAGCACTTATGAAGCCTTTACTTAGCTTGTTTGCCCCTATTTTAGGCTCAGTTTTAACGAGTTTGATGACCCAATCTTCTAAGAAGATTAGGAGCTGTACATCAGATGGAAAGAAAATAGTGTCATTGGTAAAGGATGGCACATTGATTGCAAAAGTGATAGCTGACAGTCGGAAAGTGAAGAAGGAAATAGACAAACTAGAAAAGTCAGACAGAAGAGCTTTAAGACGTGGAACAAAATGTGGGCCAATGGGGAAGCTGAAGATCGAAGGGGTAAGTAAATGTATGCATCTCAGTAGTTTCAGAAGGTATCACTGAATTACCCCAGTTTTCAGTATTTCCAGGGCTTAATGGACTGCTTGTCTTATAGGAGAGTCTCCATAAGTGTATGTACGTGTGTGTGTGTGTGTGTGTGTATACACACACACATATATAAATGTATTTATAAATAAATAGACGGATAGATTTGCTGTGGTAATCTATGTTCATAAGGATCCTAGTATTTTTGTAGTAAATCAATATAAATAAATAAGAAAATAAATAGCTTTGCTGTGGTAATTTGTATTTATGACAATGACCCTGAAAATTTTCTCTCTAAGAAGAGAGCCAAGTAATTTTAACCTTTTAGAAAGATAGTAAAAAAAAATCTCAAAAAGTTTTGTTATGTGAAGGCTTATTCTACATGATTAGTGTAATTCAGCCCCCAGCTCTCTACTCTTTAATATTGTTGCCCTTTCCCCTGCCTTGTTTATATTTAAATTGTCTTAAATTGCACGGGATTTATTTTTCAGATTATAAATGCCCATATATCTAGATGTATAATAAAGTATTTTGAATCATCAACAAATGTACACTATACCAATGCCACATGAAAACAGCACATTTTAAAGTTTTCAAAAATATTCAAATAGATTTCTGTATATAGATAGAAACCTGTCTACATCAATTTGAAGATGTTTCATTATATAGCTAATGCTGAATCATATTTTATATGGTTAATTATCTTTTCATAGATCATAATGGTTTCCTTGGAGCGTGATACAACTATTAAAATAGGTATTTTAGCATTCATATGAATTAAGAAAATGCATATTATGTGTCAGGAAGACACACAGGCGCCATACAGTAGAGAAAACCATCTTTAGAATGGTATGCCTGCTCTCCAAGAGTTTCACATTTGTGTTCTTTAAACTTGCCCTTTAATAGACATTTGTTAACTGAAAAAGGAAAGCTATTTTTTGATATTATATAAAACAGGTTAAAATGTGTGTGGTTACTTTGTACTTTGCTTCAAAACTGTGTTTTTAATTGGTTGTATAGAACTTGGGATTCATTTTTTCAGAGGGTTGAGTCTTTCCTGGAGGGAGGAAGGGGTGAAGAGGAAATTCTCTTTTTTCACGAGTACATGTTTGGTCTTGGGCAAAATTATGAAATAAGGAAAAGTGTGTCTTTGATAGTGACATCTTATCACTTAGAACTCTCTCAAATCCAGTGGGCCAGAAGGCACCAGCCATCAAAATTTAGTCCTATGTCTCCCATCACTGTATTTCATTCTAGTCTAAAAACTACTCCCTCAAACTTTTCTAGCTCCTGAATCATCAGAAGCTCCAGCCAACAGTGCCTGCTCTGATTTTTACAATGGGCATGGAACTATGTGTAAAGAAAGGTGATACCTATACCATTCACTTTCTCATGTACCATCTACTAAGACATCCACAGCTAATTCAGTATACTAGAAGAGAGACTGCATAAAAGAGGCATAAACCAAATGAAATGAAAGTTCATAGAAAAAGAGTACAACCCATTGTAGGAACAGGGACGGTTTTATTTGGAGACATAGACCTCGAAGAATGGTTAGCATCTTTAGAAGCAGAGATGGGGTTGGGAGCTGGCATTCCAGGTGGAGAGAATGTTACAGATGAAAGTAAGAGCATCCCATATGGTTGCCCTAAAGTTGAACATTACTAAACTTTTGAGGCCACCATTCACAGAGACTATGACATAAATGGTGCCCCCATAATTGTATAGCATAATGATCATGAGTGAAAGCCAGGAGGCAAGAAACCTGAAGGGGTATTTCAGAGAATCTTAAGGAGCACAGCCTGGATCATATTGTGATGGATCTTGAATGAAAGGGTGAAGTTGTTTTACCCCTTTCATTGGGTTGTTGAACATTTGGGAGGGTTGTTAAACCCTCCCAAATGCTGAGATTCTTTGTTTTCTCTGATTCAGTTGGTAAGAAGATGATTTTTGAGCTGTGGAGCGGCTCAAAATTTCAGATGTTTATACATAGGGTGAAATGAGTTGAGAAGATATTAAACTTCCAATGTGCATCGCATGATTCTCCTTCTTTAAGACCATCCAGTAATACACTGAACTGGCTTTGAGGGGTCACAAGCTTGGCTCCAAACCAGGCCCAGCCCACCCTTCACCTTGTCGTCAACTTTACATCTTCTGTATCACACTAAGACTTCATTTTGTTGCTCTCTCATTTGACATCCTGATTAATAACCTTTGTTAGATTTTCAGTTTCTGGCTTTCACCATTCATGTCTTGCCTTGTCTCTCTGTATGTCACATCCTGTCTGCCTGCACTTTGGGAAACAGACCTTTTTGGATTGGTCGTGGGCTTGGATTTGTCCTGACAACTGCCTGTTGATCACAGCTGTTTGTTCCTAGGCTCCGATTCCCTTCTTAGGTCCGGCTCCATGAATCAGGAGCTGAGGAAGGAGACCTGTTGTCAGGCTGTTGGGACAGTGTAGGGGCAGAGTAATCAGGCTCAAGCTACAGGACCGAAAATTCATTCATTCACTCATTAAATGTTCATTGAGCACTCTCCAGGTTAAGCACCAACTTGGCATGGTTTCCCTGGCTGGTGCCATTTTCATTGCTTTGAGCCTTTCTCTTTTCAGATTCTTTAAAAAGTTTAAGACTTTTTTCACAACAGCTGAGTCTCTCTGGGAGTATCAGCAAGACCTCTGGTAGTGTTAGAAGGCGACAACCCGGGACAGTGGCAGCTGGTTTTATTTTTGGTTTTCGCCAGTCAGGTGTTTGTAAGCTGAGAAGTGACTGTATTCAAACAACGTGATTTGTAGTGTGTCATGAACTCCTGTAGAAATAATGGATGTGGTACAGTTAAAAGGATTTCTATATTCTAATTTTAGTGGCCATATAATTTGGATCTAATTTAATGGTCCAAATTTTCTTAAAATTCTATTATTTCTACATATTCAGTTTTTCTCCCTTTGGATTGTTTGTCAGAGGATACGAATATTTTGATTTTCAGATCACTTTTCACTTTCATTACAGTTGTGTCAAAGTAAAAACCTTCGCTGCATTGTTGTTTTGGTTTGCATTTCTTTAATGATTAGTGAGGCCTCTTTATTAATTATGTTTCTCTTCCTGAATTGGTTTATCATATTTTTTTCCTAATTTATCCCCTAGTTATTTTTAAAAATATGTTTCTGGGAGCTCTTTATATATTATAAATATTAATTATTGTTATTTATACTTAATTCTAATATTTCTCGATGTGATTTAATTTTTTTTGGTTATTTTATAAGTTTAACCATTTTAGCTTAGTCTCATCTGGTTTATCTATTTCTGATCAGTTTTTGATGGATGCTTTCAAAGTTACTTAAAAGTTACAGCCATTAAAGTAGTGTGGCTCTCTGCTTGTTATTCTTCATGCTGCTTCTTGGTCTACTATCAAGTGGTTTGGGTTTGTATAGACGTGTATATTCTAGAATCACGGAATGATCAAGCTAGAAGGGACTTTATCAGTTTTATTTTTTATAGAGGCTCTAGTAAATAATATTTACCAGTCAGTGTATATTTATAGATTGAGAGTTTAGAATGCAGATGGAAACTACATTTAAGACCTTCTGAATACAGTTAATCTGGCTGGTAATTAAGTGTATTTAACTTTAATATAAAAAATTGTTATATCTTACATTTACAAAACACTTTAAAAACATTCTATGTATGTAAATCAAATTTTCCACTTGGTTTTGAGCACTTACGACAGTGTATAAAATTGAAAATTGAAATATAATTTCAGAAATGTGTCTTTAAATTATTGCTCATTTGCAAAATTCATTTTAGGAGCCTCTTATTGATTTTCTAAATTATGCCTGATTGTTGATTTTCTTCTTCTGGGACTCAGATTCCATTATGTAACTGGGGTGTACTTTTAGAATTTATAAAGCATTTCAACATTTTCTTTTTATTGGCTTAATTCATCTTATAATCACTTAAAAACAACCTAAGTTATCTGATAAATATTAAGCTTATTGGTAGATAGTTGAGCAGTGTATTTCTCAACTGTATTAGAGACAGGAGTTCAATATATCTTCCAATATTTCATCCAGAGGAGGAAGAATTTTAAAAGCTAATGAAAGATTGTTTTTCTTAAGTAATTTTAGAAGATAAATTGTTATATCAAAAATATTATAAAATAAATAGGCAAGCAAAATCATCAAAACAGTTATTAAGAAAAAATTAAATTGGTTTTAATAAATCATAGAGGAGAGGATTCATGCCAGTTGTGTGCTTATGACATATCAGGTTACTCTTATCTCAGGTTAAAATATATGAAAACCACAGTTTGCCCGTGGTTGCTTAACTGACAAATAGTGGTGTGGGAGACGAAATTGAACTGATCCAATTAGAAAGGCTAAGAATGAAGTTTGGGGCAAGTTAAGATGGACAGATGAGAACAAATGAATAACAGACTATTTTTACAGAATGTTGTAAGTTTGACTTTACATTTTAAATGTCTCCAGCATTGGTAGAGATGTTCTTGTATGTATCTTTTTCTTTTGAGAGATAAGAACGGGTCTTTTCTCTACTTTGATCACATGATCAGTTTCATTAAGTTGCCTTTCATAAGAAAGAAGGTAGAAACGAATATCTATAGTGAGTTACTCTTTAAACCTAAGTACGCTAATGGCAAATTTATCAGTTTTGATAGTGTTTGGAATGAAATATGACATTCGTTTCTGATTGTGCACCTACTGTATTTTCTCATGGGTTTTATTTCGTCATTTCAAGTTTGATGTCCTGTTGTTCATGCTGAACAACAGATTTACAGAAACATATCTAATATAGTATTGAAGGAAAGTATATGGAACACTGTGACCTTTTACTTTCAAAACTGAGTTAACTACTAAGTTTTCCAGGAAATTATTTTTAAAGAAAGTGCATAAAGGAGATTGATAAATCAGATTTGGGAGTGATTAGTATAACAGATGGAAAACAAAAATAGACCATGTGTCTTCAAATTCATGTGTGTAACTTGCTGTTTCTTTCTTTGGAGGTACTTGTCAAATATCCCCATTGAAATTCAGCAGACAGGGCCAACTGAGCTTGCAAGTCTAAAAACTAGTAGAAGTCCAAGCTTTGTATTGATATAAGCTTTTACATTTCTATTTAGTCTCAAGGAGTGAGCTTTAACAGTGGTTTACTCAGCTCTCGTCTCTGCCCTCACCCCCTAACATCACGCTGCCTTTCTGTCTCGTTGTGACACAGCAAAATGACCGATCAGTGTTAGGACACTTTCAGTGAAACAGATCATTAGAGATTCATTTAAAGCAGCAAATTGTCACTGAGACATGCTGTGGTTTTAACTCCTTTCCGCTTTGTTTCGGTGGAATAATCAGTAATAAAGCAAGAAAGGAGGGAAATAGATGAGAGAAATGGGTATTGTTGGCTGAAAGAAGGCATTGTTACTGATAACACTTTCTTTAAAAACAAGTCCAAAAGAGTACCACCATAGTGGCAACCTTGCCTTTTGTCTTGTTCCCTTAATTAGTTTTAGATATCAGAATCAGTATGTGAATGAGGGGGAATCACTGGAGTCCGCTGCCCTGAGCTGAGTGTGGAGACTTCAGATAAGAGAACTGTCTGAGTCTTGGCATTCTGTATGCAAAGTACTATGTTTGGTTTCAGAATTTTGTGAATTAACTTTTGACAAGAAAGCTCCTGAGCCTGTAAATTATTATTATTGTTGTTGTCTAAGTGGCCTAGGTGAGAGGTTTAACCTAGTAAACAATTGTTTAAATTACGCCTTCAGTCAACAGCAAGGGCAGATCTGTTGAAAGTGTCTTCTGTGGCATAAAAAAATTGTATTTTTCTAATCAGCGTTTGAATTGTCTTCAATGGATGATTACAGCATTTGCCAGGGGTAGAGTGCTTATGGTCCAACAGCCCAAAGTCTTACCTTCTGTGCCTGGGTGGTGTGTTGTGCATTAGTAAAATTCTGTAAATTATTCACAATAAAGGAGAAAACACTGGAGAAAAGATCTGTTTACTGCTCCCAGCTTTACAACAAGGGAATACTGTTAGTTCCAAAGTAGCTTCAGTGGTTCAGTAGTTTAGATATCCACCCCCACTCCCCCCCTCTGACATCCTGTTTCATCACAAATATTTATCATTTTATTCATCATTCTCTACCCGCCTGTGGGCTGTTGTGGTTGCTGTCACCCAGCCAAGAGGCTGGGGAATGCCTCTCCACGAGCAGCATGAGGCATCTGCCTAGGGTGCTCCAAAGGTCCTGTAACCGGCTAACTTTGAACTGTCCGCATTGCTGTGCCATTGAAATAGATAGAGAATAAGCCTGTTTAAATAATTGCCAGAATCAGCAGTAACAGGCATGTTGCGGCTAGTCATAGTGAAAATATACATACTATTTGTGGTAAGAAAAAAACCTGACGTCTACAGCATTTGGAGATGTCATTCTGATGGGTTTTGGAAGCTTCAAAGCCAAAGAAAAAAGAAAAATTACTATACAAACAAAATTATTGCCTACACAGGCTGGTCTGTTTGAGTGCTTAATTCATGGTTTTAAAAGATCATCTGGTTTTACTGAGAAGTTCACTTAATATTAATTGGCCACTCACTTTAAAAAACACTTAATGTAATATAACACAAAATACAGTCTGATGTATAATTACATAACAACATGCCGTGACATCCTCCACTTACTTTCAGAAGGGATGGACATGTTTAAAGAGTGTTGGCCAGGAATTTCGTAGACTAGACTTACGGGTTTTAGGGAAGAAAACCACAGAGGTGAGATGCCCTTCTCATCGCCTCATATTATGGGATAGGTTCTGTCCATACAGCTGGATCACTGGTGATGCTAACTTGGATCGCTTGGTTAAGGTAGAGTCTGCTTTTTCCGCTGTAAAGTTACTACTTTTCTCTTTGCATATTCTGCACTTTGGAAGGCAGCTCACATTGAAAGGGATAGTGAATGAAGCTTTACCCCTTGAAGGGAGAGTGTATTTACAGAATTGATTTGATTAATTTCTTGGTATCCGTTTTATTCTTTGGGTTACCCTCCAGTGCCATCACCGTTTATTTTGTCACTCTTAAACTATTTTTAATTTCATTTCGCTTCACTCTGGTGTTACGCAGTGCTTGCTGTGGCGTGCCTTACCCATCTTCCTGGCCGCTTCCTCCTCCACTTGTTTGCATTCTCATGCTTCAAATGACTAGATTTAGTTTTGCTGCTCTGGTTAGCACTTAAGGTCATTTCATAGCCAAGTTTTAATGTATGCGCTGTGCAAAGAGAAGTCGTAATACAAAGCTTCTTGTTAGCAGATTGGTGAATATACCTGAGAAACTGTGACTGAAGATTATGAGAATGTGTGACTAGGACCGAAAGCAGATTTCCAGGTAGGGAATTAAAATCTTTTTCTTGAACTCCTTTGCACTTCATTTTGTGGAAGTCAAATCACCATTTTCTTGAGAGACGCAAAGTCCAAAAGGGAGGGTTGGCAACAATATTGAGGTTGCATTAGGAAATCACTTTGTGTTCCTCATTTAGATTCTTTTATTTGATTTTTAAGCAATAAGATAATAGCTGAGCTTTGAACTGAAACCCAAGAGGAACTTGCAGAAGTATATCTATATTTGCAAAAGTACTGTAGATAGGATTTTGATTGTTGAGGCCTATTTGATAAAGTACTCATCAGAGTACTGATAATATTAAGATTTATCATGCCAGAGAAAACAGCTACTGGGCATAGGGTGTTTTATTTGTTTTGCAAAATATTTGTTAAATATGGATTGATTTGTAGTTTGCGTTTCTCATAAACTCCTCTAAGATGTGATAAGGTCACAAACTCTCTCTGTAAGCAGGGAGGGGCCCCGGGAGAGGAAGCTCAGAGAGTACACATGTCCTCAAGTTTCTGCATACTGATTTTACAAAAACAAGAATCAGTTTGCCAGCAGCTTCCACTGTGGTAATCTTACAAAGAGTAAGTTAAAAAAAAAAAAAGAGTTCATTTGAACAGGAAGACAAGCAACTGAAAATCTGAAACACAAGTGGAGTTAATATTATGCAGCGATTCCTACCTCTGCTCTTGGAAGTATAAACTACAGAGGTTTCAGCTCCATGGCAACATGAAGAACCTATTCTGTCAGAGGGTGTGTGTACATAAATGCATTCAAAGCATTGGAAGTGAGTTTGGGGGGGCGGGACCAACCCTCCAAGTCCTGCCCACACATTTTTATTTGTGGATTATAATAAGGCCTTTGTGTGAGGAGGCCAGATAGGAGTTCATGTCAGCTGCCCTCTGGTCTTTTACATGATGGAGCTGTCATCATCCACCTCCCTTCTCTCCCCAGAAAGGAAGCAAGAAAAGGCAATTCAAGAATGCTGCTGTTAGGAAAATGCTCTTGCCTCTTTCTCTTTTTTGAAATGTCAACACAGTTATTGCTCTTCTGTGTGTCTCTATGGGGATTTGGCTGCTTCTTTTTTTTCTTTTTTTGTTGTTATTTTTTATTGCTTCTTTCCACAGTCTTTTTCTAGGGAGGGCCTTTAAATTGTAGCCTTCATGTCGTGTGGGGGCTCCTGAAAGCTGTAATCAGCTTCCTCCTCTGTGGGAAAGAGTGCTTTCGGAGGGTCGTCAGGTCTCCTGCCTTCTACTGAAGGACCCGAGGTAGCTGGATTAAGCATTCCTGCCCATAGCTACTTGGCCTCTGACTCAACTCTGACACTTCAGGTTCCTTATCTCCCTTGTGCTTCACAGCCGCTCCTATCTCCATCAGTCCTACCAGTCCTTTGCTTAGTTTTATCACTTTGAAAAGATAACCTCATGACTTGACTACTTATTAAATATCTATGTTCCTGTCCTGTGTTTTAGGAATCACAGAACAATCAGAAAAATATTTATTTCTGCTGTGCTCCAATTTAGTTGATCCAGGGGATAAATCGAATGTTTTGCTTTGTTCTGGTTAGCTCTGGGTATCATCTCTAATAAGTCTGAGACCGTTTTTGTGCCATCTAAAATGTGAGGTTGAATATGGATGGTTAGCTGCACTAGGTTCAGAGATTAGGGATCCAAGAAAGGTCCTCTCTGATACAGGTCTTGACCCTTTGCTTTTACTCCTGAGCATAATCCCTGTCCAGCATCACAGATTGCTCTCCTGGTGCTAGGAGGAAATTATTGATGAGGGACCCAAGGATTTCACGTTTCTGAGAACACTACTTACACAACAGCTAAGTGTTGTTTTCTACTTATACTTTGGACCACATTTACCATTTCTTCACACACGAAATGATACATTTCCCCTATTTTTATTTTCCTGCTTGGAACATCCTCTTTGGATTTACTCTTAGAAATAAATGACCTGTGACTAAGATTATATATACCCACATACCATCAGTTTCATTTATTAATTAACTTGTTCAACTATTTTTGAATTACTGTTGTCTTCTGGCCTAAACATGCAAAAAAGAACAGGCGTGTGTCTGCTTCTGATGAGCTAATGTTCTGGAAGTTAAGTGCAGACAGCAAAACATGGCAGTAGATTGTGAAATGGGCCGTGAGAGAAGGACCCACGATGCCTGGCTGTGACATGAAAGGGATGCAGTTAGCTCTGCTTGAGGGGCTTGACAGAGGCAGGAGCGCTTGAGCTGCGCCTCGCAGGATGAGTAGGAGTTTGCCTGGTAGGTAGACAGTCCAAGAAAAGGCTTCCTAGGGCATAGAGCCCCGATATACAAAGGCCCAAAGACATGAAAACAGCAAGGTGCTTTCATGAGCAGTAAATCTTTGTATGGCCGGGTGACGGGTATAGGGAGAGGAGGAGTGGAGGTTGCAGGGGAAGGATCTGGAATGCTTGGCAGGAACCAGGTCGAGGAGGGGATGCCATGCTGGTGTGTTGGAGCTTTATGTTAGAGGCAATGAGGAGAGACACGTTCAGATTTGCATTTTACAAGGGAGTCTCAGGCAGCATCATGAGAATGAATTGGAGGGACCGAAACCTGCAGTGGGAGACATGGTTTGCAGACCGTTATATAGTAATCTTCAGAAGGAAGAATAGAGGCCCGAACTAATGCTGTGGTGTTCAGGACAGTGAGCACGAGGCGGATAGTCAAGCTTAGGAAACAGTGCTAGTGACCGAGTCAGTGTTGAGGGTGAGGGAAGAGAAGGGCAGTTCTCAGGACCTCGGTTGGATGACAGGGTCAATAGTGATAACATTGCCTAGGAGGAGAAACACAGGAAGACGAGCAGCTTTTGAGAAAAGGAATGACTTACATTTTAGATTTGCTGTATCTGTGGTCATGAGTAGTCTGTGAAAAGGTGACTGGTCTGGGATAAGAAAAACCTTGAGTTTCAATATGACTTCCCCAACTTATAACCTGCGTATTTTCAGGTATGTTACTTAACCTCTGGGAACCTTAGCTTCCCAGTCAGTAAAGCGGGGGTAATAATTGTTAGTTTGCAGGTCATTGGTGATGGGTAAAAGAGATAATCTATGCAAAGCTCCTGACTCAAAGTCTGTTATCAAATAAAGGGCAGATTACTCTCATTGCAGTGTCCCGTAGGCAGATGTCCAGGCCCGGAGCCCAGCCAACAGGCTGAAAATGTGGACTCTGGAAGCAAGAGTGTATACGAAAACAGAGTGTCTCAGTGGGGCTGAGGCCTGCACGCTCGCTCATCCAGAATCCCTGGTTGACATCCGGGGGGGCAAAATTCCCGGCCAGAAATAAGGAAGTTAGGACTCTGGCCTGAAGGATCTTGGAGTCTATATGGGTGACATAGAAGGAAGTCAAGGATGTTTTCAGTAAGAAGACGAGCAGGGCAAATCAATATAAACATCCAGAAAAGGACTTTTACGACTTGATGAATTTTCACAAACTGAAGAGCATATCGAAGAACATTATCAGCATCCCGAGAGCACTCTCCTGCCCTTTCCCACTTGCAATAAAACCCAAGGACAACTACTAATCTAACTTCTACCCCGTATAGATTTGGCTTATTTCTCTGCTTTATATATGTGGGATCATATGCTGTGTTCTCCCGTGTATCCTACTTGTTTCACTGAACAATATACTAGTGAAATTTATTCATGTTTTGCATGTAACAATTATTCATTTCATTGTATTGAATTGTATTATATGACTGTACTACAACTAGAGTTTATTCATTCTACCAGTGGTGAATTTGTTTTTGGTTATTATAAATAATGCTTCTATGAACATTGTAGTGCATCTGTTGGGTGTATTCCTAGGAGTGGAGTTGCTGGATCATAGGGCTTGTTTATACTCAACATTAGTAGGTAACCACAACACACTTTTTCAAAGAGCTTGCACCAATTTACACTTTCTCCAACAATGCATGAGGGTTCTAGTTGCCCTCACCCTGCTGTAATATTTTCATCTTTTTCTTTTTGGATTCCGGTGGGTATTAAGTGGTGTAGCCTTATAGTCTTAATTGACATTTCTCTGAAATTAATGAAGTTGAGCCCCTTTTCTTATGTGTTTGGCTGTTACATTCTCTGTTTTATCAAGTGCCTATTGAAGTCTTTTGTTCATTTTTCTCTTAGGCTTTCTGCCTTTTCACAGAGTCACTATTAAACAATGAGAATTATTTGAGGACCTACCAAGAACTGTGGTAGCACTGGAATTAGAGAAGAAGACCATATAGTTATACTTCTGGTCCACATGAAATTTGTGATCTTGGCCACTCCTTCCAAAAGCTTGGCTGTATTGGAGGGGTGAGATGGTAGACAGAGGAGGATGTGGGACCCAGAGAGCATTTTTTATATGGATGTGAACCTGTTCTATGCACTGACAGGATAGAACCACTGGAGAGGGAAAGAAAGATGACAGAAAGGAAAGGTGATCATTGACTGAGCAGTAATTACAAATGAAAAACAATGTAAGTGTGTAAGATTGCATAGGAATAACATCAAAAGTCCATGAAGAGTTCTATTAAGACCTCTGGCTATGAATTCAAACTCAGTCTTAAAATTAAAATGTAGCTATAGGTTTTTTCCCAACAACCCTTTTAAATTGTGATGGGATGGGTATATTACTTGTGATCAGTTTTGGTCATGGCACTGAACTGTTATTACAAACAATTTAATTGCATTATTTTGTTTTTCTCCCAAATATCAGATCATGCCTGTCACTTATCAAGGCAACCTTCAGTCTCCAAGATGGTTTACAACTGCTGCCTAAGGTTGTTATGAGGCTAAATGAGGTCGGGATTCTGGATGCTAGAGCCCCTGGGTTCAAATTATTGCTTTTCCTCTAACTCTGTACCCGTGGGCAAGTTAATGTGACTCAGCTTCATCATCTGTAAAATAAGAATAAGAACAGTGCTGACCCACAGAATTGTTTCCAGGAATAAATAAATTAGAAAATGTGAAGCACTTGGAACCATGCCAGGCACATTGTAAATATTCAATACGTGTTATCCTGAAACATAACTTTTATTGTCAAGTGCTGTGTTAAAAGTAAAAGTACCTAAATTTAAAAAAATAAGGATTTAAAATAGGGTCATACATATGAGTTTATGAAGTTACAGTTCTCTTGAGGCTACTCGATTAAATCATTGAACATCTACTACTAAGTGCAATAAGAACACTTGGGGCTCTCCAATGATGTGTAAGATATTCAAGCTTTGGACAGTTATCCTACGGACTTCGTTTTTTTTTTGGGTAGATCTTATGCTGTGTTTGGAAATAGCATAGAAGTTACTTGAAACTATATTTTTAGTACAAATAAAAGTTCATGAAGGAGAGAAGGGGATGCTAATACTAGATCATAACTTGGTATATTTCTAAGCATAGCAGATCACATGAGAAAAGATGCTGGGATTTTTCCAGAGCTAGATATAGTAAAATGGATGGAATAGGGATATGATATTTAAAAACCTGTATATTCCAGTGCTGATTCTATCGTTGTCTAATTATGTGGCTATAGGCAATTGACTTAACCTATGTCTCAGTTTCTTCACCTGAGAAACAGGCACGTAGACACCTTGCTGAGTAGGTTGACCAGAAGAGCTAATGCTTATAAAGATGCTCTATGAACTATCAGATGTTAGGCATTTGTATGTTTTTTTCATGATTTATATTATATAAAAGGCTTTGGATTTCTGAAGATCTATAACTCCAAAAAACCACATAGAATAATATAGTTTTAATAGGGTTACAGAGACCATATTACTTTCTGTGGAATTATCTGTAGATCAATCATAGATGGGCAGCTTGCTGCATAGGTAGGACCCTCCCCACACCCCAAAAAAAAGCATAGCTGGGAGGTCAAAGAGGGCAGACAGAGAGGTTACATGGCTGATGGAAGGGAACAGGTAATAAGCTGTGGAGTAGGAATCAGACCTGAGGTTTCTTCTCACTGCTCTCCATGCCATTCCCTGACTATTTCTCACTTGAGTGGATGGAGTATAGCCTTTGAAGTCAGACCTGAGTTAAAACCCCTGCTTTTTCCCTTCCTAGTTTTAACTCGGGCAAGTTACTAAACCTCCGTGAGCCTCTTCCCTCATCCGAGAAGGGAGTAGAATGACTCGCCTGGCAGCCTTGTGAGCACAGGAGATCATGTCTGTAAAGCACCCACCCAACAACTGGCTGATGCATTCTTTTTCTTGTGATATACATCGCCCAGTTGCAAGGCAACTTGAATTTCACGCTTGCTAAATAATAACACTAATATAACTAATAATGGCAATTGTTTAACTGAAGGGTTCCTTGTGCCAGGCCCTGTTCTTGATTCAGTACATGTATGATTATCTTATTTAATTTCCCGAACATCCTGATGAGGTAGGTATTATTGTTATTGCCACTGAGCTGTGGGAGTGTAACCAACTTGCCTAAGGTCACCAGGAGAGTTTGTGGCGGAGCAGGTTTACAAACCTGGCCACTTGTGACTCCAGAGCCCACTTTCCTAGTTACTGGATTATTCCTGTTCCTCCCTGGCCAGTTTAGGGATGTGGGACAGAGAATGAAAGGACTAGTTGTTTCAGGAGAGTTGTTTTGTGAATGGGGTGAGTGTTTGCTTTCGGAACCTTCACCATTCGGGTAGACAGTATTGGAAGGGGCCTGCAGTCACCCAGCAGGTAACTTCTGAGTGTGTCATGAAGCCTCACAGAGCTCCACTTCCATTTCTGAGTGCAATTATTATATACTTGTAAGGCTTGTAGCGAGCACTTCAGTGGGATAATATCTGCAGAGCACAGCCCTGGTAGCCATCACTTTCTGGAATCTCTATTCCCCACTCCCTTCTTAAGTAGCAGCCTAGCACTGAGGACAGAGCCTTGGGGATGCCTGCTTTCCTTTTACATTTAAACCAATGGGCTTCTGTGTTACTCAGCATTCCCATTTTTTTAAACGAGTAATGTTATATCACAGGATATGACTATCGATCGCATTAAAATATTTGCTCACATATCTGTTCATTGATCAACTGTATACTTTCAATAACTGCGGTTAATAAAGATAGGTATATCACATCGGTCTTTTCATTGATTTGCCTTCTGTGTCTGATGTGTGCACTTAGCTGACAGTCCCTTTAAGAACCACTAACCCCAGCAAAAATAACCTAGAGCAGCTCAGGTTACAGCAGGCTCCGAAGACTCTCCAGGGGGGTCAGGTTGCCTATTTCTTTGGCACCTACCTCAGCAGAGATTGAGGGAGAGCTTTCTCTCTGCTAGCAGAGGGGGTCTCTGTGGATTTGTGCGCCGGAGTCCACCCTTAGCCAGGCACCTGCAGCTCTGACTTCTTCTGGACTTGCCCTCTTCTTCATGGTGGAAAGGCTTTTGGTTGGGCCACTTAAATTACTTTCAAGTAACTGCCACCCTGTCCCCGGGCCTGGATGCTGGAGCCAATCTTTCCTATAATCCTTGGGTTTTGTCCTGTTTCTCTGAAAAATAAAAAATAAAAAATGAAAAAGTGTACCTCTCATCCCAAAGTGGGTGCCTTGAGGGAATGCCATGGGAGGACACATCCTTTACTCTGGACCCCTTGCTCCTGCACAGGCCTGCCTTGCCGGCCTTTACTGTAGAGGGATGTTTTTACTGACTATACCTAAGCCAAGGGAACAAAGTAAAAACAGGGCCTACTGCTCTGCAAAGATAAACAAACAAACAAAAGGAATAAATTCCTTAATTCGGTCCAGTTTGTCCAATTGTGGAAAAACAGTGAGATATCTTAAGAAGCAGTATGACATGTGAGAGGGGACAAAGAACCCGCCAAAGCAGACCATCTGGGGCCTTGTCTCAGAGATATTACTGAATTAGCCGAGTTGCAGAATAATAAGATTTTAACTATCTGTGAGTCACTCACATTTGCTCATTTGCTCTGGGAGGAAGGTGGGATCCAGAGAGGCTGAGTGACTTACCCGAAGCTAGTCAGTCGGTTGGTAGTAGGTCTGGACCCACGGCCCAAGTACACACATTACTGCTCTCCACCACACCGCAAAGACGTGGTCCGGAGTCAGGGTCTTTCCAACCTCTATTTCCTTACCTGTAAATGGGGGTAGTACTTACCTGGCATACCTTCTTGCTAAGGAATTATAAGAATCTGCTAAGTGACTGTGGATAAAAGCACTTTTAAAAGCTATTCAATTATATAAATATTAATATTAAATTATATATATACACATATGTGTATGATAAGATATATGTACAGTGTGACATCTGAAATAGATAATTTTGCTGACTGATATGTATATATAACTGCATACTGGAAATGAAATTACTCTGTTATACATCTCCACCTAAGACATAATAATAGGCACCATTTATTGAGCACCTTTCTCAGTAAGTGCCAGCGATTAGAGTAGGCACAGGATGTGTGTTACTCCATTTTATGCTAACACCGCTTTGTAGATTGGGAACCTAAGGTTCAGAGAGGTTATGTAACTGCCTAAGGTATGAAAGAGCTATGCATTGAACACAGTTTTCTTTGATTTCAAAGAGAATGCTCTTTTGCTCTACCGTGCTGTTTATCTAGTCTAGTGGGACAACATTGGGAGTTAAAATTGTCAGTGCATTGTCCTATCATTCAGTCCACTTTTGTTCAACGGATGTGCCAGGCACCGACTCTGCTGGGAGCTGGAGGTGCAGCAGTCAGCACAGCATAGTCTCTGACCTCAAGGAGCTCCAAATCAAATGGGAAGTTCAGACATAAAATGCACAATTGTGATAGTGTAGCATGATCTCTGACACAAGACTTTGTGTGATGTATCCAGGATCCATTGAAGGGCTTAGTCCGATGAGTGCCGTCGTCAGATCTATGTTTTATAAAACTCACTTTGGGTCATGAAGAGCATTGTTGGGAGGAAAAAGAGAACCTAGGACAGTTACTGTATTTAGCTAAGTGAGGAAATGTTGAAGGCTGAAACTAAGGTCATGGTGATGGAGTTAGAAGGTAGACAAGAGAGAGAGTAACTTGGTAAAACTGTCAAGCTTTGGGGATTAGATCTGAGAGGAAGGAACAGTTAAAGGGGACTCCCGTGTATTTACCTTGAATTATTTGGTGAATGTTTGACCTCATGAAGGGATATTAGGTATGAGGAGAAGGTTGCACAAGTGTGTGTGTGTGTGTGTGTGTGTGCGCACTCATGTAGGTGAATTGCATGGTGGGAAAGAGCGAGGATAATGGCCTCATTGACTACAAGCCATAAAATGTCCAGAAAGCAATCTTATTTGCCAAGTGAAAAAGGCCGTATTAAACAATGAGACATTTTAAGGATGTAATTTTTAAAAATTATAAATAGAACAGAACCCTGACATAATACTGAGACTAAGAAGGGAGAACTAACCTTGTAGCCAAAATATGAGGGCTCTGCCCTAGGCTGGATGCAGGATAGTGAATTGGGGATGTATTTTCCCCCTTTTTATATAGTCACAACATGTAAAAAGGCTTATTATCATGATATTCTATTAGTGACATAGATGGCTTCTAGAAAGCCTAATGCTGATAAAGCAGATTTTTTGCTACATTTTCTTTGGTATATACCCCACCTCCATTCTGTCCAGGTAATTAAATAATCTGGCCTTAATTTAGTGACCTGGTAATTATGTTGTTTGACATTTCAAAAAAAAAAAGTTAAGAAGCATTCTCTAACATTTTTCTTTGGTATTTCTTAATTTTAAGCAGTGGTATGTTTAATTGCGTTAGAGCAGAAAATTGTCTCACAAGTTTAAATAATTATAATGATAGCATAGGTTCTAGTCTAGGGTAAGGAAGTTTTATTTTCTTTTTAAAAAAATCAGTTGTTTTGCTGATAGTAAATTTAATATGTATGGAATTACTAAAACCAGGAGTACTGATGGAAGTACTTTCTTATGGAAATCAATCTGTAATCTCTGGATTGAGAGTCATGTCTGTGCAACTTGAAATAGTGCCTGCTTTGGAGACTGGCATTGTTTTAAAGTTATCTGAGGATTCTCAGTTCAGACTTGACCAGCATAGACCACCGTGGCAGAAGGCTGTCAGATGTCTGGTGCAGGGTGAGACGTGGTTATTTCTGGGCTCCTTGTCTAGTTTGGAGCTATTTAAAAACTCGAGCTTCTGTAAAATTTGTGAAACATTTTTGGTTTCTGAATCAGTTAACTTTAAGTACATTCTTTCTTCATTAGCAAATGTAAATACATCTCATCTTGCATTTTTTTGTTTCTTACATTTTTTCCCTTATTCATTTTCAAACAGGAATAATGAAACATGATGAAAAGAAGTAGACTGCAGATTGAATTTGCTTTATTAGCTCCCATCTTACGGTAGGAATTCATTGCTGAACATTGGTCATTAGGAACTTTGCATTATCTGTGAGTGGATAGATGGACCTATGTTTCTTCAGAGTTATTTGGCAATGATCAACTAGAGGGCACCAGCGAACATTTCCATTTTGATTCTTTAAAGTAGGCCACATACTGTTGACACATGCACAGGAGGGAAACGTGAATGCTTTGCAAAATCTTGGCACTAAAAATAAATTTCACCTGTATATATAGCAGTGTTATCATACTTGAGGAAAGTGAGGTGGAACATGCGAATATAGGAAGAAAAATTTCTTGTTGCTGTTGCTGGAGAATTACCCTCTAGAATAACTCTTTAAGTTTGTCCAAAGTTATAGCAGCGTTGCTAATAGGGCTTTGCCAATTGTGTGGGCAGCATAGTTAATATCATTAAGCACTGAGATAAATTCTATCACAGAGAAATGTCCTGTGGCCAACAATTAACCAGGTGACAATGAAAATCTATCCACTATTAGGACTGGTAATTAAGACTAACAAATAGGGCATGCAAGTAGGAAGCGTTCAAGTTCTGAGGCAGAATTTTGGGTTCTGTCATAGCCCATTGCTTTATTTGTGTCTGCACAGTTGCTTAAAGGAAACTGGGAAGGGAACATTTTTAAATATTCAAATATTAAAATGTGCAAAAATCTAGCATTTTCCAACATGAAAGATGTGTGAAAGACCTTCCTCTGTAGGGTAGCTGTGCATATGTTTGAGTGGGAGGAAGAAGGGAACAGATGACTTGAAAACGAATAAAATTGTTACGCATGTAAAAAGTTATTTTCCTTCTCATAAAATAAAAAACCAGGAACTCAGTCTTAATATCATCTTGTCACTTAATGAAAACATTTGCATATAACACATTTCATTGATGGACTGATTTTTTTGGCAAAAAATAATGCCTCCTATGTGTAAGATGCCATAGTAGGTATATCTAATTAATGTGAATTATTACTTCTATAGATGGTCAAACCAATTCACGAAAAAATATACTTGCAAATACAGTAGGCAAAAACGTCCATTTCTTTGGCGAAGCTTATAATCAAACTTACCTCTACTTAAAAGCATGTTTTAAAAGGAGATAGATACAGAGCTGCAATTCGTGTTCTTTTCCTAACATTTATTTTTAAGGCAACCAGTGCCTTTTTTTTTTTTTTTTTTTTAGGACTGATTAAGTATTAATGTTTGGGGAGCATGATTTAAAAACAGGAATTGTCCTATGGGAAAGCACCAATAAAGGAAAAGATTACGTGGCATTTTATAAGACGGTTGGCGGTACCGTTTAATGCTTATAAAACGGTGTTAGAATGGACTAAACAGCTTGTTCTTGTCGGAGCTCCCTCGAACCAGTTATTTGTGGCTATGTCGCCGAGGAGCTCGCGCTCCGGCCCCGCAGCCCCCGAGCTGCAGCGCGTCGCCTCCAGGTCCCTTGGAAGAAAGTCTGAATGTAGGCTGTTGAATAATCCCTTCGAGGGCCCTGCAACTATTTTTGTGCCTGGATATGCGTCATCAGTGGGTATTTTCTCTGGTGACTTGCTTACATCAGGGCTCCTACCATACATTCTCCCAGTGAGTGACTTATGATTGATGGCAGCCGCGGCTGTTGTTTAGCTTCCTCCGTGACCTCAGCGACCGCGCCGCGGGGACGGCCAGGCTGTCAGATTCCCCGAATGCTTCCCGCCGGGGCTCCCGGGGCGCTCGAGCAGGTAGCGGAGGGGCCGCCGCACCCCCGAGGCTGGGGGAGGGGCCGGGAAAGGGGAGGGGACGGCGCAGGGGAGGGGAATTCCTTCCGCGAGCGGCGGCGGCCCCGGCTCCGTGGTCGCCGAGCCCTGGAGGCTGGGTGCGGGGACCGCGCCGCTCCCCAGCCTCGCCTCGCCGGCTCCCCGCGGGCGCGGGGGCGCGGGGGCGCGCGTGCGGGCGCCGAGCCCTCCTCGCTCCGCTGAGGTTTTGCGGCGGACACCAGCCTCCTGCAGGGGCGACCGCGGGGGGCTCCTGCAGCAGGGGCCGGGCTGAGAGCCGTGCGGGCGCTGCGGGACGCGCCTCGGCTCCCGCTGGGGCCCTGCCCCGGGGCGCCCCGCACCGCGCGGGGACCTCGCTGCCGGTTGCACGAGGCCGTGCGCTCGGGCGCGCGCGGCGCCTCTGTCCCCACCTCCCCACGCGGAGCGAGGCTCCTGCGCCGCGGGGAGCCCTGGTCGCCGGCGCTGGCACCTCGCCGCCGCTCGCGCGCCCGCCCGCCGGCCGTGCCCTGAACTTTGCCCACCTCGCTCCCTCCCTCTCGCGTCCTCGCGCCCCGCTCCCCCGACGCCCCTTTGCTGGCAGAAGGCGTTCTTGACCTTCTGCCGTGTTCAAGACCAGGCTCAGTCCTCATTCTGCTCGGCCCGCGATTGCTGGCTGTCTTCGCAGAGGTGGTTTTGTTTTTCCAGCGACAGTTGGACAAGATTGAAACACAGCTGAAGTGTTTCCGTGCAGTGCAATTCCGTCACCTAAGCAGTTAGGCAGAATCGGTTTTCTAACTTTTTAAAGACTGTTTTCACTATGGAAATATAACACTTGTTGATTTGGGTTAACCAGGTGGTGTTGTGTTTTTTTTAAAGGGACTTATTTATTACAAAGGTATAGCCCCTTATGTCACTGTAACTAATTTCTTAATGGCTTGTTTCCTAGGAACCAAATTCTGAGGTGTATTCCAGACCCTAGCCCCTTCAAACAGGTGCTATGTGTGGTGGAAAAGCCCTAGTGGAGAAAGAGCTTTTCATCCGTATTTACCCCTCATAATTCCACTGAGTGGGCAACAACATTCCTAATTATTTTTATAGCCTCACTTCCAGTTAGCTATCCAGATGCTAAAAATCTATCCAACTGTCCAGTCATATTGTTTTAATTTTAGACATTTAAAACCAGATGATTGAAGGAGAAAGAAAAAATGAGTGCCACTGTAAAGCTAAAAACTTTTCTTTAAGATAATTGCTTTTTGAATAAGCAATATGATTCATGAGAAACATTTTAGAATTTGAGATTTGTGAAAGATTAAAATTCAGAGCTCCATGAGTTTTGAGTGATTAGTAGTTGAATGGATTAAGCCTTCGTAATGCATCTAATTAGAAAGAAATCATTAAAATATTGTTGAGATCCATTGTTTACATTTATTTCATGGCACTGTCCCCCAGGAGCCATTGGTAACTAGCTTTACTTTCATAAGAGTAACATTAGGTGAAAAAGGTACATTTGGGAGTTAGTTTAGATGCTAACATTCTTTTTCCCCCTACATTGTACAGGATGTTATTAGGAGCTATAAAATTCTCCCTCTCTTTAAAGTGAATGTAAGCTTTCATGTGGGGGAGTGTGAGAGCAGAGCCAAACCTTGTAGGAGGATTATGTATTCTTCATTAAAAATATATTTCACAAAAGATTATAGTTTGTGTGGGAGGGAAATAGCTGCTTGTCTGTTGATCGCATTGTGCTTATTTCCCATAAGCACTGTTTGAGTTTAGGCAGGATAACCTCATTTTGATAACCTGATGACTGCTTCGGCTTGGAGAAGAGAGTATAATTTCAAGGCTGCCTGCTGATGGGCAACAGGAATTATTCTCTTTCTGGCAGAGTTTAGCATGGAATCTGCTCTGGTATTTTTATAACTGCATATGCAAATCTTTTCTTCCAAAACCTTTCCTCCCCCTCTCTCCATGTGCAGAGCTTTTGGTAATCTTTAAGACTGTGAAATTCCAAAGGTGTGATATCTAATGATATCAGTGTAGGGTGGTGTGTAAACCCAAGTTAGAGCAAAATGTTGGCTTGAAGTGAGATCTTTTTGTTAACGCAGATCCTTCCCTGTGAGCAGATTCCACTGTATACTTGGTTTCTATGGAGACACTTTTGTTACTGATGGATGATCAGGTTGTTCGAATGCAGTAAGAGTGATTGGTGTGTTGGCTTTGGTCAGCGCAGTTGATGGGGTTTCCTGGTTAGTACGGGATCCTTTCACCAAGGTTCCTTTTATGTTGCAGGGCTTAGGAGGGCGATGCACATGCCAAAACCACAGAAAACATCGAGGCGATATGATTCTTAATTTTACCTTCTTATATGTACATTGCTCCAGTATTACATAAGGAAAAAAAGAAACCCTCAGAATTACCTACAATTAAGATAATGACAGTGTCAGAACAATTGAACGACCCACTCATAAAGCTCATTCTGGGCGGGGGTAAAAATATATCATTTGGTAAATGATTCTTCCACTTCTTACTATGTAATTAGTACATTGATGGCTTTGAAGGAGTGCCTTAGTTTTATACATTCTTCTTAGTGATTATTCAAGCTTTAAGAAGCTTTATATGTCATGGTTGTCATGTTGCAGAGGACGAATATGAGGCCTATAAACCGATGGGCTTTAGACTCAGAATCACACCTTGCACTGACAGCGGCTAAGGGATAAGCCCTCCCCACTGGAGCTTACCGGCTGGGGCTTAGGAGCCGGAAGGCTTGGACCTCATGCATACAAGGTCAGGAGAGAGCGTGGTGACTCTGACCCAGTCCTCCTGCAGCCCCGGTTATGGTAACAAAACTCTCACTAGTTAGGAAATGTTTGCAGCTTTCAACGTGTTGTCTTAATCTTCTTGTGACAGAGGTTGGCAAGCATCCCTTAGTGACTGATGCGTGGACCCACTGTGAGGTACTCAGATTTCTGCAACAAGATGTCATCATTTGAGTCAGCAAGGTAGAGATCCTGCTGAATGGTGGCAAAGAGAAGGACTTTCATAGAGCAGGAGCCTGGGAGCTCAGAGATGGACCCAAATCACTGTGTGGACAACAGTGGACTGGAGATAAGCCTATTTCTAGTGGTAATATTTTATTCTACTCTTTTCACTTAGTGTGGAAGAAGATCTAGTCTCTAAAAAGAAAGGACCTCAGCCAGGCCGGGTGTGGCTTTGCTGTTGAGCATCGACCTGTGATCCAGAAGATCGTGGTTCGATTCCCGGTCAGGCACATGCCTGGGTTGCGGGCTCGATCCTCAGTGAGGGGTGTGCAGGAGGCAGGTGACCAATGACTCCCTCTTATTGATGTTTCTCTCTCTCCCTCTCCCTTCCTCTCTCTGAAATCAATAAAAATATATATTTTTTTAAAAAAGAAAAAACCCTCAGACTCCATATTTTTTAATACAAATGATGGCACTCAGGTCCAAAACTTTTCATCAATGGCATTCTTTATTTTGCTAAAGTTGGATTATGCTTTCTGATTGCCTCAGATCTAAAGGACTGACAGTGATATCCTCTAAGAACATGTGCAGGGGAATTCTTGCTATGTTTCAAACAGGTTGCTGTAATTATCTGCACTCATCTTCTCAGTATTCACTTGCTGCAGAATTTCAATAAAAAAATATCACCCTTTTCAAACCTTTAGATTTTTTACTGGACATTTAAAAATTCTTGACATGGAGATTTACAGATAGTTAAATAACGAATTGCCCACAAGTGCCTCATTTTCTATAAAATTGCAGCCTGACTCCTTGTGAACTAGGTAAGGCCATAATGAAAATGGTTTCCTTCTGTTATTTGGGTTAGTTTTATATGAGTGGAGAGGTATTTATAATACCACATAGCATAGTCCAATAAAGAATTTATCTTCCTACTGAGGGAATGAATTCATGAAAGACCAGGAATATATATTAGCAATCATGAAAAAGGACCTATGCCTCTTAAACCATAAAGCATAAGATGAAAATCTCTGCCCTCAAGAAACTTGAGTTTAGTATACGGAGAAATGGTTGTGTCCCATGCTTAATCCCAGCGGAGCACTACAGTATTAAGGATGACAGGGATTTGAGCCCCAGTGGTTCAAGGAATGGGTGTCCCAAGAACAGACAAAAGAAATACAAAACCATTGGGGCAAAGACAAATTTGATTTTATATAACTGCTTTGTCCAGATAGGGGTATGAGGACCCTACGGGGATAATTGTGGCTCTGATGTGTGCCTGGGCGTTGATGGGTGGCAGGAATCAAGACAGAGCCCAGCTTCAGGCTGAACTTTGGAGACTTAGAGTCATAGCCACGTAGGCTAAAGGGGCAGGTTTGAGCTAGAGTCTCAGTGGAGTGGGTCACTTTTTCGCGTTTGTAAGGAAGTGCTGAAGCCAGCCTTTCTCTTTTACGTGGAAGATAGTCTTAAAGGAAGGGCACCAAATGCCTCTAAAGGTATAAAGCACTCAGGCCTCAGGGAACCTGGACTTTAAAGGCAAGTGATGGTCCCTGAGAAAAGAGGCTTCTTTGTCATTAATGTAGGACAGGTTGGTGACTGTGTCTAGTGGCAAAGGCTTGCCTGTCAGTCCCACTTGAGGCTCAGTTGTCCCCACTGGGAGGGTTTAATTCCTCTCTGACCTTTGTTCCTTCTCATTGAGGTCTCTCTCTCTTTTAGGTGAGGTTTTACCTCCTGGAGCAGTGTTCAAGTTTTGGGGATCTTGGCAGAAGTGTTAAATTTGGGATCTAGTGAGAATAATTGTCTGAAATATCTCAACATTCTACTGTGTTTGTGGGTGGGAACTGATCTCTGTTGGAGAGAGAACAAAAGGGGAATATAAAAGAGCTCAGTTTAGAACCCTGGGAAATATTCTTATTTTGGGGACAGAGAGAAAAATAGAATCCAATAAAAAAGAGTAGTGAGGGAGTAGGTGGAAGCCAAGAAAAGTACAGTAATAGGAGAGATGGATTATAGAACTTCCAAATACTACTAATTTTGCTTATTCGATATATATTGAGGGTGTTCTATAAGCCAGGCCCTGCGCTAGCTTCTGTGGATACTGTAGTGAACCAGACATTGTCCTTGTCAAAAAATTCATTGGAAGTCAGAGATCGGGGTCCAGGTGACACTACTGAGTTATTTTTGCTGGTAACCCAGGGAAGCAGAGAGCAGCCTGTTTGGACAGGGGCATGGGAGAGGCATATGGAAGGCTGTGAGGAGATACTGTAGAGGCTGGTGAGGGGGTTACTGAAATGTCTATGTGATCCACGGTTGCCAAAACAGAAGTCCAATGGCCTGGGAAGGGAGGGATTAAGGGACCAGAAGTCAGCATGAGGGCAAAGAGCCCCCTCAGCAGCTGTGAGGAAGTGAAAAACATTTGTGGGAAAGGAGTCTGGTGTTAGCAAGTAGAGACCTGCGTATGAGTTAGAAAAGAAAGTTCCAAGATGGTAATGGGATTAAATTTGGGTTGTTAGTGGAGGTCTTGAAAAGATTGAGTTTATTCTAATGCTAGATCATGCAATATTAATCTCTAACATTATTATATATTATGTTCCACCTTCACATTCTTCTAAAAAACACACACCAAAACCCCTTATTTCAACTACCACTACCCTAGAAAGATTTTGCTATGTCACACCTGTTCTACTACATCCTTTTAAATGCTGGTTCTGACTCAGGTTATTCTACCTGTGATCAATTCCTTAGCCCAGTGCAAGGCACATCCTATTAAAATGCCAGTTTTAATAGTTTACCATGAAGACCTAAAACCTTCACTGGCTACCCATTGCCTACAGTTTAAAGGATGTGCTCCTCCCTAAAATGAGAAATCTTCATTCTCACAAGACTTCATAGCTTACCAAGGGCTTTTATGTGCATAGTGTCAGTGAGTTCTTACAAAACCCCTATGGTGGGCAGGACAGATATTGCTCTTTTCCCAAGTCTATAAGTGACACAATAGAGGATCAGATGGGTTAAATGACATGCCCAGGGCCATACAATATATAAATCGCTAAGCCAGGAATGAAAATCAGGTCTTCTGAGTTTAAGATTAAGGTACTGTGTTCCACACCATGGCCTCATCTTGCCTGTGGAGTCCCATCTCCATTCTAACCCCATGATTTCTGTAGTTAGGATGGTGAGCTGATGTGCCTTCAGTTCTAGCAGGATGCAGAGAGGCCTCTCAGTGTCCCTGCAGTCACCGCATTATCACCACTCAGAAGTTGTGATCTAGAGCTATCAACCCAGACACATTTCCTGGCAGATTTTTCCTTAGATTGGGAAAGTCTGTCTCCTGCCAGGACATCTGGGGAGGCACAGAAAACACTCTGTATTTCCCTGATGTCATCTTCAGTGCCTACTTGTCTCATATGGAACTTGGAGAAGGTTGTCCCTGACTTTGCATTGGTTTATGGGATGGCTTTTGACCACTGAAGGTTCCACCTCTTTCTCCTCCAACTGCTCTCTCCAATAAGGTGTACCTCCGAAACATGCTTTGAATATCCACCTGGAGGAATTAAAGGTCTAAAAACTTGTTTAAAAATGTATTTGCATTTGTTATCTTATTGAATATATAGAGTTACTGCCATTTAGACATGAACAGTTAGGGAAAATATTGTATACAGAAGGCTGTAGAGCTGTGCTTTGAACTGCATGTTAAAATCAGGAACATTTGTTAGCAATGCGATGATTAATGAGTCTGTGTTGACACGATTTTAGAGTACACTCTGTTTCTATCATTTTCTCATTGTACTGAAGCCAGTGTGATTTGGATTTTGACAAGAGTTTTTGGCGACAATTTACTGCATCAGAAGTTTAAGTGATATAAAAAGCATGCCTGACAATTGTCTAAATATCAAGAATGCCTCTACCACTATAAAAATTGATGAAGGAAATATGTGCATGAAGATTAGTTCCATAATGTGTTGCAAGAGTGCCACATTTTCTTGTGGGCTCCACTTTAAGACACACACACACACACACACACACCCCCACCCAAAAATCCCAGTGTCTGTCTGCAAATTGTGACCCCACATCCTTAAAGTTGAGTTTCCATGATTAAGAGGTGCATCTTTCTAAGCAAAACTAAGGAAGAATAGTTGCAATACTTTTTTGTAAAAACAAAACAACAATATTTTATAATCTTCATTGTTTTCCAGGCTCTTGCAAGGGTACATTCCTCCTAGGTACAATAGCATAGTTTCTCAGGACGCTGGGATACATGTCTCATAATTTTTCTAGTGCCTTTTATGTGTTGGAATTAAAAGCCCAGTAAATGTTTGGGGTAGGAGTATGAAGCATTCAACTACCAAACTCTGGATCTTCCTCCTTTAATTTCAGTAATTTTATCAAAAGTATAATGATACGTAATATATAGGAATGAGATACAACTTGGACTTTGGTGGTAAAGCATTTTAAGGAGACAAGATATCTAAGTTCTAAATAACATTAAATAGAAATGTTTCTGAAATGGGATTGCAATTCCAAATTGTCAATATTGTATCATTTCTAGGAAATTAAAAAATATTTATTGGGGTGCTCATTAGAAATATTGAATTGTGTTGTGATCTTATATTCTTCATTGAGTCTTAGTTACAATTAGCTGGCCAGCTAATAAAAATTGAATAATTAAAGAGGACATTTTTGATTAAAAATAATTAAACATATATGTATTTCATGAGCTTGTTAGTATAATAAGTTAAAAAAATGTGGTTAGGAAGACTAGCTTATATTTTATTAAAAGTATTAGCAATAATAAATGAAGCCTGCTTGTAGTATATGATAATAAAGAGAAGATCAAAAAAATGGGAAGTTGATATTTTTGTAGCTATTTTTATGCCATCTTTAAAAATACAGATGTCATGCGACATGTCCTGTAATAGAATTTTTCATAAGTGCTTAGCCCGTTTGTATTTCACCACAGTATTTTCTCCAACCTTATTGAATGACTTTTGGTGTTAGTGGCACTCAGTTTAAAGCCATCCTAACTTGTCCCAGTGGTCTGGGTTCCTTAGAGCTTCCCCCATGGTTCAGTCACCTCCGTTTTTGCCCCCCACAAATGCAGGCTCCCATTGCCCGGTTGCTGTACACCATGGCATCTCCCACTTCGAATTGATCTTGTCTGACAACCACATTAACTTTATAGAGACTCTCAGCACTCCTCTTCCCTGCTCAAAATTCATCAGGAGGTCTTTATTGTCCATAGGAGGCGAGGCAGATTAAAGTTAAAAAAAAAAAGCACCTGAAGTGGAATCCAGAGACCTGCTTGTAAATTGCTTGGCCTGGAAACATCACTGTTTATCAAGACTCCTCAAATCTGCATATCCCTACTAAGGGTCTCAAGCTCCTCACCTCCAATAAGTTGTGCCAAAGCCAGTGTTTATTCTCTGCCTCATATTTTCAACTCTTATCAGCATTTGGAACAGTTGGCCATCAGGCCTTGCTTAGTGAAATGCTTGATTCTCCCAGTTTCCATGACACTACTCTCGCCAGGCTTTTCTGTCACCTTGCCTTCTCAGTCTCCTTTGCTGGCCTTCCCCTCTGTGCTGTAGTCCTCCAGGGCTCTGTCCTAAATCCCTTTATCTTCTCTATCTAAAATTCTCCTTCTACCAGATATGAATAATCTCATGGTTTCAGATATCATCTATATGATGATAATTTTCAGTTTTATGTTCATGACTAGATCTTCTCCTAAGTTCTCAACCTAAATACTTCCTTAATGTGGGCACTTGGCTGCTTGAGGGATATTGTCAAAGTTAAGATAGTCAAAGGGGAAGTATCAATGTTCTCCAGCTACACCTCTGCCCCCCCCCCCCCCCATTTCAGTAAATGGACCACCATGCCCCTCATTGCTCAGGCCAAAATTCCAGACTCCATCTCCTTCCCTTTGGCCTCATATTCAGTCCAGGAACGCCCTTCGGTGCTGTCTCCAGAATAAATGTGGAATGTGAGGTCTTCTTGCTTTCTCCTCTGTCATAGCCTCAGTACAAGCCACCAGCGTCTGGCCTAGTCTGTTGCAAAAGCTCTTAACAACCCTTCCTTGCTCCACAGTCCCCAGAATAGCATTTTAAGTATAAAGTATATTTGTGACCTAAGTTTGAGCAGTTTCTTCCCCCGATCTCCAGTTTGTTTTACATCACATTATTGTCTTTATAGAATTTATTAGAACCTGAAATGAACAGTGGAGTTGTTTCTGTGGGTTTTTTGTTTGCTTGTTTGTCTCTCCCACTATGGACTCCCTGAGGTCAATGACATTTTGCAACTCACCTCTGCATCTCAGCACTTAGTAAATAGTATGTAGTGGACACTCGGGAGTATTTGTCCACTCATTCACTACCTTGAGCCTGGCTTCCTTACCTATAAAACACAATTGGTAGGACAGGTGACCCCTGAACCTGCCCTACCTAGGTAGTTTTAATTCTTATCATATCCTCAGCCTTCTGATAGAGTCCACTTGACCTCCTAATGTCCTGTAAATGGACCATATTTATTAGGTCTTCAGGCCTCTGCTCACTTTCTTTCTGAGTGTCCTTCCTCTCTCCTGTTCCAGGTACATTCTTTAAGGATTTTTCTTTTTCTCTTTTTGTCTATACACCTCAGAGAGGAATGAAATTGTTTTATGTATACTTGTCTTGCCTGTCCTACTACATGGTTAGTTCCTAAGCTTGGGCCTATAATTGATTTATAGTTCTAATACTTTTGAATCCCCATGGCAACTCTTATGGCGCTAGCCTACGGGCACACCCAGTTCATGCCTTGTAACTCAAGACAAGGGCATTGTGCCTTCCAAAAACACTGATTTCAGAGCAATAAGAATACTTGGACTGTTTTACTGATTTACATGGGACAAAATAGATTTGTAAAAAGCAACCAACTAAGTGTACCTTTGTTAAGCCTGAAATAGAGGGGGGAAATCGGGGAAAAAAAAAAAAGGAAATTTAGACTCAGGATGACATGGTATTTTGCAAACAGTTGTAAGCAATCTTACCAAAAAAGTTTCCTATAAAAATATACTCATAGGTAGTTGAAAAGAGAAAATGTTTTTTTATTATTAACTCAGGGTAAACCTCGAGTTGGGCTAGTAATCTGGATCCTTTTGCTCAGGTATTTGGAATTTAGAGAAGTGCCATGAAAATGTCCCACCTACACATTTTCAATATGCTCTTCCTGCTTATCTTCAGAACAGCTCGGTTCTTTTAATAGCAAGTGGCTGAGTGGAGGGGAACCATTGGTAGTGGGCAGATTTAAGTACAGTGTGTCCTTCCCATTGTAAGCAGAAGCCATGCTCTCTGCTCCAGGAGTGGCGCAAACCTTCTTTTCGTTTTTTTTTTTTTTGGCTGTTGGTCAGATTCCTGATAACTCAGGAGGAAGTTACTCATTTCCCATCCGAGTAGAGGAGTTACTGGGCAGCTTAAAAAGATTCAGGAGCTAGGGAAGACCTCATCTGTTTTTTTATAAACATGTTGATTTCTTATCATATTTTTAGAGGCCGTTCCTAAAATTTCCACGGGCTAGGACAGGAAGAGCTCATGCTATGAAGAATCACGGGCTTTTTTCCCCACGTGATTTGTGGGCCAGCGCCGTGTACAATCATGCTTAACTCAGTGTGCACGAATGCTAAGTTCCCCTGAATCCTCAGCGGCTGGGAAATGTGTGCTCAGAGTGAAGGGTAAGGGTATGCTTCATTCACCGATGAACTCTTTTCAAAGAATTCAGTCCAATACACTTATAGCATTTTTTTATGTTTAATAATATTAATGGCATTTGGTGACTCCCGGTAATCACTGTGTTCATCAATTATTTTTGAATAGTATTGTTATTCTAAATAATGCCAGAGATTGGATTAATTCTCAGTCTCTCTCAGAATTTGCTGTTTTGCGTAAACAGCTTGTTTCCAAGGCATCGTTTTCTTTTGGAAAAGTAGAGAGGAGAAAAAAGTCTGCTTCTATAAATATCTTGTTTAGGGTAAATAGCCTTTTTTTTTTTTCTCTTTAGTGAATAGATGCAAAGGATTTCCCAAAAGGTTGCTGTAGTTTTGCATGGGCGAGCTTGGAGAGCACTTGTTGGGTGTATTGCCGAGTGCCGAAGGCCCAGGAATCTTGTTCTGGGTTCCAGTGCGGCAGCCTCATGCCTTGGTCTAAGCTGCGTGGTGTCCGTAAAAAAAGGTTTGCTATGTGATGCATTAGGACTGACATTGCAAATTCTTTCTGCTAGGGGAACACGGCTGATATGGGTGGTGAAGTTGTGTCCTGTGGCAGCTGGTGACCTTGTGAGATCCGCTGGAGAATTAATGCCTATAGAGATTGGGAGACTGGGAATATAGAAAAGCAGTGGATTCCGGGTGTTTCAATGAAAAAGGGTGGGGACCATTGGGAGAATACATTGAAAAATGTTAAATGGGAAATTTTTGAACTCTAGGGAGCCCAATACTGCATGAAGTCTTACTTCAGCGCTCAAAATTGGCCACATAAGCGCTAACTTCAATTGTAGGAAAAGGGTAAATACAGGGTGTCCCCCCAAAATGTATACACACACTTTGAATAATTATAAAGGCAGCGATTGTTAAAACATATTTCATTTTCAAAATGTAATAGATCAGCTATTAAAGTGTGTAGACATTTTGGGGGGACACTCTAAATTCAGACCACTGTGTTTGGGTAAATGACAGTATCTCCTCAGATTTGGTTTAGTAGGATGACTTGGACTTTTTCCTTTTGCTTTTAGGTAACGATGTGAATACTGTTTAAATGAGGACTGACTCTGTGATATTCTGTGATTTGTTTTCTTCCTGGTGAGCTCAGTGGCTTGCCAGCCCCCCAGACTCATTGGCAGCTGGTATTTCACCAAGTAGTGCTGTGATTTTCACCAGCCATTTGCTTGAGCCGAAAAAGGTGGCATTGATTTATATTTTAAAATAAAGTGAGTTTGAAACGTTTTGTGAAATCACTGTTCATTTTGATTAGTTTTCGCTGGCAGCTGCCTCCACTTAGGCTTTGTTCTTGGTTGGTCATAACTGTTTAGGAAAGATTGCTGCCTTTCGGAAGTGGTTCCAAAGACTCACTGTTCCCGACATCGGACATCCTTATGCTATTCAGGTCCTACAGTACTTGGTCTAAAACAGATTAATTACGAAACTCTCAGTGAATAATTAACCGTTTGACTTGTTCCCCAAGTTATATGATCACTGGGTTAGAAATGATTTCCCAAACTTCTGAAGATAAGGGAAGGCTATTCCTGGTTTCACAGCGTCCCCATTGTTACAGAGTGTGTGTGTGTGTGTGTGTGTGTGTGTGTGTGTGTGTGTGACATCAGCTGATACCTACGCACTGGTCCAGCTACACAGTCAAACCACTTCCTGGGGTTTTCTCGGGTAATGGCAGTGATTCAGAAGATACCACAGGAGCTTGGGAGGAGCGCTCCCTGCGTGCTGCTCTGGCCCTGAATGACTGGGAGCCGTCTAACTCCAAAGGGGTATTTTTGTTACAGTGCCATTATATCTGCAGTTCTCTTTTGCTTATAGTTGCATTTCAGCTGAGTTTAGGGTTGCTTGTCTGTGTGCTTACAACAATATGTATTTTTAAGACCACTGATTTTATAGTGGTGGACTAACAGCTTAATTTCTGTCAGTTAACCAATCCATGCCTTAGTCAAGTCCCCACACTGTCCAAAGTCCTATGGTAAGCCATGGGGGTAGACAGGCAAAGGTCGGTCATTTGTGACTGCCTTTGAAGAGTAGTAGCAATTGGGGAGTTGAGCGATAAAAATGGATGGGGGCAAAATAGGGTGCTAATGCAAAAATACTCAATTGTACTTTTATAAATATGTATTTCTGTGATTTTAGTCTCTGAATCTATTTACATAGTGTGTTCAAAAGGTAAGTTTTGTATTTTTAGGTTTTTATTTGTAACATAAGAATGCAGATAAGATTATGTTTCTAAAGTTTTTTATTTGGTTTATTATCTCCCTTAAAAAGAAAATATGAATTTTCAAAAATTATTTTGGAATACAAGATACATATTCTTTTCTGATCCTTCAGAAGCACCAAAATTGCATTTTTGGCCATAAACAAGAACCTTGGGAATTTAAGACACTAGCTCTCTCCTTGGTTATTCTGATACTTGGCTTGCCTTTTCCTTCCAGTACTGCTTGCAGATCTCTCTTAATGGCTGGGTGATCCCAACCTGATGAGATATGTGTATGGAAATATTCTGTAAGCTGGAGGGGGCTATAAGTGAGCATGTATTATTATTACCATTGTTATTGTTTTCATGTATCCACCGCTTTGTATTATTCCATCGAAGGTACTGGTAATTCCTTCTGAGATGTCAGCGATGACTGTGGCTATTTCAGTGGAGGAGGTACTTTCTTCTTAAGCTTAAGAAAATTTGGCTCTCTGACGAGACCCTGTCTTAAGCAAAATGTTGATTTCACCAGTCCTGCTGTCAATGTCCCAGCCGAGATTATCGGGGAAAGGGGTTGATGAGGAGGCTTATGAACGAGAAACACTCAGTATATTTACATGTTGGGTGTAATTGTGCAATGTTTGGCTATCTGCATGGCGTAAGGCTCACTTTACAAAAGCTGATATTTGGTTCTAGAAATGCCATTATTTTTAAAATGAGAGGCTGTTCTTGGTGGTGGTTAAGAGTGTGGACTCCGAAATTAAATCGTCATGCTTCCTGCCCTGGTTCCTTCACTTCTAACTGGAAGCAGTTTGCACTCAATATAGATCAAAAGAAGAAATACAATTCTGTGTTGAAGTGACACAATGCACCCTCTCTTATGCTGTCAGTTCTATTGGATGGAATTTGGTGGAGTTTGATGATGTGTCTCTGGAGAGGAAGAGAAAGGGGGGAGAAAAGGGGTGGTTAGAGAGAGAGCAGAAGGATGCGTGGGGAAGAGAGAAGGTGCATGGAAACAGATTCAGGTGCTTTATGGTTCTTGGCAGTGGCCCATGACTGGCATAGTGGGGTCAGAGAAGCAGGCGTCCTGGACTTGGGTGGTCATTTCCTTTCTGATCCTTCTCTGGTCTATAAACATGTTCACTTGTATGTTAACTTTGTCCCTGAATCCCCAAGGAGCAGAGAGGGTCATGGGCTGTCACAGAATGGGGGGGGATTATTGGTGGGGATCTGGGGGACCTCCTTCTGTGACACTGAGAGCACTGACTGACCCCCAGCTGTTCAGGGCTGCCCTTGTCACTGCTGTGGGAGGGTTTTACACGTCTCCTTTCTCTTCCTGGCCTCTGAGTGAAGACTGTCTTTCATCTCTCTGAGGGGCCATTTCGGATCAGGGTTCTGTGGGAGAAACTTTCAGTCTTTCCTTCGTGCCAGGAAGGATGCTGATGAACACCCGTTCAGTGGTTGAACACATACGATACAAATTAGTAGAAGGAACACACTTTTAACCCACTCCTTTTTGGGGTCACCGTGTTGATCAACTTGCAGTTATTAAGCAAAATGACTAAGGAATATAACCTAAACCTTAGTTTAAGTAAGTCTTCTGACTGTGGTTCAACTGTACATTTTAAAGTGCTGGTTGTTATATAATATGATTGCACCTTTTTTTTTTGGTTTTAAGATTAAACACAGCTTGGAAGTTTGATTTCCTCCTTATTGTGGTCCTGTTTTGTCATATTAAAAACCAGATGATCAAAGAAAATTCAGTGTAGTGCTTCAAAATTTTTAAAAATACTGAGAACAAATTTTAAAATTAGAAGAATTGTTTCACACGTTAATGATTAAAGATTAAATTGGAATGCACGATTTTTATGAACTCATTTCTACTCTGAATAAAAAAAATATATATATAGTTCATACAATATATTTTTGTCAAATAAATAAATTTATTTTTATGCATTAAATTTTTGATTAGCCATAACACAAATTTTTGTTGTTGTTTATATGCACTTTGTTTTTCAAAGGAGAGGTAGGTACCAGTGACTTATGTTTTTGAAGTAACATCTAGGCCAACATTTCTCAGTCTTGGTACTATTGACATTTGGGTCTGGACAATTTTTTGCCGTCTTGTACATTGTAGGATGTTTAGCAGCATCCCTGGCTTCTACCCAGTAGATATCTGTAGTATTTCCTGTTCCCACTATTTTTTTTTTTAATATATTTTTATCGATTTCAGAGAGAGGAAGGGAGAGGGAGAAAGAGATAGAAACATCAATGATGAGTCATTGATCGGCTGCCTCCTGCATGCTCCCGACTGGGGATCGACCCCACAACCTGGGCATGTGCCCTGACCTGGAATCGAACAGCGATCTCCTGGATCCTAGGGTGATGCTCAACCACTGAGCCACTCCCAGCCGGGCTCTGTTCCCACTCTTGACAATCAGAAATGTCACCAGACATTGCCGGATGTCTCTGAGGGAGCAAAATATCCCGGGTTGTGAACCATTGCTCTACAATTTTCACTATATATTCAAATCTTCTACTTCACCTAAATCCATGTTACTCTGCAATTTTGAATAGATGCTCAGAATCACACCAAGAAAGAGAAAATACTATAGAGGCAATAAATTGTACATATTGAGTATGAAAAAATAAGATTTTGCAACAATATGGTTTGAAATATTTTCTGATCAACAGATACCATAACAAATCCAATTAACCAGAATTCCCAACATTTGGATGAACATTTTCCTCTCATTTTCTTTCAAACTAGGTATGTCCCTTGATTCTGAATTAATTCATCACAATGACTTGATAGTGTTTTTTTACATTTCAAATAATGGAAATAATTTGCCACATATTAAATGCTCTCTGATTAGAACATTCTGTGTTTCTCATGTACATACTGAAAGGTTTAATTGCTTTCAGAGATGGGCATGTGCCTCCATGAAACAGTTGTGCAAAAGATGCTGCAGTTGGGTTTCAGAAGTCTTTTTATGGACCTTTTCATGGGTGTTTTAGCATAAGGAGGCAGAGAGATGTACCTGAATACAGAAATTTCACTTGGCCCATGAATTAAGTGATTGCTTTTTAAAATGTGTTTTGCCAGCCATAGAACACATTTTTCTTCTTGTGAACCATGGCTGAAGCTTTAGCCAATCAGAGGAAGGAATTTACTATACAGTAAAAGGAAGTATTTGTTCCATTATTGTGGTACATGGCCTCTTGCCATTGTCGATAAAGGGCTGAAGTGTTGTACACCAAAGTCTGCTACCCTCTTGACCCTTCATCTGTCATCGGCCGGACTGGGAGGTTAAGTGAACTGTAGCTTGGTAGGACAACTATTGTTTGAGCCTTGTGTGACTCTTGAAAACGGAAATGACTGACACAGCAGTCTTGCAATGTGATGTCTTTCTATTTTTAAGATTATAGACATATGTTTCCTTTCTGTTGCTAATCTGTGCCAGATTAGAGGTATGAAATGATAATATGTAAGGCTTAAAGTTGGGTGATTCAGATGGGTGACCCTGAGACTGTTGGACATTTCTTTTTATTTTTAAAAATAAGAACATATACAGAAATAAGTACGCTAGCACACAATTTCAAGAATTTCACATGGGATCCTATTGGAATTTGTGTTGTCTTAAGATCACTAGGGTGCCTTCGGACCCTTGCGTGCTGCTCCTCCACTATGAATGTATTAACTACCGAAAGTGCACACTTGTCCACATGTTTTCTAAGTAACTGATGGCACATACAGATTCTTTGATCACATATCTTATTTATTTTTCTGACAAGCTCAGGAAAACTTTGTAAGAGCTATGCCCAGTATTTACAGCTTTATGTAATCTAATCTCTTTATTTATGCCATGTTCTTAAACAAGTAGAGTAATATATCAGCTTCAGCTGTTGGCTGACCAAAGTTGTCGCAAAAGTGGGTGGAGGAAGAATCAGAGATGGTGTATTCAGATTCTGTGCATCAAAAGCATGCCTGTTGCAGTCAATCTGTGATGATAACAACTGGCTTGAGGAAGGCAGTTCAAGGCAGATATCTGTTTTATCTTTGACCTGATATACAGGAGATCAGATGCCATAGTGAGAAATAGCACTGATAGTGAGTGAGAACTTGTTGAGGGTGTATGATTGCCTGGATTGTACAGTGGGAATCTGTCATTAATGTGCAGTATTGTTTAGTTTGGGCTGTAGCCGTTCTGTAAAGTCATTAACATAAAGCTTGACGCTTAATAGGGTGCAAAGTTTTTAAAAAGGCAAGTGAAAATACATAAGAGTAAAATATTTGTTTCTGATATCAATAGGCAATGATGCTAATTAAGCGTATGTTGATTAAATACATATTGACACCAAGGCAGGTATCTGGTTGCTTATTTGAGGACTGCTAACACCACTTACCTGAGCTGGTTAGAACACCTGAGCTGGCATGTCCGTGCCTAAGGTTCCCCCTCACCCACTGATCTCACTACTCCCCACCTTTCCTCTTCCCTCATTCTCCAGTTTACCATGGGCCAAGGGGGCTGAGAAGAGAAACAGAAATCTCCACCCCAAAAAACGGTAGCTTGATTTTTATCTTCTTCTCTTTTTATAAAGACAGTTCAAGAGAAAGGGAAATAGTTTGTTGGCACTTAGATGGGGCTAATTAGTCATATCGGGCTGGATCTCCTTACACTTGAACCCTGTTGGGGTAAAATGAAATCCTGATTCGGTCAAATCAACTAAGGGAGAGACTTATCTTAAAGATAAAAAGAAAGCCCTTGACACAGCTTCACATATTAGTCCTCCCAATAATTCTCTTTGCCATTAACTTCAAGATACATATGGCTTTTGAGATTGTCCACATATTTTCTAAGTAACTGATGGCATATGCAAGTTCATGAGGCTACAGGTGCCTTATAGAGAACCTCCCAGACTAAATACCTCTTCTAGAGACTTCAAGATGGGCACTTGGATGTGGATACACATGCATAAGACAAGGAGATAAGGGAGGCATTAGCTCTTAACCTAATTCTCAAGGAAAACTTCACAGCAGAGAGGGAATTTCAGGAGCTGCTTGCTGTTGGAAGTATCCAAGTGGATGGAGGCTGGGGAAAAGGAAGGGCGCGTCCGCGATTATGCTCAGCGATTCAATAGCTAACACTTACCGAGTGCTTACTGGGTGGCAGGCAGGAGTGTTTTATGTATGTTAGCTTATCTAGTTCTCCAACAAGTTTCTGAGGCAGTTACTGTGATGTTCCCATTTTTCATATGAGGAAGCTGAGCCGCAAGGGGTATAAACAACTTGCCTGAGGTTCCAGAGCAAGTAAGAGGCCGAGTAGGTGCCATACTGTCTATCTCATTTAAATCCCATCAGAGCCCTGCAAAGTAGGCATTGACTTTACTTTGAAAATGAAGAAATTGAAGCCCAGAGAGACCCCTGTTGTGAAGGTCACAGGTGGCCAATGGCAGAGGGAGGATCTGAACCGAGGCCTGACTCTTAGAAGTCTGTGCCTTCCCGCTGCGCGAGGAGGCCTTCTTGGGAAGGGTCGGAGGCACAGCTGCCATAGAAAAGCCGGGGAGGCCAGCTCCTTCCTCAGAAAGACAGTCAGGGTTGCAAAGACGCCTGTATAGCTTGTTGGTAATTCGTCCTAATGCAGGAGAGCGGTGGTTTCCTGAAGCATGGAGACTGCTTCTGTTCCCACCCTGTCGTCTGGGTTGTGCTTCGCTTCGTTTGCTGAGCCTCTTTTCAAAGTGCTGGGCTGTTCCATTCCTGTCTATAAATCTTTAAAGTGTGCACATTAGAGAAGTAATTAAATTGTCATTATAATTTATAGCATGCCCGAAGTCAGTCACCTAATTAAACTGCAAGAGAAGAGAGGCGGTAGGTTTATATGTACTTATTAAGTATTAGTGTATTAATTATGCAAGGGTTTTTGAACCAAGTGAAAGAGAAAAAGAATGGTAACACTAGCCTTTCAGAGTTTTTCCATTTCTTCTCTTATTAGATGAATAATTGGAGGCCCTCGCTAGTTAGTAGCATAACCCCAATGTCTTTTCTGGTTAATTCTTAATGAAGTTAGGATGTTTCTGTTTTTCACTCAGTATTTTCTCATAACGCCCCTGACAACATGAACGCACACCATCCCACATCCTGGCTGAATATGCAGTTGGGCCTAGGATAGAAAACAAAATTTGAATCCATGGGTTATAGATAGCAGTCCAAATTCTATCTTGAATTATAAAAATGACAGCATGTTGCATACCTGGAATCACTCAAACGAGATTCGGTTTTCCCGGAGCAGTTGTGACTGTCAAGATACTTATTTTCTTATTAGGGAATAAAAAAACTATAACAACAGAAACCAAAACCACAGAGGCTGTAATAAGGCTCTGGCTGGAGGAGACTCTTTTTGGAGAGTCTATTTTTCACTTCTAAACTCTAGCACATATATATGTATGTTTATTACGTGAGGCGAGAATTGATAACTTGGATAGGTGTTTCAGCCCTTGGGGGGGGATAATTGCAGGTTGTAATGGAGTTGGCTGAATTTGTTCTTTGGGGGTTCATAGAAAGGAAAATATTGAAGGGCACGATTAAGTGTCATCCATGTGAGTGACAGATTGTGGTCAGTGAATTTTTTTCTCCTTATATTTAATTTTGGGCGGGGGAGGGGGGAGAAGATATAGATTGAACTTGAAGGCTGTAATTCCAAGAGGCAATCCTTAAAAAAAAAAAAAATCAATGGAGAGCAGAATAAAGGCATTTAACTGAGATATGTAATGGCAAATATATATACCTAGAAGTTACTAGGTGCTCAAAAAATCATTGGATGAACAAGTGTCATGTGTGAAGGTTCCAGTTTCTTTGTCCCTCTATGAGCACATAAGATATCCTCGACTTATAAACAGTTTTCTTGGATAATATTTATTTTTCTTTGCTAAGTTACTAGAGCTGAGTTGACCTGTGATTTACTTGAAGTATTAAGTAAGGAGCTATATACTGGGTGTCAGTTTCTCTGGAAAGATGCATTCTGAATGCTAAGCTGTGCTGTTGTGTTTCATCTGTTGTGGAAGCAAGTTTCTCCTACTTCTCTTGACTTCTAGGCGACTCCTAGAGCCCTTGGTGGAAGGGATCCGGGGAGGTTCCTGCTGACATCCTGCAGGATGGAGAGTGGGGGAGAGAGCCAGAGAAGGTAGGTTCCAGTACCAGGCTGCAGGACTGAGGGCAAGAGGGAGACAAGGAGTGAAATCCTAGCAGACAGGAAAGAAAGGGATCACCCTAGAGCCCTTTTGCTGGTCGGACTGCAGACTCCCTGGGTGGTCCTTCCAGTGGAAGAGGGAAAGGTAAACCCTGCTCGCTTAATTTGAAAATTGCCCACACATATATATCCTCTTAATACGGTCTTTGTTTATGGCAGTCTAAACATTTCTTCATACTGGAACAAAAGCCAGATCAAATAATAAAGATGAGATTTAAATAAAGATTTTGCTTATAAATGTGTTTTAGGGACCTGTGCACGAGAAATCTTCCTTGACTGTGAGCTTTTCCATAGAACGAAACACACCTTATTCCTCCTAAGATTCCAGCACCTGTCCCAGGGTTCGATGCAGAGCAGGCCTGGAAAATGGGGAAATGTGTAGTAGGGAAAGGTGGGGTTTGGTAAAGGTAGAAGTGAAGTACTGGGGGAAACCTTGCTTTGATATTTTTCATTTAGTTTAAATCTGGCGTGACATTTACTATTGAATTTCACTTCTTTGGGGAAAGACTTTGTAAACGTATTTTTCCTCTTTACTTCTTCGAACTCAATTCCATTTGTAGGAGGACTCACAGCTTGGTATTTGCCATACACTGCCTTTAGAAATATTCTGTCATTGTATCTTATCTGCTTTTGATTCTTCAGAAAGCATATTTTAGGAAGTTATTTATTAATAGCCATTAACAATCTAAAGAAGTTAATTCACAATTTCAAAAAGGGTATGAGATTTTTAAATAAAAAACCCCCACTGTTAATGGCCCGGAACATTGACAAGGCTGAGAAAAGACTTGGTTTGTATTCAGGATTTATATTAAAGAAACCCAAACTACTATATTTCAGAGTTTATTTATACATATAGTTCTGCTATGTGAGGTTTCATATTAAATTTTGTGGTATATTATGTATGGAGCTATGTCAGAAAATTTATAAGAGAAATATCACCAAATTTATTTTTGCCATTTATATATGTGTATATATATATATATATATATATTTTGCCATTATATATATATGATTGGTTACTCTTTCGAATCAATGAATCAATATTTGTAACTGTTGAAAGCAGTAAAAATTGTTTTTAATGATAAATTAGTAAATATAAATTAGTAAAGTTATAATAGTAATGGAAAGTAGTAAAAATTGTTTGGAGAATTGTATGTGACCCTTGTCTTTCAAATCTGGAATCTAGTACAATAAACTTCTTCATTCTTTTTTGTAGTTACGTTAGTCAAATACACATTTCAACTACTGGCATTTCTTCTCTGTTACGGAGATTTATGTAGTGGGAAAGAGAATGTAGGGTGGCAAAAAGAGTCAGGTATAAAATGTTGACAGCAGAGTCTTACAGAGTTTGTCAGGTTGATATTTATAAACCTAAAATTTCCTGAAAAAATTTTTCAAGTAACATTATAAAAATCTCGGCGCTGCTTCACTGCTGTTGTTGCATTTCATCGCTGCAGAAGTCAGTAGCTCTCAAGCTGTTCTCCCCATCTTCTTGCAGCTGTCCAGAGCGAGCATCTGCTCTTGCAGGTGCACCAAATGCTAAGTTCCACTAAGGCTGCCACACTGTCTGGTCTACTTAACCATTTCTTTCTTCGGGGTCCACTTTGAAATGGAATCCTTTTTAAAATAGAAGTTCCACACACTGAATTTTATCTATCTATAATTTGAACATGTGGGGCTGACAACTTAAGACCTAAGGCGACATTAAATTGTTTAGAGAAAGAGGGCTAATTTCAAGGGCATCTATTGATGACTTGGAAAGAAAGCCAATACACATCTTCTATTTTTGGAATATTAAATTTTTAGCATCAGCCTAACTGCAAAATACATGCGTTTGTCTTTTATAAATTCCTGTCATTTGTATAGCACTATCTACTTTATCCAAGGACACCTTAAAGAAACAGAATTATTTCGTTGGGCTGGTCCAGTCTCGCATAGTTCATCAAATGTTATTGCATTAGATCTTTGGTGTACATGGGACATGGCATTACATTTCGTTTTTTCATACATAGAAACCGTGGTTTGTTCATCTCAGACCTATGGTACAGATGTCCCAGCTTGTCATTATTACTGACTTGCTTGTTATGGCTCAGTCATGTAAGTATTAGAGCTGAGGAAGCCTATTTTAATTCATCTCTCAGTGGACAGGGAAAGGATTCTTGCTTAGTAATAAAACATAACTGATCCTGTTTACTTCCAGACATACAGAAGCAACGATGCCTTGTTTTTCTGACCAGCGGTTTCCTTTGTGACTGCACTTCAGCATTTCAGCATTTGAAGATGCTGTTTTATTGCCTGCGTTTGTCACTCGTTGGTATGAGGCTCTCTGCAGCGTTTCTCAGTTATCTGATGCGTTCATGTACTCTCTAAGTAAAATTTTAACTTTCTTGATAATCGACGTGAGTCTTCTTTGAAATGGTAGTTGACTTAACTTCTGTGTCTTCCTTATTTTTTCCGTATTTCAATGAGGCCTGTAGGAATTAAAGAAGATTTACCTAATTTTTCAGAGTCTATTTATTACTTTAGACAAGTTGCAGAATTTGTTAGAGAATAAAGCCTACTGCTGTGGCTAGAAGTGACAGTGATGGATAGCTTCTAGACCTTCTAATATGAGTGCACACAGGAGAAATTTTTTTAAAATCTTGAGACATACTTGGTACTGTAAATTTGTTTCCCTCCCATCAGGGGCCCATTTAGTTTTTATTCCCTTGGTCCTTTGTAACATTAGTGGGACTCATGTGAATTCAACCCATGCGCCTGTGTCACTGTGGCTTGGAGTGTTTCTTGCTGGGGATTGAGGCCTTTGCTGAGTTTCTTGAGTTTCTCTTTAGAGGAGAGCTTATGGGATGCAAAAAAAATGTTTACACTTTCCCAGTTGTGAATTAACCAAAACAGAGGTTTTGATTTTGGTTAGAATCCTTCCCTTCCAGTGACTTTCAGAGGATATTACCTCAATTCTTGCTTAACTGAATGGCAATAACCATTTTATGTTCAACTTCCTCTTAAAAAATTCTTTCTCTGGTTCTTGTTTTGACAAGTGCATGTGGATTAGGTCTTACTGCCTTGATTTTGAGTGGATGCTGTTGGCTTAGGAAATTCCTCAGACTTTGGGTTATAGTATCGGTAAAAGAAAAAAAATTAATGACAGAAATCTATTTTTTATTCCTTTTTATATTTCTACCGTGTCTACATATTCCCTGACCCCATAGTGGCCATCACGAGTGATTCATTTAACAATAGTCAGCAGAAGTTTATTGAGCACCTATTATGTGCTAGGCCCTGAGTGGCATGCAGAGTGCAGTTCTCACGTCCAGGAGCTCTGGGTTTATGAGAAAGGCCGATGTAAACATGCTGCTCTACAGCAGATGAGGGTTTCCACAGGGGAAGGCACCGGAGGGTAGGAGGTGAGTGAAAGGCCAGCAGGAAAACAGTGGAGGGGGAGGCGCATTTATTCTGAACAATTACTGATCAATCACCTGCTATTTTCCTGGCACTATTTAAGGTGCAGGGGCTCTGTAGGGGTGAACAAAGCAGTACTGACTCCCCTGATACACTTCTATCCAAGTTTGGGAGACAGATTCATACATCATCATTCCCAGCACATATGCTGTGTGTGTGTGTCTATTAATTAGGTGGGGAGGGGGTATGGGAGGAGGTGACGTTAGAACCGGGACCTGATGGGGTCAGGCAGAAGGAACAGCTGCCTTTATGATTCTATGTGTTGCATACAGATACTTAGAACTCCCCTTGAAAGGAAGGAATTAACATTTCAAAGTGAGGAAGAGAAATAGCTTAGGATAAGAGAGATATGTCAGGCTGAGCACTTGATGCCTTAGGCCACATTAAGGCCACCAGACTCTATCTCTGGAGTTGTGCCAACCTGGAGGTGCCATCGACCGGCTGCTGGGCAGAGTGTGGAGCAGCTGGGTGTTGCCCAAGCCCAGGCTGACATCCTTTTCTAGGGGGACAGCCCCCCTTCCTCCCAAGGCCCCACCTGGCAGCCTCCAGTTCCTCCTCCTACGTGCGAGCCTTGGTGCAGGGGAGGCCCCCCTACTTGGAAAGGACAAATCGGACCTAAAATTAAACCCGCAGCTACAATATAAAAAAATGCCCATGATTAGGTGTTTACAGCATCGAATCTTCAGCAATTAAAGAGAAAAGGTGTGGGTGGAGTAAAAAATAGCAATACCCACACTCTGAAGTTTTTGAGAAAAACAGGAAACTAGTCTTTTTTAACCAGTGATGCCCAGAACTGGTTATTGCAAAGAGGGTTGTTTTTTTTAATGCCTTGTGGTCAGTGCAGCTGTGCCAGAGCCGATTTCTGCTCATTATGACAGCCGTCTGTGGATTTCTTTAGCTGACAGACCTATAGACGGGCAAGGGTAATTATCACTAGTAACCTGGTCATTATGGCCAGATGGTGCTTGGAAAACAATTTGCACAAGTTCTGAAAACCCGTGAGAACATACAAAATAGGAGCGTTTGGGGAACATGTGGGTCTTTCCGGGAGTTGTGAGTGACCCAGACCTGTGAGCCATGCAATAGCTTATCGTAGGCGGACTGTTTGAATTCTCTCTTTATTTCGGATTGTTTTTTAAGTTGACAAGACAACATTTGCTGGCAAGTGACATAATACGTTTTCCCCCCAATTTGTCCATTAACTCAAGCTCCACTTTCTAATAGCATTTTAGATCTCTTTATTTTTTGCTTCTATGTAGTGCTTGGTGGCAATTAAATAATGATTTAAAAGGTAAAATTGAGGTCATGGAGATATTGTCTCTTTTTCTTTGAATCTCAAAACGGTACTGTCGTCACTGCATTTGTGACCAGCATAGGAAAAGTGATCACAGAGGAATCATTTGTCCAATTACTGATCAGATGTGTGTTCTGAGTAATGTAAATGGCTTTTGAGGCAGATGGAAATAGAACGACTCCCTCTATCTGTACTGTATTTGTGTATGGAAGAGCCGGTTCGAACAGACTAGTCACAGAGGTTTCCCCTCCACTTCCTGTGTGGGTTCAGGGTAACCGGGGAGCCCCTCTAACCCAGAGCTCTCCCTTGCAGGCCATTTCCTTTTGCACCTGGGGATGTCACCCTCTAAGGACAAAAAGGGGCATTAGACTTTGGAAGTTGAGCAGTACAACCTAGATATCACTGCTTATTGCATACTATGGTTGCCAAGCCCAGCATTTGGTCTGTGTGCAAGGATTTACGCTTCTCCGTTTTTATCAGACTTTACAGTTATCTCTTTATTAAGAGAGTTACTCACGCTCTCTGCTGCGAAGTTTGCTTGTAGTGCTTGACCCGGGCAGTGCGCCTGGGCTTAGCAGTGCCCTGTCCAGCTGACTGACCAGGCCGATCCAAAAAAGGCAGTTGGGACTGCTACTGATTTTCGTAGCACACTGGTCATGATAGAATTATTTGCAATGAGAGTGAAGTCAGCTCCTTGCATCTGTCTTTTCGTTTCACCACAAAAGTTCTGTATATCGAGTCTTCAGTCTCCCGGTGGCGGTAACATGAGTCAAGGGAGATTCTTTTCACTGCTTTCTCTGGAGGTGGCTGGAGGAGAATCCTGGATATTAGAGAGGAGCAGTGGGTGGAACTGGGGGGGCAGGAAGGTCTTCCTGTTTTTAACCCCTGGCTGTGACAAAAAGTAACTAAGACAAGTGTCAAGTACTCTCAAATGACAGGTGTTTTCAAAAGCACCTGCTCTTACTGAAACAAAACAACAAACTCAGCAAACATGTTTTATCAGAAGGCTTCATATTTTGAACACATTAAAACCCTGGTGTTTCAGCTGGGAAAACAGAGTCCTGGAAAGTTGTGATAAATGTGGAAATGGCAGAAAAATGAATTTTTAAAAAATTACTTTCACTTCTTTTTGTCTATTCCCCTACCATGGTGTGTTTACCCTATTCAGATCTTTTAAATCTCGAAGAAATATAATTTTTTACTTTTTATGCTTGGTGGAGCCTGAGTACATCTTTGACACTGTTACTTTTAAATGGCCACACTAAGCATATCCATTCTCATGGTAGGACAATGAATGACAACTGAGTGGTTCCCTAGAACTAACTTGATTCTCTACCAAATGGTTATAAGTATGTAAAGTAGTTGTGACAACTAAAGTCTCCTCAAATTTGTGTTGTTGTTGCCCTTCCATTTTGTTTGTATTGGAGATTTTTATGACAAAGACCCAGTTGAAATGCACTGTATGCTCCTTCTGTCCTTCCTGAAGAGGCGATGGTGCTTGGGAGGTGACGACTGTGCAGGAGGCCGTGGCTGGCGGGCGAGGCCAGTGAACAACGATTAGCCCTTTCCTGCTGTGCACACGTGGAGAGTCTTCCTTGACATCCTGCAGTCATCATTTCTAATACAGCCTGGAGCTGAATGGGGACCGCTCTGTCATGCCAGGGGCTATTTTTACCTTCATTCAAAAAGATCCCTTTTGTGGGGCTGCTTATGGCCTGGGTGGCTTGTCTGCTGTGTTCAGAGCCCTCACTGTAGAGGGTTTCATAAGGTTGCTCATACCTATTTTCTTTGGAGCAGCCCCCCCTTCTCATTACCATCTGGGAGGAAAACCTTCATGGAGGTGAGAATTGAAAGGGAAGCTGGAGATGACTCAGTGAAACTCTTTCTCATTTTAGTTGAAGAAAGAGAGGACCAGAAAGAGGTTGCCTTCCTTGACCAGGTCATGGAACTGTGTGTGGCCCGTGTAGTAGCCCTGCGTTCATTCTTTTTCATGTATACAGCCCAGCAAGGCTTGTTAAAGTAAAGCTTGAACAGCGCAGCTGCTGTTTATGGAAATGCTGAAGAGACAGGATGTGGCATCGGCGGCAGGGCTTACATTCACAGAAGAGCCTGCACTGTACCCTGCTCTCGAACACTGCAGTTTGATTCAGGTGACACCAGGTCCCTGCCGTACCCTTTGCACCAGCCTTCCACAGTTTGGCTCTCTTGATTTAATTACTTCGATTAGAAAGCAAAGTCAGGCTTTGTAAATCTGAAGAATACCTTTGGTTGTGGAAAGTCTGTTAGTTGAGCATGCTCCTCACAATGGAGTTTGAGTGATCTAGTAGCCTGCAGCATTTGTGTTATAATCACTTGCTTAAACCCATCATGAGTACAGTAACATGAAACAAAACGTTACCGCAGCACAGTTACAGTTTGAGTGTTTCCCAACTTGGCACTGTTGGCATTTTAGGCTGGATAATTCTTTGTTGGGAGAAGGAGATCGCTGTCCTGTGCATAGTGGGGTATTTACCAGCACCCCTGGTCTCTACCCACTAGATAAAAATACCATTCCCTCCCCCACTCCCTAGTCCTGACAACCAGAAATAACCCCAGACATTGCCCAGCATCCCTTAGACTAACAATAAATCTGAGAAGGTTTGAACATCAACTAGCCTGAAGCCAGATTTTCATTAACAACAACGCAAAGCTTGACTTTAAAAAAGCCTGAGGAAAAAAAGTAGGGATTGGGAGGGTTCAATTACTAAATAATGAACATTCCTAGTGAGTGACAGAGTGGATAGCAACCCAAACCAGCGGATTTCCCCGCTGGCAGGAATTCCCTCTCTCTTCCTCTTGCCCTCACCGTCGGGACACTCCCTTTTGTGACTGCCCCAGCTTCTGATTCACTTATTTTCTGTGCCGTCGTTTCTTTTCCCCATTTCTGCCGCTGCTGCCAGTGACTGGGCCTCCGCTGCTGCTTTGCAAACGCACAGAGCCGCTGAGATTCTTGCTGCTGATGCCCAGCACTGTGTCCCAGGATAGTGTGTCTTGCTTTCCTTCATTATTTACTTCTGCCTAGACTTTTAAGGCTCCTGTAGGAAAAAGTGAGGAACAGTTTTAAACCCTACTGACTCAAGTCGTCAGTGTGACTATTTTTCCTAATAGAAGCTATGCCATATAAGGAGACTAGGTTCTGTAGTATTCTTGTTACATTGCCTTCGACTTACCTGGGATGCCACTTACTGTTTATGACTCTGGTTCTAGAGCGGGGATGGGGAACCTTTTTTCTGCCAAGGGCCATTTGGATATTTATAATACCATTCTCTCGGGCCATACAAAATTATCAACTTAAAAATTAGCCTGCTATATTTGGTCAGACATTTAATGAACTCACCTTTAATGCGATGGCTGGAATGCTGCTCTTTGGTGAGGCCTTGGCAGGGCTAGACCAAATGATTTTGAGGGCCGTATACGGACCTGACGTTCCCCACCCCTGTTCTAGAAGGACATGTTCCAAATTTTAAAGACTAGGCTTAGGGACAAAACTTAAATTTTAAGTAGGAAGCTCTGGCAGGCTGGAAGATCATCGATAATAGTTTAGCTCAGACCTGTTCCAAGTGAGTTCTTCACCGAAACCACAAGGAGACCCTCCGGTAGGCAGTTTAGACTCCCCTTTCCATTGGGACTGTTCCCTCCCACCTAAGTCCCAGGCCTGGAGGGCAGACAAGCCCAGCCAGCTATGGAAAAAATAGGACTCTGGCAGTCTCCTTGGATTGCATTGGGATACGCTGTTCTGTATAATCTTTGCCAAATGTACTAAGTCTGCAAAAAGTAATACAAGAACAACTTCACCTGTAGACTGAGATACTACTGAGGGAAATCAATAAGAAAACAGCTGGCATCTTAGTAGGTTCTGGGGAGAGTAAGGACAGGTATGTGTTGCACAAGGATGTAGGTAAGCTAAAGGGAGTTTAGATTAATGAGAAGATAACAAAAATACCTTATTCTTTGTTTCTACATCAGATAACAAATGTTTACATCTAATTTGTCACAGGCGGGAACGTTTATCATGTTAAACTGGAAACTCAATGAAAAGAACTCCACTCCAAGACCTGAAGGGGTCTTCCAAGTCTGATCATTCTATTTACCCCCCCTTCCCTCTAAATTTATCAAGTTGCACAATTTGACACGTTAGACTGACAAATCTATGCAAGCTAGAATATGAGAATGATGACTAGTGACTTCTTTGGGGAAGTTTCTAAGGCATCCATACTGATGATTTTCAAATTGGATTCAGGGTGCCCCCGGGCATCTAGCAGTTTTGTAAGGAAATATAATTATGGTGCATTTAACATGTGTCCTTTCAAAACACCTCTGTATCTGAGGCTTCAGATCATGACAGGAAGGATGCTTAGCTTCCACATTTAAAATTGTGTACCTTGCCTTTCTCAAATACTATTGTATAGCTTCTGATTACATAACACACCTTTTATTAGGGGATCTACACAGCAAGAATCTGTTTTCAGTGTCTGTCCTGGACTAGCCCCTACGTTCCTTGAGGACCAGAACCATGGCTTTGGGAATACACAGTTGTTTGCTGAATGAATAACTGAACAGACGAGATTAAAGAACAGTTCACCATGACCATTTGATGAGAAAAGCATAATACTTTTTTGATACAGAAATTAAATGCAGACATTTCCCAATATTGAAGTTAAAACAAAATTTAAAAGAATATCATGTAGTGATTTTTTAAAAAAATGTATGACTTTAGGAACAAAGAAATATTGTATTTTCTACAGAAGGAAAGCATGGCATGCCCTCCAAAATTAATCTAGTGGAACGTGGAAGTATAAAGTCCTCCAAACCCATCAATTTTAGTCTTACTTTATCGTAACAAACACTTTTCAGTGCCAAAGTAAATTAGGACAACAATCTGGGTAAAAGAATATTCTTGAGCTGTATAAGAAAGATTTTGATTTGGTTGCCAAATTTAGAGCAGTGGCCCCCATTTCTAAGTGTGGAGCATTCCGTCACCGTTGTATACAGGCCTGGTTGACCCACCTACAACTCTCTCCATGTGGTTCGGTTGTAGCAGCAGAGACAGTGAATAATCGGGGATGGTTCTCAATATATTAAACTTGCCTTGGTCTGGCACTGGTGGTCCACATGCCAGATCAGAATCCCCAGTGGAACTGAAAACTGAGTGCACGTAACTGCCGGGCTCTTGGACTTCTTCAACCCAAGAATCTTTTTATGTTGTCAATATGTATATATTTTCAAGAGCATTGGTTTAGAGCCCAACTCACTGGATTGAAAAACCATTTGCGGCCCTAACTGTGAGGCCATGGCCACGCTCCTTAAACTCTTGGGGCCTCGAGTCCTCTGTAAGGGAGGTAATAATAGTACCTGCCTCATAAAAGATTTAATGGGAAAATACACATAAATCACTTAGCACATGGCTGGAACACAAGGACTCAGTAAATGTGAACTGTTTTTAGTCTATGTGATGATTGTTTCAAACTCCATTACTATTTCCAGATCTTTCACTTTCTTACTTGTTTTCAGTAGTAAACTCAAACTTTTAAGCTTCGTTTTTATGGGAATCAGAGGAGGCTAAACAGAGCCTACGCTGCCAAAACCATCTGCTACGTCATATGATGAAATTAGATAATGCTTGGTGTATACGTGTGTGCCTATGTATGAAAGAGCCACGACCCTAAGTCTTGCCGTACTGAGGGCAGGTGGACCCCACTCTTGCCGGGAGCCAAATCCTATCCCCAGCACTTATTTATTTCAGGCCTAATACAGATGTTTTCTCTCGGTGACCTTTTTTCTCATCTCTTATTTAAAACATAAAGACCAAAGGGAGTTGGAAAGCTATAAACTTATGAAAGAAGAAAGTGCTTCTATTATTTTTATATTTCTCAGAAACTGATTTTATAAGTTGTTTTCTATTTCTAAAGAAGCATTTTCTTCCTGAAATTTTCACCACAGGAATAAAACTGGGTTTTCAGTTATAATCATAGGACACAAACTGTCACACTGTAAAACGAACCAAGTTCTTCACTTGGTATAACTTCATGTTTGCTCTTCTCAATTCAAGCATTTCCTTGCCGTGTCCCCACGGTCAGCCTGAGAACCGCCGTCGGGCGCGACCCCGGCCTGAGCAGGTTGAGTCTGTCACTGGGGGCTGAGAATGTGAGGCGTCAGTGGATCCTTTCAGGGGTCTCTTCAGAAATTCTCCTGGCCCTTCCCACTCACCGCTAATGCGTTTGCCAGGTTTAGGCTGAATACAATGTTTTCAGGTTTCTGAAACAGGGTAGTTTGTGCAGCCTCTTTGTTACAGGCAATCTCACCTTGTGCAATTTAAATTTGGTTTTGATATTTCCCAGTGGAAGTTCTTGTTATTGCATTGGCTTAAAATCTGTTTTAAAATAAGGGTTTAAAAGGATGATCTGTTAAGTTTGGGTTACCTTGAAAATTCTCTGATCAAAGTTTACCTTTGCCTTTTAGAGTTTTACTTTAAAGATTTTTCCACTTTTGTGTGATTTCTTTCTGATTTTTGGATTCTGCAAGTCAATAAATCAATATTAGTGATTAGTTGTTGAGAATTTGAAATTACAGGGTGAAGCAAACATAGGTTTACAGTCGTGAGTGTGTGAAACACAATTTATTCTTGTATTAGTGTTTATTAATTATTGTGTTATTTTCCATAAGAACAACTGTAAACCTACTTTTGCCTCACCCCACATACTTTGACACAGCCAAATAGAATATTAACACAGTCAAATAGTTATGTCTGTCTATTGCGGCCAAAATTTAATCCAGCAACATCTTGTTACATCACTTCTTTCCAGGGCCATCGCTATTAAAGGTCTCTCAACTTGGAAAATTAAACATGCTCAAATATCTTCCATTTTGAAAGTAAACAAACTCAAACCAATAATCCTAATGGCTTTTCCAGCTCCACCTACCTCGGCTGCAGTCACACTTTTGACCACCTGCTTAAGACAGTAAGCCTTAATTTTGAATTTTAGTGTAAACCTTAATTTTGAAATTTAATGGAGTCTTTTAGGTATTTGGTCCCTTCTTTGACCAATTGTTGATTTGTATTTGACACTACTTATCATTTAGTGTTTTTCTCCAGCTGGCTCTGTGAGGCTGCAGCCTGGTACCCCCCTCCCTTCTCAGCCCCTGGTCACATCCCTCAGGCTTTGTAGCTTTCCCAGAGGCCTTTTCCTCCTGTAACTCCCCAAACTGTACACAGGCCCGTTGTTTCAAGTTTCACAGTAGTGCTAGTGACAGTAATGGATTTTCAGCTCCAAATTCCTGTGGGTCCTATATGTGTATGTCCAACTGTCTATGTGGACATTTCTATTTGAATATTTCTAAGGTATCTTAAACTTAGTTGATTCTAAAACCAAACATACTATATATTTCCATTCAAATTTGGGTTTCTCCTTGTCTGCCTGACAGGCTCCTGCAGATTACTCCAGACCCATTTCAAGTGTCTCCACTCTCAGCCCTTCCTTGACACGTAGCCCCCGCTCTCCTATGGGGCTTTCTGTAGCTGGCACTACAGCACCGTCCATCCTACCTGCAAGCCAGCTATTCACTGAGCTCAGAATCACGTTTGTGAACCTTCTGATGCAGTGAAGTGCCTGGTGTGTGATAGGCGCTTAGTAAATGATGGTTGATGTTAACAGAAATAGCAAATGATGAGAGAGAGAGAGAGAGAGAGAGGGAGGGAGGGAGGGAGGGAGGGAGGAAGCAACATTTTAATTTCAGCAGGCAGAAAAGTTTGTAAGTGGTGAGATATTAAAAAGATATTTTTTTCTAGTTTTATGAAAAATGAAACCATCAGCCTTATTGATTAGATGTAGCCCCTGGGATGTCAGAACGGAAGAGAAACCTCTATGTCCTTCCCAGACTCATGGTTGACCTGGCGCTTGCACGTAGTTTGAATGGAGACCCATTCATGGAATCGTGGCAGTGGGTACAGCTTTTTTAGTGACTTTTCCAGCTATTTCAATAAGTACCTGATGGACAGAGCAGAGCCGAACTCTCTGCTTGGGAGAATATTTAGGTGCGATTATTTCCTAGATACACTCACTTCCCCCCGTTTATCCTACATTCCCAAATGGTGCTATGTGGGTCAGGGTAAGAGTATAGTATGTGTACTTCCATCTACATAGGCAGAAAGTAGTGAAAAAATCATGATTTCATTTCCGGAGGAGATCACCCTGCTCTTACCCCCTCTCCTCAGATAAGACCGCTTCCCTTGGTGAGCTAATCATACCCACTTACAATTATCTCTAAATGCATTAATATTAAGTCATCCTTGAGTGTCAGTAGTTTCATCGCATTTTATTAAAGAACATTAGAAAAACTTTGTTATTGGAATCCTTACTTTGTGGGATGAACTTAATAACTAAATGGAACAGGTATGTAGTTACCGTGGTTTAATCCATGTTAATTTTTGAAATAAGTTTTAGCAATGAAGACCCATCTGCGACTGTCCTGTATTGAGGATTAAGTTTCCTGCGTTATGATGCTGGACGATCAAAGATTATGTTACTTAACCGTTTCCCTTTGGCATTCCTGAAACCAAGAAACGTGTGTCCAGAGGTCGTCTCTCATGGAACAAAGGTTTTAAAGACATGAATAAAAATTTCATCTTGCCTTTTAAATGGTAGCCAGCTTCACGTAGATTTGTTGTTTTGATGCAGTTTGTAGTCTCACGCTGGTTTGGTAGACTGCATGAGGATCAACAAACAAAACATCCTGTTTTTATAATATCCAGTGCAAATCCCAGTGGAATTATTACAGAAATAGCTAAGTTTCTTCCTATAGCAGCAGGTTCTTAAAAATTTCCATTATTTAATGTTTCTCTTCAAAGTCTTAGAGGTGTGACTAAACCAAAATTGATTTGCGTCCTCAGGGACTAAAGTCCTGCTAAGTGTTAATTGTTCAGGGTTTTTATAAGGAGTTTAAAGATAACTGAAGAGAATGTAGGGCTGGACCCACTACCATTGCAATGGTGTCCGTTTTAAACTGAAAATATTTATAAAAACTCTTTTGGTCTTTTTTTTTTTTTTTGCTTCCATTTCATAGTTTCATCTTTTTGAAACTTTGCAGGATTCTTTTAACTTTTGGCTTAGGTTAAAATAAGAGAAATTGAATAGAAAAGATATTTTTGAAGGGTTGTAATATGGCTTTAGGACTGGTAAAAGAGCCAGACTGATGATTCAGAGGCTGAAAATAGCTCTACATTTTATGCAATCAAGTAAAGCTCTGTACCTTGGCCTTCCCCACACGGGATTAGCATAGAGTTGGAAGTCGTTCCACCCCCAGCATGCCACCGCGGCTGACACGCTGGGCTTAGGACACACCGGTGCCTAAATGGAGCACGTGTTGCTGGGAGGATAACCCTGATGCGCAGGGTGGATTAGAGCTGAGTGACCTCAACTCATATTCATTTCCTCTGAAAGAGAGCTCACGAGGCTCTCTCCGTCCCACGGAGCGTTTACGCAGCTCGGGTTCTCATGACGGCACCCAGTCGCCTCCTGGGGCCCAAGCGCCTTGTCTCCCTCTGGTGCTTGCTTCCCTGAAAGGGATCCAGGGCCCTGGCAGCATCGATCCTGGGCCTTGGGAATCCCATTTTAAGGCCATGGAAGGGAAAGCGATTGAGTGATTTTTTTCTTTGACTCTCTCACCAATTTTTTCCCCTTAGTTTTTTTTTCTTCTTTTTTTTCCTGTATGTTTTATGCAAAATGCTGTAAAATAAAATGAAGGGGATGGAAGATGATTCCTGAACTACCCCCATTTCTGTTAAGTGAGTGGGTAAACTTTTCTGGGTAGAACCTCCTAGGTAGGTTTGGGAGCTGAGTCATCGTGGCGAGGGAGAGTTTGGTGCCTCCTCTTAAGTTCTTGTTACCACAAAGGGGACTGGATGCTGTGTCCTGTCAAATAAATAAAACTGTCAGGTTGGAATTAACTGGCGATGGTGGCTTCTCTAATTAAACGGAATTGATGAGAAATATCTGGGAGGATATTAACAATGGAAAGGCAATGTTTGCATTCAAATGATCTTAATTACCCATTAGACTTAATGCCCTATTAAGATGAACGGAGAATGTCCAGTCTCACTTAGCTCTATTGTTTTAGACACTGGCTGTGAGCTGAAGAGGACCAGTGGGCGTTAACTTGCCCTGTGGCGTCTGCTTTTGCAGACAGAAGGTTTGGGAAATGTATATTCTTTTTTTTCTCTTTTTCTTTTCTGTTTTCCCCTTCAAAGGAAATTAAATCAGAGCCCTGACCGGAGAGGGTAAAATCTCCGAGCAGACCTCCCCAGTGCTTGGAATTTACAGACTCTTCCCTGTCCCCGTTTGCTATTGTCCTAAGGCAACACCCCCCCCCTGCTGCTCTGTGTGTCCTTGGCCGCTGGCCAGCCTCCCAGGGCCTCCGGCTTTGATGTGAGGAGCAGGCTGTCCTCGGGCCAGGCTGTTGTTGCCCTGGCCTGGGCTTCACCCACCCGAGTGCCAGGAGGGATGTCCTGCCCCGCACTATATGTTTCCACGGCCCGAGCCGTCCTCGGGGGTTTCTAACACCCCCTGGCAGAGGGTGTCGGCCACAAGTGGCTGCTCCCAGCTGCTCAGCTTTGCTTTGCTGGCTTTCGGGGCCTGTCGTCCAGGGGAGGGCCTCTCCCCCTGGGGGGAGACACCGGCTCCGCCAGATCAGCTGTCAGTCTGAAGGGCCTCCTTGGCAGGGCTCAGGGGAACCGACCCGGCGGGTTGAACAACTTCCTCTGGGGACACAGCATCGACCTTCATTTGATCTAGGCCTGGCAGTCCGGTTAGTGAGGAGATTAATTCTGGCTCAGGGAATCTTTCTTAACTGAGCCTATTTCTGACCATGGTTCCAGGCTTGGAGTTAGACGTCTGTGCTGTTGCAAATTTAACTCTTATAGCTTCTGGTAATTTCTATTGGTAATTCTAAAAGCAGGTGGACACAAACACAGGGGATTATAATGATAAATACTGGGGAACAAAGAAATGGGACTGTGCCTTATAACTAACCAAGAGGCGAGACTCAGGCCAGAGGGGGTGGGGGTGGAAGAGAGTTTCTCATGATGAGCTATCTTCAGAAGGGCCAGTTTGATTCAAATTGTCTCAACAGACTGAAAGCAGACCATGTTTTGTTCTAGCTTAGATGCCATAGTATCTTGCACTGTATCTTAATAGGCTTAATAATAGCATATCTCACAGAGGGGGAGTTTATTCTAGTAAAACCCAATCTCCAACCATTTTTTATTTCTTTGTATTGAGATTTTTAATGTCCAAAGGTGTGGGTTTTTTGTTTGTTTGTTAGATTCCATAAAGTAAATTCTCTAATGAGAACACATTACATTTTTGGCAGGCTAGTGTGAAAAAGACAATTCTCTCTTTGCCAGTAGATTGGGGAGTACAGCCTGCAGGATCCCATGGCCTAGTTAGGGGAGGACACATGAAAGGTTTCAGAACAGAAAGGGGAAGAGACGTGTGGAAGACAAACTTCTCGGTCTTTTTAGGGCATGCCTATTTGCATTCTATTTCATGCTTTGCGACCATTCATGGGTAACAGTTTAAAATCCTCATATTAGTCTCTTTTTCTTGTCAGCGTTGAGTTGTTGCTGTGTGTCATGTGTGTATGATATCGGGGATAGGTAACTCCACTGGTGCATCCTGAATACTAGGGCCTTATTTAGCACAGCTCTAGTGATGCAGGCATCTTATAATGTTCAAGTCCAGATGCTTTGAAATTGCAGAGGTTTGCCATAATCCATTGCTTAAGTTCTGTCTTCCAGCAAACACTGGGAACTTCCGTTGGATAGGAACAGGGAAGGGGACCATAGCCGATAGTCAGGGCACTTAGCATTCGTATGAAAGGTAATATTTGTAAGAATTCCATCCATCGTTTCTTAGTGCTTACACTAGGGGATGAAGTTGGTAGTTCTGAAGATGAAACTGGAACTCAGCGAGTCTGTTGACCTGACCTAGGAATGCCAATGTGTGCCATTTTTCTTTCAAATTTCCCTTCCCTCCTGCAGCTTACAGGTTCTCTCATCTCCTTCTCATTTTCTTCAGTAAAAAAAATGTTTAGAGATTGAATTTTCATATTTGTACTGACGTTTGCAATCCTCTCTCTTGTTTCTGTTGAATCCATTGGGCAATATGTCCAATATATTGTGGATTGACAGGAAAAATTAGAGATTTTTCTAGGACAGCATTCATTAATAATTTCCTTCTGTTTCTGGATGTCTCTTCTTCCCGTTGTCAGGCAGTGTGGGAGGAAAGGGGAGGCTAGTGTTGGAGCCCAGGGTGTTGTGTGGGTATGTGCCATCCCCGAGCATCTTATAGGAGAAAAAAATGTTTTTATCATCAAAGTAAAATTAAAACACAAAAGAACAGAAGATTATTAATTCTACTGTAGTGAAAAGTTATTGTCTAATGCTGTTAAAATTGTTACTCATCAAAGACCTCTGTTAATCAAAGGTATATGTAAATATATATACAAAAATGGTAATTCAGTGCTGCCAGGCTTACACCTAAAATTTCATTAAGAAGGCTGTTGTGTTGCCAGTGGAGAGAATTTGTATAAGTCTAATCAACAGCATTACAATTCCCAAACCTACACATTTCAAATGAGGTCGGAAGTTTCCTTCACCTGGTTAAAAGTGAATTCTGGTTAAAAGTTTCAAACGATAGTATCTTCAGCCACAAAACAAATGCACTGTCGTTTTCTCTCAGAAGGCACTTCCTTCTTTCTAGAAGGCACTCCCTTCTAGAATTCCTTTTCTGGTCCCCTGCTCTTTTCCTGTGCGTCCCCCACAGCCTGGGGCCCATCAAGTTTGACCTGCTCTGTGAAGTCACTTGCCACTATTCTAGCCCCTACTGAACTCTTCCTGTTCTTAATTTCCATTATACTTAGAATCATTACCACACAGCTTAGCATTTGGCACTTACATTTTTAAAGTAATTTTTATGTGTTGGCTCAGAGCTTATGTTATTATGCACTTTATTGTCTCCTTTAGCAACTAGCACTGTGTTAAATACCTTGCAAAAGTCTTCATTGGGTGATTGTTGTTCGAATGGCTCTTAGTAAACCGTTGTTGTAGACTAGAGCCTTGCTTCTCAAAATGTGGACGTCAGACCAACGCACCAGCATCACCTGGGAGCTCTAACAACCTGGACCCCATCCAGACAGGCAGAATCACAATCAGCATTGTACCGAGCTCCTTTGGTGACTCATATGCAAAGTTTTCATAGCCCGGTTGAGGAAGGTCTCTTTTCCTGGACAGGGTGGAGACCCCATGAACCTTCCACTTCCCCTTTGTGCCAACGTTGTATTGTGGTGACTGTAGGGATCTGGCTGTAGCTTAGTGAACCTGCCACTCTAACTGTAACTGTGAGGCTGTGAATTTAGTCCTAATATAAAAAAGGCAAGAAAAGAGGTTTAAAAGTGGCCAGAGGGCCCCATTGGAGTCAGCTTTAAGGCTTCGGAACTGTATTTGTATTGATTTAAACAACCACCAGATCCAGATCCTTCAAATCCCTCTAAATGGCCTCTTTTAAAATTCTCAAACTGAGAAGCAAGAAGTATGATTTCCTTTTCCTTAGTTACCTTTTTTTTTTTTTTTTTCACTTGAAATGTTTACACCCACTCAGCTTGCTATTTTGAACTCTGGGAAAGAAAATTTGTGGGCTTCTTGCAGTTTTTCAGGAAACAAGGCTTAGATTAAATATTTGCCACATTTTCTCCGTGTTTCTTTCTTGGGGAAAGTGGAGAAGCACATCACTCACGCTTTCACTCCACTTGGCACACAGTGTGACTTTCAAAGTGTGGGTGGAAAACAGCTTCTGTCCTTATTTGCCCAGCTTCCCACAGATATTCCTGGCTTTTTTCCTTCCATTCCTTCTATGCGTCCTTCCCTTCCCTTTCACTGCTGCATGTGGAGTTCTTCATGTACAGCCTAGGTTTTGTAAAGTGTAAGATTCCTTGAAAATACCTAGATTTGTTAAGGAAGGTAACACATGGGTGTAACTAGCATATGCAACAATATGTAGACTATTCTCAGTCAAATTTTAGTTTACAATACGTTGTTATTATAATTTTAAATCATTTACATTTCTCTGTTAGTTTTTCTCTTTCTTTGAATCTTAACCTATTTCACGGATAACAGAAATAGGAGACCCTGGTTGGGATGGAGGTACAGGAGGGGGATATTAGGTAGCCTCAGCCATTCAGCTATGTTTTGAGTGAACTCAGGGCTTCATCTTGTAAATATACTAGGAAAATAAATTGATTGCGTGGGATATTTTTTTGTGCTTGTGTCATTTACATACAGTTTAATTTTACTTTTGTTGAGCTAATTAAGATATTTTATTTCAGATAGGGCTTAAAATACTTGTCTTCTGGTTCATCAGTGTTCACTTACATGTAAAGGATATTATTCAGGGACCTCGTGAGGAATTAACACAGTTTAGTTGCTGGACTTGAGGAATGAAGTATTTCCAAGCAAGTGAAATGGAAATGAGGAAAGACAAAGAACCAGGAGACTTGTAAAATATAAATGTTTATTGAATATTAAGTTAAAATGTAATAAATGTAGAGATGCATTATAATATGCTATGCTATTTTTAACAAGGGAAAACAAAATATTGAAAAGATGCTTATATGTGTGATCAACATAATTTTATTCAAACTCCTAAAGGGGATTTTTTGGGATATGGCTGAATATGGAGGGCAAACAATACACATAATCAAATAATGTAATATGGGGAAAATGCCTTAGAACTTCTTGAGTAGACACGTGAACACAAGGACATATCAAGAAATATTTGAAAAAAGAGAATTAGGTATAGAATCTAGCCCTACTGTGGATTCAAACATACAGTAAGCAACAACCGTCATTGAAACTGATAGCACCTGAATGCCATGCCCATGTGATAACGCACGAGAACTGCGCAACACAATGCCAGTAACATCATATTTACTGTCTGAACAAACATTCCATTTTAAATATGTAGATCAATGTAACAACATGGGGAGCCCAGAAGTGGGCCCATTTCAATATAATATACACATGCAATGTAATAGAACAAGCTTAGTAAATAGCATTGTGGGTAATTTGGAATTTGCATAAATATTTAAATATGTATTGTGGATCCAGATACATGCCAGATATACTAAGTTAAATATCTAAAACTATACTTACAGAAAAATTTGTAGAAAAATTAATATATACCTCAGATTAAAAGCCCATTTAAATTCGTAAGAAAAAACAGAACTTAAATGTAGTCAAAGTATATGAATAGATAATTTCACTAAAGATGAAAGACAAAATTATTTTAAAATAAGAGAGTAATTGTGTTTACCATTAAAATAAAAGAGCAACCCTGAAAAACCATTTTACATTAAATAAATCACACCAAAATTTAATCATATTCCCAATGGTGAAGATGTTTGGTGAAAGTAGAATGCTTATATATTGCTGGTGGTTTGGTAGGTAATTTCAAACTTTTGACATCAATTTGACTATAAACATGAAGTCAATAAAATGTTTATACCCTTTGATGTAATAATTATATTTCTGCTAATGTTTTAAGGGAAAGAATAGTATCTCTAGTGTTAAAAATAAATGAGAACATCTGAAATGTTCTCACATATAGGAATGATTAAAGAAATGACTAAGTATGCTAATTACATGGAATATTATATGGCCAGTAAAAAGGAGAACTATGTGAATTACATGGAAATATAGAATGTGTTTATGATATGTTAAATGAAAAAATTAGGATGCATAATTATAAGTGTGTTAGAAGAGCATCTATGTGAAAATATGCTTATATAGGGGCAAATAAATACTAGATGAAAATTTTTAAAACTGAAAATAATTGTGTTTGGGTGGTGGGATTAAGGGTGTTTCTGTGGTTGAGAAATGTCTTCAGTGTGTTACATATTTATAAGGAAGATAAAAATAAATGACTAAGACAGCTGTACTAGCTCTGGCCATTAGGGTGCTGCTTTCCAAATGTTGTCTTGTAGCTCAGCCCGAACATGCCAAGGTGTCTTGGGTGTGTAACAGTCTCAAGGCATTCTCAGCCTCCTTACCCTCCTTGGCCAGTTTTTGCTTTCTTTACTAGGTCTGCAAATAAGTGAGTTGATTATACCCGTGATGTCGAGGGTGGCATGGAGCCCGTAGTGTTTGCGGGTCTGTCCTCATGCACTTTGCATTCATTTCCTTCGCATTCTGAACTGAGAAGCAGCTTTAGCATCCGTGGTGCTCAGTAAACTGCTGCTAAATATAATTGGACATTTGCTTACGGGAGGCCAGGAGGCCCTGTGATTGAAGGGGAAAACTGCAGTAGCGGTCAGGAAACCTGCCTTCTAGTTACATGACCTTGGGCGAGTGAGCGTGACCTTCTGGGCCCCAGTCTCGTACCTAGTAGAAGGGCCGTATGTGATGAGCACTGAGGCTGAGTCCAGGCCTACAAAGACGTGACAATTTGCTACCATACAGTGCTCCCGAAAGAGCTGATTTACTGTGTTCAGGGTCACAAAGAGCGCCCAGGGCTGCAGTGCTGGCCCAGGGTGCGGTCCCCCGGGAGGCGCGGGCCCTGTGCAGGCCGCACGGGGGAGCCGCTCAGCAGAGAAAGTTACTCAGCGCTCCCACGGCAGGCGCCCCCGGCTTCCTGCGCCCCGATCGCTGAAGTGACCAATTGGTGACAACATGATCAAATATTACCTAATGATAAATGACTCCATTGTTTGAGGCACGTAACTGACTGAACTACAAAGTTCAGAGGTATCTACACTTTCTGATGGAGCCCAAACACCACCGACTGAGGTGGGTGGTTTTCCCCTTAGTATGGTGAGGCAGGCAATGAAAATAAATGGAAAGTAAGGAGGTTTAGACTCAGCTGCTTCCATCAGGTTTTATTATTATATTAGTTGTTGCACTGCAGTGTCGTATAGAAATGGAAGGGAACCCATGATCCTATCTCGGGTGTCACTGGTCACTTCTGAGGAAATGAACGTTTCTAAAGAACCTTGCACTGTGGTTTGTACACACGAGGCTTATGTGTTAAACAGGCCACAGATCTGTATCTTCTGTGCTAATTAGGGGCATCATCCAAGCAGGTGACTAACATATTTTGTACTTACTGCTTCTGAAGTGTGATATGAGGTGCCGTATCACCACCGAAAAATTCCTAGGTAATTTGAAATCACTGACCACTTAGATGACCATAGTTAGATTGAAACGAGCACATTTGCTATATTAAGGTGAGCCACCTGTTAAAATACTGGCTTAATGACTGGCCGCACTCAAGTAACTTAAGTCCTCTTATGAGGCAAAAGCTATATATTTTAAGAAAATCGAACTTAACCTAAGAAATTAACAAGGACAGAAAAAGGAATGGTAGATCTAGACTTTTGTACAGGTTAATTTCATATTATATATACATTGAAAATTTTAGTGAGAAAGGATTCATTTTTTTAAATTTCTTTTTTCATTATAGTTACATACAATATTATATAGTTTCCGGTATACAACTTAGAGATTAGACAGTTGTATACCTTACAAAATGATCACCACGATAAACCTAGTACCCATCTGGCACCATATGTAGTTATTAAAATATTATTGAGTACGTTCCCTATGCTATACTTTACATCCCTATCACTATTTTTATAACTGGAAGTTTGTGCTTCTTAATTCCTTTCACCTTTTTTGCCCATCCCCCTAACCACCCTCCTGTCTAGCAGCCATCAGCTTGTTCTCTGTATCTATAAGTTTGTTTTTGTTTTGTCTGTTCATTTATTTTGTTTTTTAGATTCTACATATAAGGGAAATCATATAGTATTTGTCTTTTTCTGTCTGACTTATTTCACTTAGCTTGATACCCTCCAGTTTCATCCATGTTGCCACAAATGGCAAGATTTCATCTTTTTTATGGCTGAGTAATATTCCATTGTGTGTATATCACATCTTTTTTATCCATTCATCTGTCAATGGTCACTAGCTTGCTTTCATGTCCTGGCTATTGTAAATTATGCTGCAGTGAACATTGGGATGCATATATCTTTTCAAATTAATGTTTTAGATTGTTGAGAAAAATACCCAGCAGTGGAACTGCTGAGTCATATGATAGTTCTATTTTTAATTTTTTGAGGAACCTCCATATTGTTTTCTATGGTGGCTGTACCAATTTACAATCCCTCCAATAATGTATAAGGGTTCACTTTAGTGAGAAAGGATTCTTAAAAATCTTCAAGTTCATTCTATACCGTGAGAGGAAAGCACCATTACTTTTTCTTGGAAACTGACTTACATAAAGATAAGTTGTTAAACAGTGTACTAACACAAAACTATCATGGCAAGAATTCAGCGATATTATGAATAAAGATGCCAAATATTATTTGAAAGAGGCTTTCTGGTTCTTTCATGAAAGGGCTGGAAAAATAAATTATTTTCACAGCTCTAGATTTCATGTGAAAAATGAGTGTATCATTTTATATCATTTTGCAATTCATTGTTTAGGTGCCTATATTTGTTGGTACAGTGTAGTTTAACATAACCAGACCATTTGACATTTGTATTGTCATATTTATGGCATGAACCCTAGAATAATAATTGAGACTATTTATCTCTCTGAATAAATAAATCTTTTGAAACCACATCCAAATGAGTTTCCTAGATAACTTTTCTTGAATAGACAGGAAATCTAGACATAGGTGGTATTGGAAGTAGAAACTTAGTTCCCATGACTTCTCTGGGTTTCTGCTTAGTATGTATAATTATTGCTATTTGTCTTCATTGTTGGGAACATTTTTGTTTTGGTTCGTTTTTTTTGGTCTTTGTTTTTGTTTTTGTTTTTGTTGAGCATCTACCTTCCAATAGTGGATAGCAAATCTATTTCAACCTTTTTTTTTTTTAACTGAGATAACTATCAATTAATTTTTCTAGCATGTGTAGTGGGATTCGGGGAGTGACAGCATGTGGCTGATTCCAGATTGTATAGTAAAAAATCATGTATTTATGGCGTTGGAGTAGGTTTTTGAACTTTAACTTGAATATAGTTGTAATTGACATTGTGGGGCTTTAAAACATACTAACTCTGCCCTGGGGGAACCTCATTCAGGAGTAGCTGGAAGCTGTCCAGTTTTCTGTCTCATTTTTCTGGTCAACCTCCCAGCATCCTATTTATTTTAGGTTCTTGCCGGTTGAGATATATAGCTTGCTTTCTCTCAGGGTCTGAGATAATAATTTAATAGTTGGGCTTCAGAAAAGGCATATGTACTAATAAAATGAATAGAATTAACAGATATTGTTTATAAACCATAAATAAGTTGTTTATGGGTCTTCAGTAAACTCTTCCTGTGAGAGACAGGGTATATAACATTTGAAGAATGACTTGGAAATTCATGTTAGTGAGTTCTCGCCAAGTGGTCTATCTGGTATTAGTTTATATACCTTCACAGCTTTAAGGAACTGCAACCTACACATTTTCATTGCATTAGCAAATTAATAAGAATCAATGAGGTGAATTCCAAAGCAGTCAGCTGCATCTTTCCCTCATGTCTGATTTTATGTATCCTGACATTAGATAGCCATCATTTCCCTGTGCCAATCAGTACTGAAAATAAACTCTTCTACTCTCACACTCTGTTGTGCTATTTTATTGTTCTCTCTATGCTTGAACATTCATTTAACCCCAAACTGGAAAATTTAATTTAGCTGGCAGATACTTTTGTTGTTTTATAGTTTTAAGTAGCATGGTAACTTAAATGGAGCAACCATTATCTTGGTTTGATTTCTGTGTTATTAATGTATAGATCATATAACGTTGCTCTGCTTTAAACACTATCCTTTGTGTTGTTCTCTTTTTTCATTAGGTGGAGTCTTTGCATTTTTTAAAAGACGACAGTAATCAGATCTACTTAAAAAATTCAGTGAATTGACTTGGTTGGAGCACTCTCCCCAGTTCTTTAACATTCAGCAGCAGGGTAAGTTGAGTCGAGTGTTTTCTATGTGGTTTGATTTTAAAATTATTAGTAAGATCTCTCAAGCAAAATACTAAGGTTTATGTAAAAATCTGACAGTAATTATTTGAGGCCCTCCAAACCTGTGAAAGATAGACATCTGGGATGCTCTCTAAATGAACATGTCTGTAAGTTTTTCTGTATTTCTGGAAATATCTTGATTCGAAGGATGAGAAGATTAGAAAATGTTGTTATTTATAGTTTGGAACCAGATCATTTTATTTACTCTTTGAATGATTACTTGCTCATAATCTGGAGGTAATGTGAGAATATCAGATTTTACTTTTAGTGAGATATTTATGTGTAATTTCATTCTATTGTGTCAGAGTCAAATCTGAGGTAAAATGAATAAATCAGTAACTCTTTTTCTTTTAAACCATTACCACTTTACAGAAATCTTGGTTTCTGTGATAAGGGTAAATATCATAAGAACTTACTCAATTCAACTTCCTTGTTGCACGGTTTCTGCAGAAAGCTCATGAGGTAGAAAACTCTAAGCCAGGAGGAGTTTATGCTTTTAGCAAATTATTGGTGCTGCCAAGACAGAATTTAGTGGGAACAGGACTTTGGCTACTGTTGAAATGTCAGTATAGTAAAACCTGCTCTGTCAAACAGATTTTTGGCACCAGAAGTCTAAATGATACTGATTTTAAGGTTGGTAATTTTTTTTAAATCCAGGCAAACTCATGTTTTAATTAACCCTTTACAGAATAACAGAAATTTGGGGTGGGGAGGGGTTGAAGGTGTAAGATTTGAGCTTCTGAGATACTAAACTTTATTCATATTTCTAATTGTGCAGCTTGTTACTCAGTTTCTCTCTGAATAAACTAGTGCTATTTTAAAACCTGATGAGACACAATGAATAAGAGAGGATAGTGTCTTATCGTGGGGAGCAGACTTTGAAGCCAAACTGACAGCCTCTGCTTTACCTGTGGACATACTGAGACATGATGAGGTCTGGTGGTCTTCAGGGAGACGTTGCATTGTTTAGACAGTTCCAGCAGCTGCCTTCACTTTGTCTAAAAGAATCTCCCCTGAAGCTGTGGCCCCAGAACTTTATTTTTTAGTGTAGCCTCTGAGCATTCAGTGAGTGTAGAAATATCAGGTGTGGAAACCCTGGGTGTCTTTTCATTTTGTCTGTAAGGTTCATGACCCAAGATTCACTTGTGACCAATAATTTTCATTGTTGTGGGCACATGGTGCCAGTAGGAAACATTTTTGGATAATTAAAGGGATATAAGGCAGTTAGATGGAAAACCCATCAGGAAAAGAAATGTTAAAAAGAGTTTCAAAAGGAAAGCCTTAATTTCTTCAATAGCTATAATAGATGTTCAAAGATGAAAATTAATACCCTGAGCCACTAACTTAAATGTCTTTGTCTGCCACATTTAATTTTCCATCTACTCACGAGGTTGGCTTTTACAGTTATTCCCCAAGTGCCCTACAGTATTGCAGTTAAATTTTGGTTGGCAGCACCTAATGTGAATTATGTTTAGGAGACTGTTCTGTCCATGCCTCCTGAGGATGGACATGGCCTGGATGCTGAGGGCAGCTGGCCTTCTTGCACTGTGAGTTCTGGAAGCCTTTGGTTAAGTGACTCACTGGAGTCACTGTGTTTTAAAATAATTATTTCTTTGAGTTAGTAAGGATGCTGCTTATTTCATAAGACTGTGTGAGGATTAAACTCCTGGAAGGTGGTAGGGACTCAGTAACTGGTAGTGATTATGATGATAGTGATTAGTTGTGGCAACGGTCACAATCATTGTTTAAACGTAACAATAATTATATTTGATCAGTCATGTCACTGATTCTTCAGCCTATTGGCATGGACATAACCCAGAGAGATGAGTACATTTTCTCAATAAAACCAAGTACTTACTTTGGTAAGGAAACATTTTAGATAAAATTGGTAAGCTTTTTTCATGATGTGTATGCCTTGCACAATCAGCAGTCCCTCAGGGACTTTATTTGTTTACCTGGCCTTGTCCATTAGCCCAAATAAGGATATTTTCTTAAGTAATACGTTTTAAAAATTTGTCTAATTTTCCCCATTCCAAATTGGTAGTAAATAGAAAACTGTTTGCAAGAAGGAAAACCCTCATCATTAGAATGCTCTTTCTTTTATGGTCCTTTTTATAAAAGATAGCAAATACAAATTATTTTATCTATAAAATAATGTGGTTTTTCATATCCCGCCATTTCCCTTCAGGTAGCCAGTGCTTTGGACTTGCTTTGGCCTTGTGCACTGTAAGGTCATATTAGCTGAACTGTGAACCTTTAACCATGTACACATATATATGCTCTCATTGCATCGGAGGTAATTGTTTAAGAATTATGTAAGTGGCATTGCTTCTTCAAACTGAGGAAAGGTAGGAAGGAAGGTGAAATGATTAACATTCATTGGACACGTTCCACGGAGTCAGGATCCGTGCTGTAGCTGCTTAATAGTTTAAAAAAGTATTCATTTGAGGAAATCTGGTTTCAAAGCATTAATTACTTTGCTGAGAATTACGTGGTTATGACAGTACCTTTTGGAATCAGAAGTTATTGAAATCTTACTTTAACTTAGGATATCTGAAATATGCTATTCTGTATTCTGTGGAAATTACTGTTTTGTGATTTCCCAGACCCACTGTTCATCCATCCCTCTGCTCCTTTCTCTTCTGTTATGCCGGAGTGAGTGCAGCCCCTTACTGTTAGCTGCATGGTTTCATTTTTCTGAAAAAGTTTTCCTACCCTCTTCTATAAAACTTGACTCTCCCTGCTTTGTTTTTAAGCATGTCCCTTGGCTGTACCTTGATTCACTCATTCATTCAGCACTTCACCTTTTACGCAGTCACCATTCAGTCCGCAGGCATGAATGAAACCAGTGGTGCGAGCAGAGCACATTGCGTTCCACGGGCATTCTGCAGCCGTCTGAAAACCGCCCGTGGGTTGCTTTCGTATCAGTTCACGGTATTCCCTCTGCCTGTCCTTCTTCCTGCCTCCTTACTTTAGCTTGCAGTGTAGGATGGCTGCGTGGGGGAACCTCTCATCTTTTTCTTGCCACACAAGTGCCACTGTGTGATCATAGGCCTTGTTTCTGTGATGACCTGAATTTCCATTTGGGTAAAGCTTTACGGTTTACAAACAAACGTCTTCCATGCGACATGATCTCCTAAAGGCAGTGGCCAGTATGTGGATATCACTTACCTTTTGTTGTGTTTATGAAGAAATGGAGGCTCAGGGGGTTACAATTTATGACTTGCTCCAAGTCACAGTATTAGTGAGTCATAGAACCCGAATTCTCTTTCTCTCACTTCAGACAGTGTGCCATTCACCTCCAGATCACTGGTCTAGTTGACTGGCAGTGTTCAAATATCAGAACTTTGGTGATGTGGTCACTATGTTCTATTTAGTAGGAATGATATAAGGAAGGAGAAGCTATATTGGAGTTTGGAGGAAGAGTCACAGCTCATAACTTTGGGGACAGTACACCTTTACCTTCCTTGGTGATATTAACTATTAAGTTCACTCAGTCACTCCCCCTGCTCTGAGAATCTCCATCTCCAAGCAATACCTTTGTAGATCAAGAATGGCCTTTGGAATTCTGATCCCTTTGGCAATTACAGGCTTCATCATAAATTGGATATTGAACAAAATCACCCACTTGGAGATCTTCGTGTTTTCTCTCTGAGTCATTTTGACACTTTACATTTCTCCCAGGTCGTTTCTTGTACGTATATGTGGGCTCGTGCTTTATAGTAAAGTGACTTTTGTGAGGTTTTTATCTCACATGCTGCACTGGAAGCTGCTCGAAGGCAAAGACCGTGTCTTCATTTTATTGGTGTCCTCTTCAACCTTGAAAACGGTGACTGAAAAAATAGTAGCTGTTCAATAAATAATTGTTCAATTTAATAGAAATATTTGGTAGTGCGTTTTCTTGTACAATTTCTTTGGGGACTGCAAATGGATACCTGGGCACAGATTTCATTTCAATCATATTAGTGAGATGAATCAGCAAGTCTGATACTTATTAAATATCCAGAGCAAAGCCACGAGCGCAAATTAATGTGCTGTTTTAGTGTTCTTTTTGAATGCAAAAAATCCTTCTTAAAGCAAAATAACAACAATCCCTCCCCTTCTAAACAAAACAAAACAACAATCCCTACATTCCACCACTTACAGGAATGTTTTATTGTCCTTATCTTGACCATGGGCACAAAAACAGTTGACCTCTGAAAAGATTTAATGAGCAAAAGTAAGACGTGGCCTCTGAGTAGAAGGTTTCCTGAGAGACCCAGGTGGCGCTGTGATATGAATGTGTGGCAGGGCTCTCTGACTTCAGGACTAAGGCTATGCATTTAATTTGGCCTGTCGTGGTGGGAAGCCCCTGAGCATTTTTAAAAAAAATATATCTTCATTGATTTCAGAGAGAGGAAGAGAGAGGGGGAGAGAGAGAGAGAGAGAGAGAGAAACATCAATGATGAGTCACTGATCTGCTGCCTCCTGCACAGGGATGGAGCCTGCAACCCGGGCATGTGCCCTGACCAAGAATCCAACTGCGATCTCCTGGATCCTAGGCCGATGCTCAGCCGCTGAGCCACGCCGGCAGGGGAGCCCCTGAGCATGTTTGAGCTGCAGAGTGATGTAGTCAGAGCTGCACATTAGGAATATGGATCCTGCGGGTGTGTTGGATGGCGTGGGGGTAGAAGTGAGGGTGGGGTGAGTGGGCGCAAGAGTTCCTGAAGGCAAGGAAGCCATTTAGGAGGCACTTACGTTAATTCACCCAAGAGCTGTCACCTCATGTTGTGCCGGTTACCTCTCCTCCCACACTTATATCACAGATGAAAGCTCTGTTTGGAAAAGTTTAGTGAACGTTTGAATCCCAGGTTTAGGAAATTCTTTCTGACTTAACTTCCTCCGATCTCTTCCTTAGTTACTCACGTCTTGGGTTTTGCATCATAGTGCCCAAATTGTTTTCTTTCAGCCCAGATTGTTTTTCTTATGCCTCTCCTGATATTTCCATGAGTCTCTGCCCCTGATAATTGTCCCTGGATTTCATAGACCCCGAGGGTACAGTGCCTAGACTTGTCCTTTGGAAGTTGGCCAGTTGGATCCAGAGAGCCTTCTGCCCTCCTGACTTTGTGCTGTGGGTGATCTGGTGGGTGTTGAGGGCCTGAACTGGAGTGGTGGCAATAGAGATCGACAGGACACGGTCAGTAGGAGGGAGAGTGTGCAGGAGGCCAAAGGAGGACTGCTTGATTGGATAGAGTGGGGGCTTGTGTGTGTCTGTGCCCTTCTGGGGACACTGTCAATGATGACACCAGGCTTTGAACCTGGGAGTTTGAATATACTAGAAAAACAGAAATAGAGAAGTTGGTGTGGGTAGGAGGAGGATGAATGTGACTGTATGCCAGTTGAGTCTGAGATAAAAGTAGATATAAAGCATATACTTGACTTTTTATTTTTTTCAAGAGGTTTTACTGTTGGAAACAGGAATTCACTGGAAGACGCGAGTCTTCTTCCTCTTTTTGCTGTTCTTCCAGCTCCTTCAGTTTTTTTCCAAGAGCTTAGGATGGTTTTAGGCTTTGTCAACTTTACTCTGCCAAATCCACCCCCCCAGCCAACCCCAAGTCACCTCCTCAGGAACATGTGTACTTGTCAGAGAACTCGCAGCAGCCAGAAGCGCGCCTTTCTGCCTCCTCAAATAAAACACATGAGAAAATAGCTCTTTTCCTTTGGAGGAGCATGGCCATTGTCATCTCACAACTTGCTGAAATAGCACAGCACAGGAACATTTTTTGGCAGGCTGGGAAATCTAGGGAATTCGCAAACACACATACTTCTCCTTTGCTATATTTTTGATCGAGGCAGTCTAGTTCAGGGAAGCAGGGCAATTTTTACTTGAGCACTAAAATCGAAAAAATGTATAAGTCATTAGAATCTAAAGTTGTTTTCTCAATTGGCGGTATTTCTAACAACAGAAACCTTAGGCTCTTAAGTTTGGTGGTAGTAGTGAGTTGGCTGGTCCCAGTGTAACCCCTGCCCTTTCCCATCCAGTGAGCAGTTGTTGAATTTTAGGAAAGATGCTCTTGATTAAATCCATTTAAGAGCATGTAGTGGTCCTGTAATTATCATTTGTGTATTAATGATTAAAGCAAACATTTAATAACTATAGGGCAGTAAATATATTTCAGTTCTTGAGCCATAAAAAGATTTCCATTAACAGAATGTTTTGTGCACAAATAAATTATTCATTGACTGTAGCGGAGCTCGATTCTGTCATCAGCCTTAAGTGGAGATTTTGAGAACACCAATCATCACAGATGCCAACAGTAAGTTGGCTTCAGCCCTCATCCTTCCTACATGGAACCTGAACTTTTTGGCTATTTGTAAAAGCTTTAGTTGAGTTAAATTCAATGAATATTTATGGCATTTCTGCCATATGAAATTTAGTGTTCAGATGGTTGGAGAAGTACAGTGATGAATAAGTCTGCATTTGGGCCTTCATGTTTCTCAGAAACCTAAGTGAGAGATAGGGAGCCTAGTATACACCAAACACGGATGTAAACAGCCTAAGTAGCACCCTAAGAAATGTCTAAATAAAATGTGTTGCAAATTCCGAGGAGAAAGGAATGGTATGCGTTTTCTTGTGTTAATGTTGGGGGGAAGGGCTTGGGGATCAGGAAATGTTTCCTGGGGTCGTCTTTAAGGACAGACAAGGGTTTTGACAGGTGGAGAGAATTACAACCACATAGGCAAAGAGATGGGATGGATAATATGGGGTTCATGATGGTAGGAAAAGTAGCAGGGAGCGGTAGGAACACAGCACTGGTAAGTAGAGAGGAGACATAAGAGGAAAGAAAAATACCAAGGTATAGAGGATCTTGAATGTGCAATTAGCACATCAGTTAGTTAGACACTGGAGACCCTTTACCCACTTTTACCCACTTTTTTGCTCCTTTACCCATTTTTGAGCTCAGGAGTAACATGATTGGATTATATGTTTGAATTATATCTCATCTCACCTCACCCCGCCAATAAGAAGTAAAACACTTGAAGGTAGACAAGTTAGGAAGCTATTGGGATAGTCTCCATGAGAGGCAATAAGGTTCTGAGGTAGGTTGGTTGTAATAGAGATACAAAGGAAGGGACAGATGGAAGAGACCCTGTCATTGATTGTCTACAGGTTGTGGCATGTGACTGGCTACATGAGGGCTGGGAAACAGGAAGGAGTTTAAAGTTCCGTTCAACAATCTTAGTAAACTTTTGAATCCAATCAACATTTATGGAAAGCCAGCCATGTGCAAGACACTGTGCTTGGTGCTAGAGCTGTGTACTGAGAAAAATGGGAATGGTCCTGTTCCCAAGTAGCTGGACATTTGGTTGGGGATATGAAATATGCACTCATTCAACTAAAATTTAAAGCAGACCATGACCAGTGTGGTGACCGGGGGTAGAGCCAAGGGTTACGAGAACACAAGGAGAGAGGCCTTAATTCTGACTCTGGAAAAAGGGGGGTAGTGTATAGAAGAGATGACCATTCAACCTTGAAGATCAGGTAGAGAACTCCAAAATATGTTAGCTCTCAGAAATGTTGCTGGAAAACCAAGAGAGGCAAGTATCAATGCTGAGAGGAGAGGAACTTTATGGAGAGAAGAGCTCTTACTTACTGTCCACTGTGTGTCAGATCCTGAGCTGAGAGCTCTATAGTTAAGGAACATTATCTTCAACTGTGTCAAGTGCTACAAAGTCGTCACCAGTGTTAGGGCCTAAGAAAAGGCCACTGTATTTTGCAAGGTAAGGATCATGGGATGGCTTTTGAAGAGGTTTCAGTAGGGTAAGGGGTGGCAACATTCTGAAGGTTATTACTTATCTTGAAGATATAATTAAACTACACCAGCCAGAGGAAAAGCTGAACTTTCCTCAGTGATTTCTCCTTGATGGGTTGAGTTTATATAAACCTTGGTGGATCTCAGTGCTTTGGCTGGATTTAGAGGTATCCCTTGGGAATGAGAAGTCTTTGCAAACTCTAAAATATTTCAAAATTGTTAGGTTCCTAGGTTATTTTCTCACAAGTAAAAGATTTCAACACATTCCCTGCTTCCCCCTCCCTTCCTGCTTCCTTTCCCCTCCCGCTGCCTCTTTAAAGCACCCAGCTGTTTGGGTGCACACATGTGCCACACCCTTGGCTCAGAGTCAAGGAAGTCCTCGGGCTCTCCTTGGCCGTTTTCCCATGTGGAAGGAGATTTCCATGGAGAACAATCCAGGGAAGTGCGTGTACACATAGTCACACAGATACACAGGCACACACACACACACACACACACACACGGCCCAGTTCTTTTCCTGTCCTCAAGGATATTTATGTGCCAGTAAACGGACATATATAGGCACATCGTGCCACATTCACCCTGAGGAAACAGGGCAGGGATGCAGTCATCTAGCAGGAGTTTGATTGTAGGGATATTATTAATAATTTAACTTTTAGGAAAAATAGGACTTAGACAAAAAATTTAAAATTGCTTTGGTACGATGAATAGCATATTACTATAGAATGTAAAGGGATGAGATTTATATCATGGTTATGTTTAGTTGATTTTTGTTATTTTTTATTAAAATAAATTATTACAGCAAACTTTGCAAATAAAATTACTTCCACAGAGGCACCCGTAGTATTACAAAGAGTAATTTAAAATTATAAATGACCACCCTGTAATTTAAAAGGAATAAAAGGAGGGCATTTCAAAGGAGTAGTGGAATGGAGGAAGAAGCAATTCCTCCTTAACCCTGCAAATGCATGGTTGTACATGAGCATGGTATGTGTGAGTGTGTTATAATTCATTCATTCATTCATTCATTCATTCATTCATTCATTCATTCATCCGTCATTCATCCATTCACCTACTCACTCACTTGATCACTCAATCAATAAATGTTTGCTGATTTCCTCTTGTGTTCCAGGCTAGGGGTTGGAAAATATAGCTGGGTAGAGAAAAGACATGCAGCATTTTAAATAAAATGCATTCTTCATATAGGATACTGGCCAATATAAGTAAGTTTGCCTGTTATATAGGTAGATGGCTTGATGAAAGTACATTTATGAAGTATTATATACTACTGCTTTTTCCCTTCAAAGCTATTCCCTACCATTGTGAGCCCTAAAATGTGTTCAGCCTGCTAGAACACAGGAATCCAGTTATTAGATTACTGGTAGTGGGACTCCTCAGAGTTTCTAAAGGAATTGCCATACATTCTCATCAGCAGTTACCTACTACGGATTTGGTATTTCTTTTCCTTAAGAATTGAATTGGCAAGATCTTTTATCAAGCTGCCTTTCCCCTGTCTTAGAAGCCTTGGGATGGATAGGGTCAGTATGTTTATTACAGGTAAATATTCTGAATATTCTCAGAGAGTTCCCCAAATATAGAGACATCTTCTACCTTTGTCATGATCTTTTCAACCAGCCATCAAGCTCAGAAGTGGGAAGGGCCATTGAGACTGAGATAGGGCAGAGTAAAGATGAGAGCGTAGCCATGTGCCATCCTGCCAGGTAATACTTTCGATTTTTACTTTTTTTATTTCCCTCCTTGCTTCATTGTAATAATTTTCTATTTTTCTCTCCACTGGGAACTGGCTGGTAGGCTTGCAGGAGTTATCCTATTTTAATTTCAGCTTGGTTATGCTATGAGAAAACAAGGCCTTCATGTTTTCTACCTGTTTTTATTTGCAGCCCACACTCATGAATATTGGGGTCAGGTGTAACATGCCACCATGTTTACCTCTATTTTAAATAGTCAAAAATTCAAATTGAACTGATAAACCTATGGGGCCTTTGCCATAGAATTAATCTTGAGTTCTTTTGTTTCCAAAGAAAATTACAACTATGTGTGTACAATATATGCATAAAGGCAATAACTTTCATTATGTCAAAATATAAATTCTGAGTTTTTGGAATTGATGAACATATTAATATATATTTCGTAGAGTTACTAAAATATTTGAATTAAACTATATATAAATTTGGAAGTTTATAATACATGTTCTAAGAATGCCTTAACCCAAATTTGGAAGTGTTTATTTGACAAAGATAAAATGTTCATGTGGATATGTTTTAAATTTTAGAGAGGAAAAAAAAGTTAATTTCACTTTGGTATTATTTTCTAATATGTTTTTGCCTATATTGCTTTTGAAAGCACATATATTCTCTTACACCTTGTATCTGTGGCCTTGGGGGAGAGGACAAGAGCTGGTCTGATGTGTGGATCTAGATCATTTATCTATTCACTCATATATAACAGCATCATTTTGATCAACTGTTAATTAATTAACTATAAAATTCCCTGATATCATTATAGGTCAAAGGAATACACTCTTTTCAAAATATCTAGAAGTATACTATATGTGCCATTAACTTCACGTGCTGTGAACCTTTATCAGCTGGCAGGAACAAGAGCTGAAATGCCTTGGTTAGTTATCAGCAAATTTTCTACTAGTTTCAGTAAAAATAAAGGTATTCAGACTCCTCATATAAGCTTTTGTTCTTAAGCTGTTTAAACATGAATCTAATGGGCATTTCTTCTAAACTAAGATGTTACAATATGATGTTTCATTTTTAAAAGTTAGTTTAAGATAGTGAAAAGGAATTTCTAAATCAGATATTTTAAATTTGTGTTTTGGGGAGTAGCATGGTTGACCTGTACAGCGTATGGGATAGAAGATCTGCTCACTTTGGATTTTGTTTAGCATATAGAGGTGAGCCAGTGGATGAAGAAAATAATTTATTCAAGATATTTCTTATTTTACTTTAAATGTTTACTACTCTAATTATAATTACTTATTGTTTTTAATGTGCCTGTGGATGTTTGATGAATTTTGGAAATCTGATGAAAAAATTAAAATAAATTAATTCAGTTTTAAGGTTGGTACTGTGAATTATTCTTCAGAAAAGATGCAACTAGTTAACATTTTCTGAAGAACACACTTTAAAATATTTCCATTTGTAATAACATTATTACTCAGCCTTCTTTTAGGTATCTTTGAAAATTAAGTTTGGAGACAGTGTAATTTCTGTTATGTTTCTTTTTTTCCCTTTTAAAACATTTTATTTTTCAATTACATTTAACATACAGTACTATATTACACCCCAGTGATTAGACATCACATCACTTACTAAGTGATCATCAATAAATCTTGTACCCATCTGACACCATACAGAGATGTTACAATATTATTGACTATATTTCCTATGCAGTTTCTTATAATGAGATGTGTTTGAGTTTATAGTTAGTAATAATATATAAAATAACTTATAAGGAGGATGTTTCTGATAACTCAATGACTTCTAAGTTTTATTTTCTAATATTATAAAAACCTTAATAAGTGGTTTCTGAATTAAATAATACCAGTATTACATGAGAACATAAACATTATGCCAGGTAGTTAATTCTGTTGGGAGGGAACAGTGATTAACTGGACAGGTCATTGGTTGAAGTATCAGGAAACCACAGAGGTCCTTGTCCTGGATCTCATAGAAAACTTACAGACCTTGGGCAAGTCGCTTAACGCTCCCTAATCTCACCACCAACCTCTTGATTTTAAGGATACATATATAGACTTCTGTATATATCTGCAAAACCTCTAAAATTCTTTCTCTGTTTAAAACACAAAAATCCAGACTCTGTACAGATCTGTAAACAAAAATTGATATGGATTATTGCAGGAGTTGAGTCAGTCCCTTAGTCCAGATGTCTAAGAAATATCATTCCTCTAAACTTCCAAGTAAAAAGGGACAACTCTATTCAAAACATTCATAGTACTCATGTAAATTGTTGAAAAAAAAGTTGCTACAAGATTTATCTTTCAAGTTTAAGATCTGGATAGTGAACAAAAGAGTGCAAGGGTGCTTTTAGAGGTCTGTCTCGTTCTCTTTGGCCTTCGCTGCCATGCTCCCACCTACTAGACCTTAATTTTAATTAGTCTGATAGGGAGATGTACACATGGTGTGGAGATGGGGGGGCAAGTGGCAGCTCAGAGAGCCTTGTAGGCAAGGAGAAGACGGAATAAAGAGGAAAGAGGAATAAACCCAGTGCATGGCTCTGTCTATAAATGTATGGAAGTTATTGGACTCAAACTACAGAACTCTTCTGTCACTTCTGGTGTGTGTTATCACTCACTGATATTCGGCTCTGCTTGTACATCTGGCTGAGGTGGGGCAGAGGATTTCCAAGACGGGCAATGAGGGGCATAACTGATGTCCTCCCAGCTCCTTGGACTGGACCTGAGCCATCGTGTTGAGACAAGGTCTTTGCAACAAACTTTGTAAGACTAAGAAGAGTGGAGGCAAAAACTTAGTGGAACTGCTTTCAAGACAGTTTTGAAGGAGAATTGGTTAGAAGCCAATCTTGGTTGGACTGTAAGAACACACGATTCGGGATTTGGCTATTGCTGCCAATATTTGTGGGGCCTCCAAGGCAAGAGTTCAAATGGAGGCCTGCATACATTCTTCTTAATTTGATTAGTGATACATTTTTTATTTGTAAAGAACATGCAGTTGCAGGGATTTCTGGATGAGAATAATTTTCTGGCTCATTTTTATTGTTTGGAACAGTAATTAAATCTTCATTAAGTAAAGAATTTGTAATGTCCTGTTAGTGAATTTTATATGGGTCATGCTTGACAAAAGTCTGCTTACTTTCATTGTTTCCAGCTTTAAAAATTAAGCAGACTGACTGATTTTAGATTTTCTATTGCTTTTCCCCCCTTGGCTCTTTAAGTTTCTGAATTACAAGTAAGAAGCTACATATACCAAGGTCTCAGCTTGTACTTATTCTGAGTGACCTGAGGGAGTTAAAAATAGAGTGTAATTGTACTCATAGTATACAAAATACCAATATATATTCATTAACAATGTAAATTAGGATATGTAAACATTTTAAAACTAAACTATTTTTGAAAACTACTTTTAATGAAATATTCAGAATTGCATGTTAAAATTAAAAGGCAAGCCTATAATGATTTTCTAAAGCATTTTAAATCCAAAATTATTCAAACAAAACTGAAGCTTTAAATATATTTTTTTGGAAATTTTATTTTCCTAGATATTTTAATAGAAACAAATCCATATCCCGGTTTAATGTTCAATGTTCATTTAGTTGCCAATGTGAAGAATAAACGTCATGTTCCATGCAGTTTGCATCTTCACAAATTTAAGAATTAAGATTGTTTAATTGCAAAATGTTCCTCACATGCCATGTGTGGTTGTTCCAGATACAACACCAATTCATTAAGAATTCTAAAACCACTGATCAGAGCTTTAGAGAAGAAAAGGGATGATTGGCACTACTGTACCTTGTTCCACGAGAACATGTTGCTTTGGTGCCATCTGAGAGAAGTATCTAGGTATCTGTCTTTTATCTAAACAAGAATGCTGCCCACATCTTCTCTGCTTTTGAAATGTTGTCTAAGTCCACACTCTGCAATGTCACACTCACAAACCTCCAGGGCATTTGAACTCAGTCACTTTTTGATTGGAGCAGGGGATGTGGACATTTCCCTGAGGCCTAAACAGCTGTAGTGAGGAGCTAGGACCATTAGGACTACAGGACATCTGGATGCCAGCCACAAAGGTGCCCGTTTATTCTTTTGTGTGTACTTGTGGTACTGGGCCTTCTAAAGCATGGGGCCCAAGGCAAGAACCCCTCTTGCCTAGATGTATGGGCTTCACTAGCCGAGGGAGCATGTGGGCATTAGCATTCTCTTGAGGGGCACCATCTGCAGAGGCAGAGAGGGGCTCCTTCCGGAGGACACTAGGGGGAGCTGGCTCAGGGAGGAAGACATGGCAGATGGTGTTGTGACTGGCTGTCAGAATGCCTGTGGGCTCTTCTAAGTCCCCCTTGCTGGCATCCTAGAAATACTTGGTTGGGTCTTTTCAAGGGGACTGGAGGTCCTGTGTGAGCAGGTGGGGCTGGAACAGGAGCTGTGGTTAATTGGTATTGATGCCAATTGGTATTCATCTGTAATGCCTGTAGGCTGGGAGGGCCTGGGAGTGTTTGGGTAACTCATTTCCAAGTCAATAACGCTCCCTTTTTTACTTGGATATTGATGGGCAAGGACACTTCTATCCTGTAAATCTGTTTTTCTCCACACATTTGGAAAGGAGAGGATAGTTCCATTTTCCTTTGTGAATATTCTCTGCAGAGGGAGCCAGGGACACAATATAATCATTGTTTCTAGATCACTGGAATTATAAAGGGATTCATGATTTACTTACATTGGGGATCTTAACCACAAATGGATAGAATTAAGAGGGCCTCAGAATTTGCATAAGAAAAAATGTTAACTATATTCTCACTAACTTGTAACTGAACTTCACCACCTCCTTTGTAATTAATATAGGCAACAGTGACAGTGGTTTCAGCCCTATCTGTGACTTTGTCACCAGTGGAAATCACAGGTATTCGATATCACATGTTGTGGCTAGTATCTCAAAGTATCTTTATGGTTATGACTACTCAGGATTATGGTGGATATTGTTTTGTTTCTAGTTTTTAATAAAGAATCATATACATTACTGTCAACAAGTTTGTTTTAAAATTTTTTGAGATAATTGTATTTCATTACAACTGGTTTCCTTTATAATCCTACGTATTTTGTTTTACAAAGCTTAAAACATTTTAAGAAGGGATCCGCATGCTTCATCAGACTGCCAGAGGGGCTCATGGCAGCCAGAAGGCTGAGAAACTCGGATGTAGATGAAAAACCATTGTTTACTGCAAACAGTTAAGGCCTTGGAGAGAGCAGCGAGTTACTTAAGGTCACGTGATGGAACAGGAATTAAAAGTGTCCTTCCTGCACTGTGTGGCCTCCTGGCACCTCAACCCTGATCTCAGTGCCAGGGCAGTGAGCTCCTTTGTCTTGCTCAGCAAGCCCTGTGATTATGATGAAGGCCCAGTCAGCGTCCCTCTGTGTTTGCACTTCCCTGGCCTCTGGTGGCCTTTCGCCCTCCCTCCTCTCCTTTCCAGGTCTGCTGCTGGTGGTGAGGTGTGGTCATCTCCAACAGTGCCTGCCCCTGGGCCTCAGGGCATCACAAAGCACTTTGTCCTAAGTAAGGCACCTGAATGGGTCAAGAGGAAGAACAGAAATTTAACCCTGATTGCTTGAGCCAGTGTTAATGGTATTTCAGGCAATATTCCTCCCTAGACTAGCAGGGGGAATCTTTCAGCCAACCCAATGGGCTTTCTTAAATTAATTTAGAAACTCTTGCCACATCGTTTCCTCCTCACTTTTGACTAACGTATGCCTGAAAAATCAATAGAAAAATATAGAATTAGTAACTAATATTTATATTTCACTTCTTAGTGCCCTTTCTGAGCACTGCATAATACTTTAAAACAATTTTAAGAATATTATTATTATCTCATTTTACAGATGGGAAAACTCAGGCACTGAAAGATTAGGTCACTTGCCTGAAGTGATTTACATGTCTACTAAGTGTCAGAGATAGGATTCGAAAGACGGGTTCTGGCTCCAGAGTCCATGGTCCGGGCCACTAAGCTGCAAGTCCAGTTATTACGTAAGTGACTTAGCATTGCCCAGACTGTGCTTTTCTCTGGTTTGGAGTTTGACTAGGGCCCTACATATCTGGGGTGAACAGCACCTTTGGATTATTTTGATGCAGTCGTAGGAGGAACTGATGCCAGTGTCTCAGGTCCTTCATCAGGTGACTCGGGGTCTGTTCAGCTTTCATCCCTTGCTTGTATGAGTGCAAGGCAATATGGAGAAGGAAAATCGCGTTCATACCCCCAAAGTTTAGTAGTCCTGCAAAATGCTACTTTGGGATCGACTTTGTCTCCATTTCAAGGACCTTGGCGATGCTTTGATTGTTGTTTTAGAAGCCTTCTCTTCAGCAACATTGACAAGTACACCTTTGAAAATTTCTCTCTGAATTCTTGTGTTTTGGGGAAAAAAAAAAAGTTTGTTAGTGTTTCTCTTCTTGAACACTAGTTGATGTTGTGCCAACTAGTTAAAAGTCTGTGGATCTGAGTGCTGGCTGGGAAGCTGAGCGTGCTGTAACCGGTTATCCCCAGATGGCCAGATTTCGTTGTGTACCACTTTTATAGAAGCTCACTGGCTGCGTACTTGGGGTTATGAGGTGCCCTGTTCCACTTGTTTTTGCCAGCCGTGCACAGTACATTATTTGAAAGGCTGAGACAGATGGTATAGCTCAAACTAAAATGATGAGGGAGAAAGGAAAGTGAAAAAAATAGGAAAGGGCACTTGCTTTTCATTTCGGAAGTGAATTTTACCTTCTGTGATTGACTAATAAATGCAGTGTTGCTATAAGACTTGAATTCATTAGCGTCTGTTTAAACAGATAGAACTGAGTAATCGGCAGGAAGCAATCTTTTCCTCCATGGATGCTGTCCCAAACTTCATGGGACCTCCTCCAGATTTGAAAACGTTTGGGCCATTGGAAGCTGTCAAAAATAGATCTGCGTTTTTCAGAATAAGATATACCACCACCAATACCAATCAAAACAGAAAAATCCCAAATTTTATTTTTAAAGTGGAAAAATATATATATACATATATGTGTGTGTATATATATATATATATATAGCCTGGTGAAGTAGCGGTGATAAGGACAATTAATCAGTTTTGTGCAGCTGCTTCCTGACATTTCTGCAAATTGTTGTGGAAAAATTAATGAAGGTTAGATCAGTAATGGTTTCAAGCTTGGCCAGTGGAAACTATGACAGTGTTTCCATCAGCAATTAAGCTGGGCTGCTTTCTTTTTTCTATAGGGGAAGTGGTATGATGTGTGTGCTCCACAGGAAATGGAAAACGACAGCTGAACTGTGTGAGCACAGGTATGGAGGAGCGCTCCCGGAGCATGCCACCAGGCTGCCTGTGATTTGCACCACAGAGCTGCACTTTCTGCAGAAAGGATTTTGCTGTGCAACACTGAGAAGTCGTTCCTTAAAAAGACAGAAAGGGATTTGGGATTTTTATTGAGCTACCAGTTTAGAAACACAGCCATGCTATGAATCTAAACTTTGGGAACCAGAAAGTGGAACGTATGACAAACAGAAAGTGAAACTCACCTATCTAATTTTATTTTTCAAGCCAGAGGTAGTTCAGTACAGGCCCAGTTCACATCCTGTGTAACCCTATGGGATTTTCCCCAGTATTAGTTAAAAATTTTCCCATAGGGTCACACAGGATGTGAATTAAAGTAAACACTTAACAAGCATGATGAAAAGGAAATTAGCTTTCTAAATGATCCTTTCACTGCTAACATCCTGAGTAGTTATTAGAAATATGGGAAAGGGTCACTTCAGTGTCTCATTATCAAGTTGTTACATTATTAATAGAATATATTAATATTTTTCCCTATTACATATGAAGTGCATTTCCTTATAGATGAAACTAAATTTTACACAGATTTTCCTTTTCTGAAAACATTAAAAAGCTTACCAAAATTCTCTATAGATTAGTGGTTCTTAGCCTTTTTGGGGAGGGTGTTCATAGACCTGTTTAGTACTCTGTTAAAAGGCCCTGACCCTTTCCCCCAGAAAAATGCATATATACAACATTTTGCATAAAGTTTAAAAGGTTTCACAAACCTTTTTTTAAAATCCTCAGCAGAGGATATTTTTTTCATTGCTTTTCAGAGAGAGTGGAAGGGAGAGAGAGGAAAAAAAAACTCGACGTGAGGGAGGCACATCGATTGGTTGCCTCCCACATGCACCCTACAACCGAGGTACGCGCCCTTGGCCGGAATCGAACCGGAGACCCTGCAGGCTTTGGGTCGACTCTCTAACTACTGGGCAAAACCGGCTAGGGCTCCGCAAACCTTTTAAGTGACCTTGGACCCCAGGCATTTTTCATAGGGCTAGATTTTTAAAACTTTGCATGGACAGATAGAAAATTAGCTACAGACGTAAAATGTTGATTCATTTTGAGTAAAGATTTTATAAGAGGCATTTCTTAAACTTTAACTGTAGCAATAATAATTCTTTCCCTTTTCCGCTTGAAAAATGCTTCCTTGTCCTTGGAAGGGAGCTTGTACATTGAACAGAGCATACAGAGCTGGGTTTGAAGCTGGCTGTATATTTTAGCAAGTGACTGTCGGTGCCCCGCCTCGGTTTCACCACCTCTAAAATGGTGGCAACAAGGAGATAATATGTCACTTTTGTCTGGCAAATAGTCCATGCTCAATATATACATCATCTCTTCTCTTCTTTCCTTCTTCCTTTGAGATCTAGCTTAAATGTCACTTTCTGGCACATCTTTTTGCAACTCCTCAAGGCAGATTTTTTTCACCCCCCCCCCCCCCCATTTCTTCATTGCTTTGTAAATTTCTTTACTCTTACGGTTGTGTTATGTTTCCTTGGTTTCATCTCAAGGTGTGAGTTTTGAAGATCTTGTATCTTATTAGTAATGTTTTATTTATCATGCCATGTCCATCAAAGTGCTTAAGGAACATAGGCATTTTCTGTTTGTTAAATTGATAGTAATAGTCTAATGCTTATTAGAAATGGAATGGTTTGAATTTAAGCTTCTAATTGTCTCTGGATTGTGTTTATATGACTGCTAGTCATCCCAGAAGGGAGGTCAAATGATCAGTGTGCAGTCAAAGTCCTATGTAGTGAGGGAAAAGAGCCTGGACCTGCAGGTTTGTCTTTTCTAGCTTTGGCTACAACCGGAGGAATCTAAACCAGAGCCACAGTATTTTGGTTAGAGTTTCCAGCCAGGTCAATTACCAAGTGATTTAAAAAGGTACTATTAAATTTCTAAAATGTATAGACCTATATGTTATTAGGTTTTCAGAAGAAAATTTGGACCCTCAAAGCCTTAATTTATATTTTATATTTTAGAATCTGAGGTCAAATGATAGCTTGAAGGACATCCTGATTTTCCTCTCTTTCGATTAAGTCCTCACATGCCTTTGTTCATGCTGTTAAACTCAAGTTGAACAAAACTGTCCTCAAGGAGCTGGCATTCTTCAATTTCTCTCTCTCTCTGCACACACACACACACACACAGGACACAGGGTGTGGCAAAAGTCGGTTTACAGTTGTGAGTATGTGAAATGCAGTTTATTCTTGTATTATTATTAATTATTGCATTATTTTCCATATGAACAACTGTAAACCTACTTTTGTCCCACCCTGTGTGTATATACATATGGCCCGCAGCTCTTAAAAATGTTTTTATAGGCAACTTCAATTAAAAATGTACATGAAACCAGATTGTCTTCATACTTGAACAACTCAGTGGCAGTCAGCTCTGTTCTTTCTGGACATGATTAATGATTTCCAACCCATAAGTTATGATTTACAGCCTTGAGCATGGAGAGTGACTTTGAGCCAGGAGAGGCTTGGAAGAGGGAAATGGATAGTTGCCTGCAGGAGGTATTAGAGAAAATTAGTGTGGGAAAAACAGAGTGAGTTAGAAGGGAGAAAGTGAGGAGAGTGGAGAGGGGAGAAAGAAAAATGCGGGAGGCAGAGAATATCTGGTGGTCTGGGGCAGGCTTTGACACATAGAAGCTGTTAGTCCCAGTATGCAGAGCACTAGGAAACCGTGAGTACAATGCTGGCTGAGGTGGCACACAGACCAGACCAATGGAAGAGACTTGAAAAGTAGAACTGAGGGCCCGTAGAGATGCTAATGAGTGAGTGATGAGGGGTTGTCATAGTTGAAACAGCATATGAACAGAAGCATGTGCTTGTGAGATATAGATAAATACATTTAGGAGATACAGGGAAGGAAAAAATACACATTGGAAATGGGCTGAATTGGGGACAAAGAACAGAAAGGTTGAAGATTTTGCTCAATAAATCGTTGGCGGTGAATTCTTGGCTCTCATGAGATGCACAATCATTCCTTTGCTCAGGCATTTCCACCTCCTGGAAAGCCTTGTCTCTGCCTGTCAGAATTTTCAAGCCCTTATTTAACTTTAACCAGCTGCATAAATATTTCTTGCACAGCACTAGTTCATAGCAATCTCTCCTTTACTGAGCTCATTCAGTACTATTATAAATGTAGTGGCACTTAACTGATGCTTAAAGCTATGATTTAAATTTTCATCTGCATGTCTTATCTCTTCATTGAGTCTCCAAATTTGTGTAAAATTGAATAATGAAAAAAAACACACACACAACTTTTCTATTGTCTAATACAAAGTCTTGCAAATAGCAATAACTCGATACATTTTTAAGAGTTTTAAAGGATATTGGGTTTCTGCTACATCCCTAAAACTTTACTGGATGGGACAAAAGAAAGGAAGCATAAAACACAGTAAAACACAGTTCTTATTCTTAGGATGATCAAGCTGGATGTTTTGTTTAGAAGATTAGCAGTTTAATGGAAATTTGGCATTAGAGAAAGACTATTTGGAGTCATCTAAATGTTCCAGAATTAAACAAGATAATGCATGTAAAATGCTTAGTCCAGTGCCTGACAGTAAGTACTCCCTAATTACTATTTAGAATCATATTTATTAATAGTAATGTAATCTGTTCACTGGGCCTTCCATAGCTGAAATTCTCAAAGATTGGTCTCTATTAGCAGTGTCAGGCTCTTTACCTCCTATCTGACTTAAACACCTCGACTCCACTGCAATTATTCATCTTAAAGGCTCCAATGATCTTTTAGTTGGCAACCCTCGTGGACGTTTTGAATTTCTTGTTTAATATGACTTGCCTGTTGCATCTGAACGCTCTCCCCCTTGACATACTCTTCTCCATTTGTTTTCTTGGCACTGCTCTCTCCTGTTTTCTCCACTGCCTCCCTGATTACCCCTTCTCCATACCCCCATCATTGGCTCTGTCTCTCCATCAGCCCAATAAATGGCGCAGTAAAGAGCTCTGGGGCAGGGTTCCTCACTTCCCTTCTCACTATACGTGCTCACAAGGACTGTTTTGTGTGTGTTTTTGTTTTTTTTTTAAACATATCTTTATTGATTTCAGAGAGAGGAAAGGAGAGGGAGAGACAGAGATAGAAACATCAATGATGAGAGTCATTGATCAAGCCCACAACCTGGGCATGTGCCCTGACCGGGAATCGAACCCCGATCGCCTGGATGCTAGGTCGATGCTCAACCGCTGAGCCACACCCGGCGGGGCACAAGGACTGTTTTTATCTTTTTTTATTTCTTCAGCACTAAGCTGTAGCAGAAACTCTAGTTTTTTACTCCATGCTTCCAACTGTACAGGGTGAGGCAAAAGTAGGTGTACAGTTGTGAGTACACAAAACAGAATTTATTCTTGTATTATTTATTAATTATTGTATTATTTCCCATATGAACAACTGTAAAGCTACTTTTTCCCCATCCTGTATACTGGACATCTGTGCTTAAGTAGCCCAAATAAACTTCAATTTCAGCATGCCCAGAATTGTATTTTTCCCTCAAGACTTGACCTTCTTTCCCCCTGTCCATTAAAAGCTCACTATCCCTGTCGTCATTTCAAGCCAGACCTCTGGAGTTACCCCCCACTCCCTCCTCCCCTTCATGCCACATAGACACACACAACCAATTCCCATATTCTGTTCATTCTCCTTCCTAAGTGTCTCTTTAACCAGTGCCTTCTACCTCTGTCCCCTTCAGTCTTTCATTGTATGTCCTTGAACAATTGCAGTAGACTCTTGACTGGTGTCCTTCGCTTAAGCTCCACTCACCTCTAGGTTGATCTCTCCACAGTGCTTCCAGAGCTGTATTACTAAAAAATAAATCTTCTGTCTGCTTTAGGATAAAGTTCAAAATCCTTACCATATTATACTAGGTGCTTTATTATCTCAACCTACTTTTCAATCCCTACGCCGCCATTTCTCTCTTCTTCTTATTCCTCACATAACTCATCTTCAACAATACCCAAGTTTATTTTTTCCAGAATATATCTTGTTTCTTTATGCTTCTGTGCATTTGCAGTTGCTGTTTCCTCTGTTTCTAATGTCATTTCCAGTTTCTTCATTACGTGAACTTCCACAGATACTTCAAGACATAAAGGTCACCTCTGCTGTGAAGTTTCTCTTACTCCTCCTGTCCCTCATCCTTGCCCAGCAGTTGCTCACTGTCCCACTTCTGCTTCTATAGCGCTTTGTCCACACTCGACCACACATATGGTGCAAAATTATTTTTCACTCAGGGCCGTGCCTTATTCATCATTATATTTCCAGTGACTAGTATGGACCTGCTAGGCATTCGATAAAATAACAAAGGACAGATTGTGAAGAGAGGCTGGATATATGTTCTATTTTAAAACATGAGAATTGATGATGAATCATCTAAATTTAAATGTCTTATAGTTTATAAATGATTGGATTTAAATGATTTAACCATTTAAGTGATTTATACCAATTCTTACTAACTAAAGAAAATTATTAAATATGTGTATCATCCATGTATATGGAGTAATACAATCTTGAGTACGAATGGTATTTTCAGAATCCAGAAGGTCAACAACAGAAACTGGGAGATAGAGGTGAACCAAAAGATGGTTTAGTTAGAAACTAGATCACAATAATAAAGGATATTAATCCTCCCAGTGAAATAAACCATCCTAACAAGTTTGGTTGCATTAATAGGATTGTCTACAATCAGAAAACTAATGGCTTAATGGTTTTTATTATTGTATAATATATTAACACATATAGCTGGTAAAGTCAAACTAGTTTTTTAAAACTGTAAAGTTATTTATAAGTTTCGTTGGTCCTCATTTAAGGCTCTCTTGCAGTGACAGGTCTTAGAAATAGGGTATATAACCATCAGTAGAAAGATTATAAAGTGAGAGAAGTCTATAAAGTCCTATGCTTTTATTAGTTAATAAACAGTGTCTTTTCACTTAGTTAAATGGATCTTCAACTACATTGTGATTTTTGTCTCAGCCTCAGGACAACTGGCCTCATTTAATTTCAGACACACTTTTGGAATTGTGGACTGTGAGTAGGGACAAGTATTGGGTCTCTCTGTTTCATTTTGCATAATTTCTATTGCTATGTCTTCAAGTTCAGGAGTCTTTTCTTCTGCAATGTCTAATCTGCCATGTAGTGTATTTTTCCTCTCAGATTTTGAGGTAATCCTCCTCTCTGGAAGTTCAGTGTGGACCTTATTTATGTTTTCCATATTGCTATTACTTAACATGTTTATTCTTTATTCTAGTTTCTTGAACATATGGAATACAGTTAATATAACTTTTAATGGCTTTTCTACTAATTCTGCCAGCTGGGTCATTTTGGGGTCGTTTTGCTCCATTAATTTTCCTCTTCTTTATGGTTCAGATTTTTCTGTTTCTTTGCATGCTTGGTAATTTGTTATTGGAAGCTAGAATTTTACCTTGTTGGGGAACAAAGACTTTTGTATTCCTATAAATATTCTTGAGCTTTGTTATTGGGCATGGTTAAGATACTTGGAAGTAAGTAGTCTGATCCTTTCAGATCTTGCTTTTAAGCTTTGTTAGTCAGGACCAGGGCACTTATTTGGGTTAACTTCTCCCCCTACACAAGCAATACCTTTCTTTGTATTCTAACCTGTGCCCCATAACTGGCTCTTGGAATTGTGTACTGTGAGCAGGGACAAGTATTGGTTCTCTCCGTTTCATATGTATCCACCCTGGCTCTTGGGAACAGGTACTCTTCTTGGCCCTTTGTGAATACTGGGCACTGTTCCCACTGATATTTTCAGTGGTATTTCTGCTGACTGCGGGTAGTTTCCTCATATGCATATACTGGTCAATATTCAACTAAATACTTTATCTGAAGATCTTCAGAGTTCTCTCTGTGTGGTGCTGTTCTCACCATGCTCTGTGACCTCCAGCCACTCTTGGTTCCCTGCACGTCTATGTCCATGTTTTAAACTCTGGGAGGCCACTTGTCTCTTCCTGACTGTCTCCTTTATAACCACGGTGAAAAATTTCTCCAGGTAGTAATCTGGGGCAATTTCAGGGCTCAGCTCATTTGTTTCCCTTCTCTCAGTGACCACTGTCCTTTGCTGCCTAGTGTCCAGGATCTTGAGAGTTATTATTTCATGTTTGATATCTACCCCTATAATGCTCTTCAGGCAGGAGAATCAGTCTGCTTCCTGCTACTCCGTGCTGATCTGAGGCTGAGTCAAGGTCTATTTTAGTATTTATTTCCTCATTTATATAATATTTCATTAGCCTGAAGAATTCAAGGTGCTGTTAGATAATTGCTAAATAAAGGATTTTACTTAATGTGCACACCTCACGTAGGGAGTTAGGTCTGTGAAATCTGTGTTGAGAGAATGTGTTAGGAAGTGTTTTCATAGCATAATTCAAGGTAGTGTCGTTGGCTCTTTCTTTTCCAAACCTTCCATCCATTTTAAAATATTGAACTAAAAGTTGTGTGTGGTTTAAATTCAGTTGCGAATTTGTAAGATTTCAAAATAATGGTTCTTTCTTCTCCTTATTTCCAATCTGACATTCTTAAAAGCAGCCGCATTGTGTGGCGAGGGAGGAGGGGAGAGATTTGTGACATGCATGAAATTTTAGCCATTGCACAAAATGATAGGGTTTAGAAGATGTAAATAGCGTGGTTTGGACAAATCCACCTACTTGCTCCTATTTGTAAGAAGCCAGGTTTCTTAAATTGATCTTAAGTGATCATTTTGCTTTCACTAACCTCTCTGCATCTACAATGGAAGACAGTTTGCATGTGTTGCATTTTTAATGATTTGTCTTAGAGTGCTTCTGAGGTTATTCTTATGGTGGAATGCTGTCAGATTCTCTCTCTCTCCCTCTCTCTCCTCCCCTTTCTCTCTCTCTCTCTCTGTCTCTCTCTCTCTCTGTCTCACACACACACACACACACACACAACTCATGAAAACAGAGACATCTTCCAGAGAATTTCCTGATGTACTGTTCTTTGAATGTGATGACATTTGTTTACACAGGAAGCTAGACCCTAGATTCTTTTCTTTGGAGACTGTGTCAGAAACACATTTTCCACATTGGTTTTTCTCAATATGGCATACATATGCACCACTTACATATTTAATGTTTGAGAGGCATGGGGACTGATGAAGAATTCTGATATGAAGTGCTCTTATTGATCTACTTTAAATATTTAATGTTTAGAAAACATCCTCTTTCCTCCCCACTGATTTTCTTTTAATTCTCCTTGGCAAACTGTGGAGCAGAAATCAGATTGAAGGCAGACCTTATAACCTTACCTCTTGTGCCATGTTTTGCATGTTTTTCTGTCAACTCAATATGGCCCCTGTATATTCCATTATATATAGTTTTTTGGATCAAGATTCTTTCTGGAGGCATGGAAAATATTTTATAGCCCCCCAAAATGTGAGTTATGTCTGTATGGAGTTTCTAAATTAATTTTTCAAGGTTGACTTTTAAGAACACCAAAATTAAGAAAAATTTACATATATTCATTGAAAAAATTATGTATATATATCAACATTTAGCTTTGCTTCTCCTCTTAGTGTAGTACTTATAATTGCTATCATTACTGAGCACTAACCAAATGCCAGGGACACTGTTAGGTGCTTTATTTACTTACTTAACCTCTAGTCCTCACAATAGCTGCAGGGCAGGTGCTGCTATCCCCATGGGAGACAGGAGGAAACCGGCTCAGAGATATAAGTGACTTGTTGCAAATCACATCTCTAGTAAGAAGCGGAGCTGATGCTAAGCTAAGTTCCACTACTCTAAACGATTTAGTAACATATCCCATATTTGTTAACAGTGGTGAGTGGACTTGGTAGATAAAACACCAGAAAGTCAACCAGATACTTCTAAAATAAAATACTAAGAAAACTTCATGTGCCAGATCCTGCTGTAGGGGGTGACGGGTTATAGAGATGGGCAAAACCATCTCTTCTGTCCTGAGGAGGGAGCAACAGTTACATGGCTGTATGCCAGCCTTGTTTCTGAAAGGTGCATGCACATGACGCTTAGGGTGCACAACAAAGGGGCCCCTAGAATCTTCGGGGGAGTGCAGTGGGAACAGTGGAGTCCTGAAGGGGAGTAGGAGGTGATGACCTTGACTATCTCTGGCAAACATTCACTTGAAACTGGAGATCTAACCTTTGTGTGCTGTAGTTAAGGCTAAGCCCGGCCCATTTACTGATCGTGGTACTCATTTGTATCTAAGTTTTGTCCCTTACTTGTATTAAACTTGCCATTATGAACACTTGCCACCGCTGCCAAGTATACCATATTACTTTATTTCTTGTATCTTGAGGCACTCCGCGTACAAGATATCTTGACCTAGATGCACTGGTCCGCCTCGATGCAAATTAAACATGTAGTGTACTCAGGACATGCAAACTGAGTTTCATATTTGTTTAAATTAAACATGAAGGCAGCTTTGGCTTCAGCTGACCTTTTCAACCTTACAATTCTCAATTCCTCTATGCAAACCTCCTATGAAGTCCCAGGCAAGCTGACTGCTTCCTGCTCGCTCACCCTTTCCCATCTCTAGACTACTGGTTTATTGTTCCACCTCTCTGGGTTGCCTTTCCTTCTAACCTCTCCCTTCAAAATCCTTCTAACTCTTCCAGGGCCATATCTAATGTTACTCTCCTTTATTCAGCCACCCATGATTCCTCCAACCACTAACACATTTTTATCTCCCCTGGATTATTCTTGTAGGACTTGCCACAGACTGAGGGCTGGGACATTGCAGTGGGATGTACTTGGTTCCAAAGCCAGCTGCTTACTTACAACTTGTGTGACCCTGGATAAGTTACTAGCTTAACCACTCTAAACCTCACGTATAAAATGGGAGTAATACCACTCACCTAGTAGGACTGTTTTGATGATTAAGAGATATAATGTACACAAAAAGCTTAGCATGGGGTTATCTTCACATGGGACGTGTTCAGAACATGTTAGCAGTTATCATGTCTCCCTTCTCTGGGAGTAAGTGCTGAGGTCAAGCAATGTGTCTCATTTATCTCCTTCTCCAAGCCCACCTCTAAAAGAGCCTATCATAGCTCATCAAATGTAACAAATATTCCATAAATATTTATTTGAGGAAGGGGCTAAATATGATTTTTAAATTGAAAAATTCACCTCCAAGAAAGGGACTTATGAAAAAAGTAATCTTAGGTTCTGGTTTACCAGACCAAGTCCCAGTATTAAGTATCACTGGTGCCTTCTTTTGCTCTGAAAAGTGCAATGGTATGGATGATAAATTTTATGAGCACCCTATGTATGGAATATTTGCAATTTTGAGTTGTGTATGGTACTTTTCCAGTTATATTGTTATTTATATTTCATGTAATGTGCAGTCTCTTAAAGAAGATCGTAAGCTACTTGAGAACATAAACCATTTCATATCATATTTCTTCAAAATCTACTTGAGAGCATTGGGAGTACTGACAGTGCAGGGAGACTAGGTCATATCTACAGGGCAGTGACCCAGTAAGTACTAAGGATGTATTGGTAGTGGCCATGATCTAAATGCTGCTTTTTAATGAAGGCTTTAGTTAGTGTATAAATATATTAAGCAATGTGCATGTAAGGGAGAATGGTCGTTCTAACCTTCGATGGGAGGGCTGCCCACTAGAGAGAATTAGTCTAAGGCAGAGATCAAGTTTATTTGCCTCCCCGCTGTAGCCTGGCACCAAGCATAGCACCTAAAACATGGTATGTGCTCAACAAATATTTGTTGAACAAATGAATGAATGGTGAGGTTCTTGGCACCCCACAGATTGATATTTCATGAGTTTCTATCAAATTCCTCTTGAGTCCTTTGTAAACAGCATAATGAAAATATAGAAAGTCTGAAGAGCTCCAGTATTCCAGAATATGAGCTCAGAAGGTTTATAAGAGGGTAGATCTAAGTCAGGAGGTACCTAGTCTTCTCGGGCCTTCTCTGGAAACTATTCCCATGTAGTCTTTTTCCCCCCTGAATTAGCTTGTTTTCTAGAATAAAAGTGGAAAACTTCTTCCTATAAATTTCTGCCCTACTTGATAAGAGAGCAAATGAAGACTGGGTCCCTTTGTCTCTCCGTTCCTTGATGCCAATAAAAGAAAGAGAAATTCTGTGTAAAGGTTGCTGTTAGCTGGAGGGGGATTTGGCTCCCTACGCTTACCCTCTGAGGCGTGTTGTATTCTCGGTGATGGAGAGGAGTTGGAGAGGTCCTCGAAAAGGAGCGCTGTGTTATTGCTTCCCTTGTTCTTCTTTGGGAGCACAGGCTATCCCCTCTGTGCCAGGGCCATGCTCCTCTTGTTCCTTTGCTCTTTATTTCCATGAGGACACCTGCTGGCTCTTGCCAACCCACATAATTACTCCTCTGCTTACAGCACATCTTCCTATTCAGTTACCTGGTGTACACTTTGCCTATGGTTCACCTTGAACTGTAGATACTTCACAGCCTAGCAAAGTGACATTCTGTTGGTGTAATGTTAAGGAATTTTGTTGACTATGTGTTTCTTGTTTTTGTTGTTTGTTGTTGTTTAGACAAGGGATGAAATTTTGGTGGTCATACCCTATGGTGTCAAATTTAACAGGTTCCTATTCCCCATTCATCTTTTAAGAGTCTAATCAAAATAACTATCCAGAATTTTTCTTCTGATGATTCGTTCAGCTTTTCTCCAAGCTAAGGTGCCATGGCCTTATATTCAGGCACCTCTCCTTATTAGGTTGCCCTGTTTTCTTTAAAGAATGTCAGCTGTGCCCTTCTGCCGTTGAGCCACCTGTCTTAATCAGCACGGGCTGCTGTAATAGAAATACGTAGACCCGTATAAACAACAAACAATTATTTCTCACAGTTATGGAGGCTGGATGCCCAAGGTCAGGGTTCCAGCATGATTGAGTTCTTGGCGAAGGCCGTCTTCTGGTTGTATCCTCACGTGGGGGATGGGGTGGGGCTGCAAGTACTCCTGTGTCTCTTCTCATCAGGGCACTAATTCTGGCAGGATAGCTCCACCCTCAGGATCTAGTTACCTCCCAAAGACTCGACTTCCTAAAGCCATCCCTTCGAGGGGTTAGGATTTCAACATATGAATTGTGGTGGTGGGGCAGGACACAAGTAGTCCATTCATGCTAAATTCACACGAAAGCAGTACATTGATTCTTCGATTGGTTCTTGGGCACTACGCTCCCTCATGCCACTCCACATATTTTTATTACCGGCCTGGCCCTGAATGGACCAGAGTTGTGAGCCTTGATATTCTGACATGTATCCTGGTATTAAGCAGGAGAGTGAACCTATTGTGCACACCTTCTAAAAAACCCCTTTGTGGGGAAGTCCATTTGCTTCAGTACTGATGTAATATTTTTTCTGAAATTGAGTGGGGCTGGCCAAGCCACAGCCATGAGTAGTCTTTACTTATAATTATTTCCAAGTCCTTTGAGCTCTTTACCACTACGGTGTGATTGTTTAAGCTGTGAGCAAATTCTTCCAATTAGAATTTACACATCGTGGTTAAAAATAAACCAGTATTTGCTTCCATGTGCAATTAAAGTTTGAACTGGAGTTCGCTACGCTGTATCATTGGAAACTTGCTTGCAAATGTCATAAAATAATTAAAGGAAATTGTGAATACAGGTAGAGATAGCTTTTACTATTTATACTTAAGAGCTCCTTGAGCTTCAAAGTTGAACCCTTTAAGAGTTCAACAAAGCTTTATATGAAAACAAGAGAATTTGGTTTCTTTCCCAGTACTTCCAACTTCCTATCCCTAAGGACTCAGGTGCAGGAAGGGACAACATTTCTACACATATATCACAAGAGAGGGGTCTTCTCTGTGACCTGGGCTAGTGTACTGCGGCCCCTGATGATAGGAAAGGAAGAATCATTTCGTTGTTCTCCTTCTGTTTTCGCTCCATCCTGGTATTTGCCGCACAGCTACGCAGTGACAGTAACTACTGAGTTTATTTTCAGTGTAGGCGTCTGTGCTCTCTAGAGTTTAGGAAGGACATCTTTTATTTGCGTTGTTACATATATGTATATGTGTGTGTTCATGTGTATGTGTGTAGTTGTTGCTTTTCCTTCACTGTTGGTTACAGCTGTGCAAGACACAGACGGCAGTAGTTTCATGGTTAATCCTAACTCTGTGCCCACGTAGTGTAGGTGAAGCCTTTTTTTACCATCTTCAGCTAATTATATGCCTTGCCTATGCAGCTGTAATTATTTCACCAGCATCTGCAGAACTCATGTCATTTCTCTTTTAAGATATAGTCAGAAAAATAGCAGAAATAAGCCTATTTTGAGAGCTTGTGTGGTGAAGCAACTTGCACTGAAGTACAGGGATCCTCTGGGTTGGTCCATAGCATTTCACCACCTGAAACTTCCAGGTGGTGATGAAATACTGGCAGTGCACTCAGTTTCTTAATGGAGCTTAAAGTTATACTTGATAGATTTCTTTTCATAAGGATTAAATGCACTAGCAATCTTGCCTTAGTCAAATGTAGGTTTTTTTCAAAGTACTTTGCATTCTACAGAGTTTTATATGATGTCGTTAAAAGGCCATGCGTTCATTCTTGGTGTACTTAGTGACTTTACTTAAAACAAAAATGTTGTGTCCTTTACACCCTTGCATTTGATCCATCTTTAATCTCAGCTGATTTTACGTTATTTAGATAGTAAAGCATCAGCATCAGAGTTTTATGGTGTAAGATCTAGCGTGGCTGCAGAAACATGACAAGGCTTTACCTCTTAGTATTAGAAAAATGTAAAATTCTAATGTAAATTGCCCAAGTCGACTCTGTTGTGTTCTTTCAACCTTTTCTTTATGTATTGCTAGGGTTGTCCTGGTCATGATTCTCCCCTACCTGTAACATTCCCTTATATGGGGTAATTCTTTTTTTTTTCTTTTTTCTTTTTTTTGAAACTTTGGACTTTGCTTTATGATGCTTTTCTTTTTCTCTTCGTAATATGGCATTTCATCCTTAATACTGGGTTGGGGTGTATCAGGAAAAGGAAGGCAAGCAGTGAATCAGTGGGATTTTAAGTGAATTAGATCTAAATACAATATGCTTTACATATAGTATATTTTCCCCTTTATTACTGCATGGCCAAGATTTGCATGGCCTGGACCATCCACTCATTGATCAGGAAGCATCTCTACAGTTTCTAATATGCTAGTGGCAGACCCTGGTTGGGTTCACCAAACCCGTGTCCTATTCTTCTGGGACTCACACTGAGATTGTATTTCCTAGCCTCTCCTGCAGGGAGATGAGCCATGTGGCTAAGTTCTAGTGAATGTAATGTGGGTGGAAGTGCTGTCTGCAGCTTCAGCGCCTGACTAATAAAACCCTCCCATGGGTGACCCTCCATCTTTTCCCCCTTTTGCCAGCCTGAGGCAGACAATCACGGTGGCCTTGGAATCCCTGTTGGAGTTGGTGAAGCCAGAATGTTGAATTACCCTGAGAAGGGCACCACCTATCCATCAGGACTCATTTTAGATTGCTATTGTGAATGCGCCATTTGGAATGTGTTTGTTATAGCAGCTAGCAGTGCATTAGCAAATACAGGTAGAACCCCTGTGCTCTGAGAGATGAGTACATTACACCATGACACGGTATGATGAGCCATTGCTGTGTGTCTGTCCTACGGGATCACAAAAGAGGACCTGGATACCTTAAGGGAGGAAGGAGATACTTAATGATGAATAGATGCATGAAAGAGTAAAATCCCAAGTTAGAACTTCGGCTATGACACAGAAGGCCTATGCTGGGGACATCTATAAAACAGTGACTGAGAAGGACCGTGGGTTTAAGAATCATATCTTCCAATGATGTAGAGATTTTCATTTTAGTATTATATATCATATACATATAAATATATATACATATATACGCAGACATAAACAGGAGAGCTGAATTATTGTGCCCTTGAGAAGTGCCATGGATCAGTGGACATTTTGGAGGAATTAGCATAGAATCCTGCCCCTGCATTTACTATCTTTGTGATTTTTGGTCTTATCTGACCTTCTCAGTTGTAAAAACGTTACGCTTCAGTGTTACCATGAGAATTCAATGAAACAGAGTATTTTACTGTATTTGCTTGACTCTGGCATTCTTTTTATGTTATCACAGTGCCTCTTACCTACCGCTGTGTTCTCTGTACCCCTTGTTCCTACTCTTTGACACTGGCCACTGCCTTGACCTCATACTTGGTGAGGCCTCGAGGAAGATTCTCCCTTCCGACCTGCAGACTGAGCCCATGGTGTTCTCCAGGCTGCAGAGTGAGGGGGCTCCTGCCCTCCTCTGTTCAAAATGTAGAGGTTTCTACATAATGATCGTATGTAATCGGGCTTGGCCAAGAAATGCCATTATATACCCACTAACATCAAGAAGCAGCAAAGGCTCGACTTACAATGCCTCTAAAGCTGTTGCCTGGTGCAGGTCACAATCCCTGGGCCATTTGAAGAGCCTGTGGTTAATCCAGCGAGAAACAATATAGAAACAGAAGGATATTCGCAGCTTTAGAAAGATAACCTGTTTTTCAAATTCTTCCCACAGGCATTAATACTTTCCATGCATTTTGGGGGGACTCCTCCTCCTAAATCTCCCTAATTCCCTTCTTTCCGTTGCTTATCCATCCCTCAGAATATTAAAAGGAAGCCATTTCTAAGATTTCATCATCGGGTTTAAAATTTTAATCTCAACCAATTTAAATCATTTCTCATCAAATAGATACTTATCACTCTAAGTAGAAAATGCGTTCCTTTATCAATTTTCATACATAAATTTATTCATTGTGTTCTTTCTTGCCTCTAAGCGTACTGGACATTTATAAAAATGAAGGACAGGCCCTTAAAAACTTGAGGCGATATTCTTGGGAAGGAGTCAACTGTCTAATAGAGACGCATAACTCAAGAGAAGACGCCACCCGGCAGCTTGAGTCCCACGGCAGAGGCCGAGGCTTAATAAGTGTTAATAATGACTAGTATTATATCTCGGGTGTTAATTGAATGTTGATGAGTGTCTAAAAATCGCAGTCATAGAGACACTGAGCGTGGTGATGTTCTGCGTCCTCGGTTTAGTCCCCAGACACCGGTGAGCCACTAGGACCAGTTTTTTACACCAGTCAATTGCAGACACTTTCCATGGTTTTTGATGCCACCCAGCTGCGCTGTAACCCAGACACTCGTCTGAAGTAAAGGGAAAATGTGTGCTGCTTACTCTAATTTCTGGGAAAGTTCTTGGGCAACAATGGTTTTGACATTCCGGGCTGGGCTGGGGGATAGCCTTTAGCAGTATGACCTGCATCCGAAGAGAATCTGTCACTCATTGGCATTAAGCGATCTGGGTTTTGGTGAACAAGTGAGTAAGGTCACTTTCTAACTAGTTAGTGGGGCTGGGCTGCTGTCCAGGGCTGGTATTGATGGAGGGCTCCTGGCTAGCCTGCAAAAGGACTCTTTTCTCCCACGATTGGATCTTAGCCCCGAGGCTTCTCTGCTTTCTGATGTCACTGGTTTGCTACTTTACCACTTTGAACTTTAATTGCAGTTTCGGGGTGCATTATAGAAGTTAGTTGACAGAACTCCGGTGTTCGGAGCTTTTATAATGTTTGGCGGTGGGGAACATTCTTAGCAAATGTTAACATTCCAAATAATTTGTTGACCTTGAAGCTACCAGCTAAGGAACAGTGACTAAAAATTCACTAATTTTTAGTCACTGTTCTATAGGATCAGAAGAAGCAAATAACAGTATGAATATTCATTGTTTCCACAATGGTGCCTGGTGTTCTCTCTCCCCCTTTTCTTAGTGTTACAGCACCTCACAAAGGAATGGCTCTCTGAAATTGGCAAGATTCATATTCTCATCTGTCTTTCAGGGACCCTGGGCTGTGCTGGGGGCCTGAATGGCTTTCCTGCTGACAAGCCAAGAAATGAGTTACATTTCATGGCTTGTCATTCTGTCATTAGGTGTGCGTGTGTGTGTGCAATATATATATTACATATATAATATGCATAATATGTGAAATAATTACAATGTTGATATTCTATTTAATAATTTTTATTTTATGAAATATAATTAAAAACAGTTTGCTTTTTTAATATTTTCATGCTTTAAGTTATACCTGCGCTGAGACAAAATCTACAGGCAAACACATGTATTCATATGTCTTTGAATACATGCAAAATCAAACAAGCATTTTCAGCTAATTTGATATGCTTGTTATTTTTATAACTCAAATAACAAAAGTCAAGTACCTACCTATTTTGTAAATATAATGTTTGCCTTTGTTTACAGCTGCCAGAAATTTAACTCTGCTAGTATTTTAAAAAGAATGCCAATACTTTGCATTTATTTGAGCCAGATATTATCCTGAATGATTTACATGTGGTATCTCATTTAATATTCACAACCACCTTCTGGCAGAGAACTATCATTAGTCCCATTTTATGATGAGGAAGCAGATGTTAAAAGTGTTAGTAATTTAATCAAGGTCGTATAGCTGGTGAATGGTGTGTGAGAACTGAGACCCAGTTCTAGCTTCAGTTCAGAGTGCACGCACTTCCACTGTCATCCTGGGGTCATCCTTGACCCCGAGCAGTCAGGAGCAGAATTACTTCTTGTTTTGTGTTAGGCAGAAAGTTGTAACCCAGGTGAAAGACTGTCCAGCCTTCCTGTTTCTTGGCTTCAAGCCTTCTTCATGGACATGTCGGTAGATCTAGGAAGTAAAAAATAACAACCAATGTGATTTAATCGTAGCATTTGTGTGATGTTACTGATAGCAGGGAACAGAGAACCCGACTCAACTCTCTAAAGCAAAAACAAAAACATTTTCGGCCCATGGTCCTCAGCAGTCCAAACCCAGTGTGCTTTCAGGTGAGGCTTGATCCAGAGGCTTGCGAAGCCTTTAGGATCTGGATTCTTTTGTGGGGATTCTTTTGGCTCTGTCCCCTCCGTGTATCAGATTTGTCACCATTAGACTGGCTCCTTTCACGGCAGTAGCAGTGACAATAGAGCCCCGTCTTCCTCTCCTCACCACACAAAGCAAAAGAAGAGAGAATTTCTTGTGGCTGTGCAGGAGGGTGGACCTCTTCTTTCATGTTTGACAGATGCTACCTGTTGTTACCCAGAAGCTTTGCAATTTTCTATAATATTCCTCTTGGCATAAAATCACCAAGGGAAGAATTTTCCAGATCTGTGTGTACATGCTGTTTGGGCTCACCAAGCACTTATGTGCACAATGGGAAATGTTATTCAAGAAGAATAACCTTCTGTTTACAATTTTGGATGACATCATCTCCACTTACTGTCTGAATGATTTGTGCCTGTTTTACCTTAAAATCTTAACTACTGACTCCTTAAAGAAAATATTTGACTTACTACTATTGGTAAGTATTTTCTTTGTTCCATGTAGGTTACGAAACAATTTAGAACTAAATATTTTAGTTCAATTTGGATTTACTTGTGTAGATCATTTAAATAATCCCTAAAAAAAAATAATAAAAATTCACCATCCAGAACTTTTTTTTACTAATTTTTTTTTTTTTATTGTTCAAAATATTACAGATGTGCCCCTCCCCCGTTGACCCCCTCCCCCCAGGCTTCCACCACACCATTGTCTGTGTCCTTGGGTTATGCATATATGCATATAAATTCTTTGGTTAATCTCTCTCCACCCCCACTCCACACCCCCCCCCCCACCGTCCAGAACTTCTGGACGGTGGTGGGGGGGTGGGGAGAGACTAAATTTTAAGTGTAACTATTTTACACTCTACCCCTATTTTTATCTTGCAGAAATTAAGCCAAATAGTCATCTAGTCGTTTAAAATTTTCTTTGAGATGTTTCTGTCTCTGTCATAGACAATATGCTGGCGATAGGAACCCCATGGTGAGCAGGCGCTGTTTATAAGTTTTCCTTATGATGTGCTTATATTTGGCTCTGAGTACTGTGTCAAAATTGCTTCCTTTCTCTTGCTTTTTTCTTCCTTATGAGTAACGACCTCCAGCCTCTGTTCCGCTTTCTCCATGAGGAGAAAAGAAAGGAAGGTCCTTTTTACGAAACAAGTCATGGTAGCAGATAATGGAGTAAGGTTTCCCACGGGCTTATTTATTATACTGTTTCTTCCCTCCTATGCGCTTGTCTCCAGTTTCAGAAAAATGGATTTTATTGTTAACAAGTGTGAAGAGCAGGGACCGTCATTGTCAAAAGGGCTATGGTCAAAATACAGAAAAACATTAATAGTGAATGGGCCATGTGCCTTCGAGGGCTGAGCCCTGTCATTTTTTATTGACTGGGTATCATTTCTGACCTAATGTGAATATTTAAGGGTTTTTAAGGGTATTCATGATTCCCCTACCCCAAAACTTAAGAAAATTATCTTGGTGGGGTTATTTTTTCGTGCTTCCCCTCTCATTTACTAAACTAAATGTTAATGTCTATTGTCGAGTGTGCCTGGCCCAGCTGAAACAATGCCTTTCTTAGCTTCTGGGTTGGAGATATTGCAAAGCCCACACTAGATGAACAGTAAACCTTTACCCTAATGCTGATACATCTTTGCATTGTAGCTCAGCAGGACTCCCATGTCTAGAGTTCTCTGTGGCCCTCCTGGGTCGGTTGTCAATGGAGACTCACTGTTGGGTCGATGCTAAAGTATTTCTATTTAATGAGTAAAATGAATGTAAGTTTGCTGCTGTTCTCTGTGTGCAGAAGAAAGTTTTGGCTGCCATTGATTAAGTGTAAAGTCTTCCCATGACTATCCTGTAAAAGCTTTCTGATTGGTTACTATGTTCATTGAGCCTACTGGTGGCCCTCAGTGAGGCAGGAAGCATTAGTCAGGGCTCAGGCCTTTTCCTTTCTTCTGTTTTAGTTTCTTTAGCAACAAAATTGCTTTGTGCATTAGTATCAACAACAATAAGAATAAAATTTGGTGATTTTATATTGGCTGCCAACTTCCACATGTCGTCTCAATTTTTGGCTCACTAATAGAGTGGTATAAAAGTGGGGCCAGCACCTTTGTTATTCCCAACGTACACAGGAGGAAATTTAAGCTCAGAAAGTAAGGGCACCACCCAAGTCCATGGCAGAGGGGATCTTAAACCTGTCTCTTTCCTACTCGTCCCACATGTGCTCTCTCAGCTGGTTTATAGGATCCCTGTGGTCCATGGAAACAGCCTTGCATTGGGAGACAGGGCCCAAGGAACTGCTCCCTCACTGTGTAGTCGCTGAGAGATTGTCTTGACAATTGCTTCACCTTTCTAAGCTTCAGTGTCCCCATGATCATCTGACGTTAGAAGGACATTACGAGGCTGAAATGAGAAGCTTTAAAAACAAAACGCACATACATACGCCAAACATTATTAAAACATTTTCTTCTCCGTATTGTATTGCTGGTTATCGATCAAATGAAATATTATAATCTGCTTGTTCAAATAATTTACACCCTTGTTAAAATCAGAGAGCAGATGCTGCAATAAGATTAGTTCTGGCACCTTGTCTAAGGCCATTATTGAAATCTGGGCGAGCCCGCTAAGGTAGATAGTATGATAAAATATTTAATTTTGTAATAGTCTCTGTGGGTTTTTTTGCTTAATTGCTTTTGCTTATTTTTCTTCTACTTTTGTTTGTTTTAATGAGAATATGTGCTAACAAGATTTTTAAAGCAAATTCTTTTCCCATCAATATGTCAGAGAGAATGAAAGTGAGATTCCAAATAACATCAGTAACTGGAGTCAATGAATATTGTGTTATGTAAGACCATTTGTGAGCCTACAGATTTTAGCAAGAAAAGCATATATAAATGTGTGTGTGTATATATATATATAAAATACGTTTTTTCAAGATGAGTTATTTCTGGTTGCATTTTTTAAATTGCATTCTTCAAATTATTTATATGGGTGTGCAGAACACAGGAATTAAGCCAATATGCCCATATTGGGTATTGGTCAATGTTGACTGAATTTCAAAATTATGAATCGTGAGCACACATTCTCTAGCATTTGGATTTATTTGAAAACAGAGATCAAATTAAGTCACATACAACTGACTAGTCAAAATGGCACTGAAAATGGTTTTTAGACTCTAATTCATTGTTTAAAATTTTAGTAACCTTTAAGATAGTTGATGCTTATACTTTAAAAGTAGACGTTGGTTTGGGACTTGAAATGCTTTCTGATCAAATGGATTCTAAACTTGTTCAAGTACATGTGTCCAAATCTGATTTTATACTCTATGGTTGTTCAACAAATAAAAAATATTCATCCAACCCTTTCAACACATTGCGCAGGATTTGCATGTAGGATCTGCCAGTATAAGTCATCTGTGTCCAAGAATGTGTCAGGTGCATTTACCATGTGTGCTGCTGAGCTTTGACAGTAGCTGAAAATTTGACCATGTCTCAAAGATAATATAATTTGACCATATTATTTCCATATTATTCATATGCAATTCCTTAGAGAAGGAAAATAATGACTGTTTCCCTTGAGCTGTGTTGTATGTACCTTTTATGAAAACCTTTCTTTCCCTGGAATCAATACAGTTGAAGGCTGAAGGAAAAGACAAATATTTGGAGAGTTCTCACATTCCTTTTATATACCTGGAACAAATTAGTTTTTACAGTTGTGCTGCCCAAACGCTATTGATACATACATATAGATTTAATTTTGGAAACAGTTCCCAGATACATTTATTCTGCCTTTCATAACAGTCCTCATTCTTGAGGTATGTATGTGTACTTACTAATAAGTGTGAATATGATGGGAAACAAAAGTAGGAATGGGACTTGAAGCTAGAAATGGTGTTAGTGAGAAAAATACATGCCATGGAGGCCTAGGTACTTCCTAGAGGAAGGCCCTAAATTAAGACCTAGCTTTCCAGCAGCCAACCTAAAAGAGGTACACGTAATAGGCTTAAAATGCAGTATCTGTGAAGCCAGTTTTCAGTAAGAATAAAATTCTTCTTGATATTGGCACCAGATAAATTTCCCCATGGGTCTTCATTTTAAATAGACAATTAAAAAGTCTATACCACGAGGCTCCTTTTCAATGATAAACAAACTAGAATAGATAAAATGCCTTGTCCATAGTAGCAACCAATGCATATTTTGGTAACTATTGAATTCCGGGGGGTGGGGCGGGGCAGGATGCAGTATAGAGTCATCCTCACTTTCTTTTGGTAAATGACTGACTAAAACACTGAAAAAAATTCACCTTGCTCACTAATGACACCATAAAAAGTGAATATTCAGGCCATCAGTACATATTTCCTAAATGTTGATGACATCAAGCATAGCATAGCTATTGCAACCTTTCCCTTTAAGTAGGAATATAGAATTATGAGACACAGTATCTTTAATTATTGCATTCTCTTCCTCACAGGAGTCCCCGTTCACCTCATTATCTTTAAGAAAAAATCAGTTTATTGAGTCCCTGTCATGACCGGCATCCTGGTTACAAGCGCCATGATGGGGGAAAGTTACTCTTTTCATTTCTAAGTGAAAAGGGTCAAAAAGATTAAGTAAATTGTCCAAGTTCATGCAGTGGCCAGGCACTAGAATGAGCAAATCAGTATTTCGTGACTCCAAGCCCAGGATTCTTCCACTTGTACCTTTTCCCCCTCATCCCAACAATTTTACGTGCTTTGTAAAACTGCATTACATTAATGTATTAGTCTCCTCAGTCTACCATTGTTTTAAAAAGCCACTTACGTGGTGGCTTAACAGAAAAATATTTCTCATAGTTCAGAGTGTAGAAGTCCAAGATGAAGCTGTCATCACGGTGGGGTTCATCCCGAGGCCCCTCCTCTTGGCTTGTAGGCAGCCACCCTCTCACGGCGCTCACACAGCCTCTTCCCTGCGTGCACAGAGTGAGAGAGCTCTCAGATGTCTCTACCCATGAAGACGCTAATCCTGTGGGATCAGGGCACCACCCCTGTGACCTCGTTTAACCTTAGCTGCTTTCTTAGAAACACCATTTCCAACCGTAGCTATCCTGGGGGCCAGGGCATCAGTATATGGATTTGGGGAGGACACAAACATTCAGCCCATAACAGTTATCAGTTATGAGAAAGCTTCATGTAGAGGAATGCAGCCAGGCCCTCCTCCCTCATCCTTGCGCCTGGGGTGTGCTTGAGGATCTCAGCCTAGATTCAAGGGCTCAGGTAAGCTCCAGGGCAGGCCTGAGTGAACTGTTGTCACCCTGTGCAGTCGCCTCGAACTCTAGGTTAGCTCTGTATCCTACTATTATATGGAATTGGAGTGACCAAGGCCCAGGCTAAGTCTCTGAGGGTGGTTATAACCTGTAATAATAACAACCACAATAATACTTGAACAATTGCCATGTGCCAGGCACTTTCTGCTAAGTGTTTTGGGTTCTTTGAATTTAATGTGTTTCATTGAAGTCTCACAATTGAATGAGATTGGTAGGTGATATTTGATACTGTTACTTTCTTTATACTAAGATTTCATGGTCACATAGCGAGTAAATGCTTGATTCATGATTTATTTGAACCTAGACAATCTGACTTCAGTGCTTTAAATACAACCCCATTCTGCTCTTCTAGTTAGCAAGTAGGCCAGCATCTTGATAGTCAGTGAGGTAAATGTACTCTAAGATGCCAAAGGTAGGAATATTCATGAGCAACCCCAAGGGATGACTTTTTATATCCTGTGGGCCGTTGATGTCAGCATTGTCCTACTTGTCTTGACCATCACTCAGGGCAGACGCAGAAGTTTGTGGCTGAAGCATTGCCTCAGTGCTTCACATTCTAATCCAGGAGTCATCTTTCGTTTCCCCTGGTTTTCCGTTATCTTCACATTTATGTGTTTGGAATAAGTATACATCCATGAAATCAGCATCAAATGTCACAGGTCTTTAGCAATTAAAATGACCGCTCCAGTCAATAAGGAGGCAGGATAGAAAGAGCAAGAAATTGGAGAGTCCATTGTTCACATTCTGGGTAAAGAGATTTAAGCCTAACTCTTAATCATTTAATTTCCACGTCCCTGATTATTGGATATGGTGTTGGGCTTGACAAGATCCCTTCCACGCTTCCTATCTGAAGGTAAATGATGCTCTTTTTAGTCATTAAGTCAGAAGAGTGTTTTCCCAAGTGCTAGACACACACATATGGTATATTCACATTCATTCATTAGTTCATTGATTCACTTATTCACATTTATCTATTCATTCAATCACTCCACTGACAAATACCTATTGACTTTCTACTATGCCAGCCACTGTCTCATGTCCTGCGGGACATTCAGTTGGCTTTTTAACTTTCAATATATTCCATATGTGGTTGAATATAAGTAGTTTATTCAATGAGGTAAGTAATCTGTATTCCAGATACTAACTAAGAGTTTGAACTTCTAAAACTAGTAACATATCTAAAATTAGTATAGGTCAGTTTTTACATTTACAGTATAAAGGAGACCTCTGCAGCTGTGCTTTCAAAGAAACAGTAAAAATACAGGATATAAAGTTTTTTTAAATTGTCTTAAATGTACTATTTATAGATTGTGGTTTATAGTTCATCATCTTCAGAGTTCTATTGAAAAATAAAAGATAAATTTATATCTTTTATTGTACTATTTGATATATTGTGATAATATATTGTTTGCACACATTTATCAACTTAGATAAATTTTGCAAATATTCTTTTTAAATAGCACAATAAGAAATAGTGTTCTACCTAAGATTGTTAAATGCATTAATCACTCAGGGCAAATGGCTGTTTAAACTCATCAAACCCCTCAGCCAACTCTAGCTCCTTCACTCCCATCAGATGACCAGCCTTCCAGTCTTCTGAGCAGATTAAGAACATCTTAAGGATACTTCTCAGTTTCTTTTCTGTGTAAAAAGTTATCTTGCTTTATTGTTTATTCGTTCCCTCCAGAAAATTGTCCATCCTTTCTTCTGAAACTGATCCTTTATGCTTTTGAGTTCCCTTTTCTTCCTCACTTTTCTAAGAGTTTTTTCTACTAATTATCACTGGTATCTCCCCCCCCTCCCCCCCCACACACTTATCTTGAAGCCTTCTTTATCTTAAAACAAACTTCCTCTCAATTTTAATTCTTTTTCAGGCTACACATTTGCAGAAGTTGGCCCCCCAAAAAGGGATGGAAATAGATGAGATATGTATGAACTTTCTAATGTATCTGTATGATTGTGGCAATCTTCTGCTTGGAACCTCTGATGTCCCTCATTGTCAACCAAGTCAAGTTCCTTTCCTCCTGGGCCAGAACTCTCATTGCCTAGGTGTGCTGGATGCTCTAGTCACACAGACCATTTCTTCAGCATCCCCTGCTCTTCTCTGTTGCAGGATATGTTCACTGTAAATGCCTTTCCTCTGCATTTCTAGTTGCCAAATCCTAGCTTTCTTTCAAGACCTAAAATAATGTTTCTTAAATGCAGCATTCCCAAACAATCTCTAGTTTGTGTACTTCCATTTATGCCTCTATTGCTTTTACAGCTTACTGCTTATGTTTTTTCACCCAGTTAACAGTAAGCTCTTTGAAGGCATGAATTGTGTCTTACTTACTTTTGAATTCCGCTTGTGTGCATTATTCGTAATGACACTTAATTTGGTATCATTGAAATTAACTTAAATTACATATATTTATATTTAGTTATATATAAATTTATGTAAATATATGTATTTGGTAAATGGGACAATAATATCTAGATTCAGACTCAAATAAATATTGAAATTTGCATTCCAATAATATTTTACTTGATTACATTAGTATATAAGCTTTGGAAAAGATGTGATTTGACTGGATGGACTGACCAGTAAATGGAAATCTGGAATTGTCAGACAGAATTTGCCCAATAGGACCTTATAAATACCTGTTTGAAACTTGAGTATTTTTCTAGCCTTAAACTTTGTAGGCAATGATATATTCCAAGATGAGGCTGAAAATACGAATGCCATTCAGAGTTCACCAGTGTGCCAGGGAAGTCCCATGAAGCATAGGTAATTACAAAGCTTTTCTGGTTACTTCATTTGGGTAAAGCACAGCTTCCATTTGAACCACCTATTGGGTCTTTTCTGGTTGGTCAAGCTCTTTTAGATCATATATTTTCTAGAACTCTGACAATAACTGATGTTCAGGTTATTTGCTCTGTGCTAACTTTATGTCCAGTTCTAAAGTCTCAAGGGATTTATTTACTCTATACGCCTGTCATTCATTTACTCTATATGCCTCACCAATCCTCGGCCAGTGTTGAATCAAGCTTTTTTCTTCGATTTACTGAGGCTCTATACCTCTTCACTGGCATACTGGTCAGTTTCCCCACTCTGTCAAAATTTTCAAGAGAGGAGATAGAATTGATTATTCCAACAGCTCAGTTATTAGAGGTGGTTATGGCTATCTGGTTAGATTATGTCACGGGCCCCACCTTGATTTCTTTTTGAGGGACATTTATTGTGTGTAGGCCTAATGTAGGGAGACTAAGGACAATTCTTTTCCTTCACACCTGAGAATTACTTGTAGCATGAAATATGGATGAATATAATACATATTTTATTATTTTATTTCTCCATTTTCTTTGTTTACATAATCCAAAGTTAATTTTGGCCTTTCTTTATGCTACTCTTGGCTTATCCAGGAGAAAAAGAAAAACTAGAGAAAGAATCCTCACCTCGTTTATGTATACTTGTAGCAACCAAATAGTAAACATAAGCGCACAGTGAAACTTGAAAAAACAATGAATTGGAGTTATGACTTTGTTGTGGCATATTTCTCATTAGAGTAGTAGTCAAGGAGTCCTCCTTTGGTATTCTCCTCCAAATACTTAGTTAAAAGAGTAAATATTGAAGATAGTTTGGCAAGAAGTAGTTATTTACCTGCCATAAATAACATTAAGGGATAGAGTAGATGGAATTGAAAGGAAGGGAAAGAAAAATAAAAATGGGAATATACAAATAAAAGTGTATCACAAATGAGAAAACAAAAAAGGTTTTAAATTATATGAAGCATCTAATTGGCCTTTCCCTTTTGCAAAACCAAAGCAGCATACACCATGCTGCAGAACTAGTGCCTGTGGAGATGGGGTGACCATGTCTTCACAGGCCTCCCTGGTGAATTCTAGATATTATGAACCAAAGGGTTACCTCCATTGACTGTCAATGAAAGAACTGCCCTTGATTTGGAGAAGATGATCTCATTTCTTGACTTAAAATATTTACTTTCAAAAGTTTTTCTTTATTAGAACATAAGAAGCTTGATAATGGAAAATAGCTTTTGTTGAAAAATGGTTGAGAATGAAATAGTTTTGTTTTGGATACTAAATAATTTACTACTTGTAGAAATTGATTATTTTGATAACTAATTTTGTTACCATATACTCATTTTGGAAAAATTAAAATTGCCATTGAAATTATTTTAGTTTCTATAAAAACTGATAAACAGTTTAATACAGCATTGGGTTTTAGTTACTCTGACTTCTCTGGTTCTCAGCTTTTTCTTCTGTTAGTTGGCTAGTGGATTCAATAATTTCCAAAATTGGTCACAGTGCTAAACACTCCCTGTATGATTTAGAATAAGCTCAAAAACTAATGATGATAGAAGTAGATAGTTCTATATTTTCTCCTAAACAGGTCAAATACGACTTCTTTGATGTCAAATATGTGGTCAAGAAAACAAATTGCAGTTACAACAATGGTCTCGGAAAACAGGACATAGGTTTAAAAACACATGTTGGGGGGAATTTGCATTGCCAATACCAAATGATCACAGCCCAGATGCAGAGTAAGGACTAGTGAGCCCTATACGATCCAGAATCATCAAAGAAAGATTAAATCATGTTCAGGAGACTGTAATTAACTCAAGGAGAAGGCTAAGGTACTTTGGAAAATAATTACTAACAGATGTTAAAACAAAAATTATTTGCCTAACATTGAGTTTGTATTAACTAGAACATCTTTCCTAAGCATCCCCATGAACCAACATTTCACCACTCAAACAGTGTACACAACCAGACAGAAACTGCAATGATAGTCTTGCATTTCCATTTCCTCGGACAAATGTATTTATCTCTCAATCTAAAATTGAGAACTATGTACTTTTGTATATTAGCATATATAGTTTTCTTTAAAGGCTTGCTCAGTATTACTGCCTCTTTAAAAGCCTTTTCTAATTCTCTTGATAGGATTGACCATCCCCTCTTTTGTCATCTCCCTGTTCTGTGTTTATATTTATGTCAAAGCACCAAAAACACCTTCTTGAACTTGTTCAAAATGTCTCCTTTCCAGGTTCTGAGCTCTTAAATGTGGAACTTGCCTTTCCCTTTTTGTATTTTATAAACTTAGCCCATTTTCTGGCACATAGTAGGCATTCATTCCATACATGTCATAAAATAGTAAGAAACCCCAGTTAAAGAGGCTTAAGTTCTCATCACTGATTCACAACGGCCTGCTTTTTTGTTTTTAGTCGTGTCAATTTACTCAATGCTCTATTTTGTATCTTTCCTCTGCTCTAGCACTGACTACCTGCTGAGCAGCAATAACAGACCAAAGGTAGTTCTGGGGTCATTTTTACAATCAGAATCCTAAACAATATGGCCAAATAGGTGAAATTTTACCAAGTTTGGCCAAATAGGTGAAATTTTACCAAGTTTGCCCCAGCCAACTCTTGTGAAAAATCACTCTTCCCATACACGTTTTGACTCTTCAAAGTCTCCTACCTTGTTGTCCCAGTAATGAATTGCCCAATGCTCCAAAATTACCACTTTCTCCATTTGCTACTTGTATCTCTTTCATGTTTTTTCTTCTTGTTCACATTTCAAACCCAACCCCAAACTTTACCTTCGTATAGTCATCATACTGACCAAAATGTTTGTGTGTATGTTTGTGTGTCTTCACAGTCTGATCCTGCCTTCTCTACCACCTACCAGCTGTCTCTTCCCTTGCCGCTCTAGACACTGCAAAGTGGATCAATGGGCCCATTTGGAGTACCCTCCCCCCCTTTTTAGAGGGGGAAAGAATGCCTCTCTCCAAAACATTGGTGGGACTGATGAAGTGTATCTTGAGCATTCATTTATTTTCAGCACCCATCTCCCATCTTTACTTACTACTTTTGAATCTCTAATACTACATTCTATGAAATAAATATCTTCTCTAATGTATGAAGAGTAGCATGCATTCTTTTAAATGTCATACTTAAACGCTCCTTTTAACCAAGAAAGATAAAGATCATATTTTGTTTCCAGGTCCTATGCCATTTTTTGATAGAGTTATGCAAATAATTATTTTTAATTTTGACAACTCTCATCTATAGTGTAACTGGTTTATCTTACCAGCTCTTCTACTAAAATTATGATCTAGTGTGTATTTGTTTAACTTCAGGGAAAAAACCAAGAATGATGGAAGGTACTTAATTTGCATGAGAAGTTTGCCAATGAAACTTTAACATCTTGCAAGATTCATCAAAAAGTCACATTAAGTCATTAAACCATAACTTGACTTAAAATAGTTTGAAATAATAAAGAATTGAAATAATAAAGAATTCTTCCAACAATAGACAGTTATAAATACCTTTCTTTATCCATCCATCTAATCCTAGCTCAACATGACCTCTGGCCCTTGCTTAGCTTAGTGATTTAGTGAAAACAACCTTTAAGCATCCAAGGATAAATATCTAATGCCAAGATTTTTTTCCCCCCTAAGAGTCGAAAGTCTGAGAAACCACTGGGATAGAAACAATAAAACTCAAACATTTCAGGTGTTTGGTTACAAAGAGGAGATAGAGGACTGGAAAATATTTTTAAGGAACTCTTCCACAAACCTGCAGTTAACAGAAGAATCAGTCTGTGCTTTGTTAGTAAAGTGAAGGTAATTTTCACCTCACATTGAGGAACGAATTTTAAGTGACCTGGGATATTTAACAAGATCTGTTAACACTATTTTCTGAAAACTTGTTAGTTTTATTGAATATTAAATTTTCATTGCATGGTGATTTTTTATGAATCTCATAACCTAAAAGTAAAGCCAAGGAAATGAAAATCTCTTTCTTTTGTTCCATTGTTTAATAGTGTGCTATATGAACTGTTGGTTTCTATGAAACAGAAGCAGGAGTTGTCATACTACATTCTCAAGAGTTGTTTGGGGAAAGATATTTCTTTTATTTCGATGAAGAAACTAAGGCACAAAAACTCACTTAAAGTTAATGCAAAACTAATTTTCTGAGATGGTTATCTCCATGTCTTTATTGTAACAGTACCAATAATTACCTCCCTTGGGGAGGCCATTACTCATTCAAATTTGCAACAAAATGATTTGTGCAAAATCTCAGAAATTGGTGTCTTATTTTTCATGTTAATATTGCTGAGATCTTTGCTTTAAAATTACACTAATTTCCTGGAAGTTTCTGTGAGGTAAAATATAAGTACAACATCATTATCATTTATTTTTGAGTTCTTTAAGGGAAAACCAGACACTGAAGAAGTCATGAATTGCAAATCATATGACAGACAGATTTTGAATCCTCTTATTGAGTAAAAAGAGGAATCTTCTGTAATCTAAAATTCCAGATATACATGCATGTCATGAGACAAGTGTTTTCTATTTCCAAGAGCCAGAGCCCTGGAAAGTAGGACGGGTAAAGCAGAGTCAGAACTGGACACATGGCCCTGTCACCACTTGTCTGGGGCACTCACCTGCTCTGTCTTCCGTGGAGGTTGTTAGTAGGAATGATGATTTCTGGGTTTGGGAATGGCTGGGAGCCTGTCTATAGTTGCTCCATAGTTGGAAGGAGTGGATGTCAGTGCTGGCCTCCTGGGGATTCTTACTTCTCAGTTTGGTGACTATGGGATTGCCAATCATAGGTAGTGACTGACTAGTGCGTTATTGTCCTCTACATAGAGCTGTATCTATAGAGTCTTGGCCCACTTATGTCTTTGGTGAATTCTGCTCAGAGTGTAAAGTAGTTCAGTGATTTATTTGTTTTCTGATGCCAGAAAACAAAAGGATGCCATGCTTTACTTTAGCTTAGGTCATATTGCCAAGATGTAATTGTGGGGTTTTTTAAAGCATTATAACTTGATTTTTTTTTTTCCAAAAAAGAGGTGCTATTTGGTTTATTAAAAATATACATATAGTTAATTATTATTATCTTATTTATTTATTATCTTATAGAACAAATATGTCTCTTTTTTTCTTTTCCTTTTTTTTTTTTTTTTTTTAGGTCACTGCCACTATTCCCTGGGTGTTTAATCAATCTTGCTCTTTGGTTAGATGAAGCTTTCAGTTTTGAAAATAGTAGAGCTTGTCAAGTATCATTTTAAGTGCCAGCAAATGGTTGATTTGTGGTAAGAAGAATGAAGTTTAAGAAAGAAAATAAATCTAGCATTCGCTTGATAATTTGCCCTTTGCAGCAAAAGAATCTTATCTGACCACCCACATTCATCTGGTTGCTGATGTGGTTCTGGCAAAATTGCAGAAGCTGTCTTTGCACCTTGTGTGTCTTTTGAGGAACTGAGTGGGCCTACTTGCTTATAATGATTCATGTCGCAATGTGCACAGGGTGTCCCAAAGTGCTGCTGCAGCGTCGTGGGGAAAGGAGGGGGACACCTAAGCAAGCTTCTTACTTTAGGCACTTTGAATGTCCTCATGACCTGGTACTGGATTAAGGCGCATTTTCATTGTCCCATCTTGATGCTTTAGTCCTTCCTATGAGATAGTAACTTTTCTGGAGGAAGGAGCAATGTTTGAAAAAGTGAGCAAATATACAATAACCACCTAGGGAGAGCTTAATAACATTTCCTTTGGGCCTTTTATACTTGGAGCTAAACCATTTTAAGATGGCTGATTGATTAATCTGTTTGGATTAAGTAGTCTGACTGTCCTCCCATGCATGTCTTTGGATCAGATTTGGGTAAATATTAATTTTAAGTATGAAAAAGCCCCCTTCTTTGCTACTTATCAGGGATTTTACTTTGGTTGACTTTGGCTTCCTATTTTAGAAATTAATTTTAGCACAGAACATAACACTGCTGATGTAAACTATAGAAAAGAATTTGCTACGAGGATCTACAACTTCATCCTGTGGGGTTTAGTTTCTGATACATCGTGAGTTTTGTGAGAATCTGAGCTTTAGTGCAGAACTGTGTCCTGGACTTGGGTGGCATCATTTCTAAGTTAAGTTTTAACTCTAGCCTTATTTTCCGAATGGCCTCCACTTTTGTTGTTACAAGCAATTCTCTTTTAATACAAGTACTTATTCCAAAGATTAAACTATGTTAAAAGAAAGGAAATTTTTTTTCTTGGGGAAAAAAGTGTTCTTGAGAGATCTAGTTCATTTTTTTTTCTTTTTTTTTTTTTTTTTTTTGCCCCTCAGGGAAGGCAGTCTCTGTGAGTAGAGAATGCCTATTAAATTCACTACAAGTGTCATCATTTTAAAAATCTTCTTGGTCATTTTTTAGATTCCCAGAAGTCGCGCATGAGTTCCTGTGGGAGACTTGGCACCGTGGGAGGCAAAGGCGGTGGTGATGCAGTTTGGTGATATGAGGATAACAGGTTAATAACTAACATTTTTTATTTTATTCTATTGTTTTTACGTTTAGCTTGAAAAGCAGTTTGGCCACTATTCACGCGGTCATCAAATCTGGGAGAAACAATGTGTATGCTATTTAGAGAGAAAGTGTCATGAAGGTTTGGTTTGCCTTTATTTTGTTTTTCATAATACACCAGGTTTAATTATAATTTTTGAATGAGATAGCCTCACGTAAGAGAATTTCTTTCGGGCAAAGTTTATTTTCATGTCAAATTCTACTTAATAGTAACTCCTAATTACTCTTGCTGTAGATGGGAAAACATTCCATGAGAAAAACAAAATCGCAGATGTAAAAATATTGCGAAAAAAATGTATGACAAAATATTAAAAGTAGCAGGCCAAAATCAAATCATAATATTTTTTCTTTCCTCCAAAAGTTCTCTGAATTGCTTGGCAGGATTTTATATAATATGCAGTATCTTCCTCATCTCGGCGACTTGCTCATTTTAGGGAGAGCTGAGGCTGTTATGGGATTTTTACTAATAAAAGAAGCATTTGTAATGACTCTGGCTCTCGGGAAGGTGCCTTTTTTTAATCCTTCTGTGGAAATAAGCCTGTATTCAGCTGGCCCCTGGCACTGGTCGGGGGTTCTCGGCAGGTCCTCCTCGCCCTCGCCTGGCAGTCACCCGCGGGAGGACTTGTGGGCCGTGGCCGTGAAAGCAGCGGTGCCCCGAGACGCTCACGTATTTCTTGAAGTGTTTTGTGATCTCTGGCATTTGAAAAGCAAATGTACGGAAATGGCCTCAAAAATTTTGTTCACTAATTACTATCCTGAGACCTATGCTTGTTTACAACTAAATTCTCAAAAAAACAAAAAACAACACAAAACCTCCCCCCCACACCAAAAAACCATTTTTACTTCTAAACAAATGTTTCATTATTACAATACTGGAAATAAACAAGCAGCGTCCGTTGCCGGTCATTTCATCCTGTTGTTCTTTAGGATGTTATTATTTAATGCTCACTTGACTTTTGCCACCACTCGAGCGATGATTAATTTCCTGAGGTAAAGCTCTTTCTCAGATAGTGTTTGCTAAGCGGAGGATCCCGGCCCACGGGCCTGGACACTAGGCCTTTGTGCTCAGAGCGGCCGCCCGGCTGCCCGGCCCGGCTGCTGTCCTGAGGGGACCTCTGCCGGGTCTACGCGGGAGGCTGTTTCTGCGCCTCTCCTTCCAGGGCCTGCCTCAGGAAATGATTTAACTGGTTGCCAAACCTATTTGAGTGGGACTGTGAAGAGGGGCCAAAGGACGGGGCACACTTGGAGAAAAGTGGCAACTCTTGCATGGACTGTGTCATCTGCTTGTCTTCTGCTCAGTTAGTTCCTTTAGTCCCATCACCGCCGAAACTGCCATGCAGGGGTTGGCACCTCTTTCGTCACTATCCCTCTCTGAAAAGTGTGCCGAGCCCGCTAGACACTGCCTGTCTTTACTGACTGACCGACCGACTCCTAGGGGCCGCAGCACCTTCCACAGAAAACCCGAAAGTCCTGTCCTCCTGCGAGACACCTTCCTTTCACAGCACTGAAAGACCTTAGGGACATTTTCAATGTGACTGGGAAGCCGTGGCTGGACTACCTCTCCTTTGTTGGCCATGAGTGCCAAAAAGGACTTTGCCTGGGTTTGGTGACCATAAAAAGAAATCTCAGAGAATGAAATGATAGCTGGCTGTTTTCCTGTGAGGACTGCTCTAATGGTGCATTTTTAAAACACATCAGATGATTGAGAAAACTGGAAATTTACTTTTAGCACACAGTTAGAGAACATGAAAAGTGAAATGGCTCTGCACAGTCATACAGAAGTAATGTAGTTATGCTTAACTGCATTGCTGTAGATGTACAGCACTAGCTAGGTCCATATTGAGAAAATTAAACTAAAGCTGCAAGTGTACACAATGGTATATTTGATGGTTTGTAATAATATTGTGAGGTCCAAAGAAACTGATTCCCAAACTGGAAGCATTTTCATGCATTTAAGTAATAAAACACAAGCTCAGGAATTTATACCATTGTTGGTAGAGGTCCATTACTAAGTAAAAGCTTCACCTCACAAAAAAATGACAAATGCCATTATCAAATTTTGGATTAAACTTTGAAAGCCTTATGGCTTTGAAGGTGAATTTCGTTTCCTAAATATAAGCTGCCATTGTCTATTCTCGCTCGCATGGTTGCTGGAACTGGCTGAAGTAAGCTTGCGTTGAGGTGTTATGAGGCCCTCACTTCTCTTTCCACTTTGCTTTATTACCTACAGAGGGATGCATAGGAAAATCACTGTGGGGGGGAAATTCAATCTAATGATAAAACTTTTTAGCAAAGGAAAATTAATATGCTTCTTGTTTAGTTTTTCTGATGATTGCTTCACAACTCTCCATGGCTCTCAGCAGAAGAAACTTTTGATTACAGATGTCTTGCTACCAATATCTGGGCCTACTCATTTCTCACCCCAAAGACGACTTATTCCCATGGGAATTTCCATGTCCTTTCCCCTGTTTGAAGTGTAACCGCTATTATCTTCATTACAGTAACATTTTATATTAGGGAGCAAACTGGACATAGAAGTAAGACCAGGTATTCGCGTTTTAGTTTGGGAAATTGAAGTACATTTGCATCTATCTATCATCTATCTATCTATCTATCATCTATCTATCTATCTATCTATCTATCTATCTATCTATCTATCTATCTATCTTTTTTACTATATCTTTATTGTTGAAAATATTATAGATGTCCCCTTTTTTCCCCTTGACTTTTTCTATCCCGCACCCACTCCCCTCCCCAGGCCTTCACCATATATTGTCTGTGTCCATGCCTTATGCATATATGCATGTAAATTCTTTTTTTCTTAATCAATAGTTTATTAAAAAGATGAGCGTGCTTGTCTTAAAAAAAAAAACAACAAATAAAAATCACCAAAAGTTATAAAGTGAAAAGTGGAAATCCCTTCCTTCCCCTCTCTCTGACTCCTTGGTCCTACGTCTGCTATTTAACTGCTGTTAAAAACTGTTTGGCATCCTGGCATAAATTTTCTGTTTATCGCCTGTTTCTCTTTTACCCAAATGGGATTATTAAATACAGCCTAGGGTATGATACGCATTTTGTTCTACATTCGATCTTACTATCTTGTGGACAAGTTGTTATGTTGGTACTCAGAGCTGTACTTCATTCGGAGGCATGATTTATTTAAGCAGTCCTTGTACACATATCTTTGTAAGGATAGATTCCCAGCTATGGAACTTCCGGGCCCAAAGGCATTAGCTTTCTTACTTTGATAAGCACTGCCCCATTGCCTACCCAGGAACTCTCTCAGCTTTCATCATAACTGAAACAATTGAGCATTGGATTTCTCAGAAGCCTCTTGGTACTACATTGGCCATTTGCTTATGAAAGTTGAATATCACTTAAAATCAAATAGTTTCTAAGTTGTCAAGTACTTACAGTCATCTGGAGGACTCCTCTACTTGCTTGTGATGCAGATTTCCTAAAAAGGAAATGTATTCTTTTATGTTCAAACCTGTAGGTTAAAAAAAACAACACCTACTATTCTCAACTTTTTTACTATCTAAGGGATTTGGAACCAGGCTACTTGTGTCAAAAAACGAAGATTTTTTTTTTTTTTTCTTCACATAATAATCTTATATCTTAGAAAAGATTACTCTGAATTTTGTGTTACTTCTCTTGAATTATTTTTGGACACCAAGTCAATATAAGGTTTACTGCTTTAATGCAGTGTATTCTAAGAAGTCACTTGTGTTTTTTCTTTAGGGCACTTAGCACTGTGAGTTCTATATTTAATGAACTTTAAATTGACATTTGTATATAGCATTGTTGTTTAATGGGACAGTTTTTCCTAACTGCTTTTATTTTCTACCCAGAAAGCGTCAAGACAATCATGCCCATGAGAACTCTAAACCATTCAGGTAATCATTACATTTTTAAGCTGTTTCTCAAATACGTTTTATTTTGAGTATTATGAACATTTTATAATCATTTATCTTGACTTTCCTGCTTTCTCCAAAGTTCTGTGACAATCTTTGATTCTTATAGACTTAATCTAGCTCTACTGTCATTGCTTTTAAGCTATAAATACTATACTATATATTGTATATTATGTTATGTATTCATATATTTATATAATTGTATTGAATATTTATAAATATACATTTTATATTAACCTATAAAACATATCTATGCAGAGAAATATGTACACCAGCATGCAAGTCATAGAACTTGGTTAGAAATAGCTCTAAATTTATTTTAATGAAGGCTTTAAAAAATTTTATGATTTTATAAGTAACAGTTATCAAAATTTTTTCTTTAAATTCTTTTCTAACCAAAATTAAGCTGTATATAAAAAGGATGACCACAATTCAAGCATTGAATAGACATGCTTATGACTTAATGCTAGGTTTGATATTAATATCCTTTAATTGTGGAAGTAATGTAATAGCCACAAAATGAATTTATTAGAGTAAAAATCATTTTCAGTTTATCCAATTTCAGGCGGGTTATTTAGGATTTTTTAAAAAATTGATGACAGTCTTGACATTCTCTTTGTATTTCTTTTCCCCCCAGATCATTTTACCTTAGTGAAACTGGTAATTGAACTTTGCTCTAGTTGATGGGCGGAATTTCTCCTGGACTATTCACCATCCCAACTGCATCCTAGTTGAAAATATTCAAATGCCATAAGAAATTTTTATAGATTTACATTAGCTTTTGGACGGACTTTGCTACAATGGAGAGAACTGTGTTATAGCCCTGGTCCAAGGACATTACCATCTGTTGCCCATAGACTACGGGGTGGGTGTAAAAGGTTCCAAAGAGAAGGCGCGTTCGGCAAGTTTACAGACACCCTGGAACAAGCAAGCTTTGAAAAGCACAGCTTTGGAGACACTCCATGAGTCCGCAGGGCTCTCAAGCGAATTAGCACCTAAGACCTTGTGTAACAAAATGGACACTGGGGACACAGCTCTAGGACAAAAAGCTACCTCAAGGTCTGGAGAAACTGATAAAGTGTCAGGTAGATGGAGACAGGAACAATCAGCTGTTATTAAGATGAGCACTTTTGGCAGTCAAGAAGGACAGCGGCAACCACAAATAGATCCTGAGCAAATTGGAAACACAGCGTCAGCACAACTCTTCGGTTCTGGGAAACTGGCCTCCCCCGGCGAGGTGGCCCAGCAAGTCGCGGAGAAGCAATACCCGCTGCACCGTCCGAGTCCTTACTCATGCCAACACTCACTCTCTTTCCCTCAGCACTCGTTGCCACAGGGGGTCATGCACAGCAACAAGCCCCATCAGAGCCTCGAAGGCCCTCCGTGGCTTTTCCCTGGCCCCTTGCCCTCTGTCCCCTCTGAGGACTTATTCCCTTTTCCTATCCACAGCCACAGTGGTGGTTACCCTAGAAAAAAGATTTCGAGTCTGAACCCTGCTTTTAGCCAGTACTCCCAGAAGAGTATCGAACAGTCCGAAGAAGCTCACAAGAAAGAGCACAAGCCCAAGAAGCCCGGCAAGTACATCTGCCCCTACTGCAGCAGGGCGTGTGCCAAGCCAAGCGTGCTGAAGAAACACATCAGGTCCCACACCGGGGAGCGGCCGTACCCCTGCATCCCGTGCGGCTTCTCCTTCAAGACGAAGAGCAACCTGTACAAGCACAGGAAGTCGCACGCCCACGCCATCAAGGCAGGCTTGGTCCCCTTCACAGAGTCCGCTGTGTCGAAGCTGGACCTGGAGGCTGGTTTCATTGACGTGGAAGCAGAAATACATTCAGATGGTGAACAGAGCACAGACACAGACGAGGAGAGTTCTTTGTTCGTTGAGACCTCTGACAAAATGAGCCCCGGCCCCCCAATCCCCCTGGATATCGCCAGCAGAGGGGGCTTTCATGGGTCACTGGAAGAATCCCTGGGAGGGCCAATGAAGGTGCCGATTTTGATCATTCCTAAAAGTGGGATTCCTTTGCCTAATGAAAGCTCTCAGTATATTGGCTCTGATATGCTACCCAATCTGTCTTTAAGTACTAAGGCTGATGACTCTCACACGGTGAAACAGAAACTTGCACTGAGACTGTCAGAGAAGAAAGGACAAGATTCTGAGCCATCTCTGAACCTTCTGAGCCCGCACAGTAAAGGAAGCACCGACTCCGGGTATTTTTCTCGCTCAGAAAGCGCAGAGCAGCAAATAAGCCCCCCAAACACAAATGCCAAGTCTTATGAAGAAATCATCTTTGGGAAATACTGTCGGCTTAGTCCCAGAAACACACTCAGTGTGAGCACAAGTCAGGAGCGTGCCCCCGTGGGCAGGAAGGGTATGATGGAGCCATTACCTCACGTCAACACCAGGTTAGACGTCAAGATGTTTGAAGACCCCGCTTCACAGATGATCCCGAGCCAAGGGGAAATCGACCCCAGTCAGACAAGCTTGTTGAAATCCACGAAGTTCAACAGCGAGTCCAGACAATCCCAGGCTGTTCCGTCGTCTATCAGGAATGAAGGAAAACTTTATCCTGCAAATTTCCAAGGCAGCAACCCCATTCTCTTAGAAGCCCCTATGGACTCTTCACCCCTCATTCGAAGCAACTCAATGCCGACTTCTTCAGCAACTAACCTAAGCATCCCTCCGTCTCTGAGAGGAAGTCACTCCTTCGATGAGCGGATGGCGGGCTCCGACGACGTGTTCTACCCGGGCACTGTGGGAATCCCCCCGCAGCGCATGCTGAGGAGACAAGCTGCGTTTGAGCTGCCGTCGGTGCAGGAGGGCCACGTGGAGGCAGAACACCACGGCAGGATGCTGAAGAGCATCTCGGGCTCCTCCTTGAAGGAGAAGAAGTTGCTTCCCGGGGACAGGGCTGGCTATGACTATGACGTCTGCCGGAAGCCTTACAAGAAGTGGGAAGAGCCTGAAACACCGAAGCAAAGCTACAGGGACATCTCCTGCTTAAGCTCCTTAAAACATGGTGGGGAATATTTTGCGGATCCCTCGGTGCCATTGCAGGGAACGCCAACCACGTACGGAACCACGTGTGAAAACAGGAAGCGCCGGAAAGAGAAGAGCGTGGGAGATGAGGAGGACACCCCCATGATTTGCAGCAGCGCCGTGAGCGCGCCCGTGGGCATAATGACTTCCGATTATGACCCCAAGCTGCAGGTGCAGGAAGGCGCGAGAGGTGCATTCGCCGCGGCTGGGCACGAGAGCGCTTCCCAGGGGCACTCTGAGCGCGTTGACCCCTGCCGGCCCCCGCTGCAGCCTGGAAGTCCATCTCTCGGGTCGGACGAGTTACCTTCAGCCGCTGATTTAGAAAAGATGTCAGACCTGGGGGGCAGGAAACCCCCGGGAAATGTGATTTCTGTGATTCAACACACAAACTCGCTGAGCAGGCCCAATTCATTCGAAAGGTCTGAGTCATCCGAGTTGGCGGCCAGTGCACAGGAAAAAGCCTCTTCGCCCTCTGAGACCTGTGACAGTGAGGTTTCGGAGGCCCCGGTGAGTCCAGAGTGGGCTCCTCGGGGGGAGAGCGCAGAAAGTGGGGGGAAGCCATCCCCTTGTCCGCAGCCTCAGCCCCAGGCCTACCACGCGCAGCCCAGGCTGGTTCGCCAGCACAACATCCAGGTTCCTGAGATCCGAGTGACGGAGGAGCCGGATAAGCCAGACAAGGAGAGAGAAGCCCAGAGCAAAGAGCCGGAGAAGCCTGTAGAGGAATTTCAGTGGCCCCAGAGGAGCGAGACCCTTTCCCAGCTCCCAGCAGAGAAGCTGCCGCCCAAAAAGAAGCGGCTGCGACTGGCGGATATGGAGCACTCCTCTGGGGAGTCCAGCTTTGAGTCCACAGGCACCGGCCTCTCTCGCAGCCCCAGCCAGGAAAGCAACTTGTCCCACAGCTCCAGTTTCTCAATGTCTTTCGAAAGAGAGGACACCATTAAGCTTGCTGTCCCTGGGAAGCCAGATGAGTTTGGGAAGCACTCGGAGTTTTTGACTGTCCCCGCTGGTTCCTACTCGCTGTCTGTCCCAGGCCACCACCACCAAAAGGAGATGCGGCGCTGCTCCTCCGAGCAGATGCCCTGCCCTCACCCGACTGAAGTCCCAGAAATTCGGAGCAAATCATTTGATTATGGGAATCTGACCCACGCTCCGGCCGCAGGGGCGCCGGCCTCCACACTGTCCCCGTCCCGGGAGAGGAAGAAGTGTTTCCTGGTGCGGCAGGCTTCCTTCAGCGGCTCTCCCGAGATCGCCCAGGGCGAGGCCGGGCCGGACCTGGGCGTCAAGCAGGAGCAGATGGAACACCTGCACGCCGGCCTGAGGCCCGCGTGGCACCACACCCCGTCCTCTGCGCTGCCTCCTCTCCCGGCTGAGGACCCAGGGAAGCAGCTTGTGGGCCCTTGTAACCAGCTGAGCTCAGGGCCGCTCCACCTGGCCCAGCAGCAGATCATGCACTTGGACAGTCAGGAAGCCCTGAGAAATTCCTTGATACAACCCACATCCTATATTACAAGCAAGCACTTGTCTGAACAGCCACATTTATTTCCACATCAAGAGGCGATTCCGTTTTCTCCCATCCAGAATGCCTTGTTTCAGTTTCAGTATCCTACTGTCTGTATGGTCCACTTACCAGCGCAGCAGCCTCCTTGGTGGCAACCCCATTTCCCGCATCCCCTCCTGCCTCACCCTCCGAAGAGCTATGGCAAGCCTCCTTTCCAGGCAGAAATCCATCCCAGCTATCCCCTGGAGCACGCTGCAGAGCACACTGGAAAGAAAGCCGCTGATTATGCGCACACAAAAGAGCAAGCTTACCCATGTTATTCAGGCACATCAGGGCTCCACTCAACGAACTTTCTTCCAAAGTTTCCATCGGACCAGAGTACCAAGTCAATGGATACTCCCTCTGAGCAGGTCCTCCAAGAAGATTTCACCTCAGCAACGGCTGGGCCTCTACAGTCCTTACCGGGCACAGTGGTTCCTGTTAGGATCCAGACCCACGTTCCGTCCTATGGGAGTGTCATGTACACAAGCATTTCCCAGATACTTGGGCAGAACAGTCCTGCAATTGTCATATGCAAAGTCGACGAGAACATGACCCAAAGGACACTGGTAACCAATGCGGCCATGCAAGGGATAGGGTTTAACATTGCCCAGGTGTTGGGGCAGCATGCAGGCTTGGAAAAATACCCCATCTGGAAGGTACCTCAAACCCTACCCCTTGGCTTAGAATCCTCAATTCCCTTATGCTTACCTTCCACCTCGGACAGTGCCACCACCCTGGGAGGGAGCAAGCGGATGCTCTCGCCAGCCAGCAGCTTGGAGCTCTTCATGGAAACAAAGCAGCAGAAAAGGGTCAAGGAAGAAAAGATGTATGGACAGATTGTCGAGGAGCTCAGCGCTGTGGAGCTCACCAACTCAGATATCAAAAAGGACCTCTCCCGCCCGCAGAAACCCCAGCTGGTTCGACAAGGCTGTGCTTCTGAGCCAAAGGACGGCTTGCAGTCGGGGGCATCTTCCTTCTCCTCCCTGTCCCCCTCCTCATCTCAAGACCATCCCTCTGCCAGCATGCCCCTGAGGGAGCCATTCCCTCCCAGCTGCAGGGCACCCTCTCTCGGGCAGAAGTCCAGTGGGCCTTCTGAGAGCAGGGAGTCCTCGGAGGAATTAGATATCGATGAGACGGCCTCTGACATGAGCTTAAGCCCACAGAGCTCCTCGCTGCCACAGGCAGACAGTCAGCCCGAAGAGCAAGGAAGGGGCCAGAAGCTGCCTGTTGGCATGCTGGTCCACATGGCCTCCGGCCCAAGCGGGAAAGTGGCAAACTCAACGCTTCTTTTCACGGATGTGGCAGATTTCCAGCAGATTCTTCAGTTCCCCAGTCTGCGGACAACAACTACTGTGAGTTGGTGCTTCTTGAATTATACAAAACCCAATTACGTGCAACAGGCCACCTTCAAATCCTCGGTTTATGCTTCATGGTGCATTAGTTCCTGTAACCCCAACCCATCAGGGTTGAACACCAAGACCACTCTGGCTCTTCTGAGATCCAAGCAAAAGATCACCGCAGAAATTTATACTCTGGCTGCTATGCACAGGCCTGGAACCGGCAAGCTCACGTCATCCAGTGCGTGGAAGCAGTTTGCTCAGGTAATGGATGTTGTTCTGAAAGCATTCTGATTGTGGATTTGATGGCTGAGCAGAATACACAGTGAAGGGCAGTCTAAAAATTGCAAGTAAAATGAAGGTCAGAGTTGGGGGAGTCCTGTGCAGCATTGGGCTTCCCCATGGGTGAGGGAAGCCACTGGCCTGAGCTTATGAGGGTCCCAGGAAAAGCCCCAACCACAAAGTATCTCCTCCACTCAGGTGTCAGGAAATTCTACCTCAGGGACTAATTCCTTTGGGTTCTTCTCTCTTCTGACCTGTGTTAACAACCTAGTAGATTGACTTTTCTTTTGAGGTGAGGAATTCAGGAAATTGTGAAATGGGGACATAGGGTAGGGAGAGGGCCCTGGAAGGGAGCGTCAGGCAGGAGACACGCAGGGTGTCAGAACTGAACTTTGCAAACCTCCGAGGACTGGCTCCCACTGACAATACCTTATGCTAAAATTTATTTTCTATGTATTGCTCTCAAAACTCATTTTCCCAAGTGACCAGCTGGTTGGTTCCAAAAATGAACAATTAATGCCTTACACGTGAAATTATAAGAATATTAACAAGGGGCACTTGGGAATTTAATGCCAAGTTATTAAAAGAAGCACATGGAGGATTTAAAAATACATATTACTTATTTCAGTTACCATTCCCCTTCAATAATTTTTGAAAATATTTCCTTAATTAATAAGGATGGCTTTAATTGCTACTTCAGAATAAAAAAACACACGTTTTTAAAGTTTTTATTAGTGCTGCACAGTGTAAGTGCTAAAGTAGTATTTATTTTTTTTTAAACAAAAAGTTGAATTTATTTAGTAGACATTGTTGTTCTTTTCTGATTTTATTCCTGTTGTCCCTTATTTTCTGTAACCAGCCCATGGCCATTTTAGCCTGGAATTGAGGTTAATTTTCAGAGATCATAGAAGATGGGGGTATGTGGTCTTCCCCTGTCTTAGAGAAGGCATGTGAAATGATTCTCTCTTTTTATCCCACAGATGAAACCTGATGCGTCCTTTTTATTTGGCAGCAAACTAGAAAGGAAACTAGTGGGAAATATCTTAAAGGAAAGAGGGAAAGGAGATATTCATGGAGATAAAGATATTGGATCCAAACAAACTGAGCCAATCCGAATTAAAATCTTTGAAGGAGGGTAAGGAAACATAAGTGCAAATGGAAACTATTCAGATCTAAGTCAGAGCAAATGGTCCTGAATGTCTGCATGGAAAAAGCGGTATCTCCTCGGGTTGGAAGTGTCGAGCGAATTCCTTTTCTATTGACATTCCTGAAGTCTGGCTGGTCATAGATAATGAGTTCATGTCCTTGCTTCCATGACTTGCCTTTAATGAAAATGTCCCTGTTGTATATGGTTTGAGCCTCTGCTTTAAATTTTTATGCCTCTAATTTACTATGAAATCGACTAAGTTGGTGGAATCTTGAAAGTTTTATTCTTTAATATTATTTTTATGAGCATTTATTGCGCTATTAGTGGACATATTTTTATTCTGTGCTTATAAAAATGCAATCGTGCACACTCACGTATAATCCTAGACACTGTTTAATTTACTTGTTTGTTTTATTGTTTTTATTATTGCCTGCACTCCAGACTTCATTGGGATTTCATCAGTTTCATCAATGTCCTCTTCCAGGTCCAGGATCCATGCCAGGGGACCGCACTGCATTTAGTTGTCATGTTTCCCCAGACTCCTCTGGTCTGCGACAGTTCTTTGTCTTTAGGAATTATTTCTTAAATGTTAAAATTCTGAATGGTAGAAACCTAAGTAATAAGGTCCAATGCCTTTGTTTCTGTACAGTTATGAAAAATTACACATATGTGTGACGTCTAGTTTTAGATTTAGGTGGAAATGCATCTTTGATCCAGTCAATGGGAGAAAAGCCCAGATTTTTGCTTTTAAAATTTAAACGATATTTAAAACACATTAACCACATTTAGGGGATTATGATGTAACTCACCTTATCTGTACAACAGATCCATATATATTTCCATGCACATGAATTTATTCCAATTATATTTGGAGGGCAAAATAATGTTATCTGTTTGACTATAAAATGTTGACTGTTCAGTGAAATGAAATATTGATTTCTCACATAGATTACCAGTTTGGAGATGGATGATTAAAATTGATTCCCTCTTAGGTGTGGCCTTCTTTTGATGGATGTCGAGTATTTTCACTAAAACCAGAATTGTATATAGTCATGAAGCTTGTCTCAGTATTTTTTTGACATCCCTCATCTTTTAACACCACCAAGAGAAATACAGATTTTATCTTTCCTCAGAGACTGAGAGGTCCCTGTGACTGAATCAACCTCTAACATTCAGCAGTCTTCATAGCAGTGCACTTGTACTAGATTAGAGAGACCTTCACAGTTACTGTATGCTTTGGGGAGCCCATCTCCACTAACGAAGGACACGAGTGAAAATGCGTATGTGAACATTTTATTGCTGTTTTGATGACCCAAAAGGATTGTGCCCGTATTTCATTTCTTCCTCTCATTGCCCCATTTTATAGGCTACTGCCAATCATTTCTTCATCTGTGGCCCAACCTCTGCCTGGTGGTGACCAGGTTCACTCCAAGCAGTGTATCACCAACTCTTATTTTAGTGGTTGCAAAGTGATAACTTAAAAAGTATTACTGACCAATTGCTTAAGTGTATGTGTTTCTTATCTCATTTATAGATTTAGAATTTAATTCAGCATATCCTTCTTATTTTTTTCAAAGTCCATTAATTCCCCTATCAAGTAGATTTGTAGAATGGTTGATTGGTAAATATTTTATTTGTATAGATTTTTATAATATACAGTTACAGTTTATGCTGAACTTCACTATGTTTTCATTCTGGAAGCAAGCTAATCAGCTAATACATTAAAAATAAAATTATATAATTTGAAGGAAAAATGTATTCCCCATCAACTATGATGATGGGCTGCAATAATTGAAGGTATCCTTCCCCAAAGAAAATTACTTTTTTATGAAATTGCTTTATTCTGTATTCCTTAGACAATTCCATTTAGTTAGGGGGAGAGAATAGAGAAATTAAAAGGTGAAAGATATTTTGCATCTTTATGTTCTTTTCTACTTTATGACAAAACACAATGTGAGATAAAATATAAAGTTTAATATAGATTTGAAGAACAAGTGATGTTGGAAATTTCTTGTAAAAGAGGAAAAACTTAAAGGAGCAGCAAGCATGCAAAATTAACTATTCATTTTTTAATATTACTTAATTCTCACCTGGATCAGTACTAACCAAAAAGCAGATAATGTTAAGATTAAACAGTACCTATAGCAGAGTTGGTATTTAAATACGTGGGTGGATTTTTCTGTCTTAAAAATCCTTCAGTGCCTTGGGCAAATGACGTTGAACTTGCTTTTATTCCTGATACTGGATTTGCTGGGACAAATCGAGAAGTTTACAGTGCTCTTAGAATATAGAAAATTGTGAATCTAGTGCCCAGTGGATAAGGGCATTTTGTATGTCAGTTCACCTTTTGAAGTTATAAAAAGGACTCCTCAAAAGGAATGTCTTTCCAAGAGTGACATTAGACCCATAATTCTAACCTAGCTGTGATTTAGGAGTTGATACCACTCACCTATTTATTTGATAGAATGCTGTCCTACTCCATGACAGATCATGTTTCTTTGTATTCTAAACAAAACGTGATGTTGGAGCACTGGGTGGGTTTCTTCTGTTGATTATCACGGTTTTGAATACTTAAGAATTTGTTCGTCTAACTGATTTCATTAGACATCCTTTCAAACATCTCAATTAAATCATTTTGGAAACCAATGCAAGTTTGATTGAAAAGTAGAATCTCTGGATTTCATTACGTAACAGTACTTTCCAGAAGCCACTTGAAGTTCAGACTCCACTTGCATGCGTTTTCACGGTCCTTAGGAAGGGCAGGTACAATCTGCAGACAACAGTTGGTGAGCTCAGCTCAGTCTGTGAGAGCTACAAATTTCCAAGGCACTCTCGTGCCAGGACTATAAAAATAGAGTAGAAACTTGCAAAGAAGAATTCTATTATCAGTTACATTACTTTTAGCAAATTTAGAGGGGTATGTGTGTTATGCATGTACATCTTAAATGATGTAATATTAACAAATGATCTGTGATGATTTGGATATGGTGGTATAACTTTTTGGATGTTTCTTGGTTGGAAGTTTTACTAGAATCCAAAAGTACTAAGGCACAGCTCTGCAAGTCTTCAAGGCTTATAGAAGCCTATTTGAACATCTATACCCAGTCCATATATCTACACTTAATAGAAGATCCAATTCCATGCTGAACTCCAAGTAGAAGAAATTCTGTTTTGGTTACAATGCCAGATCTGTTACCTAGTTCTTTCAGCCTTTACTGCATAAATTTCATAGGCTCCGTAGAAGTAAAGTTGAATAATTGTTTGTAAAAGCCCCTCATAAAAGTTTACCATGCCAATGATTAGCTTTTGGGTTGATTATATCATGTGCTAAAATATTTGAAAGCACACTGGACTCCCTTTTTCTCAACAGGTATAAGTCAAATGAAGACTATGTGTATGTCAGAGGACGTGGGCGTGGGAAGTACATTTGTGAGGAATGCGGGATTCGCTGCAAGAAGCCCAGCATGCTCAAAAAGCACATCCGCACCCATACTGACGTCCGGCCTTACGTGTGCAAGCTATGTAACTTCGCCTTCAAAACGAAAGGTACGAAAAGTTTTAAAAAACGAACAATTTTTAAAAAATTTTTTTAAAGAGGAAAATCACTTTTTTATGGCTACTTCGGATTACGAATCCCATTTTATAACTACATTTCATCGACTAGAAGGTGGTTTGGTTTGTGAAAACATGACCCGGTGAAATGTATTTCCTCCCGCATGTGAGCGATCAGAGGATGTCCGTGAGACAGCGAGGCTCCTTTTACGACTTAAGTAAGAGCTCTGTGGAGCTGGGCCCGGGCCAGTTGTCTCTGAAGGAAGTGGCTCAGAATTGCCTGGATAGCTATTACTTCATGTTGGAAATGTTATGTGGTCTAGATAATCTTTGCACCGGTATTGAAATACTGCAGGGAGACATTCCATGTGGTGGCATTAGGAAAGCAAAGCAGCAGCTGGGAAAAAACATGTGCCCTTGGTCAGTTTCAAGATTATAAATAATGTAGAAATCCACAGACTCCCAGGTGGGCTCCTCCATCCACAGTTGCATTAATTATTCATCGAAATTTGATAGCTTGGGTTCTGTATATTTATCAGCACAGAGACAATTTCTAACTCTCAGGCCACAACTGTTAATCTCCTAGAACTAGGACTTGGCTTGAAATGATATTCTGTCTTTTCAATAAAAAACAACAAAATCTGTTTTTAACAGGTAGATTTATATGAAAGTATTTTACAGAAGAAGGTTGTTTGATTATGTTTCTATCATTTTATAAAACCACGAAAATGTTCATAAGCCCAGTGTTCTCAGAATACAAACAATAGTGAATCAGAGTTGGTTTGACTTTTGTAGAAGCACATTTTACTGCTTATTGTAGAAGTACTAATGGATCCTCATGAAACTCAAATTATTTCCCAAAGTTTCAACTTTAAATTTGCATGCCAATTGATCCACTCGACTACACAGCAACAAAAATAAATATCATAAAATAGTCTTTGGTAGAGAAATGTGTACTTATTTTCTTTTATAGTAAAAAAACCTGAATTATTTCATTGGTTTGTCAGAAGTATAAATGTGTAGCCTCAATATATCTGTTTCTTCTTTATTGACAAGGTCTCTATATTACAAAAATGCCTTCTTTGAAGCCAGAAAAAGGGGAAGGGAGTGTTTGTTTGTATTTCAAAAGAAATAAACATAAGGTCCTTTAAATACCATCCACCTTTGCACAGTTAAGACTTTTATATAGAATTTCACTAAGAGACTCCCTGGGAGATAAGAAAATATAAACTTTAGTTTTAGAATATACTGCAAATCTGCCAGTCATTACAACTGATGTATCTTCACTGGACATACGGTTTTTCTGCAGGTAGAGCTGTGTGAAACACCGGGTGAAGAAACATTTTAAAGATTTTTTTAAAAATCAAACTAAGTTTGGCTCTGAACCATTGTCTTGGATTTTAGCAGGAAATAACTTATCATTGGTCGTTAATTGAGTTTCCTAGTCACCTTTTGAGAATGTACAAATTTCTCAGAATCTTAAAATGGACAAAACATTCTGGGAATCCCCTCCATTTTCACCTCCAGCTGAAATGCCTGCTGTCCAAAGCCCTGTCACCTGAGCTCAGACCAAGAGCACAGTTGTAGGACCAGTACTTCCTTCATGCCTGGGCCATTCCTTCCATGCCCTCCCCCTGCCATTCTGCTCCCCTCCTTGTGCTGCGCCCTTCAGAAGTTCAAGAATTCCATAAACCATATCTGGGGTGGGGGGTGGTTTCAGAGCCAGATTTCCAACCACAAACCTTCCCCAGCCATCTTCTTGAAATGGGTGGAGAGAAAAATACAGAAGAAGAAACACATACTAAGATTTAAATAAATTATTGTTATTATCTTGACACACCTAACAGTCACAGCCATCCACATACATGATACTTTGCTCCCTTGAAGAAACAAATGGTTTCTATTAATTTATAGATATATTTAATTAATTTTCAGGTTTTAGAGTTCTTGATGATCTGTCTACAAAAATGCTTGAACTTTTTAAAAAAATTGTAATATAAGTAAAATAATAAACAACAGTGTCCCAGTTTAGAATTATGACTCATGTATTACATTAATAGCAAACTAAACACCCCTACAAGGGGAACAAACTATTTCATCAGGCTGAGAGTTTCCACCTAGATTCAATAAGCCTATTCTTAAAAATAAGGCATTTTTTGGTACATCGTTAAAGCAGTATCAAAGGGCAGAGACAATATTGTGACTCTTACAACTGAATTAGTTTCTGGATATCTTTTGATAAGTTATATATGAGACATGGAACAGTCTATATATTTTTTATAGATCCTATGTCCAAAGTGATTCGATCAGTGTTTTTGTAATTTCTCACATTATATATAGCAATTATATGAATATACAGAAACTTACACACACACTTGTATGTATACACATATAATTATGTATGTCTGTATCATCATCATCCTACATATTTGGTGTAAAATCCTTTTTTCTTAGAATGATGGGATTTTCATGGTAAATGAAAAGGGGATATTGCTGCCCCAGAGGAAACTGCTGTCATAAAGTTTGCTAACATATGTCAGACAGATACATGCTCAATACTGAGACTAATACTCCCTATAAGTAGTTAACTAAATATTTGTATCGTTCTTTGAATTCATGTATAGGGTTGCCCCTGACAGTATGGATATTTTTTTCTTCTGACTAGTTAAGGATCCTGTGAGTCTAATCTATATCTGATCAATGCCAGAAGGGCCCGGGTCTGGTGGGTGTGTTGATAATATTTTGTTGTGAAGTTTCTCTGAGATGTGTGACCCAGCTTGGCTTTATATGGAGCATTAGGAGGCCAAAGATATTAGATCCCTTCTCAGTCAGGAAAACATGGGATTCCCAGTCATGCTTGGAATCTACCCTTGAAAAGATGTGACCCTGGACTTCTACAAGTCTCCCAGAGTGAAGAAAACCTGAGACTGGGCCACTGCTCTCAGGGGTTGATGTTTTCAGAAACCAGATTGTCCCTCTTAAGGTTGAGGCAAGGGGTAATAGGTAGAAAAAAAAATCCTTGTCATCTCAAGTGAGTTCATAGCACATTGAATTTTGGAGCAATCATCACATTTTGATAACAGATTAATTATTTTTTTGGTGTGTTTGCTAGGAAACCTGACGAAGCATATGAAATCTAAAGCACACATGAAAAAATGCCTGGAGTTGGGAGTCTCAATGACTTCAGTGGATGATACAGAAACTGAGGAAGCAGGTACGTATTTATAACTTAGTTGATGGACCACTTCATTACGCATGCTGCAGCTTTGTGGCCAAAGTGGTAAAATATGTTTAGATATTTTTTAAAAACTGATCACATTTCCTTTTATTAAATACTAAACATGGAAAAGAAGTCTAACATACTGAATTGCTTGAAACCTACTGAGAAGAAATAAATGCATTTTCAGTTCAGACCTAGGGAGGGATAAAGGTCTTATTGTGAAAATGTTTTTATCTAGAACCGTAAAGGAAATCCAGTTGCACTGTTGTTGTGATAGTGATTTAAATTTTATAAAACTTTCTGGGAACTTTGAAAAGCATTTTTATGTCTTAATTTTCCTATTAAGAGAAAATCTAATAGAAAAAAATCATCATTAACCTCAATAGAAAACCTGAGGCTCAGCCAAACCTTCTGCGATATGCCACTTAGACATAAGCTTATACCTGTAGGAACAGGTTGTTGCTTTTATTTTTCTTCTAACATTATCATTTACAACATTATAAACCATTTACTGATGGTTTTCTATGAGTGGTGTGATGTCTGAGATATAAGGTCCTACTCTAGAGTTTTTATTATAAGGTGGGGATGAAAAAGGGTAGGTATAGAAAAGAGAAGAATCAGTGCAGGCTCACAGAGGTAAGTGTCCAGTGAGTGTCTTAGGAGTTCAGAGATGGAACTATCTATCTCTAGGGGCTGGAGGGTTGGGGAAATCTTCTGGAAAGAGATGGGGCCTAAATTGGCTCCTAACCTGGATGTTTGGGTCTTGATCTCCACTATCTTTGTTCAATTGTTTCAGAAACTATGGAAGATTTGCACAAAACGGCTGAGAAGCATAGCATGTCCAGCATTTCAACTGATCATCAGTTCTCAGATGCCGAAGAATCGGATGGTGAGGATGCAGATGATAATGATGATGATGACGAAGATGATGATGACTTTGATGACCAGGGAGATTTGACACCAAAAACTAGATCAAGAAGCACCAGTCCTCAGCCTCCTAGATTCTCCTCCTTGCCTGTGAATGTTGGCGCCGTACCCCATGGGGTTCCTTCTGATAGTTCCCTAGGACATTCTTCATTGATCAGCTATTTGGTTACTTTGCCAAGTATTCAGGTTACTCAGCTTGTGACACCGAGTGACTCATGTGAAGATACCCAGATGACAGAATACCAGAGGTTATTCCAGAGCAAAAGTACAGACTCGGAACCAGACAAGGACAGGTTAGACATACCCAGTTGTATGGATGAAGAGTGCATGCTGTCTTCAGAGCCCAGCTCCTCTCCGAGGGACTTCTCCCCCTCAAGCCACCATTCCTCACCAGGATATGATTCTTCACCCTGTCGCGATAACTCACCAAAGAGGTATCTAATACCCAAAGGAGATTTATCACCCAGAAGGCATTTATCACCTAGGAGAGATCTATCACCCATGAGGCATCTTTCACCAAGAAAGGAAGCTGCATTGAGAAGAGAGATGTCACAAAGAGATGCTTCACCAAGAAGGCATCTGTCCCCAAGGAGGCCATTGTCGCCTGCGAAAGATATCCCGGCAAGACGAGACCTCTCTCCCAGAAGAGAGAGAAGATACATGACCTCCATAAGAGCGCCATCTCCCAGAAGGGCTTTATATCACAACCCACCGTTGTCCATGGGGCAGTATTTGCAAGCAGAGCCAATCGCATTGGGGCCTCCTGTGAGTATAAGTAGCTTTCTCTTTTGATATGTAAGTCGTAGCACATGGGAACCTCTTGATAACACACTAGTGTGGGGAGGAGTAAACTCGGTTACTGAAAATAGCAGGAAGACATTTTTATCACAAGCTATTGTCAGTAACATGGCTGTGGCATTTCCCCAAGTGTAGTAGTATTGCATCAGAGCAGTAGTGCATTCCAGCTGGTAACAGGTGAGGCCTTTCTGAGTGCTTTCTAAGCCTAACTAATTATAAACATGAGCTGAAACTTCGAGGAGAAAAGATAAAGTCTTTGGAATGTCATGATTGCTTAGACAGATACTCTTGGGAGTAGTTAGTTGTCATAGTTCTATAACACTTTGCTAGGTAAGGATTCTGATTCAGGTATTAGCCTTGACTTTCAATAACTTAAAAAAAATAAACTCATTATCTTGTTCACAATGAGTGGACACATGAAACTAGTAAGGGACTGGAAGAAGAGAAAATGACCCCCTTGATATGTTTGTAAATCAAAGGCATCAACATATGTGCTTTTCTTGCCATTTCTTTTACCTCCTGCTAACCAAGGGCACTTGTTTAGTGAGATGGTGGCCCAAAGAGAGTGGGAAGTTGGGAGAGCTGAAGGAGAAAGTATCAGAGGAGATTTCTATGGTATGTCTTCTGTATACGTTAACAACCATAACAATCATGAATTAAATTTAGGTAGAAGGTTTAATGCAAATCTATTGAAAAGCATGTGCCCTGCCTAGATCCATGGCATGAAAGACCTGATGTCTCTTTCAGTTTGCGTAGGATTTAAAAAAATGAATGAAGCAGCCACTTAGCATAGACAGAGGAGTGCTACTCTTGAGTTTGTTTGCTTTAAATGTGTTTGTTTCCTGGTCTCTGTTCTTTGCTCTGTTCTTTGTGGTGTGGATTAACCCCACCCTTCATAGCCAAAGGAGGCACCACCAGCTCCCAGCTCTGTCTTCTCACTGCCCTAGTGTTCAGCTTCCTCCCTCTTACCGCCTTTCACCATCCTGAATCATAAGCTTAGGTTGTCATTTTTGAACTTCAGGAAAGCTCCCTGTTGCATTCTAGTCCCCTGCTCCCAACACCCTCTTTTCACAAGCCTGCTACCTACTTAGTTTTCATACTGTAACAACTGCAGAAATATGTATAGCGAACAGGGTGGAATTTCTTTGTCAAGCTAATAAACAAGCTACCTAAGAAAAAAGAGGTGCATTTTCACAGGTTTTTGTTTCATGGTGGTGTTAAGTAGAACGGGATCTTCTGAAGTTAGTGCTGTTACAGCATAAATAAAGAGTGATAAATGCTGCAGATTCCAGTATACTACAGATTCCAGTATACTGCATCTGGGTATAAAATGCTTTCTCTGGTTTAGAACCAGTGATGCTGGTGCAGTGTGTGAGATGCAGCTCTCCTGGTATTGGTCAGGAGGACTGAGATTAGCGAGATGTTGCAGCATATTCAGTCAATTGTAGACAGAAAAAAATAAGCCTTTAGAGCCAACACACTATTGTTATTTAAAAAATAATAGCACTCACAACCAACTCAGGCAAAGGAATTGGAGGAGTGGGCTAAGGGAGTTCATTAACTTTTGGATATATGCCCAATTCCCCTGGATATTTAATAGAATTGTTAAACTTTACCATTTATGAAGCCCAAGTGCTGAGCCTTTGGTCTATTACCTGGTTTAATTATCTTTAGAGAATTTATAGCCTGCTGCTTTGTTCACATGATATGAGAGAATAGATCTGGGAATCCTCCCAAAGCAGGGGCAGTTGGTTCCCAAACACTTTTATGCTTTATCACACTGTTTTTGAGGGACAAATGGGATTTTCATCTTTCTGTGATGTGTGCATTAGATTCTTGTTGCAAAAGCAAAATAAATTGGCAATGCTATGAGAAGTGTCCATCCTGATTGCTATATTTGATGAGTGCTTCACCCTCTCTGAATAATGTTTGAAAATATTAAGTTGAAATGACCCTCAAATAATTCTTTTTGAAAGAAATGCTATTAGTGATACCTTGTCTTGTTGCTTTACATTGACCAAGGTCTCACAAGACAGTGACTGTGGTGTGAAATGACCTTGTAGTCCAGCATGAGACATTCATTATCTGGTTCAGTCTGAGTGGTAGACAAGTCTACTATATGTGGCTCAAGAATAAGGGTGAAAATTTTATGGTTTTTGTTCTCATAATTTCCAAATAATAAACATTTGTTTTCCATTTTTAAAGATTTGGTAGATCAATAGCAAGGAGACAAAGGAGTGTCTTGGTCCTTGGTACATAGTATAGATGAACACTGAGTCCAGTGAAAAAGTTCACATTCAGCTCTTCCCCTTGCTGTCTGTGTGATCTTAAGCAAGTCACTTAACCTCTTGGTCATAGTTTCCTAGCCTGTTTGTGGCAGCCAGGGAGGTGGGCCAAGCAGATTCCTGTCTGGAAAGAACTTGCCATTCAGCTGTGAGGAACGCAGTCAGCTGACAGCTTCCTGCTGTTAGCTCCTTCGGGATACACCTCAGTGTTGAAGCCAAGGCCATGTTCCCTCCCGCAGCCCCCAGCCCAGTGGGTCCCAGCTGAGCTGAGCACCTGCTTCCTTTCCTGCTACCTTCACACGCATTAGCTCCTCTGCTCCTGCCCCCACCTCCACACACGTACCAACCAGTGAGCCTCTCGCATTCCTCCCTCTTTCCTAGCATTTGTTTCCAAAGGACCTACTGACACTGCTGAAAAGCTGAGTGGGGTAATGTATCTGGTACATGGGATACATATGTGCATACACGCATTCATATGTACATAAATATGCATATGCTTAACACAACCCACACCAAATTCATTATTGGTATTTCCGTGTCAAGATTTTTCTTACTGAGATTTAAGTAAGATGGGCGTGTGTTCACCAGATTACAACAGTAGAGCCCAAGTTCCAAAACAAAATAAAGTTGCAAATGGAGTAAAAAAACCAAAGTAGAAAAACCTTACTGAAAGTCTATTCGGTGGGTGAAGAAGGGGTGAGTAGGCAGAGGGAGGGTGTGTGGGAGGTGGTCACCCGGTAGGTGTTCTGCTTGTATGCTTACCTCTGAGGTTGGAATCACTGATTTCCTGATCATTAAAGGTCTGGATGTGACACTTTGATCTTAACACAAATACGATTTTGTTGGATTTTGAACATAATGGATAAATCTTAGTTTTACAAGACAGTTCATCATTTCCTTTGAGAGTTTGAATGAGAGACCTCATGCCGTGGGGCATCCCTCTCCCCGGCTCCCTCCCAGACCCCGCTCATAAGAGGTATGCGGTGGCCATCACCAAATAGCAGCCAAAAGCGCAATGGAAAAATAACCAGCCTACATTTCAGCTTAAACTTTGAATTGGTAACCCTTATGATTAAAAGATGCATTTGATTATTTCAGAGGCTATTGTAGGCACTACAGTTCTCCCACCTGAACTGGTGTTTGATAAAGGAAACATGCCTTTTTCTGAACCAGAGAAAATATCAGATGGGTGTTTTTTTGGTAGCACATAGTGATTCTTTCTCACACTGTAAAATTCTCCCCTTAACGCAGCTTATTAGGCCCTCGTGATTGTAGGGTTGATGATTGCATGATTTCTCCTGCACTTCCAGGACAAATCATTTGTTTCTAGTAGCTTGAGTAAGTTGGAGCCCGGAGCAGGGTTAGGGCCAAGTATGGCACAGAGTAGCAGAGGTGATGCATAATTTATCGTTCCTGAGCCAGTCTCACAATCTAAATAAAACTGGATGAATCATTAATGGTATAAAGCATACCTTGGGTTTTAGAACTGAAACATTCATAAAGTGAATGAGAACAATTTTTTTTTTTGGTCTCTCTCCTGGATTACTACCATACTTGACATGTTTATATCCATTTGATTTTAAGTTCTCAAAAAATAACAATAAACTGAGTCCCTTTAGGATGACAATCCATGGAAAGAATGAATCTCAGTCATTGAAACTAGATAATCCCATTAAAACCTGATAATCTCGCAGTCTAAATTGTGTTTTGCTACAGAAACATTTATAGAAAATAAGTTTCCTATTTTCTAGCCCGGGACCATGAAATCTAGAATTCTGGCCCAAAATTTTAAGTATTTTTAATTCATTAATTTCCAAGAAGATATGTAAATGGAAAGAGTAATATAAACAGAGAAGTTAAGACACAGTCACCTTTGGTTCCCAGCTATGTAGTTGAGTAAGAGTTGTAACTATCTGAAGTATTTAGTGTTAACTGCTTATCTAATGGATTGATATTTCCTTATAAACACTGACCTTGACTTGTAATTTCATGAAGACTGGTCCTCCGCCTGGGTGTCTCTTCAGCAGGAATTTATTTCATTAGACTAGTAACTTGCACTATGGAGGCACCAGTTTCTGTGTCACTGCTGTTTTGTCTTTTACTCTGTAAATACTTTTTTTAAATACCCATTTTCAGGCATGTTACTTTGCTTTTACTTACCCACACTTAAGAAAAATATTAAAATTCTATCCAGTAGATAAACACATGGTAATCTTTTTTATTTCTTTTGAATTTAATCTATTATTAGTGTTTTTTTGCTCGGTAAACTTTTCCTAATAATTACCCATTATTTTCTTTTCATTCTTTCTTATGAAAAAAGCCAAGCTAAAATGTCTCTGTACCTAGTAAAAACCACATGCCTGTTTTATCACAATGCTGTTTAAAAAGAAAAGTAACTTTTCAAACAAGGACAGCTTCATTCACGGATTCCAAAAGACAACTGAGAAATCTCTTTTGTCTTGAAAATGAAAACTCAGGCAAAGGACCGGGTAGTCTTAAAGTGTTCTGAGTGAGTGAGCGAGCGAGTGAAGTGGCTTGGCCTGAGCTTGGCGAGCAGCCGCCCTGACCTTGTGCCCTTGATCCCCTCTGCAGAATCTAAGAAGAGGATTACCTCAGGTTCCTTACTTCAGTCTCTATGGAGACCAAGAAGGTGCTTATGAACATCCAGGCCCCAGCCTTTTCCCCGAGGGACCTAATGACTATGTCTTCAGTCATCTTCCACTCCACTCTCAGCAGCCAGTCCGAGCTCCTATCCCCATGGTGCCAGTTGGTGGGATCCAGATGGTTCACTCCGTGCCGCCGGCCCTCTCTGGTTTACAGCCTTCGCCCACGTTGCCCCTCCCAATGGGGGGCTCTGAGGAGAAGGCAGGAGCTCCAGGGGGATCCTTCGCGAAGCATCCCTGTGTTATCCCGAAGCTGCACGAGAGGCCAGCGCCTCCCCTGGGGCAGTCGTCTGGCCCGCCCAGCCTGCCCTCCTCCCCTCGGCTGCTGCTGAAGCAGAGCACTTCGGAGGACAGCCTGAACGCCACAGAGAGGGAGCAGGAGGAGAACATACAGACCTGTACAAAAGCCATCGCCTCCCTGCGGATTGCCACGGAGGAGGCCGCTCTGCTCGGGGCCGACCAGCCGGCACGGGGGCAGGAGCCCCAGCAGAAACCCTTGGAAAGCGCACATGGCAGCGTTAGACACTTCAGTGGGCCTGAGCCAGGGCAGCCCTGTGCCTCAGCCACCCACACTGACTTGCGTGATGGGGAAAAGGACAATTTTGGTACATCCCAGACTGCATTAGCTCACTCCACGTTTTACAGCAAGAGTTGTATGGATGACAAACAGTCGGCCTTTCACGGCAGCAAAGAATTACCTTCAAGCACAGAGGAAGGCAAAGAACCTTCGTTGGAAAAGAGTCAGCTACATTGATCTAAGATGCATGGAAACTTTCATTTCCACCTTTTCTTATTTGGTTTTGTTTTTTTCTAGACATAGGGGTAATCAAGTTTATAGCATGCCTGTCCTGAGTTACAGTAGTTTGCTATTATATATACTTTTGTTATAGCAAAAGAATTAGGTAAATTAACAAGTCATCATGAGCCTGACCAAAACAAAATTTGAAATTAACCTATTGGGTCTGGTACTTTTAAAACTGTACAGATGTTTGTGCCTTTTCTTTACTTTGCTTATATTCTTATAAGCATTTTTTAGCAGTAATTTGTACATATTTTAGAATTTGTGTATCTGCTTTGTAATAAATGTAATTTCTTTCCTTTTTTGGACACTTGGATCTAAATGATGTAAAGCAAAACAGCATCAATATATATGTGAGGTTGCACTAAAACATATTTTTATATGATTAAAACTGAACAGCTTTTATGTACAGCTCTGATTCTGTAATACTAATATTTATTTACTTTGTTTCATAAATTGTACATTTTTTCTTAATGTTGTGGATTGCTTTTCTATGTGAAGCATGGGATTTACTGTTGCGTAACTAGAACAAAAATGTATATTGTAAACAAGATATTTAAACTAGAGTATCTTATTCTGCACTTATGCATTAGCTAAAAAAAAAGATAAAGGGTGTATCAGTCAGTTCTTAACTCTTGTAAATTTTTTTGTCCCTTGTTTGCTGGATTGACTATAACTTAAGTGCTGATTGTGATTTTAAACTGATAGTAACGTAAAGCATTAAAGTAAACAATGTGCTATTGTGAGTTTTTTCAAAGCTTTATAAATCAGTTATAAATAATATTAAAAGTATTTGGTCTTATGTGAACATGTTGATCTATATACTCATCTAAAACTATGGGAAAACATTCCGCCCCATGTAAATATGTACAAGTGCATCACTGGTACAATTTTATGTAACTCAGTTGGACACTAGGTTGCCGCAGACCTATGCTAGGGTGTCTTTAAAAATTAAAGTGACAAAGCACATGGGACTGTGCAGAGCTTGGTTATCGGCCGGCCCGGTGGCTTGGCAGGCAGTGCTGTGCGCTGCTCGTGGAGAAGACCTGGGCTTAGACATCTCCTTGGTTCTCGCTGCATGATATGGGGACTGGAACTAAGGCCACCACCAAGGGGTCGCTCTTGGACTCGAGGGGTGGGTGTGGAAGCGGGGAAGAAGCATGGAGACCTGCCTGCTCAGCCCTTCCCGTCAGCCAGTCCACACGGTAACAGGGTTGGCATCAGCTTTAGGAGAAGCCACTTTGCCCTTTGGAACAGGGGAAGAGTGTCACGCCTCAGGCTATCTCAGGGGGAATGGGAGGAAGAAGCTTTCCAGGGAAAAGAACTTGTGGGAGCAGGATGTCTTTTGTATATAACTTTGGAAGTGGGCTTTGGTTAGCGTTGAAGGTGGGCAGAGCCTTTGTAGGTCCAGAGGAAGGGAAGGAAGGGAGGGTCCAACAGCATGTGCACACACACACACACACACACACACGCACACGTGAGTGCACACACACACCATCTGGGTTATCTTTGTGCTATATAGTGGATTATAATTCTGTGAAACCAAGTTTGTATATTGAATTACATTAAGGAGTGTTCTTTAAAAAGAGAAATAAATATACAATGACATGCTTGAGGTGTCTAGTTTTTATGTGTTGTTTTACATTTTCATTTCCCAATTTGGTTTCTAAAGGAATTTTGATGCTACCATCTGTGCTTTTAATTGCCAGGCTCTGCCCATCTCGAGCTATGCTGATATGAATGCTTTTCACAAGTGGGAAGACAGTCACTGGCTTCCATATGTCATCTGATTAAGAGATAGTGGGCACCTCAGTGTAGCTCTAGAAATGGACTCATTGGAACCTAAGAATGGGCACTGGCAGAATGTGTCATATCTGAAAAGAGTCATGAGTAAAGCAAATTAGCGTTTCCCCTTCTGCCTCCCTCTCAGCATGCCTACATATCTGAAATTCCGCTAGGGAAACCTCTCTTTAATTTTTGTCAAAGTGACTGAAGGCAAAAGCGCACTGAAATAAGTATGTCATAAAATATCCAGCTCTTTTATTTCAAAAAAGTAGAACCTTTTTAATAATGAAAGTAGAAGTTTATTAAAGGTCAAAATCTATCAGTGTTGCCATTTATAAAAATCTCAAATTGGTGGATTTACAACTTAACTCTTTTCTTTTATGAGCCAGACTGTCTTTTTAAACTATGTTTTATGAAGGTGAATTAAAGGTCAACATAGCCAGGCAGCCTAATATCTGTCTCTCATGGATAAGAATCCTTGAGACATTCTATAACATTGAGTAATTTGTGTGTCTTACTCCTCTTTGGTGAGTGAGTGAGTGTGTGTGTGTGTGTGTGTGTGTGTGTGTGTGTGTGTGTGTGTGATTCCAGGCCAATTCGAATCACTCTTCCTCTGACCAATTCATCTCGTGTATTCCCTCATTCATAGAGCAGTTTTGGGGCGCCTGCTGTGAACTGGGTACCATGATAGGCATTCAGGGCAAGCAAGAGTATTCCTGCCATCGAGGAGCTCAAGTAAATAGGAGGCACATTATGTGAGTAAGTATGTACACTATGCTGTTGGTGCGACATTTGGTGGTTTGTAATCACAAAGGAGAGAGCAATGGCCCTGCTGAGAATGGAGGAGGGATAGGCAGGCTTCATTACAAGGCGGCCTTGGGACAGATCTTTGATGCAATCTATTGACTTACTCATTCAACAGAAACATTTCAATCATCTACGTTGGAGCACTGTTGTGTGTGCTCGGTGGACAACGCTGCACAAAACAGATGAAGGCCTTGCTCACGTTCCGCCCCTGAAGTCCCACCTTGCATTTCTAATTACCACAAGTAAGTAAACTGAAGGGAAGCAGAAGAGAAGAGCTTAGGATGACTCTTGAAGTCATAGGATGATGGCTCTGCCATTTCTTTTTCCACAATAATGAAGGGGATGGAGAGAGAGAAGAAATGGAGAGCGATCCTTCCTGTTAAGCAAGGAACCTGGGGGAAAGGCTTCTCTTTCAAACATTTCCCATGGGTCTGAGTAGCCACTCCTGGACAACCATATTGTGCATTTTCCTCCCTTTGGCAAAAACCCACCATCACCAAGGACCCACTGAGTATTGCTTCCCAACCCTCTTTTTCTCATAAGCCCTGTAGTTTTTATAGCAGAAATTACTTATTAAAAATCTATACCCCTATCAAACAATTTGTCTTTATAATAAAACAGTTAGGTTCTAGGTTCATTTAAGTCTAAATAGATTTTTCACTTTGGTGAGTATCTTGTCTGAAGGGCCATTAGAAAGTTGTACGAAACTGTCCTACACATGGCTGAGACTCCAGTGCCCCAAAACCCTGTCCAATAAGTGTCAGTGGCATCCAGCTATCATAGCACCAATCACAGAAGCTTTTATAAATTCCCAAAGTTCTCTGGAGTGGGGCGGGGGTGTTATACTGCCCCAGATGAGAACCACTGGTCTGTTTGAAGCTTGGGAAAGTAGATAAAAAAGATAAATAGAATTTCATCAGACAAAAATTTATTTACTTACCCTAAAAAGCACATCCTCAATATTATAAAATCAAACATTTTGGGTTTTATGTCTGAGAAAATATTCCCAAGCATTTGACAGTTTCTGGAAGTTTATTCTGAATAGAGTAAACCCATAGTGTGTTAAGAAGACTACTGCTATTTAAGTCAATTCAAAAATAATGATGGCAATAACTGCTTTTTTACTACTGTTGCTGTTATTATTATTTGGTCAAGTTCATTTCCAAGTAGGTCAGACACCGAGATCACTACTGTCTCTAATACACTGTTGGAGTCCATGCAGTCTCACTGTTACCATCTTTATTAAATTGTAATAACCATGAACGTGCAACCATCACTTTACATACACATCGAAGATCTTCAAATGGGCCTCTACCTAATAGACTCATGAGAGTAACTGCATCTCTTCCTCCTCTTCACAAACCAAGCGGAATGCTCAAAACCACTCTCCATACGTCTGCATTTTTGCTGTCAGCAGTTGAATTACATGCGATTGAATTTAATCTCAAATTTTGTGTCTAGATTACATAATTTAAATCTCTAAACCTATGAAGTGTAAGTGCAAAAAGAGAGAGTGCTTATATCAATGATGACTAAGTTAAACTTTAGAAAGACTTAATAAAGGAGACCTTAAAAATGGCTACTGAGTTATGTGTGGATGATACAACTGCAAAAGATTCCAAACATAAAATAAAATAAGGATTCTTCCCTCCAAGTGATTTTTTAATGTCTTTAAAGTCTCATTCCTCTTTAAATAAAGTGAAATTGGAATGTAGGCAATACAGTATGGTTGGGTTGCATTTAAGCTACCTGGCTAAACCTCCAATCACAAAGTCCTGCTCAGAGAAAAGATGGTGCACTACACTACACTACATGCTGATAAATGCATGGGCATTTTAAACTTTTATGTTATAAGAAAATATTTAAAGATGAATGTATGAAGTTTTTGTGATGCTTTGGCTTCCTAAAATCAACCAACCAACTACTAGTTCTGGTTGCATTGTGTAGGACAACTTATATGGTGCACTGAAGTTAGCGTTTGGCGTGATAGAACTAAACCACAACAACTAATAATGGAGTATTCACAAGTAGAGAAAAGTATATAAATATAGATCCTCATTTGCTTGTCTTTGTAACATTGGGTTCAGGATAAATAAAAATAGCCATTCTCTTCTACCTTCATGAACTTAAAAACTAAAACGACGTCTACGGAAAATTCCAAAACAAATATTTATGAACTGTTTTCTCTTCTAACAACGTCTGTTTTCATATTAATCATCCTCTTTTTCCTGAGATGGGTGGTAGAGATTAATTAACTGCACCCTTAATTTAAAAATGCAAACATCACCACAGAAGCCTTCTTTTCACATTCTTTATCCATGAGTGAGATCTCAGAATTAAAATATCTATTTTGAGGCCAACCGGTAACTATAAACACCAGTATAAACATCCTGCCTGGTGGGGAAAGAATGAGCAGGAGAGGATTTTTCTGAAGGCCAATTCAATTCTTTCCGAATTTATACCAGGAGGATCTGCTTGTTTTTAGGCACACTATATACCATCAAACATTTGGATTGTGGACATGGTCAGGAGATTTCCCTCCTTCCTTTTTTTACTTTCCGTAAAGTTCCAGAAACAGATAATTTGTTTCCTTAGTCATTTTAAATAAGGTGCCCCACATCTCTAAGGGCTACAGAGTTTGGGAAGTATGAAATGATCCCAGAGCCAGGCCTTATACATCCCTCCATTCCACTCCTTCCAGCAGAAGGGCAGTATGCTCCCAGATCTGTGTGAACTCTGGATTTGGGGACAACTCTGAGAGAGTGGCAGGTAGAATTGAAGTTGGAAGAAATGGCACTTGGGGGTGATTATAAACTGCAAAATATTAGTTCTACCCTTTGAAGAAACAGTAACAGTCCACTATTCTTGACATTATTCAATAAGCTCCCTTTGAGCAAAACTGGGTACCCAGGGAATTTTTATTTATTTAAAGTAGAATTCTTACTGCTGGTCCTTGTGCATCTCCTAACTCGAGATTCAGGACGGCGATATGAAATGCATGAGCCTCAGCCTCTTCCCCCCCCCTTGGCAAATGTCAATAACCAAACTTGTTCTCTTTCTCAAAGTCACACCATCCACTGTCAGTGAGCAGAGCCTTGCAACCAGACTACATGGGTCAGCTTCCTCCCTTCCTCCCTGTTTGACCTTGAATGAGGTTTTTGATCCCTCTACAACTCAAGTTTTTCCTCTTATAACATGGGGATGACAAGAGGAATATTCTCCTGGGCTTTTTGTTAGGATTAAATAGGATATACACATGTAATATTTAATAAGTTCTAAGACTTAAATATTACATATAATTATTCCTGTTCAGTCTCATAATTCTTTGTTACCTAGGACTCTTGGCAGCGACTAGCAATTACTCAAGACTCAATCTGAGATCATTGTCACATCTCCGATTAGAAGAATGGTGTGTTAATTATTACCAGTCACTTCAGAAGGTCAATATGAGCTAATTAATAATTTACATAGCGTTATGGAAATGACATTTGCTCACCCCAGGCACCAAAAAAGATTATTTTACTCATCTACCATGATATATACCATCATCCTGTTTTATTAACTAAGAGTTCTACATATTGTAACATAGTAAAGAGAACATAATCAGAAATAAGATATGATAGAAGCAAATGTAAGGGTATCATTATTAAATTGCCTTTTCTCACTTCCCGCAGATGAAATTTCATTGTGATCCTTCATTTCTAATAAAATCTTCCTATTATTAGGGTATTATTATTAGGTATGACGAACATGTTCATATACAAAGATTGGGTTTATCGGTGGTTGCCGGGAGTTGGGAGTGGAGAGGTTTAACTGCAAAGAGCCATGAGGGAATTTGCGGGGTGATAGCAAAGTTCTAAATCCTGACTGTAGTGATGGTTATACAGCCGCGTGCCTTTGTCAGAATTCATGGAGTTGCACCGGTGCCATCACAACCAGCTAGGTACTGATATTAACAATAGGGGGACAGCAAGGGAGGCCCCACACTGTAGCGTGGTCATCTGGGCGATGTCGCCAGGAAGCCGCAGTCTCACACTCCCCAGGGAACCAACCGCCCCTTCCCCGCAGGTCACAGGGGAAAGGGGTTCAACAAAGGGGAAGATGGGGACACGTGCAGTGAAGCCGGGTGACCTAGGGAAGGCGCCTGCCTGCCAGTCTGGCCCGGGGAGCCTGGATTGGCTGGGGGCACGGAGCCACTGCAAGTGCATGAAATCTGGAAAAGGTAAAACCCCCCAGACAAGGAAGTCTCTCTCTCTCGCCTGCTCTCGTGCCCCGGTTCCTTGCTGGCTCCGAGTGACCCAGCCTCCCCGTGCCATGTGGCCCTCGCAGCCGCGTGGCTCACGGCCACGCAGCCCTGCGTGCAACGGACTGCAGCGGGGCGCCCGGGGAAGCTGGCCGGCCTCGGGGCTGGCGGTGCTTCAGTATGGAGTGAGCTGGGCCGTGCTTTCAATTCTCGCTCTGCTGAGGACCAAATGGGACTTTTCCATGGCGGGACAGACGGACATGGGACTTCGGAAGGGAACTCCCTAAATGTTACATCATCAGTAAAGCTTTCCATGATAGCACGTCCTCCTGCGGGGGCCTCAGGAAACTCTTGCTCCCACGGTATCCCCAAAAGCCCACTTCCACCAGTGACAGGGGGACATGAAGGACACCCTACCGATAACAGTACACTAAAAAGGTGAATTTTACCCTATGCAAATTGTACTTCAATTTCAGGAAAATAAAAGATAGGATCAACAATTCAGTTTTCTCTTAAGCTTAGGAAATGTTAATAATGACATTGGTTTTCCATTACTGAAGAGGTCAGAGTAATACATTTGTACATTTGCAAGACCACGAACCAAAACTCTGTCAAGTTTTAAAACTAATTGCTAACTAGTCCAGCTGTTCTTCAGTGACTGTCGGCCTCGCCTCAGAGGCAGTGTACTGAATGTTGGAAAGTGGGGAACAGGGCAGGTGAACATGCAAGGCACAGCATCGAAAGAGGAACCCAGAGACTAGTTTCATCTAAATGCATAGGACTTGGAAAATTCTAGATTTTTTGGTAAAAATGATGAAACTGATGTTTGCCCTTAAAATATCCCATCAGGAGACACACAATGTCCATCTGTCCTCCATTTATATTAATTTTAATCACCCAGTCAAGGTGTTGTCCATCTTCTCCTTAGTACTGATAAGCAATCGGGCAGATAGCCTGTCCCTACCAAAATTTACCCTGTAGGTTTATCATTTCTTGCTGATCTTTGCCTGAATTCTTCTTCACTGTGATGCTTGCAAATTGATGCTTTTCCAAATTCAATATTCACCCCACATTCTTCTGTTACCAAGAGCCTTCTATTTTTTTTTATTTCATTACTTATTATTAGTATGCATGTGCGGCTTTTAAAAAATGGCTTATGATTAATTACTGCTCTTAATTATTTTATTTCTCAAAGTGTCCCAGTGGGAGCTCCTTCAAGCTGTTCATTTTGTCCTTGTGACAAGTCCCCATCTTGTTTGGGGTACATTTCCTTAATCTATTCTTTCCTTTTATTATTGTTAATTAAATAAATTAATTACAGTTGGCATTAAATATTATTTTATATTAGTTTCAGGTGCACAGCATAGTGGTTAGACATTTATATAATTTATAAAGTGATCTTCCCGATATTTCAAGTACCATCTGTCACCATACATAGTTATTACAATATCATTGACTATATTTCCTATGCTGTACTTTACTTAACTACCGATTTGAACTTCTTAATCTCTTCATATTTTTCACTGAGCCCCCCAAGTCCCCTCCCATCCGGCAACCATCAGCTTGTTCTCTATATTTACGAGTCTGTTTCTGCTCCTTAATACGTCGCTTAAAGGAATTTTTCAGTATTGTGTGGTACTTACTATACCCCAGCATAGGAGACAAACATTTCTCTTAGAATCCCTGATTCCTTTTAGTGAAGATGGTGTAGAAGTCAAGATCTGGATGCTGAATGTGCTCGTTTTGTTACTGGGAGTATCAACCGCTCCAAGGTTTTTTTCAGCAGACAGAACTAAGAAATGTATGTGTGTGTATGTATGTATATCTACATATGCATATGGATACTTACATATACTCAACCACACATTTTAGCAATTATAAATCCGTATCAGTATCTCTGATTCCAAGCTTTCCTCTCAAAATTTTATCTTGCCTTTAACAGTAGTAATGAGATATTAAAGATATTCCATTATAAGTAATGAGATAAGTAATGGAATATTTATCTTTCTTGTTATTCCACAAATGATGTACTCTAGGTGGGCAAATATGGATCAGGGAGACCAACTGGGAGCCGTTGCAGCAGTTCAAGGAGGAAATGATAGCAACTTGTTCTGGGGGGTAATGGTGGAAGTCATGAGGAATGGTCACACTTGTAGTTTGTTTGTTTGTTTTATATTATCTTTATTGTTGAAAGTATTACAGGTGTCCCATTTCCCCCCCAATTGACCCCCTCCACCTCGCTCTCATCCCCTCCCCAGGACTTCACCCCGTTATTGACTGTGTCCATGGGTTATGCATATATGCATGTAACTTCTTTGGTTAATCTCTTTCCAACCTCCACTCCCCTTCCCTCTGAAATATGATTGTCTGTTGCATGTGTCAATGTCTCTGGGTCTATTTAGTTCATCAGATTCTTTTGTTCATTAGCTTCTTCTTAGAGAAGACCCTTCAATATTTCATGTAGTACTGGTCTGGTGGTGATGAACTCCTTTAACTTTTCCTTGTCTGAGAAGCTCTTTATCTGACCTTTAGTTCTAAATGATAGCTTTGCTGGGTAGAGCAATCTTGGTTGTAGGCTCTTGTTTTTCATCACTTTGTGAAGATTTCTTGCCACTGTTTTCTGGCCTGCAAGGTTTCTGTTGAGAAATCAGCTGATGGGTATGGGTGCTCCCTTGTAGGTAGCTAATTGCTTTTCTCTTGCTGCTTTGAAGATTCTCTCTTTGTCTTTAACTTTTGGCATTTTAATTTTGATGTGTCTTGCTGTGGGCCTCTTTGGGTTCCTCTTGTTTGGGACTAGCTGCAACTACAGCCAAAGAGCTGCTGTGTTGGAGACGCCCCTAGGGAGCAGGATTTACTTCAGCAGGGCTTTGTTGTTCACCAAGTGTGTCCCCTTGAGTGTGTCACTTGTGGATGTGGTAGGGTTGTAATCCAGCATGGTCGAGTCTGACCACCAGGTGCACTGTCTCTGGGGCCTCCTGGTAGGTGCAAAGTCAGCCTGTGCCAGTGCCCTGCCCAGGGCCACCCAGCATGAGCTACACAGCAAACCGTAGTTGGCTGCTCCTTGTGCTGGGCTTGGAGGTGTCCAGTAGAGGCCAAGCTATGAGCCAATGCAGCTGCCGCTAGTGCCAGACGTGGGGCCACTTATCAAGCTGTATGGGGCCCGCTGATGCTTGTTTGAGAGATTTTAGGAAAGTCCTAAGCATGAGGCTGGAGAGGCCACTTGCACAGAAAAGCCCCTGGAAATGGCCTGGATGAGCTGCAGGTGGGGAGGGGCGGGGCCTCGGGGAATCACGGGGCGGGGCCAAAGGTGAGTCAGGTGCTGGCGATTCAAACATGGCGCCCGCCTGCCGGCTGTGTGCGGGGAGGACTCGCCATAGGAGCCATGGCCTCCGCCAGCCCTTCTGCCTGGAGGAAGCCGCCCCTCCAGCTCTCACCCGGATCTCAGGCAGGTTAGTTCCTCCCCGAGTGTCCCAGGTCCCTTCAGGCTGCTGCCCGGCGCTGGGCTCAGAGGGAGCGTCCGGGTGAGTCCGCGCCGGGCCCTTTAGAGGAGCTGCTGGGGCTCCCGCAGCCTCCGCGACCCTCAGCCACAGTCCCCGCTGGTTTCACAGCCCGGAGTTGTGGGGACGTCTCTTCCTGGCCCTGGATCCCTGGGCTGGGGACCTGATGTGGGGCTGGGACCCCTCGCTCCTCGGGGAAACCCCCACCTCCGAGATTCCCTCTAGGGTTTAACCTATGAAACCGGGTGTGGGCCCTCGGCCGTGTCTCTGGGATCCAGCCCCGATCCGCACTCGTCTCCGCCCCTCCTACCGCTCTTGGTGCTGCTTCGGTCCCGGGTTGTGGGGCTTCTGTGCAGCCAGATCTCAGGAGGCCCTGAGTGACGGTGGTTCTGTGTTTTAGTTGTGATTTTGATGTGGTTGTGGAGGCGGCGGGCGCAGCTGTTACCTCTGCCGCCATCTTGTTTCCACACTTGTCTTTTTAAGGTACAGAGAATACTGTAAGGACCGAATGTGCTGTGTGAGAAAAGGAGAGAAATCTCATATTACTCCTAGAGATTTAACCTGAGCAATGAGTCTGACTGGTGAAATTTTTAGTGGAATTGATTTGACCCTATAAAGACCATAAAAAACGGCCTTCCTCAGTAGGCTCCCTCTAGGATGTGGCAGTGAGCACATGTTTGAAATGACCAATGAAGTCCCCACAAACCCAAACTCTACCATTGGAAAAATATTTTAAAAAACCAACATTTAAATACTTTTTTCCCACTTCAGAGACATGTTTGGGATACAAAAATCCTAGAGGGGATGCTGTATGGCCAAGGGAGCTACTGATATTCCCAATATGAACATATTCTGGGAGCAAAATCAGAAAACCAGCCTGCTTTCTAGGTATCCCTTTATTTTATCTTCTTTTAAATAAATAAATATATATATATATATATATATATATATATATATATAAATGTTTAATATATATATATATATATATATATATATTATTGTGATAAGACTTAACAAGAGGTCTACCCTCTCAACGAATTTAAGTGTACAATATAGTACTGTTGACTATAAGTACAACATTACACAGCAGATCTCTAAATAATTCACTGACATCAAAACACATTCAATGTAAATTCCAAAGAAACGCAAAAATAATCAGAAATTACATTGTCCACTGTTACAACAGTTGTGCACCATACATATGAAAATCGTGGGGGAACAAAAGACCAATTCACTGCCCATCGAGAATAGAACTGCTTTCATTTCCTTATGTTTCCCTTTAGCCATGTTAATAGACACAGAATTTCTGCACTGAAGTCACCATTGCACACTTTATGACGTGTTTCACTTTTGTTTTCTGCTCTTGTTTCATTGAAGATTATAACAGAAGCATTTTAATGTTTCTGACTATCCTGTTTCAGATTATTATGTCATATCCTCATAAATATTCATTATTCCTCCCACTCCCAGCCCCCCCCCCAATAACCCTCTAAATAAATAAAGCTTCCAGAATGCAGACATCACAACTTTTATTATCATGCTTTACCTCACTGCTTATATCCTACCTTGCTCCATGGCAGGAATGTGTTTGAAGTCACATAAAAAAACCCAATAATTTATTGACTGATTCATTTGATCCTTTAACCAGGTCTGGGCTGTCAAATCTAAGCCTGCCTTTGTATGCAGACCTACCTACCAAACACAGTTGATCTGCTTCTTCTATTCTGGACATTGTTCTCATGAATGAAATTCCACAGCGGTGGCTGGGTAGGCACTTGTATGAGGTTATCTATGCATATACACAATGGCTTCTATCAAGCCCCTCGTGGAATCACAGCTATTCACATTTCCGGGGTCCTGATACCCTTCCAGTGGGTGATGACACCTTAAGAACAGTTTCCTGTCTATTCAGTGCAGGACTACAAACTCCATATCTCCTACCAGATTCCAATGGGCTATCTAAAAACTCTGAACAGTGCAAACCCTTCTTATCTCTGAAAGTACAGGGGCCTGTGGAACCAGCACTTCCTGCATTACAGGAATGGGAAACACAGAAAGTATGATTTCCTTAAGCTGTTTCATGATATAGCTTGTGCACTACCAAAGCCCCAGACAGCCTGCATGGCTGTTGATCTCCTCAGCTGAAGGAGAAACTTTAAGATCTACTTGGTCTTCACCAAAACAATGTAAAGGAAGATTCTTTAGGTGTGGGATGGGCCTCTTGACCTTTGATCACTTGAGTAATCTGCTAGGCGGTTACTGACATGAGGAGGAAGCTGAGGCAAAGGAAACAACACAGAACTTAAAGCCAATTGTTTTTCAAACTGCAAAGGCTCTGGGAATGTGATTTCATACTTATTGTCCCATTACAGCTTTGTTTCCTGCATACTCCCCTTATTGCCCCTCCCCAGGAGGTGATATGTTTAAAACTTTATGAGGCAAGATATTTTTACCTTTATTCTAAAGGAATGAAAACTTGAACCTCTAAATCCAAAGGATCGCACACATTTGAAAATAAAAAAGACAATTCTCACACTGCAGCAAGGGGGCTTCCACTTACAACTCATAGGCACTTTTTCTTGGCATTTCACTAGCAATTTCCTGGTAGCTGTTCTCAGGGAGGTGTTACCTGGATTCCTGCCAAATCAGTCTTATGCAATTTGTTACAGTCACTGTAGGTCACAATCTTTAAATGTTGGCAGGTGTTCTGGGCTTGCCCTCACTTGAGGAACCCTAGTTAATCCAGTTTGATACAATTCTTTTTCTGTTTAGTTCTTAAACATCCTTTATATACTCTCTGAACCAGAAAAATTAGCTAGCATGAGTTCACACACTCAAATCCCCATAGTGCTTAGAATGTTGATTTCCAAGAGCATTGGGATTCTTTGGAGAGCTCTTCACATAGCTCTATGCTCAAAAGAATTTTCAGTGGGTCTGTGAATATAAAAGGAATATAATAGATACCAACACAAGGGTTACCTAGCCTGCTCCTATAACTGTATCTAGTAGTCTGCTTGGGTTACAATAACAAAATATCATAGATTGGGTAGTTTAAACCACAGACACTTATTTCTTACACTTCTGGAGGCTGGGAAGTCCAAGTTCAAGTTGCTGGCTCATTTTATTCCTGGTGAGAGCCCTCTTCTGGGCTTGCAGAAGGCTGTCTTCTCACTGTATCTACATGGTGGGGGGTGGCGGGGTGGGCTCTTCCTCTTCTTATAAAGCCACTAATCCCATCTTGAGAGCTTCACCCCAGTCACCTCATATAAACCAAATTATCTTTCATTCAAAGGCCTCACCTGTAAATGCCATTAAATTGAGGGGTTAGTGCTTCAAAGCATAGATTTTGAGGAACCACAAACATTCAGCCCATAACACTGTACAATTAGACAGTATAAATCCTGGAAGGAGCCCTGTTAAAGGTTGGAAAAAAATAACTTGACAATAGAATATCAATCATCTTGCAAAGTAACCACCCTAAGCAGTTATGGTTTCAAGAAGTTTAAGATCAATAGAATGTTTTGGTGCTCTTGTCTGAGAAGGTGTTGGGCATTTCCTGATGTTCAGGGTGGTCATTCAAAGCCCAATGGCACAAGATAGTTTCTATTGCCCAAACTGTGTTTGTGACTCAAACACTGGGGGCAGCTCAGTCCATGAGGCACCTTTGGGAGTTGTGTCAGCCCAAATTTCAGGAGTGGAGAACCAGGAGAAAGGGACTCTTATTTTAGTCATCTGAGGCTTCTGTTTCTCACTTCTGCTCAACACTCTCCAGCCCAGTGACTGTGTGTTCTCAGATTCTCTCATCCACTCACCCTTTCGGTGATGGTCTCGAAGAAGTTAGCAAATCCCCCCATTAGAATTAAAGTCCCAGTCACTGAAACCTCACTCCTTTTACTGAAGGCTCTTCTCATGATAATGTACAGTACATGCTACTTTACTATTACCTGTGAATGTACTTGATTCCTTAACTGTCAGCAAGCCCTTTGGAGGGCAAAAGCTCTGATTTATTCTGGTGTGCCATTGCTCAGCCCCTAGCCTAGACTTTCCACTTGGTAGTACCACATTATCGAAAGAACAGAAAGGTCATGGCACGAAAGTGCTCTAAGACAGTCTATTGAATTTATTTAAGCTACTTTTACTGTGTAATGCCAACAACATTTTTTTCAATGTTAGTTCTTCAGCAAATACAGTTTTTGTTCATTTGTTTGTTTTGCACTCAGATTACTTTAATTGATCAAGTAACAGAAACTCTTCCTTGCCCTCAATTTTAGGTTGGCTCCTCTGGAAATTTGTTGGTAGAGCAAATACAGAATTTAAAATGCCCCTGACCTTTAGAGAGATGTTTAGAAGGAAACAAGGAAGTTGAATATGAATTGGGACAATTTTATTCACTGGCATCGTCAAATTAAACAAGCTATGGTTAACTTGAAAAGTCCTCAAAGGTTATACTTAGAAAGAATTGCGTTTTGAAAAATGGGGTCAATGGTCAGAGAATAACGTCATTCTAATTTGTCAGGATGAAGAGAGTTCTGTCTTTTAAAACTGCTTTACAGAGCATGGGTAATTGTTTAAAAGTGTGTATAAGAGCCTGGCCGGCATGGCTCAGCAGTTGAGCATCGACCTATGATCCAGGAGATCACAGTTCAGTTCCCGGTCAGGGCACATGCCCGGGTTGTAGACTCAATCTGCAGTGCAGGGCGTGCAGGAGGCAGCCGATCAATGACTCTCTCATCATTGACGTTTCTATCTCTCCCTCTCCCTTCCTCTCTCTGAAATCAATAAAGACGTCTTTTTACACACACACACACACACACACACACACACACACACACACACAAAACCTTACCAAAAAAACCCAAGTGTGATAGGAAATTTCAGGAAGACTTGATTTTAACAAAACCAGAATGAAGTATTACTTGATAATTGGCAGGGTAAGTATTCCTTGATAATTGGTAGAGAAACTTAGGAAGAAATCCTAAGGCTCTAATCTCTCCTCTGACCTCTATATTTATGTGTCCAACTTATCTATGTGATATCTACAACTGGATGCCTAAGAGACATCTTATATGAAACAACCCTAGTGTTAAGTGAAAAAGAGAAGCATATATAGTGTTTTTTTATTTTTACACATAAAGGAAAGAGTAAATGAAGTTAGAATGTATATGTATATATATATTCTCACATATTATGCACATTTGCTCATTTTTCAAAAAGAAACACATGAAAAATAAACCAGTAATTAAAATGGTTAACTCTAAGAGTTTATGAGAATGAAGTAGAGGGAGTTGATTTAGGAGTAAGATGTCTCTGCTAGTGTTGATTTGCTATGTAAATTTCACACATTATCAACAAATAAAATTAAATTAAAAATGGTGAAATAAGAGCAAACCTTAAAATTAAATAAAAGCAAAAATAAACTTAACTATATATCAGGTTTACAACAAACCCACATAGAAAAAAATTAATCCAAATAATTTTGAATACAGTACTCTGGCTGTACATCTTATATGGGGAATGTTTTAAAGACAAAATAAATGCAAAAAATCCTAAACTTTGCTTATTAGGTTTGTTATGGTAGTGGTGTAAATGGAATAATTATAAAATTAGTTTTTGTGCATATTAAGCAAATTTGTAAACATAGTGAAATTTTGGCAACTAGGGTTCTAAAAGTAGTAAAAGAGAGATCGAGATATGACATGAGGGAAGGCGAAGAGAATGTTGTTGAATTTGAGTTCACGGATATCAGTGTGAGGTAATAATCCAAAAAGTTACAGATCAAATGATGCACAGTAGAAATGAGCAAGTCTAGCTCCTATATTTTGTTTTCTAAATACTACTGTCTACTAAAGGAATCAGATCTCTTTGCAGGAATGGCTGATTCTGAGTATTGGACTGGAAAACACATAATGACCCTAGAATATCTGGGTGTGTTAGAAAGCAAAAAGCTAATAAAATACTGATGAGGATGATGAGGACTTTTCCTTTCATTAATGATAGAGTAACAGATACCTAAATTATCTTCCTGTCTTAAATAATTAGAAAACTGGGAGGGAGGGGAGGGAAAAAAAGATACAGTAGTGTTTAGACATCAATGAATAATAGATATCACAGGATTATGACTTCTGATAAAAGGAAACAAATAGTTAGCCCTACAATTGACCCAGCTTACTGCTTGGAGGCAAATTCAAGGCTGCAGCATAGGGAGGAAAAACCCAACAGAGCCTGCTAGTCTCATTGAATTGAGGAGAAAAAGATTAGAATTCAGGGAGGCCAAAGCAGCCAGAATTGTCATGTCAGAATGCTGAGGAGGAGGGAGCCGCACAGAGAGAGCCAGGGATTCGCAGAGGGTCATTGCAAAGCTTCCGCAGAGTACCGTTTCATGCATGCCTGAGAAGAAAATGCTCAAGGCCAAAGGGAGAACTACTGGAAAGCAGTAGGCTGAAGAATTTCTAGAACTCGCACAAGGCTGAGAATAGTTTTTGTTTTCACCAGCTGGGGGTAGAGACCTCATAACACATAGAACATTGGATAGAGTTCTCAAAGAATATCATTTTTGTAGTGGGGATAAATTTACCCTATATGAAAGGCTACTCTTGATCTACCCCAACAAAACTTATTCCAAATAACATGATGAACAAAACTGATTCCAAGTACCTCAACTGCATACTAGAACAAGTCCATTAACCGTTAAAGGAATATGACGAAATGCAACAACGGCAACCTAAATATCACAATGGCCAGCATGCAATAAAAAATGACTAGCCATACACAGAAGCAATACAATATAACCCATGTCTATGAAAAAAGCCAGTCAATAAAAATTTACCCCCAAATGACTGAGATGTTGGAATGGCACACAAAGACATTAAAATTGCAGGAGGTAAAGGAAAACATTAACATGATAAATAGGGCAGTTCTATATCAAAGAAGAGTAAAGAGATATGCCACTGAAATGCAGTGTGGGAACCTTGATTGGGAAACTGAGGGTCTCCAAGTGTAAACAACTTGCCCTAGATCACAAGGTCGTGAGAGGCAGAAACAGGAGACTAAGCTGGTTGTTTTAGTCTCAACAGCCTGAGGCTCAACTTTTTGTCAGTATTCATGGGTTTTCACAAGACCCCACCTTTAGCATATTAGAAGTTAGAGGAGAATTTAAACACTGATTTTTTTCAGAAATGCCATTTTCACAATTCGCCCTTCATCTCGTCAGTTGACTATAAAAAAGCAGGCATCCCAAATTTCAAGGAGCATTTACCTTAGACCACAAAAATGACAGGTAACTTACTCCATCCTAATGGGGAATTACAGATAAGTGGAGGCGCCCTTTAGACCTAAAGATAGATCCAGAATATGGAGTCTCGCTCTTGACCTCCAGGGCTCCAATCATGGGCACCTACTTTTTAAAGACAAAGAAGAAAGGGAGTTCATGTGAAGTAGAGAAGGTAATAACACAGTAAGTAAAACGCTGAATGGGAACAAAGTGTGTTTCAGCCCCTGTCTCCATATTTAGCCCAGCTACCACCCATCATTTGCAAAAAACAAAAAGCACAAAAAGCACCATGTTTGCGTTGAAAGGAGGAAGGTGTAGCGGCAGCCTCGGCAGCAGGGCTTGGACGTGGGAGGCAGCGCGGAGCTAAATATTACACCTGGAACCCAGGCTGCTGCTGCCGGCTTCAGGAGTGGATCTGAGAACAGGAGCGAGCTAAAATGTTAGCAGAATCTGGAGCCTTCTGAAGTGTGAATGAACGGAATGAGATGTGTGAACATGCACAGACCCGTCCTTCTGTTCGCCCCGGGAAGCTCCCAGCCTGCAGATCCCCAGATCCCCGCAGAGGAAAGACCTGGGTGAGGACACGCTGTGGGTCTCCCTGTGAGAGCGGCGCGGGTGCTCAGGCTCTGGCCGCCTACTCTCCGGCCAGCTTTAGATCTCTCAAGTGATGGGGCTTCCTTGGGTCCATGACGGAGCAGCCTGTGCTGTCAGGGATATCTTCAGACACTTGCTGGCGCATTCACAGCGTGGATAGATCTGTGAAACACGTTTGGCTCTTTGTCTCCTCTTAAGGGTTGCCTGCCGTTCTCAGCGTGATGCGGGGAGCTCTGAAAAGCTAGAGCTGACATCCTGCAAGCTTTTCCTGTGGGGGCTTCATTTGGAAGAAATCTCCCTTTAGAATTTCATTTCCCAGGGGATCCAAATTGGAAGCTGAGTTGTTAGATGCAAAATCACCCCAGTTCTCCAAGATTTGGGCTTTCTGAATACTTCTGATGGGAGGCGGCTGCCTGGAGTGCAGATGCAGCATATGGAGGGCAAAGGCCCTGCATGTTGAGGAAGTGGGAACAGTAGATTCTTAAATGTGCAATGAGTGATCCAAATATTAAGAATGTGTTTCTTCAGTGCTTTCAATTCTCGTTTCATGTACAGCTCCAATAATATAATTTATTCCTTTATTCCTTTAAGGCATTGAAGGTAGTACTTACAAATTTTGCATATGTTTCCATCGGACACGTCTTAAATAATTTCCTTTGTGCTCCAGTTGTTTTTCTATTCAGATTTCTAGCTGCAGAAATGCCAAGCACTGCCCTCCCCTTAATCCCAGTGTGCTTTCCTTAGGGTTCATTTTGCTTTAGGATTGTGGAAATAAACCCTTGCCCGTAGTCCCATGCATGCTAGTGATGAAGCTGGAACCAGACTTCATAATTCCTGATTCCTGGAATCATTATCATCTCCAGAATTATGGGCTGTCAGGGCACCTCTTGTGGGGAGTGGGACATGAGAGGTCTACCAGAAGGCTGAGCAGTCCCAACCTGAACCGAGTTGCCAGGACAATAAATATTTTGTTCCGGTATTGTTTTTACAGTGCTGGGCTCTGCATAGAAGTTAAGCAGGCAAGGGGAATGTTGCCCTGCTTAATAAAAGGGTGGGCAATTTGCAGGCTGTGAGCAGATACAAGTAGGGACCAGAGCTAGCAGAGATGTTTGGAGAATCTTGGGGTATTGTAGCTGCTCTAAGCAGCCATAGCTTTGAAAATTGCAAGGGTTAAAAATGGATTCAGTTAAGAAGGAAAATCTATTACCAAAAGGGTCTCCTTTCCCTTGATAGGTGCACAGAAGCTCTGAGAAGAAGCTGAAAGGATTTAGTTAGAACCTCATTAAAAAAACACAACAACAGAAATACCCACAGCCATATCTAGGAATTTTCTCTTGTTCCCTGATGGTGGGGAAATATACATATGTATTCAGTGAGAGGTCGATTGTTCATGGTAGCTGGGAGATAAAGGTAGCATTTCCTAGAAGTGGAGGCAGGAGTCATTACTGAGAATTGGATGGTTGCACTTCAGGCAGAGTTCCAGAGGGAAGTTCACCCCAAGGGGGATGTACTGAGATAGTGAGATGTTAAGGGTGGTGACAAGGCAGTTGTATACTCGTGGGGGGTTCTGAATATGACACAAGTCACTCAGCACTGAGGAGGTTTGCTTTGACACTCAGTCACTTTGGCTGGTTGGGACTTTCTCTCTCATTCCTCCACCTCCAACTTTTGGGTTCTTTTGAACTCTCTGACTCAGTGATTCTTGACCTTGTGGTATAGTAAAAGCATTTGGAACATGTCAAAGTTTTACCCATAGAAATTCTTACTTAATTCTTCTGGGGTTGAGCCTGGGCATCAATATGCTTAAAGCTCCCCAGGTGATTCTAATGTGACAATCATGATTGTTCACAAAATGAAGATTTAAAACTCAGGAGAAGCCTTCACAGTTTGATTCTGCAAGGCTTTGTGTACACACTCATATAAGAGATTCTGGTCCAAAAGACCATTCCAATGAACCTTAGCAGCTTTCATCACCAGAGTTTTCCGGATAGGAGACAGCTGATATTCTGCTGATAAGCCTTTCCACCGTGTAGGAGCACACCTAACAAATAACAAGTATGAAAGAAACTCCAAATTCTGCTGTTTTTTTGAGGTACATTTCCACCATGATATTCCTGATGGAAAACCCTGAGGGCTATTTCCCATTCATGGTGCCTCTTTATGCTGTGAAAGTGTAGGCCATGAGTCAGCAAACTTACCTAGAAAGAATTTCCCGTAGCCCAAGATTTCAAACCTTTGCTTAGTCTCTAATTTTCCTGAGATTTCTTGGAACATGTTATAAAATGGGACATTCCACTCCCATGTTTTTGTTTGCCATTTAAACCGTAGATTATCATTAAGACATATCCTAATTATTAACACATGCAGCAAGCACACAGTGTTGCTCCTTTCCTCTTTCTCCCTGCTGCATGGTACATAGAAAACTCGCAGTTGGGGACCCAAGCAACCTCAGTTCTAGTTCCAGCTCTAGTGAAATAGCTATATGACTGTGGGACAATCTTCATTTCTTGATATACTCATTTGTAAAATAAAGGGGTTGAACTAAATCTTTGGCTTTCAACACACATACACACCCTTAAATCAGACATACTTAACTAAGAAAAAATGTTTTCTGGATTTTAGACATTAGTCTGATGTTTCTGGGGTCCTCTTAACCCCAAATGAAGTAGCTCTAATCTCCCTCCTTTTATCAAAGGAAGGAGAAGTTTTGCCATTCATGCTATGTTCTTAAAATCAAGTCATCTCAGGACTATTTCTTTCAGAACTTTCATATTAATCATACCTTATTGTCTGTAGATGATCCATGCTATTCACTTAATGAAACCACTGATAATTGGTATCATTCAAATAAGTGATATATTAGTCATCAATGTCCAATGCAGTCCCCGACACCCATAAAAACAGCAATTAAACAAACGAACAGGCTTCAAGCCAACAACAACAGCCCTGGAGTCTTGTTTTGGTTAGGGCCTGAGTGACTGAGTCCAAGTCAGGAAAAGTCTGGCCTGCCAGGAAGCAACTAAGGGGGTCATTGGCAAATGTCATCTGAAGCCTCCTGACCTTCCGACAGCAAGGCCTGGTTTGTCTGCTGTACCCAGGACCTGGAGTGTCTGCGCCCTGACTGCTGAGGGGTGCTGCTGCATGGCGGTGGCAGGGAGGGTACCCTTATTTTGGCCTGCGCTGTCTGGGTAGTTACAAAGTTAGGAGGTTAATTAATGACTTCCCCCTGGAATATTGGTAGCAGACTTCCATCAATAACAATGGAGTAGTGAATGGGTTGGTGTGAGTCAGGTGGGTGGAGCTGATGGGAAAGATACAGGGGAGTGCTTGACTGGGCCCAAGTCACACTTGGACTGATTCCATGTTCATTCATAGTATGGAGTCAGGATGCGGGCAGATAACTTGGATTCAATTAGCAACTGAACTGACTGTAGGCTGGGTTGAAGTTTTAAAAGTCACATCCACTTCTGGTTTGTTCCTCATCGGTGGTGTAGCTCCCCCGAGTTGCAGCTGAGAGCCTGGAGTGTTGACTGGGGCTTCTCCAGCTTGTCAGGTTCTGAACTCCTCTTTTTGTCTCTTCCACTTTGTGAGGCCAACACTCTGATTTGATTTTCTGTGAATTCCTGCTTAGCTTCTGGTTCTGTGTGACTTAAGAATTTAGCACCTGCTTGTAGGAGAAAATGAGGTATCTAACTTATTTCTCTGTGCTTCCCTTCTCTCCAGGATTCTGTTCTTTCTAATCTTGGATGCTTTGGTGGACCAACCTCCCCTTCTCTCCATCTCTCCATATATATATATATATATCTGCAGTCTTATGAAATTTCCATAAATCCTGCTTGTTCCTCTGCTTACCAGCCCCAGCTCTCTAGGTGGATTTTTAGCCTGATTCCAAGCCCAAAACTAGTAACTGCCCTGAGGGGAAAAATGCTTGCAGAATATCAGCTCAGCTCCCTGTGGTTCCCATTCCTCTTCTCTCCTGGATTTTGGTCTCTCAGTCCTTTTGCCTCAGTCATTTTCCAATGCCTTCAATTAGAGAGCTGTTGTTATTGCTTCTTTTCTTTGCATTTTAGCTGACTTTTTAATTTGTTCCTACCAAAATAATTGCTCTGGTGCAAGCTACTTCATTTTAACTAGAAGTAAAAGTCTAACACATGATTTTGAAAATATCACTGAAGGTGTGTTTTCCTGAAGAAAATATTAGCCTTAAACTTCCCATGCTATAGTCCATTCAATTAAATTTGTGATGTGTGTGGTAAACTTTAGAAATAAGAGAAAAACCTTTACCTTGAGACATGCATTGGAAACATTGAGATTTGGGGAAAATGATAACCCCAAATAAGATTCTATATGATATTAGTGCAAGTATCAGTTGTCCTTGTAATACTTAATGTTTGTTCTACTCTTATTTTAATATACTTAGCTTTTCTCAGCTTCCCTTGGGAAAACACTTTGCATCGAGACATTTGATATGAATCTGGACATGTTTGAGGTCTGATTACACTTAGACCAGCACCTGCAAATTCTGTAATTTATTTTTCATGACTCTTATTTAAAATTCCTACACTTCACTTTGAATCATAAGTAGCTAGATTCCTGATGTTTTACTGGCATAACACCTTTTTGTTTTATTTTGTTTGCTGATATAATTTTCCCTTGAACTTCACTCTGTGTTAGTCTGTGGATCATCCCAACTTTGTCCAATATTTTAAGAAGTTGGTTTATTCTTGTTTACAATCCCCTGCCTGTTTCATTGCTTGGATCTCTGAGGAACCCTGGGAGAGTGAAGACCAAGTACAGAAATAGAATGCAGGTTTTCTTACTTCTAGGCCTGAGCCCTAAATCAGAAAACTGAAAGGCCAGATCCCAGATGGCTTGCTTTCTCTTTTATTTCTAGGGTTAGGACAACCTCCACAAGAAGTGACCTACTTTCTCTCAAGCCGTTAGTCTTATACTTTGACCCACCTATGGGTACGTTGCCCACAATCTCTGTGATTATTCTGAGCCTATAAATATGATCCCCTCAACCGCCCCTTTTATTCTCATCACCTCTCCTATTACTTTTATCTACTGCCACAGCATATGAAGAACAACTGTATTATATTAATTATATACCATATAAGTGGGAAAATGTTATAGGTTTTTATCACTAGACAAATGAGCTAAAGTTGGCTCCTTGGTGAATGGAAACAGAAACTAATTCACTTTATGCTTGGTCATCCTTATAGCAGCCAATGCAATTATGCTATTATTACTAATTCTTTGCTGAAAGTACTCCGCCCATCTGAAAGGGGCTCCAGGCACTGTAATGTGACTCACAAGGATGTCATAGCATCATGGCCACCACACAGCTAACTGGGGAAGTTAAGACTGGCCTGTGAAATCTCAAGAAGGGGCTAAAGTAAGAAGTAAGGCAGCTAAAGAAGAGCAAAGAAAGGAGCTCGTTTTGGGAACCATTCTGCAGCTGTCATTGCTGTAGAAAATGTCAACGAAATAACTATTTTGATCTAAAGAGTGGAGGGTGAGTAGTGGACTGTAGGAGAGGGACTGTTTGAGCGCTGATTCCTCCCATAGAGCAAATAGACCAATTTGCATGGCACCAGGATGCTAAATATTTCTTTGAAGAAAAGGTTTTGGGGGAACAGTAATAAAATTAAAACAACAGAGTAAAGAATGGGGGATGCTGGCCTACTCACCCAACAACATTGTTTTCTTACCAGACAGAAACGGTGAGTTAATTGTAATCCTCTGTTGTGACATGTGCCTTCAAGACATGTAGGTATTCTTACCTTTCCCTGGCTCTCAGAGGCTGCATCAGAAAAGACATTTATTGACTGATGAATGGAAGCCATCCTAAAAAATAAGGGAGAGGTTCATTCATTCCGTATTTGTCCATCCCAGAGAGGGAGGCCAGTGGTCCCCTCTGTTTGCTGCTAGGGGAGCCCCAGACCTGAGATGGAGAATGTACTCATGATCTAACACTGCACCCACCAGTTACTTATCAGGTTGACTCTTTTTTTTTTTTTTTAATATGTTTTTATTGATTTTTTAGAGAACGAGGAAGGGTGAGCTAGAGAGATAGAAACATCAATGAGAGAGGAACACTGATCAGCTGCCTTCTGCACATCCCCTGCTGGGGATGAACCTCGCAACCTGGGCATGTGCCCTGACCAGGCACTGAACCGGTGACCCCTTGGTGCATGGGTTGACACTCAACCACTGAGCAACACAGGCCAGGCTGATCCACTTGACTCTTACTGTTGTTTTGAACATATTTCATACTCAAGAAACACAGAGAGTGATGGGTAAACCAAAAGACCCCTGACTCAGGAGGGAAGTTGCTCTGGCTTTTGCCACATCTCACCTCTGTGAGTCTGGGAAAGTTATTTGAGCTTTCTGAGCCTTGGGTTTGTCCTCTAATAAATAGAAGGGATTCAATGAGAAAGTGATTATCAGGTGCCTGGCACATAGTAGTCACTCAGTAAATGGTAAGAATTTTTATTAACTAAATTTTTTCAAAATTTTATAAACAAAAATAAGTAATAAGGAAATATGAAACTATTTTTCAAGACTATATTCAAGTGTAGCAGGGGGAGAGAAAGGTGATGCACTTTTTTTTGGATTTCGAAGGGGATAAGAAATGAAATGTGAATGATAAGAGAATCAGTTACTTTGACACTTGATTTAAATGCTTTGACCAAATTTGGAGGAGCTTCATTTCATACTGAATAGCACTGAACCAAGTTCTCTCTCCTGGAAGGGTTTTGGTGACTAGGCCTCTCATGGTTGCCAAATGTCATGTTTGGAGTGCTCAGGGGTCTATGGGCAAGTGTTTCCCATTCAATAGTGAGTTTAGATTATCCAAGATGCCCTGACTCCAAATGATCTCAAAGATTCTTCAGTACCCCTTTATGTCTTTTTGACCCCAGCAACTAAAATGCATAACTGTAATGTACTCTTGCTTTTGACTGAAAAAGAACATTAATGTTAAGAGTTAACAGTTGGAGTTGAAAATCATCTCAGGAGTTAATGTCCATGTCCTTCCACAATGAGAGCAATATATATTCCTAGGTAGGCTGGATAATGTTGCCCTTTTACATTTTTTCCTTTCTTTCTCAGAATTTCTCTTGTCTAATTTGCAGACTCAGAGCCTGGGTCTTTTTCATAGTTGTAACAGTTGTTCTTTGAGAAGTAACTGCCAGGTGAGAGGGAGTCATTTGATAAAGTCTATTCTAAGGGAACTCTGAGAGACAAGGGCTTTAAACCACCTGTTTCTCTTTTTCTCGTGTATTAATTTCCTATGGCTGCCATAACAAATGACCACAAACTTAGTGGCCTAAAACAACACAAATTTGTTATCTTACAGTTCCAAAGGTCAGAAGTGCAATACAGGTCTCATGAAGGTAAAATCAAGGTGTCTGTAGGGCTGGGTTCCTTCTCGAGGCTCTGGGGCAGAAGCTGTTTGCTTGATTTTTGCCAGCTGGTGGGGACTATCTGCATTCCTTGGTTTGTGGGCCCTTTCTCCATCATCAAAGCTAGCAAAGTCTCATCTTTATTCCCCTGTCTAGCTTAAAAGAAACACTGAATTATAATTTTAACCAAAATTATACAGGGAACTTCTAAGTCTTGTCTGCAGCTCACTCCCAGGTAGATCTGCTTCCACTAGGGGAGAGCTTGGAGGCGCCTTGTGAGAGAGAACATGACAGTAGGTCCTTGATTGAGTGCTGTGGGCAGAGAGCTCAGCCTTCGTGTGTCATACCTTTTGTTTGCTGGCAGGCAGTGGGCTCGCCCTCACACTGAAGCCATTACCAAGGATACTAAATTGTCTCCAGGAGAGCGGGGTCTTACCTGAAAATGTACTTGGACAATCTGGGTAGGCAAGGAAGGTTAGGCAGCCTCAAGAGGTGGCCTCTCTTGAGAGAGATGGGTTTGCCAATATAAGTAAATATCTCATGTCTGGCAATCTGAGCATGATGTTGACAGAAAACAGGACAATGTAGCTCTGATTGGATTAAGAACTTGTGGGCAGCTGTAGACACTCCAGAGACAGAAACAGTACACCCCCACCCCACCCCCCACACAGAGGCAGAGTGGCCATGTGTGGTGGTGCCAGGGCGGCTTAGTCTGTCTCAGGGAGGCTGACGTAACAGACCCTTCTCCTCACAGCCCGAGAGACCAACAGTGAGTATCTGGGCCCAGAAGTGACAATTCTTTTCACAAAAAGTAAACTGTTGAGCGATACCCAGAATTTGTCTTGTGCTCATTTCCTGGCATTACCTTCCCATGCTGCAAATAAGGAAGCTAAAGGCAGGCAGAGCTAGGAGTGAGCAAAGGGGAAGTTGCAGGGGTGATGGTTTCTCTGGAGTGGTTTAGGGCAAGTCACGGCCCTGCCATCTCCAGCCACTTACTGTAACAGAGAACACTTCCAGGAGCCAGAGGAGTTTGAACAGTCTTGAGGGAGGAAGCCGAACGGTAATGACAATGAAGATGATAGGAGTGGAAACCTCACGGGGGGAGTAAAGCAGAGATTGCAACTCCTCATTTTGGAAAAGTGGAAATAGCTTCACCATCAAAGAGGGTCCTTACTGGCTATTTTTTTGTGTTTACTGAAATTATTAGGGCTAAACTAATGCATGGAGACATGAGGAAGCTGCTGCTAAAGTGTAATATGAAGCGTTGTGACTTTGTTAAGTGAACATTTGTTAAGAAGAAACACAGGGCATTGGAGGGTGAGCCACAGGGTCCACCAAAGACCACAAGGGAAATGAAATGGAGAAGTTTATTACACACAGGTCCTGGAGGAGGTCCATGGCATGCCTCCAGGGGCCACAGGGTACAATCAGAGAACACATCAGGACCTGGGGCACATGCCTTTATCAGGGTCTGTGGGTGAAGTGTTTTGGAGTTCCCAGGTTAAAGCCAGATTGGTCAATTCATATTAAAACCAGTGAGGTTTTGATAAGCTTCATGGGGTTCTTATCAGGGGCACACAAGGGGAAGACCCTGGGAGGTAGGGGTGACTCATTAACACAGGGTGGTTGGGGGAGTCATATCAGAGACTTGCATTTACTTGTGAGTCTGCAGGCTATTGTCCAAGGCATGCTCGAAGGAGAGCCAGAGCAAGACCCTGCGGGCCACTTGGCCATGCAAAATGGATGTCAGTGTAGCCCTATTATGGAGTAGGTTAGTTAAACTCTCAACATGAAGGCTACGCAAAGTGCATTGAATCACGAAGACCATAATTTGTGTCTGTGGAAATACGTTATAGCAGAGGAGCAAGCATCACTGTTTTTGTTGTTTGTTGGGGTCACAATTCATGGAGTACTCGCTTCATTCCAGGCACCGTGGTGAAGTCCATAGGCTTTGAATTCAAATAGCCTGGATTCAAATCCCAGTACTGCCACTTATTAGTAGTATGACATTGAACAACCACTCCGAGCCTTACTTTCCTCATATGAGAAATGAAAATAATACAGTATCTATCTTGTATAGTTGTCATGATTAAAATGAGATGATATATTCAAAATGGTGCAATGCCTGACTCATCACATTAAAAAACATTAGCCTCTATTTTTAAAGTATAATTTAGTAGGTAAATATTTTACAAATTTACTCTCAGTAGGATGTTATATATGAATATCTTTGGGCGAATGAGTTTATCAGACCAATTTTCACCTTCCAGAGCTCTAACAACAGGGAACATAATGGAGAATTTTGGTGATGGGTAAGAGACTGGAGTGACTGATCCCACATACAGGGCACTAATTAGGAGTGTCCCATGATAGGCCCTGGGGATCCTCAGGGCTATACTACAAGACACTGAATACTTTCGGGTGTAGAACACAGTCCACTTTGCTCTTGTCTCGTCAAGGTGTACTAATCATATAGAAACTACTGTTGATAACTTATTAATATAACAACACCCTGGGTTTCACAGTGTGGAAGCTAATTGTCTTCGCTTCTGGAATGAAAAAGAATCCCAGGTGATGACTTCCATTAAATAGCTTTACAACCTCTGTCTCTTCTCGTTCCTAAAATGAAAGTAGAGGGCAAAATGATTTCTAATGATACTTTTGTGTCTAACATTCCTTGTGTCTAAAATAGTGCAAGGACCAATATTATGTATTTTTTTTATACAAATTCTCCTTGCCTGGGGAGAGCAAGGCCATATGCCAAACATGTTGCATAAGTCAGGTTGATTTGGAGGGATTTCTCCTTCAGCCTTGGGTTTCCTTCAGCAAGCACTTAGAGCCGGCTCTTGATTTACAGCTCTGGAGAAGACCAAACCAACTCTACATTTGATGAGGGCATGGAGAAGCAAAACACAGCTCAGATGCATTCCTAAATAATGCATTTTTCTCATTGACATATATGCCATCACACAGTGCAGCTGCCTGTCATAGAGATTATAGAGCTTGATCACCAAGAACCTCAGACAGACTCCCCTGGGAGATGGTGAGAAAGCTGGCCCTGAGGCACAGATGGCGCTTCCCACAGAACTGAGGCTAGAGGTTCGAAGGAGAAATATTAGCACCAGTCACAGCACCTAAAGAATACAGGTTGCTTAGGGATGGGTTGAAAATCAGCAGTCTTCATCATCCCTTCTCTCATATTTTCACTTTAGTAATTTTCTTACTGGAAGTCCTTAAGATTCCTCATTCCTACATGTCAAGAAATGCTGAGACTTGGGGCCAGACCTTCAGTAGTTTTCAGGTATTGTTATATTCTGTTTATTTGGATGTTTGATACCAACTGTCCCCCAACCTGGTGCTCCAACACCTTAAAAGTGGAGCCTTAAAAATGGCTCCACTGTCACTGGTTCAGCTTCTACCAGGTCCTTTAATTCAATCTCCTATCTCCCACAACCCACTCCAAGTTTCCATTGTGAAGTTCTTTATAACCCCTAGGACTAGGATAAGTGCTTCTCTTCGATGGGGCTATAGTAACCTGTGGTTACTTATACCTTTTGAAACACTTCTAGTGTTTGTAAATGTCTCTCTTTATAGAATAAGCTCCTTGAAGAAGAAACTGAAGCTGATTCTAATTGTATCCTCAGCACTTAATACACTGTTCAACACATATTAGGGACAAGATATATTTGTGGAATGATTGAGTGACTATATCTCATCTTAGACACCAAACATTAAAACACATGGAGATGTTCATGCAAATGGCTGGCCCACAGTGACTTCCACCCCTGTCCACTTTTTTGGTCTTTGTGAACGATAAAACCATCTCCCTCAATAGTTATGAAAGAAACCTTGGAGTAATCATGATTCATTGCTCTTTTTTGTATACATACTTCATGCAGCTGATTTTTCCTCCTTAACTTCTTGCATATTTTGTAAAGACAAACACTTGTATTTTTAGAAAGTCTGTAACATTTATTTTGATGCTTTCCTCAAGTGGAAATGTGGAACTAAATGATTAAACTGCAATTAGTCCTCTGTAACAGACATTTACCTATTTAATGGGTGATTAAGTACTGGTCCTTTATAGTAGAGTAACCATTGATTTATATCTCAAACTGGGGCTGCTTTGGGAGTGATCAAGGACACTATTAATAATTACACAAGTCAACAGGGGTAAACTTGGATTCTATGGGGCATATGGTTACCCTATTTATAGATGAAGATGTTGCTGAACTAGCACCAACAAAACATGCCCCAGGGACAGCCCTTCCCTAGTTGTGACATGCATGTGATAAGCCAGTTACATCTCCTTACCAGGACATCCTTGCAGCTGATAGGGCAGGTGTGGGCAAGGTTGATCTGTGTCTGGGTCTTAAATTATAAAGGTGACTGAGTGGTGACACAGAAAGGCTAATGTTGAAAGAAAGTTTTTATTACTTACAGTTTCTGAGAGAGGGCATGCAGTATCTTAACAGGGCCACATGGGGCAGCACCAGGTTTGTTTAGGAGGCAGACGCAGGATCCAGAAGAAAGCATGGCCCAGAGCCTTTATTGTGCTTTTATGGGACTGATAAGACTCGGCAGGGCAGGGGAAATTACTTAGGATTGCCTATTCTGTATGATTGAGGGCTCTGGGCTATAGGAGTGATCTCTAATCATCTGTCATCTGATACCTAGCTCTGGGTACCTAGCTCTTAGGGCAGGGGAAATCTTGACTTGGTGTGTGAGAGTCGAGGTGGTTGGGGGTATGGACTTGGAATTGGTTGAAGGGCTGGTAACATGATTTTTGTGCCCTTGCAAAAGCTGGATCACAGGGAAGACATAAACAACTTTGGCTATTAGTTTGGCTCTGTGGTTTATGGATGTCAAGTAGACAAATACAGGACCCAAGAAAACAGAACACAGGCAGTTGTTTGAAGGGAGGGTGCATTTCTGGAAATGGAGTAAAGATTAGCTTTGAGAAACTCACTGCCTCAGCAGAGATCAAAGCCCCACAGTTCATATCATTAGCTTGACGCTCCAGTCCATACAATTAGCTGGTCCATTCTCAGTTTGGGGATAATGGCCCCAGACAAAAAGGGTGGCATTGAAGGTAGGTTGAAGATACATCTTTGGAACCAATGGTTTGAAGAAGAGTCCTCCCTAGGTTTTGCATGAAGATGTAAAAATTAGACACATTTCAGTGCATTTCAAGGAACACTGTGGCAGATTGGCTTTGTTTTAGGGATGACCTGAAGGTGAAGTTCTCTTAGCTCTATACAGGAAGGGGCTTAGTGTTGGGAACAGAGGAGCCAACCCCCAGGGCTATTCAGTGGCATGGAGAGGAAATAGTGAGTCCATGAGTGCTTGCAATGAAGCCTCAGCTATATGAGCTCCACTAGACCTCAACCAGAAGGCCATGAGGATGTTCATATGTTTATTTTCATAACCAAGGAGATTGAGAGGGGTGAAAAAAGTGCCCCATGTGCTGCAGCTTTTAAGATGCAGAACTGCTAATAGAATGCAGTTTTGTCTCACATCCCCAGACTCTACCAGGAGCTTCCATGTAAGGAAACAGCAGAGATTCTGCACAAGCCCGCTTGTTCCTGGCTTCAACCAGGGTCTAAAACCTGTGAAAGTTTCCTAGAAAGGGAGGCCCTTCCTTCTCTTGTTCCCGCAGGGAGCAGGCTTTTGCATATCTCCCAGCGTGTTGCCATTTATGGATTTGGACAAAATAGCAGAATTGCAAAGCTTCAGACTCCCAGACTTCTTTTCTTCTTTTCCTTCCACACTGAGCTTCCTGTTTCTATGGCAATGAATAGGATGTTTTGCACTAAGAAACACTTTAAATGCCACTGGGGGAAGGTAAGAAACCACCCATAGCTCTCTGCAGAGCAGAAAAGTGAAATGAGATGCTAAGAAGAGCTGAGGGAAACAGGAAGAGAAAGAAAGCAGAAAAGCTGGGATAGAGGCGGGTAAAGGGAGGAGGGAGAAAACAGAAGCATCTGTTTCAGAGGAAAAAGAAGCCAGCAGCATGGAAGGCAAGCACTGGGGCTCTCAGAGTGGCAGCCATAGAGAGGTACAGGAGCATCCATGAGCACTCAGAAAGAACATGCCAACTTCACGAGGACCACAGGGTGGGGAGCACCAGGCAGTCTTCACCTAGAAGCAGGGGGCGGGAATCAGGGAGGCAGCTCCAGGCACTCTCACTCTACAGCACCCACTGGAAGGTGACTTCTGGTGCAACCTCTAAGGTAGGGAGGCTCACGTATCATACTGCAAATGCTCGCTGTGTGCACACAGTCCAGCCCAAGGCTACTGGAAGTCAGCTCTCCACCCACGAAGTTAGAACCAGGATTTCCCATCAATGGCCGATGCCTGGGGATGAGCTCTAGAAGGTTCCGCTGCCTTCCTTTCCTTTCCTGCCTTCTCTCGTTATTTGGGTGGGATTGCCCACACATGTTCCCAAGAAGGCAGATGTTTATAATAACATACAATCCAAGGGATGCAAAAGAGAACCTGGAAAATTAAAATGACAAAGGGGAACATATTCTTTCTCTCTTTCCCCTGTTCACCTTTCCTCAGTCAAAACAGAAAAATGTATGACCAAATCAGCATTCAGAAAGGAAACACAATAGTCCCCCTCATCCTTGATTTTGCTTCCACGGTTTCAGTTACTCACGGTCAGCCATGGTCTGAAAATGTTAAATGGAAAATTCCAGAAATAAGTAACTTACAAATTTTAAATTGTGTGCCATTCTGAGCAGCTTGACAAAATCTCATGCTCCCCGCTCCTTCCCGCCTGGGATGTGAGTCACCCCTTGTCCAGTGTATACACTGTGGATGCCACCTGCCCATTAGTCACCAGGAGCCCTTTTGGTTATCAGATGGGCTTTCGGTTATCACAGTGCTGGTGTTCAGATAACCCTTATTTTACTCATTAATGATCTCAAAGCCATTCACGTAACTTTCATTACAATATACATAGTGTTAAAACTGTTGTATTTTATTATGAATTATTGCTAATATCTTTTATAAATTAAACTTTATCATAGCTATGTATGGATAGGAAACATCATAGTTTACATAGGGTTCAGTACTACCTGTGGTTCCAGGCAATTACTCAGGGGTCTTGGAACGTATCCCTTGTAGATGAGGGGGACTACTGTACCTTAGAACAATTTAAAATCTAACCTGGTAGAGCTCTGTAAGGGGCATACCCAATAGTTCCCACTTTTAGTTTTATGAATTCCTCCTCTAGAGCCAAGCCAAGTTAAATGGAACTCCATCTAGCTTGAAGTTCCTGTTATATAAGGTTTTATGAGCTATAAGCTAGAATTAAAGGCACGGTAACAGGAAGAGCCAATCAGAGGGCAGCCTCAAAATAGCCTGGTGCCCCAGGAAGGCCAAGGCAGATGTATTTGTCCAGCTGCTGGATGGAGAAGGCCCGAGGCCTCTCACTCCCTTGCCAGAGGCCCGTAAAAGGGCTCACCTGCAGCTGCTTGTGAAATTGGTTCCTTGTAAATGAAAGTTGACCAGGAGTCATCTGAGCCAATGGCAGCTAGACAGAGAAGGCTGGGGTGCCAAACAGGGCAGGAAATGGCCAGGGGCCAGGGTAAACACTGGGGGCAGAAGCGGAGGTGAGTATCTGTCCCAGGATAGCTCAGCGAGGTGCTGCTTTCCAAGGGTTTGGCCAGGGCAACCTGGTTTATTTTCAGTTAATCTGGGCATGCCCTCATTTACTATGGGAGCCTCACATTTGCATGTCTACTTTAAGAGACCCTTACAAGTACATATAATAAAATGTTAATTTATGCCTTCTGCTAGGGTTGGAATTGAGTGTGGCTTGATGCAACAGCAAAACAGAACAAATCTGGAAATTCTGGCAGGCAGAAGAAGAGGCTGGAGGGAGCATGTGCTCCTTTGACTTGTGGAAGGGAGGCTGAGAGGAGACTGGAAACTTCTTGGCATCAAGCACCCTGAGAACCCCAACAGGGACTTTCTACAATGGCTGAGGGAGGGGCCTTTGTGTCTCAATAGCCCAAACCCCACACTAAAACAGTGACCAGCACTGGGCACAGAGTAGGGCCTTAGTAAATAGTTGAGGAATTGATGAGTAATCCTGGGGATGTTCTGAGTACAAACTCATCCTCCCATGTTTTGGGAATTGTCAGGTCTTGCTTAGCTCTTTAAGAACTACACACCTGTCTCCACATTGAAAGAGAAAGCCAGCACACATGGTGTTCGGAGTTACTCTAAATCTTCATGCCACACGGGTCTCTGAATTACACGGCTCCCAACTGCCCACGGCAGCATGACCATGACCCCTTTTCTAGTTCTCAGCGCACTCCCTGCAGTGTCACCCCCGCTCATCCAAAGCTCTTTCTCCCTGCCACTGCAGGGTGCAACTTTGCTTGGGTCTGATCATTTTCTTTAAACTTCTCAGAACCCACTCCTCCGGTTTCCTTCCTCTGTTTCCAGTGCGATTGCTCCCTAGCCTTAGAATGGTTTTCCCTCTCCTGTGGCCATAAAGGTCCATCTAAACTGAACACTACATGTATTTTTTATATAAATGGAATGGTTTCTACCTGCTTGCCCATTGGTGGACCCAGGACCTATAGACATGTGGCTTTCGTGTGCCTGAAGCAGAATCTGGGCTCTGCTAATATGTGTATTGATGGTATTGAAAGAATTATCCAATTACAAAATAGATCTTAACTCCTGAGGTAATGAGTGGGCTACAGGAGTGGTGCCCTGTGTCCTTGCTCATCCAGGAGCCAGATTGTCCTTCACTAGAGGAAGACTTGAGGAGTGTCTAGCCCGGGGGAAGGTAACTGGGCAATGCCCGTGTTCTTCCAGGTGTAAAGGGTGAGATACACAGTCCATCTGACTTCTTTATTTATTTGATGTTAATAAACTACATCATTAAATGAAAGCCCATGTGATGGGGGAAAGGCCAATGAATGGCTGCTTGGCCACCTGTTGAAAGTATAACCAGGGAGATGCTAGAGATGGCATGTTCCCCTGCTGAGGAGCCCAGTAGGAAATGTTACTTACATGCAGAACAGAACTGAGGACTAAGTATTTTAGGACCCATGGGGCTGTGCCATGTGTCTTTGCTGATAAAGGTCTCACATAATATTTATGACAGGCCTGAGAAAGCTAGTCCTGAATTTCTAAATATATGCAGGAGAAATGTGCTCTGTGACACAGGCACACTTAAGTCAACATGGTGATCCCCCTGAATGTACCGAGTGTCAGCTGAGCATACTGTCTAACCCAGGGTCTTCATCATGCTTGTTTTCTTTTACAAGAAACACTATTTGGCAATACCCACAGCAATGACAAAAAGACTATTTTTATTATGAGATAGAGTTGTATCCTGCATATGCAACATAAGAAATAGTTATAATTTTTTTAATGGCCACACATATGGAAAAGGTCTCTCATTGCTTTACACCCTTCACTGGATTTCTCTTCTCTTCTTTCTGGCTTCCTGGTGTTCCCTGCCAAAAAAATGTTCTCCTGTCATTCTTTGAAACCATTTTAAGCTTGCTTTGAAGTGGGCTCCAATTTGTTTAACTGTGGGGTTGATACAAATTTTAAAGTCTGAAATAGAGCCCTATTAGGAATACAGTTAATGCAGTTAAATAATTATTTAAGGGATCCCATCAGGACAAAAACTTTTAGGAGGTGGGAGATCCCTATAACACTGAAAATTTATAGTAATTTCCAAAATGCCTTTGCAAGTTGCTTGTTGCCAAAATGGGGAGGGCACTGTGTCCAAGCAGTGAGAACCACTGTGGACTCAGTACATTCACTCTACTAGATACTCTCTGAAACACAGCCACACAGAGAGTACTGGGTTCCCCTAGAGAAAAGGGAAGGCTTCTTAAAAAATGAACAATTAAATTTCTAGTTATGTTCCAGGCTAAAGGTGGAGAAGTCACTTAGCAGGAATCCAGAGTCATTTCTGGATCCTTCATTCTTTCATAACTTAGCCATGCTGTGTCTGGAGGTGTGTTAACCTCTTTACATAAAAGAAAATAGGAGTTTTTAAATATCAGGTTATAAAAGACTGTTGCCTTCTGAAAAATTTTAAACCTGGCAATCTGAAGAGAGGAGGGGATGTGTCCAAGACTCTCAAGATCAAATAAGAAACTTATTACAAAAAACAACAGTGGCAATATTGACCGAAAGGCCTCTGATCTGCACTTGTGTTTAAAGCAATGCTTCTCCTTCCTTTTCTGGGCCCCAGTTCCAGGCAGGATACCCCAGAGGTAGTTCTCCCTGTGGGGAGATGGCAAGCCAGTCCCTCAGGCAAATGGGCCTGCGGAGAAGTGTGGGGAAGGCAGGCGCAGCTGAGGAAATGCAGAGAAAGTGGCCATGGCTGAGGAAATGCTTGGTTTGTGAATGCAGAGAAGGCTTCTAGTAACTTTTTAAAAATTGTTCTAAGTAATGACATTGGGAAACCAATTCTGGAGAAAGGGGGCAGTCGCTGGTAAAAATCACCCTGGAGATGGCCTAGAAGACTCTGAATCTCAGTCCTCATGCACCCCCTAGTGTAGCACTCGGGGTAGTTCCTCCGTTACTGGCTTGAAACTGAACACGTCAGCCATTCTTAATCTCCCCCTTCGATGAATAGAAAATATTGAGGGTAAATAAAGTAGAAATAGATTAAAGTTAAGTAATGAGTTAGATTTGCAATGGCAGCAATTTCAGGCTACAAATTCATAACTGTTTAAAAAAACAAGCAGCTTTGATATTCTTAGGACTCAAGCGTGAAGGAAGTGGGCAGACTCTCCATTGCTCAGACCAGAGCTTCCCAAACTTGAATATGCGTGTGGATCATCCAAGGGTCTTGTTAAAACACAGGTTTCTGATTCTGTAGTTCTGGGTGGGCTCTTGATTTTGCATCTCTGACAAACTCCCAAGTGGTGTAGAGAATGCCGATCCATAGACCTTCCCCCATAGTTTTCCAGATCCATCTAATTGTGTTATGCTTTGAGGAACTTTTCCATAGAAGTATATTTGCAGTAGGTAAAGAATGTAGTTAGTATCAAATTTACTTAGCTTTTTACTTGGTGAATCTTTGCTTAAGTCATTTATATGCTTAAAGCCTCCAAAGGCTTGCTCTGCACTGAGTGTAGGCACAACATTTCACGCCACCTCCTGACACTCTGGAAGTAGCTCCAGATCACAGGCGCTGGTTTATGAACAAATATCTGCCATTAAGACTTCTTGACTCTTTGGGTGGTGTTCTAGATGCTTCTCTCAGCTGGTGGACAAGCTTGTTAAATTGAGTTTCTTCCACAAGCTGCATCCCCACTGCAACTTTGGAAGCAACGTTCCTCCACTATTCTTGTCCATGTTTTTATGCTTTTTGTCCTTTTAAATAACTGTGTGGTCACCATCACTCCAAGTCCCACTCTGGTTCTGCAGTATTCAAAGGGACCAATTCTGTTCCCAAACAGCCAAGTATTTGTTAACATCCCAAATACGAACAACTGGGAGACTCGATGAACCTCTCACTCTTCACCCTATTCTGACAGTGTGGAGACATGTGTTGATCTTCCCTTGTCCTCACCAATCTTGAGCCACTATCTGGGTGGGGAAAAAAAGTAAAGCAATATTGTCTAATAATAACATTGATTTCTTTTCCTGCATCTGGCCTCCTTGCATCATGTTGATGTGGTTTTAAGAAAGACTGGGTGGTTTGTTGTGAGTGTCCTGGTACCAAGGGCAACCCAGGGTCTGTTGTTACTGTTGGTGACCATATCCATCCCAGTGATGGGCCAGAGACACGAGAAGGACTCCCTGTCCTGGGTGCAGAGTAACTGCCTTTGGAAATTATATGGCCGATACATTTTTGTGTGGAATGATAATTCTTTTTGAAATTATTTCCAAACTTGGTTTAGGTAGTCCTGCCAAGAAAGCCAGACTGTCCTTCCCCCTCATAACTCGATGACTTCATGCAGTTAAAGAAGGCATTTGTCAGGGACTATCTCCTCTGGTTTCCTGCTGCTATTTGATATTATCTAATGTTCTTCCATGAACTTACTGGAAAACTAGACCTTTTTTCCTTCAGATTTATGTTGTCATGTCATCATTTATACAAATTCATCACAGGCCTGTTTTGAGAGATTTTTATTTTTAATTTTAACAATAACATGCTGCTGAAATTCTGGGCAGAGAATACTTTTTTTCTGGGCAGTGAGTCACGGTTTTAAAACCTTGAACGGCTCCTTTCTCGCATGTGGGTTGCACTTTGAAATGACAATGGGTTGAACTGACTGATGTGATTTTTAGGTTAGCTAGTGTGCAAAGAGCTCAGAGAGCAGAGGTAGAGGGGTATTTTGTTAGAGGTCTCAGGTAGGTTGAAATTCCACTTCGATATTTACTGTCAACTTTGATGACACAAAGAAAATGTTCCTCCCAGATGCCAGACATGAGGCAGACCCCCAGCAGGAGATGGACAGACTGTCAGGCTTTCACATTTAGCAGGATATTTTTTTTAAATAATGCTCTGATGTCTTTCTTGGAGCTATCAAACACACAGGAATCACTGTTTGAACATTTCTGCACTTCTCTAAGCCTGTTATGTATAAAGTAGCAACTATTTTCAGGTCACATTTCTCAGCGTGGAGCGCTACATTTTATTTGCATCTTAGCAATGACTGAGTTCCTCTTTCGCACTATTGAGTGTTTTTTCTCATCTGGGAAAATCTAAGCAGGGAAAATAACTTTGGCCAATCAAAAATGTAAGACTCATTGAACTGCTACTGCATAGTATTGATTGATTCTCTAATATTTAATAAGTGCTCTGTCAAAACATTATTTTAAAGCACTACAAGCAATTACAAAAACCTTGACAAGATGTGTTTATTCATCCATCAGCCACTCTTTGTGGAACAAACACTTATTGAAATGCTGTTCTGCACTGGACAGTAAAGATATAAAAATGGGCAAGACATTGTTTGGCCTTCAATGAGTTCACAGTCCAGAGGAGCATCCAGGAATGTCAGGAGAAAAATTCCATTCGGTATTAAATCTATTATTTTGGAGGGAGGTGGAGGGTGATAGGGGATCAGGGAGAGGGGGCATTCTGTTCTTTGTAAGGGGAGGGGGTAGGGGACCAGGGAAGACGTGAAGGGCCAGCTAAATGTATACTACCTTCAAGGAAATGCTAATGGCATTGGCAAGACAAGCACACTCCACACAGAACAGCAGGCATTGATTTGACACAGGGTAGAATTCAATGCTAACTATAGAACACAGAGCCTCAGTGCCATGGGACTGCAGAGACGACAGTGGTCCATGAAGGCAGGGGTCATCACAGAAGCCTCCAGGCAGGGGCTTGAGCTGAGCAGGAAAGATGGTTAGTGCTTTGGTCGTCTCTTTATTTGAACTTCTCAAGTAGGATAACCCAGGACAAGAATACTATCTATTGTAGGGGATGGAGGCCACCATATATGTTTCCTGAAGAGTTATTGAGTATATGATACAAAAATGATTTCTTCTTAAGTGACAAGTCCCTGGTAAGTTTAGGGGGAATCTACATGCACAAATAGATAACTCCTCAGGTTGAAGTTGAACAAGTGATTATATTGAAAGTAACAGAAATGGTAACGTAACAGTCACCCATTTTGAAAGGAGTGGTTTTGGGGGGGTATATGTAAGGAAATGCTGCGAAAGAATCCCAGTTTCTCATTAGAAACAAGATGTGGCTTTTGCAGTTTTGCAATCATTTATATATCTTTGTTGATGACATGAGAAATACAGAATGGAAATTTAGGAATACTTTCCGGGAAGGGGAACTGAAGGATCACTGGGGCCCTGAAAGGGTCAAGGGATGTGGGAAGAGAAAGATGGAACATACGCTCCAATGCTCACAAACACATGTGTCCACACTGCAGGTAACGAGCAGATGAGATGCATTAAAGTCATCTGTTTCTGCTACTCGTGTCAACCCACTTGCGTCATGCTGGGCCAGAGTTTGAAAGGAGGCCCTGCCAAGCTTCCTTTTCTGTAATTCCCTATCAATGGTGAGTCACTGGATACTTACAGAGAAGTGCAAGTTCGGAAGACACAAGCTAAAGAAGAGAAATCCTTGACAACCAAGAGATCATAACGTGGAACAAGGGGAGGTAAAGCCGTTAAACAAGAAAATCCCTGTACCCAGAATGCTTATGGTTTCACTTACAGCTGCTAACTTCCTGGGCCCATTGGCTGGGGAGACTCGGGCAGTACCATGGGGGTAAGGCTTCTGTATTCTTTAGGTATTCTTTAGGCAGCGCTCAGATGTTCTTTCCTCTCCCAGCCAGGGTGGTCTGTAAAAGCTCTTCCATGGCTGTGGGGCAGAGCAAGGAAAATATTTTGTAGCAGACAAGTGGCAGCGATCCCTCCCAAGTAGTCGACTGGGCCCTGGAGACTGGCCGTGCTTTCCGCAGTCCATGCATTTGCATGAGTCTGTGTCCTCACAAGTTGGACTAGAAATAGCTGCAGTTATATAAAGACAACGGATGGAGACTCTGAACTATAGTTGTATATGTATGTTGGTTGTTGGTTGCTGTAATTCTGGATCTTTAAGCATAATATTAATAATCTATACATCCTATATTTCACAGCAGCCATTCAGGTGCTATTTTTTTTCTTTTAAGAAAAATCTAGATCCAGAATAATCCTATCTGAACTTGCAACAGAAAGTTATCTGAACTAGGTAAGTCCAACTGATATTGGCAGAGACAATAAGACGCAGACTTCACTCAGCGGTGCCCCAACAGGGCAAATGCCTCAGCGGGTGTGCCAGGTGAACATCTGCAAGGCCGAGCTTGTTAAATAGGTCCATGGAATGCTTGAGAGCTGGAACAGACTCTGAGCCCAACGCCCTTCATTTTATAGGCAAGGATGCTGCAGGCTAAGGGGACTTCCTGAGGAACAGAATTTCATCCCCGGGCCTTGAACCCATCCTCAGCTCCCAGCTGGCTGTTTTGACAAGTACACCAAACAGTCTTGGAAAAAAGAAAGGGAAATCAATGTTGGTTTCCAGTAGGAACCTATTGTGCAATGTAAACATTGTTATCTACTTCCAAAGTAGCTGCATTTCTTAATTTGAGGAGCATACCCTAGTTATTCCACAGCTATGACATAGAAGCCAGCAGAGAACCTACTTAGAAGTTCTCTTGCTCCTTTCTTACACTCTGGCTACCAGAGAGAACAGGTATCTTTTCAGTTACTCTTCTCTTTCCTCAGCATGGCTAACAAGCTGTGATTTTGAGAGGGCTGACCTTGAGAGCACTGGTAGAACCAGACAGTTCTGCCAACTGTATGATGGCAGCTTCTCTGTCTCACTGTCCACATGGGCACAGTTGTGGGCTGACCGATCAATGAGCTCCCTGGAGGACTTGAGGGTCCTCCTTCCTTCTTGTCTTTCGAGCAGAAGCAAATCCTACTAGACTCTATAAGTGCTCATCATAGAACAGAGAGAAGTCTGCGTTATTTATTAAGAGACGATAAATACCATTTGGTTGGTTTTTTTTGAGCAAATATGAGTATTTCTAAAGACACATTAGCAGTTTATAATTTGAGCTGATAGGAATGGGAGCACATAGGATGGAAACCCCTTACTGGGGAACAAGTTTCTGAGATGCAACACAACCTCTTAACTTAAGAACTCAAGGTTAAGCCTTGGGAATTTCAAAGTGTCCAACATCCCCAGAAAGGGGGGTGAGACATGGGGGAAAAAATATGGAGAGATGCCTGAGGACTTGTGGTCAATTATACTGCAACTGACCAGGTTCCCCCGAGCCTGCTGAGAGCTGAAATATTTGAGACAAACAATTTCCGCCACTTCCCACTTCCTCTACCTTCCAATACTAATCCTTAAAGGCAATATTCAAAATGAGAGAAGTGGGAGTTGTGTGTTGCTGTGTGGGAGGGAAGGAAAGGGCAGGAGGTGGACATCAGACGCAATGCAGGACACAGCCCGGAAGGCAGCAGCCAGGCAACGCGTGTTCTCACCCTGCAGTGTTAGGAGATCCTTGAACACAGGAGCTTCTGCCACAGTGCATTTACATTTGTTCCCTTTTCCCCTAGCTCTTTACAGAGAGACCCTCTGGCTATCTCACCCCTGCTCCCTCTTTTCTATTCTCCTTTTAGTGGACCCTGTTCACATTTTTCATAATATGAATCACCTTCTATGATTTAATTTCATTTCAGTCATTCAATAAATATTTATTGAGCACCTCTTCTATTTCAGGCACTGTTCTAAGCACTGGGGATATGGTAGTGAACACAACAACAAAAGCCCTTCGGAGCCTGCATCCCGTGGGGCTCCTGAGCCAGCACTTAGCTAAGGCTCAGCCTGTGCCAGGCACCACTCTCAGCTTGGAACACATCGCTACTCATTTACCCCCACACCAAGCCTCTGGTGCAGGGACTAGTAATGCCCTCCTGGAGCAGACGAGGAAATGGTGGCATGAGAAGGTTAAAACCCTTGCCCAGGTTCGCACGGCTACTCATCATTCCTTCTTTAAGGACAGATCTTTGTTTATGATCTGCCTCTCCTGCAGAATAGAAGCTCCATGAAGTCAGGTGCCGCTGGTGTATCCCCAGCATCTGGTGTATACACAGTGCTAATATTTACAGAATGAATGAAGGAAAAAATGGTACTTCAAAATACCCATGAGGAACAATCTGGGCTAGTTCAATAAAAAGCTGTGGGTTTAAGAAAATGCTATTTCCATCCGTGTTGGCTGCTTGAAGGCAGAATCAGGCTTTATTTTGATCCTTTGCTGGGATTTTGATCTCTTCCTCCCGCCATATAGAAATGCTTTCCTATCGCGCAGCCACATTTAACTATTGTATACTCGTTAGTTAAGACTGAAACTGAAGCTTGGAATTTTGTTTCATTCCTGCCTCCTTTCTCCCCCTTTATTAATGCAGCTGTGTTTAGTCTCCAGGAAGCTGAGCCGAGTTCCTGAAATGAGAGCCGCCTCCCCTGGGCTTGGCTTTGGGCTGCATGACTCAGGGGCTGGCTCTGATGCCCTGGCAGAACTCAAAGCCAGTAGTTTGGACGAGACTTTATTTTGGTATCTAAGTAAGAAGGAAATACCTGGTGCAACTTGTCAGCCTTGAAGAGAAAAAAAGGAGAGCAATAATAATAATAAGAGATGGTATCCTGGGTGAAGGTGAGACTGTTTATAAGCACCCATCCTAGGCACACTTTGCTCGGCACCATGGCCCAGGGTGTTCTCTGCACCTTCATGGGAGCAGCTCTCTGTTGTTTGTGAACTCTCATACCTTGGAGCTGCTTTGTGATGACTGATATTTATTAGGATTCCATATTAGTGAATTAATGGAATTCACACATGATCGAACACAATCACGAAGAGGCTAAAGAAGCTGTTGGAGACTAAAAATAATTCAACCAGAAGGAAAAAGGAAAGTCTCCGTAACTGATGTATTTATTGAAAGGCTTCTTAGCAAATGGATAGAAGACGCTAATGCTAATAAAAATCATAGGAGTGCTGCTAATATTGGCAGACTCTGTACTAAACCTTTCGTGTGTCATCCCTTTTCTTTTCTTACAATAAGTTTTGTCATAAGTAGGAGTATCCCTATTTTACACAGAAGTCAGCTCACTCAGTGTGTTTGTGATGAAGCTGAGATTCAAACCCAGGTCTAATTGACTCCAGGCCTTCAAAATGTAACCATGCCACTATATTTGAGAGGATCACCTTCAAAAGATGGGATTGATTGTGCTGCAAAGGAGGGCAGGAAACTGGAGGTGCAAGAAAGTACCAGATACTATCTCTACCACATATTTATCCCTCAGAGGATTTCTCTAGGGGGTGGCAAGTGGGTTGACATAAGAGCGGAGCCACTGGAAGCCTAGGCTTGACATGGAACTTGAGGAATTCCCTGCCCTTGGGGGACATCTTGGGCTTGGGAAGCAAGCATGTCAGTGATGACCACGTCTGAGCAGAAGACCAGGGCCCTTTCCCTAACATTGTCAAATGCATAAGATCACAGGGAAGTTTGCATAACTGGGAGGTGGGACTAAAGCCCTAGTGATGACAGAGATTGGATTTCTCACAAGCTCAGAGAGAAGTGAACTTGGAGCACATTAAGAAAAGAAATTAATATGACATTTCTTACACTCTAGTTTTGTGGATCAAATTTCATATCCAGTACAGATCCATTCCTTTAGCTAAAGAAAAAAAATTGTCATTGTTAAATAAACAAATCCCCCTGCAATTAGTTGTACAACCTAGTGTCCATGATCAAACACCCCAAGAGATGGACAACAAGGAATGCACTGGCTCACCTTCAGTCCCATCTGCCTGGATTTTTAGGTCTTGCTTTCTATATGCTTATAAAAGTCCATATCGACAGACTGTGTAGCTCTATCTTTCTTGCATTCCTGCCTTAGGACTGGGTCTGGAACCTGCTAGCAAGTAGTGGTGAGATCACTTATTAAGTTCTTACCAAAGAAGAAGAAAGTGACATGTAATTTTGGTGAGAGAGAATCAGGTTCTCATGCTGGCCCTGGTTGGACTAGATGCAGAGACAGAGGCCCATGGCCAAGCCAGGGAAGTGTCCATGGTCAGCAGGACGGCACGGGCTGCCTGAGCAAAAGGCTAAGTTCCTGAAGTAGAGAGGGCGACAGGAATGGCCTGTTTCACCATTTATGCTGGGAGCCATGCTACTCAGAGTGAAGGATGTGAAGAAGCTAAAACCATGTTCCCTGAGATACTTCACCATCACCTCCAGTAGAAGGTAGAACTGAAAGGAGGCAACTAAACAGCTTTAGCTGGCTTTCCAAGATTAGTCTTGTTAGGGATCAAAATCTCATCCCCAACCATCACAAAACTCTTCTCAAACCTTGACATTAAGGAAGGCAAGATGAGGCATCAAAATCTCATATTGGCCAGCCGGGTGTGGCTCAATGGTTGAGCATCGACCTAGGATCCAGGAGATCAGGGTTCGATTCTCAGTCAGGGCACATGCTCTGGTTGCGGGCTTGATCCTCAGTTGGGGACGTGCAGGAGGCAGCTGATCAATGATGACTCACCACTGATGTTTCTATCTCTCTCTCTCACTCTCCCTTTCTCTCTCTGAAATCAATAAAGATATATATATTTTAAAAAATCATATTGTAAGAAGGGTTCTTCAGGGAAATCCCTTCCCTGTATGGTGGATTTAAAAGAAGAAAGGAGCAATGGCAATGGAAAGGTAACTACACCCATTTGGCGATCCTTTGACAACTTACTCAAGTTTCTTGCCTGCTGAACACTGATGGAAATATGAACAGTATACCTCCTTCTATCCTGTTCCTTTCCTGTCCTCTTATTCCCTTCTTATTTCATTGTTCTTCTTTCTTTTATCTATTTTTACTCTCTGCGGACCCCCAGCCTCATTTAGAAAAAATTTTAGCCAGCTAACATGATCAACTAATGCATGAATGAGGACATGGCTGATGGCATCGGGACAGAGAGAAAGGCAGGGAGGAGTCCAAATAAGGCGAGCTCCCCATGGTCATGCCATGGAGTCCTCTACATTCCCAGAGGGGATTTCATGTTGGCTCCAAGCTTTCCCACAGTCAATGCAAAGCAGAAGCAGGACTATGTTAGGTGACTCAGTGTTCCCAAGATAAGAGGAAATTGGTGGCTCAGGAGAAGCACGTCTGGTGAGGGCACTGAGACCAGAGAGAAAATGCATTTGGTGTTTACAACATTGAGCATGTTCCGGGAAAAGTTCCATAAGTTTTGAAAAGGAAACAATGATGACAGTGACTTTAAGTCATCTCTTAACAGAGGGAAAAGAATGCCTTGCTATCAAGTCCCAGTATTTCCCGGGTTCTCCTGGCATGGCGATTAGTCCCAAGTAGCTTGTGTGTTGTAGCAGATGTACAATAGGCTATAGCTGTCTGCGAAATTCCACAAGCACTGCGTGCTTTTTTATGGCAGCCGACCTGTAATTGAAATGCCAGGACTTATTTGGATATGAAATAGTCATCTTGAAAATGTTCAGGTGAAGAAAAAATGCCCTAATTCTCGACATGTGACTTAATGCTTTGAGAAGGGTAATATTAGCTGGAAGCATGTGATTCCAAGCTGAGCAGAGCCTCCGAGTGTCTGCTGGTTTCCTGACCATTCTTAAATGAAGGCACGGCAATCTGTTACATAAATCTCTGTTTTCTTATTTTAGGTTCAGCCAGCATTTTGCTAGTGAATAAGTCAGACATCCCAGATGTCATTTCTCTCTGACTAGATATAAATCACAACCAAAAGGCTCGCTAGATTTGCCAAAATCGCTTCATGTCAGTGATATCCAACGTTACTGCCCAGGATTCTCCCCTCCCCACAGTGGAATAAAGAGATCGCTGGTCATCAATATAGTATCAAAGAATATTAAATTTCTATGTGGAGCAATGAACCCTCCCCATGTTTATGGCGTATAAGTGGGCAGGATGCATCCCTTACTCAGTGGGTGTGGAGAACCTCCTCTTACTGCTCTTTTTTAAAATTAGAGATGTCATAACTGAGCCTCGTGGATGAGGATCGGCTACTTCACAGGACTAGAAGGTGGGGTTTGTCATCACCAGTGCATGTTTTTAGGTGTGTATTAGTCAGGGTGGGCTACTGCTATAAGAAATAACCCCAAACCTCAATGGCTTACCACAGCAAGGATTTCTTTCTCCCTCAGGTCACCCCTCCAGTGTTGGTGCAGTGCCGCCCCTGCTCTGTCTAGTGGCTCAAACCCCTGCTAACGCTCCCGAGGGCTCCCCTGCCTTCTGCAGCCAGCTGGCCCGAATGAGAAGAGAAGGAAGGTAGGTTTGTGCAGGATGTTTCGTGGGTCAAGCCTGGAGGTGTCGAACATCACTTCCACATCCCGTCCTCCAGAACTGTCTAATGGTCACTCCCAACTGCAAGGGAGGTGGCAAATGTGGCCTTTTATCTGGGCACAGCAGAAGAAATGAGTTTGTGACCATCTGGCCAGCTCTATCACAGATGCCAGGCTTCTTCCCTTTCCTTCCCAGGGCCTGCTGAGTTCTAGGTGCCTTGGTGAGAGATGTCCATTTTCTGCCCCTTCCTGAAGGTATCTTAATGGTCTGGGTACCAGAGCTTTCATATTGGGAAACATAACTCAGTGATGGACAGATGGTCTAGAAGAAAATTAGGATGCAATGCTTAATATTAAGAGTTAAAAGGATAAAAATAAGAATAAAATATGGCTGACACATATATATCATCAGTATATTATTCTCAACAGAAAAGATATAAAATTTCCAGCATACACTTTATATAGATTATATCATAGAAGTGAAATATTTCTGAAATGAATTCAGCCAAATAGTTTCAGCAGTCACAAATAGATGGAGGAAGCTGTATCTGGCCTAATTCAATATTTAGCAAGATTTAGAATGAATAATAAACCAACATTTTAAGTTCAGGTTTCCTACTTTAAAAGCAATTTTTCAAATTAGTGACAGATGGATTTCTATTCTCCAACTTTAGCGACCACTGGTGATCAAAGGCACCTGCCTGATAGTGATTAAAATATAGTAAATTAAAAATTTAGGTTTTTAGAAAGAGGCTTTAACCTCAGTCATCGCTGATCCCTGGCTCAGTCACTCTTCCTAAGGGTGGTGGTGGAGGGGCTTCAAGGTCACAGGGAAGAAGCTAAGAGCAGTTACTTCCGTATGGGTTAAATACATGATTTCTCTGTGTTTTTTTTTTTTTATTAACAGTATTTGTATTACATAAGACAGAAATAATTTTTTTTTTTTAATTGGGCATCTTATCAGTATTTTTCTCCTCATGAGAATTCTAGTGAGTAATTAATGAATTGGCAGAAAGCTGTTGAAAGAGACAGAAGGAAGTAAGAAAGGATAGCACATAAATTAGACAAGCATTGGCTTAAAGCACAGAATAAATTCCATGCAAAGCATACTTCAGCTATTTCTGAGATACATTTAAAATGTTTTTAGTTTATTTAAAAAATGTCTTCTTTATAAATGTACCAGTTAGATAAAGAAGAGTTGTAATACTTTTTCATTGCTACTTTTCACGGAGTAATTTTGGTATATTGACTTGTAATGCTAAAGACATTTTGTTGTTGAATTTTATAAAGCTTGAATAAATACATTATATTTACCTATAAGCTTAAGATGATGGGATTGTAATCTTTCTTCCTCCCCTACTGGCTGCAGAAATTCTTTCCTCAACATTACTTTCTCCTTAGAGGATAAGCTTCCTTAGGGGAAATTCTTGGCTTATTTCACTGTATTCTCAGCATCTGAAACACTATCTGACATATGCTGAGCCCCCAATTAATATTTGTTGATTTGGATGGATGTAAGTGGAGGCAAGGTGTCTTTAGTCCCTCTTAGGCATAAGAAGAAATTATCTTACCATAATACGCTGGATGTAGACCTGGAAATGAAATAAATAGTTCTGTAAACTCCATTGACACTGTATCAAAAGTTTACTCATCCATTATCTTACTCATTTCTTCATTCCTCAGTGTATTTTGTGTACTGTGTATGGCACTAGGCTAGGCATTGAGAACAAGGATTTATAAGGTGCAGACCCTGCTAAGAATTTAATTCACTGAAGATTAAAAAGCTTATTCAAACATGGGTGATATGATGATAAGTTTAATGGATTTGCACAGCCAAAGGAGAGTGTAGCCATTCTTAGGGACACTCTTTTATGAGCCATCTGGGGGCTATGACTTTGTTCTTCAAAAGACATCTTGAAAAACAAGGAACTGTCACAAGTTTCTGCAACTGGCTTGGCAATTCCTTAAGGGCAGAAATAATGTCTTTACTCGTGTATTTTATAAAGGCCAGAGTCTTTCTTCTAATTGGAAATCAATAAAAAATATGTTGGTTGATTGAGTTATGCTGCTACCAACACACCAACCAACTGAAGAGACTTTAAAGTGGTAACAATGATTCTAGTTAGTCTTCCATGAAGAGCAGGGGTAGTGATATCTTGCCTCGTGAAGGCTGGCTCTACTGGGTGCCCTTAGGATATTTCCAGAAAGGGATATATTGCAGAGGTCCCTATATATTTAGAGTCCTAAAGTGAGGAATAGTGGATGTCTCCATGAAACTTTTCCTCTGGGGTACAAATAAATTCATTTCCCTGGACTTGGGTATACATCAACTGTGCCTAATTTGCATTGTGAAACCCACTACAAAGGAAATTACTCTATAGATAAAGGATGTGAGGAAGACATTTTCTAAATTGATTGAGTTTCTAGTGTTTGTTGTGTGTTATCTGAAGAAAGTAATACCTTCATTCCTTTGAGGCACCACAAGAAATTGGACATGGGTTGGGAAGTGATAGCCACATTTTACTGAGCCCCACCTTCCCAACAGTAAAATTCTAATTAAATAAGTGTTAGATCTAGGATAGACTGAAGCATGAAATAGAATAAAAGAAGACCCTTGCAATAACATAACGAGAAAAGTATTTTTAAACTGAATTAACACTGTTTGAAAAATGAGGCAAACTTGCTTCTGTCAAATGTGGGGCTCTCAGGAGGCAAAATGTTGTACACACAGCACAGATGTGTGCTGACAGACATTCAGAAAAGAAGGAAGATCATGCTGTGGGAAAACTGGCATAAATGGGTCATATAAGTCTGGAACAATCATAAATGAGTCATGGCAAATTTTTATAAAGAATGCATTTTAATAAAAAAATTATGATTTAGCCAAGGTGTCTCAATTTTTAAAAATTGTACTGATTATCAAGCAAGAGAGATAGATGAAGGGAATTCAGTTTTCCTCACACCAGCCTCAGAAAATGTCTTTTCAGTGGAATAGAACTTGTCATATTTTTCACTTTAAGATCTCTCTAGATTATAAGACCTCAGAGGCCTGAAACTGATTTTTTTGTGTAGATATCCTTATGTCTAATATGAGTTATAATAGACCATAAAAAATACAGGTACTGCCTGGCCTATGTAGCTCAGTTGTTGAGTGTTGACCCATGAACCAGGAGGTCTTGGTTCAATTCCTGGTCAGGGGACATGCCCGGTTGCTGGCTCGATCCCCAGTAGGGGCCATGCAGGAGGCAGCCAATCAGTGATTCTCTCTCACCATTGATGTTTCTCTCTCTCTCTCTCTCTCTCCCTTCCTCTTTCTGAAATCAATAAAAATATATTTTTTGAAAAATACAGATACCAAGTAGAAAAGGGTAAGTCCTAAGAGGGAGCAGAGTTAACCTACTGTGCCTGTATAACTGTGGGTGGTTTGCTGTAGAAAGTCATCAGGAGCTCAGGCTCATTGTGTCTTCCTGCTCTATTATCCTAACTATGTGGTGTGGCCACATTTCAGCCAGCAGAGCAGAGGGCATCCTCCTTTATTTTTCAATAGCATGTTCTGGAAATTATACATAACAATTTATCTAAGCTCCAGTTGGCCAGCATTTAGATACATGGTCATGCTTAGCTGCAAGGGAGGCTGAGAAATGTAGTCTTTAGCTGAGTGTCCTGGGGTCCAGCTAAAACTCAGGGGAATGAGATAGAGAAAAGATAATAGTACCAACCAGATTCTGCCACTCAACTTGAGAGGAATGCAAGCAGAATCTTGAAATTGAGATGGTATAGGCTACGTATAGAGGTTGGAGTATGTGAAATTGGCCATGGCCTTTATATGGAAGAATAAATTAAGAGCCAAAAGAGGTTGAAAGGTTATAGTGTCATATGTATTAAAAAAGTCAGTGTCAAATAAATCTGTTTTGAATAAACTACTCCCAAACTGTACCATGAGCAATTTCCTTGAATTGAATTACACACGCTGTACTTGGAAATGAGGGAGAAAAAACGTAAGCAACAATTAGGGCAAGGCCACTTCCATGCTCCCTCCTGTTTAATGAAAATGCATCCTGGTGGGAGTGTGAGATGGGAGCCATGAACGTGCCTTCCCTCAGTGGTCACTGTTGTCCTGTGCTGTGGGGCTTTGCAAGGACAGATCCAAGGATATTTAATTTTAAAGGTGATGTCGGGAGATTTACAAGTTAACTTTGAGTTGACTTTACAACTGAGCAGAAGTAGCAGAAGTTCCTCCACTTTATAGGAGTTTGACAAACATAGAGGAAGAAAAGAACCTTCCAGGTGGAGGGAATGGCATGAACAAATACATGGAGCAGAGTAGAATATTGGAGCCTAGCAGACTATGGGAGAGGAACCTCATGAAATGAATTTGAAGCTAAAATTTTGCCTGTCTGGAAACCAGTTTTTCTGTACTGGTCAGAATTTTTCAGACTTGGGGGTCATTTCACTTTCACATACCAGACATCACAAAAAGCAGGATTGGGAAGTAGACACCAGTGACTTCCAGCTTCCTTCCTCCCCCTGGCATATCTCCTGCTCTACATGTTCTGCTTTCCTACTTTCTCTGTGAGACAGTGAAGTTGAAGGTATTTGACCATGAATTCAAATCCAGTGCTGATGTAAAGTAGCTCTATGAATTTGGGTCCTCAGGGCCCATTTTCCTTCTCTAGCTCCTAACACTCAAGATTGCTTTGAAGATGAAGTGAGACAAAATAATGCACTTGAGAACACCAGAGCTTGGCAAGTCGTTGGCTCTCGTTATCCCACACCTATTGGTGCCCATGCCAAAGTATCTAACCTAGGCCTGCTCCACCTGCCAACAAAACATACATAATTTTTTGATTCCAGTAGAGTGTGACTAGCTGCCCTAAAGGCTCTGCACCTTTCTTTGACTCACTCTACCTTTTTGAAGTCCCATCTCATATCCTTGTGGCTTTGCTCTCTGGCTTGGATATCACAAAACCTTGAGCACAGATCCTAGATTAGAGTCTATTTTCCCAGGCGATACAGCTGAATTTTAATTGAGCCTTCTGCATCCAGATCCTCTAGAGAGAAAAGGTGGAAATTTTGGAGGCTAGGGCAATTTGTGGAAGAAATTAAAAGTCACAGACACCTCCTTTTGTACCCCTCAAATCACATTGTGTTAAGAATTTGCCAAATCACTCCACCCATGGGCATGGCAGTGTGATAGAAAGATAAATAGAAATTTATCAGTGAACAGGGAGGACCTATCTTCTGATGCTGAAAAATGTATGGTATGACTGTCCCCTAATCATTTTCTGCTCTGTGTGTTTTGTACCTTAAAATATTTTGTCAATAATTATAAAATTTACAAAGGAGAAGAAAAGTGAAGAATTAGAAACAACTACTAGAACAACTTTTAACTGAGTTACATAAGATTATAGATTAATTATGTAGAAGACACCAAACTTACAGAATACATGGTAAAAGTTTGAAGAAATGAAAGTTCAGGCCTGCTGACATGAGTGTATTTCTTCTGGAAAAAATATACCATAACAACTTAAATGGCAATCACCAATTTACCCTTCATTTCTGTGTTTTAATGCAGATCTGATTGCAACGAAGTACATTGTCCACGTTTCTAAAATTAGTCAGCCTAACAAACTGAAGTAATTGCAATCAGATATGGCATAGGATAAGGTCAGCAAGTTGCCTGGGGAAAAAGAAATCTGTGTGCCATTTTAAAAGGCCATCCCAATATGCTATAGTTTGTCCCTTAACCTCACACTCCGTCTCTCCTTCCCTCCTTCCTACCTGCCCTGTTTTTCTCCACAAAAGTCCCATTATTGGATCTAAATAACAAAATAGTTCATTAAATTGACAAGCACTTAAAAGAACCATGAGACTGTGCCTCACTAGAAACAGAGACACAGCAGGAAATATATCATCTGATTTCAGAATAGGAAGTGAGACACCTGTAAAGTGACAGAGAAAATGGAAAGATTTGAAAATGACCTTTGAAGCTCTAGAAAAAACAAGTTCTCCAGTAGTATATTCCTGAACAAAAATGAAAATTCTACAAAATGTCTTAGGAAGCAAGTATTTTGCAAGGGCAAGCATGCTGTATCATCAGCTCCAAGCTATCTTCCCTTTGCTCTTTTCATTTACCAGATAACTCAAATACAAATGTTCAGATATATTGATCTTGATGTTGATTGGTCCCTTTGCAAGACTATAAAAGTAACAACCTTTAGTAGATTTGAAGGCAAATATTAATCCCTTCTACATTTTGAGGAGTTATTGTGAAAAGAGGGTGAATGAGTTGGTAATGTACAGAAAATGATCAGAGAGAAGACTTAGAGAACCACAGAGTACCTGAAGAGGCAGTTAGGTGGTCTGGCCCAAATTCTGTCCTTGACCTCTGTGAAGTTGGAGAATATATTCTGGTTAAGGAAACATAACTTCTCTATTCCTATTCTTTTATTATCTTTAAACTACATAGGTTGGACTTAAAATGATTTTCAAACGTACTCTAGAGGGCCCTGGTGATGATGGAGCTGCTTAGGGATCACAGAAGTCTAAAGGTCAAAATGGATAGTCTGCCAAGAAGGAGTCCCAGTACCTCCTATCTGATTCAGTCAGAATATCTACATATTTGTTTTACATTTTTATGTTCCCAGTCAGTAGTGCTTTTGAACAGCTAATTCTGTGGGAAAAATAAAAAATTGAAAATCTCTGAATGAAATAACCTTTGTGTTGGGACTTCCCCTTCTTCCCACTCTGTACATCTTTAAAGGTCTTCAAAAAAACATTACTATGATCTTTGGGGACAGGAATTATAAAATTATAGATTTATACCCTTTAAAATTTCAAGAAATCTGAGAAATTATTACCCATGAGAAAACTGAATCTTGGAAAGGTTGACATTTGCTGCTTTCACGTAGCCAGCTAGTGGAACTAAATTAGAGCTCAGCCCCCCTTTGTCTTGCTCACCTTTGAATGTCTCATGTCACCTAGCCAAGCACTTGTGTGTTGTAGGTGTATAATATATACTTATAAAATAATTCTTTGATTTTGAAAATTAAAGCTGAAAAGAGACAGGAAAAATCTCTATTCCCTTGGTGATTGGGGTCTTCCTGTGTATACATGCCCTCTTCAATTCCCCAGCATAATTTGAGTATATTGATATTATTTCTTTTTTATACATTTGGAAAAATCCAGTGAAACCTCCTGAGTCTGGAAACATTTTTGTTGGAAAATTTTAACTACAAATTCAATGCCTAAGCAGTAAGCTGGGGCAATCATAGAGCTCACCTCATTTGTTTCTCTTCTCTTAGAACCTATATGGCTCTATGCTTACTGTTGCCCCATGTCTGAAAAATGATTGCTTCATACAGTTTTGTTTAGTCTTCTAATTGTTTATGGTGAGGTTGTAAATACTGTATCTATTGTTACATCATTGTTAGAAGAAGATTTTGGCTCATTTTGATGTGTTCATTCATTAAATGGTTTTGTTAAAAATAAGTAAAGTTTCACATTCTTTTCAATCTTAAAATGACATTTGTCATGGAGTATCTAGTTGGCTCTTAACAAAGAATTAATCAAAGGGTATTCCATATTAGCTATGCAGTCTTACAATTTTATGTCAGCAAAATAACTTTCTATGCTTCATAATGACTGTTAAAAACATCTCAGAGTACATCAACAAGAGAATGGTTAAAATATTGTCATATATTCACACAATGGAAAATTACTCAACAATTAATAGAAATAATCTACTAATACATACAAGAGTGTGGTTGAATCTCAAAAATACTATGCTGAATAAAATAAGTTAGACACTGAAGAATATATCCTATATGATTTCATTCATATGCAGTTCTAGGACAGATAAATCACCTCTCATTGTAGGAAGGAGGTAGGTGGTTTCCAGAAGCCAGGGTGGGGTATGCCCTGCAGAGCAGCAGAGTGTTGGCAGTGGTGATCCAAGGGCGAGCAGTGGATGTGATCTACCCTGATTACATAGTAACCCATGTGTTATGAGTTGAATTGTGTCCCCTCAATATGCATGTGTTGAAGTCTTAATCCCCAGTTCTTCAGAATGTAAATGTATTTAGAGATAGTACCACTGCAGATGTAATAAGTTAAGATGAGGTCATTAGGGTGGTTTCTAATCCAATATGACTAGTGTCCTCATTAAAGGGGGAAATTTGGACACATACATACACACACACACACACACACACACACACACACACACACACACTGAGAGAGAGAGAGATAGGATAGAGAACATGTGAAGATGAAGGCAGAGACCAGAGAGATGCTTCTACAAGCCCAAGAATGCAGAAGATTGCCAATAAACCACCAGCAGTCAGGAGAGATTTAGGAGAAGGAACCAACCCTACTGACACCATCTTGGGCTTCTAGTTTGCAGAGCTGTGAGACAATACATTTCAGTTGTTTCAGCCACCTAGTTGGTGGTAATTGTTCAGGCAGCCCTAGAAAACTAAAATACCATGGATGTCAGGAATGAATTACTTTACACCTGATATTGTGTGGGTAACAGAAAGGAAAATGCGTGACTCTGTGAGTTATATAAAGGTTGAAAATGTGGCTCTTATCCCTGAAAACTTATAATCTATATGATGAGATACAGCATGGTCTTGAAACACTAACAGAATTTAAGAGATGATTGGGTGAGGAGTGATTTACAATTACTTAAAAGGATTGATCTAATGGCTGTAAGATCGAAAAGAGAGGATTACTTAATACAATTACCTAAGGACAGCTTTGGAAGTGATAAATCTAGTGGAAGTATAGATGAATTCACAGTATTGTTATATCATCGATGTCAACATGCTCATCTACAAGTGAGGAAAATGGGGGTTGAATCTTTTAAGCCCAAGACAAGAACAAGTCCATAGCCATAAGGGAAGTAATGAATGACAAACGAAGGCAAACAAAGCATTAATAGAGAGGGAAGAAGGAAACATATATATTGAGTACCTATTATTTGCTAGACAATGTTCTAGATTTTTAAAATACATTCTATCTCATTGAATCCTCACAACAGCCTTGTTAAATATTCCTTTAGCAGTTAATAAATGGAGACTCAGAGAGGTCAAGTATGTTGTTCCAGGCTGCATGCTCTCAGTAGATAAGTGGTAGAATAGAATTTCAGAATGAGGCTGTTCTGGCTCCAAAATGCACACTAATTTTACTGCCCTGCAGCTACTCTCATCATATGATAATAATAAGGCATAGATATAGCACAGGTGGCTTAACATTATAGTTAGGGTAGTTATCAGTTTCAGCACTTCCTTGCACAGGGAAGATGGAACTTTCCCTGTAGTTTGGTAGGTCATGAACTGGTTCTGGCCAATGGTTTTGACTTCTGTAGAACAAGCAATAGGTGTCACTTCTAAACCAGACTTTGGGAAAAGACCCTCCAAAGCACTGATTTCTCTGCCCCAGCCAAAGTGGAAGTGCATCTTCAGATGTAGACTCCATCATCCTGGGTTCCCGAGAGATGGTGATGAATAAAACTCCCCACTCTGAATACGTAATGTGAGTGAAAATAAACTTGTACTGGTTTAAACTCTACTGACTAATAGAATAACATACATTAAATTATTTTTGTAAAATGAGGGGTGAAGTGAAGGTCCTTCATCTCTAAAATTTTATTACTCTAGGCAGTTGTTGTCACTATAACTGCATTTAAAAACTAATTAGCAGTTTATTCTGCACTTACGAAATAATTGTAAGTGTATAAATGAGGCGATTAATTACTATATGGAATAAATTCTAATGTCAGGGTTTTTTGTTTTGTTTTTTATTTATTTTTATTATTTTTTAAATATTTTAAAAAATTTATCTTTATTGTTGAAAGTATTACAGGTGTTCCATTTTTTCCCCCCAACTGACCCGCTCCACTTTGCTCGACCCCCTCCCTAGGCCTTCAGCCTGTTATTGACTGTGTCCATGGGTTATGCATATATGCATATAACTTCTTTAGTTAATCTCTTCCCACCTTCCACCCCCTTCCCTCTTTCCTCTGAAATATGATCATCTGTTACATGCCTTCAAGGTTTCTGTTGAGAAATCAGCTGACAGTCGTATGGGTGCTCCCTTGTAGGTAACTAATTGCTTTTCTCTTGCTGCTTTTAAGATTCTCTCTTTGTCTTTAACCTTTGGCATTTTAATTATGATGTGTCTTGCTGTGGGCCTCTTTGGGTTCCTCTTGTTTGGGACCCTCTGTGCTTCCTTTACTTGTAAGTCTATTTCTTTCCCCAGGTAGGGGAAGTTTTCTGGAATTATTTTTTCAAATAGGTTTTCAAGTTCTTGCTCTCTTTCTTCCCCTTCTGGCACTACAATAATACAAATGTTGGGCCTCTTGAAGTTGTCCCAGAGGCTCCTTATACTATCTTCATATTTCTGGATTCTTTTTTCTTTTTGCTCTTCTGGTTGGGTGTTTTTTGTTTCCTCATGTTCCAAATTGCTGATTTGATTCTCAGCACCCTCTACTGTTGATTCCCAGTAAATTATTCTTCATTTCAGTTCGTGTAGCCCTCATTTCAAATTGGTACTTTATTATGTCATCTATTTTCTCATTTGTTTTCATAATAATATGCTTGAGCATCCTTATAAACAAAATTCTGAACTCTGTATCTGTTAGCTTACTTGGATCTATTTCATTTAGTTCCTTCTCTGGAGATTTCTTTTGTTCTTTCCTTTGTGACATGGTTCTTTGCCTCCACATTTTGGCTGCTTCCAGGTGTTTGTTTTTATGTATTAGGTAGAGCTGCCATGTCTCCTGGAATTTGTACAGTGGCTTTGTATAGTAGGTGTCCTATAGGGCCCAGTGGCTCAGCCACTCCAGTCACCTGAGCTGGGCCTTTTAGGTGCTCCCCTGTGTGGGCTGTGTGCACTGTCCTGTTGTAGTTGAGCCTTGATTGCTGTTGGTGTCACTGGGAGGAGTTGACCCCCAGGCCAATTAGCTGTGAGGACCAGCTGCAACTACAGCCAAAGAGCTGCTGTGATGGAGACACCCCTATGGAGCAGGATTTACTTCAGTGGAGCTTTGGTGTTCACCAAGTGCGCCCCTTGAGTGTCACTCATGGATGTGGTAGGGTTGTAATCCAGCGTGGTCGAGTCTGACCACCAGGTGCACTGTCTCTGGGGCCTCCCGGGAGCTGCAAAGTCAGCCTATGCCGGTGCCTTGCCCAGGGCCACCCAGCATGAGCTACACAGCAAACCGTAGTTGGCTGCTACTTGTGCTGGGCTTGGAGGTGCCCAGGAGAGGCCAAGCTATGAGCCAATGCAGCTGCCGCTAGTGCCAGGCCTGGGGCCGCTTATTAAGCCGTATGGGGCAGCTGCTGCTTGTTTGAGAGATTTTAGGAAAGTCCTAAGCGTGAGGCTCGAGAGGCCACTTGCAGAGAAAAGCCCCTGGAAATGGCCTGGATGAGCTGCAGGTGGGGAGGGGCGGGGCCTCGGGGAATCATGGGGCGGGGCCAAAGGTGTGAGCCAGGTGCTGGCGATTCAAACATGGCGCCTGCCTGCCGGCTGTGCGGGGAGGACTCGCCACAGGAGCCATGGCCTCCGCCAGCCCTTCTGCCTGGGAGGAAGCCGCCCTCCGCCTCTCGCCCGGATCTCAGGCAGGTTAGTTCCTCCCCGAGTGTCCCAGGTCCTTTCCGGCTGCTGCCCGGCGCTGGGCTCAGAGGGAGCGTCCGAGTGAGTCCGTGCCGGGCCCTTTAGAGGAGCTGCTGGGGCTCCCACAGCCCCCGCGACCCTCAGCCATAGTCCCCGCTGGTTTCACAGCCCAAAGGTGTAGGGCAGTCTCCTCTCGGCCCTGGAGCCCTGGGCTGGGGGCCTGCTGTGGGTCTGGGACCCCTCCCTCGTCCGGGAAACCTCCTCCGAGATTCCCTCCCGGGTTTACCCGCGGCACCGGGTGTGGGCCCAGGGCCGCGTCTCTGATTCGGCCCCGACCCACCGGCGACTCTGCCCCTCCTACCGCTCCCGATGCTTCTTCAGGTCCCTGGTTGTGGGGCTTCTGTTCAGCCAGATCTCAGGAGGCTCTGAGTGACGGTGGTCCTGTGTTTTAGTAACTTTGATGTGGTTCGGGAGGCAGCAGGTGCCGCTGTTTCCTACGCCGCCATCTTGTTTCCTCTGTCAGGTTTTTAAAAAATTTTATTTCTAATCAACAGATGTGCAAAGGTGGTTATAAATCTGTTGCTTGGGTTAGTGTTTGCCTGTCCCTTGCAGGGCTCAGTCTTGTACCTCTTGGTGGCGATGAGCGGGATGCACCAGCAGGAGAGCGGCCGTGTGGCCCTGGACAGTAACAGCAGCATGTGCGAAAGGACAGGGAATTCAGTGGCAGGGTCCGTGAATCAGAGGGTGTCACAGTTATTTCATGTTTTATTTTTGATCACCTGGCAGCGATAATACGTGCTATGGATAGACAGAATGAGAAATCACTTTAGGGTGGTCTCTCTGAAGACATTTCATAAAAATGAAATAAGTTGAACAGACACTTAATGAATTGGAAAGAAATAGACTAGATGGCTTGTGGGAAGTAGGGGGCTGAAAAAAGTGGTAGGTAAACACATAAAGTTGGCAAAAGCAAGGAGTAGCGTGTGTGGGCAGGAATCAGAGACATGTTGTGGCTGTAGATAAGAGTTAAGAATTTTATTTCTAAACAGAAAATTGAAACTGAACTCAGTATATTCACAATGAGATAATACATGTAACGGTGATCCCAGCAGGCGCTGACATAGGGCTCAGCACTATAGGAATACTTGGTGTGTGCCTCAAACTAGTGGGAGTCTTTGCATGAAGAAAAATGAAAAACTATCTGAAAACAGTGGGAAGTGAGGAGCTTGCTCATCCAGCCTCTGAACTGTGGCTCATGGCACAGGGGCTTCTGAAGGCTCCCACTTGGGAAGCTCTCTGGGGCGGGAAATCCTCAGGGAAGTGGCAGATTTCAGTAAAGGCTAGGAGGTGAAAGGAGTACTCATGGAATTAAGAGAACTGACCCACCATGGATATGAGTTTCCAGGGGGCACTGAAGAAATGTTAGAAAGAGAAGCTGACTGTGGAAGTCTGGGTAAGGAAAGAGCTAGCTCAGAGCCATCTGTGGGCAAAATGTTGCAAGAGGAGAGATGATCAGAATCAAAGGGGAAAGGTAGGAGAGCAGGATGGGTTTAGCTGGCCGTAAGCTGCCCAGGTTTGACCCAAGAGTCCCCTAGTGGATTCACAGGGTGTGGCCCTCAGGCCTGACAAGGCTGCTATGCCTGGGGACACGGCCCTTCCCAGAAAGAGAGTCTCCAGGGGTTGGGTGCAATCTTACCTTTTTGGGAAAAGTCAGCCAAGGCAGGATTAGACTGCATCTTCCAAGGACAAGCCAGCTCTCCTTGAGATTTTTCACCTCAAAAAATCTCATAGGTGGGATAAGGCTCTTCACAGTGTTCTGAGCAGGACTGATCATCCTGCACCTGTTGCTCACAGCCATGGCCAAGAGCGAACGTGAATCGAGAAAGGAATGAAAATCTTTGCCGGGAACTTTGAAAGACACACCTCTGAGACCTTTCTGGGACTCTAGAAGGCCCATCTTCAACTATCATCATCTGGAGAAATAATTGCTGTTCTTGGGAATATCAGATCAATAATGACCCAGTACCACAGACATAATATGGACTTAAAATGACCTTTGTGGCTATTTTAAGTTCTTTTTCTTTTGATATCCTGACTTTTCAAAATTGTTAAATTGTAGCCAAAAGGCAAATACTTAATAGAGCTGTTTTTTCCACTCTGTATTCCATAATAATCATTGCAGGAAACAAATCCCACTCAGCGCTGCCCTGCTGTTACTTAGGTGGCCCTCACATCAGGGCCTGGTGGCAGGACACCTGCATTTTCTTCCACTACTGACACAGCACCCAGGTCTCCCTGAAATGCTGCCCAACATGCTGCACCAAGCCTGGATTTAACCCAGGACTATACACTGAGAGGCCACTAGTCTAGTTTTCCTATGGCCTCTAGCAGTTGAGATAACCCACATCGCATAGAACGCTCACCAAGTCTGAGGTCAGAGATGCTTTACTCATCTGTCACTACCATAGAGTTGCTTTGAGCTCACTCCTGAACTTATTTAAAATCTTTCTCTGCTCTCTTTCATATGGCCCATGATTAAATCAACCAAGTTAAGCAGCCAGAAGTAATAAAAAAAAAGATGGGAAAAAGACAAGAAATGGTTTTATTTACAATGCAAATGATCTGGTTCACTCTCAAATAGAACAAACCAAATTAGCCTTTGTTCAAATGGAGAGGAAGGCACTGTGCAGACCCCCTGGCACTTACAGACAGGGCTCTCCAGCCAATCTTGGCTCTGGGGAAGGCTTCCGACAAATTCTGCTATAGCAAAGGTCTGATTCACTGCATGTAATTGGAGTGGAAAAATATTGCCTGCAATGGAAATGCACTCCATTACAACGAGTTGAAATTCAAGTGCCAAGCGGCTGTCAGAATGTCTCCATGTACAAATGACAAATAACCACGGGAAATGGTTCAGAGTAACAAGGACAGCATTTATTATCACTTCTACAATGGTGGATGCTCAAGGAATGGCTGTTTTACCTAATTCAATGTTTCTTCCTTCAGTGGGACAATGGGCACAGCAAGAATGGCTCATAGGAAGAGGGCTGGGGTGAGAGTTTAGACGAGGGAGAGAAATACTTTCTATCACTGAGCTATTTTTCCCACCATTGTGCCAAATGTTTTGCTCGTTGAAGTTTTTTAAAAATGCTGACCATCACTCAGTGCTTCACCTTACTTATAATAAGCTTTCTGTGTCTCATAGCTTAACCACATGTCTTGCTAGTTGCACAGACTGTCTTCATGTAAGAATATAAAAACACAGTGCTCTGGTAACCAGAATCACCCCCCAAAAAGGATCCTATAAATTCCTCAACAAATAATGAGTGGAGAGAAGGCAGAGATCTTGTTTTCTAAAGGAAAACACTTCAAAGTAAAACAGTTTCCTTTAAAAAAATGTCCTGTTTTGCAACCTAAGGATATTCTTCAGCTGACTGAAGTCTCTCTCTCGCAGCAAAGCAGCTAGCACATCACGCAGAGAGTAGGTTGCTGTGTTGGCTGTGTAGCAGCAGGGTTCCTGCTGCAGCTCCTAGGGTAGGAGTCACATTCCAGAAGATGGTGAACTTCCACCTTCTGCTGCAACTAAGCCCCTGAGCAGCTTTGCTGTGAGGGTCCTGAATGCAGACCAGCCTTTGGGAATTGTGGCCAAGTGATAGCTCCAGCAATGATTTTGCCTGGATATTTTCCCATCTTTCTAGTGCTGAGCCCAGTGCCAGGCACACAGTAGGTGTTAGTGGGGTATGTAATGAAAAGACAGATGGCTAGGATTCTAAGATCCTGCCTAGTATCTTTGCAGGTCCGTAGGGAAGCAAGCAGATGGGACCTTCCAGGAAAATTAACATCCTGTTACTAGCAGAGATTTGGCCCTAAACTTTTATATAGCTTCCTAGCGAGAAAATGATTTGCCCTGTGCATTATCTCCGAGGAACCCGTTACCCAGACTAGAAGCTGGAGGGGGGGTTGTTGACAGTCTTCTCACCCTCAACCCTTCCTTGAAGCTTCATTCACAAAGTCTCATCCCTCAGCAGGCGACAGTGCACTTTCTCCCAAGCAGCTGACACCATCATTTTCTCATTGCAAGAGAAAGAAACAACCCAAAGGAGAATTCCCCAAAATGGAACTCCAAGGAGGCAAAAGCATTTCCAGTAACTTCTTTGTTCCTTTCTGCAAATGCTCCACTCGCTAGTAACCAGGCTTAATTTTTATCTCTGATCTCTGTCTGAGTTTTTGTCACTATGGAGTAAGCAGTTGGACAAAGGGTGTGAGTGCCTCAGATTCTGTCTGTGGAGGTTAGAATATGCATCTCACACATGATTTGCAGGAATCAATGAAGGAAAGCGAAAACCCTGCTTCTGCACGTCTCTGCAGACCTTGAGTTCATACTGACACTGGGAGAGCATCTCCAAGCACTGTTAGTATGGTATTCACAGCTGCCTAGTCACATTGATGTCATCTTCCCAATAATTACACTAAGTGTTGGTAATTCACAAAATGATCGGGGTCATTCAAACCGTGGGGACTGACCAATTCACTTCAATCCTGGTTGGATTCGGAGATGCCTAGTAAGAACTGTTTTTGATAAACTCATATATATTAACACTATTTTTACAAACATCTTACAAGTATCTGGTCATCACGGGATAGGAATCTCTTTTGGTGACCTAAAATATGTTTGTCCTGAGATACAGGCAGCCCCAGCTTTGCATTAAGAGCATTGGAGATGTCATTTGTTTTAAAGATGATGAAATGTAGTTAATTTAAAAGGTGTTAAAGCCAAGGCAAAAATCCTGTTCCAGAAACAGCGAAGCTTCAACAACACAGGTAGTTTTATGAGAAATCGGAGCAACTGAAGACGTGGATGGAATAAAGAAAAACAGTGATGGAGTCCTTAGGGAGCAGAGAAAATCTTGTTTGTGAATACATATGAGAAACCCTGGGCAGCTCTCAGGAATAGCTGGGAAATTTTTGAATAGTGAATGTATCGCCTGAGAAATTAATTTTGGTTATTTTACCTAGACTCTGCCGTCTAGGAAGGGAAGGAAGCAAAGCATCACACCAGAGAAAGGTCACCAAGTTCAATGCTCTCATGTTAAAAAGGGCAAACTAGAATTTATTGGAGAAGGAAAGTCTCTGAAAAGAACATCAGATCATATCCTTCCACCCATTTCACAGGTGAGAAAACTGATACAGAAAGAAAAGGGAAAAGGCTTGCTGAAAGTTGCATGACTGTATCGCCGGTTGTTTTGGAAGCATTACCACCCAGCTCCAGAAGGAACTCTGTGTACTTACAGGCCTTCAAAGAATGGCAGCTGCAGTGCCCCAAGAAGCAAAAGAATCAGACTTTTCAGCTATATGTTTTTCATTCTGACTTTAACTATTATGTTGTGACTTTAGGGCAAAAAAATTACTAAATTGAAATATCCAAATGCTGAAATTAAAAGAAATACTAAAATTTTAAAAACCATTTCTGCTTGAATTCAACAAGTTAATGTACAAACCAATGGCACTATTCTAGAATATATGCATATTCATTCAACACATATTCAAGACCTATTTTAAGGGAGAAACATGTTGCTTCCTGCCCTCCAGGGGCTATCATTCTAATTAGGATGATCAGATTTGGGTAAAAAAACATGCAAAAAAAACTATACTACGAGGCAATAAATGACAAGTGCTACACTAGGCATATAAAAAAGTGGTCTAGGATTGGAGATTATGGATATTCACTTCTAGCTCTGAATTGGGAAATGGAGAAGTCACCACAGAGAACACATACTTGAGAAAGAACATTGGCTAATAGGTGGAATTTCAGTGGATGAAAATATAAGAAATACAAGAAAGAATTGATGTTCTGGCAGAAGGAATTAGTTAAAAGAGGGAAAGAATAATAACAATAGCAATAAAAAGAAATTACCATTAATTGGATACCTGCTATGTTACATATATCAGTTAATAAATTCCTCATGACGATCTTAAGAAGTGCTTTTTATTATTAACCCTACTAAACAGAAGAGAAAATGGAAGATCAGAGAGGTAAAATAACTTGCTCAAGTAGGTACAGTGAGTAAGTAGTTTGATTCTACAGCCTCAGCTGTTACCTCTCAAGGTTTCTAACAAAATAGGGAACGTACAACTAGTATTCAAGAGTCCTCAGGAGTCAGAATGACTCTAGCTAGGTGTTATCACTGGCAAGCCAAGGAGAATACAGAGAAATATTCGATTTGTTTAATTCCACTGCCAACAGTGGCATTGCAGGTCTCTTGACTATTTGGCTAAGGTTCTCTCCATTAACTACTTATCCACTATCAAAATCCAAGAGAGTTTGATAAATGAGTTTCCTTTAATAATTAGAACTACATTTTAAAAAGGTACTTTGAATCATAACACTATGAATTTTAAGCCAATGTGGATGTGTGGGAAAGCTTAATACTATTTAAATGTTACTCTTTTGAAAATTAAATATGTGTGAAATCTGGCTTCTGTTTCTCAATGGCCTCCTGTAGCGCTCATAAAAAAAATATTGGAAGCATTTTCATTTGCTTAATTCTTGGGTAATGAGATGCATTTGCCATCCATGTGCTCAAGGAGCAGTTCTCAACATCCTGTAGGTGAAACCACAGTCCACCTTGGAAGAAAAGAGCTCAGTGTTGTCCGCTAGTCATCTCAAAAGCCATCAACATGCTAAGCTGAAGCACCCACAAGCAGCACATCTTCCACTTTCCATCTCTTGAATTTTGTCTCTGCCATTTCCCTTTATTTGAGATGAAAGGCCAGATTGCCAGCTGGCATCCCTATGTTAAGGATTATAATTATTCTTTCTATTATTACTGCTAGTGCCACTTGGGGGAAAACTTTCTGATTGACCAGGATGAATCTCCAAGGGGATCAGTGGCGTTTCCTTATCTGAGTGTCAAAGAAAAGGCAGACAGCCATCTTTCTGGTTTGGTTGAAGAGCAGCATTTCCCACAGGCTGGGAGTCCTTCCAGCTCATGGTCAAGTGACTTCTTCCCAGCATGTGAACAGAGAAACCCAGAGACAGTCCAACTGGTCTTTGCTGCAAGCTGCCCTGCCCATCTGTGCCAAGGAAGGACAGCTGTAGCTAAGGGCAGGGAAGCACCAAGAAAATATGTGCACAGTGCAAACAACTGGCGGAAGATGATATTGCTGTTTAGAAGGAATCTGGATTTCTGTCTTAAAGAGACACTGCTTGGACTCACCATCACCAGAGTGAGGTGTCAATCATGTTCCATTAGGACCAGTGTCAGCCTCAGTGGAACAGTGGGGTGAGCTCCTCTGAGAAGACCAAGCTGCTAACCCCAGCCTCTCTCTTTACAGAGAGCCCTCAGGAAGGTCCAACATCCCTGGGGGTCAGTTTCAAGTGAAAGCTGGCATGAAATGCCTAGGCCCTGGGTATTTGGGTGGATTACATGTGGTAGTGCTTGGGAATCTTTTGACACATAGCAGGCATTCATTAGGTCCTCCTTGATTGCATTGAATGCGGCTCACCCATTTATTGAGGACTATGTCTAAGTCCTGCGTCTTTCCTCTTTGGGCCACAAAACCAAATATTTTACATAAAATGCTCTCTGAACTCAGGGTCATAGCTCAGCAGACCCTCATGTGCGGAACGATCTTGTCTTTTTATTTCTCCAGCTTTGGCTTCTTACCATAATCATTGCCATCTCCATCTAACATCATTATCCCTGAAACATCTACCACAGAATGGGCAAAAAATCTCATATCACACAACATTTATTGAGTTCACTTTGAAGTAACATTTTTAACCTTTGAGGGTCTAAGTGGAAGGAGACTTGCAGTCCGGGTAAAGAGCCAGATGTTTCTCCTCACGCCTTCCACTCTACCAACTCACGTCCGTCCACCACTCCTCCCAGGTGGCTCAGCTCAGCTCTCCTTCCAGGCCCAAACTCTGGCACCTCAGGCTCTAGCTGCTTCCTTTGGTCCACTGGGCAAAGACATTGAGGTTAGGTTGGGGGGGGGAACACATGTATTTTGTTAAATCCCAGGCAGGCTGTTTGAGGGACAGGCAGAAAATAAAAAATAAGAAATAAAAAAAGGCCTCTCAGAAGGATGCTGTTGCAACGCTGTATGTGCGTGTGTGTGTCTCAAGGCTGGTGCCCTCCGGTGCCCATCATTCCCACCCCACCTCTAGCCTGCCCTCTCTCTCCTTCCTATGAATGGCTCTCCCTCTTCAGACGAATTCTTTGCTTCGCACGTTGGCTCAAAGCATAGATGCTTGGGGTTTGTTTTTGCCTGAGAAAGGAGCCAGCGGGAATAAATCATGGGCTGAAAGAGATTCGGAACCATTGAGACGGACCCCCATAACTCCTAAAAGAAAAGATGCTAGATCCTAGGCAAATTTTTCTGCCTTCCCCCTATACTTTCCACTCATTTCTATTATAATTTTAGCTGTCAAGAAAAGTGAATGCAGCCCACACTATATTGGGTGTAAAGTGATTAAACATTAATGCTCCAAGCACCAGTTGCCAGAGGAAGTATTAACTTTGTTGCAGATAGACTGCATGTGTCTTTTTATACAGAGAGTTTTATTCAAACTCTCTCACTAGGCAAAAAGTAAGTCATTTTTTTGCACCACAAGCATTGAACCCATGGCCGTGACATGAATTCTGATTCGATCAAGAAACTGCAGCTGTGAGTGAAACCTCGGGCATGCTTTCTCCACCTGAGAATAACAGAGCTACAGTTCTCTCCTTTCTAGCAAATAAGCAAAGACGACTAAGGAGCAACTCCAGGCAGCCATGTAAGTCCTACGCAAGAAAATAGTGGTCCCAGTGCAGGTGAGCCCTTGAGAAGGATGAGCTCTTCCTCGTGAAAGAGATTTGAAACCTGGGAGGAATTAGATGTCAGGAAGTTTCTCCGTTGTTGGCCATGAGGTGAGGAATGGCCCCTAGCTGACATCCAGCGAAAAAATAAAAAATAAGTGGGGATGTCAATCCTACCTTTGCAAGGAACTGAATTTGCCCAACAACCTAAATGAGTGTGTAAGCAGATACCTGGTCTGTGGTATTTTGTTATGGCTGCCTTAGCTAACTAATACAGATCTTGGTTTGTTGGTTTCTACGTCAGTCTAACAGAAACAGGCAGAGGTCAAGCAGTGAACCTTTGAAAAAGGCTAGCATCAACTCATTTTCTTTAATGACAGAAGTGTTGCTGACTGCCCCAGAGTCAGTGGCTCCCGATTAAACAGCTTCTGGAAACATGCCCTCCTCCAGACAGGGTCAGGGCTGAGGCAGGGCCCTCAGAAGATTTGGAGTGATTGTGATTTCAGCTTTCAGTCCCTTCCCAACTACACATGTCTATCTATGGTTGTAAGTGATTAAATAGCTTTTTATACAAAAATATCTTGCACTATAGGCTCTCATCCAGGTCTGGGTCTCAAGAATGCAAGCCTCAATATTTGTGAGGGGAGAAATCACTTATCTGTAAGTCCAAAAGTTTGGAACACTGTGCTGAGCAGAACACAGAGTTGTCCACTAACCACGTTTTTTCAAACATTTCTTTCAAAGGAAAAGATAAAATAATTATTCTTTCCTCTGCTAAAATGGTAAATGAAAGAAATAAAGGCTTTCTCTGAGAGGCAGGATTGTGTGTAGAGTATAGGAAAACATAAACCGCCTGCACATAATAGTGACTCACTAGAAGTGGCAATATCTACTCATAAGATAAAGGGATGGTCACCTGAATTTCCAAAAAGAGTTTCTTTTGTTCTTAGGGCTTGTTATGGCCTCAGCACAGGCCATTCACCCTGGTGAACCAGAGCATCCATGAAGGTCTAGAGCAGCCAGTCAAAATAATCATTGGCCAAATGTAGAAATAGCTTATCAATGTTAAGTAGAGAGTTACAACTATTTTCTCATCAACCCCCCAAATTCCAATTTTGTTTTAATTTTTAAGAAATGTTAGTTAATAATAGATATATAGGCTTGACTTCTCTACATTATTTCAACTTTCCAATTGATGGATACATAAACTCAGTCAAATGTAGTGTTAAATAGTGAATGCAGAGTGGTTAATAAATCTATGAGGACAACTCACACAGAGAGAGGTGACTGAACTTTGGTCTACAAGGATTTAGACAAAGCCTGCCCACTAACAGAAGACTGGGATAAATGACCCTGCAATTTCTACCAACCTCTTGACTCCATAGTGTATACATTGGTTTACAGCACAAAAAATAAACAATAGTTTTCGTAGGAAATACATGAGGAGACATGTTATGCTTTATAATGCCATGTCTTAAATGTTCCATTCTCAGCTCTTTTTGTCATAGCAAATAACAGACTTTATATAAGGGAAAAATTTAAAGAAAATAGAGGTTTTGAAGTTTATGTTTAAGACTTGGCTATCCATAAAAAAAAAAATGTTTTAAAATTAATTTACTTGTAGGTCATGATTGCTTGGTAATATGTCAACTGTCTAGGCGGAACTACATTTCCCAGAATTCCTTTTCTTGTTTCCAGCTGGTGAACCACAAGATATATTCTTGGGAGATTTAGAGAGCAGAAGGGAAGCAGCAGCCTTTTTGTACCTTGGAGTCGGCATCTGCTTTACTTTTCCTTGGATCCCTCTTTACCTTCTCTGACTCTTGGGCCAGATATGTGTTTACCTCCATAAGGAAGGGCCCTGGCTTTGCAGGAGACCCACACCACAGTGCAAAGGGCCATAGGAACTGACAAGTTTCACTCCATCCTTGGATGCTTCATGTCTAGCTCTGTGTGTGTGACCTCCAGCTTGTTCTTGCTCTCTCCCATTTAAAAAAAATTTTAATTTATTGGAGTGATATTGGTTAACAAAATTATATAGGTTTCAAGTGTACAATTCTATGACACATCATCTGTATATCTCATTGTGCTTACCCCCAAAGTCAAATCTCTTTCTGTCACCATATATTTGACCCACTATATAACCATCTTTCTTTCCTGACTACCTCTCCTAAGGACTTCAAGCAACAGCATCAGACATGAAGACATAGCCTTGCAGTAACTGCTCAACCAACTCCCACCATTGTGAAACCCCTTAAAACATACTTACATGTATGTATAAATCTTCTAATGGTCTGCTTCTCTGGTTGAACCCTGGCAGGTACTCAGGATAAAACTCCTCTGAGAGGGTTAGACACCAGGTGAAGATTTAATGAAATGAGTAAATGCCTCCACTAAGATCAAAAATGTGCAGTCAGTAGAATTCCAGATCCTTTTATAATCAAATTACTTCCTTAAACTTCACTGGAGCCAAACCAAAAGAGATGATCTGATACAGAAAACTATTTAATTCCACTCAAGGTAATTTGGTAGTAGCTTTTAAATATTGATAAGGAAATACTCTCCTCTCATACACAGGAGAAACAGAAGTTCAAAAGCTTAAATAAACTTGGGCCCCTGGCTGTGTTAGAAGGCAGTTGAAGGTTGAGATTTCATAATACCCATATGGTTCCAGTTAGAGGTGGATGGAGGGAGGAAAGCTGTGATGTTTATCAGACTGACTTCCTGGACTCAGATGGAAGGAAGTCATATACATGCTGTATGCTAGATACTTGTTGATTTCATTCTGTACGACAGGGAACAGTGACTTCCCACAGAGAGTATAAGCAAAACAAACAGCATAATGTGAGCTATAAGTCAGTGTGTGTATATACACATACACATACACAAATAATAGCTAACACTTCTATAACACTTTGGTTGTAGTCACCAACATAACCTCTGACTAGGTAGTATTATAGCTATTTTTTAAGGAAGAAAGCAGTGAACAGTGGGATTAAGCAACTTGACAGGGTCACACAGAGGTATATGTAGAGCCAGAGCACGGTAACCAATGCAGTCCAGCCTCAGGGCTTCCGTGCCTACGCATGCTGCTATGTTACCGTGTTTGCATGTACGTAATATACATGGTTGTGTAGGTGTGTGAACCTGACCATCACAGTTCTTAATGATCTGACTACAGATTGCTTTTTCAACTCCGTCTTTCTCTTCTTTGTCACACATTACATTCCTTATGTTCCAGCAAAACTTTACTTTTTCTACAGTTTACTATTTGTTTGATGACAGCAAATAGATACCACAAGTAATTCAGATAATCATGCTAAAATCAAGATACACTCCATAAATCCCTAAAGCTCACCCAATCCTTTCCTCTGCATCTTTAGTAATGCCATTCTGCTTCTCTGATTCCACTTTCTATCCCACCCTCACCTGCTCCGTGCTGCTTCAATTTCTAGAAATTCTACCCATGCCTTACAGTTTTGTCCAAATAGCACTCCCTTCAAGATACCTTTTCTGAGTCCACTGTCCTCAGAATTTTTTCAGCCCTGTGTTTATGGGTCACAGCTTTGCGCAGTGGTTCGTGTGCTTGTTTGTGTTCATGTTAGCGGACTGTGCATAGCTCTACATTGCAACTGCAGCCGCAGCTGACCGGCTGTCTTGGCGCCTGGTATTGTGTTCTTTCTCTCTGGTTGCTCGTGCCTCTGCTCTCACACTGAGAAAGATGGATTAAAAGTGCCTCGAGTCCCCTACAGGTGAAACCTTCCCTCACTGAACTCCCATAGATGGACTGACCACTCTGAAGGCCACTTAGTTTTTCTTCACAGCAGGGGCACAGCCTTCTTGCCTTCCCTGTGAAACTTCTTGAGATATTCCCAGGTGATACCGCCTACTGTTGCCTGCCAACTCTTTTATTAATACCTCTGTACATTCCGGTTAGTCCCTTGATCACTCTCCACCCTCCAATGAAGAGGGGCTCCTCTGAGACTAGGAATATATTTTATTCTCCACATGTTTCAGGAATCCTGAAACTCTACGTTCACTTAAGCAATGTTCACTAATTTTATTTTTTTAACTTTTAAAATCAGTTGTCTTCAGGTATAATTTACATAAAGTAAAATATATCAATTTTAGGTGTTGAGTATGATAAGTTTTGACAAATGCATATATTCATCCCTCCGCCAACACTTCCATCACCCACTGGCTTACCAAGGGTGGTGAGGAGAAATTTGTCATTGACGTAGCTTAGAATCACCAGTATGTAGTGATAAAAACCATCTGACTTATTTTTTTTTGTTACCTTTAATTTTTGTTTTATGGTATCTACAGGCAATATACCCTGGTTACAGGCCTAAACAAGGTAGATTGTCTGTTTGTGCCTGTAACCAGGGTAGATCACACCCACTGCCTGCCCTTGGATCACCACTGCCAACACTCCGCTGCTCTGCAGGGCGTACCCCACCCTGGCTTCTGGGAACCTCCTACCTCCTTCCTGCAATGAGAGGTGATTTACCTGGCTTAGAACTGCATGTGAATGAAATCATATAGGATATATTCTTCAGTGTCTGGCCTCTTTTATTCATCATGATATTTCTTAGGTCTATCCATACTCTTGTGTGTATTAGTAGATTATTTCAACTGTTGAGTAAGTTTCCATTATGTGAATATATCACAATATTTTAACCATTCTCTTGTTGATGTACTTTGAGATGCTTTTAATTTTGGCTCTTAAAAATAAGGCTTCTATGAGCATTCTTGTACAACTCTTTCTGTAGATTTTTCTTAAACATACATTTAACTGTAGGGCACCACCAAACAGTTTTCCTAAGTGATTTGTAATTTTTTACTCCCACAAGGAATGTATGAGGATTTAAGTTGTTCTACATTCTTATCTACATTTGGTGTTCGTGCTTTTAAAATTTTCAGCATTCTAGTGGATATAAAGTGCTATCTCACTGTGGCTTTAATTTAGTTATCTAATGATTAACGATGTAGATTAATTTTTCACCTGCTTAATGACCATTCATTTATCTTTTCTTAGTGAAGTGTCTGTTCAACTATGTTGCTAAATTTTTTAATTGGGTTGTGTTTCTTCTGATTATTGCCCTTTAAGAGTTCTTACCTACTTGGGAAGTGGGTCATTTGTATTTGTATATGTATTCCAGTTTGTAATCGGCTTGTACATTTGTTTAGTGATATCTTTCAAAGAGCAGAGGTTTTCAATTTGATGAATTCAAATTTTTTTAATTGAATTTATTGGGGATGACATTGGTTAATAAAATTATATAGATTTCAGATGTACAATTCTATAATACACCATTTGTATATTGCATTTTGTATTCACCACCCTAAGTCAAGTCTCTCTCCATCACCATTTATCTCCCTTATACCCTCTTCTACCTCCCCCCACATCCCATTCCTTCTGGTAATCACCATACTGTTGTTGTGTCTATGAGTTTTGTTTCTTTTTTTTCTTGATCCCTTCCCATTTTTCACTGAGCCCTGCAACCCCCCTTCTCTCTGACAGTGGTCTGTCTGTTCTCTATGAGTCTGTTTCTATTTTGTTTGGTATGTTGATTAGATTCCACATGTGAGTGAAAAAAGCACATTTAGTGAGTATGGTTTAGTTTTTATTTTCTAGGTTCTCAGTAGGATTGTGATAATTCTCATTTACTATGTTTTCCTGGATAGATATCGTCAAAGGGACTTGATACTTGGCTTTGCAAAACACATCTGTGGATTTTTGCAGATATTTCAACCATATCAGTGAGTTCCATTTCATTCTCAGGTCAGCTGTGCATACATATAATGACAATTTACTGGACTATATCTGCCTCTCAGTCTAGCCTTCCCAGGGGACTAATGAAAATGAAATAAATCATATCACAATTTTTACAATTCTTAAGGCAAAATCCATTACATTTTTGATGAAAACAGGAAGTGTGTTATAATGGTCAAGGGACCAAAAGAGATGAAGATACCTCCCAAACTTCATATATACCAAAGCACAAATGTTCTGGATGAGTACCGTTCCTAGGTACATTCTTGGATATCAGAAGGAAGTCCCCTAGCAACGTGACTGAACTTCTTATTTATAAGATAAGGCTCTGAGAGCAAGCCATGAGCTATGAAAATCTGAAACCACTTGTGAATGTCACTCATACTTTGGATAGGCCTCTTTTTTGTATGGAAAATACTTTGCTATCACCTTCGAGCATTCAGTAGGTGCTCAGTACATGCTTGTTAAATAAATCATTGATTTTGGAGGCTTCTTCCAGCCCAGTGCTTGGCCCTCCTCTTGAGTTGTGTTTTCTCTCTCACCAAACAAACTCAGAGGCCTTTTATGGCAGGGTCATTTCTGTGGAACATACCTGGAAATCAAGTGCAAAATTGATGCTTTAGTTGATAAGCTAATATTTCAAAATATCATGGATGGGACCAATGGTCTTTACATTCCAAAGTCAAAGTGTATGTTTATTTTATCACCTTGACTATGAAGAACAACCATAATATGTACTGTGCTACATGTAGCACATTCATTCCAATTTGCTCTGAGTACATCAAAGGCATATATACAAGCAGTTTAGATGCACAAGTCAGAACCACTAACTCTTTTGTCATTACTCAGAAGTGGGGGTGAAGAACCAGTCAGTACAAAGGGCTTCAGAAGTCCTGGGTGATATCAATAAAATGAGACATGCCATGTATAAAATATAATTACATAGCTCCCAGTGGTGTTGGTGCTGTGCTGAAAGACAATAACCCATTTAATGTTTTGAATGGCTTGCCCAGACAGCATCCTTTGGAACATGTTGCACTCCCCTTGACCTCAGTCTCTAAGATCTTTCAGCTTTTTAATTTTTTTTTTATAAATCTTTGGACTTCCTAAGGAAGACAACAAAGACTTCACATTGTTGAAATGGGATTTGCTCAGAATTTCAGATTGTTGGTGTCAAAAACGTAATCAATTAAAATGGTTGGAACTTGTGCTCCGATGATCACTTCTTAGTCAACCTTTTTCTTACACAATGTCATAATTGAAGCATGGATGTGGATCCAACCACAGCGGTCTATTTCTTAATCTATATCTTTTTTCTTAAACACATGCAAAGGTTCTACTAATACTACTACTCCTGATAATGACCTACTTTTACAAACACTTCACAGTTACCTGACACATGCTCATAAATCAATGGAGAAATAGGAATTAGATAGACAAGATGTGTGGTAACATGGAATAGAGTTTTAGTCAGAAGGCCTGGGTCAAACCCCTGGAATTAGTAGTTCTTGAATCATAGAAGGTAGGTCCTTAAGTATTCTAAAAAAAAAAAAAAAAAAAAAGGAATATATTGCCATCTCAATAATAAAAACCTGCATGAATAGGTAATATGGAAACAATTTCTTGCCCAAAGCACTGAAGGGCTTACTGTAGGTGATTTGTAATCTTAAAGATCCAGGCTATATGTATCTGATAGTCAGAAATGGGGATTTTTAAGTGTTTAAGCCATTTAATAATAGCATGTTTTAGTTTAGGGCAAACTGGATGTGAAAAATCTGGAAAGGTGAAAGTACCCCCATCCTTCCCCAAGATCCCCTCCAAACAAGGAGGCCAGCAAAGGCTAAAGCTGTCTCTAGAAACCTCATTCTCAGGGGCAAGGGATTACAAGATTTGGGGGGAAAGTTAAAACAATAACTGTCCCAAGGTTACAAGAGTACTGCAACTATTCAAATAAATCAGTAAATAATAATTTTGCCTGGATAATAGCAAGTGTTGAAACTTATAATAGTAATTGAACCTCAGTGGCAACCATGAAATAAATAAATAACACCAATTGGTGGCCTTTTAAAATGAGAACTGTTATGCTAAAGGTCAACAAAGAATTAATGAATTATTTAAATTACTTTATTTAAGAAGAAATCAAGTGTGAGGCAGTAAACTGTACAAGCACCCAATTTTTGGCATGAGTTTTGGAATAATACTTGTAAAGATCAGACTTTATGTTAGATTTCAAATTAAGTTTTCCTTGTAAATTTAATTTTACGTGGGGAGACAGTTTCCTTGTTATACTCATGCAGTTTGAAAAAGATTGAATCTTAAAGTGAGTTCCAAGGAGAATAGTCAACTGCTTAAGATGAGGGATTTGGCACAAGCATGTTTTAGTACTAATGTTGGTTCCCTCGTCCACTGGAAAACATGTTTTGAAGCATTTTGGTTTGGTTTTTAGTATATTATTAGAAAATAGGGCCTTAAGCTGTAAGGATATATATATTGTCATTATCAAATGAAAACTATACATTTCATTTATAATAATAATGATTCCATTATTTATATATATGAAAAAATAATACCTGGTCATAAATATGACCCCCATTCTCATATACTCTGTCTCTTCATACATACACATACTCACATACTCAGATGGAGCCTTACCTGAGTATGGATAGAGCATTACTATTTCTACCCAGAGCTTCTTTAAAAAAAGTTGCTTTGGAGAGGGAGTAGTTCATTGATTTATTTTGACCTTGCTATGAATTATCTATTTATCAGAGATTTTCTATTGTTCCAGATGATTTGGGGGTGCAGAAAGAAACTATCACCGGCGTACAGAAAGGGATTGGGTGCGAGAAGACTCATTTTATTCATGCCACTGAATAGGTGCTGTTTTAGTGGTGCTTATTAGAACTCTGGCCCTAAGAAGAAAACCAAAAAAGTGCTCAGTAATTTGTGCAGCCATGGGGTGACTTGAAGTCACCAAGATCATCTATTTTATATCTCTCCAGGTGGTCTAAAGTAGGAATCACTAACTCAGGTATTTAGAGGGGACTCTATAGATGACAGTCACGAGCCGAGCAAGCCTCATAGGGCAATGACAAACTGGAGAGTAGCGCCGCTTCTTTAGTGTGTGTGTTTTGTTTGTTTTTTTAATAGCTGGAGTTCAGTATTATAATGTGAAATCTCCCAAGTGTAAAATATTGGCTCTATATTTGTATTAACTGCATTAATTATCAAAATTACATCAGGCTAGTGCTGGCCTTTGGTTTCAATGTGCTATGTCTATAGAGTGCTTCATCCTAGATCTTACTGTTTAGATAAGGAGAGTGGGGAAGGTTAAGTAGCGTGGTGAGGGGAGTGTGCATATTATCCCCTCAGTCACTGTAGAGAACCTGTATTCTAAGCCCCAGTTCTACTCATTGTATATACAATTTTGAGTGAGGTGAAGCTCCTGCCTTCACTGAGTTTGCATTCCAGTGAGTAGAAGTCGTGAGGCTGCTAAAAATGTTGATAAGTAAAGATTGGAAAGAGATGCCGTGAAGAGGACAGATCCTTAGAATTTTTGAGGGGTGTGAGGGTTGGTTCCTTCTCGTCCCACAGATGAGGAAAGTGACTCCCATGGAGATTAATGAATTGCTCAAGGACATAGCAAGTTACTAGCAGAATCCAGGTGAGAAGCCAATTTGTGGGGTGCAAACTGTGCAGAGTGATTACACAGGGCCCATGCTTCCTTTGATGTTCTGTTGTCATCAACCAGAAATTCTTAATCATTTTACCATTGACCTTGTAGCCTGGAAAAGAAGTGCAATGGAACCATGGAGGGTGTAGTTTCTTGTTACTTCACTTGCACATAGCATGTGGTGTCTCTCAGCACGGAATTCTGGAAGAACCACGATGTGCGGAGTTCAAGGCTCAAAGTGAGTCAAAGGTATGGGCATTTGGTCTATGAGTAACCAGGGGTGATGCTGGTGGGGTCCTGACAGCTCCAAGAGACGATCGTTTCCATTCCAAAGAGAACTTGTTTTTAACACAGAGAGAAGAAAGTGGTGTTCCAAGAAACCGAACGACCAAGGAACCTTATCACATCCTTTTTAGTTGTGTGACTTCCTTGTATTACCCAACTACTTGTGCTGAACATGATAACACAGAAGGAAAGGATGAGATAGGGCAACCCGTAGGCCCTTTAACTTTTAACCTTCCCTTATCCCTCAGTAGCCTGAAGGTGGAGGGTATTGGTAGGATGTATATGTATCCAATATTGAAATAAAAACAGTTGAGTTCTTTCTGTACATTTCCACTGTCTGCTAAGAACAAAATACATATGTATTCAAAACTAAGAAATATGAATCGTATGGCTTTAGTGATTTGGCATTTGAGTTAAATGCTCTTATATTTTCTCTTAAAAATGTCATTGCACAATATAAAGCTAAATGGTAAAGTCTGTGCTAAGGAAGGAAGCAGCTTTATATTTTAGTACCTCCAATTCTTTTCTCCTGCTTCTTATTAAGGGGTCCTGCAAATTATGCAGCTGGCCTGGCTGCATTTGGTACATTGAAACCAAAGGCCAGTGATAACCTAGTGTAATTTCCTAGGTTAGAATCCATTCTCCTAACTTCCAAGTCTCAAGACCTCATTATGCTCTGGTCTGATGTTCCAGATTTTAATGGTGATGATTATAAGCCTAGAACAAGAAACAAGGAAGACTTGTTTAAATAGTTTTCACTTTACAAAAGAGTCACCATAACCATGATTTCATAGTAAACATTAATACATTCACACTTGCCCATCTTTGGTCTGTTCTGGGCTTTTACTTCATTAGTGCTCTGCTCATGAGACGAAATGAGGTAGTGCAAAAGGACAGGAAGCACATACAACAATTTATGTTAATTACTGCTTTTTGGTGTGATCACTGAAACATGGTTATCTGACGCTAAAACAAAGGTGCAGTTCTTTGTCTCACCAGGAAATAAATGATGAGAATATAGGAGGCACTTTTCCAAAGAGAGGGGCTTTTCAAACAGCACACTGTCCTTATTTTGGGAGCCTCATTCTGAAGAGCTAATATTTGCTCTTTCCTCTTTTCATTTTCAAAGCTCTTCACATATAAACTTGAACAGATTTTGACAGCCTAGGGGGCTGAAACAATAGAAATTTGGTCTTACAGTTCTGGAGACTAGAAGTCTAAGGTCAAGGTGTTATAGTTAGCTTCGTCTGAGGGCAGTGAGGAAGAATTCGTACTGTGCCTCTTCCTGAGATCCCAGTGGTTTGCTGGCAATCTCTGGGAGACCAGCAGAAGGATGTGTCCCCTCCACTCTAAGACATCAGTCATCATTCATCTGAGAAGAAGGACATGCCCCCTTTACCCCACATCAGTAGGTCAGACATGTATCCCAGGCATCATTCCTGGTCAAGAAGAATGGTAGAAATGAGGCTTTCCTTTGCATAATCAGCAGTCACAACTACACTTTGTTCCTTCGGCATGTAACAAGGGCTTAGCTCCTGGTGACTTTATTTTCCAAGGTTTGATTGAACACAATTGTCTTGCTTCTATCAATCGTGTAAATCTCCTAGTCCTCCATGCTCCTGTGTGTGTGAGAGGGTATATTTAAAGGAGTCAGAAAGGCTTGAAGTGTTAGAGTAAATTGACAAATTAATTCTCCAGAGTAAATTGACAAATAGCTAAACACCACCCCCATCACATGCCTTGGTTTGGCTCTTGGACAAAGCATCTGACAGTGCCTGAAACATGGTAGACACTCAGGAATGTTTTGTTGAATAAATCAGTAAAACTAATGAGTGGGGGCTATGATCTTGCATGCTTTCTCCAACGTCCTGATCTTTTCTTCTTTGGAGTCTGGACCATAGGAATGGAGAAAGGGTATGTTTTGTATGTTTAGTCCACTGTCATCCATAACCGCTTTTACCCACAGCTCACATGCTTTTAATAAAGAAGGTTGATTTCTGCAGTGCATAGCCAAGTTTACTAGATTTGGATTGTCTAACTTTTCCCTATCCTTAGAAATTCCTTTGACTTAGAGCCAATGGTTATGCAGATGTGTGTTTGTGATCAGTTGTGCCTGAGATTAATGACCTCTTTTCCATCCCAGCGTTTGCCACATAAGCCTTTTTGCTGACTTTGCCTGGTAGGGTATGTTCTTGCCTGAACCCTACTTTTGGACATCTATTCCAAACTTCAGAAAAGAAGCCAGCATTCTATTTTTAATTTTTGTTTGACTTTATGAATAGGAAATCGCCGTGGTATTAAATGAGGTTACCAGGAAGAGAATCCAGCGAGCAGGGCCAGGAGATCGATCATCAAGTATGGCCAAGAGAAGCAAAATTCTTCTTGCAGCTGATCCCTGGTTTGGGAATTTGGCGTCCCTTTCTGAATATAAACAAATTTGATTCAGTGAGGTGAAATATGCCACATCTTTTGTAAATTTGTAAATCCATGAGAAACTCCTACTATTGTCCATGATTGACATTCTCATACCCTTAGCTGATTGTGTCTCAAGTACCAAGGCTAAAAATAATGGCTAGAATTTGTCGCCCTTCCTTTGTACCCGGCGTTATCCGGAAAAATATTTACTTGCATTATCTCATTTCAGCCTCAATAATAATGCTATAAAGTGAATACCACAGCTATGTCCACTTTACATACAAGGAAACTGAGGGATAGTGAGGTTAAGTAATTTGTCTAACAGCTCTGAGCTAAATAACGGCAGAATAAGGCTTGGCCGGACACCTTGGATATGTGTCGTGAGAACCTGTGCCCTTAATCGTCGCATCAGACCATCAGGCTGCCTCCCATGAGTGTGTTCTTCTGGAGGGTGGGGCTTAGTCTCATTTGCTTTTCTACTCTCCTGTCTCAGACAATACAGAAACCAAAAAAATGATTTAAAAGATAAGCACATTATTTAATAACTATTATGTAGTGCCTCATATTTGAATTTGAAAGGGTCCTACTAAAAATTTTTGAATATAAAGAAGAGGCTAATAAAACAAAAGTGGACCTTTAAATAAACTAACATTCAGGTCTTTAGAAAGAACTGATTAAACGACCTATTAATTTAGTAAGTTACACTTTTAAAAGCGTGCTCATATTATCTTTACTCTTCATAGCTCTCCCAGGCATTTTTCTCATTAAAGTTCCTACTCCACCCATATCTGTCACCCTTACTGTACACCCACAGATCCTCTTACATGGCAAATGGAAGATGACAGCATCTCTTCATATCCACTTTAGGACTTATCTAGAGACTCACCTATCCTTCTGACTTTTTTACTTTTTTCCAAGGAAGAAATGTACTCATCCATTTCCCACAGTATAGTTTCATCTAAGCCTATGCTACCTTTTAAAAATTAAGACAATAAGAACGATCGTAAAGTGTCAGTTCAAAGGAAGTTCAAAGTGAGATTCAGTGACTTTGTCGAAGGTGTCACCATTCCTGTTTGTATCTTCAGCACAGGGTCTGGCATACAGTGAATATACAATGAATTCTTCCGGAGACAAATTGGGATAAGATGAGGGATGATCTCTAGCTCAGAGAATACCTAAAAAGGAAAGACTGGGTAAGACAGCCAGAAATTCTAGGCAGTGCAAAGAATGTTGGAGACCCCAGGGGAAGAAGAATGAGACAGGAATTGGAAATCAATGTTTCCTCCTTTAAGTTCAGTCTATGGTAGGAGCTGGGATCTATGGTGTTTCCCTCTATGGATGCTGACAAGTCACCTCTGTTCTTGTTTCTAAGACGCCATCATGCTTATGGTAAAAGGAAATGTAAAAAGAATTAATGCATCTTCATCATTTTGAGTATCTCAAGAGTGCTTCAATTTTCAAACTTGCATAAATATTTATTACTTTTGACATTATCTCAAGACTTGACACATTTTGCATGTATTAGGAAAGTAGTGAGCAATGATAGATTGTTGATGAATTTTTAAAAATATGCTTCTCAGAGACCAACTAAGACCAGAATCCATTATTCTGTAATATAAACAATCAACTGAGTAAAGTAATTTAGTTTTCTCAGCACCCAGGGTGTATATCCAAGAAACAGATGGCTTAATTGATCCCAGAGGGGGAATTTGCTAGGTTTAGTGGGGTGAGACACATGAGATTTCTGATGAGAGTGCAGAAGGAAAGGTTGGTCCATGCTGGGTAGGGAGTTAAGCAAACGGGAAGAGCCAGTGTGGAAGGATCAGGGGGCTAAAATGTGGCAATATCAAAGAGATTTGATAAGAATAATGAGTGGATTGAAGACTGAAGTTAGAATGTCCTAGTCTCAGAGCTGAATATTTTGAAGAATTCAATGAACAAAGGGCAAATGTAGCTAGGCATTTTTTTGATAAAGTAGAATTATCAAAGTCACTTCTAAGATTCATTTGAACTCTCCTTGAAGTTACCTTCTGCACCATAGTGAAGAGCTACAGTAGCCTGTGGAGACAAGCTTCCTCTGACTCTGGTCCATCTCAAGCCATCCTAAGCAATGCCTGAAAACAATAAGGAGGAGAGGCTGTTGCAGAATTGGTCCTCATATTCTTAAGGAACCTCTTAAAGGAATCTGCCCAACAGGGATGGGCTCTGAACTGCCTGCTCTCAGCTAGCGCAGCCTGTCAATCCTGGTCTATTCTCTGTGGACTGTGCTGATCTTAGAAGATGCCAACTGGCCTGTGCTCTTGGGCTCTGGGACATCTCTAGTCTTTCTCGTAACTCTTAGATGTTGAACCTAATCTTTATTCAGAAACCACCCATTATTTTCCTCACCCATACTTTGGCCTTAACTCTTCCCATTCAACTTTGGCTACTTTTGCTTCTTTTCATATGGTAGATGACCTCATAGCTGAGGTACCCTGCCCTTACAGAGATTTAATGTCTGTTAAACAATTTGGTTTAACTAAATATTAGGCCCTCTTTTCTGTGAATATATTTCATTTATTTGTCTATCAAGACCTTATTTAACATCTCTTGGATCCATTTCCAAAAGTATCTGCTCTTTTCACTATTAGTTGGAAAGATCTAAGAAATGAGTCCACACTTACAGTATTTTATCTCATTTATTACTTAAGTCAAACAAGCCTGAAGTATTTTTCTAAAATGGCAACAACAAAACCATCTAAACAAGGGGGGTAAATTTTTTAGGGCAGAAAGATCTTTCCTTGTGTTCTCAAGTCATAATAGCTGGAACTTTATGGGTTAGGATGTAAGGCATATATGCCCCTCTGTTAGTTATTTCGGAGCAAGACAAGACTAGCCTAGACAAAGAATTAATCTGGCAGGTAATATTCCTTATTCAATATAGTAGCTCAAATTGTCTCATAATAAAGATTATGGATGATTTCTCTTCCTTGAAAATTGCTGCTTAATTTTGTTGTCTTCTCTTGGAACACTTGGATAAAACATGTCCAGTGATAGGAAATCTCCTGTGGTCATTTTAATGTGTGCTCTGCCCACCTAATAGGATACTGGTGCCTATCAAAATGGGAAGCAAGGGGACGGTGCTGTCAGAGAGAGAGACTGACTTTGGGTCAAAGCCTGAGACCCCCAGCAGGCACTCAGGATCCCAGAGTTAGCAGCTCTTATCCATGTCTTAGGAGACAGCTGGTTTAGTGAAGTGAGAAGAATTTTGTTCTCTAAGCAAAAAACTTCAGGGCATCGAGGTTTGGGAATCTGTGAAGTTACTTTGCATATTCTGAATTAGTTGCCTTTACTTTCACAGGAATTAATTTTTTATTCTGCCATAGTGTGTTTGCATTGAAGATTTTGTGTTTTATAGAAGCCTTTTTATTTTTTCACTTGTTGTTAGGTACTGATTTAAAATTGTTTTTATTCCTAAGTAAAAGTCCTTGGGTCTTCAACTTTCCCTCTGCACTGGGAAAAAAATGCTTCAGATTTATGAACATTTGGTCAAACTTCACACCAGTGTTTCTTCAAACAGACATATCTACTGATGACTAGTTTTCAAAGATAAGGCTCAACTCTCTGGCCCATGAACTAGACAAATTCAATGTCCTCTGGTGGGGAGCCCACACAAAGGTTACCTCCCCATTGTACAAGGGCATGCTAGAAATGACTAAGTTCATTGTCTTTTGTGATGGATGTTGGTACAATGCCCAAAGGCTAGAGAGGTTAAACCAACTTCAGTGGGCATCAGCCGAGGATGCCCAACAATAATGTGCCCATGGCCAGAGATTCTGGAGATGAGGTATCTCCAACCAAGACCCAGGAACATTATTTTACTCCTCCCTGGTGCCAGGACAGTGCAGTACATGAACCAATACATGAACCTTTCTTGGAACACTTGGATCACACATGTCCAGTGACAGGAAATCTCTGTAAATTAAAAGATTATTTTCCTGTTCTGGAATGAATACAAACTATTTGCATGTCTGCGTGAATTCCACAGATTGTCCAAGCTAATAATTTAGGGTGCCTTTTCTCCAGCTCCAGATCATTTCCTTATAGTACTCAGCTACAGAGTGACACAGGATGCTCCAGGAATTTCTGTACAGCATTCTATTTCTCTGCTGCTTTATCTTCTCTTATGATCTGCCCCCCAAACTGAACCTGCCTTGGTTTCTGCAGACTTTCAACTCAATATTCTCAACTCAGGATGATTTCTAGGCTCCATTTTGGTTCCCCTCCCATTTTTGCCCCACTCTTAAAATCTTTAAGTTATAATTTAACTAGAACTTCTGTAACACCCACCACAAGCAATTAGACAAATTCTAACATTCTGGTAACCAACATATTAAGAAATAACAGATATTAAAGGTGAAACTAAGAAAATTAAATACATGAAAAAAAAGACCATATTTTAAAATAAGTGTGTAAGAATAAGAGTTGCTAAGAAGCTAGCACCACTAAAGGTTTTCCATGGAAATATCTTATTTTAAACTTACAATGAAGACAAACACTGTGGGCAGACTATGCACAGCTACAAACAAATGCAGTATGAGTCACAGAAGAAAGAGGGGGTGCATTTGTAACCCACCAGCTCATATTAGCAGCTCTAAGCAACTACCAGTAAATATTTGAGAGTTTTTTCTATTATGCTAAGTTTAACATTTAAACTGAATTATAGAGTTTTACGCTACAGTTCATAATTGACAAAAGCAAATTAGAACTCTAAAATTAGTCTTCCTGAACTGAATAGGATTTAATTCATCCTTCTGAATCAGCCCACTTCCCCACCTTAGAGCAAAAATAATGTGAATGTTGGCCCATGTTAATACTTTCCTAGTTCATACAGAAGCCTACTATGACCTAGAAACTCTGTCTCAACAATGAGGTGTGGCATTTGTAAGGCTCACCTTATTTATTTCCTCTCCTAGGAATTACATTCTGTACTGACACCTAATATTTAAAAACATTGTTTCATATATTTTGTCCACTTTTTTTTTTAGATATTTCAGTCATGAAGGTAAATCTAGTTTCTCTTACTCCATACTAGCTGGAAGAAAAGTCAATGTAGTTTTATTTAATCTCACTTTTGGCCCTATCTTCATTTACCTTTTTCTGGCTTTTGCCTTGGCATAAACAAGTTAAGATCAGTAACATTTAAATTAAATTTGGTTCCATCTCCTTGACTGGCACTCTTAAATCCCAGACATAGTCAACTCTATCATTATTACTATTAGACATTCCAGTAATATGGTTCAGCACTGCACTGTCCAATGACAGCCACTTCTCACATGCAGCTATTGAGTATTTTCTGTGTAGCTAGTCCAAACTGAGATATCCTATAAGTATAAAATACACACTGGATTTCAAAGATTTATTACAAAAGAAGTAAAAAGCCTCCTTAATAATGTCCTGTATTTTACATTTTGAAATAAATACATTTTATGCATGATTTCATTTGTTTCGTTTTACTTTTAAAAGGGTTTAAATGAGTATACTAAAATTAAAAATCACATAGCCGATTGCATTATGTTTCTATTGAACAGTGATTTCTAGGGCACTTTCAAGTTAATTTGTAAACATCTGTTCTTAATCCTAGAATAGTCACTAATGTTATTGGCATTTAAAGATAAGAAATGGTGTGGCAATGAAAATGGAGAGAAACCTAAGTAGATGGCTTGAGTGTGATTCTAGTTCTCTGGGAAGATGACCAAAGTGACTTTTGCAAAACCTTGCCACCTTTCCCTAGGCTCTGACTGGCTTTATTGCTACTCTTGTAGATGACCTTCTTATAGTCCTGAATTTTCCTCTCCCTCTTTCAACTTAAATATTTGTCCAGGTTAGTGGTTCTCAAAGTGTGATCTTTGCTTTAGCAGCGTCAGAATTACCTGGGAATTTGTAGAAATGCAATTATTATGCATTAGTGATTCAAACACTCAGCAGGTGGAGCCCAGCAATCCATCTTTTAACAATCACCGTCTGTTATTCAAGTGCACGCCCATGTTTGAGAACCACAGCTCCAGGAGCTTATATTTAACATACTGCACACGTTGGCTGTCTTCAGGGTCACCAACCTGCTCCTCTTCTTGACTCTCTTATTTCTATTAACCTTTCTCCTTAAAACCAAGGTGTAAAACATCAGTGTCCTCTTTTCCTTTCCTCTCAAGCCCCGCATTCCCTAAGTCATCAACTCCTGCCAACATCCACTTGCAAGTGCCTGAGCATGGACTGAATATGCCCTCATTCAGTGTTTCCAAATGGTTTCATTGCTCTCTTTTTGCTCTCATTCCCACTGCATTCTACTTTTTCTGCAATGCTCTACTGAAACCAAGTTCTTCCCGCTGGTTAGAAAGTGTTCCTTACTCTCAAGAATTTAGCTATATCCAACATCCTACTCTTAAAGATGGAGTTCAGAAGCCACTCCCGGAAGGTTTTCAGTCTTCTCTGATATACAGGTATTTTCCTCTCGCTGAGTTACACAAAATATCTACCTCTTTTGACCTTTAATTTTATTTCTCTTTTATTACTCTACCATTTCTTTAAATTAGTGCACATGTTGTTAGCCTTCTAGCAAATTATAAGTTTCTTGAGGGAAAAATCCATGTCTGATTTATGTTTTAACCCCTAATAAATAGGAAAGGGGGACTAATATTTCTCACACCTACTCTTGATTCAGGGCTCTTGCACTTTTTGTTCCATGTGCCTAAAATATTCTTGCCCCTGTATCTCCATGGTTCTTTCCCTTACTTGCTTTAAGTCTTTTAAGGATTACCTTGCAAAGAAGCTGTCTTCTCTTTCTTATCTTTTTTACCTTACTTTATTTTTCTTCATCCCACCTATTCCTGCCAGACATATATCTATGTACATATATATGGCTGGTATATACACAGTCTCTATTTCTTTTTCTTTGTGGTCACTACTCTATTTCAATTACCTTCAATTAGAATTATTTGTTGAATGAATATGTGTAATTCCTGAGCCTCAATCACTGCATCTTCAATGCTTGAACAATTATATTTACCAGTAAGAAGTTTAAGAGAATAAATGAAATGACAGAAAGACGTCATATAACACAGCATATGACACACTGCAGCTCCTAGTAACTGATAATTATTATCATTATCATTAATTCTTTCATGAGTATATATTGTCTGGGGGGTTCTGGCCCTTTTGTCCTATGAGACTGTAAATTGCCTGGGGGCAATGACTTTGGATAGTTAATTCTTGCACAGATATTCAGTAAATAATTGCTGAACAGATGACCTTAGTGAATTGTCTGGATTGTAGTCTCTTCACTTGTAAAACAAGAAAATTAAGATTCCCCTGTACCTTTCCAGGCTGTACCTTTTCACTAAACAATTTGTTAAAAACCCCATGATCTAACAGTTCGGGGGCATAGTTTAGAGTATAGAGACTCTGCTCATTTAGTGGTACAGCCTTACATAAAATCTCCACAATATCCTCAGTCAGAAGCAGACACTGTGTCTCTTGGATGTGATGTTTACCAAAGCCCCCTAAAATCTTCTTATTCTTTTCTATATAAAAACACTTTTCCCCCCCCTCCATTTCCTCTTGATTGAACTCAATTCTTCTTTCTGCTTTTCTGGACCCCACCCATACTGTATTCTTATGATAAATCAACATTTTACAAGCCACTGAAATCTTGGTGCCATTTGGTGTGGATTGTGCTGTGCAGTGTTTCTGAGAAATAATGTGACAATCGAGGCTCGTTACTGCCTTCTAAATTAGGTGCCCAAGAGCAGAAAGAAAAGCAGTTGTCTGCAGAGCGGAGCTGGAATTCTGTGTTTGTTGGGTCTAAATCTCTGCACATTGCTCTGTGCACACATGGGCTCCTCTCTGCTATAATTTTAGTGAACTTTCTGCTGGTTCCTGCAGATCCTACATTCTGTCTGGCTGACTAATGATCTCTTCCCTTTTTTCTTGAGCCATCCTATGATTTCATCACATAAATAGTAGCTTGGTTTCTTTCCCTGAATACTTGGAATGCTACCTTTTATTTGGATTGCTGCAGACATCAGTAGAATGGGATCTGAGTCATAATTTATTTGACCTGTTTGAGGGCACAAAAGCAGAGGCACATTTCTGATGAGAAGGGGGTTTGCTTTTAGGGAAATAAATTATTCTAAAATTAACTGCAAACATTGTCACACTAGGGTCAGGACAGCAACCCCAAATGCCTGTATGAGTCTGGCTGCAAGTGTAAAAGCAGTGAAGAGAGTTGAGTGGAGGATGGCAGAATGCAGGTGCACGCACCTGAAAGGGGCAGCCACGCTTGGCTTTGGACAATCATTGCCAGGCTAACCCATATGGACCCACTATTGCCAACTTCCAATTTTTCAAGACAAAGTCTAAGTTCAGGTATTAATGTAAATTTTTCTGATTTTCAAAGACTGGCAATGAATTAAGTTGAAAACAGCAACAATATTTAAGTGTTGAACAAAATATGTTGGTGGCAAAAGGCTATCCATTTACAATCTCTGTACATCCCACAATTTTGGCTTTTTAAAATTAAATTATCAAGTAGGATATTACCATTTCTCTTAAGTGTTCATGGAGAATACATCTATCAGAATGATGCGATGATAGGATGTTTTCTAAAGATCTTTCCATTTCTTTTAGAATCTGAAAGGCAATAAAACTTGCATCAGTTGCCTCGTATGTGTAAAACAGTGTGGGAGATGATAAGCTGTTTAAGGCAACATCTTTTCCTTTCCTCAAGGAGGTAATTATTTAATTAGGAGAAACAGTATCTGTCCTTCCCATAAAGTGCCATTTCTCCAAAACAGAAGAATTGTAAATGCCTAGGAAATATTTCTATAAACTGTAAAATTTCTAGGAATTCAAAGATGTTGAAGACAAATACAAGGCTGCATTGACCGATGTAGACCTTATACAGCAGAAATCATGGCTTAGACATGAGAAGAGGACTGGAGAGGAGAATTCCAGGTAGGGAGAAAAATCACAAAGCTGGGATTGCATATGACATTATTTGTGCATAAATGAGAAAAACAGTCTATTTGGAGTTCTGGGTTTTTGTTGAGGAGTAAGTGGGTGAAAATTTGCACTCCAAATCTGGCCAACACACACACATACAACTTTTGAAAACTCCAATAATAAAGCCAAATAATTTGGGCTGTCCAGTCATGGCTGTGAAGGTAGACACATCAAGCAATCTTAAGCTATTCCTATCTAATACTTTAACCTGAATTAATTCTTTTTGTTTTGATTCTCTGTTTACCAAACAATCCTCTGATTCTCACGTGATATTTTCTGTGAGTTTATGAGATCAACCATAAGAGATAATACCTGGGTCACAGGTACTTTTGATCCAACTGTTTTGACCCAACTGATTTTGCCCTTTGCTCCAAAGATAGATGTGTATGCTATTAGATATATATATATATATATATGTATTTTATCTTAATGATATATATGTACATGTATAATATCAACTTATACATACATATGCATATAGTTAATGATACATGTACAGATATATATAGTTAATGATGGATATTTGTGTGTATATATATTTAATGATGTACATATACATATTTAATGATACACTTTTGCCAAATATTATTTTTCAGATAAAAAATCCATTAAGCTAACTTAGTTTATTTTTCATTTCCCTCTAAAGAGCAGTCAAACCATTTAAAATTTTCTTTTTCCATTTTTATCTTACTAAAATTATTTTCAGTATAATCAATTAATTTTCCTATGGCTTTAATTTGACCCCCTTTGAAATCCACGTTAAGTTTTATGTGCTATAAGTTCTTTTATTTATAATTTTTGTTTTTATGGTTATTATTTCTCCATGTCTGATTTTCTGAGGTCAAAGTTACCACTATAACTTTTGTTAAGATGTTTCATTTTCCTGTAAATATTTTGACAGTAACAAAATTTATAGGCCAGTCTAGCAGCTTATATTTTTATTTTATGTTATTTCCACTATGGCACCTCACCTCAGCCCATACCCTTCTTTTTGGTCAGTAATTCATGTAACTGAAAAAAGTGGTCTTCAACAGCAGGCTAGGTAATATTTCAACTCCTAGGCTTGGGGTGGGGACTTGGGTGTTCATCATAGAGGCCCCTACTGAAATCAAAGCCCAGTGCAAAGCCCAGTCTATTCCTCTGCCTATTTTGTTGGACTCCCTTGAAATTCTTTAAGGGCTGATACTTTTCAGAGGAGTAGTCACCGTAACTCAAGATAAAAGGAGTTGAAGACCAGAAGGAGAAATTTGAGCCTGAGAAATCAGAAATGTAAGAAAAGGAGCTGTAGTGCACGACACTGCAGAGTTTTTCAAGCTGTTTTTGTTTAAAATAGAATAACATGCAAAATGCAAGTTAATTTTTTTTAAATGTAGGTGTTGGGAAGCATTTCCTTTTTGGGTTGCGGATGATTGGTTTCTATTTGCTCTCTTCTGGAGCTGTGAAGTCTCTCAAACTTGGAGACTAGTCTCCTCTCACTACATCTCATTTCCAACCTTCAGGAAAACAAGGCGTCAGACACCAGAGTGATTTCAATTTGGCTGACAGTTTAAGAAACTAGACTACCTACTGATTGCTTTGTAAAAGTTTCTGTCCTGAACAGAGCAATTGAACACTCCTCGACGACCCATGTCAGGAAAGAAAATTCAAACAATGGCTTTAAAAGTAATTGGGGGAAAAATAAATAAAATTAATAAAAAGTAAAAGTAATTGGATCGTCCTTAACATGGTCAGACTTGGTGTCTGTTCCCTTCATGTCCTGCACTTGCTGCCCTGTGAGCTCTTGCAGGAGACCCAAGCTCTAGTTCCCACTGCAGGTCAGCTTTGTCCTGGCAAACATGTCCTCTCTCCTGCCTCTATTTGCTCCATATGTATTTACTCAACAAGCTATTTTGTGTTAAAATGTTGGGAAAGTCATCTTAGCAAGACAAAGACCTGCAAAGGGATAAGAGAATTTGAAATGCTGCTCATATGTGCAGGGTATCTTCAAAAAGAAAAGAAGAGATGGCAGCTTTAGTTTTGCTATTGATTATAACTTTTACCAATTTATGAAAAGATTCCCCTTCTCATTGTCATTGTAATTTTACTTCCTCTGGATAGAAATATAACGATGGTCTCTTTTATGTTTACTCTTTGCCTAATACTCTTTATTCTTTTATATTTAATATTTCTTTGTCATTTTGATTCATACTATATTGGGAGCCTAGTATCCTAGATAGTATTATGTTTATCTTGGGAAGTTCCCCTTTAGAAAGGGATTGTTTTCTTTCTGTTTGCTTTTATTATTGCCTTAACTCATTTACTTGCTTTTTCTCCTGCTGTTTTGTTTTTATGCTCCTCCCTTTGGACCATTCTTGGTGTTTACTGTGTTTTATTAAATCTTTGATTTCTCTTTATCCCTGTGAGTCACATATCTTTTTCTGGAGCATCCATCTTTTCATTTTTCTTTCTCTGGGCCTCCATGCTTATCATCAATCATCTTCCCTCTCAGTATTTTAAACTTTGTTTTTACTTGACACTCTGGGAAACTTTTAAGTTGTTATTCCACAAGACCAATTTATTTTGTGCATTGTCGATTCTGTTTATCAATGCTTCCAATTTGGATATTAAATCTGGTTCTGCATTAGAAGACTTTTGCATTTTTAAAAATTTCAGAGTGCTTTATTTTTTATCTCTGTCTTTATCTTAATGAGTTTTCTCTGTAATTTCATATTCCTCTTTCATGGTTACCGTATAGTCTTGCTTCTTTTAATGACATTAAGAAAATACCTATAATTTTTCTTTCTCTTTTAAATAATTTTTCTTTCTTAAATTTAATTTTCAAAGACAAGTTTTTTCTCTGATTCTCTGGAACTATGTTTATATTCTTTTATAATTCAGTATCGTTTTTCTAAAGATTTGTTTATATATTCTTGAATGTCAAGAATGTAGTCAAATCTGCTCACAGACATGAAAGTTGGTATATTTAGTCCCATTTAGTGCCCATCTGCAGGCTGACTCTTTACCAATTTTATCTAACCTGAAAGGCAGATCTTCTTTAAAAATATTTGAAAACACAATAGAAAGACATTGATCAGGGATGATGTATCCATAGAACAGCCTGAAGTTAAAGGAATGAATTAGGTAATTACTGGAGAACTCATTCATGTCTAAAATTCTTTTAAACTTCCTGCTTGCTATTATTTATTAGTGGCCTTGTCCACCTCTCATAACACCAACCAGGTGAGTTCCAAGAACATAGAACAGCATGTGCTTTTGACTAGCAGTTCTGTGGAAAGTAGCGTTTGTTTGAACTGAATGACATCATTTCCTATAGAACTCAAGAAGTCAACATTCAAAAAAAAAATTCTCTAACACTTTCAAAATGAGCATTATTTCCTTTGCTTCATTCTTTGCTTTGGGATTAGCAATACTAAGGCAGCTGCAACAGCAACAGAAACTTAAATCCTAACAAACCACAAAGTTAAATACCAGGTTTTTTACTCTTCAAAACTCAGGAGAACACTATAAACCAGTCAAAACTTGTCATGTGCTTCAGTAATTGGAATGTGTGAGGTGAGTTTCAGGTAAGTATCCCAGTGAAGCAAGTTAAGTTGTCAGCTTCCATCAACATGTTTAGTTTAAAGAAAACTCAACAGGATTGACATTTATCACAACGTCATTTACTTTGGTTGGCCTTCATGCTGGCAAAGATCAGAAGACTAACCAAATAGGCTGCATTTCAAAGGTCTTATAATTTCCTTGGAAAGGAACTTTTCCTCCCGGCTTGGCTTGTTTCCTATCTGCTGTGTAAGGCTCTAAACTTGCACATGCAAACCCTGCGTGAGTAGGTGTTTGTGGGGAGAATGCGCTGAGGAAAGCATGAGTGAACGTGGTTTGGGAAAGAATGGGATGTGTTTCAGAACAGCAAAACGACTGTCTCAAACCACTTCAGAGAGGAGAAGAGAAGGAAGTGGCTTAGTGACAACATCTCAGGTGTGGGAAGTAACCTGAAAGGCCTTTGATTCCCTAGTGTGGCCTGAAGGAAAGAACAAAGAGTTCTTTGCTGGTCATTCAGCTGCTCAGATTCGCCCACCTCTTTCCTTCCTGCCTCCTTCTCATGTTCTGTGAGTACAGGCCTTTGGAAAATAAATCCTGCTGTTCCAGCATTTAACATCATGTCATTTGATCATGTCAAGAATGATCAGGATCAGAAAAATATCTCACCAGCAATTTAGATATTAATCATAAGGTTCTGAACTTTAAATAGGTACTGGATGGCAAATCTTAATTTAGATCAATAAAAATGCATGGAAGAAGGTTCAGTTGTAGCTCAAACAATCACAATGTATAGATGTGGTCTTGGGGGCTGTGCGGCCTATAAGGGAGGTGTTCTTTGGGGGCTGATTTGCATTTTGGTACTTCTGGGTAGATGCAGGCTGTGAGGAACATGGAAGGTGATACTTCATTATGCGTTTCCTGTGAATTTCAGGAAAATGTGATGCTTGCTCTTTGATCAGAGCCTGTTATCTCTTTTCCTTCACAGGTATAATACTTCACACCCATTGATGACTCAGAAGCAGACTTTTAGATAAAAAAGAAAGTGGTAGCCCCCAAATTAGAATTTAATGCTATGTAGTACTCTTACTAAAGAAGACTTGGAGCATGTTATGAATCAAAGGGAGATTAAAATGTCATCAGTTAAAAATGAAGATAAAAGACTTCTCCAGAATGCAGAAGTCAGACTCTCAGGATTCTCTCACTGATGCTAAGTTATGTAAGAAGCAAGATCGTAATCAGAATGTTTCTTTGGTGAACATAGAGGTCAATATAAAAAGGAATTCAGATGATCTCAGAAAGAGTGCTTCAGCTGAGAGAGGGACAACCTTGCTCATGAGATAAAACATTTATACTCCAGTGGACAAGAATATTTTCACTTAGGTAGCTCTGAATACACTATTGACAAAACTCTGGTGCAGTCCCGTTTTCTATGCTACAATTAGGTTATCTGCTAGTGACAACTTTTATTTTCTTTATAAACATGAATACTTGATAGATTTAATATCCTGATGCCACAGTACTTAGGTTAAATTCTAGTCCAGGGTTTCTTACCCTCTGCACTATGGACATCTTGGGCTGGATTAGTCTTTCTTGTGGGGACTATCTTGTCCATTGTGGGGTGTTTACTGGCATCCCTGGCCTCCACCTACTGGATGACAGTGGCACCTCCTCCTCACCCTCCTCAGTCAAGACCATGAAAATGTCTCCACACATTGCCAAAAAGAAAACTGCTCTAGAGCCTCTTTGGTCATTTGATTACAAGGAACCCTTTGGTTTAGTCATTCATTTACAAATTATTGTATTGGATTTTAGGGTAACTGACTTCCCCTACTGACTTACCAATAGACCTTAAATAGCAGAATCTTTTTTTTTTTTTTTAAATCATCCTTCATTGTTTCAAGATTCTAGCTTCTTAATGGCAGAGAAAGACTACTATAAAGCAAGTATTTGATGCAATATCCTGAGAAATAGAAAAATATAATACACACATTTATTCTCTAAAATCTAGATCTTTTTATGTGTAACAGAATCCCTCCATTGGCTTTAAAGTTCATTTTCTCTTACATTTTTATGTACTTCAGCTTCCATTATCCTGTTTTGCCTGAGATCAGCCCTCCTCAATTGACTCCTGGATAAACAGTGACAATTTCTACAGCCTTCCTGTCTACCTGATATTAACCTTATCAATCAGTTGTTATAGTCTACTCTGAAACAGGTATCATCTAAAAATCTCGAAATCCCTTTCTTACATTATTTATTTTTTGAGGAAAATTCTGGCCTCTTGCTAAGAAAAAGTATTCTTTCTTTGCTTCAAAGTTTATTTTCCAAAACCCTGTAGCATCATTCAACCCATTTTGTTACTACTCGTATGTCCCACTTTGTCACAAGATGATGAGCCGTTCGAGGACATTCCTACCTATTTACTTCTGCCTCGCTGGGCACGTAGCATGGAGGTGAACTGGAAGTAAGCATTGTTTAATGACTTCTGTTAAGTGGACAGAGTTGCAGTTGAAGAGTTTAAGAAGTCTGTACGCTAATACTGACAGCTGCCCAGAGGCTGACTGCTTAAGTCATTAGACATCCACTCACAGTTTTCTTCTCCCCTCCTGCCTCACCGTTAAGCCTTTCTCCCTCGATTTTCCCACCGCACAGGCTCGAGAGCAATAGAACTGTGGAACTCTTGAGTTTTGATTATGGGGACCATAAAAGGTGATTCTAGACTGAAGTGGGAAGGGTAATTTCAAAAAAAGAATTGATTAGGCAGAGGTATGACACTCTCAATTTTAGAATCATAAATAGATGTACATTGAAATATTGAGCCCTTTCACCAAAAGGAGTCAAATCATTAACTTTTAGGAGATAAGGGGTCCATTTTGTCTATGGGCAAATTACCTTTGGAAAATATAAAGCCTAAGATCTTAAAACAACAAAGGTTTCTATGTTGATATTGGAATACTAGAAGGGGAAAAAGGCAGGAATTAAGCATGTGTCCCCTTTGTATCAAATTTGACCTTTTGAAAGACCTCCTCAAGGGTGCAGTTTTTAAACGATGGCTTAAGATCAAAGGATAGCTAAATAAGGACCTAACTCACATATTCCTGAAAATAGACTCAGTCTAAAAAAAAAAAGTGCTTGAAGATCAAAGACACTTAGAATCATATCATTCTAGAGCTAAGAAGAGCCTAGTCTTCTCACTTGTGACATGAGAAGTTAGAATGGATGATTGTTGAAATATGTGTTTTTTGAAGATCCTATAAAATGTTATGTTTATGGAAGATAATTTGATTGACATAACAAAAACAAAAACACACACACACAATAAAAACCCTTTTGGTAACATTCTTCAGGAACACCTCTGCTGCAGACAGTGATAGATACATGAATTCAAATTAGATATCTAAGGAAACAATAACGGCATAGTAAGAGATTGAAAATGATGTTGGGTAACATAGAAATTTACAAGGCATGATTTGGTAGCTATATATATAAGAACTGAGAAAGGTGCTCTTTAGCATCCCCTATATACACAGAGCTGTGCTAAACTGCAGCCATCTACATGGTGTTCCCTCATGACACCGGTGTTGCATGATCAGGAGGAGATGTTCTGGTGTGGGCTTTCCAATAGTAGAGATGGATTTGAGCTGATGCATCATAATACCCTCTTGCTCGGTCCCCTTTGTGGTCTTTAAAATAGGTTTCCTCAACACCTTGGGCAGAGTTTCTGGTGGTGGAACAATGCAGGCTAACAAGGACTCAGAATCTTGTGTTTGGCCTCCTAGGTGAGGAAACTTATCCAGGTAAGAACACACCGGCTCTTAGGGCAGAGGTTCTTGAACATTGTCAGCATTTATCACTGTCCCTTGAGAGCATGTTAAAATGCAGATGTCTAAACCCTGCTCCAAGTACTTCTGATTTTAAAAGTTGGACATTGGGCCCAGAACTCTGCATTTCTAACCAGTAGTAAAATTGTCCTGAAGCAGGTGGTCGTCTCTGAGAGATGCAGTTCTAGAAGTTCAGTTGATTTTTGCTCTCCTTCTTGGCTCAGGTCCTTTGAATTAGGCCCATAAAAATTTGTTTTCATCTGCTCCTATTTTGATGAAGCCAGTTTTAGAATCATAATTTACTTCTAGAATGCTCTTACTGTTATTCAAAATAGTATCATTTGGCAAAGTAGAAATGATTTTGAGAAGAGAGAACATAAAAAGCTTTTGAAAAGAAAACCAGATCATAAGATGGTCGATTAAGCAGCAAGAATAGATTGAACTTTGAAGCTATGGAGAATTTTAGCAAATGGTCTCAATGAGGAAATGACTAATGGAGATTTGGGGAGCCAAGGGAAAGCATCATACTCCTGTCAGTAGTTAGACCAAGAATGTTTGTTCGGCTGGAAGACCTTGTGACACAGGGAGAGCCAGGTGACTGGGAGATTAGTGTTCTCATCACAGACTTTTATTCACTTATATAGAAACTGTTCCAGCTGAATTCGCATTTCCAAGACTGTGAAGAACATCCAGGGAGAAAGTTGCCTGGATTTATAGGAAGTCTTAAAACCTTGGCTTCAGCATGAGTATTTGGAGCTTACATTAGAACAGCTGAGAGATCGATTCTGTGGTCCCCGTTATTAGAAGAACCCAGGGTGGTTAATTATTCAATATGGGTCATGGCAGGAAATGGACTTAGGCCTGACTAACAGCAAAGGCAGTGGAAAATACTCTGGTATCTGTTTTCACTACAGTAGAATTCAGACAATCACCATAGGGAGGGAAGACTAATAAATAATAATAAAATTAAGGGGAAAAAAATACTGAGACAGGCCGTCTGAGCCAACCCTTTGCTCAGTGCCCTCCAGCCTGCCTTTCTGTAACTGGCCCAGGTCTCCTGTGTCTCTAGACTGCCCTCTGATGGTCCAAGCCAGCACTGTTCTGTCTCTTCAAGGCAAAAAATCTACAGAATTTCCCTTGGAAAACAGACTGTTCTGCATCCCATTGCCTTTAGGTCTCACTGTTTTCTATCAAATCTGACAAGCTAGTGATTTTCAAATACTTCTAATAATGGAATCCTCTCTTCAAGTAGCATTTCATGCAGAAGCCTGGTAGATAAAACAGTAGGAGGAGAGCTGCTTGGCTTGAAGGGGGTTAGGACCTGCAGCCATGTCCATTTGGTCTCCAACTGGAGCACAGTTAGGCAACTACAGTGACAAACTCACTGTACCAGTGGACTCTTATAGTCATCTTAAGGGATATACAGGGTGGGGCAAGAGTAGGTTTACAGTTGTTTGTATGGAAAATAATACAATAATTAATAAATAATAATACAAGAATAAATTCTGTTTTGTGTACTCACAACTGTAAACCTGCTCTTGCCCAACGCTGTAGCTTCATTTAAGCAGAGCCATCTTGAAAATAATATACATTCATTAGAACACTTTAGGTTGCAATGAATAGAAACCCAAGTGAAACTAATTAAAGCAGAAAATGAGAATCTTTTGCTTATGAATCTTCAAAATGCAAGGGTGTAATCTGAAACAGGATAAAAATGCAGTTGCTCAGATGATGTCAACAAGAATATTCTCTTTTTTAATCTCTCAGTTCTATGTTAAAATTTGTTGGCTTGATCTCCTGTAGTTCTCACCACAAGATATCCCGGCCTACATGGCAAAAATAGCTGGACTCTATAAAAAGAGAAGCATCTTTTTCCTATTGGCCAAATCTCTGTCCCTTAAGTACCACCCCTGCCCATGGAAAGGGACTGGTGGGCCCTGTTCAGGACTGAGACCCATCATTGTATCAGACACTGAGCTTTTATATTTATGACTCTCACAAGGAATGAATGTGTCAGTAAGGATCCCTATTACAAAACATTCAATCTTTTTCTCATTTCTTAATAAAAGGAACAGACCGTCTAAAATAAAAGCCAAGACAGGCTCCAGGATGCAGAGGTCCAGGTGTCATTAAAGCTGTAGCTCCCTTTCTGTGCCCTTGGTTCTCCCCTCTTCCTCTGCTGGTCTCACCACATCCAGGACACCACCTTTGATAATGGAGTGATCAAGGAGGAGCTGGCAGGCACCCTTTGTCATGGAGCTAACAAAGCTCTTGTCCCAGGAGTTAGAGAAGCTGAAGGGGGAGATATGGACAAGCTAAGTGGCTGTGGGTCTGGCCGTGCTCCAAGCTAAGCAGGTGATCCAGTGGATAAGTGACAAGCGTCTGGGCATCAGCAGTGCTTCATGGTCTGCACCAACCTTCTAAGCATAAAAAGCTATTGTAGTTGCTTCATTTGTGCCTGCCAGATCTCATGCAAAATATCTTATGGGCTCTTGCTAACCCAGAGCTATCCAGGGATAGGAATTCTGGGAAATGTAGTGCTGGGTTAGCTAAATAGACACAATACAAAGGGACCACAGGAACTAATGCAAGTAAAAAAAAGTAACATCCAGTCAGGCAGTTTCTTAGCCATAGGTCCAATTGAGGATTTTAATCCACAAGCGTCCTCTGTGGACACCCGGCAGAGCTTCAGTGCCTGTCTGAGGGCACTCTGGCCCCTGGCAGGGATAGTAGCAGGGCCCATTTCCAGGAAGATCCAAGCAAAAGCTCATCTGGATGCTTTAGTTTTGTTAAGTATGATGCCCCCACTCAACCCTACTTTAGTTGTTATGGCTGGACTTGTTATAAAAGAGTTAAATTGACACAAGACTAGATTAACAGGACAGTAAAAACCAATTTAATACATGTGCACGGGAGAGCCACAATATGATGTTCACATTATAAAATGAGGCTTAAAGAAAACGAGACCAGGCACATTTTTATACTTTTTAGACAAATAAATGACAGATTTGTGAGAAATTGACAGGACAAAGAAAGTTAGTGCTCATTAGAAAGGAATCTAAGCAGGTTTGGGTGCTCATTAGCAAAGTTTGGGCTTGGGTAGTAAATTATTAAGGGCATTAACAAAGTTTGTTTGCACATGATTTTTCCACTCTGTATAGTATAACTCTTGTGATAACGGTGTCTCAGTCCTTCATGAGCGGGGCACCTATCACAGAGATTTTTATTGTCTGCTTTTAGGGGGACAGAGGGCAGTCAGAGAACTCTTCCCTCTCTTGCTGTTTCGCAGGTGATTTCAGTTCGAAATAATCAATGTGCCATTGTGGGATATCTTGGGGCAGGCTGCCCTGGGCCCCGATAATATTCAAAACAGCAGTCACCTTACCTTGGGGCCGTTCTTTTTCAAGTTTAAGAGTTGATTGTTTTCTGAGTGTTCTAGGAAAATATTTTATTCCCAAGATTTCTCATTTTATAGCATCTAAATCTATTCACATAGGCAAGAGAAAGAGAAAGGGGGTGAGAGAAAGGAAGTGGAAGAGGGAGAACACCTAGGGTTAGGATTTCTATCACTATCAGAAAAGGGCCCATACAGTCGGGTAGGGCGTTAAAAAGGTGAGCTTTACTATGGTGTTTGTCAAAAACCAAACTCTGCACACGCAATCAAGCAAAGCAGAAACATCAGTTTACTGCAAGGCTTTCCCCCTGCAAGCCAGGAAACTGAAGATTATAGGAGCAATAAGTTTCACCGACTAAGGGATCTTTATGGGGTAAACGCAGAAGTTATTTGGCTTTTTCAGCTCATTGGTTGCCTAGTGGTCGTCTTTCTTGTTTGGATCTGAGAAGCTAAGTTGTGAACAAGCTTGATGTTTGGGGATTGGCAGTTTTGTTGATTTCTGAGAAGAACTGTAAATTCCTAGAAGGTTAGGTTAAGTTTTCTTCATCTGTCTGTGTTGATTGTCTTCATTTTGTTCATGACAGAAGTGACTTGATTTTAGTTTGGTTCTACATGGTGAAGAAAAGTGCTGTTTAAAGTCAGCAAGTATGGTTGACTCTCAGGTATACCTAAGAAGGTAGGCTATTTGTATAATGTATAAATAAATAAATGTATAATGTATACATAAAAATGTATACCCACTTTAACAGCTGATTGCTGTTAAATGAAATAAAATGTATTTTAATAAATATTGCCTTTATAATTATTCAAAGTGTGTATACATTTTTTTGGAGACAGCCTGTATATTTGTGTATAAGATGAACTAAAAAGGCTGGAGCTGGAATAAGTTTATAAACCCAAGGATCAGAACACATCTGTGGGTCGCTATAATAGGCAGATCCAAAAGAAATAAATTGCCTTTTATTTGAAACCATTGGGGATGCTGAGAGGCAGTGAAGTTGCTGAAAGTATGGACTTGAGAGTCAAACTACCGAGTTTGTACCTGGTCTGCACTAAATACTAACTGTGAGACCTTGGGCAAGTAACTTAAACTCTCTTTGACCTTGCTTATCAATATTTAAATGGGGATGAGAGTAAGAATAGCTACATGTAGTAAAGGTTAAATGACTTAACATATATAAAGTGCTGACTAGTACCTGGCATGTAGAAAACACTATGTAAATGTTAACTATTATTATAATTCTACATCTATAGGAGTTAAAATAATAAAATATCATCATTAGGGTTTTTCAACCAGCATGTTGAGAAACACCAAAAATTCTATTTTTCAAGTGGTTATCATCTGTTAAGTACCCATTACATGTCTGGCACTATGAAAGTACTTCCCAGTTATTATTTAATTAAACCTGCGCAACAATCCAAGAGGATAGATTTCCTTAGTCCCAGTTCATGATTAAGGAAACCAAAGCTCATGGCTGCTGTAAATTACCAACGTCGCAGAGCTGAAGGGTGAAAGGTGAAGGATCCAACCCAGCTTCGTTGGCTACAGACTCATGAGCGCTCCCTCTAAGGTGCCACAAGCCACAGCCCAACCCAGGGAGCCTGACCCTGAGGCCTGCTTTCTCAGTCAGACCCATCTTCATACTGAGCTGCCTGAATAGGGCACAGTCTTAGGCCTTTAAAACAATTGTCTAATGTTCCGGCTTTGAGGGCTGTCTCTAGGTTTAGAAAGTCTTGGGGGTGGAGGGACTGGTGATAAAGCTATGAACTTTGGGAGATTTTCACTCGGATTATTCCCTCAGATCAGAGCAGGGAACACGACCAAAAGGAGTAAGTGGAGAGAATTGATGGGAAGTATTAGGCAAGATAGCAAGAGGGACTTGCAGGTGAGACAAGCTTTTTGCTATTAAGGGAGTGATGAGCCCCGCCCCCTGCCTCCCCAAGGAAGCTGCTATCCCCCCATAGCCTAGGGTGTCCTCCAGTGTGTTTGTGGCTGTCCTGGGCTGCTCCGCTCCAGCCCTCAGCATTGGATTTGTCCTTCAGATTGTTCGCCAAGTCTCTTGAGAATTATCTCTGTGTGTGATTACCTTGTGATTCAAATTGAGCCCAAGCAGCCTTTCTCTGTCAGCATGTTATGCTTGCTGCCACCAAATACAACACATTTATTATTATTATTATTATTATTATTATTATTATTATAATGTTTGCAAAGTAACACTTCAAATAAATTTCAGGGCCACTGTAGTCCCTTTGTGAGAATGATGTGTGTTTGTACATGGGAAAGTGTTGCTCTATTGACTCCTTCTTTCTCCCAAAAGATGCTTTTTCAGTTGGTGTTCTGGGTGTGAAGCTGTTCAGAAGGCCTTGGAAGATTCCTGACTACACCTCTGGTGACTGATTTTATGTGTTGTGTTGTGTTGTGTGTGAGTGTGCATGTGTGTGTAGAGGAGCCACTGCCCTATGACCCTTTCATTTCACGTTCACTCTCCTTCATCAGCCCCAGAGAACTGAGTGCAGAATCACCACAGCCCACATTCTCTGTATCAGAGACCTTTCTAAATAGTCCTCAGGTATTTGAGAGAGCTTGGTTGTCACCTGCATCAACAACGCCACGGCCTCAAGGCAACCATTATTCCTGGTTACATAAAGAATCACAGAGAGACTACCAGGAAAGAACTGAAGAGAAAAAGAGGCTGTTGCCCTTTTTTAAAAAATTGTTATTTCTCTCCCCAAAGAAATGCCAATCAAGGTAATTTGATTCGCGGACAGGAAGAGAAGGCTCTGTCTTCTCCATATCTTATCTGTTCCACCGGGAGACAAAAACGAATGAGTGGTCCTAAATGGTTAGCTGCTGCTTCTGTATCGACTTGTGGTTTGCAGGCTTACTTCCTTTGCTTTGTGACATCACTTTCCTGTTCACTTCCCACAGTTGCATATGTGGGTTTATGTGATACACACTAATCCAACAAATGGAAGAAATTATGCACCGTGTCAGAGAGCTTTCAGGGATAGAATTTGGAACAAAGGGGCCAATGCTTGCAGGATCCATAGAGTAAAACTGGCGATGAGATAACTGATGAGGAACGCTTCTTAGCTGAAGATGAAAGAATCCTGCTCACCGAATGTTTGTGGTGGTTCGCCATCACCCATGACCCTCCTGCTTCCCACACTCACTCCTGGGCTAGTGGGCATGCTGGGCTACTAGACAGAAGTTTATCCCACAAAGCCCAGGAGACTAAAAATAAGTAGCCACCAGGGGAACCCATTTCCATCAGTAGGAGAGAAGAGGGCTTCTTTGAGGCAGTGTGGTTTGAGGGAACCATACAAAATCCAGGAACTTTAGGCTACTGGTACAATTTCCATGCAGAGAGAAAAGGGGGTTTGGGGCCGTTCCATTTGGCCAAAAGACCTTCAGCCTAGAGAATGCTCCCCAAGGTAGCTTAGAGTCACTATAAATGTTGTAATCACTCTAACCCTAACAAGCTAATCCCTGCATTACCTTAAGAGCAGCTTGGAATTTCAGGGAAGTGTCAGAGGTGCCCCTTGAGTCTTACTCTGAAGGAAGGTACCTTGAGTTGTACTTTTGCCGACATTTCCTGCTGCGAAGAGAACATCTGCTGATTGATGACTGAATTCTCTGCCACATTTTCAGGTTTCAGCTTGATGGTCAGCAGTAAGATGCTCTGCAACGTTGCATTGCTGATGGATGTCTGTTTCCTATGTTCTCCATATACCAGATACTTCACTTGTAGGAAGGAGAAACGAGTGCTAAGCTGACCACTTGCATTAAGCCCATTATCCATGTCATTGTCACTTGGAACTTACTTGACTGTAGAAAAGGGTAATCTCTTTTTAGGAATCTGAGTTGTAGTTTTCAAAATGGTACCTGAAATAAGCTATTACATGTCATGGGCAGAGGCTCAAGGGAACACTAGAGTCCCATGGTGTGTGGCTGTGTTTGAATCATGGAAAGATCCCATGGTTATCAGAAAAGCCATTGTTATGCTCTTGGAGGACAGCAGTAAATATGAGAAAACTGAAGATTTAGGTGCCAAGCTATGGGCGTACTTAAGCATCTTCAGGGGAGTCCCTCAGTTTTTCAGTGTTTATGACAGTGTCTGGCATTTAAAACATGCTCGATAAATATCTGTTGAATGAATGCCAAAGGAATGCTTAGCCTGGGCAGAGCCTGGGGTGGGCTTTTCATATCCAGGGTGATGATACTCCAGCCTGAAACAGCAGACACTCCCTGCAGCTGCTGCAAACACCGCTGGCATGTTTTCCCCTCAACAGTCAGGATCCTTGATATGTGGGAGGAAAGCTTGTGATTATAATGACCTAACTTTTGCCTATCGGCTTTCAGAGTTCCAGGTCACTCTTTCGTAAAATGGGGTAAGGAGATGTACAGGACTGAAGCAAGTATTAAATAGTATTACAGTCATTAGAGTTGGAAAAGCATCTAGTTCACTGTTTTCCTGGGAATTCTCTATACTGCTTTGGGCACTTGGATACAGATCAATGTATCTATATCATTTTGGGGTGAAGGATTTCAGGAAAAAAATGAACATTTATTGAGTACTTTATATATGTATATAGATGAAATTTATCTTACCTCATCAAATTTTCACAATAATTCTGTGAGATACTAGTCTGTGGGTGACACCAAGCACTTGAAGCTCAAGATACTTAAAAAACACCCAGCTGGTCAATGATGAAGCCACGTTTCAGCCCTTTCTGCCTGACTCCCCAGACTGTGCCCTGGCCTCTACATGACGTTGCCTCCCTCTGGTAGTGTAAATTGGGTGAGAAGAGTTGAGAGCAGCTGAGTTTTTCTACTTTGGGTATTCAGTTTATGTAACTTAATTCTCTGCTTGTTTTCAAGACCATCACATGAAAAAATGACCTGGGCGAATTTTGTACCTAATATCTAGTAGCCTACACAAATTAATGTAAAATCAATTCTTGTCTTTAAGAAGTCATATAACAACTAAAATTTATAATTCATTAATATGACTTTTCTCCAGTTTCAGCAAATTTTTATTTTAGCATTTCTTTGAAGTAGTGATGCAATTGAATTTTGGGGTTTTTTTTTTGCTTCTTTAAAAATAAGTTTACAAGTTTCTCTTCTTCCAGAAGAAAAGTTCCTTCTCATGTTTTATGGATGAATGAGCCACCTATGAGTGAATATACTATAATGTGCGCGCGCGTGCGCGCACACACACACACACACACACACACACACAATCTGTGCATGCAAAGAGGTAACGTTGCCCTTTTCTGTCATTATTCCTCCTGTGGGTGGCCTTGGAGGGGGACTTGGAGGAAGGTGGCTAGGTGGTGTTGTCTGGAGGTCTTTAGATTACAGAAGCACTTACTAATTGCTTTAAATGGTCGTGAAACAATAGACTCAAAACACACCCCCTATAGAATATGATATGAGGATGCTTCTCAGGAGAAAGTCTGTGTACCTTCCCTTCAAGCTGCAAGTCTGGAGCCGCTTCCTCTGAAAAGTTTTCTGTTTTACTTCCACAGAATATCCCTTCTCAAGGAAGCATCTTCTCTCTCCCATCACATTCTTCCTGTATCATAAGGTGGCTGCTTCTTAAAAATACAAACTCCTTAAAATCTCGGACCATGTCTTACGCACATCTGAATATACAGCATCTTGCAAGAACCCAATAATGATGTGGAGTATGAAATTTAGGGAATAGTTCTGCTTTATTTTATGTTCTTTTTATCCACTACAAACTATAAGCTGGTATATTATAGGGTAGATAGGCTGCCCCCAATTTACAAACATTGCTCTCCAAAAGTTTATTTTATCAATTCAGCAGTGGAGAGCTTGGAAGGGTTTCTAGGAAGATTTTTATATGTGGTAGGTAGGTTCCCACCCAAGCTATAAAATTTTGTATAACTGAGAATGTAACCACAACATAAGACTTATGTAACAGGCCTGAAATCAGGACTTTAGGGGGTAGGGGTCTCAGTGCAGAATTGAAGGGAAAGGGTCCGTCTTTTGCCATCTCTGTGGGGATGGCCTTTAGCATTATTTTGGAAAAAGAAATACTCGAGACTCTCCCATTTATCTTAGAACATTATTTGGCCTCATCCTAGGTCTATCCTGTTTCCTAGAATGTCCCACTTTTAAAAATGCTTCTTTTAACTCCAATTATAACCCAGACTTTCTTACTGTGCACTTCTGAAACTTGTGTTCAGCACAAAACGCGCTGATCTCAATGGACCCCATGAAAGCGAGTGCCTTATCCGTGAGGTGCTCGCCCTGCGGTGGGGGGTGAGCTCAGTCCTCTCAACCGGTCCTGATTTTCCCAGATTCTGCCTGGTTGGGGGATCCGCAGTTTCTCTCAGTGCTCTGGGATTTCATTCTGACTTTCTTGGAAACAGAAACAGCAGTGCTGCCTTTGGCCTGGGCAGGAGGGACCCTCCGCGTCGCCCCTGGATCATTTATTTATAAATCGGGAATTTCCAAGCCTGGTGCTCAGGAAGGCTGGCCACGTACCCGCCCCCCGCACCGGAGTGCCCACTGCTCCAAGCCTTCAGGAGGCCTGCGGCCACCCGCCAACAGCCGGGACCTGGGGCCACCCGGGGCGGCGAGGCTTGAGTTAATGACACGGCGCCTGGCTGTGGTGCCCGCGGCTTTGCCAGGGCTGTGCAGCTGGGCGCCCTGTGGTGGAAGGCTGCGGCGGCCCGCTGCGCCCGGCTGCAGGGAGAGCAGCCCCAGGGGGCTTTAGAGGGCCCCGCTCATCTTTCCCGGGGCACCGGCCCCTCTGCTCCCGCAGGCCCGGCTCAGCTCGGGCTGGGCCTCGTGAGTGTCATGTGCTGAGCCTTCTGTGTCCCGGGCCGGCTGCTCCTCCAGGAGGCTGCGCGGGTGGGCCTCGCGTCAGGTCTGAACCTCAGGACGCTCTGTGCTGTGCTCATTTTCTTTCCCGGGCCAGCGCGCCATGCACTTTGGTCTTTGATTTTTGCCAGGAGCGTTTGTTTACCGTAAAGTTGTATAACGCTGTAGCCATTTCTTTAACTCTCTTAATCTCCACAAATGAAGGGTGTTTTTGCTTCTGTTCAGCTGCTCTCTCTACAGCTGCTAGAGCTTCTTCAAATTTATGCTTGTATTAAATATTTAAACATGTAGTTTCAGGGATGGAACATATTCTCTGCTCCCAGCTACGCCAGCAGATTTATCTCCTCTGCCAGTGGGGGTGAGATTGTGGAGGTCTGGGGAGTGTCCCCCAGCAGCTGGCAGCAGATGGAGCTATCTGAGGGTTTACGTTATTGGAAGGATGTGACTGGCTCGTACCCTAGAAGACCCTTGGGGTACAGCAGTATTGCAGGGCTGTGAAAGTCTGGGGTCAGCACCACCGAATTAAAGCAAAATGAATAATGCACGCTGATTTAAAATAAAACGTATATCTCTGAAAGAAAAATGGTAGCGTTTAAATTCTTGCAACCAAGGCAAACATCTTTTATTCAGTGTACAGAGCTCGTGCAAGTAAACTTTGCAAATGAGATCATCTTTTAACATTTATGTGGCGTGATCCAATCCGACCCCTCCGAGTACATTCTGAGCACCTGCCCTGTGCTCAGCCTGTTGTGGAGAGGGAGGGACTCCTTTCAGAAACCACATACAGAAGGGCCCCTGAGACTTTGCCAGAACATTGACGGCTGAACCCAGTCTTGCCAGGGCACCATGGTTTTTCTTCTGCACACTGCCCTTTCCCCATTCGTGACCTCCAGGGTAAAGGTTATTTTCTAAGAAGGAAAACAGAGCACAGAAGGGAAGACAGATGCTTTGGTGCCAAACAAGAAAGAACCCCTGGGGAAATGCCAAGCTAAGGTGATATAGCAAGAAAAAAAGATCTTCAACATAAAATAATTTATTTAGTCAACCTTAAATGCAACAAGTGATAATAAAAGCTAAAGGCAAATCAAAACAAGTGGTTATAATAATTGTCTTTATCCAGTGATTGGCCTTATCCAGTGATTGGCCATCAGCCCTTAAGGCATTAAACCTGACCTTGTGCTCCAAAAAAAGAGTAAGTGGGATACTTGCCTTGATTGCTCTACCCGAGTTCCCTGGAAACAGCCTGCTGCTTCAGGCTATATCTTGCCCCTTAGCCTCACTCCCATAAACAGGTCCCTGGTCCTTGCTGCCAAACATTCCTCAAGCTGCCTCCAGCCTACCTATCTGCCCCCTCTCACCCATCGTTACTCTGTCTTAGCACCCTCTCTGCCCCACTGTATCCATCCGCTCTGATTTCCCACTGCTGGGTTTTCACCCCCAGACCCCTCACCCCAGCGCTCACACACAACTCCAAGTAGACCTGTCAGATGTTGCCTCTTTGTAAGATATGCCGTTCCTTAATTTGGACCTAATTTCATTTCTGCCACTATTACACTATGTTTTAAAGTGTCTCCTGTTCTGAAGGATTCAAGTCCTTGTGAAAATTATAAATTCATATTGTTTAGAGGTGAAATAACTTCTATCCCCCTGTTTTGCTTACTTCTTGGGTTTTGAAGAGGTCAGTTGCCTCTTCCTGGAAGAACCTGAAAAACCCTCCTCTGCTCTAGTGATGACATCTCTTCCTGGAGCAGCCTCTCCTGCTCTTTTGCTCTTGTGTTTGACGCCCCCCTCCAAATTCTTAGAGAGTGTTATGTACTCCATGCCTGTGCTGACCAGCTTTTGATGACTTCAGTCTTCAAGTCTTCAGGTTTGATGCTGGGTGAATGAGTTAAGGGCTTAGCAGCCTCCTTTGAAAAGACCAGAGTTATTTTTATGCACACCATATGTTAAAACATTTAATCTCACACGTAGATATATATAAACAAATAACTTTCCTCACAGTCCCTGACTGCAGTCAACTTGAGGAAACAGGGCTAGCACATGTACATTAATTCTGGAACAGCATGAGGGTGCGAAGCTAGGTGTTAAATCACATGATACTGTCAGTAAGAAACCGAGAAGTACAGGGAAGTCTGAGAAAAATGAAGGCAGGAATGGGGGTGGTCTTTGAGGACTAGAAGGACTTGGGAGAACACAAGAATGCAAGATAGGTAAGCAAGGGGAACAACCAAACAGTGGCATTGAAAACACACAGGGATATATTTTTTATAGAGAGGAGAGGACATTTAGGAGATTGGCTGACAAACATGTGGCAGAAAATGATGGAAAATAAGGTTAAATAGGATGAGTCTCAGTGGTCATGGGTCTTAACACTCAGACACCAGGATTTGAACTTTAGATACCAGGGCACAGGGATTAGGTGCTGAAAATGCTCATGAGAAACTCAGTCTGAAGAATCTACAGGCTTAGGAAGAGCTGGGAGGTTATTTTATTACAGAAATACAAGGTAACAAGGTACTTGTCCAATGATTTTTTTCATTAATAAGGGTTTTGGAAATTTTCTCATCCTATAACTCTTTTTTATTGTTATGAAACTTAGAGTATACATATGATGAGAATAAATTTTTTAAAAGAGGGTCCTAAGTGGGCAGTTTACGTAGGCACAGATCAATGGTGCTTCACCTGACCCTCTGCCTTGCTTTCAGTGCTGCAGGCGGAGGAGTTAGGCTAAGGCGGGCTCCCGTCCCCATTTAGCTTCACTGTACCACAAACCGGTGATCAAAGGCACACCTTGGAGATACCGCAGCTTCTCTTCCAACCACTACAATAAAGCGCGGCACATGAACTTTTTGGTTTCCCAGGGCATGTAAAAGTTATGTTTCCACTGTACTGCAGCCTATTAAATGTGCAAAGCTTTATGTCTGAAAAACAATGTACATACCTTAATTTAAAAAATACTTCATTGCTAAAAGTGCTAGAGATCATCTGAGCACTCAGCAAGTCGTACATTTTTGCTCATGGAGGGTCTTGCCTCAACATCGATGAAAATGCATATCTGTGACATGCAATCAAGTGAGGCCTGCTTGTATCTAACCCTCCTTTCTAACGATGCTCCCCAGGGGTGGGGATCATACATTGCTTATGATTGGATCTGACTGGCAAACAGAAAATGCCCAGGGCAGATGATGACTGTGAGCGAAGTTAGGGCAAAGTCATCTTGCTGTGAACCAATGCTGGTTACAGCTGATGGACAAATACTTGAGAATTATTCTCCAAGTCAAAGCCTCTTGAAACAGGGCTTCTGTTAATGACACCCTCAAATCCGAAGAGTGAACTTCACTGTCCAGAACTAGAGTCTGGGCTGTGACCGTTTCAATCGGGGCTCTCAGAGGGGAAGCCACAGGAGGGCAGTAGTTTTCCCTTTTACAGAGAAACTGCCATGAGGGTGAAGTGATGAAATCTGCAAAAACGGGGAGGTCAATTCATGGTCAACAAGCTTCTTTAGGGTATTGGAAACAAGAGAGAGCTCAAAAGCATTTTTGCAAATGAAGTTGGCAATGTCTCTTTAAAACCAATTAAATGTACCTCAGATTGAAAATGACTGTGAGCAGTGTTTTCCTCATTTTAAATCAGGGGTTTGAGGCTCATTTGTGAAAAATCAATGTAACCACATTTATCCTTGGCCTAGTATTGAAAAAAAGTTACAGTAAAAATGATTTTAGTCTTTTGAAGCTGTGGGTAACATGAGTGATGCTGACTGGATGGAAATTTCAGGTTAAGTGTATGAAATGGCAATTCAATAATGATGTGGAACTGGGGGGGAGGGGAGGGGCATTTAATCTAAAGGCACACAGGTAATTTATGTGCAAAAACTATGATCATGTTCCAGTAAACGCTGTGACCCTGAGATGTTCGTGGAGTGGGCTCGTTTCCGTAGCCCATCACATTGTCAGCCGTGAACGCAGACGAATGGGCCAGTATTGATGACAGCAGGCCCTGCAAAAACCAGCCCGGCCAAGCGTTCCCCTTCTGTTTTCCTACTCTTGAGAAATGGCTTCAAGGGCTCATTTGAAATTTGTCTCTTAATCTATTTTCCATTGATAGCAGCCACTGAGAAAAGTTTTTAGCTGGAAAAGTCAGGTTAAGTCAAACCACTTTTGCGAGCAGCAAGGATACAAATTGGCTTTTTTTAAAAAAAATCACAACCATATGCTTTGAATTCAGAAGTGGGATTACATATAAAAAGGCTGCATTATCCTTAAAACACCCCGTGTGTGTGCATTGCGCGTGCGTGTGCATGGTGGTGTACGTGTGTGTGAGCTCTGGTTCCATATGCATGTGTGTGAGTGTGGGTGTAAGTGTATTGTGTGTGCACCTGTGGTGTGTATGTGTGCATGGGTGTGTGTGCATATGCCCACATGTAGGAGTGTTCACAGCATCCTGCCTGGCAGATGACCCTCAACCGAACCAGTGTGATGGGTGACAGTTGCCACAGATCCTTTACAACACCCCCACAGAGATCATTTCCTAAGGAAACTGGAGAGACAGATTCACTTTAAATATGCTCTGAGGGAATATGTACAGAGCCCCATAAAGCATAGAAAAGATTTTAATAAAGTATCTTTAATAAATAACATGTGAAAACAAAAATATGGGTTCAAATAAAGTGTAAAAAATTCAGCGCCAGCTACTGTGTTTGTATGAGGAAAATATTCTACAGACTAGCTGTGAATACAAGGGCCCCTGAGACTTTGCCAGAACATTGAGGCTGAACCCAGTCTTGTCAGGGCACCGTGGTTTTTCTTCTGCACACTGCCCTTTCCCTATCCTTGACCTCCAGGGTAAAGGGTGTTATCTTCTAAGGAGGAAAACAGAGCCCAGAAGGGAAGACAGATGTTTTGGTGTTGTGCAAAGAAGAGCCCCTGGGAAATGCCAAGCAAAGTGACATAGCAAGAAAAAAAGGTCTTCATAAAATAATTTTAGTCAACCTTAAATGCAACAAGCGATAATAATATCTAAAGGCAAATCAAAACAAGTGGTTGTAATAATTTTCTTTGCAGCCTTCCAGCTTCTACACCAGTTTACTTTCTTGGCACCTGCCAGTTTCCCCCCTCCTTGTCTGGGCATCAGAAGGGCCCTTATCCAGTGATTGGCCACCTGTCCTTAAGTTAGAGCCTTATACCTGACCTTGTGCTTCAAAAAAGAGTAAGTGGATACTTGCCTTGATTGCTCTACCTGAATGTGATGTCAGACAAAAGTTTTGTCCTGAGGAAGTGAATTCTTAAAGATTGGTCAGACTTCAGGTAGAGTGGGATCATGGTGCAAGGTGAATAATTTAGTTTTGTACATGCTAAGTTTGTGATATCTATTAGATGTCACGTGGAGATGTTGAGTAGGGAGCTGAGTATATATATCTGGAGTTCAGCAGACAGATAGGAGTTAGAAGTATAAATTTAGAGGCTGTCAAGTTGTATATGGGATCAGATCGGATGTATATGACAGTAAATAATGAAGAGATGTAAATCCAGGACTGATTCCTGAAACGCTCCAAAATTAAAGAACTGTGTTGAGTTTTCAAGGCCCAGTGTAAATCCACCCCAGTGTTAATTTAGTTCTTGTGAGTGTTTTGTTTCTTTAGATATCTTGTACTTGTATCCTACAGAAAAATAAATTTTCAACTCAGTGGACTTCTTGAATAAAAAATGTTCATTCCCTTTCTTCATGTAGAAATAAGGCTTGAAATCAATCCACAAATTTTGAACTGAGATCTGTGATTAGGTGCTGTGGATGAAAAGCTGAACTGAAGGGTCCTTACTTAGGCCTGCCTTATAAAGGGCATATTTATGTTTGTGGGAGGGGAACAGAGAGGGAACTGCTCCTCCTCCTGCTCCCAGTCTCAGTCGTGGACTCCATGTACTCACAGGTGAAGTGAGAAAACAGAGATTTCTCCTTTATACTTTGTCTCTTACCCCAACATCCATTGTGGTCAAATTCTGTAGATCTTAGAGAGCAAAGTCAGTTCTTTAAATAAGATTTTTTTTGCAACTGCATTTATAAGAAAAATAAATCTCAAAAGCTGTTAACTAGCCTGGGAAAATGGTGTTTCTGTGGCATTCCTGCAGGGGAGCTGGCACAAACCCCACCCCATTTCCAGGCCTTTACCAGCTCATATTCCAAATGCTCTGCCAGGGCTCTTCTCTTCTGAAGATTCAGACTTTCTCCAGACAAGGACCAATCCACATATAAGACATTTAAACTGCTCAGGCTCCATATTTAGTAGGATTGAGGATTAAATAATGTTCCCAAACCCAAGAAAGTTTAGATAGGCTAAGTAGCATGCTCATCGGATATAAGCAGAGTCAGGATTTGAACTCACATCTGTCCTATTCGTAGTCAGTGTTCTTTCTACCAACCACACATTGTTAATTCTTCAATGTTGTATCGTTGGTTAACATATGCACTCCACAGGGAAGTCATTGCTTCATGCAATGTTGTCTCTAGAGCTCAAATGGGAAGTCTGGGCTCTGAATTCTGGTTTCTTGTGGAGCAGCTGCGGTGTTATTAGGATATAACTGGTTCTCTTTATTATAGAAAACAATTCTGAATTTCTTCGGAAGGTTGGCTTTTGTAACATAAGATTTTATTCTAGCCAGAGAGTAAAAAATCTCTTCTTTTGGTTAATGTGTCAGCACCAGGAGACATATGAGATGTAAAGACAAGCAGATGTGGCTGCAAAAGCCAGATTAGCATCAAAATATTTCACCCAGTCTTCTAGGAAAATGGCCTTTCTGGTTAGAAATCTGAAAATGGTCAGAAATTCTACTATCCTCTTATCTAGACGAGAGTTTGCAAATTGAAAGCCAGAGACTTTGCAGATAAATCTTGGTTTTCAATGTGCTTTCTAAAATATTTTGTACTTATCTGACAACTTTTAAAACTCATGCCCTTGAGAGAAATTGAGGTAGACTAAGTCACATGCTAATCAGATATAAACAGTCAGAATTTGAACTCACAGCTCTACACTCTGCCATAGTCCTCACCACACCCCTATATTTACAGTGACCCTGCAGCACTCACTTATGATCTGTAGACATTTCGGCTTATGACCCCAGGTCTAGGTCTAATAATTTGTTATGATCATCTGAGTTTCACGATTTGTTAGCTCTAGTGCTTACTGCCCAAATGTTCCAAATGCAAAATCCCTATCATTTCCTGTCCCTTTTTAAAAAACGAGAAGTCAAGGTTTTAGTCTATATTTTATTTACACTACATCTAACAGGTTAATGATACTGTAGCCCAAGGAGATATCTGGGAGAAAGAGAAAATAGTTCTGTGATTTAACTAGCATGAGAATGTTCGAGCTTTGAAAGGTTTCTGATAATTACCCTCGGAGAACACCCACTTCTCTGCCTGAGTGGTGTTATATGCCATTCAGACCGGAGGATGCAGAGGTGAGGGTAATATTTAATTCATTTCTCTCATTTCCATGTCTTTGGGCTTTTGCGCTAACACTTAGCTGAGCTGCCAACAAACACCAACTTCGAAGATTCCAAAGGTTTCCTTTGTTCTCCCTTCTCTCTCTTCAAAAACATCCCCCTTCCTTTTGCACATTTAGACAGTAAACGTGAAGCGCTTCAAACTCCCTTTAGCAAGAGCCCCATCTCTTTATAATGACGCGTGGCCTGACCCGAGCCCCTGGGCTTGCCCGCGTCTCCCTCACTGCAGTCAAGGCAGGAGCGCGGAGATGAAGCGAACTGGCACTGGATGAGCTTTGGTGAGCATGGCAGAAATTATTCCCAGTTTTAACTTATTAGGTTCAGATTGACAAGGAAACCGTAAACTCTTAAAAGCTTACTTCATTCACATATTTTCTGTCCAGCGAAGTTTCACTGGTGCCAAGTGAAAATACTTCCTTTATTTCTCTCACACACAAAACATTTTGGAAGACTTAATTAGCAGAAAGCAGCAGATCCAGCCAGAACTGTTGATGGAGGCAAGGTGTTTGGTAGCTGGATCCTGCTCTTTTTTTTGAAATTTCCCTGGTTTTGCTATTGGGGGAAGCGGGGAGGCACCATCACTTGGCACCAGGGAGGAGCTTCTCTCACACTGGAGCCCTCTCACTGCTGGGGTGTGGGGAGGAAAGCTAGGGCTGCAGGTTCCATTCTTACCACCATGGATGCTGCTGCCCTGGGAGGTTTCAAAAGGATAAATGTCGTTTTCTGATTTTTGGAATAGCTGCTCCAATGAAAAAATGATTTTTGCAACACCTTTGCACTTGTATTCAGAAACGATAGAGTTGAAGATGCTGAGAAAATAGATGCCTTCTAGAGTCATGAGTTTGGGGAAGGTGTGTGTACCCATGTGACAACTGCCAACTCTTGCCCTTCTGGTTACTCCCCTCTTATGTAATCTTCTTCATGAAGCTCTTATTGATGTTACCATTTAATGAGGGCTGACGGCATGCTAAGCCCTTCCTCTGGGTCTCACATCAAGACAGAAAGGGGTCAGAAAAATAAAATATTAAAACAAGAGACCTAACTATAGAATTATGAAATGAATTCTACCAGCCATTCTGAAAACAACACAAAATACCACTGCTCCCCAACCAAAAAATAAAATGTAAGCCACAATGATGCTTATAATTGAGACCATATATACTAGAATATGTGAAAAATAGGCTTTCAATGAATGTATGTTTATTAATTTATTCCTTTATTCCCTCATTCAAAAACTATTTATTGCATTATTGCAAAATCCTGGAATAGGTTCTGTGTAGTATAAAAAAATGTTTCCATAGTATTTCTGACCTAAAGGAATTTCTGATCTGGTTAGAAAAATGAAGACAAAACATGCATAAAATAGCTGTTGACTAGATAATACCACATACTTAACAATAAGAAGTCAGCGACTCTTCCCACCAGAGAACCATCCATGTCTCTCCCTCTCCAAATGAATAAAGGGCATAGAACTAAGAAAAAAAAGCAATATGTGTATGTGTGTGTGTATATATATATATATATCCAAAATAATTCCAGAGAAGAGAAAGTAGAGGAAGCAATATTTTAAAAGATAATGGCTGATAATTTTCAAGAATTAAGAAAAGTCATAATCCGATTGACCCCTGATCATCCCAGATGATCAATAAACTGAAGAAAAGAAAGACAAAAAAGAAATCTTTAAAAACAACAAGCAAGCACACAAGCAAAAAAGAAAAACCCAGCTTTACAAAAAGAACAGGTTATCTGTAAGGAATAGCAATTAGACTGGCAACAAAAATTTTTTATCAGTAAAAGTAAAGGCCAGAAGACAATGGAATAATACCTTTCAAGTCCTAGGGAAAATAACAGTTGACTAGATTTCTACACTAGGTGATCTATCATTTAAGAGCGAGGGCGAGGAAAAGTTAAACTGCAAAAAAGGTAAGGGAATGAGTCACTAGCAATACAATAGCCATAATTTAGGATGTGAAATGAAACTCTGGAAAAAAGGAGGAACACAAAGCAATAGAAATTATATAAAGTAAAATTACTAGCAATCTCATCTAATGAACATAGGTATAAAAACAATGAATAATACATTATCATTAGTTCATTGCAGAACTGTATTTAACACCAAAAATTTAAATGTGTAAATATTCATCAAAAGTGGAAAAGATAAATTATGGTAGACTCAGGTAACAGAATATAATTCAACTGGCAGAATGCACTGAACTAGCTCTACAGGCGTCAAAAACACTATTTTGAAGGGAAGGTATAATCACCAAGACGGCATATCAAGTATGATACCATTTTGATATATTTTTGGAAACAAAAATCATACATTTTCTGAATACATGATCAGCAGGTGACTTTGGCAAGGAATGGAGGGAGGGAGGAAAGGAGATATGGAGAAAGGGAAATTAAACTGCTGGCTGCGAGCACTTCAATCCTGTTGGTAACATATTTTTTTTACCAATATAAGGTCTTCAGAAAATTTGGCAAAAGGTTAATATTTATATCTGCTCAGTGTTATATTAATTGCTGTACTTATTATTTAAATTATTTATAATGAAACTTAATTTCTTGATAGCAAAACAAAGTAACACAGGTATCACGTCGGTTCCATACTCTCAGCATCTAGGCCAGGCTTGGGATCCAGTACAGAGTGAACCAATGGGCTTTAGGACGTTTGGTACCATTAGGATGCCTGTTAGAACCAGAACTCATGCGTGACAGAACCCGGTAGAGTGCTCAGGCTCGCAGGGAGGGGGCGGGCAGGGTGGCAGGTGACAGCCTCATGACCAGCAGCTGTGTGCATTCCGAAGCGCTCTGCAGAAAAGCAGAGGGAGAGTTCTGACATCCCAGGAACGTACGCCCGGTGGAGATGACAGCCCAGAAAAACGTCACCATCCGTCCATCTTGAAGAATCAAGATCAGATCCAGGACGGGATGTTCCCTTGCGGGGTGCTTATCATCAGTGTCAAGAACTCCCAGGAGGATATCTTGATCCCAGAGCCTTGGGGAAGGAGGGAAACCCTAAGGCAGCAGGGGACCCCCAGTGTGCCTTAGACTGCTATGGAGCTGGAGATGCGGGGAGAGGGGTGGGGAGGGGAAGAGGGAAGCAAAGAGGGTCTCAGGCTCGGGGGCTGGCTCTCGGCATTCCTCTGCGTTTCTCCTGGTGAGGAGCCGGCAGCTGTTTGTGCTCAGGACCCTTCCCGGCACTTCCAGGCTGCGCTGTGACGGATCCTGTTGCTCTCAGGGAGCAGACAGAAATAGGTTCCTGAAGGCGTACAGTTCCCTGCAGCAGGGAGAGCTCACAGCAGAGGAAGGGCGTCCACACCGCCCTGCCCTGCCCGGGGCGCTGCCTTGGGGGCGCAGCTCCGAGGCATTCCAGGTTGGTTAGCCATGGAGCGCCGGGCAGCTGATCTCAGAACGAAGGGATCAGTTTGCTCCCAATCAGTTTTAGTGCTTGTTGCAGACAGGCCATTAGAGGAGGCAGAGGGTAGTGGGGAGCTTCCTAGGCATAATTTTATAATCTCCCTGAGTTGTCACCTTTTAAGAGAGAAATCTGGTTTATTTTGAAAGGAAGAAGAGGAATGGTCCATTCTCCCCCCTAGCAGTGGGTGTGTAGGGTGCCACTTCCCTGCAGTTGCAGACCAGGACAAAGTGCAGGCGGCATGGAGCAATCCAGGAGGGAAAGGGGGGCCCCAGAGGAGAGACGAGTTAGGGAAAAGGAATAGAGAAACAAAATAATGCCTGAAAGTTATGTGGTGTTTACTATTAGATCAATCGCTGTTTATAGCATCTGGTATACATTAGTTCACTTAATCCGCTCACAACCCTGAGAGATAAGTACAGTAGAATTATTACAAATGACTAAAGTGAGGCACAGAAAGTTAACTTGCCTGATGGAGTCATTAGGCCTGCTCAGCGTTACTCTAGTTTCCGCTTTCTGACGCCGGGCAGGACAGCATGTGTCTGCTGCCTGAAGGTAGATGTCATCATTTGACTTGCTTTGTCCAATAAAATGTGAGTAGAAGGGACATGTAGCACTTCTGAACAGGGGCTTTAGGAAACAGCACTTGCTATGTCTTTGTTCCCTTCTTCTTGCCAAGAAAACCCAGAGACACTCCAGATGATGGCGTTGCCATCAGTTGCCTGGGTCCCAGAGAGAAGAGACATGGCCGGTTCTGCATTGACTAGGAAGCCCAGCCTAGAACCTACTGCTTCAGCCCTTCCAACAATTCTGTGAGCAGCTAATTCAGTGAATTCAGTTCCCCTTTTTTTAAAATACCTGCAGTGCCTTCTGTTTCCTTCCCTAATACACTTAAGGAAGGACTCATGCAGATTCTGACTCAGTGAGCCACTCTCTCTGCGACGCTCTCCTTGGCTTCGACTTACTTTTCTGAGTTTTACTCCTTCCCAGTGCCCCTCGCAGGTTCAGCACCCTCTGTCCATTCCTAAAATGCTGCTGTGTTCCAGGGTTGGTCCTTGGCAGTCGTCTCTGATTGCACGTTTTGCCTATGAAGTTATATCTACGCGTGTTCATTTACCATCTATATTGATGCCTGCCAATATGTTAATGGCTGTGTTCAGATCAGACCCCTCTTCTGAGCTCCCCATCTGTGTTTTCAGCTGCCCACCAGACATCTCCATTCAAGCATTACACAGTATTTAAAATTCCACACGAGGCCCACCGTCCTCAGCACTGCCCAACCACCCCCTCCTCCCCCGGGGCTGCACGGCTCCGTTAGTGGCCTCGCACCTCGCTCGGTGGCTTCTACTAGAACCCAGAGTCCTCAACCCCTGCCTTTCACTGTCCTCACCCTGTACCTCCCTGTGGTCAGGGGCTCGCAAATGCTGTTTATGGAATTGTCCGCTTCACGTTATAAAGGGAAGCCCTCAAATTTTGTTATTGTGAATATTTGCTATCAGTTCCACTAAGGAAAATATTTCTCAAATCAGAAAGATTGAATTATATACTTGCTCATCCCAGTACTGTTGATAAAAATGATTAAAAACTGGAAATAAAGTAATCTACAAGAGGAAAATAGATTAAACTATTTATTAAACTTGATACATCTATTGGAATTAATGAGTAAAAGAACAGGCATCTTTAATGACACAAAATCCCATTTATGATATGTATTTAAGTAAAATAAAGTTTTAAAATCATTTGTTTAATTTTGTATTTGAAAAATTTATAGAGGTATGCATTGAAAAAATTCCTGGAAGGATGTTTGCCAAAGTAAAATATCTATCACATAATTTTCTACCTGTTGGAATCATAGGTGTGCGTGGTTTCTTTGTTTTGTTTTATTTTTTATTTTTTGCTTATCTAAATTTTTGGTTTTTTGCAATGAAAAATATTAATTTAGATTTTTAAATGTTTTTTTAATTGAGAAAAAAGATTCGCTACGTAATCATCGTACCTGTTAACATTATATTACATGGCCCATAGCCTCCCTCACGAACATCTTCATAGAGAACGTTTTCCTTCACCTCGCACATGCGAAAAGCAGTTCGCTCCAGTGTTAAACCTCTTCTGAGGTAAAATGCTGCTCATACAGGGTTAGCATCCTGCTTGGAGGAGCACAATGGTGTGGCAAACATTTTTTTACTTTCCATTCGAGACCAAGAAATTTACAGGTGGGCTGGGTATGTCACGAGTAAATATTCGTGATCCGTGGGTGCCCTGCCTATCCTGACAAAAGCTTGATGACAGTGTGGCTATTTCTTCAGGTGGTAAATTATTATTCATTTATCATGTCAGATTATTTCATTTTCTCCAACGCAGGCCCGGTGTTTAAAGAGCAGGCTTTGGCTTTTCAGTTGGGGGAAGGGAAGCCTGAACCGTGAAAGCATTGCGCCTTCGATACAGAAACGTCAGCGTCTCCAAGGGGGCATGGAAGAAGCCTTACATAACGGGTGTTAGTGTTGCCCAGTTTGGCTGGTTATAGGTAAAAGTAACTTTTTCAATTTTATGTACTTAATGCCCTTCATCTTAGTTATCCCTAATTTCCACTGTAATCGTCTCCAAAATTAGCTTCCAGCAGAACACAAGCTCCTTCCCTAAATATAGCCTCCACAGCACTAAAATAGCAAGCTTTTTTCCCTTCATATTTCTTTTTGGTCACAGAGAAGAGAGAATTCAGTAAAATTCCCCCCTGTGAGAAGCATGTTAAGCATCATTTTAATCCTTTTGGGAAAATAACAGCTCTTCTAGATGGCAGGGGTTGGAGCTGTTAATATTTTCTATGGCCGGTGCTCCTTCAGCCCTAGAATGGACATTGATTAAGCAACTGTGTGGACTCCTCCACAGGCCAGGCGACGGGAAGCAGGCTGTCAGTTTGTCTCGTTCTGTATGTTTTCATTGGTGCTGATGCCAAGGAGAATGCCAATGTGTATGGAATAAAGAAACGCAAAAAAGAAAACTCAGCAGAAAGATGAGCTTTAGAAATAGGACAAGAGGATAGGAGGGTGTGCACATTTCTGGGGGGAACACAGAAGTATAAATACAGGTTGGGGCACAAGTAGGTTTACAGGGGTCAGCATTTAGCGCCAGCAGCCCCAAGACATTCGGACGCAAGGGGTTCGTAGGCTGCTCTTGAGAAACCCTGCGCTAGTGCAGGTTTATGAACCTTGAGGTAGGGCTCCTCTGATCATAGGTCTACTTGAGTCTTGTCTTCCTGCAGTTTCTAGAACACATCCTGTTTCCATTTTCACTCTTTCTTATAAATGCCATTCATTTGTAGGCCAGATCTAGGCCATGCCGTGAAAGAGAAAAGCATTCTGTCTGAAATTCTTTCTAAATGCTCAAAGCTGTGGTCTTCCAGCTAGGTGTGTGCGCCCCAAGGTAGTCCGTTGAGATGAGGGGGGGAAATATTAGAATTTCTATTTCTGTTTGCTTTTATCTAAAAAAGTTAAATGTTGCCAACTTTAATGGGGTGGACAGCAGCATGTGTGCATTGTTTCTGGGCAGCTACAGGGTGGAGGCGTGCGCAAGCGATGCTTTCTGCTATAGGAACCAATAAGGAGAGCAAGGGCCCCAATTAATGAAGTTCCCATTTCCCTAAACCTTTCAGAGTCTATCGTTGCCTCAGGTCATTGCACTTAGATTTACGAGGCTCAAGCCTTCTTTTCTGAGTTAGAACGTCAACTGGAGGACAGGAATGTTCATTCCCCCCCCCCAGCACTTGGCCCGGGGCTCCCCACTAGCGGGCGGTAAGTGGCCCTTTGGAGATGAGCGGGCTTGTCTCTGCCTTTCAGCCTCTCCGCGCTCTGGCCTCAGCGTGTTGCGCACCCCGATGCCTTTCTCACCCGGTTGCTGTCACTGTCCCGTCACCCAGAACTCCCCTTCCCTCCCATCCTCTCTGATAAACATGCGCATCTTCCTTGCTCCACCTTCTCTGAAGGCCCGACTCCTCCAGCCTCAGTGGGCTCCACTTGTTTCCCTGCCTCCCAGGGTAGCTCAGGCACAGACTGTGAGCGAGCCCGAGCCCCCCGGACTCTGAGCTTAAAAGGGAAAGATGAGGTCTTCTGTCCGTAACATAGGAGACACCCAGTGCATGTTCTTGAGTGATTGGTTGAATAGTGAAAAAAAGAATGAAAACCCTTCCTTATCTTTTGTCTGCGGGAGAAAAAAAATATCTTAGAAATACGTTTACAAGTTTAAGAGTAGACAACATCATCTAACCACCTCGTGAAAGATTTTTCACAGTATCTTTCACTTCAATGTGTGAATAAAGGATTGCTGTGCTAGAGCTAAAAAGTTTTAGGCAATGCTTTAGTTTCATTTTCCTTCAAAGGTAGCAATTTATAAACAATTACAAATGAGAAATGCCCAGAGAGTAGACAAGCACCTCAGAGTGGATGAGCTTGTACAGTGATTTTAGGAAATAAATGGATGAAGGCAACAGTAAATGCAAAAATAAAAAGTAATATTAATCGAAGTGCATCTTTTTGGAATGGATATTTTAAATGAATCTCTCTCCAGGCTTTCTTTCTTTATTTAAATGAATATTTGAAAATAGTGCTTGGAAATTTTCTTTTCGTTTTTTAATTTATTGATTGATTTTAGAGAGAGGCGTAAGGAAGAGGGAGGGTGGGGAGAAAGAGAAATATTGATTTGTTGCTCCACTTGGTTGATTCTTTGTATATGCCCTGACCAGAGACCAAACCCACAACCTTGGATCAAGATGATGCTCTAACCACTGAAATACCTGGCCATGGCTGGAAAGTTTCTATAGTTATGTTATTCTAACATATTTTTAAACCTTATAGTTTCTGGCAGCTGAGAACAACTCTAATCACGTTAAGTGTACATTTCCAGAATGATTCCGACAGAAGTTTTGTGGTGTTCTCTGGTTGCTATTCCGCATTTGATACCAAAAACCCTAAAGAAATTATCAAGGACGTTTTGGGCCCACAAAGTGTTTAGAAGGCCTAATTTTTATCCTGAAAGAGGGACAAAATGTTCTACTCTTTCAATAAATGAATGTTTACACTTATCATTTGGAAAATATTTTATTTTTTAAAATTAATGATTAATTTATGTCAAATCCAGTGACTGAGCTAAGTAATGAGGCTATAAAAGGACCTGCTATTCAAAACTATTGGTTTGTCATAGAATTGGCATTGGCTAAGAAGTTACTGTCTCATTTCTAAGACCAGGTGACGGTTTGCCAAGGCACAGAATAACGAAGGGTGTGTTTAGGCTACTTGTCTTACTCAGGAATATTTGGAAGAGCAAACAGTGCAGGGAAATACAGCTCTGGTCTCCTCGGCAGCCTTGATGTCTTGCTTGGTGCTTTGACCTCCAGGCATCTAAGTCTAAATCTTGCTTCAGTAGTGTAATGCCCACCCTCATGTCACACCTGAAATGAAAATGATCACGAAGTGCCGGAGGCAAAACAGGAAGTCACAACATTTTCCCTCCATTCCAGAAACTGCACATTCAAAAGTTCATAAACCAGAAGGGTTTTAACTGCCCCCGAACTGCTTCTTGTGGGGGGATACAGGAAGCAAAGAAGCAAACACACGGAAATGTAACCACTTCAAACATGAGAAATGCCCTAAAGGAAACTGGACAATATGAGAGAAAGTGACTGTTGGGCATGGGAATAAGGGAAGGTGGGTCCTACTTTGATATGTTGGTGAGTATGTACTGACCTGAGGGTGAGCAAGGGGAAGGAGCCAGCCCTAAGAGCCGTCAGGGGAGGGTCCCAACCCCAGAGCTCCGGGCGGAGGGAGCGAGAGAAGGTGGGACCGAGAGCAAGGGTCAGGTGCAGGAGGGAGGACATGGCTAATATGTGCCATGGCACCAAATATAATGCCATACTTCTGCCAATAATCAATAACCTGAATTTAATCATGAGGAAAGAAAACAAAACAATTGGTGTACAATCTTTAAATATGTCAATGTCATGAAAAAACAATGAAAGGCTGAGGAATAGTTCCAGAGTAAAAGAGACCAAAAAAAAGCCCCCCCCCAACCCCCCCCCCCCACAATCAAATGTAACCCGCTATCCTGAGATTGGATACTGGGTTGAAGTGGGTGTGGTTGCTGAAAGGTTATTGTTAGTAAATTTGTAAATTTTAACAGAGAGATATACCATGTTGATGGGCTAGAAGACTCAATATTGTTAAGATGCTAATTCTCTCAAAATTGATCTACAGATTCCAAACAAACCCAATTAAAATTCCAGCAGGCTGTTTGGAAAGATTAACAAGCTGAATCTAAAATGCATATGGAAATGTAAAGAACCAAGATTAGGTAAAACAAATTTGAAAAAGAACAACAAAATTGGATAGCTTTCGTAACTACCTCTTGCAAGATCTACCATAAAGCAATAGTAATCTACACAGTTTAGTATCAACATAAAAATAGATACAGGCGAAGGGGACAGAATGGAGAATCCAGAAATAGATGACACATATATGGATGATTGATACCTGACAAAGGTGCAGAGGGAATTCAGTGAGAAAGAATTTTCTCAAACAAATGGTAAAATAATTGGACATCCACATGTTGCTCTCCCAAGAAATATACAAAAATCAGGTCTAAATGAATCATAGAAATAGATGTAAAACCCAAATGATAAAACTTCCTGAAGAAAACAAGTAAAAATTATTGTGACCTTGGACTCGGCAAAGATTTCTTCCATTCTATACTAGGAACACTAAACATAAATAATAATAATAATAACTGGGCTCTATCAAAATTAAAACCTTTAGCTCTTCAAAAATGCTGTTAAGAGACTGAAAAGAGAGACTACTGAAAATATTTGGAAGATATATATGATAAAGAAATTGTGTTCAGTTTATATAAAATTCTCAAAATTCAATAAGAAAAAAAAAGACCCAATTTTAAAAAAAATGATAAAAATATTTGACCAGATATTTTACCAGAGAAGATATAGGGATGGCAAATAAGCATATGGAAAGATACTCAGCACTTTTAGTCTTTAGGGAAATGCAAATTACAAACATAATTATATACCTATAAGGATAGCTAAAATTAAAAAGACACCATACCAAGCATTGGCAGCGATGTGGAAGAACACACTGCTGGTGGGAAAATAAAATGGTATGACTATTGGAAAAATTCCTCAGTTTCTTAAAAAAGAAACATGCACCTTCTAGATGACCCAGCCATTCTTCTATATTGACCCACAAAGAAAGAAAAGCGTTTGTTGATACAGAGTTATACACAAATATTCAGGGCAGGCCCATTGATGATAGCCCAGGCCTGGAAAGAACACAAATGTCCATCTACAGATAAATGAATATGCATATTGTGGTCTTATCCATACAAAAGAAAATTAGTAACGAAAAGGAATGAACTGTTGACACATGCAGTGACATGTGAATAACAAAATTATTATGCTGAGGGAAGGAAGCCAGACATAAAAATATACATACTGTAAGGTCATTTATATAAAATTCTAAAAACTGCAAACTAATCCAAGTAAATTAGTGGGTGCTTGGGGATGGAGGTAAAGCTCGGGATGGGATGGGCTATAGGGGATGACAGGAAGCTTTGGGAGGTCAGGAATATGTTTACTCTCTTCTTTGTGGAGATGATTTCACGGTTGTACACACATGTCAAAACTTTAAACTGTACTTACTTTTGTACAAAATTGCACAAAATTTTAAAATTGTACATTTAAATATGGGCAGTTGATTACATGTCAATTATATCTTAAATTATGTGTGTGCCTGTAAGGGCAAATTAAAGGCTGTATTTTAAAAAGCAAAAATGACTATCAAAAAGCTTATTTTGTAATAGCATTTATTTTATTTTTCTTAAAAATTACTAGGTGAAATGAAAAGAGCTATTTTCTCAAAAGAGAATTCCAAAAAGAGCTGGACATCCCACTCATTCCTGGGTAGGTGATTTTATCTTCTAAGATAGCTGGGTGCAGTCATACACCTCCAGTCTCTTCACAGTAAATTGTATTGAAGCTAATTTCTCATGTACTCCCACATATTGCTAAAAGCTTTATTGCTTCTTCATTTTTGATTCTTGCTAAAATTTTATTGCTTCCTACAACTATGATCACAACCAAGTACAGCCAAGTGACACAGAGTCATGCTAGGTGTCAGCCACCATTTCAGTAAAAGTCCTCACTTCATTGCTAATGGTTAAAAGCTATTTAAAAGCTATTTCTAGTTAAAAGCTATTTAACTATAGCTTTTTGATGGTTGGATCATCTTTAATAATTCATCATGTAGATAGAAGGGAAGTCAAATCTCTATCGCCTATCAAAATGAAAAATGTCATATAAAATGTAGTTAGCAAATTGCCAATCATGCAACCAATAGTTTTTTTTATCATTGTCTCTTTGCCATTACGTCCCAATGAATGTCCATCCGTCTGCCTGTCTATAAACATCACCCTATTAGCTGTCTGCTTCGAGAGAACTATCAAAATTTCCAAGGTAAAACAACAACAACAAAAAGAAAGGAAAACAAATAAGCAAAACTAGTTAGTGATGGAGCTGGATTGCATGCTCTCTCTGCTGGACCCCAAAGTCTATGAATCAGTCTAGTGCCACAAATCCCAACCAGTGTGCCTAACACAGTGTAGCAGGTTCTCACAGTAGGTATTCTACTGTGCAGCTGAACAGAATTGAAGTTTGTATTAGGAAGAGGGGATGGTTGTATTCCAATACTTTTTTTGCATCATAACATGACCTTGTACATGGCTTGCTTAACAAAGAGCAATGCAGCTTAGTTTCTCTGCAGTTCCTGAATAATTTCCCACCGCATTTACTATGCATCCATGGACTGCCAAAAAGCCAGATGCTCTTTCTTTGATCTATATTTGTTCAGTAGTTGTATTGTGCATGCTATTAATTGGTCGGTTGGGACTCATAATATTTATTCCTTCATGATCCAAACAGTAATTCTACTGGGGGCAGAGAGCTGTTGTTGATGATATAGTTTAGCCTAAAGTTCTTATTTTATGAAACGTCAGCCTGTGCTCAGATCTGCCCTTGGAAAACATTAGAAGTAAAAATCTTTGTTTCTTCTCAATTTTGTTGTAAACCTAAAACTGCTCTAAAATAAGAGAGTCTTTTTAAAAAACCCTTGTTTATTCTCATTTGCACTGCATTCCACATCCAATCCCCACCCCAGAGAAACCATGAAAAAATTTTTCTTATATTTTGCATAACAATAGCTTTGTGAGTGGTAATTATATGTATTTATGCATGTACAATTTGTGCTTGTTATAATATTTATTAATTGAAACAGGTATATTAATTTTTAGAAAACATAATTTTCCAAAACTACTTTTGGGGAAAGACCCAACAAGCTATGAGTGTCTCCTGTCAACTTTGATATTTGCATAGTATGAACAATCCTATGAGAAATGATACAACAATCAAGGTTCCAAGAAATTAGGGAAATTGTTACATTGTAAGTGGCACAGTCTGGATTATTGGATCCCAGTTGTCCCTCTTAATGTTCCACACTAGACCTGCTAGGGTTAAAAACGAATTGCTATCATGGGAAAGTTGCTGCTTTCTAGTGGTCTTAATGTTGTTGGTGGAAATTTGGCTCTTCCATAGGATCTAAAAAGCCTGTGAAAGATTGGGAAGTTGGTTGTTTTGGAAGAGCTCCTGGTTATAATCCTGGAGAGAGAGGTCTCAGATCTCTCTCTCTCTCAGTCTCTCTCTCTCTCTTTCTCTCTCTTTCTCTCTCACCCACCCAGCAATGCACTTGCCCCTTCATTGGTGCATTCTCTCTTGCCCATGAGCATGCAACCATGCTGGTCTAGGGGCTACCAGGCTGCAGCAGACCATGCAGACTCCAAAGGACTGAGCTTTAATATGAAACAGAAACTCTGGACACTGGCCTTTGTTTTGGCCTTGCTGAAGACAGGGTTGAACTTTTGCTATGGTGGGACAGTCGGGGATGAAACACTGGTAACCCAGGAGGGGAACTCCTTTGATTTCGCATCACAAATAAATCATCTCCCATATGTGGGTCAAGGAAATGATTTTTTTGATCTCATGGAAGAGCTTGATTTCTACCAACATCATTAATACCTTCTTATTTTAAACCCTTTTGTTCTCCTCAAAGTTAAGGGGGGTTAAAGCTAGTTTTAAATGATCATAGTTTAGCTGTGAGGCAATGTTGACCCTAACTAGAGGTCAGAGTCACCTCATCTCTTCTTGTTACCCACCTGGAGTTCTGGTAAATGATGGAGTAGACCAGTGTGCAGGGACTTCCCAGGGCCTCTCATGAGCTCCCTGGGGGTCACACAGATCGTGGTGGCCACTTTGAAGCCCCTGTGGTTCTGTTCTGGAAGGTCAGAGTGGAAAAGGTAGGAAGTGGAGAAGAGACTCATTAAAAACAGAACTGGGTACAGAGAGTGAAAAAAACAAAGCAACAAGCGGAGAGCGTAAGGGTTGGATGTCAGCGATATGTTTCACTGGCTCCTCTGCTCTCCTAATGGAACATAGGTTAGTTTGTCCCGTGAAGGATGGTTACAGCGTAAGCCAGTGGTAATGCTCCCCTTGCAGGATACATTATAAAACTCATCCTCCTGCCGTAGCTGATACATCATCATTTTCTAGCAAAGCAGCCATAAATGATATAGTAAATGTTTTCAAGGAAGAAGCTTATGGAATAAAATTGATAGAACAACACAAGGGAGGATAGTAAACAAGCTTATAAATCTTCTCCTTTATAACACGTACTTCAACACATTAGATGTTCACCTACTTTTAAAAATATTTTTGAGCCCAGCTGGCTTGGCTCAGCAGTTGAGCATCGACCTAGGATCCAGGAGATCACGGTTTGATCCCGGGTCAGGGCACATGCCTGGGTTGCGGGCTCGATCCCCAGTCGGGGGTGTGCAGGAGGCAGCCGGTCAATGACTCTCATCATTGATGTTTCTATTGCTCTCTCTCTCCCTTCCTCTCTCTGAAATCAATCAAGACATATTTAAATATATATATTTTTGAGTTGTAGGACACAAGGATACCATTCCCAGCTTTTGGTTGGGAAGTTTTAGACAACATAACAAAGTCATTTAGCCAACACCTTATATGGGTTCATGGCAGCAACGCAGATCTCCCAACCCCATGTGCTGTCAGTTACTAGTTGGACTCAGTATATTTCCCTCCTGCCAGGAAAGACCATGCACTTTACTGTGGTTTCTGGTGCTTGGCTGCCCTGGCTTAAAATGTCATTAGTGTTTTGAATGATCACCATTACCAAAAACTAGGTAGACCCTAAAAGTAATGCTGATATACCAAAAATTTAAAAATTATCTTTATAGAGAAAAACAGCTGTGAAGGAAACTCAAGCCGTCCCACTTCTGATTCTGACATTGATTTTTTCCTGCCAACTACAGGGTTCTCTGAATATTCACAAATTAAATGACTGTGAAGGAGGTACTAGGAGTCCATCAATATCTTCTTTACTAGCATACAATTTTTACACCAAAAGTTCCATGTCTTTATCAGGGTCCCACCGGAAACCTGCCTGACTCATAATGTCCACTATAGGCATTCAAAAAATTAAAGTACTGATTACAATTGCTTTGAATTTTTAATTTATAAAAATTAATGTGTTCTGACAAATTCACATTGCCCAGGAGATATATTGAAAGAGGACCTGACACCTACAGCAAGAGATTTTTTTCCCCTCTCTAAAGTCTTCATTTCTTAAATTTTGAACCTACAAAGGAATGCTTATTATTCCAGTCTTTTCCTCCCTCTCTAAGTAAAGAGAAAATATCTTAATCATTGTAGAATTATGGTTCTACAAATCTCTCAGATTCAGGTAAGTTTGCCTTATTTGCCTTTTGAAATTAGGATGAACTGTTTCTCTAGTGATTGATTTGTAGCCTGACCCAGTTTCCTGGGCTGAAGTAGAACAGAGTTGGTTGGATTCCCCAGAGACGCAGGAGTGAAGTGGTTTGAATGCAGGAGCTGGAGTCCGACAGACTTGGATGCAACCCCATGTCTGCCACACACTGGCTTGTGCACACTGGCCAGTTATGTAATCACTCTGGGCTCACTTCCTAATCATTAAAACTGGTATTATGGTAGGAAGTTGCCCATATTTACTTTTCCTTCACATTATCTGATAGAATGCCTGAAAGTATCTAGCAGATGGTACACCGGCCATAAATGTTAGCTGCTATTATTACCATTACTCCTGTTGGAAGAATGATAAGGGCTCTAAGCCAGATCTCCAAGGACAGAGGAATCGTCCAGCTGTCAAAGGTCATCATATGTGTTGACTGCCATAATTGTTGCTGGGTTGGATGGAGGTGCAGGGATTTGGGAATAAAATGTTCAAACTATGAGCTGGAAGTGTGAACTAGGTGGGTTATTAAGAGCAAGTGCCAGGAAATGACTCTGGTTCATGTAGCTCATGGAGATGATGGAAACAGAGGCAGGGACTTGGGGACCCCAGGCAGAAGGCTCCCATATCACTACCCAGAACCCACCTGGTGATGTCACCAGACACAGCTGGGGGCTCTCTGTCTTTGCCCACTATTTAGAGTGCCTGGTGTTGCTGCTGCTCCATGAAGGCATGAATTCTCACTCTGCCCATTTATTTCCATCATGGTCTCCAAATTCAGAGTTTTGGATAAGTGGGTCTGATCAGTAAAAGGGCCCAGTAGAGTACACATACATTTTCAGTTTCTAAAAGGGAGTTCGTTCCACCCATCATGACTATAGGGTAGGAGATGCTGAACAGCCTGAAGACTTTGTCTCCTGTAAAAGCACAGGATCCATGTCAGGTGTATTATCAGAACCAAGGGTACCTGTGTGAGTCATTCTGCAGGAGGATCCATGCTTAGAATGTAGGTCAGTGGTTAGACTGACTGAGTCACCTAGTGCCTGAGGCCCCTTACCGGTCGTTTTGAGCCGGAAAGCATATGGCCCATTCCCATGGCAGCCCCTCAGCTCTCTCTGTGGGCTCTTGGAATGCTTATGGCAAAAGCTGGGGGTTGACCTGTATGGGAATTAAAGCAGTTTCCCTGATCTTGATGGTTTCAACAATTCTTCCCAGGCCTAAATGAGAGAAGGTAGTTTAGGGTTTAGATTTGGAAAAAGAGGACACCCCTTAAGGTAGGTCCTACCACCTCCAGCCATAGACCAGACTCAAGAGTTCTCATGTTTGGGGGGCAGGGAAGTGTAAGTCTTTGAATTTCTTCCTTAAAAACAAAGCAGTTTACTCAACTTTAGTCTAAAGTGAGAACATAAATATAATTCTACCAATTATTGATGCTTTAAAATATAAGCATATGGTTTTATCTAAAAGTAATACAATTTTATAAAGGGGAATTTTTTGGGGAAAAAGAGAAAATGGAAAGGTTCATTATCCCACAATTCTAACAAAACTACTTCAGTCGTTTGTCCTATATTCTGTTAGGGATCCTCTGCCAACCATTCAGCCCATAGGGGCAATGTACTCTTTTCCTCAGGAAGATACTCAGGAACTCTGCTTAAAACTGTTTAAAATGGAGTGTTTGTACATAGGACTATTTAATTCAAGACCAAGTGGTTATTTCCCTGAAGCATTTGGCTTAATTGAATCTAAGGAGCTGTTAAACGCTGGCTTCTTTGTCAACCTGTGAGCCATGACGGGAAAAAATAATTATTATGATGTGTTTGCTCCTGAAGCTATGGCTCCAAATGGCCAATGAATGACTGAGTGAGATGTAGCTGGAAGGAAAGTGGAAACAGAAAGCAACGTGGCCTCTCAGAAATCAAATCATGTCCCCCCACCCCCACATTCTATAAAACATCTCGGAACAGGTATCTCATGGAAGGTGAGACTGGGAGAGCTCAGCACTGACTGAATCCAGGCATTTCTCAATCATACATTATGAAGATCCCTTTAGGCTCAAGTCATTAAACTGTGTGACATCCCTTCTCCTGCACTTACTCCCATCCTCACATGTGGCTTTGTTGGTGGGAACCCGCGGCATTGTCCTGTGTTTAGGAGTGCCAGGTGTGGGTGTGAACTTACAGGAGTAGGAGACAGGCGTGGAGGAAAATCCTCTTTGTGCACCTTTGAGTAACTCTTTCAGGAAGAGAGAAGTCAACTAGCTCCTGGATAAAAGACTTTGTTTCAGCTTGTTGTTGGTGCCATTTAATAAAGCAACTGTCCCTAGAAAAGGAACTTGTGAACTTTGTGGTACTTGGTGCTCTTCCAGAGTTCTAACACTGAACAGATATCCACGAAGTAAGTATGAGAGTCTTGCCAAGAGCTTGCACAAATTCACTTGTCACGTGTCCAGAATCGTGGCAGTATTAATTCTTCACACACCCTTCATGGCACCATGCTCTAATTGGCAGTGGCATCGCTGTCTGTGTGTGTCCATCTCACTGCGTCATGCCTTTGGAGTAGAGGTTGTTGCTTTAGGGTGGTATGAGGACAAGCGGAATGGAACTGGGATTTAGCCCCTGGACTAGACCTCGTTGAACCCCAAGGTCTCAGGCTGGAGGGTTGAACAGCTGCATTCCCTTCCAGGCAGCCAGGTCATGATAAGGCTTCAGGGGACAGTTTATAAGCATTAGCTGGCACAATGCAATCTTCGGAACTTTCCATCCAGGTACATCCAATGACTCGCAACAACCAAGGATGATCTCAGGAGCTCTCACTCTCTCTCTTCCACTTTCCTTTCCTTCTTTCTTTCCTGGCAGAACTAAGATTGGCTTCTGGTAATGGAATAAGACTCCACAGGATGACCAACACTAAGAAAGCAACTATAAAACTTAGAAGTAATACAAAAAAAAAAGCAACATCCTGAAGATGCTGGACAAAGAACAGAAACAGAGAGACAGGTGGGGAGTGCACACTGGCGTGAAAGAAGGGTATGAAGAATTCTACAAGCGAATTCTTGTCTCCAGCTTTCAGCTTGGGCTCAGTGAAATTCAAACCAATCACAGTGGTTACTAGGGATCATGTCGAAAACCCAGAGGTCTTCCTAGCATGGAATGAGAAACCGGGAAAGAAAGCATGGATGCTAAAAAGAGCAAGGAGATTCTAGAAGGCAAAGAGCCAGGGAAGCCATCCCCAAACCCTGTCTACCCACATCTCTGACCCCTGAAGAGCACGCTCACACAGTGCAAAAGCAAAAGAACTGGACTGAAACCAGAACTTCTGTCCAAGAAACGATTTTGCAATCCCAACCCACCTGAGTTTTACCTTTTCCGTGAGATATCAGTTCTGAAGATGTTCTGTAGACTGAGGCAGGACATTCCAGCAGCACTAGGAATCACACTGCTTTCTCATTTTCCACTTTCCTTCAAGTTACATTTCACTCGTGGATTTATTGGCCACTGGAGCCGTGACTTCAAGCACATGTGTATCATAAAACTTGTTTTTTCCCTCATACCACACAGGTAATCAAAAAAGCCGGTATGGAACATCTCCCCTTCCCTTTGTCTTGAGATTGTATCCCATTTTCTTGGTCCTTTTGGGTTACATCCTGGGCGCGGCGAGTTACGGAGATCTAGATTCTGTTCTCTTTCTCCTATAAATATTGCTCCCTCAAACAATGCAATTCACAGTAGCAACAGACGTGTAAACTGTTCTAGGCTGTGCCCGGGAGATACAACAAAGGATAAGACAGGAGAGGTCTTTAGCCTCTAGGAGAGAAACAGAGGCACAGACAGAGAACAAGGAAAGTAAAACACTACCCGGGCAATTAGTGTAATGAAGGGGCGATTATGATCATATACTAGACCAGGGGTGGGTACATTTTAGGCTTTGCGACTATTCCACTCGGCCACTGAAGCACCAATACTGACATAGACAATACATGAGTGAATGAGCTTGACTGGGTTGCGATAAAACTTTATATAAAAAAGCAGATGGGGGCTCATGGGTCAAAATTTTCCAACCTGTGTGCTAGGGAATAAAGCACACTTTATTCTGCATACTTCAGATAAAGTGCTCAGGGAACACCTCTGTAGGAGAGTGTTTTAGCTAAGGCTTTAGGAAGTGCCAGTGTGTTCTGGAAAAGACGTAGTGAGCACAAGACTTCTAAGGAGCGGCAAAGGCTCGGGCCGTTCCCGGAGCCGTCTGAGGGCCCATGTGGCTGCACTGTGGCGCCACGTGGCACATTACGGTTGCAGAGCAGACAGGAGGACCGTGCAGGGCCCGTAGGTCAGCGTGAGGAACCTAGATTTTCTCTCAAGTTCCAGGGAAAATCGTGGAAGGGTTTTAAAAACGGAAGCGATGCGACCTGACGTGTCATTTGTAGGTCATGCAGTCTGTTGAGTGGAGAACAGCTTGGAAGGTGACAAGAGGAGCAGGGAGGACCCCAGCCTGCAGGCCCTTGTGTGAATCCTGTGAGAGCTAATTTCAGCTTTTACCTGGTAATTATATACCACTATTACCTGCCTTCTGAGGTCTCATTCCCATGAAGGTCTAACTGTTAACCTCTGTAATTAAGATTTAGGAACCAAGGGGATGGAGCTGGGATGTAAACTCAGGAAGACCAAAGCTCAAGTCTGTCTTAGCCACTGGCCCATAGCCTTGACCTTAGGTTGCCCTTCCCACCGCCTCCCGCGCTGAGGGTGAGTGGCTCCCAGAACCCTTGGCCCTCCGCCGGGACTCAGCAGGAGGCCATACCCGCTGGGCCTCTGGCAGCCCCCCGGCCAGGCCGGGGAGCAGGGAGCCCCCTCGCCCCCTGAGCGGTGCCAGAGCACGTCCACAGCTGACACCCGCTGGGTGCGGTGAAGCGCGAAGGTGACGTCATTGCTCAGAAGAAACTGTTAAAAATATCGAAAATGCTTTGAATGTCAGTTTCTCTTTGTTCTTAATGACTGATTGCACCAGTTTGGCATAATATTCAAGATTTAGTGATGTTTCTGTTGGTGGTGGTGTTTTTTTTGTTGTTGTTTTTACCAAGCAGCAAGAACTTCTCAAGATTATTACTCTCTCACACTTAATTCATTGCACTTAGGGAATATGAATATTTAGAGATGGGAGGTATTTGCAAAATCACTGGTAGTTTTCAAGTTGTGCTCTGAGGAGGCTAAAGATTCAAGGAAAGAAAGATAAAGGCTTGAGAGGAGCGGATCTCCTTCAACTCAAGCACTTCCTTATTTTATGTATTGAACTTTTGGAGAAGTTTTAAAAATATATATTCTACTGGTAAAAATGTTACCTTAGTACGTAAGGCAATTAAATCCATTGCCTTACGTTTTACAGAAAAGTAAGTTAAGGCCCAGAAAGACAAAATGATTTGCTGAGAGCCCATGAAGAGTCAGTGACAGGACAAGGGCCAGAACTCATAAGCCCCGAAGGTACCTTGAGAATTAGTGTGGGAAAATGTTAGATCAAATGTTGGGTCAATCACTTGTATCTATTATTTAGGCCAACCATTTATCTTTCTCAAGTCTCCTCACCTATAAAAGATCTTTCACTGTCATCTGCTTTTCTTCTTTCCACCGTAACATTTTCTCCCCTAAGTGAGAATGCCCATGAGGTGAGGACCGTGAGACGAAATTGTAAAAGACAAGCTTGGGACAATTGTGCCTTGGCGCACAGGTTACTTCACTAAGGAGCACTCTCCATTGGAACAGAGTTTGTGTCTGTTTTGCTAAACAGCACAATCCAGAGTCTGAATAAGAACCTTGTACACAGTAGGACATCCCAAAACACTTGTTTTGTGTATAGATTTACCACTCTCTGCAATACTGATTAGCACACCTTGTTCCAATGGTGTTTAATATTGGTGGTGTAGTGCCATCTGCTGCCCACGTGGGTAATTACAATCACATCCGTGAAAACAAAATCTTGAGGGACTTTTTCTCTTTTGTTTTAATATAGCTTTAACGGTGCTTAGAGAAAACACCGTAGGAACATTTCATGTGTTTTGTAATAAAATTAAAAATATAATCTCTGTAGACCAGAAACCTTTTCATTGTCTATACAAAATTACAAAACATGTGTCCTCACCTGTACTGAGAAACCTATGCAAGACTTGGAAAAGAAACACCTGGAGGGAAAAAAACACCAAAGCGAACTGTGGTGGGGGGCGCCCCCCTGTGGGCTTCCAGAGCCCGAACTGGAATGCAAGGCAACGGCTGGGCTCCACAGATGAGAATTTAAAATTAATCGTGAGATTTCTCAATCTCTAGAAAAATCCCAAGAGTCATTTGCTATCAGTCCCAGCTTTTTTTGAAATAAAATCTTTATCAGTATGTCTAAGTCCTTCCCACCATTTAAAAATAAACCCTTGCAAGTAAAATTTCTTACTAGAAACAAATAACCAGGGTAGGTTGCTGCCATGTGGGATTTCCCTGGTCGCCAATTTTGTCCTATAAAATATGGATTGTTCTCCAGGAACTCTAAGGTCATTACGGTCTTAAAAACCATTAAACCTGATGACCACTTCAGCTTTCCTGATCAAAACAGTTCCCCCGTCCCTTCCCTCTCTAGGACACAGTGCCCACAAATATAAGAACTTACGTGACAAATGGGACTTTGTGGGTGTAATTAAATTATGGATCTTCAGATGGGGGGTGTATCCTGGATTATTCAGGTTAACCCTATGGAATCACAAGGATCCTCATGAGAGGGAGAAGGAAGGTCAAAGTCAGAGAAGGCAGTGGGACAACAGAAACAGATTGGAGCCACCAGCAAGGAATATGTGTCCTTTAGGATCTGGAAGAGACAAGGAATGGATTTTCCCCTGGAGACTCCAGAAGGAACCAGCCATGCCGACACCTTGATTTTAGCCCCATAAGACTCATTTCAGACTACTGACCTCTAGAAGTCTAAGAGAACAAATGTGTATTATTTCAAGATACTAAATTTGTGGCAATTTGTTACAGCAACAATAAAAACACTGTACATATCTTTAATCAATAAGGATTTTTTTTGCACAATGGTCATATTATTTTAAGACTTCACAAAATTAAGAATTCCCTAATATAACAAATTTCCTATTCAAAATTCAATTTTGTAACTCTAATCACCTGTGTATTGTCATCACCTGTTTAACACACCTGCTTTCCCCACTAGAGGAGCTTGTTAAGGGGAAAGGTTGATGATAAAAATCAGGTGAAATTGAAATGAATCACATCAATAATAGCTTTGATGTGAAATTTCTGAAAATACAACTTTACTATCATGACTATGTATACCAAGTCAGAAAGACACCACATTATAACGACAGTCACTGTGCAACAGCTGTTTTTAAGCATAGTTTAAAATGTAATTGCTATGACTAAGCTTTGTGAAGTAGGTAGCATTCTTACATAGCTGGCCAAACTGAAATTTGGAGGTAACTTGATAAATACCATCCAACAGGCGACGAGCAGAGACAAGATTCGAACCCCGGAGGCAGCTACTGTGAACACCCGCTTTGCTCACGGACAGCAGCTGCTCGGAGGGCTGGCGTGTGTAGCCACAAACAGGCCGGGGAGAAGACACGGCGGCCTCTGCCAAACGCTGCTTGTTATAACTCCCGGGCAGAACTGTAGGTGGCGGGAGTAACGGCCTAGCCCAGAGAGCCCAGAAGCCAGGCAATTAGAACGCGATGCTTAATATTTAATGTAAAATGTCATTTAGTTCCTGAGTTGAGATTGAGTGAGAACCTCATCCCATAGGAAGATATCAGCTGCGGGGAAAGAAAAATGAAACCCGTCAAAGGCCACGCTGTGCTGCGGTTCCTGGGCACCACCGGGTGTCTCACCCTCGGACTTGCTCCCTGTGGAGAGAAATGACGCCTCTAGAGGCCTCAGGCCCCTATCCCTGGACCCTGGGAATGTGGCCTCACGTGGCAAAACGGGCTTTGCAGAGGGCATTGAATTAAGGATATTCTGATGGGGAGATTATCCTGGGTTCATTTCGTGGCCCTAAACGTAAGCACAAGTGTCCTTCTGAGAGGGAGCCGAGGAGCTATGCACACAGAGCGCCCACCGCGACTGAAGCAGGGGCGTTGCTTTAGAGACGAAGGGCGGGCTCCCAGGCCAGGAAGGCAAGGGGCACAGCTGTCGGTGCTGCAAACAGCGACAAAACAGGTCCCCTGGAGGGCCTCAAGGGCGGGCCTCAGCCCAGTGCAACTCACCGGGGGCCTCTGGCCCCAGAGTCCCAAGAGAATAAGCTTGCTCTGCTGTAAGCCACCCAGGCCGTGGGCGTGTGTTAGCAGCCCGGGGACACAGGACACTGCAGTGAGGTTATCTCGGACTGCAGGGACACTTTAGCTTACAGTTGCGAGTACAGGCTACGCAGGGTTTATTCTTTTATTATTTATTGATTATTGTATGATTTTCCTTACGAACTGTAAACCTACTTTTGCCCCACCCTCTAAAGTGTAGAAACATCTCAAATCAGGTTTTCCACGGATTTTCACTATGACATTGCGGTTGGTGTTTTACAGAAGCCCAAGGAGAGCCGTTGCAGCTGCTTCTCTAGCGACTATTACGTTGTTTCGTTTTTAAAAATACACAGAGAGCAGCTCACAAGTCATAGCCGCAGCTTGATGAGTTCTGAAAGAGTGACTATTCCCGTATTCTCAGCATCCATCAGGAACCTTCCCCACACCCCGGGAAGCCCCACTGTCCTCTCCATAGTCATCGCCTTGTCCCCAAAGGTACCTGGATCTTGACTTCCCTGCTTTTAAAGCTCATGTAAATGAAATCGACAGAATGTATTCAGTGCTTTCTAGTTTCTCTCACTCAACGTTGTGTTTTTGAGCTTTGTGGCTGTCGTTTCTTCATTTCCCCAATTGAACAGTATTTCATTATGTGTTTCTTTCACGGTTTACTTATCTAGTTTGGGATTATTATACACAGTGCTGTTATAAACATTTTTGCGCATATTTTTGGCACACCCATATTTGTATTTCTGTTATTTATGTATGAAACAATGAATTGACTGAGCATAGGGTATGTGTTTGTTCAGCTTTGGGAATTACTACCAAACAGATTTCCGAACGGGCAGATCCATTTACATTCTCACCAAAAATGTTTGAGCTCTAGGTTCTTTTGATATTGACAGTTTGTTCATTTTAGCCACTGTGAATTATGTGATATATCTCAGCATGATTTTAATTTTAATTTTGTCAAGTTCCTGTTCAAGTCTTTTGGCTACCTTTCTGTTAGGTAACTTTTTTTTTTAATGTAGGAATTTAAAAAATATTCTGGATGTGAGTCTTTTACAGGTTACATCTATTTCAATTTTTTATAGTGTGCATTTTCAGTCCCTTAAATGGTGTTTTTGATGAACAGAAGTTTTCAATTTAAAACAAAATAACAAAAAATTAACCATATTTTTGTTAGATGTATCTACCTCAAGGTTGCAAGGCTTGTCTCGTGTCTTATTATATAGAAGATCTATTGGTCTACCTTTTATATTCAGATTTACCTGTCACCTAAATTTGATTTTTTTGTATGTTCAGTAGGAGTCAAATTCCATTTTTTCCATATGAGTGTTCAGTTGACTATATGTTATTTATTGAGAAAACTATTTATACTCCATGAGCTGTTAGCTTTGTCCTAAATCAAGACACCATAATAAATGTGTGGGTCCATTTGTGGACTCTCTATTTTATAGCTGTATTTGTCAAATCTCCATGTCAATATCATATTATCTAATTACTGTAGCTTTATAATAAAGCTTGATACACGGCAATATAAGTCTTCCTACATAGGTCTTTAAGATTGTCTTAGTTATATTGGTCCTTCATTTTTTCACAAAACTTTAGCATTAGCTTGACAATTTCTATACATAAAAAAAAGTCCTCTGGGATTTTAAATAGTTGAGATATAGATATATATAGATATATAGATATCAACTTAAGGAGTACTGATATTTTTATATTATTGACTTTTTAAATCTATGAGCATGATATATGTCTTCATTTTATTCAGGTCATCTTCAATTTTTCTGAATAATACTTTCTATTTTTCACTGTAAAGATCTTACACATTTTTACCCAACAGTTATGATTTTTATGCTATTGCAAATGGCACTTTTTTATAATTTTATTTTCATATAACTTATTGCTTATATATAGAAATACATAAAGTACTTACATATACAGAAGTACATAAAATATATAAAAATATCTTTGATTTTATTGAACATTTTATTTAGTAACCTTATTAAAGTTATTTACTGACTCTAATAACTAATTTATGACTCTTTTATTTTCTATGTACAGAATTATATTCTCTACACTTTACATATTTTTTTACTTTTCACAATTTCTATTTTTTCTTCGTTATTGTCCTTCTAAGACCTATTGAGTAGAAGTGTTGTTTTCATACCTTTTTGTCTTGTTTCCAAATGCAGGGAATACTTTTACTATTTCAATATTACTTAGCCCCACTGTTGACCCTGCAGCATTTCCTTTTATCTTTACCAGAAAAAAAATTTGACTCATACATTTTAAGATTAGAGAGGCTTTTTACTAAAATAAAATTGTGTCAACCCTGAAAGTACAAGAACATCAAAAAATCTTAAAAATTTTTTCTACCTATTTACTCATTTAAATCTAAGGAGGAAATAGTTTGACTTGCCTGCCATTGACATCCTGGTCTTATCTGCTGACATTTGGGCTGTGACACTCTGTACATGTACCACCTCAACACTGCTAACCCTTTATTGTACTTCTGTGTTTCCACCTGTCTCTTTACTGGACTATAAGCTTGTTGAGTGCAGGGCCCATATTTTTATGGCATGAGTAATATGGCAGCCAGTACACAGTTGTATCAATAATAACAACAATAATTGTGGAAGCAGGAACTGTCCTAAGTGCTTTATACATGTTTATTCGATTAATGCTCATATAACTGTATGGTAAAATTTTTATTTTACAGATGAGGAAACCAAGGTCTAGATTAAGCAATTTGACATGGGATGTGCTTGGGACAGCCCTGATTTATGCCTATTGTTCTGGAGCAATTATTAATGGCTCCCCCTTTTACAAAGTATCCCTTTTGGAAAATAAATTTAAACTTATCTTAGGCATAACTAGATTCCAAAACTGGGCAGTGGGCTCTATATCTCTTGTTCAGATCCTCTAAGAAATAGTATATACTTCTGAAATGCACATTCAGTGAATGAATGGCTACGATGTGGTCCCTTCCTTACAGAGGCTTACAGCCTTGACAGAGGAGACCGGGAAACTCAAAGGACTACTGTGCAGAGGGAAACGAAAAAGACGAGAAAAGACTATGGATGTTTATGAATGAAAAAATGGCATTCACTTGATGATAGGGGAGACTTCATGTTACAGGAGACATTAAAAATGGGGACCATTTGAAATGGCCAGAGCATAGGAGAAAACATGCCAAGGCAGAGAAGAGTGTGCACCAAGTCAATGGGTAGGAAATGGGTAGGATATATCTGGGGAAACAGCTCAGTTGGGTCATGGGATCCAAATATTATGGAAGGCCCAGAATTCTAGGAAAGGACTTTTGACCCAGTTTAGTAGGCAAGAGTGGAAAATAGGTGCTATATGATATAGCCAGGGCTTAAATTTAGGAAAATTAACCAGGTTCTGGTGTATATGCTGGTTTGGTGCAGGTACCACATGGTACCACATGGTGTGCTCAATGCAAGCTGGCTGAATGAATTTTATTTTAGCACTTGTTATTCCGTATAGTATACATGCTTGCAACAGGAACGAATGGGAATGTGGGTGATTTTACAAATTAATAGAAGTTTATGTGCAGGATAAATGGAGGATATTTTCCAGTAATCTAGTTGCTATTTTGAGACATGGTTAGGATAGCACAAGGTAATGAATCTTATTGAAGTATGAAAATGCCACTAATGGAGCATAGTAAGATTGGAACACGTCTTATAGACTAGCAATGGTGAGAAGGAAATCTTCATAAGAGTCGGAGAACTGTGACCCAGCTATTCTGACAGAAACACATCATAAACTTTGGATATATTGTGCACGTAGGGTTTTTTTCTACTGACAAGCTGACAACATCTGCAGAATGTCGCAGGGATCATGTTTACACTGGTTTCCAGAGCCTGCGCTTTGAAGGCACAAGATTGTCACTGGCATCACGGACACTAGTTTTCACTAGGAGTGACAAACCCTAACAATACTTCACATTTCCTCGCTTAGTTTCATCCAGGCAAGACAGAGATACATGTAATAATTTTCTGAGAGTGTTGCAACATGTGCAGAGATGACTGGCTGGACTGGAAGAAAGCATTTCCTAAAGCTGAAGGATTCACCAATATGAAATTCATCATATTCCAAAACGCCTCAGCATCTCCAAAAAAGGAGACAGTGGGTTTGCTAGGGCCACAGACTCACTAGGTAGATGTCTCTCCTACCGAGTTTAAGGTCAGATTCCTATGTGGTAAGTTAGCAACCTCATGTAGACAGGAGAGATGCCTGCTTTAGTACTCACAGTTTCCACAGTCAGCGTCAGACAGCTGGGGCCATGAATGGGGCCCAGGATTCTCTAACTCATAGAATTTGACTTAATGAAAAACCAGGTATACTAATCAAGACCATAATGCTTTATCATTTACAAAATACTTCCACATATTTTATCTCCACTGGTCCTCACAAGCAAGCGAGTAACATCATCAGAATCATCCCCATTTTAGAGATAAGAAAACTGAGGCTTGGGAAGATTAAGCTGTTTCCCATTAAGTGACAGTTGGGACTGCAAGATATATTTTTAAATAGCTAATCCTTTGCTGTTTCCACAACATCATAGTCTCCCCTTCTGATTTAAGGAGATCACATGTAGGGGACAGAAAATCCATCAATATTATTAACATTCTTATTTGAAATTAGTGACATTTTTATATCATTTTCCTGGACATTTGGTGAGTACCATGTAGCTCAGATGAAGGGAAAGATAGTATAAAGAAGGGTCTAGAGAAGTTGGGAGTTAGTGACAGGGCCACATGACCTCCTTCCATTCCCATTATTTTAGCATTTTTAGAGACAGTTTCTAAACACATGAGCTAGTATTACCCCTTGGAAACTCCAGGAAGTGCTGAAGCATTTGCCTTCTGAAAATGTCCTTGCCTTGCATGGGGCCAAGAATAGGAATTGATATGAGTGGTTAACATCATTCCATCCTGCAAAAAGCATCTCCCACATAATCCACATGTACTAACAGAATAGTGATGGTTAAGTTTACCTGTCAACTTGGCTGGGCCACAGTGCCCAGATAATTGGCCAAAAGTTATTTATGGGTGTTTCTGTAAATATGTGAATGTGTTTTTTTGGATGAGTTTAGCACTTAAATTGATGCACTTTGAGTAAAGCAGATTATCTTCGTAATGGATGTGCCTCATCCAATCAGTAAAAGGCCTTAATAGGGCAGACTGAGCCCCACCACCTCCCTCAAACCCCCTCCCCAGAAGGAAGGAATTCTGCTTGCAGACCAGGCTTCTGCACTCAAACTGCGGTGCTTCCCTGGGCTCCACCCTGCGGCTGAGCCCATCAGACTTTGGACTTGCCAATCTCACACTTACATTGGCCAGTTCCTTGAAATAAATCTCTCTATACACGCTCATCCTGTTGGTTTTGTTTCTCCGGAGAATCCTGAACAATCAACAATGTTAGATACATTAAAGGGTATATAACTTACATGTGTGTACACACACACACACACACGTGTACTCAATGCAGCCATTGAAATGAATGAGCTTTACTGCCCCCATATCAAATTAAAACTAGGTTGCCAACTAGGTGATCAGATGACCCTTTTAAGTAGATGCCAGCCACACCCTGGTTGTCGCTGGTTTGAGGTTCAGGGTTCAAGAGCGAAGGCATTGTCTCCATGGGGCTCCAGAGCCGCTTTTTTCCCCCGGGAAGGACACGGGAGGGCTGTTTGTCCCCCGGTCCTCTCGGAGCCCGTGCTCCTTGGCCTGGACACTCTGGAGCAGTTTTGGAAAGAAGGGATGTTTCATGAAACCAAACAGCTCGTTTTCATGAATTTTAGGAAATAACACTATTATCACGCAGGAAACGTTAGGTTCTGGATTCCTGCCCACCCACGCCGGGCCTAACAGAGGTTTGTTAACAAGGATTTAGGAGGAGGGGGTGGGGACAGTGGGCCGCCCTGTCTGTCACTGTGAGGAAAGCGATGCTCTGCCCGTCACCGCTCATCAGGGAGCGCTCGAGGCCCCGGCCGCTCGCACTGGTCAGAGGGGTGCACACAGCAGGGCGACCAAACGAGGACAGGCCGCGAAACGCCGGCTTCCCCACCGTGGCTCGCGGGTTCTCACGGCCGCGGCCGGGCCACAGACGCGCTGGGCGAGGCGCGGGGAAAATAACCGAAGCGTCAGCGGGACGACGCTTAGACTTCAAGGGCCTTTACCGAGTAAAGGCTCACGATGCAAAGAAACAGAACGGATGTTTAAACAGGATCCTTTGAAGGAAAACTGGGAACTCTCCTTCCAAGCGAACTGGGGATTATTTGGCAGGAGGAAGCCACAGCTACGTTAGCAATCCGTATAGCTCTGCGGGTGGGGGGCAGCCAATACTTTGCAACTACAGACTGATTTTTCTACAACCACGGCAAAGGTCTAGTAAAACATTTTCTAACGCTTATGATTGGGGTATTTTCTTGGAGCTGTTTCTGAAAAGGAAATGTTCTTTTTACAATTCCTAGTACTTTATTCAGAAAACAGTCCTAAGTGTTAATGTGTATACACACTGGCATATATAGTTCTCCAAATTTTTGAAGAAATACGTTTTCTTATTAGCTTCAAGTTAAAATGTTAACTGGAACTGCGCTGACCAAGGTAGTGATGATTAAAAAAAAAATTTTATTGATTTTGAGAGAGAAACACTGATATGTTGCCCCACTTATTTCTGCATTCATTGGTTGATTCTTATACGTGCCCTGACCAAGGATCAAGCCCCTAACCTTGGCGCATCAGGACAATGCTCTAACCAACTGAGCTACTAGCCAGGGCACAGCAGTGATAATTTCAATTTGCAGAAATACATCTGTTACTTTTTTTAGTATGCAGAAACTACTCTAGTAGCTGTATTGATCTGCAAGTCCTTCAAGCATCCCTCTTGCTCTGCCCACGTTATTTGCGTTGCCATAGATGGTTTCCCATTGGCATGTCTGTAAACTCATGTGTAATAAAACTTAGGAGACTCTCGGGGCCCTTGAAAGTGAATCACATGAAATGTTATTTCTTTAAAGTGCTTCTTGGATCTTTGGCAATGAGTTCCGTGCTAAGAACTGCCCTCCATAATTTACACACCCACGGCTTTCTCCAATGGGAGTGCAAGCCTGGCCTAGGCACCAGGGGCGAAGGTAGAAATGCTCCTCTATGCTGGGGGCTCTCCCATATGTGCCTATTAAAGGGACCTTATTGGTTTTGCCTTTCTCACTCACCCAGCAAGAGATTCTGTATTGCACACCTGAGAACAACTCTTGGCGACCGTCAGATCTGTCTCCTTGCTGCCTTAGACTTTCCTGCCACTCTGTGTCCTTTCCCCCTGTGGACTGTGCACAGCCGGGGAGGAGAAATGAGATTTTTGTAGCCATGCTTGGGGAATCATTCATTTCACAAACTTACTAACAGAAAACCGGAGTTTTATCTCTGATGTTCACAATGAGTGCTGCCTTATTGCTGGGCCATCTCTTTTTTATTTGTGAGATAATCTTCCTACTAATTTTATCCTTAAAGCATTAATTACTGCCCTGGAAATATTAAAGTATGTGTGTAGAAAAGGCATTAATTTTGAACATAAAATACACGTCTTCTCTTGAAAATTTCATATTGAACCAGATTAAATATCTTGCTGGACATTTAGATTTTAGGTCTTTAGATTGTGCATTTAAATGGGAACTTCTAGTATTTTTACACTTAAAGAAGTAACAGGCACTATAAAATTCTAGTGCTCAAAATATTTTAGCACTTAATCAGCCTCCTTTGTTTACCAGATAAATGAACTGAGGCCCAGGGCAGACAGGTGACATATTAAAGCCCCACGGCACAGACCACTAGTAGCAGAATAAATATTTCCTAAGAATTAAACCAGTGACCTTTCTTCTACATTCAACGATTCCTTCAGAATGAAGAAATTGTTGGTTTTAGCAAAATGGGATCAATCCACCATTTAAAACCTTAGACAATAGTAATTCGACATAACTTCTTCCTCTGGCTCGTATCCAGTTAACTCTTACTAGCTACGATTATCAGGGTTTACCAGCCTCACCAGAGGCTATAACATGGTTTTCTCTCTTACAGAAACTGCGAGACAGGTAGTTACAGAACCCAGGCTAATAAACTGGTTGGGATCTTACAACAACTTAACCAGAACAAAAACATATTCACCAGAATTCATACAAAACAAATCTAATGAACACTGGATTTTTGTGAGCCAACCTACCAGTTCTCCTAGCAACCTAACAGGCTCTCAAGGAAACAGCGGCATTCGTCAAATGGGGATGACAAATAACTTTCAGCTGCTCAGTTCAGCATATTTTCTATAATATGTCTTGATTTGACCCAGTAAAAGTAGATAGAGGAAAATACGATAATTAAGAGTCACAGTTAATCTCTAAACACAACTTTTTATTATGAAAATCTCTTCTCGTTGTAAATCCCTGGCTGAGGGACTGCTTACTGGCGCCCTGTGCTCCGAAGCCTGGGACGGGGCCCGGGAGCAACCCGGTAGGTTGACTTGGTATCTCCCAGCTTAGCCATCTTGGATTTTTGTGCATCTGGAAGGATGGCCATGGGCATGCACCGGATCTTCCCAAGCGAGCTAGCTGCAGCCAGTGGGGTCAGGTGATGGCCTGTGAGCTCTGCGGCTGGCCCAGGGCTGAGTTTCTCCGGGCGCCCCAGCCAAGAGCTGAGCGCGGGAGGAGGGGCCTGGCTGCGTCCGCCCAGCCCAGCACTGCTCAGTGCGAGGCCTCTGTGCGGGAGCCCCAGGGGCTGGCGAGTCTTCCTCAGAGTGCATTGTACCGGGGCCCTTCCTACAGATCCTCCTGATCTCCTTTCACGAGGGTGACACCCGCAGGCTCACCTCGCCGCCTCCTCCCCCTCTCCTTTATCTTTCACAGGTGTCATTCACAATAAGTTATTTTTTCTAAATCCCTTCTGCTTCCTAGGTGGCCCAACCTGACACAAGGATTTCACAGCTGTAAGAATAATCCAGTTGTTCTCACTGAACGTGCTCAAAGAATCCTGTTTGAATTAGCGAGTTCGCCCCTTCTACAGCTTCTGTTGCTGGGTGAGTCTGTGCAGCCACAGTCATAGCAAGTGTTCTTGGACAACGTATAGACACTTGGGTAAAGCTGAATCAATTAGGGGCTCTTTCTCAAGAATTTAAACAAAGATGTTGAAACCATGGTTATATGGTACTGAGAGCTGGAGCTGTAAGGTCATGTGGGACTGGCAACATGGTAACTTCATGTAAAACAAAGCTGAAAGGAAACAGAAAATAAAGGCCCTGGAGAGGAAGTGAGTCGGCTGCAGAGGGGGAGAAACAAGCACAGAGGAAACACTATAGCATCACCACTTTGGAATACAGTCAGGAGGTTTCTTACAAACCTAAACACTCTTACAACCCAATCCAGCCACCACGTTCATTGGTATTTACCCAAAGGAGTTGAAAACTTACATCCACCAAAAAAACCTACATGTGGACACATATAGTAGCATTATGCATAATTTCCAAAACTTGAAAACAACTAAGAAGTCGTTCAGTAGGTGAATGGATAAGCTGTGGTACATCCAGACAGTGGGATATGACTCAGCACTAAAAAGAAATGAGCTACCTAAATCCATGAAAAGACGGAGGAAACAAGTGCAGATTACAAAGTGAAAGACGCCAATCTGCAAAGGCCACGCACCGTATGAGTCTAACAACATGACATTCTGGAGAAGGGGAGACTATGGAGACGGTAAGAAGTCAGTGTTTGCGGGGTTGGGTGGAGAGAGGGAGACGTAGGCGAGCACGGAGGCATTTTAGGGCAGTGAAATCTCTGTATTATAATGATGGATAGATATCATTGCACTTCTGTCCAAACCTGCAGAACTTACCACCTTAAAAGTGACCCCTAAAGTAAGCTATGGGCCTTGGTGGTAACGGTGTCTCAGGGTAGGTTCAGGGGATGTAATGAACGTACCACTGCGGTGGGGATACTGGTAACGGGAGGCTGTGGATGTGTGGGAGCAGGGAATGGAGTATACAGAGCATCTCTTCCTCTCAGCTTTGCAGTGAACATAAAATTGCTCTAAAAAATAAAGTCTTAGAAAAAAAGCGAGTAACTATAGCACTGCAGAAAAAATAACCGCTTGATGCCTAAGACCATCATTCCTCAGCCCCAGATTCCCCCAAGTCTGGCTGTGCACCTGGCTGCTGGGCTCCACGAGGACCCTCTGAGCTCTTATATTAAATTGCCTAATATTGCAGCCAGGCAGAGCCATAAAAACAGTTCCCAAGAGAATTGCTCAAAACCAGGTTTACGCACTTACTCATCTCAGGCTTGAGTTGAACTGAGCTCCTTTTCCAATACCATTAAAGAACTGGAGTTAATATCAACCTGAGGTATTTCTGTTTTTATCCTATTTGCCTGAATCACATAAAGTGACATTATAGCACTTGGGCTAAAGGGGCTTGAATAGCGTAATCTTAATACACCTCCCACTCCTCTGCTCTGTATTTCTAGTCCATGTTTTTGCAAACCTACCAAAACCAAAGGTACTTTGAGACAAACGCAGATTTGCATCTACGTTTCCAAAATGTAAGATGCAAATGAACCAGGCAAACTGAGGACACATTTCAATTTAATTCCATAAGCATCACCAAACACCTCTAGCGTTTGCAGGGTGCTATTGCCGATGCCAATGGTGAGCACAAACACAATCCAGTGCACCGAATCTTAACATGAACATCATTCAGTAGAAAAGCCACACACATGTGAAATAAAAAATAAACAGTAACAATATGAAGTGCCAAGTTTAAGTGCTCTAGACATTGTAGGTACTTAATACGTTGCTGTTACGTGTTGTGGGAGACGCTTCATTAGCTCTAATTTGCAGTAATGATTACTTTTCAGATCTTCACAGATAAACCAATTTATTCTTTGAGTTATAGTAGTTTCAAATGTATCAGGTATGTCAGCTCTTCTGGCCAGTGAAATCCCCGCAGGAAGTTTCCGTGTTTATTTTGCAACCCCCCACAACCTAGCACAGGGTTTGGATCACTCAATACACTTGATTGATTGAGCTTTAGGACAACGAAACAGGAAAATATTACAGTGCTCTAGAGGTCATTCTTTTGCTCCTAGAGTATGTCAGTTCTTTATTTTATTTTGTTATTTTTCTCACACAGTGTAACTAGACACTCTAAGAATCAACACCACAATATATTTAATGTGAATATCAAATATTTTATTCACACTGACATCTTGAACTTATAAAAATTATTTTAACTAATTCAGAATAAAAATAAGTCAAGACAACCAGAGTATGTAATTTAAAAAATTCGAAAGATTTTGAAATACGTCTGAAATTAATCATCCAATTATTCACAAGTGTTTAAAATAAATCCCTGATCAGTAAGCTTCAAGACTCTAGAATATCAAGCTTTTGATTACGACCTTGAAATAAACTAGTTTTTCAAAACACAGCAAATACAAATATTTTAATGAGATGATCTGGGGAATATACTTGTAAAAGCTACTCTAAGGGCAAATACCGTTTCTTTGTTTGTTTAGTTTAGCTAAGGATTGGCATTCCTTGTAAGGCTGTTGCAAATCTTTTACCAGGTTCCTTACAGCACCGCCAGGTGAGGTGAGCCTCTGATTATTTTAACTGAAAGCTCAGGAAGCTCAGGTTTTCCTCATTGTCTGTACCTTGCCCCTCCTCGGCTCATCTAAGGATCTGCTTCCCAGCCTCAGGAGCAAGCTCTGCTCCCCGCACGTGCCGGCCGGGAATCGACCACGGTCTCCTGGACGCCAGGAGCTGCTCAGGCGCCGGGCCGCGCCGCGGGCTCCCGCGTGGCTAACGACCGGCCCTCTGCCTCTCCGGCCGCAGCACGTTTCGCCACCCAGCAGCTTCTCCCTTCTTCCTGCCCTCTTCTTCCTCTCCCCCCTCCTGCTCCTTCCTTCCGCCCTTCCTCCCGTCTGTCCTTCCTTCTCGAAAGGCTCGCTTGGTTTCTCGGCGTCCCTAACCCCGGGCACCCGGAGACCACGGGCCCTCACCCTGAAGCATGGAGAGTGGGCACCCACCCGAAGGCGCCCGCCTCGAGCTGCGCAGCCCCCATCCTGGGGTAGGTAAAACCCACCCGGCTGGCCCCGCAGCTCACACTGCGGCCGGGCTTGGGCTTCCTCGGGGCTCCCCGACCTTCTCCCGCACCCCCGCAGGTGAGCCCAGCCCGCCTGTGCTCCACGCACTGCCCCGGGCCTCTCCCTGCTCCCAGGGGGGCCTGACGGCAGCCCTGGGAACCTCAGAGGCCAGGCCTCACCGACGGGCAGCTAGTGTGTTATGTGACATCGGTCCTGTCCTTGAATTACCCTCCTTTGCGAGGCGCCCATCCTCTGAAGGGGGCCACCAGCCCTCGGCCATCGAAGAGCGCACACGATCCTCTTACTGCCTCTGTGGCCACAGGTAGGCCGCGTACGCTCTTCAATCACCACTTTCCCCAAATGGAAAATTGGAATAACCGCCCACCCCCAAAATTGTGGTGGAAATGACAAGAGGTAGAAAAGAAGTATCGGGCACCCAAACATGTTTATAGATTTAATTTGATTTTTTTTCTTTCTATCAGGCCCAAGTTCCTTACTTTAGGCTGAAGCTGCCTGTGGTAATAAAACATGTCATTCCCCCCCATTTGTTGACAGGCTATAGAATATAAATGCGAGCATTTCAATATTTCACATTTATTCTTATTTTTCTCTAGGGAAGCAGGAAAAGAAAACTGTTACTTTAAGTATTTGTCCTTGAAATGAAGAGGGAAGAGGGGGAAGGGAGGGAGAAAGAGGGAAAAAGTGAGCAAAGAGGAATGCTGGCGGGGGAGACGGGAGACGGGGAGAGGTCTTTCAGGGCTTTTCATTGGGAAAAGTAGAATGTTATTCAGCTGAAAACAGAGTGCTCCCCAAACACGGTGTTTATAGAGCCCAGCTCCTTCCAATTTCAGAGTCCTCCAAACACGCTGGGTCGGCCTGCAAGTCAAACAAGTGGTTCCCAACTACTCCAAGCCGTCCGAAGTACCCTGCTCGCAGATGGCTCTTGAGCAACTGTTTGCCTGTTTTCCTAGCGTGGCTTGGCCAGGCATTGTGAGCGTTGGCTCAGAAGACCTAACTGAGCAGTGACCAGCAAACGCCCCCCGCAGCTGAGCCCCGAGGGGGGCTGCGGGCCAAACCGGGCCTTGGCTCTCCACAGAAAAGAGTTATCCTAAATAACCGTGGCAAGAGTAAGTGCGGGGTTCTGGTCTAACCACACAAGTGAAGTTGGAGTTGGCTAAGTCCTGTCATTCTCTAAGCCTCCCACAATGAAAATAGCAACTGTAAATGGTGAGAAAACATCCTAGGACCTCACTTCTACACAATATTACTGATTACTGATTCAGTTCCCTGTTTAGGATGCGGAAGACTTCCCCCCAAAAGAAACTGACACTGCTTGTAATCTTCCACAGAGCTTGGGGTCACATCAGTCATCTTAAAATCTAAGACCTTCAAAATGCATTAGTCCCTGGTAAACTGGATCTTTGTAACACAGTCATTCCCAGTTTTTTGGCAAAGTAGCCCATGCCACTAGCTTAATTGGAGGCTGGTTGTTTTCCAGTTGTCAAATAATCTTTTCCTATTTAAGAGTCAGAAATGAAAACATTCGCTCATAAAGGAATTGAATAATTTGGGACACAAACAACGTAAGTATTTATTTGAAAAACATTTCCATTTAAGTACAACAGCAAATCAGCTACAGTAGCTTCTCACTACTAATTCCGATCTGCACTCACAGTCACTTTTTATGCATCATGTTCAAAGGCCCTGCTACAGAAATCAACTTCACAATGTATTGAGGAAAAAATATATACAGTCTCTCCAACAGAACGTTAATTAAAATGACGCCAGCCGATATGAAGCTAAGATATAAAACCAGCTGACGTTTATAAACACAAATAAATAAATATGTACAAAAGAGTCTATGACAATGATCAGAGAAGAGCATTACAGTACAAGTAATGGTGACAAGGAGGGAAAATATCTCAGGATGCTGGACTGACTCTAACACAATGGAGTTTACAAAGGAAAAAAAAATGGGTAAAGAAGAAAAAAAGAAACACTCCAGAGAGTCTGAATTGATATTAGTCTCAAAGTTAGGCTAAAATGACATTTTGGCTCCACAGCTACATTCCTGTCATTCTGTTCTGAGGGGGTTAAATGAAGGTGAGAACTGAGGGTAGAATTTGGCTGTGTCTTTAAATATATTTGCAAATGTTTCTATTTAGCTGTTTCTTCATTTTTTTCCTTACCTGGTTACTGGACATTTCTAAAGTGGAGCTGACATTGTTGTCAAATAGGAATAAAAGGTTTTCCCAGATCAGGATAAATATGAGTAGAAATTAAAGTCATTTTTGTAGTTATCTCTTAATCACTGTTAATAAGCACTTCAGGTAGAAATCTCACAGTAGGAAGCTAATTAAATTCTATGATAAATCTCTAAGGCTTGTGGACAGTATATGAAGAGTCAGTGACTATTAAAGATTACTTTTCATCTATACGTAATCCCTGCCAGTACAAGCAGCGTGTTAACGTATGCCTACAGAAAAGGATCTGGCTCTACTGTAGTGGACTGTAGTGATTTTAAGATTTACTATCTTTCTCTACTATATACACTCCTCCCCTGGGAAAGCTAAGCTGGGCAGTGCGCACGTCACCCAGGACAGTGCTCCATGCTGCGAAATGGAACAGTAATAAAATCCACCCCCGCGTTATCTTTATCATCCGTTCTGGCAAACAGCTTCATGACTGAGGATCAGCCAAAGGTGAGAGGCCCCTTGGTGGCTGCACAGCCTGGGTCTCTCCTGTCTCAGACTGAGAGCTACCTGCTTTCTGCACAGAGGGAAAGGCCCCCAGGTGCTCAGTTCTGGCTGCTGCCTTTAAACAGATCGGCTCCAGAGTGTCTCAACTTCCCAACGCATAGGTGACCACCCGCCAGAATCTGAAGCTTCCCAGGTAAACCAGAGCAAATGTAAGGGTACAGCATGTACTGAGACCGATCAGTAAGAAGCTGGACACAAAGCCATCATTGAAGAACAATTAAAATGTGGTCTCCTAAACATTCACTAGCAAGCATATTATACTCAGAATAGTTGGAAAGTTAGGTAAGCTGCTTAATATTATGCATGGCTTGTAGGCAGAAACCTGATCCATAAATAACACACCATCTATCTTGCCAGGCCTCCTCTGGCTCCTATAATCAGAGGACTTATGTACAAATAGTTTTTAGGCTAGCAATTGGAGACCCACATGTTTATAAATTATTTTGATTATGATAAGTCACCCATTTGTCTCAGTTTATATTCCTTGGAACAAAACTCTTAGAAGGGGAAGTAAGAGGCTTTTCATTTGTGCAATTGCAAATGTCTTAGAGCCTGCAGAGCAAGGGCAGGACCAGAGTCTCAATGGTAGTATTTCCTAAGAGGGAGAGACCACTGCACACAGTGTGCCTAATGGAAATTCTCATTCCTCCCATGAGCCTGTGGGCTCAATATACAGTGGGGGAGCAAAAGCAGAGGCGTAAAAAGTTTATTCTTCAACAACTCCTGGGAGGTCCACATTGATGGACCACCAGGACTAAACTTGATTGAAATGTATGCGGTTAAATGATCATTAATGATGATGCTTAAGCCTTGTGTCTTGAACAGGATAAGTGAAATAGTATAAATTTGCATGGCCTCATATTAACTAGGTGAAATTTGGGGAATTTTTTTTTTAAGCATGTTATGTTCCTGAAGGTTAAACATCTGTTATGATAAGAAAAAATTCCTATCTAATCTTCAGGTCAGACATTCTTTTGTATCTGTGGTTGAAATTTCATTGAAAATGAGGAAATATGCTTGCTGCAGTCACAGAAACTAGCACTGAGATGGGGTCTGTGGGCATCTAGAATAGTTAGAAATATCAGAATAGTTGGATTGATTGTTGAGAAGACTTCAATGAAGCAAATGGCCATATCCAAACCTAACTACTGGGTGGGGTGTGAATGAGCTCTAAGTAAGGTTTGTCCCTAGCTCAGCCTCTCCCTTTTCTTCTAATTTCAATGTCTCCCCATGAGTTCTGATTAGTTTAATAAAATTATAAATTTAACAAATTCATATTTCCGGTGGCTACTGAGTACTGTTGCTTCTCAGTACTGAAGACTTAATGATGATGGAAACTTCCCCATGGAAGAAATACACTGAAAAAACAAATTCTGAATTTCACAGAAGTCTTTTTAACAAAATACATTCCTCATATATATGCAGTTACCTAGGCTACGGCACGTTTACATCTGCTAGTGAGTTTTCACTGCTTGCAGATCACGTTCCTGCAGACTGATTCCTCTTTCTTACATTAAAGACATTAAAACTTGGTGCTGTGGCTAAAGGTTTCTGACATGATAATATTTTTATAGAAGTTATCCGAATGAGCATTGCAATAACCCTTGACCTTATCAATGACCTGATGGACAGGGATGATTGATGTTTGTTCTCCATCAGCATGGGTCAGTTTGGATAAGGGCTTGTCCATGGAAGCATTGTCTGCAAGAAATGATACAAGAGATTAGGCTGCAAGAAGAGCTGGCGACATGCCTAAGGGCCACCACACTGGACACTGTATTTTGCACATTAAAAAAGTACACGGAGGAACTGAAGCTCTGGCTCTCTCTCAGGTTAAGTAATAGATAGCAATAAAAATTCTGTTTTTTTCGTCTTCAAAGTACATTCCTATAGATAAATCAATGTTAATTTGCCTTCTAGCAATCTGTGTTGGGGTTTGTTTAAGAAATGTTCCTGTGGCGGTGTTTTTCAAAGAGCTGATAAAAATCAGAAAAAGGCTGCAAAGAAAAAAACATGTCAAGGCTCAAAAGGAGAAACAACAGATTATGTAACAAATGACACTGAAATAGTTATGAAAGAAATGATATGATGTCTAAAATATGTTTTCAAAATAATACAGAGAGGGAAAATGGGTAGGTGACTATGCGTTGACAGGTACTGGGGATCCATTATACTATTCTCTCCACTTTATATATATGTCTGACAAGTCTCATAATAAAATTTATTTTTAATCCTCACTTGAGGATATGCATATTGGATTTTAGAGAGAGGGGGCTGGGGGGGAGAGAGCTGTGAGAGAGCATCAGCTGGCTGGCTTCCATGCGCACCCGGGTCAACCTGCAGCCTGGGGACGCCCCTGACCAGGACCTGACCGGCAACCGTTCCGTACACGGGATGACACTCGAACCAACAGCCACATCAGCCAGGGCAAACATTTTTATAAAATACGATTCAAAGGATCTTTGAGAATAAAAGTGAATGAAAATAAACATAAAAGGATATTTTGAACACATTTTCCAATGGCTTTTACCTTGAAAAGTGATTGGAATATAGAAAAAAATTATTTTTAAATTATAGAAATTAAAATTGTCTATCAGAAATTTTTTAAGTATATGTTTTTACTAACTACTATAGTCTCATAATTATGTTATTGCTGACAGGGATATCAGAGCAATGGATAGAAATAAAGGACTGCTAAATACCTTTTTGTTCAAAAATCTCCCAATACTATATATTTAAGTATTATTTCCCTAGACCCCAAATCTTCTAAAATGGGCTCAGATAATGCTCTGAAACTCAATTATGCTCTATCACCCACAAATACATATAGCTGTCTTCACATAACTTAAGAACATCTTGTATGTACCTTCCCGCTCCCTCTCCCAACACATTTTGGAGGAAAATTCTACCCTAAACCTCACCACAGAGATTTCACACTGAGAAAGGAGCAGCTATGACCTTCTGCAACACACTAGTTCCCTCCATGGTATCTTCTCTAGTCACTGTGGCAGAGGCAAAAACTCCATCAGGAAAAACTGCTTCTAGGAATCATGGCTTCAACATGGAAATGCTCATGCCCTGCCATTTTTCTGTTTTGAGTAAGTTGGAGCCAATATGTGAGAAATCATTAAAGATCCTTCAATAATTGGTAAAAGCCATCATCGTTATATCTGTTGTCTTTGGAGATGACTCAAATCGTTCAGCTGTTACCCTGTGTTGGAACAAACACTAAAAGAAGGCTGCAATTGGAAACGGAGTGTCCATCCACACTAAGGGCGAGAGAGAGAGTGGGGGGCTGTGGGGGGCTGTGGGGGGCTGCGGGCAGGTGGCAGATGAAGCGCGGCAGGGTGATTCTGCCCCGGGATGGGGGGTGGCCCTCCCTCTGAGCTCTTGGCAAGCTGATGGGCTCTGTGCTTCCCTTCAGTTCATATATTCACTAGCCATTGGTTTTCTGTTGGGGATTTTTCTATTGAGTTAAATTTCAATAATGAACAATGTTTGCTTGATGTTTTTAGAACTACACATCTTCAAAGTAACTTCAAGGATATAATCATTCTACTTTGTTGACAACTTCCAGGGGCATGAATCTTTTAGAGATTTTGACCGGCTCCATTTCCAATATGTGACTCAATTTTGTGGGTCTTGACAGTCTAATAAAGTAAAATTCTTAGCAAGGGCTGTGTATCAATATATATGCTATTCCCAGTCCTCTGCTTAGGCTGTTAATGTAATAATGGGCAACATAAATTTTGATTATAGCTGTAAATTTGAAAACCAGGGGCTAGGGAAATGAACTACTGTTTGACCTGTGCTGAAATTTTAAGCAGATAAGAATCCTCAAAAAGCAGGCTTGGAGTCAACAACTTCTCTTTTATGACTTCTATGAATGTACCATGACATACCAAGTAATTCACAAGAGCAGCGAAAAAGTAAAGAATTTCACTTTACGCCTTTCTAACACAACCCTCTCAAGTACTGCTTTTGTTGTGGCTGTTGTTATTTTACTTGATGTGGGTCTTACTAACTCCAGAGCATGGTACATTTCCTAGAAGGAGCGGCTTGCAGACACCCCCATGCAGACAAGAGCCAACACAGCAAACAACCATTCGAAATTTCAGAAATTCCAGCTCAGGGCAGGAGTGCCATTGTGCTAGCTGAGAAGTATTGAAAAGAACAAGCAATTCTGCTGGTGCAGCAAGAGTCTTAGTTTAATTCATGCAAATATTCTTTTATTACCTTGCAAAAAAAAATATCATGCATTCAAAAAGTAATAGAAATTTACCTGAATGCTCCACTTTTGTTGAAGGAATGCTCTTAGAAGACATTATCTACACCATAAACATATGAATTTCTAGATCAATTCCAAGAAATAAACCAACTAGACAGCCATGACAATATGCAGTGACTCCTTGCATACGCCAAGTGAGCCACGCACACCAGCAGTCCACTGAGAACCAGCTAGGTAGCAGAAGGCCACTTGTACGTCAGATGATGGGAGACCAGAATTTATTGTATTATAGAGTATGTCATAGCTGACTAAATCCTTCTGCCAGCTGACAAGAACTTATTTAATGCTAAGAGTTTTATTATGGCAAACAGAAAAATATTAACGCATTCTTTAAAAAAAAATGCACAACGTTTGGAAACAGTAAAGTTTTTCTTTGGTACTTCTGTTTCTGCATTTCCTTTTATCTTTTAGTGAGTCTTCCCATGATCCTTAATATTTTGAAGTATTTCATTAATGCTTCTAAAATGCCCCCCGTTTCTAATTGTCTACCTTGTGACCTTCTCTCCCATTTTAATAGTGGCATTTCTTGAGGCTAGCTATCCTCAGCTGTGTTAAGAGGAAAACAATTCAATTGGTCTAATTCCTACTCATACATAACTGACTTATAATGTATAAACTATTCGTATTTTAGAAGGGGATGTAAAATGACTATCTAATTTTAAGATTGATTACATTAAGTGAAAAATCCATTCATTATAAATAAAAGATATTTTGTGCCAGCACACTATCAAATAGGTACAATACTCTATCTTAGATAGTGCCAGCACACTATCAAATAGGTACAATACTCTATCTCAGATAACACCTGTTATTAATTTTCTTACACAGGTATTTCAAGCAGGGGTGCACAGACCTCTCAAGTTCAGGCAAACCTGTTTGTGCACAGAACTCAAAGGCTGTACCTTATTGTGGAAGAGAGTTTATAGCTTTTATTACATTTCCCAAAATATCCTTGACTCCAAGAACCTCCTAAACTGTTCCAAGGTTTCAGATGCTTCTTAATTAATTTTGGAATTAACAAACCCCTCTATACACTCAAACCTTTTCCCACAGTGCTATCTAGAATCCCAGGCAGCATCCACTCCACTGGTGGGGCACACACAGGGGTGCAGGAGGGACAGGTGGAAGGATTCATTTGAAATTCAAGTGTCTGCAGTGTGAACATTTACACACCACACAACACACTCCCTATTTGCAGCAAGCCAACGGTGCATCCTTTCTGTGCCATTCACCTCTGTGTATGTTCAACAGCTAAACAAATTAAAAATTAAAAACTTATTTCCATGATCCTTTGGGAAGTCCCTTTAATTAGGAAAGTGCTGGGGGCTAAGTGCTGACCACTGTTTGCTTGAGACTTTATTAGCATTTAAAAGCAGCAATTCTGCTATTTTCCTTTGAAATTATGGAAAGATGACCCCTTATCCCATCACTGGCTATCAAGTGCTGCAAAATCATCTCTATTTCCATGTTGTCTTTAGGACTGTTCATTACAAACTCAGCGTCAGGATGTGTGGTCAATGCAAATATTACAAACATACAGCAGATCAACAAAGATACGGCATTTCTCACCATCCAGTGTCCTTTTTCAAATAGGATGTTCTCAATTTTTTCATACTTTTTTGTTTAATCAGGGATTTAAACAGCAATTGCCAATAACACTTTCAATGGTTAAAGATTTAATCCTTAAAGGTAACATACATCCTAGCTGTTTCTTTCTGTTCCCATGCAAACTTGCCAAGTGACTTTCATACTATGCTGAAATCATCTGCAACTCAATTTCTATATACCATTTTAAAATAAAAAACACAATTGTAAAATAAGATACTATAATTTTTTACAGGAAACTAAGTTTTGAATCAAAGGAAGTTACAATAACATTCAGAGTCAATGATATTATGGCTATATAGATTCAGTTTGGGTTATAAAATCTAAAAGAGAGACAAAACATTCACAAAGGTGCTGGATAAGGTCTTCAAGTAGATTTTGATTTTCATAAATGTAGAATAACGGCCCTACTAGGCATTGTGATCTATCAGTCTTCATGATATGCCAATTTTCTCAATGAAACATGATGAGAACACCTTTACCACGGCCAGAAGGACTCACCTGGGTGACTGCTCCTTTTGAAGTAGGTGGTAGAGCTGCATTTTGATTTGGATGTAAGGTAGGTTGAGTTGGAACCAATGGAGCTTGAGGACAATGATTTTCCTAGATTATCAGAACTTTTCTTGATGGTATTGGTAGCTGTCTTACTCCAGTCTGAAAGAAATGACATCTCTCCGTGAATCTGCTGTAGGGGATTATGTTCTAGCCTGAAGAATCATCACTATATAATATTTAAGTAACACTCAGAGCATTAGATGTAAACAATAGGAAACTAAACAAACAGATAAGTTTCTCACTTTGACCCTGTGTAAAATATTGTTTTAAATCCTACTTTAATATCCTAAGGGTGAGCAGTTTCCACTGATGGGTAATTAGAAAATACAATACTTTTTTCAGGTATTTCTTTTTACAGCATTGAGAAAAATCTCTTGGCCTAATCATGGAATTGAGGATCTCAAAAATGTGGAAAGGTGCCAGTGGCATAGTGGAACCTCTCGATAATTGAGTTGTTAAGTTACACATAAAACCCTGAGCAACTCACTCACCCTGTGTGGACTTCATGCTTCTCCTCTGCCAAACAGAAGGCCCCAGATCTCTTGCATTCCTAATATCCTAAGACTCCAACTAGGCATCGTCACATACCCCACTTTACAACTTGCTACCATTGGGACTGGGTATTTCTGACAATGATAGACCAGATGACAAACGGTTCCCACTACTACTTGTAGATGATAAAACCAATTACCAACATGCCCCTTACCCGAGTTGTCTGCTAACCGGAATCTGCCACAGCAGAGATGCCGCCTCCACTGTTTCTGAACGTTCTCCTTCATAGCACAGTGGAAAATAAATATAAATAAGCCTGGGACAAAAGAAAATATAGACATTTAAGCCAATGGACATATTTTTAAAGATGAAACTTATGAAACACATGGATTCATTTTAATTTAAAATTTTTATACATCTGAGTCTCTAAGAAGAAGAGATACTGAGGAATCTTGAAGTATGTGGTAGGTGTTTTAATCCTTTAAAAAAGAACACAGAGGCAAAGATAAAACCAGAATTGTTACTTGGATCTAATTCTGTCTTTGCCTGTTCTGTTCAGCATTTCTTAAAACCTAACGATTAAGGCAATATTCACCTTAAGAGGCATTTAAGAAGTCCCTTATATTTGTTTTAAAATTATGTGAAAATATTTCACAAAATTTAGAAAAAATGAGAAAACTGAAAACATCCTCTCATCTATTTCCACTTGTGTATTCTAGGCTATTTTAAGTATGCATATTATTATAACGTTGGGCCATAGAAAAATGGTATTTTGCAGGTCAAAAATGGCCACAAGTCAGCAAACTCATGTGGTTTCACCTGACCTGCTTTAGTTTCTCAACATTTTAATGCAGAATATTTCTGTATTGTGAAATAGTATTCATATAATTTATAGTCACCCTCTGCACCTATCAAAAGCTAACTGTATCATTTGTGCTTTGGAAGCCAACACCTTTTAACTTTGCTTCTGCATTTCAACCTCTTTGCAGTCTCACTAATTTCTCCCTCTATACTTGGCTATTCACATTTCTTACAAGCATATTCTAGTAACTCTCTTTAAAAACAATCTTCTTCCAACTTCAACTTCTTCAGTCCCTTTCCCAATAAAACCTCTTGAAATGGTTAACTTTTGCTGTCTCCCTGGTTTCTCATTTCTCCTCTTGTTAACTCACATCCATGAAGCCACTACAACTGCTCTTCTGAAGGTCACAGTGACTCCCATATTGCTTACTTAGTTTTCACTCCCATTGTACTAGGCCTCTCAACAGCTGTCAAGACAACTGACCATTCGCTCAACCTTGAAATGCATTCTTGACACCATTTTCTGCTAGATTTCTTCCTGGTCTCTTTAGTAGAATCCTTGGCTTTACTGTTAAACGTTGACATGTCCATGACTCAGTCTTGGGTTTCTATCTTCTATGTCTACTCATCCAGTCACACTGTACAAGTACCATATGCTAATTTTTGTATTTTTCCCCATCCCCCTTCTCTCCACACCACCAGGATTCCAACCCATATGGATTATAGGAGATCGTCCCTCAGCTGTATTTCATTTAGCAGCATCTCAAACCCTTGTTGTTCTGATAGAAGTCTTCCTCCTCACTACCTTCAAACTATCAAGTTCATTCCTGCCCATTATCACTCCGAAGGCTCTTCCTTCAGATCTTTCCATCACAGGTACCTTCTTACCTGTCCATTCAGACCTCGGATCAACTGTTAACTCCTCAGAGAGGCAATACTTAATAAATAATAAATCAACTATTTATTTTTATGTTTTGGCTTCTAGTCACACCCTTGCACATACCTATTTTTGTCATGGCAATGATCGATCAGTGCCTGTTATTCTCATATTCCTCATTTGTTCATTTGTTTGCCTCTTGCTAGTAGAAAGCAAGCTCCGAGAGCACAGGAATGTGTGTCTATCCAATGCTGCACTGGCCACTCCAGAACTGAGCAGAAACTCTTAAGAACGCTTTTTGAATGAATCATCTCTTCTACATAAGTTACTTGAATACTTAATGCACATGTTAATGTGTTAAATGCGTTTGGAGATGGGGGTTTAAAAATAAGAATAGAACACAAAATAATGGGCAAAAGGATACAATGAAAACACATTTCAGGCAAATGTTTCTGAAGAGCATGCAAATTCGTTGCCAGGATACGACTGCCTTAGGGATACGCGACACTAAGCAGTGTCTCCGCGATGGAGGGGCTTAGAGGATGCAGGGCCTGCGCTGACCCTGAGGAAGGCTTTGGGTAGGGAGGTAATGGACGTTTCCAAGACGGCTAACTCGGTCAGTGACTACTGAGCATTGCTGGCCAGGAGGCACCGTGTTTTAGGAGCTGGAGGTTCAAAGGTGAACCAGGTGGATGATCGGCGCCCTCATGGGGGAAGAGCATGGAAAGCCGTACATTCAAGAGACAGTAGGACTTATCCGTTCTTTCTGAATATGGAGTGTCCATCAAGGAAACTGTAAATTACATTAAAGCATGCGCGATTGGAAAAGTGGGGAAAATACTACGTTAAAAGTATATTTTGATATATAAATTAAATTTGCAACCTAGGTCTAAGGTTATGGTTGTACGTTGTTTTTCAATATCCTAACTCAAAATGGCCCATAACTTTATTCCAGAATGGATTACATCATTTTGAATGATTAGCACTGTGTGGATTTCTCCGGGATGAGCCCTGACGGCTGTGGAGTGGTTGCGGTTGCTTCTCTTCTTCTGGGTCTGTTACTAAAGCTTTATTAGTAATAAAGTAATTAGTAAAAGAAATGCCTCCTAGTGACCCAGTTATTTATCTGGAATAATACGGGATTGAGTAGGGAAGTTCTAATTTTAAAAAGAAAGTGCTCACAAATATGAATCAAATTCTAATCATTCAGCGCACACACACACACACACACGCACGCATACGCACACGCACACGCACACACACTCCCTCCTGAAGACCTTCTTCCACACTCACCCCCCCCCCCCAGAGCCGGGACCTGCGGGCTGACCACCTTCCCGGGCAGGGTGGAGCTTCACCTCGCACCCGGCCTACATCTAAATCCCACTGCTTTGCAAAGCCTCCCACACCTACAGCCCGCAGTTCCCCGGGGGTGCTAACACAGAAAATCCCTTTAATAAGTAAACACACTTTGTATCGCCAAAAGTGTGAATCACCAAAATAAATCACTTGAATTGGTTAAGGGATCCTTTTAAGTTTTTAAGAGGTGGCGGCGGTTTCAGAGTAAAGAGAGCAGCGGCACGGAGGCCTGAGGTTGGGGGGGCACAGGTCACAGATGAAGGTGGCTGTGCCCGAGAGGAGGGAGCCCTGTCCCCTCAGGTTTACTCAGTGTTCGCTGCCTAGGCCAGAATTTGCAGAACTTGTTCCTGGAAGAATTTTTGTCACACCGCTGAAAACCGTGTGTTCTTAAGCAACTGTTTAACAAAATCACATATGAGACCTGAAAGAGATTGTAAACTCCAGTTGAGGACTTTCATTCCGAGGCTTTAATCCAGGCATTACTCAGTATAAAGCCTCGCATTGAGCAAATGGTTTCCTTTCATTTGAGGGCAGGTGAAATTTGCTAGATGTTGCTTCCCTCAACACTCAGTAGTTTTTACAAGTGTCGTACATCCTGGAGGAAAAAACTTCAGAGGTGTTTTGAGGACCCTGGGAGAGAGCCAGTTCTTAGGTTTGCATTTTTGGCCTTGTGGGGGTGCTGAAAAGTGAATTATTCTGAGGATCTCATGTGAACACAGTCACAGAAGGGGAGGTTAAATGCAAGGTATAACGAACTTCATGAAACCATCTTTTAGATTGTGCACTGTTGCTCTAAATCGGAATTACACAGCATTCCTATTGTTAAGCAACCACATTTGCCTGTAAATATTTAGGCTTCCAACAAGTTTAGACACACTAGTATATAAATTAGATTCAGAATCTGATACATCATCTCTAACATTATATGACAGGAGGGAGTCATTTAAATTCTTCTCTACTCTCACTCTCAACTGTGCTGCAGTGGGACACAGTTAGGTAACAGGCAGGAGAAATTAGAATTTTTAGGAATGAAAATATTTTTAAATTCCAAGGTAGTATGAAGATTCTTTTGTCATGAGACACATTTCCACTTTAAACCAGAATAGAATTCTCATAATAGGTGATTTTACCATTTGTGATAACTAGCCCCTTTCACCTGAATTTAAGTTAGTCTGGAAGACTAAACTTAAATAAATATCCCAGCACTCTTTCAGGACAAACCATCCCTGGCAGAGTCCCGCCCTGGGAAATGTGGTGGGTACCCACCTGGAAGAATGCCCGCACGCGGTATGGAAAGAAAGTCTAGCTCTTCAGGAAGGAGGAGGAACTACAGCAGGAGGGCCAAGGCCCGCGAAGGCCAAAGTGAGGAAGCAGAGGGTTAGTCCCCCTTCAGTTTTAGTCTGTTTTGTTGTTGTTGTTTTCCTCCATCTACTTACAGACTTGGGTGCAGGAGCAGAACCAAAGTCATACGAGCTGTATGTTGACATCAAGGGACTATGCCTGATTTCTCACCCCCAGCTCCGCTCCCTTTCTGTCACGTTTCCCCTTTGAGAACCTTCGTATCAACCACACGGCACCTCAGAGGCGCTCATTACACCTGGAAACATGCTCCTCTAGCCTTCTGAGCTGTCACCCGGCACCGGAATGACGAGCCTTTCCTCTTATCGTGCGTCTTACAGCTTGACCTGACTGACCTGGGAGAGGGAACATGGCCCATGAAAAAAAAGTTGGAAGCTAAAATGGCTCAAAAGAGTGGCTTCCGAGTTGAAGCCTTCATCTTGACAGGCTGGCACTTGTTTCATGAAACCTTTATATCTCACACAACAGAGTTCATGATGGTCCTTTATTGGTGAATCGGAGCCTGAAAAGGCACCAGTCTGGTAACTCTGAGCCAGAGTTCCTTTGCAATACTTTCTTAAGCTCGGTAACTGTCTGGGTTCAATAGGAACCCAGACTCCACGCTAGAACAGGAAAAAACCCAAAACCTTAAAGCTACTTTAAATGAACAGATTCCTGAGCAGTCCTCCCCTGCTCATCCCACCCTCAACCCTGCCTTTTCTTCCTTCACCTCCAACTTCCATTCGTTAGAAGGATTTGCTCTCTTTTAAAAAATTAGAGCAGTATGTGAATTCAAGATGGCTTAATTCTTGGTACATTTTGCAATTTCTCCATTTAAAATAAATGACATTTTCAACTGTGATGGAGGAAGGGTGTGCAAAGCATGTAAGAAGGCGGGCCTGCCTATGGGTGCTGCTGGGGAGAAATGTAAGGAACCGGCTTCCCCAAGGCCTCCGAGAGGAGCAGACCGCAGGCCAACCCTGGTTCAGCAAGTATGACCTGAGAGTACTCCGAACCTGGAATCACACAGGTTCTGAAAGATCTCAGGTAGAGCATTTGGGTTTTTAGAGGTCCTTTCACCTACCTCAGGACACATTCCAGTAGCATGTTTGGGGAGGAAAAAAGCCTACTTGTAAGTATTGGCATTATATTCACTGTAGATTGTACGGGCTTGTGTTTCATCTCTGTCTTTGTAAGAACTACTTAACCATTTATTTAGAAGGGGAAAAAAATCTTAGCCTCAATCTTTTGGCTAGGAATCTGGTTCCCACATAGAACTCATTCCCTTTGGTTGATTCTGGCAAAGATGCGTGACTTTCTGGGGCAGATGTAAGATGAGTGGCCAAAGGGATGTTCTCAGATCTTTAGCCTGATTATCAAAAGTTTTGAAAAACTGTTTCCCTTGGATATGAAAATGATTGCTACACAGCAAAATTCTGGGCAGCACATATTGTCATTCTTTTAGTGTTCTAAAAGGTCACTTTTGAGAAATGTGGCGAAGGGAAACAAAACAAGACAAAACCCTGGGTCTTCATCTCCTAATGACCAACTAACGGCCACTGACACTTCCAGCGAGATTGTCATCAACAAATTCTGACAAATGGCCTAAGCTGACTTGTTCTTACCCTGGATAAGAAAGATCCAGAAAAAAAGGTAAGGGGGAAATTATATAGATAATGTCATGGATGTGGGATGGAATCAAAATGGGTAATAATGATGAGTGAATGGTGTCTTCCCCAGTCCCACGGGCATAAATAGTTCTGGAGATTTGTTGGGAAAATCAGTGGAGAATTAATCAAGGTAGGTGTTTGGGCAAATGAGGCCACATGCTCTATATAACTGACTTTTGACAAAAAAAAAAAAAAAAAAAAGAAAAGGCCTAGATGACCTCTGAGCTTCCCAGCAAGCCTGAGTCCAAATCTCCGAACAGCTCGTATGCTCTGTTGTCACCCAGGCATGGCCAGCTGGCTGCTGGGCTGGGGATCTTCCAGGTTTAGGAAGCTCTGTGGGAACCTCTTGAATCTTCCTCTCATAGTACTAAGGTGCCCTTTAGAAAATCACTTCTCTGTGGCACAAAATCCCATGCCAAAAGATGAGTAATTTATTTCCTTGCAGTGTGTACTGTCTCAGCCAACACGATGTCATTTCAGACCTTAGGATGTAACGGTGGTTCATTTCCCGGGCGCCAGTTCACTGTGTGTGTTGTACATGTGACCATGGTGCAGCTTAACTCTCAGGAGGCTTCTAGCCACGGGTTAGATAATTTGGTTTAATTTTCTTAGTTTACCAGTAGGACTAAAATAATAAATATTTCCCTTAATGGTTTTTGCTGAATAAGGGTAAGAGATTAAATTCATATTTATTCATTAAACATACATTAACAGTTTTTTTAAAAAATGGAGGCAAAAACTCACTTTCTAGAGACTCTAAAATAAAACATTAAAAGGACAGCACTTTGTTTTACTTTTCTGCTTATGCTCTGGCCCTGAATAACGTGCCTTTCTATTTTCATATGTGCTACGTGGTAAATATTATGTTGTCAGATTCAAACTGATCTCAAGAAGTCACTGACTCTCTTGAGCCTGTTTCTCATTTTATAAAATGGAAAAATGTCCTCTTTCTTGGATACCTACTTTTCAGACTTGCTGCAAGAATTACATCAGGTGACAGATAATATGTGAAAAGGCTTTGTAAATAACAATACACTAAACAAATACAAGGCATTTCTGTTGCTTTGGTATCTTAATGTTATCAAATTAATTAATAGCAAACATTATATCTGGGGAGACTGATAATGCCCTTCAGTGTTTGCCATCACCGTTTCTATTTGTAGAATCACATGTTGTTTTGTATGATGTTGTCACATATATGTACTGAAGATGGGCTGATGACACCTGAGACTATTAATCAATGTTGTTTCACATGCCTGGAAAAGAAAAGTTGAAGACCAAGCTCTTGCTAGATGAATTAAACTTCCCTATATATTGAAGAAGCCTAATCTAATTGAGAGTGTCGAATACTTTTGTACAGTTAATGGAAAGAAAAACAGTCTGAGATACTGCTCCTCACTTGCATAACCTGCAACTATGTGCACATGCCGCACCGCAGAGCAGTAATTCAATCCTACAAGAGCATCGATATTGCCAAGGGACAGAGATGCCATCAGGATTCTGGCCAAGAGCTTCTCGGTAACCAGGGAGTTGCCCTTTATTTCTTTAGGATGAATTACGTATTTGTTGAAAGGAAAGCTAATGTTCTCAGGCATGTGAATTATGATAGACTTTTGTCAAACATCTGTTCTCTTTTGAATAACAATTTGTATGCCATACAATTTTTTCTCAAGTTATATTCTTTAGAAAAAAGTAAAATTTCTGATACAATGATCGGCCAGTTCATCCTGGGAAAGGAGCAAAGATAGCAAAAGCAGAGAGATTTGGAATTTGACTATGTTAAGAGAAGATATCTTTATCTTTTCATCTTAGAGAAAAAATTTCAATGAAATGATAAATATATATAACAAGTGGAGTAGGCAAAATAAAAAGAACAAAGCAATACACTGTTAAAAATTAGAAAATAATAAATTTGGTTTCAGCCTTAACCCAATTCATGATTTCATTTGCTTAATCAAGTAGGTAAAGTTTTAGTTATAGTGGCACAGATAATAATTTCCTGATATCATTTCACATGATTTTGCCATTAAATGCATAGTTATAAATATACATAAAAATACATATAAAAATAATAGAAATAGAAAATATAAAAAATATAAAAATAAAACATTCAAAATAAAAATAAAGCATTTATAAAATTTTTATAGGCTCTGCAAATGTTTGTGAGTACCCATATAATTACACATGTATATATGTATTTTTATATAAACACATACATGCATTTAAAAATATATGTATTATTTCTAAAAATTTATTTCTAAAATTTTTATTTTAAAATAAAATCATTTATTTTAACCAAATAAATATATGCATTTATTATTAAGAATTTGTAACATTTTTTAACCAAATATTTGAAGACATACACAAAAGTTAAAAGAAATCTGCTAGCAAAGGCCACTCCTGTGATATACATGCTGTGACATCACTGTGGACTTAGCTCAAACACCTGTCCCTCCCACAGGTCCCATGTCTATAGTACTACAGGCATGCATGATCAGTTCATAACTTGTGGCATTCATAATGAAGATGCTGTGATTTTCAGATGCTCAACTATAAGCTAAATCTGAGAGGATTAAAGTTTGTTTTCAGAATACTGTATTACATTCTCAGTCTTTGGCCATTGCTAAGTCTTATGATAGGCTTCAATGAACTATAATATTCCATTAATAAGGATATTAATGGAATCTAATTTTACCCAAATCATTAGGTATATAAGAGTTTACTTTAAGGACCAAACCAATGATGAGTGTTTTGTAGTAACATACTTCCTAAATTTCTCTTGACTCCTGCTCACATCTCTCCAGCCCCACCCATTCTCACCATAGTCTAAAATACTGTACACCACATTATTTTACCCGAACCACTGCAACAGCCTCCTATCTACTCTCCATACAGATGCTATTGGGTTGCTTTAACCCATTCTTTACATTATGTCCAGCTTCACCTTTACAAGATGCATGAAGTCATTTCAAAGGCCTGAAACTTTTCAAAGACTTCACACTGCTCTCATAAAGATCAAAACATGGGGCCTTTGACTCCCTTTTGTGCCACCCCACTGTCATTTACTGGCTCTTTCTTGGTTCCTAGGTTATATGTGCTTTCTATTAATTCCCTGAGCAGATGTTATAATCATCAAGTGCAGCAGATCCTCAAATAATGTCATTTCATTATAACGTTCATGAGATGCCATAGGAATTTAACTCTTGTTTATATTAATTAGCCTGAGGTAAAATTGGTTTCCTTATACATCGTTTTGCTTAAAGTCATGGAACCTATTGACCACATTAAGTGAGGACTTACTATACAACATATTTTTTGCACATGAAGTGCCCTCTACCTGGAATATTCTCTTCCCCACTTCTGCTCCTAACTTTCACCTAGTTAGTTCCTATTGATCCTTCAGATTTCAGCTTAGAATTCATGTCTTCTGACATTTGCTCTTAACACCACCAGGTGCCTTTATATAGTGACATAATCGGTTAATATCAGTCTCTCCTTCTGGAATATAAGCTCCGTGAGGCAAAGGGATCACATCAAGTTTTGTTTGTTAGTTTGTTTTTCCGGAATAAAGAATATTAGAAAAGAAACAGACATACTGTAGTTTGTCTAAGTACTACCTGAGTTCTTTTGCATTCACTGAATTGTTTCTTTAAACTGTCCAAATTCCACATGTTTCTTTAATAAAGCATATACTTTAAACAACAAACCTCTCTTGGAAGGTTCAAAAAATGACTCAAATAAAAACCATTAAATACCTTCCTGTGGTGTCTTGAGAAGTTTTTATACAGGCTTGGCCAGTATGCAATTGTTGGTAAGCTCATGTGCTCTGCAGCCCTGCCTTTTAATTTAAATTTCCTTTTTAGGAAGTATTATTAATATCATTGGATGTGCAGAAATCTGTTCTGAATTTATATAATTTAAATTTAGTCTTAGAAGTCAGTGATTTATGAAGGCTATAACTTGATGATGGTTGATCACATTTTTCCTCCTGACAGGAGACCTAAGCTGGGAAAAAAACAACAACTCATTTCTCATTAACGGAAACAGAACTGGACAGGCAGGCTCTTGGAGGTTATAGAAACTGCCAGAAAATTCTACAAGCAAAAACTAAGTTGGGCTGGTAGATTAATGTGCCTTTCATGTACAATCCTGAAATATAAAACCATTGAATCTCTAATGTTAATGGACATTTTTGTCAATATTTACCTAGGGACATTTGTGTTGTATATTACAGGACAGATTAAATACAGGAAAAGTCACTTTTCAAAGCTAGATTGCAGTGAAGATGTATGCACACGCTACCTCTTCAGTTTCCACATTTTGGAGGTGCACTTGAGGTTTATTATTCTATTTACTAAAGATAATGGGCCCACGTATTTCTTCCGTTATGGGAGAGTGAACCCGAATCGAATCTGCTGAGCTAATTAACGTGGCTTTACGCCAGAGTCGTCTCAGGTTGGATTTAGGCCATCCCCAAAGACCCTCCCTTTCTTTATCCAGCAATCCACTCATTCATTTAACAAACAATTGTTAAGCGCCAGCTATGTGACAAATTTTTCTGCAGGAGTTCATGAGCTAGTGGGAAACCTAGGAGGAAGAGCAAAGCAGGTCCATGCAACACCAAGCAGCAAACGCCCTCCTGCTGGTAAATCCGGACTTCTCTTAGAACACACTGTGGGGAGCACCTGCCAGGCGTCTCATTTGGTTTGTAGCACAAACTTGATTTCCACTACACTTTCGACCCCAGCACAAATCTGTCCAGCTTGCTTTAGTCAGCCCTTCCTTCCACACACCTACAAGGACATGCCAGTAATTTCTGATAGACCAGTAACATTACCCTGCTCAAAAAAGATTCCAAACCTTGCCCTCATTCCTTTTGGAGTGTGGGCCTCATGGTTCTTCTGAACTCTACGAAGTTTATCAAAAGAGGGTATACCCAAAGCCTTGAAGAATGTCATTTAATTTTCAAAACAAGAATTTATGTTCACTTAAGCTTAAAGTTAAATTCATCATATGTACACTAAGGATACATTCCTTCAAGGAAGCCTTGTTTTGCACAAAGCAGGCCATTGGCAAGTGCCTGCTAAATTGTTGAACTAATTGCCATATATCATGAAAAATAAGCATTTCTGAATTAGACTATGGGTATTTACTTTGACATCCAAGCAGCCAAAGAATCAAAGTGAATTGCTCTGTCCCTGCACAGAGTCTAAACATTCTCCAGGCCAAGAACAGCACACCACACGGGAGGGGGTTCTGCGAGGAGCAGCACCAACACTCAGCAACACTGTCACGGGTGAAAGTTGGTCTGTGCACCCCTTTAAACGTCCCGTTGGGCACCTCTCTGCCCACCTGCAGTCACGCAACAACATATGTGTGTTGAGCACCTATCTGCCAGGCACTGTCCTAGGTCCTTGGGGTATATCGCTGAAACACACAAACAAACTGGCATCCTACCTCAATTCTCCCTTCAAGACCTTCTTCACGAGTGCCCACCCTGTGCCTGAAACTACGCTCTGCACTTGGAAGAGTGATGCAGAAACTTAGTGTGGCATCTGAACCACAGTGAGGCTGTCCGCAAATACGACAAAATTAGAAAGTGGAAGCTGTCCAGGTTCCACTTATCTTACCTTGTAATGAATTGAAGATGGAGAAGAGGTACATGAAGGGGACGTATAAGGGTCCCCAGCCTAGGAAAGCAAACCCCCACGTCATGCCCAGCAGAAACGTCAGGCTGACCACGCTGCGCAGGTTCCGCAGCACCTCTTCGCGCAGGGTCCGGTTGCTCCTCTTGCCGTTCCTCCCGCAGATCTGCACCATCACCACGATGAACATGGCAACGTTCAGGAAAAACATGACTCCAAAGTACCCGGCACAGGTCACGTAAAATACCACCTTGTCGTGAATCCAACATCTGGAAGGGGAAGAAGAAAGCGAAGGGAAAGGGACTGATTACCGAGCCTGTTCGCCCGAGACGTCCCCGGCTGGGGTGGGCTTCTGCAGGCTTCTGCTAGGCCTTTCTCACATCCTTAAGGTCACGTCATTTCCTTGGGCCTCCGTTTCCTTTTTGATGTGTTCATAGTTTTTTTTGGTTTGATTTGGATAGCAATCATCTTAATGTCTAGTTACTTAAGTCAAGAGTTAAGAAGAAAACCAGGTGGCTAGTTGAATTCTGACGTGGCGTGAAGACAGTCTTGGTTGGTTCACCCAACACCGCGTCTAATCCCCTTTTCTCTTATGTGCCTGCACTACAGAAAACGGGGAATTTATGCATACTCTCAGTCTCTTCTGTATTTAAGAGATGGGTGGTCACATGGACTTTATTCTACAAAATGACATGGAAGCAAAGTCTGGGAGAGCTACTCTTGAGAGGCTCAGCTGGCAAGGCCTTTGCTCATACTTTCTGCTTTAAACACGAGAGCAAGCTCTGGAGCTGCAGCAATTACCTTATGCCTATGAGAGGAAGGCCAAGAGAGCTGCAGACATTCCAGCCCTGGCATTTCAGCATTAAATTGTGCCAGTTTATTGCTTATTTCTATGTTTTTTTGTCATGCGAGAAGAGTAAATTCCTATTTATTTAAGACACACATAATTGTGGATGCCATACTGCAAAATAATTCCCATTAATGTAATTGGTCTAGTTGAGGCAAGACCTTATTGTAAAACTGTGATATTCTTATAGTGACACTTCTCATGCACAATTAAAAATCTTACATTGGTCACAATGAAACGCCTAATTTCGTTTTGTGATGCAGAGTAATGTGTCATCTCGGTCGGGAGTAAGCTCTTTATTCATTCAGTGATTCATTCAATCAACAATTACTCCTGGAGTACCTACTAGGTGCTGCATAAAATACGAGAGAAGTGACTGCCCAAAGTAAACAATATAAAAACCTTAGCCTCAATGATCTCACAGTCTGAGGAAAAAATTGTAAACTATTCAAGAACTCACTGATGTCTCCATTTTCTCCATGTACATGTAACACATTAGCATTGACTCATCAGCATTACTGTCTGACACTATTATTTAACTTGCTTAAAGATTACGTGGGTTTAAGGAGCTGGCAGTATTACAAAATCTCCTCAAGTGGCATGGGTCCTCTGAGCCTAGCAGATAGTGCCTGAGGCGTCTGCATTCCCCCAGCTGACAGAACACAGGGGTGGCAGGAAAGGAGCTCCAACAATTCAGGGCTCTCAACCGAACTCATCGGTGGTGCAGCAGGGATCCTGCTCAAGGCCTGCACAGGCGCTCAACCTTCTAAAACAAGAGGCTCACTGCTGCCATGGAAACTTACACTAAACTCTAGGAAACAAAGGGTATGCACTCATCGCAAATAAATCCCCGACAAGTTTTATTACTTACAAGTCATCGCCTTCTTCTTTTCCGTAACTTACTTTCCTATAAACTTCATTTTGGTTCCTGCTTGCTAGAACAACTGACACGATGAAGGCAGGCAGACCTGTTATAAAAAGATCACACCATGAGCAACTTTACTGAAGCATCTGGAACTGCTTTATAGGACTGATAACGGCAAGGAAAGAGAAGAGAAAACACTCCATATCGCAGAATCAAATTTCTTAGAACTGGCAGCTTGGTTAAAATAATAAATAAGTCCTCTCCTTGGTGTAAACATCCAATTCAGTTGTCAGAGATCAAAACCTACTCTTTAATGACAGACAGGTAAATATTTGTCTGTCTACTGGTACCCACTAGAGAACCAGAAGCTGATTTATATTGAATCTAAGACCAGCAAATGCGGTTCCATTAATAATGCCTGTTGGATTGCCACAGCTCAGGCAGTACGGGAATTACAGCTTATTCCCCACCCCCCCATATAAAGAAAAGTCTTTAGAAAAAATGGGGGAGAAATACTGAGACTATAAAGTCTTTATAGTCTTCCTTTTTCTCTCAAGAGACTCAATAAGTAAAGTAATTCCATGTATATCTCACTGGGGAAAGCTGCCCTGTCCCAATTCCCTTAAAGACGCCTCCTAAAATGTTGAACACCTTGGAAATGCCTCATATTTCTACACTGCCATCTGAAAAAGATTTGTGAGCAAGCTCTAAAATGTCCGGTGTGATATAAAACCAGATACAGAAAGGAGGCCATTTAGAAGATTCCAAACAGGCTAATACGACCATCCTTGTCTGGCTGAGGAAAGAATTCTGTCAGTAGTCTGGTTGCACACACAAAAATAACATTCTCTCTGGTTTCTAAGGCACGGGCATGTGTCTCGGGGTGAGCACAGCTAGGAGTCTGAGCCGGCCTTTATATTTTGAAACATAAAGGCAATGCAGCACTGTCTGCCAGCCGCCTCTTCAGACCTGGGTGGGCTGGCTCAGGGCACAGGAAATAAGTTTGCGGTGACTCAGGGGCTAGGGGCTTTGCCTTTACTCCTGCATTTAGTGAGGCCTGTTGAACAGTTTTTAAAAATTACTGTTCTGAGGAAGCTCCTTCCTCACGATAGGTGTGCCTGTCAAAGCCACATCCTTTGTAAATCTGAAGTTTCTTTTTAGCAATGCTCTTCTTTCGAAACAGCATTTTCCTAGGAGAACATGACGATTCCCAGGACAGGGAAAACCAAACCAAACGCTCTGAGGACGCTCACCCCAGCCGATGATGCAGAACTTCAGGATGTACCGGCGAATGTAAGTGTTAAACACTTTCACCAGCGCGATGTACATGTGAATGGCCTCCAGCCCCATCCAGGTGAAGGCCGCCAGAAGGAAGAAATGCAGCAGCGCAGCGATGGCCGTGCAGAGGCCCTCCACCTGGAAGGAGGTGACCCAGCCGTCCAGGAGGAAGCTGAGGTTCAGGAACAGCAGCGCTGTGCTCAGGTTCATCAGGATTTTGGAGGGGTAATCCCTTCGCAATTTTCTAAAAAGAAAAACAAGAAAGATTTGGGGGACTAATATTGTAAATAAGTCTTGTAAGCGCAGGCAGGGAATTCATATCTTACACGGCTCTGCAGTAGGCGAGGTGGCACCTTCTCTGACATAGTTCCACCAGGGGGAGGGCTAATGATATTTGCGAGCATTTGGCAAATTAAAAAGACTTTGTAAATATTAGCTTTATTTCAAAATGGTCTCCAACTGTTTGCAAAACTGCCAATGGGTTTCAACGGCTTGATTTTTTTTTTAATCCAGAAAAGTTCTAAAGATAAAAATGATATTTTTGTTAAAAAAATGATTTCCTTAAAAATTTTTTGAAGTTCCTTGATTTTTCATGAGGTGAAGATTGTTCTTAAAACAAAATTTCCTGTTTTAGGACTAATTTTGTAAGATTTGTGAAGCAAATGTTTTCATCTTTTACCATGTAAAAAACACTGAGTACAGTTTTTATTTACTTACTTGTCAATCATTTCTAAAAGGCGTAAATGCATTTTATCAATAGAACACACTGATAGTGAATTAAGATGATACAGCTGGACAATTCATGCTGTATGATATATCTTACGAGAAACCTGACCATTAAAACTGAACTACCCTCCATGATTCACAAAGCGCATGAAAGTTTTCAAAGCTGAGGCAGTTTTCTTGCTCACACTTCAGAACAGTTAGCACTGCGTTTGGCAGATAGAAAACACTTACTCAAATGCAACATAAGTCAGGAGAGTTGCAGCTGAAAAAATAGCAGATATTCCACACCCAATGTAGGTGATGAAGGTGAGAATTTTAGTGTTTCTTGCATCTATCTGCGAGGCAGTTCCTTGAAGGTCCTGTACAAAACATGGGAAGCAGCTGTGAGAATCTCTCTTTCCATTTATTATACTCTTGTGGATCAGTCCATGAAACAAAATGTAGCATTTCCGAGGGAGTTTCATATTGTTTTTTATCCATCACCTTTTTACCCAAGCTCTTTGTACAGTAGAGTATCTTGAAGAGCAAAACCACTCAGTTCCCCAAAAGAAACTGGAGAGGAGGTCGCTGCCTTGCATACTGTTATCAAGCCCATTCTTAACATTGGCAGGGTTGGGGGCACGCATTCAAGTGGAAGCCATGGTGGCCCTCATGGCCAAGTCCTCGGGGGGGTCCTTGGTGCTTTGCCGGGTAGGGAGGGGCTCAGCCAGCGGACAGCCAGAGGCTGGCGCTGCACTGTTGCTGTCCGACTCTGAAAGCGGTGCTGAGGCTCCTAACTGTGGTCATCGCAAAGCATGGTAGGTCTGGGGTGGGGCGGATTTTATCTTTTTTTCATAAATGAGAAGCCATTACGAGTTTTGGGGTCATAGTTTTGTGTTTTTTTTTTTTTTACTTCTATGGACCAGAAAAGTAATACATAATTACAAACTCATAATAAAACTTAAACATTATTGAAGAAACTACTGGTTATTCAAAGTAATGAGAAGCCAAACTTTGTTACATATAAATCATCTTTGAACAGTGAAAAGGCACCATGTAAAATGTTGGAGGTTGCTGTGGAGGGGAAAGAAGTGAACGCTTTCTAGCCTGTTAGGAAGCAGCACTCACTTCACTGTGCTGAGAGGCTTGCAAAGTCTGGGCCGGCAGACAGGCTTTTCTTTGCTCCCTTACCCGGGCAATCGGGGCAGGGGCAAATCTTGAGTTAACACCAACCACTCAGTCCCGGTCGGAGGTGAAAGGAACCTCCTTGGTGCAGATGTTCAAACATGGAGCCTTCTTGACGAAGGGACATAATCTAAAAGCAACATCTGATTTAAGCTTTTAGGTATTAAATTATGGGGGGGAAAAAATTGTGTTGCAAGTTTTTCATTCTATTTTCTATTAATGTTCACCAAAATGTCAATAAAACCTGCTAGTTACACGAAGGCCTCCAGTAAGTGGTGTTCGTTGTATGCGTGTGTGCGTGAAATGAAGACATGGGTCTTAGTTCCAGGTTTGGCTGATGCAGGAAGGAGCAGGGACAGTACCCCTGTGACACCAAGAAATGCACAAAGTGGTCACATTCAGCAGGTGCATGGGCTCAGGGTTGGAGGGACTTTGCCCATCCCCTCCCGGAATCCCTCAAAACACTGGGAGGGCAAGGGACTCCCGTGGCACACGGAATGGCGTGCGAGTCAGTGCCCCTTGACTCACAGAGAGGTGAACTCAACCAGTATTTCAGTTATTCCACGGTCTCAGGAAGCCAGAGAAAGGGCTTGAGGAATCTCCATGTGACTTGCCACTGCCGCTTGAAAAACCTATGGCTCCTACCTAGGTCAGGCAGCTGACTTTCAAACCACAGTTAAAGCCACAATTTAAAATGTAAATTATGTAAAATCATGCTGTTTACTGATGATACACATTTATACCCAATTCTCATATTGTGTTGTATTTTTAGAGAATGAAGAATACACAAATATTTATTCCCTAAACAACATAAAAATGTATTGATATTAAAAATATAAAAATCAGTCTTAGTACAAAGAAATATAGCAGAGACATTAAATTCTTCATGCATTTGTATATTAGGAGATATAATTATGGGTCTGAGGTACATTTTTTTAAACTTCCTATACTGTAAATGTATCATGGAGCAATGTAGACTCTGGGGATTTCTTGTATAACTGAGTAAACAGTTTGTAAATCAAAAAAGACTCTGAAGAAAGTCTTGGTGGTCTGGAAAGCTGGAAGGATATGGGCACCCCGCCAGAAAGGATACATTCTGGAAAATTTTTCTTCCAGCAGTTTCCAAGCCCACAAAAACAGCCAAGGTGGAAAATGGAAGAAGAGCACTAAAAAAATGCATATGGCCATGTGCATGTAAAGCTAATTATTTAATCAGACTATGACAGAAAAAGTAATACATAATTACAAACTCATAATAAAATTTAAACCATTTTGAAGAAACTACTGATTATTCAAAATAATGAGAAGCCAAACTTTGTTACATATAAATCATCTTTGAATAGTGAATTGTGTTACTCTTATCTATTTATCTAATATTAGACTTACAATACAGTCATGCCCACACACACACACACACACAGAAATACAACTGAAGTAGCTAAATCGATTAAGCTAAAGCTTATGTACCTGAATGTATAATAATGCATTTTATGTGTAATAAGTAATAATGCATAGAATTTTCTGAAAGAATGTCTGCTCTCATTTTTTTTGAGAAAAGAGAAAATGGAAGAAAACAGTATTTTTTTAATCACTTAGTAAAAACACGCTACAGTTTAGTTGTTCATTTTCAAGCTCTGGTGGTACAGAAAAATATACTTATATTTTGAGAAAGTTAAAAAGTTATTTTCTATGACTGTTGCTCTTTTAAATGACTTGTTGTCCTTCAGAGCTTTTAGGTACTGGGTTGTCAGGAAAATTACAACTTGCAGGATTGCCATAGGACGGCAGCCATTTACATTGGCCAAGGGGATTCCTGAGCCAAACACTACATCGCACGGTCCTCACTGCTTCCTCCCAGTCCCACAGGCAGTGGGCGGGAGATTAAGGGGTGGGAACAAAACAGCCCGGGGCCTGGGATTCCGGAGCATCGGGCTTTACTGCCCCAGCACACACTGCTCCCATCCTCGAGTGAAAAACAAACGTGCACTGACCCCTTTATGGAAACTGCGTAGAAACAATGGCCCTGCTAGGATCTGAAGGGTGCACCAGGCACCAGAAAAGCGTCTGCAAAAACATGAGCGTTTCAGATAGAAGGTAAAGGTGTCAGTCTGTGCATGAAGTCAAACAAGTCCTTGAATGTAGGGCAGCTCTTGAAATGTAGTGGGATGAAAACATGTTAATGCAATCTAATTTCTGTTTAAAACCATTGGATAGTCTAGCTAATAAGATAAAAACAGGGCCATGGGGGGGGGAGGAAGGAAGGGAGGGAAGGAGGAAGGGAGGGAGGGAGGAGGAAGGAAGGAAGGAAGGAAGGAAGGAAGGAAGGAAGGAAGGAAGGAAGGAAGGAAGGAAGGAAGGAAGGAAGGAAAGGAGGGCAGACGGACAGAGATGATATATATGAAGGCCTAGCAGTGAGAATAAAGTCACACCCATCATCTCTCTTGCAGGCCTGATGACTCCACTCAATCCCAGTCACTAGTCTTTCCTCCCAGACTGAGATCCCCAGGAGGCTCACCTGGCACAGTACCTGGCACAAAGTGACATTCAAACATATTGAGCAATAACATATTATATGAGAGAAAATTTTTAATCAAACTTTTCACAGTTCCCTTCTGTGCTAGGAAAACCCCACATTTTCTCCCTTTTTAACTTTTCTCTCTCTGCCTCCCTTTCTCTCTGTCTCCCTGACTCTCTGTTTCTCTCTTAATTCAAAAGTCTCATGGTGATATTCTTATTTCTAGGATTATTTATCATCACCATTAATGCCAGGGGAAAAAAGTAGGGTCCTTTTCTGTAATTAATCTTGTATATTTTTAATACATGATCTCTGCTAATTAGATTCTTCATTAAGAATCAAGATTCAGGGTACAGATGAAAACTATCAGGACATAATTCCCCAAACACATAAGCTTAAAAGGCTGACGCACAACAAAAAGTATGCCTTCCAAAATTATATTGTTTGAAAATGAGTTTTGAAATCCGCTCCTACCATCAGAACTCCGAAGTGTGTGAGGTGGTTACACCAGCAGACCGTCTCGCTCGCGTCTGGATCTGTGTGTGCGATACATCCAGACGTGTTCCAAAATCCAGAACTTTCTGCAGGGGAAGTCAGCAAACAATGAAAATAACAGCAGGTCAGCTCCTCCTCTATAATGGATGACACCTTCTTTAGAGAATTATGCCTCAGTATCTTCTGCCTCACAGTTTATCTGTAACATGATACTATCTTTAAAGCTGCCCATGGTTAGAATACTTCAGATTCCTGGAATCACAGAATGTTAGTGCTGGGTGGGCGGCTAGAGATGATCTTGCCAGTGGTTTTCGGCTGTGTTCCACTGAAGTGCCCTGAGGGTTCTGCAAAAGTTTGCTTCATGTTTAATTTCTAATATAAGATAAGCTTTCCTAAAAAGAATATCCCTTTTCAAATATGATATGTACTAATGAAGTCTCTAGAGATCAATACATTTCTTCCCTTGGATCAGTCTAAGTTTTTGGGAAGACGTGAGAACAAGGAAGGCCTTTCTGGGAACAAGCTGTTAGGGACACAGCAGCCATGCATGGTGGGAACTTGTGATAAATACCTTTAATACATCTGCTCTGACTCTTATGCCATGCTGTGGAATATTAGCAACTCACGTATTTGAAGACTGTTTTAAGACTGCAAGGTAATATTTTAAACTATGTAGCTAGTGAATCAGGCTCTTCTCAAATCTGTGCCACTAAAACCCAAATAACAACAAGAAAACCTTTCCAGCTGTGATAGAGTATAAAAAAAAGTGGTCTGGAAATCTTCAGACTGTATTTCTACCAAGAAGCAAGATAATCCTAATGGGGAACCCCAAAGGAAGGGGACCCTTAGGGGGCTGAGGTGGGAGGATTCATTCCTTGTCCTTCCCCCGAAGAGATCCCCACACCTTACACCTAGTGATCAAACCCTGAACTTTGCCTTTCTCCCGGCTGTCCAATGTCGGGAGGCAGTTCCTTTATTCTAAGTAATATATATCTATTATAACTATTCCTACATTTGCAATCCTTTAGTGTGCTTTCTCCCATAATCTGAGGTCCCCAAGCTGGATTTCTAATTATATGCCTTATGCACATCACAAAACCTGCTCAGAAGTGTCCTAGAAGAGTGAGATCAAGTGTACATGGATGTTCATCAAAAATGGCAATGAAAACATGTACTCTATTTTATAAATAACTGAAATTAAAGAGGTCATTGATTTTTTAAAAAGCCACGTCTGTCTATGTCTTTTTATAATGCATAAAAAGTTACAGAAATTAGAATTTACTTCCCAAGCTACCCACACTAAAATTTGAAGCTCAGTTGCCATCACACTTATATTGTGACTCACACTGTTTTGGGGTGGAATTAAAGAAAACAGAGGTGTCTAACAATGTTTAAAATTCAGTTGTTATTAAGATAGCCAATATTTGAAAACTTACCATTTTTGTTCAGATCCCAGAAGGCACAGATGGGATTAGGCACTGCCTATAATAACATAAGAATAAACATGTGAAAATAAAATGAATGAAAAACTCTTATGGTTTGGGTATGGGAACAGAGTAAAATGCTAAGGTTTTCACAAAGAAATGGATCAGCAGTAGTCATACCAATACAGCTTAACAATGACAAGCAGTCTAGGGGGGAGTCTCCTCTCACAAAGACTTCAGGTGAAAATCAACTATAACTGCATGAGGAATTGTGTTACTCATTTATCTAAAGGTTACTATTTATGTCCCATCATAAAATGCTATACTTAGCATTTAGCAAAGCTCTTTATACTGTAATTTTACTTCGTCTTTAAAATTCCCCTTTATGTCTAGTATCTGCCCAAAAGAATTGAAAGCAGGGACTCGAATAGGTCTTTGCACACCCCTGTTCACAGCATTCATAATAGCCAAAGGTGGGAGCAATCGAAGTGTCCATCGATGAAAAAACACATAAACAAAATGTGGGATATACTACATATATTATGCAATGGAATATTATCCAGTCTTAAAAAGGGAGGAAATTCTGACACATGCTATAATATGGGTGAATCTTGAAAATACTATGTTAGGTGAAATAAGCCCACAGTTTCAGTTGGGGACCATGAAACAGTTCTGGAGATGGACGTGGTGACAGTTGCAGAACAATGTGAATTCACTCAATGCCACTGAACTGTGACCTTGAAAATAGTAAATTTTATTTTGTATGTTTTACCACAATAAAAAAAATTGTTATGGATGAAGGAGCTGGGAGCTGAAACAAAGGGGGCCAAAGGGTAAAACAAGGAGGTCAGAGGGTTTCGTGACAAAGCAGAGCTAGTTCTTAGATGACTTAACTTCCAAGCCTCGGTCCTTATCAGCCAGCTCACTTCCCGCCCGCCTTCCTGCCTGCTTAACAAATGGTAGAACCATGACTGGGACCCTCCATAAAAAGGGGAAAAACCTGGGCCTGGGCCACCTGGGACAATATAAACCCTGCGTAATTTTATCAGATGAACAGATGATAGCCAGGGTAATAAAGCAATTCAAAAAGCATTTGCCAAGATTTTAGACAACTGTTAACCGCTCAGAAAATAAGTCAACTGTGTTTTTCCTCGGCTTTCCCTGTAGCAGTGACCTTGACCTTAAAAAAACCCAACCAAAACACCAGGTGGGAGGGGGGCTGGGAGGCTGGGTGGAAAGGGTGAAGGGATTGAGAAGTAAAAATTGGTAGTTACAGAATAGTCCTGGGGATATAAACTACAGCATAGGGAATATAGTCAATAATATAATAACTATTTATGGTGCCAGGTGGGTAGATTTATCAGGGTTATCACTTCATAAGTTATATAAGTGTCTAATCACTGGCTTATACTCCAGAAACTAATATAACATTGTATGTCGACTATAATTGAAAAATAAAACATTTAAATTAAAAATAAAACAACCAAACCTTTAATGGCAGGATTGTACAACTGCACCTGCATCTAATTTCTCTCAGGTAATCTACGTCATTTCTTAGAAGCAGCAGCTTTTTTCTTCACTCCAATTCTCCTTTTGAGCATTGAATCCCAGATAAGATGGATTTCCCCCGGTCGCCACCATGTACCTTGACATTAGAGTTCTACCTGAGGAGCCGTCCCCCACTTTTAAGAAAACTGTGACCCTCGAAAAAAGGGCCAGTTACTTGTTTTCATGTAGAAAAGGCGGCCCCGTGTTTCCCTGAACTAGTCTGCCTTGACTCCATCGCCATCTGCAGTGTTTTCTTACCTGGTTTCTCGTGTGTTTGATTTTAATTTGCACTGGGTCCCTCAGGTTCTGGATGGTGATGTTTCCGATGCTGCATGCCATCACATAACTCACCAAGGTGCCCTTCTTGGTCTCTACATCCTTTACAGGGAAAAACAGAGTGTGTATTAGTCAAAAGTACACACTTTTATTTTATTTTGCTGCTCCAAAATAAGCAAACTGTCAGCACTTTTTACACTTAAGATCTTGAATTATAGAACATCCTGTTTATAAGCTCGAGTTGCTGGCTTTCCTGAAAGAGCTGTGCCGCTTCCCTTATTATAATAAATACATCGGGAGAACATTCTGAGCCGGTGCGGAGGGCCACGTTCATGAAGCTTCGTCTTGATTTCTGCCAGGACGCCAGTCAGTTAGCATCCGAAACAATGCACAGCGGTAAATAATATAAACGCATAAAGAGCTGTGAAACAATTGGATCGCTTCCCTGGCCTAGGGAACAGATGAGGTCGGTTTCCTTTAGAGAAGTATGGAGAAAATACGCTTGGAAAATACAAACCAGTTCCCCTTTCACAGCCAGGCGGAAAGCCTGACAGGTTCACCAACTGCCGCGACAGGTCATGGATTCGAGTCCCGCCTGCTCTGCCTGGCCCCCCGCTGTGGCTCCTACTTCAGAGACAAGGCTGTCAGGAAGCCGAGTCAGTGACTCTGCGCGCAGGACAACTGCGACTCTGCAGCCAGATACCTTGACTTTTTCCCTGGGCCTCTTGTCAAGCCTCCTGAGTTTCCCCACTGCAGCTCATAAACTCAGCTGTTTTGGAAGAATTGCAGGATTTTCTCCATGCCAAACAAGTCTCAGCATCTAGAATAGAGCTTTTTAACTTTGTGTGATCACTTTCCATAAAGTAGGCTAGGGCTTGGGGACATTCAGCCTTGTCTTTAGAAAAACACTCGTATTTTGTTCACTGTGTGAGGACAGAAACATGGAACTCTTACATTTATCTTACTTTGCTATACATTTACTTTAAAAACCAAACATCTATTTCCTACTAAAAACACTGCCTGGGAAATGCTAGAGGAGAAGACTCGAAATGAAATAATGACAGATTCTTACAGCTCTCCAAGTTGTCCGAAATCCTTCCCACGGACTCAACCTTCCTCTCAATGGACACCTCTCTCCGCACCACTGCTCACATTTTGTGGTAACTACTGCGTTTTTTGGTATTGTTTTTAAAGGTGACAGTTTTATATGTTCGTAGCTATAATCCTTCGGAGTAATTACATGTGATTACATTCTTAATCTACTAAAAAATTTTATATAGCTTGTTCCTAACACATTTGTTGATAAAATTTTAAGGTTTGAGGGTTAATTACTATAAACAACCCCACGGTACTTCTTTGACTCACCCGTGGCCTACTTTGCAGGGCAGATCTGTGAGAAACCAGTCTACTTTCCTTGGGACTGTCCACTTTCTCTTACATAAGTCTCATGGTTTGATAGACACTGGTATCTTCAATTTAATAGATAACTTTTATTTTTTTAAAAAGGGCTGAGTAAAACGGCTCTAGATGGGGTTATGCTTTCAAAGGCAATCGGAGGTCACCAGTGTTTGCTGGCAGTGAACTTCCTAGTATCTAGAAATGATGCCAATAAAAATGATAATATGTGCTTAGCACAATGCCACCCCACTCTGGGAATGTGTGAAGGCCAAAGGTCATTTGAAATACTAATGGGAAAGCTGATTAAAGCCAAGAATGCTGCTCATTATGTAAACAGTGCTTCCTGTTGAATTAAAACAAAACAAAACAAAACAAAACAAAATCTTTCCTTTGGCACACACTTTCTTTAACTCTGAAGGTCTCAACTGCTTGAGAGTATGAAATATTTAACAAAAGGAATGGTAAACAGCTTCTCCACAAAGTGCCATTTATAATTGTATCATGCAAGTCTTAATGTAATATCTGCTTTATTAAAAATATTTAAATGAACCCATCTGTTCGTAAGCATGATTTTATCTGTAACAGAATGTTGAAACATGTCAAAAATTTTCCATTTTTCAAAATATAGGTTAATTTTTCTATGTCTGGATATATTTTCAAGGAAGCTAAGCTTTCGAGCAAAGAAACTCAAATTGCACTTGAAAAATAACAATTTAATGAACACTTACCTGAAAAAGTCCAGTTTTATTGAAGAAAGTAAACTGTGCTCTTTTAACTATTACAGAATGTTCTTGACTTAAGTTCTCAAGTAGGTTTGGAGGCAAAATTACAGAAGCCAATGGATCTGTATGTCCACTCTCAAAATCCATCTGTCAGACACAGAGATAAATTGGTAGAGTAATCACAACAAAATCGCAATGACACCTTTACTCCACATGCTGAGTAAGGCAAAGAGCTGCAGCAGCCCCTTGGCTAGGACCAGGGCCCTTCCTGCCCCCAGCAGTAACTGCCCTCCTGGTGAACCCCTAAGGACAACAGCTTGCATCTCACTGGGTTTCACTGGGTTTCATAGGTGGCAAAACAGGGAGTGCACTGATTTTAACTAAGGCAACTGAGAAATCTTCAAATCAGTTAACACTTCCAAATGTAAGAACTAGATTTACATTTAACAAATGTTTTTAAAAAATATCTTTTACTGATTTTAGAGCAAGAGGAAGGGAGAGAAAGAGAAACATTGGTTGGTTGCCTCACGCACCTGCCCTGACGGGGTAGACCTGCAACCTGGGTACGTGCCCTGACAGAATCAAACCAGTGGCCTTTCAGTGCACAGGACACTGCACAACCAACTGAGCCACATCAACCAGCGTGACACTTAAGGAACTGTGAGTTTTTTGCAAAACATGCAATGAAAAATAACTACCAAAAAAAAAATATATGAGTTAACTGGTTTGATTGCTGAGAATGAGCATCTCCACATAGAGGAAGCAGCTGAAATTTTATTAACACTTGGATACCATTTTTCCTGAACCCACAGATCAGGCCAAAGAGTGTTTTCTTGCAAATGGACTTGGAATGAGACTGAGGCTGATGGAATTTTCACTCTTAAAATGTCAAATAGAATTACCCCAAAGAGCCCCGAGTCTAAAGCAGGATAACGTTCTTCCTTACATACAAAATTGTAAATATTTTATCTTGCTTTTTCTCCACAGTTAAGAAATATTACATGCCCACATGGCTACACTGTCTAGCACACAGTGGAAACTTGAAAATTATCTGCTGAAGTATCACTTGAACAGGTCAAAGAGGGCTCCATTACTCTGGCCCCGGCCTTCTTGTCCAGCCTCACCATCGCCTGCCCTTCCCAGCCTCCTACATCACTGGTTCTCAAAGTACGATCCTCAGACCAGCAGTATCAGCCACACCTGGGAGCTCGTTAAAAATGCAGCTTTTGGAGATCCACCTTGGACCGGTTAAATTCGAATCCCTGGGAATGGGATCCCACAAGATGTTTTGACAAGTTCTCCAGGTTTGTGATTATCACCCTCACCTGGGAAAGCCACCATGCTTCTTCCCACTTTTAGGGCATTAATAAAGTTCTTTCTTCTAAATGAACTTATCCCCAATCTCCACTCCGAAAAGGGTGGACCCCCCTCCTGCTTTACTACTTAGTTCCACTGCCACCTCTTGTAGAAGGTCAGCTGCCCGCCTCTGCCACCGAGGTTCTGAAAGCGTATCTCCTCTACGTGGCCGCAGACCTCACGCTTACGCTACTGTTAACCTCAGTCACGTTCCAACCTGCCTGCCATCCCTCAGACCCGTATTTCCTTGAAGAGCAATGGGTAGGTGATCAGAAAGTTTTTAAATAAACTACTAGCTCATACCTGAAAATATGTTTCATTATTGCTTGGAAGACTGATGCTAAAATTTAAAATTTCATTAGTCTCTGGAGATAGGGGTGATACTCCAAGAGCCAAATTCGGAGTATCAATGTTCACAGGTGATGTGTTACTTAGGTCTATCTTGAAAGCCAATTCATCAATTGTTTTTAAAGCTCTAAAGAAATGACAAATAATACGACCATTAAATAACATGTCTTAGGTACCTGCACACACACATGATTTGCTGCAAGACAAAATACTAACCAAATAAAACTGTGTTTAAATTGTGTTTAAACTGTGTTTAAATTGATCTCACAAAATTACCCAAACCAAAACAACAGCAGTTAATACATAGACTCATAATGATAAATACACCCTCAAGAGAAAAATATATGCTTTAAGGAAAATCAACAATTAAATAATCCTAAACAAATTCTGTTTTTCACCTATTTTAGTCTTGCTTTCCTCATATAAAGAATGTAATTCCTACTCAAGACTGAGTTGAACTGCAAGACACTGTAAAAAATCGTTCGTAATTATTACATAGATAAGTAAGTTATCTACGTAATAATTCATCTTAACAAATATAAAATTTCCATCAAATAAGTTTTGTTGAAGGGAAGGAAATACAGAGAGAAAAAAATAAACATCTTAACAGCAATACATTAAGTAAAATAATTGGAAACAGACTGAATTGTATAAAAATAGGTACATTTTCTCCCTGCCTTAGGTCTTTTCATTTTAGAAGTACAACAACATGACTGTGGTCATTCTAGACACAGTTCACAGGACAGTGACTTACAGTGACCAAGTTATGCCTAAAAGCTGTGAGCTGAGTGTTTGCTGAGTATCTCCTTTGCAAGCCAAAAAAAAAAAAAGGATGAAAATGAAATAATGACTATGCTTTTCTGGGATTATTTAATATCCTGCCAGATGACAATCCTAATCATTTTGTAAATTATATATAGCTCAAAAAATAAAAAAAATAAAAATAAGGAACTTCAAAGTTCACTTTGTGAATGATCTTGGGAATATCAATGGATCTTCTAGAGATTTAAATTATGCAATCCGGGCAAAAAGCATTCAGATATGTGAGAAAGTATGTAACAACACATGCATCCAATAAATTTTACTCTCCAGAGGAAAAAAACCACAACAAACTTACTCAGAAGAAGACTCAAGCAATTCACTGTCTGGACTGGTTAGGATATTAGAAAATATGTTCATTAAAGTTGTGCCAAGAGTTTTATCAATGTTTTCTTCTTTATTCACGATCTTTTTGACCTGTTCTACAATGCTGGTGATATTTGCCGAGCTTAAGTTCTGCACATCACCAGTTAAATTTAAAATCTGGTTGGCAATTTCACTTGATTCCTCTAAAAAAAGACAGAAGAAACAACATGTAAAGTTTTACCTGTTTTTTTGGATCATTTCCAGGATCAAAACGTAGTGTGATATTTAACTTCATAGTTTAAGTAGCAAATCAAGTTTTCTGTGTATACCCCCTTATCACACCCTTCAAAGGACAATGAAATTTCTTCACACACAGAGACTAACCTTTCTCTTTAGTAACACACAAATTGAGCCCGTAAGCGACTTAGGCAAATAACTTGAGACCAGTATTCACATACATAGTTCTAACAGAAATGCACCCAGACTAACTGAATAAGTGTATAGTTGCTATTTAAAATAATACAAAACTATAAAACACTGATATGAATATCACTTTGTATGTTATTTGTAAGTGTTCTCTACAATTTTCAAACTATTTTTAATCGCTTTCAGAATACAACAGGAAATCAGAATGAGGAAAAACCGTATTTTCTGCCTTAAATAAGTGAAACGATCATTTGCCAGCTTTTAACATTACAATAGTATCTCAGAGCAGAACACGTCTGAAGAGTATGAAAGCCATGAAGCACGCGGTCATTTCAATTTGTCCCTGAGAACTGAAGGAAACTTCCACTTACTTGAACAGTTGGAGAGATCAGGAGGCCCCCAGTAGGCCAAGGATGAGTTGGAACTGTTACTATGACTACAAAACAAAGAAAGGTACTTCAAATATTTGACATAAATGACATTATAACTGCCAAAATTAGTTAATGAAAAGTTTCAGAATTTGCCTTAATATCTACATAAGTTTCATTTGAAAATAAAACTGCAATACATTGAAATTAAACTTATGTTAAAATTTCTTCCTGGAAAAAAAAGTCAAGTGCATGAATCATGGAAACAAAATACTAGCAAGAGCTTGTAGCCTAATCTAGGATACATCAGATTACTAAACTTAAAGTGTATTTGGTAACATGGGTCAAGTATGCTTTAAGAATTTTCCAGATAAAATCTGACATTGATTTCACATATCTCTCTAACGCAGATGAGAGTCCGCATTTCATAGATGAGTACACAGACTGAGATGGGTCAAGGGATCCAAGGTCTCCAGCCAGGAAGAGGCAGAGCCATGCTTCACGCTCAGGTCAGTCAGTCTCTACAGCCCCCTTCTGTCCTACCACGAGTCAAACACAGGACTAGGAGCAAAGTTTCTTTTCTCAATCCCACCCCCAAGGAAACCCTAATTGGGGGTGAAGTGGAGGGTGAAGAACTGGATTTGATTTGCAGTTGACCTATGGTTCCTGTGAAACATTCAGGGAAATTCTCTACCCTGACCGCCCCCATTAGCAGACCCATAACCCAGATCCTGTCTTCATTCCCTCTCTGGATACCTCCTCCCCCTCCAACAGCAGCCTCTCCGAATAGTTTCAAAGTCTTGGAATTTCAGATGCATGTTCAAAAGGCTGTGAGCTAGCTTGGTTCATCCATAGATAAGGTGCTTTGCTCTAGGGCCACGCTCTGGTTTCCAAGTTTCCCCATCACTCTTTGAAGAAGGCTAAATTAGAACATCGCCTGGAGTGAAAACCCTTTTATCAGGAACCCACCTGCCTCATTTTTACCTCTCATGCAGGTTATGATTTAGGCACCCATAGAGATTCCTGCCCTTCTTTCTAAAACATACACAATGCCTGGGAGCCGTGGTGCGGCCTGTGGGGCCCTGGGAATGTGGGTGATGTGGAGCTTGCCGGCAAGTTAATAAAAGCATTACCAGGTGCGGGAAGCGAAGGCGTTCGGCTTCCCGAGACAAGGGTGCTTGTATTCGGAAGGCCGGATGGACGGCCAGTGATAGCCTTTGGGATTCTCATCCGAAGGACATGTGCCTGTGTGGAAACAAGAACCAACGTGAGAAATACGAATCTGTTCTTTGGAGCCAGAGGTGCAAGATGACAGCAAAACACCAATGCTGGTAATTAGGTATTGATTTCATGTACTACTAACACACTCGAATTTGTAAAAATCTGAAATTAGAAGGTAGGAAAAATAGCCATTTACTGCATTGCAGGTACAAAAATGGTTACAGCTTACGCAACTGTCAACTAAAAACACACACTCCAGCGAACGTACCGTTCTAAAGGAAATCATTAGCAGGTAAAATGAGTAATACAGAAGTTTGTTCAAAAAAGTGAAAACAGTCCTGAAGACGTGAAACTGTGAATTACCCTCTGATCTTTTTTCAAAGGGGAAAGCCTATAAAATAGTGCTGTCATTGAGTTTCGCGATATTTTCTGGAAAAATCTCCAGCTGCTCTGAAAGCATCTTCTGCCCGTTGGTTTGCTGGGGCGACGGCAAGAAGACACCGTGAGCCACGGCCACGCACCCAGACACACCCCTTCACCCTCAAACCATCCCACCCGTCGTCCGAAATTCTCTCTGTAAGTGTCATGCCGTAAATGAGTCAGGTTTTACAATTTTAAAAATATCCAAATAAAAGCAATACATCAACAACAAAATCTCGTATTTCAGTATTGAAAAGCAGCAGCAAGTACACGAGGCTGCTGGGAACCAGCGCTGTCGTCACCCACCGAACATTTCAATGACTTTCCCACCTCTATTCGAGCCTTAAAATTGTCAAGGTTTAGCCCTATTATTATTATTATTTTTTGCAATTAGTAGAAGTTTTTCTTCACAGACGCACTTGCAGAAAAACAATGAGGTGTAGGGTTTAAATTACGTTCGGGGTTCCTCGGCCTCTGAGCACAGAGCGAGGGCTGTCCTCGCAGGGCTCCTTCATCTTGTACAAACCACCGTTTGTCCAGCTGCTTCTCTGTGGGGGCATCTACGGGTGAAGGGGCAGCATCTGCCCCCCCCAGGAGCCCTGCTGGTCAGTAAGCGAGCGTGTTCCCACAGAGGCTCGGAAACCGCCGAGGAGGAGGGTCACGAGCTGTAATCTCCCGTCTCTGAGCTCTCTGTGGCCGTGTAAGGTGGCACAGCGAGGGGTGGCCCACAGCAGGGGGGTGCCTGCTTCTTTCTTACCCCGTGATCCTGGCCTCGGGCATAACCATGGTCTTCGAGGCTGGGGAGTGCTAGTTCCCCCACTCTAACCTGCTGCGTATGTGTAGGCCCAGTGCCACAGTTTCCTTCTGATCTCTACCAAGGTACCGAATCGTAACGCAGCTGTGACCGTGGGGTAACAGAGCAACAGGCGCTGGCCGGGAGCGCAGGTGGTTAGAGCCAAGGCTGCGGGCTTGAGCCCCGGTGAGGGCACATCCAAGCAGCAACCAATGAACGCATCACTAAGTGGAACAACAAATCGGTGTCCCTCTCTTTCTCTTCCCCCGCAACTTTACTTTCTGTTTCCCATATTTTTGATCATTTGCTTTTTTATAATATTCCCATCAAGCCTCATTCATTTATTTAAGTATTTAAGTGCTGGGGAATGTGCTGGGTGCTGGGGGTAGGGAGGTGGAAAAGGAAAGAAAAATAAGGTGTGTTCTCAAGCCAGAGGCAATTCCTGTTTAGAGAAAATATATATATGAACACACATAAGTCCAGTTACATATTATGGTCTCCTAATGTCTACAGTGCCCTGGGTAGCTGGGCAGCATGAAGGGTGGCTCAGAGGCGCTGGTATCTATCTACACACGGGTGACGCCAGAAAAGGCTTTGTAGACGAGGTGACTCTGGGCTGTCCTTAACACATGTAGGTGATGAACAGGCGGACGGTGAGGGCAGGGAAGAGCAGCGTGAGCAATGCCCAAGAGAGGAGGCATCCGAGAGCGCGGCAGGTTGGGCAGGGCAAGCAGAACCGCGTGCGGCGGGAGCTCAGGACGGTCTCTAGGTAAGAGCTAAGTCTAGGTCCTGGATAACTCCCTGATTTCGGCCTATTCCTGCAAAGACAGTGGTGTCACTAATGAAGACAGAAAACGTAAGAGAAGGAAAGAAATGACTTTTTATGAGGTTTACTTCATTAGTGTTTCCATACGTATATATACATATTCTCTAGCCCTGAAGTGGAAGCCAATTCTGGCCAAGGCTATCCTAGCATTTTGCTCATACTCTTAGTATTTTCATAATGCATCCCTAAAAGACTATAAACTCTCCCCTGCCTCTTTCATTCCCTTAGATAGATAGGCATCGAGTTGATATATTTTACGCTAAACACGTCATCCATTTGTTATAATATCACTACTATGATAAATTTAATCATCAGAAAAAATAGCTTTAAATGGGCAAACACCACAATAGGAAGAATATTTCTTTTGCTTTAATTAAACCTGAATATATAGCCATGTAAAATACATACTATAAAAAAATTAAAGACACTTACCTATTTGCCTCACACTCACTGTATCTAGCCTCAGGCCCTCATCCAGGGTTTCATTATTTTTTAAGAGCTTCTGCTGAATGGCTCTTCCTTCTAAATTGAGATTGTTGGTAGCATTGTAAACTAGAAGGGCCCAAATCGCCAACCTGGGGAAATATTGTAGATAGAACTGTTGTTGGGTTGGTTGTTTTTTTGGTAGAAAAATAGAACATTTGGATATAATATTAACAGGGATGACCATAAAATGTTGACACTAAAAAGATATACCAAGGCACACATAGGCTTCTGTTGTTGCATAAATGATAATGTTGAAAATATATCAATGTAAACAGATTTTATAGGATATTGCATGCATAATTCTATCATATATCACATCACCCTACTTCTTTTTTATCATTTAAACTGATTTTTTTATATTTTATTTTTCAATACCCCATTTCTTTTGAGAAACATTTTTATAGCATACATGCAAGAAAGGGACATACTTATGGCTAATTCTACAGTTTCCTTATAGATAGAAATAAAGTTTGTTAGAAAAATTAAATTTCAACTAATCTGACTAAACTGATCATTTGACTTTTGAAATTATTTAGTGTTATTGTTTACAAATGTGTTACAATTTCTCCAGAATTGTGATAAATTATTTTCTATCTCAATGAAACATTTGTAAGTGCTTTGCATGGTGAAAAATTAAAGTACTACTCAAAATATACTTTGAATATTTTTTGAAAAATATTCTCTGGGACGCAGAGATGTATCCTAAAACCCGTATCCAAGCTTTTGGCTCTACAATTTGAAGTAATATAATTTTCGGTTGAACTGTAATAGCATCCATAATCAATAGCAGAAATCAAAACAATTCAACACTGAGGTAAAATTAAATCACGTTATTTTGTCAGGTAGAGGATAAATAGTTTCCCTATATGTGAAAGCTCTGACTCTACAACAGAACTTTCATCTTCATATTCTGTGGAGAAATGAGTAATATGATGTAAGTCATTACATTATCAATACCAGTTATTGTCCATGTGCCAAAGTCATTGTTTTTAAAATAACCATAAAGCACTCAGTGGAGTAGCATTGCATGTTTTATTTACGAAATTCTGGGGCATCAATAAAAATGAACTAGTCAGAGTATTAACATTTTTGTGGAGCTAAAAAGAAAAGGAAGAGTTACGTGAAATATTTGCTATTGAAGGTTAGGTAAAATTAAAAAATAAAAAATCGTTCTATTTTTCCCCTAAATATCTACACTAATCTCAAGGACAAAATGCTCTACTGTTTTCATAATTCACTTTGAAGGGCTATCTTTCTCCAAAATGATCTGCTGTTTAATGTTCATATATAAGTCTTATTTCAAGATGAGACAAACATAGGTGCGAGTGTAAATGGTGAACTGGGATAATAATTTTTAACATGGCCTATGAAAAAGCGACCATTGATTAAATTATCATTGAAAAGTAAGCTTTGCCACTCCGGTTACTGAGAACCTCCAGTTGGGGCTGTGACCTTCTACTTCTCTTGAACGCTGAGAACATAATTAGCACAGTGTGTTGTGGACGATGTTGAACACCCCATTCAGCAATCCAAGAATGAGCACGTATTGTCACGGGTCTCACCTGGATTGTTTTCCTCTCTCATCCTGAAAACTAAAACTACTTTATAGTGCTGCAAAGTCAAGCTCTATCTGTCGCTGCCATCAATCGTTCTTTATGTGAATGAACCAGCCTCTGTGGCTTTGGTTTCCTGTCTGTCTAGGCGATGGAGTGCGATAACCTTATCTGAAGCTATGGTCTGTGTTAAGTGTTACAATCGAACTGAAAGGAAAGTTTGGGAAAAAAGAGTATGTGTAAAACTAGTAGACTATGGTTTTAAGAGAAACTATGAGAGACTATAAAGGTTTATCGAGAACATTAGAAAGTAGGAAAAAAAAGAGAGGGCAGGAAAAACTATGAGAATAAATTTTCAAACGACGTCAAGAATTCACAACAAAGAAAAACTAATTGTGCGGATTTTCCTATCTACATCGTCTTAGTTTACTCTCTCTATACTTTTCTGCGAAGTTACCCAGAGGTTTGAGAGACAGGAAACCAGGACTCCATGAATTTAAATGTCTTTCAAGCAAGAGTTTCTGAGGTGCTGACACAGACTGCTGTTGGCTGACTGCAGCACTGTCAGGTAGTGGAAGAATCACAGTAAGTAAACTAAAAAGGGCAATGCTGACCTCCTAGGAGAGTCTGCCACTGGTGATACCCCCAGCTAGGGCTGCCCCAGGTGCCAGGTCAGCAAGGGATGCTGGTCACCACTGGAATCATTATTCAAGGCTCCATATGATCTAGCAGTAAGGCTTGGAGAAGACATTATTTGGCTAAATAGAGGAGAAACGTCCATCAAGAATACAGTATTGCCCAGCTGGTGTGACTCAGTGGCGGAGTGTCGACCCATGAACCAAGCGGTCACTGGTTCGATTCCCGGTCAGGGCACATGCCCGGGTTGCGGGCTCAGTCCCCAGTAGGGGGCGTGCAGGAGGCAGCCGATCAATGACTCTCATCATTGATGCTTCTATCTCTCTCTCCCTCTTCCTTCCTCTCTCTCTAAAAATCAATAAAAACCTATTAAAAAAACAAAGAATATAGTTTTGAAATACATTATTCCTCAGATCATAAAGGAAAAAGAATAATGACCAGAAAACCCACAACTTTCCTTCATCAGATGGCTCACTCCAGTCTGTTGACTATATACAGAAACGATGAGCTTCAAATATAACTTTAAAGACATTTTTTTTTCTAATGCTGAACAGAAAAAGAACAAAGAAGAAAACTCTCTGGTTAACTCTCATAACATTTTATTTTTATCTTCTGATAATGAGAATGTATCAACTGAAAAGAAGTCCATTCCATCATTATGGTTGTAAATCCATGATTTAAATTCAGTCCACTGAAACTGAGCAAGACTTATGTAAACTTCTGTTCTTCTAGTAATTTTATTTAATTCTATGGAGATGTAAGATAGCAACATAAACACATGTAGGAGTTTAGGATGTTTTTCGGTACACGGCACTCTGAATAGCCAACTGATCATGTGCCAACTGATTATATATGGTGGACATATCCATTAAGTTATCTGCCTGCTTAAGTCACAATCCTGATATAGATTTAAAATGGAAACTTCAGAAAATTAACTGATGGCTTTAAATGCAGAAAATATTTGTCACACCTATTACCAATACCATTATATGCTATCATACATAAATACCTTACTTCAAAAACTACAACGATTTTATTTTTCTTTGAAGGTCTCTTGGAAATGAGAGCTAATTGGAATTGGTTATTGTAAATTAGCTGGAAGTACTAAAACTAATAATTCATTCATTTTATATGTCCTACTTCTGAATTATTTTTCATCAGAGGTACATTTGTATCCAGTCTGCTCTATTACTTTTTAGCTATAAGAAAAAAAAAAATTAGTGTGCATTAGTGATAAAAAAAAATGACCTAAGTGCGCTATGTGATTAACATGTTTCTCTCCTATCTCACTGTTTTAATTTCTCTACCAGAGAGTCAAAACAGGGGCAAGAGAAAGGGTGTTATGATTTCTCTAAGACTTTCTCAGTGTTACCTTTGATCAGTTCCAATGCTTCTCTTGACTTTAATCTTGTCCTCTCCCGTGTTCAGGTGAAAACTGTAAATAAAAATACGTAGATTCATTATCAACCTATCTGCCATAACACCAACAACAAAATTTGTGGAGGTGGAAATAAGCCAGTATTTCCAAATGTGTGTTCTGAGGTTCTAGTATTTTCACATGCACGAGACAAACTAGCTGCAAGTCAAGTAAGCTTGGCAACTACGTTTCTTTGCTCTTTTCACGATTCACAATGCATTTTAGTATGCTAAGCATCTGAGATGTTCTGATATATAGAAAGCTGCTTCAGTTTGTTTAATAATGTACCTCCTGAACCCATGTGACCAGCTGATCCCTTTCTCTGTGCTATTATATCTTTTGGGTATACAGAATATATGCTTAGGGTCTACAAAATACATTTTAGATAGCCAATTTTAGTATAAAACTGTGAAAACAAGGGGCAGAGGAGCATATATGGATGCTACTACGTGCTTGGGATTTAGTGAAGTTTTTAAATAGAATAGTGACAGATAATTTTGAAAAGCTAGGTTGCAATCACACTGTAGATGTCCTGTTCTTGTAAAAAATTGGATGCATGCAACCCAGGGGGCACTCTAGACGGCCCCCTGGGGTAAGAGAAAAAACTAACAGAACTTCTACTTATATTTCATTATCCTCTTTTAATTTGTGGTACATCATAACATACAATATATTTGTTAAGTAATACATGCACACACATATATATAAAATTTATTTAAAATCACAAACATATTTTAGGAGTACAGGCTAAATTTAAAAGTAAAATGATTTAGGATCCAAGATAAAAATATTTTTTAAAACTATTGCTGCAACACTGAAGCTTTCGTGCAAAGAAACGACATAATATAGGGTTGTTTTAGAAAGGTTATGAAAATGGCACACGTGTGTATGAGTGTGTTTGTGTGTGTAGGTATAATCAGAGAAAGATAGAGTAGTATAAAATTAGATACTACTTTTTATTTCTCAAATAATTCATCCTGTCATTTACCTGATATTAACCACATAAACAGTGTAGTTCCAATTTTGGAAGGTTGAATTGAGCTGAAAAATACAATGGAAAAGGGTGAGTTTTGGTAATACTTTTTTAAAAAAAAATCTGAATCAAGTTTCTTCCCTCCCAAAAGATAAGTTGTTATCAGAATAAGACCCTGGGAAAATCCCAGAGAGCAAAGGAGTGAAAGAAAGGTAAAGATAAGAGTTCCTGGATCATTGCATGCCAAGAACTTTACAAATGTTATTTCTTTTGATCCCAAAACAACTAATGAGATAGGTATTATCTGCCCCTGCTGTCTTTTAAGTGAAGAATTGGGCTTCACAGAGATGGAACAGCTTGCCCAAGGTTACCCAACTAGAACGAGCAGGTCCCAGACTGGAACTCAAGTCGGTCAGTCTGTAAACACTGTACTTTCCTCTCTGGCTCATATTGGAATGGGTCACCAAGTTAGTCATAACACTGCGAACTTAGCTGTAAAGAGGGTGCGTAGGGAAGATAAGCACATTAACACCTCCAGAGTCTTCACTGAACACACATCAAGGTGCAATAATGTTTTCCTAGCGATTATCATCTCACAAAAATATTAGCAGTAAGAAAAATTGTAAGTCAACCATGTAAACCTTTAAATAAAACTAACCAAAAATGACTTCAACATATTGGGGACTATGTTAATTATTATTTGGTTATTGATCAGTCTTTTTAGGTCTCAGCAGCAGGCTTTTTAATGAAGCGATGGATTCTTCTCCACACAAACAATAAATGTTCATGTGCATTGTCCAGTACAACCACAAAACAGGATTTCCTTCCTGGCATGAAATTCTCTTATTTATATATCACTTCCAAAGGGCTTTTAGGTCATGATTCATATAAATATTGAGCTTTACTTGCAAGCATTCTAAAATTAAATGTAAATTCTAAGAAATTCTGACAGAACTTTTTAAATTGTAAATAGTAATAATATAAATAACAGATACCACTTATGTTTTCTGTTATCAAGTATCTGCTTTGGTATCTTGCATCTTAAACTGATAGTGTCCAGTAAAGTTTAGCTTCAGATGAGAATGATCCTATGTTGAAAAGCAAGCATGAAATAAATATAAATGTAAAATTATCTCTCTCTAAAGCAGGTTCTTGGTAATTTTTGAGATTCATAGCATTAGATGTGGTTTATTTGGGAATGAAAAGAAAGAGTTTTATCTTTTGAAAACATTCTGACTTTAAAAAAACAAAAAGAACCATGCTGGAAAGAAAACGGGACGCAATAATACATTCTTTCTATAAAGACCGCTCTCCATTTAGGAATTAAATATCTTCTAGTATTTAAATTAATTACTAAAGTTAAGGGGTCACTCCAAAAAGTCAACAGTAGCGGTTTTTCTTTGACTCCTATTAGAGAATTTCACTTTTGTCCCCAGTTTTGGAATAGAATTGTTAATTACATACTATTGTTTCCTGTGGTCAACTTGTTTTAAAGGGTGTTGCCTTTAAAAATAAGACTATGTTTTTCTATCGTTCAAATATGTCATATGTATAAAAAGTATAGTCGCCAGTACATCTCAAGGTATGGTTTAACTCTTTTGCCACCAAGGGACATATTTATTAGACACCTGTAAGAAACCCACTTTTCTTACTTCAGAATGTATACCCAAGTGACTTTATTCACAACAGCTGCTTGAACTGCAACGATATGATATCTAACAAGGAGTACAAAGTCCCATAGTCCAGTACCGATAGGAAAAATTAAATAAGTAATGGAAATCTGTGAAAAATAAAGTTTTTGAAACTGTTATGAGGAAGAAAAATAATAAAATAAATCCATGTGTTGTATTTGTAAGAAGAAGAAAAAAGAAAACAATGTTAAAGTTTTTTTTAAATTGGAAATTACCAACATTTCATCAATATAATACAGGTTAAATAAATTTTGATATAAATGTCCATCAACAGGTGACTTAAATAAACAACAGCCACATAATGGAACCCTATACAGTATTTTAAAAAAGATACAGGAAAGTCTCTGTGTACTAATGTTGCAAATCTGGCAATAACAAAAATAAGTGCAATGTAAAATGGTGTGTAATGTATGTGTAAAAAGTATAAAATAAGCTTACTCTCTTTCACATGCACAAATTCTAGAAAAACCCAAGAAAAAGTTACAGTGATTTCCAGGCTCACCTCCAGGCAGATAAGCTACAAGGATGGGTGGCAAGTTTTCATGATACAGTAAGTCCTCACTTAAAGTCACCAATAGCTACTGTGACTTTCAGCGACATGATACATAATAAGACTCCTTTTACCACAGGCTAATTGACGTAAATAAGAATTAAGTATCTATGGCATCTTGTCAACGTTATAAGGAAATCACATCGAATGAAATGGCGTTATTCGAGGGCCTGCTGTACATCTTTTTAAACTTTTCGGGTTTTGATTCAAAAACACTCAAACAAGGAATAAAATAAGAAATATAACTTTAAAAACAGGGCTGAAAATGTGTGCATGTAATAGCAGATAAAGATACCCAGCAGCGCGCATGGGCTTGTTAGCCTAAGGCTCCGCTCTGGTCCCTTGTCAACCGGCCCGTCTGCGCGAGCCCGGCGCCCCCGGGAGCAGCGGGGCCCCAGCTCTGGGCGCCCAGGGAGCCGGACGGGAGGGGCGTCCCCACATTCCCACCGGCCAGCAGGAAAGCAGCGCAGACACTGCACGAGCTCACTTACCCATTCGGCCACCTTGCTCTGCACCTTCACCTCGGGGTGACGGAGGACGTTTTGAATCACTATGGAAATTCTATAGACAATCCCATCTGTCCGTTGGAAATAGAATTTAGCCCGTTAAGTATATTGTAGAGTCATAACATCATTAATGTAAATTTACAATCACGGAATTTCATGCAACTTAAAAGAAACATCTACGCAGGTGCAGAAAACTGCTGAGGTATTTTGACTTTATGCTACTGACCTTTGCAACGTCTTAGGGTTAGAGATTAGTTTATTCCTATAGATAGTTCATTCATGCCTCCTAAGTTATTACCTGCAAGTTCATATTTTTAAATTCTATATATTTCTAATATCTATGGTCTGTGAAGTAGTGATTTTTTTCATGTACACTTTGATTTCTTGTAACAAGAAATTATCTTTTTCTTGTACATTCTGAAGGGTCTGGCGTGTGAAAGCGGGTGAGACGGGCAGGCGCCAACCCCGAAGAGAACAGGCTTATGCGGGTTCTTGCCCCCGGCCTAACCCCCCTTTCCTTTCCTTCCCCTCCCCAATAAAGCTCGGACTTCTGCTAAGCTATTGGGTTGGATTTCACTAGATTTTTTTAAATCAAAATTCCATAAATGTAGCCGTTTGTACCAAAGTAGAGGGGAAAATAATATTTGCAGAAAGAATCTCAATTGTAGTAGCTTGCTTTGAAAAGAAAACGACGTTAGAGGGAGTTCTGCCTTTTTGTTTTGTGGGCAATCTTTAAAGTATGTCACACACACGCGCGCGCGCACATACACACGCACGCACACATGCACACAAATCAAACTCACCACCAGAATTTGCTAAATCTCCCCAGATGCATGTCACAGGGCACCTTACTAAATAAAATATGGTAGGTTACTGAGAGAAAACAGTTTCTTGAATCTCCCTTATACTCAGTCGTCTTTCTTCATGCTCACGTTTTGGTATGTCCTGAGTAAAATATGCCCAGAAAATGTAGGAATATATAATTAAAACAATGACAAAAAACAGATTTAATAAAGATTTTGAGGAGGCAGTACAAAAAAAAATACAAAAAGCATGCCTCTGGAAATTCCCAAATTTACCAAAATGCAAATTGCTGTCCAATTACTAAAAGAATGATTTTCCAGTATATGGGTCAGAATCTCATGCTTTAAAAAAAAAAAAAAAAGCCACCCCAGGATGTAATATAAATATATGAAATTGGTACAGGTTCCAGTGAGTTTAATTTATAAACATTAAGTTATTTTAGCTTCTAAAACTCTTCAGGTATTTTAATGATCCTGAATTTATATTCCTTTAAAAATATTCTAAATAAAAAACATTCAGAGAAAGATATTTAGACAAATAATAATAATTCAGACAAAAAGACAAAACAAAACCTTTTTACACTTTAGACCGCATCATATCAAAACGTGGACATTCCGAGTGATTGAGAGGAAATTCAAATTGCAGGAGTCCCAGGTTGTATATTTAGTTCAGGGTCCTAGGAATGTTCCCTGATGCCAGGAGAGTAGTGAAAAGCTGCCACTAGGTGGAGATCTAAAGCACGTGTTTGTTCAACAGAAGTATCCTTTCCCTCTCAGAAAAACAGAGCAAAATACTAAAAATCAGTGTTTTCCATCACGGACATGTCTGAAACTTTATGGAAGCATCTAAACATTTAAGACACTTTTCTTTAAATTTAAATATTTCCTACCTCACTCTTTATCCAATTCATTGTTTTTGTAAACAAGAAAGACAAGCAATGTCAGAGGCAGCCGAGATCAATTTACAAACACAGGCCTGTCCCTAGTCCTGCTGCCTGCAGCGAGTAACCCGCGCGGGCCTGGAAACCCGGGCACCGGCACCCGCGCCACAGGCTCTCTGGGCTGCGGGCATCACGCAGGCCCCGCTCAGGCGCCTGGGGATGTGATGTTTTTACACTTGGCTGAAAACTGCTCGGCAGGGGCTACTAGTCACACTTATTTAGCAATTTTGAAGAATGTGGGTCAACAAGAAATGCTGTGGGGTGTCCAAGAGCGAGAGGCCAAATCGAAACGCGATGCCCCCTGAAGGGCTGGTGGAGGGGCCCTGGCTGCAGCAGGACCGCCGGCTAAGCGCTGCGGGTGCCGGTGCGGGTGCGGGTGCAGGAGCTGGAGCGGGTGCGGGAGCGCACAGCCTCTCCCTGCAGCCTCTCCGGACATCCTGCAGCCAGGCTCTCGCCCCATAAACCTTGCGGCCCCCTCGGTGACTCAATAGAAAAGCTATTCCCAAAGCTTCCTTTGTTCCAGGGACTTCAAAAGATGAATGTATTGTCCTAATTATGGCATCCAGGCCAGAAGAATTTATGGTAGACATTTCTTCGGGGAAAAAAGTATTGAAGAGTGTATTCATCTTCCAGTTAGATAACTCTTCCAGCCACGAGAACGTCAAAGTAGAAATTACTGCTTGCCATTACACATGTGGTATTACAAAACCTCATTCCTGTCTGGAGGTCTTTCTCCAATTAATTTTTTCCTTTTTGTCTTCTTAACACTTTTTTCAGAGTTTCTTGGAAGATACAGAAATGACATTACTGTATTCACTCTCTAGTCAAGGTTGTGAAATATAGGTTTGAAACGGAGATTTTTTTTTTTTTTAAATGCTCACTCAAGTATATATTTTTAAATTGATTTTAGAGAAAGAGGGAGGGGAGAGAAAGAGAGAGCGAGAGAAACATCAACGTGAGAGAGAAACATTGATCAGTTTTCTCCCATGCACGCAGCGGGAATCCAACATGAAACCTAGGGATGTGCCCTGATCACAATCGAACCCGCCACCTTTTGGTGGACAGGACGACACTCCAACCATCTGAGCCACTAGGCCAGGGCTGAAAGGTAGATTTTAAAATGTATATTTGAAAAGACAGATATTCATATATAAAGCAAATGTTATTTTAGATTCAAGATTATTTCTCTGAACTAGTGATGAGAATTACGACAGTGGCATTTGTAATATGACTGGAGTCCTGCTCACCTGACACACATAGTTTCTTTAAAGATTCCTGGTGTGAACAGCTAGATTGATTGTTGGATCCATACAAATATCATGAGAGGGAACTTTTATTTGAGTAGTTAAACATACGTGAGACACGAGAAGCAGTGTTACAATTTGTACTTGTAAGCTAGATTTTTAGAACAATAATAAAGACTAACAAAGTTAGTTCTTCACTTGGGTTGCTGACCTCACAAAAGTTTAATATTCAGTAGCACTAGAGTGATGCTTTAAGCATAAAAAATATAATTTTGAATGGAAATAATAATTAGTAAAGGACCTTTTCTTGGAAATTTAATAGGAAAGGTTAAAACTTATTTGTGGAAATACCTAGATTATCTTCCATTAGTTCCTGATATATCTGTTTGTGAAAAGTATCTTAAGAGATAAGATTTTCTTAGTATATAATCCCCCTCATTACTGAGGAACTCAGTAAAACTCTTTGGTAGTCCAGAGTTTACAAAACCAGGTAAAACGGATTTGATAGTTTGCCTGCCTTTCTTACACTGATTGAAACAGATTCTCTAACACAGGGTGGGGCAAAAGTAGGTTAAAAGTTGTATGTGAAACAAAGAGTTTATTCTTCATTATTATTTATTAATTACTGTATTATTTTCCATATGAGCAACTATCAACTACTTTTGCTCCACCCCGTATATCAGATCACAGGCCTGAGAATGTTTACTATATCGGTTTCCCAAGGAATAAAAAAAGTGTATCTGAAATTGTTGACAGTATGTGAATGATCTCAGATAGTCAAGGTCAGGACATTAAATCTCATTTATTCACAAGGTGAACAAGTAATTCTCTTTTCAATTATTTCAAATTTGACTACACCAAAGAAAAAATAGTATTTAGATTATAGTCTATCTCTAACACTTTGTTAGTCTCCATTTTTAAAAAGATAACTACTTTGGGGGGTTGAGATGTGAGAAAGCAAGAGGATATAGGGAGGATCCAATAGCATTGTTTTCGTTATATTTATTTTCACATTTATTTATTATTTATTATTTATTTATTTATCTATTTATTTATTAATTTTTTAAATATGTCTTTATTGATTTCAGAGGGAGGAAGGGAGAGGGAGAGAGAGATAGAAACACCAATGATGAGAGGGTCATTGATCGACTGCCTCCTGCAGGCCCCCGACTGGGGGTTGAGCCCGCAACCAGGGCATGTGCCCTGATTGGGAATCAAACTGCGATCTCCTGGATCCTAGGTCGATGCTCAACCCTGAGCCACGGCCAACTGGGCTTCACTTTTGTTTTAAAACAAGTGGTTATGGTTTCACTTTACAATAGTCATACCAATTTTCCCATACAAATGAAAATGTTTAAATAAAAAAGTGAATGAATTTAGAAAAAACTAAGAAATGGATGGTAGAGGTGGTTCAAGGATGTGGTAAAAAATATTGGTACACAAATCTGAGTACACAATTTTGAGAATATTTCTACTACATGACAACCTATGAATATTTTAAAATATTTTTAAATGCTAGGGCTATATTTTTATCAAGAATCATCTGAATTAGAATTTTTTTCTTTAATGTGGTCAAGTCAAACCATTTCTACTGATTCTAACATTTGCTTGCTTTGTTGAAACTCCAGTAAAGGTTATGACGCAGAGAGATGTGGCCTAAACAAAGCTCTCTTCAAGAATGTCAGAAATGATATGATTGAGTGAATACAGCTCTACGCCACCAAGGCAAGGACTCTGAAGCATCGTATAAATGTTCTTGGGCAGCAGAGGATGTGCCAGTCCTGGAGGGAGAATGCCACAGAGGCTCTTTGTATGTTCATACAAAGAGTGAAATGCTTCGTTAGAATTATAATATTCCCATCTACTGGCGGGCGTCCACGTGAAATATGCACTGGAAACTTCAGCTGCTGTTGCTTTCTTGGGGGTTGCTGGAATTTTTGCTCCATCATAAATCTCCTTGGTGTAACTACCAGAATAACCATAAACACTTCCCTGAATCGATGTCTTTATAACTCTTTACATTTCATGTAAAATATTCCATACTTCCAATTTAAATGTCCCTACAGAGGAAGTTGATGTAACTCCAAAGCCAAAAGAAAAAATGAACTGTGTGGGTTTCTTTTCTCTGGGTTGTGGCCCCTGGTGATATATTACAGATGTCTTGGCCTCACAACTTAAATGACTGGAGTTGGGAAAATTCTTTTGTTTCTAATACCTCATATTTGAGAATATGACTGTATTCGAGGCAATGGTGTGGTCACCTGATTGGAATTTCTCTTTTTCAGATGAAACCGAAATCACTTACTCTGAATTACCCAAAGGCTATGTATGTGGCCCATATAGGAAACATTAACTAAAGCTCCATTCACCAGGCTTCTCCCTTGCTCCTGTCTTACCTTATATAATTGCTACATTTGCAAATTACAAATAATATAAATAGAAAATCATATATGCAATAAAGGCAAGATGTATTTGGTAGTTATTTGAAGGTTTTTCAGTCAAAACTTGATTTATGCTTTAGTTGATAGAAAAGCACATTCTAACCATTATTCTTCAACAAATGAAAACAGAGCAAGTTATTACCATATAAAGTGATTTAAATGACACAAACATTTAAACATAAAGTTGGCCTTAGTGAAAAGTTAAATTACTAAAATTAGGTTTCTTTTTAAAATTATAAAATCCTTTAGAAAGTATGTTCCTGAAGAGAATAATCTGACAAAATACCATGAATAAATTTTTTCCGGGATCTCTAGCATAATATAAATTCATTCCTTTTAATAACATGCATTTCTCATAAAAGTTCCTTTGAAAGAAATTTTAGCTAGAAGTACAGAGGAGTGGTGCTGGAAATGAACTCATTCCACTGGTCATTAGAAAAAGGAACTCAAGAGAATCAAGTGATATTTATTTTACTAGTCTTGCAAAAGTACCAACTGATTCCAATAACAGAAACTTTCTTGGAACATTAGATATTTCCACCCTTAGAAAACAACTTTTTATCACATCAGAATACTACAATATAAAAGGTAATAGTTTCTTACCATTGCTTTGTTTAGCGATTCTGTTAGTAACAGGCATGTTAGTGGTGACAGTAGGTGGTGTAGTACTAGGAGAACTTACAGTAGCTGCTAATAAAGATGAGAAAGATGTAATTTTGCAAGGAGCATATGGCAGTTAATATGGATGAGCAACCCATAATTAATTCATGACAATATATGGAGAAGAAAGGGAAACTATTTCTTGCCACTAATTGCATCAGACTACAGGTTATTATGCATAAAATGAAGCAATGCTTTCTATGGCACATTAAGAATCAGTTCGCATGTCCTTTGGTGCCATATTGCACGATCTGGACCTGGCACGAAGAGAATGGAGCAAGGGCATTTAGATTCCAGGCCTCGGTCTGCCATGAACAGGCTGACAACCACACTGTGAATAACTACCCGTGCAGAACTCAGTTTCCTGAATTTGTACAAGGAAAAGGTTAGAGAAGGCAGTCTATACCACATCCATCAGCTTGAAAATTATCTAAACTAAGTCGGTCTTTCTGATTTACTGAGAAGGGAGGAACAAAATCTCAGAGGAAAATGAATTTCTCCTTAGAAGATAAATTTAAAGTAAAACGAAAGAATAAAATGTATAGACTAAATCAATCACCTACAGATCCCAATAACTTTACTAAAGTGATGGGCAAAATGGATTTCATAAGGACAAATTTTATGGGGGAGACATTTCACAGCATTATGTCAGAGATATGCTTCTGATATTATTAAAACTCTCAAAGATTAAATCCTCATGTAATGCTTTGAAAATATTTTTCTAAGGCATTCTGAAGGAGATATACCAGGTGGGGCAGAAGTAGGTTTAGAGTTGTGAGTACACGAAACACAGAGTTAATAAATCTATTGTAATAAAAATAATCTGCATGTCTTTTTCCATACAAACCAGTGTAAACCTACATTTCCTTCATCCTGTATAAGTAGCTAAAACACTATACATATAATATTTCTTTAGTTTATCCTAGGAGTATATTTGTATTAAATGTACATTAAGATGTACAATAACCATTTGTTAGGTGTCTCAATTTTTTAAAATTTCCTAAATTTAAAACATTTAAATGTGTTTACACAAAGAATTACCTCCTAAGAGGTCTTTAGAAAATTCTGAATTCCTTGTTTCAAAATATGCATTATTACTTTAAAAAAGTATCCCTTCTGAACTGAAAAATTTTCTATTCCAAAGTGATATTTAATACTTAAGAATGGGGGTTCATTTTGAAGTCTTTTTAAAAAAATTACGAACAGTTATATTTATCTTAATGCAAAATACATCAATAAACAGGAAAATGAGTTTTGGGTCATTTAGGACACAGGTGTAAAAATAGCTGGGCATCTGGTCCTGTGATCCAAGAAATCAGTACTATAGGTATCTCAGATTAAGACAAAAAATAAATAAATTGTACAGACCTTTAGATCTTGAACTAGGCAAAATGTGTTTCTTTTTCTGTGTCATATAATTACTTTTAAAGTACACTGAGCTCATGGAAACTACTTAATTCTTTTATTTTCATAAGGTATTCATTGATAATAATATCAAGAATAATGTTTCAGAAAGGAAACAAGATAATAATGAATCACAGCCCTACTGAAACCACAGAAGACATCTTCAGCTTCTGTTCATTTAGTCCCACTTCTAACCATTACTTTCACACTATGTTCCTCCTAATAAGAGATCCAGCTTTTACAAAAGACATGATCATGATTCTTAATGTGGTACATAGATCATGCTACTTCACAAAGAAGCATTTAATTGAATAAATGGATGAAAAGGGTCATGGGAAATTAGGAACAGCAATAATAAAATTAAAGTAAAATATATTATTATTTTAAAACTTATAGGAATTTAATTACATATTATTTAGCATGCAACTGTTTAGTCCATAATATGTCATTAGAATGCTGACCATAATATAATCATTATGCATTATAATAATTAATAAAATTACATTAACATTAGTTTAGTATAATTATTTTTATCTTAATATTTAAGTTATATTGCACCTCATAAACTGCCTATGGTCTTGTCTTAAGCTTAACTGAATATTCAACTTAATTTTTTCCCCTTGAATTTTAGACATGAACACTTTTTCAAAACATTGTATGGATGTATTTACACTGGACCTTTGCAATCTTCTTGAGAAGACATAGGGGGAAAAAGTGAAATCAACCCTTGGTTAATAACATATAATTATTCACATCTAAAAAACTCAGTGCTTTATGGAAATGTGGTCATCCAGTCTGTGAATGCATTCTTTCTCCACACTGTACGCACTGTGCACCCACGCAACTAAAACACATCCAGAAATTCTTCTGTTTTGCTGGTTTCTGGCTTTCCAAGAGAAAATTAAGATACAAATCAAAACAATAAAAACTACATTATCCAAAATAGCAAGCAGAAAACAGAGAGACTCCAGAGGACGACGCTGGCTCCCTACCTTGGCAGAGGGTCCCCAAATCTGCACAGTTGGCTAGTTCTGCTGCTGGGAGCGGGATCAGGTAGGAACCTTGATTAACACAAAGGATTATATAAGTTGTACTTAAGATTTAATATTATCCAGAAAGAAAATCATGAGTCATATGTTTGGTATACTAGGAGCAGCCCTAGAAGTGTCCACCAGTAATACTCCAACATTAAGAAAGTCTTTTAAATTCTTTGTGTCTTAATTTCTGCAAATGTAAAATCAGGTTATTGAAATATCCCTCAAAATCTTTAACTCAGTTTATTGGCCATCCACACATGAAAGAAAAGTTGTGTAAAAAGTTCAGGGCTTTTTCACATAATAAATTATACAGCTCTGGTGGAAATTTGTACAGATGAAATAATATAAACATCAAAGATAAGTTTCAAAAGTAAACTTGGCTATGAGTACTCATAAAACGCACATTTTCAGTTCCTAGGCACTAGGAACTACTTGCAATTCCAGAAATGTGTTTCTGTAATTTCAGGTTGGTCTCTGGTCTTTTTATTTCAAGCTTTTACTGACTCATCCTCAGTAGGAAACACATTTGAGTTGATTTTCTAGCAGGGGCAGTGGGTTTTCTCTGTTGCACTAAACTTCCCTTGACAACTAACAGACTTTTATGAACAGGCTGAGGTGAGGGAAGATGGGTGAAACTTTTCAGTAAGCATATTGCACTATGAATAAAGAGAGAATAAGAACAAATACACACACATAAACACACATTCAATTTTTAAAGGACATTTCTACAACAGTAACCCCATTCAAATGTTTAAATATTTTCTAAACTTTCCTGTGGGAATAGTACCTGTGGGTAGAGCAGGTACAGAAAGATGAGCTAACAGGTGTCCAGGTAAATGTGTGCAAAACACGAGGCACCCCCAGTTTACTAGCATCTTAGGAGTCCCGGCTCCTTCATTCCTGATTGCCTCAGGCACCTGGCCTGAGGAAGGAATCATGTTGCCTAAGAAAGGCCCAACCCTATAGGCAAGTCTGGTACAAAGCTCTCATTGCAGACCTTTACATGTTCATTCAATAAAAATTCACTGACCGTTTACAGTGTATGAGGCTCAGAGGCTAGAATAATACTTTGAGATCAGGTCACTGCTCTCAGAGAGGCACACATGGGAAACGGCTTCATAGTCCTCTGAGTGATGGGGGTGTTTAGTAGCCCAGAGGAGGGCATGACCAGCAGTTTGGTGAGAAGGGAGAAGGGTGCAATCCACTACAAAGAAGAACTATGGCGAAGATGAGTCATCACTGTACTGATCATGGGATAAGAGACTAGAGATGGACATTTCTAGCAGACAGAATTACTGAAGCATATACCAAGAAGGCAGTGAAAAGATCTGGGTGCTCAAGTGACATAGCATTACTGGATATCTGTAGAAAATTGGTAGGAATGATCAGATACATAGGTAATGGATAAGGACCCTGGAGAAGGTAGGCACCACAAGTGCAGAGCCTCTGTCTTTCTAAGGATGGTGTATCCCACCCACCTAGCAGGTGGTGCTCAAGCTTTACTGAACAAATTACTGAATGGATTATGAATAACTGCTCACATCTTGAACTCTTTCTTAAAGGAAATGGGAAAAAATGAAAGGGAACTAGGTGAGAAAGTTAGATTTATGTTTGAAAACGTCTAGGAGGCTCCATAACCAATTAAATGAAGGGAGATACAAGAAGCACTAATAATACTAATCATTTAAACTTGGTATCATGAGTAAAATGGCAATGGACAGAAAGAGACAGATACAAGACATTTGAAGACAGAATGTATGGGAGTCAGTGACTTTTGGGAACAGGGAAAGAGAAGACAACATGTTGCCAGTTCCCAGCTGGAGAAATTGGTACATAAATAATCTCATAAAAGGAGATAGGAGATGCGGGAAGAGGAGCAAACTTAGGCGACGTGGGCTAACTCGTCAGTCTAGTGATGGAAACTGAGGTGCCCGTGAGACATCTCATACATGGCAGGTGCGCATGGCTTGTAAGAGGTCTCAGCAAAACGCAAAGAAGCTAATGCTGGGTCTGGGATGACTGCAGCTACAGTGAAGACCTGAGAGGAGAAAGGGATGTCACCAGAGATATTCCTATATTTAAGGATCAGATTTTTTAAAAAGAATTATAGATTTGAGAAGGTAAAAATAGCTCCTGTAGGAGGTGTTTTTTTCAGAATTAAAGTGAAGAAAGTTTCATGGAGGTTGTGGCAATAACAAGTGCACCAGAAAGGTCAAGAATGATAAAGACTGAGACCTTAAACTCTGCACTGGATTTTGGTAGCAGCTCTACAGACATTTGTGTCAGGAGCGTGGGAACGATGAACTCTAGACTGCCAGCGTTTGATTGAGGGGTGACTGCAAAAAGAGGAAGCTTGGCTACGAAAGGAAGCAGAGATAGGGAGGGGGAGTTTTCAAGACTGAAAGCTTGGACAAGTGTGCTATGGAAAAAGAGTATTTGAGGAGGCAGAAGCTGAGGTCAGTCTCAGGCAGAAGTGAGGTAGAATTTTATCTTGAAAGTTTTCTGTCCATTAATCTTTCTCATCTGGCTTAACTTCTGTCCTCTTCTTGCAGGACCTCATTTCTCCTTAAGGTACTTATATGTTAGTAAGGGACTTCTAAAAACTAAAAAGCCTTCAAAACTCAAAATGAGTGAGAAAATCTCAGCCACTGTAACAGGCAAGAGAGGAGACCCTTGGATGGAGTTCCTGCTCCTCTCAAGTTACACACAATGTTGGCAGTCAAAGGCTCCCTCGGCCACTTCTGGCCCTGATACAGTATCTCTGGGGGACAAAGGGAGATAAGGGGACATTGTTGTGGGAAAGAGGTTTTATGGCTAACTACATTTCCAGTGCAGTGTATTACAGAGCTTAGAGGTGGGAATCAGGAAAGAAAACCAGAAGAGTTGTGATTTACAGTAAGACACTTGACAATTTTCTTTTACATTTTATCAGTGTCATTGTATAGGAACAAGTGTAAATTTCAGTAAGTGACAACCTCTTCATGGGAAATTGTAACATTGACTTCTCGGTGTTTAAGCTGTCAGTTGTTCCTTCTAGGCACTTAATTTAGCAAATGGACATTGCTTTATAAATACCCAGTACACACTATTTTATGATGAGTTGATATAACAATAGGTATTCAATTTGATAATTTTGGGGGGAAATAGTATAAATACAAGTGATGAGTCTTATTAGAGGGAAATTATATTGATAAATAAAATCTTGCATTACAAAAACACCAAATTATATAAATACAAGAAATATAAAAAGTACATGCAAATTTTTTTTCTATCTAGTTCCATGCTCAGCCTATCTGCATAAAAAGTCACTATTCTATCAATTTTCCTAGGCCAACAGATCTACAAACCAGGGGATGGTTAAGCAAGGCGAGATAGCTCTCCCTCCTGGATAATGGCAATGTGTTTGTTTATCATCAAGGAATTGTTCTCAGAATGTAACTTATTTATGCTCACTGATTTTCATAGAAACCACAAAGGTGTTTAAAGATATTTACTTAACACTAACTGCAAAATTTAGAGCCAAATTTCTTGGAAAAAATGTAATCACTGAAAATGGGCAGTTGATGAGAAGCTGGAAATCTTTCTTTTCTATCTGTTCTTCCAAAATTATGCTATTGAAAGAAGTCACTATTTACTTACACGAGTTGTGGTGAAAATGATTGATGTGTAGCCAACAACTCATTTCATAGCCTAGTTAATGATCATCCAAATCACAGTAGACAGCAATGAACCCTTAGCATGAGTTACAGTGGGGGAAAAATAATTCCTTTCAATTCCTTCTTTGCAGCTGTACTAAGCTGAATTTTATAATTTTTCCATAAATAAATAGATTTCAAATAAAATTATCTCTGAGAGTCATTTATGCTCAGAGTTTAAGCATCTGCAAATAACAAAGTCCTTTGTAATGATAAAGTGATTTTATCTTTATTATTTATATATAATTTAGTAACCTAAAAATGCTAGTCAAAAATCTGTTAGGGTAAAAGGAAGGAGCCAATAGTGAACCAGAGTTTTAGGGCCATGAAAAACAGAAATAAATTGAAAATGAAAGGGTAGGAATCCAAGAGGTGATGACGCCTTAGTAATTAAGTGCAAAATTTTACAGTGAAAACAAAAGTTGGTACAAATCCAAACATTTCTAGAAAAGAATGACAACAAAGTTGGGTACTTATGAATTATATCTTATCTCTAACCACAGTGGCTAATAAATGGAAGTGCTTATTAATGCTAGTTAAATAAATGTGATTTGTTTGAACTTAGACTATTCATTGAGTTATACACCTCAGGAAAGAACAGTCAGCAGTAAAATAAATAAAACTGGTAGAGAAGGCACTGTCTGTTCTTTGCGAGAATTGATGAACACTAGCCAGCATTCAAAGTTGAATCATAACACAGGCAAAGACTTGCACCTATAATTAAAGAGTCAGCGAAGAAAATTCTTTATCCACGGAGGTCATAAAACTGAGTATGTTTAACAGAAATTGTTCTAAGAAAGAAAATGATGCTATAACATAAAAAGAAGTGCTGCTAAATAAAGCATTTCTTTCTGAAAAAGACTGACAAGATTAACCACGTTTTTAAGAAAACCTGTTGAAAATTTCTTAAGTAAGGTATATTCCCCAAGTATGCTCAAAATAGTTTAGGAAAACTAAAAAGTCCAATCCTGAAACTGTTGAAACATTTATTGATTTTATTAAGGCTAGACTATTTCATATTTGAAACAAATGACAAGACATTTAAACGTAGTTAGTTCTGTTCTACTATCTTATTTTCATATGACAACTTTACTTAGCCATAGACCTTTAGAAAAAATCTACTTGTTTTCCATCACAAGTTGATTCTGAAATAAAAGTTCCTACTTAACAGACATCGTCAGGCCAATGGAATGTTCGTTAGGCATGAAATTCTGCTTTCCCATTGGTTACTGTACTTATTAGTTTCTGGAAATTACAAGTACCATAAACAGCAAGCCACTACATTGTGGGGAAAAGGGAAGGTTAAAATGTTAATAGAGCATACTTTTATTCAATTCTTGAAGTTTTACTGAGCTAATAAACTTAGATATAATCTGTGTTACAGGTATTTCCTGTCAGTTAATAAGTGACTTGGTTCTTCAGCTCCCAAAGCTGATGATTAAACGGCAGGAAACTCCCTCTCCCTCTCCTGTTATGATTCCTGAAACTCAGTCCAGGATATCTGAATCTATGAAATGTGGGTGTTTAGTGTCATCTTGGAATGTCAAGAAGACCACTACAAAAATTAAAGTAAATTCTCATCACTGATTAGGTAAGCTTGTGCCACTCCTCTGAATGAAATCATTTCGGAAATGTATAGATGACTATGCTACATGAGCGTGTATCTGGTGTATTCTGGTAGTCTTAAGGCTTGGGAAAGGAGTTTTAAAGACACATTGTTTAAAAAACAATAAAAATAAAACTCAGGGGCATGGCTGTGTTCCAATAAAGCTTGACGAAAACATATGGCCTGCCATAGGCCCTCCTACTTTGTCAATCCCTGGTCTACAGAATTTCTTAGAGAAATGTAAGGATTTTTGTACACATTTTATTTTATTAAAGCATCCAAGAAGCATTGCAGGAAAGAATCTTATTATTTTTGTTTAAAACAAATACCTTGTTAACACCCTGGAAAACTAGTGTCTTCCCACAGAAGGCACTCCGGCCAGAAGAGATGGCTCTGAGACCTGCGCAGTTCTCGCCTGGGTAAGAATTAGCTCCCCTACTCTAGTACTGAGTCCCATTTTCTTGACCTGCTGTTCAGAAGGACAGTATAATTGATACTGGTTAAGAATGTGTGGGTCTAAAACCAAGCTTTTTGGGTTCAATTCCTGGCTTGGCCACTTATTAATGAAGTGACATTGGTTAAATTCCTTAATCTCTTTGGGCCTCAGATTTCTCTTCCGCAAAATGAGGTTAACAATAAAACCCACATCGTGCGATCAATGTAGAAAATTAGTTTACATGTGTAAAGGACTTAAAACAGAAGGACAGTATAATTGATACTGGTTAAGAATGTGTGGGTCTAAAACCAAGCTTTTTGGGTTCAATTCCTGGCTTGGCCACTTATTAATGAAGTGACATTGGTTAAATTCCTTAATCTCTTTGGGCCTCAGATTTCTCTTCCGCAAAATGAGGTTAACAATAAAACCCACATCGTGCGATCAATGTAGAAAATTAGTTTACATGTGTAAAGGACTTAAAACAGTACCTAGAACATAATATATGTATTAATTTAAGTATAAATTAAGTGTTAGCAATTACCAATATACCTAGCCAAATTATTTTCTTTTCTTTCTCTTTTTCTTTTTTGTTTGTTTGCTTGTTTTGTTTTGGTTGCCAGAGTCCTCAAATACTACTCCACAAAAAGACAAATGTTAAATGGTTTATATTATGGCTTTTACAATGACCAAGGCGACGGTGGCAGCAGGCCCCTAGCTACGGCTCTAGGAGTGGGCCACGGCCCTCCCGGCCCGCCCGCCGCCCCACAGCACACACACTGGCCCTTCTCAGTTTCCTCACCGAGTGGAAGGGCCTCGGGAATCCCTGAAGGCGCTCTGAGAGCAGCTGGGGGGCACCGTTAGCTCGGACAAAGCTCCACAGTCTCCTTCTGGAACAGGGTCGTGGTTTACCCTCTTTCCAACAACCCACAAGGAAATGACTCCCCAGTGACATCACTTAATAGCCTCCCGGCCTCTGCAGGAGCGCCATGACCACACGGAGAGATGGGTTACCCACACAGAGGGGCAGGTGACAGGAGTTCCTCGGGCCGGCAGGGCAAGCACAGGTCACGGAAACCGGGGAGGTGGCCTCAGGCCTTCACAATGGGCCCTATTTTGTTGAAAGTATTGGGAACAAATTTCTGATAGACTCCCTTCTAAGGCCACATGCAAATTACTTTTTAATATGAGGCCCCTTCTCTCCTTTAATGAGAGTTATATCTCATTAAAGTATTTGAAGAGTATTTGAAACAAATGACAAAGCCCATTTTCAAATAAAGAGAACAAAGTTCAAAGAAGACAATGATAATTTCTGATTATCTAAGATTTTCCTTAAATGGAGAGTTGTGCTATTTAATACTGGCTGAGTAAATAGCATGCTTCTAGGTGGTGGTTGTTTACTTAAATAATGTAATATAAATTTCATACCAGGATGATAGAAGTCAACTTTGTCTGTATCATCTATGTGATTAAAAACAGTAACATTAATTTCTTTTGTTTCAGGCCTGGTGTTAACATTTCTATTTGAGACATGATAATTATAACTATTGCTTGTTAATGATAAACTGTGTAATATTTTATGATATAAAAAAACTTAAAAATGGTAGGACCAAAAGTTTTGATTGAAAAAACATGGCTTGTCACCAAATGTATACTATGAATAGCTGAGCAGATAACATTTTAAAAATTAAAAGAGCTCATTAATGCTAACTGTATATATGTATATATACATACACACATGCATGTGTATTTATTATACACACATATGTGTGTAATGTAATTACATATGTGTACATGTATATGTATGCACATTTTTTGTTGACAAACATACTCATAGGCAATGCTTTAAAAACAGAGTTAATACGCCAGAGACTTACCACAGCTTAGGTTGCTTTCAGCCTTCAGAGCTAGGGCTGGGATATTCCAAAAGTCATTTTGCCAGTCGACCACATTCCCTTTCACATTACAGCTGAGGTTGGAGAGGAGTTTGGAATTCATGGTAAAATTCCAAAGTCGAAAGTTATAAATGTCCCCTTTTAGAGAGGCGATTTCATTTTGATTGGAGCCCAACAACAATTTCCCATTCCCAGAAATAACTTTGTTAATGGTAGAATTGCATGGAACTGCTTCGTAATTTCTTTTGAAATTCACACCAACAGAGCCCAAAGAATTATTCCAAACGATGCAGAGCTGCTCAAAGCTTTCTGTGAAAATGTCTTCTTTATCCTTTGCAGGTAACACGCTGTTCAGTAAACATTTTGAGCCAGATAGAGCTAGAAAGTAGCCACTCTTGGCCTTTCCAAAACTGAGTAATTGTGCAGAGGAGGCATTTGAGTAGGAGAAAGCCACCCATTCACCATCTTCCTTGCCAACTTTGGTTGCTTCAAAACAGAGCGTGAAAGCGTTGAGCTCCGGAATAGAGACACTTTTTGCAACAGATACCTGGTATGCATCTAGTGTCTGGGGTAAAATGACCTTCTGATTCCTTAAGGACACAGCAACTAGGACGAAGCATAACAGATAAAACATGTTAGCTTCAGCTATGGACTGAGTGAGATGCAAAATGTCTGATACACCCAACCCCTCCACCACTCCACAGAGAGACTTTTGCCCCATCACTCGCCTTTTCACTGTCCATCTACCCTCCATCACCAACCCATTACCTTATACCAATTATCATAATAGCAAGAAGAAATCCTACCCATTTAAACCCTAATCATGGTTGGACCTCACACCTAAACCTTTGAGGTACAGACAGCCACGTTAATAACAAATATTTCTTGTTATCCCTGAACTGAAAAAAAAACCCCCAAAACCACATAATTAAAAAACTACTGGTTTTAGGAAAGCTCTATTCATACTTAAGACTTCCAAAAATATGTTAGTTTCAAATGAGTTCTAAATATAATAACTAATAGTTCCATTTTCCGTTAACAATTGTCTTTCTCCCCTTCTGACACCCTATATCCTACTTATGTTCCCCATCAGAAGGGTATTTCAGGAATGAAGGCAAAAACAATTCTTTTGAGGAGAGGGAGTCTAGTAAAACAACAAACAAAAATGGAATCTGAAGCTCTGTTTCCTTCACATTTGAGCTAGTGTGTGAGGGATAGTAAGGAGAGGGGTTCAAAGGGCAGATGATGGAGCTGCCCACCCCAGCTCCTCCTCTGTGCTCTGTGACCTTGTACATGCTACTCACTCTGCTCTACCCAGCCTCTTCATCTGCAAAATGCAGGCGAAGGCACCGGTCACACAGTGGTCAACAGGAATTAAGTCAGTTAATACCTGCAAAGCACTAGGGCAGTGCTTGTGCCATAGTCAATCGATTGCTAGCACTGATTACTAACATAGATTACTATTATTATATGCATAATAAATTCAAAATAAACATACATTAACCTAGTTCTTCTGTGACATATGTTAAATGATTAAATAATACAATGGATTTAGCCTTATGCTAATATAATAGACATTGTGAATCATCATGAACTGATTTGAGAGAGAAGCAGCTCTCCTCAAAAAACTATTTTAATACTTGTTTCATATGAATGGCACTTTGAATATATTTTAATATATACCAAAAATAAGTCTATGGTAAAAACATCATTTCAATATAAATATTCTAGTTAAACATCCATGATGAACTTTGATAGAATTATGGATTTTAGTCTACTTTTTAAATATAAAACAGTTTACATGTCTATTAACCCAAAGAGATCTTATGCAGTATGAACCCAGTGTTCTACACACATTGTTAAAATAAAAAGTCTAGAAGCAAACATGTCCATCAACATTTTATTAGTGGTTATGGCTGGGAGTATATAAATAGGTCATTCTAATTTCCTTCTTTTCTATTTTCAAATTTTCTACATTTTATCATTTTTAAAACATTATTTGAAAAATTAAAGCATGTGTTTCAATTAACCACACATATATCTAATGTCGATTACAAACAGTAAATAAACTTGCCACCAAAAACACAATTTATAATAATGAGAGTCATTTTCATTGTGATGCCTTTCTTGTTTCTTTTCTTGATACATGACATCTACTTAAGAAGCTCAAGAGAAGAAAATATATAACTACATCTTATAATTCTGAAGGTTGTGTTTTCCTTAAGCAAAGGCAGGTTTTAGAAAGAATAGAATTATTTAAATGCTAAGATATGCCATAATCTGGGAAATATATTTGATAAAAATATATTGTCTTTCCTTCAATTGCCATTTTTTCAAGAGATTTTCCTCAGGGTATGTTGCTTATTAGCTTAAGTAATAAATAACTTTTAAAATTTTAATTTATATGCTAATATTCTATATTTGTCCCCTAGCATAATTCCTTAAAAGGGCAGTATCTTAAAAGCCAGAAAGAAAATGATTCTAAATAGGAATGTTTTAGACATTCAGTGGAGAGATGTTAAAATTACAGATTTTAATTATTAGCTGTGGAAAATCTAGTGTCTTCCAAGCAGCCTTTAAATGTTCTGCATATAAACAATATAAAAGAACTCGGCTCTACTGTAATCAGATTTTTTGGATCTGGTAGCTATACATTGCTAATGAGAATACTCAGGGAATATTAACAACTTCTTGCCCTCCAATTCTAATCCCAATCATTCACGTTCACATAAAAGAGCCTAAGTCTGCCTCCTGGCCCTGTGTTTATTGTAGACCATGTTAAATGAAAGCAGAAGGTTGGCACCGCCTCTGGTTTACATACCTCTGATGTAGCTGGCATTGAAACCTTTCTTCTGGATGCTAAAGTCACTTGAAAAGGACACAAGCATCTCATTCGCACTTGAGTTGAACGATAGGCCTTTGGCAGTTGCTCCACAAAACTTCGTTTGGCTCTCTCCATTATCCAGGGACAGTGAGTCGTAAATGCAATTGGGGGCTTCTTCAATGTCGAAGTCATTGAATGTTATCTGGATGATGTAGCCCGTGGGGGCGCGGAGGGTCCACATGCAGGCCTGGCTGTTGGGGTAGTCATTCGGGTAGCACGGGGACGTGAAGGTGCCCGAAGGGCTGGACAGCACCATCCTGCAGTTGGCACATCCCCACACTGCTGGCCAGGCAAGAGAGACAAGAGAGAAGGGCTGGGATCAGAGGCGAACAATACTCCAAGAATCCCACATACTGGGGACAAACACGGCAAAACAGCAAAATACATTTGTGAAAATGAAGAGGACAAGGAAACTGTCTCAGGGAAAAAGAAGTACCAATAAAGCAAGAAAAAGTGAAAGAAAAATACATATTTTAGAACAGTTATTCTTAAACTTGGGAGAGTGGGTCATGTACTCTGAGAATCTAATGAAAGTTAAGGGAACTCTTTCCAGTAAAATGCACAGGGGACACTACACTTGGCCTACATTTTGAGGAGTGCATGAGGCCTCAGGAGGCAAACACAGATTTCGCAAAGCTTCACTGACCTTAGTTAAGAATCTCTATTCTAGAGAGCAACTGAACTGGCTTCGAGGGGGTCATAGAACCATAAAGGTAGAATTCAGTATTACAAACCATGGATATAAAGGAAGAGAAACACTTAGGAAGCAAATCTTTAGAGAGAAAGCAACCAGAAGTGAAATCACTGGGTCATAAGGTAGTTCCATTTTTAACTTTTCGAGGAACATTCATACTGTCTTCCATAGCAACTACACCAATTTGCATTCCCACCAAAAGGTAGCCAGAGTGCCCTTTTCCCCATCAGTCGACGATTGCATAAAGAAGATGTGGTATATATATACACAATGGAATATTACTCAGCCACAAAAAAGGATGGAATCATTATTTGTGACATGAATGGATCTAGAGGGTATTATGCTAAGTGAAATAAGTCAGACAGAGAAAGACAGATGCCATATGATTTCACTTATATGTGGAACCTAAAGCAAAATAAACAAACAAAACAATACAGAGAATAAAATGAGGGTGGCCAGATGGGAGGGGGTTGGGGGGCTCCGTGACAAAGGTAAAGAGAGTAAGAAGTACAGATTGGTAGTTACAGAATAGTCACAGGGATGTAAAATGCAGTATAGGGAATATAGTCAATAATATTGTAATAACTACGTATGGGGCCAGGTGGGTACCAGAATTATCAGGGATATCACTTCATAAATTATATAGACGTCTACCTACTATGCTGTACACCTGAAACTAATATAAGATAATACTGAATGCCAGCTGTAATTGAAATTTTTTTAAAAAGAGAAAGCAACCAAAACAAAAAAAATAAACAGGTTATCTTCTGGAAGATTATAATTTTCTAAAATTCAAATAAATAGCATCACCTTGCATGTGTGGAATATTTATAGTTTTGAAAGTACTTTCATTTATCGCATTTGCTTATCACAGTTTGTAATTATATGCTTATATGATTATCTCATTTATACATTCATTCAGTAATACTGAGTGCCTGTTATACGCCAGGTACTATTGTAAATAGTTAGTATATACCAATGAACAGTGAAGATAAAGTCTCTAATTGATTCTTACATTTCAGTTTTGAACCCAAATGGTAATAGGAGGTAGAGGAAAAGTAAAGCAATCAATTATTTCTCAGTTATGACTTATCCGGGCTCTGGCTACCAGGAAGAATCAGAAACCAAGGTCTACTGTCTTCCCATTAGTAATGCTTTTGCAATTACTATTCATACTGCTTTTAAATATTTATAGAAATGTAGGCAGTTATCTCATTTATCCAACATTCTGGACAAAGTAATTGACATAAAACTGACACATAAATTTTCAAACAATAAAGTACTTTCCACCATGATAAGGTAAATAACTATAAATTTACTGTGTTCCTCCCTTTTTTATGGAGTTGAGTAGAATGAAAATGCAATAGCTTTTCTTGAAAACGGTTGTCATAGCAAATGTTCTTCTATATACAGTGATATATTCAAGGAAGTGTATGTTATGCTGCTCGAATTAAGCTGTGCTTTTTTCTTGTGCCCGTGGCACCTTGTGTCACGCGCTGTTTTTGTGTTACACACTGTTGCTGTGTTATGCACTGCCTGGCAAACTCTGCCCCCCACCCATTCTCTCTGACTTGCCCTCCCTCTGCTCTGCCTCCCTAAGGCTCCGACATCTTGTGCAGGCCCAGAGACACCCAGGAGAAAACAATTTATGATCATCAAGTGTTTGCCAAACGCCATGTGTCACCTCCACCTGGGAGACTACGTGCTTACCGTCTGCCTCCTGCTAGGCTCGAAGCTCAGCAAGCAGGAGGCATGTACGGGCCAGTTCACCACCTTCCTCCCCATAGCACCCCTGCCGCATAAAAGACCTTTGATAAAACTGGCCAAGTCGATGAAAAATGAGTTTAAATGAATGGGAAAATGCCTAAGTTGAAAATGACTAAGTATAGTATATGAACCTAATTCAAGCAAAATCTAAGTCTTAAAAAAAAAAAAAAAAAGATAAAGGGTGTGTGAGCCCTAGAATATCCCTATAGATGGGGTCTGGGGCTCTTTCTCTCAATTTTTTCACTCCTAGAGGCTGACTGAGATGGCTAGACCCCTCTGATAAGGTTAGCTTCCTGTTACTGCACCTTCGGCTCAGGAGAGAGAAATAATCCTAGTAAATTAACACTAACCCATGCAGTAATATGCTCTGAAAATTAAAAAGAAAAACAGAATGAAAAATAAAAGATACTCTCTTTGTGTCATTCCCAACGTGCCTGCAGGCAGCATGAGTTATCCAAAAAGAGATGCCATTCCCTATATCCAAGACTCAAGTAATGCTCATGGTATCCTTTGTCATGGTGTATTGTTTTTGCCAAATTCTTTCCTAAGACTCTAATGAAAGGTACAGAAAATCAATTTGACTGATAACACTGACTGTACTTTTGAACAAGTTCATCTTTCTGTGCCTCAGTTTCACCAACTTTACACTGGTAGGAGAACTTGTCTCCTAGGGTTATTGGGAGGATTAGATGGGTCAAAACTGTGAAATCCTGGGAGCTGAACGGGTACAGTTAGCACTACGTAAGTGTTGGCTATTACTAATCATCGCTATAACACAAAATCTGCGCATCAATGATTTAAGAGAGGAAAGCTAGCACCCCACCTTAGTAGCGTCTCTTTTTCTCTTAGGCACTCATTGGGATAGAAAAGAGAAAGATAAGGCGGCCATAATATTCATTAAAACACAACACTTAAAGCATTCCTATCCTCGATCCTCACCTACAGTAGCTGGACAGCATTTAGAGACAGTGCCACTAAAGAGTGATTATCTTAATTGGATTAAATGTCAGTTAAAGTAAGCATGGTATCCTCATGTTCATATTTATAGATTGGTTCACAGTAAAGGACTTTCTCATTTGACACCCTAATAACCCTGAGAATTAGCTCCGCCTCCATCCTCAAATGAAACAAATAAGGCGAATATGGATTATCTAATTTTCCCCCAGTTACACATCTAATTGATAGCAGGACTGAGAGTCAAACCAGTCTAGTGTCTTTCTAAGAGAAAAAACAAAATCAAAAGACATAGCAAGGGTACTGTTTTAAGAGACAATGTTTTTCAATGGGCAATCTCGTAAACATAGTGCAATCACCCTAAAAATATGTTTTAAGACGCTAATTTTGAAATATTTTAGTAAAGACTGTTAGAAAGTCTAAAATATAGTGCTTAGGATTTTTCCTTTGGAGAAATCAAATGTCACAACTAATCGATTGCTATACGATGCACTAGTCCATTAAGAAATTGATTTGTTCCCTCTTAAAGGCAGGGCTACTTAAAAAGACGGCTACTGAAGCAGCCACTGAATGACGCCTTGGATAACCAGAGTTAACACAGCTTCTAAAAACTACCCAACTCAAAACATCTGGTTCCAGATGTTCTCAAAGACAGGTATTGAAACATATTCACACCTATGATTCAGAAAAGCAAAGTTTTCAGGTAATTTAAACAACAAAATAAATTCCACCCTCAGTTCTTGCAGATGTTTGTGAATGTTTGGTAATAATTTACTTACGCATACTTCTACAAAGCTTTATTTTTCAAAGAAACTCAAACCTAAAATGGAAAATCTCCCAGTCATGCCAAAGCCTATCCTAATTTATAAACAATATTTAAATATAGATTCAATAACCATTATCTTATTTTTTAAAATCTCAGATATTTGAATTTCTTATCCACTTTTGATGCAAGTACTTCTCTGTAAATCAAACATGATGTTCTTTAAAATCTTTCAAAAACAGGAGTTTTAGCTCCCAAGGGATCAATCAAGAGATCAATTCTGGCTGCTTTCAACACAGATCTGTAGATGGAATAACTGCTTTTCCTGCACTGTGCTAAATGGTGAAAAAAAATGGCATTCAAATGAAATCTTGTCCTTTATTTGAATTTCTGTAAAACTGCCACTAATGAATTTATTGGAAAAACTAGCCATTTTCAGAACATTTAGCTTAAGTTGCCTGTTCAACTTGCATTTATTTGAAGTATTTTTTGAATGATTTATGTGACTATGTTAATTTCTAATGAATGAAAAGTCTGTTAGTTGCTTAAAAAGGTTTTAAAATATTTAGTAGCCTTGATGGTTTCTGAAGATTAAACCCAAGGGTCAGCAGTTGAGAATTCTTGGCCAATTCTAATGCCTAAATCATTACAAATTCCCCAGATCAAGTAAAATGTTGCCAGATGGAACTCTTTTGTAATGTAAAATATAAATAATTCTTTAGATGCTGGAATGTATTAAGTGACTGATAATATACAGAACTGGACAACTTTATCAAAGTAAGTACTGAAATTTAAGTGTTTTCAGGCTCTATGCAGATTATTTCAGGATGGCAAGGAATCTGAAGGCAATCTGCTGTGAATTGGCAATTCACAACAAGTCTGTGATTCTGCTAATGTGATAGACTTGGCAAGTCTCCCATCCTCTCTCACCACTCCTCTCCAAGCTCTGCACTCAAAAGTAGCATCTCCGTGTTGGAGGGTTGCTCCTAGATTGAGATTACTTTGGTCATTCCAATATCCTGTTAGGACTTTCGACAGCCAATCAAGGATATCAGTTTATTCCAAAAACTCTGGCTTCCCCAGAGTTAACCAGAAAATTGTTTTCCCTCTGTAATGTTTCCACCTCAAAATGTTCTTTGGAAGCACCATGAATATGAGGCTACCACTTCAATCCTTTCAATAAAGCTTGACGTAGCTAGAAAACTAACAAGAAGTTGAATTCGTTTCCTTGATGAGGCATCTTTAAGCTTGACAATTTTTTGAATCTCCAAAGAAATTCACATGCACCACACCCTCAAACACATTTCTATCTTCTGTAAGACTGTTAATGTTTAAACTTTGAGTCGTGTCCTTCCATAATCAGCTTAGCAGGTGAACATTCCATATGTAAGGGCAAAGGTAATACTTTTGGAAGATCCAAACAAGTGAACTGTTGTAGATCCATCTAGAGTCAGCTTATTACATTGATGTACATCCCTTACAAGAGGATTAAAAACAAACACACGTGAGTGCACACCCACACACATTTTCATGGGAAACTGTTCTCTCTTAAGCAGTAAATAATTGAGTCTCTCTCCAGTATTTAAAACAAACAAAACAATCTAAAGGCAATGCATAGTTTGAAACAACCTAAACTGCCTGGTCTATCACTCTACCTTCCGGTTAAGATATTCAAGTCTCTTATCCCCTTCCAAATTCCTGTGCTGTGATCCTCCAACTCTGTATTAATCCAGCCATGGATCTTCTTGCTGTCTGATGCCCAGGCTTCTGAGCACTACTGAAAAGAATTCACAAAATTGTGGACATTTGTACTAAAGATGCTTCCAATTCTATCTCACTCTCCCCCTTGCGACATTCAATGCCTATGAACACTCCCTAATTTTTTAGTCTCTACCCCACAGTTCCTATCTTCTTTTTTTTCTCCTTCTGCCCGCACTCTGCCCTCTCTGAGAATCCTCCCTGCTATACTTGTCCTTAAATCTTTGCTGTTCCAAGTATGGTCCTTAGACCAACAGCAGCAGCATCACCTGTTGGGAGCCTGGCCAGCATACAAAATCACTCAGACCTATCACGCAAAATCTATTTTAACACTATTCTCTGGTGAGTTATAAGCATATTAAAATCTGAGAAGTGCTCCTTTAAATAACAACATACTACAGAAGCAATTCATAGTCTCCATTCACACGCCTTCTCCCAAGAAGATCTGCTCCTCCCACATCTCCTGCAGTCATATTTATACCATGACCTCTGGTTACTCAGTCACATTCTCTCTTTGAGAATTTGAAGTCAGAAACACACATAATTTATTCAGAGATTGGTGAATGATAGAATAATGAAATTATATAAATTTAAAGGTAGCAGATACCTTGACTACTTGCAAAGGACACTGATGGCCAGACAAAAAAAAGAGAGAGCAAGAGAAAAATGTACAGAACAAAGAGATGAGAGGAAACAGACTTTCAGGAAACACAAAGACTTTAATTCTAGACATTGCATGTGTAGAAATCAATGGGAGGCGCTGTTCTTTGCAGCTAGTCTCTGGATCCTATGACAAGAACTCTTATTATACCTACCATCCCATTTCTTTTTTTTCTTTTTCTTAATATATTTTATTGATTTCAGAGAGAGGAAAGGAGAGGGAAAGAGAGATAGAAACATCAATGATGAGAGAGAGTCATTGATTGGCTGCCTCCTACATGATCCCAGGGGATTTAGCACACAATCCGGGCATGTGACCTGACTGGGAATTGAACTAGGATCTCCTGGATCATAGGTCGATGCTCAACCACGGAGCCATGCCGACCGGGTCCCTCTTCTTGACTTGATCCAACTTTAATGGGTTTATGTTCCTTTCAACCAAGTGTTATTCAAGCTCATGCCTTTGGGGGCTCTCCTCTCCCTATACGCATTCTCTCTGTGTGATCTCATCCCAACACAGGCCTTCATTATGTCCAAATACTGATGACATACATGTTCTACTGAGCACCACATCCACACTTATGAATGCCAACTCGACATCTCTACTTGGATATCCCATAGATCCTTCAATCCAAATACCAATCCTCAAATAACTTGTTTTTATACATTTCACAATTGTTAGTTGTATGAGAATCATCCAAGCTAGAACTCTGAATAGCCTTTCTCTTTTCCTCTCACCCACCATTTCAAGTAGTTTGTCAAGGGTTATGACACTTATTTTATTCATGGTTATTTAATTTACTCCCTCATCTCATTCCCATGCACTTAGTTTAAGGTTTCACCTTTGCTGTCTTGGACAAAAAGCTTAGTAAATAATCTCCCTGCCAACAGTCTTGTCACCTCCAACTTATTCTCGATATCATGACGGGAAACATCTATGAAAATGAAAATGCGAGTCGAAAGGTATGTTTTCTGTAACTCAAAATCTTCTCTGGGATTGAACAAGACAAGCTCCTTTGAATGGCACATACAGTAGTCCATATCTGCCCTCTTCATACTTTCTAGCCCATCTCTTACCATCCCCCACATTCATTCACTCAATAAGTACTTATTAAGCATCTATGTGCCTGGAGCTGTAATGGGTTCTGGGAATATAGTCATAAATAAGATATAATCTCTGATTTTAGGAAAGCATAGATTATTGCAAGTACAGATAAATAAGTAGATAGTGATAATATAATATGAAAATTGCTGGACAGAACAGGCAGATGAGTGTGATAATCTAGGTTTAAATTCCATAGAAATGGTACCATTTCTAACAGATGGGAAAGAAACTGAGACTGAAATATGCAGCATGAAAGTGGGCCGCTAACAAGGGGAGGCACAGGAGAAAAATATGTGTTCTGGGCAGTAGGGTCAGCAGATGCGGGTGAGAGAGCATGGATTATTCAAGCAACTTAAGAGTTCAGTTTAGCCGCAGCAGAGTGTGCAAAGTGGGGAGAAATAAGAAATAAAGATGGCAAGGCAGGCAGAGATGAGGCTCTGCAGGGTTTTGCAAAACATGCTAAAGAAAATGAAAAATTGTAATAAAAGCAGTAGTGAAAATGAAAAGGTTTTAATTATGGGAACGTAAAAAATCAGATTTGTGTTCAGCACAAAGATTTTTATAAATCTCGCCCTTTTATACATAAACAACACAAAATTAACCAGTGAACAAATACCCTTGTAAGAATCACTGCAGCCTAACTCAAAGGACTTCAAAGATGACAGGGGGAAAGACAAAAGGCAGCAAGCTACCATGACAGCTTGTTTGTGGAAAGAAAAAAGCTGTCACAGTGGGAAGGAAGATTAATCTACAAGGACTCACTGAAGCAAAGCCTCACTGTTGTTGGGTAAAACATAAAAGCAGCAAAGTGACCAACCTAGAGTTCACTGAAGATCTGTCTTACTTTGATCTTACATGTTTTATTACCCTTAAAAAGAATACTGAGGAAATGATAAAAAACACTCACCTAGTGTTCATGCCACTTGTGAATGTCACAAAAAATCTCCATATGGGATTATCTAGGCAGCATTGCAGGGTAAAATTTGTTTTTGTTGGCATTAACCAGAAAAATATTGGTAAATATTACCAACATAAGGGGAGAATGTCTTAGCCTAATAAAAACTGACTATAGTTCTAATACCCATGAACACAGTGACGCAATTACTGGCTAAACACTGCATTATTAACTTTTTGAGCACATGAACTATCCATAAAAAGTACTAGGGACTATAGTAGACTTATAGTAAGATGCTCAAAAAATATTAGTTTTTAGAGTTGTTGTGATTATAGTTGTTATTTGATAGCAAAGTACGTTAGCCACATATTAATTTGTTCATTCACTCATTCACTCCATTCAGTCAGTCATTTAATTTTCTGGGCCCCTAATTCCATTCATTTTCAGTTTCTTTTTAGATGTCTTCACATATAGTTACCAAAGGGTGAGGAGGGGAGGTAGGAGTAAAACAAATTTGAAAAGTCAGTGAAGGTTATTGCTTCCAATTTATTCCATGTTTTGTGGTGCAGGTGAAGAACCTGAAATTAATAGCTAGGACAAGTTTTGGTTTTAAAAACGTGCCCTCCCAATAGGTTGGGAGAATATATTGGGAAAGAGGTGGCAGTAGCAGGATAAGTGTGCGTCTTAGCTCAAATTTTCCAAATAAGCCTTTAATTTGAGGGTAATAAAAACCCACTCAGGTTTGTACACAGAAATGGAAGCAGTTTAAATAGTCAAGGTTGGAGTACAGCAAATTATAGATGCAACTGGCATAATTTAGTCCCTTTAAGGAACGCTTTTTTATGTTAACATCTTAGTAATAAGAAAGGACTGATGTAAAAATTTCCATAATATAGGTTTTCAAAAATAAAAATATTTTCTCAGTAAAACTTTCCATAATATAAAACAATTTGTTGAAATACGCTGTCTAATTGCCTTAAGTTAATTCATCTCCGGAATTACTTTTCAAAATATTTATATACTGTTAAAAATTATATAATGTTTAAATATTCACGTATTTGCACATAGATCTCAAGTATATTAGTGTATATGAGAGAAATAGTCTTCAGTTTTTTTCTCTGAAATTGAAATTTAAAAAGGTTTCTTCTATTCTAACTCCTTTCTATCTAAATCCCATAATCTAGCTGGTAAAACCTCTTTTGTTATTATTCCAAAAAAAGAAGTCATTGTGGTAAGGGCAATGTGCTTAGAAAACTGAACCAGACACTCTGTCAAGATCTCTTCCAGTCCGGCCGGGCATGGCTCAGCGGTTGAGCGTTGACCTAGGATCCAGGCGATTGGGGTTCAATTCCCAGTCAGGGCATATGCTCATGTTGCAGGCTGCAGCCGATCAATGACTCTCTCATCATTGATGTTTCTATCTCTCTCTCCCTCTCCTTTCCTCTCTCTGAAATCAATAAAGATAAAAAAAAAAAAAAAAAATCTCTTCCAGATCTAAAATCATGCCTTTCAAGGTATTTCCTTTAAAATTTGAATACAAGCCATATAAACTTATAAAATATATTGTTAACAATATGGAGAAAGGGAGTGAAATAAAAATAATAACAGTAGTTACAAGCCGCATTTAGTGAGTAATTACTTTGTGCCAGACGAGGGCAGAGTAAATTGCTTTCCTCTTAAAATAGCCGTGTTTATGTGAATATCTGGCCATATTACAAGCGGATCAGAGCGGGTTCTGATCTTGGCTCTTCCATTAACCAACCATATGACTCTGAGCTTGTCGCTGGGCATTGAGGCCTCCGTTTCCACATCTGAAAGAAATGTCTGTTTGGGTTCTGAAGTCCTAGTATGGGTGATAGATTCAGGTCCTTACACACAAGAGCTTCGATTGCTCCCTTTACAAGGAAGAAGCTTCCAGGAGGGTCATAAAGATAACTGATGCTTCCCTAGGGAAGAGAGTGTCCTGATGTATAGTTCGCAAGACTGTGAGACAAGACGGCCTTTCTGAGTGGTCATGAATCTCAGGCTGTTTGTGTTCATTTGTCCACTTTGGGGCCATCAGTGAGCCAATACAGATTGAATGAAATTAGAGCTAATGGTGAGCAAACATCCTGGCTACTGGGATATATTCCGACTGCTCAAGAAAATTTCCACATCTTGCTAACAGTCCTTATTGTGCTATTTTGAATACTGCTGGCTTAGAATTATGGAGCAAGCTGTGACAGATTGTGAAGATTTAGTGTGTGGTTACGTCGGGAAAAGAATCGCCTCCTTTCTACTTAATGGAGCTGCTTTAGTGTTCTTGCTGACTCCCGGCTTACCTTACAAAAGGAAAAATAGTTGACTTTTGTAAAGTTAACACACCTATTGCGAAGCAAGGTTGAATCCTGGCTTGCCACACCATTGCCAACATGTTTATCTAATTTCAAACTGCGCTGGCTTGGGCATGAGGTGACACAGAAGCTAAGTCCGGAGGGCCTCTGGCAGCCTGTGTACATCCCGGCAGCTCAATCGGCATCTCCCCATTTAACCCGCTTCACCTCTGCCCCAGGGACCCTCCACATCAATCACAAGTCTGCAGCAAAAACACCCTTAAAAAAGTTCACCAAGTTCACCAAACTTTATAATTATAAGTTTCCAGGGTAGTATAAAAATCGACTGGTTTACTGTCTTCTTTCAGCCAGTTCTATTTTTAAACTTCATAAAAATGGGAGAGTGACTTGTTATAGGTGGGTGCATAAGGTCACACCTGCAGGCAAGCCCAAGAGAAGGCCAAGCCACCGAAAGGGGGTGGGCTGGGTGGGCTGTGGAGCAAACAGTGCAGGATGTTCCCCCTGGAGGCACAGAGCTAAGAACAGAAGCTTGTCAGTGTCCAGGGGGTCTGAGCTGGGCAGAGCTCACTGTCGCAGAGGCTCCCCCATCTGCTTCCTGTAAAACAGTTTCTGTGCTTTGAATGACCATTCAGCTTTGCAGTGTTTGAGAGAAAGAGAAATATTATTTCAAAATACAGATTACTTTCATGATCCCAGTGAGAACATCTAGTAGGGAAGTTTTGTAGGGTGTTATCTACGAAATTATTTTGAAATAATAATAGGTATCTATCTATTCTGGTCCAATACAAGCTATTTAACACATAGTTCAGTCACCCGCCCCTTCATCAAAATAACACGGATGAATCGGCATCCTGAGCCCCAGTGATCACTGAGATTACACAGGAAGGCCCATCTTACAGAAAAACTGAAAGAGAAATTTCAAACAGTGGCAATTTGGGGTCTAATATAAATACTTTAGACACACAAACATCATTTTCCCAGGGAAGGGTTTATGATGGGAAGACTATGTGCCATTTTGACATCAAATCTCAACAAGAAAAGATAAGGTTTTTGGATTCTTTAATAATGAATTAAAGTAAGTAGAAGATTTTTGGAGAACAGATCTTTCTGAAAGTTATTTGTGAAGATAATTTGAATTGAAACTCTACTCATGGAAATAAAAATGATTTTCTTCTCCTTCCAATATAATTAGTTTTTTAGGATGAGAAAGACTTCAGGCATTTTTCTGAAGGATCCTGCTAATGTGGTACTGTTTTAACTGAAAGGGCTGCTGCTAGCTTCACTATGCAAAATGGTCCAAAAAAACCCCCAAACCCCAAAAAACTTAAAATTCTAATGGAAGTTAGCATTTGCTTATAAAATGCTGTTAATAGTTTATATATATGTGTGTGTGTAATTTTGCCTGAAAGAACATTTTTTTAAATTACCAAAAATATTTTTTTCTTTAATACATCATTTTCATGGATATTATTTTATGATGTTTTACAAATTTCTTTCCCATAAAACTAAGTAATGATTCAAAAGTAGGCAATGCAGATGAAGTTCCTTGCTCACTCTTTGTCTTATAACATCGTCAGTAACAAATATATGTATGAAACAAAAGAAATATGACACTGAATTTAAAATTCAGGCCAAAGCTCTTGGCCAAAACATAAAAAAGAATGTTCTAAGTGATTGTAAGACTTACTGTACATCTGACAAAGTGAGGATCGTATCTGGTCATTACCAACTCGGACACAGCAAAGGGCCCCTTTCACAAAAGATGAGAGAAGCAAAACCTTAAAGGAGAGCCTATCTTGTTATTTCTGTTTACTATATTTAAACATTTGCTCACAGGAGAACTGAAAATTAAAACACCTATAGTTCCCAGGAGCTCTTTTGGACACAAATCTAAGTTTCCATTTGAACTGCTTCAGAGCTGCTCCAATGCCAACATCTTTACAGCTGTTCTCAGCATGTAAACCCCCATACACTTGACTGGAAATAGCTCACTGCCTGGCTGGAACTTTCTGCACAGCGTTTCAGTGAAAGACACTACTGTCCTCTCAGGCCCATTATTCAACAATTAGATTTGGGCCGCTGCAGCAGGAGACAAAGGCAGCACTATACCCTGTTTAGTTCTGTCAGTCTGCTTCATGACATCATTTTTAGGTACAGCCTTTCAATGTACAGTGTGATTTTTTTTAGCATGACTTTAAGTGATGCAGAAGCCATGTAAAGAGATGCACATCTCCCTCCTGAGGTACACTCTTTTCAGAAACATAATAAATAAGGGCTTTAGTTAGAAAATTTCAGATGTTAGTGTAACTTTTCTATCAAAACCAGTAATAAAGGCAAATTTTAATGTTAATGGAATTCTAACGAAAAAGATATATCAAATTGTACTCTACTTGGTATAAATCCAAGTAATACTAATGTGCTGACCCATTTTCTGCCTTTACTGGATTAAAAAAAGAAAAAGAAATAAAACATAATGCCAACGTTCAGTTGATTTGATCCAGGATTTTAGGGGAATGCTGGGAGGAAACATCTGACCCTAAGAATGTTTGATATGAGTTGTGATTAAATCACCATGTTAGATATAATTGTAATAGCATGATGGCAGATTAAACTATTTCATTCTCCTCTCCTTCGATAACTGATGAAAAGAAATTCAGAAGAGTAAAATAAAACACATTTTGGACACAGCTTGGTGGGGAGTCCTTTGCTGCTTGCTTCCTCTTTGATTCTTTGGGTTATGCCTGATAAAAATGGGAGTAGAGAGGGAAAAAGATGTAGCTATCTCTAAGATGACCCACTTATCTTGAATTCATACCTTGACACTGCGTAATGCCAGTACACAAAGTTACAGACTTCCTTCATCCCACACAGAGAAAGTTTTGGGTGGTGTTTTGTTCCTTTTTCTCTTTATTTTGGTGGTGCTGGGGGTGGAGATCTGAAAATCTTGTGGTACACCCTCTGAAATTTAAGACTATTTCCCTTGGCACTCTTCATCTAATTTTATTTCCTTGTTTTTCTTGCCAGATATTTTTTCTCAATTAAATACCAAAAATTCGTAAGATGGGCCAGGCTAAAAAAAAAAGAAGTGAAGAATAAAAAAGGGTAGAGTTCTACCTGTAGATACATAATGTGTGTACCTTCTGGGGGCATATATGATACATATGCAGACAGTTTCCAGGAGGTCAGGCAGCACTGCTTACTTGTTTCACTTCTAAATCTCCAGTGCCCAGTGTTACACATGGCAAGGATTTACCAAATTCCCAGAAATTGAGGAAAAATGACAAACACATACACACACGTGAACTTCAAAATGTATACAGCACTAACATATATAATTCTACATGTATTTTTAAACATATACATTTCAAGATAATGTTTTAAGTAATCAGGATTTTTACTTGATGGTAGAAGAACATCAAGTTGTTTGTTTCTTCCTGGTCGGGATAAAAGTTAAACTGGCCCGGCCTGAGTGCTCAGTGGTTGAGGGTTGGCCCACACGCCAAGAGGTCGCCAGTTCTATTCCCAGTCAGAGTAGATGTGGGGAGTGGGGGTTGGGGGGCGTGCGGGCTCCTCCCCCTGGTGGGGGACATACAGGAGGTGGCCAATCAATGTTTCTTTCTCATCAATGTTTCTATCTCTCCCTCTCCCTTTCTCTCTAAAAGTCAATAAAAAACATTTTTTAAAAAAGTTAAACTGAATTCCATTCTAAGCTGAGATTATATTTGATTTCATACCCTACACTTGCTTCACTCTAGTCACTCTATACTCACTCAGCACATATTATGTATAAGGCACACATTATAAGTACTAAGAAAGAAATTGTCTATTTTGGAGAAAACAAGGAGCCACAGCAGAGGTGCCATAAACTTCCTCTACAGGAGGGTCATTGTACTTAAGGTCAGTAGTTGACTATGCATTGTTTCATCTTGAACCACCTGATCTCTGTCATTAATAAATTAAGTAGGATATTACTGCTTGTAGAAACCTTCTAGTTCATCCACTTCATGCCCCTCATCTTTACAGATGTGGAAGCTAAGGCCCAAGGATACCAACTGATATGCCTGAGATACCAATTGACTTGCTTGAGAGAACACAGTGAATTAAAATCAAATGATAATCATTTCTGTTTCCCAACTACGGTAAATAGAAATATTTTCTATGTGAATGCTTATACTAAATTTAAGCATAGCAAATATGTTTTAGAGAGCCTAAGGTATCTCAAGTCATGTACAATTAAACTCTAACAACCTCATGAAGTATAGTGTTACCACTATTTTACTGATGAGAAAACTGAGATTTCCATGTATCATTTTAATGCATTACTTTGTTTGTGTAATCTAGTTTATATACTCCTGACAGTCAAGGATCACATATAACTTGGTTTAGTCAATAATTACATGCTAAATCTATTTCTAATGGTGGTAGTATATATGGATGGTCACAGTATTAATAACTACAATTAATTTAATCTTCAAATTTTCTCCAGAATCAAAATATTTTAAAGAATCTTAGAGTTTAGATAATCCACTCCACCATCTTTCTTTCTGTAAGAAGAAGCAACATGAAAAAATCATGGGCTTTTGAAGGCATGAGCTTCGCCATTTGTATGTGATCTTGGGCAAATATTCGATCTATTTAAACCTCTGTTTCTGCTTAGAAGTGAGAAGACATCACCTCCTTTTTTGGTGGTGACTGCATGGATTAATGAAATGCGATACGACGTGCCCTATACACTGTTGACAATGGTATAATCATTTGGTTACTGGTGGTCTAATTTGGGTCAGTCATCAATTCAAACAAAGACTGTAGCCATGAAATCAAGAGAAGGATGAGACTCAGAAGGACAGTAATGGAAGTTAAGAAAGATCACCAAGAGCAGAAATGTTATTACAGACCAAGGCTACGATCACCCACACTCTCATATTCCCAATTACTGTGTATAAATATGAAAACTGGACAGTAAAGAAGGCTGACGGGGAAAAAAGGATTCATTTGAAATATGGTGTTGGAGGAGAGCTCTTCAGGTACCCTGAACAAGTGGGTCCTAGGGCAAATTAAGCCTGAAAAATGGCTGGAGGCAACAATAATAAAACTGAGGTTGTCCTACTTGGGGCATATCATAAGAAGGCAGAGGACATTGGAAAAGACTATAATTCTGGGAAAATAGAAGGCAGCAGCAAAATATAAGATGGATTGACTCCATAAAAGAAGCCATAGGCAGGAGTCTACAAGAGCTGAGCAGGGCTGCTGAGGACAGGGCATGTGGACATCACTCATTCACAGGATCACCAGGAGTCAGAATTGATTCAACTACACGTAACACACACAATGGATGCTGAAGAGCACTGATCAGACCCCCCTTCAGCACTGTACTCACTATCTCAGCTGAGACAGTTAGGCACTCACAGCTCACAGCTGAATCTCTCTCAGAAGACTGCTGAGCTGACTGGAGACACCTCACTCAAAGCCACGCTCAACCACCTTTCCACAGTCTAGAACTCCGAAAGGCATCCCAGCTTCAGAGCTGCCTGAGGTATATGCTAAGGTGATTATAACGACTGTCGAAAGCCAGCTTCTCCCTCTGCCCTATTCTTCCTTCACTTCCCCAAAGATGTTGACTAAAGAACACTCCTGATAAACCTCCTACATGCTAATCTCTGTCTCAGAGTTTGAGTCACAGGAACTCTACCGGCAACATCTAGTCATTTCACTGTCTTATACTTGAATGAAACAATAGTCACTGAGGATGCTCAGTAAAGAAATCTCCACTTAAACTATAGTGATGTTGTAGAAAAATACTGAAGTCACAAGCTAGGAATGTTGGGTTACTTATTTAATTCTCAGCTCTAGGCCCCCTCATTTAAGTTCTCTCTTTAGGCCCTGATGTTTCTACCAGGCAAAGAAAAATATTACCTATATTAAAAAACAATCAATATTTTTATTTCATCAAATCCCAATCAATTCACAGACCCAAGATGACTAACTTAAAGATGGTGATGTTTTTCTTAATAGAGCTGGAATGCAGAACTTTCCAGATTAATCTAACCAAGTGGAAATTCATTAAACAATTCATTGGAGATTACTAATCAAAGTAGATTTTTAAAAAGTGAAATGGCCTATATTACCATTAAGACTGAAAGTAAATTTTAGGTGACTAGTTGTTTTTGTGCCTATGAACTCTAAATATCTCACAAGAAAACTTCACGATTAAGTATTTTTTTTGCTCATTACTCATGAATTTTCTTAAGTACAGAAATAAAGTTGTTTAGTAACTAAAGTACATTTTGTATTAACACTGAAGTAGCAGATGCTTTCAAATGATGTTAGGAATAAACAGAGGAGGGGTACTTTAATGTAGGGAGTTAGAAAATGACATTTTCCTACTATCCTATTTTTACCAATCCAAAGATACACATTGTTCCCGCTGGAAAAATGACCTATCTCATGCCTATATCTAAATCTGCCTCTTCCATTTGATCTTGTAACATTTATGTAGAGCCTAATTATAAGAAGGCTGGGTTGATGAAAGTTGAATTTTCATATTCCCTTTGATGTATCCTCTAGAGGGTTTAACAAACACCATTTAAAAATATACTGTGCTAGAACATAAACCTATCAGTCATCTTTGTTTTTTATTGAATTTCTGGTAAGCGGGTGGTGTGATGGTTCTCAAAACCTTAATTCCACCACTCCATTACCATGTAGCTAATGGGCTCAGAAAAATCCAACCACAAAAACATAATCACAGTAGTTCTCTGTAAAGAGGTACCTGAAACCTTGTTGATTACGACACTTAAAATGTTCCCTGTGAAGGTCAAATTCAAAACATATTTATGAAAAATAAACCTTTATGTTTAGATTTTAAGCCTGTTGGCCAGAAAAAACATGGCAGTTTGGTCCAGAATAGAAAAAATACTAACATAAGATTCCGGGGGAATATTTAGCTACTTTATTTAAATACAAATTCTTGTCAGTACTTGGGATCTATGATGAAGAGTTTCCTGGGAATTTAGAAATCAGATCATTCTTTAAAGTGTTAAATTTTAACTCTTTTGTGTTGATACCAATAAACATAGTCATCCTAGAAAAAGAGACTCTTTCTGAGTAAGACTTGACTGTTACTAGAATGAATCTGGAGAAATACAGTGCATGTGGTAAAAGAAAAACCTAAGAACTCAATGGTAATTCCTAGCTAAGGACTATACTGGGCCAGCAGAAAAACATTCCAGAAAATGGCCCGGTGTCCTCCTGCCACCAATAAGATCAAGCCTCTCATGAGATTGATACACAAGGCTCATTTGGACTGATAGGGTTAAAACTGGATTCATCCCAATGTTCTAATTCACGCTCAGACCACTGTTTAGTTTCCCACGTAGGTGGACCATCTACTCTTCTAGCTCCTCGGATAGATATTACTCATTATATATCAACAAACTGGCTCATTAAAATCGGGTTTCTCAAGTAGAGAGATATCTCCACAATGCAATGGAAACGGGGTAATATTTAAAATATTTAATGATCCATAACAATTAGGACGTGGGCCCTGACCAATCAGAGCAGATGCTGGCCATTAAAAGAGCTGAAAATGAGTTCTAACAATGAGCCTTCTGTACTTCCCTTTACCTGTAAGTAAACTCAATTCCTGCTTTAACACTTTTCTTCCCTCTTATACTGAGAGGTCCAGGAGTACAGGGGCTGTCTTTTTACCACTGTATCTCTCCAAAACCTAGCAGAGTTCCTGGCCCTAGGCCTGGTCCTGAGAATGAATGAGTGAATGAATGAATGAATGAATGAATGAGCGAGCAAATGAATGGCTGGAAAAACAGATATTACCATGGAGAAGTCTACCTTTAAAAGATGGATCCATTTTCATAGTGGGCTCAAATCAAACTTGTGAGGCTTCAAGATGGAGCATAGAGCAGTTCACAAGTAGCCATCAGTGAGGTCCCACGGGGAGCACTTCTACAGGCTTCCTACAAGCAGCCCACGCTCCTGACCCAACCTGCACACACCGTGGGCACTTTCCCTACAGGATCCTTGGTGACAACAGAGGAAAACAACTTTACCTTCTCTGTCATCTCAACATAAACCTAAGACAAACATCTAACCAATTTAATGGATTAAGATAATAAGCCAATTTTGCCGCAATTTATAGTCTGACTGGCAGTTACAAGTTTGATTGTTAAAAACAGTCACTTTCCTCCTGTAATAACAAAACTTCCCTTTTCCATTCATTATGCTTTAGCCCCAAGCTACTAGCCATGTTGCCACTGGGAAAAATGCATTTTTAGCTGATGAAATTAGGTGATCATAAATTCACATGAAACGTAAAATACACCATCTTAGAGGGTAAATTCAGAACATGCTGGGGGGAGGGGTTAATATTTATGATATTTTCTTTCCTTCCCTTTGCCTGTCAAAAACACCCACTACAAACCCATGCATTTGATGGACATGTAAACCAGAAAGACTATTTTGAATTCAAACACAGTTGATGATGATGTGAAAAAGACTTCTAACGCAAAAAGCAAAGGGGTTTAACAGAGTGTTTAATTTTATATTTACAAACACAACTTTTGCTCAGATTTTCATTATGTATATGATGTTTACAGTGATCAGCCAACAAGTACAAGCAGAACAGCCTTCACTGTGGCCGCCAACGATGCTAAGATATTTTTTCAAGTTATGTACACTTCCCTCTAGTCTAGGTCTTAATTGAAAATTAAAGAAAAACTAGGGACAACTGCATTTTTATATCAAAAACCGCAGCACATATTTTTTCCTCCTTTGCCACTCTGTCGAAAATTTTTCTGTAATGAAAAGCTTTTAAAATGAAAGATGAATATTTCTCAAGTCTCTTCTGACTTCATAATTGGCAATATTTTACCATCCAATTATCAAATGCCCCTTAATTCTAACATTTATTTGAGCTGGTTTGACTCTCAGTTCTCCTATGTTCTAGTCTCATGTACCAGGAATTATTGAAATGAGAGTAGGATCAGTTCATTTCCTAGTAACACCATCACCTAAAGGGATTTTCAAATATCCTTGTAGCCATCAATCTATTTTATTACAAAGACAACTTGATAATTACATTACAAAGACAACTTGATAATTACAATCCTAGACTCATATTGAATATATTAGATATGTTAAAATAGTACATGCATGCGTGTGTGTGTGTGTATAGCTCCTCTATGTATCCTTTCCATTAAATCTTACCTACCAATTATTGCCTAAAATAGAATGAAAACAGAAGCTTTTTATTTACAGTTTTAAGGCACCCAGCTACTTTTACGAAGGTTTTGGAGGGAGCGATACCTCCTAATATATCTCATAGTATCAAGTGTTTAAAGAAAACATCATTTAACTAGTTAATTGTGAAAGTTACTAGACCGCTTAGCCTCAGAAATTTCCTTCCTGTGAGAACCTTTTAAACATTCTTCCTCACTATTTCTTTAAAATATATATTAAATACGAAGCTAATTTTAAACACATCCAAAGAATAAATGTCATACCTTTCCTTTTAAGATTAGATATTTTTTAGGTCTTGTAGATATGACCTAGGAAAGCTCCGTGTGATGTGCTAAAGTTCATGTAAAATATTCCAAATGTATTAACAAAGCATTTCAAATACCCTTTTACTATAAAGTTATAGTATAAAGAAAAACTTACTTATACTGATCACATTGGTAGGTGGTTTCTTTTCAAGTATGTTTTTCTTTTAGAATTTTGAGTTCATGTAATATTTTTCTTATCACTAATGCTTTGGAAACAAAACAATCAGTGACACCATCTAGAGAAGGCTTTTTTCTCCCCACATTTCACAGAGTAATAAATCAGGAACAATAAATCATGTGTTAGATCTTTCTGACTTCTCTCTGAACTTCAGTCTTCCAATAAAAAGAAAAATCCAGGAGGAACTGTAGCTATTGTACAACAGATGTATCTTTCATACATTTCATTTAGTATTCAGATAAACGTTAGGAATTCGGTGCCAGAAGCTTTAAGTGTTAGTGAAGTTTACCAAATACAACTCTATGCTCAGGGTTAGGGTTTCAATCCAGGAGAACACACATTGAGAACTTCCCTTTTAAAAAATCTAGTTTCCCTTTGCCATATAATTCACACAAAATATCTTGACTTTTTGTACAATATTAAAATAAATCAGTGAACTGCAAACTTTCATGTCTTTGGATTTGGTTAATCTAAAGGTCATAGATGATTAGTTATTAGGCTTGAAAACTAAATGTATTTCCCAAATTGGTTGCACTCTTGCTCTCTTCTTCATTGGTAATTAAAATATTAAAACTATATTGTTCAGATATAAAAATTCATAATTTAAAATCTATAATTTCACAGTCTCAGAAAAAACCCTAAATTTGTATATAATAAAAATATATACTTCCAAAAAACTTCACCTTTTTATCTTTCATAGAACAATTTCAGTAAGTGAGACTGTGAGGGGGGAAAGATCATAATTTAAAATAGACAGTAAGTAGAGATCATTAGTCAAAAATGCTTATGCCTCTCATTTTTATTAAAAGTAATAAATATAATTTTTTCCTGAATGTTATTATTAAAAGTGGAATTTATTATTTATTTGCTTAAAGATGACTATCTCTGGCTATTAAATTTTTTAAACGATGTATTATTTTCTTACTTACAAGTACACTCTTCACTTCAAGTAACCAGGTAAGTTTTAGTTAAGTTCCTTGTGAATATGGAGAATACTCTGGCATTTATTTATGTATAATTAAAGTTGCTAAATAAAAATATAAGAAAATCAGGAAATGAATTTTACATAATTGTGAAAAAAATCTCCCTTTTTACAAAAAATATAAAGAATGCCTTTATAGACAAATATTTAAATGTTTACCTAGTTTAATATAATAAATCCACTTGTGTATATGGGAGTCATGTTGGGGCACATATAAAAGTAACAGTATATGAGTGAGTCAGAAGTCACAATTTCATCTGTATTCTCAGCAGAAATGTTACTTATCTAATCATAGTTTTACACCAATAAAATTGGAACTTTTCTATTATTTTTCTCCTCCTAAATACCTAAATGTATATTTACTATGGCGAGATGAGAATTTATGCCAGGTGAGTAAGAATAAACCTAATTTCATTCATTTTTCAACTGTGTTATTGGCTTTGTTAAGAAATTTTGATAATTTTTTTAAATTGCTTACAAGGTTAGTAAACTTAAAAACATCTCAAGAGAATGAAAAAAATTTATCAATTTTGTGGCTTGCTAGTTTTGATCTAGGTAAAAAAACACACAAACCAAAAATGGCTAGTTAATTATGAAAACATCTATATGCTTTATTTAGATGGTAAAGCTTCAATAAGAATGCTCAGGAAATTAGAGGTTTCATAATAAATATTTTTAAGTTAATGGTAGGGATCGTTTCTCCTAAAATTCTTTTTAAAAGAATATAATGTGCGTCATGGAACAATAAATTCATGCTATTTTCCCTTGATTACCAAGGATATTTATAATTTCTCACTTTGAATAGTAATGATCACCACACTACAACATAAATATGGATTGAGAAAGCACTCTGTAAATGGATCTCCTCTGGAATTTGATCTTTGGAATAAATCCCTGAGATAAACTTAGTTTCCTAATGTTTTTCCTTTCAACAATTTCCTCCGGCCTCTGGAGAATCTTTTTTCCACTCGGTTGGTTATCCTTCGCCTCTTTAGCACTCGCTCCCGCCGCCTCCCCGCCGCCTCCCCGCCCACTGCCCCGCTCGCCCTGCGTTTTACTCTCTGCACACAGTTCCTGAGAGCAGCGGCTGTGAGCAGTTGAGTCACAAAACACTGGAGCTACGGGCCGCTTAAGAGATGAACTTCACCCAAAAAGTGTTTTCTGGACGGACCCTAAGTGGCAAGCCTTCTAACCACGGGGTCTGACACCAGATTCCACTTTTGACATTCACAAAACAAACAGTTTTGGAGGCATTTCAATTCGTCAGTTCCAGTGATCAAGTTTTTAAAAAATTTGGTATTCATTTGTAAAATCCTCGTAGAGTTATAGAATTCTATTTGGAATAGAATTAGGAAGCATGTAGTCCACTGGCTTTTTCTATTTTAGAAGAAGGAGAAAAAGAAGGGAGAGAGGAGGGAGAAGGAGAGGGAGAGGGAGAGGGAGGGGGAGTGGCAGGGGGAGAGGGAGGGGGAGAGGAGGGGAGAGGGGAGAAGAGAGAGGGGAGAGGGGAAAAGGGAGAGGAGGGAGAGGGGAGAGGGAGAGGAGGGAGAGAGGAAGGAGGGGGAGTGCAACCTGTCCAAGGTCACATAGCGGCATAACTATGATTAGAATCTTGCTCTCCAATGAGTTCTCCATTCATATGTCCAAGCAAACAACAAACCAAGATCTTGATATCTTGATTTTCCATTTAAAAAATATTAAGTTCTTATATTAGAGTATGTTAGGCAGCCTACTGAGGTAGATACTACTGATAATCCTGTTGAATAGTTAATAAAACCAAGGCTTAAAGAGATTAGGTAATTGCTAAATCACAAAGCCTGAAGGGGGCAGGCTCAGGATTCGGACTGGGCTGGCTCCGGGCCTGGCGGGCACGCTCAGCGCCCTTCCCAACCTCAGATCCGGGAGGCCGGCGAGGCTGGCGCTTTCCTTTCCCAAGGCCTTTTTCATTCTTAGAATCCAGCAAGCAGCTGACTCTCTTACCACATTGCTTTTTATTTTTATTTAAGACACCTCTTCACAATGACTTCCTAAACCAACTCCTACCCCTCCATTTTAAGAGACTATTATTTCCTGTAAATATTAAAGTGTTACAACCTAAGACACCTTGCAATTCCTCGAAGTCCAAGATGACCAGAGAAAATAATGTAGCAGGGCAGGACTCTACTCATTTAAGCCCCTCGATTTATTTATTTATTTATTTTTAAAATATATCTTTATTGATTTCAGAGAGAGGAAATGAGAGGGAGAGAGAGAGATAGAAACATCAATGATGAGAGTCATTGATCAAGCCCATAACCAGGGCATGTGCCCTGACCGGGAATCGAACCCCAATCGCTTGGATCCTAGGTCAACGCTCAACCACTGAGCCACGCCCGGCCGGGCAGCCCCTCGATTTATATGAGAGTATCCTCAGAGACACTGTGGTAACAGAAGCATACATTGTATGTACAGACTTCAAATAAACGCTCTAAGCCTTTCAAGCTGCCACTTTAACTCAGAAACTGCACTGATTAAGCGGTAAAGATTTCTCTGCTTCTCCTTGGAATGGGTGGGGCAACAAGGACGTTTCTCTCTCTGGAAAAGTTCACAATTCCAAGGACCCAAGAAATGGAAATATCTTTACCTCTTTATTTTACTCTTAACTCAAGAGTAAGGGTATATTCTTCCAAATATTTTTCTTAGCACATCCAAGTTTCATTTCACATAATGTACATAAGAGCACTTATGATATGCTCTGCAATCACATATATATTTAGAAGTATATATATAGAAGTATATATATAGAAGTACATATATATATACATACACATATATATGTACTTCTAAATTCTTACAAGAATTCTTCTTAAGAATTCATCTTAAGAATTCTTCTTAAATTCTTACTATCATAAAAACCTCCTATAGTGAACTTAACACACATATTACAAATTGAATACAGGGTTATTTATGAACAAGGAGACTTGCACCTAGTAGATAGTCAGTAAATACTTGGTATGTATCAATTGCCACAGATGGACATTTATTCTTGGGAATACATCTGCTTCCTTGAAAAATAACTTGCAGCAGCAGTTGGTACGTCAGCATAACAGCATTTGTTAATCTGACACCCACTTCTAATGTTCCTCTTTCCACAGCTGTGTGGTTACACACAGGAAAGGCAGCCTGGCCCCACTGTGCATATAAGCTACCTTAATGCAATATTTATCATTAACAAGATAAAAGATTAACTTTATTAAACCTCAGCACCACTAATTTTGCATCTAAATTTGTCTGTAGATCAAAAGCCAGAATTTCCAATGTCAGCCACACCTGCAGAACACTTGTATAAATAACAATGCAGCACAGACGGGAATACTTGCCCTATTATGTTGAAGAGTAATACACTAAAAAAAACAAAAACAAAAACTCACCTGGTTTCTAAAGTTTCGCGATGTAAGCCAACCCAGAAACAATTATCTGACATTAAATACACAGAGTTGTAATGAAAAGATTAAACAGGTAATTTTATAGTGGTTTTTATTCTTTAGTGAGGTACATAATTATCCTTAAAGTCAAAACATCCAAGGAGCACAGAGACAATTAAGGAAGGCCTGCTCACCATTGCCAAGCGTGACCCTAGCCCTTGATATCACAAAAGGATTGGGCTTTTAACCTAAGACAACATCAGTAACAACAAAGAATGACAAATTCTTTGGACTAGCAAAGCAGAAGTAGAGTAAAACAAAGGGCCAAAGTTTGTATCAGGCCTCTGTCTTGGATCTGGTGAGAAAAAGGAGGGGTTCTAATTTGAGTGTGGTTTCTAGAAAGCTCAGAATCAGCTCTGATATAACCGTGCTCCATAGTGCCGAAATCAAATCCCTCGTTTCAGTTCCTCATGCCAATTCTTACTGTCTGCTGGTCTGCAGCTTTTCTGGAGGCATTTGCATTGTTGTGCCTCCAACACCAATGGGCAGTTTACAATAGCAAAGAAATTCTCTACCTGGCCGGTCCTTGCACGAGCTCTAAATGGTCTGTTAACCTCCAGTAAGTGAAAGCTTGGGCATAGCTGGTGTCAGATTCTCAACAGGGTCCCTGCCTAAAAAATGTGAAGAACACTATTAACAAATATAAATACTTAAATTAATACCCGAGATTCGTACAATAGCTGGTTAAAACAGGTTACAGATTAATAACTGTCTTGGGTATGAAGATTTCAGAATATAGAGAGAAAATTCTTACATTAATTTAGAGAGTTAATACAAAGTCACATCCAATGGGGCTGGGGCTGGGGATTGTGTTCATGCCTGCAGGGGGGAAATTTGACAAATTTCTGGAACAATTATTTAGCCATTGAGAGAAAAGCCCATTTATATTTGGGTTGTTTCCAAGTCTGTGTGTGTGTGTGTGTGTGTGTGTGTGTGTGTGGTTGTGTGACTGGATGGATGGATGATATGTATTGCTATTTAAATTAGAAAAAAATAATTTAAATGGTTCAATTAGATATCAGATAAAATTAAGAATTATACTTAACTTCTTTTAGATTATCTATTTATAGGATTATAATATATAAATCCAATAATGTTAACTATATTATAACTATTTATAAAATGGTAATTACCTTAGTAATATTTTTTCTGAGAACACTATATTAAAATAATATCAAAGAATATTAATTTAGGTATTTTAAGATGACTTTGATGATCTACCAATGTAAAGTTATTAGCCATTCTTTAAACACCAAGTATTTGCTTTAAATTTTTAAATTTATGGAATATAATAAATTTATTTAGAACCTTCATTAAGAATTAAATTATTAGCCCGGCCGGGGTGGCTCAGCGGTTGAGTGTCAAACTAGGATCCAGACAATTGGGGTTCGATTCCTGGTCAGGGCACATGCCCAAGTTGTGGGCTCGATCAATGACTCTCTCATCATTGATGTTTCTATCTTTCTCTCCCTCTCCTTTTCTCTCTCTGAAATCAATAAAGATATATTAAAAAAAAAAAAGAATTAAATTATTGAACTACAGCCAAAGAAAACCATACATTCTCAACATAGTTTAAGAAACAACTTTAAGCCCGGCCGGGAGTGGCTCAGCGGTTGAGCAACGATCTAGGATCCAGGCGATCAGGGTTTGATTCCCGGTCAGGGCACATGCCCGGGTTGAGGGCTCGATCCCCAGTCGGGGGCGTGCAGGAGGCAGCCGATCAATGACTCTCTCATCATTGATGTTTCTCTCTCTCTCCCTCTCCTTTCCTTTTTCTGAAATCAATATATTTTTTTAAAAAAAACACGTAAATATCATTAAAATCAAAGATTTATCTCAATTTCAATTAGTGTCAAAGACAAGAGGCATTAAAAAATGTATTGTCAGAATATTTGTTCATTTTCAACATAAGAAGTATATGTATTTAAATTCAGTGTCAGGCTTGTATATGTCTATAGGGGCCCCTATAGGGGCTCTAGAATGCTCTAGAATGCTTCTTCTTCCCTCAGGTAGACAGCTACCTCCACATAGGAGGGTGGAGTGAGGCTGGGCATGCCCAGCTATCCCTTCCGCAAGTTCCCAATCATTTATGCCCCTCTAGGAATAGACTAGAACTCCCTTTATAGGGAGGAACCATCGAAAGAAAGGGTATGTTTCTCCCTAATGTGCACTGTTGCCATCTTGCTGGTTTGTTTTGGTTTACTGCTTGAGTCATATTGCAGCATTCACTAAAACAGTCCACATAAGATTAAAACAGTCATCTGTTTTAATTAGATTTCATCTATTTTAATTAGATTTCCCAAAGGCAAAATGCAAAATTCTTCTTAAATGCTGATGCCATTTGAATACTTCTGGTAAGTAGAGTGCTGGGCTCTTTCTGGCAATGCAGAGTCCCAAAGTCACAAACAACAGATCACATGAAATTTTCTAAGACGCACACCATTGTAATAAAATGAAAGCTTATCATCTTAAAGAATGCTAAGTGGCAAGAAATTCTGAAGACAAAAACTGATAGAATTTTATTGAAATTCTATTGAAAATAGAATTTTCAATAGAATTTCTGAAATTTATTGAAAATGGGGGAAAATGCCCCTAAGAAGCACACTGTAGTGACAGGGACACTGCACTGATAGATACTGCCTGACAGCCAGTCCTGAGCTTCTCTGCACTTTAGGTCCCTCACTGGCACACCTGGAAGGTGAAATTCTTGGGTGGTCTCCACTCCCAGGAAGTGCAGCCAGATACAGGGATAGAGAATATGAGACTTGAAAGCGGACTGCCCTAGGGCCATTTCTCAGCTCAGTTCTTACATCCATCTGAGCTTGGGCAGCTACAAAATCTCTCACAAACTTAGTTTGCTCCTCTGTATAATGACAATAATACCACCCCTCTAAGGTGGTTGTCATAACAGATAATATAGATGCATATGTGTATGTGTGTACATATATACGGTCACACAGAATGTCTAGCACAGTACTTTAGAGCACGCCTCAATATAGCTGTGGTGGCTGTTACATTTATATTAGTAGAATTAGCATATTTGATTACCAATAGTATATACTAGAGTTGCTAACAATGTAATAGGTGAACTATTTGAATCAAGGACTGAAGTTTCAACTAAAGCAGTTTATTTCTATTTATCAGATCAACTAACAAAACAAGCAAACCTTTAAGTTCTCCCCAGTGACAGTCTTATCTGTATTTATATTGGTATTAGTGTTGAGTAGGGACTTGCCCTTTCCAAACTACTCTTTAGACCAAAGTCAGTCTTACAATGAGGCCATCACACGCATGACAGTATTTCAGAGACAACTGGAAGTTCTGTGCTAGTATGGCCAACTGCCCACTTCCCCACAAGGGGAACAAACAGGAACACTGCCATCCTTCCACGGAGCTTGGCCCGAAATTACAAGTGAAGTTTGACTTGAGAGAAATCCGAGCTCAGTCTGAGGAAGGGGAGTGCTGCTCACCTGGGCACAGAGACACTGCTATCACCCAGAAAGGGGTGTGTGCTGGTGGGGAGACATCATGAAAAGCAGCTTCGAGTAGCAAACAAAACTTTGACTAATTCATGATTTGGCTGCTTCTCGTTAACAAAGTTATATGGTTAACCCAGTTCCCAAGCTCGTGAAGGGTGGTCAGAGTTCTTCCAACTCAGATTTTTCCTTGCTTCCCCCTTTATGGTCTCCCGGAGGATCCCTAACCACATTTTCTTGAATTCTCTTCGTTCACAGCTTCCAAAAAATACTCTCGGTTTTTCTCCTAACTCAATAAGTATTCTTTTATTTTTTTATTCTTTAAAATTGGAAGATTTTCCTTCTCGTTCCCTATATTTTGCTGTTCCCCAAAGTTCAGGTCAGAGGTCACTCTTCTTTTCCCCTGAGAGTTTCTCCCTTTGGAGTTTCATCAAATTTGATCAGTTCCGTTCCGTCTTCTATGTGAATAATTCCCAAATCTGTGTCTCAATTCCTGACCTCTGTCCCATGCACCAATTATGCAACTGTGGTCATCAGTTGGACGAGACAGCCTGCCTTCACACCAAGACCCTCCGAAACCTCTCCTCCCCGTGGGCTCCCCCTCAGTGGAAGGCCACTCGGCCCTCCCAGGAGCTCTTTCCTAGCCTGCTTCTGTTCTCGCCTTCAACTTCTCTCACCTAGATGATCCATCCCTCCCTCCCAGCTCTCCTTTCTAAACCTTCTTTCCTACCACTACCAAACTAGTATCTGTGAAACAAAACTCCTATCATGTCCACCTCTGCTTAAAAACAAAGCAAAGCCTTCACTAGAGATTTGGTGTCCACGAAAGGCCCAACATCTGAGCCTGAAATGCCTGACACTATTTCTGACTGTTTTTCCCTCAGTACTGTCCTCCAATCAGCTACACTAGAAACATGTTTGCCTGGAGCTCCTTACTCACGTCTTTTGCCTCCTCTGGAAGCTCTTTCCTCTGCCAGAATATTAAATGCAACCGATAAACCCTTTCCTCGATGTGCCCGTCCACGGCAAATCACCTTTATTCACTACGTTGAAATTTATCATCTCTCCCGTGGGCTTTATACAATGTGACTTTCAAAAGATTCTCGTGTTCTGGTTATTTTCCTCCAACATTATTTTGCATTTCATTTTGATTACTTCTTTTTAAAGGATGGTCACAGCTAATCTCATTTCACAAGCCCAAATCCCTCTCTGTGTCTATCAGAGGATATTTGTGAAAAACGGTAAAACTTCTGAGTATTGAAAGAGAAATAAGGTGTAACCAAAACAGTCATAGAGTCACAGAATCTTGGCAAGGGACTTTCGGGTTCATCTAATTCAAACCGTGACCCAACGCTGGCACCCCAGTGGCACCCCTGCCTGACAATAGAGGAAGCCCATTCCTGTGGGGAAGGGGACATTCCCTTGTTGGCAGCTCTTACTGATAGAAAGCCTTCCTTGCACTGGGCCAAGACACACTTCCTGGTGACTTTTCCTCATTACTCCCAGCTCTAGTGCTACAAACACTCGGGTTTCTGTTATTTCTGGAGAGTTAGGTAACAGGACTCCCCCAATCTGTTAATGCTTGCAAATGTACCATATCATTTTACGGGCACAGCATGGCACAGGCATCTGGATGCCCAGCGGCGAACCAGTGTGCTGTGTGTCTGCTGTACCTGGCAGGGCTGGGAGCTATGCCTTTCCTTTCTTATCACTTTCTTCCTTCGGCCAAGCTCACTGTTTTGAGCCCCTGCTTTGTAAATGAAGCGTTCTTTCCAGTTTCCTCACTGGATTAGTTCTTCCATTTCTTGCTGAGGAATTTTGTATTTCCTCTAACGACCATATTTTATTTCTGAAATTTCAAGCTGGCATGTCATTCTTTGGGGCTCACCTTAGAAACGTCCTGAAAACTGCCACGGAACAGACTGCCACACTCAGTTCATGGGAGCTGTTGAGAAACCTGCTTTCCTCCCCCAGTCAACAATCTGATATCGTTAATTGATGATAACTGATACCGGCTCTCCTTCAGCAAACACCACCAGCTTACCTATATTCTGTTCATTGAAAAATGCGTTATTCACCAAAATCCATTTTAATTAAGAGGAATGATCATAGCTAAGACACGGGACTAGAGAGAGAAGACCTGATTTAAGCCCGCCCCTGCCACTAAGTCCTAATGCTATGAAGGGCAAATCCATTAACTTATCTGCAACTGAATTTCCTCATCCCTAAATAATAATAAACTACATACAACCTTACTGTAGACTAACACAGGTATTTTAAACCCCATCCTCAAGGAATCAGAACATCCTGTTTCTAAGTTCCAGAACCTGAGGTTTAGAGATGATGAAGGTTAATCACTCACTCCAGTTGGCTTGGCTCCAGCAGCCACTCTTGAGTACACCACACACTAACACGAGGAAGAATTCACTGATAGTCAAGGTCTAACGTATTGTAGGGTTCCAATGACATATGCAAACAATTAGGAAAGAGTAAAATAGTTCAGAAAGGATATAACCCTGAAAAACCAACATTAAATGTGTTTAGTGATCAATTAAAACAAGTGAGTCAACATACACCGCTCCTTTTCTAACCATCCAGGCCTCCCATTCTGTCCAAAGTTGTTCCCTGGGTGGATGTGATCACTGAGACACTGATTAATTGACAAAATCAAGTAGGAAAACCATTGAATGTTGTCTCATCTTATATCATATATTCTTTTTGCTATAAAATTTGAGGTAAATGACAGGATCACTCTTTTCCACTATTTTCACCATTTGGATGATGGAAGCTGTTACCATCTCCTATCTAGCTTTTAAAACAGTTCAAACTCTTCTGAGTCAGTAAGGTGCCAGGCTATTTTTACGCTCAGTAGACTTCCTAATGCAGCTGGGCTAGGGTGATAACTAGATGGCACACGGGCACTGCCATATGCTTAACTTTCCAGGCATCTGAACAGAAGCCCTTCCGTGAGAGGTTCAAAAACTCCTACTGGTCTATTCCCTACCCCCACCCCATCCCCCCATCCTCCCCATCCCCCCACCCCCATGATCCTTCAGCTCATATTATGGTTCTTTACTTGTTTCTCTCTTGTGAAAGAGAAGGGTTTTCTCACTAATTTACATAGAATAATTTACAGAGGAGGTAGATCTTGATAAAACCCCAAAGATAAACAAAACAGATGCATATAAAACAGTCTATCTTTATCTCTCTTGCAAAAGCTATCATTTCTTGGCTTGGTAAATAATAATGTTTTCTGTCTGCACAACATCTCAGCCTCCCTGCAAGATTTATAAGGAAAGGAAATCATTTCCTAGAGAAACTGCCTTGGAATGAGGCGGCTCATTATCTAAGCCAGCAGAATGTCAACTCTGCTTAACCCAGACTTCCTTCACAAATGAGGCAAAAAACATCCTGGCTAAAAACATTCTAGTTTAGTAAAGAACAGAGAAAGGTCACCAAGCCAATATTTACACAATTTACTTTTATTAAGAACAATAAAAACTTTCCATTTCTATGGAATGTCACCTAATACATATGTTTAAATATCTTTGTGAATTGAATTAGAAGAAATTATCATTAATATTCCAGGACATCACTATGCTAGTAAGTACAGCCTCTCTGTGGCAAGAGTTCTGTATCCAAGTCGTCTGCAAGGAAGCATGGGAACTTACTAGCTATTATGGAGATATAGCCATTTTAAAGCAATCAACAGGGGGTAACCTACCCACATTTTGATATTAAATTCTGTTACACCTATTTTAAGAAGAATTGTGTGCCAGACCTGGATATTTATATGCTTTCTCTTTTTCTGAAATGCCAACAATATGTATTTTAAACTTGACAGAATTTTACTCTAAAAATCTAAAGATCTTTAATTTTTCCACTGTAAAGCTCTTATTAACACAAGATGTTGATACCGTCCTGAATTGTAAAAAAGCAGTTAACTTTTTGAGATAACAATATTTCTTCACATCTCATTAAAAGATGACCTAACATACTAGACCAAAAAACCTAATGGGAAAACATGCCAAATTCCACAAGCTGTGAATTAAGTTGATTAGTTAATGGGGAGGGGATAGGGAAAGCAGTGACACATTTTTTCCTACTTAGTCATAAGTACACTAAAAAAGGGAGCACTTTAAAAGAAAATAGAGCAGAGGGCAATCATTTTCATCAGCTATTTCACCTGTTCCATTAACCCTGCCAATAGTGATCAATAAATATTGTTGCTTTAAAAAAATTTTTTTTAAATATACCAATTTAGATCTGTAGTCTGTGAATACCAGTGCATTTCAGGATTATTTTCATCAATGAAACTAAAACGAGGTCAAGTTCACGGCATTTCTAAAACATTTTCTTTTAGCATCCCTTCAGAGGGTCATGTCGCTGTTGGATTCCCACTGCATTTTCGTCATACAGAGTGACGATTATACCAGCAAACAGAACAGAAGGATCTCTTTTCATTTCTGACCCTGCGAGATGAGATCACAGCAACCCTCACACAAAGCCCATGGGCTGCAGGACATGTTTCAGTGGGTCTGAAAAGACACAGCCCTTTTCAGTGCGGCTTTGCTTTGAACTACACCCACTTTCAAGGAACCACAGGATTCAAGGTGGGGGAGGGCAGACAAGGGAAGAAAGAAGGGGCCATATACTGTCTCAGAACTAGAGGCACAGGGAAACACAAAAAATCCTGGACAACCGAGAAGCACGAGCTTGATAGCTAGTTTTTTCATTCTTTTTCTGCTCTATTCTATAGAATGATCCTGCCACCTACCTCAAATCTTACAGCAAAGAGAATATATGATACAAGACGTGAGATATTTAATAATTTTCCTGCTTGATAGTGTCATTCAGAGATATTTCTGCTCTCAACTCCAAAGGCAACTGGAACTCCCTAGATCCCACTGGTGACTTCCAAGTAAAGGCAAGTTTTGCCTCTGAGCTCCCATAGACAAAACTGTTGACCAAGCCCAGTGAGATAAATGAAGCTTTAAAAGTCCCTTTTCAAAACAATTCTGAAATGTTTTGCATGGGCAGGAATTCTATGCTTTAAAAATACTGTGCTGCAGTTCCTCTGATGTATAATAAACTGAAAATTGATCTCTCAAGATAGAAAGAGCATGTTTTTATACTCAAGTAATGAAAATGGAAAGGTAGAGTTGTAAATGCCTCCTCCTCAAAACCTCAAATTCATGACCGTTAGGGAAAAAGGCATATAAACTATTTTCAACTTTCTGCCCACTGAACGCATTCAACACTACGAGGTTAGAGTAAATCAAATGTGTCTTGCTCTGAACTACATTTTCTTTCTTTTCCTGCGGGGAAAGGCAAGGTATTAAACATCATCTGTTTCTTGATTCTGAACAGAGTACAGAAAACTCTGGGTCCCCAAATGGATCTGGTGACCGAGTGTGTGACACGGAGAGACAGGGAAGCCTCCTCTTAATATGGTTTTCATGATTAATGCATGGCATTACCATATTTACTCCCACAGCTTTCTGGCTTGCATCAGCCCCTTCTGGCTTGAGAAGCCCATGAAGAAAAAAAGTGCTTCACCATCTAATTCCTAACCTCTTCCTTACCCTGTTTTTCTGCTTTGAAAAAACTTGCAGTGGCCAATAAAAAAATTTCTTCCAGTAGAACATGTTTTTTTTGTTTGTTTGTTTTCTTGCCAGAGGCTATTAAAGACTAAAATAAAGCAGCAAAGAGATGCTGGCTTTGGGCAGCAGTGAAGAGTGAAGTTCAAGAGCAGCACTCACATCTGACTGCTACACAGCGGCCTTCCTCCGCCCATCTTGTCTACCCTCTTCTTGCTACAGGTGGCAGGCAGATCCCTGCAGATACATGATTATGGCCAACTCAGGGGAAGCACAGGAAATCTTAAGGAGTAAACTGGGAATGCCTTAGTCACCTAAGTATCTAAGTCCCAATGTTTAATGAAAAGAAATCTTCAGCCCTGACTGCTGTGTCTAAGTGGTTAGAGAGTTGGCCTGCGCAGCAAAGGGTCGCAGGCTCGATGCCTGGTCAAGGACACATACCTGGCTTCCAGGTCCCATCTCCTGCCTCGAGGGCCAGTGTGGGAGGCAACTGATAGATTAGATGTGTCTCTCTCACATGCTGTTCCGGTGTTTCTCTCTTTCTCTCTTTCTTCCCTCCCTCCCTCCCTTCCACTCTCTCTTAAAACACACCCACACACACAAAACCTTCCATGTGAGAACACCTTCCCATCACTCACAGGTCCTCTTTCATTCACCCATTGTGTGGATCACAGCAGCTTTCTACAAATGATTATTCACTGAAAGGAGGAGGAAATGCTAGACATTGCAGATTACATTCACTTTGTCAGAAGTTTATTTTAGTGAGGATCATGAAAATCTCATGGATTAACGAAAGTAAATACGAAAGGTTGCAGCAGAGGGCTGATGCCCAGAAGCCGGATGCTTATGTAATTCTTTACTTCCCTTTCAAAAGTAAAAATATTAGAGGAAAAAAGTGAGTAATATTACCTTCACATGATTTTTTTGGCATAAACACTCTCTTTATGCCTATTTTTAGTTATTAATAAATTGTTTAAGATGAAACCCCAAAAACATCTAGACAGAAAAAAATACAGCTAATGTGACATGCAAATAATTGTACTACCACTGGAAAGTCTTCTAAATTGTTCTTTTCTTCAAAAGCTCATTTTTAAGATCTTTGCTTGAAACAAAATATGACTTTTCAAAAAAATATTTACTTGGTGAATAATTTCTCACTGTGCATATCACTGGGCTCAATAATAATACCAGTAACAGCTAACATTTCATTGGTGCTTCCCAGGGGTCAGGCTCTGCCAAATACATTACATGGATCCCCTTAATTAATTGTCCCAACAACCCTAGGAAGTAGGAACCATCATGACCTCATTTCACGGGGAAACAACTTCTCCCACGGCCACATAACGTGTAAGCAGCAGTGCCTGCGTTCCAACTCAGAGTTTGTCTTCAGAACCCAAGTTCTGAACTATTATACTTTCTAACCTCAAACAGCCACTGCAGGGGATGCAAACAGAAATTTTAAAAAGTATTATAAATGTTGGATAGGATCCTTAAATATCTCAGGGGATAAAAGTTAGAGTTAATTAACCTGAATTCCAATGAATAAGAGTGTAACACAGTGGTTCTCAAATTTTAGCATGTACTGAAGTCACTAGAGGCCTTATGAAAACATAGGCTACTGGTCCCCATCCCCAGAGTTTCTCAGTAGAGATGGGCCTAAGAATTTGCATTTCTACCAAGTTCCCAGACAATACTGAAACTATCTGTCCCAGGACCAAACCAAACTTTCAGAACCACTGGTGTAAACAAACCATCACTCCGGTGATGCTTCTAACTAAAACAGAGCCAGAGAAATTTTGCTGAGTACTACAATAAATCAGGCATAAAATACATACCCTGACTCCTGGTTATAGAGATGAAGTGAATTTAATTGGAGAAGAGTAAGCACGTGAACATGTGTAAACCTTCATGGTCTTTGCTTGCTCACTTGTAGGCTCTTAGGTGACTTACCTCTAACAAAATGGAAAGACCTAGGACTAAGAGCCAGAGCTACTTTCCGGTTCTTACTCTACATAGCTGCACTGAACTATTCTGCAAATCAGTTTCCTCTTCTGGCACACAGGAATCATAATTCCCTTGTAAGACTCTGATGAAGTAATTGAATAAAAATACTTTATACACCAAGGAACAATACACATAATGAAGTAGCATTACCGTAATTCTGATTAAATTTGATTTCATCTCAAAATGTAGGACTTTGGTTTTCTTTAGAGATAATTAAATTTTATACCAGTTTATGACTGTTGCTCATTATAATGAGTCATGATTAGAGCATATTTTAACTCAAAAATTTCAAAAAGCATTAGGCAATGGAAGAGAATTCGGTGGGAACATAGAAAAAGAGTTTACCCTTTATAAAAATAACTGCCTTCTGAACAATAAAATGAATAGAGATCATTTACCCAATCCCCTTGAGGAGAAAGAGAAACAGGGAAAGACGATGGGGAAGAACTCCTTTGCATTTACCACCGGCCCAGGTTAGAGTGCTGGTGTTATGCAATTATCAAGAAAACATACTATGTGTTTCCTACAAATATCTAATCGCTTATTTTTAAACTGAGTCGAGTCACAGTGTTCAGCCTCATAAATTTATTCTAAGTCTCTACTGATAAAAATCTGTTTCTTACTAGAACTGATTTTCGTACTGTGTTCAGAAACAACACTTCCCAATATAAATGGTGAACTTCAACTTTACATCTGAATTAGGGAATTTTCCAGCTTATACCGAAAACTGCTATTATGGTACTTCCACTTCCTCCTAGTCTTAAAAAAAAAACCCTAAATTCCCCTTTTTCCTTCTTGCCTATCATTATTTTAGGTGAAGCTGTAATTCATTGCCTCATCCTTCATTTTATGAGGTTTTATAAATTAAAACATTCAAAGAAATAATACGCCATTGATGACTGCATTTCATCTGAAAAAAAACCCCCACTAAATTAATGAAGAATAAAGTATCAGAGCAGGATGGGATACTAGTCTTTCATAATCAGACCAAGATGAGACATTATACTTTCACAATACCCATGACTTGGTACTGAATCACTGAGAAACGCACCAAGGGTTTTCTGGATGCTATCAGTTTCTGAAAGAATGATCTATGTCAACTTATCTAAAAAGGATTCTGGAAGCGAAACAATTTTTCACTTCAAAAATGCACGCAAATACAAATTCCTAAGTCTACAAAAGGGGGGTTCACAGCCAAGTAACCACTGACCCCCCCCAACGCACACATACACGCTCCCTTAACCCACACACGACTTCACGGTACGGCCTTTCCACAGATGCTGCTGCGATCACTCCAGCCATGAGGTCTCCGTCTCCACCTAATAACGGAGTTCTGATAACAGATGATCTCAGGCTCATAGAATGAGTTTGTCCCTGCATCATTAATTTAAAAGAACAGCGAACAGTCAAGGGGTACATAAGAACAAAACAACTGTGTTCTGGACACGGAGCTAGCGTTCACAGTGACACTCGTCCTGGACCACATTCAAGGCCAAAAACGAAAAACAAAAGAAGCCGAGAGTTCGAAAAATCATAATATTGCGTATTAAAAGTAATTAGGCTTAATAAGATACGCTAATTACTTACCTAAACTTCCAGTTAATGCTTCATTCCCATTTACTTTTGTATGCGAGCTCTGAAAATTCACAAATTTTGTAGCAATGTAGGGAAACGAGGCCACAACAAGTGGGAGTCGCTTATTAACGTTTCTTATTAGGAGGGAGTGTGCAGAGAAACAAAAATTACAGCTCTGCATTTGTCTTGATGCACACTGCTGTAAATCAGCCCTGTGACTGTTGCAGAAGCAACTCGTTTAAAATCAAACAAAATTAGTCTGAAGACACATTTTGAAAAAAAGCTAATGTTCTTGATTCTTTCTCCTATTTTGATACTTGCATGCTACCTCTCAGCCTCCTACATGCATGCATATTTTGCAGCCATGGCATAAGTAATATTTAATACTGGTATTTAATTGTTCTAAATCTTATGTGTATTTCTACAATGCAATTATAGTCATTTTGAAGTAATTCATAAAGTTACTTTGTATTAATATAATTTTAGTTGATGCTTTTTTTCCCCCCCTACCATAGGTAATATTAGATGAGCATCTTCATGTGTGAAGCCTTTATTTCTATTAAATTATTCTCCTTGGTAAATCTCCCAGTAATTATACAGAAGGTACTACATCTTAACATCATCTTCTGGGTTAATCCAGTATGGATTATTTTTAAAAATCAAACATCCTGCCCTGGCTGGTGTGCTCCATTGGTTGGAACATTGTACCATACACCAAAAGGTTTTGGGTTCCATCCCTGGTCGAGGTGCGTCTCTCTCATGTTGATGTTTCTCTTTCTCTCCCTCTCTTTTCATATTTCACTAAAGTCAATAAAAACACATCCTCAGGTGAGGATTTAAAAAAAAAAAATCAAACATCTACATTTAATTTCAGCATAATAAATCCACCAATTATAAGAGAGAAAAACCCTTTTGTAAAATCCACAAAGAGTCATTCAAATGAGAAGCATATTAGATATATTGATAAACATTTAAAGCAATGATTACATCCTGTTTCTAAATAATTCATAATAAAGACATTTCCAATTTGATTTATAAGAATACGGCAAAGATACAATGACTTTTGAAATATCTGGCCTTAAAAAGTCAAAAATAGCAAGTCCAAAATGTACTAATTCCTTATATTGCAAAAACCAAGTTCCTAATTGGTAATTTGGATTTTAGGATTCTTTTTCCCATGGAAAAAAAATTATAAAATTCAGTTACAATTCCAGGCCAACTCATATCCTAACTAAAACAAAATTAACAGCAGCCCAGAGTCCCAAACCCACTCAATACCCTAGAGCCTGGGTCCAAGATACTGCTACGCCCCGAGGCTCGGGGGAGATGTGACTGCGAAGGTGGAGCCGCATGGGAGCGTGGCCCCTCTGCTCCTCCCCTGGGCAAGGGGCGGGAGGGAAGCAGGCCGCAGTGGAGAGGTGCTGGGAGCCTGCACCCACCCCGCGCGGGGGGCCGCTCAGTCACGCAGGGGCCGGGGAGGCCAGCTCCACGCACCGGCCTCTAAACCATGTTGATCTGTTGAGTCCAGGATTCCCATGTCCCCAGCTTCTTTCCAAGTACTTTGTAATTCTGTGTGTACATCAGCAGGGGCGAAAGGAATGAAATGCTGAACGGACCGCCAGGGTCTGCAGCACCCGGACCGGTTCGAGCCGTCGGCTCGGGTGCAGTGCCTGCAAAGCCCGGGGGAGCCCTCTCTGCGCCGGCAGGCCACCGCTGCTGCGCCTTTCACAGCAAAGCCGCGGCGCGGCTGGGTCACCTGCTCCCAAATGTTTCTCTCCAAAGAACGTGCTTTAGTCCATTTGTATGGCAGTGCCTACACTCTCTGCTTCGGACAGAATACAAAAATGAAGAAGACGTGCCCCCTACCTTTCAGGCACTCATAATAAGGGAGAAAATACAAACATTAACAATCATAAAGTACAATTATGGTAACAAAATACTGAATAAGTACAAATTGTTACAGAATCCTAAAGAAGAGATGGGGAAAGATAGAAGATTTAGAAAATACTTCCCTGCTCCATTTCTACCTATATAATGCTATGCAACAGGTGGTTACATAAATCTATACACACATGAAAATTAAGGAAAAAAACTACCCATCTTACCAGCCTCAGTTTAAATGCTTCCTACGCAAAGAGGCATTTAACATAGATCTTGAGATGGGAAGCACTTTATTAGGTAGCAAAAAAAAGAGAAAAGAGATTTAGGTTGAGTAAATGGTGTAAAGACAGACTTGGAGTCAGGGAAGCACTTCAAATATCAGAAAAAAATGTTTTCCAATTTGTTTATTTCTTAGATCATGAGTAAGAAAACTTAGAAACAGCTTAGAAAATATTGGTTAAGGAGACATGGTGAAGGACCTTGACCGTCACTCCGTAAGGGCAGTACTTAATTCAGCAACTGAAAGCTCTTCAAGGTTCCTAAGCAAATTTCACTTTAAGAAATGTTCATATGAAAGTGGTTTATTACTAGATTACAAAGAAAGACAGTAGAAAACAGTACCAGGTTTCCTTATTATTACAAAAGTTGAGGCAAGAGGAAATAAGGGCCTGCATTAGAATAAAGAGCATTAAAAGACAAAATCAAACAACAGAAAGGTGCAAGAGATGCTCCAAGATTTATCAGTAGATTAGATCTCAGAGAAGTGTTGCTAAGGAAGAGTCAAAGATATCTCTGGAATTTTGATTCTGAAAGGAAGAAAAATAATGATATCAGTGACACAGTAAAATCAGAAAAAAGAGCTTAGGTTGAAGAAGAGCTTAGACTGTCCCACAGAGGTCCATGAGAAGCTCCCCTGATCAACCTGCACTTAACTGATTCCCGGGTTGACCTACTCTCATGACTCTCTCCTTAAGTCTGGGAAGGCCTGGGGAGGGGACAGGAGTCAGGGGGAGGGGGTATAGTATATACATACTAGATACATATATATACTAGATACATATATAGAGCAAGCAGAATATTCCAAGCTAATAGTCCTATGATGAGCTGCTCCCACAAGTCGAGTTGTGCTTATTAGATTGTTTGTTCTCAGGCTATATTTTGCTAGTTGTACTTCATGTTCCATTACAAAAGTTATTATATTTTTCATGAACCAATAATATTAAGAACATAAAAGAATATATAGGCTTAGAAAAACTTGAGTGAATGGTTAGGAAAGTTTTTATAAAAGTAAGTAAAAATAGATGACTGATGGTAAAACTCCTAAAAATAAGGAAGGATTCTATGTTCAGATCACTTCATAAGCAATCTCCCTCTACTGCAAAAAAAAAATAAATCAAAACTAGAAATCACTGATGACACATTCTGGACATAACTGATGCAAGAAAGACAACACTGAGCTCCGATGAGCAGATCTATCCTCAAAGAAAAGAACTTAACTCTATGTCAAAAGATTGGTATATATATATATGTAAACCTACATAAAGTTCAAAGAAAACGGTAGGGGCCCCTGGCTCCAGCCTGGAGGGAGTAACAATTATTGTATCCTTCCACTTCCAGCATAAATAAAAATGTAAGTGGACAAAATATATGAAGCAACTGTTTTCAGACACTAAACAAACTTCTGCTCCTTGAGGGAAAAGAAACACTTAAGGTGAGCCCTATATTTAAAACATATGGATATATGATAACGGTTTCAAGGTATCTCTATAATATATGAAGATTTTAAAGAAAATAAAATGCTGTCCTATTCAATGGCTTCAGCCAACAGTATTATGACTTGTAGCACAGGTCCTGCACCAAAACATCTGCTACATCAGCTTAATTTTAAACTTGTACAAAACACAGAAATGAGGTCAGACTTTAAGATGAAAGTTGGACATCTTTTTGTAATATCTACTGAAGTGAAGTTATACCATTTTTTACTGAATTTAGTGAATTATACACAGTGCTTTTTCAAATTATCCAATAAGAATACCTTCTTGTTTACACGAGATGTTTTTGTATAACCTGTGCATCATCTGGGGCCTTAATATTAACAGTTGATGATTACGGGTCCATTACTCTGCTCCCATCAATGGCCACATTCTCATTACTCCCCCATTAGGCAAACAGTGACCTTTATCCAGGGGAGCGCTCAGAGCAGGTGCTTCTTCAGAAATGACACTGTCTTGACGGATGCTTTCATCCCCCTACTTCCCCGGGTAAACCTCTCAAGTCAGCGACAGGGCAGAACAAATAACCCCTCAGAAACCGCTCGCCAGGTGCTGAGTCTACCCTAGGTTGGAATTTTCAAGTGTTTGATTGAAATTTACTTTTTGGTCCGTGCTTTGTATTTGCGGAGCATCAAATTTTACAAAAAGATTTGTGGAGTTTTTCACAAATACATGTTTGTGAAAAGAGTACAAGCTGCTTTACAGTAAATGATGAACAGCTCTGTGAAGTTCAAACAAAACGAACAGAAAAGAACGCTTACGACGAAAACAAATGGAGCAAGTTTTCCTACGCCACCCTCTTTTATCTTTCATTTCAATAAATGGTAACAAGCCAAAAATATCAATAAGTCTCCAGTAAGATCTTAATTAAAAAGCAAAATCCAATATATGTATGAAAAATATGACTAATAGGAAAAAATGATACAATGATCATTGCATGTATTTTTATTAAATGGAGGAAATGAGCTCTCAAGGAAACAAAGCTGCCAGGCAAAGGTTTAATAACTTGAACTTTTGAATGTGTGTAGGGGCTAAAGAAGGGCAGAATATATCATCTGCAGAAATCTCTTAAGTACTGAAAATATTTCAATAAGCATAACTACACCAAATACAATAAAACAGAATATTCCTCTCCTGCTGGCCAAAACGTAAAACAAAACCCAGCAAGAAGTGTTTTAGAAGCTATTATTTAACTCTTGATATAGCCAGTAAAATCCTGGTAGTTCTGGGGGCACTATAATTCGATTTACTGTGTCCTAAAACTATTAATGGTATTTTTCCAATCAGCTGAGGGTTTTGGGGAGGTGTAATTGGCATAGAATAGAGTGCACATATTTTAAGTGTGCTGTTCAATGCATTTTGATAGATGTATACTCCTATGTAACTATATCCTAACCATATTTTGGAACATTTCCATCAACCCAGTATATCTTACTGTGTCTCCTTCCATTCAGCTGCTCCCTGGAGGCAACAACTATGCTGATCCCTATCACCGTAGCTTGGTTTTGCCTATTCTAGAATTCCATATAAATAAAATCATAGACTATGTACTCTCTTTTCCTTATTCAACATGTTTTAGAGATCACCATTCATGTTGCTGCATATATCAGAAGTTTGTTCCTTTTTTTTTTTTTTTTGCAGAGTCGTGTTCTATTTCATCAATATACCAAAATCTTTTTATCCATTTATATGTTGATGGACATAAGGATTTTTTCCAGTTTGGGGCTATTATAAATAATAATATTATGGAATTCTTATAGAAGTCTTTTTGTGGACAATTGTTTTCATTTCCTTTGAATAAATACCTGATAATATAATTATTAAGTCATGTACTTTTAAGAAACATCTATTTTTAAGAAACCACTGGACTGTTTTCCAAGGTGGTTGTATAACTTTTCACTTGCTCAAGCAGTGTATAAAAAAGTTTCAGTTGTTCACCACCTTCACCAAAACTAGTATTTTTCACCCTTTTTAATTCTAGGAAACCTAGCAGAGATAAAGTGGTAATTTCCAGTTTTCAGGATGAAATTACCACTACTGAAACCAGTTTTCTTAGGCAGAAACCTTAACCACTAGAATTAAGATTAGGGAACTTTATAAATATTTATAACCAATGAGCATTGTACGTTTACATTATATATACACACATATATATATAAAATCAAGGAGTATTATAATCATATCCTTATATAAAACTGTAAAAACAATAATGCACTGATTTTTTATTACTATGAAGTCAATGCATACTTACAGTTGGAAAAAAAGATATGCTAAACAGGGGGCTACCCGAATCTTAAGAACACAGAGACTGCTATCTCACTGTATTTCTTTTTATTTTGTTGTTGTTTTTAAAACTCTGACTGATGTTTAAAAAATCATACTACTCACAGAGTGATGTCCTGTTATTTTCAATTACATTTTAATCTTTATTCCATTTCACTAAATATTTGAAAAAAATAAAGTTAGGAATATTTGTACCACTTCTATGTGTGTGTACTATGTAAACACACCATCATTTATCAAACCCCCTACTGTTGGATATTTAGGTTGTCTTTAATATTTAAATATTGTCACCATTTCTGTAATGGAAATCCTTTGTTACCCACAGGCTCCTCCTGGTCAAAGAGTTTGGCAGATATTATAAAATGTATTAGCTTTTTGAAAACCGACTACCCTAATATATATTACATTTACAGAACCACAATACAAAATAACAAACCAAGTTCAAAGAATGCTTTTCAACTTATTGAAGAATTTCAAATAGAGCTGTGCCACATTCACCTACTGAGTAAGTAAGAGCTAAGTTAATTTGTGATCAAGTGACATTGGGGCGATGCAGTCAGAAAGCCAGAAATCACCTCCCAGCGTAACCGCATCTGACCACCCTCTGCCTGACTTTGCCAGAAACAGAATCTAAAAGATCAGGCAGTTTTCACCAGGTGTGTGAACCGTCCCCTCCGCGGAGCCCACAAGGAGGAAGGCCCGGCACACACGGAGAGGTATTTCTGACTGTGAAAGAACATCTTTGCGAAATTGTATTTCAGAGTCAAGCATGTAACTCACGCTCCTGATGGATCATGTTACTCAGTCAAGTTAGCAGCGGACTGATATCGAACCAACGTTGTCATCACTCGCTCAGATGCATCGAAAAATTCTTTGATGCCTGGTATGTGCAGTTCAAGTTTCAATAAAATCCAACGGAGATTTTAATTATTTTAAATATTTTTCAAAAGCACATTTTCCTCTCAGACAATACAGGATTCACTTGTATTTTTAACCTGAAATAGCCGATAGCATATTTTCTGATTTCATTTCTCACTAGGGTTACTAAAATTTAAAATACTTAGAAGTGACTATGGCCTTACTTTTAAAAAAATAAAAAGTTCTTCATTAATAATATGGGAAACATAATTACACGTGATCAATTTTATTATCAGATTTCAAATCTAACTTTTTGCTTCCATATGAGTAACAAAATTGGTTTAGTTTACATATTGTCCTAAGAGCTAGAAGACATCTAGTTTACAAAGCCTGTTAAACTGTATGTTCTGACCAAAACAATGATAAGCTGTGACTTACAGCACTAATTTTTTGTCTTATATATCTCTGCTTCCACAAATGGGAGTTTTACATGTAAATTTGCCAAAAATCCCCAGTTCAAGGTTGCTTCCAAATGTAATTCTAACAAAGATAAAGGTTGTTTGTACAGTAAAGCGAGGCACACGTAGTGAACAGACAGTGAAGATAAATCTCAGTTTTGCTTCAACCAACCATTTGAAATAAATATCCTAATAACTGTGATATAGAAATTTTTAAGATATGATAGGAATATTGAAAAGTATTCCAAAGGAAAGAAATAGGAATGGGAAACAGATCCCACTGGGCAAATCAGGATGCAAATCTTATTTAAATGAGAAACAAAGAAGTGATATAAGCTGCTAGGAAGGCAGAGGCAGCTAAAAAATCACTTTGAATAATATGAAAACCTTTGATGCAAAAAGGTATATTCTTAAAGTTGAATAAAAATAGGAAATTGACTAAATTCTAAATCATTAGTCATCTTATTTTGTGACCCAGTTTTAGCCTAAAACAAACTGTCTATGAAGAAAGTGTTTTCCTGTCTCCTTAATAATATTATTGCAGCAAACATGTTCCATCTATTAAAATTTTTAAAAATAAAAACCTTTGGAGAAGTTCGCACTACTTAGGAGATCTCAGAAAACCATAACATAATTGTTTACACACACAGACACAAAGTTGATACTTGCCAATGCATCCCCAAAATAGAATAATCTATTTTTTAAGGATGGTGAAGTAATAAGTCCAAATGTAGACTACTCTTCAAGGCATAGAGAAATGAAGGGAAAGACAAAGGAAAATTTGCCTAGAAGAGGAAAAGCATTGATGGGAGGTGAAAATTTTTTGTTACTTTCGAAAAGAAATGTGTTTGTTTTGAATGTTTGTAGGCTTAACTGGGGAAGGTATAAACCAAGCTAAGAAGTTTAAGATACAGGCGATAATGGGATTATTGTGGGGAAGATCTCCCACGGGGAAAGGGGGAAGGAGCTGAAAACTATTTAGAATCACTTTTTTATATTTTCAACAAAAGTAGTTATTTTTTAACTATATTTTAATAGTGATGAGATTAATTTGGCACTTAAAAAAAAGTGTTTCATGAGATGCTCAGCCCTTGAAATAAGTAAAAATAAATATACTATTCTAGTTGTTTTACTCATTTAGAATAACCATGTTCTTCTTCTGGCACAAATGATTATTGTAAAATTTTACAAAATGTCCTCTCAAATAGCTGGTCTTTCATAAAAATAGAAGAGTTGACCCATTAGTTTTAAAAACACAACAGAGTACCTATGCTAAATATAAATTTCTCTTCTTAAATAACTGAACACCTATGTCTAAATCCTAATTTTGCTTAGTAAAAATAGTCTTTCATTTCTGTGCTCATTCAATATTTAATTGATATCCTACTAGTTAACAGGTACTTGACAGGGTATCACAAAGGCAGGGAGCAATGAAACTGCATAAACTCAGGCCTGCCTGTGGGCTATGAGAACGTCCAAGGGAGCTCAGTCAGGCCAGATGCACAAGCACAATTCCAACTGTGGTTTAACAGAAACACTGGATGCAGGGAGATGACTGGAGTGTGTACAATACACCCGGCAGAGATGAGACTCGGAGGTAGTAGTTACAAAGATCAAGAAGACATTTCCAGCTTAGACTCAGCAACCTTTGGTCACAACTAAATGTGAGTCTAAGCAAGAAAGGGGAGGCCTCACGGGTGTGCGAAGTTCTATTTCTATTTCAGTTTTTCAATAGATATGCCAATGCTGTTCACCAATGAGGCAAGTAAGGCTGCCGTTTCTGAGGCAAAATGTATGAGAAAAAGCACAAAGTGCAGATTTAATCAACAAAACACAGTTCTGCCACTGAGTTACTAATGATGGCCTAGGAACGCTCTGAACGTCTGTCCCTTTGGCCTGCATCTCCAAAGGCACGCATCTCTGAATGCCCGCATCTCTGAATGCCCGCATCTCCGACTGCACGCATCTCTGAATGCCCGCATCTCTGAATGCCCGCATCTCTGAATGCACGCATCTCTGAATGCCCTTATCTCCGACTGCACGCATCTCTGAATGCCCGCATCTCCGACTGCACGCATCTCCGACTGCACGCATCTCCAACTGCACGCATCTCTGAATGGCCGCATTTCTGATTGCATGCATCTCTGAATGCCCGCATCTCTGAATGCCCGCATCTCCGACTGCACGCATCTCTGAATGCCCGCATCTCTGAATGCCCGCATCTCGCTGGATCCTGGCTGGCGGGGAACGGCCGTCTCGCCCGCTGGGCTGCGATCCCTCCTTCGGCCCGTCAGCGCAGTCCCTCGAGCGGCATGTCCCACGGGTGGCCTGTAACCAGCCGTCCGACTGCATCCCTCACTCTCCCCTGCGGAGACGTTGTTCCCATGACAGGAGGTACAGGAAGTCCTCGCTTAACATCACCATCGGCTCTGCGGCCTCCAGCGAAAGGGCGCATAACAAAACCAACCTCCGCACAGGCCAACTGAGACAAACGAGTTCAGCTCCCACGGCCTCTCATCAAAATTACGACAAAATGACGCTGGAGGAGACGACGTCACGCTGCTACATCTATCTTTCCACAGAATCCTTTCCAGTGCCTCTGTGCATCTGCCCCTGCCCCCTTTCCCGCTAGACCACCGTTCCCGTGGCCTTTCCAGTTTCCACCCTCTGCTGTTGCCGTCGGGGTAGATACTCTAAGGGTACAAACCACCCCGACAGCTGCATTAGTTTTTACATCCAGTCTGACTGCAGGAAAATCTCTCCAAATGGTCAATGCTGAAGCCATGCCATTTTGTCAGTGATTTTTCATCACCCTTGCTAGGAGACGCAGCTTAAACATTACCTCCTCCATGAAAACTTTCGTGAGAGCTCTTGTCACCCCTCGACACCACCTCTGCACTTCTATCAGGCCACGTCTCACAGTGCTTCCTCCTTGGCTCATGCCGGTCTCCTGGACACTACGGGCCATGACTTAGCTCTGCAGAGCCAGGACTTTGAGAAGAGGCTGCTATATGTAAAAAAAAAAGTCTGATACACTCATAAAGCTCAAATATTATTATGATATTATTAGCTTTTTAAATGTGTCTAAGAGTAGCAATACTAACTCTATGTTCTCTATGTAACTCTAGGTACTATGATGCTCTCACAAATGTTTAACTTACTTTAATAATATAGGGGAAGGAAAAGGCTTTGATTAAGAATATCTAACCCTCAGATCTGCTGGACTTGTCCTGATAAGGAAAATCCAAAGTCACAGAAGGAAAGTCGGGAAAGCCATTACATTCATTCACCAAACATTTCCTGAGCATCTCTTGTGCCAGCACAATCATAGCTACCACCGCGTTTGAAAATAGACTCCTCCTCAAGGACAACAAATGGTTGCACAGTATAGTGTTATGTGTCAATTATATCTCAATTTAAAAAAGAAATGGATGCAAATTTAGAGAGAACTTTATTCAGAAATACTTACTAGAAGAGGCAGACCTCTGTAATGTGTGTGTGTGTGTGTGTGTGTGTGTGTGTGTGTCACACGTAAACAAGTCGGATGGTGAGAAATGATGAGAGTCCTTAACCAAACACCTAGGAAAGTTCAGGGCTTACTGAACTGGAAGGAGAAAGTCCTATGTTAAAAGCAAAGGCTCTGAGAGAAGAACCACAGACCTTATTGTTTATTGAAACAGTACTTGTGGTCATGAACTTCCCACAAATAACAGATTTCCAGGTTATCATTCTAAAGAGGGATGTGATTAGCAGCCTAAGTAAAAAGCTAATATTGACCTCTGATGAGCCAGTCAGGACACAACTGGTGCGCACAGTCTGCATAAGAGAGTTCTGGAAGAGGTGGCGGCCACATTCCACCAACCTTAGTGGGTAGGTACACTTGGAGCTTATTCCCTTAAAAAACCCAACATGGAGGCAAAATATCTCTAAAAGTCCAGCCCTTTGCCCCTATAGTACCATTACTGAAGCCACGGAAATCACTCTAAATGGAAAACTCCCATCCTTGGTCTTAAAATTCTGTTCAATAAAACCCATAATCCAGCAAAACTGTTACATATACTCATTAAGGGCCAGTATTAATTGTTCTTATGCCATATTTCCGTGCATATAGTTAAGGAAAAATAAATAAAGGGAGGAATGGTAGATGTGTTTAAAAGCAGTGAGTAATATTCTCATTCAGAGTATTTTCTTTTTTTCAGATCTGCATTTTACTTTAACAATATTCTTTAAAGCTTTCACCAGGTAAAGAATCTTCTAAAAAGACCCTTCTGTTTAGGGATTTGCAAAAATTATGAGCATTAGCTCATTCTTGTAGCTTTACCCAGATCAATAACAGTGATTAGTGTAATTTTTTAAATAAAGAGAAAAAAAAAATCTGAATTTTAAGTGTGTTGACACAATCCATTACCTGGGCTCTAGTGAGAACACTTTCTTTCTTTATCTAAACTCACAACACCAAGCTTGGAGCAGAATATATTAGCGGGAGGCCTCTTTTCTGACTCATAACAGTTGATTGACTGAAGAAAATTTTGTAATTTTTTAAAAACTTTACCATTTCTAAACCACAAGTTTAGCATGAAGCTAGTGAAGCTAGTTTAGGCATACCTTTAGATATTTTTTAAAGGTATTTTATTGATGTTTAGAGAGGGAGGAAGGGAAAAGAAGAGCAAAACATTATGAGAGTGGAACATGGATCCCCTGCCTCCTGCACGCCCCCTCCTGGGGGTCGAGCCTGCAACCCGGGCATGTGGCCTGACCTGGAATCCAACCTGTGACCTCTTGATTCATGGGTTGGTTGAGACTAAACCACTGGGCCACACCCAGCTGGGTGGCTATAAATATTTTTAATGTTCTGTTTAATCGAGATAATTAGTTTCAACCATAGAAATATGGTGGCACATAGTCCCAGCTGGACTATTTCATTCCTTTTCTAAAATTTTGTTTTGTTTTGAGAAAATGGTTAAAAAGGTTCATCTGAACCGGTGACAGCCACCACCTTATGTTGACAAATGAGCTTATTGCTTTTCAGGTGTATAATCATCTTAGTTCAGTACAGGAGAAAGGATATTTTTAATATTGGGACTTCATGCTCAGTGTGGGATTAACATCTTCTCATCTAACCTCCACGCTTTCCTCCCCAGCTGCCCCATCCTATAAAATACATTTAGTCATCAAAACTAAAATAAGTTCTTTTTTCCTTTTGTGTTTTGGTTCTTTTTTCTACCTTCTTTACTTGCTGACTATGATGATACCGCAGTCTCGGGAAGGATGGTTCCCAAAGAGCACAGTTCTACTTGTGGAAAATAAGAGAAAAATTCCTTAAACATTGATTTGGAAGTGGCAGAATATTTTTCACCTTCCAAAGTTTAGAATTCCCCAGGTTTATCTTGTACATGAAAGTGACTTGCCCAATCTCTAATTCAGTAGAAAAATTACCTGCTAAAATGGAAAGGAAATGCACAAGAACAAACCTTTGAGGTAAAATATACACAATATGGCATTCTGTGTATACAAAAAACAGACTATAACACACACACACACTCTCTGTAATTTAACAGTAAGCTGAGGAAGCCTTCAAGGTTTTTAGTACAAATTCCTCTTCATTAGTAAGATTCTTTTTTCATGCCCTGATTCCAGGAATGAAGAGGAATTTGAAAGGCAGCTGGTTTTATTTTTTGGCAACCAATTACTAAGAGAATCATTTGATACTTGAAGCATTGACTCAATCATCCTTTCTCTGCTCCTTTAGGTACTTAGATTAAGTCCATTACCTCCAAATATCTAAAGATCACTATCTTATTTCTACTGACTTTGCTATTCCGAAGTAAATATGCCATTTCTCTAATTTTTTTTTTTTTTATTCAGCAGGATTTTTACTCTGAAAAAAACAATTTTTTATGCAAAAGCGACAAGGTGTGGCTGACACAAAGGACATGAGTCCACAGCTGCAGCCCACCCACTCCCAGAGGCTTCACATGACAGTTAGGCAGAGATGCCCTGAAACATTCCTCAGATTGCTTGAGGCCCGTCCACCGTGAGGATCCGCCTGCCAGGATCTGCTGCTATGAACTCTCTGCAGCCTGGCAACCATGCTGGAGGCGAGTGTGACCTGACCAGTGAAGAGCAGGACTCTTTGCTGACACCCTCTCTTCCTCCCCCCCTCTGAGGGTATCAGCTTCACCTGGAACCCCATCAACATACTGCTTGGTCACTTGAAATTGTCACTGTGGTGATGCCATCCCTCATCTACTTTTATGGGATGGAGCTGATGATTCCAGTGTAGGATTTCATATTTACCTACATCGAACTCAGGTCATCTCAAAGGCATATGAAGAAAACGAGGGGGGAAGATGCCCCAAAGGCACTTTCATATCCAACTTTCTAGGATTTGTTTACTTGATCACAGTTGCTCATCTAATCTGAAGCGCAGAATGGGACAACAGCCTTCAGCTGAAAGGCTCAGACAGTATAATTTGGAGCACTTTAACCCTGACTGGAAAAAGGTTATTGTTATATATTACAATTTTCTGTTAGTCAATCGTTATTGTGGCTCTTTTTTCACTTGATAAGAATAGTTTGTATATCTTCTTTTGACTTTTCAGACACATCTATTTAGTAATTTTAAACACATATTAAAACTAAAATGGCTAAAAAACACTGGCAGATTTATAAAAGGATAAATTTTCTCTGCATTTGAAAGCCTTTCAATCAAATATAAACGTATGTCTAAAATGACGCGTCTAACACTTACATACAGAGTGCAATGTAATTGGTACCACAGAATAACTGCTCTTTCTACACCAGACGCATGAAGACACGAACAAAAAGAAATAGAAGATGTCTTTTGCCCAAACGCTCACCTTCCAGAACTGGGCCGTGGTCTGGGCTAGAAAGCTCAAAGTTCAAGCCAGATTGTGCTTTCAGAAACATTTCCCCTTTTAGTTTTATGTCACAGATATCAGAACAACACTTAGCTTCGAAATAATCTGCTGATATCATCACTTTTCTGGAGAGAAGGGAGGCTCCTCCCTCATGCCCATGACTAAGGTTATCTGTGTGGAAACAGGCTCCTGGTTGCCTAGGAATTCACTGGCTCTCGGCGGTGTGTTTCCCACTCTCCTGGAAGCCACAACCTCTGTCTGCCCGAGATACCATCATTCTTCTTCAGCGTCATGGAGAGTCATGCTACATAAAAAGCGTTATTTCTTGAAACACCTTTCAGACATTCTTATCAAGTGAAGAAATAGCCAGAGTAAAGGTTCCGTGACTAACCGAAAAGTGTCACATTCATGCACTACAGCAGTCTCTCTGGACATTTTTTAAGTGTAGCTTCTTTTTTTAAAAAAAAAACACAAATAATTTTATAAGGTATTTTTAGTTTTCCAAAGTCCTAAAGTAATACAATGCTTATTGTAACACGGCAAATAAATCAGAGTTACATAAAGTTCCATCGCCTTCCTCTTTCTCACTCCAACCCTGAGTTAACCCAAGTTATGCCCCTGAGATAACCTATTTTAAAGCTTGTTGTGTATCATTCCATGTTTTATTAATATGTTCATACAATCTTATTCATGAACATATATGCATAACATATCTCCCTTTTGTAATACAACCTATTATAAATCTGGAAAGTCTCCTATTGTTCTGCAACTTGTTTTTTAATTTAACACTATCATAAACATCTTTCCAAGCCAATGTACACAACTTGACGACATTGTTTTGAATGGCTGCACAGTATGTCACCTTATTAATGTAAAAAAATTATATAACCATATCCTTGTTGACGAACGATTAGAGTATTTATCAACTGTTTACTATTACAATGTTACAGTTAAAATACCAGCACATATTTTTCTACATATTTACTACGTTTTTTCCTCCTATAGGATAGATGCCTACATGTGGGAGTGATGTCAAAGAGAATACACGTTCTTGGTTTTTAAAAAAGACAGAACCAACAGTGCTGGCGTGTACCCTTTCCCCAGCAACTCTGATAATACTAGATGTTATCAACCTTTCTAAATATTGTCAGGCTAGTGGGGAAAAACAATCAGGTTTTGTAAGTTCCACTTCCATGGTACCAGCTGAAATATTCAGCTGTTATTTTATTGTAGCTCCTATGAAAAGTTATAGTCATCACTTGTCAAGAGACAACACATTCTTTTTCCACATTTCTTTTTACGACCCTGAAGGACACAAACCTTGCATACTATTGATCTGAAAATGCCCTGTGAAAGTACAAATTTTCACTTACCCACCAGGAGAGTTAAAGTCACAATTCTGTTATACGAATTCAACTATTGATATTATCCGAAATAACAACAGTATTCTAATTTTTAATCATCTGAACTGTCAATCTTAACAATCAAAAAAGGTTTTGCCAACCTTCCAACCTACTATCAAAGTCAAATTAACAAAACATTAGCAATCAAGAAAGCAACCAAAATCTGCAGACTGTCACTAAAGGATACTGTGACAGTGATAACGGGGCACTGATGAGTTGAGGGGTGGGAAGGCTTACCTGAGGTGATAATGATTAAGACTTGAGTTATCAAAAAAGAGCCAGGTGTATGTAGAAGGCATGGTCAAGTAATAGAAAGGCCAATGGGTCTAGAAAATAGTAAGGGCAGGAAACAATAGCAGGACAGCAGGGTGGGAGGTAATGATTGAGAGTGAAGCAGAGAAGAGGTAGGAAGCAAGAATCTTCTTGGCACGTGCGAATTTTGAAGCCTATTATATATTCAAGTGTAGATGAGATTAAGCAACCCAGGAGGTGACTCCAGGGTCCAGGAAGGAGCCAGGGCTAATAATATGGATTTACCAGACACTAACATCAAGATGCCATTTAAAGTCACAATAAGGTCACATAAGGGTCATCTGGAGACATGAAAAAGTCAAAGGGTGCATCTGTAGAGATACAGGATCACAGTTAAGTACTAAATGTTCTTGAAAATATAGTGGTGTTACACTATGATTTAAAGATAGGACTGAAAATTAGATCTATCTAAAGCTTTAATATGCAATATTTTAACTATACTGAGTTACTTATAAGGCAAAAAATTTATATTAAAATTGCAATAATGACCCCCTAAGATATTTTTTGAGGTCAGACATTCATGAGCAAAGTGGTGGCAATTTAAGTGAATCATGTTAGCAGATATATAAACACAAAACTTTTTGGCTTCATGAGTAAACACATTAACAATCTGCGACAAAGTCTTATTACCTGGTGCACATAAAGTGTTGGGTAATGAAAGAAATTTTCTAAGAAAGGCTTATTGTGTGAAACAGTAACTTGAAAACATGTAAGTGCTTTGATTCCTATGACCTTGAGAATGAGCACCTCCTTAAAGTTTGCAACCTTGGTGCTTTTTCTTTCCTCTCTCCTGGTTCCAGCATAGTTGACTCCTTTTAATTAGTCTAAAATGTGTGTCTTATTTCATTTATTCAAATGGTTAAAATAATGAATGTACACATATCAATTAAAATATTGACATCTAAAATTTAAAAATCCCAATTTGAAAATTTACAAATGCCACGACCTAACAAAAATGAAACTAAGCAGGCTACAACTAAATTTAATCTCATAATTTATCTCACATCATGTAACTGGGTTTTGGAATGTCACTTATGAGAGTCAGGAAATTGTTCAACACTGTACATCATAAAGGTCCAATGTATGTGTAATATTCAGATGCCTTTAGAAGTTTGTTTCCTCTTTCTGGCAATAACCGTAACAGATAGAATAACTTTATAATGAAATTGAAACAAATACACAAAAACTCACTCAAAGATCAGTTTTGTTTTGAAGCTACTAAACAAATGCCAGGGAATTTCCGAGCAAGTAGCTGAAACTCTTAAAATACATGATGGCCTGGAAAGACAATACTTATATATTCAACACAAGTTGAACTTCTTGACCCATAAATAAGCAATTTTAGCAGATAATCTATCTCTGTGATTCATTAAATGTATTATTTGTAATAACATACAGCTATATTATAAATATAGAATATATAAAATGTAATAAATACATAAAACTTCATGAATAATGATTTTATTACAAAGAAAATTATAAACTGAATAAAGCAGTAAGAAATGAGTGAAATAAAATGAACTTAAGAGAAATGTGGTTTGCTCAGTACCAAAACCAGATAATGAAGAAGCAGTTTACTTTTAAACATCATTCACATTCCTCAGGTTCTGATTGGCCTATTTATATAATTAGCTGTTTATGGAAAATTTAGCTTTCAGCAACAGCTAAAAGAATCTTGTTTGAAATTTAAAAAAAAAAAAGTAATTGGAAAAATTAGATCTTTTAATTCCAAGAATACTGCAATTAAAAATAACTTTTTAATATCATTTGAACTCAACTAAATAAGCTTCATGGTCTAAAAACTTAATTTCAAATCCCTGTCTCATACATAGTGATGAAATCAGGATAAACAAAAATAGCAAAGTCTATACTTTCTATAAATAAGTATATAAAAACTTGAGAAGAGAAAAATTAAGTACTGTATATTTATTCAATAGTAGAAGAACAGCTAGTACATTTTTAATGTCAGATATGTAGCTATCTCATCACTCATCACCAGCTAGATAAATAAATAAAGCTAAAAGAAATGCAGTGATGATTAAATATATTCATTGCAAAATAAAACAATGACCAAAGTAATAGCATTCACAGAGGCATGAGAGGCCCTGGGCAGAAAAAGCATGTAAGGACAGAAACGGAAAAGAGCGACAACTAATACAGTTGAGGTTACTTAAACAAATAGCACACTTAAACGGAAGACAATGGAATGACTATTCAACTGGGGGCTTCAAAAGGAGAAAAAGTCTTCCTTACCTGAGTGAGGAACACAGACAATGGATAAAGCAAATAAGAACAACAGGGAAGTTGGCTTCCACTTCCAGTGACAGCTCCACATTCGACCCAAATGAAACATCCTGCAATGGAAGGAAGCGGCAGTCAGGACACGCAGAGTTCAATAAAGAATTAGGAAATTAACAGTAAAGGTACAGGTTTCCAGCAGGAACCAGCAATTAGAAACCTTTCTCAGTCTTGCTTCTAAATAAAGATGATGAACTAACCACCTCCTTTAGGCTGATTAGGCAAAAGAAAAAAAAATCCATTTGTTTTACTTGCCACCTGGTAGCACCTTCCTTATTAGAGAATATATGAAAGGTGATCTTTGCATGGCGATGGGGGAATAGTCATAAAGTTCAAGGGAAAAAATCATTTCTTAAGAAAAATAAAGCAGTTTCAGATTCAGAGTTTAGCATCACCAGTCACATGGAGATCTGGGTGGCAAGAAGATGATTATATCAGCACCCCTTATCATCTCCCAGAAATTCAAACTTTAAGAAAATATTTTCATTTTGTAATATCTGCTGCTTCACAAATGGAAATGATTAAAATTAAATTGCCCCTACAATGAAGCATTGAAGCATTAACAACCAAAAAGATGAACTTCTTTGTCTAGCTATCAATGTTTTTATATGGCTAATAAACACCAAGTATTATAGAAACTAGTAAATGACATTAGAGAGGCGGTGCTTTGAAAACTCTCAAATAATTCTCTATATAACTAATAGTCTTGTCTTTAAACTCAAAATCATCCTTAATAATGATTTAGACAGGAACAGTCATATTATCTTGGCTCAAAACAGTGGTTTGATACCTTTCATTGACTCAGCCCCACCAAAAGAGGCAAGCCAGTGAAGGGGGCAGCAAGTATAAAAGTCAGTCACCAAAAGGGACCTTATAAAAGGACTGGTGACAAGAGAGTCACGAAGCAGGAGGATAGACAACCAGCAGTGAGAAATCTCCAGATCTTAAATCCCCAAAGGGACTTAGTTACTTTGCTTATAAGTGGTAATTAAGAGTCATTTTACTTCTAAAAAGAGGGGCAACTAATAAGATACTTTAGGGTCACAGTACAGTTGACCCTCGAACAACCTAGGAGTTAGGGGTGCTGCTCGCTGTAGAGTTGAAAATCCATGTATAACTTATGACTCCAAAAAACCTTAACTACAGTTTTCTCTTAGTAACCATGGGGGCCAATTGTGTGTGTGTGTGTGTATATATATATATATATATATATATATATATATATACACATACATACATAAATAAATAATCGGCGTGTAAGTGGACCAGAGCAGTTCAAACCCATGTTGTTTAAGGGTCAACTGTAATACCTTCTTTACCTGAAGGTGGCTCATCTGGCGTAAAATACATAATACTAACCAGAATACCAGAAAAGTGGGAAGACATCAAGTGATTCTTGCACTTGCCTCAAGCCTGCATTTTTAATCTGCATTTTACTCTTCGAGACCATCTAAGTAGCAAAGAGAACATACTGTAAAGTCAGACCAACCTGGGTTTGCTACTTATAAACTGTGTCACCCTTGGGAAATTTACTCGACCATCCTGTGCCTCCTTTTTTCACCTGTAAGTTAGGAACAGCAATGGAATCTAGTCCATAGAGTTGTTGGATGACTAAGTCAAACCACATCTTTTAAGGATAGCGACTGTCACTCAGTAAGCACTCAATAAAAACTGGTTATTACTATTGCCATCATCTCATGCATCCTAACACAAGTGTGGCTATTCTGTCAACAGTGAAATCAAAAGAAAAGACTATAACAAGAATGGACAATAGGACTAATGCCATAGACCAATTCCAATGAACTGACTTCGTGGCCACTTCTGGGACCACCTTGCAACAGAAATAAATTATTCACTGGGTCATGAACACAAAAATTTCAAGTAGTGTCTCATATTCATGCCATGTTTTTATATTCACCATACTAGAATTTCCAGCATCATGCAGCTCCTAATGGAAATTCTAAACTAGAGAAAGATTAAAGTCTGAAGATATTTTTTTTTTTGTATAAAAGGTATGTTTTCAAATACATACATCCAAAATATTTGAAATCAATAGCAGTGTTACTGCTTATGAGAAGCGAGCTGGTAGAGTAAGTCATCATCCTAATAATGGATGTCAACTCTGGAATAACACAGTTACATCCTGGAGCCTCAACTTACAGTGTGGTTTGGGAGGCAAAACTCTCAGCTTATTTTGAGGATATTATCTACCAAAGGGAACTAGAGATAGCACTGCATGGTACTTAGTAAGAGCTTCAAAAAGGTAAATGATAAACTTCGGTCACACGGAAAGTTCACTCATTTGGATGAATGTGTCCATTTCCCATTGATGCTGGATGAATGAGGTGTTTCCCACTCATCCTGAAGATGAATGAGTGTGCTTCTAAGCAAAAGAACAATATATATTCAAAAAAGTTTAGATCTGGGAGGACCAAAGATGAAGTCTAACCTCCTCACTTCACAGAGGAGGAAACTGAAGCCCAGAGAAATAAAGGGGCAGACCAATCTAACTTGGCTTGCCAGGCCTACAGATATTAACAGAAGGCAGAACCAGCCCAAGAGAATGCCCAGCTTCTTAATCTTTGCGGCATGTGAGAATTCTCCTCTATCAATATATGACTAATGGCCCCCTTTTCGGTTCAAATGCTCTCTAAACAGGATTCAATGAATTGCATTCATTAGCTTGGCAACACTCAATACTGTTTATTTCATGCACTCACACAACTTCCTTTAGCTGCAAAGGGTTCTCACATTTGTGGAGTCCATATCCAAACCTGAAGCTGCTTTACAAAAGCTGCCTGCGACTGTCAGACACCCAAGGGCTTGATGCATCCCAGTTCCGAAGGCTCCATCACTCTGCACAGAAAGCAAGCTCGGGCCAGGGCGAGTACTTGTAACAAAACATAAACCATATGACACGCCAACTTTCATCCACTTTGCTGTTTACTGAAGATCAGAAACAAATAAATTAAGAATAGAACAGAGGAAGGAAAGCACTGCATGTCTTCTCAGGGGATCATTTAGCAAAGACACATCCCTGAGATTTAAACAACTTTCTCACAAGAATGGAAAATTCGAACAGGGTTACTAGGGTTCTAAGTAAGAACTACAAAAAAACAGTACAATCTGTGTCACCTGGGTCATGGCCTCAAAGTTCTTTTAAAGAGAGCAAGAATATTGTTCAGTAAAAGAGAGTCACAGACTTAATAATCTGAAAAGAATCTAAAAATTACACAATAAAACCTATCATCTCACAGGTAAAAGAACTATGACGCTAAGCCACTTGCGTAAGAGCATATAATCAGTGGTGAGAGAGCCAAAAGACCCCTCCCCCCGTGTCACCTGGCTCCCAACTCACCTGTCTTTTTGAGAATCACACTACCTCAACTGCAAACTTGATTCTAGTTTTCAATCTGTATAGACTACAAAATACAATATGCTTGAGTCCTGTCTCAGGAAGCTTGAAAACTTAACACTTTTACAGGAATTGTTTTAAATGGGGGTATAACCCTTGGTGGACAAGATTTAATCCAAATGCATCACTGAAATAATCTAAAAAAAACTACCATCTTTCATCTTTTTGCTCCTACTGTGACTAAACATCACAGTTTAAAGAGAAATTAGTGAACAAATTTTGCAATTAGTGGAGAAATTGATATGCTACTAGTTCTATTAATACCAGAAATCATTAGAATTAACTTCATTCTCCATGCCGCAACTGTACTTCTATGCCACACCTTTTCACAAAAGGGAGTGAGGAGTGGCTAAGAGCATAGCTGAATTCTTCCAGAGTGAAAACAATGGTAATTTGGTTTATTCAAGTCTGCTTATAATTGTGTTTCTTCTTCTAGTTAAAGATAATGTTCCTGAGCCTAAGCAATGAATGAAAAGGGAAAGGGCTACTCTGTTATTCAAGATCTGTTATTAAGTTGGGATCATCTCTCTTCAAAAAGGCGGAAAGGTTTACTCTTCACAACGGCACAAATCTTGACCCTTACTTGAGCTGTAGCATGCACAACTGGCCTGCACCATAGGTGAATTACAAGGCACCCTTGAGACACACACACACACACACACACACACACACACACACACGAGTACATGTAGTTGGGATATTATGCTAGAGTTTTGCAAAATGTTACATTGGGAGAAACTGGGTAAAGGGTACCCAGGATCTCTCTTGGTATTATTTCTTACAACTGCATGTGAATTTACAAATATCTCAATAAAATTTTCAATTAAGAAAGTAAACCCTAAATCCCTGATGTATGTAGTTTACTCTCAAATGTTTTGGGGGAAAATTACGTACATGTGTGTGTATGTGTGTGTGTGTGTGTACAGGGTGGAGGGAAGAAGAGAGGAAGCAAAAAGATAAAATAAATGAAGTAAATATTTATAATAAGTGACTCTGTATAAGAGTATACAGGTGTTCTCTGTACTATTCTTGCAACTTTTCTGTAGGTTTAAAATTATTTCTAAAGAAACTTAAACACACACATATGCATTTACACTGAAGTGTTTCAATGTTTATCTTATGACACATTCATCGCTATTGAGTAAATCATTGCCAGTTTGATAGAAGTAGTGTCTCATTTGGATTTCCTTTATTTGGATTGGCGTGTTCAAGTTATGTGTACAGTGTTCTATTACAATACAAATGGTTTTCTTACTGATTTGTGATTTTTTTTTTTTTACCAATTCTACCCTAAATATGTTAAACCTCAGTCCTACTTGCTACAAATGTTTTAAATACAGTAATCTTGAAGCAACTTTGATTTCCTTGAAGAAAACTGAATAATTACATCCTGGGTGATGCTTATAAAGGAAAGTAGGATGATACTCAGGTAGCCACACTTAAGTTTTTTGGCATTTTTACTTACAATTGAAATGTCCTTTAAATGCTGTCACCTCAGCATGCATCCAATGTAGATAATGCAATAATGCCATCCAATTAGAAAGGAAAATGGAAAGATACAGTTTTTGCCCAAGCATGCCACACACATTGAACAAAGTCTTTTTCTATTTAGTCTAAATAGTCTTTAGAAACTTTTAACCATCCCATCAGAAATGTAAACTCTGGAAGATATGGGCAGTTAAAAAATGGTCAGGTTTAAGGAAGCAGTTGTAAGTTTATTTTTAATATATAAACTGATTCTCTTTCAAATCATTATTTCCAGAAATCAGAGTGACGTGTCTGGTTAGGCAGTAAAACTACAAGCTTCTAATATTTCCCATAAGCCAAGAGACAATAGCCTCATTCACCATTCACACTGGAAAAGCACAATGTCATGTAATTTATATAAGCCATAAATGGAAAGTAGCTTCATGCAGCTTCAGACCAACTAATGCTAGTCTCGTTAAACCTACTAAATTTCTTAGGGTATGAAAAACATGCAGTTACTAAAACTCCAAAATATATTTATAAAAGTCCATAATTTCAGAATGTGAGTGTAATGACATATACCCTTTTTCGTAATAGGCAGAAAATATACTTAGCTTGTATACGTGAATATATTAAAACTTAAAAGGTAATATAGTTTATGTTTCTCATTTTAACCTTTGTCAAGAAGACAGTAGAAATATTTTTCTTGGAAAGGTTAGTGTTATTTCCATATGTTCTAACATACTAATACCTCAGAAGAATCAGATCATCTTAAACCATTCCATATGAATTATAAACAGCAAAATGAGAAGGAAAAAACCCAGTTATTATCTGGCAAGAAATGGAAAAACTTTCAGTCAAAATAGCTCAATAAAGAACTCAAATCAGTGTACTAAACTCTGTATTTTTTGTGATTAAATATTCATGCTTTCACTGTATAATGACATAAGATTTTTTAATCATGTGGAGATTCAAATGGACTATATAACTTAATTTCATAATCAGGACAATTTTCCATTATCTGTTGGTCATTTTCACATCTTTTATTTTAAAAATTGGTATTCATATTTTATTTTTATGTATAACATGCTCCCCCCCCGATGTACATCACCTAGGAAAGCTGAAAGTAAACTAGACAAATACCTGATGTTAAAAACCCTACTGTATTTTCAAGAAAAACTGAGGTTTAAAACAAACTCACATTCATTAAAAATGTGTCGCCTTTATAGAACAACTCTTTTATGGGACTGTTGGCTGTATCCCAAAATAAAGTATTTCAGGCTCTACCTTGACGATTCCACTGACATAAAAGAAACTTTGAAACTCACAGGTGTGGAATTACTTCACGTGCAGCTTTAATAAAAAATAAGTGGTTCCCTTCTAATTATACTGGAACAGAGCTACAGAGTACTAGGCTTGCGGATAATTACTTTTTCCTATTTTACAAATGTGTACTAGGGACACTGGGAGGTGACGGTGCAAGGAAAGGAAAAACAGGGCCTGAGGGGTACATGTTTTCCCCCAGGTAGCACACGTAGGAGGAAATTTAAATGGAAATAAATAAGGGTCCAGGAGTTGGGAGAGGGAGGGTGACTATCAATTTCTAGAAACTCTTGTATCTTAGTCAGTGGAAGGGAGAAAAAAAAAAGTCTATCAGGGTGTCTGCCTAAGGTTAAATAAAACACCAGAGGTAAAATTACATATTACAAGAAAAAATAACTTCTGAGTTGGCCACAAAAATAAGCCTGGCCCGTTTGAGAACAACCTTCCTTGTTTTCCATTCTGGGAGGCCAAGCGGCGCTCGGCGGCCCTTCCGCGGGGTCGCTCCGAGGCACCTGGCCACTGCGATGATAATTCCGCAGGCGCGAAACCTGTCATTAGGTTTCTCTACCCTTTTATTTGCCCTCTACCCCCCCTTCTCATTCTATACAAGTCCCCCCACAGATCCCATCACATAACTGGCCTAGTCCTTAATTACTTTTTAATCTACAAAGTGCAACCGAGAAACCTCTTTTCTCCCGCTTTTTAAAAAAACCATTCTAACGACCCAAAGATCCAAGAGTAAGTGCTCCAGCCAAGGGCGGCAGCGTGTCAAGCCCACCTTTTCCGGGCCACCGGTACCTCCCGGCCCCAGGTGCCGGTCGGGGCAGCGCTTTCCCGGCGGCGAGGCCCCTGGACGGCGGCGCCCGCTCGGCTCCAGCCGAAGCGCGCTCCCCACCCGCGAAGCCCTGCCCTCCTCGCGGGCTCACGCCGCCCACCCGCGGGGCGCACCGCTCGGGGAGGAAACGCCAGCCGGCGGGCGGCAGCTGCAGCGCCCGCAAAGCCCTCGGCGCCGCGCGAGCTGGGGACGGGCGGGCGCATTCCGTCCCCGTCCCTCCCGAGCCCCAGCGCAGGGCGCGGGCGGAGGAGCGCGCAGGGACAGGTGTGGGGGCCTGAGACGCGGGGGGCACTCACATGGCGGCATTACGGCACGGAGGTCCCCGAGGGCCGCACGGTCATCCTCCGGGTGCTTCCCGGCCCGCCGCTCCCAGGTCCCCCAAGGAGAGCCCCGGCGCCCGGGCGACGCCGCGCCCCAGCCGGTCCCGCTCCGCTCCGCTCCGCGCCGTCCGCCGGAGGTTCGTGGGCGCGCGGGCGGCGCCAGGTGGAAGGTCGCGCGGCCGAGTTCAAGTGCGGATCGCGGGCCGGGCGGGGCGCAGGTTCCTCTTCCAGAGAAGTTGGAGGAAAGTTAGGGAGGCGGTGCCCGCGGCCGGTGCCGCGCCCTGGCCCCGCCGCCGAGGGGCGGAGGTGGGCTGGTGGGCGGAGGGGTCCGCCTCCGCGGTCCTCGCCCCGCCGGGAGGGCGGCACGTGGTCGCCTGGTGGCTCGGCCCCCCCAGTCGCCCCCCCGCCCCCCGCCCCCCGCGCCCCGCGGGCTCAGGCTGCTCCCCGGGCCGCTCCTCTCCGCCCGCGCTTCCGGCGCCCAGGCTGGGCCCCCGGGGGGCTCAGGTGCGGCTGCCCCGGGCTGGGCGCTGGGTGCCTGGCGTCCCGCGGGCGCAGCTGCCCCACCCGGGGTCTCCAGAGGGCGGGAAGTCTTGCTCGGGGTGGAGGGGCGAGCGGGGGCAGGGGGGCGGCGGGGGCGAGCGGGGGCAGGGGGGCGGCGGGGGCGAGCGGGGGCTCCAGGCCGGCTGCTCTCCGGGCGCGGCGGGCACGGGCCGACCTGGCGCTCCCTCCAACGCCGGGAGCCCTGGATCCCTGAGCCCTTCGCAGGAAATGAGAAGCTGGGAGCGCGGGGGGGGGGGGGGGGGGGGGGGGGGGGGGGCCGAGGGGGCATCTGCTCCGTGCCCGCCGGGGCTCTGCGCGCGGCCCACCCGCGTCAGCGCGGGACCCTCCGCCAAGCCCCAGGCCACTGCCTGCTGCGCTTTTACTTTTCTGCGTCTTTCTTTTCTGTTTCTGCCCTCTTCTCTTCTCCTCTCCCCTCTCTCCACTTCTCTTCTCTCCCCCCTCTCCCCCTCCCCTTCCCTCATCCCCCTCTCCCCTCTCCTGTCTCCCCTCTGCCTCCCCTCTCCCACCATCAGAGTGGGGAGTCCACCTTCAGAGCGCCCAGTCAGCCACACTGTACCGTCACCACATCTCTGGGGCTCTGAGGGGATGGGGGGACAGGGGACAGAGGGGTGAACGCCCCAGCAGGCCCTCTCCGACCAAGGAGGAAGGCCGGCTCCCACAGGGCCAGGCACGAGGCAGCCGTAGCAAACCCATGCCCGACACCCACTGGTCTGTTGACACCTACATATCGTTGCACTGATAGAGGTTCATACCTTTGGCTTAGAATTTTGTCTTCTGTTTAAATGCATCTAAATACCCCCAGGGACTGGTAAAGCTTTAAACCTTTCCCATCGCCCTTGATTGGAACTATTTAAATCCCTCCTGGAAAGAACTATTTGGGGGGTAGGGGGCGGGGGGTGCGTTGCTGTGATGTGGAAACAGCCTCAAGGGTCTGAGAGTGGGAAACTTGGCAGGACTAGTGACAACCTGCCGGGTCCACAGTTTGGCCTGGGCACCCTACTGCCTGGACACTCCGCTGTCTCACTGGGACTCAGGGATGAGGGTAGATAAGTCATACTTCCTTTCAAAATCTACATCATTTTAAAAAAATAAGGAGGGATATTAACAAGGGCCTGGCAAGATGCTTCTTTATCATTTTGTTCAGCACCATTGATTTGCAGATGCAAATCTCGAGACTCATTGGGGAAAGTCCACTGTCTGGACACCAGTGCTTCTCTAAAGCAGCTGCTTGACAAAGGGAGCTGGACACACCTTCCTGAAGACCAGAAGAGAGAGAGAAAGAACTCACACTTGTCACACTTGGAAAGAAGTTCCCTTCCCTTGTGTATTGCCAGACTTAATCCACAAAATGCTAGAGATATAACTGAGCCAGAACTGTACACACATTCAGAGCCAGAGCAGCCCAGCTTGAACTGTGAGCACACGCACAAGTACACGCATACACTCACAGGCCACACACAAAAGTGCAAATAATTATATAACAGTGATAGACTAGGGATAGAGAACTGTTGGGTGGAACAAAAGAGGTAGAGCAGCACTTGAGCACAGACGGCTATGTGCAGAAAGGAAGCTGGAACCCTGCCACGAAATCCAGAGGCTTGAAAATCCAGGGTGTGTTCTTCTTGTGACTTTTATCAGTATTTATTTTGATAAATAAACAGTGTGATTAATAGAGACATTGAATTGTAGCACTTAAGGGAAACTGAAGTTCTTCTGTCCAGTCCTCTCATATTACAGATAGGGAAATGAGACAGATGTGTGATCTGCACAAGGACCTACAAACTTGCCATTCACACCGGTGTCTATTATACCAAATTGTCTCAAGGAAATTTAAGTTCCACTCATAGAATTTTTTAAAAGCAAAAACATTTATTATCTCACAGTTCTTAGGTTCAGGAATCTGAGCACAGCTTAGTGCAGTGGCTCTCACAAGACTGTACAGAAGGTGTTGGCTAATGGTCTTCTCTGAAAGCTTGCATGGGGAGTCCTCGGCTTCCACATTCACTCATGTAGCTGTTCCACTCACAGAATTTTCAAGTTAGAAGAAACCAGGAAAGATAAGGGCAAGCAGAGAAATAGAAATACTGCATTACTCCGGGCTCTCCAAAAAAAGGGAACCAACCGGATGTGTATATGTATGTAGACAGAAAGCTTTAAGGAATCAGCTCCCATGACTGAGGAGGTGCAAGTCAAAAATCTGCAGAGGAGGCCTGCAAGCTGACGACTCAGGGAAGAGTTGTAGCCCAAGTCCAAAGACAGTCTGCTGGCAGAATTCCTTCTTGCTTGAAGGAAGTCAGTCTTTGTTCTGTTAAGGCCTTCGATTGACTGAGTGAGGCCCAGCCACGTAATGGGAAGCAACATGCTTCATTCAAAGGCCACCAATTTAAATGTTAATCTCATTCAGAAACACTTTTATGGAGACATCCAGAATAATGTTTGACCAAATATCTGGACACTGGCCCACCCAAGTGGACACATAGAACTAGCCTTCACAGTAACTGAAAGAAATGTACGTCTATCTAGAAGATGTGTGGTCCTTTAATGCAACACCCTGGGTTCAAAACTTGTTCCTGTAATTAATCAGCACTCCAAACTCTGGCATTTTACTACGCAAATTATGTAATCTGATTTGTAATAATGCTTATAATGTTCAACTCAGGGGGCCATCAGGCAGATTCAGTGAGCTAATGGTACAGAGCACCCCGCATAACTCCTGGAATTTGGTAATAGTGTTTGCCTCCTCCTGCCCTGTATGTCATTCCAAAGCGGAAAGCTCCGGGACCACATTCTTCTGCGTACAGGAATACTGAACATTCCAGACCAAACGAATATTGAACGTCATCTGTTCGCATCCTTAACATTGATGAACACTCAACTATGAGACACTTCCTTTCTGTCGATTCAATCAGACATTCATGCCATCAACTTCCATTCAGAACAAGGACATTCTATCTTCCACAAAAAGCCTTTCAAATATCTGAAGACAGTAATCATCTCTCTTCTCAGCCTTTCGTTATTCAGTTTTCACAGCCCTGGGATTTTTTTAACTATTCAGTGCCTGGCTCCTCCCCACACTTGTGATTCACCCTCCCCTATCCACACGTGAGTCTTTATCAGCCTTCTAGACTACGCACTTGAAGTGGATTCCACACCTCTCTGCTGATAGCAATGGTATCCTTACCTTTCCTAAACTGGACATTACTCTTGTGTAAATAAAGTTTAATATTGACCTTTCAAATAGCTACATAAAATATTTATAGTAGGAATAGAAGTAGCTTTTGTTATATTGATCTACTCTGTGCCAAGGAATGGATACATTTATTCTACAAATCAAGTTGTTCAAGACATATATCTTAATTTGTAAATAATTCAACCCAATTTCTGTTTCAACATTTCATTCTGCCTTAATCAGTTCAATTCCTTGCCTCTCACCAGGCTTGTTGCTTTCTTCAGCAAGGGGGTAGAAGGCGTGTGGTCTTTGACTTAAATGTGTCAGCAGCTGTCAAGCTGTCTGGTCTCTGGTTATTGGTCCACACAGGAGTTGTCAGTCTTGTCTTAAGGCTCCTGCAGGTTCATGGCTCTTTTTTTTTTCTAATTCTCACCCGGGGATATTTTTTTTTTCCATTGCTTTTTCAGAAAGAGTGGAAGGGAAAAAGAGAGGGAAAGAAACCCAGTGTGAGAGAGACACACCAAGTGGTTGCCTCCTGCTCAGGCCCAGACCAGGGCCGAGCCTGCAGCTGAGGTGCATGCCCTTGGCTGGAACTGAACCCGGGAGCCTTCAGTCCACTGGCCGACGCTCTAACCACTGAGCCAAACCGAATGGACCGTCACTGTCTATCAGCCTAGTCCCAAGTAGGCCTTCTCTCTCTGGGGCCTTGATTTCTCTCTGGGTTTCTACCTGAGAGCCAGAGTGTAGGAAACCACTCAGCTCTTGCTCTCAGTGGGCCCCACCCCTCCATGTCTCTTCCTCCCCATCTTTCTTGGGAAAGGAGATATAGCTTCTCTTTCTCTGCAAAGTCTCAACATTTTATCTGTACTCCAACCCCTTTCAGTTCTTTTAGTGCTAAGATTATGAAAGACAAGTGCAGAAATCCTGAAGCCTTTTGCTTTTTTCTCTGTCCCATAATTTCTAGAAGCTACAAGCATACACCAGCTAGAAGTGTAAGTAGGGAGAAGGGGAACTGAAGAGGGGAAATGGAAAATATAATCTCATGAAACTATCATGCTTCCAAAATTCAAATTTTTTTTTTTGCAGTTGATGATTATTCACATTTAAAGATAGGAAATTAAAGGTCAAAGTGGTTAAGCAGCTTACCCAGGATCACACAATAAGTAAGGGGAAGCTGAGCCCTTACCAAAGTTTGAGTGACTCCTAATATTGTGCTTTTCCCGCAGGCGTTCTCACTGTCAGCCCCAAGTATTTTCACACGAGCTGTCACCAAGTCAGAAAGGCCCTCCTGTCCATCCTGAATCCATAGTCAGGGAGTCCAGTACATTCAATTCAGTCTATCACCTTGTAGAATTTGAAAATTGATGCCTTCATTAATCTTATCGACCATCTTTTTCAAGTGTTTGCCACATGCAAATTTAATAACTCTGTTTCTATATTTAGAATCTATATGTGATAATAGATTGACCCAAGCAAAGTCCCTGTGGAACTCCCTGTGGGGCCTGCTTCCTAGCCATGGTGATCTGCTGATAATCAATGCTGGAAATACACATTTTCAACAAGTTGTTAGTCTATGTTGCCTGCCTTTCATCCGGGACACTTTCTCTAACTGGAGCCCCCAGTTGATCACAGAAGAAAGTATGTCAGGAAATAGCTTTTATTTTCTCCTGATCTACTAACCTGGACATTCTGGTTATCACCCCTGAGCATGAGTTTGAGGATATGACTTGTTCTTGAGGAGCTCTTGCTGGTTCTTAGTAATACCTCATTCATTTCAAGTGCTCAGAAGCCATCTTTTGTATAACCCATCCACTACAATTTCTAGGAGAAACATCAAGATTAGACTTTGCTCCCCACAAATCCTCCTTTTGTAAAAGAAAATCAGAACAAATTATATATTGTTTTAAACCTGGCATGACATACATTGTGAGCTTGATTCTTATAGTTTGGTGATAAACGTAGACTGTTACGAACTTCATGTACTGAAAGCTCTTTAGTCTTCCATGGATAATAAAAATATTAGTATAGACAATTACTACCATTTTTTGGTGCTTTCTATGTATATAACATTTTTAAAGATAGTTACATGTAGTATCTCTTTTAATCTTCATACCAACCCTACAGATACAGAAACTTGGCATAAAAGAAGTTAGGCATAGAGGATATATTTTCTGACTAAAACATGTATATCCTTGACCAACCAATGTAGGTCCAGCTATAATTGCCTGAAACATTGATGTAAAGGTTCCAGTGTACAGTCTGGTCAGAGAAATGCAAGGAGAAAAGACATGGATCTAGAAAATACCACCGTACAGGTTTTTCTGGTATTTCACTATGCTGTTTTTAAAAGTATTCCAAAACTGGCTTTTGCTAGCTGGGCAGATGTTAATGTTTCTGAGAAGCTAGCCATATATATATATATTGCTTTTATAAATTTCACAGTGTCAAAAACTGGAGAAGACTCCTGAATTATGTAAGAAAATCAAATATAGAAAGAAATGCAATAATGGGAGCTACATTCATCTAAGTAATTACTAATTTCCCTATTCATTTAATAAAACTACTCATCACTTAATTTATGGCAAGTATTGTTCTAAGCACTGTCATTATAATAATGAACAACAATAAACAAAGTCGCTGCTTTTGTCAAGCTTGAATTCCACTTGGGGTGGGAGGAGGGGTAGATAGTAAAGAAATAAAAATTAGATATGTAGAATACAGATGGTGATAAGTTCCCTGAGAAGTAAAGCAAGATGAGATTAAAGATAATAGGGATGACAGCTGCTGTTTTCCAGAGTGGTCAGAGAAAGCCCCTCCAACAAGATGTCACTGTAGAAGAGACTGGAATTACATGGAGACCAGACCCAGGCAGTTATATGAAGGGTCCCAACAAGAAGGCAAAGCAAGGGCACATGCCCTGCGGCAGTGTGGCCTTGACCTGCTTACCAGAGCTCGGGGAGCAGAAAGGCTGGACCTAAGGGGGCAAGGGGGAATGAAGTCTGAGGGAAAGCCCCAGACTAACTTTCTTTGCCTTATGGATACAGAACAGGCTTTGGATTTTACTGTAAGATAAGTAGTCATTGGAGTGATTTGGAATAGAAAAGAGCATGGTCTGACAGATTGAAGAATAGACTAAGGAGTTAAAAAGTGGGAGCAGAAAGTCTATTTAGCAGGCTGTAGAATCAGAGAAAGTGATAATGATGGTTTGAACTAGGGTGATAGGAATGAACGTGTGAGGAGTTATTGAACTTCGGCTATTTTCAAGGTGATTTGCTGATAACTGGATATGAGGAATGAGAAAAAACGGAGACAAGGAGTACGCTGGGATTTTCACCTACAGAACTGGGTAAATGGAGTTACTAATATCTGAACTGTGGAAGAGTGAGGGAGAAGCAGGTTTGGGAGGGAAAATCAAGAGTTCAGTTTCGGACATGGGAGGACTGAGATGTCTATTAGAAAATCTACTGCGTGCGACTACTATACTGCTTGAAATATAGTAGTGGCTCAATAAAATTAATTAATTAAACAAACACTGTATTCTAAAGCTGTGTCTGAGATCAATGTCAAGTTTCCTTGGCAATTGTTCATAGAATAAATTTTCAAAGAAGAATTAGGAGTTTAGTTACGTCTTGAAGAATAGGTTAAATAAATTCTCAGCAAAAGAGAAAAAGAGAATGTAAAGCAGTGGAACTTTATAGCAACAATGTAGGAAAAGATGACAAATGTTTGAGGGCAAGTGAGCAAATGATATGACTGCAATTATAGATTCTAGAGGCTGAAAAGAAGTGAAAGGCTAATTGATAATAGGTTGTGGAAGTCTTGGAGGGTCAGGCTAAGGAGTTTGACTTATTTTTAACTGTCTTCTGTTTTTGTTTAGCTTGTTGGCAAGGGACTAGCATGATGAAAGCAACGTTTGTAGAGAATTAATCAGCATGGACCAGTAGAGGAGATTTATGCAAGCAGAAGACTACAGTAGCCCTGGGTGAGAAAATAAATACTATGGGAACAATACAATGGAAAGGAAATAATGGGTTCAAGAGGCTCACAAAGTCTAAGAGACATGATCCTCATTTAGTCCAAACCCACATAACATATCTGAACCCTTTTATACTTGGCATCACGCGGGCAAAATATGATTGGCTGGATTCTTGTTAATTTATACAATTATACACGACCCTTTGCTGATGTTTCATGCTATTGCTGGGGTGTCATTAGGGCTGTTTACCAGGGTGGTGGTTCTCAGCACCTGGTAGGCATGCTCTTTCCTTTCCCTTGAATGCTAGGCAACGTAATGATACTTGCTTTGGGAAATGGGATATGAGTATACCTGGTGTGTATCCCACTTTGGGACAGAAGTTTTTAAAGAGTAGAGTGCAATTTGTCACTGTGTCTTCCTCCTGACACAGCAACTGACAATATTATCAAACGATGGCGATTTCATCAGCCTGGGCTCCAGAGTGAGGATGATGGAGCAGCCACTCTAGCTACCCTTCAGGATCCAGTGGCAGGGACAAATTAGCTGTGCTCTTACATGTCACCAAGATTTGGGGTTGTTACTAGCTGTTTCTGACTGATACAAAAACTGTTCTCTAAAGAATTGAAAAAGCAATATACCATCAAATGTCAGAGATACTTAAATAATTAAAAGGGGCTTATTTTATGTGGGAAATCTTATCTTTCCATTTCCAAAGTATTGAACAACAACAGATGCATCACTTGAAGTATAATGATATTCATAAGTCTGGCCAAAAAAGAGATGGGCATAAACAGGAAGTCAGTTTTTATTACATATTTGCTTTCCTGAGTTGACTCTATACAAGTTTTCTGTGATCTGCTTTTAAAAAAATCAAAGTACATAGTTTTCCAGGATTTTGGTGCAAAGTGGAAAGTGTGTGTGTGTGTGTGTGTGTTGTGTGCATGAAAGGAAAAAAGAATAAATTCCCTATGTGAGAAGGAAAAAAGGGGACTAAAAATGAACACTTGGTGCATCTAATACTAACACCCTTTATTGGTCAGAATTTAATATCTGAGATACTGTTCTACAATTGGAAGAAAGGTTTATTAATTTAGAAAGCTAATTAATTAAAAAGAATGAACACACTCCTTAACACTCATTTACAACTTTGCAACCAATATAATTATAGAGGTAAACAAACAACCAATTTCACATTCTGGTTATACGGTTGACCCTTGAACAACACGGACTGGAACTGTGCGTGTCCACTTATATGCAGATTTTTTTCAATAAATATACCATCAGCCCTCCATATCCCTGGGTTTCATATCAGACAGTCTATTCATTTGTGGTTGGGAATCTGTGGATGCAGAAAGCTGACTGTATATAAGGGACATGAGCATCTATAGATTTTGGTATCTGCAGAAGTCCTGGACCCAATCTCCCGTTGCTACCAAGGGACAATTATAGTTAGCTTTTTGGGGAGTTTGAGGTTATATGCAGATTTTCAACTGTGTTAGGTGAGGGGTATGGTCAGTGCCCATAACCCCAACATTGTTTAAGGGTCAACTGTATTGCAATTGATGAAGACTCTCTCCTTGGCCAAACTTTATACAGGCTCCTCTGAGCCTGACTAGGCCCCGTCCCCATACCTTCAAGATCCCAGTTTTAGCAAGAATCCTGCTAAGTCAGTTTAGCCAGAATCCCTACCCTTGGTATATGAACAGATTTCTCATCCTCACCATCCCCCAGGTGATATCTCACCAGCCTGGCATAACTTCAGCAAGAATACTGTCAAGTTGGTTTAATCAGAACCCCCCCAACCTCTTATTAATTTTTCATCTACCTCTCCTCCACCAACCTTGCCTCTTACTTATAAATCCCACTTTTACTTGCTGCATTAGGAATTGAGCCGAGATCTACACTGGGGTCTCTTTTCCTCTATTGTAACAATCCTAATTAAAATTTGCTTTTATCGCTTTAAGTACTGTCCAGCTCTGTGTTGTTTACTTTTACAGAACATGTTTCAATTATTTTCTTAAAAAGAAAACGCATTGGAAACTCATAGAGTTATAATCTGAGCAGCTGTGACTTTTTTTAAAATGCGAAAATAATTCTGGGAATAAGATTTTCTAATTTAGACTGAGCACCTGTAGAAAGCACCTCAGAGAAGGGGACATTTAAGATGAGACTTATTTGACAGAATGGAGCCAGCTATGCTAAAATTGAGGGAATGGTTTATTCACAGCAGAGGGGTATAGCTACTACAGAAGACTAAAGAAGGAACACATTTAACATGTTTAAGGGGGAAAATAAAGCAGATATAGGTGGTAAGGTGGAAAGAAAGGAAATGAGGACAGAGATATAACCATGGGCCAGATAATAGTCTTATAACTGAGGGCAGAGAGTGGGCATTTTCTTTAAGTACTATGGTATGCTAGCAAGGGATTTAAATGGGGACTAGACAATTGGATGCTGAGTTGATAATAGATTAAAGAGGACAATAATAGAGGCTGGTGACCACTTAGGTGAGTATTGTCATAGTCTGCAGTGAGAGGCAACGGTGGCTTGGATTTCAGTGTTGGTAGTAAAGATGGGGAGAAAAGGAGAGAGATTTAGGACAAGTTTTGGAGATTGAGGTCACATGACTTATATTGGTTGGATACAAGAAGCTGAGGATGAAGGGGGACACCAGGGGTTTAGGCTTGAACAGCTGCAGAGATGGTAGTGGATGAAGGTTGATAGAAGGAATGGTTTTGGAGGAATGTTAAGTTTGAGATGCCTGTAGACATCTAGTAGATATATCAAATAGACATTGGCATATATATCTGGAGTTTAAGGGGCAGACTTGAGATTCATCAACAAACTAGTGATATTTAATGCTCTTAGAATGAGTTGGAGCACTATTTAGGGAGATATACACAGAAAAAAAATGGACCCAAGATCATGCCCTGACACACCAAAGTATAAAGAGGAAGAGGAGCCAACCAAGAAGACAAAGAAGGAGTGGCTGGTAAGGTAGAACAAAGGAAGGAAAATGTGTTGCCATAGAGACCAAAAGAAGACTCTGTTTCAAGAAGGAAGAAGGGCTCAACTATGTGAACATTGCTGATGAAGATAAGATGCTTGCGTGTGGCAATATGGACCCCCGGTAACTCACAGGAGCAGTATCTGAGGAGCACTGAGACCAGAAACCATAATGAAAGAGCCTGAGAGAAGAGAGGAAGGTGAACCATTGATACTATTCAAGTTCTGAAGAAACTTAGTTCTGAAGTGGAGCAGAACAATGGAGCCTGATGTTCTTGAACAGGAGAGTGGCAGAGATGCTTTATGCTCCAAAAGGAGGTGCAAAAGCACGCTTGTAGCCTGACACAAATGGTTTAAGAAAGGTGATGATAGAGTTGACGTAATTGCAGGAGCAATGTCCTTGAGAAGCAGGAGGGAATGGTGGAGGGATCCAGAATGCACGTGGAGGACTTGGTGTCTAATAGGTCCTACCACACCATCCAAGAATGGAGTCTGCAAGACAGTGATTATACTGATGGAGCATCATCAAGCAAGAAAGTGAACACATAGAGAAAGGATAGGTTCTAGTCTATTGAAACTCTTACCCTTTGAGACAGCATGGAGGGATCTGGAGGGTATTATGCTAAGCAAAATAAGCCAGCCAGAGAAAGACAAGTATCACATGATCTCACTCATATGTGGAGTCTAATGAACAAAACAAACTGATGAACAAGCTAGATCCAGAGACATAGAAGCATGGGACAGACTGATGAATCTCAGCAGGGGGGGGGGGGGGAGTGGAAGAAAATTTACATGTGTATATGCATAACCCATAGACACTGATGATAATGTGGTGAAGGCCTGGGGCAGGGGCGGGCAGGGTGATGGGGGTGGGGTAGAAGAGGTCAATGGGAAAAAAAGAGGACACCTGTAATGCTTTTAACAATAAAGATAAATTTTTAAAAGAAGAAAATATTTGATAATGAAGAATCATTAGAATTCATAGGAAAAAGCAAGTGAGCTGGAAAGACAGGAGGTATATAATGAACATTGGTCCACATATTATCCATGGACCCTTAATCAGTGGCCATTTGTTTCCTGCCCTGATTGGGAATGACTCAATGCTTTATAAAGTAGGATACTGGAAATGACCTGTGAAAATAGTATGGAAGGTGGAATCTTTCCCACTTCACAGTAGCAATTCTGCAATTAAAATGCACCTGAGAAACAAAGCAAGGGGGACAACTTTTCAAGACACTACAAAAGTAACCCAGGATGATTAATGTCTTCACAAAAACTCTTCACTAATGATTCATTAAGAAAACTTTGACTCATGTTAGATTTTCTTAGGTTCTTATGTTGAGCACCAAACAGGAACTCCACCAAGTATTCACTTGCTTTGCTATGAATATCAAATACACTACTTGCCTGAATAATTATTTTTCTCCTAAAGCTTTCAGTAATTTGAGACTGGGCTTTCAGGAACTGGGAGGTGGAGGAAATGGCCTGAAGAATTTTCCACCATAATGCAGACTTTCTGGTTTTCTATTGTTTTCAGTCACCCTGCTCTCCTCTGGGCCTGGAGGCTGGTAGCCAGAGCCTCTTTGATTTAGTTTCTCCAGAGACTATCCTCCACCTGCCAGGTGAGAAGAGTGGTTGCCTAACTTGTGCAGGTTGAGGGTAGGTCTTCAAGCCTATTAACTCCTATAAATTCTCAAGCGTTGCCTATCTCACCTCTGACATCAGAGCAATTTTGTGCCTCCAACATTGAACATTTTTGGATTGATGAGGGCAGTTCTACTTGCTTACCATTGGTTTCCATCTTGGGAAACATGTAGGTTTGACTTCCATCTGCTAAATTATTACCCTTTCCTCTATTAGCTTTCCAGGTTTGTGTACTGATCTCCAGAGTTATAGATATCTCCAAATCTCACTGAAGATGCAGTTTGTTTGAAACTAGATTGACAGATCATGAAAAACAAATGGTGGGTTAAATAGTGGAAACGATGACTTAAGAATGGAATAATACTCATAACCTTGAGCACGTTCATTGAGAATAATTTGTTAGAGCTAGCTGTTGGAGCTTAGTGCATTTGTTCTGGTTTTTCAAAGATGATGCTTAAAAACCAAGTTACAGTTGAACTTCAAAATATGTGAAGTCTTATAATTTTGAGCAAATTGAACTTGTACCCTTAAACAAATATCTTTACCACGCTATAGGTTTAAATTACATGTATTTCTTAGCATTGGTGGAGTTAATCCCAAATTTTGTTAGAATATCTGTGTACTGTAATCCTGTCTCAGTTCATACATACATACAGGAGATGTCAGTGGTGATGGTAGCCACCATTTTTGATACCAGATTTTATGAAATAGCCACCACTTCCTACTAACTCTTATTGCAATGCTACTAAATGGTTCTGAAGTATCCAAGTCTAGTGCCAAGTTTTAGTCCAGAAAATGTAAAATATAAAACATTTGGGAAGAAGGTTTCCCATATACCCTCTTCCCCTTCACTCACAGCCTCTCTCATTACCAACATTCCCCATCAGAATGGTACTTTTGTTGAAACTGATACACCTACACTGACACACCATCATCACCCAAAGTCCATAGTTTATATTCACTCTTTGTGCTGTACATTCTATGGGTTTGGACAAATGTATACTTACATTATATCATTATAGTATCATGCAGAGTATTTTCATTGCCCTAAAAATGTTCTGCCCTCTGCCTATTTATCCCTCCCTCCTTACAATCCCTAGCAAACACTGATATTTTTACAGTCTCCATAGTTTTATCTTTTCCAGGATGTCATATAGTTGAAATCATACAGTATATGGCCTTTTCATATTGGCTTCTTCACTTAGCAATATGCATTAAAATTCCTCCATGTTTTTTCATGACTTGGTAGCTCATTTCTTTCTAGCGTTGAATAATATTCCATTGTCTGGATGTACCACAGTTTATTTACCCATTCATCTACTGACAGGAATCTTGGTTGCTTCCAGGTTTTGGCAATTATAAATAAAATGGCTATAAACATGCAGGTTTGGGGTAGACATAAGTTTTCAATTTCTTTTGGAAGATGCAAAATAGTACAACTGTTGAATCGTATAGTAAGAGTTTCTTTGTAAGAAACCAGCCAACTGTTTTCCAAAGTGGTTGTACCATTTTGCATTCCCACCTGCAATGAATGAGAGTTCCTGTTGTTCTACATCCTTGCCAGCATTTGGTGTTTTCAGTGTCCCATGTTTTAGTCATTCTAACAGGTGTGTGGTAGTATCTCATTGTTTTGATTTGCGTTTTCCTTATGACATATGATATAAAGCACCTCTTCATATGCTTATTTACCATCTGTATATCTTCTCTGGTGAGGTAACTTCGACCTGTTTTTAAATTTGGTTGTTTGTTTTCTTATTGTTGAGTTTGAAGAGTTCTCTGCATATTTTGGATAACAGACCTTTATCAGATGTATCCTGGCAATTATTTTCTTCCAGTCTGTGGCTTGTCTTTCCATTTGCTTGACATTGTCTTTTGCAGAGTAAAAATTTTAATTTTAATGAAGTCCATCTCATTAATTATTAATTTAATGGATTGTGCCTTTGGTATTGTATCTAAAATGTCATCACCATACACAAGATCACCTAGGTTCTCCTATGTTATCTTCTAGTTTAATGTCTTGCATTTTACATTTATATATAATCCAATTTGAGTTCATTTTTGTGAAGGATGTAACATCTGTGTCTAGATTCTTTTTTGTCTGTGGATGTCCTGTTGTTCCAGCACCATTCATTGAAAAGAGTATCCTTTTCTTTGGATTGCCTTTGCTTCTTTGTCAAAGTTCTATTACTATATTTATGTGGGCCTATTTCTGAGCCTTCTCTGTTGTTCCATTGAGCTATTTGTCTGTTATTTTTCTAATATCACACTGTCTTCATTACTGGAGCTTTAAAGTAAGTCTTGAAGTTGGATAGTTGCAGACTGCTGACTTTATCTTCTCCTTCAATATTGTGTTGGCTGGATTGGGTCTTCTGCCTTTCCATATATAATTTTAGAATGGGTTTGTCAATATTCACAAAATAACTTGCTGAGATTTTAATTGGGACTTATATATATTTATTTAAAATTTAATTAGAGTTTGGAGGGTCCTGCTAGGATTAGACACAAGGTTAAAGAGTGATCAGTAAACACAAGGATTTTGAAGTGAAGTGAAAGTGGGTGATTAGAATTAGGGCAGGCCTGGTGAAGGTCATGCTGATTTGCCATATAGGTTTATGACCTGCATGCTACCCTAGTTCCAATTCTGATAACAGGTTAGTGAATTGTGAATGTGGATAATAATTTCACTATTTCACAACTTAATTTATACCATTGAAATGCTACCTCTCTCTCTCTCTCTCACCAAAAAATATACAACCAGGAGGAAAATAGAACAAATTCAACTCCCCCTTTTCAACCCTTCTCCATGTCTTCATTAACCAGCATTAAATATTTAAGCAAAAATAAATGATTGGAATGATTACAACGTTACCTGGTAAAGGAGAGAAACAGAGCAGTGTACTTCTTCAGATTTAACAGCAAGAAAAACCTTATTTCCAATAAAAACTTTGCTTTGTAGACTATTTTGATATGCCACAGAATGAATAATTACGTTGAAAAAGTGTCAATAAAATTAAAGGAGACAAGAAGGAGGTGCTGTCGTAAAGCCAGAATTGAAAACTTCTTTTGAAGCTGTAAAATATCATTAATCTTTGAGTGAAGTGAAAACAATCCTCCCTCTATTCTCACATAGACAGCTGCTAATAGTTAGGTAGTTTCAGGAAAAAAAATATTTTGACATGGAAAATGCTAGTGCACTTGGGCATGGGCAACTATGTCTAGAATCCAAACTGATTCAACCAATAAAATATTTTTTTAAATGAATTTCATTAAAAATATTTTAATGACTATATTCAACAGTACCCATAATGATTTTTTCTTAATGATTTCTGTACTGCATTAATAAGTTTATAATCAATTTCTCCTCATTCATTTAAAAATTATGGCTGGTATCGAAGAAATTATCATTCATATCACAATGATTTTTCTTGTTTTACTTTATCAGCATCCCCATATGAGTATGTTAAATTTAATATAGCTACTGTTTAAATGCCAAATACCACTATAACCTATGGAGTTGCACTGTTAGCTTATATGTTTCTATTTTTATATAAGGACATTGATTTAAGTGGAAACTTTGCCAAAATTAATGAGTCATGTCCGTGAGCACATGCTCATTTTTATGGTCTCCCCAAGTGAACCTAAATCATGGATCTTGCTTTCCCAGTTCAGCCAGACTCAACAAACTTTTACTCTTCTAATTAAGGCATAGGTCATTGCTTTGGATAGGAACTGATTCCAATGGAACTCAAGAGAACTATTAATCTATTCCTGTTGGACATTGTTTGTTCTTCAGTCTTTTTCATCACGTTCACACAGATGAACACATTACAGAGTCATGTTCTAAAATGGCTAGATCTGCTCTTCAGACATACTTGAAATGGCACTGTTTCTTAAAGGCGACATTACCCTTTCAGTGAATCGTTACAAAAGTAAACAAGATAATATAAAATTATTTGCTGGAAGTATTCCTTTTGAACTCTCAGAGCAAGACTAGTGAAGAGATTTGGGAATTTCTTACATTTAATTATTAGCAAAGCAACATTTGCCAATCTCCTAATGTATACAGAACTCAATGAGAGATATTATTTGATATTTCATAGAAATTGGAAAAATAATTCCTGACTGGAAGATTAGATTTTATGTGTGTGCTCATATTTATAACTAATTTTCAAATGAATTAATCACATTTTGAGCAACATGATAAAGCTTCTTTTTTAATCTAACTAAAATGGGTAATAAACATAAAATATCTACTAATTATGTGGCCTGTTACAGAGTATATATTCAATAAATTACAGTCATTATTATTGTTAACAAAAGAATTGTTTTATTTTTGTAGTATTCCTTTGTCATCAAAACAGCTTTTGGTGTCACTCTTTAAAATAAAGAGTTGGCTATGATGTTTTCATAAATTTCTTTTCTTTTTTTTTGGTTTTTTTTTTTTTTTTTTTTTGCTTAATCCCTTTACCTTTTTCACCCAGCCCTCCAAATGCTTCCCCTCTGATAATTGTCAGTCTGTTCTCTGTATCTATGAGTCTGTTTCTATTTTGTTTGTTAGTTTATTTTGTTCTTTACATTGACATGTTAGTGAAATTATATGGTACTTGTTTTTCTCTGGTGGGATTATTTTACTTAGCATAATACTCTCCAGGTCTATCTGTACTGTCACAAAAGGATGTTCTTTTTTTCCTGCCTAGTAATATTCCATTGTGTAAATGTACCGCAGCTTTTTTATCCACTCATCTACTAATGGACACAGGGGCTGCTTCCAGATCTTGACTATTGTGAATAACGTTGCGATGTACATAGTGGTGCATATGTTCTTTTGAATTAGTGGTTTGGGTTTCTTCAGATATATTCTCAGAAGTAGGATGGCCGGGTCATAAGGCAGTTCCTTTTTTATATTTGAGGAACCTCCCTACTGCTTCCCACAGCGGCTGCCCAAATCTGCACTCCCACCAGCCGTGCACGAGGGTTCCCTTTTCTCCACACCCTCGCCGAAATGTGTTGGTGGATAATCGGTGACAGCCATTCTGGCAGGTGCAAGGTGGCATCTTGGCTCATCGTGGTTATGATTTGCGTCTCTCTGATGATGAATGACATTGAGCACTTCTTCATATGTCTATTGACAATCTGTATGTCCTCTTTGGAGAAGATTCTATTCAGGTACTTTGCTCACTTTTTAATTGGATCGTTTGTTCTTTTGGTGTTGGGTTTTATAAATTCTTTACAAACTGATTATTAATCCCTTACCAGGTGCTTCATTGGCGAATACGTTCTCCCATTAGTGGGTTCTCTTTTTATTTTGCTGATGGTTTCCTTTGCTGTAGAAAACCTTTTCAGTTTGTTGTAGTCTCATATGTTTATTTTTTCTTAAGTTGGTTTCCCTTGCCCGAGGAGATATATCAGAAAAAATATTGCTATGAGAAATGTCCGAGACCTTACTGCCTATGTTTTCTTCTAGGATTTTTATGGTTTTGAGTCTAACATTTAAGTCTTTAATCCATTTTGAGCTTATTCTTGTGTATGGTATAAGAAGGTGGTCTAGTTTCATTTTTTTAACTATTTTTATTGTTGACACTATTACAGATGTTCCCATTTCCCTACTTTTGCCCACCTCCACCACACATGTATGTATATATATACACACACACACACATATATACACATATATATTATATTATATAAATTATACATATAGTTCCTATAATATATTAGTATAAATTCAAGACATTTTTAGATTAAAATAATTGAGAGAAATTAATGCTATCAGAATGGCACTATTTAAAATTCTATAAAAGTTTCTTCAGACTGAAGGAATATTGCACCAGGTGGTAACTCAGATGTACCAGGAGAAATAGAGGGCACCAAAAAATATTAATATATGATACGTAAGTTAATATAAACACATATATTTTTATTGGTTTATTGAAAAAATATATGAATATTAATGTCAAATTTATACTACTGTATGATAGGAAATATACATAAAGTTTATATAATATATATGTAAATATATAAAAACAATACAAAGAAGGGACGGATAAATGAACTATGCTATTGAGAGTGACTTGCATTCAATTGGAAGTCATTCAATACCAATTAGGTGGATTTTGATAAATTAAAGTTATATGCTATTATCCCTAGAGCAATCTTCATAAATTCTAAATATATATATTAAAAAGTCAATACAGGATTTACAATAATATACTGCAACATATTTGCTTAATACCAAAGGAAACAGGGAAGGAGGGGTATAGGAAAAAATACAGAAATAAAACAAAAATAACAGCAAAATGGCAGACTTAAAATCCACAGTATAAATAATTTTATTAAATGTGAACTGACTTAACACAAAATAAAAGGCGGAGAATCTGAAACTGCATTAAAAAGCGAGACTCTACTATGTGCTGCCTAAAAGAGACATATTTATTTATTAAAAAAATTTTTTTTAATCCTCAGTGGAGACATTGATGTATGAGAGAAGCATGAATCAGTTCCCTCCTGTGCATCCCACCAGGGATCAAACCCACAATCTAGATATGTGCCCCACCAAGAACTGAACTGGCAACCTTTCAGTGCTCAGCAGGATGCTCCAACCAACTGAGCCACATTGGCCAGGGCAAGAGACATACTTTAAATACAAAGACACATATAGGTTGAAAATAATAGGATAGAAAACAATGTACATGCAAATAATAAGCATTAGACAACGGGAGTTGCTAAATTTATATAAGACAAAATAAACTTCTAACCAAGGAATGTTATTGCAGAAAAATGAAACATTTCTTGAAGTTAAAAGAGTCTATACAAAAAGATACAACAAAAAAAATGTATATGCACCTAATAACAAGCTCTCCAAACTGGCAGAACTGAGAGGAGAAAGAGATCAATTTAAATGATAGTAGATTTCAATACTCCTCTGTCAGTATTTGATAGAAAGAGCAGACAGAAAATTAGGGATAACAGAGTAGACTTGAACAACACTATCAGTAAACTGGTAGATATGTATACGAGATACCACACAAAAACATGATACAAAGTCTTTTCAAGCATAAATGTAATATTTATGAATATAGACCATAGGCAATACAGCAATCCTCAATAAATGTAAAGGATTAAAATGATCCAAAGTGTGCTCTCCAACAACAAAATTAAACTAGAATTCAAACAGATACATATCTTGAAATTTCCCCAACTATTTAGAAACTAAACAATTTGGAAGTGGTTAAACAAATATTTGGAAATTAAATTAACCCATTGGCCAAAGAAGAAATCAAAAGGAAAATCAGAAAATATTTTGAGATGAATGAGAACACATGATATATCAAAATGTGTTAAATGAAACTTAAACAGCGTTTAAAGTGAAATTTACAGCATTTGGAGCTTCCATAGAAAAGAAGATCTAAAGTCAATGATATAAGCTTTCAACTTAAGCTAAAAAGAGAAGCTTACATTAAACCTTATTTTAGTAAAATGAATGAAACAAACAAAAAAGAGCAAAAATCAATAAAATATCAAGGAGTCAAGCAGCAAAGAAAGTAAGTAAAACAAGAAGATGGCTTTTTCAAAAGTTCAATAAAACTCCTGATCAATAAAAAAAGGAGTAAGCATACAAATTATCCATACCAGAAACAACACAGTGAGAAAGTTCTACAGACACTGGAAGGATATCATGAAAACCTTTATGCTAATAAATTTAATAGTTATACTAAATCGAAAAGTTCCTTAAAAGAAACCATAAAAATATGACTCAAGAAGAAACAAAATCTGAAATGCCCCATGTGAATTAAAATATTGAATTTATAATTTAAATGCTTTCTACAAAGAAAATTACAGGCCCAGATGGCTTGATTGGTAAATCCTATCAAACATTAAAGAAAAAAAGTCAATTCTACACAAATTCTATCAAAAGAAAAGCGGGTACATTTTTCCAATTCATTTTATGAAGCCATTATTTCTCTGATACAAAAATTAGAAAGAAAAAAAATAACTACAAGGCCAAAAACTATATTTATTTTTTTTATTAATTTTTTAAAAATTCATTGATTTGAGAGAGTGAGAGAGAAACATCAAACCTGCAACCTTGGAGTATCGAGCAATGCTCTACCCACCTGAGCTACCCAGCCAGGGCAAAAGGCCAAAAACTATAGACAAATGTTCCTCATGAGCTTAGTTGCAAAAATTCTTGATGACATAAGTAAATTAAATACAACATGACCCAAAGAATATAAGAGGAACAAAATATTTGCATTTGAGATGGAACATGGAAGTCAAAGAGGAAAGGGGAAGCATGCTGCTTTAAAGTCAGACGTGGATTTCCATTCTGCTTTCACTTGCTTTATAACTCTGAAAGATTTTAAAATCCAAGTACCAATTTTAAAATGGGAAGAATAAAACTTATCTCATGGGGTTATTGTGAAGAATAAGTGAAATAAGTTATTCATATTGCTTAAAACAGTACCCAGGGCATGAAACAAGATCAAGAAATATTTAGACATAGATACCATGCTGAAAAAAGAATACCATGCTGAGATACCATGCTGAGTGAAAGCACAGGATTAGAAAAGCACAGACGTGTTTTGGGAAAAACAAGATTTTTTCTTTTCCTGAGTAATTAGATGTGAAATAAGGGAATCAACTATTCAGATGCACATTTTGAAGGCCATGCTAAATAGAAGGTAGATTTCCTTGTATGTCATCAATGGATAGTTGAACCAGGTAGTAAAATATTCAAAACTTTAAGAAGAGTATTCTGGCAGCGCAGAAAATGGGTTGAATATTTATTTAAAATATTTATGTCTTTGTTGCAATAGTCTAGGCAGTGAAACTGGCATGAAGGTATTTTTGGAGAAAATGAATGTTTTGAACATTGACAAAGAGAGTGGAGGACTCTTGGATTCTGGGAATAAAGGAGAAGATGGGATGGTTCTGAGGCTTGTGTCTAGATAAATAGAAAGATGGTAATTCCAAAATGAGATTTAAAAAAATGTTTAGGTATCCTTCTCTTGAAAAGGATCAGTAGGCAATGATGTTAGTAGAGTGACCCAACTCTCCCTTCGGGATACAGTATGCTTTGCAGCACTGGAACTTGCTTCTCTTAAGGCAAGTCATCTAACCTCTCTTAGCTTCAGACGACTCGTCTCTATTTGAAACAGAAAGAGGGAAATTAACAAATGCCTGGTTTGATAACCAGTAGTGAAGGTAAAGACCTATGCAAAAATAAATTTACTGTTGTTGTTCAAAGAGCATGTAATCTAACCACAAGGAATATTTGCTTAAGCTAGGGTTTATCTGACTTAGAGCATGCTTTTCCTATAGTCAAAGGCAACCTCTATGTGTCCACACCATGCTTTGAGGTCATATAATTCAGGGGACCATCATTTGTTCTCAGGAAAGAAGACAGTCTTTGTTCTTCCTCATGGCCTCATTCCAGAATTAAATACTGTATAAAATGACTTGCCCCAGGCTTAGGCAAACCCACTTACGAATTAGGAAGAAAAAACAGAAGATTAGAAATTTATAAAATATACCTGTACACAGAACAGGAGATTAAACTTTGTAAATCGTTTGTAAAAACGATCACAGGGCAAGGGAATATGTGGGACTATCAAGACATTGCTGCTGAATCCTCCTAGATTTAATAGGAGAAAGACATCATCTTGCTTCTGGCTGGGACACATAGGGAAGACTTCAGGGAGAAGGTGACATTATATTGGTTCTTAAAATGTAAACATTCAGGTCTAACTCCCCATAAAGCACCCTCCTTTTTTTTTTTCTCTTCTTTCTCTTATAGCATCTCTCCCACTCCCTCAAGTACAGGCTCCCTCATGGTTTTTCTGTTTGCTCTCTACCCAATAAACATCTGCTGCCAACAAAAAGTTGAGAAATATGTAAATAAGTGGTAGAACCAGAAGCATTGCAGTGTCTAATGAACTCAAAAAGATCCTGGAGACTCTGGCTAGTAATAAATGATAAAGATTTAGTCAAGGGCCTTAAAGAGTTTACAACCCGAAAACAGCTAGGCAAAAACCCATGTGTTCCAAAGAAGAAAGAAAAGTTTATAGAGTTCCTACAGTAAAAAGTACAGTCCAGAATCATCAGTCCTGTGTGGTTAGCCCTAGAGTTGGTCCAGGACTATCAGTCACATGCCACGTGTCTGTGTGATGGATGCCAGGTGGTTTGAAAGATGGACACCTGGAGGTCTGATGACGTCCAGTGTCTGGAGAATGGATGTCAGGTGGTCTGCATATGTGAGCCCTCCAGGGAGTAATCAGAGGGTTATCTAGAGGTCTGGTGTATGCGCAGGTGTTGAGACACAATGAACTGATATGTATCTAGGCACTGACGCAGACTGGAAAGTTAAAAAGGTTAAGTTCCTAGGCTACTCGGAACAAGAACAGAATTATTTCCTTATGCGTCAACCTTCGTAATGTTAATCTTAGCAGCTCATTTAAATTGACTCAATTTTATTCTTCAACAGCTACCTTTCCCCCTGGGTATTTGCAGTTTAATTCGCAGGGGGGGGAACAATCAACTACCTAATGGTAGAATTTTAGGAATTTACAATATTAGCAAAGGTAATTTTTAGGAGAAGGCCTTTGCCAGCAACCGGGAAATCAGCTCTGCCTGTCAACCTTAAGTGGCGCCCATATCTGCAGCTACGCTCAAGCAGTGTGAAGCAGAAAAATATCAGCGTGATCACGGGGATGTCACTTTTGGAGGTCTGGTGTATGCGCAGGTATTGATCTTTAAAAAGATCAAAAGAGAGCAGCACCTCGTCACTGTGCAATGTGCCGATGCCAATACAGAACCCAATACTCTGTAAGAGGATGTGAAGAAATGACGCAAGATGGTTTCCTTTGGATTGTGCCTGGACGGAACACTTGGTCATAGAAAAATGTCATTTATGTGCCCCTCAGGTATATAGACATGGAAATCATGGACACTTGATACTTGAATTGTTGAGAAACATGAATATTAAATGGGCAACTGTTCAGCACAGTTGTCATTGCCAAGTCATATTAAATTCCTCCTTATAACATCCCATGTTAGGTGAGGGGAATATGTGTACTTTTAAAGGCATGGATGGATTTTATTTATTACCCTATATCTGTATTTTAATTTGAGGGAAAATAAAAGCAACACATAAAAATGCCTACTTCGCCCTGGCCAGTTTGCTCAGTGGTTAGAGCGCTGGCCTCGGACTGAAGGGTCCCGGGTTCAGTTCTGGCCAAGGGCATGTACTGTGGTTGCAGGCTCGACTCCTGGCCCTGGTTGGTGGGTCAGCAGGGGAACCAGTCAATGTGTCTCTCTCATTGATGCTTCTCTCTCCTTTCCACTGTCTCTGAGAAAGCAATGGAAAAAATATCCTCAGGTGAGGCTTAAAAAAAAAAGCCTACTTCTGCTACCATTTAAAATAACTCTCCATTGTGGGTATTGTGATAAAGCTAATAAACACTCTGTGCCATCGCATAGTCTAGCTTTTCATATAGGTGGTATTTTACCACTCTTATTGTCTGTAAAATTTCAACGCATGTAAGATTCTCCAACAAATGGCACAGAATATCAGCAGGTGCATAATTAGCTTATGACAAGTGAGGGGAATATTTTGATAAGCTCCCAGAAGTTCATGAGAAATTTGTATACCTTCTCAGTACTCAAGGCTAATGAAGATATACCCTAAATATGGTTCCCCTGGCCATGTTTTTGTTCCATTTTATTTTGTTTACAGGAAACATGATTTTTTGGCCACCTGGACTAAATGGCAGCACTTGTTCCTCTGCATGCATTTAAATGCCTATGCTTAGTGGTCAATTAATAAATCAAAAAACTACCGAATTTTCCTCCCTTGAGGCAGGAGTTTCTACCAGAAATGTTGGCTAAAATGTGGTTTTAAAATGTATTATGCATGAAAAACAAGGAAGTGGTGGGTGGCCAGTGCAATGAGGTGGCCACAGTGGAAACCAGAGCAAACCGAAAAGCTCCTGTGGCAAACACAATGTGTATGTTTAGAGATAAAAGTGTGCAAAGACCCCTGTTGAGCAGTGAGCTTGTAACAAACATAAAGTTAATTTAATGTCCCCTCGGAGCAGAGTTTTCAGTGGCTTGGCTTAAAATGTAAACAACAACACAAGGTGATAGAAGAAAGCATAAAATGGCCTTGAGCTAAATCTGTAAATCAGTAAACTAAATGAATTACTGATGAAAGAATAATGTAATTACTTTTAAAAATAAAAACGATGATCTGGGATAGATCATCGTCTGAGTACAGTTCTACCTGGATACAAAGACACAAAACCCATGACCTCCAGGGACATTTGGTTCCACTGTGACTATCGAGTGTTCACTGCTGGGTTAAAGTGAAGTCAGAGCTCTGACCTCCCCTGCCTTGAAGCTCCTCGCTGAAAGAAATAAAGGCCCATGGCCTCCTCTTCTCTTTCTAGGTGGCCTCCCAAATACCCAATAGACTGCTGGGAACACAAGGACAAACAATAAAGTATCTGTGTACATTACGGACGCCTTTCTGCCACCTAAAGAGTTGAAGAAGGGTGTGCTCATTAGAATTCAACACACATGACTCAGACTTGAAGGGACTCCTCTGGCTCTTCAGAGGTGCAGGCAGCCTGTGACCTAATTTCCTCCCACATCAGGCTGACTTTCTAAACATCTGGCAGCCACCTTCTTTCTTCCCCAGATCGCCGTATATCACAGGGATGGACCGATGTCTGGGGCTCCGTTCCCACCCCAGGAAGGCATGTTTGGAACTGAACTTTGTAATTTATAAGCGAAAAACCTCTTAATTAGGTGAAATTACATACAAATCCACTCGTGCTTACCCAAATGTTTAGAGAAGAATGTGGCTGGTTAAAAATGTATCCCCAGACACTTTCCTGATAAAAAATGAAGCTCTTCCTCTGCCGGGGCATTCAGGAGGGGGCCATGGTTTTTACACAAATATACTTGACAGTAATGTCTGACACATGTTTGATCCACACACAGAGCTGAGGGCTTTTGTGTTTTGGTGGCTGGCTCAAGAAGAAACGGAACAAAAACTTTACAGTGGAAAATTGGGGTGGAGAATTAATACCATGTCTACAAATAGGCTGTGTGTGTGTGCACGTGTGTGTGTGTGTGTGTGTGTGTGTGTGGCTAAAGGGGAAATTATGACCCTTAAACAGAGAGAGGAGTAGAAAACTGTTTCTCTTCTTTAAAAAAAATCAGAATGATCACTCTCAGCAATGAAATGTAAATAACGATTCTTTCACCGAGGCGTAGGCAGTTCCACGTAAACTTACTCAGCTACCTTGATTAGTCTGTGTCACGCTGTGCCACGATTTTAGCACATCATTTCATTAACGCTCAGTCACTCCCCGAGTAGATGTGTCATTATCCCCACAGTACAGATGAGAAAACTAAGGCTAAAATCACGCGGCTGGAAAGTGGTGGAACCAGCTTTTGAACTCAGATCTTTATCTGACTCCAAAGGGCATCGTTTGAACTATACGCTGCACTACTATACCCAAAGAAATAGCAGCAGATTTGGGAAAAGAAGGGACCAAAAAATATTTTTCTGAGCAGCAGTCTTTAGAGCACACAGGAGGTGAGTCCCGAGTACCCCGCCTGAGCAGGGTCAGGGCGGAGCCCGCAGGTCAAGGCCGCTTGCGGGCGCGAAAGGCAGCGGCTCCTGTGAGGCCCTCAGAGCGTGCGGTGCGGCGCTGGGCGCAGAGGGTTTTCACAGGAACCGGAGATTAAAGACAGTGCAAAATATACAGTCTGTGGAATTGGGTAGATTTAGGACCATATTCTGTTTTCACCACTTATCAATTTTTCTGAGCCTTCCTTTGCTCATCTGTAAAATAATGGCACTAAAAAAAATATGCAGATTATTGTTCGGATTAAATGAGAAAAATAAAACTTCTGGCATGGAGCACTTTTTCAAAGAACTCTGTTCTTCTCTTGGAAGTAGTTTTTATTTTATTAGTTTCATTGTAAGCTGCAAATGGGACTAAAGTAAAGGGACGTGCTGAGAATCCAGGGGCATGGGAATGCCAAGGGTTGGGGCCTTGGACACGTGAACCTTTGCTGTCCCCTCTCCTTCCTTGGCCGGGCACGGCGTATGGACGTGGACTGCTGCTGTGTGACATCCACTCTGGCCCCTATCGTCTGAATCTTGGGGGTGGGCACTGATAGTATGAGAGATGTGAGAGAGGCATGTTTAGAGTCTGTCTCCATAGCAACTACAACAACAATAATTATAATTATTATTAAGTATTTGCGACACTCCTTAACTGTGTCCTTATTGGGTGAAAGATAGGAAGAAAAGCTTAGTTTTGGAATCCAGAGCTAGTGCAAATTTGTGTGGCCATCAGAGTACCCTCATCTTTCTCTGGCTGCACTCTCTCTTTTTTTTTAAAAAAAATTATTTATTGATTGCTTGATTTTTTTGAGAGAGAGGAAAAGAGAGAGAGGATTTGTTCTACTTATCTATGCATTCACTGGTTGTTTCTTGTATGTGCTCTGACCGGGTAGCAAACCCACAACCGTGGCTTGTCAAGATGATGCTCCAACCAACTGAGCTTCCCGGCCAGGGATCACTGCACTCTCCTTTCTTTCCCTTCCCCAGTGGTGCATTTCTTTTTTCTCTAAGTTGGAGCTAACCGTTGGGCAGTTCCACCTGGCTCTCCCTTTGATGGAGCTGTAAGAGTGCGCCATAGATGATGCCAGGTCTTGTGTGTATCTGGCAAGGGTGACAGAAACTGATCCTCCCTGGACACCCTAAAACAGCTTCATACAAACTTCCCGCTCGTCCCCGCAGCTCCTCTCCCACCTCACCACGCGACATGCCCTCTGGCCCTGCTGCTCCCCTGACTGTCCGGTGATGGGACGGCCCTCTCTTTACTTCACTCGGTGTGGGTCGGCCCCAGGAGGAGAGGAGCAAGCTCCCTGAAATATGACAATGTGTCCTGCTCTCTTTGCATACGTTACAATCTGTGGAGGGTTTCACGTATTGGGATCAATGAGCAATCTAAAAAGGAATTCCATGAAAACACAGGCTTCACAAAACTCTTGCTAAAATATAGAAAGGGAATGCATAGTAATAATGAAATGTACAACGTTGCTTGTATAACTTTCCACCAAACCATTTGTTTCTTTAAAACACTTAATAAATCACCATGTTTCCTGAAATTAAGACAGTTGCATAATGCTTTATCCTCGGTTATGTTTCTCAAGATTAGAAATCACATTGAATGTGCGTCTTTCCCTCAGAAAACACTATTAATGGGAACTTTTCCTGAATGTACTATAAAATGGTTATTCACTAAGGCTTGGCAGTGGCACAGAATCTGCTAGAATGAAAGCTATGAATGGCAGGGGTTTTATCAGGTTTTGCCCAGTGTTACATCCCAGCTTCCAGTACAGTAGGCATTTAATAAATGTTTGTGGAATTAACTAATAATGACATAATACGGCTACTTCTGTGCCTATAACAACAATCTCTGTTTCTAACCACATAGCTCCAGATTCCTGTATCCTTGCAATCTACTTCTTTCCCTCTCCAGCCTTCCTTCTCTGTCTTTACTTCCCTACTCCTCCCTTCATGCCTTTTTATTACCTACCTTCCATCTAGGATGCACACACACACACACACACACACACACACACACACACACCCCACAATCATCATTACGTCATTCTACATTATTCTTTAGGTCTGCCTAGAGAAGAAAAAAATGCCATGCATTTAACCAATTGACAGAATTGGTTATACATGCAATCGATGACTTTATTGGATGCCTTCCTCAAAGACTATAACATTGTAGGTAATGTTCTTCCTATAACATTTTTATACCTCACTGATTTGGTTACAGTGAATGGCCTGTTAGTCAGGCCATGATGAGTTTCACAAGCTGAGGGTGCCAACTGAAATGGTCATCACCACTGAGGTACAGCTGGTTGGCACTGTGAGAAGTAAACCAGGAAATACAATTCTTACACACATTTTTTTCCTAGCTGAAAACTCTTTTTCCCAGCCAAAGGAGTAAGATAAAATCTACAGCAGGGTTGCCTCTCAATTTTTAAAAATGTTCACCAGCATTCCTTTTAAAAACAGGCATTTGAACTATGTTTCTTTTATGCCACCGCCATGGAGAGATAAGGAAAGGTTTTAGAAAGGGCATTTCTTTGCAGATGTCTTTTACTCATAGTGCATGATAGCAGCTCCTCTGAACTGATGTGTGTTACCTGTGTCTCAGGGGCTATTGATCCTTTCAGCTGTCAGGGTGGCTGGAGCCCTGAGGATGGCATTTCTGACCAACAGCAGGTTTGTCTGTTGCTCATACCTAGTGGCACAGGGTTCAAAGACGCATCTTGCTAACCCTGCAGGTGACAAGCATGATGAGCCACATGTAGCATCCACCTTTGTTCAGGGATGTGACTGGTGAACCAAGATCATCAGGGAAGTGATCTACCACCTGGACAACTCCTTTAGCACATGGACTCAGAATTGTGTCCCTCCACTGGGAAGCCACGGGAGGAGCTCATGCTCCAGGTGCCCAGGAAAAGACCAAGGTTAGCTTGTCCAAGGAAGCTTGACTCTGTCTACAGGCAAGAGCAGTGCCGGTTGTCAGCTCCAAGCCTCTGTGTTCACTAAGCATAACAAATGTTTACATTACATTTATCAGTGAAAGAAGAAAAAGAGGCTTTACTTTCTCTAATAGAATTCTACTTCTGTAAATTTTTTTCTGAGTAAAACAAGAGGTCATAATACTTTTATCACTTCAACTCAACAGTTAATATCATCTCTAGTAATTTGGCTTTTATGATAAGTAAGTGATATAAAGACAACTTCAGCAAGCCCTATATAAAATATTCCAAAAATACTTGTAGCTTACCTCAATGTACTATGTGAGTGTTATAACTGTCTATTTGAGCCATGGTTAGAAAAGGCTGGGAAGCAATGCCATAAAATATAGTTCATTCAGCAGGTATAAAATAATACTAAAAATAAGAAGAATACAAGAATAAAATCTTAAGTACTTTATATCTTGGGTCATGTGAGTAAAGCATCAATGACCTCACTAGGACTCAGAAAAGGCACATGGTAAAAATTCAATATTTGTTTGTTGCTAGGTTGGAAGGTGGCCTGATGGTCGGTCACAGTCACACTGAAACAGTTATTCTGGGCTTTATTCATCATTCACAGCCAAATTATAATTTGGTTTATATTTTTTCATATCTCTGACCAATATATAAAGTGTTTCTAAAATAGAGAAGAAAAAGAATGATGCTATAGAAGAATGGGTTCATAAAGTGAACAGTTTACACAAAAAGAAATTGAAATGGTTCTTAACTGTATACAAAGACACATGATCTTTTTCACAATAAGATACAAGTGAATTAAAACTAGACCGGGATGTAAATTCTCAGCTATTACACTAGAAAGAAATTCCAAATGTTTGGCAGTCTAGATGGAAGGGGCTGTGGGAAACAGGAACTCTCATACACTTCTGGTGGGAGTGCAAAATGGTATAATTACAATGCAGGAGAATTTGGCAATGCCTAACAAGCTTACATATGTACATGTCATTTAAATCAGTAACTCCACTTTTAGGCACTTATACAACAGCTGCACTGTCAAAAATGTAAAAAGACTCTATGCTCAAGGCAATTTTTCCCGGGCTGCTGTTATAGCAAAAGCCTGGAAACACTTCAAATTTCCATCAAAAGAGAATGGTTGGTAAAAGCACTGAACACAATGGACTATTACCCATATGTAAAAAAGAATGAAGAATATCTACATATACTTCTATGGAATAATCCCTAAGGTTTAAGTCGAAAAAGCAAAGGTAAGTTTGTATAGGATGTTACTGTTTATCTAGCAAAAACAGGAGAGAGGCTGTGGATATATATTCATGCCTTATATAAAATAAGAAAAATGGAAGGCTAGCCTTAATTATTTTAAATGGTTCCCATTAAATAATGAGAGAGATGATAGGCTAGAAGGGACAGGGATAGGAACTAGATTTTTTAGAAAATATCTTCTCTTTATAGATTTGCATTTTGAAACATATATATATTTAACATAATTAAAAACAAAATTTAAATTTAAAAAAGAATTTCTAAATAGCCAAAAAAAAAAAAAAGAATCTACTTTGTACCTATTTTGCCACAACTACACCAAGTACAATTATTTCAAATTACTTTAAAATAGAGGAATTCATATAGTTTTAGTGGGGTATCAAGGGATAGAAGAACTGCTAAAATGTTTAGTTCTTTCAGTAATTATATTGTTAGTGGTAATAATGCTATTATTCTGGGTGTTCTGTGAGTCATGTGTATTAAATCAAATAATAAATTATGTGATATTTAAATTTTAGCATTCTCAGTATTCTTAAAAACCAGAATTCTTGGCACTGGAGAAAAGAGAAATTTAAGATAGTTGAAGAGATATATGTAAAAACCATGATGTTCTGAATTTATATTGTGGGTAACAGAATTAATTTATATTTCTGTATCTGTCCATTGAAAATGCCTAGAAACAATTAGTAATAGCAATAGTACTTCTAGAGCCTGGGTTGTGGTCCCCGAATGCAATTTCCCACAAAGAGGAACATATCTTAGAGATATGTATGATTCCTAGGACTGGAACAGGAAATGTGTAAGATGAGCTTGGAAGATGTTATCACATCAGATGGCAATGAACCTTCTATCAAAGACTAGAGTTGGGTCAAAAGTACTCAGGGTCCAATCTGAAGTGGTCCCACCAATCAAACATGGGACGTCTGTAAGGATAATAACTACAATGAATTAAAACACAGTAGATATGCTCATATCCACAAGTCTTACTAATACTGAAGAAAACAAACCAACTCCAGCCTAATGATTACCCTTAGAGGATGCTGGGAACTGACTGATTGCTGTGAGAACTGGAAAATGTAGGAAAAGAGTCAAACATGTGTCCTGCCTTTCCTGTAACACCGATGCCACTGTGCCACCACATTGGGGGCAATGGGATTGTCTTTACAGATGTGGTCCAGTTAAGCAGTGAGAGTGAGAACGGTATCGTGATCCAATGGGTTGAGCTCTTGAGCATCAATGGCTGTTGGCATCATGGAAGAAGGAGAGGCAGTAATTAAAGCCTCCTTATAGAACATAAGACCGAGGAATAGTCTTCAGAGCAAAACCAGAAGCTGCTCATACTGCTTATTTATAGGGGATACATGTAAAACCGCATCAGTGTGTTATAATCAGCAAAAATAAAGAGTTATCTGTGCTCGGCCGGGTGTGGCTCAGCTATTGAGCATCGACCTAGGATCCAGGAGATCAGGGTTCGATTCCCGGTCAGGGTGCATGCCCGGGTTGCAGGCTCCATCCCCAGCAGGGGGCGCAGGAGGCAGCCTATCAATGACTCTCATCATCGATGTTTCTCTTTCTCTCTCTCTCCCTTCCTCTCTCTGAAATCAACAGAAAAATATTAAAAAAAAAAAAAGAGTTATCTGCAACAAACAAATTAAATGACAACAATATAGAACTAGAATTGGAAGGAGAAATCTAAAAATTAAAAGAAGCTTAAAAATAGCGGTGTGCTGTTCCATCGACTCTTTGGAAAAAAGAAGAATCATGATTTGCTGTGTTTGCCAATTTCCTTGGTGTAAAATTTTAAAAACTTCTTCAGTATCATGTTGGCTTTACTGGGTCTTTGCCTTTCCATATAAAATCAGCACCAAAACACTAGCTGAGAGACGGGCTACGATGGCACAGCTATGAAACAGCCCATGCCTTCCAGCTCCTACAAAGCCACAAGGAACAGGAAAAGAGTGCAGTGAAAGCAATACTATTCTAATCTTAATTATTATTATTCTCATCAGAGCCACCTCTATTTAGAGTCGAGAATATGTGCTTTGAGGGCCTGCCTGTCCAAAAATCTCTTTTCCATTGTCCTGTCACTATAGAAGGCCCTAGAACAGTGGTTCTCAATAAAAATCACTGTGCCAGGGCCTGTGATCCACCCCAGAGATTTTGATAGGTCTAGGGTGGGATCGGGTCATTCACTATTTTTGAAAAGCTCTTTGGGTGATCCTAAAGCACGGCCAGGGTTGAGAATCGCTGTGTAGAGAAACGCCTTCTGTAAAACACCTAGTGGGTGAGATCACAGCTGCCCTACAGTGCGCTTCAAATGTGTTAAGAGAGTTTGAGATACCGATTCCGCCAGTCCTCTGGATTTCTGGAGCCTCTCTGCCCCTCTCTGTTTATCACAATGTGCTATTAATATATCAGCATTTTCAAAGTTTGCCAAGGCAAGGAAAAGCTTGGGAAGCACGAGGGTAGACGAGATCAGAGCCTTGTTTCCAGAGAGCACGAGAAAATGCCCATCTGTTACCAGGGAGGGACGGAAACATTTAAAAGGATACTTCTAAATTCTTTCCCTGTGGTAACCATAAAAGACACAGCACTCAGATCCTCTGCAGGGAGCATATTCGACAAATGCTCCAGCCGCGGCCTTCCCCGCACCCCCAGCGTGCACCCCACGGTCCCCCCCGCCGGTGGCTGCGCACTGCCGCGGTTCAGCCAGGAGCGCTCACCTTTGGGCTGTTATATGACTGAGAATTCAACTTTTGGGTTAATCCAGTGAAATTTGGAGGTTTATTGTTAGAGAAGGTAGCAGCATTGCCTTAACTAATACAAGTCTTCTACCTATTTTTCTGTTGGATTGTCTTTTTGCATTAATATTTAGTGGCTTTCTTCTATACGATGAATATATTAAGTTTTAAATATCTTCTCCCAACCTATGACCTGTTTTGCCCACTCTAAATTACCTTTTGGTGTAGAGAAATTTCTAATTAAAAATAATCTTTTGTTATTTTTCCTGTATAAACTGTGCATTTTTATGCTTTTAAAGAAGAAATCTTTCACCCAATATCGTAACAATATTTTCCATGTTCATGCAAGAAAAATTTTATTTTAGAAATTTGGCGCTGATTTTTCCCAGGATTTATATTAGTATTTGATTTGCAGATCTAATTTTATATTTTCCCCCATAGTTAACTGTTCCAGAACCATTTATTAAATATGTGTTGTTTCTCTATAGATCTGAAATGCCCTTGTGATCTGTAATATAATCAAGTTCCCATTTACACTAGACTACTGGACTAGAAGAATGAACCGAGAAACTGAACTCTCCTTTCCTCTCTCTGTATAATATAAACACACATATGCAGAGGGTTTAAAAAAAATCATTGTTTTACAAAATATATATATTTATATCTTGGTTTCTTCCTGCTCAACAGTATCTCATGGGAATATCTGCAAGTTAACTAGTTTAGCAATAATATTTTAGTGGCTGAATAATATTTTATGAACAAGTATTCATGAACAAGAAAAAGTATTTCATAATTTATTCATCTACTCCTCTATTAATTTTTTCTTGCCACTAAAACATGATTGCAACAAATAGCTTTACACATCTGTTTCTACATGTTGGCTCTTCTATTTCATTGGGAGAGAGTCCCAGAAGAGGGATGGCTAGGTCAAAGGATATATTTATTTTTAATTTTAGTGTATCTTGCCAGATTGCCTTCCAAAAGTTTTTAACACACCATATTTCCACTGAAAATATATGAAAGTAGTCTTTCCCCTCATTCTGCCAACAATAGGTTTTATAGCTCTTGTTAAATTTTAAGCGTCTGATGGATACAAAGTGTTATCTTTCTGGTTTTTTAAACACTTTTTTTTTTTTTCCAAATAAGCATTTCTTTCAAGTATATCTTGCCCACTTGGATTAACTCAGTGATTTATTTACTCCTAGGCTATGCTATTGGATATTCTATTAGGTTGTCTGTTATTTTCTTGTAAATTTTTAATAACCCTTTGTATAGCACACATATTAATTCTTTAACATCTACATTACAAATATTTTCCCATTTTTGTTATTATCTCCTGACTTCATTTGTAACATTTTTGTTACAGTTTAAAGTTTTTATAAAATTTTAATTTTAAAATTGTTAGACAATGCTGAAATTTCCAGTATTAAGACAATTTTTCTCTACCTCTATGTTTGATATGGACTTTTCTAGATACTCTTACAAAATTATTCTCATTTAACATTTTACCTCTAAGTCTGAATTGTTAATCTGGAAAAAGTACAATAAGAGCATGATTTTTCTTGTGTTTTCAGACTTTTTGGAAAAGTTTGTAGTGAATTCTAAATTGAAGTCATTGCTTTAAATCCAGAGGTACCTCACTTGAAAATGTGTCTGGAGGGCTTTTGTTAAGGATGTTGAATACTATTTTGAAATTATAACTAAATTGCTGCTTAAAAATAACTTTCTCCTGTTTTCCAACTTTTTGGACACCTTGAAAGATGTAACCTGAAACTCTCTCCTATGGGAATATAGAATGTAGACCACTGACTTCGCGTGACCACAGGTGCTCTTGATTTACTCTTCCCATCTTACTTCAAATGTATTTTACTTTAGATTCTTTTTTCCTCTCTTTCTTGCTTATTATTTTTGCAGTTTGATGACATTTTTATTCATTTTTTCCCACTACCGTGTTGTGGAAATTCAACTGTTTTTAAATTTCATTAATAGTTAACTTTCCTTTCTTTGCTCAGGCAATCAATCCCAAATAGCCCAAACATGTGCCATTTAATTTCAGTTTACTCTTCAAGAGACTCTATTCCCCCCCTACTTTTTTACCATCCCAATATCATAGGAATTTTAGAAAACTTTCACTGTCCTCTTCCGTGTAACTTTCCTTCCTACCCCCGTGAGAACTCTGGAAAGTTTTACTTCGCCTACCCGTTCCTCATTCCACCCCTAACGTCCTGAGATATATTAGTAAATCTGGCCATACTTTTACTCTCTGGAATAATTTTTTTCAGATACATATTATATGTTGCTTAAAGATGTATATAATTTGCCATGTAACACAGTGTGATCTGGTATTTGTCAGGAACATTTTTTAATACAAATTCGGTTTTTAAATTAAAATTTATATCTTTCTCCTCAAATTTTTATTTTATCTATGTTCAAATTTATCAAGTATAAAAATATTCATGTAGTTTTCTGTGGTTAATAAATCTCTATTATAAATATAGTGCCTCCTTTTTCATATTTATTCCTGACCATTCTTATCAGAGGTTTGTTAGTTTTGGTAGACCACTTTTGGTTTTACTAATACTAAATATTTTGTTTCCTATTACATAATTACATAATTTTTTGCTCATCAATATTTTCTTTCTTCTACCTTTGAGTTTGATTTTTTCCTAAACTATCAGTTGTTGATTCCTCATTGTTTTCAACCTTTCTTCTCATATTAGTATTGAAGACTATACCTTTACCTATGACTACTTCTGTAGCTGCATTTTTAATGTTTCATATATACTATCATCGTTATTCTGTTCTAAATAGTTTCTAACTTACATTATGGTATTTATTTTCTTAAAAATAAAATCACCTAGAAGAGGTTTTTAAACTTTTAAAATTACTGATATGTATATAATTAACATACACGTAACTTCATTATTTGCTAAAACTTGTTTTGTGAACTATTATATGTTCACTATTTACATTCCATGTGCGTTTATACAGAAAGTATATTCTCAATTGCTGGATACAGAGTTCTACATTTGTCCATCAGATAAAGCATGTTAATTGTGTGCTTCTAAAATAGATATTCTTATCAATTGATTGCTTTATCAATCATTGAGCGAGCTGAGCTAAAATGTCTTACCATGACAAAATATTTATAACTTTTCCTATGTATTTAATTAAATATTTTGCTTTTGTATTTGGGTGCTATGTTGTTAAGTACACACAAATTCAATTTTGTTATATTTTCCCATGAATTTTCCTGTTAGTAACATATAAATAATTATTTTTGCTCAATATTATGCTGTTTGTATGTCCCTTCTATCAATAGGGCTACATTAGCTTTCCTTGGTAGTATTTTCCAGGTCTATCTTTTTCTATCTCTCTATTTATATATATTCATTATATTTTGGTGTTTCTATTATAAACGATATTTCAATGGTTTGTTAAAAATCCAATAAAACAGAAGTGGTTTCTACTTCCACTCTTAAAAAACATAAAACTAAAAAATTAGACAACATATATGAGGCAACTGTTTCAGATATTGGACAAGGGATAGTCCAAGCGTATGATCACTAAGAAAAGGGAATCACAAAATAAGCCCTACTTCATGTTGGCTCTGTGCCTGAGAAAGCTTTCTGACCAGGGCATGAAAGGTGGAATATAAACAGGAGGAATACTCTGGCCCTACTGAGCTGAGAGGAAGGAGAGATGCGAATTCTGAGCTGCTGAAGAGACTGGAGTCAGAAGGACCAGTTAGGGAAGGTGCTGCTCGCAAGGAAAACTCTAGAAATCTGTATGGGGAATCCCATAGATCCTTGGTCTGGGTCTGGGCCTTACACATGCAAGGTGAGGCTGATGAGACTAAGCAGAGAAGGACAGCTATGCAGTCACAATCAGAGGGAATATACTAGAGGTCAAGCCACAGTGCAAGATATGTTAACAATGCTTTATGATGCATTGTCAAGGGCCGTCAGATATATCCTGGTGTTGCAGATGGTCACACTGTCACTTCTATTCAAATCTTATTGTTACCTTCATCTTCCTCTCTGTTTTTATTTTTATTTTTTCCTGAACCTCTTTTACTCTCCTGTCCAAATGCATGCCAAGATTCTCTGGGACCATTATCCAAATAAAACATACAGATATTCTATTTGCCTATGCTTTAATGGCAAGGTTAAAAATACAAAATTGATTTGAGGATAGATATAAGACCTAAATATCCCTACCTAGTTATTGAACTCAGAATTACTTAACTAGATGAACCCATTTTCAATGCACATTGTGAACTTAAAAACCATTATTGTTCAAAGACAGATGTGGTCAACTCCCCAGTTCTGGACTGAAGGCAAAGAACAGTTCTCAAGAATTAATAGAAGGGAGGCACCCACCCCTACCTTCTTCCAACACCCTGCAAAGGGCAGCTCCTTTCCCCAGCCCCCAGTGGATTCACCCCTGGGGAGAGATGGCTTTCTCTTGCCCCTCTCTGGGGTATGGAGAGCAGAGTGGAGCCCTCTGGGCCCCTATAACTCCCTGCATATCTGTTTAAATAAATGGGACTTTAATGAAGCCCTGTTCCCAATCACGTTATCAACTGTTTCCTCCCTGGAACTTCCACTCTCTTCCTCTATTTATTTCACTGTCTTTTTTGGGTTCTACCCTGTGCCCTCAGGCCCTCTTCCAGATTCTCATTTATAAGCCCCATCCCTTCTGCCCTGGACTTATATATGAAACTTGTCTCAATAAACCCACTGGAGTAAAACAGAAAAAAAGAGTTAATAGAGTAGGTAACTATCTATAGGGTGTGGCTGACTTGCCTGTTGTAGGCCCTAACTTTATGCTTTGAATATTCCTTTCATTCTTGATGTCATTAGGCATCACACCCTTTGTGTCTTTGCAAGTTCTTTATGAAATACTTTTGGAAGGGGTGGTATTTAAGTGGGATCAGATCATCATACTGAAATAATATTTCAATGTTTCTTTTAGGGTCCAAAAGGCCTCCATTTACAGTTGCTTATTTAATCCAACAATATCAGATATGTTAAATGATGTCAAGTAGATCCTTGTGTATTATCACTTGTGCTTTATAAATAGAAACAAAACAAACAAAAAAACCCACAGTGGCTCAGAGACACCAGGTGACTTTTTTAGCTTGTAAGTGCAGAGCTGAGATGCAGAGCCAGGTTGCCTGATTCCAGGGGCTTTAATCTCTCCAGTACCCTTTGCTGCCTTCCTAGTAACAGACACAATGCAAGGACTTCTGTGAGCTTTTCTATTTGCATGGCTGCTGATCTGTAGAACAAAGGTAGGACATCTGATAGCCAGTCACCTCCTGAGAAATTCCTCTTCACCATTATTTGAATGTGGCACAGACAGTGACAGAAATTCCTAAAACCACATTTTGCCATAGAATCTCCTCCTACTCTTCCTAGGGAATGAGTTTTCAGAGTGAGCCCTAACACATTCTCTCCTGTCTTTCTATCCTCAGGGTTCCCTCTCACTCCTTTTCACATGCATCCAGTACCCTGTCTGCTATCCTTTTACTCATCAGAACTGTACTGACCTATAATATGGGAGCTACTAGTCTCATGTAGCTATTTAAATTCAAATTAGTTAAAATAAGATAAAATTAAAAATTCAGTGGCTCAGTTTTTCTAGCCCCATTTCAAGTGCTCAAAATCCACATGTGGCTAGTGGGCTATCAAATCAGGTATCACACTATATGCAGAACATTTCCATCATTATAGAAAGTTTGATTTATTGGACAGGGCTGCACTAAAGTGTAAGTGACTAATGACTGCTCAAAATATTTTTCCTTCAGGGAGATCTATATTTAGCCAAATTCTTTGACTGAATGAATCCAGCTCTAGTATTAGACTTTGCTTAAAAGGGATCAAAGCATCTAGTCTCTGGGCTGCCCCAGAAAGCACAGCACTGAGGCCAGTGGTTCTCAGACCTACTTGCACATTAGAATCACCCGGGAAACTTAAATAATAATATGAGGGGTGGTGGGTGGTGGAACGGGGCACTGTTAGTTTTAACAGTGATTCTAACATTCAGCTGATATTGAGAGCCGCAGGCTTAAGTGGTTGCTTGGCAAGGTCGGGTCTGTGTGTGATCTTGCTGATTTTGTCTGTCTCCTCCACTCAAGCATAACCATTGATGGAAAGGCCAAGGTCTTGTTTGACTCCTAGTCCCCAGTTTCTGACTCTTAGTGGACCGTTGACATGTGTTCTTTATATGCCTACATTTTGTAAAGGACTAGTACTTACAGCCGCCATCTGGCTTCATCTGTAAACTCTATCGCTGGTTCGTCAACATACAGAAGCACATGTGAGTCTTCTGGCTATACTAAAGCATTGAAACTACTCATAATGGGGAAATTAAAAAAAATTCTTTTTCTTTTTTTAAAATATGTCATTATTGATTTCAGAGAGAGGAAGGGAAAGGGAGAGAGAGATAGAAACATCAAAGATGAGTCATTGATGGGCTGCCTCCTGCATGCCCCCTGCTGGGGATCGAGCCCCCAACCAGGAATCGAACTGGGATCTCCTAGATCACAGATTGATGCTCAACTGCTGAGTCACACTGGCTGGGCAAAAAAAAATTATTCTTAATAATTGAAGCCAGTGGAGAGAAACAAGGCCTGTATGCTAGAACTCAGGCCATCTCCACCTCTTTTGCTGGCCTTTTTCTAATAATTGGAGTTTCCTCTGGAAATCATTTATTCTAGGTAGCTTCCCTCTCCCGGCCTGCTATTCTTAGAACACGCCTATTGGTTGCAATTTCTTGCCAGCTTTTGAGTTCTTTGTAATGTTTTCCACCATCAAGGATGCCTGTTGTGGTTTATTTTTAATAAACTTATTGCCTATTCCCACTGGGAAGCTTTTATGATGGGACTCATAGCTACTCAATTATTTTTTCACGTGTATTTTATTTGTAAGCCCCCTGGGGGAATGGTGGACAGAAGACACATGAATTTGGCTCGGCCTCCGACTTTCCCTCTCCCCCGCAGCAGGCTCTCAGCCTGCGCCCTGACCAACCTCGCCTCCCCCTTTCCAGGTGGTGCTGCAGCTTCATCCATCAGGAATTTGGGTAAAAGTAAAACTGGAAAATTCTCCTTCACAATCAACACCAGTCTCAGCTCATTTCAGTCTATTCCCCCTGCAGCTCTGAAGCGCCTCAGCTGCCTGGGAAAAAGCACATTGAACAGGGGCTCTTTTAAGGCCCAAGTAGATTAGAATTTTTTTAAGTGTGGATTTTCTGTGTCTTTAAAAAAACACACACACACTTTCATGGCTTTTGAGAAAATGCTTACAGATTTTCAAACTGAATAATAAAATTATGCGGCTGCTTTTCCAACTGAGAGAACCTGTGACAACATGGATGGACCTTGAGGGTATTATACTGAGTGAAATAAATCAGACAGAGGTAGACAACATATGATCTCACTTATATGTGGAAGCTAAACCAAATAAAAGAAAAAGAAAAACAGACACCCTAAAAAAAACACCAAAAACCAAATACCTAAACTCAGAGACAAAGAGGACAGATCGGCGGTTGCCAGAGGTGGAGAGTAGTGAGCAGGCAAATAAGTAAAGCTGTTCACAAGCACACACTTCCAGGGATACAATAACAAAAGCCATGGCAATGTAATGTACAGCATCATGACTATTGTATGTTTGAAAGCTCTCATCACAAGGAAAAAAGAAACAAATGGAAAGATCTAGATAATCAGAGTTGTCCTGGGCCACAGATGTCCACAAATCTGTTTGATAACTCTTCAAGGAGCATATTTTCCCCAACCCTTTCCCCTTTTTTTCTACTGTTTTATTTCTGTTTTCATCAAAATTTAGGGGGAAATTTTGTTACTTATCTGATATTTAAAAAGCAAACATTGATAAAAATGATGACTTTTTTCAAGAACAGGATAAAACTACAGACTGGGAATGGAAACATAACAGGTAAAACAGAAGTTAGCAGAGCAATAGGAATAACAAAAAAATGTCAATAATAATAGTATCTGTCTATTTTATATGTTCAGACTTTTTGAGTCCTTAACTGATCTTCACATAACCTCTTAGAGAGGCCCAGCAATAAAGACTGGGTCTCTAGTCACCCTCCCTTCCCCCCAATAATAGGAAGGAGAGAAGAAAGGAAAGAAAAAATATAGTAGGTAATTCATAACAAATGAACTGACTGTTTTTAGGGTAGGTGTATTTCAAGGCCCCATATCCTAGAAATTTTAAAACAAGGAAATTTTCTTCATTTTTAATGGAAAGTTACAGTCACTTAAGGGACTTAAAACTTGGAATGTATCATTTGGGAGAACTTTAATGAGTAGGAATGAATTATTCATTCTTCCATGATCTCATTATTAATAGCTGTAATTCAAGAGCACCATAAAGGTTCAAAGAACGCCTATCCACCGGGAGCTAAGGTCTTATTTTTCTTTTACACTGAAGAGGGTAATTAGGAGCCTGAAGGACATGGGGTAAAGAATACAAAATGTTATTTCAAGTTTTTACTTTTTTATTAACCCACTCACTTAGTATTCTTAACCTTTCTCCTTTCCACCGTTATCATTAGTAATTCTGAACTCCTTGGAGAACATCTCATGGCCTTTTAGGAAGGACAATGGAGTTAATAAGGATTGTAACTTTGAATACTGTCTTTCCAGACAACACAGTGGTCCAAGCACTGGCCCATTCTGTGCAGCTCCTGAGAACCTAGGTAGAAGGAAACAATTGTATCCTTGAGTTTAAGGTCATGATAAATAAATGCTCTCCACACTGATGGGCAATATGGAAAAAAGAAACCCATAAAACTTTCCTCGGGCAGAATGTAAAATTAAACAAGACTTGACTCAATTCGCTGGACAGGCCAGGCTATTGTAGCCAAGGGGGGAATAATACAGAACTCCTTGTGAGGGATGGAAAAAGTCAGCCCGTTCCATGGCCAGAGTTCACATTCTCCAACCCTCAGGTATTCAGTTTAGCTCAGTTCAATAAATTTACTGAAGGCCAGTGATGTGTTAGTGACAGGACCTGATGCAAAAAATAAGGCCTGGTTTCTTCCTGCTAAGAGCTTGGCCATAGGTCACCTGCTGCGCTGAATCATGAATTCCTCCTGCCAGCATGACTATCGATGAGCCGGGTCCACTGGAGCCTTTTGCGTCTGAAGATGAATGGATGCGGGCCCTTATCTGCCTAATTATATGTCTCCTTCCTCCATCTGAGTTATCTGTCGGTAGGGTTACTGAATGTTTGTTCCCAGGCATGTGAGTTCATTTACTGTCTTTTCGCTTAAGCAACTCCACTTCCCATGAAATTCATGCATAAAATTTTATCCTTGGGTTTTTTCCAATCTTATTACTTTGGCAATTTTTCTCTCTTTCTCTGATCCTATAATGTTTCTCTCTCTCTCCCTTCTATTAGCTTTTGCTATCTTTTGAACCTTCTGTTTTTACGTTTATTTTCAGAATTCGCATACCTCTGTGCTCACAGTACCCACACAACTTTGCTGCTAGTAGAAAGGAAAACCCCTTAAAATGCCTATGAAATAAAATACAAACTCTTACCCTTAGAAACTAACATCACCTCTGCGCTTTCTGTAATAACCTCCCCAGCACTTCTCTTCCTCCCTCCCCGACAGTCTGCTCGCACCTTGCTGCTCACTGCCCTGTGGTTCCCGCCTTCGTACCTGTGCTCACGGTCTTCCCCACTGCGGCAGTTTCCCGAAGCCTACCTGCCGTCAGTGTCCACCTCACCCGCGAATCTCACGGAATATGTGATACCTTTGAGCGGAATTATAATGACAAACGTTTGCAGCCGCTCTGCCTCAGTCAGACACCATGCTAACCACTCTGCATATATTATCTTATCTCATCCTCATGACAGCTTCCTAAGCTGGAGCAAACAGGTTTAAAAACTGGCTCAAATTCACAAACAAGCAAACGCAGAAGTAGACTTGGACCTCTGGTTTCTCCAGAGTTTGTGTTCCCAACCTAAGGAACAAGTGTCTGAAAGAAACTGAAGGAGGAGAAACTTCAGGCAGGGAAACAAGTTTGAAGTTTACAAAAATAATCTAGGTGAGAAGTACAAGGTGAATCATGGGAACTGGGGAGAGAGGAAAATGATAGGAATATTGCAGTGACAGAATGGACCACGCTTGACGTTTTATTGAGTCTGAGGGCAAAGAAAGAAGTCGGGAGAAAGCCGCTGTTGTAAGTCTTGGTGATTAGGAGACGTAGGTGGGTGTTCTGTCCAGAGCCCTGGCCTGCATTGTTGGAATCAAAGCCAAACAAAGAAAAAAAACACACACCACATTTATTTTGGGATAATACCTTAAATCTAACATGGTGGAATTTTCTCTCTGAGTAACTGAAATTTGTCCCTGGCAGCTCTTCTGCCGTGAAGGCTAAGAGCTGAGCTTAATCTTATCGCACAGGGCAGCAGAGGGCAGACACCGCCTAGACTACACAGACAACTCAAAAGAAATGAAAGCGCTTCTTTCAGTCTCAAAAAGAGATTCTTGAAGTCCCTGATGAGACGAGAGTTTGAAGAAGAAAAAAAAGACTTTTGCTTAGAAACAGCCTTGCTTTATGAGAGAGATAGGGTTTTTTTTTTACAATTTCTAAATCTCGGCTTTGGGTCTGAAGAGCCATCCACAGAGGACTGTGGCATGAAGTTTTCACGTAAACTGTAGAATAGGTCATGGCATGAAGGCCCTTCCGATTAGGCAGGAAAATAAAATTCTTTCTATGTGTAAGGAGGGGTGCTGGGGGGAAGGTAGGTGGGGAGAGAGGGGGAGAAAGAGAGCACATGAGCACAATTCACGCCATGATGCATGAGGAAAAGGGCAAGAGAGAAGCCAGGGGGGTATCTGGGCCATGCTCCACTGTCACCTCACTAAGGTGAAGAGGGGACAGGATCTGGTGTTGGGCACAGATAGAAAAAACCCAGTAGGTGTGGGGTAATCCCTACGCCAGAGGATTTTCTCCTTTCCTACGGCAGGACCCTTGGAGGAGGCCTGCGTTTAGCATGATGCCAGAGCAGCGAGGCGTCCCCAGAACGCGCAATGAATGAGCGGCGATTACCAGTAAACACGAAGCGGCTGGGTAGGTGGCCAAAGAGACCATTCCTGGGTGTCAGGTCCTGGATGAGGAGTGCAAAGGAAAGAGAACTCTCTCTGTGGCCTGGAAAGGGGTGTGGAAATAGTAAGAGTTGGAAGAGGTCAGAGGTCAGAGGTCAGGAAGCAGAGGCTGAAGGGAGAGCAGCAGCACTAGAGGCCGCTGCGGAGAAGTCAGCCTGGGAGAAGGGTGGATCCTGAGAGACGAGGTGGCCCAGCTGTGCTCCTGGTGTGGACAGCCGCTCAGGGGGGCAGTGACCCCAGAAGAGGCCACTAGGCCAGGGGCTGGAGGCAGGCCAGGAGTTCCTTCTATCCTCATGCAACGGGCACTTTGGCTGCTTCAAACATTAAATCATCTCTGGTCAGACAAGTAGAAAGCAGAAGAGGAACTTGGGGGCTGAGTATTTATGCCAAAGGTACTGATTTAACCAGGAAGAGGGGTCTAGGATTTAAAATGGAATGACTTTAACAAATTTAAATTGGCAAACAGAAAAGGCAGAAAGTCCTGTGGAGTGGTCTTTATGTAAAGCAGTTTAGTTAAGCTATAGAAAAGTAAGTTTATAGTTTTCTGAAACTGCGTCATAGTGGGTCCATTTTGACTTCACTATAGATGGCCTCAAATCAACTCGGTGTTTCATGGTGTGGTGTCCAGATTTGTGTCAAAAACAAATAGGGGCTATCTGGAAGCTTCTTATTTTAACTTTTTTCTCAATATGCAGATGCTAAATGCAGATATTACATTTTAAAATGAATAAAACATCATTCACTAAAATCTATGTGCCTAATAAATGTGGATACCCCAGGGCAGAGTCCTGGTTGCCCGCTGTAATTATACTGACAAAAATAGGAAACATAGAAAAAAAAAGTTTGGGGAAAGAAAATGTTAAATTCATTTTCTAAATAAAATTTTTATTTTACAATAGTTTAAAATTTACAGAAAAATTGTAAAGATAGTACAGAGAGTTTCCATATACCCACACCCAGTTTCACCATTATTAGCTTCTTATGTTTGTATGGTACATTTATCACAATTAATAAACAAATATTTATGCATTACTATTAACTAAAGTTCATACTTTATTCATATATTCTTAGTTTTTACCTAATGTCTTTTTTCTGTTCTAGGATCCTTCCAGGATACCACATTCTGTTTAGTTGGCCTATTTTCTTGGGCTCCTCATGGCTATGATAGTTCCTCAGATTTTCTTGTTTTTGATGACCTTGGTGGTTTTGAAGAGTACAGTACTGGTCAGGTATTTGGTAGAATTTCCCTCCACTGAGATTTTTCTGATGTTTTCCTCATGATTAGACAAAGATGATAAGTTTTGAGAGAAAGACCAGAGAGGAAAAGTATCTCTTTTCATTACATCATATTAAGGGTATATACAATCAACATGACTTTTCTTTGTGGATGTTGATCTTGATGATCATGATTTGATGTTGGATAAACTTGAGATACAAAGACATGCTTTATTCGATATATTATTAAACATTTTCCTCCTGAACTAACTACTCTTTAGGCAAAGGAGAAGAGCACATTTATACTTGGGTGAAATTCTTTTTATTTTTTATTTTTATAAAGTCAATATTATACTGACAGCCTCAAGCTTTTGGCAAATGTTTCAGTCAGACCCACATCAGCATTTGGCTCTTTTAAGGTGCCATGGAAGCTATCAATTCTAAACCAAATATTTGTGATGCCACATAGACCAAAATCAAAGGAAATTAAGATTTTCGGGGCTTTCCTTTTCAAACTCTCCCCTTGAAGTGATATTTGGTAGGTAAGGCTATTCCTCGAAGTCATAACCATTGCTGGGAAGAATAATTCAGGGCTTTGAGATAGAAATTTGTATAAGAGGAACTATTCTTGGAATTCTGCTAGTGATAATATATGTAAATCACTCAGCAACGTCTGTGGCTCATGGCAGTCCCTCAATATTTACGACTTTTTTATTAATCAAGGTTCCGCTTTCATTGGGCACCAAATAACTGAATCAGCAATAGTCAGAGTACTTTTTTTTTTTCTCCCAGTGCCGTGGTAAAGCACTAGTAAATTTGTTTTTTCCAAATCTTGAGTTCTTCTGGAGAGTTTTATGCAAATCTTTGTATTTTGCGCCACTGAAAATATTTTCTCACGAAGATAATATTTATAGGAAACGTATTTTGAAAGTAAACATTTTATTTTATAGAAATAGTGCTGTGTAGAAAGATTTTCTTCAGGATTTACGCCCAGCAAGCCCAGCTCTGTGAAGACTGCCCTGCGTCTTCTGGATGGAGGCCTGCTTTCCACCCCACTGACAGCACCTGGGAAAGAATGAGGTCCAGCTGGATGCTTATCCTGCAGCTGTGCTTATTTGTGTTCAGGTCTCTGCCCCTCAACCAGTCCCTAAGCCCCTTGGGAAAAAATACTGTGGCTTTGCCTGGCGCCTGGTATAGTACTTATAAGCCACTCACTATATATTAAAGAACAGAAGTTATATCTAGAGTCCAGACGTAGGGATAAAACCAGTTCTAAAACTCAGATGTCAGAGGTGGTGCTAAGGGGGTCACTGGGTGGGATCAGTGGGGAGGGGAAAGGTTGTGGTTAAATCTGCTCCATAATCTCCTTCACCATCACCAAAGGTTTGCCAAATAAAATCAGAGCACAGGTAGACCAAGCTTCAAGGCAAATCTTTCTGGCCCTCCTTCCAGACAGATGGTCTCTAAGCCTCAACTACATAGCGATTGTGGAGCTGACATGCCTAGTTTTATTTGGGTGCTTCCATTTATGTAAAAATTTTATTCATAGCTTTGAGAAAATACACTCCCAGAGCCTAGATTCATTGTATTTTGTTAAAGAACAAATGCGCTGGGTTTAATGCATGCTCATTTTAGTCTCCTTTAGAGCTGAGCTCCTTAGAAGTTAGGAACAGCAATGCCGGCTCTCTTTATAATCTGTACTTCCATTTTATGGCAGCCCTTTGCATTTTATGGCTAGTACAATGATTTTTTGCAAAGCAAAAGCTCAGTAACTATTTTTAGATGGACCTACATGTACACCAACCCTACAGGAATTGTAACCTCATTGCTACGTAGATAAATAAGTTGTTCAAACTGTTCTGGACTATTTCGTGGGCAATGCACACTGTGTTCTATGCTTGTGTCTGGAGACACCTCTGCAGTGGACATCAAGAAGATGTGTGTTGAGAGTAGTATTCAGCTTATTACTCTGCCCCCTGTCTCAGGGACACACCCGTTGGCCCATCAGTAGGAATCAGTGAACATACCAATGAATGAATAAAATCTTATGAAGTATAAAGTATAAAATAAAGCCTTATAGAGTACTACCGTTTCTATTACACTGAGCGTCTAACTCACGTCATAACCGGGCTGGGCATTTTAAGCACATAATTTCTGATCATTCATTGTTATTCTTTTCAGATGATGAAATCAAGACTCAGACTTCAGACAGCGAATGGCAGAGTCAGGTTTTGAACACACCAACGGCAAGATCCTCAGATTTTCCATTGTACAAATAGTTTCCTAAGCTCAAGGTTGCTTCTGGTTTACTTGAATAGAAATCTAACAATAATCCCAAGGGACTATTTTGTACTTTTCCCCAGCTTTACTGAGATGTAACTGACATATAACATGGTGTAAGTTCACGATGTACACGGTATTGATGGGCTACGCACATCTGTACTGCAGGTTGGTTACCACTCCGAGGATTATTGAAATAGTGTTTCCCCAACATCATTTTAACTTCATAGGGCTTGAGGGAAAAAGTATCATTATAACGAACTGTTTGGATGCTGTTCAAGATGATACGTTATTTTCCCTCGCAAATTAATTTATTCCTTAGAAATAATTTTCTCAACAAGTATACAGACCATAGACAAGTCCCTGTGCAATTTGTGCTTCCCTGGTAAGTACCAGGGTGGCAGGAAGCCCTCAAATGTACATGAATCTGTTTATTGAGATTCTAAGGACATTTGTAAGTAACAAATGTAAAAATTAAGATGCAGAATATAACGTTGCAGTGAATCATAAGGTACGCTTCATGGTTTCAGAGATAGTCCGTGTTCCCGCTCCACTCCGGAACACGGGGGGTGGCAGGAACCACGATCCCTTGCCTTCTGGAGAGGAACATTCCAGCAGCATCAGTCCACTCTGTTTTCAGAAAAGTAATTCTCTGTCTTTTACACTTTATTCAGACATTCCTTCACATTTTGACGCCTTTTTCTTAAGATGCTGCAGTTTGGGATGTCAGCCCAAGGCCGTGCAAAAAGAGGAAGCAGGTTGCAGGGGTAGCTTTTCCCCTACTGATCGCTGCTGTGTTTTTCTTCTCACTGAGAAGCGGATTCGGAAGCTGCGATACTCTTTTCATCACTCATTGATTAGGACGTTTCGTGCCATTTGCTGATCTATCACCTGCTTCAATGTCCGGAGACGGGAAGGTTGACAGGCCCACCTGCACGATTCATCATCAGCATGGATGGAAATGCTCGAACTTACATTTTAGGCCACACCAGGCATCACGAAGGTGCTTCACAACATTCTATTTTTATTTAAGCAAACTTCTGTACTTTGCACTATTATTTTCCTCATTTTAGAAATGAGGAAATGGAAGTTTTGTTGTTTTAAGTAACTTGTTTATGGCTACATGGCTGGTAAGTTGTTGATCCTGATTTTATTCTGGTGATTGGACCCCAGGGCCTATATTTTTACTATTTGTTTGTTTTTCTCAACAAGGGGATATTATTATCAATATTTATTACACATCTAAAGACACAGAATTAGAGGTAGTTTATGCACATAAGTATGCGCTTACTAAGTATACTCAGCTTAAAAGACTGGGAGAAGGCAATTTTTTAACAACTGTTTCACAGGAAGTATCGAAATGCTACAGCTATAGTTGGCGAGTAAAGAAATAGCCTCCTGGCAGATCAGAATTCAATGCTAAGTGCTGGAAAAGAGAGAGGCACAAGCCTGCCCCTTGTTAATATCTAAATGATTGTTTTTAGATAAGTTGGACACTGACAACTTGTCAATACCATCAAAAAACTTTCTCTTCTTCAGTGATGATGCTTTTTTCCTGTCATAATCCAAGATAAATTTTTAAGAATAGGCCCTGATGGTAAATTACTCCCTGATAGGACAGCTCAACATCATAACATTAATTTATACACACACACACACACACACACACACACACACACACACACACACACACAGAAATTTGGCAGGTATCTTCTAATGTTCAATTAATGTAAAATCTCAAGTAACTCTTCAGACAAATCAATTGATTCTGTTACTTTGGTAAAATCTGCAGATAAGTCTTCCTGGAAGGTCCATCAGAATTGAATGCAATTTAGACCCGATGTTCTGAAGAATTCATACTGGATTACTGGTACTACCTGGCACTGAACTCTCTAAGGTAAAATCCTTGTCATTATATTTTATGACAGGGGTAAGGAAACTTTGTTTGTAAAAGGCCAGAAAGAAAACATTTTAGGCTTTCTGACCATATGATTTCTGTCACAACTACTTAACTACTCACATTTCATCATGAAAGCAGCCACAGCTAGTACATAAATGAATAAGGATGGCTGTGTTCCAATAAAACTTTATTGATAAGATTTGGCTTGTGGGATACAGTTGGCTGACCTGTGTTCTACGATATAAAATTCTGATGCATGAATGAGCTGAGCATGTCAATCTGCCTGTCTTCATCTAGGTCTGAGAAAGGTGGGCACTGAATTTATTTAAATACAACTGGGATTGAAAAAGTCCTTTATGTTTGACTCATCTAAAATTTATTTTTTTCTACTATGTACATATAAAAACATACATAAGGATAAAATACAAACAGGAAACATATTGATATCCCTATGCAAAGAGCATGTGCAAATTAATGTAATATAATGTAATAAAACTAAATTTCCATAGAACGATTGGCAATGAACAATAACATGGAATTCATAAGATATGAAAGACAAACAGCTCTCAAGAACTGCAAATAGTTAGCTTCACTAATAATAAAAAGAAAAGTCAATTAAAATAAAATATGCTTTATTTGTCATTTTGTAAAGGTAAAATATAAATAATACTGGGAAATGGGCTCCATCATATGCCTTTGGTATATATAGTGGATATATATAGTGGGAGATAGACAATATATTTAAAAACATGGTGTTGGATACATAAAGTTGAGTTAAATGACATCTATTTGAACACGGAACATTTTCAGAATGTCTTGCAGAGTGTTTTCTAAAATGTAAAAAAAGTAGTGATGCAAAAATTCAGCTGAAAAATCCATAAAAATTAAGATGTGCTCCACAGACTTCTCAATTATTTTTTTTATTAAAGCAATTGCCTACTCTCTTACCTAAAAAACATCTCATACCTATGCATCTTTAGTAACAAGAAATATTAGCTTTAAATTTCTGAAAATGCAATGAGTTTTATGAAGTATGGAAAGCAGATGTATCGACAAAACTAGACCTTGTAGAGTGGAAATCTGGCAACTTTCTAGTTTGGCCATTCCCTTGTCCAAGATCCAGATATCACACTTTGCTATGTACCGGATGTTTTGACCTCTGTGAAACTAGCATGTCCGCCTTGCATTACTTAAAGGAGCTAGCCCTGGGGAAGAATTATTAGATCGTTTTATCCACATTTTTAAAAGCACCTTGATCGATAATAATTTTATAATGTTTTCTTTGCTACTTTTAATTTTGTTATTTGCACATATATAACAAGACAGCTTGTCACAAGAGGATGTGGGCCTGTTGATAAGTGCCGCAAGCTGTGCCTAGTAGCAGGCAGGTAACACTGCTATTGAAAAGCCAGGCTCACGTTGGTTCCTTCAGGAGTGTAGTTTACACAAGTGAAGAAACATCTGCTTTGGATTACAACGTTTTTTTCCTGCTAGGTTTCAAACTAACAGATAGTGCACTGCCGAAGTTCTACAAGGCATCTTCCTAGAACTCTACAGACAGTACCAATTTTAACTAACCAGCTACTTCAAAATGTGCTATGTACATGTAACAGGTAGGAATATGGAAACTTTTTTCAAAATCTTCTCTGTATTAACATGTTTTAACAAATTAGGAACTGCTCCCAAGAATTTCATTAAAGGAATCACCGGAGACTCTTGCCTTTGGTAATGGGAAACATCTCTTTTGGCATGGGTCCCCTTTCCTGGGTTTTCCCTTTCCTACAACTCCCCAGCATGATCTTTTAGTAGCAGCCGGTTTCATTTGGAAGCTAATAAAGTAATAATGCCGATTAAAAGGATTAAAGTCACTCTTCCCTTGGCACCCATTCCTGCGTGAACGAGCCGCCTATGTGAGTGCAATCCAGATTTGGAAAAGGTGGAAGCCAGAAAAAATAAGAACCATTGAGAAAGAAAGTGCGGAGAAAACGCCAAGCTTGAATGAGAACTATTATTTGTGATTTTGCTGCAAAAAGTTTTACTGGAACATTTGGACAATTGTCAAAAAAACATGTCAGATGAACCTTTAGGGAACCAAAAGACAACGGCCAATGTCAATGTCAAACTACCTAAGGTTTCTCCTCTTAACTATAGCAACAGACCTACTAGGCTGGAGTTTTCAACCTGTTTTTGTGCATGAACCCCCTTTGGTGAGTTTCTCAAAATAATATTTTTAAATGCATAACATAGTATACTCGTTTTCTATTTATTGCTGCATCACAAATTACCACAAACTTATTGGCTTAAACAGCACAAATGATCATCTTACCGTTTTGAAGGTCAGAGGTCTGACAGAGGTCTCCCTGGGCTCGATGGAGGTGTTGACGGGCTGCGTGCCCTTCTGGAAGATGGAAGGGGGTCTGTTTCCCGGTCCTTTCCAATAGAGGCCACCCATATATTCCTTGGCTCACGGCTCCCTTTTTCCAACTTCAGTCTGCAAAGGCTGATGGAGTCCTACTCACATCCTCTCTCTGACCACACTGGAAGGGTTCTTTGCTTTTAAGGATGCATGTGATGAGATTGAGCCCACCTGGATAACCCAGGAGCCTTCCCCACCTCACGGTCCTTAACCTCAATCACAGGTGCCACGCCCATTTTGCCATGTAAGGTACCATATCAACAGGTCCTGGGATTAGGCCATGGGCATCTTTGGGGACTGTTATACTGCCTAATTAGGATAATGGATAAAAAATAATTATGTGGAAATCAAAAAAATACATTAAAATCCAAATTTGTGATATAATGTCTTTATTAACACATTCATAATATCTAAAGCATCTAATAATGTCCATACATTCAAAATACTGCTGAGATAAATGACTTTTCAATATATTAGTAACTGCTGCAACAGCTGTAATGAGGTATGATAGTATCTGTAATTTTTATTGGTGATAGAGTCACAGGAATTGCTAATACTACTGTGCTTTGTTGTTCACTTTCGCGATGAGAGGACATGCTGTATTTTAGCAGGAGACATCTCTCATGTGAATTTTTCTTACAACCTTGAAGATTGGAATCTCTATAAGTAGAAATGATACACATCTTTTTTAGTGGAGCTTTAAGGGCTTTTCAGGGTAATAATGAGTGATTGTTTATGATGTGATTGACCAGTTAACCAATTAATGACCCTCATTGGACTTGCATATATGTATTTTGGTAAAATGGTTCATTTCAGGAATGTGTGTGTTTAGCTGAGAGTCTTTCTGAACTAGGTCTCACAACAAGGTGTATTCTAAGAAAAGATTCTTGGTCTGAGAGTTGGAATTTTTTCTCTTTTTCTCTTCCAATAACCAGCTTTTGAGATCCTGAGTAAGTAACTACTTCTCTCCTGGGCCTCAATTTTGCGCTTCATAGAAAGGAAAGATTGAATTAGATCATTTCTAGGGGTCCTTCCATCTTTAAGAGTTTGTGAACCAAAGAGTTTATGTTGTATTCATCAGCATTAATAAAATTTTTAACACTTCATTAGGACTGAATTCAAGTTTCCAGGATTATTCAGCTTTGTCACGTTGTTTAAAATTTAAACGTTCAAACACTGACTTTCCTGAGAAGGTAAATAGTGACCAAATCCAACACACTACTCGTAAGATTCACTCCTTTTTGTCGACAGACTCCTTTGTAGTGGCAGGCATTATGTATTTTCTTTTTAAGAGAAAATTATTCTGTTGGGATAAAGGACAACTCAAATGCCACCATCTCCAAATGTCCTGCTCCAGCTTCCCCATTTTAGAGAAAATAAATTACTAAGTTTCAGTAGCAATTCATGAATTTTTTCTTTTTGGCTCTTAAAACTAGGCCTCCAATTATGCTAATTTGTGCATATCTGCACCACTAACTAGATTTTAAGCTACTGAGCAGCAGAGAATTCTAACGAAACTTTGTGCCCTCCGGTTACTAGAATTGAAAATTATTTTGATTTTCTTTGCTTTTTGTTCCACATAATTCTAAAATTATTTTCAAGATTACTATCTGGTACACAGATGGGATTGGCAAAAGTAGGTTTAGAGTTGTGAGTACGTGAAACAGTCTATTCTGTTATTATTTATTAATGTATTATTTATATTATTTGTTTTATATAGATCAATTTCAAGACCTATAACTGGGGTCTTTTTCTTGGTGTAATCTTGAAGCCTGCAAACTTCCTTGGCCATGCTAACCATGGGAACTGTCGTTGGCTTCTAGCTCCAGTTCAGCAGTGATTTGGGGAGATGTCTGTGACAATCGTTGTAGATAGAACTTTATTTTTTCTTCCCCCTCTGTGTGCATTGAAAAAACAATGTTATCAAGTAGTTTTACTTGAGATGGTCACAAGAACTTGGGAACATTGTACTTCAGCCTCCCTGTCAGCAGAATTCAGCAACTTTTCCCAGTGCAACTAATGACTACTCATTCCTTCCAGGAGTTCAGGTTAAAACTTGGGAGTCAACTTTCACTCCTCCTATGCCCAGACCTCAGATCCAGCGTGGCAGAGATACTGAGGCTCTACTTTAAAAAAATAACCAGAAACCAATTACATCTTATTATCTCCACTGCTACCCGTGACCTAAGCCATCAGGATATCTCACAGTAATTATTGCAATACTCTTGATCGGCCTCCCACAGTAGCCAATATGATCCTTTTAAAAGTTAAGTCACATCAGGTACTTTTCTACTCAAAATCTTTTAGTAGCTCCCCATCTTGTTTAGAGTAAAAGCTGTTTCTTACAAAAAAGCCCTGTATGGTCATAACCCTCCTAGCAACTTCACAAGCTTCCCTCACTTCCACCCTCTGACCTCTTCTCTGTCTACCTCCCTCTTTCCTTCTTGCTCAAATGTCCTTCAGTGAGGTCTATCCTATCGTATCCGATGCAAGTATACACACCTACACACACCTCAGCATTTCCTATCCTATATCCTAGTTTCCTCCACTGCATTTATCACTAATACAGAAGTTCCTAAAGTGTGGTCCCCAGAACTTTCTAACAAGTTCCTAGGTGATGCTGATGCTGGGGGTCCAGGGACCACACTTGAGAACCACTACTTTAGGGGAATCTGTCTTCTCCCAGACTCCGTTTCTGATTTAGCTACTGCTAAACCACTCAACTTCAGGGATCACCAGACTACCTAAAGTGTTTCTTAAAACTTAGAAAGGCAGGCCCCACCCTTAGAGTTTCTGACAGGGTAGGACTGGGGGGAGGAGGGGAGGACTTGAGATTTGCATTTTTAACAATTACCCTTTAAAAACCACAGTTGAATACATGATATACTTTTTATTAAATTTCTGTTTCCTCTCATTCGAATATAAAGTCTATGAGGCAGGCTTTTTCCCCCTTGTTTTCTGAGGTTTCTTCATGTAAAAGATAATTATCAGGCTCAAAGTAGCTGCTCAATAAATACATGTTGAATGACTAAATGAAATTGCTATCCTAGTGCTACATCAGTAAATTTCTAACTTCATCTTGTAAGATTTTGAAATACAAAGTTAAAAAACTTTATAGTTTAATCCCTGACACAAGAAAGCATTTTTAAGCAACAGACCACAGAGACAACTGGGATTTCCTGATATTCAAGAAATAAATTATTGACAATTTACATTATTAATGTAACACTGATGGTAACAATAAACATTTATGGAATGCTCCTATGTGCTGTTTACTGGATGTAGACTATCTCATTTAGCTCTAACTCAGGTGGCAAGTGGTGTTGCTTCCATTTGACAGATAAGGGCTGTCATAGTGTTGCCCACCCACTTATCAGTAGGCTCCAGGGTTCCCACACTTCTTCCCTCCATGTGCTCTCCCAGCCGGAAGCAACAAAATAGGGTGTGAAATAAGAGGTGACAGTTTTCTTTCTAGTGCCCAGACATGTTAAGATATGAATTATAATGTTTACCTCTTATAAATACTAATAATCATTCTAGCCACTCCTCTACTGCAATAAAGTTCTAAAGAATATATCAGCACACTGGGTTTCTAGACATAAATGTTGAGTCCTACAAATGCTCTAGGAATTTAGTTGTGAAAGATAAGAACACTTTTTAGGACACATGATATTTGGGGCTTGTTTTTCAGTAATTTAGAACAGTTTATTCTGTCTGAATACTCATTCTATCAAACCTATACAACAACATTACACTTATGTAATGAAAAACTGAGACACAAATGATTATGAGTTAATAATTCGTTTTCTTTCAGACAGAGATCAGGGGTCAGCAAACTTTTTCTAGGGGGCCAGAGAGTAAATATTTTAGAGTTGTGGGAAATACAATTCTGCAGTCGTGGAAAGCAAACACAAGATAAAACAAAAGATAAAACAAAAGAACAGGCATACTTTTGATTCAATAAAACTTTATTTGAACAACAGGTGGCCAAGCCATGGACCATAGTTTGCTGACCCATAGGTTAAAGTACTTTAATCTTAGTGGAATCAAATGGACCAGATAAATTACAGGTAAATCTGCCAAATTTGCCTTTTTAAAAGAAAATTGTGTCTTACTACAGAAATATATTCCTGTAACTAAAAATAATGACATAAAAAATGACAATTCTAGCATGCAAATCAAAACAGACATTTGGCTCTGTAGTAAGTTGAACCAGTGAAAAGAATCCTTGTATTTATTTTTTTACACAGCACAAATGCAGGTGACACATTAAGTCCAAAATTCCCCACAAAACTTATAAACCTAACAACTGAGAATCTAAGTTCTTACAAGCTTCGGCATCATTCATAGCTACACTCTAGAGTCCATTCCATAGCAGCAGAGGAGAACCCTACCTCAAAGCACCGGGTTTCCAGGCATCGCTACAACTGTTTTTCATTCTCTAACACATGCAGCCAAGCTGCCTATGAAGCACATACCAATTCACCTTAAATGTCAATGGATAAGGGAAAGCGGCTGGGAAACCAACATCTTCTTAAGTTTAAAAGTGATTCTACCTCTTTACCTTACTTCTTCTCCATGAAAATTTTAACTTTTAACATGAATATAAATTGAATTTTGAACATAATCTCTTTCAGATTCATCTAACAGTTTCGGATGTTCATACTTGTTTTATAAATTCTGAGGAAAAGAAAAAACATGATCTCTAATCTGGAATATTCTGGCAATCTTTATTAAAAGTTAAGTTTAGAATTTTATAGCAAAGTACTATGATCTGTTTGTCCAAATTATAAATTAAAATATTCCTTAAATTATGTAAATTAAGATACAAAGCTTATTCCCAATACATCTTATAGAACTGTATTTTCGTTTTTTGAAGGAGGGTTCAGTGGGCGTTTTTAGGATCTTGCTAACATCAGCCCTATTTATCCAGAGATTACTGGGCCCACTACAGGCAATGAAAACTGGTTGAGACTGCCGCTGAATGCTTCAGCAGGAATCTGGTACAGACACAGATTTCATTGTCAGAGTCAATGGGACGGAAGACTTCCCTACAACTGTGCTCCCGATAGGCTGCAGATAGAGTAGTGGACTGTTAGTTCTTTAAGCCAGAAATGCAGGAATCTGCCGCACAAAGGCCTTACTCTCTGCCCGTCGTCAGTAACCTGAGGGCCTTCTGTAGGTTCTGCACAGCGGTGCTCACATCCTCGTACTGCAGGGCACTGCCGGCGTATTTGCAGTATTTCTGAGCTCTCGCAAAGTCCTCGGGAGTTAGACAGAGATCCCCTAGAGGAAAAGAATGGTTAAGATAGCTATAAGAATATAAAAAGTGTTCTGTTCAGGTTAGGTAAATGTTTAAATTTAAGATTACAGAAAATATTAGAGGTTATATAAAAACATTAAGGATTATTTCAATCCCAGTTGTATTTAAATAAATTTTCTCATGTTATCAATTTTTTTTATTACTAATATAAACCATACTTATACCAATACACAATAACTTACACGAGCAAGATTGTTCTTTCAGAAGTAATTATCCAGAAGCCTTTATATTTTGGCAAATTAGTTACAAAAATTATACTCTGTAAAACAACGATAGAAGCTCTGTGTTTATGCTAGAATCGCTCTGCCTCTCTTTTCATGGAACAATACACACAGACTAAACCATTCAACCTTCATTTGAACTGGAAATATAACCCTCAAATTTAAAAAAAGGAATAACAAACTTTATGTAAAAATATTACATAAGTTGTTTAACTTTCTTTAAGCATAAATTTTTTTAAAAATATTTTTGTGCCATCCATATAAAAAACTCTAAGGTTTAACAGAGGTTTTATATCATTAAACTACACAATTAGGCATGTAAACCACCCCTAGAAATTATTTCTCTAAAATGTATTTTCTCAGCAAGTTTTCCACTTACACATGTGACTGATATGTGTCAGCCCAACCTAATAATTTGGGTAAACTAACCATACTAAAAAAATGTCATTCAATCTAGGATTTGAATATCCTTAAATATATATTTCTAAAGATGAAATTAAATACTACTTTGTATTTTGTCTTTTGAAATAAATAGCATTTTCCTTAGAAATTTTATGAGGATTCTAAGAGAACTGATCAGAACGCTAGGGGCACAGGCTATAACAAAAAGATAATATATTGTGTGTTATCCATTAAAGCTAAAAAACAATTATCCTGCAGTTCTACAGATAATTTAGTCAGGCATGCCTCAGTCTATTTTTGCTTGAAAATACCTACCAGATTCAACAATGGTTTTGCAACATATATTAAGAGGCTCTAGTAACTGAGATATACATGCTATTTAGGTGAGTGAGACACCTTTAAAAATTAACTTAACCTTAACACTGCTCATTTTGTGTTTTAATATCCTGTGCTCCTATCTCGGGGCAATCTTTAAACACATAAGGCATCCATCCAGAATTTACTGGACTTGCTGGAAGAAAGCCCTGATGCTCAGGGCTAATCTTATTTTTACAGCATTAGCGTTAGCAGTGTTTTGCTGACATATCACTTATTTATTAATCAGGTAAAATGTGGATAGTGGCAAGAATTCAGTTACTATTTTAGTTTTACAAACTAAACTTATCCACCAATGACAAAACTATTTTAGAACACAAATGTTGAATTTTCTTATAAAATGAATATTTCAATATTTATAAAATGTGAATGAAAGTATTTTAGTAAAAATATAGTTACTGATATGTAATAAATATAATAGACATGTATGACAAATTTGTAACTCAAAAAATAACTAAGTAATAACCAATTTATGATTTAGATACAAAATGTAAGTTACAGACTTAGAGGTGTAATTTATTTTCAACAATCACAAATACAAAGAACTTATTAAGCCATGTCAAAGTTACTTCTGGTATTTTGTAACAGTTCAGGCTTCCCTTCATTTAAAAAGTATAATGTATAAGTCATTAAAATATAACATTTTAATTAAAAATTTTTAAATAAAAATAAAATCTGTCTCCTAATTATAGTTCTTTTAAATTAGTATTTAAAAGCTAAACACAGAAAGTGGATAAGACATAGGAAGAAAAAACAGTTTAATTTCATTTTATCTGATTTTTTTTTATTCAAAATAGTAAATACTGTTTAATGAACCAAAGTAAAATTTTTTTTCTATCCTTAAAATTTACCAGACTCCATAGTCAGAACCAGAGACAGAGAGAATGTTGTGGCCCTAAGATGTGTTTCAAGAATCAGAGAGGTTGCTTAACATAGTATCTCTTTTCTGAAATCTGTGCTTTTAAGTTCCAGGTGGCTTCAGTCCACATTGCCTGTCACACAGACCCGATTCTCCCTTCACCGGCCGGACAAGGTCTATCCAGCAAGCCTTCAAACAGGAGCCAGCTAGAGCTATCCAGCAAGTTCTCTGTTAGAGTGCAAAGATACCCTTGATCAGTGCTGAATCAAAGGTAACATTATTTGGTGTAGAGAGAAATCCCTGCATGCTCAGTTGGCATAAGCATCCATTTCCAAGGTTGACTTATCAAGTTTCCAAGGAATAACACTTAGCTCTAAATATTTCCAAAATGAGTCTTCAGCAATTCTTTCCTATTTAACCAGGTAGTTCTAGAAATTCAGACCAAGGACCTTGGATAATCTGATCCTAATGTGCTCTACGATTCTCTGACTTAACAGATGCACAGGCAGGATCGTACGGGAACCATCTGACCTGCAGTACATTTTGGAGATAAATGTAAAGCATAGCACTGTAACCTTACTTTATATCCAGGCACTGCCAAGATAGGTCACTTCATAATGACGACAGTAGTAATGACTGAAGGCAGAATTTTATTACACCAGGTACTATGCTAAATGCTTTTTAGATACTCCATTTACTTCTCAAAATTTTTTCTAAGTTGTTATTCATACTCTAATACTATATAGAGGTATACAAAGTAAAAAAATAAATACTGCGCTTCAAATACCTACCTTTCCAATTCCATTCTCCTTTCCAGAGACAGCCAAAAATTCATTACAAAAACATTTAAAATATATTAACACTAACACACACATGTTACATGTGTATTAAAAGGCAATACTACTAAACAGTAAGGAGAAAAATGTAACAGGAAGGGGGTATTGAAGTACTAGAGGTGGCAGTGCAGGGGTGGTTATGAAACCACTATTGCTGTGGTTTCTCTAGACTTTTCTTATGCACTTACACGCATCTGTACACATAGGAGGATACCGTTTAGTTTTACATTTTTTCCCCCCTAAACAGGGCTATACTACACAATGTTCTGCAACTTGCTTTTTTTACCTACTGTGTCTAGAGCTTTGCACATGAGAGTTATCACATTCTTTTTAAGTATGGGCACAGTATTCCTTAGTATAGATAGATCATAACTAATTAACCACTTCTTCATTAATAAGCACTTAAAGATTTTTCCTATTATTACAACTGATGCTGACATAAAAATCTCTGTAAATACATTTTATACCCATGTCTAAGTAATTTTTAAAGATGGATTCTTAAAAGTATAATAGCTGGGTCAAAAAAATTATATTTGCCATTCTAATACTGACATAATGCTACTGAGAAAAGTTTTACCAATTTATAGTCCCACCAACAGCACCCAAAAGTTATTCGTTTTCATTAACATTATAAATCTTTAGACATATTTTTGCATCTATTTTAAATGTATAGTCACCAACACAGTCCTCAGTGCTTGGAGACACCATTACCATCAGCAGTGAGTGCGCTGTGCTCCAATCACTCATCTCCCCTAACTTTCATTACATTCTCAACCAACTACAAATAAATCTTTTCGGTGTCACACCAGTAAGCCGACTGAGTGAATACAGAATTAGAGGAATACAATTTAAGCAATTCATGTTATATTCATAATGATACCACTGAGGTAGATGTGACCCCTCTCCCATCTCCCTTCCAAAAGAAAGCTCTCCCCGGCCGTGACCGAGAGGCAGGTAGCTCAACAGCCAGTTCCCATTCACAGTGGGAGCGCCGGGAATCACGTGGGAAACAGACCTGCACACACAGTATCGGGGAAACTCACAACAGAAACTAACAGAGCAAGGCTTTCATTCTAAATACAAAGGACTAAGTCCCTCCAGACATATGAAGAAAACTGAATGAGAAAGACCAAAGTAAACACAATGATGGACTGGGGGGGACAACAGAGAAGTCAGAAAAGTGGGGAAGATTAAAATTAACAAGCCAATCACCTAGCCTATGAACCAACCAAAATAATTATCCTCAGTGATTTTTATTTTCAATTATAGCCAGTTCTCTCTTCTTAGATAATCTCTCAGTACAGATGAGAAATATCATAATCAAAACACATGACAATCTTTAAAATTTTTTTTTAATCCTAACCTACTTGAGGATATGTTTTTATTAATTTTGAGAGTGAGTGAGAGAGAGAGAGAGATCGATGTGAGAGAAAATTTGATCAGTTGTCTCCTGTACCTGCCCGGACCGAGGATCAAACCCACAATCCAGGTATGTGCCCTGACCAAGAATCGAACCCTCGACCTTCTGGTGTAAGGAACGATGCTCTAACCGAGCCACCAGGCCAGGGCAACACACGGCAATTCTGAACTACACTAATGAGTTTCCATGATATCTTTGGCTAACTGTCTGTGCCACTTATATATATACAGCAGTATACGAAAAAAGGGACTGCAAAAAATAAAGGAAATGCCTTTAGATTTTGGCATTTTTGCTAATATGAAACAATCCTGATTCATTGGAGAATCTAGTGAACATGGGCATTCAAAGAAATGTGTTTCAAATTACCTAGACACTCCTAAGGTAAAATAACAAAACGACACCCCAAAATAAAAGATACACTATATCTTATAAAACACTCAGATGACTTACCCTGGGAAACTGTGTTGAAAAGTGCAGGATCGATGGCCGGAATAGTTTGTGGAGTAGGTTGGATAGTATTACTTGTTACACCTGCAAATCAGAAAACCACAAATGATGATTAAAGTTTTATATTTCTTAATTACACAGCAGGAAAGCACTTAAAGGATCATGGAGGAATTGCATTGCTTCCCTAACTTCCTTGAAACCTTAATGAATTCTAAACTGAAATAGTTATTTGATGTTGGAGGCCAGTATAGAAAATATGCAGGAAAATACATTTTGAGTGTTTACGCACATGTATTGGTTACACATTTCCTATTATGTATTTTGTTTGTCATGTCTAATGTTTCAACTTGTCTATTAATTAAAGCTTACCAAATACCTGTAGAAGTAATAGTTTCTCTTCCTACCTTTTAATTTCTTAGTCAATTAAATAATTTGGGGACAAGGTGGGATATACTTATGATTTAATTTAACTTATAGGATAAGACTCATTTTACCACTGTGCATAAAATTAAAAATTATACATTCCAAATTTCCAGTTAACATGTTTTTAAGATGATATTTTTATATATCCAATTAGCAGTTAGTTTTGACTTCCTATTAGAACTTGTTATGACTGTCATATTCAGTGAATAGCATTCTTGATTAATCATAAATAATATAATAGAGTTGAGGATTACTAATCACCTAAACATTAACACAAATTGTTGAAACTTCCCAGAGAGACTTACATGATTCAATCAGCAAGAAAGCAAATGAAGAAAAAAAGTTGATTACTCTAAATCAATGCACTCAAATAGAAAACAGGATTCATTTGCCCCAAGCTAATAGGTTAAATTCGAATAGGCAATTTGTAGTAAGGTCAAAGGGGAAAGACAATGGAATAAAAAGAGGAAAATGGAAGGAAGGAAGAAAAGAAATTAAGAAGTTTTTAGGAAAACAAAACCATAGCCAATGAGAGGTCTATCACGATGGTTTCAAAAAGATTGACTTAAATTCTAAAATATAGTATACAGATCAAAGTGCTGACTTTGAAGGACCTTCTCATTACCAACCCAAAAGAAAAGTGGCTTAGATATATACTGTTTTGTCTTATTTAATTATAATTTAGGGCAAATTAGTTTCATTTTACATCTCTGGAACTATTAAAGCATGAAAATACTTTTTAACTAAGAATTGAACTAATAAAAATTTTAGAAGTACAAAGGTATACATATGAAAAGTCAAGTATGATTTTTAAAGAGTGAAAAAAAAACGTGCCTGCGCAGTCGCCTCCTTATCCCCACTCCAGGCCCCGTGAGGGCCGTCTCCAGCTCCAGGGAGCCCTTCCCTGCGCGCAAGCCTGCGTGTGCCCAGTCCAATGTACTTGTGAGCGCGCAAGCCTGCGTGTGCCCAGTCCAATGTACTTGTGAGCGCGCAAGCCTGCGTGTGCCCAGTCCAATGTACTTGTGAGCACGCAAGCCTGTGTGTGCCCAGTCCAATGTACTTGTGAGCGCGCAAGCCTGCGTGTGCCCAGTCCAATGTACTTGTGAGCACACAAACCTGTGTGTGCCCAGTCCAATGTACTTGTGAACAAAAGGAAGTGTTCCACCGCCCTCTCACAGATCCATCTTATCCATGCCATTCCTTGCTAGGTAAGTTGTTTCTGCCCAAATTAAAATCCTCCAAACCAACCCCCTTCTGTATGGAGAAGGCATACTATTTATGGTCAGTGTCCTGCATTAATTTTTAAATATATATTTGTATATCTCCATCTGATCAAGTAGGCAATATTAACAAGAACAAAACAGACTTAGAGAAAATGTAATTATGTAGTAAAATTTTATTTGAATAATATTAGAAAAATAGGTAGTTTGCATTTTAGTAAGAACTTCTGGTCACTGTAATTCAACTAAGACTTGAACTAACACACAGGGTGCCCAACATGCCTCATGCAGCAGTCAGAAGGTACTGCACCTCATCCGTCTTGACACGAGCCAAGGCCTGTCCTCTTGGCAACTATCATAGCATGTTGCCATAGTAGCCTAGCATACTGGCTCAACACAGATGCCTAAATACCAGTCACATTAGTAAAAATCATTTTTTAGTTTATGTTCATTATTTTTTGAGATGCCCAAATATAGTTTTTTTCCTTCTTTTCTGATTTGGAAAGGATTCATCTGTCAATTCACAAATGGGCTGCAGCCCCCCAGACTGCAATATGTTGGAGTGAACATTCCTAGAGTATGTTGAAAATGTCTTTCTTTCTATTACTTAACAAAAAAGAAGTATTCAAAAGTAACTTTTGGTTAATTTTTAAGTAGATTGTTGCATATCCTATTAGATGGGATTAATAAACGTTCAAAAATTAAACATTACAAGATTTCTAATTAAGCACTAAGTTGTTCTATTGACTAAACGGTGTGAGGAAAATGGGTGTTGCGTAGAAAATTAGAGAAGACTATACAAAAAGTGTAATGAAACAGAATACTGAAAGTAGTAGCTTTTGGAGAGGCAGAGAAAAGGCAGGAAGACATGCTAACCATGAGGAAGACTGTGAATAAAGGTAAGAAAATAGGAGGGTCGGATTGAGTGAAACTTCAGCACAGTTATGGAAAATAGCACTGATACAAATGATTAGGCCAGAACATAAACAACTCTGAAAGCTGTACATAAGAACTCCAATGCAGTACTACTGACGTTCAGAACAATAAAAGAGCTAAGTTTTTAATCTATATATGAGGTGAGCTGCATTTATAATTAAAAGGCTGGCATTCATTATAAAATTGTTATTTAATGTAGATTTTTCACTGAGATCTTCCTCTACATTTAGCTATAAAAAGTGAATTTCAAAAGAAAGAAAACAGCACACCGCACTGCCCACATCTGATATTACATTGGTTAAAGCACAAGGGGAAACTCATGGCCTCTTTAAACAACCACTATCCCTGCTCTCATTGCACTCCGTTACTTTCTTGTGGAGGAACTCGAAACCGTATATTAGTACATACTATTCTTTTCAGCTATCTTAAGGATTTCCCTTTGATAAAAGTGTATCCTGGACCTTTATATGAGAGAAAGTAAATCATTCTTAAAGTGAGTAAGAGGGGAAACATCTGCTATATTTATAAACTAAAAATCTTATTTCATTTTCTATTAGGCAACTACAAACTGATCTTTTAAAAACTGTTTTAAATATAATAGAAAAAAATTCTGCCAGCTAAGAGAAGATTCCAACATCTCAAATCAATGTAAGAGGGAAATATATATCAAAAAAGTAGGTTTTGACAGAATATTAACTCCTTAGAGGAAGGGGCAAAAAAGGTTCCAAACCCATGAAATCAGAATGATTTGGGTTCAACCCTAGTTCTGTTACTTACTAAGTATGTTAGTATTAAAATACAAGTATTCCTTGGGATAACTGTTTAATTTCTTTACTGTTAGTAAATTAAGGACAACAATATCTAATACAGTTTCTATAAGAATAGATTTATAAAATAGTTATGGTTACTTTGATGCTAAGTCTGTAAGAGTGTATCAAGTAACAAGATAGGACTTTATCTTAAGAGAGGTTATAGGTTTTTAGTTTTATGTCCCCATTCTAATGAACAAAAGAGAGAAAAAATAAGGTTAGACTTAATTGGATCAAAACGAACTCTTCATACCATAAAATTTCCTAACAGAATACACCCCCTTAATATCTATCTTTATGTGATGCCTATTCTAAACAGGTGTTATTGTCTGTTAGTTTGAACATATGAAACTACCAATATTCTATCACTTTTGTTGTACAAATATAGCAATTTCATATGGTTCAACCTGATATAGCCCTTCTATTGGAAATATATGTTCCCTTGCATATGTACATAGAGGATGTCTACAAATAAAATATGTGTATATGGCTATACCACTACTCTGCCCTAAGACATACTGTCTAAAGCAACACCCCTTTTGGCAATCTTTTTAAGGTCATATCATATCCCCAAATGTAACACTTCCTTTGATTCACAAAATTATTTTAAGTGTTATTAACCTGCTATTAAATACCCTGACTTGCTTTGGCATAGAAATAGGAAGGAAGAGAAAAAAGGGAAAGGAAGCTAATTTGCTGAACACTGATTTTGTGTTAGGCACAGTACTAGTCAATTTTCATTTGTTTTCCCCTTTAATAATTAAAACAACCATGAGAAATATGATTAATTTCATTTTAGGAAGAGGAAAAACCTAGGTCAAAAGAAGCTGAACAACAGTTGAGTTTGTGGCTTAGCAAGGGGTAGAAACTAATAACCAATACTACTTGACTCCAATGCATTTTATGCTCACTTTACTCTTCTATAGGGATGCTCTTGAGTAGTGTTTAAATTTAGTCGTATAATTCAAACAGTATTCATCTAAGTCTCATACACCTAAAGTAGCTGTTTTACTGATCACATTCTACAGAAATTTTCAATATTTCTAAAAGATGAAATACTTAAAACAATGTTCTATAAAATTTGACTTACAAACTAATTCAAATTGGTTTGCCTATGAATGTCAACACATAGATGATAAACCAATGACAAGGCAAAGTAAAATATACAGAATGATGACACAAATGAGATCAGTGTTAAAATTACCTTCGTTAAAATTATTAGCAATATCTGTAGATAATATATAGTTGAAAGTTTTAAAACAGATAGAAAGAGACTAATCATAATTGCTGCTAAAATGGTCAAAACAGAAAACTTACATGTTATTCAACTCATACACAATAACCTAACTGGTATGGGTAAACTGAGGCTGACAATGGAAGGTCAATGAACTACTAGTGTGTTACATAACAGAAAGACTAGAAATCAGGACTCAAAGGATGACTCATTATATCAATTACATGTTCTGAAATGTTTGTATAGTTTACTACCACAGATTACCCTTATGCTGAAATCAAAGCAAAATTTTAAGAACAATTTTTATTAAAAATTTAAAATAAGTTAAAGATTTAAATTATCATTTTAAATACCATTCTATTTGGAAGTAGGGCTGATGCTATGTTAACAACAGAAGTACATAGAAGTGTATCTCTTTAAAACTTAAAAAATATCTTCATCTACTGATATTAACTTATTGGAGACTAGTTTTGTCAGATCTTTTTTCTATGAAAACATATAGTCCTGAATTATTCCGACAGTAGACATCACTTCCCTGTTTTAGTCACATTTGTAATCTTAAGATGAAAAGAAAAAAAAAAAAAGGGGAACTCAAACCCTCTCCTTTCACTAATCTGTGATTCCACTGCTACTGAGATTCTGCGCCTCCCCTTCATGAACAACCCCATGTTGCAGGCAGAGCAGGGTCCTAAGGAAATGAGGAGGAAAACTCGCATCTTGCTATCACAGTGGGACGCTGACTGACAAATTCCATAATAGCCCCCTCACCTTAGTGCTATTCTTGAACAACAGTGAAGGGGAAAGGAGAGGAGGGGGAAAAAAAGAAATAAGTAACACACATGAAAAGCACAGAAGCTATTCTTATTAATAAAATATAAATAGTAATCAATATATGTAAATGTTCTGTCATTTCTCATAAAACTAAAATATAACTGATATCAAAACATTAAAAAAAAGAACTTGATGTTTTCTTGGGGGTCCAAATGGAATTAAAGATCTGATCATGCTTGATGACATCATTATGAGGCACAGTTACAGTAAGAGGCGCAGTTCTTACTTACTTAGGAAAGAAGTCCTTTCCTACCTGTGCTATGAGGCACTTCTGCTGGTGTATTGGCTGGCGCGTGTGCACCGGGAGGAATCTGTATTCCAGTATAGTTACTTGATGGCATGTTGCCAGGGTCGAAAGTTGAAGATGATGGCTGAGGTGATTGAGTGGGCAGAGAGGTTGCTCCAACATCTTCATTGTCCTCAACATCTATTATAGAATATACATGTGATGTTAAACTATGTATTTTGAAATAAAAATGCTGAATATTCTTATTTTGCTATATAGGCATGACAGACCTTCAAATGCAATTCTATTTTATGCTGTTGATAAGCAGGCTCTATCTTTTAAAATAATAGTTTTAAATATTTTCTAAACAGTTATGCCTAACAATATGATTATCACTTCTTGTAATTCTAATTCTGTAAAATCTATGCATATACTATATTTTTCCTAAAAATAAATTTCCTTTAAACCCACTCTTTAAACTTTTAAAAAAATTGACATTTTTGGCAAAACATGTCACATTCATGCTACCCAATAAGAACTCTATTTTCTGACAGCTGCCTTTTTTACCTATATGTCTTAAGACTCATATTTTTAAAATAAAAGGACAAAAATAGATATACTATGTAAATACCAAGCAGACAAAAGCTGAAGTGCTAATTTCAATTACAGAAAACACAGAACTCATGCCAAGGAATATTAACAGAGGTACAACAGGATGGCTCATAATGATAAAACGGCTGGTAATCAACAAAAAAATAAACTATAAAGGTGTATGTGCTTAATAAAGTTTCAAATAAACAAAAGCAGAACTAGTAAATACTATATTAAATACTATATATTTTACAAGACTTTTTAGACATTAGAGGAGTTTGGCCTTAATTTTTCACTATCCCTAAATTTATGATTTTATACACGATTTTCATGAATTTTGGGCCTGAAGGGGGGAAACAATTGTATGGTTCCTTCAGAAAACTTTAAATAATAATATACTGAACAATTATGACTCTCCTACATCATTTTACATAGATAAACAAATACATACCATTATCTTCTTCAAGTCCAACAGGCCCTGCCTGAGGAGTTTCTCCATTCTTTAAACAATTATGGATATACGTTGCCTTCCACCTTGCATACTTTCTGTGTCTCACATTCTAAAAGAAAGATTTTTATATCGGTATTTAGATTGCAGTAAAAAGTCAAGTAAAAATACATTTATGATAACCTATACCATATTTTTAAGATAAAACCCATTTTTGCATTATACAGCTCTGAAAGAGTCTGACGCCCTCCCCATCCTACTACTGGATTCTACCAACTGTCTAAGGCTCAACAGGCTTCATGAAAAGCTATCTTCCTCAAAATACATGCCCAGTTCTCTTTTATGGTTTTGAATTTCAGAAAAGGTCTGCAATGGAAATATGAGAGTGTCCTACAAGCAAAACTTGCAACTTTTATGCAGAGGGGAGAACTAGGCTAGATGGAATTCTAAAATTAAATATAAAGGACAACAATATATTAAACTATTATCACTACAGAGGAAAAAATTAATCTGTACAAATCTAGAAAAATGAACACGAGTCTCAATTACAGCAATTCCAAAAAGGGGGAAATAATACATCATGGGATTATTGTGAGAACTGAAAGTATCAGTGAAGAACCTGCTAGTTGCCTCTTCTTTCCTGCCTTTAAAATTTATGCTATATGATATAAAATCAGGCAAAATATTTTGTCTTGTTTGAAAATATACAAGAGTAAAATCTGTCAGAATTTTGGATGGTCTAGTGATTTTTAGTTCATATAGTTAATAGATCTTTATGATACTCCCAGACCAGTGGTACTGGTATCAACTGGGAGCTTGTTAGAAATGCAGAGTCTTCACACCTGAATCACAATCAGTACTGTACCAAGATCCCCAGAGGATCTGCATGCACAATGGAGTTTGAGGGGATACACAGTTTCTGCCTTCTGCAAAAACCCACTAAGTCACCAATGAGTACAAATACAGCATACAGTCCTGATATTTAGTTGAGTATTTTATGTGAGATTCTCCAGATACTACAGATTAGTATACAGAACCCTAAAATGTAACTCCCCAAATTACTGAATATGTACCATATTTACTTTCCCCTTTCTTATCAAATAATCCTCTTATATATTCCATTATAAAAAAGGTTCTATACATTGATTTCCAATTTCCAGGTGTGATTATAATTTGTTCTACTTCACAAAAAAGCTCTCCAAAAGAAGCATCCACATTTAAAGTCTTCACTTCACCACCCAATTCATTCTAGGGAGAAAAAGTTTCTCTTTATTTTTCATTTTGTTCTTATTTTTATTAAAAAAAGATGAGAAAATTTGAATGTATCCATGCATTCCAGTGGAGGGATTCTACATGTGCCAGACTCCACCTTGTTTAAGTCATCAGTTTACCTGAAGAATTCCTCTTGCTAATGTTAGCAACGACCTATCACACTGGCAAATCCAAAGGACACCTTTCAGGTGATCATCTCACCAAATTGCCCAGAAGCATAATAAACACTGAACCATTCCAACCTTTGTGAAACACTCTCTATTCCTGCTTTTTATGACACTCTAGTCTTGTTTCCTTCTTATGTCCTGCCTACTAATCCTCTATCTGACCTCCAAATAATCTTACATACCCTCTTCTAGCAAAGCCCTATCCTGCTCTTCAACAAACTTTACACCAACTAGTTTTAAATTCCATAAATGATTTCTAACTTCATCTTTACTTCTATACTTATTAGTTAGAATTCTACTGTAAAGATCCTTTTCTGTTATTCCATCATTCATTCATTCATTCATTCATTCTTTCAGTCAGTCATTTACTTCATTGTATGTTTCAGTAGAGACCCACAGAGTCTTATTTTATTCAATGGTTATCATGTATTAGTATCATTCTTACTTTGAGGCCCAAATTGTCCCTGACTTGGGACAGTGGAAACCCTTTCAAACTGGCTTCTGGATTCTTTTGACATGTTACTGTGATTATGTCAACACTTCTTTACTTTCTGGTATAAGCAGGTCTAACTTCATCTAGTACTTTCTCTGACCCAGCCCTAGACTCAGCCCTTTCTATAAGAATCCTGACTCCTTTTACAGATGATGGTATCTAGAACCCCAAATCAGACACTAGGGGTGCTCACTGCTATTGATGCATGACTGCTTCCAGGTCCTTTCAGTACAGGGACAGAGGAACTATGTTTCATGTGCATGTGTACACACAGCTATGATACAGACTGTATACACAAACGCATACATATATTGTATATACACACGTCTGTAGTATACATATATACTATCTATATACATATATCGATTTTGCTCTATTTATCTAATAAATTTAAAAGCATAAATTAATATGGACAACTCCAAATCTAATCCAACACAAATACAATGTAGTACATTCGAATCCCATATTTTAAGTTCTTTTCCCAGAAGTAAGAAACCTGGCTCCTTCAATATTACTCATTTGCTCAATTCTAGTACACAGAGTAAGCAGTTTCAGAACTGACAACCTAATACCATAAAGAAAAACCAAACCTACAAATAACAGTTCAATATTTAACTATTTTTCTTTTGTGGTAAAACTGACATACCTTGAAATGGATAAATCTTAAATGTATAATCTGATGAGCTTTGACAGACAGATTTGTCTGTGTAAAACATACTCCTATCAAAATATAACATTTCTAGTTCCCCAGAAAGTTCCTTTATATCCCCTTCCAGATCAATTTTCCCTTGCCCAGACTCCCAAATAAACCACCTAATTTTTTCACTAGAATAAATTTGCTTTTATACGAAGGGACTCATAGTTTTCATTCTTTTGAGTCTTCTTTTGTTCAGCAGACATCCACAAGATTCGTTCATGTTGTAGGGTATATCAGTAGTCCCTTTTTATACTTTAGTAGTAGTACAATTTATTTATCAACTCCTCTGCTGGTGGACATCTCAGTTGTTTCCAGCTTTGGGCTATTATGAATAAAGTTCCTATGAGCACTCTTGAACAAGTCTTTTTCTGGAAAAATGTTTTCATTTCTCTTAAATAAACACCAAGGAGGAATTACTGGGTAAAAGGGTAGGTGTGTTTAACTTTATAAAAATCTGCCAAATCTTTTCCCAAAGTGGTTATAATGTCTAACATTTTCGCCAAGCAATGTAAGAAAGCCCTTGTTTCTCCAGATTCAAGCCAATATTTGATGTGGCCAGTCTGTTCATTTTAGTTAATTTTACTGTTTCAAAACTACTTATTACACTGATGATTGGGGGGTGGGGGTGTTAAATCTCCAAGTAGGATTAAGAATTTATGCATATTTTTTTATTTCTATCAATTTCTGTTTCATATAGTTTAAAACTATATGTTATTTGGTAAAGACATTCTAAACTAATATCTTCTTGATGAACTGAACCCTTTATCATTACAATATCCCATTTTACCTCTAGTAACACATCTTAAAATTCACTTTGTCTAATATTAATACAGCCACTTGGATTTTGTTTACTCAATATCTGTATTGAATATTTTTTTCCATTCTTTCATTTACAAAACATTTGTCTCAGTATTTAAAGAGTGTCTCTTGTAAACAACATAAAGTTAGAGCTTGTTTTTTTATCTAGTCTAAAAATCTCTACTTTTAAATTGTAGTGTTAGTCCATTTACATTTACAGTACTTACTGATACAGCTATATTTAGGTCTAAAATTTGATACTTGTTTTATATTAGTCTCATCTCTTTTTGTTTCTCTCTCCTCTCTTTTCTTGCCTTCTTTTGGGTTTTCCAAATAGATATGTATAGTTATAATTTTTATTTAAACAGGTATATACCTTTTTTTAAAATTTAAAAATATATATATATAGTTTTTTTTAATGTATTTACATACATACCATGTCAAATGTTCTTCATTCCTCCCAATATCCAAGTTGCCATCTGGTATTATTTTCCTTCAGACTGAAAACTTCCTTTTTGCTGTTTAGTTCTTTAGCTCTTCAGTGCAGATTTGAAAGCAATGACTTAATCTGCCTGAAAATGTCTTTTATTTTACCTTAATTTTTTTGAAGGATACTTTTCCTCTTATAGAATTCTGAGTTGACAGGGTTTATTGGCTTGTTTTTTTCTTTCAGTACTCTAAATGTTGTCAATTTCATTATCTTCCTGCCAACACTTTAAAAAATGAAAAGTCAACCATCCTTCAAAGCATTGTTACCTTGTGCATAATGTGTTGTTTCCTAAGACTGCTCTTTAAGATTTGGTCTCCTACAGTTGAACATCACTGGTTTGGCTATGATGCTCTCAGATATGGTTTTCTTTGTATTTATTTTATTTGGGGTTCACTGAGTTTCTTGGATCCATAACTGTTTTTTCAACCAACTTAGAAAATCTATAGTCACTATTTCTTTAAAATGTTTTCTTCTCCATTTTATTTTTGCTTTCTTTTATGGGACTCCAATTACACATGTTGGACCTCCAAATACAGTTAGTAGCAATACATAATGCCTATCTACTTCTAAATAAACTCATCTTAATATATACAATGTTGCTTAATTCAGAAACTTCCAATACAAAGGGATACCTTAAACAGACTACCTCCTTCCAGATGGCAACACGTATACACAATTGGTCCAGTTTTGCTGGAGCCCTGCTTTTCCAGAAGCAAAAGTCCTAGATTGGGATATAAACAGGATTCACTGGGGTCTTCCATAGAGGGATCTAGATCAGTGCTAAACAAAATGTGGTCCCAGAACCAGTGCTAGTCTGCAAACTGTACACCAGTTTGTGACAACATAGTACACAAATTGAGAGTATTTAGGAAACTTACAGCAAATTAGGCTTGTACTTTTTGTGTGTCTTTTAAGTTTCATTTTCCTAGTAATTCAATTATTACTTGTATTTTACAAAACAATCAGTCTGCAACAAATTGCAAATTAAAAACATAAAAGCTGGACCTTTATCACAGAGTCAAACAAAATATATCTAAAAGGTCTAAGTACAGTGCCTGTCAAGTGGTAGAAGTGGATCCCTTCCCTGTATTTTATCATTACTAGGCCACATATCATTATAGTCAGTTATTTTGCTTCTCTTTCCAAGTCAGAACACAAGGTCTTTGAGGGCAGGAAAACATGCCATATGCATTTGATTTTTTAAATTAGCACAAACTCAAGAGGTAAAAGCAGTTATCATTATCTTTTAAGTGATTTTCATATTCTTCCTAAATTAGCAGTATTAAACCTAAAGACTACAAAGCAAAGAAGGTAAAATAGTATCTGCTCCTTACACACTGCTAAAAGTGAAATAAATCTAAAATACAAGAAAAAGCCTATTAATAACATTGACCATAAATAGAATAAGATATAGTAGGAAATAAAAAGTTTTGAACATTTCTTGCTTTATAATACAAATTTAAAGTTTACATATATATATTCTGGTGACTCTATACCTAAAACTGGGACACTGAATTCAAGAAAGCTACAGAAATGCTAGAAGTGTGTATAGCAACACATTTAATAACATACTGAAATGGAATTATGTAAGGCACAGTTAAGAGAGTTCAATACGTGTACCTAAAGAAGGTCTATGTAAACAGGTCTGAACATTATTTTCAACTACAGGTAAAAAAATAAAAAGCTAAACTATAACAACTTTTGAAACAGTAACTGATTAGCCACCACATCTACTCAGTGTGTAAACTGCACTTAATGCCAAAGAAGAGCTAGCAGAATGAGACAAAGTTCCCCTTCTAGGACTTGCAGTATAACTTATTCCAAAATGTAATATATAAAACTCAATCAATACACTTATAGTGTAATATGCACACAGCTGAGACTCTAAAGGTGGAAGAGTTGAGAGAATGGAGAAATTCATATAAGAAAAATGTAGCTAAGGCTTAAAGGGAATGTAAGACTCAGGTAAAGCAGGCTCAAAAGACACAGTTCCCAGTGGTAAAAGCTGGGAGCAGACTGGCCTGACAAACATGAATGGGACTGGTAAGAAGTCCCACAAGTAAGATGAACCTGCAATGCCTGGAAATAAAAAGTCCGTATAGGTTCTTCAGCAAAACAATGACAGCGAAGAATAGGTCGCATGGAAAAAGAACAAAAAAATAGTATAAAAATAATTATGTAAATTGTAGTTATCTAGGCCATGAACCTAGGGCCTTTTTAAAAAAATGCTATTTTTTCAAAAGAAAAGTAAAGAGAATTTAATTAGATTAAAAACCTTTATGTGCAAATGTCATACAGACGGCCTCAGGTGTGCAGCTTGCTTGCTCTCAACACGAACCCACCCATATTGCTATGTTACCCGTCTCTCTTCTCCCTACTAGAATCTGTTCTCATCTGGTTTATGACTTACTTTGCTAATCTGAGGTCCATTCTTCTCCTGTGCCTGCTTGGTGCCTGCTTGGTGCTCACCAAAACCATACTGAACTAGCTAAAGCTTTCCATAATGTCAAGTTGAAATCACCTCGGCATCCTCAAGTATCTAGTATAGTGCCCCATACATGTGCAACAGAGCGGAAAAGAAATGCAGGTCAGTAGAAAGGAGTAGAAAGGTTGCTAAACAGAGTGGATCCACTGGGATTCACAAAATGTGCCAGCCACTGAGAAGCAGTGCAGATTTCCATACTCCAGGTCTCAGTTCCGTCTTATACTCCTCTGTCTCCAGAAAACTGTACAGCAGTGGCTCTCAATGGGCATTGTCCCATACACTAGAAGGTGTTTTGAAAATATCTGGGGGTGGTTTCTGGTTATCTGAATGACTGGGAAGGCTGTGTAGGTCAAGGGCCAGGGATGCTTTGGTGTTTTGAAATAAAAGGAGCAATCACACAATTTTGAAAGTCCTGCACAACTCTGCAATGCAAAAACCACGCTTAAATCACCAAGCCTAGAACTTAACTTCATTTTACATACAAACATAAATAATTTTTTGCACAGTTTTGATATATTGTTTTACAAAACTGCAAATATTTCATAGATTATACTTTGTTTTGTTTGGAACTTTACTATGAACTGCTCATCATTTTGAAAAAATCCTACCACAGAAAGCAGTGTTCTTCATAGATTTCAAATCACCAATATAACATGCCTTTATCAGTCTCATTATGGCTATCCTTTCCCCCTCCCTATCTCTTTCTAGATTAACATCTCCCCTCTCAGAAAACAAATTTTCTTGCAACAGTGAAAACAACACTGAAATCACAGCAATGTTTGTCACTTAGCCTCAATTTGCTCATGTATAAAATGATTATGCACTCTACTTATCTTAGATTATGAGAAACAAATTAATATGAAGTACCTTGTAAAATAGCATGTTATATATGTATTTTACAATAGAAACAAATCATAAATAATAATATTTCTGGATAGAAATGAAATAGGAAAAAGTCCTTAAGTCATCTCTGCCTCCAGTATGTTTATACCAAATAACAGTGAAGGAACTTAACAGCATACAGGGTTAGTAGTATTTAAACCCTTAATAAAATCAAACTCAAAACCTGTGCTGCCCAATACAGTAGTCATGCATTTGCTAAAGTGTAAAATACATACTGAATTTAAAAAACTTACTACAAAAATAAATATACATACATTATTTAAAACAACCTCTTTTGTTTATACTTTGAAAAATGTGCAGTAATTTTAAAATTAAATTTTTTGTTTCCATTGCATTTCAGATGGACAGGCTGCTTTAAATAAACATTGCTATAATAAAACTGATAAACAGCAACAATACTGATCTTTAGCTATTAAGACAATAAAGAATATATACTCACTTCATCAGTGAGTTCTCCAAACACTGTTATGACATCTATTAAAAGACTTGCAGTATAGAAAGACTTGATCATGTTTCTGGAATAGAAAAGAGAGCTGGTCTAGTTTAAAGAAAAAACATTAAGATGTAGGGTTAGTTATGTAACTATATAAAAAAAAATTCCAATGTTTATTAAAGCATTCTGCAATCAATATTTTAAATAAAATTTTAAAAACACAATGGAGCTCCTCTTATAATGCTATTAGGAGAAAGTAGCAACACTTACACTATAGGTAAGTACTATACAGTAAGATTTTATAGTACACATTTGATCTTAGATAATGCATATCAAGCCATGTGCATTTCTTTCCACTTAAGTATTATTATAATAATGACAAACCATTTGAACTGGTGGAGTGGGAGTTTTTAAAATCAGCATCACTGAACTAGGTTGTTTTTGGCTAAAATCAACTTAGATTTTGAGAAATGTTAGATTTTTTCAGTCATTTTCTCTAAAAAGAGAGGATTACAGTTGATACTCAAAATCATTCTGAGATTCTACAAGTACTTTTTAAAAATTTAAATCATTAATCAGGAAGTCAGAAAGTGTTCAATACAAAACTGGATAATTCTGGTTTAGAGCAACTAAACTTACCATTTTTATTTTCCTCTTTCTTTACTTACTTGTGAAATCGTGCAGCCCGATCTTCGTTATCTGCATACAAAAACATTTTCAAAGCATAATTCTCCAAATGGGCACAACCAACTACTTCTTGAGTAACAGCTTCATTATCACCCAACTGTTTCTTAAGCTAAAAGAAAATCAAATATAAAGCTTATGATTTTGGACTTACAATCATTTTAAGTAAATTATTTATATTCATTTCAGTAAAAGATGTATCAATGAAATCCTTCAAAGAAAAAAATTGCTCTGCCTCAGCTCAGGGCATTTAAAACAAAATCCAATGTTCACAAATTTTTGAAGAAACATACATATGGTAACCTGAAAGTATAATTAACTCAAGAAATAAAAATAACCAAGAATAAAAACATAACACATCCAAGTATCTACTTTAAAGCATCACAAATATTTCAAAATAATGTATCATCCAATGTACTACCTTTCCTAACCATATATAATTTAAAACTTTAATTTATTCCCATTTCAATTTCTTATCACATTAAAAAAAATAAAACTAAACGATCACTATATCCTATAATAGTATCTCTCAGAGAACGTGTAAAATAAGAGGTCTAATTCTAAGTAAGGTATACATGACAAACCTGGAACTGGATTATGGAAGTTTTTTAAATTTAGAAAAACATAAACCTCAAAGCAACACAATTTACTACTGTGTACATTTCCAGTTAGTATATCCCTTTTCTACACATACAATAATTTAAAGTATCTTAAAAATAAACTAAATTCCTACATTTTATTCAGATTGTCACATTGAAATAAACGACCTGGAATATTACATTTTAGCACCATACTACTGTTTTATAATTGCTTTTCTCAAAACATTATAAAATAAAAAATTATATTTAAAAAAGGTCTCAGGATTTTTCATAAAATCAACAAAGTAAATATTCTCATAATTACAACAGAATAATTTAATGTCCAGAAGGGATTCAATGTTGGAATTTAGAGATATTTTTAGCTATGATTTTCCTAAACAAAAAAAAAGCCTATGGATAACACTAGTTTACTGTATCCAAAGCATGAAATCATTTAATTCTTTATTTAATTCTATAGGCAGATTTAATTCTAGAAATAAGTTAGTAAGAGTATGTCATCTCAGCTTCAACATAAAATACCTGGTAGCAAAAATATAATATACTAAAAATTTTCCAAATGTAATACAAATATATTAGGCAGTTGTGCTCTCACCACCAAATAAACTTACTCTACTTGTTATTTAATTTAGATAATAGACTCCTGATGATTCACTTTATAAATGTGATTTTATACTCTGCTTATTACAAAGAACTGAGTTTTGTCTCATTCAAAAGTTATTATTTTACCTATTATTGTTCTACTATGAAATGAGAAATATACTCTATATAAAACTTCTGTTAGAGATGGATTTTACAAATATATCACTATGTGTAAGACATGGTCTTCTTCCGGCTATCTAACCCCACCCTCCAAAAAAAAAGAATACTCCAATTTTTCCTGCATCCACAGAAGTAGCGTTAGAAGTGTAAGGCCAGACAGGCTATGGGGACAGCTGAATTCCCACAGTGGTGACACCAGAACCACCTTGGGTGGTCAACAGCAGCAGATGACGGGGGTTTGAAGGCCAGGCACCTATACCAAGTTATAGAGAACACTACTGCCCGTGACTGCTTAATACAACCAGGCTTTGATCAGAGTAACTTGCAACATTTATAATAACCTGTGAAATTATACATTGGTATCTCTCCATAACTTGTGAAATTCAAGGTGACTCATTAGTCACCTATCACATTTCTTCAAATGGGCAAGAATGCATGGATCAAAGAGCATCTTACCCTGGGACCAAGTGTGAGAGGAAGAGAGGAGAGACAACTGGTATCATTTCCTTCATTGTTCCTTTCACTAAATAAATAGCCCATTTCAGTCATCCATGTGACTGCATGAGGAAAGGTTAGAAAGGGTGCATCACTTATGAAAGGATGACTCAAGGGCCATCTATAATAATATAGAACAAGATATAATGGTATATGCAAAGATAATGGGGCCTATTTTGAATTTTGCTTATAACTTCCTTAGCAGTATGATATTAAAAAAACAAAACAAAAAACAAACAACAAAAAACCTGTGTCATTTTTTTCATCAGCTAAAATGACACTGCTGATTGCAGCAAGGAAAAGCACTAAAATGACAACACATACACACACAAATGAAATAAAATATCATTTTAAACATTAATCAGAAAATACATTATCACTATTTAACTCACAGCTTCTAACTGATCCATTAGCTTTGATAAAAATTTACGACATTCAGGAGTTTTACTATCAATCTTCATTCCAGTTTGCATTGCATATAAACGACCTACAGAAAGAAGAAAAATAAACAATTTAATTTTTTAACATCTGCTGATTGAATTTTTAAAATTCGTTTTGTCTAAGAAATCATTTAAAATGTAAGTAAATTTAGAAATAAAACTGATTTACTATGCATCTTATTTACAAAGATAAAGAACACAAAATACGATTTTAACAAAGTTTTACCAAGTAAGGCATTCTCTTTTGGCATTTTTTTTAAAGTATACCTTTATTGATTTCAGAGAGGAAAGGAGGGGGAGAGAGATAGATAGAAACATCAGAGAATCACTGATCAGCTGCCTTCTGCAGGTCCCCAAATGGGGACTGAGCTCACAACCCGGGCATGTGCCCTGATCAGGAATCGAATCCCAATCGCCTGGATCCTAGGTATCTTAGGATTTCCAATTCAATTATGTCTACCCAATCATATCTCCTTTAAAAATGTGTTAATATACACATAATACTGTGTATATCCTGTGTGCTTTTAATTTTAATAACTCTACCTGAAGGAACTACTTTTTAATGCTTAGGGTTTTAGGGCTAGCTCATGGTTTAGAGTCTAAGGTTTAATTTATTATTTGTTTCCACAAATCAAATTTAAGGATTTGATCCATCTAGGGATTAACAAGTGGAAATTGTACAGATGTACACTGGCACACAGTGAAAAAACACAGCATTTCATTTTCACTGCATGGCGCCCACGCTGGACATCACTGTGACACAAAAATAGAGATATGCTAATTTAAAAAGCAGAATGAGCACTTATTTTAGTTTAAATATCCATTGCTTTAATCACAAATGTTACCAAATTTTCCCCTTTTTTCTTTCTCTTAACTAGTCATATTTCTCTAGCAACTTGCTTTGGTCCCTTCTCCATATATCTATTAGGCTTTAAGTACCAACTCCTCCACCCGCAGGCCTCTGAAAGCACCAGTGAGTACCCTCCCGTTTACACCAGTCGTATTTCCTTTGCGTTGTTCAAGCTCTGTGCTTGCTTTAGTCAGCTTTGTTCTCTTAAAACTCACTGAACTCCCCGACATTTCTTTGTGAGTTCTTCAGTCTTTACTTCCAGCATTTCTGTTTTGAGTGTGTTTAGGCGCAGGGGTATTACTTTTGTTTTAGTTTTTTAAATTTATCTTTATTGTTCAAACTATTACATATGCCCCCATTTTTCCCCCTCCTACCCCCTCCATCCCACCCCCACCCCCACCCCCAGGCCTTCCACACTACAGTCTGTGTCCATGGGTTATGCATATATGCATATAAATTCTTTGGTTAATTGCCCCCCTCCCTTCCCTCTAAGATTCCTCAGTCTGTTCCATGTCTCTGGATCTATTTTGTTCATCAGTTTACTTCGTTCATTAGATTCCACATATAAGTGGGATCATGTGGCATTTTTTTTAAAGTATATCACAAGCTCTTTAGGTAAATAAACATAAAGGCTACAAATACTATGTTGTTTTTCCATTTTTGCATGTTGTTTAAAACAGAAGTTTCAAATACTTATGTACTCAAAGCTACTATTTTTCCCCCCCATCAGTTCTAAGCTTGGAAAGTTATTTTATCTCCAGTTACACAATATATTCAGTTATACAATTTTTCTAATTGTTCTTATGATTTAATATTTCAAATATAACTCTTTAATCTCATTTACATTTTCCCCCAAGTTATTGGCACCTATCTCAAAACTCACTTAATAACACTTCCTTTTCTAATGATTTTATGATTCCTTCTTTGATATACATAATTTAACTTTTTTAATCCTCACCTGAGGACGTGCTTATAGAGAGGGAGGGAAAGAGGGAGAGGGGAACAGAGAAAGAAAGAGAGAGAGGGAGAGGCATCAATATGAAGGAGACACATTGGTTTCCTCTAGGATGCACCCCGACCAGACCCGAGGAAGAAGCGTGCAACGGAAGTACATGCCCTTGGCCGGTACTGAACTCGGGACCCTTCAGTCAGCAGACCGACGCTCTAACCACCGAAGCAAACCGGCTAAGGCTGCAAGCAGCTTTGATTTTACAATGTATTTTTCTAGAACATTACTGTTCTCTCTCCTCCTACCCCTGATTCTTTTTTTACATCCCTCTGGTAAAAAGCATACTCATATATAGAGCCATCTATTTTCTTTCTCTATACTTACATAGAAGCCACAGAGACCACTGCCATATTAGCATCAGTAGAAAGATCACAATTATCAATTAAGCTTACTACCTGCCTTCCCAATCTCCCAAATGACTACTTCAAAGAATCTGAGTCTCATTTTAAAAAAAACCTGATCCAGAAAGACACACAGAAAACTTAAGATGTTAACTATTTGCTACCTATATGTAATACTGACTGACATAGTAAAACATGGTAACATTAAGCACTGTACTCACATGAAATACAGTACTGAGTTTCATTTCCCAGGTCTTTCTCCTTATTTTCTAACGTAGTAGTGAACACTGTGATTCCTACCATCTGGAGTGTAGTCAGCTACTTGGTAGACCAACTCTGGGGATAAATGGCTACCAAGCACAGGTAATGGCCCAGATAATATGAAATGAGGTTGATTCCTGGATTCATGTTGGCCTTAGTGGCAGCCATCTCAGAACTTAACGATTAAGTAGACTAATGCAGAAAATTAACCCAGCATTTTCTTGTTACCATGAACAGGAAATTTATTCCTATGTAAAAAATGCAATTTTTAGCTTCAAATTTGTTACTCTTTATTTCTACTATTGCTTACAATAAAAATGGAGCCTATCTATCATCTTTTTCCTTTGAAGCAAAAATCAAATTATTTCTATTTCGCTATCACCAAAAGCCATGACCATCTTCCCTCACAACGCAAATATAAACAAATATCAGCTTTTTGTCCTTTCAAAGTTAACCTCAACACAGATGGCAGATTCTCGTAATACAGTGTAATGACTATATAGTTTATTGGTTTTTCCAAATGCATTTTTTCTTGGTTTAGATGTACATTTAGTCTTTGCTATTACAAGGACATTATTGTACAGTAACACGTTTAATTGAAGAACTGGATCATCTCAGAATTGGAAAGATTTAGGATAAAAATTGGCCTGGCTTTTGCATTTTTAAATATCTTATGTAGTTTACAAGTCTTACGCACAGAAAATGTATCACAAGATGCATTCTGTAATTTTAATAAAAGTGAAAAGAACTTAAATCTACTTATGAAAATTAACAAACATGTTTTTGCCATAAGGAATGGAAAAAAAGGATCACATTCATATAGAATTCCGTTCAAGACAAGTAACTCATTGTAGCAGCAGCAAGATGATGAAAAATTAATGTCTAACATGGAAATTACCTACTAAAACAACATAAATGTGTAGCTAAAATCATCTATAAGAAAATATATTTGACTCATTCCAGCAAGGAAATGTGTTTATTTTTATGAATAAATATTATTTGAAGATGAGTAATGAGGCATATTTGCAAATGGATTAAATACTTTCCAACTCAATTTTAATTTAATGTGAGGCATTTGGCGACAAACATTTACTAATCCTGAAGGTATGTGTAATTCAAAGTTCCATAAAATCTAAACATTAATATTCTAACACATCCTTCCTTACACACAAGAAATATAAAAGTATGAAATACATGATATACACAAAAAAGATACATTAATAGCAATTCTGAAGAGTGATACTTTAATAGATTAACAAATCTATTAAATAGGAATCATTATAGTATATATTGATGTCTAATGCAAATTTTATTCCAATGAACAGAACTGAATTTCTAAGTATATTGTAAATATCTGCTTATTGGTTAGTGTTGCCTTTTGTGTAGGGACTTTTGAATAAAACATTTAAAAGAAAGCATTACTGAACGTCTACTAAGAAAGGATATTTACTTCCATCATTCCTTCACTAAACAAACATTTTGGAGCTCATTACATCATAATGTATATAAATTAGCAGCTTTAAGAAAACCTTACTAATGAATTCCTAAGAAAAGATTGTGCTGGTACAGCCCTGGCTGGCTTGGGTGGATGGAGTGTCATCCCATACACCAAAAAGGTTGTAGGTTCTACTCCCAATATTAGCACATACCTAGGTTTTGGGTTTGATTTGGGGGGGGGGGGTACGGGAAGCAACCAATCATTCTCTCCCCCTCCCTTCCTTTCTCTCTAAAATCAATAAACATATCCTCTGGCAAGGATAAAAAAAAAAAAAAAAGACTATGCTGGTACACAGCAAACACTAACAATTTGATTATTAAAATGAGACCACCGATTTTAATTCCAGCCATGACGGGAGTTGCTGTATTTGCCATCCTACCATAAACAAAAAATTAAGACAAAATATAGAAAACCCATTTTCAGACAATGGAAGCAACAGAAAACCATGACACCTGGGGTAAGGAAACAAATGAGGTGACACCAATGGTCAGCCCAGCATTTTGATGGGCTACATGTTCCACACTAAGGAACAGGAGGGGCATCCTAAACAGAGTATAGTCTTCCAGTTGAGTTGAGGAAACAGACTGAGGCAGCTGTAAGTTGAGGGGCAGAGTTCTGAAGAAGAGAGAGCTAAGCAGAAAAGAAACCCAGAAATCTGTATGGGGGTAACCTTGAGGTTCAGCCAAATACCACCCACCACGTGCATGTGTAGGAGAAAACTCCACAAGGCCAAAAAATAGGCAAAAGACATGAGCCAAACTGCTACCAAAGCACACACAGGGCTACGACGCATTCAACTAGACATAGTGAGTTCCAGATGTTTATCCAGGATATTCAGTAGAGAAACCAAAAGACATATTCTTTAGTAGTAGGCGCTACCTGTCCCTAGAAAAAAAGTTACTTTATACCTACCCCCAAAAACTAAAACCAAACCAAACAAAATAACAAGGCATAAAGGAATCAAATTGAAAGTCAAATAACTTGTCAGCCAGATCAACTCCCTTCAAAGAAAGACCATAAGCTCCAGATATTTAAGAACTTAAAAATTCACAGAGTCCTGAAAATAATAGAAAATTACTAAAGATGGCAAGAGGCAGGAGAATATAATCTATAAGAAAAATAACAGCCCAATAAGATCAAACAATGACAAAATAGCAGAAATAGTAGATGACATTAAAATACTAGGAAACCATTATAAAGTATTTTAAAGGCAACCATGAAATGAGATAAATAGAACATACACAAAGGAATATAAATGGAACTTCTAGAGATGAAAAATATATCTAAAATAAAATATTTATTGGATAAACTTAAATACCACAGAAGAAAAGATTAGTGAACTTCAGAACACAGCAACAGACACTACTCAAAACAAAGCATGGAGAAAACGGACTGAAAAGAAAGGAAAACTAGAGTCTCGCTGAGGTGTGGGAAAATACCGTGTTCTAACAAGTGTAACTGGATTGCCCCCATAAAAGATGGGAAAATGTGGTAAAAAAAAAAAGTGCCAAAAGAAAAAATAAATTAATTAAAATCTTTACTCAGCAAAAATATCTTTCAAAAATAAAAATGAAATACAAGTTTATTTCATACAATAGAAGAAAACAATTCAGTCTACAAGCCTCGTAAGAAATGATAAGGTTCTTTATAACAAAAGAAGGTAATAACCAGACTGGATCTATGCAAAGCAATGAAGAGTGCTGAAAATGGTAATTATGTGAGAGAATATTTTTAAAATTTATTCTCTCATTTTATATATTTCTTTAAAACATAAGTTTAAAAAAATGTGTTCCAGGTTTTGTGGCGTATGTATAAGTAAAAAGTATGTCAATCAAAACCAAAGGCTAGGAGAGGAGGAAACAAAGCCAAGTTCTCACCTTATATGGCGTGTTATACGACAACAGACAAATTATTGTAAATATCAGAGCAGCCAATCAACAAGGAATATCTAACAATCCCAAGTGGAAGTACAATGGAATGCAAGTGCTTCCAAAGAGAAATAATAATTAACTGACGTTAAAAAAAAACATTTAAAAACCAAAAGACCTTGCCAAGCCACAGAAAAAAGACAAATTGAATGAAAGCAGAAAATTATCAAACATTGAACATTTTATATATAATCCTGTGCTGCTCCAGAGTATGTAAGCTTTCCCCCTAAATAATCAAACACAACTGTCATAAAATATGAACCTAACCGAAGATGCTTAAACTCGCATGAGTACCAAAAGAAAAGAAAATGACAGTTAAGGACAAGCTACTTGATTCCACTAACCCTGACCCTTCAATCTTAGGGACAGGTTAAAAGAACCTAAAAATGAGATGACTCACCTTACTCAAAAAAGGAGTAACTATTAAATGACTATTTTTACAAAATAAAATTAATGTATATATATGTTTGCAAAAACAAATATAAATGACTGGAATGCTAATGGATAAATCAATGGTCCAACTTTCTGTTTTCTATTTATTATTAACCTTTCGTTGCTACAGTAAAATATCCTTAATTAGCTAATAAAACATAAGTACTTAGATAACATGACTATGGGTTCTGATTAATCTTACAGGTTTAGAAATCAACAAAAAAGAAAAGTGCTTATTTTTAGTCTTAATTAAGCATGTCTGAGTGGCTTTAGGAAATCCAATTTCTGTGTGATTAACATCAATAAAAAAGAGGCAACTAATTATTAATCCTAACATCCATGTAGCTCAACACCATCAATAAAGAAATCCAATATTATTTATTTAAACTTTATTTAAACTACACTACAATTTTACATTTGTTGTCCAGAATTGAAATAACCATAAATATTTACAACTTCCTGAAAACTGTATTTTACTTTTTCTATGATGATATAAACAAATGGCTCTCAGAGAACATTTATACAAGGTCATGAAAGCCTATTAATTGTACAATGTCACCCCCTAGAGGAAACTTTAACAAACCAAACTTGAAACTATATGTTTAGTTAATTAAGCAAATTTAAAAGAAAGAAATTTTTCTGGGTTTAGATTTATCTACAACACCAAACCCGATAGAATCAAAATATTTATCATATAGCATCCCTGTTTAATAGGGACTCAAAAATTTTCTGGCTTCATTAAAGAAAAAATCGAAAGAGAGAGACACATGGAGTTCAAGCCTGTCCTTTATTAATTTTGTCTCCTATAAGAACATAGATTATCCCTTTGTAAATTTTGAAGTTAATATCTACCACTTTTCATCAGATGCTTAAATAGGTACAAAGAATGTAACTACTATATATCAAATACTGAGATCTAAAAATTATACTCTTTCATCTGAAAATATAGCAATTTGATATCTATCACAACTATTTTAAAAACAAAAAGCTCTGCCCAGCCGTGCATGGCTCAGCAGTTGAGCGTCGACCTAGGATCCAGGCAACTGGGGTTCGATTCCTGGTCAGGGCACATGCCTGGGTTGCGGGCTCAATCAGTGACTCATCATTGATGTTTCTCTCTCTCTCCCTCTCCTTTTCTCTCTCTGAAATCAATAAAGATATATTTAAAAAAACAAAAAAAAAACAAAAAAGCTCTTTTCTAAGAGTTAGAAATAATACATTGTTGTATTTTATTTTAGCCCATATTTCCATTTACTTATCCTATAAAATGTTATTATAAAAAATACAATTTGTACCCCTGGCCAGGTGGGTGTTGTCCTGTGCACCAAAAGGTTGCTTGTTTGATTAAATAAATAAATAAATCACAATTAAAAATATATATGTATATATTTGTATGTTTAAAATTCATAACTTGCTTATCATACGTCTCTGCAAAAGTTAAAATTTAAATTAATCAAAATTTCCTGTGGGATAAGGTGCTAAGTATTAAAATTTTTCTTCTGGAATTGAGTTTTTATAATTATTATATGCATAATTGATCAAACAACATAAATTTTATATATTTTAATAATCATTAAATATAAAAGTAAAATTGTATTAGAAATGCATCTTATAATGAATTAAGTTGCATACTGATGAATCCATATGATCTGTCATGATGAACTATAAAAAAATACTAGTTCTATTTCCACCTTCATTTTTATCACTGTAACAAGGGAGAAAATTCATTCACATAAAGCAGCAGATGAGCATGAAAGTTTTGTCATAGCAAAATCACTGAATTCTTTATATTCCTTCTGGGTATAGACTAAAAACCATGAAATCACCTATCATCAAGTATTATTTTTAATAATCTCTTGGCTGACTATTCAATTAGCTCTCCCTCAAAATCTGTTTTAAAACTAGAAAAGACTTTGTCCCCCCATCAGTAAAGTTATTCATTTTCTCAATTCCCGTGAAGCATATAAAAAAGATCTTACAAAGATCCTTTTTTCTTCAGTCAGAGGCTTCTTGTTTATCCTAGACACTGACACAGGATTGGGAAAACTGAAATACCATTTATTTCAACATCCTCTGACAAATATATCTTATCACTTGTTTTAAATGTATTTCTGAAAAAAATAGAACACATCAGAGCTGAAGACATAGCTCATTTAGTTTAAGAAGAATGTCTACCTTATGACATAAATGGCAAAATCTGTTAATGCCCAACCAATCAGCCAATGAGGCTTACTTTTTCAGAAAAATATGACTTAACTTTCCAATTCAAATAAATATGTTAACCCATGTCCCCACACGCCTCCTGTCATGTGAATCCCAATTCTAAAGTTCGATAACCCACAGACCCCTATGTGAGCTTGTCACCTGGATGCAGAGAGGCACCTGGCCCCTTAAGCATTTCTCTTCTGCCCTTTTTGCCTCTTCTCTCGAGAATGACATTCCTTACTAAGGAAGAGAGCGCGGAAAGGCAAGGTCATTTCATAAAAGCTCTCTACCACTTTGGGAATTTCACACACAGCAACACAGGCCAGGTTTTTTATTTTTCATCATGAGAGTTATGTATAAGAGTGTAAGAGACTCTTTCTAGTGTGATCCTTCAGCGTCTTTGTCCCCACAGCTAATCCTTCCCACACCTGTTGCAAATGACCCTGGTCCCAAACTGTCCCTCCTTACCCCTCTGGATAAAATCTAAAACGATCAAACAAAAGGTGCTAATCTCTAAGAACAATTCTTCCATCTTCGGAGATTCATTCCTGACCTATTATTCCTGAAAGGAGATAAACTCCAGGTGACTTCCCCATCCCCTTTATAAAACATACTGCTGCTCTCTTTCCCCAAATCAGAATGGTCCTCTGACATCCTTTCTCATCCCCAGCACTTTGAATAAAGGGTTATTCTTTGTTCTGACTGATATTCTTCCACATAACACACGGAAAGACAGAAAGCTCTACCCAATACCTTCACTAACACTAGTAATTTGAATTGTCCTGTTTTTCTGGACCCTGGAGGTTTTCCACCTTCTTCCCCAGGGCAACTCCCCCATAAAAATACTCAGATGCACATGGGTATGTCTGTCTTCTTTAAACTAGCAGAAGAGCATTTGTGAACAGGATGTGGGAAAAGAGAAGGCAGCATAATATTTTGCTACTGTAAGCAAAGGAACCTTGTCAGGAAAGAAACACTGAGAACTGAGAAAATGATTCCTGTAGAACTACCTGCATACAGAAGTTTGAAGAGCACTGCTTTAGCTTGTCTAGAGCACGTTACAGAGAAAGAAGTCACCATGAGCAGTCTTCTGTTAAACAGCAGATTCATACCCACAAATACAGCACCTACAGGAATTATCAGGCAGCATATATGAATATAAATATATTCAAAGCATTTAAAGAAATAAGAGTGTTTTAAAAATATAGTAACAGGACTATCAGAAATGGGAAAGCCAATTTGAAAACAAAAAACAACAAAACATCTAGAAATAAAAAAATCAAAGTAGCCCGGCCAGGTGTGGCTCAGCAGTTGGGCATCGACCTAGGATCCAGGAGATGGTGGTTCGATTCCCAGTCAGGGCACATGCCCGGGTTGTGGGCTCGATCCCCAGTGACTCTCTCATCATTGATGTTTCTGTCTGTCTGTCTGTCTCTCTCCTTTCCTCTCTCTGAAATCAATGAAGATATATTTTAAAAAAAGAACCTTTAAAAAAAATTGAAGTAGAAACACGGTAACTGGGCTATACAATAGGTAACCTACATGGAGATGGACACAAACCTAAAGAAATTACACCAAATGTAGCTCAGAGAGACAAAGGGAGACAAACTAAGAAAACATTAAGAGACAAAGAAATAAAGGAGAAAAGTGCAACCTGTCTAATCAAAATTTCAGTAGAGAATAGACAACAGAGGAAGAACAACATGCCAAAGTCCCAAACAAGGTACTACTTACACAAAAGGAAATCAAGGACTAGAAAATCAGAATACAGATCATAGGGAAGAGGCTGGTAAATTGGCTATAATTTAAAACTAAGAGCTTTTCAACATCAAAGGACTTCACAGAATGAAAAATCAACCTATGAACTCAGAGAAGACATTTGCAATGCATACAACAAAGGAACAGTTATCTAGATTATTAAGAAAAATGGTGAAATAGAATGGTCAAAAGCAATATAGGGTATTTCAACAGGGAATCACAAATGGTTAATTAACATATGAAAAGATGCTCAATCTCATTAAGACTCAATGAACTGCAAATTTCACTCCAATGACACACCACTTGGAGTCCACCAGATTGGCAAAAATTAAACAGTCTAATAATATCAAACATGGTGGGTTCATTAATGTTCATTTTATTATGCCTTAAACTTTATACACACACTATATATTTTGTAATGCATATGTTTCATTACAAAATATTTTTTAAGTGCCACTTAGATTTAGCAAAAATATTTGCTAAAAATATTTGTTCATGACCCGGCTGAGAGCAGTTTCAGTGAAATAATGGGCATGAAAACCCGACTTCAACGGGCTGAAAAGACCTAGGGGATCAGGGTGTAAGAACTACTGCACACAGCTATTTCAGGCTCGTCTCTGAGGTTGGGCAGCCAGGATGCGACTCTAGGGGAATGTCCTAGTGAGAGCTTCTTTTATTTTTTAAATAAAGGCAACTGGGGTAAGTTTAGAAAGAAATGGCCAAAGGGAGAGGACAATGACACAGGCCATAGAGGGTCCCTGGGTAGTCAGGAAGGTATAGGATGCACAGCCCAGGAATAGGGATTAGTTAGATGGGGATGGGAGCTCCTGTTTCACTGTTACAGCAGACTACCTTTGTCCACACCACCTCATTTCTCTCCCTGCTCTAACTACTTCAGATCCGATGGCTTCCCTCAACCTCCTTCAAGGAGCCCCGCCTCAGGACTTCTGCATTTGTAATTCCCTCTCTGGGGAAAAGAGAAGACTCTTTCCCAGATGAAGTCAGGCCTGTTTTCCCTTCCTTCTGAGTCTTTGCTCAGATATGAATTCAGCAAAACAGTTACCAGACCACTCTCAGAGTGAGATTCCCTCCTTGGCTCCTGCCACCCTGCTCCTGGTACTCCCTATTCTCTTTCCTTGCCTCTTCTCCCTCCATAACCTTCTAATATTTTACATAACATACTCATCTTACTGCGTAACCTCCCCATCCCACTGTGCCTGAGCTCCACGAGGGCGGGAGCTGTAGCCACCGTGCCTGGTAGTGCTGGATGCAGGTAGAAGCTCAACAGATATGTGCTGAAGGATTCATGGTCCCTGCTTGAGGACCCCGAACAAGTACAGTAGAAACAATACTGTGAGACTTGAGCACAATGAGGTAAAGCCTAGAGAGTCAGTATTCAACTTACTGACCAGGGAAGAGGTGACATTTAAGTTAGATCTTTAATTTGCCAAGTGGAGAAAAAAGGCAGCCATTCCGAAGGGGCCTTGCCCACGTGGGCACTGAAAGCGGGCACAACCGCAGGGCAGAGGGGACGGCGGATCCGACTTTGGCTAACCTGACAGCACTCACAGGAGAGGACACACTGCATTGAGCTTAACTCTAAAAATCCTGTTCAGCAGACTGACAGTGGCTGGGCTACCGATCTGCAGTCAAGTTCGAGCACAGAACACAGACTAAAGTTGACATAACACTGCTACTACTCTCTTCAACGCAAAAGACGAAGCTGGAACAATTGTAACCCGTGCTTCCCACCGACTGCAGATGGTAAGTATGACAGCCCGTCCAAGTGAGCATATGGCCACGAAACGTCTCAACCCCAGGCTTTTATTTAAGTCGAGACTGAAAGTCCTCCCCGGCGGGAGAGGGCAGTGTGGCTGCAGAAGTGGGAAGGGGTAAAACCCGACCGCCGGCTGCGGGGCAGACGCCCTCCACCGAAGCGCGTCTGTTCCTGCACCGGCCGGCACGGGTCACCGTCCACCTGCACTTGCTGCTGCGCCCACAAAACGGGCCAGTATTCCTCTCGGCCGCATCACTCCTGCCTCTGGGACACTCACCTGCGATGCTCCAACTCAACTACTAACTACCCAGGTTATTTTCAGGCTTCCCTGGTGCAGACGAGAGGCTCCTGTGCGTACAGAAAACACAACACAAAACAGAAACACCCCGGGCCAGCGTGCTTCGGGGCTCGGGAGGCCGTGGAATCAGCTCAGGGATATTTGTAAGCCCCCCACAGGAGAGCGGTGGATACCACGGTGCTTTTGTTGGAGTTGTGCATTTCTGGGACCCGCGACCCCACAGAGAGAAGGGCGGGACCCCGAGGGGGGCGGGGCAGAGGTTAGCGCTCGGCTCTAAAGGTAGGGGGCGGGGCCTGCCCCGGGGACCCGCGCGCGGCGGGTGGGCCCCGGAAGCTACGGGAGGCCGCGGGGACTCGGAAAGACTCACAGTAATAGGCCACGACAGGGTCCCGCTTGTCATGCTCCTGAGCCGTCCTCAGATGATGCTGTATGCTCTTAAACTGCGGCGGGAGCGGGGGCAGAGGGGCAAGCGCGGCCATCTCCACTCCGGGACTCGCCACTTCCTACTCGCGCGCCGCCGACACTTCCGCTTCCGCTGGGAGGTCACGCGCACGAGCGCTCAGGGCAAGTCCCGCCCACTCCGCCCGTTGCTCCGCAACAGCGAGTCAACTACGGCTTTCCCGCCGGAAGCGCCTCAGCGCTCTCGGTTCCCGGCAAGTTAAAATTTGAGAGACGCCAGCGCGCTCTGCTGGTAGGAAGGGGGGGGGTATGTTTTGTTTTACTTTGGGGGGGGGTTGTTTACCACCCCCCCGCCCTCAATCCCTTTTGTAGGAAAAACAAAAAGAAGGGAATGTTTGTTGACTGGGAGAAAAGATAAAGGCACGAGTCGCCCTCGGCACCATTCAGGAAATAGTCGCTCCCAAGTCCTCAGGCTGTATCAGCAGAGTCCATGGCAGCTTTTCGGGTCTTAGAGACTGTACGTTCAGTCCCTGCTTTAGGTAAGAGGCGATGTGTTTAACCTTTTAAATTACGTTCTTCTACACCGACACATTGATAAAGTAACCAGCAGTTTTTCTTTTTTCCTAACGAAGAAAAGTGAGCTTTCGTGGTGAATTGGATAGTGTATGCTTTAGGGAATGGATGGCCTGAAAGTCGTTCATTTTCGGGAAATGATGAAACTTTGCGGAGTCTGGACGTTCGCGGTCTGGTCCGCGGCGGAGAGGGGGCCCCGGGCGCTGCGGGCCCAGTGCTGCTGCCCACAGCCCGTCAGGCCTCAGCCTTCCTCCTGCCACCCGCGACTTCACTTCTTTTTCTTTCCTCTCTATCCCATATTATCACCTTTAACTTAGTTACCTCCTCGAATGACCGTTATTTCTTTAACTTAGTCCACATTTTTGAGAGTTCATCTTAAAACGATTTTCGTTGACATTTCCAAGAAACAAGAGCTCAAGCCCTGAACGGTTCCTCTGTCTGCTCTTCTCTAATCAGCACCAAACTGTCCCCAACCCCTGAAGGAGCTGCTGTATGTCCCTACATTACCCCCACTCCACATCCTGTGTCTATTCCTGTTTGCAGAGTCCACCACCTTACTCTGGGCCTGCCCCCCCCCCCCCAGCAAGAAACGGAGCCCTTTCTTCTCCCGTCTCAGCATCACGCTGACTACCACTTGAGGAGGTATTTGCTGGGAAACTAATATCTGTGCCCCTCCGCTGCCGCCAGATTCATAGGTTGAAACCCAGTGACCAATGTGATGGTATTAGGAGGCGGGGCCTTTAGGAGGTGAAACATTTCTGTTGTTTATAAGCTACCCGCTCCGTGTTATTTTCTCATAGCAGCCCAAACAAACGAAGGTATTATGATTGCCTTCTTTTACTCCCATGGTCCTGACTTTCCAGTCAGAAGTTGCTGGATTGGTAGAGAAATTAATGAAGCAAAGCAGAGTGGGACAACCATAAACGTCTTTTCTCTGTCCTATGCCTTCTCGCTTATTCTCTTTGTATTACTTCTTGCTTCTCAACTACGGTTGCCCTTAACTATCATCTCAGACGTTTATTAAAAGATTCATATCTAGGTTCCACCGCCAGCCTTTCAGGTTTAATTGTTCTGGGTAGGATCCTAAATGTCAGTATTTTGGAAAAGTCTTCAAGAACTTTTAATGGCGTATCTAGAGTCGAGGACAACTGCCCTGGTGACTCACCAGTACACACCTGATTCTTCAAGCCTTCTCTACTCTTTTCAAGCCATACCCTCTGCCCTGATTGCCTCTGTCAAAGATTGTACTCACTGCTGTTGCGATTAAGACCACCAAAAAGGAATTGTTTCACCTCACCTCTGCCACACCAAAGTAATACTAACCAGCCAGCATATATTGAGCATATACTATGCATCATGCATGTTTCTAGGCTCTTTTTGTAAACTCATTTAATCTTTATCACAACATAATATTCAGAACTTTTAATTTTTTGCCAAGCAAGTTTCAAGTTGCTTTCCACAAATTTTGATAAATTGTGATTGTATTAGCATTTGCTTAAAGTGTCTTTCAGCTTTCCATGTAATTTCTTCTTTGATCCATGGGCGAATAAAATTGTATTGTTAGTTTCTCAAATATTTGGGCACATTTCTTGCCCTTTCTTCCTTCTTTCCTTGGGTGCAGAAAAGACCTGCTGCTTGTAGCTGCAGCAGCTTACATTGCAACTGTGAGTGCAATGCACTGAATGATTGTGTTCCCCCAAAATTCGTATTTTGAAATCCTAACCTGCAATGTGATGATATTGGGAAGTGAGACCTTTGGGAGGTGATTAGGCATGAAGGCGAAGCCCTTAGGAACGAGATTAGTGTCCTTATAAAAGGGACCCCAGAGAGCCCTCTTACCTTCTTCCCATCTTGTCAGGAAATAGCAAATATGTAACCCAGAAGAGAGCGCTCACTAGAACCTGACCATGCTGGCACCCTGACTTCAGAGATTCAGCCTCCAGAACTATGAGAAATAAATTTATTTTGTTCATAAGCCACCCAGGCTGGGTATTTTGTTATAGCAGCCCAAATACACTAAGACAATGGCTCCACCAGCTTGAGGATGGAATTTGAGATTGTGAGAGCTGTGGAAACGTAATGGTTCTGATGCCTGATGCACCAAAGGAGAATCTGATGGAGCGCACAGGGAGGCCTTATTTACTTTAGTAATGGGGCAAAGTCAGCCCTTCACCAGGGCTACACTGGTCCCATCTAATAAAGCTTAAACTAAATCACAAAGGATACATTGTTTCCAAGTTACTCAACTGGGCCTCAGAATAAAGTTTAACTATATTTATGGGAAGAAAATAAATATCCAGCATCCAACAAAGTAAAACACCCAGTCTGGCAAAAATTACCAGCCTTCCAAAGGTGCAGGCAAGTATTACTCAAAATGAAGATGTATGTATATGTGTGAGGATTGGTGGGAGCAGACCACACTGGTGGCAGGCAATAAAACGTGTATTATCGCTAAAGAATTTAAAAATAAGAACAAAATGGACTAAACTTTGTTGCTGTTTATTAGCACTAGGGGCCAGTGATTCTAGACAAAGACAGTGAATAAATAGTCCTTCGCACAGCGTGGGCTATTTCTACCCCTTGTCATGCCACTGAACATCCCACTAGAATATGATCTCATAAAGGTACTAAATCTTAGTTATCTTTGTATATGAACTCAGTGCAGTAAATGGTAAATGACACTCAGCAGCTATTTGTTGAATGTTGGTAAGTTGGATTTTTCTCCTGTGTACTCATGTGGAAAAAGCTTCAATAATGAAAAAATCCTAAATCTGGAAATTCATGATATCGAAAATAGGCTGAATAATACTGAGGAAAAGATTGAAAGTCTCAGTATTTGACTGACTCTACTTACTTCCCTAATAAAGCACCAGTATAAGGCAATCATACATAAAGATTTTAAATGACATCAAATGAAGATGATTATTGGTAAGGCAGGCAGATAAAAAGAAATGCACTGAATATACACAAAATTGTCTTTGAAATAATTTCATGGCCATTTAGAAAGTCTAATTTAATATAAATATAATTTTCCATTTCAATAATCTTGAATATAGAAGCAATAGTTATATCTATGAGCACAGAGGTTTTAATTTTTTTCAACAAGAAACAAGAAAACTTTGCACAATATTTTTCATAGCATCTAAAAAATTTATTTGGAGGCTACATTACCATATCGTTTAGTACTTAGAATTTTAAGAAAACAGTAGAGTATACTATTAAAAATGTAATTGCCATATTTCTTCAAGTTAGTGATCAAATATAGAATGACTTTTAGTAATTAGCTTACAACTTTTGTGCTTAAATATGTTATACTTTACATGACTGCAGATATAATTACATCCTCAAAGTTTAAGCTGCATGGTTCAGTGGAAAAGGAAATGGTTTTAGAGTTAAGGAGGTCTGGATTCTAGTCTGGTTGTATGAATTAACCTCTCTGAGCCTCAATTTTCCACTCTGCATAAAAGGGATAATAAAAGCTTCTCTATCCACAAAATACTGTGACCTGTTAAGATATTGTATGTGAGAGAACTCTGTAAAGGTACTATTTAAGAATGAGCTAACATTAGTTCTATGTCTGTTTTCCAGTGCATGACAAAATTAAAATAGAATGAAATGGTTGTTCAAGAATCCCTGCCTTCGAATTTAGCACTATATTTTATGTTAGACGTAAATTTTAGACACACTGAGGTAAATTTAAAGAATAAATATTTATGTTTGAAATTAAGATACTCAATAAGGTAAAAACAAATTAAAATGATTGATAAATAACTGTGCCATGACAGCAGATAATCACCATTTGGGTCACTGCTTAATTAGAAAGCATAATCTTTTAAATGTGATCTCAAAAACCTCAGCAACACATAATACCATTGTAATTGCAGCAAATGTATACATTGCAATGAGAAAAATGGTCTTCTCCAAGTGTTCTGGCACCATGCATTTTATAATAGTAAGATTTTTCCCCAGGGCTCCAGCGTCACACAGGTAGAGAGGCTTGACTTGGAAACCAAAGAGGTGAATCTGAAGCCAAAATGATATCGTCTCTAGGCTGATTCTTAATAAAATGGAGACTATATAAATCACAGCGTAGACGGGCTTTTGAAGAATGCATTCTTCAGTGATGCTTTTACACGCAGCGTAAAGATGGAAAGTAGCCCCAGGAACCAGGACAATCACTAGTTGCAATGCCCAGAACACCTAAAGTGTGTCAGAAATATCTTAGTCAAATCAATCAACATATAACCAAAAGTACACTTTAAAAAAACCACTGATTATCAAGAGAGGCTAACTTAAAAATTCCAAGTTTCATAAGTCTTATAAGCAATAAAAATAATATAATGAAGGAAGGAAGTAATGAAGAACATTCTTTTAATTAATAAGATGTTTGAAACACTAAACATCTTAGTAATTGTGAAATGTAGTCATATTGTACTATCATCACCTACCAATGAACTGATAATGATGAAGTACTTTATTTTATTAGCTGTCTAATTTCCATTTTCTAATTACACGCCTGGAGTATAATTTTAACATCAATAGATGATAGAATGTTGGAGTTGGAAGGAACTCTCAATCAACTCAAATTAATTTACCTGAAATCAACAGCTAGTTAAAAAATAGTAATAATTCTAGAAATAATACCTGTTATATTAAATTTATTAGGGTGACATTGGTTCGTATGATTGTATAGGTTTCAGGTGTGTATTTCTATGATACAAGATCTGTACATTGCCCACCACCCAAAGTCAAATCTTCTCCCATCACCATATATTAGGCCCCCTTCACTCCCCACCCTCCTCCTCTGGCAGCCACCACACTGCTGTTTGTGTCCACAAGTTTCAGTTTTATATCCTACATATGATTTTAATGTTATTATGACATTAATTTATATTTAAAACAAAACAAATTTTGTGTGGTGCAGAGTCAGTTTTATGGGAACACAGAGAAACTTACTTGGGGAGTGATTGGCCTGAACTGATTGTAACAGAAGAGGTTTATTTCTCTCTTGTCTGGGTCACAACTGAAGTGCAAAGCCTCATTCCCATAGACCGCGAAGCCTAACACCCCGAGGAAGAACATTCGGACGGATCCAAAGAAAAGCGTGTGGAATTGACCGACCACGGTTGGAGGCTTCACCTGTTATAGTTTTGGGAGAAAAGAATCTTTTGAAAACAAACATTAAAGGAGGACATTTTAAAGGATTTTTTTCGTTGCCACATTTTGAAAAATTTAAGGTTCATAAAATTTTGAAGCAAGAAAGAACCTTAGCGGTTATCAAGACCAATGCAAGCCCTGCATTAGGAGATTTCTCACCCCCTTTTACTCTGAAAATATGAAGTGCAACAGTCAAATAGTGACACGTTGCTAATAATGAAATGTATAATTTTGGAAATATTTAAAAAGCTTTCAATTCAATTAATATCCCCAATCCTTTTGTAATGAAATCATGGAAATCTGAGAATATCTGGGACCTGTTTTGGAAAAGTAAATAACCCATCCAATGTTAAACTCATGCGCACTAGCTTAACAACCAAATTATGTTTATTTATTTCACATTACAATTTATTTTCTACTCCTTTATTGAATTGCAAGAGAGTGAGCTACTTTAAAACAAAGCTAAAAGTACTTCCTGAAATGTCCTAGTTACAATTTTAAATTCAGAGTGTTTTGAAGTATATGGTTAATATGTGATTCTCCGTATATGTAGAGGAACTTATTCAATACACAAAAATCAGGTTAAAACACACAAACAGTACACCATTTTTTGTTATTTGTATAATACTCACACATCCTTCACAGAAGTTTCTGATGTAATTTAGAGACATACTCAGGAGATGTTATCCTCGCATCCCTGTAGGCTAATTCTTGACCCACATGCCAGTTGGCTTCTGCCGGAACCAAACTCACATTGTGTCCAGACTTTTACAGCAGAAATCACCTATCCCTGCAAATTTCTTTCCCCTCCCCCTTCTTTTCTGTCTTCTTTTTCATAGATCTCTGGGGCCCCCTACAACTTTCCTATCTCTGTCCCAAAACAAAAACAAAGAAACAAAAGCCTAGGGCATATGGTCAATCTAATAATCCCTTGATTTACGCTGTCAGCACAGCCTGCCAGACAGGAGTGCCAGCAAAGCAGGAGGCCAGCCCGACCTGGGCTCTGAGCACTCAGTGCCTCTCAGTTGCCCGAGAATTGCCTATATGTAAATCAGTGAACTGTAGCTTAGAATTTTCTCAAAAATGTCCTATTGTTATTTATTTATTTATTTATTTATTGGCTTCCCTTTACATGTGTCTGAACAAATAAGTACGTGAAAATATCCCTGATTCTTTCTTGTTTACTTCCATGGAATAGAACTAATTTCTGGGAAGTTTAAGAATTTTGGAACATAGGCTATGATAGGTATTACATTATTGAATACCGATGTGTTTCTCTCTTTGTCTTTGGCTGAACGTTTACCACAGACATGGAAAAATCTGGTTAGAACTCTCTTCTAAGGAGAAAGACAGGGTCCTGCTAACCAAGGTGAGACCAGGATCTGGCGCAAGTCATGTGAACAGTTCCTCCGCCCTTTCTTTTGTCTTTCAGTAGATATATGTGATCCGCTAGACATTGTTATGGGTGCTCACAGTCAGCTGGGACCAAGACAGACAAGTGTTGCCTTCAGATGGATACATCTGCTTACTATCTTCCATCCACCCAGAATGTCATACAGCCAGTGGTGAATCAAATCTTCTTTCTTCATCTGCCTTTCTCATCTTTGTTTTGTTTGTGATCTGTGAAAGTTGGAACTACAGACAACTTCGTTGCTCTCCTCAGCAACTGGAGAAGTGACTGCTTAACATGTAACTGTCACCAATGGGCAAGGGACAGTGGCCTTGTACTGGATAGGAAAAAATAAAAAAGAGCAACGTAACAATCCTTCAGAGCTGTTGAATAAGAGAGTTTGAGTATTTTTCTATTAATTTTCTCTTTTTATGTAGACTACAGAAAATTAAAAGATTAATAATCTTTCTTAAGCAAGGAAGAGTCACTACTTCTTCAATGTAAAGAATCTTCATGTTGACCAGAGTAGAACATTTTATGTCTTTTTACAATGTCTCTCCTTTTTCTATCTCTGGTCAATCTTTTTGGGAGGGGGTGTCCCTTCCTTTAGAGTCTATTAAGCTGCCAGGGCATGGACTTCTGCTCAGCAAGGACTGGTGAATCTGAACCCCAGGGATGCTTTGAGTAAATTTAACCATTAAAACTACTTCTGTTCTCCAAGCCCCAAAGATTTAAAAAATGACCAGAACATCTCCATCAATTTCCTGAGTAAAGGTCTAAAATTTGAGGCAACCACATCAGCTTGCTTGCTCAAATTTGCTGGGAGCTTTTACTTTCAAGATAGAGGAGTGAAGGCAGGCTCAGATCTACAACTACCACTGTGAACACACACACGGGCACACGGACACGGACACAGACGCACACAAATTGCTGACATTTATTGATCACCACTGTCTTTCAGTACTACTCTAAACCCAGAAAGTCACATATAGTTTTTGAATAGATATTCTTGGTGTCCTAAGATTAAAAACAGGTGTCCTAAGATTAAAAACATAAATTAAGACTTGTGTGGTCGAACCCAGTAAGGGGATACAACTCTAATTTCCTTCAGAACCCAAGACAGGATTGAATGAAATTAAAGTATGGAAACGCACTATCTGTGATAGCTAACACATGAAAATCAATTCATAAATGTTACTTATTATTGTTGTTTACAATCTGCTTAAAAATCTAGCTACACGTATTGCTTTAGAGCTATGCTTTTCCATATGTACTTATTCACTCATTTTTTTTTCCATTCACCCAATAAATATTGAGCACCTACAGCACCGGCTGCCCAGCTGCTATGTAAGGTGCTGGGAATGTGTGTGAGTAATGTAGCCTCTGCCTTCATGGGGCTTACAGAAAAGCACGTGTGTCTGTCCGTCTGTATGTATGTATATATGTACATCTATGGTTGGCATTCATACTGTTGAGAATTTGCTTAAAATAAAGCATTTATACTTAATCCTTCAGAGTACACTCACAAACTATTTTGGCTTATTTTACATCTGACAAAAAGGAAAAATGGTCTCTATATAAGTTTCCTCTCTAACATCCTTTGATTTTCAGAATTTTCATGGTGTTACAGCAACTTACCTTCTTCATGAAGGGGCGATGACTGTCGAATAGGATGGAAGAGAGGTCAATTTAGGTACTCAAAATACCATGTTTCACAGAAGGACAGCTGAGATAAGGCAATCTGGAAAGCTGCCTGGATTCATAAATCACAGTCCTTAACCAATTCACATCTCATTGAAATCTCTGCCCTGCCAAAATTGGGTTTGTCTTTCTGCATGAATAATTTATATTTTTGGGAATGAAATTGGGGACTGCTAAGAAGAGAGGGTCAATAACCAATGATGTTATTTTAGACAAATGATACAGCCTTCTGGGTTGCATTTCCATTTCCCCAAAAGGAATAGACTGTATTCTACAATCTGTAAATAATTTCACAATTCTATGGTTTTACAATCCTAACTATTACAGCCGTACCGGGAGCTATTGTACTAGCTCTGAAATTTATTGTCAGTAATTTGTACTGTAATTGCTTGAACTAATGGTAAAATCGAGGGTTTGCGTTTCAAATGTTTCTAAACTACATGATTTCTACTTACAGAATGCATAGACCTTATTTCTTTTTCAGCTACTTCATCCATATAGCCAAGCTCCGTAGGAGAACACAGTCTGTAAATCCAGAAGATCTGAGGTGGTGTCTTTTTCTACTGTTATTGCTTGTTACTTAAGCATTCTATGTTAGCTCTGTGACCTGAAGCTTTTCCATTGTAAAATGGGGGGAAATATTCGCACTTAACAGAGATATTGTAACGAAATCAGAGAATATATGAGATAACATCTAGCACAGCACCTGATATATAGCTGGTTTCTCAATAAATATGATTTTTGCTCTTGTTGTGAAGACTAGACTCATTCTGTCATGCTTGAGAGGAAGTATAGCAAATAGGTAAAAACTTAGGTTTTGAATCAGCAACAGATTTGAATCATAGCTTGTCATGAAAATGCCTCTGGAAAATAACCTAGCAACTCTAAGCCTCAGTTTTCTCATCTGCTTGGAATTTGTTGAGCTTTCTGATTCTGTGAATTTGTTGTCAAGAAATCTTAGGGGGGGAAAAATCAGCCATTATTTCTTCAAATACTTTTCCTGTCCCCTTCCTTTTTTATTCTGGGATTCCAATTACATATATATATGTTAGACTGCTTGATAGGGTCCCAAATGTACCCGATCCTATCTATAAATACTTTTTCTCATTGTGTTTCATTGTGAATAGATATGATGCTAATTCCATTGATGTTTTCTTCTAGAGGATTTCAGCGGTAGCTAACTCTATTTAAGGCACTTTTTATTTCTGATATTTTAACCTCTAGATCAGGGGTCATTGAACTATTGCCCATTGATTAGACATACCTTTAGTAAAACACAGTTTATTGCAACATAGTCATGCCCATTCATCTATGTAATGTCTATGGTTGGTCGGTTGAATAGTTGCAATGGAGATAGTATGGCCCGTAATCCTGAAATATTTACTATCTGCCCCTTTAAGAAAAAAATTTGCCAAACTTTCTAGAGCCAACCCATCTCTAGAAGTTGAATTTGGGTCTTTTTTTAAATCTTCCATTTCTCTAATCAGAATGTTAATATTTTTCTCTATCTTAGTTCCAGCATTTCTGACTTTTTTGTGTCTATTTCTAATGATCAATTTTCTCCTCATTATGGGTTATATATTTCTGTGTTTTCTTTAACGTGATAATTTTTAACTGAATACCTGACATTTTGTTGGTTGCTGCATTTTATCGTCTTCCTTTAAATAGTGTTAAAATTTGCACTGGCATACAGATAGGGTTACTGGAATCAAAAGGACACCCTTGAGGCTTGATTTAAGCATTGTTCAGATGGGTTTAGATTAGCTTGTGGTACAGGACAAATTTAGGCTCATAACTAAAGTAATATGCCTCTGAGTATTCTACAGGATGAGCATTGCATTACAAGGTCTTTCCACTCTGGGTGTGTAAACACAAACTACTCTCAGCCTTGTTTATATTTCAAGTTTTTATGGGTGTTTTTTCCTCTGGTAACGAGATGTTTTTCTCATGTATGATCTGATTAGTACATAGTCAAAATCTCAAGTAGACCCCCTGCAGGCCTCTAAAGTTCTCTCTCTCTTTGGGTCCCACCTCTGTAGTACTCTGCCCTTCAAATTTAATCCATTTTAGGCTCCTTAAATGTTGATCTCTGGTGGAGAAAGACAATCGTCCCTTCTGCAGTAAAAAAACAAACAAGACAAAAGATAACTTAAGGCATCTGAGGTGTTTGTCCTTCAGATGTGCCAGAAGATGGAATATTTCTTAGGTCTTAGATTTGTATCAACTTCCCAAAAGCTTCTAGGTCTCCTGAGACTTTCTGAATAATTCACATCTTTCAAAATACCTTTAGACATGGACATTTCTCTTAGGAGCGATTCCTAGATAAACATGAGGCAGTATTAGGGTAATTCTTCAACTGACAGATTTTTCTGATATGAGACAATCTACATCATATAAACATGACTTCGGAGGGCTCTTATCAGAAGTTATCACAAATTGCCATTAACAAATGAGGAACTTATATATTAAGTTAGGCTACATGAACACGATTAATATTTTTACTAAAAACTTAGTGATGACTACAAATATGAACACATTAGCACATATCTTTCAATATGTTTAGATTTTCAGGTTATTTCAGTTTATATCAAGGAGTTAGTGAGCATTATGCACTGTAACTGGGTCCTTTAGATTTATTAGTTGGAGGTTCATACTCATCTTTTTCTGAAAAATACTGAATTTTTTATTTGTGGCTGCCAGTTTTATTTTTTGTTTTCTGTGAACCAAGTATCCGTAGTCTGTGGTTTCTGTGAAATTATTTGCTGTACACTCAAACTCAGGAGCTCAGCTTCATACTACTCATTCGTCAGTGCTTATTCTTGACTTCACCTCAATTTTTATAAGTTCTACAAGCCATCTATTCATTATAATTTTTCAATGTTGGACATAATGAGAAAGTATAAATGCTTTTGTTGCATGCCTTAGTGTGGGGAAAGTTAATGATTGTTTATGTTTGGCAAAGCAGTATAGTCTGACTGCTTCTTAATTTCAATATATATTGAATCGTATTTTATATTACAATATACATAGCATTCCTTTAATTTATGAAATGCTTGTAGATTCAAGCTTTAGTGTATATAATTAGTCTTAGATTCATAAACTCCAGATTACGGAATTAAAACTCTGTGCTAAATTATTGGGCTGTCATTAGAACTTCCGTTCCTTATTCCCTTTGTGACATGTTACCAGGGAAAATTCATTGCTTTGAATAGTAATGAGCTTGAGACAAATTTAGCTTTTGAAAGCTGATTAATGTATTCCCCTGTTATGAACACCCAATATTAAACCACCTTTGCTCCCTTTTACAAGGAAAATTTAATGCCCATTTTTCTATGAATTTCTACTTATTAAGTATTAAGATGTGCTAATTTATCTTTAAAATGTTAATATAGATCTTGAGATGCAAATGTGCTAGAGCTGGTGAAATATGAAACCATATGTGAGATGATTGTATTAATATTCTACTGACTATAATTATCTGAGTTTTATGACTCATATGAACTAAAACTGTCACATATTCTCTGATAGTTTCAGAAGAAATGATTTTTCCAGCTTTTTATGTTAGAAGTATGTAGTTTCCAAGGTGTAGTGAAAGGTCTTGTGACTGTCTAGCGACCTTTAGTGACCTTATCGTCGCAGGCATTCTTGTGCACTACAATGAACAGAAACCAGTCTCAGCATTTACGTTATTGTGATACAATTTAAGATGAAGTTATGTGTTGAAAGTTTCTAATAACACTTTTTATCTATAGGACTTCCTAACTTATTTTGGGTGAGGTGGCAGGTTTCTAATACTATTAATCATGATGTTAGAAGTTAATAGTTTGTTAAAAGCAATTATGCTAACAACAAAGGTAATAATTATGGGGTCATTTGGATAACAGTGGATAAAATTTATAGTACTAATAATCTGAATGATGATTTTATGCCAATAGGTCTATTAAAAATATGTAAAACCGAATTATGAATGGAAACTTAAATGGATAAGAAAATAAAAAAAGATGCTTAAATAACAGGTGGCTAGAAAGGTGCTTTTCAGTTGTCAGATGACACAGGTCTTGTGCAAAAGCAACACCCTGCTGAAATGAATTCCCCCTGAGTTGGTAGAGTGATTTGGAATCAACTGGTGTCACATTTATGATACAGAGACTTTTCATTGATTTCTGATAGGTCGGAACGCAAGAGCATTGAGCTTTTAATGCCTGCTCAAAACCTTCTAGGGTTTCAAGACTGTTAGAGGAAGTATGGTTTAAGGGTTTAGTCCTTCATAAATGGCTCTACAAACAGAATTTTTTGAAGACCTTTACCTGTCTGTGTACACACAAGATTTTAATAACTCTAAACATCCCCTTAGAGCCAAATATTCTATGTACAGCTTCCTATAGGAATTGTAGGCTGAAGCTATATTTTTGTGTAGGTGTAGGTGCAGGTGTTTGAATAGGTGTATCTTTCTGTGGGATTAAGAGGGTGTAGCCCTGGCCCGTGTGGCTCAGTGGTTGGAGCATCGTCCCTACACCAGAAGGTGGTGGGTTCGATTCCCAGTCAGGGCACATACCCAGGTTGCAGCTTCCATCCCCGGTTGGGGCATGTACAGGCGGCAACCTGTGGATGTCTCTCAAATCCATGTTTCTCTCTCTATCTCCCTCCCTCCCTCTCAAATCAACAAAAAACATAAATTTAAAAAACTAAATTTAAGAAAAGAAGTTGCAGAAAACAATGGATATTAAAGTTCTTTCTTGGATTTAATAATTCTATCAAATCGCAATTCAAGGTCTTTAAATATTTTTCCACGACCATTAATTACCCCTATGTCAAATTCCAAAAGATCTTAGTGTTTTTAACTTGGTGCCCACATGGACATATATTAGAGCTAAGAACTTTAAAAAAACTAAGGTTCACTGGAAGACAGAACAAAACTGCTTTCTGGTATAGATTATCCCTTCTCTTACTTCCACTACTTCTACAGTCGTGTGGCTCGGTTCTGGTATAATAATTCCCCGATTGTCTTCTTATTGCCATATGACCTGCTCAAAACCTTCTGCACCCAATGCTAGAATGATACCTCATATATGGCTTTATTGTTTCCTTCCAGAACCTTCTCTTGCTTTCCAAATCTTACTAACCACAGGCTACACACTTTAATTTAGCACTTTGAGTATTCCACAAGTTGGCTTTTTTCATTTGGTCTCTGATCCTTCTGGAAAAATCTATGCTTCAGCCACTTCAGACTATCCCTTATGCCCCAAAGGTGTGTTATTTTTATCCACATATGGATCTTTTGCAGCTTCCAAAAGGCCCTATTTTACACCAGTTCTCCACGCCCCTCCCACCACACACGCACACACACACACAATACTCTTCATCTTCCCCATTAAAATCCCATTTGTTTTTCAGGCTAATTTAAATTTTTATGTCTATGCTCCCATCCTTGATAAACTGAGCTAACAGCAAGCTTTTCTGTCTGAATTTCTAGAACGCTTGGCAACACGCAGGGCTTAATACGAGGCCGTTTGAGATCTTTGTGTAAAGTGGAAAAAGTCACTCCATTTGAGCAGATAGTCCCACAGGCACATACCTTGGTGAACAAACTGACTCTAGGTGAATTAGGAAAAAGGAATTCTTTTATTTTGTTGATGAGTGGATAAAAAAAAAGCTGTGGTACATTAGCACAATGGAATACTACTTGGCCATAAAAAAAAAAGGACATTTTACCTTTTGCAACAGTATGGATTGACCAAGAGAGTATTATGCTAAGTGAAATAAGCCAGCCAGAGAAAGGTAAATACCATATGGTTTCACTTACTGTGGAAAATAGGAACTCTTAATTCTTGCACCTCTAACACCTTGCCAGGATGCGTGGCCTAGCAAATGGAGATTCACTAGACTTCAGTCCCCTTTTTTTGTCATTGTCTAGCTGGATGACCTCAGATATATTACTTTACCTCTCTAGATTTAGCTTTATCCCTTGGAAAATAGGGATAAAAATATGGAGTTTGTAGTGCTGTAAGAATATGACATGAGATAATGAATGTAAATTGTTTAGCTGGATATTTGACCTATAAACCCTAATCAGTAAATAGTACTGACCTTTACGATTATTATGTTTTATGCTACCACCCTTAGTTTCAGGGCTAGTCTGTTTTTCTCACTGAATTGAAGTTTCTGATATGGAAATTCAGTATTTGTAGACACAAATGCATTTTTTGATTGAAATGTTTACTGATGATCATTATCAGGTCAGTACCTCTTAAATAAATATTAACACAACTACATTTCTTGAACCATGATGCATTTTTATCTGCTGTTGACACTAGCTGGACACATACCAACGTATGAACCCAGAGAGAGAAAATAAATATGAAAAAGGTAATAGTCTTATTAATACCCTGACCTTGACTTAAAATTATGGTGGATTTTGGGAAAGACATTTGTTAGCATGATCAATCACCCCATTCAACTAATGAGAACACTTTCCATTTTCTGAAAGACAATTTGTAAAAAAAAATATCAGATCACTGGTCACAAAAATGTCAAAACCTCTTAGTTATCTGCGGGGGGAAAAGGCAATAGAGATGATTCTCCATGCAACACCAAAGTTAAAAGCCTTAGCCTTGACCTATGGAGATTGCCTTCAAGGCCATAAGGTAATTTATTTTTTCAACCTAGACTCATTCAAATTCTTGTTTTCTCTGGCAATATCCCTGCAGGTTATATCCAGTGGACCAAATTCATATCAGTCTTTTAACCTCTCCAGAGCACTTTGTAACTGCATATATCAGCTTTGAGTGGAGCTTTTCCTATTTTATAATTGGCTTCTTTATGCTGAGAAACCTTTGGGGGATTAGGAGGGGCAGCCAGGAAAATGTGAATGTAGGAGGGAATTGGGAAAAGGAATATTTCTGTTAAACATTAATATATTTGCATGTGCAGAGTGTGATTGACTTTGATATTTTGGCTGGGCTTATATTTGCAATATATCAGTCTTTATGTGAAAAGGAAACATTTGGGAAAAACTGACAATCCAGGCAAAAATGACAAATATTTAAATGTTTACAGATATTTAGATGTTTCCAAATGGGTAAGCTGCTTGTTAAACAGTTGGGGACTATAGATAAGAATATATGCAATGTGAGCATTGCTTGATTCCTCAGTCCTGGTGTTCTATCTGCATTAGGTATATGGTAGAAAAAATGAGTATGATGAGGTATTTAATCAGATACATGGAAATATTTTTACTTTATTGTTAATTATAATGTTATGTTGATTTATTATTATTACTTTATTCAGACAAGGTCTACATAAAGGTAGTGAAAGAGCTAAAGTTTTTGAGAAGAACTTTTCTTATATAGAATCATTCTGTTTTATAAAATTCACCAATAGTTGAATATCAATGAACTTGATACTTAACCACATATAAGTTCTTCATGTACTTCATGATTCTTCAATAGTTTCAGCAAAATCAGAAGTTTGAACTACCAGCTTTTCATAGGTCATGTTCAATGTGTATGAGTCAATGCATCTTTAGAACTGAAAAACAAATGACTTTAAGTTATAAAAATAACTCCTTCATTTTTCTTAGAAATGAAAAGATACTAACAAAGCAGTTCCAGACCATCAAATGTAGGAAATCTCTTTCCAGTGAAGTGAAATATTTCAGCTTTTCCAAATGCTTAGCTCAGTTGAATCTAAAGTAGCAGCCTAGCTTCGATTAAAAATTTAGTAGTAGCATTTTAAAAATGTTTGGAAAAAAATTAAATAAACTGAAAATGCCATTTCATTATGGGTTAAATTGTATAAAGTGGTTTACATTTTAAAATTTTTAATTGTTTACAAATATTTTTCACATGCATTATTTTATATAATTGTTATTATAAATCAGTGATACAGGTAAGGCAGGTATGGCTTAATTTTTATTTTCATCAAGCTAAAGCCTCTTTTTATTAAATTATCACATATAAATGAAATTTAGGGCTAATTCTTTCCTGGCATTCATTGCCCTAGTTACTGAACCTATTCTAAAATAGTTTGGGTGAAAAGAAAATGCTGGAGATATAATCATTCTATTGTCATCCTTTTGTTACTTCAATTTGGTTCCTTTTGTGTTTATAGCAAGTTGACTTCTGAGACATGAAATGTGACCAGCACTCGGTAGGTGGCGATAATGAGACATAAAATACTGAATTGTCACCTATTGTCAAACATTTATTATTATAGTTTAGTAATAAGAATGTTAGGGATAAAGACAGGCTAATCATACTCTTGTTCATTTGAGGCATGCTGATGTCACATCAAATTATTTTAGAGATTCATTCAATTCAAACTTTATACTGGATTTGAAGATAATGTTTAGTCTTTCTTATTTACTTCATATTTGAAAAAGATATATATAAAGCACCTTCTTCCACTGAAAACTCGGCCTAGTTGTTTGCCTACATGAACTGTCTTCCAGTCATATGCTGCAAGAGGGGAAACTAACTAATCACACTGTGGTGATCCCATTAAACACAAATATAAAATTCAAATGAGATTCTTAGGAGCTACTAACTCACAAGAAATTATAATCCTGTTTATCTTTGAGAGATATCTAGCAGATTATTTAGGCCAAAGATTTCAAGTTGTAAAATTTCTTTTGAATTTTGACTCCATTATTCATTCAGAGTGAAAATCAGATGTATTGTGGCAATTAAATGGACCTTTCTGAATAAGAAAATACTATTAAACTAGAAAGGATTGAAATATTTGCTTACTTTGTCAATCTAGCAACATAAATAACATGCTTTTGTATTAGGTATTGCCTTGGTGGCTTCTGAGTAAGTTCTTTGAGAGATATCCCAGTAAGAGAGAAAGAGCTCTATTTTATTTATTTGTTTATTTTTATTTTAATAGATTTAATGTTTAATGTTGAAAGTGTTACAGATGTCCCCCCTTTTCTTTTTCTTTTTCTTTTTTTTTAAGTGTAGGCAACTTTTTGTAGATGTGCAATAGTCTGGAAGGAGAAGGAGTGAGACTATCTTTGAGGGAGAAGAGATTGCAGGTTGTTAGAGGGCTGTTTTAAAGTTATAAATTACTCTTAAGTAGTTTTAGAACAGTGATATTTATCTTTAAAATGTCACCCATATTCATAAAATGGAATGTTATTTGGCCATAGAAAGAATGAAGTACTGACACATGCTATAGCATGGATGAATCTTGAAAACATTATACTGAGTGCAAGAAGCCAGTCACAAAAAACCTCAGATGTCCCCCCTTTTCCCCCAATTGGCCCCCTCCACCCACTCCTGCCCCCACCCCAACCCTTCCCCATACTGCATTTTAAATGGGGATTCAGTGGAATTTTCTGTGAACATACTAATGCATGTTCTCTGAAGTGACATTTCTACATGGATTAAATTATCATTGACATTTCTGGTATCCTAAGTTTTTCCATGTTTAATTTCCTTCTAATAAAACCCAATGTCATTCCAATTCTATATTCTAATTTGCATAATTTATTTCAAATTTTGTGAATCCCAATTGAAACCAATGGATAGATAAAACTATTTTAAAGAAGTTTCCTTTTAAATGACTATAGTTACGAGACTGCTACATATATGAAGGTCTAGTTAATTTTTTTACAAGTAACATTAACAATTGGAAAGCTCATAGAAATTGCATCATTATGTAACCAAAGCAACTTTTTCTTATTAAGAAAAGTATTTAATTTTTTTGGTTTTTATTAACATACCAAAAATTATGACTGTTGTATTTATTGCCCCTTCCTAACAGAAATAACCTCTTCCCAGGTACCAGATTTTGTTGTGTACATGAGTAAACCAAAGCCATGCATCAGTAGGCTTAGGGTCCAAGTATTTGTGGGCATAGCCACAGATCTTCTATCATTTTGTAGGACTGAGCTGAAATAATCTCCCTTTGGGAGGAGTCTCCTAAAAGAGCCAATCAAGTTCTCAGTAGGATTATCTGAGAAAAATTTACTGTCATTCCTGTTCCCACATGGTCAACAATTGGGTTGACTTATTTGTATTTATTCATGAAACCAAGCTGACAAGGGGAATCATGTGAACTGCATCCCTTATTTACAAACTTCCATAAGGTAATGGGTTCATACATTCTCTATAAGTGGAGTAAGCAGTGAATGTGATAAGCTCCTCCTACTCCTTCTTTTCTCTTATACAATCCACATACCATACCATTAACCCATTTAAAGTATACAATTGTATTGGTTGTAATATATGCACAGTGTGTAACCATTACCACAATCAATTTTAAAATATTTTACTAGCCCCCAAAACAAAGCCCATACCCATTAGCATTTTTCCCCTTTTCTTCCTGTTTCCCCCCGACTCCCCAGTCAAGCAACCACTAAAATTCTTTCTCTGTAGGTTTGCACATTCTAAACATTTTGTATACATTTATGCATTACCTTTCACCTATATGGAATCCTACAATATATGGTTTCTGCGATTGTCTTCTTAGCAAAATATTTCCAAGGTTCCTCCATAGTGTGGCATGTATCAGTACTTGATTTATTTTTAATTTCTAATTATGTTCCATTGTGTCGATATATCACACTTTAGTTACAATTGAGTTGTTTCTAGTTTTTGATTATTCTGAATAAAACTACAATCATTTGTATACACATTTGTGTAATATAAGTTTCCAGTTCTCTTGGGCATATACTTAGGAGTAGATTTGTTGGGCAATATGGAACTTCTTTATGCAGTCTTTTGAGGAATAGCCAGATTGTTTCCTACAATGGCTACACCATTTTTATTTTTACCAGCCAGGGATTCAAGGATGTGAATTCCTCCACATCGTTGCCAACACTTATTTTGTCTGTCTTTTTTATTACAGCTATCCTACTGGGTATGAAGTGGCTTTGATTTGCGTTTTCCTAATGGAAATGTTGGGCATCTTTTCATGCGCTGATTGGCCATTTATATCTTCTGTGGATATCTCTTTGGATTTACATATCTTTGGATCTATTCAGATTTTTTGTACATTTCTAAATTGAGCTATTTTTTTTTTTTTATTATTGAGTTGTAAGAGTTCTGTATATACTTTGGATAAAAGTACCTTTTCAGATGCATGATTTATAAATTCCATTCTGTAGATTGCCTTGATAGGATCCTGGAGAGCACAAAAGTGATGCTCCTCTTTCACACCTGATTTTAGTAATTTGAGTCTCCTTTCTTTTTCTGTTAGTGTAGCTAAAATTTATCTACTTACTGATCTCTTCAAATAACAAACTTTTGATTTTATTAATTTTTGCTGTTCTGTTTTTTTATTTCATTAATTGCTGCTCTAATCTTTATTATTTCCTTCCATCTGTTTGGTTGATTAATTTTAGGCTTTTCTTCTTTTTTTATTGCTCTAAGATAAAAGGCTAGGATATTGAATTGAGGTTTTTCTTCTTGTTAAATATAAGTGTTTAGAGCTATAAATTTCTCTCTAAGCACTGCATCCCTGTAAGTTTGGTATGCTGCAACTTATTTTCATTTCAAAATACTTTCTAATTTCTCTTGCAATTTCTTCTTTGACACATTGGTTATCAAGGAGTATGTTTAATTTCCATATATTTGTGAATCCCCCCAATTTCTCTGCTATTGCTTTTGAATTTTATTCCATTGTGGTCAGAAACATACTTTGTATGTGATTTCGATGAATTTATATTTATTAAATGTTGTTATATGATCTAGCCTAGAGAACGTTTCAATTATACTTGAGAAGAATATTTATTTTGCAGTTGTTGAGTAAATTGTTCTATAGATGTCTATTATGCCTAATTAGTTGATAGTGTTATGTCTTCTAGTTCCCTGTTGCCCTTTTGTGTAGTGTTCTATCCATTAATGAGAGTGAGGTGTTAAAGACTCCAACTGTTATTGTTGAATTGTCTATTTCTCCATTAAGTTCTGTCAATTATTTGCTTCATGTATTTTGGTACTTGGTTGTTACATGCATATGTGTCTATAATTGTTAAACAGTCTTGATGGATTGACCCTTTTATCATTATAAAATGTCTTTTATTATCTCTAATAAACTTTTGTTTTAAAACTTTTGTTTTTGAATTGAATTGTTTAATCCATTCACATTGTATATTATTACTGATATAGTAGTAGAGTTTTGTGTGACTTTATTGTATGTCTCAAATCTTTTTTGTTCTTATGTTTCTCATTTATTACTTTCTTTTGTATTAAGTAAATGTTTTCCAGTTTAACATTTTAATTTTTTTATAATTTTTGTTTTTTTAGTATCAGAGTAATGCCAGCCTCATAGAATGAGTTGGGAAATATCCCCTCTTCTTCCATTTTATAGAAGAGTTTGTTTAAAATCAAATCATTTCATCAAATTTTCTTGCTCTGATTTATTTTCTTGTAGCATTTGTTTTGTTTTTTTCTTTGCTTACTTCTATAATCTTTGTTTTAAATTGGCATTACTTCTTTCATAAATATTTGGCAGAATGCATCAGTGATGTCATCTAGGCCTAGAATTTTCTTTGTGGGAAAGTTTTCAAATTTTTAATAGCCTGTTTACTGAGATTATTCAGGTTATTAATTTCTTTTTATGTTGGCTTGGGTAATTTGTTTCTTTCCAAAGGAATTTGTTCATTTCTTCTCAATTGTTGAATTCTTGTCATAGAATTATTCATTATATTGTATATATTTTAAAAATATCTATAGAATATATTGACTTCATATCTTTCATTACTGGTATTTCTCATTTGTGTTTCTCTATTCTGATGTCTGGCTAGAGGCATATCAATTTTATTGATCTCAAGCTTTTGCTTTAATTGATTTTTCTACTGTTCTTATGTTTTCTATTTCATTGAATTGGCTTTTATCTTATATCCTTTCTTCTGCTTACTTTGGGTTTATTGTTTTTGTTCTAGATTTTTAAGATATAAGCTAAAGTCATTGATTCTGCTCTATTATAGGCATTTAGCACCATAAATTTCCCTCTAATCACTCCTTATCCTTTACATAGATTGTGCTTTTGTTTTCATTACGTTCCAATTTACCTTTTAATTTATTCTTTGAATAAGTCATTTAGAAATGTTTTATTTATTTTACATCGATTTGAGGATTTTCCAAGTAACCTTTTATAATTGAGTTCTAATTTAATTCCTTTGCTGTTATTTAACATACTTTTAAGTTTTGAATTCTTGTATATTTATTGAGACTTTTTCTTATGGCCCAGAATGTTTTATCATTGAAATTCTCTGTAGGCAGTAGAAAAGAATGCACATACTTCTGATGTTTAGAGACATAGTTTATAAATGCTAATTAGTTCAAGTGGGCTGATAGTATTGCTATCAACCTACATAGCTTAATTATCCCAGTTAGTCTGTCCCAGTCAGCATTCAAGTACTATGATACCACTTCACATATAGATAAGAACCTTATAAGAGTATACTTGCATTTCCCTTCTCCCTTACTTTGTTTTATTAATATCATGTTTTATTTCTATGTATGTTATAATTTACACAATATATATTACTCTTACTCAATTATCTTTTAAAGGGGTTTAAATCATAAGAAATTAGTTTATATATTTACCATTTGCATGCTTTTTTTCATATTTGCAGATAAAGATGGAATCATTTTACTTATATCTGAAGAACTTCTTTTGGCCTTTTAGTATGAGTGTGCTGGTGATAACTTTTTGAGCTTTTGTATGTGTGAAAAGTTATGTATCTAAACTTTATTTTGTAAAGTTAGCTGTTTGTTTTTTTGTATAAAATTTTAAGTGACATTTTCTTTTCTTTTTGTATTTTTAACATACTTCTCCACTGTCTTTTGGCTTGCATTGCTTCCAGTTAAGTGTCTCTTGTCATTGTTTTATTTGTGTCTCTAAGTGTGTTTGCTTGTTTATTATTTTATTTATATTACTGGCTGATATTAATATTTTTTCTTTGTCATTGTGATTTGATTATGATGTTCCTTGGTACAATTTTTTCATCCATAGGTGTGTTTTTTTAAAATATATTTTTATTGATTTCAGAGAGAGGAAAGGAGAGGGAGAGAGAGAGATAGAAACTTCAATGATGAGAGAGTCATTGATCAGCTGCCTCCTGCATGCCCCCGACTGGGGATCGAGCCCGCAACCCGGGCATGTGCCCCCACCAGAAATCGAACCCCCATCACCTGGATCCTAGGTTGACGCTCAACCACTGAGCCACGCCCATCCAGTCTCAGCCATAGGTGTGTATTTTTTTTTTAAAAAAAGCTCAAGTAAGACTTCTTTTGACAGTAAAATATAAAGCAGATAATCCTATCAAGTAGTTTTTATAAACATAGATATCTAGATAAAATGAAGCACCTTATTAGATAAATATAATTTTTATCATATTTATTTTTAATTTTTTGAGCAATTTTAAAAGAAGTTTTAGGTTCACCCAAAAAAAAAAAAAAAAAAGCAAAAAGTACATAGATTCCTATATACCCTCTTTCTTCACACATGTATAACCTCCCCCATTATAAATATCCTGCAGAGTGGAACATTTGTTCTAATTAATGGACCTACGTTGACACTGTATCATCACCCAAAGTCCATAATTTGCATTAGAGTTTACCCTTGGTGTTATACATTCTATGGATTTTGACAAATGTGTAATGACTTGTATCCACCATTGTGATTCCCGACAGAGTAGTTCCACTGCCCTGAAAGTCTTCTGGGAGCTTCCTCTTCTCTGCATCCTTCCAAGGGTAACCCCTGCAACTGTTGCTCCCTTTACTCTCTCCAGAGTTGTGCTTCTTCCACAATGTCATACAGTTGGCATCATATAGTAGGTAACCTTTTAAGATTGGCTTCTTTCACTTAGTAATATGCGTTTATGTTCCCTACATGTCTTTTCATGGTTTGTTTGCTCATGCAAGGTGTTGTCCTTCAAAAATGTATACACACTTTGAATAATTATTAATTCCAATGGGTTAAATTTGAAAAGAAAGACACATCAATTGAGCTATCAGCTGTAAAGTGTGTATACATTTTTGGGGGATACCCTATATTTTAAATCTGAGTAATATTCCATTGTCTGTATATATCACAGTGTATACATTTGCCCACTAAAGGACATCTTGGTTACTTTCACATTTTGACAATTATGAATTAAGCTACTATAAATACCCATGTGCAGTGCAGGATTATGTGTGAAGTAAGTTTTTAAATTTTGAAATACATACCTATTTGAATACATACCAAGGAGCACAATTATTGGATTATGTGGTAAGAGTACGTTAAGTTTTGTAAGAAAGTTCCAAACTGTCTCCCAAAGTGGGTGTACCATTTGGTATTCACACCAGCAATAAATGTGAGTCTCTGTTGTTTCACATCCTTAACAGCATTTGGTGTCATCACTGTTTTGGATTTGGGTCATTCTAATAGGTGTGTAGTAGTGTCTCATGGTTCTTTTTTAAAAAAAAAATTTTGAATTTATTGGGGTGACATTGATTAATAAAGTTATATAGGTTTCAGGTATACTATTCTATAATACATCATCCGTATATTGTATTGTGTGTTGACCACCCCAAGTCAAGTCTCCTTCCATCACCACTTATCCACCCTTTACCCTCCGCTACCTCCCCCCTCCCCTTTCTCCTTTGACAATCACTCTTCTGCTGTCTGTGTTCATGAGCCTTTGTTGTTTTTCTTTGCTGAATCCCATCCCCCTTCTCATTCAGCCCTCAGTCCCCTCCCCCCTGACAGCTGTCAATCTGTTCTCTGTATCCATGAGTCTGTCTCCACTTGAAATAAACCCATCCTTTATAGACAATTAATATTTGACAAAAGAGGCAAAAACATACAATTTGGTTAAAGATAGTCTATTCAATAAATGGTGTGGAAAAATTGGACAGATACATGCAGAAAAATGAAACTAGACCACCTCCTTACACCATACACAAGAATAAACTCAAAATGGATTAAATACTTAAATGTTAGACTTGAAATTATAAAAATCCTAGAAGAAAACATAAGCAGTAAAATATTGGACATTTATCGTAGCAATATTTTTTTCTGATATGTCTTCTTGGGCAAGGGAAACAAAAGGAAAAAATAAACAAAGGGGACTGCATCATTGTTGTTTTAATTTGCAATTCCCTAATGGCATATGACATTGAGCAGCTTTTCATGTGCTTATTTGCAATCTTTACATGTTCCTTGGTAAGGTGTCGGTACAGATAGATCTTTTGCGTATCTTTAAATTGCTTTACTTGTTTTCATACTGTTGAGTTTTCACTGTTCTGAATAAAATATTCTCCCAGTCTGTGATGTATCTTCTTATTCTCTTGACAATATCTTTTGCAAAGCAGAAGTATTTAATTTTGATAGCTCATTAAGTCAAGCTTATCAATCCTTTCTTTCACGGATTGTGCCCTTGGTATTGTGCAGTCACGCAGCACCTAACAAATGGGCTACATTCTGGGAAGTGCGTTGTTAGGTGGTTTTGTTGTGTGAACATCACAGAGTGCACTTACACAAATCTAGGTGGTATAGCATCCATTTTCAGAATAGGGAGGCTTTCATATCTCCCGAACATTTGTTCTGTCAAGTAATTTTCCTCCACAATCAGCTTATCTAGAGTTTCTAAAAACTCTTCAGTTGTCTTCACATCAGCACTCACAGACTCACTACTCACTTTCACATTATATAATAAATAATGATTCTTGAGTTGCTGAAACTACCCAGAGCTAGCAGTAAGTTCAGCATTGTAGTCAGGTCCAGGCTTTTCTTTTACCATCGCCCCCCCCCCACCCCCCTAAACAAACAAACACCTTTTTGCTTTGGTCGTGATTGCCACGGGGCTGTGAGGGATGTGTTTCTGTGTCTGGTCTTCAACCCAGGTCCTTATTAACGTTTTCTCCAAGTTTGATTTAGGACCTTTCTGAACTTTGTTAGTCTCGTTGCCTTCAGTGAAGCAGATCCTTTAACAGCTTCCATCCCTTTGTTCTTGGTCTTCAAGTTAATACGGTGGAATGGGACATGCCTGACTGCTGAGCAATAACCATCACTAATTTTCCAACTTCCTAGTCCTTAATCACTTTTAATTTCATTTCCAGGTCAATCACTTGATGTGACTTCTTACTGAAAACATTAGCAATAGATTGTGCATGCTTAGAGACCATGATAAACTAAACAACAGGAGACTAAACTGAACACAAGAGAAAATGATACAGTTTATACTAGGCTCTGATGGTGTCAATTAGGAAGTTATTTTGTTCTTAAGGACATCCTATTTAAAATAGCATCATATATATGTATATATATGTGTATATATATACATATATATATACACACACACACACATATATATATGGGGGAGAGTGAGAGTATTCTTAGGGCTGGCATTACTAAGTCATAGGCATACATATGTTTAGCCTTAAAAGATATTGTCAAGCAAGTCTCCAAAAGTTGAAATTTGCTTTGAAAAATTGTCAATTTCTGCTAAAGTTGGACATAATCATTGTAGCCTAGCAAATCCACACCTGGGATGTAAATGTGCACCGGAATACGGCGACAAGAACATTTATAAAAACAGCTTTAAATTATCTAAAACTATAAATCCAAATGTCAATTACCTTAAATGGGGTAAATAAACAGTGGTAAATTTATAATGGAAAACTATACAGCAGTGAAAAATTATACATAAAAAGCATGGGTGGATCTCATGAATGCAGTGTTGAGTGAAAGAAGCTGCGCACAAGATTACATACTTTATAACGCCATTTAAGTTACGCTCAGGAGCGACCAACTAACCTTGGATGATAAAAGGCATAGCCAACGCTGGTTACCTTAGGGAGAGTGGTTAGCCTGTGGGTTCTGAACGGTGGTTAGTTCGAGCTCTGTGCTTAAGGATTGTGCATTTTATAGGCTTCAATACAATAGAAGTTTAAAAATAATATGCCAGCTGTAGGAAGTGAGAAACGTGGGTCAAGGAAGAGAAGTGGGGAGGGAATTCCATTCATTCCCTTCATCCTGTGTCGCTGGTTTTCCTTCCTAAATTCAGTGTCACAGCGACAGGCGCCTGCCAGCCTCCAACTCCTCAGAGGCTCACAAACTTCTGGCGTGTGGCTCCTGCGCGGAGGCGGCTCTCAGGTCCCCTCCAACCCGCGCGACACGGCAAACTGCAAACACAATGCAAAGCCCCGGGCTGAGCCGAGTTCCGCCGCCTCGGGCTAGGTCGCGGGCTTCAGCCGCGGGTCGCTGGACAGCGACAGGGTGACTTCGTCCACTCTCCAAGGCCAGGGGCAGGTACTTTGATTAACCCGAGGGGTAGGTCTGGTTCACCAAGGAGCCTTTCTCATCTAGGAATGAGCGAGAACAGCCCCGTGGAGACTGCAGCAAAGACGCCAACTGCTTTGCATTTTTTTTTTTAATTCGGAGCCAGCGGGAGCCGGTGCGCCCCATCCAGAAGCGAGGCACGGAGCGCGTGGACCGACCCCTCCCCGGCCGCCCCCTCCGGACGCGCAGCGCCACGCGTTCCCCGCACGCCCTAAACTTGCCGCGGAGCCCGCTTCTCGGCACCTGGCGCGACAGCCCCGCGCGGCCCCGGGAGGGGACCATGCCCGCCGAGTCCCGGCGCAGCCTCCCCCCGGCCGCGGGCGGGAATCTCAGCCGCTCGCCGGCCGCCCCGCAGGCCGTCAGCGCCGAGCTGGCGATCCGCTGCGTGGTCCCGGCCCTCTACCTGCTGCTCATCAGCGTGGGCTTGCTGGGCAACGTCCTGCTGCTGAGGATCTTCGCCACCACCAGCGCCCTGCGGAGCGCCCCCAGCATCTTCATCTCCAACCTGGCCGCGGGGGACGTGCTGCTGCTGCTCACCTGCGTCCCCGTGGACGCCTCGCGCTACTTCTTTGACGAGTGGGTGTTCGGGGAGGTGGGCTGCAAACTGATCCCGGTCATCCAGCTCACCTCCGTGGGGGTGTCGGTGTTCACGCTCACCGCCCTCAGCGCCGACAGGTAAGTAAGGGCGCAGGTAGCGCTGGGCTGGCCGGCGGTGGGGAGCGCCCGAGCGCACCTGGGGAGCTGGGGGGGGGCAAGGCTGCGAGGAGAGGGAGCGAGGCATCTGGGGATGAGAGGGGAAGGTGAAGCCTACTGACACGTGAAGCTTGGAAAAACAGACGAGAATCATCACTTTGAAAACAATGAAAACTGCCTTAGTTTGAAAGTAGCTTTAAAATCGCACAGCCTAGCCTTCCTCTTCCCTGCCACCCACTTTGGGGATCTTTATTCCACTTCCTAGAAAAGCTATAGGAGACGTGGGCTACAGTGTAACTGTCTTGCATAAGCTTTCTCTGTGTGCTTAAAACCTTAGGTGTACAGTTTGCTTATTTAGAAGCTTTACAACCTGATAGGTAAGAATGTCTGTTTCAATATTTAGGGAAATGTTTGATTTCTGACTTTTTTCCAAGTAAGGAGAAACATCATTTACGCTTAACAACTAAATTCTGCTATTTATTTGAAGCAAAACCAGCCAGAATAGTAACTGTTCTGACAGATGACTTGACACATTTGTTTTTGTTTTAATGCCTCAAGTCAAGTGATGTATTGTTTGTTTTTTGACAAACAGGTAGGTACCAGATATTTGTATCTTGAAACAGTGTTGTAAAAACACACCTTGGATATCAAATCTGCTTTTCACATATGCTAAGGGGTGGGAAGTGCCCATTCCTCTACCTTGCAGATCAGTTAGTCCAACTGTACCATTTTCTAGGTAAGGATATTGAGGCTTGAGGAATGTAAGTTCCCTGGGAGGAGAATCCAGGCCTGCTGACCCTGGGCCCAGTGCCAGTGCTTCAGGCTCTCTATAAACGTGCCTTTGGGCATTTAAACAGCAGGGATGACTGGATGGGAGTGGGGGCAAAATTGGGCATGTCCAAATTTAGAGTGATGTTCAATAGGCATCCTTGCCTGGAGCTGTAGTCTAATTCCCCTGGGGATAAGGTGTTGACTCAGGCTATTTAGATAAACTATTTGTGATTGAAGTGGTGTCCACTCTCCCCCTCTTTAATTTACATATTAGACTATTAATGAAAACAAAATCCACCTAATGTCCTGGTATTTGCAATAATACCCTTACATCACGTTGGGATTAAGAGTTAGTCTTCATTAAAGGGAGAAAATATTCAGTGGAAATTTGAGAGCTGTTGTCTTTTCAAACCGAATATTTTTGACATAATTATAGTTATCACTATAATAGTTAAAATCACTATCATTATGCTTTCATTTCTAAAGGTAATATTAGTAACATGAGCCAGGCCTTGAATTTATTTCACACCACTTTTCTCTCTTGTCACGAAGACACCCAGGTAAATCGGCCCTGACAAAGGTCAGGGAAAGTGCCATTCCTCACGTATTTACTGACTTTTGGTTGGTTATGTGCATCAGGTACTTTGTAAATAAAGCATGGAGGCTTTCACAAAAATGATAAAGAAAGGTGGGCTGCCTCTTCTGCTTGGTCCAGAGGCTGCTCTTGCCTATCAGTGTGTATCTGGAAATATAAATTGAGCAGCTGAAATCACGGGTGATGAAATCACACAATACACTCTAATAGTCACGTAAGTGGCTCGGAAACGGTTTGTTGTATGTCGTGCACACTGCTGTCCTTCATCCAGGGCCCAGTAATCTAAGGGTTCACTTGCACTTGATCTCCTCGTACTTCATCTCACCAAGTGTTTTAATTTCTAGTGGATGTGGAAGCAAGAATAAGACTAACTGCACACAGCCCTGTGCTAAGATTTTTGGGAGCTCATTGTTCTCACACTGCTACGAAGCAGGCACTATCATCATTACCCCTTTAAAGGAAAGGAGGGCTGGAGACTAAGCAACATTTTCTGATCTCGCAGTGGAGCCAGCATTTGAACCCAGCTCCAGGCCTGCAGTCTTCACCATGAGCCACATTACTACTTTCCCAGGTGTAAGAAATTACTGATTTTTTTTCTATTTAATGGCAGACTAAAAAATTACATTTAAAAGGGCACCAAGAGTAAGAAAAAAATAATTGCAAAGGCTTATTCATTAGATTCAATAGAATGAAAAAATGTCATAAATGTAACTGCCAAATAAAAACACACACCTTGAATTCAAAATTAAGTAGTAGTTGTAGCAATAGGAACACTAAAGATAAGCTGTTGTTAGAGTTTTAAAACAAATAAATTCAATTGCTTGTTAAACCAAACTGAATATTCTTTCTTCATGAGATGAGCTAAATAGAGGTAGAGAGTTTAGAAAGAGATCACAGTAATGTAGAAAAGAATAATTAGATTTTGGAAAGCGTGTCCCAGTGTGAAGTGGAATGTTAATTACATATCATTGATGACAGCATCACCAAGTAGCAGAGGCTGAAATAAAAAATACGATATTTATGAAGCTACCTCGAGGCCCAAGTCACCTTGTTTGATATGGGTGGTACGGGTAACACTGGGTGGCGGTTGTGATTATTAACCTTTGACTTTCCAAATTCTTCTGAGGCATTTCAGTCGATCCACCCTCAGGAAAGATCACCTGTGCTCACTGGGGATGTGCCTCAGAGGCATTTCCTAACCAGAGTGGGAGGGGAGACAGCACGTAAACCGAAATGGTGGTAGTGGCCCTATCGGTTCACTTTTGACTTTTATGTTGATGAATTTTTTTGTTACTATATTAAAAAAATGTAATCTTTTGCTTGATCGCATTAAATAGCGGATTAAAAGTTTTTGCATAGCGTGTGTTGTATCATTTCTACCAGTTTTGCGTGCGCGCACACACACACACACACGCACACACATCCACCCCCCACTGTTGGGACTTGTGCCGTGATGCTGGGCAGGTGGAGCCCCATAAGCCACACTTTGCTTACGGTTGGCATTATAGACGTCTTCTTCTCTATCTATTACAGTAGCTGCATTCCAGACTTAGGATATTATTTCTTGGACCCTTGAAGACCTTTTGGCCTCTAAAATCCCATAATAAAAATGCAGGTAACTTTTAAGAATGAGTTCTCTTTTTTTCTTCACAGCAAAAATTCCCACAGATTCCTAGTGCTAAGCTATAAACTTTATCATTTTGTGTATTTACAGATGCAAAACTGGATATCAATGCCTTATTCTGTTTTTTTTATATAAGTGTTAACTAAAATGCATTTATAAATTCTATAAAACAGTAAAAGTGAAATTAATATTAATTTAATGTATCATGTATGTTGTTTTTCTGATGCTATAGAGCCAATGTTGGGTTGAATGCAAACATAATATTGCATTTAATCAGACTAAAGAGCTAGTGTATTAATAATTTCAGGCTTTTGTTTGCTAGTTAGGATGAACATATTTAATTCCATACCTGAGCTAGTGCTCTTAGATATGAACCTTGAATCATTAACATTACTTGCATGTTCGAGCAACGCAAACAGAGATTTTATTCACTATAATTATCTGTTAAAACTATTGAAACACATCAAATATGGGCCCTGGGTCTCACACAGTCTAGTCCTTGGGCAGGTTTTTCTCAGTCCTTGTGCAGTGGTGAAAGGCAGTGCCATTCTCTGTTTGCTGGCTTCTCACCAAAGCTCTGGACAGAAGCTCAGGTACTGACTTCCTTTCTTCTTTGGTCCGTAGCCTGAGCAGTAGCTGAGATGCGCTCTCTGAGTGAGCTTCTAAACTCTAGAGGGGTTCGGGCTGGCCATACAAACCCAAGAGAGTGGTTCACACTCACCCTACAGGTAACCCATGTTTCCAGAGTCATGACATTTATTTTCAACTCCTCCCAAAAGAATTTAAGGCATCTAAAAGATACAGATACAAATAACATATGTAGGGAATAAAAAAGAGGAAAACCAGGTATAGGGAAATAAAAGGTAAAAATAGAAAGTGACCCATACTTGCACACAGTGTGAGCCCTACAGTACTTTTGTCTGAGAGCTTTCTAGCTGCCAATTCAGAAGGACAATTTGTTTTGCATAACAAGTGCTCACTTGTTGTCTTTACATAACCATAGAAACAGGATGAATTGTAGTCTGCACTTAATTTATTAGTTAATTTGAATTTATATAGTTTTTTGTTAAATAAAGGTTTTTATATCTGACTCCAATAATCAGATATATTTTATTCATCAGTCGCCAATACTTCCAGCTTATTTCTTGTTCCCTTCTAATTCACACATTAAATTAGTGCTTTATAATCCTCACAATATTCACACTATTGCCATAATTTATATATTACTTTATAGATTTTGAAGGTTTCCACCTTGATCTGAAACCTTTGGGACGCACAATATAAATAGAGAATGCACCAGGCTGGGGCTTATGGCATCTGAGCGCTAGTTCTGCATCTGCTATGCCCAAATGTTCAAGTTGGAGAAAATGATAAAACAGCACAAAAGACATACCCACAAATCAGTATTTTCTTTATTTGCAAAATAAAAAATAATGTCTTCAACTGTAGAGCTGAGGGTCCTAAGATGGGATCCTATTACCTCTTCTCTGAGTATTGAGCAAACAGTGACCCAAAGAGAGCAGGGAACCCAGGTAATTGATGAGGCAACTAGGTGCTCAGTCCAGGGCCCCGTCTGCTGCCTGTGGCACTATCCCATGTCACCACAGCGCAGACAATTCTCCCATTTAGTCATTTATGCCGGTTCTACTTGCACACTTCTCAGTGGCACAAAAGGACCCTCTTAGATGTCCCTCTCCTCTTTTGCCTGCAGTGATGTATTTGACATCTGTTCCGGCTGAGCCATGAGGTCAGACAGTCAAGTTCAACATTTTCCTTGTTAGTTGTCACCTGAAGTACAACTCCTACCGGTGTGTTTCAAAACCCAAAATAACTTACCTTGGCCCCTTTCAACTGCAGATTGCCCAGAAAGATTCACTGATTTCCAAGGTCTTGTGTAGGTTTTAGATAACGTGGCATGTAACTGGTAGATTGCTTTCAGCTTTTCGGAGAACCTCACTCACATCCCAAATACACTGGCAACCTGGTATTTCCAAAGTTCATTTGCTTGTTTTCTGTACAAAAGGACACGTGTCTTCATTAAACATCCTTTTATTTGTTACCAGTGGTTGTTCTGTTTCCTTATACTCATTTGTTTCCATATGACCAAAGCTATTTTCATTTTCAGGCTCCAAAGTGGTGATCAAGCTTAATTTTGCTTGCTTCAAACTTAATGAGCTATCTTAACTTATTGTTTTAATTATCGATATAAAATATTAAGTGTTATTAGGTCCATACCCTACTCCTTGTAAACACTACTGATATATTGAGGTTCTTGGCAGCATCTTGTATTTCCAGTCACTCCTAGGTCTTCATGGGGAGCAGAAATAAACACAAAACCTTCATTTCTCCCTAGCACTTCCCTTCATTCCTTGAGTTTTAATTTTTTCATATACAGATTTTCATTAAGAATATTTTTTAACTTCCAATACAGACCTTCTTTTTTACATTTATCATTTATGAAAATTGTGGGGGGATTTTGAAAAACTACATTTTATTAATTGTGGTTTAATTCAAATTTTTAATTTTTGAAAAGGAACTACATCTTAAGAGAGAACCAAACATTTAACATCTCATTAGGAACCAGTTTAGATTATGAAAGCACAATCTAGAAATGATTATAGACAGTTACACAGATTCTATGAAAATGCAGCTTTTAGAGATGACTTAAAAGAACATGAAACATTATTTGCTGATACTGTTGAGACTTAGCTTCTCTACTGTCAACATGATCATTAAATTAAGAAAGCATAATTACAGATATAAGTTAAGTCTCTGCAGTGAAAAATACCATTGGCTTTAAAAAGACAGGAGATCAACTGTCTAAAACTGGATAGAGTAGATAAAGAATTTAATGCTTCAGTTGCATTCTCTGCAATGTGCTACAGTTTAAACCACAGAATCTGTAGTTATAACATGTGAGTGTATTTGGAGTTGTACGCTATTGGCTCTGTAATCATTCAAACATCATGTAATTCCTTAGTCTAGGTAAGCTTTTCTGTAAAATGGGCACACTAATCAGTTTTGCAGCACAGGATTATTTTCTCAAGCGAAATAATGTGAAAGCACTTTTAAACTGGACTGCTGTGTAACTACTACTATATCATCTATGTGTCAAGATGAAAAATGACTCACTAATTCAAATGAGTATTTATTCACATGTGCAGTTAATTATCAGAAAATAGGCATTGAAGTGGAGAGGAAAATGAGACTTTTATACAATTAATGATGATAATCTCTTGAGACCTATAGCCTCTCCTCAACCTCTTTATTCATAGACCGGCTAGTTCCAACCTGTTGTCTTCATCAACATAAGTTGTGATCATTCCCCTCCTTATGAAACGTTTGTGTAATTTAAGTCGTACATTGTAATGAGTTAGGAATAAAGTGATTTTTTTCCGGTCAAGAACAACTAGAATACTGACCCCTCTGTAACGAGAAAGGTATTTCTCATCCTTTCCAAAGTGACATCCACACACTACATTATTTTCAATAAGGTTATTCGTAGCTTTAGCCATTCTATTATATGGTGATGCATTGATATTTTTAAGTGACAAATTTAGTAAATTTGTTCAGAGTAAGTTTCGCTGCTCTGTGATATCCATACTCTTAACTCATGATACGGCGTGTTGTAGAGGCCAGGCCGCGGGCTCGCTGGGTTCCTGACGCTCTCCAGGGTGCTGCACCGGCCCCTGCGCCGCAGGAAGAGGGAAGGACGCTCGCTGCCCCACTCAGTCTTCTCAAAAGGCGGTTTCTAAACCTGGTTTATATTCAGAACTACTTGAAAACCTGATAAAATGCAGAATCTCTCTTTTTACATCCTAGAGACTCGTGCTCGTGAGTCTAGGACGGAATCTAATACTCTCTTTTTTCAGTTCTCTAGGTGGTTCTGACGGCTGGTCCAGCCTGGGCATCAGTAGACTGGGCTGTCTCCCTCTCTCACTTCCACGGTCACGACAACCTAACAGCCAACAGCTACCACCCCGCTCTACCAACTCTATTCTTAATGAAGCATCTCCTTTTTGCTCAGGCCATATTTCTTTGTTAGTTCAGTAAAGATTTATCGAGAACCTACTGTGGGGCAGGCATTGAGTTTTGCATTACAGGTAGAGCAGAGAGAAGACACAGGCTCTGGTTTCAAGATTTTTCTCTCTACTTTTAGAGTATTTGACGCAGAGGCCTAGACTTCTTTTTGAAATTCTTTCTCTCTCTCTTGCTTCCACAATACACTTCTCTCCTTCTGCTTGTCAGATAGTCCCTCCCTCCCTCCCTCCCTCCCTCCCTCCCTCCCTCCCTCCCTCCCTCCCTCCCTTCGTCCCTCCTCTTTCACGCCCCCCCTCCTTTCTTTCATAATTTGAGGCATATTGTCTTCCCAGGTACAGAGCCATCGTGAACCCCATGGACATCCAGGCGTCGGGGGCGGCGCTGTGGACCTGTGCGAAGGCCGTGGGCATCTGGGCGGCGTCGGTGCTGTTGGCTGTTCCAGAAGCCGTGTTTTCCGAAGTGGTGCAAATCGATAGCTTGGATAACAGTAGCTTCACGGCGTGCGTACCCTACCCTCAGACTGACGAGTTACACCCCAAGATTCACTCGGTGCTCATCTTCTTGGTGTATTTCCTCATACCCCTTGCTATTATTAGCGTTTATTATTATCATATTGCAAAGACCTTAATTAAAAGTGCACATAATCTTCCTGCAGAATACAATGAACATACCAAAAAGCAGGTAAGCTTGGTGCGTGTGCGTGTGCGTGTGCGTGTGCGTGTATTAGGGGTGCCCTGGTTAGCTGCAGTACTGCTATTTTGTGATCAGTTTTATGGGCTCTCAATTCCAGGAATGATTAGAACTGAGTCAGAGGGCACTGGGACATGCATTGGCCTGAACTAGAAGGGGCACCGGGGGTCTCTAATGTGTGGCTATGTCATAGCTCTGTAAAGTCCCCCGAAGTCCTACTTCTTTGCCCTCTGGGCCTACAACCATTAAAATTTAATGTTTTGGAACAAACTTTTTTACATGCAAATATTTATGCAAATAATCACATAATAAACCAGAAAATTTTCACAGTTTAAGTATAAACTTAATTATTGTCTCTTCTCCCATTAGCCCTCTAAGGATGACAGGAAGTCTGGGAGAAGAATCATCAGGGAGGGGCTGTAGGATGCTGCCGGGTCTGGGGATTAGGTTTGGTAGGAGGCCCAATGGGAGGCTCTGGGCACCAGGCAGCAAACGTGGGAGTGATCGAAGGTAGGCTGGTGCTGAAGTCCTACTTGGTCTAACTCAACTTTATAGATTTTCCTGTAAAGATGGTACACTAATTTAAAAGTTGCAACATGCAGCTTACGTACTTTCTTCCTTAAAGAAAATGCAGCACTAATTTAAGGAAAAAGTATGTTAATCCATGAAGAGATGGAAACACTGTACTTATGGGACAAAGTTTCAAGTTGCACATTTTTTGCACTCCTAGCAAGGAACTTCTTTCAAAGGGTACAGGGAGGCTATAGGTGACTGTTCCCTAATTTGAATGAAGACAAGTTTAACTGCTGATCATTAAGATTTGCTAGATTGTAGCTGGGGGCACCAGCTGGGGTTTTGGGCCCTTTAGCAACAGCAGAATCTCATAAAGGCTTCTTGCTTGGAAGGTAACTTCTGTTTACTGATGAGCATCAACTTCCGAGAACCATGTCTGCTTCAAAGTCTCAAAAAAAATCAACCAATCATTAAAGTAATTGTTAGATAAATTAATATATTTATTACCTAAATATCTGACATCATTGAAGGAAAAATGTCCAGGTTATGTGCTTTTTACTTTTTATATAATCCTTTAAGTCAGAGCCTTGAGATCTGATTTTTCTCTCCGTTTGGGTATTTGAGTTTTTGATCAGGTTTCTAAAGTTGGGTTCCTCTTACCCTCCCCACCATCATTTTTTTCTAATGGCCTTAGCTCTGCCTTGTTTTTATAAATTTCCCTATTGAGACTTAAACAAGCTCAGGCTGGGTAATTGTGCCTGACATTTGTTGAGAAGTACTCTCAATGCCAGCAGCATTTGAAGGCCCAGGTATAGACCGCCATGAAATCCTTGCGCCCATGCTCCCCTGCTTAGCCTTGCGGGCCGCCTGACTTCTGCCACAGGGAAACATCTGGGGCGCCCCGTCGTGCCTTCTAAACTGGGCTCCTTTTCACGTCCCCTTTCTTTGCTGTCACCACTCACCACTCCTCGCCAGTATTAGACCTCTTTGATTCCTAAACATTCCCAGTCTCCTCTGGCATATTCTAGTTGACTACCATTAGTTTTAGCTCAGAAAGTATATCGCTTACTAACAATATCTTTTGATAATTTTTTTTTTCACATTCATGTTGCCTTATTTAAATACTTAAATCAGGCAAATATCAGCTAAACTTGGACTCTAGATATTAGAAAATGATTTTTAGATTAAAAAAGATCAATGTCCAATATTTGAACTGTCTATCATATTCCTGAAGACCTGCCTATAAAATAATAGACCCAGTATGTAAATTTTATGAAAATAAGGAAAACTGTATTTTTATTTTTAAAGGTAAGCAACACAGTAATGCTTATAGGATTGACAATTATTTCAGGTGCTTTTGATTTATGTGAGTCTGGAATTTAAATCTTAAAACCTGGCTTTTTGTGTGCAATAAAGGTTAAAAAAAGTTATACCTTATTTTAATAGATGTATTTTTCCTATTAAAATACTCTAATTTTTAAAAAAATTAAGGTTGAATATATTCTGTGATTCATCAATTCAGTGGATTTAATACCACCAGAAAAGACTGGTAATTAAAGTGAGCACAATAACCTTAAGCTAAAGGAAAATATTTAAAAATAAGAGACTTTTTAAGATCACAGTTTTCACAAAGAGACATAGCCATTTCTTAATAATTTATCATCTAGTCTTGTATAAACTGTCACATATTATGAATGGAAATAGTGTAGTGACCATAATAGTCTTCATCAAATTGTTAAAATCATCAAGTTGTTGAGGCAAATAAATGGTTTTTACATTTTTGGAGGCATTTGCATGCTATCAGAAGCTCACCCATATTGTATTACGATGTTTCGGATGTGGCTGGCTCCCTTTTCATTTTAACCAACGGGCCTTGTGTTTTGCAGATGGAAACTCGGAAACGCCTGGCTAAAATTGTGCTGGTCTTTGTGGGCTGCTTTGCCTTCTGTTGGTTTCCAAATCACATCCTCTACCTGTATAGGTCTTTCAACTATAACAAGATTGATCCGTCTCTGGGCCACATGATTGTCACCTTAGTCGCCCGGATTCTGAGCTTTTGCAATTCTTGCGTCAACCCATTTGCTCTTTATTTACTCAGTGAAAGCTTCAGGAGGCACTTCAACAGCCAGCTGTGCTGTGGGAGGAAGTCCTATCCGGAGAGATCCACCAGCTACTTGGTCAGCTCTTCTGCAGTGCGTATGACGTCTCTGAAAAGCAATGCTAAGAACCTGGTGACCAATTCTGTTTTGCTAAATGGGCACAGCATGAAGCAGAAAATGGCACTGTAATTTTGGCCATTCAGCTTACTACCTGGAAATAACTTACTTTTTATTTCTATTGCGCAGGGAAAAACTAAGCAATTTTGTCTTTCTTAATATTTTTGAGTGATTTCATTAGACAGTTTCATGATGGACTTAGAAAAAGGCAAGACAAACATAGCTGGCATTTTTCTCTGAACAGAACCTTAAGTTACATAAATACATTAAAAGTGATTCAAAACCCAATTCTGCATGTATATAAATCAGCATTGCTTCAGGATTTAAGCTGTTGCTAGAGCCAATGCCAGTGTTATCTTAATTTTGTTTTAACTTGAGGCAGGAAATCAATTCCGGTATTGACTCAATGATTCAATGAGTGTGATATTCCAACTCTTAATATTTGAAATACAAGTAATATTTTCCTGGTGAACTTTATTCATACCTTGTGCATGTATATAGCTCCTTTGTTTGAATAAAATAATAGAAAATTCAAAGGTGGAGTTTAACCAAAAGCAAATATTTATTGTGATTCTTTGTGTGATAAACCGTAATTTCCAGTAATAACATATTGTAACTTCTAGGTTCAAGGGCATTTATATTATAAACAGTAAAATAGGTGTCATCTGAATATGGTGTATATTGTGAATGTAAAATAGGTATCATCTGTTCCAAATTGTAAAACTGTGAATCAGACATTGGCATGGCCTTTTTTGGATATGTTGCTAAATCCCTGGATGTTTGGATGATTCTCTATAGCTATAATCAGATTTGTGTGATTCTGGTGAGTTCGACCATCTACTCACCTTCTCTTGTAACAGCCACCTGACAAGGCAAGTTTACTCTGTGTGTGGTATCATAGTTTTTTCTGAATAAGCGTCATGGATTTTTTTTTGCCAAAATAAAAGATGGCCTTGATTAAATTCGAAGCTAGCCCTTCCTTCTTAAGTGTGATCAGTAAGTCTAAAATTTGGATTAATATACTTCATACTGTTTCTTTTTTCAAACTTGCTGAGTAGAAAGCAAACTCGGTTAGTATACTAAGCTCTTTCTTAAACATCCCTAACCTATGCTATTTAAGATACGAAAATCTGAATTGCATGTAGCAGTGGGTAGAAGAAACATCAGCAAGTGACCCGTGATAGTCGGTAATAATAATGACAATGAACATTAATCAAAGGTTTTCTGGGTTCTAGGCATAATCCCAAAGCTTCACATGTACCATCTAGCTTCATCCTAAATGAAACCCCTGAAGTGAGAAAGAGAAGCATCCGATTTTAGTAGTCTTTGAAGTTACACAACTGGGAATACCCCCACTTAAATTTAAGGGAATAGTCCGGCCTGTGTGGCTCAGTGGTTGAGCAGAGACCTATGAACCAGGAGCCACGGTTTGGTTCAGGTCAGGGCCCGGCCCGGGTTTCGGGCTCTGTCCCCGGGGGGGCGGAGTGCAGGAGGCAGCGATCAATGGCTCTCTCTTATCACTGATGTTTCTATCTCTCCCTCTCTCCTTTCCTCTCTCTGAAATCTATAAAAGAAACAAACACATGAAAAAAATTAGATAATGCGTGTTAAATACTCATTCGGTGCCTGGCACATTAGTAAGTTTCCAGTAAAGGTAGCTTTTATCACCATGTTTTAAAGTTATTTTTCCTCATGTAGCAACATAGCAGTAAAATGTATTAAACATTTACTATGTGCCAGATCCTGTATCATATCCTCTTGTCAGCTCACAAGGCAGGCATTATCCTGATTTCCATTCTGTCAATGAGGAAACTGTGGGTAATAAGCACACAACGTAAGGATGGAGGAGCCTGTTGTTGAACTCTTGTCTCTCTGACTTTAAATTTATATATTGTATCTATAATCAATACTTCCAGGAACCTGGAATTTACATAATTCGTTGGAAGGCAGAGATAAGCATGCCAACATTTTCCTCTCTGGAGCGTAGAGGTTACCCGATGATAAAGACAAAAGGAATGGTTCTCTGAGTTTACTTTTATTATTCCTAGGGTAAGAATAATAACCTGAATTTTGGGTCAGCCATGTGAACATTTTGATAACCATAATATCTGGCCCAAATGTGTTTTTCCATTTTGTGCATGGGCGGTGGGGGGAAGAATAATAAAAATTAATAAAACATTTTTATATCAATGCAAATATTTTATTTGACTATTTGTGTGTTAGAACATGTCTTAAATTTTTATGTGGTTCTATATAGCTATAAAATAGTTAATGGATTTTGAACAAGTATAATTTTTCCATTTACCACTATTTTATTACTGGCTTCATTGCACACTTAGGAAATATTTCTATTAAGCTTCTGACAAATGAAATGTTTCAACCATCAGGCTTCTCTTAAAATAGAACAAGCATGTGCATTTCAACTTCAAATAAATTAACATGTGTGCATATTTGCTTTACACTTTTTCAAAACAAGGGGGCAAACTGTGAGTAAATATGGTCAGTTTGGGTGCAGAAAAGCCATTTTTAAAAGTTATTACAGAATAAAAATAAGAGTTCTAAAGAAAGTCTGGTTTAACTGCATTTTTAATGATTATTGGAGGAAACGTTAAATATATACTGTGGTTACAGCATTTTATACCAATTATTTTCTAAATTATTTTACAAAGTTGTTCCAAGAGCTCAATTTTTTTCCATATATTGTGTTTGAAGTAATGTGCTGCAAAATTTAACCAAGACTTCATTTCTAGGAACTAATTCTCCTCTTGGGCAATAAACATAATAATTATTCTACATAATAGAAAAATAATATAATTTTAACCCACTTAGGGACTTAAAAAGTATTTTACAAAATGTTGAATGGTACTTAATGTAACTATTTGAAATGGGAAACCTGTAATCATTCGAGGTATTTTGGCAGTGTAAATAATCAAGTCTGAAAATCAAACACTTGACTGTTCATATTATTTGCCTAAGCTGCAAAAATTTAATCGAGAAACCTGAGCCTATGCTTAAACCTTCTAATTTTCTGATGACTGTGAGGAATGGATCTGTCTGCCCTGAGCATGTGGTATTCTGCTATGTTCTTCAAGGCAAACAGTGGCAGCCCTCGGCAGTGTGACCCATCTTTCACCATCTGCACATGTTCATTTAGGTGCCAGTCTAATAGCAAAAGAGTACATGAAGATGGTCCTATCAGAGCGCAGAGATGCGAGAAAAGGAAAGCCCACGGGTCACTTTAATGTGACCCTGCTGTCTCCGTTGGACTTGTATCGTCCTCAATTCCTGGTTTCCCATGGAGGAAGCGTTTGGTTAAACAACTACATGGTGTCTTGCAGATACTTAATGCGATTCAATGGGAAATTAGATTTAGTGTACGCTCCTAACTTACTGTGAAAATGCAAATCTATTCACGTAACAACTTACTAAGAGGAATGTTATTTCCGCTTATGGGTTTGATCTAAGAAATCTCTGGGCATCAGCAAGGACCATACAGAGTGTATGCAGGATTTCAGGTGCGCCTGACCTGCCTGCGCTAGTTTTGCATTTCAGCTTAAGCTCTAACAAGCTGTCTAGAGTATTTAAAAATTAGAACTGGTTTCTCCTCTCCAGGCAGTTTTCCAAGAAGCATATTAACGGAGTGTATCACTGTTGGGGAAAAATGTTCTGGCCTATCTCACTGCACAGGACAGCCGGATACATTTCCTTAGGAAAATTTATTATTAGTGAATGAAATAAAAAAATAGGAAATTAAGATAGATGTTTGGACACTTTTGATGTTTTTTAGTTCTTTATTTTAGATTGACCTCAGTTTTAGAATACCATATTGGCTTCCTTTGAATTAATAAAATCAGGGTGGAGAAGATACAAATTTGAAGACAAAATTCACAAAGTTCTGGAATCAAGTTCTACAGTCTCCTTAGAACACTATTTTGGTGTCAGAGAACTTTCTATTTAAATTATCTCATCATGATATGCTTTCCTTTACACTATCATTTCCTTAAATCATTCAAAATCTAAATATCACTATATGTATAATTTTAGGTTAAGATAATTATATAATTTTTAACTTAAAACTAAAATCCTGCTCAATACTTGTGAGGGTAAACTTTCCACATGCGACTGTAGACACAAGAGTCAGGAAGGGAAGTTGGTGTCAGACTGTGCACAGTTTGAGAGACACAGTTTACCACGAGGATTCTGTGTTGCAAGTTAAGGGCAATTGCTGACATTGAGCATGTTTTAATCAGAGCTGTTCCTTCAGATGACTAATCCGAAAGTAGCCTGGATAGTTTGCAGAGGGGAGAAATGGTTAGGACACAAGTGGGAGATCATTTCAGAGTGGTACTGATAAACACTGGGGAGCCTGGACTAGGATCTTGGAAGTGGGAATAGGAAGAAGATGGTGAGTGCCAAAAATAATTTCAAGATAAATGGACCCCACAGGGTATTCAATAGGCATATTGAGTCGTACTAGGTACTTATTCTTGACTTTAATAATTGCCTGTGTATAAGACTTCTGACGGGTACAATTAGCCTTATTATAGAGGGAACCTGTGAAGTAGAAAATTTCTTAATCTTGGAAGAGAGCAAGGGCACCCAGACTGAGACTCAACGTTCAGAGAAAGAAACTTGAAGTCCACACAATGCAGAAAAATCCACGAGCATGACCAAGTGCACAGAAATGTCTGTAGCCTTGCTGAGTAAACTAACCAGATGAAGTTAGAAATGGATCAGAGTTGGGGATTTGTGCCGGAACAGCACTGACTGTGGAGACAAAACCAAGGGCTAACTATAATATTTCAATCCTTCTCACAGGGGTATGACCTGGGGTAAGTGCTTTAAAGTCCTACTTGGGTCTTTTTGAGCCAGTTTTACCTGAGGCAAGGGTAGTGATGTTGTTCAAATAAAATCAGTAACATCTCACTACTACCATCGCACATTAGAATGTCCCATAGTTACCGCAATTAATCTATTATTGATGAGCACACTCTAGCTCACATTTGGACAGCCTACAAATAATCTTTCAATTGTTTCATGGAACCAATTTTACTTTGTGAGCCTGAAATTCCACAACTGCACTGGGTTGAATCATGGAGAAATATATATATTTTTAGGAAATGTAACATCAATAATAGAATAAGTAATTCATTTAGTCAAGTAATTATTTGTTGTGCCTAATATTGTAAAGAACAGATATGGCAACAATAAACTATTCTGATAGAACTAATATCTTCCCTATATGTTTAAATTTTAATTTACTGTCATGTCTGTAATAATGGAAATTTAGTGTTGAAATATATATATATACACACATATATACTAATTAAACTTATACTTACTCTCTTTAATCTTTGATTTGGCTGGCATCTTAGTATTTTGGACTGATTATTACTTGCTACCCACACCAGTATTTAGTTGTAATGACTTCATGAACTTTGCATACATTTTAATCAGCCCTTGTTCCCTGTTGCAGTGCAGTTCAATTCTATTAAATAATTTAATTTGCCATTAAATTCACCTCTCTGTGGTGTTGTTTATTAAATATGGTGCTTTGGAGAAAATCCATATTACTAAACGTTCACTGGTGACATGAATTATCTCCCGAAGATGGTGTTGTGATTCAGCGCCATAAGTTATTTGGACAGCTCTTACGGTAACTCTGTTTTACTCCATAACGCCTCATAACTCACTGCTGTCAGCTGCAAAGGGTGGGAGGAAGTCTCCAGATCCAAATGCCCTCTTCCATTAGTCGTCCTTGCATTCTTTCTTTGGACAGAAAAACTCTGTCTTAGTAACCACTGGTAGAATTTCCCTTTGAACCTCATGGCTCATGTGCTTTAAGTTTTTTAAAATCTAAAGCAATTAAATAACTTTTCGAAAGAAGTGGGAAGATTCTGATCCTTCATTCCCCGGTGTATCCATCTTTCAACTTTCTGGAACAAATATTTGCATGAAGACACCCTCACTTCTTCATGTTCACTTTGGGACAAAAGGCTTATTTGCAACTTGATGAGGTCACCCAAGAACTGCCTGTGTGCCACCTCGTTTCGCTGTGCTAGAAATAGCAGGAAGAAATATGAGGGGAGGGAAACTTACTGTTAAGATGCAGAACTGATACAATTATCTGTCATTTCCGACAAATGCCAGAAGATGGCAGTCCTATTTGTTCGGGACATTATGAATTTTGCAAGACCCACGAGTCCTCTTTGGTTTCAACATGACCATAGCTCATGAAGAAACCCAGAAATTAGTTTTTGTTACTATAGAAACCAAGTGGAATGTCTGATTTTTTTTTTTTTTTTTTAAGAAACAGTCTCAAAAATCAGGTAAAAATAACATAGTACAGTACTAGAAAAAAAAAGTGTCAGGGAAAACAAAACTCTTAATTATTTTTACCCCATACAGCAGCATTATGACACCCTTGGGCTTTTTTAGAGAGATAGTTTCTTTTCTGTTTTGTTTTTTTAAACAGAAATATGTTCAAATTGGCCTTGAAAGTCTATTCCTTTAAAACAAATTAACTGAATTTGTATTGTTGTAAGTACAATAAATATATGAGTAGGAAGCTGAAATGATTTGTTCCACTACAAGAAATAGACTAGGATACTTTTCATGCTTTTTAGTTGAGTATAACAGATCTCAGTAAAGAAATAATCTAAAACAGTGCTAAATTTAGAAAACAAAATTGTCCTGTTTCTCCCTCCTCCTCAAGATATTAATAATTCAGATAATTTTGCAATTGCTTTCATTGAAATTACTATGTGACCTACAAGGTGCAATGATCATTTTTGACTACTCTAATTAACACATTTAATATTAGGACACTCAAGATCTCTCCCTGTATTTGGAATTTGCTGGGGCTTATGTCTTATTTTTACAATTAAATTTCACATGGAATCTACTAACAAGTGATCATAAGCAATACACATAAACACTGCATCTGAAAAAGTGCCTTTCTTCTATATCTTGGGAGTAAACAATCCCATGATCATATCACATCAATCATGACAATTGTTACAACTGTCACGTCACCCGTGGATCGTGACAATTCAGGAGGAAGAGAAGCTCTATGGGATAATCAGGAGGGATTAGTGCAGCCAGCTGTATCACTGTTACACTCTCAAGGACTCCCAGCCCCTAAACTCTCCCTTCGCCTCGCCCGGGAGGCATAACCCTCCCCTAAATGTCCTGACCCTGGTCTATCATGATCCAAGGACTGGATTGATCCTGGTGGTGTACAGCTCAGCATTTTTGCCCCTTACTGGGGCTATGTCTCTGACTTTGGACACCAATCTGAATAACTAGTTTGCTTTTTTAAAAAAAAGTTTTTAAAAAATATACCCCATAGAGTGCCCCTCATTCATTACATGGTCCCCTTCCTGCCTCATATCATAGTCCTTGTTTAAGTAACCTAATATCGTTATTTATTAATTAATACGGTCACTGCTTTATTCTAGTTACTGCTCTTCTGGGGGGGCAAGTACGCTGATCTGGAACCACAGCTGGGCCATGCTCACGGCCTGCTACCTGACGGCTGACCCTGCTGTACCCGCGGTGACTCGGCCTGTTCTTCCAGGACTAGTCCCTCTTCCATACCTCTCCTCTCACATCTCTTAAGACATATTCCACTGCCTGGTCACCCCTGGGCCCACCTAGACTGTCACAAATAGATCCTTGTCCGTGATTTGTTTGTCTGATGGAATCTCATAGTTGTACTTGCAAGTTAATATGCTCCTAAGTTGTGCCCACAGCTCCTAAGCAGCGCTCCTGGTTCCAGAATTGGGCTTTGTAGCTATAAGTGGGGAGGCTACATATGGGTGCCAATGCACGTCTCTTCCCTGTTCTGTGACATCACATTGGTAGCCTGAAATCAGCCGTGGCGAGAACACTTACCCATGTGAACTGGGGAGCCCTAAAAACCAGATGCCCCCACATGCCCTAGAAGAGCAGGTGTTAACCAGTTACGGGAGCGTCACTATCCCTCAGCCTTCACATGGCCAACATTGCCTTCTCCCTGAAAGTGACCCTTTGCCAGTGTTATTGCAGAAAATATCACGTTTGCCGGGGCTCAAGCCAGAGCCTGGGGGCGATCTTTGACGCCTCCCTTCGGAAACCAGCCCGGCCGCCTGTTTCCCCTGGGCTGCCCCCCTGCAGCGCAGCAGCTCCCTGACACCCTCGCGCCTCCTCTGGGAGCCATTCCCTGCTCTAGAGTGGAAGGGATTTTCTAGAAGCAATTCTCTCCCCTGCTGAAAGTCCTTCAGAGGTTTGCCTCAAACAGAGGTTCTCAAAGTGTAGGTGTGGATCACAGGCATCAACAATTCCAGGGATTTGCTAGGAAGGCAAGTTCTCAGGCTCAACCCCAGGCTTACTGCATCAGGCACCTGGAGGTGGGGCACGTGCTCCGGCCTAACAGGCCCTCGGGTGATTCCAGTCACACTGACTCCGGAAGCCGTTCAAACTCCTCTCATGGTCCAGCCTTTAGAAGCCTCTCTGATTTACCTCTCCCCTGGCCTTTCTTTCCGTTCTCTCCAGCTTGAATTCTTTGCTTCAGCAACACAAAAAATACTTTCAGTTCCTGTGCTCGGGGTCGTCTTTCCTTGCAGCAGGTTCTCTGTAGTAACTGGCCCTTTGCATGTGCCAGTGGTTGGGTTTTCTCCCTCTACTTTTCTTTGTCTTCTTCTGCCTGAACATTTTTCCTTCAAAATTTAATGTCCCCACCTTTTATTTATCAAAATAATGCTTAATCGTTTTTATAATTTGGGACTTTAAAGACAATTGCATGTCCAAATATAGCAAGGTGGAATAGGTCCCAGTTTTATTTTACTTAGCATAATCCTAAAATTCTTAATTGTATATTTCAAGTGAATTGTAGCTATAGCTTTATATATCATATTGATACAGAATAATTTAAGCAATTAAAAATCACTTTATTCTTAATATCAAAATGACATTCCCCCCAAATTATTTAAAACTATATGGCTGCCAAAATCTTTAGTAATAATAGATCAATTTAGAGATGGATGAACACAATTTCCCTTTGAAATTGATTATATAATGAAAGAGAATCTAATTGATGTAGAAACAGGCATTGGCAAAGTAGTAACATAGTTCTTAGATTTGTATTAAGGTATTGCAATGAAAAAGAAAACAACTGAAAATGAGCTTTTTTCTTTTTAAATAGAATAACTATAAACTGAAAATTTGATAGGAAAAAAGAGATATTATAGGAGAGGAAGAAGCACTGCCCCCTTATCATACTGGGAAATGTAATATATTCAGCCTTTTGAAAAGTATTGGTTTCTAAAATCATTGTACATTCTGTTAAATGCCTTTGAATGTCCTATGTCTGCTTTGAAGTACTTGTTTCAAAAATGTACAAATACAATACATCTTGCTTACTGCTGGAAGACGATTCAATAATTTAAAAAAGTCATACTTTAAAGCAAAAAATGTTGAATCCTAGCAAACATTTCTATAACAGCTGCAAGTTTAGTGGGGAGGAAACAAGAAGCACAGTCATTTCAAAGGTGAACACGTCGCTAAATGCCCTGCATACTCTCAACATGAGCATGCCTTTCTCTTTTTCTTTGACATCTCAAAATGAGATCTTTTTAATACTTCCAACCAACCCATAGAACCTGAGAAAAAACTATCCCAGCCATCAATGTGGAAAAAAACAAGTTCTTGATTTGGAGCACACACAAAAAATCAAGACACAGTAAAAGGTGAAAGGAAGAAAATTTCCATTTATCCTTTAGAATCCCCAGTGATTTATGGAAAAGTTGTTTTGATTTATGGTATTATGATTGAATTAGGTTGACCTTTCCACTTTAGCTCCAACCGCTCACAATTCTAGCTGTAATGCACCTCTCTCAACCAGCCAGCCACCTGGACCTATTTCTATGGCATCCTGCCTCCTGGATTTGGAGTGATTCCTGTGATCTTAAAACAAACTGGAGCTAAGCAGATGCAAAGAAGACCAGCTGCACAAAATCAGGCTCCTTGTTATTTAGAAGCATTTGTAAGACATAGGAGATTCTATTCTCTTTGTTGCCTATATTCTTTAGGCATACACAAATAAATTAACTCTTTTTTTTGTTGTTGTTAGCTCATTGTGTGAGTTAAATAAGTTAATACAGGTAATGCACTTAGAATAGTGCCCGACACATTGTGTTTTCTATTATTTTTATTCAAATCAGTAACATTGATTAAATTACTTCTCCTGCCACCAAGTGGACTACCCAAGAAATATGTGCCAGGGTTCTGCAGACCTCCAATGGGTAACAAAGTGGACAAATACTGAAACTGTGTATGCACTGGAGAAGCAGCTCCCCCCCCCCCCCCCCCCCCCCGTATAGAAACAAACTCTTAGGCTTTTATTTTAATACAATTCAGCCTATAGCCTTCAGCTTCCAGCCACTAAACATTTACAAGTTTATTCTTTGAAGTCCTTTTTTTTAACATACAATATCATATTAGTTTCAGGTGTACAACCCAGTGATTAGGCATCATATCACTTACTAAGTGATCACCCCAATAAATACAGTGCCCATTGGACACCATGCATAGTTATTACAATATTTTGACTATATCCCCTATGCTGTATTTTACATCCCCATGACTATTCCATAACTACCAATTAGCACTTCTTAATACCTTCACCTTTCCCACCCACCCTCTAACCTCCCTTCCATCTGGTGACCGTCAAAATATTCTCTGTATCTATGAATATGTTTCCATTCTGCTTGCTTATTTTGTCTTTCAGATTCTACATATAAATCAAATCATATGGCATTTGCTTTCCTCTGCCTGACTTATTTTTCTCAGCACAGTACTCTCTAGGTTCATCCATGTTGTTGCAGACGGCAAAATTTCATTCTTGTTTATGGCTAAGTGATATTCCATCGTACATAAGCCCACTTCTTTATCCATTCACCTATTGATGGACACTTAGGCTGCTTCCATATCCTGGCTATTGGAAATAATGCTGCAAGGAACATACAGATACATATGTCTTTTCGATTTAGTGTTTCAGGTTTCTTTGAATAAATACCCAGAAGTGGAATTGCAGCATTAACTTCAGCAGGGCTCTGGTGACTGCTGAGTCCACTGCCCCTTGAGTGTGTCCCCTGTGGAGGCGGCTGGGCGGCGCTTCCACGTGGCCTGAAGCTGTCCGCCAGGTGTGCTGGCTCTGGGCCTGCCGGGAGGGGCAGTGCAAGGTCAGCCACCGGGTTACCCAGCACAAGCTACGCGTCCGCTGCAGGTGGCTGCTTCTACTTGTGCTGGGCTTGGAGGTGCCCAGGTGAAGCCAAGCTGCAAACCAGGCCAGCTGCTGCTGGTGCTGGTCCCGGAGCCGCTTAGGGAGGCTACGCAGCCCGCGGAGGCCAGGCGCTGCTGGTCGGAGAGAGTTTAGGAAAGTCAGAAGGAGAGCGAAAACAGGCCATTTGAATGGAAAAGCCACTGGAAATGGCTTGGGCTAGGCCACAAGTTGCGTGGGGTGGGGTCTGAGGGAATCATCAGGGCAGAAAGCAGTGTGAGCCAAGGTCGTGGAGATTCAGACTTGGTGCCCAGCTGCCGGCTCCGTAGGGGGAGGGCCCAGAAATGCGACAGAGGTCTCTGCCAGTTCCTGCTCCCACGCCAGACAGCTCGGCTCTTCCCAGGGTGTCCCTGGCGCCTTTCAAGCTGCTTCCCCAGCCCTGGAGTCAGAGTGAGTCTGAGTGAGTACCTGGGTGGGCCCTTTAAGGGGAAATGTCGGGGCCCAGCGGTCCTCTGTCTTGGCCACAGTCCCTGCTGGTTTTCACAGCCAGGAGGCATGGGGACTTCTCTTCCTGGGACTGGAACCCTGGGGGTTTGGGGTACCTGTATGGGGACCGTCACAGCTGAGACATCCTCTGGATTTGTACCTGCCACACGTGGGTGTGGAACCAGCTGTTCCGCGACTCCGCCCCACCTATCAGTCTTGATGTCGCTTCTTCTTTATATCCTTAGTTTGAGGACCTCTGTTCAGCTACATTTCAGGCAGTTCTGAATAATGGTTGTTTTGTAGTTTCGTTGTAATTTTGATGTGGATGTGGGAGGATTCGAGTACCTCATTTACCTACACTGCTGTCTCGGCTGGAAGCCGAGGGAGTGCGGAAACTAAACAAGGGGTTCTGGATTGTCTCAACATTTATATTTAGGTCCAGCTATAATTCTGGATATTTGCTTGTAGTCAAGTGCTGGACAACAATTTCACATACATTGCCAAAATGAATCGTGTGAGTTAGGGGTAACCATCACTGCTTGGCAGTGAGGAAACTGAGGCCTAGAGGGTGACGCGATTTGCTCAAGATTGCACATAAAGGAAACAGAAGAACCTGAATTTTAACCTGGGTCTTCTCACTCCATGTCTGCGGTTATTCTGATTGTACCTTAGCCACCTGGAAGTTGGCCTCGTCGCGACGTGGTGTTTCTGGGCTAACTGCTTTGTGTTTCAGCTCTAATGTTCCCCTGGAGGTCTAGGATAGTGGCCTTGGAGTCTCAGGGTATCCACTGGCATTAAACCAGCCTGTGAGATGAGGGTGGGGGTGGGAAAGTCATAGTCACTGAGAGTAAAAGGTTATTATATATGTGAACAACTGGGCTATGGCAGTGTCCAACAGCCGGTTCCTGCTTATAAGAACAAATGTTTTCAGGGTATTAAAATGTTGCATTATGCGCTGCTTGCTGTGGTCTGTATAACCAGCGCTGTTCGAGTAGACGAGGGAATCTGTCTCTTGCTGTCGGCTCCGTGGGCCTTCTTTACGCTGGGGATCTCGCCTCCAAGACACCCCTTGCAGCCTCCCTCCCTAGACAATGTTGTAAAGTGTTGGTTCCTAACTGTTTACCTGTCATGGTTGGAAATTATTCTCAGGTATAGTTAATATCACAAAAATGTCTTTAAAATTGACCAAGAAAAAAAAGAGTCTGTTTCTGTTTCATTCTAATTAGGAGCCAATTATTTTCACACCTCAGATTTTTAATGTTCACTGAATCCCCACCCCCCCTTTTTCTTGTTCTCAGATATTGGTTCACTGTCTTTTCATGCCATTCTTTTTCGCCCGTTCGTTATTCCTTTGAAGTTTTGCTCCACAGGCTTTATGTTACTACTGAGATTGGTTCCTAAGTGCAGCAGATTGGTCAGTGAAACGTACAACTCATTCACTGAAACCACCTGCCTTCAGTGAGTTGATGATGATGGATGTTATTAGCTAAGACCATTTTATCACTGCCCCGATAACTGGCTGTATTAAAAACTACTATCCTTAAGTATCATTTAAAGATGAATATTTCTAACAGAACCAATGGGTGGTGGGTAAAACTCTAAGCAAATGCTAAACCGTAAAAGAAACTTAGTGAATAATAACTAAGTCTTGGAAAAAAGAAACAGGCATAATTTTCTGTCTATAAATTTCATCATATGCTTGAAGCATGTTAGATCTTGGAAATATTAACTTGTTGCAAGTTAAACATGATTAATTCTTCTCTGGGAACCCATTTCTCTCATAGTTCTTACTCAAATTTTGCACTTTTTCTGAACTTTCTGAAACATTAATCCCTAGAATGGTTCTCAAAATACCATGGATCTAACTGACATGTGGAATTCATTACAATAAAGTGCTGATGGTAGGAGGAGTGACCAGAGAAAGGGAGGTAATATATGCAAGAGAAGACTTCTCTGCTGGCCAACTGGAAAAGTGGACAGTTTAATTCATAAATATAACATATCGATGATGATATTTATAGAGTTAAAAATCTCAATTAATGTAGTATCACTGAATGTGCGATCCTAGGTATGAATGAATGGGAGGCATTTTGGAAGAGACATTCTTATTCACATATTTATGCTGAAGTATGGGAAGATTTAATGATTTCCCCTGCTCCCTCTAAGTGGCCATACTTAGTCATGGGAAGTGGAAACACAGAAGCTACATTCTAAATTTTGAGGTCATTGTGGAAAGATACAATTCAAACAGAGGATGTGTTGAGACCTTATCTGAACTTTTCACTGCCTCAGGATTTTTTTAAACCAGAGAAGTGGCATTGAGGGAGGGATTTCATATTTTGGGAAAATAAAAGTGATCTCCAGACCCTCTTAACAATGCAGCTGTTGATTTTTGGCAGCTGTAGTTGCAATACTATCAGCACATCTAGGTGTATCTTCTTTTCATTCTGGTCTCATTCTGTTTCACACTGTAATCTTATAACATCTCTCTTAATCTGAGAAGTTTGTCTTGTTTTTTTTTTCATAAGGAAGCAGCCACAATTATGGGCAGATGCTTGCCTCTGTGTTCCTCCTTTGGGCAGTATTTCTCAAAATCTTCTTGGAACCATTGTATTCTATCACTTGGGGTGGGGTACATTATTAAATGTGTAGATTTATTAAGCCAGAATCTCTGCAATCTTTAGTTTTAACCTGCATTCTTGAAAAATCTCCCTCCCTCTCTCTTTCTTTCTCAATGGAGAGCCCAAACTATTGGGCCTGCATCACAAAGCACCAACCAAGATCATCTCATGTATATGTGTGTATGTGTGTGTATATATATAGATATATATGTATATAGGTGTGCACTTGGGACAAACTATAAGCTGCAAAGGGTCATTCCTAAAATTTTATTTTATAGATTAGATAAAATCATAAAGATAATGCAATATTTCAACAAAAATGAGTTAAGAATAATTTTTAAAATACACATGCACACTTGCATTTGCCTTTTGTCTTCCCACCTTGCTGGTTGGAAAGTCAAGAGAATAAGTAACCTCAAGTGAGACAATACCTATGAAAATAATTTCCAGAGGAATGGAAATGTACATCTTGGATTTCCTTTTTCCCTGTGAGACTGTTTGCTCACAACCAAACAGGAAACTTTTTACCTTGATTGGTCTTCACAGGATCCTTCAGTCAGAGGAGAGTCCTGAGGGGCAGGCCCAAGCAGGGATTCAATGACGTTATGCACATAAGGCTTAGCAAAGTGGTGGTCACTCAATAATAACAAGAAACACTTCTGTATCGTATCCTATATGATGTTGCCAGGTACCATTCTAAGCACTTTACATATATTTAATCATTGTGATTGGGCTGGAATTATGAACATATGCAGACTGGATTTAGAGTCTGTGCTCTTAAATCACTGCACAAAACTGCAACAAAAAAGGGTACTTCATTCTCATCTTAAGAAACAAGCAGATGTGAAATGTTTCAAAACTTTTGGAGAGAAAGAATAATAGTAGGAACTAGTCTTACCAGATAATAAAGCTTTTTGTAAGACTAAAATAATTAAATGTGTAATTTAAATGATTAAACTACATAATTAGTGGGTGAAAAATAGACCAGCAGATCAATGGAACAGAATGGCTCTCATGGAAGCAGATCCCACAATGTAATGCATGATAAATAAATCCTGATGAATCAGGTGAAAGAGATGGATTGTTAAGATGTATTGCTGAGAGTATTGATGAGCTAATTAAAAAATCCATTTTGATTATACTTCACTCTATTTCATCAAAATAAGTTACAAAAGAATGAAAGAGCTAAACATAGAAATTGAAACTAAAAAAACCCCAGAAAATATTGGTGAAATTAACTTAATATGTGAGTGGCCAAAAAAGTAAAAACAAAACAACAAAAAAGAAAAAAAGAAACCAAATTAAATAAAAAATTTGAAATAAAATGTGACAGATTGTTATTACTCTTAATTTATAAAGACATTAACCCACTTCACAAAGGGAAAATACCCCAAAGTAAGCTTCAGATAATTGGACGAGTCTCGTGCACTATTCACAAAAATAGAAAGGCAAATGGTCAATTAACATTTGAAAGAGATTACTGGTACTGATAATGAGTTGGTAAATCATAACTATGATATTCCATTTTCAGTTATTATGAAAGATATGATAATTACCCTAGTATTTAGTGCTAGTGGATGTATAAATTGGAAAATAACTTTTTTTGGAAACTGTTACTATGACCTACAGCCTAACTATGCTCACATACTTTGACCCAGAAATACTATTTCTGAATATATATTCTAAGGTATATTCCTCAGAGAAGACAAAGATTTAGAGAGAGTTTAAAAGGCCTGTTTCATAATGGCAAAGAGTCAGCCAATACCTGAATATTTCCAACTCAACAATGGTGTGTCTATACAGTGAATGGATGTATAACCAACCTATAAAACAGCTTTAGCATTTTATTATCATTAAAAAATCATGGCTGCATCATTTTAAATGCAAATTTTATGTGCTTGCTAAACAGTTTGCATAGTAATTGCAAAATGAATCCAAAATGTTGAGGGGTAAAAATTTGAGCAATGTTGCTCTATTTTTTTCCCTATAGTTCTTTAACCTATCTTTTTCATGGTGAAGGTACATTCCTTTTGCACTCAGAGAAGGTTTTTCTCCACTTTTTCCAAAAAAGCCAGGAGAGGAAGAGAAATGTGCTAGGAAGCCAAGGCTGGAATAGTGATATTACGGAGAGGCGAGTGCTGCTTCTCTGGGATGGTCGCTTCCTGTTGGAGGGACAGTGTCTAGGGAGAGTGGGAATTTGGTATGTGTTCCCAAAGATGGCCCAATAGGTTTCAGAATTTTCTAACAAAGAAATATATTTCCTTTTCTTGTTCAAGGAAGAACTGTGTCTGTTTGCTACCTCCAATCCTATTCTTTAGAGTGTTTGCCCACACCAAGCCCTTAACATTGTTCCTGTCGCTGGTGACCTTCATGTTGATACATTCGATGCCATTTCTCAGTCATCACTTTGCTGAACCTAGGGTTTGACACCGTTGATTGTCCCTCCTTTGTTTCCTGACACACTTTTCTCACTTGCTTGATGGGAAACAACATTTTTCTAGTTGACCTACAACCTGGCTTTACCCCTTAATTTCTTAACTAGTTCTTTCTCAACTCTTTCTTCATTCACAAACTTAGAAAGTTGTTTTCCCCACTTTCGAGGCTTTAAATACCACTTACGTGGGGATGGCCCTTCCAATTTGCATCTCCGATCCAGTCTTCTCCTTCGAACTTCCGACTTGATTACGCAGCTGCCCATTGATCATTTCCACTGTTACCTCTCCGGGCCTCAGGCAAAATCATCTCTCAACTGGATTGCTGAGTCCCCTAATTGGTGTCACTCCTTTTACTCTTACTCTCTATGATCTTTTCCAACCACCAGATAGAGGGAATTATAAAACAAATCATATCCCTCCTCTGCTCAAGATCATTTAATGGCTTTTTTCGCAGTCAGAAAAAAAATCAAAAGTCTACAATCGCCTGACAGACGCTAGCTGGTTTGGCCCCAGCGTCATCTCCCTAATGTCACTCTGCTCCAGCCTCACGCATAATCCCACGAAGCCTTTACCCTTTCTTTTGCTTTGCTTAGAGCACTTTTTCTCAAGCAAGCTAAGGGAATGGCTTTTCCCACCCTTTAGTTTGCTTATCCTTGCATTTTCAGAGCTTTCAACTATATGTGGTATGCAGCTGGCACCTAGTAGATATTTGGGGCAGGAGTAAATGGACGTAGATCCTCACCTACCTTCTCAAGACAAAAACCAAATCTTAAAGGACCCAATCTAGCCTGAATAAGGGAAAACTCTTTAAAATGTATCCTTATCATAATATAATCACTTCATAATAATACTGTATATTTTTGTGATTTTTTTTACTTTGAGAGAAAATTATGAAACCTTTTTCGTCTCTCCCTAAAAATTAGATTGCCATTCTGTCTTAAGATTATTTATTTCTTTTTTACAAAATGCCATGGGACTTTAAAAATCAAAATAATATAATTTCTGTACTGAATATGTTTTCACGCTCATCTCTTTGTATTCAAATATAAATGAGTTGAAGTCAGCTTTATAGTTTGTAATTGTCTTCTCAGGGGAAAAAATCACACTCCTCAGTGACATTAGATAATACCTTCAGTAAGAGTCTATCATATCATTAAGTATTATCCCCTGGTGCGTATGACAAAGGACACTCTTACAGTCTTTATAATTGATTGTTTTACATTATAGGCAGAACAACCATAATTACATAACTTTAGTCTCAATTTTTCTGTGCTTCATGTAATTTTAGTCAACTGCTTTTTCACATTGAAGAGGCGCTGCTAGTTATGTCAAGCAAATTATCAAGAGCCAGCACTTAAAAAAAGTACTAATCAAAATTATTAAGTGGAGCTCCATTACTGGGAGGTTTTAAGGGTTTGTGCGTCCGCCTTGCATAACACGTGGGGGTTTGCATTCAGTAATCAGGCATGGGTGGGGGAATATATCAGAAAGCCATGACCCATATTTATTCTAGTAAACATGTTCAATTTTATACTTGTCCAGTGATTTTTTAGGGGATACATGAGACATAAACCTCTTTTTTCACTTTTAATCTGTGGATATAGGCTAGTATCAATGTATATTATTGGATATCAAACCACCCCCAAAATATTATGAATTAAAACCACAATGATTTATTATTTTTTATGATTCTGCAGATTGATTTGATAAGCTAGACTTCTTTAAAATTGAACATCTCTGCTCATCAAAAGATATCATTAATAAAAGAAATGACTAGGCAAGCAACAGCCTCAATGATAATATTTGTAAAACATATAACCTCAAAAAGACTGGCACCCAAATATATAATAATAAACTCCCACAATCAATAATAAAAAGACAAACAATTTAATTAGAAAATGGGCAAAATATTTTAACAGACACTTCATAAAAGAAAATATACAAATGTTCATTAAGCATATGTAAAACTACTCAAATCAGTCATCAGGAAAATATAAATTAAAACTGTAATCTGATACCACTATACATCCACTAGAGTGAATAAAATTAAAAAGACAGATAACATCAAATATTGGCAAGAATATGGATTAACTAAAATTTCATACATCGCTGATGGGAATGTGAAATGAAGTAGCCACTTTGGGAAAGTACTGGAAGTTTCTTGTGAAACTAAACATACACTTATCCTTGGACCCCACAGTTTTCATCTTTGGTATTATACAAAAGTTGTGAAAACAAAAAGGCTCTTATAATTATATTCATACTAATCTATTCTGAATTGCTCCAAACGGGGAAAAAAAACATTGTACATCAATAGGAGACTAGATAAACAATCTGTGGTATATCCATACAGTGACATATTAACTCAGCAATAAAAAGAAACACCATATCGACACAACAAATCCCAAAATTATGCCAATGAAGAAGGCAGACATAAATGCACATATTGCATGGTTCCTTCCATATTTATGAAGTTTTGCAGTAGGTGTCCCTGGTGGACTAGAGATTGAGCATGAAGAAACATTCTGGGCTAAATAATGATATTCTATGTCACGAGAGGAGTTTGGGTTACACAGCTGAATCCATTTGCCAAATCTCAATACATACCACTTAAATTTTATATATGTAATTGTATATAGATGTAAGGATTTCACAGGATTAGATAAACAACAAGACTTACAATACTTCACAGAGCACATTCACCTAAGGTTTTAGTCAAAGCAAAGACAAAATGGTATGCCATTATCTGAATGTAGGCAAGCGGGGGCAGAGAGACTCTCAGGCTCAGCTCCAGGGGTCTGTTTCAGTCTCATCGGATGCGCTTAGTCTGTGGCCTGTGAGTCACTGGTATGTGAGCCAGGAATCTTAGTTTCAGGAGACCGTGAGGAAAAATATCCAGCAGTCTTTTATGCCCCAGTAGCCACATAGCCAAGCCAGGGTCGTTAACCAGTTACACTAGGTGTAAGTGGTCAATAAACAAGTCGGTCCTGAGTATAAAATTTGAGATTTAAACAACACATTATAAATCTTTAGTTAGCCCACATTTTCTTATCTTGGTACCAGACTTCTAGGCATTTTTGGAAATAAGCACAGAGCTATCCCAGTTAATTGTCAGATAATGGTATCTTACACCATCAATTTTGCATTTAAAGAAACTATAAGGAAATATTGAACTCTGGTTTATAATACGCATTCTGAGGTATTTAAGTTTAAGTGTACAAATTCTGCAATTCACTCTAAAATGCATAAAAAACAGAGAGATTCATAGACAGGTAGATGACTAGATATGTTTAACAAAACATAAGTAAAATGTTAATGGCAGAGTCTAGGAAGTGAATATACTGGTTGTATATTAACATTTTTTCAACTTGGCTGCATATTTGAATATTTTCATAAGATGCTACAAAAAAATTCTAAGTGCATAAACTTATCAGGCGTGCTACAGCTTATAGTTTTGACTTTGAAGAAGGGGATTGCCTCAATAAAATGTGAATTGAACAAATAGGTTGTCTTCTCTCTTCTACCATTCTCTGTTTGCTCCCCCGTTTCTCTCTCTGCCTCCTCTCTGCTTCCAGGTGATCATGAGTTTTCCGCCCACACTAAATCTCTCTATTAAGTTTCCTTTCAACATTGTTCTTCCTCCAACTCAAGTTTTTCATTTCCTCACTGCACTAAAACCAGTTAGCTGAAAAGGCAATTTACACTAAGGTGCAAATAACCATAAACAAACTTTTAATGAGGTCTACCTTCTTTGAATAGTGCCGACAACTGTGTGTCTATAAGATTTTAAGGAAATTTCATTTTCTTGAGATAATTCCAATTTAATGGTGGGAAAACATATGTTCACATATGGAAGTAATTCACAATGCAGAAAGGAATTCTGTAAATGCAGAAATCAGGGGCATGTCCTAGATGAATTTTGTTCTGGGAGGATGAGAGCATACTTGACTAGAGGGCAAAAAATGTTTCAAACTGAAGGTGGATCTTAAAGAAAGAGTGAGCTGCCCAACATGAAGACAGCATTCTTGGCAAGGGGACTTAAATAGATATAGGCCTATCAATTTTCTAGATTCTTTTTTGGGGGTGGGATGATATTACAGTTCATATTAAAAAGCTGTGATTTGGCAGAAATATTTGAGTTTTATTTTAGCTGTATTGGAAAGCAGGATTATCTGTATACCTCCAAGGAAAGTAAATCTTAGACCATTGCCATGCAGCCAGGATTAGAAAGGTAAAGGGCCCATGTGGCACTGGATATGGTTGCATAAGTCATAGAAAAATCCATTTTATTACCTTTTTGGTGTACACCTTATATAGATTTAAAAAATATTCTGATACAGATGATTATGGAATATATTTTCTGAGGGAGAACTGTATAGAGAGTGAGGCCGAGGTGCTCCGAGAAGAGAGGTGAAAGGCAATATCCCAAACCTAAAAGGAAGAGTCTCTGAGAGGACTCATCTAAGCATCAGCAGGTTTGTCTAACTTAAACAGGATTGTGTTCTTTTTTAATCTCTGATTTCAGAGTTGTGGGAATAGACTTGACAGGGTTTGCTCATACTTTTTCCTCATACTTTGCACCCAGTTGGTTCCCAAGCTCCCTTGATTTATTTTAGCAACATTTTTTCATTCATGTCTCCCTTTTCCTTAAGCCTGTCCTTCCTTAGTTCACCCATATTGCTTCCTTTAGTAATTATTTCTAGTTAGTCTTTCTTACCCCAATATCTCCTCAGTTTTAAGGCAGGGCAATGTCTTTTTAATATCTTCACACAACTAGCTAAGCATGCATCTAGTAGGATGCTTGATTGAACTGTTGAGTTAAATTTTTCTATTAAACTTCTTATAATGAAAGTTTTTTTTTAGAAACACTAAATAATTGTAGAATATATGATGGGTAGCAACATGGTAATATCTATCTGTCTAACTTAATTAAAGTATAAATAAACAACACTTTTCTGTTCAGAAATTAGTAGCAGGTGTTGCAATTAAAATATAGACAACATATTACAAAATGTCTTGGTAAAATGGACACAATCCCAGTTATTTAACTATGTTCTACTTACTTAAATCCACCTGCTGTTGAAGCCAGATAAGTTTATTTGCATTTATATGCAAACATTTATAGACAGACATTATTTACAAAATTTTGTCTCTTATATTCTGAATACATGGGTATTCATTCTTGGCCATTATATACATATTTATGTCTTTTAAGCCAGGAAAGAACATTAGAGAAGGAAAAGATTTTGTCTGGGAGAGTGAATTAATATTAGCTAATGCTTATGAGTGTTTACTATAATCTAGGAAATGTGCCAAAAGTTTAAAGACAATAATTATGTAATTTAATCTTCATACTAACCTTTTGAAATAGTTATTCCAATCTCCACTTTACAGATGAGGAAATAGGGGCTTGGTTAGGTTAAATGTCTTGCCCAAGATCATTTAGCAACTAAAAGATAGAATGGCATTTGAAAGATATCTATGTAGCTTCAAAACTCAGTAGGAGGTTGGTTGTCAGTCACAGGAGGTAGCAGAAAATTCCTTTCACAGTAGGAGGTTGGGTTCCAGTCATGGGTACTGAGTCTCAGTGACAGGACTCAGTCTACAGAAGGTGTGCTAAAGTCGACCCTGCCTTCCTAAATTTTGTCCACATGAAAATGTTAAAGATCTGTAAGCTACACGTTAAGGCCCATCCATAGTTCTTAATACAATCCTGACCAAACACATTAGGAAGGGATTGGGCTATAAAATTAGCTTCCTGTTGTATTTGTCTTCCATTGTTGCACAGTGTGTTGCCACCGATTTACCAGCTGAAACTATACATATTTATTATCTCACAGTTCTGTAGGTCAGAAGTAGAGGCACACTAAAACTGGACTCTCCACTCCCAGTCTCACAAGGCCGGGATCAAGGTGTCTACAGGATGTGTTTACATCTAGAGCTCAGGGTCCTATATCAAGTTCATTCAGGTGACAGAGACCTAAGTTCCTTATGATTGTAGGACTGAGGCCTCCTGTTCCCTTGCGAAAGGTCACTCACTCTCAGTCTCTTGTCACATGTTCCTCTTCACCTTCAAAGCTGGAAATGGAGAATCTTTCTTGTGTTGAATCTTTATCACACTTCAAATTTCTTTTGTCAAGAAGAGCCCAGATTCTTTTAAGGGCTCACATGACTAGGTCAGTCTTATCAAGTCAACTTGCTGAAAGTCAACTGATTCGAAATCTATCTCTGCAAAATCCTTTTATAGAAGTACCTAGATGAATGTTTCATTGAAAACCTCAAAGGAGGAGTGTGTGTAACGGGGTGGGGGGGTCTCCAGGTCACCTTAGAATTCTGTTTATTGTACTTGTCCAGACTGCAGAATCTGAAACGGGCTTCTGTATATTACATGCCATACTCTGATGGACTATCAATCTTAAAGTGTATTTTATTTACATAAGCATTATGTCATGTGATATGTTTTTACTTTCCTGTCCCTAATTTCAGCCTATCCACCTATGGATATGACTTTCCCTAGCTCTTCTTAAGCAAGTCCTTGCCTTGTTGCTCTTATTGGGAACTTAACCCCCTTCCCTTTGCCCTTTGCTGATACCTGGAGTATAGCTTTAACTTCATAACACACCTAGAATCATGAACATCCATTGAGTCTTGGCTGTAAGGCCAGGTCCTGAGGACATAGAGATAAATAATAGAGAGAGACATTATCCTTAAAAATTCAGGATTTTTTTTTATGTCCACCAGACGAAAACATAAGTGGTGAATAACAGTTGGTCTTTTTTTAAGAAAATACCATAACAGGGATGCTTATATGCTTTAGTGACAGAAAAAGAAGGGAGTGACCTTAAGCAAAGTCCTGAAGGATAAGTCAAAGTGCCAGGTAAACTAACTGGGGGAGAGTGTTCCAGGGAGACAAAGGGGGGTGCAGAGCATCTCACATCAATGAAACTCGAAGGTATCTGGAGGACTACCAAAGTGAAAATATATCACTACCGTCCCTCTCACTTCGGAGAAAGGCGACCTGTGAGCTTTGTCTTGGATCTAAAGGATGGAGTTGGGCTTCTGATTCTTGGTCTTGTTATTTAATGATGGTTACTGAGGACATGTGGAAACTTCTTCAGTCTCACCTCTTAAAGCATAGTTTAATTTTACTGTTTGAAATACTACAGAATTTCAATGACTTTAAAATACATTTATCACTATATAGTATCTGTATAGTTAAATATCTTATTAGATAATAAACTATTTTCTCTCTCTTAATTGATAGAGATTATTTAGAAGTAAAATTCCTGGACTTAAAATGTATAGAAATACATTGAGATGTTATGCATAGTAGGCTTATAGTGACTATTTTAAATGATAAATAATTTTTGCCTATGTGTTCAACTAAGAATAAAATAATATTGCGTTCTATAGTGTTTTACATTTCATCTTCTAAACAAAACCATTTGTAATTTTCAGTGATATTTATGAGGCTAAATACTTTTTATTGAAAGGAATTGGCATCATAACAGTACATTTTTAAAATTTTATACATGACACACAGTACATTCCAATATTAGATTGCAAAATATTCATTGCACATAAAACAAAAGTGCAATAAATGGGAAAAATGCTAATCTGTTAATTTAATCATCTCTGAGTCAACATTGTCACACTTATTTAGACAATTCTGTCACACATAGCAAGCTAGAAATGACTAAATAATTTCTGCCTATTATAATTATGTTATGTATCCTCATTTATTTATTATAATTTCTGGAAAATATGAAATCCTCTCATTATTCAAAGATGTATCAGTAGAGCATATTGTTAGATTTTAAGTTCTCAATCAATTGCATGTTCCACGTGGAAATAAATCATGTTTCTTTTATCTATTTTTGTACTAAGGGTACTTGGCACAATCTCTGGAACATGTTGGGCCCATGATACATATTTGTTTAATAAACTTATTTTTTAATTGCTTCTTACATGATTTCCTGAGATTAGAATAATTGTCTTTACTCTGACTTTTTAAACATAGAAATTTAATCTTACTGCTTCAATTTTTACAGAATGTTATCTAATTATCTTTAAAGACATTTATCACCATACACATCAGTAAATTTATTTTAAGTATTTCTTTTAGGTTCTTCATTAGTTCATAAGCAGAATCTATATCCCTTTAATTTGTAGATTGATAGAAATTATTTGGAAACAAATAAACTAAATTTGAAACAGCAATATAATGTATAAGCAGATTTTATTTTCTTACACAGGTGGAGCGTGGAACAGTAGATAACCCCCTAAGGGGCATATAAAGAATGACTACTGCCTGGCTGGCGTGGCTCAGCGGTTGAGCATCGGCCTAGAATCCAGGAGATAGCGGTTCGATTCCCGGTCAGGGCACATGCCTGGGTTGAGGGCTCGATCACCAGTCGGGGGCATGCAGGAGGCGGCCGATCAATGACTCTCTCATCTTTGATGTTTTTTTTTCTCTCTCTCCCTTCCTCTCTCTGAAATCAATAAAGATGTATATAAAAAAAAAAAGAATGACTACCATAAGTATATAAAGACAGAATATACTGTATTAAGGGAAATAAGTTCTCTGTGAATGGAGTTATTAAAGCACAGGGTAAACAGACTTGATGGGATCTATGTAGAATGGATTTTAAGCATGGTGGTTTTTAAAGTCAGATTTTTTATAAGATTTCACTTCAGTGGCTTAATTCTATTATTTCATGATTTTACTTTTTGCAAAGCAATTAGTCACAGGGATTTTTTTAGATTCCTAATGGGCAATTCAACGCAGTAAGAAAAGGCATATTTTCTCTTTAGTAATTTTCACAAAACAATCACATCTCTTTTCTGTAAACTGTTGAATAATAAAATTTTAATCACTGAAAAATGAAGGAACCAGTAGAATTATTTTTAATTTTAAAAGCTACCTTTAGATTTAAAGTGATACATAAATGCTGTGCAGATGGTAATTATATATAATAGCCTGTATCATTTCATCAACCTTTAAACCAGCTTTCTCCTTGAAATTTTAATTAGCAAAAATCATCTGTGGTACAACAGCAACTTGCCATAGATTTGAAGAGGTTTTCTTGGACTGTTTAAGGACACCAGGCCAAATAAAGGGAAATAGTAAAAGGGTTGGAACCCCAATCTCAGAGGGAAGGAAATAAAGCAGGGCATGCCTGTGTTCCAGCTATTCTAGGGGCTGCCTTAGAATATTCCATGAGCATTCCTGGGCATTTGCAAATAATGAGTTTCTGGAACAGTAACATTGTCATCCTGAATTTGCACCTTTGGTGGGTAATCATAGGTTTTATTTTTTCTGAAAGTCATAATTCACATCAGCTTGCTGCACTGAGTGAGATAACATTATTTTCTTGTTCATGGGAATAAAATTCTGCAGGTAATTTACTGATGTGCTAATTACCATTTCCAGTGATGAGCTAAGGAACACTGTGGTTCCTCAGATTGTTTGTACCCTGAAAAAATGTATTTATATTTGCAAAAACCCTGAAGCATAAAATGATATTAGTCTTGTGGATTGTTGCCAAACATGGTAGGCAATATGCTCTTTTATTTTTTTTTTTGTAAATGATCAGCTATGCTTGGGCAGGAAATACCATAACAGCTGATTTGTGTGTGTGAGTAACACTTTCTTCATAATATCAGGGACAAAAACATTTTAGCACTGTGGAGACTTAGCAGATAAGAATATATATATATGTGTGTGTGTGTGTGTATATATATATATACACACACACACACACACACACACATATTAACCAACAGATATATTGAACTGCTAAAGACCTGCAAAGGAAATAGCACTTCCATTGATTCAAAACTTCAGAAGGTGTTTATTTGAATTGTCTGAAAGCTGTAGTCCTCTCACCCCTGTTGCTCGCTGCCATCTGGGCACACTCCAGCTTTTCTAAGGCTTCCCTGTTTACCTCTCTCTCAGTCTACACGAGTCCGGTCTATCCTTGGACCTCTGTCCCACCGTCCCCTGTGAGTCTGTCCTGACTTCCCAGCTGGCTGTGATGTCTCGCTCTGGGCTTTGCTCGGGGCCCTTCTAATTGCGCCGCAGTCAGGGCTCTGCTTATTAGGTGGAGACGCGGTGACTGACGTAGTCGTCACATGCCTGTGCTGAGGCGTGGGCTTCTGGAGAGCAGGGACTTTGCTTTCCTCATCACTGCATCGCTCCCGTCTTTGCACTAACCTCTGTAACACCGCTGGGGTGATACCTGGCGAATGGTAAATTACAATGGATTTTTCTTGATGGAACTGTTGACCAGAACTTCTTTCTTAGCGTCTTAATTTCCTTTCCTGCTCTTGTGGATATTCTTGTCATTTTGTTTCTAATTTGCTATGTGTTTCCTGATGCCTATTTGTTCAACTTTTATCCCCTTCATACAGATTTCCACTACATTTCTATCTCTACTTTTTTGCCAAGCTGAAGTCAACATCATGTTTTATTCCCCCATCTGTACAGCCTGGCCTGGCCTCATCATTCCTTTCCTGAGTACAATAACCAGGTGTGCACCTGTCTTAGAAGCCCTACTTTGTACTACTTTCCTGTCCTACCTGCCTGACAAAATGCTCTCCGCTAGTTCCAGCATTTTTCTTTTCTATTTTTTCTGTACTCAGTTGCTGAGAGCTACTTGGGGAAACGCATAATCTACTGAAGGCCTCCATGCAGATGTAATTTAGAAAGCTCAAAGTCAACACCCATTTCTAAGCCATCCCCACTCACACATATTTAACAAAACATTGTACAGGGTCAAGAGGCTGAAAATTACCAATATTGTTGAATGAACACAAAGACCTAAGTAAATGGAACGTTATACTGTGTTCATGGATTGGAAGACAGTAAAATAACAATGTCTATTCGCCACAAAATTATTTATAGATTTAATATAATTCCTATAAAAATCTCCACAAGGTTTTCTGTAGACATCGACGAGCTTATTGTGAAATTTACATGGAAACACTCAGGTCCTGAAATAGCTTTAAAAATCTTGCCAAAAAGGAATAAAGTTCGAGGATTCACTCTACCCAATATTCAGACATTACGTAGCTTCAGTAATCAAGACAGTGTGATTCTGAAGAAGAGATAGACATGTCGATCAATGGAACAGAATGAGACACAAAAAAAGGCCCACAAGTATTAACTGATTTTGACAAAGGTGCAAAAGCAATTTAATGGAGAAAGGGAAGGCTGTTAAAGAAAGTGCTGTGCCATTTGATATTCATAGGCAGAAAAGCAAGCATTGACTTTTTAAATCTCACACCTTATACACACACAAAATAAGTCAAAATGCACTTTAGACTTAAATGTAAAATGTAAGACTATAAAATTTTTAGGGGAAAAAAAATGCATCAAAATATCCAGAACCTAGGGCTAAGCAGTGTTCTAAGACTTGACAAAAAAACAGCAACACCTGGTATAAAAGAAAAAATTGATAAGTAAGACTTCATTAAAATATCATAAAATAGTAAAAAAAAAAGGCTTGAAGGCTTAGTAAAATAAGCCAGTCAGAGAAAGATAAGTACCGTATGATTTCACTCATATGTGGAATCATAATGAACAAAATAAACTGACAAAATAGAAACAGACTCATAGATAGAGAACAGACTGACAGCTGTCAGAGGGGAGCGGGGGGGAGTTGCTGCCGGGCTGGGTGAAAATGGTGAAGGGATTAAGCAAAACAAAACAAAATCCCTCATAGGCACAGAAATGGGGGCGGTGATTGCCAGAGTAAAAGGGGTGAGGAGAGAGAGAAGAGGTCATAAGGGGGATAAATGATGATGGAAGGAGACTTGACTTGGGGTGGTGAACACACAATACAAGATACAGGTGATGTATTATAGAATTGAACACCTAAGACCTAGGCAATTTTGTTAACCAATGTCACCCCAATAAATTCCACACAAAAATTTGCACCTTGCAATGCTGATCATCCCTCCTTTATAAGTAGGATCACATAGATGTACCTATATGTGAAGTTATCAAAACTGTCATTTTGCCCAATTAAAAGCTCATCTTGAAGACTTTCTAAAGTATTTCAAAACAGCTTCACATGCAAAAGATAAAATAATTTGCAGCAGCTGTTAATTGGATGAATTTTTCACAATCTTTATTGTCTGTAGACAGATAAGATTGCTAATTTTCCACCATTAACAGGTGCTTTGACTAATGGTTTCTACAGCGGTAAGCGTAGTTGTATAAAATGTGCTCAGACGTGTATCTCATTGTTTTAGTTGATCTTAGGAATCTGCTAGAATCTGTGTCCTCATTCTCTGAAAAGTCTGCAACTAACCACAGAAACAACTATTTCAAATAAGGTGGTATTTTTAGAAGACCTGTAATATATAACTCTTGATTAATATCACTCCGGCTCTCAAGCCATTTAACTTTTGATTGAAAGAATGAGAAAACCTATAGGAAACACTCATGAATTTCCAATCCTATGTCTTTTAGGGGAACCCAGCTTAACCTACTGTGAATGTTAGTTCTCCATAAAGTGTAATATGCTAGTTCTCCATAATGCTTTTGCTTAGTCCTGAAATGGTGCTGGTATTCTGGTTCAATTTTATAGCCCCATAAGATGGTTGATTAATCTAGAATAGTGTGCAATCTATGACAGCACCATAGTTTTAAAACAACAGAAAAAATATAGAGTCTAAATTTTTTTCCTACCTTGTTTTCTTTTTAAAAGGGAATGTCCTTAAAAGCTTCTACACTAATAATAAATGTCTTTATAAACTGAGGCTGTTTCTCACACTCCACTAAACTACTCCTTTTATCTTTGAAATTGATGTGAAAACAAAATATTTATACTATGCTTCACTTTTTAAATTGCTTTTTGAAAAGAAAGAATGAAAATAAAAACAAATATGTTTGAGACTCAAGAAGTGGCCAAATACATCTAATATATTTTGCAGGGATCATTAACGCCTTGCATTTCTGTTATATCGTAACTAGCCAGCATTAGGGGGACAAAGTAGAACATTGTAGAACATTCTGAATAATTAAAAAATACATGTTTGCCCAGATTAAGAAAGGAAAACCTGGTTTGAATCTAGGGTAAAATCCATAGAAAAATCGGAAAACAAAATGTTTTTTCGCTTGCTCATGCAATGTGAAGGTTGACTTGAAGCTCAGAAATCATGAACATGAAGTTGATAATTATCAATCCCTCCAAACATCTTAGTATGCACACTTCATAGCAACTTTTAGGAGCTGTAAAACATTTTTAATTCTTATTAATATGAACATTGGTGAAATAATAAATTACAAAAAGCCAATGTAATACATTTTAAAGAGCCAAATGACATCTTCAATCAAAGGAAAACTAAAGTTATATATATTTTTTATTTCCAAGATCATAATATATGCAGTGCTTACTTATGTCAGGCTAACTATAAATCATGTACAATTTAGTCAAGAAAATGAATCATTTTATTCTGCTGGGCCTGTAGTTTGCTTTCTAGCACTAGTCACTGCTTCTAGCAAGCAGACCTTCATCAGAAGGAGAAAAGGGGCCATGTAAGTTCTCCAAAACCTGGTCAAAGATAAGAAGGCTTGCTCCAGAACAAAAATCTATGCACCGCTGCCCTTTGCGAGAAAGTCGTGCCCCTTCCCAACACACACATTGCCAGGTGAACTACATGGTGTGCTTAGTGACAGAGCTGATTTATGTTCTGGCTCCAGCTCCTTTTCTAGTATCAATCTGTTCAGAGACGATTTGCAGTCAGCAACCACTTTGGGATCCACACTTAGATGGCATTGCTCTAATGCCTTGTTGCCCACAAACCAAGGGGTGTTAAAACATTCAGGAAGCAACCAGCTATAAAAGCAGCCGATAACAGTGCATGTTCGGCTGGAAAATGAAGAAGCTCATTACTGCTTGGGTACTTTGGCACTGGGGGATCTCCTATCACAAGCCTACTGACTCACAGGCTTCACTCCTGCGTCCTGGTGCAATAACCTTGCCTGGGACTCAGATCTGCACTTACTGCTGCGGAAGCTTCCCAGGAGCAAAGCGAGGCTTCTCTGGTTGGTCCGATTGATCTCACCACCCTGCCTGGTACCTGTGGCAAATGTATAACAATCATGCTAGGAGGTGTCTTGCTAGCTTGCTGCATATGTGGACAATATGGTGAAAATCTTTTATGAGAGGAAACATTTTATTTTCAACTAAACAACAAATTTATTCTGCCTGTTATTGGCAATTTTCCATGGGACCCAGTGGGACCAGAGGTGCCTAAGTATATGATAAGAAATAAAAGCACAGGCCACAGAATCATCAGATATTAGCAAGTTATCTTATTTTTTTCCATTTTCACTGGTGTGAGAATTTAATTTAAATCTATGGACATAGCAACTAAGGCGAGTCAAAATGTTTCAGTAAACAAGTTTCAGAGATCCCACATTGTAACAGGCATAAGTAAACTTGTTAAATTGTTCTGGATAATGCCAACTTCGGGGTATTTTAAAACCAGGAAATTTATTATTGGTGACAACTGGATGACATTTTATTATACACATTAAGGAGGAAAAGTGGGTTTGCAGTTGTTCATAAATAATTGGAAATAATACAATAAATAATAAAAGAATAAACTCTGTGTTGTGTGTACTCACAACTGTCAACCTGCTTCTCCCCACCCTGGAGAATACATTCCATCCACTGACTCCACTTTCCTAGTTGGGTTCTTATATATGCGAACACATACCTGTAATGCCCATTCTTTGAGCTATTTCCGTAAGTATTCTATTAAAATAAATTAACTCCTTGTAAAAATTCTCCTGGAGCCACTGAAATCAGACAATGTGAGTTTTATGCCCTGCCTTGTCCAGTCACAGGATGCAGCTGGATCTCAGGTCCTGATTTGTAAAACAACAAGATTGGTCAGGTTGACATCCCAGCCTCCCTGTTGGACAATATATTGTGTCTTCCTGGTTCACCGGGCTAGATATTGGGGATACCAAGATAAAATAAGAAAGAAAAGGCACTATTATACTCTATGAAACTTTTTCAGCCTCTAAAATAGTTCAATATCATAATATTTGTTAATGTACCTCTATTTAACTGCACCACAATTTCATTATTATTGTGTGAAATTAATTGAAATCATTGCAGAGGATTCATTACTTTTTCTACCTAATGGAAGTGTTTAAAGAAAGAGGTATTGATTATAGAAAGCCCAAAATGAGAAGAATGATTTGTTGCCTAAAAAACCCCCAAAACATTAGCTCATTTCCTCTTTACGTTTCAATGGATGTGTCTCTGGAATCAGATGAATTTGATTTAAAATATATTTCTCTCTTGTGTGAACCTGGGGAAAGTTCTTTAAACTTTCAGTGCCTCAGTTTCTCATCAATGAATAGGGGATGATAGTAGCGCCGGGGAGAATTTGGGGCAGATGAAATGAGGCTATCTTTTGAAAAGCAGTTGTTTTGCAAATGCACGGTAAGCCCTTGGAAAATATTAGTGTTTGCTGACGTAAAATTCAAGATCCCTTCTCTTATTCTCTATTGGCTCTATCCTATTTAATTCCTTTGGCTTGGTCTCCCCAGCTCTGGCCTTCTCTATTTCAATCCATTTCCACACAGATACTAGAGTTACAAATTTGATTATATTACACCCCTTCTTAAAACACTCTGCCTTTCATAACATGCTTCAAACCTGTCTCCCTAAGCTCATTTCCTCACGATCCCGTCTCAGACCCTCCCGGGTCTTAGCCTTCAGCTGTCCTTTAGTCCAGGCAGGGTTGGCTGGGAGCATTGCACCCCCTGCTCTTCCTCTGTTTTGCCCTATGTTCAGGTTTTCCTTTTTGCCTGCATCTTTCCTCTTTCCTTCTCTAAAGAGACATCAGCTACAATGCAGCAAAATGCTTAGAGCTTATAAGAGTTATTGAAGTGAAGTGTCTGATTGCCCTGTTTAATTTTCTGCTTCTGAGGACAGATCAAGTAGTTCTAAGTTCCTAGTAAACACTCTGGTCTTGGTGATTTGAAAATATATTGAAGACCAATTTGATAAGAAAGTAAATTATGATCTAGATCTCAAAAGCTCTAGAAAAGTGCTGTAAATTTCACTCTAGAAGCAGCTAGAAATTATTGCATAAGGTGTAAAACTGTGCTGGCACACTAGTTGAATTTTTAGAAAACATTTTATTCTGTTTTGGAGGAAAACAGTTAGATCTTTGCTTTTCAAGGCTTTTTATGTTCATTTATAAGTATGCATTCACTTAGATGGAAGATCAACACTTAATATCTTTTTGGTGATATCTCTAAAATGTTTGAGTCTATAAAATAATTCATCTCACCTGTAATTCCTCATTCTCCAGAAAAGAAAAAACAAAAGAAAGATCCAACTGTTCTCAGTTAGAGTCACCTTTGGAATCCCATTCCATTCTCATACTACATTCCTTGATGTCTTTTGTGGCCAACATTCACTTATATATTTTTTCAAATTATGCACTGCTATAAATGAAATCAAAAGTCCATCTTGAAATTGACTGGATAGTATGCATTCTCCAAATATTCAAGTGAGAGTGAAGAAGTGATTGAAGCAAAGGTCAAATGAGCAGTGCTCCTCTGAGCACCATAAGCCAGTAGAACCGGGGGCAGAGCTGAGAATTTGATTGCACCGTGGCCGCAATATCCTGACCAGGCGAGCGGGAAAGCCCGCGAGCAGAAACCACCAGTCAGGCATCTCTGAGATGCAGGAACCCTTTCCCTTTCCTGAGCAGGTCTCCAAATTTCAGTGTTGCCATGACAACCCCCGTATTCATGCTCAGGTGTGCACTGGCATCATGTCTTGAGAACTGATGGGACCACATAATCCCTTTGGGTAACTACTTAAATTATCACCTTATAAAACAGTGACAATTACAGAATTTCCACTTCACTGTGTATTAAGGTGTCAAGCAGCTCTGGGTGGAAGCAAAGTGATAATTTTTATAATTATCTACCTTACAAAGTCACCTGTAAAGCTTTCCAACTAGAAGCTATTAAATTCTTAGTGAGGGGCAATCAAAAATAAAAAATCTTCTCTTTTAATTCTCAGAATTTTACTTTAAATGAATGCGAGGCCCATAATCTAGTTGAATAAAAGAGTGAGCAGTGGTGTGAGATGCTCCTGTGACTGACCCTTAAAGAGAAAAATAAGTTTTCCAAACTGGAACATAGGCATTCAGGTTAAAAGATCGGTTGGAAAGGAAGAGGAAATGCTATAGAACATGCTCTTTTTCACTTTTAAATGCTGATCACTCTCATGTTTTATCTTCCCTTCATCTCTGCACAGAAAAGTAAGGGATACTACTTTGCAGAGATGAAATGGTGCTTTGTTACTTTTTATACCAGAAATTCCTAAAACCAGAGAGAAACTACCTAATCTATAATTTTTAAAGGGAAAAAACCCCTCAGATATTGGAGATGATAATATATGTATATAAAAGTAAACCTTGTGAGTATATTTTAAACCATAGATTAACTTATTTTAGAATTAGTATTTACTTCCTTTTAAGATATAGATACTTTATTAAATTAACTTATAAAGGCTTCTATTTTCCTAAAAAAGAAAATATAGCTCTAGATGATATGTGAATGTACACAATATAATATATTACTTATTGACTAAAATATCTCCAACTGAAGAAAGTAGTATCTGAATGTGCCAAGCAAGTGCAATGCCTGCACATTTTAACAATTTTACTAAACCTTATAGAGGTAATAGCACATGCTTAAAGCTCCATCATCCCATAATATTTACATGAAAGTAGATAATTTTTTCATACTTAAAAACAATTGTATTTTCAATAGTTAGTGCCTTTTAGCACATTGTCTAAAACACAGAGTGTTCAATATATATTTGCTGAAAGGTTTAGCTGGCTTCTCATTTTAACATATCAGATGTTGACTAACACAGTTACCACAGAAGATAACTTGTCTTAGTAAAGAATGTGGGTGGTACAGATTTAAACTTTCAGATGCTGTGGGGATGGAAGTGGCATGAAGTTCCAGCTAGAAAGCGAATGTGGATGCATAGGAGCTGCAGGGAATGTAATCCAGTGAAATGGTCCTGAAGGGAAAATGAAAGGACCGAGCTCGATCCATTTGGAGAAGTGGTTCAGGATTAAAAAAAGCAATTCAAGTGAAAGTACACAAAGCAAATGATCCCCAAATCTGAGTGAGGAGGACCCTGCATTGGGAGAGCTTGGGGTCTGCAAAGCTCTGCCATTTAAGGAATTATGACCTTTGGCAAAGGGCAAAACTAATTTACTAGAACTGGTTTAGTGGAGAATCCTTTATAATGCAAATGCTTAAGAGAAACTGTCAACAGCTTAAAAAATGAGCATGGTGTGCCAAAGAGATGAAAGAATGTTCACAACAGCCCATGTTCCGGCACAGAGTAGGTACATTTCAGTCATTCTCTGCGGAGGCCTTGAAGTCAGGGGAACAAGGAAAACTGTGAGGAAGAGGGTGGTGCACAGACCCCTCAGGACTCATTCCTTTCTGAGGCAGGAGCGAGGAAGCAGAAGATGGTGATGTTCTAATGATCTAGCTGGAGACCCACTGACTCCTTTCTGGGCAGATTTCGCTTCTGCTGGCTAATGTGAGAGAAAACGAAGGGTTTTGGTGTCTTCACTGAGTTGCAATGCACTAAAGATTCCACTCAAGTGGCCAAAACAACGGCATGCATTACTTTATATTGAAATTCTAATAAAAATTACAGCAGGAATTGAAGAAGTAATTCTAAAATCATATACAAGAAACAGGTTTCTGTTACAGAGTCAAATCTAAAGGGATAAATGTACACACTCTCCTCACCAAATCAATTAGGAAAGGTGCGTGGATGGCTTTTATACAACTTTCTACTATTGTTTTCTTTTAACGCTCCAAATTCTTCTTTCTTCCCCCAAATGTTTCATATACATATCTGTTTTTTTAAACCTTCCCTTTGGTTTAAGATGCTATTTTGGTTTAATAGCTGAGATGTTATCATATTTGTTTTGGGATAACTATTTAAGATTTAGATGTGGAAAGACAGAAGAGAGACAGAATGAACACATTTGTACCAGAGGAGCAAAAACCAAGCCACAGGTTGAAGGGGAAAAAAATCTAGAAGCAGGAGGCTCCTATATGCTGCTGATGCTCAGGGAGCCTAGAATATCCCTAGGGAGACATCAATTCATGCCCCAGGCAGTAATGAAATTTAGGAGAAAGAAGAAAGAAAAACAAGAGCTACCTTTTTTCCACCATCCAGTCAGAGAATCATAATGAAATAGAGCAAGGGAATTGGCAAGGGAACTGCCTCAAGCAAACTTCTTAAATTTTGTTCTTTTGCTTGGAGGGAAAAGGGGATTCCCCAAATTTGAGGACCGAACAAGATTAAAATTGCTCTGAGGACCCTGCATGCCCTGAGCCTACCTGCCACATACTTTCAGGAGGGGACGCTGGGGTAAGCTGCATAGTGGGAGAAGGCATTCTGGGTTGGTAGTTTTCCCAGAAATAAAGATTCTAAGCAATGGATGGATAAAACTAGTCTTGCACTCAACACACCAGGTCATTACGACAGTGGACTACCTGCTGTCTGTTTCTTGTCATTGTTCTTGGGATCCCAGCTCATCTACAATCAATCTTTGAATGAATTGATGTTTTTACTGTCTTAGGACTGTCTGATTTTCTTTAGGAATCAGCAGTACTATTTGTCTGGACTGAGGACCACTGGCTGGGGAGAATTTGGCACAATGCCCCTGCCCGGGTTTATGTGTTTCAATGCTGAGAGTCACCTGTGTTGACTCTCCTGAATTCTGCCTACATGTCAACCTCAAAGATCCCAGGGGTCTGTTCCACTTCACGCTCCTACCAAATCAGTTAATCTCCACATTAAAATCTGCAGAGTTTTGTTTTTAATTTCTTCTTTCTTTGATTCACATTTAAGTGGTCCCTTTGTAAAAGTTCAAGGTGAGCCCTGATTCATATCAGAAAAGTACAAAGTCACTTCTCATTGAGACGTTCAAATTGGCACGTGCGTGCATAGATCTCTTACTATCAACACGAGAAGCAAAATCTCTGGGAAAGGGTGTGAGGTGGGCGAAGGTTACCTAGTGGCACTTACTGGCCTGTGGATGTTCTCCTGGCTGTGGTAGGGACAGGCCTGGGGCGCCCCAAGCCTGTGCTGGGAAACTCAATTATGCTTAGATGAGTGGAAATTCTTTGAGACTTGATAAAGCATTGATTAATGTTGCTGGTCTCCAAGCAGTCAGGACTTTTGATCTCCTGGTGGGCTTTTTCCCCTCCCTCTTTTTCTGCTCTTCTTCCATCCCACCTCCTTCTCAATGAATCTTTCAGTGGGAAGTGGGAAGAGTTAGACACTCACCATCAAACCTCTAAATCTCCTTCATAATTTCACTATAATGGGTGGTGACAAAGTAAATAATCTCTGTTGGCTAAATTTAGTCTAATGAAATTGGTGTGAATGTATAAACAAGCGCAGTATCACTATTGGATTTAATTTAACATTCTAATTAGATGTCACTACTTTCCAAACCTAATTGCCTTGTGATTTCAAGAACTTTAAGCGTATTTGCCTAAGGAGGCTATGACTAATGCTTCTTTTTTTTTCCTTAGAAAAAATGTTTATAGCTATGATTCAAATAAAAAGATAAGGCTTCTGTAACCTATGTTTAAAAAACGTGAAGATGTACGTCTGTGGCCCCTGTGCTTCAGTGATCACCACGCTGACTGACTGATCTGGGTGGCTACAGGCATTCCCTTTCCTTACCGAGTCCTGTATTTGTTTCTTCTATAAAGAAAGACCTCCCATAAGAGAGGAGCCCAGCTTTTTGGTAACCCTAGGAAGGAAAGCCTTTGGAAATATGGTGCTCTGGCTAAACAGATTTGCCATTCTCTCTCTCTCTCTCTCTTCCTGCATTATACATTGAAAATGTAATTATATTTTCTTACATAAGATAATTTGACTAGTAATTTTTCTCATCAGAAGACAAAAAGGTATAAATCCTGATCAAAATAATGACAAAATTTTGCAAGAGATATTAAATTATATTTGGGCGTGTGTATGTATGCATACATTTTAAAACTCAGATATTGTTCCAAGAGTGAATTTGTTAGACTTTACTTGGCTTATCAGCTCTTTTCCCTGAGCTGTTCGCTATTATATACCAAATGAAAAACAATTGCCAGGTTGACTCAGTATTGTGCATGAATAAATTATTAAATAATAGTAAACTTATTAAAATAAAAATCCAGTATTTGATCCAGGAAACGTATAACCTTGCCTTTGCTTAATTTTTTTCTGTTCTTTCAACATATAGAGGGATGGGCAAAAAAGGTAGGTTTACAGTTGTGAGTATGCAAAACACAGTTTATTCTTATATTCTTGTTTATTAATTATTGCATTACTTTCCATATGAACAACTGTAAGCCTACTTTCCCGCCCCTGCATAGTCTCACTGGGACCTACTTCACTTCCCCCCCCATAATATTTCTGTTCTAAAACCCCCACCCGAGTGATCTATCTACATAGCAAACTGTCACTGGACATCCCTACTTGGGTTTCCCATTGGCTCAAATTCAGCACGTTCAATACAGGTACAATCTCTGGTCACCATTTCTTCTGCAGCATGCTTGTGTACGCACCAAACAAATTCATTGACACCGTCATCTCGCACCTGTCATTTCACTCCTGTTTCTGCTTTGTTTCAGTGAGAGGCATTATTCCAAGTAAGAAACATGCTTATCACTTTCCTCTCCATGTCATTCTCATACACCTCAGTCAATTACCCATCAAATCCCGTCACCCCACAACTGTAGTTCAAAGGCATGCGTTCATTAATAAATATAGGCAGGCCCCATTATAAGCCATACAATAAATTTTAGTATGTTTAAAAGAACTGAAATCATGTAGGGTATCTTTTATGACCACTATAAAATTACATTAGAAATAAATTATATTTTATTTATATTCAGTCAATCATACAACAGTAAACTATTTGGAGAAACTCCAGATATTTGGAAATGAAGCAGCAAACTTCTGAATAACCCATGGGTAAGAGAATAAGTTACATGGGAAGTTGTCAAGTATTTGAACTGAATAATCATGAAAATGCAACATATCAAACCGGGGAATACAGCTAAGGCAGCACGTAGAAGGATATTTGCAATTTTTAACTTTTATATTAGTAATCCCTATGAACATAGACATTGTTTACTGAGCATTCAGATGTCTGGAACGTAACATAATAAACACTCAGCAAATATTTATTTATGGACTCGACTGCCTCATTTATCACATCTTTCTGACATTGTCTCTATTCTTTCTAATTCAACTCTTTGTCTACCTCATATACAGAGTGTGCAAAAGTTAGAAACTGCAACACAGCTATCTCTCATTTCTGGCATTGATTTTACATTTCCCAGTCATAGAAGTAGTGATATCTTTTCAAATGTATTTAATTTTCTTTTCATCTATGGGGTTATATTAATCTACTTTCAAATAATGGTTAACAAAAATTTCTGTTTAGCTTTATTTTCATGTTATCTACATACATCGTATAGAAAGAATATTTAAGACGCAGATAATATAATTTAGAGAAGGGTAAACTTTTTACTAGTTTACCACAAACAGACAACTAAATAAAGCTATATGTTTTAATGATAAAATTGTTCTTACAAAGGAGAATACATTGCATCAGCATCAATTCCATCTACTATTAGAAAAGTATATGAAACTCTAGGTCCTACTATTGGGGGTTAATGACATCAACTCCTTTTTTAAGTCATTGAAATTTTCGTATTACGGATTTCGTTTGATTTCAAAGTGCTTACTCTATGCTCAGCACTCCCCGCTCCCCACCCCCACCCCCACCCCCACCCCCACGATGGGGGTCATTTCTGGCTCATTCCCCCAACACCTGGAATAGCACTTTGTTTTATATTCAATAACTTTATGAAGTAAAAGAATGCCAATAGCCTTTTTCTTAAAAACAAACAAAGACCTGTTTAACTTTTAGTATAGTTTCTGATGAAAATTTTGTGGAGCGCATCACTTCAGCCTGAAGCTCTAGCTCTGCTTAATTTCTGACAGACACACAAGAAAAGTTCACAAAGGTGGTCTTGTTGTAAGAATCAAGGTTCTCCGCGCTTTGTGCTTTGAGAGCGTCCCTCTCTTAGTGTTGAGAAATGTTGACATATACGACCCAGGACAGCTTTTATGGATTAAAGAGTCACTTTGACATTTTGACAAATAAACATGTGTGCTAATTTCTCAAAGTGGGCACAGATGACTGATTATTTCATCAAGCTCTTGATCTGAAATGATAAGTGGTGCCAAGAAAAAATTAATCAGCAATTTAAGTGACTGACATGTTGTTTAAACTCTAAGGCTCTGCCACACAACTTCACATGCTCAAGCATTAGTCTTCAAAAGCAAAAGGTGGTAGAGAAAGTAAATGTCATTTAAGTGAAATACATTTTATCAGTTTGACACAAATGGAACATCCGTTGAATAAAGCATTTTTATAAAAACAGAAAAGGACAATTTGATTATAAACTGTTGTCAGTTATCTGAAAACAGATACTAATAACTTTTTTCACAAATTATATATTTAAATAATAAAGCACATCATAAAAACAGAAAATTAAGAACAATAGAAACTAGTATTTATAGGTAGATTAATATTTTTTCAGCCTTTTATTCTGTTTAGCTACCTTGGTATTACTCTGTCTATATTGGGCCATCATTTTCTCAAAACAGAAAAATTGGGGACATATTCTATTTAATATTCTACAAATTGTTTTTTGCATTTCTAATTAGCAAGTTTTTTCTATACTTTTTCTTGGTACTTCATATTACAGTACTGGCCAGTTTTGCTCAGTGGTTAGAGCATTGGTCCATGGACCGAAGGATCCCTGGTTCGATTCCAGACAAGGGCACATACCTTGGTTGCTTGCTGGATCCCTGCCCAGGTCAGGGCAGGGTGAGAGGCAGCCAATCCTTGTGTCTTTGTCACATCGATGTTTCTCTCCCTCTCCCTCTCCCTCTCCCTCTCCCTCTCCCTCTCCCTCTCCCTCTCCCTCTCCCTCTCCCTCTCCCTCTCCCTCTCCCTCTCCCTCTCCCTCTCCCTCTCCCTCTCCCTCTCCCTCTCCGTTCCCTTCTCCCTCCCCCTCCCCCTTTTTCCTCCTCACCACTCTAAAAAAATCAATGGAAAAAATATCCTCAGTTAAGGATTAAAAAACCGCACATGAATTACAGGTTCAAAGGGTTTGACAATTTAAGATTTTCATAGATATCACTATTTTTTTTCCTCCAAACTATTGGTGACACCATAAAAAATATATGAGTTTCCATTTCCCATAGATTTATAAATACCGGATATTATCAATCTTGTTAATCTTCTGTATATAATGGAATCTTCTGTATATAATCTTCTTTCACTTAAGGCTACATAACATGTTTCCAGTTATATGACTTTATGGAAAAGGCAAAATTATAGAGAGAGGAGAAAGATCAGTGGTTTTAGGTGACACTTAAGAGAGGTTTAGGGCAGTGAAACTATCCTGCATAATACTGTAACAATGACTATGTGGCACTACCCATTCGCTAAATCCCACAGAGCTTTACAACATACTGGCCCTTAAGGTAAACTATAGACTTCGTTAATAATAATGCGTAAATATTGGTTCAACAATTGAAACAAATGTATCACACTAAGGCAAGATGTTAATGATAGGGCCAATTGTGGGGATGAGAGAGGGAAGGGACTATATAGGGAACTTTTAATTTTCTTATTGTTCAATAGCTTTGCTTTCATGAAGAGAATTAATTATAGAAATAGCACTATTATAGGGTTGTTTGAAAAAATATCAGTGTGTAGAAAGGGGTACAATCACTCTACAGTCAGGTACTTAAAAGAAATGATTGCCCTTCCCCAACAGCTCATAAGTGACAGAGAGCTGCTTCTGTGGGAGAGTCATTTCGTTGGTCGGCAGCCTACCTGAGGCTGGATTTCACAGACAGTTTTAGTTCCATAGAGTATTTTATAGTTGGTATCAGTCGGATAAGTAATAGAAGCTTCATTTGGCTTCTGCTTCCATTTTATAGGCCTGAAGTGACTGGAGAAGAGATGTAATGACAGAACAAATGATGATTAGCATCGTAGATACAAATGATAGCTTTTTGTTCATTTTAGTTACTAGATAAAAAATGAAGGAAGGGCACATAACTTTTTTACTCAAATTAACCAGAATCTTATTGAATAACTGTATCACATCACCATTTCAGACTTTGATTTATTTCAGGTTATCAGACACTTGATAAATGACAAGAATTTTAAGTATACTTGGCTAAGTTCTGTCATATCCTTGGAAAAATAGAAAAATGAAACCTCATATTAAGTTATATCAGATTTTATGGCAATCATTTGAACTGTAATATAATTCTAATTGGTTTACCAGTGAATTTTTTTAGGGCTTTTATTTCTAGCATTTTTGATGATCAATTTCAATTTGCTCATATATTTCACTTCTCCTTCCTTCATCTGTCTTTTAATATTGTGAAACTTCGTAATAATATATTCATTTGAATTTTATGAACCCAGTAAATGTCACTTTATGATGCCTTTTTCATTTCTATAGAAAAAGGCATTCCCAGCCTCAGAAGGTTACTCTTTAAGCTTTTTACAAAAGCTGGTAAAATTGGTTTAAGTGTCCTGACCCCTTCAGTTTTAGTCAGTTTTCCATTTCACTGTTGCAAATAAAAGTACATCTCAAGTTTTTAGGAACTAACACAAGTTGAAGTATGAAAGACAAAAACTGGGGGAAAAACCCAGATGATATGAAAAAAATCCTGTAAAGGGTATCACAGTGTCAAGGCAATTCTATTATCCCTATTAGAATAAAAGAGTGAGAGCAGTGTAGGAATACTGAGATAGCTGGAGATCAATGGAGAGTGGTTAATTACCTTATTTTACCTTGGAGAGAATATAAAAGATTATATAATCTGGTGCTTTTTTAATTACTCTTGTTTGGGAGCTCACCTGGAGCTCAGTGTGCTGTTGGTAAATAATACACCCTTGAGTTTTAAATAAAGAATTCCAGATACTATCAGTGTTCTCTTTGTTTATTTTAACATTAGTCGGTGATTGTTAACAGCAAGCACCTTTGAACTGATATTTTGTAAAATAATAATAGTCTATTGCAGACTGAGCTCTTTTTTACCAAGTACCAAGTTTTACAAGATACCCAAGGGACCTTGATATAAAAATTGCTAATTTTCTGATATGCCCCTTATTTTTCTTCAGCATCTCTTTGTCTCTCAAATTGCTAATCTCCATACTGGTTATCTCAGAGGAGAGGTTCTCAAGACCCAGGAACCATTTTTTATTCCATAACATGTTTTTTAAATTTCAAAAGTACAGTCTGTATTGCTTATCTTAGTTAGCTCTGCATTCGATGTGCCCCTATCCCATTACGTTTCATGACCTGCCTTTCTTCCCTTACTTAGAAATAGAGATGAGATTCTGACTTAAACGGAAGAGGGAAATACATGAGACATTTTAATCTTCTATCTTTTGTTTTTGAGAGCTTTTAAAAATTAAATCAGAAGCTCAACATCAGGCATGGAGAGCTCAGGAATGAGAGAAACATTGTAGGAAACAGGAAGACCCCCCTCATGCTTTCTGGAGCATTAAATCTCCTTGAGGAGAGGAGACATAAAGGTAAGAAAAGACAGCCTATGGCAGATTTTATTTTACAGGATACTCACATGGACAGGGCCTTGCACATGGTTTCAACACAGAGCAAGTGCTCAGCTATTATTATTCTTCGTAGGCCACTACTTTCTTTGTAAACTGAGGTTTCTAGTCTTTCTTCCTAAATTGAGATTAATTTCTGTATGATGAATCACACAAGCTCACATCCTAAACGTGCAATTCCGTGAGCCTTGGTGAACGATTTCATTCACGCAGCTCATAGAGAGTATTTGACCTTCCTAGGAAAAGTTCTTACTCCTTTCTACTTGATCTCTCCCCTGAATAGAGAGGATTTATTAGCTTAGATGAACTGCGCTTATTCCCAAGCTTCATAGAGCGGAATCACATAGTTGGCTCTCTTACATTTCTTACTTCTCTCACTCAAAATGTTTCTGAGCTTATCCGTGTTGTGCATATCAGTAGTTTATTTCTTTTTATTCCTGAGTAATAGCCTATTTACATGAATATATTTCAATTTCTTTATTCATTTACCTATTGATGGACATCAGTTGTTTTCAGTTTTAGGCTGGTCTTAGTTTTAGCTCAGATGTACATTATGATGATTCGATACACGAGTGCATTGCAAGGGAATTACTGTAATAGGTTCAGTTAACAACCATCAACACACTTCGTTACGCATTTTTCTCTTGTGGTGAGAACCTTTAAGATCTATTGTCTTAGAACTTTCAAATATACGACACGGTGTTACAGTCACCATGCTGCGCGTTACACTTCCACGACTCGCTTACCTGACAACTGGAAGTTTGCACCTTTCGACCACCTGCATCCGTTTTGCCTGCCTCTAATCCCTGGAGTAAAAAAGAATTTTTAATCATTAAAAGTTCATAGTTAGCACAAGCTAATGTTTAGAATATAAATATCTCTTGACTAAATAAATGAAGAAAGCAGCTCTAACAGAAGGTCAAATAAATGTTAAATGTCATAGAGACATTAATTACAACAAAGCCTGTAATTTGTCAATAGGTCATAAGTGATCTTAGCCAGAGCCATTGTGGTGGAGTAATTTTGATGAAAGTCTTATTGCATTAAGTACAAGATGAGGAAGAGAAAGAAAGTAAACATGGTGAGGTAGACACATTCAAATTTGTGCATTAAGCAGGATTAGATTCAGCTGTAAATGGCAGAAAAATAGTGGCTTGCATATGATAGTTAATTTCCTTTATCTTTGACTTTATACTTATAACTCCTCACAGCTTATTATAAACTATATTTACACTCAAATTGTTTCTGTATGACCTTATTTTTGTTTCTTTGGTTCATAAAAAATCTTTGGGCTGATAGAAAATGATTTTTTTTTTTAAGATAAAAAAGACTGGAACATATTTACAGTCTGCACAGAGTGAGCCAGGAGACACTGTGAGGTGGGAAGCACAGGGGAAAGAATGAATAATTGAAGGGTCATTTCCCTGAGGGGATGGGGCGGGATTGATAGATATGATAGATGCATTATCATTGAATGCAAGAAATAACAATTCTCTTTTGAGACCACTGAGGAAAGGAGTAAATATATAGAAATAAATATCATAGTATTTTATAGCTGTGGAATTTAAAGCTAACAGTACTCCATTGTCTCAGTTTTCACTGTGAATTTGTAGGTAAGCTTATTTGCTGGGAAAGGGTGATCTGTTACTTCTGAGGATGGAAAAGCCTACCAGGAATATTAAAAAGAATTTGTCCTTAGCAATGTTCAAGTGGAGGTCATCAATTTGCATTTATATCAACTTGGTGAAACTCAGTTTCTGCAGGAAGTCTTGTAGTGGGGGCGTAGGAGAAGCGAAAGCAGTCTGACTCAGAGTACTCTGGGCAAATCAGCAGGATACGTGGACAATGCGGAAAAGAGAAGCCTGAAAGCCATAAAGCATGTGGCAGTGTGACAAGAAAAGTCATGATGAAAGTGGGTGTCAGACTGGAAGAAGGAGCAGTCACAGGGCGCCTGATGTTCATGATGGCATCTTAAAGGGATACGAGGTTGTGGCCATAAACTGGCCTTTCATAGTTGACCTGTGGGTGGTTGAAGTGTAGCAGAGTGTGGGTCATGCTAGTCTAAGAAGTGAAGGGCTTTCGGGAGAGCTAATGAGTCACACATATGGCTCCGCATCCTCAGAGAAGGAAAAGGAGTGCCTGTGAGTTTTACAGACAATCTCAAGGAGGAGAAGCCGTGTGTAGTTGGAGCTCACAGCCAGGCAGCAACACACTCACCAACACTCTTTCCACGCAGGGGTTAGTAACTTATATTTGATTTTGATTCACAATAATTTCTTTATTTTATTTACATACAATTTATTTATGTCTTTTTTCTATTGTTGAAAATATTACAGATGTTCTCTTTTTCCCCCTTCCACTGGGCACCCATTCCCTGCCCCAGGCCTTCACCACACTATTGTCTGTGTCCATGGGTTGTGCATATATGCATGTAAATTCTTTGGTTCATCTCTCCCCACCCACCCACTCACTCATCAGTTTATTATGTTCATTAGATTCCACATAAAGTGAGATCGTGTGATACTTGTCTTTCTCTGCCTGGCTTATTTCGCTTAGCATAATTTTCTCTAGGCCCTTCCAGGCTGTCTCAAAGGGTATGAGATCCTTCTTCTTTACAGCTGCGTAGTATTCCATGGGGTAAATGTCCCACAGCTTTTTTATCCACTTGTCTACTGTGGGCACTGGGGCTGTTTCCAGATCTTAGCTATTGTAAACTGTGCTGCTATGAACATAGGGGTGAATATAGTCTTTCTGCTTAATGTTTCAGGATTCTTAGGATATATTCCTAGAAGTGGGATCACTGGGTCAAATGGCAGTTCCATTTTTAATCTTTTGAGGAAACTCCACACTGTTTTCCACAGTGCGGCAGTGGCTGCCCCAGTCTGCATTCCCACCATCAGGGTTCCCCTTTCTCCACACCCTCGCCAGCACTTGTAGTTCGGTGATTTGTCGATGGTGCCGTTCTGACAGGTGTGAAGTGATGCCTCATGGTGGTTTTAATTTGCATCTCTCTGATGATTATCGACATTGAGCATTTTCTCATGTGTCTCTTGGCCATCTGTATGTCCTCTTTGGAGAAGTGTCTATTCCAGTCCTTTGCGCATTTTTTAACTGGATTGTTTGTCTTCCTCTTGCTGAGTATATGAGTTCTTTGTACACTTTGGAAATTAGCCCCTTGTCAGATGCGTCCTTGGTAAATATGTTCTCCCAGACCATTGGGTTCCTTTGTGTTTTGAGGCTGATTTCTTTTGCTATGCAGAAGCTTTTTAGTTTGATGTAGTCCCATTTGTTTATTTTTTCCTTTGTTTCTCTTGACCTAGGAGATGTATCTGTTAAAATTCCACTATGTGAGATGTCTGTGATTTTCCTGCCTATGTTTTCTCCCAGGATTTTTATGGTTTCTCGACTTACATTTAAGTCTTTTATCCATTTTGAATTGATTCACAATAATTTCTTAATATTACTTGTACTGTAAACTTTGTATTTATTTTAAATTATATTCCACATTTTTACATACTCTTTCCTCTTGACCTGCTTCCTACCACTCTGTGTTTGGCCGATTTTAACTAACTGCTCTTCATTTAACCTTGAATGCTTTCTTGCATGAAGCTCAGTATCATATCTCTAATTCTAGCCATTCTTAATTTTCTTTTGGACTAGTCTAACTAGACTCCTAACCAGTCTACCAGTAGAATCCTAACTAGTCTACCTCAAGCCTACTCTTTTCCTAATCAACTTCTTGTTATTTTCAAATTTCTCTTAGTAAAGCAGAGCTCTGAGCATGGCATTTTCTTGTTTAAAAATGTGTCATGGTGTGCCAAGCTTTAGTAAGTAAAGTTCATACTCCTTAATTGGCATTCAATCCCTCTATCTTTTTCTCACCATGCCTCGCAAATTTGCAAGTATATTTCTTACTATATCTTTCTGAGGACTCTATACCATTGGTTCCCAAATGTAACCAATGATCAGAATTCCCAAGCTTCTAAAAACTGAATTCTAGGTTTGATAGTAGGACCCAAATAAAAAATGTTTTTACAAAAAAAAAACTTGGGTGATTATGATATCTGATAGATTTGAGAACCACTGTCTTAAATGTTTCCATGTGAAAGGGATATATTGTACCTCTTCTTAACTGCTCCATGTCACTTGGAGTGTCTGCTTCTATTTCTAGCTAATGAATTCCAATCACGACTTTTAAAATCCAGCCCTCAATTTGCCTCATAGTGAAGTTCCAGGTATTATGCTAAGTACTTTACTTATGTTCTTTCATTTGATCTTTAAACACAACTATAAGGTAGATGTAATTGATGCTGAGAAAACTGTTCGAGATGATAAACACCAAGCAGTCACAATGGTGGGATTTGAACCAAAGCTGTCTAAATCCAAACTCCCAGTAAGTGAAGAGGAACATATTTTATTGGGACGTACAATCGATAATGCAAACCAAATGCATTGATTTTGTACTAGTTTTTTTGCAACATGATTTTCTGATCTTTTAAAATGGTAATTCCTCCTTGTTAAAATTTGTATCTGTAACATTCAACTCTTTCAGCTGCTTTTTATTTTAGGCTGACTATACTGTCACTAACATCTGCAATGAGGAAAAAAGTCACTGAATCACAATTTTTCAATCTATATTGTGATTAATTTGATTCACCAACCATTGATATATGTCCTCAGAGGTGTCTAAAGTCATCCAAAATAACACAATCTTGTTATAAATAATAATTTACAAGAAACATCAGGGACACAGAAAGAAGGGCCCTGGGGGAGGGAGAGGGGGCCTGGAAGATGGGAAATTCCATTTCTCAATTTATAAGGTGTGAAGGTAAATGGAAATAATTTATATACATTTATAAAGGGCAAAGAGACCATTTCCCCTTACCCTTTTCCTTAGAGCGTTTCCTTGTACACATTGAACTGAGCTCTAGCTATAACATTTGGAATATAGACGGACTGTCCTGGCATTAAGTGCAGTCTCCATTTGCCCAAGTAGCGCCCTCTACTGGGTATTTACTCAGTTGCAGAGATCTACTTGTTTACGTAAAGGCATTTGTTTTCCTTATAATCGTAAAAATTCTTAGACTTCTGTAAATTCTTGTTGGAAATCACTAAGCGAATTTTCCAGCACTGCCTTGGAAACATTTCCAGTCATGCCACGTTTTCTTAAAATTTGTTTTTGTACTTATACTAAACATTGCCTATTTCTGAACGGCTAAATGAAGCAAAAAATATTTTTCTGGAAAGCAATAATAACATCTCTTACACTTCCTCCTTGATGCTGCTTCGTGTTCACTTTTTGTACAGCGTTTCCCATTATCACATTATTTTCAAAACCAGCTAATGAAGTACCCAGCGATGGCACTTTCACTCCCACATACAAATGCTGCCAGTAATAGGCAGAGCTGGCCAAGCCTGTGTCCCAGTAGGATATGCGTAGGGAGGACAAGTGACTGAGTCAATAACTTAGCTCTCCTGGTGTGTTGCCCATTAGTCTTTCTGTTTTCACTGCCAGCTTTGACAAATTGATATTTTGAACATGACTGAATCCTCAGAAGAGCCGCTGTTTCCCCTGCCAACTGCGGCAGAGGCAGGCAGGCTGAGCGGCCTGCACAGGCCTCACCCTCGACACCTTAAACCATCTGCAGAGAAAGCGACTGAAAGCTCATCGGGAAACATATGTAACGCCGTGAAAGCGTCTTCAGCATTAATCTTCAAAGTACTATATGACTTTGCTATGATGATTCTCAGAGTCATGTTTTATATTTAAAGGAAATGGCAAAGAAACTTTACCTAGATTGAAATAGGGAATAATATTAGGCTGAAAGGACCAGAATAAAATAATATTTTAATTTTATGTCTCAAATCAAGATTCATCTGACTAATAACATTTCAGTGTTGGTGTTTATTTTGCAACTTACTGAGTAGCGCATGCTATTTTAGGAATTCTGTGAAATAAATGAGTTTGCTGGTAACTACATAGAAGAGGGCAGATCATTTCTATTCGTTAAATCTACTAAGGGATAATATGAGAAAAAATATCAGACCTGAGAAAGTTAAAATAAGAACTAAAATGGCTAATTCTGTTAGAAACAGCATATGTGTCTTGTTTAGAAGTGTTGTATATAATTAAAGGGTTTTTAATGAAGCGAACTTGTGTATTGATCTTTTCCCTTAGAATGTTCCTTCATTTTCTCCTTTTAAATTTTATAGGACTCTGCAATTTGAGATACTTGGAACAAATTACCATTACTTTTTAATCATTTATATAAATCTCTCTAAACTCTTGCTGAGTACAAGGACATTTCTCTGGGTTGGGTAAATGGCTGGATAGTCTCATTTTCCCTATAACAAGAGCTCAGTGTCTGGTTAAAGACATTTGAATATTGGGTAGATTATTCAAAATCATGGTTAATAAAACCTATCTCAAAATTCCTTCCTTCAAAACTTTGACGTGTTAGAATTCTTTAGGAAAAGAGACAGAGATTTGCCAGCAAAACTGGTGTAAATTTTGCTGGATTCCAGGACAGAATCTACAGCTGTGTGTTACTACCTAACATCTTTCTGTGAGATGCACGCAGCTAGGCAACTAGTTTTCTAAATTTCTAAAATGTAGCTTTCACTATCTAAAGTTCAGATATTGTTAGTAAGGTTTTTCTTTTAAATATTCTTATATCTTTCCCGATATGTTTTGTGAGCTGCTATTAGAATACATTGAGCTGTGTGATGAAGTGGGAGTGGGAATGCGGTTTAAGGATGGCTTTCCAAAGTCTCAGAGAATTATAGAAGTGGAGAGAGTTCTGCGTAAAGAAATGCATGACCGTGCAACCAGAAGCACAAAAAATCTAATATTTTATCAACAGTCACAGCAAGAAATAGGAGATGGCATGCACAAATTGGGATTTTTAAGAATGTTTATCTTGCCCGACTGGCCTGACTCAACAGTTGAGCATTGACCTAGGATCCAGGAGGTCACCGTTCAATTCCCGGTCAGGGCCCATGCCCAGGTCGCGGGCTCGATCCTCAGTGGGGGGCTTGCAGGAGGCGGCCCATCAGTGACTCTCATCATTGATGTTTCTCTCTCTCTCTTCCCCCTTCCTCTCTCTGAAATCAATAAAGACATATATAAAAAAGGAATGTTTATCTTTAAATTTTTTATCAAAATGTAAATATACTCATTAATTGTTTACCAGATGGTAAAATAAAGGTCAATTTAAATGATATGGAAATAAACTTTGAAAATGCAGCCCTGGAAAAACAAATATATGTCGAAAGAGAGAATCAGAGTAAGAGTCCACAGGGAACCTCTGAGATTTCCGTAGGAGACAGGGCATGAGGTGAAATACCGTGTCCACTTACCTAGAGATACTGCGCGTCTCCCCTGGATCAGGGTGTTTCACTGGCCCTTGGCTTCCCTGTCTGAGAATTTACCCTCAGTACTTGAGGGAGACTGTATGTTATAATGACACTGACACTTCTTTTCCCCTTTCATGGAGTGGTGTTAACAATAGCGCATTCCTTCAGCAATCACCGTGAATGGTGAGGCAAGATGCCTTCCGTTCCGAAGCTGTCTGGAAATGTTCTGCATTCTTCTAGCTCCAGATTCATCTCAAGCCTCCATTCACACACTGTGTTGCTATTAGTGTTATATCTGCTGCATGGATCTGAAGAGATAATATCAAGTGATTAATATGCATCTAAAAATACAGGCAAGAAAAGTAAGCTTGACATTTTATTATAGTACAATCCATTGAATCAAATTTACACATGTCAAAAGATACTAAATAGTCTTTGAAAAACGATAGCAAAAGAGCGTTGCAACTATAACAGAAGTCATTTAGTGTCTGGAAAGGTCAGAAATATCAACTAAGATCAAAAGAAGTGAGAGAATTACATTTTATCTTTTGCTTTTTATGTGAACAATGATTCATCCATCAGATACTCAGAAGGAAGCTGTATTTTGTATGGTTCTTGCATGAGCTGATATTATCTGTGAGTTGATATTAATTTCCTTGTTTGCTGAAATAGACTGGACAAAACATATCTGCTTAATGCTGCAAAATGCTACCTAAATCCTTTCTATATTTAAGAATGCATAATTTTGGTTGGGTTCATGAATATAGAAATAGAAAATTGTAATCATGTGTGGGCTTGTTTTGGGGTTTCATTCCTTTTTTTTAACCTTTGAAGCAAAGGTCTTAGCATTCATAATATTTTCAAAGGTTTCCTCTGCCAGTCAATGTCACAACAGGAAACAGAAGATGGCACGTACAAATTGGGAAAACTTGGAGGAGATATAAGAAGGGGACAATTTATAGAGGGTGTAGGAAAATCATGATGAATAACCCCAAATCCTTGGGCTTGTGCTATACAAAATAGGAACCGTCGAGGCCTGACGTGCTTAGGAAGGGGAGACGTAACTAACTGGAAGAGGCACAGGGGTCTGCGTAGACAGGCCGCCTGCTGTAAGTTATGACCTTCACTTAAGAGATGATGCCATCCCATGGTGGTCTCTCTTCCTCTCCACCGTAGGTGGGACCCAGAGCTTAAATACTCTGACCTCACTCTCATTTCACTTTCTGTTCTCCTATATCCTAATCAGCAGAGCCCAGGAACCTAGCGGGCAAAGAAGCCTGTCGTATGTGATATAGGCCGTGTGAAGTAGCCTCTGGGGACACTGAGAAGGATAGAGAAGTGTGGTAAATAAATATTGGCCCTAATTCAATATAACTGGTATCCTTATAAGAAGTGGAAATTTGGGCACAGATGCACACAGAGGGAAGATGGCCATCCTCAAGCCAAGAAGAGACCTGGAACGAATTCTTCTCTCCTGGTCCTCAGAAGACATCAACACTGTTGACACCTTGACCTTGGCTTGCTAGCCTCCAGACTGTGAAAAAAATGCATTTCTATTGTTTAAGCTACCTGCTCTGTGGTTCTGGTTATGGAAGTTGTAGCAAATTAATACAGAGATCAACTAAAAATAAAAGTACGTTTTTGTCATGATATATTATTTTGTTCTTCAAGATTTGGTGCTCCAGAAAGAGATGCATGAAAGTTTTATTCTATGTAGCATGTAATATGCTCTTTTACCAAATTAGATATGAGTCACCCTTATAGGGAAATAGACAAAATATCAAAATGATTTTAAATAAAACTGATATATCATATTTGGTGTATATATATATATATATATATATCTCCTATATTTATTTGGCATATATATGTTATAAAATATATGTTACATGATGCTCATTCATTATAAAATATATAAATTCACAATTAATGCATCATTTAAATAATATAAACAAGGAAGAAGGTTGGATAAACAAGAAAGAAAAGTGATACAATTGCAGTTAGGTAGAAAAGAAACAAATATCTATTGAGGGTTTACCATCTGGCAGCATGTTAAGTGCTTCAGTTATATTTCTAAATTTACTCTTTAAAACAGGATTAATATTGTCAGCATTAATATTGTCAGTTTTACAGATAAGAAACTTGAATCTCAGTGAAGATAAGCAACTCAACAAAGTCATATAACTATTAAATATCAGCCCTGGGATATCAATATAACTGATCAACTATAAAGAACAAAACAAGAGGTATAACAATGGAATGAATAATTGCTTTTTGGGTTATATTTTTTCATTAATTTCTTCTTTGTATTATGTGAAAGCAAATATTTGCACAATGGGTGAAAACAAACACAAACTTTACATTGTCACACAAATAAATGCATAGTACGAAAAAACTGATAAACATCTTTTTTAAAACTAAGTCTGGTAGAGAATTTAGTTTAGGAGTCAGAGAAGAGCTTCTTGGAAGAGCTGATGTTTAAGCAGAGATCCAGTGTATAACTTCTTAGGTGAAGGGTCAGGGAAAGAGCATTCTGTGCAAAGGCCCTGAGGCAGGAAATTTGTTGGAACTTTTACCCTGCTTCAATCAAGCATGAAAAGCAAGTAGGGAAATAGGAAATTTATATGAAATGAGGCTAGCATAAAGCAATGGACAGATACTTCAGAACATTTAAAGCATTGGAGAAATCACGAATTCAAGCAAATACCATGATTTTGCACTTTTAATGCTGTCTTTCTCCTTTACATTGTTCTAAACCCATGTTAATGACTTCAATAGAGGGAGGGTTTTGGTAAGTATGTGAATGAGCGACGAAGGTGAATGTCCCCCCACTGTCCTCTTTTTCTCTTGGTGGAAACAAAGTGGCTACATGTTTTACTTTGAAGCTTTATTACTTTTATGCCCAACTTAATTAGTTCAATTTTTAAATATGAGAACAAATTTTCACTGCCCAATTTTTAGTTAACCTAAACCAAAGGTTACAGTTAATTTCTCTGGGGGTAAAAATGAAAAAGTTTTTGTTACTTATGTTCAGTTATAAGCTTGGCTGTATAGTTTTATTAGCGACATAGGACACCACCAGAGGTATATAACTATTGAGGAATCCCCAGAAGAACCTGGAACTCAGAACAGGGAGCCTGAGTGTTGGTCCTTCTTTATCTTTGTGCTCTTGTTAGCCTCATGTTTGAACTACTATGAGTAAACCAGGATCTCAAAAAAAAAAAAAAAAAAGTTGCAGGGAAAGCAGTGAGAAGTACAACTTACTGACGGGATATAGAAGAATTTATATAGGTGAATAACTTTTCCCTGGGTGAGGTGGCAAGAATAGTACTATGGGCTAAAGACCCTGCATCTTGATTCCAAAGTGTTTGATAGAGGTGTCATATAGTTTCACTAAACTCATCCATTATCAGTTGACCAAGGATCACTCTAGGCACAAAGAAATTAGAGGACTTTTCTGTATTTTAATGGGGGATAACAGCAGTGATCCCGTATTTATGGAGGCAGTGAGAATACAAATGAGAAAAATCTAAATAATTTTTTGACAGTGATGGATACCCTAGAATCCATATATTAGTTATTAAAAAAGGAATTTCCCAAATTTACATTTTCTTTAAAACAATCTCTTAATTCATTTATAAAGAGCTTGTACAGGAAATGGAATTATTCACAAAACAGGAGGAGGCAACCTAAATCCAATGAGCTGAATAAATTGTTGGCACTTGAATCCATGACCAGGCTTACTCTCATTTATGGTTTCTATTTTCCTTGGCCTCTCTTCCTGTTCCAGCAAAGTGTGCCTTTGAAATTATAATTGCAAATGAAGCTAATAATAACATGTTTTGCTGAAGCTGTTTCTAGCAAAATGTAAAATTCCACATTGATCTACCCTGTTTGAGTCAGTGAAAGCCAAAATAATCAATATGACATGAAAGATAACTACTTTTCTCTTTCAAATTTGCATATTACTGGGAGAAGAGAGTCAAAATAATTTTCACATGTTTTCTAGTTGGGCGAATATATTTCAAGACTTTTTGCTTGGATTATATAGCAACAGTAGCAACTGTGGATACCTTAATTCTGTTTTGAATAGCAGGCATAGTGCTCTTTTTGGATGCAATGGAATATACTAATTGGTAAGGGAGGCTTCAGGAATATATTCAGTAATGACTACTGGACAGTTGCAAATAATCCATTACAAAGCATCCAATTGTTTTTTAAATTACCCAAGTACCCTAAACACTGATGGGTGGGATTACAGTAGGTATTAAGGAATAAGTATTTGTCAAAAAAAAATGAAGAAAACTATACATAAGGTTAGTATTGTTTATTTTTTTACATTTATTTATTTATGTGGTGGTGCCAAAGGGGCCGAACAGCCACCAGTGAAGTAGTAAGGGCTCGAAGATTCAAGTGCAATTTATAACATAATAACAGCATCTTGTTTAATTTACCAGTGTCCGTAAAAATTATGTCAGTTAACAGTGGAAGAGGCGATTCATTTTCTGTCCAAAGTAGACTCACTCTAATAACAAACTTAAAACATTATGGAAGCTCCTTAATGTTCTATTTAGTGAATTAGAGCAGGCACACACTCAGATAGCAATCAAGTTTTACATTTATGTAGCACATGACTCTACACGTGTTCATGCTCCTCTAATTTTAATATTATCACAAACAATTGATATAGAGAGACCATTTGACAGTTTTGGTTTTAAAGAAATAAGGATTTCCCCGTCATTGCTTATTTCCCACTTACAACTCTCAGATACAAGCCTGCATACAAGTTGTGGCCCTTTTTAATGTATTTATCTCCTAAAATGGAGTATTCCTGTCCATTCCATAGGTGACTCAGAAGATATTTGAGTAACTTAGTGATCAGGAAAAAACCTCAGACAATAATTCTTGCCTTTTAATATTAAACTGGTTATGGTGTGATTGTTTTGGGCTCCTAGACCCGCAAGGTGAGTGTGGGAGAGAGCACACACGAAAGAACGGGCGAGTGCATTACTGGGTGCGCAAGAGAGAGAGCTTCTTTGTTCCTGGGGGGTATAAAGGACCGGCCGCTTTTTCAAAATAACCAATTAACTTCCCAAGCCTGGAAAAAATATGATCAACATTAACATCAGAGAATGTATAACAATTCAAATGAAAAAGAATTGTTTTCTAAACTTAAAAATGTAATTAATCCTTGACTATTGGATAGTAGTCTAAATTGTTTACTTAATCAACTAAAAAAGCCTTCCTTTTGCAGCAGCTTTCCATAGCCCCCAGCCTTGTGGCAGGCAGCTGAGCGTATGTTCCTGAAGCAGCTGACAGAGTGTTTGCAGGAGCCACAGTGGGCAATAAGGACCCTGTTGTTCAAATATTGAGGATCTGTGTCCTAATTGTTGATTGTTGCTTTTAATTAAGGAGGTGCAAACTTAGAGGTTGGCCGTCAGTTACGAACTATCCATTGTTGTAAGACCCTCCTTCTCCAACTGGTTATTTCTAGGATATTTAAACCCTTATTCATTTTTTTTTTCTTTTTTCCCTTTTGGGAGACAGACATTAAAGACTAATATATTAAAAAGCAACTGCATATACAGTGGGAACACAGAAAGTCACGTGTGTGTCCAGAAAAAGAGTGAGTCTCAGAAGACATGAGAGGACCTTAAATTTGCACCTTAGGCTGATGCTCAGTGTGGAAACAGACTACATTAATTAACAAAACAAAAATAAAAAAAACAGAAAATCAAAAACAAAAAGCAGCAAACCCTGGGGAAAAGGAAGAACTGATTTCTAGAATTACCATATTATTAAATTCAGATGTATAGTTATCAAGCCCCTCCCCACACCAAAAATCACAAGGCATATGAAGAAACATGGAAACAACTAAATCAACAGAAACTGTCCCTGATAAAGACCAGAAGGCTGACATACTAGATAAAGACTTTAAAACACCTATCATAAAAATGATCAAAGAAGTAAAGGGAGATGTGAAAAAGTCAATAAACTAATGTATCAACAAAATGGAAATGTCAATAAAGAAACTGAAAACCAGAAAAGAAACCAAAAAAGACATCGTTTAGCTAAAAATTACAATACCTGAAATAAGAATGTCACTAAAAGAATTCAGAGACAGATTTGAGCAGATAGAAGAAAGAATCATTCAAACTGAAGGTAGGGCAATTACAATTATTGAGTATGAGAGACTTTAGCAAAATGAATAAAAGTAAACATAGTTCAAGGGACCTATGGGACACTATCAAATAATCCAACATATTCATAGTGGGAGTCCCAGAAGGAAAAGTGAAAGAGAAAGTAGAAAAGTTATTTGAATAGATAATGACCCAAATATTACAAATTTGCTGGAAGTCATGAATTTAAACATCCAAGAAGATCAACAAATTCTGAGTACAATGAACTTAAAGAGACCCACACAGACCTATTACAGCAGATCCTCAAATAATTTCCTTTTGTTCAAAGTTGTTTCATCATAACATTGAGGAGATGCCCATAGGAACTTAGTTTGTGTATATCAATTAACCTTTGGTAAAACTGATTTTGTTATATGTCATTTTGCTTAAAAGTTGCAGAATCTATTGGTAAGGTTAAGTGAGAACTAACTGCATAATCAAATTGTGAATGACAAAAACAAAGAGAGAATCTAGAAAGCAGCAACAAAGAAGTCATTCATTACATACAAGGAATTCTCAATAGGAAAATCAGCAGATTTCTTGTTAGTGTTTGGGAGCCAGACACTGATATATTCAAAGTGCTAAATCAAAAATAAAACTATCAACCAAGAATTCTATATCTGGGAAAACTGTCCTTGAAAAGTGAGGAGAAATGGAGACATTTCTAGATAAATAAAAACTGAGAGAGTTCATTACCATTAGACCAGCTCTTCAAGGAATCCTAAAGAGAGTTCTTCAGGTTGAAACAATAGGACACTAGACAGTAATTCAAAGTCAGTTGAATAAATAAAAATCTCAGCACTTCATTTTTTGTTTTCTACATAATTTAAAAATCTACATTTTTGGAAAATTAGCAATTGGTGTAAAAGCTAATATTTTTGTAACTTCACATTCTATAACTCTGCATTTGCTTTCTACATAATTTAAAACACTAATGCATTAAAAACAACTATAAGTTTAATTTTTAGGCTAAAATGCACAAAGATATAATTTTTTTACCTCTGTAATGGAAAGGGGTGGGCTCAGGGCCATAAATGACCAAAATATTTTGCTGTTGTTATTGAAATGTAACTGGTGTAAATTGAGGTGTACTATCTACTTAATATGGTTATAAGGATTAAAGATTTTGCATGGAAGATATCTAACACATGGCTAGTACATGGTAAGCATTAAGTTAATGGTAGCTATTCATTAATTTGGGGACAGTGAATATTTTTATTAATGATATAGTTATTCTGGTGTTTCGTAACATTTCATTAAATAATTTTTATTTTTTAGAGCTTTGTATTTTAATGGCTTTAAGTTTGTATGACATCTGTTGGAAAAAATTTAGAAGGAAATGCTACTGACAAGATATGATATAGGGTCTGGGATTCTGCTATGCTCAGATACGATAGATTCATACCCATTGAGCAAGGGCTGAACTTAAGGGATAAATTGGCACTTAACTTCCTTGAAAGGTCCTATGTAGAGTATGCTGTTGGATATCTTACGCCTGCTTGAGTTGTTGAGCCAAATATGCCTCTCCTGTGATTATTAATGAACTTGATTCACTAGATGTTTCTCTGCATGAGCAGGATTAATTTAGAAAGCCGATAAACATCACACATAGAGCATGTTTATTTTGAAGCAAAGCAGAGAACATTTTTTGAAGCGAACTGATTGCAAATGTACTAATTTGAATTAGTGTTTGCTTCACTTAAACCCCGGTATATTTTTAGAGGTCATTAAACGTGAATACTGAGCTGATAGTCATGCTCACAGGAGGGGAAGGGGGTGTATAAATTCATGTTTGGACAGTCTTCACAGTTTTGTTTTCTTCTGGAAATTTAATTTTTGTAAATGAAAATAAACAGTGTGGTGATGGTCAGGGGTGGCAGGTAGGTGGACATGGAAGAAGCATAGAAGTGATAAATGATGATGGAAAATATAAAATAGAATAAAATAAAATAAAAAATACATTTTACATTTTAACATTAAAGAGTAGTCTAATAATGATTCTCTTATTAAGCAAAACCTCAAAGCTCAGCCTACTATAGCAATGAAACAAAATATTATTCATTTTAAAGAAAAAATGACTTCTATAACCCTCTATTATAAAGTACTAAGGAGGTATAAAGGCAGGGTAAGCAAAGAAACAGTAACTAATGACATTCAGTTGATTGTCATATGCCTTACTATAATGTATATTACTTGAATTTTCCTTTTTTGCAATTTCAGTCTAAAATTTATAATTAATGAAACAAATCATGAGAGCTATAAAATTCAAAGGAGCTTCTTTGATGATTTTCCACAGGCAATTTTTTTTTACAAGAGTTTCAGTGACATCTCATTACACTTCGAGAAATTTATTCTGGTTGGCTGGCTTTCCCTCACTATATATTTTTCCAAACAATAATGAATTAAAGCTTAAGCCATTCTGCTTTTAAGTAAGGGTTGTTTTTCTTTCTTGAATTGCCCCCTCATTCACATTAATAGTTTCATTTTTTCAAATGACACACAGTGTATATATGCTCTTAAAAATGTACATGCAACTAGTCTTTGCATATGCTATTCTTTTCACTATTGTTACATTTCACTATTAAAATCTCAATTTCCCTTGAATAGTAAGTCATCTCAAGGAGTGTTCTTGACATTGCTTTAGAGCAAACTAGCCTGAGGGCCAAATCCAGGCCACTGCCTCGTTTTGTACAGCTGTGAGCAAAGAATAGTCTTTATATTCTTCAATGGCTGGAAAAATTAAAAAGGATAATTTTTAGTGAAAACAATGTGAAGCTCAAATTTTTTATCTATAAATAAATTTTTGAATTTAAAAAATGTAATCTTTGGGGAAATTTTCTTTCTTCGTGTAGAAGTTTCACATAATATGCCTGATTTTCCTTCTTGTCCAGCAAGAGGCAAATACTTAATATCTAGCCCTTTATAGAAACACTTTGCTGACCCTTGCTTTAGAGAAATGAATTGTAATTTTTATGAAATGCCACTTTTATATCAGTTATTTTAATTATTTAAATAAGGGAATAACTATGAATTCCGTAAATAGTAACGGAGTTCATTTTAAAGCAGTTGTAGCTGCCCTTAGATATCTGGAAAGGTATTGTGCTTGCATGTAATTCTCTTGTGAGAGGATGTGTTCATTCCATAAAGCTTCACAACATAGTGTTATTTTCTAGAGACGACTTACTAGATACCATGAAATTGAACTTAGTAATTTATAATCATAGATTTGTCTTCTAGTTCTAAAAAAAAAGTTTCCTTTTTAAAAAAATCACTTCCTAATTTCTTTTTGCTTCTCACGCCTGCGGTTGGAGCCCCACGTTGCTGCGTGTTTCCATTCCCTCTCCAGCCGCCGTTCACCCTTCGTTAATGTGTCATTCATGGGCGATGGTATGATTTATCTAAAATACATACATGATTATCCTTCTGCAACATCTCTCATCAGTCCAACTGCTACATCCTTCACGATGCTTTAAGCTATCTTTCCAGCATAGCTTTTCATTAGTCTCTGACATAAACCAGTTACACACCAAAAAAATGCTACATGCCAGGCCGGGCGTGGCTCAGCGATTGAGCATCGACCTAGGATCCAGGTGATCAGGGTTCAATTCCTGGTCAGGGCACATGCCCGGGTTGCGGGCTCGATCAATGACTCTCTCATCATTGATGTTTCTATCTCTCTCTCCCTCTCCTTTCCTCTCTCTGAAATCAATAAAGATATGCTGCAATTCTAGGCGGTGCCATGTTTTCTTTTGTCTCATGCTCGGAATAAACAAGCTTTCTGACCGGGAGGAGGGGCTTTCCCAGTAGAGTGGAGATTCCCTCCCCCTGTAGGCCTTTACACAGAGAGCAGCTCTGAGATACCTCACTCTCCATCTCTGCCAAGGCTTAGTAATAATCCTGGAGGTTCTTCCCAGTTCTCTACTGAGTTTGCCCCTCTCATGCATTCGCAGGGCTGTATGGTTGAGTTGCTCGTCTGTCTGTCCTCCTACTAATGTGAAAGTTCATAGGAGATGTGGCTGAAATTTATTTTCTCTATAGCCTTTTTTGCAAGCACCTCACCTTGCTCATATGTGCCAAATAGCAAAGTCTTTCTTTTTATCCCTACACTTTTGTTAAGTTGAAAGGTTTTGTATAACTCACAGGGAGTAGGTCTCTGTGACGTGCAGAACTGCATACCTCCTAGGAAAGTACATCCGCTACGGTCTGAAAGCTGGGTTCCTCAAAATTCATATGTTGAATCCTGACACCCAATGTGATGGCGCTTGGAGCTGGGCCTTTGGGAGATGATTAGGGCATGAAGACGGAGCTCTCGTAGACAGGATCGGTGCCCTTATAAAAGAGACTCTGAGAGGGCTTCTTTGCTCTTCCACCAGGTGAGTTTGCAACAAAAAGACAACTGTGAACCAGGAAGCTGACGGTCACCAGACCCCTAAGTTTTCAGGACCTTGGTCTTGGACTTTTCAGCCTCCCAAACTGCTTATATATCTGTTGTTTATAAGCCACCAAGTTCATGGTATTTCATTATAACAGCTCAAACAGTTAGACAACATCTGAGGGGAAAAGTGGAAGCTTTATGCATTGCTTGTCAAAGCAGAATAAAATAAATTCATAAATTCATGGTAGTTCTGCTACGAGTGTCATGAGTTGATAAGGTGGTAATAACTGGCTTAGCATTTATATTTTCATCCCTGGAAATCAAGGGCTGTGGGATTTTGTGTGACAAATGTGTCAGATTGATGAATTGAGAGTATCTGCAGTGTTTTGTGCTCATGCATTTCCACTAAGAAAGAATTGAGGGTTGCATTTTATTTCTTTTTACTCCTTTCGAATTTTTTTCTTTGTGCCTGTTAAATTACATTTTTTGCAGATGATGTAAAAAAATACTTAAGAGAACTGTGATAATTTAAAATCAAGGTTTCTAAGGACAGTAGTACATAAAAAACATTGTTTGCTCTCATTGAACCAATTTGCTCATATTGAAAGCATTAATGGTGAACATTATTTACCTCAGTAAACGCTCTATTTTGCATTGGAAGGGACAATTTTGCAATGTTTTGAGTCATTTTTTATAAATTACTATATTGCACAAATCTGATTGTACAATTTTTTTCATTTTCAAGCTAAATAGTTATTTAGGGCAGCATCCCCAGACTAAATTGCAAAACAATGACATATTAAAAAATATTGAGATATTTTTGCCCAGAATACATAAAATTAAATATTCACTTGCTGGCAAAAATAGGAATCCCACTTATTTTGATACTGTTTTATAATGGCAAGTGAGGAACATGATTCTTCAGCACAACTTTCTCTTAAATTGATATCGTGTTCTTATTTGCAGTAAGTTAATGGTAGCAGATCACTAAAAGTTGACATTGATATTTAAGTGAACAAACATTTTAGTATCAAAAGTTTCCCCAATTCTAGCAAGAAAACTCTAATGGTTTGTAGTGATGTGTGAAGCACTGTGTTTGTCCAGCCAACCCCTTAAAAGAGCTAAAGATATTTGCCTGGCGGGGCGTGGCTCAGCAGCTGAGCGACCTGGGATCCAGGAGATCGCGGTTCGATTCCTGGTCAGGGCACGTGCCCTGGTTGAGGGCCCCATCCCCAGTTGGCGGCGTGGAGGAGGCGGCAATGACTCTCTCATCATTGATGTTTCTCTCTCTTCCTCTCTCTGAAGTCAATAGAGATATATTATTTTTAAAAATGAGCTAAGATACTTTACTGAATTTTGTTCATAGGTTTAATTCAGAACTTAATCTCTCTAGTATTTTGTTTTCAGCTATGGTCAGCTTCTCTTAGATGAACAGTGGTTACTCTGGTTAAACCCTCAAAATCCAAATTCCTAATTTTCTAGTTTCTACTGATGTAATTACTCAAAGCAATCAAGTGCTTTTACAACAAATTGGTATAAAATATCATCTTTCATTGTATTAGCAAATTATAAGATTTGAATTAATATCAATAATTTTAAAAACTAATATGTAATTAGCACAAAAATTTTAAAAAATATATAGGTAGCATTAAAGACCTTCCTATCAGGCCTAGCTGATATCAGGTACTGATCCCTTAGTCTTGTTTATTTAAAATAAAATAAATTACTTCATTGTATACAATATGTTTTACATAACACATTTAAAAAAAAAAGTTTATGCAGCCCTTGCTCATTTTTCTAGAGGGTTAATATTGAAAACTTAGTTTGAATAAAGTAAATAAGCACACCTATGCTTGGAATAATCACTGTTGCTCTCTGTCTCTAAGAACTTTATGAGGATATATATGTAATTCATATATTTGTTCCTCTGTAGGTAAGGTGTTTTTTCCTCTGGATTCTTTTAGAATTTTTTTCTATGATTTCCTGTAATCTTCTAGATAACCTTTGCTAATACTAGCACTAAGATAATTCACAATGCTAGAGGACGGAAAAAAAATGCAACAAAAATTCTACATTGATCACCATGGACATAGGAAAACATTTCTCTCTCTCTCTCTCTCTCTCTCTCTTTCTCTCTCTCTCTCTCTCTCTCTCTCTCTCACACACACACACACACACACACACACACACAATTTCAACTTTATTGGTGTTTTATATTTATGTATGGCTGTGAGTATGTTGCCTGAGAAGTTTTAATGCTCTCAATGTTTCTTATTTCTTTAAATATTAGTGTGGGAGGATCTCTCTCCATTCTAGATTAACCATAAATGAGGTCATGGGAGGCAACAGGAAAGTATTAGCTTCTCTCCATCCTCAGAAGCATGCTTATTGTGGAGCGTGAGAGGAGCAGTATCCTTTAGGGCACTCCCACAGCAAGGTCACCTGCCTGAGGGTACTGTGGGTTCACTTTTTGCTTCTACTGCTAGGTGGGAGTTTGCCATAGTAGCTCCCAGGGGTTGATCTATCTGAGGACCGTTGTGGGAAATCCAGTCAAACTCATCCAGAACTGGGGTTAGTGAATGAAGTAAAAGCACCTATATTCCACAGCTTTAACTAGAAATTCCTCTATGTTTTAACTGTTACTGTTAGAAAGTTCAAAATGTGAGGAATAGTCATGTTACCATTTCTGCCCCTGCAGCTGATTCTTCCTACCCCATGATGCCCTAGTTGGATCTTCCTACCCCATGACCCCCTGATACACACACACTTTCAGGTTCAATGGGGTGCTTTTAGTGTTGTCTTCTCTTTCTCTTCTTCACAAAATAAACACCTATTAGGCTGTGTAGAAGTCGACTTGTTTTCTAGAGTGTTCCCAAACTCATCCCACTCATCCAAAGCAGAACCGGCCTCAAGCACATTTGCCCGCGGCCTCGCTCCCCTGATTCAGTTACTCGCTGGGCCTTTAGCCGTAGGGAAGGGCAGGGCGCTCCTGAGCCGCTGATCTGCTCTGCACCTCCTGCTTCCCTTACGGGAAGGAAAAGAATGGAGGTTTCTGTGGTGCGCTTGGTGGCTAATTAGACTTTCTATTATCTAAATACTAATTGGTTTCTCATTCAATCTGTTCACTAACGGTGAAATACTAATTAAGTGTTTTTATGATTTTTCTGAAGACAACACAATAGCTAATGAAGGGGGATCAGAGTTTTCAATGAATGCAAATCTACACATACAGGGAGTTTATAGATTTTATTCAGGCTCCTTCTGATACAGATGCCTTGGTTTGCATAGATTTACCATTTTAAAAAATCTCTAACATTTATAATAGGCCAAACACACCATAATGAGAGAACAGAATTACACCAGTGACGTGCTTGAGCGAGGCTCTGTCTACATCTTGCCTACTCCCTCCATGACGGGCCGTCTCTCTTCCTACGTCGGTGATTCTGGAAGCCCAAGAGGTTTAAGTCTATTGCTGCTATGAGTGTGTTTGTGAGTTCAAGTTCCTTCGGGAGGCAAAGTCATTCTGATAGTAACTTTGTGTTTGTGGCAATTCAGAAAAGCTTCATGTTGCCAAAGACTGCTGTAAGACTGGACCATTTACTGATGTAGTTAGTGCTTAGTGTGTTTTTGTGAAAAGATGCTCAGGCTTTTTGAGAAGGAAAACATGGTCTGGGATACATGGGTAGGCCTCTTTTACGTGATGAAATACGTAATAAGAAGAGTGTGAGATTTCTGAATAGCCTTTTATTTTGACATAATTTAGGACATAAGAAGTTGAAATAATAGTACAGAGCTTACTTGTGCATGCTTGTAACTTTGTTGTTGCAGATAAAGAATATTGATTTTTGTATATTGATTGTATATTTACCAAAGTTGCTAAATTCTCTCATAAATTATAAAGATTTCAGATTCCATTGGTTTTTTTATAGAGAGAGCATAATAAACCCGTGAACATGGCAGCTCTGCTTCTTATTTATAACCTCCATAACTTTATATCTTTCTCTTGACATATATAGACTGGCTGGACCTCCTACCTTTCTTTGTTCTTACCAAGAAATGGCACATTCTCCTGGTTTCCCCCTTGCTTCACTGGAAACTCATCTTGTTTTCCTCTGCTGCATCTTTGTTTTTGCAACCTGTAAATGCTGGATGCCCCAGCCGTTAGACCAGCGATTTTCTCTTCTCTATATCTATGTTCCTACAAAGGCTCATTTAGTCTCACTGCTTTAAGTCCACAAGAATGCTGATGACTCTCACATTTACACATCTAAGTACTTTCTTGAACTTGAGACTTGCATGTAACACTACATATTCAATTTCTCCAGCTTATATGTGCATTAAGTATCTCAAATTTATCAGCTTCAAAAGCAAATTTCAGGGACTGGTGAGCTGGAGCGTGGGCAAGTTGCAATGTTAAGAGCTGCTGAGGACCAGACTGTGAATTTCATTACAGACATGAGATTTTGCCTTTGTTCTAAAAAAGTGAGGTTATTGATATGCTTTATGACAAGTGATAAGTTCAGATTGGCCCCTTTTAAAACTCTGGCCGTAGTTTTCAGACCAGGTTGAGGAGGAGCATGAACAGATAACAAATGAAGCTCAGAGACTTTATCTGGGAGAGACGATGATAGAGGAAACTGAGGGTAATGGGGACGGGCAGAAAAAAATGTATTTGAGAAATGACTTATTACTGTAGGTGCTCACTCCCTACTAATAGTTGGCTCTGTTTCTGATTTGTGTATTCTGGTATGTTGAAATATCACCTTATTCTTACATCAACACCATACTGCTTTATTTATGTTAGTTTTTGTTTGTGTTTTAGTATTTAGCAATATATTAATACATTTTTTGGTCTTTTTGTTTAGATGAAAAATATGTTTTTGGTCATTTATTTCCTAGAATAGAAGTTATAATGCAAAAACATTTTTCTAGACATTTTCTTAAATAAAATTTTCTTAAATTTGAAAAGCAGGCTATTTTATCTAAAATCATATTTTTTTTTTCTCCTGAAATATCAAAATATCCAATGATACTGAGATTAACTCCTATATTCCAACATATATTTTATTGTCATTTCTCCAGATGGCAGCCTCTTAGTCCCTGTGAATTATTATATTATGAGATATTCTGGGTTATAACTCTTGCCTGGAATAATAATTAATGGTACTTCCTTTTACTTGTGTAAGTATCCTGGGCAGAAAAATAAATTATAGGTTTACTCTACCTTTGCATATTGTAAATGTCCTTTCATTTGATTTTTGTTATTAAGGTTGACTACTTGGACCTTCTAAGCCTAGATGAATATTGGAATAAGTTTGTAAAGTTCCCCCAATCCCACTGTATTTTTAAATGGATATACATTGAATTATAGGTAATTGGAAAATGTGGAGGACATTTCATTTTCATTCCCAATGATACTTCTTTTATTATACTTGAATAATTACCATGAGGGTTGGTTCAGATTCCAAAGGTACTTCTCTATGGACTTAAGTTATTCAGCACCTGGAATTCTCACCATAGTGATTAGTCAAGAGTTGAACATGTAACTTAAATTTGACTCATTAGAATGTATTTCAGAATTTTTATTTGAAGTTTGTGAAAGACATATATCTCCCATTTCCCCAACCCCAATATGGACAAGGAATCCTATAGCTCAGGGAGCTTTTGGTAACTAACCTGCAATCAGAAAAAAAAAAAAAAAAAAAAAGAATAAAGTGAACAATATGCAGGGAAGAACAAAAAGATGGAAAAATAAATGGAGACTTTGGGCATAAGTCAACAAGGTAAGTCAACCTTGATCTCAATATTCTTCTGAACATTTATGTGATCTAATAAATACCCTATCAATAATGTCAATTTGATTTGATTAAATATTATTTTTTTACTTTAACACAGGAAGAAGTAATGTAATGTAAGTTTTGTACTTTATCTCCCATCAGGAAGGGAATATGACCTGCATTTGTTTACGTTTTTTCTACATGTCTTAGTAAACGTTTGTTTTTCTATATATCTCCTGCCATTTTTACTGTTTATTCTTTGTGAATTTCCTACAAAGGATTACTATATTGACTAAATTGACAACATAAATTTGAACCTCAGACTTCATATACACATGCAAAAGAGTAAAGGAAAGCATTATTCAGAAATTCTTTAAAATTCAAAATACAGTTCATATAGAAGAAATAAACCAAGTGCAGTCAATGTTCATTTCTGAATGGTATATATAAAATATTAAGATTGACATAGTATTTGAAAAATTGGGGAAAGTATCCCAATCATATTACATGGCTCAGAAAACAGCAAATTATATTGCATGATTCAAAATAGATTAGCAAAAATTGAAACTACTACAAAGTGATGCTTAAATTTAGCCTACAGGTAAAAAAAATAGTTTTTTCTGAATACCAAATATATTGACAGGAAATTTAAACTTACCTACAGCCCTTAGCTTTGATAAATGGAACATTTCTTAAACTTCCACTATGAAGACAAATTGAAAACTTCATAGAAACCTATAAAAGCTGTTAAAATATGAACTGGTGTAAAATTTATAAATTCTTAAAAGAAATGTAAGTAAAGGTGGTGATAAATCTTTGTTGAATTGATTATTTGGTGAAACAGTCATTTGATGAATATATATTTGGTGAAATGACCTGTTTTGCTGCTAATATCCTCTTTTCTTTAGAGCTTATTGTGAAAACCTTTCACAATTTTATGTCTTTTGCTTTATATTGGCACTCTGTGCTTAGTATTTTTTAATGAAAATGCAGTAGAAATGAACTATACCGACTTTTTGAACGGCCTACCGATCACTCTATGGCTCCTAAGCCATATCTAGTTTGTGAAAGAGTATAAACAATTCTGAAGATTTACAGTGGGCTTAATTCTGAGCATAGACTTTCTTTCCAGTTGTCCTGTATTTTCCCAAGTGCAGTAAATACAAAAATATAGCTTATTTTTAGAGCTATGTCCACAAGTTAGAAGCCTAATATTTCAGTATAATTAAAATTGGCTTCTGAATTGTAGAAAAGACTAAACTACAGTTTGGCTCAATTCGTGGTAGAGGGATTAATTATACCAAGAGACTAGTCACTTTTCCCATTTTTATGTTTAAATTGTGCTGTGGATTCTGTGCCTTGTGGTAGTTAACAGTTGTTTATTCTTGAGGATTGAACCTACTCACTTATATTAGAGGACTCTACCCTGGGGAAACGTGGCTTTGCCTTAAAGACAACAGTGAAAACATGCTAAAATTTTATTGTCTTTTTATTTTCAGCATGATATTTAATTACCTAATCAGGGAGTTATTATTATGACCAATTTTTACTTTTAAAATAAATATTACAAAAATATCAATGTTGATCTAAATGTAAATAAGTCAGTTGTACAATTCATTTAAATTAAGGCCATAAGAAACACTTAAACCACTCTCTCCCGTAAAATACAGGACAACCTAACTTAAATTTTACATTAATTTATCTAATTATCTATAATTTATTTCCATGAAAAGGGTACATTTGGTAAAATGCAATGTATCTTTTGTTTGATTTAATCTTTTGAATCTTGCTTCCTTTAAAATTGCACATGTTGTACTCTTTAGAAATTGTATCATCTTGATGAAATGCTAACCCTGTATTTATATTCTAACTATAATAATAATGTAGTGACATTCAACAGCTTATCTTCAAAGAGCTCAAAGGCTGTAGATAATAGTTATCAAGCACATCACAGCTTTCTTGTGACTTCTGATGTTTTCTTGTTCCTTTCTTTTTCTTTGAATTAAATAATCATAGAATAGTGTTCAAAATGAAACACTTCATATTGGAAACATTATGAAGGGCTTAGTTTATTATTTTCTTAACTCTAGAATAGGATATTGGCATTTTTAGGTTTATTCAAAAGTTACAGAAAAATTTAATTAGAAAAAAGACTCAATCAAATGAATCTTCTTTCATAAGAAGAAGACATATTATTGGTTGACTTTTTACATTATTCTTTACAGTGTCATTCAAATGTACTTTTTAGTGTTTCCATAGTTTTGCATCTTCCAGAAGGTCATAGAGTTGGAATCGTATTGTATATAGGCTTTTCAGATTGGCTTCTTTCACTTAGTAATATACCTTTAAGTTTCCTCTATGTCTTTTCATGGACTTATAGCTCATTATTTCTTAGCACTGAATAATAGCCGTTACCTAGATGCCCCACATTTTGTTTATCTATTCACCTACTGAAGGAGATCTTGGTTGCTTTCAAATGTTGGCAATTATGAATGACACTGCTATAAAAATCAAAGTGCAGGTTTTTGTTTGGACATCTTTTCAACTCTTTTGGATAAATTACTAAGGAGATGATTGCTGTATCATATGATAAGAACATGTTTAGTTTTGTAAGAAACCACAGAACTGTCTTTGAAAGTGCATTCCCACCCGCAGTGTCTGAGTATTACTGCTATTCTGCATCCTTGTTAGCATTTGGTGTTGCCAGTGTACTGGATTTTGGCTATTCTAATAGGTATATAGTAGTATCTAATTGCTTTAATGTGGATTTCCCTAATTAAATATAATATAGAGGATCTTTTCATATGCTTATTTGCCATCCGTATATCTTGTTTGGTGAGATGTCTGTTAAGTCTTTGATCTATTTTTTATTAGGATTATATTTCCTTATCATTGAATTTTAAGAGTTCTTTGTATATTTTGGATAACAGTCCTTCATAAAATGTGTGTTTTGCAAATATTTTATTGCACTCTCTGGCATGTCATCTCATTCTCTTGACATTATCTTTCATACAGCAGATTTTAATTTTAATAAAGTCAAGCTTATCGATAATTTTTTTATGGACTTTGGTGTTGTTTCCTTTTATATTATTGTTTAGTTGCAGGTTTTTTTAGATATTCTGGAAATAATTCTTTCTTATGTCTATATGTACTGTGAATGAATTTTTTCAATGGTAAGCAGATGTTTTAAATTTAAATGAAGTCCAATTTATTATTATTATTTTATCATCATTAATGTTTATGTGCGTGTATCCTCTCTAAGAAGTCTTTGCCTACCCTCAAGCTCTTAAAGATTTTCTCCTACATTTTCTTATATAACTATAGTTTTTAATATTGAGCTGGAGGGTGCAAATTTTATTTTTTTAAATGCATGTATCCAGTTATTGTAGCATCATTTATTGAAATAGCATTCCTTTACTTATTAAATTGTCTTACGACTTTTGTTGAAAATAAATTGATATTTTTATGTATGAGTCTATTTGTAGATTTTGTTCTATTCTATTGATCTACTTGTCTCTTCATATTTTGATACCACACTGTATGACTCCTGTAGGTCTGTGAGAAGTCAGCTCCAATTGCATTCCTCTTTCATAAAGATTGTTTCAATCATTCTAGGTGTTTAGAATTTCTATGTAACTTTTGGAATAAACATATCCATTAAAAAATGAGTTGAAATTTTTATTGTAATTCCATTAAACACATAGATTGGCTTGACATCTTTATAATACATCTTTATAATATTAAGCCTTCTAATCAATAAACATAGCATATTTCTATATTTACTTAGGTCTTTATTTTTATTCAGCTTTGCTTTTTAGCTTTCAGTTAGAATTTTCTTCATCTTTAGAAAATGTATTACTAAATAATTTATTTTTAATATTACTCATATTACTCTGCATTAATTTTTCACATTTTGTTTCCAATTGTTTGGAATTGTAAATAGAATTACATTTGTCTTTCTATATTGATTTTTTATGCTGTGTCCTTGGCAAATTTGTTTTTAGATTTAATGTTTTTGTTATATAGTATTTAGAATTTCCAGGTAAATAATTATGTCATCTGCAAATAGAGTTTTACTTCTTTTGAATAATCTATCTCTTGAGTAATCTTCCTGTTTGTTAGAGGAGCACACTCAAAAGTTTCAGCTGGCCCAGCTGGGAGCGGTTCAGTGGTTCAGCATAGACCTAGGCTCCAGGAGATCCCGGTTCGGTTCCCCATCAGGGCACATGCCCAGGTTGCGGGCTCAATCCCCACTAGGGGGCATGCAGGAGGCAGCTCATCAATTGCTCTCATCATTGATGTTTCCATCTCTCTCCATCTCCCTTCCTCTCTCTGAAATCAATAAGATACATTTAAAAAAAGTTTCAGCCATCACAACCAAATAAAAAGGAATGTTTTCTAGGTGGAAATGGGGGAAGATGGCCATAATCTATCTTCTCTTAGTGGTTAGATTTTCTCTAAAAATAATGCTTTTCTTCTTTGTCTTTCTACAATTTTAGGTAGAAAACTTTTTTTTTCTGTCAAGAATATCTCCTGGTAAATGACCTAAATTTTACTTAAGAGCTAATAACTTGAACTTTATTTTTCAGGCTGAGGATGTTTTTAAGGAATATAATTTAAAAGGTTATAAAGTAAACACAGAAAAAATAATCAATTTAGGTAATTCAAAACTAAAACACAATGTAGATAACAGTGTCTACAGTTGAATGAGTCACAATGTGTGTTATGTTCATCACTTTGCAACAAAGCCCATGTTTATTGTCAAATAGTTCTGTCAACATAGCTAAATTTGTAACTTTATTTGACTTTACCCACTTTGTAAACAGAAGAGTATATTCTTTAATTTTTAAATAGAGAAATGAATTAAAGGAGTAAAGCTTAAGCATATAATACCTTATTTATTGCATCAATTTGTTGTTACTAAAAAATACACAGTATATTTTCTCTTCAGAGATTTTATAATAACACCTCAAAAAATATGGAGCTGAAATCATGTGGGATCACAAAGATAATTAACTTCAGCTTCTTTGGAGAGATTTGACATAAAATGGAAATAAAATTGCTAGGTTTCATAAGGCAGGTATATATTAACTTACCAAACAGACATCCCTGTTTTGTGTATCTCAGGATAAAATTGAGATTATGAAGCTCAGATATAAGAACATTGGTCACCAATCAATAAAACCAATTGTACCATGTTTTCAGCTCCCTTAGATTTGGAAAATTGTATCACATAATTGTGTTGATGAACTAAAAAAGAGTGAAAATAAGAAGTTTTGTTTTAATATATTTATGATGTATAAATAACATTTCTGTGCTTCAATAAAACATCTATTTTTCTAAGAATTTTATAAAATTTGTAGACATATTTCCCAAGAGGTCTAGTTTTACAGACAGAAAGTAGAATAAATAGAGACAAGAACATGATTAATGGGCTGGGAAGAAAAAAAAATGTATATCTTCATTCAGTCTTATATAGTAACATTCTCTTTTGTGAATATCAATTTTCTACAGTGACACAAAGATGCTCATAAAAACTGGGTTTATTCTAGGTGTATAAAGTGAAATGTTGTTAAATGTAATATTTATCCTATTGTATTGAAAACTTTTGTGAGGTTGGCAGACATTCCTTTCACAAAATAAAGATTTTATTGTTTGGTTTGTTGTTGGTGTTGCCATTAAAAGCTCTTTGGAAAGAGGCATCTTATCCTTTTCTAGCAGTTATTTTTAAAGATTATTTTGTCACTATTGCTTTCTCTTCAAATTATAGGAGCTTTATTGGCATCATGAGTAGTAAGAGAAAATATTGATGCTAGATTTGTCTTCTTTAAAAGACATAAAAGAAAGAAACCTTCACACTTTACAGAACCCAATATTAAATATCTTCTCTAATTTCTCTCAAATTTACCCCATCTGGTAATAATCCATAAACCATAATAAACAGAAAAAATGGGGCAGGCAGAGCTGTTTCCATTGGCAATACTATTTCCTTAACAATTGTGGTTTACCACCGACAACTAAGTCAGAGTTCTGAAATATCCAGTTGCTTATAGCTGTTTCAAAGGTTTTAAATTCTTTCCCTGTTACATATCTGAGAGGACACCTAGATTTCTATCAAGAGCAAGAAAATTTGATCTACAGGGAAAGGTAAAACATATTAGCGGTGTAATGAAGCAAATCCTTTGGAAGGAAGAAAAATAAAGTAGGTAAATAGCAAGGCCGTTTGTTTTGTGTTATTTCTCCCTAAACTGGGACCTTGATTCAAACAATGTAAAAATTGAAGGGACAACCCCCCCCCCCAAAAAAAACAACAACACACAAAAAGAGAAATCTCTTTTGTGTCTCAGGGTCTAATATTAGCCCTTTATATGGTCAACATTAATATAATTGATAGATTTAACTCTGTAAACACAACATATTACTGCAAATTTCCTTTTTGTTTTCACAATTCACTTGCATGTGTCAGTAAGTTGTCAGTGCACATTGTTGATAGATTCTAGGATTTTATGCAAAAAAGTATAACCAAACAAATTTTACCATAAGTTAACTGGCATCAACAGGAGTTGACAGAGATTGCATTGAATTTGTAGATTGCTTTGGGTAGTATGGACATTTTAATGATGTTGATTCTTCCAATCCATGAACATGGTATAGTCTTCCACTTGTTTATATCTTCCTCTATCTCTTTTTGCAGCATCCTGTAGTTTTCTGAGTACAGGTCTTTTACCTCCTTGGTTAAGTTTATTTCTAAGTATCTTAATTTTTTTGTTGTAATGGTAAATGGGATTTTTTTTTTTAGTTTCTCTTTCTGAGATAACATTATTGGTGTATAAAAATGCCTTTGATTTCTGGGTGTTAATTTTGTATCCTGCTACCTTGCCGAATTCATTTATTAAATCTAGTAGATTTTTGGTGGAGTCTTTAGAATTTTCTATGTACAATATCATGTCATCTGCAAATAATGAGAGTTTTACTTCCTCCTTTCCAATTTGGATACCGTGTATGTTTTCTTCTTGTCTGATTGCTGTGGCTAGGACTTCTAGTACTATGTTGAGTAAGAGTGGTAAAAGTGGACACCCCTGTCTTGTTCTTAGGAGAAATGCTTCTAGATTTTGCCCATTGAGTATGTTGTTGACTGTAGGTTTGTCATATATGCCCTTTATTATGTTGAAGTATGATCCTTCTGTTCCCAATTTGCTTAGTTTTTATCAAAAATGGGTGTTAGATGGGTGGATGCAGGGTGGAGAGGATCAATGGGGGAAAGGGGGGGACATCTGTAATACCTTCAACAATAAAGATAAAAAATATATTTTAAAAAATAACAAAACCCCCCAAACAAACAGGAGTCGAGTTTCTACCTATTCGTATCAATGTTATTAACAAAATGACATTGAGCAAAACAAATTTATTTGAAAACCAATTGTGTTTTTAACAGGTAGTAAAAGGGCAAGATTCATGGCTGTGGCTTCTCTTTCTCTTCTCTCTTCTACAGGATGAGATAATAAGGGCCAGGGATCATTTCTGCATGTAAAGAGGCTGAGATCTCTCATAAGCTCACCCTGCTGTCCCACTTGGAATTAAGCAGTGGTGGTAATATGGGCACCAAGTTCCATCTTGTCATCGCTTGCTCTATATCTCTGGTTCCATCCCCCTAATTCTGGGTGAATGTTCAACTGTTAAAAGGCAGAGCTATCTTTTTTGAGCTTGAAATTATTCAGGTCTCAAATGTCGTAGGACAAAGTTGTATAGTACAATCAGGCTCATTAATGTTCTGTTCATTGAATACATTGCTTCAGCTTCTCTCTCAGTTGATAGTAATTTTAACTTCTTTAAAATATATATGTTTGAAAAACAGGTAGGGATATATGATTGTGGTCTGAGATATAATATTCAGAAAATCATGGATTTCCTGGCCCTAATATTTAATAGGTTATAACCTCACCCCTTATTTTTGCTCTGGGGACCACAGAGTATTACTTTAAACAACTTCCTTTTTATTTCTACATAGGTTCTTAAATAACCTTAGCATTCAGTAGGAGATCATTGAATAATATAAGACAAAGAAAACAGAAACTTCAGAAGAAAAGGGAAATAAAATTACCTAATAAAAGTATCAAAGAAAGAAAACACAGGCTTACAGTTTTACTGGAAAGTAATTATTTAGGCATTATCAAATTATAAAATGTCTTCCAAATCTAAATAGAGATCTGGTTTTGTCAGAGATCTGGCAAGTCACTTTTAAGATGTCAAGCTTTCAGTATTTCATTTCAAAATGACTTAAAATAAAGATGTTTCTCTTATAAAACAATCAGAAAAGACCATTAGGATAAAGTTCAGAAGATGACTTATAAGGATGTTAAAGTGAAATGCTCTTCTACTGCTGGAGCTATAGAGAAACCACACACCTGTTTTGGTGAAGAACTTTGAATAACTTGGAAGATGCACAAGTCATCATACTTAGATGCTGGCCATTTACATTGTGATTTAAGATCTGTGATTTCCTAGCACTCCCAAGTTATTTAAAACAAATTTGATGCTATATACACAGCACATCATTGCTTTGGTCTGTGCTGATGTAATAGCTTATGCCTAGATATCATCATTAATAAATTATTCATTTCCTTGCAGTCTCCAAATCAAGCTACTGAACCTACTTATTATTATACTTCTGAGGACTCCCCTATTTCTTTTCAATTTCCCATGCTAATATCTTATTACACTTTGCTTGAACCACTGCAAAGCCCATGTTACTTTCTAACTGTAGTTCCATCATTCTACGTACAGAGTTAGAATGTAGGAACACAATTTGAATTTTAGTATTGTTTTCTTTTAGAATTAAAGATAAAAGAGCCAGAAAGAGGAGGGGGAGGAAGGAATACAGTCACTGCACACCAGAAACTGAGACTCAAAAAAATATGCTGGCTAACTGTATCCAGAGGATATGGGAAAGGAGGAAGGCACAAGTCAATAGATTATGACATTCTTAATTGATATGGGGAAGCCTGGAACAGAAGCTGTTTTAGGGACAAGGGAGGAAGACATGTTAAATAAGAGGTGATCTGGACATGCCTAACTTAGAAGGTTACAGTAGAATCCAGGAAAGGGTTTTACCATTTGTAATCTGGAAATCATCTCCATGCATAGTTATCTATGGCATCATCACTATTATAGTGATAAAGTCAGCCTTAGAATTGTAAAACTGAAATTCCTTGAGAAAATAACTAGCATTTCAATGTGATAAGTTGATGTCTGAACAATGTTCTCTACCCCCATTTTTTATTTAGATGAAGAATGTTGCTATAAATATGACTCCTCACATGTTAAAAGTATTGCTGCATTCTTTACTTATTTTTCCTAATACAGGAGATGATTAAAAACACAAAGTTTGAGTGATTTTATTGCATTGGGAAGGTCAAAAACCCAATTTAATGCTTCTGCTGTAGGTTTTTGTCATACCTTCAAAATCAATGGATTACTGCTCTTGCACACATTGATAAATGTGGGATTATTGTTTGTTTCCCAACCAAATGGATGATGCATTGCCCTAAATGATACTCTAGCATCTAAAGTAGTTGAAACAACTTCTTTTTGACATTGGACACTGCAATAGTAGTTCTGTGTCAGATGAACTTAAATTGTTTCAAGAGCTGGTGAACCCCATGGACCTCTTGTAGTTGACCCCAAAACAGTACTTTTTAACAACCCAACAGAATAGTCCCTTCATTCTTTCACTCTTTAAATTAAATTTAAAGGCAGTGGCACTTTATATAGCCATAGTGCATTGCCACCCTCACTAAACAGAAATTGCTTGTACATGGCATTGGCAACTGTCTGAATCTCTGTGAATTAGTGAGATATCTGTGATGGATGCAATATAATTCCTGTGGAGTGAATCAATTATCATCTGTTGTGTATCTTGAGTTTAAATCAACTTATTTTTCTTGAGTTTAAATCAACTTAAGAAAGATGAGTTCATTAAGAAAATTATAAAATAAATTAAGGTAGCAGATCCTATTAGGAGAGAAATGCCTACAAGACCCACTTTGTTTTAATGAAAATATTCTCTATTTGACAGCTCAGTTCGAGCAGAAAATGATAATCTTATAGACAAAAAGAAATAAATGTGAATGTGCATTTGACTGAGTAGGCAGTTAGACAGGCATGAGCAGAGCAGGAAAGATAGGCCAGGTATGGAATGTCACCAGGGCAGAAAGTCCTGGGTGCCTAGTAACAGGCAAAAATAGAGAAAACAAGTATTATAAGGCTAGGATCTTAGTTGACCTTTTCTTCCCTAGCATGTCTCTAGTCATGTGGTTTAGACCTCTCACCTTTCATATTGCAAGTCATGAGGTTTAGACCCCCTTAGAGGAGGAACAAGGGGTCAGAGAATAGACTCTTATGACTCTCATCAAGCCTTTGCACGACCACTCCCAAAGCATTAAGCCCTCAGGACAATGGGGCTCTGATCAGCATCAAATAATCTTAGGAAAACAGCCTTGGGTCTGTTGACTACAGAGACAGAGTTTGATAACATCTAGGCCTCAGTTGTGTTTCAGCTCCAGTCCCAGAGAAGCCATAAACCCAAACTAAATGATGCCATGACTGACCTCAGGACCAGGTGCAATGACTAGTAACCCCTTACCCTAGTACTGACCAATCAGTAGGGATCATGACCCTGAAATGACACACCTGGAAAGCTGATTAATATTCTATTGAGATAGTCCCCTGAGACCACCCCTAAAATCCCCAATTTTGAAAAACAGATAAAAACCCTTAGGATGAGGGACCCAGTCTGAGCTCTTTCATTCTCCAGAGTATGCCCAAGGCTTCTTTCTGAGGCACATATCTTTGCTTGCTTTCTCCTGAGTTCCAAGGCTTCTTCTTTTGCCTCTGTAACTTGTTTCCTGAGTCCACACAGCCCAGCTGGCTCACTTCTTCTACCTCAGTGACTTTCTAAATAAACATCTTGGGTGAGAGTTCTGGGCTCTGAATTCTTTCTTAGCTGAACTCAAGAACTCCTGGGTCTAACTCCACCACTAACATGTTCACATCAGCTTCCTAATAATTCACTATACTATAGTTTTGTTGCTTTATAATAATGGACTTTGTCATGAAGAAAACCATTTTTGCTCTCAGCTTTCCCACTGCTATAAAATGAAATTATTTTCTGATAAAATATAAATATAACTTTGGCCAATATTAGGGAGGGTTAAAAACGTAATATTACCGTATGTATTCAACTTCTCTTCTTTCCACAGAAATCTTTCTGCTTGAAGTTATGAATGGAGATAATAGGCTATAATATAAACTTTAAAATAATAATATGTGCAATATGAGTGTCAACTGAAGTTCAGGGTGTCATCATCTGCTGACTCTTACATAATAATGCCAGAGATAAGGGTTTAAGTGGAATTTTTCCTGAAAATGTTATAAGAGAAATGTTGACACAGAACTGGCTAGTGTTTAGACAAGTTTTATGTTAAAAAAGGTCAGCTTTATCGATCATGTTTTCTTTTAAGGGAGGAGGGAGTGGGGGAGAAAAACAGAGTAAGTGTCCTTTTGAGTAGTAAGAAGAGCTACCACATTTTATTTTCATAATTTTTTTTTTCCATCTAAAATTTCCACAAGGTCCCATTCAGAAATGTAAATTGCATACTGCCTTTTCTACTTAAGTTGTTCGGGAAATCTCACAGTCTTCCTGCTGGGTGGGTAAATCCCTAGTTGACTCTTGTTAAAGAAATTCTTGGAGGCAGAGAAAATCAGTCACTGGAGAATCCATCAGGGAAAGAAAAACAAAGAGCAACCTCATAAAGAGTAAATAATACTCTTGATAGTATATAAACATAGCATATGGTTGTAGTCACTGGTTTAAGTTATGAACATTATAGTTCAGTGGTTAAGAGAAGAATAGAACATGTTAGGTTTTGAATTCCTGCTCTAAAATTGACCAGCCATGTGAACCAGGACAAAGATACTAAATAGTTTCACTGCGTGTCCATTTCCTTACCTGTAAGGTGAAAATAAAAATACCTACTTTATTGTAGTTTGTTAGAGCTTTAATTGTGTCAGTACATAGTGTGCTTAGAAATAGTGCCTGACAGATAATAAGTGCCTTGTAAATATTTTTATCATTATTATTAACATTACTATCACTGAGCTTTACAAATGGTATGCTCATGAAGAGGAAAACTGGAGAGAAAATCCTTCCTTTTGTTTTACCTCAAAATCATACATTATCTATTGAAGTTTCTTCTTTGATTTGGTCTGTGTCAGTTCTCACATTCTGTTGCCCAAAGCAATTCACAAAAGAAGGTCAAGACTGACATTGGCTGGTAAAAAACAGACCTGACAGGATGCCCTACAGGCCCAGAGGAGAATTACGTAAATATTTTGCATAATAATATGACTAACACATCTCTGTCTTCTTTCTCTTCTAACTGCCCTGTTTTCATATCCTGATTTCCTTTCTGATTGCAATATTTAAAATCTTTCTGAGAATTCTAATTAGGTCTTAATTATTGCTGTTCTTATGTTCTTTTCAGTAACTTATTTATGTTTATTCTCGGGATAATTTTTCTTTTGTTTACATTGATCATTTACACTTTGGCTGTTGGTTTTCCTCAATTGCCTGGTGATGCTTGATCATATTTGTAAATATAAACTTGCTTAATTAAATAAAACATTAGGAATTAATTTCCTACACAATTTGAATAAGGAGCTTTCTCTGTGTGTATGTGCTTTTCTTTGGACTGGTTGTATTTTACATGAACAAAATGCAAGAAATCTGAGAGGATAGGCTTTCCGTCTCAAATATCAAGCTTGGGTGGAACATCAACCCTGGTCTTGGGAGTCCCAGCCTCCACCCCCTCACTCCAGAAAGTTGGCTTCATTTCTTTAGAAATAATTTCTCTGACTTCAACTGGTGGGTGAATGCTAGAGTGGAAATTCAGGACTGTGAGTGGTAATTGCATGTTTGGGGGGTGAGTGAGGGATAAATCCCACCTTGATTCTACAGTCAGTTCAGATTCCTTTGGCTGCATCACCTGGATTCCAGGAGAGTTCCACCAGCTTTTTCTTTAAAAACCCAGTGCTCCACCTATCTGAGCTCCGAGTAAATGATGAATTTTATCCCACTAATCTTTTTTTCCCACTTGAAGTTCATATTTGATTTGATGAAATATATTTTATTATTTTCAGTGTCTTAGTAAATTTAGTCTTTTTAAAGACATCGCCTTCTTTTGATATCAATGATTTTTTTAGCAAGAAAAGGAACCAGGAAGACTATTTGTCATCTTGAACTGGAACTGGCTATGTATTTTTTTAATTGTTGAGGAAACTAAAAACTTTGCCTCCAGATAATTGTATTAATTTATCCTTTCAACATTAATGTATAAAGAATAATATTTTTACTACATACTTGCCAGCAGGGGATATTACAGTATTTTATAATTATTACCAAAGTAATAAGAGTAAGCTGTTATCTTATTGCAGCTTTAACTTGCATTCCCTTATTACCATTGAGGACAAGCATGTTTGTGCTCTTTAATTTGGCTATTTGTATCTTTTTTTTCCTTTTAATTATCTATGCATTTCCTTTGCCAAAGTGTTTCATATTTAATTTTGTTACTGATTTTAGAGTAATATTATACATTTATTTTTGTTTATACATTAATCATTTTATTGGGTCTTTTGCCAAATAGAATTTAAAATAAGACTAAGGCCATTTTTCCTTTGCAGTTTTTGGGTTTCATATATTTTTAGAACATTCATCTGACTCCACATAATTACATTTTCATCCTCTGTTTTCTTCCTTTTCACCTTTTGTATTGTTACAATTTTGTGTTTTATATTTTGAGCCTTAATTTACTGAAATATATTTTTTGTGTTATAGCAACTAGGGATTTAACTGAAGTCTTCTAGATATATATAATAGTTATATAACAGTTTTCCAAGGCCCCTTTTTGAATAGCTCCTCATTTCTATGTTATTTTAAATACCACATTTATCCTGTACTAAATTTTCTCTCTCTTTCTCTCTCTCTGTTTGTGTCTCTCTTTGTCCCTCTCTCTCTCTCTCTCTCTCTCTCTCTATATATATATATATATATATATATATATATATGAAAAAGGAAAAGACATATATATATATCTGTGTTTTAATATTATTATCTTATTCTATTACATTTTTCTCTATATATCTTATAGCACCAATATAATTTTTTAGCATTGCTATTAGCATATTTTGATACCAGATAAATAAGAGTACTTTTTAAATTTTGTTTAGCTTTGTTTTTGAAGACTTGTTCCTTTCATGAGCCTTGATAAATTGATAAATTAGGAACTTCATTCATCCTTTAAAATGTTGACTTATTTTTCTTTGTGCATTTTCTCTTCCAGATAATTACTCTTCTAGAGTTATAAGGTTACTTCAAATGCCTTGTTTGAAATATTTGAAAATTATTTAAATGTAAAAAAGGAAAAGACTTATTATTTTAAATATGTCAATTCATTAATCTGGCATATATTTCCATTATTCAGCATCTAGTATGTTCTTCATTATGAATTATTCATTATCTTGGGTTTGGACATTTCAAAAAATATTTATTACTAAGTCTTTTATAAGCTTTTATTACTTTTGAAAACCTCACCCTCCACCTTCTTCAAGAAAACTAAAGAGTTTTGCAATTTGAAATATCTTATGGCATCTAATAATTTTTCTACTGGCATGTTGTGTTTTCCTGTAGACTGTTGTGTAAGTGACAAGTTATAATGACTATTTATTCCTTTCCAATAAAATCTTAATTTCTACTCTGTTTTGCTATATTGAAAACTACTTATATGAAAACAAAGATTGGGAGAAAATATTTGCAAGACATATTTGATAAAGGACTGTAATCCAAAAAAAAAAAAAGACTATTAAACCTTAACATTAAGAAAATAAACAAATAAGATACACAAATAGCAAAGAAGCATATAAAAGATGCTACACATCATACACAATAAAGCAATGCAAATTCACTCAAAAACCTTCACACCAATGTTAATAGCAGCTTTATTCATAGTTGCCAAAACTGAGAAGTGTACAAGATGTCTTTCAGTAAGTAAATAAATAAACTATGACCTAGCTAGATAATGAAATATTATTCAACACAAATAAAAAATAAGCTACGAAGCCAAAAAGGCATGGAGGAAGCTTCAAAGTATATCACTAGGGGAAAGAAGCCAACCTGAAAGATTACACACTGTATGATTTCAATTATTGATGTTCTGAAAAAAGACAAATTATGGAGTCAATCAAAAGAGAAAAACTAAGAATAACTTGATCCTGTAAATAATAGAGAAGAGGGCCATTCAATTAATTTAATTAAGGTCACTTTGGAGCAAAAGGGGTGAATAATTACTATTATTTTTTGTAAATCAATCAAAATTATACCTATTTTTTGTCAGATCAGCAAAAACTACATCTTTTGGTGTGCCAGAGAATTTTAGTAATTAATGTGTGCCATGGCATTAAAAATACTAAAAGTCACTTCATTAGAATTTTCACAACATGCTAATTAATACATCTGTAGGCTTTTAATAATAGAACATTTTGATTAAAAAAAATAGACTTTCAGTGATTTATTTGAAATAAAATATAGATTTCTACTTTGGGCATAAAACTGTTGTGATTATAGTTAGAAAGTTGGGTAACGTTTTAGAAACTTTTGGAATTCCCTCACTCCTCCCTTTGTGAGCTTGTGTTGGAATTAATCCTTGCATCTGTGTGCTATAAAACGCTATTTGGCTCAAATGTGAAATAGCATTGCCTCTAACACCATTATGCTTAACTTAAAATGTATCTCAGACTTGTAATGTCTTTTAAATTTTCTTCTGCATCTAACTGTGGCATTAATTTGGAATGAAGTGCAATTTGTGAGCAGCAATTTTGACATTCAAATAGATAATTTCTCTGCTCAAAGGAGCTTGTAAGTTGTAGGTATAAAATTGTGTGTGTTTTAGTATCATTGGAAAGTTTTATTTTATGAAACTTTATAAAACTTACAACCTAATAAGTTGTAGTGTAAGAGTCTGAAAAATTAATATACAAATATATTGATTACATTTTCTTTGAGAATAAACAGACACAGTTATAGTTTTACCTTTTTCAATAGACACCAGCTAGCTGCATCCCTAATATTCATCAATTTTAGAAAATAGAAATATGAAAATAATTAAATCATACTTAAAATGTAAATTATCTAAAGGAAGAAAATATTATCCTAAAGCTTACATTAAAAATGTAGGAGTGCCCAGCTGGCATGGCTCAGTGGTTGAATGTGCACCTATGAACCAGGAGGTCACAGTTGGATTCCCGGTCAGGGCACATGCCTGGGTTGCAGGCTCAATCCCCAGTTGGGGGCGTGCAAGAGGCAGCCGATCAATGACTCATCATTGATGTTTCTCTCTCTCTTTCCCTCTCCTTTCCTCTCTTTGAAATCAATAAAAACATATTTTTAAAAATGTAAGAGTAATAAAATAAAGATTTAATTTATAGAGATGGGCATATGTAGATGAAGAGTAATGTTGAGCTGAACTGAAACATAAAATTTCATTTTGATAATGTTTTGCTTAATTATTAAAAATATTAATTTCTACCATTTATTAATTTTATTGAAACAAAACAAGTAATTAAGGTAGATGTAGATAAAGAAGGTGGCGTATTGCTGCTCTCTCTCCTTGGTATTTCCTTTATGTGCCTTGGAAACATTCCTACAACCCCATAATGTGATTCTCAGGAAATGAGGAACATATTTAAAAATATTAATATAGGTTACAAAGAGGAACTGGGAAAATTACAAAATAATTTATTCCCACATGAAGCTAATATTAAATTGGAGTTTGAGCCATAAAACTTTGTTTTGAGTCTGACCCTGTTCTTCATGTCTCATATTAGCACCTAATTCCCAATTTTCTGTTTCATTTCTGGACTTGAAGTTGTTTTTCTTTATAGGCTGCCTGTTCTTATCCATCTCCAAATTCTTTCAAGTGGTTTGTTTACAATCAGGTAAGAAAAGTGAGGACACATTTATCTTATCAAGTGAGACAGGATCTAAAAGCAGAAGAATAGTATAGCAATACATACTCCATCCCTTAAATACATATTAAACATATTCATTTATGTGCATTTCTGTCTCTGTGTCCAGAATTCTTCTCTTACAAGAATATCAGTCACACTGGATTAGGGTCTATCTTAAATACCTAATTTTAACCGTATAAAAATCTTATTTCCTAAGACAGGGCCACATTTTGAAGTACTGGGGGTTAAGTCTTCGATGTATCTTTAGGAGGACACAATTCAACTCATAATATGGGTATCTTTAATCCTAGCAATCGAGGTAGTGCAGGGATGTCAAAAAGTTTACATGCTCTGTCCTTTAGCCTTGTCCAGCATGCTCTCCCAATTCTAAGTTGAAACATATTTTTGTGATATCGGTTTTGTTTTTAAATATGTCTCATTTCTAAACCCTTTCCTTCATTCCCACTACCTTGTCTTTAGACCAAACTTCTCTCACCTCTTATTTGCACTATGACCTTGACCGCCAACTGGCCTTGCATGTACGTCTCCCCCATACGGTTCCTCACTACAGTTAGGGGCATCTTTCAAACAAAAGCCTCGGTAAGGCACCTCACCAACATTTTAAAAGGTTTTCTAAGGCTCCCGTTGTTCTAACTATAGAGAACAAAGTCAAAGCCTTCCTAGTAAGACCAAGTGACCGGCCCCAGCGTACCTCTTCAGCCTCTACTGAATCTATACACTTGCTGTCTCTTCGACAGCTACTGAGGCCTTCTCACAGTATGTGGGTGTGCTGGTCTGTCCTTTGTGGGCTTTTGTACATGTTTTTCCTTTCTTAGGAGTGCTGTTCTCACCTTCTCTTTCTTCCTTAACTTGCCAAACTCTTAGAATTCTTCCCATCATATCTCTAACTTCCGTACCTCAGAAAAACTTTCCCTGACCTTTCAAACTAGATGAATTTCCTTTGTCATGTGCTCTCAGAGAAATACAGATTTTCTCATGGAAAACTCAGACTTTCCTTCTGAGTTTTTCTCAGTTAATTATACTGTAAGTAGTGTGATTATTTGAAAAACTCTATTCCACTAAACTGTTTAGTTCATGATATAAAAAGACTGTCTTTCTTTTCTGCATTAGGCACAGTGTTTATCTACCAGTAAGTACAAATATTTATTGGATGAATGAAAGATTCTGTTTCATGACATTGAGTGTTTGTGGTCACATCAGTTGAGTGGGTCAAGTTTAGGCACACAACTCTCAGAAGACAGAGAGCTGATCTGAGTTGGTGTTTTCTATTCTAGGCAGGTGGAACCTGTGGTATACCAGAACTCTGGGCAGTTAGCACGAAGCTGAGCTTGTGAAAGCTTGTTGGTTACATGCCTGGGTGCCTAAGGTTCATAATGTTTAGATCAAGGCAACTACCCTGTAGTTAAAAAAAAAAAAAAAAAGAAAGAAAAAAGTTCACTAAGCCTGCCAAAAGAAGCAGAAATGCAGATCATATGGTTCATGAAGAAGAGAGGAGTTTCAGTTTCTGGTTTTTCTCTTCCAACTCTAGTCCCCTGAGCAGTATTAGCTACATTTATGTTCTGTGAAATTCCCCTGTTTGTTCATGTCATGAAATCCCAGTTGAGAATAATCCTGTTTGAGTAACCAAATGTGCTTTGACATTACCAGTCCTTATTCCAATTTTTAAATATAAAAATGATCATATAAAAGAGAGTAAAGGAATATATATAAGCAAATTATTTCTACTAAAGTAGCATTAAAAGTTGTTTGTAGACCTGATGAATAAATATGCCTAGGACAATATTTTTCTAACATAAGACATAGCAGAATCCATTTGAGAATGAATCACCGAGGAATAGACCTTTGAAAAAAATAGTAGAGAGAAAATTATGCTTTTCACTAAGTTCTTCATTTTAGCATGGTTTTCAACTACCCCATAATTTTATTTAAAATTTTCTGAGATGAATTTGACATTTCTTTAGAACTCAATAACATTTTCAGTGAAATATTATTTTGATTTTGGTGCTAATGATATTCAACTGTGTATCTCTCTCCAAATATACCCAAATAATCCTTCTATCCTTCTATCATGTCTCCTACTGAGCACAAAATATGCTAATATAGTCATTAGTGTTTCTAATTTAAATCCATTAAGAAGAGGAAGATAATATTGAAGATGCTACCAATTTGCAAAATAACCTAATTTATATGCATTTTCTACTCTATTTCTCAACTATAGCTGTGTTGGCAGAGCACTAAAATCAATTTCAACTGTTCTCTCAGAATATCCTGGGACCATTTAAAGTAGAACGACACTTGTGATTCAACTATTCTGTAGAGATAAAAGAAAAACTATTGGCAGTTTCCCAATGAAAATCATTGCCCAGAGTTATTCCTTCCATTTGTACCATATTTATTTGCATTATATTTACTTCAGTTACTCTGTTTAGATTATACATTTTCTTTGAGAAAAACATTTTTTAAAATGTTTACAGTTGTCAGGTATTAACAGGATCTTAAAGATTTTTCCGTTTTTTACTCATGTGTATAACAGGTGATAGAAACTATACAGGAGGGAATAAAAAGCTATATGCTCTAGGACTGTGGATTTTTGGAAGCAAGAATTACAAAAAATAAAGTATTGCCTAAGACAGGCATTGGTTTGTCTGTGTTGTCACCTTACCTCCAGGGCTACGGTTCTTGACCCTGAAAGCAACTCAGAATGTTTACAGAATCAACAAGTTTGAAAATCTTGTTGCAAACTGAGGTTGCATTTCTGATTCTACCCTTAAAAATATTGTGCTGAATGACCTTGAAGGAAATTGCTTATGTCCTCCAGTCTTACTTATTTTCTAGGGAAAACATATTTGTTATTGAGACTGGATTATTTAAAAAATTGCCTGGATATAGATGAATGCACTTGGCATTTCATTTGGCTGTTTATTATAATGACTCAATTTAGGATGTGTGTAGAATTCTTTCTATATTCCAGATGAAGATGTATTATGATTTTATATAATATTTGATTGAGACACGAGCAGTTTTATTTTGGATTTTTCTTTAACATAAGAATTATTCCACTTCCAAATATATTTGAACCCACACTGGGACACCAAGTAACTCACCATGACATTGAAAACTATGCAGCTTTTTTTGTTTCTGGCATAAAAGTGTAAATATCATGCCTTTTATACCAGCTCAATTCTCCTTTAATTCTTATGAAATATTATGTAATTGACACAAGTCAATTTTTAAAATATCAAAACTGTTTATTTTTAGCAATAAAAATAGACATGTCTAAACTCCATCACCCAATTGCATAAGCTCAGCTCTGCTGCTGTGTCAGTGCCGAGGGTCAGATGTGCTCCCCCATTCTTTTCCACATGATGAGTGCACCCCACACCCACATAACCCAAAAGGCTGTAGACTGGCACAGGTGATGATGGCATGACACATTTTGATTTGGTACCTGGCATTTATGTGAATGAATGTCATTTACATGTGTGTACTTTTATATACAAAATGAAAATTATCTTCCATGTTCTGTTTTTGTGTTTTGTTTTGTTTTTAAATAAAGTCAACCCTATTCTATAACTTCAGCTCCAATCCCCTCTTCTCCATAAAAATATCTCTGAATGCTTTGGTGTCATCATAAAATAATAATCGCTGATATTATATGCTTAACATTTTCATAAGCAACTTCCAAATATTGATTTACTTACTTCTTATCAAATGAGATTGTGGAAGCTTTCAGAAGCCAAGGATTTTGCTCTGAGTTTCATAATTAGAAAATGTTAAAGTTGGGATCAGAATTCAAAGTATCCAGAATATGTATGCTTAATACTCAAGTTTAGAGGACCTCTTTTTCTTTGAAGTTTTGGCATACCTACTTAATTTATATTTTTACTCTATTTTAGTGTGTAGCATTATTTATCTTGTCATACAAACACATCTTACTTTAGAAAGTAGAAATCATGTTTCTAGAGTATAAGAACTCAAAGAAGAATTAAGCAATAATAATATTGAAGGAAGCTGCTGAGTTTCCTTTAGAGTAATGATAGTCAAGGAAGACCTCAGGAACCTGAAGGTAGCTGATTTCCCTCCTGAACATCTCTGTAATTTCTCTCTTTTTTTTTTTGAAATTATTAATACATTATATATATTTACTTTTATTTTTCAATTACAGTTTGCATTCAATATTATTCTGTATTAGTTTCAGATGTACAGCATGGTGGTTAGAAAATCATGTATTTTACAGAGTGGTTCTCTATAATTTCAACCAGAGTTTCTCAATCTTGGTAATCTGGTGATTTTGGACTAGATAATTCTTTGTTGTGGGGTGCTGGACGGTGCATTATAGGTTGTTTTGCAGCATCTCGAGCCCAGATGCTAGTGACACTCTTCTCTTCCCCACCTAGTCTAGTGACAAAACCTCTCCAGACATTATCAAATGTCTCATGGGACACAAAATTACCCCCAGATAAGAACCACTGCTTTAGATGGAGATTTCTGGCCTATTACATGGAAAATGTTTTCTTTATAAGTCCTGCTTCTGTCATCGTTTGATCAAGTTCAACCTTCTGGAGAAACATGCATCCTGTCTTCTCATTCATTTTCAGGGAGCCTATGAACCCTTTCGAGACATCCATCAAAACTTCCTTTAATCTTACCTCTGCTTAAGTCAAACATAAATCATTGCTTTAACATTTTTTATGGGGTTATGTTTTTATACCTTTTAACATCTTGCCTTCTCTCTTGCTTAGGCTCTCCAGATTGTCCATGATTATTATAAAATAAGAACTGAAAACTGAAGTAATTGCTGGCCACCTGTTTTCTGTCACTGGAATATTTTATTCTATATTTGCAAAAAAATGTTGCCTTAATTTTATTTTTTATCACTGATCTTATGAGATCCAATCTAATCTACTTTTTATTCAGAAGTATTTTTGATCTTGATTATTTTATTTTTTGAGATTTCAAATAACCTCGTAGATTTATATATATACCAATGTAGACCTAGTTACATTTTCTCTACAAAAAATATTTAAAATTGTTTCTATAAATTCAATTGTTTATTATTTTAAGTGATTTATTCTAAGATATACTTTTTTTTTCTGAGTTATCCTTTCATTTCCAATGACCTGCATGACACCCAACAAGTAAGTGAAGATTTGAACTTAGAGAAATGGCTGTCTGAAGATTTGAAATGACTGCTTAAATTTAGTAAGTTACATAGGACCCAGAATTAAAAGGCGCAGACAGGATATAGTTTGCCATTTTAAAAGAAACACAGTAGCAGATGGGTTATTGGGGGAACCCCTTTATGAGTTCAGTATTAAAGAAAGTGATGGGTCATATATAATTTATGTCAATCAGAACAGCTATGGTGGAAGCCAAAACCCAGAGGGAGATTTGAGGAAGAGCTGAATTATCTAAGAAAATAGAAGTAATGTTCCAAGGATAAGCTGTAAATTAATTGGACATAAAATATCACAAAGAAAGGAATCAGTGAAATGGTAACAAAAAGTTAACTGGTTTAAGGATATGCAAAAGGCACAAGGAAACCTTTTTGGGTGACAGAGGTGTCTTCTATCTTGATTGTGGTGGTGGTTACAAGACTGTTTACAGATCTCCAAATTCCTCAGATTCAGAACTTAATGTTGGTGAATTTCATTGTATGTATATTCTACCTAAATAAAGAGGTGGGAGAGGGGAGAGGACCTATTGTTTCAAAACAATCACATTAGGTAGTTGGAGCCCGAAGCCCTGGCTCTAGGTGCCTCTGTTTTGATCTCAGAAGTAGGCCCAGCTAGGTCTGTCAGTAGGGTGGTATCTACTGCTAAATGGGATTTTGTGTAAAAAATGCTGATCAAACTTTATTATTTTCAGTTCTCTTGTACATGGAAATATGTCCTGTAATGATTCCGGGTGAGCACTTTAAAATAGTCTGTGACTGATATTTTTTAAGTGCTTCAGAAAAGAAATGTTTTAAATTGTTGGGCAAACACTGTTATAGAGTATGTATAGTCAAGTACTGTACATATTATAAATGTATATGAGGTTTTTGATTTGCTTAGTATTTCAATGTCAGACATTTCCTGACCATCATTTAATATTCAATTTCTGTAATCTTTCTGTTACTACAATTACAGTTCCATTAGCAATGTAAGAATGAGACAAAATGCTAATAAACAAAATTAAATTTCAGATTAACTCATCCCCATAGTAACCAGATAAAATTGTAAAATTTCACCATAATTTGTTTTGCAGATCATTGCCTTAGAATTTCTTATACACCAATTTGTCAACTTCATCAACATCTTTTAAAAAATATTTTTATCAATTTTTAGAGAGAGAGGAAAGGAGAGGGGGGGGAGAGAGAGAAATCTACCAGATGCCTCCTGCATGCCCCCTACGCTGGGGATCTAGCCCGCTACCTGGGCATGTGCCCTGGCCAGGAATTTAACTGGCAAACTTTCAGTATACGGGACGAACCCAACCAACTGAGCCACACTGGCCAGGACTTAGTCACATCTTTGATGTCAAAAATGAATAATTTTTTATTCTTCCTATTGAAGAAAACGTAATTTCATTTTAAAGTTGTTTTAGTTTTATAAGAGCCCTCTAATTTTAATAAAAAAATGAGAAATATGTTTTTGGACAGTAAAATCAGTTTTTATATATGCATTCTATGAGTTGGATTCTTTTTTTAATTTTTCAATTACAGTTTACATTTAATATTATCTATATTAGTTTCGGATGTACAGCAAAGTGGTTATGTGACCACTTCTTTCTGATTTTTCTGACAAATGCAGGTATACTGATAGTATCAGCTATTAGTGAATTTTTCTTAAAGTACAAAATCTGTAATTCTGTCATCTTGAAACTGCTATTGTTGCTATTTTGTAAGCTTGGCTAATACATATATCATTGTATCTTTCTGATTTTATCTGTACACTTATAAATTATATGTCTAGATGTATGTGTGTATACATATATACACATTTATATGTACACACATGCATTACATGTTCATACAGAGAAATGGACTCATGCTCAAATTTTATTGTATTACCTGCTCTTTTCACATAGTTCTATATTGTAGCATCTTCTATAAGCATAGATTAATTTTTATAGACTTTGCCTTGTCTCCTAAAATTTTACGTTCCTTGATTTTATGGAAAGATTATTCCTGTGGCTAATGTTTTGTCAGTTAGGGATTGACCCTGGTAACTACTATTGAATAAAAACAAGAAACCAAGATTTAAAAAATTAAGTGGTAAATGACATGAAATACTTCAGAGAGATATTTAAGTTGAAGACTAAGATTATTAGACTTGGTATTTGAGGGATCACAGATAAATGACCTTTGAAAATAGTTTCATTAGTGTGACGGAAAGAGCAGCCAGATTTCACACCATTAGAGTCATCTGTGAAAAATGTGCAGTGAATGACTTGATAATAACCCACCTTCTGAATTTGATTCCTGCAGTGTTAGAGACCCAGGATGCCATGGCATCCCTGTTTACTCAACCTGTAATTCACCTGAAGATATTTACGTTGTACTTGTTTTATTTTGGTTGCCAGTGTCCCACATAGGTTAAAATCGCAACCCTGTATCGGCAAGGCAATGTCTTTAAGAAATTAGTTTACTGGGCATATTGACAACTGATGAGAAAGACTAGGAAATCATTCGTATATATTCTCAGAGGTAGATATCTATTCCAGGTCCTGGTTCTCTGTATTTTCTCCATTAAATTGAATTAGACTGGCATAATTATAAATCCTTGAACCATGCCAGAGAACAATCCCCGGCTCAGTGAAAAATGTTGTAATATTATACATTTACCTTTACTGCAAAGAGTCATGTAATTGACCTTTCTTTTGACTATAAAACTCTTATTGGGTATTTAACTCTTAAACTGACCAAATGCCAAAGGTATAATGGTAGGATTTTGTCAGGTGGTTTTGAGAATAATAGGGATTGGCATAGACTAAGGATCAGAACAAAAATAGAAAATATGACAAGTGCTGCAGCATAACTTTGGCTGACCTTCTTGGTAATTACATGTGAGCAACTGCATCAGGGCTCCCAGAAATGACAGGGAGTGACTTTGTGACTAAAAGTCCTTCTATGAGTAAGGAGGGTCAGGAACCTTCTTTATTCCTTTGACAGAATGATGACTACTACCATTAACCCTTTCCAACCTTAAAGGCAAAGAGGTCTAGGAAAAACTTGGTCACATCTATTTTATTAGTCTTGCTGTATGCATATTTTCCTCCTCATGTTCTTCTTCAAATCCTCTTAGAAATACTATGATCTAAGTATATTCTATGACTTATTCTTCATATTATGCAAATTAAAGCATATAGTGAGTCATTTTCAAATCAAAGAAAGAGGTCTTATTTGATAATGGTGATGATGTAATGATCTTGAGGATATATTGAATTATAAAAGTACTAAATGGGAGAAAACATGATTTTCTAATATTTTGTAACTGTAATATTTCAAATTTTAGACTAAGTATAAAACAGTAGAGATTTTTTTTGGGGGGGGGAAGAGTTTTGGAAAGAAATGCAGGTGTATTCTGAAAAGTAAGACATGTAATTTAAAAAATTGAAATATATTTAGTTATATATGCAATAACATGAGTGATTCTCAAAAAAAATAATAGTGAGTAAAAGCAGATGGGTGTCTAAATGCTATATTATTTCATTTTTATGAATTCTGGAAAATTGTAAAACTATAGGCCCCAGATCCAAGATGTTACTGTAGTTACCATAGATGGGGGTGATGGACAGAGAAAGACTGAAATGTCATGGAAGTTTCAGGTTATGACAGAAATATTTTATATGCACATTGTGGTGGCAGTTATACAACTGTATGAGTTTTTCCAAATTCACAGAACTGAGTGCAGATCTAGAAAGGTTTAATTTTACTGCATGTAAATTATACCTCCGTAAGTCTCACAATTTGTTTTGAAAACTTAAAACAGGACAAAAGTCACATGGTTTCTGTCTGATTCCTAGTACCATCAATGAATATTCTCTGGAATGTGTATTATTTTTCACCTATCCTTATAAATATCTATAGTCATGGCCAATGAACCTCTCTTTTATTTTTTATGTTTTTCCAAACTAAGAAGTATGCATCCTTTGGTTTTCCTGTCTTTTCACAATCAACATGAAGTTCTGAGGTCAATTTTATATTCTATTATTGAACCATACACTGTCCTACAATCTTATTTTATTCCATAAGCTGTCGTGATTTTGTCACTCTAAAGTAAATACCAATTTTGTTTTTCATTACAATTAACTTATAATGTAAGAAGGATCAGTTTTAAGTGGTTTGATATGCAGAGGAAGCATTGCATGGGGAAAGAGCTTAGGCTGTGAAGACTATGTAACCTTAGTTTATAGTCTTGGCCTATTGCTTTAAGAATTATGAGGCTGTGAGTAAATTACATATGATTTCTGAGTCTTAATTTTTTATTTTGTAATGTGAAGATAATTGATATGGTCAGGCGATTCTTGATAGGTCTTCAGAAGGGTTCCACTTCATATTGTGAAATGGCATTGAATGAAATTCTGATAGACATATCTTGAAAATCTACACTTTAAAATTTGCTATTCTCTTTTTTTCTTTTTAAATTTACTATAAATTGAGATATATGTTTTATATAATGAAGTTATACAGTGAAATGTGTATATTCTATGTTTTTAGTTCAATGTCTTTTCGCAAATGCATACCCCTGGGTCACTCACAGCACTGCGGTGATGTGGGTCATTTCCATCACTCCATGAGGTGCCTTTGCACCCTTTGCCAGTCAGTCCCCTCTGCCAATTCCTGAGGCAACCATTTGAACTCTTATCATAGTTTAGTTTTAGCTGTTCTAGAACTTCACATAAGTGGAATCACATGTTATGTATTCTTTTGTGTTTGGTTTCTTTTGCTCACCACAATAATATCAAGATGTATTCACATTACTGCTGAGTCATGTTCCATAGTATGGGTATACTAGTTTTTTACCCATTTCCTGTTCTTGGGCATTTTGGAGTTTCGCTATAGTGAAATAAGCTATTATGAATATTCTTGTATGAATAGTTTTGTGGACATCTGTTTTCATGTATCTTGCAGAAATACATGAAAATGAAGTCACTAGGTTATAAGGTAGATGAATTTATTTCATTTTAGGAAACTGTCAGTGTTCCAGGGTTGATTTATCATGTTAATCTTCCACTATTAGGAGTTCCAGTGGCTCTGTACTCATACCAACCTTGGTGTTACTGGTCTTTAAAATTTTAGCCATTCCACGAATATGTAGGGGTAACTCATTTTGATTTTAATTTGTTTCCCTGACAACTGATAATGTTCAGAGCATTTTTATGTGCTATTAGCTTCTTTGTCCTTGTGAGTCTACTAGAGAAGCCTTGAAAAACCCTTGACAGCTGACGGTTTCTAATCTGCTACCTGGGCAGCCAGAGATCAGCAGTGTTTGTTTTTCCCCCATTCTACTCTATGAAAAGAATTAATTTGGGGGTCTCAGTGGCCCTTGTTTATTTTCTGTAATTTTTCTCTTATGTAGATCATTGTTGGTACTTAATAAATGTTTGGGGAAGGCAGGCGATTAAAGGGCAGTAAAAAATAAATGAAAGAGCTATTTAAATTAGAAAATTATGACATTATATACTTCTCATTTTTATAACTACCACTTGGCATCCAGGCATTTTAATAGTTTGTATTTATTTCATAGCAGACTGATTATATTATTACTAAATTTATATTCTTTATGTCTTTTAAAGAATAAGTAATTGCACTGAGAAAATTCTGCATCATCTGAGTAATATTTCTTGATCTCAATCTGTAAATAAGTTTCACTTTAAAGGTAGGTGCTGTGATATATCATTTTTAGTTATATGGCGTATCTCTAAAATATTCACCAGAACCCACTTAAACATCCATCACACACATTTCTGCATCCGATTATTATGTAAAAGCTGTATTAGACCATTTTTTCCACTCTTTAACCTAGAAAACAACAACAGTTACTACAAAAATGTTATTTCAGAAGATATTGCACAGAAAGATCCCTTCCCAGTTAAGTGGAGGCCTCTTCTACATGCCCCGTTCCCCCCAACACACATACACTTTTTCCTGAGAGAGCATTTTCAGATCTGGGCACGGACTGAGGCTCAGGCTTGATGTAAGCGCAACGACCCTCCCGGGGTGCAGATGAGCCAGGAGTACTGGTGGCTGCGTCGGTGGTCACAGTCGGGAATCTGCAAAGCCCAGTTGCGGAGCTGCCAGGCTTCTTCCTCTGCACTTGAGCCGACTGCTGAGGCCATTGGGAGTTAGGATGGAAGCACTGAAAACAATTCCATACAGCTGAACATTGCTTATAAGTTGAAATCATGGCAGAGAGGGGGTGTTCAAGAAACAATACAGGTCATTCCCTTAAGATCTTTGAAATCAGAGTGTAAATGAGACTAATGCAAACTTCAACCAAACCCTGGACTTACTGAATTCTTGATTGGAGAAAGGGGATCAGTCTATCACTGGCTAGCTGGGGAAAAAAAAAGCTATACTGTCTCAGGGGAGAGGGATCTCTTATTTAGCCTCTTTGTCAGTTTAGAAACAATATCTACTATTAATTAAAAATTAGGAGACATTTTTAAAAGCAAGAATATGTGAGCCAAAGCAGAAAAAAAATGTATTATTAAGAAAATAAAAAGGCAAGCTACATGCATTGAGATAAAATGAAAATAGTAAATATATACCAAAGCCTTAAAACAAGAATTAAAAAAAGCCTCTTACAATTCAGTGTAGAGAAGACAACTCAATAGAAATTATCCAACATCTGAACACACACTTCACAAAAACAGATGAACATTTAACCAATATGCAACTTACTGATGTTTGGAGGTTATGCTTGGAGAGCTTATGGTGCAACTGGAACTCTCATACATTCTTGGAGGTATTGAAAAATTGTATGACCATTTGATTAGAAGAATGTTCTACAGCTTCTAGTAACCAAAGTTTATAATTTATAAAATACAGAAATTAATATGAGTGATCATAAAAGACTTACACAATAATTTTCATAATAGCATTATTCACAATAGCTCTAAACTGGCAACAACTGAATGTCTATCAACAAGTAAATGCATTAAAAAAACAGTGGTACATATTGTATGATTTCATTTGCTTGAATGTCCAGAATAGACAAATCCATAGAGACAGAAAATAGATGGATGGTTCCAGGGGCTGGAGGAAGCAGTGGTCAGGCCTGATTGCTAAGGTGCATGGGGTTTCTTGAAATGAGGAAAATGTTCTAACTTTAGCGGTGATAGTTGCACAACTCTGAGAATATACTAAAAACCACTGAATTTAGCAATTTAAAACAGTGAATTGTATGGTATGTTTTTTTATCTTAATAAAGCTGTTAAAAATAAACTGTGTTATAATAATAAGATGGATCACTATCCAGCAATTAAAGAGAAAGTACTACTGGTAACACAAGATCGATCAATATAAAAAAAATATTATACTAATTGAAGGAACAAAAACAAGAGTACACATTGTTTTACTCCATTTATATTAATTAAAAAGGAGACAAACTACATCAATGATGACAGAAGTCAGAATAGTCAGGATAGTAAGAAGTCAGAATAAATGTAGATATTCTGGAAGGTGGTATAGGTGGAAATGAGGGATTTTAGTGTATCTTAAGAAATGTTCTATGTCTTCATCTACATGGTGATTAAATATATATATATGTATAAACATTTCTGAGACACATTAAATATTGTACACTTTATATAATCTATTGCATATATCAAATCCTTACTGAAAAAGTAAGCACTATTTTTATACTGTGAAATTTTATAGGGAATTATATAAAACATTTTATATTTTGGAAAAGTCCAATGGTCATGAAAAACTACTTTACTTTATCATGATCATTAATGAGCTTATCAAAAATTGTTTAACTGCAAACAGTGCACTGTCTTACTTTCTTTTTCATGACCTTAATGAGATTTGTGACTAAAACAAAGCTTACTGGGTAAAACCCTGGACAGCTTCAGCTGAAAGGATATTGCATTGTTCTGGGTAGCCCTTTTCCTGTGACTCTATTAGTAACATCTCCAAAAGAGAAAAAAATTATAATATTAGAGTAACATGTAATAAACTATGCTTAGAACGTTATAAATAAAAAATATTCTGCAAAATACAATTGGATGAAAGGCATAGAAATATGAGTCTGCAGTAATACATTAAAAAATATATGGTAATCAGTGATGGGTGAAATTTTTCAGAAGTAATTCAAATGCTAATGTATCAGGTCAAATCTTTCAGCTGGGAAATGAGTGGACCTGTTTTTGTTGTTTGTTCTGCCAGCTTACAATTTCTCTCAGCTGAGAATGTCCTTTTATGAATTAATAAAAGCTTTCCAGACTGAAAATAGAGGGATATACAGCTTAATGGCCAGAATGTGTTGCCAGGATTTTGCAATTTAGACAGTTTGTTATGACTAGAACAATGCTCCAATGCATTGAACTTTAATGTTGAAATGTCAGCTTCCTACCGAGTAGTTCAGCAGCCAGGCCTACACCTGTTTGCTTTCAGACTTGTCATTTGCATCTACCTCCAGCTAGTAGGATATGTGAAGTCAGTGTGATGATAATATTAGTAGTTTTCACCTTCCAAACATGATGAAAACATTTAGTAATAAAACTTTTTAAAAAATCCAAATATCCTCTATTTTTAACATTGGGAAGAAAACCCAAAGGAGGGAGGAGTGGAAACTAAAAATCTCTAGAAAGGACCATATAAACCATTTTGTCATGATTCAGTCCTTCTCAAAACAATAAATGTTTACTTATGAAAAAATGTCATAATTTCTTGTTATTACTTTTCATGAGTAATAAATGCAGTTCAACTTACAGTGACTAAGGCTGACCAAATGTGGCTTGATATTAAAGTCAAGCTACAAATAATAGAATGCCTCCCATAGCACCATCTAGAATATAACCTCTTTAAAGTGCTCAATTTAATCCATGGAGTGTTAGAAGAATTGATTTGACTAATGGGCGAATTATTATCCTCAAAGGACTTATCATGAGTAAATTAGGTTACATATATTAATATTAACTATGTAACTTTCACCAAGTTAATCATCACCTCCTATCATTTTTATTCACTTGTTTTTAGAAACTCTAATTTGTAGGAAAAAATACAATAACAGGAAATACATCTCCAGAAAGAATGAAGACAAATGGGAATTAGCCATTGGGTCCCAGTTTGCAAACTCACAGTGAGTGAATTTTGGATTCAAGCCTTGACGATAACTTAAATCATACGCAGGTACACTCTTTGACCAATATTTTGAGGTCATCAAAGCTTGTTTTTAACATGAGTCCATTATATTATCCTCTAGATATTTCTTGAGTATTTATACCAGAATAACCTATATGTCACTTTCACTCTCATTTTAATTAGAGTGAATGAAAGCTTAAAGGGAACTGCAATGTAATTTTTTGTAGAATAGTTCTCTAATTTTAAAAATAACCCCAATTTTTTTACATTTTTTTCCTAATTTGAGTATATTTAAAATTGTATTTTTCAATGGTGACAGAATAGGGGATTAACAAGACAATTTCACTCATATGTGGGATATAAAACTAAAAGCAACAAATGAACAAATAAGAAAAACAAACAAAACTCATAGACACAGACAATATTATGGTGGTTACCAGAGGTGAGGGGGTAGGTAGGTAGTAAAGAGTAAAGGAGGTCTAATATATGGTTATAGAAGATTTGACTTTGATTGGTGGACACACGATGCAATAAATAGGTGATGTATCATAGAATTGTATACTTGAAACCTATATAATTTTATTAACTGTCAACCCAATAAATTTAATTAAAAAATCAGGTAGTCACAATAACAACTTGACATAAAGAGATGGAACTAGTTGAAGCAGAACATGGATTTATGGAAGAGTTGGTAGTAAGCCACCATAGTTCAGAGTTCTATGGATAACCTAGTTGGTATTCAATTGGAACACACAGGGTGAATTTTTCTGACGAAACTATTAAATGGAAGTCATTTAAGAGAGGATCTACTGTATAAATTATGAGTAAAGTAAGCCATAGCCTTTGATTATATACCCTGTTCAGTTATGAAATCTTAAGTGAGATTCTTAAGTAACAATTTGGAGGAGTTCTAAAATTGGTTAGCTATTATCCTGTTTAATTATGACTATTACTTTAGATATGAAATATCTGAGTACTTAGCAGATAAGATGCTGAAAGTTTATTCAAAAGAGAAGATTGATGGAGAAGCAAATAAACCATGGCTGGTCTCTCCAAGTTGCTAGAATGCTTCACCTGTTGAGGTTCATTGGTATTCATCTTTCAAATTTATTTTTCAGTTTTACAAAAATTATACAAGTTTATAAAAATTCACATTTTTGCATTTTTCCCCCTGTAATGATGTCTGTTGTACTATATCTGAAGATTTTCCTATGTCATGTGCAAGAAAATGTGCATAATTATATAAAATTTCTATTTTATGTGGCTTTTCCTGTAATGTCTTATCATCTCACCATAAAAAAGAATAAGACACAAGACATTTTTATATTCTACTGATTTTCTACTTCAATAAGTTAACTAAAAAAACCATAAAAGCAGCAAAATTTTTAGATGCATTTTAGTATTGTTTGTTAATTGTATATAATTACTTCTACCATGTCTGCTTTTTATGTTCTAAACGTCTAGGAAGAGATTTTGAAGACCGATGCTCTTGTGTTGGAAGGCAAAAAGGAGATAAATATGGTAACTACAGAGTATTTTGAAAGACATGTTTTAATATTATCATATAAGTGAAACCAAAAGGTAACACAAGGGCAGTAGGCTATTCCAAAAGATGTCTTAAATATCAGAATATATAATCCAAAATTAAGTGGCACTTTAGCAGGAGATTTTAGAAAAATCTCATAGTAAGTATCATAGTTCTAGAGCATAAGAAAGAAAATGGCAAAAGAAAAGTATTCTAGATCTGAAACATTAGTGTGTTGAAGGTCATACATGAACTACCTATTAAATACTTTTTTTCCTGATTTTCTAATTCAATAGGTCTGAGGTGGTATCTAGAGTTCTCACTTTTAATCTTAGAATGTTAGACAGAAATGTATATAGCAAGTGCACAGTATCTAGGGTTTTGTCCCTCCAGCCTCCCTTCCCTTAAGAGACAACATGTCTCTCCTTCCATTTTGCTCAGTTAGTGTGCTTTTGGAGAGGATGACCTGCCTTCCCCAAACCTTACCAAGAATAGGCTTCGACTCTGAGCCCAAGGAGGCCAGAGTCTTATGCTACCTAATTGGTTCAATAGTAGGCACAGGACATAAATAACATTATGCAATGCTAGGGTTTCCAGTGTCCTTGTAGTCACCAAATAAAGACAGCCTGTTTGAGAATTAAGCAAAAGATCAGAAGGTGGATCCTAGAGATACAGAGAGATAGAGCCCTGGTGGATATTTTACCTGTTTAGTTTCATCAGATAATCCATTTCATTTTTTGCTTAAGCTTGTTTGTGTTAGGTTTCTGTCATCTGAATTCAAGAGTACTGATTAATATGCCAGAAACGGACGCAAGTTAAAAGTTGTCCCTGAGAGTTCTCGCTGTAGGTTAAAATCTAGTAAACTTGTTCCAAGAAATGCATGTGTGTGTGCTGAATCTGTACATGAACCATCATGTGGCTTCAGCTAGGGGCCATGAGGACTGAATATCTGTAAACCAAGAACAGGATTTGATTTTGTTGAAATATTCCCACTAGCTCCAGATTCCCACTAGCTTCCACTCTGAGTCTTTTCCCAGCAAGGGCATTTTGTAAGCAACTCTTGATGTTTTAGAATGGTTTGAGGCTACTTAGAATATAAAGTCTAGGAATAGTGTTTCTGAGAGTCTGTTAATAGTGGCAGAGCTTTAAAAGTTATGTAGTTAGTAAATAAATATAATTTCTTCATTAAGCCATTTATACAAGAAGTATAATTCAGAGATCTAGTGATAGCACTAGGTCCTAGCTCAGGATTTAGGTGTTACTTTTTGCAGTTTACATGCCATTAACACCTTGTGCAAATTTACAGCTAAAACCTAATTATATTATCTAAGAAATGAGCATTATATAATTGCTACTTTTTTAGCTTATACTAATTTTCAGAGGTATTTTCAAGTAATATCTATCAAAGACTAAGGCATTACATTGAATTTAAATAAAAAATGAATTTCCACTGAATTTTACATTTTATTACAGTCAATTAATAATCTGTCTTTAGTACTATTTCCCAAAGAGATATACACATTGCCATAGACAAAGCTGGAGATGAAGAAATAAATGGAAAGATGTAGTTGGGTACATGTTATCTATTCTTTGTTACAAATGACCCCCAAATTTAGTAGCTTAAAACCACAAACATTATCTCACATAGGTCCTATGGGTCAGAAAATTTGAAGTGGCTTGTGTGATTTGGCTCATCATTGCTGCTCATGAGGCTGTATTCAATATATTGGCCAGTCGTGCAGTCATCTGAAGTCTTTGGCTGAGTGGAGATTCCATCCAAGATTGACCTCTCATACAACTTGGCAAATTCATCTCACTGTTGGTGAGAGACCTCATTTTCTCATCACATGGAATGGCCCATCTGGCTAGTTCAGTGTCCTTACCACCCGGCAGCGGGCTTTTCCCAAAATGAGTGATTTGTCTTTAATTTCATTCTGAAATGTAGCTATAAAATAAAACAAACACAATCTCCTACCAAATACTGCTTGGGGCTTATGTCAACTTGTAGGCCTAGAGAAGTAAAAAGAAACAGACACAGCCTTACAACGATGACTAGGAAAAGTTGCTGACCAGTTTTGTAACTGAATCTGCCATCTACTGATGTCACATCAGGGCCATGCCTCCACAGCAACATTGTGAGATCTGAATTTCACAGAGGCAACTGGGGTCACAGAGTGCTTTCTGGAGACAAAAATATATAAAATAAAATAAACACACACAAGAAATGGAAAACCAATTGTAAGAAGAAAAAGATGGCCCAGACAGCATGGTTCAGTGGTTGGACATCAGCCTATGATCCAGGAGATCGCAGTTCGATTCTGGGTCAGGGCACATGCCTGGATTGTGGGCTTGATCCTCAGCAGGGGGTGTGCAGGAGGCAGCAGATCAATGACGACTTTCATCATTAATGTTTCTACCTCTCTCTCCCTCTCCCTTCCTCTCTCTGAAATCAATAAAGATATATTTTTAAAAAAGAAGAAAGAAGAAGAAAAAAATGATAGAAAGTGAGAGGAGAGAGAAAATACAAAACAAAAACAAAACTTTCTAAACATGAGTCTACAAATGAAATTCCAAAACATAAGTTGGCATTTGAAGATGTCTAAAGCTAAGAAAGCCAAGGAAGTGAACAATTATAAGGTCAGATTTGTCCAAATGAAATATTTTTAGAGCAATCTGACAAAGATTACCATATATTTGGGTTAATATTGAGAACTGAATACACACGTATTTAAGTTTCATCTACAGTAAACATTTTTAAGGCATAAAATCACATAAATGATTAGAACTCTTAAGAATTCAAAAAAAATGACAGAAGTTTGCCTTCAGTATATTATCTTAAATTTCTTCTTTCTTTTCCAGATATGACCAAAAAAATAGTTGAGGAAACTATCTTCAAGTTTTATGCAGCCACTAACAGTGATAATATATAGCAGTTCAGTGAAATTCTCTGACCTCTGCTCAGCTATACACCATAGAACAGAACTCTCTTAGGCAAATGTAGCATAGAAAGAAGTCCATAAAAGAAGAATATAGTTGAGATATCTTCTTGCTGGAACAAGTCTCCTTACCTAAAATTAAGCCTACAAATCATTATCTTTTAATTCCTATGTATTATCTGTTTATGATCTCCCAAGGCTATTGTTAAATTGGAATACCATGGATAAGTCAGAGTTACAGTGTTAATTATGAGTGTTCTGTATAACTCGTCCATTTAATTTTGCTTTCTAAAGTGGTCAATGATATCTTTTTAAAACATTTTCCTCTTTAGACTACAACATATTATTGTTCCTATTTTTTAAATATTTTATTATTTTATTATTTTCAATCACCAGTTGTCCCCCCTATACCCTCTTTTAGCTCAACCCATCCCCCTCCACCCGCAGTCATCATGGTGTTGGTGTTGTCTGTGTCCATGAGTTCTTTTTCTCTCTTTGTTTTTGTCTTTTTTGCTCAATCCCGCCACAGCTCACATATATAATTACTAATTTATTTCTTATGTGACATGATTATGTCTTCACCTTCAGTTAATCTTTCCAAATTGTCTGACAGGAATGTCATCTTCAAGCTAATTTAGCTATAGAGTTATTTTAAAAGTCTGAGTCATGTTTTTCCAGAAGTTACAAAGATTGCATGCCATATTTTCTATCTTTGAAACAGAGCAGCTGGCTCAGTGTATATGTATTTTGCTGCTGGTGAAATCTTTCTGTTTCCAAATTAGAAATATGAGATGTTAAGAGTTGTTTTTTAATAAAATATACATTTTTAAAAATACACCCTCACTCACACAGAAACATATTACTGTTAATGTGAGAAATGCTCCACAGTAAGCCATCACAGAAAGGATGGAGTGGGGGGGAAAAAAAGAGTATCAAGGGATCAGGCAGACACGAACCGGTTTCCTAATACATCAGTTCTTAGAATTTTAAAAGTCTACATTATCCATGTCTTAAAGTGTGTTCTGCGTTTGTCACTGGAGATGGTGATTAGCATCATGATGTTAGATATTGCATAGAAGGCAATCATGAAAACTTTAAGAGTAGATACATGCACAGAAGTTATAGTAAAGTTTATCCTGTAAAGCTGTTCTGCAGCAGTGCATGGAATGTGCCTCCAACAGTACCTGGGATGTGGTGTGTGCTCTCTACTTGGTGAATGTTTATATTTTCTTCTGAAAGGTCATAGTAAAAACAAAAAGGGTGAAATAATAATATCAAATATCCAATATTTAATGGTATATGCTCTGTAGCTGGGTTATCAATGTGCGTTGAAAACTTTTAGAATCATTCAGATTGACTCTAAAGGCAGGTGTGTAGTATTTGGTATTTAAATAATTGGTGGGAAATCTCACCCAGAAAAGGACTGAGGTAAGAGAAATAAAGAACCCTTATGAATATCATAGGCCTGCAAACATTTACAAACATTGTGGTCAATGTTAATAAGTGAAAACATTTAAAGAAGAGATATCTTTAAAAATCAATCTTCTAAATTAATTTACTAATAATGGAAAACAGATTTGAACACTAATATCAAAATTTTAAAATAATAACTTCTGGATGTAGAAGTCAAATTATATTGAACAAGTGTTTTCCCTTTGGATTAAAAAGTCCATCTCTTTACCCAGACTTAGTACCAACTTTTCAGTCCTTTCTTCCCTAAGGTTTACATCTAGAATTAATCACTTCCTCTTTGCCATCCACATTATGCATTGTTCATATTTTAACCGAACTCAAATCACATTCTAATTTGATTGTTTCCACATTTGTCTCCCTTAATATGCTGTGAACTCATTCAGTCTGTTCTGATCATCTTAGTCTCTTTGTATATAATCTGATATATTGGAGAGTCAGAATGTCTAAATAAATGACCAAAATCATACCTTAAAGAAAAGTGACATTCCAAATTTTGTTTTTCATAACTGATGCATGAATAAAACAATTCCAGCATCTGGCACACAGCTCCTTCAGAATTAGCTGGATTAAAAAGTACACACACTATACCTATCAATATAAGATTAAATATCTAAGATATAACTGCTGCCTCTAAATTAACTGGTGTGAAATTTCTCCCAGTTGAGATAAGTTTAGATAAAGGAATCCTTAACTTGAATTTCAAATCTCCTTTGGGTGCAAAAATAGAATTACATAATTAAATTTTCTTAATTCTTCCTTTGATAGTGGTGTTTTTAAAAAATCAATTGGACTAGTTGTGTATTTAAGATTGTTATTATGGTGTAATTACCATCTGTATCTCTGTTTTAATAGTGAGAGCTAATCAAATAAAAGATGTAGGCTAAACAAAAAGCAATGTGATATTGCAGATGGGTTGCTGTGTTGGGGAACAGATGATCAGAATCTGCTATATGACTTAGATAAATTGCTTAAGATTGATTATATTACACGTCTTCATCTTAAGAAGTAGATTCAACATTAAGAAGGATGTTATAAGCATCAACTTATGAGGGTTGGATAAAAATAAAGTTGTTTGGTACATGGTAGTATCTGAAATCTTTATTTCTTTTAGGTTTCACTTTGAGTAAGATGAAGCTTTGTTATTAAGCATACAAACACTTGGAATTTTTATGTCTTCTTGGTGAATTGTCCCTTTTATCATTATTACGTATATCATGTTTTCCCAAGTAATATTCTTCATTTTGAAGTCTACTTTGTTGTTAGCATAGCCACTCAGCTATAGCAACCCTGAGTGTCAGTGCCAGCTGATTGGAATAGTCAAGTAAAATATGTGGCTTCACTGCTTAACTAAAGAATTTATATTGAAGTTGGCTGGCACTTGAAAATTGCCAGTAATTTAATGGCAGTTCAGCATAAAGTATAAATACTTTATATTTAAAGTATGCATCAAGGTAACACAGAAGGAGAACAATGATAAATTAAATATTTATCTTTGCCTAGTGGGTGAAAATACAATTTGTGGCATGTGATGGATGGAATACATTACTTGTTCCACACCTGCCTTGAAAAATATATTTAACCTCTCTAAGATGTATGGTTTTTTTTAGTATATTGTATTATAAAATAGTCAAACTACAAAAGATTATAATTTATACTTACAATCTAAAGCACAATTATAAAGGAAACACATATTTACCAAGTCCTAGCTTAAGGAATAAAACAATCCCAATATCATGTGTTCTCTTCCTCGAGATAACTGCAAGCCGAAATTCTGTGCTTTTCCTTCCTTTGCAGTTTTACCATTTATGTGTGCATTTTAAATAGATTGTTTAATATATTATTTAACTATACATTTTGAACTTTACAGGGATAGAACCATCTTATCTTTATATCTAGTGATCTAGTGCTCTATCTTTGCTACTCTTTTGTGATGTATTCTTACGCTGTTTGTGGAATATATCCAGATTGTTACATGTAGCTCTAATTCATTGTTTTACTACCACATAGCAATTTTTGACCTGATTTTTATTTAATTTTTGTGATTCACATGTTTTCTGCAACTTTATTATTACAAACTGCTGATATGTTCACCCTGGGACACATGGGAAAGCATTTCTCTATAGTGTAGAGCTGAAGATGAAATTTGGGGTTATAGGATTTCAGGTTTTCAATATTACTACACAATATTAGTATAAATGTTGCCCCAATTTACACTGTCACTAGTTTTGTTTGTTGTTGTTGTTAATTTCATCAGAGTTTTACATTTTTGGTGGACGTTTGATTCTATTTTTCTATTTTATTTTGCCTGTAAAATTGAATATAGAAGTGGAACAAATATACAGAGGCATTCTAATGATTAAATAAGGTGATCAATGTTAAGCACTTAAGATAATGCCTAGTAATTAATATCAGTTATGATAAACATAGTAATTGCAATGGTGGTGAATGATAATTGCTCTTGAGGTCATCTATTAATTTGATTTTGTTTTATCTTTAGCCTATGATCTTTTCTACAAAATGATTTCATGGATGAATAACCCAGTCTGAGCAAACAGCCCACCTTTGTCGATTCCATCTTTTATATTTTGAAGGAAAAGGCTATTAAACATAGTGCTATTAGCGTTTGCATGATATTGTTTCGTTGCAAATAATAAAGTATTGATTGCGGGGTTTGCCTCAGCCGTCTGCGCTCCACACTGACTGTTTGACTTCTCCTAGCGGCGAACTGTACTCAGGCCGCACAGACCGTCACCGCAGCCGCCTCCTCCCTGGAGTTCTTCGTAACTTTGCTTCAGGCAAAGCTGACGCTCTCTTCTTTGTGCTCCTAAGGCTCCTTGATCGATAACATCAGACCACAGGAATCGTAGATCTTGGCCATACAAAATTTCCTAATGATTCAAAAGAACTCAGGGAAACAGTCATAGGTAAGACCTCCCTCCCTTGAGGAGGGTAAGTCAGTCATACACAGCTCTCTTGAAAGACAATTTTAGTTTTGTATTAGGCACATTATGGTTTTCAAATAACAGACAAGTGGGAAATTTGTGTAATGTATGTGGAAATATTCTCTGCCAGTTCAGTGTTTTTACAATCAGCTGCGCAGACGGAAGATTCTTACATGACTACCCTCTCTCCTCTGCCTGCGACGCTCCATGGCTTCAGATCCCAGTCTCGCTTGCAATCAGTTATCTGGACAAACTCGATATGTTCGGCTCAAACGCTTCTGCTTATAGGAACTCTCTGTTATCTATACTATTATCATGTTTATAAGGCCTTTTGTGGGAAAGGGGTGTGGTTTCAGGTCACGTATTCATCTTGGTCCCCTTTGGGCATCTAAGTTATAGACCAACCTGCCATTATTTCTTCTTCCCAAATTGTAACATAGAATAGTGGTTGGAAGCACTAGTTTTGATGCCAATGATTTTGTATAAAATATAGACTGTGATGACTTTTCAGCAGAGTAAAATGAACCTCTCTGGCTTCATTTTACTCATATGTAAAACAGACATAATATTTGTCTACCACAAAGTTATTTTTATATTTGAACATGATAGTGTAAACATCAAATTTATAATGGCATATTAATATAGTACTGGCCACAATGAATTGTAGTTACTTTCTTCTGTCTTTCTACCTTCTCCTCAGCTTCGTAGAGAGTTTTACAAAGAGGAGAAACAGCAGCTTTTTATTCATATCTCTAAGCACTGGTGCAGTGCCTGGGAGGAAACAGGCCGTCTCACTGTCCAAGTGGATGGAGACTTGCTCTGTCCCTTAAGCTTTAACTTTCAACTGAGGGAATCTTTGTTACTGTGTAGTCAAAACACATTCGTATTCCGTTATACAGTTTTAAAATATAACATGATAACCACTGTGCTTCTTTGTTGCTTACGTATTTCCCAATGTATTTTTTTAAAAGGTAGAAAACATACACATGGATTTATATCTTATATATGTGGTCATTCATTCATCATTAATAGTCAAGTGTTTTAATACAGAGCTATATAAAAGCTTACCAATATGAAGAACAATTAATAAATAAATCTATTCTTCATCTGATTATTTCTTATTACATATTTAATGATTTTCTGGTTTTTAGTTGTTATTATTTTTTGGTTCACTATGATATTGCTCAGTAATGTATGGCATTGAAACTTCAAAGTCTTGGACAAAGAAGGAATATGTGGTAGCTTTGAATTATCCAGTATTTATCTGGTCCATTTTGTATCTTACTGTCCAAATAAATTTTTAATATTTCTCAAAGAAATATATTCACAATCTGTTTCTTCCTAGGCAGGGAATAAAAAAAACAGCCTAAGATTTCCTAGAAAGTCCATATCTAGCCCCACCCTCCCATGGTGATTACGCTCATTAATATTACCCATGATCCACTAAGAAACACATTGAACATTTGCCTGTGTCTCTCATACTTGAATTTTCTCCTACATTTGATACAGTTTTTCAGCACACACTGGGCATTGCTTATTCTGTCAGGTGAGTCCTAGCTAAGAAATAAGTCATTCTTATTTCTTGGTATTTAAGTTCCCACTTTATCATAGATTTCTTTCTGTTCATCTGATTGCTCATTTTCAGAGTTTCCGGATCTTTTTATTCCTTCTATGCTTTTATTGTTTGAGTTTTTGGAAGTTCTGCTTTGGCCTACATCTCTTCCTGAATTCTCTTTTTGCAGTCCCTTTCATATCCATGGCTTTAATGACCACATATATGCTGATGATTCAAAACCGTTTATTTCTAGAGACTGCTCCAGCCTCTCTCTGAGACCCCTTCACACACACACACGTACACACACACACACCAGTACCTACTGTATTACCTAGTGCATGTTTCCACTGACGGAGTCACACTCATTCAAACTTAACAGATATGAAATCAATCTCATCATCTCCTCTCCCAAAAGAATCATTCCATCTCAATTTGTTGTCTTGATGGAAAGAAGGGCTATTTACTTATGGACTCAGACCATAAATTTTCCCACTTTAACTGCAATCTAGCTCCAATAAATTATGAAATCCTATGCATTCTATTTCTGGTGTCTGTTGTGTTTATCCATCACAATTTCTAATAATGTCACGTTGGCTCTAGACATTAATTGTAAGATAGACCAGGCTCTCCTACCTGACCTTCCTGTCTCCAGCCTTACCTTCCTTTTCTACAATGCTCGTTGGTGGATATTTCTAAAATAAAATGTATGCTGTTATGTTTATATACATATAAAATGCCTCTTTGTCATGTTTAGGATAAAAGCTAACACTGCTAGTCATCTTTGTTATCCTTAGTTAACTGCTTGCTAGCTTTTCAAGCAAACATCCCCAGGTTCTCCTTACCTACCCTGGCTGTCTGCCTACTTAGTGAAGACCCACAGGGTGGCCTAGAATAATTTCTCATTGGGAAGCAACACATTCTTCAATTTCATGATGCCTTTTAAAGCCCTAAACCCTAAACATGGAAAACTGAATGAATTAATTTTAAAAAATTCAGAATTTTAATAACCTGAAAGGCAGCATAGAGTAATGATAAGGGTGAGATTTTAAAAACTTGAAAACCGGATCTGCTTCCTACTATCTCAGTTACCTTGGGCAAGCTACTAAAACTCTGTAACTCATTTTTCCCCTTAATAGAGTGTGCATCACAGTGAAAGCAAAATGATTCGATGAAAGGGATTTGCCAAAAAACAATTCTTGAAAATACAGTGTTTTATATAGACACCTTGTTAGAAGCAATTTAGGAAAAAGCAACTTGCTAATTAGTAATTAATTGATTGAACAATTTAACAGCTATAATAGGATTGTTTATCTGCACATTAATTTTAAATGGTTGACTGCCACTTCCTATCATTTCAAATAGAATTTAATATCATTCTTAATTATTATTTCTCAGAAGTAAAAATATACACAATTAAATGAGAATTTTAAAATATCTATGATAAATAAGATGTATTAAAATTTTATGCTTCTAATACACAGCAATTTGTGTATACTAACTAGAAGCAGTTTGCAGTTAAAAAAAGAAACTGTTAAATACAAAGAAAAAATATGAATGGTATGGTCTATGTATTTCATACTTAAAATTTGGGGTAATCTAATTTTAAGAGAAAATTTTAAAAAGAATTTTAATGTAGAATAAATTACTAAAATAACAAAGACAAAAGATAAAAGAAGACTGGTAAAACTGAATGGTATAGAGGATTAAAGATCACTATTCACCAAAACCAGCTCTAAACCAGACACCCCATGCCTCGTGTTGGAAAGTTAAGTGTGGTCAGGGATAAGGGGCACTGGAAGAAAGGGGGGAAAATGAACATCAGTGATCCCACAAGAAGTCAGCACTAGGGAAGGAAGGTCTGAATTGCTATCCTGAGGTACGCACAGACACAGGATTGGCTTGGAATTACCGATGTGGGCATATCTTATGTTAACACTGGAAGTCTAGCAACCTTGACCAAGTGACATGATTCAGAAACAAGGGCCAAGCACGTTGAGAAAGCAAACTGACATACACCGGGACATAATTTGATCTATTTTTATTATGTATTCAGAGAGTGAAAAAATATTTTTATTTCACCCTGATACATCCACCAAACAAATGAACTGCTGAGTCACTTTCTGTATGTTCACTAAGGGAAACGATTTTAGTCCTGGTTCTTGTAAATCCGTGACAATCATTGCAGATAAAATTTTATAAAATGACTACTCATTCACTACGAACAGACTATATGTAACCTTAGTAAAGTCACTTATTTAAAGTACCTACTGTATTTTGTAATTTGGCGACGAGATTCTTCACTTCTTGAAAAAAAATCATTTTAAAGCAATTTTTTCCTTGCTTAGGTTTTTCTAGTCTTCATTTCACAGATGACACTTTCACTGAAATGCCCCAGTGGACTCAGTCACCAGCCTTGCTGATATTGGCCTGCAGAGCAGGGCAACATTCACGGACCTATCACACCTCGGTGTATATTCTTCACCTTGCAGGCTGGGTTTCATCATTCCACTCGAGGGCTCCCACTCCATTCCTGATTCAGAGTCAGTGAGTCAGGTGCTCTGCCTCTCACTGACGCTCTTTCTGGATTATCTTTACTTCTTTCCAAGACTCCAGGACTGCCTCTGATTCTAACTCTGGTGTGGCTTTTATTTGGCTACCATTTTTATTCCCTGTTTCGGTTTTGGTGATTTTGATTACATGAGCCAACCATCTTTACCTTTTAATATTTAAGGATTTTTCTTAAGAATTATGAATTCTCCTGGCTTTTGAGTCCTCTGTTTCTGTTTCATCATCCCACAACATTATGGTTTTGTCATGTTGAAAATAAAGCTGCTATCTCAGCCTACACTGCCGCCTAGCTGGCTGCCAATGTTTGATAATATCTTCTGTTATTTGTTTTCTTGTGTGCCCAAATAAGTCAGAACAAGAATAGAAGAGAAGAGACAATTTATGTCTCCTAGAATAAAGGGAGCCACAAGATCAGAAAACAGCAGGATAAATATGCCTTTGAGATCGTCTGTGCCATTCCGACCTTCTGTTCTGGAACTGATGCAACTGATACCCCAATTTTACTGAGGTACAGCAATTTGTGTCCTATATTTATTTGACCCATGGCTGAAATTGTAACACTGAGGCTACCAATCTGTGTTTATGTGTGTGAGTGGTTGTGTGTGTGTGTATGTTGGCTTAAATGGAAAAAAGAAAAGTTTTGTTCTCAAGAAAGGAAGGTGATTTGCCTCATTTTTACAATGACCTTTTGTATTTATAGCTCCTGCTCTGTGTTTACCTTGCTTTTTTCCCCTCTTTTTATTCTTGCCTTTTTTTGAGAAACTTATATTTATTAATTGGTCAAAACTTTAAATGAATGATCCGCTCTTCGGTAATGTCTAATTCAAAAACACATCTATTATTACCGGAAATAAATAGATGCATTTTTTTAAGTTGCAGCTGAGAAAATGCAGCGCTCTGATTCTTATCTAAGAACTTTGCCTGGATAAAATCACAATCATATGGATCAGGTGAAGGTGTTTTGGAATGAAATAGAAATAATACAGAATTCATTGCTTCTGGCCTGCCAAGAGCTCAGAATACATCACATTTCTTCCCTTTTTCTCAAAGAAAATACAAAATCCCCACAGAAATACGCAGGCAAGCCACAACAAAGTATGAGAGAATGCTTTATGTGCGGACGACAGGATGTTAGTAAACCTTTAGCCTGACCTGTAATCCAGCTGGACAGTTAGTAAGGAAAGCAACTTGTGGTAATAGGTGGAGAATTTCAGTTATAAATCGGGCGGATGTCTGCGGCCTGCTCCTGATTTTCAGGTTCCTCCGTCGTAGCCGTTTCAGCCTACCTTTTCTGGTGTGCCTCAGAGGTTCAGGGCTTAGTGCACACGCGCCCTGAGGCGGGAAAGGGTGCACGTCCCTGACCCTTCGGCTGAGTCTCCGCTTACATCTTTCTGCCTCTTAACCAAAGGCGGTCCAGCCGCAGCGTGGGTCAGGAGCGCACCCGAGGCCGCATTTTCCTGATGACATGCCCTTAGATTTGACTCTTGCTCTGCAAAACTTGAACTCACCACCTCAGGGTCTGAGGGCCCGCTGGGCCCCCACGCGGCCTAGGGGCAGGCGGGGCGGAGCCTCGGCCCAGGTGCTGGCCCAGGTGCAGGCCCAGGTGCTGGCCCAGGTGCTGGCCCAGGTGCTGGCCAGGTGCAGGCCCAGGTGCTGGCCCAGGTGCTGGCCAGGTGCAGACCCAGGTGCTGGCCCAGGCTGCGCGCAGGTGGCGGCCGCGGGGCACCTGGAGCCTGGGTGGGGCCGCAGGTGGGGCCGCAAGGTCCCTGGGCGGGAAGAGCTTTACAGCCTGGCCGATGGGACGGGGAGGGTGGTGCTCCAGCCGTCCCCCTCTGCCGGCTTCCAGACCCTCCGGCGCCTCCTCTCTTGCGGGGCAGGTGTTTGGCGAAGCCCTGGGAACCCACGGGCGGCAGCGCCTCTGAAAAGGCTGGGCGAGGCCTGCGCCGGGGCGACCGGCGGCCTGGGGTCCCAGGGCCTGAGGCCTCGGGTGCGAGGAACCGGGGTCCATGGACGGTGGGCCCTCGGAGCTGGGGCGCTTGGCCAGGAACCCCAGGGCACCGGCGGGTGTCACCGGGCTCGTGGCTCCAGGTCCGCAGGGGTTGCTGGTGTGTCTGCGGCCCCGTGGATGTCTCAGCAAAGGTGTCAGGAGCTTAAGGACAAAAACCAACCCCCCAGTCAGCTGCGCGAAGGGGCACAAGGGATGCGCATCCTGAGGTCCAGCAGGTCAGGAGGTTCGGATGGCGGCTGAGGACCGCTGGGTGACTTCTCAGATGCCCCGCAGGGATGCTGCCCTGGAGACCCTTTGGCCAGATACACCGCGAGAGAAAACAGTCACAGAGCATTTGTGGCCATTGTAATCGATCTTTTTCCAAAGAAAATTAATAATTACATCAGTGATTTTCAACCCTCTTCATCTCGTGGAACACACACACTATTACTAGAATTCCGCGGCACACCAAAAAGTGTACTTTTTGCCAATCTGACAAAAATAGGCCTAACTTCCATTCATTCGCACTGGATGGCTATGGTTGTGTGGGCTGTTGTCATTTTCTCTCTCTCTCTTTTTAAATAACAGCTAGAGTTCCTAATAATTATTACTTGCCTTTTGTTCACTTTCAATATTGTCGCTTTACCCTAAAACTGAAACCAATTCCTCACTTTAGCTACTTCAGCTGCCTTAGGTATTTTTGATCCTGTCATACTTCTTCTAAGTCTTTTTAATATTGGCTTTCTTAAACTCAAATTTAAGAACTCAAAATCAGAATAACAAAGCCGTTAGGTTGCTTCGCACCATACTGCCTTTGTGATTTCCAAGGCAGACAATTGACACCACATTTTTAAATATTACTTTATAAAAGAAGAGATGCAAAAAATGTGCATCTACGATGGGCAGTTTCTGTATTTTAAATTAGTTTAAATTATACAGATTGCTGTGTCAGTTACGAAGCTTTCACCATGGAAAGTACTGACGAATCAAAAGAAGAAACTCAGACAGGGCCCCTAGATTACGCAGATACCAGCGGTATGTGAAGAATAATTCAGCAGCGGTGCCCCTTTCAGAATAAATAAAAGCACCATCCTGTCCCTGCTTAAAGACTGTCAATAAGTGTCATCAAATTGATTTATACATTTATTTTGTAATTTCTTGTCAGTTTGTGACAAGCAAAACAAACACAGCCAACGCTTTATGAGATGAATTAGAAGTCCCTGGAGGGCCGTCAGTAGCTCACTATGCATAATACATTTTTTCTGTCAGGGTTATCATTGACTTACTCTTTAAAAATTGATCACTGCCTCAGTAGAGGATTCCAGCCTCTTTTCTGAATTTTCAGTATATTGTAATAACCAGAGCATTTCAGTCTCATTATGGACAGGTGACTCCTGCGCTTCCCTTACAGCTATCTATAGGTTCCTGCCTGACTATACTTGAAGAAAGTTCAAAACAAACATAATCTCATTAAGAGCCTTACCGTGCATTTTTGACTACTAATATTTCAGAGAATAGACCCAGGTTTCTCAAGTTTGCTGGCATTGTCACTGTAAAGAGATTCTTTTCATTCTGTGGAACTGAGTCAGGATTTCCATGATTCTTTCAAGTCTAGTAGCTGACAACTTCATGAATGTAGGCTCTTAACTATGCCAAGATAATCAGAACAATAATTAATTCTCTAGACAGAATGAAATAAACTTACTGAAGTTGAAGTTCTATTTTCTAATGGACGTAAGAGAAACAGCCCTTGCTTTTCTTCTTTAGCTCTATCTAAACATCAGTTTTACAGGCTATATTGATATAAACTCTAAAGAAATACTGTTCAGCTAGTTTACAATTCAGAAAATATAGCCTGCAAAAACTCTTAAATATGAGGCAATAAGTCAATAGGAAAACTTGAATAAATCTATAGGGAGTAGAAATATAGATAAATAGATAGATATGCCTTTCCTGAAAAATTACTCAGAATTATTGTTAAATATAGAAAGTACTTTTTATAAGTCCTCTTACTATTCATAACCATGTGAATATTTGTAAAGTTCAATAAGAATTCATGCTTCACCCAAGGGCTGTACAAGGGCTGTACTTCATTTGTGTTTTTGATGCCTAAATGCCCACTCAGAAAACTCGAATAGCATATGTTCTCTATATAATGGAAACAGATAGGTAACAATGAATGTTTCTTCCTCAATGTTCAAACACATTCAAAAACACATATTGATTTAAAAGGAAAATAAAAGGATGTTCCTAGATTGATTGGTCCTGCGGGCCAACCTGGTAGAGATGAGTCAGATCATTCTCTTCTGGCCTTGAAGTAGTCAATATGAGCTTATAAGAGCCATAAAAACTATTTCTGGCATGTAATGTGATTGAATAGCAATTCAATCAAGTCAACTTTAGAGTATCTCCAGACAGACATTAACTCTCATGCCCTGCTACTGACAAGTATCATGTCATAGTCTTCTAGTTTTGTTAACCATGACAGAGTTTTTATGTTTTAATCAATGTGTCTTGTGGCATCTGTGGAATAAGAAAGAGCTAGAAACACAAATCATAAAGTAAATGACACTGAAACAGGAAATTCCTAAATTTAATTATGTGGTCAAATCGTGCTTTAGAGGTAGATCTTACCTTCAAAGAGAGAGTAATAGACACTGGGATTTCTCACCATAATTGGCATACATCCCCTGTCAAAAGTAAAAGGAAATAAAAAAAATTTTAAAAATCACTTAGTACCTTGAGATAAATAATAAAAATAGCAGCTAAACAAACAAAACAAGGTTTTCTCATTCCTAGAAAAATAGGAAATGTGCTGTATCTGTATTATCAGATGGTAAAACTGGTCTTACTATTTTGTGAGTGTCCCAGCTCCTTAAAACTTTCATCCCTCATTACTTCCCCCAGGCTCTTCTCTATTTGTGTGAAATCTCTCCTCCTCTAAAGAGGTTAGAGGCTTCTCTTTAGACTCCCATTGTATCTGTGCATACTTTTATTAATGATTAGCATTTTGATGTAGACTCTCAACTTCTGTTTCCTTCATTGGATTATAAACTTGATGAAGATCAAACCTTATTGATATGCGTCTCCAGTGAATGGCATAATATAGGCTCTTAATAAGTGTTTCTTTAGTTGACTTATCTATTGGTACACATTTTTTGATAATTTATTTTCTTTCTCAGTTTCTACCTTCTCTTTTTTATTCATATAGGGCCTTTTACAGTTCATATTACAACTCTTTCTAGTCTCACTGTTTTTATATATGTTTTTTCAAGTTGTTTTAACTAAACGCTGAGAATGTTTTAAAATAAAGATATTCCCTGGATGGACTCTGTGACAGATAACAAGTATTGCTTTTTGTCCACTTGAAAGCATAGCTGCGTGATAAAACATAATTCTTTACTAAGCAAGAATGCAAATTCTACATAAGCCTGTTTATTTGTATTTCTCAGATGAGAAGAACACTGGAATTTTATTTGACTTAATTTGCTTAAGCTTGAAGACATTCAATTATGCATTTGTGGTTTAATTATCATCATAAAGTTAAAGAACTTGTAGTATTCTCCTGCAACAACAGAATAATTGGGAAATGAATGCTAGAATGCCCTAGAATATCTTCCCTGGGAAGAATCCAGGATTCGCACTTAAAAGTGGCACACAGGTTGGATTAAAGAACCAAAAAAAGCAAAAAACAAAGAAACAAAAAAACAAACCTTCAGTTGACTGCTGAGAAGTAGTTCTTTCTAAAACCATTGCTGTAAAGCAGTGCTATTGAAAGTGTGGCAAACTAATTTTCAGTTCACTCTACAACAGTGACTTGTTTATACAACTCCCAAAGGAACGATTCATGAACCTTAAATGAACACATGTCCAAGTTGCTATAAACTACATGGCATTTGATTGTCTAGTTAAATCTACTCAGTTACCTAGTAAGTAAATTACAGACGCTGGACAGTATACGAGTAGACTAAGAGCAAGGCACAGTGAGTGTCAGCCTGTTTTTCACTGTTTTGATAACAGGTTGTGTACTTCCCTGAATAATCTCTGCAGTCTTTGGTCTTTGCTTTGCATGTGTCATTTACTCCGACTCGCTGCCTCCTCCCATTCTATTCCCCACACCTTTTGCTGCCCCAATGACAATTCCCACTGCAACTCATCCCTCAAGTTTTGGCTCAAACATTTGTGTTTTAGGTGTCAGGCCCATAACCCATACTCTACTGCAAGAGTATTGCACATTCTGAGGGCTTTATATTCTCCTGATATTGCTCCTAGGGGATCTTGATTTCACTTGCCTCTCATTGCCAGATTCTGTTTCTTTCAGTAGCATACTGACCCATATTTGGAACTCATCTCCCTTTTATTTAGTTACACGCACACACACACACACACACACACACACACACACTCACACACACACACACACACACACACACATCTTCATACTGATCACTGGACATCCCTCTCCTTCAAAAGAAATCTTCTCTCCTTTTATGTACTAGAGCTCCAGTCAGTTGATCTGTTGATATGAAGCCTGGCACTTCTTGCTCCTACTGCTTCCCAGCAATTACAAAAACATTACTCTTATTATGCAGTACAATTATATTGACTAGTCCCAAACTCACCTGTAGCCCCTGTTACAACCCCGCTATTAGATTTGTCAAACCATGAGCTGTTTTCTCTATTTATCACATTTTCAAATACCCCAAGAGTTTTTGAGAGATGATAAGATTGATATAAAATTTGATTCCCTAAGAAAACAGATTATTTCAACTCCCCTCCACAACCCCACCCCACACTTAAAATTGGGCAGTAACTGCAATAGATACAGATGTTTGAATATTTATATGTCTTCACACTACCAACTATTTCTACTATGAAATGTTTTTGAGATTCCCCTTGGAAGACTTAAATGAGTGTTTTTCAAACATTATGAAAAGTTGGAATCTCTTTTCCAAATAAAACATTCCATAGAATTCTAGAATGCAACAGAAAAGCAGAGGAACAGTGATTGTGTTGATAGCACTGGGTATTTTTGTTGCCCAGCAGAGGAAGCGTTTCATTCATAATGCTTCTCCAGCACCATGAACAACGCCTGCCATATAGCAGAGATCAGAACCACTAGTTGAATATATACAAGTACGTTTGTAAATCACAGGTTTCCATAAAATCCATTTGTGGAAAATAAAAACAGCATGATTCTTTACAATAAAGTTCCTTGAATATATAAAAATGAGTGTGCAAGTTACTGGTATTTTATTTGCACTTAGTTTTAGTCTCTCTATGTACATATTATCCTACAGAAAAATATTGTACCATTAGAAATCTAAGAATGCTCTTAGGTTTCTCTATTATAAGGGCCTTTATTATTTCAGTGGTTCACTTTATAATATCTGGGCTGTCTAAAATACTACATACCTGTGGAATACTTTTCCCTTTTACATATTCTGTGAACACTTCTCCAGCTTATATCTTACTGAAGAACTCCCATAAATTTTTATCGCGGTTCCACAGATATTACTTTTGAAAATGCCACTAAAAACAATTGTTTAATGAAATAATGGATCCTGGATTCCTGAAACTTAAGTTTAGAGAAAAAAATACTGAAGAGATTATAACTGTAATCATAACTGGTGAAATAGGTTGGAACTAAAAACTCTTTGCACATTTAATTTCTTTTTATGAAAATAGGTCCAATACACTAAGAAAAGAATCATAGAACAAAATTAATGAGGCAAATCATTTATTTCATTTCTCTGCATCACCAGTCCCATCTGTAGCTGTCATATTCTGCACTAGCTTGTCTTTACTCTTTGCCAGACTTTTGACTCCACAGCTTTTTCAAGGTGAATCATGATCTGTGTATATAAAGAAAAATGATCCCATTCTCACATTACAATGAGTGTAGAAAGCTTCATTTGAATTAAAAATACATTTAAACAGACAATATCTGTTTTCAAATCTTTTCTCATCTCTGATGCTGCCAGTTGCAAATTCATGGGATTACAGTGCCTCTGATGTAATGATCTCTAATGATTTCTCAGGAGAATTCAAACCCGTTCAGACCAATACTAGACTTAGCTAAGCTTGTGAAGGCCACCTGCCCTGCCCTTTGTGGACGCTTTTGTCTCTTTTCCTCAGAGATGCTGTCATTGACTTCCTTCAGGCCTGTTATTTTATTTTGTTTTACACTTTGGTAATTTATAAAAGGCAAACAACCTGGGCAGTGTGCCAAGAGCAACAATTAGAGGTTCATAAAGACAAACCTACCTCAAAAGAAATGACCTCATTCCAAGCTTTCTTCTGGAAAGTGGCAGAGAAGAGATAGACTGAAATTGGAATACCATTCAGTGCAAATTGCTTTCTGGAAAGAAATCTGCCTGTTCACTCCCTAGTAAATATGTCTTATTATAAAATGGGGAGTTTCAAATAAATAGGGAACATTTAAATTGATCTAAATGCCAACTGGTTTAAAAGCAAATAACCTCAATTGAATATGACTAATTACTGTACATTTAAAACTCATATTTTTTCAGCTATATTTTATTTATGATATTGCAGATTAGTTTCATTTATCTTCCAAATTTTATATTTCTTTAAAGGATTATTTTTATCACTATAAGTACAACAATATGTAGTAATTATATATAATTTATCAAGTATGTCTCTTCTCGTAATTGCTTCTTTTTTATTCTTATTCTCTTTTTCATGACTTTTTGCAAGGTATCTATTTTAAGCCAATTATTACACATGCAGTATTGTACCATATGGGTTATTACTTCAGGATACCTTCTAAAAATTAGATTGTTAGGTTACTAGAGTAAATTATATGGAACTTTTCTGTGGTCTGTTGTCTTTCAACATTGCTAATGTAAATTTTGCAATACTTTTATTTATTGAATGAGTTGGACAATTCAACAAATAAATAAATCTTTTTAAAAAAATCCCACATCTGTCCAAGAGAAAAATTTTCAAGTCCTCCACCTTCCTATATAGTTTAAATGTTTTAATCAAGCCCAGAAGTTTCCACCAGGACAGCCTATCAAGATCATCTTTAACAGATGATGTTTCCCCAAAACACAAAATAACACCCAGTAGGTGAAGTCCTGCCGCTCCACATCCTTCTTGCAAAAGTTTCTTCTTCTCTTAAAACAGTGTTATTTTCTCTAAAATAAAAGCTACTTACCCTGATTTCAGGATATCTTGCAACAAATAATCCCTTATTTTTGTCTGCCAAGTTGTGAAAGGGTAACTTACATTTTGAGAAGTATATAAACTTTTCATTCTCTTTAGTTAAATGTATCAAAGGAAATAATTTTTACTTGTACCATTGCGTGTTCTCTGCCTCTGCCACCCGCTGTCTCTTACCTATTACCTTTCCCTCCATCCTCAGCTCACTTGGCTCCGGGTGCGAGGTGGAGTGTGCCTCGCTTGATGGCCTCAGTCCGCGAGTGGCCAATTACCAGCCAGTCACCTCAAAACCCTTTTTAATTGTGTGTTTCTTTGCTAATGGTTCTTCCCCTCAAAATGAAATTGGCTTCATTTTTGTTTTTCCTGAGCATAAAGTTATTAAATATTCATCTGACAATTCAAATAGGGACAATCCGTGTATTCCCCACTGCTTCCCTAAATATGTAGGGACACCGGGGAGAATGCATTACTTCAAATAACTTTCTGCATGCCAAAACAGGATATGGGGGCACCTAGGTTAATTCCGTTTCAACAAGTTTCAAGTAGATAATTTTCTGGCGAAAATATAATTTTCCAAATCTGACCCCAGGAAAGAGTTTTAAGCATCCCAGTTTATATACGAGAGAGAGAGAGAGAGAGAGAGAGAGAGAAAATATTAAAGAGCAGAGCTTGACAGTAACATACTTACTGGTTTCAGTAGTAACTGATTTTTAGTAATGTTAACCCCAATTAAGCGCTGGCTTGAATAGATGATGCTTCAGAGATCATATATAACAATGTTGCTTAAACTTTGGGGAGAGGGAGGAACCTTTCCAAATTCCTTTCCTACCGTGAGCTTTCGCAGCCATTTCTCTGCGTGCTCTCAGGCCTGTTTCTGCCCTCCTGTCACCTGTTCTATAGCTCAGGGCCTGGGGCCCCACCAACCACAGCTCCCGGTTTACAGATGGGGTGCACTAGCGCAAAATTTGGTGGACTGAGATGTGGAGAAGTGATTCTTTCTCCTATTTTTTCATGGTTTTCTGGCTTCAAGAATAGTAGAGGCGACAACAGGGCTGAAGTGGGGACAGTGGCAGGTACAGCTGCAGACAGGGACAGGAGCCCGGGAGAGCGGGCTCCTTCTTCCCCGCGCAGGCAGCCTGGTCCCAGCAACAGCAGCAGTGGCCTGGCCCTGCGCGCTTACGGATCCCCCGTCAGGCAACTGGACCCCAACGGCAGCTGTTGGGATTGCGGGGTCGTTACTTACTTGTTTGCAGGAGCGAATGATTTTTAGTAACGTTACCTTCTTCTCTTTTGTTCCTCTCATCCTTCCAAGTCCTATAACTAATTATACATTAAATACCTTTGGTTTGAAATATGTTGCATGGTTTCTGGTTTCAAACAGATCTTCACAGATGCACAGGTGAAACATCAATATTTCACTTATAGGGTAACCACAGACCATCCTTATTTATGTAAATACTGACATAGATGTTTGAAATAAACAATATTAACCAATAGAGGAAGCACACATTAAGTTAATAAATAATGATTAAATGAGATTTATTTTAGTATTCCAGGGAGGGGACCCAATGCAAAAATGTATAAATATAATTCATGTTTTAAATAGATATAAGGAGAAAAGAAATCATAATATTTCCATGAAAAGTTCCGCACAAAATTGAATGCTTTTTTCTAATAAAAACACACCATAGAAGAGTAATTGACTCAGTGTTTTTCAAATATGAATAACCCATGTATTAAATAATGGAAGATGCTGGACCAGTTTCTGTTAAATTTAGAGAAAAGGGAAATGGGGCTCATTATTGCCGCAACTTTTAATATTGTGTTGAAGATATTAGAAAATAAAATCAGATAAAAGAGAAAGACTAGAGGCATGAGACTTAGAAAGGAAAAAAAGTTGAAACAACTTCTTTGGGCAAATGATGTGATAGTTTATCTGGAAAGCTCCAGAGAGGCAAAGAAAAGGCGAAAGTAGTGAAACGAGAGAGAGGGCCTTAATAGAAAGAAGTCTGACCTCCACCGAGGAAAACCGAGTCCTGCCAGGAGACCGCCTTATGATTCAAGCTGCAGCATCACCTCTTCGCGGGGTCTCCAGTCTTCCAGTCTGTCCATGATTATGGATTTGTCAGTCTCCACAATCATGTGAGTCAATTCTTTAAAATCTCTCTACGTATATATTCTGTTGGTTCTGTTTCTCTAGAGCACCCTGACTAACATGGTTCTTACATATAAAAGCAACAGCAAATTAGGAGGTATAATTTATGCAAGGACCCACGACAACCAAAAGATAGAATCCCAAGGTAATAGTTTTATGAATATACTTATCAAAAAAGGTACAAAACCTAATTGAAGAAAACTTTTAAATACTTCTGAAAGACACAGAAGTGGACTTAAACAGAAACAGAGGATAAGATGATACAACATCATAGGTATGCTAATTTCCCTTAAATCAATAAAATGTAATGCCATCCCAATAACAGTATCAGCTTTATTTTGGTATGGAAATAGACAGATGGGTTCTAAAGTTCATATAGAAAATCAAGTAATTACTAGTAGTGACAAAATTCCTTTAAAAAGCAGTGTTGGAACTGGGGTTAATCAAATCAGCTATTACAATCAATTAAAATAGCACCTATAATTTAAAAAGTACAGTATCAGCATGTGAATGGAGAAACCCATAAAATAGAGGGAGGAGAGGTATTAACCATTTGCTCTCAAGTGTCCTTGGTTGGGGAAGACAAGGTCTTGCTGTAAGCTGGCTGCAAGCTGCCCCGACTGCTTGGCCTTGTTTAATTTTCGTGTCCCAGTTTCTCTATTCCACTTGTCCAGGGTCTTTCTAGCTTCTTGCTATCCGAGGAAGTAAGATATTTCTTTCACTTATTTTTGGCAACACTTTAATATTCTTCCTGTGAAATAATCTCTGGGAAGTTAAAAGTAGCGTTAAAAAATCACTTCTCCTTTCAGCCTGAACTGGTGAGAGGCATTCAAAATATGATCTCCAAATAATGCAAGGAGTGAATGGAGTTGCTTTATTATATTTGCAATGGCCAGTGAGATTTAAAATGTCAATTTTTGCTTTCCATCTTATCTATTATTTGACATTGTTTATAAAAAGAAATTGTCTAGTCTTTTGCTTTCTACCTATAAATCTATATTTAGTAAATAAAATGTTTGAGAAAGACTGATTCTATTGTCTGCAGATGTCTAATAATTTTTATAAGTGAATTTATAAAGCCAGATACCTGGTATTAAATGTTTATTGAAAACATTGTGCCAGAGAGGTTTGTTTAATGAGCAAAGGATTTGAACAGAGAAAAATCTATTCTTCATAGACTGCAAGAGTGTATTTATCACTCAGTGCTGAGTCGACAGTAGAAAAGACATGGTCTCTGCCCAGTGAGATGAAAGGTAATATCAGTTTTAATACCTTTAGCTTCTTTCAACAAACAACTACTGGATCTAGAACAGAAACTGCCTGTTCTTCCACATCGAGGGTTGTGTACTATAGAGTGATTTATAGAGATGTTTTCTTGAGGGTTCATTAGTTAACATTTCACAGAGAAAAACAGCAGCCTATGGGCAAAGGGACTGGATGGCATAGGGCAGCCTCAAGCTTACTCTTCACCACCCTTCTCTTTAGGTTTCTGGGACTTCAGGCTCTCGCTTCAACCCCCCTCCCCTCCTCCTCCTCATTATAATTCTTTTCAGAATCAGTTATGTCTAAGGCATTGACCCACAGAGAAAAAAATGCAAAATGGTGATTAATAATGAACTTATGGAATTTACCAAATTAAAGTCTACTAAATTTAAATATTAATTTTAATACCAATTTCATACCAGGAATATAAAGGTAAGAAAGTGCTTTTATTTTCCACAAATAAGATAATAATTTTAGGAAAGGGAATCTTATCTGTCCTGACCAGGCCACCTTTCTCCCCCAGGCCCTCTCCTGACCTTAACTAACGAGTTTGTCCCTGTGAGAGCATCAAGTACGGCTCCCTCGTGAGGGTGGTTTGTTCTCTTCTGCCCCGTGGGCCCCCAGGGGGGGGGGAGCGTTACGGGGGGGGGGGGGAGGAAGCGTTATACTTTATATTCAAGCAGACTCTTACTCTTTACCCATTAAGATCGCCTGCTCTTTCCACTTACCAACTACCGAGTCCTGTATGTTTCTGAATTTTTGGTCACTAGTTCACTTTTTTTCATTATCCTACCCAAATCTTGGGATACCGTTCAAATGCTATAAATTATTCTTTAATTCATTTAAAAATATGTATTTGGAACATTCTTCAACTTACTGCTCAAATGTTGCCTTTCCGCTAGGCCTGTCTGACCATCGTATTGAAACTTGCCACCTAGCTGCCCATCCTCTATTCTGTCATTAACCTGATTTTTTTTTCAGTATTCATATATTTTTACAACATAACATATAATATAAATTTTATTTAATAAACACTTATATGGTGTTTACTATATGGAGGATATTGTTCAAAGTTCCTAATAAATGTTATTTAATTTTTATAACAAGCTTATGAAGTAAGGTCTATTATTCATGTTTTATAAATAACTAACTTGCAAAAGTTACTGAGCTAGGAAGCGTTTGAACTGTGATGTGAATCTAGGCAGAACGGCCCCAGAGTCCATGCTTTAAACGCCTGTGCTCCGTTTCTCTTTTTAACTTATTATATTTGTTTGTCTCTCCCTTGAGAGAAGACTTTCCTTCTGCTTAGTTTACAGTTGTATCCAAGGTGCCAAGGATGGCGTCTGGAACCCATTAGATGCTCAGTTAATATTTGGTCTGTGACTTTGTGCCAGGCAATATAGCAAATCAGCAAAAAGTTACAGTTTTGCTTAGGTCAGGGGAGGAGATGAAATAGATATTAAATGAATAATTTTAGCGATAAGTGCCTACTTTCAAAACTTGACAAAGAATGTGCTGGAAAACACAGAGTCCTCTGCTAGAGCTTAATAGGGGGACACCATTTTGACTGGATTAGCTAAAAATATCTTGATAAAAAAAAAATCCTTGAGGTCTACTCAAGATCTGAAGGGTTGATTGAGTAGAACTTGTCCAGTTAAGTTGGGAAAGATGAGTTTACCAGAAATAGGGAACTGCGTAGCTGAGGTAGAAGTGAAGACATTTCTACTGGATGGAGACATTTAGGGGTGGGATCTACTGGACTCACCTCTTGATTAGATATTGCAGATAAGGAAGGGAGAGGAATAAAGGAGGATTTTCTAGATTCTAGCTTTAGTAACTGATCCTGCCGCCACTTAAATAACAGGAAAAATAGGAAATAGGGAATTACGTTTTAGGAGGTAAGTCATAAATTCAGTTTTAGACATTGTGGACATATCTATGTGAGGCTCTGGAGAGATATCTTTTGGACAAGAGATTTGTCATTTCTTGGCACATTAGAACTATTACTACCAGTTAAAGCTATTAGAGAAAATCAGACTGACTGGTGAGATCCTTCAAAATGAGAATAGATTAACTAGAAAAATGTGTGCCTTCATGATAACACTCAGAATTTCAGATATGGCTGGAGCAAGAGGAGTCTTCAAAACACTGAGTTAATGTGAAAATGTATGAGAATCCTTGTCACAGTATTGTTTATGGTAGCAGGGAGGTAGAATCGAAATCAATCTAAATATTTATCATTAGGGGAACAGATAAATATAATTGAAGCATACCATGTACTGTTATGCCTTTTTAGACCTATAAACTAGAGAGGCATACACATAAATTGATTGATTTTAAAGCACTGCACTAAGTAATAAAATAATACAAAATAAGATATGTAAGACATTACCACTATGTAATTACATATGCACACTGAAGCACTAGAACACACATGCATAAAATATTACATATTTTTAAATGATGTACCTATATCTGCAATTCTAAAAAAATTAAGTCCATTACCTTGGATATCTCTAGAGAGGGGAAATATGGAAATCATAAATTTAAAAAGGAGAAAAATAGGCATGATATTTTGCATCCATGTTAATAGTGTGTCTTGTCCCGAGAATTATGATTAATTCTCTGCATTTGAATTTAAAAAATGTAAGGAAAACTCCAGAATACTGGCAATAGAATCAACTTCTGCCGTGATATCAAGGAATATAAGGCTAATGAAGCATCTATTGGCTTCAGCAAAGTGGTAGTTATTGACTGCTATAAAAATGTTATGTACAAAGAAAGCCTAGGCCTGAGCCAAATTGCCTTTTATTTAGGGATAAATCAGGACTGTACAAAGATGCCATTCTTTACAACTATGGAGGGAACACATATTCTCTCTAGAGATAGCAGCAAAGATGTTTGCCATCTACCTGGTGGAAAGAATAAAAAAAAAAGAGTGTTTTAATCTGCTAGTCACCATAAAAAACACACACACCACTAAATAAAACCATAGACTGTGTGGCTTAAACAACAGAAATTTATTTTCTCGCGTTCTGGAGGCTGGAAGTCCACAATGAAGGTGTTGGCAAGGGTGGTTTCTCCTGAAGCCTTTCTTTCCACTTTTTCTGTCTTCACACGGCCTCCTCTTTGTGTGCATGCAGAGAGGTTGGACTCAGGTCTCTTCCTCTTCTCAGAAGGATGCCAGTCATATTGAATTAATGCCTTGTCTTTATGACCTTATTTAATCTTAATTACCTATTTCCAAATACAGTCACATTGGGGGTTAGAGCTCCAAAATATAAATTTTCAGAGGGAATTATAATTCAGTGTGTAATAAAGAACAACTTGTAAATGAAAATCCAAAATTTCCCCACAAAGGTGGTTTTAGTTCAAATTAAAAATATCCTCTGGTACACTTTGGAAAATTATCTTGTGTCAAACTGGTGAAACACCAAAGGCTCGCCAAAGTGGCAAACAGGAAAACTCATTTGAAACACTTACAACTTAGGGCACATAAGTATCTCATAGAGAAACAGCTCCTATCAAAGATGAGTTAAACAAAGCAAATTTTTTTGAAGTTCAATAAACAAATTATTTGGGAGAGTAAGTAGATGCAAAAACTAAAAACTTCACAAATGGTTTAAAATGTTCATGGATGCAAAAGAAGAGCTAGAAACCACAAGGGAAGGAACAGTTTTTTGTTTGTTTATTTTTTAAAGAGGAACATTTGAATGAGAATAAAAAGTTCTGGAAAGGAAAAGTAATTAAAATGTATTGAAATAGAAAATATACATGGAGAATAATGGAAAGAGGAAATAATCATGAGAAAATCATATATTGAAGTTCATGTGAGGTAAGAAGATGAAAACATGAAAGGGACACAAGAGGAGGAACACAGAATCTTTTATTTTAGTTTTCCTGCATGTTATTAATCTACAACTGAAATAGAAAGTGAGGAAAATGTTCCATCCAGATTGGAGATACATTCGTCATTCTTAACAATAAGTTTAGCAACAGTTAGGACATAAATGAAGAAAACAATACAATTTCTTTGAAAGACTTAAAGCAATTACTAAACAAATGGAAAGGCATGTTATATTCTTGAAGAGGAATCCTAGGTAGATTAAAAATGTCAATTTTCCAAAAAACAATATATTCATTTTCTGCAATTTTAATTAAAATTCCAGCACTTTTAGATTTGGAATCTTAATTTTTACATGGAAGAATAAAAAGTTACGAAATAATTCATACAAAAGGAAAGTAGTGATGGACTGCTTGTCATTTCTCTTATGGAAACCTATTATGATAAAAATTGCATGATATTTGCAGAGAATAAGACATATATCTTTGGAACAGTCTAGAGCTTTTGAAAGTAGATATAAGTATATGAAACAATTTAACATTTGACAAAGAGTATATTTCAATTCACTGGGAAAAAGGTGGTGATATAGAAGTATATAAAGTTGTAAACTCGTCTTAAAATACTTAGAATATATTCAATTTGAGTTATAAATATTGATCATAAAATACAAAGCATTAAAAAACTAGACAGTTTAGGATACTTCATATTTACCCTGTCAGTGCACTTTTTTTTTTTTAAATGAAGACAAGATACAAATTGACAAAAAACATACCTGAATTTTAAGAATTTATATAGCATAAAAAACTTGTTACAAAAATATTTTCTATACATGAGACAAATTATTAATATTTTAACATGCCAAGTTTACTTAAATATCAATAGTACAAAGACAATCCACTAAAATTTGTTAATTATAATTATACATAGATGAGCAAAATCAGGTGGCCAATGAACATATAAGATACTCTTATTTCCTGTTAATCAGGAAAATTCAAAATTTACAACTATGGCATATCATTTTGTATTACTGATTTGGTGAAGATTTTTGAGGTGATAACACCACCGCTGGCAGGAATATAGGAATGGGAGTACTTTCATATATTTCAGAAAACTATGCTTTTATTATAAAGGACCCATCTATCCATGCTTGCAAACATTCATACATCCACCCATTTGCTGAACAAATGTTTATTTAGAGCCCACAATATGCCAGGGATTCTGTTAGGTACACACATTCAAAGATTAAAAAGCAAAATGGATTATGTTAACCAGGCTTTTTCTTTTTACTCGAAAGGGTCAGAAAGCCCATTTACAATAGCTCAAGAAGGGAAATGTGTCGGTTTGTGTCTCTGATGCTCCTGAATTCAGGCCCCTGCATTGAGACTCACACGAGGCAGCCTGGCCTCCACTTCTCTGTCTGTTTAGAGAACATGCCCACGTGGACACACAGTGACTAGCAGCAGCTCATCAGTCTTAGGCCAGCGTTTAGCAATTCGTGAGATGTAGCCTCCCCCCCCCCCCCCCGTCACATTGGTAGGAAACTTCGAGAGTTCTCTGGCTGGCTGGCTGGCTGTGCAGGAATGATCAGAGCCTTGAGGGGCCAGGCCTGGCTGCGTGCTCAGCGCGGTGGGTGGAAAGGGGCAAAGGCGCTGAAGGATGGAATCGAGCGCTCAGCAGAGAGGGCTTCTCTCTCCCCAGCGAGAGTCACATGGGTTCTCTGGATAGGCTCCCTCAAACTTCGCTCCAACCTCCTATTTGTAGAAGCTGGAAAGCTAAAATTACATCTCTAAGGGCCTCTTACGGTTAGTTAGGGTATTGGTTATGAAGTAGATCCTCACATTAGATTCACTAAAGCAAAACTTAGAAGGAATAAGTGTGAAAGAAGCCATCTTCCTGTCATTTTGGGGGTGCTCCTGCTGACACTTAACAATGTTATGAAAATATGAGGGTTTGTTTTTTCCCCTCTGAAGCATCTTTCCAATGTCCACTCCCCAGCTTCCCCAGAGGCAGCTGCTTTCTTGTCTCCTTTCTTCCAGCATAAGGCAGAGGCGGCCTCAGAGAAAGCAGCTGCTAGTGGTCCGCTCTCTCTCGGTCTGGGAGGCATTCTGGGAAGCCACACCGAGGGCCCGCTTCTTTGGAAAGTGAGCAGCTAAAACCCTTGCAAGCAAGGGTGCACCTTATGTGTCTAAATCCCTTTCTGATCAAAATGCCTCCAGCAGGTCCCTCTCCCTTGACTAGCCATGTGTGAACAAAAAGTAAAGCTGTTCTTGGCAGGCCAGCCCCCACAGATGTCCACACTATGCTACCGCTTGCCTGAGAAGTGTCCATGTCCCTTCTTTCGACACATATAATATCAAAAACCCTGACTCTCAGAGACTGAGGAGGTTTAGAGATGAGGATGACTGCACCATGTGCCAGCTATGACATCTAAGACACTCAACCTCAAATTAATAGTAACAACTCGTATCTCCTTTTTATAAGTTATTCCAAATAATACTATATATAAAGGTGTGTTATATTTATGACATGTATTTTGAGAGCAGCTATTTGTGTTCTCTTTCTGAAATCCAATGAAGTGAAAGATAAATGCTGATTGTGGATCATATAAAAGATGGGATATATGTTTGTGCGTATGTCTGTGTGAAGTTTATGTATATTTGTACATGATTGTCTTTGAAAATAATAGTTTTCAAGATTCTAAATTTCATTACTGGGCTTTTTTTTTTTTTTTTAATTACAGGACTCTGAATCTGTTAGGATAAATATTCTGGTTTCTCTCTTTTAAGGCATTTTCGGGTTTAATAACTGAGACAACTGAATGCATTTAACTTTAATATCTTCCCAGAAATGTACTAAACATTGTTTGATGTTAAGTACAATAGTTATTAAAGTGTCAGTCAGATTCTTCAAAATCTATCCAAAAGCATTGGGTAAAGCAACTGAATTCACTCCAACCATATTATAAAAACGGAGAATCAGATCAATAGCCTGAGTTTAGAGCCACAAAAAACGTACCTGATAAAAGGCTGCTTTGGAAGGTTTTCAGATAATTGTTTAAATCAAACTGGACAGCACTGTGGTGATTGCCAGGGTGGGAGACTGTGGAGGGGGTGGAGGAAGGTGGAGGCCGGTAAGGGGCGTAAATGGTGATGGACGGAGGCTTGATGGGGTGGTGAACACACAACACAGTGTACAAATGGTATGTCGTAGAATTGTGCACCTGAAACCTGTATAATTTTGTTAACGAGTGTCACCCCAATAAATCAATAAAAAGGAAGCAATCAAACTAGGTAAAGTGAATGGTGTTCTAAGGATCAATTTTTAATCACTCTCTAACATACCAGGCTCCCATTTCCTCCTCCAGGAAACAGAATGAATTATACATATTATAAACAGTAAACACTTTTGAAAGCTAATTTGCATAAGTCTCTATTTCATGATAGTTGATGAAACCAATGTCCAACAACTTAAGAAAGAAGTTACTGCAGAAAAATGAGGGAGAGGCCTATCTATGTAACGTAACACACAGTTCTTAAGTTTCACCATTTCTTTTTTCCGTAGGAAATATATCATGCTCCCTTGAAATCCATGATAAATTTATCTGATTCCTTATTTTTAAAATTTTTATTATTTTTTACTCTAGGAGATTTTACAGGAACAGTTAAAATATAAATATTTGTAGTGACAGTTTTATCAAGATATAATTCCTGTACCATAAAGTTCACCCTGTTACAGGGTACAATTCAGTGGATTTTAGTCCATGCACAAGTTGTGCATCGATCACAACAATCTAATTCCAGAACATCTCACCATCCTAAATCCTACCCCCATGGGCAGCTAATCGTCACTTTTCCCTCCTGCAGCCCTGGCAAACACTAATCTACTTTCTGTCTCCATAGATATGCCTATTCTGGACATTTTATATGAATGCAATCTTACAATATTTGGCCTTTTGTATCTGGGTTCTTTCATTTGGCACAATGTTTTCAAAGTTTAGTCATGCTGTGGATTGAATCAATACTTCATTTCTTTTTATGGCCAAATACGATTCCATTGTGGGCACAAAAGGCAGCTCACTAATGTTCTGGTTAGTTTGTCTCATACCTCTTCGTACGATCATTTTTCTGATTCTTGTCCTTAATATTTTTCTTCCAGACCTTTATCTCCTCCTATTTCACACACTTCATGGATTAATCATTACCATGCTAAAGGCAATCTCTGGTCAAGACTTGATCACTTTGTTTATCTAAACCAATATTACACAATTTAATTATTAATAATGTGTAAAATGTGTTTGAATTCGGTAAGAAAGTCCTCCTTTGTGGTTTTCTTTTCCAGAATTGTCTTATTTATTTGTGTTATTGTATTCTTTTTTTAAAAAAACAACTATGTTTTTATTGATTTAAGAGAGAGGAAGGGAAGGAGAGAGATAGAAACATTAATGATGAGTCACTGGTCTGCTGCCTCCTGCATGTCCCCTGCTGGGGACTGAGCCTGAGACCTGGGCATGTGCCCTGACCTGGAATTGAACAGGGATCTCCTGGACCCTAGGTAGAGGCTCAACCGCTGAACCACGCTGGCTGGGCTGTGTTATTGTATTGTTTTGTGCAAAGTTCAGACTAATTTTATGAATTCTTATGGTCCCAGTCCTATTGGGATTTTAATTAAAATTTTATTGAATTTATAGATCAGTTTTGGAAGAGTGATACATCTACAGTATTACATTTCTTATCCATTCACATCACTTACCTCTCCAAGGGTTTCTTTTCTTATTCCAGTGGAATTTCTAAAAAGGAATTTTTCACTTCTGTTAGATTGTCTACCAAGCTGGTGAAAATGCCTTTTATATCTGACTTCAGTGTTCTAATTAGATACTCCTCATGTTAGAGCAGACACCTCTGGTGCTATTCGTAGACACCTCAGCTGCATTTACCATTTCATGTGCCCAAACCTGGACTTATGTGTGCTTAGCTGCTCTAAAAATGTCCAATCCCACTGGTGGCAAGCTTCAAGTGTCTACTTTCACTAATCTGGGCATATCATAGCCAATGATTGTTCAGAGTGAAAGTATATAACCAAGGTCATACCAACTCTGAAATATAATTTAAGCACTGGAGTTTTTTGGAGCATTAGATTGAAGCTGTTATCTCTCTTGTTTTTATACCCTTGTTTGGCTTCGTTCCACTTTCCTGCCCTGCTTTAACTTTCCTCTGGTATCTTCTGGAATAGTTCCTTTAAGAAATTCATTTGTGCCTGAATCCTTGGATCTGGGTCGCTTCTAAGAGAATTTGACCTATGAGAGATTTGTAAGTGCAGTATTGATTTTTAAATATTCATCTTGTATCCAGTGGCATTGTGGGCTTTTCTTAGTTCTAATAAGCTGTCTATAGATTCTTTTGTATTATCATTGTAGAAATCAATAAAAATAAAAATGAAAAGTAGCAATACATGAGTTAGTTACCTGGTAAAACTGATCAAGGAAACACGCACAGAGCACACAGTCACATGCGTACGTTCACTAGGGATTTGTCTATGGCTCTTTTCCTATACCCTTGTTAGAAAATTCTACCTAGTGCGTTGTGGTGGTATTTCCCTACTGACTCATTCATTCAGAGACATAAATGTGCTGTGTGTTGCTCTCATCCTGCTGCACATGTGTTGGCAAAATTGAAGTCAGCTCATTCAGTCATCCTGGTTCCAGTGCTGCCTTGGAACACATTGTCCCCAGCTGGAGCTCCTTGCTCCGCTGTGGACCAGTTGTGGGAAACACCACACCAGAATTTGAGTTTCAAATTCAATGTACTGCAACTGGGAACACAAGCTAAGCTAGCCAGATGCTGGGCTGGGCTGGATTTTAATATGGAGTAAAGACCCTGGGCATTGGCTTAAATTCTGGCTCAGCTGAAGACAAAATGGAACTTTTTCCATGGTGGGCTAGAGGGAGATTGGACCTTGGAGGGGAACCCCCTTAATGCTACCTCGTCAATAAAGTCTTCCACAATACCTGGCCCACCCATGGAGGCCTCAAGTAATTCTTGTTCCCATGGCACCCCAGGAGCTCCACTTCTACCAGTAACAGGTGGGGATGCAGAGAGGACCCCACCAATAACAGATATGGGAAGTTTGAGAAGATAAATATGGGGGTTTGAAAACAATGGAAAAAGTTGGAAGTATACTTTTCAGTGCTTGGGAAAGTAAGTTTATCACCAAAATGTAGTAGGATTGTCAGGCAATGTTAATATGGGATTTAGTCACTTTTATCCAGATGCATGAAAACTCATACTATATCAGTAACATAACAGCAGAAGGAAAATTATTTGAAAAAATCTTGGCAGTGGCCTAATGCCACCCTTCATTCATACTTCTGAATTAACCTTTTCCCCCAATTTGATCCAGATGCACCACCTTTCCTCTACCTCTGATTCCAGGTCTCCTGTGAGCCTGTGGTCAACTTTGACCCTAAGTGGGTGGCTCCCTAGAATCCTATAGTTCACAGAACTTTCAAATCGCAGAACCTAGAGAGCTCCATTGTTTTCAGTGATCACAACTCCATTTCAAAGTTACACGTTTTTGTTGTGTCAACTGTTTTTCTTAGATCCAGTCCCACATTGTCCATAACAGCTGCCTGACATTTTTGTGCTTAGGGTGCTACTGGATTTTCGGTCCTGCAGTCTCTCTTTCATGATCTGTTAGTATTTGCTAAACTAGGCCTAGAAGACATTCTTGCTTTTTACTTACTTACCTAAAGTCTGAGAATTTTCCTGTTTCAACTTGCATATTTACTGGACTCTGCTTACACTTTTGTTTTTCTAAATTTGATTTTGACTAGCTTTTACTGTGCTCTTTCACTGTTCTTGCCCTGGCTGGATCTCATCCGACCTCTACTGGACCAATAAAATAAAAACAAATAAATGTGATTTGTAAGTGCACTGCTTTCCTCTCAAGGCAGTATGTAATAATTGCCTAAGAGGAAAGAAGCTGAAGAGGGGTTTTGGGCCCTTGTTAATTTACATTTAATTTTAGCCTCAGAGACTCTTAAAGGCAGTGGTTATATCTGCATGTTAATAGGGTTATTTAATCAGTCCAGGCTGTCAGGTTGATAGTAGTGCTTATCAAGAAATTAGAGAAAAATGTGCTACCAAGTCCACCCTCCTGCCATAGAAGGAGAAACAAATCAGATACTGAAAGTCAAACACTATGATTAAAAAGCTCATCTGCCCTAGGGAGTCTTTCATATATATATATTTAATATTCAGCTTGAGTGTACTAATGTGCAGACAGCTTTTTTCTATGTCTTAGTGGTTTTAATTGCAATACCTCCTACATTGAGAAGGCAGATTTTTTTTCCTTTTAAATAATGTTACTGATTAATAGTAAAACTTAAAGAGCAGAGTCATGTTGGAAGAAGATTTTGGTGATTTTTTTAAACAAGTATATTTTAATACACATGTGAAATACCTCCTAAAAGATATACAAAATGTTGGTATTTCAGTGTCCTCAACTTAAGGAAATGTTTACTTCTTTCTAATTTTATTTGCTTTTATAGATTCTAATAGTCTTTGTTTGGCACAGCAATGCACATTTCACTCTGCTACCATAAGCAAATCTTCTTTCAAAGTTCATTTCAGTATTAAAACTTTAGCCATGAACAATAACACTTGTTTTTACACCTCACTGGGATAGGTATTTTGTTCTAGACTACATTGGTTTAAACTGTTCTCTGAATGGTAGAAAAGCAGTTTTTGCTGGCTTGGCTCAATGATTATAAGAATATCCAGCTATACCTTAGCTGGGCCTTTTTACTTGGGGATCTGGGGAATCCTTGAGTAAGTTTCAGTCTTATTCTGACAATCTCCCAAGACATGAACTGTCATTAAAATCTTTCTGTCTCAATCAATCCTGATATATTTGGGTTCTTAGAACCAATATTCCTGTCCAAGGAATTCACTGGCCAGTGTCTAGAATGATTTCGCTGTCTTAGCATCCAGAAGACTCCACCTGTCAAGGTCTACATTGTCTTTTCTTGAAGACACAATGTGGCTGTTTTCCCAGATTGGAACCAGGGGGGCAGTTTCTCCTTTGCCTGTTTCTCTCTTACTGTATAAAATCTCCAGAGCTTTATGCTGTACTAAACTTCAAAGATATAAATATTTCTGTTTTCTGAAGAAGGAACTAAACTAGTTTATCTCTTTTCCTTCATACCAAGACTATATTAGTCAGAGTTCTTCAGAATAGCAGAACCAATTAGATACAGAGGTAGAGATTTATCTCAGGGAATTGGCTTGGCTCATAAGACCGTGAGAGCTGGCAGAGTTATAGAGCAGGCTGGCAGACTGCAAATTTTGATAAAAGTTGATGTTGCAGTCTTGACTCAAAATTCCACAAGGAAGCAGGCCACAAATTCAGGTAGCATTTTTATGTTTCAGTTTTGAGGCTAGTTCTTTCTTCTTTAGGAAATCTTAGTTGATCCTTTTAGGGCCTGCAACTCACTGGGTGAGGACTGTCCACGTTATGGAGGGTAACCAGGCAGGCTTCCACTTCGAAGTAAACTGAAGTGGACCCTGGCAGCCACGTTGGTTGGGTGTAACTGAATAGAAAATGGAAGAATCCCAAGTAGAAGGTCAGCCTTCACCACAAGCTATTTGGTAAATTTTGGGTTTCAAAGGAAACTGAGTGATACAGAGCTGGTAAGGCAGAGGGAATCTCCTATCACTATGTGCTTAGGAGACAAAGTCTTGCTAGAGGGAGAAGACCTGAAAAAAACCAAAAACACAAAAAACAAAACAGAAGGAATTTTAAATCAGTGGGAGGCTGAAAAGCTAATACCAAAGTAATCATGTGATACAGAATTTCAGTGCTCCAGTTATAAACTCTCTAAGCTCTCAATCAAAATCCAAGGAAGGCCATACTTAAGGACTAAAGATAAACAGTGGAGAACAGGCTTTTACCAGTACAGAAACGCAGCTCTAGCTCAACTCAAAGCATGATTTTATTTAGGTATGGTATCTTGCTAACATATGGAAAAGGGGACATTCACTGGTGGAAGTAGTCACTTCATTTCTTTCATACCCAGTATCTAGAATACATGTAAAGAGACAGAAACAAAGACAAACCAGTTATTAAAGTTAGAAAACAAGAACAAAAAAATAGCAGTGATAAATATACACCATTTGCAAGACGTCTACACTGACAGTTCATTTTTGAAATTTAAGAAGAGTAAATGAGTGGAAAGATACATGTATTAAAGATTTATGTATTAAATGGCTGAATATTGTTAATTAAGATAGAAATCCTTCCCAAGTTGATCTTTAGATTCAATGCAATCTAAATTAAAATTCCAGCAGGATTTTTTTCAAATGGAAATTGATACACTTATTCTAAAATATATATGGAAGAGAAAAAGACCTTGAATAGCCAGAAGAGTCTTGCAAAAGAAAAAGCAAGTTGGAGACCCTACTGTAACTGGCTGCAACACTTCTCATAATGCTAAAACAAAAACAAAAACATGAGTGTGTGTTATTGACCTAAGGATAGACATATTGATTAATGAAGTAATAAATAATTTAGAATAAATACATATACGGTCAAGTGATTCTTGATATCAATGATGAAATTAAAATCCCTTCTACAAATAGTGTTGAGAAGGGATGATCAGATAACAAATAAAAAAAAATCTCAAGTAAAAAGCTAAGTATATAAAGATTCTTGTAAAAAGTAAATGTAGTGCTTGCATGTTGTGTCAATTTAGCTAAGCTGGAGCCTCATTCCCAGAATTCTCCCCTCTGCACAATTCTGAAATAGCATGGACTACAAGAGACATTTTCTGTGAAGGCACAAGTAAAGCAGACACCATATTTCTTTACTCGGTAACTTGGTCCAGGGCACCAGGGTCTATTGCAGCACACATACATTGTCACACACCTTCTGTCTCTCCTTGTTGGCAAGTGGCAGCAGTTAGGCCCTCAGCTCCCCTAGACAACACATAATCAGTAGAGGTGACCCCTTGACTGAGTCTTTGGCTGAATATTGACTTTGAACCAATCGTTCTTTCTCTTTTACTCCCTCTCAGAAGGTGAGGAGCAGCAGAAGAAAACATCATTAAATCTGATGACAGTAGTTGAAGCTCTCTGAAATGGCACACAAAGAATGAAAGACTGAGAAAAAATGGAAAGAGATTATTTGGAAAATATCTAGCAGGGATGTATGTGTGTGTGTTTGTGTGTGTGTGTGTGTAAGGCTCAAGGTAGCTACCATGATCCCTATTTCTTGATGTTCATGCCCTAGTGTTAGCAGGACTTGTGATTAGCTTCTTAGTAATACAACGTGGCAACACTGATGGGATGGATGTGATTATATATGTGTGATTATGTGAATACATTACATACGATTATATTGCCCTTCTTGCTGGAATCCTTCATTTTCTTGCTGGCTTTGAGGAAACATCAGTCATGTTAAAGAATCCCCTATGACAACCTTTAGAAGCTTAAGGTGGCCTTCAGCTGACAGCCAGCAGGAAAATGAAACCCTTAGTCTGGAGCCACAGTGAAGTGAATTCTACCAACGACCTGAATGAGGTAGCTTGGAAATGGATCGTTCTCCAGTCAAGCATTCCAAGGAAACAACCCCTTTCTGCCCCCTCACCACTACCCCTTACACCAAAGCTGACACCTTAATCACAGCGCTGCAGAGGATACACCTAAGTTGTGCCAAGATTCCTAACCAGAAAAAAATGGGCAAAATAAATGTATGTTGTCATTTTTGGTAATACTGCTACACAGCAATAAATAATTTATACAACGCAGGCAAGATATAGATCCATTGTCCTTTCTGATTGCCCATCTAGAATGAAACACTCTCTTGAAGAAAAGAAAAAACATGTTTTTTTTTTTTTTTATTCAAACACAAATATGAAATAAATAAGAGAAACATCTGGAAAATGTCCAAATATTTCTAAATTAATCAGTGGACTTCAAATTTAAGCTTAGGTCAAATAAAGAGTCATAAGAGACATTAAAAACATTTTCAAATAAATGAAAGTGAACACAAAGCACAACAGTAAAAACTGGTATTAGATGTTTCTAACATTAAATGCTTATTTGGAAAGAAATGTTTGGAAATATTCATCAAAGATTCTAAAAAAATTAGAAAGGTTATATATAGTCAGATATATACATATGCCTGCCTGTTTACCCACCTACCTGTTACAGGCACTGAAAACACCAGAAAAGGTGTTACCGGGCAGCCCCCTGAGCCGGAGGAGAGAGCTGTCCTCTCCTGAGTTCTTGTCAGTCTCTGAGAAAGAATTCAACCAAGTGACAGACAGAAGCATTATAGTAAAGTGACTTTATTAAAGAAGTAAAGTAACCATTTCTTAAAGAAGCAAGGCAGGCAAATCTATCAAAATAGCACACAGATGGGCTCTCAGCTAATATGAGGAGTAAGCCTGGTGGGGATTCAGGGGTTTTATACCCTTCTGTCTACAGGTTTCAATGTTCCTCTGCCAGATATCTTGGGTCCAGACTAGATTTCAAGGTCCCTCATTCACATTATTGTGGCTTTTCTTGGGATGACATACATACACCTGGTCATCTTGGCAAGTCCCAAGACAGTTGACTTTTTTGTTCAGTGAGTTGAGATAAAACTCCCCTTTCTCTCCTTCCCCCGTCCCCCCTCCGGCAGTAGCAGCTCCAGGGTGATTTATGCTATGTATTCTCTGATTAGGGAGGAGAGGCATTAACCATTTGCTCTCAAGTGTCCTTGGTTGGAGAAGATAAGGTCTTGCTGTAAACTGGCTGGCTGCAAGCTGCTCTAGCTGTTCGGCCTTTACTTTTCTGGTCTCAGTTTCTCTATTCTACTTGCTTAGGAATTTTCCTAGCTTATTACTACCCTGTTACACTACTACCTAATTACCTAACTCCCTATTTCTTTACAACTGTCTTAACTCTGTAGTTTCTGGATAAAGGTCCAAAATGTGGAAAGAATATTCAAAACAATGGTGTGGCAGTCCTAACCCTCTGATTTGCCTTTGTCATAGGCGTGTTTTGTCTTCAAAAGAATGTTCAGTATTTGGTTCATTTCAGCATAGCTAAATTTTGTTCCTGAATTCTAGTGGGACAAAGTATCAGGTAATGTTATTTCATGGTTAGCTTTTTCTGTAATTTTCCTAGTAAGCTTTTTTGTGTGGCAAGTAAATCATGTAAACATTCCATTGATGGCAGGCATTCGCCCTGCTTCCTTGTACATCTAATTTATTGAACTGTATCTTCTTCAGCAGCAATCTAATGCTAAGAAAGCTATAGCATTAATCAGAGCTACCCTGTCAGGATAAGCCAACAGCATTTGCTCTGCATTGTTATGGATCCTTGTTTTATGAAAGATTAGAGATAATGTTTTTCAGAGCTCTGTGATACTATAATGTAAATGAATATAAAAATTATAACTGTTTTCAGGCTACAGTGAATATGTAACACTGTTAATTTTAAAAAGGAAGTTTTATGACCTACACATTAGAGTTAAATACAAGCGCTGTTGTCAGGCACATATAGAAGCTTAACAGATATTTTAAGGTAAGTTAAATATTAATGAACTTAAGTTACTGTCTACTGTGATGAAACTTTAGAGTAGTTTAATCATGTTAATCTTCAGTAGCTGATATAATTGTCAGAAAAGCTACCTATTTATATGAGACTATATGTTCAAAATTGTGGCTACTCTAAGTAAATATTCGTAAGTACACTTACTTTGAATTTAGTGGGAGTTCATGATGCAATCACAAATGTAAGACATAATTGTCGTCAGAATTCAACTGAATGAAATTATATAAGTGGCTTATTTGATGTGGTATTTGGAAATAAGGGGTACAATGAAAAGATGTTGCTATAGTAAAATATGCCTGCAATCTGGACAAAGTTAGCAGCTACAGTGAAGGAAATAAATAGATTTAGAAACTTTGCAAAGAAAAGGAGGTAGCAAAATTTGTAAAACAAATTAAGTGAAAAGTAAACAAAATAAAATTGTAAGTTAAAAATTACCTAGAGTTTCTTGCACTGATAGAATGGAGACATCACACATTAGATACATGACCTGTTATCTGGATTAATCTATTTGAAGTATGACCATAATAGTCCCTGTTTCCACATAGCATAGAACATGGGGATCTCTGTCCCTACTTTTAGTAATGTATAAATACAAAGAATTCTTAATGATTAACTAGTATGAGTGATTAAGAACATTAAAACTGAAAATTGAGAACTTGAAAAGTATTGTTATATAAGATTCCTTAGAAACAGACTTTTGATACTGTATTTTTATCCAAAGGATTTAATTACTTCCTGTTTTTAGTCCATATATTTCTGTTTCAAATTACTTTGCCTTTTTATGCTTGTAATAAAGCTCAATTAAGTGTTAATAGATATTAGTTGAACTAAAGTAATGAAGAATTCATGGATGAGCACTCCATCCAAAAAGATCTTAATTTATTCCTGTGCTATAACATTTTATTGCAGAAAATAGCCGATGAAAATCATTAAAGAAACTCAAATGATTTAAGAAATTTAAATATATCTATAATACCAAATATTTTAATATTTTTACATTTTAGTCTTGAAGGATTTAAGTTGAAACAATAAATTAATGTTAAAAGGGTGAATTCCATGTTATTTTCTTCTTTGCTAGATTAATAAAATTTATTTATGTTTATATGTCAAAGAATGAAAAGATTATCAATAAAAATATGAAAACACAAACCATAGGCAAGAAGAAAGTGTCTACAAAGCAAATATCTAATAAAAGGCTTATATTTAGAATATATAAAGAATTGTTCTAACTCAATATTTAACAGGACAATTCAGTTTTCCACAGATATGCAAATAATTTTTTATTAATATATTCAAGCTACCAAAGTGTGACATCCGTTGTCCCCTGTTCTAGTGGGAGAAATTAGGCCAAACAGTGCCATTTGTTTACAGCACTTTTCATGACTGACTGAGAGTCTAGGTGTAGAAAGTAAGCCCCGCTCTGGTACAGACTATTTTCACATTTATTCTCCAAGGGGATGACTATGAGTGAGGAGCATTACAAACAGCATTCATATCCTACATTGACTCTATTTTCAGTAGAGAGGTTATTATGAAAGAATTTACGATTCTTTTTTATTGAATTTATTGCTGGGCATGTTTTCCCGTTCATGTTGATTCTGCTTTTTAAGTGGTGACCTTTTGAGAGTCTCTCTTCTTGGTGCTAGAGAAGCTGGACACTCAGAGGGTAAGCTGGCCCAAAGAGTTCCTACTGTGGGATGCATTTTCCCAAACCCTTACTATAATCATGCTTTGCTAACTTAAAGGCATTTAGACAAGCCCAACACCAAAGGACATAAAACACGTTTTTGAGTACTTGGCATTATATTATATTAACCATTTGAAAAGCTCTCCACTGATCCTTCTTATTATAATATTGTTATCAGTGGAAGTGGGGTACCCCTTTCCCCACTGAGTGCTGGGGGTGGTGTCCTTGCGATAGCTCAAGGAAAAGAATATTCTGAGAATCGCACAGGAGAAGGGGTGATTTTTATTTGCATGAATTACATCTCTGGGTTTCCGAAGTCCAGTTTCCCTTAATCCAGGCCTGGAAGTACAGCTGGAGATTCAGTAGAGCTAAAAGTAAAGCCAGTGTCCAGAGTTTCTTACAAACCTAAGGAATATTTAGTTTTCTGTTAATAGGTTGAGGTCAGAATAAGTATCTGAGGGACTCCATTTGGTTGTGATTGTGAGCAAACTGCATAGTACTTTATAGGCATTCTACTGGGGATATATTTACATGTCTAGAAGTTGCCTAAGAAAATTTCTACATATTTACTTTTTGTTTTGTCAGCAAATTTTCAGCTGTATATAGTTTGACTTCAATGAATAAATGATGACATTATTTCATGCCTAATGGAATTCACAAGAGATTTAGGGATTTTTTTCTAAACCTTAGCTATTTTCTTCTGAAACAAATGTTTCAGATGAATGTCAGAAAAACTGAACTACAAGTGTATTTGTTAGATTTCTTGTCATTCCTTAGCCTATGAATATTAAAAATAAATAAAGTCAGCTGCAGAGATTCTTGAATAAACATATATTTGGATAAGGTTGACTTGTTTTAACTGATTTTTTCCGTATGAAAAGAAAATGCATTTTTAACAAAACAGCCAGACACAAGATGTTTTTCCAATGTCAGCCAATCACTCAATCGAGTAGCAGGTATTGAACGAAAACCATCATAGGTTCTTTATATATCTGGGAATGTAAAATATGTACAATACACCAAGGTGAATTATCAAGATGAATAAACACAAGGGTACATCAGCTATCAGAGAATTTCAATACTGAATTGCCTAAGAAAATAGCTACTGCTTATTTGTAGTCCATTTTATTTTTCATCTAGACACATCCTTATATGGAAATATCACCTTTTTCACTCATCTCCCTACCCCCTCCCATCTGGCAACTATCATTTTATTGTCTGTATCCATGAGTTTGTTTTTATTTTGTTTTACTAGTTCATTTATTTAGATTTTACATGTAAGTGAAATCCTATGGTATTTGTTTTTTTATATCTGACCTATTTCACTTTGCATAATACCCTGGGGCATGTATGTCGTAAATGGCAAGATTTCATTCTTTTTTATGGCTGAGTCATATTCCATTGTATGTGTGCATCACAACCTCTTTACCCACTTTTATCTGTTGATGGATATCTAGGTTGCTTCCACATCTTGACTACTGTAAAAAATGTTGCAATGAACGTAGGTGTGGTTCGAGTAGCACAATGTCCTTGTTGCTACAGGGAGAGAAGGCTGTGGGATGCACTTTGCAAAAAATAAAGCATTGGATCTCTCTGAGATTGAGGGAAAAAGAAAGCTGAATAAATAAATACTGACAACCACCACAACAAACTGATATAAAGAGGTCCTAAAATATAGAATCTCAAATTAGACTTCCGATAGTACTGGCTAATATTATCCCTACTGGTTTTGATTTAAAGCATAAAAATTGAAAAATGAAACAAAAATGATCCAGGGTGTATTTTATCAACAGCATTAAAACACTGTAATTACGCTATTTCCTACAAACATAATTTAGTGTATGTTTCCAAAATTTTAGTGTAAATTTTTAAAATCTTGTAATTAAAAAATACCATTAACCATCTATGTCTTTATATTTAAAGTGAGTTTCTTTTAGACAGCATATAGTTTGGTCTTCCAACCTCAGCTATTTAAGTTCTTTACATCATTCACATTTAAAGTGATTATTGATATGGTTGGACTAAAATCTATCATAATGCTTGCTGTTTTCTTTTTGTTCAATTTGCTCTTAGTTGTTTTTTTCTAGACTTTTTGTATAAATAGAGTAACACAATATGTGGTCATTTCTGACTGGCATCTTTCAATTAACAATGATATCATCCATTGAGTAGCATCTATAAGCACTTTGTTTCTTATTATTGCTGGGAAAGTGCCCCATTGTATGCATATATTTTATTTATCTGTTCATCAGTTGATTTACATTTGAGTTTCTTCCCCATTTCTGCTATTATGAAGAATGCTGATATGAATATTTATGTACTTTTGTATGGGCATATGTTTTCCTTTCTTTTGTGTGTGGATATACAGGGTGGGGCAAAAGTAGATGTACAGCTGTGAGTATATAAAGCACAGAGCTTATTCTTGTATTATTATTAATTATTGTATTATTTTTCATATGAGCAACTGTAAACCTACTTTTGCCCCACTTTGTATCTCGGTAGCTTTCCTGCTCATATGGTAATTTTATATTTCACTTTTGAGGTGTTGCCAAGCTGTTTTCCAAATAGCTGCACCATTTTAAATTCCCACCAGCAATATATGAGGGTTCTAATTTCTTTATATATTCACCAATGCTTATTATTGCTCATCTTTTTTTTTTATAACCACCTTAGTGAGTGTGAAATGGTATCTCATTGTGGTTTTGATTTACATTTTTCTAATGTCTAAGATACTGCACATATTTTCTTGTGCTTATTGATCATTTGCATATTTTCTTTAGAGGATTGTTTATACTCATATGCATGGCGTAAGTCTGGTTGACATTTAGTTGTAAGAGTTCTTTATGCTGGAAGCAATTCCTTTATCATATATGTGATGGGGAAATATTTTCTCTCAATTTTTGGGGTGTGTTTTTACTTTACTGTGTTCACAAAGCTTTTGAATTTGATGAAATTCAATTTATTTCTTTTCTTTCCCTTTTTTGCTTTTGATTTTTGGTTTCCTAAATAAGAAACCATTGCCTGATCCAAGGTCATTGAGCTTTGCTCTTATGTTTCTTTCTAAGAGTTTTATAGTTTAATTCTTAGATTTAGGTCTGTGATTAGTATTAAGTTTATTTTATATATAATGTGAGGTATAAGATATGAAATCTTTTGCATGTGATTGTTGTATTATTTGAGCACCATTTGTTGAAGAGATTATTTTTTCCTATTGAATTGTCTTGATACCTTTGTCAAAATTTAATCAACCGTGAATATAAAAGGTCTTTTTCTTGACTTTCAAATCTTTTTCATTGATCTATATGTCTGTCCTTGTGCCAGCACCACACTCTCTTAATTACTGTAGCTTTGTAGTGACATATATTATTATCATTATTATTATTTTAATATGTATATTTTTATGGGAAAAATCTACTTAAAGCTCAGACAATCTTCTCTCAAATCAATCACCTGCCCTATGGCTCTACTTTATGAATAATACAAATGGCATAACTTATTTTCATTCTTTTTATATGCACTAGGAATATGAAGTCTAATTTCTTAATCCACATTCAACAACTTGGCAGGGAATTTTGATATTTAAATTTATTATTAAAATTACTCTTAACCCGGCTGGTGTGGCTAAGTGGTTGAGCATCCAGCCATACACCCAGAGACACTGGTTCCCTTCCTGGTCAGGGCACATGCCCGGGTTTAGGGCTCTATCCCCAGTAGGGGGCGTGCAGGAGGCAGCCGATCCATACTGATGCTTCTCTCTCATCAATGTTTCTATCTCTCTCTCCCTCTCTCTCTAAATATTAATAAAAACATATTTTTAAAAAATTACTCTTAGCCAGTTCTAAGTGTGTAGAAATTTTACATTCAAACAATTTAATATATAAACTGCCTATGTTGTTATGTCTTTGTTTTTTGAAATTTTAATAATTTTGTTCTATAAACATGATTTAATAATTATTTTTACGGCTTTATGAACTCCTTATTGATATCAGTTAAACTGGAGAATGATCAGCATTGAAGCAAACACTCCACAGGTCAAAAAATCAACATCGTGGTCTATTATGCAGCAGGAGAGAAACAATTGCTTATTGATTAGAAAATATCTTTCTGGAATACCGGTATCAATGATGGAAGCTGCTTACCTCTGCAACTGGTATATCTATCAATCTATCTATTCAAATCAATAAGCATTGACTGGTCATTTTCTTAAACATGGAATATGTATCCAATATTTCTGGCTAGAAAATGTTTACGGTATGCTATAGACCTAGGCAGTTAAGAACTGTTCATGGTGATAAGTGCTAAGGTAGAGACAAACAGGGAGAACAGGGTCCTATACGAGGTGGGACAGTTATTAAAGACTTGGTGAGATAATAAAGTTTAAGTTAATCTGTGAAAGGTAAGTAGGGCTAGCATGATGAAACCATCCAGAAGCTACTCCTGCTGCCAAGTGAACATTAAATTCTCTATCCTGCTCCACTGAAAATAATGTTTCCCTTCCTGAAGTTATATTTTAATTTCATTCCGGAACACAGATATATCTGTGAGAGTAGACTTTATAAAAAGTAAAGATATTAAGCTGAAGACATTTTAGATGTTAAGCCAATATTAAGCATTGACTGTGGCTATTTGTTAAAGAGAAAAAATAAAGAATTGAATTGTTAGATCTGTGGGCTGCTATCACCTTGAAGACTGGTGAGGAGTCATTCTTATAAAAATCATAGTTGCCGTCTCATCTTCTGCTCAGATCCTGTGATACGTTTTGGAAGAAGGAGAATTGGATGATTGCTACTCCAGTTACCTAAGTTTTGAGGAAGATGTGAGGGTGGTCATAGGTCTACAGACCCGCTCTTTTAAACCTGGGTATGTACTGCACATATTCATGAAAATTGTTCTGTTCTCAGACATCATGATGTCTCATTGTAAAAACTTCCCAGTAGAAGCCTACAGTCATAAAATTCAACTTAACTGAACACCTCTCCTCATTGACTGAGAACAGATTATGATACAGTTTTTGGAAAAAAATTATAGTAAAAATCTGATAATGTTTTATTAAAAATATTGGCACCCACAACCAAATCAATCAAATCAATCACTCTTCCCCAAAAAAAGGGTATTTTTAAAAAATTTTTCTTTATTGACTTCAGAGAGAGGAGAGGAGAAAGAGAGAGAGAGAGAGATAGAAACATTTATGATGAGAAAGTCATTGATCGGCTGCCTCCTGCACGCCCCCTGCTGAGGATCGAGCCCACAACCCGGGCATGTGCCCTGATCAGGAATCGAACCTCGATCTCCTGGATCCTAGGTTGATGCTCAACCTCTGAGCCACACCAGCTCAAAATGAGGTTATACTGTCACTAGAAGGAAAACAATATTATAGCACTTAATACTGTATTTATACTGTTATAAGCACAACTACCTGAGAAAATAAACTACTTTTAGAGAAGGAAATACCATGCTTGAAAATAAATATGTATATAAACTCTGATTTAAATATTATATTCCAGTAAGATTAGCAAACACCAAATAGCAACAATGAAGAGAAAGCCACTGAAATTCTTAAAAGCAAATAATGTGCCATTCTCCATTTCTGCATGTGAATGTTATCTGCTCCAGCTATTAGGATGAGCCTGTCAATCAGCTCTATTGCTGGAATAAAGGAGTCCATGGTACAGTTTAATTTTATTATGGAAATTGATTTGCATCTTTTATATTTCTTGATTGAAATCTTTCCATGTAATGGCATTGAAGAAGACTCATAAAACTGCCATGACTGGGGTAATAACTATTATTATGATCAAATTTAATAAAAAAAAAACTTGCCTGTAATATGGGAACTATGAATAATTCATGTAAACTGTTGCTTAAGTGTGATAGAGAGGAAAAGACTTGTAGGAAAAAAGTTAATGTATCCAGACAGGGATGATAATTGGTTTTTGCAAATAATGAATACTTCATGTGCAAGCCAAGACTAACAAGGCCAGAGGAGAAAATTCCACACAGAGGAAATAATTCCACATAACTGATTTTTGCAGCATAAGAGGGATAAATGGGTTTTTTAAAAAGAACTGTCAGAAAATGCATATTCTAAAAATTATGTGTTGGAATATCACAATTCTTCTTTAAATAAACAGACTTGAGGAATATTTAAAATAAGTCTATATGAGTGTATTTGTGAATGATCTGTGAAAAAATGAGTGTTGACTCTTATGCTCAAATTTAGCATTTGCCTGTCTCTGTTATCTAATAGTCTTAGAGACCTAGAAAGCCAAGTTAACCCTAAATAGTGTGCACAGTGTTTGTTTTTATGTATTTGATATGTGAATTTTTACAAGCATTGTCCTGTCTCTAGCTATAATCAAATTTTCTATTTGAGTTTTGTTTCAGTTTGCTTTTGTTTCGTTTAACTTTGTTAATCTCTGCTTCCTGCATTTATTGGCTACCATCTGGTGGAAAAAAATTGCAATAGCAGAGGAAGGTTAAAATATATGTAATAAGACAAATATTTTAATTGTGAATATGATGGCCACGCAGTATTGCCACATGGGTAGCAAGCTTTACACTAAAATCTTGTTTTTATCACATTCAGTTCCATTATGATTATGCCTATTCAGCTCTTAAATACTTTGAAAATTTATTTTTAATTGTTTATGTATAAAATAGCTATCATACCTTAATAAGTTCTAAGAAGGTAGAGGCTGACTTGTTTTAATTATTTCAGTGTAACCAAGATTTCCTGGTTGCCCTGGACAGGCTTGTTTTACATACATTGTTTCAGTATGGTGATTAATAGTGCCACCTTCACTCTTAAACAAGAACTGAATAACTGATAAATTATGGAATCCTTCTACATACAATCAGCAATTAACATGGTTCCTGCAGACATATTATGCAATAAATATTTTTGATTCTTTCAACATTTCTATTAAGGTTTTTTTTTTTTTTTTTAACTTATGCTAGATAATTGAGCATAGATTCTCTTTTATTGAGGTTGTTCATGGAGATAACATCAAGAAAATAAATACTTTTAGATAAAGAAAAGGTGGTGCATATATACAATGAAATACTACTCAGCCATAAGAAAAGATGAAATACTGCCATTTGTGACAACATGAATGGGTCGACCTTGATAATATGATGCTAAACGAGAAAAATCAGTCAGAAAAAGTCAAGAACCATATGATTTCACTCATATGTGGGATATAAAACTGAAACTCATAGGCACAGACAATAATATGGTGGGAAGGGGGTGGAGAGGTAGTGAAGGGTAAAGGTGGCCAAATATATAGTGATGGGAGATGATTTTACTTTGGGTGGTGAGCAAGTAATGTAATATATAGATCATGTGTCATATAAATGTACACTTGAAAAAAAAAAGAAAGAAAATAAACCTTTAATTTTGAATCAAAAATGTAATAGCTGACCAGTTTCATCACATCTATTTCATTATTTTATTTTAGACTATAGCTTGTGAAACCTTAGTTTTTCTTAAGCAGTTTAAGTACAATGTGGAATACAAATGTTTGTTCTTTGGTGATTAGCTCATGGTGTCTTGATATTGATGTCCCTGCACTGATGAGTAAATGGACTGTGAGAATGATTTGACAGATATAATGAATTACTAAATACAATACATCTTACAACCAATTGAGGGCAAAAGTTGATATAATTACATCACATATATGCGTATGTGATGTATATATTATATGGGCAGAGTAATTGTCTTTTTGTTAATTAATACATTTTCACTATTTATGTATATAGTACTCCTTAAGATTCATCTCTTTAAAAAGTTTATAAATCTTAAAATTTCTTATTAGTGCTTATACTATTTACGTTATAAATTTTAATCTTTAAAAATAATGCTAAAATATGTGCTAGCCAGTTTGGCTCAGAGGTTAGAGTGTTGGCCCACAAGCTGAAGGGTCCCGGGTTCAATTCCAGCCGAGGGCACCTGCCTCAGTTGCAGGCTCGATCCCCAGAGTTGCAGGCTCTGTCTCTGGCCCTGGTCTGGGCTCCCGAGCAGGAGGCAACCGATTGATGTGTCTCTCTCACATAGAGGTTTCTCTCTCTCTCCTTCCCTTCCACTCTCTCTGAAAAGCAATGGAAAACATCCTTGGGTAAGGATTAAAAATAATAATAATAGTAATGCTAAAGTATTATTATTGCTACATAATTTTTATTAACGTATTTCATGACCCTAGAAATCACCCTCTGTGTGTGTGTGTGTGTGTGTGTGTGTGTGTGTGTGTATTTTTGAGGCTCCAATTGTATTCTTTTTATTCCTCAGAAATTACATTTTAAATCCTTAAGATAATGCAGCTCAGTGCATCCAAAGGTTGAGTGTGCAAGTCTTTTCATTCCCCAAATTATTACAGTTAGGCAATGACGGGAACAGCTAGACACATCAGAAGCAAGAGCAATTCAGTTGCTAGGACAAGTCACATTAATCCATTATTTCATCTGGAATGACAGAATTCTTCCCTTATGAGAGAATTATCAAATATTACCCTTTATCTATTTATTTTAGATAAAATATAGAGGGTTAATGAAAGTTGTGGTAAACATGGTTTTGCTTAAGCTCAATTTTAAACTTTAGTAGGTTAATCATTTATGCATAAAATGTGTGTTGCATTAAACATGCTTGCTGTAATCGGTTTCTATGACAACCAAGAAGCTGGCAGATTATATTGATTTATACAGGATTGTTTACAAGGTTGTAACCAATTTATTAGACCTAATTATTTTGTAAAATGACTGGCAATACTAACTGTAAAATTAGTGATGGAGTTCACCATTTGAAAGACTCCTACACTTCAAAGAATATTTACATGCTTAACAAATCCTTTGGTAAATAATTGGGAGGGGAAATTGAAGAGTGAGTGTCAAGTATATAGCTAATGAAACTAGAAGAAGAACATAGTCTATATAAAGCCAATCTTTAAATATTTGGAGAGATATTTTAATTACTATATGTGTTATTTTTAGAATTTTCCTATGATTTGAGAAAAATATTTATTATCAGAAATTTAGACTACCTTAACTTTAATCAAACTCAAAATTTTATGAAGTTGTCATTTTGTTTAGTTTTTTATTTTTAAATTTTTTATTTGGTAATGCATTATCTTTATTAATTTAAATGTAGATTGTTAACTTTACCACTTTATTTGGCATTCATTACTTTTTGAATTTTACATTTTTTACATAAGATGACTTTTCTGTTGCTTAAATGAGGATTTTTATTGGGACAGAGATCCATTTCTGGAAAAGTTTTTGTTTTAATATATATCTTTAAAATGCCGTCTTCTTAATTTAAAGATAGTTTTAAACACTTTAAATATGTTATTTATTGTCCTCTTTATTTCAGGTTTAAGATGTAGAAATCGGCTGTTAGTCTTATGGCCATTCTTTTGAAGAAAATTTGTGGTTTTGTTTTTGTTTTTTTCTGGCTATTTAAAATATCTTCCTTGGTCTTTTGTTTAACAACTTTACACTCATATGTATCAATATGGATTTATTTTTATTAATCTGATTGTAATATTTGTGCTTCTTGAATCTGAGAACTTTTGTGTTTATGAGTTCTACTTAAGTTTGTTCCTGTAGGAAATATGTGTAAGAATTTTGTTAGGAAGTATCCTAGAGCTTAAAATTTTTGTCAAAATGTAAACATATAAACTTGGTTAAGGTTTGACGGGTTTTTCCTCAGATTGAATGAACCAGTCTCAACTTCCAACAGAGTGTTTATAGTCTCATTTTATCACCAACATTTGGCACTCCAACTTTTTTTCCAGTTAAAAATAATATCTCATTTTTAAAAAATTTATATTTCTCTCCTTTTAAATTAATTATAATAGCTTTTTATGTGCTTCTTAGCCTTTTGAGTTCATTCTTTGGAAAATGTAGATTCACATCTTTCCATTTTTCTGTCAAGGTTGCAGAATTTTTGTTGATGACTTGCAGAAGTTCCCTTTATATACTAAATATTATTCTCTTTTTGATTTAGACCAAACAAAAATATTTTCTCAATCTTCCATGTATCTGTTAACTTTGATTTTGGTCTCCTTCATTAAAGACAAATGCTTAATTTTGATGTATCACACTAATCAGTTTTGTTTATTTTTAAAGATAGTTTTAAACCCTTTTGAATTTTTGTCTGGTTAAGTATTTCTTAGCTATTACCCTTACTCTTTTGTCACAAATATATACTCCTCCATTTATTTCTATAGTCTTTGAAATTTTATCTTGGCGTGATTCTTTTAATCTCTTTGGGACTCCTTTGTCTGTGGGTTTAAAGAATGAGTTTTCCCTTTTCCCCTATGGTGAGCCTTTTTACTCAATATCTATAGATGATATTTCATTTCACCATTGATTTATGCTGCCGTTGAGCCTATGTTAAAAATTTCTGCATATACATGAGTCCATCTGTAGCCTCTCTACTTTAGTCCAATAACTTATTTTTCTATTATTGGAAAACACCAGTGATTTTTATTTCTGTGACTATACACTGGTTGTTGTTTTGTTTTTTTTTAAATATATCTTTATTGATTTCAGAGAGGAAAGGACAGAGAGAGAGAGATAGAAACATCAATGATGAGAAAGTCATTGATCGAGCCCGCAACCCGGGCATGTGCTCTGACCAGGAATTGAACCCCTATCGCCTGGATCCTAGGTCGACGCTCAACCGCTGAGCCACGCCTGGCTGGGCTGTGTTTTACTTTTTAACTTTGGATTTCCTTAGTTAGTTGTATATTCTTCCACATAATTTTAATGTGTTCTTTCTTTAAAAAATCCAAAAGTCTTAAAATATATTTTAAAATATGTGTTACATAACTCATAATATATACAATTTACATGTAATATATAAAATACGTTAAACAAGTAGAACACATATGGGTTTGCTACTATTATCTCTGTTCTCTTGAGTACTAGTTATATGTACTTGTTTTGTATATTTGTCAATTTGCAAGTTTATGAATATTTGTAATATGATCTAGGCATTTTGTCAAAAAATAGCATTTCATATATACATATTTCCCAGATTTTTTCCTCTCTTTTTTTCTCTGTAAGATAATTCTTTATTCTCTCAATCCATGATGAGTTTTATCTTGATCAGGGCTGGATTGCAGCTTTGGAAAGACTCAGTCTCCTTTTTTTTCACCTTTATGTATAGATGTGACCTTCTAAATTTTCTAAATTATTGGATTTTGAGCCACATAGTTTTCTCTCTTTAGCTCTAAAAATTTGCAAGATTTCAGAGATTCACCACCCTGTTCTTCAGCTACTTGCCCTCTACAGCTTCATAAACAGGCAAATGCCTAAGGCACAGAACAAACAGTATGGTGCCTAAGGCTACTCCGCTCTCCAACAAGTCTTTGTTTCCTAAATCAGGCAGTACTGCAGGAGATTTAATTCTGTCTTTAGAAATTTCCAGTTAACTCCTCAGTCCCTCACACTGTCCACAGAATACCCAGAGAGCAGTTATCTCTTGGGGAAACAGTCATGCAGTTAAAACCCTTCAGGTTACAATGTGTCACTTCAGCTGCCAAATAAAAATAAAAATAAAAAAACTGTTGGCTTCTCTTTCCCAAGAACTCTTAGCCTAAGCTTACCCCATTATTCAACTAGTGCCCAGGATCTGCAAATGCCCTCAGGTGTAAACATGTTTGACCTGAGTGATGAATATATAAATGGGCAATGGCAAGACCATGCATGAGAGTAGACAGACACTTGCTGCAAACAGTCCAGAAAGCAAATCAAAATCTATGCAGCAGTCATCCCAGAGGAGTCAGAGCTTGGCCAGTGTCTACTGGGTTCCCTAATTGTTGTCCTCACTTCCAACTCAGAACCAACTGGAGTAAGCAGATATGGTCCCCAAAACAATCACACGGGAAGCCCCAATTCTAGTTAGCTTGTCTCCACCTTCCACACAAAAGCAGACCTGCGCCTTCCCCTTCCCATAAAGCTTTTCCACTGCCTGCCTGCCTTCACGTCACTGCCAAATGCTGTGATGGTGACTGACTCTCTTTCTATAGCAAACTGAATAAATAGCCTCTGTTCTCATTTGGTGCTTCTTTTGTCCACATAATTCATCTTAGAAGGGTTCTTCTCCCTTGAATTTTATTTCATCTATACAGTCCATGGTATTAGTTTATGAGGTTTTATTTTTAATTTATCTGATTTTTTTCCTCGTTTTGGCAGCAGAGGAACTGATATGCCATGAACTCCTGAATTATTGCTAGAAGAGGTCCAGGTGAAATATTCTTAAAGGAATAAACAAAGCCTGGGACAGTTCAAGTTTCATAAAAGGGCCAGGTGTTTGAGTACATGGAGCCCAGCTACTATCAAACAAAGAAAAATTATCTCACAGGCAAAGAATGCTGTCCTTGCTGCATACCTCCGATTTCTTAACCAAAAGGAATCCTGGGAGATATATTCTGATGCTTAGAGCAGGAGTTGGCAAATAAGGCCCTGAGGCCAAATCCAGTTAGCCACCTGTTTTTGTAAATAGAGTTTTATTGGAACACAGCCACGTTTCTTTGTCTATATATTATCTGTAGATGTTGCTTTAGAGCTGCAATGGCACAGTTGAGTAGTTGTGACAAAGACAGTACAGCCCACAAAGCCTAAAATAATTGCAATCTGGGTCTTTACAGAAAAAGTTTGATAACTCCTCATTTGGTGTACATATTTGAGTATTATATTTTTTTAGCTCTAGAATTTTTATTGGACTTGTCAAAGACTTTTAATATATCTCTACATTGAGTTTATGCTTTTCTTTAATGCTTGAACATATTTACAACAGTTCTTTTAAACTTCTTGACTACTGATTTCATCATTTCTGGTTCAATTTATATTGACTAAGTGTTCTTCTGGGCATGAGTAACATTTTCTCGTCTCTGTGTAAGTAGCGGTTTTTAATTGGATGCTAGATATTGTGAAAGTTATATTGATAGAAGTCTAGGATTTGTTGTCTTCCTCTGAAGTTTATAAGGATTTATTCTAGTGGGCAGTTAGTTTAGGCTTTGTTAGGGCACATCTATATTAACTGTAAGAAGTAGCTTAATCCCAAAGTGTGACATTTTTGAAGTCTCTACTGAATTCTTTGGATGTTTCATATCTCTCTACTATGCCTGTTAGAATTTGAATATCTCCCAGCCAGCTCTATTCGGTTTATGGTTAGTGCCTTTGTAATTATTTTTTATCTAGTAGTTGTTTTTGCTCAGCTTCATAGAGCCTCACTCTGTTCATGTGTAGTTTAGTATTCAACAAAGACTCAAAGGAGTACTAAGCACATTTATGGAAATCTTCAATTATATAGCTCTTCTTATCTTGCAGTCTTATACCACCAAATTTAAAGCCATTTGCAGCCTTCCTGAAACCTGATTTCCATCTCCTCAACCCAACAATACTGCTATGCCCTGTTTCAGTTATTGCTTTTTGCACCACAGACTGGAAAGTGTCTCCAGGCAGAAAGCCAGGGTGATTGTAGGATTCATCAAGTTTGTTTGCTTTCTCTCAATCCTGTGCTGAAAATAGGTATTTAATACATTTTGGATAGTATTTTAATTATTTACAATAGGAAGGATAGTCTGTTACCAATAACAATATCATGGCTGGCTGGATATTAATCTAGTGGTTCTATTAGCAAAGCAACACAGCTAAATGATAAATTCAATAGCAATGCAAGGTGTATGGGCTGAATTGCGCCCCCAAAAGCTCATATGTTGAGGTCCTAGGTTACACCTCAGAACGTGACTTCATTTGGAGATAGGATCTTTCAAAGGGTGTTTTAGTTAAAATGAAGTCATTAGAGTACATTCTAATCTCATTGAGTGAGGCCCTTATAAAAGGAAATTAGGACACAGAAAGACAAAGAAGGAAGACCACATGAAGGCACTGGGAGAAGATGATCATCTACCAACCAATGAGATAAGCCTCAGAAGGATAGTCCAAAATTATGTTTTATCATTTTTGAAATTATAAAAGCAATAACATTGTTTTATATATGGAAATTTCCTTAAAAATTATAATTTATATATCCTCTCATATCATAAAATTTATGTTATTAAGTGCTGGTATAATGTATAACTTATTCAGAGGTAAATTTCTCTCTACAGCTACTGGTCCTCAAAATGTTGACTGCTATACACTGAATTCTATGAAAATATCTCCAGAAAAAAATGAACAAGCACAATAATTTACATAATTTTGAATGGATTTTCCATGAGTTTAATGACAACTTAAAAACCATGAATAAACACATTTACTCATATAACAACATATATTGTTGGCTATTTGGATATAGAATATTTGCTTTACAAAGCTTTTAGCCCATTCACTTCATTTAGGGCTTATATCCAACCAGCGGACATTGATATAGCTGGTGTCATTCTGATTGATTGGTACTGACTGTGCCTTTCTAGTCACTAAATAATTTTAATATCACCACTTTGCTTTCATGTAGATGATTATAGATCTGTTTACTGCTTACCAAATGTTAGCAATAATTAAAGTAAACCCTGTGTATTAATTTGCTGGGTCCACCATAACAAATTACCACAGGCTGGGTGGCTAAAACAGGAGAAATTTATTTTCTCACAATCTGGAAGTTAGAAGTCTGAAATCACCACATTGGTAGTTAGTTCTTTCCCAGGGCTGTATGGGAAAGATTTGTTCCAGGCCTTCTCCTTGGCTTGTAGATGACTGTCTCTTCTCTGTTTCTTTTCCTATAATCTCTATGCATATCTATCTCCAAATGTTTCCTTTTTATAAGGACACCAGTTATATTGGATTAGAGCCCACCCTAAGGACCTCATTTTTAAGTTGATTACCACTGTAAAGATTATATCCTCAAATAAGGTAACATTCTGAGGCAGTGGAGGCCAGGACTTCAATATATGAATTTAGGGGGAACACAATTCAACTCATAACACAGGGGCAGTTGATCAAAAGACCCAAAGGCCAAGAATTCCTCTTTTTCAATGATCTATATGTCTATTGAATTCCATCCCCCGTTAGATTTAGGCTAATAACTGAATTAGGTTGATCTGCATATAGCAAAAAACAGCAGTGATTTTAAAAAGCTAGAGGTACAATTTTCTCCCATGTGAAGGAAGCCCAAGGCTGGACTGGTATCATCATGGATATCTGGGACCCAGCTTCCCCCTATTGTTTTATAAATCGTATTGACATCTATCATCAAGGTCACTTCACATTTGAAGAGATCAGCTAGAGCTATAAAAATGATGGCTGCATTCTCAGGCTGATTCCGAGGTAAGTCAGGTCTCTTTAAACACCCTTCTTGGGGGTCCTTAAATCACTGCTGCTTGCATTTCATTGACTAGAATTTACTTGAATGGATTAGTCTAGCTGCAAAATATAGTATTTCAGTTGGGGTGGCACTTTTCCAAGTAAAATTGTTTGTTTTCAAGGAAAAATGGGAAATGGATATCAGGAGTCAAGTAGAAGTCTCTACCTCATTTGTCAGGGGTTGATGGCCTATGTATGCATAATGGAAACTAGGGTCCTACAAACAGACTAAAGGTCAAATAAGAGTTGCTATTTCTTTAGAGGAATCAGAGAATTTTCTAGGTTTTTCAGAGATTGCTCTTTGAGAGGTGAAAGTGTAATTAACAGTGAGGGTAAGAGTTACATTACTCACATTTACCATTGTGAAAATACAAATTTCTAAGCATACCCCTCCATGGAGACCCTGGATTTGATTAGAACTCTTCTGTTCCTACACTCTGATAGTCAGCAATATAAGAGTAGCTAGGTTTGCAAAACAATATACAAATCCATATTAGCTTTGATGTTGCTGTAAGGGCATGAATTAACGCTAAGTCTCTAGGCCATGCTCAATGTAATATAGGTTCTGATCTGTTAAATGAGATTTCTATGTAGCCAGGCCAATAAAAATTATGTTATTACAAGTTATCATTTATTAGGTCTACCAAGCACTCTGATAATTATCTATTATCTTGCTATTACTTCAATTAACTCTTTATGGCAAATGCTACATTCCAGTTTTATCAAGTAGGATATTGAGGCTTAGAGAAATTATTTAATTTTAATGATAACACAATTGCTTAGTGACTAATTTGGGATTCATAACCACATCTGTCTGACATCAAAGCCATTATGATATGATGAATTCTAATCCTATGCAAAGGTAGGCAATTAAGAGGCATTCTCTCAAAATCGGACAATTGGAGCTAAATCCATTTTCCTAAAAGACAGATGTCATAGTTTTCAGTCTGTTCATGACATATTAAAAAAAGGCAATCACATAAAATAGTACTGTGTATCCTGTAGAAAGTCCTAGGGAGGAATAAACTTCTTTAATTATTTAATGGTCTGTAATATTGACAAGGCAATACTCTCAGTTCTGTATGGGGTCAATAACAGAACTAGGGAAAGAAGGCCACTGGGATTATGACACAAAGAAGCTATTGTTTTATTTACTGTAATTCTGAGCTATCCACTTATAAAACTGGTAACTTTCTAAAGTGTGAGTTTCTAATATCAGCAGAATTATTTAAGCAGTTACTTGGATTTTCTATATCACTTTTTTTTTTTTTTTAAATGAGTGATTAGTCTAGATACATTTGAGTGTCCCTAGTGTAAACTGAGTTGTGTCACCTCAAAAAATATGTTGAATCCTAACCACCCTTATCTGTGATTGAGACCTTATTTGAAAACAAGGTCTTTGCAGATATAATCAAGTTAAGATAAAGTCATGCTTTATTAGTATGGACCAGATGACTGGTGTTCGAATGTGGAGAGAAAGATTTGGAGACTCACAAACATAGACAGTCATGGGAAAACAGAGGCAGAAATTGTAGTGATGCATCTATAAACCAAGCATTGCCAAAGACTGCTAGCAATTACCAGAAGGTAGGAAGAGTCAAAGGTGGATTGTTTTCAAAGCCATCCAAAAATCCTGGCCCTGCCAACAGCTTGATTTTGGACTTCTTGCCTCCAGAACTATAGAAGAATGCATTTGTTTTCTTTTAAGCTACCTAGTTTGTGATGCTTTCTCTATGGCAGCAATATGAAACTAACAGTCCCTTTCAAATCTGAAAACTTCTAGTCTGCTCTAACGAAACTATAAGCCTCATAGAAAAGAGTCCTAAAATAAGGAAGATTCCAAGGAGACAGTGATCTTAGGTTGGTTAATAAACAATCAGTGATATTTTCTATCACACAAAGAAAAAAAAGTGAAAGCCAATAAGGAGAGAGAAACCATGTGAGACCATACCCACAGGTTAGGATAAGAAGTGTATGTAGGAGGAATTAGGAGACCAGACTGGATAAGAACTGGGGAAACTAGTTTGGAATATTGTGAAATAAGCTTGGGGTGATCAAGTATGGAATTCTATAGATGATATGTGGTCCGCTACAAGGAATTCAAACTTTGGGAAAGGTTTGGGGGGCAGATAGGATTAGAGCCAGGTGTACAAGATTAGTCTGGAATACCTGGAAGATTGGCTAGAAAATAGTGGCTTAAAGTAATCTGGGTAAAAAATGAGGTTGTGGGAATAGTGATTAGAATACAAAAAAGAATAAATATGGACAGTATTCAAGATGGGGAAACTGATAAAAAGTGGAGTTTTGACAGAAGTTTTCTTTGAGGATCTGTTTTTTTGTAAGTAGAGAAACAATGGATGTACACAAGCAAGGCCACTTTCTTAGTCTGGGCTGCTAAAACAAAATGCAATAGACATACATAATTTTAAGCATATTGGAAAGCAGCCCATAATGAATTATATTTTAGAAAACAAGAATGAGCCATCATTTCTAAATAATGTTGTTGTATTCAATTCACATAATAGTGGCACTCTACCTTAATCAATCCTAAATTGGATCATTACTTAATGAAAATAGTCACTAATTAAATACTCCTGATTTTTACTTGTATCATGAGATCAAATTTCCTGATGAAATTAATTATGAGGATTGGATACATTTAAAGATTTCTGTTTGCAAATTTCACTGCAGTGGAGAGAACTCACTGTAAAAGGAGGGGTTTTATAATCTGTTGCCACTATTGTTAAGTAGATGCAATGCTGTTTTATGATTATTATGAATCAGACAACCCCAGAAAAATCAGAATAACAATTTAAATGTTAACACTTCATTTTATTAGCTACGATGAGTGTAAATTGGGACTTACAATTCCCCATTCAGGAAACACATAATTCTAGAGCATTAGGTCTGCAAATATCCTTAGAATCTAATGGAATACCCACATTTTGCAACTGAATAGTAGGCCCCTAAATACTGTAGTTTGGCTGTGATGAAAGAATCAGAAGGTGAGCTGAGGCCAAATCATATTTCCTGACTCAACTTGTGCATTATTCAACCCTCTTTATATTAATGCATTTAGCTGGCTTAGAAGTTACCCCTCCTGTCTTTCAACACAGCGAAGCAAGCTCCTCTTTTGACACTGGGCTGTAAGATTGGCTGATATCGAGGCAGAATTGTTGTGCTTTCTGCAGAATAGTGTCCAAGATGGTAATGTCGACAAAACCTGGATAAGGTCTTGACTCTTTCTTGGGCCCCTGATATTTTCTCTTACTAACAACTATAAGAAGGTTTGGGACTCCCTGAAAGAATGTATTTTCCACAGATATCTTGGTAAATAATCAGGAGACCAACATCTCAGTCTTCAGACCCCAGATTTAGGGAAGGAGACATTCAATGTGAGGAAAAATAAATACTATGGGGCTACAACAAAATAGCTTCCATCCCACCTGCTAAATTCTTCTAGCTGGGCTAACGATCAAACTAATATGAGACAGATTAACAGGGGAAACGTCCAAAGTTTATTAGGGATGTACAGGCGGGGGCGTCATAGGATATGAGACCGAAGGACAGACTGGACAGGTGAGGCCTGCATGTCATCCTGGAGCTAAGGAGAAGAGGGTGAGGGGTTAGTGGCTTGAGACTCGAAAGGACAGGAAAGCAATTTACATGGAGATGGAAAAGCAAATGTTTGGTAAATAAATGTTTGCTGGGACATCTTTAACAATGGGACACAGAGAGGACTTTGAATTAATAGGCATTGCTAGGCTCTGTCTATCACACACTAGTTTATATTGAAGTATAATTATCTTGGATGATCTCTTCCTTCCTGAAGCAGGTCCTCTATCTAAATTACTTTCATTTTTAGGCAGAGGCAAAGGTTTTTCCTGAGTCTTTTGTTCCTTAATAACCAGTTTAAAATCAGTTCCCCAAAAAGCATATTGTGGAGTGGTACAACTTTGCTTTTCTTCAATACCAAGAGAAGGGAAAGCAGAAGCTGCAATTGAAAGAAAAGAGGACAATTGAAAACTGATTGAAAATGCCCTGGTTAGTAATAGGCTTCATAGTATTTTAAAAAATTATTTTGATTTCATATTAAGTATCACCTACTCTTGTATATGCAAGAGTTTTACATTTAAAAAAATTTCCTTTACATGAAATATAAGACTCTTTGAATATGACAGGAAAGACACTTATTAATTAATGTTCTTGGCATTGTAAAATATATAGTTTTAGACAGATATGAAAAATTTCAGTGGTATTATAAAGAAAACATCTGTGAGGGACAATACGATTCTGACAAAGAGCGAAAGGGTTAAACACCCCTTAATTTCTCCATTTTGGCAAACCTCCCATGGCTTTTACTAGGAGACTGTTTATGTTTTCTGAAAGGTGGATGCAGATTTATTCTTCAAAAAGTAATTAATCTACGAAGGTATGATGCATCTTTTCTTTTTCCTATTCTGGTATTGAATATTCATCACAAAACAAGTGCTGCTAATTAGCTGATTATTCCATTTACTGGCAAATAATGAACATGCTATTCCTATCAAAAAAGGAAGAGCCGGAAAAAAATCTACATTTTATTTAGTTACTACTGCTCAGATAACTTTAAAAACTACTGCTCACATAACTTTAAAATATACAATGCATTTCACTGTAATGAACCTTTATTCAGCAACTATAGGATTTAAGCTTTAATCTCTTTAGGAAATGGAGATTTTAGGTTAACATTTATTTAGTCACTGTAACAAATCTCTAATCTTAACAAGGCTGTGTCTTTGCCTTAACTTAGTAGTTTGGTGAAATTAAAAATAATTGTGGGTATTTTCTCAATTTTTAAACTTATTTAAGATGGGTGATTCATTTTGGGAGCTATTTTAACAGAAGTTTGTTTTAGAAATTTTAATTATGTACTATGGAATTTTGTTTACTCTTTCTAAAGGCTAATTTAAAAAGTAACTTAAATTTAAAAAATATTTCATCAAGTTTAAAAGCTGCTCATTGAAACTCACTGTAAATAAAATGAAAATTTAGGCCACATATTAGGAGAAATCACTGGACAGGAGAGCAAAGAGACTTCCTCAAAGATTAAAAAATTAAAACAAACTCTTCATCCGTACTCAAAATATTGGAAGCCAGTGATGAAGTGAATTTAACTAAAGTTTTAATTCAAACTTTAATACCGGTGGCCTGATGATAAGGAGAGTATTATTTTCTGGTAGTATATTATCGGTATTATTATATGTTTAAGAGATTTTTATATAAAATTTAATTTTTGCAGTAAAAAATTAAGAGACAAATGAAAAAGCTACAATAAGTAGTCCATGGTCAAAGAATAAAATAGTCAATACAAGTGAACATAGCTTTGACCCAGATAATGGAATTTCTGAGAAGGAGCTTTACACTAACTAAGATAATGATGTCAAAGTATCTAACAGAAAAAGTTGACAAGATGCATGAAGGGATAGGGAATAGCAGATAAATGGAAATATGAAAAAAAGTTGAATAGGAATGTTAGAAAAGAAAAACACAATATCAAAAATGAGAAAAAAAAATCATTCAGTAGGCTTAACACCAGAATAAATAAATCATAATCTAAGCTGAGTGAACTTTAACACACATCACTAAAAGTTATCCAAAATAAACCACCAAGAAAATAAAAGGAATAAATACAATGCCAATGTCATTGTCACTGGATCCCTGCAAAGAGAAGATAAAGAGAATAGACCAGATTAAATAATTGAAGGAAAAATGAAAGAAAATTTCCAAAACACCATTAAGGACATCAAGCTAAAAACCTAAGAAGCTCAGTGAACTCCATGTAGAAACAAAGAAAACAGAAAAATACTAGGAATTTCATATTTAAATTGTTGAAAGTAAAGATACAAAGCACTGAATGGTGACAGAGGGGATAAAAATATATTACGCAGGGAAGAAATGATGCAAATGATGGCTGACTTCTCATCAGAAACACATGACATCTTAAAATGCTGGAGAAAAGGACAATATAGATTTAATATTCATGGAAAATATTCTTTAAAAATAAAGGTAAAGCACATGTCTGATAAAAAACTGATATCCAAAATATGCAAAAAATTCCTAAAACTCAGAAAATAAGCAAGCGAACCACCCAATAAATAATAGACAAGTGAGCTGAACAGATACCTCTCCAAAGAAGATGGATGCATGGCAAACAAGAATGTTCAACATCATATGTCTTTAAGAATTGGCACGTTAAAACGATAATGAGATGCCAATACACATCTATTAGAATGAATAAAATCTGAAACACTGACAGCATCAAATACTGGGGGGTTTGTGGAACTAGTAGGGGTGGAAAATGGGACAACCACCTTACAGGACAATTTGGTGGTTTCTTGGAAACTTAAACATACTCTTAACATATGATCCGTCCGACTCCTTGGTATTTACTCTAATGAGCTGAAATGAGGAGGGAGTGGGTAGGTGGGGAACAGGGGATTTTAGGACAGTGATAGTTATCGCCATGAAACTGTAATGGGGGATATATATTATTATACATTTGTCAAAATCCATAGTATGCACCACACAAAGAGTGAGCCCTAATGTAATCTATGGACTAGATAACACAAGGTATTAATATGGCTCATCAATGGTAACAGTTGTACAACACGAATGCAATTTGTTAATAATAGACGAGAGTCGTGTGTGTTGAGGGGGACAGGTAGGGTACACTGGGAACTGGTACTTTCTGCTTATTCTTTCTACAAACCTAAAACTGTTTTATTTATTTAAGAAAATCAGAAAATGAAGTGAAAATTAAAACATTTTTATACAAAAGAAAACTACATAAATTAGTCTCCAGTAGACTAGCCCTAACATATATGCTAAAAAAAATTCTTCAGGTCGATTGGAAATGATACTGCGCGGAAGCGTAGACCTGTGAGAAGGAAGGACGTGCACTAGAAAATAAATACATGTGCACTTGTGAGGCTGTGTCAATGTGTGTGCGAGTGTGTGACGCAGGTGGAAATAAGAGCCTAGAAAAGATATACTGCGTGAACCATGAGCGGGAGAAACATGATGAAGCTGCATTAATATCAGATAAAGTAAATTTTAAAACAGTATTATCAGAGATAAATATAATCATTTTTATAATGATATATTGTGAAATATTAGACAACTTATCAAGAAAAAAAAGCAATCCATGCTATATTATCACCCATTCACAGATATTCCAAATATGTGAATAGAAAATTGACAAAAATGGAAATCCAGAATAATATTTCTGTATATTTTATCTCAGTATTTTAAACACCTTGCTGACGGGTCACAAGTATACATGTGTTTCCGTGTCCAAACTTTGCTGACCTGTCATGAGATAACTCATGTCCTCACTTACATTAATTTAAGTAATTTTAAACACCTTACTGACCAAAGTAGCTGGCTGCATGGGCAATTTTGGCTTGAAACAGCCGGTCAGCAAGGTGTTAAAAAACTAGTAGGCACAAACGAAGTAATAATGTAGAGCATTTGAACATAACTCTATCCACCAACTTGGTCTAGTGATATTTATAGAGCACTGCCCCAATTGCACAATATGTATTCTTTCTAATTACACATAGAAATATTTACCAAAATAGTTAACAGAGTGGATCATGGAAAAAGTCTCCACCAAGATCAAAGAACTGAAAACATAAAACACATGCTCTGTAGTGATAATGGTATAAAATTATGTCATTTACAATAAGATATTGATAAAATCCATAAATATGTGACAATTTAAAAACATGTTTGTAATAAGCCATGACTCAAAAATTATGAGAGAACCCAGAAAATATTTTGAACTGAATGATAAAGGAAACAAAACATTCACTTGTGGGTTGAAATTAAATACTGATTAATGGATACTTTTAGTATTAGTAACTTTTAATGTAAATGCCTTCTATTAGAAAAGAAAGAATTAATTGCTTAAGCTTCCAAAATAGAAGGGAGGGGGCAGAAAAGCAAATTAAACCTAAAGAGAGGTCATCATAAAAATAGGGGTGAAAATCAGTGACATAAAAGTGAACATTTTTAAAAATCAAGTTAAACATCTGACAAGAAGAAAATTCTGACATGTAAGGGACAAGAAGGGATTGATCAGTTAACAGCTGTAGCGCAACCTCGGTTTACAGGGATGACACCCTAACCAACTGAGCTTCCCGGTCAGGGAAGGATCATTTTTTTTGATCCCTCACATCTGCGACTTGGGAGATGGCCTTCACCAGAACCTGACCATGCTGGCACACTGCTCTCAGACTTCCAGCCTCCAAACTGAGAAATAGATGTCAGTTGTTTATAGCCACCCAGTCTGTGATATCTTGCTATAGCAGCCCAGATGGACTAAGACAACTCTTTCCTTTATTCAGTTTGCCTTGACATGGTATTTATTAGACACACTATGAATTTTCTAAATAAAGATCAATATGTGTCAAGGAAGGAATTTCTGTAAACTCTCTAGGTAGAACTCATACCTAGTTGAGTCTTCATTTCTTATTCCTTAACATTGCCCCCAGTACTACAATATTAGGTGGTTCTCATAAATAAATTAGATTTAATTAATTGCATATGCATGTAGACATCTAAGTCTTTAGTCAATTCTGGCTTTTTATTCAATAAGTACAGACGAAAAGGGGAAAAAATATATCTAGCCCTGTTTTTAGCAGTTTCAAAGGTCCTCTTTTCCTGTATGAATGATAATGCTCCCTCTGAACTGAGTAACTATTGTTCCCACTTTCCTCACAGCTGGCAGGTGATGTAGGAGAGACAGTTCCAATTACCTGATGGTCTATCAATAAACAAGGAAAAGATCAGTAGTTTGGGAATTTAATCACTGAACAAAATTAGTGTGGGGCTCACTCATTTCCTTGTATACACAAACTACCATAAAAAGCTCCTTAAACTGACTTCAGTATTATTACTACTACTTAGAATTTTTAAATATTATTATCTCATAGCATTTTGCTCCAACAACAGAACCGTTGAACACTTTCTCTGCTGGAAATGTTATTGAGAAGCTGTTGAAATTACTGAAGCATATAAAAATCAACTTAATTGAGGCATAATGTACCACTTTTAAGTACACATTTTGATGAGTTTTGACAAATTTATACAACCATGTAAAGACTACACAACCAAGAATTAGAACATTTATATTACCCCTGGGCTCATCTCAGTAAATCTCACTCTCCCTCCACCTTAGCCAGGCAACCACAGGTATGCTTTCTGTTTCTGTTGATTCTGTCCCTATAGATTATTTCCATATTTTTGTATTCTATTATTTCTCACCCAGTGGGACCCTCTTCCAATGTCAAAGAAATCAACCAAAGCTATATCTGAGATCCATAGAGACTAAACTATATTTTTTTATTGAAAATTACTGAATGCTTACTTCTTTCCCCCTGTTCATCTAGCAGCTTCATGTAGTTCTATTATTACATCATGATTGAAATAATAAATATTTATTTACAAATTGGTGTCACCATATAGCCCACACAATATTCATTTGACAACTACATATTGAGTGTGTGCCATGATTTAGGCACTGTGCCAGATGCTGATATGCAAAGTTAAGAAAGATAATATCTGCTAAAGAACAGAAAGCATAGCTGATGATTATAACATTGGGCAATGAGTGAGTACAGGGTCTTGCGGGAAGGAATGTAGAGCTATGCAGTACAGTCTTGGGGCTCATAAAAGATTTTTTGAAGGAAATTACATCTCACATGCGACCTGAAGAAAGTACAAGAACTTGCAGATGAAGATGGCAGGAAAGTAATTTCAGTCAGAATAAAGAGCTTGAGCGACATCTAAAAGCCAACATTTAGCTGGAGCCCAAAGGTAAGGTAATCAGCAGAGCTCTTGAAACCTGTATTATGGAATTTGTGCTGCGGGCAACAGGAAGCCACAGAAAGCACTGAAAGGGTGATGACATCATCATAACATTTGATATTTTGGTGAGATTATCCTGGCTTGTATGAAGAAAACTGAGTATAGTATGCAAAATTTCAAAGATGCTGATTGTTAAAAGCTGGCATGGGTTTGGAAAGAAGCAGTTATATTTGAAAATATTCAAGAGCTAAAATCAGCAGTAGCTGGGGATTAAATATGTGTGTGGAAAGAAGTGTTTCTGAATTTGATAAATGAGTGAAAGATCAAATTATTTGTTGAGATTTAGGAAACCTGGTAGATATGTCCACTCTGAGATGCCTATGAAATTTGTCTAATAAGTGAAAAAGAACATCCATATAGCCTTTACCTATATCCACTGAATGTTAACAGTTTGTCATTTCCCTTCTCTCCCTCACTTCACACATACATGCTCATAAACACACATGCTCATAAACACACATGCAAGTACACAAGTGTACACGTGCACACACACTTGTTTAAAAGTAAGTTGTAGATAACAGGACACATCAGTTCTAAATCTTCAGCATGTATCCTCTCTGAGCATAATTATCACATTATTCAAGAAATGTAACATTGGTGCTTTACTGTTATCTAATATTCTGCCATTCATATCAAAATTACCCATTTGTTCCAAACATGTCTTTTACAGTCATTAAATTGCTTACGCAGGCACACACACAAAAAAGCATGCACACACACACAATTCCTTATTTAAGTGTAATAAACCAATGTGGTAAAATTTTTGCCTCCAGGTAATAACACTCTTGTTCTTTTCAAATTCTTATGAAGTCTATAGTTTTCTTTGGAAAACAAATTTACTCCACTTTTAGAGGGTGAGTGTGATGGTAACACTGTAATTTGGAGATGACAGCAACAGAGTGAACGAAATGCTAAGAATCCTCATAAACTATTAAATTTATTAATTATTAATAGTTATTAATTATTAATAGTCCACATGCAGTCATACACTGCACAATGACGTTTTGGTCAATGAAAGACGTCACGTAAGATAGTGGTCCCAGAAAATTATAATGGAGCCGAACAATTTTTATAACCTAGTGACATCATCGTAGCTGTCAAATGTCAGAGTGCAACACATTGCTCACGTGTCCATGGTGATGCGAAGAAACCTCACGCTGCACTGCTAGTCATGTAATGACTAAATAAATAGCACACGCAATTATATACAATACATAATACTTGATAATGACAATGTGTTATGGTTTGTGTATTTACTAGACTATGCTCCTCATTAATTTAGAGTGTACTCTTTCTATACATTAAAAAAAGTGCTGTAAAATTCAAGAGAAAAGGAAACTGCAGAAGAAAAAGAAAGAACCCCAAGAAAACTCATAGTGAAGGGTTTAGCCAAAGCTTTATAGACCTCCACAAGCTCCGTAAAAGCTTGAAAACACGGACCCCAACGCTGAAAGGTTTTCGTTAATAGAGAGGAATGTTTATGGTGCACTATCTACTTATAAGCAAATCTATGATGAAAAATTGAAACAAATCAAGAAAACCGCCATGGACCTATTTCTGAAAAGAGTGACAGCTCCTTGAGAAGAGCCTCCGGCGGGTCCTTCAGGAGGGATTCCAGAAGAAGGCACTGTGATCATCGCAGGTGGCAGCTACATGCATCTTACTGCGACTGAAGGCTGCCTAGTGGGACAAGATGTAGAGGTGGGAGACCGTGATCTTGATGCCCCTGACCCTGTGTAGGCCTAGATTAATGTGTTAGTTTTTAACAAAAAGTTTAAGATGTAATAACACAAAATACAATTTTAAAAATAGAAAAAAACTTATAGAATAAGAATATTAAGAAAGGAAATATTTGAACAGCTGTGCTAAGTGTTTTAAGCTAAGTGTTTTTAT